>NC_141874.1:58001514-63001514 GCF_056163025.1 Triticum urartu | reverse complement strand
TAAATATAAGTCTTTTTAGATATTTTAATATGAACTACATACGGATGTATATTTCAATATGGAGTCGTTTAGAGTGTAGATTCATTCATTTTGCTTCGTATGTAGTCCATATTGAAATCTTTAAAAAGACTTATATTTGGAAACGGAGGGAGTAGTAGGCAATTCTTCTCAGCCGGATAATGTAATAGGCAATGGGCAATGGCTATAGTACGTGCCGCTGCTTGGCACCGAGCTGTACTGGATCGACTTTGTAGTACTTGTGTGTTCATCAGGGTAATTCGTACGTACAGGAGCTTGAGAGCCACGTTCAGTGGTAGATACAAAGGCTCGTCGATATGGACTGATATATACGTACGCTTGCTAGCTGTTCAGTAACGCACTACGTGTGTATGTCCAGAGAGAACATCGTCCTGCCTGGCCTTCAATTACATGAGAGACCCCGTCGGGTTAGGACATTCGAGATGCGGGCGGAGGCATGGGAAATGTACAGTAAGTCTACGAGGACGTCCAAATCAGTGCATCATTGAGCAGCAATATTCAAAGCGCGACGACGACGACTCCGCCACTCCGACCAGGAAATCGAATAGGAAACAAACAAAAAGTATTATGCAATCACAATTGCAACGTATATATTGCAGATTGCCGGAATATACTAAATTGCATAATATATCTTTCCATGGGTTCTTCTTTATGGTCATGTGGCGAGGATCTACTGGTGCATCTTTTCTTTGGCATTCTCCTGCGTTATACTTTCTCTATCGTCTCTCCATTTCTGTTGACAAAATAAGGTATGGATAGGTGTTCCGTTAGTAGGTCTTGTACTTACGTGGCATTGACACTAGATCCTCTTCCAAATCAGCGTGTCATTGTCACGATGTACGTTTTGACACAAGTAGTGGTATATATAATTTACTCCAGACACAAAATGTCATGTTAGTGCCATCAACTTGCAAAATATACAGCATTATAGTCTACGATCTACTCCCTCCGTCCCAGAATATAAGAACGTTTTTGACACTATGCCAGTATCAAAAACGTTCTTATATTCTGGGACAGAGAGAGTACTTTCCTGCAGAAAAATAAAATGTCTACGGTCCACAGCTACACTAATCTTGAACGAGTATTGCACAGGTCATTGAAAGAAGCTGGCCACCGGTACAGAAATGTTCAGATTGATTGGATTTTCAGAACCTCCACTGCATATGTTATTTGCGAGGGGTTTTCTGCCTGACTTTGGTGCACTCTAGTTTACATACTACAACATGCAGATATATCCTCTTGGCTGTTTCTGTAAGTTTTAATAAGGTGGTATGCGCAAAAAAAAGTTTTAATAAGGTGGTGATCTTCTACCGTCGGTGGCTTCCCTGGACTGCAGAAACACTACTCCAATCAATCGAAAGGCCAAACTAACGAATTGTGTGAGCGATCTGGGCATAGATTTTCGTGTGGTAAGCGTTTTGACCTGGGCGGCAGTGAAACAAACGCATATTCGCGCTCGTGCGGCCTGGAAGGGAGTGAAGCTAGCTGGAGTAGCCGCAATATGGACGCGTGGATCTCGAGGTTTTACCATCCGTGCGTGCGGTCTGGACGGGTTGTCCTCGTGTGAAATACATGTAGTAGAAAGGTACTCGGTCCATGCTTTGAGTTACCTCGGGATCGACGAGCCCAGGATTCTTGGGTTGGGTTGCTGCCCAGCGTGCGTGCGTGCATGATTCCTGGAAGAAGAGGACGAGGGGAGACGCACGAAACGGATCCAACCTGTCGTCAAGGCATCTAGGAGTGTGTGTTTTCGTACTCCCTCTATTTCAAAATATAGTGCTCATATATAATTTTCTAAAGCTCAGAGATGTTCTGATATCTTTTCAATTTTATTATGTTGGTCCTTACATGACTTGTACTTTGATATTTATGATATAAATATGACACGTATTACCATGCAAAAAAAGATACATAGGTTCGTCGATATGCACGGATCTGTTGTAGTTTCCCGGTTCTTTCCCCTATCTTCCTGTGTTTTTTGTGTGTTTTTGGTTTTTATTTCTTTATTTTCTCTTCTTTTGCTTTCTCGTTTTTTCCATTGGCTGCCAGGAGCACAAGTGTGTACTCCTCTGGCATGGACCACATGTGTACTTCACGCAGAAGCACAAGTGTATTGTGCTCCCAGGTTGAGCACATGTGTGATTTCCTGAAGCACATGTGTGTTTCACCCTGTGCGGGAAGCATAAGTTAATTTACTTGGAAAACATTATTGTGTTTCACCCCACAGGAGCATAAGTTAGATTCACTCGGGAACACTGTACAATTTGAAACCACATGTTAGTTTACTTTGAAAGCACAGTTTTCAGTCAAAAAAACATCAAACCCTACGAGCATGGGATAAAAATCACTTTGGAAGAGACACAATGGTGAAAACGGTTCATAATTTGGATTATGATTCCAGAGATAAATCATTTTGAAAATCAAATTTATAAAAAAGATCACAAAACAAACCATCGCATCTCTCCTGCGCGCATGGAAAAAATTACACCAAAACTAGCAAGTTGCAACAAGTGACACACATGCAACGGGTGCGCTACTTATCACCACCAGAGAATGTGAGAGTGAACGGGGCTTGCTTACCCCAACAAATGCTCCCATTTGTTCTCTCATATATGTGGTGCTCAACCCATGCCTCCTGTTTATCCAACCGAAGCAGAAAAGTTTCTATCTGCTTAGACAAATTAGTTAAGTACCTTTTGTTCTGTTTATTCTGGATAACTGCTTTGCCGAGTGTCTTGTGTTCTTGTTATCGAGTGCCCATACTTTGCCGAGTGTTTTTTACAAGATATTTGGCAGAGCTCCCACATTACCGAGTTTTGCATGTTTGCCGAGTGTTTTTTTATACAAAACTCGGTAAAAACGTTGTTGACTAAAGACGTTGTTGACCGAGTGCATTGAAAACACACTCAACAACTAACTACAGACGTTGATGTAATTTATGCCCCTTCTGATGTTCTTTCCATAGTCATGATATTTGATCAATAGATTGAAAGTTTTTTCCAACAACAACAACAACAACAACAAAGCCTTTAGTCCCAAACAAGTTGGGGTAGGCTAGAGGTGAAACCCATAAGATCTCGCAACCAACTCATGGCTCTGGCACATGGATAGCAAGCTTCCACGCACCCCTATCCATAGCTAGCCCTTTGATGAATTGAAAGTTTTTTCCAAAAGTACTAACTACCCAGGGTTCAGTTATTCTTGGGTAGTGGTGAGCAATAGGTCAGTGTTTTATTTTTACTTTTTTGGACGGCGATATCTGACATTATTAGATAAGGAAAAGTACACAACAGGTTACAATGCTCCATAGGTTGGTGTTGAGCAGCCGAGAAAGGCGAACAGGTCGAAGCCCTCCGTGCGGCCATGCCCCCGTTGGCCAGCCAGCCAGCGAGCAGTAGTAGCAAGTGGAAATTGTTTAATTACGACCTGGTAGTACGAGAGAGTCTCCAATTAGCGGGCGCACTCCAGTTGATCGTCAGGAATTGATTTGATTAGGGTTTTGTTTTGTGCGCGTGCATGCAAGTGGATTTGATGACGACGTCCCGTGGCCTGGAAAATGAATGCGAACAATTGGGTACACGCATGCATCGGAACCGGTTCGAGTCCTGTGCGACGTACAGTACCAGGCGAGGCCCCATGCTTCTTCGATCATTTGAACTAATCACTGTTTTTTGAACTCAGAGTAGTGATCTAAACACTCTTATATTTCTTTACATAAAAAATATGTACGCCCCAAATCCAAAAAAAAACTAATCAAGTGCGCCCGACGTTGGAATTGCACCAACAATTTAATTATATAAAAACAATCCCCGTATGAAGAACCCACTTCAATCCAAGAAAACGGTATGTTGAAGTCGAATTGAAGGGTTCCACTGTATTCTTCAATACTCCTTCGGCAGAGGCGGAGCTACAGCAAGGTCAAATGTTGCGGCCTGTGCATTTTGATTCATTAGCTTTTTAGGAAAAGAAAAGGGTCTGAAATACAACTATGTCTACAAGCGCCGCAAATGAACCTTCGGTTCTTCCCAATCTATATGTAAATCGGTGAGCCGTGAAAGCAAATTTGACCATATGATCCACCTAGCTTGCCAACTGTAGCTCCGCTAATGTCCTATAAGTCGTGTGTTCGAAACATCTCGGTTACTTTTTTGCTATATTTGGAAAGAAAAATAAATTGCTAGATAAATTAAATAGGCGACCACTGCAGGGAAAGCACGTGGAACTACTCGAAGGTTCAAACCATCCAGACCACTACTTTTGGAACCATAAATAAACGTGTAGAGTCAAAACCACTATAATATTGAAACCATTGAATAAACACATAAGGAAATAGAACCTGGGACATTCTGTTTGGTTTGAGACTAAATTTGCCTAAGGTTGTCACCAGTGGCGGAGACAAGCCTAGAGCAGTTGGGGCTATAGCCCTAGGCTTAGTGACAATAGCCTTTGTAATTTCTTCTTGCAAAGTATAAAAATTTATGGAAGTGCACAACTGAAGCTAGCTTAGCCCTAGGCGTAACCCCACACTAGCTCCGCCACTGGTTGTCACACCTAAGGTTAGGTAAGTTTGACCAACTTAAGTGGATGTTTGGTTCAAGCCACACCTTAGACAAGCCACACTAGGATCGCATATCACATACACTTAAAAAGTATGACAAGATTCTCTTAGACTTGTCAACTTATGGCTCTCATTTTGAAGAACTAACCTTAGGCAAGTGTAGCAACATTGTATGGCAAAGTATGGCATGGTTAGGCCTAGAACCAAACAGCCCCACAAGGAATGGGATGGAACTACGGTGCAGCTTGGCTCAGTGACTGGGCACTTCAATATATTTAAACATATTCGTGTATATTTTGCTCAGTAAACATATATGCCGTCGGTGTTAGAAATATATTGTGTTTAAGATAAAGATAGGAGTAGGAGTTAGAGATAGAATAAGTTAAATCATGTATGACTAGCCTTCTACTCCAAGTCTCTTTCTCTCACATGTATCATATATATACCTCACATGACACGTATTATATATATATACCCTATGTGGGTCAGATCAATACAACACAAAACAATGAAATACCAGTCATTCTAAATTTTCTAGATGATATTAAAGCGGTTTGTTCAACGACGCCGATCCTAAGACGTTCCATCGCTTCCGTAGCACGCCGTCCCAGGGAGATTAATCTCCTCTACCCGGTGGCACGGCACCCAATCAATCAATGATTAGGTCGGTCTCATAGATTAGTTTAGATCAATTAGATCGAATTATCTTAGATTGATTTATTTTCATTAGCCAAATAAATTCGTATTAGATTGATCATGCCCGATGAAGAAAACCCAGTAGATCCGTGCGGTGGCGGCGCCGCCATCCTACCTCGACAGACGACACATCGCCGAGCCCTACATCGAGCCGTCTGAGAACTACATCGAGCACCCGAGTCTTCCCCGAGCCGATCCCATGAGCTTCATGGAGCTGGCCAGAATCGCGTGGCTCCGGGCGACTCAACGTCGTACTGCTCTGGATGCACGATCTAGAGCAGGTGCGCACTAAGCCCAGACACCAGAGACTCGGCTTCAATCAGCGACGCCGCGCAGCGGCGCGGACTCCATCCAGCTCAGGCGCAGGCCACATAGATCGCATCAGCACGAGTCGACAACACCAGGCGCTACAAGCGAAGAAGAGGCGATTGGGACAAAGCAACTAAGATCACGCCCCTCCAGATCAGGGGAGGGCGGACTCTCACACTGGCTTTCCCGACCGACACCCCTAGAACGTGGCTCTACATGTCTGCAGTCTGCAGCTCTATCGACCACGACTACCTCGACCATGCCTACATCGACATCGACATACAGAGCTAGGTATATACTTACTTATCGGCAGCAACTCAATTCAACAGTGTCCGCGTAGTCACTAGCGTCCATGCCACTCCCGATGTGACTGTGGGAGGGAATAGAGGAGAGACAAGGAAGGAGCCAGAAGGGGACGCATTCATCGTCCTAGGTGCCGACCCATCAGAGGCGCAATTGACGATGGCACAAGGGAGAAGATGACGGAAGCACAACACTTCATATTCAGTTGTAATCATCCATTTCACTCCCGCTACGACCGAGGGGAAATATCAAAAATATATTGTGTTTAAGATAGAGAAAGGAGTTAGAGTTAGAATATGTTAAATCATGTATGACTTGCGAAATCAAAGAAATATTCAACAAATCTGGATTAGAAGATGGTAGAAGGAAGAACTAGAATGGGGAAAAATCTGGAGTGCCTTATCCAGCCTCCTCTTTCTCTGTATTCTATATAGATATGCGCTTTTACATCTTAGCCTCCCAACTGTTACATATTCACACATTTACACAACTCAACACTCCCCCTTAAGATGGGGTAAATGCATCATATAACCCCATCTTGCTACAAAGGATAGAAAACATTCTATCTGGTAAGCCCTTAGTCAAGATGTCTGCAAGCTGGTTTGAGGAGCTCGCATATGTCATACAAATAATTCCTTGATCCAACTTCTTTTTAATAAAATGTCGATCAATTTCAACATGCTTTGTTCGATCATGTTGCACAGGATTTTGTGCAATACTAAGGGCTGCCTTATTATCACAATATAGCATCAATGGTTTAATCTGAAATAAACCCAGCTCCATCAAAAGGATTCGCACCCATAACACTTCACACACTCCATGTGCCATGGATCTAAATTCTGCTTCAGCCGTGGACCGCGCTACAACACTTTGCTTTTTGCTGCGCCATGTGACAAGATTACCTCCAACAAATGTACACTAGCCTGATGTTGACCATCTATCATCTAAAGAGCCTGCCCAATCTGCATCTGTATAACATTCCACCTGCAGATTGCCATGTGATGTATATAGTAGACCTCGACCAGGACATCCCTTAAGACAGCGAATAATTCGGATCACAGCATCCATGTGGCGAGTCCGTGGATCATGCATAAACTGGCTAACAACACTTACAGCAAAAGCAATATCAGGACGAGTGTGTGAGAGATAAATCAGTCATCCAACAAGCCTTTAATAGCGCTCTCGATCCACAGGAGATCCTGCTTCACTAACTAGGCGATGATTTTGCTCAATGGGAGTGGGAGCTGGACGACATTTGGATAGCCCAGTTTCTAGTAATAAATCTAAAACATACTTTCTTTAACAGAGATAAATACCTTTTTTGCTCCGAGAGACCTCAATTCCAAGGAAATATCGTAATTGTCCAAGATCTTTAACCTCAAACTCCTTCGCCAGCCGCATCTTCAAGTATTCTATTTCCTTAGTATCATCTCCTGTAATGATGATATCATCAACATATACTATTAGTATTGCTAACTTGCTCATATTACGCTTATAGAACAAGGTGTGATCAGCATTACTCTGATGATAGCCCATTTTAAGTAAAGATCTCCTAAAACGATCAAACCAAGCACGAGGCGATTGCTTTAATCCATATAAGGATCGATGCAGCCGCAAAACTTTATCCTTAGTCTGAGCAGTGTCAAAGCCTGGTGGTATATGCATATAAATTTCTTCTTGAAGGTCCCCATGGAGAAAGGCATTTTTCACATCTAGTTGATGAAGATCCCAACTAAGATTAGATGCACATGAGATTAAAGTTCGTACTGAACTCATCTTAGCAACAGGTGCAAAGGTTTCTTCGTAATCAATCCCATATGTTTGTGTGTATCCCTTTGCCACTAGACGTGCCTTATATCGCTCCACCTTGCCATCAGGATTCTGCTTGATCGTATACACCCACTTGCAACCCACTGGCTCCTTGCCATGTGGTAGTTTTACGAGTTCCCATGTGTTATTTTTCTCCAAAGCCTTCATTTCCTCCAGCATTGCTTCCTTCCACTTAGGATGTTTAATAGCATCTCTCCAGTCTGTGGGTATAGAGGTAGAGTCCAAAGAAGCAATGAAAGTCTTAAATGAGGGGCTGCAATTTTCATAAGAGATAAATTTAGCAATATCATGTTTATAACCCACACAATCCTTAAGACGTGCTGGTACGTCTCGATGTCTCACAGGTTTTCGTAAGGCGATAGGGCAATCATCTGGTGGAGATTTAGGAGCTGCAATAGGAATTTCAATACCTTCCTCAGTCGTGTCATCAGTATAACCATCAACTAATGGAGAATCAGTAGGGTCCATAGCATGTCCGCTACCTTCCTCTGTTTCTTCACGCGGCACTGAATCAAGAGGCAATGACCTGTAACTTGTAGACAGAGGGTTGTCATGCTGTATAACTTGTTGAGAAGTAGGAGTGTCACATACCTCATGAACAGTTGAGCTGCTCCTACCCTCATTAGTACTCGCATTTTCCTCCCCCTCTGTTCCTTGACCTGGTTGAGATATATCTAGCAAAGGAGTCAAAATTGAACCAATACGAACATCCACCTTATCATAATTCTCCCCCTCACGACCAATACTATCAATAGTACTGATGGCTGACGTGTAATAAGGTTCTTTCTCCCGAAAAGTGACGTCCATACTCACAAAAAACCGTTTCTCAGTAGGGCACCAACAACGATAGCCTTTCTGGGTAGAAGAATACCCAACAAAGATGCATCTAACAGCACGGGGATCAAGCTTTCCCACCGAGTTCCTGTAATCATGAACAAAACAAACACAACCAAACACCTTTGGTGGTACAGTAAACGAATTAGTACCACTTAAGCATTCCATTGGTGTTTTATAATTCAAAACCCGTGATGGCATGCGGTTTATTAGGTATGCTGCTGTTTTAATGGCCTCGCCCCAAAGAAATTTAGGTACATTCATTGTGAACATGAGGGACCGAGCAACCTCCAATAAATGTCTATTTTTACGTTCAACGACTCCATTTTGAGCAGCAGTGTTCACACATGTAGTCTGGTGTATAATGCCATTTGAAGCTAGAAAATAGTCAAACTCCTGATTAACATACTCGGTTCCATTGTCTGAGCGAAATATTTTCACTCTTGCATTATATTGATTGCAAATCAAGGCATAAAAGTCTTTAAATGCAGATAACACATCACACTTTTGTTTGAGCAAATAAAGCCAAGTATATCGGCTAAAGCCATCGATAAAAGTCACAAACCAACGCTCTCCTAATAGAGAGGTTACAACTGAAGGACCCCAAACATTTGAGTGCACAATTTCAAAAGGGGTTTGACTTCTCTCACTACTACTAGGATAAGTAGCCCGTGTATGCTTAGCTAGTTCACATACATCACATACAAGCTTATCCTTGCAGTAGGAAGCAAAAAGTGATGGAAACATACGACTTAGGACTTGGAAAGATAAATGCCCTAGTCTACAATGGAGCAACAACAACTCATCTGTGGATGAGGTGGATGAGGTACATGCTGTAGCAAATGCAAGTGGAGCTGCAACATTGTCAAGATAGTACAGGCCATCACGCTCAGTTCCAGTCCCAAGTATTTTTCCTGACTTCAGGTCCTGAAATACACAGAACCGGGGCTCAAACATAGCTCTGCAGTTAAGTGACTTTGTGATTGAACTGACAGATAGAAGGTTCATAGGAAAATCGGGAACATGTAAGACAAGACTTAAAGGTAAGGAACGTGTACAACTAATGGTTCCACATCCCATTATGGAAGACGAAGATCCATCAGCTATACGGACCTTATCCTTTCCTGAACGAGGTATGTATGATGAAAAATATTTTTGTGAACCTGTCATATGATTTGTGGCACCCGAATCAATTATCCAGGGCATAAGTAAATGGTTCTCACCTTCTGCACTCTGAGAGCTGGCAGCTTCACTAGATCCTTCAGCAGTAACAGCCATCAATTTTGCCTTGAACTCTTCTAGAGCCTGAGCAGCAATTGCAGGTAACTCTCCTGTGGATGATGCAAGATGAACTCGGTCTTGTTTCTTCTCGAAGCTGTTACCGCTGCCATTGAACCTGTTTATTTTTCTCTGCTGCCATCCTAGAGGATAACCAATCAACTCAAAACAATCCTTTTTCATATGGCCAGGTCTCTTACAATGATCACACACAACTTTGTTTCTCCGTTTGTGGTCAAACTTAGTAGTATTTCCTTGACCACTTCTAAAACTCATAGAGGATTGTGTGTGAGTAAGTGCAGCACGATTATCACCATGCATCTGTGGCATTGCTTCCTGATTGGCCAAACGAGTCTCTTCTTCAAGAATACTGGCAATAGTTTCATCCAAGGTAGGCCAGTCAGGAGATGCTTGTATCATCTGAGAGCGAAGTTTGAACTCAGGATTCAAACCTTCCAGGAAAACCTGCACCAACAATGGTTCAAACCATTCTCTGAGGAGAGTCAAATCTCTAGGATCATGTGGCTTGAATGGTCTAAAAAACTCTAGATCCCTGTAAAGTTTCTTCAATTCCCCTGCATACTCTGTAACTGATTTCTGGTCTTGTCTAAAGTGCCACATCTCATGTAGTATTCTGCTAACCTGCATTTTGTTTGATTTACCAGAAAACTGTTTTTCAATACTTGTCCAGACTTCAGCAGCAGTTTGAAAACTTTCAACTTGTTCCCGAACAGTTTTTTCCATTGAGCCCAACAGCCAAACCATGACTCGCTTCTGATTCTGCTCCCATTGTTCCTGCATTACCTCTCCTGGCTTTTTCTCATCTTCATTTAGGTACTTATGCAGACCATGCGCTTCCAGAATTAACGACGCATTGCGAGCCCAACTAAAATAGTCACCCAGACCAGTTAATTTTACTGGATTTGGTTCGAGGACAGACTTCTGAATTTCAGCCGAGCTACTAGACTTAACCTGTGTTTGCTCCATCAGCTGAGCAAGCATTCGCTGCATACTTTCACATAATTTCTCAACACTTGAATCTGCACCCTTGTCCTTGTCTTTGTCTCCCATGGTCACTAACTAGCAAGAGAACTCTACGGCAACAGACCACAAATAAGACTCACAGGTCACAAGTTTGTATCAGCCAAACTCACCACTACCAAATCAGCCCAGCAAACGAAGTTGCCCCAGCCACAGAAAAGAGAACTGAATCACAAAGGACTCAAACTGACCGGAATCTCAGCAACTTAAAGTGAGAACAGCACCGCACCGTATTCGTCGTTCTTCTCTGCCGAACCCTCGATCTTGCTTGGCTCCACCAAATCGCAAAGGATCTGAGCGAAGACGAGCTCCAGCCGCCACACGACAGCAACACCTCAACGATGCGGCGTTACGGCAGAGCGAGAGACGCATTAGGACCGTCTTGCTCTGATACCATATTGTAAATCAGAGAAATATTCAACAAATCTGGATTAGAAGATGGTAGAAGGAAGAACTAGAATGGGGAAAAATCTGGAGCGCCTTATCCAACCTCCTCTTTCTCTGTATTCTATATAGATATGCGCTTTTACATCTTAGCCTCCCAACTATTACATATTCACACATTTACACAACTCAACACTTGCCCTCTACTCAAGTCTCTCTTTCACGTGTATTCTATATATATACCACATATAAGGTGCAGATCAACACAAACAACGACACAGTATCCATCCATCCTACAATTTCTACTGTGGGGATCGCCAATCGCGATTACAGGATTGTACCAACTAGTAACCAAGACCCCAGAATCATCCATGGCATGTTCGATGAGAGAAGTCCACTTTTCAACCTCGAACTAACCACTCGGTTTGATTTACAACCCTGAACTACGAAATCGGTAGAAATACACCCCGAACTAACTATGAGGTCCAAAACTCAACCCTGGTCTCGGTTTTGTGTCGGTCAAGCGGTTTTGACCAAAGTCAAAGCTGACTGGACTGCTGACTAGGCACCCAGGAAATTTTAAAAAAAAACTTCTCTCTCGCTCCTACCCCCCCCCCTCTCTCTCTCCGCCGCCGGGTACTGGATGCCCGTGCCTTGCTGGACTCGGTCCTTGCTACTGTTGCCACTGCCTGTAGAAAGTGAAGTGAGGACAACTGTATTGATTCACTCAGTGTACATATACAGAGATTACACACGGTACACAGCTATCTTAACTAACTTAGCTATGCACAGGCTAACCACCCCTAGAAATGAGTAGTAGCATGCAGATCGTGGGTGTTGGCACAGCAACAGCACGCACGTTTGTGCATGCACTACTACCTGAAAGACCGGTTCCAACACTGCCGTCCCGAGCTCCGCTGACGCCCCTCCCCGACCACTCCCCGCCGTCCATCACGCAGTGCCCCTTTCCCGGACATGCAGCAGCGCCGCCAACTTGAAGCAGCTCGGGGGCGAGGTCAACGGCGTCGGCACCCTTCAGCCAGTACCGGACGACAGGCTTGTCCGGATCTTCGAGGTCCATCCGAGGAGATCCCGTCCATGAGGGCTCGCTGGAGTTGACGAAGATGACAGGGCAGTGCGGTTCTCGTCAGGATCGGTGTTTCCTTGGTCGTCTTCTTCCGTGGGATGGCGCGGGAGGTTCGTAGTGGCGAGGCAACCGTACAATCGTGCTCGGAGGCACCGGTTTCCATCTCCTCAGGCGGCAATCTCTCGCCGGAGTTGACGCAGCGAGGCGGCGGCAGAGAGCATAGTATCCTCCCGGTCGTCATCTTCCTATACAGACGACGGCGGCCCGGAACGGCTGTTCCAGGCTTCCAGCTAGAGGCTGCAGTTGGTGTTGTCTGGCGACGGCGACGGACGGAGGTACTACATCGGTGCTGCCTAGGCGCCGCGGACTGGTTGTTTGCGAGCAGCTAGAGCGGCTGTTCCGGTTGCAGGCTGCAGGTGATGTAGGCTGCCGCCGACGGCAGACAGAGGCAGGGGTGGCTGGGCGATGAACAGAGATAGAGAGAACGAGCTGCGGCGGCTGCATGCATGCTTTTACTCATCGGCAGAGAGAGATAGAAGAGGGGGTAGAGTTTGGTTCTTGTTTTTTTATTTCCTGGGTGCCTAGTCAGCAGTCCAGTCAGCGTTGACTTCGGTCAAAACCGCTTGGCAGACACAAAACCGAGACTAGGGTTGTGTTTTGGACCTCGTGGTTAGTTTGGGGTGTATTTCGACCGGTTTCAAAGTTGGGGGTTGTAAATCAAACCGAGTGGCTAGTTCGAGGTTGAAATGTGGACTTCTCTCATGTTCGATTAATAGTCGAATAAATAAAACATTTACAATGGGAATAATTCAGCTCCATCAACACGCAATCAGATTTATCGACCAACACGATCGGGTTCATCCCTTAATCGCTAAACTGTATGCTGGCAATCAGGTACCTATGTACAAACTACACACCCTAAAGATTAATCAGCACTCTCTCCACTCACAGGCCATCATTATGCCTGCACGCATCAGCAAACACCCGACGATCCTCCTCGAATCACCACCGCCTAATGAACTCAATCCTTAATCGAAAGTTTTTTTTTTTGCGGTTAATCGAAAGTTAACGAAGCAACTAATCAGTCGAAGAGCTAGCATGCATCAACCAAATAACCATCTATAGCTACCAGCAAACTGAGACGCTCCAATCCAGCGAATAGATGGATGGATTCAATCAGATCTTCCACATGTCGGAGTAGTCCATGAGAGCCTCGCCCCGGAACAGCTCCTCCAGATCGAGGCACGACCGCGACGACGGCATCAGGAACGAGGTGTCCGCGCCGGCGAGCGCCCCCATGTCCAAGCCCAGCGCCGACGAAGACGCTACCTCCGCCTTCGGCTTGCAGTACATGCGGATCGCGGCCTGCTGGTCCACCACAGCCTGGTAGGTTGAGTACCCGGCACCGCCAAGATTGCCGTTGGCCGTCGCCGGCATGAAGTAGTCTGGGCTCTGCATCTGCTGCTGCTGCGGCGGCGGCGGCTCCATCTTGATAGTCAAATGCTCCGCGTCCGGCTCGAGCGGCAGGGCGGCGCTGGAGGTGGAGCTCGAAGCGCCGGCGAAGTCGTCAGCGCCAGACGGAGAGTCCATGAGCATCGGCAGGTCCGCGTCGTCGAACAGGTTGAGGTTGGTGTCGATGAGCAAGTCATCGAGGAAGGCGAGCGGGTCCTCCATGGCCCCGCCGGCCGCCGGCGCCATTTGCGGAGCATTCTTCGCCGCCAAGTCTTTGTTGAACACCCGGCAAACAGCCCAATCGTCCTGCGCGCACGCAACAGGCAGGTTGAGAATACAACACGAGAAGAATAAGAAACAAATGGCGAACGCGACATGTGAGCGTGTGGTCCAGAGCATCTCCAGATGCTCCGGCGGTTCGATCGATCGACAGGGAGACGGGGACAATCGAATCTTGCTGGCCGTACCTTGGCGGTGCGGGGAAGGCGATGGGGCAGCTCGCCCTCGAGGCGGTACTCGTGCATCACCCACGGCGTCTTCCCGCCGCTGGGGGCGCGGCCGGTGTAGAAGACGAGCGTCTTCTTCATGCCGACGAGGACGGCGTCCCGGCCCTTGCCGCGAAAGATCTCCTTATCCTTCCCCGTCGCCTTCCAGTACCCCTTCTCCGTCGCGCGGTTGGTGCGCGTCCCCGTCGGGTACTTCCGGCCCTTGTGCACGAAAAAGAACCACTCCTTCTCGCCCATCTTCGCCTTCCCTGCAAAACGAACCGCCGGCCATGAGCGCGCTGCAAATCGAATCAAACGAACGCTCCTGTCAAGGAGGGAGTAGTAGTACTCACCGGGGAGATCCCACGGCTCGGTCTTGTTGAGGTCGACGTCGGCGATCACTTGGCAGGAAAAGGATTCGCGGAGGACCTTGCGGGTGAGGTAGTGGGTGACCACCTCTTCGTCGGTGGGGTGGAACCGGAAGCCCGGTGGAAGCGCCAGCTTCGGCTCCTCCACCTCCAGATCCATCACCGCCGTCACGTCGGACATCGCGGCGGCACCCTCTCGGATCTACTGCCTTGCTACGCTGTGGAAGAACTTGATGGGAGCGGGGGCTGAGGAGGACTAGATATGTGGAGAGGTGATTGTCTGAACGGTTTGGGGTTTGGAAGAGCGGCCGGGTGGGGGTGCTTATATAGCGTGAGGAAACTCACGGCAGTAATAATTCCAAGGCAGTAAATTAATGCTCCTACGACCAAGCGGCTAAGCATGTCCGAATGAATCGCTCATGATAACATCCTGGATAACGACTACAATCATCTAGAGTTAATAGGTTGCTACATATCCCGCAAAACAAATTAATATAGGTTGCTAAAATGATTTTAAATCACGGATGAAACTGACGCAATTCGCGGTGCTATCTCCGTTCAGAAACTGCCCCGCAATTTGAATGCCGTTGTGAATCGCGGGAGATGATGCTAAAATCGTCGGAGATGGAGCATTTCCTGACGCTAAATTCTTTCTTCGGCGATTTTAATCCTTGGTTGCTAATGATACTACTTCTGGATAAGCACTATGTAATCACCAAGTGTTAACCTGCTAATGATAAGTGCTAATTCTATTTGACACACACACAGTTACGTACTCCCTCTGTTCCGAAATAGATGACCCAGCTTTATACTAACTTTGTACTAAAGTTAGTACAAAGTTGAGTCATATATTTTGGAACGGAGGGAGTAGCTGTTAATGATTATGTACACACCGTTAGGTCGTTAGTAGTGCACACGTCAGTGTCCCTGCTGTTTTAGTGTGTGACCGAGAAAAAGAGCGGCTGATAATTCATCCCAGAATTCCACTTGTACTGTTGTCATGAAAGATACCGGTAACAACGAGCCTTAACATGTATCTGTTCCTGGCGAGGTCGTCCATATGCAGCCACAGAAAATTCAGAAAAAAAAAAAGGACGACAACTTCGGGAGTGAAAGCATACCGGTATGCGTTGTCGAATCGAGGGTTAAATCTGTAGTTTCAAGATCCTTTTCTCACTAACCGGACACGTACTGATACCGAACAACACACAAAATGGCACGTGAAATGCACTATTTATATGCAGTGACTAATCAGACCTGGCAGTTGAATCCACGGAGTTTACCGACGAGACGAATTTTTAACGGAGACGGTAGGTAGATGACTCGTATAGTAAAGTGCAAACTGATTTGAATTTGTTCAGGGGATCAAAATGTTTGGCAGTGCAGAACAGTATGTACCACCACATATTCCACTTGCATTGTGCTTAGAGAAAATGTGTTGATAAACTGCGACCATTTTCTCTTACGCGAGTAGTCCTCATGCCGTTTTACGGTTCTCCCAAGTCTACCTTATAAAAAAGTCTACCGTTGATATACGTTTATCATCTTCTAATTCTTTTTTTAAAATGTTCTTTTCTTCTAATTGAAAAATACTCCCTCCTTCCTACAACTAGCTTGAAAAACGATTTTATATCATGGGACGGAGGGAGTAGTAGTTTTGTCTGTTACTCAGGAAAAAAAATGCACCCAAATACTTAGCCACTAAGCACTAGTATGTTATCAACGATCTTAATTTTGACGTGTATAGTGCTTGGATCAGCCAGGATATACACTTATCTATGTATACGCAAAGACTAAATCTTGAGTGCATTAAATGCACTTGGAATTAACATTCCTATCTCGTATAATCAATTCGATTGTGTAGTGGGCGCTACGGAAAAATCCGGCCATGACGCTGCGGAGGCGCGAAATGCCGTGGTTGGTCCTATCACAAGTCACAGGAGTATCTGGAAAAAATAATATGTGTAATTAATTCAGCAAATCATGCCATATCTGTAAACTAGATACAGTTGCAACCTATGCAGTTTCGTGGACATTTCTTCGCCTGTCCATACCCTGGCTGGCTTTTCTGGAGCTGAAATATTATCCCATATCTGTAATGCATCCTAGATTGCTAGTACGAAAAAGAAATGGTCATCTGAATTTTGTATGTGAAGTAATTAGCATAATATTCAACCAAAACCAAGCGTTTCCTCGCACACAGCAATTCAAAAACCAGTGGGTTCAGAACAATACCGAAGAAGATAATGCTATACATGTATGCAATCATCAACTGATTACCGAAGCTATTTAGTGGCTAACACTTCCATAATTGCTCATGGCTTTGTTGCTAGAAGCTGCACGACGGGGAATCTCGATCCACAAATATACGGCATGGTGTTTGGTGGACCTGATCATCGGTCAGACTCAGAGTCCCTGTCGCCGCCCACATTGTCAGTTTCCGGAAGCAGACAAGCCTTCCTTATCATTCCTCGACAGCAACACTGTACCTGCTGCCATCTCTGAAGTTCACGGATATGGATTGAAATGAAAGTTTCGTTGGCATAAAATTCTCACAACGTGACATATAAAACCCCCAACCTATGAGAGGAAGAGGGAGATTCTCTGGAGATGTTTTACTCCAAAGCCGCGCCAATTTTAAACGTGAATTTTATATTGCTGTGGTCTCCCACGATCGCAGGCCGAGGCCAGGATCGATTGATTTGCTTGGTTCCAAAGGGCAGAAACGAAATGCAAATGCATGGCAGATGCAAAAGCCTTCTCACCTAATCATCTGCTGATATAGTACCATCCTTTTTGCTTGATTCTTCTCTCTTTTTGCTCTTTTTGTCCCGGCACGGGCGTAGTGTTATTTGTGCTTGAAGGGTGCAAATTCACTGCCAAGAGACGGGTGTTCGCCAGTGCTAGCATAGTACGTAGTAGTATGCGCTACTACTGGTGGCCTACGAAAACCTTTTTCAGTTGATTAACTCCTGGAAAGATTTCAGATAAAAAACTCCTGGAAAGATTTCGGTGACTTGATCCACCCCGTAGGAAGTAGCAACGGTCGTAGCCTTCCGTTGCGTGGCCGGTTACGTGGGTCCCGTCCTCATTTTCGTTTTGGAGGGTGAGCGACGAGGCACCGCCGTCACCCGGCCCGGGTCCAGCTCAAGGCTGTGCGTCGCAGCGACGTTTGCGACGGGATTCATGTGGCTTCCAGCTCACTCCAACGTGCTGCAGCTTCGGTGCCACCATTCCCTTGGCAGGATGCTCGGGCGGTGATCGGATAAGAGAACATCTATAACCTAATTAAGGCAAAGGAAGGATGTTAAACAAAAGGATATGGAAATTCGATAAGTAGAAAGATTTCCGTCTACCAATCACGTTGGAGAAGTTATTTTGATCCCAAGATCTTTATAGAGGGCTTGAATTTCAGGGCATGGACGAACCGTTTCACCGAGGAGGTGGAAAATGCAGTCAACCGAAAACCAGGAGACAAGGCACCCGATCCGGACGGCTTTACCGGCGCCTTTTTCCCAAAAAGAAATATCCAGGTAAACAGGACGTTATGAAAGCCATTTACCTGTTCTTACGTTATGGAAAATGCCCTCAACCGAAAGCCGGGAGACAAGGCACCCGGTCCGGGCGGCTTTACCGGCGCCTTTTCCAAAAGAAAAAATATCCGGATAAACAGGACGTTATGGAAGCCATTTACCTATTCTGGAACGCCCATGTTTATTCAATTTTTAATGTCTTAACTCCGCAAATCTTGTACCCTTGCCTAAGAAAGCGGAGGTGGAAGTTAACACTGAGTATAGGCCTACTAGTCTAATTCACGCCATCGCAGTTGCCATTCGGCTCTTGCTACATATGAATAAGCTCATTTCTAATGCTCAAAGTGCGTTCATCCAGAAAGAGAAACATTCACGGACTTCATTAGAAACCTTGCACGAAGGCTCCTAAGAAATGAAAGCACCCTCACTCCACCGAGGGACCTTCTTCTCCGCAGTGGGACTCCGCCCCACGGGCAAAGGTGGCGGCTTAGGCGAGACAAGGCAGAAGACATCCCCAAAGGATGTCTGGTGTGTAAACATGATCTTCCAAGGGCTTGAATCCGAGCACGCCCAGAAACAAGCTTCCCCATACAAAACTTCTCCTGCTTGTTCTTGATTTTTTAGCTCAAAATAATTGATTTTTTTGAAAATATAAAAACATGTAGAAAACATCAACTAGCACTACACACTGAATTAATAGGTTATTCCAAAAAAAAAAATTGGTGCCAAAACTATGCCAAAATGATATAAACATGCCATGAAAAAATTAAAAATTGTAGATATGTTTCAGACCTATCAGGTGCCTCGGCGTGAGCAGAACACGTAAAACCCTAATTTAACCATATATGATGTTTTTGTATCAGTGGAACCCCACAAACCCTACTTTAAGCATCTAGGGTGCCTCGGCATCAACGGAACACCTAAAACCCTAATTTAACCATCTAGGGTGTCTCAGCGCTGATGGAAGTCCTAAAATTAATGCATCCAACAACATCATATATAAATTACTAGAAGGTTCACACACTCAAACTAACTTAGTTATCATAAGCATATCAAGAAGGTTCACATACTCAAACTAAACATAGTTCAGTAGATTCGTCACACTCAGTAGTTCACATAGTCAACCTAACAAGCCATAGTTCAAAGTTTCAGACTAAAGATTTGTTCAAAAGATACATAATGACCAAGATAATCAGATTATATCTTATTCTTCATCACAAATGGCATTGGTGCCCTTGAGCTTGATCTTGTTCTTTTGACTGGCGTTCATGAGGTCGACAACATAAAACTCCAAGTTCCTCCTCTAAGTGTTGAGCTTTTCCTTCTCTTTCAGATGTGTGAACGTCAAATTCCTAATGACACTGGCTTGAGCAACCTGGATGTGCTTCATCCTTCAGTTTAGTGTTTTCAACCTCCATTGTACCAAGCTCTTGCTTCAAATTGCCCATGTTGTTGTCCAAAACAAAGATCTTCTCTCTTCATTGTCCCTCCAACTCTATTGATAATTGTATTCTTGAGAACTATTCTCCTAGGACATCTCTTGGGACATCCACAACCAACTTGACATGGTTGTCCTCTATTTTCATTTTTTATTCCATAACACCGTGGACACTAGATGAATGTTCCAGGCATGCAATCCTATTAGTATGCTTGTTCTCATCATACAAACCCCTTAACTTGTGCAGAGCAATCTGCAGTGAGTCTGGCCTCTCCTGATCTGCCCACTGAACTATCCCATAGTTTCTTCCATTCTACAATAATTTACAAATTTGTATGGTGGTTAAAATTGTTAAATTTCTTCCCTATCTACATTAATCACTGCCTACTATACATGCTCAGTACCCTTTGCAAAATTAATGAATAACACAATTTACAAATTTAATGAACAAAAATAGAATTGTTCACCTCTAATTCCTAAAATTAAAGAGCCAAAAACTAAATGACAGACATAATCAGAGTTGAGAGCACTACAATTTTTTTATCATGATCTACTATCACAACATGACCACATCACCATCAGATTCATGCTCAACAAAATAATTGCAATGGACAACACATGAACAGTGAACCCTAGAACAATTTGGAAACTTACTATAAAAGACATGTTAGTGGCCACTGATACGTCTCCAACATATCTATAATTTTTATTATTATATACTATTATATGATCACTTTTATATGTTTTATATAATTTTTCTGACTAACTTATTAATTTATTAGTGCTCCATGCAAGTTCCCGATTTTTGTTTGTTTTTGGTTTCACGGAGAATACATATCTAGGAAAGTCCAAATTGATGCCAGTTTTTAGCCATTTTTTGGACAATGAAGGACCCTAGAAGCTTCAGGAGAGGTCGAGGGGGCCCATGAGGTAGCCGCATGGCCTGGTGGCGCAGCCATCCCCTGGCTGCACCACCTGCCAATGTGGGCCCCCTAACTCTCCATTTGACCTAATTTCTAGCCTATAAATTCGCATAAATCCCGAAACCCTCATAAGCGAACCCCAAAATAATTATCGCCGCCGCAAGCCTCTATTCTGAAGTGGTCCCATCTAGAGCCATGTTCCGGTGCTCTGCCAGAGGGTGAAGCCACCATGGGAGGCCTCTTCATCAACATTGTTGTCTCCATGATGATGTGTGAGTAGTTATTTTAGGACCCAAGGGTCCATAGTAGTAGCTAGATGGTTCTCTCTCTCTCTCTCTCTCTCTCTCTCTCTCTCTCTCTCTCTCTCTCTCTCTCTCTCTCGCTCGCTCGCTTTTAATATGATGATTTTCCGTAACTAACTTGTTTATAAAAAAATACAAGTGGGACGGTCCTACTTTTTTTAATTTGAACACAGTAGAGATGCATATTCTCACCTACATGCATATACACTCATCTGTATGAATCACTAAACGAATATTGTCCAAAAAGCTAAAACAAATCCAGAGAAATGCAAGCACCAGTGATAAATATATCACTTACATCATGATGTATCAATTTCATCACAAAGAATCTAACCGTCTAACCTACAATCCTGCTGCGGCATGCATGATGTTTCTCCTTAGATGATTTGCCGTTGTGTGTCCGTTGGTTACATTTCAAGAGGTGGTGGACGGGGATTGGGCAAATGAGGTGGCCAAGTTTACTTAATTCGATCTGCCTTCGGATATCTATCCATTGTGTCCTTTTCTCTATGTCAAAAACTGGAATTCCGTTATTTTTAGCACTCAGTATGATTTTGGCTCTTCTGACTGGATTTCTCTCTCCTTTCCCTTCGTCAAAGTGGTGACTTGGGAGTAAGATAGAGCAGCCAGCATTATCCTGACTTGTTCTTGATGTAAGAGTGCATCGAGCCAATGGATTAATTAGGTGATCTACGTACGTACACATCGAGCGGGAACAAGTATGTAATCTCCTCTGAATCTTGCGGCCCATGACAGGAGGTTCAGGCTTTTTTCGACAGGTCACAAAGGGCGACCATCAAATAATCTACTCATTCCATTTTCTTATCTCGTCTCTTGGCCTAATCGTCTAAAGACAGAGCCCCAATAACAGCGACGCTAATTGCTCTAGCTACATGGATCAAGTAACGAGGCTCGAAGAACCTCATGCCAAATTGCACGACGGTGCACCAATTATATGGCCAGCCGGCCGCTTGATCATTCAGGGTTCCGCTTATTTACTACTCGATCGTCCTTGTTAGCAGGTGAAAGCGGGTAGTAAATTCAACGCGCGCTAATCTCCGGGCACCGCCGTGGCACTGCCATGCCGCCGAAAGCGCCCGTGCGGCGCGGCGCCGCCATACCGAGAGCCCGGCCGGCCGCCACATGCCATGGCCTCAAGACCCAGAACGATCGACGGATAAATTAGCTGGGAAAAGGACGCGCGGGTAGGCAGAACAAGGCATCAACCTCGGGATCGATCCTGCGCGCCTAATTCATTTGGGTAATCGCAAACGGCGTTTACATCGACGACGGTCAGGTCAATGATTTGCTTGGAGCCTATATTGGTTGCTAGGGCGCTGATGCTATCGCTGATGGGATCAAAGCGGCAGACATGGATCGAATATGGCCAGTAGCATATGTTGAGTTTACGGACGGAAATGCTAGTTTAATCGCAGTGTTTAGGTCGTCAGGAACTCTGGCTAAGTAGGGCGTGGTTAGACGCGTGACAGGGATGTGATGCCCGTCCGTGGCTAGGTTAATTCACCTACTAGCTTGGAGTTTTCTCGAGTTGATCTTTTTCGTTTGTCAAGAGGAAGGGAGGCATCTCCATTTCTTCCATTCCATTGTTTAGTTGCAGGTTTGATCGAGCCATAGATGTCAATTAATCTTCGAGTAGAATGCCAGACTGGTCGATCGACGCACCAACTACTTCTTCTTCTCCATCTTTTTTCTCCAAAAAAGGAAAAGAAAAGAAGTGTTCCCTAACTCAACACGTGTCAACCAAGTCCGAATAATCAATCTGCACTTTTTTTCTTTCTTCTCTGCGGCTAGCTGGTAGTAGATGCATGTATACGGCAACACTGTCGTCCACATCCACCACACGACCACATGGCACGCCCGTCACGTTTCACGGCCAAGGCACAACACTACAGTATGGACCTACGTGCGTGCGTACGTGGTGCTCGAATGATCGATCATACTCCAAGGTTTCATGACTACTGTAGCATACTACTGGCATGCAGCTATGTCGGCAGCAGAGAATATGACGTTCGGATCGACCCTGGCACGCATGCATGTACCATGCATACATGCTTGAAGCAACAAGGATCGATTTTGGAGGCTAGTGCGTGAGATTTATGGAGAAGAGAAAGAGATCGACGGCAATAAATGCAATCATCCCAGATCTTTGTCCGAACGACGTTCGCTACATCTTGATTGATTGCCTACGTACCTACGTCTTCGTGCGCGCATGGTCGAGGGACTATCCACGCAGATTTGCAACTGTAGTACTGGACGATGATACATAGAAGCAGGAGTAGAACTCACGCTCACTGTAGAGAGGCCATCGTTGGCATATGCATGCTTGCATCGCCATCACATATGGCCGGGTTTTTCGATTGATTTTTATCAGCGACTGACAAATCCATCTGGCAATTGTAGAGTGCACATTTCTTAGTACACATCATTTCCTACTCAGCATTGGAGTGTAGCGGATCAATATGCAGGGTTGCGTGGGAATAATCCGACGTTGGGTCGGGTACGTGGCGAGACTTCATCGGACGGGTTTGCCGCCGCCGTGCGCGCGCGCTCATGCAGCTAGAGCCTCCCCTCTCTGGCTACATGTCCGCGCCACGCGGCCTGATGGCCGATTAATTAACCATGTCATTGTCGATATACTGGACCACATACATGGCGAGTGCGTACACCGAAAGATAACTTGTAGCGAAGAAGCATTTTTGTTATTAAAAATCAAATCATTTCTACGTAGCCAAAGCGACCAAATTAAGGCATACACTCTCACCCTTATTAGCGTTTTGAACTTATTTGAAATACCGTTCAACCAATGACCAAAAATATTGGCAACACTTGTGAGTGGATATAAATTTGACGCTACTTGGATGACAGACCACGTAGAACGTGCAAACTTGCATTGAAAAAAAATGTGTTAGATTGTCTCGTTATGAGTACAAAAACAACACTTCTTACTCCCTAGCCAGTTGCACCGTGCGAGGTTGTTTTTAATTAACACAACTCCCCTACGAAGATACTACATGAAGATTTCCACTTTTAGTGGAATCTTAGACTTTCAATTTTTTTATTATTACTGATTGGTACCTCAGAATGCGTGAGCGCATGGTACATAGAGTCTACTATGAAAGATCCTGACATAGTAAGGTTCCAACGAAACACATCCTTGCCTTATGTCAGGTTAATCGAATCCAACCGGGATAAAAGATTATGCCATGACACAAGTCGAGGGTCAATCAAATCCCACCTGAACGAAATATTCGGCGGGGAGGAACTGAACATGTGCGCAATAGTATTATTCTTATCGTGAGCAATGTTATATAAGGCTGGATACTGTTGTTTGAGACTGGTATTGTCTAGCTAGATGTCTTTTCAAAAACGAATCTCCGATCCGTCCTTTATCACGAAAGACCCAAAGCAAAAGATATGCTTCTTTGCCGCCATAGGCCAGCCCAAAAGTGCGAGTCATCAGGTTTTCAATATAGCTGAGACGCTGCTTTTTGGCCTAGATACGTGTTGCGCAGCATGGTTTGCCAAACACCATCATCGGTAAGAAGTTTGAGCAACCATTTACTGAGCAGGGCCTCATTCTTGACCTGCAGGTCATGAACTCCAAGGCCACCTTGGTCTTTCGGCCTACAAACCACGCTTCATTTGGCTAGCCTGTATTTTTTCTTTTCACCATCTCCTTGCCAAAAGAATCTGGATTTAAAATAGTTCAGTCTTTGCAAGACCCCTTTTGAGAGTTGGAAGAAAAAAAGCATATAAAGAATCATATTTGTGAGGATGAGGTTAATCAAAACCAGTCGTTGTCCAACTGAGAGCAGCTTTTCTTTCCAACTGCTCAACTGTTTCTCTAGACTCTTCTCCACATGCTTCCACTCAGCAATAGTGAGACGTCGATAATGAACCGGTATTCCTAGATATTTAATTGAGAATTGGCCATGTGACTGCCGCCTCAACGACTTCTCCAAAGCAGAACAATTGATCTAGCGTTACAAATAGATATACTACTAATCTAGCGGGCAATTCTTCTGAGCCGGGTAATCTAATAGACTAATAGGCAATGGCTACGTGCCGCTGCTTGGCACCCAGCTGTACTGGATCGACTTTGCAGTACTTGTGTGTTCATCAGGGTAATTTGTACGTACAGAAGCTTGAGAGCCATGTTCAGTGGTAGATACACAGGCTCGTCGATATGCACGGAATATCGATCCAATGCGTAGACGACATAGATTGATACGTATATACGTACGCTTGCTAGCTGTTCAATTAATGAAACGCACTGCGTATGTGTATCCGGAGAGAACTTCGTCCGGCCTGGCCTTCAATTTCATAATTGAGAGACCCCGTCGGGTTAGGACATTCGAGATACGGGTGGAGGCATGGGAGATGAACAGTAAGTCTACGAGGACGTCCAAATCAGCGCATCATTGAGCAGCAGCAATATTCAAAGCGTGACGACGACGAATCCGCCACTCCAGCCAGGAAATCGAGTATAGAAAGGAAACAAAGAGTATTGTAACATATGTGTTACAAACAAAGAGTACTGTTTTTTCCATGGGTTTTTCTGTTGTCATGTGGCGCTGATCTAGTGGTGCATCTTTTCTTTGGCATTCTCATGCATTATACTTTCTCTGAGCATGTACAATGATGCTATCTTAGGAGTGCCACGTAGGATAAATGATGAGGTGGAGGAGAGAGAACTTGTAAAAAAGGCTTGTCTTATCTTATTTAAGAGAAGACAAAAGATGATCTCTTAGCACAATATGTCTCACCATATTTTTAGGAATAGCTAGTTATTAAAAATAAAGCTAAGAGATAACCCATTGTAAACATTTTTTTGTGATCTCTAAATTAAATGCAAGATTTAAGATAAAATTATCTTATCAACCATTGTACATGCCCTCTATCGTTTCTCCATTTCTGTTGACAAAATAAGGTGTAGGTCTAGTACTTACGTGGCATTGACACTAGATCTTCTTCCAAATCAGCGTGTCTTTATCACGATGTACGCTTTGACACAAGTAGTGATATAAATAATTACCCTAAAAAAGATATACTAAATAATTTACTCCAGAGTCCAGACACAAATGTCATGTTAGTCTACGATCAACTTGCAAAATATACAGCATATTAGTCTGCGATCTACTTCCCCGGGAAAAAAATGTCTACGATCTACACCTACACTAATCTTGAACGGGTATTGCACAGGTCATTGAAAGAAGTTGGCTACCGGTACAGAAACGTCACCTTCCTAGCTAGATTTAGATTTAGATTGGTTAGCTTTTCAGAACCTCCACTGTATATGCTATTTACACGCGGGTTTTTCTGCCTGACTTTGGTGCACTCTACGCGACTTTACTGTTGATATAAAACATGCAGATATATCCTTATAGTTGTTTTTTAAGTTTTAAATAAGGTGGTGAGCTGCTACCGTCGGTGGCTTCCCCGGACTGCAGAAACACCACTTTAATCCATTGAAAGGCAAAACTAGCGAATTATCTGAGCGCAGAACGGCAGAAGCGACCGGCGATCCGATCTGGGCACAGGTTTCCGTGTAGTAGGCGTTTTGACCTGGGCGGCAGTGAAACCAAGGCATATTCGCGCTCGTGCGACCTGGAAGGGAGTGAGGCTAGCTGGAGTAGCCGCAATATGGACCCGCAGATCCCGCGTCTGACCGTCCGTCCGTGCGTGCGGTCTGGACGGTTTGTCCTCGTTGTGAAGTTTAGCAGGAAGGTAAGAGCATCTACAATCAGAGCCTTTAAATCTGCAGGCAGGCCGTCCGATCGCTGTCCGGTCATGAAATTTGGAGTCAGACGGGTTCCTCAAACGCCTCGCCTGATCGGCACCCTCCATATCTAGCTCAAATATGAGGCGCGTATGGGGCGCCTGAGCACGTCTGTCACGTCGGACCCGGCCCATACTAGCCCACCCGATCTCATTTATATTCGTCTTCATCCTCTAGCCAGACCAAATCCTAGCCACTTCAGTCCAGTCCCCTCCACTCCCCTCCGTCACGCAAGCTCACCTCCGGCGGTTCTTCGCCATGGCAGGCAGTGGATCGGACTCCGACCAGTCCGGATCCGTCGACTGGGATGTCGTCCCGTATGGGTTAGAGAAGGCAATGGCAGTCCGCATTGCACTCCCCCGCTCCCCGGGAGGACAGTGCCTGGCCGACGGACATATCCGTCCGCCGCGACGCCATAGCGTCGGCTCACCGGACGCTCGGGTCCTCTGGTGCTGGATCCGCGCGGTCCCGGCCGAAACACCTCTTCTTCTCCATCACCGGTCGGGCAGAGAATACGAGTCCCCCCGGGAACGGGCGGCCGACCGTGGGAAGGAGAGGATAAGGGCCGCCAAGGCCCGCCTCCCGGCGGAAATGGCGGTGACGGAGGCGGAGGCGGCCGAAGCGGCGATGCGGGCGGCCGCAGAGGAGGAAGCCATCCGCGCCCGCATTATGAAAAAACGGCAGCAGAGGAACACGTGCGCCCTCGCCCGTGAGCAGAATTGGGTGGTCCGTGCCATGGCCGGACTGCCACCGAAGGAGGAGAAGAAGGATAGAGACGACGAGGACAGCTCCCGCGACGAGCAGATCTGGCTCGATCGTACTGCGTCTTCGACCGGTACTTCTGCAAGAATGGCGGCAAGGGCGCCAGGAAGGGCAAGGGCAGCCGTGGATGAACCCCACCAAAGCCAAACATGCCAAATTTTGGTAGTCCAATGGCATGTTTAGTGTAGTGTGCTGGAGTAGTCGGACGATGCGTATGCATCAACGTAGTTACATGAGTTTGTATGTATCTAAGATATGGTAATTGAGGTGTCCGAGTGTAGATTGCATTTTTTAAGGAGTGCCCGGTTAGTGCCTGCGGACGTGTCCGGGCGCATTCGCGGGCTTTTAAGGGACCGGATTTGCCAAATTCGGCTGTAGATGCTCTGAATATGTCCATGCTTTTGAGTCGTTCTTGGTTTGCCTCGAGATCAACGAGCCCAGGATTCTTGGGTTGGGTTGCTGCCCGCGTAGATGCTCTAAATTGGTCCATGCTTTTGAGTCGTTCTTGGGTTGCCTCGGGATCAACGAGCCCAGGATTCTTGGGTTGGGTTGCTGCCCGTCGTGCGTGCGTGCATGATTCCTGGAAGAAGAGGACGAGGGGAGGCGCGCGAAACGGATCCAAACCTGTCGTCAAGGCATCTACGAGTATAGCTGTTTATCTTTTCGTCTCTGTCTTTCAGCAGGAGCTAGAAGTAGTGCTAGCTTCAAATGAACCGGCGAATTTAGTTTCCATTTCTTTTTCTCTTCTCAGGGGAACGGGAGAAGGCTGCTAAGTCGCCCACTCGCCCGTGTACATCAACCTTGCCCATGTGAATTGTTGGAAGAATTCTGAAAACGCACGGCCCATGAGGGCGCTGCTATAGATCGGGTGCGTGTATGGATTTTTAGAAAATGTCACGAACATATATTTGAAATGAGTGAACGTTTTAGAGGTCATGAACATTTTTGTAAACTACCTGAATAATTTTTACACTGCATTGACATTTTGTAAATGCACGTTGGATGCTTTTAAAAATATCATAAATTAATTATTTCCATATACATATTTAAAACATTTTGGAACATTAATAAAGGTAGGAAAATAAAAATAAAAAACGTACACATGGCACTCAAGAAAAAAGCAAAACGCTTGAAAAAGGACGTGCAGCTCGTGACGCATGTCTCACGTTGTAAGGTGGGGCCCAGGATAAGTCGTGGCCCACCAGCAAGTGCGGGAGCAGTTTTTTTTTTCTCATCGGAGTGTCATTTCTTCTCTGCGTCCGCCATTTTGATGTGGTAAATGGTTGCTTCAACTAATTATTTGTGTATTCATGTTTCTATTTTTATTTTTTCATTTATCCTACCTTTGGTTTATTTTCCCGGTATTCTTAATTTTAAAAATAATATTTTAACATGTGAATTTTTTAATGGCATGAGCATTTATTTGAATGGTACAAACATTTATTAAAATCAAGTGGATAATTTTTGGCATTTTATGTATCCTTTTAAAATCTCATGGCCATACTTTTAAATGTGTGAAAAAATAATGTCATGAATATGTTTTTGAATGGTGATTTTTTTTATAAAAATGGTAGAATTTTTTCTACATTTAAATGGTGTGGGCATATTTAAAATGTGTGAACATTTTTTAAAATCCAGCCAATGATTGCACCAACATAAATAAAATGAATTATTTGTATGCTCAGTACACATTGGCGATTTTTTATGGACAAAAGAGAGGTTTCCCCATCTGATTTCATTTAGAGAAACGAAATCTGGGAGCTCCTGTTCGGCGCTGCAGGCGCCGGCTAGCGATACTGGCGCTCGCACGCCTCGCGTAGCGGCAGGCCCAGGAAACACAGGGAAGGAGCGCCTATCGCAAACAATGTAGTAGACCCGGGATTTGATCTCGGACCGCCTGTAGCCAAACCTTCGAACACAGCCACTAGGTCGTACTTCCTTAGCTGTTCATTTTGAGGACAAACTACCCTTATTATATACCCAGCCTATTATGCGTATTATTTTAGGATAAAATGGAAAATAAATGGACAATATAAAAAACGTGAATTTGGAGAAAGTTCATAAAATTGCGTACAAACTGAAGAAAAACGTGAATTTGAGAAAATGTCACGAATTTGAGAAAAGTTCTCAAAATTTAGATAAAGTTCATGAAATTTTGAAAAAGGTTCACAAATTTGAAAAAAGATAATCGATCTTGAAAAAAAATCATCAAAATTGAAAAATAGTTCACAGATTTTGCAAAAAAATTGTTGATTTTGAAGAAAGTTCATCAATTTAGAAAAAGTTCATAAATAATGAAAAAAAACTCATCGATTTGAAAAAAGTTAATCAAAATTAAAAAAGTTTATCGAATTTTAAAAAGTTTCCAAAAATTGAAAAATGTTCATCGAATTTGAAAAAAAAAATCATATAGTTTGAGCATAAGTTCAAAAAAATTAAGAAATTCAACATTTTAACAAAAAAATACACGAACCAGGAAGAATAAAAAAGACAAAAGGAAAAAGCAGAAG
This sequence comes from Triticum urartu, assembly GCF_056163025.1. Lineage (NCBI taxonomy): Eukaryota > Viridiplantae > Streptophyta > Magnoliopsida > Poales > Poaceae > Triticum > Triticum urartu. The sequence continues at coordinate 62,971,582 of NC_141874.1, read as the reverse complement.
AAAAGTGGAAAGATTAATGTAGTCAGTTGACTTTTGTTAGCGGGGGTGGTTGGTGCATTGTAGCTCGTAGCAGGAGGTTGTCGTTTTGAGTCGCAGTACACACTTATTTTTTCATTTTGAAACAGAGAAGAAAAAAGTAGATGGCCCGCCCAGCTCGCAGCGCTGCAAGATGAGCTGGCGGTCCAGATATACTTTTTTCCCGTAAACCGAAGACAAAGTAGAGGGACTTTGTGGGACGCGGAGTTTCTGCACCCGAGCTCAAATGAGATCGGGTGAACAGTAAAATCAAAACTAAATCAAAATTTTAAAAAAAAATCTAAATTTTTTTGGAGAAACATTGACAAAAGTTCTAAGTGCTTGCAAAAATTCGCCATGAAATCACATTTCTAGAAGGCGTGGCAAAAAAACAAAATCAGTACTCTGAAAAAGCTACTTTCAAAAGCATTTTGGAGCACTGAATTTCTTTTTTGCCACGCTTTACAGGAATGTGATTTAATGATGAATTTTTGCAAGCACTTAGAACTTTTGTCAATGTTTCTCTCAAAAAAATTGGAATTTTATGAATTTTTTTGATTTTTTTTCGATTTTACTGTTCAGCGAGCTCAAATGAGCTCGGGAGCAGAAAGGCACTTTCGGACTTTGTGGGCATCTTAACCGCTGCCACGTCCACGTCTAACCATTCTGGACCAGTTGAAACACCCACCCGCGCACGCGTGCATTCTCGCCCGTCACCAGCTGCCCGCATTAATGCCGTTGGAGAGCGGCCGCTCCGCATTGACGCTGGCGCAGGACGGCATGAACTCTCATTGTCGGCATTTGAAGCGACGCGATGACCAAGAGAGAGAGTTGTTGTTGCACGCCTGGCTAAACATGCCTCCTCGCCGCATTCAAACGGCCGCGGACTGTCCGTCTTCCTTAATTAAACCCTCGCATGTATCAAAAAACCTACTCCGACGACAGCGAACTGCCCGTCATTAAACACAACGCCGATTGGCTTCGGACGTCGGCCCGCTATTTAAACTATGTCAGACGCTGCGAAAAAATCGCACCACAGCCCGCTCCCATCTCCTTCTTGCCCCATTTTCTTCACGGTCTTCATGGCATCCGGGAAGGGGAGTTCTTCGCCATAAAAACCGGTTGTGTAGCCCGTCAAGCCAGCCAGATACGAGCCAGGTAACTCTCTGCTCTCGGAGGCCAGCTCGCGGAGGCAGAAGTTCCAAGCCGACACGTCGTTCAGCAACTCGCCCTCCAAGCTAGCTCCCCGGGGAGTGGTGAGTTGCTCCAGGCTGACACGCAGTGGAGCATAGCGGGACGGGCATTGTGGTTGCCATGGAGGACACCTTGTCATACCGCTCCTCCCGTGCATGCGACCGCGCCATCCACCGTCAATGAACGCATAACCGCGCCCTAGCGGCGGAGAAAGAAGATGGCTTCGCGGAGATCGACGAAACGATGGCCAACACGTCCGTGCCAGCCACCATTATCGAGTAGAAAGTAGAACATGGGTGGTCGCCGCCGCTTGGGTCTCATGAAGGCCACCGCCGTCCCCTTCCTCTCCGACTGAAGCACATCAGGGCGGTTCCACTTTGATGAGCAGCGCTGCGGAAGATGGAGAAGCGAGTCGTCCTTTGCGTTGAAGCACATACCTCCAGGGCTCACGACAACACGATGAACGGGCTGCTAGACATGAGAAAGACAACGAAAATCCATCATGGCCGGCAGTAGACTAGTCAAGGGTATCCGTGTCGTGGGAATGGATATCTGTCGTCACCGGCCGTAGACTAGTTTTTATCCTAGTCCAGTATAATGTCTAGCTAAAAAATGTTTGAAATGTAATAAATTTCGTCTAATTTAAATGTAGACTAGTTTTATCTTAGTCCGGCAATTTTACCGTCCGAGTGCACGTCCCCAGGCTCGATTCACGCGCATATGTGATCTCTATTTTTTCGTGGCTCTCCAGAGCTGACAAAGCGACCAGACTCGCAGAAACGCTCAACAATGACACCGATCCCTATTTAGCGCTTCAGGCGCCCCGTTACAGTGCATTCTGCAAACAGGCGCGTCAAGCACTTCAACCTAGGCCGGCCCATTCTGCTTTCGAAACGTCGAAAAACAGTGCCGGCACGGGTGTTCGAACTCGCAACCCGTTCGTTGCAAGCTTTCGGATTTAATTGGGCCTGACGAATTCGACTCCAATTTTTTCTCCCGAATTTTTTCGATGGATTTTATTACTCAAAATAAAGCATCAAGATAATACAACCACAATGAGCACACACCCGGCCTCTGCATAATTATGATGCACACAGCCAACACCAACGCACACACACAAAAAAACACCAGCATATAGCAAAGTCATATAAGACCAAAGCTATGCCTAAGCGTTGAAAAGAAAAAGAAAAACCCTGAAGCGATCAAATTCATGATCGATAAACCTACAACAATGACCATATCCGCACCAACCATCCCATGACACTATAAGAACAACGATATTCTTCACCAATAACGTCTTTATGAAGAAAGCGACACTTGAACGTCGCCGTCACTGGAACCAACCATCAAAGGTCAGAACCTAGATTTTCACAAATTGACCGGGATATGCACATGCCTCGACCAAGACGTGCTGGCCCGTTTAAAAGCCAGGCGTTTTACACCAATCTCAGTCCTGGGAAAGTTCTAGAAGGTTCTTGAATAGGTTTTTTATTTTTATTTTCTGTTTCTAGCTTATTTTTTATTTTTCTCTATTTTCCTGTTTCCTTTTTCTTTACCCTCAATTTTCGTTTCTCTTCTTTATTCTCTTTTTCATTTTTGTCATCCTTTTTCTATTTCTGTTTTTCTTTCCTTTCCTTTTTTATTTTATTTCCTTTTTTCAACAATGTGCAGAAATTTCAAAAAAGTTTGCATTTTCTATTTTGTTCATATATTAATTAAAAAATGTTTGTATTTTTAAAAAAATACGAAATTCGAAATAAATTAGATATAAAAATATTTGTTCACTTCTTATACAAAATGTTTTCCAAAATTTAAAATTTAGAATCTAAAATTTTCAAACGTACGCACTTTATAATATCAGAAAATGTTCTCACTTTCAAAATCTGTTCACAAATTTTTTAAATGTTTATATTTTGAAAATTTCTTCGTAAATTCAAAAAAGTTCCTACTTTCTATTTTTGTTCACAAATTTAAAAAAAATCATGTTGCCAAACAATTTTTAAAAAATTTCCCACTTTCAAATTTTGTTCACAAAGAAACGCGTACATATTTCACAAATTCAAACAATGTTCAGAAATTACAGAAAATATTCTAGCTTTCCAACAACTTTCACAAATTCAAAAAAATGTTTGTGCTTTGGGAAAAATCATAATTTCAACAAATGTTCTCATTTTCAATTTTTTTTCCTGTTTCTCTGAAAATGTTTGCGTCTTTTTAAAATCTCTTCATAATTTTAAAAAAACTCATTTTTAATTTTATTCCTTTTTTCAAAAAATATTGAGAGTCTAAAAAATGTTCGCATTTTCACAAAAAAAATCAGGTTTTGAATTTTTGTTTGCAATTTTGAAATTTCGAACGTGATTATGTTTGTGTTTCAAAATGTATTCACCTTTTTCAAATAGATAATCACGTTTGAAATTTCAAAAAAGTGTACATCTGTTGCTGCTTATAGTTCATATAGAACTGGTTCCCATTACAGATGTAGACACGAAGGAGTTATAGTGGCTATCAACCTTGTTTGCTTTTAGGATGTACTTGGTTCGATCCCTCACCTAGACTGAATTTTTGCGAATGGTCAGGTTTTTGCCGCTGTCGTTGGTTTGTTCAAGTGTTGCGATGGATAACTAGCACAAGAACTAGGCTGGTGCAGCGGCTAGCACAACGCGCACGCTTGACTACGTAGCCAGGGGTTCGAATGCTCAGATGTAGCTCGGTCAGTTTTTTGAATTTTTTCACTTCGCGAACGACAAATGGGCCGACCCAGTTGAGCCGACCCTATGCGAAACATAGGAGCTCACGACGATTGGTACCGAAAAACAATTCCTTTTCTTTAACTGGGCCAACTAGAACGCACCCTGGACACATGCGCCTTAGTACTCACCTACCACCAGCCATCCGAAATCACTGAGTACTCATTATAAAAATCACTCCCACCTTATCAGGTTGCGACAAGTGGCGTGATGCATGTATGTCATTTGTCATAGTCTGGAAGTTTTTTTTTCTTTTTTTTCATAGATCTGTTTATTCAAAACATTTTATCTATTAAACCGTACGTCCAAATCTCGAACCGTTTTCATCGTTGGATTCCTCGCGTCAAGATCTTCAGAATTAGATCTCACGTTGATAGGTTTTGACAAACTTTTTCTTCACAAAAAAACCGGACAAAAAAACCGAACCAGGAGCACGTTTTTTTTCCCTTTCTGAATGAGGCATGCCCATGCCTCTCGCAAAATCACAACAATGCCTCTCGCGTAAGCAAAACCGTGTCTCTCGCAGAAGAAAAAAAAAGAAGAGAAAACACATTATTTTTCGTTTCTAAGGAGGCGCTGTTGTGCCTCTCGCGAAAGCACAATCATACCTCTCGTGAAAGAAAAAAAAATGATTTTTTTTTGTCTCTGAGAGGCACGGTCGTGCCTCTCGTGGAAGCAAAAAAAACATGCCTCTATCGAAAGGGAAAAAACAGAGAACACATTTTTTCTCGTTTCCGAGAGGCACGGCCATGCCTCTCGCGGAAGCAAAACCATGCCTCTTGCGGAAGGAAAAAACAAACCAAAAAAAAGAGTTTTTTCGTTTCCAAGAGGCACGGCCATGACTCTCGCGAAAGCAAAACTGTGCCTCTCGCGGTAGCAAAACCGCGACTCTCGCGAAAAACCCGTGTTTTTTTGCGCAAACAAAACGAATTCTTTTTATCCAAAAGTTAAGAAAGACCGGTGAAAAACCGAAACATCAAAAAAACCAAAAGAAAAAACGTTTAAAAAGCAAAAAAACGCGTGCGGAAAAAAATCCAAAGGGAGCGCCTAGAGTGCGACACGTGGCGGGCGGCTGAGAGCGCGTCAAGTGGCGCTGATCATTGTGAGGTTCCCGAAGAAATGCTCGTCAACTAGTTGCTCCCCCGGCCACCATGCGAGTTTTGTTTGCTCTTTGGGCCATATTAGGCCATCGCCTAGTTGATGAATTTGTTTGATCATGTATATAAATATGTTAATCAAGCATTTGAAAAAAACAATGTTGAACAAGTATTTGAAATTTTTTAATCAAGCATTTAAAAACAATGTTGAACAAGTATTTGAAAAACGTTCATCATGTATAATTTTTACCATGTATTAAATAACTGATGAATTTTTTTATCATGTATATAAAAATGTTGATCGAGCTTTTAATAAAGATGTTGAGCAAGTGTTTAAACAAATATTTGAAAATTTTAAATGTGTATAGAAAGATATTGAACATGTATTAAAAAATGTTATTTTTTTATTTGAAGGCAATTAGTCAAACATTTAAAAAGTGTTAAAAATGAAATAAAATTGAGCATGTATTAAAAAATGTTTCAAATGTGTAGGGACAATGTTAACCATGTATTCAAAAAATGTTTAGAAACAAAAATAAACCACAGAAAAAGGTAAATGAAAAATAAAACTGAAGAAACAAATGCAAAAGAGAATGAAAATACCGATAGAAGCAATGAAAGAAACACAAGGAAAACGAAAACAAAGAACAAAAAAAGGAGAATGTATAAAAACCAAAACTAAAGGAAAGAAAAGGTAAAAAAGCCGGAGGAAAACGAATACAAATGAAGAAAGAAAAAAACTAAACAAAAAAACTTAAAAAATGGAGAGGAAACAGTGGAATCGTAGCTCGTTTCGACTTAAGACGGGCCGAACTACTAGTCCATTACGAACACGATTGTAGCACAGTGGCTAGCAGTTGTCACAATCATACAGGAGACCAAGTTTTGAGTCCGGCCACGCTCTCTTTTCTTTCTCTTCCAATTTCTTTTAAGTCTCCGCTATTGGGCTGGCCTGTTTCTGTAGCGTTCGACTCGTGAGGTCGTTTCGTCTCGCTTAATGTAAGATATAGTAGTTGCGGTCTACCACTGGCTGTTCCTGTGCTCCATACCACGAGCGCGAGACCCAATGTACGCGCCCCTCGGACGGCAAAGTGAAAACCAAATTGCGTTGACAATTGGCGAAAAGTATGTCTCAAATGTTTTTAAAATTTCTGGAGAAAATACAGTGTCACATGTTTCATAAAATATTTAATTTTTCAAACCCAAATTCAATTTCATTGAGGAGCTACGAAAACATTCAACATTATTTGTTAGTTATTTCACATTATCACATCTTTTACTTTTTGGTTCCTAGATTTTGCTTTACACACTTTTTTCCAAACATGTTTTTTTAGTAAAACAAAGTGGAGTATTTTAGTTTGCGGTGTGCCCATGCTCTAACAATTTGCTAGCTCCGCCACTGGCGGTGTTTGCGCGTATTTCTTCCGGTTAGTTCAAATAGTTGTTGAAATGTATGCGAGCAGCGTTGGATGGCGGCCTCCACAATCAGTGTCCGCGGATGGGGACCGGTCCACGGACAAATGCCGATGCAAATTTGTGCATCAGATTTGGAGCTGCCCTTAGGGCATCTCTAAGGAGGATCCGTAAACCGCCGGCATCTGTCCAGACAGCAGAAGTCATCCAACGTGGACCTGTATCGGTCCGCGGGACGGTCTGGACGCGATTTCTCTCGCAAACAGGAGACAACAGTGGGGAGCTTTGCGGGAGTCCAGACTCGCGAAACGTAGGAAACTCACACCCCCGGCCCACCCAAAAACCCTTCCCGAACCCCGCGACTATTTTCTTTCCTTACTTCTTTATCTCTTGCCTTCGCCACCACTCCACCACCCCAGCCACCACGTCACACCCCCGCCGGAACTCTGTGTCTCTGTCACCTCCGGGGCTCCACCCCGCTTCTCCCCCATCTTTGTTCAACCCCTGTCCTCCGACCGCCCAGCCAGATACCATCCGCTACTGCTATTCTCACCATGCCTGGCAACTGTATGATGAGTCTGGAGCTGGAAACAGTTATCCCTTCTTCTTTCTAGCAATGGATTCCAATTTGGGGTACATATACGAGCAGTATGTTGAGTCGCTCGATGACTCGTCGGACGAGGAGGAGTACTCCGATGAGATAGTGATGATGTAGGCGGTCCTTGAAGACGCGAAGCATGCATAGGAGCATGTTCTCAATTTCAAGGGCTCGATCATGGGTCATCGAGTGCTCAATCACAACAGGGCGCGCGATCATTTGACACTCATGGCCTACTACTTTGCCCCTGATGCACTATTCACTAACCATTTTAAATGTTCTTTTTGGACGCACAAGACTGTCTTCAATAGTTTGTACGATGGCGCCCGGTCCTATTATGACTACTTCATCCTGAAGAAGGACGTCGTGGGAACGATTGCCTTCTCTGGTTACAAGAAGTGCACGGCTGCACTCCGAATGCTTGCATATGGCACGACCGTTGATTCGTGGGACGAGTACCTACAGATGTCTGAGAGAACATGTGGACATGCCACGGTCAGGTTTGCAACTGCCGTGGTCGAGGTGTTCGGACCTCGGTATCTGAGATAACCAACTGTGGCAGACACCGAGAGGCTCTTGGCAATCGTAGAAGCAAGAGGATGGCCAGGTTTGTTTGGATCTCTTGACTGCATGCATTGGAAATGAAAGAACTACCCGAAGGCTTTACGAGGGAAATATCAGGGTCATGTTAAGAAGCTCACCATCATTCTTCAAGAAGTTGCATCACAGGATCTTTGGATTTGGCACGCTTTTTTGGCATGCACGGGTCTTGCAATGACATCAATGTGCTGCAGCAATCGCCATTGTTTGCGAGGCTGGCTGGAGGAAAAGCTCCCGCTTGCCACCATACTGTCAATGGACATGAGTACAACATGGGCTACTATCTGGTTGACGGTATTATCCTCCATGGGCTACCTTTCTCAGCACCATCTCAAACCCAGTTGGCTAGAAAAAGGCTCACTTCGCGCAAAGACAAGAGGCAGCTAGAAAGGATGTCGAGAGGGCCTTTGGATTTCTGCAGGCCTCTTTTGTAGTTGTTCGTGGACCCGCTAAACAATGAGGTCCGGAAACCTTGTGGGAGGTGATGACATATTGTGTGATCAGGCACAACATGATCGTCGAGGATGAGGGTGACGATGCAGCCGCATCTCTGGAATATGAAAATATGGGTTATCGTAGCCAACTTCAAGACCAGAATCCGGCCACATTTGAAGGATTTATTCAAATGCATCAACAAATTTGACATCTACCAACTCACAAGCAGTTGAAGGAAGATCTGATTGAGTATCAGTCGGCTGTGAAAGGGGACAACAATGTTGGGATGCAATATTTGAACTTTTTAAATTTTGAAGTAGTGTTGTATGCGGCTATTTAAACACTTGTACCCTTTGCATGCGGCTATTTGATCGCGCGGACTTGAAGAAAAATGAGGAAGTCTAAATATATGCGGCTATGGTTGGATGGCGTCCTCCCGCATCCGTGTCCGTGGACTGCCCCCCCCCCCCCCCCCCCCCGGGTTTGCGAACAGATGCGGAGGGAAATTGTGAGCTGCCATTGGAGGTGCCCTTACTGATTCTGCGCAAGCTACGACCCTTTTTCTACCGCGAGGTCTATGGCGGTAGGGTAAACTAGCCTACCGCCAAGGCTCTTGGCAGTAGGGGCACATGCCCTACCATATTTTTTCTAAGTAACAAATAAAGTGCTTGCACTCACCTACCGCTGGCCACCTCGGCGGTGGGGTGCACTGGCTACCGCTAGCCTGTGTGGCGGTAGGGCGGAACTACATTGACGTGGATAAGAGCAACTCCAACCAGGCGACCCAAACGGACGCGCAGTTTGCCCCTTTTTTGTTCGTTTGAGTAGGCTAGGCGAACAGGCGCGTCCGCTTTTTCATATAGGTCGGCCGGTGCGCCCAACGGAAGGTCGACCCAAATTTGTGCGTGTACAAAAACACAGAAAATGAAAAACACATGGCACAGATAATCATAATAGAAACTTAATTAACCATAAGTGGCCGGTCAACCGTCGGCCAAAGTCCAATTAAAACATAATTAAGCATTAATTAAAACTAAAAAATAGTCTAAGCCTGCACGCCGCCCTAGACGTCCGCCTTGCCCTTACCCTTACCGCTGTCATCGGCGCCAGTGAGGTCGATGAAGATGGGAGGTGGCCCAGCCCAGCCGAAGGCGGCGTGATAGGCCGCCAGGGCTGCCTCCTCCCGCGTCTGTTGCTACGGCGGCAATGCGATGACGCGGTGGCGCTCCTCCTCCTCCTCCTCCTCCTGCCGCTCCCTCTGCATGCGCCGCTCGCCATCGGCGCGCTCCTCCGCCAGCTTGTGTGCTTCCACTAGTGCTCTAGGTACATGGCCTTCTGCGCCGGCGTCGCGTCGAGCCAAACAAGCGGGGGGGAGGGGGGCGCTGACCAACTCCCGTAGTTGGCGGGTCAACACGTACTACTCGGCCAGCTCGGGCGCATGCGTCGTGAGGGTAAGCGGCGACGGCGACGGCGGTAGCACACAGTCGCCAGTCGCAAAGAGGGCAATGGCCTCCGCCAGCCTCGCCTGGTAGTCGGCCTCACCCGCTTCCGCCTTCAGCCGTTCCTCCACAATGGAGTTCGTGAAGGCCGCCGCCAGCGCCGCCTGGTAGGCAACCTCATCTTCCTCTGGCTTGATGACGGGGGGAGGCGAGGGGTTGACGTGGTGGTGCTGCATGTCGAGCCGCCTTTGCTACTCCTGTTTGAGGGAAAACCAGACCTCCGAAAGGGAAGAGTCTACCGCGTATTTGGGCATGTGCCGCTGCTCCGGCGTGAGTTGCGCCCGGCACGTGCGCACCTCCTCCTCGTGTGCCTGTTGTGTCCGCGGAACCGCCAACACCAGGATCCGCTGCGGATCGAGGTGCCAGTGGTGCGGCAGCGTGACTTCCGGGCATGGTAGCAGCTGCCTGAACTCCCAGTGCCACCGCGCTTGGTGCACCGGGATGTGCAGACGCTGCCGAGCCGGGCGGGTAGGCGCCGGCGGCGTCGGAGGAGCACGGGAGGAGGAAGCGCCAGGGGTGAACTTCCCCTTGCTCTTGCCGGAGCCACTGCCACTGAGCAACCCCGTGTCTAGGGTTTCGGTTGTCGCCGAGCACGAGGGTAGTGGTGGGGGCCAGAGGTGGACGGAAGTGGATGAGCCTCCGATCCCCGCACGCGTGGATTAAAATGGGACGCTTCGACTGGCCGACGCGTGGGCCCAGTGTCGGTAGTGGCCATAAATATGACCAGGTTCGGTCATTGGCCGGCCACCATGAGGCTGATTCTGAGAATGGTTCGGCAGGTTGGGTCAGTGTTTTTATCCACGACGATCCAAACGAACATGGGCGGACGAAATGGGTCACCAAAGGCCTCGGTGGTAGGTTGGTTTACTCTATCGCCATCGACCTCAACGGTAGAAAAAGGATGAGAGATCTTGTTTAACTTTTCAAAATAGTTCAAAATACCAAAACCGGCTACCAGCCGCAGCGCAGGGCACGTACTCCCTCTGGTCCTTTTTACTCTGGATATTAGAATTCTCTGAAGTCAAACTTCACAAAGTTTGACCGTATTTATATAAAAAAATATCAACATCTGCCATGCTAAATTTATTTTTGACCTAAACCCTGCAGCCTTGCTTTGTATCATTCTATGAAAGAATGAAGAGATTTTATCCATAACACAACTCCTAAATTGATTTTTGATCGACCTATTTAATCTGATTCTCGTTAGAATTAAGTAGTCCTTACTTTAGTGTATGTAGGTAACATAAGATGTACGATAAAAAATGTATAATAATTAGTAAGTCTTGATATTCTTTCGTGGAGTCCCTTCTTGAATCTTAGATTGAAAAAAAAGAATGCCCCTTAGGGACCTTTCTTTGGATACCAAGATTTCTGACATCTTATCCTCCTATTTTAAAATTATCAGATCGAATCTAAATTAAGAACCAATTCAAATTCATATAATAAAAGAATAAGGAAACACTAGCTCAGCCCTATTGATAACCATTTTGGCCACTACCGTCAAAACAAACCCTAACCCTAGTTTGAGGATAGAACTATGGTATGGTTTCTCTAAACCCAGTATCGGCAGGCCCGGTTACTCTCTTGCCCGAACTTATGTGAAGTAAAAATTTATTGAATTCGATCAGCACTATAAAAAACCTAAGTATTTTATTGAACAGGCAGCACCCAGATTGAACTGGGGATAAAGGATTTGCAGTCCCCTGCCTTACCGCTTGGCCATGCCGCCAAAAAATCCGATCAAAAATCTAGAAAACAGCAAGTATTTATCCACGTTTTCTTACGAAAAGCCCCTTTTATCTTTTATTTTGAATATAATTCTACTTACTTTTTTCCAATCTTTTTCAAAAAATCTATTCCTGCTTTTTTTGATCCAGTTTCTATTATTCTCCTCGATAGATTCTATCTTAAAACATACATTGTTAACACAATAAAACTTCCCATTTCTTTCTATTGAGATGAAAAAGAAGAAAAAGTGGATTTCTATTCACAGGCTGCAAAATTCAGAATAAATTGGAACCGTTAACTAGAATTCTCTTTTTTTATTGCAGTAATAAACTACTCTTAAATCGGTATTATCTCTCCCCCCCTTCAATGGCATAATAAAATATTATGGCTTTATGCTTAATCTGTGTATAGGTAAACTTTAGGTCAGAACAACATTATTATCCAAAGATCCCTTTTATGTACATATCTCTACGGGGAATCATGCTTTAATTTTTCAAAGTATTAAATTAAATATCTTGAATAAAAAAAGGAAATTTGCTCTGATATAGAGTATAACCTGACTATCTTGGCCTATCGAAGTGAAATTACGATAAAAGAAAAGCATGGATATGGGGAGAGGTGGATAACTAGATTGGCATGTACTTAAAAAAGGGACTTACTTTATTTTAGAATTCCACAATGAAATACTGAATTTTCTAGCAATTATACTACTCCGATCCGAAATAAAAAAGAACCCTCAAATTATTTTGAGAAATTAAAGTAAGCACTCTATTCTAAATCGAAGTAAAGTCAAACTTTCTAGTATATTATATTACGGCTTTATTACATTCATAGAAAGGAGATAAAATGAGAAATCTTTGCCATCCAATCTGATTAGAATATCATAACATAAAGTATAAGTGGCAGAACTTTTTTTGTTTTTTTTTAGGAATGTTTTATCAATTTATTTTCATTTCATTTGTACCCCTGGCAAACTCGAACTTTCGTCCAAATGGTCTCTATTCAGTCCAAAAGGTCTCTATTCATATGTATGAAATACATATATGAAATACGTATGTGGAGTTCCCTAGAATTTCATGTGATTGAGTAAACAGAATATAGATTCCATGATTGCTAGATCGATCCATAGGGATTGATGAAGAGTGAGCTGATAATGGATTTTTTCTTTGATAAACAGGAAACTAAAGATTAAGATGCTCCGGAATGGAAACGAGGGAATGTCAACAATACCTGGATTTAGTCAGATCCAATTCGAGGGATTTTGTAGGTTCATTAATCAAGCCTTGGCAGAAGAACTTGACAAGTTTCCAACAATTAAAGATCCAGACACGAAATTGCATTTCAATTATTTGCGAAAGGATATCAATTCCTAGAACCCTCGATAAAAGAAAGAGATGTTGTGTATGAATCACTCACCTATTGATGAAGCTATGTACCTAGGGTAGGGTCATGGATCTGTCCGACATACCCTCCCCAAGGACATCTCTACAAAGAATCAGAAGCAGTCGAAGAGAAACCATCATCCACTCGACCAGGAAGATGTGCTCACTCGACCACCTTGAAGACACTCGACCACCAGAAGATGAGAAGCCCTCCACTCTGTAATGGCAGGACATAAACCGTAGCTTTATGGGCATTTACACCACTTTATTGCAGACGTTACCAGTAACGCCCCTCTTTTATGAGCATTGAACCTTGTGTAACAGAGGGAAGCTGGGGTCCTGGCGTACTCTATATAAGCCACCCCCTCCTCTGGGATAAGGGTTCACACTTTCGGTAATTCACACACATATATTCAGTCGACCGCCTCTGGGCTTCGAGACGTAGGGTTGTTACTTCCTCCGAGAAGGGCCTGAACTCGTAAACTCGTGTGTACAACTCCTCCATAGCTAGGATCTTGCCTCTACATTCCTACCCCCCGATTCTACTGTCAGACTTAGAACCACGACAATTGGGCAGGTGTCTTAGCGACTTGTTGGAGAAGTTGCAATTTTTCCGATCCCCTTCATCATGGTTCCAGGCGAAGGTTTGGTTGAGGGCCGCGAGATCCGTCTCGGCGCGCTCGTGTTTGTCGCCGACGACTCCGCTTGGCTTCAGGAGGCTCTACTCGACGCCGACACGCTCCCCGCCCGCGGGGCGACGCACTTTCACGCGTGCGTCCGCGGCGTCCTCCTGCGACAACCGTCGACCCAGTACCAATCGACTCCAGCAGCTTTCCCCCTCCCTGCGACCCGCCGGAGCAAACGCACCGGTCGGTCGAGGCTTCAGCGGTGGGTGAAGCATGCGGTGGCCCGCCAGTCGGCCACCCCTCAAGTCGTGGCGATCGAGCCCGACGAAACTCTCTACGGCCTGTTCGATCTGTCGTCTGGCTCCGTAGAGACCGCATCCGAGTGCGACAACAGTGACCCGGCGGCGGAAGTTTTGATGGTCAACGGACCATGCAGCCCTCCTGGCTTCAACCGTGAAGACGGAGGCGACGGGAACAGCGATCCGCCGCGCGTTCACGAGGAGTACCGCCCCGAACCCCTCTCCTCGCAGCAGAGGGAGGAACTTCGCCGCCGGAACATGGATGCATTGCATACTCCTATAGTTGGAGAAACCCCTGAGGCCCAGGCCTTGGAGCAAGCGCGCTTGGACAATCTAGCTGAGCGCACTCGACTGGAGAACCTCCAGCGCGCGCTCGACGATCGCGCTCGGCAGCGCGCTCCCGAATCCAGTCGACGCCAGCCTTTTTCTCCTCCGACTCAGGTATACCGAACCCCGATCCGGAATCTGGCAGTTGCCGCTCGGATAGCGGAGTCGATCCAACCCTCCCAGTCAGAAGTTGGTCGAGGTCTGAAGCAGATCCGAGCCTTGCTCCGGGCGGCGGGAGAATAGAATACAGTTGTATCTCAGTCGCGGAATAGGATCCACAACAGATCCGTGATTGCAGACACAGTTCAGTCGGCCCATAGCCCAAGATCGCCTCCGAGGCGTGAGGGACGTGGGGGTCGACGAGATCAGTACAGAAACCGAGAGCAGTATGATCACCGAGTCGATCGTGATGACCGTCGTCGAGTACCCACGCCTCCCCCGAGGAGCGGGTCGTACGTGCCTCGGCAACATGAAGACAGAAGCCCTCACAGTGTTGGGCGAGGTATTCCAGTCAACCCCAGGGAGCCAGGATTTGATGCGAGATCTATTCTCGTGCAGGGCTTGGTCGACAGAAACAGAGCTCACCGAGAGGGTCATGACAGAGATCCACAAACCAGCAACATGGTGCATGTCTCTGGTCCAGAATGCTTCAACAGAGCTATCAAAGCTGCGGTGATTCCGCCCAACTTCAGGTTGGCGTCTGGAGTTAGTAAGTTCACCGGAGAGTCCAAGCCTGACACTTGGCTTGAAGACTATCGAGTGGCTATCCAGATTGGTGGCGGCAATGATGAAGTGGCCATGAAACACCTTTCTCTGATGTTGGAGGGCTCGGCTAGAGCATGGTTGAATCAGTTAGCGCCTGGCAGCATCTATACTTGGGAAGATCTCGCCCGAGTGTTTGTCAGAACATTCGAGGGCACTTGCAAACGACCGGCAGGTTTGACAGAATTACAGTGTTGTGTTCAGAAGCCGAATGAAACTTTGAGGGATTATATCCAGAGATGGATCACCCTACACCACACGGTAGAAGATGTGTCAGATCATCAGGCAATTTGTGCCTTTAAGGAAGGCGTCAGGTATCGGGAGTTGAATATGAAATTCGGCCGGACAGAAAATATGAATCTGGCTCGGATGATGGAAATTGCCACCAAGTATGCCAATGGTGAAGAAGAAGAGTGACTCCGGAGCGACAAGCACAAAGCAGTCACCCACGAAGCCGGAGGAGGAAACTCCGGTCGGAAACAGAAGGGCAAGGCCGAGCCAGCTGCTCCGGGTGAAACATTGGTTGTGGTTCAAGGAAAGTTCAAGGGGAAGCCCAAAGGGCCGTGGAACCCCAAGAAAGTAAAAGATCAAGATGGGAATGATGTGTTGGATCTGCCGTGCCATATCCACACCAAAAAAGATGAAGAAGGTAATTTCATTTACCCGAAGCATACCACTTGGCAGTGTCAGATCCTAATCCAGCAGTTCCGAGAGAAACAACCCAAGAAAGGAGAAAGAAGCAGACAAGGCTGAGGATGAGGAAGAGGATGATGATGGTTATCCCCACGTGAATTCCACTTTGATGATTTTTGCTGACGTTGAGAGCAAAAGTCGATTGAAAGTCATCAACAGGGAAGTGAACATGGTCGCTCCAGCGACACCCAGTTACTTGAAGTGGTCGCAGACTGCCATTACATTCGACCAGTCTGACCATCCAGCGCACATAGCCACCCCTGGGAGGCAAGCACTGGTGGTCGACCCGATGGTCGAAGGCACTCGACTGATAAAGGTCCTGATGGACGGTGGCAGTGGCCTGAACATACTGTATGCAGAGACGTTGAAGGGAATGGGCATTCTGATGTCCAGACTCAGCGAAAGCCATATGAGTTTCCATGGGGTCATTCCAGGCAAGAAGGCTGCATCCCTCGGTCAGATTGCACTCGATGTGGTTTTCGGTGATTCCAAAAATTACCGCAAAGAAAAGTTGACGTTTGAAGTTGTGGATTTCCAGAGTGCTTATCATGCAATTCTAGGCAGACCAGCTTATGCACGATTTATGGCTCGACCATGTTACGTGTGCCTCAAACTGAAGATGCCTGGCCCAGAGGAGTGATCACTATCTCTGGTAATCGGAAGAAGGCAGAAGAGTGCTTCCAGAAGGGCTCAAAGATCACCGATGCCCAGATGGCCATGGTAGAATTGCAAGAGTATAAAAAAAATGCAGATCCGAGTGACTTGTTGCGAGCCAAGAAGCCAGCCACAGATTCTGCATTCCAGTCGTCTGGTGAAACGAAGTCGATTCACATTCACCCGACAGATCCCAATGCAGCTCCGACTCACATTTCAACTACACTCGACTCCAAATAGGAATAAGCGCTCACCCAGTTCCTCCGTGAGAACTGGGACATCTTTGCATGGAAGCCTTCTGACATGCCGGGTGTTCCTAGGGAACTGGCTGAGCATCGTTTGCGAGTCGACCCTAAGGTGAAACCAGTGAAAGAGCATCTTCGATGGTCCGCCGTCCAGAAAAGAAAGGCAATCGGTGAAGAGGTGGCTCGGCTTTTGGCAGCTGAGTTTATCCGAGAGATTTATCACTTCCAGTGGTTAGCCAATGTTGTCATGGTCCCAAAGAAAGACGACTCACTTCGCATGTGCATTGATTTCAAGCACATCAATCGGGCCTGCCCAAAAGATCACTTCCCTCTCCCTCGCATCGATCTGATAGTCTACTTGACTGTAGGGTGCGAGCGTTTGTCCTTTTTGGACGCCTACTCCGGGTACCACCGGATCCGTCTGTACGGACCCGACGAAATAAAGACAGCCTTTATCACCCCGTTTGGGTGCTTCTGTTATGTCACAATGCCATTCGGTTTGAAGAACGCCGGAGCCACATTCATGCAGATGATTCAGAAGTGACTGCTCACTCAGATTAGTTGGAACGTGGAAGCATACATGGATGACATTGTGGTCAAGTCACGTAAAGGTTCCGACCTACTAACTGACCTTGCTGAAACCTTTGCCAGCCTCAGAAGGTATGATATCAAGCTCAATCCATCAAAGTGCATGTTTGGAGTTCCAGGCGGAAAGTTACTCGGTTCTCTTGTTTCCGAACGAGGAATCGATGCTAACCCAGAGAAAGTAGGCGCTATACTCCGAATGAAACGCTCTGTGCATGTGCATGATGTCCAGAAGCTTACTGGTTGCTTGGCCGCCCTAAGTCGATTCATTTCTCGGCTTGGTGAAAAGGCGCTGCCTCTTTACCGACTGATGAAGAAATCAGACAAGTTCGAGTGGACCCTAGAAGCTGATGCAACATTTGCAGAGTTAAAAGCCCTGCTTTCCACCCAGTCGGTGCTTGCTGCTCCAATCAGCAAAGAGCCTCTACTTCTTTATATAGCAGCCACTGGACAAGTGGTCAGTACAGTACTTACGGTTGAGCGGGAAGAAGAAGAAAACACTTATAAGGTTCAATGCCCAGTTTATTATATTTCTGAAGTCCTGACCCCGTCAAAGCAGAGATATCATCATTATCAGAAGCTTGTCTATGGGATTTACATGACCACGAAGAAAGTTGCACACTATTTCTTGGATCACTCTGTTACAGTCGTCAGCGACGCCCCATTGTCAGAGATTCTGCATAACAGAGATGCAACTAGTCGAGTGGCCAAATGGGCGATTGAACTCCTTCCCTTGGATATCAAGTTTGAGGCCAAGAAAGCTATCAAGTCCCAAGCAATAGCAGATTTCCTCGCCGAGTGAATCGAACAGCAACTGCCGACTCAAGTTCACTCTGCGCACTGGACCATGTTCTTTGACGGATCCGAGATGCTGAACGGTTCTGGTGCTGGAGTAATTCTGGTATCCCCCCGAGGAGACAGGCTCAGATATGTCCTCCAGATTCACTTTGATTCATCCAACAATGAAGCAGAATATGAAGCACTCCTGTATGGGTTGCGCATGGCCATCTCACTCGGCGTCTGTCGCCTCATGGCCTATGGCGACTCGGATTTGGTAGTTAATCAAGTGATGAAGGAGTGGGACGTCAGAAGCCCAGCCATGACTGGTTACTGCAACGCGGTGAGAAAGCTTGAGAAGAAGTTTGAGGGGTTAGAACTCCACCACATACCCCGACTAAAAAATCAAGCAGCCGACGATTTGGAAAAGATAGGTTCCAAGAGAGAAGCCATTCCCAGCAATGTATTTTTGGAGCATATTCACTCGCCGACGGTTCAGGAAGATCCTTTTACTGAAGAGCCCCCGCAACCTAAGAGCACCACAGATCCGACTGAAGTTGAGGTCCCAGCCGTGGCCGACCTGATCATGGAGGTTCTAGCCATTACTTCCGACTGGACGGTGCCCTACATTGCGTGCATCCTCAGGAAAGAACTCCCAGAGGATGAAGAAGAGGATGGACAGATCGTCCGTCGATCCAAGGCCTTTATTGTGATAAGAGGGCAGCTATTCAGGGAAAGCGTGACTAGAGTCGGTCAGAAATGCATAACACCAGAAGAAGGTTGAATGATCCTCAATGACATCCACTCGGGGACCTGTGGTCACCATGCGTCCTCTCGGGCCATCGTGGCTAAAGCATACCGAGCTGGATTCTATTGGCCACGAGCAAATGAAATGGCGAAAAATATAGTCGACAGATGTGAAGGCTGCCAGTTTTACTCCGACATGTCTCACAAGCCAGCGTCAGCCCTGAAGACCATCCCCCTCATCTAGCCCTTTGCTGTTTGGGGACTGGATATGGTTGGACCACTGAGAACTGGCAGGAGCGGCTTCACTCATGTGCTCGTTGCAGTCGACAAGTTTACCAAATGGATCGAAGCTAAGCCTATCAAGAACCTTGATGCTAGCACCGCTGTCAGTTTTATCAGAGAATTGACATTCAGATATGGAGTCCCACACAGCATCATCACGGACAACTGATCGAACTTCGATTCTGATGAGTTCAGAGCTTTCTGCGCCTCTCAGGGCACTCGAGTCGACTATGCTTCTATCGCTCACCCGCAGTCGAACGGACAAGCAGAAAGAGCCAATGGCCTAATTCTCAAAGGACTGAAACCCCGACTGATGCGTGATCTCAAACACGCAGCAGGCGCTTGGGTTGATGAACTTCCGTCAGTTCTGTGGGGATTAAGGACAACTCCTAATCGGTCGACCGGACGAACTCCTTTCTTCTTAGTCTATGGAGCCGAAGCTGTCCTGCCAAGTGACCTGCTCCACAATGCACCCCGAGTTGAGCTCTTCTCCGAAAGGAAGCAGAGCAGGCCCAGCAAGATTCAATCGATCTCTTAGAGGAGGAAAGAGAGATGGCCTTGATCCGCTCGACCATCTATCAGCAAGACTTGCGTCGATTCCATGCCAGAAATGTGAGGGGTCGAGCCTTTCAAGAAGGAGACCTGGTTCTTCGAGTGGATCAACAGAAACCACACAAGCTTGCCCCGACTTGGGAGGGCCCCTTCATCATCACCAAAGTTCTCCACAACGGAGCATACCATCTTTACAGCATTGAGCATTAGAAAGACGAGCCACGGGCTTGGAATGCGGAGCTGCTCCGCCCCTTTTATACTTAAGCACTCGTTCGAATAAAATGTAATAAGAAACACCTTTGTAATTTGTTTATCAAAGACAAGAGCTTATGGTCCTATCATTGAATTGTTGTGTTCTTATTTACTTCTGAAATCCCCCAGTGGGTGGGCTTAGTCGCGAATCCGTTTCGCCTAAGTTCAAAAGAAAATCCTACCGAGTGGAGAGCAATCCTCCCACTCGGGGGCTTAGCTGCAGTCCAGCACTCGCCTAAGTTCTCTCACTAGGAGGCTTAGCTGCAGTCCGGTACTCGCCTAAGTTTGAAAAAAAATCCTACCGAGTGGAGAGCAATCCTCCCACCCGGGGGCTTAGCTGCAGTCCAGTACTCGCCTAAGTTCTCTCACTAGGAGACTTAGCTGCAGTACAATACTCGCCTAAGTTTCAAAAAATCCTACCAAGTGGAGAGAAATCCTCCCACTCGGGGGCTTAGCTGCAGTCCAGTACTCGCCTAAGTTCTCTCATTAGGAGACTTAGCTGCAGTCCAGTACTCGCCTAAGTTTGAAAAAATCCTACCGAGTGGAGAGCAACCCTCCCACTCAGAGGCTTAGCTGCAGTCCAGCACTCGCCTAAGTTCTCTCACTAGGAGACTTAGCTGCAGTCCAGTACTCGCCTAAGTTTGAAAAAAAATCCTACCGAGTGGAGAGCAATCCTCCCACTCGGGGGCTTAGCTGCAGTCCGGTACTCGCCTAAGTTCTCTCACTAGGAGACTTAGCTGCAGTCCAGTACTCGCCTAAGTTTGAAAAAATCCTACCGAGTGGAGAGCAATCCTCCCACTCGGGGGCTTAGCTACAGTCCAGTACTCGCCTAAGTTCTCCCATTAGGAGACTTAGCTACAGTCCAGTACTCGCCTAAGCTTGAAAAAATCCTACTGAGTGGAGAGCAATCCTCCCACTCGAAGGCTTAGCTACAGTCCAGCACTCGCCTAAGTTCTCTCACTAGGAGACTTAGCTGCAGTCCAGTACTCGCCTAAGTTTGGAAAAATCCTACCAAGTGGAGAGCAACCCTCGCACTCGGAGGCTTAGCTGCAGTCCAGCACTCGCCTAAGTTCTCTCACTAGGAGACTTAGCTGTAGTTCAGTACTCGCCTAAGTTTGAAAAAAATCCTACCGAGTGGAGAGCAATCCTCCCACTCGGAGGCTTAGCTGCAGTCTGGTACTTGCCTAAGTTCTCTCACTAGGAGACTTAGCTGCAGTCTAGTACTCGCCTAAGTTTGAAAAAATCCTATCAAGTGGAGAGCAATCCTCTCACTCGGGGCTTAGTTGTAGTCTAGTACTCGCCTAAGTCCGAAACATACCCCTATCCGCAAGGACGACGAGGTGCAAGTCGACTGCAACCTTCTCCCTCGGAGCTACGGCACAAGTACAACGTCCGCTCCATCCCTATCCGCGAGGACGACGAGGTGCAGGTCGACTGCAACCTTCTCCTTCGGAGCTACGACACAAGTACAATGTCCGCTCCATCCATATCCGCAGGGACGACGAGGTGCAAGTCGACTGCAACCTTCTCCCTCGGAGCTACGACACAAGTACAACGTTCGCTCCATCCCTATCCGCAAGGATGGCGAGGTGCAGGTCGACTGCAACCTTCTCCTTCGGAACTACGGCACAAGTACAATGTCCGCTCCATCCCTATCCGCAAGGACGGCGTGGTGCAGGTCGACTGCAACCTTCTCCTTCGGAACTACGACACAAGTACAATGTCCGCTCCACCCCTATTCACAAGGACGGCGAAGCGCAGGTCGACTGGAGCCGCCACCTCAGAGTTGCGTCTCCAGCGCAAAGACTACGCCAAGCAATGAGCAAAGTCCATTCGAAGGCAAACGCAAGCACATTCAGAGATAAACCAAATTCAGATAAAACCTAAAAGTTCCAAGCAGCAAATCAAAAGTACTCGGGCATCAAGCCTGAAGGAGTTCAAGGGTTACAGCAATCACTCAGCATTCCGAGGCAAATTTAAAGCAGATTCAAGTTTCATAAGTTTGTTCACTCGGCCGAAGAAGGGCTGGCAGGCTCCACGAATGAGTCCAGGTCGATCCCATCAGCGATCCGAGTGGCGGCAGCAATAAAGGTCTCCATGAAGGACTGGAAGTCATGCTTTTTGGTGTTAGCAACTTTGATCGCAGCCAGCTTGTCTTCACGAGCTTCCTTGCAATGGACTCGCACCAAGGACAGCGCCACGTCAGCACCACACCGGGCGAAGGATTTCTTCCATTCTTGCACTCGGTCAAGGATCTCGTTTAGTCGAGTCATCAGGGATTCCAGGTCATTCTGAAGCATCGCCCCCGGCCAAAGTGATGAGTCGATTCGGGAGACCACCTCCTTCAGGCGCGCGAGGCAGCTTGTGGCGCTGGCGATACGGGACTCCAGTCGGAGCACGTTCATTGCAGTTTCGTTGCAGACTGGAGAAGCGATAGGGTCCAGACCCGTCTTGACCCTTCTAGTTTCCTCGTCGAAGTCTTGACAGAATTCTGCAGCAAAAAATTAGTTAATAGACCAAGCAAGATCCGATCGCAAGCATCAACACAGTCGGATTAAAAGAAATACCTTCGAGCGTGAGATAAAGCTTCTTGGCAAGAGTCCTCAGATAAGCTTCCGTGTCATTCCTCTCGTGGATCGCAGACTCTAGCTTTTCATTCAGGACGACCTTGCCCTTCTTCAGACTGGTCACTTCGCGGTTAGCTTCATTAAGACAAGATTTCGGTTTGGTCACCTCTCCTTCCAGCGTTCCGATTGAAGCAAGCTTCTGGTCTGCGAGAGCAGTTTTATCTTGGTCTGCTTTTTGTGCGGCGGCGAGGTCCGAGTCCTTCTTCTCCAGAGCCAACTTCATTTTCTCTACAAAAGAAACAATCGAATCAAAGAAGAAATCAAATAAATGTATTGAAAGTTAGTCGACAGTCAGTTACCTTCCATACCAGCGGCTTTGTCTTGAGCTTTCTTCAGATTCTGCTGGGATAATTCCAAGTCGAGGTTGAGTTGCCTCTGCTTCTCCTCAAGTTCAGCAAACTTAGTAATAAGAGTGCAAGACTTCTGTAGAAGGCAAAAGACGGATCAGTCGATAAGATCAAAGGTTGTTTACTTCCGAGTGAATAAAACCTAAAGAAGTTCGCTTAGACCCCAGCCGACTGCACATAATCGACTGCGGTCTCAGGGACTACACCCAGCAGGTGCACTTGGCGTGCCCCTGCTGACTAAGACTCAACTCAAAAAAAACTGCTTAGACCCCAGCCGACTGCCAGCAGTCGACTGCGGTCTCGGGGACTACACCCAGTGGGTGCACTTGGCGTGGCCCCACCGGTTCAAATCCCACTCGCCCAGACCGAGTGGAAGAACGAAACTACTCGACCGGTCTGCCTGAGTCGAGTGTAAGGAGTAAAAAAGAAAGGAAAGAAGAACTCAGACCCCAGTCGACTGCCAGCAGTCGACCGCGGTCTCGGGGACTACACCCAGTGGGTGCACTTAGCGTGCCCCCACCGGTTCTGATCCCACTCGCCCAGACCGAGTAGAAGAGCGAAACTACCAAAATCAACAAAACACCCAGTGCGTGCTCTAATTCGACGCAAACAACAGGAGATTGTGTAGAAGAAGATTTTTCGAGTAACATTTCCTCATAGAGCAAAAACAGTCGGAAAGTCTACTCACCTGGACATTGGCCCGAAGAGCAGCACTGGCATCGTAGGCAGCCTGGCTGTTCTCATGCACTGTCTTCACCCGCTCCATCATCATGTCATCTTGTCAGATGGCTTCCGCGGCCGCTTCCGACTGGTTGTCCGGGATGGGGTAGCTGGTGAAAAAGTGAGCAGACGACCCAGGTGCGTCGGCTTGGAGCTCCGTGGCGTGGAGTTGGACAGTTGAAGGAATCACAGGTGCAGTCGACGGTGCAGGATGCCCACTCGACAAGGGTGCAGCGAAGGTCACACAGGCCCTGCCCGCGTCTTCACGTTGACGGACGGGAGGTGTTGTAGTTGGTTCTTGCCGAGCCATCCTACCAGCTGCTACCTTCTTGCTTTTCCTGGGGTTAAGAGCCACATCTTCATCGTCATCTGGAAGATCAATGATGTTGGGTGGAGCTGCAAGGCAGATCATTCGACCCCAAGTGAACCACTAGAATGCAATCGACCAAAGAATCAAGAACAAAATCGCAAGAGTTGATACCTGGGTTGGAGGTTACCGCATCTTCCATTTCCTCGTCCCGGTACTGGAAAGAAGAGGTTCCTGACGTAGCAGCACTGCAAAGACCCGCATTCAATTGGTTACGTCCGGTTAATCGAGTCGACGAAAAGGACAAGTCAGATGGTTACCCGGAGATAGTAGGAACGGTCACTTTGATCCTGGGCAAAGCTTTTGGCAGTTTGGAGGAGGTGGCTTTCGGCGCTTTCGGCGCTGGGGGCGGCGCAACTTTGGACTGCTTTGGAGCCTTCTCAGTCGACGTTGGGGAAGACGTCCTGGGACGCTTCGAAGACTGACCAATCAGCACGGCCACCAAGTCCGGAGCGCTCGCTGGGTCGTGAGCGTGTTTGGATCTCCTCTCCCTGCGAGGAGGCGAGTCGACTTCTTTGTCATCAGTCGATTCGTCGCTCTCCTCGTCTTCCTCGGCATTCGAATGCTCCTCGCCGCTCTCGCCACCGCTCGCTTCTTCCTCGACGTCTTGGTCCTGCACTCCGTTGGGCATTGAGTACATGTCGATGAGGGCCTGAAAGGACAACGATCAAAGGAAATTCAATCGACCATAAACAAGATATCACTCGATGAATCGGGAAGATACTTGATAAGACAGAATTATACCTGCTCCGGCTGGTGCGAGTTGTCGAATGGAATCACCCTCCTAGACCCCCGAGGGTTGTCTTTGTTGCTGGTGATCCCCATCAGCCACTTCTCCAAGGTATCCTCTGACGTCCTCCGGATGGATCCGAGCGGAATCCTCGAGCCCAGAGTACATCCACATCGGATGATCACGCGCCTGAAGAGGTTGGATGCATCGACCAAGAAAGACCTCTAGTAGGTCCATCCCGGTCACCCCGTCGCGGACAAGCTGGACGACCCGCTCGACCAGCACCTTGACATGCGCCTTCTCTTTTGGAACTACCTTCAGGGGGGCGGGCTTCTCCACTCGAGCCAAGGAAAAGGGAGGAAGTCCAGTCAACTGACCCGAGGTCGGCTGATCCTTGCAGTAGAACTAAGTCGACTGCCAGCCACGGACCGTGTCGGGAAGAATCATGGCTGGGAAAGTACTCTTGCTCCTCATCTGGATCCCCAGACCCCCACACATCTGGATCACTTGTGTCTTCTCGTCACTCGACTTGGCCTTTTTGACCGACTGGGAGCGGTAGGTGAAGATGTGTTTGAAAAGACCCCAGTGCGGTCGATAGCCAAAGAAGTTTTCACACATCGACACAAAAGCGGCCAGATAGACTATGGTGTTTGGAGTGAAATGGTGGAGTTGAGCCCCAAGGAAGTTCAAAAAACACCGGAAGAAAGGATGGGGAGGTAGTGAGAATCCGCGATCTACGTGGGTGGCGAGGAGAACACACTCACCCTCCCTTGGCTGTGGCTCGGTTTCGTTCCCCGGGAGCCATGCCGACTTTTGGGGGATCAATCCCCCTCCACCAGGTCATCGAGGTCGTCCTGGGTGATTGTCGAGCGGATCCAGTCGCCCTGGATCCAGCCCGCCGGCAGGCCAGATCTCGACGAGGATCCGCCACGGCTGGTCCGCTTCCCCTTCGCCTTCGCTGTCGCTTTCTTCGCGCGTTCCAGCGCCACCGTCCTCTCCTTACCCATGGCGACGGGTCAAGCTCGAGCAAAGGTCCGGCGATGAGGGCGGAAGCGAGCGTGGCGGAAAGATTGGGAGAAGAAGAAGAGAGAATGGGAGCACACGGGGCAGAGGCCTGGTCCGGGGCCTTTTATAAGGTTGTCACTCGAGTGACTGACTGGTGGACCCAGGCGATCTAAACAAATCCCGCAACAGTCGCGCGCGCAGTACGTGGCGAAAAAGGTGGCACAGGGATCGAGGAGACTTGCCTAATCCATCCCGATAACCTCGGTTCCGTCCGTCTGGCGCACTTCCCAAAATTCGAATCCCGCGAGATCCGCGGAGAGCAGAACAACCTGTCAGACTGAAGACAAACATCCTCCACATCATCATTCGGAATTCTACCGTGAAAATTCACTCGACAAAAACCAAGAATGGACCAAGGCGACTGAGAAAGGAGTCGACGTCGTCACCTCAACTCATTATTCCAGAACAGGATATACTCATAGCACAAAGAATGGGTCGGAAGTGTTCCCAACTCCTTCCCCACTCAAACCCTCATCCATTCGGGGGCTAATGATGAAGCTATGTACCTAGGGTAGGGTCATGGATCTGTCCGACATACCCTCCCCAAGGACATCTCTACAAAGAATCAGAAGCAGTCGAAGACAAACCATCATCACTCGACCATGAAGATGTGCTCACTCGACCACCTTGAAGACACTCGACCACCAGAAGATGAGAAGCCCTCCACTCTGTAACGGTCAGGACATAAACCGTAGCTTTATGGGCATTTACACCACTTTATTGCAGACGTTACCAGTAACGCCCCTCCTTTATGAGCATTGAACCTTGTGTAACGGAGGGGAGCTGGGGTTCTGGCGTACTCTATATAAGCCACCCCCCTCCTCTGGGACAAGGGTTTGCACTTTCTGTAATTCACACACATATATTCAGTCGACCGCCTCTGGGCTCCGAGACGTAGGGCTGTTACTTCCTCCGAGAAGGGCCTGAACTCGTAAAGTCGTGTGTACAACTCCTCCATAGCTAGTATCTTGCCTCTACATTCCTACCCCCCGATTCTACTGTCAGTCTTAGAACCACGACACCTATTCTTCCGAATTATATGTATCTACGAGATTAATTTTTGGTTTCGATGTGCAAAAGCAAACCATTTCTATCGGAAACATTCCTATAATGAATTCCTTAGGAACCTTTATTATAAATGGAATGTACCGAATTGTGATCAATCAAATATTGCTAAGTCCTGGTATTTACTACCGCTCGGAATTAGATCATAAGGGAATTTCTATCTACACTGGCACTATAATATCAGATTGGGGGGGAGATCGGAATTAGCAATTGATAAAAAAGAAAGGATATGGGCTCTATTACTATTGCATTGGCAACAAACACTGTCAAACAAAGATAGCCGTTGAGGAGGAAGACCTAGATAGGGAGCCGGTTATGAATAAACCTGGGACTAGGAAACCCTGAACTACGAATGGAAACACTTTTTCAAGCAGGGGTAAACGGATCTGGTTAGGAAGCCGGAGATGGAAGAGAGGGTGTCGTGTCAGATCTTCAATCGAGGCAAACAATGGATGCTCGGGATAAAGCTGGACTTCGATTGGTTTTTGATGGATATGAGCTTTCCCTGAATAAGGATCAAAATATGCTTCCTAAAACAGCATGCGCAATGGTGGGCCGAGTACATAGCGTAGCATATATCAAGTATCCAACGCCTTCCGAATAAGGAATGGAAGCCGACTTAATAAAACTACATCTTACTGATGTAGGTGTAGACAGGTATTCTAAAAGGAGTGACAATATTGGGTGTAAGGATTCTTCTATGCAAACATTGACCACTCGTATGGTAGCCTCACAACCATATACAAGGGAGACTTCCACCTCAACCTGAAGTTCACCCATGTGGAGCCTTTACTAGTCGGAGTGGTAAGACTACAACCGATCCTCTTCCCCAATGCCAATGTTGTATGTACCACCTGCCTTCTACCCTAGCTGGCCCAATACCTTCTCCGCAGGGACCTCAACAGCCCATTACTTCTGCTGCACAGCCTAGTTCTTCTACACCAGCAGCTATTGCTCCTAATGATCCATCATCAATCTGCTTCACCTGTCAACCCGAAGCTGCCATTTCCAGAACGGTTTGTGAAGTCAACTGAAGACAAGCAGATTGCAAAGTTTCTGGATATGATGACAGATATGCAGATTACCACCCCCATCCTTGATGGTTCTTACAGGTGCCGATGTATACACAGTTCTTTAAGGACCAGCTCGCAAAGAAGCGAAACATTAACGAGCCAGAACTGGTTACTCTTACTAAGGAATGTAGTGCACTCGTTCAAATAAGCTACCTCTCAACTTAGATGAGCCTGCCAGTTTCAGTATTCCATGCTTGATAGGAAGTCAAACTTTCCATGCTTTATGTGGTCTTGGGTCTACTGTGATTCCCTTCACTGTCTACGAGCCACTACCATTGGGTGATGTACGACCGACTAGCATCACTCTCCACCTTGCTGATCAGGATCCGGCAGACATTTTGGGTGATATCCCTGTGATAGTTGGTAACTTCGCATTTCCAGTTGATTTTGTTGTCTTGGAGATGTAGGATAAGAGCTTTCCTATTTTTTGGGAGACCTTTTCTAGCTACTGCAGGGGCTGTCATCGATGTGAAAGATGCTAAGCTCACGCTTCAATTTGGTGAGGAGAAAGTCTCATTTGACATTAGGTATATCTTCCAACTCACCTTCCTCACTGTCCAGACCATAGTAAGCAATATGAAACGAGTCAATTAAGCCCTAGTAAAAGGCTACTCTTTGAATCCCCTCTTTAAGGCATATAAAATTAGTACTCTTCCTGAGCTAGCTTAAGCATATCTCGAGCGAGTGAGTTTCCCTCCATCAAGTTCTAAGCGATCAAATAAGGTCCTTGCTCTCGAGCCAGCCAATACCAATAGAGAGGGTCTAAACGAAGGATTCAAAGGAGGTTACCGGTTAAGGGCAAATGCAATCTCTGAACCAGTTGGAGAAAAAAGGTAATCAAAGAAAGTTTCAATTGGACTTTCCCTGCCAACCCTACCCAAATTTCATACCCTGCGGTTTTCGTTCCTCTATTGATATTTCGTTCCTTGAATCGAGACTTTCTTTGTCGAGGATCTCTGGTTTAGGGTACTCCATCGAGTTTTAGTTTCTTCTTCTAATGGCTGTGTCCGTCTAAGGTGGCTATTTGAGCGATTTAAGTATCGCAATTGTCTTGAGCTCTGGATTGATGGACGGAAACCCGGGTTTGGATTCGATTTCAACTCGGAGATAGCCGGGTCTATAGTAAGAGCCGCTTTGTGAATAGCATCGGATGACATAGCCAGGGTAGCCGCAATAGAGCAATTATGCCTTAAGCCCAAAACTCTTCCTTCTAGGGATCAGGTCAACCTAAAGCACCATCAGTTGTGGATGAATCCACAAAGTCTTTCTACTTAGCTCGTCAAGAGAAGTAGCTATCAACGGCTTTAGCATGACAACTAGAACATCAAGCCATGGTAAACTGCCAAAGATTCTGTCGTAGTGTAGCACCAGGGTTCAGCCTTCTCCTTGCCGAGTTGCATCGCGCGCATCGTGTTCAATTGGAAAGTTTGGCAAAGGCGCTTCCAACTCCTGGTTCAGGGTCTGAGGTTACCAAACAAAGATGAATCCTGCGCAATCAGAGATTAAGCCATAAGATCCCACCCAGAAACTAGAAGAGTCGGGGGCACCTAGCGAAGGAGTCTTCCCTCCATCGATTCAATGACAAAATAGCTCTATTGAGAGGGCCTTTGACAACCCTCTTGAATGTGGATCGCTCCTAGTTTTTCTTGCCCCGCCCGTTCTATCTAGGCTGGTGGCTATACCAGATTTCGTGTCTGATCGAACTTGAAACTAGACCATTGAGCTTCTTGGATTCCAAACCAGAAAGAAGGATCGCACACAAGAAAATAGAGTTGGAATGAAAGATGGGGTAAAGATGAACTTTATTCTCCTAGCTGCTCCCCATCTAGCAAGTTACTCTCTTTCAAAAGATGACAACTCAAGATTACCAATCAAAACCAACGCCTTTTCTTCTCCTATAGCTTCATCATTACATCTTTCACTAGTTGTTGGATGTGAGTGATGAGATCGATCCATGGAATTTTTACCTAACTCACATACTTTGGAAGATGAAGAAATTCTCTTGAATTTACTTATGGGCTGGCTCTACATGTGGTCAGATGGGTTCCCCTCTTCAGTCATTTGGTACCTCTCCAACGCTTCCTCCTATTCCTATTGATCAGATCAAAGCCAAACCTATCTAGTCTTGCACGTTGTCACCCACCGCTCTTGCCAAAAACAAAGAAATTCTATATTGGGAACTAAAAAAGAATCGGAATGGGAAGTATTTATTTCTTGATTCTCCGGCTAGCATCCTTACTTCCTTCTTCAATGGAAATTCTATGTTTTGGCTCGGTATAAACCAAAAAATGAGAAATTCTCTTATTTGTAGAAAAGTCTTCTTTTGGTTAAATCTGGAGAACCCAGTCGAAACTCTGATTCATGTTTGTGGATTTTAATAGCTCTCCTATCTACCCGGAAATGATATTCTACCTTTATTGTCTGTGTTCTTTACATATCTTTTGATTGTTTTTCAAATCATTGTGTCGTTACAAATTCAGTGGTTGCACCCTTGTGAGCAAGTTGTTGCCGGATTGGATAGGAGAAGTGAAACAAAGCTACGAAGGATAAAAATTAGCTGAAGAAGTTAAGAAGAGCATTAGTGAAGCGAGAGGAGGACAAGATGGTTGGGAAGAGGAGGAAGGGGTATTAAGGAAAAAAGGGAGGCTTTATGTGGGGACCGCTGGAAATGCAAGAGCCGGGATAGCGCAAGAACTGCATGGGACAGCTACTGGAGGCCATTCATGTATACTAGCTTCCTATAAGAGAACTAAGAGGAATTTTGTCTGGCCAGGAATGGATGCCTCTCTTGAGGACAGACTGTGACGGTAAAGCAACAACATCAACTCACAATGGCCCTCGTGCCATGAGACATGGATTTTAGTCGACGTAGATTGGATCGAAAGATCGCACTTCCGCTCTTCTCCTATCAGACTAGTCACTTCCCACTCTCCTCAAGTGAACAGTTTAGCCACTATCCTCCCATATACTCTGCTTTTTCATTACTTATGAACTGGAACTTGTTGGTGCATGGATTTCACGTTTCAGCAGCACTTTAGTTTGTGCATGGTTGTGAAAAGAAGGCTTTCTATACACTTATATGAACTTCATTGGCGAAAGAAAGAGAAGCTTGCCTTGATAAAGCACAGCCTTTCGCACTCCAATAGGCATATATTGTTACAAGGTTATGCCCAAAGGTCTCAAAAACGCCGGTGCTACATATCAACGCGCCATGACTAAGATCTTCGATGAGATAATACATAAGATTGTCGAGTGCTATGTAGATAATCTCGTTGTAAAGGCGGTATCCTATGAAGAACATCTTCAACATCTCAGAATCGTATTCGACTGCCTAAGGCAACATGCACTCAAGTTAAACCCGTTGAAGTGCGCCTTCATGGTCTCGTCAGGCAAATTCCTAGGGTTTTTCATTCGACATCGGGGAATAGAAATCGACCTGAGTAAAATCAAGGCCATACTCGAAATGCCTCCTCCTCAAAACCTTAAGGAGCTGCGTTCGCTTCAAGGGCGCCTGGCATACATCAGGCGATTCATAGCCAATTTTGCAGGAAGAATCCAACTTTTACAAGAAAAACCAAAAAAGACATTCCATTCTTTTGGGATGAAAACTGCCAACAAGCCCTAGATGGCATCAAAAGCTATCTCCTCAATCCGCCAGTCCTGGCTGCGCCGATACCAAGGAAGGAGCTTATACTCTACACCACGGCCTTGGATGAATACCTTGGGGCTCTATTGGCACAAGAAAATGAAAACGGGAAAGAGAATGCCCTCTATTACCTCAGTCGTGTGCTCGTAGGAGCTGAACATGCGTACTCTCCTATCGAAAAACATTGCCTTGCACTGGTGTTCACTGTCAAGAAGCTACGGCACTACATGATAGCACATCGGGTCACCCTCATCTCCAAAGTTCACCCACTTAAATATCTCATGACAAGACCAATGCTTACAGGAAGAGTTGGTGGATCAGGTCGAACAATTCGTTCCGTCATCAACTATCAATTCTTTCGAAAGACATGCGAATGAACTACGCATTCGACCCTTATCAGCAAGGTCATCACTTGTACTAGGTCTTAGAAATGCAGCTGCGACACGTCTTCTCTATGACGTTAGGGCAAGGCTACCTCGCCAGCAATGGTTAGTGCGGTAAGGATAATCGGATGTGAACTAGCTTGCTCTGCTTGCGGAGAAAAACCAACCAAGAGGCGATGGAACCCTATTGCCCCGGGCCGTATTGGCCGTAGACTTGAGCGCAAAGGACAAGAAGGTAGGATTTGGAAACAGCAAACACAGGGATAATCCAGGAAGTAGCAAAGAATCTAGTATTCCACTATAGATAGGTCTGATAGATCAACATATCCATGAAGAAAAGGCTGACCATATCCACCTCCTTTGCGGAATACCAGATCAAGAGATGAATTAGCGGATCACAGGGCTAAGTCGAAGCATGCCAGAACCTTCTTTAGTAGTGAGCCGTACCGACTAGCTCCTAGCAAGGGCTTCAAGATCACAGTAATGCCTACCAAAACTTTCCTTGGGTATGAATGTCATGTTCAAAGCAGGTTTCTCTAGACACCTTGGAAAAGATCACTGACGAGCTCAATTTCAAAGTGTGAATGAAATTATCAGTTTCATCCTCTTTATGAGCCTGAGATCATATGGGTCAACAATTCTCATTTCTTAGTTATAGATTATATATTCTCAAGGAAGTGAGCCACTCAACCTCAGCCTAGCGGATTCTCCCCGTTACCTGGACCTGCCTCTCCCGCAGTCAAAACTCTCCTCTACAGCCCCTCTGGCTGGGCCAGAAGCCTCATCTCCTTTAACTAATTCAAGTGATTCGGTAAAAATGAAAGTAATCTCACATAAAATTGGATTATCTAAAAACTCGTGAAAATGACAACGCTAAATCGAAAGTCCTTTATTTATATACAACACACACATATTCCTCCCTTACGAACATGAAAATCCAGTGGATGGTTTGGAAGGCTTTGACCTGATCTTTTGATTTATAATGAGAGAAAATCCATAGAAAGATGGAAGTCATCATCATCCCCTTTATCGATCACAGCCTCTTCCTCCACCCATGATTTCGTTTTCCCATTGACAAATCAGAAGAAGACGAAATTGCATTTGTTGAATCAAAAAAAAGAGTTCGATGTAGGAGGAGCGAGCCTCCCCCAGAGCTTTCGGTAGCCATACTTTCTTCACAAAAGAAAACTTTAAGAGAAAGATGGACTCTCTTTCACCGCAACTTGCCCGCCCTAACAGATGGAATTGATTCACGATCAGCCTCCTTCGGACCCGGTAGCTACAGCCCGTAAGCAAAACAAGATTTGGTCTCGTACCTGCAATAAAAAGGATGCACACGAGCTTGAAACGAACTATTCCGCGAAGAGAAGAGCCCAGCTTGTAGCTGTAGAATTGGAAACGATGGCTATATATATCTAGAAAGTACTCTATAAAAAGGAAGAGGTCACTATCGCTTTTCCCCTGAAGACAGTGTTTCTTCAAAAGAATTCCCTGCCCCCATATCCGGCTATCACAAAAGAGAAGGAACTACCCGCGGGTACTATTACGACAGGGAAAGACTGGCTCATTTTTAGAAAAGTGAATGCAGCTCCCCCGGCCAGGGGTCTTTATTCTTAGGTCAATGCACCGAAACGTCCACCTTCCATCTGCCCCGGCAGAAAGAGAAGTTCCATCTTGCCAATTTGGTCTGCAAGTAGAGAGTTGTATGAGGCTTCAGCCCTAGAAGCATGAGAAAAGAAAACCCAGGAGCCTTCAGAGAAGAATGCCCACTTCCCCCACTACTGAAATATGAACCCTTTCAAACTCGACCTTTACTTAAGTGAGTATAGTATCTTGCAAGTTCACCCTAATTAAGATAACAACATCCGCCATCCTCTAGGCAACCCACAGCTGGCACCATCCCCTATAGGGCAGGGCTTATTAA
This sequence comes from Triticum urartu, assembly GCF_056163025.1. NCBI lineage: Eukaryota > Viridiplantae > Streptophyta > Magnoliopsida > Poales > Poaceae > Triticum > Triticum urartu. The sequence continues at coordinate 62,938,123 of NC_141874.1, read as the reverse complement.
CTCTGTTAATTGCTCCTCATTCATCCATTATAAGCTGAAAGCGGTATGGCTATGTATCCCTTTGCTTAGATCCTTTGATACTGCAGTTGGGGATGGAGAGGCTATAGGAATTCTAGCATTATTCGTTCCTGTGACCCCTTGTCCCGTAGGTTTGGTTTACCTTGAGCGCATAGAAATGAAAGAATCCACATTCCATCATTCCTTCAGCGAGCATCTTTATTCACAAGGACAAGTGTTTCCTTCAATCGGTGTGCGCCACTGGATCAGGCTCCTTAAATTCAGGCGCAATTAGAACCAGTTGCTGGAATATGTGTTTTGGCCGGGTCACCAATGCAAGGAAGGAGGCAAAGAAGGTTGTGGTTACATGGACTCTAGGGAAGCGGATCCTGACAAAACAACTTGCTCAGAATACGCTTTACCGCCAACTGATAAGTAGTTTCTAACTGCAAGCAAATAAGGCAGGCAATCTAAAAAATGAAATATCATACAAAATTACTCCACTATTGCCTTTTGTAAAGACTCGGTATCTGCCGCCTCTGCTTTGGCAGCTTGTTCAGCTTCATACTCGGTGTAAGTCCTCTCATTTGATGGTATTGTGTACCTAACGCTAGTTTACTAGCGGCTAGTTTTTGTTTAGAGACGGATCTATTGCGTTTCTTGATCCGCTGAAATAGGCCCGCGTGCGGGTGGCATGAGGAAGAAGTCAGAGCCTATCAGGCCCAAGCGAAGCTTTGCAGCGAGAGTAGTCAAAGATCGGATAGATTCGAACCGCAATTGCTAAGGCTATGCCAGCTCAAATCCTGTAACGAGCAATCATCAACGGCTTCCCTAAATGCCGCCATCCGCCATTCCGCATGCTCTATGACACTGAAATGTTCACTTGCATGGAGGGTTTGTTTCGTTGAAGTCACCCATGCATAGCCATGGCAACTCAATCGACATGTTCTATATATGCAATCGCAGAGGCGAAGTATTATTGTCAGCCTGGACTCGACACCCAGGGCTGTGCCGATCCGCTTGTCCCTCTAGCTCGTATTATAAAAAGCTGTATTTCTATGTAGCACAAGTGACTTACCATCCTACCAAGGATCCCTAGGATTTCCACACTCAATAAATCGAATCAATTTATTCTAGTGGTTGGTGAGGCGGGTAGCGCCGATCGGTATTCTATATCAGCGGACCCAACCCTCCCTTGCATCTAAGGCACATTTCATCTCTGGGCCCGCCCCCAACAGATACCAGTACCGGCCATGAAGGCTTTGCCCTTCTCAAGTGCAAGAATGAACAATATCTTACATAAAGAACAAGAGCACGAGTTGCGTCAAATGACCAAAAACAGTCTATCGAAAAGAGAAACTTTCCACTCAGCAGGCAGGAGCACTCACTATCCAAAATCGGTAGACAGCAAGCAAGAGATGGAGCTTCTGCTAGGCCTGGTTATCCCGAATCCTTTCCGCCTCTTCGGTTTGAGGTTATGCTTTGGTCTACCTAAAACTTGTGCTTCTATAGTGTGATTCATTACGGTGCTCTCTCCCAATAACAGATAGCTCTAATAGGGCAATAGTGGAGGAAAGTCTTCATGAAAAAGATGGACTTGTTACTTTTGAATGATAAACTTATTCGGGCAGCTGGGAAAGAAGAAGGATGACTTTAGTCAAATTAATGAAGCGATCCCGCGGATACAGAAGTTGTGTTTGAAGTATGAGCTGTTGTTGCTGCTGAAAACAACATTTTTGCATGGTTCTTAGCTCATAGTGTGTGCGGGTGATTTCCATGAAATAGATACCATTGACACATTGATTATACCGAGTATGCCCCTCGGCATGATCTTTCGTTTAGCCCACTATAGAAGATGATCACACTTTGGAAGAGAGACAGTCGCTGTTCGACCTCAAGAATTCATGGATAATACGAGGGCTGAAAGCCTTCATCGACAAGAGGACATGGTTGCATGACCGTGGCTCAAAACTAACATTAATATTGGCTTACTCGTACTCTGGAGAAGGATCTATGCCCTTTTTGATAGCCGAGAGGTAAGTAGGCCATTGAAGCCTTAATTAAGCATGTATTCTTCTATCTACGATATTCTATCCATGAAAGGGAGAAGCTCAAGTCGAAGTGTGTACCAATAGTAGAAGCAAGAAGCGTAGGTCTTTTTCGGCCACCGAGGACACATGTGCCAGGAAGAAAAGCATGATCGTATACGAAAACTGGAGCTAGATCGTACAGATCGTAAAATTCACCATGAAAGATGCATTATGACCTAAACCTCACACAAGCTAATGAAAATGACTATCTATTTTGACAGGCGGGACTGAACTAGTACGAAAATTGACCCTTAGGTTTGTCTTGGTCAACGGGACCGCATAACGATTATGCTTTGAAAACGGCTCTGGGTCCGTCAGGATTATGAGAAGTTGTACTCAGTAGGGATCTTTTGGAGAAGTTGAGTAGCACCCTCGTATTCTAGTTTGTGAGTAATCTGAAAAGGAAAGGCTGCTGGAGGGAAGGATATAATGGTTTAGTGGGATTTAGAAGGTATGCCTTTTTCTTCTTATTTACTGGCTCGGACACAGGAATTCTCGAGGAAGAAAATCTCATTGATTACTTATAATGCCGGATGAAGCAAGTTACAGCATTGGTTCTTTCGTGATTCACGTATATTGGAAAACTCTTTCTTTAGGAAATGGGGTGGCATTCAATTCTCACTTAGGGATTCTCTTCTTCCTGAACATTCATGAAAAGAAGGACTCTGGCTTTAATGCTAAAGTTTAGTACTAGGCCGATCGTACTTACCTACTTAGACAAGAGGGATACTTATAGATCTCTATGAGCGTAAGGCAAAGTGGGCAAGACTACTTCCACAACTACATTTTCGCTTAAGCAGGACCTATGAGACCTTGAAGCAACCGTCTACTACTAGTTATAGATGCTATTTCTAATTGAATAGAATGGATGCTTCACAACGGTTCTGCGACAGGCAGGGCAACCGGGTGAACATAGGCAGCTGTTCCTATAGAACACAAGTCTTTCTCTAAAGCACGACCTTCTGATTGGACTACGTGTGGTCTCTATCCTTTTTATTCCAAAAATGGGTCCTCGATCAAAATGATCTGGTGTCTATGTCCATGCCTGAGGTTGGTAAACCCTATATCTATTGCGGGGTGGTTTGAGGAAGGGACAGCTTGTAACCCACGACTTACTACTACGAAGATTCTGACGGAGAGCTTTTCACATATAGATAGGTCGGGATGAGGAAGCTCCTTAGTCAACTAATAGATAGAAAATCCACCTTGTGAACCGTGTTTGTCTTAAAGTACAATCTGAGAAGGAATATACTTGTTCCAATCCCTCTAGTGGCTATACTGATTGACATAGGTAGCTTTCGTAGTCAAAGCTCACAGGGCTAAATGCTCTATTGGAGTGGGCACGAACACACACAATCAAGGTTCGAAGAACTTCTACTTCACGCCTTGAGGATTCTATGACACTCACTCAATGGTGTTGTGGCGATTGCAAGCAATCAATAAACGAGGAAGCCAAATTATGGATCGAGGAAGGTTGCATCAAAAGGAAGAGTAGGTGTTGCTATGCCGTTGGCTGGGACTGAGACAGAGAGAGGGGAGCATAGCCCCTATGATCCCGGTAAAGAGTTCCAACTAAGCTCTTCTCAGGTTCTTTCTTTCTCTTCCATTCTTATGTTTATACTAGAACATAAAGGCGCGCTTTGCCGCGCCCACCTATATTGACAACATATAATAAATTTTAAAAAAGATGACATATAATAAATTTATCTATAAAAATCTAAACAATAGAAACATCCAAGAAATTTTGAACGGTTTTGATGGCTCTAAATATAGGCGAGACATGGTGATCTCACGACCAACAACCTCTTTCTTTTCTACAACACAGGTGTGCATTATGATGCGGCCTTATCAAGTCTTTCTAGGAATAAATAGATACATTTGTCAATTCCATGTCATCTATGGAATTCTCCACAGAGGTGTCGTGTACTTGACACTGTTCAAGACATTCCAAAGCAATGACGTACATGGGCACTCACCTTGTGTAGTGCCCAGATGGTCCAATTTAGGCACAAATCTCGCACAACCGGAATCAAATCTCATACCCACGATGATTTCAAGCAAACAGGAGATAAAATAAATTACATACTATTTCTTTGAAGTCAACCTGAACTCCAAAATCACATGCTAGCTATTTCAGTACTGATTCCCGGGTTTCTCCCAAGGATCTTCTCACATGTAATTATAGAGGTTGTACCCATGTAACAACAAAGGGTGAGCTGAGTACCTGAAATAAATGCAAATCAGACCATACGACCAAAAGTACATCTTTGTGGGTTGCTTTTAGAAAAAAACAGCGAATGGAGTTATGGATGTTCCAAAAGTATCAACCTTAACAAATATAAGTCAAATAATCATGTGGATGTAGATGTATTATTGCTACATATCAAGCTCGCATAATGTAAATGATTAGGATTTGCTTGATTATCAACTGTACATGAAGCAACATTAGAAACTTACACAACATGACACTAATAAAGTTGGCTCTGAATAGCTTTGAATTCAAGACTTTGGGTACCATAATCGGTCCTAAAACACTTCAACCTCCTGCAAAATGAGGTCGGTGCACGCCAGGGGATTCACAAGCATCATGGAGACTGATCCACGGAAAAAGTTCAAAATATTGCTTTCCGATACATCAACCTGAGAACGAAGAATTAAAAGGCATTGCACAATAGATCAACGGCTTCAGTTCTCGAGCACCAAGGATGGGAGGAGGGTCGCTCCTGCGGTCCATCAGTGTTCAGAATCAAGGATGGTTGAGCTGATGAACATCTAACCATTGGTGGCCGCCGGCCGCGGGTTCCATCGGTAGAGTAGGACTTGCAGCTCTTTTCCGACGAAAGATTGGATCTAGAAGTCAAGTGCCCTGTCGATCAATTTCTGGGCGTCTTTCAAGATCCATGGGTCAATATCCGCCGTCTATATGCAGGTGGCGGGGGGCGGGGCAGGGCGCGGGTGGTGGGCCAACAGCGGTAGGCGAGCATGGCAGCCATGAATTTGGGTGAAGAGGGAGGGGAGGCGCTGCTGCGGCGCACACCTGCGACGGAAGGAAAGCACGCACAACCAGCAGCGGTTACGGGAGGGAGAAAGCCGAGCTCCGTCGCCGAGCCTTTTTTTTTTTGAGGATGCCGAGCCAATTAATAGACGCCAAGAAGAGAAGATAAATATGAGAAAGAAGCCCATGGAACATCCGCACATGTTAGCCCAATTCACCAGCAGGCGTCTAGATCGTTCTACGGAGCAGCAGCCCTGTCACGTGGGCTGCCTATCTAGAACTCATTCAGGAGATTGGAAAAGCCCAAGCTGGCATTGTGGGACGATGGCAGAGATCTGGTTGGTTGAGGTCACGATCGGACGGCGGACGAAGCCAAAACACTGAGAGGAGGCATAGCTCGCTCAATTTTACTGTTTCTCAATATTAAAGTGTAGTTTTCCTACTATAATATAATAATATTAATCTAATATGTCCATTGGTGTTTCAAAAGTACCTTACCAGATACCTGGAGATGAATAAACGACTTGGGTTGACTTATACAATGTTATGTATCGAGAAAGGACACTTTATTTTTTAGTTCACTGCCCTATACATAGAAACAAGTGCTTTTCCACCGGTATCAACATTCTATCTAGAATTGGTAGCGATAATTGTTGTATTGTGAGCCGGCCCCGTAAGACACTACGCACCTCCAAATTCTATATGATTTTTCCAATCATTTCATTTATACGACCTGCAAATAAGATAAGATCTTGGCTCGCCCTACAAAAAAACAACTATATGCCCTATAAACTTGCTTGCTTCTTCGAATCTCGAAATAACATATAAAAAGTGTTTCTGTGATGAGACCATTCTCGATCGATAAATGCGATAGGAGCCTATGTGTTTCACGGGCAGCCGACCAATAGGGGAAGGTTGTGAATCCGGCGAACCGGCCGCTTTAAGAACGTGATTGTCTTCTCTCACTCAGTTATCAATTGACAAAGATGACCCATTCTTTTTAGCCCTAAAAATGACAATGGTACGATACTTTTTCTTTAAATCGAGATTGTGTGGGTGTCCGCTCATGTTCACGTTACATGCTAAATCAGGCTTTCCTTGGAAAAACCAAGGACAACCCCTATCTCAGTCTCTTTTCCTTTCAAAAGTGAGCGAGCAGAGTTGAAAAAGATGGAGTTACCTGGAGATGAGGAAATTTCTTTCTACGGATATGAAGGATAGAAATATGCTATTTGCTGCTATTCCATCTATTTTTGCATCAAGTCTGAAGAAGATCTCAATCTATAATGAAGAAATGATAGTAGCTCGTTATTTTATAGGCTTTCTCATATTCAGTCGGAAGAGTTTAGGTAAGACTTTCAAAGAAACTCTCGACGGGAGATTCGAGTCTATCTAGGAAGAACTGCTGCAATTCTTCAATCTTAACAAAGTAAAGTTATACAACATGAAACTTTAAGTCATGACACATTTATTGATATTAATTTTAGATTGTGAATGTTGATACTTTTTTCTATAAAGTTGGTCAAACTTTACTAGGTTGACTTCAGCCAAATCTTATATACGATATATGCGAACCGGAGGGAGTACGTCGTGTACGTACATGCGGGCTCTGATTCTCGCAAGCCACCACCCCAGTACTAGCAGTACCCGCGGTAGGCCTGGTTCGAGGAAAAAGGCCAGCGAACGCATTGCCCCGCGCGTTCGTGACTGGCGTCCGAGTCAGGACCAGCGCGGCTACAGCTGCCCGCCTGCCCTGTCTGTCCCAGCGTACTGTGTACTTGTCCGTAGTGGATCGTCGGGTCGGTCTCTGGGTGCCGCGCCCCCTGCTGTCGGATGTGATCCGCCTACCTGTCGCTGACGAGGAGAGAGGAAGGAACCATGGAGAGATACCGCTACCAGTCCATGATTCCGTATCTGTATCTCTCCCGCGGCGCCACGCATGTGGGGCTCCCCCACCGCCTCGTGGTCATGGATTCGGATGCGATGCACCGCCGCTGCCTCCTCCATGCCGCTAGCACACCAGCAGCAGCGCCTGCGTTTCGTTTGGTTGTGGGTAGCTCACGTGCATGCCCCACGTAGCTCCTAAACAGTAGGGTTTAATCTCAGTTATTATCCGTGGAGTTTTCCGTTGGCGCCTTCGTTGCCTGTGTGCCGCCGAACGGAACCCCGCCACAGGCTTCGCCGGCGGGCTATTTTTTAGTATATTTCTGATTCTGGCCGGCCGTTTCAGTTACTGGAAAGAAAGATAGTGATTTTTATTGTTTTTATTATCTCCGGCAGTGGCAAGAACCGCGGCTGTCGGTACTGGCGGTAGCAGCCATGTCCAAGTAATTAAGCTGACTGTTAGCGGATCCTCGAGCCACGCCACCCCATAACAGTTGACGAGCTTAATCCGGACGGAGCAATCGTCGTGGGGTCGTGGACGTTCGAGGATTTGCCGTCTGATAAAAGGAAAGGAAGAGAGGCGGTTCGAGTAAACGTGCATTTTGACTACTAACGTAAAGGGCGATACATTCAGTGCGTGATCATTGCACGGAAGATAGGCTGGTCAAAGAAAGACAATCGACGCATGGACCGAAACGCGAAATGAGTGCACCGACACACTAGTAAGCTATACAGTACTACGGAGTAGAATCTACAGTTATCCGGAGATAACAATGGAAAAAAAGAAAGCCTCCCATGAGTTTAAGGCTTCTCCGTGTCCCGCCGGGGCCGCCGTCGATACGCCTCGTCTCTTGTGGTCTTAGGCCCATGAAGACGCGGTGGATCCCGACCCTTGTCAGGTGGAGGGCTTATGCTTTGTTTTTATGTATTTTTTTTTAGTTTGCTTAGGGTTTGTGTAGTGTTTAAAAAGATGAGGCAGCGACGGCTTCCTGAAAATAAAATAAGATTATTTCTCATGTTCTTCGTACTGCCGTTGCCATGCAGTTCTTTCTTTTAAAAGCCATGAAAAATAAACAAAGAACACACTAACCTTCTATACTAATTTACATTTAGCTATTCGTCTATTCCTGTTTGATTTTAATCATTTTTAGGGGTCTTATTCCATTCCAACATTGTATCAAAAATAACTTTTTTCTAAAATATACTTTTGAAGTATTATTAGTTCTTTGAGATATGTTGTGATGAATTGCCAAATCCACCTTAGGAATTATATGGTAGGAGCCAATCGAGTAATAATAAGAAAAAGGAAGTTGTCTGATTAATTAATGAAAAAGCGACTAAAACCATTACAACCCGATGATCAGGCACATACAAGATATCTCATACACACCACTGTGAAGAAAACCTCGTCGAGGTTGCATATTAGTGTCATGCTCATAACCTATCCTCAAGCAAGCGACTTTAACTTTGTTGTAAAGATCATCGACCCATATTGAAGATTATTATGAAGGTGGGAGGCATATGTCGATATTGCCGCAGTTGCTCTTAATCTGGACGAGGCAGTCATTGCAGACTTTGAAGTTGCTTATCTTCAATGGGGCGACATCATCGCTAAACTTTGTAATGCATGGGCTAGAGGTTGAAGGTAGAGTGTGGAAGCAAGCGAGGCTTCTAAAAGGGAAGGTGAGTGCTTTCTTTGGTGCTTTGGCGCGCATGTGAGCGTGTCAAGTTAGAGTAATCATTAGGTGGAATTGATGTACATATAAGATGTAACGTTAATATGGAGGGCTCTTCACCTCACCCTCTTCTTTAATATATAGTTAGCACACTTGTGCGTATTCAAAAAAAAAAATCATCGCCGATGTTTAGCTAGCAGTACGTGGCAAGGTAAATGTGCATTTTGAGTCGTATAAATAGTAAAACGTATGTTTTGATGTACTCCCTCCATTCCATAATATAGTGCGTATAGATTTTTCTGAAAGTCAAACTTTACCAACTTTGATCATGGTTATAGAGAAAACTGTTCACATCTACACTATCAAATATGTACATTATGACAATATAACTCATGATGTATCCAATGATGCGCATTTGGTATTCTACCTATTTTTCTTTATAGATATGGTCAAAGTTTGTAATGTTTGGCTTTAAAAAAATTTATAGGCGTTACATTATGAATCGGATGAAGTATGATCATTCCATGCAAGAAGAGTTGATGTTTAGGACAGACAGTGATACGTCTCCAACGTATCTATAATTTTTGATTGCTCCATGCTATATTATTTACGGTTTTGAATGTTTATGGGCTTTATTATACACTTTTATATCATTTTTGGGACTAACCCATTAACCCAGAGCCCAGTGCCAGTTTCTGTTTTTACCCTGTTTTAGGGTTTCGAAGAAAAGGAAAATCAAACGGAGTCCAATTGACCTGAAACTTTACGGAACTCATTTTTGGAAGGAAAGAAGCTCAGAAGACTTGGAGTGCACGTCGGGGGATCTGCGAGGAGGTCACGAGGCAGGGGGGCGCGCCCACCCCCCTGGGCGCGCCCTCCACCCTCGTGGCCCCCCTGACGTACTTCTTCCGCCTATATATCTCCATATACCCTAAAAACATCCAGGAGCACATTAGATCGGGAGTTCCGCCGCCAGAAGCCTTCGTAGCCACCGAAAGCCAATCTAGACCCGTTTCGGCACCCTGCTGGAGGGGGCAATCCTTCTCCGGTGGCCATCTTCATCATCCCGGTGCTCTCCATGACGAGGAGGGAGTAGTTCTCCCTCGGGGCTGAGGGTATGTACCAATAGCTATGTGTTTGATCTCTCTCTCTCTCTCTCGTGTTCTTAATTTGGCACGATCTTGATGTATCGCGAGCTTTGCTATTATAGTTGGATCTTATGTTTCTTCTCCCCCTCTACTCTCTTGTAATGGATTGAGTTTCCCCTTCGAAGTTATCTTATCGGATTGAGTCTTTAAAGATTTGAGAATACTTGATGTATGTCTTGCCGTGCGTATCTGTGGTGACAATGGGATATCACGTGATTCACTTGATGTATGTTTTGGTGATCAACTTGCGGGTTCCGCCCATGAACCTATGCATAGGGGTTGGCACATGTTTTCGTCGTGATTCTCCAGTAGAAACTTTGGGGCACTCTTTGAGGTTCTATGTGTTGGTTGAATAGATGAATCTGAGATTGTGTGATGCATATCGTATAATCATACCCACGGATACTTGAGGTGACATTGGAGTATCTAGGTGACATTAGGGTTTTGGTTGATTTGTGTCTTAAGGTGTTATTCTAGTACGAACTCTAGGGCTGTTTGTGACACTTATAGGAATAGCCCAATGGATTGATTGGAAAGAATAACTTTGAGGTGGTTTCGTACCCTACCATAATCTCTTTGTTCGTTCTCCGATATTAGTGACTTTGGAGTGACTCTTTGTTGCATGTTGAGGGATAGTTATGTGATCCAATCATACTATTATTGTTGAGAGGACTTACACTAGTGAAAGTATGAACCCTAGGCCTTGTTTCAACGCATTGCAATACCGTTTACGCTCACTTTTATCATTAGTTACCTTGCTGTTTTTATAATTCAGATTACAAATACCTTTATCTACCATCCATATTGCACTTGTATCACCATCTCTTCGCCGAACTAGTGCACCTATACAATTTACCATTGTATTGGGTGTGTTGGGGACACAAGAGACTCTTTGTTATTTGGTTGCAGGGTTGCTTGAGAGAGACCATCTTCATCCTACGCCTCCTACGGATTGATAAACCTTAGGTCATCCACTTGAGGGAAATTTGCTACTGTCCTACAAACCTCTGCACTTGGAGGCCCAACAACGTCTACAAGAAGAAGGTTGTGTAGTAGACATCAAGCTCTTTTCTGGCGCCGTTGCCGGGGAGGTGAGTGCTTGAAGGTATATCTTTAGATCTTGCAATCGAGTCTTTTAGTTTCTTGTTTTATCACTAGTTTAGTTTATAAAAAAAATTATAAAAAATGGAATTGAGTTTGTCTCATACGCTTCACCTTTTTTAATATCTTTCGTGAGTATGATGGAAAGGATAATTGTGCTCAAGTGCTAGAAGAAGAAATCTATAAAATGTTTGGCACTAAATATTTGAATGATGAGCATGATTGCAATGTTGTTAGTATGAATTCCTTGAATATCCATGATGCTAATGATATGCAAAGCCACAAGCTTGGGGAAGTTATGTTTTATGAAGATGATATTTTTTGTCCCCCAAGTTTTGATGAGCAAATTTATAATGATAATAACATGCCTCCTACTTATGATAATTATTGTGATGATACATATGCTATAAAAAGTAGTGAGGATTATATTTATAAAACTTGTCATGATTATGGTTACCCCTTTTCTGAACATTACTCTTTTAATGTGGAAACAATTTATAGTATCCAAGTCTCTTATGATACTCCCACTATCCCGAATGAGAAAAATTTTGCTTATGTGGAGAGTAATAAAATTTCTATGCTTGCAGATCATGAAAAGAATACTTTAGGTGCTGGTTATATTGTTGAATTCATTCATGATGCTACTGAAAATTATTATGAGGGAGGAATATATGCTTGTAGGAATTGCAATAATATCAAGTTTCCTCTCTATGTGCTTAAAATTTTGAAGTTATGCTTGTTTTACCTTCGTATGCAAGTTGATTCTTGTTCTCACAAGTTGTTTGCTCATAAAATCCCTATGCATAGGAAGAGGGTTAGACTTAAATGTGCTTGTCATATGCTTCATGATGCTCTCTTTATGTTTCAATTCTTATGTCTTATGTGAGCATCATTGAAATCATTATGCCTAGCTAGGGGCGTTAAACGATAGCGCTTGTTGGGAGGCAACCCAATTTTATTTTAGTTCATTGCTTTTTGTTCCTGTTTAGTAATAAATAATTCATATAGCCCCTGTTTAGATGTGGTTTTATACTTTTAATTAGTGTTTGTGTCAAGTAGAACCTTTGGGAAGACTTGGGGAAAGTCTTGTTGATCATGTTGTAAAAAACAGAAACTTTAGCGCTCACGAGAATTGCTGCCATTTTTATTTGGAGAGTGTTATTTAGTTAATTCTTTTTGCAGATGATTAATAAATAAATTCCTCAGGTCCAGAAATTTAGTTTAGAATTTTTGGGGTTCCATAAGTATACGTTTGATCCAGATTACTACAGACTGTTCTGTTTTTGACAGATTCTGTTTTCGATGTGTTGTTTGCTTAGTTTGATGAATCTATGGATAGTAAAATAGTTTATAAACCATATAGAAGTTGGAATACAGTAGGTTTAACACCAATATAAGTAAATAATGAGTTCATTACAGTACCTTGAAGTGGTCTTTTGTTTTCTTATACTAACGAAGCTTACGAATTTTCTGTTAAGTTTTGTGTTGTGAAGTTTTCAAGTTTTGGGTAAGGATTCGATGGACTATGGAATAAGGAGTGGCAAGAGCCTAAGATTGGGGATGCCCAAGGCACCCCAAGGTAATATTCAAGGACAACCAAGAGCCTAAGTTTGGGGATGCCCCGGAAGGCATCCCCTCCTTCGTCTTCGTTCATCGGTAACTTTACTTGGAGCTATATTTTTATTCGCCACATGATATGTGTTTTGCTTGGAGCATCAATTTATTTTGTTAGAATTTGCTTTATGTTATTTAGAACAATTTTTTGCATATTTTATTTCAATAAAAGTGGCATTGATAGCCCTTACTATGCCTATGTTACAAGTTCACATGTTGCTGTTTGAAAACAGAAAGTTTACCGTTGTTGCAATAATTCCCTAGAAAATTAAGAATGTGATAAAATGTTGAAACCTTTTTCATATTAAGATATGATAAATTTAATACAATGGGAATTTTCTTTCATAATTTTTGGAGTTAGGGAAGTATGGATGTTGCTGCATTCTTTACAGACTATCCTGTTTAGGCAGATTGCTGTTATGTTTGCATTGTTTGCATATGTTTGCTTCTTTAATGATTCTATTTGAGGATAGGACTATTAAATATGCAGAGGCATTTAGTATGAAATGTTGAATAATAATTTTAGTGATTTGCTACAGTAAAGTATGATAAGGTTTTTGCAATGGTTTATACTAACTTATCTCACGAGTCCTTGTTGAGTTTTGTGTGGATGAAGCTTTTGAGATTTAGGGAGACCGTGATATGAGAGGAATTAAGGAGACACAAAAGTTCAATATTGGGGATGCCCAAGTCATCCCAAGATAATATTTCAAGAAGTCTCAAGCATCTAAGCTTGGGGATGCCCCGGTTGGCATCCCACCTTTCTTCTTCAACAACAATCGGTTAGTTTCGGTTGATTCTAAGTTTTTGCTTCTTCACATGATGTTTGCCATTCTTAGAATGTAATTTTATTTTGCTTTGCTTTCTGTTTGAATAGAATACCAAGATCTGAAATTATTAAATGTTAGAGAGTCTTCACATGGTTGCATAATTATTCAACTACTCATTGATCTTCACCTATATCTTTCGGAGTAGTTTGTCGATGCTCTAGTGCTTCACTTATATCTTTTAGAGCATGGTGGTAGTTTTATTTTGAAGAAATAGATGAACTCTCATGCTTCACTTAGATTATTTTTAGAGTCTTAAATAGCATGGTAATTTTCTTTAAATCCTAATATGCTAGGCATCCAAGATGGATATAATAAAACTTTCTTATGAGTGTACTGAATACTAAGAGAAGTTTAATGCTTGATGATTGTTTTGAGATATGGGGGTAATAATATCAAAGTCATGCTAGTTGAGTAGTTGTGAAATTGATAAATACTTGTGTTGAAGTTTGCAAGTCCCGTAGCATGGACGTATGGTAAACGTTATGTAACAAATTTGAAACATGAGGTGTTATTTGATTGTCTTCCTTATGAGTGGCGGTCGGGGACGAGCGATGGTATTTTCCTACCAATCTATCCCCCTAGGAGCATGCGCGTAGTGCCGAGGTTTTTGATGACTTGTAGATTTTTGCAATAAGTATGTGAGTTCTTTATGACTAATGTTGAGTCCATGGATTATATGCACTCTCACCCTTCCATCCTTGCTAGCCTCTTCGGTACCGTGCATTGCCCTTTCTCACATTGAGAGTTGGCGCAAACTTCGCCGGTGCATCCAAACCCCGTGATATGATACGCTCTGTCACACATAAACCTCCTTATATCTTCCTCAAAACAGCCACCATACCTACCTATTATGGCATTTCCATAGCCATTCCGAGATATATTGCCATGCAACTTTCCACCATCCAGTTTATCATGACACATTCATCATTGTCATATTGCTAGCATGATCATGTAGTTGACATAATATTTGTGGCAAAGCCACCGTTCATAATTCTTTCATACTTATCACTCTTGATTCATTGCATATCCCAGTACACCGCCGGAGGCATCCATATAGAGTCATACTTTGTTCTAGTATCGAGTTGTAATCATTGAGTTGTAAATAAATAGAAGTGTGATGATCATCATTCAATAGAGCATTGTCCCAAAAAAGGGAAGGCCAAAGAAAAAAAAAGGCCCCCCAAAAAAGAAAATAAATAAAAAGGGGCAATGCTACTATCCTTTTTTCCACACTTGTCCTTCAAAATCTTCATGATAGAGAGTCTCGTGTTTTGTCACTTTCATATACTAGTGGGAATTTTTCATTATAGAACTTGGCTTGTATATTCCAACAATGGGCATCCTCAAGTGCCCTAGGTCTTCATGAGCAAGCAAGTTGGATGCACACTCACTTAGTTTCTTTTGTTGAGCTTTCTTACATTTATAGCTCTAGTGCATCCGTTGCATGGCAATCCCTACTCCTTGCATTAACATCAATCGATGGGCATCTCCATAGCCCATTGATTAGCCTCGTTGGTGTGAGATTTTCTCATTTTTGTCTTCTCCACATAACCCCATCATTATATTCTATTCCACCCATAGTGCTATATCCATGGCTCACGTTCATGTATTGCGTGAAAGTTTATAGGTTTGAGATTACTAAAGTATGAAACAATTGCTTGGCTTGTCATCGAGGTTGTGCATGATGAGAGCATTCTTGTGTGACGAAAATGGAGCATGACTTAACTATATGATTTTGTAGGGATGAACTTTCTTTGGCCATGTTATTTTGAGAAGACATAATTGCTTAGTTAGTATGCTTGAAGTATTATTATTTTTATGTCAAAATTAAACTTTTGTCTTGAATCTTATGGATCTGAATATTCATACCACAATTAAGAAGAATTACATTGAAATTATGCCAAGTAGCACTCCGCATCAAAAATTCTGTTTTTATCATTTATCTACTCGAGGACGAGCAGGAATTAAGCTTGGGGATGCTGATACGTCTCCAACGTATCTATAATTTTTGATTGCTCCATGCTATATTATTTACGGTTTTGAATGTTTATGGGCTTTATTATATACTTTTATATCAGTTTTGGGACTAACCTATTAACCCAGAGCTCAGTGCCAGTTTTCTGTTTTTACCCTGTTTTAGGGTTTCGAAGAAAAGGAAAATCAAACGGAGTCCAATTGACCTGAAACTTCACGGAACTCATTTTTGGAAGGAAAGAAGCCCAGAAGACTTGGAGTGCACGTCGGGGGATCTGCGAGGAGGTCACGAGGCAGGGGGGCGAGCCCACCCCCTGGGCGCGCCCTCACCCTTGTGGCCCCCCTGACGTACTTCTTCCGCCTATATATCTCCATATACCCTAAAAACATCCATGAGCACATTAGATCGGGAGTTCCGCCGCCAGAAGCCTCCGTAGCCACCGAAAGCCAATCTAGACCCGTTCCGGCACCCTGCCGGAGGGGGCAATCCTTCTCCGGTGGCCATCTTCATCATCCCGGTGCTCTCCATGACGAGGAGGGAGTAGTTCTCCCTCGGGGCTGAGGGTATGTACCAGTAGCTATGTGTTTGATCTCTCTCTCTCTCTCTCGTGTTCTTGATTTGGCACGATCTTGATGTATCGCGAGCTTTGCTATTATAGTTGGATCTTATGTTTCTTCTCCCCCTCTACTCTCTTGTAATGGATTGAGTTTCCCCTTCGAAGTTATCTTATCGGATTGAGTCTTTAAAGATTTGAGAACACTTGATGTATGTCTTGCCGTGCGTACCTGTGGTGACAATGGGATATCACGTGATTCACTTGATGTATGTTTTGGTGATCAACTTGCAGGTTCCGCCCATGAACCTATGCATAGGGGTTGGCACATGTTTTCGTCGTGATTCTCCGGTAGAAACTTTGGGGCACTCTTTGAGGTTCTATGTGTTGGTTGAATAGATGAATCTGAGATTGTGTGATGCATATCGTATAATCATACCCACGGATACTTGAGGTGACATTGGAGTATCTAGGTGACATTAGGGTTTTGGTTGATTTGTGTCTTAAGGTGTTATTCTAGTACGAACTCTAGGACTGTTTGTGACACTTATAGGAATAGCCCAATGGATTGATTGGAAAGAATAACTTTGAGGTGGTTTCGTACCCTACCATAATCTCTTCGTTCGTTCTCCGCTATTAGTGACTTTGGAGTGACTCTTTGTTGCATGTTGAGGGATAGTTATGTGATCCAATCATACTATTATTGTTGAGAGGACTTACACTAGTGAAAGTATGAACCCTAGGCCTTATTTCAACGCATTGCAATACCGTTTACGCCCACTTTTATCATTAGTTACCTTGCTGTTTTTATAATTTTAGATTACAAATACCTTTATATACCATCCATATTGCACTTGTATCACCATCTCTTCGCCGAACTAGTGCACCTATACAATTTACCATTGTATTGGGTGTGCTGGGGACACAAGAGACTCTTTGTTATTTGGTTGCAGGGTTGCTTGAGAGAGACCATCTTCATCCTACGCCTCCTACGGATTGATAAACCTTAGGTCATCCACTTGAGGGAAATTTGCTACTGTCCTACAAACCTCTGCACTTGGAGGCCCAACAACGTCTACAAGAAGAAGGTTGTGTAGTAGACATCAGACAGTCAACTCATCGACCGAATCGTGAAATTGAGTGCACCGACACATCAATACTACTACTCCATGCAAGAAAAGTTCATGCTTATGACGGAGTAGAATTCTAGTGAGTATTATTTTTCTTACAGGTAGTACTAAAAATCTATTGTTTTTCTTTACGAGAGAAAATTTCAATTTATTCATCATCTGTTGTGATAATACAAAGAACATTAAAACTAACAAAAATTACAATTAGGTTTGTGGATCACCTAGCGACTACTATAAACATTGGAGCGCGTCGAAGGCATGCCTCCGTAATCGCCTCTTCCTCGCCGGAGCCGGGAAAAACCTTCTTGTAGATAGTTGGGAAGTCGTCGTATAAGGCCTGACAGGACAAACTCACCAGAACAACAATTGATACCGAGGAAGATGCATAGATTAAACCTGTAGACATATGACCGAAGACTGGATCTAAACAGATCCACCGAAGACCATCACTGATTGAATCCCACAAGATCCGACGAAGACATACCACCACACGTCCTCCGATAATGCTTGGCGCACAATCCAAAGGGGATTGACTGTGGGAGACATTTTTCCTATTAGGGGACATTGTCACTACCACAGAGACCATATTGTTAACTAGGACAGCGGGTGGAAAACCAAAGACACACTCCTAGCATGATTTTTAGATGTTTTCCATATACTTTTGATGGACGAGTTGCGTGTTGACGACGCGACGAAAAGATCTACCGCCTTACGAGTCGATGGATTTGCACGCTACAAAGTCATCTGATCAACCATTGAGTGTGACCGTGCTGGTATGCAGCATATGCCATGTTGCGCTCGCCATTTGCAACATAGGCCATTTTGTGCTTGTCGATACGTGACCGTGTCATCTTGTCCAACCACATGTGGACATTTATAACAGGTTAACACCGAGCATGCCAACATCTCAGCAGTGAGCCGCGGCCTGCGATGCCTCGTGAGAAGGATGAGGAGGGGAGAGGGCGGGCAGCTTTGCAGCGGAGGCGTTGATCGGCTCCATGCCTCATTCTCATGTCTCGATCAAGAGGTCGCGTGTATGCTTAATCTTGAGGCATGGGAAAAGGTATTGAAGCACCATGCCCTGGCCCCTTATAGCACACCACCCGGAGCACACCGGAGTTGTGACGCCAAGGCGCGTACGCTCGATCTGAAGGAGAGATGAAGGGGGAGAGGGTATGAGAGAGAGTAGAGGAGATGAAGATAATGCAGGTACGGTCGATGCTTTTGGGGAGGGATGAGGATGACACGTGTGGGACCGACATGACACATATCGCTCATAGAAGACGGTCGACGAACACGCTTGTATCAGCCAGGTGATTTCTCAATTTTGATCCTCATGGTTTTCACCTATGTATTATGAGAACTGTTTTATAGAAATGTAAATTCGCCTAACCTACAAGTGAAATTCTCTCTGCCCTAACTTTCTATCTTTTTCTCGTCGCCGCCTCCTCCTTCTCCACAAAAAAGCTAGAGTTTCTGCCTTTCGCCGGCGCCGCCGCAGGTCCGCCTCCTCTTCGGTGGCCCTAGGGCCATGGGGGTGCGGTGGATCTCGGCAAGGGCCGGCGGGAGGGCTCCGATTCTAGTTATTTCTTTCAGTTTTGCTAGGGTTTGTGTCCCACACATGAAGACGAGACGGCAGCTGCTCCCTGAAGATGGAATAAAGGTCTCCCCGCCTAGTCCCCGTTCCGGCGATGCGTCTAGCACCGTTGGTGGGCGTGTGGAGGTGTGTCTCCGGCGGATCTATCTTTACTGGATTTGCTCGGATCTCGTCGTTGTTCGTCTATATTCGTGTGTCTTCGGGTTGGATCCTTTTGATCTACGTTATTCTTCATCTGCAGCGGTTGTTGTTCTGGTGCGCTGGTCCTACAGGGCGTTAGCACGACGACTTCCCGACTGTCAACTACAACAAGTTGTGGCCGACTCCGGCGATGGAGGGGTGATGGCGGCGGCGCGCCTTCGGCTCGCTTCAGTCCTTGTAGTCGTCGCTAGGTGGTCTACGGATCTGGATGTAATTTTTATTATTTTTGATATTCGTTGTACTGCCATGATTGAAGATGAATATATTGAAAAAAATATAAAAAAAGAAATTATCGCTGCCCTGTCTGTACTTGTGTACTCTGTACTTTGTCCGTCGGGTCGGTTTCTGGGTGCCGCGCCCCCCGGTTTGGTACGTGATCCGCCTACCTGTTGCTGACGAGGAGAGAGAGGAGAGGAACCATGATTCCACGTCCATGTGGGGCTCCTCCCGCCACGGATAGATGCGGATGCGATGCACCGCCGCTGCTTCTGGCTCCTCCATGCCGCTAGTACAGCAGCAACAGTAGCAGCTGTGTTTCCTTCGGTCCTGCGTACCTCACGTGCATGGGTCACGTAGCACCTAGCGAACCTCCGTTATCCGTGGGGTTTTCCGTTGGCGCCTACGGTTTCCTGTGTGCCGCCGAACGGAGCCCCGCCACACGCTTCAACGGCGGGTTCATTTTTCTATTTCTGACTGATCTGAAACTTGCCGGCCGATTCAGTCACCGAAAAGAAAGATAGCGGCGAGAATCGCGGCTGGTAATTACTGGGGAAGCACGCCACCCCCATGGCTGTTGACGAGCCTGGTCTGGATGGCGGAATCAACGGAGCGCTGGCAAGAAGCGCGGCTGTCTGCACCGGCGATAGCAGCCGTATCCGGGTAATTACTGTTATCTGATCGTGATCGTGGTCTGTGATGGAGGAATCAACGACCGTAGACGTTTGGTGGAAGCGAAACGTGCATTTTGACTCGCCTAAATGGCAAATCGTACGTTCGGTGCACGATCATTCCACGGGCGACGCATGGACCGAATCGCGAAATGAGTGCACCGACACACTAGAAGTACTCCGAGGTGGTACAATAGTATTCTATAGTAAACTAATATAGCCAATGGAAATTTCCCTCCTGTCTTCTTTGATTCCCATGAGACGGAGCTAACGTAAAATATTTCTAGACCGTCTACACGAACCGGTGAGAAATTACACTTGCGTCCGAGCCTGACAACGGCAACGCCCGTGGGTGCTGTTCCCTCCATGGAAGTGTTGCCTTGACCGCAATCCGACTCCTCCCCCTTGTGCTCGAGGAAAACCCTTGGTCCGACCTCCATACCAAACGATGACAACATCATGGCACTGTTTTCTCCTTGGAAGCGTCGTCTTGTGGCTCAGGACCCCCGATGGTACGGCACGAGTCGGTGTCGGCTACTGTTCTGGGGCGTGGGCCTCTGAGGCGCAATATACAACATAGTTGATGCTCTCACTTTCTAGGTCTACCTAAGCCCTGCCATCCACCTGCTGACTTTCTCTTGGCGCAATGGGTAAGGGTTTGGTTTGTGTTGTCCTCAAGTCTTGGTCATGTTATAGAGGTCTTCGGCGTTGATTGTGACACGGCTTGGTTGCTCCGTGTTTTGTATCATTGCTATTGGCACGAGCTTGATCTACGTGTTGCATGTATTGTAGTACACGTGCGGGGTGTGGCTGCTAATTCTAC
Organism: Triticum urartu; assembly: GCF_056163025.1. Lineage (NCBI taxonomy): Eukaryota > Viridiplantae > Streptophyta > Magnoliopsida > Poales > Poaceae > Triticum > Triticum urartu. Next base: position 62,917,622 of record NC_141874.1, on the reverse strand, counting down.
TGATTATTGTTGTAATGGCTAAAAGACGTTGTATCCGGGTTTTTTACTGCCTCTTCTCTAATGCAATGACATGCATGCTTATGCGTATTCTAGCAAAAAATACAGTTACAAAAATATGTATGGTTACGAGTTGAAAACAGCCATGACTGGATTATACAGAGAATATACAACATGCGCAAAAAATCTGACTTTTATCCAGTTACCAGTTTACCCCGCGGCAACTGCAAGATCTGCTGTAGAGGAGCTGTGGTAACCGGCCAACTGCTTGAGTTCTCTCCATTTTTACCATGCTCCAGCAGACGGGTGGGCCATGCGACCCACGCCCTTTTCCCCGTGTGGCCCCACGTTGACAGACACCCTGACCTTGAACACCCTTCACACGTGGCGCTTTAACCTCCTCGTGAGGAGGCGCGGCCCTAATCTTATCCAAAACATATCCACTCCACCGCACCTTTTACACCGGCACAAACGGCCTGCCCCAACCGCCCCCACCTCGTGGCCGCCATCCCGCCGTCCGATGCCTGATCCGACGGACGACACGAATTCACCCCACGTGAAAGCCGTTCGGGGCGAAGACGGTAAAAAACAGCGTGTGCCTTTTTTCGCTTTTCCTCGCTTCGTTAAAAGGGGCGGCGACCTTTTCTCCCTCGCCGCATCTCCCCATCCGCCATTGCCCTTGACTCGTGCTCCCCGCCTCTCTTCTCCCCCGAGACCCCCCCTCTCTCTGTGTTCGTGCTCCCTCTTCCTGCTCTTCCTTCTGCTCGGCAGCCATGGCCAGCGCGCTATGCGGCGGCGGCAGCGGCAGCGTGGCGGCGCCGTGCGGGGACTTGGGCGCCGCGGCGGCGCTCGCGGAGTCTTTGCCGATGGGCGCCGGGTACCGCGCCAAGAGCTCCTTCCCCGCCGGGAGGGTGGCGCTGGCGGACAGGCCCCTGCGCCGGGGCCTCCAAGTGGCGGCGGCTGCTGGACAGGTCGGTCCCTTCGTTCCAATCCGCGTTCTTGTTTACTGTTCGAGATTTTCGAGACGAGATCTTGAGATTTCAGTTCCATTTTATCTTTTCTGTGGGCCGAAATTTCTATTTGTTACATTTTTTAGTTTTAGTTTTGGTTTTTAGCTGGTGGGGAATACAATGCTGCGGCGCTGGACGCGGACTAAATTAGAGCTGGTTGTTGGCTGCAGATGAACGGGAACCTGACGATTGGCAAGGCCATGAGGTGGTGGGAGAAGGTGACGCACCCCAATATGAGGGAGGTCGAGTCCGCGCAAGACCTCGCCGACTCCCTGCTCAACGCCGGCGACAAGCTCGTCGTCGTCGACTTCTTCTCCCCCGGCTGCGGTGGCTGCCGCGCTCTCCACCCCAAGGTAGAAGTTCTTGGCCGAAACCCCCTGTTCCGTTCCGGCAATCTGATTCTGAAACTGCAACGTATACTCAAGCGAATTCGGTTGTTCCGATGTGCAGATTGCGCAGTTCGCTGAGCGGAATCCGGACGTGCTGTTCCTGCAAGTCAACTACGAGAAGCACAAGTCCATGTGCTACAGCCTCCATGTCCATGTCCTCCCTTTCTTCAGGTTCTACAGGGGAGCCCAGGGCAGGGTCAGCAGCTTCAGCTGCACAAATGCAACCGTAAGCCTCACTGATTATGTTTCTTCTTTTGTCCACTACAAAAATATGTTCTTCAGACACGTTTAAGATGAATGCTGACATGCTTGCTGCAATTCGTTCTGATTACAGATCAAGAAGTTCAAGGACGCCCTCGCAAAGCACTCGCCGGACAGGTGCAGCCTCGGCCCGGCGCGGGGGCTCGAGGAGGCGGAGCTCTTGGCTCTGGCGGCAAACAGGGACCTGGAATTCACCTACAACGAGAAGCCGACGCTGGTGCCGATCGCCGAGGCTATCCAGATGGAAGCTGCCTCCATTGGCGGCCCATGGATGCCATTGCCTGCGGCCGCGACGCAGCCGCTCACTCTGGGATCTGAGAATGGCTCGCTGATCCCCTCCGGAAGATAGTAACTCGAGACCAGGCCGAACCCGGCCATTTCTGTACAGATTTTCCTCTTTTGTTGTGTGTTGTATTGAGTTCGAGAGGCAGAATCGCAGGCTAAGGTTTTAGTTTTTGTAAACCTGCCGAAGCTCTATTGTGATCGTGTTGCTGCAACCAGTCGTTGCTCATCATGGTAATCCTTGCTAATGAACAATGGGATGATGCCTCCCCAGATCCTTCATGACCGACCATCTCCATGAATTCTAGTTACTCTCTTTTCTTTCTCTGAGATTGTTCTTTCTCTGAGATTGTCGGAGGCGGAAAAATGTGGCTACTTAGGCCTAATGACAAGGTTGTGTGATTCTCAATAGAATTGGAGTTTTGATGGCAAGATCTTCACTACCAGGATCGGATTCTGAATCAAATCGTAGAATTTTCGCTACCAGGAATGTCGAAAAGTATATTTTATGAACGAAAATCGTAGAATCAGAGGAGTTAGTTTGGATTGTGACTCTGACAACCTTGTAATGAGAACTTTGAATGTGCTGGGTAAGCTTGATCCCCTTGAGAAGGGTTTCTGTTGGCAGGTCACACTCATCCGGCTCAGCATGCGTGGGCGAAGTTTGTTCGGAAGAAGATCGGCGTTGCTGAGAGGAAAGGCCCATAAAAGCTGTGATGTTCCGTTGCATCAACCGAGCATGGTGACGATAAGCATTATTGAGGGCTTTGATGGTTGATGGATAAGGAAGGCACCATCATCCTTGTCGCCTAGTTTCTACCATATCCACTGAAAATGAGCAAACGGTGTGTAGATGATGCTCATGCCCATGCGCTAACCGATAGGTCGTTAGGAAGCTACAAGAATTGGCGTTGGAATCAGGCTCACAGTTGCATAGGAAATCGGGGATATCCTAGAGTATAGACTAGAACATACGTTGGATGAGATATTATCTCAACTGGTACAAAAAGAGCGGCCAGATGAGCTTATCCGGCTTGAAGTGCAGTGTCGACTTCTGATGCTTTTGGCCAAGTTAGATCACTTGCCGTGTACAGAATTAAGCATCCCTAATCTGACAACTTGGATAAGGCTGGCTTAAGTTAATCTGCAAGAGATCAAAATTCAAGTAATGGAGTTAGACACCTTTAGCAATCGGTGGCACTCATCAGGCCTACAAGCTGACAGCTCAAGCCTTCGACTCTGTACACGACATAACAACAAAAGGTGTCTAACTCTATTAGAGCAACTCTAGCAGCCCCCTTATATTGCCCCGACCCACAAAATCCCGCAGCCACCCGCCACCGTCCCACCCCGCCGCCGCGCCAGCCAGTAAAACGCGTTTTCCGCCAACTGTAAACGCGTTATAAGGGGTCTGCTAGAGTTGCTCTTAGGAGTAGTAGCAAGTTGTGCTTTTCGTTCTTCACAGTCGACAGGAGATGGCTTCCATGGCAACGCCGACCACCAGCCAACGCTGCTGCGAATCGGGAGAGACGACGTTGACCACCGCCTCCTGCATCCCGCCGCAATTAGTTGATATTGCCACGAGTGAGGGGCGTCGGGGCCACCAGCTGTTGATCCTCATCATGACACACCACCATTGTTGCGAGCAGGAAGGGGCAACGCGACCCATTCGCATTGTCATCGCCGGTGCTGCAACGCAGCATGAAGGCCGGAGGACGATGTTGCTTGCCTCTGGTGCTGCAACGCAGCACGCATGAGGAGGCTGGGCTGCTCGCCGTCGGTGTTGCAACACAGCACACAGGAGGAGGCTGTGCCGTCAGAGCTGCAATGCAGCTTCGCCGGAGATGTCATCGGTGCTACGTTGAAGTTTTTGCTGTGCTTGGTGTTGCTATGGAGTGGTGCTCCCGGAGCGCTGCCTGGGGCTGCAATGGAGTGCCAGCGGCGATGCATCGGTCGTCGACGGTTCTTGGCGCTGCGTTGCAGCGCTCGCCGACGGCTACGGTGCCGTGAGGTCGTACAACGCATGTGTCATGACGGGTGTTGAATTGCTCTGGTGGAATGGAATCAGAGGAGGAAGACGTGGGGTGGAATTGTGTTGTTGCAATCGAACGGCTAGCGGCACTAGATCGGGCGGCTGGCTAGGCGGATGATTTCTAGAGAAATCATCCAGTTGATTCATTGTAACCGCCTAATTGTATGTTTGATTAGAGCATAAACCGACCCTTTCAAATACGTTATTTTTGTTTCGATCGGATGGTAGATTTTATTGACTCAAAATAAAACATCAAGTTGATACAAACACAATGAGTACACATTCGGCCTTTGCATAACAAAGATACACACATTCAAGATCAATGCACACACAAATAAACATGCAGACAAATGGCGAAGTCATACAAGATCAAAGCTATGCCTGAGCGAGAAAAAAAATGATAAACCCTGGAGCGATCAAAACAACGATCAGTACATCAACGACCATATCCTCATCAACTACTACTTGACATCGCAAGGACAATCGAGCTCTTTAACAACAACACCTTCAAAAAGGAATGGACGCTCAAGCTCCGTTGTCATCAGATCCAACCATCAAAAGTCATATTTTCTAGGTTTTCATCATGAAGAACAAGTCTAAACAAATCAAAGCAATGTCTCCAACAAGGCCACTATGCAAACACATTGTCATTGACAGCTATAACAACCTTGGGTCACACCTAGGATTTTCACCCTGGAGCTCAAGACTTGATACTCGAGAAACACCACCAAATTAAAGTCAATCATGTGTTGTCACTATCATCTTTCCATGATCCCAGCAACTACATGTGTTGGACTAGAAATCCCACCACCGCCGCTACACAACCATACCTTCTACGTCAAGGCACCATCAACAAATTACGTCTCACCATCGAAGGCAAACTGGTCGGAGTGAGTGCCACCAAATCCCACAGGAAGCCTTCCAGATGCATCCCGCAACCTTACCAGTACGAGCCTTCAACCGGTGTTGCCACTGTCAGATCGGAAGGAGAAATTCTCTCAAATCAAACATTTGACGGAGATAATCGCTGAACTAAATGCGACCACCAACGAGAAAGGGAGCGGGCAGCCCCAAATCACAATAGCAGCCACCACCAGGAGCACTACATGTCCCCATCCCGCACGGACCCCGACTAGGCCGGATCCGGAACTACCACCGCCACATAGCAGCACATGATCCCCGCCCGGCATGGGAAGCAACGGAGGTTGGACCGCGCCGCGTCGGGGGATTTCAGGTATATGACCAAGCATTTTTTAATACACAATGAACACTTTTTAAATACCCAATGAAGATTTTTAATACACCATGAAAAGTACATACCAAACTACCAAAGATTTCATATTGCATTGTCAATTTTTTAAATACACGGTGAGCATCTTTGTAATACACACTAATTTAAAAAAAAATATCCAACAAACATTTGCCAATATATGATGAACACTTTCTGAACAGATACGATGAACATTATTGAATATACCATGAACGCTTTTGAAATACACGACGAACCATTTTTCAATACACGATGGAAAAATAATAACAAACAAGAGAAAAAACGAAAAGAGGAAAACATAAATATGAAAATTTTAGAATGAACAAAATGAAATAGAAATAAGATTGTGAAAAACAAATAGGAATGAAGAAGCGGAAAAGAAAAGAAAACAAAAGCAAATCAAGGAAAGACATAAGCGGATGAAACTGAACCATATAACCCAGTTAAAAACAGGCTTCCCGAAAAACAACATCACGGTAAAAAAAAATAACGATCTTATGGTGGTGTGTGTGTAGTCGGGGTCAGGTTCACTTACAAGTTGGCACAGAATATTTTTTGAGACAAAATTGGGACAATTTCATTTTTGAGAGAAAGTTGGGACAAGATGTGGTGGCCGGCGACCCATGCTACGGATGTATGGACAATCAGACGCAAGACTAGCTCTGGAACCCCGATATCACATTAAGTGTCTGTTAGGTACTCACTGAGGTGGAGCTCCTATTTGTCGCATTCGGCGGCAAATAGTTGTAGCGATCCACACAGGTGCCTTACCTGGGCCGGCCCATCAGCAGACCACATGAGCATCACTAAAAAGAGATGTAAAAGTAGATCGATCGCGAGGATTCGAGCCCATGACCTCGGGTTCGAGTTGACCGCGGCATGCCACAAGACCAGACGGGTGTAACTTATGGTAGGTAGCACAAATATTATAAGAACTCAAAGCCCTGTTCACATATGAAGACACGTTCGAGAAAAATCAAAACATTTCCTGAAAATGTGATTTTGTTTTTCAAATTATGAATAATTTTGAAAACAGGAACTTTTTTGAAAATGATGAACAATGTATTTTGAAAGGAACTTTTTTAAATGATATACTATTTCTTAAGTGGGAGTTTTTTTTTCCAAATTCCAAAACAAAGTTGGAAATATGAGAATATTTTGACACCCCAAATTTTTTGAAAATAGGAATATTATTTGAAATTTGTGAACAATTTTTGAAACTGGACCATATTTTGAAACTACTAAAAAAATGAAACGCGAACATTTTTTAAAGTTGTGAACAAAATTCTCTAAATGAGAAAATTATTAGAAAAGTTGTAAAAAAATTGAACAGAAACATTCCAAACAATTTCTGAAAAACAAGTATATATTTTGAAATCCCATATTTTTTAAAAAAATGTGATTTTTTGAATTTCTTATCAATTTTTTGGAAACATGATAATTTTCTAAAAATTATTGTTTTTCAAAAGCACGAACTTTTAAATAAAATTCTGAATAATTTTTGAAACATGATTTTTTAAAATAAATAAAAATAAAGTTGGAAAATAAAAAATAAACTGAAAAGGAAAAGAAAAAAGGGAAAGAAAAAGAAAGATAAAAAAGAAACTGAAAATATAAAATAGAAAAGAAACCATGAAAACCAAAAAGAAATAGTGAAACCCGGTCAACGAACCTTCTAGATGAAGGTTGCCAAAGCTAGGAAAAACCAGTTGGGAACCTCTAGAATCAGGGCGGAGGTTCATTGAAGCAGAACCGGGCCATGGCCCATCCAGGATTTTCATAATATTTTATATACCTATGCACTCAGCCCAGTTTACCTCTTGATAAGTGACAACGGTGCCGCTGGTCATTTGTAATCGGATTTGCTATTTAGCAGCCGACTGTTATTCAATTCACCAACATTCAAATCGTCGGCCGTCCGCTGTCGCGTGGAGATTCGCGCTGGGTTGTATGGTCTTCGGGCTTGTTTTTTCTGTCGGGTCCCGTTTTTTTGTCCCAGCCCGTTACCGCTCTGCGCCCCTCCTCTCTGCCTCTTCCGGTTTTTGTCCTTATTGAATTTTGGGCGTGGTTTTCCCCTTTCATTTGAGTGGCACTGTAGCGATAAGGGAGAGAGGAGATAGGGAGGAAGAGGGAGGAACGGGCGCTCGGGCGACGGAGGCGATTCCTTTCTGTTCATGTCGATTCCCAGATCCCCCACCTGTGGAGCTTGATTTCTTTCTCATTTCTCTTCGATTTATCGCCTCCTGCGGTTGGTTGGTCTCTCAATTTCTCTCTCGAGCGCGTGATTTTGTTCATTTCTCAGTGTGTAGCTTCCAGGTCTAGGGGTCAGTTGCTGATGTGATTTTGATAGGGTTCGTGGTAGGTGTGTGTTGTGATCCGGGGCCGTGTTGTTGTAGATTCATGGTAGGTGCTTGTAGTTTTAGTGGTTCGTTCTGGTTCGCGTCGTCCCGCTGTCGTTCATCATTTGCTTCGTGTTGTCCGCCATTTTGTTCCTCGTCTACTCGTGGTAGGTTCAACGTGTTCAGTTTTTGTGATTCAGATAGATGTATGGATCAGTTATAGGGTTTTGAGATGGGAGTTTTTGTGGTTTTGGGTTTGTGATTTGCATTGGTAGGTGGTTTGTTTGTTCACTGGTAGATGGGTGTTGCCTCCTCTGGCTGTGTTGGTTTCTAGGGTTCCTCCTGTGCCCGCTGTTGCAGGTCCCTTTTATCATGTGAGTGGATAAATCGCTCTTAGTGTTGGTTTAGATGTACTTAGGTTCCTTCTTCTTAATGCCATGGTAACTGTGTGTGTGTGATGCAGGTTTGTATCTTTTCCTTTGTGCCGTTGATGTGTATTTTTGCCTGAGTCTTACTGTGTAATCCACATAGTTTCAGTGTGCAAATTGCAAATCTAGTTTCTGTTTATTCCAGTAGATCATCCCAGTAGTAGTCTGATGCCATTGAAATGTTTCTGTTTATGCTAATTGTCATGCATCTTATTTTCCACGAACTATAGTGGAATTTAACTGTGATTTACACTATAATATAGGACATGATTCCACTGTAATATGCCTAATATTTGCACTGTAATTTACCAACTGTAGTATACCCCATAATTACAGTGTAATTTCTATGCTTCATCACTGTATCTACCCCAGATTTACACTGCAATTTATATGCTTCAAAACTGTAATAACATCTGGATTTACCTCTGAATTGCTGTAGGGCTTACACTGTAATATACCGCAGATTTACACTGTAATTTGTATGCTTCAGCACTGTAAATGTTGTATGATTTACACAGTAATTTTTGGACTGAGTATAGTGGATTTTACCTCTGAATTGATGTAGGGCTTATACTGTAATATACTGCAGATTTACACTGTAATTTGTATACTTTAGTACTGTAAATTTGTAGGTCTTACACAGTATATGTCAGATGATTGACCTCTCATTTTTTACAGTGATTTCCATGCTTTTAGCTCTGTACTTCATGTAGTTTCTTGCATTTATTTCTTTTTTTCATGTGCAAGTGTGTCTCTGTGGCAGTAGTATTGAGCGAGGTCCTGTTTTTCACTCTGTAATTACTAGTATTTTTACTGTATATTTTTGCCTCAGACTTATTGTGTAATCTTCAGACTTACTATGCAAATTGCATGGTAGTTTCTGTGTAAGTCAGCCCATAGTTTCAGTGTTTCTTTACATAATTACTAGTATTTATTGTGTATGTTTGCCCCATTTTTACTGTGTAATTCATCATGTAGTTACATTGTAATTTACTATAGAATTATTGTGTAATTCATCATGCAGTTCCAGTGTAATTCAATGTAGAATTACTTTGTAATTCATGTTGTATTTTACTATGTAATTCATTATGCAGTTTCAGTGTAATTCATGCCATAGTTTTACTGTGTAATTCAAAGCAGAATTACTGTTTTGTAGCTTCAGTGTAATTCACCCTAGAATTAAATTGTATTTTTGCCCAATAACCACTGTGTAATTCATCATATAGTTCAGTGTATCTTGTCCTTAGTTTTCAGTGTAATTTACACAATTTACTGATTCCAGTGTAATTTCCCCTAGAATTACGATGGTTTACATTGTAGCTACAATGTATATTCCCAAATTTTTGCAATGTATTTACATTGATTCAGTTATGTAATCTGTCATGCTAATTTTCACTGTACCCCTAGTCTTTATTCTGAATTTTTACAGTGTACCCCTAGTTTTACCGTGTTGCTTATTATATGTATTTTACAGTGTAATCTTTGCCCTAATTTACAGTGTAATATTCATGCTTTTAGCACTGTGATTTATAGGTTCAGTTTAATGGGTAAGCTTAACAGTGTGAGTAACAGTACAATTTGCAGTAGTATTTTAACAGTGTAAATACAGTAGGTTTGTTCCAGTCTAAGTTTTGATGCATTTTAACATTCATACATTGAAATTTCTATGGCATTTTCCACTGAAATTTCCATGCAATTTTCACTATAATTTCTGCAATTTCCACTATAATTTCTATGCAATTTGCACTGGGAATTACTATGTAATTACTAGGGGATTTTTGCACTGTAATTCTTGGTCTGTTTAGTCAGTTTTTAGTGTAATTACTAGGGGATTTTCCACTGTAATTCTTGGTGTGCTACTGTTCTTTCTAGACTCAATCAGGCACTATGTGTTCTTGCAGTGTAAATTATAAAATTATCCAAGTTCTGCCTACTGCTAGTGATGAATTATTTCCAGAGTATCTAGTTTTTGTCTACTGATTGTTTCTTAACCTGTATCTAGTTTCTGCGACACATTTTGTTTTTGCAGATTTTCCTTGTAAGAGAGGTGAAGGGGCTGAAGAATTGAAGTGCTAGGGGGTAGCAGTAGTTTTTTGTTCCTGACTTGTTGATTTTCCTGGGATTTCCCCAATTGCCTAAGCGGGTGAAGAATTGAAGATGTTGTTGTTCCTTCTTGCTCGTCTCCAGGTAAACCTTCACCTTCCTCTCCAGGTTCACCCCTGTCTCTCATGGCTGCCTGCCTTATCTGATTTTGATCTGCTCTTTGTTCTTCTCCCCTCCTTCTTCCATGGCCGTAGGCCTGATTTGTTTCTTTTTTTGTGATGTGTTTTAGGTGAGATCTCTGCTGCTGTTATGTAGGAGGGGTTGGAGAGTTCCCAAAAGGGGCCTGCGTTTCCCGTAGCAAGTTGATGGCCAACTGTTTGCTGTGGTCCAGCGAGGCTGCCGTGCAGCGAGGTTTGGTGGTGGTGTCGGTTTAGTTGAAACCGGGCCAGGGTTTTGCCCGACCCGTTTAACCCGAAATAAGAAAACAAACAACGACCCGTGGGATGGGGGGTTTGGGACAAACAGGTGTCATCTGTTCATTGGTTGGGGAATTTGAATGTTGTTGAATTAAAAAACAGTCAAATGTCAAATAGACAGTCCCGCTTTGTAATTACTTCGGAGTAGTGCGTTTTTGTTGTCCAGGTTGAACTGAGCACGGTCAATGCATTTTATTACATATTTATATAGAAATAGATGATAAAGAGCTATTTTCCTTGCGAATTCGTACATAATGCTTAATATTTTTCTTGAGTTGTACTCCCTCCGTTCCTAAATATTTGTCTTTTTAGAGATTTCAAATGGCTACCACATACGGATGTATATAGACATATTTTAGTGTGTAGATTCACTCATTTTGCTCCGTATGTAGTCACTTGTTGAAATCTCTAGAAAGACAAATATTTAGGAACGGAGGAAGTAATTCTTAATAGTTTTGTTAACTGTGTTTTAGTATATGAAGATCATTGGAACAATGTTGCGTAATAATGTACTCCCTCCGTTCTTAAATATAAGTCTTTTTAGACATTTCAAAAGGACTATAACATACGAATGTATATAGACATATTTTAGACTGTAGATTCATTCATTTTACTCCGTATGTAATCATTTGTTGAAATATCTAAAAAAGACTTATACTTCCTCCGTCCGACAATACTTGTCATCAAAATGGATAAAAAGAAATATACATTTCTTTTTATCCATTTTGATGACAAGTATTTTTGGACGAAGAGAGTATTTGAGAATGGAGGGAGTAGAATATGATTATTTTGCCAGTAATTTGTCCGTTGACATATAGATTGAAAATTCAATAATAACAAAAGGTACAATCGTGAATGATGTCTAAATTTTTTGTGCTCTTTTTTAATTTGGCCCGGCCCGACCTTTTCTTTCAAGCTTTGCCACTGTCTACAAGGTTCCCAAAACCTGAAACGCTGAAACAGGTAAATGGGCCGGCCAGGTCAGCGTTTGATCGCTAGCTGTGTGCGAAAAGTGGACAGTTGGATTCAGAGTTCGCCAAATAGGATATTCCGTCACCCAGAGCCTGAGAGCCAGCAGACGCGATCTTTTTGGGCGCGACTATGTCTCACTTGAAGCGAGACAAATCGTTCAGTCCCATGAAGCGACGTAGCAATAGGCCACGCCAGTAGCACTTATTTTGTTCCTTGATTTCGTTTGTCTTGCTATTTTTCTCTTTTATTTGTATTTTTAATATATTTTCAAAAAATTAAGATAATCCCCCCAAATTTTTTTTTGAGAAAATGTTTGTGCAGTGTTACGAAAATGTTAGCGCAACTTTTAAAAAATTGTTTCAAGACACATTTGAAAATTAAATTAACACATATTCAAACAACAATATTCTAAAATATGTGTTTGAAAAAATCGTAACCATGCATTTGAAAAATATTAAATGTGTATAAAAACTATATCTGATTTATCTGAAATTTTTCAATGTGTATGAAAAAAAGTAGATATCAAACATAGGAGTATGTATGAAAAACTATTAACCATGTATTTACAAAAATTTAAACTTGTATAAAAATATTCTTCATGTGTAAACATAATAATAATATGCATCTAAAAAGTAGAAATCAAAACACATATATGAAAATAACATATTAATCACGTTGTTAAAAATGTGAAACATGTATAAACTAGTATTCCTGATGTATACAGAAAATGGAGAATCATTTATGCATTAATGTAGGTTAAAAAATATGTACACGGGAAATATGCTGACACATACAAAAAAGGAAAATTGTTTATGCAAAATAGTAGAGTAAAAAAATTATACACATTTTTTACTGATTTATACAAAAAAGTACAAAATGAATACAAAAACGCTGTAGACAAAAAAATATGATGTAAAAGTGTTAATCATGTATTTTAAAAATATTAAACATGATTATAAAAAAATTCTTGATGCATACAAAAAATGTTAAGAATCTGTATTACGAACTTAATATTAAACTATAGGCTTGAAAAAAATGTTCAACGTGTACATAAAAATGCTTTATGAACGAGAAAGTCGTGTCATCCATTCGAACAAAATGTGTGAGACGTGTATCAAAATATATTTCTGTTCTATTCGAAAAGAGAGAGAAAACAACTGATGAAAACTGAAAAAAGAAAACCAAATAAAACCGAAAAAACCAAAGAAAACAATGCAAAAGTATGAGAAACAGTGAAAACCCCAAAACAAGAAAAAGATAAAAATAATGAGAAACAAGAAAGGGACTAAGAAAATCAAGACATGTAAAGAAAACTGAGAATAAAAGAATAAACTAAGAAAGAAAACAAAAAACAGTGAAAACCAAGAAATAAAGAAAAAAGAAAAGTAAAAGGAAAATCCAATAAAATCTGAAAATGAAACGAAGAGAATGATGGAAAAACCAAGATACAAATAGAACTGAAGAAAATCGACGAAGAAAAAAAACTATGAAGAAAGACCCAAACAAATTAGAGCGAACACAGCGAGTGCCCAAACGATGTGCAAAAATGGACCAGCCCAATTCTATATACCTAATGATACAGAGGCTATGGCTTCTTGTAGTGCGTCACGAAAATTGCTCCCAAAAATTGAAAATATTACCTACCAACACCACGTATAAATGATAAAAAATGTCACTCAGAGGATACCCCGTCTCCTCCGGCCCATGCAGCAGTGACTCCTATACCACGCTCGGCGCTGGGAGAAGGTGCAGCGCGCCCGTTTGAGGCCGCCCATGTCTGCGTGGCCTGCTTTTCAAATATAGTATCTATTTTTTATTTTCTTTTCCGTTTCGTTCGTTTTTTCTACCTTGAATAAGTTGGGACTTTTTTGATTTTTTTAAATGCGAGTTTTAAAATAAAAAATTAGTTAATCATAAAGTGTTTGTGGACTCAAATAATCTCGTCATTTTATGAAATTATGTTTACTTATTCAATAAAGGTTAGACATTAGAAAAAATGTGCAGGAAATAAAAAAAATTCATGATATTTCAAGAAGTTTGTGTCTTAGAAAATGTTAATGAAATTGAACAAAATTTCGGCAATTCAAAAAATGTCCATGAATGGAAAAATATCCTAAAAATTCAAAAACTGCTCATGACTTACCAAATATTTTATTAATTCATAAAATGTGCGCTGTTTGAAAAATTATCATGCATTTCAAAAAATATTCGTTAAATCAAAAAAATATTGATGAATTTCTAAAATTGTTCAACCAATTTTTAAAGCAATGTTCGTCCATTCTTGGAATGTTCGCCGATTCAAGAAAAAAATGTTAAAACATGTTCTGAGTTTTTAAAAAATGTTTGCAAATATTATAAAATATTCATGAATTCAAAAATTGTTCTTGATTTTATAAAATGTCTGAAAATTTAAAAAGTGTTCATGAATTAGAAAAATGTTCACGAGTTTAAAAATTGTTTCACAGAATTGAGAGTATATTCTATCTCGGTGATGCGGCAAAATATGATCATGGCCATTGGAGATTATGATTTTTTTTCTTCCATTGCAATGTATGGGCCCTTTTGCTAGTACTTTTTTTTGCGGGCAAATCAGAGAGCTTTTATTCAACAAAGGAGTTGTCCCGGCAGTCAACGAGAAGGCTGCTTACCAAGAAACTAGGAGTCTCGTCAAGCCAACAGTCGGTCACATTCAAAGTGCATGCACGTTTTGCACAGAGATGCGCCGGCAAGTTTGCTGACCTGATTACATGCTGAATCTCAAAAATTGAAAAATCAAAAACTAGCTCTCCTATTTCATCTAAGATAGGAGCCACAATCGAACGTGAATTGTGGCGAGTGTTACAGAGTTGCACCAACTCCTGGCAATCGGTCTCCATTATCACATGCGAGAGGCCTCGAAGTTTTGCAAATAGAACTCCTTCCCGCATCGATATAGCTTCCATTAATAATGGATCTGAGATCTCACCGAACGGCTTGCACCATGCTCCCAACAGCGCGGACGCAGACCGGGCTATGCCACCCGCCCGTCCTCTACCTTCCATGACATTAAGTGCACCATCCGTCGTGATCTTCACCATACCTGACTCGGGCGGCCGCCAGCCATGTCCTGGTAACAGAATGGGAGCGGTCCGAGGCAGTTCTAGCAGTGCAAGAGCCTCCCTCGTCGCCCTAATGGCGACTGTTGGGTCCCTTCCCTCTTCACCATGTTTGATCCGATTTCGAGAATGCCAAATCGTCCACATGATGGTGATAACCTTTACTCAATCTTCGTCCTTGACTCGGTCTGCACATAGGATGTCTCTGGCCCAAGAACGTGGGTGTAAGCGAGGAAGCCGAAGACCGAACCACGCACACACTTCATCCCAGAAGCGGCGTGCATGCGAGCATTGAATTAGGGCATGCATAAGATCCTCCTTAGCTAGACATACCTTGCAAGTGTCTAGAACTGCAATATGACGGTATTTGAGAGTGCATTCATCTGGTAGAATCCCTCGTAGTACCCTCCACCAGAACACCCGTACCTTTGGGATCACTTTGAGTTTCCACAGAGCAGACCACATCTGTTTGTCATCTCTTGAAGCACCGGTAGCCGCCCTTCCCCTAGAGTATTGCGCTCGTTCTGAGTCACTAGAGCACGGTACGCCGACTTAACAGTGTAGTTGCATGATCTTTCAAAGGCCCAAGAATAGAAATCCTCACCTGCGCCCCTCCTGATTGGGATGTTTAGAATGGCGTCAGCATCAGGGGCAATGAAGGTGGTTCGGATCAACTCCTGCCTCCATGACCAGTTCTCGGGATCTATAAGATCCGAGACTGTCCGAACAATGGTGTTCGGTGGCTTCAGCAGCGGTGTCATCGAGATGGTCCCGAGAATCCATTTATCAGCCCACACATCGATGGAGTTCCCGTCTCCTACTCTCTTAATGAGTCCCGCACGCAAAGCTTCCCTTCCTGCAATGATAGCTCGCCATGTAGCGGATGCCGACTTAGGCACCTTGGCATGCATAAAATCTGTATCAGGGAAGTAGCGACCCTTAAGAACCCTTGCACACATATAATTAGGGTTAGTCATAAACCGCCATTCGTGCTTCCCGAGCAGCGCAAGATTAAACTGATGAGGGTCCCGAAAACCCATTCCTCCTTTGCACTTTGGTGTCGCCAGAGTATCCCAGGAAACCCAATGCAATGCATTCTTGTAAATAGAGCTGCTCCAAAAATATTTCGCCATTGGCGAAGTCAGACTCTTGCATACCTTTTTTGATAGTAAGAACGTGCTCATCGAATATGTGGGAATAGCCTGAACCACTGATTTCAACAAAGTTTCACGACCTGCGCATGCAAGTAATTTTTCAGACCATCCCTGTATCCTCCCACGAGCTCTCTCCCCAATATGATCGAAGGCCCCGCTCGTGATGTGACCGACCGCCGTGGGCAGTCCCAGGTAGCGCTCACTGAACGCCTCAATGTCGATGTTAGGACGCCTTTCAATTGATGCTTGAGCTGGGCCGGTGTATTAGAACTGAAGTAGATGGCACTCTTAGCGCGATTAACACACCGTCCCGATGCTTCACCATAAATTCTAAAAATATCATTAAGTCTCTCGACACTCTGGGTGTTTGCACTGATGAAGATCAAGCTGTCATCTGCGAATAGCAAGTGTGTCACCCAAGGTGACCTATAGCTGACTCTTATGCCTCTGTCAATGTACCCGACATTGTAATACTTCAACAAAGAAGACAGGCCCTCCGCACATAACAAAAAAGGAACGGCGACGCCGGGTCACCTTGCCTCAATCCTCGCGAGGGAGTGAAAAAGGGCAGTAGCTCTCCGTTAACACGAATAGAGAACCATACTGAAGATACGCATTTCACAATTAATCGAACAAAGACAATGTTGAAACCCAGCTTTGTCAGAATAGCCTCAAGAAAGTGCCACTCGACTCGTTCGTAAGCTTTCATCATGTCTAGTTTAATTGCACAAGCATAGTTTTTTCCTTTCTTCTGCCTCCTCATTGTGTGCACACTTTCATATCCCACTAAGACATTATCAGTTATCAGACGTCTAGGAACAAAAGTGCTTTGCTCTTCACTGATGATCTCGTCCATGAATGCCCTCATTCGGTTAGTTACACATTTTGAAGCAATCTTGTACAGAACCGAAAATAGTGCAATAGGTCTATATTGTGAGATAGACTGAGGGTGTCGTACCTTGGGAATCAAAGTAATGGAGGTATCATTCAAGCCCACTGGTAGTTCTCCTCCATTCAAAAAGTCTAGAACCGCCGCGGTTACAGCATCACCCAATAAACTCCAATGACGCTGATAAAACCCCGCAGTAAAACCATCCACCCCAGTGCTTTGGAGGGAGCCATTTGGAACACCGTTGTCCTGACCTCCACCATAGTAAAGGGTTTTGTAAGTTCCATGTTCATGTCATCCGTGACCTTAACTGGCACATGGTTAAGAAGCTCGGTTGCATCCATGAATCCCTAGGACTCGTACATATTTTGATAGAATGCCTGAACCTCGCTCTTATCTTCCTCTTTGAAAGTTCGTGGATGTCGCCTAGGGGGGGGGGGGTGAATATGCGTTTTAAAATAATTACGGTTTAGGCTTGAACAAATGCCGAATAAACCTAGTGGTTAATTTGTCGAGCACAAAACCTAAAACAACTAGGCTCACCTATGTGCACCAACAACTTATGCTAAGCAAGATAAGCAACTATGTGACAACAAGATATATGACAAGAAACAATATGGCTATCACAAATTAAAGTGCACAAGTAAAGGGCTCGGGTAAGAGATAACCGAGGCACGCGGAGACGACGATGTATCCCGAAGTTCACACCCTTGCGGATGCTAATCTCCGTTTGGAGCGGTGTGGAGGCACAATGCTCCCCAAGAAGCCACTAGGGCCACTGTAATCTCCTCACGCCCTCGCACAATACAAGATGCCGTGATTCCACTAAGGGACCCTTGAGGGCGGCAACCGAACCCATACAAATGGCAACCCTTGGGGGCGGTCACCGAACACGTACACTTTGGCAACCCTTGGGGGCGGTCACCGGTACCCGTCAAATTGCTCGGGGCGATCTCCACAACCTAATTGGAGACCCCGACGCTTGCCCGGAGCTTTACACCACAATGATTGAGCTCCGAACACCACCAACCATCTAGGGCGCCCAAGCACCCAAGAGGAACAAGCTCAAGGGTACCAAGCACCCAAGAGTAATAAGCTTCTCAACTTGTAACTTCCACGTATCACCATGGAGAACTCAAATCGATGCACCAAATGCAATGGCAAGGGCACACAGAGTGCCCAAGTCCTTCTATCTCAAATCCCACCGGAGCAACTAATGCTAGGGAGGAAAATGAGAGGAAGAACAAGAAGGAGAACACCAAGAACTCCAAGATCTAGATCCAAGGGGTTCCCTCACATAGAGGAGAAAGTGATTGGTGGAAATGTGGATCTAGATCTCCTCTCTCTTTTCCCTCAAAAACTAGCAAGAATCCATGGAGGGATTGAGAGTTAGCAAGCTCTAAGAAGGTCAACAATGGGGGAAGAACACGAGCTCCAAGGATAAGGTTCATTGGGGAAGAAGACCCCCTTTTATAGGAGGGAAAAAATCCAACCGTTATGTGCTCAGCCCACACACGAGCGGTACTACCGCTTGGGCGGAAGAAGCAGGGAAAGGAGCAACAAAACATGAACCTTGGGGAGCGGTACTACCGCTCACCCCAGCGGTACTACCGCTGGAGGAGCAGAACACGGGACCAAAAGAGGCAGGGCAGAGTACGGCGGCAGTAATGCAGTAGCGGTACTACCGCCCGACCGGAGCGTTACTACCGCTTATAGGCGGTAGGCGGAATTACCGTGCCTTACTGCCGTGCAACTACTACTAAACCCGACACGAAAAGGTAGGACCCCAAATCGAGGCGGTAGTAGAGCGGTACTACCGCTTGATGCTACAAGCGGTACTACCGCTGCCCACCGCGGTACTACCGCAGGGAGAAAACCAGAACTGCCATAACTTCTTCATAAGAGCTCCAATTGAGCAAACTCAAGCTTGTTGGTTATAGTAAGAAGAGGCAGGAGAGGTATGCCTAACAAATAGAGGAGTGAAACCTCCAACCGAGAAGAACCGGCAAAACCTCCAACATCGAAAACATCATAGAAGATGCATGTGAACTCCGTTTTCGATGATCTCGAGCTTGTCATCAAGATGACCATAAGCTCTAAGACTCACAAAGAGAACCAAACAAGAACCAAGAAAGATTATGCAAGGATGCAATGGTTTGAGCTCTCTACGAACGATACGATCAAGCTACTCATCGAGAGCCCCCCTTGATAGTACGACAATCGATCCTATAACCCGGTCTCCCAACCACCACTATGAGACCGGTAAAGTAGAAAACCTATCAAGGGCAAACCTTTGTCTTGCACATAGTACGCTTGAGCTAGATGATGACGATCTTGACTTCCTCAAGTTGGACCACCTTGATTGTGTTGGCTCGATGAAGACTAGTTGATTGCTCCCCCATACTCCAGTATGGGTGAGCCACTCTTCGGCACATCTTCATAAATCCATTATTACCATAATGGACGGCAAGCTTCAAGAATTTGATCTCTTCGTGATGCTCCACTTGAACTTGCACATCGCAACCTAACCCCACAAAGAACTCTCTTGAGAACCATGGGTTAGCAAACAAAGCGTAATGGACAATGCTTACCATACCATGGGATCACTTGATCCCTCAGTACATCTTGTATGCTTTGTGTGTTGATCAACTTGATTCATTCTTGACTTAGTCTTGATCAACCTTGAATCTTTCCAATTCTCTTCATTTGGATGATGTCTTGAAGGTAGACATGAATGATCACACAATCTTCTTCTTTAAGACATGCTTGCAATAAGCTCAACACTCACATGACCAATCTTTGGATAATTCCTTGAATAGCACCTTGGTCAACATGAACTCTCATTGAAACCAACACATGTACTCCAAGAAAAGCCTATGGACAAAACCTTCAAATATAACTCAAGGCAACCATTAGTCCATAGAGATTGTCATCAATTACCAAAACCAAACATGGGGGCACCGCATGTTCTTTCACTCTTCAGTGGCACAAACCGAACCATTGGATCGGCATAGACCCTGAATTATTAATACGCTTCCGCTGCGCCGCCTGTGCTTGAAATATGATGTGTTAAGGTCTCCTTCTCTGAGCTAGGGGACGCGGGACCATTGTCGTAGCCAAATCTCCTCCTGCTGGAGAGCCTCACGCAACTAGTGAACCACTGCTCTCTCTTCGTCAGTTGGTCCTCGGCCCACCGATCGACACCTTAAGTTGTCAAGCCTTTTCTGCAGCTGTCTAACCCGCCGCGTTAAGTAGCCAAATTCTCGGGCCCCTCAAGGTTTTAGCATAGCTGAGGGAGTCCTAGATTAGGGGGTCTCCGGACAGCTAGACTATATCCTTTGGCCGGACTGTTGGACTATGAAGATATGAGATTGAAGACTTTGTCCCGTGTCCGGATGGGACTCTACTTGGCGTGGAAGGCAAGCTAGGCAATACGGATATGCATATCTCCTCCTTTGTAACCGACCTTGTGTAACCCTAGCCTCCTCCGGTGTCGATATAAACCGGAGGGTTTTAGTCCATAGGACAACATACAATCATACCATAGGCTAGCTTCTAGGGTTTAGCCTCTCTAATCTCGTGGTAGATCAACTCTTGTACTACTCATATTATCAAGAATAATCAAGCAGGACGTAGGGTTTTACCTCCATCAAGAGGGCCCGAACCTGGGTAAAACATCATGTCCCCTGCCTCCTGTTACCATCCCCCTTAGACGCACAGTTCGGGACCCCCTACCCGAGATCCGCCGGTTTTGACACCGACATTGGTGCTTTCATTGAGATTTCCTCTGTATCGTCACCGTTAGGCTTGATGTCTCCTTCGATCATGGATAGCGATGCAGTCCAGGGTGAAACTTTTCTCCCCGGACAGATCTTTGTATTCGGCAGCTTCACACTGCGGGCCAACTCACTTGGCCAACTGGAGCAGATCGAGAGTTACGCCCCTGGCCACCAGGTCAGGTTTGGAAGCTTAAACTACATGGCCGACATCCGCGGAGACTTGATCTTCGACGGATTCGAGCCCCTGCCGAGTGCGTCGCACGGTCACGATGAGCATGATTTAGCTCTACCATCGGACAATGTTCAGGAGACCGCACCGGCAACCGCTCCGACCCCCAATTCAGAGCCAATTGCACCATCCAGGGACGGGTGGATAGACCCCGCCACGGAGGCCGTATTCTCAGCGGCGATCGAGCCGAGGATCAACCTTACCCTTCACGGGAGCCGTGACGCCGAACTACCGGATTCTTCCCCGGCCACGGACTCCGAACCGCCTATGCCCGTGCCTATCGAATCCGACTAGGCGCCGATCATGGAGTTTACCTCCGCGGATATCTTTCAGCACTTGCCCTTCGGCAACATATTGAACTCATTAAGGTCTCTCTCCTTGTCAGGAGAGTCCTGGCCGAACTATGTCCGGCAGGATTGAGATGCGGATGACGAAGAAATTCGCCGCCCACCCACCACCCACTTAGTAGCCACTGTCGACGATTTGACCGACATGCTCGACTTCGACTCCGAAGACATCGACGATATGGACAACGATGCAGGAGACGAACAGGAACCATTGCCCACAGGGCACTGGACGCCTACTTCATCATATGACATATACATGGTGGACACACCCAAAGAAAACAACGTCGAGGAACGGAAGGACGCAGCGAAGGGTTGTTCCCTCGAGAAACAGTCAAAGCGGCAACGTAAGCGCCGCTCCAAATCCCGCCTCGGCAGAAACAGCGATCATATAGACCCAGCAATAGAGCAGGGCGAACCATCGCCCGACCACGACAACACGGAGAATCAAACCGAACAACCCGACTCCGTCGAAGATAACAGTCCGGACGACATCACACCGGACAGGCGCCCGGAGCAACAGAATGCCCATCAAAGGCTTGTTGCCACTGCGAGGAGTCTGAAAAAGCAGAAGCAAAGGCTCAAGGCTGCACAAGACACACTCAGAATCAGATGGAGTGAAGTACTCAACACTGCAGCGAAGTACGGCGGTAATCGCCACACCAAGAGCTACCCGAAGCGAAAGTTGCTACCTGAATTCGATGAGGAGGCCTTAGATCCCCCGCAATTAAAAAACAAAATGGCCATCCGGTCGGATAGACGACCTCATGGCCAACATAGAGCGGCAAACGCCGCCGCACATAAGCCAGTACGCGATCCACGCGAGGGCTCGCATCAAAAGGACGGCGCAACCAGATCCATCTATGGGCCACGCAAGCGCGCTCCAGCATGCAATGCAACACAACAAACATCCAAACACCACGGTACACCCAAATACAGGGGTGCCGCACACCCCCTATGTTTCACTGATGAGGTGCTGGACCATGAATTTCCAGAGGGATTCAAACCCATAAACATAGAGGCGTACGACGGAACGACAGACCCTGGGGTCTGGATTGAGGACTACATCCTCCATATCCACATGGCTCGAGGGGACGATCTCCACGCCATCAAGTACTTACCCCTCAAGCTCAAAGGGCCAGCTCGGCACTGGCTTAAAAGCCTCCTCGAAAACTCCATTGGAAGCTGGGAAGAGCTCGAAGACGCCTTTTGGGCAAATTTTCAAGCGACCTATGTCCGACCACCGGATGCAGACGATTTAAGTCATATAACTCAACAGCCCGGAGAGTCAGCCCGAAAGCTTTGGAACAGGTTCCTCACTAAAAAGAACCAAATAGTCGACTGTCCGGACGCCGAAGCCTTAGCAGCTTTCAAACACAGCGTTCGAGATGAATGGCTCGCCAGACACCTCGGCCAAGAAAAGCCGAGAACAACGGCAGCTCTAACAAGCCCCATGACCCGCTTTTGCGCGGGCGAGGACAGCTGGTTAGCCTGATGCAGCACCAGCGACCCAAGTACATCCGAAGTCAGGGACGGAAACGGGAAGTCGCGACGCAGCAAAAACAAGCGCCAGAATAAAGAAGACAGCCCAAAGAGCATGGCGGTAAACGCCGAATTCAGGAGCTCTCGGCCAGGTCAGCAAAAGCTGCCCTCCAAAGGCAATAGAGACGAACTGTCCAGCCTAAACAAAATTCTGGACCAAATATGTCAGATCCATAGCACCCTCGATAAACCTGCAAATCATACCCATAGAGAATGTTGGGTCTTCAAGCAGTCCGGCAAGCTCAAAGCCGAACATAAGGGGCAGGATACACCAAGCGAAGACAAGGACGAGCCTCGCAAGCAAAGCACTGGGGAATAGAAGAAATTCCCACCAGAAGTGAAAACAGTCAACGTGTTACACGTGATAAAGGGGAGAAACAAAGCGACACTCCTAGAGAAACATGCCCCAGGACCTATCACCGCGGAGTTCTGCCACTGGTCGTCCCAACCGATCACCTTTAACCATCGGGATTACTCGGCAAGTATCCGGCGTGCAGGATGGGCTGCCTTGGTATTAGACCCAATAATTGACGGATACCACTTCACAAGAGTCCTGATGGACGGCGGCAGCAGTTTAAACCTGATATATCAGGACACAGTCCGCAACATGGGGATAGACCCAGCAAAAATTAGCCATAGCAATGCTACCTTTAAAGGAGTAACGCCACGCCCAGAAGCCCATTGCATGGGCTCCCTGCTACTAGAGGTTATATTCGGCTTTCCCGATAACTTCCGCAGCGAAAATTTAACATTCCACATCGCTCCGTTCCAAAGTGGTTATCAAGCACTACTCGCACGCGAAGCTTTCACTCGCTTTAACGCAATACCGCATTACGCTTCTCTCATGCTTATGATGCCCGGTCCACGTGGCATCATTACAGTAAATGGAAATATTGAGCGCTCCCTGCGCGCGGAAGACCGTGTGGCTGCCTTGGCAGCCGCACACTAAACGGCCTCACCAACTAATGCATCTGCCAGGTCGTTAAGACCATGGACGCGGTTAGACGAGTCCGGCGCAGCTATATGTACTTGATACAGGTTTGATGGCTATACCCCTATTACAATACAAGGGGCTCAACGCATGGAAACAAGTGGCAATTAGGCTCAACTTTACTCATCTTGAACTGTACATGGTTTATTTAGTATAACCTACCTTTTTGCACGACAACTTTTCAACTACGTTCCTCTCTTTTAAGATGACCATCGTGCTACACCCGTCCAGAATACGGCACAACGGAGACACAGGCGCAGATGTGCAGCAGGGACCCGTTCCAAGGATTCCTTTTAGATTAAGACCCTACGTAAACCTTTTTTACTGTCTCTTGTTGATACACATCCCCCGGATTCTCAGTACAATTGAGAAGGTTGCTGACGTATTGGCATGTGGCCACGTCAGAATATTGCATGTACCTGGACACCAGGGGCTTATTAAAAAGGGCACTGCTTAGGCCCGGTTTACACCATAAAGACCGAATACCTTAGTGAGCGATCGACGTGGCGAGTTTGGCCTTATATGCATTAGCTCCGAATCATGTCTTTGGTCAAATGTTGGGTTTGCCCGGCTCCTGTGTTTTGCTGCCTTACGTTCTGCTCTATCGGCTAAGGCGGCACCAGGAGAACTACTGCGATTGTGCCCTGGTTTATCCGGACGAGCACCTCAGTAGAGAAAGCCGAAAACTGACTGTCATGATATAGCGTGAGACTGGTCAACCACTCAATGACCTAGCAGAATCTTTGAGATTCCTCCGCCTTAATGAAGGGCCATTTCCCGGCCAGGCATGTACGCACCCTGAATTCGGATGAGTGCGGAGCCACCAGGGGCTATATAGTAGCCCCACTGTCAAACTCCTCTAGCTAAGTGAAAGTGTTAAAGCATTATAGTCCGGTTGCCTAGTTCACTGCGCTATCACCTCCTTAAGGGACCAAGACGTTGGATCAAGTGTGAACATGCGTCTTCTGCGAACACCCCCACATTATATGCGTGGGGGCTGAAGCCGACGACTGCAATCTTTCAGGTTATATACATATATACATAAATGGCCGCACAGGAGGCATCATAGCACTTTTGGGCAAAAGTATAAATACAGCCTTGACAAATTCAATAAAACATTGTTTTTACAATGGGAATACATGTCACTCAAACATAATATTCTTCGAGCACTGAGCCTCTATTGAACGAGCGCCTTCAAGAACTTCTTCAAAGTAGTGCTCGGCAGCCACTCGGCCTATGGCCGAACCCTGTGCCGCAACAGTGGTGGCATCCATCTCCGCCCAGTATGTTTTGACACGGGCAAGGGCCATCTGCGATCCTTCTATGCACACCGACCTCTTTACAGCATCGATGCGTGGCACAACACCAAGGAATTGTTGCACTAAGCTAAAGTAGCTATTCGGCCTTGGCCCTCCTGGCCACAAATGATCCATAACGGACCTCATGGCCAGTCCGGATAATCTATGGAGCTCGGCCCAACCGGTCAATCGCTCATTTAGCAACAGCGGACGGACTGGAGCGTGAAACTGTGACCAAAACAGCTTCTCCACTTCAGGACCTTCCTGATCCTTGAAGTACTCGGTCGCATCCGCAGCACTTGCAGCCAAATCCATGTACGCGTCCGCAGAGCTCCATAGCCGGTCCAGAGGAGCATACTTCGGATCTCCGAACTTAGTCCGCAACAAGAAGGGCTTTCCAGACACGATATCTGCAGCTTGATTCAGCTCCTCCTTTGTCGCTCTAATTTTGGAGCGGGCTTCCTTGGCAGCCACCCGGGCGTTCTCCAGGTCCATCGCCTTCGCCTGGTTTTCCTCTTCAAGAAGCCGGTAACGGTCAACAGCATCTTTTAACTCCATGGCCATCTTGGCAATTTTTTCTTTGCTCCCGCAATGTGTGGCCTGTTCGGCCCTTAACTCTTCGGCCGCCTTTAAAGCGGCCGCATTACTACTCCTTGCTTGCTCCTTGGCTCGGGCAAGCTCCACCCTAAGGGTCTCCACGGTGGCAGCTCCATCTGCAGTCACAGCATATTAAAGATACTGGCATCATGCTGCTCTTACTATGTGACATTCACCAGAAAAATCACCTACCCCGTGCCTCGTCAAGCCGCTTGTTAACAAGCACGATGTCGGCATCTGCCGCATCCAGTTGCCGCTTTAGTCCGGCAAACCCGCCAGTCCAGCTAGCCACCGGAGCTTCAACCACCTGCGCATACAGGCGGTCTGGTTATTACCTGGGACTACGATCCTCTGTTTGTCGCCGTTCTCGATGACAACCAGAGTCTCAGGGGCTACTATCTACACAGGGCACACCTAAAAATGTGCGGTACTGTAAAAAATGTACATAATTTCACGTACCTCAAAACCCGTCAGTAGACTCATAAAGGCTTCATGCAACCCGCTTTCGGCGGACGAAATCCTTTCAATCACCGTACCCATCAACGTACGGTGCTCTTCTGAGATAGTCGCTCGCTCTAGCAGATCCCTCAGTACGTCCGACCGCATACCAGATGGTGTCGGACTCTTTTGATTGCTCTCTGCAAGAGCCGGATACTGGGGACTTCGGGTGGCCATAGGATTACCTTCTGGCCTTGCCGGATCAGGAGAAACCCTCCGCGACGACACCTCGGGGTCGCCCGCCTCATGAGGCGGTGTGGCAGGGGGAGGCGTTTCACTCTCCATCATCTCTGGAAGAAGATCCCCCGAAGACGAGCTCTGCTGAGAAGGGCTAAGATCTGAACTACAAGATAAATGCTTCGGTTATTTTCCTCAGAAGTAAGGTAGGATATCTTCACTATTAAGTACTTTTTGATTACTTACAGCTCGTTAGAGGGCTGATCCCCGCGCGGACATTGTGCGGCAAGAACACCCTCCGAGGCAGGACCCTCTAGCGGAGATTTCTTCTCCCGTTTGGAAACCTTGGTTTCCGGATCTTTAGAGGTAGTCCTCTTCCTTCCCCGGGGAGAGAGAATGTCAGATTCTTCCCCTTGGTTATCCTCCCTCGCGGAGGCGCTCATTCCCTCAGTTGGAATAGGTAGCGATGGAGGCCCACTTTCGCCCTCTTTATTCCCCCCCTTCATCTTCCTTTGAGGGCACCAGACAAGGTGCTGGCTCGAGCATCTTTTCCAGCACCGGATTGTCCAATCCTTCAGGAAGGGGGGCCAAACACTGGATCATCTTCGCCTTTGTTATCCAGTCCTGGTCAAAGAGCGATTCTTCAGAATGATGTCATGATAAATAAAGCGATAGGGTGTTCGGCCATGGGATTACTTACTTGGGCAGTGGGGCGGTTGCAGCTCAGGCCCACGTCCTCGGTAGTGTCCGGACACTCTATATGGGGTCCGAAGAACGATTTGTACATCTCCTCGTGCATCATGCCGAGGAAATTCTGAATAGTGCGCGGTCCTTCCGGGTTGAATTCCCACATGCGAAGGGGCCGACGTTTGCAAGGCTAGACTCGACGAACCAGCATAACTTGCATTACCATAACCAGACTGAAATCTCCCTCGAAGAGATCTCGGATACGGCTCTGCAGTATTGGCACGTCCTTGGCTGGACCCCAGCTCAGCCCCCTGCTGATCCATGACATCAGCTGTGGTGGAGGGCCCGAGCGAAAGGTGGGGGCAGCTACCCACTTGGCACTTTGGGGAGCTGTGAGTAAAACCACTCCCGTTGCCACAATCCAGACACCTCTCGAAAGGAATCCTTTGGCCATGGAGCACCAACAATTTGCTTATTAGAGCACCTCCACACGCTGCGTACTACCCCTCGACCATCTTCGGCTTCACATCGAAGGTCTTGAGCCACAGGCCAAAGTGAGGGGTAATGCAGAGGAAGGCCTCACAAACAACAATAAATGACGAGATGTGAAGAAGGGAATCCGGGGCCAGATCATGAAAATCTAGCCCGTAATAGAACATAAGACCCCTAACAAAGGGATCCAGAGCGAGGCCTAGTCCTTGAAGGAAGTGGGAGATGAACACAACGCTCTCGTCGGGTTCGGGAGTAGGGACGACCTGCCCTCGGGCGGGCAGCCTATGCAAAATTTCAGCGGTCAGATATCTGGCCTCCCTCAACTTCTTGATATCCTCCTCCGTGACGGAGGAAGGCATCCACCGGCCTTGAAGGCTGGATCTGGACATGATTGAAGGTTCGAAGCACCTGACCTGGGCTTTGGGTGTTAGAACTCGAGGCGGGGGAAGGATTCGATTGAGCACGGGAGGAAAAAAAAGTAAAAGCCTTGTCCCTTTATAAAGAGGGTGAATATCAAGCGTCCTCCTCGTGGCCGTTTGGGACTTACCTAAGATCTAGGAGTCCTAGGCACGGTTGGGTTACCCACGTTTGTATTGATGAGAATCCCGTGATAAGGGGAACACGATCTCTGCTTTGACAAGATGTGTCAAGAAACCGCCTCGTTATGCGCGAGGCTGGTTAGAGAAAAACGGTTCAAATAATTACCGGGCCGTGGCGTGATGTCGTGCTGCCAAAACGTGTCAGCAGATTAGATTTGTGGAAATATTATTCTCTCTACGGTGGTATGTGGAACTTATTTGCAGGGTCGGACACTATCCTTGTATTCAAACTCTTCTGTGGTGTATTCGGAGGAGGAACCCGCCTTGCAATGTCGAAGACAACACTGCGCGCCGGATTCATCGTCATTGAAGCCTGGTTTAGGGGCTACTGAGGGAGTCCTGGATTAGGGGGTCTCCGAACAGCCGGACTATATCCTTTGGCCGGACTGTTGGACTATGAAGATACGAGATTGAAGACTTCGTCCCGTGTCCGGATGGGACTCTACTTGGCGTGGAAGGCAAGCTAGACAATACGGATATGCATATCTCCTCCTTTGTAACCGACCTTGTGTAACCCTAGCCTCCTCCGGTGTCTATATAAACCGGAGGGTTTCAGTCCGTAGGACAACATACAATCATACCATAGGCTAGCTTGTAGGGTTTATCCTCTCTGATCTCGTGGTAGATCAACTCTTGTACTACTCATATTATCAAGAATAATCAAGCAGGACGTAGGGTTTTACCTCCATCAAGAGGGCCCAAACCTGGGTAAAACATCGTGTCCCCTGCCTCCTGTTACCATCCACCTTAGACGCACAGTTCGGGACCCCCTACCCGAGATCCGCCGGTTTTGACACCGACAGTAGCCTTCAGATGTGTCAGTGAATCCGCTATACCCTGGAGTCTTGGTCCTCTATTTATCTCCTGCCAAGCAGCAGCAATGATGCGGTCATAATCCACATGCGATGCCCACACGTTCTCATATCTGAACTGTCTTTTTGCTCGTGACGTTTTCCTCAGATTTTCCTTTATCTCCGCTACAACAAAACAATGATCAGACTCTACGGACGGTAGGTGTCTGATTCTGATATGATGGAAATGTTGCCGGAACTGTTCATTGGCAAAAACTCTATCAAGCCTCGCCTTGACATTTGAAGGAAATATGCCCTAGAGGCAATAATAAAGTTATTATTTATTTTCTTATATCATGAAAAATGTTTATTATTCATGCTAGAATTGTATTAACCGGAAACTTAGTACATGTGTGAAACTGTGAATACATAGACAAACAGAGTGTCACTAGTATGCCTCTACTTGACTAGCTCATTGGTAAAAGATGGTTATGTTTCCTAACCATAGACATGAGTTGTCATTTCATAAACGGGATCACATCATTAGGAGAATGATGTGATTGACTTGACCCATTCCGTTAGCTTAGCACTTGATCATTTTAGTTTACTGCTATTGCTTTCTTCATGACTTATACATGTTCCTATGACTATGAGATTATGCAACTCCCGATTACCGGAGGAACACTCTATGTGCTACAAAACGTCACAACATAACTGGGTGATTATAAAGGTGCTCTACAGGTGTCTCCGATGGTACTTGTTGAGTTGGCATAGATCGAGATTAGGATTTGTCACTCTGATTGTCGGAGAGGTATCTCCGGGCCCTCTCAGTAATGCACATCACTATAAGCCTTGCAAGCAATGCAACTAATGAGTTAGTTGCGGGATGATGCATTAGGGAATGAGTAAAGAGACTTGCCGGTAATGAGATTGAGCTAGGTATTGAGATACCGACGATCGAATCTCGGGCAAGTAACATACCGATGACAAAGGGAACAACGTATGTTGTTATGCAGTTTGACCAATAAAGATCTTCGTAGAATATGCAGGAGCCAATATGAACATCCAGGTTCCGCTATTGGTTATTGACCGGAGACGTGTCTTGGTCATGTCTACATAGTTCTCGAACCCGTAGGGTCCACACGCTTAACGTTCGGTGACGATCGGTATTATGAGTTTATGTGATTTGATGTACCTAAGGTAGTTCAGAGTCCCAGATGAGATTGGGGACATGGCAAGGAGTCTCGAAATGGTCGATACGTAAAGACCGATATATTGGACGACTATATTCGGACATCGGAAAGGTTCCGAGTGATTTGGGTATTTTTCGGAGTACTGAGGAGGTACGGGAATACGGGGAAGAAGTATTGGGCCTCATGGGCCAAGTGGTGGAAGAGAGGAGGCAGGGCGCGCGGCCCCCCTAGCCCAAACCGAATTGGACTAGGGGGGCGGCCCCCCTTTCCTCCTTTCCTCCCTCTCCTTCCTTCTCCCTCTCCTCCCTTTCCCCCTCCTAGTAGGAGTAGGAAAGGGGAGTCCTACTCCTACTAGGAGGAGGACTCCTCCTCCTGGCGCGCCCTGCAAGGGCCGTCCAGCCTCCCCCCTTGCTCCTTTATATACGGGGGCAAGGGGCACCCTAGAACACACAAGTTGACTGTTCCAAGCCGTGTGGGGTGCCCCCCTCCACCATAATCCACCTCGATCATATCGTAGCAGTGCTTAGGCGAAGCCCTGCATCGGTAGCAACATCATCACCGTCATCACGCCGTCGTGCTGACGGAACTCTCCCGTGAAGCTCTGCTAGATCGGAGTTCGTGGGACATCATCGAGATGAACGTGTGCTGAACTCGGAGGTGTCGTGCGTTCGGTACTTGGATCGGTCGAATCGTGAAGACGTACGACTACATCAACCGCGTTCTCATAACGCTTTCGCTTACGGTCTACGAGGGTACGTAAACGATACTCTCCCCCCTCGTTGCTATGCATCACCATGATCTTGCGTATGCGTAGGATTTTTTTTTGAAATTACTACGTTCCCTAACAACATTAGCGTCACCTAATTACCGATTATCCCAAGTGTACGCTGTGCCTGACGACCCCAAATCTTGGAGGGCCACTTCATCGGTGACTTCTCTGGACGCTCTCATTTGCCTCTCTGGCCTAGCAGCCCAGCTGAAGTGTTCGTTGGCGTAGAGAGTCTCATTAAAATGACCCAAACAAATCCACGCAGCATGCGCCATGGCATACAAAGTACGCAGAAAATGCCAACTGTCGGAGTAGTGGGCCACGGGTAGGCTAACCCGAGGCCCATAACCTTTCAAGACATCGGGGCTGACTGCGCCCCTCGAGACAACAGACGGGGAGCCGACTTCAGGAGAGCGGCTGGAGGAACAGCCGGCTGCCCATATGCGTCCGAGTCCTAGAGATGAGATCAAGACCGGCCGACTCCGACTGGCGGCTTTCGGAGAAGCCGGCCACGGGGAGTCGGCCCACGACACCGGCAAAGTCCATGCCCTCATCAAGGGGGATGGGACAGGGAGTGGCGACAGTAAAGCCCACTCCCTCCCCTTTTCCTGGGGATGGCCAGGACACTGTGTGCTGTACCAGCGGAGATCTCCGTCTGGCGCAGCACTGTTGCCATGCCATCCCTGACGTCAGCAACAGTGGGCGGAGTCCTGTACCCATGATGGCCTGATGGTACGGTCCATGGATGACGGGTCCTACCGGTCAGTGAGAGTCTGGAAGACGGCAAGGGCGCCACCAGTCGGACCCGAAGGGAGCCGGCCCGTGGGAGTCGGCCCGCCCCTCCCATGGGTCCCACGCACCATTAACCAGACGAGACGGGAAGCGGCTACAGTAATCGCCCGCCGGGCGGTAGGACTGTAGCCACAACTCCATGACCAAGCCTGCGTCATTAGAAGCACGACTACAGTAATCAGCAGTTGGCAGGACCCGCTAGCGGCGGGTGTGGCCTGTCGGCTCCGTATCAGACCAGTCGGCTAGGCCCACCAATCGGCGGGCCCCAGCAGTCGACAGGAGGGCCCGCAGGCGAAGAGACTGACAGCTGGGCCCTGTGTCCAGACAGTTTACCATTGTACCCCTGGGGGGTAGGCCTATATAAACCCCCCAGGGCACCCATGCAAGGGGTTCCGATTCATTAGAACTAGACCAGACCTTAGAGGAAGGAGAGGGCTGGCCCTGCCTTCTCCTACCCACAGATACAGCTCGAGGAGCGCCTTTGTACTCACTTTGCCTTAGTGATCATGCGGAGACCCCGCATAGCAGGACTAGGGGTGTTATCTCCTAGGAGAGCCCCGAACCTGTGTAAAGTATGCCGTCGTTCGTGTCTACGCCTCATCCCGTTTCCAGGCACCGGCGACGTTCTACTCGCCCCCACCATGATAAGCCATCCATTGGCATATGTCGCACCCAACCCCCGACATTTGGCGCCCACCGTGGGGCCTGGTGCACTGTCGTCCGGACACCTGTTCTGGACGGGAACCCTTTTTCTCCCTGGCGAGCGCAGCCAACCTGGCACGCCAGACGGAGTCTGCGCCGACATGCTGCATGGCGCTGAAATCGCGTGCGCGGCCAGCTGCCTCACCGATCTTGTCGGCGAGGTCCGCCTCTCCGACGAGCCCGCGACCGACGCAGGCACAGGTGGCCCCGAGAGCCTCCTTGCGGGCCTCCTCGATCAACTCCACGTCGCCAGCGAGCCAGCTAGGGACTTGGAGTCCATAGGTTCCACCGATCCGATGTTGGTCGACTCCGACACCGCGTTGCTTACACGTTCCCCACCAACGTGGTGGTCTACCACGAGCCGCTTCCTCGCGTGGAGAGCGGCGGAAGCACCGTCACAGAAGTGCTTGCCATTGATCATGGCGAGCACTCTGGCCGGGGTGATTATGACCCGCTCAACGCGGCGCTACAAGACCTGGCGACGCCCATCCCCGAAGACGCCGACGCCGAGACGCTGGAGGCACGCCACCTTCAGCTAGTCGAAGGCACCAAAAAGCTGGCCATCATGAGACGCCTGTCAGAAGCCTACCAGCGCGAGATGGACCGCGCTGTGGGTGGCACACCGGCTGCGGCTGGGCCTAGCCGCCTTGGCATGGTCCAGCAGCGCGGCGCAGCTATCGCCGATCTGTTTGGGGCGAATTGCCCCGTCTACGCCACGCCTGCGGAGAACATTCGAACCGCCCAGGCGGCGGCGGACGAGCTGGACAAGTTCCAGGGCGAAGAACGTCGCCTGATGACGGAGTGCGTCCAGCGACTCCTTGACGCGGCTGCTGAGCAGAACGAGGCCGGCTGCCACACTGATGCGCCACGCCGACAGAATGACAACCTGCTTCCGCATCGAGACCAAGGCGCGGAGTCTCAGACGCCAACTGGCGGCGTCCGCGGAAGAAAAGACAAGGAGCCGGCTGCCAGCCGCAGTCGGACTCACATCACCATAGAGCGCGACCAAGACGGCCGCCCAAGAACAATGGAACGACGAGACGATTGTCCGCCTCCTCCCCCTCAAAGGGAAAGGCGAGTCTCCCCGCCGCCTGTTGATCACCCGACGCTCGGCGACCGCCTTGGCCACCGAGAGGGAGTCGGAGAGAATGACGCCGCCACCGGATCGACCGTCTCCACCGATCCCTGGCGCTTGAAGAAGAAGATGAGTTGGGTCCGCCGTGTTTCGGCCCCCGCATCCGAGATGAGCCCTTCCCCAAAGGGTTCACGCTCCGCAGAGATACACCCAAATACACCGGCTCCGTGAAGCCAGAAGACTGGCTGGTCGACTACTCCACGCCCGTCAGCATAGCAAATGGCAACAAACGTGTTGCCGTGAAGTTCGTTCCGCTCATGCTCCAAGGCACGACCCGGACTTGGCTGAATAGCTTAAGGCCCTGCAGCATCAACAGTTGGGTCGACTTCATTGATGCCTTCGTCCGCAACTTCAACAGCACGTACAAGCGGCCTCCCAAGCCTCGCCAGCTCTCCTTATGCGTACAGGGCCCCACCGAGTCAACCCGCAACTACCTCACCGCTGGGCCGAGCTTCGCAACTCCTGCGAAGGCGTGCACGAGGTGCAGGCCATTGAGTACTTCACCGCTAGATGCCGAGAGGGCACCCTCCTCAAGCACAAGCTTCTCTGCGACAAGCCGGAAACCCTCGATGAGCTGCTGATCATAGCGGACAAATACACCACGGCTGACTCCTCCATGAAGACGGAGATTCAAGTTAGCGCGACCGGCAAGGTGGCTCCTCAGGCTCCTTGAACCCCGGCCGGAGACACCAGTCAGCGTCAACCGCAGAACGACCACAAGAGCAAAGCCCCACCACCGACTTCCACCAGTCGGCAGGTGGCGACAGTCAAAAACCAGCAGCCGGAAGGGCCGCCCCCGCCCAAATGCCAGAAGGGCGGCAAGCCCAACTGGCAGCCGGCTTTCTCATATGAGCAGACTTTGGATGGACCCTGCAAGTTCCATAGTGGCACAAAGCCGTCCAACCACACCACTCGTAAATGCCACTGGCTCACCAGGATAGCCAAGGGAGACGGACTTTTGCCTCCCCCACCTGGGGGGCAGCCGCCTCCTCCGTCCCAGCAGCCGGCGGTCAGACCAGTCGGCACAGTGCAAGACGAGTACCCAGAAGAGCAGGGAGCTTATGTCGTGTTCACCAGTGTGGCCGACGATCGACGCAGCAGGCGGCTACAGCAACAGGAGGTGAATGCAGTAGCATCTGACACCCCAGAGTTCATGCATTGGTCTGAGAAGCCCATCAGCTGGAGCAGAGCTGACCACCCAGAAGTAATGCCCAAACCCGGATCCTACGCCTTGGTTTTGGACGCCACATTTGCCACGGACAAACGAGCTGCTCGCTTCTCCAGAATCCTGATAGACAGCGGCAGCAGCATCAACATCCTGTACAAAGACACCATGGAGAAGTTAGGAATCAGGCAGAGGCAACTACAGTCCAGCCGGACGGTGTTCCACGGCATAGTTCCTGGCCTTTCCTGCTCACCAATCGGCAAAATCTTGATCAATGTCCTCTTTGGAGACAAAGATCATTTCCGCCGAGAGTCAATTTGGTTTGAGGTGGTGGACCTAGAGAGCCCATACCATGCGCTGCTTGGCCGGCCTGCCCTGGCCAAGTTCATGGCCGTCCCCCACTATGCCTACCTCAAGATAAAGATGCCGAGTTCCAAGGGGATCCTGACCATAACTGGCGACTACAAGAAGTCGTCCGCCTGCGCATCAGAGAGCAGTCGGCTGGCTGAGTCCCTCATGATCGCAGCTGAGAAGCGACTGCTAGACCGGGTTGTGGCGATGGCAAACAAACAGCCAGAGATGTCGCCTGATCCCAGGGAGTCGGAAGCTGAGGGCTTGTTCAAGCCGGCCAAAGAAACAAAGAAGATACCTTTGGACCCATAGCACCTAGAGAGGTACGCTGTCGTAGGCGCCAACCTTGGCAGCAAATAGGAAGGCGAGCTCGTCGATTTCCTCCGTGAGAATCGAGACATCTTCGCATGGTCCCCCAAAGACATGCTAGGTGTCCCGACGGAATTCGCCGAGCACAAACTACACATCCGATCTGATGCCAAGCCAGTCAGGCAGCCTTTGCGCCGCTTGTCAGAAGAGAAGAGAAGAGTTGTTGGAGAAGAAATAGCCCGGCTGCTTGCGGCCGGCTTCATCATGGAAGTATTCTTTCCAGAATGGCTATCCAACCCGGTCCTGGTACTGAAGAAGAACAAGTAATGGCGAATGTGTATTGACTACACTAGCCTCAACAAAGCATGCCCCAAGGACCCGTTCGCTTTGCTAAGGATCGACCAAGTGATAGACTCCACAGCCGGATGCGAGCTGTTGAGTTTCTTGGATGCATATTCAGGGTATCACCAGATCAAGTTGAACCCAGCCGACAGGCTGAAGACCGCCTTCATCACGCCGTTTGGAGCTTTCTACTACTTGACCATGACGTTCGGCTTGAGGAACGCCGGCGCCACCTTCCAACGATGCATGCAGAAGTGCCTCCTCAAGCAGCTCGGCAGAAATTCTCATGTTTACGTGGACGATGTGTTGGTAAAGACGGAGAAGCGTGGAACACTGCTGGAAGACCTCAAGGAGACCTTTGAGAACTTGCGCCGATTTCAGATCAAGCTCAACCCGGAGAAGTGCGTCTTCGGAGTACCAGCCGGCCAGCTCCTTGACTTCCTGGTCTCCGAACGCGGCATAGAATGCAACCCCGTGAAGATCAAGGCCATTGAAAGGATGGAGGTACCTAGCCGACTATTGGACGTACAAAAGTTCACCGGCTGTTTGGCGTCCATCAGCCGATTCATCAGTCGGCTGGGCGAGAAGGCTCTTCCCCTGTACCAACTCATGAAGAAGACCACTTTTTTCGAGTGGAACCACAAGGTGGATGAAGCTTTTTTCCAACTAAAGAAGATGCTGACTTCTCCACCTGTCCCGGCGGCTCCGACTCCTAAGGAGCCCATGCTCCTATACATCGCTGCCACCAGCCGAGTAGTCAGCACAGTCATCATGGTAGAACGTAAGGAGGAAGGCAAGGTGCTACCAGTCCAGAGACCGGTATATTATTTGAGTGAAGTACTGTCGACCTCCAAGCAAAACTACCCCCACTACCAAAAGATGTGCTATGGTGTGCACTTTGCCGCCAAGAAATTGAAGCCTTACTTCCAAGAACATCTAATCACTGTGGTCTGCACGGCTCCTCTAGCCGAGATCATCGGCAGCCGAGACGCTTCGGGCCGAGTGGCCAAGTGGGCCATAGATTTGGCCCCCTACACCATCTACTACCAACCTCGCACTGCCATCAAATCACAAGCGCTGGCCGACTTCCTCGTCGACTGGGCCGAAACCTAGTATCTACCGCTAGCGCCCGACTCCACCCATTGGCGAATGCATTTCGACGGTTCCAAGATGCGCACCGGCTTGGGAGACGGCATCGTCCTCACCTCTCCCAAGGGCGACAAGCTCAAATATGTGCTGCAAATCCATTTTGCCACCTCCAACAATATTGCCGAGTACGAGGCGCTCACTCACGGGCTCCGGCTAGCCAAAGAACTCGGCATTCGCCGGATCCTGTGCTATGGTGATTCCGACTTGGTGGTCCAGCAGTCGTCAGGCAATTGAGACGCCAAGGACGCAAACATGGCGAGCTACCGCTTCCTCGTACAGCAACTCAGCAGATATTCTGAGGGGTGCGAGTTTCTCCATGTACCAAGAAATGACAGCGACCAAGCAGACGCCCTGGCGCGAATCGGCTCCACCCGTCAGGCGATACCGTCTGGCGTCGCCCTCCAGCGCCTCCTCAAGCCATCTGTCAAGCCATCACCGGAGTCAGACTCCATGTTCGTGCCGGCTCCTCCTGAAGTAGTCGGATCCGACTCAAGATCCCCCACAGACAGCACGAACATTCCGGCAGGCGGCACGGGAATCATGGTAGTCGCACCCAGCCCGGGGACTGCGGCGGTCGGCTCGGAGACTTTAGAGCCCGTCCCGGGGACTGCGCCAATCCACCCAGGGACTTCATCGACACAGCAAGCGGCTGCCGACTCCAACCTGCCACCTCCCGGCCCAGCCGCCCTCATCCAAGTCGCAGTCTTGGCTTTTGCAGAAATTGCAGCACCTTCATGGGCCCATCCCATCCTCAAATTCATGGTGAACAAAGAGCTGCCAACTGATGAGATCTCGGCTCGACAAGTGCAACGCCGGGCGACAGCGTACACCATAGTCAATAGAGAGCTCGTAAGGCGCAATGTCACTGGTGTTTACCAGCGCTATGTGGAGCCTGAGCAAGGCCAAGCAATTCTCAAAGACATCCATCAAGGCGAGTGTGGCCATCATGCGGCTTCGAGAGCACTCGTCGCCAAAGCTTTCCGCCATGGCTTCTTCTGGCCGACTGCTCTTGAAGACGCCAAGTCTTTGGTCCAAAAATGCAAGGGGTGCCAGAAGTTCCGCTCTAAGCCTCATCAGCCGGCTTCTGCACTCAAGACTATTCCCATTGCCTGGCCCTTTGCTGTTTGGGGCCTGGACATGGTCGGACCATTCAAGACGACACGAGGCGGTTTGACTCACTTACTTGTCGCAGTGGACAAGTTCACCAAGTGGATAGAAGCAAAACCAATCAAGAGTTTAAATGGTCCGACCACTGTGATCTTCACCTCCGACATCACAACTCGGTACGGCATACCGCACAACATCATCACCGACAACGGCACAAACTTTGCCAAAGGTGCCTTGGCCCATTTCTGCGCGACGCAGGGCATCCGACTGGACTTAGCGTACGTTGCCCATCCGCAGTCCAACGGCCAGGTAGAGCGAGCAAACGGCCTAATCTTGTCCGGCATCAAGCCTCGTTTGGTCGAGCCACTGGAGCGCTCGGTAGGCTGCTGGCTTGACGAGTTGCTAACCGTCCTTTGGAGCCTGCGCACGACTCCAAACAAGTCAACCGGCTTCATGCCCTTCTTCCTCGTCTACGGTGCCGAAGCCGTCATCCCAACGGACATAGAGTTCGACTCCCCCCGAATCACCATGTACACCGAGGAGGAAGCGGAGGAAGCATGTCAAGACGGCGTCGATCTGCTGGAAGAGGGCCGGCTGTTGGCACTCAGCCGGTCCAGCATCTACCAGCAGAGCCTACGCCGATACTACAATCAGAAGGTCAAGCCGCGATCTTTCCAAGAAGGAGACCTTGTGCTCCGGCTGATTCAGCGAACAGCTGGCCAGCACAACCTCTCAGCACCCTGGGAAGGCCCTTTCATCATCAGCAAAGTGTTGGGCAACGACTCCTACCACCTGATCGGTGCTCAGAAGCCCCGAGCACGCAAAAGGGACGACTCCGGCAAAGAGATGGAGCGGCCATGGAATGCAAACCTCCTCCGAAGATTTTATAGTTAATGCAGTATGTATCACGCTACCTTTTGTATTAAAGTATGAAGACTTCGGGCTCCTCGAGAAGAGCTCGGGGACTACCTTCTTTTATCTATATGATAAAGAGTTATGCCTATGAGTATGTTATTCTTTGTTATGCCACTTGGCACCGGGTTCGACTAGTCGGCCCTGGGACTTGCCGACTTGAGCTATGAAACGACTTCCCGCAGCCGGACAAGTAATGTGTGGCACTTAAGCCGTCTCCTGTTAGAAGCCGCAGATCGCAGAGCGACTGTCTGGCGAGTAGGAGTAAGGTAGAATGGGTGTCCATATGAAAAATGGCTAAGGATTCAAAGCTTGCTCATAGTTTAAAGCCGGATTTCAGCCTTTTACAACCGACTCTTTAGCAGCCGGCTTGCCGTTTTCTAAATTAACTTGCTAAAAACTCTAAAAGGCTAAGTACTTACCTTCCCAAACAAGCCAAGTATTTGATCTAGCGGCAGTCCGTAGAGCAGCTGTCCGACTGGCAAGACGGCAACCAAGGGAAGGCGGCAAAGGAAAAAGTCAAAGAGCAATAAGCAAGAAGAGATAGAATGCGGATAAATATTTACATAGAAAGACCCTAGGCCGAATCATCAAACAGAAGTTCAAGATACACCCAGTGGATGGAATTGTGCAAAATAACAAGTTCATTGTGACTGCTAAGCAGGTAAAAAGATAAAGTGGCAGCCTAGGAAGTCGCGGACGGACTCGGAGGACCGGAGGGGTCGGCGGTGCCAGTTGCCAGGGCGGCCGGCTGGTTGGTCTCCGCTTGATCACCTCTGGCAACAGCTGGCTCAGTTGGGCACGGCTCGTTGCTAGAGGCGCAGTCGAGCTGGGGCTGGCCGTCTGCCTCGACCTTTGGCGCCTCCTCCTCGTTTCCTTCCTCCTCCTCGCCTTCCTCTTCGCCATTGGAGTCGATCACCTCCGCTGAGTCCTCGCCGTCGTCCGAATTCAGCCCGAACCACTCCGGTGGTGCCTCCTCGCCGTTCTCAGCCAGCTCTGGGACGAAGACGCTGGTGTCGGTGTACTCGGCGATCGATGCGGCACGCTTGACAAGTTCGTCTTCCACCACTGCCAGCTCCGCCTGAGCTTCTAGCCGGAACGTGGCTAACTGGTCTAAACTCAGCTCAGGATACCACGCCTTGGAGAATTCTAAAGCCCGACGTGCTCCAGCCCGGGCCGAAGAACCCTTCCAGGCCTCAAGACGGCCGGCTGCTACCTCCAGCCAGTCCACAGTCCGACTGGGGGTGCGCGGTGCCTGCATATCCGGCCACAGGGCGGCAATCGCCTGGGCGCCGGCACGTTGAAGCCGGCGCAGCATCCGGTGGGCCGGCCGAAGGCGCGCCTCAATGCTAAGAATCTGCTTGCCAAGAGTTCGGGGGGCGTTGGCAGCGATCTGTGCGTCGTCCGCCCTCCATGCTTCACGATCAGCCTCGATGGCTTGATTGGCGGCGTCCGAATGGCCGGGGAAGAAGTCTGCTAAGGAAGAAGAGAGAACAAACAAGGTTAAAAATTTAAGGCCGACTCAATAAGCAGTCGGCAGCCTAGAAAAGGAAACAAGGGGAAGCTCACCATCGACAAGATCTTCGATTGCTTGGAAGCCGGAGACTAGCGTCGCCTCCTTGTCCTTGTCGGTCCAGGAGGAGCGCTCGGACGCAAATTCGGCAAGAAGGGTGGTCTCCTTGTCCTCCGCCTCCTTCTGGGCCCTTTGGAGCAGCTCCTTCTGCTCCGCCAGCTGCGTAGCCAGCCGGTCACGCTCCTCCGTCAGCCGGCCGCACTCCTCCTCTTTGATGCGCAACGCGGTATTGACTTTGCCCAGCTGCTACTGAAGGGCGGCGTTGGCCTCTGAAGAAGGAAATGGAGGGGTGTCAGTCGTCAACAAAGAAGAAAGGTCGCCGGGGAGATCCGGCCCGACTGCTCAGCAGTCGGCCCGAATCTCGGGGACTACAGCCCGCGGGTGCGCAAGCGCGCCCTTGCAGAAAAAGAAGAAGACTCATCCCGGCTGTCCGACAAGTCGGCGGTCCGCTTGGCCAGCTCCTCAACATTCGCGTTGAAGGAGGTCACGCGAAGATTATGGTAATCCTGCATCAAAATTTAAGAAAAAGTGTTGGTACTTGGAGCTCACCGATTAGAGTTCCGAGCCGCCTGCTCAGCAGCCGGCCCGAAACTCGGGGATTACACCCAGTGGGTGCGCTGGCGCGCCCCCACAAAGAAAAACAAGGAAAGCAAAAAACAAAAAGGAAGGATGCGTACCCGGATGGCTGTTCGCGACGCCAGATACGCCTTGGTGCACTCCTTGAGGGCGTCGCCCTCGGCCCGGAGCTTGGCTTGGACGTCCAAGAGCGTCCGGTTCAACGGGCCCGTCCCGCCTCCCCGCACCCACCTGGTGGGCGCGGCGCTCGACACCTCAGTGTCCAGGATCGTGGAGCTCGCAGCGCCGGTCTCCAGAGGGCGCGGCGCTGAGGCCGCCTTCGTGAGACGGTGGCGCATCGGCGTGCTGACCTCGAGGGCCAGGCCCGTCGCCGCCACGCCTCCGGTTGGTGGCACTGGCGGGTCCGTCGGTTACCCGCCTGGCGCGCTTCCGGAGGGCGGCGGCGGCGACACAATGACTTTCGGCATGGCGGTGACATCGGCGTCCCTCTCCATGACCGGGTTCTCGTCGGCGACTTCCCCAGTCTGCGCCATGAACTCCGGTGGCGGCGACGCAGAGTTCAAGGGGACGACAAACACCGCCGACTGGCGGTGTGCGGCTTCCTCAGCGCGCTTCTTCTCCGCATCAGCGGCCTCGGCTTCCGCCAGCTTCTTCAGGGCGGCGGCCTCCGCCTTGTCGGCTTCCGCCTTCTTCAGGCGGGCGGCTTCCCGCTCCTCACGCGCCTCCCGCGCGTTTCGCTCCGTCGCCTCCCGGAGGTCGGCGGCGGGATCAATCCGCCGTGTAGTGGAGGAGGTCTCCGCCGACTTTACGATGGAGCCGGCGGCCGACTTCTCAAGAGAGAGTGGGGCCCTAAGGTCGGGAAAATAAAGTAAAGGGGATTTCAGACAGACTCAATAAAGAAATGTGAAGGTACAAAGGGAGGTAGTACTTATGCCGAAATCAGCTGCGGCGTCTTCACCACCTTGCGGAAGCGGTTGGCCTTTGCGGCCGCTTCGTCCCGCTTGGTCGCCGCGGCTGAGCCCTTGGGCTTCTTCGGCCGGCTGCCGAACAGGCTCGTCCCGGCCCTGCGCTTCTTGCCGCCGCCTTGAGCGTCCGGCGGGGCTGACGAGCCCGCGCCCAGCTGGCTGGTGGCACGGGGCGACCTCCTCGTCATCATCAGGCCAGTCCTCGAGACTGGCACCAAGTCTCGGGCCACCTGCTGCGCCGCCTCCTCCCTCGGCGTCATCCTCCAGGGCCGCCGCCCCCAAGTTGGGGTCGTCCACATCGCTCTCCGCTCGGTCGGGGAGGAACTCGCGGTCCAGCCCCACGGTGCCAGCTGCTGGCTGGAGGAGGGGGTTCTGACCAAAGCCGACTGGTCAGAATGGAC
Organism: Triticum urartu; assembly: GCF_056163025.1. NCBI lineage: Eukaryota > Viridiplantae > Streptophyta > Magnoliopsida > Poales > Poaceae > Triticum > Triticum urartu. Next base: position 62,875,520 of record NC_141874.1, on the reverse strand, counting down.
AAGATGGACTCGGCAGTAAAGATGTCAGGAGAATCGAAGAAAAAGAGAGAAGGAAAACGACTCACCAGAGGCCGAGGGGCAGAACGTGAATACGGCTCCTTGCCGAACTACCACTCTTCATTGAGGTTGCAGCTCGCAAGATAGTTCACCATGTAGGCTACCTCCTCGTGAGGCATCTCCTTGGTGCACATCCGACTCGGGTCCCGGTGCCCGCTCATCTGACAGATCATGTGGGGGCGACTTTGGAGGGGAAGCACTCGGCGCACCATGAAGGCGGCCAGCAAATCTGGCCCGGTCAGGCCCTCCGACTGCGTCAGCACTCGAAGCCGCGCGACGGCGCCGACTCCTGCAGGCGTCAACGTCCGGGCCCGATGCGACCAGTTGGGCTGCCTCCCAGCCGGCAGGCCGGCTACGTAGGCCGGCAGGTTGACCCAATCACCCTCCGCGGAGACGTTCTTCACGTAGAAGTACGACCGCTGCCACATCTTCACCGACTTGATCAGCCTGATGGAGGGAAATGGGTTGTCGGCCCCCGACCTCTGCACGGCGATGAACGCGCCGCACTAAGCCGGCACGCCCGCGGCTTGGGTGCCGAGCTTGGAGTAGAAGAACTCCCCCCAGAGCTCGATGGTGGGGAGAACGCCGATGAAGCCTTCGCACAGGGTGACGAAGGCGGACAGTAGCACCACCGTGTTGGGGTTGAGGTGGTGCGGCTGGAGTCCGTAGAACTCGAGGAAGGAGTGGAAGAAGTTGCTTGCCAGCAGGCCCAGGCCGCGTAGGCAGTGCGAGCGGAAGACGACCCGCTCGCCCTCCTGAGGCACTGGCGAGATTTCTCCCCTCCGCGTGAGGCGGACCCTCACGAGGTCCTCGCTGGGCAATCGATGCGTCTTGCGGAGGAAATCAATGTGATCATCCTGGACCTCCGAACCATCCCAGGTACCGGAGTGCACCGTCGGGGGCGTGACGGCGGAGGAAGAGCTCATCGTGAGCGGACCGCCGCGATGTTCGACGAGGCTCGAGGTGCAGAGAGAGAAGGAGAGGAAGCAGTGGGGAGGCGGGACGCGCATGCTCCGCCGCTTCCCCTCCTCCCCCTACTTATAGCCCAGTGGGCTGTGAAGCCGAGGGGGCGGTTGTGGGATTTACTGCACCCACTACCCCACGCCCCCCGCGTTTATTGCGCAAGGTTACTGCGCGCAGTAACTACGTGGGAACCTCAACTGTCCCCCATGGCCACAGCAGATCCGCTCGCGTGCCGAGGCACGGTAGTGGCGGGCCCCGCCTGCGGGCATGTCCCATCTCGCGGATGGGTAGGCAGGCTGGCCCGGCCACTGGTTGCCACGTGGCGGGCCCGAAGCGGGTGGCAGTCAGGAAGCTTAGCTAGTACGCCACTGAGTTCCCGCCAGGGCATTCGTAAGTTTTTTTGGACAAGTCAAAATCAGGCGAATCCGACTCCTACCAGTCGGCCCGGCAGAGTAAAGCGGAGTCACCACCTCAAATATTCAGAGAATGAAACTGCTGAGGCTCCTCGGCTGGTTGCCCGCGGCGCCTCATCAGCTTCGGGGACTACTGTCGGAGTAGTGGGCCACGGGTAGGCTAACCCGAGGCCCATAACCTTTCAAGACATCGTGGCTGACTGCGCCCCTCGAGACAACAGACGGGGAGCCGACTTCAGGAGAGCGGCTGGAGGAACAGCCGGCTGCCCATATGCGTCCGAGTCCTAGAGATGAGATCAAGACCGGCCGACTCCGACTGGCAGCTTTCGGAGAAGCCGGCCACGGGGAGTCGGCCCACGACACCGGCAAAGTCCATGCCCTCATCAGGGGGGATGGGACAGGGAGTGGCGACAGTAAAGCCCACTCCCTCCCCTTTTCCAGGGGATGGCCAGGACACAATGCGTTGTACCAGCGGAGATCTCCGTCTGGAGAGCACTGTTGCCATGCCATCCCTGACGTCAGCAACAGTGGGCGGAGTCCTGTACCCACGACGGCCTGACGGTATGGTCCACGGATGACGGGCCCTACCAGTCAGTGAGAGTCCGGAAGACGGTAAGGGCGCCACCAGTCGGACCCGAAGGGAGCCGGCCTGCGGGAGTCGGCCTGCCCCTCCCATGGGTCCCACGCGCCATTAACCAGACGAGACGGGAAGCGGCTACAGTAATCGCCCGCCAGGCGGCAGGACTGTACCCACGACTCCATGACCAAGCCTGCGTCATTAGAAGTACGGCTACAGTAATCAGCAGCCAGCAGGACCCGCTAGCGGCGGGTGCGGCCTGTCGGCTCCGTACCAGACCAGTCGGCTGGGCCCACCAATCGGCGGGCCCCAACAGTCGGTAGGAGGGTCCGCAGGCGAAGAGACTGACAGCTGGGCCCTGCGCCCAGACAGTTTACCATTGTACCCCTAGGGGGTAGGCCTATATAAACCCCCCAGGGCACCCATGCAAGGGGTTCTGATTCATTAGAACTAGACCAGACCTTAGAGGAAGGAGATGACTGGCCCTACCTTCTCCTACCCACAGATACAGCTCGAGGAGCGCCTTTGTACTCACTTTGCCTTAGTGATCATGCGGAGACCCCGCAGAGCAGGACTAGGGGTGTTATCTCCTAGGAGAGCCCCGAACCTGGGTAAAGTATGCCGACATTCGTTTCTACGCCTCATCCCATTTCCAGGCACCGGCGACGTTCTACTCGCCCCCACCATGATAAGCCATCCATTGGCATATGTCGCACCCAACCCCCGATACCAACTGTGATGTCAATCTTCAGCTCGAGGCGCTCCATAGAAACCAGTGAACCTCCACTCAAAAGATTTTTGGTCCTTATATGTAACCATTGCATCAATATGTCCTGAACTAAAATTCTTTAGCTCGACAATAACATCATGTGTCCAAAAAAGTCATCGAACGGCTTGCACCATGCTCCCAACAGCGCGGACGCGGACCGGGCTATGCCACCCGCCCCTCCTCTACCTTCCGCAACATTAAGTGCACCATCCGTCGTGATCTTCACCATACCTGACTCGGGCGGCCGCCAGCCATGTCCTGGTAATAGAATGGGAGCGGTCCGAGGCAGTTCTAACACTGCAAGAGCCTCCCTCGTCGCCCTAATGGCGGCTGTTGGGTCCCTTCCCTCTTCACCATGTTTGATCCGATTTTGAGAATGCCAAATCATCCACATGATGGTGATAACCTTTGCTCGATCTTCATCCTTGACTCGGTCTGCACATAGGATGTCTCTGGCCCAAGAACGTGGGTGTAAGCGAGGAAGCCAAAGACCGAACCACGCACACACTTCATCCCAGAAGCGGCATGCATGCAAGCATTGAATTAGGGCATGCATAAGATCCTCCTCCTTAGCTAGACATACCTTGCAAGTGTCTAGATCTGCAATATGACGGTATTTGAGAGTGCATTCATCCAGTAGAATCCCTCGTAGTACCCTCCACCAGAACACCCGTACCATTGGGATCACTTTGAGTTTCCACAGAGCAGACCACATATGTTTGTCATCTCTTGAAGCACCGGTAGCCGCCCTTCCCCTAGAGCATTGCGCTCGTTCCGAGTCACTAGAGCACGGTACGCCGACTTAACAGTGTAGTTTCCTGATATTTCAAAGGCCCAAGCATACAAATCCTCACCTCCGCCCCTCTTGTTTGGGATGTTTAGAATGGTGTCAGCATCAGGGGCAATTAAGGTGGTTCGAATCAACCCCTGCCTCCATGACCAGTTCTCGAGATCTATTAGATCCGAGACTGTCCGAACAATGGTGTTCGGTGGCTTCAGCAACGGTGTCATCGAGATGGTCCTGAGAATCCATTTATCATCCCACACATCGATGGAGTTCCCGTCTCCTACTCTCTTAATGAGTCCCGCACGCAAAGCTTCCCTTCCTGCAATGATAGCTCGCCATGTAGCGGATGCCGACTTAGGCACCGTGGCATGCATAAAATATGTATCAGGGAAGTAGCGACCCTTAAGAACCCTTGCACACTGAGAATTCGGGTTAGTCATAAACCGCCATCCGTAATTCCCGAGTAGCGCAAGATTAAACTGATGAGGGTCCCGAAAACCCATTCCTCCTTTGCACTTTGGTGTCGCCAGAGTATCCCAGGAAACCCAATGCAATGCATTCTTGTAAACAGAGCTGCTCCAAAAATATTTCACCATTGCTGAAGTCAGACTCTTGCATACCTTTTTTGATAGTAAGAATGTGCTCATCGAATATGTGGGAATAGCCTGAACCACTGATTTCAACAAAGTTTCACGACCTGCACATGCAAGTAATTTTTCAGACCATCCCTGTATCCTCCCACGAGCTCTCTCCCCAATATGATCGAAGGTCCCGCTTGTGATGCGACTGACCGCCGTGGGCAGTCCCAGGTAACGTTCACTGAACACCTCAACGTCGATGTTGAGGACGCCTTTCAATTGATGCTTGAGCTGGGCCGGTGTATTAGAACTGAAGTAGATGGCGCTCTTAGCGCGATTAACACACCGTCCCGATGCTTCACCATAAATCCTGAAAATCTCATTAAGTCTCTCGGCACTCTGGGTGTTTGCACTGATGAAGATCAAGCTGTCATCTGCGAATAGCAAGTGTGTCACCCAAGGTGACCTATAGCTAACTCGTATGCCTCTGTCAATGTACCCAACGTTGTAATACTTCAACAAAGAAGACAGGCCCTCCGCACAGAGCAAAAAAAGTAACGGCAACGTCGGGTCACCTTGCCTCAATCCTCGCGAGGGAGTGAAAAAGGGCAGTAGCTCTCCGTTAACACGAACAGAGAACCGTACTGAAGATACGCATTTCATAATTAATCGAACAAAGACTATGTTGAAACCCAACTTTGTCAGAATAGCCTCAAGAAAGTGCCACTCGACTCGGTCATAAGCTTTCATCATGTCTAGTTTAATTGCACAAGCATAGTTTTTTCCTTTCTTCCGCCTCCTCATTGTGTGCACACTTTCATATGCCACTAAGACATTATCAGTTATCAGACGTCCAGGAAGAAAAGTGCTTTGCTCTTCACTGATGATCTCGTCCATGAATGCCCTCATTCAGTTAGTCACACATTTTGAAGCAATCTTGTATAGAACTGAAAACAGTGCAATAGGTCTATATTGTGAGATAGACAGAGGGTGTCGTACCTTGGGAATGAAAGTAATGGAGGTATCATTCAAGCCCACTGGTAGTTCTCCTCCATTCAAAAAGTCTAGAACCGCCGCGGTTATAGCATCACCTAATAAACTCCAATGACGCTGATAAAACCCCTTAGTAAAACCATCCACCCCGGTGCTTTGGAGGGAGCCATTTGGAACAACATTGTCCTGACCTCCACCGCACTAAAGGGTTTTGTAAGTTCCATGTTCATGTCATCCGTGACCTTAACTGGCACATGGTTAAGAAGCTCGGTTGCATCCATGAATCCCTAGGGCTCGTACATATTTTGATAGAATGCCTGAACCTCGCTCTTATCTTCCTCTTTGAAAGTTCATGGATGTCGCCTAGAGGGGGGGTGAATAGGCGTTTTAAAATAATTACGGTTTAGGCTTGAACAAATGCGGAATAAACCTAGCGGTTAATTTGTCAAGCACAAAACCTAAAACAACTAGGCTCACCTATGTGATAGTAAGATATATGACAAGAAACAATATGGCTATCAGAAATTAAAGTGCATAAGTAAAGGACTCGGGTAAGAGATAACCGAGGCACGCAGAGACGATGATGTATCCCGAAGTTCACACCCTTGCGGATGCTAATCTCCGTTTGGAGTGGTGTGGAGGCACAATGCTCCCCAAGAAGCCACTAGGGCCACCGTAATCTCCTCACGCCCTCGCACAATGCAAGATGCCGTGATTCCACTAAGGGACCCTTGAGGGCGGTCACCGAACCCGTACAAATGGCAACCCTTGGGGGCGGTCACCGAACCTGTACACTTTGGCAACCCTTGGGGGCGGTCACAGGTACCCGTCAAATTGCTTGGGGCGATCTCCACAACCTAATTGGAGACCCCGATGCTTGCCCGGAGCTTTACACCACAATGATTGAGCTCCGAACACCACCAACCATCTAGGGCGCCCAAGCACCCAAGAGGAACAAGCTCAAGGGTACCAAGCACCCAAGAGTAATAAGCTTCTCAACTTGTAACTTCCACGTATCACCGTGGAGAACTCAAATCGATGCACCAAATGCAATGGCAAGGGCACACGGAGTGCCAAAGTCCTTCTCTCTCAAATCCCACCAGAGCAACTAATGCTAGGGAGGAAAATGAGAGGAAGAACAAGAAGGAGAACACCAAGAACTCCAAGATCTAGATCCAAGGGGTTCCCCTCACATAGAGGAGAAAGTGATTGGTGGAAATGTGGATCTAGATCTCCTCTCTCTTTTCCCTCAAAAACTAGCAAGAATCCATGGAGGGATTGAGAGTTAGCAAGCTCGAAGAAGGTCAACAAGGGGGGAAGAACACGAGCTCCAAGGATAAGGTTCATTGGGGAAGAAGACCCCCATTTATAGGAGGGGAAAAATCCAACCGTTATGTGCTCAGCCCGCACATGAGCGGTACTACCGCTTGGGCGGAAGAAGCAGGGAAAGGAGCAACAAAACATGAACCTTGGGGCGGTAGTACCACATATAAGCGGTACTACCACTCACCCCAGCGGTACTACTGCTGGAGGAGCAGAACACGGGACCAAAAGAGGTAGGGCAGAGTACGGCGGCAGTAATGCAGTAGCGGTACTACCGCCCGACCGGAGCGGTACTACCGCTTATAGGCGGTAGGCGGAACTACCGTGCCTTATTGCCGTGCAACTACTGCTAAACCCGACACGAAAAGGCAGGACCCAAAATCGAGGCGGTAGTAGAGCGGTACTGGAGCAGTACTACCGCTTGACGCTACAAGCGGTACTACCGCTGTCCACCGCAGTACTACCGCAGGGAGAAAACTAGAACTGCCATAACTTCTTCATAAGAGCTCCGAATTGAGAAAACTCAAGCTTGTTGGTTATAGTAAGAAGAGGTAGGGGAGGTATGCCTAACAAATAGAGGAGTGAAACCTCCAACCGAGAAGAACCAACAAAACCTCCAACATCAAAAACATCATAGAAGATGCATCTGAACTCCATTTTCGATGAACTCGAGCTTGTCATCAAGATGACCATAAGCTCTAAGACTCACAAAGAGAACCAAACAAGAACCAAGAAATATTATGCAAGGATGCAATGGTTTGAGCTCTCTACGAACGATACGATCAAGATACTCATCGAGAGCCCCCCTTGATAGTACGACAATCGATCCTATAACCCGGTCTCCCAACCACCACTATGAGACTGGTAAAGTAGAAAACCTATGAAGGGCAAACCTTTGTCTTGCACATAGTCCACTTGAGCTAGATGATGACGATCTTGACTTCCTCAAGTTGGACCACCTTTCTTGATTGTGTTGGCTCGATGAAGACTAGTTGATTGCTCCCCCATACTCCACTATGGGTGAGCCACTCTTCAGAACATCTTCATAAATCCATTGTTACCATAATGGACGGCAAGCTTCAAGCATTTGATCTCTTCGTGATGCTCCACTTAAACTTGCACATCGCAACCTAACCCCACAAAGAACTCTCATGAAAACCATGGGTTAGCAAACAAAGCGTAATGGACAATGCTTACCATACCATGGGATCACTTGATCCCTCAGTACATCTTGTATGCTTTGTGTGTTGATCAACTTGATTCATTCTTGACTTAATCTTGATCAACCTTGAATCTTTCCAGTTCTCTTCATTTGGATGATGTCTTGAAGGTAGACATGAATGATCACACAATCTTCTTCTTTAATACATGCTTGCAATAAGCTCAACACTCACATGACCAATCTTTGGATAATTCCTTGAATATCACCTTGGTCAACACGAACTCTCATTGAAACCAACACATGTACTCCAAGAAAAGCCTATGGACAAAACCTTCAAATATAACTCAAGGCAACCATTAGTCCATAGAGATTGTCATCAATTACCAAAACCAAACATGGGGGCACCGCATGTTCTTTCACTCTTCAGTGGCACAAACCGAACCATCGGATCGGCATAGACCCTGAATTTTATTAATACACTTCCGTTGCGCCGCCTATGCTTGAAATATGCCGTGTTACGGTCTCCTTCTCTGAGCTAGGGGACGCGGGACCGTTGTCGTAGCCAAATCTCCTCCTGCTGGAGAGCCTCACACAGCTGGCGAACCACTGCTCTCTCTTCGTCAGTTGGTCCTCGGCCCACCGATCGACACCTTAAGTTGTCAAGCCTTTTCTGCAGCTGTCTAACCCGCTGCGTTAAGTAGCCAAATTCTCGGCCCCCTCAAGGTTCTAGCGTAGCCTTCAGATGTGTCAGTGAATCCGCTATACCCTGGAGGCCCGGTCCTCTATTTGTCTCCTGCCAAGCAGCAGCAACGATGCGGTCATAATCCAGATGCGATGCCCACATGTTCTCATATCTGAACTGTCTTTTTGTTCGTGAAGTTTTCCTCAGATTTTCCTTTATCTCTGCTACAACAAAACAATGATCAGACTCTACGGACGGTAGGTGTCTGATTCTGATATGATGGAAATGTTGCCGGAACTGTTCATTGGCAAAAACTCTGTCAAGCCTCGCCTTGACATTTGAAGGAAATATGCCCTAGAGGCAATAATAAAGTTATTATTTATTTCCTTATATCATGATAAATGTTTATTATTCATGCTAGAATTGTATTAACCGGAAACTTAGTACATGTGTGAAACTGTGAATACATAGACAAACAGAGTGTCACTAGTATGCCTCTACTTAACTGGCTCATTGGTCAAAGATGGTTATGTTTCCTAACCATATACATGATTTGTCATTTGATAAATGGGATCACATCATTAGGAGAATGATGTGATTGACTTGACCCATCCCGTTAGCTTAGCACTTGACCGTTTTAGTTTACTGCTATTGCTTTCTTCATGACTTATACATGTTCCTATGACTATTAGATTATGCAACTCCCGATTACCGGAGGAACACTTTGTGTGCTACCAAACGTCACAACGTAACTGGGTGATTATAAAGGTGCTCTACAGGTGTCTCTGATGGTACTTGTTGAGTTGGTATAGATCGAGATTAGGATTTGTCACTCCGATTGTCGGAGAGGTATCTCTGGGCCCTCTCAGTAATGCACATCACTATAAGCCTTGCAAGCAATGCAACTAATGAGTTAGTTGTGGGATGATGCATTACGGAACGAGTAAAGAGACTTTCCGGTAACGAGATTGAGCTAGGTATTCAGATATCGACGATCGAATCTCGGGCAAGTAACATACCAATGACAAAGGGAACAACGTATGTTGTTATGCGGTTTGACCGATAAAGATCTTCGTAGAATATGCAGGAGCCAATATGAACATCCAGGTTTCGCTATTGGTTATTGACCAGAGATGTGTCTCGGTCATGTCTACATAGTTCTCGAACCCGTAGGGTCCACACGCTTAACGTTCGGTGACGATCGGTATTATGAGTTTATGTGATTTGATGTACCTAAGGTAGTTCAGAGTCTCGGATGAGATTGGGGACATGGCGAGGAGTATCGAAATGGTTGATACGTAAAGACCGATATATTGGACGACTATATTCGGACATCGGAAAGGTTCCGAGTGATTCGGGTATTTTTCGGAGTACTGGGGAGGTACGGGAATACGGGGAAGAAGTATTGGGCCTCATGGGCCAAGTCGTGGAAGAGAGGAGGCAGGGCGCGCGCCCCCCCCCCTAGCCCAAACCGAATTGGACTAGGGGGGCGGCCCCCCTTTCCTCCTTTCCTCCCTCTCCTTCCTTCTCCCTCTCCTCCCTTTCCCCCTCCTAGTAGGAGTAGGACAGGGGAGTCCTACTCCTACTAGGAGGAGGACTCCTCCTCCTGGCGCGCCCTGCAAGGGCCGGCTGGCCTCCCCCTTTGCTCCTTTATAGACGGGGGCAGGGTGCACCCTAGAACACACAAGTTGATTGTTCCAAGCCGTGTGCGGTGCCCCCCTCCATCATAATCCACCTCGATCATATCGTAGCGGTGCTTAGGCGAAGCCCTGCATCGGTAGCAACATCATCACCGTCATCACGCCGTCGTGCTGACGGAACTCTCCCGTGAAGCTTTGCTAGATCGGAGTTCATGGGACGTCATCGAGATGAACGTGTGCTGAACTCGGAGGTGCCGTGCGTTCGATACTTGGATCGGTCGGATCGTGAAGACGTACGACTACATCAACCGCGTTCTCATAACGCTTTCGCTTACGGTCTACGAGGGTACGTAGACGATACTCTCCCCCCCTCGTTGCTATGCATCACCATGATCTTGCGTATGCGTATGATTTTTTTTTGAAATTACTACGTTCCCTAACAACATTAGCGTCACCTGATTGCCAGTTATCCCAAGTGTATGCTGTGCCTGACCACCCCAAATCTTGGAGGGCCACTTCATCGGTGACTTCTCTGAACGCTCTCATTTGCCTCTCTGGCCTAGCAGCCCGACTGAAGTGTTCGTTGGCGTAGATAGTCTCATTGAAATCACCCAAACAAATCCACACCGCATGCGGCATGGCATACAAAGTACGCAGAAAACGCCAACTGTGATGTCGATCTTCTGCTCGAGGCGCTCCATAGAAACCAGTGAACCTCCACTCAAAAGAGTTTTGGTCCTTATATTTAACCATTGCATCAATATGTCCTGAACTAAAATTCTTTAGCTCAACAATAACATCATGTGTCCAAAAAAGTCCAATACCTCCACTTAGGCCTACACTATCCACTGCAAAACACCCATCGAAGCCTAGGTGTCTCTGCAAGTCCTCAACTCTCTTCCCTTTTATTTTTGTTTCCATGATGAAGAGAAGAGTGGCCCTTCTAGCTTCACAATGCTGCGAAGCTCTCGAACCGCCTCGGGGTTCCCAAGCCCCCAGCAGTTCCACGATAGGCAACTCATTAGGCCAGGCAGGATCGATCACTGGTCTCTGCCGAATTGTCAGGCATGGGCCTCTTCTTCTTTGGTTCACATACCAAGTTCTCATCATCATCCCTCACAACTGCGCTCTTGCTCGGATCATCACCTTCAGATTGCACGGCTGCCGTCAGTAGCAACTGCTTTGGCTTGTACACCGCGGTAGGGACTTCCTTCCTGTTGAAACTTGCCTTCTCTTTGTTCCTGAGGGGCGAGACCACCTCTTCCCCTCCATCTGATTTAGCTCTAGTGCTAGATTTCTTTGTGCCCCTTTGCTACTCTGATCAGAAGTTTGTCCTCTGGAAGTATTGTCACTGCTCGTCGAGTATCTATTCTCATCAGGAGCCCTCAAACTCGGCCCAAAAGGAAGCTCACCTTTCTCATCTCTTGATCCTGGGTTCGAGCAGTAGAGATTCGAGTGGCCCAACCGTCCACAGGAGAAGCAGAAGTATGGGATCTGTTCATATTGTATGTCATAGGAGTCCACCTTCGTTCTCCTTGCAGAATCAATAAGCACCCATCTCCTGAGTGGTTTGTTGACATCCACTGAAACCTTAGCTCAGAGATAGCCTCCACTGTGATCAAACCTTGCAATTTTTATCTGGGCCTCTTTGTCGATCATCCGTGCGATTGGGAGGCCCCATGCATCATCTCTCAGGTTGTAGGGCGGGTTAAGAACCCTAGCCCACACCTGCAGACGATCATACTTGACTTCGTATGGGCGCATGCAATCCTCGAACTCAGCCAATATGACCACATTCTTGTTGATGTGCCACGGCGATCCTGCCCAAACTCTGCCGCGGTCACGCTGTGCTTCAAACTCAACAACAAACATATTCGTTCCGACTGAACGGAATTGTAGTCCTCGAGGGTTTCCCCATGCCGGTCGAAGGGCATTGCCAATGGTGTGTATGTGATACTGATTTCGGTGCAGAACCTTCCCCGCAAGCAACCACTTCACCGGAGCACCATCAAGACGGTCATCAATCACGAGAGGAGTCGCCTCTTCCTCGGATATGTCCAGCTTCCCAGAGCTTCCTCTAGTTTTTCCCTTGCCGATCTAGGGTTGCTCGAGGAGGCGTTCTCCCGCGCTCCCTCCGCCGCGGGTGGTGTCGCCATCGCCCCGGCCTTCTCCTTGGGGCGGCCCGCCAATGAGATCCGCGGCCGCCGGTCAGTTTCCACGTCAAACCCTAGCGCCTCCAGAGAGCCCTAGGTTTCGGGGTCAGAAAAGTATATCCCTTTTGCTAGTACTTTAGCACAGAGAAAAACCCTTCATGTGAGCGTAAATGGTGGGACTTGCTATACGTGAGGTATAGGTTTCACAGATCTTTTTCCAATCACGCTATCGTTTTTATTAGAGCCTATTTAATAGCGCTTAATCCATTCAAAGTGCTATTCGTACGCAACGCTCACACCTTTTTTCGCCTCGTTTAAATGGGCTGGCTCATATAAGCTTATCCCTTACCGGTTTTGGAAACCTTCTCGAACGTGCCCACTGGTTTCTTTTTGGCAGTTTCCTTGGCCCGGTTTTTTTTTGGTTTTATGTTTTTTCTTTCAAATTCATGTACTATTTCAAAAAAAAAAATCTTTTCAAATTTAGAAACACTATCCAAACTTACGAACTTTTTAAAAATCCACAATCTTTTTAAAACTAAGACAACTTTTAAAAATGTCATGAACTTTTTCAAATTCGTGAACAGTAGTGAAGTTTTATTCATATGCAAGAACTTTTTTTAGATCCGAAACGTTTTTCAAAACTGCGTTCTGGTGTCAATTTGGTGACTTTTTCAAATTGACAACAAACAAGCTGCTTTTTTCCGAGACAAAAACCAGCAGCTACAAAAAAACAAAAAAAATATCGATTGAGCAGAGACGAGCGAGCGTTCTGGAAAGGTATATTTGACCGTGGCCCATACATCGCGTCGTGTGCGTTATGGGAGCCGACGGGTGCCTAAAGTGCTTGTTAGGGCGTGTACAATGCATAGCCTCAAGGTGATGCCTCGCATGCCATGTAGGATCGGATATGACGTAAAGTAGGTTCGGATAAGGAAGCGGGATCCTTTCCAGGAGGCGGGTGCTTGAAGAGAAAAAGTGTGGTCCAGTGACAAAAGCTGAAAAGGTTGGAATGAAAAGTAGAGATGCATGTGTATTAAAGTCTTTATTTTCTATTTCTTAATGAGGCCCACTAGTTATAGCTTGCATTGGGGAGAAAAAATAAATGTAGATGCCTCAAATTACTTTTTATCACGGGGTATATGTATCCATATGCCACCATTGTACATGCCCTTAGTAGCTCACACCTTTTTTCTCAGGCTGGGTTTTTGTTTAGGGTTGGTTTCTTCTAGAAAGTTCCCACCGGTTTCCTTTAGAGTTGGTTACTTTGGTTTTCTCGGGATGGGTTTTCGTTTTTTTTTTATTTTCTCGTTTTCTCTTTCAAATTCCTGAATTTTTTAAATTTCGTGAAGTTTTCCTAATTCACAAACTTTATCGGAATTTGAGAACTTTTTAAATCCACAAACCTTTTCAAATACATGAACTTCTTCAAATACATGGACCTTTTCAAATTTCATGGATTTTTTTAAAATTCATGAATATTATTTAATTTTGCTATTTTCATTCAAATTCATGAAATTTTATTCAAATCCATGAACTATTATTCAAATCCATGAGCTTTTTCCAAATCCACGGACTTTTTTCAAACCCACAAACTTTTTCATATTAAAAGAATGGGCAGTTTCTTTTCCAAAGACAAAGAGCAGCAGCTACAGAAACAAATCAGTGAAAAATGGCGACTGAGCAAAGACGAGTGAATGAGAACGAAGGTGGTTGAAAGATTATTGGGCAGCGGCCCATGCGTCACTCCCTGTGCACCGCGGGAGCCAACGGGTCTTTAAAGCGCTGACTTTTTTGGGGGACATTAAGCGCTACTAAAGAAAACTTTTTTCCAGTCTGTGATATTTTTTCAAATTCGTGAATATTTCAAATTGACAGAAATGAGTAGTTTTTTCCTAGGACAAAGACCAGCAACTACAGGAGAAAAAATCAACGAAAAAAATAGCAACCGAGCAAAGACAAGCGGACGAGAGCGCGTAGTGTCTAATCGGGCTTAGCCAAAATAGATACCGACAAAAATAGTAAAGCAGTTTAGTATGAAATACGCAAAAAGAGTTTCTTGTCAAAATCACATGGAAAGAGTTTTAAGCAAGAATCGATATCCTGAAATATTGATGAGGCGGATTTCAACCACATTTGTGTTAAATGTGTTCCATGGTATGTAAACAACCAGATATGTAGTACTCCAAGTAAGTTGTGAGTAAAGTTATCAGAATGACCAAATTGTTGATCATAGGAAAATAGTCAAAATGACGTTAAGTTCTAACGACATGTTTCTCGCATACAGATAAGATGAAGAGATTGTTGTAAGGAGTTACATCAATACATACTTGTTGTAAATAGTACATCGATAAAATCTTCGTCGGTGCTCCAAGAAATTTTCAGCTTCAATTAAATGTTCACCATGCAGCGACGCCGGATAAGTTGTCGGGCGTGCCTATTACCTTTGGGCAGCATGATCATCCGAAGACCGGCCCAAACCGAGGATTGGCGGCCTTAATACTCAACCCGATAATGGACGAATGTCTTCTATGTAAAGTTCTGATAGATGGCGGCAACAGTCTAAACATAATATACGATGAGACTCTACAAAAGATGCAGTGCGATAGATCACGCATCGAACCAAGCTACACCACGTTTAAAGGGACCATCCCAGGAAAAGAGGCATGGTGTAGCGGCAAAATCATCCTTGATGTCGTATTCGGCACTCCCACAACTATCGCTCCAAGAGTTAATCTTCCACATTGTACCCTTCCGAAATGGTTACCACACATTTTTGGGCTGAGAGGCATTCACCAGGTTTAATGATGTCCCACATTACGCCTATATGAAGCTCAAGATGCCAAGACCGAATGGCGTGATTACGATAGCAAGCAACCCGGATACAACACTTCGAGACGAGAATAAAATGGCAACGCTAGCTCTGGAATCATTGGTCGAGGCCTTGGCGGCCGAGGAGCTAACTGCTCTACCGACCACCTTTGATAGAAACGATGCTATCCTCAACAAAAGATCCAAACCAACTTCTTTCAAACCAGCGGATGAAATAGTCAAATTCATGTACACCCAACCGATGCCAGTAAAATGGCATCAATCGAGACTCAGCTGGACCTTGTAGTGGACGAGGCCTTGCGCTCCTTCCTACAAGAAAACTAGGACATTTTTGCCTGGCACCGATCTAATATGCCAGACATTCCTCAAGACCTAGCCAAGCACAACCTGAATGTCATGAAAGGTTTCAAGCCCGTTAAACAGGCACTCCGCTGGTTCTCCAAACCAAAGAGACGGGCAATGGGTGATGAACTAGCAAAGCTATTAGACACCGGATTCATCCAAGATATCAAACATCCCAAGTGGTTGGCTAACTTGGTTATGGTTCCCAAAAAGGATAGATCATGACGCCTTTGTGTCGATTTCAAAGACCTCAACAAGGCTTGCCCAAAGGACCCGTTCCATTACCACGCATCGATGAGATTGTCGATGCCACGACATGACATGATTCATTATGTTCCTGGATGCCTACTCGGGATACCATCAAACAATGATGAAAGAATCCGATCAAGATTCCACAACTTTCGTAACACCATATGTGTCATTCTGCTTTAACACAATGCCCTTTGGTCTAAAGAACGCAGGTGCCACATAACAACGCATGATTCAAACACGCCTAGACCAGAGATCGATAAAACTATGGAAGCCTACGTGAACGACGTAAAACTTTGTGGATGACCTACGGGAGACACTCACCAACCTCCAAGCATACAATATAAAGCTCAATCCTGAGAAGCGTGTCTTCGGTGTACCAGCGGGTAAACTGTTCGGCTTGCAGTGTCCTCACCCAGTGACATAGTAGGGGTAGAGACACACGTATTGTATTATTGCCATCATGGATAAAAAGATGGGGTTTATGTCATATTGCTTGAGTTTATCCCTCTACATCATGTCATCTTACTTAAGGTGTTACTCTATTCTTATGAACTTAATACTCTAGATGCATACTGAATAGCGATCGATGTGTGGAGTAATAGTAGTAGATGCAGAATTGTTACTGTCTACTTGATACGGACGTGATGCCTATATTCATGATCATTGCCTTAGATATCATCATAACTTTGTGCTTTTCTATCAGTTGCTCAATAGTAATTTGTTCACCCACCGTATACTATCTTCAAGAGAGAAGCCTCTAGTGAAACCCTATGGCCCCCGGGTCTATTTTTCATCATATATTTTCAAATCTATAAACCAAAAAACCCAAAAATACCTTGCTGAAATTTATTTTTTTACTTTGTTTTACATTTTAGTAATCTTTTATATCTATCGCTATCAGATCTCATCCTTGCAAGTGACCATGAAGGGATTGACAACCCCTTTATCGCGTTGGGTGCAAGTGTTTGATTGTTTGTGCAGGTGCATAAATTGGAGACTTGCTTGTACTTCTTATTGGATTGATACCTTAGTTCTCAAACTGAGGAAAATACTTATCTCTACTTTGCTACAACACCCTTTTCTCTTCAAGGGAAAAATCAACGAAAGCTCAAGAAGTAGCAGCGACCTCTCTTATGAATTTGGCCGCGAGCAGGTGTGCTATATGTTCTCCTATTTCCATTCATTTTTATGTGGCAAAGCATTGTAGGGCCTGCTTTACCGGCCTTGCATCCTTGCAGATGTTACTACATGAATCAGCATATTTGCCGTCTGCCACCGACGGCAAACCTGCCCGGCAAAGAGAGCTATGGTAAAGAGGTTCTTTGCCATCCGCTACATATTTCACAGGCACACCAGACATATGACGTATCAAACACATAGTTCCATCCATGACAACATACATACATAAGCAACACAGTTCCATCCATACATATTACAGTAGTATCACAATGTTCATCCAACACATTGTTCAATGCATCCATATAACAAGTTCCACATTGTTCATCGATACAAACGAAAAGCAGAAAAGGGAAACAAGCACTCCATCCATGCAAGCTTCCGTGAAGTGAATGAAATCTGCAAAATGGGAAACAAGAAAGTTAGAAGAAGAAGAAGAAAATGACGACGAAGAAGAAGAACTAAGCATACTTAGGTCAAATGGAGCTAACCTAGCTAATTATGCCATTTTTGAGTGAACTAAGCATATTATGCCATTTTTGATATAAAGCAACTTAGTATAGGTCATTAGTTAGCTAACCTAGGTAACTAAGCATATTAGAGCTAACTTAGGTCATTTTGGAGAAGAAGAAGAAGAAGAAGAAGAAGAAGACTAGAAGAAGACTTGGTCATATTGGAGCTAACCTAGGTAAACTTGGTCATTTTGGAGCTAACCTAGGTAAAATGGATCATATTGGAGCTAACCTAGGTAAAATGGATCATATTGGATCACATTGCAGAAAATCAATACCAAA
Source organism: Triticum urartu (assembly GCF_056163025.1). Lineage (NCBI taxonomy): Eukaryota > Viridiplantae > Streptophyta > Magnoliopsida > Poales > Poaceae > Triticum > Triticum urartu. Next base: position 62,858,030 of record NC_141874.1, on the reverse strand, counting down.
CGGAGTCCAAACGCAATGAAACTTTTTGGAGATTTTTTCTGGAACAGAAGGCACTGATACGTCTCCGTCGTATCTATAATTTTTGATTGCTCCATGCCAATATTATACAACTTTCATATACTTTTGGCAACTTTTTATACTATTTTTGGGGACTAACATATTGATCCAGTGCCCAATGCCAGTTCCTGTTTGTTGCATGTTTTTTGTTTCACAGAAAATCCATATCAAACAGAGTCCAATCGGGATAAAAACTAATGGAGATTGTTTTGGAATATATGTGATTTTTGGGAAGAAGAATCAACGTGAGACGATGCCCGAGGGGGCCATGAGGCAGGGGGCGTGCCCCTGGCCCTCGTGGCCACCCCGTAAGGCGATTGGTGCCCTTCTTTCGCCGCAAGAAAGCCAATATCCGGATAGAAATCGTGTTAAAATTTCAGCCCAATCGGAGTTACGGATCTCCTGGAATATAAGAAACGGTGAAAGGCCAGAATCTGGAACGCAGAAATAGAGAGAGACAGAGAGACATATCCAATCTCAGAGGGGCTCTCGCCCCTTCGACGCCATGAAAGCCATGGACCAGAGGGAAAACCCTTCTCCCATCTAGGGAGAAGGTCAAGGAAGAAGAAGAAGATGGAGGCCCCTCTCCCCCTCTCTCCCGGTGGCGCCGGAACGCCGCCGGGGCCATCATCGTGTGATGACGATCAACACCAACACCTCCGTCATCTTCACCAATATCTTCATCACCTTCCCCCATCTATCTACGGATTTTTTTCAAAACTGTGATGTATTTTATAGAAAATTCGGAAACTATAGCATGCAGTGGAGAAAATTCAAAACTAGCACCCCGTCGGCCACGCGTGGGCCAAAATGGGTGTTTTTGGCCTCCCCTTGGCCGAAAAGGACTTTTCAGCCGTGCCTTGGCCGAAGAGGTGCGTACCTGGGCCAAAAAGACCTTTTTGGTCAGCAGTAGGCTGAAAAGTCCTTTTTGGTCAGGAGTAGGCCGAAAAGTCCCTTGGGCCCACCTTTTCACGTTAACGGTTGGCCGAAGTTGCATGGCTCCACTCTTCGGCTTACGTTAGGCCAAAATGTATTTTTTTAATTTTGGCATATAAATACTGTGCAACCATTGCCCATCTTAGACATTGAAAAAATATATTTTCGCGCAACCCTTTCCCCTCGATATTTTCCCGAAACTGTTTCTCTCCATATGTTCCCGCCAACCCCTTCCCGCCATATCTTCCTGCCAACCCGTTCCCGCCATATGTTCCCGCCAACCCTTTCCCGCCATACGGCGGTCGTTCTTTCCCGCCATTTCCTCCTCTCTACCTATAAAACCCCCTTCACACGGAGGTGGATAAGCAGTCCAGTGTAGTGTAGTTGAGATGTCCCATTATCCTTTCGATCGTAGTTTTCACCCTGGGATGAGTAGATATCTTCTGAGGCTAGCCACCAATTTCAGGATGGACAATAGGGTAGTTCCATGGGACGAACTCACCGGTAGTGACACGATAATGAATGAGTTGGCTCACGAATTACGTAAGTCTGGGTGGCCTGAAAGGACCTATGAGGAGGTACGCAAATAACTTCTTAGGTTGCATGAAAGGTGGAAGAAGGTAGTGGAGCCGAAGAGTGAAACTTTCAGAAGGACTGCAGCAAAGCATCCATTTTTATGAGAGGTACTTTCATATTAAGTAACAATTAATTAGATTATTTCTTGCCATACAATAGTATTACTAATACTTATTTGTTGTCATGCACAGAGAAAATTTGCGCATAGCCAGGTGAGGGGCTGCTACCCGTCCTTCACGGTGCAGTTTGATAGTTTGCATGAGGATCAGGTTATCTGGGAGCCATACTCGCATCAGGCTATATTATCCAGGTGCCCAGTTGGGATTTCTGGATTGTGCACTAGAGATCGACACTATTGGATGACCAAGGCCAAGTTGGTGTTCGACGTGACAGTTGAGGAGATGGCTCTTCATAGGGTGATGAGACAGTTTGTTCTATGTCAAGAGCCTAACATTCCAGATATTCCACACTTACCAGAACACGTGCACAAGTAAGTAGTAATACTATTTTAGTTCTAAGCTCTACATTCAGAATATACCTAATCATGTAATGCGCATGTCAATCTCAGGGATAGTCGCCTTGGAGGAAACAAGTCCATGACTTATTGGCTAGAGAGCATTACCCCTTACGCTGACGAATGGACTACCGCACCGACAAATATCTGGGATGAGGTTTGGCCCTTTAACTGGGACAAGTTCGGGTTGTATCTGCAGCGTTACGGGCATACAACGAGGATCTACTTGGTTCCATCAGTTGCTCCTGATCAGATCGAAGCCCCTCTCACCAGCGATATGTATCCAACTACCTCTATTGTGGGAACTAGACACCACGCGGTACGTGCCATGGTTCTCATATGTTAAGTCTTTTCGTCCTAACGTAAGCCGAAGAGTGGAGCCATGCAACTTCGGCCAACCGTTAACGTGAAAAGGTGAGCCCAAGGGACTTTTCGGCCTACTCCTGACCAAAAAGGTCTTTTCGGCCCAGGTACGCACCTCTTCGGCCAAAGCACGACCGAAAAGTATTTTTCGGCCAAGGGGAGGCCGACAACACCCTTTTCGGCCCATGCGTGGCCGACGGGGTGCTAGTTTTGATTTTTCTCCACTACATGCTAGAGTTTCTGAAATTGCTATAAAATACGTCATAGTTTTGAAAAAAAATCTCTATCTACAGCGGTCCACTCTCACGCAACCCGCTGTACCCTCTACTTGAACATGGTGCTTTATGCTTCATATTATTATCCAATGATGTGTTGCATCCAATGATGTCCGAGTAGATTTTTTGTTATCCTACCAGTAATTGGTGAATTGCTATGATTGCTTTAATTTGCTTGTGGTTATATTGCTGTCCTTTGGTGCCCATCATATGAGCGTGTGCGTGGATCACGCCATAGGGTTAGTTGTATGTTGATAGGACTATGTATTGGAGGGCAAGAGTGACAGAAGCTTCAACCTAGTATAGAAATTGATGCATACAGGATTGAAGGGGGACCAATATACCTTAATGCTATGGTTGGGTTTTACCTTAATGAACGTTAGTAGTTGTGGATGCTTGCTAATAGTTCCAATCATAAGTGCATAGAATTCCAAGTCAGGGATGACATGCTAGCAGTGGCCTCTCCCACATAAAACTTGTTATCGGTCTAGTAAAGTAGTCAATTGCTTAGGGACAATTTTGCAACTCCTACCACCAGTTTTCCACACTCACTATACTAACTTTATTGCTTCTTTACCTAAAACAGCACCTAGTTTTTATTTACGTGCTCTTTATATTCTTGCAAACCTATCTTGTTACACCTACAAAGTACCTCTAGTTTCATACTTGTTCTAGGTAAAGCAAATGTTAAGCGTGCTTAGAGTTGTATCGGTGGTCGATAGAACTTGAGGGAATATTTGTTCTACCTTTAGCTCCTCGTTGGGTTCGACACTCTTACTTATAGAAAGAGGCTACAATTGACCCCCTATACTTGTGGGTTATCAAGACCTTTTTTTGGCGCCGTTGCCGGGGAGTTATAGCGTGGGGTGAATATTCTTGTGTGTGCTTGTTTGCTTTATCACTAAGTAGTTTTTATTTAGTGCTCTTGTTTTCTATCGTTAGTTATGGGTAGGAAACACAAAATACCAAAAAAATTAGTTGTACCTACTACACCAATGGTTGAAGAACCACTCAAAATCTATCACACTCCTGAAGCTTTTATGGATCATCTTCGATCCCTATGTGCTCATGCTGAAACCCCAACTAGCTTAGTTGAGGGAAAATCTTTAGATGAGAATGCTTGTTATGTGCGACACCGCATATCTAAAAAAGGGAAACTTTTACAGGATCAAATTCACCGTTTGCAATGCTATGCTTGGAATTTATGTGAAATATATGATTTTACTTGTTGTTCTGAAGACCGTAAGAAACACCTTCCCGACCAATGTGAGTTTAGTGATAATGGAATCGTATATTCGTATGCTAAGGGTGTTTATAATCACTATGATGTTCAACAAATTGAAGAATTTGTTGCTTTTAAGGGTGCTTATGAAATTGCTTCTTTGATTGGAAAGTATGATGCTACTGTTTGCAAATATGAAAATTTTGCCATACTTAAATATTGTTATGATAATTATGCTTCTAATGCCTATGTTAAACCATATATTGAGGACTCCTCCGCTGTCCAAGAAGAGACTAATATTTTACAGGAGTCTACGGAAGAAGGAATTGATGAAACTGTGGGCTCATTGGATGAAAAATATGATGAGGAGAGCGAAGAACAAAAGGAAGAAGAGCGGATTAGCTACCCGTGCCCACCTTCTAATGAGAGTAACTCTTCAACTCATACATTGTTTAATTTTCCTTCATGCTTACCAAAGGATGATTGCTATGATGATTGTTATGATCCCGTTGATTCTTTTGAAATATCCCTTTTTGATGTTGCTTGCTATGCTTGTGCCCAAGATGCCAATATGAATTATGCTTATGGAGATGAACTTGCTATAGTTCCTTATGTTAAACATGAAATTGTTGCTATTGCACCCATGCATGATAGTCCTATTATCTTTTTGAATTCTCCCGATTACACTATATCGGTGAAGTTTGCCCTTATTAAGGATTATATTGATGGGTTGCATTTTACTACTACACATGATGATTTTGATAGATATAATATGCATGTGCTTGCTGCTCCTACTTGCAATTATTATGAGAGAGGAACTACATCTCCGCCTCTCCATGTTTCCAATATGATAAAATTGCAAGAAACTGTTTATACTACGCATTGGCCTTTACTATGTGTGCATGAATTGTTCTTTTATGACATGACGATGCATAGGAAGAGAGTTAGACTTCGTTGTTTCATGATATATGTTACTTTTTGCTCACTACCAAATCACAAATCATTGTTAATTAAAATTGGCTTTGATATACCTTGGGATCCGGGTGGATCCATTACTTGAGCACTATATGCCTAGTTTAACGGCTTTAAAGAAAGCGCTGCCAGGGAGACAACCCGGAAGTTTTAGAGAGTCATTTATTTCTGTTGTGTGCTTTTATAAAGTTTAAAAATAAAAATAATGTGCCAAGATTTGCCTTTAGGATGTTTAGATTGCTTGTTGGTTCGTGCGGTGCAAAACAGAAACTTTGGTTGTAGTGCGTGATTTTACATTTTTTTTACTGGAACGTCAAACGGTTCTGAAACTTTTTCCAATGCCTTTCTATACAAATTGTTTATTTTTCCTAAATTTTTCAGAATTTTTGGAGTAACAGAAGTATGGTGAATGTTCAGATTACTACAGACTATCCTGTTTAAGACAGATTCTGTTTTTGATGTATTGTTTGCTTGTTTTGATGAAACTATCAATTTATATCAGTGGATTAAGCCATGGAAAAGTTATATTACAGTAGCCACAATGCAAAAATAAAATATGAATTGGTTTGCAACAATATTTAGAGTAGTGATTTTCTTCATTATACTGACGGATCTTACCGAGCTTTCTGTTGAGTTTTGTGTGGATGAAGTGATCAAAGATCGAGGAGGTCTCGATATGAGGATAAGGAGGAGAGGCAAGAGCTCAAGCTTGGGGATGCCCAAGGCACCCCAAGTAAATATTCAAGGAGAGTCAAGCATCTAAGCTTGGTGATGCCCCGGAAGGCATCCCATCTTTCTTCAACAAGTATCGGTATGTTTTCAGATTCGTTTCGTTCATGTGATATGTGCAAATCTTGGAGCGTCTTTTGCATTTAGTTTTCACTTTTATTTTATGCACCATTCTGGTATGAGATAGTCCTTGGTTGATTTATACAATGCTCATTGCACTTCACTTATATTTTTTGAGTATGGCTTTATAGAATGCTTAATGTGCTTCACTTATATCATTTGAAGTTTGGATTGCCTGTTTCTCTTCACTTAGAAAACCGACATTTGTAGAATGCTCTTTTGCTTCACTAATATTTGTTAGAGCATGGGCATATATTTTATAGAAAGAATTAAACTCTCTTGCTTCACTTATATCTATTTAGAGAGATGACATGAATTGGTCATTCACATGGTTAGTCATAAAATCCTACATAAAACTTGTAGATCACTGAATATGATATGTTTGATTCCTTGCAATAGTTTTGCAATATAAAGGTGGTGATATTAGAGTCATGCTAGTTGAGTAATTGTGAAATTGAGAAATACTTGTGTTGAGGTTTGCAAGTCCTGTAGTATGCACGTATGGTAACTGTTGTGTGACAAATTTGAAGCATGGGGTGTTTCTTTGATTGCCTTCCTTATGAGTGGCGGTCGGGGACGAGCGATGGTCTTTTCCTACCAATTTTCCCCCCTAGGAGCATGCACGTAGTGCTTGGTTTTGATGACTTGTAGAGTTTTGCAATAAGTATGTGAGTTCTTTATGACTAATGTTGAGTCCATGGATTATACGTACTCTCACCCTTCCATCGTTGCTAGCCTCTTCGGTACCGTGCATTGCCCTTTCTCACCTCGAGAGTCGGTGCAAACTTCGCCGGTGCATCCAAACCTCGTGATATGATACGCTCTATCACACATAAGCCTCCTTATATCTTCCTCAAAACAACCACCATACTTACCTATTATGGCATTTCCATAGCCATTCCGAGATATATTGCCATGCAACTTCCATAATCATCATATACATGACTTGAGCATTCATTATCATATTGCTTTGCATGATCGTAAGATAGCTAGCATGATGTTTTCATGGCTTGTCCGTTTTTTGATGTCATTGCTATGCTAGATCGTTGCACATCCTAGTACACCGCCGGAGGCATTCATATAGAGTCATACTTTGTTCTAGACATCGAGTTGTAATATTGAGTTGTAAGTAAATAAAAAGTGTGATGATCATCATTATTAGAGCATTGCCTCAGTGAGGAAAGGATGATGGAGACTATGATTCCCCCACAAGTCAGGATGAGACTCTGGACTTTGAAAAAAGAGAGGCCAAAGAAGCCCCAAAAAAGAGAGGCCAAATAAGCCCACCAACAAAACAAAAAAAATGAGAGAAGGGGGAATGCTACTATCCTTTTACCACACTTGTGCTTCAGAGTAACACCATGTTCTTTATATAGAGAGTCTCTTGAGTTATCACTTTCATATACTAGTGGGAATTTTCATTATAGAACTTGTCTTGTATATTCCAGCGATGGGCTTCCTCAAATGCCCTAGGTCTTCATGAGCAAGCAAGTTGGATGCACACCCACTTAGTTTCAGTTTGAGCTTTCATACACTTATAGCACTTAGTGCATCCGTTGCATGGCAATCCCTACTCCTCGCATTGACATCAATTGATGGGCATCTCCATAGCCCGTTGATTAGCCGCGTCGATGTGAGACTTTCTCCCTTTTTGTCTTCTCCACACAACCTCCATCATCATATTCTATTCCACCGATAGTGCTATGTCCATGGCTCGCGCTCATGTATTGCGTGAAAGTTGAAAAGTTTGAGAATACTAAAGTATGGAACAATTGCTTGGCTTGTCATCGGGGTTGTGCATGATGAGAGCATTTTGTGTGACGAAAATGAAGCATGGCCAAACTATATGATTTTGCAGGGATGAGCTTTCTTTGGCTATGTTATTTTGAGAGGACATAATTGCTTGGTTAGTATGCTTGAAGTACTATTGTCTTAATGTCAAATGATAGACTATTGCTTTGAATCACTCGTGTCTTAATATTCATGCCATATTTAGATTACATGATCAAGATTATGCTAGGTAGCATTCCACATCAAAAATTATCTTTTTTATCATTTACCTACTCGAGCACGAGCCGAAATTAAGCTTGGGGATGCAGATACGTCTCCGTCGTATCTATAATTTTTTTATTGTTCCATGCCAATATTATACAACTTTCATATACTTTTGGCAACTTTTTATACTATTTTTGGGGACTAACATATTGATCCAGTGCCCAGTGCCAGTTCCTGTTTGTTGCATGTTATTTGTTTCGCAGAAAATCCATATCAAACGGAGTCCAAACGGGATAAAAATCGACGGAGATTTTTTTGGAATATATGTGATTTTTGGGAAGAAGAATAAACACGAGACGATGCCCGAGGGGGCCGTGAGGCAGGGGGCATGCTGATACGTCCATTTTGCATCATGCTTTTATATCGATATTTATTGCATTATGGGCTGTTATTACACATTATGTCACAAAACTTATGCCTATTCTCTCTTATTTTACAAGGTTTACATAAAGAGGGAGAATGCCGACAGCTGGGATTTTGGGCTGGAAAGGAGCAAATATTAGAGACCTATTTTGCACAGCTCCAAAAGTCTTGAAACTTCACGGAAGACGTTTTCAGAGTATATAATAAATATTGAGCGCAAGAAGTTCACCAGGGGGCCACACCCTACCCACGAGGGTGGGGCATGCCCCTACCTCGTGGGCCCCCTGGTGGCCCTCCGGTAGCCATCTTCTGCTATATGAAGTCTTTCGATGGAAAAAAATCATAAGCCATCTTCTCGGACGAAACTCCGCCGCCACGAGGCGGAACCTTGGCGGAACCAATCTAGGGCTCTGGCGAAGCTGTTCTGCCTGGTAAACTTCCCTCCGGGAGGGGGAAATCATCGCCATCATCATCACCAACACTCCTCTCATCGGGAGAGGGCAATCTCCATCAACATCTTCATCGGCACCATCTCCTCTCAAAACCCTAGTTCATATCTTGTATCCAATTCTTGTCTCCAAGTCCGGGATTGGTACTAGTAGGTTGCTAGTAGTGTTAACTACTCCTTGTAGTTGACGCTAGTTGGTTTATTTAGTGGAAGATCATATGTTCAGATCCTATATGCATATTAATACCCCTCTGATTATGAACATGAATATGCTTTATGAGTAGTTACATTTGTTCCTGAGGACATGGGAGAAGTCTTGCTATTAGTAGTCATGTGAATTTGGTATTCGTTCGATATTTTGATGAGATGTATGTTGTCTCTCCTCTAGTGGTGTTATGTGAACGTCGACTACATAACACTTCACCATTGTTTGGGCCTAGAGGAAGGCATTGGGAAGTAATAAGTAGATGATGGGTTGCTAGAGTGACAGAAGCTTAAACCGTAGTTTATGCGTTGCTTCGTAAGGGGCTGATTTGGATCCATATGTTTCATGCTATGGTTAGGTTTACCTTAATACTTTTGTTGTAGTTGCGGATGCTTGCAATAGAGGTTAATCATAAGTGGGATGCTTGTCCAATTAAGGACAGTACCCAAGCACCGATCCACCCACATACCAAATTATCAAAGTACCGAACGCGAATCATATGAACGTGATGAAACTAGCTTGACGATATTCCCATGTGTCCTTGGGAGCGCTTTTCTCTATATAAGAGTTTGTCCAGGCTTGTCTTTGCTACAAAAAGGATTGGGCCACCTTACTGCACTTTATTTACTTTTGTTACTTGTTGCTCGTTACAAATTATCCTATCACAAAACTATCTGTTACCACTTATTTCAGTACTTGCAGAGAATACCTTGCTGGAAACCGCTTATCATTTCCTTTTGCTCCTCGTTGGGTTCGACCCTCTTACTTATCGAAAGGACTAGATAGATCCCCTATACTTGTGGGTCATCACGCGCCCCTGGCCCTAGTGGCCACCCTGTAAGGCGGTTGGTGCCCTTCTTTCGCCGCAAGAAAGCCAATATCCGGATAGAAACCGTGTTAAAATTTCAGCCCAGTCGGAGTTACGGATCTCCGGGAATATAAGAAACGGTGAAAGGCCAGAATCTGGAACGCAGAAACAGAGAGAGACAGAGAGACAGGTCCAATTTCGGAGGGGCTCTCGCCCCTCCGCCGCCATGGAAGCCATGGACCAAAGGGGAAACCCTTCTCCCATCTAGGGAGAAGTGATACGTCCATTTTGCATCATGCTTTTATATCGATATTTATTGCATTATGGGCTGTTATTACACATTATATCACAATACTTATGCCTTTTCTCTCATATTTTACAAGGTTTACATGAAGAGGGGGAATGCCGGCAGTTGGAATTCTGGGCTGGAAAAGGAGAAATATTAGAGACCTATTATGCACATCTCCAAAAGTCCTAAAACTCCACGGGAATTATTTTCAGAATATATAAAAAATATTGGGCGAAAGAAGTACCAGAGGGGGGCAACCCACCGTCCATGAGGGTGGGGGGGCGCCCTACCCCCCTGGGCGCGCCTCCCTGCCTCGTGGGCCCCCTGGTGGCCCTCTGATGCCCATCTTTGGCTATGTGGAGTCTTTCGTCGAGAAAAAATATCATAAGCTAGCTCACGGGACGAAACTCCGCCGCCATGAGGCGGAACCTTGGCGGAACCAATCTAGGGCTTCGGCGGAGCTATTCTGCTGGGGAAACTTCCCTCCGGGAGGGGGAAATCATCACCATCGTCATCACCAACGATCCTCTCATCGGGAGGGGGTCAATATCCATCAACAACTTCACCATCACCATCTCATCTCAAACCCTAGTTCATCTCTTGTATCCAATCTTTGTATCCAAACCTCAGATTGGTACCTGTGGGTTGCTATTAGTGTTGATTACTCCTTGTAGTTGATGCTAGTCGGTTTACTTGGTGGAAGATCATATGTTCAGATCCATTATGCATATTAATACCCCTATGATTATGAACATGAATATGATTTGTGAGTAGTTACGTTTGTTCCTGAGGACATGGGAGAAGTCTTGATATAAGTAGTCATGTGAATTTGGTATTCGTTTGATATTTTGATGAGATGTATGTTGTCTTTCCTCTAGAGATGTCATGTGAACATCGACTACATGACACTTCACTATTTCTTGGGCCTAGAGGGAGGCATTGGGAAGTAATAAGTAGATGATGGGTTGCTAGAGTGACAGAAGCTTAAACCCTAGTTTATGCGTTGCTTCGTAAGGGGCTGATTTGGATCCATATGTTTGATGCTATGGTTAGGTTTACCTTAATACTTCTGTTGTAGTTGCGGATGCTTGCAATAGGGGTTAATCATAAGTGGTATGCTTTTCCAAGTAAGGGAAGTACCCAAACACCAATCCACCCACATATCAAATTATCAAAGTACCGAACGCGAATCATATGAACGTGATGAAAACTAGCTTGACCATAATTCCCATGTGTCCTCGGGAGCGCTTTACTTTATATAAGAGTTTGTCCAGACTTGTCCTTTGCTACAAAAAGGATTGGGCCGTCTTGCTGCACCTTATTTACTTTTACTATTTGTTACCCGTTACCAATTACCTTATCACAAAACTATCCGTTACCGATAATTTCAGTGCTTGCAGAGAGTACCTTACTGAAAACTGCTTATCATTTCCTTCTGCTCCTCGTTGGGTTCGACACTCTTACTTATCGAAAGGACTACGATAGATCCCCTACAGTTGTGGGTCATCAAGACTCTTTTCTGGCGCCGTTTCCGGGGAGTGAAGCGCCTTTGGTAGGTGGAATTTGGTAAGGAAAAATTTATATAGTGTGCTGAAATTTACTGTCACTTGTTACTATGGAACATAATCCTTTGAGGGTCTTGTTCGGGGTATCTTCACCCCGACCAGTAGAGCAAAGAGTTGCTCCTCAACCTACTGAACCTATTGAAAATGTTTACTTTGAAATTCCTTCGGGTATGATAGAGAAACTGCTAGCTAATCCTTTCACAGGTCATGGAACATTACATCCCGATTTGCACCTAATCTATGTGGATGAAGTTTGTGGATTATTTAAGCTTGCAGGTATGCCCGAGGATGTTATCATGAAGAAGGTCTTCCCTTTATCTTTGAAGGGAGAGTCATTGACATGATTGAGGCTATGTGATGATATTGGATCATGGAACTACCAACGATTGAAATTGGAATTTCATCAGATGTTTTATCCTATGCATATTGTTCATCGTGATGGTAATTATATATATAATTTTTGGCCTCGTGAAGGAGAGAGCATCGCTCAAGCTTGGGGGAGGCTTAATTCAATGTTATATTCATGCCCCAATCATGAGCTCTCAAAAGAAATGATTATTCAAAAAATTTATGCTCGACTTTCTCTCAGTAATCGCTCCATGCTCGATACTTCTTGTACTTGATCTTTTATGATGAAGACTATTGAATTCAAATGGGATTTATTGGAAAGAATTAAACGCAACTCTGAAGATTGGGACCTCGACGAAGGTAAGGAGTCAGGTATAACACCTAAGTTTGATTGTGTTAAATCTTTTATGGACACCGATGCTTTCCGTGAATTTAGCACTAAATATGGACTTGACTCTGAGATAGTAGCTTCTCTCTGTGAATCCTTTGCTAATCATGTTGATATCCCTAAGGAGAAGTGGTTTAAATATAATCCTCCCATTGAAGTAAAAGTAGTTGTACCTATTAAAGTTGAAGAAAAGACTATCACTTATAATGATCCTGTTGTTCCTACTGTTTATATTGAGAGACCACCTTTCCCTGTTAGAATAAAGGATCATGCTAAAGCTTCAACCGTGGTCAACAAAAGTAATATTAAGACACCCAAACCCCCTGAGCAAATTAAAGTTGAACCTAGTGTTGCTATGGTTAAAGATCTCTTGGCCGATAACATTGATGGGCATGTTATTTACTTCTGCAATGAATCTGCTAGAATTGCTAGACCTGATACTAAAAATAAACATAGACCTGTTGTAAGCATGCCTGTTATTTCTGTTAAAATAGGAGATCATTTTTATCATGGCTTATGTGATATGGGTGCTAGTGCAAGTGCAATACCTCATTCCTTATACAAAGAAATTATGCATGATATTGCACCAGCTGAGTTAGAAGAGATTGATGTTACAATTAAGCTTGCCAATAGAGATACTATTTCACCAGTTGGGATTGTTAGAGATGTTGAAGTCTTGTGTGGGAAAGTTAAATATCCTACTGATTTTCTTGTTCTTGGTTCCCCACAAGATGACTTTTGTCCCATTATATTTGGTAGACCCTTCTTGAATACTGTTAATGCTAAGATAGACTACAATAAGGATATTGTTTCTGTTGGTTTAGGGGATATGTCTCATGAGTTTAATTTTGCTAAATTTCATAGACAACCCCATGATAAAGAATTGCCTAGTAAAGATGAAATTATTGGTCTTGCTTCTATTGTCGTGCCTCCTAGTGATCCTTTAGAACAATATTTGCTAGATCATGAAAATGATATGTTTATGAATAAAAGAAGGGAAATAGATGAAGTATTCTTTAAACAGGGACCTATCTTGAAACACAACTTGCCTATTGAAATCCTAGGGGATCCTCCTCCACCCAAGGGTGATCTTGTGTTTGAGCTTAAACCTTTACCAGATACTCTGAAATATGCTTATCTTGATGAGAAAGAGATATATCCTGTTATTATTAGTGCTAACCTTTCAAAGCATGAAGAAAAGAAATTATTGAAAATTCTGAAGAAGCACTGTGCTGCTATTGGATATACTCTTGATGATCTTAAGGGCATTAGTCACACTCTATGCCAGCACAAAATAAAATTGGAGAAATACGCTAAACCAGTTGTTGATCACCAACGACAGTTAAATCCTAAGATGAAAGAAGTGGTAAGAAAAGAAATGCTAAAGCTTCTGGAGGCAGGTATAATTTATCCCGTTGCTGATAGTCAGTGGGTAAGTCCTGTCCATTGTGTCCCTAAGAAGGGAGGTATTACTGTTGTTCCTAATGATAAAGATGAATTGATCACACAAAGAATTGTTACAGGTTATAGAATGGTAATTGATTTCCGCAAATTAAATAAAGCTACTAAAAAGGATCATTACCCTTTACCTTTTATTGATCAAATGCTAGAAAGATTATCCAAACATACACATTTTTGCTTTCTAGATGGTTATTCTGATTTCTCTCAAATACCTGTGTCAAAAGAGGATCAAGAAAAGACAACTTTTACTGGCCCTTTTGGTACCTTTGCTTTAGACGCATGCCTTTTGGTTTATGTAATGCACCTGCTACCTTCAAAGATGTATGACTACTATATTCTCTTACTTTTGTGAAAAGATTGTTGAGGTATTCATGGATGATTTCTCCGTTTACAGAACTTCTTTTGATGATTGCTTAATCAACCTTGATCGAGTTTTGCAGAGATGTGAAGAAACTAATCTTGTCTTGAATTGGGAGAAGTGCCACTTTATGGTTAATGAAGGTATTTTCTTGGGGCATAAAATTTCTGAAAGAGGTATTGAAGTTGATAAAGCTAAGGTTGATGCTATTGAAAAGATGACGTGTCCTAAGGACATTAAAGGTATAAGAAGTTTCCTTTGTCATGCCGTTTTTATAGGAGGTTCATTAAGGACCTCCCTAAAATTCCTCGGCCTCTGACTAATCTCTTACAAAAAGATGTCTCATTTGTCTTTGATGATGATTGCGTAGAAGCATTTGAAATACTTAAGAAAGCTTTGATTTCTGCATCTATTGTTCAGCCTCCTGATTGGAATTTACCATTTGAAATCATGTGTGATTCTAGTGATTATGCTGTAGGGGCTGTTCTAGGACAAAGAGTTGATAAGAAATTAAATGGTATTCAATATGCTAGTAAAACTCTAGACAGTGCTCAAAGAAATTATGCTACTACTGAAAAAGAATTTTTAGCAGTTGTGGTTGCTTGTGATAAGTTCAGACCTTATATTGTTGATTCTAAAGTAACTGTCCACACTAATCATGCTGCTATTAAATATATTATGGAAAAGAAAGATGCTAAACCTAGACTTATTAGATGGGTTCTCTTGCTACAAGAATTTGATTTGCATATTATTGATAGAAAGGGAGCTGAGAACCCCGTTGCAGACAGCTTGTCTAGGTTAGAGAATGTTCTTGATGACCCACTACCTATTGATGATAGCTTCCCTCATGAACAATTAGCTGTGATAAATGCTTCTCGTACTGCTCCATGGTATGCTGATTATGCTAATTATATTGTTGCTAAGTTTATACCACCTAGTTTCACATACTAGCAAAAGAAGAAAGTTCTTCTATGATTTAAGACATTACTTTTGGATGACCCACATCTTTATAAAGAAGGAGTAGTTGGTGTTATTAGACGTTGTGTACCTGAGCATGAACAGGAACATATCCTACGCAAGTGTTACTCCGAGGCTTATGGAGGACACCATGCTGGATATAGAACTGCACATAAGGTATTGCAATCCGGTTTTTATTGGCCTACTCTCTTCAAGGATGCTCATAAGTTTGTTTTGTCTTGTGATGAATGTCAAAGAATCGGTAATATTAGTAGACGTCAAGAAATGCCTATGAATTATTCACTTGTTATTGAACCATTTGATGTTTGGGGCTTTGATTATATGGGACCGTTTCCTTCCTCTAATGGGTATACGCATATTTTAGTTGTTGATTACGTTACTAAGTGGGTAGAAGCTATTCCAACTAGTAGTGCTGATCATAACACCTCTATTAAGATACTTAAAGAAGTTATTTTTTCGAGGTTTGGAGTCCCTAGATACTTAATGACTGATGGTGGTTCACATTTTATTCATGGTGCTTTTCGTAAGATGCTTGCTAAGTATGGCGTTAATCATAGAATTGCATCTCCATATCATCCACAGTCTAGTGGTCAAGTAGAACTGAGCAATAGAGAGCTTAAATTAATTTTGTAAAAGACTGTTAGTAGATCTAGAAAGAATTGGTCCAAGAAACTTGATGATGCATTATGGGCTTATAGAACTGCATATAAAAATCCTATGGGTATGTCTCCATATAAAATGGTTTATGGTAAAGCTTGTCACTTACCCCTCGAATTAGAACATAAGGCATATCGGGATATTAAAGAGCTCAACTATGGCTTCAAACTTACCGGTGAGAAGAGGCTTTTTGACATTAGCTCACTTGATGAATGGAGAACCCAGGCCTATGATAATGCCAAACTGTTTAAAGAAAAAGTTAAAAGATGGCATGACAAAAGGATACAGAAGTGTGAGTTTGATATAGGTGATTATGTATTGCCATACAACTCCCGTTTAAGATTTTTTGCAGGCAAACTGCTCTCTAAATGGGAAGGTCCTTACGTTATCGAGGAGGTCTACCGTTCTGGTGCCATAAAAATCAACAACTTCGAAGACACAAATCTGAGGGTGGTGAACGGTCAAAGAATCAAACATTATATCTCAGGTAAAATCCCATAAATGTTGAAACTAATGTTATTGAAACCGTAACCCTGGAGGAATACATAGGGGACACTTTCCAGAATGTTTCAGACTTCAAAAAGGAATAGGTACGTGGTACTATAAGTAAACCAACTCCAAAACAGTTCTAATGGCAAATTTTCTCTGTTTTGGAATATTTAAGAAAATAGGAAAATAAGAAGTAGTCCTGGAAGGACACGAGGCGTCCACGAGGGTGGAGGGCGCGCCCTACCCACCTGGGCGCGCCTCCTTCCTCGTGGGCACCTCGTGTGCTCTCCGGACTCCGTTTTCTTGCACGATACTTCTTCTGGTCGGTAAAAATTCACTATATAATCTCCCAAAGGTTTTGACCACCGTATCATGCAGATATCATCTATCTTTGTTTCGAGCTGTTTTTGCTGCAGATTTAGAGCAAGATGTCTTCTCAAGAGTCAGTCGGGGAGAGTCGGGTGTCTCATCCGACACTGGGGCCAAGAGCAAGCAGCACTGTTGACCACTTTGGGCGATCAATTGAGGAAGAGATGGAGGCCGATTTCAAAAGGATAGATGCCATGGAGGAGGATGAAGAAGTTACTTCTCGTTTCCGAGCGGGATTCACTGTGGGAGAACTACAGAGCTCTGCTATTCCAAACTCGGTCATCCCTTCCAATGTTAGATTTCTTTCTTATGAAAATATGAAAAAGAGTGTTACTTGTTCTCCCAGAGCTATGCAACATCCTTGGGTGAAAGGAGCTTTAGCCATCACGGGCAAGCTCGTAAGGAAATAATGGACCTCAAGCAGCAAGTCAATAAGCTCGAGGAAGAGAATCGTATCCTGAAGGGCATCATCGCCAAGAATATCACATCACCACCCCCGAAGAAAGAGACATAAGCACATGGGTATGGGAACTCCCCTTGGAAACTTCCAAGCTTGGGGGAGTGCCCCAGTATCGTATCACCATCACTTTTATCTTTACCGTTTTTAGTCCAATCCTTTTGGTAATATCTTGATCTAGTAGAATAAAGTTTTAGTATGATCTAGTTGTGATTTTTGCTTTATAATACCTATATGTAATCGAGTCTGTGAGCTTTATACAATAAAGATTAGTGTTGAGTCAAGGTCTTGATTATTTTGCTATGATCTTGAGGGAATAGAATAAAAGAGAAGAAATAAAAAGAAATAAAGAGATCATATGGATCTTATGGAGAGTAATGACTTCACATACAAAGAGTATGATGAATAAAAGTTGTTGAGAGTTGACAAACATAGTTTTGGTCATTGTTGCAATTAATAGGAAGTAATAAAGAAAGAGATGTTTTCACATATAAATATACTATCTTGGACATCTTTTATGATTGTGAGCACTCGTTAAAATATGACATGCTAAAGAGTTGACGTTGGACAAGGAAGACAACATAATGGGTTATGCTTTCTTACATCTGAGATAAATTATATTGTCATGGATCATCCAACATGTTGAGCTTGCCTTTCCCTCTCTTGCTAGCCAATTTATTTGCACCAAGTAGAGATACTACTTGTGCTTCCAAATATCCTTAAACCTAGTTTTGCCATGAGAGTCCACTGTATCTACCTATGGATTGAGTAAGATCATTCAAGTAAGTTGTCATTGTTGCAAGCAATAAAAATTGCTCTCTAAATATGTATGATTTATTATCATGGAGAAAATAAGCTTTATACGATCTTGTGATGTGGAAGAAATAAAAGCGATGGACTGCACAATAAAGGTCCATATCACAAGTGGCAATATAAAGTGACGTTCTTTCACATTAAGATTTTGTGCATCCAACAATAAAAGCACATGGCAACCTCTGCTTCCCTCTGTGAAGGGCCTACATTTATTCTTGTCATATACTTCATGTAAAGAGTCACGGTGGTCTTAACCTTTCCTTTTTTTACATTTTATCCTTTGGCAAGCACAATGTGTTGGAAAGATCCTGATATATATAGCTAATTGGATGTGAGTTTTCATGAACTATTATTGTTGACATTACCCTTGAGGTAAAAGGTTGGGAGGCAAAACTATAAGCCCCTATCTTTCTCTGTGTCCGATTAAAACTTCATAACCATAAATATCGCGCGAGTGTTAGCAATTGTGAAAGACTAAATGATGGTTGAGTATGTGGACTTGCTGAAAAGCTCTTATTGACTCTTTCTGATGTTATAATAAATTGCAATTGCCTCAATGATTGAGATTAGAGTTTGTTGGTTGTCAATGAAGTTTATGATTCATACTTGAAATTGTGATTGAATTGTTACTTTAGCATAATTCTACCTCTTGAGAACTGCGTTGGTTTTCCGTTGAAGAGGAAAGGGTGATGCAGCAAAGTAGCGTAAGTATTTCTCTCAGTTTTTGAGAACCAAGGTATCAATCCAGTAGGAGATCACGCTCAAGTCCCACACACCTTCACAAACAAACAAGAACCTCGTAACCAACGCGATAAAGGGGTTGTCAAGCCCTTCACGGTCACTTACGAGAGTGAGATCTGATAGATATGATAAGATAATATTTTTGGTATTTTTATGATAAAGAGAAATAAAGATGCAAAGTAAAATAAATGGCAAAGGAAATAACTAAGTATTGGAAGATTAATATGATAGAAGATATACCCGGGGGCCATAGGTTTCACTAGTGGCTTCTCTCAAGAGCATAAGTATTATGGTGGGTAAACGAATTACTGTCAAGCAATTGATAGAATTGAGCATAGTTATGAGAATATCTAGGTATGATCATGTATATAGGAATCACGTCCGAGACAAGTAGACCGACTCCTGCTTGCATCTACTACTATTACTCCACACATCGACCGCTATCCAGCATGCATCTAGAGTATTAAGTTCAAGAGAATAGAGTAATGCTTTAAGGAAGATGACATGATGTAGAGGGATAAACTCATGCAATATGATATAAACCCCATCTTTTTATCCTCGATGGCAACAATACAATACGTATCGGTTCCCTTTCTGTCACTGGGATCGAACACTGCAAGATTGAACCCAAAGCTAAGCACTTCTCCCATTGCAAGAAAGATCAATCTAGTAGGCCAAACCAAACTGATAATTATAAGAGACTTGCAAAGATAAATCAATCACACATAAAAGAATTCAGAGGAGAATCAAATATTGTTCATAGATAATCTGGATCATAAACCCACAATTCATCGCTCGACAAACACACCGCAAAAGAAGATTACATCGAATAGATATCCAAGAAAATCGAGGAGAACTTTGTATTGAGATCCAAAGAGAGAGAAGAAGCCATCTAGCTAATAACTATGGACCCGTAGGTCTGAAGTAAACTACTCACACATCACCGGAGAGGCCATGGAGTTGATGTAGAGGCCCTCCGTGATCAATGCCCCCTCCGGTGGAGCTCCGGTAAAGGCCTCGAGATGGGATCTCTCGAGTACAGAAGGTTGCGATGGTGGAATTAGGTTTTTGTGGTGCTCCTGGATGTTTAGGGGGTATGTGGATATATATAGGAGGAAGAAGTACGTCGGTGGAGCAACGGAGGGCCCATGAGGGTGGAGGGCGCGCCCAGGGGGGTAGGCGCGCCCCCTGCCTCGTGCCTTCCTCCCTTGTTTCATGACGGCCACTCCAAGTCTCCTGGATCACGTTTGTTGAGAAAATCACGTTCCCGAAGGTTTCATTCTGTTTGGACTCCGTTTGATATTCCTTTTCTTCGAAACCCTAAAATAGGCAAAAAACAACAATTTGGGCTGGGCCTCCGATTAGTAGGTTAGTCCCAAAAATGATATAAAAGTGTAAAATAAAGCCTATTAACATCCAAAATAGATAATATAATAGCATGGAGCAATCAAAAATTATAGATACGTTGCAGACATATCACATAAGAGATTATATGACAATATATGTATATATTCTGTTGTTCTAAGAATGATCATGATGCCATCATGTCCGTATTTTATTTTATCAACACCTCTATCTCTCAACATGTGGACATATTTTTCGATTTCGGCTTTCGTTTGAGGACAAGCGAGGTCTAAGCTTGGGGGAGTTGAGACGTCCATTTTGCATCATGCTTTTATATCGATATTTATTACATTATGGGCTGTTATTACACATTATGTCACAATACTTATGCCTTTTCTCTCTTATTTTACAAGGTTTACATGAAGAGGGGGAATGCCGGCAGCTGGAATTCTGGGATGGAAAAGGAGAAAATATTATAGACCTATTCTGCACATCTCCAAAAGTCCTGAAACTCCACGGGAATTATTTTCAGAATATATAAAAAATATTGGGTGAAAGAAGTACCAGAGGGGGACACCCACCGTCCACGAGGGTGGGGGGCGCGCCCTACCCCCTAGGCACGCCCCCTGCCTCGTGGGCCCCCTGGTGGCCCTTCGATGCCCATCTTTGGCTATATGGAGTCTTTCGTCGAGAAAAAAATCATAAGCTAGCTCACGGGACGAAACTCCGCCACCACGAGGCGGAACCTTGGCGGAACCAATCTAGGGCTCCGGCGGAGCTGTTCTACCGGGGAAACTTCCCTTCGGGAGGGGGAAATCATCACCATCGTCATCACCAACGATCCTCTCATCGGGAGGGGGTCAATCTCCATCAACATCTTCACCGGAACCATCTCATCTCAAACCCTAGGTCATCTCTTGTATCCAATCTTTGTATCCAAACCTCAGATGGGAGAAGTCTTGCTATTAGTAGTCATGTGAATTTGGTATTCGTTTGATATTTTGATGAGATGTATGTTGTCTCTCCTCTAGTGGTGTTATGTGAACGTCGACTACATAACACTTCACCATTATTTGGGCCTAGAGGAAGGCATTGGGAAGTAATAAGTAGATGATGGGTTGCTAGAGTGACAGAAGCTTAAACCCTAGTTTATGCGTTGCTTCGTAAGGGGTTGATTTGGATCCATATGTTTCATCCTATGGTTAGGTTTACCTTAATACTTCTGTTGTAGTTGCGGATTCTTGCAATAGGGGTTAATCATAAGTGGGATGCTTGTCCAAGTAAGGGCAGTACCCAAACACCAATCCACCCACATATCAAATTATCAAAGTACCGAACGTGAATCATATGAACGTGATGAAAACTAGCTTGACCATAATTCCCATGTGTCCTCGGGAGCGCTTTACTTTATATAAGAGTTTGTCCAGGCTTGTCCTTTGCTACAAAAAGGATTGGGCCATCTTGCTGCACCTTATTTACTTTTACTATTTGTTACCCGTTACCAATTACCTTATCACAAAACTATTTGTTACCGACAATTTCAGTGCGTGCAGAGAATACCTTACTGAAAACTGCTTATCATTTCCTTCTGCTCCTCGTTGGGTTCAACACTCTTACTTATCGAAAGGACTAGATAGATACCCTACACTTGTGGGTCATCAAGAAGGTCAAGGAAGAAGAAGAAGAAGGGGGGGGCCCTCTCCCCCTCTCTCTCCCGGTTTGCGCCGGAACACCGCCGGGGCCATCATCGTGTGATGGCGATATACACCAACACCTCCATCATCTTCACCAACATCTTCATCACCTTCCCCCATCTATCTACAATGGTCCACTCTCCCGCAACCTACTGTACTCTCTTCTTGAACATGGTGCTTTATGCTTCATATTATTATCCAATGATGTGTTGCCATCCTATGATGTCTGAGTAGATTTTCGTTGTCCTATCGGTAATTGGTGAATTGCTATGATTGGTTTAATGTGCTTGTGGTTATGTTGTTGTCCTTTGGTGCTCATCATATGAGCGCGCGCGTGGATCACACCATAGGGTTAGTTGTATGTTGATAGTACTATGTATTGGAGGGCAAGAGTGACAGAAGCTTCAACCTAGCATAGAAATTGATGCATATGGCATTGAAGGGGGACCAATATACCTTAATGCTATGGTTGTGTTTTACCTTAATGAACGTTAGTAGTTGCGGATGCTTGCTAATAGTTCCAATCATAAGTGCATAGAATTCCAAGTCAGGGATGACATGCTAGCAGTGGCATCTCCTGTTGGGGAACATACTAATTTCAAAAAAAATCCTACGGACACGCAAGATCATGGTGATGCATAGCAACGAGAGGGAAGAGTGTCATCCACGTACCCTCGTAGACTGTAAGCAGAAGCGTTATGACAACACGGTTGATGTAGTTGTATGTCTTCACGATCGACCGATCCTAGTACCGAACATACGCCACATCCGCGATCTGCACACGTTCAGCTCGGTGACGTCCCACGAACTCACGATCCAGTAGAGCTTCGCGGGAGAGTTCCGTCAGCACGACGGCGTGATGACGGTGCTGATGAAGCTACCGACGCAGGGCTTCGCCTAAGCACCACTACAATATGACCGAGGTGGATTACGGTGGAGGGGGCACCGCACACGCCTAAAAGATCAATGATCAACTTGTGTGTCCATGGGGTGCCCCCTCCCCCGTATATAAAGGAGTGGAGGAGGGGGAGGGCCGGCCCTCTCTATGGCGCGCCCTAGGGGAGTCCTACTCCCTCCGGGAGTAGGATTCCCCCCCTTCCAAGTAGAAGTAGGAGAGGAAGGAAGGAGGAGAGAGGGAGGAAGGAAAGGGGGGCCGCCCCCCTCCCAATTCGGACTGGGCTTGGGGGGCGCGCCTCGCTCTTTTCCGTTCCCTCTCCTCTATTCCACTAAGGCCCAATAAGGCCCATATACTCCCGGGGGGTTCCGGTAACCTCCCGGTACTCCGGAAAAATGCCCGAACCACTCGGAAACATTCCAATGTCCAAACATAGGCTTCCAATATATTGATCTTTACGTCTTGACCATTCCAAGACTCCTCGTCATGTCCGTGATCAAATCCGGGACTCCGAACTACCTTCGGTACAACAAAACACATAAACTTATAATACCGATCGTCACTGAACGTTAAGCGTGCGGACCCTACGGGTTTGAGAACTATGTAGACATGACCGAGACATATCTCTGATCAATAACCAATAGCGGAACCTAGATGCTCATATTGGTTCCTACATATTCTACAAAGATCATTATCTGTCAAACCGCATAGCGGTATACATTGTTCCCTTTGTTATCGGTATGTTACTTGCCCGAGATCCGATCGTCCGTATCTCAATACCTAGTTCAATCTCGTTACCGGCAAGTCTCTTTCCTCGTTCCGTAATGCTACATTCCGTAACTAACTCATTAGCTACATTGCTTGCAAGGCTTATTGTGATGTATATTACTGAGAGGGCCCAAAGATACCTCTCCGACAATCGGAGTGACAAATCCTAATCTTGATCCATGCCAACTCAACAAACACCATCGGAGACACCTGTAGAGCACCTTTATAATCACCTAGTTATGGTGTGACTTTTGGTAGCACACAAAGTGTTCCTCCGGTATTCAAGAGTTGCATGATCTCATAGTCATAGGAACATGTATGGTTATGGAGAAAGCAATAGCAACAAACTAAATGATCATCGTGCTAAGCTAACGGATGGGTCAAGTCAATCACATCATTCTATAATGATGTAATCCCGTTAATAAAATGACAACTCATGTCTATGGTTAGGAAACATAACCATCATTGATTCAACAAGCTAGTCTAGTAGAGGCAAACTAGTGACACTTTGTTTGTCTATGTATTCACACATGTACTAAGTTTCCGGTTAATACAATTCTAGCATGAATAATAAACATTTATCATGATATTAGGAAATATAAATAACAACTTTATTATTGCCTCTAGGGCATATTTCCTTGAGTCTCCCACTTGCACTAGAGTCAATAATCTAGATTACATTGTAATGATTCTAACACCCATGGAGTCTTGGTGTTGGTCATGTTTTGCTCGTGAGAGAGGCTTAGTCAACGGGTTTGCAACATCCAGATCTGTATGTATCTTGCAAATCTCTATGTCTCCTTGACTTGATCGCGGATGGAATTGAAGCGTCTCTTGGTGTGCTTGTTTCTCTTGTGAAATTTGGATTCCTTTGCCAAGGCAATTGCTCCAGTATTGTCACAAAAGATTTTCATTGGACCCGATGCATTAGGTATGACACCTAGATTGGATATGAACTCCTTCATCCAGACCTCTTCATTTGCTGCTTCCGAAGTAGCTATGTATTCCGCTTCACACGTAGATCTCGCGACGACGCTCTGCTTGGAACTGCACCAACTGACAGCTCCATCATTTAATTAAAACATGCATCCGGTTTGTGACTTAGAGTCATCCGGATCAATGTTAAAGCTTGCATCGACATAACCGTTTACGACGAGCTCTTTGTCACCTCCATATACGAGAAACATATCCTTGGTCCTTTTCAGGTATTTCAGGATGTTCTTGACCGCTATCAAGTGATCCACTCCTAGATTACTTTGGTACAACCCTGCTAAACTTATAGCAAGGCACACATCAGGTCCGGTACACATCATTGCATACATGATAGAGCCTATGGCTGACGCATAGGGGACACCTTTCATTTTCTCTCTATCTTCTGCAGTGATCGGGCATTGAGTCTGACTCAACTTCACACCTTGTAATATAGGCAATAACCCTTTCTTTGCCTGATCCATTTTGAACTTCTTCAAAACTTTATCAAGGTATGTGCTTTGTGATAGTCCAATTAAGTGTCTTGATCTATCTCTATAGATCTTGATGCCCAATATATAAGCAGCTTCACTGTGGTCTTTCATTGAAAAATTCTTATTCAAGTATCCTTTTATGCTATTCAGAAATTCAGTATCATTTCCGATTAACAATATGTCATCAACATATAATATTAGAAATGCTACGGAGCTCCCACTCACTTTCTTGTAAATACAGGCTTCTCCAAAAGTCTGTATAAAACCATATGCTTTGATCACACTATCAAAGTGTATATTTCAACTCCGAGAGGTTTGCACCAGTCCATAAATGGATCGCTGGAGCTTGCACACTTTGTTAGCACCTTTTGGATTGACAAAACCTTCTGGTTGCATCATATACAACTCTTCTTTAAGGTATCCATTAAGGAATGCAGTTTTGACATCCATTTGCCAAATTTCATAATCATAAAATGCGGCAATTGCTAACATGATTCGGACGGACTTAAGCATCGCTACGGGTGAGAAGGTCTCATCGTAGTTAACTCCTTGAACTTGTCAAAAACCTTTCACAACAAGTCGAGCTTTGTAGACAGTAACATTACCGTCAGCGTCAGTCTTCTTCTTGAAGATCAATTTATTCTCTATGGACTGCCGATCATTGGTCAAGTCAACCAAAGTCCATACCTTGTTCTCATACATGGATCCCATCTCAGATTTCATGCCCTCAAGACATTTTGCGGAATCTGGGCTCATCATCGCTTCCTCATAGTTCGTAGGTTCGTCATGGTCAAGTAACATGACTTCCAAAACAGGACTAGCGTACCACTCTGGTGCGGATCTTACTCTGGTTGACCCACGAGGTTCGGTAGCAACTTGATCAGAAGTTTCATGATCATCATCATTAGATTCCTCACTTACTGGTGTAGGAATCACTGGAACTGATTTCAGTGATGAACTACTTTCCAATAAGGGAGAAGGTACAATTACCTCGTCAAGTACTACTTTCCTCCCACTCACTTCTTTCGAGATAAACTCCTCTAGAAAGGATCCAGTCTTAGCAACGAATATCTTGCCTTTGGATCTGTGATAGAAGGTGTACCCAACAGTCTCCTTTGGGTATCCTATGAAGACACATTTCTCCGATTTGGGTTCGAGCTTATCAGTTTGAAGCTTTTTCACATAAGCATCATAGCCCCAAACTTTAAGAAACAACAACTAGGGTTTCTTGCCAAACCACAGTTCATAAGGTGTCGTCTCGACGAATTTAGATGGTGCCCTATTTAATGTGAATGTAGCTGTCGGGTGGTAGGTGCGACATATGCCAACGGGTGGCTTATCATTGTGGGAGCCAGTAAGACGTCGCCGGTGCCTGGAAACGGGATGAGGCGAAGACATGCACGCCGGCGAATC
Organism: Triticum urartu; assembly: GCF_056163025.1. Taxonomy (NCBI): domain Eukaryota; kingdom Viridiplantae; phylum Streptophyta; class Magnoliopsida; order Poales; family Poaceae; genus Triticum; species Triticum urartu. Next base: position 62,831,897 of record NC_141874.1, on the reverse strand, counting down.
TTACCCAGCTTCAGGGCTCTCCGTGGAGATAACACCCCTACTGCTGCTCTGCGGGGTCTCCGCATGATCACTAGATGGACAAGTAGCTACACAATGCTCCTTGAGCTGTTCGGTGGGGGGAGGAAGAAGGGCACGGCTAGCCTGCTTCTTCTCCTTGTGTGGTGTCTAAAACTAGCTGGGGGTTCCAACCCTTTGCATGGGTGCCCCGGGGGGCTTATATAGGCCTACCCCCCGGGGGTACAATGGTAATCCGACTGGGCACGGGGCCCAGCCGTCTATGACTGCGCTCGCCGGCTTCTGCGCCGGCTGCTGGGTCCCGCCGGCTACCGGCCCCTTGGTCGACAGGCAGGCCCCACTGTCCAGGACCTGGTCGGCGGCTGGTTACTGTTGCTCCATCTTGGTGACGTGGGCTTCGTCGTGGTAGGCGTGGCTATAGTGCCGCCGCCCAGCGGGCAATCGTTGTAGCCTCACCGCGTCTTGTCTCCTTAATGGGGCGTCTCCTTCGGGGGAGGCGGCAAGCCGGCTGCGGGGAGCCGGCTCTGTCTTGGGCCGACTGGGGGAGGCGTGGCCGCCTTCGGGTGTCTCTCTGCCCGAAGGGGCCCACCGCCCGTGGGCGGCACTGGCAGCCCATCGTGGATGACATCAGGGTCAACATGGCAACAATGTCGCGCCGGACGGGTCATGGCCACCCCGTACGGCGCCCTGTGCCAGGCGTGCTCCGGGATTCGGGGGCGGCAGGCTTTACTGTAGCCACGCCCCGTCTCATCGCGGCTAGGTGGATGCAAACTTTGAGGGTACGGTCTCGACCGCTTTATGGGAGCCGGCTTCTTGGAGTCGGCCTTCTTGCAGCCGGCTTCTCCAAGTCGGCCCTCCCATGGCTTTCTTCATGAGGGCTAAAGTCGGGCCGCCTCCGAAAGCCGGCCTGGGTGACAGCCAGCAAGGGGAAGGCGGCCCCATGTCTTGGATTCTTGAGAGCCGGACGGGCTCGTAATTTTTTCAGATGGGCTAGGGGAAGCCGGCTAGGCTACCCATGGCTATTTACTCCGACAGATCTCGGGTAGGGGGTCCCGAACTGTGCATCTAGGCCGGATGGTAACAGGAGGCAGGGGACACGAAGTTTTACCCAGGTTCGGGCCCTCTTGATGGAGGTAAAACCCTACGTCCTGCTTTATTAATATTGATGATATGGGTAGTACAAGAGTAGACCTACCACGAGATCAGAGAGGCTAAACCCTAGAAGCTAGCCTATGGTATGATTGTATGTTGTGATTGTTGTCCTACGGACTAAAACCCTTCGGTTTATATAGACACCGGAGAGGGTTAGGGTTACACAAGGTCGGTTACAAAGGAGGAGATATCCATATACGTATTGCCCAGCTTGCCTTCCACGCCAAGTAGAGTCCCATCCGGACACGAGACGAAGTCTTCAATCTTGTATCTTCATAGTCTAACAGTCCGGCCAATGGAGATAGTCCGGCTATCCGGAGACCCCCTAATCCAGGACTCCCTCAGTAGCCCCTGAACCAGGCTTCAATGACGATGAGTCTGGCGCGCAGTGTTGTCTTTGGCATTGCAAGGCGGGTTCCTTCTCCGATTACATCACAGAAGAAGTTGAATACGAGGATAGTGTCCGACCCTGCAAAATAAGTTCCACATTTCACCGTAGAGAGAATAATATTTTTCGCAGATCTAATTTGCTGGCTTGTTCTGGCAACATGACGTTATGTCATGGCCCGGTGATTATTCGAACCGTTTCTTTTAACCAGCCCCGCACATAACGCGAGGCAGTTTTTCGACACGTCTTGTCAAAGCAGAGATCGTGTCCCCTTATTATGGGATTCTCATCAATACGGGCGTGGGTAACCCAACCGCGCCATCAATTGCGGCGCTTGGGGGATAAGCGAGTTTTACCAGGCAAGTGGGGACGCTCGGTTTCGTTCGCCCATATAAAGGGATAAGGATTCACCTTTCTATCCACGCCTTCTTCCTCCTTTGCTCATCCGCTCCCGCATACTCGAGCTCTAGCGCCCAAGTCCTCACTTCTACCTCAACCCTCTCCAACTATGTCCGGAGGGGGAGGCAAGTGGATGGTCTCTTCCGTCATGGACGGAGACATTAAGAAATTGAGGAGAGCCGGATACCTGCCTGACGACATCGCGCACCGGCTCCCAGATGAGGGGCAGCTCATCCCCACCCCCAGGCCCCATGAGAGGGTGGTATTCCTCACCCATTTCCTCCACGGACTAGGATTCCCTCTTCATCCCTTCATCCGGGGGCTCATGTTTTATTACGGCCTGGGTTTCCACGATCTGGCCCCGAACTTCATCCTCAACATCTCGGCATTCATCGTCGTGTGCGAGGCTTTCCTCCGCATCAAGCCCCACTTCGGCTTATCGCTGAAGACCTTCAATGTCAAGCCGAAGGTGGTGGGCGGCTGCCAGGCGGAGTGCGGAGGCGCTAGGGTGGGCAAGATGCCCAACATAACATGGCTCGAGGGCTCCTTTGTGGAAACCATAAAGGGGTGGCAATCGGGGTGGTTCTACATCACCGAGCCGCACGACCCCGCATGGGTAGCGGCCCCCGAGTTCCGATCTGGCATCCCCATGCGGTCACCTCCTAGAAAGAGAAGGGCCTGTCCTGGGGTAGTTCGAAAGAGCTGAACGGACTCCAAACATGTGTTGAAAACATGTTGGGCAAGAAGCTCAAGCTGGTCAACATAGTCCAAGTCATGCTCATCCACCGGATACTCCCGTGCCAACAATGGGAGTTCACCTTGTGGGAGTTCAATCTGGCGCAGCACCGAACTCTGAACAGGCTCTTCGACATGACTCATGAAGACGCCTGGAGGGTGCTGTTCAAGAGTGCCAAGGTCCCTCCCCCTATCACTGAGGATCGCGGATTCAGCGTGAAGCGCCAAGCCAGTGCGGTAAGCTGCTTCACCTTTTACAGGATACTTGTTTTTCATATAGATTGACTCTATGTGGGATCTAAACCCCCATAATTTTGATAGGACTGGTAGAAGATGGTCGGACAGATCGACTGTCCGGCTCCCTTGCCCGAAGGTCCCGCAGACGCTCTTCTGACGAAGATGCTGACTCCGGCCCCTTATAAGGTGCCGGAGAAGACCAAGAAGGCCAGGGGAGCTCGGAAGAGTTCCCGACGCCAGGCGTCATCGGAATCGCCGTCCGATGACTCTGCGGCGCACTCTTCCCCCGAAGACGAGGAAGAAGAGGAAGAAGATGCTCCCCCACCGACTGGGGGAGACAAGAAAAGGAAGCCCGCCCCAACCGGGGAGGCCGGAGGGTCCAAAAAGGGAAGGACTCTCCTTCCGGACAGTTCCACCGCCGCCGATGAAGGCGAAGGCGAGTGGCTGCCCAGGGTCAAGCCCTCGGGGAGATCGTAAGTATTCGTATGCCAAAGTTACCCATAGAATTCCTTTGTTGCACTACTTTCCCTAACGCTGAACACAATTATGCAGGCCGCCCCGAGCCAATATCGAGGTATCATCAGACGGCTCCCTGGGCTCGTCGGACATGGATAGTGATCCAGTCCCGACCGCCACCTCCCCCCATCCTGCCGACGACGCCGAGGTGTTGTCTCAAGAGGCACCGGATCGAGGGGAGACAGTCCCGGAGGCACCTCAAGGCGACCTTCCAGACTCCAGGAGCCGAGGGGACGGGGCCCCCGAGAGCTCCGAGTTCGGCCCTCAGCCGAACACCGCGTCGGACCCTCTAGCGGTTCTGGACTCGGGCAGGCGGCCTCCTTCTAAGAGGGGCCAGACGCCTGTGCCGGTGACCTCTGCCCATCCAGAGGCACCGGACAATCTGCTGGAAGCGCTTCGCAGTGCTTCCATCGACGAGGAGCACCGCACTATCTTGAGTGCGGTGATCCAGAAGGTTCAGTCCACCAAGAGCGGATTGACTGAAGCCTGTGCCAGCCTTCTAACAGGCTTTGAGGTAAGTGTGTTTAAAATGTAGTAGAAATATTACCGCATAGACAGTAGCCCCTGATGCTTTGTTCGGTGTTCACAAAGAAAAGCTGAACAGAGGATCAAATAATATCGCATGAGTCTAATTTAAGTATGTCAATATGCATATGCAGGCTTCGCTGCTGGCGTCCGCCGCACTAACTACAGAGGTTGCCATACTGAAGGAGGCCCTCGAGGGGTCCCGGCAAGAGCTCGGCCTTGCTAAGAGGCAGCTCGAGGAGAACAAGGGTAAGTAATACCCTGTCTATAGATATGTATATATGAGAAAAAGGACGCGATTGCCAAATGACAGGATCATTGTATGTTTGTCAGGGGCCACGACCGAGGTGGCGACCCTGATGCAAGCGTTGTCCCAGGCCGAAGAGAAGGCGGCCCAGGAGCGCACCGAGCGAGAGAAGCACGAGGCTCGGGTGGGCGAGGTGTAGCAAGAGCTCCAGGCTCTCGTGACAAAGCACGAGGTGTTGGAGCTTGACTCGAAGACGCGAGAGTCCGAGCTTGCCGCGGCCCTCGAGAGCGCGAAGAGTGCCAAGGCCGAGGCCCAGAAGGCCCTCCAGGAGATCGACGTGATGAAGAAGATAGCGGCGGGTAAGGCTTTCTATATGCAAAGCAAGCATGTAAAAGTAAATTACCGATTACTTACCCGGATCCGGAGCTCTTCAGGAGCATTCACAGATTTGCCCCACAGTGTGTCCGATGCCGCATGATTTTACCAGGCCGAGGACAGAAGCTCAACGGAGAAGCTGTTCTGGTCTCAGTATGCTGAGGCCGAACATCCGGTGCCGATGAGCGACCAGCTGAAGCAGATGGTCGAGCTACATAAGGCGGTCGATCAGGCCATGAAGGGATTTATAGTCCGGCTGTGGCCTGGAGACGCCCTTCCGAACAGCTTCTTCGGCCTGGTGAGGCAGCTTGTGGATGCCTGCCCGCGGCTGGAGGTCGTCAAGCGATCCGTCTGCATTGAAGGTGCACGTCGGGCTTTTGCCCGTGTGAAATTGCAGTGGGTCAAGCTAGACACCGTGAAGCTGGTCAAGGAGGGGCCGCCGGAGGACAAGGAGCACCGCCACCCTGAGATGTACTACGAGGGTGTTCTGCCGGGTGCCCGTCTCGTCGCGGATGAGTGCTCGAAAGATGTAATATTTGAGTAAACTCGCTCGTTTTATCCTGTATTTATGAAAACATGTTTCATATGCTCTATGCAACGCTTGTTTGTATTTAAAATATTACCTTCTGTTTGGCTGTTTATCCAATTTGAGAGATGGCTAGTCCTCGGCTTCTGCCCCCATGCCACAAGTGCTGGGGTGTTTGGGATAAACCTGAGCACTCTTGTTCCCATATTTGGGTCATTCGAGGGAGGTGCTCGGCACAACGAACAAGGCAACCGGACTAATAATGCTTTATCACTCTCACTTAGCCATAGAATTCTATAATTTTAAATTTCGGCGAAGCCCCTGGTATTCGGAAGGCCGAATTCAGGGCGCGATACACGCCTGTAAGCCGGAGAGGGCCGGACCCTTGCCCTAAGCGGCATAAGTCTTTAGGGACTCGAAAAACCTCGCCGAACAGCGACCAGTCTCTCGCCTTATCATGACAGTCAGTTTTAGCTTTCTCTACTGAGGAGCTCAGCCCGGCAGAATCGGGGCACAATCGCAGTAGTTCTCCTAGCGCTACCTTAGCCGATAGAGCGGAATGTAAGGTACCAAAACATAGGAGCCGGGCAAACCCAACATTTGACCAAAGACATGATTCGGAGCTGATGCATATAATGCTATAAGTTCGGGGTGCCGCACTTGTGAAAGTGTTTGGACTTTTCACACCGTATTGTGGGGTACGTAAGCCCCTGGTGTATTGGCCGTACCAGAGTGTACGGTTGCAAGACGTCATTAATGAACACACACACACACACATAGATATATATATATATAACAAGAATGCAATAATGGTCGTAATGTAATGCATTGTTTAAAAAGTTGCGTTAAAGCAGAGTGATACACATAGTGTGATAAGCAAAAAGTAGGACTAAGTCCCTTCCAAGGGCGAGCTGAGGGATGATATGAAATCTGAGATCAACATGGGAATTCCGTTGTATAACGTAGCTGTCTGCCTTCTTGGTTGCTGCATCATGTGTTCGGCAATAGTGCTGCCGGACAGTGTTTCTAGAGATTAATGTCCTGAAAAAAGAAAAAATAACCAAATGGGAAGCCCCTAGTGCGGTTTAGGCCGCGTTTTGGGGCGTGCCGTAGTTCTGCCCCCCTCCCCACCTGTGCCCATGGTATTTTTAATGCGTAATTATGTACGCGCAGCACAAATATCGCCGTTGGGCTGGGATTGGGGTGGCCTCCGTATTGCTACGCGAGCTCAGATCACGCCAGGCGGTCTATTTGCCGATTGCTTTGAGCGCGCTTGGAGGTGTCCGGGCTTTGAAACGCCAAACTGGTTGATTGCCTTGAGAGGCTGCTTTGCGCTTCTGCTACGAGGGCCGCAGCGTGCTCCTCTGTTCGGAGGGAGCGCTCTGTGTTTCCATTGACAGTAATAACTCCGCGGGGTCCTGGCATCTTGAGCTTGAGGTATGCATAATGCGGTACCGCATTGAATCTAGCAAATGCGGTTCGCCCGAGCAGCGCGTAATAACCACTGCGGAACGGGACTATATCGAAGATTAACTCTTCGCTTCGGAAGTTATCCGGGGATCCGAAGACCACTTCCAGTGTAATTGAGCCTGTGCAATGGGCCTCTACGCCTGGAATAACACCCTTAAAGGTCGTTTTTGTGGGTTTGATCCTTGAGGGGTCTATACCCATTTTGCGCACTGTGTCCTGATAAAGCAGGTTCAGGCTGCTGCCGCCGTCCATAAGGACTCGAGTGAGGTGAAATCCGTCGATGATTGGGTCTAGGACTAGTGCGGCAAATCCGCCATGACGGGTACTAGTGGGGTGGTCCCTGCGATCGAAGGTGATCGGGCAGGGGGACCAAGGGTTGAACTTTGGGGCGACTGGCTCCAACACATATACGTCCCTGAGCGCACGCTTCCGCTCCCTCTTGGGGATTGGGTTGCGTATATCATGTTCACCGTCCGCACTTGCGGGGGAAACCTCTTCTGTCCTCCAGTGTGCGGCTACCGGGGTTCCTCCTCGTCATCGCTATGCGGCCCCTTGTCCTTGTTTTCGGCAATTAACTTGCCGGCCTGCTTGAACACCCAACAATCCCTGTTGGTGTGATTGGCTGGCTTGTCTGGGGTGCCGTGTATTTGACACGAGCGATCGAGTATACGGTCCAAGCTGGACGGACCCGACGTACTTTGTTTGAATGGCTTTTTCCGCTGACCGGGTTTAGATCCTTTGAATCCGGTATTGACTGCTGTATCCTCAGTATTTTTGTTATTAATGCGGCGCTTATGCTTGTTGCGACGTGACCTTCTATGGACGTCCTTGGTATCTGAGGTACCATGGTTCTTTGATATGTTATTACTGCGAGCCAGCCAGCTGTCTTCTCCCGCACAAAAGCGGTTCATGAGCATCGTGAGAGCTGCCATAGATTTCGGCTTTCCCGACGAAGGTGCCGGGCTAGCCACTCGTCTCGGATGTTGTGCTTGAAAGCCGCTAAGGCCTCCGCATCCGGACAGTCGATGATTTGATTTTTCTTTGTAAGGAACCGAGTCCAGAATTGTCTGGCTGACTCTTCTGGCTGCTGAATTATGTGGCTTAAGTCATCGGCGTCTAGTGGTCGCACATAAGTGCCCTGAAAGTTGTCGAGGAATGCGGCTTCCAGATCTTCCCAACAGCTAATGGAGTCCGCTGACAAGCTATTAAGCCAATGCCGCGCTGGTCCCTTGAGCTTTAATGGGAGGTATTTGATGGCGTGTAAGTCATCGTCGCGGGCCATGTGGATGTGGAGGAGAAAATCCTCAATCCATACTACGGGGTCTGTTATGCCGTCGTATGATTCAATGTTTACAGGTTTGAAACCTTCTGGGAATTGATGTTCCATTACTTCGTCTGTGAAGCATAAGGGGTGTGCGGCACCTCTGTATTGGGCTATATCGCGACGCAGCTCGAATGGGTCTTGCCTGCTGTGTTCGGCCCGGCCGGATTTGCTTTTACTGTATCCGGCGTGACGTTTGTCGTCTCATAGAGTGGTGCGCCCTCGTGATCTGTAGATCGATCTTGAATGCTTTGCCTTGTCCTCCAATATGTCTCGTAGGTCTGGCGTATCTCCCGATGCCTTTTTATTTGAATGGCGTTGGGGTGGAGGCTGAGCTTTTGGCTGGAATGCCTCTCTATCACGGCCATGAGGTGGCCGATCAGCCATATCATGCACTTCTTCCTCCAGTCGGGGAAGTAACCTGCGCCTTGGGTAACTCTTGGAGGGATGCTCAAGTTTATATTCCTCGGCCGCGAGGACTGCAGTCCATTTGTCCGCTAGAAGATCTTGATCAGCTTGAAGCTGCTGCTGCTTTTTCTTCAGGCTGTTTGCCGTGGCCATAAGCCGGCGTTTGAAGCGCTCTTGTTCGACGGGGTCCTCTGGGACGGCGAATTCATCGTCGCCGAGGCTTGCCTCGTCTTCGGAGGGGGGCATGTGATCATCCTCCTTTTCTCGGTCTGCCGCTCTCTCAGGGGAGCTGGCTCCTTCATCCTCCTGCTCTAAATCTTGCTGGAGGGGATTGTTGTTGTCTTCGGCATTATCCGGAGTATTATTATCTCCTGTGCCGGTATCATCACTTTTGCTTTGGCGGGACTTAGAGCGGCGCCGCTGACGTCGGCGCTTGGGTTGCTTCTTGGAGGGGTCATCCTCCGCTATCTTGTCGCCATTGCCTTCATTGGGTGTATCCACCATGTATATGTCATATGACGAGGTGGATTTCCAGTGCCCTATAGGTGCTGGTTCGTGTTCGTCTCCTACATCGTCGTCCATACCGTCGATGTTTTCAGAGTCGAAGTCGAGCATGTTGGTTAAATCATCGATAGTGGCTACGAAGTGGGTGGTGGGTGGGCGTCGAATTTCTTCGTTGTCCGCATCCCAATCCTGTTGGCCATAATCCAGCCAGGGCTCTCCTGACAAAGAGAGAGACCTTAGTGAATTCAGAATGTCGCCAAAGGGCGAGTGCTGAAAGATATCCGCGGCGGTGAATTCCATGATCGGCGCCCAATCGGATTCGATTGGCAGGGGCGCGGGCGGTTTGGAGTCAGAATGAGAGTCCGGCACCTTGGAGTCACGGGCTGCGCAGAGGGTTATGCTGGTGTGTGGCTCGATCGCCGTTGAGACTGCAGCCCCCAAGGCGGTGTCTAACAACCCATCCTCGATTGGCGCAGTTTGCTCCGAGCTAAGGATCGGAGCTGATGCGGGCGCGGCCTCTGGGATACTGTCCGGCGGTAGAGTTAGGTCATACCCATCGCGACAGTGCGGCGCGCCCGGCTGTGGCTCGAATCCATCAAAGATCAAGTCTCCGCGGATGTCGGCCGTGTAGTTCAAACTCCCAAATCTGACCTGATGGCCAGGGGCGTAGCTTTCAATCTGCTCCAGATGGCCAAGCGAATTAGCCCGCAGTGCAAAGCCGCCGAATATGAAGATCTGTCCGGGGAGAAAAGTCACACCATGGACCGCATTGCTATCGATGATAGTAGGAGCCATCAAGCCTAACGGCGATGACACAGAGGAACCCTCAATGAAAGCACCAATGTCGGTGTCAAAACCGGCGGATCTCGGGTAGGGGGTCCCGAACTGTGCGTCTAGGCCAGATGGTAACTGGAGGCAGGGGACACGAAGTTTTACCCAGGTTCGGGCCCTCTTGATGGAGGTAAAACCCTACGTCCTGCTTGATTAATATTGATGATATGGGTAGTACAAGAGTAGATCTACCACGAGATCAGAGAGGCTAAACCCTAGAAGCTAGCCAATGGTATGATTGTATGTTGTGATTGTTGTCCTACGGACTAAAACCCTTCGGTTTATATAGACACTGGAGAGGGTTAGGGTTACACAAGGTCGGTTACAAAGGAGGAGATATCCATATACGTATTGCCTAGCTTGCCTTCCACGCCAAGTAGAGTCCCATCCGGATACGAGACGAAGTCTTCAATCTTGTATCTTCAGAGTCTAACAGTCCGGCCAATGGAGATAGTCTGGCTATCGGGAGACCCCCTAATCCAGGACTCCCTCACACACCATTATGTTGTGGTGTTCCAGGTGGCGTGAGTTGCGAAACTATTCCGCATTTTTTCAAATGAAGTCCAAACTCTTAACTCAAATATTCGCCTACATGATCAGATCGTAGAAACTTGATTTTCTTGTTACCATGATTTTCCACTTCACTCTGAAATTCTTTGAACTTTTCAAATGTTTCAGACTTATGTTTCATTAAGTAGATATACCCATATCTGCTCAAATCATCTGTCAAGGTGAGAAAATAATGATATCCGCCACGAGCTTCAATGTTCATTGGACCACATACATCAGTATGTATGATTTCCAATAACTCTGTTGCTCGCTCCATTGTTCCGGAGAACGGAGTTTTAGTCATGTTGCCCATGAGGCATGGTTCGCAAGTACCAAGTGATTCATAATCAAGTGATTCCTGAAGTCCATCAAAATGGAGTTTCTTCATGCGCTTTACACCAATATGACCTAAACAACAGTGCCACAAATAAGTTGCACTATCATTATCAACTCTGCATCTTTTGGCTTCAATACTATGAACATGTGTATCACTACTATCAAGATTTAGTAAAAATAGACCACTCATCAGGGGTGCATGACCATAAAAGATATTACTTGTATAAATAGAACAACCATTATTCTCTGATTTAAATGAATAACCGTCTCGCATCAAACAAGATACAGATATAATGTTCATGCTCAACACTGGCACCAAATAACAATTATTTAGGTCTAATACTAATCCCGAAGGTAGATGTAGAGGTAGTTTGCCGACGGCGATCACATCGACTTTGGAACCATTTCCCACGCTCATCGTTACCTCGTCTTTAGCCAATCTTCGCTTAATCCGTAGCCCCTATTTCGAGTTGCAAATGTTAGCAACTGAACTAGTATCAAATACCCAGGCACTACTGCGAGCATTAGTAAGATACACATCAATAACATGTATATCAAATATACCTTTCACTTTGCCATCCTTCTTCTTCGCCAAATACTTGGGGCAGTTCCGCTTCCAGTGGCCAGTGCCTTTGTAGTAGAAGCCCTCAGTCTCAGACTTAGGTCCAGACTTGGGTTTCTTCACTTGAGCAGCAACTGTCTTGCTGTTCTTCTTGAAGTTCCCCTTCTTTCCTTTACCATTTTTCTTGAAACTGGTGGTCTTGTTGACCATCAACACTTGATGCTCCTTCTTGATTTCTACCTCCGCAACCTTTAGCATTGCGAAGAGCTCGGGAATCGTCTTATCCATCCCTTGCATATTATAGTTCATCACGAAGCTCTTGTAGCTTGGTTGCAGTGATTGAAGAACTCTGTCAATGACACTATCATCAGGAAGATTAACTCCCAGTTGAGTCAAGTGGTTGTGGTACCCAGACATTCTGAGTATATGTTCACTAAAAGAACTATTCCCCTCCATCTTGCAGCTGTAGAACTTATTGGAGATTTCATATCTCTCAATCCAGGCATTTGCTTGAAATATTAACTTCAACTCCTGGAACATCTCATATACTACATGACGTTCAAAACGTCATTGAAGTCCCGGTTCTAAGCCGTAAAGCATGGCACACTGAACTATCGAGTAGTCATCAGCTTTGCTCTGCCAGGTGTTCATAACATCTGTCGTTGCTCCTGCAGCGGGTTTGTCACCTAGCGGTGCTTCCAGGACGTAATTCTTCTGTGCAGCAATGAGGATAATCCTCAAGTTATGGACCCAGTCCGTGTAGTTGCTACCATCATCTTTCAACTTTGCTTTCTCTAGGAACACATTAAAATTCAACGGAACAACAGCATGGGTCATCTATCTACAACAACATAGACATGCAAAATACTATCAGGTACTAAGTTCATGATAAATTAAAGTTCAATTAATCAAATTACTTAAGAACTCCCACTTAGATAGACATCTCTCGAATCATCTAAGTGATCACGTGATCCATATCAACTAAACCATGTCCGATCATCACGTGAGATGGAGTAGTTTTCAATGGTGAACATCACTATGTTGATCATATCTACTATATGATTCACGCTCGACCTTTCGGTCTCCAGTGTTCCAAGGCCATATCTGCATATGCTAGGCTCGTCAAGTTTAACCCGAGTATTCCGCGTGTGCAAAACTGACTTGCACCCGTTGTATGTCAACGTAGAGATTATCACACCCGATCATCACGTGGTGTCTCGACACGACGAACTGTAGCAACGGTGCATACTCAGGGAGAACACTTATACCTTGAAATTTAGTGAGAGATCATCTTATAATGCTACCACCGAACTAAGCAAAACAAGATGCATAAAGGATAAACATCACATGCAATCAATATAAGTGATATGATATGGTCATCATCATCTTGTGCCTTTGATCTCCATCTCCAAAGCACCGTCATGATCACCATCGTCACCGGCTTGACACCTTGATCTCCATCGAAGCATCATTGTCGTCTCGCCAATTATTGCTTCCATGACTATTGATACGTCTCCAACGTATCTATAATTTTTGATTGCTCCATGCTATATTATCTTCTGTTTTGGATGTTTATGGGCTTTATTATACACTTTTATATTATTTTTGGGACTAACCTATTAACCCAGAGCCCAGTGCCAGTTTCTGTTTTTTCCTTGTTTTAGAGTATCGCAGAAAAGGAAAATCAAACGGAGTCCAATTGACCTGAAACTTCATGGAACTTATTTTTGGAAGAAAAGCAACCCGGGAGACTTGGAGTCCACATCAAGGAAGCTTTGAGGAAGCCACGAGGTAGGGGGGTGCGCTCACCCCCCTGGGCGCGCCCTCCACCCTCGTGGGCCCCTCGTGGCTCCCCTGACGTACTTCTTCCGCCTATATATCTCCATATACCCTAAAATGATCGGGGAGCACAATATATCAGGAGTTCCGCCGCCAGAAGCCTCCGTAGCCACCGAAATCCAATCTAGACCCGTTCCGGCACCCTGCCGGAGGGGGAATCCCTCTCCGGTGGCCATCTTCATCATCCCGGTGCTCTCCATGACAAGGAGGGAGTAGTTCTCCCTCGGGGCTGAGGGTATGTACTAGTAGCTATGTGTTTGATCTCTCTCTCTCTCTCTCGTGTTCTTGAGGTGATACGATCTTGATGTATCGCGAGCTTTGCTATTATATTTGGATCCTATGATGTTTCTTCCCCCCTCTACTCTCTTGTAATGGATTGAGTTTTCCCTTTGAAGTTATCTTATCGGATTGAGTCTTTAAAGATTTGAGAACACTTGATGTATGTCTTGCCGTGCATATCTGTGGTGACAATGGGATATCACATGATTCACTTGATGTATGTTTTGGTGACCAACTTGTGGGTTCTGCCCATGAACTTATGCATAGGGGTTGGCACACGTTTTCGTCGTGATTCTCCGATAGAACTTTGGGGCACTCTTTGAGGTTCTATGTGTTGGTTGAATAGATGAATCTGAGATTGTGTGATGCATATCGTATAATCACACCCACGGATACTTGAGGTGACATTGGAGTATCTAGGTGACATTAGGGTTTTGGTTGATTTGTGTCTTAAGGTGTTATTCTAGTACGAACTCTAGGGCTGTTTGTGACACTTATAGGAATAGCCCAACGAATTGATTGGAAAGAATAACTTTGAGGTGGTTTTGTACCCTACCATAATCTCTTCGTTTGTTCTCCGCTATTAGTGACTTTGGAGTCACTCTTTGTTGCATGTTGATGGATAGTTATGTGATCCAATTATGTTATTATTGTTGAGGGAACTTGCACTAGCGAAAGTATGAACCCTAGGCCTTGTTTCAACGCATTGCAATACCGTTTACGCTCACTTTTATCATTAGTTACCTTGCTGTTTTTATATTTTCAGATTACAAAAACTATTATCTACTATCCATATACCACTTGTATCACCATCTCTTCACCGAAATAGTGCACCTATACAATTTACCATTGTATTGGGTGTGTTGGGGACACAAGAGACTCTTTGTTATTTGGTTGCAGGGTTGCTTGAGAGAGGCCATCTTCATCCTACACCTCCTACGGATTGATAAACCTTAGGTCATCCACTTGAGGGAAATTTTCTACTGTCCTACAAACCTCTGCACTTGGAGGCCCAACAACGTCGACAAGAATAAGGTTATGTAGTAGACATCAACTATCGCTACCGCTTAGTGATAAAGTAAAGCAATTACATGGCGATTGCATTTCATACAATAAAGCGACAACCATATGGCTCCTGCCAGTTGCCGATAACTATGTTACAAAACATGATCATCTCATACAATAAAATTTAGCATCATTTCTTGACCATATCACATCACAACATGCCCGGCAAAAACAAGTCAGACGTCCTCTACTTTGTTGTTGCAAGTTTTATGTGGCTGCTACGGGCTGAGCAAGAACCGTTCTTACCTACGCATCAAAAACCACAACACGGTATAGTGATTGCTTTTTGATCTTCAGAAAGAACCATGTTCATTGAATCCGATTCAACTAAAGCTGGAGAAACAGACACCCACTAGCCACCTGTGTGCGAAGCACGTCAGTAGAACCAGTCTCACGTAAGTGTACGCGTAATGTTGGTCTGGGCCGCTTCATCCAACAATGCCACTGAATCAAGAATCAACTAGTGACGGCAAGCAATATGTATATACCCACGCCCACAACTCCTTTGTGTTCTACTCGTGTGTATAACATCTACGCATAAACCTGGCTCGGATGCCACTGTTGGGGAACGTAGTAATTTCAAAAAAAATCCTACGCACACGCAAGATCATGGTGATGCATAGCAATGAGAGGGAAGAGTGTCGTCCACGTACCCTTGTAGACCATAAGCGGAAGCGTTATGACGACGCGGTTGATGTAGTCGTACGTCTTCACGATCGACCGATCCTAGTACTGAATGTACGGCACCTCCGCGATCTGCACACGTTCAGCTCGGTGACGTCCCACGAACTCACGATCTAGTAGAGCTTCGGGGGAGAGTTCCGTCAGCACGACGGCGTGATGAAGGTGCTGATGAAGCTACCGATGCAGGGCTTCGCCTAAGCACCGCTACGATATGACCGAGGTGGATTATGGTGGACGGGGGCACCGCACACGGCAAAAAGATCAATGATCAACTTGTGTCTTCATGGGATGCCCCCTCCCCCCGTATATAAAGGAGTGGAGGAGGGGGAGGGCCGGCCCTCTCTATGGCGCGCCCTAGGGGAGTCCTACTCCCTCCGGGAGTAGGATTCCCCCCTTCCAAGTAGAAGTAGGAGAGGAAGGAAGGAAAGGGGGGCCGGCCCCCTCCCAATTTGGATTGGGCTTGGGGCGCGCCTCCCTCCTTCCCTTCCCTCCCCGGGGGGTTCCGGTAACCTCCCGGTACTCCGGAAAAATGCCCGAACCACTCGGGACCATTTTGATATCCAAATATAGGCTTCCAATATATCGATCTTTATGTCTCGACCATTCCAAGACTCCTCGTGATGTCCGTGATCAAATCTGGTACTCCGAACTACCTTCGGTACATCAAACCACATAAACTTATAATATCGATCGTCACCGAACGTTAAGCATGCGGACCCTACGGGTTCGAGAACTATGTAGACATGACCGAGACATGTCTCCGGTCAATAACAAATAGCAAAACCTGGATGCTCATATTGGTTCCTACATATTCTACGAAGATCTGTATCGATCAAACCGCATAACGTTATATGTTGTTCCCTTTGTCATTGGTATGTTACTTGCCCGAGATCCGATCGTCGGTATCTCAATACCTAGTTCAATCTCGTTACTGGCAAGTCTCTTTACTCGTTTCGTAATGCTACATCGCGTAACTAAATCATTAGCTACATTGCTTGCAAGGCTTATTGTGATGTGCATTACCGAGAGGGCCCATAGATACCTCTCCGACAATCGGAGTGACAAATCCTAATCTTGATCCATGCCAACTCAACAAACACCATCAGAGACACCTGTAGAGCACCTTTATAATCACCCAGTTACGTTGTGACGTTTGGTAGCACACAAAGTGTTCCTCCGGTATTCGGGAGTTGCATGATCTCATAGTCATAGGAGCATGTATAGTTATGGAGAAAACAATAGCAACAAACTAAACGGTCATCATGCTAAGCTAACGGATGGGTCAAGTCAATCACATCATTCTCTAATGATGTGATCCCGTTAATCAAATGACAACTCATGTCTATGGTTAGGAAACATAACCATCATTGATTCAACGAGCTAGTCTAGTAGAGGCAAACTAGCGACACTTTGTTTGTCTATGTATTCACACATGTACTAAGTTTCCGGTTAATACAATTCTAGCATGAATAATAAACATTTATCATGATATAAGGAAATATAAATAACAACTTTATTATTGCCTCTAGGGCATATTTCCTTCATCTCCACTTGTTGTCGCTCTAGTAAAGTAGTCAATTGCTTAGGGAGAATTTCGCAACTCCTACCACCACTTTTCCACACTCGCTATATTAACTTTATTGCTTATTTACCTAAAACAGGCCCTAGTTTTTATTTACGTGCTCTTTATATTCTTGCAAACCTATCTCGTTACACCTACAAAGTACTTCTAGTTTCATACTTGTTCTAGGTAAAGCAAACGTTAAGCGTGCGTAGAGTTGTATCGGTGGTCGACAGAACTTGAGGGAATATTCGTTCTACCATTAGCTCCTCGTTGGGTTCGACACTCTTACTTATTGAAAGAGGCTACAATTGACCCCCTATAATTGTGGGTTATCAGACACCCGGTGGGCCAAAGAAGTACCATAGGGGAGCTCCGAGGGGAGCACAACCCACCAGGGCACGACTCTGAGCCTAGGCGCGCCCAGGAGGGTTGTGTCCACCTCGGTGGACTCCCGCACCGCCTCTTAGCCCTATAAATTCCCAAATATTCCAAATACCCTCGGGGTAACCCTAGATCAGAAGTTCCGTCACCGCAGGCCTCTGTAGACACGAAAAACCAATCTAGACCCCGTACCGGCACTCTGCCGGACGGGGAAATTATCATCGATGGCCATCTTCATCATCTCGGCGGCCACCATGATGAGGAGTGAGTAGTCCACCCTCAGGGCTGAGGGTTTGTACCAGTAGCTATGTGTTTAATCTCTCTTTCTCTCTCTCTCTCTCTCTCTCTCTCTCGTGTTCTTGATGGCATGATCTTGATGTATCGGGGGCTTTGTTAATATAGTTGGATCATATGGTGTTTTCCCCTCTCTATCTTGTTGTGAATTGAGATTTCCCTTTGAGATTTTGTTTTATCGTATTGAATACTTGCATGGATTTGAGAGCACTTTATGAATGTCTTGCTATGAATACCCGTGGTGACAATGGGGTATCATATTGATTCACTTGATATGTGTTTTGGCACTCAACTCGCAGATTCCCGAGGTGACATTGGGGTAATCTACGCATAGGGGTTGATGCACGTTCTCGTCTTTTGTTTCTCCGGTAGAAATCTTGGGGCACTATTTGAGGTTCTTTGTGTTGGATTGAGTATTATGAATCAGAATTTGCTTTGGTGTTATTTTAGTACTAACTCTTGATAGATTGATCGGAAAGAATAACTTAGTGTTATTTTAGTACGAACTCTTGATAGATCAATCGGAAAGAATAACTTGGTGTTATTTTAGTACGAACTCTTGGATAGATCGATCGGAAAGAATAGCTACAAACAATTTCTTCTTATGCTCTCCGCTAGATAGGAACTTTGGAGTGATTCTTCATCGCATGTTGAGGGATGGTTATATGATCCAATTATATTAGTATTGTTGAGAGATTGCACTAACGAAAGTACGAACCCTAGGCCTCATTTTCAAGCATTGCAATATCGTTTGTGCTCCGTTTTATCAATGGCTACCTTGCTGTTTTTTATTATTCTTCTTACAAAAATCAATATCTAATATCATTACTACGCTTTTATTACCATCTCTTCGCCTAACTAGTGCACCTATACAAATTCCCATTGTATTTGGTGTGTTGGGGACACAAGAGACTTTTTATTGTTTGGTTGCAGGGTTTTTTGAGAGAGACCATCTTCATCCTACACCTCCCACGGATTGATAAACCTTAGGTCATCCACTTGAGGGAAAATTGCTACTATCCTACAAAACTCTGCGCTTGGAGGCCCAACACGTGTCTACAAGAATAAAGTTTCTTAGTAGACATCATGTACCAGCGGGTAAACTGTTCGGCTTGCGGTGTCCTCACCCAGTGACATAGTAGGGGTAGCGATGCACGTATTGTAATGTTGCCATCAAGGATAAAAAGATGGGGTTTATGTCATATTTCTTGAGTTTATCCGTCTACATCATGTCATCTTACTTAAGGCGTTACTCCGTTCTTATGAACTTAATACTCTAGATGCATGCTGGATAGCGGTCGATGTGTGGAGTAATAGTAGTAGATGCAGAATCGTTTCGGTCTACTTGACATGGACATGATGCCTATATTCATGATCATTGCCTTAGCTATCATCATAACTTTGCACTTTTCTATTAGTTGCTCAACAGTAATTTGTTCACCCATCGTATGTTATCTTCAAGAGAGAAGCCTCTAGTGAAACCCTATGGCCCCCGGGTCTATTTTCCATCATATATTTTCAGATCTATAAATCAAAAGACACAAAAAATACCTTGCTGCAATTTATTTGTTTTTACTTTGTTTTACGTTTTAGTAATCTTTTATATCTATCTCTATCAGATCTCATCCTTTCAAGTGACCATGAAGGGATTGACAACCCCTTTATCGTGTTGGGTGCAAGTGTTTGATTGTTTGTGCAGGTGCATAGATTGGAGACTTGCTTGTACCCCCTACTGGATTGATACCTTGGTTCTAAACTAAGGAAAAATACTTATCTCTACTTTGCTGCAGCACCATTTCCTCTTCAAGGGAAAAACCAACGCAAGCTCAAGAAGTAGCAGCGACCTCTCTTATGAATTTGGCCGCGAGTAGGTGTGCTATCTGTTCTCCTATTGCCATTCATTTTTCTATGGCAAAGCATCGTAGGGCCTGCTTTACCGGCCTCGCATCCTTGCAGATGTTTAGGCAGTGTTCGGCCTTCTCCGCTAGCACTCCTGGCATGTTGGCGGGTTTCTAGGCGAATATGTCCTAGTTGGATCGGAGGAAAGCAAGGAGATCTTCCTCCTGTCTCTCTTAGAGGTCTCCGTCGATACTCACTGTTTTGTCAGGATCTTCCGGGTGGACATGGACTTTTTTGGTATGCTTGGCTGGCTGGAAGACATGACCAGGTCTTGGCTTCTAGGGGATCTTGGCCTCTAATGGCCCTATCCTATTCCTTATCTTTGCAAGCTCGACGAAGGCCAGGGCGGCCTCAGCGAGCTCCATGTTTGCCACTTCGGCCTTGTAGGCTTTCTTCGTGCTTCCCCATATGGTGATTGTACCGCTCAAGACAGGCATCTTCAGCTGTAGGTAGGTGTACGACGGGACTGCCATGAACTTTACATATGCGGGCCTGCCCAAGATCGCATGGTAACTGATACGTCCATTTTGCATCATGCTTTTATATCGATATTTATTGCATTATGGGATGTTATTACACATTATGTCACAATACTTATGCCTATTCTCTCTTATTTTACAAGGTTTACATCAAGAGGGAGAATGCCGGCAGCTGGGATTCTGGGCTGGAAAAGGAGCAAATATTAGAGACCTATTCTGCACAGCTCCAAAAGTCCTGAAACTTCATGGAAGATGTTTTCCAAATATATAAAAAATACTCAGCGGAAGAGATTCACCAGGGGGGCCACACCCTGCCCACGAGGGTGGGGGGTGCGCCCTACCCCCCTGGGTGCGCCCCCCTACCTCGTGGGCCCCCTGGTGGCCCTCCAGTGGCCATCTTCTGCTATATGAAGTCTTTCGATGGGAAAAAATAACAAGCCATCTTCTCTGATGAAACTCCGCCGCCACGAGGCGGAACCAATCTAGGGCTCTGGTGGAGCTGTTCTGCCGGGGAAACTTCCCTCCCGGAGGGGGAAATCATCGCCATCGTCATCACCAACGCTCCTCTCATCGGGAGAGGGCAATCTCCATCAACATCTTCATCAGCACCATCTCCTCTCAAAACCCTAGTTCATCTCTTGTATCCAATTCTTGTCTCCAAGTCCGGGATTGGTGCTAGTAGGTTGCTAGTAGTGTTAATTACTCCTTATAGTTGATGCTAGTTGGTTTAATTGGTGGAAGATCATATGTTCAGATCCTATATGCACATTAATACCCCTCTGATTATGAACATGTTTATGCTTTGTGAGTAGTTACTTTTGTTCCTGAGGACATGGGAGAAGTCTTGCTATTAGTAGTCATGTGAATTTGGTATTCGTTCGATATTTTGATGAGATGTATGTTGTCTCTCCTCTAGTGGTGTTATGTGAACATCGACTACATTACACTTCACCATTATTTGGGCCTAGAGCAAGGCATTGGGAAGTAATAAGTAGATGATGGGTTGCTAGAGTGACAGAAGCTTAAACCCTAGTTTATGCGTTGCTTCGTAAGGGGCTGATTTGGATCCATATGTTTCATGCTATGGTTAGGTTTACCTTAATACTTTTGTTGTAGTTGCGGATGCTTGCAATAGAGGTTAATCATAAGTGGGATGCTTTTCCAAGTAAGGGCAGTACCCAAGCACCGGTCCACCCACATACCAAATTATCAAAGTACCGAACGCGAATCATATGAACGTGATGAAAACTAGCTTGACGATATTCCCATGTGTCGTCGGGAGCGCTTTTCTCTATATAAGAGTTTGTCCAGGCTTGTCCTTTGCTACAAAAAGGATTGGGCCTCCTTGCTGCACTTTATTTACTTTTGTTACTTGTTGCTCATTACAAATTATCCTATCACAAAACTATCTGTTACCACTTATTTCAGTACTTGCAGAGAATACCTTGCTGGAAACCGCTTATTATTTCCTTCTGCTCCTCATTGGGTTCGACACTCTTACTTATCGAAAGGACTACGATAGATCCCCTATACTTGTGGGTCATCAAGACTCTTTTCTGGCGTCGTTGTCGGGGAGTGAAGCGCCTTTGGTAGGTGGAATTTGGTAAGGAAAAATTTATATAGTGTGCTGAAATTTACTATCACTTGTTACTATGGAAAGTAATCCTCTTAGGGGTTTGTTTGGGGTATCTTAACCCCGACCAGTAGAGCAAAGAGTTGCTCCTAAACCTACTCAACCTACTAAGAATGAAAATGAAAATGCCGGCTTTGAAATTCCTTCGGGTATGATAGAAAAACTGCTAGCTAATTTTTTTTAGGAGATGGAACAAAACATCCTGATGAGCATCTAATATATGTGGATCAAGTTTGTGGATTATTTAAGCTAGCAAGTGTACCCAGAGATGTTGTTAAGAAGAAGGTCTTCCCTTTATCTTCGAAGGGAGACACATCGACATGGTATAGGCCATGTGATGATATGGGGTCTTGGAATTACAAACGATTGAAATTGGAATTTCATCAGAAGTTTTATCCTATGCATCTTGTTCATCGTGATCGCAATTATATATATAATTTTTGGCCTCGCGAAGGAGAAAGCATCGCTCAAGCTTTGGGGAGGCTGAAATCAATGTTATATTCATGCCCCAATCATGAGCTCTCAAGAGAAATGATTATTCAAAATTTTTATGCTCGGCTTTCTGATAACAATCACACCATGCTTGATACTTCTTGTGTTGGCTCTTTTATGATGAAGACTATTGAATTCAAATGGGATTTATTGGAAAGAATTAAATGCAACTCCGAAGATTGGGACCTCGACAAAGGTAAGGAGTCAGGTGTGACACCTAGTTTTGATTGTGTTAAATCTTTTATGGATACCGATATTTTTCGTAAATTTAGCACTAAATATGGACTTGACTCTGAGATAGTAGCTTCTTTCTATGAATATTTTGCTACTTATGTTGATCTCCTCAAGGAGAAGTGGTTTAAATATCATCCTCCCATAGAAGTAAAAGTAGATGCACCTTTTAAAGTTGAAGAAAAGATTGTCACTTATAATGATCTAATTGTTCCTACTTCTTATGTTGATTAACCACCTTTTCCTGTTAGGATAAAGGATCATGCTAAAGCTTCAACTGTGATTCGCAAAAGCAATATTAAAACATATACACCTCCTGAGCAAATTAAAGTTGAACCTAATATTGCTATTGTTAAAGATCTCTTGACTGATAATATTGATGGGCATGTTATTTATTTCTGTGATGAAACTGCTCGAATTGCTAAACCCTATGCCAAAGATAAACCTAGACCTGTGGTAGGCATGCCTGTTATTTCTGTTAAAATAGGAGATCATTGTTATCATGGTTTATGTGATATGGGTGATAGTGCTAGTGCAATACATTATTCCTTATACAAAGAAGTTATGCATGGTATTGCACCCGCTGAGATGGAAGATATTGATGTCACAATTAAACTTGCCAATAGAGATACTATTTCACCAATGGGAATTGTTAGAGATGTTGAAGTCTTGTGTGGGAAAACTAAATATCCTGCTGATTTTCTTGTTCTTGGTTCCCCACAAGATAGCTTTTGTCCCATTATTTTTGATAGACCCTTCTTAAATACTGTTAATGCTACCATAGATTGCAAAAGGGATGTTGTTACTATCGGTTTAGATGATATGACTCATGAATTTAATTTCTCTAAATTTAGTAGACAACACCGTGAAGAAGAATTACCTAGTAAGGATGAAATTATTGGTCTTGCTTCTATTGCCGTACCTCCTAGTGATCCTTTAGAACAATACTTGCTAGATCATGAAAATGACATGTTTATGAATGAAAGAAGGGAATTAGATGAAGTATTCTTTAAACAGGAACCTATTCTGAAAAACAATTTACCTGTTGAAATCCTAGGGGATCCTCCTCCACCCAAGGGTGATCCCGTGTTTGAGCTTAAACCGTTACCTGATACTCTTAAATATGCATATCTTGATGAGAAAAAGATATATCTTGTTATTATTAGTGCTAACCTTTCAGAGCATGAGGAAGAGAGATTATTGAAAACTATGAAGAAGCACCGTGCTGCTATTGGGTATACTCTTGATGATCTTAAGGGTATTAGTCCCACTCTATGTCAACATAAAATTAATTTGGAAGCAGATGCTAAACCAGTTCGTGATCATCAACGACGGTTGAATCCTAAAATGAAAGAACTGGTAAGAAAGTAAATACTAAAGCTCCTTGAGGCATGTATAATCTATCCCGTTGCTGATAGTCAGTGGGTGAGGGAGTCCTGGATTAGGGGGTGTTCGGATAGCCGAACTATACCTTCAGCCGGACTCCTGGACTATGAAGATACAAGATTGAAGACTCCGTCCCGCGTCCGGAAGGGACTTTCCTTGGCGTGGAAGGCAAGCTTGAAGATACGGATGTTCAGGTCTCCTACCATTGTAACCGACTTTATGTAACCCTAACCCTCTCCAGTGTCTATATAAACCAGAGGGTTTTAGTCCGTAGGCCAACGTACACATCAACAATCATACCATAGGCTAGCTTCTAGGGTTTAGCCTCTCTGATCTCGTGGTAGATCAACTCTTGTAATACCCATATCATCAATATTAATCAAGTAGGACGTAGGGTTTTACCTCCATCGAGAGGTCCTGAACCTGGGTAAAAATTTGTGTCCCCTGCCTCCTGTTACCATCTGGCCTAGACGCACAGTTCGGGACCCCCTACCCGAGATCCGACGGTTTTGACATCGACATTGGTGCTTTTGTTGAGAGTTCCTCTGTGTCGTCGCCATCAGGAAGGATGCCTCGCCCCGTCTTTAAAGACGGCACCGTTGCTAAGGGAGCTTTGGTTGTCGGCCAAACCCTCCGGCTAGGTGGTTTTCTGATGACCACCTGTTCGGCTTCTACGCCGACGATGACCTCTCGAGCCATCGAAAACAATCTTCATGTCAACTCGGAACTTGCCGAGCAGTTAAATCCAATAGAGCTTTCCTCCATAAACGAGCTCTTGGATCGCTTCGACGCCCTGGGAGTCGCTACGGATTACGACCAGATTGGGCCTAAAACCGATCTGAGAGAGATTAAATCTCCCCAAGCCACCCATCACGTTGCCGTGGTAGAGGGACAGTGCGGCGACCCTTCATCTATCCTAAGGACTCGCTATGTCCGGTTTCCCGATCCCTTCAAACCGGATGTCCGCGGAGGGGAGGATATCACTCAAGACCTGAACCTAGAATCAGGCGACGGACTGGATTCATTGGACGACATCCAGGAATCCAAACTTTCGAGTTCGGAAATTCCTCGGCCTCTGAGCCTCAGAAGGGGTAAGGCTTCAGATTCAATTCCACCCACCCACCCGAACATTAGCGATCTATCCCAAATCAGGCAAGAGCCCAAAGAAACAGTACATCATTACTGGGCCAGATTCCTCCTGGTTATGCACAGGATAAAGGGCTGCCGCGAGGAAGACGCAATTTCATCCTTCTGCAATAATTGCACGGACAAGGGAATACTCAACACCATAAGTCGCCGCGATATTACACGCTTCGTTGACTTAGCGTCCATAGTACGAAAGTACTGTGCGATGGAAAGCGCCCGGAAAACCGAAACAAAATTTTGGGACAATCCGGCCCTTAATGCAAGCCCAGTCCGAAATAAAAGGGTGCATCATTGCCAGACACCCGGGTTAAACACCAAAAGGCAAAAACCCTCTACAGGGCATGGAACCGTACTGGAAGGATGGCTTAATGGACCCTATAAAATTCATAGTACAGAGGACGCTACACCAACTCACAGCCTTAGAGCATGTTGGATACTCCGGCAGGTGGCCAAAATTGGCGAAAACCTCCTAATCCCGGAGGCCACAGAAAGCCACCCCAGAGACACCAATACGGTATTAACAGTCTTCGAGACCTTCGCATCAAATAATATGCGAAAAAGGACACTCCGCATCCTTGCCGAAGTCTACCAAGTAGCAACAATAAACCCATGGAGTGACACGGCCATTACCTTCAACGCCAGTGATGAACCTAAATTCCGAACAGCCCGAGCACCAGCCGCATTGGTCCTCAGTCCAATAGTGGACAGCTTTTGTCTCACCAAGGTACTCATGGACGGCGGCAGCGGATTGAACCTCATCTGTGAGGAAACTCTCCAAAAAATGGATATAGACTGGAACCGCATCACGCGAAGCAGCACAACCTTTAGAGGAATAATCCCCAGTCGGGAAGCATGCTGTACAGGAAAAATCACACTAGATGTGGTGTTCGGCACACCGGAAAATTACAGGTCCGAAGAAGTCACGTTCCACGTGGCCCCGTTCAGCAGTGGTTATCACGCTTTGCTAGGGCGGGAAGCATTCACAATCTTCCAAACAATACCCCATTATGGGTACATGAAGCTCAAGATGTCCGGGCCTAACGGGATCATCACTCTCGCTAGTGATCCGGATGTAGCACTCCGCGCCAAAAACATGACAGCCGCACTGGCCCTCGAGGCACTATCTGAAGCCCTAGCGGCCGAGGAACTGACTGCGCTGCGCTCTACCGTGAATAGGGACGACATGGTACTCAACAAAAGATCCAAGTCCACCTCCTTTAAACCAGTGGACGAAATAGTCAAATTCCAAGTCCATCCAACGGACCCCAACAAAACAGCTTCCATCGGGGCACAGTTAAACCCTGATGTCGATGCCGCATTGCGAGAGTTCCTACGGGAGAACTGGGACATTTTCGCCTGGCATCCTTCAGACATGCCAGGAATCCCACGCAGGCTGGCCGAGCACAGCTTGAATATCCAAACAGGATTCAAACCTGTCAAACAGGCTCTTCGGCGTTTTTCCGAACCTAAGAGACAGGCTATGGGAGAGGAGCTAGCAAAGCTATTGGAGGCCGGATTCATCAGAGATATAAAACATCCGGACTGGCTAGCAAACCTGGTGATGGTACCAAAGAAGGACAAATCCTGGCGCCTGTGTGTCGATTTTAAAGACCTCAACAAGGCTTGCCCAAAGGATCCCTTCCCTCTCCCCCGCATCGATCAAATTATCGATGCCACCGCAGGACACGATTCATTGTGTTTCCTCGACGCATATTCTGGCTACCATCAAATCAAGATGGCAGAATCAGACCAAGCCGCAACGGCATTTATCACACCATACGGGCCATTCTGCTTCAACACGATGCCCTTCGGGCTCAAAAACGCCGGTGCAACATATCAGCGCATCATTCAGACATGTCTTGAAGGAAATATGCCCTAGAGGCAATAATAAAGTTATTATTTATTTCCTTATATCATGATAAATGTTTATTATTCATGCTAGAATTGTATTAACCGGAAACATAATACATGTGTGAATACATAGACAAACAGAGTGTCACTAGTATGCCTCTACTTGACTAGCTCGTTAATCGAAGATGGTTATGTTTCCTAACCATGAACAAAAGAGTTGTTATTTGATTAACAGGATCACATCATTAGAAGAATGATGTGATTGACATGACCCATTCCATTAGCTTAGCACCCGATCGTTTAGTATGTTGCTATTGCTTTCTTCATGACCTATACATGTTCCTATGACTGAGATTATGCAACTCCCGTTTGCCGGAGGAACACTTTGTGTGCTACCAAACATCACAACATAACTGGGTGATTATAAAGGAGCTCTACAGGTGTCTCCAAAGGTACATGTTGGGTTGGCGTATTTTGAGATTAGGATTTGTCACTCCGATTGTCGGAGAGGTATCTCTGGGCCCTCTCGGTAATGCACATCACATAAGCCTTGCAAGCATTGCAACTAATGAGTTAGTTGTGAGATGATGTATTACGGAACGAGTAAAGAGACTTGCCGGTAACGAGATTGAACTAGGTATTAAGATACCGACGATCGAATCTCCGGCAAGTAACATATCGATGACAAAGGGAACAGTGTATGTTGTTATGCGGTCTGACCGATAAAGATCTTCGTAGAATATGTAGGAGCCAATATGAGCATCCAGGTTCCGCTATTGGTTATTGACTGGAGACATGTCTCGGTCATGTCTACATTGTTATCGAACCGTAGGGTCCGCACGCTTAAGGTTTCGATGACAGTTATATTATGAGTTTATGAGTTTTGATGTACCGAAGGAGTTCGGAGTCCCGGATGAGATCGGGGACATGACGAGGAGTCTCGAAAAGGTCAAGACGTAAAAATTGATATATTGGACGACTATATTCGGACATCGGAAAGGTTCCGAGTGATTCGGGTATTTTTCGGAGTACCGGGTAGTTACAGGAGAAGCAATGGGCCTTGATGGGCTTTAGTGGGAAGAGGAGAAAGGGCCAAGGGGCTGCTGCGCCCCCCCTCCCCTCTGGTCCGAATTGGACTAGGGAAAAGGGGGCCGGCCACCTTTCATTCTCCTCCACTTCCTTCTCCCTTCCTCCCCTCTTGGTGGACTCCTACTGGGACTTGGAGTCCTAGTAGGACTCCACATCCTGGCCGCACCAATTGCCTTGGCCGGCCTCCTCCTCCTCCATCCTTTATATACTGAGGCAAGGGGCACCCCATGGACAGAAGTTGATCTTCGTGATCGTTCCTTAGCTGTGTGCGGTGCCCCCCTCCACCATATTCCACCTCGGTCATATTGTAGCGGTGCTTAGGCGAAGCCCTGCGACGGTAGAACATCAAGATCGTCACCACACCGTCGTGCTGACGGAACTCCTCCCCGACGCTTTGCTGGATCGGAGCCCGGGGATCGTCATCGAGCTGAACGTGTGCCAAGAACTCGGAGGTGCCGGAGTAACGGTGCTTGAATCGGTCGGATCGTGAAGACGTACGACTACATCAACCGCGTTGTCACAACGCTTCCGCTGTCGGTCTACAAGGGTACGTAGATCACACTCTCCCCTCTCGTTGCTATGCATCACCATGATCTTGCGTGTGCGTAGGAAATTTTTTGAAATTACTACGTTCCCCAACAGTGGTATCAGAGCCTAGGTTTTATATGTTGATGTTATATGCACGAGTAGAACACAAGTGAGTTGTGGGCGATATAAGTCATACTGCTTACCAGCATGTCATACTTTGTTTCGGCGGTATTGTTGGACAAAGCGGCCCGGACCGACATTACGCGTACGCTTACGCGAGACCGGTTCTCCCGACGTGCTTTGCACAAAGGTGGCTAGCGGGTGACAGTTTCTCCAACTTTAGTTGAACCGAGTGTGGCTACGCCCGGTCCTTGCGAAGGTTAAAACAGCACCAACTTGACAAACTATCGTCGTGGTTTTGATGCGTAGGTAAGATTGGTTCTTGCTTAAGCCCGTAGCATCCACGTAAAACTTGCAACAACAAAGTAGAGGACGTCTAACTTGTTTTTGTAGGGCATGTTGTGATGTGATATGGTCAAGACATGATGCTAAATTTTATTGTATGAGATGATCATGTTTTGTAACCGAGTTATCGGCAACTGGCAGGAGCCATATGGTTGTCGCTTATTGTATGCAATGCAATCGCGCTGTAATGCTTTACTTTATCACTAAGCAGTAGTGATAGTCGTGGAAGCATAAGATTGGCGAGACGACAACGATGCTACGATGGAGATCAAGGTGTCGCGCCGGTGACGATGGTGATCATGACGGTGCTTCGAAGATGGAGATCACAAGCACAAGATGATGGTGGCCATATCATATCACTTATATTGATTGCATGTGATGTTTATCTTTTATGCATCTTATCTTGCTTTGATTGACGGTAGCATTATAAGATGATCTCTCACTAATTATCAAGAAGTGTTCTCCCTGAGTATGCACTGTTGCGAAAGTTCTTCGTGCTGAGACACCATGTGATGATCGGGTGTGATAGGCTCTACGTTCAAATACAACGGGTGCAAAACAGTTGCACACGCAGAATACTCAGGTTATACTTGACGAGCCAAGCATATACAGATATGGCCTCAGAACACGGAGACCGAAAGGTCGAGCGTGAATCATATAGCAGATATGATCAACATAGCGATGTTCACCAATGAAACTACTCCATCTCACGTGATGATCGGACATGGTTTAGTTGATTTGGATCACGTAATCACTTAGAGGATTAGAGGGATGTCTATCTAAGTGGGAGTTCTTAAGTAATATGATTAATTTAACTTAAATTTATCATGAACTTAGTCCTGGTAGTATTTTGCAAATTATGTTGTAGATCAATAGCTCGCGTTGTTGCTTCCCTGTGTTTATTTTGATATGTTTCTAGAGAAAATTGTGTTGAAAGATGTTAGTAGCAATGATGCGGATTGGATCCGTGATCTGAGGTTTATCCTCATTGCTGCACAGAAGAATTATGTCCTTGATGCACCGCTAGGTGACGGACCTATTGCAGGAGCAGATGCAGACGTTATGAACGTTTGGCTAGCTCAATATGATGATTACTTGATAGTTTAGTGCACCATGCTTAATGGCTTAGAATCGGGACTTCAAAGACGTTTTGAACGTCATGGAGCATATGAGATGTTCCAGGAGTTGAAGTTAATATTTCAAGCAAATACCCGAGTTAAGAGATATGAAGTCTCCAACAAGTTCTATAGCTAAAAGATGGAGGAGAATCGCTCAACTAGTGAGCATGTGCTCAGATTGTCTGAGTACTACAATCGCTTGAATCAAGTGGGAGTTAATCTTCCAGATAAGATAGTGATTGACAGAATTCTCTAGTCACCATCACCAAGTTAGTAGAACTTCGTGATGAACTATGATATGCAAGGGATAATGGAAACGATTCCCAAGCTCTTCGTAATGCGGAAATTGACGAAGGTAGAAATCGAGAAAAACATCAAGTGTTGATGGTAGACAAGACCACTAGTTTTAAGAAAAGGGCAGAGGGAAGAAGGGGAACTTCAAGAAGAACAGCAAGCAAGTTGCTGCTCAAGTGAAGAAGCCCAAGTCTGGTCCTAAGCCTGAGACTAAGTGTTTCTACTGCAAAGGGACTTGTCGCTGGAAGCGGAACTACCCCAAGTGATTGGCAGATAAGAAGGATGGCAAAGTGAACATAAGTATATTTGATATACATGTTATTGATGTGTACTTTACTAGTGTTTATAGCAACCCCTCAGTATTTGATACTAGTTCAGTTGCTAAGATTAGTAACTCAAAACGGGAGTTGCAGAATAAACAGAGACTAGTTAAGGTTGAAGTGACGATGTGTGTTGGAAGTGGTTCCAAGATTGATATGATCATCATCGCACACTCCCTATACTTTCGGGATTAGTGTTGAACCTGAATAAGTGTTATTTGGTGTTTGCGTTGAGCATGAATATGATTTGATCATGTTTATTGTAATACGGTTATTCATTTAAGCAAGACAATAAATTGTTGTTCTATTTACATGAATAAAACCTTATATGGTTACACACCCAATGAAAATAGTTCATTGGATCTCAATCGTAGTGATACACATAATCATAATATTGAAACCAAAAGATGCAAAGTTAATAATGATAGTGCAACTTATTTGTGGCACTACCTTTTAGGTCATATTGGTGTAAAGCGCATGAAGAAACTCCATGCTAATGGGTTTTTGGAATCACTTGATTATGAATCAGTTGATGCTTGTGAACCATGCCTCATGGGCAAGATGACTAAAACGCCATTCTCCGGAACTATGGAGCGAGAAACTGACTTATTGGAAATAATACATACTAATGTATGAGATCCGATGAGTGTTAAGGCTCGCGGCGGGTATCATTATTTTCTGACCTTCACAGATGATTTGAGCAGATATGGGTATATCTACTTAATGAAACACAAGTCTGAAATATTTGAAAAGTTCAAAGAATTTCAGAGTGAAGTGGAGAATCATCGTAACAAGAAAATAAAAGTTTCTACGATATGATCGCAGAGGTAAAATATTTGAGTTACGAGTTTGGCCTTCAGTTAAAACAATGTGAAATAGTTTTACTACTCACGCCACCTGGAACACCACAACATAATGGTGTGTCCGAACATTATAACCATACTTTATTAGATATGGTGCGATCTATGATGTCTCTTATCGATCTACCACTATTGTTTTGGGGTTATGCATTAAAGATAGCTGCATTCACGTTTAAAAGGGCACCATCTAAGTCCGTTGAGACGACACAATCTGAACTGTGGTTTGGTAAGAAACCAAAGTTGTCGTTTCTTAAAGTTTGGGATTGTGATGCTTATATGAAAAAGTTTCATCCTGATAAGATCAAACCCAAATCGGAGAAATATGTCTTCATAGGATACCCAAAGGAGACTGTTGGGTACACCTTCTATCACAAATCCGAAGGCAAGACTTTTGTTGCTAAATTCGGAGTTTTTCTAGAGAAGGAGTTTCTCTCGAAAGAAGTGAGTGGGAGGAAAGTAGAACTTGATGAGGTAACTGTACCTACTCCCTTATTGGAAAGTAGTTCATCACAGAAATCTGTTCCTGTGACTACTACACCAATTAGTGAGGAAGCTAATGATGATGATCATGTAACTTCAGATCAAGTTACTACTGAATCTCGTAGGTAAACCAGAGTGAGATCCGCACCAGAGTGGTACGGTAATCCTGTTCTAGAGGTCATGTTACTGGACCATGACGAACTTGCGAACTATGAGGAAGTGATGGTGAGCCCAGATTCCGCAAAATGGCTTGAGGCCATGAAATCTGAGATGGGATCCATGTATGAGAACAAAGTATGGACTTTGGTTGACTTGCCCGATGATCGGCAAGCAATTGAGAATAAATGGTCTTCAAGAGGAAGACGGACGCTGATAGTAGTGTTACTCTCTACAAAGCTAGAATTGTCGCAAAAGGTTTTTTGACAAGTTCAAGGTGTTGACTACGATAAGAGTTTCTCACTCGTATCTATGCTTAAGTCTGTCCAAATCATGTTAGCAATTGCTGCATTTTATGAAATCTGGCAAATGGATAAACAAAATTGCATTCCTTAATAGATTTATTAAAGAAGAGTTGTATATGATACAACCAGAAGGTTTTGTCAATCCTAAAGGTGCTAACAAAATATGCAAGCTCCAGCGATCCATCTATGGACTGGTGCAAGCATCTCGGAGTTGGAATATACGCTTTGATAAGTTGATCAAAGCATATAGTTTTATACAGACTTGCGGTGAAGCCTGTATTTACAAGAAAGTGAGTGGGAGCACTACAGCATTTCTGATAAGTATATGTGTATGACATATTCTTGATCGGAAATAATGTAGAATTATTCTGCAAAGCATAAAGGAGTGTTTAAAAGGATTTTTTTAAAGAAAACCTCGGTGAAGCTGCTTACATATTAAGCATCAAAATCTATAGAGATAGATCAAGACGCTTGATAAGTTTTTTCAATGAGTACATACCTTGACAATATTTTGAAGTAGTTCAAAAATGGAATAGTCAAAGAAAGAGTTCTTGGCTGTGTTACAAGGTATGAAATTTAGTAAGACTCAAAGCCCGACCACGGCAGAAGATAGAAAGAGAATGAAAGTCATTCCCTATGCCTCAGACATAGATTCTATAAAGTATGCCATGCTGTGTACCAGATCTATTGTATACCCTACACTGTTTTTTTGGCAAGGGAGTACAATAGTGATCTAGGAGTAGATTACTGGACAGCGGTCAAAATTATCCTTAGTGGAATAAGGAAATATTTCTCAATTATGGAGGTGAAAAAAAGGTTCGTCGTAAAAAGTTACGTCGATGCAAGTTTTGACACAGATCTGGATGACTCTAAGTCTCGATCTAGATACATATTGAAAGTGGGAGCAATTAGCTAGAGTAGCTCCATGCAGAGCATTGTAGACATAGAATTCGCAAAATACTTACGGATCTGTATGTGTCAGACCCATTGACTAATATTATCTCACAAGCAAAACATGATCACACCTTAGTACTCTTTGGGTGTTAATCACATAAACGATGTGAACTAGATTATTGACTCTAGTAAACCCTTTGGGTATAGGTCACATGATGATGTGAACTATGGGTGTTAATCACATGGTGATGTGAACTATTAGTGTTGAATCACATGGCGATGTGAACTAGATTATTGACTCTAGTGCAAGTGGGAGAGTGAAGGAAATATGCCCTAGAGGCAATAATAAAGTTATTATTTATTTCCTTATATCATGATAAATTTTTATTATTCATGCTAGAATTGTATTAACCGGAAACATAATACATGTGTGAATACATAGACAAACAGAGTATCACTAGTATGCCTCTACTTGACTAGCTCGTTAATCGAAGATGGTTATGTTTCCTAACCATGAACAAAAGAGTTGTTATTTGATTAACGGGATCACATCATTAGAAGAATGATGTGATTGACATGACCCATTCCATTAGCTTAGCACCCGATCGTTTAGTATGTTGCTATTGCTTTCTTCATGACTTATACATGTTCCTATGACTATGAGATTATGCAACTCCCGTTTGCCAGAGGAACACTTTGTGTGCTACCAAACGTCACAACGTAACTGGGTGATTATAAAGGAGCTCTACAGGTGTCTCCAAAGGTACATGTTGGGTTGGCGTATTTCGAGATTAGGATTTGTCACTCCGATTGTCGGAGAGGTATCTCTGGGCCCTCTCGGTAATGGACATCACATAAGCCTTGCAAGCATTGCAACTAATGAGTTAGTTGTGAGATGATGTATTACGGAACGAGTAAAGAGACTTACCGGTAACGAGATTGAACTAGGTATTAAGATACCGACGATCGAATCTCGGGCAAGTAACATACCGATGACAAAGGGAACAGCGTATGTTGTTATGCGGTCTGACCGATAAAGATCTTCGTAGAATATGTAGGAGCCAATATGAGCATCCAGGTTCCGCTATTGGTTATTGACCGGAGACATGTCTCGGTCATGTCTACATTGTTCTCGAACCGTAGGGTCCGCACGCTTAAGGTTTCGATGACAGTTATATTATGAGTTTATGAGTTTTGATGTACCGAAGGAGTTCGGAGTCCCGGATGAGATCGGGAACATGACGAGGAGTCTCGAAATGGTCGAGACGTAAAAATCAATATATTGGACGACTATATTCGGACATCGGAAAGGTTCCGAGTGATTCGGGTATTATTCGGAGTACCGGGTAGTTACGGGAGAAATGGGCCTTGATGGGCTTTAGTGGGAAGAGGAGAAAGGGCCAAGGGGCTGCTGCGCCCCCCCTCCCCTCTGGTCCGAATTGGACTAGGGAAAAGGGGGCTGGCCACCTTTCCTTCTCCTCCACTTCCTTCTCCCTTCCTCCCCTCTTGGTGGACTCCTACTAGGATTTGGAGTCCTAGTAGGACTCCAGATCCTGGCCGCACCAATTGCCTTGGACGGCCTCCTCCTCCTCCATCCTTTATATACTGAGGCAAGGGGCACCCCATGGACAGAAGTTGATCTTCATGATCGTTCCTTAGCCGTGTGCGGTGCCCCCCTCCACCATATTCCACCTCGGTCATATTATAGCGGTGCTTAGGCGAAGCCCTGCGACGGTAGAACATCAAGATCGTCACCACGCCGTCGTGCTGACGGAACTCCTCCCCGATGCTTTGCTGGATCGGAGCCCGGGGATCGTCATCGAGCTGAACGTGTGCCAAGAACTCGGAGGTGCCGGAGTAACGGTGCTTGGATCGGTCGGATCGTGAAGACGTACGACTACATCAACCGCGTTGTCACAACGCTTCCGCTGTCGGTCTACAAGGGTACGTAGATCACACTCTCCCCTCTCGTTGCTATGCATCACCATGATCTTGTGTGTGCGTAGGAATATTTTTGAAATTACTACGTTCCCCAACATGTCTGGCAAGCCAGATCGGTAAAACAGTGGAGGCATACATAGATGATGTGGTCGTTAAAACAAGACATGTTGAATCTCTCGTAGACGACTTGAGGCTCACATTTGATAATCTCCGAACATACGACATCAAGCTCAACCCGGAAAAATGCATTTTCGGCGTTCCAGCCGGAAAGCTCTTGGGCTTCATTGTATCCAATAGAGGAATTGAAGCAAATCCAGCCAAGATCCGAGCTCTGTCGCAATTGGATATCCCAAAGGACCTCAAAGAAATACGAAAGTTAACCGGATGTGTGGCGGCTCTAAGCCGCTTTATCTCCCGCCTGGGAGAAAAGGCCCTTCCCCTTTACCGCCTCCTTCGGCGTACCGAACACTTCAAATGGACGGACGCAGCCACGGCCGGACTCGATGAAATAAAAGCCATACTGGCAACAAACCCAGTCCTGGCCGCGCCAAACACCGGCGAACCAATGCTATTGTACATCGCAGCAACACATCAGGTTGTAAGCGCAGTGCTCGTCGTCGAACGAGAAGGAGATGGACACAAATTCCCCCTTCAAAGGCCTGTCTATTATGTGTCCACTGTCTTCACTCCCTGCAAATCACGGTACCCGCATTATCAAAAGATTGCTTACGCGGTATTCATGGCATCCCGGAAGCTACGACACTACTTTCAAGAGTGATCGATAACAGTAGCCTCGGAAGTACCACTTAACGACATTATCAACAACCCTGACGCAACGAGCCGGATTGCGAAATGGGCCATCGAGCTCCTCCCGTTCGACATAACTTATAAGCCACGACGAGCCATCAAGTTACAAGTTTTGGCCGATTTTGTCACAGATGGACGGAGGCCGAACTCCCTAAAGAGTACGGCACATATTAAAATTGGATCATGCATTTTGACGGGTCCAAAATGTTGGCCAGATTGGGGGCTGGTGTCGTTCTGACTTCCCCCACAGGAGACACAGTTCAATACGTACTACAGATTCTATACACGGACTCCAACAACGCAGCCGAATATGAGGCCCTTCTACATGGTCTCCGGATGGCAGTATCCATGGGCATCCAACGCCTAGAGGTGCGCGGGGACTCGAACCTCGCAATATCCCAAATAAACGGAGACTTCGATGCCAAGGATCCGAAAATGGCAGCTTACCGCTACGCCGTCCTAAAAATGTCAGCTCGGTTCGAGGGGCTTGAATTTCACCATATAGCCCAGGAAAATAATCAGGCGGCAGATGTCTTGGCACGCATCGGCGCAAAACGCAACGTAGTCCCCCCCCCCCAACATCTTCTTGGAAAGGCTTTTTAAGCCATCCGTGGCATGGGAAGGGGAGCCGAACAATAACAGCCCGGACCCAACCGCACCGCCCGACTCCGAACATTCTGACACAATCGGTGGCTCTGCCATTGAAGTAACACCTTCAGCCCACGTAATAATGGCCGTCATTGCCCCATGGACGGAACCATTCCTCGCCTACCTTACTAGGCAGGTACTCCCCAAGGACCAGAATGAGGCATGATGCATAGTGCAGTGATCCAAAGCCTACAGAGTCCACGAGGGGGAGCTTTATAAGAAAAGCACTACCGGAGTCCTTCAAAGGTGCATCTCCGAAGAGGAGGGGCGGAATCTCCTGGCTGAAATCCATGCTGGACTCGGCGGTCATCACGCTGCAGCCCGATCTCTGGTAAGCAAGGCCTTCCATACAGGTTTTTATTGGCCGACGGCCTGGGCAGACGCTCAGGACTTAGTCCAGCGATGCACCGGTTGCCATCTCTTTGCAAACCAAAGCCATATGCCACCCACCGCCCTCCAAACTATCCCCATCACTTGGCCCTTTGTGGTCTGGGGGCTTGATATGGTTGGACCCCTTAAAGGCGGAACCCACAAGGACAAATACCTACTCGTCATGGTGGATAAGTTCACCAAATGGATAGAAGCCAAGCCTGTTAAGACGGCTGAATCCGGGCCTGTGATAGACTTCATATCCGGGGTTGTACACCGTTATGGCGTCCCCCACAGCATCATCACTGATAATGGCACGAACTTTACGGCCGACGAGGTAAAACTCTAGTGCAAAAACTTGGGCATCAAGCTCGATTACGCTTCTGTCTATCACCCACAGACTAACGGCCAGGTCGAACATGCAAACGGTCTTATCATGAGCGGCATTAAACCTAGATTAGTACGATCCCTCAAGGAATCTAACACACACTTGGTAGAGGAGCTCGACTCCATACTCTGGGGGCTGCGGACCACACCGAATCGCACCACTGGATATACACCATTCTTCATGGTGTACGGCGCTGAGGCAGTTTTGCCTTGTGACATAATTCATGACTCACCTCGAGTGCGCATGTACGAAGAAAGAGAAGCCAAGCTCAATCGGCAAGACAGTTTGGATGCATTAGAGGAGGAGCGTGACGTGGCAAAAGCCCGTTCCGCATTTTATCAACAGCAGGCTCGAAGATACCAAAGCAAAGAAGTACGGGCCAAAAATTACAACGTTGGCGAATTAGTTCTACGCCTGCCGGACAAGAAAAAGGACAAACTCAAGCCCAAGTGGGAAGGTCCCTTCATCATCGACCAAGTCCTGACTGGTGGTGCGTACCGCCTGCGAAGTGCATCGGATAACCGACTCGAGCCGAACCCATGGAACGCAGCCCGCCTCCGAAGATTCTATGCCTAGCACCGGATCCTGTGTTCGTCTCCTTACTCTGTCCATTTTTTATATATACCTTCTGTCTTACATTTCTCTCCTTCTCTCTCTCTTTCCATCTTATAGCCTTTAGAGGCTCACAAAGTGGCGTGCTATCCGCGCTCAG
This sequence comes from Triticum urartu, assembly GCF_056163025.1. Lineage (NCBI taxonomy): Eukaryota > Viridiplantae > Streptophyta > Magnoliopsida > Poales > Poaceae > Triticum > Triticum urartu. Next base: position 62,794,204 of record NC_141874.1, on the reverse strand, counting down.
CAAACCTGGGGGCTTCTTTCAACAGAAGCTTATTTCTACGGGCTTCACGCCCAACACATGTGTCCAACTTCTGCGTGTACCTTTTATTCACCACTATATGCATCGATATGACTTAAATTTTGGCCAAGCTGGGTTGCCTGGCTCTTGTGCTTACCCCTACGTTCCCGATTGTTCGGCTAGGCGGTAAAGGGAGCACCTCTGCGATTGTTACTGCCGGGTCAGCCGGACGTGTACCTCAGACTGGGTGAAGCCGAAAGCTAGCATTCTTAAGGGAATATTCGGTCGGTGAACTAAAGACGATCTTTTTTATTTTTTCCACATGCCCCCAGATGTTTTTCCTGCGTTTCTCTTCGCAGCATGAACATGCACTTTAGGGCATGCCTCCCAGGGAAAGGAACCCCTAACGGAACTATTCTCCCTGGAAGATGTTTCTTACTAACCATGTAATATAACATAACTAGTCGGGCACTTGTCTGTTCACGCCATAATGACCCCTACGCCTGGTCTCCATGCATTCCCCGGTTCCTATATAACCGCATAGGAATTCGGACACACTCCGGACTGTCAGGTCCCAAGGCTGAAGTGAAAAGGTCGGCCATGACAAATGATCTATAATCCGGCTAGAAGGCATTATAAATGTCAATTAAATTACATAGTCATTTTGACTGATTGTACTCCTCTTCAATACCATCTAACAGGCTGTCTAATTTACAGTCCTGCTGGGAATACTTTGCGGCCAACTCTACTTGGCCGTATACTAAGCTCACAGGGATCTCCTTCCCATCGGGCCCTACAAGACCAACCTCGGCCATATGGTTGGGGTCGGCCTGTGAATACCGCGTCTTCACCATGGCCCAGGCCTCCCTAGCGCCTTGACGGTAGGCTGATATCTTCCACAACCGGAAGCGCCACTGTGCTCCCCTCAGCTTCTGCGCAAGCTCTCCAAGACCTTCGGGTGTGGAGACGGATGGCCACAGGACCTGGGCGACGCCTCGCATCGCCTGCCGAACTCGATCGAGCAATTGCAAGAGCTCGGGAAGAAGGTCACCCGTAGAACCGGGCATCTCCTCTGCAGGACGACCTGTTAACATACCTACGGATATTGCTATGTTAATCAACGGCACCGCCGAACTTTCTTTTAAAAGGTTCGTTCAAGCACTTACTAAATTTGCTGTGCCAAAGCCGCTGATTCTCCTTCACGGAGTCTGACAGCTGGGCACGAACATCTTTTAGCTCGACGCCCAGCCGGGTGTTGGCATCTTGGAGAACGCTCTTCTCCCCCATCACCTTTAACAGCACCCTTTCACCAGCCTTTAGTTGGCGTTCGAGGTGTTGCCTTTCTGGATTCAATCCGGAGCCATCTGCAATTTTATTTGTCAGATTCGCACAAAAGCCATGCTTCGCCACATACTTATCTTTCGAAATAAATATTACCAGAGGGGGTCTCCTTAGGCTCCCCTGCCGCGGCTAGTGCGGCCTCCAGTTGGGCTTTGCACTCTTCCAGCTCCTGGATCAGTAGGGAATTCTTTTCTGTAAGAACCTGCATTTCAAATGATCCTTAAACCAGTTATTCTAACTGTTTTCAGTCTCGGGGGCTACTGCTACATATATATTTACTAAAATTTTCTTACCCGTATGTCTTTTACATATTGCTCCGTGGCTCTGGCTAGACCATTTTGAGCGACACGGAGGTGCGCATCTCCCGAATTGAAGGCATCTAATGCCTCTTGGGAGAAGCAAGCGTCGCGAAGAATTGTCTGGCGATGCCTGTGGTTCATGGCACTTTCCACCTCTGAGTTGGTGGCAGATAACCCATCCGCATCCTCCGTCGGAGGAGCGCCTGACACATGCCTTGCGTTCGCTTCCGCCCTCGGACCAGGCTTTGGAGCCTGGCTGGTGGAGGCGTGATTAGCAGCCTCTCCGGATATAGTCCGATGAGGTCTCTTCGTCCTGAAAAGGGCACGAGTGTCAAATGTGCCTCTAAGGTATAACAACTGGCATAAAGGGACGCGCCATACCTTCGCGCTGATGCCTCGGTCTGGACTGCACCTCTTTTATGCCCATGGGGCCCTGCGGCCCCTGGTTGGTTTGTCGCCGCAGGTTCGGCCTTCTGCCTCAAAAACCTCCCCTGCAAAGTCCGGTTGCAATCAGGAAATTAAACACACGTGGACGGACCCCTGTCCGGGGTACAGGGACTTCGGTCTCAGGTACCTGGGGTGTTCGGATTAACCCTGGGTAATCGGCCGTAATGGCCACCAAGGCGTTGTCCTTGCTCAATTGATGGAACACTCCATCAATCGGCTCCACAGATATGTCCGGATCCTCTTGAGAGGCCGGGTCGAGAGACCATCCTGAGTCCTCGGGTTGTGGAGGCGGGCTGCTTATGTCTTTAACGGCCCGGCGCAGTTCCTGCGTTGAAGTCATCAGACTAAGTATTTAACAATGGGAAGACTAAACGGATGAGCAAGTAAATGCAACCACTTACCCAGCTTGGGGGATTGTGCATAGAGAATCCACCCTGTGGGTTGACGCGGAGAAATTCCTCCTCTTCTCCCTTGTACAAAGTGGACAAGATCTTTAATAGAGCGGCAACTGAATCTGGCCCTTTACGACCGTAGCGGGTGGCGTCGTCCTCCCCGTTGAAATCCCACATGGGTTGGCTTCTGTACTGAAGCGGCTGCACCCCCCGCATGATGCATTCGGCCATAACTCCGATCATGGTTAGTCCAGAATGGGCCAACAATCTTATTCGGCCCATGAGATAAACGATGTCCCTATCACTTTCCCTTTGAGGGCTCCGTGGACGCCAGCTTAGGCGCTTCTTTAAAGGAGCACTATCGAACTCTGGGAGGCCGATCCGGACAGGATCCGGCAGCGGGACGTCTTCTATATAGAACCATTCCGAGGGCCAGTCTTCGAACGCCTTCTTTGGGGTTCCGGACAGATATCCGGTCCCGGCGATGCACCATACTTCGGCTCCGCCCACTTGATACATTGACCCTTTCTTGGAACGGGGCACGAGGCAAAATATCTCCTTCCACAGTCCGAAATGAGCTTCGATGCCCAAGAACAGCTCGCAGAGGGCTACAAAGCCCGTGATATGCAATACTGAGGCAGGCGTGAGATGATGTAGCTGGAGGCTGTAGAACTCCAGCAGCCCCCAGAGAAACGGGTGGATGGTAAATCCGAGCCCCCTTATTAAGTAAGGAACAAGGCACACCCGCTCTCCTTTGGATGGATTAGGGGCATTCTCTGCTTGCTCTCCGCCGTTGTAGACGGCAAGACCGGCTCGGACCGGGACCATATAGGCCGGGGGGAGAAATCCCTTGGTCTGAAGCGTCACTAGCTCGCTATGCGGAGTACAACATCTCTCCCAATATCCAGGCTTAGGGCTAGAAGGGCGAGAGGAGGAGTTGCGGCGGCTGGCCATGGTGGAATGGACCTTTGTCGGATGCGCTCTGATGAACACTCGTGGAGGGGAGAAGGTGTGGATTGGATCTAAATCCTCGTCCCCTTAAAAAGGGCAACTCATTTACACGGCTAAGGGTGTGAACGTAAAAACACTCAGACTTTTCATATTCGTTTGACACGTGGAAAACGGCCATTATTGGGCGTAGAAGCCAAGGAACGCAACATCTACAAAGAAACCAGACTTTATTCAAACAGGTACACGGAATTTGGAGGAGAACCCGCCTTGCAATGCCGAAGACAATCTGCGCACCGGACTCATCGTCATTGAAGCCTGGTTTGGGGGCTACTGAGGGAGTCCCGAATTAGGGGGTGTTCGGATAGCCGAACTATACCTTCAGCCGGTCTCCTGGACTATGAAGATACAAGATTGAAGACTCCGTCCCGCGTCCGGAAGGGACTTTGCTTGGCGTGGAAGGCAAGCTTGAAGATGTTCAGGTCTCCTACCATTGTAACCGACAACCGACTTTATGTAACCCTAACCCTCTCCGGTGTCTATATAAACCGGAGGGTTTTAGTCCGTAGGCCAACATACACATCAACAATCATACCATAGGCTAGCTTCTAGGGTTTAGCCTCTCTGATCTCGTGGTAGATCTACTCTTGTAATACCCATATCATCAATATTAATCAAGCAGGACGTAGGGTTTTACCTCCATCGAGAGGGCCTGAACCCGGGTAAAACTTCGTGTCCCCTGCCTCCTGTTACCATCCAGTCTAGATGCACAGTTCGGGACCCCCTACCTGAGATCCGCCGGTTTTGACACCGACAGTGGGTAAGCCCTGTCCATTGTGTCCCTAAGAAGGGAGGTATTACTGTTGTTCCTAATGATAAAGATGAATTGATCCCTCAAAGAATTATTATGGGTTATAGGATGGTAATTGATTTCCGCAAATTAAATAAGGCTACTAAAAAGGATCATTAACCCTTACCTTTTATCGATCAAATGCTAGAAAGATTATCTAAACATACACATTTTTGCTTTCTAGATGGTTATTCTGGTTTCTCTCAAATACCTGTGTCAGCCAAAGATCAACCAAAGACTACTTTTACTTGCCCTTTTGGTACTTTTGCTTATAGACGTATGTCTTTTGGTTTATGTAATGCAACTGCTACCTTTCTAAGATGCATGATGGCTATATTCCCTGGCTTTTGTGAAAAGATTTGTGAAGTTTTCATGGACGACTTTTCCGTCTATGGATCTTCTTTTGATGATTGCTTGAGCAACCTTGATCGAGTTTTGCAGAGATGTGAAGAAACTAATCTTGTCTTGAATTGGGAAAAGTGCCACTTTATGGTTAATGAAGGTATTGTCTTGGGGCATAAAGTTTCTGAAAGAGGTATTGAAGTTGATAAAGCCAAAGTTGATGCTATTGAGAAGATGCCATGTCCCAAGGACATCAAAGGTATAAGAAGTTTCCTTGAGCATGCCGGATTTTATAGGAGGTTCATTAAGGACTTCTCAAAAATTTCTCGGCCTCTGACAAATTTATTACAGAAAGATATACCATTTGTCTTTGATGATGATTGTGTAGAAGCATTTGAAATACTTAAGAAAGCATTGATCTCTGCACCTATTGTTCAACCACCTGATTGGAATTTACCCTTTGAAATAATGTGTGATGCTAGTGATTATGCTGTAGGTGCTGTTCTAGGACAAAGAATTGATAAGAAATTAAATGTTATTCAATATGCTAGTAAAACCCTAGACAATGCTCAAAGAAATTATGCCACTACTAAAAAGGAATTCTTAGCAGTTGTATTTGCTTGTGATAAGTTTAGACCTTATATTGTTGATTCTAAAGTAACTATCCACACTGATCATCCTGCTATTAAATATCTTATGGAAAAGAAAGATGCTAAACCTAGACTTATTAGATGGGTTCTCTTGCTACAAGAATTTGATTTACATATTGTTGATAGAAAGGGAGCTAAGAACCCCGTTGCAGACAACTTGTCTATGTTAGAAAATGTGCTTGATGACCCACTTCCTATTGATGATAGCTTTCCTGATGAGCAATTAAATGTCATAAATGCTTCTCATACTGCTCCATGGTATGCTGATTATGCTAATTACATTCTTGCTAAGTTTATACCACCTAGTTTCACATACCAGCAAAAGAAAAAGTTCTTCTATGATTTGAGGCATTACTTTTGGGATGACCCACATCTTTATAAAGAAGCAGTAGATGGTGTTATTAGATGTTGTGTACCTGAGCATGAACAAGAACAGATCCTACGCAAGTGTCACTCCGAAACTTATGGAGGACACCATGCTGGAGATAGGACTGCACATAAGGTATTGCTATCTGGTTTTTATTGGACTACTCTTTTCAAGGATGCCCATAAGTTTGTCTTATCTTGTGATGAATGTCAAAGAATTGGTAATATTAGTAGACGTCAAGAAATGCCTATGAATTATTCACTCGTTATTGAACCATTTGATGTTTGGGGCTTTGACTATATGGGACCCTTTCCTTCCTCTAATGGATATACACATATTTTAGTTGCTATTGATTACGTTACTAAGTGGGTAGAAGCTATTCCAACTAGTAGTGCTGATCATAGAACTTCTATTAAAATGCTTAAATAAGTTATTTTTCCAAGATTTGGAGTCCCTAGATATTTAATGACTGATGGTGGTTCACATTTTATTCATGGTGCCTTCCGTAAAATGCTTGCTAAATATGATGTTAATCATAGAATTGCATCCCCTTATCATCCCCAGTCTAGTGGTCAAGTAGAATTGAGTAATAGATAACTCAAATTAATTTTGCAAAAGGCTGTTAATAGATCTAGAAAAAATTGGTCCAAGAAACTTGATGATGCATTATGGGCCTATAGAACTGCATATAAAAATCCTATGGGTATGTCTCCGTATAAAATGGTCTATGGAAAAGCATGTCACTTACCTCTCGAACTAGAACACAAGGCATATTGGGCTATTAAAGAACTCAATTATGATTTTAAACTTGCTGGTGAGAAGAGGTTATTTGATATTAGCTCACTTGATGAATGGAGAACCCAAGCCTACGAAAATGCCAAGTTGTTTAAAGAAAAAGTTAAAAGATGGCATGACAAAGGATACAAAAACGTGAGTTTAATGTAGGTGATTATGTATTGCTATACAATTCTCGTTTAAGATTTTCTGCAGGAAAACTTCTCTCTAAATGGGAAGGTCCTTACGTTATCGAGGAGGTCTATCGTTCCGGTGCCATAAAAATCAACAACTTCGAAGGCACAAATCCGAAGGTGGTGAACGGTCAAAGAATCAAACACTATATCTCAGGTAATCCCATAAATGTTGAAACGAATGTTATTGAAACCGTAACCCCGGAGGAATACATAAGGGACACTTTCCGGAACGTTTCAAACTCCGAAAAGGAATAGGTATGTGGTATGGTAAGTAAACCAACTCCAAAACAGTTTTTAAGGCAATATTTCTCCGTTTTGGAATATTTAGAAAAATAGAAAAATAAGAAGTAGTCCGGGAAGGACATGAGGCCTCCACGAGGATGGAGGGCGCGCCCTAGCCTACTGGGCGCGCCCCCCTACCTCGTGGGCACCTCGGGTGCTCTCCGGACTCCGTTTTCGTACACGACACGTATTTTGGTCGGTAAAAATTCATTATATAATCTCCCGGGGGTTTTGACTCCCGTATCACGCAAAAATCTCCTGTCTTTGTTTCGAGTTGTTTTCTGTCAGGGTTGTCAAGGCCAGGCACTATGTCGTCTCCCTCCTCCTCCAACCATGAGGGAAACGATGCTTGGCTAATGAAGATAGAGCTGAAGAGAGAAGAACCTATGGAGATCAACAAGGATGAAGGGATCAAGAAGGCCATGCAGGACCAAGTTCCGGCAACAGAAGACACCCTTCAACTGGATCACAATCTTCTTACCCCAACAGAAATCGGAGCTTTCAAGATGATTGAGTTATCTCGTATACAAAATAAGTATCTCACACGTGAAAATATTTTGTTGAAGGAGCATATCATCGCACTCAAGGGCATTATCCGCAAGTTAGAAGACCTCCTACGCTCGATGTGCGACTATCCATCATCAACAACTCCACCTTCTTCACCAACAAAGAAGAATTGAGCATCGGGTATGGGCACTCCCCTTGGCAACTGCCAAGCTTGGGGGAGTGCCCCGGTATCATATCACCATCACTTTTATCTTTACCGTTTTTCTTAGTTCGATCCTTTTGGTAATATCTTGATCTAGTAGAATAAAAGTTCTTAGTATGATCTAGTTGTGAGTTTTGCTTTATAATCCTTCTATGTAATCGAGTCCGTGAGCTATATAATAAAGATTAGTGTTGAGTCAAGGGCTTGATTATTTTGCCATGATCCTAAGGGAATAAAAGAAAAGAGAAAGAAATAAAAAGAAACAAAGAGATCATGTGAGTCTTATGGAGAGTAATGAGCTCACATAGAAAAAGTATGATGAATAAAAGTTGTTGAGGGTTGACAAACATAGTTTTTGTCATCGTTGCAATTAATAGGAAGTAATAAAGAAAGAGAGGTCTTCACATATAAATATACTATCTTGGACATCTTTTATGACTGTGAGCACTCATTAAAATATGACATGCTAAAGAGTTGACATTGGACAAGGAAGACAACGTAATGGGTTATGTTTTCTTACATCTTAGATAAACTATATTGTCATGGATCATCCAACATGGTTGAGCTTGCCTTTTCCCCTCATGCTAGCCAAATTCGTCGCACCAAGTAGAGATACTACTTGTGCTTCCAAATACACTTAAACCAGTCTTGCCATGAGAGTCCACCATACCTACCTATGGATTGAGTAAGATCCTCCAAGTAAGTTGTCATCGGGGCAAGCAATAAAAATTGCTCTCTAAATATGTATGACTTATTAGTGTCGGAGAAAATAAGCTTTATACAATCGTGTGATATGGAAGAAATAAAAGCGACAGACTGCATAATAAATGTCCATATCACAAGTGGCAATATAAAGTGACGTTCTTTCGCATTAAGATTGTGTGCGTCCAACCATAAAAGTGCATGACAACCTCTGCTTCCCTCTGCAAAGGGCCTATCTTTTACTTTTATCTCCTACATTGCATAAGAGTCATGGTGATCCTCACCCTTCCTTTTTACATTTTATCCTTTGGCAAGCGCGGTATGTTGGAAATATCCTGGTATATATGGCTAATTGGATGTGAGTCTTCATGAATTATTACTGTTGACATTACCCTGGAGATAAAACGTTGGGAGGCAAAACTATAAGCCCCTAACTTTCTCTGTGTCTGATTAAAACTCCATACCCATAAGTATTGCCGGAGTGTCAACAATTGTGAAAGATTATATGATAGTTGAGTATGTGGACTTGCTGAAAAGCTCTTATACATTGACTCTTTCCTATGTTATGATAAATTGCAATTGCTCCAATGACTGAGATTATAGTTTGTCAGTTTTCAATGAAGTTTACTATTCATACTTGAGATTGTGATTGAATTATTATTCTAGCATAAGAAATCATATGGCAAGAATTATATAAGTTGTTGTTCTAAGAATGATCATGATGCCCTCATGTCCGTATTTTATTTTTATCGACACCTCTATCTCTAAACATGTGGACATATTTTTCGATTTCGTCTTTTCGCTTGAGGACAAGCGAGGTCTAAGCTTGGGGGAGTTGATACGTACATTTTGCATCATGCTTTTATATCGATATTTATTGCATTATGGGCTGTTATTACACATTATGTCACTATACTTATGCCTAATCTCTCTTATTTTACAAGGTTTACATAAAGAGGGAGAATGCCAGAAGCTGGGATTCTGGGCTGGAAAAGGAGCAAATATTAGAGACCTATTCTGCACAGCTCCAAAAGTCCTGAAACTTCACGGAAGACGTTTTCCAGATATATAAAAAAAATACTCAGTGGAAGAGATTCACCAGGGGGGCCACACCCTGCCCACGAGGGTGGGGGGCGCGCCCTACCCCCTGGGCGCGCCCCCCTACCACGTGGGCCCCCTGGTGGCCCTCCGGTGGCCATCTTTTGCTATATGAAGTCTTTCGATGGGAAAAAATAACAAGCCATCTTCTCTGATGAAACTCCGCCGCCACGAGGCGGAACCTTGGCGGAACCAATCTAGGGCTCTAGCGGAGCTGTTCTACCGGGGAAACTTCCCTCCCGAAGGAGGAAATCATCGCCATCGTCATCACCAACGCTCCTCTCATAGGGAGAGGGTAATCTCCATCAACATCTTCATCAGCACCATCTCCTCTCAAAACCTAATTCATCTCTTGTATCCAATTCTTGTCTCCAAGTCCGGGATTGGTGCTAGTAGGTTGCTAGTAGTGTTAATTACTCCTTATAGTTGATGCTAGTTGGTTTAATTGGTGGAAGATCATATGTTCAGATCCTATATGCACATTAATACCCCTCTGATTATGAACATGTTTATGCTTTGTGAGTAGTTACTTTTGTTCCTGAGGACATGGGAGAAGTCTTGCTATTAGTAGTCATGTGAATTTGGTATTCGTTCGATATTTTGATGAGATGTATGTTGTCTCTCCTCTAGTGGTGTTATGTGAACGTTGACTACATGACACTTCACCATTATTTGGGTCTAGAGGAAGGCATTGGGAAGTAATAAGTAGATGATGGGTTGCTAGAGTGACAGAAGCCTAAACCCTAGTGTATGCGTTGCTTCGTAAGGGGCTGATTTGGATCCATATGTTTCATGCTATGGTTAGGTTTACCTTAATACTTTTGTTGTAGTTGTGGATGCTTGTAATAGAGGTTAATCATAAGTGGGATGCTTGTCCAAGTAAGGGTAGTACCCAAGCACCGGTCCACCCACATACCAAATTATCAAAGTACCGAATGTGAATCATATGAACGTGGTGAAAACTAGCTTGACGATATTCCCATGTGTCCTCGGGAGCACTTTTCTCTATATAAGCGTTTGTCCAGGCTTGTCCTTTGCTACAAAAAGGATTGGGTCTCCTTGCTGCACTTTATTTACTTTTGTTACTTGTTGCTCGCTACAAATTATCCTATCACAAAACTATCTGTTACCACTTATTTCAGTACTTGCAGAGAATACCTTGCTGGAAACCGCTTATCATTTCCTTCTGCTCCTCGTTGGGTTCGACACTCTTACTTATCGAAGGACTACGATAGATCCCCTATTTGTGGGTCATTAGTAACCGCTCTAGGAGGGGGCGACCTCGAACTGGATGGTATCTCTTCCGTAATTTGAATCATCTCTACAGACAACCTCGAGTTTGATTTTCCCTATGGGACGGACCGGGCGGCCTAGTACTATCCCGTGGAAGCCCATGTTCGACCTCCGTAGTCCTCACATGAGATCTTCATGTTTTCTAGGGTGTCAATGAAGATAATGTTGAGGCCGCTGCCTCTGTCTATCGGGACGCGTGAGAGGCGGCAACCTCCAATGATGGGATCTAGCACCAGGGCATGCTTGTCTGGTTGTACACCATATTTACGGTGATCCCCGGTGTCGAAGGTGATTGTCTCTTGGGACCATGCCAACCGTTTACTGGTTATGTCCCCTACTGTGTAGATCGCTCGTCTGGCGAGCTTCCGGTTTTGACGCGTGTCCGCTGTCATGAATATCATGTTCACGAAGGTCTCACAGGAGGCCTCGTAGCACTGTGGAGGTCATATATATGATGTGTCTCCATGCGAGGTGATCGGGGTGATCATAGACCTCTTGGGCCTGCCATTGCCTGTTATACACGCGTTTGACATAGCATGAGGGTGAGATGTTGAGGAATTGTCCTGATCCATCAGCGACTATCTCAAAAGAGCTGAACATGAGGCAGTGGCCTAACGAGGCATTGCCGACCTCTAATGATTCTCCGAACCAGGTTCATTCTCTGGTCAATGTCGCACGTGCCTGGCGCACCAACTGACGGAGCAAATTCCCGTCAGATCCCTCGGTAGGGTTCATGACGAGACCGGAAGTACTAGAACGGAGTTTGCACACACAATTTACCAAGGTTCGGGCCTCCAAAGAGTTATACCCTATGTCCTACTTTGTCTTGCTATTCATGGCGAGGGAGTACGTTGTGCAGAGGATTACAATGGTGTTTGAGATGTCTACCGAGAGGTGAGTTCTAGATTTGATTGCTAATAAGGCCCTAGGCCTCCCTTTATATAGACGAGATAGGCCTAGGGTTTATATAGGGGAGATTAGATTGATTCGTTCGTCGCCCTCTCTTGGGAACACACTCATGTCCTTTGTATTCCTAGGGCTCCATGACCTCCTTTGGGCTAAGTGGGCCCTCGTCAAGGACGAGGGTGGGTGTCGATGTCAAAACTGGCGAATCTTGGGTAGAGGGTCCCGAACTGTGCGTCTAAGATCGGTAGTAATAGGAGACGGGGGACACAATGTTTACCCAGGTTCGGGCCCTCTCTGTGGAGGTAATACCCTACTTCCTGCTTGATTGATCTTGATGAATATGAGTATTACAAGAGTTGATCTACCATGAGATCATAATGGCTAAACCCTAAAAGTCTAGCCTGACTGACTATGATTATGAGGATATATCTACGGACCTAGCCCTCCGGTTTATATAGACATAGGAGGGACCAATGGTTACATAAGGTCGGTTACAGAGAAAGGAATCTTCATATTTGGTCGCCAAGCTTGCCTTCCACGCCAAGGAGAGTCCCATCCGGACACGGGTAGAGTCTTCGGTCTTTGTATCTTCACAACCCATCAGTCCGGCCCATGTCTAATAGGTCGGACGCCCAAGGACCCCTCAGTCCAGGACTCCCTCAGTAGCCCCTAAACCAGGCTTCAATGACGAGGTGTCCGGCGCGCAGATTGTCTTCGACATTGCAAGGCGGGTTCCCCTTTCCGAATACTCCAAGATAGTCTTCAGACATAATGAACGTGTCCGGATCTACAACACAAGTACCACATACAACCACAGAGAATATAATATTGCATGAGTCCATTCCATTGACAACTCTTTGTAATGTAACATCACGTCTGCTAGGTCATCATTTCGAACCGTTTTCTGTCTGCCGCTCCATGTTTCGAGACCCGGTTTTAATAGGCACGTCTTGTCGAAGCAGAGATCGTGTTCCCTTATTGCGGGATCCTCATCAATACGGGCGTTGGTAATATAACCGTGTCGTTTGCACAGCCCTTGGGAATAGGCGAGTTTTAAGGCGAGTGGGAGGCGCTTGATATTTGCTACCTTTATAAGGAGATAAGGATTCCCTTTCTTCACCCATGCCTTCTCTCTTTCTCTGTCCTTCCATTCTCGAGCTCCAGCGCCTAACTCCTCATTCTTTCTGTCTCAAGGAATCACTCAACCATGTCCGGGTCCGGAGGTCAAGGCAAGTGGATGGCCTCCTCCGTTAGGGAGAAGGACATCGCGAAGCTTTGGGAGGCCGGGTATCTGGTGAAGGAAATCACCCACCGGCTTCCAGCAAAGGGGCAAATCGTCCCCACCCCTAAGCCCAACGAGAGGGTGGTGTTCATCCCTCATTTCATCCGCAGGTTAGGGTTTCCCCTCCATCCCTTCGTCCGTGGGCTGATGTTTCTATTACGGGCTAGATTTCCATGACCTAGCCCCGAACTCTTTCCTTAACATCTCGGCATTCATTGTCGTGTGCGAGGCCTTCCTCCGCATCCAACCCCACTTCAGACTGTGGCTCAAGATCTTCAACGTGAAGCCGAAAGTGGTGGATGGCCAGCACGCGGAGTGCGGAGGTGCCATGGTGAGCAAGATGCCCAAAGTCACATGGCCCAAAGGTACCTTTGTGGAGACTGTCAAGGAGTGGCGGAAACTGTGGTTCTACATCACAGAGCCCTGCGGCGCCACCTGGGCTGCGGCTTCCGAATTCACTCCAGAGCTCCAATGCGGCTTACCTCCTGGATAGAGAAGGGCCCAAATTGGTCTTCGTCGGACGAACTGATAGCGCTGCAAACGCGCATCCAAAGCATGGTGGATAAAGACATCAAGCTCGTCGACGTAATCTAGGTGATGCTAGTTCGCAGGATCCTCCCATGCCAAAGCCGAAGCTGCCCCTTATGGGAATTCGACCCGAAGAAGCACCAAACCTTGGAGAGGCTCATCAGAACCACTCACGAAGATGCCTGGAACTTGCTCTTCAAGGGCAACGAGACGCCGCCAACCATAGACTCGGACCGCGGGCACGATGTTACTCATTCCGCCAATGCGGTAAGCCTTTCGTGTCTCCAAACGCATCCTATACCTGCTTGTTTCAAGGAGGATATCTAAATTTTATTATTATTGTTCTTTCAGGTATGGATGTTGAGGGCGGAGCGGATTCACTGTTCGGCTCCGCTGCCCAAGGAACCAGTCATCCCGCTCCTGGCGAAGATGCTGGTGCCGGCGCCCTATAAGGCCCCGGAGAAGAAGTTCAAGAATAAGGCCAAGGGGGTCTAGAGTGGCCTCCGCCGCATAGGAGCCCCGGACGTATCGTACGAAGACAAGACTCTCTCCTCCGGCGCCGAAGACGATGATGAGGTGGAGGAAGAAAGCACCTCTCCCCCTGATGGGGGGAGGAAGAAGAGGGCGGCCTCCACAAATCTGGAGGCGGAGGCGCCCAAGAGGGGGAATGGTCCCCCTACGGATAACTCCGCGTGGGACGACGACAGCAACCCGGAGCAACACCCCCAAAACAAGCCTCTGGCCGCGTCGTAAGTACTACAAACCCGCATACGTCCATACATCCGGCCTCTCTTGCTTCATGATATTAACATGTGTAAATGATGCCGTTGCAGTCCAGCCCACAAGAGCTCCCAGCGATCCTCATCAAGAGGTTCGCTGGATTCAAAGGTGATGGCCAGCGAGTCATTGCCGGCCGCTCACTCTCCCACGGCCAAGGGCGACGACGAGGTGTTGTCCCAAAGGACCTTCCCCGGCCAGGAAGAGGTTCAGGAGGCCGCCAGGGTGGCGCCAGAGGGCGAAGCCTCGGCTGCCGGACACATGGGGGAGCAGACCCCCATGGCGACTGGGATGGGGGCCTTGCTCAATTCGGCCCCCAGCCGAACACAAGTCCGGAGACCTATACGGCTCCGAAATCCGGCGAGAAACCTCCTTCAAAAGAAGGGAGTGTGCCTGTTCCGCCGGTGACCTCTGTCCAACCAGAGGCACCGGATAATCTGCTGGAAGCGCTACGAGGCGCTTCCATTGTGGATGAACACCGTATCCTTATGAGTACGGTGATTGAGAGGGTTCGGTCCGTCAAGAGCGGACTAACCGAAGCCTGCAGCAGCCCGCTGACAGGTTTTGAGGTACGCGACGCAAAAGATAAAATCCCCATATAGATAGTATCCCCTGAGACACTATCCGGTGTTCGGAAAGAAAAGCGGGCAGAGGATCAATTTATTTTCGCAAGAGACTAACTAAATATGTCTTATATGAATAAGCAGGCGTCGTTGTTGGCCGTGACCGCGCACACTGCCGAAGTCTCCGGACTAAAGCAGAGACTAGAGCGGGCCGAGCAGGAGCTCGGCCAAGCGAAAAAGTAGCTGGAAGACCAGCAAGGTATGTACTGACTAGCTGTATATTAGAATAGAATAAATAATGCGTATTGACCGTAATGCCATGATATGTGTAGGAGCGGCGACCGAGGTCGAGGCCCTTAAACAGGCCTTGGCCCAGGCCGAGGAGAAAGCTGCCAAGGAAAAGCCGCTCAAGAGAAGCACGAGGCCAGGCTTGATGAGGTCCAACAAGAGCTCTAGGATGTAGTGAAGAAATGTGAATCCTTGGAGCGCGACGTTTCGGCTCGAGAGACCGAACTCGCTAAGGCCCTCCAAAGCGCGGAAGAGGCTTGGGTTGAGGCGCAGGGCACCCTCCAGGAGATCCAAGAGGCCAAGAAAATTGCGGCGGGTAAGGAGTTTAGTATGCACAGCAAGTATGTGAAGAAGAAGTATTTCTTACTAACCCGGATTCAGAGTTCTCCAGGGGCGTTTGCAGATCTGCCGCACAGTGTGTCTGACGCTGCGGAGTTCTTCCGAGCCGAAGAAGGGAGCTCAACGAAGAAGCTGTTCTGGTCGCAATATCTTGCGCCAGAACATCCAGTGCCCTTTAGCGATCAGCTAAAACAGTTGGTCGAGCTGCATAGGATGGCCGAACTGGCCATGAAGGATTTAATAATCTGGTTGTGGCCTACCGAAGCTATGCCCGAAAGCTACTTCGGGCTCGTGAAGCGGCTGGTGAACGCCTGTCCTCGGTTGGACGTCGTCAAGCGATCGGCCTGCATTGAGGGTGCGCGCATGGCCTTCTCCCGCGTCAAGGTGTGGTGGGCGAAGATGGACGCCGTCAAGCTTACGACCGAGGGACCGCCAGAGGGCAAGGAGCACCGCACACCCGAGCGGTATTTTGCAGATGTCCCGGAGGGGTTCCGTATTGTGGCAACACAATTTGTGCAAGACATTATTTTCGAATGAATACATTCATGTTGTCTTTCCCTTGTATGATGAAACAAAGTCGTTACGTAATATAATGTTTGTTATTTAAAAAATTTCTCCTCATGTGTGGCCGTGTTGTGTGAAATCTGAGAGTTGGCTAGTCGTCGGCTTCTGCCCCCACGTAGGCAGTACGAGGGTGTTCGGGATGTAATCTAAACACTCTTGATCCAATTGTTTGGTCCTTAAAGGAGGTGTTTAGCGCGACGAACCAGGCAATCGGACTATGCGGCTTTAGCACCCTCACTTAGCCATAGGAGTTTGACAATAGAAATATAGGCGTAGCCCCTAGTATCCGAACTAGGATGCTGTAAACACTTGATCGGGTAAGTACCAATCCCTCGCGTAATGAAAAAAAATCTCTAAGGATTTGAGACCTCCGAAGAGCTGACCGGCTCTCGCCGCATCATGATAGTCAGTTTTCGGCTTTCTCTACTGAGGTGCTCATCCGGGTAAACCAGGGCACAATCGCAGTAGTTCTCCCTTTACTACCCTAGCCGATACAGCGGCACGTAAGGTAGTAAGCACACGATCCGGGCAACCCAACTATTGACAAAAGACATGATTCGGAGCCAATGCATATAGTGCTAAATTCGGGGTGCCGAACTACACTGTAAAAGTGTTCGGACTTTTGTTGCCATGTTGTGGGGCGCTATGAAGCCCCTGGCAAATTGGAATGCACCAGAGTGTGCGGGTGCTATCTGATAAAGTTACCAAAAAAGAAAAAGAAGAAAAGGTAGTAAGCTAGAGCCTTAAAACTTGGGCCACAAACCGTTTCCCTTATAATTTCATTGGTGCGTAAAGGCGCATTTATACAAGTAGTGCAATGAGTAGAAGGCTATTTAATATGCCTTGACCAAGGGAGAGCTGCATGTGGGTCCTGAAAACAGGTAGAGGGGTCGTTAAAGAAACCACCTAAAATTTCCCCAATGCGTCCATGCTTCCTGTCGTCTTGGTGTATTTATCCTTTGGAAAGAATCGATGGTCGAGCCGTCAGGGAAGGCCTGTGAAAAAGAAGCCTGAAAAAAGGGGAAAAGGAAACAGTGAAAGTATGTGTGTCCAGGGCGGTCGAGCCGTATTGTGGATCACAAGCTGGTTATGCCTCCATCCGTGCCATGGTATTTTTAGTGCGTAGTTATGTACGCGCGGTACAATTGCTGCCACTTGGTCGGGACTGGGACAGAGGCCGAATTGCTAGTCGAGCTCTTGACGAGCCGAGCTGTCCTGCTACAGAATAGTCCGGACTCTCTTGAAAGTGACTGGGGGATCGACCACCGAATTAAGGTTCTGCTTGAAAAGGCCGCTCTGTACTTCTGCTGCTAAGGCAGCGGTGTGCTCCTCAGTGTGGAGGGAGCATTTCGTGTTTCCATTAACTGTTATGACGCCTCGTGGTCCAGGCATCTTGAGCTTGAGATAAGCGTAGTGTGGCACCGCGTTGAATCGAGCAAATGCGGTTCGTCTGAGCAGTGCATGATAGCCACTGCGAAAAGGGATGATATCGAAGATTAACTCCTCGCTTCGAAAGTTGTTCGGGGATCCGAAGACAACCTCTAGTGTGATTGAGCCCGTACAAAGGGCCTCTACACTTGGTATGACTCCTTTAAAGGTAGTCTTTGTGGGCTTGATCCGTGATGGATTGATGCCCATTCTGCACACTGTATCCTGATAGAGCAGGTTGAGGCTGCTGCCACCGTCCATCAGGACTCGCGTCAGGTGGAACCCATCAATTATTGGGTCCAGGACCAGTGTGGCTGAACCATCGTGACGGATACTGGTCGGGTGATCCCGACGATCGAAGGTAATCGGGCATGACGACCATGGATTAAATTTTGGGGCGACTGGCTCTATCACGTAGATGTCCCTAAGCGCGCGCTTGCGCTCCCTCTCGGGGATGTGGGTAGCATATATCATGTTCACCATTTTGACCTGAGGGGGATAGTTCTTCTGTCCCCCTGTGTTTGGTGGCCGGGGCTCCTCGTCGTCGTCCTCGCTTTGTGATCCCTTCTCCTCGCTTTCAGCGTTTAACTTGCCGGCCTGTTTGAAAACCCAACAATCTCTGTTGGTATGATTGGGTGGTTTGTTCGGGGTGCCATGAATCTGTCACGGACGATCTAGTATGCGGTCCAAGATGGATGAGCCAGAATTGTTATTTTTGAATGGCTTCTTCCGCTGACCGGACTTAGAGCCACTGAATCCGGCATTGACCGCCGTATCATCGGTGTTGTCATTGTTGTTTTGACGATTGTGTCTGTTGCGTCGAGACTTATCGTTGCTATTTCTGGCTTCAGGGGTGCCGACATCGCTTGCATTGTTTTTGCTACGGGCCAGCCAACTATCCTCACCCGCACAAAAGCGGGTTATGAGTGTCGTGAGGGCTTCCATGGACTTCGGCTTTTCTTGGCCGAGGTGGCGGGCGAGCCATTCATCGTGAATGTTGTGTTTAAAGGTCGCTTGTCGGTGTCAAAACCGGCGGATCTCGGGTAGGGGGCCCCGAACTATGCGTCTAAGGCGGATGGTAACAGGAGGCAGGGGACACGATGTTTACCTAGGTTCGGGCCCTCTTGATGGAGATAATACCCTACGTCCTGCTTGATTGTTCTGGATGATATGAGTATTACAAGAGTTGATCTACCACGAGATCAGAGAGGCTAAACCCTAGAAGCTAGCCTATGGTATGATTGTATGTTGTCCTACGGACTAAAACCCTCCAGTTTATATAGACACCGGAGGGGGCTAGGGTTACACAAGGTCGGTTACAAAGGAGGAGATATACATATCCGTATTGCCTAGCTTGCCTTCCACGCCAAGTAGAGTCCCATCCGGACACGGGACGAAGTCTTCAATCTCGTATCTTCATAGTCCAACAGTCCGACCAAAGGATATAGTCCGGCTGTCCGGAGACCCCCTAATCCAGGACTCTCTCAGTAGCCCCTGAACCAGGCTTCAATGACGATGAGTCCGGCGCGCAGTATTGTCTTCAGCATTGCAAGGCGGGTTCTTCTCCAAATCTTGAATATCTGTTAAGTAGTGTCGGGCTCCCATAAATGTTGGACTTCTTGGCTTCTGTGTCCAATAAGGGCCATCTTCCACGTGTCGAGCGAATGCGAGGAGCCAGGGCGTTTTTACATTCGCCCCCCTAGCCAGGTAAATAAATTGTCTATTAAAGGGATGGGGATCCTTAGATCCAATCCACACCATCCTCCCACGGCAAGAATCCATCGGAGCGCGCTTGGAAAAAATCCATTCCAACATGGCCGACCACCATAGATCCTCCTCCCGCCCCCGTAGCCCTAAGCCCGGTGATTGGGAGAGGTGTTCCGTCCCGCACAGTCGATTAGTAGAGCTGCAGACTCAGGGATTTCTCCCTCCGGCGTATATGGTCCCCGTCTGAGCTGGGCTCGCCACTTATAATGGCGGGGAGCAAGCGGAGAGCTTCCCCAGCCCCTCTAAGGGGGAGCGGGTATGCCTCGTCCCTTACTTACTAAGGGGACTCGGATTTCTAATTCATCCGTTCCTCTGCGGGCTCCTGGAGTTCTACGGCCTCCAACTGCATAATTTCACCCCTGCTTCCATACTACACATCGCCGGTTATGTTGCCCTTTGTGAGCTGTTTCTGGGCTGCGAGGCTCATTTCGAGCTGTGGAAGAGGTTATTTTGCCTTGTGCCCCGCACACAGAAGGGGTCACTTTATCAGGTGGGCAGAGCCGAAATATGGCGCATCGCCGAGACCGGATACCTATCTGGCACTCTGAAGAAGACGTCCGAAGAATAGCCTTCGGAGTGGTTTTATATGGAGGATGTCCCCCTTCCAGACCCTGTTCGGCGAGGTCTTCCTGAGTTCAACAATGCTCCTCTGAAGAAATGCCAAAGCTGGCGCCCACGGAGCCCCCAGGAGGAAGACAACGGAGAAGTCCTTTACCTGATGAACCGGATTAAAGCGTTGGCTCAATCAGGTTTGACAATAATTGAGGTTATGTCAATATGCATAATGCGGGGAGTGCAGCCACTTCAATATCGAGGGCACCCCCTATGGTGTTTTAACGGGGAAGATGATGCCACCCGTTGCGGGCGTAAGGGACCGGACTCTGCTGCTGCTTTAGCAAAAATTCTATCCAAGTTGTTCAAGGGAGAGGAAGAGGAGTTCATCTGTATCAAGCCACGGGATGGATTCTCCATGTACAACCCTCCAAGCTGGGTGAGCTATACCTCTTTACTCCCATTCTTCCTGCATTCTTCGTCGTAGGTACTCACCATGCCATTTTACGGCAAGAACTGCGAAAAGCTGTAAGGGAGGTCAACAGCCCATCTCCACAACCAGAGGACCCTGGCCGGGCCCTCGGTCCCGGACTCAAAGAGGATCCGGACATATTCGTGGAGCTGATAGACAGGCAATTCTATCAATTGAGCTGCGATGACGCCATGGTGGCCATAACGGCCGACTATCCCGGACTGCTCCCTACGTCGCACGTAAGAAAAACCAAAATCCCAACTCCAAAAATAGGATCCCCTTTTAGACACTTCACCTACCATACACATATGGTGTTTTACAGGGAAGGCATTCAGGACGCCGTGCTGAACCTGCAGCAACTCGCCAACAAGAGGCACCAAAGCCGGGTAGGCCAAAAAGGAAGGCGGTCAGGACGGAGACGCTGGCACAGAGGTATGACATAAAACCTCGCTCCGTGGTTGTCGTCTTTCTCAAAATGTAATGACGTCTATGTTTCTTTAATTGAAAAAACGCTCGCCGGACTATATCCGGAGAGGCTGCCGATCACGCCTCCACCAGTCGGGCTCCAGGGCCGGACATAGAGGCGGAAGCCAACATGGGGTGGACGCCGGATGCTCCTCCTACCTAGGATGCGGATGGACTATCCGCTACAAATTCAGAAGTGGAGAGCGCCATGAATCACAGGCGTCGCCGGGCCGTACTCCGTGACGCTTGTTTCTCGCCAGAGGAATTTGATGCCTTCAATTCCGGAGAGGCGTACATTCGTGCTACTCAAAATGGTCTAGCCAGAGCCACTGACCAGTATGTAAGGGATATACGGGTAAGAAAATCTGACGATTATATGTATCAGTAGCCCCTGAGACTTGAAACATTTGACGCAACTGATTTAAGGATCATTATTTGTGCAGGTTCTTATGGAGAAGAATTCCCAATTGTCTCAAGAGCTGGACGAGTGCAAGGCCCAGCTGGAAGCCGCTGTTGCCGCATTGAAGGAGTCCAAAAAGGGTCTGGTAAAACTTTTGTCTATTGCAAAGAATATGGGTACCAGGTAGTATGCGGCATGTATGCACACCTAACAATAGATGTTGCATGTGGCCCCAGAGTGAATCCAAAGGCCGTGGAGGCGGATACGGCACGTGATGATTGACAGCGAAATGCTGGCGAGCGCGTGCTGACGCGAGTCAGGCAGGAGAAAAATGATCTCCAAGACGCCAATATCCGGCTAGGCGTGGAACTGAAAGATGTCCGAGCCCAACTTGCGGACTCCGTGAAGGAGAATAAACGGCTTCGGCGCGGCATTTTTAGTAAGTGCTTGAACGAACTTTTTAAAGGAGTTCGGCGAAGAAGCCTGCTAACAGCGTTATGTCTGCAGGTATGCTAACGGGTCGTCCCGCGGAGGAGATGCCCGGGTCTTCGGGTGATCTTCTACCAGAGCTCTCACAACTGCACGAACAAGTTCGGCAGGTGATGCAGGGTATTGCCCAAGCCTTGTGGCCATCCACATCCCCGCCAGGAGGCATGGGGGAGCTTATAGAGAAGCTCAAGGGAGCGCGGCGGCGCTTCCGATTATGGAAGATATCAGCCTGCCGACAAGGTGCAAGGGAAGCCTGGGCTATGGTGAAGAAACGATATACCAAGGCGGACCCAAACCATATGGCCGAGGTCGGACCTGTGGGGCCCGATGGGAAAGAGATCCCTGCCAGTTTAGTGTATGACCAAGTAGAATTAGCCGCAAAGTATTACCAATAGGATTGTAGGCTAGACAACCTGTTGGATGGTATAGAGGAAGAATTTAATCAGTCTTAGTGAATGTGTACTTCAAGTGACATATATAATGTCCCTAGCCAGATTGTAAATCATTTGTCATGGCAGACCTTTTCGCTTCGACCTCTGGACCCGATAGTCCGGAGTGTATCCGAATACCCACTTGGTTATGTAAAAACCGAGGTATGCATGGAAACCAGGCGTAGGGGTCATAAGTGCTTGAACAGACAAGTACCTAACTAGCTATGTTATATTACATGGATAGTAAGAAACATCTTCCAGGGAGAATAGTTCCGTTAAGGGTTCCTTTCCTGGGTACGCATGCCCTAATGTGCATGTACGAATTGCGAGATGCAGGCTAAAAACATCTGGGGGCGTGTAGTAAATTAAATGAAAGTCATCTTTTGTTCACCGACCGAATATTCCCTTAAGAACGCTAGCTTTCGGCTTCACCCAGTCTGAGGTACACGTCCGGCTGACCCGGCAGTAACAATCGCAGAGGTGCTCCCCTTATGCCCTAGCCAAATTAACGGGAATGTAGGGCATAAATACAAGAGCCAGGCAACCCAGCTTGGCCAAAACTGAAGTCATACCGATGCATATAATGGAGAAAAAAGGTACATGCGGAACAATAACACATGTGTGGGGCATAAAGCCCGGAAATATAATTAGATTAAGCTTCTGTATAAGAAGCCCCCAGGTATATTGAGCGCGGTTAGCGCATCAAGATTGTGTAACCAAGACACAAGTTTAGCCCTTTAGGGCCTTGAAGAGAAAAAAGAGAAAGAAAGAGAGAAAAAACAAATGTGCAAAAAATTGATGGAGGTAAGGAGACGAACATAGAGTCCGGCGCTAGGCGTAGAATCTTCGGAGTCTGGCTGCATTCCATGGGTTTGGCTCGAGTCGGTTATCCGATGCATCCTGCAAACGGTACGCTCCGCCGGTCAGAACCTGGTCGATAATGAAGGGACCTTCCCATTTGGGCTTGAGCTTGTTCTCTTTCTTCTCCGGCAGGCGTAGAACCAGTTCGCCAACGTTATAGGTTTTGACCCGCACTTCTCTGCTTTGATACCTTCAAGCCTGTTGCTGATAGAATGCGGAACGGGCCTTTGCCACGTCACGCTCCTCCTCCAGGGCATCCAAACTGTCCTGCCGATCAAGCTTGGCCTCTCTTTCTTCGTACATGCGCACTCGAGGTGAGTCATGAATTTTGTCGCAAGGCAGCACCGCCTCAGCGCCGTACACCATAAAAACGATGTGTATCCGGTAGTGCGATTCGGCGTGGCCCGCAGCCCCCATAGTACGGAGTCGAGCTCCTCTACCCAATGACTGTCTGATTCCTTTAAGGACCACACTAATCCGGGTTTAATGCCGCTCATGATAAGACCATTCGCTCATTCGACTTGACCGTTAGTTTGCGGATGATAGACAGAAGCATAATCGAGCTTGATGCCCATGTTGCTACACCAAAATTTCACCTTGTCGGCTGTAAAGTTCGTGCCGTTGTCAGTGATGATGCTGTGGGGGACGCCATAATGGTGTACGACCCCGGATATGAAGTCTATCACCGGTCCGGATTCAGCCGTTTTGACAGGTTTGGCTTCTACCATTTGGTGAATTTATCCACCATGACCAGTAAGTATTTTTTCTTATGGGTTCCCCCTTTGAGGGGTCCGACCATATCAAGCCCCCAGACCGCACAGGGCCAAGTAATGGGGATTGTTTGGAGGGCGGTAGGTGGCATGTGGCTTGGGTTTGCAAAAAGCTGGCAACCGACACAATGTTGTACCAGATGCTGTGCATCTGCCCGGGCCGTCGGCCAATAAAAACCTGTACGGAAGGCCTTGCTTACAAGGGCCCGGGCTGCGGCGTGGTGGCCGCCGAGTCCGGCATGGATTTCTGCCAAAAGCTTCCGCCCTTCCTCTTCGGAGATGCACCTTTGAAGGACTCCGGTTGTGCTTTTCTTATAAAGCTCTCCCTCATGGACCTTGTAGGCTTTAGATCGCCGCACTATGTAGCATGCCTCATTTTGGTCCTCTGGTAGTTCCTGCCTAGTTAGGTAGGCCAGGAATGGTTCGGTCCACGGGGCGATGACGGCCATTATCACGTGGGTTGAAGGTGTTATTTCAGTGGCAGAGCCTCCGATTGTGCCAAAGTGTTCGGTATCTGGGGTTGTGACCGGATCCGGACTATTTTTGCCGGTGTCCCCTTCCCATACCACGGATGGTTTAAACAGTCTTTCCAGGAAGATGTTCGGTGGGACAGGGTCGCGTTTAGCGCTGATACGGGCGAGGATGTCCGCCGCCTGGTTGTTTTCCCGAGCCACATGGTGGAATTCAAGCCCCTCGAACCGAGCAGACATTTTGAGGATGGCGTTGCGATATGCCGCCATTTTCAGATCCTTGGCGTCGAAGTCTCCATTTATTTGGGATATTGCAAGGTTCGAGTCCCCACGCACCTCTAGGCGTTGGATGCCCATGGAGACTGCCATCCGGAGACCGTGTAATAGGGCCTCGTATTCGGCTGCGTTATTGGAGTCTGTGTATAGTATTTGGAGTACGTATTGCACTGTATCTCCGGTGGGGGACATCAGGACGACGCCAGCCCCCAGACCAGCCAACATTTTAGAGCCGTCGAAGTGCATGATCCAATTGGAGTATGCGCCGTACTCTTTAGGGAGTTCGGCTTCCGTCCATTCGGCTACGAAATCGGCCAGTACTTGCGACTTAATGGCTCGCCGTGGCTTATATGTTATGTCGAACGGGAGGAGCTCGATAGCCCATTTGGCAATCCGGCCTGTGGCATCGCGGTTGTTTATTATGTCATTGAGTGGTACTTCGGAGGCCGCCGTGATTGAACACTCCTGAAAGTAGTGTCGTAATTTCTGGGATGCCATGAATACCGTGTATGCTATCTTTTGATAATGTGGGTACCGTGATTTGCATGGAGTGAGGACGGTGGATACATAATATACCGGCTTTTGAAGTGGGAATTTATGTCCGTCCATCTCTCGTTCGATGACGAGCACTGCGCTTACAACTTGATGAGTTGCCACTATATATAATAGCATTGGTTCACCAACAGTTGGCGCGGCCAAGATTGGTTTGTGGCCAGGATGGCTTTTATTTCTTCCAGTCCGGCCGTGGCTGCGTCCGTCCACTCGAAGTGTTCAATGCGCCGAAGAAGGCGATAAAGGGGAAGTGCATTTTCTCCTAATCAGGAGATAAAGCGGCTTAAAGCCGCCACACATCCATACAATTTCTGGATTTGTTGAGGTCAGTTGGGATAGCCAACTGCGATAGAGCTCGGATTTTAGCCGGATTTGCTTCAATTCCTCTACTGGAGACGATGAAGCCCAGGAGCTTTCCGGCGGGAACGCCGAAAACGCATTTTTCCGGATTGAGCTTAATGTCGTATGTTCGGAGATTGGTGAACGTGAGCCTCAAGTCGTCTATTAAAGAGTCGACGTGTCTAGTTTTAATGACCACATCGTCTACATATGCCTCCACAGTCTTGCCAATCTGTTTTTCCAGACATGTCTGGATCGTGCGCTGATATGTTGCGCCAGCGTTTTTGAGCCTGAAGGGCATTGTGTTAAAACGGAAGGGGCCGTATGGCGTGATAAATGCCGTTGCGGCTTGACCAGACTTCGCCATCTTAATCTGGTGGTAACCAGAGTATGCGTCGAGGAAGCACAATGATTCGTGTCCTGCGGTAGCGTCGATGATTTGATCAATGCGAGGGAGTGAGAATGGATCCTTTGGGCAAGCCTTGTTAAGGTCTTTGAAGTCGACGCATAGGCGCCAGGATTTGTCCTTCTTTGGTACCATCACCAGGTTTGCTAGCCAGTCCGAATGTTTTATTTCTTTAATAAATCCGGCCTCCAGTAGCTTGGCTAGCTCCTCTCCCATGGCTTGTCTCTTAGGTTCAGAGAAACGCTGAAGAGTCTGCTTGACTGGCTTGAATCCTTTTAGAATATTAAGCTATGCTCGGCCAATCTGCGTGGGATTCCTGGCATGTCTGAAGGATGCCAGGTGAATATGTCCCAATTCTCGCGCATAAACTCCCATAGTGCGGCATCTACAGCGGGGTTTAACTGTGCCCCGATGGATGCTGTTTTTGTGGGGTCCGTTGGATGGACTTGGAATTTGACTATTTCGTCTGATGGTTTAAAGGAAGTGGACTTGGATCTTCTGTCTAGTATCAATGTCAAGAAGTCCGAACACTTTCGATAGGACTTGATTAGCCTGTGCGTCTAAGGCGGACGAAATAGTCAAATTGTGGCGGTCCAACGCCCTGTGGTCGGTGGTTCCTGTTCATCTCCTGCATCATCATCCATACCGTCGATGTCTTCGGAGTCGAAGTCGAGCATGTAGGTTAATTCGTCGACAGTGGCTACTAAGTGGGTGGTGGGTGGGCAGCGAATTTCTTCGTCGTCCACATCCCATTCTAGCCGGACATAGTTCAGCCAAGGTTCTCCTGATAGGGAGAGAGACCTTAATGAATTTAGCACATCTCCGAAAGGTGAGTGCTGAAAGATATTCGAGGAGGTGAACTCCATGATCGGCGTCCCGTCGGATTCGACGGGCACGGATGTAGGCGGCTCGGAGTCCGTGGCCGGAGGTAAATCCAGTGGTTCGGCGATGCAGCTCTCGAAAGGGGTGAAGTCAATATCTGGCTCTATCACCACTGAGAGTGCAGCCTCCATGGCGGGGTATATCCCTCCGCTCTCGGATGGCGCGATTTGCTTCGGATTAACGACCGGAGCAGTTGCGGATGCGATCTCCCGAACACTGTCCGACGGTAGAGTTACGTCATGCTCGTCGCGACTGTACGGCGCGTCCGACATGGGCTCGAATCCGTCGAAGATCAAGTCTCCGCGGATGTCGGCCGTGTAGTTCAAGTTTCCAAATCTGACCTAATGGCCAGGGGCGTAGCTCTCGATCTGCTCCGGATGGCCAAGCGAATTGGCCCGCAGTGCGAAGCTGCCGAATACGAAGATCTATCCGGGGAGGAAAACCTCGCCCTGGACCGCATCGCTAGCGATGATCGAAGGAGCCATCAAGCCTTATGGTGACGACACAGTGGAACTCTCAATGAAAGCACCAATGTCGGTGTCAAACCGACGGATCTCGGGTAGGGGGTCCCGAACTGTGCGTCTAAGGCGGATGGTAATAGGAGGCAGGGGACACGATGTTTACCCAGGTTCGGGCCCTCTTAATGGAGGTAATACCCTACGTCCTGGTTGATTGTTCTTGATGATATGAATATTACAAGAGTTGATCTACCACGAGATCAGAGAGCCTAAACCCTAGAAGCTAGCCTATGGTATGAGTGTATGTTCTCCTACGAACTAAAACCCTTCGGTTTATATAGACACCGAAGGGGGCTAGGGTTACACAAGGTCGGTTACAAAGGAGGAGATATACACATCCGTATTGCCTAGCTTGCCTTCCACGCCAAGTAGAGTCCCATCCGGACACGGGACGAAGTCTTCAATCTCGTATCTTCATAGTCCAATAGTCCGGCCAAAGGATATAGTCCGGCTGTCTGGAGACCCCCTAATCCAGGACTCCCTCACCGCTAGGGCTTCGGCATCCGGACAGTCGATGATCTGGTTCTTTTTAGTTAAGAACCTAGTCCAAAATTTCCTAGCTGACTCTCCGGGCTGTTGAACTATATGGCTTAAGTCATCAGCGTCCGAAGGTCGAACATATGTACCTTGGAAGTTGTCAAGGAAGGCTCCTTCCAAGTCCTCCCAGCTGCCGATGGAATTATCGGGCAGGCTGTTCAGCTAGTGCCCGGCTGGCCCTTTGAGTTTTAGGGGGAGGTATTTAATGGCATGAAGGTCATCGCCGCGGGCCATATGAATATGGAGAATGAAGTCTTCGATCCATACCGCGGGATCTGTGGTTCCATCGTATGATTCGATATTCATGAGTTTGAACCCTTCTGGGAATTCATGTTCCATGACTTCGTCAGTGAAGCAAAGAGGGTGTGTGGCGCCTCTATATTGGGCCGCATCGCGACGTAGCTCCTATGGAGTCCGTCTGCGGCTTTCGGCCCACGCATGACTAGGTTTGTCACGTCTGAATAGATAGCCGTCGTCACGTGTCGAGGCACGTCCTCGCAATCTGTAGATCGATCTGGTATGTCCTGCTCTATTGTTCAGGTCCTGCCGAAGGTCATATGTATGACCGCGAGGTGTTTTACCTCTGCATTTGCGATGAGGCGGGGCGGTTGGCGTTCGGCTTGAGTTGTCGTTTTATCCCGACCACGTGGTGGTCGGTCAGCCACATTGCGCGATGGTGGTATGTGCTCCGGCGCCTCGTCATCGAACTGAGGTAGCAATTTCGGCTGCTAGGACATCGGTCCATTTATCGTTGAGCAGATCTTGGTCAGCTTGAAGCTACTGCTGCTTCTTTTTCAGGCTCCTTGAAGTGGCTATTAGCTGGCGCTTGAAGCACTCCTTCTCAAGTGGTTCCTCAGGCACGATGAAATCCTCAGTGCCGAGGCTCGCCTCATCCTCGGAGAGCGGAAGATAATTACTGTCCTCCGAGTCTTCGTGCGTGGCCTATTTACCAAGGCTAACTTGCCCATCTTCCCGTTCATCCTGTTTGGCAGTTGCATCAACAGGGTCTTTGTTGTCTTCGGCACCTTCCGGAGTGTTATATTCTCTTGTGTCGGTGTTGCTGTCTTTGCTACGGCGTGACTTAGAGCGGCGCCGCTGACGCTGGTGCTTGGATTGTATCTCGGTAGGTTTATCCTCAACTGGATCTTCCTTGTCATCGCCGCTATTCTCTTTTGGTGCATCCACCATGTATACATCATACGAGGAAGTGGCCATCCAACGTCCGGGAAACGACGGGTTTTGAGCCTCTTCTTCTCCGGCATCCTCGTCCATACCGTCGATGTCACCGGAGCCGTAATCGAGCATGTCAGTTAAGTCTTCGACAGTGGCTATGAAGTGGGCGGTGGATGGGAAGCGAAATTTTCCATCATCAGCCTCCGGTTCGAGCCGAATACAATTCGGCTGTGGGCCCCCCGCTAAGGATAGTGCTCTTAATGAGTTTAACAGTCGCCCAAGGGAGAGTGTCAGAAGATGTCTGCGGAGCTGAATTCGACGACCGATGACCGATCAAGCTCGAAGTACGCGGACGTGCAAGGTTCGGAACCTATAGGTGGAGAGAAGTCCATGGTTCCGGTGACATATATGTCACTTGAAGTTAAGTCTGTGTGCGGCTCCAACGCCACTGAGTCTGCGGCTTCCGCGGCGGGGTTGAGCTTCCCGTCTTCGGATGGCGCGATCTGCTCCGGATCTGGGGCCAGAGCAGATACAGGTACTATCTCCTGTGTATGGGCCAATGACAGATTTACATCATGTTCATCGTGGTGACAGGGAGCGGCTGCCGTGGTCTCAAATCTGTAGAAGATCAAGTCTCCACGGATATCCGCGACGTAGGTCAAGCTTCCAAATCTGACCTGGTGGCCAGGGGCGTAGATTTCGATCTGCTCCAGATGGCCAAGCGAGTTGGCCCGCAGTGCGAAGCCGCCGAACACGAAGATCTGTCTGGGGAGGAAGACTTCCCCTTGGACAGCGTCATTGTAGATGATTGAAGGAGCCATCAAACCTTTTGACGACGGCAAAGTGGAACTCTCAATGAAAGCACTAATGTCGGTGTCAAAACCGGTGGATCTCGGGTAGGGGGTCCTGAGCGGTGCGTCTAAGGTCGATGGTAACAGGAGACGGGGGACACAATGTTTACCCAGGTTCGGGCCCTCTCTATGGAGGTAATACCCAACTGAAGGAAATATGCCCTAGAGGCAATAATAAAGTTATTATTTATTTCCTTATAATCATGATAAATGTTTATTATTCATGCTAGAATTGTATTAACCGGAAACATAATACATGTGTGAATACATAGACAAACAAAGTGTCACTAGTATGCCTCTACTTGACTAGCTCGTTAATCAAAGATGGTTATGTTTCCTAACCATGAACAATGAGTTGTTATTTGATTAACGGGATCACATCATTAAGAGAATGATCTGATTGACGTGACTCATTCCATTAGCTTAGCACCCGATCGTTTAGTATGTTGCTATTGCTTTCTTCATGACTTATACATGTTCCTATGACTATGAGATTATGCAACTCCCGTTTGCCGGAGGAACACTTTGGGTGCTACCAAACGTCACAACGTAACTGGGTGATTATAAAGGAGCATTACAGGTGTCTCCAAAGGTAGATGTTGGGTTGGCGTATTTCGAGATTAGGATTTGTCACTCCGATTGTCGGAGAGGTATCTCTGGGCCCTCTCGGTAATGCACATCACTTAAGCCTTGCAAGCATTGCAACTAAATGAGTTAGTTGCGGGATGATGTATTACAGAACGAGTAAAGAGACTTGCCGGTAACGAGATTAAACTAGGTATTGGAATACCGACGATCGAATCTCCGGCAAGTAACATACCGATGACAAAGGGAACAACGTATGTTGTTATGCGGTCTGACCGATAAAGATCTTCGTAGAATATGTAGGAGCCAATATGGGCATCCAGGTCCCGCTATTGGTTATTGACCGGAGACGTGTCTCAGTCATGTCTGCATTGTTCTCGAACCCGTAGGGTCCGCACGCTTAAGGTTTCGATGACAGTTATATTATGAGTTTATGCATTTTGATATACCGAAGGTTGTTCGGAGTCCCGGATGTGATCACGGACATGACGAGGAGTCTCGAAATGATCGAGACATAAAGATTGATATATTGGAAGCCTATATTTTGACATCGGAAGTGTTCCGGGTGAAATCGGGATTTTACCGGAGTACCGGGAGGTTACCGGAACCCCCCGGGAGCCATATGGGCCTTAATGGGCTTTAGTGGAAAGGAGAAAGGGGCAGCCCAAGGTGGCCGCGCGCCTCCCCCCTTCCCCTAGTCCTATTAGGACTAGGAGAGGTGGCCGGCCCCCCCTCTCCCTCTTTCCCCTCGGGGAATCCTAGTCCAACTAGGATTGGGGGGGAGTCCTACTCCCGGGAGGAGTAGGACTCCTCCTGCGCCCTCCTCCTGGCCGGCGGCCCCCCTCCCCCTTGGCTCCTTTATATACTGAGGTAGAGGCACCCCAAAAACACACAAGTTGATCCACGTGATCTATTCCTTAGCCGTGTGCGGTGCCCCCTGCCACCATAGTCCTCGATAATACTGTAGCGGAGTTTAGGCGAAGCCCTGCTGCTGTAGTGCATCAAGATCGTCACCACGCCATCGTGCTGACGGAACTCTTCCCCGACACTTTGCTAGATCGGAGTCCGGGGATCGTCATCGAGCTGAACGTGTGCTCGAACTCGGAGGTGCCGTAGTTTCGGTGCTTGATCGGTTGGATCGTGAAGACGTACGACTACTTCCTCTACGTTGTGTCATCGCTTCCGCAGTCAGTCTGCGTGGGTACATAGACAACACTCTCCCCCCCTCTTTGCTATGCATCACATGATCTTGCGTGTGCGTAGGAAAATTTTTGAAATTACTACGAAACCCAACACCAACTTCCTGCTTGATTGATCTTGATGAATATGAGTATTACAAGAGTTGATCTACCACGAGATCGTAATGACTAAACCCTAAAAGTCTAGCCTGTCTGACTATGATTATGAGAATATATCTACAAACCTAGCCCTCTGGTTTATATAGACATAGGAGGGATCTAGGGTTACATAAGGTCGGTTACAGAGAAAGGAATCTTCATATTTGGTCGCCAAGCTTGCCTTCCACGCCAAGGAGAGTCCCATCCGGACTCGTGTAGAGTCTTCGGTCTTTGTATCTTCACAACCCATCAGTCCGGCCCATGTCTAATAGGTCGGACACCCGAGGACCCCTCAGTCCAGGGCTCCCTCACCGGGCTCCTTTATGTTAGGTACCCTGGGTCCGGGACCCCGTCACCATGGTCCGTCGTAGGATTACCTACCACAAGATGTTATCCCCGCATTGCCGGGCAAAGATCCTATCGAAGATGGAGGCACGACGCACCACTCACATTGCACCTGGCTTGCCCCTGGACTCTCCGGAGGAGGAAGAGGAGGAGCAGGATGGGGGCAACGAAGACGGAGAAGGGGCAGTAGGCACCGGAGGAGGCATCCGACGCAGTGATGGAGGGGCAAGATGCGCTGATTGTGGAGATGGAGGAGGTGGAGCCGGGATGAGAAGGAGGAGCAGGGCGAGGTGGAGTCAGCGTTGTAGTAGGTGGATTTGGTTTGGAAGACGCACTGGCGGAGTTTGAGGCCATCCAAGCGACGGAGGCGGCTGGGTGGGAGGCCATCCTCAAGTCAATCCAATTTGAGGCCGGTGTGGCTGCGATCGCTGCCTACTCCATGAGACGGGATTGGAACGTGAGCAGCTCTTCGCCGACGGGGAGGACAATGACGCGCTAGAGTTTCGCCCCGCCGCCAATGACCAAGAGGCTGGTGGCTTCGGCAAGAATGTCATTGACATATCCGATGAAAAGTAGATAATTATCTATGTATGTAGATGAATTTCAAAGTTGCAATGTAGTAGTATGGGTATAAGAGCATCTTCAGTCATTGGCCCCCAGGGCACGTGACATTGGGCAGCGGGGGGACGGGGACGCCCCCGGCGCTGAGCCTCCACCGCCCCGACGCGCGCATGTCAGGAGGTGCCGGGTAGTTGGCTTCATGCAGGAGATGGGCTTCCCACTCGTGCAAAGAGCGGCGGCCGAAGCCATTCGCAGCCGCCCCATCACTGGGGAACCTTTCGCCCATCGTCTGCGGCGGCTGTGAACGGGGAGGGAGAGGAAAGAGAGCTCGTCGGCGGTGGCTGTGCACGGGGAGAGAGGGGTTGCGGGCAGGTGTGTCCACCGGCGAGGGAGGCACTGCTTTATATAGCGGCCGGGGGGGTGGCGTCGTGTGTACGCGTGGTGGGGAGGAGGCGTGTCGCCGCACCGCACCGCCTGTGAGGAATCAATGGAAGGCTGACCGGCGGCAGCCTTGGCATTGATTCCTCACGGGAAACCGAGGCGATGTGAGGACGATGAGGCGCGAGTCACTGATTCGGCGGGCCCGCCATTCTTTTGCACCAAAAACGATCGCATCAGCGCCCCCGGGCGCCCCCAGCGCACTGGGTTCGGCCTGGATCCGCCGGCGCCAGTTTCGGTCCTAACTGGCGAAAAATGGGCTCCTGTAGACGCGACTGGGCCCTTTTTTAGGCGCCGGCGCCGAAAAAGGGGCTTGGGGGCCTGTTGGGGGCACGGCTGTAGATGCTCTAACTATAAGGATCAAGAAATTAGGACTATGGTTGCAATGTCAAAGAAATGAGGGTTGACCGATCACTATTCGCGGATGCACCCGGAAGAGTCCAAAGTGAAAAGCAGTTACATAAGAAGAGCAAATAACACATTATTTCCCGTTTTCATGTGGATAGACAAAAGTGTTTTTCTCCCTAAAAGACGTAGTAAGGATTCTATCCTATTTCTTGTATTCCCTTGAATTTTAGGTATATTTTGTGGAAAAAGAAATGAATTCTACTCTTTGTTGTTGATCAAACAAAATCCCTACTCGCTCCATTGTGTATCCTTTTTTCCCATCTTGAATTTTAGGATATTGAATATAAGGAACTCTCATTTGAGCTACTATAATTTTGAAAATGAACAAGCTATTTCATCTCATGAAGTTCCACGCTTGCAGTTTTGTCAAGAAAATTAGACCTAATCCAACAAACAAGACAATGCTTAATTACGCGGACGTACAGTACCACTCTTTTGTTTCCCTAGTTTGGAACGGTGGTCTAGTATGCGACAAGATGTCATTCAGGAATTTGTGGCGCTTTATCAAAGAATAGGGCCTTATCTACCGATTGATCCCTACTTGGTCGATGAAGCGCTTCGTTCCTATCTGGACCATATTCACGCAACTGATTCTTTCACTGTTCTCCAAGCATCTTATCAAGATCTGCGGGAGAATGAGGGAGGGTCTGTTTTCTTTATAAATGTTGTTTCCCACAACCGGGATCTCCTTCAGGCGGAAAGCTCCGCAAGGAGGTGCCTGGAAGTGGAATAGAGGATCCGATGGGAAGAGATCCCCAAGAGCAAGGCAAGTCTTGAAAGAGCTGAGCACGAGCATGCTCTCGACTTGTTTAAGTTGGAGGATCTTAGAAGGGAATTAGAAAAAAAAAGAGCAGGGTAGCTCAGTAATTCTGATTCTTTTCTCTTCCAGCCCCTGGGCGGACCCCTCTTTCTTCTCTCTTCCAGCCCCCCTGCCCCTTTTTGATAAGGAAAGTTTTCATTTCTAAAATAAAAAATGACAAATATGGTTCGATGGCTCTTCTCTACTAACCACAAGGATATTGGGACTCTCTATTTCATCCTCAATGCCATTGCAGGAGTGATGGGCACATGCTTCTCCGTACTGATTCGTATGGAATTAGCCCAACCCGGCGATCAAATTCTTGGTGGGAATCATCAACTTTATAATGTTTTAATAACGGCTCACGCTTTTTTAATGATCTTTTTTATGGTTATGTCGGCGATGATAGGTGGATTTGGTAATTGGTTTGTTCCGATTCTGATAGGTGCACCTGACATGGCATTTCCACGATTAAAAAATATATCATTCTGGTTTTTGCCACCAAGTCTCTTGCTCCTATTAAGCTCAACCTTAGTAGAAGTGGACAGTGGCACTGGGTGGATAGTCTATCCGCCCTTAAGTGGTATTACCAGCCGTTCTGGAGGAGCAGTTGATTTAGCAATTTTTAGTCTTCATCTATCAGGTATTTCACCAATTTTAGGATCTATCAATTTTATAACAACTATCTTCAACATGCGTGGACCTGGAATGACTATGCATAGATTACCACTTTTTGTGTGGTCCGTTCTAGTGACAACATTCCTACTTTTATTATCACTTCCGGTACTGGCGGGGGCAATTACAATGTTATTAACCGATCAAAACTTTAATACAACCTTTTTTGATCCTGTAGGAGGGGGAGACCCAATATTATACCAGCATCTCTTTTGGTTCTTCGGTCATCCAGAGGTGTATATTCTCATTCTGCCTGGATTTGCTATTATTAGTCACATCGTATTGACCTTTTCAAGAAAACCGGTCTTCGGGTATCTAGGCATGGTTTATGCCATGATAAGTATAGGTGTGTTGGGGATCGTAGCAGAAATTTAAAATTTTCTATGCATCACCAAGATCAATCTATGGAGTAATCTAGCAACAAGGGGAAGGGGAGTGCATCTACATACCCTTGTAGATCGCTAAGTGGAAGCGTTGCTAGAACACGGATGAGGTAGTCGTACTCGTAGCGATTCAGATCGCGGTCGATTCTGATCTAAGCGCCGAACAATGGCGCCTCCGCGTTCAACACACGTGCGGCCCGGTGACGTCTCCCATGCCTTGATCCAGCAAGGAGAGAGGGAGAGGTTGGGGAAGACTCCGTCCAGCAGCAGCACGACGGCGTGGTGGTGGTGGAGGAGCGTCGTACTCCTGCAGGGCTTCGCCAAGCACTACGAGAGACGAGGAGGGAGAGAGGTAGGGCTGCGCCTTGAGGGAGATCAAATCATGTGTTGGGCAGCCCCCAATACCTCAAGTATATATAGGGGGAGGGGAGGGGCTGCGCCCCCTTCTAGGGTTTCCTCCCTAGGGGGGCGGCAGCCCTAGATGCCATCTAGGGTGGCGGCCAAAGGGGAGAGGGAGAGGGGGGCGCACCAGAGTGGGCCCTATGGACCATCTGCCCTAGGGTTTGCCCCTCCCCTCTTGGAGGCGCCTTGGGCCTTGGTGGGAGGCGCCCTAGCCCACCTAGGGGCTGGTCCCTTCCCACTGTTGGCCCATGTAGGCCTCTGGGGCTGGTGGCCCCTCCCGGTGGACCCCCGGACCCTTCCGGTGGTCCCGGTACATTACAGGTGATGCCCGGAACACTTCCGGTGGCCAAATCCTCACTTCCTATATATCAATTTTTACCTTCGGACCATTCCGTAACTCCTCGTGACGTCCGGGATCTCATCCGGGACTCCGAACAACATTCGGTAACCACGTACGTAATTTCCCTATAACCCTAGCGTCATCAAACCTTAAGTGTGTAGACCCTACGGGCTCGGGAATCATGCAGACATGACCGAGACATCTCTCTGGTCAATAACCAACAGCGGGATCTGGATACCCATGTTGGCTCCCACATGTTCCACGATGATCTCATCGGATGAACCATGATGTCAAGGATTCAATCAATCCCGTATACAATTCCCTTTGTCTACTGGTATGATACTTGCCCGAGATTCGATCGTCTGTATCCCAATACCTTGTTCAATCTCATTACCGGCAAGTCTCTTTACTTGTTCCATAACACATCATCCCGTGATCAACTCCTTGGTCACATTATGCACATTATGATGATGTCCTACCGAGTGGGCCCAGAGATACCTCTCCGTTACACGGAGTGACAAATCCCAGTCTCGATTCGTGCCAACCCAACAGACACTTTCGGAGATACCCGTAGTGCACCTTTATAGCCACCCAGTTACGTTGTGACGTTTGGTACACCCAAAGCATTCCTACGGTATCCGGGAGTTGCACAATCTCATGGTCTAAGGAAATGATACTTGACATTAGAAAAGCTTTAGCATACGAACTACACGATCTTGTGCTAGGCTTGGGATTGGGTCTTGTCCATCACATCATTCTCCTAATGATGTGATCCCGTTATCAATGACATCCAATGTCCATGGTCAGGAAACCATGACCATCTATTGATCAACGAGCTAGTCAACTAGAGGCTTACTAGGGACATGTTGTGGTCTATGTATTCACACATGTATTACGGTTTCCAGTTAATACAATTATAGCATGAACAATAGACAATTATCATGAACAAGGAAATACAATAATAACCATTTTATTATTGCCTCTAGGGCATATTTCCAACAGTCTCCTACTTGCACTGGAGTCAATAATCTAGTTCACATCACTATGTGATTGCAATGAATCCAACACCCATGGGGTTTGTTCATATCTTGCTTGTGAGAGAGGTTTATTAGTCAATGAGTCTGAACCTTTCAGATCCATGTGTGCTTTACAAATCTTTATGTCATCTTGTAGATGCAGCTACCACGTGCTACTTGGAGCTATTCCAAGTAACTGTTCTACTATACGAATCCGGTTTACTACTCAGAGTCATCCAGATTAGTGTCAAAGTTTGCATCGACGTAACCCTTTACGACGAACTCTTTTACCAACTCCATAATCGAGAAAATTCCTTAGTCCACTAGTTACTAAGGATAAGTTCGACCGCTGTCGTGTGATCCATTCCTGGATCACTCCTGTACCCCTTGACTGACTCATGGCAAGGCACACTTCAAGTGCGGTACACAGCATAGCATACTGTAGAGCCTACGTCTAAAGCATAGGGGACGACCTTCGTCCTTTCTCTCTCTTGTACCGTGGTCAGGTCTTGAGTCTTACTCAATATTCACACCTTGTAACACAGCTAAGAACTCCTTCTTTGCTGATCTATTTTGAACTCCTTCAAAATCTTGTCACGGTATGTATTCATTCGAAAGTACTATTAAGCGTTTTTTATCTATCCTTATAGATCTTGATGCTCAATGTTCAAGTAGCTTAATCCAGATTTTCCATTGAAAAACACTTTTCAAATAACCCTGCATGCTTTCGAGAAATTCTACATCATTTCTGATCAACAATATGTTAACAACATATACTCATCAAAAATTCTATAGTGCTCCCACTCACTTCTTTGGAAATACAAGTTTCTCATAAACTTTGTATAAACCCAAAATCTTTGATCATCTCATCAAAGCGTACATTCCAACTCCGAGACGCTTACTCAGTCCTTAGAAGGATTGCTGGAGCTTTGCATACTTGTCAGCATCTTTCAGGATTGACAAAACCTTCTGGTTGTATCACATACAACCTTTCCTCAAGAAAAATGTCGAGGAAACAATGTTTTTTACATCCTATCTATAAGATTTCATAAATAATGCAGTAACTGCTAACATAATTCCAACAGACTCTTAGCATCGCTACAAGTGAGAAAGTTTCATCGTAGTCAACTCCTTGAACTTGTCGGGAAACATCTTAACGACAAGTTGAGCTTTCTTAATGGTGACACTTACCATCATTGTCTGTCTTCCTTTTAAAATCCATCTGCACCCAACAGCCTTACGACCATCAAGTGGTTCTTTCAAAGTCTATACTTTCTTTTATACATGGATCCTCTCTCGGATTTTATGGCCTCGAGCCATTCTTCGGAATCTGGGCCCACCATCACTTCTCCATAGCTCGTAGGTTCATTGTTGTCTAGCAACATGACTTCCAAGACAGGATTACGTACCACTCTAAAGTAGTATGCATCCTTGTCGACCTATGAGGTTTGGTAGTGACTTGATCCAAAGTTTCATGATCACTATCATAAGCTTCCACTTCAATTGGTGTAGGTGCCACAGGAACAACTTCCTGTGCCCTGCTACACACTAGTTGAAGTGACGGTTCAATAACCTCATCAAGTCTCCACCATCCTCCCACTCAATTCTTTCGAGAGAAACTTTTCTCAAGAAAGGACCCGTTTCTAGAAACAATCACTTTTGCTTCCGGATCTGAAATAGGAGGTATACCCAACTATTTTTGGGTATTCTATGAAGATGCATTTATCCGCTTTGGGTTTGAGCTTATCAGCCTAAAACTTTTTCACATAAGCATCGCAGCCCCAAACTTTTAAGAAACGACAGCTTAGGTTTGTCTAAACCATAGTTCATACAGTGTCGTCTCAACGAATTGTGTGGTGCCCTATTTAAAGTGAGTGCGGTTGTCTCTAATGCCTAACCCATAAACGATAGTGGTAATTCGATAAGAGACATCATGGTATGCACCATATCCAATAGGGTGCAGTTGTGATGTTCGGACACACCATCACACTATGGTGGTCCAGGCGGTATTAGTTGTGAAACAATTTCCACAATGTCTTAATTGTGTGCCAAACTCGTAACTCAGATATTCATCTCTATGATCATATCATAGACATTTTATCATCTTGTCACGACGATCTTCAACTTCACTCTGAAATTACTTAAACATTTCAATAATTCAGACTTGTGTTTCATCAAGTAAATATACTCAACATCTGCTCAAATCATCTGTGAAGTACGAACATAATGATATCCACTGCGTGCCTCAGCACTCATTGGACTGCACACATCAAAATGTATTACTTCCAACAAGTTTCTTTCTTGTTCCATGTTACTGAAAATGAGGCCTTTCAGTCATCTTGCCCATGTGGTATGATTTGCATGTCTCAAGTGATTCAAAATCAAGTGAGTCCAAACGATCCATCTGCATGGAGTTTCTTCATGCATATCTACCAATAGACATGGTTCGCATGTCTCAATCTTTTCAAAAAACGAGTGAGTCCAAAGATCCATCAACATGGAGCTTCTTCATGCGTTTTATACCAACATGACTCAAATGGCAGTGCCACAAGTACATGGTACTATCATTACTATCTTATATCTTTTGGCATGAACATGTGTATCACTACGATCGAGATTCAATAAACCATTCATTTTAGGTGCAACACCATTGAAGGTATTATTCAAATAAACAGAGTAACCATTATTCTCCTTAAATGAATAACCGTGTGGCGATAAACATAATCCAATCATGTCTATGCTCAACGCAAACACCAAATAACAATTATTTCGGTTTAACACCAATCCCGATGGTAGAGGGAGCGTGCGATGTTTGATCACATCAACCTTGGAAACACTTCCAACACATATCGTCATCTCACCTTTAGCTAGTCTCCGCAGCCTTTTATTTCGAGTTACTAACGCTTAGCAACCGAACCGGTATTTATTACCCTGGTGCTACTAGGAGTACTAGTAAAGTACACAATAATATGACGTATATCCAAAATACTTCTGTCGACCTTGCCAGCCTTCTCATCTACCAAGTATCTAGGGTAGTTCTGCTTCAGTGACCGTTCCCCTCATTATAGAAGCACTTAGTCTCGGGTTTGGTTCAACCTTGGGTTTCTTCACTAGAGCAGCAACTGATTTGCCGTCTCATGAAGTATCCCTTCTTTTCCCTTGCCCTTCTTGAAACTAGTGGTTTAACCATCAACAATTGATGCTCCTACTTGATTTCTACTTTCACGGTGTCAAACATCGCGAGTTGCTCAAGGATCATCATGTCTATCCCTTATATGTTATAGTTCATCACGAAGCTCTAATAGCTTGGTGGCAGTGACTATGGAGAACCATCACTATCTCATCTGGAAGATCAACTCCCACTCGATTCAAGCAATTGCAGTACTCAGACAATCTGAGCACATGCTCAACGATTGAGTTTTTCTCCCTTAGTTTGCAGGCTTAAGAAACTTGTCAGAGGTCTCATACCTCTTGA
Source organism: Triticum urartu (assembly GCF_056163025.1). Taxonomy (NCBI): domain Eukaryota; kingdom Viridiplantae; phylum Streptophyta; class Magnoliopsida; order Poales; family Poaceae; genus Triticum; species Triticum urartu. The sequence continues at coordinate 62,753,866 of NC_141874.1, read as the reverse complement.
CGTGGGCACTAGTCTGAAATTCCAATTTCGGTCTTTGGAACATCTCATATGTTCTGCGACGTTTCGAAAAACGTCTTTGGTGCCACAATTCTAAACTGTTAGTATTACGTACTGAACTATCACGTAGTCATCAAAACGTGTATGTCAGATGTTTCCCAACATCTGCAGACGATGCTCGAGGTTCAACACACTGAGCGGTGCATTAAGGACATAACCCTTCTGTGCAGCAATGAGGACAATCCTCAGTTCACGGACCCAGTCCGCATAATTGCTACTGTCAACTCTTAACTAAATTTTCTCTAGGAACATATCTAAAACAGTAGAACCAAAGCATGAACTACGACATAATTTGCAAAGACCTTTTGACTATGATCATGATAATTAAGTTCATCTAATCAAATTATTCAATGAACTCCCACTTAGATAGACATCCCTCTAGTCATCTAAGTGATACATGATCCGAGTCAACTAGGACGTGTCCGATCATCACGTGAGACGGACTAGTCAGCATCGGTGAACATCTTCATGTTGATCGTATCCACTATACGACTCATATTCGACCTTTCGGTCTTCCGTGTTCCGAGGCCATGTCTGTACACGCTAGGCTCGTCAAGTTAACCTAAGTGTATTGCGTGTGTAAATCTGGCTTACACCCATTGTATGTGAATGTTAGAACCTATCACACCCGATCATCACGTGGTGCTTCAGAACAATGGACCTTAGTAGCGGTGCACAGTTAGGGGGAACACTTTCTTGAAATTATTGCGAGGGATCATCTTATTTATGCTACCGTCGTTCTAAGCAAATAAGATGTAAACATGACAAACATCACATGCAAATCATAAAGTGACATGATATGGCCAATATCATCTTGCGCCTTTGATCTCCATCTTCGAGGCGCGGCATGAACACCATCGTCACCGGCATGACACCGTGATCTCCATCATCATGATCTCCATCATCGTGTCTTCATGAAGTTGCCTCGCCAACTATTACTTCTACTACTATGGCTAACGGTTAGCAATAAAGTGAAGTAATTACATGGCGTTTTCATTGACATGCAGGTCATAAATAAATTAAGACAACTCCTATGGCTCCTGCCGGTTGTCATACTCATCGACATGCAAGTCGTGATTCCTATTACAAGAACATGATCAATCTTATACATCAGATATATCATTCATCACATCCTTTTGGCCATATCACATCACATAGCATACCCTGCAAAAACAAGTTAGACATCCTCTAATTGTTGTTGCATGTTTTACGTGGCTGCTATGGGTTTCTAGCAAGAACGTTTCTTACCTACGCAAAACCACAAGGTGATATGCCAATTGCTATTTACCCTTCATAAGGACCCTTTTCATCGAATCCGATCCGACTAAAGTGGGAGAGACAGACACCCGCCAACCACCTTATGCATCAAGTGCATGTCAGTCGATGGAACCTGTCTCACGTAAGTGTACGTGTAAGGTCGGTCCGGGCCGCTTCATCCCACAATGCCGCCGAATCAAGATAAGACTAGTAACGGCAAGCAAATTGAACAAATCATCGCCCACGACTACTTTGTGTTCTACTCGTGCATAGAATCTACGCATAGACCTAGCTCATGATGCCACTATTGGGGATCGTAGCAGAAATTTAAAATTTTCTACGCATCACCAAGATCAATCTATGGGGTAATCTAGCAACGAGGGGAAGGGGAGTGCATCTACATACCCTTGTAGATCGCTAAGCAGAAGCGTTACTAGAACGCGGATGAGGTAGTCGTACTCGTAGCGATTCAGATCACGGTCGATTCCGATCTAAGCGCCGAACAACGGCGCCTCCGCGTTCAACACATGTGCGGCCCGGTGACGTCTCCCATGCCTTGATCCAGCAAGGAGAGAGGGAGAGGTTGGGGAAGACTCCGTCCAGCAGCAGCACGACGGCGTGGTGGTGGTGGAGGAGCGCGGTACTCCTGCAGGGCTTCGCCAAGCACTATGAGAGACGAGGAGGGAGAAAGGTAGGGCTGCGCCTTGAGGGAGATCAAATCATGTGTTGGGCAGTCCCCAATACCTCAAGTATATATAGGGGGAAGGGAGGGGTTGCGCCCCCTTCTAGGGTTTCCTCCCTAGGGGGGGGGGGCGGCAGCCCTAGATGCCATCTAGGGTGGCAGCCAAAGGGGAGAGGGAGAGGGGGGCGCACCAGAGTGGGCCCTAGGGCCCATCTGCCCTAGGGTTTGCCCCCTCCCCTCTTGGAGGTGCCTTGGGCCTTGGTGGGAGGCGCCCCAGCCCACCTAGGGGCTGGTACCTTCCCACTGTTGGCCCATGTAGGCCTCCGGGGCTGGTGGCCCCTCCCGGTGGACTCTCGGACCCTTCCGGTGGTCCCGGTACATTACCGGTGATGCCCGGAACACTTCCGGTGGCCAAATCCTCACTTCCTATATATCAATTTTTACCTTCGGACCATTCCGGAACTCCTCGTGACGTCCGGGATCTCATCCGGAACTCCGAACAACATTCTGTAACCACGTACATACTTTCCCTATAACCCTAGCGTCATTGAACCTTAAGTGTGTAGACCCTACGAGCTCGGGAATCATGCAGACATGACCGAGACATCTCTCTGGTCAATAACCAACAACAAGATCTGGATACCCATGTTGGCTCCCACATGTTTCACGATGATCTCATCGGATGAACCACGATGTCAAGGATTCACTCAATCCCGTATACTATTCCCTTTGTCTACTGGTATGATACTTGCCCGAGATTCGATCGTCTGTATCCCGATACCTTGTTCAATCTCATTACCGGCAAGTCTCTTTACTCGTTCCGTAACACATCATCCCGTGATCAACTCCTTGGTCACATTGTGCACATTATGATGATGTCCTACCGAGTGGGCCCAGAGATACCTCTCCGTTACACGGAGTGACAAATCCCAGTCTCGATTCGTGCCAACCCAACAGACACTTTCGGAGATACCCGTAGTGCACCTTTATAGCCACCCAGTTACGTTGTGACGTTTGGTACACCCAAAGCATTCCTACGGTATCCGGGAGTTGCACAATCTCATGGTCTAAGGAAATGATACTTGACATTAGAAAAGCTTTAGCATACGAATTACACGATCTTGTGCTAGGCTTAGGATTGGTCTTGTCCATCACATCATTCTCCTAATGATGTGATCCCGTAATCAATGACATCCAATGTCCATGGTCAGGAAACCATGACCATCTATTGATCAACGAGCTAGTCAACTAGAGGCTTACTAGGGACATGTTGTGGTCTATGTGTTCACACATGTATTACGGTTTCTGGTTAATACAATTATAGCATGAACAATAGACAATTATCATGAACAAGGAAATACAATAATAACCATTTTATTATTGCCTCTAGGGCATATTTCCAACAAGGTGTTCTTGGATTTCTAGTTTGGGATCATCATATGTTTACTGTGGGCTTCGACGTTGATACTCGTGCCTACTTCACCGCAGGTACCATGATCATAGCTGTGCCCATAGGAATCAAAATATTTAGTTGGATTGGTACCATGTGGGGAGGTTCGATACAATACAAAACACCCATGTTATTTGCTCTAGGGTTCATCTTTTTGTTCACCGTAGGAGGGCTCACTGGAATAGTTCTAGCAAACTCTGGGCTAGACATTGCTCTACATGATACTTATTATGTGGTTGCACATTTCCATTATGTACTTTCTATGGGAGTCATTTTTGCTTTATTTGCTGGATTTTACTATTGGGTGGGTAAAATCTTTGGTCGGACATATCCTGAAACTTTAGGCCAAATCCATTTTTGGATCACTTTTTTCAGGGTTAATCTGACCTTCTTTCCCATGCATTTCTTAGGGCTTTCGGGAATGCCACGTCGCATTCCAGATTATCTAGATGCTTACGCCAGATGGAATGCTTCGAGCAGTTTCGGTTCTTATATATCCGTAGTTGGGACTCGTCGTTTCTTCGTAGTTGTCTCAATCACTTCAAGAAGTGGAAAGAACCAAAAATGTGCGGAAAGTCCTTGGGTTGTTGAACAGAATCCAACCACACTAGAATGGTTGGTACAAAGCCCTCCGTCCTTTCATACTTTTGGAGAACTTCCTGCGCTAAAAGAGACAAAAAGCTAAAAAAAACCTCCTAACTATGAAGGAAGTTTCATAGAGATAGGTGTGGGGAAATAAGTTCTTCATTTGAAGAGTTAGTTGGCTGGCCTACCGGCCCGCAGATTAGGTTGGCTTTTATCACCAACTGAACTGCGTAACCAAAGCGATTCCTTCTTGGTGGAGATAGGTGGGTCCTGGTTCAACCTAAGTCAGTTCGAACCTGACGGGTCATTCGTTCGTGTGGAGAATCTCTCTCCTTACTCATGATTTATTTATCTTTGAGGCGAGGCATATTCATATGTCAAAGAAGGGGGAAGTGTCTCCATTGACGCTCATAGAACCCGAAAAAAAGAATATATCGTCGTTTAAGGACCAAGGATGCGATGTGAGAAGCGTAGGTCGGAGTAGCAGGAGTATGCGACAAGCAGTTGCATGTTTGATGTGGGTCTGTAACGAGATGAATTAGAACACTTGGAATCCTCGCGGATATAGCTGCCACGAGGGCTCTTTCCCACTTAATAGATTCATTCCTTCGTTACGGCGGTTGAGGGTACCTGCCATTCAGAGATGCTATCAGAGTAGGAAAGTTAGCCAAGTTATCCTGCCTAGTTTAGATAAAGCACCCCGATCATACCAGACGCAACCCGATCATTGTATACATAACATAGTGGAATTTGAGTAAATTATCTCTGCCTTTCCCATTTCCTATTCAAAAACCACTAGGCATAGAAGGAAATCTTTCCCGGTAGAAGGTTATCAGTAATCAGCAGTTGGAATAAGCCCTTCCAGTCTTTTTCGCCTAAGAAGGTTTTGGAGGAGGAACCTATGGGAACGGCAGTCCTGCATCGAGATTATTAGTTGCTTACCGCTGCACATTTTATCAAGATCAACTTGTGGGAATAGCCTTCCCTTCCTTACCAAAGAAAGAAAAAAGGAATGACGCGGTCTGGTTTACAAGGAAGAAAGAAATAGGATAAGGGTAAAGGTGACGTTTTAGCTCTTCGTTCCGCTCTTGGTTTACATGCTTTGTTAACCTGACCGGAAAAGGGGGCATTTTCTGGGTAGGTTTCCCTATTAAGTCAGCATTGGATCAAGATTGGAGACCCACCACAAGCAGAGAACAAAAAGCCTAAGAGTGGTGACCAACCATCTGCAAAACGAGTAACATAGCAAAGCGAAGAAGAGAAGGGGGAAGAAAAAGGTTCCTAACTCATTGGATAGCTTAATCTATTGGTCAGGGATCCCATCTTTACTTTATTTAGGTGCCTAGACTTTTCGGGGCATAGGGTAGATTTCACAGTCTTTTAAGTGAATACGCCTTCTCTTTATGTATAGAGCTCTTCAAGAATGGATCAGCTCCTAGCGAAAAAGTCCAAGGTCTGAATACCAAGAGCGGTCAAACACAGTGATCGGTCCCAGTCAATGGGTAGAAAAGCCGGCCCTATAATCTGAAGTAGTCTTCGACTAGGTATATAAAATGGATAAAAAGAAAGAAGGGGGGAGAGGAGATAGATGCATTTCTCTAGGCGTATATGATATTGGAAAGAATGGAATTGAGTAAGCTTAGGCCAATCGATAAGTCATCTTTGTATAACTTCCCATATGCCTACTTCTAAGCTAAAGTAAGGAAATAGGGTGAGATAAGCAAGAATGAGCCGAACGAAGACGTAAGGTTTGTTTAGATGTAGTCTTTGTGCTTTTCAAGTTGCTTCTTGCGAAATCAACTAAGTTCGAAAAGGCCATGCCCAGGTTTCCGGGAGTTAGATAAGATATGTCAGCTGTTGGAGGATCAATATTATCCGGGGGGATCCATATATTATGAGGGAGTATAGAGAGGGGTCTAGAGATAGTACAATATGTAGTGAACCTATTCATTAAATGGACTTTTCCCTTACCTCTCATCAGCTTCCCTTTCCCTCGCTAGCAGCCGGTAAAGTGGTGACCGGTGGGTGTGGTATTTTCGTTCCAAAAGAGCATAAAAAGTTGCAGGCTCGTTTCCCCTCCACTACTCTCCTTCCCAGCTCGAATTTCCTTTGTTTTGGGGTCTTCCTCAGTGCATGGTTGAACGGTTTATAGAAAACATGACCATCATGCACAGATCGGGTTAGGATCCTTTGCAGTAGTGTACGGTGTTGTACAATCACTGCCATGTAGGACCTGGCCCCACATGTCATCCACACTACAGCACCATACGGTACTGTAGAGGATCTCAACCCGCATAGACTATGGCGCACTTGAAATCCTGAGTATGTCTATATTCGCAAGATCACGAGACGTCTTGTTTGTTGTTTCAAAAAAATAAAAATAAAAAAGAAGCAATCGTTTTCAAGTGGCCACTGCATCGGTTCTTTAAGCATCCAAGGATGGAGAGGGACCAACAACATGCGGTCCATGTGAGATTAGTATACACCATCGTGCAAGTTGCAGGCTGAAAAATGGCGCCATCTGTGTATAATATATTGCCTAAGGAACTGGGAGCAGAGAAAAAGATTTTTATCATGTGGTTGCTAACATGCCAGGGCAGGATGTGTGGACACAGACGCATATGCAGCTTCTCGTGCCTAAAAGGTCTAAAATGTATTTTTCATGGAGCAATAAAGAGTCCAGCCAGCGTCGAGTTGGTCAAGCTGGAAATTTGCTGCCCTTCTAAACAATTTTCAGCCCCCTGCCATATACGCTAGTATAAAATAAATAAATTTCAAATCCGTAAAAGAATGACTTGATCCTTGGTAAAATTATTTCTTTGAAAAAAAACTTTTTTAGTAATAACTTTTGCATGACCAAAGATAAACCAAACAAAAACTAAATTTACACCGGAGGAGTGATGTCCACGTGTTGTTGCTCCAAGAAAGGCACGACTCAAAAGGCAAAAGCTTCTCTCGCCGGCCTCCGTTTCTTACTATTTTTTTTAGGTGTCTTTATTACTTTTTTTCCTCCCTGGATGGCACCCTCACTCCGCAGACAGCGGGCCCAAGCCACGACCGGACCCACGTAAACAGCCTCACATGCTACTCCGCGAGGCGTAAGTGCGCCAGCAGCAACGGCTTTTCGGGTACGTGCGCCCGGCTGTTTTCCCCACCGCACACTCAGATTGACAGCGAGGGCGGAATGACGTGGCCGGACGTGGGGCCCACTGAGCGGTGGGGCCGCGGAAATTCGTGGCCAAGGATTGCTTCCCGGCCGCTGACTGGGGCCCGGACCGGCCGCGCCAGTCGCCGGCCACCGGCCTCTCCCAGTGAGGTAAACCACATGTGTCCCTTTGCTAAACAACCCCCTAACTATCTCGTAACCACAAACAAGTCTACGCCGCGTAACCACATTGCTAAATGGATGCTGATAATACCCACGTCTATAACGGGGAGCGGATTTTTGCACCGGAATCCACTTTCTAGAACTCAGAAAAAAGGTATATTTGCAGATTTAAAGAACTCCGAAAAGATCATTTTCACCCAGGTCACAGAAGGTTATATTTTACAAATTTTTCGAGAGCAAGTTAAAAGTAAGGATCCTCGCAAAAAAAGAGAGAGTTAAATGTAAGGATACATGTGGGTGTGGCTTCTTTTCTGGAATTTTTCAAAATGTATGAATATGTTCGTTTTGCCAAGTTTTAGGAAGCGGATACACCATAACAACATGATCATTCTAGTATTTTGCTATTCCTCTCATCATGAATCCCGTGGAGTCCATAACATAGTAATCCTGTAGGAATGGGGGTGAGTCGTTCATAATCTCCCTCGTATGATTTTGTGTTCTCCGGATCATGCTCCTTATATTCAAAATTTTGCCGATTCCACAACTTTTGACATTCCCATCTTATCAAAGCAATAGTCGTCGACATGCCTATTTGATCTAAAGGGATTATGGTCGATTGATATGACGTGACAAATGAAGAAAAACAAAGACATCAATAGTTGACACTCTCATTCATCTACTTAATTAGTCTTTTTGATCTTGTTCACTCCACGGACACATGAGAACCATTTTTTTGTTAAACCAAGGCAAAAGCTTTGCTTGTTCTATTGATTTAGAAGAAGATCTGTTGCTGGGTTAATCACGAAAAACCGGACAAAAAGATACATCCATAACCAAGACTACTCCCGCCAACGACACATCAAACTCAATAAAAGCACACCACCTCCCAAACACAAACACACGGGAACCTACCCCATCTGAAAGCCGACTTACCAGACAAACAATGGCGATTCTACCGGGCATGCTTCAACAGGCTCAAGCATGCCCTCTGAAATTGAAAAACAAAAATTTACTACTAGTTCCTAGCCCATCTCAGTCCACTGTCTTGTGTCTAGCCTGTGTCTAGCCTGCTGTTTACCCGTTCCAACTCTTGTACTCAGAAATTGAGCCTGTCCTTCATTTTCATCCAAGATTCGCCACAGTTGACAAAGAAGCCGTATGGACCTTGTTAACATGTACTCCCTCAGTTCCATATTAAATCATTTGCTTAGTATAACTTTATACTAAAATTAACATAACTTAATATGAACTGAAGGGAGTAAACAAAAGGATGATATGTGCCATATCATCACGTGTTTATACACCGCTCGACATGAAAGGTAAGTTATCTTGTAATCCAACAGTCATTTTTGTTTTGTGACAATCACGTGTTCATACGAACACAGGTGAAAAAGGGAAGGAGAAAAACCACAAATAAGTTCGAAAGCAGGAATCCATTAAGGCTCTGTTCGGTTAATCCCATCCCTAGGTGGATTGGAGGCGATTTGAAGGGGAATCCGACCCGCTAAAGACTAAGGACCACAATGCAATTACCCAAAAAGTGCAGTAGTGTGGCTGCACGGACGCGAGGCTAAATGGGAGCAAATCTTTTCCCCCTTTGTAGCTGAGTCGCCAACTCCACTTGTCGGATCTTGCCCCCATATGGAGCTCGCCGGAGCCGCACACCCTCAGCCGCCGGAGTCCGACGTGGCGCCGCCCCGTACGCCTCCGCAGGCGCCGGCAGAGGTGCAGTCACGCGAGTTCCTACTCCCCTCCTCAAAATCTACTCTGTTCTGTTCTCCCCCTTTCAGTTCGTCCGACGCTCTGTCTGTTCTTCATCCTCTTGCGATTTGATTCGAGGAAATGGTGCGATTTTATACAGTACAAGTATATGTCTTCTGTTTCTTCTCTCGCGTGGGCAATTGGAAAAGGCTATTAGGAGGTGCGGCTCGGCGGTTGCTTCAATCAGTTCATGTCAGTTAGTCATGGATTCTCCAATTAGCACTGCAAGACAAGGCATAATCGCTTCGGCTTAGCAGTCGCTAATCTAGTCATATGCTCGATCTTAGCTAGGCACTTGTCCCAGTCGAATCCCTGCTAATTTTGCATCTTTTGGGAAGATTGATTAGGTTAGGTTAGTTAGATAGGGACCATGTCAAGCTTTTCGATTTGTAGCTGATTTTGCAGTTCAAAGTATCATTTATGGGCTTCGTTTCATGGCTAGTAATTGCAGGATGGCTGTGTGATGCGTCTGTTGACTGTATCTGCACATGAATTTTGGGTGGGTACATATAGGGATAGGCCAATTCTCCTATCTTACATAGTTGAGCAGATTTTGATGTGGTTACAAGTTCTTGTACATCAGGCTATTTTAAAGCAGCTCTGGACTAGCTAGTCTTGGACTCTATCTAAATGGAAACTCCTCTAAAGTTTGCCCGTTTTGATGCAAAGCTCACTTTAGTTACCGTCTGTACTTTGACAAATTCACTTTTAGGGTGCGATGAGTGCTTTGGGTTAGGTAGATGGAAATCCATATCAAATTTCCTACCTTGGTTCTACTGGATTTGTGCACCAACTGTGACATAGATGCACAGTTGCCTTTCTCTTTCTAGTCTGAAATTCTGTTCCTATATAGAGCTTAACTGTCCTGGAATCTTAGATTGGTCCGCAGCAGCAATTATGGATTCATAGTATCGTTGACGACAGTTGGACTCACCTGTGCCCACTGTGCTTAGTCCCAAATTTCCTAGAAGTTATAAATTTTTTAGTTTACATCTGAAAGTTCGAACCACAAACCAGAGTTCGACCATGTACATCATGTTTGCCTGGTAACCATAGGTTTTAAGCTCTCTGCACTATCATGGGAAAAGTCTGTCAGTGTTGCCACATAGAAATATATGTTGAGTGCAAGAAAAACAATAGCCATCATCCAGATTCAAGAATGGAACAAGTCATGTTTCCCAGTCAAATCAACCATATCCCCTTGGAAGCAAACTAATTGGTTTTCTGATACTATTTAGATATTGGTACGTCTTTTTAAGCTTGCTGCCTCTTGCAAAGTAGAGCACCGCTACAGGGACGACGTCTGCCAGCTGATAATTGCATGATTTGCGTATCACACCGTCCATGGACAAGTATAAAACAGTAGCAAATGGCTGGATTTGCCATCGTGCCAGTATCGTGCACTGTCGTGTCGTGTGTGCTTCCGTACAAAATAAGATGTTACACACAGAAGGCTTTCCTAGTTGCCGAAAATATATTTGTGTATATAACAAGCATTGAAGATAGACTAGACATTCATTGCTCAAATGGTGTTATAGCTATGTGTTTATTTCAGAAAATGCCATTTTTGTGAATGACTTAGATACAATTAATTTATTAAAGGCTTTTAGTACTTGGATTTGTATATGTTATTGTTTGTTCTATTATCCTATCATAAACATACGTGTTTCTTTGCCATTCATCTTGTTTAACTTACTCTTTATCTAATCATCAGGATTCATGCAAAGATACAGGAGACACAAGGATCACTGAGGAAATTTCATGCACACCGCCGGACTTAAATCTTAGTCAACCAAATAATTCTGGCCTTAATAGTTCGAGTGCGTGTGAGAACCAGACATCCAACGGTGATGAGATGACTGAACCAGAATCCACACTGGAAGCAGCTAAGACCGAGGGTGATGGATCAAACAAAGAGAAGGTCCTAAAGAAGCCAGACAAGATTCTGCCATGTCCTCGGTGTAACAGCATGGACACAAAGTTCTGTTACTACAACAATTACAACATACACCAACCAAGGCATTTTTGCAGGGGTTGTCAAAGGTATTGGACGGCAGGTGGAAGCATGAGAAACCTCCCTGTCGGTGCTGGTAGGCGCAAGAGTAAGAGCTCCAGCACAAACTGTAACGGTATATTGATTCCAGGAGGCAGTCTATCCGCTCCTGGAGGTGATGCTTCCGTCATTCCATTGCCTATAAAGGAAAATCAACCAGCAGTTAAGTTTGGGTCTGATTCAACTCTACCTAACTCCATGGCTTCTTTGTTGAGAGTTGAAGAGCAGAATAAGAACAGCAACCCTGCGTCAACAGCACATCCCAGAAATGGTGAGAACCAGACCTGTCCACCTTCAGCAACAACTTCTGATAATCCATGGATTGAGTCAGTTAAAGTAGCAGTTGGGGCACATCAAAATGGAATTACCGGGGATTGCAACGGCGTCACTCCCATGCCTCCTATACCCTGCTTTCCCGGTGCCCCTTTTATGTACCCATGGAATCCAGCATGGAATGGTGTTCCTGCCATGGCAGCACCAGTGTGCCCAGTCCCAGCTGAACCCGCAAATTGTTCAGAAAATGGCCATGGAGGTAACATTCAATGGAACTTTCCACCAATGGTGCCGATGCCAGGATTCTGTGGCCCACCCATTCCTTTCCCTGTAATGCCGCCTTCCATCTGGCCATTGGTTTCTCCCTGGCCTAATGGCGCGTGGAGCGCGCCGTGGCTTGGACCTGCTTATAACATGTCAGCAGCACCTCCCACAAGCAGTAGTACATGTTCAGATAGTGGTTCTCCAGTCCTCGGAAAACACCCGAGAGATTCTGAACCGCAAGGTGGTGAAAAGGCAGAAAGATCCTTGTGGATTCCGAAGACGCTCCGGATAGATGACCCCGACGAAGCTGCAAAGAGTTCGATCTGGACCACCCTCGGGATTGAACCTGGCGAGCGTGGCATGTTTAGAGCGTTCCAGCCGAAATCTGGTGGCAGGGAGCAAATGTCGAACGCAGCCCGCGTCATGCAAGCGAACCCCGCGGCTCAATCCCGCTTTGCGTCCTTCCAGGAGACGACGTGATACGGGAAACTCCTGTCGTGTTTTTACTTTTCTTCAAGCATGCTATATCAAGAAAATGATGGTTGTCTGAGCACTGATCGGCGATGTAGATGTTGTGCAACTGTACTATTGGGATAGTGGTGTTGTTTTTTACCCTGTAATTTTCTTGTAGAGCCTGTAACACTCCACCGGGTTCAGATCAGACCGTCGGCATGTGTTTGGTTGTACAATGATAATAATTGTTAATAGCATTGCTTAATGCATACAGGTGTTCTGCTTAATGGCCACAAGAACATGGCATGTTTACTGAGAACCACAAGATTTAGAAACACAAATCAGCTGACGAGAAGTTCAACTCTGAAGAAATTTTTTCTGATGCATCTGCTTCTCTTCTGGAATGGAATTTGTGTGTATGTGAGTGATGACCAGTGGTGGTTGTAAGCTATGGGTATCTATCTATCTATCTATCTAGAAGCCAAATTAGTAGTGGTTGGTCACCTTTGTGGCCTGCATTCTGATTAGTTGAGACGCCCCTGTCTTTGTCTTTGTTCTACTACACACTGTGCCGCCTTTATATCAACATCGATCTGTAAGCTCAGGAAGTCTCCCAAGTCGTAAAGCCCCCTCTTTATCAATGGTTCGGTAAGCTCTTTGCGGATGTGACCGGTGACTCGGTGCAGCGCCTCTTTCTGTTCATGCTCCACCATGCATCTTTTCTTCACTTCCCAGCAGATGTGTCAGCATTCTAACTCTGCCACTGAAACGGATATTTTTGCTCCTGAAAATGCTTGCTCCCTGCACTGCACTGAAGTAGAAGCAGTGTAATACAGTAGTGTACTCCTTGCAGGAACTCGAAAGGGCCTGCCTGTAAGAGGCCCGTCACTGCAGCACTCTCACTGTCACTGCATTTTGCCTCTTCTGAATGATCAACGTTTGGTTGATCCATTGGAGGTTGGGCGCATTTTTGGCTCTTCTGAAGGAATAACGTTTGGTCGATCGGTAGCTTTGATGCAACCCCGCAGCCAAATGTTAGGCGGAGAGCAGAGGCGGTCAAAGCTCCGGCTAGCCAGACGTGAAAGCGTGCGTGTTGCTTACTGAATTTCCGTGGTGTCTAAGTTTGACTGGCACATATAGTACTCCTAGTGGGAAGCGGGTAGATTCCTGACTGATAATGCACGCCACAGCACTTTGGCAGGCACCACTCGACCGACATACATCGGCTAGGGTAGGCTGCGGGTGACCAAAGTCCATGAGCTAGGGAAGGCAGATTACACTACCCATAGTAGTTTATCTGATCTGATCCCAAAGCAGGAGGAGGAGGAGCAAGTGCATGCTCGATTAGTCAATCATGGTCACCAGATCCAAGGCCTAGCTCCGAACCCGGCCGCGCGCGCGTTGGAGAAAAGTATGGTGGAAAATGACATGTGTGCGTGCTTTTTGACACGCGGTGTCCTCCTTTTGGTCGGCACGGGGCGGTGAGCTCGCCACTTGCGACCCACCTGTTCCCGGCGTCGCTCGACACGTCCGCCCGTGGCCGTGGGGGAATCTCCGCGCCTACGAGCGAGCTACGGTTCGGCGATGTGCACAGCAACATTTTTGTACGTACGTGCCATGCAGAAACAGTGCACATCTCCTCTGTAGTATTATCTGGCGTTACATTGATCTCGACGAAGCAGATACAGAGGAATTATGTAAGGTAAAAGAATGACTCGGACGGCCGGGCAGAGGTGAAATTTAGGATTACGCTACACGATATCATCGGCTGCAATGCTGTTTCACAGTGACAGTGGTATGCATGCATATGGTTTGGTTGATTGATTACATAGGTGGATATATGTTGGACCGGACACATGGTGCACTATAAGTGTATATTGCCGCTATATCTATAAGCTGCTGCTATATCAATCGACCAGGCACGTACGGGCATGGCGTATGCATGCACGGTTGATGGACTGCTTGCCTCTCGACCCATCGTGCAGTCGCCAGTTCCACTCCACAGTACGTCCTAATTAGAAGAAGCTTCCGTTTGCATCGAGAGATTAACTGAAACCTGCAGCATGCATGCGTCCGTCTCCAACGATCGGAGGAACCAGTTCAAATTTCACACCAATCAGCGACCAGCCAGCTCGATTAATTTGACCTCGCGACCTGCCAATCGTCAGGAAATTACAAGACAGCACAATGAGAAGACACATTTTGCACGAATTAGTGTTGATCGGATGTGTCTATCATATACGTATGTGCATGCATTTTCAGCGTGTGCTACTGAGTACTGACCAGGTAGTAGCTCTCGCCCATCTGCAAGCTCTGCATGAGCACGCCGTAGTCGTCGACGGGGAGGAGGCCGCCGCTGGAGTGGACGAGCATCACGTCGTGCCCGAACATGGAGCGCAGGTCCATGGGGCCCCGTGGCACCTCCGTCGCCACTCCGTTGATGAACACCGTGATGCCCGCTGCACGCGCGCACGCAAACAAATCACCATCAATACTCTATTAAGCTCTAAGAAATATTAACATCCCATCAGCTATCTGGCATGGTACGCCTCCAATATTCGCGCTAATGTGTTCCCTTGTTCTGAACATGCATGAGCTGTTTGATGTGGAAAATTCAGAGCAGGCATGCTTAACATAGTACATATGCACGCGTGCGTCGACTATAGTATAGAATTATATAATGCACGCAGCATAGAATGTGGTTACAAACTTGGAATGAGTTCAACATGGCTAAATTAGTTACAGTTAATTAAGCACCACACCCATCCAAAATGGAGTAGTAGTACATTTCAAAGTTTAAAGAAAGAACTAGTACAAGCGTCCATGCAATGAAATTGATATTTACTACTACATTTAAAATTTTATAATGTGCACTAACTGTTTTTTAAGGTGAGACGACATGTTTGCACATAGATTAATGGTCAGAGTTCATCCTGAAGACTGTGTCATTGCCTTAAATACTTGTGATATTTTGGACCAGAACAAGCATACATGTAATGGGGTTGTTTGTTGCTAATTATGGGGAAATTATGCCTGACTTGCGCATGTCTCTTTTGGCCTTAGAAGTGGCTGAAAACATGTACTCCTATGAAACAAACAATTAAAACAAAGAGACAGAATTTTAACAAATAATACAATTGTGCTCTATTTACCAGATAGAAAACTAAAACTAAAAATGAAGCCACTAATATATGACAACTTTAACAGAATTACGGCGATGATCCAAAAGTAGTACATACACGAAACTACTTGTAGTTTGTCCATACATGCAAGAACAAAGCAAAGACAATGCAACTTCTGGTTGAAACTTTTCGATTGCCTCCGATTTATGTATGATGCATGAGGTATCTCTTCACTGATGTTATAATCCAAACAAGAGGTGAAAAAGTAAACAATACGATTTTCTTGTACCGAATCTATAGCGAAGAAGAAGAAGAAGAAGAAGAAGAAGAAGAAGAAGAAGAAGAATGAATGAATGAATGAATTCCATCGACCGATCAAGGAAGAAGCCGAAATGTTGATTAGAAATTTCGTAAACTAGCTTGCATGCATGTGCGATCGAATTGTTCATGGTTGAGAACTTGGGAGGAACAAAAACATGCATCGGTAGCGCGAGGCATGCATGGCATGGCGGGGCTCACCAGGTTGGCACGAGTAGTAGAGCTGCTGCTGCTGCTGCTGCGCGGCGGCCGCAGAGAACGACGACGACCCGGAGCCGCCGCCGCCGCCGTCCGCGTACCCCATCTGCCGCGAGATGGCGAACAGGTCGTCGCCGCCCCCGCACTGGTCCATGTCCCCCACCATCCCCACCGACGGCGGCGAGGGCGGCCACGACGACGATGAGGAGGACGAGCTGTACGCGGCGCCTCCGTGCGCGAACAGCCCGAGCGACGTGGAAGAGGCCGCCGAGCCGAGGACGCCAGGCGCGGGCGGCGACCCAGAGGAGGCGGCGGACGCCTGCGCCTGGGCCTGGGCCTGCGCCTGCGCCTGCGCCTGGAGCTGGCGCTGGCGGCGGCGGGAGCGGGAGCGGCGGTTCTGGAACCAGTAGAAGACGTTGGCGTCGCCGACGGCGCCGAAGCGCTCGAGGAGCTTGCGGATGCGCACGGTCTCGTCCTTGGGCGGGTTCACCATGCCGCTGTTGAAGATGGACTCCAGGATCAGTATCTGCTCCGGCTTGGGCGTCCACCGCGACCGCACCGGCTCCGCCGGCTGCAGGTCCGGGCTGTTGCCGCCGCCGCCGTCCATGGGCACGATCGGTCGAGCTAGCTAGCAGGATGGCCGGGAATTGGAGCGTTGGACTATGAGGCGAGAGCGAGCGAGGGAATGTGTTGCTTGGTGAAGACAGAAGCTTCGGGCGCGCTATATATAGTGTCGATGGCGCGCTAGTGCGGTTGCTGCGAGCGAGTGAGAGGGGGTAACATTCCTCGGGTGGTGATTCAGCCGGTGGAGGACAAAAGAATCTTTTTACCAACGGTGCTCTCCTTTTCGTCGGCTGTCTCCGGGGTGTCAGCTTGGCGCCTCCGGGCACCGTTCTCTCGCCGTGTCCCGGTGAAGGTGAGGTTGTGTGTTGGGGGGATGACATGACGGTGATGTTGACTCGCGAGGGGCTGTGGAACCTTGCCACTTTCTACTGACCGAAACCAGGGTGAATTGGGTGTCACCGTTTGTTTGCGGCCGTCGGATATGCAAGGAGAAATTTGGAGCGTTGAACTGAGTTAACGCGTGGTGCGTTGAACTTGCTTTTCCTTTTTCTTCTCTGGTTATGGATAGATGTATTTCAGATATTTCAGTTATTAATGAAAAAGGATTATGTCCGGGTTAAAAAGAGAATTGAGTTAGCGCGCGTGTAATGTTAGTTTGTTCTCGGAGGAAGGAGCTGCCTACGCCAGTGAAGTAACTGTCGCCAACTTAGAGCAACTCTAGTAGAGTTGGCATATTGACAGTCTCAATATCGCATATGTACTGTGCTTCATATAGATATGGAGACTATGAGGTCAACACACAAAAATCTAAACTTTGTTCACTCCATAACCGCGAGTCAATCGACAATGGTACATTCCTTTTTTTTTCTTTGGTCTCGAAATGTGAGTTAAGCTTTAAACAAAGAAGAGCTACGAGTGGAACAACTTCTTCCATTCCTTGTTGGCCTCCAGCTCCTTCTGTCCCTCAATCTCCCAACCTCACTACCATCCTACGTTAGGCGAGGGATGACGTGAAGTTTTCTTCACGTCACATGCAATATACGTGTAACTGCCATATGACGTGCGCTTCAAAAGGCAGCCCCGAGTTGCCATGTATGACAACCAGGAGGCCAGATATGGAGGGCAGTCCATAAATTACAGTGATCCCAGACATGGTTGGCCACTCCTCTAAAATGCCCTTTTAAAGGAAAAAAAACCATAATAACGATTATTATGGTGATCGGGCAGATATGACGACTCTACTAGAGTTGCCCTTAGTACCACACTACCACATTGTTGCCTCCACACACGAAAAAACTTAGTTCTGCATCGCCATTTTGTGTATATTCAGCTACACTTGCAAAAGAAAATTTGTTGGTTCAAGGTAAACGTTTTTGGGAAAAGTGGAATGGACAGTAAGATATATATCCACTCAAAAGGAAGTAAGATATATACCGATGTGGTATCTACGTATACATTTATAACCTAATTAAGGTGGGGCAAAATTTTAGTGGTTTTTAGCTAAGGTGTTACACGAGTGTATAACCGTTAGCTTTAGGCTATGTTTCGAGCAAAGGGAAACGATAATTTAAAGTATGTCATCCAAGTAATTTTCGTTTCGTACCATTTGGAATTAAAAAGTTCATATCCTACTTTCCTTTGAAATTCCTATGGAATAGAGCATGGAAAATTTTGCAAGAAACCAAACATGACGTCTTACCTCATGTTTTTTCTCTTTGTGTCTACACATCATGCATTTTTTCCATCAAAAATGCTATCTGACAAACGTCCGCTGGGGTGGGATCAAATCGGATGCCCAGAGCAGTTGGATTTAGATCTTACGGTGTCAATTTATGCCCAAAAGTCCCCACATTTTACAAAATGATATGATAGTTTTGCAAAACGCCACCCCCAACCACGTAAACTGCCATCTTGGGGTGTCGCACTTGCCATCGTTTCCTGGCGAACGGTCGCCAGGATTGGGTTCCTTTTTCAAGCGACAACTTTAAAGTTTTTATGTGGTTTTGATTCCTATAGGATCGCATGATACATGTCATTTCAAATTCATGCGTTTTCGTTCAAACATTTTTGAGTTATTTGTTTCTAACGCTTGAATACTTTTTTCTTTGCAGGTAATAACACTTTGGAGATGGCCATTTGTGTCATGGCAAAAGCAAGAAAGAGATAACCATTTGTGCACTACAAAGTGAATGCGGATGTGAATCATGATAAGTGTACAAAACACCCTATTCATTTTTAGACCACTGTGCAACGCAGTATACTTTTCTAGCTATAGGCTAGCTAGATCCAAACATTGTGCATGAAAGAGCCCGGAGACATGTATAGATTCTAGCGGCCATACATGCTCTCGCCCGCCACCAGATGACTAGACCGAGATAAGCTTTTTATGAGTTCACCTTAAAGGCGTCCAAATCACATGTGCTCTTGGAAAGGAGGGCGTGGAGGGGGAACACAAGTGCCCCACAGTTTGGCCTGTGCCTGGATTGACCCTCGGTCCACGCAGGGGCCATCGCCCGCCCGGTGCTGGCTTTTCTTAGGTGGTCGATGGATCGTCCGATCGCTGTCCCTGGCCGTGGCGCGCCGGGTTGGGGTTGGGGTCGGGTCGGGGATCGACGGAGCTTGGACGGACGGACCACGCGCGGCCGGTCCGGACCCCGGCGCCCGGCGTCGGCATCGCGACGTGGCTCCCGTGCCCGCCCCACTGTGCCGCCCTTGGTCTCTTCCGCGTACCGTGGATAAGGCGCCGCTCCTATGATGTCGCCACCACAACCCCGATGGACCAGCTATAGTGTACACGTACCACCTGAAACTCCACGGCCACAGGCATATCGTGTCCGTGTGAGTGATCTCCGCTGCACCTGCACAGGCAGGGAAACCCTACGCGTATGCGTGTGCATGTACTCCTACGTACGTGCATGCGTTTCCGATAAACTTGTTTATTGGGGAATCTACCGTCTATGTCTATCTATCTATCCGGCGATCATGGCAGCTGACCCAAGTAGTAGCAGGGAATCTGCGGTCTGAAGCCAGAAAATTCCCCGTCCCCGACGAGGGGGAATCAAAATTTCCCTGCTGCTCGGCGCTCCACGTCGCGGCCGCGCGCGGAATAGGCTAAAAAATTGCCGAGGCCGCGCCGCGCGGGGGCTCGGGCCGCGCATGATTGGCCCGCCGTTCGGTTTGCCCCGGCGGTTTCCTCCTCCCTCCCCGTCGGCACGCAGCAGAGGCTGAGCAGAGCGGACGACGACGAGGCGTCAGTCACCTGCTCTGCATGCTCTGCTCCGCCCCTGCCGGGCTGCCACCGCCTCCCTTGGCACATTCCTCTGCCGTCTTTGTCCCGTTGCCCTGCGTGCGGTGCACCCACGCCAGGGAATCTGCGTCCGAAAAGTTACCTCTCGTCGAGTGCCCTTGCGGACAAATTCACTGTTTTGACCATTTTTCTTAACTTCAGCACGATCTAATCCTACGTGTATTTTCTTTTTGGATCTGATCCTTTTTCTATCATAATTGTCTTTGATGATAGAGTAGCACAACCTACCGCTGATGCCTTTGACGATAGGACTTACCTACACCATCATGCCCGGTGCGAAAAATCCTACCGTCATGGTCTTTGAAGATAGGGACATGCATGCAATTATAATAGAGGCACACATGCAATAACCAAAGATGAAGTCCGTACCGTCATGGACCATGACGTAGGGTAACACATCCACCGTCAAAGACCATGGTAGTAGGGTCTTTTTCGAAGACAATTGCGGTAGAAAAAGATCAGATCCAAAACCTTTTTGCACATAGGATCAGATCACGCTAAGCTAATAATGAAAAAAAAGTCAAAACAAGGAAGTTGGGCTGCCCTTGCACGGTGTTTGTGTGTCAATTCTCGAACCGTACGTTGGCGCATCGCCTTGCAACGTGTGTGGGCTTGCATGATTAACGAGGCCAGTTGCGGGAACGCACTGGCGACGTGTCGACGGACGCGCCGGCTGGCTGGCATGGCCGCGGTCTAAAGTGGCATGCAGTGCATCCGGCGGCATCGGTCACATCGGCGAGGAGGCGGATTACGGCGGTGAGTGGAGGGACGAGGCCGACAGTGGCCGGAAAAGGGAGCTCCAGCTCCATGATTCCGTCTCCCGGATGATAGATTAACCGGCCGGCCGGACCAATCATGCGAACCTGCCTAACACGGCCCCCTTTTCGCCTTCAACCCTGTTTGTTACTGCCGCCAGTGGACTAACTATTATTACTCCAAGAGATAGGGATAACTAACGTACTACACGCATGCGTGATCATAACTGGTTCACCAACATGGCCACGGAAGCAAGAACATGAGCTAGAGCAAAGTTATGAACGGGCTCTCCCTTTATTAGGCATCCCAATAGTCGTCTGGTCGTATGTAAATCTATCATTGACACCTAGGCTGCTCTTAGTGCCTGTACCACGGAGCGTCTCTACCGAAAGGAAATCGTGTCCCGCTTTATTATAAATATAAAGCACATAAGCATAGAATCAATCCGAAAACGAAAATTCACACACAAACAACAAGGTTCGGAAATAAAATATGCAAAGTACGTGCTGGGGGCACAACATAACAAGCCCACAGATGGTTTTTTTGTTTAGGCGAAACCATCATAATAGAAGAATGAACGGGAGCCGTTGGGGATATAACCCCTATCCAATGGCGACTTGAAGAAACAGATTCATCATACGGGCCGTGATGACCAGAGGTTCAAGGCCTAGAGGGCGACTCATGAAGCAAGCCGGCTCATGGCCCAGTGCCTGGGACACCGGTTTGATAAGGAGACGAAGGAATTTCCTTTACTTCGGAAGTAAGATAATTAGAAAACAGATTAGGGCACGGGTTCAACTATGATCCGAACTCTGTTGTAAACTCAGGGCCTCAACCTATATAAAGGGGAGCCCCTGAGGTAGAAAGGACCAAGCTACAAGCTCTCGAGTATTAGGTTAGCCAAGTTGCACCCTTGTAATCTAGATCCCAAGCAATGATCAATCAAGCAAGAAGTAGGCTATTACCTCCACCGTGAGGGGCCAAACCAGGGTAAACCCGTGTCTCTCGATTCCGATCAACCCCGTTTGAGCTACTACCTAGCTGCGATGGCCTCACGACTAAGTCCTTTTTGAGGACATCTGCCGTGACAAAACCACGACAGTTGGCGCCCACCACGGGACTATCGCTCGGTGGTGTTAAGTTCTTGGAGGAAGCTCTCCCAGGGATCGAGGGATATGCAATCGGCTGCATGACCAAGAGTCGCCGCGGCAAACTCTACATAGACGATTTAGGTTGGGGCCCCGAGGCTGACTCAATCGAGTACGGGTACCGGGTCCCCTTCAGTAAGATCCATACCTTCATCGGCAAAATCGGCGAATCAGGACCCGAGCCGGACATCTGCACCAAGATCGTCGAGCCGGCTCGGCGCACGCGACCAGCCCGGGCTCAAGTCGGTCGGGATCATGTCTTCGTCGGTTTCACCTAGGGGGTTGATCTCGCAGAGAACTCCGCGTCTGGAGGGGACACCCTTGTCTACTCCGACGGTGAGTCATCGGTCGGGGACACTGAGTCGATCCTCCCGCTATACAATGGCAGACTTGGGGGCTACTCCGATGATGAACCGGCTCCAGTCGATCACGAGCCGCTCCATCGAACAACTATCTACATGGCAGGCATTGCACTGGCTCTTGACTCAATGGCAGCAGGTGTTGGGGAACGTAGCAATTTCAAAAAAATTCCTATGCACACGCAAGATCATGGTGATGCATAGCAACGAGAGGGGAGAGTATCGTCTACATACCCTCGTAGACCGTAAACAGAAGTGTTATGACAACGCGGTTGATGTAGTCGTACGTCTTCACGATCGACCGATCCCAGCACCGAAGGTACGACACCTCCGCGATATGCACACGTTCGGCTCGGTGACGTCCCGCGAACTCACGATCCAGTAGATCTTCGAGGGAGAGCTGCATCAGCACGACGACGTGATGACAGTGATGATGTTGCTAACGAAACAGGGTTTCGCCTAAGCACCGCTACGATATGACTGAGGTGGATTATGGTGGAGGGGGGCACCGCACATGGCTTGAAACAATCAACTTGTGTGTCCTAGGGTGCCCCCTGCTCCCGTATATAAAGTATATAAAGGAGCAAGGGGGGAGGCCGGTCGACCCTAGTGGCGCCCAAGGAGAGGAGGAATCCTCCTCCTAGTAGGAGTAGGATTCATCCTTTCCTAGTCCTACTAGGAAGAAGGGGGAAGGGAAGAGAGGGAGAGGGAGAGGGAAAGAGGGGCCGCGCCCCCTCCCCTAGTCCTATTCGGACTCCCCTTGGGGGGGCGCCACCTCCTGGGCTACTTCCCTCTCTCTCCCCTAAGGCCCATTAAGGCCCAATACTTCCCCGGGGGGTTCCAGTAACCCCTTCGGCACTCCGGTTTTCTCTGAAATCACCCGGAACACTTCCGGTGTCCGAATATAGTCGTCCAATATATCGATCTTTATGTCTTGACCATTTAGAGACTCCTCGTCATGTCCGTGATCAAATCCGGGACTCTAAACTACCTTCGGTACATCCAAATACATAAACTAATAATACCGATTGTCACCGAACGTTAAGCATGCGGACCCTACGGGTTCGAGAACTATGTAGACATGACCGAGACATGTCTCCGATCAATAACCAATAGCGGAACCTGGATGCTTATATTGGTTCCTACATATTCTACGAAGATCTTTATCGGTCAAACCGCATAACGATATACGTTGTTCCCTTTGTCATCGGTATGTTACTTGCCCGAGATTCGATCGTCGCTATCTCAATACCTAGTTCAATCTCGTTACCGGCAAGTCTCTTTACTCGTTCCGTAATGCTACATCCTGTAAGTAACTCATTAGCTACATTGCTTGCAAGGCTTATAGTGATGTACATTACCGAGAGGGCCCAGAGATACCTCTCCGACAATCGGAGTGAGAAATCCCAATCTTGATCCATGCCAACTGAACAAACAACATTGGAGACACATGTAGAGCACCTTTATAATCACCCAGTTACGTTGTGACTTTTGGTAGCACACAAAGTGTTCCTCCAGTATTCGGGAGTTGCATGATCTCATAGTCATAGGAACATGTATAGTTATGGAGAAAGCAATAGCAACAAACTAAACGATCATCGTGCTAAGCTAACGGATGGGTCAAGTCAATCACATCATTCTCTAATGATGTGATCCCGTTAATCAAATGACAACTCATGTCTATGGTTAGGAAACATAACCATCATTGATTCAACAAGCTAGTCAAGTAGAGGCAAACTAGTGACACTCTGTTTGTCTATGTATTCACACATGTACTAAGTTTCCGGTTAGTACAATTCTAGCATGAATAATAAACATTTATCATGATATAAGGAAATATAAATAAGAACTTTATTATTGCCTCTAGGGCATATTTCCTTCAGTCTCCCACTTGCACTAGAGTCAATAATCTAGATTACATTGTAATGTGATTTAACACCAATAATTCACATCACCATGTGATTAACACCCATAGTTCACATCGCCATGTGACCAACACTCAAAGGGTTTACTGGAGTCAGTAATCTTAGTTCACATCACCATGTGATTAACACCCAAAGAGTACTAAGGTGTGATCATGTTTTGCTTGTGAGAGAAGTTTAGTCAACGGGTCTGTGAAATTCAGATCCATATGTATTTTGCAAATTTCTATGTCTACAATGCTCTGCACGAAGCTATTTTAGCTAATTGCTCCCACTTTCAATATGTATCCGGATTGTGACTTAGAGTCATCCAGATCGGTGTCAAAGCTTGCATCGACATAACTCTTTACGATGAACTCTTTATGACCTCCATAATCGAGAAATATTTCCTTAGTCCTCTAAGGATAATTTTGACCGCTGTCCAGTGATCCACTCCTAGATCAAAAATTGTACTCCCTTGCCAAACTAAGGGCAGGGTATACAATAGGTCTGGTATTATAGAACCTATGGCTGAGGCATAGGGAATGACTTTCATTCTCTCTCTATCTTCTACCGTGGTCGGGCTTTGAGTCTTACTCAACTTCACACCTTGCAACACAGACAAGAACTCTTTCTTTGATGTTCCATTTTGAACTACTTCAAAAACTTGTCAAGGTATGCACTCATTGAAAAATATATCAAGCGTTTTGATCTATTTCTATAGATCTTGATGCTCAATATGCAAGTAGCTTCACCGAGGTCTTTGAAAAACTCCTTTCAAACGCTCATTTATGCTTTCCAGAAAATTCTACATTATTTCCGATCAACAATATGTCATTCACATATACTTATCAGAAATGCTGTAGTGCTCCCACTCACTTTCTTGTAAATACATGCTTCTCCAAAAGTCTGTATAAAACCATATGCTTTGATCACACTATCAAAGCATATATTCCAACTCTAAGAGGCTTGCACCAGTCCATAAATGGATCGCTGGAGCTTGCACACTTTGTTAGCACCTTTTGGATCGACAAAACCTTCTGGTTGCATCATATACAACTCTTCTTTAAGGTATCCATTAAGGAATGCAGTTTTGACATCCATTTGCCAAATTTTATAATCATAAAATGCGGCAATTGCTAACATGATTCGGACGGACTTAAGCATCGCTACGGGTGAGAAGGTCTCATCGTAGTCAACTCCTTGAACTTGTCGAAAAACTTTTGCAACAAATCGAGATTTGCAGACAGTAACATTACCACCAGCGTCAGTCTTCTTCTTGAAGATCCATTTATTCTCTATGGTCTGCCGATCATTGGGCAGGTCAACCAAAGTCCACACTTTGTTTTCATACATGGATCCCATCTCAGATTTCATGGCCTCAAGCCATTTTGCGGAATCTGGGCTCATCATCACTTCCTCATAGTTCGTAGGTTCGTCATGGTCAAGTAACATGACTTCCAGAACAGGATTACCGTACCACTCTGGTGCGGATCTTACTCTGGTTGACCTACGAGGTTTGGTAGTAACTTGATCAGAAGTTTCATGATCATCATCATTAGCTTCCTCACTGTTGGAAATATGCCCTAGAGGCAATAATAAAAGCATTATTATTATATTTCCTTGTTCATGATAATTGTCTTTATTCATGCTAAAATTGTATTATCCGGAAATCGTAATACATGTGTGAATAACAGACACCAACATGTCCCTAGTAAGCCTCTAGTTGACTAGCTCGTTGATCAACAGATAGTCATGGTTTCCTGACTATGGACATTGGATGTCATTGATAACGAGATCACATCATTAGGAGAATGATGTGATGGACAAGACCCAATCCCAAACATAGCACAAGATCGTATAGTTCGTTTGCTAGAGTTTTCCAATGTCAAAGTATCTTTTCCTTAGACCATGAGATCGTGTAACTCCCGGATACCGTAGGAGTGCTTTGGGTATGCCAAACGTCACAACGTAACTGGGTGACTATAAAGGTACACTACGGGTATCTCCAAAAGTGTCTGTTGGGTTGACATGGATCAAGACTGGGATTTGTCACTCCGTATGACGGAGAGGTATCACTGGGCCCACTCGGTAATGCATCATCATAATGAGCTCAAAGTGACCAAGTGTCTGGTCACGGGATCATGCATTACGGTACGAGTAAAGTGACTTGCCCGTAACGAGATTGAACGAGGTATTGGGATACCGACGATCGAATCTCGGGCAAGTAACATATCGATTGACAAAGGGAATTGCATACGGGGTTGATTGAATCCTCGACATCGTGGTTCATCTGATGAGATCATCGTGGAGCATGTGGGAGCCAACATGGGTATCCAGATCCCGCTGTTGGTTATTGACCGGAGAGTCGTCTCGGTCATGTCTGCTTGTCTCCCGAACCCGTAGGGTCTACACACTTAAGGTTCGGTGACGCTAGGGTTATGAAGATATGTATATGCAGAAACCCGAATGTTGTTCGGAGTCCCGGATGAGATCCCGGACGTCACGAGGAGTTCCGGAATGGTCCGGAGGTAAAGAATTATATATAGGAAGTGCTGTTTCGGGCATCGGGACAAGTTTCGGGGTTATCGGTATTGTACCGGGACCACCGGAAGGGTCCCGGGGGTCCACCGGGTGGGGCCACCTATCCCGAAGGGCCCCATGGGCTGAAATAGGATGGAACCCAGCCCATAGTGGGCTGGGGCGCCAGCCCCTATAGGCCCATGCGCCTAGGGTTCCACCATGGAAGAGTCCATGTGGTGGAAGGCACCCCTAGGTGCCTTGGGGGGGAGGGAAACCTCCCCTTGGCCGCCGCCCCCGTAGTAGATCTCATCTACTAGGGCCGGCGCCCCCCCATGGCACCCCTATATATAGTGGGGGGGGGAGAGGAGGGATTTCACCCCAGCCCCTGGCGCCTCCCTCTCTCCCCGTTACGTCTCTCCCTCGTAGTCTTGGCGAAGCCCTGCTTCTGTGACGCCCTGCATCCACCACCACGCCGTCGTGCTGCTGGATCTTCATCAACCTCTCCTTCCCCCTTGCTGGATCAAGAAGGAGGAGACGTCTCCCGTCCCGTACGTGTGTTGAACGCGGAGGCGCCGTCCGTTCGGCGCTGGTCATCGGTGATTTGGATCACGTCGAGTACGACTACATCATCACCGTTCTTTTGAACGCTTCCGTGCGCGATCTACAAAGGTATGTAGATGCATCCAATGACTCGTTGCTAGATGAACTCCTAGATGATCTTGGTGAAACGAGTAGGAAAATTTTTGTTTTCTGCAACGTTCCCCAACAGTGGCATCATGAGCTAGGTCTATGCGTAGTTCTTCTTGCGCGAGTAGAACACAATTTGTTGTGGGCGTAGATTTTTCAACTTTCTTGCCGTTACTAGTCTTTTCTTGCTTCAGCGGTATTGTGGGATGAAGCGGCCCG
This sequence comes from Triticum urartu, assembly GCF_056163025.1. Taxonomy (NCBI): domain Eukaryota; kingdom Viridiplantae; phylum Streptophyta; class Magnoliopsida; order Poales; family Poaceae; genus Triticum; species Triticum urartu. The sequence continues at coordinate 62,726,601 of NC_141874.1, read as the reverse complement.
GACCAACCTTACACGTACGCTTACGTGAGACCGGTTCCACCGACTAACATGCACTAGTTGCATAAGGTGGCTGGCGGGTGTCTGTCTCTCCCACTTTAGTTGGAGCGGATTTGATGAACAGGGTCCTTATGAAGGGTAAATAGAAGTTGACAAATCACGTTGTGGCTTTAACGTAGGTAAGAAGACGTTCTTGCTAGAACCCTAATTCAGCCACGAAAAACTTGCAACAACAATTAGAGGACGTCTAACTTGTTTTTGCAGCAAGTGGTTTGTGATATGATATGGCCAAAGTTGTGATGAATGATGAATGATCTATATGTGATGTATGGGATGTTCATGCTATTGTAATAGGATTCACGACTTGCATGTCGATGAGTATGACAACCGGCAGGAGCCATAGGAGTTGTCTTTATTCTTTTATATGACCTGCGTGTCATCAAGAAACGCCATGTAAATTACTTTACTTTATTGCTAAACGCGTTAGCCATAGTAGTAGAAGTAATAGTTGGCGAGCAACTTCATGGAGACACGATGATGGAGATCATGATGATGGAGATCATGGTGTCAAGCCGGTGACAAGATGATCATGGAGCCCCAAGATGGAGATCAAAGGAGCTATGTGATATTGGCCATATCATGTCACGATTATTATTTGATTGCATGTGATGTTTATCATGTTTTTGCATCTTGTTTACTTAGAACGACGGTAGTAAATAAGATGATCCCTCATAAAAATTTCAAGGAGTGTTCTCCCCTAACTGTGCACCGTTCCTAAAGTTCGTCGTTTCTAAGCACGCCGTGATGATCGGGTGTGATGGATCCTTACGTTCACATACAACGGGTGTTGACGAGCCTAGCATGTACAGACATGGCCTTGGAACACATGCAAAACACTTAGGGTTAACTTGACGAGCCTAGCATGTACAGACATGGCCTCGGAACACAGAAGACCGAAAGGTCGAGCATGAGTCGTATAGAAGATACGATCAACATGAAGATGTTCACCGACGTTGACTAGTCCGTCTCACGTGATGATCGGACACGGCCTAGTTAACTCGGATCATGTAATACTTAGATGACTAGAGGGATGTCTAATCTAAGTGGGAGTTCATTAATAATTTGATTAGATGAACTTAATTATCATGAACTTAGTCTAAAATATTTTACACTATGTCTTGTAGATCAAATGGCCAACGTAGTCCTCAACTTCAACGCGTTCCTAGAGAAAACCAAGCTGAAAAACGATGGCAGCAACTATACGGACTGGGTCCGGAACCTGAGGATCATCCTCATAGCTGCCAAGAAAGATTATGTCCTACAAGCACCGCTAGGTGATCCACCCGTCCCACAGAACCAAGACGTTATGAACGCTTGGCAGACACGTGTTGACGACTACTCCCTCGTTCAGTGCGGCATGCTTTACAGCTTAGAGCCGGGGCTCCAAAAGCGTTTTGAGAGACATGGAGCATACAAGATGTTCGAAGAGCTGAAAATGGTTTTTCAAGCTCATGCCCGGATCGAGAGATATGAAGTCTCCGATAAGTTCTTCAGCTGTAAGATGGAGGAAAATAGTTCTGTCAGTGAGCACATACTCACTATGTCTGGGTTGCATAACCGCTTGTCTCAGCTGGGAGTTAATCTCCCGGATGATGCGGTCATTGATAGAATCCTCCAGTCGCTTCCACCAAGCTACAAGAGCTTTGTGATGAACTTCAACATGCAGGGGATGCAAAAGACCATTCCTGAGTTGTTCTCAATGCTGAAATCAGCGGAGGTAGAAGTCAAGAAGGAACATCAAGTGTTGATGGTCAATAAAACCACTAAGTTCAAGAAAGGCAAGGGTAAAAAGAACTCCAAGAAGGACGGCAAGAAAGTTGCCGCGCCCGGCAAGCAAGCTGCCGGGAAAGAGCCGAAGAATGGACCCAAGCCTGAGATGGAGTGCTTTTATTGCAAAGGGAAGGGTCACTGGAAACGGAACTGCCCCAAATACTTAGCAGACAAGAAGGCCGGCAAAACAAAAGGTATATTTGATATACATGTAATTGATGTGTACCTTACCAGTACTCGTAGTGACTCCTGGGTATTTGATACCGGTGCCGTTGCTCATATTTGTAACTCACAGCAGGAGCTGCGGAATAAACGGAGACTGGCAAAGGACGAGGTGACGATGCGCGTCGGGAATGGTTCCAAGGTCGATGTGATCGCCGTCGGCACGCTGCCTCTGCATTTACCTACGGGATTAGTTTTAAACCTCAATAACTGTTATTTAGTGCCAGCTTTGAGCATGAACATTGTATCGGGATCTCGTTTAATTCGAGATGGCTACTCATTTAAATCTGAGAATAATGGTTGTTCCATTTATATGAGAGATATGTTTTATGGTCATGCTCCTATGGTGAACGGTTTATTCTTAATGAGTCTCGAACGTAATGCTACACATGTTCATAATGTGAGTACCAAAAGATGTAAGGTTGATAATGATAGTTCCACATACTTGTGGCACTGCCGCCTTGGTCACATAGGTGTCAAACGCATGAAGAAGCTCCATGCAGATGGACTTTTAGAGTCTCTCGATTATGAATCATTTGACACGTGCGAACCATGCCTTATGGGTAAAATGACCAAGACTCCGTTCTCAGGAACAATGGAGCGAGCAACCGACTTATTGGAAATCATACATACTGATGTGTGCGGTCCAATGAGTGTTGAGGCTCGCGGTGGATATCGTTATGTTCTCACCCTCACTGATGATTTAAGTAGGTATGGGTATATCTACTTAATGAAACACAAGTCTGAAACCTTTGAAAAATTCAAGGAATTTCAGAGTGAGGTTGAGAATCAACGTGACAGGAAAATCAAGTTTCTACGATCAGATCATGGAGGAGAATACTTGAGTCACGAATTTGGTACACACTTAAGAAAATGTGGAATAGTTTCACAACTCACGCCGCCTGGAACACCTCAACGTAACGGTGTGTCCGAACGTCGTAATCGCACTCTATTGGATATGGTGCGGTCTATGATGTCTCTTACTGATTTACCGCTATCTTTTTGGGGCTATACTTTAGAGACTGCCGCATTCACTTTAAATAGGGCTCCGTCGAAATCCGTTGAGACGACACCGTATGAATTATGGTTTGGGAAGAAACCTAAGCTGTCGTTTCTAAAAGTTTGGGGATGCGATGCTTATGTGAAGAAACTTCAACCTGAGAAGCTCGAACCCAAGTCGGAAAAATGCGTCTTCATAGGATACCCAAAAGAAACTATTGGGTACACCTTCTACCTCAGATCCGAAGGCAAGATCTTTGTTGCCAAGAATGGGTCCTTTCTAGAGAAAGAGTTTCTCTCGAAAGAAGTAAGTGGGAGGAAAGTAGAGCTTGATGAAGTATTACCTCTTGAACCGGCAAATGGCGCAACTCAAGAAAATGTTCCTGAGGTGCCTGCACCGACTAGAGAGGAAGTTAATGATGATCAAAATACTTCTGATCAAGCTCCTACTGAGATTCGAAGGTCCACAAGGACACGTTCCGCACCAGAGTGGTACGGCAACCCTGTCTTGGAAATCATGTTGTTGGACAACGGTGAACCTTCGAACTATGAAGAAGCGATGGCAGGCCCGGATTCCGACAAATGGCTAGAAGCCATGAAATCCGAGATAGGATCCATGTATGAAAACGAAGTATGGACTTTGACTGACTTGCCCGTTGAACGGCGAGCCATAGAGAATAAATGGATCTTTAAGAAGAAGACAGACACGGATGGTAATGTGACCATCTATAAAGCTCGGCTTGTCGCTAAGGGTTATTGACAAGTTCAAGGGGTTGACTACGATGAGACTTTCTCACCGGTAGCGAAGCTAAAGTCCGTCCGAATCATGTTAGCAATTGCCGCATTCTACGATTATGAGATATGGCAAATGGACGTCAAAACGGCATTCCTTAATGGTTTCCTTAAGGAAGAATTGTATATGATGCAGCCGGAAGGTTTTGTCGATCCTAAGAATGCTAACAAGGTGTGCAAGCTCCAACGCTCGATTTATGGGCTGGTGCAAGCATCTCGGAGTTGGAACATTCGCTTTGATGAGATGATCAAAGCGTTTGGGTTTACGCAGACTTATGGAGAAGCCTGCGTTTACAAGAAAGTGAGTGGGAGCTCTGTGGCATTTCTCATATTATATGTAGATGACATACTTTTGATGGGAAATGATATAGAACTCTTGGACAGCATCAAGGCCTACTTGAATAAGAGTTTTTCAATGAAGGACCTTGGAGAAGCTGCTTATATATTAGGCATCAAAATCTATAGAGATAGATCGAGACGCCTCATAGGTCTTTCACAAAGCACATACCTTGATAAAATATTGAAGAAGTTCAATATGGATCAATCTAAGAAGGGGTTTTTGCCTGTGTTACAAGGTGTGAAATTGAGCTCAGCTCAATGTCCGACCACGGCAGAAGAAATAGAAGAGATGAGTGTCATCCCCTATGCCTCAGCCATAGGTTCTATTATGTATGCCATGCTGTGTACCAGACCTGATGTAAACCTTGCCGTAAGTTTGGTAGGAAGGTACCAAAGTAATCCCGGCAAGGAACACTGGACAGCGGTCAAGAATATCCTGAAGTACTTGAGAAGGACTAAGGAAATGTTTCTCGTTTATGGAGGTGACGAAGAGCTCGTCGTAAAGGGTTACGTCGACGCTAGCTTCGACACAGATCTGGATGACTCTAAGTCACAAACCGGATACGTGTATATGTTGAATGGTGGAGCAGTAAGCTGGTGCAGCTGCAAGCAGAGCGTCGTGGCGGGATCTACATGTGAAGCGGAGTACATGGCAGCCTCGGAGGCAGCACATGAAGCAATATGGGTGAAGGAGTTCATCACCGACCTAGGAGTCATACCCAATGCGTCGGGGCCAATCAAACTCTTTTGTGACAACACTGGAGCTATTGCACTTGCCAAGGAGCCCAGGTTTCACAAGAAGACAAGGCACATCAAGCGTCGCTTCAACTCCATTCGTGAAAATGTTCAAAATGGAGACATAGAGATTTGTAAAGTACATACGGACCTGAATGTAGCAGATCCGTTGACTAAACCTCTCCCTAGAGCAAAACATGATCAACACCAGAATTCCATGGGTGTTCGATTCATCACAATGTAACTAGATTATTGACTCTAGTGCAAGTGGGAGACTGTTGGAAATATGCCCTAGAGGCAATAATAAAAGCATTATTATTATATTTCCTTGTTCATGATAATTGTCTTTATTCATGCTATAATTGTATTATCCGGAAATCGTAATACATGTGTGAATAACAGACACCAACATGTCCCTAGTAAGCCTCTAGTTGACTAGCTCGTTGATCAACAGATAGTCATGGTTTCCTGACTATGGACATTGGATGTCATTGATAACGAGATCACATCATTAGGAGAATGATGTGATGGACAAGACCCAATCCCAAACATAGCACAAGATCGTATAGTTCGTTTGCTAGAGTTTTCCAATGTCAAAGTATCTTTTCCTTAGACCATGAGATCGTGTAACTCCCGGATACCGTAGGAGTGCTTTGGGTATGCCAAACGTCACAACGTAACTGGGTGACTATAAAGGTACACTACGGGTATCTCCGAAAGTGTCTGTTGGGTTGACATGGATCAAGACTGGGATTTGTCACTCCGTATGACGGAGAGGTATCACTGGGCCCACTCGGTAATGCATCATCATAATGAGCTCAAAGTGACCAAGTGTCTGGTCACGGGATCATGCATTACGGTACGAGTAAAGTGACTTGCCGGTAACGAGATTGAACGAGGTATTGGGATACCGACGATCGAATCTCGGGCAAGTAACATATCGATTGACAAAGGGAATTGCATACGGGGTTGATTGAATCCTCGACATCGTGGTTCATCCGATGAGATCATCGTGGAGCATGTGGGAGCCAACATGGGTATCCAGATCCCGCTGTTGGTTATTGACCGGAGAGTCGTCTCGGTCATGTCTGCTTGTCTCCCGAACCCGTAGGGTCTACACACTTAAGGTTCGGTGACGCTAGGGTTATGAAGATATGTATATGCAGAAACCCGAATGTTGTTCGGAGTCCCGGATGAGATCCCGGACGTCATGAGGAGTTCCGGAATGGTCCGGAGGTAAAGAATTATATATAGGAAGTGCTGTTTCGGGCATCGGGACAAGTTTCGGGGTTATCGGTATTGTACCGGGACCACCGGAAGGGTCCCGGGGGTCCACCGGGTGGGGCCACCTATCCCGGAGGGCCCCATGGGCTGAAATAGGATGGAACCCAGCCCATAGTGGGCTGGGGCGCCAGCCCCTATAGGCCCATGCGCCTAGGGTTCCACCATGGAAGAGTCCATGTGGTGGAAGGCACCCCTAGGTGCCTTGGGGGGGAGGGAAACCTCCCCTTGGCCGCCGCCCCCCTAGTAGATCTCATCTACTAGGGCCGGCGCCCCCCCATGGCACCCCTATATATAGTGGGGGGAGAGGAGGGATTTCACCCCAGCCCCTGGCGCCTCCCTCTCTCCCCGTTACGTCTCTCCCTCGTAGTCTTGGCGAAGCCCTGCTTCTGTGACGCCCTGCATCCACCACCACGCCGTCGTGCTGCTGGATCTTCATCAACCTCTCCTTCCCCCTTGCTGGATCAAGAAGGAGGAGACGTCTCCCGTCCCGTACGTGTGTTGAACGCGGAGGCGCCGTCCGTTCGGCGCTGGTCATCGGTGATTTGGATCACGTCGAGTACGACTACATCATCACCGTTCTTTTGAACGCTTCCGTGCGCGACCTACAAAGGTATGTAGATGCATCCAGTGAATCGTTGCTAGATGAACTCCTAGATGATCTTGGTGAAACGAGTAGGAAAATTTTTGTTTTCTGCAACGTTCCCCAACACTCACTTACCTCGTCAAGTTCTACTTTCCTCCCACTCACTTCTTTCGAGAGAAACTCCTTCTCTAGAAAGGATCCATTCTTAGCAACGAATATCTTGCCTTCGGATCTGTGATAGAAGGTGTACCCAACAGTCTCCTTTGGGTATCCTATGAAGACACATTTCTCCGATTTGGGTTCGAGCTTATCTGGTTGAAGTTTCTTCACATAAGCATCGCAGCCCCAAACTTTAAGAAACGGCAACTTGGGTTTCTTGCCAAACCACAGTTCATACGGTGTCATCTCAACAGATTTAGATGGTGCCCTATTTAACGTGAATGTAGCCATCTCTAATGCATAACCCCAAAACGATAGTGGTAAATCGGTAAGAGACATCATAGATTGCACTATATCCAATAAAGTACGATTATGACGTTCAGACACACCATTATGCTGCGGTGTTCCAGGTGGCGTGAGTTGCGAAACTATTCCACATTGTTTCAAATGAAGACCAAACTCGTAACTCAAATATTCGCCTCCGCGATCAGATCGTAGAAACTTTATTTTCTTGTTACAATGATTCTCCACTTCACTCTGAAATTCTTTGAACTTTTCAAACGTTTCAGACTTGTGTTTCATTAAGTAGATATACTCATATCTACTCAAATCATCTGTGAAGGTCAGAAAATAACGACACCCGCCGCGAGCCTCAACACTCATTGGATTGCATACATCAGTATGTATTATTTCCAATAAGCCAGTTGCTCGCTTCATTGTTCCGGAGAACGGAGTCCTAGTCATCTTGCCCATGAGGCATGGTTCGCAAGCATCAAGTGACTCATAATCAAGTGATTCCAAAAGCCCATCAGCATGGAGTTTCTTCATGTGCTTTACACCAATATGACCTAAACGACAGTGCCACAAATAGGTTGCACTATCATTATTAACTTTGCATCTTTTGGCTTTAATATTATGAATATGTGTATCACTACGATCGAGATTCAATAAACCATTCACCTTGGGTGTATGACCATAGAAGGTTTTATTCATGTAAATAGAATAATAATTATTCTTTGACTTAAATGAATAACCGTATTGCAATAAACATGATCCAATCATATTATGCTCAACGCAAACACCAAATAACATTTATTTTAGGTTCAACACTAATCCCGAAAGTAAAGGGAGTGTGAGATGGTGATCTTATCAACCTTGGAATCATTTCCAACACACATCGTCACCTCGTCCTCAACTAGTCTTTGTTTATTTTGCAACTCCCGTTTCGAGTTACTACTCTTAGCAACTGAACTAGTATCAAATACCGAGGGGTTTGCTATAAACACTAGTAAAGTACACATTGATAACATGTATATCAAATATACCTTTGTTCACTTTGCCATCCTTCTTATCCGCCAAGTACCTAGGGTAGTTCCACTTCCAGTGAACATTTCCTTTGTAGTAGAAGCACTCAGTTTCAGGCTTGGGTCTAGCTTTGGGATTCTCCATGGGAGTGGCAACTTGCTTGCCATTCTTCTTGAAGTTCCCTTTCTTTCCCTTGCCCTTTTACTTGAAACTAGTGGTCTTGTCAACCATCAACACTTGATGCATTTTCTTGATTTCTACCTTCGTCGATTTCAGTATCGCGAAGAGCTTTGGGAATCGTTTCCGTTATCCCTTGCATATTATAGTTCATCACAAAGTTCTAGTGACTTGGTGATAGTGACTAGAGAACTCTGCCAATCACTATCTTATCGGGAAGATTAACTCCCACTTGATTCAAGTAATTGTAGTACTCAGACATTCTGAGCTCATGCTCACTCGTTGAGCTATTCTCCTCCATCTTGTAGGCAAAGTACTGTTCATTGAATCCGATTCAACTAAAGCTGGAGAAACAGACACCCACTAGCCACCTGTGTGTGAAGCACGTCGGTAGAACCAGTCTTGCGTAAGCGTACGTGTAATGTCGGTCTAGGCCGCTTCATCCAACAATACTGCCGAATCAAGAATCAACTAGTGACGGCAAGCAATATGTATATACCCATACCCACAACTCCTTTGTGTTCTACTCGTTCATATAAAATCTACGCATAAACCTGGCTCGGATGCCACTGTTGGGGAACGTAGTAATTTCAAAATATTCCCTACGCACACGCAAGATCATGGTGATGCATAGCAACGAGAGGGGAGAGTATCGTCTACGTACCCTCGTAGACCGTAAGAGGAAGCGTTATGACAACGCGGTTGATGTAGTCGTACGTCTTCACGATCGACTGATCCCACCATCGAAGGTAGGACACCTCTGCGATCTGCACACGTTCAGCTTAGTGACGTCCCGCGAACTCACGATCCAGTAGATCTTCATGGGAGAGCTTCGTCAGCATGACAGCGTGATGATGGTGATGATGTTGCTACCAGAACAGGGCTTCGCCTAAGCACCGCTACGATATGACCAAGGTGGATTATGGTGGAGGGGGGCACCGCACACGGCTTGGAACAATCAACTTGTGTGTCCTAGGGTGCCCCCTGCTCCCGTATATAAAGTATATAAAGGAGCAAGGGGGGAGGCCGGCCGGCCCTAGTGGCGCCCACGGAGAGGAGGAATCCTCCTCCTAGTAGGAGTAGGATTCATCCTTTCCTAGTCCTACTAGGAAGAAGGGGGAAGGAAAGAGAGGGAGAGGGAGAGGGAAAGAGGGGCCGCGCCCCCTCCCCTAGTCCTATTCGGACTCCCCTTAGGGGGGCGCCACCTTTTGGGGTACTGCCCTCTCTCTCCCCTAAGGCCCACTAAGGCCCAATACTTCCCCGGGGGGTTCCGGTAACCCCTCTGGCACTCCAGTTTTCTCCGAAATCATCCGGAACACTTCTGGTGTCCGAATATAGTCGTCCAACATATCAATCTTTATGTCTCGACCATTTCGAGACTCCTCGTCATGTCCGTGATCAAATCCGGGACTCTGAACTACCTTCGGTACATCAAAACACATTAACTCATAATATCGATCGTCACCGAACGTTAAGCGTGCGGACCCTACGGGTTCGAGAACTATGTAGACATGACCGAGACATGTCTCCAGTCAATAACCAATAGCGGAACCTGGATGCTCATATTGGTTCCTACATATTCTACGAAGATCTTTATCGGTCAAACCGCATAACGATATACGTTGTTCCCTTTGTCATCGGTATGTTACTTGCCCAAGATTCGATCGTCGGTATCTCAATACCTAGTTCAATCTCGTTACCGGCAAGTCTCTTTACTCGTTCCATAATGCTACATCTTGTAACTAACTCATTAGCTACATTGCTTGCAAGGCTTATAGTGATGTACATTACTGAGTGTAACGCCCTCGATGCGGCACACAAGCAAATGACAAGGCAACAACAACGAAACACCGGAAGACACCTGGCACAACGGTCTCGGGGCGTCACAACACTCCACCACTACGAGAGGATCTCGTCCCGAGATCTAGAATGGCACCGGAGGGAAAACGGAAGAGAAAGAGAAGAGGTAAAACTAAGTTGCTTCTTTGACAAAAGAGTGAAACCAAAGAACCTTGAAAAGGTTAAGCCATTTCGAGAAAAAATACAACGGAGATGAGAAAAGTTGAAAGCACTCCGTTAGGAAAGAGGAACGAGGAAGAACAAAGTTGAAAGCACTCCGGTAGGAAAGAGTAATAAGGAAGAACAAATTCGGACAACACTCTGGTTGAAAAGAGATGCAAAGCTTGATAAGGCGAAAAGAACTTGAGCAAAGGGGCACAAAACTCTGGTTAAAACAAGATAGGGAAGGAATAAGAATGATATAATTTGGAGAGCACTCCGCCTGTAAATGGAAGGAATTGAACTTGACAAGATGAGAGGATACTTGAAAAGAGGACACGACACTCCGGTTAAAAGGATAAGCACGAAAAGAACATGGTCCTAACAATCCGAGATGATGAGTGAAAAGAGCAACACCTCAATGCCTCCGTAAGAGATAAAAGAATGGAATCAAAAGAACGGAGAAGAAAACAACATCTTCTACCTCAAATGAGCTTGAAAGCATCTTTAGGAGAAGGGTCGAATGGAATTGTTGGAAAACCAACAACGAAAAGGATAAGCTTGATATGTACTTATAGAAGACATCTCAAAATTATGAGGTGACAACTTGCCACTCACGGAAAAGATTTGATTGGATTGATATTACAAGGAGATGAGAAACTATTTCACCGGGAGGATAAATGAAGAACTTGGGTCATTTATGAGCACCATAGATAGCAACAATCCTTAGGTAAGGCTGTAGGTGAAATATAACCGAAGATAACTCCAATGACGAGATTGATGGATTTAAAATATCTCATTCTTGATAACTTGTGAATCATGAAACACGAAGGAAAATTATCAAAAATGACATAACACCACCTCCAAAAGATAGGATTGAACGAATAGCACTTCGGAATGCAAGATGAAGAATACTTGAGCTCCTTAGAGAAGAATCTTGATGAAAACTTCGAAAAGGAATTAAATGCTTGATGGGCCATCATGTAGAGCCTCCATGAAGAATTCCGGTAACAAAAGGATAACGAAAAGAAAGTGAAGTTGAAAACATGAGGTGAAACCTTGTAATGATTTAGATAGATCTCCGTGATAATATAATTGCGAGAGCTTGGAACTCTTGGAAAAGAAAAGATAAAGCCTCTCGAACCGAGAATGTGATATGATGAACCTACGGAATAAGGAATTGAATTCACTCAATGAAACAAGAATAAGAATTACATTATGCTTATCCTTCACCAATTAAATTGATGAAAACCAATGGATTTGGCACACTACTTATTCTCATAGAAAGGATTAGAGAGAGGTATAGCTCAAACTTGGGAAGATCTTCAACGAATCACCGGTCGGGATCGAAAAGAACGAATGAATTGATATGATAACGAAGGAAGAGACATCTTGAACGAACCACCGTAAGAATTGAAAATGAACGAAGATAACATAAAGAAACACTGGGAAGAATTAGCAAATGAACGAAGATGCTTGAGAGAATTTAGATACAAGTGAAACGAAGAGATCACGAGCTGATAAGAGAATACTTGAACGATGCACCGGTATGATTTTGGAGAATGATAGCTGAAAGCTGAGAATGAATAATCCTGAATTGATGGCCTTCGGAGAACTGAAAAGACTTCTGAATTGCTCCGGAAGGAAGAAAAGAATTGTTAGAATCGAAAACAATTAAGAAAGGATGGCGTGACGCTAGAACCATGAATCTTGAAGCGAATGGAACAAGATATGGAGGAAAAATCTTCTTCGGTCTTCAAATCTGAGAATGATGATGAGAAACACCACCATGATTAATCGATGAGACACCCCGGGAGAATGAAAGCGAAGAGGTTGAGCCAACAATGAAAAGAGTTTGAAAGATCTTGGGGAAATACATTTGACTGATGCTGATTCGTTCTTACGTCAAACTTCAAAAAGAATTTAGGATAGCTCCGGGAAAATAAGAAGAGTCAGGTAAGAACCTGGGAAAAGACCTGTGGGTTAGGGCCCACTCAAAAGATACACCGTTGAAAGTTGAAAAGATTTAAAAGAGAGGTTGCAAGTTGGGTTCGTTGCACCAATTATACTGTAGGGGGTTCCCCTACAGTCTTTCTGTCAAAAAAAAGATACATCATTGAAAAGATTTAAAAGAGAGGTTGCACCGGTTGAATTAAATGGCTAGAATGAGATAACAATCTCGAAAGAGCTTGAAAGGATTACGAAAGCAGAGTGGAAACACGAATCTTCGAGATATCTTGAACACTCCGGAACAATTGAATAGCAAGCGGGGAAGATTAAGAGGTGCACCGGCATAAGTAAGCATTTGAAATGATAAAAGGATATAATCGACAAATCTTGACTTGAATCCACCGGAGATGAAAAGAATGAAGAATGATGAACTTGAGGCTCCGTTAGAATCTTATGAGCATCACCGGAGAAGAACATTCAAAGACAAGAATGAAGAGTCTTCACATGAATAAAATGGATACTTTATTAAGATATATGAGTCCTTGAAGAAAAAGGGGTGGGTGGGCGGAAAAACAAAGGCTACTTGGAACGGATGAAGCAAACACCGTTGACAGAAAACTGAGATTGGATCTTGCAAACGTTGAAATGATCGGATCCACTTGAAGAAAAACACGCCGGTTGAAAAGGATTGACATGACAATCTCGATTATCATGAAGGATTGGTATTCACATAGGAGTATGCGAACACCGCTTAGAAAAGGTATGGAATCAACACTTGACATTGAAGCAACTCGAATACCACAACAAAGAACAAAACAAAGGATTGGCTTGCAAAATAAGCCGGAACAAACATATGATTGAGATTTCGTCCGAAGTTTTCGTGGTGGGGCCCACACGGGCTCGATCGTACATCACCATCATGTACAAGGCAGTGCACATGACATACGAAGCGTCCACGAGTCAGCATAGCCAAGGACTCTTTAAGACACAACGAGACCACTGTAAAACCAACCGTGGATAGGCGGACCACTAGACGTCGAACCCCAATTTCATATCATACATCTGTCGGAAAGATATCCTAAGAGCTACTTGAATTCCCACTTATAAACTCCTGAAATTTTCCGGTTATGCAATCAGGTGTTGGGGATACAGGGGAAGCATAATATCTCACCCAAAACTAGCAAATCCTACATCCAGCTGTATCCATACTTCAACGCATAACCAAGAAACCTTCGGAAATCGTTTACCTCAACCTTCGAAAAGCATCCGTTATACGAGTTATGGCGATACTCCCGAACTCCCGCCCCAGTACTGGGTTGCGTCGAGGTTATCTCACCAACAACTGCATAAAAGAGATTTTCGATGTCGGCGAAACTCAGGTATTCCAGAACTACAACGATAAAATTGTGACGACAACACCTCGGAGCTCAACTCCCCGGGACACTGCCACAACCCCTAAATGTCAGGAGGCACCAAGAACAATGTTCTCGTCACAAAACCATCGGAACGATTCCAAGATACTCGCGTGATCCTAAAAAAAATTTAGTGAAATTTTTAGAAGAGAAGAGTCAAAACTCTACGTCAGGATGCCTCACCAGAGCGACGAAGGGACTGAGGAGTAAAAACAATTCCTAACTCTCCGATATAAATAATCCTAAATGACTCAAAACATTTTTCTAGACTCAACAACGCCAATGATTCGATCAAGCAGGGGGCTCCTAAGTCAGGGAAGGCTCTGATACCAACTTATAACGCTCTCGATGTGGCACACAAGCAAATGACAAGGCAACAACAACAAAACACCGGAAGACACCTGGCACAACGGTCTCAGGGCGTCACATAGAGAGGCCCATAGATACCTCTCCGACAATCGGAGTGACAAATCCCAATCTTGATCCATGCCAACTCAACAAACAACATTGGAGACACCTATAGAGCACCTTTATAATCACCCAGTTATGTTGTGACGTTTGGTAGCACACAAAGTGTTCCTCCGGTATTCGGGAGTTGCACGATCTCATAGTCATAGGAACATGTATGGTTATGGAGAAAGCAATATCAACAAACTAAATGATCATCGTGCTAAGCTAATGGATGGGTCAAGTCAATCACATCATTCTCTAATGATGTGACCCCGTTAATCAAATGACAACTCATGTCTATGGTTAGGAAACATAACCATCATTGATTCAACGAGATAGTCAAGTAGAGGCAAACTAGTGACACCTTGTTTGTCTATGCATTCACACATGTACTAAGTTTCTGGTTAATACAATTCTGGCGTGAATAATAAACATTTATCATGATATAAGGAAATATAAATAACAACTTTATTATTCTAGGGCATATTTCCTTCAGCAGGCGCCATGGGAGGAATCGAAACTTCAACATCGGCTCTGTACGCTGTTGGTCCGGTCAAGCTACCGGCTCAAGTTCTTTCGGTGCTGGTCGCCTTGTTGCGACACTCCTAAAGTCACCGATAACAGCGGAGAACCAGGCAGAGCGCAATGCAAAGGTAGCTAAACTTCGCGAGCAGATGGCCAAGGCTCGGGAAGATATCAACACTGAGAATACTCGCATGGTGGACATGCAAGCCTAGATTCACAATGAGGTGGAGCACCTGAAGACATAGGCCTAGAAAATGGGCCTATGACGAAGTGCTTCAGATGTGGTTCATCGAAGTCGGCACGCGAGTCGTCTGCCCCCCAATTATGAGCCCATGTGTCTATTCAACACGCCTGCTCCGGGTGCTGGGTCAAGCACTCCGGAGGCTTCGATTATACCCTAGTTAAATCGGGCCATGCCCTAGGATGGAGACGGGCAGCCGCCGCCGGCCTAGCCTCGTCAGTCAGCTCAACAACGCTACCTTGAGCCGACCTTGCACCCATCGTCTTTCAGGACGACTCCAGATCATTTCCTGACACCGCCGGGTCACTTCTCCAACTCCATGGATAACTTACTAGCAGCAGCCACCAACCTCGCAGCGCTTCCAATCACAAGGAATACACCATTTGAAGTCAAATCCCAGAACGACATCGAGATGTTGAAAATTATGGTCGCCCAGCAAGCAAACTACTTCTGTAGTCAACAACGACTCCACTCCACCCCGCATCCAAGCCGCTGCAGGAGCCGCCGTGTCAAATCACCGACGGTCTTGATAACCCATAAGTATAGGGGACCGCAGCGGTTTTCGAGGGTAGAGTATTCCACCCAAATTTATTGATTCGACACAAGGGAACCCAAAGAATATTCTCAAGTATTAGCAGCTGAGTTGTCAACTCAACCACACCTGAAAGACTTAATATCTGCAACAAAGTATTTAGTAGCAAAGTAGCATGGAAGTAACGGTAACGATGGCGAAAGTAACAGTAGCAGTTTTGTAGTAATTGTAACAACAGTAGCAATGAAAGTAACTTAGCAAAGATCAATATGAGACGAACTCGTAGGCAATGGATCGGCAATGATAATTGTGTCGGATGATATTCATCATGTAGCAGTCATACCTAGGGTGACACAGAACTAGCTCCTATTCATCAATATAATGTAGGCATGTATTCCGTATATAGTCATACGTGCTTATGGAAAAGAACTTGCATGACATCTTTTGTCCTACCCTCCCGTGGCAGCGGGGTCCTAGTGGAAACTAAGGGATATTAAGGCCTCCTTTTAATAGAGAACTAGAAGAAAGCATTAGCACTTAATGAATACATGAACTCCTCAAAATACGGTAATCACCGGAAAGAATCCCAATTATTGTCACCTTGGGGTATGCGGATCATATCTCATAATAGGTGTCTATAACTTGCAAGATAGGGTCAAGAACACAAATACATTCATGAAAATATAATAGGTTCAGATCTGAAATCATGGCACACGAGCCCTAGTGACAAGCATTAAGCATAGCAAAGTCGTAGCAACATCAATCTCATAACATAGTGGATACCAGGGATCAAACCCTAACAAAACTAACTTGATTACATGATAAATCTCATCCAACCCATCACCGTCTCGCAAGCCTACGATGGAATTACTCATTCACGGCGGTGAGCATCATGAAGTTGGTGATGGAGGAAGGTTGATGATGATGATGATGGCGACGAATCCCCCTCTCCGGAGCCCCGAACGGACTCCAGGTCAGCCCTCCCGATGAAGAACAAGAGGCAGCGGCATCTCCGTATCGTAAAACGTGATGAATCCTTCTCTTTGATTTTTTCTCCGCAAATAGGTACTTATAGAGTTGGAATTGGGGTCGGAGGAGCTCCAGGGGCCCCACAAGCCTACAGGGCACCCCCAGGGCTTGTGGCCTCTAGTTGCCCCCTCTGGTTGATTCTTGCACCAATATTCTTTATATATTCGAAAAAAATTCTCTGTAAATTTTTAGGTCAATCAGAGAACTTTTATTTCTGCACGAAAATAACACCATGGCAATTCTGCTAAAAATAGCGTCAGTCCGGGTTAGTTCCATTCAAATCATGCAAGTTAGAGTCCAAAAGAAGGGCAAACGAGTTTGGAAAAGTAGATATGATGGAGACGTATCAACTCCCCAAGCTTAACCCATTGCTTGTCCTCAAGCAATTCAGTTGATAAAATGGAAGTGACGAAGAAAAACTTTTACAAACTCTATTTGATCTTGTTGTGGCAAATATGTATAGCCAGCATTCAGGTTTTCCGCAAAGATTATGGACTAACCATATTCACAATAACATTTAGGTCTCACATTTACTCATATCAATGGCGTAATCAACTAGCGAGCAATAATAATAAATCTCGGATGACGACACTTTTTCAAAACAATCATGATATGATATGACAAAATGGTATCTCGCTAACCCTTCCTAAGACCGCAAAACATAAATGCAGAGCACCCCTGAAGATCAAGGACTGACTAGACATTATAATTCATGGCAAAAGAGATCCAGTCACACTCATACTCAATATAAATGAATATCAAAGCATACAAATGACAGTGGTGCTCGCTAACGGGTGCTTTTTATAAGAGGATGATGACCTAGCAATAAAAGTAAATAGATAGGCCCTTCGCAGAGGGAAGCAGGGATCTACAGAGGTGCCAGAGCTCGAGCTTTTAAAACAGAGATGCATATAATTTTGAGCGGTATGCTTTCATTGTCAACATAACAACCAAGAGATCTCGGTATCTTCCATGCTAGATACATTATAGGTGGTTCCCAAACAGAATGGTAAAGTTTTTACTCCCCCTCCACCAACAAGCACACTCCATGGCTGATCCGAATCCACGGGTACCGTCCATACCAACAACAGTCCTGGGAAGTTTTGTTTAACTAAATTTTGATTTGATTTGAGCATGGAAGTAGGCATCCCGAATACCATCCACTTTCTCATGAATGACAAGTGAATAAACACTCATCGTGAGAATAACCCACCTAGCATGGAAGATACGGACAGCCCCAAGTCGCTACATGAGCGATTCGGGCATAAAAAATAGATTATTATTTGAAGGTTTAGAGTTTAGCACATGCAAATTTACTTGGAACAGTAGGTAGATACCACATATAGGTAGGTATGGTGGACTCATATGGAACAACTTTGGGTTTAAGGAAGTGGATGCACAAGCAGTATTCCCGTTTAGTACAAGTGAATGCCATCAAAAGATTGAGGAGCGACCAACTAGAGAGCGAAAATGGTCATAAACATGCATTGAGATTAACCAACATTGAGTGCAATCATGAGTAGGATATAAATCACCATGAACATAAATATCGTGGAGGATATGTTGTTTTTGTTTCAACTACATGTGTGAACATGTGCCAAGTCAAGCCACTCGAATCATTCAAAGGAGGATACCATCCTATCATACTACATCACAACCATTTTAAAAGCATGTTGACACGCAAGGTAAATCATTATCAACTCCTAGCTAATTAAGCATGGCATGAATAACTATAATATCTAATTGTCATTGCAAACATGTTTCATTCATAATGGGCTGAATCAAGAACGATGAACTAATCATATTTAGAAAAACAAAATAGGTCGAGTTCGTACCAGCTTTTCTCCATCTCAATCATTTCATCATATATTTTCATTATTGCCTTTCACTCGCACGACCGAATGGTGTGGATAATAATAGGAGTGCACGTGCATTGGACTAAGCTGGGATCTGCAAACATTTATTCAAAGGAGAAGACAAGGTAATATGGGCTCTCTGTTAGATCAACAATAATGCATATGAGAGCCACTCAACATTTTCATCGTGGTCTTCTCCTCTCAACCCAATGAAAAAGAAAAGAATTTCAAAGAAACACACTGAAATATTTTTGGAGTTTTTGTTTTTCTGAAGAAAGAAAAACAAGAACGAAAAAAATCAATTTACACGGGAAAGCTCCCAACAAGCAAAAGAAGAATGAGAAACCTTTTTGGGTTTTCTTTTAATACTACTACTAAATAAACATGGAAAAGAAAACTAAAAATAAGCGAGAACTATTTTTTTGGATTTTCTCAAAGTTTTTCAAACACACAAGAAGAAAGCGAGAAAAATAAACTAGCATGGATAGTACAATAAAAAAGTATGAACGCCCACAACTGGAATGAGTGTGTGAACATGAATGTAATGTCGGTGAGAGATACGTACTCCCCCATGCTTAGGCTTTTGGCCTAATTTGGTCTAAGGCCACAGCTCGAACTAACCCTCTCCTCGATACTCCAGAGGGTCCCGAGGGTTCCATTGGTTGGCGAGCTCCTATGGCTCCCACTGAAAATGGGCTCCTGATATGGATCAGGAACTGGTGCTGGCTTAGGTACTGGGGGTTGTGGAAGACCCCAAAATCTGTAGATGTCCTCGGGCATAATAGTGTACTTGCCTGAACGAATATCGAACCAACAAGAAGCAGATAGAGCAATAGTCTCACAAGTATCCTGGCTAAATACTAGGTTGTAGAGGAGTTTCTTGTCCTTATACTTCTTAATAAAATCACGTGCTACCATACTGGCATAGTCTAAATACTTAGTGGGTAACAACATTTCCTCCTTATCATCAAGCCTAATGGGTATCTCAAAATGTTAAGCAAGGCGGGAGGCATAAATGCCTCCACAAATGGGACCCTTCGTGCGGTTTGTGTTTAACTAACGAGAAACAATAGCGCCCAAACTAAAAGTCCTATCACAATATAAGCACGACACAAAATAGCAAGGTCAGGGGCACTACGACCTCCACTCTCCCCACGACCAATCAGACATCTCCCCGCAAATAATGAATAATAGCGCAAAACAGGAAAATGTAAGCTAGTAACTCCCGCTTCCGACACCCCTCTCTCTTCCCCTATAGTAGTTTCAGCAATAAAGTCATCCACTTCTCTAGGACGCGGTTCACTAACGCTGCCCTCATAAGGTAATTTGCAAATCTCAAAAAAATCATAAAGCGTCATTGATCCGTCTCCAATGTATCTATAATTTTTTATTGTCCCATGCTATTATATTATCTGTTTTGAATGTTTTATATGCATTAATATGCTATTTTATATTATTTTTTGGACTAACCTATTAACCTAGAGCCCAGTACCGGTTTCTGTTTTTTCCCTGTTTTTGAGTTCCGCAGAAAAGGAATACCAAAGGAGTCAAAACGGAATGAAACCTTCGCGATGATTTTTCTTGGACCAGAAGACATGCCAGAGACTTGGAGATCAAGTCGGAAGATCCATGAGGCGGCCACAAGGACGGAGAGCGCGCCCAGGGGGGTAGGGCGCCCCACCCTTGTGGGCCCCTCGTGACTCCCCTGACCTAATTCCTTCGCCTATATATTCACATATATTCCAAACCACCAGAAGTATCCACAAAAAGAGTTTTCCACCGCCGCAACCTTCTGTACCTGTGAGATACCATCTAGGGACCTTGTTCGGCACCCTGCTGAAGGGGGATTCAATCATGGAGGGCTTCTACATCAACTCTCCTGCCCTTCAGATGAAGCATGATTAGTTTACCTCAGACCTACGAGTCCATAGCTAGTAGCTAGATGGCTTCTTCTCTCTCTTTGTTTCTCAATACCATGTTCTCCTCGATGTTCCTGGAGATCTACCCAATGTAATATTCTTTTGCGGTGTGTTTGCCGGGATCCGATGAATTGTGGATTTATGATCAGCTTATCTATGAATATTATTTGAATCTCCTCTGAATTCTTTTATGCATGATTTTATATCTTTGTAATTCTCTTCAAATTATCGGTTTGGTTTGGCCAACTAGATTGGTTTTTTTGCAATGGGAGAAGTGCTTAGCTTGGGTTCAATCTTGCGGTGCCCTTTCCCAGTGACAGTAGGGGCAGCAAGACACGTATTGTATTGTTGCCATCGAGGATAAAAAGATGGGGTTTTCATCATATTGCTTGAGTTAATTCCTCTACATCATGTCAGCTTACTTAATGCGTTACTCTGTTCTTCATGAACTTAATACTCTAGATGCAGGAAGGAGTCGGTCGATGTGTGGAGTAATAGTAGTAGAAGTAGAATCGTTTCGGTCTACTTGACATGGACGTGATGCCTATATTTCATAATCATTGCCTTAGATATCATCATAACTTTGCGCTTTTCTATCAATTGCTCAACAGTAATTTGTTCACCCACTATATTTATTATCTGCTATCTTGAGACAAGCCTCTAGTGAAACCTATGGCCCCGGGTCTATTTTCCATCATATAAGTTTAAGATCTACTATTTTCCTTCATATTAGTTTCCGATCTACTATTTTGCAATATTTTAGTTTCCGATCTATAAACCAAAAATATTTACTTTACCGTTTATCTACCTCTATCAGATCTCAATTTTGCAAGTGACCGTGAAGGGATTGACAACCCCTCTATCGCGTTGGGTGCAAGTTGTTTGTTTGTTTGTGCAGGTATTAGGTGATTTGTGCATTGTCTCCTACTAGATTGATACCTTCACTACTGCAGGATGGTCCAAACGCGACACTACGATCAGAGACCCTTCGACAAAACTGTGCGCGATGCCATAATCGCAAACGGTGGTGTAAAACAGTCAAAAAAGGTGCAAAACATTCGCAATGACGGATGCATCAAACACGGTTTAGAGTTTAGTGGCGTATGCGATGCAGGGCATACGGTTCAGCTCAATGAACCATTTGGGATGAGGAGGAACAAAAGAAACGGGCAGCCAGATGAAGGCGTGTGCGATATACAGCATATGATTCACTGGGATGAATTGTGTGTGATTAGGCAACACAATAATAACACATACGATTGCTGCTAATAAGCCATGTGAATTGCTCTATCTACAGTATAATAACACACACACACACACATATATATAACTGAAATAAACATCCAATTACATAAGTGACTAGACAGATCATTCGCACACACCTCAATAAACAATTGCATGCATTCTAAAGTAGGATAAGTGATCGTCTAGTCATCTACTTCTTGTGATGCTCCCGGCACTGCTATGTGGCTTGATCCCTTGTCTGGATCAGGAAGAAGACAGTTCCTCATGTCAACGATCCGCCTGTACTTCTCATAGCTTGTGTACGCGTCCATGGCCGCGTACTTGACATGTTGTTCATCCAGTCTCTCATGCCACACACTATGCCAGGCGTTCTTGTCCTTATTGCTCTCTTCCTTCATCTTCGCGTAGTAGGGGTCGATGATGGCCGAGACAAGGTCAACTAGGGAGTTTAGTTTGTTTTTGTCGCTGCCCTAGACCTTGTAGTGATGCTGGATGTTGACAAGATTCGGGCATTTCAAGTCCGAAACCTTGAGCGCTTTTAGATCGTTGGTGGTGTCCACCATAGTGAAACTGTAGTTGGAGCTGTTGATAAACCTGGAGAAATGCTCGCAAGACCTTGTGGCAAGGTGGTAGTGGTAGACGAGGATGTCATGTCGCACGCACAACTGGGCGATGACAACCTTTTAATCGTGCCTGGCACGACCGATGGTGTACTCGAGGTCGAAGCCGACCACTCGGTACTTGTCCTCAGCAAGGAACTGCTCCATAGTTTGGATGGAGCTCTCCCCCGAGACTGGATCGTTCGTGTACAGCACCGAGAGGGCCTTCCCCCTCATATGGGTGTCCACTACGTGATGCGTGGTGAACTGCCCGCGGCTGTCGTCGTCGGCCGCTGGGAGCACCATTGGAATCGCTGGATGTCCTCTCTGTATGTATCCTTGTGGGTGTGCTTATTGTGTCGTGTGAGACGAGAGATGAAGGTAAATGGCTGCAGGAATAAAAGGGGGCCGGGCGGCGTGGATTCTCGGGGTATCCGCATGGCAGTTTTTGCAGCGGGTAACTGCATCTTCGTGCCGCGCCCGGTGCAACCGCTTGCACACGAACGTGCGTGATCGTGCACCGGCCCCAAACACTGGCAGCGCGCATGGAGGGACGAGGGCAGAGCACCCGGAGGGGCGTGAGAGCAATGCGCACGCGGGGGGACGCGAGTAGAGCGCGCCGCGGCCGCCTGAACCGAAAGCAACCACACGCAAAGAGCAGTTGAACACACAGGAAATGGTCGCCTACAAGCCGGCCGACAGTTGCGTTGCTGCATAGAGAGCGGCCGTATGCTGCCACCTCCATCTAGTCTATAGTCTCATTTATATTCTGTGCCATACTTTGCCCTCAAATTTAACCAACAAAATGTTAATGCATGTTATAAAAATTATATAATTGGAAACTATGTTCAAATACAAATCCAACTATATAATCTTTGGCGACATGCATTCGTATTTATTAGTTAAATCATACTTATAAACCAGGACGGTGGTATAGTAGGTAATTAAATTGCAAAATTTTTTTATTAACCATATGTGTACGTGGCCTTTCGTCCTCCTCTCGCACGTCTTGTCACCCCGCTGCGCAGACGGCTTACAGCGCAAGCTTGTGCAGCGTGCGGGGACGTTCTTTTGGCCAAACAGTGGCGCCAATGAATCATAGTTGAGCCCGTTCCCGCGCAACCTCGCGGGTTCCCGCGCAAGCTTCCCGCCTGACTCGGTGAAATCCCCCAAAATCCCAATGCTTACCGGCCTGCTATAAAAACCCTCACGGCCGGTGAGTCCCACGTCGCATTTTCCCCTCCCTCACTATAGCTTCTCTCGTCTGCTTCTCCCACAATCACCAATGGCACCGGTCCATCATCGTCGCTCAGACACTCCGCCGTCATCAGAGGACAGCTCCAGCTGGGAGGCTACACCGTGGCGGCGGCGCAGTCCCCGACGTAGTGTAGTGCGCGTGGTGTCCCTGTTGGGTGTGCGCGGAAGACCCACCACACGCTCCGCCGCCGCTGCCCGTCGGTAGCTGTTGCCTGCCGCCGTTGCCGCCACACCACCGTTGAAAGCCAGGGCCATCGCCCGCTCCGCCGCCGCGACCCAAAGGCGGGAGGTAGCCGTCGTGGCCGCCACCCCACTGCCGGCCACTGTGGGCATCACCCGCTCCGCCACCGTGGCCCGAAGGTGGGAGGTGGTGGTCATGGCCTCCACCCCGTCGTTGGCTTCCAGCCCACCGTCGGCCGCCGGGGTCATCACCTGCTCCGCCACCGCCGCCCGAAGGCGGGAGGCGGAGGTAGATGCCCGCATGTGCGCCTTGCGCGCTACACCGAGTTCCTGCGGGAGGAGGAGGAGCGCCTCGTTGAGCATGCAAAGAGCCTTACCACCGCTGTGGCCGCGACACACGCCGCCTCAGAGGCAAGGAATCAGGAGATCTACAAGGAGAACCACCGCTTCGAGAGGGGTCGTCTGGAGCGGCAGAGGGCGTTTGAGGTGAGCGTCGCTGAAGCTGCAACAGCGGCAGACACCATATTGCGGTTGCGCAGCTCGTCGATAGGCTCCTCCTCCTCGTCCGCCTCTTATTGAGCGCGCTCGGCAGAGGTGAGGCAGCCGGAACTAGTACAAAGCCCCTCCGCAGTAGTAGTAGTATTTAGGGCTATTTTGTTCAGTTCATCTAACTATAGATGTTGTGGAACTATACAACATACTTCAAATTAGCTAGTATATATAGTTGAACTAGCTATTTCAGTACGTGGTTGGCAAAAATTGTGGAAAAGTTTGGTTGGTTTAGCTGTCGAGTTGAACTGTTTGTATAAATTAAGAATGACTGCTTAATCTATGAATGAAATCTATGCTTAATTACTGAATTTTAGTTGCAAAAATTAGATAGTGCTCCTGATTTTTAGCTGCATATTTTGACAAATCGCAGTGTTACAAGGATTGACAAATCTTACCAAATTGTTTGTACGTGGTTGCACACGGGTCATCCAAAACAACCGTTTGCATTGAAGGGATGCACAAATCCTGCGCTGCTCTCACTTTGCATATGGGTGTTTTATATAAAACGTTTGCGATCAAGAGCTGCAGAAATCCTGCTCGGCACATTTTCTCTTGCCTTCCTGGGGAAGCTATCGGTATGCATGTGTGTGTTCTAACTAAAACATTTGCGATGAGTGTTTTATATTTAAAAACCGAATTAAACTGCATCTTGGGCGCCATTGATGGAGAGGATGCAAGCAAGGCGGGCGGCCATGGAAGTCAAAGGGCTCGCTTCCCAGTGAGCCTATGCAGCGTACAACTCG
Organism: Triticum urartu; assembly: GCF_056163025.1. Taxonomy (NCBI): domain Eukaryota; kingdom Viridiplantae; phylum Streptophyta; class Magnoliopsida; order Poales; family Poaceae; genus Triticum; species Triticum urartu. The sequence continues at coordinate 62,701,691 of NC_141874.1, read as the reverse complement.
CACGCTTCCTGGTGAACCCGCGCATTCGAGGACAGTTAGCACGCCTCTCAGTCAGCCTGCACACCGGACGGCGCTCGCACGCCTCCTGTTCAGTCAAGGTCAAGCAGCTATCCGCACGACACCTCTTACAACCATTAAAACCAAGACACATGGCGTCACGTGAATGGTTAACAGAACGCACATGGTTTGAATTATACAAACATTTGAGATATTAAAGTGGCAGCTATTTTTTCAAAATGCCTTTGTTGGCTGTCATTATTCGAGTGTGTCTTCTCTCAAAATGGACAAGAAAAATACCGCAGCATGTCGGGTGCCATTCCATGATAGAATGCCGAGTTTCATGAATTTCATATGAGTTTTGGATTTACTAGAATTTAAAAATAAACTACTCAATGTTTTGCCGGCAATCAATGGTGTCCTGGTGTTTGAAATTCATTCACATTTCTTGCATGTGACCTAAGCATGCACCCAAGGACACAAATTTGATTTTCAACCAATTTATATGCACTGGAGCATGTGCATGCAGTTCAAATTTGAATTATGCACATAAATGCATTAAAAACTCAGTTAATTCATAAAAATGTCCAAACAAACCCCGAAAAATCACAAAAATTGACACAACACTCCTATTGTTCTATGTTGACACGAGAAAAAATTGAAAGCAATAAGAGGCAATGGATATCGTTTCGTCCCCAAAGGTGGGACGTTCCCTACTGAAACCATCATGCTTGTTGTGAGAAGCTCTGCTTTGTGAGAAGCATATACCCAAACCTGCCCCAAATGGAACAAATTTTTTACCACGGCATGTTGATGCCGCTCCATGATAGCATGCCAAGTTTCATGAATTTTAGATGAGTTTTGGATTTACTAGAATTTAAAAATGAGGCATCTCAATGTTTTGCCGGCAATCAACGGTGCCCTGGTGTTCGAAATTCATTCCCATTTCTTGAATGGGACCTAATCATGCACCCTAGGACACAAATTTGATTTTTCAACCAATTTATATGCACTGGAGCATGTACATGTAGTTCAAATTTGAATTATGCACATAAATGCATTGAAAACTCAGTTAATGCATAAAAATGTCCAAACGAACCCCGAAAAATCACAACAACTGACATAGCACTCCTGTTGTTCTTTGTTGACACGAGAAATTTTTGGAAGCAATAAGAGGCAATGGATATCGTTTCATCCCCAAAGGTGGGACGTTCCCTACCGAAACCATCATGATTGTTGTGAGAAGCTCTGGTTTGTGACAAGCATATACCCAAATCTGCCCCAAATGGGACAAAAAATTTATCACTGCATGCAGATGCCGCTCCATGATAGAATGCCAAGTTTCATGAATTTTAGATGAGTTTTGAATTACTAGAATTTAAAAATAAAGTATCTCAATGTTTTGGCGGCAATCAACGGTGCCCTGGTGTTTGAAATTCATTCCCATTTCTTGCATGGGACCTAAGCATGCACCCAAGGACACATATTTGATTTTTAAACCAATTTATATGCACTGGAGCATGTGCATGTAATTCAAATTTGAATCATGCACATAAATGCATTGAAAACTCAGTTAATGCATAAAAATGTCCAAACGAACCCCAAAAAATCACAAAGATTGACACAACACTCCTATTGTTCTATGTTGACACAAGAAAAAATTTGAAAGCAATCAGAGGCAATGGATACCGTTTCGCCGCCAAAGGTGGGACGTTCCGTACCGAAAACCATCATGCTTGTTGTGAGAAGCTCTGGTTTGTGAGAATCATATACCCAAACCTGGCCCAAATGGGACAAATTTTTTACCACGACATGTTGATGCCGCTCCATGATAGCATGCCAAGTTTCATGAATTTCGGACAAGTTTTGGGATTTACTAGAATTTAAAAACCAGGCATCTCAATGTTTTGCCAGCAATCAACGGTGCCCTGGTGTTTGAAATTCATTCCCATTTCTTGCATGGGACCTAAGCATGCACCCAAGGACACATATTTGATTTTTTTACCAATTTATATGCACTGGAGCATGTGCCTGTAGTTCAAATTTGAATTATGCACACAAATGCATTAAAAACTCAGTTAATGCATAAAAGTGTCCAAACGAACCCTGAAAAATGACAAAAATTGACACAATACTCCTGTTGTTCTATGTTGACACGAGAATTGTTTTTGAAGCAATAAGAGGCAATGGATATCGTTTCGTCCCCAAAGGTGGGACGTTCCCTACTGAAACCATCATGCTTGTTGTGAGAAGCTCTGCTTTGTGAGAAGCATATACCCAAACCTGCCCCAAATGGAACAAATTTTTTACCACGGCATGTTGATGCCGCTCCATGATAGCATGCCAAGTTTCATGAATTTCAGACGGGTTTTGGATTTACTAGAATTTAAAAACTAGGCATCTCAATGTTTTGTCGCAATCAACGGTGCCCTGGTGTTTGAAATTCATTCTCATTTCTTGCATGGGACCTAAGCATGCACTCAAGGACACAGATTTGATTTTTCAACCAATTTATATGCACTTGAGCATATGCATGTAGTTCAAATTTGAATTGTGCACATAAATGCATTGAAAACTTAGTTAACGCATAAAAATGTCCAAACGAACCCCGAAAAATCACAAAAATTCATAGAAGACTCCTGTTATTCTATGTTGACACGAGAATTTTTTTTGAAAGCAATAAGATGCAATGGATATCGTTTCGTCCCCAAAGGTGGGATGTTCCCTACCGAAAACCATCATGCTTGTTGTGAGAAGCTCTGGTTTGTGAGAAGCATATACCCAAACCTGCCCCAAATGGGACAAATTTTTTACCACGGCATGTTGATGCCGCTCCATGATAGCATGCCAAGTTTCATGAATTTCAGACGAGTTTCTGATTTAGTAGAATTTAAAAACCAGGCATCTCAATGTTTTGCCGACAATCAATGGTGCCCTGGTGTTTGAAATTCATTCCCATTTCATGCATGGGACCTAAGCATGCACCCAAGGACACATATTTTATTTTTCAACCAATTTATATGCACTAGAGCATGTGCATGTAGTTTAATTTTGAATTGTGCACCTGAAATGGCTAGAAAACCAATTTAATGTATGAAATGTTCAAACGAACCCTGAATAATTCTAATTCTTTTACACACACATATAGTTGCATGTTCACTCCAGATAAAAGGTGTAGCAATTCAACACCGTCCATTTCCGCTATGACCCCATTATGTAATTCAAATCAATTTGAAAAATCAATTAGACCGCACACAATTTATTATCAGCAACCATGTGAGATGCAACACAAAATATCCTGGAGCACCGTCGGTGTATAGTACGCCTATGCCTTACGCGAGAAGGTGCGTCGGCTACAGTCCACAGCTGGCATCTCAAGCACACTAGCTCAGTCCCCAAATATCATTTCACTGTTCAATCGTCGCCGGTGAAAGATGGGCACGTGGACCCACGTCGTGAGGGCAACTACAGTGGCCCACTCCGGTGAGAGCGCGGTCGCAGCCGCCATGCGCGTGGTAACAAGGTGCATTAGCATGGCCGCAATATGCAATCGGGCAAGAAAGGCAGCCCAAACGGCCGCGGTTGCTTCTTAGGTGGCGGCAGCAACATCTGCCTCGGGGATAGTAACTGGCGAGAGCGGCACCCCAACTGTCCATTCCGCAGCGGTGGCCTTAGCCCTGACGGAGGCCGCCCACGACCATGTCGAAGCCGCCCACACCCAGCTCCTAGCGGTCACCGCACAAATCGAACGAAGCTTCTCCGACAACGGTCGGCAACCCACGACCGAAGAGCTCGCAATCACCGAGAGCGTTCGAGCAGCCGTCCGTTCCTTTGTTGCATACCTTGCAACGACGAAGCCCGTCCAAGCCCAGATCGCGTCCGCCCGTGCCCAGCTCGTGGCGGCCTTTTTCAAAGAGATGGCGGACACAGATGGCGAGATGCTTGCCGAGTATGGTGCGATGGATGCCATGGAGCCCCTTCCCCAAGAGACCGTCGGGCGCGAGCTGGACATGGAGGCGGCGGCGGAGACCGACGAGCACCAGCCATAGTTGTACTCTTTGTTTTGTTTAATTAAGAGCACTGGTATTTAATTTGTTAGAGTAATGTTTAGGCCAGCTAGCTCTGTTTAATTGCTGAACTTGCTTGATTAAGAAGTGTGGGTGTGCTGTAGTCTCCTTTGTGTACCCAAATTACGCAATGACGTGGATGACCACTGTAACAATTGAAATTGGGACCAAAACTTCTGACGTTCAAACTCATCACACACGGGTTAAGCTATTTGAAGTATCTGTGATGTCCACATATCGTACACATTTCTGAATAAGGGACCGTGTCTGATGACACTTTGCGCGCCAGTTTTTTGGCTGAAGCGATTCCAAATTTTCGGCTTCCACAGAAATATCTACCTCCTCGCCCCTCTCCCTTACCAAAAGCCACATTTCCCCTCTTTCCGCCTTCCTTTCCAATTTGAAACCTTCACTCCTTGATTGCAGCGCCGCCTCCTTGTCGGCGACCCTCCTTCACGATGCTCGACCTCGTCTATCCAGGCAGGTAATCCACACCCGACCCCCATCCTCCTCCTCCTTGCACATCCCACATGCCTCGACCGCCAGCACGAGCGCGACACCTTCCACCCAAATCACCGACCCCTCGACCAAATAAGCGCCGCCCTAAGCCATGGTGCACGCAGTATAGCCAGGATATCAAGGAGCATTTGGCAGCGGAGAAGCAAATCGCGGCCGCACGTGCGAATTAATGAGGTCGTGATGGCTGCCATTTGTGCCGACCCCCAGATCTTGGAGGAGCACCTTGCCATTTGCAATCTATGCCGGTTAAGCATGCTCGGTTTACCCGTTGCGTGTGTTGCTCCTGCCTTTTCTTCACAAATTCTTTTGAATTGTGCTATCTAATTTTACCATGCAATCTATTATTGTAGTGTATATGTTCTATATGTCGTGCAGTGTGGTGCTCACTTATTAACTGTTTTGTTTATTAGTTTTTGTCTTCAGTTAACTGTTTGGTTCAATTCTTCAAATGTGATGTTCAATTCTTCAGGCAGCAATTTTGTATTGTCTTCCATGTGGGAAATAAATCAAATTTATTTTTACAAAATACATGAGAAACGAATACAATTGCTATACTTCCGAGTTGTCAAGCATGCTTAGTTTGGTTATACATTGTGCAATGTGGTGCTCAGTTAACGTTTGGTTCATTTGTGTTGTGGTGTTTAGTTAACTATTTGGTTCAATTCTGCAACGCGATGTTCAATAGTTGTGGGTGCATTTTGTTATTGTATACCATGTGAGCAATACATTGAATTTGGCTGTAGTAAATACATGAGAAAAAATACAATTGCTACAATTGGCTGTAGTTAACTGTTTGGTTAACTGTCTGATCTTCTATTAGGAGTATGTTATATTGTGCAATGTCGTGCTCAGTTAATGTTTGGTTCATTTTTGTGGCGTTTAGTTAACTGCTTGGTTCAATTCTGCAATGCGATGTCCAATTGTCATGGGTAGAATTTTGTATTTTTGTGCATGTGAGGAATAAATCTAATTTGGCTGCACTTAATACATGAGAAACATATACAAGTGCTATATTTCCTAGTTCTTAATCATGCTTGGCTTGGGTAAATGGGTTTCCCGTGTGGCTTGAATTAATCTAATGAATCTGCAATGTGCTTATTTTTCATCAACATATTTTACTGATAGCATGTGAACCCTTACTTAACCTGATGACTAACTACCTTATATATGTTGCAGGGAAACAATGGGAAGCACTGAGGTTTACAATCGAGGTTAGCACGTGCATGGTCCATTCTCTAATAGCACATTATTGTGCAATTGCAGGAACCATTCTAATATTTTGGTTTTTATCAATTTGGTCTTGCACATGTAGGTCTTGCTGTTAGAGGTTTTGACCCACTGTTCGACCCTTTTTGCATATGGGGAAATGAGTTGTCCATGAATATCAATCAAATCAAGAAAGTCAGAAAGATTGTTAGGATAAAGAAATTAGCTACAAAAAACAACAAGATCTTTGTCTGCACAATGAAGAAGACAGCAGTTCACTACAAGATGGTACTAACTATTATACCTTGCCTTTTTTTATTCCTTGGCCCCATTTCCAATATAGAGAAGATATTTATGCACATCCTTGTTTCAGGCCTTTCCAAAGCAGTTCACTGATGATTACCTGTCAAACCACCTCTATGGTCAGGAGGCGAGGAAGCTTTTCATACAACACCCACGGTTCAATATTGAAGTTTTCCTGAAGAGGACGAAGGACGGACGGCCAATCATCCACAGGCACTGGCCTAAAGTTGCAAAGACATTCAAGATGAATGAAGGCTCAATATTCGCCTTCCGCTTCAGCAGTTTTCCAGATGAGATGCATCTGTCTATATACCATCTATGATGCTAATTTCGAAAGGTTCTACAAGTTTCATGTGGAACTTGCTGCTGGTGCAGTTGTGTAATGGGGTAGCTGTGTGCTGAAGCTATATCATGTTGTACTCTGATGTATTTCAATTATGAAATTCTGCTTCCTTAATATGGAAATGAAATAAACTATGTTCTTAATATGAATGCCAATTAGATTAATAAATGGATTATTAATAATAGGGTAATTAGCCTGTTAATTGGGTTTTGATATTGCAAACGGTTATTGAAAAAATACCGTGGGCGATGACCTAAGGCAATGCACACAGTTTCTAGGAATAAACCGTGTTGGATCAATGAACAATCACACACGACTTTCTCTTGAAAACTGTTTGCGTTAGGCCACCTTGCACAAATGTTTACCACATAAAAACTGTGTGTGATGGACAGCCTTTGCCACATAGTTTCTTATACGGACCATGTGTAATACATTCAATAACGCAAACAATTTAATGAGAAAAATTGTGTGTGATCTACCTGTGAACAAAAACGTTTTCCTTGGAGCGACTGTGTGGGATGTACATACGAACAGAAAAGTTTAGCGGGGACTGACTATGTGGGATGTACTTGCGACCGGAAACAATTTCGCCATATAATTGTATTTTTTTAGCTCTACTGTACGTATTTCCGTATTTGAGCGCTCGCCAGTCGCACACGACCTCATTTTGCCGAGCGTGTGTGCGAGGAGGGCCTATCCCCGATGGTTTCTGGGTCGCGTGGGAATGATCCCCCTATCGCCCACACTCACTTGGCGATGGTTCCAAATGCAATCGAGGAAAGGGGTTAAAAACCGTTTGTTTAGGACCAACGCGTACCTGTGCTTGGTTCTCAATCTGAGGGAAATACTTATCTCTACTTTGCTGCATCACCCTTTCCTCTTCAAGGGAAAAACCAACACAAGCTGAAGAAGTACCTGGAAGGATTTCTGGCGCCATTGCCGGGGAGATCTACACCAAGTCAAGACATACCAAGTACCCATCATAAACTCTCATCTCTTGCATTACATTATTCGCCATTTGCCTCTCATTTTCCTCTCCCCCCACTTGTAAAACAATTTTTGAAAAGATTTGCCGTTTTTATTCACCCTTCTTCCGTTCGTCTTTTCGTTTGCCCTTATGTCACTTGGTTTGTTTGCTCGTTTGCTTGGTATAATTGTGTGTTTACTGAAAATCAGAAGCAAAGCTTATGGATCCTCATCCACTTGCTAATATTTTTAAGAGATCCAGTTATGAGGAACCAATTGCTAGTGAGTTGAGTGCACTAGATTGTCTTTATGAGGTTTTTCTTGAAATTCGTGAATCTAAAAATTGCGATGAAGTGTTGAAAGAAGAAATTTATGAAGTTATTCACAATAGCTCCGTGAATGAAAAGCATGATTGCAATGATGTTATTACAAATTCTATTAATGCCAATTGTGTTAATGATATGCAAAACCATAAGCTTGGGGATGCTAGTTTTGCTATGTCCACGACTTGTTGCAATGATCATGATTGGGGTGATTCTTCTTACAGTCTTGAAAATTTATTTAAGCCCCATGATGAATATGAGATCGATAATAATGTTTACAATAATACTAAAAGTGGGTTTGGAAGAGTATCAACTCTAGATCCCACATATTTGGATACTGTTCAATCTTATGAAGTTTTTGATAAAAGTGGGCTTGGAGAAGTAATGACTTTATTTTATGTTGATCCCACTATTTTGGAAGAGTGTCAACTTTGCATGCATGTGGATCATGAAGAGAAAACTTTATGTGACATCTGTATTGTTGAATTTTGTTATGATCCTACATGTAATTATTATGAGAGAGGAAAATATGGTTGTAGAAAATTTCATGTTACTAAATTACCTCTTGTTATGTTGAGATTGCTATTGTTTCTCACTTCTTCCTTGCATATGCTAGTTTTTGCTTGTCCTGATAATTTCTTTTCTTATAAAATACCTATGCATAGGAAGTATGTTAACTTGTTTCTCACATGCTACATGATTCTCCCTTTGTGCTTCAATTCTTGCCTTTCATGTGAGCATCATCGAAATTATCAATGCCTAGCTAGGGGCGTTAAACAATAGCGCTTGTTAGGAGACAACCCAATATTTTTATTTCCTGTTTTTAAATAAATAATTCATCTAGCCTCTGGTTAGATGTGGTTTTGTGTTTTAATTAGTGTTTGTGCCAAGTAAGACCTTTAGGATGGCTTACAGTGATAGTTGATTTGATCTTGCCGAAAAACAGAGACTTTTGCACTCAGGAAAATAATTATCATTTTTAACAGAAGCGTGATAAAATACTGATTCTTTTTATAGAATATTAATAAAAAAATTCTTAGGTTTTCCTAATTTTTTAGAATATTTGGAGTTACATTATTATTCTAGAGTTATAGATTACTACAGACTATTCTGTTTTTGACATATTCTGTTTTCTATGTGTTGTTTGCTTATTTTGATGAATCTATGGGTAGTATGGGGGGTATGAACCATGGAAAAGTTGGAATACAGTAGATATTACACCAATATAAATAAATAATGAGTTCACAATAGTACCAAAAGTGGTGATATATTTTCTTATACTAACGGAGCTTATGAGATTTTCTGTTGAGTTTTGTGTTGTGAAGTTTTCAAGTTTTGGGTAAGCATTTGGTGGTATGGAATAAGGAGTGGCAAGAGCCTAAGCTTGGGGATGCCCAAGGCACCCCAAGGTAATATTCAAGGACAACCAAGAGCCTAAGCTTGGGGATGCCCCGGAAGTCATCCCCTTTTTCGTCTTCGTCTATCGGTAACTTTACTTGAGGCTATATTTTTATTCACCATATGATATGTGTTCTTCTTGGAGCGTCTTGTATGATATGATTCTTTGAATTTTATTTTGCCACAATCATCCTTTCTGTACATACCTTTTGAGAGGGACACGCATGAATAGTGATTTATTAGAATACTCTATGTGCTTCACTTATATCTTTTGAGCTAGGCAATTTTGCTCTAGTGCTTCACTTATATCTTTTTAAAGCACAACGGTGGCTTTATTTTATAGAAATTATTGAACTCTCATGCTTCACTTATATTATTTTGAGAGTCTGTAAACAGCATGGTAATTTGCTTTGGTTATAAATTTAGTCCTAATATGATAGGCATCCAAGAGGGATATAATAAAAACTTCCATATAAAGTGCATTGAATACTATGAGAAGTTTGATTCCTTGTGATTTTCTTGAGATATAAAGATGGTGATATTAGAGTCATGCTAGTGAGTAATTGTGAATTTGGGAAATACTTGTGTTAAGGTTTGTGATTCCCGTAGCATGCACGTATGGTGAACCGTTATGTGATGAAGTCGGAGCATCATTTATTTTTTGATTGTCTTCCTTATGAGTGGCGGTCGGGGACGAGCGATGGTCTTTTCCTAGCAATCTATCCCCCTAGGAGCATGCGCGTAGTACTTCATTTTGATAAAAAAATAGATTTTTGCAATAAGTACGTGAGTTCTTTATGACTAATGTTGAGTCCATGGATTATACGCACTCTAACCCTTCCACCATTGCTAGCCTCTCTAGTACCTCGCAACTTTCACCGGTACCACACACCCACCATGTACCTTTCTCAAAACAGCCACCATACCTAGCTATTATGGCATTTCATAGGCATTCCAAGATATATTTCCATGCAACTTTCCACCATTTCGTTTATTATGACATGCTTCATCATTGTCATATTGCTTTGCATGATCATGTAGTTGACACCGTATTTGTGGCAAAGCCACCGTTCATAATTCTTTCATACATGTCACTCTTGATTCATTGCACATCCCGGTACACCACCGGAGGCATTCATATGGAGTCATATTTTGTTCTAAGTATTGAGTTGTAATTCTTGAGTTGTAAGTAAATAAAAGTGTGATGATCTTCATTATTAGAGCATTGTCCCATGTGAGGAAAGGATGATGGAGACTATGATTCCCCCACAAATCGGGATGAGACACCGGACAAAAAATAAAATAAATAATAAAAAAGAGCCCAAAAAATGAGAGAAGGCCTAATAAAAAAGGAGAGAAAATAGAGAAGGGGCAATGCTACTATCCTTTTACCACACTTGTGCTTCAAAGTAGCACCATGATCTTCATGACAGAGAGTCTCGTATGTTATCACTTTGATATACTAGTGGTAATTTTTCGTTATAGAACTTGGCTTGTATATTCCAATGATGGGCTTCCTCAAATTTCCCTAGGTCTTCGTGAGCTAGCGAGATGGATGCAAACCACTTAGTTTCTTTTTGAGCTTTCATAAACTAATAGCTCTAGTGCATCCGTTGCATGGCAATCCTTACCCACTCACATTGATATCTATTTATGGGCATCTCCATAGCCCATTGATATGCCTAATTGATGTGAGACTATCTCCCTCTTTTTGTCTTCCCCACAACAACGTTCTATTCCACCTATAGTGCTATGTCCATGGCTCACGCTCATGTATTGCGTGAAAGATGAAAAAGTTTGAGAACATCAAAAGTATGAAACAATTGCTTGGCTTGTCATCGGGGTTGTGCATGATTTGAATATTTTGTGTGATGAAGATGGAGCATAGCCAGACTATATGATTTTGTAGGGATGAGCTTTCTTTAGCCATGTTATTTTGAGAAGACATTATTTCCTTGTTAGTATGCTTGAAGTATTAGTGTTTTATGTCACTATTAAACTTTGTTTTGAATCTTACGGATCTGAACATTTAGGCCACAATAAAGAGAATTACATGGATACATATGTTAGGTAGCATTCCACATCAAAAATTCTGTTTTTTATCATTTACCTACTCGAGGACGAGCAGGAATTAAGCTTGGGGGTGCTTGATACGTCTCCAATGTATCTATAATTTTTGATTGTTCCATGCTATTATATTATGTGTTTTGGATGTTTTATATGCATTAATATGCTAGTTTATATTATTTTTGGGACTAACCTATTAACCTAGAGCCTAGTGCCAGTTTGTGTTTTCCCTGTTTTTGAGTTTCGCAGAAAAGGAATACCAAACAGAGTCCAAACGGAATGAAACCTTTGTGATGATTTTTCTTGGACCAGAAGGCACACCAGAGACTTGGAGATCAAGTCATAAGACCCACGAGGCGGCCACAAGGACGGAGGGCGCGCCCAGGGGGGTAGGGCGCGCCCCCACCCTTGAGGGCCCCTCGTGACTCCCCGGACCTAATTCCTTTGCCTATATATTCACATATATTCCAAAACCACCAGAAGTATCCACGAAAAGACTTTTCCACTACCGCAATCTTCTGTACCCATGAGATCCCATCTAGGGACCTTTTCCGGCACCCTGCCGGAGGGGGATTCGATCATGAAAGGCTTGTACATCAACTCTATCGCCCTTTCGATGTAGCATGGGTAGTTTACCTCAGACCTACAGGTCCATAGCTAGTAGCTAGATGGCTTCTTCTCTCTCTTTTATTCTTAATACCATGTTCTCCCCGATGTTCTTGGAGATCTATCTGATGTAATATTCTTTTGCGGTGTGTTTGCCGGGAGCCGATGAATTGTGTATTTATGATGAGCTTATCTATGAATACTATTTGAATCTCCTCTGAATTCTTTTATGCATGAGTTGATATCTTTGTAATTCTCTTCGAATTATCGGTTTGGTTTGGCCAACTACTATGTTTTTTTGCAATGGGAGAAGTGCTTAGCTTTGGGTTCAATCTTTGCGGTGTCCTTTCCCAGTGACAGTAGGGGGAGCAATGCACGTATTGTATTGTTGCCATCGAGGATAAAAATATGGGGTTTTCATCATATTGCTTGGGTTAATTCCTCTACATCATGTCATCTTACTTAATGCGTTACTCTGTTCTTCATGAACTTAATACTCTAGATGCAGGCAGGAGTCGATCGATGTGTGCAGTAATAGTAGTAGATGCAGAATTGTTTTGGTCTACTTGACACAGACGTGATGCCTATATTTCATATTCATTGCCTTAGATATCGTCATAACTTTGTGCTTATCTATCAATTGCTCGATAGTAATTTGTTCACCCACCGTATTATCTGCTATCTTGAGAGAAGCCTCTAGTGAAACATATGGCCCCCGGGTCTATTTTCCATCATATATGTTTCCGATCTACTATTTTCCTTCATATTAGTTTCTGATATACTATTTGGCAATCTTTTAGTATCTGAACTATAAATAAAAAATACCAAAAATATTTACTTTACCATTTATCTACCTCTATCAGATCTGACTTTTTCAAGTGACCGTGAAGGGATTGACAACCCCTTTATCGCGTTGGGTGCAAGTTATTTGATTGTTTGTGCAGGTATTAGGTGATTTGTGCGTTGTCTCCTACTGGATTTATACCTTGGTTCTCAAACTAAGGGAAATACTTATCTCTAGTTTGTGGCATTGCCCTTTCCTCTTCAAGGGAAAAACCAACGCAAGCTCAAGAAGTAGCAGTCATCTCCTTATGCTCATCATATAAATAAGATTCTACCGTGGGTGGTGACTTCCTAGAATAGAAATGAAAATTCTGCACGGAAGTGTTTGTGAGCAAAAGATATTGTTCACACGTATCTTGGACGAAGTCGGTGAGGCTTGCATTCTCCACCAAACAATAGAAATCATCATAAATTCTGGCCGCCCCCAAGAATGCATCGTTTGGCCATTCACATGGGCGAACCTCCATCGCACGGGGAAGATTATACATGGCCTTCTTCTTATCCTCATTTTCATTCACATTTGAATTCCGACTTGAAGAACTCCTTAACCATCTCTTCATCATTTCTTTCCTTTTCTCTGAAAATTTCAGAAATTTTTAGTGACTCAAAATAAAAGTGAACAAAACTCAATAAGATTGATAACAACTACTCCCACAAGTGTGTGACACCCTCGATTTGAGCGTACACTAATCATATACGCAAATGTGTACGGTCAAGATCAAGGACCGCCGGGAAGATATCACAACACAACTCTAGACACAAATTAAAATAATAAAGCTTTATATTACAAGCCAGGGGCCTCGAGGGCTCGAATACATAAGCTCGAATACACAAGAGTCAGCGGAAGCAACAATATCTGAGTACAGACATGAGTTAAACAAGTTTGCCTTAAGAAGGCTAGCATAAAAACAACATCGATCGAAAAGGCAAGACCTCCTGCCTGGGAGCCTCCTAACTACTCCAAATCGTCAGCGGCCGTCATGTTGTAGTAGGCACCCTCGGGGTAGTGGTAAGCATCAGTGGTGTCGTCTGGCTCCTGGGATCCGTCATCTGGTCGCAACAATCGGGTATGGGGGAAAAGAGGTAGCAAAGCAGCCGTGAGTACTCATCCAAAAGTACTCGCAAGACTTACATCAGATCTAAACTAAGTATGCATCTGTATCAAAGGAAATGGGTTGTATCTGTGAACTAAACTGCAGAATGCCAGAAGAGAAGGGGAAAGCCTAGCCTATCGAAGACTAGCATCTTCAAGCATCTTGCAGCATCTAGAAGAGTACAGATCAACATAATATAAAGTAGTAGTAGTGTTATCAACCTTGACCAGAGATCCTTTCTCGACTCCCTGCGAGAAAGCAATCCCAGAGCCATACTATACATTTCTCATATCCATTCATTTCTCATCACAAGTATCCAGTTCTAGTTGTATCGATCGGGATACAACTCCAAGTGTCCATTACCATAGGACAGGCTATGGATAGATGTTTTCTTCCCTGCAGGGGTGCACCAACTTACCCACCATGCTTGATTAACTCCGGCCGGACACACTTTCCTGGGTCATGCCCGGCCTCGACCAAACAATACGTCGCAACCCGACCTAGGCTTAATAGAGAGGCCAGCATGCCGGACTAAACCTATGCCCCCAGAGGTCATGGGCCATCGCCCCGGGAACTCCTGCACATTGCGTGGGTGGCCGGTGAGCAGACCTAGCTACCTCCTTCAATAAGGCAGGAGCTTACGCAGTCCAACCCGGCGCGCGCCGCTCAGTCGCTGGCGTCTATTAAGCTTCGGCTGATCTATACGACGCAGAACGCCCATACCATGCCCACGTGATGATTAGTGCTATCAGGCTAGAGGCCCCTCGGATCAAATATCCAAATCATAGTGGATTGGGAACGTGCGGTAACAAGCAGAGACTCACCAAAGATGTGACCCCGTCGCCCCGTCTCGAGTACTTGCGGCAAGGGCTAAGAATGCTCGGCCACGTACGCCTCATAAGTATCTCGCGGGCACCTTCCAGGTCAACCCGACTCCACATCACTCGCTATTAAGCTCGCACGTGTACCCCTCAGGGCCGACCCGTCTTTAGTAACATGGCTCAGTGCAAAGTCATAGTAACCATAGTAACTGTGTGTCTAACACCAAAGGGAAAACACGAGGAATCACCCCTGGTGAATTCCACTCGATGTTATCATCAAGTTGAACATAAGAGGATCCACCCTCAAGGTTCACACTTGAGGGGTTGCACAACAGAGCCGTAACGGAAGTGGTTAAGGAGGAAATCACCCTCGATGACCTCGACCGTATAGCTACACTACAGAGATCTCATCAGGAGTGATGTAAGAGGTTCCACCCTCGGCACTCGATGGTAACTCGGCAGAGTCGTACAACTAGGGGGTGATGTGTGGTGTCGGGGCCAGGACGTCGATCACGTTGATCGAGTCATCGAACATAAAGCGAGGCAACTGGGACAAGGTGGGGGTCACTGATGGATCTCTAACCAACCTATACTAAGCAGTTTAGGATAAGTAGGTAAGGTAACAATAAGCAGGTAACAAAAACAGGCTATGCATCAGAGTAGGATCATATAGAAAACAGTAGCAGTTCTAATGCAAGAATAAGAGGGAAATAAATGGGCGATATCGGAATGCTCAAGGGGGGTTTGCTTACCTAGTTGCTCTGGCAAGGAGGGGGTCGTCGTCGACGTAGTCGATCACAGGGGCGACATCGGTCTCGGTGTCTGCCGGAGAGAAGTGGGGGAAGAAACAGTAAATATAAAGCAAACATAGCACCACAAAGCCTAACATGGCAATAAGATGTGTCAGGTGTGACCTAACGCGGTAGGAGGTGATACCAGCGAAGGGGGGAAACATCCGGGAAAGTATCCCCGGTGTTTCGCGTTTTCAAACAGATGAACCAGAGGTGAAATGTTGCATGTTCACTATGCTAGCGACATGCGGCTGACAAACGGACCGCGTATTCGGATTCGTCTCGTCGTTCTGAGCAACTTTCATGTACAAAGTATTTTCATCCGACCTACGGTTTATTTTATACTAATTTCCAAAGTTTTACTCTTTTCTGGAATCATTTGTCTCGAAAATAAATAAGAAAAAGCCTATGGGTACCCATAAGTGTACCCAACCAGTGTATGGCAGGGCGGGCCAGTTGAGTGGGTCAACTGCCCAGTCATCATTCACTGGTCAAAGTGAACAGTGGTGGTGGGTCCCGCATGTCATACTCAGTAACTTTAAGTAGGGGTTTATTTAGGCTGTTTAACTAAGTGGGACCCGTGTGTGATAGGGTCATTTGCTAACTAATTACTAGACTAACCTAATCTAATGCTACCCTAACATAAATGGGCTAACCCCATTGAAAGGGAGCGAGCCGAGCCGCGGCTGTGCACGACCATGGCCGGCACAACGAGCAGCAGCGGCAAGCGGACGCCGCAGCAGCGCCCCTACAGTCGGAAGCGGAGGCAGGCGCCTATGCGGGGGAGCACGTGAAGGAAATATTCCCTAGAGGAAATAATAAAGTTATTATTTATTTCCTTATAATCATGATAAATGTTTATTATTCATGCTAGAATTGTATTAACCGGAAACATAATACATGTGTGAATACATAGACAAACAAAGTGTCACTAGTATGCCTCTACTTGACTAGCTCGTTAATCAAAGATGGTTATGTTTCCTAACCATGAACAATGAGTTGTTATTTGATTAACGAGGTCACATCATTAGTTGAATGATCTGATTGACATGACCCATTCCATTAGCTTAGCACCCGATCGTTTAGTATGTTGCTATTGCTTTCTTCATGACTTATACATGTTCCTATGACTATGAGATTATGCAACTCCCGTTTGCCGGAGGAACACTTTGGGTGCTACCAAACGTCACAACGTAACTGGGTGATTATAAAGGAGCATTACAGGTGTCTCCAAAGGTAGATGTTGGGTTGGCGTATTTCGAGATTAGGATTTGTCACTCCGATTGTCGGAGAGGTATCTCTGGGCCCTCTCGGTAATGCACATCACTGAAGCCTTGAAAGCATTGCAACTAAATGAGTTAGTTGCGGGATGATGTATTACAGAACGAGTAAAGAGACTTGCCGGTAACGAGATTGAACTAGGTATTGGTATACCGACGATCGAATCTCGGGCAAGTAACATACCGATGACAAAGGGAACAACGTATGTTGTTATGCGGTCTGACCGATAAAGATCTTCGTAGAATATGTAGGAGCCAATATGGGCATCCAGGTCCCGCTATTGGTTATTGACCGGAGACGTGTCTCAGTCATGTCTACATTATTCTCGAACCCGTAGGGTCCGCACGCTTTAGGTTACGATGACAATTGTATTATGAGTTTATACATTTTGATGTACCGAAGGTTGTTCGGAGTCCCGGATGTGATCACGGACATGACGAGGAGTCTCGAAATGGTCGAGACATAAAGATTGATATATTGGAAGCCTACGTTTGGACATCGGAAGTGTTCCGGGTGAAATCGGGATTTTACCGGAGTACCGGGAAGGTTAGCGGAACCCCCCGGGAGCTAAATGGGCCATGATGGGCCTTAGTGGAAAAGAGAAGGGGCATCCCTACATGGGCTGCGCGCATCCCCCTTCCCCTAGTCCTATTAAGACTAGGAGAGGTGGCCGGCCCCCCCTCTCTCTTTTCCCCCTCCGCGAATCCTATTCCAACTAGGATTGGGGGGGGGGGAATCCTACTCCCAGAGGGAGTAGGACTCTCCTGGCGCGCCTCCTATGGCCGGCCAGCCTCCCCCCTCTAGTCCTTTATATACGGAGGCAGGGGCACCCCAGAAACACGCAAGTTGATCCACGTGATCTATTCCTTAGCCGTGTGCGGTGCCCCCTGCCACCATAGTCCTCGATAATACTGTAGCGGAGTTTAGGCGAAGCCCTGCTGCTGTAGTGCATCAAGATCGTCACCACGCCGTCATGCTGACGGAACTCTTCCCCGACACTTTGCTGGATCGGAGTCCGGGGATCGTCATCGAGCTGAACGTGTGCTCGAACTCGGAGGTGCCGTAGTTTCGGTGCTTGATCGGTTGGATCGTGAAGACGTACGACTACTTCCTCTACGTTGTGTCATCACTTCCGCAGTCGGTCTGTGTTGGGTACGTAGACAACACTCTCCCCTCTCGTTGCTATGCATCACATGATCTTGTGTGTGCGTAGGAACTTTTTTGAAATTACTACGAAACCCAACAGTGGTATCAGAGCCTAGGTTATTTATGTTGATGTTATATGCACGAGTAGAATACAAGTGAGTTGTGGGCGATATAAGTCATACTGCCTACCAGCATGTCATACTTTGGTTCGGCGGCATTGTTGGACGAGACGACCCGGACCAACCTTACGCCTACGCTTACGCGAGACCGGTTCCCCCGACGTGCTTTGCACATAGGTGGCTTGCGGGCGACTGTCTCTCCAACTTTAGTTGAACCGAGTATGGCTACGCCCGGTCCTTGCGAAGGTTAAAACGGAGTCTATTTGACAAACTATCGTTGTGGTTTTGATGCGTAGGTGAGATTGGTTCTTGCTTAAGCCCGTAGCAGCCACGTAAAAACTTGCAACAACAAAGTAGAGGACGTCTAACTTGTTTTTGCAGGGCATGTTGTGATGTGATATGGTCAAGACATGATGTTGAATTTTATTGTATGAGATGATCATGTTTTGTAACCGAGTTATCGGCAACTGGCAGGAGCCATATGGTTGTCGCTTTATTGTATGCAATGAAATCGCAATGTAATGCTTTACTTTATTACTAAGCGGTAGTGATAGTCATGGAAGCATAAGCTTGGCGAGACGACAACGATGCTACGATGGAGATCAAGGTGTCACGCCGGTGACGATGGTGATCACGACGGTGCTTCGGAGATGGAGATCACAAGCACAAGATGAATATGGCCATATCATATCACTTATATTGATTGCATGTGATGTTTATCCTTTTATGCATCTTATCTTGCTTTGATTGATGGTAGCATTATAAGATGATCTCTCACTAAATTATCAAGAAGTGTTCTCCCTGAGTATGCACCATTGCGAAAGTTCTTCGTGCTGAGACACCACGTGATGATCGGGTGTGATAGGTTCTACGTTCAAATACAACGGGTGCAAAACAGTTGCACACGCGGAATACTCAGGTTATACTTGACGAGCCAAGCATATACAGATATGGCCTCGGAACACGGAGACCGAAAGGTCGAGCGTGAATCATATAGTAGATATGATCAACATAACGATGTTCACCATTGAAAACTACTCCATCTCACGTGATGATCGGTTATGGTTTAGTTGATTTGGATCACGTAATCACTTAGAGGATTAGAGGGATGTCTATCTAAGTGGGAGTTCTTTAATTAACTTGATTAACTAAACTTAAATTTATCATGAAACTTAGTACCTGATTAGTATCTTGCTTGTTTATGTTTGATTGTAGATAGATGGCTCGTGCTGTTGTTCCGTTGAATTTTAATGCATTCCTTGAGAAAGCAAAGTTGAAAGATGATGGTAGCAATTACACGGACTGGGTCCGTAACTTGAGGATTATCCTCATTGCTGCACAGAAGAATTATGTCCTGGAAGCACCGCTGGGTGCCAGGCCTGCTGCAGGAGCAACGCCGGATGTTATGAACGTCTGGCAGAGCAAAGCTGATGACTACACGATAGTTCAGTGTGCCATGCTTTACGGCTTAGAATCGGGACTTCAACGACATTTTGAACGTCATGGAGCATATGAGATGTTTCAGGAGTTGAAGTTAATATTTCAAGAAAATGCCCGGATTGAGAGATATGAAGTCTCCAATAAGTTCTATAGCTGCAAGATGGAGGAGAACAGTTCTGTCAGTGAGCATATACTCAAAATGTCTGGGTATAATAATCACTTGATTCAATTGGGAGTTAATCTTCCAGATGATAGCGTCATTGACAGAATTCTTCAATCACTGCCACCAAGCTACAAGAGCTTCGTGATGAACTATAATATGCAAGGGATGAACAATACTATTCCCGAGCTCTTCGCAATGCTGAAAGCTGCGGAGGTAGAAATCAAGAAGGAGCATCAAGTGTTGATGGTCAACAAGACCACTAGTTTCAAGAAAAAGGGAAAAGGGAAGAAGAAGGGGAACTTCAAAAAGAGAGGCAAGCAAGTTGCTACTCAAGAGAAGAAACCCAAACCTGGACCTAAGCCTGAAACTAAGTGCTTCTATTGCAAGCAGACTGGTCACTGGAAGCGGAACTACCCCAAGTATTTGGCGGATAAGAAGGATGGCAAGGTGAACAAAGGTATATGTGATATACATGTTATTGATGTGTACCTTACTAATGCTCGCAGTAGCACCTGGGTATTTGATACTGGTTCTGTTGCTAATATTTGCAACTCGAAACAGGGACTACGGATCAAGCGAAGATTGGTTAAGGACGAGGTGATGATGCGTGTGGGAAACGGTTCCAAAGTCGATGTGATCGCAGTCGGCACGCTACCTCTACATCTACCTTTGGGATTAGTATTAGACCTAAATAATTGTTATTTGGTGCCAGCGTTAAGCATGAACATTATATCTGGATCTTGTTTGATGCGAGACGGTTATTCATTTAAATCAGAGAATAATGGTTGTTCTATTTATATGAGTAATATCTTTTATGGTCATGCACCCTTGAAGAGTGGTCTATTCTTGTTGGATCTCGATAGTAGTAACACACATATTCATAATGTTGAAGCCAAAAGATGCAGAGTTGATAATGATAGTGCAACTTATTTGTGGCACTGCCGTTTAGGTCATATCGGTGTAAAGCGCATGAAGAAACTCCATTCTGATGGACTTTTGGAACCACTTGATTATGAATCACTTGGTACTTGCGAACCGTGCCTGATAGGCAAGATGACCAAAACGCCGTTCTTCGGTACTATGGAGAGAGAAACAGATTTGTTGGAAATCATACATACAGATGTATGTGGTCCGATGAATATTGAGGCTCGTGGCGGATATCGTTATTTTCTCACCTTCACAGATGATTTAAGCAGATATGGGTATATCTACTTAATGAAACATATGTCTGAAACATTTGTAAAGTTCAAAGAATTTCAGAGTGAATTTGAAAATCATCGTAACAAGAAAATAAAGTTTCTACGATCTGATCGTGGAGGAGAATATTTGAGTTACGAGTTTGGTGTACATTTGAAAAATTGTGGAATAGTTTCGCAACTCACGCCACCCGGAACACCTCAGTGTAATGCTGTGTCCGAATGTCGTAATCGTACTTTACTGGATATGGTGCGATCTATGATGTCTCTTACTGATTTACCGCTATCGTTTTTGGGATACGCTCTAGAGACGGCCGCATTCACGTTAAATAGGGCACCATCAAAATCCGTTGAGACGACGCCTTATGAACTATGGTTTGGCAAGAAACCAAAGTTGTCGTTTCTAAAAGTTTGGGGCTGCGATGCTTATGTGAAAAAGCTTCAACCTGATAAGCTCGAACCCAAATCGGAGAAATGTGTCTTCATAGGATATCCAAAGGAAACTATTGGATACACCTTCTATCACAGATCCGAAGGCAAGACTTTTGTTGCTAAATTCGGAAACTTTCTAGAGAAGGAGTTTCTCTCGAAAGAAGTGAGTGGGAGGAAGTAGAACTTGACGAGGTAACTGTACCTACTCCCTTATTGGAAAGTAGTACATCACAGAAAACTGTTTCTACGACAGCTACACCAGTCAGTGAGGAAGCTAATGATGATGATCATGAAACTTTAGAACAAGATACTACTGAACCTCGTAGATCAACCAGAGCAAGATTCGCACCAGAGTGGTACGGTAATCCCGTTCTGGAAGTCATGCTACTAGATCATGATGAACCTACGAACTATGAAGAAGCGATGGTGAGCCCAGATTCCACAAAGTGGCTTGAAGCCATCAAATCTGAGATGGGATCCATGTATGAGAACAAAGTGTGGACTTTGGTTGACTTGCCCGATGATCGGCAAGCAATTGAGAATAAATGGATCTTCAAGAAGAAGACTGATGCTGACGGTAATATTACTGTCTACAAAGCTCGACTTGTCGCAAAAGGTTTTCGGCAAGTTCAAGGGATTGACTACGATGAGACCATCTCACCCGTAGCGATGCTTAAGTCTGTCCGAATCATGTTAGCAATTGCCGCATTTTATGATTATGAAATTTGGCAGATGGATGTCAAAACTGCATTCCTGAATGGATTTCTGGAAGAAAAGTTGTATATGATGCAACCAGAAGGTTTTGTCGATCCAAAGGGAGCTAACAAAGTGTGCAAGCTCCAGCGATCCATTTATGGACTGGTGCAAGCCTCTCGGAGTTGGAATAAACATTTTGATAGTGTGATCAAAGCATTTGGTTTCATACAGACTTTTGGAGAAGCCTGTATTTATAAGAAAGTGAGTGGGAGCTCTGTAGCATTTCTGATATTATATGTGGATGACATATTGTTAATTGGAAATGATATAGAATTTCTGGATAGCATAAAGGGATACTTGAATAAGAGTTTTTAATGAAAGACCTCGGTGAAGCTGCCTACATATTAGGCATTAAGATCTATAGAGATAGATCAAGACGCTTAATTGGACTTTCACAAACAACATACCTTGACAAAATTTTGAAGAAGTTCAAAATGGATCAAGCAAAGAAAGGATTCTTGCCTGTGTTACAAGGTGTGAAATTGAGTAAGACTCAATGCCCGACCACTGCAGAAGATAGAGAGAATATGAAAGATGTTCCCTATGCATCAGCAATAGGATCTATCATGTATGCAATGCTGTGTACCAGACCTGATGTGTGCCTTGCTATAAGTCTAGCATGGAGGTACCAAAGTAATCCAGGAGTGGATCACTGGACAGCGGTCAAGAACATCCTGAAGTACCTAAAAAGGACTAAGGATATGCTTCTCGTATATGGAGGTGACAAAGAGCTCGTCGTAAAAGGTTACGTTGATGCAAGCTTTGACACTGATCCGGATGATTCTAAATCGCAAACCGGATACATGTTTACATTAAACGGTGGAGCTGTCAGTTGGTGCAGTTCTAAACAAAGCGTCGTAGCGGGATCTACATGTGAAGCGGGGTACATAGCTGCTTTGGAAGCAGCAAACGAAGGAGTCTGGATGAAGGAGTTCATATCCGATCTAGGTGTCATACCTAGTGCATCGGATCCAATGAAAATCTTTTGTGACAATACTGGTGCAATTGCCTTGGCAAAGGAATCCAGATTTCACAAGAGGACCAAGCACATCAAGAGACGCTTCAATTCCATCCGGGATCTAGTCCAGGTGGGAGACATAGAGATTTGCAAGATACATACGGATCTGAATATTGCAGACCCATTGACTAAGCCTCTTCCACGAGCAAAACATGATCAGCACCAAGGCTCCATGGGTGTTAGAATCATTACGTTGTAATCTAGATTATTGACTCTAGTGCAAGTGGGAGACTGAAGGAAATATGCCCTAGAGGCAATAATAAAGTTATTATTTATTTCCTTATAATCATGATAAATGTTTATTATTCATGCTAGAATTGTATTAACCGGAAACATAATACATGTGCGAATACATAGACAAACAAAGTGTCACTAGTATGCCTCTACTTGACTAGCTCGTTAATCAAAGATGGTTATGTTTCCTAACCATGAACAATGAGTTGTTATTTGATTAACGAGGTCACATCATTAGTTGAATGATGTGATTGACATGACCCATTCCATTAGCTTAGCAACCGATCGTTTAGTATGTTGCTATTGCTTTCTTCATGACTTATACATGTTCCTATGACTATGTTGCTATTGCTTTCTCCCGTTTGCCGGAGGAACACTTTGGGTGCTACCAAACGTCACAACGTAACTAGGTGATTATAAAGGAGCATTACAGGTGTCTCCAAAGGTAGATGTTGGGTTGGCGTATTTCGAGATTAGGATTTGTCACTCCGATTGTCGGGGAGGTATCTCTGGGCCCTCTCGGTAATGCACATCACTGAAGCCTTGCAAGCATTGCAACTAAATGAGTTAGTTGCGGGATGATGTATTACAGAACGAGTAAAGAGACTTGCCGGTAACGAGATTGAACTAGGTATTGGTATACCAACGATCGAATCTCGGGCAAGTAACACACCGATGACAAAGGGAACAACGTATGTTGTTATGCGGTCTGACCAATAAAGATCTTCGTAGAATATGTAGGAGCCAATATGGGCATCCAGGTCCCGCTATTGGTTATTGACCGGAGACGTGTCTCGGTCATGTCTACATTGTTCTAGAACCCGTAGGGTCCGCACGTTTAAGGTTACGATGACAGTTATATTATGAGTTTATAAATTTTGATGCACCGAAGGTTGTTCGGAGTCCCGGATGTGATCACGGACATGTCGAGGAGTCTCGAAATGGTCGAGACATAAAGATTGATATATTGGAAGCCTATGTTTGGACATCGGAAGTGTTCCGGGTGAAATCGGGATTTTACCGGAGTACCGGGAAGGTTACCGGAACCCCCCGGGAGCTAAATGGGCCATGATGGGCCTTAGTGGAAAAGAGAAGGGGCAGCCCTACATGGGCTGTGCGCCTCCCCCTTCCCCTAGTCCTATTAGGACTAGGAGAGGTGGCCGGCCCCCCTCTCTCTTTTCCCCCTCCGCGAATCCTATTCCAACTAGGATTGGGGGGGGGGGGAATCCTACTCCCAGAGGGAGTAGGACTCTCCTCGCGCTCCTCCTATGGCCGGCCAGCCTCCCCCCTCTAGTCCTTTATATACGGAGGCAGGGGCACCCCAGAAACACACAAGTTGATCCACGTGATCTATTCCTTAGCCGTGTGCGGTGCCCCCTGCCACCATAGTCCTCGATAATACTGTAGCGGAGTTTAGGCGAAGCCCTGCTGCTGTAGTGCATCAAGATCGTCACCACGCCGTCGTGCTGATGGAACTCTTCCCCGACACTTTGCTGGATCGGAGTCCGGGGATCGTCATTGAGCTAAACGTGTGCTCGAACTCGGAGGTGCCGTAGTTTCGGTGCTTGATCGGTTGGATCGTGAAGACGTACGACTACTTCCTCTACGTTGTGTCATCGCTTCCGCAGTCGGTCTGCGTTGGGTACGTAGACAACACTCTCCCCTCTCATTGCTATGCATCACATGATCTTGCGTGTGCGTAGGAAATTTTTTGAAATTACTACGAAACCCAACAGCACGGGCCTGCGGGCGGTAGCGGAGGCGGGCGCTGGCGCGGAGGCCTGCAGGCAGCAGCGGAGGCGGGCACCGGCGCGGGCGCCTGTAGGCGGCAGCGGAGGCGGGCTGCAGCGCGGGGGCGCGTGGGCCTGCGGGCGGCAGCGGAGGCAGCCACCAGCGCGGAGGCCTGCAGGCGGCAGCGGAGGCGGGCTGCAGCGCGTGCAGAGGAGCGGCCGAGGCACGCGGCCTGGGCACGCGCTTGCAAGCAGGGGAGCCAGGAGGCGTGTGGGCAAGAGCCAGGCGGACGGCGCAGGGTAGCAGCACGCGCGCCTAGATGCGGGCGGGCGCATGTGGATGCGGCGCAGGGTGGCGCAGCGTGATAGTAGCCGGATGTGGCAGCAGTGCAAAGCAGCATCGGCAAGGAGCAGCAGCGCGACACACACATACACGTACGCGTACAAGAGAGCTCTGTTGTGTTCGGGGATGACAGCTACGACAAGAAATCAAGGGGGCAAGGAGGGGGATGGACGCGACTCACTGTGAGGGAGGTCGTGGACGTGCTCGGAACCACAGGGAGGCGCCAGTGATGACCACGGCGGGGAAGACGACCAGATGGCGAGGTTGTGGAGAGCTTCAGCTCGAACCGGAGGTTGTAGGAGATGCAGACGAGGCCGACGAAGCTCTAGAGCATATCCTCGTAGGTCGGGGACGGCTCCGGCCATGGGAACGGCGGTGGCGCTTCGACGGCAGCTTGGGCTTGAGGTCCAGAGGAGAAGCGCGAGAGGGAGAGGGGAAAATATCAGGGGCTAGGGTTTCGGGGGTCGAGGGGGGGGGTCT
Source organism: Triticum urartu (assembly GCF_056163025.1). Classification (NCBI taxonomy): domain Eukaryota; kingdom Viridiplantae; phylum Streptophyta; class Magnoliopsida; order Poales; family Poaceae; genus Triticum; species Triticum urartu. The sequence continues at coordinate 62,676,009 of NC_141874.1, read as the reverse complement.
TGTAGGCGGGGGCACGGGGTGGATTGTCGCCACGCACGGCCATCGCCGGCGGACGGCTGCCACACCTTCCCCCATCTCCCGTAGCGAGAGGGAGAGAATGAGTAGGGGTTGCTGGGCCGGTTTTAGCTTAATGGGCCAAGGGTTCAGTAGTTTAGGTCCCCTTTTTTTGTTTCTCTTATTTCCTCTTGTTTCTAATTCTTTTTGCTAACAGTTGTATTTTGTTAAATATGAAAATTGCCGCATAACTATATTGCAATACAACAGAGCTCCACAAAATGTTTTAGGCCATATGGGAAGGTCTAATAATTTATTTATTTTTGAAAAAGGCCAATTTAATTATTATTGGGCCACTTCAAATATTTCTAGGGGCATCTGGGAATCCGAAAGAGGTTGGTTCCAACATGACAAATAACAAGAGATTATTTTCCGCACTTTGAACATTTTAGATTTTACGTTTGAAAACTTTTATTTTTGACTTTAATTTAAAATTTGAATTTGGACCGGATTCAAACAAACGCGAGTTTAACAACAGTAATCATGATGATGTGGCATCATTAGCAGGGAATTACTGTAGCTTAATTATCCGGGCGTCACAATTCTCCTCCAGTACAAGAAATCTCGTCTCGAGATTTAAGGGGTGTTGTAAGGTGGAAAGACTTGGGTAGGACGTAGCTCGACACAAGATCGGTACCTGGGGGCTATCTCAGTGAACGTGGCATAGAGGCATCTCTCGAGATGATATTTAATGAAGACGTCGAGAGTAAGGTAAGGAGTTGCAATAAGAAGCTTCAACCGGGTAGGCAATCGTGCGATGCTTAATCTAAAGGTGAAAGGGGTTCAGAGCAACAAAAACAAAAAATATTGCGTCTGATACTAGAATAGATCACTAGGAAGGTGACTCATGAATTACATACGAAGGTAAGTGAAAATGATACTTCAGAATCAAGGATCTACAGGAGTCAGGTTTCGATCCTATGGAACTATGGGTTATGAGCCCACCATGTGGTTCAAAAGTAGGAAGGACGCTGACATATTGCACGGTCATGGTAGCAAGGCATGTCAGGGAATAGCCTGTCAGTTATGTCGGTGGCAACATCGGTACCAAGGGCGAGGGACAAAAAGAACCTTATTCCTTCTCGTTGAATGAGGCGGACCAATCGGCAAAGTTCGCGTCCATCGGTGGTTACCGGAATGTCATCAACAATAGTAACAGAGTCTCACTAACAAGGTTGTACATCAGGGTGTTTTATAAGGAGGGACTTATTTCTGCTTATATCATAGAGATCACAAGAAGGTTAAACAAACCAATGGAAAGGAAAATGAAATTATCGGATTAATTAGACCAATGGAAAGGACAATCTATATTCACACAAGAATTGGGAGTGTATCCTTCCCAAGGGGAAGCGGAGCAGGATATACATGACAGGACAGCAAGTTCAAAAGCATTTAGATAATGGGGCGAGGGAAGAATCATGATATTACCCATACAACGGTGTGAGGGTAATTGAACGAAAAACATTTTGTATTATGCTTCTGATGTTCCTGTAGATATTCAGAATACCATAGTCATGCTTCGATGCAGCAACGATATGGTGTCAAGTAAAGATTGGGTTCGAAGATGTCAAGAGATACCGAGAAAAAATTCCAAGATTATCTCAGAACGTAAGGAATAACCAAGCACAATCAGGTCTGTGTTGGCAGAAAATCAAGATATCATCGATGATATCACAAATCATCGAGGGGCAGGGATGCTATTTCTAGCCATGAATTCAATTGACATCTCTGAAGAAGCCAAAGTGTTGACAGTGATCACGACAAATGTTGTCGAGAGACTCTATGAAGATGCCATTGAGTAGAAAAGGAAGGATGGAGTGAAAGGCTATGAGAACCACGGATTAGACACAAGCTCGAAATCAAGCTTGTTGTTTGAGGTGAAATGATAAGATGAAGAAGATCGACGTAAGCTTAGCTTGTCGTCGGAAGTTGCTCCGGGAAGAAGGACAAGGTAGCACAGTTAAAATTTGCTTGATAATGATATAGCCGATCAGGATAGGAATGATTTGATGGAGTATCATTCCAATGAGAATTCACAAGAGGTAGTGCAATGACACAATATCCTCGAGATAACAGGGGGAAATACTCGAGGTAGATCAAAATAGAGGTTGGACAGATGAAATGATCTGCAGAAGACAAGTATTTGAACTTGTCTGGGAAATGGAATCAAGGAGAAAATATGGTTGGAACCACGATTGCAAAGAATCAATTTAAAGATGCAAGATGAGCTTATACCAATGGGAACATTTGATTATAAGAGAAGCTTCCATGATAAGATCTACATCGTGTCTATGGGCATGAACACAAAGTTCATGGTAGACTCCCACTTCTTCAATGCATAACCTCTCATTTACTTCTCTCTTTTGACGAAGTTGTAGTGTAGATATTTTTATCCGGCGTATCACCAGTAGAGTGTGACCCACAGAAATTTCCGGGTTCACCCCAAATTAGGGAAAGCATTAGTTCAACCAAAGGCAATATGTATCAGGGGAAGAGCGCACAAAATTTTGAATATGAAGGAAACTGCCGGATAATAATCCAGCAATGGATCTGGAGATTCACGAAAGAGTTGATGTGAGTATCGGTAATCAATCAGATGAAGAAGGGGATGCAAATGCATCGGCTTATAGAAACGTCTGAATGATTTGATGCTTGGGTACAAATGAATTATGATTTCAAGACGAAGGATAAGAAGAAGATGCTCTGATCAAAAGATGAGTAAGTTGAATAGACTTAGAGGTGTACCCGATCAATCTGGGTTGGGCAAGAACCAGCTCATATCTGGAGGATGTCTGAGCTGGAAGGATGAATGGTAGGATCTGATTGAGGATTACGAGCATTCGTGACATATTGGATCAAGGGACTCGAATCGATAGTGACAGAGGATATCAAGAAAGATTACTAGAAATATGGAATTAACCATAATGCAAGCAAACAGGAGTTTCAACAACAATAGGCTACTGAGGATTTTTGGAAGATCGAATGTTATTTCAAAGACTTTTGTGAAATACAATAATCAAATGGGGATAAGAGCATACTCGATAAGTGCAAGAAATTATCTGTATGGGTATTCAGGTGGCAAAGAACGGCAAGGCATTAGGCACAAAGTATTCTCGAAACAATAGGGAGAAGTTTCGGGTATCTTGTAGTAGCAAGAGCAATTGGGGACGAATGTAAGAATGGCAATTGTATGTAGTTATCCATAGGGGTTGACGGTGGATGGGAATTGCAACGGCGAAGGGCACAAGGGTCTCGGGAAAACAACAAAGAGTATCTTCAGAATCTTCTAGTGCACCAAGCGACCATCTGTAATAAGGGGCTCTCCGGGAGGAAGTAGTTACGAGATCCTAATGTTAGAGTTAGCAAAATCGTTAACCCGAATGGAAGAGAGATCAGTCCCAGAGTATAGACGAGAAATAAAAGATCCTAATACCACCCAATTGGCGACGTGGGCCCGTAAGCCACATAGCCAAGTTAGTAAAACAGTTTTCGATTTCTAGACTCAACTTCGGCCAAGGAGTTGGAAAGAGGGCTACCTACAGGCAGTCGGCTCTGATACCAACTTGTGACGTCCTCGATTTGATCGTACACTGATCATACACGCAAATGTGTACAATCAAGATCAAGGAGTCACGGGAAGATATCACAACACAACTCTAGACACAAATTAAAATAATACAAGCTTTATATTACAAGCCAGGGGCCTCGAGGGCTCGAATACATAAGCTCGAATACACAAGAGTTAGCGGAAGCAACAATATCTGAGTACAGACATGAGTTAAACAAGTTTGCCTTAAGAAGGCTAGCATAAAAACAACATCGATCGAAAAGGCAAGACCTCCTGCCTGGGAGCCTCCTAACTACTCCAAGTCGTCAGCGTCCGTCATGTTGTAGTAGGCACCCTCGGGGTAGTAGTAAGCATCAGTGGTGTCGTCTGGCTCCTGGGATCCGTCATCTGGTCGCAACAATCGGGTATGGGGGAAAAGAGGTAGCAAAGCAGCCGTGAGTACTCATCCAAAGTACTCGCAAGACTTACATCAGATCTAAACTAAGTATGCATCTGTATCAAAGGAAATGGGTTGTATCTGTGGACTAAACTGCAGAATGCCAGAAGAGAAGGAGAAAGCCTAGCCTATAGAAAACTAGCATCTTCAAGCATCTTGCAGCATCTAGAAGTGTACACATCAACATAATATAAAGTAGTAATAGTGTTATCAACCTTGACTAGAGATCCTTTCTCGACACCTTGCGAGAAAGCAATCCCAGAGCCATACTATCCATTTCTCATATCCATTCATTTCTCATCACAAGTATCTGGTTCTAGTTGTATCGATCGGGATACAACTCCAAGTGTCCGTTACCGTAGGATAGGCTATCGATAGATGTTTTCTTCCCTACAGGGGTGCGCCAACTTACCGACCATGCTCGATTAACTCCGGTCGGACATACTTTCCTGGGTGATGACCGGCCTCTGCCAAACAATACGCCGCAACCCGACCTAGGCTTAATAGGGAGGCCAGCACGCCGGACTAAACCTATGCCCCCAGGGGTCATGGGCCATCGCCCGGGAACTCCTGCACGTTGTGTGGGCGGCCGGTGAGCAGACCTAGCTACCTCCTTCAACAAGGCAGGAGCTTACGCAGTCCAACCCGGCGCGCGCCGCTTAGTCGCTGGCGTCTATTAAGCTTCGGCTGATGTATACGACGCAGAACGCCCATACTATGCCCACGTGATGGTTAGTGCTATCAGGCCAGAGGCCTCTCGGATCAAATATCCAAATCGTAGTGGATTAGGAACGCGCGGTAACAAGAAGACACTCACGAAAGATGTGACCCCGTCGCCCCGTCTCGAGTACTTGCGGCAAGGGCTAAGAATGCTCGGCCACACCTCGTAAGTATCTCGCGGGCACCTTCCAGGTCAACCCGACTCCACATCACTCGCTATTAAGCTCGCGCGGGCACCCCTCAAGGCCGACGCGTCTTTAGTAACATGGCTTAGTGCAAAGTCATAGTAACCATAGTAACTGTGTGTCTAACACCAAAGGGAAAACCCAAGGAATCCCCCCCGGTGAATTCCACTCGATGTTATCATCAAGGTGAACATAAGAGGATCCACCCTCGAGGTTCACACTTGAGGGGTTGCACGACAGAGCCGTAACGGAAGTGGTTAAGGAGGAAATCACCCTCGATGACCTCGACCGTATAGCTACACTACATAGATCTCATCAGGAGTGATGTAAGAGGTTCCACCCTCGGCACTCGATGGTAACTCTGCAGAGTCGTACAACTAGGGGGGGTGATGTGCGGTATCAGGGCCTGAACGTCGATCACGTTGATCGAGTCATCGAACATAAAGCGAGGCAACTGGGATAAGGTGGGGGTCACTGATGGATCTCTAACCAACCTATACTAAGAAGTTTAGGAGAAGTAGGTAAGGTAACAATAAGCAGGTAACAAAAATAGGCTATGCATCAGAGTAGGATCATACAGAAAACCGTAGCAGTTCTAATGCAAGCATAAGAGGGAAACAAATGGGCGATATCGGAATGCTCAAGGGGGGTTTGCTTGCCTGGTTGCTCTGGCAAGGAGGGGGGTCGTCGTCGACGTAGTCGATCATAGGAGCGGCATCGGTCTCGGGGTCTACCGGAGAGAAGAGGGGGAAGAAACAGTAAATATAAAGCAAACATAGCACCAAAAAGCATAGCATGGCAATAAGATGTGCCGGGTGTGACCTAACGCGGTAGGAGGTGATACCGGCGAAGGGGGGAAACATCCGGAAAGTATCCCCGGTGTTTCGCGTTTTCGGACAGATGAACCAGAGGTGAAATGTTGCATGTTCACTATGCTAGGGACGTGTGGCTGACAAACAGACCGCGGGTTCGGATTCGTCTCGTCGTTCTGAGCAACTTTCATGTACAAAGTATTTTCATCCGACCTATGGTTTATTTTATATTAATTTCCAAAGTTTTACTCTTTTCTGGAATTATTTGTCTCGAAAATAAATAAGAAAAAGCCTATGGGTACCCATAAGTGTACCCAACCAGTGTATGGCAGGGCGGGCCAGTTGGCTGGGTCAACTGCCCAGTCATCATTGACTGGTCAAAGTGAATAGTGGTGATGGGTCCCGCATGTCATACTTAGTAACTTTCAGTAGGGGTTTATTTAGGCTGTTTAACTAAGTGGGACCCGTGTGTCATAGGGTCATTTGCTAACTAATTACTAGACTAACCTAATCTAATTCTACCCTAACGTAAACGGGCTGACCCCATTGATAGGGAGCCAGCCGAGCCGCGGCTGTGCACGCCATGGCCGGCACAACGAGCAGCAGCGGCAAGCGGACGCCCCAGCAGCGCCCCTACAGGCGGCAGCGGAGGCGGGCGCCGGCATGGAGGCCTGCAGGTGGCAGCAGTGGCGGGCGCCGGCGCGGGGGCCTGCAGGCGGCAGCGGAGGCGGGCTGCACTGCGGGGGCGCGTGGGCCTGCGGGCGGCAGCAGAGGCGGCCACCGGCGCGGAGGCTTCTAGGCGGCAGCTGAGGCGGGCTGCAGCGCATGCAGAGGAGCGGCTAAGGCACGTGGCCTAGGCGCGTGCTTGCGAGCAGGGGAGCCAGGAGGCGCGTGGGCAAGAGCCAGGCGGACGGCGCAGGGTAGCAGCAGGCGCGCCTAGATGCGTGCGGGCGCGTGTGGATGCGGCGTAGGGCGACGCAGCGTGACAGTAGCCGGATGCGGCAACAGTGCAAAGCAACATCGACAAGGAGCAGCAGCGCGACACACACATACGCATACGCGTACAAGAGAGCTGCATTGTGTTCGGGGATGACGGCTACGGCAAGAAATCGAGGGGGCAAGGAGGGGGATGGATGCGACTCACTGTGAGGGAGGTCGTGGACGTGCTCGGAACCGCGGGGAGGCGCTGGTGGTGGAGATCGACGACGATGGCGTCGTGGCCACGGCGGGGAAGACGACCAGATGGCGAGGTTGTGGAGGGCTTCAGCTCGAACCGGAGGTTGTAGGAGATGCAGACGAGGCCGACGAAGCTCTAGAGCATATCCCCGCGGGTCGGGGACGGCTCCGGCCATGGGAACGGCGGTGGCGCGTCGATGGCAGCTCGAGCTCGAGGTCCAGAGGATAAGTGCGAGAGGGAGAGGGGAAAATATCAGGGGCTAGGGTTTCGGGGGTCGAGGGGGGGGGGTCTTGTAGGCGGGGGCACGCGGTGGTTGGTCGCCACGCACGGCCATCGCCGACGGATGGCTGCCACGCCTTCCCCCATCTCCTGTAGCGAGAAAGAGAGGACAAGTAGGGGTGGCTGGGCCGGTTTTAGCTTAATGGGCCAAGGGTCCAGTAGTTTAGGTCCCCTTTTTTTGTTTCTCTTATTTCCTCTCGTTTCTAATTCTTTCTGCTAACAGTTGAGTCTTGTTTAATATGAAAATTGCCGCATAACTATATTGCAATACATCAGAGCCCCACAAAATGTTTTAGGCCATATGGGAAGGTCTAATAATTTATTTATTTTTGAAAAAGGCCAATTTAATTATTGTTGGATCACTTCAAATATTTCTAGGGGCATCTGGGAATCCGAAAGAGGTTGGTTCCAACATGACAAATAACAAGAGATTTTTTTCCGCACTTTGAACATTTTAGATTTTACGTTGGAAAACTTTTATTTTTGACTTTAATTTAAAATTTGAATTTGTACCGAATTCAAACCAACACGAGTTTAACAATAGTAATCATGATGACGTGACATCATTAGTAGGGAATTACTGTAGCTTAATTTTCCGGGCGTCACAAAGTGCCTAGAGGCTATATCATGCATCAAAACTACTTTGGACCATATAAATTTGACATGCAAGCTCAAGAACAAGGTCATCACAATAGCAAAAATTTGCAATAAATAAAGCACTAGAACAAAAACTAATTGGAGCATTGTAGGAGTCACATACTGAAGAACAATCCCGCAAAATAGTTTTGCGAATGGAGCTTTGAGCAAGGAGATCGAAAATGGCAGCAAAATGAGCTAGAACGCGGGTTTGAGCAATGCTGGGATTTTTTCTGGAGGAAGACGAAGTGGAATGGGTGCTGGAATAAGTGAGGGGGCCCATGTGGGGCCCACAAGCCTCCCAGGCATGCCTAGGGGGGTGGGCGCGCCCTGTGGGCTTGTGGCCCACTGGTGCTGCCCGCTGGTGTGTTCTCAGTGCCAAAAATTCTCAAATATTCTAAAAAAATCATACTAAATTTGCAAGGCATTTGGAGAACTTTTATTTTTGAGACATTTTTTATTACACGGATAATTCAGAAAACAGATAAATTACAGTATTTTTGCTTTATATATTCTAAATATCAGAAAGTAAAACGTTGGTACAGAAAGTTGTGTTTACTAAATTCATCCATCTCATGCCCGTTAAAAGGAATCCATTAACAAGGTTGATCAAGTCTTATTAACAAACTTCTTCCGAATGACATAAAACCGGAGAATTTTTGTATAACACTAGGTTACCTCAACAGGGATATGCATGTCCACAACAATAAGAATATTATATTTCTTTTTGACAGTAGGATAAGGGAATTCGAAACCTCCAATAGTAATTGTTGAAAATTTTCCAATAGAATTGATACTATTCACTTGAGGTTGTTTCTTTGGAAAGTGTACCATATGCTCATTACCATTAACATGAAAAGTGACATTGCCTTTGTTGCAATCAATAACAGCCCCTGCAGTATTCAAAAAGGCTCTACCAAGGATGGTTGACATACTATCGTCCTCGCTTATATCAAGAATAACAAAGTCCGTTAACATAGTAACGTTTGCAACCACAACAAGCACATCCTGACAAATACCGATGGGTATAGCAGTTGATTTATTACCTATTTGCAAGGAGATTTCAGTAGGTGTCAACTTATTCAAATCAAGTCTACGATACAAAGAGAAAGGCATAGCACAAACACAGGCTCCCAAATCACATAAAGTAGTTTTAACATTGTTTCTTTTAATGGAGCATGGTATAGTTTGTATTCCTGGATCTCCTAGTTTCTTTCGTATTCCACCCTTAAAAGTGTAATTAGCGAGCATAGTGGAAATTTCAGCTTCCGGTATCTTTCTTTTATTTGTAACAATTTCTTTCATATACTTAGCATAAGGAGACATTTTCAGAATATCAGTCAAACGCATACGAAAAAGACAGGTCTAAGCATTTCAACAAAGCTCTCAAATTCCTCATCATCCTTTTTCTTGGATGGTTTAGGAGGAAAAAGGGCATGGGTTTCTGAACCCATGGTTCTCTTTCTTTACCATGTTTCCTAGCAATGGAGTCCCACCTGGCTTCTGGGTTATCAAGATCAACAACAGGTTCAATCTCCACATCATTATCATTACTATGTTGAGAATCAACATGAACATCATCATTAACATTATCACTAGGTTCATGTTCATCACTAGATTGTGTTTCAACATCAGAAATAGAAATATCATTTGGGTTCTCAGGTGTGTCTATAATAGGTTCACTAGAAGCATGCAAAGTCCTATCAGTTTTCTTTTTCCCCTTTAAAGGACTAGATGCATCAGTATTAGTTCTCTAAGAATATTGCTCAATTCTCTTAGGATAACCTTCAGGATGCAAAGGTTCTTGAGTCACTTTACCACCTCTAGTCGTAATTCTAACAGCAGGATCATTCATTTTATTATTCATCTCATTGAGCAAATCATTATGTGCTTTGAGAACTTGTTCTACTTGAGTTTGTACCATGGAAGCATGTTTACTAATAATCTTGAGATAATTAACAGTTATACACATATGGTCACCCAAGCAATCAAGCATATAAGCATTATGTTTCAATTGTCTACTAACATATGCATTGAAGTTTTCTTGTTTAACAATAAAATTATCAAATTCTTCCAAGCATTGACTAGCAGACTTATTATGAGGAATATCGCCTTCGTCAAATCTGTAGAGAGAATTTACCTCTACTACCTGTGTCGGGTTATCAAGACCATGTATTTCTTCTATAGGTGGTAAATTCTTAACACCTTCAGCTTTAATACCTTTTTCTTTCATAGATTTCTTTGCCTCTTGCATATCTTCACGACTGAGAAATAGAATACCCCTTTTCTTTGAAGTTGGCTTAGGAGGTGGTTTGGGAAGAGTCCAATCATTATCATTACTCAATATATTGTTCAATAGCATTTCAGCTTGCTCAACAATTCGTTCCCTAAAAACACAACCAACACAACTATCTAGGTGGTCCCTAGAAGCATCGGTTAGTCCATTAAAAAAGATATCAAGTATTTCATTTTTCTTGAGAGGATGACTGGGCAAAGCATTAAGTAATTGGAGAAGCCTCCCCCAAGCTTGTGGGAGACTCTCTTCTTCAATTTGCACAAAGTTAAATATTTCCTATAAGACAGCTTGTTTCTGATGAGCAGGAAAATATTTTTCAGAGAAATAGTAAATCATATCCTGGGGACTACTCACACAACCAGGAGCAAGAGAATTAAACCATATCTTAGCATCACCCTTTAGCGAGAAAGGAAACAACTTAAGGATGTAATAGTAGCGATTTTTTCCTCATGTGTAAATAGGGTGGCTATATCATTTAGTTTAGTAAGGTGTGCCACAACAGTTTTAGAATCATAGCCATGGAAAGGATCAGATTCAACCAAAGTAATTAACTCAGGATCGATAGAGAATTCATAATCCTTATCAGTAACAAAGATAGGTGAAGTAGCAAACTTATGATCATATTGCATTCTAGCATTCAAAGATTTTTCTTTCAACTTGACAAGCAATTCCTTAAGATCCTCTCTATCTTTACAAGAAAGAAGGTCCCTAGATACCTCTCCATCCATAACATAACCCTCAGGTATAACAGAAAGTTCATATCTAGGAGAGCCAGTCTTCTCAGGTGTTTCAAAGTTTTCAGTTTCAATAATCTCATCAGTTTCAGAAATATCATCACTTTCAGCATTCTCAATATCATTAACTCTAGCAATTTTTTCATCAAGAAATTCACCCAATGGCATAGTGTTTCAAGCAAAGTAGTGGTATCATCATAAGCATCATGTATAGCGGAAGTAGCATCATCAATAACATGAGACATATCAGAATCAATAGTAGGTGTAGGTGTCGCAAGTTTACTCAAAACAGAAGGTGAATCAAGTGTAGAGCTAGATGGCAGTTCCTTACCTCCCCTCGTTCTAGAGGGAAAAAATCTTGGTTTTGGTATCTTTCACAAAGCATATACCTTGATAAAGTTTTGAAGAAGTTCAAAATGTATCAGTCAAAGAAAGGGTTCTTGCCTGTGTTACAAGGTGTGAAGTTGAGTCAGACTCAAAGCCTGACCACTGCAAAAGATAGAGAGAAAATGAAAGTCATTCCCTATGCCTCAGCCATAGGTTCTATCATGTATGATATGTTGTGTACCAGACCTGATGTGTGCCCTGCCATAAGTCTGGCAGGGAGGTACCAAAGTAATCCAGGAGTGGATCACTGGACAGCGGTCAAGAACATCCTGAAATAACTGAAAAGGAGCAAGGATATGTTTCTCTTTTATGGAGGTGACGAGGAGCTCGTCGTAAATGGTTATGTTGATGCTAGATTTGACACTGATCCGGATGACTCTAAGTCACAAACCGTATACGTGTTTATATTGAATGGTGGAGCTGTCAGTTGGTGCGGTTCCAAGCAGAGCATCATGGTGGGATCTACGTGTGAAGCAGAATACATAGCTGCTTCGGAAGCAGCAAATGAAGGATTCTGGATGAAGGAGTTCATATCCAATATAGGTGTAATACCTAGTGTATCGGGTCCAATGAAAATATTTTGTCACAATACTGGAGCAATTGCCTTGGCGAAGGAATCCAGATTTCACAAGAGAACCAAACACATCAAGAGGCGCTTCAACCCCATTCATGAACAAGTCAAGGATGGAGACATAGAAATTTGCAAGATACCTACGGATCTGAATGTAGCATACTCGTTGACTAAGCCTCTTCCGCGAGCAAAACATGATCAACACCAAGACTCCATGGGTGTTAGATTCGTTACAATGTAATCTAGATTATTGACTCTAGTGCAAGTGGGAGACTGAAGGAAATATGCCCTAGAGGCAATAATAAATTTGTTATTTTATATTTCCTTATTCATGACAAAGGTTTATTATTCATGCTAGAATTGTATTGATCAGAAACTTAAGTACATGCGTGAATACATAAACAAATACTGTGTCCCTAGTATGCCTCTACTAGACTAGCTGGTTGATCAAAGATGGTTATAGTTTCCTGACCATGGACATGTGTTTTCATTTGATAACGGGATCACATCATTAGGAGAATGATGTGATGGACAAGACCCATCCGTTAGCTTAGCATAATGATCATTCAGTTTTGTTGCTATTGCTTTCTTCATGTCAAATACATATTCCTTCAACTATGAGATTATGCAACTCCCGGATACCGGAGGAATACCTTGTGTTCTATCAAACGTCACAATGAAACTGGGTGATCATCAATATGCTCTACAGGTATCTCCGAAGGTGTTTGTTGAGTTGGCATAGATTGAGATTAGGATTTGTCACTCCGAGTACCGGAGAGGTATCTCTGGGCCCTCTCGTTAATGCACATATCATAAGCTTGCAAGCAAATGACTAAGGAGTTAGTCATGAGGTGATGTATTATGGAACGAGTAAAGAGACTTGCCGGTAACGAGATTGAACTAGGTATAGAGATAGTGATGATCGAATCTCGGGAAAGTAACATACCGATGGACAAAGGGAATTACGTATGTTGTCATAACGGTTCGACCCATAAAGATCTTCATAGAATATGTAGGAGCCAATATGGGCATCCAGGTTCCGCTATTGGTTATTGACCGGAGAGGTGTCTCGGTCATGTCTACATAGTTCTAGAATCCGTAGGGTCCGCACACTTTATGTTCGCCGATGATATAGTATTATATGAGTTATGTGTTTTTGGTGACCGAATGTTGTTCGAAGTCCCGGATGAGATAACGGACATGACAAGGAGTCTCAAAATGGTCGAGAGGTAAAGATTGATATATAGGACGATGATATTCGGACACTGTCGTGGATTTGTCATGGCAGATGTCATAGTAAAAGGACTTAGGCGTGGAGTTGAGTGAATTCACTCTCTACGACTGTTCATCCACGGGCTCCTGTTCATCCAGTCTCCACCGCGCGCTACTCCACCGGCTACTGTTCAACCAACCCTCTCCACATGGGCTCCTATTCAACCACCCCTCTATGGGCTATTGTTCATCCAGCCCTCCACCATCTACTGTTCATCCAGCCCTCCACGGGGTCGTCCTGTTCATCTTGCCCTCCACGGGGTCCTGTTCATCCAGCCCCAACCGGCTCGATCGATCGAGGTCCTATTCATCCAGAGGCAACAACACGGGGTCATGTTCATCCACCCCCACCGGGAACTGTTCATCTAAACCCCCCAGCAACGCTCACTGTTCATCCATAGGCAGCATCGATCGGCTTCAGTTAGCAGCAGTACCAAAGGAATCGCTCGATCGGGTTCAGTTAACAGGCATCGATTGATCGCTCGGGTTCAGTAACGCATAGCCTGCAGTGAAATCGCTCGGGTTCAGTAGGAGAACGCCTCGCTCAGGTTTAGTTAGAGCCCAACGCCTCGCACCCACGCACATACGTGTACAAGAGAAACGCGCATCGCTCGCCCCCGACCACCCACCGTAACCGGGAACACCCCAATATTTTCCTCGCCCTCGCTTCTACCATGGTTTTTTCCGTCATGGACGACCCAAAGAATGTCATGCAGCTGCATCTCCGGCCCGCCCAGGACGAAAAGGCCATTTTCTGTCATGATTTTTTGTCATAGAAGTATGAGCCCACCAAATCTATGATGATACCGGGTTTTGTCACAATTATCGTCATAGAAGTGTCATAAGTATGACAGATAAAAATTCGTTCGGCCCAAAATGTCACGGATGTGTCTTTTTTTTGTAGTGAAGGAAGAGCGGAAGTTGGGGTCATGAATCCTTGGAAGATCAAGTCTCCTCGGATGTTAGCAACATAATCCAAGTTTCCAAAGCTAATCTGGTGACCTGGGGCGTAGCTGTCGATCTTCTCTAGATGGCCAAGCGAGTTGGCCCACTGTGCGAAGCCGCCGAATATGAAGATCTGGCCGGAGTTAAAAACCTCCCCTAGGGCAGCATCGTTGCAGATGATGGATGGAGCCATCGAACCTTCTGATGGTGACATAGTGGAACTCTCAATGAAAGCACCAATGTCGGTGTCAAAATGGGCGGATCACGGGTAGGGGGTCCCGAACTGTGCGTCTAAGATCAATGGTAACAGGAGATAGGGGACATGATGTTTACCCAGGTTCGGGCCCTCTTGATGGAGGTAATACCCTACGTCCTGCTTGATTGATATTGATGAATATGAGGATTACAAGAGTTGATCTAGCACGAGATCGTTGTGGCTAAACCCTAGAAGTCTAGCATGTATGATTGTGATTGCCTCTAAGGACTAAACCCTCTGGTTTATATTGACACCGGAGGGCCCTAGGGTTGTATAGAGCCGGTTTACAAAGGAAGGAATCTATATATCCGAACGCCAAGCTTGCCATCCACGCAAAGGAGAGTCCCATCCGGACACGGGAAGAAGATCTTCTATATTGTATCTTCATGGCCCAACAGTCCGGCCCATGTCACACAGGTCGGACGTCTGAGGACCCCTTAATCCAGGACTCCCTCAGTACACCCTCTGCAGAGTTACATCTATTCGAATAGTCGTGTCCTCGGTCAAGGGCAGAGTTGGGAAGGGTCAAGTATTGGTCCCGGTGGTTGTCTCTGGAGGAAAATAATTAAACTGAGCTTGATCCATCTTGCAGAATAATTATGGTCACCACCGAGGCTGTCATGAATATTACTGTTATACATATAATGGTTGTGGTTGACTAACCCGTTTCTCTTATTTGACTGTACTAAGTGTCACTTGGGATGGCTAGACTACCTGTGAAATCAGTTTTTTTCTTTTCTAAGTATCACTTGGGATGGCTAGACTCCTGGATACTCAGTTTTATTTTCAAGGCCTCTCGTGGCGTCGCTTGAGTTCTTGGACTGCTCTTGCAAACGTTGAGCCAGCACTCTTCAACCCGAAAGGCATCCGTAGAAAGCAATACGTACCACATGGGGTGATGAATGCTGTCTTCTCTTCATCCTCCCTTATCATGAAGATTTGGTGGTAGCCGGAGTAGGCATCGAGGAATGATAACAGATCACACCCGGCCATGGAGTCAACAATCTGGTCGATGCGCGGCAACGGGAAGGGGTCTTTAGGACAAGCCTTATTGATATATGTGTAATCAATACACAGCCTCCACTTCCCATTCGCCTTGCGCACCACTACCGGATTGGCCAACCACGTCGGGTGGAGCACCCCTCTCACCAATCCTGCTACTTCTAACTTCCTGATCTCCTCTGTGATGAACTACTGCCTCTCCAGAGCCTGCTTTCTGACCTTCTGCTTGACGGGCAGCGTGTGGGGGCAGACGGCTAGGTGGTGCTCAATCACCTCCCTGGGAACACCGAGGATGTCAGACGCTTGCCATGCAAACACGTTGACATTTGCCCGCAGGAAGGTGATGAGCCCGCCTTCCTATTTGCTGCTGAGGGCGGAGCCTACGATGAAGGCCCCTCCCGTGCCATCTTCCTCGACGGGCACCTTCTTGGTCTGCGGCGGCTCGGCTCTGGATCTCTTGTTCTTGTCGGCAGAGCTCTCTGGCACATCCTCAACGGTAGCACAACACCCCGAGGAGGTGCGCTTGCCGGAGTGGGTTGATACGTCTCCAACGTATCTATAATTTTTGATTGCTCCATGCTATATTATCTACTGTTTTGGACTATATTGGGCTTTATTTTCCACTTTTATATTATTTTTGGGACTAACCTATTAACCGAAGGCCCAGCCCAGAGTTGCTATTTTTTTTGCCTATTTCAGTGTTTCAGATAAACGGAATATCAAACGGAGTCCAAACGCAATAAAATCTTCGGGAACGTGATTTTCTCACCGAACGTGAACCAAGAGACTTGGACCCTACTGCAAGGAAGCAAAGAGGTGCTCATGAGGGTAGGGGGCGCGCCCCCTGCCTCGTGGGCCCCTCGGTGCTCCACCGACATACTTCTTCCTCCTATATATACACACGTACCCCCAAACGATCAGAACAGGAGCCAAAAACCTAATTCCACCGCCGCAACTTTCTGTATCCATGAGATCCCATCTTGGGGCCTGTTCCGGAGCTCCGCCGGAAGAGGACCGTCATCACGGAGGGCTTCTACATCATCATAGCTTCTCCGATGAAGTGTGAGTAGTTTACCTCAGACCTTCGGGTCCATAGTTAGTAGCTAGATGGCTTCTTCTCTCTCTTTGAATCTCAATACAAAGTTCTCCCCCTCTCTTATGGAGATCTATTTGATGTAATCTTCTTTTTGCGGTGTGTTTGTTGAGACCGATGAATTGTGGGTTTATGATCAAGTCTATCTATGAATACTATTTGAATCTTCTCGGAATTCTTTTATGTATGATTGGTTATCTTTGCAAGTCTCTTCGAATTATCCGTTTGGTTTGGCCAACTAGATTGGTAGTTCTTGCCATGGGAGAAGTGCTTAGCTTTGGGTTCGATCTTGCGGTGTCCTTACCCAGTGACAGAAGGGGCAGTAAGGCACGTATTGTATCGTTGCCATCGAGGATAACAAGATGGGGTTTATTTCATATTGCATGAATTTATCTCTCTACATCATGTCATCTTGCTTAAGGCGTTACTCTGTTTTTAACTTAATACTCTAGATGCATGCTGGATAGCGATCGATGAGTGGAGTAATAGTAGTAGATGCAGAATCATTTCGATCTACTTGTCACGGACGTGATGCCTATATACATGATCATGCCTATATATTCTCATAATTATGCACAATTCTATCAATTGCTCAACAGTAATTTGTTCACCCACCGTAGAATACTTATGCTCTTGAGAGAAGCCACTAGTGAAACCTATGGCCCCTAGGTCTATTCTCATCATATCAATCTCCATCACTTTTATATTGTTTTGCTATTTACTTTGCCTTTACTTTTTACCTTGCATCTTTATATCAAAAATACCAAAAATATTCTATTATCAGATCTCACTCTCGTAAGTGACCGTGAAGGGCTTGACAACCCCTAATCGCGTTGGTTGCGAGTAGCTATCATTTCGTGCGGGTACGAGGGACTTGAGTGTGGCCTCCTACTGGATGGATACCTTGGTTCTCAAAAACTAAGGGAAATAGTTACGCTACTCTGCTGCATCATCCCTTCCTCTTCGGGGAAAACCAACGCAAGCTCAAGACGTAGCATGGGTGCGAGAGGTCTTGCCGGGCTCCTTCTTTCCTCCCAGGCCTTCGGCGGCAGGAGCAGGTGCCTTGACGGAAGCTGCTGCAACTGCTTCCCGGTAGAGTTGGTCAGCGCAGATCAACGCGTCCTTCTTGTCGGAGGGGATGGAGATGATGGTCAACGGCCCGGGCATCTTTAGCATGTTGTAGGCGTAGTGTGATGCCGCCATGAACTTAGCTAGTGCCGGGCGGCCGAGGATCCCGTTGTAGGGCAAGGGGATCTCGGCCACGTCGAAGACGATCCTCCCCGTCTGGAGGTTCTACTCCCCTCCAAATGTCACGGGAAGTGTGACCTTTCCCTTTGGCTGGCTTCACCCCGGATTTACCCCCTGAAATGTGCCCGTTTCCATGAGGTCTCCGTCAAGGATCTGCAACCTTTTGATCACGACAGGCGAGATCAGGTTCAGGCCAGCCCCGCCGTCAACTAACATCTTGTTCACCCTGAGGTTGCATATTGTTGGCGAAACCAAGAATGGAGAACACCCAACCACGGTAGTGCGATCAGGGTGGTCCTCGGCGTCAAAGATGAGGGGCGTGCTGGACCACTTTAGTGGCTTCTGAGCGTCGAACGACGGCTCTGTTGCTGTAACCTCTCGCGCCCACTGCTTGAGCTGGCGATGAGAGGTGTGCAGCGAGGCACCGCCATCGACGCACATGGCCTCCGTAGCCTTCTGGAACTCTTGCTCACCGGACTCGTCGTCCTCGTCGCGATCGTCGTCTTCTTGTTTCTTTTCGCGGCCCCGGGCGGGTCTTTCTTGCTGTTTGTCCTTGCCGGGGTGGCCTCCTTGGCCGCCGCGCTTCTTGCCGGATCCCTCAGCACCATCCTGGTCCTTCTCCTTGTCCTGCCTTTTGTACTCAGCCTTTTTCTTCTCAGCAAGCAGCTCGACTTGCCGGCATTTCTGGAGATCGTGGCCCTTGGTGCGGTGGATCTTGCAGTATTGCTTGCTGGAGCTTCCTGGCTTGTCGGTAGCCGCCAAGGCCTGGCAGGCGGCGCACCCGGCAATCTCCTTGCCGAGGGTGTCTGCCTTGACCTTCTTGCTGGCACCGGTATCGTCAGATCCCTCCACGGCAAGCACGGCCTTGCCTTTGCGTTTCCTGTTGCGACGCCGGCCCTTCTTCGTCGGGGCGGCGACGGCCTCCTCCGTAGAGTCGGTTTCCACGCCAGCATTTTCGCCGGGGTACTTCCTTCCCTCTTCAGCCATGGCGCACCTGTCGGCCAAAACGTAGAGCTCGGCCACATCCTTAAACTTGGTCATCGCCAGCTCCTCGCGCATCTTGCGATTGCGCACGTTCTGATGGAACGCGCTAATCACAGTGGCAGGATGAACGTCGGGGATGTTGTACTGCACCCGACTGAATCTCTGGATGTACTTGTGCAGGGTCTCCCCTTCCTTCTGGGGAATGATATGCAGATCACTGGCCTAGCCATGAGCTTGGTGGCCTCCCGTGAAGGCGCCAACGAACTCATGGCACAGGTCTGACCAGGAAGAGATGGAGTCCACCGACAAGTGCATCAACCAAGACATCACATTGGGCTTGAGCGCCAGCGGGAAGTAGTTGGCAAGCACATTGTCGTCGCGAGCCCCAGCGGCCTGCATCGCGATGGTGTAGATGCTGAGGAACTTGGACGGATTTGTCTTGCATGTGTACTTCTCACCGACGTCGGGCTTGAACATGTGGTGGGACGGCCACTGGAACTGCCTCATGTCACGGGTAAAAGCCGGGCAGCCCACCTCGTAAGGTGGGCCGCCGGGGCCCCTCGGTGCCGGGTGGTCCGTAGCGGGTCCCGCCCGCTTGTCCGACTGGCGGCGCGCTTCGCGCCGGTGCTCGATGGTGGTTCGAGCGTCTTCGTGAGCTCGCTCCCGAAGGACCTGGCGCTGGTCGTGGAGAGTCCGTGGATCGGACGACGCTATGGAGATGTTATCACCAGCGTCGCCGCGATGCGCCGACGCCCGCGGCGGCTGGCGAGGAGGAGGAGGAGAGTGCACCGTGGCCGCAGCTCCCCCGGTCCTCCCAGCGCCAACAGGTGGAGGTTCGGTGGAGCGCCGACCCGAGGGCCCCGCCGGTCATGGATCGTCTTTGTTCGCGACGGCAATGAGGCTCCGGATGGTGGCCCTCCACTCATCAAGCTTCTCCGCAGCAGGAGGGAAGTCGAGGAGCAGCTGCACGTGCGCCAAGGCTTCCGCTGGCATGGGTGGCGGTGAAAGCTGAGTGGATCGTGGTGCGCTTCGACTTCTAACTATGTTAGAAGGAGCTCTGTCACGACCCAACGGTTGCGTTCCATTTTCACCAATGCTTCGGCGAGCGTGTTGAACTCCTTCGCCTTGCTGGCGACGCACAGGGCTCTTCCCACGGCGATGCCCAGGGTCACCAACGTGGTGACGCTGTTCGGCGCGCACACCATGGGAAGAATGCGCGGTGGTCGCCGGTGTATGCGTCCTGGAGGTCGCCACGCCGCCCGGAGTTGGCGCAACGACACCCCCGGAGGGCCCCGCGCCGCAGGCAGGGGGGCCAGCTCCGTCTTTGGATCCGGCGGCGCGGGGCCGATCGTCTGGTGCATGAACGACGCTGCTCGCCAGGCCCCGACTGCCTGGGTAGTGCTGGTGTTCGCGGGCCGCAGCCCGAGTCTTGTCTGCGACCGGTCCGCTGCTCATCCGCGCCGGCATGGGCCGTTCGGCCCCCAACGAGCCGATCACCGTGGCCATCTTCTTATTTGGGGCCATGGCGACGAAGAACCGCTAGGCTAACTACCAGACCAGATTCTCACAAATGCCAGGCTTTTTTGATTGCGTTAGGACCTCTTGGGAGGATCCTGTTGTTGTGGGTTTATCTGCACCTGCCACTTTGTCAGTTAAGTTCAAGAGGTTGAGATTTGCACTCAAGAAGTGGAGCACTAATCTTTCCTCCTTAAAGAAATTGGCCACTAAATGTTCTGAGGTGGTTCTGTACTTTGACACCCTTGAGGAACTCAGAGCCCTCACCAGACCAGAGTTTACTTCAGAAAAATCATCAAGCTTCAGTATGAACGCCTTCTGAAACTACATCATATATACTGGAAGTAGAGGTGCACTATTACATATATCATGGTGGGGGATGAAAATTCCAAGTTCTTTCATGCTATGGCCTTGGAGAGGCTTAGACGTAATTCCATCTCCTCGCTGCAGAGAGAGGATGGTTCATCTGTCAGTGATCATGAACAAATGGCAGGAATTTTATGGAACTCCTTCTAGTCTAGAATGGGCCAAGCGCAAGGTATCTCCATGGGTTTTGATCTCTCTTCTCTTATTGATCCAGTCTTGGGGATTGATGATTTGGATGCTCCCTTCTCTGATCAGGAGATTTCTGCGGTGCTAAAAGATCTGGCTACTGATCGGGCGCCTGGGCCTGACGGTTTTAATAGAATGTTTGTCAAAAGGTGTTGGACTATTATTGAGAAAGATTTCAGACAGTTAGTTAAGGACTTTTCTGAGGGGAGGATCAGCTTGCAGAACATCAATTCCTCATTCATCACCCTCATTCCGAAAATGTTGGCGCCAACGGGTCCTAATGATTTCCGGCCTATTTCCCTAACTAACACCTGTCTCAAATTCCTAACTAAATTGCTGGCTAATCGATTATAGAAGGTAACCCTCAAGTGCATACATAAGAACCAATATGGATTTCTGAAACATCGTTCTATTCAGGATTGCTTGGCATGGGCTTTCCAATACATATATCAGTGCAAGCAATCAAAGAAGCCAATCATTCTCTTAAAGTTGGATTTTGCTAAGGCCTTTGATACTGTCGAACATGAGGCCATTCTGGCTCTTCTTGTGGCAAAAGGTTTTCCTACTAAATGGATTGGTTGGGTCAAGGAAATTTTGTCCTCTGGTGACTCTCAGGTTCTACTAAATGGCATCCCTGGCAATCACTTTAAATGTAAGCGTGGGGTTAGGCAAGGGGACCCTTTTTCTCCGTTGCTCTTTGTTTTGGCAGCAGACTTGTTACAGTCTGTTGTCAACAAGATGTTGCTTGATGGTATTCTCTCTCTGCCGATTGAATGTAATGACAAGGATTTTCCAATAATCCAGTACGCTGATGATACAATCTTGCTACTTCCTGTGGATTAGGCCCAGTTAGTGGCCCTCAGGGACATGTTACATGCTTTTGCTGAATCCACTGGTCCGAGAGTTAATTTTGCTAAATCCATGATGGTACCTATTAATGTCCCTGAAGGTGATGCTCTTCGGCTTTCTCAGGTCTTTCAGTGCACTCTAGGATCTTTGCCCTTCACTTATCTTGGTCTCCCTTTGGGAACGACCAAGCCCACGATCCTTGATCTGATGCCTTTGGTGGATTCGCTTGAGAGGCGCCTGACTGCAAGTACAGCTATGTTAAACCAAGGTTGCAGGCTCCAGTTGCTGAGATCTGTTCTTTCTTCCATGCCTATATATTTCCTCTGTTCCCTATCTATTCCATCTGGCATCATCAAGCAATTAGAACGGATCATGCGCCAATGTCTTTGGAGAGGGAACTCTGATACACCTAGGAAATCCCTTGCTGCATGGGATATGGTTTGTAGACCTAAGGAGAAAGGGGGATTGGGGGTTATCAATTTGCAGCTTCAGAACCAAGGGCTTCTCATTAAACACCTACACAAATTCTACAATAAACTTGATATACCTTGGGTATCCTTGTTGTGGGATTCATACTATGATGGAGTTGTCCCTCATGCCACTATCCTATGTGGCTCCTTTTGGTGGAAAGATATTTTCAAGTTAGCTGATAATTACAGAGCTGTTGCCTCTGTTTCAGTTAATAAAGGGGACTCGGTTCTGTTCTGGTCTGATGCTTGGAATTTGGGTGGTTCTTCGATGCCTTTGAGACAAAGACTGCCTCTGTTGTTCTCTTTTGCTTTGGATGATAAGATTTCAGTGGCAGATTTCATTGACAGTCAGGATAGGGCCTCCTTTTTCCAGCCGCCAATTTCCCAACAGGCTGCTCTTGAACTGGATTCTCTTAGCTCCTGGGTGAACAATTTGGCTAGGGATCCATTGGAAAATGATGTTTGGTCTTGGGTGGGACCCACAGGAGCTTACACGTCAAGGAGCTACTATACCATCATGCATTCTCATATGCCCACCATTCAGCCCAGCAAATGGTTATGGAGCAGTCGATGCATGCTGAAAATCAAGGTTTTTGCTTGGCTATTATTCTTTGACAGACTCAACACCAAGGACCTGCTGGTGAGGAGGCACTGGCGGGCTGGGGATGCAGATAAACTTTGTGTTTTGTGCCTCTAGAATACATATGAGGATCGTCAACACTTCTTCTTCTCTTGCAACTTCAGTACAAGAATCTGGACCTATTTGCAGATTGACTGGTCTGGTGGCTCTAATGTGCATCAATGCATTTCTTTGGCCAGGCAAAGATTTTCTAAAAGCTTGTTCTGCAAGGTGGTGTTCATGGCAGCTTGGAACATTTGGATTCTTCGGAATGGAAGGACATTTAGAGGGGAACGACCTACGTTTAGTGCTTGGCTTTGTAAATTTGTACACGATTTAACTTTGCTTTCCCATAGAGTTAGGGCTCATGTCAGACCACTCCTTCTAAGCTGGTTGGATGGGTTACATTGAGTTTTCCTTTGTATAGGTAGGTATAGGTAAGTTGCCCTCCCTGGGCTTCCTTTTTAGTTTCTTTTTGTATATAGTTAACTTGTATTGGACTCTTGTTTTCTTTGTAATAAAAGACTGTGGGGCTGTGCCCTGCAGTAGTTAGTCAAAAAAGAATCCCTACTACGGTTGCGGGGCACGGGGTTGAGAGAAGAGCGGTTCGTTTACCCAGGTTCGGGCCGCGAGGATGCGTAAAACCCTAGTCCTGCTTTGGTGGATGTATTCTGAGTTCTTGAACTAGCTACTGGGCGCAATGAGCTCCAAAAAGCCGAATCCCTCTTGTCGTCGCCTTGGGCCTCCTTTTATAGAAAAAGGGGTTGCCACAGTGGCACACAGGAGGTGGAAAGGCATAAGCGTTGCGAGGTTATCCTGGTATTACAGGACAAAGCGCATTAAATGCGAGGCTTAGGTGTCCCTCCACTTTATTGGGACGGGGGCGAGGCCTGTCCCGTCCGTCGCCGCTCCTCCAAGCTTCGACACGCGCCCTGGCCTGCAATGCATGCTGTGCCATGTAGGTAGGTAGGCAGCTGAGGTGGCGCGGTGGTGGAGCCTCCACGAAGGGCTGCATGTCGCCACGCAGGTGCCTGCCCAGCTGGTTGGGTCGGCAGCTGTATGCGAACGACGGTGGAGACTTGGCTGGTGCGGGCCTGACGGTGGCTGACGGTGTCCTGGACTAGGGGGTACTCATCACATCATCTCCCGATCTGTTAGATTGGGCCGAGGACCCCCGTGGCCGTATTCTTATGGGCCAGTTCGGACAGCTGCCGCATACATGGAAGATTCCACAAGACTTGGCGATCAAGACAAGGACTCCTCCCCACCGGCGTATTCGGCTAGGACTTTTGTTATCCTAGGCCTCTGGTGCATTATATAAACCGAGGCCAGGCTAGTCGATAGATAACATACAATCATACCATAGGCTAGCTTCTAGGGTTTAGCCTTTCCGATCTCGTGGTAGATCTACTCTTGTACTACCCATATCATCAATATTAATCAAGCAGGACGTAGGGTTTTATCTCCATCAAGAGGGCCCAAACCTGGATAAAACGTTGTGTCCCCTACCTCCTGTTACCATCCGCCTTACACGCAAAGTTCGGGATCCCCTAGCCGAGATCCGCCGGGTTTTACACCGACATTGATGCTTTCATTGAGTTTTCCGCTGTGTGATCGGCAAAAGGATCGATGGCTCGCCTGCAGATCAACTGCGACTTCGGCATCTTCGTCACCAGCTTGACTCCAAGAACTGCGCCCCGTGTTTGGATCACCATGTTCGGACGAGGGCCTTCATCAAACATCAACTCCGATCTCTATCAAGATCATGGAGGAGTCATCCATGGAGCTCGGGGGCTCAACGTCAACATTGCCCTCAAGCGACCATGCTGTTTTTCTGGACAGCAAACTCGTATCTGCCGCCACCACCTCCTCGAGTATCGCTTTGACGATTGCTTCAGTGGGATTGTGCGGAATTGAGTCTACAACAACCATGCAAAATTTCAACGAGTTCCGATGGAGGAATCTCTATCAATCTATGATATACTGGAGCCGTTTCGAATCTGGACGGGAATCTGGACGAGTTAAGGGCGTGGTGTCTCGCTTCTAGCTCAGACGTCCTTTGGAAGATCCAACCTTTGATCGGCTGCGGAATTCCCATATCTACCACCCCTCCAAATTTCAGCTCGATCCGACCGTCCAAACTCCGGGATCCTTCCGATTAGTGCATCATTTTTCAGATCTGTTTCCTGCGCGAATACGGATCCAACCCGAATTCATGTTTCTTTATGAACGTGATATTTGACAACCTTTTTAAAAGGAATTTTCTTCTAAGGTATTGTGCGTTGTTTTTAACACACGCCCATAAAAATTTAATCCTCCTCTGAGGTAATCTTCGCCATCACGCTGGTGTCAAACCAGTCCGGCAATATAGCTCCATGACTGCCGACCGGCGCTAGACATGTCGTCGCTTTTTAAGCCGAGCTCAACTTCTTCGGATCCTTACCTCGGCGAGCCTAATAAGAGTTCGGAATCACAAAGGATAAAACATCACCAACATCGCCACCCCACGGATTACATAGAGCAGGCACACTGGCATCGCCGCATGGTCACTTCATCAAACCAGCATTGGCCGCGTCACAAGTTACGACCCGGGTGGCACTGTTGCTTCTTCGAGCCAATGTCCATCACGCCAAACTACTTCAAAACCTCGGCTGGACCGAGGACTTGGCTATTTCTTCATCAACATACTTCGGTGACTTCGACGTCACCAGCCGACCAGCTTCGTCATGTTAGCTGGACCGAGGGCTTTGCCTCCGCAAGCCAACCTTTGCCAGCATCGCCCTGCCTTCGCTTTATCACCCATCAGGCAATGGGTGTGCAGATCGAGTCCCAATTTTGGGAGTCACCTTTCTTCGGATTGTTACAACAAATAAACCAGGTGCTATTAATCCTTGTAATTTTTGCTTGTTGGGGTTTATTTTTCCCAAAAAATTATTACTCTGGTTTGTTCCATCATCTGTACACATGTCCATTAAATGATGGCCGCACTAACGGCCGTCACGTGGTGGTTTGGTCAGTTTCCATACATAGTCCGGCGAACGCCGCATCCGGAACTCAGACCGACCTGTGAATTCAGGCTTTGCCACACCTTTACCGCATCACGCCGATGCCCTGCATCGACATTGACTTCGGCGCCAGGCCATATTTCTTTTATTACTCACTTTGCATAAATTATTTATTATGCAACATTTTTTTATCATTATTATTATTATCTCCGGTTTGCACTATTTTTTGTGCACATGAAAATGATCCTGGTTGGGCAGTATGGACAACTCGGCGTACTGACATACCACGTCACCTCGGCTGGACGGGGGGCTTCGTCAACACTTCATTACCCCATGCCAGGGACTTCGGCATCACTCTGTCGGCCCGCATTGATCGTGCTTTATCACCACTTCGGAGTGCCGAGCTCTTTGCCTCGCCACCTTGGGACCGGCTTGGGGGAAGAAACCTTGTCCCGCATCAAGCTCGGGCCGCGTCATCAATACCGAACACATTAACCAGCTAAGTTGCCTTCATGCTCAAAGTTTTAAATTTTTAACTAGTGTTCGGTTCGACCAACCATTATACTTTTTTGGAAAAAAGTTTCTTGTAGAAAATTTACTTGTCCAAACTTTGTTTGTGACGCACAAATTCAAATACCCCGTTTACTTGGGGGCTTCCTTTATGAAGCTTTTCCTCTTGCATATGATTATACTTGTACGGCTTCTGTCCTTGTTTGTGTATTACGCCACAATATGCACCATATTGACTTAAGCGATTTGCAAGCTGGGTTGCCTCGCTCCTGTGTTTACCCCTACGTTCTCGTTTGTTCGGCTAGGGAGTAAAGGGAGCACCTCTGCGATTGTCACGATCGGGTCACCCGAGCCGGACCTCAGACTGAGTGAGGCCGAAAGCTAGCGCTCTTATTGTTTTCAATTATGGTCGGCACACAATGGAACTCATGAGTACAAAAAATCTATTGCACAAGTCTCATAATAACAATGAGCATCGAAGAAAGGTATCGATGGGGGTACTATTTTCTTCGAAGATGCTTCTTACACTTTGCAGTAATATAGCATAAGTTCCCTAAGTGCGCTTTGTCTATTACAGCCTTATGGCCTGATTGCCTGGTTATTGGAAACACCGTCGATATTCTCGACAAATGGAGTACATAACACTTTCGGTCCTTGACCGAAGAGGGAGAAGCCGACGGTCGGTTAAGACGCGTTTAAAGCTTGGTTGAACATAGATATGATATAAGTACTTCAGTACATGCAATCATTCTTTTACCCAAGTCACTTGGGGGCTCTTAAGTTTATTTGAGCCATTTTATAATAAGTGTTCTTCTTCTTAGTCGTTGCAAAGTTTTTTTTATTATTATTATTTATCACTCCTTTTTTCGACACGAGTGTGTGGTCACTAGCCGGGGAGCCTAATTTCTCTCTCAAAGCCGCTAGAGTTTAGTTTGCTAACCTGGCCTAACGAGAAGTACTCCGCCTTCGGGTTAGGAGGTTGAAGCTGTAGGCTGACCCGCTTGAAGTCTTGAGATAGGATGTGTCATGTTAAAGCACGACAGAAGCACTTTTTTTCTAAGGCCAATTTTTGGATTGGCACCGAACACTTGATCTTGTTCGGATGTCAAGTTTTTACTGACGTTTTTTGGTTTTCCAAGCTTGTGGCACTTTTAAACTATTTGTGTTTTCAACACAAGTGTCGCAGTGCAACGCCGGACACCTTTAGAGATTCGGCAAAAACATTCTCGGATATTGCTATATATGCATCAGTTTCGAATTGTGTCTTCGGTCAATAGTTGGGTTGCCCGGCTCCTGCGCTTGCCTCCTACGTTCCACTTTGTTCGGCTAGGTATGCAAAGGGAGAACCACTGTGATTGTGCTTCTAGCTCACATGGTTAAGCACCTCAGTGGAGAAAGCCGAAAACTGACTGTCACAGTAAGCGTAAACTGGTCAGCGATCCGATGACGGTGTTAAATGACGGGCCATTCATAACAATGGCCGAATTGTTTACGACTCAACCTCGACTGTCGCCGAACACTACCAAGGGCTATTAACTGGCCTCCCAAACTAAATCCTCGATATTTTGCTCTTACATTCGAGCTGAGGTTTCATGATCATGCTTAGCATGACAACCCAAAGAAAGGAACCGATAGCGGGACTATTTTCTTTGGAAGACATTTCTTTTGTTAAACAGTAACATTATATATCTCTCTGTGTAGCTTTGTTTATAAAACCGTATGGCCAGTTTGGCTTGTTTGTCGTAAATCTTTTCCCTCATAAAGTCTTTATAAAGTAGGACAAACACTCCTCGGCTACTGGCCGAAGAGGGGGAAGCCGATGGTCGGTCAACAAAGTTTTGTACAATGCGGATCCGAGCATTAATGACGTAAAGTACTTGGATACATAGAGTCATTACACATAATTTGTGATTTTACTCTGGATATCGATCCTTAATTTGGCCACCCGTGCCCACATCAAGGCTCGGGGGCTACTGGGCTTTGTGCTCATTATTTACAAATATTAAAGGGGAACATCGATCCCCTGATCTGGTGTTGCCACCCGACCAGTGTCTCGGGGGCTACTGCATTGCCTATTCAATGCAGAAAATTCAAAGGGCTCAGTGTTCGGCTTGATCGAACTATGGGAAGCGCGTCTTCGGACAGCAATAAGTACCATCTGGACCTATCTGGCATCAAGCTATATATCAGGGCGACTTCTCACGACCCTCTCTTAGCGGCCCGTTTGCCGATCACTATTATCTCTAATATATTACACTGCGTTTTTATTCCTATGTATGCTGCCGAGCTAGGAGTTGATCCTCAGGCCGATTTCGCGCATCGACCTTAGTCTCAGGGGCTACTAGGAATAACGGTTTTATGCTTGGCTTCAGGTGCATCTCGGGTTTTAGACTGACGCACACCTTAAGGGCTACTGGCTATATATCTCGGCAGAGAATAAAATTGCACCAATAAAAGATATTGACAAAAAATTGGCCCACAGTCGGGGTGGTGCACCACCTCGGAAGCAGTCTGGCATAAAGCTCGGGCGCTAGTGGCTGGCTCCACAGAGGGCATTTCCGGCATTAAGCTCGGCTAAACTGCTTTAACTTTTTTGAACCAAGGTGATATGACACCTCGGATATAGTCCGGCGTTGGAGCTTGGACACAGTCCGGCGTTGGAGCTCGGATATATTTCGGCGTTGGAGCCCGGATACATTTCGGCGTTGGAGCTCAAAAGCAGTACGGCGTTGGTGCTCGGCTGTAAAAGATAGCTCGAATGCATTCCGGCGTTGGAGCTTGGACGCAAGAGGACGCTACCGCCCGGGAACAACTTCAAACCCGAGGTGTGGCATAAAAATAACGAGGCATTGATAAAGGCCGAAGACTTAAAGGGCTCCTCGGATACCCGATGTGTGAGATCTTCAGATTCAGCTCGGCAATCCTCACGATAGAAGATGGGAAGATTTGTTGAACCAGTTTTCAAGACCGATGACTGAAGACCAAGAATAGTTCGGAAGAATCGAGGAGCGTCCCCAACTTGAAGACCGGTTCAGGGGCTACTGATGGTGTCCTGGACTAGGGGGTACTCATCACTTCATCTCCCGATCGGTTAGATTGGGCCGAGGACCCCCGTGGCCGTATTCTTATGGGCCAGTTCGGACAGCAGCCGCATACATGGAAGATTCCACAAGATCCAGCGGTTGCGTGCCATTTTCACCAGTGCTTCGGCGAGCGTGTTGAACTCCTTCGCCTTGCTGGCGACGCACAGGGCTCTTCCCACGGCGATGCCCAGGGTCACCAACGTGGTGACGCTGTTCGGCACGCACACCATGGGAAGAACGCGCGGTGGTCGCTGGTGTATGCGTCCTGGAGGTCGCCGCGCCGCCCGGAGTTGGCGCAACGACACCCCCGGAGGGCCTCGCGCCGCAGGCAGGGGGCCCAGCTCCGTCTTTGGATCCGGCGGCGCGGGGCCGATCGTCTGGTGCATGAACGATGCTGCTCGCCAGGCCCCGACTGCCTGGGTAGTGCTAGTGTTAGCGGGCCGCGGCCCGAGTCTTCTCTGCGACCGGTCCGCTACTCGTCCGCGCCGGCACGGGCCGTTCGGCCCCCAACGAGCCAATCATCGTGGCTGTCTTCTTATTTGGGGCCATGGCGATGAAGAACCGCTAGGCTAACTACCAGACCAGATTCTCACAAATGCCAGGTTTTTTTGATTGTGTTAGGAACTCTTGGGAGGAGCCCGTTGCTGTGGGTTTATCTGCACCTGCCACTTTGTCAGTTAAGTTCAAGAGGTTGAGATTTGCACTCAAGAAGTGGAGCACTAATCTTTCCTCCTTAAAGAAATTGGCCACTAAATGTTCTGAGGTGGTTCTGTACTTTGACACCCTTGAGGAACTCAGAGCCCTCACCAGACCAGAGTTTAACTTCCGAAAAATCGTCAAGCTTCAGTATGAACGCCTTCTGAAACTACATCATATATACTGGAAGTAGAGGTGCACTATTAGATATATCATGGTGGGGGATGAAAATTCCAAGTTCTTTCATGCTATGGCCTCGGAGAGGCTTAGACGTAATTACATCTCCTCGCCGCAGAGAGAGGATGGTTCATTTGTCAGTGATCATGAACAAATGGCAGGAATTTTATGGAACTCCTTCAAGTCTAGAATGGGCCAAGCGTAGGGTATCTCCATGGGTTTTGATCTCTCTTCTCTTATTGATCCAGTCTTGGGGATTGATGATTTGGATGCTCCCTTCTCTGATCAGGAGATTTCTGCGGTGCTAAAAGATCTGGCTACTGATCGGGCGCCTGGGCCTGATGGTTTTAATGGTATGTTTGTCAAAAGGTGTTGGACTATTATTGAGAAAGATTTCAGACAGTTAGTTAAGGACTTTTCTGAGGAGAGGATCAGCTTGCAGAACATCAATTCCTCATTCATCACCCTCATTCTGAAAATGTTGGCACCAATGGGTCCTAATGATTTCCAGCCTATTTCCCTAACCAACACCCGTCTCAAATTCCTAACTAAATTGCTGGCTAATCGATTACAGAAGGTAATCCTCAAGTGCATACATAAGAACCAATATGGATTTCTGAAACATCGTTCTATTCAGGATTGCTTGGCATGGGCTTTCCAATACATATATCAGTGCAAGCAATCAAAGAAGCCAATCATTCTCTTAAAGTTGGATTTTGCTAAGGCCTTTGATACTGTCGAACATGAGGCCATTCTGGCTCTTCTTGTGGCAAAAGGTTTTCCTACTAAATGGATTGGTTGGGTCAAGGAAATTTTGTCCTCTGGTGACTCTCAGGTTCTACTAAATGGCATCCCTGGCAATCACTTTAAATGTAAGCGTGGGGTTAGGCAAGGGGACCCTTTTTCTCTGTTGCTCTTTGTTTTGGCAGCAGACTTGTTACAGTCTGTTGTCAACAAGATGTTGCTTGATGGTATTCTCTCTCTGCCGATTGAATGTAATGACAAGGATTTTCCAATAATCCAGTACGCTGATGATACAATCTTGCTACTTCCTGTGGATTAGGCCCAGTTAGTGGCCCTCAGGGACATGTTACATGCTTTTGCTGAATCCACTGGTCCGAGAGTTAATTTTGCTAAATCCATGATGGTACCTATTAATGTCCCTGAAGGTGATGCTCTTCGGCTTTCTCAGGTCTTTCAGTGCACTCTAGGATCTTTGCCCTTCACTTATCTTGGTCTCCCTTTGGGAACGACCAAGCCCACGATCCTTGATCTGATGCCTTTGGTGGATTCGCTTGAGAGGCGCCTGACTGCAAGTACAACTATGTTAAACCAAGGTTGCAGGCTCCAGTTGCTGAGATCTGTTCTTTCTTCCATGCCTATATATTTCCTCTGTTCCCTATCTATTCCATCTGGCATCATCAAGCAATTAGAACGGATCATGCGCCAATGTCTTTGGAGAGGGAACTCTGATACACCTAGGAAATCCCTTGCTGCATGGGATATGGTTTGTAGACCTAAGGAGAAAGGGGGATTGGGGGTTATCAATTTGCAGCTTCAGAACCAAGGGCTTCTCATTAAACACCTACATAAATTCTACAATAAAGTTGATATACCTTGGGTATCCTTGTTGTGGGATTCATACTATGATGGAGTTGTCCCTCATGCCACTATCCTATGTGGCTCCTTTTGGTGGAAAGGTTTTTTCAAGTTAGCTGATAATTACAGAGCTGTTGCCTCTGTTTCAGTTAATAAAGGGGACTCGGTTTTGTTCTGGTCTGATGCTTGGAATTTGGGTGGTTCTTCGATGCCTTTGAGACAAAGACTGCCTCAGCTGTTATCTTTTGCTTTGGATGATAAGATTTCAGTGGCAGATTTCATTGACAGTCAGGATAGGGCCTCCTTTTTCCAGCCGCCAATTTCCCAACAGGCTGCTCTTGAACTGGATTCTCTTAGCTCCTGGGTGGACAATTTGGCTAGGGATCCGTTGGAAAATGATGTTTGGTCTTGGGTGGGACCCACAGGAGCTTACACGTCAAGGAGCTACTATACCATCATGCATTCTCATATGCCCACCATTCAGCCCTGCAAATGGTTATGGAGCAGTCGATGCACGCTGAAAATCAAGGTTTTTGCTTGGCTATTATTCTTTGACAGATTCAACACCAAGGACCTGCTGGTGAGGAGGCACTGGCGGGCTGGGGATGCAGATAACCTTTGTGTTTTGTGCCACCAAAATACATATGAGGATCGTCAACACTTGTTCTTCTCTTGCAACTTCAGTACAAGAATCTGGACCTATTTGCAGATTGACTGGTCTGGTGGCTCTAATGTGCATCAATGCATTTCTTTGGCAGGCAAAGATTTTCTAAAAGCTTCTTCTTCGAGGTGGTGTTCACGGCAGCTTGGAACATTTGGATTCTTCAGAATGGAAGGACATTTAGAGGGGAACGACCTACGTTTAGTGCTTGGCGTTGTAAATTTGTACATGGTTTAACTTTGCTTTCCCATAGAGTTAAGGCTCATGTCAGACCACTCCTTCTAAGCTGGTTGGATGGGTTACATTGAGTTTTCCTTTGTATAGGTAGGTATAGGTAAGTTGCCCTCCCTGGGCTTCCTTTTTAGTTTCTTTTTGTATATAGTTAACTTGTATTGGACTGTTGTTTTCTTTGGAATAAAAGACTGTGGGGCTGTGCCCTGCAGTAGTTAGTCAAAAAAAGAATCCCTACTGCGGTTGTGGGGCGCGGGGTTGAGAGAAGAGCGGGTCTAACAGATTGCACGTGGTTCGTTTACCCAGGTTCGGGCCGCGAGGATGCGTAAAACCCTAGTCCTTCTTTGGTGGATGTATTCTAAGTTCTTGAACTAGCTACGGGGCGCAACGAGCTCCAAAAAGCCGAATCCCTCTCCTCGTCGCCTTGGGCCTCCTTTTATAGAAAAAGGGGTTGCCACAGTGGCACACGGGAGGTGGAAAGGCATAAGTGTTGCGAGGTTATCCTGGTATTACAGGACAAAGCGCATTAAATGCGAGGCTTAGGTGTCCCTCCACTTTATCGGGGATGGGGGCGAGGCCCATCCCGTCCGTCGCCGCTCCTGCAAGCTTCGACACGCGCCCTGGACTGTGGTGCATGTGGTGCCATGTAGGTAGGCAGGAAGCTAATGTGGTGCGGTGGTGGAGCCTCCATGAAGGGCTGCATGTCGCCACGCAGGTGCCTGCCCAGCTGGTTGGGTCGGCAGCTGCATGCGAACGGCGGTGGAGACTTGGCTGGTGCGGGCCTAACAGTGGCTGACGGTGTCCTGGACTAGGGGGTACTCATCACGTCATCTCCCGATCTGTTAGATTGGGCCGAGGACCCCCGTGGCTATATTCTTATGAGCCAGTTTGGACAGCTGCCGCATACATGGAAGATTCCACAAGACTTGGCGATCAAGACAAGGACTCCTCCCCACTGGCGTATTCGGCTAGGACTCTTGTTATCCTAGGCCTCTGGTGCATTATATAAACCGAGGCCAGGCTAGTCGATAGATAACATACAATCATACCATAGGCTAGCTTCTAGGGTTTAGCATCTCCGATCTCGTGGTAGATCTACTCTTGTACTACCCATATCATCAATATTAATCAAGCAGGACGTAGGGTTTTACCTCCATCAAGAGGGCCCAAACCTGGGTAAAACATTGTGTCCCCTGCCTCCTGTTACCATCCACCTTAGACGCACAGTTCGGGACCCCCTACCCGAGATCCGCCGGTTTTGACACCGACAGTGGCCCTGCTGATGTGCTTGGCGAGGGCCTTGCCGGGTGGCCCGGCAAAGGGGCTTGCCGTGGTGCGCAGGCATCCCCGGCAAGGATCTTGCCGGGGTCTTGTGGGTTTCTTCGGTGAGGATGGCTGCCTTCCTATCCTCATTCGATCTTGACTATTCTTTGTTTTCACAAAGATCTGCATGCCACCACAGAGGTGCCTCCCGAGCCCTGTCCAATGCATTTGTCGAGCGTTGGTGGGCTCGAGGGTGGCTTGCTTGGCTGGCGTGGGCGAGCTGCCCCGGCGAGGGTCTTGCCGGGGCCGCTTTGGCTGCCCCGGCAAGGGTCCTTGCCGGGGAAACCTGCTTTGCTCATCTGATCTTTGTGGCCTTGGTCCTTGTCATTGCTTTGCTTCGTCTTGGGCTTCGGTTGTACCTTGGCTTACCTCCCTCGCTCTACTTGGTGTGGACGCGGGTGCGGCTCTGACTACCCGTGCACAGGTAAAGGGGTACAAAAACGTGCCCCTAGTTTTGTACACCGACAACATTTCATTCCGGTAAAAACAACATACTCAACACAGAGGCTTGCTAAGTTATACCTCTCTCGAATTGTTTGCCTACACAGAGTACCCAAGACCATAGTCTCCGACAGAGGCACTTAGTTTGTCTCAAGATTTTGGGATCACCTGCAGCAGGCCCTAGGAACGCAACTGGTTTTCGGTATGGCATATCACCCACAAATAGGGGGACAGACTGAACGGGTAAACCAAATATTGGAAGACATGCTGAGAGCTTGTGTTCTTACTTATGAGGTAAGTTGGGAGGATAGTTTACCATACGCGGAATTCTATACAACAACAGCTATCAGGCCAGTCTAAAGATTTCACCCTTTGAAGCACTATACGGCTGAAGATGTCGTACCCCACTCAATTGGTCTGAAACAGGAGATAGCCGAATCTTTGGCCCGGATGTTCTCAAAGAGGCGGAAACAAAAGTGAAACTTACTCGGGACAGACTGAAAACAGCTCAGAGCCGTCAGAAAAGCTATTATGACCAGAAACACCGCCATATCAGTTTTGAACCTGATGAGTATCTATACCTCAGGGTATCCCCAATGAGAGGACTACAGAGATTTAAGGTCAAAGGAAAGCTAGCACCACGATTTGTTGGACCATTTAGAATAATTGCAAGGAGAGGCAAGGTTGCCTACCAACTAGAGCTACCAACAGAATTGTCAGATGTTCACGACGTGTTCCATGTATCACAACTAAGGAGATGTGTTAGCAATCTGGACAAACAAATCCAACACCAAGACCTGGATCTTCAACCAGACCTTACATATAAGGAGCACCCGATAAAAATCTTGGAGGAGTCTGAACGAAGGACCCGGCAGAGCGTGATAAAATTTTATAAGGTTCAGTGGAGTAATCATACCGAGGAAGAAGCAACTTGGGAAAGAGAGGATCACCTTAGGACCGAACATCCGTACCTGTTTGATGGACAGCTGAAATCTCAGGGACGAGATTTTTCTTAAGAGGGGTAAGTGTTGTAACACCCCAAAATTATCCCTTGGATTTTTATTTTTTTTCAAAATAATTTTTTATTTGGGTGAGTCTTTGGTTTGGTTATTTTGTCTAATATCAAAAGCATTTCTTTTGTTAGAAGAATTTCTTTAGCATATAAAAAATATTTCAACGATTTGGTCACATCCTAGGACAATGTCCAACATCTTTCCTCTCCTAGTCTTCCTCACATCCTAGGACAATGTCCAACATCTTTCCTCTCCTAGTCTTCCTCACATCCTAGGACAATGTCCAACATCTTTCCTCTCCTAGTCTTCCTCACATCCTAGGACAATGTCCAACATCTTTCCTCTTCACAAAAACTATTTTTCTCTTACTTAATAAATTCCCAAGCTGGAATTTCTATTTATCAAGGTCTCTATGGTTAAAGGAACCACTGTCTGGGCGACTCCTCTACACCCACAAAAATTACACCAGCAACTGGACAGTACCCACAACCCATTTCACCAAAAACACGGGGTTCCACAGTTCAAAATTTTCCAACTTTAGGCAATTCAAATTTGGACCAGATTCACATTCCATGGGCAAAACCCATTTTCCTTAATCCAACAATTCTGAAATT
This sequence comes from Triticum urartu, assembly GCF_056163025.1. Lineage (NCBI taxonomy): Eukaryota > Viridiplantae > Streptophyta > Magnoliopsida > Poales > Poaceae > Triticum > Triticum urartu. The sequence goes on along the minus strand of NC_141874.1, from coordinate 62,639,996 downwards.
TTGCCAGACACTCTCTTATGCATCAACGCATCACCACACAAATTCTCAAAAATTTCAAAAATGCCTAGAGCTCTCTGGCATTTCAGCAAACACCTGGCGTGCATTGTTCATCACTGTCAAAATATTCAGTAATTTCAGAAATGGACAGAAGTTCAGAGAGGGGGTGAGATCGATGCCCTGCACTTCACTCCACCGCATCCTCTCCTCATACATGCCTCTTCTCCTCATTAATGTGTCGTCGGGTCACCTTTGGTCGGCTGCTCGACGATGCCAGAACAGTAGCTGGCCGGTGCACCTACCACCACCCTCGGCAGCGCCTTCAATTACGCACTGCTCCCCTGCCTACCTCCTCTCCACACGACACTTCCTCTATGGTGTTGACCGACCGTCCAAGCCACCCCGCGCCCGCCTGTTAGTCACCGGAGCCGCACGCCGCCCGCCATGGCTGAACGGATCACAGCATCAGGACCAGATCGTGGAGCTCGTGGACGTCTGATAACCCACAAGTATCACTACTAGGGAAAAGCCTAGCAGCAATGCGGGTTTTGGGTGTATCAGTAGCGCGGGTGCCCCGCTACTAATACGGTTCCATAGCTAACTTGTAGCAGTAGCGCGGGTTTTGGGTGTATCAGTAGCGCGGGTGCCCCGCTACTGATACGGTTCCATAGCTAACTTGTAGCAGTAGGGTGCCCCGCTACTGCTATACATGCTACTGCTAGTTCGATCTCGCGATGGTTGGCGTCGCCGGAGGCATGAATGGACATCGGAAGACCAGATCCGACGGTGGCTATTGGAGAGGGCCCGTTTCTATGGCAGAGCCAGGCCGCGGCGTGGGGCTCCTCTTCCCGACCATGCCAGATAGCTCCGGGTCATCCATGGTGACGACCTGCATGGGCATGGACATGGGAGGGTGAGTCAAACCAGAGGGAGAGAGAGAAAAGGAAACCCGAGGGAGAGAGGAAGGTGATGGAGGGGGCAGCGGAGCTAGTCACCGGTGGTGAGGTGCTCCGGTGTGGTGGCGCGGGGCGGTGGCCTCCTAGACGTAGATGGAAGACCGGCGAGCTCCTAGACGCCGGTGGCGCAAGGCAGCGGCCTCTTTCAGCGCCACGGAGGAGGAGGGGTGCATGGGCAAGAGGTCAATGTGAGAGCGTATGGAAAGTGAGAGGAGAGAGTGGCGGAAGAGAGGATGGATTTGTGGGAGGAGATGGGGATTCGGCCGAGGATATGGCGACTTCACCTCCTCGTACTTAGTAGTAGAGAGGGGTATAAAACCGCGCTACTACTATCAACTTAGTAGTAGCGCATGTTTATACCCCTCGCTACTACTATGGCATGTCTCGGGGGGCACGGTAGAGACCTCTTAGTAGTAGCGAGGGTTAAAAACCCGCGCTACTACTATCAACTTAGTAATAGCGAGGGGTAAAAACCCGCACTACTAGTAACTAGCAGTAGCAAGGGGTATAAACTCTCGCTACTAGTAGGCGTCTGCCTATAAGCTTTTCCCTAGTAGTGTATAGGGGATCGCAATAGTTTTCGAGGGTAGAGTATTCAACCCAAATTTATTGATTCGACGCAAGGGGAGCCAAAGAATATTCTCAAGTATTAACAGTTGAGTTGTCAATTCAACCACACCTAAAAGACTTAATATCTGCAGCAAAGTATTAGTAGCAAAGTAATATGGAAGTAACGGTAATGGTGGCAAAAGTAACAGTATTGGTTTTGTAGTGATTGTAATAGTGGCAACGGAAAAGTAACTAAGCAAAGACCAATATGTGAAAATCTCGTAGGCAATGGATCAGTGATGGATAATTATGTCGGATGCGATTCCTCATGTAATAGTTATAACATAGGGTGACATAAAACTAGCTCCAGTTCATCAATGTAATGTAGCCATGTATTCCAAATATAGTCATACATGCTTATGGAAAAGAACTTGCATGACATCTTTTGTCCTACCCTCACGTGGCAGCGGGGTCCTATTGGAAACTAAGGGAGATTAAGGTCTCCTTTTAATAGAGTACCAGAACAAAGAATTAACACTTAGTGAATACATGAACTCGTCAAACTATAGTCATCACCAGTAATTGTCCTGATTATTGTCACTTCAGGGTTATCGGATCATAACACATAGTAGGTGACTATTGACTTGCAAAATAGGATCAAGAACTTACATATATTCATGGAAACATAATAGGTTCAGCTCTGAAATCATGGCACTCAGGCCCTAGTGACAAGCATTAAGCATAGCAAAGTCATAGCAACATAAATCTCAGAACATAATGGATACTAGGGATCAAACCCTAACAAAACTAACTCGATTACATGATAAATCTCATCCAACCCATCACTGTCCCGCAAACCTACAATGGAATTACTCACACACAGCGGTGAGCATCATGAAATTGGTGATGGGGGAAGGTTGATGATGACGATGGCGATGAACTCCCCTCTCCGGAGCCCCGAACACACTCCAGATCAGCCCTCTCGAGAGAGATTAGGGCTTGGCGGTGGCTCCGTATCGTAAAACGCGATGAATCCTTCTCTCTGTTTTTTTCTCCCAGAACGTGAATATATAGAGTTGGAGTTGAGGTCGGTGGACCATCAGGGGGCCCACAAGACAAGGGCGCCCCCCACCCTCGTGGACAGGGTGTGGGCCCCTGACGTTGATTCTTTCACCAATATTTTTTATATATTCCAAAAATATTCTCCGTGAAGTTTCAGGTCATTCCGAGAACTTCTATTTCTGCACAAAAATAACACCATGGCAATTCTACTAAAAACAGCATCGGTCCGGGTTAGTTCCGTGCAAAGCATGCAATTTAGAGTCCAAAACAAGGTCAAAATTGTTTGGAAAAGTATATACCATGGAGACGTATCAACTCCCCCAAGCTTAAACCTTTGCTTGTCCTGAAGCAATTCAGTTGACAAACTGAAAGTGATAAAGAAAAACGTTTACAAACTTTGTTTGATCTTGTTGTTGTAAATATGTAAAGCCAACATTCAAGTTTTCAGCAAAGATTATGAACTAACCATATTCACAATAACATTTAGTTCTCATGTTTACTCGTAACAATGGCATAATCAACTAGCGAGCAATAATAGTAAATCTCGGATCGCAACACTTTCTCAAAACAATCATAATATGATATAACAAGATGGTATCTCGCTGGCCCTTTCTGAGACCGCAAAACATAAATGCAGAGCACCTTTGAAGTTCAAGGACTGACTAAACATTGTAATTCATGGTAAAAGAGATCCAGTCACAGTCATACTCAATGTAAACTAATAGTAATACATGCAAATGACAGTGGTGCTCTCCAACTGGAGCTTTTTAATAGGAGGATGATGACTCAATATAAAAGTAAATAGATAGGCCCTTCGCAGAGGGAAGTGGGGATTTGTAGAGGTGCCAGAGGTCGATTTTGAAATAGAGATGAATAATATTTTGAGTCGTATACTTTCATTGTCAACATAACAACTGAGAGATCTCGATATCTTCCATGCTACACACATTATAGGCGGTTCCCAAACAGAATGGTAAAGTTTATACTCCCCAACCCCCAACAAACATCAATCCATGGCTTGTCCGAAACAACGGGTACCTCCAACTAACAACAATCCTGGGGGAGTTTTGTTTGCAATTATTTTAATTTAAGCATGGGACTGGGCATACCAGTTACCAGCCATTTTCTCATGAATGAGGAGTGGAGTCCACTCCTCTTGAGAATAACCCACCTAGCATGGAAGATGTCGGCGTTCTGGGAATGGGGGTCCCCAGACTTGCCTGCCTGCGGCCCACGGCGTGGATGAGCCAGCAGGCCATACGGCCCATCTTCACCAACAAAGCACTCAAGACCCTCGCGAGGGGCCAAGCCTCGCGAGGCGGACGACGTCAGACCTCCTCCGGGGTGGCCTAGCTGGGCAGGCTCACGAGGAGCGGAGACATCAAGGCGGGGCGAACCTCACGAGGCTTTCGTGACGTGAGCTGTGACGATCGACACCAGGCGGGCGCCAGCGCGCACAGCGTCCTTGTTTCCTCTTTGGTGCAAAGGGGGCAAGCACAGCCGTGGAGTACCGAGGCATCAGGCAAAGGTTGCCATTTCGGTGCAACAAGACCAAGACCAAGGACTGCAAGACGGAGGTCATCGTGGAGCCCGGAGCAGCGTCACCACCAGAACTTTGTGCAGGCGAAGACTACTTTTGTCAGGATAGCTTGTACTAGTTGTCCCCCTTTAAATTAGCCCGCCATTGTTGGCTCCCTTCCCGCTCGATATTTGGGAAGAGGACCAGGGCCTCTATAAATAGGACTAGCCACCATAGTGGAAGGGGACGAGGAGACACACAAGCTCACCGAGCCCAAGAACGCCTCAACCTCAGGAGGCCGTTCTTCCCTTGTATTATTCATCATCAGCCCAAGAGGCAATCCACCACCACCACACTGGAGTAGGGTCTTACACCACAACGGTGGCCCGAACCAGTATAAACCCTGTGTCCATCTGTGCTGTGAGTTCGTCAAGTTCGTCCGCGAGATCCTAGCAAGCTAGAGCATAGATCGGTTGGAGGGATAGACTTCGTGTGCACCCCAGTGTTCAAACCTTAAGGGTTTGCCGGGACCCCAACCCCCACATTTGGCACGCCAGGTAGGGGTGCATCGTAGCTTCCTATCCGACGCTCATCGCTCCCTCGCCCTGTCGTCTCCATGGCGGACGCTTGCCGTGCTCGAGCTGAGCGTCGGGCCGCCCTCGCCGCCCGCGTAGCTCAAATGGCACCCGTCGGTGGGCCGCCTCGTCGATCTCCGTCCCCCACCGCCAACGCAGCCACTGGCCCAGTGGGAAACGAGCAGCAGGCGTCCTTGCAACATCCTTTGGTGCGGCAGGACGGCCGCACCGCTACTCCATCACTCGCTCCTGCTGGCTCTTCGTCTCACGCGCACCGCGCTCCCCTGGAGGCGCGGGCCGTGCTCATGGCGGCAAACGAGCTCCTGCGTTACCGCCCTGTCGACGACGTCTATGAAGAGTGGCTTGACCGCATCGCCAAGCTCGTCCGAGCCGCAGGGGGCTCTCCGGCGCCGTCTCACTCCCTGCCTCCCCCTCAGCAAGCTGCGGGCAACGGGCCCATGGCGCGCCTCCACCACCTCGACCCCAAGACAGTGCCTTGGAGCCAAGGCGCGCGCCTCCGCGACGCGATCCGCCGCGCCCAGCGCCTGCGCGTGAAGAAAGGAGCTGCCAAGAAGTCCCGTGACCGTGAGATGACACACCAGCGCTCCCCACGCCACCTCATCAAGACCGTGCACCGCCTGCAGTGGCGCAGCGCGGACCTCGCCAAGACCAAGCTCCGCCCCCGAGACGGGCCACGGCAACCACGGCAGGCTGCCGCGCCTTCACCCCTGAGTTGCGTAGCGTTGCCTGGCCAGGCAAGTTCAAGCCAGATCTGCCTCCACGGTACGATGGCACCTCCGACCCCGCAGAGTTCCTGCAGCTCTATGAGTTGAGCATCGAAGCGGCCAACGGCGACGAGAAGGTCATGGCGAACTGGTTTCCCATGGCTCTCAAGGATGGGGCCCGCTCCTGGCTCCTGAACCTGCAGCATGGCTTGATCTCCTCCTGGGACGAGATGCGCGACCGCTTCGTTGCCAACTTCCAGGGCACTCGTGACCGCCCACCGGTCACGGGCGACCTACGCCGCATCAAGCAACAGCCAGGAGAGATCCTCTAGAAATACATCCAGCGCTTCAACAGCACCCGCCTCAAGATTCCGAAGGTCTCGGACGAGGCCATCATCTCTGCGTTTTCTGACGGCGTCCGTGACATCAAGATGAAGGAAGAGCTGGCCATCCATGAGGAGCTCTGCACATCTCAGGAGCTGTTCAACCTAGCGACCAGGTGCGCAAGAGCTGAGGAGGGGTGCCTCTCTCTCCTAGAGCTGCCAGCTGCAGGAGTGGAGGAAAAGAAGGCCAAGGCCAAGGACGTGAAGCGCAAAGAGGCAGTCGTGCTCGCAGCGAAGCCCGAAACCAAGCGAGGCAGAGATCAGCCCGAGTCATCCAAGAACGGTCGGCCCTTCTGCGCCTTCCACAACCTGAACACCCACAACACCAGTGACTGTCAAGAGGTCAGAGCTATGCGAGAAGGACGCTTCGGCCGACGCCCCGAGCACAGCGACCGGGGCTACGGGCGCGGAGGAGGATGCAGAGGCGGACGCTGGGAAGACCGTGGCCCGCGCCAGGAGTGGCGCGATCGGCCTCGCGAGGACCGCTGGCAGGATCAACCTCGCGAGGGTGCTTGGAGGGACCCACCTCGCGAGGATCGCCCCCAGGGCAACGCCGGTCTTCCCCCATTGCCGCCACCAAGGAGGAACGACGACCGTCACCAGGACGAGGGGGCTGGGGGCTTCCAGGAGCCGCACGCGGTCGCTTGCATCCTAGGCGGCGCTCAGGCCCCAGCCTCTCAGCGCATCTTCAAACAGTTCGCTCGTGAAGTAAATGCAGCGATCCCCAAGCTCGAGGCCACGCGCCCGCTCCGGTGGTCCCAATGCGCCATCACCTTCAGCTCGGCCGACCAGCTCAAGTGCACAGCCGCCGCTGGCACACTCCCTATGCTGTGCTCCCTAGTCATCAGCAATGTGCAAGTTACCAAGACTCTCATCGACGGCGGCACAGGGCTCAACGTCCTATCCGCCGACACATTCGACAGCCTCCAAGTGCCCTATGAGAAGCTCCAGCCAACCAAGCCTTTCTCAGGAGTGACTGACGGTTCCACCACACCAATAGGGTGTTGGAAATATGCCCTAGAGACAATAATAAATTAGTTATTATTATATATTTCATTGTTCATGATAATTGTTTCTTATCCATGCTAGAATTGTATTGATAGGAAACTCATATACATGTGTGGATACATAGACAACACCATGTCCCTAGTAAGCCTCTAGTTGACTAGCTCGTTGATCAATAGATGGTTACGGTTTCCTGACCATGGACATTGGATGTCGTTGATAACGGGATCACATTATTAGGAGAATGATGTGATGGACAAGACCTAATCCTAAGCCTAGCACAAAGATCGTGTAGTTCATATGCTAAAGCTTTTCTAATGTCAAGTATCATTTCCTTAGACCATGAGATTGTGCAACTCCCGGATACCGTAGGAGTGCTTTGGGTGTGCCAAACGTCACAACGTAACTGGGTGGCTATAAAGGTACACTACAGGTATCTCCGAAAATGTCTGTTGGGTTGGCACGAATCGAGACTGGGATTTGTCACTCCGTGTAAACGGAGAGGTATCTCTGGGCCCACTCGGTAGGACATCATCATAATGTGCACAATGTGACCAAGGAGTTGATCACGGGATGATGTGTTACGGAACGAGTAAATAGACTTGCCGGTAACGAGATTGAACAAGGTATCAGGATACCGACGATCGAATCTCGGGCAAGTATCATACCGCTAGACAAAGGGAATTGAATACGAGATTGATTGAATCCTCGACATCATGGTTCATCCGATGAGATCATCGTGGAACATGTGGGAGCCAACATGGGTATCCAGATCCCGCTGTTGGTTATTGGCCGGAGAGGTGTCTCAGTCATGTCTGCATGGTTCCCGATCCCGTAGGGTCTACACACTTAAGGTTCGATGATGCTAGGGTTATAGGGAATAGATATACGTGGTTACCGAATGTTGTTCGGAGTCTCGGATGAGATCCCAGACATCACGAGGAGTTCCGGAATGGTCCGGAGGTAAAGATTTATATATGGGAAGTCCTGTTTTGGTCACCGGAAAAGTTTCGGGTGCTATCGGTAACGTACCGGGACCACCGGGAGGGTCCCGGGGTCCACCAGGTGGGGCTACCTGCCCCAGAGGGCTGCGTGGGCCAAGTGTGAAGGGGGACCAGCCCCAGGTGGGCTGGTGCGCCCCCCCACCAGGGCCCAAGGCGAAGAGAGAAGGGAAAAGGGGGAAACCCTAGGCTCAGATGGGCCTAAGGCCCACCTAGTGGTGCGCCCCCCTCTCTCCCCCCTTGGCCACCCCCTAGATGGGATCTAGGGCTGGCCGCCACCCCTAGGGGTGGAAACCTAGGTGGGGGTGCAGCCCCTCCCTTTCCCCTATATATAGTGGGGGTTTTGGGCTGCCATAGACACGAGAACATCTCCTTCTTGGCGCAGCCCTACCCCTCTCCCTCCTCGTCTCTTGCGGTGCTTGGCGAAGCCCTGCTGAAGTACCACGCTCCTCCTCCACCACCACGCCGTCGTGCTGCTGCTGGATGGAGTCTTCCCCAACCTCTCCTTCTCCCCTTGCTGGATCAAGGCGTAGGAGACGTCACCGGGTTGTACGTGTGTTGAACACGGAGGTGCCGTCCGTTCGGCACTAGGATCATCGGTGATTTGGATCATGACGAGTACGACTCCATCAACCCCGTTCACTTGAACGCTTCCGCTTAGCGATCTACAAGGGTATGTAGATGCACTCTCCTTCCCTCGTTGCTAGATTACTCCATAGATTGATCTTGGTGATGCGTAGAAAATTTTGAATTTCTGCTACGTTCCCCAATAGTGGCATCATGAGCTAGGTCTATGCGTAGTTACTATGCACGAGTAGAACACAAAGTAGTTGTGGGCGTCGATATTGTCAATTATCTTGCCATTACTAGTCTTATCTTGATTCGGCGACATCGTGGGATGAAGCGGCCCGGACCGACCTTACACGTACTCTTATGTGAGACTGGTTCCACCGACTGACATGCACTAGTTGCATAAGGTGGCTAGCGGGTGTGTGTCTCTCCCACTTTAGTCGGATCGGATTCGATGAAAAGGGTCCTTATGAAGGGTAAATAGAAATTGGCATATCACGTTGTGGTTTTCGCGTAGGTAAGAAACGTTCTTGCTAGAAACCTATAGCAGCCACGTAAAAACTTGCAACAACAATTAGAGGACGTCTAACTTGTTTTTGCAGCATATGTCTTGTGATGTGATATGGCCAAAAGGATTTGATGAATGATATATGTGATGTATGAGATTGATCATGTTCTTGTAATAGGAATCACGACTTGCATGTCGATGAGTATGACAACCGGCAGGAGCCATAGGAGTTGTCTTAATTTATTTATGACCTATGTGTCAACATAAACGTCATGTAATTACTTTACTTTATTGCTAAAGCGTTAGCCATAGTGGTATAAGTAATAGATGACGAGACAACTTCAAGAAGACACGATGATGGAGATCATGATGATGGAGATCATGGTGTCGTGCCGGTGACAACGATGATCATGGAACCCCGAAGATGGAGATCAAAAGGAGCAAAATGATATTGGCCATATCATGTCACTATTTGATTGCATGTGATGTTTATCATGTTTTACATCTTATTTGCTTAGAACGATGGTAGCTTAAATAAGATGATCCCTCACTAAAATTTCAAGAAAAGTGTTCCTGCTAACTGTGCACCATTGCGAAGGTTCGTCCTTTTGAAGCACCACGTGATGATCAGGTGTGATAGATTCTAACGTTCGAATACAACGGGTGTAAGCCAGATTTACACAGCAAAAACACTTAGGTTGACTTGACGAGCCTAGCATGTACAGACATGGCCTCGGAACACAGAAGACCGAAAGGTTGAGCATGAGCCATATAGAAGATACGATCAACATGAAGATGTTCACCGATGTTGACTAGTCCGTCTCACGTGATGATCGGACATGGCCTAGTTGACTCGGATCATGTTTCACTTAGATGACTAGAGGGATGTCTATCTGAGTGGGAGTTCATTAGATGAACTCAATTATCATGAACATAGTCTAAATTGTCTTTGCAAATATGTTGTAGATAAATAGCTCATATTGTAGCTCCCTATTTCAATACGTTCCTAGAGAAAGATTAAGTTGAAAGATATTGTAAGCAATGATGCGGACTGGGTCCGTAGTCCGAGGAGTGCCCTCACTACTACACAGAAGGCTTACGTCTTTGATGCACCGCTCGATGTGCAAACCCCTACAACGTCGTCTATGGATGTTGTGAACACCTGACAGACACGTCCTGATGACTACTTGATAGTTTAGTGCACCATACTTTACGGCTTAGAATCGGGATTCCAATGACGTTTTGAACACCAGAGAACATATGAGATGTTCCAAGAGCTGAAATTGGGATTTCAGGCTCATGACCGTGTTGAGAGGTGTGAGACCTCTGACAAGTTATCTTGCCAACAAGATGGAGGAGAATAGCTCAGCTAGTGAGCATGTGCTCAGAATGTCTAGGTACTATAATCACTTAAATCAAGTGGGAGTTAAACTTCCAGATAAGATAGTGATTGATAGAGTTCTCTAGTCACTATCACTCAGCTACTAGATCTTCGTGATGAACTATGACATGCAAGGGATGGAGTTGATCCCGGAGCTGTCCGCGGTGCTTAAGACCGCAAAAGGTAGAAATCAAGAAGGAGCATCAAGTGTTGATGGTTTAACAAGACCACTGGTTTCAAGAAGGGCAAGGGCTAGAAGGGAAACTTCATGGATGGCAAATCAGTTGCCGCTCCAGTGAAGGAACCCAAGGTTGAACCCAAACCCGAGACTAAGTGCTTCTATTGTAAGGGGAACGGTCACTGGTAGCAGAATTACCCCAAATGCATGGTAGATAAGAAGGCTGGCAACTTCAACAAAGTATATACGTGTTATTAATGTGTACCTCGCTAGTACTCCTGGTAGCACCCGGGTATTGGATACCGGTTCAGTTGCTATTATTGGTGACTTGAAGCAAAAGCTACGGACTAAACGGAGACTGGCTAAGGGCGAGGTGACGATGTGTGTTGGAAGTGTTTCCAAAGTTGATGAGATCACCATCGCACGCTCCATCTGCCTTCGGGATTAGTATTGAACCTAGATAAATGTTATCAGGTGTCTACGTTGAGCATGAATATGATTAGATCATGTTCATTGCAATACGATTATTCATTTAAATTAGAGAATAATGGTTATTCTGTTTACATGAATAATACCTTTCATGGTCATGCACCCTATGTGAATGGCTCATTGAATCTCGGTCGTGGTAATACACATGTTCACGCCAAAGGATGTAGAGTTAATAATGATAGTACCACTTTCTTGTGGCACTGCCGCTTAGGTCATATTGGCGTAAGATGCATGAAGAAACTCCATATCGATGGATGTTTGGAGTCACTTGATTTTGAATCGCTTGACGCATGCAAGCCATGCCTCATGGGCAGGATGACTAAGACCCCGTTTTCACATACAATGAAACGGGCAAGTAACTTGTTGGAAATCATACATGCTGATGCATGTGATCCAATGAGAATTGAAGCGCGCGGTGGATATCGCTATTTTCTCATCTTCACTGACGATTTGAGTAGATATAGGTATATTTACTTAATGAAGCACAAGTCTGAAACATTTGAAAAGTTCAAGCGATTTCAGAGTGAAGTTAAGAATCATCATAACAAGAAAATCAAATTCCTATGATCTGATCAATGAGAATTTTTGAGTTATGAGTTTGGCAAACACTTAAGACATTGTGGTATTATTTCACAGTTGAAGCCACCTAGAACACCACAGGGTAATGGTGTGTCCGGACGTCGTAATCGAACCTTATGAGATATAGTGCGATCTATGATGTCTCTTACCGATCTACCGCTTTCATTTTGAGGTTATGTGTTAGAGACAGCTGCATTCACTTTAGATAGGACACCATCTAAGTCCGTTGAGACGACATCGTATGAACATTGGTTTGGCAAGAAACCAAAGTTGTTGTTTCTTAATGTTTGGGGCTGCGATGCTTAAGGCTTCAGCCGGAGAAGCTCGAACCCAAAGCGTACAAACACATCTTCATAGAATACCCAAAGGTGACAGTTGGGTATACCTTCTATCTCAGATCCGAGGGCAAATTGTTTGTCACTAGGAATGGGTCCTTTCTCGAGAAGGAGTTTCTCTCAAAAGAATTGAGTGGGAGGAAGATAGAACTTGGTGAGGTTGTCGGACCTTTACTTCAACCAGAAAGTGATGCAACACAGAAAGATGTTTTCTGTGGCACCTACCTCTGTTGAAGAGGAAGTTAATGATAGTGATCATGAAGCTTCAGATCAAGTTGCTATCGAACCTCGTAGGTCGACAAGGATATGTACTACTCCTAAGTGGTACGGTAATCCTGTCTTAGATATCATGTTGTTAGACAACAATGAACCTACGAGCTATGGAGAAGCGATGGTGGGCCCGTATTCCGACAAATGGTTAGAAGCCATGAAATCCGAGATAGGATCCATATATGGACTTTGGTGGACTTGCCTGATGATCGGCAAGCCATTGAGATAAATGGATCTTTAAGAAGAAGACGGACGTGGGCGGTAATGTTACCGTCTATGAAGCTCGACTTGTGGTAAAGAGTCTTTTCACAAGTTCAAGGAGTTGACTACGATGAGAATTTCTCACCATAGCGATGCTTAAGTCCGTCGGAATCATGTTAGCATTAGCTGTATTTTTCGATTATGAAATCTTACAGATGGATGTCAAAACAAGTTTTCTTACCAGTTTTTGTAAGAAAAGTTGTATGTGATACAAATAAAAGGTTTTGACAATCCTAAGGATGCTAAAAGGTATGCTGGCTCCAGCAATCCTTCTATGGACTAGAGAAAGCATCTCGGAGTCGGAATATATGCTTTGATGGAGTAATCAAAGCTTTTAGGTTTATACAATGTTTGTTAGAAACTTGTATTTACAAGAAAGTGAGTGGGAGCACTACAATATTTCTGATAAGTATATGTGGATGACATATTGTTGATCTGAAATAATGTAGAATTTCTGGAAAGCATAAACGGTTGTTTGATGAGTGATTTTTAAAGGAAGACCTGGATAAAGCTGCTTACATATTGGGCATCAAGATCTATAGAAATAGATCAAGATGCCTGATAATACTTTCAAAGAACGCACGCCTTGACATGTTTTTGAAAGAGTTCAAAATAGATCAGTCAAAGAAGGGGTTCTCACCTGAGTTGTAAGGTGTGAAGTTGAGTAAGACTCGAAGATTGACCACGACAGAAGAAAGAGGAAGGACGAAGGTCGTCCCCTATGCTTTTGTCATAGGCTCTATACGGTATGTCATGCTGAGTACCGCACCAGATGTGTGACTTGCCACATGTCTGGCAAGAGGGTACAAAGGTGATCTAGGAGTAGATCACCAGATAGCGGTCAAAATTATCCTTAGAGGAATAAGGAAATGTTTCTCGGTTATGGAGGTGATAAAGAGTTCAATGTAAAGAGTTACGTCGATGCAAGCTTAACACCTATCCGGATAGCTCTGAGTAGAGATACCGGATACGTATAATGGAGCAACAATTTGTAATAGCTCCAAGTGGAATGTGGTAGCAGCACTACGATATGACATAAAGTTTTGCGAAGTACATAGGGATCTGAATATGGCAAGACCCATTGACTACAACCTCTCTCACAAGCATAACATGATCAAACCCAGAACTCATTGAGTATTAATCACATAGTGATGTGAAATAGATTAGTGACTCTAGTAAACTCTTTGGATGTTGGTCACATGGCGATGTGACCTGTGAGTGTTAATCACATGGCGATGTGAACTAGATTATTGACTCTAGTGCAAGTGGGAGACTGTTGGAAATATGCCCTAGAGACAATAATAAATTAGTTATTATTATATATTTCATTGTTCATGATAATTGTTTATTATCCATGCTAGAATTGTATTGATAGGAAACTCATATACATGTGTGGATACATAGACAACACCATGTCCCTAGTAAGCCTCTAGTTGACTAGCTCGTTGATCAATAGATGGTTACGGTTTCCTGACCATGGACATTGGATGTCGTTGATAACGGGATCACATCATTAGGAGAATGATGTGATGGACAAGACCCAATCCTAAGCCTAGCACAAAGATCGTGTAGTTCATATGCTAAAGCTTTTCTAATGTCAAGTATCATTTCCTTGGATCATGACGAGTACGACTCCATCAACCCCGTTCACTTGAACGCTTCCGCTTAGCGATCTACAAGGGTATGTAGATGCACTCTCGTTCCCTCATTGCTAGATTACTCCATAGATTGATCTTGGTGATGCGTAGAAAATTTTGAATTTCTGCTACGTTCCCCAACATAGGGCAGGTCCGCCTGCCTGTTACCTTCGGGGAGCGCAAGATTACTGCACCGAGCTCATCGACTTCAACGTCGCACACATCCGCCTGCCGTACAACGCCATCCTCGGGTACCCAGCCCTGGCCAAGTTCATGGCAGTCACTCACCAGGGCTACAACGTCCTCAAGATGCCAGGAAATGGGGGGTCATCACGGTCCCATGTGAAGAAAGGGATGCGGTGTGCTCCCTTGAGCGCGCCTTCCAAGCCGCAGCAATCGACAACACTGACTACAGAAGTGAGGGCCCTCCGGAGACCATCCCCAAGAAGAAGCTACCGTGCCGTGCAGGACCCCAAGAAGATGGCGTCGCATCAGGAGCCTCGTCAGGATCGGCGCCCGCTCTAGGGTTGCCTCCCTCCACCGCATAGGAAAGCGCGCCCGGCACGCTCCTTGGGAAAGGCTCGGGGGCTCTCTTCTGGTGCGCCTTAGACCTTGCCACTCTCATGAGGGAGGCGCTTGGGCACCACTTGGAAGCGTGCTTTGCGGTACGTGTTCTGCAGGAGAGCATGAGGCGAGGAATGCCCACCACCCAGGAGTTCATCACCAAGACCACCCAAGAGCTACAAGACGCAAGAGCCATGCGCGGCGACAGCCTCTCACAGAGTGTGGCTCACCACCCAGGCAAGGGTGCTGAGCTGCGCGCCTGCATCGACATCCCAGGGCTCAACAGGGCAGCATCTCAGGAACGCTTCTGGCCATCACGCGCGGGCCGCTGTGAGGGTCCACCGCACAACTACGTTCGCATGCCCTTCGGCTTGCCGAGCGCGGCGTCATCCTATCAGCGCAACCTGCGGCAAGTCTAGGTGGCTCAGGAGGCCAGGTTCCACGCCGTTCGGGAGGAGATGGCGACACCCTTCAGGGAACCTCCTGAGCTCCCAGAGCCTCCTGACGCTCGGGGTCCCGGTGAATCATGAGGAGTCATTCCTTCGACGCGTGGCTTCAGCTGCACCGGCTCTACTTCGTCTAGAGACCCAGGTGACATCTTCCAAGTTTGTCTAAGCTGGGAGCGCCCCTCGGGCTACACTATTTCGAGGCCGCGTGGGTCCGTCCCTATGGAATGTCCCCCTTTTTACTTATGTCTTTAGCTTACCTTGATGGGGGCGCCCCTCGGGCTGCATCATGCCCACGCCGCTCGGGCCAGACCTAGTGGCATGTATCTTCCTGCATTTATCCTAGTCGATCTGATCTTCATGCTTAACCTGCCAACTGCTATCACCTACTCGATCATCACCCCCCACGGGGCCCCTACACAAGCACGGCGCTGGTGCATGGGTCCGTCCCTGCCATGACCGACAAATCTGAGTGGTCGAGCTCTGACTCGCGGCACATGCCGTGCACGTCACCTCATCAGGCCCTCAGTGCCTTCACTTCATCCGGACCAACCAGCGGCAGGCAGGCGGCAGTAACGACCAACCATGTTTCTCCTTGTGCCTATTCACAGGAACCCCACGAGAAGGATAGCAGGTGGCACCGCGAGTCTCCTTTCCTCTCGCGTGACTCGCTTGCGCGTTAAAAGGGGGGCTCCTGAGCATCGTGACTCAGGAGCTCTTACTGGCGCTCCAGCCCTCACCCCCTGGCCTTGACCACAGCGTCACGACCTGGCATACCAGCGGCGGCTGAGCTCGCTCGAGGGCCGGGACCTGAGGACGTAGAGAATTAAGGGGAGCTCAGGAGAAGGAAAACTCGCACGGGCCGGCCTATCTATGTCGCGTAAGTTGGCGTGCAGCCCTAGCGCAACGTCGGGAATCACCGCGAAGTCATCAAGATAAGTTTCGCCCTCAGATCAGCAAAACATTCGGGCCCCATAGTCGCTCACCCCATGCCGCAACCCCATTGCGGCCATGTCATCTCCCTTTCTTTCCTTGCAATGGCCGCTTGGGCGCTAAGGGGGACCTCCTAAGCATCGCGCCTCAGGGGCTCTTACTGGACCTCGGGCCGTGCACCTCCTGGCCTTGACCACGGCATCGCGACCTGGCATACCAGCGACGGCTGTAGCCGCCTTGGGACCGGGACCCGGTGGCGTAGAGCAACAAGCTATCATGAAGAAAGAAAGGGGAGGCCAAGCCTTAACGGGACGTGCGTTCATCAAATTTTCACAACAAGGAAAATAGGTACAAAGGCATTGCGGATCCTTACATGCCCCCACGGGGTGATTCATGATTCTTCGCAGGAAACAAAACCTGATGCTGGGGGGTCCTATCTACATCCTCCCGTGGCGGACGCCATCATCAACAGTGGGCCACGGGAGGCCAGCGCCAACCCCATCCAGATCAGCGGCGGCGGCCGGAAGCCGCGGCCTTGCCCTGGGCACGGCGAGAGCTCGGGGGGACGTAGCTGTCGTCACTCGTCTCCGGGGTCTCCTGGAGCTCGGGAGAACTGCTGGATTCCCAAGGGCTGCTGCTGCTGGGGTAGTCGCGGGCGGAACGCGCGTCATCCTCGCGCTCCTCTCCAGAGCAGCACTCCAGGCAGCGGCCCTCGGCGTCAAAGACCTGGAAGAGAAGCGTGGAGGCGCCGTCGTACTCGAAGTGAATCGCGAGGGCACCCCTCGCGCAACAGATCCGCGCAATCTCGCCGCAGCCGCGAGTCATGAAGATTTTGCCAATAGGAACCGCTTCGATCTTCACTCTGATCGCCGGAGCGCCACAATCAGCATGCTGCAGCCAGAGCTCGAGAGGCCCCCTCAGCGGCATCACGTCGGAGAAGAACCGTGGGAAGCGGATCCAGGAGTTCGGAGGCATCGGCGTCCACAGCACCAGCTCGTGCCAGGAGTCCACCGCGTGGACGGCCACGTCACCGAGGCGCGGCGGCCCCGGGTGCGGTGAGGATGACGCTGCTCGCCACTTCGTCCTCCTGAGCCTATGGCTAAGGCGTACAAGGGTAGCGGGTACCCCGGCAGAGGACGCTCGCACAAAGGCCTCGCCACCACCTTCAACGCCGCCTCATCACGGCGATGGATCAACCTCTTCTTCGGCGGGAGTGGCTCCGGGGCATCCCGGGGGGCTTTCCCCTTCTCCTCGGCAGAGAATCTTCTGATGGGCGCCATTGGAGCAAGCAGTGGAGCAAGAAGAAGGAAGCAAGCAAGGAAGGGATGGGAAACGGGGGCTTCGCCCCCCTGCCCATTTATAGCAAGAGAAGGCCAACCGGCGTCTCCCACAATCACAGGTAATGATGGTTTCCCTTGCATGTCGCAGGGACTTGTCAAGTCGTGCAGTCACCGAAGCAGCGTGGGGAAGCGGAGACGCCCACGTTCAATCAATCGGCACGTGTCAATCGAGGCTGCAGGCTTTTGGGGCCTACGGCGCTTCGAGCTTGACCCTTTGGCTTCGCCGCGAAGCCAAGCCCGCGCACACCTTGGGCCCGGGGGCTACTGTCGGCGTTCTGGGAACGGGGGTCCCCAGACATGCCTTCCTGCGGCCCACAGCGTGGATGATCCAGCAGGCCGTACGGCCCATCTTCACCAACAAAGCACTCAAGACCCTCGCGAGGGGCCAAGCCTTGTGAGGCGGATGACGCAAGACCTCCTCCGGGGTGGCCTAGCTAGGCAGGCTCACGAGGAGCGGAGACATCAAGGCGGGGCGAACCTCACGAGGCTTTCGTGACGTGAGCAGTGACGATCGACACCAGGCGGGCGCCAACGCGCACAGCATCCTTGTTTCCTCTTTGGTGCAAAGGGGCAAGCGCAGCCGTGGTGTACCGAGGCATCAGGCAAAGGTTGCCATTTCGGTGCAACAAGACCAAGACCAAGGACTGCAAGACGGAGGTCATCGTGGAGCCCAGAGCAGCATCACCACCAGAACTTTGTGCAGGCGAAGACTACTTTTGTCAGGATAGCTTGTACTAGTTGTCCCCCTTTAAACTAGCCCGCCATTGTGGCTCCCTTCCCGCTCGATATTTGGGAAGAGGACCAGGGCCTCTATAAATAGGGCTAGCCACCACAGTGGAAGGGGACGAGGAGACACACAAGCTCACCGAGCCCAAGAATGCCTCAACCTCAGGAGGCCGTTCTTCCCTTGTATTGTTCATCATTAGGCCAAGAGGCAATCCACCACCACCACACTCGAGTAGGGTGTTACACCGCAACGGTGGCCCGAACCATTATAAACCCTGTGTCCATCTGTGTTGTGAGTTCGTCGAGTTCGTCCGCGAGATCCTAGCAAGCTAGAGAGTAGATTGGTTGGAGGGATAGACTTCGCGCGCACCCTAGTGTTCGAACCTTAAGGGTTTGCCGGAACCCCAACCCCGACAGAAGATATAGACAGCCCTAGTTGATACATGAGCTATTTGAGCATGCAAAACAGAATTTCATTTGAAGGTTTAGAGTTTGGCACATACAAATTTACTTGGAACGGCAGGTAGATACCGCATATAGGAAGGTATGGTGGACTCATATGGAATAACATTTGGGGTTTATGGAGGTGGATGCACAAGCAGTATTCCTGCTTAGTACAAGTGAAGGCTAGAAAGAGACTGGGAAGCGACCAGCTAGAGAGCGACAACAGTCATGAACATGCATTAAAATTAATCAACACTGAGTGCAAGCATGAGTAGGATATAATTCACCATGAACATAAATATCGTGGAGGCTATGTTGGTTTTGTTTCAACTACATGCGTGAACATGTGCCAAGTCAGGCCACTCGAATCGTTCAAAGGAGGATACCACCCTATCATACCACATCACAACTATTTTAATAGCATGTTGGCACGCAAGGTAAACCATTATAAACTCCTAGCTGATTAAGCATGGCATGAGCAACTAAAATCTCTAATTGTCATTGCAAACATGTTTCATTCATAGTAGGATGAATCAGGAACGATGAACTAATCATATTTACAAAAAAAAGATAGGTCGAGTTCATACCAGCTTTTCTCATCTCTATCAGTTCATCATATATTGTCATTATTGCCTTTCACTTGCACAACCGAACGGTGTGGATAATAATAATAGTGCACGTGCATTGGACTAAGCTAGAATCTGCAAGCATTTAATAGACAGGAGAAGACAAGGTAATATGGGTTCTTGGTTAGATCAACAATAATGCATATGAGAGCCACTCAACATTTTCATCATGGTCTTCTCCTCTCGACCCCCAAAGAAAAGAAAGGAAATAAAACCATTTACACGGGAAAGCTGCCAACAAGAAAAAGAAGAACGAGAAATCTTTTTGGATTTTCTTTTTAATTACTACTACTACAGGCATGGAAAGTAAACTAGCTAAAAGCTACAAGTAATTTTTTGGTTTTTCTTAAGGTTTTTCAAACACACAAGAAGAATGCTGGAAAAGAAAATAAACTAACATGGATAGTACAATGAAAAAGTATAAGCATCGACAACTGGAATGAGTGTGTGAACATGAATGTAATGTCAGTGAGAAATACGTACTCCCCCAAGCTTTGGCTTTTGGCCTAAGTTGGTCTATGGCCACGGTTGGCCTGGTGGATATCCAAAGTTGTAGCTGGGGTCGTACTAAGATGCAGCAGCTACTGCCTGACGAGCTGCAGCTTGGAGGCGAGCTGCCTCCATCCTCCTCTCGTACTCGTTCGCCTCCTCCCTGGTTATAACATATCTCCTTTTTGCCTGAAAGTCAAAGGAAGTAGGAGCAGGGAGAGCAACATGGACGGTGTGCCATCTGTCAAAGATTAGTCGGTACTGGAGGAACTGATCGTTCCTCTCAACAAACTAGTGGCGAACCAAAGCATCATACTCTAGATAAGTAGGAGGCAACTCAATATCATTTCCATGTATTGGTATATCAAGATAGTTAGCTACATGAGTTGCATAAATTCCACCAAAAAAATATCCACTTATACTGTTGTGATGCAACCTACATGCAACAATAGCCCCCAAGTTATATTGTTTATCACCTAATGCCGCACTCTTGAGGACACTAAGGTCTAGAACGCACATGTGACAAGCCTCATCTTTACCGTTAATGCATCTACCTATGAAGAGAGCAAAATAATGTATGGAAGGGAAATGAATGCTCCCTATGGTACCTTGTGTGATTTCTCTAGATTCCCCCACAGTGATACTAGCAAGAAAGTCTTTATATTCATATTTGCGAGGTTCACTAACATTGCCCCGGTGCGGGAGTTTACAAGCAGTATTAAATTCTTCTAGGTCCATGGTATATGATTTATCATAAAGATCAAATAAAACAGTGTAAGAATTGCCCGAGGATGTGAATTTAAACCTTCTCACAAATGAATTAGTTAGATAGAGGTATTGTCGGCACTTATCTGACACGAAGCTCTCAAGATCAGTGTTACGCACATACGTGTCAAATTCATCCTTGATGCCTGCCTGGACCATGAACTCCTCTCACGGCCATTCACAAGGCCGCACTTGAGCTTCCCTTAGTATTTCATTGCCCGGCTCACGTATCGCGAGCCTCGGTCCTTGCTTCCTTGAGGAACCACCTTGGTACATTTTCCTAAACACATTTCTTCCTCTGAAAAATATCTGAAATTTTTAGTGACTCAAAATAAAAGTGAATCAAACTCAACAAGATTGATAGCAACTACTCCCATACGTGCCGAGAGGCAAAATCATGCAATAAAACTACTTTTGACCACATAAATTTGACATGCAAGCTCAAGAACAGGGTCACATAAGCAGCAAAACTTGCAATAAATAAAGCACTAGAACAAAAACTAGTTGGATGTTGGAGGAGTCACATACCGAAGAACAATCCCCCAAAGCAGTTTTGTGAATGGAGCTTTGAGCTAGGAGATCGAAAATGGAAGCAAGATGAGCTAGAACTCGAGTTTGAGCTGGTGGATGATTTTTTCTAGAGGAAGATGAAGTGTGTGGGTGCAAGAATAAGTGGAGGGGGCACATGTGGGGTCTACGAGGTAGGGGGCGCACCCTGGACACTCGTGGCCACGTGGTGGGTCCCCCTGGTGTGTTCTGAGTGCTAATAATTCTTAAATATTCTAGACAAAGTCATATAAAATTTTCAGTACATTTGGAGAACTTTTATTTTCGGTGTATTTTTATTGCAAGGATAATTCAGAAAATAGACAGAAAATACTATTTTTTGCTTTATTTAATCTAAATAACAGAAAGTAAAAAGAGGGTACAGAGAGTTGTGCTTTCTAACTTCATCCATCTCATGCTCATCAAAAGGAATCCACTAACAAGGTTGATCAAGTCTTGTTAACAAACTCTTTCTGAATAACATGAAGCCGGAGAATTTTCAAATAACACTAAGTTACCTCAACGGGGATATGCATGTCCCCAACAATAAGAATATCATACTTCTTCTTGACAGTAGGAAGAGGAAATTCAAAACCTCCAATAGTAATCGTTGGAATTTTTCCAATGGAATTGATACTGTTGACTTGAGGTTGTTTCCTCGGAAAGTGTACCGTATGCTCATTACCATTAACATGAAAAGTGATATTGCCTTTATTGCAATCAATAACAACCCCTGCAGTATTCAAAAAGGGTCTACCAAGAATAATAGACATACTATCGTCCTCGGGAATATCAAGAATAACGAAGTCCGTTAAAATAGTAACGTTTGCAACCACAACAGGCACATCCTCACAAATACTGACAGGTATAGCAGTTGATTTATCAGCCATTTGCAAAGATATTTCAGTAGGTTTCAACTTATTCAAATCAAGTCTACGATATAAAGAGAGAGGCATAACATTAACACCGGCTCCAAGATCACATAAAGCAGTTTAACATTTCTTTTAATGGAGCATGGTATAGTTGGTACTCTTGGATCTCCTAGTTTCTTAGGTATTCCACCCTTAAAAGTATAATTAGCAAGCATGGTGGAAATTTCAGCTTTCGGTATCTTTCTTTTATTTGTAACAATATCTTTCATATACTTAGCAAAAGGATTCATTTTAAGCATATCAGTCAAACGCATACGCAAAAAGATAGGTCTAATCATTTCAGCAAAGCGCTCAAAATCCTCATCATCCTTTTTCTTGGATGGTTTAGGAGGAAAAGGCATGGGTTTCTGAACCCATGGTTCTCTTTCTTTACCGTGCTTCCTAGCAACGAAGTCTCTCTTATCATAACGTTGATTCTTTGATTGTGGGTTATCAAGATCAACAGCGGGTTCAATCTCTACATCATTGTTATTGCTAGGTTGAGCATCAACATGAACATCATCATTAACATTATCACTAGGTTCTTGTTCATTGCCAGATTGTGTTTCAGTATCAGAAATAGAAATATAATTGGGATTCTCTGGTGTGTCAACAACATGTTCACTAGAAACATGCAAAGTCCTATCATTTTTCTTTTTCATCTTCTTAGAAGAACTAGGTGCATCAACATTAGTTTCTAAGAATCTTGCTCAATTCTCTTAGGGTGGCCCTCAGGATACAAAGGTTCTTGAGTCATTTTACCCCCTCTAGTCACAAATCTAACAACATTATCATTTTTCTTATTATCTAATTCATTGAGAAAATCATTCTGAGCCTTAAGTACTTGTTCTACTTGAGTGGTAACCATAGAAGCATGTTTACTAATAATTTTAAGTTCACCCTTAACTCTAGACATATAATCACTCAAGTGTACAATCATATAAGCATTACGTTTCAATTGTCTATCAACATAAGCATTGAAGTTTTCTTGTTTAACAATAAAATTATAAAACTCATCTAAGCATTGGCTAGCAGACTTATAACGAGGAATATCACCTTCATCAAATCTATAGAGAGAATTTACCTTTACTACATGTGTCGGGTTATCAAGACCATGTATCTCTTCAATAGGTGGTAAATTCTTAACATCTTCAGCTTTAATACCTTTTTGTTTCATAGATTTCTTTGCCTCTTGCATATCTTCGGGACTAGGAAATAGAATACCCCTTTTCTTTGGAGTTGGCTTAGGAGTTGGTTCAAGAAGTGTCCAATCATTTTCGTTACTCAACATATTATTCAATAGTAATTCAGCTTGATCAATAGATCTTTCCCTGAAAACACAACCAGCACAACTATCCAGGTGGTCTCTGGAAACATCACTTAGTCCATTATAAAAGATATCAAGTATTTCATTTTTCTTGAGAGGATGATCATGCAAAGAATTAAGTAATCGGAGAAGCCTCCCCCAGGCTTGTGGGAGACTCTCTTCTTCAATTTGCACAAAATTATATATTTCCCTTAAGGCAGCTTGTTTCTTATGAGCAGGGAAATATTTAGCAGAGAAGTAATCAATCATATCCTGGGGACTACGCACACAACCAGGATCAAGAGAATTAAACCATGTTTTGGCATCACCCTTTAATGAGAACGGAAACAACTTAAGGATAAAGTAATAGCGATTTTTCTCATCATTAGTGAACAGGGTGGCTATATCATTTAATTTAGTAAGATGTGCCACAACAGTTTCAGATTCATAGCAATAAAAGGATCAGATTCAACTAAAGTAATTAACTCAAGATCGACAAAGAAATTATAATCCTTATCGGAAATACAGATAGGTGAAGTAGCAAAAACAGGGTCATATTTCATTCTAGCATTCAAAGACCTTTCTTTTAGCTTAGCTAATAGTTTCTTAAGATCATATCTGTCATTGCAAGCTCAAAAGTCTCTAGTAGTTTCTTCATCCATAACATAATCCTCAGGCACAACAGGCAACTCATATCTAGGGGGAGAATCTTCATCATCATTTTCATCAATATTATCAGTTTCAATAATTTCATTCTCTCTAACCCTAGCATGTTGTTCATCAAGAAATTCACCTAATGGCACAGTATTATCAAGCATAGAAGTAGTTTCATCATAAGTATCATGCCAAGCAGAAGTGGCATCATCAATTACATGCGACATATCAGAATAAATAGCAGGGGTAGGTGTCGCAACTTTACTCAAAACAGAAGGTGAATCAAGTGCAGAGCTAGATGGCAGTTCCTTTATCTCCCCTCGTAGTTGAGGGAAAAATCTTGGTTCTTTCATATTTCAAGTTCCCCATAGTGATCAACAGATATAAATCCCAAGTGACTCAAAGAATAGAGCTATGTTCCCCGGCAACGGCGCCAGAAAATAGTCTTGATAACGCACAAGTATAGGGGATCGCAACAGTTTTCGAGGGTAGAGTATTCAACCCAAATTTATTGGTTCGACACAAGGGGAGCCAAAGAATATTCTCAAGTATTAATAGTTGAGTTGTCAATTCAACCGCACCTGAAAGACTTAATATCTGCAGCAAAGTATTTAGTAGCAAATTAATATGGAAGTAACAGTAATGGTGGCAAAAGTAACAGTATTGGTTTTGTAGTGATTGTAATAGTGGCAACGGAAAAGTAACTAAGCAAAGATCAATATGTGAAAAGCTCGTAGGCAATGGATCAGTGATGGATAATTATGTCAGATGTGATTCCTCATGTAACAGTTATAACATAGGGTGACCCAGAACTAGCTCCAGTTCATCAATGTAATGTGGGCATGTATCCCGAGTATAGTCATACGTGCTTATGGAAAGAACTTGCGTGACATCTTTTGTCCTACCCTCCCGTGGCAGCGGGGTCATATTGGAAACTAAGGGATATTAAGGCCTCCTTTTAATAGAGTACCGGAACAAAGCATTAACACTTAGTGAATACATGAACTCCTCAAACTATAGTCATCATCGGTAATTGTCCCGATTATTGTCACTTCAGGGTTAACGGATCGTAACACATAGTAGGTGACTATTGACTTGCAAAATAGGATCAAGAACTCACATATATTCATGGAAACATAATAGGTTCCGATCTAAAATCAAGGCACTCGGGCCCTAGTGACAAGCATTAAGCATAGCAAAGTCATAGCAAC
This sequence comes from Triticum urartu, assembly GCF_056163025.1. Taxonomy (NCBI): domain Eukaryota; kingdom Viridiplantae; phylum Streptophyta; class Magnoliopsida; order Poales; family Poaceae; genus Triticum; species Triticum urartu. The sequence continues at coordinate 62,615,055 of NC_141874.1, read as the reverse complement.
ATCAATCTCAGAAAATAATGGATACTGGGGATCAAACCCTAACAAAACTAACGCAATTACATGATAAATCTTATCCAACCCATCACCGTCCAGCAATCCTACGATGGAATTACTCACTCACGGCAGTGAGCATCATGAAATTGGTGATGGAGGAAGGTTGATGATGACGATGGCGATGAATTCCCCTCTCCAGAACCCCGAACGGACTCCAGATCAGCCCTCCCGAGAGAGATTAGGGCTTGGAGGCGGCTCTGTATCGTAAAACGCGATGAATCCTTCTTTCTGATTTTTTTCTCCCTGAACATGAATATATAGAGTTGGAGTTGAGGTCGGTGGAGTATCAGGGGGCCCACGAGACAGGGGGGCGCGCCCCCACCCTCGTGGACAGGGTGTGGGCCCCCTGACGTTGATTTTGTCGCCAGTATTTTTATATATTCCAAAAATATTCTCCGTGAAGTTTCAGGTCATTCCGAGAACTTTTATTTCTGCACAAAAATAACACCATGGCAATTCTGCTGAAAATAGCGTCAGTCCGGGTTAGTTCCATTCAAATCATGCAAGTTAAAGTCCAAAACAAGGTCAAAAGTTTTTGGAAACGTATCAACGTTGCGCTGGCTCTTCGAGAGACTCCCTCGACCACATCCACTCCATGTCGACCGCACGCGCCGTCTAAACCTACCTCGCCGGCCGGAGTTAACTCCGACGTGATTTACTCCGCCACTGACCTGCTCGGACCGCCTATAAAAGGCCACCCCGAGCTCCGTTCTTCATCCACACCACTCCACCACCATCTCAATCGACCTCCCGCACATTGCCTCGACCTCGGCAGGGTCTTCTTCCCCTGCTCCGACCACCGATCCGCCGCCACCCTCCCCGATCAGCATGACGCCACTACTCCACCTTCACCTCCAAAACTCTGCTAGTAGCCCACTCATCCACCATGTGATCGTTTCCGCGCTTCAATTTGATGCGAGAAGCCCTCTCCGGCGAAGCCACAACCACCTGACGCCGCTGTCCACTGGAGTCGACCTTGTCGTCGTTCTAGTGCTCGCCGGCGATCACCACCACCACCCACCGACGCGGGGTGCCACCCCGAACACGTCCCGACTGTCGCCGCATCCTTCAACTCCGGTGATTGCCGCCGGTGACCATTGCCTCCCCTTTGTACACGCGCATGTAGAGCGCGTTTGAATTTCAAACCTGACGGGTGGGGCCCACCCGTTAGTATTCTGTTCTTTTCGGTTATTTCTGAAAGCATCTTTTGCCTCTTTACGCTTTCTTCTCAAGGAAGCGTATTCCTATCTGAGGTATTTTTATTTATTACCGCGGGGACCCGCTGGCAGTTATTTTGTTACAGAGAGGTCCCTGGTTTTAAATCCTTAATAACTTTTAAACCACAGATCAGTTTCAATTGATTCTTTTTCTAAAATTCTTATTTTTCACTCTAGTTTATATTAGTATTTATTTAAAAATAGTTTGAGACAACTTTTTGTGCTGTTGCAAAAAAGTTGAAGTTGGACTTCTATTTTCAGAAAACGAAGAGGGGGGCTATACCGGGAGTTTTGAAGAACCTCTTGCTGATTACTTTGGTCAGGGCAAGCATTATTGGACTTGGGTTATAGTGAATTGCTTGCATGGTTGCATCGGAGTAGTTTTGCACCGTATAGTAGTAATAGTAGAAGCATGCATCGGTCACGTCAATGTGAGCACTATTGCATGAACCCTGTTGCATGTCGTGTGAGCACTGTTGCATTCATCATATTTCTTTTTGCTAACGTAGGAATGTGGTAAGAATCCAGGAGTGTATCTCCTGCCTTGGACGTGCTGATGGGCACGGGATGTGCTATGACACGACGGTGTCATTATGGCATGAGAGATATGACAGTCTTAATAACAACACCTCCTGAGTCGACCTAGAATCGAGTCTTGTTCCATTAAGCCTAACTACACACCATGCTGCCACTTATCTTCCCGTAAGGGGAGTGTGATTAGTAAGTTGTTAACCCCTTTTCGTGTACACACCACTTAGAGAGGCCACGATGAGGGTTCCGCGGCCATGGACTAATGCCAGTCATCGGGTCAGGGGGCATGGGTGTATCCGGCTTGGCCGAGAGGGGGCACCCCTTGTAATTCGCGTGTATTAATAGTGATCCCATGCAATTTGAGACGATGGTCTCCCCGACTTAGAATTTTTCTTGAAAGATGCTTTGGGTGATTCCTGGCATCCAGAAAGTTATTCTGGTGTATGCTGGTCAGATGTGTTTCCAACCCAAAAACCATAATGGAAATTAGTCAAGGTCTAAACATTGGCTACAGAAATTCCATACATGTGGGTAAAGAGTACACCCTCTACAGTGTTACATATATTCGAATAGCCGTGTCCACGGTCAAGGGCACAGTTGGGAAGGGTCAAGTATTGGTCCCGGTGTCGGTCTCTGAAGGAAAATAATTAAACTGAGCTTGATCAATCTTGCAGGATAATTATGGTCACCACCGAGGTTGTCATGAATATTACTGTTATACATATTATGGTTGTGGTGGACTAACCCATTTCTCTTATTCAACTGTACTGAGTGTCACTTGGGATGGCTAGACTACCCGTGCACTCAGCTTTATTTTCTTTTCTGAGTATCACTTGGGATGGCTAGACTACCCGGATACTCAGTTTTATTTTCAAGGCCTCTCGTGGCGTCGCTTGAGTTCTCGGGCAGTCTTGTCTCTCCCGATTCTCTTTTAGACACCTTTTTGGCATTTCTTTCAAATACCTTACGAGGCGTCGCTTTCAGACACCCGTTTGGCATTTTTCTTGGAATTTCTCATGCGGTCCAACGCCCGATGTTTCACTTTAAATTTCTTGGCTATCACTATTGTTATTTGATTGTTTATCCACATCAGATTGACATTATCATGCCATGATTTAATTCCAGTCAACATGTGCATTTAAGATAGCCCATCATGAGCATTTGCATCCATTATACCTTTTGTTCATAATGTTTGCGAGTACATTCCAACATGCTCACAAGCTTATCACTGGCTATTGTCTTGGCCAGACCTGGAGGAGGACGAGCTTGCAGAGAAGGATTGCGCTAGCGAGCCCAACGCGTAGAGGTGTTCCCAGTCAGTCACCTATGGATTTGGAGTCTACCACATGCACCATCCACTAGTGCTTCCGCTACACAAATAAAATAGTCAAGCCTCACCCTGACGCTTGCTTACTTTATTGTATCGGTGTTATATCACCGTCACCTACTGTCATATTCCACCGCCACCTGTTTTACAAGTTTGTAACAGATTGTAGAGCACTCTGGCTCAACCTGATATAATATTATGTTTGTACTGCTTATCTATATCAAGGAAGTCCACCAGCAGTCCTCATCTTGGGGCTGGTGTGACTTTGGGCTATTATGTGTTTAATTACAAAATTGGGCCTGACAAGCATCCACGAATTCGTCCACCAGCCTTCTGCGCTGGATGCGCAACATGGCATTCTCGTCCATAAGTTTCTCGATGATGACGCCGGTCCTCTTCAACAAGGCAGTGGTCTCCTCCTGCTGCTCGAAACTTCCGACGATCTTTGCCCTCAGCAGGTCGTGCTCGGCCTGGAGCTTCGGATTGCTCTCATTAGTTGCTGGATGCCGCCGGTAGCCTGTTCAAACGAGGATTTCATGTCGTCATGCGCCCTTGCCCAGCCAGAGATCTGATCCTTCTGGATATGGATGATCGCATGCATGCGCTTGTAAGAGTCCTTGCCTGCCCGCGAGACATTTTTCCAGGCCGCCGTGGCGCGGGAGGACATCTCTGCTGCATTCACGGCGCTGTGGGTCATCTCTTCTGCTTCCGCGGCGCGGCCGGACTAGTCTGCTGCATCGACGGCGCGGCGGGACTGACGGTGTCCTGGACTAGGGGGTACTCACCATGTCGTCTACCAACCAGCTAGATCGGGCCGAGGACCCCCATGACGGTTCACTCATGGGCCACTTCGGGCAGCCCATGCCACATACAAGGGAGATCCCACAAGACTTGGCGCACAAGACGAGGACTCTCCTAAACCCTAGGCCTCTGGTGTGTTATATAAACAAAGGCCATGCTAGTCAATAGAGGACATCTAATATTCATTATAACAATCTCGTGGTAGATACATGTACTCTGTACTACACCCATATCAATACGATCAAAAGCAGGATCTAGGGTATTATCTCTTCGAGAGAGCCAGAACCTGGGTAAAACCATGTGTCCATGTTACCATCGCTCCAAGAAGCCTAGCTTAGGACCCCTACTACGAGATACGCCAGATGTAGAACCAATATTGGTGCTTTCATTGAGAGCCTGCTGGCAGTCGCCACAGTGCGATAGGAATTCGGATTGTCTCCGACGCAATCTACGCATCAGAGCCGAGCTTTATTGTCGATGTCGGCATCTTTGTCGCCGGCTCGACTGGTCACCTCGTCTAGACTGAGGACCACGGTCCACGTCAGATCATTAATATCAGACGGATATTGTAACGCCCGGGTAATTAAGCTATAGTAATCCCACGCTAATGGTGCCACGTTGCCTACGTTACTGTTGCTAATCAATCGTTAGATCAAAACCGGTCCAAAATTCAAATTCAAAATTTGAAGTAAAGTTAAATTATAAAAGTTTTTTAAAAGTTGAAACAAAAATGTTCGGTGGTTGCTGAATATTACGAGGGTAATTATAGTGCAGCAAACATATTTTTAGAAAATGCCTAAACACTTTAAAATGAAATAAAACAGAAAAGAAAATACAAAAAACAGAAAACAAACTAACAAAAAAATTAGAAAGCAATCCCCCACTGGGCCTCGACCCAGCCGGCCCAGTCGGCCACCCCACCAGGCCGGCCCAACCACCCCCGCACCCCCATAACCTCCCCCACTCCTCCCACTCGCCCACCGACACCCACACTCCCCCCTCGAAATATCTTCCCCTCTCCCCCGATTTGGATCGGGATCGAGGAGGGAACCGCTCCCCGCTGCCACCCGGTGCCACCTCGCCGCGACGCCGCACCGCCATCGCCCGTCGTCGTCCATAGCCGCCAGGACCCTCCTCCCCGGCGCCGGCCGTCCCCATCAACTTCCCCAACCCCCGCTGCCCTGGCCCTGCACCCCCCTGTGAGGCCCTCCATCTCTGCGTCCGCTCCGCTTCGCGCTCCCGCGTGCCCGCGGCCCGCGCTCACCTGACCTGTTGCACCCAGCGCCGCTCCACCGCACGGTGGCTGCGCCCGGCTACGCCCGCCGCGGCTTCTGCCCCTCCGTCCCACCTCGTTTTCGCGTGCGCCTGCCGTGGCCGCGTTTGGCCACCGCCGGCTCCCGCTACTCTCTGCTTCCCTGTGTCTACTCCGCATGCGCGCGCTCCCCGCCTCGCTGCACTGGTCGTGCCCCAGGCGCGCCCTGACCCCGTCCTCACGCTGCTCCCCCTCTTCCCCCACCTCTGCTCCGTGCCGGCCAACGTCATCAACCACAGCCCTGCACCACTCGTCGCCGCCGCCTGGTTCAGACCCCGCCTTTGCTCGCCCTGTGTCGCCGCGCACACGCCCCTTGGCCTCTCCTGCCTGCGTGCACCATCGCCCATGGACGCGTCTGCTCGCCGCGACGCTGCTCGCGCGTCCCTTCACCCACTGCGCCGCCCCCTGCATCCCACTGAGCGTGCTCGCCCACCCGGCGCGCCTCCAGCTGCGGCGCTCCCACCGCGGCACCGCCCTGGCCTTCTCCCCGCTCACCCATGCGCCTCCCTTGTGCCTGGCCGCCGGCGCCGGCGTGCGCCGCACGCGCCCAGTGCCCTCGGGGTCGCGCCCGCACCCCTGCACGCGGCGCCCGTCGCCCGCTGCGCCCGGTCGGGCGCACGCCCGCACCCGAACGCCCGCACCCGTTAAGGCCTTTGGGCCTATGACAAAGGGACCCACGCCCAGAACGTTTTCATAAAAAAATAAAATAATAATAATAATAAAAGAATTAATTAACTTAATTAATTTTGATTAACTAAACCAAAACAACTAATTAAGCCTATCTAATTAAACCTAAACCCTAATTAACTAAAACAGTCAATGACAGGGGGGTCCCACCCCTGTTGACCAGTGTCGGTGTACAAAAAGAGGGGTACACTTTTTTGTACCCCTATAACTGTGCACGGGCAGTCTGAGCCACGGGCACCACCACACCAAGCAAGGCAAGGGAGGTGAGCCAGGGTAAGACCGAAGCTCAAGAGAATTACGACGCCAAGACCAAGACCACAAAGAACAAAGGGGACGAACCGGACTCCCTCGGCAAAATCCTTGCCGGGAGACAGTTCTAGCAGCCCCGGCAAGACCCTTGCCGCGGCGACTCGTCCCACGCCTACGGAGCAGATCACCCTTGAGTCCACTGCCCCCAAAGGGCAAGGATTCGGGAGACATCCCCGTGGCGATATGCAGATCTTTGTGAAGACATTCAAGACCGGATACGCACTAAGGAGACGACAACCCTTGGCGGGATCCCAGCCGAGGAAGACCACAAGGCCCCCGGCAAGCGCCTTGCCGGGGATGACAGCAGGCGCCTCGGCAAGACCCTTGCCGGGGCCCCGGCAAGGCCCTTGCTGAGGACACCCGCAGGGCCACCATCAGGCCCACACCGACTGAGCCTCCACCACCGCATGCATGCAGCTGCCGACCCAACCAGCTGGGCAGGCACCTGCGTGGCGGCATGCAGATCTTCATGAAGACCCACCACTGCGCCACCTCAGCTGCCTGCCTGCCTGCGTGGCATCTCAGGCGTCGCTGGCCAGGGCGCGTGTCGACATAAGAAGGAGCGGCGACGGACAAGGCAGATCTCTCCCCCGTCCCCGATAAAGCAAGGACACCTAAGCAAGACGCATTAAATGCACCTTGTCATGAAATGTGAGGGATAACCTCGCATCACTGTTCCCTTTCCACCTCCTGTGTGCCACTTTGGCAACCCCTTTTCCTATAAAAGGAGGCCCGAGGCGACCAGGAGAAGGATTCGGCTTTTTGGAGCTCCTCACGGCCCCATTGCTAGCTCAAGAACACAGATATACAGTCCACCAAAGCAGGAGTAGGGTTTTACGCATCCTTGCGGCCAGAACCTGGATAAATGAACCGTGTGCTACCTGTTAGATCCGCTCTTCTCACGACCCCGCGCCCCGCCAACCGTAGTAGGGATTCTTGTGATCCCATAGGTGTCGTTCGCTCAGCCCCGACATCTCTGGCGTGCCAGGTAGGGGGCGCAGTTGTGAGAATCGGCTTTAGCAGTTAGTTCAGCGCTTCTTCATCATCATGGCGCCCAAGAAGCAGACGACGGTGGCAGCTGGCCAGTCGGAAGCCGGAAAGTCCGTCCCAACGCCGGCGAGCAGCGGATCGGTCGCAGAGAGGACCCGGGGCGCTGCTCGCGAACACCAACACCATCCTAGCAGCCGGAGTTTGGGAGGCGGCAATGTTCGTGAGCCTGGTAACGGGCCACATATCGCCAAATCCAAAGGCGGAGCCAAGTCCTTCGCGGGTGGAGCGGGGCCTTCCAAGGTCATCGCCGCCCCGCCCGAAGGCGACGCGAGGGCCTCCAAGACTCCCACGCTGGCGTCAACAGCGCGCTCCTCCCAGGCAGCGCGCGATGAGCAGCGTAATCACGTCGAAGACCCCGGGCGCCGCCACGGGAAGAGCCCCGAGCGCCACTCCCGGGACGTAGAAGACCTTCCCACTCGCCGAGGCGCTGGCGAAAGCGGCATGCGACCGCGGGGTCGTGATAGAGCTCCTTCTGACATGGTCAGAAGTCGAAGCGCGTCGCGATCCGTGCAGGTTTCGCTGCCACTGACACCAGCAAAGGCCCTGGCGCACGCGCAGTTGCTCCTCGATTTTCCTCCCACTACAGGGAAACTCGACGAATGGAGAGCCACTATCTGAAGCCTTGTTGCGGTGGCCAACAAAGACGAACCAAGTCCGGTGAGGCCCCCGGGTCGACGCTCCAATGGAGTTCCGCGGACCAGTGGCGGAAAAGCCGGCGGCGCCGTGACCACGATGCATTCACCTCTTCCCCATCCGATACCGCGGACGCCGGCTCGTCGCGACGTGGCGGGCGACGCCATCTCCATAGCATCGTCTGACCCGCGGACCCACTGTGATCAGCGCCAAGTTCTTCGGGAACAAGCCCATGTAGACGCTCGAACCACTATAGAGCGCCGGCGCGGAGCGCGCCACCAGTCAGACAGGCGAGCAGGGCCTGCTGTGAACCACCCGGCCCCGGAGAGCCCTGGAGGCCTACCTTACGAGATAGGTTGTCCGGCTTTTACCCATGAGCTGCGGCAGTTCCAGTGGCCCACTCACCGCACCTTCAAACCTGAGGTTGGCGAAAAATATGGCGGCAAGACTCACCCGTCTGAGTTCCTCAGCATCTACACCATCACGATGCAAGCCGCCGGAGCCCGCAACGATAAGATGCTCGCGAATTACTTTCCATTGGCTCTTAAACCCAACGTCATGTCGTGGTTGATGCACTTGCCGGTAGATTCTATTTCGTCCTGGTCGGATTTGTGCCATGAGTTTGTGGGCGCCTTTACTGGAGGTCACCAAGCCCATGGCCAAGCAAGCGACCTGCATGTCATTCCCCGGAAGGGAGGCGAGAGTCTGCGCAAGTATATACAGAGGTTCAACCGGGTACAGTACAATATCCCTGATGTTCACCCTGCCGCCATCATCAGCGCGTTCCATCAGAACATGCATAACCGCAAGATGCGCGAAGAACTGGCGATGAACAAGGTGAAAGATGTGGCAGAGCTCTATGTTCTTGCTGACAAATGTGCCCGAGCTGAGGAGGGGAGGAAGTACCCCGGTGAAGATGCCGGATGGAAACTGACTCCTCAGATGAGGATACTGCCACCCCGGTGAAGAAAGGTTGGCGCCGCAACAGGAAGCGGAAAGGTAAAGTTGTGCTTGCCGTCGAGGGATCTGGCGACTTCGGCTCCGCCAAGAAAACCAAGGCAGATGACCCCGGCAAGGAAATTGCCGGATGTGTCACCTGTTGGGCCTTGGCGGCTGCCGAGAAGCCAGGAAACTCCGACAAGCAATACTGCAAGATCCATCGCACCAAAGGCCATGATCTCCAGAACTGCCGACAGGTTAAGCTCCTTGTTGAGAAGCAGAGGGCTGAATATGAGAGGCGGGACAAGGAGAAAGGCCAGGACGGTGCTGAGGGTCCGGCAAGAAGCGTGATGGCCAGGCGGGCCGTCGCGGCAAGGAGAAACAGCAGGAGAGGCCCGCCCGGGGCCATGACAAAAAGGCAGAAGACGGTGATCATGAAGAGGATGATGAGTCTGGTGACCAAGGATTTCAGAAAGCTACAGAAGCCATGTGCGTCGATGGCGGTGCCTCGCTGCATACCTCTCACCGCCAGCTTAAACAGTGGGCGCGTGAGATTACAGCGGCGGAACCGTCGTTTGATTCCCAAAGGCCGCTGAAGTGGTCGAGAAATTGCAGATTCCTGACGGAGACCTCGAAGAGACGGGCACGTTTCAGGGGGTCAACCCGGGAAGAAGTCAACCAAAGGGGAAGGTCACGCTGCCCGTGACCTTTGGGAGCGATCTGAACTACAGGACAGAAAGGGTTGTGTTCGACGTTGCCAAGATCCCCTTGCCTTACAACGGGATCCTTGGACGCCAAGCGCTGGCCAAGTTCATGGCGGCGTCACATTACGCCTACAACACCTTGAAGATGCCGGGGCCTGTGACGATCATCACCGTCCCATCAGACAAGAAGGATGCGCTAATCTGCGCTGACCAACTCTATCAACAAGCAGTTGCAGTAGCCTCCACTGCCAAGGCGCTTGCTCCTGCCGCTCGAGCCCCGGGAATGCAAAAGAAGAAGACCGGTGAGACCTCAGGCACCCACTCCGGCAAGCGCACCTCTTCGGAGTGTAGCGCTCCCGTCGAGGACGTGCCAGAGAGCTCCGCCGACAGAAACAAGAAGTCCAGGGCCACACCTCCAGGAACCAAGAAGGTTTCTGTCAAGGAGGACGGCGCGGGAGGAGCTTTTACCATAAGCTCCACCCTTGACAACAAATAGGAAGACGCGCTCGTCACCTTCCTGCAGGCGAATGTCGATGTGTTTGCTTGGCAAGCATCCGACATCCCCGGCGTTCCCAGGAAGGTGATTGAGCACCACCTTGTTGTCTTTCCTAATGCGCGGCCCGTCAAGCAGAAGGTCAGAAAGCAAGCTTTGGAACGACAAGAGTTCATCACAGGGGAGATCCGGAAACTGGAAGCAGCGGGTTTGGTAAGAGGAGTGCTCCATCCAACGTGGTTGGCCAATCCGGTGGTAGTGCGCAAGGAAAATGGGAAGTGGAGGCTGTGTATTGATTACACAAATATTAATAAGGCTTGTCCCAAAGACCCCTTCCCGTTGCCGCGCATCGAACAGATTGTTGACTCCACAGCTGGGTGTGATCTGTTGTCATTCCTCAATGCCTACTCCGGCTACCACCAGATCTTCATGGCAAGGGAAGATGAAGAGAAAACGGCATTCATCACCCCATGTGGTATGTATTGCTTTATACGGATGCCTTTCGGCTTGAAGAGTGCTGGTTCAACGTTTGCAAGGGCGGTCCAGATTGGTTTTGAACCGCAGCTCCATAGAAATATGGAAGCCTATATGGATGATATAGTGGTCAAAATCAAGAATAGGGCAACCCTCATATCAGATTTACAAGAAACATTTGCAAACCTACGCAAGATCAATCTCAAGCTGAACCCTGAGAAGTGCGTCTTCGGCGTCCCGTCTGGCAAGCTTCTAGGGTTCTTTGTGTCACAGCGTGGGATAGAGGCCAATCCGGACAAGATCAAAGCTATAGAGCGGATTGAAGCGCCCAAGCGAGTCAAGGATGTGTGTTGGCTTGCCGGTTGCGTTGCCGCCTCTGTTGGAAAAGGCAATGCCTAGGAGGCGCTTAGGCACGCCTAGGCGCTAGGCAATGGCCAAACGCCTCGCCTAGGGCATAAATGTAGGTCTAGGCAGGGCAAGCAAGGAATTGCCTACCCAAGCAAGAAATTATGCCACATACTGCACTGATATGCCAAATGGGTTATATTCCAATGACAGTAGATGGTAATTAACTTATTTATATGCCCTAAACTAATATCAACATTCATATAATAATCACAAATACACTATGAGTAAAAACTATATTACCGCCTAGGCCGCGCCTAGGGCTCTTAGGCACCGCCTAGGCACTAGGCGAAGACCAACCGCCTCGCTTATGCCTACCGCTTTTTCCAACCTTGGTTGCCGCCATGAGCAGGTTCATCTCCAAGTCCACTGAGTGCGCCCTTCCCTTTTTCAAGATTTCGAAAAAGGCGGGCCCGATGGAGTGGACACCAGAAGCCGAAGCAGCATTGCAAGATTTGAAGAGGTACCTCTCCTCCGCGCCAATACTAGTTGCGCCTAGGCCACAGGAACTGTTGCTGCTGTACCTGGTGGCAACGAACCAGGTGGTCAGCGCCGCACTAGTGCCGCAGAGAGAAATTGACGATGAGGTAATAGCAGCGACGGAGCCCGATGCCACCGATGCCGAGACGACGCAGCCGGTTGGAGTGCCACCAAGGAAAAAGGTGATGCAGCACCCGGTCTACTTTGGTAGCTCCCTTCTGCAGGGGGCTAAATCAAGGTACTCCAGTGTGCAGAAACTGCTCTTCGGCCTTCTTATGGCCTCGAGGAAGCTGCGTCACTACTTCTAGGCGCACGAAATCACTCTCGTCACTCGCCTCCCTCTGCAACGGATATTGCACAATCCAGACGCAACGGGAAGGATCATGGAGTGGGCACTGGAACTGTCCAGCTTTGGCCTCAAGTTTGAGAGTACCTCGACAATTCAAAGCCGAGTCCTGGCGGAGTTCGTTGCAGAATGGACCGCGACGCCTGACGAAGAAGCTCAAGAGACTGCTCTCCCCGGCAAGGAGGCAAGTTGCGACTGGATCATGTACTTTGATGGAGCTTTCTCCTTACAGGGCGCCGGGGTCGGCGTACTGCTTGTCACGCCCACCGGAGAGCACCTCAAGTACATGATCCAGATGCACTTCCCCAGGGAGGTGTCAACAAACAATACGGCTGAGTACGAAGGGCTGCTTGCCGGTCTTAGGATCGCGGCGGACCTCGGAATCAAGAAACTCGTCGTCAGAGGCGACTCGCAACTTGTCGTCAAGCAAGTCAACAAGGATTACCAGAGCCCGTTGATGAAGGCCTATGTCGATGAAGTGAGAAAGCTGGAAGAGCGTTTTGACGGTATACAGGCAGAATACGTTCCCCGAGCGGAGAATGATATCGCCAATTACCTGTCAAAACGCGCTGCCCTCAAGCTACCTGTGGAACCAGGTACCTTTGTGCTTCAGCTAACTCAGCCATCCGTTGATCCATCAACAGAGCAAAACAAGAGGAGGAAATCAGGGCCTGGCAAGTACTTTCCCGCCGAGCTCCCCGGGGCCACCAACAAGGATGTTGCCGGAGATACTGAGCCCGCCGCGGGACGGCTAGCTCCGGCGGAGCATCACGCTCTTGCCGTCGAGACAGCCGCTCCTATAGCATAGGAAACGCCTTTAGTCCTCGCCGTCGAGCCCCAGGCTCCAGCATGGGCACAACATACCGTCCGATTCCTCCAAACAGGGGAACTTCCCGAGGAGCAGGAAGAAGCAGAAAAAGTAGCCCGTCGCTCTACTATGTACCAGTTCGTCGATGACATCCTGTACAGAAAGAGGCCGAACGGCGTGAAATTGAAGTGTATCCCTCGAGAGGAAGGACTGGGGCTGTTGGCGGAGATACATGGAGGCATATGTGGATCCCACATCGGGTCAAGGGCCCTTGCCGGCAAAGCGTTTCGGCAAGGCTTCTTCTGGCCCACCGCCCTCCAGGATGCAACGACACTAGTCACTAGGTGTGAAGCGTGTCAGTTCCATTCAAAGCAGCTTCATCAGCCAGCTCAAGCCCTTCAAACCATTCCTCTCTCCTGGCCCTTCTTGGTCTGGGGGCTCGACATACTGGGCCCTTTTCCCCACGCTGTTGGGGGCTTTGAGTACTTGTACGTCGCAATCGACAAGTTCACAAAGTGGCCAGAGGTGGAAGCAGTGAGGAAGGTCATAGCTCAGTCAGCCATCAAATTCTTCAAGGGACTAGTGTGCCGTTTTGGTGTACCCACCAGGGTCATCACCGACAACGGTACACAGTTCACAAGCCGCACCTTCATGCAATATACCCAAGACCTCGGCAGCGAAATCTGTTTCGCTTCCGTTGCTCACCCACGAAGCAATGGTCAAGCTGAGAGGGCAAACGCTGAAGTACTGCGAGGCTTAAGGACAAAGACCTTTGACAGGCTACACAAGAGTGGAAGGCGCTGGATTGATGAACTGCCGGCGGTTCTTTGGTCAATCAGAACGACACCAAATCGAGCCACCGGCCAGACACCCTTTTCCCTGGTATACGGGGCAGAAGCAGTTCTCCCCACTGAACTCATATACGGGTCACCTCGAGTACTCACTTATGATGAGCTTGAGCAAGAGCAACTGTGCCAAGATGATGCAACGCTCCTTGAGGAAGATCGTCTTCGGGCGGCTATGAGAGCAGCACGCTACCAGCAAGCCTTGCGTCGCTACCATAGCCGCAAGGTTCATGCCCGAAGCTTTGAGGAAGGCGACCTTGTTCTTCGGCGCGTTCAATCGGCCAAAAATTCCAACAAGTTGACGCCAAAGTGGGAAGGCCCTTATCGGGTAATATGAGTCACCAGGCCCGGCGCAGTCCGCCTGGAGACCGAAGATGCCGTTCCGGTGAGTAACTCCTGGAACATTGAGCATATTCGCAAGTTTTACCCGTGAGGCGCGGCTTGCCGGGCCCCCTGGCAACCACCTTTTGTACGAGCATTGCCGATGACGCATGTAACCCTTTGTACAAAGCCAGGCGCAGACCCTGAGCATAATAAATGAAGCGCTGGCGCCCTGAGTTATAGCATGCATGCTAGGTCGAGTCTCGTCCTTGGTTAGGGTTGATAGTGCTTAGCGGCGACTAACCCCTAGCTTAGAGGTCGAGTGTGCGTCTCCTTGTCTTTCTTTCGTCTTCTTTGGTTCAGAGGACACACGGATATCCGTGCTGAACCACTTGGGGAGGAAAAGAAGATGAACAGACCAGCATCTAGCCCCCTGCAAGCCAGTATTGCTGGGGGCTGCAAGAGCAAAGATTCACCCACGGCGAACCAGGGTTGCCGGGGGCTGTAGCTTCAGATAAGTTCTTCATCCCTTGTCATGCATTATGTTATGGACTGAGGTATGTGAAACCTCGTTTTCCCCTAAGCTACTGTGCTCCCATAACTCTAGGCCCTACGGCTCGTTCCTGGGGCCAAGTTTGGTCGTAGTCGCAGCAGCGAAAGGATGAAACAAGGAGCCTGAACCCGCCTCATCCCTGCCTCCGCCAAAAGCGTGAGAAAGGTCGAGCGAAGTGGGAAGACGGCAAGGCCTGCTGCCGGGCAAGGGAATGTTTATCTTAAAGATATCAAGGATTTATTCCTTGCCGTGGGTTTCACCCACAAACAAATGACCCGGCAAGCATCCCTTTTTCATTAAAAACATTCCACTCAGGTACAGTCCATAGGGAATGAAAAACATGAAAGATGGGATTACAAGTTTTAAATTCAACAAAGGCCCGAAGGCTTACAAACTAAAAAGAGATAAGGTGCCCATAATCCCTTTCTTGTCCCTCTCCTTAGGAGGCAGGTCAAGGAGGCGAAAGGGACAAAAGGAGCGCATAGGCGAGCTACGAGTGGCAGAAGACACCAAGAGAACATCTTGGTGGCCGTCCAAAGGCTGGATGGTGATGGCGGCGCCGGAAGCAGAGCTCGAAGACGAGGCGGCAGGACGTCAGCACGCGTCGAAGGCGTCGGTGCCCGCGTACTCCGACTTGACGGCCTTGCCGCCCGCCCTCTTCCTCTTCTGCAGCCTCCCAACGCCAGCCGCCCAAGGAGACGACCCCGAGAAGTTCAGGGAGCCGGCGACGCAGATGATGGGGTCGCCGGTGCCGCACGGAGCGGCACCCGACACCTAATCGGACCCGTCATCCTGCCGCCTACTACCCTCGTCGTCGCTGCCGCTGTCCTCCTCGTCACTCCCGCCCGAGGAGGAGTCTTCGCTATCAGAAGAGCTCTCCACGCAGCACCTTGCACGGGTCCCAAAGCACCCAAAGACCTTGACGGAGAGAAGGCCACCCTCCATCAGCTTAAAATGGAGAGTGAGCCCCTCCATCAAGCGGTGGATATGCGCAGATGTCTTCCATCCTCGACAAAGATACATCATGTGAGGGGCGGGGAAGTTGACACGGGCCCGCGTGCCACTGATCCCGCAGCCCCTCATGTGCAGCCACAACCACTCCGGCGGATCCAGCTCCATCTCCCGTGCAAATGGAGTCGGGAGGCGAAGGCGACGGCGCGGTGGCCGGCGCGGCCTGACGAAGAACTCACAAGGGTCGTCCCCAACGTGGCCCTCCATTGGAGGAGCTGCTGGCGGAGGCGAGGCCGGCGCGCCACCCCGTCCTCCTCTTCCCCGAGCGCCCCGGCCTCACCCACGGCCTCGCCCCCTCCCCCTTCCCCTCGCGGCTGGCTCTGCCACCGCAGGGGCAGGAGAAGGAGGGGTGCGTTGTCGAGCGGTGACCCTCGCCGCCACTGTTGAAGGACCGGGGTTCCCTCTCTCCATGACGGATGGAAGGGAGGAGCAGAAGCTGAAGGAAGAAGAAGATGAAGGAATGCGGGACGCCATCCCCCCCCCCCCCCGCTCTTTATAAAGGATCGGGGTTGGGGCTTGGCCGCCCCGCTCGGCCAATCAAGACACGGGAGGCGCAGGGAGCCAGGGCCGACCCGCTGCCCCAACCAGCGACGGCCCGGTTTCCCGCCTCCACCGTTTGCCACCCCAAGCACATGGGAGACACGTGGCGGATGTTCGGAACCGAGGGGACGGGTGAGGCGACCTCTCCCCACCCCGTGATCGTGGGGAGTGGATGCCTCGAGGACCGCGCCTCAGCCCCATTCAGTAAATGGGTCGCGCCTCCACGCCTCCCTCCGTTTATGGGGAAGGCGCGAACCGCCCCCTTTACTACGACGTGACGCATGCCTGCGGGAACCAACCCCACGCATGTCGCCCACGTCACACGCGCCTCCCCACGCCACGCCACGCGCGGGAGTCGTAGGAAGCGCAGCGCGCGAAGAATCTTACCACGGTAAAAACCGCCCCGCCTCCCGCGCACCGTTTTTGGGCCTAGCCCAAACAACGCGTTGCGCTTATGTGTGGCCCAGGCCCGGGGGCTCCTATTGGTGTACAAAAGGAGGGGTACACTTTTTTGTACCCCTATAACTGTGCACGGGCAGTCTGAGCCACGGGCACCACCACACCAAGCAAGGCAAGGGAGGTGAGCCAGGGTAAGACCGAAGCTCAAGAGAATTACGACGCCAAGACCAAGACCACAAAGAACAAAGGGGACGAACCGTACTCCCTCCGCAAAATCCTTGCCAGGAGACAGTTCTAGCAGCCCCGGCAAGAACCTTGCCGCGGTGACTCGTCCCGCGCATACGGAGCAGATCACCCTTGAGTCCACTGCCCCCAAAGGGCAAGGATTCGGGAGACATCCCCGTGGCGATATGCAGATCTTTGTGAAGACATTCAAGACCGGATACGCACTAAGGAGATGACAACCCTTGGCGGGATCCCAGTCGAGGAAGACCACAAGGCCCCCGGCAAGCGCCTTGCCGGGGATGACAGCAGGCGCCTCGGCAAGACCCTTGCCGGGGCCCCAGCAAGGCCCTTGCCGAGGACACCCACAGGGCCACCATCAGGCCCACGCCGACTGAGCCTCCACCACCGCATGCATGCAGCTGCCGACCCAACCAGCTGGGCAGGCAATTGCGTGGCGGCATGCAGATCTTCGTGAAGACCCACCACTGCGCCACCTCAGCTGCCTGCCTGCCTGCGTGGCATCTCAGGCGTCGCTGGCCAGGGCGCGTGTTGACACAAGAAGGAGCGGCGACGGACGAGGCAGATCTCTTCCCCGTCCCCGATAAAACAAGGACACCTAAGCAGGACGCATTAAATGCGCCTTGTCATGTAATGTGAGGGATAACCTCGCATCACTGTTCCCTTTCCACCTCCTGTGTGCCACTGTGGCAACCCCTTTTCCTATAAAAGGAGGCCCGAGGCGACCAGGAGAAGGATTCGGCTTTTTGGAGCTCCTCACGCCCCCATTGCTAGCTCAAGAACACAGATATATAGTCCACCAAAGCAGGAGTAGGGTTTTACGCATCCTTGCGGCCCGAACCTGGATAAACGAACCGTGTGCTACCTGTTAGATCCGCTCTTCTCACAACCCCGCGCCCCACCAACCGTAGTAGGGATTCTTGTGATCCCATAGGTGTCGTTCGCTCAGCCCCGACAACCAGTCAAACGTTGACTGGTCAACTGGGTCCCTCTGGCCCACCTATCAGCCACTGGGTACACTTTTGTGTACACTGTGCTGGGTGCGCCTAGCAATTTAACATTTATTTTCGAATTAAAAATAATTTCAGAATAATAATAAAACCTTTAGAAAATCATATCTTTTAATCCGTAACTCGGATTAAATTATTTTCAACATGAAAGTTGCTCAGAACGACGAGACGAACCCGGATACGCAACCCGTTCGTCCGCCACCCAACCCTAGCATAGCAAACATGCAACTTTCCCCCTCCGGTTCATCTGTCCAAAAGTAATTCCGATGTTGGGGGCTGAAGGGGCAGGTGGCTCCATCCCGGTAGAGGTGGGCCTGAGTTCCCGAAGGCCCCCGATGGTTACTTTGTGGCGGAGCGACAGGGCAGGTTGAGACCACCTAGGAGAGAGGTCGGCCTGGCCCTGTTCGGCTTCCGTGGTTATTTCAGAATAACACGCTTAACGAGATCTTGGTATTTGATCTGAGTCTGGCTACTGGCCTATACGCACTAACCATCTACGCGGGGACAGTTATGGGCACTCGACGTCGTGGTATCAGCCGAAGCCTTCGTGACGTCAGCGACTGAGCGGCGCGCGCCGGGTTGGACCGCGTAACGCAACTTCCTTTGTAATGGAGGTTGCTAGGTCTGCTCTCCGGCCGCGTACGCAACATGCAGGTGTGCAATGGGCGATGGGCCCAGACCCCTGCGCCATAGGATTTAGACCGACGTGCTGACCTCTCTGTTGTGCCTAGGTAGGGCTGCGACGTGTTGATCTTCTGAGGCCGGGCATGACCCAGGAAAGTGTGTCCGGCCAAATGGGATCGAGCGTGTTGGGTTATGTGGTGCACCCCTGCAGGGAAGTTAATCTATTCGAATAGCCGTGATCTTCGGTAACAGGACGACTTGGAGTTGTACCTTGACCTTATAACAACTAGAACCGGATACTTAATAAAACACACCCTTCCAAGTGCCAATACAACCGGTGATCGCTCTCTCACAGGTCAACGAGGGGAGGATCATCGGTTAGGATTATGCTATGCGATGCTACTTGGTGAACTTACCATCTACTCTCTTCTCCTGCTGCAAGATGGAGGTTACCAGAAGCGTAGTCTTCGAAAGGACTAGCTATCCCCCTCTTATTCCGGCATTCTGTAGTTCAGTCCACATATGATACCCTTATTCCATTTGATACCAATGCATACATATGTAGTGTAGCTCCTTGCTTGCGAGTACTTTGGATGAGTACTCACGGTTGCTTTTCTTCCCCTTTTCCCCTTTCCTATATCCGATTGCTGCAACCAGACGTTGGAGTCAAGAAGCCAGACGCCACCGTTGATGACGACTACTACTACTCGGGAGGTGCCTACTACTACGTGCAGCCCGCTGACGGCGACCAGGAGTAGTTTAGGAGGATCCCAGGCAGGAGGCCGCGCCTCTTTCGATCTGTATCCCAATTTGTGCTAGCCTTCTTAAGGCAAACTTGTTTAACTTATGTCTGTACTCAAATATTGTTGCTTCCGCTGACTCGTCTATGATCGAGCTCTTGTATTCGAGCCCTCGAGGCCCCTGGCTTGTAATATGATGCTTGTATGACTTATTTTATTTGTAGAGTTGTGTTGTGATATCTTCCCATGAGTCCCCGATCTTGATCATACACGTTTGCATGTATGATTAGTGTACGGTCAAATCGGGGGCGTAACAAGTTGGTATCAGAGCCGACTGCCTGTAGGAATCCCCCTTCCACACTCAGCCGAAGTCGAGTCTAGATATTACAAAAAAACTTTTACTAACATGGTTGTGTGCCTTAAGGGCCCACGTCGCCATCTGGGTGGTATTAGGATCTTTTACTCCTCGATCCTTACTCTGGGACTCTGAACTCTCTCCTACTCGGGTTAAACGATTTTACTAACCCTAACACTAGGATCCTGTGACCACGTTCACCCCAAAGTTGGATAAGCCCTAGATATTCTTTAGAGTAGTATTTGAACATTATCCACATTGTCATTTGACTCCTGTGAAAACATCTTTGTTTTCATATGGAACCCATGGGGCAGGTCATGCGCCACACGACGGCCATTGGTGCCTCAGGATCACCTGCTGTGTTGGTTGAGATGATGACCTATCTGGGTTATCGCTGGCACCCTGAGTACACCGTCTATGAGGAGTATCAGGACTTCAACCAGGAGCAGTACCGTGCCATCGTCCACCTCTACTCTCGAGAGTATGACTCCACTACCGTGCTGCACACTGCTCATGGTGTTGGAGTGACTATCGATATGGCGGTCCACGATGCTGCTTATGCTGCTCTGACACGTCTTCGTGGAGAGTATCAAGAGTTGGACACCTCCCCCTTCAGGCACATTGCTATCGCATCTGATGTTGGTGTGGAGGGATACTACACTGCTGCCTACTCCACTGTCACCCGAGAGCCCTTCTACCATCAGAACCTGGTTCTGCATGCTGATGGGCTCGATAGAGCTAACCGAGCTCTTCGCCACTAGTTGTACACCACTCGTCAGCACCTTTACCATGCTCTGACGATGTTGCACCCCTTTGTTGGATCCAGAGAGCTACCGCGTTCTGCGATCTACCCAGCCAGGACCGTGATGCCCCAGGGCGTCGGTTGGCCAGATGTGGGAGGCTACTCTCCTGCACTAGGTCCTCTTCTGCCACTTGAGCGTCGAGTTCTACACCAGAGTACCCGCGGACCCCAGGTTGCCGACGTGGAGTTCCCGATGCCACACTACCAGCTTTCAGGCTACAGCTATCTCCGCAGTGCCGCGTGGGACTGATGTAAACTTGTTTGTTAGTGTTAGATGCATTCGCCGCGAGCCTGCGTGCCGCCTATGATGTCTTTGTCTATGTACTGAACTCTGTGTACCGAACTCTATGCATGATCTCTTTTGTAAGATATGCCAACTACTATGTAGTATCTATCGTGCTGCTTTCGTTGTGCATGTTTCATCATGAATGATTCTTGTATTTGCAAATTTCTCAATGCTGAACTACCCCTATTATAAATTAGCAGGATGGTTAGACCAGGTGGTCGTGGTCGTGGTGGCAACGCCCCACCACCACCTGAGTACATGGCTGGGATGATGCAATAGTTTGAGCTGAATCGTCAGTTCATGAAGAATATTATGGCTCAGTTTCCTCGCCCCAATATGAACCAGCAGCCAACCCAAGTGACTCTGCAGGATTTCATGCGCCTCAACCCAACCGTGTACCACAGCTCAACTCAGCCTCTGGATGCTGATGACTGGCTCCGTGACATCACCTATGAGATGGAGTCTGCTGATGTAGCCCCTGCCAGCTATGTCACATTTGCTTCTTTCTTCCTGAAAGGACCCGCAGCTCAATGGTGGGACAGCCACAGGCGTACTCTGCCAGTTGGAACAATCATCACCTAGCCAGACTTCCAAGCTGCCTTCCGTGCTCGCTTCATTCCTCAGGGAGTCATGGACCGTAAGAAGCACGAGTTCTGCAGCCTCACCCAAGGCAACAAAACTATGGAAGCTTATCAGCGGGAGTTTCTGGATCTGTCCTGCTATGCTGAAGAAGACATTGCAACTGATGCACGCAGACAGGAGAAGTTCCGTGATGGCCTTCAAGCTGATATCAAGCTCGCACTTCTAGTGCATGACTTTGCTGATTTCGCCACCCTGGTGAACAAGGCCATCAATGTCGAAACTGGTCTGCAGGAATACTAGAGCTCTCACAGGCGCAACCGTGACACGGGCTCATCTTCGGGCCGTCCTCGCAGAAGCGTAAGATATGGATTCCCAACAGCATGTACCAGCCAACTGCACCTGCCCCAAGGCAGTCCTATGCTGCACCTTGTCTGCCTGCTCCATCAACTAGGCAGCCAAGGCTTCCAGCTCCACCACCCCAAGCTCCTGTTCCCACTCCCAATAATGGTCTGTGCTACAAGTGTGGCCAACCTGGTCACCTTGCCAGGAACTGCTATCAGAATCAGAACCAGAATCAACTGGCCCTCCCCATAGCTGGCCGTGGAAGCAACCAGCCTCGCAACAACAATGCCAAGTCTTATGGTCGTGTTCATGCCAACCACGTTGATCTCAATGAAGTTCTAGACCAGCCTGCTACCGTGATGGGTACACTCCTCGTAAACTTAGTACCTGCATCTGTTTTATTCGATTCAAGAGCATCACATTTATTCATGTTAGAAGATTTTGCATACAAGCATGACATTAAATGTGAGGAGATGAACACTTCGGTATTGGTAAAAACCCCCATGGGACAATGTCAAACCTCATTGGTTGGCATCGATGTCCCCGTGAAAATCGAAGGGCTAGTATTCTATGCCTCTCCCATTATCCTGAAGTCGTCTAACATCAACCTCATTCTGGGAATGGATTGGTTGAAAGCGCATACTGCTTCTGTAGTTTGCGCCACTAAGTTCGTCCATCTGCTACACCCTTCTGACGAAATAATAGCTTACCAAGCTCATCTAGTTCAGAACGCTGAGGCACGGCTTTATGCCTTGAATGCGTTGAATGTTGCACCACTCGAGGGCATTGAAAACATTCCCATCGTTCATGAATTCCAAGATGTCTTCCCAGAAGAACTTCCAGGGATTCCCCCTGCTAGATCTGTTGAATTCATCATCGACTTGAAACCCGGCACCACCCCTATAGCTAAACGACCCTACAAGATGCCGCCGCATGAACTCATTGAGCTTAAGGAGGAATCGACAAATGTCTTGTCAAAGGTTTCATTCGCCCAAGTTGCTCTCCTTGGGGAGCACCTTCTCTCTTTATTAAGAAGAAGGATGGGACAAACCGATTAGTCCCAGACTACCATCCTATAAACCAAGCTACCATTCAGAATAAATACCCTCTTCCTCGGATCAATGATCTTTATGATCAACTGGCTAGCTCATCAGTGTTCTCCAAACTCGACTTGAGGTTGGGTTACCACCAGATCCGTGTTCATGAAGAGGACATCCCAAAAACCGCCTTCGTGACTCGGTATGGGTCATACGAGTACACCGTCATGTCATTCGGCTTAATGAATGCTACCACCACCTTCTCTCGCCTGATGAACTATATGTTCATGGATTACCTTGACAAGTTCGTCGTGGTTTATCTGGACGATATCCTTGTATTTTCCAAGAACGAGGAAGAACATGCTGAACATCTTCGTCTTGTGCTGGAAAAGCTTCGAGAGCATCAACTGTATGCTAAGTATTCCAAGTGTGAATTCTGGATTCTGGAAGTAACCTATCTTGGGCATGTCATCTCCAAGGATGGTATTGCCGTCAACCCTGAACGAGTTCAGGCTATTCTCGATTGGACTCCTCTGAAGAATGTCAAGCAAGTCTGAAGTTTTCTCGGTCTCGCCAGCTATTGCCATCGATTCGTCGAGAACTTCTCCAAGATTGCCAGGCCTCTGACTAATCTATTGCATAAGGGTGTCAAGTTCGACTGGACAGACAAGTGCCAGGAAAGTTTCCAGGTGCTCAAAGACAAGTTGACTTCTGCCCCAGTGCTTGCTCCACCTGATACTAAGAAGGACTTCGTCATTTACTGCGATGCTTCCCGTCAAGGATTAGGCTGTGTCCTAATGCAAGAGCGCAGAGTGATTGCTTATGCCTCTCGTCAACTGCGCCCTCATGAAGAAAACTACCCAGTTCACGACCTCGAGCTTGCTGCTGTCATTCATGCACTAAAGCTGTGGCGACATTACCTTCTCAGTAATCGTTGCGAGATCTTCACCGACCACCAAAGTTTGAAGTATCTGTTTACTCAGCCAGATCTGAACCTCCGTCAGCAGAGATGGATGGAGACTGTTGCAGACTTTGACGTGGGCATATCCTATACCCCCGGCAAGGCTAATGTAATGGCTGATGCCTTGAGCCGCAAGTCTTACTGCAATCACCTCCAGGTTCACAAAGTTCAGCCCTCGCTTGTCGAAGAATTTAGGAAGCTGAACCTTCATATTGTTCCTCCTGGAGCACTCCCCCCCTTCCCCAGAGTTTCAGAAGATGAATCTTTGTGTTGTTACTAAGGGATCTCTAAATACCTTGGCTGTCGTACCAGATCTTGTAGCTGCTATAAAGACTATTCAAGGTTGTGACTCTGAAGTCCATAAGATTAAACGTCATCTAGCAGAAGGAAAGCCCTCCTTCTTCTCTATCGCCGATGATGGCGCCTTGTACTTCAAAGGCCGCCTAGTGGTACCACGTTCGAGGAAAAACCTGGATCAGACTAAAGGGGTTATGAAAGAAGCTCATGATACGCCTTTGTCTATTCATCCTGGAAGTACAAAGATGTACCAAGACATCCGTCAAAGATTCTGGTGGTCTAATATGAAGTAGGATATTGCTCGTTATGTTGCTGAGTGTGACGTTTGTCGCCGTATCAAAGCAGAGCATCAAAGGCCTGCTGGAACTCTGCAACCTATCTCTATTCCTGAATGGAAATGGGACCATGTTGAAATGGACTTCGTCACTGGATTTCCCAAATCACAGAAAGGTAATGATGCTATTCTTGTCGTCATTGACCGGCTTTCTAAAGTTGCACATTTTCTGGCGGTCAAAGAGACAATCACTGCTAGTCAGCTTGCTACTCTCTACATGTCCAGAATTGTTTCACTTCACGGTATTCCACTGGTTATCAGTTCAGACCGTGGCAGCTTATTCACTTCAAGATTTTGGGCAAGTTTCCAAGAAGCTATGGGAACTCATCTGTCGTTCAGTACGGCGTTTCATCCTCAGTCGCAAGGACAGGTTGAACGTGTCAACCAAGTTCTCGAAGACATGCTTCGAGCTTGTGTAATTTCCTTCGGCAAGAAATGGGAGGAATCTCTTCCATATGCCGAGTTCTCTTATAATAATAGCTATCAAGCTAGTCTGAAGATGTTCCCCTTCGAAGTGCTATATGGACGAAAGTATCGAACCCCTCTGAACTGGTCAGAAACTGGGGAACGTCCACTCTTCGGTCCGGATATTATCCAACAGGCCGAAGAACAAGTTCGCATTATACGCGAGAATCTCAAGACTGCTCAGTCACGTCCGAAAAGTCAATATGACCGTCATCACAAAGACATGGTCTATCAACCTGGCGAAAAGGCTTATCTTCGAGTTACACCAATGAAGGGTGCTCACCGCTTCGGGATCAAGGGCAAGCTAGCTCCTCGCTATATCGGTCCCTTCACTATTCTCGAAAGGCGTGGAAAAGTGGCATATCAACTGGAGCTTCCGCCGAACCTTTCTCAGGTTCACGAAGTATTCCATGTGTCACAACTCCGCCGTTGCTTCAAGGATCCAATCCGAACAGTGGATCATGAAGTGCTCGAATTGCAACAGGACCTCTCCTATAAAGAGCATCCGGTCCACATTCTCGACCAAGCTGAACGCCGCACACGTCAGAAGGCGATTAAGTTCCTCAAAGTCCAGTGGTCGAATCACTCTGAAGACGAAGCCACTTGGGAACGCGAGGACCGCCTGCATGATGAATACCCCGCATTGTTTCCTTCTACCTCCTAAATCTCGGGACGAGATTTCTTGTAGTGGAGGAGATTTGTAACGCCCGGGTAATTAAGCTACAGTAATCCCATGATAATGGTGCCACGTTGCCTACGTTACTGTTGCTAATCAATCGTTAGATCAAAACCGGTCCAAAATTCAAATTCAAAATTTGAAGTAAAGTTAAATTATAAAAGTTTTTAAAAGTTGAAACAAAAATGTTTGGTGGTTGCCGAATATTACGAGGGTAATTATAGTGCGGCAAACATATTTTTAGAAAATGCCTAAATACTTTAAAATGAAATAAAACAGAAAAGAAAATACAAAAAAACAGAAAACAAACTAACAAAAAAATAGAAAGGAATCCCCCACTAGGCCTCGACCCAGCCAGCCCAGTCGGCCACCCCACCAGGCCGGCCCAACCACCCCCGCACCCCCATAACCTCCCCCACTCCTCCCACTCGCCCACCGACACCCACACTCCCCCCCTCGAAATATCTTCCCCTCTCCCCCGATTTGGATCGGGACCGAGGAGGGAACCGCTCCCCGCCGCCACCAGGGGCCACCTCGCCGCGACGCCACACCGCCATCGCCCGTCGTCGTCCATTGCCGCCAGGACCCTCCTCCCCTGCGCCGGCCGTCCCGGTCAACTTCCCCAACCCCCGCTGCCCTGGCCCTACACCCCCCTGTGAGGCCCTCCTTCTCTGCCTCCGCTCCGCCTCGCGCTCCCGCGCACCCGCGGCCCGCGCTCACCTGGCCTGTCGCACCCAGCGCCGCTCCACCGCACGGTGGCCGCGCCCGGCTACGCCCGCCGCGGCTTCCGCCCCTCTGTCCCGCCTCGTTTGTGCGCGCGCCTGCCATGGCCCGTTCGGCCACCGTCGGCCCCTGCTGCTCTCTGCTTCCCTGCGTCTACGCCGCACGCGTGCGCTCCCCGCCTCGCTGCACTGGTCGTGCCCCAGGCGCGCCCCGACCCCGTCCTCACGCTGCCTCCCCTCTTTCCCCACCTCTGCTATGTGCCGGCCAACGTCCTTCACCACGGCCCTGCACCACTCGTCGCCGCCGCCTGGTTCAGACCCCGCCTCTGCTCGCCCTGCGTCGCCGCGCACACGCCCCCTGGCCTCTCCTGCCTGCGTGCACCACCGCCCATGGACGCGTCTGCTCGCTGCGGCGCTGCTCGCGCGTCCCTTCACCCACTGCGCCACCCCCTGCATACCGCTGAGCGTGCTCGCCCACCCGGCGCGCCTCCAGCTGCGGCGCTCCCACCGCCGCACCGCCCTGGCCTTCTCCCCGCTCACCCATGCGCCTCCCTTGTGCCTGGCCGTTGGCGCGCCGCGCCTGCATGCACCACCGCCCATGGACGTGTCTGCTCACCGCGGCGCTGCTCGCGCGTCCCTTCACCCACTGCGTCGCCCCCTGCATCCCGCTGAGCGTGCTCGCCCACCCGGCATGCCTCCAGCTGCGGCGCTCCCACCGCCGCACCGCCCTGGCCTTCTCCCCGCACACCCATGCGCCTCCCTTGTGCCTGGCCGCCGGCGCCGGCGTGCGCCGCACGCGCCCAGTGCCCTCGGGGTCGTGCCCGCACCCCCTGCACGCGGCGCCCGTCGCCCGCTGCGCCCGCTCGGGCGCACGCCCGCGCCCGTTAAGGCCTCTAGGCCAATGACAAAGGGCCCCACGCCCAGAACATTTTCATAAAAAAATAAAATAATAATAATAATAATTAAAGAATTAATTAACTTAATTAATTTTGATTAATTAAACCCAAAAAACTAATTAAGCCTATCTAATTAAACCTAAACCCTAATTAACTAAAACAGTCAATGACAGGGGGGGTCCCACCCCTGTTGACCAGTCAAACGTTGACTGGTCAACTGGGTCCCTCTGGCCCACCTGTCAGCCACTGGGTACACTTTTGTGTACACTGTGCTGGGTGCGCCTAGCAATTTAACATTTATTTTCGAATTAAAAATAATTTCAGAATAATAATAAAACCTTTGGAAAATCATATCTTTTAATCCGTAACTCGCATTAAATTATTTTCAACATGAAAGTTTCTCAGAACGACGAGACGAACCCGGATACGCAGCCCGTTCATCTGCCACGCATCCCTAGCATAGCAAACATGCAAGTTTCCCCCTCCGGTTCATCTGTCTGAAAATGCGAAACACCGGGAATACTTTTTCGGATGTTTCCCCCCTTCACCGGTACCACCTCTTACCGCGTTAGGGCACCCCTAGCACCGCTACTTGTCATGTCATGCATCGTCATGCATTTGTTTGCATTATATTTATTGTTTCTTCCCCCTCTTCTCTCGCTAGACATCGAGACCGATGCCGCTACTACCCAATACGACTACGGAGTTGACGACCCCTCTCTCTTGCCAGAGCAACCAGGCAAGCCCCCCCTTGATCACCAGATATCGCCTACTCTACTCTCTAAATTGCTTGCATTAGAGTAGTGTAGCATGTTACTGCTTCCAGTTAATCCTATCCTGATGCATAGCATGTCCTTGCTACTACTGTTGTTACCTTTACCTGCAATCCTAATGCTTAGTATAGGATGCTAGTTTATCATCAGTGGCCCTACATTCTTGTCCGTCTGCCATGCTATACTATCGGGCCGTGATCACTCGGGAGGTGATCACGGGTATATACTTATACATATATACATGCTATACCGGTGGTGATTAAAGTTGGGTCGGCTCGTAGGAGTACCCGCGAGTGATTCCGATGTTGGGGGCTGAAGGGGCAGGTGGCTCCATCCCGGTAGAGGTGGGCCTGAGTTCCCGAAGGCCCCCGACGGTTACTTTGTGGCAGAGCGACAGGGCAGGTTGAGACCACCTAGGAGAGAGGTGGGCCTGGCCCTGTTCGGCTTTCGTGGTTATTTCAGAATAACACGCTTAACGAGATCTTGGTATTTGATCTGAGTCTGGCTACTGGCCTATACGCACTAACCATCTATGCGGGGATAATTATGGGCACTCGACATCGTGGTATCAGCCGAAGCCTTCGTGACGTCAGCGACTGAGCGGCGCGCGCCGGGTTGGACCGCGTAAGGCAACTTCCTTTGTAATGGAGGTTGCTAGGTCTGCTCTCCGGCCGCGTACGCAATGTGCAGGTGTGCAATGGGCGATGGGCCCAGACCCCTGCGCCATAGGATTTAGACCGGCGTGTTGACCTCTCTGTTGTGCCTAGGTAGGTAAGGGAGTCCTGGATTAGGGGGTGTCCGGATGGCCGGACTATACCTTCAGCCGGACTCCTGGACTATGAAGATACGAGATTGAAGACTTCATCCCGTGTCCGGAAAGGACTTTCCTTGGCGTGGAAGGCAAGCTTGGCGATACGGATATGTAGATCTCCTACCATTGTAACCGACTTTGTGTAACCCTAACCCTCTCCGGTGTCTATATAAACCGGAGGGTTTTAGTTCGTAGGACAACGTACAGAACAACAATCATACCATAGGCTAGCTTCTAGGGTTTAGCCTCTCCGATCTCGTGGTAGATCTACTCTTGTACTACTCATATCATCAATATTAATCAAGCGGGACGTAGGGTTTTACCTCCATCGAGAGGGCCCGAACCTGGGTAAAACTTCATGTCCCTTGCCTCCTGTTACCATCCGGCCTAGACGCACAGTTCGGGACCCCCTACCCGAGATCCGCTGGTTTTGACACCGACATTGGTGCTTTCATTGAGAGTTCCTCTGTGTCGTCGCCGTCAGGCTTGATGGCTCCAACGATCATCAATAGTGATGCGGTCCAGGGTGAAACTTGTCACCCCGGACAGATCTCTGTCTTCGGCGGCTTTGCACTGCGGGCCAATTCACTTGGCCATCTGGAGCAGATCGAAAGCTATGCCCCTGGCCGTCAGGTTAGATTTGGAAGTTTAAACTACACGGCTGACATCCGCGGGGACTTGATCTTCGACGGATTCGAGCCACTGCCGAGTGCGCCGCACTGCCACGACGAGCATGATCTAGCTTTGCCGCCTAACAGTTCCCTGAAGGCCACACCCGCATCGGCATCGACCCTTAATTCGGAGCCAACCGCGCCGATCGAGGATGGGTGGTGGGACGCCGCCTCGGGGGCTGCGATCCTAACGACGATCAAGCCGAACACCAGCCCCGCACTCCGCGAGACTCATGATTCCAAGGAGCCGGACTCCTCTCCGGACTCCGCACCATTCGCGCCTCTGCCGATCGAATCCGATTGGGCGCCGATCATGGAGTTTACTGTCGCGGACATCTTTCAGCACTCGCCCTTTGGCGATATTATAAAATCACTAAAGTCTCTCTCTTTATCAGGAGAGCCCTGGCCGGACTACGGTCAGCGAGATTGGGATGTGGACGATGAAGAAATTCAAAGCCCACCCACCACCCACTTTGTAGCCACTGTCGATGATTTAACCGACATGCTCGACTTCGACTCCGAAGACATTGACGGTATGGACGCCGATGAAGGAGACGATGAAGAACCAGCGCCTATTGGGCCCTGGAACGCCACCTCGTCATATGACGTATACATGGTGGACGCACCAAAAGATGACGACGAGGAGCGGAAGGACGCACCGAAGGCTTGTTCCCTCGAAAAGCAGTCAAAGCGGTGACGCAATCACCGCCCCAAATCCCGCCTCGACAGAAATAGCGATCACACAGACCCAGCGCTAGAGCAGGGCGAACCGCTGCCGGACAATGGCAATCCGGATAATCAAACCGAACAAACAAATCCTATCAAGGATAATGGTCTGGATGACATAACGCCGGACAGACACCCGGAGCAGCAGACTGCCCGTAAAAGGCTTGTTGCCACCGCGAGGAGTTTGAAAAAGCAGAAGCAAAGGCTCAAGGCCGCGCAAGACACACTCCAAATCAGATGGAGTAAAATACTCAACACAGCAGCAAGGTACGGTGACAATCGCCCCTCAAAGAGCTACCCAAAGCGGAAGCTGCTACCCGAATTCGATGAGGAGGCCTCAGACCCCCCACAACCAAATATCAAAGCAGCCACCTGGTCGGATAGACGACCCCTCTACCAACACAGAGCGGCATACAACGCCGCTCACAATACAACACGCGACCCATGCGAGGGCTCGCACCCAAAGGACGGTGCAACAAGATCCATCTATGGACCACGCAAGCGCGCCCCAGTATACAATGCAACACAACAAACATCCGAACAACGCGGTACACCCAGCTACAGGGGTGCCGCACACCCCCTATGTTTCACCGATGACGTGCTGAACCATGAATTTCCAAAGGGATTCAAGCCCGTAAACATAGAGGCATACAACGGAACAACAGACCCTGGGGTCTGGATTGAGGACTACATCCTCCATATCCATATGGCTCGAGGAGATGATCTCTACGCCATCAAGTACTTACCCCTCAAGCTCAAAGGGCCAGCTCGTCACTGGCTCAAAGGCCTCCCTGAAAGCTCCATTGGAAGTTGGGAAGAGATCGAAGACGCCTTTCAGGAAAATTTTCAAGGAACTTATGTCCGACCTCCGGATGCGGACGATTTGAGTCATATAACTCAACAGCCCGGAGAGTCAGCCCGAAAGCTTTGGAACAGGTTTCTTACTAAAAAGAACCAGATTGTCGACTGTCCGGACGCTGAAGCCTTGGCAGCTTTCAAGCATAGCGTCCGTGACGAATGGCTCGCCAGACACCTCGGCCAAAATAAGCCAAGAACGATGGCCGCATTAACAAACCTCATGACCCGCTTTTGCGCGGGTGAGGATAGCTGGCTAGCCAGATGCAGCACCAGCGACCCCAGTACATCTGAAGTTAGAGATGGAAACGGGAAATCACGGCGCAACAGCAATAACAAACGCCGGAATAAAGAAGACAGCACGAAGGGCACGGCAGTAAATGTCGGATTCAAAAGCTCTCGGCCAGGTCAAAAGCCGCCCCCTAAAGGCACCAGGGATGAACTGTCCAGCCTCAAAAAAATTCTGGACCAAGTATGTCAGATCCATAGTACCCCTGGTAAACCTGCTAATCAAACCCACAGAGAATGTTGGGTCTTCAAGCAGTCTGGCAAGCTCAACGCCGTACATAAGGGGGAGGATACACCAAGTGAAGACGAGGACGAGCCTCCCACGCAAGACACGGTGGAACAAAAGAAATTTCCACCAGAAGTCAAAACAGTAAACGTGTTACACGTGATCAAGGGAAAAAACAACATGGCACTCCCAGGAAAATATACCCAAGTGCCTGTCACCGCGAAGTCCTGCCACTGGTCGTCTCAACCGATCACTTTCGACCATCGCGATTACTCAGCAAGTATCCGACATGCAGGATGGGCTGCCCTGGTATTAGACCCAGTAATTGGCGGATATCACTTCACACGAGTCTTGATGGACGGCGGCAGCAGCCTAAACTTAATATATCAGGATACAATCTGCGAGATGGGGTTAGACCCAACACAAATTCGCCATAGCAATACTACCTTTAAAGGAGTAACGCCAGGCCCAGGGGCTCGTTGTATGGGCTCCCTCCTACTACAGGTTATATTCAACTCCCCCGATAACTTCCGTCGCAAACATTTAACCTTCCACATCGCTCCGTTTCAAAGTGGCTATCAAGCACTGCTCGGACGTGAAGCTTTCGCTCACTTTAATGCAATACCACACTAGGCCTCCCTCACACTCAAGATGCCCGGTCCACGTGGCATCATTTCAGTGAACGGAAATATCAAGCGATCTCTGCGCGCCGAAGAGAGTGCGGCTGCCTTGGCAGTCGCACACTAAAGGCGCCCGGACCAGTGAAAGCATCCAAATAGGTCGTCAAGACCTCAGACACAACTAATCAAGTCCGGTGCCGCTATTTATACCGAATAAGTGGTCACACCCCTATTTGTCAATACAAGGGGCTCAACGCGCGCAGACAAGTGGCAATTTCTTATCATCTTGAATTATACATGGTTTCTTTAAAAACTATCTTTTTGCACGACAACTTTTTCACTTAACTTCCTCTCTTTTACAGACGATCATCATGCTACACCCGTCCAGGATACGGCACAATGGAGACACAGGCACAGACGTGCAGTAGGGACCCGCTCCAAGGATTCTTTTTAAATTAAGACCCTGCGTAAACCTTTTTTACTGTCTCTTGTTGATACATATCCACCGTTGAGAAGGATGCTGACGTCTTGGCATGTGGCCACGCTAGAACAATGCACGTACCTGGACACAAGGGGCTTCTTACAAAGGCCATTATTTAGGCCCGGTTTATACCACAAAGACCGAATACCTTAGGGAGTGTTCGCGTCTCGAGTTTGGCCCTATATGCATTAGCTCCGAATCATTGTCTTTGGTCAAATGTTGGGTTTGCCCGGCTCCTATGTTTTGGTGCCTTACGTTCCGCTTTACTGGCTAAGGTAGCACCAGGAGAACTACTGCGATTGTGCCCTGGTTCATCCGGACGAGCACCTCAGTAGAGAAAGCCAAAAACTAACTGTCATGATATAGCATGAGACTGGTCAACCACTCGATGACCTGTGGGAATGTTAGAATTCCTCCGCCTTAACAAAGGGCCGTTTTCCGGCCAGGCATGTACGCACCCCGGAAGCGGGAGAGTGCGGAGCCACCAGGGGCTATCTAGTAGCCCCACTGTCAAACTCCTATGGCTAAGTGAAAGTGCTAAAGCATTATAGTCCGGTTGCCTCGCTCGCTCCGCTACCACCTCCTTAATAGGACCAAGACGTTGGGTTAAGTGTGAACGCGTGTTTTTGTGAGCACCTCCGCATT
The DNA here is from genome assembly GCF_056163025.1 of Triticum urartu. Classification (NCBI taxonomy): domain Eukaryota; kingdom Viridiplantae; phylum Streptophyta; class Magnoliopsida; order Poales; family Poaceae; genus Triticum; species Triticum urartu. Next base: position 62,582,348 of record NC_141874.1, on the reverse strand, counting down.
ATATGCGTGGGGGTTGAAGCCAACGACTGCAATCTTTCAGGTTATACACATGTATACATAAACGGCCGCCCAGGAGGCATCATATTACTTTCAGGCAAAAGTATAAAAATAGCCTTATAAAAATTTATAAAAGCGTTTCGCTTACAATGAGATTACATATCACTCAAACATAATATTTTTTGAAGCACTGGGTCTCTATCAAACGGGCACCCTCAAGAACTTCTTCAAAGTAGTGCTCAGCAGCCTTTCGACCTATGGCCGAATCCCGCGCTGCAACATTGGTAGCATCCATCTCTGCCCAATATGCCTTAACACGGGCAAAGGCCATCTGTGTGCCCTCTATGCACACCGACCTCTTCATCGCATTAATGCGCGGCACCACGTCAAGGAACTGCTGCACCAAGCTGAAATAGTTGTTCGGTTTTGACCTTTCCGGCCATAGCTGATCCACAACAGACCTCATGGAGAGTCCGGACAACCTATTTAGTCCGGCCCATTCGGCTAATTGGTCAGTCAATGAAAGTGGATGCTCGGGAGAATGGAATTGTTTCCAAAACAGCCGGTCTACTTCACGGTCCGTCTGACCCTGGAAGTACTTGGCCGCATCGACAACGCTCGCCGCCAAATCCATATACACATCCTCCGAACTCCACAGCCGATCCAGAGGGGCATACCGTGGATCTCCGAACTTCCTCCGCAACATAAAGGATTTCCCAGCTACAATATCCCCGGCTTCCCGCAGCTCCTCCTTCTTTGCCCTCATAGCAGAGCGGAGGTCCTTTCTCGTCGCAGTAGCCTTCTCAAGGTCCGATGCCTTCGCTTGGTTTTCCTTTTCAAGAACCCGGCAATGGTCGGCGGCGGCTTTTAATTCTATGGCCATCTTGGCCATCTTGTCTCGGCTCTCGCCATGCGCGGCCTTCTCGACTTGCAACTCTTTGGCCGCCTTCAAAGCAGCCGCATTACCCAACCTCGCTTGTTCCTTGGCTCGGGCAAGTTCTGCCCGCAAGGCTTCAACAGTGGCAGCTCCATCTGCAGTCACAACATATTAAAGATACTGGCATCATGCTGCTCTTCCTATGTGGCATTTACCAGATAATGACACTTACCCTGTGCCTCGTCAAGCCTTTTGTTAACAAGCTCGATGTCGGCGTGTGCCGCATCCAACTGTCGTTCTAAATGGGCAAACTCGCTAGTCCGGCTAGCCACCGGAGCTTCCATCACCTGCACATAGAGGCAGTATGGTTATTACCTGGGAATATGATCCTCTGTTCGTTGTCGTTTCCGATGACAACCAGAGTCTCAGGGGCTACTATCTACACAGGGCACACCTAGCATGTGCAGGACTATCATACATTCTTTTACGTACCTCAAAGCCTGTCAGTAGACTCATAAAAGCTTCATGCAATCCGCTTTCGGCGGACAATACTCTCTCCATCACCATATTCATCAGCACACGGTGTTCATCTGAGATGGCCGCTCGCCCCACCAACTCCCTCAGAATATCCGATCGCACACTAGACAGTGCTGGACTCTTTTGTCTGCTCTCCTCGGGAGCCGTACACTGGGAGCTTCGGGGGTCAATGGGATTATCTTCTGGCCTCACCGGACTCGGAGAGACCCTCCGCGACGACACTTCAGGGTCGCCCGCTTCCGGAGCGGAGGAGTCTGGAGGAGGCATTTCGCTCTCCATCATCTCTAGAAGAAGATCCCCCGAGGACGAGCTCATTTGAGAGGGGCTAAGGCCCGAACTGCAAAGATATATGCGGTGGTTATTTTCTCAGAAGAAAAAGATGGCATATCTGTACTATTAAAGTATTTCAGGTCACTTACGACTCACGGGAGAATTGATCCCCCCGCGAACTTTGTGCGGCAACAGCGCCCCCCAAGGCAGGACCCTCTGTGGGAGACTTCTTCTCCCGTTTGGAAGCTTCGGCTTCCGAATCCCCGGGCGCAGTCCTTTTCCTCTTCTGGTCGTATTCCTTCATGGAGACGCTCGCTCCCTCGGTTAGAATGGGCAGCGTTGGGGGCCCGCGTCCGCCCATATTATCCTCCACAGTATCTTCCTCCAAGGGCTCCGGGCAAGGTGCGGTCTAGAGCATCTTTTCCAATACCGGATTTTCCAAACCCTCAGGGAGGGGGGCCGAACACCGAATCAACTTCGCCTTTGTTAGCCAGTCCTGGTCAAAAAGCGAACCCTCAGAAATAACTTCATAACAAAGGAGAGATAATATGTTCGGCCGGAAGATGCCTTACCTGTTCGGTGGCACGGTTACTACTCAGGCCCACGTCCTCGGTGATTTCCGGACGCTCCACCAGATGTCCGAAGAATGACTTGTACATCTCCTCATGCGTCAAGCCGAGAAAATTTTGAATGACACGCGGTCCCTCGGGATTGAACTCCCACAGGCGAAGAGGCCGGCGTTTGCAAGGCTGGGCTTGACGAACCAGCATAACTTGTATTACCGCAACCAAACTGAAATCTCCATTGCAGAGATCTCGGATGCGGCTTTGCAGTATAGGCACGTCCTTGGCTGGACCCCAGCTCAGACCTCTACTGATCCATGACATCAGTCATGGTGGAGGGCCCGAGCGGAAAACAGGGGCGGCCGCCCACTTGGCACTTCTAGGAGCCGTGATGTAGAACCACTCCTGTTGCCACAATTCAGACACCTCTGGGATGGAACCTTTGGGCCACGGAGCTCCCGTCATCTTGCGTATTGAGGCACCTCCACACGCTGCATGTTGCCCCTCGATCATCTTCAGCTTTACTTCAAAGGTCTTGAGCCATAGGCCAAAGTGAGGGGTAACCCGGAGGAAGGCCTCGCACACGACTATAAATGTCGTGATATGAAGAAAGGAGTCCGGAGCTAGATCATGGAAGTCTAGCCCGTAATAAAACATCAAACCCCTGACGAAAGGATCCAGAGCAAGTCCTAGACCTCGGAGGAAGTGGGAGACGAACACGACGTTCTCGTTGGGTTCGGGGCTGGGGACGGCCTGCCCTCGGGGAGGCAGCCGATGCAAAATCTCGGTGGTCAGATATCTGGCCTCCCTCAACTTTTTGATGTCTTCTTCCGTGACGGAGGAGGGCACCCATCGGCCTTGAAGGCTAGATCCGGACATGACTGAAGGTTCGGAGCACCTGACCTGAACTTTGGGCGTTTGATCTTGAGGTGGGGGAAGGATTCGATTGAGCACGGGAGGGAAAAATAAAAGCCTTGTCCCTTTATAAAGAGGGTGAATATCAAGCGTCCTCTCCGTGTCCGTTTGGACTTGCCTATAATCTAGGAGTCCTAGAAGCGGTTGGGTTACCCACGCCCGTATTGATGAGAATCCCGGAATAAGGGGACACGATCTCTGCTTTAACAAAATGTGCCAAGGAAACCTCCTTGCATGACGCGCTGAGGTGGGATAGTAAAACGACTCGGATAAAGGCTTGGCCGTGGTGTGTCACACTACGGAATACGTCAGCAGATTAGATTTGTGTAAATGTTATTCTCTCTATGGCAATATGTGGAAACTTATTTTGCAGAGCCGGACACTATCTTTGTGTTCAAAATCTTCTATGAAGTACTTGGAGGAGGAACCCGTCTTGCAATGCCGAAGACAATCTGCGTGCCGCACTCATCGTCATTGAAGCCTGGTTCAGGGGCTACTGAGGGAGTCCTGGATTAGGGGGTGTCCGGATGGCCGGACTATACCTTCAGCCGGACTCCTGGACTATGAAGATACGAGATTGAAGACTTCGTCCCGTGTCCGGAAGGGACTTTCCTTGGCGTGGAAGGCAAGCTTGGCGATATGGATATGTAGATCTCCTACCATTGTAACCGACTTTGTGTAACCCTAACCCTCTCCGGTGTCTATATAAACCGGAGGGTTTTAGTCCGTAGGACAACGTACAGAACAACAATCATACCATAGGCTAGCTTCTAGGGTTTAGCCTCTCCGATCTCATGGTAGATCTACTCTTGTACTACTCATATCATCAATATTAATCAAGCAGGACGTAGGGTTTTACCTCCATCAAGAGGGCCCGAACCTGGGTAAAACTTCGTGTCCCTTGCCTCCTATTACCATCCGGCCTAGACGCACAGTTCGGGACCCCCTACCCGAGATCCACCAGTTTTGACACCGACAGTAGGGCTGCGACGTGTTGATCTTCCAAGGCCGGGCATGACCTAGGAAAGTGTGTCCGGCCAAATGGGATCGAGTGTGTTGGGTTATGTGGTGCACCCCTGCAGGGAAGTTAATTTATTTGAATAGCCGTGATCTTCGGTAACAGGACGACTTGGAGTTGTACCTTGACCTTATGACAACTAGAACCGGATACTTAATAAAACACACCCTTCCAAGTGCCAGATACAACCGGTGATCCCTCTCTCACAGGGCGACGAGGGGAGGATCATCGGTTAGGATTATGCTATGCGATGCTACTTGGTGAACTTACCATCTACTCTCTTCTCCTGCTGCAAGATGGAGGTTACCAGAAGCGTAGTGTTCGAAAGGACTAGCTATCCCCCTCTTATTCCGGCATTCTGCACTTCAGTCCACATATGATACCCTTATTCCATTTGATACCAATGCATACATATGTAGTGTAGCTCCTTGCTTGCGAGTACTTTGGATGAGTACTCACGGTTGCTTTTCTTCCCCTTTTTCCCTTTCCAATATCCGATTCCTGCAACCAGACGTTGGAGTCCAGGAGCCAGACACCACCATTGATGACGACTACTACTACTCGGGAGGTGCCTACTACTACGTGCAGCCCGCTGACGGCTACCAGGAGTAGTTTAGGAGGATCCCAGGCAGGAGGTCGCGCCTCTTTCGATCTGTATCCCAGTTTATGCTAGCCTTCTTAAGGCAAACTTGTTTAACTTATGTCTGTACTCAGATATTGTTGCTTCCGCTGACTCGTCTATGATCGAGCTCTTGTATTCGAGCCCTCGAGGCCCCTGGCTTGTAATATGATGCTTGTATGACCTATTTCATTTGTAGAGTTGTGTTGTGATATCTTCCCGTGAGTCCCTGATCTTGATCGTACACGTTTGCGTGTATGATTAGTGTACGGTCAAATCGGAGGCGTAACAGATACTCTCATCATCATCAGCTCAAATCTCAACCAATATCATGGAAAAGTCGTCTGTGGAGCCTGGGGGCTCATCGTCAACATTGCGCTCGTGCGATCGCATAATTTTTTTTTGTACAACAGACTTATTTTCGCCGCCACCGTCTCCTTGGAAGTCGATTTGACGAACCTTTTGGTAGAATTGTGCGGAATTGAGTATACAACAACCCTGTAAAATTTTGTCGCCTTCTGATGGAGGAATCTCCAGTGATCTATGATATACCGGAGGCATGTCGAGTCTGGACGGGAATCTGGACGTGTTTAGGGCGTGGTTTCCAGATCCTAGCTCGGAGGTTCTTTGGAAGATCCAACCATTCATCTTCTGCAGAATTTCCATATCTACCACCTCTCAAAATTTCAGCTCGATCTGACCGTTCAAACTCCGGAAACCTTTCGATTAGTGCATCACTTTTAAGACATGTTTTCTGCGTGAATACGAATCCGACCTAAGTTCATCTTTCTTCATGCACGGGATATTGGACAACCTTTTTGGAAGAATATCTTTCTAGGTTATTGTGTTTTGTTCCCGAACACATGCTCATAAATTTTGCTTCTTTTCGAAGGTAATCTTCACCGTTGCGCTGGTGTCAAACCAGCCCTTGCTCCACGTCTGCTGACCTGCGCTAGACAGATCGTCGCTTTATCAAGCCGAGCCTAACCTTATCGGATCATCGGCTCGGCAAGCCGAACAAGAGTTCGGCATCGCGAAGGCCAAATCATCACCAACACCATCGCCCCACGGATTGCACGGGTCAGGCGCGCCGACATCGTCGCTCGGTCACTTCTTCAATCTGGCATTGACCGTGTCACTAGTTATGACCAGCGCTGGCATGGCCGAGCCATAGATTCTTCAAACCGATGTCTACCACACCGAACCGCTTCAACACCTCGGCTGGGACGGCGGCTGCAACGTCTCTTTACCGACCTACTCCGACACCTCGGCTGAACCGGGAGCTTCGCCATCTCTTCATCAACCTACTCCGGAGACTTTGGCGTCACCAGCCGACCAACTTCGTCATGTTAGCTGGACCGGGGGCTTCGCCTCGCCGTGTCCCAGCCGAGCATGCGCACACAACATCAAGCTAGCGCTGGCACTAGTACTATTACTAGATGTGAATCCATGAACGTCCACGCATGTCTCTTTGGATTGCTACACCAAATAAACCACATGCTATTATTCTTAGTAATTTTTTGCTTGCATGGGCTTATTTTTCTCGAGGAATATTACTCTGGTTTGTTCCATCCTCTGTACACAGGACTGTCAAATGTTGGCTGCATTAACGATGGTTGCGTGATGGTTCGGTCAGTATCCTGTCCGCAAATTCGGTGAACACCGCATCGGGAACTAGGACCGCCCTGCGAATTCAAGCTTTGTCACGCCGACGCCAGGCCACATCTCTTTAAAAAATTGCATAAATTAATTATGCGAGGATTTTTTTATATATTTATATTATTATTTTTTGGACTGCACTATTTTACGTGTATAGGTAATCGACTTCGACTGCGTCACGTGGTCACTTCGGCAAGCCGATGTCGTCGTCCCAATCGGTGTAAATCGGCTCGCGTGATCACCTTGTTGGTCGAATTGCCATACCGACATGTTCGGTTGCCTAGGGGCTTCGGCATTGCTGAGAGAGCTCTACCTCATCGAGTGTTCCGCACACTGGCCATATTTCTATTATTACTCACTTTGCATAAATTATTTATTATGCTATGAATTTTTTAAATCTATTATTATTACTATTATCTCTGGCTTGCACTATTTTCTGTGCACAGGTAAATGATCCGGGTTGGGCATCGCTGTCACCTCGGTGTATCGACGTACCACGTCACCTCGGCTGGACCGGGGGCTTCATCATGACTTCATTAACCCATGCCGGGAACTTCGGCGTCATACTGTCGTCTTGCTCCGTCGCCTCGGTTGGACTGGGGGTTCCACCTCGCCACGTTGGTCGTGCTATGTCGCCACTTCAGAGTGTCGAGCTCTTCGCTCCGCCACCTCGGGACCAGCTTGGGGGCTGGGATCTCGTCCCTCCGTAAGCTCGGGCCACGCATCGACACCAAGCACATTAACCAGCTAAGTCGCTTCCATGCTCAATTTTTTTAATGGTTGTTCGGTTCGACCAAACATTATATTTGTGTTAAAAATTTAGTTTTTCAACACACGTTGTTTGTTAAAAACACTTCCTTTCCCATGTTAACTGGGGGCTCTTAAATTTGTACGAGCCATTCTATAATAATTGTTTTCTACCACTCCTTTCTTGACTCGAGTGCGTGGTCAATAGCCGGATAGCCTGTTTTCTCTCTAATGTCGCTCGAGTTTAGTTCGATAAACTGGCCTAACGAGAGTACTCCGCCTTCGGGATAGGAGGTTGTAGCCATAGGCTAACCCGCTCGAAGTCTTGAGATCAGATGTGTCATATTAATGCATGACAGAAGCACAAAAGTAATATCAATTTTTGGATTGGCACCAAATGACTCGATTTAGTTCGGGCGTAAAGCTTTTACTGATGTTTTTTGGTTTTCCAAGCCTATGGCACTTTTAAACTATTTGTGTGTTTCCAGCATAAGTCTCGTAGTGCAACGTTGGACACCTTTAGAGATTCAGCAAAAACATTCTGGGATATTGCTATATATGCATCGGTTTCGAATTGTGTCTTCGGTCAATAGTTGGGTTGCCCGGCTCCTGTGCTTGCCTCCTACATTCCGCTTTGTTCGGCTAGGTGTGCAAAGGGAGAACCACTGGGATTGTGTTTCCAGCTCGAATGGTTAAGCACCTCAATGGAGAAAGCTAAAAATTGACTGTCATAATGGGCGTAAATTGGTCAGCGATCCGATGAAGGTGTCAAACTATAGATCGATATCGATTACCCCGTATTAAACGATGGGTCTTTCATAACATTGGCCGAAGTGTTAATGGCTAGACTTTGGTCGGTGCCGAACACTAATCGAGGGCTCGTAGCCCAGTTTAAAGCTCCTATGACTAAGTGAAAGTTATAAAGCCCGCATATCTGATTGCCTTGTTCCGCTAACACAACCGCCTTTGGGCACCGAGACGTCGGCTAAGGGTTGTTTTGTTATTGCAAAAACACTCTGCGTAGCATCTACAAGGGGATGGAAGCCGACGATGGGCCACTTTCAACTGATAAACGGTCGCAATGGAGTCAAAATAAACATATCATCGGCGTTTTTATTTAATATACAAGCGCTACCTTCCGTAATCATCGTTATAAAGCCATAAATATGCATCAATTTGACTTAAGATTTTGGCCAAGCTGGGTTGCCTGGCTCCTGTTCTTACCCCTACGTTCCTGATTGTTCAGCTAGGCGGTAAAGGGAGCACCTCTGTGATTGTTACTACCGGGTCATCCAAGTTAGTACCTCAAACTGGGTGAAGACGAAAGCTAGCGATCTTAAAGGATATAATTGGTCGGCAACGATGGAAGTGAAAATTTAGGTTCGCTAAAGACCACATAGTTCTAGAACTTTCCCCAAACTAAATCCTCAATATTTTTCTCCTGCATTGATCGGAGGTGAAGTTTCATGATCATGGTCGGCATGACAACCCAAAGAAAGCGGGACTATTTTCTTTGGAAGATGTTTCTTATGTTCAATAGTAATATAACATATCTCTCCACATACCTTTGTTTATAAAACCATATGACTGGATTACCTTGTTTATCGTAAATCTTTGCTCTCATAAAGGCTTTATAAAGTGGGACAAACACTCCTCAGCTACTGGCCGAGGAGGTTGAAGCCGATGGTCGGTCAACAAAGTTTTTTACAATGCAGATCCGAGCATTAATGATGTGAAGTACTTGGATACATAGAATCATTACACTTAAATTGTAATTTTATTCCAGATATCGGTCCTTAATTTGGCCACTCGTGCCCACATTATGGCTCGGGGGCTACTGGGCTTCGGGTTTATCATTTACAAATATTAAAGGGGCGCATTGATACCCTGATCTGGTGTTTCCACCCGACCAGTGGCTCGGGGCCTACTACATTGCCTATTCAATGCAGAAAATTCAAAGTGCTCAGTGTTCGGCTTGACCAAACTATGGGCAAACGCATCTTTGGATAACAATAGGAACTATCTAGGACCTATCAGGTGTCAAGCTAATATATTACAATGACTTCTCAAGACCTTCTCTCAAGGGCCCGTCCGCCGATCACTATCTTATCTAATGTGCATCTCGGATTTTAGGCAGACACACACCTTGAGGGCTACATGCTATATATCTCGTCAGTAAATAAATTGCATCAATCGGAAATAAAATTCGCAAAAAATCAGCCCAAGCCCGAGGTGGTGCATCACCTAGGAAGCAGTCCGGAATAAAGCTCGGTTTCAAGTGGTTGGCACCATAGAAGGCATCTCCAGCATTAAGCTCGGTTGAACCCTTTTAACTTTTTCAAGACCGAGGTAATTTATGAAACCTCGGATACAGTCCGGCATTGAAGCTCGGATACATTCTGGCATTGGAGCTCGGAAGCGGTCCGGCATTAGTGCTCGGCTGCAAAAGATACCCCTGAAAGTGCAACTATCCCTAGGTGGTTTTGGTAATTCCTAACAACATATATCTCATTGAGCTAATGCTATTCCAAGATTAATATTTCAGGAAAAGCTCAATGAATGGCATGGCATGGATGAGGAAAGTGGACCCCTCAAAATACTAAGGACAAAAAGTTTGGCTCAAGCTCAAAGCTCAAGAATCTACATTTTATATTTTAGTGATCCAAGATCACATTGAGTCTATAGGAAAAGCCAATACTATCAAGGAGGGATGAGGTGTTGTTTAATGAGGTTCTTGCTTCATAGTGCTTAGTGATATGCTCCAAAACCCTCAACTACCTTCCCACATCCACATATGACCTAAACCAAAAGTTAAACTCGGCCCCACCGATTCTTTCTATCCGGCGCCACCGAGTTCAGATGTCATAGCCACCGCCACAAACCATAGGCAAATCGGTCTCACCGATAGGGATTTCGGTCACACCGAGATGGGGTTGTAATCTCTCGGTTTCCCTTCGTAACGTTTCGGTCCTACCGAGATGAGCGATCGGTCCCACCGAGATTGCAATGTAAACTCTCTGTTTCCCTTTTGTAACATTTCGGTCCCACCAAAATGAGCAATCGGTCCCACCGAGTTTACCTGACCAACTCTCAGGTTAGCTTATTACCAAAATCGGTCCCACCGAGTTTGTGTAATCGGTCACACCGAGATTACGTTATGCCCTAACCCTAACCATATCGGTCCTACCGAGTTGCATCTCAGTCCCATCGAAAATCCTAACGGTCACTAGGTTTGCTAAATCGGTCCGACCGAGTTTCTCCATTCGATCTCACCGAGATTGGTAAATTGTGTGTAACGGTTAGATTTTGTGTGGAGGCTATATATACCCCTCCACCCACGGAGTTGAACCAAGAAGTTTGTAAGGGCAAGGAGATCGCCTACTTCATGAAGATCTACCGCTAGTGAGGCAAGTCCTTCATGGGCGATGGGCATGATGGGATAGACAAGGTTGCTTCTTTGTGGACCCTTCGTGGGTGGAGCCCTCCGTGGACTCGCGCAACCGTTACCCTCTATGGGTTGAAGTCTCCATCAACGTGGATGTACGATAGCACCACCTATCGGAACCACGACAAAAACATCCGTTTCTCCAATTGCGGTTGAATTCTCCAAACCCTTCCCTTTACATTCTTGCAAGTTGCATGCTTTACTTTCCGCTGCTCATAGACTCTTTGCATGCTTGCTTGAATTGTGTTAAGATTGCTTGACTTGTGCTAAGATAGCTAAAATCTGTCAAAGACTAAAATTGGGAAAAGGATAGATTTTTAATTGGTCAAGTAGTCTAATCACTTCCCCCCTCTAGACATACTTTCGATCCTACAAGTGGTATCAGAGCTTTGGTCTCCATTTTGTTTGATTTCCATAGATTTTGGTGGTCATATCCTTGGTTTCACAACCTAGGAGAGTATGGTGTCTAGCGAGGGAAATTATCACCGTAGAGGTCCTTACTTTGATGGTACTAATTTTGCTAGTTGGAAGCATAAGATGAAAATGCATATTCTTGGACATAACCCCGCCGTTTGGGCTATTGTGTGGGTTGGCTTGCAAGGTGAATTCTTTGATGGGAGAGAACCGAACCGTGAAGCTACCACGGATGAGTTGAATATGCTACAATACAATGCTCAAGCTTGTGATATCCTCTTCAACGGATTGTGCCCCGAAGAATTCAACAAAATCAACCGTCTTGAGAATGCAAAGGAAATTTGGGATACTTTGATTGATATGCATGAAGGTACCAACTCCGTCAAGGAATCCAAGTTGGATGTGCTTCAAAGTCAACTTGACAAGTTCAAAATGAAGGATGGTGAAGGTGTCGCTGAAATGTACTCTAGGCTTGCTCTTATCACAAATGAGATTGTCGGCTTAGGAAGTGAAGACATGACCGACAAATTCATCATCAAGAAGATCCTAAGAGCCTTGGATGGAAAATACGATACCGTATGCACTTTGATCCAAATGATGCCAAATTACAAAGATCTCAAGCCAACGGAAGTCATTGGAAGAATTTTTGCTCATGATATGTCACTCAAGGATAAGGAGGAGCTCCATAACAAGTCAAGTGGTGCTTACAAAGCCTCATGTGAATCTCCCACATCATCAAGTGAGAAAGAAACCTTGAATGAAGAATTGAGCCTAATGGTGAAGAACTTCAACAAGTTCTACAAGAATAGAAGCAAAGAGAGAAGTTCCAAGTCAAGGTCCTACAATGACAAAAGATCTTCTAGTCGAGAGCGAAACTGCTACAATTGTGGAAGACCCGGACACTACTCCAATGAGTGTACGGCTCCCCACAAGAGAAGAGAAGATTCTCCCAAAAGAAGAAGTAGAAGAGAAGAATCACCATCAAGGGAGAGAAGGAGTAGAGATGATCGATATGAACGAAGACCCTCACGGAGAAGCAAGGATTCGGAAAGGAAGGACAAGTCATCAAGGAGCTACACAAAACGAAGATAATCAAGCTCATGTTGGTGAATGGGTATCCGGCTCCGACTCCGACAATGACTCCGAGAGAAGCTATCACTCCAACTCCGAATATACTCAAGATGAAGGTGTTGCTGGTCTAGCACTTGTGTCAACCAACTCCTACGACATATTTGATTCACCAAATGAAGGAATTGGAAGGTGCTTCATGGCCAAAGGTCCAAAGGTATCACACCCTGAGTATGTTGATTTCAATAGTGATGAAGATGACTTGTTAGGTGATGATGATTTACTTGTTGACAACTATAGTGATGAATACTATGATGAAACGAATGACAATGACAAGGAGAAGATTGAGTCTCTAACTAAAGAACTAAACACTCTTAAGTTAGCTCATGCAACTATCTTAGGAGATCATCGAGAACTTTTAAGGACTCATGAGAAATTACGTTTTGAGAAGCTCAATCTTGAGCAAGAGCATGAGTTCTTAAAGGCAATCAATGATTATCTTCGCAAGAAAAGTTCTTCTTACATTGCCAAGAGTTTACTCTTATCCACTTACATGCCTCAAGTCAAGTCTAGTAACAAGAACAAGAAGGATTCTTCTTCTAGTAGTAACAATAATCATGCTAAATCCAATATTGTTGCTTCTAGTAGTTCTCTTGATTCCACTAATGATTCTCTTAGCCAAGTTACACTTGAGCAAGAAAATAGCTTATTGAAGGGAATCATAGAGAAAGGTGTTTACAAGAGCCTTGCCGGGAGTAAGCAATTCGAGGAAATTGTACGCAAGCAAGGAAGGCACCGGAAGAATCAAGGTATTGGTTTTGAACGAAAGTTCAATGCTAATGGAGTTGAGTGGGAAGAAGATCAATACCCCAAGACGAAGTTTGTTCCTCAACAAGAGAAGTATGATCCTACTTCATCCAAAGGGACACAAGCTCAAGATGATCTTCCACCACAAGACCACAAGCAAAAAGGCAAGGACAAGCTTCAAGAGGAAATTGATGCATTTGAAGAAGCTCCAAAGGCCTTGGTCAAGTGGGTTCCCAAGACTACATCAAGTTCCACTTCATCAAGTACAACTACAACTCCGAGGATTCCCATCAAGATGGTGTGGATCCTGAAGAAGAATAACTAGAGAGTTCTTGAGGGTGACTCCGCCAACATACTTCACTCTTATCATTTTGGTAAGAACAAGTGCAATCAACTTCCACATCTTGCACTAGTTCAAGGAGTCACAAACCCTCTTGTTGGTAAGACAAGGGACAAGGTAACCTAAAGCTTTCATAGACATCATCTTGTGTGTGCATCACTCTATGTCTATGGATATCCTTGTTTGTTCCTTGTGGGAATAACCCATGTAGGTATTGAAAGTGCAACTCACTCCAAAGGATAGATCTGAATGATCTACATCAACTTAGAGCATCCACATCTTCAACACCTACATGAAGTCATCATCGACAAAACCCAAGGTTAGTTCATCCCTCTTAGGGGGGATCTCACATCTAGGGGAGCTTTACTCTAACAATTGAGTTAAAGCAACTCTAATGGTGTGAACACAACAACGCTTTATGTAAAAGTGGTAACCCCACTTATGCTTAAACAATGAGTATGACCTATGGTCAAATGTTCTCATTTGAGTCCTAAGTCAATATACTCATATATAGATGACCTAGTCATCGCCAATTGCTTGATAGATGCTAGGATTGTTTGTGCATGCTTTGCCACATATTGCATTTGCCATTTTATTGTGTGAGCATGTTGATTGCATATTTTACTCATTCGAGGACATCCACTTGTTGTTTTGATTGATTGGTTTCCTTTTCTTTTGGCCAAGTGGATGGACAAGAATGCCTAAGAACCTTCTCTAGCTATCTATGCTTTTCTCGTCTCAAACTCTATTCATGATGCATCACAAAATTTGATCAAGTCAGATTCGAATCACTCTGTGTGAGGAGCACTCGGAGTCCCCGATTCGTCATAGACTTAAACTTCCAAAACTTCATTGTGCATTTCGGTCTGACCGATTCACCCATTTCAGTCATACCGAGATCACTAAGTCGATCTAGGTTTTCAACCTCGGTGCAACCGATTCGAACTTTTCGGTCACACCGAGTTTCAGTAACTGCTTGCAGTTATGAATCTCGGTGCCACCGAGTTGTTCCACTCGGTCACACCGACAGGGTTGGGCTATATATATCCACAGGTCAAATTTTGGAACTTTCCGAACCTCCTCGACCCGCACTTAGCGCACTCTGCCTCCAGGGTCTCCGGATCGTCCTCCTCGTCGCCAGCCGCCTCCTGCCGCTGGTCTCCGCCGCCGTCAACGGGAATCATCCCCGCCGTTGCCGCCGTAGCGAGTTCATTGCCGAACTAGGGTATGAACCCGATCACTGTGCTATCCCTATCTGATTCCTAGCACATTGTGTTCGCCATGTATCTTGCCACAATTGAGATCATTCTTATCCAGTCAAAACACTCCCTAGTTTAGTCGTGAATTGAAAATTTAGGGTTAGGTTTCCGCCGAAACCATCTTGGATCCACCGAGTTGTGGAACTCGGTACCACCGATTCGGCTCAGGCCATTGCACATGTGATTCTCGGTCTGACCGAGAATTGCAAATCGGTGTGACCGAGTTCAGGACTTTATGAAACCCTAGCAGTCTCGGTGCCACCGAACTGTGACTCGGTCTGACCGAGTTCACTAGTTTAGGTTCCAACAGCTGCTTCGGTATCACCGAGTTTACAAATCGGTTGATCTGAAATGCTTTCTGTGGAAAACTAAAACTAAGTTTTTAATTCATTCTTTTGCAAAAAAAACTCTGCATTTTGTGATGCTTATCCACTCTATCTCATCTATATCTATTCACAGGGTCTGCTGTCAGTGTTTGCAATATGTCTGATCAGAGTGACAGTCAGAATAGGTCAGAGGAGCAGGTTCACTTGAGTGAGGGCACTAGTCCCTCAAGCAGCTCAGATGATGGTAGCAGGAGCACCCCAAGCAACTTACCCAAAGCTGCCACCAGGGCCAGCAAGAAAAGAACCTCAGAGTCAGAGGATGAGGACTATGTGGCTGAGGAAGAAGAAACCACCTCGAAGAGAAAAGTCCTGAAGAAGGAATATGGCACAGCTGCTGCCACCAAGCCAAGCATGAAGCAAAAGGTTCCTGCCAAGAGAATTCCAATGTCTAAGGCCAGAGCATCTACTCAAGAGACTTTGGGATCTTCACCCAAAGAGCAGGTTGTGGCAGAGAAGAAGAGGAAAGAGAGGGTCAAGAAGACCACTGCCAGAGTGCTTGGGAGATCCTCAATCATGAGAGATTCTGAAGAGGAAGAGGAAGAAGATGCTGCACCAGCACCCAAAGCTCAGAAGCTTATGGGTGATGCCATCAGGGCAGGGGCTGTTCCATCTAAGCCTAAGACTGCTCCAAAGGCTGTTGCTCCAGCTTCAAAGCCAAAACCAAAGAGGAGCACCAGGAACATCCCTGCTGAGGAGAAGAACAAGGCCCAGTGCCTGAAGCTGAAATGGAAGAAGAAGATGATGAGTCACATGTCTTGAGAAGCTAAAGCCAAAAATTCCAGATCACAATGATGCTCATCCAGTAGCTGAGAACATGAAGATCGGGAAGGACTCGGGTCTAAGGCTATGGAGAGAGTTTGATCCATATGCCACCAGGAGAAGGACTGATGTGGACTACAGGTTCCATACAAAGGAACAGCAGGACTTCTATGAGACCATCTTGCTTGACAAGAAGCCCATAGTGTGTGACATGAGATGGGTCGACTGGGACTACATCAAGGAAAACGAGGATCACTATCCAGGTGTATATGACAGTTTCAAGGCTTGTGGAGTTGATGAGTTTGTGGCTCAGAAGCTCACAAAATGGAATGATGAGCTCATCATGCAGTTCTACTCCACAACTCACTTCTACCCAGATGGAAGGATTTTCTGGATGTCTGAAGGTACGAGGTACCAGTCAACATTTGCAGAATGGGCGAAGTTGGTCAATGCCCCAAAAGAGAGTGAAGATGACTTGGATGTCTATGCTAACAAGAAGAAAGATCACAACTCCATGGCACACGTGCACAAGGAGATCCCAGATGCTGCTCTTGAGACACATAAGTTTGGGTCTGTACATTACCTTCTGTCAGGATTGCCAACTATCAACTGGATCCTCAGGCACACTCTCTTGCCCAAGTTTGGTGATCACAAGATGATCAGAGGTCATGCAATTAACTTGCTTCACATCTTTGATGTCCCACAGAAGTTCAAAGTCATGAGCCTCATAGTGGAAACTATCAAGAGGACAGCTGCTGACTTGGGTTACCAAACTGTGCGTCTAGGTCAGATGGTAACAGGAGGTGGGGGACACGATGTTTTACCCAGGTTCGGGCTCTCTTGATGGAGGTAAAACCCTACGTCCTGCTTGATTAATATTGATGATATGGGTAGTACAAGAGTAGATCTACCACGAGATCAGAGAGGCTAAACCCTAGAAGCTAGCCTATGGTATGATTGTTGTTCGTCCTACGGACATAAACTCTCCGGTTTATATAGGCATCGGAGAGGGCTAGGGTTACACAGAGTCGGTTACAATGGTAGGAGATCTACATACCCGTATCGCCAAGCTTGCCTTCCACGCCAAGGAAAGTCCCTTCCAGACACGGGACGAAGTCTTCAATCTTGTATCTTCATAGTCCAGGAGTCCGGCCGAAGGTATAGTCCGGCCATCCGGACACCCCCTAATCCAGGACTCCCTCAGTAGCCCCTGAACCGGGCTTCAATGAGGACGAGTCCGGCGTGCAGATTGTCTTCGGCATTGCAAGGCGGGTTCCTCCTCCAAGTACTTCATAGAAGATTTTGAACACAAAAGTAGTGTCCGGCTCTGCAAAATAAGTTTCCACATATTGCCATAGAGAGAATAATATTTACACCAATCTAATCTGCTGACGTATTCCGTAGTGTGACATCACACCACGGCCAAGTCTTTATTCGAATCGTTTTATTGTCCCACCTTAGCGCGTTTAGCGAGGCGGTTTCCTTGGCACGTCTTGTTAAAGCAGAGATCGTGTCCCCTTATTCCGGGATTCTCATCAACACGGGCGTGGGTAACCCAACCATACCCGTTGGTATATTTTCTCGATCAAAGGCGAGTCCCAAACGGTCACGGGGAAGGCCCTTGGTATTCAACCTCTTATAAAGAGACCAAGGCCTTACTCCTTTCTTTCAATCTCAAACGAGTTCGCCCTTCGCCTCGAGTTCCAACACCCAAGGCTCCAGATTTCAGGCACTTCGGACCTTCGACAATGTCCGGTTCCGACCTTCGAGGCCAATGGATGCCTTCCTCCGTCACGGAGGAGGACGTGCTGAAGTTGAGAGAGGCCAAGTTCTTGACCGGCGAAATCTCGCATAGGCTGCCTGCTCAAGGGCAGGTCATTCCCACTCCCAAGCCCGGTGATAGTGTGGTGTTCATGTCTCACTTCCTTCGGGGCTAGGCTTCCCAACGGATCCCTTCGTGAGGGGGCTCATGTATTATTATGGGCTGGAATTTCACGACTTAGCCCCGGAGTCCATCCTCCATATTTCCTCATTCATCGCGTGTGTGAAGCCTTCCTCCGTATCACTCCTCACTTCGGACTATGGCTCAAGACCTTTAAAGTAGAGCCGAAGATGATCGAGGGACGGCATGCGGAGTGCGGAGGTGCTTTTATAAGCAAGAATGCTGGTACTCCATGGCCCGAGGGCTCTTTTCAAGAGGAGTCCAGCTTATGGCAGCGAGAGTGGTTTTATATTACCGCTCCCAGGGCCCCTAAGTGGGTGGCGCCACCTGCCTTTCGCTCGGGTCCCCCGCCACGACTGGCATCATGGGTCAATACGGGGATAGACTGGGGGGCGGCAAAGGACGTGCCCCTGTTGCAGGGCCACATGCGAGATCTCCTAGAAAGAGACATCAATCTGGTCATGGTGACGCAGGTTATGTTAATTCGCCGAGTTCTGCCCTGCAAACGTCGCCCCCTCCGCCTGTGGGAGTTCAACCCGGAGGGACCACGAGTTCTCCAACATTTTCTTGGCATGACGCCCGTGGAGATGTACAAATTGTTCTTCGGACCACAAGTAGTGTGTCCGGATTCTACGGAGGACGCAGGTCTGAGCTGCAATCATCCGGATACTCAAGTAAGTAGCCTTGTGCCCGGACTCGCTATCCATATATTTATCATAAAATTGCCCCTAAAAGAGTTGTCCTTTAAACAGGAGTGGATAGCGAAATCAAAGCTAATCAGGTGTCCGGCCCTCCTCCCCGAGACCACGCCGGGTCCCGTGCTAGTCAGGATGTTGGAGGTTGTGCCTTCAAAGGGAAGTGAGGGAGGGGACAAGGGAGCTACAGCCTCCTTAAAGGAGGTTGTCCGGAAGGGAGGAATCGAAAATTCCTCTCCTCAGGGGAAAAAGAGGACCGCCTCTGAAGACTCGGAGACCATGGCCTTAAAGCGGGGGAAGAAATCTTCGCCAGAGGGTCCTGTGCTAGGCGATACTTCGGCCGAATTATGCCCTCAAGGGGATCAGCCCTCCACCGAGCCGTAAGTAGAGAGGATTTTTCTTTTTAAGAAACGAGAGAAATCCCTGCTTTATATCTGATAAAAGTAATTGAAAATTTACCTTGTAGCTCGGACCTTAGCCCTTCTCAGCGGAGCTCGTCTTCGGGGGATCTTCTTTCGGAGATGATGGAGAGCGGAACGCCTCCCCCTGCCGTACCGCCTTGCGAGGCGGGCAACCCTGAGGTATCGTCGCAGAGGATTTCTCCGAATCCGACGGGGCCGGGAGGTAGTCATATGGCCCCCCAAAGCCCTCCGCGTCCGGCCTTCGAAAAGGGCCATCGGACGAGTCCGGCGCCGTCTGGTGCACGGTCGAAGGAGCTGAAGGATCTGCTAGGGCGAGCATCTATCTCAGAGGAGCACCATGCATTGATGGGTACGGTGATTTGAGAGTATTTCATCCACGGAGAGCGGATTGCACGAGGCCGTCAGGAGTTTACTGACAGGTTTTGAGGTACGCGAAATAATGTACCCTTTTTGGATAGTTGCGCATAAATAAGATGTGCCCTATGTAGATAGTAGCCCCTGAGACTCTGTGTGTTGTCAAAAGTGGCGGCGCACAGAGGATCATAATCCCAGGTCTAATATGCCGCCTTTATACGTAGGTGGCGAAGTGTCCGGTGGCCAGCCAGACTGATGGATTTGCCGAGCTAAAGCGGCAACTTGACGTGGCAGATGCCGACATCGCGCTTGTCAACAAGCGGCTTGACGGGGCACAAGGTATGTAATTCCTTCGGCGGCGCCTGGTAAGAGGAGCTTTATGCCAGTATCTTACAATGTGTGCGCTTGATGCAGATGGTGCTGCTGCCATGGAGAATCTTCGGGCAGAACTTGCCTAAGCCAAGGAGCAAGCTAGGAAAAGTGATGCGGCTGCCGTAAAGGCAATTGAAGAGCTGAAAGCCGAATAGGCTGCTCACTGCCGAAGCAAGAAGGAAATGGCCGAGATGGCCGTGAAGCTGAAGGACGCTGCTGACCGTTGCAAGCTTCTTGAAAAAGAAGATCGGGCGGAACAGACGGACCTGAAGAAGGCCGTTGCCGATGCCAAGGATGCTCGCTCTGCGATGAGAGCTGTGATGGAGGATCTGTGTCGGGCCGGAGAAATCGCAGCTGGAAAGCCCTTTATGCTGCGGAGGAAGTTCTGTGATCCTAAACATGCTCCGTTAGACCAGATGTGGAGTACGGCGGACACCTATCTGGATTTAGCAGCGAGTGCCGCAGATGTGGCCGAGCACTTCCGAGATCAAGAAGATCGCGAAGTGGAAAAGCTCTTCTGGTCGCAGTTCCACAATCCAGAGCGTCCAATATCATTAGCCGATCATTTGGCCGAGTGGGCCGAGCTAAATAGGTTGTCCAGACTCGCCATGAAGTATGTCGTGAGTCATCTGTGGCCAGAGAGACCAGAGCCGAAAAGTTATTTCAACTTGGTGCAGCAGTTCCTTGGTGCGGCGCTGCATATCAATGCAATGAAGAGGTCAGCGTGCATAGAGGGTGCGCGGATGGCTCTTGCCCGTGTCAAGACATACTGGGCGGAAATGGAGGCCACCGCTATTGCATCCCCAGACTCAGATGGAAGCCGAGTACCCGACGAGCGCTATTTTCAGGAAGTTCTGCAAGGCGCTCGTTTAATAGAGACGTAGTGCTCGAAGGATACTATATTCGAATAGCATGTATTATTGTAAAACAATATTTTGATAAATTGTAGAAGCTTTTTATACTTGTGCCTGCAAGTATAATGATACCTCATGTGTGGCCGTTTAACATATATGTATATATAATCTGAAAGATGGAAGTCGTCGGCTTCAGCCCCCATGCACATAATGCGGGGGTGTTCGCAGAAGGCGCATTTTCACACTTGATCCAACATCTTGGTCCTACAAAGGAGGTGATAGCGCAACGAACTAGGCAATCGGACTATGGTGCTTTATCACTTTCACTTAGCCATAGGAGTTTGACATTGAGGCTACTTATATAGCCCCTGGTGGCGCCAGCGCTCGCCCGAACTCGGGGCACGTATGTGCCTGGCCGGGAAACGGCCCTTCGTTAATGCGGAATCCTAAAGATTCCGGTATGCCATCGAGTGGTTGACCAGTCTCACGCTATATCATGACAGTCAATTTTTGGCTTTCTCTACTGAGGTGCTCGCCTGGCCGAACTGGGGCACAATCTCAGTAGTTCTCCTGGTGCCGCCTTAGCCGATAGAGCGGAACATAAGGTAGCAAAACACAGGAGCCGGGCAAACCCAACATTTGATCAAAGACATGATTCGGAGCTGATGCATATAAGGCCAAACTCGCGACGCCGAACACTCCCTAAGGTATTCGGTCTTTATGAGGGCGGGCGGGATAACGCCCTTAGTAATAAGCCCCTAGTGTCTAGGTACGCACAAAACTCTGACGTGGCCACATGCCAAAACGCCAGCCTCCTCCTTGGTTATACCAAGAAACCAGGGGATGTGTATCAACAAGAGACAGTAAAAAAGGTTTACGCAGGGTCTTAATCTGAAAAGAATCCTTGGAACGGGTCCCTGCTGCACGTCTGCGCATGTGTCTCCGTTGTAGCGTATCCTGGACAGGCGTAGCACGGTGTTCCTCTGTAAAAGAGAGGAACTTAGTTAAATAAAGATCGTGCCAAACATGAGTTATACTAAATAAATAAAGTATGAATCGAAATGGGTAAAATTGAGCTTTCTTGTCTCTTGTTTTATATGCGCGGAGCCCCTAGTACAGGGGTATACGGCTATTAAACCTATATCAATTGTATGTTTATGCCGGACTCGTCTAGCCGTGTCCGTGGTCTTGACGACCTATTTAGATGGTTTGGCTGGTGAAGCCGCTTTATTTTGGGGCTGTCAAGGCAGCCGCACTGTTTTCCGCGTGGGAGGAACACTCAATGTTTTCCCTTTAATGAGATGATGCCTCGTGGACCGGGCATCTTAAGCGTAAGAGATGCATAATGCGGTATTGCGTTAAAGCGGGCGAAAGCTTCGCGTCCCAGCAGCGCTTGATAGCTACTTGAGAATGTGGCGATGTGGAAAGTTAGCTGTTCGCAACGGAAGTTATCGGGGGAGCCGAACATAACTTCTAGCCGGAGAGAACCCATGCAACGGACATCCGGGCCTGGCGTTACCCCTTGAAAGGAGGTTTTGCTATGGCGAATTTTTGTTGGGTCTATCCCCATGCTGCGGATTGTGTCCTGGTATAACAGGTTTAGACCACTGCCGCCGTCCATCAGGACATCTGTAAAATGGAGCCCGCCGATTATTGGATCTAATATGAAGGCAGTCCAGCCTACGTTCCGGATACTTCTAGAGTAATCCTGATGGTCGAAGGTGATTGGTTTTAACAACCATTGGCGAGACTCCTTTGGGATAGGCCGTACGGCGCGTATCTCTTGTGGCGCCGTTCTGTTCGTCACGTGAAGTAAGTTTACTGTTTTGACTTCTTGTGGGAAGTCCTTTTGTTTCCTGGGGCTCTGCTTGTGGGGTTCGTCATCGTCCTCACTTAGTGTGTCGAGCCCCTTGTGTTCGGCGTTGAGCTTGCCGACTTGCTTGAAAACCCAACAATCTCTGTGGGTATGGTTCGCAGGCTTCCTGGGAGTACTGTGTATTTGACATATCTTGTCCAAGATTTTGTTTAAGTTGTATAGCTCGTCCCTGTTATCCTTGAGGGGCGGCTTTCTCTGATTCTGCCGCGAGCTTTTGAATCCGGCATTGACCGCCGTGCTCTTCGGGCTGTTTCCCTTATTCCGGCGTTGGTCCTTGCTGCGTCGGGGTTTACCGTTTCCATCCCTAACTTCGGATGTACTTGGGTCGCTGGTGCTGCATCTTGCCAACCAGCTGTCCTCTCCTGCGCAAAAGCGGGTCATGAGGCTTGTCAATGCGGCCATTGTTCTTGGCTTTTCTTGGCCGAGGTGTCTGGCGAGCCATTCGTCTCGAACGTTGTGCTTAAAAGCTGCTAGGGCTTCGGCGTCCAGACAGTCGACTATCTGAGTCTTTTTAGTAAGAAATCTGTTCCAGAATTTCCGGGCTGACTCTCTGGGCTGTTAAGTTATGTGACTGAGATCGTCTGCATCCGGAGGGCGGACATAGGTCCCTTGAAAATTTGCCCGGAAAGCATCCTCAAGCTCTTCCCAACTTCCAATGGTGTTTTTGGGAAGGCTTTTGAGCCAATGCCGGGCTGGCTCTTTAAGCTTGAGGGGTAAGTATTTTATGGCGTAGAGGTCATCTCCTCTAGCCATGTGTATGTGGAGGATATAATCCTCGATCCAGACCCCAGGGTCTGTTGTTCCGTCGTATGCCTCTATGTTTACGGGCTTGAATCCCGCTGGAAATTCATGGTCCAGCACCTCATCGGTGAAACATAGGGGGTGTGCGGCACCCCTGTATTTGGGTGTGCCATGATGTTCGGATATTTGTTGTGTTGCATTGCTTGCTAGAGCTTGCTTTCTTGGCCCGTATGTAGATCTGGCTGGGCCCTCTTTTTGATGCGGATCCTTTGGTGGATCGTGTGCCGGCTTGTGTGCGGCGCCGCTTGCCGCTCCATGCTGGCCATGCGGTCATCCATCCGACCGGATGGCTTTCCTATTTTTTGACTGTGGGGGCTCTAAGGCCTCCTCATCAAATTCAGGCAGTAGCTTTCGCTTTGGATAGCTTTTTGTGCGGCGACTGCCGGCATATTTGTTTGCGGTGTTGCGTACTTTGCTCCATCTGATTCTGAGTGCATCTTCTGTAGTTCTGAGCTTCTGCTTCTGCTTTTTCAGGCTATGCGCAGTGGCGACGAGCCTTTTGTGGAGGTTCTTCTGCTCCATGAGTTTATCCGGCATAAGGTTGTCCGGACTGTTTTCGCCGGAGACGGGGTGTTCGGTTTGTTTATCCAAGTTTCCCTGTTCGGACGCTTGCTCGAAGGCATGTTCGTCGTCCGCCGGCTCGTCCTGCTCTATGGCTGGGTCTGTATGACTGTTGTCTCTGTTGAGGCGGGGCTTGGAGCGGCGCTTACGTCGCCGCTTTGATTGCTTTTCGAGTGAACGATCCCTCGTTGCATCCCTGTGTTCCTCGTCGTCGCTTCCTTTGGGTGTGTCCACCATGTATACATCATGAGATGAGGTGGTTGTCCAGTGCCTTATAGGCGTTGGTTCGTGTTCATCTCCTACATCGTCGTCCATACCGTCGATGTCTTCGGAGTCGAAGTCGAGCATGCCGTTTAAATTATCGACAGTGGCTACGAAGTGAGTGGTGGGTGGGCTTTGAATTTCTTCATCATCCGCATCCCAACCTTGTTGACTATAGTCCGGCCAGGGCTCTCCTGATAAAGAGAGAGACTTTAGTGAATTCAGAATATCTCCGAAGGGTGAGTGCTGAAAGATGTCCGCGGCGGTGAACTCCATGATTGGCGCCCAATCGGGTTTGATCGGTCGGGGTGCGGAGGGCTCGGAGTCTGGAAAGGAGTCCGGTTCCTTGGAGTCACGGGTTTTGCAGAGAATAGGGAAGGTGTTCGGCTCGATCATCGTAGAGATTGCAGCCCCCGAGGCGGTGTCTAACCACCCATCCTCTATTGGTGTGATCGGCTCCGAGCTAGGGGTCGGAGCGGACACAGGTGCGGCCTCTAGGGCATTGTTCGGCAGCAGAGCTAAATCATGCCCATCGTGACAGTGCGGCGCGCTCGGCTGTGGCTCGAATCCGTCGAAGATCAAGTCTCCGTGGATGTCGGCCGTGTAGTTCAAACTTCCAAATCTGACCTGATGGCCAGGGGCGTAGCTTTCGATCTGCTCCAGATGACCAAGCGAATTGGTCCGCAGTGCAAAGCCGCCGAATACGAAGATCTTCCTGGGGAGAAAAGTCTCACCCTGGATCGCATTGCTGTTGATGATCGGAGAAGCCATCATGCCTAAAAGCGACGACATAGAGGAACTCTCAATGAAAGCACCAATGTCGGTGTAAAAACCGGCGGATCTCGGGTAGGGGGTCCCGAACTGTGCGTCTAGGTCGGATGGTAACAGGAGGCATGGGACACGATGTTTTACCCAGGTTCGGGCCCTCTTGATGGAGGTAAAACCCTATGTCCTGCTTGATTAATATTGATGATATGGGTAGTACAAGAGTAGATCTACCACGAGATCAGAGAGGCTAAACCCTAGAAGCTAGCCTATGGTATGATTGTTGTTCATCCTACGGACTAAAACTCTCCGGTTTATATAGGCACCGGAGAGGGCTAGGGTTACACAGAGTCGGTTACAATGGTAGGAGATCTACATATCTGTATCGCCAAGCTTGCCTTCCACACCAAGGAAAGTCCCTTCCGGACACGGGATGAAGTCTTCAATCGTGTATCTTCATAGTCCAGGAGTCCGGCCGAAGGTATAGTCTGGCCATCCGGACACCCCCTAATCCAGGACTCCCTCATTGATCAATGCCCCAAAAGAGAGTGAAGATGACTTGGATGTCTATGCTAACAAGAAGAAATATCACAACTCCATGGCACACATGTACAAGGAGATCCCAGATGCTGCTCTTGAGACACATAAGTTTGGGTCTGTACATTACCTTCTGTCAGGATTGCCAACTATCAACTGGATCCTCAGGCACACTCTCTTGCCCAAGTCTGGTGATCACAAGATGATCAGAGGTCATGCAATTAACTTGCTTCACATCTTTGATGCCCCACAGAAGTTCAAAGTCATGAGCCTCATAGTGGAAACTATCAAGAGGACAGCTGCTGACCAGAAGAGGAGTTGTGGGTATGCCCCCACAGATTCAGGAGCTGATTAACTCCAAGATGGGCACAGGCACATATCTGCTGGACAAGGAGCACATGCCTATCTACCCAGAATTTGAGGACAACACTGTGGTGATGGATGAAGATGAACCATCTTCGGTGCACGCACAAGCAAAGAAGGAGAAGGCAAAGGCTGAAAAGGCTGCAAGGATGCCAACTACTGAAGAAGCATCTCAGTATCTTCTGAAGAGAAAGCAAGATCAGCTTGGCTACTTGATTGCATCCACTCTGAGGATTGAGAAGGGACTGGCCACCCTGACTCAAAACCAGGAGAGCTTGGAGAGGATCGTGGAGCAAAAGTTCTATGACTTGGATGTGAAGGTAACTGAGATCCAGTCTGTTGTGGAGCAACTTCAGGATGATATGCAGGAGAGGAAGGGCAAGACAACCACTGATGCATTTGCCAAAGTGCCTAGAGCTCAGAGATCTGCTGCAGTGCCTGTTCCAGACACCAGAGCCACTTCATCTGCACCAGCTACAGCTTCAGTGCCACCAGCTCCAGCACCTACTCCATCAGCTCCATCTACATCAACTGAAGCCTTCGTTCTTGGAGTTATCCGGACACCGCCACCTGAAGACCAAGCTTGAGAGACGATTTAGTGTTATGCATTTTCTAGGAACTTTTTGGTAACTTGTTGCCAAAGGGGGAGAAAAATGTATAGATCATAGGCTTCGAGAGAGAGCGTTGCTTTTTATTCTCTCTTGCTTTGGTGGTTGAACTTTATTTGCTTTGCTTGTTTGAGATACTCTTTATCTATGTGATACTTGGATGATCGTGTGTTTGATCATATGCTACCTTAATGCTTGTTGGATGACATTATCCTTTTATCCCTATATGATCATTCACTTTGCTTGGTGATGAGTTCATGTATTTAATTATTATCTTTTTTGAGCGCTCCACCAAGATGTATGTGACATGGAAGAGTAACCCATGAGCCTAACTCTCTGTGCATTTGCAGTCCAAAACAAATCATAAACTATGCACAAATTTAGGGGGAGCTCTTGCTTTTCACATACTTCTCAAAGCGACAATGTTTTTCACTCTTATTATCACTTGTCGAAGCTTTGATCTATATGTTGTCATCAATTACCAAAAAGGGGGAGACTGAAAGTGCAACTATCCCTAGGTGGTTTTGGTAATTCCTAACAACATATAGCCCATTGAGCTAATGCTATTCCAAGATTAATATTTCAGGAAAAGCTCAATGAATGGCATGGCATGGATGAGGAAAGTGGACCCCTCAAAATACTAAGGACAAAAAGATTGGCTCAAGCTCAAAGCTCAAGACTCTACATTTTATATTTTAGTGATCCAAGATCACATTGAGTCTATAGGAAAAGCCAATAATATTAAGGAGGGATGAGGTGTTGTTTCATGAGGTTCTTGCTTCATAGTGCTTAGTGATATGCTCCAAAACCCTCAACTACCTTCCCACATCCACATATGACCTAAACCAAAAGTCAAACTCGGCCCCACCGATTCTTTCTATCCGGCGCCACCGAGTTCAGATGGCATAGCCACTGCCACAAACCCTAGGCAAATCGGTCTCACCGATAGGGATTTCGGTCACATCGAGATGGGGTTGTAATCTCTCTGTTTCCCTTCGTAACGTTTCGGTCCTACCGAGATGAGCGATCGGTCCCACCGAGATTGCAATGTAAACTCTCTATTTCCCTTTTGTAACATTTCGGTCCCACTGAAATGAGCGATTGGTCCCACCGAGTTTACCTGACCAACTCTCTGGTTAGCTTATTACCAAAATCGGTCCCACCGAGTTTGTGTAATCGGTCACACCGAGATTACGTTATGCCCTAACCCTAACCATATCGGTCCTACCGAGTTGCATCTCAGTCCCACCGAAAATCCTAACGGTCACTAGGTTTGCTAAATCGGTCCGACCGAGTTTCTCCATTCGGTCTCACCGAGATTGGTAAATTGTGTGTAACGGTTAGTTTTTGTGTGGAGGCTATATATACCCCTCCACCCACTCTTCATTCGTGGAGAGAGCCATCAGAACATACCTACACTTCCAATACACATTTTCTAAGAGAGAACCACCTACTCATGTGTTGAGGCCATGATATTCCATTCCTACCATATGAATATTGATCTCTAGCCTTCCCAAGTTGCTTTCCACTCAAATCTTCTTTCCACCAAATCCATATCCTGTGAGAGAGAGTTGAGTGTTGGGGAGACTATCATTTGAAGCACAAGAGCAGGGAGTTCATCATCAACACACCATTTGTTACTTCTTGGAGAGTGGTGTCTCCTAGATTGGCTAGGTGTCACTTGGGAGCCTTCGACAAAGATTGTGGAGTTGAACCAAGAAGTTTGTAAGGGCAAGGAGATCACCTACTTCGTGAAGATCTACCGCTAGTGAGGCAAGTCCTTCGTGGGCGATGGGCATGATGGGATAGACAAGGTTGCTTCTTCGTGGACCCTTCATGGGTGGAGCCCTCCGTGGACTCGCGCAATCGTTACCCTCCGTTGGCTGAAGTCTCCATCAACGTGGGTGTACGATAGCACCACCTATCGGAACCACGACAAAAATATCCGTGTCTCCAATTGCGTTTGAATTCTCCAAACCCTTCCCTTTACATTCTTGCAAGTTGCATGCTTTACTTTCTGCTGCTCATAGACTCTTTGCATGCTTGCTTGAATTGTGTTAAGATTGCTTGACTTGTGCTAAGATAGCTAAAATCTGCCAAAGACTAAAATTGGGAAAAGGATAGATTTTTAATTGGTCAAGTAGTCTAATCACCCCCCCCTCTAGACATACTTTCGATCCTACAACCCCGAATGCAGTCCGGCGTTGGAGCTCGGCTGCAAGAGGACACCGTTGCATGGGAACAACTTCAAACCCGAGGTCTGGCATAAAAAATAACAAGGCATTGATAAAGGCCGATAACTTAAAGGGGATCCTCGGATACCCGACGTGTAAACTCTTCGGATTCACTTCGGCAATCCTCAAGATCGAAGATGAGAATATTTGTCAAACCAGTTTTCAAGACCGATGACCGAAGATGAAGAACAGTTCAGAAGAATCGAGGAGCTTCCCCAACTTGAAGACCGGTTCAGGGGGCTACTGACAGTGTCCTGGACTAGGGGGTACTCACCACGTCGTCTCCTGACTAGCTAGATCGGGCCGAGGACCCCCCATGGCGGTTCACTCATGGGCCACTTCGGGCAGCCCATGCCGCATACAAGGGAGATCCCACAAGACTTGGCGCACAAGATGAGGACTCTCCTAAACCCTAGGCCTCTGGTGTGTTATATAAACCGAGGCATGATGAACCTATTTGGAAGGAGTTCTTCGTGGAGATGATCCTCGGGGGCATCTTCTAGTGGCAGTTCTGCTCGCCGGTCTTATGTTGAACCAAGTGAAAGTTCCACACAAGATGCCACCACCAAAACATTTTTATGGCCTTGCGATGAGTATATGATGCGTGTGGGCATTAAGGAGGAATTTGGGCAATATTTTCACAATGCCGGTCTCGGTCCCTACCTTTCAGATAAGTGTGAACAACACCAACTTCTCACTGAATCATTTGTTAAAGGATCTAACTATTTTCCATGTGAGTCTAGGGTGTCGTTTATGCTTTATGATAATCCATATACTATTCCATTAGAGATTTTTTCTTATCATTGCAAACTTCCATTTTGGGGTTCGCTTGATGAGCCACCAAAGGCTGAGTATGAATCTTTCCTGGCTAGCCTTTTTTACGGTGAGAATAGGGGAGTGAGACAAGGAAGAATGAAGAGTGCTCACTTTCCCACAATTCAGTATTTTGCATTATTTAACGGGAAATGCATAGTGGGCAAGCAAGACTGTAGCATACTCTGTGCGCCAGACTTGAGCCTCATTCACACCCCTCTCACTGGTGAAAGGAATTATAACCTTGGAGCGATTGTTGCAGGTAGGCTTCAGTATAACGCCAAAAGTGGCTGGTTCTATGGTGAAATTTATGCCACACGTCTAGCACAAGGGCTGGGTGTTTCACCTTTGCCCTTTGATCCTATCCTACCCACTCGGTATTTAGATTTTGATGCCTTAAAAGAGCATAAGATTCTCAAGGGAAGGCTTTTAACTTCACTTATAATTTGTTGTTTAACCAATCACATGTTCTGGACACATATTTGCCTACGCCTGCTCTCTTTGATTATCACAGCAAGGGAAGATATTTTGTTCTTGAGAGTGACGCCCGAGCTCACAACGCAGCAGTGCTGGCAGCACGGCGTGCTGAGGCATCCGCACCGAGAGCCTCTGTGAGCTACCACGCCGATTACTACCCTCCAGGCTACTGATTGATTACCAACTTAGGCCAAAAGCCTAAGCTTGGGAGAGTACGTGTTTCTCACCGACATTACATCCATGCTCACATATCATTCCATTTGTCGGTGTTCACACTTTTTCATCGTATCATCCATGCTTAGATTTTTTTTCCTTGCTTTCTTCTTGTGTGTTTGAAAAACTTTAGAAAAAACAAAAAAATTAGTTGTAGTAATTTACTTTCTATGCATGCTTAGTAGTAGTACTAAAAAGAAAATCCAAAAAGATTTCCTTGTTCTTATTTTGCTTGTTGGGAGCTTTCCTGTGTAAATAGTTTTTCTCGTTTTTGCTTTTTGTTTGCTTGTTGAAGAAAACCAAAAACTCCAAAAATATTTCAGTGTGTTTCTCTGAATTTCTTTTCTTTTTATTCGAGTCTTACCAAGGAGAAGACCACGATGAAATGGCTCTCATATGAATAACTGTTGAACTAATAAAGAGCCCATTTTACCGTGTCTTCTCCTATTGAATAAAATGTTTTGCAGATTCCATCTTAGACCACAACACTCTTGCACTATTATTATTTTCATATCATTCGGTCATGCAAGTGAAAGGCAATAATGACGACATTCGATGAACTGGTCATGGCAAAGAGAAGCTGTTATGAACTCGACTTGTTTTGTTTGTGTAAATATGTTTAACCTAGTGCCCATGATTCAGCCCATTATGATTAAACATGTTTGCAATGACAATTAGAGATTATAGTTTCTCATGCCATGCAAAAGTAGCTGGGAGTTGCTAATGATTTATCTTGGATATCAACATAGCATTAAAATGATTGTGATGTAGTATGATGATATGGTATCCTCCTCTGAATGTTCGAGTGGCTTGACTTGATACATGTTCATGCATGTAGTTGAATCAAAACCAACATAACCTCTATAATATTTATATTCATGGTGTTCATATCCTACTCATGCTAGTGTCCAATGTTACTTATGCATAATGCATGGTCATGATCGTTGTTGCTCTCTAGCTGGCCGCTTCTCAATCTTAATTGCTAGCCTTCGCCTGTACTAAGTGGGAATTCTACTTGTACATCAAAAATCTTGAACCCAAAGTTGTTCCAGATGAGTCCATCACACCTACCTATATACGGTATTACCCTGCCGTCCTAAGTAAATTTGCATGTGCCACCACTAAAAACTTCTAAAAATTATGAGAGAATTCCTTATTTGACCCTTTCTTAAAATTTTCTTCCTTATTTGACCCAAAATAAATTTTTCTACCCTATTTGACATCTAAATTAAATTTTGTTCTTTATATGACAATTCCGTCCATTTTAGATACTAACTGTGTTAAATGTGAGGTGAAAAGACCGTTTTGCCCCTAAGTGCAAAGCCAGCCACAAACAAGCACACGGATAGCTTGATTGATTCTTGTACGCGCTTGACAAATTTTCTAATACTGGCACACGTGCATACAGGTGAATGCCTTGGCTAGCTTCAACTGGATCGATTAGATCGATTGTTTCTTGATAGAATCGCACGGCTTTATGCCTGCCTCTCAGTCCGAGCGAGCATCTGTTCTCCGGCCGCTTGGTTGGCTGTCGTCGCTCCCAGCTACTGGGCCGTCTGCGTGCTGTACCGTTGCTCGTGGCTAGCAGCATGCGTTCTGGTCGTCCTCGCTTGCATGTCTAGTGCGTGCTGTATGGCTGCCAGTATGCGTCATGTACTACTACAATATTTATTTTTAGGATTTATTATGCGCATCGTACTAGTACTCCTAAGACCAGTTAGTTAGAAGAATTAGTAGTATGTGTAATACTCCCTCTGTAAACTAATATAAGAGCGTTTAAATCACCATTTTAGTGATCTAAACACTCTTATATTATTTTACGGAGGGAGTACTTTGGAACGTGCGTCCAGCCTCGAAGCCGTAGAGGCTGTATATGTCGACACTGTGGTATGTCCATGGCCTCACTCGCGAGCTAGGACGTCACTGTGCTATATGACTACCGCTAGCCCATCTTTAATTGTGACTGCCATGGATCGCATGTGATGCCGGTGCCATGCACGTGGAGCCCTGTCCGCATGGACGCCCAAGGAACCTGCCTCGGCACCATGGGCCGTCCACTCCACAGGTGCACTCGCACGTGATGAAGTAACCAAAATATGGTATATGACATTGTACTTATTCCCAAAAAAGTTACTATATTGATCGTAGATATGCTAGCACAAGTTTTACGGATGTTTTGTACGTACACACACATATTAGTTTATCTAAGGAACAAAATATTGGAGCATACATATGCATGCACAACATCCATTGAACATCCCTAAAACAGGGCCGAACTCATTATTTTTTTACACAATGCACTATGGGCAAAATGGTATTTTCACCTCACACTTGACACCGTTAGTGCCTAAATGGACGGAAGTGTCGTATAAGGAACACAATTTACTTTAGGTGTCAAATAGGGAAGAAAATTTATTTTGGGCCAAATAGGGAAGCAAATTTTAAAAAAGGGCCAAATAAGGAATTCTCTCAAAAATTATCCGTTTTATGTGCCTAGATCGTTTATGGAACGACAGGAGGTGGTCGATATCTTCCGTGCTAAGCGGGTTATTCTCAGGTCGAGTGTTTATTCACTCGCCTTCGCATGTAATAGGGATTCCCAGTCCCAAACTGCAAAATACAAAAGGAGTTCATCACTCGAATAATCAAACAAAAACTCCCAATGGAGTCAAAACCTTTACTTTAATCACTTGGGAACCGCCACTAGCGTGCTTAGCATGGAAGATGTTGATAATTGATGGTCGTGAAGTGAATAAGAAGGGTGCATGTCTCAAAATATCATTTATCTCTGTTTTAAAAATTGAGTTCTGGCACCTCTGCAAATCACTGCTTCCCTCTACGAAGGGACTTTCTATTTACTTTTATGTTGTGTCATCACCTTCTAAAAACAAGCGCCAGAAACTGAGTAGAGCACAGTTGTCATGATTTATGCATTGTGTGTAGCTAATGTTGGGTGCATCATGATTGGATCTTTTCTACCATGAATTACAATGTTTAGTCGCTGCTTGAACTTTGGAGGTGCTCTGCATTTATATTTTGTGGTCTCAGAAAGGGCTAGCGAGATACCACTATTGTCATATTGTATCATGGTTATTTTGACAACGTGTTGTCATTTGAGATATCTTATTATTGCTCGCTAGCTGATTATGTCATTGATATGAGTCATTATAATCTTTAAGAGTTATTGTCGACATGGTTAGTTACAATGATGGCTGGAAACCTGGGTGTTGTTTAAGCTTATTTATGCAAACAAGAGCAAAAGAGTTCGTAAAAGTTTTTCTTTCTCACTTTCAGTTTATCAACTGAATTGCTTGAGGACAAGCGAAGGTTTAAGCTTGGGGGAGTTGATATGTCTCCAACGTATCTACTTTTTCTCACGCTTTTCTTCTTGTTTTGGACTCTAATTTGTAAAATTTGAATGAAACTAACCCCGGACTGGTGCTATTTTCAGCAGAACTACCATGGTGTTGTTTTTGTGTAGAAATAAAAGTTCTCGGAATGGAACGAAACTTTGCGAGGATTTTTTATATCAATGATAAGAATTTCAGGAGCCAAGACCCACCGGAGAGGGGCCCCTGGTTGGGCACAACCCACCAGGGCGCGCCCCCCTCTCCTGGCGCGCCCAGATGGGTTGTACCCACCTGGTGGCCCCGCTAACAACCCCCTGATATTATAAAATCACATATTTCCAGGGAGAAAGAATTATCGCGATCCATGAGATGGAGCCACCGCCAAGCCCTGTTCTTCCTCGGGAGGGCAGATCTGGAGTCCGTTTGGAGCTCCGGAGAGGGGAATCTTCGTTCTTCGTCATCACTAACCCTTCTCCATCGCCAATTCCATGATGCTCCCCACCGGGAGTGAGTAATTCCTTCGTAGGCTCGCTGGTTGGTGAGGAGTTGGATGATATTCATCATGTACTCGAGTTAGTTTTGTTAGGGCCCGATCCCTAGTATCCATTATGTTCTTAGATTGATGTTGCTATGACTTTGCCATGTTTAATGCTTGTCACTTTGGGCCCGGGTGCCATGATTTTAGATCTGAACCGTTTATGAATTCATCATTATATCCATGTTTTAGATCCGATCTTGTAAGTTATAGTCAAATAATATGGTTATGATCCGACAACCCCGGAGTGACAACAACCGGGTCCACTCTCGGTGATGACCGTAGTCTGAGGAGTTCATGTATTCACTATGTGTTAATGCTTTGTTCCGGTTCTCTATTAAAAGGAGGTCTTAATATCCCTTAGTTTCCAATATGGACCCCGCTGCCAAGGTAGGGTAGGACAAAAGATGTCATGCAAGTACTTTTAATAAAGAATGTATAACTATTTACGGAATACATGCCTACATTATATCGATGAACTGGAGCTAGTGCCGTATCGCCCTAGGTTATAACTATCACATGATGAATATCATCCAACAAGTCACCGATCCAATGCCTATAAATTTATCTTATATTGTTTCTGCTAAGTTACTACTGCTATCATCACTGTTACCATTACTATTGCTGCTGTCACTACTATCAAAACTATTATACTATTTTGCTACTGATCACTTTGCTGCAGATAATTAATCTCCAGGTGTGGTTGAATTGACAACTCAGCTGCTAATACCTTCAAATATTCTTTGACTCCCCTTGTGTCGAATCTATAAATTTGGGTTGAATACTCTATCCTCAAAAACTGTTGCGATCCCCTATACTTGTAGGTTATCAGGGGGTAACAAGTGCTGATGGCATGTCCTCTCCCCCCTGGGGCACGCCTGGTGAGCTTGGAGCTCCCTCGAGCATATTCTGGTCTCTCTCCAAAGCTTCTAGGGTCTCTCCTGGTCCAGTAAAAATCACTGTTACATTTCATCGTGTTTGGACTTTGTTTGGTATGGTTTTTCTATGAAATGAAGAAATAAGCAAAAAACGGGAACTGGCACTAGGCACTAAGTTAATAGGCCAGTCCAAAAAATGATATAAAATGACATATAAAGCATCCAAGATTGTTAATATAATAGCATAACACAATAAAAAATTATAGATACGTTGAAGACGTATCAATGTGACAAACCACCTAGAGACCATTAGGGATTTATTAGGCTTGGTATGGTTGAGTGTGTTGAAGTTGCAGTGGGATAGGACCGGGTACCGGATAACTCAAGCGTATAGGCAAGGTATACACAAGCGACACCCAACGCCGAAGTGATCACTGTAGAGTATGCGCACAGGCTTGAGATGCCACTTCCATCGATGGATATACTAGCATTCCTATGAACAACAAAATCAATACATATTAAAGACGTATCCACATACGACAAAGGGTTCCTTTTATAAGGCCCACCATTGCGATGCGGGGTAGGGAACGATAAGTGGAAACGGAAGACATGAGTGAAATTTCAAAAGAAGGTTCCCTTAGTCGATCTAACCTTAGGGTCCATATAAGGTTCACCATGAGTTGGAGGCCAAGACAAAATGCGCATATAAAAAGGGGTTAATTTGATAAATGCCACTCCAAATTTGGTGATTCCAGGAAATGTCACTGCAATTTCCAAATTTTGAAAAATGCCATTTCCAATGGTATTTTTCGAAGACTGCAGTGGCGTTTGTCAATGTTTGCAAAAATTGCAGTGGCATTTTTCCAAATTTGAAAATTGCAGTGGCATTTTTACAAATCGTCATAATTGGAGTGGCATTTATCTAATTAACCCTATAAAAAGCCCCGTGTCCTACGCGAAATGGCAACTCGACTCACATGCCCATGGAACCTCACCACACAACACATGAGCTCTGGACTTCTGATTTTAGCTTTTTTTACCATAAATACTTTTGTAATCTTGTAAACACCACAAGAAAAGCGATAGAAAAGGCGTGAAGTAGGACTTTTACCCACTCGGAGGCCTAAACCAAGATAAATCATTCTCCTTTCATTTATGTTAGTATTGGAGTATATGTCACCGGAAGGGTATTGTATGGTCCCCACCTTCACGTGTTAAACTACATTCACCCCCGCATAGGTGATCGACCTATTTGTGCGTCAACAACTCCTGAGAGTTCAAGCTTTCTATTGTAGGAATTTAAAGTATCAAGGAAAGAACTTATATTTCATCTTAGACTGAGCTTCCCAAATCATAGAAATGTGGGGAGAAAGGATAAAACCTTTGGATTGGTTTATCGCTAACTAATTGAATAAGTGGTGTTGGGGTATGGCTTCCTTGGTAAAATACCTTATATGCAATGTCCTTGAGTTTGTATTACATTCTCATTGGTGAGCCATTAATCTTTAAGAAGCTCCTGTGCCAACTAATCTAGAGAAAGAAAGTGGCGATAGGTGAAGAGTATGTAACGTTGTTGTATAGAAAAAAATAGGCTGTCCTTAATCGTGTTTTGTGGTTGCCCTCGTGCTTAGTTTACTACTGACAGGACCCTTACACATCAGCTTTGCTTTTTTGTTGGTTTGAAAGGCCACCATTATTAAAGGTTAATCAACTGGTGAGGTTCGGACAAGTGGTCTGCACCTTCGACCTCTGTACGATGTATGCCATGGAAAAATAGCCGTGAATCAATTGCTGATCAACTTGGGACATATTATCTATTTCTCGTCAATTAGCGGTACACAATGAGATATCGATCATACACCTGACCTGACCATTAAGTCCGAAGTGCTGAGCTGATAGAGAAAAGTGTTTAATACTCTCTTCGTCCCATATGAGATATCGAGTATACACCTGACCGGACCATTAAGTATGAAATGTGTCCGTTTGAGCGACGATTAATATGAGACGTAGAGAGTATAATTTTAGTACTAGCATTCCAGTGTGATTTTCTTCATACTAGACATATATATAACTACTGTAGATCACAATTATTTTTACTAGTAGTGCAATCTTCAAGTGTTGAATTCGAATTCAAAACCTGGCGCCTCACCGACTTTTTCTTTTTTTGAAAAAGAGGCAAAAGCTTGCCTCACTTATTAATTAAGGAGTTTCGAGTACATAGCACGATACCATCTTGCATTGTATGCACATAATCAGTTTGCCGAAAAACTTAGCTAAACGAAAAGTCAGGTACATACTTAAACGCGGAAAATCCGACTAACTAAATACCTACGCCCATACCCAATCATTCGGTTCACTATACGTGGTAGCACAAAATAGAATCAATTAGTAGCGAGCTAGATAGACCTTCACTGTACGTGGAGCACATTGTCCCAACCACTCGATCTCGTGATCGAGCCACCTCTGTTGTTTTTTAGTCCCTGTCAGCTACTACTAGTATTTTTGTTCTTAAATAATGGATGTCAGCCACTAGTAAAACAAACCGGGAGCAAACAACACTCTTGCACAACGAAATTAACAACAAGGTTGTTTGCAGCTTTAGGCATCACTGCATCAGTAGTGGACTTTCCACCAACTTACACACGGCCGAAATGGCATCGCCAAGAGGCATATGCACGCACGCTTTGTGCACTTTTGGCTTCATGTCGGGGGTAAGCTAATTCTTTAAGCCGTCACTCGCAACTTTATGACGTGTAATGATGTTTAGTTTAGAACATTCGAGCATAGATAGATGCTCTCGTACTAGCTATTGCCACTAGGCTAAGTAATTTGCTGTCTAATTTAGGAATTTATTTGCGTAGCCATTAGGAAATGACCGAGGCCACTAACTCATCGAGCAGCTAGCTAGCCACCCATCTCGTGCATCATCACGACAATGCAAATAGATGCAAGGACACAATATATATATAATATATTGCCCATATATATTCCCTCCATTTCAAAATATAGTGCGCTCGCGCTTCTCGAGGTCCAACTTTAACCATAAATTTAACCAACGAGACCAACTGCGGCGGAAAAAAAATTATATAATTGAAAACTTCTTTCGAATACGAATTTACTGATATAATTTTGCTCCCGCCACAATCGGTCTTGGTAGTTAAATTTACGGTCAAAGTTGAAACACGTGGATAGAGAAAGCACTACATTATGAAATGGAGGGAGTATAATATACACATAAGTACATTTGTTTCCGCTGACGACGCTGGGCAATGAACGATGTTTCCAGAGATGGATCGAGAAAGAATTCTCACATGTACTATCATTCATCGGTGCATATCATATTATATCTTGTCTCTCATCTTTGCGGCTTGCGTTCGGTGGACGACGTGTATGAAGACAAGGAGAGACGTCGCCGGGGTCAGGTGAAAAGGGCGGAGCAAGGCGCGGACACGGCACGAGGCGGTGTCGCGGCATGCATGCACTCACCGGTGGGTTGCCCCGGCCCGGCGTCGTCCTCGTGGTCGTGGGATCAAATCAACAAGTGGGCAGCGCGCCGCGCCCGGCCGGAAAACTCCCCTGCTCACCGGGGCACCGCCTGCGCCCCAAAAGGCATGCAAGCCGGCGACCAACCCCGCCGTGTCATGTCTCGACCCGGAGAATTTATTTATGAATGAACGAGGGAGGCAGAGGAGAGGAGGAAGAGACAAGATGCCAGAGGGGCTGCCTGCTCCCCACAGGCACATCTATATAAAAATATTTAAAAGAGGACGATGATGATCATCAGAATATACATGACAAAACGTAGAATTCGGTTGCTTTGCTTTGCTTTGCTTTGCTACGTATACCTAGGGCGTACGTAACGTACGTAAGGTGCGTATGCTAGAGCTCTTGGATATGGATAGCGTACGTACTTGCCTCCCCGGTCGCGGTCAGCAAATGCTGCTTGGCCTAATCCGTGTTGCGCCCATGCATAGAGTACGCCCTCTTTTTGTTGCTTCACTACGAAGGATAAAGCTTTAGGTGGCAGGATTGCAGGTCTTGGAACTCGGATTTGGGAGGGAGTACGAAGGTGTGTCGGCTCGAATCATCATCGCTGAGTACTACTACAATACTAGTTTACTACTCCCTCCATTCCATAATGTAGTGCTTCCTCTATTCACGTGTTTCAACTTTGACCGTATATTTAACTACCAAGACCGATTGCGACGAGAGCAAAAATTATATCAGTGAATTCGTATTCGAAAAAAGTTTTCAATTATATAATTTTTTCTTCTGCCGCAGTTGGTCCCTTTGGTTAAATTTATGGTCAAAGTTGGACTTTGGGAAGCGCGGGCGCATTATATTTTGGAATAGAGGGAGTAGTGTACTTGTCAGAAGAGGAGAGATGTTGCTGCTGTGCACGGTGTGAACCGGATGAGCTAGCTGCTCCACTGATTGGTACAGCGACAGTCCGTACAGACAGCGCGCGCGCGCCCGGGGCAAAGATTTCCCGCGCGCGCATGCACGCATGCATGCATGGCATGTAGAAGTATCACGCCTCCATCGCTGGATCACTTCGATCGCCATCGGCAGAAGCCAGGTGAAACGAACGAACTGAGCTGGCCGGCCGGTTCATCGGCTCGATCTCGATTCCGTTACGCTGTCGCTCGCTTGATGCATGTGCCGTGTTGCATAACCGTCGGCGTGGCGCTGTGGCTGACCAGCCATCCTGTCGTCCTGCGCCCTCCCTCAGCTGATCAATCGACCGATCGATCGATCACCTCGCAGCACACCGGCTACTGTATCACACTACGATCACAGTTACACGCTTGGAGTCCATGGGGAACAAAAGCTGCGGTGGAGATCTAGAAGCAGGGAAAGCGGTCGAGAGGGGGGGTTTGGTTGGGGTTGGCGAGGATAAGACCGCTGGCTGGCTGGCTGGCTGGCTGGTGTCTAGTAGCAACTAGCATCATAGCTTAGCTTTGCTAGGAAAAGGATGGTGGAAGCCCAGCGGCAACGAACGATCAAGAAGCATGGATGGTGTCGACCGGCCGGCCGCGGGGTCCGCCATGGCCATGCAATGCCAATGCATGCATGCATGCACCGCCAGCCTCCGCTCCTCCAGGTATCTAGCTAGCCGGGCTAGACGGCCCTCGGCGTGTCTCCGGACCGAGGAACACGCCGTGGTCCACCGCGACGTACTACGGCTAGTAGCGTGGATTAATCCGGGCGAGCACCGATGGCCCGTGCGTGGGGAATCTTTCATTCTTTTCTGATTTCT
This sequence comes from Triticum urartu, assembly GCF_056163025.1. Lineage (NCBI taxonomy): Eukaryota > Viridiplantae > Streptophyta > Magnoliopsida > Poales > Poaceae > Triticum > Triticum urartu. Next base: position 62,542,497 of record NC_141874.1, on the reverse strand, counting down.
TCCCTAGCTAGCAATGCCGATATTCTTTTTATCTGGCACTCGCGCACGAGTTGATAATATATAAATTTCAGACGATATATAATTCATCAGTGTTGCTGCCGTTCATACGTCTTTTTGTTTTTGGCTGCAGTTTGCTTACTGGTATGGTCTTCTACCACTTGTGGTCTGTATTTTATACGAACCTGAGGCAATTCGAGGTGGTGTTGATGTAGAAAAAGTGCGGCGATGCACGTGTTGGTGTCGGGCAGTGCGGCTGAGCTTTCTCTGGCGCCACGTGTTCCCGTTTCACTCTGGTGATTTCGTCAAAGCTCCGCGAGTGGAACAGTCAACTGTCAACGTAGTATGTTGGTGAACTTCACTCTCACGCAGGAGGAGAGGAGGGGATTAAACGGTGCACGTGTATATGGATCGCCACATGTATAGCGTGAGCCTAAGGGTTTGTACAATGTGAGGCGCATAGAGAAGGTGTTTAGAGAAATAATTCATTGTTCCTTTGAGCACCGATGTTTGTTTGTAGAGGATAGACGCTTAATTAGACGCCTTTTTGTAGAAAAGGCACTGGTGCGTTAGAAAAAACTGATTTTTTTAAACACCTCGCTGAGCACCTAGCATTGTACAAGACCTAATAGGTCAGGCACAGCTAATGCCAACATCTTCTACAGTATGTATGTATCTTCTTCCTTCATTTCTAACTATAAGCCTTTTTAAAAATTTCAATACGGGCTACATATGGTTGTATATAGACATATTTTAGTGTGTAGGTTCACTCATTTTGCTTCATATGTAGTCCGTATTGAAATCTCTGAAAAAGGTTTATATTTAGCAACGGAGGAGTATATTTTTTCTGGTTTTGTTTTCTTCTTTCGCTTTCCCTTTATATTTTTTAAATGCCTAAATATGTTTTTTAGTTTCTTACTTTTTAGTAGTTCTGACATGAAACATATTTTGCTTAAATTTTCAAAATGTCCGTCATGCGTTTCAAAATGTTCATGCAGTGTAAAAACTTTGTTCGCTAATTTTCAGAAAACGTCTGTACTATTCAACAAAATGTGCGTGACATCTACAAAAATATTCACACGTTTAAAAACTTGTCACCGCATTTAAAGACCACTAAAATTTCTAGCCCAATCAGCGAGAGATCAATCTGTCTCGCACTATGAGAGATATAGGGGAGCTTCTTTTCTCGCTTCAAGCGAGAAGAAAGAAGTGCTCGCCTATGGTGCCTCCGTAATGGGCCAGCCCAACAAGGGAGGACACTGTCTTATTTTTTAATTTTGTTCTTTATTACTTCCATTTATATTTATAAACTGGAAAATCGTATATATATATTTTTAAAGTTAATTCATACATTCAAAAAATGTTCATGCAGTGTTAAAAAAATGTTCTTGAAACTCTTAAAAATTGATAGCATTCAAAAAATATTCACAACAGTTAAACAATATTTAGGTGTTTCAAAAAATTGTTCCTGACATTTTTAATGATGTTTATACAATGTATGTCTTTTTGTATAATTCTAAAAAAAAGTGCCATTCAAAAAAATGTTCATCATGCATTTGAAAAACAGTCAACACATATTTGAAAATATATTCAAAATGTGTATTAGAAAAATGTTCAATAAAACAAATATTATAGATGTATACGAAAAATGTAGAATGTGCTGAAAAAATAAGATATGTATTGAAAACAACCCAGTAAAGAAACACTGAAAACCGAATATCAAAAGAAAAACGATAAAAACTAACACACACTTTTAAAACCGGTCCGAACTGGTCATAGAAGTTTCCTAAACCTGGTCCCCCAGGAACCCATATTGGGTCGGCCCATCCAGTGATCGCCTATAGCGAGACGGTACTCTATCTCGCTATAGGCAAGATATAGCTCTTACGTTTAAAGCGCACAACTTGGGCCCAGGCCAACGATGTCCAATTCTATTGATGCCCATCTCTCGCCCGATGTCACATGTCGGATGCGAACCGAACGAAACAGAGGCTTCCTATGAAGCTCATGTAATGCAAATCAATTTGAACTGTCACATGCTCAATTAACCTTTAATAGTATCTTGGTCCCCAAAAGTATACAACTGCAAGGACCTAGAGCTAAGGGCGTGTTTGGTCGCATGCATACCCTCTGGTCAGGCCATGGGCATGCAATTTTGGCCCGTTTGGTTGCCTGTGAGCACTCTTCGGCCTGCATAGCACGAAACTTAAAGCACCGCTCAGCCAGGCCCACTGGAACGATCAAATCAGCCATTTTCATTTAGCCACGGGCTCTCACCATGCAAGGAGGGGAAAGGCAGCCTAGAGCTCGTGCAAGCGGGGAGATGGCGCGAGCTCGCCGCATCCCTAAAAAAGCGGTGGGAGGAATTGGGTCACCTCCCGTCGATTCCCTCGTCCTATTTAGCCCCCTTCGGCTCACCGCCCGAGCTCTCGCACCATCTTTCCCCCTTCGAGCTCTACACCCCGGGATGCTTCTTCACCAACGAGCAGATATGCAGCACCATCTTCTTCAATCGACGACGACGATCCTTCTTCCTTCTCTTCTCCAAGTTGTTCACTGCCTTCACCCTACTCCTTTAATCGATGTAACTTCGATCACTCTCTACTTGTTGGACCTTGGATCTGTGAGCATGTAGTGGAAGTAAATCTGTAGGTAGTATGGTATGTTATGCAAGTATTGCTCCATGATGTTGTGTAAGAATGTCGCAGATCAAATGTTAGTGGTGTCGTTTTGGTACCATGGTAGGTTTTGCTTGTCGGCATTGATGATTTTCATGCCGTTGTGGTAGATGTACATGTTTTCCATGTGGTTTCAATGCTACTATGGTATATGTGGTACTATGTTGAGTTTGTTTATCAGACCATCTATCGTGTGGAAGTATGGGAGTATGGTAGTATGCTAGTATGGTAGATGTGGTAGTGTGTTGAACTTCATGATCAGTCAATGCTAGTCTGCTAGTTGTGCTAGTATTGAGCTTAAGAGCATCTCCAACAGCCGCCTAATGCGTGGCGCCCAAAAAACGGGTTTACAACGCGCAAGTAGTTTTTTTAGGGCGCTAGAAGACGTTTGCTCCAACAAGCGTTGTAAAACATGTTGCGCGCGTGAGTCCAGCGGTCCCAATCAAGCGGTCCCATATGCAGCAGCCCAGAGTTTGCAGCGCGCGCGACCGGACGCACTAAATATGCTGCGCGCGATGCCTTTTTGATGCGCGCGCTGCATTAGTTATAGCGCGCGCTTTTTATGCGGCCGCTGGAGACTGGAAACCAGGTCCGCGCGCGCTAAAAGTAGTTTTTATACCGCGGGTCGCTTATATAGCGCTTCTGTTGGAGATGCTCTAATGGTCGGTCCATGTGTAGTATGCATTATCTTTGTTCACTGGTCCGGATGTTAACCATTTTAGGACATGACCACAAAAGACCTTAGTCATGCAATTGTTCTATCCGAGAACCAGAACTTTCTCTCTTATGTTGACGACTCTCAGTCGATGCCTTCTGATTCAGATGTGTTTGAGGGGCTTGTGCGCCCATCTTTAGTGGTGGTGATGCCTGCGGCGGCTACTAAATTTGGAAAGGCACAAATGAGGGGTCAATGAAGGGGAACACAATGAAATGGCGGTCTTTCCTATGAATAAGGGTGGTTTAGGACTCAGGGATTTGGATATTATGATTAAGTCTATGGTGGCTATGATGGCTTGGAGAATTATTAAGAATCCTAATTCTTTGGTCGCAAAAAATTCTCAAGGCCAAATATTTTCACAATTCCTATATATGGAAACCAAACTGTAGTGCTCCTAGATGAGGTTTTTCGGCTTCTATTATTAAGATTCTCCCTTTTATGCTTAAGAATAGTCAAATTCAAATTGCCAGTGGTAACTCTTGTATCTGGGCTAGTCCTTGGTGTAAAGATTGGAAGAATATTAATGATCACCTCAAGTCTAATGTGGAAGGTCCTTCTCCTAGTATTATTAGGGGCTTTTGGAAGCCCAATTCTGAAGTTCGGGATGAAGAGAAGATAAGTGCTTATTTTGATGATTCCTTAATAATAGCATTTTGAATATTCCTATTATCAATGCTAACCTTGAGGATACTATCTATTGGACTCACACGCCCATGTTGATTGTACAACAAAAAGTGCAAAGCTCTTATGCAGGAAATCCAAGATAGCTCTATAAGGAGAAAAACTTCTCCTTTGGATCAGGAAGCTCATATCTTCAATCAGATTTGGAAATGTAAAAACATAGCTCCAAGAGTTAAAACTTTTGCATGGAGATTAATTAGGAGAGCTGTGGCATCAGGCTTAAGAGCTTCCAGATATTCTAAACATATTAAAAAAGAATGTTGTAGATGTGATCAAATAGAATCTGATTTACATATCTTCTTTCTAATTTTTCAAGATCTGTTTGGTATACATATGGCTTAACAACTGATATATTGAACACCTTTTCTTATCCAGTTGATATCATTCAAATGATCCTGAATGCCCAACACCCAGATTTTAAGTTAGAAACTATTTTCACTATTCTATGGAACATGTGGAAAGCAAGAAATGATATTCTCTTTAATAAGAAAAAATGGAGCAATATGCAAGTCATCCATGCCACAAAGGCTATGCTTATTGCAGGTTTAATGGGGGGAAAGGACGAAGAAAATAAAAATCTTGATGAAAACTCCAGTAGCGCTCCAAGTACATTTTTGTCTATCCTCTTCTAGATGCAACTTCCTATGCAGCAAAGTCTCTGAATGTAATTTCAGATTGGCCTCGGAGGCAATCTATTTCCTCAAGGGGAAATTACTGTCTGCACATTGCCTTAGTTGCTAAATAATAAAATTTAGCCCTCCTTGAGGGCTCAGGTTTGCCAAAAACAAAAAAGATGTCTTAGCGGAATTCTTATTTTGATGGAGAGGTTTCTTGGTTGTCGGCAACAACCAGAGTTTCTTTCGTGTGTACTTCATTTTCGCGGTATCTTGCACACTTTTTTGAAGTCAATCGGGGAACCGTGTGCTCGGTTTGCAGGTCATACCGGATCTAGTCTGGTACCCGATGCAGTGATGATATTTTTGGTAGTTGAGAGATCGTTGTTTCTCTTCGTCATGGTCTGATGTATGTTGTTTTGTGGTTGATTGGCGCTGTTTTGTAGCCCATTTCACCGTCTTGTCAACACGGGTATAGGCTCCATGCCTAGTTTAGCTAGACGAGTTGAGCTCGTTGTATAAGTTTTTCAGTTAATTTTTCTTATTAACTGGTCATTTTTTCCCCTACTTGATAAAGTGGTGGAGCTCCTACATTTGCTGTAGAGGAAAAAAAAAGGTATGCACAATAACACAAGCATGACACAAGAGCCATCGTGACAAAAAATGACTATTTCACCGAATCACAGCTGCAGCATACAGACTGTGAGACATTACAGGAGGCCACCACGTCACTCTTGTCCTGCCGTTCTGGCTTTCCATGCACGGATGCGCCTGCTTCTGAAACTCTGCATGATCATGTTCAGAGCAAGAACGCTTCCGCCATGCATGGCTTGCATGCATCTCACTTGCTCCTCTCACTCAGTTCCAGCCTGATCCGTTCAGGTCAAGCCTGTCGCCGCCGTCCGGCCGCCGCCTGCTGCTCGCCGCGACGACGCCGATGCTAAGGTCCAGCTCCGCCGCCTTCCCGAACGCCGCGCCACCGTTGCACCCGTCCCTCCTGACCTCACGCCGCCCCTCAGGCTTGCCGAGAAACAGGTAGCATTCCTCGTCCTCCTCGCGGCTCGCGCTCGCCGAGGTTTCGAACGGAGCGCCGCAGCCTCTACGGGTGGCAGACGCGGAGAGGCCCATGGAGAGGATGTCCTCGGACGCGGTCAGGCAGCTGTCATCGGCCGAGCCGTCGTTCTGGAGTAATCCTCGTCTCACCGACGAGGCTAGCTCCGGCAGCCGCTGCGTGGGCTCCGCCGCCTCGAGGCCGGCGACGACGTGCTGCTTCCCGAGCGCCTCCTGCGCCTTCTCCAGCACGGAGTGCAGGTACTTCCCCTGGGCTTCGATCCGGAGCTGCAGGTGCCTTTGTACCTTCAAAGATCAACCCATCATGCACTGTCTCACTCATAACTTCAGACTTGGTATTCGAGAAAAATAACTTCAGACATTGTAGTAGCTAGTTTATCAGTTTCAGAAACAGCAACGAGAAAGAAAAATGTGCAGCTCAAGACACCGAAATTAAATGAGCACTCCTGAATATATGGCAGCATTTCAGACCAGCGTATATAACAGCACAAGACTACCATTTGCTTCCAGGATTTGGTTGAGCCAAGGTTACAGGTGACATGGATAGCAAAAACCAGTCATGTTGAATGAAGATAGTAATATATTCTTACTGCACTACTGACAGTGATAAACTGTAGGTTCCATAGGTACAGAAGAAGATTGAGACTGCGCTGTTTATTTTATCGTACCTCTATTTGCTCGTGCAGTCGTCTCTGGACCTCAATTTGCATTTGGAGGGCGTCGTTTATGTGCATAGACCTAACCAAAATATGCCGAATTTCATGAAAAAAAGTAGGATGCAAGTCGAGTGCATATATATGTAGCAAAAACCCAAATTACTTCTTACCTGCTGGTGTTCGTCTCTCGGTTCAGGTGATCACCTGATGATCCATGCCCTTCACACGCTTTATCCGTCGCTGTGCCAAAGCCATAAACTGGAAATAAAAATCGAAAGCAGGGTTAATGATACATCATCTATTGGATAATTAGCAAATAACTTTGCCTCAGACCCATATATGATTTACTCACCATTTTTTGCATTGACGGCATTAGCTTGTGCTTGGAGATTCTTGCTAAGTCTGAATTTCTATGAGGAAACAGTTAAACAGCTAAGTTTCTTGCTCAAACAAACACATGCATCATGCTAGATAAACAATAGCTAAATAACAACTCTGTATCATGTACCTGGAGGTGGCTCTTAAGATGGTACAGAGTTAATCCCGGGATTCCCATGACCCTCATGATTGCCTTCGGCGTAGCTTCTGCGATAGTATCAGTAATGTAGCCATCAGAAGGAGGTTCACCTATGTATTTCTGCCATGAACAACGAAAAAAAATCGATCATTTACTTACTGTCAGGCCCTCCTAGCTTCTTCACCGCATCCGCGAACCGCTCGTGCAGCTCAGGAGTCCACTTAAGCCGAGGCTTCGCATCCGTCGACAGGATGAGCCCCGAATCTCCTCCTCCTCCTGCCCCTCCTTGGCCCTTCATGAAGAACTTCTTCTCCGGGGACAAGCTAGGCCTCGAGGACATGTGCTGCCTGTGATCATGAAACTGCTGCTGCTGCTGGTGATACATCTGCCATCAATCAAACATCTCACGTAAGAACACAAGTCAGAACAAGTCGAGCAAAGGTAATTCTTCCTTGCAGGTGCAACTCTTTTACCTGCTCAGGCTCCGTCATGTACTGGCAATGCTCTGCCTGCATGCTGCACATTCCTGGGCGGCCCGCCGACAGACAAGATCCCCGCTGCAGCTTTACCACCGGCGCCGCTATTTCTAGTAACCAAAGAAAGACTCGGACCACGGCCGGCCTTCCGGGAGTGAGACAACCTTGGCCTATGACTATGGAACCCAACCACCTCCCGTGCGATCTAACGCGGGGTCTCGACTTATAAGGGCAGAGGTAGATGGACGGATGGATGAGGCAGGGGGGGAGGGAGGGAGGGAATCTCGGATCGTTGGAGCAAGCTCAACACTCAAAGCGCGAGGACCCTATATTCGCAGGAGCTGAAAAGAGATATGATCCTTATTCCTTCCGAGGGCACCCACCCCCTCCCCCCACCCCTGGCCGATCTTTCTCCCTTTGCAGCTACAACAACAAGTTAACAACCTCTCTCTGAGCATGCATAGATGATACATTTGCGCCTGATTTGGCCGGAAGTTACGTACGTGGCGCCGGCCTGAGAAGGGCCGGCGAAAGCCCGAAAGCGAAGCGCGATCTTTTCCTTTTGAGGGAGCACCTCATTCTCTTCTCATGGCGACTTTCGCGCTGCCCGGGTGAGAACTTGCAGGCCTCTCCCTGCTCTTAGATTCCTCGAGCTGTTGTATGTGTTGCATGAGAACTTGCGGGCCTCTTTGGATAGATTCCTTGAGTGCCCGGAACCGATTCCGGTGTCATTTCCGGGCCTCTTTGATTGCTGAAACGAGAGGGCGCGCGGCAACATTTGTGGTCAATCAGCATTGGTTAGTATTCCATCCATGCGATCGATCCGCAATGATCACCTGCGTCGCCGCGCAGGTTCACTGCATGTGTGTGTCGAGGAACAGGAGGAATATCAGTCGGGGGAGCGCAGGGGCTGAGGAGGGGCCGGCCATCGATCTTTTGACTGCGGGGCGGGCATCCAGAAGGGGAATTTGGGCATGAGTGCAGCATGCAAAAGAGGGCTAAAGCGGAGGCGCCCATTCTTGGATGCCTTCTCGGGAGTGAGGAGTCCGCACAAAGGCAAGGAATGTGGAATAATCACGGAATAAGCATTGAGTTCCTTCCCCCGCGGTGTCTCCTCTGGCAAGTTTGGCACCTCCCAAAGGAACGCTGGGGAGGTGAGCTTTGAAGCCGACGCCGCAGCTTCACTGTTGGCTGGTTGGTTTGGCTCTAGTACTTCTGCATGTGGCATGCAAAGTAGTAATGCTAATGATGATGAACTGGTTGGCTTATGCCGCTTTGGCATTTTCACCCATGCGAAAACCACATGAGATTTTGGCTGCGGCTGCGGCTGCGGCTGCTAGATGCGGTGGGGCTTGCAGGGAAAGCTTGACCATACAAAAAGCAAAGGGGGTGGGTGATGCCGCGGAGCAGTATTTTCTCTCTTCTTTTAAAAGCCGGCGCCTTCCTCTTTGGGTTCCGTTGGATTATGCTTCCCTGCTGCTGCTGCTGCTGCTACGTGGATCGATTAAATCTGCTCTAAGGTGTAGAGGGAATCAATCAGCAGCTTGTCACTGCGACCAGGAACAGATCATCACCTAATTATACTGAGATATGAGCCACGGGTTCACGTCCTCATGATATGCTTGTACCTGTGGGCGTCCCTGTAACTGAGTGAGGCGTACGTGCGTGCATATGTTCTGTTCCAAGCACCTGCCGGATTCCTTCCGCATTAAGTTGTCAACAAATATGACCAATCGGTTATCACAAGGAGGAACTAAAACCATGCATATATTCCTCCAGCATCGGTTCGCGGGCCAAAAGAGAGAAGGAAACTATAGTATGGCGCGCTAAGACATGGAATAAACTCCTTCCAGCCGTAGCTTTTCCCCTTCTTATATTTGCACAAAGATAAGCGAATACCTCAGGCCGTTGCTTGTTAACAAGTGCTTGGCATCGTATGCTTTTGTTTTTCATCCCTGTGTACGCACCTGGCAGCCTCAGCGGCCAGTTCTGTTAAAGCAACAAGGAATATATGGTGTTGAATAGTGAATTTGCAACCGATGTCAGCAGTGAACCGAGCCACGTAGAGAAAAAAGGACGGGGCAGCCGTTTCCTCTTTTGATGGTGTACAAAAATAAACAGGGGCGAAATACACTGATCATTTTTCTTTCTAGGAAAATATGGTCGAGTGCTTCTCTTTTGCACTCTCTCGAGATGTCTTTTGCTGACAAGGTACCTGGCAATGGCGAGACCCAGCATCAGCATACATGAATGCATCATGAACCAACCACAACAATATGTTGTTCCCACCTAAAACATTGTTGTTGCCACGAATACTCTCGTCTTTCAGAACGATGACTAAATGCTGCAGTGCTGTACTGAATACGGGACAGGCGAATATTGGAGCTCCATCTTAGCAACATCAGCTTTCGCACAAATGTTGTCATCCAGCATGTCAAAAAAGGTTTTTGATTTACATACAACAGCAAAAGCCGTTTGAACATTTCTGGACAGTACTTGGGGGTGCCTGGAGACAAAGTGCACTATTTTCTCATCTGCGTCAAAAAATCCGCCGGGGGTCTTCCAGGCCCTGCAGCGCCACTCCCACCAAATGATGAGAAACCAGTAGACCCTTGGTTATTACTGCCAAAAGCTCCAAAACCACCTTCAAGATCAACCAAATTATGTTAGTCCTAAAAAATTGCAGACAACAAAGTTGGTATAAGATCAAGCTATAAGTAAAACTCATCATTTAGTCACAAACCCCCAGAAGGCCAAACTGATTATAAGTTGTTACTCTGTTATGTCAACTAAAACGATTATCTCAAAAATAATCTTGTGGGACAACAAGCCTACATTTGGAAATACACATGAAAACACCAATACTCAAGTAATAATTGATTGGCGATGTTTTTAACAAAACGGTCAATAGCTAAGTACTCCCTCCGTCCAAAAATAAGTGTCTCAACTTTAGTACAAAGTTGTACTAAAGTTTATACTAAGTTGAGACATTTATTTTGGGACGGAGGGAGTAATTAATAACATACTGAAACTGATTATTTGTTCAGTTTAGTAATCACGGCTGTGCAGAAAGATAATAGTATCTTAAATACTTAGGCTACTCCTAAACCCAAGACCAGATAACTTTTACAAGGAAAATAAAGAAAAAATGCACTTGTTTTGGGAGTATATTCTAAACACAGCCCCAACTAAATAAAGCAACCTCATCAAAACCTGATTATTGCTATTCCTGACAAGAAAGCCAAACCTCTCTTTTTTTCATATGCCAAAAGCATTATGCGTTGGTGTTCTTTCCAGAAGAAACAAGCACTATTCTACAGTTTAACTTCAAAGAATATTTAGTACATGTCAGATTTAATATACTTCACTCACAGAAAATCAAACATTTACTATACTTAATTGTAATTGTCATTCAATCAGCTAGCTCAAATCACTGCTAAATAGAGGCCATTGTGGCCTTGTAAAAGGCCAATAACAAGGTAAAGGTAAGCCATACACTGCTGTTAAATTCAATTCAAAGGTTCAAACTAATAGGAAAGGTCGTTTATATAGTTTACTGGATGTTAAAACATTTACCACTGCCATTTAACAGCAGGAATTTATGTTCCTATAGAATGGAACGTCAGACATGAGGCATTTAACAAAGCATACTTCAGTCAGGTCTCCCTCTTTCTGCTGCTACCGTGTACTATTGCTGCGAGTTTCATTATGTGTATAAGATGTACAAGGGTGCTTTTTTTATACTGCAAAAAAAAATATGTATATAATTATCTGGATTGGAAGTAGTTAAATCATGGAGAAGGATGTGTATAAGGTTAGGTGACAGTTCCATTCTTTAACCATTAGTTAGAACTTTGGCTCAAATAGTTAATAAACAGTTGGACAACTAGTTAGCGTTTTAGAGACATGTCTTGACAAGGAAATATGTACCCAGCACATCAAATCATGAACATATAGATATAGGCCAAAGTATATAAGTATGTGCATCCAAAATAGAGCAAAAATTCTAGAGATCTCACCACCTCCGAAGCCACCTCCCTGGGCTGCACCTCCAAAACCACCACCCTGGGCCGCACCTCCAAAACCACCACCCTGGGCCGCACCTCCAAAACCACCACCCTGGGCTGCACCACCAAAACCACCAGAAGATGAAGCTGCGGCAGCAAAACCACCACCGCTTTTGGAGGCAAGAGAAGCAAACCCTCCACCGGTAGCAGCAGCAGCAAACCCTCCACCAACAGAAGTAGCAGCTGCAGAGAAACCTCCACCTGCTGCAGCACCAGCAAATCCAGAATTACTGGAAGGTGCAGAAGCAAAAGCCCCAGAAGAGGAACTAGCAAATCCACCAAAGCCTCCTAGCTGGCGTGATTGTCCAAAAGAACCCAGAACAGATCCAAGCGCCTGCTGAGCACCAAGCTGTGCAGGCTGCCCGAATCCTGACTGCTGCCCACCCCCAATTTGTGCAGGCTGCCCAAATCCTGACTGTTGCGCAGCTCCAACTTGTGCCGGCTGGCCAAATCCTGACTGAATTTGTGCTGGCTGCCCAAAACCTGCCTGCTGACCAGCTCCAATTTGTGCAGACTGCCCAAATCCCGACTGCTGCCCTGATCCAATCTGTGCAGACTGTCCAAATCCACCAAGCCCACTTGAGAATGCACTAGAAAATGTACTTGAGCTAGTTGATTGAGATGGCTGTGCTGGCTGAGATGAAGGAATGCTCAGTGATGCTGGACGGAAAAGCTGTCCTGGACTGGTGGTCAAAGTAAACGGTGAGCTTGAACTTTTACTCTCAGACGTACCAAATGCGCTCCCAAAAGGATTGGATTTTTTAGGACTTGAAGAAGGTGCGGACCCAAGACCAAACCCACTAAGGGCTCCCAAGTTTAGATCTGCACTTGCAGAAGGACGCTCCTCATCCATTTCATCTTCATCTGATGAGAGATTGCTTGGTCCTGCATCTTTTCTTGTGGAAGTGACAACAGCAGATTCTGTTGCCCCTGGCACAACTTTAGGCACAGGAATGGATGGAGGATTAGAAGGTAAGCTGCTATTGGTCACCGGAAGCAATGCAGTTTTGCTTTCACTTGTAGGTACGCCTGTTAAAGTAGCACTTACAGAGACTGTGGTTCCAGTTACCTCTGGTGCCACCACTTCAGGTTTAGTAGATGCATTTTTATTCAAGCCAGGTAATGACTCCTTAACAGGTGTTGGTATAGATGGCAGGGAACAAGACACGGTACCCTCAGGTACTGTTGGGTGAGTTTTTGGTGCTGACTCCTGTGGTGGGAGTGTGGAAGAAACCGTTGGAGATGAAACATCAGAAGTCTTTGCAGCTGATGCTTGCATGGTTGATAAGAGCGATGCAGCTGAAGAGGAAGCACCTGACAATATAGGAAATGAAGATGACTGTGATGTTGGTGAAAATGCCACCTGGGGTGAAGCTTTGGCTGAGTTCTGCATAGTATCACTGACTCCACTAACTTGGAAAGTCTTCCCATGCAACACAACAGGCTTAGAAGGTTCAGAAGACAAAGATGGTTTATTAACACCTGTATTCTGTGGAGAAATGCCAAACCCTTTCATGCTTCCAAAAGATGGTACGTCCTGGTCACCATATCTGTTCTTTGTAGTCAAGGTAAATCCAGCTCCAGAATCCCCAGACAAAGTTTTGACAGGCATCGGGCTCGACACTGAAGGTGACATATCTGGCCGTGTATTGGTGTTAGTTTTAGGAGCTATATTGGTTTTGAAGGTCAGAGTATTTGACTTAGGCACGGTATGCATTGTGCCTAAAGATGCAACATTAGGTGTGCTGGTCCTATCCCTTGCATCCTTCTGTGTGTAACTGAATGATGCCGGTGAAGATGGTGTCAACTTTGAAGACTGATCAGCACTTCTCATTCGCCCTGATAAGTCAAGATGCTTTTGCTCTGAACCCTGAGATGACCCAGCTGGTTCCTTTACCCATTTGAACAAAGAGTTGCCCTGGGGTCCTGATGGTTTTGTTTTCTCATCCAGCACTGTAAAAGACAAGCAGAATGTCATATGTTGTAACAGTGTCTATAATCAGGACCTCCTTGAAATACCCATGTATCTATCAATGCCTACGGCCAATAACTTACCTTCAATTGGAGAACGAACCCTGCTAGTATATGATTCGACTATTGATGAACTGGGGCTACCACCAAAAGTTTCCTGGGAGATAGCTGCCATTTGAGAATCAAACATTTTCTTGTTTGACCTGAATGGGAGATCACTGCTAATCTTGAGGCGTTGTTGCTGCGCTATTCTCTTTACAGTAGTTTTCTGAGGCTCCAAACTAGCCAAACTCTATCAGAAAAAAAAAGGAACTCATGTTAGATCTGATTCCAGTCAACCACGTAGAACACAAAAGAAAAGAGGTATAGAGCAAACATATGCCAAGAGAAAACATCTTTGCAAATCACATGATTTGCAGGATGGGGGTTAATGGGAGTTGGGAACTGAAGATCAACATCTTCTTTGCAAATCACATGCATATTAGATACAAATGCAAATATTGGTCTGGGAGTTTACCCTATCCAGTGACTCTCTCCTCCTTCGTGCAGTCTCAGGTTCAGCACTCTTGGAAGGTCCCAGCATGCCCTTTGTGTGCTCTTTCGTGGATGGAAACCTTTGAATTAACTTGGAAGGGGTACCGCCTGAAAATTTGGCTGCATCTGCCGTATGGGCTAGACCAATTGATTCAAACAACTCTTTGGTCACTGCCCCTCGCTTCTTAGAAGGAGAACTTATATTTAGTGCAGATATCTGCTTTGAAAGGCATTCAGATAGTTGCTCTGCTGCTGCTAATTGCGAATTCAGTGCATTGTACACGCTGGATAACTGTGTCTGACTGTCAAGTAAATACTGGAAATCAGGTAAGAAGCTCACAAAAATGGATGGAATTGGAAAATGACTCACTACAAAAAGTGGTACAGAAGACAGGCATGGTTATAACACAGCAAATTTACCAAATTCGCAGAACAGTATTCTGAATTAATTACACTGTATTTCTACCACTAAGGTCACACCACAACCAACACTGTCAGGTACGTTAAAATGAGAAGCAATTTCAACAAGTTAATACAGGTCACACAACCCATCCCTTTTATGTCAAGAGGGATTTACAGATCTCTCCGAACATGCTAGCAAAATGATTGATTTAATTTTGGACCAAAATCACAATAGCAGCTGTTTGAATATTGTTCCACGTTTGTCATCCATTTGATGTTAATATCAACAAAATGCATTGGGATACTCTGCCGAGATGGTAGGTGAATACCTAGACCGTGACTTGTTGGAATAAACAGCTCTACGACTTGAAGCAACTCTTCCAGTTTCACCAAATTTGTTCATCTCCAGATTATTGAAGTGCCTCTCCAGCTCTACCAGCTGATTTGTCAAATTCTATATGATAATAAAAGGAAAAGCCATTAGTTCATTAATATTTCAAAAGCACTTGAATTAGACAGTAGTACCTGATTAGCTTTGAGAATATTTTGCCTCTTTGCCTCAAATTCTGGACTCAAATTCTGGCGGTTCCATATATCCCAGTACTGAGTATCTGAAGACTGAGTGAGAATTCCCTTCATATAAGCTTGCCTAGCAGAAACTGGGGAGAAACAGAAAATAAGGTCATTCAATGCATAGGTCAAATGTTTATTTGGACATTTTTCCTCGCCCAGAAAAAAGCTTGGGCGCAAGTGGATTAACTGTTTATCTCTCCAGAGTACAGACACTATGTTTTCCATGTCAAGGGATTGACAGAACTTCAAAACTACCAGTAATAACTTGGAAAATCCTCATAGATCAGCTGGTAAACTTAAGGTGCATTGCCTAGGAAAGTTTATAAGTGATGCCATGATTTTGATAAGAAGCACAACAGTGTTAATATTTCAACTTAATAGAAGCTTGTTAAAGCAGACGGCCACACAGCACTCAGATACTGGTATAGTGGATTCAATGAGAAACCTTTGGTAAACTCTCTGCAGATTTATCTTGTTAGACACACCAGATGCATCAGATATCTGCTCAGATGCAACACACGGAACCCCCAGTTTGTACCCTGACCTAACAGCCATAGTGAAATTGTATAGTGTGGACTCTTTTTATGTCTAAACAATAATATTTCGAAGGGGGGCTCAAAATTCTAAAATGTGTAGGATGCATGTGTTAGGGGAATTGTGAAGTAAGCAAAGTTATGAGCATCAATAGATGAGAGATACAATATATCAACATTTTTTCAAAAAAAAAGTGCGGTTCAGTAACTTCTCTGCCAAAAAAGAACATGGCACCAAACCAAGTGCATGGGGATCTCAGGTAACTATAGATTACAAAGGCGCTGGTCTATAGCGTATCGAAAGATTTGAATGATGATTAAATTATTTCTTCCAGGTATATATTAATCACTAACGACATTATGACAGTGCATCTGTTCTAGTTTAAGGTGAAGTGTTCTTATTGTTCTATTTCCAGGTATAAACAGGAAGTACCTTGGAACATCTTATTTCGAAGATCTTCAGCTTTTGAACATTGTTCCTCTACTTTGTTCTGGAGTTCACAATAAGACATGTTAAGTAATAATTTTGAACAGGCAGTACTGCAAATAATGTCTGAGACCCCCAAGAAAAGTCCAGATGAAAATAAATAAATTACCTTGAAGACCTGCAATAGTTCCAAGAGGTTTTGCAGATCACCCTCAAGAACTGAAAGAGGACGCTGCTGCAAGGTCATGCAAGCATCTCTGAAACCACCATCTTTTTCTATGTATGACAGGAGGGTATCTAACTCCTCGGTCATATCATTTATCTGTTTAATGAAAGGGCAAAACTTATTGGTCAAAATAGAGAAGATGCAACACATGCATTCTGGCAGTTAAGTGCTCAGTGAGGTAGCAAACTGTAAAGTAGATCCAAATCCAATATTTAAATTATTTAATACATTGGAGGATAACATGTTTACTATAGTCACGAGAGGAATATGGTCCTAGCATGAAACAATTGAAGAATAGAATAAAAAAAATCAGGTCTCTGGACTGGTGCAAAAGAATGTTCTATTTAAGGTTGAACGAGATAAACATATGCAAGAAACTCAATAATGGAGATATGCATATCAAAGGAAATGCACTGAAAAAGTTAGACAAGGTGAACGTATTTAGGAAATTCAATCAATAGGATACTTATGATAGATATGTATATCACGATGAGTCAGATAAGGCTTAATAGTAAACATTATACTAAAACAGCTTGATCTTACACTGTAAATCTTCTTAGATAGATCTTGTTGGGTATCAAACATTGTGCCCAACTTGAAATTTTTTGAATCCGCTGACGTATGGTTCCTGTTGTTGGGTGATTTGCCAATGGTTTGTTGTGGCAGAGGTGATCCACGGGAGACAGGAGGTACTTCAAGATTTCCTGCCCCAAACCCAGCAGATGAAGCTCCAACTGGTTTATTTGGAGAAATCGACAATGATGGCACAGAACTTAAGCCAGCTGAGGAACCAAGAACTTTCCTCTCAGTAGTGTAGCTGGTTTGCGCTGGGTAGCTTCCGAAACTACTAGCCCCATCCCTTTCTGCAGTCTTAACTGGAACAGATCCATCTGAGCTGAACACTGATGATTTAAAACTAAGGCTACCACCACTTTTTGTAGCGTTCTGAGACCCCCCAAATGCTCCCAGTGGTTTGGCTGAATCGAAGCCACCTTTACCAAGTTGGCTGCTTACAAAACTGCCGCTGGTGTTCGGTTGCCATGAAGAAACTGGTTCACTAGATCCCTTGCTTCCTGTTGAATTTAGACCAACATTATTACCTGTTGAAAAGCTGAACGGCATTCCAGGTTTCATGTTGCCTGTTGGTGCTGAGCTAGAGGGAGGTGCAAATGGGGAAGCCGTGTTCACTTGCTTGGTATCCAATGGCTTCTTATCAGAAGAGATAAGCAATGAACTGCCAGCAGCTATGTCCTTGCTATTTGAAATTGGGAAACTGCTCTTTGCATCTCCTGATCCATGCTGATCTTTCTCTGCAAGAATAAAAGAAATAGCAGAATTCTTTAAGTTTCCAACACTGGTAAGAAATATAGAAAACAGCCCAGCAGAGGTCGAGATGCAAGATAGTAACTCCTGAGTCCTGAGTAGCGATCTCTTACCTGCTGGTGCGCTAGATGCCCCAGGTCCTGCGAGCAGACTCTTGGCCATTGAGCTTGTAACACTTGGAGTCAGATCCTTATTAGACGCAGTTGCAGGAGAAATTTGTTTATTCACATTACTATCCTCAATGGTAGACAGACTTGTTTGAGGTAAATCGGACGGGTCAGAAATCCTAAATTAGAACAGTGTCAAAACAAGGAAAATATTCAAAACAAAATGTCAGTATATAGGAAATGCAGTACAAAAGTAAACAGTCTTTTCATCTAACTATGGCACTGCCAAGTTTCAACAAAAAACCTACCTGGCAAGATAGTAAATAATTAGTTTCCCTTCACTAGTCAAATAAAGTAGAAGATGTTGAGGGGCAACCTCCTTCTGTTCAGGTCCAACCAGTACTGTGATCTTCTGAAATAACGAAACATTCTCCACACCAAACCCCAATATAACATTGTCATCACCATTTTCTGAAAGCCAAAAGGAGTATATTGTTTTCAAAACAATGAATAGGGTATGTTATTGTGGTTTTCTGAGTTATGTCATACCTTGCAGATCAATCCTAGGACTATATTTATCCTCCACCATTTCGAGGAATACCACAGTTCTTTCCTCATCAGTTCTCGACGGCCATTTCAAAAGAGAAATGTGGTCATCGGTGCTCTTTTTATTTGTAACAACCAGGAGATCCCTGTCAAATTACACAAATATATCAGACATGACAACAATAACAAGAGACAGAATCCATCTGCAAATACCCTTTTCAAATATTCTATCTATCTGTATGGTACTATGGTGCACTCTGTTAAATAATTCTTCCCGGCGTATAGGCTTCCCCTACAGTATTTATGGGAAAAAAGGTTCTTTCCAACACCACCATGCACACAAAGTACATGAAATAAACAACAGCTAGATTATAGATTATAGATTATAGAGGTATTGTTGAATAAAGAATGTTGAGTCCGGTTTTGCATACCAGCGATGCAGATAGCCCAATAGCAGATTTGGTCCAACTCCAGATGGTAAAATATCATCCATGATACCTCCGAAAACATCATAGCTAAAAACAACTGGCTTGCTTGAGCTCTATAAGGCATTAAGAAAGCAATAACATTACTTCAGCCAGTCAGTACGGAAATTCAGAAGTCAAAGGGAGCACAAACTAGAATATCTTAGTAAATATGTTTTGTTACACAATACAAAAGGGTCACCGCATATAGCTGAGTTTTCCTTCCTAAGTTAAATATAATACTCCATTACCAGCACGTGATCATATCCATTACAGAACCTAATAGGCAATAGCCCAATACATCTTAATTCTAGTATATACTCCGTCCGTCCTAAAATAAGTGTCTCAAGCTTAGTACAACTTTGTACTAACACTAAAGTTAGTACAAAGTTGAGACACTTATTCTGGGACGGATGGAGTATGTGGCATTCCTACATCTTTTCAGGATAAATTTATGCAGAACGAAGTATCAGTTCAGTAATTTTGGATAGACATACATGCAAGTAGTTTACTAATGGACTCTGCTCTCAAGGAGTTACAAGTGACAACTGCCACTTCAAAAGATTAGTCTTCATGAAGAATAATCTACAAGTCAGTGACAATATTGATATTATTACCACATCCAACAAGCCTGAGATCTCTTTGGCAGCGGGCACAGTATGGCTCAAAGGGTGCTTTCATTCCTAGATTTCAGCATAATTTGCCAACATGTGCAGAGTGAAAACACCATTTTTCACACACAGACAACCAACAATAAAATGAAAATCAAGACTATCACTCAGATAATGGCGATACATCTGATTCATTAAGACAAGGCTTTGATCAATTATTACTCCAATAATATGTGGTTTCTGTCATAGAAAATTTCAATCATTACTAGCACTTTTGAATGCGAATCTAATGGGATCACTTTTCTGTCATATAAATTGTGTTTTGAAGGATAATACCATAAGTATTTGATTTACATTTCTTAAATACATACAACTACCGACCACACTTAGTCTTGTGTGCATAAATATGCTTTAAAATAAATATTTGCCAAACTGAGGTAGCTTTACCCAAGAATGTTCCCAGAAAGAACATTTAGCAAATGACACATTTACCAAAGAAACACCACAGAACAAAATGCGAATCAAAAGAGGAGAAGCAGCCAGAACTAGAAGAACAATTCACCTCAAAAAATGTAGCTTTACCCAAGAATGTTCCCAGAAAGAACATTTAGCAAATGACACATTCACCAAAGAAACGCCACACAACAAAATGTGAATTAAAAGAGGAGAAGCAGCCAGAACTAGAAGAGCAATTCACCTCAAAAAATGTATCTCCTCCACTTCTTATAACTTGGACCAGATAACCCTCTTCATTGCTTTCTTCATTCAATCGAACACAACCGACAACAATGCTATCATCGCGAACCCACCCGATGGAATCCACTGATGAAATTTTGAACATATAATATCAACAAAGAATCATGGTAACATCTACTACTAAACATGATTTGATGTATTAAATGGTGTTATTTTCTGTATACACAGTCAATCCTTCCCCAGTTCTATAAGGATATGCAGTTATGCCTGATGGCCTCGTGGCTGATTGCGGCACTAACATAATGCAGTTTCATAAATATGATCATGTTGCTACCCTGAGAGTTAGCTTGTTTGGTCGTTGACTCACGATATATTCTTTTCCTTGTAAATTGATTTTTAATCTGTAGTAGATCATGCTAGCAAGCATGGTTCTTTTTAGGTGCAAAATGAGCGAGCAACACACAGCTCACAAATATGATCACATTGCAGGATGGACAACATGGTGTAAAAAATATTTGTGAAGTGCACCACAGGCTAAAATTTGTATCATAGCCATCTTTTGAAATTATATATCGAAGAACCATTGATAAAGATGCAAAGTTCCGTAGGAAATTTTGAGATGATATTAGGGAACAATATAGGGAAGTTTGGTTTCAACATTCATCCCATGATCTTTGTGGTGCACACTTTACTTCTCCAATAATTAGATTCATCGATTTAGTATTATTTTACTCTTGTCCTTGTAGATACAGCAAGAAAATTGGAGCAACCCAACAATTCAATATATACCTGAGACATATACCAAAAACCAAAATGGAGACTCATTACCTTTGATGTCAGTGCCCTCTGAATCACTATCAGGCCACAACTGAAACAAGAGGGCCATGCAACATGTTTCCTTCAAATCTGGTGATAATATCCTGAGTGAATTCTTTCTTGCCACAGCAATATGGTTCCCGTCCTTGGAACAGTCAACTACATATATTTCAGAAAGATGGCAAACTTCAGCACAACCAAGACAATGATGAGTAACTTCAATTACAACACAAAAAGAAATGTCGTAGCAAGTTCTGAAGGACAGCACATATCAGCCCCAAAAGTGAACCGGTGCCTGAAGATGGATGCTGCGCTGCACCCAAGACACATACTACATTTTGTACCAGCATTATTGTCATACAGCCCTCTACCAATACTAATCAGGTTGATTTTGTAAAGCCTAAGCATTACAAAGAATAATACCGTTTTTTTTGGGGGGGGGGGGGGGGGGGGGGGGTACCCAACAGGAGTGGTACATATTATAGCACTATTACATTAATTTTTTGTTGTATTGATCCTCAATAATGTAGCAGTCAAACAATTGACATGCTCTATGATATAAGTACTCATATGTCAAAATCAGTGGATTATTAAAAGCTAATCACTTGCTTTTCTAACAAACCAACTGACAGGTATCCTAGGGCATGATTTCTGGTCATATGGTAGAAGTTACATAAGTCGAAGAATGTTAACCCAGGAAAAGGGTAGGAAAAGAGACAAACCAGCATCAACATTTTCCATTATATCCTTCAGGCCTTGCCCCAAACTCCCATGAGATAGCAATCCACCATTCGAGAGTACAATATAGGCATTATCTAGCCATTTGAAATCTTTGACAGTGCCAGATCGTCCCATGCTACATGATGATGACGGCTTGATATCCTGTAGAGCAAAATTATTAGACAACGGTAATCATGGAAAAGGCAGCTACTGTTGAAAACAGTAAAACTACGATTTATTATACAGCAACCCAGACCATATCCGGCGCCAGGATCAACAAACACTCAACCAGTAAACCTGGTCATTGCCAGGAATCGCCAAAGCATTAAAAAACTGGTAAACACCATCAATGGCATTAGCTCATTGGTCATTACTACCAGCTTGTTCTTACACAAATATCTAACTCGGAACATGCTGTGGAAAAATGCACTGCAGCAGAACAGATAATCCCATTCTAATATTCTATTGTGGTATTGTCCTGTTACGCTGCCCTGGACTGACATTGCATTGTTCACACGATTTTGTGGGGAACTGGAAAAGATGGTCCAACCTTATCGGTGAGCAAGGAAGTAGCCGAGAAGAACTGGATCTCAGTGCCCGTGCAGGCAGCTAGCACGGACTGGTCGCGGGAGAGCGCTAGGAGAGTGACGCCGGGGAGGGGCACGTCGGTGACGCAGCAGTCCTGCGCGCAGCGGGTGCTCACCTTGCCCTTCTCCCTGGCCTCCTTGCTGGCCTCGATCAACGCCTTCGTCCTCGCGGCGATAAACCCTGGAAGCAGAGAGCGGGAAACCCTAGGCGGTGAGGTCTGACAGGAATGCAGAGGCGGGCGCTTGGCGGATGGCGATTCGGGGCAAGCTTACCGTTGGGGTGAGCGAGGAAGACCGCGGCGTGGCGGTCGGAGACGGCGAGCGGGCGCGCGGGAGGGGACTGGAGGTCGAAGAGGGGGAGCGGGGCGGAGGCGGGGGGTAGGACGGGGATGGGGTCGCCGACGAGGCGGAAGACGAAGTCGGTGGTGCCGTCCATCTCGCCCTCGACCTCGTCGGAGAGGTCCAGCTCCCGAGGCGCCGCCATGGCCGGCGGTGGCGGCCGGGGGCTAGGGTTCTGGGGAGGAAGTTGGGAGGGGGGGCGGTTGATTTTGCGCCGCGGCGAGGCAGCAGCGACGGGGGCTTTCGAAATTTGGAGTTACCCGAAGATTTAGGAAGAGGTTAGCGTGGTTTGTAAGCTGAGCAGTCAGCAGAGGGACGGGGACGGCGGGGAGCGGAGGGTTCCCGGCGGCGAATGTGGTGGTGGTAACCTGGAGTGACCGTGGGCTACAAAACAATGGACCTTTTTGACGGCCTCGGTCTTGGGCTACGGCAGAGCTGTGGTTTTTTGGGCCCTTGCTCTCGGGCATTCCCTAAACGGCGCCCGTTGCGCCCGTTACAGGCATGGGCACAAACGGGCGCACACCCCCGCGTCAGGCTGGGCCGGCCCATCTAACAAAAAAAAAAGAACACCAGTAAAAAAAAAACACCAAAAAAAAAGGCGCTGCTAGGATTCGAGCCAAGTACCTCTACCGTCAAAGAACACCAGTGTAACCACACGGCCTCCGGGAGGGATCTAGTTACCTTTTAATATTTCCATCTATTATTCGTTCTCCTCCCATTTTTTCATTCTCTTTTTTTCTTTGTCTTGGTCCGATGAATTGGTTCGCAAGTACATGAACGTTTTGTTCAAATCGATGAACTTTTTCTAAAATTCATAAAAAAATTTAAAATTTTGATGAACTTTTTTAAAATTCAATGAACTATTTTTCAAATTGGATGAACTATTTTCGAATTTCGATGAACTTTTTTCAATGTTGATGAACTTTTTTTCAAAATCGATGAACTTTTTTTAAAAATTGATGAACTTTTTTCAAAATCGATGAACCTTTTTTGAATTTTGATGAACGTTTTTCAAATCTGTGAACTTTTTCTCCAGATCCGTGAACTATTTTTTCAAACGATGAACCTATTTCAAAATCAATAGATTTTTTTCTCAAAATCGTGAACGTTTTTTCAAAATCGATTAATTTGTTTCAAAACAAATGAATTGTTCTGTAATTTATGAACTTTTTTCCAAATGTTTCGAAAAAAAAATAAAAATCAAAGCGCTACAGTAGTGTACTTAAAGTCCTTTGCCTGTATTTGGTCAGTAGTGCAAAGAAGCTCAGGTGGTTAGCATTCTTGTTTGTTGTTCTAATGTCGAGAGTTTGATACTTGCTGAGAATGAATTTAGGGTGTTTTTTTTGCTTTTTTTGCGCCCTTGTAGATTGTTGCTGGGCCGGCCCAGTCGGATCGACTTCGGGCGTTGATACGAGAAATCGGCGCTGAGAGCGCCGGTTAGGAGCTCCCTTGGTCTCGTCAGCTTGAGCATGGGGAGCAACTAGTTAACGAGCGCTCCTCCGGAGCGCTCGTAACGAGCGGTTCGGGAGCGCTCCGCGCGTGAGCGCTCCCGCAAGGGAAAACCAGTTGCGCGGTTGGTTCCCGGTTTTCCCTTTCCGGTTTGTGGTTTGGTGCGTTTTGCAGTTTGACCCTCGAACTACCTGAATTTTTCGTTTTCCCTTTCCGCACGAAAACACAAAAAAAATACCGGTTCGCGTGGTTGGTTCCCTTTTTCCCTTTCCCGTTTCCCTTTTTGTTCCTATTATATTTCCGGGTAATGGAGATTTATGGGGTAGTTACGGGCGGGGACTACCAACACTATCAAATGTCACCTTTCAAGTAAAGAAAAAAAGCAACTTTTTAATGTCAACTTTTGGCTCGTTTAATTTTCATAAACATCTTGAAGAGGGGCATAGGTCGAAGTGTGTGTTGGTCGTGCGGCGTGCTGGTTCGTGCGGCGCGTTGTACGTCGTCGTGTGGCACGGCGCCTCCCGCGCGAGGGAACCTCCGGCTCGCCTTCGACTCGTTTAATTTTCATAAACATCTTGAAGGGGGGGCATAGGTCGAAGTGTGTATTGGTCGTGCGGCGTGCTGGTTCGTGCGGCGCGTTGTACGTTGTCGTGTGGCACGGTGCCTCCGGCGCGAGGGAACCTCCGGCTCGTTTAATTTTCATAAACATCTTGAAGGGGGGCATAGGTCGAAGTGTGTGTTGGTCGTGCGGCGCGCTGGTTCTTGCGGCGCGTTGTACGTCGTCGTGTGGCACGGCGCCTCCGGCGCGAGGGAACCTCCGGCTCGCCTTCGGCTCATTTAATTTTCATAAACATCTTGAAGGGGGGCATATGTCAAAGTGTGTGTTGGTCGTGCGGCTGTTGGAAATATGCCCTAGAGGCAATAATAAATTAATTATTATTATATTTCCTTGTTCATGATAATCGTTTATTATCCATGCTAGAATTGTATTGATAGGAAACTCAGATACATGTGTGGATACATAGACAACACCATGTCCCTAGTAAGCCTCTAGTTGACTAGCTCGTTGATCAATAGATGGTTACGGTTTCCTGACCATGAACATTGGATGTCGTTGATAACGGGATCACATCATTAGGAGAATGATGTGATGGACAAGACCCAATCCTAAGCCTAGCACAAGATCATGTAGTTCATATGCTAAAGCTTTTCTAATGTCAAGTATCATTTCCTTAGACCATGAGATTGTGCAACTCCCGGATACCGTAGGAGTGCTTTGGGTGTGCCAAACGTCACAACGTAACTGGGTGGCTATAAAGGTACACTACAGGTATCTCCGAAAGTGTCTGTTGGGTTGGCACGAATCGAGACTCGGATTTGTCACTCCGTGTAAACGGAGAGGTATCTCTGGGTCCACTCGGTAGGACATCATCATAATGTGCACAATGTGATCAAGGAGTTGATCACGGGATGATGTGTTACGGAACGAGTAAAGAGACTTGCCGGTAACGAGATTGAACAAGGTATCGGGATACCGACGATCGAATCTCGGGCAAGTGTCGTACCGATAGACAAAGGGAATTGTATACGGGATTGATTAAGTCCTTGACATCGTGGTTCATCTGATGAGATCATCGTGGAACATGTGGGAGCCAACATGGGTATCCAGATCCCGCTATTGGTTATTGACCGGAGAGTCATCTCGGTCATGTCTACATGTCTCCCGAACCCGTAGGGTCTACACACTTAAGGTTCGGTGACGCTAGGATTGTAGGGATATGTATATGCAGTAACCCGAATGTTGTTCGGAGTCCCGGATGAGATCCCGGACGTCACGAGGAGTTCCGGAATGGTCCGAAGGTAAAGAATTATATATAGGAAGTGCTATTTCGGGCATCGGGACAAGTTTCGGGGTCACCGGTATTGTACCGGGACCACCGGAAGGGTCCCGGGGGTCCACCGGGTGGGGCCACCTGCCCCGGGGGGCCACATGGGCTGTAGGGGGTGCGCCTTGGCCTATATGGGCCAAGGGCACCAGCCCCAAGAGGCCCATGCGCCTAGAGATAAAAAAAGGGGAAGAGTCCTAAAGGGGAAGGCACCCCTAGGTGCCTTGGGGAGGAGGGAGTCCTCCCTTGGCCGCACCCCCCTAGGAGATTAGATCTCCTAGGGCCGGCGCCCCCCCCTTGGACTCCCTATATATAGTGGGGGAAGGAGGGCCTCTCAACCTATGCCTTTGGTGCCTCCCTCTCCCTCTCCAACACATCCTCCTCCTTCATAGTGCTTAGCGAAGCCCTGCCAGAGTACTGCAGCTCCACCACCACCACGCCGTCGTGCTGCTGTTGGAGCCATCTTCCTCAACCTCTCCTTTCCCCTTGCTGGATCAAGAAGAAGGAGACGTTACGCTGACCGTACGTGTGGTGAACACGGAGGTGCCGTCCGTTCGGCGCTAGGATCATCGGTGATTTGGATCACGACGAGTACGACTCCATCAACCCCGTTCTCTTGAACGCTTCCGCGCGCGATCTACAAGGGTATGTAGATCCACTCCTCCCTCGTTGCTAGATGACTCCATAGATAGATCTTGGTGACACGTAGGAAAATTTTGAATTTATGCTACGTTCCCCAACAGTGGTATCAGAGCTAGGTCTATGCGTAGTTTCTATGAACGAGTAGAACACAAAGTAGTTGTGGGCGTTGATTTTGTTCAATATGCTTGCCGTTACTAGTCTTATCTTGATTCGGCGGCATCGTGGGATGAAGCGGCCCGGACCGACCTTACACGTACTCTTACGTGAGACTGGTTCCACCGTAAAACATGCACTAGTGGCATAAGGTGGCTAGCGGGTGTCTGTCTCTCCCACTTTAGTCGGATCGGATTCGATGAAAAGGGTCCTTATGAAGGGTAAATAGCAATTGGCATATCACGTTGTGGTTTTTGCGTAGGTAAGAAAACGTTCTTGCTAGAAACCCATAGCAGCCATGTAAAACATGCAAACAACAATTAGAGGACGTCTAACTTGTTTTTGCAGGGTATGCTATGTGATGTGATATGGCCAAAAGGATGTGATGAATGATATATGTGATGTATGAGATTGATCATGTTCTTGTAATAGGAATCACGACTTGCATGTCGATGAGTATGACAACCGGCAGGAGCCATAGGAGTTGTCTTAATTTATTTATGACCTGCGTGTCAACATAAACGTCATGTAGTTACTTTACTTTATTGCTAACCGTTAGCCATAGTAGTAGAAGTAATAGTTGGCGAGACAACTTCATGAAGACACGATGATGGAGATCATGATGATGGTGATCATGGTGTCATGCCGGTGACGATGATGATCATGGAGCCCCGAAGATGGAGATCAAGAGGAGCAAAGTGATGATGGCCATATCATGTCACTATTTGATTGCATGTGATGTTTATCATGTTTATGCATCTTGTTTACTTAGAACGACGGTAGTAAATAAGATGATCCCTCATTAAAATTTCAAGAAAGTGTTCCCCCTAACTGTGCACCGTTGCGAAAGTTCGTCGTTTCGAAGCACCACGTGATGATCGGGTGTGATAGATTCTTACGCTCACATACAACGGGTGTAAGCCAGATTTACACACGCGAAACACTTAGGTTGACTTGACGAGCCTAGCATGTACAGACATGGCCTCGGAACACAAGAGACCGAAAGGTCGAGCATGAGTCGTATGGTAGATACGATCAACATGAAGATGTTCACCGATGATGACTAGTCCGTCTCACGTGATGATCGGACACGGCCTAGTTGACTCGGATCATGTAATCACTTAGATGACTAGAGGGATGTCTATCTGAGTGGGAGTTCATAAGATGAACTTGTTTATCCTGAACATAGTCAAAAGGATTTTGCAAATTATGTCGTAGCTCGCGCTTCAGTTCTACTGTTTAGATATGTTCCTAGAGAAAAATTTAGTTGAAAGTTGATAGTAGAAATTATGCGGACTAGGTCCGCAAACTAAGGATTGTCCTCATTGCTTCATAGAAGGCTTATGTCCTTAATGCACCGCTCAGTGTGCTGAACCTCGAACGTTGTCTGTGGATGTTGCGAACATCTGACATACACGTTTTGATGACTACATGATAGTTCAGTGCGTAATGCTAAATGGTTTAAAATTGAGGCACCAAAGATGTTTTTTGAAACGTCGCGGAACATATGAGATGTTTCGAGGGCTGAAATTGGGATTTCAGGCTCGTGCCCACGTCAAGAGGTATAAGACCTCCGACGATTTTCTTAGCCTACAAACTAGGGAGAAAAGCTCAATTGTTGAGCTTGTGCTCAGATTGTCTAAGTACAACAATCGCTTGAATCGAGTGGGAGTTGATCTTCCAGATGAAATAGTGATGGTTCTCCGAAGTCATTACCACCAAGCTGCTAGAGCTTCGTGATGAACTATGATATATCAGGGACATATATGATGATCCTTGAGATATTCGCGATGTTTGACACCGCGAAAGTAGAAATCAAGAAGGAGCATCAATTGTTGATGGTTGGTGAAACCACTAGTTTCAAGAAGGGCAAGGGAACAAAGGGATACTTCATGAAACGGCAATTCAGCTGCTGCTCTAGTGAAGAAACCCAAGGTTGAACCCAAACCCGAGACTGAGTGCTTCTGTAATAAGGGGAACAGCCACTGGAGCAGAATTACCCTAGATACTTGGTAGATGAGAACGCTGGCAAGGTCGATAGAAGTATATTGGATATACATTGTGTTGATGTGTACTTTACTAGTACTCCTAGTAGCACCAGGGTATTAGATACCAGTTCGGCTGCTAAGTGTTAGTAACTCGAAACAAAAAGGCTACGGAATAAACGGAGACTAACTAAAGGTGAGCTGACGATATGTGTTGGAAGTGTTTCCAGGGTTGATATGATCAAGCATCGCACTCTCCCTCTACCATCGAGATTGGTATTAAAACCTAAATAATTGTTATTTGGTGTTTGCGTTGAGCATAGACATGATTGGATTATGTCTATCGCAATACGGTTATTCATTTAAAGAGAATAATGGTTACTCTGTTTATTTGAATAATACCTTCAAATGGTCTTACACCTGAAATGAATGGTTTATTGAATCTCGATCGTAGTGATACACATGTTCATGCCAAAAGATAGTAATGATAGTACCACCTACTTGTGGCACTGCCACTTAAGTCATATCGGTATAAAACGCATGAAGAAGCTCCATGTTGATGGATCTTTGGGCTCACTCGTTTTTGAAAGGTTTGAGACATGCGAACCATGTCTATTGGTGTATATGCATGAAGAAACTCCATGCAAATGGACCGTTTGGACTCACTTGATTTTGAATCACTTGAGACATGCAAATCATACCACATGGGCAAGATGACTGAAAGCCTCGTTTTTCAGTAAAATGGAACTAGAAAGCAACTTGTTGGAAGTAATACATTTTGATGTGTGCAATCCAATGAGTGCTGAGGCATGTAGTGGATATCGTTATGTTCTTACTTCACAGATGATTTGAGTAGATGTTGAGTATATTTACTTGATGAATCATGAGTCTGAATTATTGAAAGGTTCAAGTAATTTCAGGGTGAAGTTGAAAGATCGTCGTGACAAGAGGATAAAATATCTATGATATGATCATAGAGATGAATATCTGAATTACGAGTTTGGCACAGAATTAAGACATTGTGGAAATTGTTTCACAACTAATACAGCCTGGAACACCATAGTGTGATGGTGTGTCCGAACATGATAACTGCGCCCTATTGGATATGATGCATACCATGATGTCTCTTATCGAATTACCACGATAGTTTATGGGTTAGGCATTAGAGACAACCACGTTTACTTTAAATAGGGCACCACGTAATTCCGATGATATGACACCGTATGAACTATGGTTTAGAGAAACCTAAGCTGTCATTTCTTAAAAGTTTGGGGCTGCGACGCTTATGTGAAAAAGTTTCAGGTTGATAAGCTCGAACCCAAAGCGGATAAATGCATCTTCGTAGGACACCCAAAACAGTTGGGTATACCTCCTGTCTCAGATCTGAAAGCAATAAAGGATTGTTTCTAGAATCGGGTCCTTTCTCGAGGAAAAGTTTCTCTCGAAAGAATTGAGTGGGAGGATGGTGGAGACTTGATGAGGTTATTGAACCGTCTCTTCAACTAGTGTGTGGCAGGACACAGGAAGTTATTCCTGTGGCACCTACACCAATTGAAGTGGAAGCTTATGATATTGATCATGAGACTTCGGATCAAATCACTCCCAAACCTCGTAGGATGACAAGGATGCATACTACTTCAGAGTGGTACGTAATCCTGTCTTGGAAGTCACGTTGCTAGACAACAATGAACCTACGAGCTATGGAGAAGCGATGGTGGGCCCGGATTCCGATAAATGGCTCAAGGACATAAAATAAGAGAGAGGATCCATGTATGGAAACAAAGTGTAGACTTTGACAGAACAGCTCGATGGTCGTGAGGCTGTTGAGTACAGATGGATTTTAAAAGGAAGACGGACAATGATGGTAAATGTCACCATTAAGAAAGCTCGACTTGTCGTTAAGATGTTTTCCGACAAGTTCAAGGAGTTGACTACGATGAGACTTTCTCACTCGTAGCGATGCTAAGAGTCTGTTGGAATTATATTAGCGATTACTGCATTATTTATGAAATCTTGCAGATAGGATGTCAAAACATTGTTTCCTCGACGATTTTCTTGAGGAAAGGTTGTATGTGATACAACTGGAAGGTTTTGTCAATCCTGAAAGATGCTAATAAGTATGCAAAGCTCCAGCAATCCTTCTAAGGACTGGAGTAAGCATCTCGGAGTTGGAATGTACGCTTTGATGAGATGATCAAAGATTTTGGGTTTATACAAAGTTTATGAGAAACTTGTATTTCCAAAGAAGAGAGTGGGAGCACTATAGAATTTCTGATAAATATATGTTGTTGACATATTGTTGATCAGAAATGACATAGAATTTCTGGAAAGCATATAGGGTTATTTGGAAAGTGTTTTTCAATGGAAAGCCTGGATTAAGCTACTTGAACATTGAGCATCAAGATCTATAAGGATAGATCAAAACGCTTAATGGTACTTTCAAATGAGCACATACCTTGACATGATCTTGAAGGTGTTCAAGATGGATCGGTCAAAGAAGGAGTTCTTGCCTAAGTTGTAAGGTATGAAGTTAAGACTTAAAGCTCGACCACGGCAGAAGAAAGAGGAAGGACGAAGGTCGTCCCCTATGCTTTTATCATAGGCTCTCTACAGTATGCTCTGCTGTGTACCGCACCTGAAGTGTGCCTTGCCATGAGTTAGTCAAGGGGTACAAGAGTGATCCAAGAATGGATCATAGGACAACGGTCAAAGTTATCCTTAGTAACTAGTGGACTAAGGAATTTTCTCGATTATGGAGGTGGTAAAAGAGTTCGTCGTAAAGGGTTACGCCGATGCAAACTTTGACACTAATCCAGATTATTCTGAGTAGTAAACTGGATTCGTATAGTAGAACAGTTATTTGAAATGGCTCCAAATATAGCGTAGTAGCTGCATCTACAAGATGACATAGAGATTTGCGAAGTACATACGGATCTGAAAGATTCAGACCCGTTGACTATAACATCTCTCACAAGCATAACATGTTCAAACCCAGAACTCATCGAGTGTTAATCACATGGTAATGTGAACTAGATTATTGACTCTAGTAAACTCTTTGGGTGTCGGAGCCTCTAGTTGACTAGCTCGTTGATCAATAGATGGTTACGGTTTCCTGACCATGGACATTGGATGTCGTTGATAACGGGATCACATCATTAGGAGAATGATGTGATGGACAAGACCCAATCCTAAGCCTAGCACAAGATCCAAAGTTGTTGGTTATTGACCGGAGAGTCATCTCGGTCATGACCGGAGAGTCATCTCGGTCATGTCTACACTAATCCAGATCCCACTGTTGGTTATTGACCGGAGAGTCATCTCGGTCATGTCTACATGTCTCCCGAACCCGTAGGGTCTACACACTTAAGGTTCGGTGACGCTAGGATTGTAGGGATATGTATATGCAGTAACCCGAATGTTGTTCGGAGTCCCGGATGAGATCCCGGACGTCACGAGGAGTTCCGGAATGGTCCGGAGGTAAAGAATTATATATAGGAAGTGCTATTTCGGGCATCGGGACAAGTTTCGGGGTCACCGGTATTGTACCGGGACCACCGAAAGGGTCCCGGGGGTCCACCGGGTGGG
The DNA here is from genome assembly GCF_056163025.1 of Triticum urartu. Taxonomy (NCBI): domain Eukaryota; kingdom Viridiplantae; phylum Streptophyta; class Magnoliopsida; order Poales; family Poaceae; genus Triticum; species Triticum urartu. The sequence continues at coordinate 62,510,447 of NC_141874.1, read as the reverse complement.
GCCACCTGCCCCGGGGGGCCACATGGGCTGTAGGGGGTGCACCTTGGCCTATATGGGCCAAGGGCACCAGCCCCAAGAGGCCCATGCGCCTAGAGATAAAAAAGGGGAAGAGTCCTAAAGGGGAAGGCACCCCTAGGTGCCTTGGGGAGGAGGGAGTCGTCCCTTGGCCGCACCCCCCTAGGAGATTAGATCTCCTAGGGCCGGCGCCCCCCCCTTGGACTCCCTATATATAGTGGGGGAAGGAGGGCCTCTCAACCTATGCCTTTGGTGCCTCCCTCTCCCTCTCCAACACATCCTCCTCCTCCATAGTGCTTGGCGAAGCCCTGCCAGAGTACTGCAGCTCCACCACCACCACGCCGTCGTGCTGCTGTTGGAGCCATCTTCCTCAACCTCTCCTTTCCCCTTGCTGGATCAAGAAGAAGGAGACGTTACGCTGACCGTACGTGTGTTGAACGCGGAGGTGCCGTCCGTTCGGCGCTAGGATCATCGGTGATTTGGATCACGACGAGTACGACTCCATCAACCCCGTTCTCTTGAACGCTTCCGCGCGCGATCTACAAGGGTATGTAGATCCACTCCTCCCTCGTTGCTAGATGACTCCATAGATAGATCTTGGTGACACGTAGGAAAATTTTGAATTTATGCTACGTTCCCCAACAGCGGCGTGCTGGTTTGTGCGGCGCGTTGTATGTCGCCGTGTGGCACGGTGCCTCCGGCGCGAGGAAACCTCCGGCTCGCCTTCGGCTCGTTTAATTTTCATAAACATCTTGAAGGGGGGGGCATAGGTCGAAGTGTGTGTTGGTCGTGCGGCGTGTTGGTTCGTGCCGCGCGTTGTACGTCGTCGTGTGGCACGGCGCCTCCGGCGCAAGGGAACCTCCGGCTCGCCTTCGGCTCGTTTAATTTTCATAAACATCTTGAAGGGGGGCATAGGTCGAAGTGTGTGTTGGTCGTGCGGCGTGCTGGTTCGTGCGGCGCATGACACGGCGCCTCCGGCGCGAGGGAACCTCCGGCTCGCCTTCGGCTCGTTTAATTTTCATAAACATCTTGAAGGGGGGCATAGGTCGAAGTGTGTGTTGGTCGTGCGGCGCGTTGGTCGTGCGGCGTGCTGGTTCGTGCGACGCGTGTTTAATTTTTATATAGCAGGTTGTGCTGAAGGTACGGGTTTGAAGCATGTGCTAAAGTTTGTGCTGAACGTTGTGCTGAAGGCACGGGTTTGAAGTAATTGCAGTCACGTCTGTTTACGAGCTAGGTTTGTGCATGCATTCACATGTGTGTATACTACGAAGGCATTGGTATGTCGCCTGCGGAGGCATGTGAAGTCACGTGTGCATAGGAGCTAGCCACGGTTGAGGCGTTCTTGGTGTGTGTGTGTGTGGATATTGTCCGAAGGCATGGTGACCCAGGGTTGGTGGCACAAAGGCCATTTCACCTCTGGAGGCACGGGAGGGTGGTCTCCAGAGTCACGCGTAAGGCTATGTGTGTGTGTGGATATTGCCCGGAGACATGGTGACCCAGTGTTTGGTGGCACAAAGGCCATTTCACCTCTGGAGCCACGGGAGGGTGGTCTCCAGAGTCACGCGTAAGGCTATGTGTGTGTGTGGATATTGCCCGGAGGCATGGTGACCCAGTGTTTGGTGGCACAAAGGCCATTTCACCTCTGGAGGCACGGGAGGGTGGTTTCCAGAGTCACACATAATGGTATGTGTGTGTGGATATTGCCCGGGTGCATGATGACCCAGGGTTTGGTGGCACAAAGGCCTTGTCACCTCTGGAGGCACGGGAGGGTGGTCCCCAGAGTCATGCGTAAGGGTTCGTTTTGAGAGTCAATGTTGTCGTACAAATAAGAAGAGGCATTGTTGTTTATAGTTTACTGGCACTCTCTGATGATGTAAGAGGCATTGTTGTCGAAGTACTTCTCTTTTCAACATGAACACTCAATTTCTAACTACATTACATAGAAATGTGAGTTATTGATAAATTTTTTTGTCACGTCTATATAGAATTAGCCTCGCGGGCTAAATCAAAAGTTTTAGTCTTTATTTTTGCTCAAGATCTTACTAATGTCGTCACCCATCTCACTAGCTTTGACTTGATTCATCTCACTACTTAAGAGAATGTGCATTGCCTCTGCCCTCCAATCTTCGACCTCATCCTGTGAAATTTTACCGAGAAGAGAAGTATATTATTAGAGTTTGTGCATATAAGTTGTTTATAAGTAAATCTATATAAACTTACTGTCAAATCTTCCACGTCTTGGACAAACTTTTCACCATTGTAGATGAATGCAAGCTTTAAAACATCAAATGTTGATTCTCCCTTTTCTACCACTGGAACATCTTGCACGATATGAATCTGCCATCTTGTACGCATGGGAGTCATTGTTTGTCCTAGTATGGTGTTGAAGACTTATTTAAACCTAGGTATCTGGGAATATTGCATTTTGTAATTAATTGTTTTTATATTGCAACTTGTAAAACTGAAAAAATTGTTTGCTTACGATTGCCAACTTATGAACATGATATTCCTGATACTGTCTTTCTCTTTCTTTTTTAGCATCTTCATTTTCCTGAAGAACTCGAGTTACTTCTTTTTCATCCAATTTATCTATGTCTATCTTTTCTTTCTCAAATTCCTCTGGAGTCGTTTCTCGAGGATCAATAATGTGAACTTTGTTTTTGTATTTGTCCAGCACATATAGTACATAGCGGTCATCCTTCTCCATTGGAATGAATATCTGCGTACAAAATACTTGTTGCTTAGATGACAGTTTAATATAAAGTAATTTAATAGAACGCATATTTTGAGATTTTGTCATGGAGGAAAGGGTTGTCACCATGTTTGCTGTTGAGAGCTTTTTCCGTTGATTTCCCTTGAGATACATGGGAACCAGCTGATTCTTTCTTTTTTGCAGTTCATTCTTAAATTTTTTAATACCAGTTTTGTGATGCTTTAAATCCAATATATGCTGCAAACAATATTACGATAAAAAAACTGTTAGAAAAAAGAGTTGTGTAACAATATAAAAAGAGTAGGTGTTGCAATATAGACAAGATTTTGCTTTTTAAAATTTTACCTCTGCAAAGTTTGGGCCTAATATTACTCTATCACTCTGTTTTGAATCTTGTTTGCTTTCCTAGATTTCTGCTATGTCATCGAGGACCCTCTTTTCCATATGATGTGGTATGTTCGTGTGTGCTGGTCTTGGACCAAATACTGCCTTCAGTTGGGCTCCAGTAAGTTGCGTGCTTTCACTATCCCTACGGATGCGCCTAAATATAATTTTGCTGTGACAGAGAGATTAAATAATTTTGGAGGTCACGGTCAGTGAGAAACAGTTTTTTACATTATTTTTGGCCTCTATCCAACTATATTTGAGGTGCAATAGAAAACAACTCACTTTTTGTATTCTTCCTGCCAGCTGTCGCTCATGACTAGATGGAAGAGGTTGGACGCCTCTGTTGTGTGTTGGAAGTAATGAGAATGTTTTGGGTATGGACTGATGCTTCGTCTTTTGTCCCTTTTAGTTTCATCTGTTTCTGTCAGCGGAAGCAGATATGTAATATGTAAGCTCTTGTGATACGAAAGACATTGGTGAACCGTGGGATGGGTAGGTTATTACAAAAAAAGATAAGTAGAAATGATTTTCTTACCTTTGTTGGTGTAAAAGAACTTCGAAGTTTCTGGTTTGAATTCTTTGATTCTTCCAGGTAGATCCTCGCACTTTACTTGGTTTGTTTCACCAAATATGGCTGTAAAAAGGAACTCTGGTTTCCACTCGGCATCTCCGTTTCTTTGCTGCATGGAGGTTATTGGGTATTCTTTTATTTTTCTTTCATGAGATAATTGAAGTATTCAAGTAGTGGTGCTTGTAAAAATTAAAATTATTGCTCTCGTACTATTCACTTACATCGAAATCCTCATCATCTTTTATGAGATCAATGTCATTCCAGTATTTTGCAAATTGAACCATGAAGTGTCTGCATTGGGTACCCTGCTGTTTTGGCATGCAAACTCTGTTAGGTGTTTCTGCTATCCTCGACCAGTTCGGTTCGCCGTTGGCTCGTAGCTCCGCTTCGCCGTAATGCTTCTTCATGAGTGTGTGCATCCTTTTAATGTGTGATTACGGTTTGATGTTATTGTTGTATTTTGGCATTAAACAAGGGAATGCAGGAATTGGAAAACCAATTAGAAAACAAGGTTGAATTGACGTACCAGTTCTGGATGATCCTTATGGTGTGTTTTCCATGTATTCTTTCCGTCTCCGTTTCTGTAATTCAGTGAGTCAAGTATGTCGATGGAGCTCGTGTACTTGTTGAGCACGTACAGTGTGTAGTGTTTATCTGTGTTGTGAGGTATCATAATCTGCGGTGTTTGGAGACAGAGTCAGTTAAAGTTCATTCTTGTCAGGAGAATTAAATGGCATGTAAATGTGCAATCTGTAGGAGAAATGAATTATGTTTGTATATTTCTATTAACTTACCAGATTTTTGTTTAAAAGTTCCTTCCCTGTTACAAGGGGTGCAAACTGTTTCAATGCTTCGTCCTCATTGAATTCTGCTAGTCCTTCTTTCTCTCCAATTTTGACACCGAGCACGATCTGCGACCAAAAAGTTTTCTAATTTTTAGTTCAATCTTTATAAACACTGAAATGATGCAAGTGTTTTTTGTCAAATTGGAGTTCATACGTTTGCAAATTCTGCAGGAAGTATGGTTTTATCGGTTGTGTTGTATTGTTGCTGCACTGTCCATTCTTCGAACATGCGTTTGCGATGGAGCCCTCCATCCGTCCATCATCTCCTTTCTGTAGTTGTTCCATTATTTGTTTTCCTGTAATCCAATCGGGTCGCTTCGAGCTAATATATACGTTTACACTGCAAGTAGAAAATTTTTATACATTAGTTAGGTTGGTTAAAAAAGGGGCAACATTTCTTTGTTTTTTTGTTATGGCAAGAGAAAGTACTTACTCTCCGCATTCGTCCTGTCCTTCTTTGCTGAATAGGTATTCATGAAGTGCTCTGGCTTTGTTCATAAATTTGAAATCTCCTGGGACAAAAGTAGGAATCATGATTTTTCCATGGAGCCTCCTTGAAGGCTTTACCTGTCTCTTCTTGACCGAGATTTTCTTGTCTGAGCTGTTCTCAGATGATTGACCCATTGAATGTTCTCCTAATTCTTGCTGCAAGCTTGTCAGATACGGCATGACATTTTTGTTGAACTCAAAGTCTTCCTGGTAAATCATTGCTGTTTTGATTTCATCGAATGTCTGCCCCATCTGTTTAAGCATATTGTATTGCTTTAGTTGGTCTGGGTCAAGGTTTGAAATAAATTCATCAACTTCTTCATGCTTTTTCGTTGTTTTGTATTTTAGGAAGTCTAAAGAGATGGTGCTGGAGGTGCCTTCCTGATTTCTTGTCGAGTCTGTTTCTTCTTGAAGAAGAACGTGTTGTTTTTTCTGCTCGGAAACCTGTTCTTGTGTATTTGGTACGTCGTTGCTTCTGTCATCCTCTTTTAAATCAGTTCCTGTTTGTTCAGGTTGCTTTGTGCTCCGGATATTGCTGTTAATATTTTGCTTGTCCATAGCATGGTGTGGTATCTTGTCGTCTGGTGGTGGTTGATCTGGTTCTATTGGTGGATCCTTTTCTTCGTGGTCTGTGCAAGATTCTTGGGCGATGGCGTGGCTGCTGACATCCATGTTTACTAGATATATCAATAACTCCATGCTCTTTTGTGGTTGTCGCACGCATAATATGTTCTTTCTGCTCGGGATTTGGCGGAAACTCTTCTAGTATGCAACATTCTGTCTGTCGCATTTCTTTATCTCCCATATCGACTTCATACTTCAACATATCTGTTAGAATCAAATAATAATATATTTTTTAAAAGAATATTACTTCTTCTAGTGTGACAAAACTGTAAGATTTAGTTTCTGAAAAGACTAACCTGTTGTACACTTGATTAATGACAGTTTGGTATTCCCTCTGTGTTGACTGATTAGTTGATATAGAATTTTTTTCCTCAACTCTGGTACTTGTTCTGGCTTTAAGGTTGCTGCGGTTCCATCATTGGAGTAGTGCTTCAGGTTCATGTACATATAGAACGCGCAGTCCGTTCTGCATGTAGAGGAATGTTACTAGTAAGATTGTTGTATTCAAGGAACGGAAAAAAGAGAAATGTTGGAGCAATGGTAGTGGTAATTGTTGCATTGAAAAGAATTATTTCAGTAATTTTAGTAGTGAAACTTGTATTGAAAAAAAAATCAAAGAAGTGAAATGTTGGAAGTGCTTACGTTCTTATCCTTGAAGTGGCACCTGCAGTTTGACCCTTTTGAAATGGTCGATGCTTTTTTGTGAAAGCTGTAGCTCTGTGCTTACGTGCTTCCATATTTTCATTAATTTGCTGGTTACATTGTGGAAGAATTCTATTGTGCCTGGATATGCAGTTGAAGAGTCAAGGAGTTCAAAGCGCTGTTTTTGCATGTTAACTGTAATGGTGAAGTAATGACTTGTATTTTCGTCTTGCTCAAACCCGCGCAACGAACATGGTAGAAGAAACTGCAAAACAAAAAATAAAAATAAAATATTTGGAAATCTTCTTATATTTAGAAACATAAAATAGAAAGGTAACTTTTCATAACATATACGCAAGCTGATCTGCTTACCATGTTATAATCTTGCAGTTTTTCGTCTTCTTGCATATTGAAAAATGATGTAAGCCTGCCAGGTAGTAATTTTTTTCTATTGTGTTCTTGATCATTATTTCTATAGCACATTGGATCTTCGTCGTCGGCTTCCTTTATCGAGTGCTGCTTGTTTTGTCACAGATGCAAAAGGGAATTTGTAAGTTCAGTTATAAAGTCATATTTATTGTTTTAAACGTGATTCTTTTGCCGTGATCTTTACTTACAGTGCTGCTTAACGACAGAATCTTTCTCCCTGTGCCATTTAGTTGTTTTCTCAAGATTGTTAGCATGGGCTCGATTGCTTCGGTGCGTACTGAATTACCGACCTTGAAACTTTCGGCGACATGGCCTAGATTGACATCAAACTTGTTCGTTGTAATGAAAAGCTCATCCCTGCAAAGTATATTTATAAAAATGTTTTAGTTTACACATGATACAGTCAAAATGATCGTGTGTAATAATGTGTTTTGTGTTAGTTTCATGAACTTACATTTCTCTTTGTGTCCATGGCTTGCATACAGCGCTGTACATGTCTTCGATGGCTTTGTTGACGGAATCACTATCTTTGTCCCCTTTCTCCATTGTGCCTGCGATGATTTTGAATTTAATATAAATAACTCCAAGTCACAAGATCACAAGATAGCAAGTAAGTTTATATTGTCTTGCCTGCTTCGATGCTAGAAGATATGTCCTGTCCAGTGTTGTTCCTTTCTTGTTCTCCTTCTGCTTGTTGCGGCATATTTTGTTCTTCTTTTTGCATTGTACCCTTTTGTTCAATTTTTTCTGCATCTTCATATGAGTCGTCTGTGTCTTTCTTAGCATCATGTTTTTCCTCGTCAACCGTCGTGTCTTGCTGGTGGTCTTTTCCGTCTTGTTTTTTAGTCTCGACCTGGTTGGCACTGACCTCTCTGCCAGGGGAGTTGGCATCGTACGACGGTGTAGGGTTTTCTTCGATGGTTTCTTCTTCTTTCTCTGGAACAATGTGTGTGTCTGTTTCATTGCTTGTATCTCCATGGTCGCCTTCTTCGTGTTTCTGCGTTATCATTGAAAAAGCATTGAAATAATTTAACTTGCTACTTTATTTCAATTATAGCAGATGTTATGGGAAAACATCGAATTGTTTGGTGCGTTGTTTGAGCTATTTTGATTGTGATTAAGTCATGTAATTTTGTGCAAATATTTTGTGCAACTTCACCTGTTGAGCTGTCATTGGTGATGCTGACTGTTCCACCTGTTCTTCGTCGAGTGTAGTTTTTTGGGTATCCTCCTGTTCTTTGTTTTGGTGTTCATCGTCACTGTTATGTTTTTTGTCTTGCAGCTGTTCAATCATAAAGGTTGCTAAGTTTGAGTGCATTTCAGTTCTCATGGAACTACTTCATATTTTCGTAGAATCAGCTTATGTAACTTTACCTCCTCAATCATTGCTGCTGAATGTTGTGCTTGTTCTTCGTTGAGTTGAGGTTTTTGGGCATCTTCTTCTTTCTTTTGTAGTTCATCGCTGGTGCCATCGTTTTTGTCTTGTACCTTTTGAAACACAGAGGTGGCTAAGTGGCAGTGCATTTGAGGTTCCACATAGCTATTTTATACTTTGATAGGACCAACGTATGTAGCTTTACCTTTTCAGTCGTTGTTGCTGCTGCCGTCTCTGCTGCGTGTTTTTCGGTGAGTGAATATTTTTGGGCTTGGTCTTCTGTTACGTTGATGGCTGCCTTTTGAAGAACATATTGCCCTTCTTCAGTGTCCTCCTTTTGCTCATTGGTCTCCTCTCCCTGCTATGCAGGAAAGTAGTGAAATGTCAAATGCGTGTTTTTCAACTATAAGTTCATGAAGAGGTGTTATGTGTTTTCACCTCTGTATTTGTTGTTGTTACTGCTGATTCTTCATTCAGTGGTGGTTTTGGGTTCTTTTCTTGCTCTTTATTTTGTTGTTCATCATCACTGACCTTGTTTTTTTCTTGCAGCTGTTCAAACATAGAGGCGGCAAAGTGAGAGTCCATTGGAGTGAGTACAAATGTGGTTTAGGTTGAAGTTTATTTTATTCTGCACGCAGCAATTTTATAATTTCATAGTTGCAGGTTTCGTAAGTTTACCTTTTCAGTCGTTGACGCTGCCGCTGTCTCTTGTACCTGTTGTTTGGTCATTGAATTTTTTGTGGCTTGGTCTTCAGTGGCATGATTGTCTATTGTTTGAAGATCATGTTTGGGTTCTTCATTGGGCTCCCCTGGTTGTGTTTGATGGTCTTGATTGTTGATGGTTTCTTGAGCTTCTTGTGTGTGCACCATCACAAAAAATATTTAAGAAATGGGTGCATTTCTGACTGTTTTAGTTACAATTTTTTTATAAGACCTCTATCTCTGGAGTTGCAGGACTGTCTACTCCTTGTACTACGGCTTCTCCTTGTCTTGTGTTGTCCTCTAGTTTTTCTTGTTGAATGTCTATGCCAGTGCTTTTGCTTGCTTCCTCTTCCTGTTTAATAAAAATTGAAATTATAGATTGAACTTCATTTGTGTCTGAGCTTTGTAACCTCACCTCTTCAACCTCTTCAGATGTTGTTGTTTGAAGTTCTTGATCTTCAAGATCAGCGTACTCGTTTGTTTCCTGCATTTGTTCAAAGAAAATGGTGAGACATCCCTTATAATCTTTGTATTAACGTGACAGGGTGTATTAGGTAGTTCAGACATCATAAAAATATTTTGAAAAGTGGTTGTTGTTGTTGAATTTTTATCTCCGTGTTGATGACTGGGTTATTTGTGCATGCATCTACTGTTTCTTTGTCAGGTATAACAGTCTCTTGTTTCTCATCTGCTGGGATGTTTTGCGCTTTCTCCTTTGTACTCGTGATGGTGATCTGCAATGTTGTGGCGCTGGAAATCTCTTGTACACAAAGTTCCTGTTGTGTGACCCCTTCGCCTGTTTGAGGTTCACTATAGGGTTCAATTTCATCACGGGTTGTCTCTTGGTCTTGCAGTGCTTGTGATACCTGGAGATCAAACAATATGAGTTTGTGGTTCACTTTCTTTCCTGCCATTTATGAGTTTTCAGTGTGGGTAATAGTGGGTTATGGAAGTTTACCTCCTCTTCGTTGTTTTCTTCTTCTTTGTTGTTTGTTATGCTAACGGTTGATTGTGGGTTAGGCTCTTGCATTTGTTTGGCTGGGCTGCTGATTTGATTGTTCTTCAGCTGAGCCTAAATTTTGTTGGAGGTTTGTTAGTTCACATATAACTCTATCTGTTTTTGAGAGGAAAAATGGATGTTCATACTGACCTCTTCACAGGTTCTGACGTCGATCGTATCTTGTGCTTGTGTTGGGCTAGTTGTTGTTGTAGCATTGTCTGCTATGAGGTTGCTTTGTTTGTTGTGTTCATTCGTGTTTTTGGGGTTGTTGACACCATCCTGCTGTTGGAGTTCATCTTGGCCTGGCATGCTATTGGTACGTTCCTGAAAGCATTGAGGCAGTTCTTTTTAGTTTAGGTATGAAAACAGGGGTTTGCTTTAGTGTGCGCATGGCACCATGCATTAGTATTTACTTACCTGTTTTTGCCGCTTGTCAATGCCTATGTCCCTTGATTTTGCTCTTCTCTTCCTCTCTTCGTCTTCTTCTTCTTTCTTTTTTGTCTCCTTTCTCTTGGTTCTGTTGTGGCTACAATTTCATTCGTGCGGTTGGCATCGGCTAGTCTACTTGAGGCTGCTGGATCTGCTTGCTCTAGTGTTTGCAGGGTCGCGTTGTCTGTCAGGTACCTTGTGCAAACTATGTCCTGAAACTGTCTGAGTTGTTCTAATGAATCCATCAGGGCAATTGTTTGTTGCATGACTAGGTTCTTGTTTTTTTCATCCAGTATTTTTTTCTTTTCGTTGCATTGGTTTTCAGCCCTGGTGGTTACTGAGGGTATCTGTTCTGCTTCATGGAGTACTTTTTGCAACAATTTGTTTATCCTTTGGAATCTTTCTTCTGCTCATGTGTTGATGCTTTTGTTTGCTTCCCTGCTTCCACTGGTGCCAACACGTGGTTCGCGCCGGCGTTTGGGTGGAGGTGGTAGCAGTTTGGTCATGTTCTGGTGTTGATGTTGTTTGCGATGTTCTCCTGCTATCTACTGAATTGAAGACGAAGTTGATGCTGTGTTGGCATAGAAGATTCTCTCTGCTGTTCCTTTCCATGTTTGCATCGTTTTGGTGGAATGTAGTTAATTAGAATGGAAACCATTTTGAAAAAGGGAAGGACTGATTTATGTACAATATAGCTATACCTGTATTTTGCCAAATTCATAGTCATCTGGTCGTGCTTTTCCGTCCCTTTTCATGTCTGCTCTAGCTATTTTCGCTAGGTCACTCTCTTTGAGATGGTTTGCTCGTGGTAATGAGGTCTTGTCCATTGTCTTTGCAATCTTCCGCATTTCTTTTGTGTCGGTTGGCAGCAGTAGGGAGTCGAGGTACATGATTACTGGCCCCTGTGACAAACCATTGACATGCTTTTTGTTCTTTTCTTCCTGAGGCAAGCATCTGTGTTTCTGCCATATCTTGGCTCCTCCCTTAATACATTCGACAATTACCTCGCAGAAATCCATCTTTGCCATCTCTAGATAGTTCATGTCCTCTACCATTATAGCTTGTCGGGCGAAGATAGCGGCGCTTGACCCGCAAACAACGTTGTGGAAAAAAATAAGGAAAAATATTTTAACCGATTTCCTGTTTGACTGTTCGTCATCTAGTTCGACCAATTTATTTAGCTCTGCGAACAGTTCTTTTGGCCTGAAATCTGTATGTTTGAAGCCAAGGTCTGACATCAGTTTTTTCATTGAAGTTGGGCTCTTCGCTGGCCTTGGTGCTGACTTTTCCGTGCCGTTTGGGTAATCAAACACCTTGTGTATAGCTTCCTTGGTAATCTTGAGTTTCTTGTCTTCGGTATCATCATCAAAGGTTATTGTCATGCTTTCTATGTCCAGGTTGTCGTAGATGTGTGATGCAAGTGGTCTGCAGATGGGGCCCGTTATTTTGCAGTTCTCTATGCTGCCAAATCCTGCCGTCCTAATATCTTCCCTGTGACGGTCTTTAAGTAAATTCCATGCTTTCTTGACATGAGCGAATGCTGACCCTGCCTTGATTTGGCATTTCTCTTCGTCTGTTTCTTGCTGTTCTTCGTCAACTGTTGGTGCTGCCAATTCTTTTCCGCTTGTCTTTCTTCTCTTTCTGTCCTTCTGTCCTGATTTGTTCTGTTTTAGAAGACAAAATGAAAGGGTTTCGTTAGAAAGGAACGTTAGATCCTGAGTCCTTAATAGTGGTATTCAAAATTAGTACATAAGTGTGTTTTTACATCATTGTCATGTTCTGCGTCGGTGTCATGCTCGTCGGCATCATCGCCGTCTGTAGGAATGAAATCTGCATCATGTTCCCTGTCATTGTCGTCATCATTGGTATCTGAACCTTTGCTGTTGGTATCGTCTTGTTCTTTTTCTATCCTTCGTCGTTTGTTTTTCTTCTTGCGTTAAGCTTGTTTCTTCGTGGTGGTTGGTGATGTTGGCGGGAGTACCATTAGAGGTACTGGCTGATTCTGCAAGGTACTAGTGTCGATGATGTTTTCAGCATTGTCCTTTTGCTTTAGCCTTTTTTCTCCAGGAGTAAAAACAGTGCTTGTATCTGATTCCCTCTTTTTTTTGCTTGTTGCTGGATGTTTATTCTTGTTGAGCCTGGTGTAAGTTATCATTTCTTCTGCAGGTGGTTTGCTCCTCATGTTTTGTTCTGTGTCCTTTTCTGATGAATGAGGAGTCATGCTACCTGTTTCTGCGCTGTGAATATCACCGTCTTCGTGTCCTGTATAATGACCAAGTAACAAAAAATGATGTTCTTTTTATCCGAAAATAGCTGATACACATTTAAAATATATGTCTTCCATGATTATGCATAAGGAATGTGAAACTTCCAAAGGGGATTTTTAGTTTTATTTTCTTGGGTTAAGATAGGTTATTACTATTGTTACCGATTGAGCTAATCAGGGGATGGAAGAAAATATTAATTAAGGTTATGAGTGCAGCTGGGGTAGTGAAGTTAGGGTGAAGCATTTTCTAAGACAAAAATGCACTCTGCAGGTGATATTTCATAATTGGAGGAATATCATCAATGATAGTTCAAGATTTATTGGGTAAGTTAAACTGTTTTTGAATTAAAAACAAGATAGTGTGTGAACATTTTTTATGTTTTCTATAAAGAAATATATAAAAAGTGGTAGGTAGTTTTATTTGTAGACATAGTTAAGTCATTGTTGTCAAGGATAACAGTTAAGTTATTAATAACTCTCAATATAGTTTTTTGTAGATGGACAGTGGAGACTTTTTGCTCAAACCTTTGACAGGAGCTTGTTGATTTGCATGCTCTTCAGCAGGGTCTTCGTCAGTATTTTGCTGCGTTTTAGCTTCTTTGTGAGGATTTGTCATTGCTGCATAAAAAATGGGCAGGTGTTAGAAGTAGAGTCGAGTGTCACAGGAAAAAAACCTGCGTGGTGTGAAATTTTTTTTGCATGGATAGAGAGGCACGGGTTGTTTTACCATAGAAGCACAGGGTACATATATTCTTTGTTCACGGTATTTCACAGCAGAGGCACTTAATTTGAAAAAAGGTTACATTGACCGGACAAGGGATGTAGAAAATCTCGTACGGTTATCAGTTTAGGCCTCTCAGGATGCTTGCGGGGTTTGGATCTATGGACGTATTCTAGTTACTGATGTTTCAGGTTTTTTACCTTTGAGCACAAATCGTATGGCGAAAATCCCAGGGCGGAGAGCAGTAGCATTTCTATTAAATCTCATCTCTGCGCTAGTTCAATTTGTTAGGCAAATTGATTTTGGTTATTAGAAAACTCCTTGGTAGCGGTGGCTAGGGTTGCTGTTCCTGGAAGTGGAAAAATCACTACGATCTACCTGGTGGAATGGAGTGGGATAGAATGATAATTACCTTCAGTTGCTTGTGCTGTGTTTTGCGCTTCCATCCGCTTATTGTGTCGTTGCTCCTTTTTTGTTGCGATTTCCGCCGCCGCTATTGAAGTCCTCGCCGTCGGTCGCCGCAGCTGGCGGGGTTATTGGTGTTGTCGCGGGCAGAGTGTGGCTTTTTGTTTGTCGGATTTGAGTGTGGTTGGCGAACGCGGTGGCGGTTATCCGGTGACGCGAACTCGATTTCGAGTTTGTGTTTGTGTGTAGAAGGAAGGAGGAGAGCGTGCGGGAGTGATGAAGGTTTCGAGATTTATTTTCCGGAAGGGGAAGCAAGGTAGTAGAAGAGGGAGGGAGAGATGGAAACCGTCGAACCATCTCCAATCGTCAGCCGTCCGTTTGGGCATCAAGATTCGTTATGCTTGGCTTGGTTTTTTGTTGTGCTACAGTATTTGTTTTAGTGTTGAGACTGTTAGTTCTGAAGTGGAGCCTCTCTACATGCATTTGGATGCAGGCACACGAGGCACATAAGTGCAGGTTCTACAGGCACGTGGATGCAGGCACGGAAGTGTGGGTTCTACAAGCACTTCCAGAGGGAAGCACAGGAGACACAGAAGTGTGGGTTTTACAGGCAGTTAGAGAACCATGGGTCAGGCCAATGTCGTATCAGGCACGTGGATGTAAGCAGCGGAGGCACGGAAATGCAGCTAATACAGGCACGGACATGCTACTTCTCGAGGCACGGGTACCAACCCTGTGGACGTAGTACAAGAGTGCGGTGGCAGAGGCATGTGTTAGAATGCTCGGTTAAAGAGGCATGGTTGTGAAGTCTCGGGAGCGACGCGGGCGTGGCAGTGGGACCATGTAAGAGTCACGGCGCATGTTTCGTTAGGCATGTGAGGCACGTTGGTTCAGGCACGGAAGGCACAAAAGGTGAACCGACAACAGGCACATACGTGTGTTTTGTCAAGTCACGGGTGTGTACTCTCTGGATGCACAAATGTGTGTCGGGAGAGGCATGGGTTCGACTACTCGGTTATAGAACAACGTTCGTGAAGTCACGTGGGTGTGGCATTACGGGGCACGTAAGAGTCTGGGCGAGTGCCACATGAGGCACGTGGGTGCATGTACGTGTAGGCAAAGAAGTGAAGGCATCACGTTTGTGAAGTCACGTGGTAGTGCTGAAGTGGAGCCTTTCTATATGCATGTGGATGCAGACACACGAGGCACTGAAGTGCAGGTTCTACAGGCACGTTGACGCAGGCACAGGAGGCCAGTGTTGTGTGAGGCGCGTGGATTTAAGCATTGGATGCACAGAAATGAAGCCAACGCAGCCACAGACATGCTGCTTCTCGAGGCACGGGTATCAACCCTGTGGATGTAGTACAAGAGTGCGCTGGGAGAGGCATGTGTTAGAATGCTCGGTTAAAGAGGCATGGTTGTGAAGTCTCGGGAGCGACAAAGGCACGTATGTGTGTTTTCTCATGTCACGGGTGTGCACTCTATGGATGCACAAACGTGTGGCTGCAGAGACATGGGTCCGAGTGTTAGAATGTTCGGTTAAAGAGGCATGGTTGTGAAGTCTCGGGAGCGACAAAGGCACGTACGTGTGTTTTCTCATGTCACGGGTGTGCACTCTATGGATGCACAAACGTGTGGCTGCAGAGGCATGGGTTCGAGTGTTAGAATGCTCGGTTAAAGAGGCATGGTTGTGAAGTCTCGAGAGCGACAAAGGCACGTTGGTTCAGTCATGGAAGGCAGAAAAGGTGAATCCACAACAGGTACATACGTGTGTTTTCTTAAGTCACGGGTGTGCACTCTCTGGATGCACATACCTGTGGCGGCAGAGGCATGGGTCCGACTACTTGGTTACAGAACCAAGGTTGTGAAGTGAGGTGGGTGTGGCACGACAGGCCTCGTAGGAGTCACGACAAGTGTCATGCGAGGCACGTGGTTGTACGCACATGAGGCAGGGCTTAGAATGTACAGGAGGCATGGATTCTGGTACAGGGGGCACTAAAGTAAAAACAATGATGTGACGGACACGAGGCACTTAACTTGAAAATAGTTACAATCAAGGGACAATGGGCAGAGAAAATCTGGTGTAATTACCAAGTTTGAGCTCTCAGTATGCTCGAAGTATTTGGATCGTTTGAGGTATTATAGTTAGTGAAGTGGTAGGTGTAGTACTTTTAAGCGCATTTCGTGTGGTGAAAATTCCGCAGCGGGGAGCAGTAGCGTTTCTATTAAATGTCGTGTGTACGGTACTTCAATTTTTGAGACAAGTTGATCTTGGATAGTGCAAAACTCTATTTTTTGTGGTGGATAGGGTTGTTGTCCCTGGAGAATGGAATGTAATGGGATAGATTGTTATTTACATTCGATTGCTTGTGTTCGGCTTCTCGCTTCCATCGGTCGATTCTGTCTGTTTGTTTTTTTGTTGTGATCTCCGCCGGCGGTGTTGAAGTCCTTGCTTCGTCGTCATCGGGTGGGTACTTTGTGTTGTTGGGCGCATCGTTTGACGGTGTGTATCTCGAAGTGGGAGGGTGGTTGGCGAAGCGTGGTGGCGGTTGTTTTGTGAGGGGAACTCTACTTGGAATTTGGTGTAATGAACCTATGAGGAGATCTTGTGTGAGTGTGGAATGTTTCGAGATTTTGCTGTGGAAGAGAGGAAGGAAGAGAGTAGTGGAGGTGGGATAAATGGAAATGATGGAACCATATGTAATCTTCGACGGTCTGATTTTAGTATCAAGATTCGTGTCGCCTGGTTTTTTTTCGCTATAGCATCTTAGTAGACGTGTGAGGCACGGAACATCAGGCTCTACAGGCACCGCCGTTGGAATTTTAGAGGCACTGGTATCAACTCTGTGGATGCACAAATATGTGGTGGCAGGGGCATGCATCTGAAGACTTACTCAGAGAGTCACGGTTGTGAAGTCTTTAGAGTTACGAGCGTGTGTCGCCACGGGCACGTGAGAGTGATGCGTCAGGAAGTTTGGTACTAGAGGCATCAGTGCGAATAGTACTCAGAGAGTATGGGTTGTGGGTCCACATGTGTGAAGTCTGTGCAACATTGGTCGTGTGGTAGTAGCGGCATGCGCCAGGAAAGGTGCGAGCAATAACATTTGTTACGTGCTTAATTGGACGATTTGACGATTGCTTTTTCCCGCCAGCCGCGAGCATTGCCACTCGGCGGTTGCCTCGACGCACAGCAACGACGAGCGCATGTCTTCCGCCCTCTCTACCACAACGAGGCCGCGTCCAACCGCCTCCTCCACGACCCAGACCTTGGTAGAAAAGGGTAACTGCACTTCCATAGCCGCTCAATTCTGAAAACACTATTGCCGTTCCATCTCAACTAGTATCTCCTCACAATCTCTGTGTGAAGGCGGCCATCGCCGGAGGAACGTAATGGCAGAGGAACCATCTGCCAAGCGTCCCCGTGGTGAGACGTCCGACCAGAGCATGGAGGTCGACGATGTTCAGGTCCCCGGTCAGAAGCACGACTACAAAGTGCATCTCAAGGAGGTTGACATCCACGACAAGGAAAAGTTGGATGTCGTATGCACCAGCAATCCTGAGGAAGCCGACAAGATGATCAGCAGGATCCTGAAGAGGCTCTGCGGCTTGTACCCTCACTACATCGGCGTTAATGTCGAGTATACCAGGAAGGACCAACCTCCGTAGAGGGCAGCGGTTCTACAGTTATGCGTGGAGGAACTCTGTTTGGTATATCACATCACCGCGACAACAAAATGGTGAACCATCCTACAGTTTCAACCTCTCCGTGCTTCTATTTAATTATCTTTTCACCAAGAAATTTGATTAGATTGGTTTATTGAGTTGATGTATCAGTGAAGTTTCTGAAGTAGATGCAGCACAATAGATTTTGAACTTGACTCACCAGATCAGTTCATGTATTTGATGCACTAGATTAATTTATGGGTTTGATGTACGAGATTATTTTCTGAACTCGATGTTCTAGCGTACTTTCTGTTCTAGTGTATTTTCTATATTTCATGTTATAGTGTAGTTCAGTTTCTTGAATTGATGTATTAATGCGGCTAAGAAGTGGATAGGTAATTGATTCAAGTGTAAATTCCAAAAAATAAAAATAACATGTTGTGCTTGTATTTTATTTCTGAACTTTGCGTAGCAGTTTCTGAAATTTTTTCGTCCATGAATTATACGTAGTATGTAAGCATGTACTTGATCGATACTTGATGAATCGACCTTAAATGTGCCATCCCCCCTGCAGGCCCAAGAGCCTGCGCCCGTTCCTGAAGGAGGACATGTTCTACACCTTTGCCGGCTTCAGTATTGAAGGTGACAAAGAAATGCTGCGAAGGTCTGGTTTGGAGTTCAACCCCGACAAGTATGTCGACATCCAGCGCAAATGGAGAGTTCCTTTCAAGGGAAGAAAGAGGTACCACTCTTTGGCTTATGTTGCAGGTAGCGTGATCCACCCATTCTACAAACAGATGAAGGATAAGATTGATAGAGTTAAAGACCATAAACTGTGGGGGATCAACCCACTGCCAAATTACCTCATTGAGTATGCAGCGATAGATGCGTACGCAACCTATGAGTCGTGGAAGAGAATTGAAAACATCAGAGAAGGCTTGGAGAGTGCAAAAGAGGCAGAGAAGAATTATGACGATCCTTACTACGTATACTTGTGACGACGAAAACATAGAAAACTGGTCGTGGAGTTGCTTGTGTTTATGCTTGTCCTTTCTATTGTATCAGGTTCGTAGTTTACTTTTGTTAGAACGAAGGAGTTTGTAATGTCATCTGTATCAGGTTAAACAAGTTTCCTTATGTCAAGTTGTAGTTTGTTTATGTGATTGAGCAAGTTATTTAGCTTGCTAAGTACTATGTTTATTCAGCAATCATGTGATTTTGAAGTAGTAATGTTGCTTTTTACTCTAAAAACAACAAAATGCAAAGCAGTCTTTTTGCGCTGAGTACACTTTAGTTGTCCACACAAGCGCGTCTTCCAGAGGAGTGGTAGGATTGGTATGGGCCGGAATACGCATTTAGAGAGGCACATGTTTGCAGTCTTTAGAGTCACTGGCGTGTGTTACTACAGGGGCCGGAGGCACATGGACGGGGTAGCAGAGTTGAGCTCCTAATACATAGTTATAGGGTCACGGTTTGAAAGTGATTCAAGGTTGTGCGACGTCATGGGGCATGTAAGAGTCATGGCAAGTGTCATGTGAGAGAGGCACCTGGATCCAGGTACGCAAGGCACGGGATTACGACTTCTCGATGGACGGGTATCAACGTTGTGGGTGCACAATAGTGTGGTCTGAGAGGCATGTGTTGGAATGCTTGGTTAGAGATGCACTGTTCTGACGTTTGTGAAGAGACATGGGCGTGGTACCGTGACCATGTAAGAGTCTCGTGGCGTGACACGTTAGGCACGTAGATGCAGTTACGGAAGGCGCGGAGGTGAAGACCCAAGAGGCACGGAAGTGGGGTTTTTGTTGTTGCGAAAATTCAAAAGTGTGATACCAGAGGCATGCTTCCGAATATGAATTTAGGGAGTCACGGTTGTGAAGCCTCTAGAGAGTCACGCGTGTCTGGCATCACAGGCATGGAGTGGTGTGGGCCTTTGAGAGGCATTACTGGCTCTTAACCCTCTGGATGCATGGTGGTGTGGTCGGAGAGGCTTGCTTGCTAATACTGAGGTAGGAAGGCACCATTGTGGATGCACAGGTGTGAGGTCTCTAACGGCGCGAGTCGGTGGGACCACATGCATTTGTTTGAATACTCATTTAGAGAGTCATGTTTGTACTCACGCCAGACTCATTCTGTAGGTTGGTGGCGTTCGGCAGCACACGGTTTTAGAAAAGGGGGAATGCTTGTGAAACATCAAAGTCACCGGTGGTCACGCGTGAGTAGTATGTAGAGTCATGGCATGCCGACTTGACGCACGTATGTCTAGGGACGGACTTGGGTGGTTTATGGGGCATGGTCATCAACCGCCTGGATTGATAGTTGGGGCATGGGCACCGGCTTGTGTTCGAATGCTTGGTTACTGAAGAATCAAGGAACTACATCAATAAAAATAGTTTGTTGCTTCATTATTACAGTACGATGTGCGGTTAAACCGTCTTCTGGTGTTTCAATGGAGCTAGGCTCATTCACTTATCAATAACTTTTTATTGCGTGATGTCATCGTAGATCTTTCTAATCTCATCGCCCATTTCGCTGGGTTCGATTGTATTCTGATCGCTAAATACTAGCTTGCACAGTTGTTGTGCTTTCCATTGTTCC
This sequence comes from Triticum urartu, assembly GCF_056163025.1. Taxonomy (NCBI): domain Eukaryota; kingdom Viridiplantae; phylum Streptophyta; class Magnoliopsida; order Poales; family Poaceae; genus Triticum; species Triticum urartu. Next base: position 62,490,573 of record NC_141874.1, on the reverse strand, counting down.
GTGCCATCCTATAAAAAGGTCAGTGAAAAAAAAGGAGAAAAACACATCAGTATTAGGTCATGCAGTTGTATGATACTTAGAAGATTTATTGCGAGTTTTAAGCGAAAACTTATGTCGAAATTATCAATCTCTTCGACGAAGTGGTTTCCATCAAAGAGATGCGCGAACCTTAGAACAGCAAACGGGGTTTCACCTTTGTTCACCTTTGGAACGCCCTGTAAAACTTCAACACCCCATCTTGTATTTTCCTTTTCGAATTTTTCACCCAGTAATATTTCGTATACTTCTTTAAACCTGGGAACCTGGGAATTGCATTTTGTTTTTGTTTTTAGAGATACATGTAGTGTAGTTGGTAAAACTGAAAGATGGCATTATTTACAATTCTTACCACTTTGTCTTTATGGTTGTGGTATTTGTGATGGTCCTTTTCTTTGATGGCTTCATTGTTTTCCATGATAGCAATCTGCTTCATTAGTTTGCCATCATGCATGTGTCAATCACGTTGATTTTCAGGTATTCTTGTCTTCTCAATTCTTCAAGAGAGGTTTCTTCAGGTTCGATGATTTGAAGCTTCCTTTTATATCTGTCGAGCACCAATAGTGTGTACCCGTCTTTCTTTTCAAATGGCATGAATACCTGTGGTACAAAAGTTTTATTGTTAGAGGAGAGTTTAGAATATAGTATTCTGTTTTGAAATGCTTATTTTTATTTTGTTGTATGGAAACGCTATTACCATTTTTGCTGTTTTGAGCTTCTCTGATTGACATTTCTTAAGGAACAAAGGAACCAAGGCATTCTTTTCTCGTGTGAAATCAACTCTGAAGTCCTTCATAGATTTTCTTTTATCCTTTAAACCCAGAATATGCTGCAGGCAACAAATAAAAAAGATAAAAAACGAGTTAGAAAAAATAGATTGGTACCAAGAGATTAAACAATAGTTTGAAAAAGATGAGTTTATATGATCACTGTGATTTTTTTTGAAATTTACCTCCGCAAAGCTTGGGCCTAATAATAATCTATGTCTTTTGTGTATAGTTTGGTTGCTGCTTTCCCATGCTTCTGCTAACTCATCGAGCACCTTCTTTTCCATTCCTTGAAGATTTTTCTTGTTTGCAGGCCCAAATATTTCCTTTAGCTTTGATCCAGTAAAAGTTGTCTTTGGTTGATCTCTCGAGAATACTACTTTTATGCTTACATTCAGGGCAGTAGAAGAAATTTTTGTTGAGAAAGTCATTAACCAAGTACTTCCTTTTGATAAACAGGAATTTAAGGTTCTTTGCAGTTACCTTTTGAATTCATCCTGCCATGTGTCACTCATGACTATGTTGTAGAGCTCGTTTGCCTTATCCACGTGTAGAAACGAATGCCGGTGTTGCGGGTATTTCTTGCTGCTCTCTGACTAATGCTGGTTTTTTTACGTCTCGCTCTGTCAAAGCAAAAAAAAATTATGGCTGTTGTTTCTAAAAGAAATATTTGAAGCTCTAGTAATGATGACTGATGGTAAAAATGAAAATAGTTATATTACCTCTCATGGGTGAAAAAAGGTTTGCAGTCTCTGGTTTGTAATCTTTGAGTTTTCCAGGAAGTTGATGGTCCTTTATTTGGTTGGTTTTACCGAATATGAGTGTGTATACATACTCCGGTTTCCATTCGGCATCGACCTTGCTGGGCTGCAGGCATGTGAAAATGTATGGTTTATAGTTACGCGTTGTTCACAATTGTTAATAAACTAATTACGGTAATAAAGAAATCAAGTTATTTGACGTGTATGCAGTGGTAACTTACATGAAAATCCTCTTTGTCCTTGACCAGTTCTTTCCCATTATAGTATTTCGCAAATTGGGCCGTGAAGTGACCGCATTGTGTTCCTTCTTGCTTTGGTGTGCAGACCCTGTGAGGCCTTTCTGCTATCCTTTCCTAGTCTGGCCCATTCTTGTGTTTTAGTCCATGGTGCTTGTTCATCAGCACGGACATCCTTCTCATCTGTTATTGCATTATGGTTTTGTTGTTTGGGTGCGGCATTGAGGAAAGTAAGAGTATCATACTATCATGAGGAAAAGAGGAGATAAATGTACACAAAGTACGTACCAGTTCTTCTCGATGCTCGTGGTGTTGACTCCAAGACAAATCGATGTAGTTTACGTAGTTCAGTGAGTCAAGGATGTTGATTCTATCTCTGAACTTGTTCACAACATAGAGCGTGTAGTGTTTGTTTGTGTGGTGAGGTATCATGATCTACGTTGAGAGCGGAGATCATTGTTGATGTAAAAATTGAATTTCATTTTATCGTTGAAAGCCCAAAGAGAATAGGTCATGTGCTAAGTAATAATACTGAGCTTACCATCTTCGATTGGAGGATGTCTTTACCTCCCACGAGGAGTTCAAATCCTTTTAGTGCTTCGTCCTCGTTGAATTCTGATAGCTCTCCGTTATCATAATTGAGACCGAGCACCAGCTTCAAGAAAGAGAGTGTGTGGTTTTAGTTAAATATTCTATCGTAGTAATGGCGGTGGTTTTTTTGTGGGTGAGGTATGCATACATTTGCGAAACCTGCAGGGAGTACTGTTGTGTCGTCTGGGTTGAACTGTTCTTGTTCTGCCCATTCCTCCAGTAATGCGTTTAGCATGGAGCCCTCCATATGTGTTTCTCCTTTTCCCGCTTGTTCCATGAAGGATTTTGCTGAAATGATGTCTTCTCGGTTTGAGCTTTTATATTTATATAGCACTTGTCTGCAAGGAGGGTTTGGAAGTAGGTGAGTGAATTGTTAGTTGGATGTTAGAGAATCTGTAGCTCTGTGTAGTTGTTTCCATGGAACTAGGAGAATCTGCTTACCCTGCGCATTCTCTCTGTCCTTGTCGGCTCATCAGATATCTATAGAGTTGCATGGCCTTTTCTCTGTAAATGAAATCTCCTGGAACAAGTGATGCAACCTTGACTTTCCCAGGTTCCTTGCTTGGTCATTTGAATGGCCTCTTAATTGAGATTATGTTTGCTGAGCTGATCTCTGATGATTGAATCGTTGAGGGTTTTGGGGATCTTGTCTGTACTCTTGGAAGATGCCTTGCCTTTTTCTTGTCGTGACCTAACTACGCCTGCTCGTTAGGCTGCCTAGGTGTTGGTGATTCCTTTTGTGTGCTGTTGTTTTTGATGCTCGGTTCTACTGAGATTGCAGCATCGCGTTTCCTCTGTTCAAGTATCTTTTCTGTTAAATCCTTTTCTTTCTGCTTCTTTTCTTCTTCTGCATGTTTCACCTCGGGTGATGTTCCTGGTTTGCGATTTTCGTCAACAGGGTTCTTGTTCTGTTTGGAAAGATCTTGTTGGCGAGTTGGTACGCTCTTTGTCCTGTTATCACCTTCTAAAGGAGAGCCTGTTATTTGTTCTGTCTTTTTATCTGGGGGTGTTCTGCCTGGTTCTATCGGTGGATCTTTCCGTTCGTCTTCCTTTCGTAAATCAGTGTCTGGCTGCGCGTGTTGTTCCCTCTGTAAACCAGCATATGTCTGGGCTTGTTCTTCCATGAGCGCTTCTTCAGATGCTTTGGTGGTATCCTTGCTGCTCACATGATCATCTTCTTTCTCCTCATCGCTGCTTGTGTCATTAATATCAATAACTTTTATCTCTTGAGCGCTCGTCCCAATGTGCTCGGGAGTTGGAGGAATCTCTTCTTGAATTATGTCACAATGTATTCATTGCATTTCACTGTCTTCCATATCGACCTCATAGTTCAGCATATCTGTTAAAATAAAAAATAAAAAATTATTGGTGTGTCTCTGAAAATTATATAAGTAGAATTTTACTTTGTTGTCTTGAGAAAGAGAAACCTTTGGTGTAGTTGATTAATGACAGTGCGGCTGTATCTCTGTATTGGCTGATTATTTGATAGATAATTTTCTTCCTCAACCCCGGGACTTGTCCTTCTGTTAGGTACATTGTTTCTCCACCATCGGTGTAGTGCTTTGCATTCATAAACATACAGAACGCATAGTCGAGTCTACAGGTAGAAGGATGATTGGTTATTGTCGCTGTCCAAAGATGGTTGGGCAGTTAAGGTGAAGTTGTCCTAACGTCCTATGTTTTTTATGGATCAAATTAATAGTTTAATTGTTACAGTGAGTACGGAAAAGGAGAAAGGTTTGTAGTGCTTACATTCGTCCCTGAAGTGGCACCTGCATTTTGACCTTTTCAAAATGGTCAATACTACTTGGAGACAGCTGGAGCAATTTGCTTACTTGCTTCCATATGCTCTTTACTTTGTTTGTTACTGTGTTGAAGTAATCCATTGTTCCTTCATGTTCAACTGCTAAAGAGTCAAGGAGTTCGAAGCGCTCTTTTTTCATGTTTATTGTAACAACGAAGTAGTGGACGACAGCTCCTTCCTGAGAGGCCCGCCTATGCAAACTGGTAGAAAGAACTGCAAAAAGGAAAATAAATAAATAACGGATCCTTCTTGAATTTAGTCATGATTTGTTGATCGTTAGATGGAATTGTAGTGCCGAGATTGTATTTCTTATCTGTAACATGACATGTGCTTACTATGTTGAAATCTTGTAGTTGCTCTTCTTCTTCCAGATCAAGGAATCTTTTAAGCCTTTTAGGCATTGTCTTGTCTCTGACATGTGCTTCGTCTTTATTTTTCAACTCCAATGGATCTTCGTGGTTGGCCATGCGTATTGATGCCTGCTTTTTTTGTCACATGTGCGTAAAAGAGATTTGTAAATTCAATTGTACAGAAAGGTTGAAACTTGAGGTTTACTTACGGTGTTGTATGTTGATATAATCTTTCTCTTTGTGCCCCTGAATTGCTTTTTCAACATCTGTAGCATGACTGCCATGGTTTCGCTGCGCACTGTGTTTCCAGACTTGAAGCTTTCCGCCATGAGGCTCACCGTTACTATTGACGTCTCTGTATTTATAAAAATCTCGTGCCTGCAACACACACACACACACACATATATATTTACAGGTATACATGTAAAATCTTTAAGGGAGAAAATCATTGGAGGAATATAATTCGTTGGTGGTAACATGAACTTACCCTTTGTTCTCATTCGCTGTCATGACGTTGTTGTACAGGCGTTTGATCCCTTCATCTTTTGTACCTTCTTCGATGACCAGGTTTATACATGTAAAATCTTTAAGGGAGAAAATCATTGGAGGAATATAATTCGTTGGTGGTAACATGAACTTACCCTTTGTCCTCATTCGCTGTCATGACGTTGTTGTACAGGCGTTCGATCCCTTCATCTTTTGTGCCTTCTTCGATGACTAGGTTTTGTATGATCAATGGTTCACGTTCTGTTTGAGTGCCATCCTGGCTTACCGTCGTGTTTGTGGCGGCAACATCTTTTACAGAACAATGTTTCTTGTCTGATGGTGCGGCCTTTTTCTTGTTGTTGTCTGACTCTCTCTGGAATGTTTGCTGCATGGTCTTCCAATGCACCGTGGCCCTTTGCTTCTTTGCTTGTGTCTGCGTGCGTGTCTTGTTGAGGTTTCTGCGTTGTCGTGTAAAAGCGTGGTTAAAAAATAATTAAATATGCTCGTTATTTTCATTGTAGTTTAGTGTCCATTCCCTAAGAAAAATACTCAAATGTTTAAGTGTGTCTTTGAATGTTTTTTTGTAGCTACACCTTTTCAGCCGTTTCCGCCGGTGCTGCCTCTTTGAGCTTTTCTTCTTTGAGTGGAGGTTTTTGAAGCTTTTCTTCTTTGAGTGGAGGTTTTTGTAGCTCCTTTGGATCTTTTTCGTTTTGTTCTTCTATGGTGTCGTCGTTTTTGTCTTGTGGCTGTTGAGACATAGAGGTAGGTAAATGAGATTGCATTTGTGTCTTTGTTCACTCAAATATCTAATTTCCTTAAAAGCAGGTTATCTCACTTCACCTTTTCAGTCTTTTGCGTCGACATTGACATCTCTGTTATTTCTTGCTCAGACTACGGAGGTTTTCTGGCTTGGTCTACGGCGGTTACGTTGTCCGTTGTTGGAACAACATCTTCTGATTGTTCCATTCCCTTGTGTTGTTGTGTTTGTTGGTCTTGAATATTGGTGCTCTCCTCTGTTTCTTGCATCTGTCGGAACGCAAAAAAAGTAATTAAAATGTGTCTATTTTTTTATATGCTATAGAAAGAGGTTTTGTAGCTTGACCTCTACATTCAATCTCTGTTTTGCCGTTCCTGTCACTTTTTCTGTCTTCTGGAGTTTTTGTACATTGTCGAGCGGTAGCAGCACTTTCTATCGCTTCTTGAGGTACATCTTCTGCTTCATTTGTTTCTTTCTTCCGTTCAGTCAAAAAATGTAAATAAAGTTTGGACTTCATCTGTGCATGCATAACTTTTTTTTAGTTGTAGGAGCAGGTGCGTGTAGCTTTACCTCGTTGGTCTTTCATGCTTGTGGCATGTCTTCTCGGTTGTATTTGTCACGTGGAGACTGCTGTTTGGTCGGCGTACTGGGTACCATTTTAGTCGCCATTTGCCCTTGTTTTTTGGTTTGTTCTGTTTGTACCCCTTGCTATTCTTTGGGATGACCATCCTCGTTTGTTTCCTGCATTTCATGAAAAAAGGAAAAGCATGGTTCATTGCTTGTAATTCTTGTGTTACTGTGACAGGTTGTGCTGGGCAGTACATTTCTTATTAATTTTGGAAAAATGGTTCTTGTTGAATTTTACCTTTGCGCCGGTGGTTGGGATATCCGTTTCTGCGTCCACTTTTTCTTTGCTTTGTATACCGGCCTTGTGTGTGTCACCAGGTGCAGTGTCTGAGGCTTTCTCCCCTGTATCGATCATCTGAAATGCTCTTGTGCTGGAGAGCTGTTCTATATCAACTTTCTGTTTTGCATGGGCATCCTCTTCTCTTTGATGTGCTTGTAATAGCTGATAGATGAAACAATATGAGTTGACGGCATTTGGGCGAGGTGGGTTTGGAAGTTTTACCTCTTCTTTGTTGTTTTCTTCTTGTTTTTGTGGCGTGCTGTTAACGGTCGATGCTAGATCAGCCCGTGCCTCGTTTGCGGGAGCGTTGATATGATACTTGTCCGGCTGAGTGTATATTTTATTGCAGATTTGTCAGCTAACTCAAGACCGTTTCTAGTTTAGAGAGAAGAGACTTTTTAGAAAGAAGAGACTGATTTTTTATACTCACTTCTTTGCTGCCTCCGAACCTGTTCGTCTCTTGTAGTGCTCCTGTTGATGCTTTTGAGGGAGCATCATCTGTTGTTGGGTTGCTTGTTCTATTGCTTCCATCCTCTTGCTCGATGTTCTTGACGACATGCTGCTGTTGGCCTTTATGTTTCGGTGGCGTTCTCTTGTCGTGTCCCTGACAGAATTGAAGACAGATTTTTTAAGTTCAAGTTTGAAAGCATCGCTTTCGAGTTACATGGATGATGTATTTGTTCTCATTTACCTATTTTTCATCTTGATTCTCTGCTTCTGCAGCTACTTTTCTACCTTGTTCTTGCCGTCCTTCGACACTTGCTGTATTGGTTGATACATGCTCTTTGCTTTGCTCTTTTTGCACCTTGTTATGTTCTTTTGTCTCCCCCTGGCTAATTCTCGAGGTCTGTGTTCTTGATTTTGTTATTCTTTTCTTCCTTTCATGTTTGTTTTGTTGGTCTTCTTCTTCCTTCTTCCTTTTTCTCCTCGCTCCTGGTTCTGCTGTGGCTGCGACTTCTTTCATGTGGTTGCCATGTACAAGTGCAGTTGTGGCTCCTGCGTCTGCTCCATCCTGCAACTTCAGCGATGGCTCTTCTGGTAAGCTCACTGTGCAAACAATGTCCTGAAATTTTCTAAGTTGTTCGAGAGAATCAATCAGGGCTGTTGTTTGTTGCACCACTGAGTTCTTCATGTTTTCATCTAATTCCTCCTCTTGTTCGCTGCATTGGTGTCCAGCCCTGGTCTTTATTCCCGGTATCTGTTTTGTTTCGTCGAGTACTTGTTTCAACGTTTCTTCTATCCTTGCGAATATTTCATATGATCCTGTGCTGGTGCTTGTGACTGATTGCTTGCTTCCACTCGTGCTGACATGTGCTTTGTCCCGGCGCTTGGTTGGGGGTGGTAGTAGCTTGGTCATCTGCTGGTGCTCCTGTTGTTTTGCTGGTATCATCTGTAATGAAAGCGAAGGTGTTGCTGTGCTGGCATAGAAGATCCTCTCTTCTGTTCCTTTCCATGTCTGCATTGTTTCGGCAGAATGGAGTTGGTTAGACTGGAAACCGTTTTTATAAGGTATAATGCATATGTATTCAATAGGGCTATACCTTTATCTTGCCAAATTCATAGTCATCTGGTCGTGCTTTTCCGTCCTTTTTCATGTCTGCCGTAGCTATTTTCTTTAGGTCACTCTCTCTTAGGTGGTTTGCTCGCGGTAATGATGTCTTGTCCATTGTCTTTGCAATCTTGCGCATTTCTATTGTGTCGGTCGGCAGCAGTAGGGAGTCGAGGTACATTACTACTGGTCCCTGTGCCAAACCATTGAGATGCTTTTTGTTCTTTTCTTCCTGAGGCAACAACCTATGCTTCTGCCATATCTTGGCTCCTTCCTTAATACTTTCGATGATTACCTCACAGAAGTCCATCTTTGCAATTTATGGATAGTCCAAGTCCTTGACCATAATGGCTTGTTTGCTGAAGGTAGGGGAGGTTGTTCCACAGACAACGTTGTGGAAAAAAATAAGGAAACATATTTTAACTGATTTCCTGTTTGATTGTTCGTCATTTACTTTCACCAACTTTTATAGTTCTTTAAACAGATCGTCGTGATGGAAATCCATTTTCTTGAGGCCAAGTTCTGTGATCAGTTCTTTCACTGAAGTTGTGCTCTTCTCTGGCCTTGGTGCTGACTTTTCCGTGCCGTTTGGGTATCCAAACACCTTGTTTATAGCTTCCCTGGTAATCTTGATTACTTTCAGCTGATCAGCGTCACCGAATGTTATTGTCATGCTTTCTGTGTCCAGGTTGTCGTAGATGTGTGCTGCAAGCGGTTTGCAGATGGAACGCTTTATTTGGCATTCCTCTATGCTTCCAAACCCGGCCGTCCTAACATCTTGCCGGTGACGTTCTTTTAGTAAGTTCCATGCTCTATTGACCTGATCAAATGCTGCTCCTGTCTTGATTTCGCATTTGTCCTTATTTGTTGTTGCCTCATGTTCATTATCCGTTGGTGCTGCCAATTCTTTTCCACTTGTCCTCATCCTCTTTGTCCGCTTCTATTTTGGTTTTCCCTGTGTAGAAAAAGAGTGTTTTGTTATAGAGGATGGTTTGGTTTTCATGGGTGTAAAGCGGTAGGAAAAATCTGTAGAGAAATTGTGTTTTACATCATTGTTGCCGTCCTCTGCGGCGCCACCGTTGTCCCCTGCAGCGTCATCGCCCTCTGCACGAATGAGGTCATCATCATGTTTTGTGCCATCGTCGTCGTCGGCAGCATCATGCTCTGACTCTTTGCTGACATCATCCTCGCCTTCTTCAAACCGTTGTCTTTTGTTTTTCTTCTTGGTTTTAGTTAGTTCATTCTTGACCCCTGTAACTGCTGGCGGGAGCACCATTAGAGGTCTTGGCTGCTGCTGCTGCTGCAAGGTAGCACTGTCGCTGATGAGTTGATTTTTGTCCTTTGTCTTTTGTCTTTTTGTTCTAGGAGGAACGACAGTCTTGGTTTCTGATGGCCTCTCTTTTTGTAGCTCCCTGCTCGAAGTTGGTGCTGGCACTTGCTCGGGTGCTTCGTTGTCCATGTTCCGCTTCGTTCTTTTTTTTGATGGGTCAGGAGAGATGAGTGGTTTTTCTGGATATGCACTGTTAAGTTCAGACAAAATCGTTTCAATATCTCCTCCTGCACAACCGTCACCTGCACGATGATTATGTAACAATAGGATTACGTAGCAAAATCGAGATAAATGGGATATAGTTTTCAAACCATGTCTTCCACGACTGCACAAAAAGAATCTGAAACTTAATCTACATAGATTGATAAGATAGCCCTTTTCTTTCATTCCTGAGCTAAAAAGGCGATCAATCCATTGTTTTCTTGTTATATCAAGTTTTCTTCCTAACTCTTGGTTTGGCCAATGAGTGATGGAAATTAGGGTCAGGTGTGAGCAGTATGGCTGTTGTCAAGTCCATATCAGTGAAGGGAGGTCTTTTTTTATATTGAAAAAAACACTACAACTGATATTCTGTAAATATAATTGTAAGGTTTAGAGGGTAAGATAAAATGTTCTTGAATGAATAATGATACACATAGTGTGTGAAAAATTTCATCAAAGTGTAGTTCCCAAGATTGTGTGGGCGTAAGTGGCTAACTTACTGCTGCTGCTACATAATTTTTGTTATATGGTTTGTGTGAGCCTTTTATAGTACCTTGCTGCATGGCAGGATGTTCTGCAGGTACCCTGTTTTCCTTATTACCATTCCTTGCTGCGTAAAAATTCCCAGGTGTTAGCAGCAGTAGAAGCAAAATTTAATTTCACAGGAAAAAGAGGAGATGCATTCCATGGACACAAAAAACGGCACTGCCGGAGAGGCACAGATTGTTTCACGCTATAAGCACACATCTAGATCTATTATTGGAGCACGGATGTTGATATGAGAGAGGCACATAATTTGAAACAGATACAATCAACGAATATATAGAATCTTATGTAAATAGTAGGTTTTGAATTTAAGGATGCTCTCATGGTTTGAATCTAGAGCGGTGTCCTAGATAGTTCTGGCATGCACAATACGTTTTAGGCAAATATCTTGCGAGCAGATTTCTGTGGCGGATAGTGGTAGCATCCTATTGCACGCGTGTCTACCTTATTTCAATTTTGCTACAAAAGTCTAAACAGACTTTTTGGAAACGCGGTTTTGTGTGGCGGTTAGGGTTCATGTCCGTCAAAAAGGGGGGAAACCGCTTTGATCGAACTGTGGTAATGGAATGTAATGGATTAATATATTTTTTTACCTTCGATTGCTTGTGAGGGATTTGTCGCATCCATCGGCTGCTTTTTCTCCCTGCTCTCTGTTGCTACCTCCACCACGAGCAGGGGTCATCGCCGTCAGTCACCACCGCCGCCGCCGGGAGAGGTTTTTTATGCTTTCACGGGCACCCACCGACTGTCTGTATCTCGAAGTGGATGGCGGCTGGTGTGTGAGGCGAACGCGATTTGGATTTTTGGTTGGTCTGCTAGATTGGACAATGCCGGCAGTAGGAGAGAGGAGGGTGTTCGAGAGAGGGGAACTGGTGAAGTGTTCGAGATTTTCGGTGCGAAAGCAAAAGGAAGAAAGGAGTGGAGGGAGAGAGGGGAATGGTCCAACCGTTGCGAATCTTCGACCGTCCAGTTTCACATCAAGATTGGTGTAACTTTCTGTGGGCTTCGATGCGGGAGCGTTTTTTTATTTTAGTGTGGTGACATCGACGTGGGCATGGTTTGGTGTCACCCAGAGTCACGTTCGTGCCTGCGCGTGTTGCAGACGTTTTCTATGACGTGCCTGCATCTGTTTGGACATCAAGATCGGTGAAACTTTCTGTGTACTTCCATGAACTTGTTTTTTGCTTGCCATCTTAACTTGTTAGTCGATGGGATGTTAGCATTTTTTGATTTTAGTGTTTTTGTGTGATCCACAGGGGCATGGCTTGGCATTACTCAGAGTTACGTTCATGTTTTTTTGTTTTTCCAAACGATTCTGTTCGCCAGTTCATTTGGAGAGGCATGGACATGAACTCATGGGAAGCATGTTAACGCATTGGTTAGAGTCAAGTTACCGCGGTTGTATGCTTTTGGTGTTTCCAAATGATTCTGCTCGCTCGTTCTCTTGGAGAGGAATGGATGTGAAAACGGCAGGGGCAAGTATTGTTATTAGCCAGAGTCATGTTTTGTCCACGCGTGTGTTACATGCATTTTCTCTGGCGAGGCACTGTGAGGTGCGTGGAAGTGAAGCCGAGTTGGCACTATGTTGCCAATGCAACAGGCACACTACTGGCGCTGTATATGGAAATGCTTTCCTTCCTTTTTTGTGGAGAGTTGCGGTGGTGCGTTCCAGGCAGGCACTGTTTGTTATTAGAGAGAGTCACGTTGCATGGTTCTTTGTGTTCCAAACGATTCCGCTCGCCAGTTCATTTGGAGAGGCATGGACATGAACTCATGGGAAGCATGTTAACGCATTGGTCTGAGTCAAGTTACCATGGTTGTATGCTTTTGGTATTTCCGAATGATTCCGCTCGCTCGTTCTCTTGGAGAGGAATGGATGTGAAAACAGCGGGGGCAAGTATTGTTATTAGCGAGAGTCACGTTTGTCCATGCGTGTGTTACATGCATTTTCTCTGGCGAGACACTGTGAGGTGCGTGGAAGTGAAGCCGAGTTGGCACTGTGTTTCTAATGCCACAGGCAGACTACTGACGCTTTCTATGGAAATGTTTTCCTTGTCGACTCGTTCCTTTTCTGTGGAGAGTCGCGGTTGTGCGTTGCCTGGAGGCACTGTTTGTTATTAAAGAGCGTCACGTTCGTGCCTGCGTGTGTTACGGACGTTTTCACTAAGGTGTCACCTCGAGAAGCATGCAAGTTAATTCGCAGATATAGTAAGATTTTGATACAAATACCATTTCAAAAAAATGGCAATGTATATTAGTATGAATTCGACAGTAATTTCTCTGGAATATAGTTAGACGTATACAGTAAGTTAACTGTGTTTGAGATGTTTTTTATTGAATATGTACGAACCATTTGAAAGAAGTTGAGTGGTTGTAGTGTGGACGAACGCACGGGGAGACGAAATGATAGTACTTGTGTTTCCTAGGCGTCCAGAGTTCGAGGTATTTAAGAGAGATTGTGAGAATTCGAGGCGTCGGTTACTCTGTTTGACCGTCTGACCGGTGTGCATGTGTTATAAAAAGGTACCTACTCATGGAACACTCCACGTCCACAATTCTCCAGAGACAGACACCTCTTTCTAGCTTGTAGCTCCTTGCTTGCGCCATGGCAGGTAAGAGGGGTTCTGGGTGTTCAAGCAACCACGCAGCGAGGACCAAAGCCGCAGCAAGAAGGGAGAGGTGCCACCGCGACACTGTAGCGGCGGCAGGGATGTCATGCCCCGTTGCCCAGGTGTCCAACGATCTCTCTCGTGGAGGCGAATCCTCCCACAAGCGCATTCGCCATGGAGACGATCTCAGCAAGATGGCAGTACCGAATTCCTTAGCCAACGACGACGTGCTCGATGAGCTAATTAAGCAGCAGCAGTTCATCGCTCGGCTGGAGAAGTTGGTGCCGCAGAGCAATGCCTCTGTGGATAAGTCCACTAGTCTCATATTTCGATCTCTGTATGAGAATGAGAAGCTTCTCAAAGAGCTCCACCAGAAGGATAGGAGGCCGCCCGCTGGAAGAATCTGTATGAGCAAAGCCATGCGTTGGTGCAGAAGCTGTCGGGCGAAATGGAGCAGCTTATGGATGAGAATGCTGAGGTTCTCGTCAAGTACGAGAGCCTGGTTGAGGATTCGTATGGTGCTGTGAAGGAAGGTCATGAGGCGATGAAGAAGCAGATTGAGGATGCGCTCGCCCACTAGCCGATCAAGAACGTTGCTGGAGTGTAGGCAGAGAGCTTGAAGCGTGTGTTTTTTCGTTGCGTTGGGGCATGTGGCCTTTTGTACTTACATGAACCTGTAAAGCATTTATGCGTTGCATTGTCGTCGTGTTGTTTCGTTCGTTGGTACATGTAGATGAGTAGGCTCTGGGCATGGATGTCGCTTGTTAGCGTCGGTCGTGAAGTGAATACAGCGTCGGTTCTATACCAGTCAATGACATGAGTTGTGTACTGACAATGGCGTGGACATTCGTGGTAATGTTAAGGTTCACAGGCACGGGCGTGCAGCGCTAAGCGGCATGTTGCCGTAAAATATGGAGTCACACTCCCCTGTGTTTTTGTTCTGATTGCTTCCGTCAGGCTCTATCAGAAGGAGAGGCACGACCGGTGAGGCAAAGCTTTTCATTCCGCACAGTCATGTTCGTTTCTTTAACCCAGCGGAATTGGTTGAGACGCCAACACTTACTATTTGACTCTGTTGTTAAAATCTTGTTTCCTTACTCACAGTCACGCTTCTTTCTTGTTGTTTCGTATATTACTCGATAAAGGCGTGGACTCGATTAGATGGAGAGGCACGGGCATGGTGTGGTGTTATATAGAGTCACACTCATCTGTGTTTGTGTTCCGAATAATTCTGTTGACTTGATGAGATGGAAACCAAGCGGAAAGGCATTGTTTGGTCTTACTCATAGTCACGTTCATTTCTTTAATTGCGGAAACCTATTGGAAAAGGGTAAGAGTTCCTTGTTTTTAGAAGCCACGGCTCTGTGCTGAGTTGCGTGGCGCTTCTTTTACTAGAAGCACGGGCGTGAAGTGACTACAACCACGGTTCTGTTCCAGGTAGCGACATGACCTGTGCACTGACGATTGCGTGGATGTTCGTGGCAGTGTTAAGGGTCACAGGCACGGGCGTGAAACTCTACGAGGCATGGTGCCGTATGATATAGAGTCACGTTCCCCTGTGTTTCTGTTCCGAGTGCTTCCGTCGACTCGATCCGAAGGAGATGCACGGCAAGTGAGCCCACAGAGGCATAGCTTTGCATTACGCACAGTCACGTTCGTTTCTTTAACCCAGCGGAATGGGTTGAGACACCAACACTTACTATTGACTCTGTTGTTAAAAGCTTGTTTCCTTGTTTTCAAAAGCACAGTCACGCTTCTTTCTTGATGTTTCGTATATTACTAGATAAAGGCGTGGACTCGATTAGATGGAGAGGCATGGGCATGGTGTGGTGTTATATAGAGTCACGCTCGTCTGTGATTGCATTCCGAATAATTCCGTTGACTCGATCAGATGGAAACCCAGCGGAAAGGGTTCAGGTGTGAACACTCACTGTTTACTGAGTGAGGAGGCACGGAATGGCTTGTTCGAGAGAAGCTGCTGTGGTGTATTCTTTGCACGATGGTGGGTCTGAGGAAGTGACGCGTGGTATTGTGAAGAGTCACGTTATCTTGTTTTCATGTTCCAAATGATTCCGCTGAACCGTTCGCAACGGCAGGCACATCCGTGCAACGCGAAGAGGCATGGTTATGATTTACCAATAGTCACATTCGTGCGTTTATGGCGGAAACCCAACGGTTCGACGGCCGTCTCTTCGTACCTCGGGAGTGAACGCCATGTGGCTCCGCTCTAGAAACCTAACGGTGCGACGGGCGTCTCCTCCGGTGACGCCGTTCTGGCTCGTCGCCCGAGGCTAGGCTCCGGCTATTTAAGGCGGATGGACGGAGTGTCGAAACCCTAGCCACATTCTACTCCTCGCTTCGTTCGCCGCCAGGCCTTCCACTCCTGTTGCTCATCACTATTCACTAGCCATCTCCGCCATGGCTGGGCAGAAGGAGACTACTCCGGACCGCCGTGCCCTGTCGCGGGAGGAGATCCAGGCTCGTGAGGGTTCCTCATCTGTAAGTTCACCCTATTTCTGCTTCTCCTTCATTCGTTTTTTGTTTCTTTCGGTTGCTTTGATTTAGTTTGTGAAACATGAATTATTGTGGTCAGCTGACTCCTTATTTGATGTGTGTCTGTCTTGCTAATACTGATTTATAGTCAGTTGGAGGTAGGGTTAGTCTGCGTCATGGTCTTGAACAGAAGTCCCTTGCTGTAGAATTGGGGAGCAGCTGTGGCTCGAAAGAGATGGGAATGGTGAGCGGAGCGGCGACGGGAATGGTGTGTGTTGTTTCATTTGCAGAGGCTGACGAAACGTGTGACGAGCTGGTGGAGATCATCCATGGGTGGCAGGGGCTCTTCCAGGAAGCAAGGGAAGATTTGAAGAAGGCGAATGCCAGGATCGTAGAAATTACGGTTGAGAAGAACAATCTCCTTGAAAAGCACGTCCGGTCGTTGCAAGAATCGGTTGCAGCTGCGAAGAGACACGACGAGGATGTGAAGGCGCTGAAGAAGGAGATTGATGAACTGCGCCGGGAGCAAACCAGCAACAAGGTCGTTAGGGACTAGGTATACAGGGGCATCCCTGGTGTTCTTAAGTAGTGGAGTGTAGTTTCTTACCTTTACTTGTGAAATTTCGCTGTCAGCTACCTTGCAAACAAAATGTATTTTGGTTTTGAGTATCGTTGTAATTAGGCACCATTACTTTTGATGCACGGGACATGAAGTCTCTGCATCCATGGTTGTTAACCTATTATTGTAATGACTTGTGTACTGATGAAGGCGTGTATGTTCGTGACTTTACTGTGTTGGAGTGTTTCGGGTCACAGACACGGGCTTGCATCCCACAGATTCATGGTGTGGTTTTATAAAGAGTCACGTTCGCCTGTATTTGTGTTCGAAATGATTCCGTTGACTTGTTCAGAAAAATAGGCACGTACGCAGGTGAATTCCATGGGGGCATGGTTTCGTCTTTTGCATAGTCACGTTCGTACGTTTATCATGGAAAGAAAGCAGAATGGGTTTAGATGTTAACGATAGCTTTTTACTTTGTGAGTGGCCGATTCGAGAGTCGAGTTGTTTAAAAGCGTAAGTTCCTTGTTTTTAAAAGTCACGGTTCTGTACTGAGTTGCGTGGCGCTTCTTTTATTAGAAGCACGGGCATGAAGTGACTACAACCATGGTTCTGTTCCAGGTAGCGACATGACTTGTGCACTGACGATGGCGTGGACGTTCATGGCAGTGTTAAGGGTTAGAGGCACGGGCGTGAAGCTCAAAGAGGCATGGTTCCGTATGATATAGATTCACGTTCCCTTGTGTTTCTGTTCGGAGTGCTTCTGTCGACTCGATCAGAAGGAGATGCACGGCCGGTGAGCCCACAGAGGCATAGCTTTGCATTACGCACAGTCACGTTCGTTTCTTTAACCCAGCGGAATGGGTTGAGATGCCAACACTTTCTATTGACTCTGTTGTTAAAAGGTTGTTTGCTCATTTTCAAAAGCACAGTCACGCTTCTTTCTTGATGTTTCGTATATTACTCGATAAAGGCGTGGACTCGATTAGATGGAGAGGCACGGGCATGGTGTGGTCTTATATAGAGTCACGCTCGTCTGTGATTGCGTTCCGAATGATTCCATTGACTCGATCAGATGGAAACACAGTGAAAAGGCATCGTTTGGTCTTACTCACAGTCACGTTCGTTTCTTTAATTGTGGAAATCCAGCGGAAAGGGTTCAGGTGTCATCACTCACTGTTTACTCAGTGAGGCACGTAATGGCTTGTTCGAGAGAAGCTGCTGTGGTGTATTCTTTGCACGGTGGTGGGTCCCAGGAAGTGACGGCGTGGTATTATGAAGAGTTACGTTATGTTTTCGTTGAACCATTCGCAACGGCAGGCACATCCGTGCAGCGCGAAGAGGCATGGTTATGATTTACCAAGAGTCACATTCGTGCGTTTATCGCGGAAACCCAATGGTTCGACGACCGTCTCTTCTTACCTCGGGAGTGAACGCCACGTGGCGCCGCTCCAGAAACCCAACGTGCGATGGGCGTCTCCTCCGGTGATGCTGTTCTGGCTCGTCGCCCGAGGCTAGGCTCCGGCTATTTAAGGCGGACGGACGGAGTCGCGAAACCCTAGCCACATTCTACTCCTCCCTTCGTTCACCGCCAGGCCTTCCATTCCTCTTGCTCATCGCTATTCACCGACCATCTCCGCCATGGCTGGGCAGAAGGAGACTACTCCGGACTGCCGTGCCCTGTTGCGGGAGGAGATCCAAGCTCGTGAGGGTTCCTCATCTGTATGTTCACCCTGTTTCTGCTTCTCCTTCATTCATTTTTTGTTTCTTTTCGGCTGCTTTGATTTAGTTTGTGAAACATGAATTATTGTGGTCAGCTGACTCCTAATTTGATGTGGGTGCGTCTTGCTGATACTGATTTACAGTCAGTTGGACCTACTCTCATTAACCTGGTCAATGGGATGAATGCCTTGGTTTCACTTGCAAAGGTTGACAGAACGTACAAGGAATTGCTGGAGGTCACCTACGAGTGGCAGCAGTTCTACCAGGAAACAAGAGAAGATTTGGAGAAGGTGAATGCCAGGATCGTAGAAATTACGGCTGTGAGGAGCAATCTCCTTGAAGAGCACACCCGATCGTTGCAGGAATCGGCAGCAACTGTGAAGCGACATGATGAGAATATGAATGCGCCGAAGGAGGAGATTGATGAACTGCGCCGGGAGCAAACCAGCAAGAAGGTCGGTGGGGACTAGATATACAGCAGCGTCCCTGGCTGTTGTGTGCGTCTGTTGTTGTTAAGCAGTGGAGTGGAGTTTGTTACCTTGTCTTGTGAAATTTCGGTGCCAGCTAGCTTGCTAACACAATGTATTTTGGCTTCGAGTATCATTGTAATTAGGCGCCGTTACTTATGATGCACGGGATGTGAAGTGTCTGCAGCCACGGTTGTGAACCTAGTATTGTAATGACTTGCGTACTGATGTAGGCGTGTACGTTCGTGGCTTTTGTGTGTTGCAGTGTTTCGGGTCACGGACACGAGCTTGCACCCCACAAATTCGTGGTGTGGTTTCATATAGAGTCACGTTCGCTTGTATTTGTGTTTGAAATGATTCCGTTGACTCGTTCAGAAAAATAGGCACGCACGCAGGTGAATCCCATGGGGGCATGGTTTCGTCTTTCGCATAGTCCCGTTCGTACGTTTATCATGGAAAGAAAGCAGAATGGGTTTAGATGTTAACGCTAGCTGTTTACTTTGTGAGTGGCCGATTTGAGAGTCGAGTTGTTTAAAAGCGTAAGTTCCTTGTTTTTAAAAGCCACGGTTCTGTACTGAGTTGCGCCGCGCTTCTTTTATTAGAAGCACGGGGGTGAAGTGAATGCAGCCGCGGTTCTGTACCAGTCAGCGACATGAGTTCTGTACTGACAATGGCGTGGACGTTCGTGGTAATGTTAAGGCTCACAGGCACGGGCGTGAAGCGCTAAGAGGCATGGTGCCGTATGATATAGAGTCATGTTCCCCTGTGTTTCTGTTCCGAGTGCTTCCTTCGACTCGATCAGAAGGAGATGCATGGCCGGTGACCCCACAGAGGCATAGCTTTGCATTACACACAGTCACGTTCGTTTCTTTAACCCAGCAGAATGGGTTGAGACGTCAACACTTACTATTGAATCTGTGAGGCACCGAATGGCCTATGTGAGGCACGCTGTTTTTAAAAGTTTGTTTCCTTGTTTTCAAAAGCACAGTCATGCTTCTTTCTTGATGTTTCGTATATTACTCGATAGAGGCGTGGAGTCGATTAGATGGGAGAGGTACGGGCATGGTGTGGTATTATATAGAGTCACGCTTGTCTGTGTTTGTGTTCCGAATAATTCCGTTGACTCGATCAGATGGAAACCCAGCGGAAAGGCACCATTTGGTCTTACTCACAGTCATGTTCGTTTCTTTAATTGCGGAAATCGAGCAGAAAGGGTTCAGGTGTGATCACTCACTGTTTACTCGGTGAGTCACGGAATGACTTGTTCGAGAGAAGCTGCTGTGGTGTATTATTTGCATGGTGGTGGGTCCCAGGAAGTGACGGCGTGGCATTCTGAAGAGTCACGTTATGTTGTTTTCGTGTTCCAAATGATTCCGTTGAACCGTTCGCAACGGCAGGCACGTCCGTGCAGCGCGAGGAGGCATGGTTATGCTTTACCAAGAGTCACATTCATGTTTTTATCATGGAAACCCAACGGTTCAATGGGCGTCTCTTCGTATTCGGGAGTGAATGCCACGTGGCGCCGCTCCAGAAACCTAATGGTCCGACGGGCGTCTCCTCCGGTGACGCCGCTTTGGCTTGTCGCACGAGACCAGGCTCCGGCTATTTAAGCAGGACGGGGTATCAAAACCCTAGCCACATTCAACTCCTCCCTTCGTCCGCCGCCAGGCCTTCCACTCCTGTTGCTCATCACTATTCACTGACCATCTCCGCCATGGCTGGGCAAAAGGAGACTACTCCGGACAGTTGTGCGCTATCGCGGGAGGAGATCCCGACTCGCGAGGGTTCCTCGTCTGTAAGTTCACCCTGTTTTTGCTTCTCCTTCATTCGTTTTTTCTTTCTTTCGGCTGCTTTGATTTAGTTTGTGAAACATGAATTATTGTGGTCAGCTGACTCCTAATTTGCTGTGGGTGTGTTTTGCTGATACTGATTTACAGTCAGTTGGAGGTAGGGTTAGTTTGCATCATGGTCTTGAACAGAAGTCCCCTTCTGTAGAATTGGGGAGCAGCTGTGGCTTGAAAGAGAAGGGAATGGTGAGCGGGGCGGCGACGGCAAGTGCTGTGAGGTCCTTGTTAGTTACTCTCAATAACCTGGTCGATGAGATGAATACTTTGGTTTCACTTCCAAAGGCTGACAAAACGTACGAGCAGCTGCTGGAGATCACCTACACGTGGAAGAAGCTTTGCGAGGAAACAAGAGAAGATTTGGAGAAGGCGAATGCCAGGATCGTAGAAATTACGGCTGAGACGAAAAATCTCCTTAGAGAGCACATCCGGTCGTTGCAGGAATCGTCCGCAGGTGTGAAGCGACATGACGAGAATATGAAGGCGCTGAAGGAGGATATTGATGAACTGCGCTGGGAGCAAAGCAACAAGAAGGTTGGTGGGGACTAGGTATACAGCATCGTCCCTGGTTGTTGTGTGCGTCTGTTGTTGTTAAGCAGTGGAGTGGAGTTTGTTACCTTGTCTTGTGAAATTTCGGTGTCAGCTACCTTGCAAATAAAATGTATTTTGGTTTCGAGTATCGTTGTAATTAGGCGCCATTACTTATGATGCACGGGACGTGAAGTCTCTGCATCCACGGTTGTGAACCTAGTATTTGTAATGACTTGTGTACTGTTGAAGGCATGTACGTTCGTGGCTTTTCTATGTTGCAGTGTTTCGGGTCACAGACACAGGCTTGCATCCCATAGATTCATGGTGTGGTTTTATATAGAGTCACGTTCGCCTATATTTGTGTTCGAAATGTTTCCGTCGACTCATTGAGAAAAATAGGCACGTACGCAGGTGAATCCCACAGGGGAATGGTTTCGTCTTTTGCATAGTCACGTTCGTACGTTTATCTTGGAAAGAAAGCAGAATGGGTTTAGATGTTAACGCTAGCTGTTTGCTTTGTGAGATTTGAGAGTCGAGTTGTTTAAAAGCGTAAGTTCATTATTTTTAAAAGCCACGGTTCTGTACTGAGTTACATCGCGCTTCGTTTATTAGAAGCACAGACGTGAAGTGAATATAGCCGCGGATGATGACTTGTGCACTGTTGATGGCGTGGACGTTCATGGCAGTGTTAAGGGTCACAGGCACGGGCGTGAAGCGCTAAAAGGCATGCTACCGTATAATATAGAGTCACTTTCCCGTGTGTTTGAGTTCTGAATCATTCCGACGACCTGATCAGACGGAGAGGCACGGGCGTTCAGCGCACAAAGGCACCGTCAGGTTCTTTCTTTAATTGGGGAGACCCACCGGAATTGGTTCAGATGTGAACATCCACTGTTTTCTCTGTGAGGCACCGAATAGCCTATTTGAGAGACGCCGGTGTGGTATATTCTTCGCACGGTCATGGGTCCCAGGAAGGCTCGGCGTTTTATTGTGTAGAGTGATGTTAGTTTGTGTTGGTATTCCAAATGGCGTGGTTTTATGTAGAGTCTCGTTCACCTGTATTTGTGTTCGAAATGATTCCGTTGACTAGTTCAGTACAAGAGGCATGGACATGAATGCCATCAGGGCATGGTTGGGTCTGTCGGAGAGTCACGTTTCGTAAGTTTATTGTTGAAACAAAGCGAAATGGGTTTAGGTGTTAATGCTAAATGTTTACTTTGCGAGTGACCGGTTCGAGAGACGAGGTGTTTAAAAGCGTAATTTCCTTGTTTTTAAAAGCCACGGCTCTGTGCTGAGTTTCGTGGCGCTTCTTTTATTAGGAGGACGGGCGTTAAGTGACTACAGCTACGGTTCTGTATTAGGTATCGACATGACTTGTGCACTGATGATGGCGTGGACGTTCGTGGCAGTGTTAAGGGTCACAGGCACGGGCGTGAAGCGCTAAAAGGCATGCTGCCCTATAATATAGAGTCACGCTCCCGTGTGTTTGTGTTCCTTATGATTCCGTCGACTCGTTCAGACGGAGAGGCACCACCGTTCAGCGCACAAAGGTTCTTTAATTGGGGAGACCCAGCGGAATTGGTTCAGTTGTGAATACCCACTGTTT
Source organism: Triticum urartu (assembly GCF_056163025.1). Taxonomy (NCBI): domain Eukaryota; kingdom Viridiplantae; phylum Streptophyta; class Magnoliopsida; order Poales; family Poaceae; genus Triticum; species Triticum urartu. The sequence goes on along the minus strand of NC_141874.1, from coordinate 62,468,421 downwards.
ACTCTGTGAAGCAGGGAATGGCTTATTCGAGAGACGCTGGTGTGGTATATTATTCGCACGGCTATGGGTCCCAGGAAGGCACAACGTCGCATTGTGTAGAGTGACATTAGTTTGTCTTGGTGTTCCAAATGATTCTGTTGAATCGTTCGCACTGAAAGACACAACTATATGCGTTACACGGAGTCACATTCATGGCGTCCCCTTGTATTCGGTGTGAACGCCGCTCCGGAAACCCAAGGGTCCGACGTGCGTTTCCTCTGGTGACGCTGTTCTGAAGGAGGTGGAGGTATTTAATAGAGTGAATGCCACGTGTCGGCGCTGCGGAATCCAAAAGGACCGACGGCCGTCTCATCCGTCGGTGAAGTGAACGCCGCGTGTCACCGTTCCGTCGCCCGAGGTCAAGAAGCAGTTATTTAAGCCGAGCGGCGTCCGCCACCACTAGACATCATCCTGCTTCTCCCTCTTTCACCGGCAATCTTAGGAAATCACCCATCTTCCTCTTTTCGTTTGTGACGTTCCCCGCCATGGTTCGACACAAGATAACTACTTATGCGATGCTTACTCCCGAGCATCGCTTTCAGTTGCAGGAGGACATCCGTTCAAGGCGCGCCGCTCGGGTCGCAGCGGGCATGTCTCCGGACTCGCCGGGGCCGGAGGAGATTGGGGAGGTGGAGGAAGTGGAGGGGGATCCATCGGAGCTCATGCAGGGAGTTGATCCAGTTGGGGGAGATGTGATGGAGGAAGAGGAGGGGGGTGACAAGGATGAGGAAGACGACATGGAAGGCGTGGACGAGGATGACGAGGACGACGAGGAAGGCATGGACGAGGATGAGGAGGAGGACGAGGAAGGTGTGGACGAGGACGACGAGGAAGGCGTGGACGAGGATGACGAGGACGTCAAGGAAGGCGTGGACGAGGACGGCGAGGAGGCTGGTGACGAGGAAGACAAGGACGACGAGGAGTACGGTGACGAGGAAGACGAGGCGGAGTTCTATCTCGGTGAATCAGCCTTGATGGCGGAGCAGACCGCTATCCTGGAGTCCATCCAAGATGAGGCGTATGTGGAGTCCAACCGGTGATTCCTCCGGGAAGAGTAGGCGAAGACCGATGTGCTCTTCGACGAGCTGGATGCGGAGCAGGAGGCGGAGGCCAACGACTAGTGGACATCTCCGACGACGGGGAGTAGTGTAGTTTTGTTGGTAGATGTTTGCTTTTCCATGCTTTTTATGCTTTTCATGTTTTCTGTGTCTATAAAGGTTGAAAAATGTGAAGCAACCGTCGTTGTCAGACCGGAGACAATTTCGTTTCCATGTCAAACAATTGTGTTTTGTTCCTAAGTAGTAGTACTACGCCGTCCAAAATAAATGTGTCAACTTTGCAGTACAATTCACGTTGTACTGGTTAGTACAATGTTGAGCGAATTAATTTGTGATGGAAGGTGTATGTTTTATTACAAATTGCAGTTTTAAGTACCATATTTGGGTCGGAAGGCGTATGTTTTATTACATTGTATTGTTTTATTATAGATTGCAGTTTCAAGTACAAAATAAACGTCTCAACTAGGGCACATATTTGATTCTAGAGATTTCAGTGTGGTTAGATTTGATTATGGTTTCAACATTGTTAGATTCTAGAGAGGCACTCAACAACATGCACGAAAAAGCCACAGATGTGCTTCTGAGAAGCACCGTCTTGCATGGTTTTACCGCAAGATGGGATTCGACATTTATCCAGGACATTCGGGGTTTTATAAGTGTAGAAAGAATTGTTTTTCACTTATATGTTGTGTGGCAGAGGCATGGCAATTACTATTGTGAGAGGCATGAATGTGCCGACGGAACGGGCACGGTCACATATGAAATAGGTGCAAGGTGGTCCCTAATGTCTCCTTAAGGTATCATCTATACACTTTACTGTTACAAGCACGATCATCGTTCTTGTTGAGGCACGAAGGTGAAGGATGGAGCATTTGCGTCTGCGATAGTCACGTCCTATATTAAGGAGGAAGCAAATCTTCACGTCTGCGATACGTCGGAAGCTGGCTGTAAGGCACGCTCCTGCCTCTGCGTTTTCATTGATGTCATGTTTAGTGCCAATGGGGTGGACGTAATGCTCGGTTTGCTGATGTTTTTGTTCTCAGCAACTTTCTTAACATGTTACGCCCGAGAGAGGTACGGTGTTACCCGATGTAGAGGCATGCACGCAACTAACTGGAGGCACGGAGACGTGATTTCAAGGGAGGTACGAACGCGAAAATGATCGTTATGCGAGGACGTGAAGGTGTGCCTCTGTTTTAAAGAAGCTTTCAGTGGCACATTTTCATTGTGGGGGGCATGGACTATGAGCTCCATGTGTTTTCGAAGGCATTAGGCCTCATTAATGAACATATCAGAAAGAAGGTGAATCTTTTGGTTGACGTCTAGAATGTTGTGTAAAGTGACGTGAAGCCAAGTTACGCATGGTCCCCTTGGTACCAGAGGCACATAGGCACATAAGTGCCTATTGTGGTGCACTGGAAATAAACTTATGCAAAAGACATGTAAACTGCAAGCAAACTAGAAGGTTAACTGCGACACAAGAAAACCTAAATTTATAACAAGCAAAAGGCAGTCTTGAGAGAAACCAAATCTAATGAGAAATCTAGAATGTTCTAGATAATTTGTTTGCCTGGACCATCTGCTTCAGTAGTCGTAGTCGCCACAGGACCTAGCGCGCTTTCTGGTCTGCTCCTTGTCGAGTTTTTCCTGGCGAAGCCCTTCCTGGATGATGCCGAGGCGGCTCCATATCTTGTACGCAGCGTAAGCGTCCTTTGCCGCATACTCGATGTGCCTCATGGACAAGGGCATGCACGCCCAGCGCTGGTGCTCTGCGTTAGTGAGCTCTACGTCGTGGACAAGGATGCTTGAGACGTCCCAAGGGAGTCCAGAGGCTTGGTAGCTGTAGGCACCCTCCATTCCTTCTGGATGTCGACGTAGTGGGCGATCTCCAGTCCGACGCGGCCGAGCATCTCTATGTCGCCGTCGATGGAGAAGCCAACAAACGTGTACCTGGGGTCCGCGAGGAAGTTGTCGAACTTGGTGCAGTTCTTGTCGGCCGCGCTCAGTTGGAAGAGCAGCACCGGATGATCCTTGCCGATGGAGAGCTAGACTAGGGTGGGTTTCTGATCTTCGCCATGGTCGTTGGTGTACTTCACATCAACTCCGACGATCTTGTGGCGTTCGAACTGGAGGTGTCGCTTGAACTGCTCAATGGTGGTCGCCGCCTTGTGCAAGTCATTGATGTGGATCACGTGCAACTTTGTGTTGCCGTGGGCCTGCACCTCCATGAATTCCCTGGTGAATCCCATCGCTTGGAGCAGTTGGTCCTCCTGTAATCTGATTTTTTGTGGGGAACAATGAGTGCGAGAGCAATGGCGATTTCTGTTCTTTGTGTGTGAGAAGGCCGTGGCGGGAGTCTAAATTTAAGGGCGGTTGTGCACATCGTGGGTTCTGGATCGTGGGTATTCTTTATAAAAAATAAAAATAAAATCAGCAGTTGTATTTTTAAAAATGTCATATCTCTAGCAAGTCGTGGAGATGATCGTTGTCTTTCGTAGTTTGCTGTCAAATCTTAACTTTTACAATCTCGTGAGGCATGCAGGGGCAGTATGTATTGTAGAGGCACAAGTCTCTGACCAAGAGAAGCATGCTTCAAATGACATCTTTAACTCTCAGACACAGGGGCATGGTACATTTATTGGGAGTGGCAATTGTTTTCAGTGATACAATCGCTGGTAGGAGCAGTGTTGTGTTTCTTTAGAGGAACTGTTCTGTGTCCGTGTTGCAGTTGACGCTACGAGATTGTCGGAAAGAACGAGAAGCAACGAGAGGCGTCGTCATGCAGCTGCAAGAAGCACTCATACAGCTAGAGGCGAAACAAGAGGCACAGATATGATGCTACATGATGCACGGAGTTGAAGCTATGTGATTGCACGGACGTCTATTCGTGCTATGGTGCTATGTGAGGCACGGGCACAAACAAATAGCCGTGCACTGAAGTACATGCGCAAGGTCATCCCTAAGGTGTCCTATATGCTTTATAGTTACAAGCATGGTCGTCGTTCTTGCCGAGGCACGGAGGTGAATGATGGAGCCTATGCCTTTGCGATAGTCACCTCCAATGTTAAGAAGGAAGTAAATCTTCATAGACCCGGTACGTCGGAAGCTGGCTGTAAGGCACGCTTCTGCCTCTGTGTTTTCGGTGACGTCACGTTTAGTGCCAGCGGGTCGACGTAACTCGCGGTCTCCATAGGAGTGGAGGCACCGAATAGCCTTCGTGGGTTTTTTAAGTAGCTAGTTGGTGTTATTGACGGACAACCGTGTCTCTGTAGTGTTCTTCTCTGAGGGTCACGGGCGTAAGCAGTGTTTTCCAAGGAGAATAAACACCTAACTACCTTTGTATTCAAAATGTTTTTCCAAAGTGTTCCATACGAACGATTTTTAATATTTGTGTGTGCACTGGTTTGTTAGAACATTGTGCACTGCTTTTAGGAGCATTCTGTAATTGTTGTCCTTGCATTTCGACACTGCACCCACAAAGGTACTAGTGCATTGCATGCTCGTCATTTTTGTGGATTGCTATGTGTACCTGCTCTATGCGTTACGCTAATCGTATAGTATCTGTACTGTGTTTATATTTTTCAGTTCACGCCAATATATTCTAATAATAGAAAACTGCAACATTACACTAGATATAAACTTGTTCAGAAGATATGTAAATTGGAAGCAAAATTACAAGGTTATCTGTACTGTGTTTATATTTTTAGTTCACGCCAATATATTCTAATAATAGAAAACTGCAACATTACACTGGAAATAAACTTCTTCAGAAGATATGTAAATTGGAAGCAAAATTACAAGGTTATTTGTACTGTGTTTATATTTTTCAATTCACGCCAATATATTCTAATAATAGAAAACTGCAACATTGCACTGGAAATAAACTTGTTCAGTAGATATGTAAACTGTAAGAAAACTACAAGGTTAACTGCGACACAAGCAAATCTAAATTTAGAACAAGCAAACGACAGTCTTGAGAGAAAGCAAATCTAACGGGAAATCTAGAATGGCATGAGCAATCTTCTAGTTACTTTTCTTGGCCGGGACCACCTGCTTCAGTAGTCGTAGTCGCCCCAGCACCTTGCGCGCTTCCTGGTCTGCTCCTTCTCGAGTTTTGCCCGGCGGAGGCCTTCCTGGATGATGGTGAGACGGCTCCATATCTCGTACGCAGCGTAAGCATCTTTTGCCGTGTACTCGATGTGCCTCATGGACAAGGGCATGCGCGCCCAGCGCTGGTGCTCTGCATTGGTGAGCTTCTTCTTCATGCTGTTGTAGTAGTCGTGGACAATGATGCCTGAGACATCATCAAGGGAGTCCAGACGCTTAGTAGCTGTAGGCACCCTCCATTCCTTCTGGATGTCGATGAAGTAGGCGATCTTTAGTCCGACGCGCCTGAGCATCTCTATGTCGCCGTCGATGGAGAAGCCAGCAAACGTGTATCTGGGGTCGGCGAGGAAGTTGTCGAACCTGGTGCAGTTCTTGTCGGCGGCGCTCAGTTGGAAGAGCAACACCGGATGATCCTTGCCGACGGATAGCTGGACGAGGGCTGGTTTCTGATCTTCGCCAACATCGTTGGTGTACTCCACATCAACTCCGACGATCTTGTGGCGCTCGAATTCGAGGTGTCGCTCGTACTGCTCGATGGTGGTCGCTGCCTTGTGTAAGTCGTTGGTGTGGATCACGTGCAACTTGGTGTTGCTGTGGGCCTGCACCTCCTTGAATTCCTTGATGAATCCCATGGCCTGGAGCAGTTGGTCCTTTTGCAACCTGGTTTTTCGTGGGGAACAATGAGTGGGAGCGCAATGGCGATTTCTGTTGTTTGTGTGTAAGAAGGCCGCGGCAGAAGTCTAAATTTAAGGGCGGAGAAGCGGCAAAGGAGTGCACGATCTCACTGTCGATGCGGTTGTGCACATCGTGGGTTCTGGATCGTGGTTTTATCTCCCTGGTGGTGCGGTTGTGCACATCCTGAGTTTTTGATCGTGGTTTTTCTTTATAAAAATTAAAAATAAAATCAGCAGTTATGTTTTTAGCAACCGTCGTATCTCCAGCAAGTCGGGGAGATGCTCGTTGTCTTGCGTAGTTTGCTGTGAAATGTTAACTTTTACAATTTATCTCGTGAGGCATGCAGGGGCAGTATGTAGAGGCACAAGTCTCTGACCAAGAGAAGCATGCTTGAAGTGGCTGGTTTAACTATCAGACACACGGGCGTGGTACATTCATTGGGAGTGGCAACTGTTTTCAGTGATACATTCGTTGGTAGGAGCAGTGTTGTGTTTCTTCAGAGGTACTGTTGCAGTTGACGCTACGAGATGGACAGAAAGAACCAGAAGCAACGACAGGCGTGGATATGCAGCTGCAAGAAGCACTTATACAATAAGAGGTGCAAGTAGAGGCATAGATACGATGCTACGTCGGGCACGGAAATGAAGTTACATGGTTCACGGACGTCAATTCGTGCTATGCTGCGACGTGAGGCACGTGCATGAACAAAAAGCCGTGCACTCAACTACATGCGCAAGAAGCCACAGATGTGTTCCTGAGAAGCACTGGCCTCCATGGTTTTGCCGCAAGGTGTGATTCGACATTTATCTAGGGCATTCCGGGTTTTACAAGTGTAGGAATAATCATTTTACACTTATATATTCTGTGGCAGAGGCACGGCAATTACTCTTGTGATGAAAGAATGAACGTCGAATATGTCAAATGTACGTGACGTGAGGATTGACAATAGGCGTCCGTTTACTGTTTTTTCGATATGTTTTTCAGTTAACTTTGAGAGGCATGAATGTGACAACGGAACACGCACGGTCATGTCTGAAATAGTGGCAAGGTGGTCCCTAATGTGTCCTGAATGTATCACCTGTAATGCTGCACCTGTAATGCTGCATTCTTACAAGCACCATCGTTATTCTTACAGAGGCATGGACGTGAGAGTCATGAATGTGTCGACTCAACAGGCACGGTGATGTCTGAAATAGTTGCAAGTACAAGATGGGCAGAAACAACGAGAAGAAACGAGGGGCATAGGCATGCAGCTGTGAAACGCACTTATACAGCGAGTAGCACATCTAGAGGCACATGAACGATGCTACGTGAGGCATGGATGTTTAAGGTGACTGAGGCATATGGGAAGGCGCTAGGTATTTAGGAGAAGTGCTGTGCGGTTGACAGAGGTGTATGCTTGATCTCATCGCAACAAACTACTTGGCATGACGCTATTCTGCGGAGCATCATAGTGAAAAATATGTATACTACTGACGTGCGGAGCTAGCAACGTCACTAAACTATTCTGAAACATACTTCACCACAGCCATTCATCCTCCATTATTATTCAGCGAATCCCTTTATTATTATCAAGATAAATAAACTAACCCACGTAAGTGTTTCACCTTCTTTGACAGGGAATTTTCACCACCGTCCTCTTGGACGTAATTATATGCTCAGTTACATACCATGACATAACTAAATAACAAAACTGATGTGTACAGGCTGTTCAAAAAACAGACATAAATTATTGAACTAGGAAGTATAGCCACCGGCAACGCTCTATCAGGAAAGGTCGTTGATTATCATCCGTAGCAGCTTCATGTTTCCCAATGTTGGCCACCGCTTTTCAATTGTGACAAGGACAATTGAACCAACCTTTAGCTGAGCTTCCCGAGCAAAATCTGAAAAATCAATCACCTCCATTCTGCCGTCAGCTCGTATGGAGTACGTTTTTTTTGACCGGGGACTGTAGGGAAAAACCCCCACAGCATATCAAAACTTTATTAAAAGGCAAGACAAGAACAAGTACAAGGGGGATTACAAGGGGTAATCAAGCTAAACTAAAAGGAGGAAAAACAACAAAAAGGATCAAGGTGGAAGAAAAGAGATCCATTTAAGGAGATCATCCTTAAAAGCAGGCTTAACCCTATTCGTATGGAGTACGTTGTGCTCATGTCTATTGCATCATACATCTCTTTTAGGCTGATACCACCGTTTTGAGGTAGATATCCCAGGTTCATCTTTAGAAGCCTCACAACGGCAGATGGGATTCTCTGCAGATTGTACCGATATTAGTAGATAAAATCAATGTACAAGGACATAAAACATCGAAAATAGCAAACAAAACCATGGCAGTGGATCAAAACAAATATTAAATGACTAACCAGACGACCATTTATGACATTGGTGACGTTTAGACGCTGCACAAAGGGTATGGTGGGGAAGTCGTCAGACTCAAACACATGGTATATCATCTGTCCTAACTGTCTCTATGAGAGGTTAACGCCTTGACCGAACACTGTTTTCCCAATGTACTCCCTTTCCGAGTCATTTAGAAAATCAAGAGCTGCATGGAACAAAATAACTCATTTTCAAACAAATTTGTTTAAATAGATGAACTCGGTATTTAAGTTTAAAATGAATGGTTAAATTCAATGCATGTGATCAAGTTGGGATGATAATCAACAGAATTGCATAAAATGTTTTCAAAATAACTTTGACTGTAAGTATGTCATTAATTTAGTGGACATGGGTAGGAGTACCAAATTATGCTGATAGACGTAGTTGATAAAATAGGATGGAAGTTTGTGCACTTACCTAGTGATAGTTTGGGGAGGGGCCTGTGACCTCCTCGGGAATCACTGAGTCTCAGATCTATCTCAATGGACAGACTCCCAGTATCCAGGTTTATGATGATTACATCTCGATAATGAAGATCGTAGTCACTAATTAACTTTTCCCAGCCAGGTCCATGAATTTTAGACCGGTTAGGTTCATCGGTGATGTAGATCTCATATGACAGATCCTCGCTAGTGATAAGTACTGGATTTCTTTGTTTTCCTTATTCTTGAAATGCTTTCTCTTTCCACCGATAGATTGAAGAAGTGACTTGCTGCCTGCAGTAGCATGGCACATACTGCGCAGGAAAAAATAATCTTACCAGGCATGTATAACCAAGACAGATAGCGCTTATCATATATGTACCAATTGTTTTCAACAGGTTGCTATTTGATAAAACAAGGTACATCAAAAATTGAAAACATATCATTAAATGCTTAAATGTAGGCATTCCATTCAAACAATATGGTAGAAACTTTTATTTCCTTCATCAGAAAGATACACTAGTTGGTAGTAACTGATGGGCAGCATGGGGTGGCAGACATTTCTCCTTACCACACATGTCTTGAAGCATCGAGGAAGATGCACTGTTATCGCACTGTGAAGAACGCCTGACTCCAGTCCGGAGCAACCAAAGTTGGTACATATATCACAGCACATGGTTTCCCCTGTAATACGTTGCAAAAAAAGTTTATATGAAATTCTCAACACAAGGAAAATTTCATTATCTTGAAAAACTATTCGGCTAAACCGGCATTTCTACATAAATAGTCGTTCACAAGCAATTTCCTAAAAAGGATTTCTGCTGCTTGCTTTTAAAAGCAGCTTTAGCAAATGTATATTTCAAGACAAGACAGACAAAAAGGAGAAACAATAGTCTATCATCGGGCGTCTCAAAGGAGTGTTTGTAACATTAAAATTATATGTAAATTGGTCGGAGCTGCATCTAGCAACAACGTCATCCACGACCATACGCCACCGTCGCCGACGCCAACCACCAGAACATGTGTGCTAGGTGGTATTTGAAACGGGTGATCTATCAACGTTAACCTTGCCTCCAGCGTACAGTACCCCAAACACTATCTTCAAGCACAGACCCCGACTCCCAGTCAACAGCACCCCAAACGCCGACCTCCAGCACCCTGTGTCCGGTTAAGAAATAGAGCTCAACGTCTGGCCACTCGCTTGGACTTCCGGCCACCGCCATTGTTTGCAAGACCTAACGGGCTTCAATTTAAACTACCAACCTCCCTCGACGAAGTTCATCGCTCACCGGCCGCAGGTCGCTGCAGCTCGTAGCGTTCTCAAGCACAAACGCCAACTTCAAATCAACTCCGCCCTTAAGAGGCACGGGTCCTGTACAGGTTCGCCCTCGTAATGCGATGATTTGGTCTAGATCACAACGAATTTCCAGGCAATTCCTAGCATAACAGCACAGTTGCGTCGCTTTCAATCACGGAGAGATGAAACCAACAGAGAGGAAAACTGATCGTAGCGAAAAATTCACATAGAAATTAAGAAAAATGGACTAACCCTTGATCTAGAGGGAGAATCAAGAGAGAAGAGACGATGAACGCTACAGCGGGTGAGTGGGAGGGGGCGGTCTGGGTTGGCACAAAGCAGAGCAGACAGTTATAATACGCGCCTGCTCACTGGCATGGGGCTATAGGCTTATTATAGGAGCATAGAGGCACGCATGGACGACCCCAACATGCACAGACTTACATGCATATAAGGCACGGTTTTGTTTCTGTTTTCGAAATTTTCTCAGTGGGGCGTTCACTGAGACAGGTTGTGCACGTCCATGATGCACGACCATGCTTCTGTTTTCCGAAGTATTTTTCCCTAGTACGGTCTCTCCGAGAGACAGGGACGTGAAGCCACGGTGCACATTGTCCTGTAAGGATAAGAATGAGACGCACGGAAAGGCCTCTGTGTTCTAAATGTACGTGCGGACGATGCACAGGCGTCTTTTGTGTTCTCCTAGTTGTTTTCGCATGACATGGCCATTCCTAGTTGTGTTCTCCTAGTTGATTTCGCATGACATGGCCATTGCTAGTCGTGTTCTCCTAGTTGTTTTCGCATGACACGACCATTCCTAGTTGTGTTCTCCTAGTTGTTTTCGCATGACACGGCCACTCCGAGGGACAGTGGAGTGAAGCCACAGTGCGCACGGTTATCCAAGGAGAAAATGCAGTGAAGTGCCTCAGTTTTCGTAACACTTTAAGTTACTTGTTCATTGAGAGAGGCACGGGTGTATGTTTAAATGACGCAAAAGACCGTGCTACTATTTTCTGAAATATTCATTTCTGACACGGTCTCTCGGAGGGACACGATGTCTGCAATTAAAAGGGGCACGTAATCTTTTGCTTTGACGAATTCTTCGGATGCATCAGTTTTGTTCAATATGATAATGAGAAATGGAAACCCAACATCTAAAAAGTGATTGGAGGTTCGTTGCTGACCTTAAGTCATTATCACAACATTCCAAATGTTTTCAGAGATGTGTTCACACGGACGTTTCCTGTGGGGTGCACGAGATGTCCCTCGGAGAGGCGCGGTTGGAGCAGTTGCAGGTTTGCAGTGGACGCATGTTGCTTTTAAAAGACAAAATTTCATGCCAAGCAATTGAGATAAACAAGAGGATACTAGTTTGATTTTTGAGCATATGTGTGAGCTGATTTCTTTTATCATAGGGTCCAGAAACATATGATTGATATTGAAAACGGAAAGCATGTACATAATTGCTTGACCATGTTTACACAATGCACTCATTCAATATAGCATGTACATCTCTTCAGACCTATTTTTCAGCATCCACAGTTGAATGGATCTGGCAAATCCAGATATTCAACACCTGTGTTTTTTAAGTCCATGTGCATGTGCTCGCAAGTTGTTGTTAATTTAAGCTCTGCGCAATTAGAAGCCCTTTTGTCCATCTGCAGTACCTCTTCTTGCCATTTGTAAAATTCACGAGTGAAATCTCTGCGCAGGCCAAACTTAAGCCTGATGGTTAGTAGCATCCTAGCATTGAGAATAAAGAATGTCACAAATTCAGTGTTTGCATCTATGACATCATAGTCTTCTAGCGTTAATGTCCTCAAACAAATGTCGTGATTATTGAGAAACACCCGCTGCTTTTGGCGCCATTCATTTGTTATACCTCTTTGATCCCATCCTCCTCCCTAAACTCACGGGAAGAGCAAAGTTAAGAGTTAGTGCCAGTATATTATGCATATTTTGCGTGGGCTTTCAACGTGTGTGAAATCATCACCTCGATAAACAAGTTTTGCAAGCATTGAAAGCATCACCGCAAGTCAACAATCTCATCCAGATTAAAGCATGTCTGTGAGATAAACAAGGTCTTGACGGAATACAGCACCGCGTGTAGGCTACTTATGCAAAGACCCTTCATTGAGCATATAACATTATATTATTAGCTCGTGGATGTGAATCTCAAGTGCTTTTGAGCAGGTCAAAGTAACGTGCAGAGGAAGTACCTGAATAACTGTAGTCCCAATGACGATATTTGTTCCGTTGGGTAATTCAGAAAATTTTCCCAGTGTGTCCAACACAGGTGCGGACAAAACTGTTATCTATAGTTGTGCATCTACAGAATCATGCAGCAGTCTCCGGAGGGAAGGCGCATCCTCAATGGTCAGTTTTCCTCCGTCGAAACGAATGCCAATGCTTACAAGCCTAGCTGAGTTTATTCGTAGACAGTAGAATTTCTTGTTGCAAACAAGCAGCAGGCACTCCAAGGCAGGGCAACCGTGGTGGATGAACTTCTCCAAGGAGACATCCGATATATAAACCTCCACCAGCGAAAGTCTCCTGAGTAGTGGGAGGCAAAGCATTTCTACAAGATTATCTTCTAGTTTGCACATGGCGAAGGTGATGGTGTGGAGAGACAAGCGAAATCTCGAGATGGATGCCGGTGGCAACGGCATAGAAGAAGGGATTCTGCGTGCTTGCCTGGGCACTGGGTAGAAGAATTTTGGGAATATATGATGGAACTCTAAAACCTGGAGTTTGTCCAGATTCCGAGTCAGGAACAACTCATCGACGCCACAAGGATCGCACTGGAGGTAGCTTGTCGGGATGTAGAGGCGGCGAATCGGGCCCTTGTGATCGGAGAGGATAGATACAGGAAGACTGAAGCCATCGGCGATAGATTCTCCGCGGCAGTTGCAACAAAGATGTCGGCAGTGAGTTCCGACGTATGTTTCCTGGACGATTTGCTTGCCTGGGAGAACGCGGATGATTTGGCAACAGATTTTTTCCAGAGATCTGGTAGAACGAGTATCAAGGATCACACAAAAGTCGAGATCAAGTGGTGCGGTGCGCCATATGCGACGCCACCGAGATGCGAGCACTTGTGTGCGCATGCCTTCCTTTATGGGCAGGCGAGAGATGATCTCGCCGAGGATGGCGTCGGGAAGATCGCTGATGCGGTCCGGACCAGACTCAACATGGTTCTCGGATCCAGTGGGCGAGCCACAGCCGCTCCTCTTAACGAGCTTAGAGGGCATGGGTACATCGGCGAACCTCGTCTTCTTATTGCTAGAGGCACGCTTCTTCATCTCCATTGCGAAGCTCGTGCCGCCTCTGTTGTAGGTCTCTGTGCGGTGGATCTAGGAAAAGGGTTAGGGTTTTACGATCCATAAAGATGACAACATATATACGTACCTAATCTAGAAGATTTCGATAGACGTGGTGGAATAGTCACGGCGTGGACAGACGTGCGTCTTCATGAGTGTAACACCCTCGATGCGACTATATCTCCCATGTGTCGAGGCACGACTTAGAGGCATAATCGCATTGAAGGCATATGTCGCAAATTAGGCAATCTTCACAACATCCCATGTAATATAATAATGAAATGGGAGATAACATAGTTGGCTTACACTCGCCACGTCAATCAAGTACATAAATAACATTACATCATCCAAACACTCATGGCCCCACTACGGCACCAAAATAAAAGAGAACCCAACATGCGACAACGGTCCCGTTCACCCCCAACTGGGCACCACTACTGATCATCGGGAAAGGAAACATAGTCGTTGAGAGTCTTCGTTGAACTCCCACTTGAGCTCATACGCGTCTCCTGGAGCGGAATCATCAGGCCTTGCATCTGGTGTAATAGTAATCTGTGAGCCACAGGGACTCAGCAATCTCGCACCCTCGCGATCAAGACTATTTAAGATTATAGGTAAGGCAAGGTAAAATATGAGTGGAGCTGCAGCAAGCGACTAGCAAGTATGGTGGCTAACTTATTCGCAAAAGAGAGCGAGAAGAGGAGGCAAAGCGCAAGTGAGAAACTAGAGAGCAACCTGTGCAAACGTTACTCCAACACCGTGTCCACTTCCCGGACTCCGCCGAGAAGAGGCCATCACGGTAACACACTCAGTTGATTCATTTTAATTAATTAAGGTTCAAGTTATCTACAACCGGACATTAACAAATTCCCATCTGCCCATAACTGCGGGCACGACTTTCGAAAGTTCAAATCCCTGCAGGGGAGTCCCAACTTAGCCCATGACAAGCTCTCACGGTCAACGAAGGAATAGACCTCCTCCCAAGACGTTCCGATCAGACTCGGTATCTCGGTTCTTCAAGACACTTCGACAGGTTAAAACAAGACTAGCAACACCGCCCGAATGTGCCGACAAATCCCGATAGGAGCTGCACATATCTCGTTCTCAGGGCACACTCAGATGAGACATCCTACGAGTAAAACCAACCCTCAAGTTGCCCCGAGGTGGCCCCGCAGTCTACTCGGTCGGACCAACACTCAAAGGAGCACTGGCCCAGGGGGGGTTTAAAATAAGATGACCCTCGGGCTCCGGAAACCCAGGGGAAAAAGAGGCTAGGTGGAGAATGGTAAAACCAAGGTTGGGCATTGCTGGAAAAGCTTTAATCAAGGCGAACTATCAAGGGGTTCCCATTATAACCCAACCGCGTAAGGAATGCAAAATCCGGGAACATAACACCGATATGACGGAAACTAGGGCGGCAAGAGTGGAACAAAACACTCGGCGAGAGGCCGAGCCTTCCACCCTTTACCAAGTGTATAGATGCATTAAGATAACAAGGTAATATAATGATATCCCAACAAGTAAATAAATGTTCCAAAAAGGAACGGCCTTCAATCTTCACCTGCAACTAGCAACGCTATAAGAGGGGCTGAGCAAAGCGATAACATAGCCAATCAACGGTTTGCTAGGACAATGGTGGGTTAGAGGTTTGACATGGCAATTTGGGAGGCTTGAAAGCAAGTGGTAGGCATCGTAGCAATGGCATAGCAAAAGAGCGAACAAACTAGCATAGCAAAGATAGTAGTGATTTCGAGGGTATGATCATCTTGCCTGCACAGTTGTCAGAGTTGACTGGATCCTCGAAAGCAAACTCAACAGGCTCCTCATTAGAGAACTCATCTTCCGGCTCTACCCAAACAAGACAAACAAGCAACAAGGATACAATCAACCACGTGCAAGGATCAAGCAATATGATGCAATGATGATATGCTATGCGGGATGCGATGCGGGATGCCAAATGAAAGATATGACAGGAAATGCATGAACCTGACCTCAACTTGTAAATCCAAGTGTGCCACTGGAAAGATGAGATGAAATTGCTTGAAAATGATATAAAGAACACCGGAATCGGAGTTACGGTTTGGAAATGGCAAGCGATTCAAATATGGTACCGGTCTGTAATTTACAGCAAGTAGCCATCTAAATGCAACGAAATGAACAAGCTAAAGCACCCAAACATGACAACAAAATACATGGCAGGGATGCACACAAGATTCTTAACAAAAGTCTAGCACTGAGCTACGGCCAATTCATCCATTAACAGGTTCAAACAAGCATGGAAAAAATGCATATGGCAAACAGTTCTCAGACTTAGTGAAATTAACACTTGTCTGGAATTTCAGATCAGGTAGCCCTCTTCGGAGCAACAAAACTACATGCTAAAGGGCCTAATCATGGAAAAGTAAAGCATGGCATGGAGCTACTCAAAGATATTAACAAAAGTCCCTTAGTGATCTTGAGCCAAAAGGGATCAGAAAATACAATTGCAAGCATGTGAACATAGTAAAAACATAATCAGTTTTCAGACTTGGTGAAAAACTGACACATGCTGAAATATAACTCAAGTAGGCATGTTTACGAGCTCGATGCACTCACTACAGAGCAAGTCATGGAAATACAAGCATACACCCATCAAGAAGGCACAAAATGAAAGCTAGACATGGCAAGAGCAATAGCATAGCATGCATGGATCAACTACAACATCACCGGCAAAATTGCAAACAAGTTGACAATCTGCCCAGATTCACAAAGTAGCAAAAATAGAGCTCGATTGACTCAAGCTAGGGTGCTCCATAAATGCAAACAAAGACATGGATGGATAGAGCACTACAATATTAACAAAACATCCTTACTGATCATCCTCAAAAGAGGCACGGATCACTAGGAAACAACATGAACATATGGCATCATGAGATAAACAGCTCGAGGACTTAGTGAAATTACTAAGTCCCTGAAAACAGAATTAACAAGTGCACCACTTTGCAAGCTTGCACAAGTCACCACACACATCACAAAAATACATGGGTTGCACCTCTGGAAAGATGACAAAACCCTTAACAAAACACATGTAGAGCACCAGGGCATAGCATGCACACAATAATCATGGCAAAAATGACAAAAACCTAAATGGAGTAGCAGATCTGACAATAATCTCAAATAGCCCTCTTCTAACAGCATTTCGGGCATCAAGATGAACTCAAATGAAAATGATGCAATGGAATGAAATGATGTACTCTCTGAGATGAACATTTTGATATGCTATATGCATGAATCAGAGCTACAGGTGCAAATTTACGGAGCTACGAACATGAGCACTTGAACTGAAAATTTCGGGACTTAGAAGAATAAAAACACCTCCGGATCTAGGGTTTGACCTGGCACGCAGATCGAGGCGGCGGCGCGCACTATTCACTGGCGGGGCTGGAGCTCGCCGGAGTGGCCGGGGGAGCAAGGGGCCGGCCGGATCTTCGCCGGATCCGGGCCGGGCGGCGGCGGGCGGCGGCGCACGGCGGGCGGCGCGGTCGAGGCCGGTGCGGTGGCCAGAGGCGGCGGGGCCGGCGAGGAGCTGCGGCGGGGCGGCGATGGCGGCTCGGCGGCCGGAGCGCCGGAGGCGAGGGAGGTGGCAGCGCGGCGCGAGAGACGAGACCCGGGCGGCGGCGGCGCTCACCGGGCCGCGGGGGCCGGATGCGGGCTCCCCGGGCCGCGGTGGGAGTGGCGGCGGCGGGCGATGACGTGGCAGGAGGCGGTTGGCTGGCGGCAGTGTGTCCGCCCCGGGCGGACAATGTCCGGCGGCGCGCGGTGGAAAATTAGGGTTTCGGAGAGGGAGAGATCCGGATTTTCGGGAGGGGTCTTTAAATAGGCATAGAGGGAGCTAGGAGAGTCCAAATGAGGTGCGGTTTGCGGCCACGCAATCGTGATCGAACGTTCTAGATGATGGAGAAGACTTAGGTGGGTTTTGGGCCAAATTGGAGGGGTGTTGTGCTGCAACACACACGAGGCCTTTTCGGTCCCTCGGTTAACCGTTGGAGTATCAAACGAAGTCCAAATGATACGAAACTTGACAGGCGGTCTACCGGTAGTAAACCAAGGCCGCTTGACAAGTCTCGGTCCAATCCGGAAATGTTTAATCCCCACACACGGAAGAAAGCTAGAAATGACCACCGGAGGAGAACGAAGCGCCGGAATGCAAAACGGACAACGGGGAAAAAGCTCGAATGCATGAGACGAACACGTATGCAAATGCAATGCACATGATGACATGATATGAGATGCATGACAACGACAACAACACACGGAGACAAAGACCCGAACCCAAGAAAATAAAATAACTTAACGCCGGAAACGGCAAGAGTTGGAGTACAAATTGGGAAAGTTATATCCGGGGTGTTACAACGAGGCACGGGTATCAACTGTCCAGATACACAGAAGTTTGGTGGGGGAGGCATGTGTCCGAATACTCAGTTAAAACGCACGGTTGCGCGGTCTGTAGAGACACAGGGGTGTGGCGCCACGACACGGGGGCAAATCTCATTTGAGGCACGTGCGTGCAGGCGGTGGAGGCATCTAATTGCAGTCTGTACAAGCACGGACCTCGTTGAAGCCTCCACAGAGCCAGCTATCAACTCCCTGGATGAACAAAAGTGTGGTGCCAGAGGCATGCCTGCGAACACTCAGGTGAAAAGACATGTTTGTGAAGTATCTGGATCCACGGCGGTGTGTCTCCAGCGGAACGTAAAAGCCACGGCTCGTGGCACGTGAGGCACAAGGGTGCAGGCTCCGGAGGCACCGAAGTCTAGCCTCTACAGGCACATACGATCGTCAACCCTCCGAATGCACAAAATTTCGGTGGCAGAGGCATGGATCAGAATACTCAGCTATGGAGGCACGGGTGTGTATTCTCTGCAATCACAAGGGTCACGACAAGTGTCATGTGAGGCACGTGTATTGAAACACCAGAGGCGCGGAAATGAAGCCTCTTAGGCACGAGTGTCAGCCCAATGGATGCACAAAAGTGTGGTGACAGAGGCATGGGTGAGAATGCTCTACTGGAGAGGCACCGTTGTGAGCTCTCTGGACCCGCAGGCGTCTGGCTCCACGGGCACCTAATAGCCACGGCTTATGTCAGCTATGGAGGCACATAGATGCAGAAAAGTGCTTGACTCAGCATAAACCCTCTCTGGGTGCAGAAAAGTGTAAGCAGAAGGCGCCAAAGTAAGGGCGATACATGCACGTGTGCCAACCTTCTTAATACTCAGTTAGAAAACCACGGTTGTGAAGTTTCTAGACAAAGTGTGACCTTAACACGAAGAACAGCCGTCATGTCACGAGACACACGGTTTTATTGGCCTACCAATCACGGACTTGCTTTGGTATTGGAAAGGTTCCCACTGACGATTTCATTATCAGTGGGAACATCGTACTATACTAACAAAGAATCAGTGTCGTGACGGTAAAATACTCAGAATCTTTCCGCTGAAACATTGACGTTTGCATAGTTAAAACACTTTCATTTGCACAATTACAACACTTTATAATCAAGGATTGTTATGGCAAGCTTACAGACAATACAAAATATTACAAGGGTTGTCTGTTCATGTTCAGACGAAACGCACGTTCAAAAGGGCGCAACAACATGTAACCCTGCAAGCTTGGACAACTTACTCCAGCTCTGTGTTCAGCAGTCACATCTGAATGGGTCCATCAAATCCAGGTATTCAACACGCATGAGTTTTAAATAAAAGAACCGGTGCTTGCACGCTCCTGATAATATAAGGCGAGCACGTTCAGAAGCCTTTTTGTGCCATAGAAGATCCTTTTGATGCTTTTCGTAAAAAAATTCTGTGAAGTCTTGGTGGTAGCGATAGTTAAGCCTCATGGTCTCAAGCTTGCTTGCACTCAGAACAAAGAATCTCACAAATTCAATGTTTACCAAGCAGGGTTCATAGTCATCCAGCATTACTGTCTTCAGACGAAAGTCATCTCGTTTGACAGACGGTCGGTGCCTGCGATGCCATGTATTTGTTTCTCCGCAACAGAGTCCTCCCTAGATGTACATGAAGAATGAAAATACTTAAGCTCTAAAAACAGAGATTCTGTCGAAAGAGCATCCAGTGTAAGGTATTTATTAGATTCTCTATAGATACGGGTGTATGAAATACTAAAACATGTCTAGCCACGGGTGTATCAATTTACAGACGAATGTAAGACAAGCCTTTTAAGACATATAGTAGAAGTAGTATAGTTTGCATGTTATGGGCTTTCAATGTGTGTGAGAATCATCACCTCGATAAACAAGTTCTCAAGGCTTCGAAAGCACTGCATCAGGGAAACAGCCACGTCCACTTCAAAACACATCTTGATGAGCAAAGTCTTGACCGTTTGAAGCAGTGTTGTCAGGCTGACTGCCGGCAAACCCTGCATGGTGCATGCACAACGATTTCAAAAATTGAACAAAAGGTTCTATTACATGAAATTTGTTTACTCGGACAAATGCAGCTGAAAACTAGGTACCTGGATAATTGTAGGGTTACGCGTGACCTTGGATTTAGAGAAAAAATCATGGAATTTGCCCACAATCTCTAGTTTAGGTGCAGACATGACAGTTATCTGCAAGTTGCCGCTGAGAATATCGTTAAGCAACCGCTGAAGTGATGGGGCATCCTCTATAACAAGTTCGCCATGTCCACAGCGAATTGCAATACTTACAAGGTTACGTGAGTTTATTCTTATGCAACGACTTTCCATATTCCAAGTAAGCAGTAGGCACTGGAGTGCGGGGCAACTAGAGTGGATGATACTTTCAAGCGAGATGTCTGATATACCAATGTCCACAAGTGAAAGTCTCTTGAGCAGTGGTAGTTTGAGAGCCTGAACGTAACTGTCTGGTATTTGGCAAAGAGGTGGTGGTGTGTAGGGAGGACGCAAACGGAGAGAAGGACGCCGGTGCAAAGGGCGCAGATGATGGGTGTGTGAGTGGTTGTACGACACACTCTCTCACGAAATCTAGGAACATGTAATAGAACTCGAGCACCTGGAGATTGTTCAGTTTGGATGATTTCAACCAGGCGTTGACGGCGGAGGGTCTGGATTGGAGGTAGCACGCCGGTATGCGGAGACGGTGAACTGCGCCCACATGGGCAGAGAAGATGGCATCCGGAAGGGTGGTATCGTCAGTGCCAGATTTTTGAGGGCACCGAGTTCCGAAGTGCCTTTCGCGGGCGAGCTCCCAGGTAGGAGGCGCCACGAAGATTTTGTCGATATGAACTGTTTCTAGAGGCTTAAAAAGACGAGCGGCAGGGATCTCACGACAGTCGAGATTCAGAGGAGCGGTGGGCCATAAAGGACGCCATCGACGAGCGAGGATGCGAGTACGGATGCTATCCCTAATGGGGAGACAAGAGATGATCTCACCTAGGATGACGTTCGGGAGATCGCTGATGCGGTCCGGACGAGTTTTTTTCCCGTGTTCCTCAGATCCGATGGGCGGTCACCGGTCCCCTCCGGTACCGCCAAACACCCAGAGGAATGCGTCGTCGGTGGCACGAGCCTTGTCCTCTTGGTACTAGAGGCGTCGGACTCCATGTAGGAGCGACGGACCCGGTGGATCTGGAAAGACGGTTTAGAGGACGGAGGTGTTGCAAAACACCATTTATCCAAAAAAGTAGTATTTTTTTAAATGATGTCGTTGCGAGAACAGTGAAATCGGACAGTGGAAACAACCCATAATCCATGCCTCCACTTCATTCACGCACATGCCTCTCCGAGCAGCGTGTCACTACAAACATACTGAGCACGGACGCACGATCGCAACTCTTCTTTTTGACATGGGAGGCACGACCGCAAGTATTCTTCCTAATATGGGACCGTGCCTCCACTTGCTCGACCAATGTGCCTATCTGAGTACACGACTCAGCTGAAATAATGACAATTGGGAGGCACGACCGTCCCCTCTTATAATATATGACCGTGCCTTGACTAACTTCACGGTTGTGCCTCTCTTATTGCACAAAGTCAGTTAAGCTAATCATAGCATAGAGGCATGACCATGAGTCTTCTTAACACAAGACTGAATCTGCACTAGGTTCAAGTGCCTCTCCGAGCAAACATGCCGAACCGAGAGACACACCCACAACAACAACAACAGCGACGACAACCACGTTTAGGATCGCATCTGCTTTTAGTACCATAGTTTGAATAAGAATTTGAACTGATAAGTTCTATTAGTTATGTACTATGATGATTTGAACTGCACTCATAGTTTGAAATAACACACGTACGATACTTAACTTAATACCACAGTAGCTAAAATTCATGTGGTGTAATGCCATCCCTCCATCAGCGTACACATATCGCGTCATCCGTTTTTTTGTAAATACCGGTGATCACAAGTGAGAGCGAGTCCTGCACGCGCACAGTGTGCCAATGGATACTAACGAGTACAACGCAATCAACTGTGAGCCTAGCTGCATCTGCAAAAGCAGAAATCCCGGTGATCGCCATCCTTCCATCTTTGTGTATACAGTAGGTGCCAGGCAAATCAACGCTGCTGAAAATTTGTACAAGCCTGATGCTGCCCTTGAGAGGCAAATATCCAAGCTTCATCCTAAGATCATTGGTAACGATAGCTGGGATTTTCTGTACAATAACAAACTATTCTGGCATCAGATTACGAAGACACGCATGTTGACTGTGGTTTAGAGAAATAAACAACGACGTACCAAATGGTCTGTGTGAACGTTGGTGAAACATAGACGGTGCACAAAGGTAATGGCGGGGATGTGTTTAGCATTTAGGACTAGTTTAATCATGCAAGCCATGTCGATATAGGAAAGTTTTATGCCCCGGGTGTAGACTGTCTTGTCTATGTAGCTCCTTTTCGATAAACTGAGGCCTTCAAGGGCTAAATAAAACAACCACGTATTAGCCACTAAGTGTGAAGCAATGAATAGAGCAGTTAAAACTAAAATAAACAAATATTGGCTTTTCAAACGGAAATTACAGTTTAAAACTACATTGTGAGTACAAAGAAAGATTTAATACATTATATCACAGATATTAAGCACATAAATATCAACGACATACCACAGTAAAATTATAATAGATAAATGTTAAACCAGAACAAATATTGATAAGCGATCAGAACATACCAACGGAAGGTTTGGGTAACGCTTTGTGACCTCCTCGAGATTCACTCAACATCAAGTCAATGGGAGAGAAGAAATCTTCTGCTTGCAAATCCAATTGTATAATATCACCATAAAACAGATCATAGTCACGTATCAACTTTCCCCATCCAAGTCCACGAAACTTAGACATGTGGTTGCCATCTGTAAACTTAATCTTGTAAGACATTTCCTCACTAGTGCCGAACACAAGGTCAAAATCTTCGTCTTCAAAACCATCCTCGAAAGCTTCATCTTTCCATAAAGAGATCAAAGAAAGGACCTAGTTCCGGTAGTAGCATGGGACATACTGCATAAAAGTAAAATTAAGACAAAGGTATATAAATGTTTTACTGATTTTCAGAAAACAAATGCATGAAAGAGTTTTTTTTCCTTGAAATTTCTTGGTTTTCAGGCACGGGCACATGCAACATCTATGACATTTAATTAAACCTATACAAAACAATTGAACTTCTAATTACATCAAGGCCTATAAAATAAAAACAAGCATGCGCAGTATAGTTCGCTCTGAAGGAATATGTGTGGTTGCTGACTGCTGAATAAAGATAACTGTAACAAATACAGTGACGGAGGTTTTTTACTGGCCACGCATTATTTCATAGCAAAACTTACCAGGCATGATTCATAATAACGAGGCAAAGACACAATCAAGAAAGATTGGGCAACATCAGATTCAACACCGGGACAGTTGAGGTTCCTGCAAACATCACACGCCATCTTTGTCTACGAGATGTAACAATATATAAGACTCGGGTTCATTAATTATTAAAGAAAAGTTTATTTCAACACTCCGCTAATGGTACAAAGAATTAAAGGACTGTATATCACTGATACACGCATGTTTCAACGAGTAAGACAGAGCAAAGCGAATGCTGATATGGTGATATCCATTGATGTTAGTGACTCTATAAAGAATGAAAGAGCACGCACAGACCTCTTCAAATCTACAAGCTCTTGGAGCGAACTAGCTGAAAAAAAATCAACTGTTGTCCTCCAAGATTGTTCCCATATAGAACCTCTTCAAAGGGGTAGGATGTTAACACAAAAACTAAAATCAACTATTGTCCTCCAAGATTATTCCCCTATAGAACCTCTTCAAAGGGGTAGGATGTTAACACAAAAACTAAAATTAAAAGGGTAACAGACAACAAGAATCCATCTAAAAAAAGACAGTGCGCAACGCGTAAGTATTAAGCAGAGGGGAAAAAATTTACTGTATTTTAGAGCAAGTGGGCGAATCGTAGATCCATCTATGTGGATTGTAGAGTGAAGAAGATGAAGCAAGAAAGACGGAAGGAACCAGAGAAGGGGAGCGGAAGAGCAAGTGACTCGGAAGGGAAGACGCACATAACGATGTATTTATGGAGTAATTATGGAGAGGGAAGAAATTTTGTGTACTCGCTCGCTAAAGCTGAAACTACTAACAACAGTAAATGGCTCCTTGCCATCCCAGCACAAAAAAGGAGCGTGGGAGGGGGGTGGGGGTTGGTGGGTCTGGCAAGTAGGTGGAGTATTTGGTCGAGCCGGACCATGTCGAAATCCCTCGCCTTCATTTCCCCTCTCGCTCTATCACTATATCTCTTCCTCTCTCTCTCTCTCTCTCTCTCTCCTCTCAAATTCGACGCCGCCTACGGTGTCGGAACTGCTCACACCCTTTGGGCCATGTCGACACAAAACTTCGGACAAGAGGGGAGGAAAGAAGGCTTGAACTTCCTTGAACTAGATTTTGATTTCTATGTAGGTGATTTCCTGCTATATGCGGAGCGTTGAACTGGGGTTTGTTTTCCAAACAAAAGATCTGAGCTCTGAACATTCATGTGTCCTTGTAGGAGAACCCTGACACCATCGAAGATAATGATTTCTGTGGCAAAGAGCTCGACCGTCCTCTCTACTGTGTTCTTCACGATACCAAGACTCTCAGGTGTGTGGCTTTTGAAGGAAGTGACATGGGGAGGAGGTTCTTCGGTTGTGCTGTGAAAGTTAGTCACTTTCGAAAATCCGAGTTACTTTATTGTTGAATCAAACTGTTTGGATATAGGACTTGTAGTATACCAAAGAAGACTGATTTCTTCTTTGTGTTTTCCGGTTGATTGTAGGAAACATTGTGTAGTCCTTTTACTTTACAAAAAAGGGTAAAGGTCGCTACTTATTTTACATAATTGAACACAAAAGAAGTGATCTAGACACTCTCATGTTTGTTTACAAATGGGACTTATGTTTAATAGTCAGTATATTATTCAAAAAAAATTCTCTAAATAAGTTGTCTGCAGAGGTAGCTCCAGATTAATTCAAGCTGGCTTAAAAGAAACTAAGTACAATTATGAAACAACTCCGCGTAGAGGGTGGGCGAAGCACCATAATTAGTGTTGTGGGTACCTAACCATTGAAGTGCCACATTGCACAAGCACGGTCCATAGTTAGTTGATTGAGGTTATAAACCAAGTATATGTGAACTTTATTATTTTCCAGAGCTTCTGCAGCAGTGTATTAATAGTCTCTGTTTATTTTGTTCCTTTTTTGTTCACAGAGAGGCGTGAACTGTGGAGTCGTCGAATGGGTTGACCGCCCATGGCCTATCATTATGCAGAGGTGCCTACTCAAGCTCTAGGGGATGTTAGATGAGAGCAATGATGATAGGCAAGCAAAGGATGAAGAGATGAGCAGGCTTAAAATGGATAATGAACAAGTGAACCTTAAGCTCGAGAATCTTGTTGTAGCTGTGGAAAGAACTAATGTAACTACCATGAAGATTGACAGGCAGAAGAAGCGGATGGGTATCATTGATAAATATGTCAAGCCCATTCAGAGGTCTCTCACAAGTGCCATTCACAATCTTAAGGACGACAATGGTGAGATTAAGCTGGACAGGGATTTTCTGAAGGAGGAGGTGCATAAACTGAAGGAGAATATAAAGAAGATGGAAAGCGTCATCTGTGATATTTTGGGGCAAGGGTTTGCAAACACTGATGACCTCCTGATGATCAAAGCTATCCTCGAGGAATGATTATTAACAGTTGCCTTCTTTTGAAACGTTGCAAGGGATACTCGTCTAGTATAAGTTTATGCTTGGACATGGTTACTTGACTAAAGGCATGTATCTCATTTTTGGCAATCTTTCAGAGGGTGTGTGACGGTCTACACACATCAAATATTGATCTCCTGAATATTTTTATATTTCAAAGAGGCAATCTTTCGTCTTGGATCGTTCGACGGGACATGGGTTACTGTAATGTAGCAAGGCACATATGTCGCTTTGGCAGGCATGGGGAACCATGCCTCTGGTGACGTAGCACTGACTTGTTAAAGGCACGGTCCTATGTCAGACAGGAGCGCCGCACTAGCACTGACACACGTAAAATCTACAATCTATAGAGTCGCGCTTACTCCTGAAGCCGACGCACGCCAATGCCAACTCGATTGTTTGTACTCAGACATAAACTCGTTCACGGACATGCGTTTACACAAAATATTCTCTTCCAAATGTTTTTGTTTCATGGTCGACGACCGCACATGAATGTTTTTGTAGCATCACGATAGTGACATAAAACTATCAAATTTTCAGAACAGCGGGTGCATAACACAAAAGCATTGTTATAACAAGCTTACAAAACGGTGCAAAAGGCTTCAGCCATGTTTAGACATAACACAGAATCAGATTGGCGCACCAACATCTAATTGTACTAGCTTGAAGAACTAACTACAGCCCAGTGTCCAGCAGGCACAAGTGAACGGATCTGACAAATCAAGGCATTCAACATGCTTGTGTTTCAAATCCAAGCATAGATGATTGCAGCATGCTGATAACTTGAGATTGGCGCGTTTGGAAACTTTATTCTCCCACAGGAACAACTTTGTTGCAGTTTGTAAAATTCTTGCGTGAAGTCTGAGGGAAAGTGAAACTTAATTCTCATGGCCTCTAGCTCCGTTGCATATAGAATGAAGAACCTCACAAACTCAATATTCTTCCCACTTTTTTCATAATCTTCCAGCATTACTGTCTTTAAATGAATGATGTGTTCTTTGAGAAATGCACGGTGCTTGCGACGCCAAAAATTTCTTGCACCATCAGGAACGTTTCCTCCCTGAAAACACATAAAGGTTGAAAGATACTCAAGATCTATGGAAGGACAAAATTAACGAAAAATTCCATGACCCCCGTCCCAATCAGTTCGTCGAAAATTTCCCTAGATACGGATGTATGTATAGCAATAAAAAAACATGCCTAGACATAGGATGTGTCCATTGCAAACAAAAAGTAAGATAAGCTTTTTGAGATGCAAGGAGTACTCCACTATGCACGGTATGACCTTTTCATTGGGCGTGAGAATCATCACCTGAACAAACAAGTTCTCCATATTTGGAAGGCACTTAAGCAAGTGAATGAGCACGTCCACTTGATAAGTCATGCCCAAAAACAAGGTTTTGACAGATTGCCGCATTGTAGATAGGCTGGCCGTTGCCAAATGCTTCACATAACATGGAAAATAAAACATAAAATTATTAGAACAAAAGGTTCGATGACATGAAACTAGTTTCTCAAGGAAATGCAGCTGGAATTATTGTGAAATATCAGTACCATAAGACCTGTGGAGCCAAGCGAGATCCTGAATTTGCCCAATGTCTCCAGTTTGGGTGTAGAGACGATGAATACCTCCATGTTATTGCTCTGGACATCGTGGATCAACCTTTGAAGTGAGGGGGCATCCTCGATGATGAATTTTCCCACCTCACCACGGATGCCGATGCTTACAAGGTTAGGGGAATTTATTGTGATCCGATGCCTTTCTCTATTGCAAACAAGCAGCAGGCACTCGAGTGCAGGGCAACTAGAGTTGATCATGCTTTGTAATGAGAGGTCTGATATATCAAACTCAACAAGCGAAAGTCTCTTGACTAGCGGTAGTTCAAGTACCTCTACATAATGGTCTGGTATCTGGCAACACGCGAAGCTCACAGTGCGCAGAGAACAGGAAAACCGAAAGATGGACTTCGGTAGTGAGGGCATAGATGAAGAGCATGTGTGCGATAGTTTGATAGTTTCTTTCACAAATCGTGGAAACAGGTAGTAAAACTCAAGCACCTGGAGATTGTTCAATCTGGGGGACTCAAGCCAAGCGTGGACAGTAGAGGGTCTGCATTGGAGGTAGCACGCCGGTATACAAAGGCGGAGAACTGTGCCCACATGGCTGGAGAAGATGGACTCTGGAAGGCAAGAACCATCACCAGGAACTGTTTTTCCCTGATGCCAAGTTCTGATGTATCGTATACGAGAAAGCTCCTCGCTGTAGGCAGAGACCCTACTGATGATCTCGACATGAACTGTTTCTAGGGCGTTAAAAAGACGAGCGACAGGGATCTCACGGTAGTCAAGATTCAGAGGAGCGGTCGGCCAAACAGGACGCCAACGACGAGCGAGCATCCGAGTGCGGATGCCCTCCCTAGTGAAGAGACGAGAGATGACCTCACCGAGGATGGCGTCCGGGAGATCGCTGATGTGGTCCGGACAAGACTGCTCTTTCTGATCCTCGGATCTGGTAGGCGCACCCTCGCCGCTTCCAGCGGCTACCGCCAAACCACCAGAGGACGGCGTCGCCGGTGGCGTGAGTTTCGCCCTCTTGGTGCATGGCGCACCGGAGTGGATCTCCATCTCCGTCTCTATTGCTGTGATCGCGCTGCCTGCGAGCGCCGCTATATGTGGCGTGGATCAAAAAAGCCCAAGTAAAAGGGTGTGGCTAGGGTTTCGAGGCGCCGTCCGTTCGCCTTAAATAGCCGGAGCCTGGCCTCGGGCGACGAGCCAGAGCGGCATCGCCGGAGGGGACGCCCGTTGGACCCTTGGGTTTCCGGAGCGGCGCCACATGGCATTCACATCCGAATACGAGGAGACACCCGTCGAAACATAACTGGGGACGGGAGGGAAGGGGAGAAGAGTGCAGGGATCTGTTCAAAATGATTCCGTTGACACTATCACCAGGAGAAGCATGGTATGGCGGCTCAGACAGGCATGCTTGCGTTTTACGTGGGGTCACGGTCGTGCGTTTATAGTGGAAACCCGTGGCAGCCGCCTCATCCTTGATTCAGTGTTTCGGGTCATAGCCACGGGCATGAAACGTTCAAAGGCATGGTCGGTGGTATTACATAGAGTCACGCTAGCCTGTGACTCTATCAGACGAAGATGCACGTGCGTGCAGCCCTCAAAGGCATGGCGTGCTATTATATAGAGTACAAAGGTTTTCTGATTGTATACCGAATGAGTCGGTGGGCTCAGTCAAAAGGAGAGGCAAGCACGTCAAGCCCTCGGAGGCATAGTTTGTTCTTACTCGGAGTCACGTTTGTGCGTTTATTACGGACACCTAATAGATTCGGGCGACTCTCCTTGTTAGAATTTTTTTTCGTTGTATTATTTTAATTCAAATGCAAGAAGACGACTTTCTGTGTGTTAGTGTTTCAGGTCACAGGCACGACTGTCAAGCCAACAAATGCACGAAGGCGACTTTATATGTTTAGTAGCGTGACTGTCCTTTACGCGTGTCAGTGTTTCAGGTCAAAGGCACGGTTGTCAAGCCCAAAAATCGCATGTCATGTAATTATCCAGAGTCACCTTCGTGTCTCTTTGTGTTCCAAATGCATCCATTGACTTTATTACCAGGACAGGCACGGTCGGGATGTCGAGCGAGGCATGCGTGTGTTTTACGCGGAGCCACGTTCGTGCTTTGATTGCGGAAACACAACGTTTCGACGGGCGTCTCCACCTACTCGGGTGTGAACTCCACGTGGCGCCACCACGGAAACCCAAGGGTCCGACGGACGTCTCCTCCGGTGACGTCGCTCTGGCTCGTCGCCCGAGGCCAGTCTCCGGCTATTTATGGCGGACGGACGGAGTTTCAAAACCCTAGCCACATACTCTTCCATCCTCTTGGTGCTCTCTATCCTCGCCCTCTCCGCCATGGCTGGTCAGGAGGAGACTACTGCGGAACCCAGTGTCCAGACACTGCAGGAGATCTAGGCTGACAAGGGCTCCTCGTCTGTAAGTTCACTCTACTTCTGCTTCATTTGTTTTTTCTTTCCTTCGGCTAGTTGGTTTAGTTGTGAAACGTGAATAAGCCAGACGGAGTCTCAAAACCCTAGCCACACCCCCTTTGTCCTTTTGTCCGCCTCCAGGCCATCCACTCCTCTTGTTGTTCTCTATCCTGACACTCTCAGCCACGGCTGTGCAGAAGGAGACACCTCCAGAGCGCCATGTCCAGTCACAGGGGAAGATCTCGGCTAGCGAGGGTTCCTCATCTGTGAGTTCATTCTGCTTCGCCTTCATTCGTTTTTTCTTTCTTTCGGCTACTTGATTTAGTTGTGAAACATGGATCATTGTGGTGAGCTTCATCCTAATGTTGATGAGGGTGTGTCCTGCCATCAATCTGACATCTTCTCCTTTAACCAGCTGAAGAACCTGTTCAATGCTGTGGAAGACTTCCTGAAGATATCCACGAAGTTGGACGAAGAGAACAAAGCCGTCATTGCACTTCTGATGCATGAGAAGGCGCAGCTCGAACTTCAGCGTGATGAGCTGAAGCTGCAATCATACGTTATGAAGAAACAGATCGAGGAACTTCGCGCCGAGCAACCAAAAAAGAAGTATCGCCGGACTAAGTAGACAGCATCGACCCTTATCCTCGTATCTGAAGCTTTCACTAAAAGTTTCTTATGTTGTCATCCGTTACCTTGTGCTGTCAGTAACTTTGATAACAAATGTGTTCCTGGGCACGTTCATTCCAAGTTTATGGGTACGGATGAACATTAACGTAATGGCCAGTTCTAGAGACGTTGTTTTTAAAAGCACGGACGTGAAGTCTCGGCAGCCAAAGTTTTTGAACCAACTAGAGTCATGTCTTGTGCACACATGAAGGCGCCCTTTCTTTGTTCAGTGTTTCGGGTTACAAGAAGGCATGGTCAATGGTATTACATAGAGTCACGCTAGCCTGTGACTCTATCAGACCGAGACGCACGGGTGTTAGTGTTAAGGGTCACAGGCATGAGCATAAAACGCTCAAAGGCATGGTCGGTGGTATTACAGACACGAACTCTTGTTAATAAAAGTTCACAAGATATGAACTCTCTACGAACACAGTTGTGTACTCAGTTGGGTCACGCTTTTTTCTTGATGTTACGTATATTATTCGATAGAAGCGCGGAGGTTTGGATACTAATGGTTACAGTGTTAAGGTTCACAGGCACGGGCGTACAGTCCTCAAAGGCATGATATTGTATTATATAGAGTGACGCTCGCCTATCTTTGTGTTCCGAATGATTCCGTTCACTCAATCAGATGAAGAAGCACGGTCGTTAAGCCCACTAAGGCAAAGCTTTGTCTTACGCACAACCACGTTTACTTTGTGAGGCACGGAATGGCTTATTCGAGACACGCTGGTCTGGTATATTGCTCGCACGGTCGTGAGTCCCAGAAAGTCACGGCTTGCCATTGTGTAGAATCACGTTAGTTTGTCTACGTGTTCCAAATGAATCCGTTGAACTGTCCGCAAGCACAGGCACCGCCATGAAGCCCAGACAGGCATGGGTTATGCTTTACATGGGATCACGTTCGTGCGTTTATAGCGGAAACCCGCAGCAGCCGCCTCATCCTTGATTCAGTGTTCCGGGTCACAGGCACGGGCATGAAGCGCTCAAAGTCATGGCCGGTGGTATTACATAGAGTCACGCTAGACTGCGACTCTATCAGAGGAAGATGCACGTGCGTTTAGCCCACGGAGATGAACCTTTGACGGACAGCCACAGACGTTTACTCTGCGAGGCACGGATTGTCCTATAAGAGAGACACTGTTGTTAAAAGCTTATTTCCTTGTATTTAAGAGCACAGACGTGCAGTCCATACAGACACCGTTCTGAACTGAATTGTGTCACGCTTCTTTCTTGATAAAGGCATCGACGTTCGTGGCTGTCTGTGTTTCAGTGTCAAGGGTCACAAGCACATGCATACAGCCCTCAAAGGCATGGCGTGCTATTATATAGAGTCACGCACAAGGGTTTTCTGATTGTATTCCGAATGAGTCGGTGGGCTCGGTCAAAAGGAGAAGCATGGACATCAAGCCCTCGGAGGCATAGTTTGTTCTTACTCGGAGTCACGTTTATGCGTTTATTACAGAAACCTAATAGGTTCGGGCGACTGTCCTTGTTAGAATTTTTTTCTTTGCATGACTTTCGTGCCTTTATTGGGGAAACCCAACGCTTCGACGGGCGTCTCCTCAGATAAATAGTGTTGGTACCCTAGCTAATAACAACTTATATCAACATTGGTCCTAGTTGCAGCTTCACAGGATCACTTATACCACACATGGAGCACAACCTCGGTGCGTGATTTTTTTCGTGTGTCTATGTCTGGATAAATGTCTTAAGGAAATGCAAATTGGTTCGGCCGAACACACTGCATCAGCCGAGTTGGTTCGAATACCCGTGAGGCAGTTGGAAATGCCAATTTTTTCTATGGGTACCGACACGTAGGGTCCCCTCATCATCCACACAAACGCGCCACCACATGTACCACATTTTTCTAAGTGCACCTAGTACTCCACATCATTTTCAACTTCTTCCTCCCCTTCTTGACTAGCGCCGCCGCCGCCAGCTCCCTACGACGCATCTCTTCGCCTCCTGATCTACGCGGCCGCCACCAACTCCGGCAAGTAGGTGAGATCTCCCCTCATCCCCCTCGCGAATCTTCTTCCCTTCCCAAACCGCATGCGTCTCCCTCCGGGCGCAGATCTAATCCAGAAATTTTATTTGATCCATGCGGTAGATGATTTGTTGATAGATATGATGGTTCTTTGTTGGATTGATGGATGTCGTAGTGTAGGATCTGAGCTGTAACAGGGAAAAGAGAGGAAGCACCGTGTATTGTACTATGGTAGCGTACAATTCAACTTAGAGTTCAATATGTTCTTTGTAGAATGGAGGAAGCACCGTGTCGACTGTGCAAGTCATGGTGCCGGACCAGCCTTTGTACTGCCACGTTGTTCGGCATCTACTTCCACCCTACTTTTGTTTTTGCAGCGGTAACAATTTATATGAACCTTCCGACAGTTCATTAATTTTGTTTTTATTTCTATTTCCACTAATGCATTGTGTTTGTTATTTGTTTTTATCTTGCGCAGATCGTCCCATGCAATGTGAGATTGGCATTCAATGAGCTCGTCGGAGACACCGTGACCTTCGATGCTCTTGGGGGGCCGTACACTATGCAGGTCGATAAGGGGCGAAGGATAACCCAGATTGGAGGAGATGAATGGGATCGCTTCATCGCCCGCTTGCGTCTTAGTGGGGGTGAATTGATCAGCTTCTCCTTCAGAGCAAAAAGGCCTAGGATTTCTGTTATCTATCTGAATTTGATTTCTGATAGTGAGGATGAAGTTCATGAGGAGGACGATGGTGAGGATTCAGACAATGATGAGAACCCACTTGATGAAGCACTCTATGCCCAAAGACTGAGGTTGAGCGACGATGAAACGTGCAACCTCTGGGACATGCTTCCGCTACGTGAAGACTACGTCGGGATGCCATTCGTGACATGCCTCACAAGGACTTAAACAGCATCTCATGGTATGTTACTTACTATGGTAATTACATGATATGCATGCTTAATAAGTGTACTAGTTGATATGATATGCATGTTGTAGTACTGTAATATATCCTTATGTAGTGTAGTAATATGCGATGATGTGGTTAGTGTATGTAGTAAACTAATGATATGCTTAATTACTGTAGTAATTTGATGATTAGCGTCTAGTGTAGTGATGTGATGATATATATGCTCAGTGTTGAATCCAATGATATATGTGTCTTCAAGTGTATGATTTGCTGATAATTGCACGTGACATGCTCATATATCATACCAACTATTTTCAGAAATTACCTAAGAGGTTATCTGTTAGTTGTGGCATCGAGACGCATGAAGAAGGCATGTCTGCTGGACTACGCCTTACCAGAACAGGCTCCATCACCACCTGTGCCTACGCAGTGGACACGGACGGTCGCACTGTCTTCAACCGGGCGGGGTGGAAGAAGTTCCTTCATGGCAAGAATCTTCGGGTAGGTCAGGGCATCCTACTCACTATTGCGAACACCCGTCGTTGTGACTTGAGGATGATGATCACCATCAACCTCATTTAGAACTGGCTGGACCATGTTTCGATGTGAAATGAACTTGGTATGTTAGCTCTTGTTTCCAAGTACTTGCCGTGTATTACCATACCTATCTATCTATATATATCTAGGTTCAATAAATAGGCCGTGTATCGCTGTGAAATGAACTTGTTATGTTTCGGGCTTGTTTTGCTGTTGCCCTAGCGGTTATCTGAGACTTCCTTCAACTTGAAACTTTCTTGACTTGTTGTTGGATGCTTGGTGTTGTTGCTTTATTTGAGACTTCCATCAATCCTATTGATGAGAAGGCGAAGGCGAAGCTCGCCCTTCAGTATGACACATACGTTATGACAAGCTCAAGCAGGACACAGGCACGGGCATGAAGCGCTCAAAGGCATGCTCAGTAGTATTATTACATGGACTCACGCTAGCCCGTGACTATTAGACGGAGATGCACATGCGTTTGGCCCACAGAGCCGAACCTCTGTCTTACGCAAAGGCATCATGTGGTATTATATAGAGTCATGTTCGCTTGTGTCTGTTTTCCAAATGATTATGTCGACTCGTTTAGACAGAGAGGCACGGGTGAGAAGCCCATCGAGGCATACTTTAGTATTAGAGAGAGTCATGTTTGTGCGTTTGTTGCGCAAACCAAAAAGAACTGGGTTCTGATATGAACACTCGCTGTTTACTTTGTGAGGCAATGAGTGGCAGATTAGGGAGACGCTGTTTTTGAACCTTTGTCTTACGCACAGCCACATGCGTTTTCTCTGTGAGGCACGGAATGGCCTATGCGTGGGACGCTGTTTTTAAAATCTTATTTCCTTGTATTTAAAAGCACGGACGTGAACTCCCTACGGACACGGTTCCGTATTAAGTTGCGTCATCCTTCTTTCTTGATGTTACATATATTATTCGATATAAAAGCCGTAGACGTTCGTGGCTATCTATATTTCCTTGTATTTAAAAGATAGAAACGGCATGCTTTTAAACAAAGCACAAGCATAGTGGTTCCACGACAAGCACGTCTCAATTTGTAGAAACGGCAGTGTTGTGATTCTACGGTACGGTATGGTTCGTTCCTACCCGAAGTGACGTTGGTGCGTTTATTACGGAAACCTAGTAGAATCGGGCGGCTGTCCTTGTTACAATTGTTTTCGTTGTAAGATTTTTAACTCAAATGCACGAAAGGTGACTTTGTATATTTAGTAGCGTCACGATCCTTTACGCACGAAGACGACTTTTTGCGTGTCAGTGTTTCAGGTCACAGGCATGGTTGTCAAACTAACAAACGCATGACCTGTAATTATCCAGAGTCACCTTGGTGTCTCTTTGTGTTCTGAATGCATCCATTGACTATGTTACCAGGACAATAGGCACGGTCGGGATGGCGATGGAGGCATGCTTGTGTTCTGTGCGGGGCCATGTTCGTCCGTTGATTGCGGAAACACAACGTTTCGGCCGGCGTCTCCACGTATTCGGATGTGAACGCCATGTGGTGCCGCCACGGAAACCCAAGGGTCCGACGGACGTCTCCTCCGGTGACATCGGTCTGGCTCGTCGCCAAAGGCCAGGCTCCGGCTATTTAAGGCGGACGGATGGCGCCTCGAAACCCTAGCCACACCCTCCTCTTTCTTGGACTATCCAGATCCACGCCACAGATAGCGGCGCTCGCAGGCGGCGCGATCCCAGAAATGGAGACGGAGATGGAGGTCTACTCCTGTGCCCCGAACACCAAGAGGGCGAGGCTCGCGCGACCGGCGACGCCTTCCTCTGGTGGTTTGGCGGTAGCGGCTGGAAGCGGCGAGGGTGCGCCTACCGGATCCGAGGATCAAGAAGATCAGTCTGGTCCCGACCGCATCAGCAACCTACTGGACAGTGTCCTCGGTGAGGTCATATCCCGTCTGTCCACTAAGGAAGGCGCTCGCACTCAAATCCTCGCACGTCGGTGGCGCCCTGTTTGGCGTGCCGCTCCTCTGAATCTAGACTGCCGTGAGATCCCTGTCCCACGTCTTTTTAACCCTCTAGATCAAGTACATTTCGAGTTGGTCACCGCGAACTCCGCCACACCGGAGGAACTCGTCCGCGTAACATACACTGGAACTTTTTTTAGAGGATAACATGTCGGTGAAGATAATTCCTATGATGATTCGTACCTTCCAGAGGCCATCCTCTCCGGGCGTCAGAGTGCAGTTCACCGCCTCTGCATTCCGGCGTCCTACCTCGACTGCAGTCACTCCATGGTCAACGACTGGCTTCGATCCCCAAGACTGAACAATCTCTAGGTGCTCGAGTTTTACTACCTATTCCCACCATGCTTGAGACAACATGACATAGGGCCATTCTCATGCCCTTCGCTCATGCCATCACCACCAGCATTAAACCCTCAGATTTCCTCCTCTCTCCAAACCATTGCCTTTGCTCTTTGCAAGTTACCAGACAATTATGTAAGGGTGCTTAAACTACCACTGCTCAGGAGACTCTCGCTAGTAGATGTTGATGTATCAGACGTCTCATTACAAAGCATCATCAGCTCTACTTCTCCTACACTTGAGTCTCTGCTGCTTGTTTGGACAGTCAGGCACCATTCCATCAGAATAAACTCACCTAACCTTATAAGCATCGGCATTTCTGGTTACTATGGTAAAATTGTTATAGAAGATGCCTCGTCACTTCAACGGTTGCTTTGTGATGGTGATTGCAAAAAGTTGCGGATAGTTATCACCTCTGCACCTAAACTGCAGGTCATGGGCAAATTATCTAATATTTTCTGTGAATCTGGCATCACAAATGACCGTATAATTATTCAGGTACTGACTTTCAACAATACTTTCACCTCCATTCATTGGTACGGACAAGTTCCATGCAATTCAACCTTTACTCTACTAATATTATGTTTTACTCTACATGAAGTGTTTGCCGACAGTCAGCACATCCACAGTGGTTCATTCTATCAAGACGTTGTCTATCAGCATGGATTATGACCTGCACGTAATCTTTTCCTTGGTGGAACACTTTCGAATCTTGGAAAACTTGTATATCGAGGTGATGCTTCTCACACAGATTGTAAAACACATACCATGCATGGTGCAGAACTCCATTCAACAAAAGGAAAACTTGTATGTAATGGACAAAGGTGTATATAGTCATGGACGAGTATTAGGACAAAACTAAAAAGAAAGCTTTTATTACAACAGAGGTTATAGACTTATTCCTTCCAGCAGAATCACTCTTTATCGAGCTTAACCATTTCAAATATTCATGTTTATTCAGGAAAGAACACCTAATGAAGAAAGTCTTGCGAATGACTGTTCTTGCAAGCACCATCATGACGTTCGTTTGAAGTCACTGACGCTGGAAAGCTATGTTCAATGCAACAAAAGCATTTGATTTGCAACATTCTTTATTCTCAATGCAGCACAGCTGCAGACTATGAGGATCAAGTTTCTTCTTCAGGAACACTTCACGGAAGAATTCTACAAACAGCAACAAGATGTGCTTCAGTGGGACAAAAAGGCTTCTAAACATGCTTGCCTTAGGTTGTCGCCAAGTTGCAACCACGGGAACTTGGATCTAAGGCACGCATGTGTTGATCACCTGGATTTAAAGGATCCATTCATTTGTAAGTGCTGAAAACAGTGCTGGAGTTATATGTTCCCGCCACTTTTCGGTTTTGGAATTTACGTAGGTGTGCTGAAACAATGCCCGTACCTTTTTTGCTCAATCTGTAACCTTACCAACAGCGAACTCGATATTTCGGTAGATGGCTAAACGGTCTTTTGCTCATGCCGTACATTTCATTAACTAAAAGGGCTTCAAGTCTCTGCATCCACGGCTATGTACATTTGTGACTTTCTGTGTTTCAATGATAAGGGTCACAGGAAAGGGCGTCAAATCCGCAAAAGGCATCGTGTGGTATTATATATAGTCATGCTCGCTTGTGCTAGCGTTTGTGTTCCAAATGATTCAGCGAACCACGGTTTGTGAGCAAACACACAGACCATAATGACTTCGTAGAAAAGTGATTTGAGACGCACTGTTCTACCTGTCACACATGCACGACCATGGCAAACGCATGGTTTGCCACGAACCACACAACGGCCATGAAGTGATACGATGGGACACAGGCACGCCCGTGATTCCACGTGCTTTAGTAGTACGTAAAGACGTAATTCTTTCCCAGGAAACGGTGGAAACCTACCGCCAAGCACTATATGCATTTGTAAAACAGAAACGCAAACACAACCGTGACCCGTTGTGTTTGAAATTGTTGCATCACAGAAGCATCGCAAGCACGGTTATGCACACGAGGTACGGTTAGGCACAGTGCAGGGACATAATTGTAGATGTCACCGCTGTTGCGCGTTTTTTAAAACCACGGTCTTGCAATCTTTCTGTTTCAGTGTTTCAGTAATTAGGGTCACAGCCACGGGCGTCGAATCCACAAAGGCATCGTGTGTTATTAAATAGAGTCATGTTCACTTGTGTTTGTGTTCCGAATGATTCAGTCGACTTGTCCAGACGGAGAAGCACGAACGAGCAGCCCACGAAGGCATACTTTAATATTAGGCAGGGTCACAATCATGCGTTTATTGCGCATGGTCGATGGTATTACGCAGAGTCATGCTCGCCTGCGAGACTCGATCAGACGAAGATGCACGGGCGTCTAGCCCACGGAACTGAACCTTTGTGTTACGCACAGCCACGCACGTTTACTCTATGAAGCACAGAATTGCCTATACGAGAGACACTGATTTTAAAAGCTTATTGCTTTGTATTTAAAAGGACAGACGTGAAGTCCATAGAGACACAGTTCTTTCTTGATAAAGTCTCTACAGCCATGGTTATGTGCGTTTGTGACTTTCTGTATTTTAGTGATAAGGGTCGTTGTCGGTGTCAAAACCGGCGGATCTCGGGTAGGGGGTCCTGAACTATGCGTCTAGGCCGGATGGTAACAGGAGGCAAGGGACACGAAGTTTTACCCAAGTTCGGGCCCTCTTGATGGAGGTAAAACCCTACGTCCTGCTTGATTAATATTGATGATATGGGTAGTACAAGAGTAGATCTACCACGAGATCGGAGAGGCTAAACCCTAGAAGCTAGCCTATGGTATGATTGTTGTTTGTATGTTGTCCTACGGACTAAAACCCTCCAGTTTATATAGACACCAGAGAGGGTTAGGGTTACACAAAGTCGGTTACAATGGTAGGAGATCTACATATCCGTATCCCCAAGCTTGCCTTCCACGCCAAGGAAAGTCCCTTCCGAACACGGGACGAAGTCTTCAATCTTGTATCTTCATAGTCCAGGAGTCCGGCTGAAGGTATAGTCCGGCCATCCGGACACCCCCTAATCTAGGACTCCCTCAGTAGCCCCTGAACCAGGCTTCAATGACGACGAGTCCGGCGCGCAGATTGTCTTCGGCATTGCAAGGCGGGTTCCTCCTCCAAGTACTTCATAGAAGATTTTGAACACAAAGATAGTGTCCGGCTCTGCAAAATAAGTTTCCACATATTGCCATAGAGAGAATAATATTTACACAAATCTAATCCGCTGACGTATTACGTCGTGTAACACACCACGGACAAGTCTTTATTCGAATCGTTTTATTATCCCACCTCAGTGCGTCATGCAAGGCGGTTTCCTTGGCATGTCTTATCGAAGCAGAGATCGTGTCCCCTTATTCCAGGATTCTCATCAATACGGGCGTGGGTAACCCAACCGCGCCATTGATTACGGCGCTTGGGGATAAGCGAGTTTTACCAGGCTGGTGGGGACACATAGTTGCATCCACCCATATAAGGGGATAAGGATCCACCTTTTCACCTACGCCTTCTTCCTCCTTTGCCTATCCATTCTTGCACACTCAAGCTCCAGCGCCCAAGTCCGCACTCCACACCTCAACCTTCTCCAGCCATGTCCGGAGCGGGAGGCAAGTGGATGGTCTCCTCCGTCACGGAGGGACACATCAAAAGACTAAGGAAGGCCGGATACTTGTCTAACGACATTGCGCACCGGCTTCCTGAAGAGGGGCAGCTCATCCCCACCCCTAGGCCCCATGAGAGGGTGGTGTTCCGCCCCATTTCCTCCGCGGACTGGGCTTCCCTCTCCACCCATTTGTCCGGGGGCTCATGTTCTACTATGGCCTGGATTTCCACGATCTGGCCCCAAACTTTGTCCTCAACATCTCGGCGTTTATCGTTGTGTGCGAGGCTTTCCTCTGCATCCGCCCCCATTTCGGCCTATGGCTCAAGACTTTCAATGTCAAGCCGAAGGTGGTGCACGGCAACCAGGCGGAGTGCGGAGGCACCATGGTGGGCAAGATGCCCAACGTCTTATGGCTCAAGGGCTCCTTTGTGGAGACCCTGAAGGGGTGGCAATCGGGGTGGTTTTACATCACCGAGCCACGCGACCCTGAATGGGTCGCAGCCCCCGAGTTCCGATCCGGACCCCCTACGCGGCTCACCTCCTGGAAGGAGAGGGCCTGTCGTGGGGTAAAAAAGGAGAGCTGACCGGACTCCAAACATGCATCCAAACCCTGGTGGACAAGAAGCTCAAACTTGTCAACGTAGTCCAGGTTATGCTCATCCGCCGGATTCTCCCGTGTCAACAACGGGCTTTCAACCTCTGGGAGTTCGACCTGGCGCGGCACCGAACTCTGAGCAGGCTCTTCGACATGACGTACAAAGATGCTTGGAAGGTGCTTTTCAAGGGCGCTGAGGCCCCCGCATCCGCTACCGAGGATCGCGGATTCAGTACGCAGCGTCATGCTCATGCGGTAAGCTGTTTTTACCTTTTACAGGGTATCAGTTTTTCATAGTTTGACTCCATGCGGGATCTAAGCTTCCTTACCTTTGACAGGATTGGCAGAAGACGTCCGGACAGATCAACTGTCCAGCTCCTTTGCCCGAAGGCCCAGCGGACGCTCGTTTGGCGAAGCTGCTGGTTCCGGCACCCCATGTGGTGCCGGAGAAGAAGGCCACGGGGACTCGAAAGAGTGCCCAACGCCTGGAGGTGTCGGATCCCTCATCCAACGACTCCAAGACGCACTCCTCCCATGAAGACGAGGAGGAGGAAGAAGAGACCCCTCCCCCTCCAGCGGGGGAAGGGAAGAAAAGGAAGGCCGCCCCAACTGGGAGGCCGAAGGGTCCAAGAAGGGGAATACCCTTCCTCCGGACTACTCCACCGACGCCGACGACAGCGGAGAGGAGTGGCCGCTCAGGGCCAAGCCCCTGGCTAAATCGTAAGTATCCGGATACCAGAGTAATTCATAGTATTCCTTTATTGCACAGCTTTCCCTTATGTCGAATATGTTTATGCAGCCCACCCAAAGACCGGCTCGACGCGTCGTCGAGCGGTTCACTGGACTCGTCGGATGTGAATTCGCTTCCGACGGCTTCCTCCCCCCGCCCTACGGACGACACCGAAGTGTTGTCCCAACAGGTTCCAAGCTGGGAGGAGGTGGTCCTGGAGGCGCCGCAAGGCGACCTCCCGGACTCCAGGAGTAAAGGGGATAAAACCCCCCAGGGCTCCAAGTCCGGCCCTAGGCCGGACACCGCTCCGGAACCTTCAAAGGTTCCAGAGTCCGGCAGGCGACCTCCTTCCAAGAGGAGGAAGCCCACCGTACCGGTGACCCCCGTCCAACCGGAGGCACCAGACAATCTGTTGGAGGTGCTCAAAGGCGCCTCCATCGACGAGGAGCAATGCACCATTATGAGTGCGGTGGTCCAGAAGGTTCAGTCCACCAAGAGCGAACCGACTGAAGCTTGTACTAGCCTTTTAACGGGCTTTGAGGTAAGTCAGGAATGTGTAAATAATATTACCGCATAGACAGTAGCCCCTGATGCTCTGTTTGGCGTTCGGGAAGAAAAGCCGAATAGAGGATCAAAATGAAATTCGTAGGAGTCTAACAAAAAGGAGTCAATATGCATATGCAGGCTTCTCTGCTGGCGTCCGCCGCACTGACTGCGGAAGTGGACACGCTAAAGCAAAACCTCGAGCTGTCCGAGCAAGAGCTCGGGCGTGCCAAGAAGTAGCTCAAGGAGATGGAAGGTAAGAAATACCTTGTTTTAAATATATATAAAAAAGTGCAATTGCAAAAAATGACAGGATCATCGTGGCTATTATAGGGGCCACGTCTGAGGTGGCGACCCTTAAGAAAGCGCTGGTCGAGGCTGAGAAGAGGGCGGCCACGGAGCGCACCGAGCGGGAGAAGTATGAGGCCGAGGTTGGCAAGGTGCGGCAAGAGCTCCAGGCTCTCATGGAAAAACATGAGAGTTTGGAGCTTGACTCAAAGACGCGGGCGTCCGAGCTCGCGGTGGCTATTGAAAATGCCAAGTCTGCCAAGGCCGAATCCCAGAAGACCCTCCAGGAGTTGGATGAGGTGAAAAAGATAGCAGCGGGTAAGGCATTCTTTATGCAAAGCAAACACATAAACGTAAGTTACTTGTTACTTACCCGAATCCGGAGCTCTCCAGGAGCATTCATAGATCTTCCCCGTAGCGTGTCTGATGCCGCAGCATTCTATCGAGCCAAGGAGGGTAGCTCGACGGAGAAGGTGTTCTGGTCTCAGTATGCTGAGGCCGGACACTCCATGCCCCTGAGCGACCAGATGAAGCAACTGGGCGAGCTCCACAAGGCGGCCGAACAGGCCATGAAGGGCCTCATAGTTCGGCTGTGGCATGGAGAGGCTCTGCCTGGGAGCTATTTCGGGCTGGTGCGGCGGCTAGTGGGGGCCTGTCCAAGGCTCGAAGTCATCAAGCGCTCCGTATGCATTGAAGGTGCCCGTAGGGCCCTTGCCCGTGCTAAGGTGCACTGGGGCAAGCTAGATGCTGAGAAGCTTGTGAAGGACGGGCCACCGCTGGGGAAGGAGCATCACAAGCCCGAGAATTATTATAAGGATGTTCTGAAGGGTGCCTGCCTTATGGCGGATGAGTGTTCCAGGGATGTAATTTTTGAGTAAAGCTCGCTCGTTTTGTCCTGTGCGCTGAAAACTTGTTCATATGCGCTAAGCAATGCTGTTGGAATTTAAAATATTATCTTCTGTGTGGCTATTTATCAATTCTGAGAGATGGCGAGTCGTCGGCTTCTGCCCCTGTGCCGCTAGTGCTGGGGTGTTCGGGGATAAACCTGAGCGCTCTTTTTCCCATGTTTGGGTCCTTCGAGGGAGGCGCTCAGCACAACGAACAAGGCAATCGGACTATAATGCTTGAACACTCTCACTTAGCCATAGAATTCTATAATTTTAAATTTCGGCGAAGCCCCTGGTATTTGGAAGACCGAGTCCGGGGCGCTATCCACGCCTTGGCCGGACAGAGCCGACTCCTCGCTCTAAGCGGCATAAGTCTTTAAGGACTCAAAAAACCTCTCGAACAGCGACCAGCTCTCGCTTCATCATGACAGTCAGTTTTAGCTTTCTCTATTGAGGTGCTCGACCCAGCTCAACTGGGGCACAATCGCAGTAGTTCTCCTAGTGCTACCTTAGCCGATATAGCGGAACGTAAGGCACCAAAACATAGGAGCCGGGCAAACCCAACTATTGACCCAAGACATGATTCGGAGCCGATGCATATAATGCTATAAGTTTGGGGTGCCGCACTTGTTAAAGTGTTCGGACTTCTCACACTATATTGAGGGGTACTAAAGCCCCTGGCGTATTTTGGCCGTACCAAAGTGTACGGGTGCAACATGTCGTCAAGGAACATATATTTGTAAAAAAAGAGTAATGCAAAAATAGACAGAAGCTATGCATTGTTTATAAAAAGGGCTGCGATCAAAGCAGAACGATACAAATAATGCGATAAGCAAAAGGTTGGACTATTTTAACATGTCCGTTCCAGGGGCAGGCTGCGGAATGGTATGCGAAACAGGTATACTGCTCGTGATAGAGACCACCTGGTAGTTCCGTAATGCGGCATGACTTGTCTGCTTCCCTGGTTCTTGCATCATTTATGTGGCAATTGAATGCCAAACAGGCCTTCAGAAGAGTGGAGTCCTGAAAGTAAGAGAAAATTAAAAAATCGGCAGCCCCTGGTGCGGTTTAAGCCGTGTTTCGGGCGTGCCGTGATGGTGCCCCTCCCCCTGTACCCATGGTATTTCTAGAGCATAGTTATGTACGCGAAGTACTGGTGTCGCATTGTTGCGAGGGCTGGGGTTGGGGCCGCATTGCTA
This sequence comes from Triticum urartu, assembly GCF_056163025.1. NCBI lineage: Eukaryota > Viridiplantae > Streptophyta > Magnoliopsida > Poales > Poaceae > Triticum > Triticum urartu. The sequence goes on along the minus strand of NC_141874.1, from coordinate 62,424,624 downwards.
CGCCTGCTCGGAACGTGCCAGGCGGTCTTGTTGTAGGTTACTCCGGGCGCGCTTAACGGTGTCCGGACGTTTAATGGCCGGACTGGAGAACTGCCTAGAGAGGCTGCTTTGTACTTCCGCTGCAAGGGCCGCCCTATGCTCCTCCGTTCGGAGGGAGCGTTTGGTGTTTCCATTGACCATAATTACTCCTCGAGGGCCTGGCATCTTGAGCTTAAGGTATGCGTAGTGCGGTACCACATTGAACTTGGCAAATGCGGTTCGCCCGAGCAGTGCGTGATAGCCACTGCGGAATGGGACTATGTCGAAGATTAGCTCCTCGCTTCGGAAATTATCGGGAGATCCGAAGACCACTTCAAGTGTGACTGAGCCTGTACAGTTGGCCTCTACACCTGGTATTACGCCTTTAAAGGTCATTTTGGTGGGCTTAATCCTCGAGGGATCTATGCCCATTTTCCGCACTGTATCCTGGTAAAGCAGGTTTAGGCTACTGCCGCCGTCCATAAGGACTCTAGTGAGATGAAATCCGTCAATAATTGGGTCTAGAACCAATGCGGCGAATCCGCCATGACGGGTGCTAGTGGGATGGTCCCTTCGATCAAAGGTGATTGGGCAGGAGGACCATGGGTTGAACTTTGGGGCGACTGGCTCTATCGCGTATACGTCCCTTAACGCGTGCTTCCGCTCCCTCTTGGGGATGTGAGTTGCGTATATCATGTTCACCGTCCGCACTTGTGGGGGAATACCCTTCTGTCCACTGTTGTTCGGTGGCCGGGGCTCCTCGTCATCATCGCTATGCGGCCCCTTGTCTGTATTTTCGGCATTTAACTTACCTGCCTGCTTGAACACCCAACAATCCCTATTGGTGTGATTGGCCGGCTTTTCGGGGGTGCCATGTATCTGGCACAAGCGGTCAAGTATTCGGTCCAAACTGGACGGGCCCCTAGGATTTCTTTTGAATGGCTTTTTCCGCTGACCGGATTTATTGCCTCTGAATCCGGCATTAACTGTTGTATCCTCAGCATTATCGCCATTAGTGCGGCGCTTCTGCTTCTTGCGACGCGACCTGCCACTACCGTCCCTGGTATCCGAATTACCAGGGTTCTTGGTCATATTGTTGCTACAAGCAAGCCAGCTGTCTTCTCCCGCGCAAAACCGGGTCATGAGTGTCGTGAGTGCTGCCATGGATTTCGACTTTTCCTATCCAAGGTGCCGGGCAAGCCACTCGTCACGGATATTGTGTTTGAAGGCTGCTTGGGCCTCAGCGTCCGGACAGTCAACTATTTGATTTTTCTTTGTTAGGAACCGTGTCCAGAATTGCCTGGCCGATTCCTCTGGCTGCTGAATTACGTGGCTTAGGTCATCAGCGTCTGGTGGCCACACATAAGTGCCCTAGAAATTGTCGAGGAATGCGTCTTCCAGGTCCTCCCAACAACCGATTGATCCTGCTGGCAAGCTGTTAAGCCAATGCCGAGCTGGTCCTTTAAGCTTGAGTGGGAGGTATTTGATGGCGTGGAGATCATCGCCGCGGGCCATGTGGATATGAAGGAGATAATCCTCGATCCATACCGTAGGATCTGTTGTGCCATCATATGATTCGATGTTTACGGGTTTGAAACCCTCAGGGATTTGATGATCCATTACTTCATCTGTGAAGCATAGTGGGTGTGCGGCACCTCTGTACTGGGCTATATCACGACGTAGCTCCAATGAGATTTGTCTATTGTGTTCGGCCCTACCGGATTTGTGTCCGGCGTGACGGTTACCGTCTTGAGTCATGGGGCGCCCACGCGATCCGTAGATCGATCTTGTTTGCCTTGCCTTGTTCTCCAACATATCTCGCAGGTCTGGCGCATTTTCCTGAGCCTTGGTACGGGGTGCGGCTTGAGTGGAGGGCCGAGAGGCCTCTCTGTCGCGGCCACGAGGTGGCCGGTCGGCCGTATCAAGTGCTGGTGATGTTGGTTTAAGTGCTTCCTCCTCTAACCGGGGTAGCAACCTGCGTTTTGGGTAGCTCTTGGAGGGGCGTTCGAGTTTATGCTCTTCGGCCGCAAGGACTTCTGTCCATCTGTCGACTAGCAAATCTTGATCAGCTCTAAGCTGTTGCTATTTTTTCTTGAGGCTTCTTGCCGTGGCCATAAGCCTGCGTTGAAAATGCTCTTGTTCGACGGGATCCTCTGGCACGACGAATTTATCGTCGTCGATGCTTGCCTCGTCTTCGGAGGGAGGCGTATAGTTATCTTCCTCGACCTCTCTGTCTGCCGCTCTCTCATGAGGGCTGGCTTCTCCATCCTCCTGTGCTGAACCTTGCTGGAGGGGGCTTTCTTCGGCACTCTCCAGGGTATTATTATCTCCCGTGCCGGAATCGCCGTGTTTGCTTTGGCGGGATTTTGAGCGGCGCCGCTGACGCTGGCGCTTAGGCTGTTTCTTGGAGGGGTCATCCTCCGGTGTTCCATCGCCATCTCCTTCTTTTGGGGTGTCCACCATGTATATGTCATACGATGAGGTGGCTTTCCAGGGCCCAGTAGGCGCTGGTTCTTCATCGTCTCCTGCATCGGCGTCCATACCGTCGATGTCTTCAAAGTCGAAGTCGAGCATGTCGGTTAAATCGTCGACAGTGGCTACAAAGTGGGTGGTGGATGGGCTTTGAATTTCTTCATCGTCCGTATCCCAACCTTGCTGACTGTAGTCCGGCCAGGGCTCTCCTGATAAAGAGAGAGACTTTAGTGTCTTCAGAATATCGCCGAAAGGCGAGTGCTGAAAGATGTCCGCGGCAGTAAACTCCATGATCGGCGCCCAATCGGATTCGATCGGCAGGGGCGCAGAGGGTTCGGAGTCCGGCTTCTTGGAGTCACGAGTCTCGCGGAGTGTGGGGCTGGTGTTCAACTCGATCGCCATTGGGATCGCAGCCCCCGAGGCGGCGTCAAACCACCCATCCTCGATTGGCGCAGTTGGCTCCGAATTAAGGGTCGAAGCCGATGCGGGTGCGGCCTCCAGGGCACTATTCGGCGGTAGAGCTAGATCATGCTTGTTGTGACAGTGCGGCGCGCTCGGCAGTGGCTCGAATCCGTCGAAGATCAAGTCCCCGCGGATGTCAGCCGTGTAGTTTAAACTTCCAAATCTGACCTAACGGCCAGGGGCATAGCTTTCGATCTGCTCCAGACGGCCAGGGGCATAGCTTTCGATCTGCTCCAGACGGCCAAGTGAATTGGCCCGCAGTGCGAAGCCGCCGAAGACGAAGATCTGTCCGGGGAGGAAGGTCTCACCCTGGACTGCATCGCTATTGATGATCGTAGGAGCCATCAAGCCTCACGGCGATGACACAGAGGAACTCTCAATGAAAGCACCAATGTCGGTGTCAAAACCGGCGGATCTCGGGTAGGGGGTCCCGAACTGTGCGTCTAGGCCGGATGGTAACAAGAGGCAAGGGACACGAAGTTTTACCCAGGTTCGGGCCCTCTTGATGGAGGTAAAACCCTACGTCCTACTTGATTAATATTGATGATATGGGTAGTACAAGAATAGATCTACCACGAGATGGGAGAGGCTAAACCCTAGAAGCTAGCCTATGGTATGATTGTTGTTTGTATGTTGTCCTACGAACTAAAACCCTCCGATTTATATAGACACCGGAGAGGGTTAGGGTTACACAAAGTCGGTTACAATGGTAGGAGATCTACATATCCGTATCGCCAAGCTTGCCTTCCACGCCAAGGAAAGTCCCTTCCGGACACGGGACGAAGTCTTCAATCTTGTATCTTCATAGTCCAGGAGTCCGGCTGAAGGTATAGTCCGGCCATCCGGACACCCCCTAATCCAGGACTCCCTTAGTCGTAGACACGGGCATCAAATCCACAAAGGCATCACGTGGTATTATATAGAGTCATGTTCGCTTGTGTCTGTTTTCCGAATGATTCTGTAGACTCGTTTAGACGGAGAGGCACGAACAAGAAGCCCATGGAGGCATACTTGAGTATTTGGCAGAGTCACATTCGTGCGCTTGCTACAGAAACATAACAGAATTGGATTCAGATGTGAACCCTCACTGTTTACTTTGTGAGGCAATCAATGACCGATCCAAGAGACACTGTCCTTAAAAGCACGGGCAAGAACTCTCTGCAACCACGGTTCTGTACCAAAGAGCCACTGTCAAACGCATGAAAGTCATGCAACGAGGGCCACAAATCTAGTACTAGGAAAAGCACTTTATCAGCTGGGGTTGCCCCTTTTCTACGCGCACAGTAGGGTGGCTGTGAAAGGCGCGTTATACAAGCAGAGAACAAAAATCACAATGCCAGGACAAGGTCAAAAGCATGGTTGTGAGTCTGTAGTGTCACGGCTAGAATCCTCGAGGCGCATTTCAGTGTGGCCTGTTGAGTAGAAACTCGGTTGTGCGGTAACCAGAAGCACTACATAACGCCCCGCAAAAAAGGTTTGGTTCACCGTTGTGGTGGCTCTATATGCTTTCAGCTCTTTTCATCTCGCCTGCTGAGTAATAAAAATACCTAAACAAGCAAAATCTGTTATGCTTACATTTGCTTTGTTTCTACAACTGCACCAAATAAACTTACAAGACATTTTTTATAACCACAGTACGAGGACCAGAAAAAGTGCAAGGCACACATCAGTGCAAGGCACCCATCACCATATATAAGACAGGCAACATGCAAGTCAACCATCATGCAGCTCTATCTGCAACACAGGCACGGTTGTACATCCATTGTGTGCATCACAGGTACATATATAAGACATGCACCGTCGTACATACAACACAGCACGGTTACACATGCAACATTTTAAATCTACTTTATGTCACTTAACCTTGGTGCCACAGCATTTTACGGCCCTTCGGACATACAAAGCCGCAAAACCACACATTTCCTTCATGACTGCACGCAACACAAAAACAAACAAGCCTACACATGGTGCAAAGACTACAATGGTAGTCTGATAAAGTTTACATAAAACCCAAGCTCAAAAGAACGCAACAACAAATAACTCCATACATCTGGACAACTAACACAAGGCCTGATTTCAGCATCCACACCTGAATGGAACCGTCAAATCCAGGTATTCAAGACTCCTCTTTCTTAAATGCGGACGCGCGTGGCTGCAACTTGATGATAATCTAAGATGTGCACGTTTAGAAGCCCTTCTATGCCACTCTAGAACCCTTTGTTGCTTTTCGTAAAATACTCCCGTGAACTCTGCGGGAGGGGAGGTAAACTTAATGGTCATGGTCTCCAGATCCTTTGCACTAAGAACAAAGAACATCGCAAAGTCAGCGTAACTCCCAGAGCGAACATAATCTTCCAGCGATACTCTCTTCAGACAAACGTCGTGATGTTTGAGAAACTGCCGGTACTTATGACGCCATTTGTTTTTTTCACCACGAGAAATCAACGATCCCTAAAATATAAATGATAGGTTGAAAATACTTAACGTCTATAAAAAGAGATACAGACCATCAAAAAACCGAATGCAACAATTAATTCTACCACCTCCGTAACAAGAAGTTAGACATAGACTTGTCTACATATGGATGTATACAACAATAAATCATGTGTAGGTACGGGAGCATCAATTTCAGTCAAAATTAAGACAAGCATTTCAAAAAGGAACGAGTACTACAGAATGCAAATTTCTGAAGATCATCACCTCGACAAACAAGTTCTCCAGTTTTGGAAAGCATTGCAGCAAATCAACGACAATGTCCACCCGATAATCAATGTATATAAGCAAGGTCTTGACAGATTGGCGCATTGTTGTTAGACTGACTGCCTTCAAACCCTTGATAAAAATTAACAGAAGATGAATCACGAAACTAATAGCATAAAGGTTGGATGAAATAAAACTTGTTTCCTCACAAATAAAGTTAAGCTGGAAGTATCACAAAAACTCAATACCTCAAGACACGTCAGACGACATGGATACGGTTCAGACGCAGAGACAGCGGTTACCTCCAAGTCCTGACTCTGCATGAAGAATACAACAAAGACCATCAAATTAATAAAACAAACATCGGAACAAGTACAACTCTATTCCAGTATTAAGGAAAGTCAGTACCTCAAGACACATCGAGGGAGACACAAACACGAATTCACCCAACGTCTCCAGTTTAGGTGCAGAGACAATGGTTAGCGAACAGTCGTCAACCAGACAATCAACAATCAATCGTTGAAGCGAAGGGGCATCCTCAACAACGAGTACCCCGTGTGGACAACAAATGCCAATGCTTACAAGGTTAGACGAGTTTATTGTGACACGACGACCTCCTCTATTGCAAACAAGCAGGAGAGACTCAAGTGCAGGGCAACTAGTGCGGATTATGCTTTGCAGCGACGCGTCTGATATATCAACAGCCACAAGCGAGAGTCTTTTCACCAGTGGTAGCTTAAGCGTCCCTACGTAATTGTCTGCTATTTGGCAAAGAGCAAAGCCGAGGGTGTGGAGAGAGGAGGAAAACCGAAACACGGACTCCGGTGCCGAGGGCGTAGTTGAAGTGCATAGATCCAATAGAGTTACCTCTTGCGTCAGAAATTCTAGGAAGAGGTAATAGAACTCAAGAACCTGGATATTTTTCAAATTCCAGGATCGGAGCCAGGCATCAACGATGGAGGGCCTGCACTATAGCTAGCACGCTGGAATAGAGAGGCGGCTAACCAAGCCAGCATGGCCGGACAGAATGGATTCCGAAAGACTGACAACAGGATTTCGACAGAGCCGCGTTCTGGAATAGCATTTGCGAACGGGCTCCTTGGTGAAGGCGCACAGATGAGATATGGTCTCGATATGAACTTTTTAACCATCGTTAAAAAGACGAGAGTCAGAGATCTCACGGCAGTCGAGATTCAGAGGAGCGATGGGCCACAAAGGACGCCAGCGACGTGCGAGGATTCGAGTACGGATGCCATCCTTGATGGGAAGACGAGAGATGATCTCACCTAGGACGCCGTCAGCGAGATCGCTGATGCGGTCAGCACGACATCCCTCTTCTTCCTCATCGGATCGGGAGGGAGCACGGTCGCCGCTTCCATCCCCTCCGACGACCAGCACACCACCAGAAAGCGGCGTCGCCGGTGGCGCCACTCTCGACCTCTTGATGCTACGAGCAGCGCTTTCCATCTCCACCTCCGTTGCTGGGGTGGCACCGCCCTTGACCAGTGCTCACCGAGGAGGATCTGCAGAAATGGATTACAGCATGTCAATCCATGCGAGACGCCTTAAATACCCACAACGGGGAGCGGAGGGGTCCAAATTAATTACTTCTTCTATTTTCCTTTCTGACAGGGGGGGCGGGTTAAGTACTACTCGTACCAACTCAATGGTAGGTGACTGATTGAAACATTAAATAGAACCACCGCTTTCAAGGTACAAGATGCACTGTTGCACACGCAGACCAGGCACAGGGCGTGCCCGTCCATGTATTAATTATTTATTACGGCACACATTCAATAGAAGAATCTGTTTGACGTCGGAAGCACGGTTCTACAGTCATCTTGCCTCTACGAGCAACAAAATTTTCCACGGACACATTCACATTTAAGTCAATAGAAGATTCAAGGCCGTGCCTCTGCTTTGCAAATGATTCTGCTGAAATGCTCCTGTCACGGCTTGTCATGTACCAGACACACGGTACGGCTTGGCATTGTCACGTACCAGACACACGGTCCTGCCTTTGGCATTGTGACGCACTGTTCTACGTGCCACACAGGCATGTACAACAGTTCGTGTCTATGTTCGTGTCTCTTTGTGTTCCAGATGACTCCATTGACTCTAACACCAGGAGAGGCATGGTATGGAGGCCTAGAGAGGCATGCTTGCATTTTACGCGGGATCACAATTATCACAAGCACGGGCATGAAGCGCGTAGAGGCATGGTCTATGGTATTACATAGAGTCACGCTAACCATAGTCTTACGCACAGCCACAGGCGTTTACTCTGTGAGGCACAGAATGGGCTATACGAGAGACCCTGTTTTTAAAAGCGTATTTCCTTATACGGGCATAAGCACATGCATACAGCATAGAGGCACGGGCGTTTACTCTGTGTTTTAGTGTCAAGGTTCACAAGCACGGGCATACAGCCCTCAAAGGTCTTCTAATTGCATAGAGTCACGCACAGAGGTTTTCTAATTGTATTCACAATGAGTCGGAGAAGAGACATGGTTTATTATTACCCGGAGTCACGATTGTGCGATTATTACGTAAACCTAATAGAATCGGACGATTGTTCGTGTTACAATTGTTTTCTTTGTAAGATTTTAACTCAAATGCACGAACCGTCAAGTGTGTCAGTGTTTTAAGTCAGAGGTCACCTTCGTGTCTCTTTGTGCTCCAAATGCATCCGTTGATCTATAACCAGGAGTGGCAAGGTAAAGCTCCTCAGGGAGGCATGCTTGTGTTTTACATGGATTCACATTCGTGCGTTAATTGCGGAAACCCAACGTGCGTGTTACAATTAAGTCACTAGAAGATTCAAGGCCGTTCCTCGCTTTGCAGGTGATTCTGCTAAAATGCGGACAAAACCAAGTGAATGAAGTGATGGCAGAACCACGGCTTTTCAAGAACGAGACACACGGTCCTGCCTTCGGCATTGTAAAGCACTGTTCTACATGCCACACACAGGCACGGCCATGATTCCACGTGCCTTAGTAGCAACAGAAAATGCCGTGAACCTACTGCCAGGCACTATATCCATTTGTAAAACAGGAACGCAACCACAACCGTGACCCGTTGTGTTTGAAATCTTTGCATCACAGAAGCACCGCGTGAAGGCACATGAGGCACAGTTGGACATGCATCGCAAGCACAGTTATTTGAACTACTTACAGTCATGCATTCATAACAAAAAGAACATGCGTTAGAACATGCGAGGCACAGTTACCACGAAAGCCACGGTTATGCAGCCCCAGAAGCACGACCGAGATTCTGTGCTTAAAAACGTTTTCGTTCCATAACGGCGGGCGTGACCATGCAACCGTGAGAGTCACGGTTGAACACTCACCGGTGGCATGGCCGTGGCTGCCTATGCCCTTAGGTTAATTTTATCTCTCTGTCACGCAGCAGAGAAGCATGCTTGTATGCTTACAACATCCACGTTCAGAAACCGACGCGGCTGCGGAAAATAACAAGGAAACCTGTGCCTTTGATATTTTCGTCCGCCGAGTAAAAAATACATAAAGAAGCAAAAGGCATTCTTATTTAAATTGGTTTTGTTTCTATAACTGCAGCAAATTAACTTACAACCCATTCTTATAACCACAACACAAGAAAATAAACAATCCCCACCAATTTCTTGCTATTTCATCGCTCCACGTGCGGCCTTGTTTTTGAATGTTCAACAATCCATTCTTCCTTCTCGACGCTTGTGCAAACCCACCCTTCTGCATAGCTATTCAACCTATTTACCTATAAAATTAATATTCATACATAAAAACAAAGCGAAAGATTGCGGCCATCACTATTTTTTGCTCACGTCCTGTTTAAGCTGCATTATTACCTTTTAATTTTTCTATTCGTACTGTTCTACGGTACCAAAAAGTCTCCACTGAGACCTTTTCTTTCTGAAAATGGACTGCGCAGATTCCATGCCTTGTCCCGGGCTTCCCTGCACGCATTCTGTGTGCCTGGCTTGTGTGATGTTTGATTCTGGCGTAGATGCAAGACTTTGGTAAATGCTCCCTGCTGTCAGTGGGGTCGTTGGAATTGTTGGCGTCTGACGTCTTCCTCCTGGGCTTGAAGTGCATTGTCCTGAGCCGTTTGATGTCCTCGATGGTGTTGTCGGTGTTGTCGGCCATTTCATTAACCTTGCCCTCTTCTCCTGCTGCGTTTTCCTCTTTTCCTCTTCAATCCTCATCCTCTCCTGCACTTCTGGGTTATCCGGACAGTTTGTTTTCCTGTGACCCTTTTCTCGACAACGGCCGCACTTGGTTGCGGCTTTGTAGCCTTTTCCTTTCTTCTCAGAACCAGCTTTGATTCGATCTCCTTTTTTCGTACCCTTTGAGCCACTCATGGGAGGGTTCTTGAGAGTTTCGACAAGAATGCCTGTGTCTGGTTCCTCGGCAAGTGCCGCCATGACTTTTATTTTCATATCTACCGTACACTCACGCAACACACGGTATGCCTTCTCTTTTCTGCATGCGTTTGAACACATATCCGACAACTCAGCGTAAGCGAGGCTGAATCTCATAGTTTCATCGTCTTGTATGGTCATGCTATCACCTTGACTTGTAGACAGAACTTTCACACTCTCCGATAGATTCCTGGTCCATCTGGGGATGACAAAGGATTTTGGAAGTTGATCGATCTTGCCTGTTTGGTCCATCACCTTAAGCACATGGCAGCACTGAATGCCATCCCTACTCATTTTCTTGCAGCTGCAACTGTATATTTCTCTTTGCTCATCCACGTCTACCCTGAACTCAGATCTGTCAAATTCCTCGACGGGATAAGGTCTCCACACTTTATCTCCAGGATCAATAATATTTTTAAAAAAATACTGCCTCCCCTTTGCCAGATCAGAGCACTTGAAGTAAGTCCGGTTCCGTAGCTCCAGCTGGAATTTCCTGAAAATTTCATTCGTGTATACTTGACTTGCTTGTCTTTCAATCGGAAAAATCGTCTCTAGTGATGGCGCCTTCTCTTCTGTTTGGTATCTTTTCTTGTCAAGCGTGGCGAGGCAATTTTGCTGAATCGTGTGATACGCAACAACAAACCTTTTTATAGTGTCCTTGTGGTCGACGTAATTCTTCCACATCGAATTCGTACTCTCACTGCGAGTGGTTGTTGACGAGAAAGGATAGAAACAATCCTTGAAGTAGGCCGGCACCCAAAAATTTCGGAGTTCCCATAGCGTGTTCAGATGTTTGTTGCCTTCCGCCTTGTGCAGAGAAATTGCTGCTTTCCAGGCACACTCAAACTCGTCTTGATCTAGTGAGTTTTTGACGATTCGAAATATATCATCAGACATCCCTGGGTGCTGCGTAAACACTGCTGCATTATTTTCCTTCAGGTTCTTCCTAATATGCCACCAGCAGAACCTGTGCCTCGTCCTCGGAAGAGCTTCCTTTATTGCAGCCTTCATCGCCTGGTCCTGGTCTGTAATTATGTATTTCAGCTCTTTACCTCCCATTGCCTCGACAAACGTGCTTATGAGCCACTTGAATGACCCTATTTTCTCATCCTTCAAAAGGCCTACTCCAAATAGGACGGTCGACCCGTGGTTGTCGACACCTATAATTGGTGCAAATGGCAAGCCATATATATTCGTAGAGAATGTGGTGTCAAAAGACACGAAATCTCCATATAGATCATAATTCATCTTACACAAAGAGTCTGTCCAGAACAGGCTGCGCACTACATTGTTCTCTGTCTCTTCCACATGGTGGAATCCCGGCCTCCGCCTCTGCATATCGGCAAACAGTTTCATGGTGTCTGCAATATCAGTGCCACGCTCTCCAGCCCTGTCTCGGCATGCAATGTTGCTTATGTCAATCGTGTCGAACATAATTTCTCACCTCGATTTCCCCATGGCAGCAAAAATCTGCATAACCTTCCTTGGTTCTAACCTCGCCTTCTGCAGCACCTGTATAAATAATTTCTCTTGAGGTGTCATCTTCTTATAGCATCTCATGAACTTCAGCATCCAATCAGATGGGTGAAGCTCGTGCTTGTGCTCTAGACGCACATTCTTCAGATACCATTTCCTCCCATCTGTATCCCTCTTGGCTGTTATTTGGACTGCGCAGCTTGTCCGGATCAAGTAGTTGCTCCTTCTCTCCTTAACATGTCTTTTAGTTGTTTAATTCTGCCCTTCCTTGGTGCACTGAAAAACCTGCTTGTCAAGCTGCTGATCATATGTCGATCTTCTGCTTGTTGATCGCTTGGCAGCAAACCCAACCTTTCTAGCATATCCGCAGAAAAAGAAAAAGCACTCATCCAATGATCCGAATACCATACCACCTTCTGGTTCGACCGCTTCGGTGACCTCCTGAATCGTTGGGTATATGAAATCTTTAAACATGTCATCCATTTCTTTCTCTACAATGGTCGGCGGCGCCATGATGATTCTGTCTACCGTGTCTTCGTTCGTCTGATCGCATTCACTTCTGACGACATCAGTCTCATCACCAGCCACAGGTCCACTTACAGCGGAGCTGCTGCTGCTCTGTTGTTTGTCACGCGCAGCAGAATTGTTTCTGCATGCCACGGCCAAATCCATAAATGAGTCTGCCTCTCTAATGTTGGATTGTGCAATGCTGCTCCCTGTTTCTCCGACACTCGAGCAACCAAGGGACTGTGCTGCTTCTACCATGCAATCCGTGCTGGCGCTGTACGCTACTTGCTGCTGTGAACGTTGTGTTTCCTTCAAAATGGATGGAGAACTATGACATTTCTTCCCCTCATCTGTTATCCCCTCCGCCAAATCCTAAACACATGGAAAGAAACAGAATTAGATATCCAGAGCAGCATATGCATTTTTTTAATTTCTAAACATAAGATTTATATGAGTCATCAGGGCTCATTTGGTATACCAAAACCAGACCTGTGCCTCTTCACCGAGTATAAGCAGTACACCAGAGGCACTGTTCACATCACGAATGTGACCATGCTACACACACATCTACACAAAGAGGCACATATGTGCTTCTATTTACACCATACAACCGGAGATGCACAACAACAACCTATATAAAATAACAACTGCACATACAGCCGTACAAGACAGACAGCCGTCCTCCTGTTTTCCACATTACCCTGTTCTCCCATAAAACTGTTTCTGTGTTGAATTGAAAAAGCTTAGTTCCGACGTCACCTTTGTTTTCCCATGCCTCTCTTATCCAGCAATTCTTGGCAACAACCTCCATGCATTGGTGATTTCGCTGACGATTTTGAATGCCATCGGAGATCCTTTGGAAGGACCCCTCATGTTGAACGCCACAGGTGATCCTTTCAAAGGACCTTGCCTTATGTTTTCATCAATTCATCGACTACCGCGATACTTGCTTCCTTCCTCGTACACCTGCGTGTGGAAGATACTGCAATTTAAATATACCAGACGAAAACAAAGAACAAATTGCTCACAAAAAATATACATTTGCTTTAAATGTTGTTGCACGTTCGTATATGCTGTCACATGTATTGCTTTCTGATCCTGCTGTATGGTAGAGCTTATTGCTCCTGTGTTTGATTTTGTCGTTATGCTCTTCTTGCTTGTGCAAATCGTACCGAATCCTTGAACACCAATGCTTTTGTTGCCAATGATCCTTCTGCTTGCATCAAAGAAAATTTTGTTACCCTGCACCTCTTCATTATGACCGCCTACAAACATTGGGCCGTCACAACGCCCGCTCTGCGCCTTTGTGGGCATCTGTGTCTTCAAACCAAAAAATAATTAGAGGCACGTGCGACTAAAACTTCCACATACGTTAAAACCAGCGTTTGAAATTTTCGTCGTTACCTGGACAATCTACTTAGAGGAGTCTATGCTGCTTAGAATGCTCCTCTTGGCAGGTGTCTGTTGCACACCATGCTCCTGGTTGGGGCGTTTTCCAAGAACTTGTATCTCACTCTTGACTCCAATTATTCCAGCCCGCATGGCATGTGCGTGTTTGACAGCATCTGCATCCTTGATCTTCTTCTCGTTTTGTAGTAATTTTTTTCTTCCACCTCTCGATACTCAACCGCAAAGTAGATGCACATGATAAACAGATATTACAGCATTCATCCAGGATATATAAATCATTTTTGTTGCTGTTAATGATCTACTATTTGGTGTTCTCAGTGGTGACACCTTGACAACAAACGTCCCAGGAATAAAAGACCAAACACTAATGTTCAACTGCCTTACTATTACCTGCCTCCCATAATCCTTGCCGATGTCGTTCAAAGACCGACCGTCCCTGTTGTCCTGACCAGATGACGCACTCCTGAACATCTGCCCCGAAAAAGAGACGTAAAAAATATAAAGGTTATAAACCTAAAGTATCAGTGTTAAAACTTTTCGAAGTCATTATCAACAGAGATATATTTTTAGTTCTATGTAATTAACAAATATAAATATATAAATATGTTAATTTTTCATTAAACTACAACCTCAACCAAAGTGAGATCCTCTCATGCTAATTTGCTTGTGCAACACTTAACACAAAGATAACCATGAAACCTAACAAAAGTAACAACCTCGTATTACAAGGACGAGAGGATACAAAACAAAAAACAAATTCAAATCAAAGCTACAGTGTAAAACTAAACAGTTTTATTCTATGAATCCCGACCACAACAAATTCATCAACAAATTGAATCTCGTGTATCAGGAATCGCCACGCAAATGGTGCGTTGATAAATTTTTTACTAACCTTTGATTGCCGAATCTTATGCGCTGATTGTTTGGAAGTCACACCTTTCTAAATTGTGGAGGGGTCCCCTTCAATGACTTTGAATCTCAGAGAGAGAGAGAAAAGAGAAAGAGAGAGAGAAATAAAGAGAGAGGCTACTTCGTTTTTTTGCGTGCAGGAGAAGAATAACCTAATAGGTGGGGTGAGTTTTGCGACGCATGAGAGATGGGCATGTTTTTTGGGCGTGACGAGATGTGGTAGGTCGACTTCACTTGACCGTCCACGACACTGACAAGTGGGCTCTCAGTTACTAATTCCTCTAAGTCTCTCACTAACTTGTGGGGTCGGCCTTATATGAGTCCTACGAGGAGTACCTCCATCTAAGGTGTGAAAATGTGGTAGGTGGACTTCAAGCTCATACTGACATGTGGGCTCTCAAATAGTTCCTCCAAGTATTTGACTAACTTGTGGGGTCGTCCGCAGATGAGTTCCAGATCTCTCTCCATCTAGCATCGGTGGCGACAGATGAGCTCTCCAAAGGAAAGCCAATCCTGATCCCTCCGCAGAGTTCGCTCGTCATTGAAAAATTATCGGTCTCCTTCATCTCACTCGCTATGGATCTCCTGTTCAGGTAATCCATTGCATTCTCACTATGATTATGCCACCGATTCAACATTTGAACAAAAAAATTACCGGTGCTAGCAATTCCGCGGGCTGCGTACACACCGCATGTACGCAACACAGCAGGTGGGGCGCGATTTGAATATCGGTTCCGCGTCCAATTATCTTCAGCTGGTCCATGCTCAAGCTGTTGCGCCGTCTTAACAGCAGAGGGGTTACAAATTTAAAATTAGGACTCAGCTAACCTCACTTTAACCATGCAAACTGCATGCTTGTGCCGTGGTTTTGCTAACTTGAGTTATATCTCCAGCCATGCAAAACTTAAGCACTCATCTTAGCTAACCAACTAGAGACAGGTCAAATTATTTGTATAGATCCGCAATCTATAACAGAGATCCAAAGGATTTACGTCCGTTTTTGCGAAGCAGTTACTAACTCAGAGTTAGAACCCGTCTTAGCTAACCAGCCTGTTGATGATAGTCTCACATGGACTGCTAACAACTGTCTTACATAGCTGACCTGATAACGATGACGTCTCATGACCTCTTATGTAGAGTTCGATGAAATGGATTCCACCCCACAGCTGTCGGAGACTCAGTCTCAGTCTGTCGATGGCACAGAGATTGTCACCCAAGATTTCATGGTTCATGACCAACTAGAGACAGAGAGACTAAGGATCGAGTTAAAACATGCAGCACACAAAAAGCTTGTTGAGGAGTACATGACAAAGAAGCAGCTTGCTGCCTCGAAGTAGGTGTTTTTTATCATGCATCTCATGTGTGTCGTTGAAATTTCTTTGGAAATCAATGCCTCTCATTTCTAGCTGCATTTTTAATCATGGCTTAAATATTTATCTCTGTTTTGCCGACCCGGCGTTTATATGTAAGCTTCTGCCAGAAAAAGCATGTGGTTCAACAATAAATTTGCTAAAGGTCATTTCTTATCTCTGTCCGCAGAGTTGCTGCAATGGGTGAATACGAAGAAGAATTCAGCACAAAACTTAGCTTCCAGAAATTCATTTCTGTCTGTGAAAAGCTAACAGAACCACAAAAACAGCTAGTCAGAGATATTGGTTTTGGGTACCTACTAGATCTGTGCTGTCGCGAGATTCCAAGGTGTTTCGTTCGCTGGCTTGTCCGCTATTTTGATTGCCCTTCCAGGTGTTTCATACTGCCTAGTGGATACAGATTCCTTATCAACTCGTACACCATGCACCGGATCTTAGGAATTCCACTAGGCGGGCACATTATCCCTAGAAAATGCTCAGAAGCTTTCAGATGTCAGGTTAAGTCTGAAACTCGGTGTGCTGGGCATGCTCCAAACTTCAGAGAGTTAACTGATCTCATAACCCCAGAGCTGACAGGAGAAGTGTTTCAACGGGTTTTCGTGATGTTTGCAACAGCGGTATTTCTATGCCCAACGACATATGATTGCGTTAGCCCCGACTATTTAGCCGCTCTAGAAGGACCGGCAAGTGACATATCATCATATGATTGGTCCAATGCTGTCACAGAGAAACTGGTGACATCACTCCAGACCTTCAAGGACAAAGGATTCGCAGGCGCCCTATGTGGCTGCCTCCTGATACCAGTGGTTCATTCACTAACTTGTACACTTCTTTATACCCACAAGAAGCTACAAGAACATGATTAAATTTTACCTCTTCCTCACTTGCAGATAACGTATTTTGAGTACCTGGATACGAAGATTATGGACCTGGAACCTGACACTCCTGGAAGACTTGTCATGTGGGACACAGAGGCCATTAAGAATTATGCTAACATAGACAGCCTGTCAACGGAGGACGGAATTTTTGGGAAACACACGGTGAGTCAAGTTTTCATCATTTTCCTTTGGCGAACTTTTCGACTCAACATAATGACTTAGCTGCCATATATTAACTTGGCTTGACTGTAATTTTTTCCTTCCACATGACAACTGAAAGACATTAGGCGCACACCTTTCCAACCACCGCCTGGCTTTCAGGCGCCATTTTTCCAAATGAGTCCCAGACTAGAAGCATACATAGAAGAATTTGTGCCTCAAGAAAAACTTTATTCCGTAAGTGATTTCCAGCTTCTGCACATGATTTTATGTTTGAAATGATGTTCCCTAAGTTTTTACGAAACAGATACATGTCCTATTGTTTTCATCCAGACAGTTTCATATGCTACTTTAGCTGTGCTTTTGTGTTAAAACTAGAAGTGCTTCCTATAGGACGTTAGTTGTGCTTCTGTGTTAAAAACAGAAGTGCTTCCTATAGTATGTTAGCTGTGCTTTTGTGTTAAATATAAAAGTGCTTCCTATAGTACCTTAGCTGTGCCTTTATGTTAAAACCAGAAGTGCTTCCTATAGGATGTTAGCCGTACTTTTGTGTTAAATATAGAAATGCTTCCTATAATACGTTAGTTGTGCTTTTGTGTTAAAAACAGAAGTGCTTCCTATAGTACGTTAGCTGTGCTTTTTATGTTAAATATAAAAGTGCTTCCTATACTACGTTAACTGCGCATTTGTGTTAAAACCAGAAGTGCTTCCTATAGGACGTTAGCTGCACTTTTGTGTTAAATATAGAAGTGTTATACTACGTTAGCTGTGCTTTTGTGTTAAATATAAAAGTGCTTCCTATAGGACGTTATTTGTGACTTTGTGTTAAAACCACAAGTGTTTCCCATAGGATGTTATCTGTGCTTTTGTGTTAAAACCAGAACTGCTTCCTATAATACGTTAGCCGTGCTTTTGTGTTAAATATAAAAGTGCTTCCTATACTACGTTAACTGCGCATTTGTGTTAGATATACAAGTGCCTCCTATAGTACGTTAGCTGTGTTTTGGTGTCAAAACTAGAAGTGCTTCCTATAATATGTTAGCCGTGCCTTTGCGTTAAAACTAACAGTGCTTCGTATAGTACGTTAGCTGTGCTTTTGTGTTAAAACAAGAAGTGCTTTCATATAATACGTTACCCGTGCTTTTGCGTTAAAACTAACAGTGCTTCCTATAGTACGTTAGCTGTAATTTTGTGTTAAAACTATAAGTGCTTCCTATAATACGTTAGCTGTGCCTTTGCGTTAAATATAGAAGTGCTCCCTATAGTACGTTACCTGTGCTTTTCTGTTAAAAATACAGGTACTTCCTATAGAACATTAACTGTGCCTTTGTATTAAATATAGAAGTGCTCCCTATAGTACGTCATCTGTGCTTTTTGTGTTAAAACTACAAGTGCTTCCTATAGTACGCTAACTGTGCCTTTGTGTTAAACAAGAAGTGCTTCCTATAGTACGTCAGTTGTGCCTTTGTGTTAATTGTAACACTGCTTCCCTACGACGGGAGATCAACCATGCTTCATAAGGTAGGTCGACTGCACTCTTTCAAAGAATGTGTTCACCATGATTCATGGACTTTGTTAGCTGCGCTTCCCGCAGCACACCATGTGTCCTTCTGCGCACATTATTCCATGCCCTTTCTGCAATTATTGACACAACGTATAGTAGTTCACAAGATATTTTTCATTTTCGGTATTAATAACTTCTTTTCATTCTCGGTGTTAATAATATATGATGGTTTTTCTTTCAATTCCAGGCCAAGATGAAAATTGCCAAAGTTATCAATGAAATGTACACAGAACTTTTCTCGCGGTTTCAACCAGTTCTCGAGCAGAAATTGGAGAAGCTCCTTTCACTTGGTAGGGATCTTAGTGCAAAAGAAACCAAGACCAGAGACCAGGGCGTTTATTGTAACTTGCAACAGGACAACTCAAATGAAAAAGAAACTTTTTCATCGCTCCCTTCAACATATTCTACGCTTCCAAGTTCTAGCACGACAAGCAGTCAAAGTTCTTCCAGCAGTGCCTCAACCAGTGTCCTTCACGTCACATCATACTCCCTAGAAAATTTAAAGGGTTGCTGCGGTACCCCTGACCCAGAATCCCAGAATCCGTACGAAAAAGAGCAGTCCCAAATTCTTCTATCTTCACACCTAAAATCATCAACCCAGATTAAGTTGCTACTGGAAGTGAACAGGATCGACCACAACAAAGAGGACATTGATGAACAAGCCAAGATTCATTTGGACAAAGTTCATAACCATCTGCACAACTGCCTTGATGGCTTGCCGGTCCATGAGCCCTTCATGTCAACAACCGAGATGCTCGAGAGCGGGGCAATTATAATGACACGTGAAAATTCATCTGAGTGTTCTGTACCGATTGAAACCCAAAAATCTGCTGGAGGATCCGCAGACCACAACTCTCTGACAAACCCACTGGAAAAACTCTTGGAGGAAACAACAAAACCTACTGCAACAGAAACATCAGCCTCGCACTCTGCGGTTGACAAACAATTACTGACTGATCCAATCCCAGCAGATACACTTGGAGCACCTGTTTATCACGTTGGGAAAACATCACGAACTACTGCACGGTCCAACGGTTCTGACAGCGCTCACAACAACTCTTCAACCAACACAAAAAGCCTCACTGTATCCCAGCCTGCACAAAAATCAAACAATGTCACTGGAAAATGTTCTTCTTCGCTACAGGAAGATAAGGTCCATCTTGTTTCAACTTTGAGTGACCAGAAGAACATTGTTGAAACAGAACGCACAAGAGCTACTTCCTCCCTTCCTCCTACAGTAGAAGTCCCCAGTGATTCTGCCAGCGGTTCTGGCTTAGTACTGGACACGGGAAAAGCAATTCCATCCACTAGTGATGCTCCACTGGTTGCTGCACCATCTGTCAATGCAGAAGACAATAACATTGCAGAAGAACATGAACAGTGTATGAAGCAACCACCTATTGATCCCACAGACAGTGTCCCTATTACCACAAGCGCACATCCGCCAGAACCAGAACCACAAATGGCACCTCACAAGAGGTCCTTAAAGCAGTCAGAAGATCCAGGTAATAAGAGTACATCGCCTACTATGAAAAGAGTTAGGATACTGGAGCCTCCACATAATTCAACAGAAACTGCAAACAACCAGTCTCTACAAGCTGACAACCACAGAAGCCTCCTTAATTGTGGATTCATTGATGATGATCAAATATGGTCTGACCCATCTATCTATGAACAACTTGACAGAGTCATTGAACAAAAAAAGAAACAACCCTTTCATAACCAAGTAGCATCACAACAATGCCAACCTGATACTGTCTCACACTTGGCCAATAATTCAAGCTCGTCAGCTAGATCTTCCCTTTCTAACTATCCAGAGCCACCTATACCCAGCAGATCAGGATCAATGTTAGGCGGTAGCCACCCCACACAGGCCTTTGATACGTCATACTCTACAGGTTTAACTCAAAATGTCCTGTCCCAAAGTTTACCAGCAACTCCCTTGTCCCAACACTACAACCAACTAGCTTCTAGTATCAAAAACCACTTCTACCGACATCCTGGTGCTCAGAATAACGACGGTTCAAACAAAAGCCAGCGCTCACCATATGCGTGAAACAACCAAAGTCACAAGCAGTACCAGCAACAACCCACTATTCGTGATGCCCACTACCACCAACACAATGATGCTCAGAATAACAACACTACACGGTGCCAACAACGCCAACCTCAAGAGCAGAACAATCAGCAACCACACAGATGTGGGTCTAATGGGCAAACATACAGTGCCTTGCAACAACAGTTCAACAGCATGCAGTATTCCGGCCATACTCTCCAGCATTTTCCAACAGATATTCCTTCAAGCTCAACCGGTAATCCAACAGTTAGAACATTAGAACAGCGCATGCAACACCAACCACAACGCCTAATGTTCCAAAGAAACAATAATTATAATGAGGGTCGTCTGCAAATTAGTAATGGTCAATTGAACTCCAATGGTCATGTCTTCCAGCCTCACCAACATCATTCTGAGCTAGAACAGACTCGATTCACTGACCAAGGGAATGACCATCAAGATCACTGCCAACTTTTGGAAATAAGAGATTCCACAAATGAGGAGAAAGAAGTGTATGAAACAATCATCGACAATACGCCAGGTGTCAAGCAAAATGAAAGGTAATGAATTCATTGTTACTGTTACAGTAAAGTTTTGGTCCCTTTGTTTAATAATGCTAATCGTTTCATCTTATCTTTAAAAAGAAAATCTTACGATTTAAAATTTATTTGTTTTTTTACAGCAAGAGGATATTCTCCGTCGATCGACGTTGGGCCGATCATCGAACTTTAGGTTTGTCAATGAAGGTATATGGATATATCCACTCATTCGTGGTCGATGCTTACTCAGCGTTGCTGATGAAAGAACAATTCTACAAAACGCCAGCATTTGTGCACAAGCATATAATGTACATGGACGCTTCTGTAAGTTCTTCCTTCTCATAAATAATAATAACAAACCACAATTACTACTACTACCACATTGAGTGACACAGCTACAATTTTCTGCAGGATAAATTTAAAGTTCTAGGAGCAAGCACAGAACTACTCAAGGAACAGACTGTGGAAAAAACTATTGGATACAGACTGCCCAACAAATGTAACATCGTGAGTTCACCCTACTCACTCTATATGTCCGGTGTTCGTCTTTGATTCTACAAGTTTTTCTTGTTACAATGATATTATTCCCTGTCAATTGTTTTAGGTCTTAATACCTGTGAGAAAGGAACCACATTTTATCTACCTCATCATCGTGAATCTTGCAATGCGTTGCTTCGAAATTCTATGTCCTTATATCAATTGCGACGGTATAAAGGAACACTCGGACATTGTCATCGAAAACTTCAAGAGAGCTTACCATTCTGCTTACAACAACTATCCTCACACCATGGCCTCCTTTCATGTCAAACCTCTGCAGAGTGTATGTAACTCAGACAGAGAGTAAGTTTCTTTTATCTGTAGCTCTACCTCATTTAAACCATGCATCTTTTTGTTCCACTACACATCCCATAACTACTATTCACCTTCTAATCACAGACATTAATGCTCTCAATTTTCAGGGATGACAGTGCTATTTACACCATGCATTTGATGTCGCTCATTAATATGAATAATAATTCATTTTTATCAATAATGTAAGTTCACTCTCATTGACAACACATCAACATACGTTCATCCAAGCCATCTGAACATTAAGTTTTGCAATAAATTTTATTAATTTGCACGGTTATGTGTTTGCAGATCCATGTGAAACCGATGAGAGAACAACTAACTTACAAAATGATAACATCCAACCACAACACGGGCCATGTATTTGAGGCACTGAGCATTGTCCTCGACAAGTACAATATCTGGCGCGAAAGAAGGAGAGTTGGAAGAAGATGACTACTGCTTAAATTAGCCTTAATTTAGCTGGAGCCATCCGAACATTGTTTCAGCCAGCCATATCGACTCATATGTAATCAAAACAATGTTTCACCTATTTTTGTGTCCGTCCAAGATATCTGCTATGGATACCGTTAAACACAGCTGTGCGTTCAAATGGTCAAGTCTTAAATTCCTGAACAGCAAACATTTACAAATAAGAATCGTATTTTTTCCAAAAGTTCTAAACATGATATTCAACACATCACTTCCTTGCACTAGAACACCACTCACTTCAATAAGACATAATAAAAGAAACAATTGAAATACAGAGGAAAAACACTATCAATACGTAAGCATCTGACGAAGGAGCTAAATGACTCACCTCCAGTAATCTGGATCACAGAGGCACTGTCGTGCCTCTTATCCACGTAGAACGTGCCTCTCTAACCACGGACAACTAAGCTAACACACACAAGTGCGTCACCAGTTAACACAGGACCGTCCCCTCTCTACAGCTTAACACCGGTCCCTCCCCAAGCCAAATGAGTCATGGAAACACGACCGTGACTCAAGTTAACGAAATAACAACCATCCTCTGTGATAGACGACTAAACTGAAAAAATACCAAAACAGAAGAACGACTGTGACTACAACTGTAAAAGGTCTGTGACCTCACAAGTTTCAACGACGAGTCTCTCTCACCAAATAAGTGAAAGCAAACGTTTCAAAAGAAAGGCACGACCATGCCTTTGAGTAACATCGTAGACATGCCTCTCCGAGCGAACGTGTAAGAGAAAGCATTTGCGAACAACAGACAGAACTCTGACTCAACATAACATAGCACATGCCTCCACTAACTAAACAGTCGTGACTTCACTAACAGAATAACTAGAAAATATTACAGAACATACAACCATGATAGTGACTCATACAAACATAACGCGGTGCCTCTCCGAATTTAATACCGAAAGGAAAGATAACGCCTCTACCAAACATACGACAATGCATCCAATGCCTTCACGGCCATGCCTTTCAAAATCAAAGTACCACCACAGTAATAGAAAGACAGAAACGCAACCGTCGATAACACAATACTCCCACAGCAAGTATCACACTGGATTACCATGCCTAAAACAGAGAACATATACTGAAACAGACAACATATATTGAAACAGACAGCAAAGTGAGAAAATCTGAAGAATCTTAAACACACTCAAACTCTGCATAAAACCATTTCAAACACACAACCACAACCATATATTCAATATAAAAACAACCGTGCCAAACACAATACAAACAAAAGGAAAAGTAAAGACCCTACCTGTCAGTGAAGAAGCTAGCAAACTAATAAGACCAGAGCGTGCCTTGCCTAAAACAAAAACAATGCCTCCTTGAACAAACGACTATGCGCTGCCTAGAATCACGAGAGTGCACATCTGAGTGCTCCTCTTAATACATCTCATCTTATACCAACTCATAGCAACAAATCATAGAGGAAAATATTCTTGAAGGCACCCAATCAAGGAAAACAAAATGGAACGAAAATAAACTTAAATTTCCAAACTAGTCAACTCCATCCGGTTCAAAATAAAACAACCACAATTACAAATTCATCAGTCTATGTAATACTACCCCATACAATAACTACCAAATAACCAATTAATCACACAATCCATCATGCAAGCACTTCCACCTGGACTACTCCTCAGAAACGACCTCACCATCTGAGATCAGGAAGACAGCGACGATGCAGGATGTCCCTCATCGACAGAAACCGGCGGTATAGCTCATAGCTCACATACCCTTCCTAAAGGAAAATCAAATTAAAACATGAATATACAAGAAAAAACAAGTACTGTTCTAGCAACAAAGGCAGAAACTAACGAAAATGAAATCTTCACTTACAGTAGCTCCATATTTCAGGTGATCAAATCTAAGTGGCTTCCAATCCCAGTAGTGACGAAGAAGTTCTGGAAAAGATGACTCCAACTTTGAATAAGATTCGTCAATGATGGCTCCTGCTAAGTCCTCCATGGAGTCCCTTTCTTTGCCGCCTTTGATCATAAACTTCTCTTGGATGTCGATATGGTATCCTTCTGGAATTCTGATGAAATCTTGAAAAAGAGCAGCTCTAATATTCCTGACGCCCACACTAGAGAAAGTTATACCTCTATTCTCAAGGAAATCCTTCAAGGCAGGGCACTCTGTCCTGGCCCTGCAGAAATGATAGAGCAAAACATGATTCCGCATAGCCAGTTGCATGATAGCGACTTTTCTACGCCCGTAAAAATCCTTTCGCGTGAACTCCATGCTGAGACTAACAAACTTGTGCTTCCCCTCGCACAACAAGTCCTCGTACAAGCGAATGATCTCCTCCACCTTACCAGGCTCATTGGTGTACCACACGTCGAGCTTCGTGTTACCATCGGCAACTATAGAATGGTACTCGGTGGTGTTCAAGAAGTCGTCCATGGCAACGAGCAGCAAGGTGCCAATGGAGATTCCTAAGACCCTGCGACAAGGTTGGGGAGTGGCGAGGAGGCTGGGAACTGACTAATGTTTTGTGGCTACAATACGACATGAAAACCCCACAAACACAACCAGTATTTAACCTTGGCGAGGGACCTTTGAGTTACAATGCGCATTAACGTGTGAACTAGGAACAACGAATAGACGGTTGTGCTTCCGAAGCTCATAAAACCATGCACTTTGTAAAGTCACGGCTGTGCACAAAAATTTGATGCCGTGGAGAAATTGAGGAGCTTCTAACTTTATTTTACGGTAACTGACACACCGAATAGTCACATCGAACAGCCGGCACATCGGTCATCAATTCCTCCTTTGAAAAAAACCCACCAACGGAAGAATCCAATGAAGCAAACAAACAGCCAATCGTACGCCTTAGATCCGAAGGCCAAAACTCATCTATGCCTCATCTAGCTAGATTCACAACATATGTCCCTCGATAGTCAAGGCTGGTTTCAGGTGAGGCCCGGGTATGCAGGCACAACACGCACATACGTGTCTATCAGGCATGGGTATGCAGGCGCACGACGCACATACATGTCTATTCCACAGGCACGGGTATCACCACAGGCACGTAGAGATACAGGCAGCAACTCACCGTAAACACGTGAATGCAGGCAACAAAGGCACGGAAATGAAACCTCTACATGCACGTGCTTCGGCTTGGCAAGGCACGAATACAGCCTTGCAATTAACATTCTTGAGCCACGACTAGACACCCTCTACGTACAGACATGGAATTGCAGCTTCTCCGACACACAAGCACGGTTTTTGAATTGCATTATCGAGGCACAGATACAAATCCTCTGCATACAAATCATCTGGATGCAAAAAAGAGAGGTGGCAGAGGCATCGGTAAGAACACTCTGTTCGAGAGGCACGGTTGCAAACTCTCAAGAGGGACAACCATGTGACACCGCAGACACATAGACACGTGAAGTGTATCACATGAGGATACATCAAATACAAGCAGCGAATCAACTGTAGAAGTGAAAGAGCCACAGTTTTAAAGTGACTAGAGGCAAGGACGTGTAGAAGCACGGGCACGACGAGTCACAGCCACCGCATCCCCTCACGGACAGGCATCTGGCACCACAGGCACGTAGAGTCACAACCAGCGTGTCTCCTGAGACAAGCGAATGCAGGTACAGGACGCACAGAACTGCAGCGTATACAGGCACGGAATTACGACTTTTGTCGCACAGGTACGGCTATCGAATTGGCATTCTCGAGGCACGGGTACAAACCACCTGAACGCACAAAAGAGTGATGGCAGAGGCACGGTTGTGTAGTCTGAAGAGAAACTGCCGTGTGACACCACCACATAGAGACATTGCGTGTGTCACGTGAGGTACGGTCCCGAAGAACACAAAGACAGGAAACTGAAAAATGTTGCCTCGTATGTTATGAGACGTGCGTCTCTTGTGCGAATGTGTAAAACACAACAATACAAACACAAACAAACAGCGGTGAATATAAGCCAAAAAAACACGCTTCTCCAAACAATACATATGCGTCCCCTCATGGACTGGCACCAGAGGCACGTAGAGTCACAACCAGCATGACGCCTGAGACACACAAATGCACGTACAGGAGACACTGAATTACAGCGTATACAGACACAGAATTGCGGCTTCTCATAGTTATTGAAGCATGGGTACAAACAACCTGGACGCACAAAAGAGTGGTGGCAAAGGCACAGATGCGTAGTGTCAAGAGGAACTGCCGTATGAAACCAGCACGTTAAAAACATGGCGTGTCTCACGGATGTACATGCATAGATGGAAAGAAGCCACGGAAGTGAAGCCTGAACATACATGGATGAATGGATTCTCAAGGCACGGTCCTAAAGCACACAAAGAAACAAAACTA
This sequence comes from Triticum urartu, assembly GCF_056163025.1. Taxonomy (NCBI): domain Eukaryota; kingdom Viridiplantae; phylum Streptophyta; class Magnoliopsida; order Poales; family Poaceae; genus Triticum; species Triticum urartu. The sequence continues at coordinate 62,398,023 of NC_141874.1, read as the reverse complement.
AAATGTTGCCTCGTATGATTGCAAAAAAAATGTTGCCTTGTACGTTAGCAGACGTGCCTCTCTTGTGCAAACGTGTAAAAGACAACAATACAAACACAATCAAACGGCACTGAATAAAAGCCAAACACAAAACGCGCTTCTCCCAAACAATACATATGCGCCACTTCAACAGGTTCTCTAAATATACATGAACTCACGCAAACGTCAACAATGAACTTGTAACATGAAAAACATAAGAAATTATATTCACATAACATGAGACGGTAGTCCATAGGATTAAACTAAAAGTACTCAATAATTATACAAAAAAAGAAATGAAATTCTTCCAGGAATCCATTCTGCTCACACCACCTGGACGATTATACTCAATTGGAGTTCTGCTCAAAAGCATCAACGGTGTTCGGGTCGGGAAGACAACGAGGATGCATCATGTCCTTCATAGAAAGAACTCGGCGGTAGAGCTCGTAGCTAACATACCCATCCTAAAATAAAAAGCGGATGAGAATGAAGATATACGGTAAGGGGAAAAAGTACTGTTGTTGCAATAAAACAAAAATATAAAGACGAAATTTTTACTTACAATTGCCGCATATTTCAGGTGTTCAAGGGAAAGCGGCTTCCATTCTCAGTAGTCATGCAGACCTTGTGGAAAAGACGACTTCATACTCAAGTAAGATTTGTTTATGATGGCTCCTGCCAAATCTGCCATTGAATCCCTTAGGTTGCCTCCTTTGATCATGAGCTCCTCTTGAAGGTCGATGTGACACTCTCTTGGGATTTTGAGGTAACTGTTTGCGAGAACATCCCTATCGTTCCTGACGTCGACACTAGCGAAAATTATACCTTTGTTTTGAAGGAAATCCTTCAGAGCAACGCACTCCGTCCTGGTCTTGCACAAGTGATAAACAAGAACATGCTTGCGCATCGCCAGTTGCATAACGGCAACTTTTCTACTACGATCAAAATAATCCTCTCGTGTGTACTCCAGATCAAGACCAACAAACTTGTACATGTCCTCACGTAGCCATTCCTCATAGAGAGTAAGAATCTCCTCCACCTTGTGGGGCTCATTGGTGTACAACACATCGAGCTTAGTATTATCATCAGCAACTATAGAGAGACGCTCAGTAGTGTTCCTGAAGTCGTCCATGGAACCGAGGCTGAGACAACAATGGAGTTTGACTATGCTTCTCATACGAGTCGAGGATGACGGGAGCTACCTGCACTTCTCTGAAGGGAATAAGACGCGATAACCTCCAGGAATAGACCACTAGTTAACCTTTGCAGAGAGACGGCTGAGCTACCATGCGCCCATTTAATTGCTAAGGAAACGGTGAATGGACGATTGTGCTTCAGCAGCTCGTGAAACCATGCACTTCAAAAGTCATGACTGCCATGTTGTAATCGAGGAGCACCTAGATTGACTCTAGCACAGTATCTGGCACAATGAATACTAACAATAAATAGCCACCCCATCGGTCACCAGCACATCTTTTGACCGAGAGAACAATGAGAGGAAGCAAACAAGATGACCCTGTCGTACAAATACTACACGGGGACTGAAGAAAAATAGAAGCACAGTTCGGCCAGCACAAAATCCACGCGCGTGGCTCCACTTTGCTTTAAAGACAAACCTCAGTGATATCAACGGACCAACATCTCTATGTCTGTCCATGCTTCTCACATACAAATAACTGTGGGCTATCATAGATATTCCCGCCTAAACCCAACGTACATAAAAACAGTGGCTCCCTGGGTCAACAACTGCTTGAAAAATTGAAATAACAGAGTCATGAACTGTGACTCCATTCCAGATACAAAAGTGCCTCTCATTAGGAACCATCATGACTCCCCTCAATTTACCTCCCCCGACGTATCGACCATGCCTCTCCTGCTACAACGACCGTGCATCTAATAACATCATCACCGTTCCTCTCCTAAAGACACACCCAACCATATCTGATTAAACATGTGATTAAAAAAATTAAAACACAGAAGCAAGAGTATGCTTTTTAGCATGTATAACGGTGCCTCGCAAAAAGTATGTGAGGCAGCATAGGCACGTAAAAAACTTTGCTCGGACGCAGCACAGCTGGACAACTATAATGGGAGGCAGCTGGACGAGTCAAATATCTCGTGTCCCCATAACACCTCGGAATACACGCACACCATCTACAACCGGCATTCATTCCATTTCGCAGAATAAAAAATAAAACAAAAAGCACTCATTACTACTCTTGCTCTCTCCCATCTCCTTTATATTTTAATAAGCTCCGACTCCCTCAGCCACAACACAACTCATTTGCCTTCCCCGTCGCTTGCTTCTAGGGTTCGTTCTTCTTCTCCGTCTCCTGCTTCCAGGGTTCGTGCTTCTAACCGCACACAATCGATTAATTTCTAAGCCATACTTCTCTCGTAGATTGCTGGCCGTGGGTGCTTGCCCTAAGCTTCCCATCACAAGCCATCTGCCTTATCCGTCCGCCTACTTTTAAGGTTCGTCCTTCTTCCCCGCACACAGTCTCATTCCAAACAAGTTATTGAAGAGTTTTTATTGGGTCTCTTGATTAACTTCCAAGCCGTGCTTCTCTCGTAGATTTTGCTAGCTGTGTGCGCTTTCCCTAAGCTTCCCCTACCCAAATCTCCGTTCGTCAACCCTCGTTCATCTTCTGTCACAGGTAAAAAGCATATGCGTAAGCAGCATGCTCCGATCCGTATTTACGTTTTATGTTTAGGTTTTTCATTTGATAGTTATTGAAGCATCAAATCCGTTACAACAACTTCATTCTCTAATGGAATATAAAAACCATTTGAAAATCTAAACAAGTGTTATAAACTCTGTCATACTGCTTTTCTCGAAGGAGTAGATGAGAAGATTTATGGTAAATTTGTAGTTGTTACCTGCCTTCAATATAGCTACCATATTTGAAGCTAGCCGTTGTCTACCTTCCACGTTGAAGCTTGTTTTTAAATTGTTATGATATTCTTGTTTTCTTAACATAGCTTTTCTGAAATATTTAGGTATGAATTGCCCTGCCTGCCGCCAACCAGGCGGCCCTTACGAACCACACCCTGAAGTTATCCAGGAGTTTGAGGTTATTCTTGATGAAAATTGCTGGAGCCGCATGGTTAGTAAGCATCACTAACAAATTAGTTGCTTACAACACAGTAAAAATCGTCACTGTCACTCATACCCCCTTGCACCTACACTAGGTCCCCCTGCTGCCACTTCTTCGCACCTGCCTTGTGTTTTCAATTTCCATTAGTTTGCTTGCCTATGCCCTGATTAATATAGTCCTTTAATTTATAATACAATTATGTTGTTATCTGTAATTCCTATCAAAAATTCATATCAAATTTAAGAAATCTTTTAACATTAACAGTACGCAAGTTCAAAGTTATACTTACAGGTTGTTATTTGCACTATTTTTTCCAGTATGTACCTTGTAATGTCAGAGCTTTTCTCGCTGAATACATTGAAGAAGAGAAGAAAGAAGCAAGAAAATTGCGTAAACAGCAGGTAGAGCCAGCCCTTCTTACACATGAAGGAAGGTCTTACAATGCTTTGTTTAAGCATAGGGCAAACTACACAAAGTTCTGCGGTGATGAGTGGAACATCTTTGCGGCTGATTATGAACTTCGTGCTGGAGACCGCATAGAATTTGAACTACCAGACGAGGGTCTCAATATCGAAATACAAACATATCGAGATAACAAAAGGATGCTTCCATTACCCCATGTTGGTAGGTATTTAATATTACAAACATTACAGACTTATCTTCTTTCGCTGTAATTTTATATCCATGAATCGAACTGAATAATATTAACCCCGTGTTGGATGTAACTTTATCTAACTTTAAAAGCTTTTTCTTTTTCTAGCTCTCGACGATCTTTCTTCCGACGATTTCAACCATGTTCACTGCTGTGTCTACTCTAAGGATACTGAGCTCACCTACGACCAGACACGATTCTTTCTACAACGCCTTTTCGGAGATACTTTCATCCGTTGTCGTCCATTTGTCCATGTCCCGACTCACACTAATACCAAAGACTACGTCATGGTTGGTTACAACTATCCTTGTTAAAATACCAAAAGTATTTTGCTCATATGTAATATAAACAATACCAACGTAATATTGCTTATAGGTAAAATTAGAAAAAACTATTTATTCAAACCTAAAACAACAAAACTTCTGTTGTTCTTTTAATATGTTGTTTTATCTGTTTACACACAAACCTGAACATGCCAGGAACTATATTACTTCGAATATGGAATTTCTTAATGTTTGTGCACTCACCATATTCAGACATCCTTTTATTTATTGCCCAAGTGACAAATCAACGGTTTTAATTTCTATTTAATTTCGATTTTCTTCTGGAAAATTCTGAGGAGCGTTGTCTCAACACTGAAGAGATGGGTGGACATGCCAACCAATGGCAGGGTAACCCTTGAAGCTCCTGATGAACATACACATGTCATCACTCCTTCATCGTACTACATCTCCAAAAACGACGGCGGGATGGTAATACAAAAGTCTTCTTTCAGAGACTTCATATCAGCTGCATCCTTCATTGAAAATAACGTTGTTCTAATCACTTTCACAGAGCGAAATGACCATTCTATGTCCATCATCATTCAGCGCATCATGTAGATTCCGTCGGAACCAGCACCTAAAATGGAAGCAAACAGTGCATCTCCTAGAATGTTCAACGCTCGTTTCATCATGATGCCTCCAGGAGCAAAACACTGATTACTATAAGTTTGCTAGATAGGATGGTAGAGTAATTTAACTATTATGGACCATGTGCTTGCTTGAACTATAGGAATATTCTTTTGCAACTTATGTAGCTCTTACAGACACTCAACTTGTTGTTTCAACCATCAGAATGATCCTTTAAAACAAATGATGTTTGAACCATCGAAATGATAATCGAAAAAATGTAGTTCTTATCATTTGAAAAGTTCACAATTCAAAAAAAAATTCATTTTCAAAAATGAAACGATACAAGAATCAGTTTGTGATTCAAAACCTCTAGCAATACGATGTTATAAAACTTATTCAAACCATCTAGTGAAACATATCTCAATTAAAAACCAAACAGGACTACGTTTTCAAGTCCAAACTTTATTTAGTTCAACTTTTCCTAAACACACTTGTACACCGAATAACATAAAAAAGTGCCTCCCTAACCAAGGAAGATTATTAACTAAAAAAACGTTTCACAACAAAGGCACGACCATGCATCTGCTGAATGTTCTAACGTTTACACGACCACTATCACAGCCAAAGATGCATCACGCAGGCAGCACGCAACGAATAAAGAAAATTCAATGAACAAAGACAAGTGAAAATCTTAAAAAAACAGATAAAAAACCCATGTTTCTAAAATTCTATGCTTGGAACCGCTACATGACTTGCAACTGCTATTTGGCGGTTTCCTTTTTTGAACAACAAAACAACCCTTTCACTTTTCCGACTCCATTTCATCCTCTTCCTCGAAAGTTTCTCGCCGGCCGCAGTTCACCACCGCACACCTCAAGCCATGGACGACGGGAAACTAACAACATTCACCGAACACATCACTACCCACGGTACAACCGTGCTCGAGGTGGTGTACACCAACGACCCAAGGACCATGGAGCGGATCATCAACAAGTACGAAGAATGGCTAAAGGAGGAGAAGAACAAGTTCATCGGCCTCGACCTCAAGTACACACGTAAGAGCAGTTACATACGACAAGGGATCACCGTCGTCCAACTTTCCATGCGCGAGCATGTCCTTGTATACCACTACTGCAGGTCCGAGCGCTCCCAGGCGTTAGTTGACTTCCTGCAACGGAAAGCGGTAACTTTCACTAGCGTCGACACCAGGAACGACAAGACCATGGTTGCCCGTGCATGCATCAGAATTCCATACGAGCACCACGTCAACATCTAGAGGCTATTCTGCATCAAGGGTGGTGGAGAAAGGGACTCCATGTCTGACCTTGCAGCGGCCATCATCGACCCCTCATACAAGAACATGAAGAAATCATTCCCAAAGGAGAAGCACCAGTTCTGGGAGTGGAAGCCACTTTCCCCGATACACCTTGAGTATGCGGTAAAGGACGGGTATGTTAGCTACGAGTTGTACTGTAGAATCCTAATCATCAAGAACGGGCTACGTCATCTCCACCAACAACCAATGAAGGAAAGACTCCGCCCACGTAAGAGCAATGACGAGGGATCTTCCAGCTACTGGAAGCGCTGGAAGGGAAACAGTGGTTGCTAAATTGCGAGAAAATGGATGTCTACATTAAACTAGTAGGAACTACTATTATCATAATTTGGATTGCATGAACCTATGTTGTAAATATGTTTGTTGTTGCTCAAAGATGCTGTGTGTATTGTATTACTAGTTTACGTTTGAACTTTGAACACAGTGGTGTGCTCATGTACTAATTTGGATTGTATGAACCTATGTTATAAATATGTTTGTGGTTGCTCAAAGATGTTTTGTGTATTGTATTACTATTTTACATTTGAACTTTGAACTCAGTGGTGTGCTCATGTACTAATTTGGATTGTATGAACCTATGTTGTAAATATGTTTGTTGTTGTTCAAAGATGTTGTGTGTATTGTATTACTATTTTACGTTTGAACTTTGAACACAGTGGTGTGCTCATGTACAAATGGATACTACGTTTTGCATGTCTAAATGCAATTAGTAAGTTATGTCTAAATGCAATTAGTAACTTATGTCCCAGTACTGAGAAAGCATATATTGTATCCATGATTATAGAACGAGAGATATATCTTGCACGATATTGTATTATAATTTTCATACTCAACCTTTACAAGATGCATCGTGCATTTACAACAATATGTGATGATATCATGGTAAACTCTCAGTACAATGCTTATTAAACATTGGCGTGAGCAATTCATAAATATTGCAGAAGATCATTTGGTACACCGTCACAAGCGACGAGAACTTTGTTACCTTAACCACATTGAAAAAAAATCCTTGCCTCCATTTCACATCAAACACCGCTCCGTCCATTCAGAATATCCTAGCTATTGTACACAAGTTCCTCTCCGTACACCAGTTCTGCATGATGCCACAAAACTACACTACTGTGTGCAACTGACCTATTTACAAGCGTGACCCACTAAGTGTCTACTCAATCCATGCCTGTGGTGCCACGCACCCGTGACCCTAGAGACTACACATCTGTGCATCATTAACCGAGCCCCTCTAACCAGATATTCGGACTGATGCCTCTACTGCCGTGCATCCGTGCCTCTAGAATCTTGACACCAGCAAGTGGGTTCAAAACCGTGCCTCCAGACAACCGTGCTTGTACTGACTGCAGTGCCTCTGTTTGGTTGATCAACGTGCCTCACTTGAAACCCAAAGTAACTCTATGTGCTCCGCACGCGTGATCGCCAATGCAACTTTGGTGCTGCACAGATGCGTCTCTCACTATACATGTACCTCCACAATCATGCTTGTACTGACTATAATTCCATGTCGCCGTTTTGTTCAATCCACGTGCCTCACATAAAACCAACAGTAACTCTACGTCCTACACACACGTGCCTCTCGCATGAAACCCATAGTATCTCGCCCGTACAACTTTGGCGCTGCACACACGTAGCTCTCAGTATACCCGTGCCTCCTCACGACCATGCCTGCACTGACTTCAATTCTGTGCCTGCATTTACTTAATCCACGTGCCTCACATAAAAGAGATACACAGCCGTGCCTTAGAGTAAACAACACACGTGCCTCTACTGTATTCAAAACTATAACCCCAATTAAATAACATCCGTCCAAAAGAACATCTTTAAAAGAGATGCACAACCATACCTCTTCTACAAACATACAACAGCAATGAACACTTAGGTTCTTAGGTTCATATCGTTTCATATATCAAGACAACATTAACCCGTAGCATAAATTTTTAAACAAAATCCATTTATGTTCAAAGGCTATAACTAACATCACTGCGGCAAAAGATTGAAGATAACAACAAGCCTCCCATCACGCACTTTGAAAGTTATTAGCACCAAGTTGTTTACTTCAATAGACGATGCCTGGAGAAAATCACTGAAACCTTCCTGTTTGAACACCATTCTACTACCCAAGCCAATGAAGTATGAGCAAGGAGTGCTCACATATACATCATCATCACTAGATTCCAAAGTAACTTCAAGGGTTAAAACGCCAGTCCTAGGAAAAGTCACAAACTCCTTCAAACTCCTCACAACAATACCAGGAATAACCTGACAAAAACATCAAGCTATCAGAAAATAGAACAAAAATTTAAAACTATAAATAGAAGAGATAATAAAAATAAATAAATAAACAGAAACAACGAAAAAACTATGGAACAAAATCTGACCATATGATAACCATTAACATTCATGGAATCAATCCTGTGAACAAAAGGACAACACGGTATGTAGACATCATCAAAGCGTTGACACCTCATGAAATACATCTGCTGATAATTAAGAAAAACACCGCGGGTGTAATAACAACTCCCAACAAGTTCCATCTCGGAGTCGCTCAAACCATCAAGAGCTACAAAATATAATTACACAGGCTCAAGGGAACAGAAAAATCATCGTGTGCAATAAAACAAGCTAAAAATTTCCTTAAAAATAAACCTTACCAACAAAAGGTAAAGGAGACAACGCATCTCCATGACCAACACGATAAAAATCAATATCAATCCATGTTCCATAGTGTTCAAGCCTAATGGTCATTATATCATGAGGACAAACACCATAATCACTGACCGATCGTTCCCAGGAAGGACCATGGAATTTACTCCTCAACCGACCATGACTAAACAAAACACCATACAAATAACCCTCATTGCACTGAAAAGCAAGATCAGTATCTTCGTCACCCCTCCTTATGGCTAAAGCTCTGCACTCCTCGATGTAACGAGCAAGATGAGCTCTGACACTGCATGGAACATACTGCAGAACAAATCAAAACAAGGATCATAATCAAAACCTAGACAGCAGGAGCAGCACCAAAAGAAATAAATGTGTGTGCCAAAAATTGAACAATTATAAAATGGTATTCTTACAACACGCCTCCAACAACGCCGATCAAGGACCACACTGAACCCATCTACAGAAGAATCAACAGAAGAACACGGGCCACCGGGCATACGGCAAAAAGGACAAGCCGTAACTGCAAGGAACACAATGATTATCAAGAACTAATCACACAAAACCCAGTTGAAACTTGACATCTGATAGTGTTGGTAGTCCCCACCCGTAACTACTCCATATCCCGGAAATATAATGGGAACAAAAAGAGAAACAATAAAGGGAAACAGGGAAACCCACGAAGGCAACCGGTAGGGAACGGCGATCACGCGAACGGGAAGCGCGGTCGACGCTAAAGAAGGACCGCCGTAAAACCAGGCAACAAGCGCGGCGGCCGAGACAGGGGCCGCCATAACCACGCGACAAGAGCGGCGGCCGCGACGGACGAAGACGACGGCAAAGAAAGAACAGTGCTCGACGACGGTTCGCCCACACCAGAGAGAAAACAGATCTCAAAACAGATCAAAAGGTTTTACAAAACATTAAAAGTACAAGGACTAAAGTGAAAAAAAGAAAACCCAGAAAGGGAAACCAGAAACCGGAAAACACGGGAGACACCGTACGAGCGACAAGTGTCGCGCGCGGAGTGCCTCGGAAAAGTCTCCCGACCGCTCCGCGCGTGACACTTGGCGCGCGCGAAGCGCTCCCCAACTAATCGTTGCGAGGAGCGCTCCTCAATTAGTGATTTCGTTGAACATGGCAAAGTATTATTCGCCGCTGGCCGGCCCAATTAGGTCACGTGCGATATTATTTATTTATTTTGATGATTTCTCAAAAAAAATTTATGGTTATTTTTGTTTTATTTCTTATTTATTTCATTTTACATTTATTTCCGTATTTTGGATCCATTTTTAAATTTATTTATTATACAAGAAATACGTGAAACAATAGGCCCTGAACATTTACCTTTAAGCAAGTGAATTAAAGTTAATGATTTAAAAATGCATGAACATTTCCAATGAATATTAGTATAACAAGTAGTTTTTCATGTTTCGTATAAACATGATTAATGATTCAACAGAAACATTTTCACGGCATTAACTTTTCATTTAATACACATGAAAAAACATAACAAAGTGTAATTTTTATTGAAATAAACAAATAATATATCTTATTGGGCGACAGGACAAGCCAATGTTGACCGTGGGAGGTGGGGAGCGTTGGTGGGGGCTAGTGTCGCCGGGGGATCATTGGGAAAATTTCATGAGATCTGATCGACTAGAGACGTCTACGTCGACAAAGGGGAGGGGCATATATCAAATTTGATGAGGCGTATGATATGGCAGAATTTTTTTGTGAGAAGATGCAGATGTGGATGTAGGAGGGAATTTTTTTTGCGAGTTTTGCCTTGTACTATGGTGACACTGACACATAACCACCTTGGTCGATTAGTTTTGTTAGGTTGCTTCTCTCTTGATCTTGTTATTGAGCAATGGACTAACATAATATTCTACAAGTATTGTTTTGTTTTGTTTCTGCAAAAATAAGTATTGTTTAGTTATTGTCTAAACAAATAATTAAACCCTAAAAAAACACAGGTTATTATGTTTGCTTCTCTCCTAGTCTTGTTCTTGAGCAATGGACTAACATATTGTTTAGTTATTGTCTAAACAAATAATTAAACGCTCAAAAATATGGGTTATTATGTCTGCCATGTGTTTCTAGCGTGCGACAGATCGAGTACCATGTCGCATGAAACTTGTCCGAGTTGAAATAACACGATACATATGAAGACTATGTGTTTTACACGTGACAAATATTGTCTCTGTAAGCTATTACAAGACTTGTTACATCACTAAAGTAATGATATCAAAAGTCTTATATTAGTTTACAAAGGGAGTATATAGAAAGTGTAATCTATATACATTATGGGATCGCTACTTCGCTAGAGTTGCTATGTGGATGTAGGAGGGCACACTCGATGAGTGGGTTAGAGTTGCTCTAACCGTGAACCAACCTGTGTTTGAATGGTTAGAAGGACGGTATCCCTATCCTATCAGGGTTCAAGTCCTACGTTTACGTTGACTACGAAGGCATTTGTGGCGACTTTGTCAATCTCAAGGTAATGTGTCAGCTAAATCTCTCGAAAGTGCTCATAGGGGTGCGCGTGCGTGCGTTTATAAAGATGAATATATGAGCGTATGCGTATGTACCGTGTTAAAAAAAATTGCTCTAACCAAGTCATCCACGATTACTTTGTGCTTGTAACCACTTCGTCTGGTACCACAGTCTACAGTGACACCAACACGTTAACAACATTGGTCAATTAGATTGTCAGGGGCACTTATCTTCCAATCTGTGTTCATGAGCAACGGATCTCTACTTTTAATGGAGCAGTTGGTAGTCTCTGCCGGTCAATTTTCGTCCCACCACTTTCGTCCGGGTTTTTTCGTAGGTTAACCTTCATAGATTGTTTTTCATCGTTTTTTCCGTCTGATTTATTTTTGTCTCACCTTCCATTATTATATCCTCACGGTGATTTTTTTCACTCTCCCATTAAAAACTTTCTTAACATTTGCAAACTTTCCTAACCATGCATGTCACAGACGGGCAGGTATTGATATCACGTTACAAACAATAAAACCCATTTTCATGGAAATCAATTCAAATCCTAACTTTCCTAACACGTTGATTCTTACCTTTTCTGATCTCTACTCAGTTGGTAGGTGGTATCTTCGCTTCCTACTCCCAAACCTCGATCGCACAATCCCCGAGGATTCCCCACGATTCTACACACACAAAAGAAACAAGCAAGAAAAACCAGCGTGACTGAAACCTACGAACCTATGTCCCTCTTCCTCCCCAGCCGTGAAGCGAAGCCGGCCGGCCGCCACCCATCGCGTGCGCCTAGGGTTCTCGATGGAGCCTGCGGCCTCCATGTCATCGGCGAATAGGTGAAGGGCGGCCTCAAAGGCCCTGGAGCTGCAGCTACGGCGGAGGACGCTCGAGACCATGCTGGAGCAGTGCGGTTATCGAGACGATGTTCAGGAGTGCGAGGACGGGAATCCGGGCTAGGGGCGGACGGCAACATCAGCGACGGGGAGGGGCCACCCTCGGCGCCGGGGTTGGCGTATCCGAGGGCAGTCCACGGTGGCTGCGGCGATGGTGGGCTCATATACCGTTCATGGAGCTCTCCCGGCACCGCCGCCCCGTTTCCCATCTCTTCCCGATCCGGCGCCGCACCATCATCTCCTATCTCTCCCTGAAGTCACGATACTGGTGGTTGCCAGGGGCTCGATCCAATGAAACGCAGGATGGTCGGACACTCCAGTGCGGATGCTTGCAAGGGCGTGCTGGCCCTCGCTTGAAAGGGGATGAGACTGTCAGGAGGTTAACTTGGTTGGCGAGAGACCAGGCGCAATATGTGGTGGAGTGGAGACGAGGAGGTTATGGTTGGTGTGGAGATCACGTGCCAGCTGCTGGGAGGATCACGACGATGGCCTGTGTGCGTTCCAGGCATTGGGCTGGGTAGCAATGCAAGATGGCTATGTGACTTCCATGGCGATGCAGACGGAACAATCAACGTCAGCATGGCCTTGGTTGGCTTGGGAAGGCTTCAAAAACTGTATATTGGTTTCATCTTGCTTTTTTTTCTCTTTCACAAGTACATGTTCACTGATTCTATTTTTTAGTTGATGTTCTTTTGGTTTTAATGATGCATGAGGGTGTGATAAAAATGATTAGAAGTAATATACACTAACGTTAGGTTTAGCATTGGGGGTAACTTGGTAAGTAGTAACAATTTGTGGGTTCAAGCCATGCACCAGCAGAAGGATGCCATGCCGAGGAGTGTCGGATGTGGCCGGACCTCCAGTTTTCACGGAAGATGGCGGGCGAGCCTCCACATCAGGGAAGAGATGAGGGGCTCCGGGGCACTTGCCAAGGAAGCTTCTCTTTGTAGTTTCTGTGTGCCAAGTTTCAATGGTCGGTCTGTATATTTTTCTGAAAGCAGTTTGTGAATTCTGAACCTATTTGACTAATACTGAAGCCATCTCTTGTTTTCACTCCTTTTGAACCTAGCAAAATGACCTGCTTGGGCCGAACGAGGACATGGGCATGGTGGTGGATATAAGAAGCATGGCAAACATTCAGCTACAGAGGAACATTATGAAAGGTATGTACGGTAACTCTAGCCATGCATGGCCACACACCAACAAATGTTTTGCACTGTTGCATATGTTCTAACCTAAACAAAATTGTTTACTGTGAACTGAACAATGATGCGTCGTGATACAGAGGTTGGAGAGGCTGGAGGAGACCATATGCCAGCACAAAGCGCATCTTGATGGCCATCAATATGAGGAGCTGGACCTACCCACCAGTTTTAATAAAATCAGACCCGTAAATCAGGCTAATTGCAAGCATCGGGTACTTGTTAGCTATCAATTAAATCTCTTGTCCTGCAAGAACATGTACTTATTTGGATGAGAGGACTGTAGAACGACTCAATGAAGAGCCAGATCGATCGTCCGCTCCCAGCGCACTCCCCGGTTCTGTCGTGCTTCCCCGTGTACCAACCATCCAGTAAAGGTTCTGAGTTTAACATCTTTTTAGGAAGAAATTATCTATTGATCCACATGTTTGTATTTTGGCAGACATGAGTTAATTTATCATCTTTTAAGGAAGAAATTACTAGAGAGAAGAAAGCCCAGTTTTGCAAGTAGTGACAGTCCAACATCATATTGACAAATCTGGTTTCTCTTTCCATATACATAAGTGTATAATTTGTTTTGATCAAGAAAGAAATGTATACATGTTTTTTATATATGCATCTCCCCTGATCTGTTTGTAGTAAAACCGACATTGGTGTTGTAGTTTTCCTCATATTTTAGTGCTATAAGTACTAACTCGCTTTAGTAGCAATATTTTCTACTCAGGTAGATGCCTGTTTCTGTCCAACCATGGACCTATTATATTGCTTTGTTGTAAATTATTAAGCCTGAATCAATCAATGCATTTCCTGCAGCCTATCTCATGCAGGTAGATAGGTGTTGCATTCACAAGCAAGCCACTACGCGCGATTAGGTTGTTCAGATTCTCCTCTGGTGTCGAATTGTTTTGGTTTGTACTTTGTTCTCTTCGTTTTAACTGCTATCTTCTCTTACCTCTTGCAGACTAATGTTTCCTTATGGGAGAGCTGCTAATGGTGAGCGATATTCCTTGGGTCATAACAAGATATGAGTTGAACAAGTACAAATAAAGGTAAATGGCATATTTTCACCGCAAAAAAATGGATACTCTTATCATTTGCTTGTCTTACCACAATAATTGGTGCGCTTGAAATTTCAGAAAACGAAATATGTATGGCAGTTTGATTGATGCATTGATGATGTAATTATATGGCTAATATATGAGATAAAAATAGCTACATGGAGGGACTTAATTTGGAGTTTGTTATGGTTTGTCCCATGTGGTGGATAATGGTTCAGTAGACATACTCGATTGGTTACTTCCAAGTAGTTTGGTTAGTACGTGAGGACCTTGGAGGGAGGTTTGGTGTTGATTAATATGTGTTAGTGACCATGAGTTAGGATGACACTGTCTGATATTGCCGGATCCTTCTATACTGCAGCGAGGTTCATGTGTTCAGTTCATGTGTTGTTTCCTCAGCCCTTACCGCCATGGTTTTCTCAAGTGCAACCGCAAGCTTAGTAATAGCAAGATAGTAACAATATTTTTTTCGAGGGTTGACATGATTATGAATGTTTGGGGAATTCTACTTTTGTTTCTACCTGATGATTAACTGTTCGCAAGATGTGTGTTTATTTTTTATTTTTTTTGTTGGTAGCTTACCAAGCGGATCAGACCACTTGGTAAGATGTGTGTTTATTGACTATGTGGCGGTGAAAAATTGAGAATAGGAAGGGATTTAGCATGGTGAAAAGAATATATTGAACTATAATTGTTTTTCATAATATAAGGTATGCCAACCGTATATATTTTCTCAACAAGGAGTTAAACACATATTGAGGATGGTAAAAAGCTTTGTTTGGACCTATATTATGAAATTAAATTATTGGAAATTTCCCTTGGGTTGAAAGAGTAGTGGACTTCAATTTCTAGGTCTATAATTACAGAAAATTTATGCACTTGTGTTGTTCACTTTTTCATGTTTTCTTCAGGCATTGGGCAAGGCTCCTCCTGTGTGGACCGCGAGAGATTTAGAAGGCCGAAATGGTTCAGGCAATTGTCGACCATCCAACTTATCGAGAGATTTAGAAGGCCGAAATGGTTCATGCAACTTATTGGGCAAGGCTCCTCCTGTGTGGACCGCGAGAGATTTAGAAGGCCGAAATGGTTCAGGCAATTGCTGACCATCCAACTTATCGAGACCATCATGGATTCAACCGAGTTATTTGTGATATCCAGAATATAACCCGACACAAAGAGTTATTTGTGATGCCAACCGAAGTATAGAAGTACATGCATTTGCAAAAAATAGATAATGCATTACTCTTATATTCTACTCCCTTTGTAAACTAATATAAGACTTTTTAGATTACTAAAGTAGTGATCTAAAAAGTCTTCTATTAGTTTACAGAGGGAGTAGTATGCTATCTCTATATTTTTGAGATTCTTAAATTATCAGAAATCCACCTTTAGTGAAGGCATTGCTATGCATGATTATTTTATGAAAGTTAAACATACAACATAAATCGATGACTTGATAATTTGTTATATTTGTTGGAAACTAACCGTGCGGAGCATAAAGTCACTTAGGTGAATCGGGTATCTGAGACGAGGAGCACAAGATACCTTGGAGTTAGAATAAGTTCATGGTGTGAAACAGGATGATGCGACACACACACACACAAAGGTGTGGTTCATATGTAGTCTCACCCATCTCGCACCACAAGCACACATCTGTAGGCCCATACATGGTCCACATTTGTTGGCCCGTGGCAAAGCACAATGTGCATCCATGAGCAATTTGTGGCTATATTTTATTGCATCGGGAGCAAGAATGCGTTTTACTGTTCTTGCCAACGGATTATATGCGCCAGTGTATATCTGCAGAGTCACCTCTCTTCAGATTGTGTAGAGGAGCTCAGACCAATTATTAGAATTTAAATTGCATGTCTACTCCAATACACATCAAATTATTAGCTTTTATGTGTGCACATTGTATATTCTGTAGTCTGCAACATCAAATTATTAGCTTTTATGTGTGCACACTGTATATTCTATAGTCTGCACACATCTCACAAACGTTCGGGTGCCTGTTTACTACTCCCTCCGTAAAAAAATATAAGAGTGTTTATCTAAAAGCTTCCTTCCATGTACTTTTCGCATAGTTTAGATTTTTGTGTCACCTCTCCTTGGGAATTAGGGGATGTCCTACATGTCAAAGCATTTCTGGTCTAATCCTAATCTGCCATGTTTTGGAGCTTATGAATTTCTTAAAATTCATTTACTTAAGAATGCAATCTTCCGGTGTTCACTGATATAACGTGTTGTCTTTTGCATACTTTTTGTAATTTCGGTAAGATTGATCACATAGATGGTTCTACATGGATAGAGATATCCACTTAATGCACATCTGTTGAGATTCAAAAGGTAATTGACATTAGTTGAGATTCAAAAGGTACTTGATTTTTGTGAAAATTATCGGTTCATGTTGTGCCCATTTGTAGACTTTTTCTCAGTTTTTAAAAAAATATTTGTATGTACAAGCCGAATTCAGGTGCGGTACAAGCCATGGTGCACTATATACTTACCAAGGGTGATGTGTTTGTTGGTTGAAAAATTGCTGCAGTTAATAGCTTCGGTTTAATATTTGACACGGACTTGAACCGTTTGCAGTGTCATTGTCAGGCTGATTATTGCTATGGAGAATGAAACATCCATGCTATCGATGAAGAACAATCTTACAAAATTGGATATATCTTCTTGTGCTATTATTGCTGAAATTAAGAAGCGCATTATGAGTCTGAGGAATTGTCAAGCTTTGTGTACCTTATAATAGTGGCACCCATGGATGCGTGAAGTTGAGTAATATTAATACTACTTAATCGTTGACGACATATATCCAGTTAGCGAACGATTTGGTTAGTTAAGGAGACACAATGACTACCGAGAAGAAAACAAGTGAAAGAGAGTCTTTATTTGTCGATGTATGATGAAAATCAGATGCCCACCTTGCTTAACACATATTTCCGAATTAAAAGAATAATTTGATCAATGTTTCTATGTTTTTTATTATTATGTGGCAACACATGGACATTCGGCTTTTGCCCGTTGCAACGCACGGGCATTTCACTAGTTAGCCTAATATTCGAGCACTTGCTCCGAAAATACGGACTATCATGCCTTGCCTGCGTTTCCAGCGAGGGCCCGATCGAGTACCGTGCTGCACGGCCCCTGTCCGGGTTGAAAAAACACACTCGCCGCCCAAAAGAAGACTGCCAAAGAATCTGTATAAATTCATTCACTTTGTCTTTCCACTCCCTCTTCTTTACATGACTAAGTGTGTGCCGCCCGTGTGTGCGTGTTACTACATCGAACGCGGCCCCGGTCAGATCCTGATCCACTCGGTGCCGTCGATGAAGCTGAGGGAGATGAAGGGCTTGGCCTCCTCGTCGGTGAGCTCCCGCGACCAGGACACCCTGCCGGAGTAGCTGGCGCCGGGGCCCGTGCACTTGTACTGCCCGTAGAACACCGTCCTGCATCATCATTCATCGACCATCCACCGTCAGAAACCGGGGGAGGGGAGAGGACGGAGACGGTGGAAAAGGAAGAGAGAATGGAGGAGGGGAATAGGAGCGTACAGCTCGCGGCTGGGGTCGCCCCAGTTGGACCAGCCGCGCGGGACGATGATGTCGTCCATGTAGGTGTAGGCGAAGACGACGCGGGAGAAGGTGCCCCAGGCCCGGCCCAGGTAGAGCGCCCCCGACCCCGTCACCCTGCAGCCGACGAACGAGAACCCCGTGTCCTCCAGCATGCTCTGCCGGTTCTGCGCCGTCAGCGCCCCGTAGTCCCGCGCGATCGCGTGCACGTGGCAGCCCTGCTAGCACAACACGCACACAGTCATATACACATTCCTCGTCACACGTCCATTCTGTAGAGTGTAGATTCTAGTGCCACCGTGCTCGTGAACACTGTAGAAAACACAAAACAGAAAACATGGGGGCACGAGACGAGACCGAAATATTTCACGTGTATCGAGCATGTGGGTGTAGGGCCGCCCGGGCGACGGTCGCGGCGCCGGGGGCACAAACGGACAGCAGCAAGAGGCCGTGTGCATGCATGATTCAGCCGCTGTGACGAGTCGGTCGAAGACGCCAAGATTGCGACTGCAACCGGCCACGGAACAAAATCCTGGCATTGCGTGCCACAGATGTTTGCCGGCTCTCTTTTTGTGTCGTACATGCTCTGTTTTTCTCTCTCTGCGTGCGCAGTATTGCATGGAAGGTCTGGCAATGGAGCATTAGGCATCGAGGAAGAAGAGGAGGGCGAGCACGTACCTCGTAGAGGGAGAGCGCGTTGCCGAAGATGAAGTCGATGGACCCCTCGATGTAGCAGTCCTTGTAGTAGTGGCGCCCCGACTGGTCGTAGAGCGTGTCCTGCGCGCCCAGGAACCGGCACCCCACGAACGCCGCGTTGTCCGCCGACACCCGCAGCGCCACCGCCTGCTTCCCCGTCGCCCCCGCGTTCGGCACCGGCGCCGTGTTCTGCCAACGCAACACGCGCGCGCGCATGTAATTAGGACACCCACCTCGCGCTCTGTATGGCGTACCGGGCAGAGCACTGGCAGCAGGGACGGCGGCGGTGATGGTGAGTTACGTACGTACCTTGAAGGTGATGTTCCTGGCGATGAAGTACTGCGCGTTCACGGCGAACGACGCGGACCCGTACGTGCCGAGCGGGCGCCCCCTCGGCCCGGCGGGCGTGTCCGCCGTGTCCCCCCACTGCACGATCGTCTTGTCTGCGCCGGCGCCCTCCAGGGTGATGAACGCGCGCATCGACGATATCGTCACCTTCTCCCTGCGACCAAGTTGTGGGAAGCCAGAATTCTAAGACACGGCGAAAATCTTAGCCAAAATGCCACAGTAGTTCGAAGTATTCAATGGTAAAATTAGTTTGAAGCACTAAAATGTGATAGTGTGATCTTCGTGGGGCCTTTTTCCTGACGCCCACGATTCCAGAAAGCGCCTCCTTCCTCCCACCCGTGAACCGTTGATCATGGACGGCTGGATGCAGGCACGCATCTTCGGAGCTCGCCTCCAATGGAGGCAGCAAAGGAACATGGCTTGGCAACGGCAGAAGGCAGGGGGGCAGGGGCAATGCACGTACGTGTAGGTTCCGGCGTTGACCTTGATGACGACGCGGACGAGGTTGATGGTCGGGAGCGAGTCGACGGCGGCCTGGACGGACGTGAAGTCGCCGGCCGCGGGGTCCTTGTCGACGACGAGCGAGTAGGACGGGAAGGCGCGGGCGAGCGGCGCGTGGTGGAAGGTGCTGTGCTTGAGGCCGCCCACGTAGCGCACCCACCGCATGAACAGCCGCTCCAGCTCCTCCGCCCGCGTCGCGTTCTCCGGGAACGGCCGCCCCGCCGCCCGCCCCGGCCGCACGCCCCGCGTGTGCCCGGCCACGCCCGCCGGCGGCACCACGACGAGCACCACGGCGGCAATGCAGAACAGGAACCGGCCGGCGCGTGGCATAGACATCGATACGTACGCCACGGCCAGTTGCTAAACAATGCCGGCGCGGTGGTGACTGGACGGACGGCCGGGCAGCTGGAGCGGCGGGCGTGGCAGGGGTGGTGCGGGGGCAGGCGAGAAGGCAGGGGAGGGGGATTTAAGGAGCTCGAATGATCGATCACGGGCGAGAAGCGAAAGCGAGAAGATTGTACGTGGAGTGTGGTGGGGTGAACTGACGGCCTGACGCGGCACCACTCGGGCGGGTCATGGTTCACGAGCCGCCTAGTGAACTTGGCACTGCGTTGGTGGTTTGTGGCGCGTGTTCGCCGCTCTGGGGCCGCTCTGGCCGTGTCCGTCCCCGTGCTCTCGCGTATCGACCCGCCCTCGCTCTTCTCTTCCTTCCGGACTTCCACGTGACAGCGACGTCCCCGCGCGCAAGTGCTGTGCTTTGTTCGCGACCAGACATCCAGGTGACATGATTGCCCAAGCTCTAAACACCTTCCCAGAGATGTCTTGTAGACCGAGTTTAACAATCTGCTCCCACAAATAAGAATGGGTGCTCCAACGATTGATGTACACATGGATCGAAGGACTCTTGTTAACATATTTCTTTTTTTTATAAAGATATGGTATGTCATTGACGTACTCATGAAAACAAAAAAAAAAACATGTTTGCCGCGTCCGAGCACGCACTTGAACTCCTGGAGTTTCCGGGAGCCCGTAGCGCCCTTTATCCGGCCTCCCCGTGCTCTGCAGCCTCACGCCCGAGCAAGTTGTGCTTCGGCCGCCGCGTCGAGCTCGCTCCTGTCGAGTTTTGGCCACCCCAACTCCTCTCGTTTGCCCCAAAGGACGCGCCTCATCCCAGCTATCCGTAGAGCCAAACGTCGCTGCAAACCGTCACCCGTAGAGCAAACCAGAGGCACTCCGACGTGCTTGGTGGTCACCGGCGGCATAACTAGTTTACATCTTCATTTGCATCATCTGTTGAAATTGCACTTTTACATCACCATTTTACATCTTCGGTTGGAGTTGGCTCTTTCCTAGAGATGTAAAAAACACTTTTTAGAGATGTAATTTTATATCTCCTATTTTACATCTTCAAATTTACATTTTCAATCCATTGGCAAGCAAAACCTCAATCGATTTTTCTTCGTAGAACAAAGCTTCCGTGAAATCAATTGAGAATTTTTTTTCTCAAAAATGGTCGAATATATTATAAAAGTTCATCAGGAGTACAGAGCATCACAAGCATAATAAAGATTAGGTTCAAATGCATTTTTGCCCCTAGTTGGAACCTACCCACGAGTTTTGCTCTTATTTTTTGACTCTGCTCAGTTTTGCCTTTAGATTTTCCTTCCACGTAGCCTGAATGCCCCTTGACCATTTGACCAATACTTTAAAAATTCATAACAAATTGATATGAACTCAAAAAAATACAAACAAGATATCAAAATGTTCAGATAAACATTACATTTATGTGTATGTCATTTGCATTTAGGATAAAAGTACCGTTTAAACAACCTAAGGTTATTAATGTTGTTAAAATTATTAAAAATAAAAAGGTATAAACAATATTTTTTTCAGGAATAAAATTACATGCAAATGTAGGTGACGTTTTCTAAACATCTTGATATCTTATTTGCATTTTTCTGAGTTCATATCAACTTGTAATGAAATTTCAAAATAATGGTCAAAGTCGTTTGAACATTCATAACAGGTTGATATGAACTCAGAAAAATGCAAATAACATATCAGGATGTTTGGAAAATGTCACCTACATTTGCATGTAATTTTTATTCCTGAAAAAAATCTTTATACCATTTTATTTTTAATAATTTTAATAATATTAATAACCTTAGGTTGTTTAAACGGTACATTTGTCCTGAATGCAAATCTACACATAAAGGTAATGTTTATCTGAACATTTTGATATCTTATTTGCATTTTTATGAGTTCATATCAATTTGTTATTAATTTTCAAAGTATTGGTCAAACAGTCAAAGGGCATTCGGGCAACCTAGGAGGAAAATCTAAGGGCAAAACTAAGCAGAGTCGAAAAATAAGGGCAAAAACCGTGGGTAGGTTCCAACTAGGGGCAAAAATGCAATTGTCCCTAAAGATTATATCAAGATTTCGACACAACCAAACGACCAATATTACCGCCAGAACGAGCCATTGACGCGCCGCTGTCGCCGTTCCCCTACCGGAGACAGTTTGACCTTATCAATGACTGTCGGAAAGTTTTTGTGCACGTGTCCCTATGGACTAGCGTTCTGGAGCCACAATTGTCGTGGTTGACTTGCATAGATCTGAAATATCTGACACGAAATCTCGTCACATGATGATAAATTTTAACCTCATCGCTCAAAAAAAGGTAGGAATATACTCTAGACCTACGTCGACTATGTCCAAAAGGATGAACTCGAGGTGGATTGAATTCCAAAAACAAACCTAAAGAAGAAGTGCCACCGTCTGCCCGATCATCACACTAAGGACAAAAAACCTAACCTAAACTAATACGAAGCGGAGCCACCGGTATTCTTCTCCGCGCCACCGACCACCAATGCGACAAGCAGTGCGGAGCTAATCCACAGGCTCGCTGGTGAAGTTTGGAGGATTTTTTTTTGCCCTAGCCGGTTAGGGTTAGGGCAGGGAATGAGAGATTTTGGTGGAGCAACATCTTGGACAAACCCTCCGCTGAATTGATCAATCAATTGTGGACGCCGATCAATCTGCGAGCTGTGCTCGTCTTCATGCCGGCCGCCTCGGCCCGTGACCCCCGGACGCCCCGGTTTCCGAAGCGGCCGATGGACCGCGCTCCCTGGCACGTTTCGACAGACTCACAGACCTGCATGCTGCCGCCATTACGAATGACGGCCAAGAGCGACCGCTTTGCCGTTCGGAGCAAGAGGACAACGGTGGTCACCCACCGGCCGCGTGGACGGCGCAGTCGTCGTGTCGACCATGCATGCACAGCACAGCACAGCTAGCAGCGGCGCGCGTCGAGGATGCGCCGCCGTACGTGGGCAGCTGATCGGTGGCCATTCTTCTTGCTTGAACACACGCGCTGCGTCCGCTTGCCCCAATTCTTCCTCCACCTAACGTACCGGATGCGAGGTTAACTAGGGTTTGGCACGCCGAAATGGCTTTGACGCCTTGCTGTGTTCCTCAACTTCCTGTACGTGCCATTCGTTAAGGCGTTGTTAGTGTTAGGGATTTGATTTGGCTCGTGTTCGCGAACACTCTAGAACGGAAGGGGTCGAGCCTTTACGTGATTCTTAAGCATCTGTTAAGGCATTGCCGTTTAATGAACCCCTTTTTTTACGAACGGATCGTTTAATAAAGCTTTTATCTTGCGTACTATACTTGTGTTGGTTAATTAACGCTTGAGCAGGACGATTCACGTCCCAACCACATGAAATAAATCGCATCAGCTCTTGCACCAGCTCAACAGCCAGCCTCCGACTGACCGATCCGTGTAGTCATCGACCGTGCTGATTAGGGTAACCGAAGCTGGTTTTTGTCGCGTCATCCGCCGTGCTGAGGAGAGTAATCAAGGCCGCCGGTGCCTTGATTACTGCCTTGTGGTCATCTGTCGACTGTCATCCAACCTCCAAGTAGTAGCACCATAGTAGTACCACTGCAAATTTGTCCATGGGGTCATTTGTGATTCCTGTACTGCAAATTTGTGCGAAGTTGAATTAAGGGTGAATTCCGTATATGCCACTCAAAACTTGTCCGTATCCGCATATGCCATTGGAAATTTCCCTCTATCAAATATGCCACCGAAAATTTGCACCGCGTACAGATATGCCACTATGGCCAGTTTGACCGTTAGTTGACTGTCAAGTGGAAGGTGAAAAGACGATTTTGCCCCTGGGCTTTCTTGTGCACTGCAGCACCAACTTTATCGATCCAGTACTGTAGCGTTCAATGCACTGCGTAGAATACTTTCGCGTCCAGTACTGGAGCAACTAGTGCGGCGGGCGACGTACTGTAGTAACAATTACTGTAGCGCATGATTTTTTTAAATGTGTCCTTCTATATTGCGAACAATTTTTAATAATATTTTTTGAAAGTGAACAATTACTGCGACGGAGGCAGTGTTGCCAACAATATTTTTTTAAAGTGAACAAAATTTGGAAAAAGTGGGTGGCACAGTTTTTAAAAAAATCGCGTGCTACAGTAATTGTTGCTACAGCAGGCTCCGTCCCATATTGAACATCTTTTTTTAAGTGAACAAAATTTGAAAAAAAGTGGGCGGTACAGATATTCTCATTTTTTTAAAGGAACAATTGTATTTATGCCCCTAGTTGGGTCACACTCGACTGATTTGCCCCTATTTTTTCAACAATTCCGGTTTTGCCCAGCTCACTTCACTCGCCTTGTGTTTTTGCCCTTCCGGGGCGGTTCCGACCAATCACGGTTCGCCATGTGGCGACTGCTCACTGGTCGAAACCGCCCCGGAAGGGCAAAAACACAAGGTGGCGAACCGTGATTGGTCGGAACCGCCCCGGAAGGGCAAAAACACAAGGCGAGTGAAGTGATCTGGGCAAAACCGCAATTGTTGAAAAAATAGGGGCAAATCAGTCGAGCGTGACCCAACTAGGGGCACGAATACAAAAATCCCTTTTTAAAAAGTGGGCGCTACAGTGCATCAGATGTTGCAGTGTCGCTCGGTTGCTACAGTGTAGGTCAGGGGCAAAATTGTCTTTTCACCTTCCACTTGACGGTCAACTAACGGTCAAACTGGCCATAGTGGCATATCTGTACGCGGTACAAATTTTCGGTGGCATATTTGACAGAGGGAAATTGCCAATGTCAGATGGGGGTATGGGCAAGTTTTAAGTGGCATATACGGAATTCACCCTTGAATCAATTGGGAGTTTGTGGGTATTTTACCTCAGTGCATCGTCAACGAAGTTTAATTGCGTGCGAAAAGGAAGTGTTGAAGCCGCTGCGTCCAACGAATCATGAATGGTACTGTACTACTCCCTCTGTTCCGAATTACTTGTCTTGGATTTGTCTAGATATGGATGTATCTAGACTCATTTTAGTGCTAGATAAAGACAACTCTAAGACAAGTAATTCGGAACAGAGGGAGTAGTAATGAATGGGTGCTGTTGTTGCAAATGATGAAAGAAATAAGCACATATGTTGGAAATATGAGCAATTTACCAAATGATTTTATTAACAGAAATACTAGATAAAGCATGACTAATATAGAAGAGATAAAACAAGTCATGTGTTCTGACAGAGAGAAGGTAAATAGCTTCTGCATATATGAACCATAGCCTATCATATCTAAAGCAGACAGTATAGCAAGTAGCATATATGAAGTAGAACCTAACATGTGTAGGATAAGGACTAGAACAAGGAATTATGGCAGAACCTTTAACAGGAAAGATAAGAACACGTACGGGACAGCAGCAGCAGAAGCGCTGGACTTGGGGTCGGTGTCCTCGCCTGCCATGTCGTCGAGGAGGTCGTGGACGTCGGGGAAGAAGTCGTCGTCGGGGAAGTAGTCGTCGGCGACCGGATCGTCCGTGATGAAGCAGCCAGTAGTCGCGCTGAGCGCTCCCCAAAAACCTTATCACCCTTCTCCCGTACAGGACTCAAAAGGTGCGGTTTCGGAGGCCTACTGTCCCGACCTGCGGTGCACGCCGCAAGCCGGGATGGGGAAGATCGTAGCAGCAGCGCAGTGCTCAGGAACTTTGTGGCGAGAGGAAGGGGATCTTCTGGTGTGTCACTCTGGAGAGGAGCGACCTCTCTTATATAGGCACAAGAGAAGGACGTGAAGAGGCTGCGGCGGGAGGTGAAGCAACGAAGGGAGACGAAGCGAACATGTAGCGGCCGAAGAGGCGCGCCGTTCGAATTCAGTGTCCACTACAGAAAAACGTTTCAACTCCCACGTGACCTTTCGTATACCCGTCGTGCGTGGCAAAAATTTAGACATCGGCTCGGCTCATTCCCGCAACCCGCGGCGCGTCGTGACGAGGCGTGGCGAGGCGGACGGCGAAGGAGGAGCGCGCGTGGATGTCCCTCTTATTCTCATGCTCATACATGTGGGGAAAGAATCTCCCTTATAAAGAGGTTCATGAAAGTGCTAGTGATCGACTAGAGGGGGGTGAATAGGCGATTTTTATGAAAGTCTTCAAAACATGTGAGTTTCGAAGACAAATGATAGAAATAAACCTATTATCATGCAGCGGAAGGTAGACTACACTAGGCAAACCATAGTCATGTATTTAATGAAGTGAAAGCACAATGACAAATAGCAGCTAGGCAGTAAGGATCAGGTAGGAAGATGTTGAGAAGCCAATCAGTACACGTAATCACTTAGTGAAGTCAAATGGTGATGCTATCGTACAATAACTTCACAAGAACCAACAGTAAGTAAAGGGAAAAGAAGGATGAAACCAGTGACTCGTTGAAGACAATGATTTGTTGGACCAGTTCCAGTTGCTGTGACAACTGTACATCTGGTTAGAGAGGCTGAGATTCAACTCAGAAGACCTCGTCTTCACCTTATTCCCCTTGATCTAAGGACACCCAGTCCTCGCCCAATTACTCTGGTAAGTCTTCAAGGTAGACTTCCAAACCTTCACAGACTTCGTTCACCGGCGATCCACAATGACTCTTGGATGCTCAGAATGCGACGCCTAACCGACTGGAGGATTCACAGTCCTCAAGTGTAATAAGTCTTCAAATCACACAGACAAGAAGACTTAAGTGATGCCTAACACTCTTTGGCTCTGAGTGGTTAGGGATTTATCCTCGCAAGGAATTCTCTCTCAAAGGCTTCGAGGTGGGTTGCTATCAAACGACAAAAGCCGTACTCTGAATCTGAGCAGCCAACCGTTTATGGTTGTAGGCGGTGGGCTATTTATAGCCACTTGGCAACCCGACCTGATTTGTCCAAAATGACCCTGGGTCACTAAGGAACTGACACGTGTTCCAATGGTCAGATTTCAAACTCACACGGCAACTTTACTTGGGCTTCAAGCAAAGCTGACTTGCCCGACTCTGGACAAGATTCGCTCTCAAAGTCTTCACTCGAAGACATAGGTTTTGTTTAAGCATCACTTCAGTCATTCTGACTGGTTCTCTTGGACCCCACTTAACAGTACGGTGGTTCCTATGACTCAACACAGAAGAAAGAGAACTACGAAAGATCTAAGTCTTCAAGCTCCATAGGCTTCATGTGGTGTCTTCTCTTGTCATAGTCTTCAATGTGAATATCTTCATATACCACCTTTGACTTCAATGTCTTCATACATTTTTAGGGGTCATCTCTGGTAGGAAAACCAAATCAATGAGGGACTTCTACCTGTGTTATCCTGCAATTCTCACAAACACATTAGTCCCTCAACTAGGTTTGTCGTCAATACTCCAAAACCAACTAGGGGTGGCACTAGATGCACTTACAGTTCAACTCCCTCTAAACTAGCAATGTGGGACTAAACTTTTGTTCCACCTCTTGCCTTGCACAAATGGGCTGCGTGGGCCTCTAGGATTTATTAGGAATTTCTGAAACTGCTATTGGGCTAGGCCCAAAATAGACAAAATTCCAGCAATCCCCCACCAGATCCTAGAGGCACACTGTTGGGGAACGTAGTAATTTCAAAATTTTCCTACGCACACGCAAGATCATGGTGATGCATAGCAACGAGAGGGGAGAGTGTTGTCTACGTACCCTCGTAGACCGAAGTGGAAGCATTGATGCAACGTAGAGGAAGTAGTCGTACGTCTTCCCGGTCCAACCGATCCAAGCACCGTTACTCCGGCACCTCCGAGTTCTTGGCACACGTTCAGCTCGATGACGCTCCCCGGGCTCCGATCCAGCAAAGCTTCAGGGAGGAGTTCCGTCAGCACGACGGCGTGATGACGATCTTGATGTTCAACCGTCGTAGGGCTTCGCCTAAGCACCGCTACAATATGACCGAGGTGGAATATGGTGGAAGGGGGCACCGCACACGGCTAAGGAACGATCACGAAGATCAACTTGTGTGTTCTAGGGTGCCCCCTGCCCCCGTATATAAAGGAGCCAAGGGGAGGGGGCGGCCGGCCAAGGAGGGCGCGTCAAGGGGGAGTCCTACTCCCACCAGGAGTAGGACTCCCTTCTTTCCTAGTTGGAGAAGGAGAAGTGGGAAAGGAAAGGGGGGGCGCCGCCCCCCTCTCCTTGTCCTATTCGGACTAGGGAGGGGAGGGGCACGCGGCCACCTCTTGCCTCCTTTCCTCTTCTCCCTTAGGGCCCATGTAGGCCCAATAATCCCCGGGGGGTTCCGGTAACCCCCCGGTACTCCGGTAAAATCCCGATTTCACCCGGAACGATTCCGATATCCAAATATAGGCTTCCAATATATCGATCTTTATGTCTCGACCATTTTGAGACTCCTCGTCATGTCCATGATCACATCCGGGACTCCGAACAACCTTCGGTACATCAAAATACATAAACTCATAATGAAACTATCATCGTAACATTAAGCGTGCGGACCCTACGGTTCGAGAACAATGTAGACATGACCGAGACACGTCTCCGGTCAATAACCAATAGTGGAACCTGGATGCTCATATTGGTTCCTACTCATTCTACGAAGATCTTTATCGGTCAGACCGCATAACAACATACGTTGTTCCCTTTGTCATCGGTATGTTACTTGCCCGAGATTCGATCGTCGGTATCTCAATACCTAGTTCAATCTCGTTACCGGCAAGTCTCTTTACTTGTTCCGTAATACATCATATCACAACTAACTCATTAGTTGCAATGCTTGCAAGGCTTATGTGATGTGCATTACCGAGAGGGCCCAGAGATACCTCTTGTAAGTGCATCTAGTGCCACCCCTAGTTGGTTTTGGAGTATTGACGACAAACCTAGTTGAGGGACTAATGTGTTTGTGAGAATTGCAGGATAACACAGGTAGAAGTCCCTCATTGATTCGGTTTTCCTACCAGAGATGACCCCTAAAAATGTATGAAGACATTGAAGTCAAAGGTGGTATATGAAGATATTCACATTGAAGACTATGATAAGAGAAGACACCACATGAAGCCTATGGAGCTCGAAGACTTAGATCTTTCGTAGTTCTCTTTCTTCTGTGTTGAGTCATAGGAACCACCGTACTGTTAAGTGGGGTCCAAGAGAACCAGTCAGAATGACTGAAGTGATGCTTAAACAAAACCTATGTCTTCGAGTGAAGACTTTGAGAGCGAATCTTGTCCAGAGTCGGGCAAGTCAGCTTTGCTTGAAGCCCAAGTAAAGTTGCCGTGTGAGTTTGAAATCTAACCGTTGGAACACGTGTCAGTTCCTTAGTGACCCAGGGTCATTTCGGACAAATCAGGTCGGGTTGCCAAGTGGCTATAAATAGCCCACCCCCTACAACCATAAACGGTTGGCTGCTCAGATTCAGAGTATGGCTTTTGTCGTTTGAGAGCAACCCACCTCGAAGCCTTTGAGAGAGAATTCCTTGCGAGGATAAAGCCCTAACCACCTAGAGCCAAAGAGAATTAGGCATCACTTAAGTCTTCTTGTTTGTGTGATGTGAAGACTTATTACACTTGAGGACTGTGCATCCTCCAGCCGGTTAGGCGTCGCGTTCTGAGCATCCAAGAGACATTGTGGATTGCCGGTGAACGAAGTCTGTGAAGGTTTGGGAGTCTACCTTGAAGACTTACCAGAGTGATTGGGCGAGGTCTGTGTGACCTTAGCTCAAGGGGAATACGGTGAGGACTGGGTGTCCTGAGCTGCGTGTTCAGGACTGGGTGTCCGGGACTGTGTGTCCTAAGGTTTAAATACCTAGCCGCCCTAACCAGACGTACAGTTGTCACAGCAATTGGAACTGGTCCAACAAATCATTGTCTTCAGCGAGTCACTGGTTTCATCTTCCCTTCTCTTTACTTACTGTTACTCCTTGTGAAGTCATTGTATATTCGCACTATCTTTTGTCTTCACTGAGTGACTGCGTGTTCTGTGTGGCTTCACAATATCTTCCTACCTGATCCTTACTACATTGTTGCTATTAGTCATTGTGCTTTCACTCTATTGAATACTTGACTATGGCTTGCCTAGTGTAGTCTACCTTCCGCTGCAGGGTAATAGGTTTATTTCTATCGTTTGTCTTCATAACTTCCACGTTTTGAAGACTTTCATAAAAATCGCCTATTCACCCCCCCTCTAGTCGATATAACGCACTTTCAATTGGTATCAGAGCAAGGTGCTCCCTTGTTCTGTGTGATTCGGTTTAACCACCTGGAGTTTTAGCTATGTCGACTGCAGGGATAATTAAATTCTCCGCTGCATGCCCCGTCTTCGATGGAACTGAATATCCCTACTGGAAGAATAAGATGCACATGCATCTTGAAGCCATTGACGTCGACCTATGGTATGTCGTCAAGAACGGCGTTCCCAAGGCTAGAGAAGGTGTCACTGCTGCTGATGTCAAGAAGTTCGTTCAACTGGACTCTACTGCCAAGAATATCATCTGTGGTCATCTGACCAAAGGACAGTATGGCCGTGTGAGTGCTTTGGAAACATCTAAGCTGGTCTGGGACTGGCTCTCCAAGGTCAATGAAGGCGTCTCAACCCAGAGAGATCAGAGAATCAGTGTCCTTCGCAACCTCTTCAACCGCTTCAAGCGAAATGACAATGAGAATGTCCAGCTCACATTTGACCGACTCACTGACATCACAAATGAGCTTCAAGCCCTCGGCGCTACTCAGATCACCAAACATGAAGTCGTCAAGACACTACTGAGATCACTTGATAGTTCGTTTGACACCCTAGCCTTGATGATTCAAGAATGTCCTGATTTCAAGACACTCGATCCGTCTGACATGCTTGAGAGGCTCAACACACATGAGTTTCAGCTTTCTGAGAAAAGAGATATCTACGGTCCAAACTATGGGCGAACTCGTGCCTTGAAGGCGAAAGTTGTCTCCTCATCTGAAGAAGAATCTGACAGCAGTTCGGATGATCCTGAAGACATTGGAAGGGAACTTGCTATGCTTGTGAAGAAGTTCCAAAAATTCACCAAGAAGAAAGGTTTCAGAAAGTCTTCCCGATCAAGGTCAAAGAATGATGAAGCTTCTGCTCACGACTACACGAAGAAAACATGTCACAAGTGCAAGAAACCTGGCCACTTCATCTCTGAGTGTCCACAGTGGGACAATGAGAACAAAAATAAGAAGAAGAGCAAGGAATATGACTCTGACGACAAGAAGAAGAAGAAATACTCAAAGTCTTCTTCCAAGTCTTTCTCAAAGTCTTCATCACACAAGAAGAGCTCATCTGGCAAGGCACGTGTGTTTGCTGGCAAGGAAATGGACTCAGAGGAGGAGTCCGCTTCTGAGGAGGCGGAGGTGGAGTCTGAGGAGGAGTCTGATTCATGCGTCGCGAGTCTGGCTACAGCATACGTTGCCAAGTCCATCTTCAACATGAAGACAATGACTTCATCACCGACACTGATGCAAATGACAAGGACTACTCCACTTCTACCTACTGCTTCATGGCACGCGGTGCCAAGGTAAACACACGCACTACTCACTATCAAACATCTAGTGACGATGACTCTGATTGTGGTTCAAAACCCAGCTACAAAACACTTGCTAAAATTGCAACTGAACAACAGAAAGCTATGGAACATATTCAAAAACTGTTAGACAGAAGCGATGATCTGTTAGATGCTGAAATGACTCGATCTCAGTCCTTAATTGAAGACATAAAAAATCTTCACGTTAAGTATGAGGAACTTGAAAGTCGTCACGAAACTCTCTCAACAGCTCATGAAAGGCTTTCCTATGATTATCTTCAAAGGAAGCAAGATCTTGAGAAATTGAGAGCGGCTCATGAAGATCTTCAAAAGGAAAACGAGTCACTTCGCGCCAAACAGATCAGTTCCGCTCAGGAAGGATTTGAACCACCATGTCTTAAATGCATTGAGCGTGATAATGCTACTTCTGTTGCTGAATGTTCTACTGCTACTACTGTTGCAATATCTTCAACTGTTGATGTGGTAACTAACCCCTCTGCTAAGGATACCACTGCTATTGCTGATGAGAATGCTAGGTTGAAGACATTGCTTGAAACAGGGATGTACAAAAGTCTTAAAGGGCATCAGACACTATGTGATGTCCTCAAAAAGCAGATTCTGAACCGAAACCCGAGGAAAAAGGGTGTTGGGTTCGTAAGGAAAATGAATGCTGATGGCTCTTACTGGAAACCTGAGCAGTACCCCAAAACCACGTGGGTTGCTGCAAAGGAACCTTCAGCAGATCCATCCAATCTATCTGGCTTCACTTGTGCTAACCCCATTATCATTGATGAATCCCTTGATGCAAACTATAAACTGTTTAAGAATCAGAATGGTGAAGTGTTTGCCAGGTACATTGGTACTAACTGCAGGAATGGACCGCCTATGAAGAAGATCTGGGTTCCGAAAATGTGTCTGGAGAATCTTCCTGTGAATGTCATCATGACACCTCACGTGAAGAAGACAAACCTCAGACCAAAGGCGTCATACGGTCCAAAGGCTTCATACAGACACAGGACTCACCTGAGTCGCACTAACGCAAATGTTTTGCAGGGAAACCATACTCAGGCATATGAATATGAGAGCGGTTCATCAAACCGCCATGTTCATAAGACCAAGAACTATTCTGCTTATTCTTATGAGTACTATTGTCCGCCTGCAAGACTGTTTGCTAGGGCTCCAAAGCCAAAGTTCTCAGATGCTACACTTAGACTTATTGCTTCTAAGCCACCCTTGAAGATGTGGGTGGCTAAGAAAGCTTAACTCTCTTTTGCAGGGAAAGGTCTCCAGTAGAAAACCAAAATCGTCTGACGCTATTGCTGGGGACCTTAAACATCTTGTAGGGCGCAAGATCAAATGCCCGAATGGTCTTACTATGTACTTCGTTCCTGAATCGCTTGCTACTCTCCCTATTTGTCCTAATCTGGATCTAAGCTTTCATAACCCACTGGTTCGTCAAATGTTTTTGCTTCACAATGCTCTTCGTGAAGCCTATCCCCCTAACTGCACTGTAGGGTACGACACCAGCATCTTCAGAATGGATTATTGATAGTGGGTGTACAAATCACATGACTGGCAAAAGAAGCCTTCTTATGGACTCAACCTTACGTCCATTCGACAAGAGCCACATCACATTTGCTGACATTGGTAAAAGTAAGGTATTGGGTCTAGGTAGAGTTGCAATCTCAAGGGATCAACACATGGATAAAGTCATGCTTTTTGAATCCCTTGGCTTCAACTTAATGTCTGTCTCAATGCTTTGCGATTTAAACATGATCGTAATATTTGGAAAATATCGTTGCCTTGTTCTAATGGAATCTGACAAGTCTCTAGTATTTGAAGGGTATCGAAAAGATGATTTGTACGTGGTAGATTTCTCAGCAGGACCACAGCTTGCCGTATGTCTTCTAGCAAAAGCTTCAGAATGCTGGCTCTGGCATCGAAGGCTTGGGCATGCTGGCATGAGGAACATCCACACCCTGGCAAAGAAGAAGCATGTCATAGGCATCGAGGGCGTCAAGTTCAAGAAAGATCACTTATGCGGTGCCTGTGAGGCAGGAAAGATGACGAGGGCCAAACATCCCTCGAAGACAATCATGACCACTACTCGACCCTTCAAACTGCTTCACATGGATCTTTTCAGTCCCACTCATTACTCAACTCTTACTACTACTGCATGTCTCTATGGCTTTGTCATTGTTGATGATTATTCTAGATATACTTGGGTGCACATAATCCTTTACAAGACCGAAGTGCAGGATGTCTTCAGACGCTTCGCCAATTGAGCAATGAACAACTATGGCACCAAGATAAAGCATATCAGAAGTGACAATGGCACTGAATTCAAGAACACTGACCTTGATACATATCTTGATACCTTGGGCATCACACATGAATTCTCAGCCCCGTACACGCCACAGCAGAATGGGGTCGTCGAACGCAAGAACAGAACACTCATTGAGATGGCCAGAACGATGCTAGATGAATACAAGACTCCAAGAAAATTCTGGCCTGAAGCCATTGATACTGCATGCCATACAATCAATCATGGTTATCTTCACAAGCTTCTGAACAAGACATCTTATGAGCTCCTTACTGGCAAGAAGTCAAATGTCAGTTACTTTAGAGTATTTGGCGCCAGGTGCTGGATCAAGGACCCACATCACACCTCAAAGTTTGCACCAAAAGCACATGAGGGTTTTATGCTTGGATATGGAAAGGATTTGCACTCCTACAGAGTCTTCAATCTCTTTCATTACAAAGTGGTTGAAACAGTGGATGTGCGGTTCGATGAGACCAACGGTTCACAAAGAGAGCAACTGCCAAATGTGCTAGATGAAGTTCCATCCAGTGAATCAATCAAGCTAATGGGAACTGGAGAAATTATACCTTCTGAAGCTCATCCTGAAGAAGAACTTATCATCTCAGCACCTGATCAACATGAAGACAATGCTCAACCTGAAGACATTCCTTCTAACAACAACAATGATCAGCAAGAGCAAAAACTTTGCCCTGTACATCCTCGCGTTGCCAATGAAGTACAGATTGAAAGAATAATTGATAGCATCAATGCACCCGGTCCACTCACTCGTTCAAGGGCAACTCAGCTTGCAAATTTCTGTGGGCACTTCGCATTCGTCTCAATAACAGAACCCAAGAGAGTTGTAGAAGCCTTCATGGAACCTGAATGGATTCAAGCTATGCAAGACGAGCTTCAACAGTTTGAGCTGAATAATGTATGGGAACTGGTCAAGCGTCCCTATCCTCGGAAGCACAACATAATAGGCACCAAATGGATATACCGCAACAAGCAAGATGAGCATGGTCAAGTTGTCAGAAACAAAGCTTGTCTCGTTGCTCAAGGATATACTCAAGTGGAAGGCATTGACTTTGATGAAACATTTGCTCCTGTGGCTAGACTTGAAGCCATACGCACACTGCTGGCCTATGCAAATCATCACAACATACTTCTTTATCAAATGGATGTGAAGAGCGCCTTCCTCAATGGCAAGATTGAAGAAGAAGTGTATGTTGCACAACCTCCTGGCTTTGAAGATCCAAAACATCCTGACATGGTATACAAGCTCAACAAGGCACTGTATGGCCTCAAACAAGCCCCTCGGGCCTGGTATGACACACTCAAATACTTCCTGAAGAGCAAAGGCTTCATACATGGTTCTCTCGACCCCACTCTCTTCACGAAGACATATGATGGTGAACTGTTTGTGTGCCAAATATATGTGGATGACATTATCTTTGGCTGCACCAATCAGAAGTACAGTGAAGAGTTTGGATATATGATGCAAGAGCAATATCAAATGTCTATGATTGGAGAGCTGAAGTTCTTTCTCGGTCTTCAAATACGACAGCAACGCAACGGCATCTTCATATCTCAAGAGAAGTATCTCAAAATTGCCTGAATAAGTTCGGTATGCAAGACTGCAAAGGCTTCACGACGCCAATGCCAGCCAAGCATCATCTGGGTCCTGACGACAATGGTAAAGAGTTCGATCAAAAGGTATACCGCTCCATGATTGGTTCTTTACTTTATCTATGTGCATCTAGGCCAGATATTATGCTCAGTGTTTGCATGTGTGCTCGATTTCAAGCGGCACCAAAGGAGTCGCATCACTTAGCTGTGAAGCGAATTCTTCGATATTTGGCTCACACCCCAACTCTAGGATTATGGTATCCAAAGGGCTGAGAGTTTGATCTGGTTGGATTCTCGGATGCTGATTATGTTGGTGACAAAGTTGATCGCAAGTCTACATCAGGCACATGTCACTTTCTGGGACGATCACTTGTATGTTGGTCTTCAAAGAAGCAGAACTGTGTATCTCTCTCCACTGCTGAATCTGAATACATTGCTGCTGGATCTTGCTGTGCTCAGCTTCTGTGGATGAAGCAAACGCTCAAAGACTATGGCATTCATCTGAAGCAAGTGCCACTCTACTACGACAACGAAAGCGCCATCAAGATTGCCAACAACCCAGTTCAGTACTCGAAGACAAAGCACATTGAAATTCGTCATCACTTTCTCAGAGATCATGTTGTGAAGGAAGATATTGATATCATACACGTCAACACTGAAGAGCAATTGGCAGATATCTTCACCAAGCCCTTGGATGAGAAGAGATTTTGCAAGTTACGGTGTGAGCTAAATATCCTGGAATCCTCAAATGTCCTGTGATCAGGCACACATCCTAACCCTTATGCATATTGATGACTTAGATGTGCAACACACAAAGTAAAGTATATCTTCAATCAATGAAGACATACATTCTAAGTGTGAATACATTAATGTGGAATTTGACTTCGGAGCACCACGATAATTGTGCGCCGTGTCTGGGTCTAATACTTCCTATACGGTGGGTAACGCCACCACCAAATGTTCTATTTTGAAGTGTTTCACTCATGGCGTTACCTTGCTATGTCTTCACATTTGGTTTGGCTTCAATCTCAACATGTCTTCATGATT
The DNA here is from genome assembly GCF_056163025.1 of Triticum urartu. Lineage (NCBI taxonomy): Eukaryota > Viridiplantae > Streptophyta > Magnoliopsida > Poales > Poaceae > Triticum > Triticum urartu. The sequence continues at coordinate 62,361,760 of NC_141874.1, read as the reverse complement.
ATCTTCACTATGTTGATTATATATATATACTAGTGTTCTGTCCTCTACAGCATTAACTTATAGCTATGTCTTCTTGTTGAATCTTTTGAACTAAGTGAATGTGATCGGACCCTAACCTCTCTATGCTATCTATCTCAAACTCTATCTCTCCAAATCATATGCATTCTATTGAAACTGTCGAATGTCTTCTCCGCGTCCTTGTCAGCAGAAGATACAAAGACAAACCTTAAGTCCACCTTCAATGCTCATTCCTCCACATGAAACCCGGAGAAGTAGGAACGACCACCCGACAATCCAGGCATGCGTGGGACGTGGAACAAACCCCAAAATTCTGCATAATGGCCACGTGTTCCTTAGATGCGAATCGCCAGGGGCACCTGTGTAATAACGCAGTGCCGCCCCTGTACCTATAAATACACACTTCACAGCGGTCATTATCTCTTCTTCCACTCTCGCAAGAACCCTAGCGCCATCGCTAGCCCTCGACGACGCCGGCGACGAAGCGCTTCGCTGCCGCAACCTCTCCGACGCCGTCTTCACGCCGACCGCGGACATCGTCCTCTCCGCCATCGCCGTAGGTGTCCTCCGTCGCCAAGTTAGGGCACGGAAGATCGAACTGCTCGGCCTCATCTTCCACTCCGTCTAGCAGTTCTTAGTGTGGTAAATAAAACTTCCTTTTTACGGCACCGTTGATCCTATGGCTTTGTCACTTTCTACCACAAGCAGTTTCTATTCACACAAGTTAGATCTCTCTCATACTGCATCTCATAACATGCCTAGTATATTCACGTATGCTTCACAAAGTAGTTAGATTCCTCACTTGTACTGATCTCTGGATTCGTACAAATCTGGAACCAACTCCTTATCTATGAGTGAATGTCTTCTAAACTGATTTATATTCAAAATCTTCTGAGAATGCATATGACCTCTTCCCCTTCCCTCGCACCTTAATGCTGTCACAGGTACATGTCCGTGGGAGAATCCCTTGGTTCTCATAGTCTGCATTCATTTGCAGAATTCTTACAGCATCATATAAATTCTCCCGAAGCAAGTTCCTGTTTGTCCAGCAAGCGAAAATCTTTGAAGCCTTTGAATGTGTTGAAGCCTTTCAGTTTAAAGTTCATGGCTTCAGAGAAATCAGCAAGGAAGGGTTGCAGAAAGCGTCATGGAGAAACATCTAGATATCTGCCAGATGACCTCTCAGAACTGTACAAGACAGATCCTGAAGAGGTTTACAATCAGCGCAAGACCCGAATCCAATGGATTCGAAGATATTGGGCAGAACAATGGTTCAAATACCGATTTGTAACCCAGGAATATGCTGAGAAAAATGCCATCAAGAGACCATGGGGAGACATCCTATACAAGAATCTTCAACCCAGGTCCAGAGATGAAGCCATTGAACAAGGCTTCTATCCCTGCATGGTCCGTGGGCCACAGCCTGTTGATGCACACCCATCGTCACTACTATGGTGTCGTGACGACATTCTGTTCAAGCGCAACTTCAAGTTTGCCCAGAACTCAGCGAAGCAAAACAAGAAGACATTGGGACTAGACTTCAACCCTGGTCCCTCAGCTCCAAGGGCTGATGGCACACAAGATGCAGAACCCAATGTCGTCGGTCCTTTCTACAACCTTGATGGCCTCATCACCCATATCTTGGTTCAAGGGACTGCAGTGAATGAGCCTGCAGCTGACGCTGAATCAGATGAAGCGCCTGCAGCGCCGTAGCCAAAGAAGTTGAAGAAGCCTAAAGCTTCAAAGCCTGCCCCTTCACCAAAAATCTCACGGGCGAAGCCACTGGCAACTACACCTCCTGAAGACAGTGTGCAGTCCGAAGATTTATCACGCATCTCCAAGCCCCGGAAGGTCAAGATGCCTCTGCCACACACCGGCCAAGAGCTAATAGCTGCTGCCATTCTGCGCAATGATGCCATTGATCTGTCAAGTGATGAAGATCTTGCAGATGACGCTCTTGAGCAACTCATCAAGAGCAAAGAAGAAGCAGAAATCTTCAATGATCTACCTCTCTTTGATGTAACAATCATCCACAACTTCATTGATGAATGGTTTGACATGCCAAACATCAGCTTCGACGATCTCCAACTACCCATTGGCCTCAGTGTCGCCTTCCATGGCGCCATTGCTTCAGAGTTAGATATCGCCCAACGCATTGTTGAACTGAAGCAGAAGATTGACTTTGAGAAATCTCAGTTCAAGAAGCATATGGCCAAGCTCAGCGTGCAAGACGTGAAGAATTTCAAGATTATGCTGCACGAGCTCAAGGAAGCCTTTCTAAAGAAACGTGCAGAAGCTCAGGGTTCTTGTGAGCGCATGAAGGTCCTGGCTGATAGGTGTGTGCAAGCCTACAATGAGGCTGAGAAGCGCAAGGCCCTTGGGCGTCCTGGCATCGACCCCAGGATGGCTGCAAAGAAGAAGAAGCCCGCTATGGCCAAACCCGACGCACCAAGGCAGGAAGCAGATCCCATTGTCTTCCCAACTAGCATGACTGGCTCGAAGCCAAAGGCCAGGTCAACCGCTTCAGAACTGAAGAAGACGATGACTGCTGAGGCTGAAGCCAAAAAGAGGAAACATCCTGAAGCCTCTGCTACTGCTCCCTCCAAGAAGAAGCGGAAGACCAAGAAGGAATGGGCTGCTCCCACAGAGCCCTTAATTGTTGAACCCATCTCCATGGTTCGCCCTGACGCTGAACATCAAGAGCGTCAACTGACTATCCATGAGCCTACTTTCATAGAGGCTCATGAAGCTGAAGACTTTCCAGCAGCTGATCCCATCACTGCTGAAGACATTGGTCATCATGACCATGTTGAAGATGATGCAGCCCTTCCTCAGCTAGAACACCAACAGGTATCATCGCCTGTGCTAACGCACAGCGAACTCATCAGCATTGGTCGTCCACTGACGCCAATTGCACAGGATGCTTCATGGGCGGATCACCCACAAGCACAAGAGGAAGATGACTTTGAGGCCCAGCCAACTCCAACTCCACAAGCGTCGCCAGCGTTACGCAGGCTTCGCAAAGGACCAAGGCCTCCAGTCTCTGAGTCTGAAGCTAAAGCTGCTGAAGACATTCCGGCTGCATCAGCCGATGAAGAAGAAACCCCAAGCGCTGCTACACCCCCGTCTCACCAAGAAGCTATTCTCGAGGAGAACGTGACTGTGACCGACCCTCCAGCTCATCAAGTGGAGGTTGAACATCTTAAGGCTGCCACCACCAACACCATTGAAGCCACTGACGCTGTCATGGCTGAAGCTAATGTGAAGCCCTCACCAACAAAAGCACCAGAAGTCAGCGAAGCCACTGATCCCGCCACTTCTGTTCCTGAGTCTGCTACCGGTCCCCAGTTCGACTATCATGTTGAGCACATGCCTCAGGTACAGAAGCCAATCCCAAGATTGCCAAGGTTCCCAGGTCCTGCATCAGCACCTGGCTCCTTCAATATCAATGGCTTCAGAGCAGACAACACATTCTTCAACAGCTCCAAGAACCCCTACTCCAAGGAAAGAATATCATCTGATCGGTTCTGGAGTTATCCGCAGCGAAGCTATTACTCATGCGTTCTTTACAACCAAGGTCGCATCGTCCCACACAAGCGCCTTGACATTGAAGCTATAGCTGGTCTGCCCTGTCTGGAAGAAGCTCTGGATTGCTTCAAATAGGTTGGACTACTGTCGTTCGTCACTGACCAAGAGCATTGGAATGAAGAGTTGCTGCTCCAATTCTATGCCACACTTCACATCCGCGGGTATAGCAGAGATCCGAAGACTTGGGTCCTGGAGTGGATGACAGGAAACGTTCATCATGAAGCCAAAGCCTTTGACATCATTGAGCTCACTGGTTTGCCCACTCCTGGCGATCTCTACGAGCATGGCTGTCAGCTTCATAGTGAAGCTATTGAGAGCATCTTTCAGAAGACTGAACCTAATATGAGTCAGATGCTCAGTATGATGAAGCCATTGCCCCAAGATGCTGCTTATCCCACGGAGTTCTTCGTTGAAGACCTTGAGTATCTGCCAAGAACCATTTATCACATCATAAGGCGAACTCTTTGGCCAATCAAAGGACATTCTCCCCATGCCAAGCTGGAAGGTGCAATGAAGACTTTGGTCTTCTACATTCTTCATGGAAAATGCTTCAATACACAGGATTTCTTCATTTGCCAACTTGCTGCATCTGGCTCTGATCTGTTTGGTTTGAAGTTCTATGCCCCTTGGGTGATGCGGCTGATCAAACTTCACTCTGCTATCTCATATCAGCCCTCGGCCCGCAACCATCGGATCTTTTTGCTTGATGTGGATATGTCTATTGAAGCCATCTATCCTGAGCCTGCCAAGGAACCTCTCAGTCTTCAGAATGCAGAGCATCAAAGTTTCACTCAGAACGTTGAAGGCGTGGAAGCCGTAACTCGTGTGTATCCTTTGGCTGGCACTACACGTGCACTGCATCCTGCTCTCACTGAAGCCACTGACAGTACAACTGCTCCACGACCCAAGAAGCGCACTCGTGTTCTCAACGACCGAGAGCTTCTTGTGGCTCTTCATCAGAAACAGGATAGGCATCATGACTGGCTGAAGCGTCAGATGCAAAGCCTCTTGGTGGATGTTAATCGCATTCGCAATCTTGCCACCAAGAATGCTTTTGTTGCCCATGAAACCTCTCGCCGCACATGGAAAGGGCTAACGCTGATGTGTTCTGAAGATGATCTTCAAGAGGATGGCTTCACTGAGCGATTCAAGTTTGACTCCACACCTCCTCGAAGGGCAGTGCTGCGACGAACTCCATCCCTTGAAGACTCTGAGTTCTCTTCCTCTGCTGCAACTGTGAATGCCAGAGTGATCGAGGATGAAGACGATGCTACTTCACCGCCACCTCCTTCAGCACGCTTCGACTCTGCTCCAAGCTCTTCAGCACCGCCAAACATCACCAACGAGCCTGCTGCTTCACCTACTCCTCATGGGAACGAGTAGATGCTCTATGTCTTCAAACCTTTTTGGTCCTTAGTAACAAAAGGGGGAGAAGCATATGAGGTTGATAGTCTTCAAGCGGGTCCATATGGGCGGGTGCTTTATATTTTGCTTCGTGCTTACAACTCTCGTTTTGCTACATTTGGTTCTTTGAGTTGTAACACTTAAACTCGATGGTCGTCTGCTACTTATCTGCCACCTTGTGTTGCGATGATAACTTCCACATGTGCGACGATAAATTCCGCACTTAGATCATTCCGTAGACGTCCATTTTCCATTATGCATGTCATTATCTTCATATACTTTCACATGCATAGTGGATTGTCATCATAAGTTGAAGTGGATCTCCACAAGTACAACCTGCCATGTGCATTTGCATTCCAAAAGCAAATTACTTATATGCACATCTTCAGGGGGAGCCCTTGCAACTTATGAAGACAATTCCTTATCCTTTACAATTTCACAGATTATATTCCCCGTTGAAAACTTCAATTAATTTTTCATCAATCACCAAAAAGGGGGAGATTGTAAGTGCATCTAGTGCCACCCCTAGTTGGTTTTGGAGTATTGACGACAAACCTAGTTGAGGGACTAATGTGTTTGTGAGAATTGCAGGATAACACAGGTAGAAGTCCCTCATTGATTCGGTTTTCCTACCAGAGATGACCCCTAAAAATGTATGAAGACATTGAAGTCAAAGGTGGTATATGAAGATATTCACATTGAAGACTATGACAAGAGAAGACACCACATGAAGCCTATGGAGCTTGAAGACTTAGATCTTTCGTAGTTCTCTTTCTTCTGTGTTGAGTCATAGGAACCACCGTACTGTTAAGTGGGGTCCAAGAGAACCAGTCAGAATGACTGAAGTGATGCTTAAACAAAACCTATGTCTTCGAGTGAAGACTTTGAGAGCGAATCTTGTCCAGAGTCGGGCAAGTCAGCTTTGCTTGAAGCCCAAGTAAAGTTGCCGTGTGAGTTTGAAATCTGACCATTGGAACACGTGTCAGTTCCTTAGTGACCCAGGGTCATTTTGGACAAATCAGGTCGGGTTGCCAAGTGGCTATAAATAGCCCACCGCCTACAACCATAAATGGTTGGCTGCTCAGATTCAGAGTACGGCTTTTGTCGTTTGAGAGCAACCCACCTCGAAGCCTTTGAGAGAGAATTCCTTGCGAGGATAAAGCCCTAACCACCCAGAGCCAAAGAGAATTAGGCATCACTTAAGTCTTCTTGTCTGTGTGATCTGAAGACTTATTACACTTGAGGACTGTGCATCCTCCAGCCGGTTAGGCGTCGCGTTCTGAGCATCCAAGAGACATTGTGGATTGCCGGTGAACGAAGTCTGTGAAGGTTTGGGAGTCTACCTTGAAGACTTACCAGAGTGATTGGGCGAGGTCTGTGTGACCTTAGCTCAAGGGGAATACGGTGAGGACTGGGTGTCCTGAGCTGCGTGTTCAGGACTGGGTGTCCGGGAATGTGTGTCCTAAGGTTTAAATAGCTAGCCGCCCTAACCAGATGTACAGTTGTCACAGCAACTGGAACTGGTCCAACAAATCATTGTCTTCAGCGAGTCACTGGTTTCATCTTCCCTTCCCTTTACTTACTGTTACTCCTTGTGAAGTCATTGTATGTTCTCACTATCTTTTGTCTTCACTGAGTGACTGCGTGTTCTGTGTGGCTTCACAATATCTTCCTACCTGATCCTTACTACATTGCTGCTATTAGTCATTGTGCTTTCACTCTATTGAATACTTGACTATGGCTTGCCTAGTGTAGTCTACCTTCCGCTGCAGGGTAATAGGTTTATTTCTATCGTTTGTCTTCATAACTTCCACGTTTTGAAGACTTTCATAAAAATCGCCTATTCACCCCCCCTCTAGTCGATATAACGCACTTTCACCTCTCCGACAATCGGAGTGACAAATCCTAATCTCGAAATACGCCAACCCAACATGTACCTTTGGAGACACCTGTAGAGCACCTTTATAATCACCCAGTTACGTTGTGACGTTTGGTAGCACACAAAGTGTTCCTCCGACAAACGGGAGTTGCATAATCTCATAGTCATAGGAACATGTATAAGTCATTAAGAAAGCAATAGCAACATACTAAACGATCGGGTGCTAAGCTAATGGAATGGGTCATGTCAATCAGATCATTCACCTAATGATGTGATCCCGTTAATCAAATAACAACTCTTTGTCCATGGTTAGGAAACATAACCATCTTTGATTAACGAGCTAGTCAAGTAGAGGCATACTAGTGACACTCTGTTTGTCTATGTATTCACACATGTATTATGTTTCCGGTTAATACAATTCTAGCATGAATAATAAACATTTATCATGATATAAGGAAATAAATAATAACTTTCTTATTGCCTCTAGGGCATATTTCCTTCAGTCTCCCACTTGCACTAGAGTCAATAATCTAGATTACACAGTAATGATTCTAACACCCATGGAGCCTTGGTGCTGATCATGTTTTGCTCATGGAAGAGGCTTAGTCAACGGGTCTGCTACATTCAGATCCGTATGTATCTTGCAAATCTCTATGTCTCCCACCTGGACTAGATCCCGGATGGAATTGAAGCGTCTCTTGATGTGCTTGGTTCTCTTGTGAAATCTGGATTCCTTTGCCAAGGCAATTGCACCAGTATTGTCACAAAAGATTTTCATTGGACCCGATGCACTAGGTATGACACCTAGATCGGATATGAACTCCTTCATTTGCTGCTTCCGAAGTAGCTATGTATTCCGCTTCACACGTAGATCCCACCACAACGCTTTGTTTAGAACTGCACCAACTGACAGCTCCACCATTTAATGTAAACACGTATCCGGTTTGCGATTTAGAATCGTCCGGATCAGTGTCAAAGCTTGCATCAACGTAACCATTTACGATGAGCTCTTTGTCACCTCCATAAACGAGAAACATATCCTTAGTCCTTTTCAGGTATTTCAGGATGTTCTTGACCGTTGTCCAGTGATCCACTCCTGGATTACTTTGGTACCTCCCTGCTAGACTTATAGCAAGGCACACATCAGGTCTGGTACACAGCATTGCATACATGATAGAGCCTATGGCTGAAGCATAGGGAACATCTTTCATTTTCTCTCTATCTTCTGCAGTGTTCGGGCATTGAGTCTTACTCAACTTCACACCTTGTAACACAGGCAAGAACCCTTTCTTTGCTTGATCCATTTTGAACTTCTTCAAAACTTTGTCAAGGTATGTGCTTTGTGAAAGTCCAATTAAGCGTCTTGATCTATCTCTATAGATCTTAATGCCTAATATGTAAGCAGCTTCACCGAGGTATTTCATTGAAAAACTCTTATTCAAGTATCCCTTTATGCTATCCAGAAATTCTATATCATTTCCAATTAGTAATATGTCATCCACATATAATATCAGAAATGCTATAGAGCTCCCATTCACTTTCTTGTAAATACAGGCTTCTCCAAAAGTCTGTATAAAACCAAATGCTTTGATCACACTATCAAAGCGTTTATTCCAACTCCGAGAGGCTTGCACCAGTCCATAAATGGATCGCTGGAGCTTGCACACTTTGTTAGCTCCTTTTGGATCAACAAAACCTTCTGGTTGCATCATATACAACTCTTCTTCCAGAAATCCATTCAGGAATGCAGTTTTGACATCCATTTGCCAAATTTCATAATCATAAAATGCGGCAATTGCTAACATGATTCGGACAGACTTAAGCATCGCTACGGGTGAGAAGGTCTCATCGTAGTCAATCCCTTGAACTTGTCGAAAACCTTTTGCAACAAGTCGAGCTTTGTAGACAGTAACATTACCGTCAGCGTCAGTCTTCTTCTTGAAGATCCATTTATTCTCAATTGCTTGCCGATCATTAGGCAAGTCAACCAAAGTCCACACTTTGTTCTCATACATGGATCCCATCTCAGATTTCATGGCTTCAAGCCATTTCGCGGAATCTGGGCTCACCATCGCTTCTTCATAGTTCGTAGGTTCATCATGATCTAGTAGCATGACTTCCAGAACAGGATTATCGTACCACTCTGGTGCGGATCTTACTCTGTTTGATCTACGAGGTTCAGTAGCAGCTTGATCTGAAGTTCTATGATCATTATCATTAACTTCCTCACTAATTGGTTTAGGTGTCACAGAAACCTGTTTCTGTGATGTACTACTTTCCAATAAGGGAGCAGGTACAGTTACCTCATCAAGTTCTACTTTCCTCCCACTCACTTCTTTCGAGAGAAACTCCTTCTCTAGAAAGGATCCATTTTTAGCAACGAATGTCTTGCCTTCGGATCTGTGATAGAAGGTGTACCCAACAGTCTCCTTTGGGTATCCTATGAAGACACATTTCTCCGATTTGGGTTCGAGCTTATCAGGTTGAAGCTTTTTCACATAAGCATCATAGCCCCAAACTTTAAGAAACGACAACCTTGGTTTCTTGCCAAACCATAGTTCATAAGGCGTCGTCTCAATGGATTTTGATGGTGCCCTATTTAACGTGAATGCGGCCGTCTCTAAAGCATAACCCCAAAACGATAGCGGTAAATCTGTAAGAGACATCATAGATCGCACCATATCAAGTAAAGTACGATTACGACGTTCAGACACACCATTATGTTGTGGTGTTCCGGGTGGCGTGAGCTGCGAAACTATTACGCATTGTTTCAAATGTAGACCAAACTCGTAACTCAAATATTCTCCTCCACGATCAGATCGTAGAAACTTTATTTTCTTGTTACGATGATTTTCAACTTCACTCTGAAATTCTTTGAACTTTTCAAATGTTTCAGACTTATGCTTCATTAAGTAGATATACCCATATCTGCTTAAATCATCTGTGAAGGTGAGAAAATAACGATATCCGCCACGAGTCTCAACATTCATCGGACCACATACATCTGTATGTATGATTTCCAACAAATCTGTTGCTCTCTCCATAGTACCGGAGAACGGCGTTTTAGTCATCTTGCCCATGAGGCACGGTTCGCAAGTACCAAGTGATTCATAATCAAGTGGTTTCAAAAGTCCATCAGTATGGAGTTTCTTCATGCGCTTTACACCGATATGACCTAAACAGCAGTGCCACAAATAAGTTGCACTATCATTATCAACTCTGCATCTTTTGGCTTCAACATTATGAATATGTGTATCACTACTATGAAGATTCATCAAAAATAGACCACTCTTCAAGGGTGCATGACCATAAAAGATATTACTCATATAAATAGAACAACCATTATTCTCTGATTTAAATGAATAACCGTCTCGCATCAAACAAGATCCAGATATAATGTTCATGCTCAACGCTGGCACCAAATAACAATTATTTAGGTCTAATACTAATCCTGAAGGTAGATGTAGAGGTAGCGTGCCGACCGCGATCACATTGACTTTGGAACCATTTCCCACGCACATCGTCACCTCGTCCTTTGCCAGTGTTCGCTTAATCCGTAGTCCCCGTTTCGAGTTGCAAATATTAGCAACAGAACCAGTATCAAATACCCAGGTGCTACTGCGAGCTCTAGTAAGGTACACATCAATAACATGTATATCACATATACCTTTGTTCACCTTGCCATCCTTCTTATCCACCAAATACTTGGGGCAGTTCCGCTTCCAGTGACCAGTCTGCTTGCAGTAGAAGCACTCAGTTTCAGGCTTAGGTCCAGACTTGGGTTTCTTCTCCTGAGCATCAACTTGCTTGCTGTTCTTCTTGAAGTTCCCCTTCTTCTTCCCTTTGCCCTTTTTCTTGAAACTAGTGGTCTTGTTGACCATCAACACTTGATTCTCCTTCTTGATTTCTAGCTCCGCAGCCTTTAGCATTGCGAAGAGCTCGGGAATTGTCTTATCCATCCCTTGCATATTATAGTTCATCACGAAGCTCTTGTAGCTTGGTGGAAGTGATTGGAGAATTCTGTCAATGACGCTATCATCCGGAAGATTAACTCCCAGTTGAATCAAGTGATTACAATACCCAGACATCTTGAGTATATGCTCATTGACAGAACTATTCTCCTCCATCTTGCAGCTATAGAATTTATTGGAGACTTCATATCTCTCAATCTGGGCATTCTGCTAGAATATTAACTTCAACTCCTGGAACATCTCATATGCCCCATGACGTTCAAAACGTCGTTGAAGTCCTGGTTCTAAGACGTAAAGCATGGCACATTGAACTATCGAGTAGTCATCAGTTTTGCTCTGCCAGACGTTCTTAGCGTTGTCAGTTGCATCAGCAGCAGGCCTGGCACCCAGCGGTGCTTCCAGGACGTAACTCTTTTGTGCAGCAATGAGGATAATCCTCAAGTTACGGACCCAGTCCGTGTAATTGCTACCATCATCTTTCAACTTTGCTTTCTCAAGGAACGCATTAAAATTCAACGGAACAACAACACGGGCCATCTATCTACAATCAACATAAACAAGCAAGATACTATCAGGGACTAAGTTCATGATAAATTTAAGTTCAATTAATCATATTACTTAAGAACTCCCACTTAGATAGACATCCCTCTAATCATCTAAATGATCACGTGATCCAAATCAACTAAACCATAACCGATCACCACGTGAAATGGAGTAGTTTTCAATGGTGAACATCACTATGTTGATCATATCTACTATATGATTCACGCTCGACCTTTCGGTCTCAGTGTTCCGAGGCCATATCTGCATATGCTAGGCTCGTCAAGTTTAACCTGAGTATTCTGCGTGTGCAAAACTGGCTTGCACCCGTTGTAGATGGACGTAGAGCTTATCACACCCGATCATCACGTGGTGTCTGGGCACGATGAACTTTGGCAATGGTGCATACTCAGGGAGAACATTTTTTATCTTGAAATTTAGTGAGAGATCATCTTATAATGCTACCGTTAATCAAAGCAAGATAAGATGCATAAAAGATAAACATCACATGCAATCAATATAAGTGATATGATATGGCCATCATCATCTTGTGCTTGTGATCTCCATCTCCGAAGCACCGTCATGATCCCCATCGTCACCGGCGCGACACCTTGATCTCCATCGTAGCATCGTTGTCGTCTCGCAATCTTATGCTTCTACGACTATCGCTACCGCTTAGTGATATAGTAAAGCATTACAGGGCGATTGCATTGCATACAATAAAGCGACAACCATATGGCTCCTGCCAGTTGCCGATAACTTGGTTACAAAACATGATCATCTCATACAATAAAATTTAGCATCATGCCTTGACCATATCACATCACAACATGCCCTGCAAAAACAAGTTACACGTCCTCTACTTTGTTTGTTGCAAGTTTTACGTGGCTGCTACGGGCTTAAGCAAGAACCAATCTTACCTACGCATCAAAACCACAACGATAGTTTGTCAAGTTGGTGCTGTTTTAACCTTCACAAGGACCGGGCGTAGCCACACTCGGTTCAACAAAAGTTGGAGAAACTGACACCCGCCAGCCACTTGTGTGCAAAGCACGGCGGTAGAACCAGTCTCACGTAAGCGTACGCGTAATGTCGGTCCGGGCCTCTTCATCCAACAATACCGCTGAACCAAAGTATGACATGCTGGTAAGCAGTATGACTTATATCGCCCACAATTCACTTGTGTTCTACTCGTGCATATAACATCAAACCATAAAACCTAGGCTCGGATACCACTGTTGGGGAACGTAGTAATTTCAAAATTTTCCTACGCACACGCAAGATCAAGGTGATGCATAGCAACAAGAGGGGAGAGTGTTGTCTTCGTACCCTCGTAGACCGAAGCGGAAGCGTTGACGCAACATAGAGGAAGTAGTCGTACGTCTTCCCGGTCCAACCGATCCAAGCACCGTTACTCCGGCACCTCCGAGTTCTTGGCACACGTTCAGCTCGATGATGCTCCCCGGGCTCCGATCCAGCAAAGCTTCGGGGAGGAGTTCCGTCAGCACGACGGTGTGATGACGATCTTGATGTTCAACCGTCGCAGGGCTTCGCCTAAGCACCGCTACAATATGACCGAGGTGGAATATGGTGGAGGGGGGCACCGCACACGGCTAAGGAACGATCACGAAGATCAACTTGTGTGTTCTAGGGTGCCCCCCTGCCCCCGTATATAAAGGAGCCAAGGGGAGGGGGCGGCCGGCCAAGGAGGGCGCGCCAAGGGGGAGTCCTACTCCCACCGGGAGTAGGACTCCCTTCTTTCCTAGTTGGAGAAGGAGAAGTGGGAAAGAAGAGGAAGAGGGAAAGGAAAGGGGGGGCGCCGCCCCCTCTCCTTGTCCTATTCGGACTAGGGAGGGGAGGGGCGCGCGGCCACCTCTTGCCTCCTTTCCTCTTCTCCCTTAGGGCCCATGTAGGCCCAATAATCCCCGGGGGGGTTCAGGTAACCCCCTGGTACTCCGGTAAAATCCCAATTTCACCCGGAACGATTCCGATATCCAAATATAGGCTTCCAATATATCGATCTTTATGTCTCGACCATTTCGAGACTCCTCGTCATGTCCATGATCACATCCGGGACTCCGAACAACCTTCGGTACATCAAAATACATAAACTCATAATGAAACTGTCATCGTAACATTAAGCGTGCAGACCCTACGGTTCGAGAACAATGTAGACATGACCGAGACACGTCTCCGGTCAATAACCAATAGCGGAACCTGGATGCTCATATTGGTTCCTACACATTCTACGAAGATCTTTATCGGTCAGACCGCATAACAACATACGTTGTTCCCTTTGTCATCGGTATGTTACTTGCCCGAGATTCGATCGTCGGTATCTCAATACCTAGTTCAATCTCGTTACCGGCAAGTCTCTTTACTTGTTCCGTAATACATCGTCTCACAACTAACTCATTAGTTGCAATGCTTGCAAGGCTTATGTGATGTGCATTACCGAGAGGGCCCAGAGATACCTCTCCGACAATCGGAGTGACAAATCCTAATCTCGAAATACGCCAACCCAACATGTACCTTTGGAGACACCTGTAGAGCACCTTTATAATCACCCAGTTACGTTGTGACGTTTGGTAGCACACAAAGTGTTCCTCCGGCAAACGGGAGTTGCATAATCTCATAGTCATAGGAACATGTATAAGTCATGAAGAAAGCAATAGCAACATACTAAACGATCGGGTGCTAAGCTAATGGAATGGGTCATGTCAATCAGACCATTCACCTAATGATGTGATCCCGTTAATCAAATAACAACTCTTTGACCATGGTTAGGAAACATAACCATCTTTGATTAACGAGCTAGTCAAGTAGAGGCATACTAGTGACACTCTGTTTGTCTATGTATTCACACATGTATTATGTTTCCGGTTAATACAATTCTAGCATGAATAATAAACATTTATCATGATATAAGGAAATAAATAATAACTTTATTATTGCCTCTAGGGCATATTTCCTTCACACACAAAAATTTGCCTTTGGTTCCAAAACACTGTTTTATATACCGGTACTGCAGTGGAGACTGTTAAGTTGAACTTCCACCTAGAACTCTATGCTACACTAGTAAGCAACTTGAACAGTGGACTGGGCCTTGAACTGCAAGTTTTCTGCGAATCTAGCTTCACATAAAGCCTTGACCGATACGTGGCTACCGTGGGTCTTCCCCGCGGGTGGAGCTTATGCATCATACTCCGTGACCTTTCATGAGTTTACTAGAGAGAACCCTACTCTCATAGATTGCGACGTTTGACAATCAGACTCATATAGGTGTGTTCTTCAAAAGATGTTCTGCAGGATAACATCTCTGCTTAAATAAGCCACTTAGAACACATTAAGATATACATGAACCTGCCATGCAGATAAGGAGAGTATTGCATCTTCATGGAGTGGTATTGTGAATAGTAAGGATACTCTCCTCTCAGTTGACCAACAGCTTGTCTTCCACATCTAATTCACGGGATCTCCGATCACAAAGAATAGGTTACCACTGTGAACAACTCATATTGTGGGTCTCATACCCATCTCCCTCGATGCATTATCTATCACATTATGTGATAGACCCTTAGTAAAAGGATCTGCCAGATTTTTAGATGTTTGGATATAATCCAATGCAATAACTCCGGAGTTTTTCATTTTTCTGACAGACTTTAACCTTCTCTGAACGTGTCTTGATGACTTCATGTTATCCTTTGAGCTACTCACTTTCGTGATCACAGTTTGATTGTCGCAGTTCATAAGGATACCCGGTACAGGTTTCTCAACAACTGGTAAGTCATTCAAGAGCCGATGAAGCCAATCTGCTTCGACCGTAGCTGTATCTAGTGCTGTGAGTTCTGCTTCCATTGTTGACCTTGTTAAGATGGTCTGCTTGCAAGACTTCCAAGAAACAGCGCCACCTCCATGAGTGAATACATAACCGCTCGTGGCCTTTATCTCATCAGCATCTGAGATCCAGTTTGAGTCACTATACCCTTCAAGCACCTTTGGATGCCCGGTGTAGTGAATTCCATAATTTGCAGTGCCTTTCAAATAACGCAAAACTCTCTCTAGAGCTTTCCAATGCACATCTCCTGGTTTTGAAACAAACCGACTCAGTTTGCTAACAGCAAAAGAGATGTCAGGTCTTGTAGCACTGGCTAAGTACATAAGCGAGCCAATAATCTGAGAATACTTCAATTGGTCTCTAGCAATTCTTTGATTCTTTCGAAGCAACACACTAGCATCATATGGTGTTGGAGAGGGCTTGCAGTCACTATAGCCAAAGCGACTCAAGATCTTTTCCACATAGTGAGATTGAAGCAATGTAATCCCACCATCATCGTCTCTCAACAACTTGATGTTCAGAATGACATCAGCCACTCCTAAATCCTTCATCTCAAAACAATGAGATAGGAAATCCTTGACCTCCTTAATAACATTCAGGTTGGTTCTGAAAATCAGTATGTCATCAACATACAAGCACAAGATAACTCCCTCGCCCCCACCATGGCGATAGTACACACATTTGTCAGCTTCGTTCACAACAAAGCCTGCAGCTGTTAAAGTTCTTTCAAACTTCTCATGCCACTGTTTGGGTGCTTGCTTAAGTCCGTACAAAGACTTCAACAACTTGCACACTTTCCCTTCCTGACCATCTAGTACAAACCCATCTGGTTGTTCCATATAAATTTCCTCGTCCAACTCTCCATTTAGGAAAGCAGTCTTAACATCCATTTGATGAACGAGAAGACCATGCGAGGCAGCTAGTGAAAGTAGAACTCGAATAGTGGTCAGTCAAGCCACAGGTGAGTAAGTATCAAAGAAGTCTTCACCTTCCTTTTGGGTATAACCCTTAGCCACGAGCCGAGCCTTGTACTTTTCAATAGTACCATCAGGCCTAAGCTTCTTCTTGAATACCCATTTGCATCCTATAGGTTTGCACCCATAAGGACGATCAGTTATCTCCCAAGTTTCATTTGCCAAGATGGAGTCCATCTCGCTACGAACCGCTTCCTTCCAGTAGTCAGCATCTTCAGATGCATAGGCCTCTGAAATAGAACTGGGAGTGTCATCTATGAGGTACACAAGAAAATCATCACCAAAGGACTTTGCAGTCCTCTGTCTCTTGCTCCTAATAGGAACTTCATTGTTCTCCTCCACAGGACTTTCAAAGTGTTCCATCGAAATTGTGGGTTCGGTAATTGTAACTGGTTCCTGATTCGATGAACTAGGCATCTCCTGATTAGATGAGGTAGCCATATCCTTCATGGGAAAGATATCTTCAAAGAAAGTCGCATCATTCGACTCCATGATCGTATCGACATGCACGTCAGGTACCTCAGATTTTACAACCAAGAATCTATAGCCAATGCTATGAAAAGCATATCCCAGGAAAACACAATCCACAGTCTTTGGTCCAAGCTTCCGCTTCTTTGAAATTGGAGCATTGACTTTCGCCAAACAACCCCATGTTCGCAGATAAGAGAGTTTTAACCTTTTCTTCTCCCATTCCTCGAATGGAGTTATCTCTTTGTTCTTTGTGGGTACTCGGTTTAGGACATGACATGCTGTCAATATCGCCTCCCCCCATCATGAC
Organism: Triticum urartu; assembly: GCF_056163025.1. Lineage (NCBI taxonomy): Eukaryota > Viridiplantae > Streptophyta > Magnoliopsida > Poales > Poaceae > Triticum > Triticum urartu. The sequence continues at coordinate 62,344,770 of NC_141874.1, read as the reverse complement.
TTGGAGAGACCCGATGTATCTAACATGGCGTTAACCAAATCAGTTAGAGTATGGTTCTTTCTTTCGGCCACCCCATTTGACTAAGGTGAGTAGGGAGGAGTACTCTCATGAATTATACCATGTTCCGCACAAAAAGCATCAAACTCATTGGAAAAATACTCTCCACCACGGTCGGACCTAAGCCTCTTGATTTTTTGATCAAGTTGGTTTTCCACTTCAGCTTTGTAGATCTTGAAAAAGTTCAAAGCCTCATCCTTAGATTTCAGAAGATACACACGGCAGTATCTAGTGGAGTCATCAATTAACGTCATGAAATATTTCTTTCCACCTTTTGTCAACACACCATTCACTTCACATAGATCTGAATGTATGAGGTCTAGTGGTGCAAGATTTCTTATTTCCGCAGTCGTGTGAGACTTACGAGGTTGCTTAGCTTGCACACACACTTGACACTTAGATCCCTTGACGGTGGTGAAACTAGGGATTAAGTTCAACTTCGCTAGTCGCGACATGCAACCAAAGTTAACATGACAAAGACGTGAATGCCACATATTGAATTCACTATTGTTGCAAATATGATTAACAACTTTATTGCAAACGTCTGATAAGGATAAACGAAACAAGCCTCCTGACTCATAGCCTTTACCAACAAAGGTTCCATACTTGGATATTACAAATTTATTCGACTCAAAGACAAGCTTGTAGCCATCTCTACACAGAAGAGATCCGCTAACAAGATTTTTATTGACGGAGGGGACATAATGCACGTTCTTCAGCCGCACGATCTTCCCCGAAGTAAACTTCAGATCGACCGTGCCAACACCACGAACAGAAGCACTTGAACCGTTTCCCATCAGCACGGTTGAAGTCCCTGCGGTCTGATAAGACGAAAACATGGAAATATCACCGCATACATGCACATTAGCACCCGTGTCAATCAACCAGTCAGGAGAATGACATACTGAAAGAATAGTGGGAAATGTACCATACCCAGCATCCTTCATGTCAGTGTCTCCAATGACAACATTAGCGGTCTTGCCGCCTTTCCCAGGATGACGCTTGTCATAGCGATTAGGGCAACTAGGAGCCCAATGATCAGGATCCCCACACACATGACAAGCACCTTTCTTCTTGCCATTCTTCTTCTTGAAGTTCGTGTGTTGCACAGCCTTGTTCTTCCCATTAAACTTTGCTTTTCCATCAAACTTGCCCTTGTTCTTGAACTTGTGGGGCTGGAAGTTCTGCTTCTGTACCACATTGGCACTAGATCCTCCCTCAATACCTCGAGCACGTGTGTCCTTTGCTCTCGCCTTTTCTTCCACATCAAGAGTGCCAGTGAGATCCGGGACGGAAAACTCCTGCCTTTTATGCTTCAGCAAGGTAGCAAAGTTCCTCCATGAAGGAGGAAGCTTAGTGATGATACCTCCGGCAACAAACTTGTCCGGTAGCATACAACTGAAGTGCTCAAGTTCTCTAGCAAATGACTGTATCTCATGAGCTTGCTCAACCACGGAGCGCTCTTCAGTCATCCTGTAATCATAGAATTGCTCCATGATGTACAGCTCAGTGCCAGCATCCGAGACCCCAAACTTGGCCTCGAGTGCATCCCACATATCTTTTCCATTATCAATTGACGCATAAGCATCAACTATGTTCTCACCAAGAACACTCAAGAGAGCAGCCTTAAACAGAGTATCCATTTTCTAAAAAGCTTGTGCCTATTGAGCATCAAGCTCTCCTTCAGGTTTGCCGAGAGTGGCGTCATAGCAACTCATGGTTTGAAACCATAAGACTGCTCTCACGCGCCACCTCTTATAGTGGATACCCTCAAATATAGGAGGTCTTATGGAAGCAGCAAAACCACTTGGGGGTAAATTGCCTATAATAAGGTTTTTGGATTGTTGGAAATATGAGTAATTTACCAAATGATTTTATTAACAGAAATACTAGATAAAGCATGACTAATATAGAAGAGATAAAACAAGTCATGCGTTCTGACAGAGAGAAGGTAAATAGCTTCTGCATATATGAACCATAGCCTATCATATCTAAAGCAGACAGTATAGCAAGTAGCATATATGAAGTAGAACCTAACATGTGTAGGACAAGGACTAGAACAAGGAACTGCGGCAGAACCTTTAACAGGAAAGACAAGTACACGTACGGGACAACAGCAGCAGAAGCGCTGGACTTGGGGTCGGTGTCCTCGCCTGCCATGTCGTCGAGGAGGTCGTGGACGTCGGGGAAGAAGTCGTCGGCGACCGGATCGTCCGTATTGAAGCAGCCAGTAGTCGCGCTGAGCGCTCCCCAAAAACCTTATCACCCTTCTCCCGTACATGACTCAAAAGGTGCGGTTTCGGAGCGACCTCTCTTATATAGGCACAGGAGAATGAGCGTGGCGTGCGGCGGAGGAGGAGCGCGCGTGGATGTCCCTCTTATTCTCATGCTCATACATGTGAGGAAAGAACCTTCCTTATAAAGAGGTTCAACTCCCTCTAAACTAGCAATGTGGGACTAAACTTTTGTTTCACCTCTTGCCTTGCACAAATGGGTTGCGTGGGCCTCTAGGATTTATTAGGAATTTCTGAAACTGTTATTGGGCTAGACCCAAAATAGACAAAATTCCAGCAACATATGCGTGAATTTTTGGAACCGATAGTACCTCGAGCTCGAAGTATCGATTCAGTCAAAAGAAACTCAGGATTCTGTTTTAGGTGTTGCCAACTGGAACGACCCATAGCCAAGGGATTGTGGAACTTCTGTCTCTATTGCATCAAGTCACAGCACAGTACAGAGTTACAAATACTACAGGTTCTGGATCTTAATACAAGCTGATGTGATGCCTAGGGGCACTTTTGTGGGCTCTATGGACGACTCGTAACAAAATTACGATTGAGAAGAAAGTCCCTAACCACCCCGTTGATGTGATTTTCAAATGCCATTTATTTTTACAGATGTGGATACCGTTGGAGCGCGATATTGAGCACATGACGAAGGCCATAATGCGCATCAAGACGACTCAGACTTTGGCAAGACAAGAACCATCGCACGGATGAGATGCTTTTGGATAGCCTTTTGATGGCGTGGCGTAGTAAGGCTGGTTGGTTCCATGGTTGTAATATTTGAGCCTGCGTACTCCTGAACCTTGTATTTGTGTGCTGATGGCCGTGCGGAACTGCTTATCGTCCTTTGTTATCGTCTTAAAACTTTACATGTATGGTGTTTTGTGGCTTTATTAATTTAAAACCGAACGCTTCCAACGTCTTTGTTTAAAAAAAAATCTTAATCTATAGGTCATCTGAAGAAAATATAGCTCTTCCTCTCTTGTTAGGACGACACTTCATGTCTTCAACCATCATGACAGAGGTAATCAAGAAATCAGTACATAAGCATGAATCTGACATGTCCTTCTATCTGTAGTATCCCCATCTTCATGCCTCTGCTTGACATTTACTCCCTCCGTTTTAAATTACTCGTTGAAGAAATGAATGTATCTAGAACTAAAATACATCTAGATACATCTATACCTGCGACAAGTAATTCGAAACGGAGGGAGTACAATGAAAGAGAAGCCTATAAAAAATAAAACAACAAAAGCTAACACACACATGGCCTACACTTATAGTACCTTTCTTTAAAAATTTATCTACAATTATTATTTACTTCAACTATTTCAACAGCAAATATGCTAACCTTATAGATTTACCACCTATGGTACCGAAGAACAAACAAACCACTAAAATCCTGCAATATTTTTGAAAGGAATGGAGATGGACTCCAAAAAGAAGAAAACACCTAACCTGCTCTTAAGCAGTTGATGTACAAACTTGTTGTGCGCTCTCAACATCAGAGCGAACATCGCCTTCTTCGGCAAGTTGCTCACTTCTGACATGAGTTTCAACAGATTATCCTATAGACAGAAATATATTTTTAGTCTAACCTATTGATGGCTTCTAAGTCTAGCTTCTAACGGCGAGCATGGATTCCCTCCACTCGGCGTAATTTTCGGCAACAAAGCCTAGCTTGAAGGGAATGTGGTTGAGGATGTCCATGTTGTGGATATATAAGGGCGTCGGAGAAGAAGTGTCGCCAGACAAGGAGGCATCCATAGCGATCTGGCCGACGACGGGCATCGTGCGGAGGTTAGAGGCGGCCGAGGCGGCGCTCATGGTGGACAAGGAGGAAAGATCGAAATCATTAATTAAGGGGTACCCCTTGCAAAGGTCACCCTCACCTTCGCTGGTGGTGGCAAGTGACGAACTGCATGCACGTCACATGTTGCAACCTAGGATTTTTTTTCTTTTTTCAAAATGTAATTAGATCCATGTTAATAGGTTTCAATGATTTTTTAACAAGAAAACCGGGAATGAAAAAAAAACTAGAGACAAAAATCGGAAACAAAAAACCCAAAAAAAAGGGACCAGGAAGCATGGTTGTGCTTTTACACTTTTTGAGGAAGAACAAATGTGCTTTTCCTTTTCGGTATGGATGCCCATTTTGCGCTTTTCCTTTTTTTAGGAAGCACAACAATGTATGTTTTTTTCCTTTTCGGAAAGCACAATTATGTTCTGCGTCAAAATTGTGCTTTTTTATTTTCGGAAAGCACAACTGTAATTTTTGCAAAAGCACAACTTTGCTTTTTCCCTTTCTCTGAAAGCTCAAGTTGGGCTTCACCCAAGAATTATGTATAAAAATTGATTTTTTTCAAGAAAAAAACTTTGGAAAAACCAAGCATAATTCAATAAGTCAAAACCCCGGAAAAACAATGAAAATATTTGCAAAAAAAAAACATGCTCACGCGGGGTGCGCCCCGCGCGAGACCGTGACGGCGGCTGGGCGCAGCAAATGGCGCACTCCAAGCCCACCAAAAGTGTCCGCTGAGCCCCCCCCCCCCCCTCAAAAGGGTACCTCTTAATTAATTGCTCGCATGAAAGATTAACCAGATCCAAAATTTTCTACTTTTTTAGATATAATTATCAATTCCCTCTGTCCTGGAATAAAAGAACGTTTTTGATACTATGCTAGTGTTAAAAACGTTCTTATATTTTGAGACAGAGGGAATACTATTTTAAAAGTGCTGGACCTGCGTAACGTTATATTTCTCGCATGCCACGAGATATAGCACGGGCTCACCTGCCCAGCTCAACTGCCCAGTAGCATCAGTTCTTTTGGTCCCAGCGTGTTGTTTTTTGGGGATGCCGGTTAATGCTGGTTTTTAAGTGGGGTTCAGTTTATGTTTTTCGTATTTTTATGGTTTTACTTCTCATTTATTTTGTTTTCTATTTTCCTATTTTTTGTTTTTCATTTCCTTTTTCCAATTTGTTCTTTTCAAAATGTTGCTATTTATGTTTTTTTCTTTTCCTTTTGTTGTTTTTCTCCTATTTCCCCTTATTTTTGCATTGGTATGTCAAAAAATATCTATTGAGCATTAAAATTATTCGTTGTGTATTTAAAAAATATTCTTCGTGTGTTTCTGAAAAAAATTCATTGTGTATTAACAAATATTTATCATGTATTTAAAAAGTTTATGGTGTGTTAAAAATTTTCATTGGATATTTAAAACATGTTTATAGTGTAGTAAAAATACTCTCCATGTATTGAATAATGTTCATCTTATACATCAATGTGTATCAATAAATGTTTATTGTCTATTAAAATATGTTTCAGTTTAATAAAAATGCTCATCGGGTCTTTAAAAAGTGTTCATTGGGTATTAAAAATGCTTGCCATGTATTTAAAGTTTTTCACACTTAACTAAAAAAAATATTGTGTATTGCATGAACATTTCAAAAAGAAAAAGGTACACTTTCTAATTATATGAAACATGTTAAGATTGCTTGAACACACTTTTAAAAGTTCACAACATTTTTCGCCTCTACTTTTTAAAATTAGACACATAAAAGAAATTTTCCAGCTATTTTAGTTTGATCACCTATTGCAGATCAAACCATTATGTGCGTTGAAGAAAGTGCACCATTGTGTCAACATCGTACTTTTTCCGAGCAGATGGAATAGCCATCATGCGAAGCAGACACCAAATAGCGGTCACCCTAATACTTTCCTTCAAGGCCGGCCCAATATGCCTTTGCAGTAAGTGAGGCAAGCTCTTGCGTCGCTACAAGCTATGTATAGATGCTACCAGCTCGAAAGTCCTCCAGCTTCTTGGAATCAACTCGACAAACTTTCCTGTTGTGCCTAGTTCCTTATTTATTCTTCTTCAAATATTACACTAACCAACATGAACCTATTTTGGTTTTTCTTTTTTTGGCCGGTTTTCCTTATTTATTTTTTCTTTTTTAAAATCAATGAACTTTTTTAAAATTTTAAACTTCTTCAAAAAAATATGAAATTTTTATTGAAATTCGATGAACTCTTTTTCAAAATTGATGAACTTTACCCAATTTTTGTGAACTTTTTTTGCAAAATTGATGAACTTTTTTTAAATTCATGATCTATTTTTTTTGTCAAAACCAATGTTTTTTTTCCAAAAATTGCTCAATTGTTTACTACAAGAATCAACTTTTCCAATTTGTTAATATGTAAAAAAATCTAAGCGATACAATAATTTACTGTGCAATAAATAGCATAGCTACAATGGTTCTTAAACTTTTCACGTTGCTATCAGTCACTAGCATTCAGAAGCTCCAGTGGTTATCTAAACACTTCCAGGCATGCAGGCGTTTGTTTGATTCCTTAGGACAACCACCTTTTTCAGGGGTTTCGCGCTATAATACAGTTCAGTGTGTTGGGCCTTCGTGGGCTAGCCCACTAGACTAGGCGGTGCAGTGAGCGCTCCTAAACCAGTTCTCGATCCAGACCATGGGCTGGTGGCCGAAATAAAACCACATAAGACATGTTGGGGACGGAAAGAAAATCGGGTTGCAGATCCATTTCGAAGGAAAAGCCGTAGGCGGACGCTATGCCTCCACGTCTCACCATCCAACGGTTGTAACCCCTTCTTCCACCTCCAATCAGAAGGCTGGGTAGAGCTTGCACGTTGCATTGTGAAGGAGAAGGGTGGCAAACAAGAACGAGGCAGAGGAAGGAGGGAAAGACGAGGGAGCGAGGCAGAGGAGGGTACGATGAAGGCGATGGGCATCAGAGTTGGCGACGCAGGCCTAGGTGCATGAGGGTGCCCATGGCCACAGCGAAGCGGTGCATAGGAGGTAGCAACGCGGGCGCGTGGCGGAGAAGGGCACGACGATAGTGAGGGTCGGCCGCAGCGCACGAGATGTGGTACAAGCAAGCGAGCCATATACGTCAGGGGGCGATCTATTCCTTTGCGAAACATTATTTTGACTTAGCAGTGGGATTCCCCTATGTAATTATCAAACTCCTCGCTCTGTGGTGTCGTGAAGCTACGCTTTGGCTGCCTCCATGTTGAAGTGGAGGAGGGAATGTCTTCATGAAGTTGGTTCGACCGAGCTAGGGCGTTCGGGCCATGAGTGTGTAACTGCAATGCACACTGATATTAGGTAGGAGATTAATTGCATGTTAATATGTATTGCCCTCGTTTCAAAAGTGTGTCTTAAATTTATTGCATATGGATGAATATAGCACTAAAACGTCTCTAGATACGAAAACATTTGGGACGAAGGGAGTATTAGGCACGATATCAGTTGCACATTAAAACTGGGCAGGATGTTAATCTCTACTCCTAATATCTGAGTTGGTTGAATAGTATCCACGGTTTATTTTTGTACCACCACTTTCAACCGTTTTATTTCGCTGTTTTTTTCCGTCCTCCCTCCCACCATCTCTCCTACACATAGTTTTTTTCACCCTGGCACTAAAACCGAAGTAATTCCCTTTAATACTCCACCTGGTTTATATCAAGTAACAATTCTCGCGCTTCTTTCTTTGGTAGGTGCTAATTTGCTTACCTTCTTAGGTGAGACCACCTTCCCATCAAAAACTGAATTGGTTTCCCATTTGGTTTTTATATCCATAATATTTTAATATCAAATTATGGATTAAACAATTGCATTATAATTTTCGATCACCTTCCTAAAATCGTCCACGACTTGCTCGAAGGAGGGAGCGAGGCCCCTCGATCGTCTCGCTACGAGTACGTTGTTGTTTCGTTTCTTAACCTATCGATCGAACGAAATCCCCAGGCCCACCCCAGGTCCTTGATTTCGTTTCATACCCCCACCATCGAAGATCCTCCCCATCCCTGCCCTAGTCTTTCCTTCCAAAAATCTCAACTTTCCTTGCCTAGCTAGGGACCTAGGCCCACACATTCCAAATCACAAAACACTCTACAATCTTTCCTTTGGTCTCATCCAGATTGTGACCCTCTCTCCCGACGATCTCGTCCTCGTCCTCACGGCGGCTAGGACTAGCATGTGGATGTAGCTGCGTATTGGAAATCCTAGGGACGACAGAGGATTCGGTCGCTATAGTGAGGCTGGCGCTGGTGGCGGCCGGATTGTCACCATGGACAAAGCGGTAGGCGAAGTGGTGGCATGGGTGAGCGGCAGCAAGGACAACTTCTTCAACATGATGTGATGTCTCGACTACATTGAAAAGGCAACACAATCCATCCATCCTGCCGCACCTCATTTGTAATGCCCCGAGACCGATGTGCCAGGTGTCCTCCAGTTATTCGTTGTTGTTGCCTTGTCATTGCTTGCGTGTCATGCATTTCATATCATGTCATCATGTGCATTTCATTTGCATACATGTTCGTCTCATGCATCCGAGCATTTTCCCCGTTGTCCGTTTTGCATTCCGGCGCTCCTATGTCCTCCGGTGTCCCTTTCTACCTCTTTTCATGTGCAGGTGTTAAACGTTTTCGGATTGGACCGAGACTTGTCATGCGGCCTTGGTTTACTACCGGTAGACCGCCTGTCAAGTTTCGTACCATTTGGACTTCATTTGATACTCCAATGGTTAACCGAGGGACCGAAAAGGCCTCGTGTGTGTTATAGCCCAACACCTCTCCAAAGTGGCCCAAAACCCACTAAACCCCCTCCATCCTCTCGGTCGTTCGATCACGACCGCGTGGCCGAAAACCGCACCTCATTTGGACTCTCCTAGCTCCCTCTACCTATAAATATGTGATCCCTCCGAAATTCGCGGTCTAACCCTAGCCCCCTCCCTCTCCTTGCGCGCCGGACACAAATCCCGCCGACGGACACGTCCGACTTCGCCATCCGCCACATAGCATAAAGGAATGTTTGCAAGGAGTTTTTCAAAGAAAGACCTCGGTGAAGTTGCTTACATATTGAGCATCAAGATCTATAGAGATAGATCAAGACGCTTGATAAGTTTTTCAATGAGTACATACATTGACAAGATTTTGAAGTAGTTCAAAATGGAATAGTCAAAGAAAGAGTTCTTTCCTGTGTTACAAGGTGTGAAATTGAGTAAGACTCAAAACCCGACCACGGCAGAAGATAGAGAGAGAATGAAAGTCATTCCCTATGCCTCAGCCATAGGTTCTATAAAGTATGCCATGCTGTGTACCAGACCTATTGTATGCCCTGCCCTGTGTTTGGCAAGGGAGTACAATATTGATCTAGGAGTAGATCACTGGACATTGGTCAAAATTATCCTTAGTGGAATAAGGATATGTTTCTCGATTATGGAAGTGACAAAAGTTTCGTCGTAAAGGGTTACGTCGATGCAAATTTTGACACTGATCCAGATGACTCTAAATCTCAATCTGGATACATATTTAAAGTGGGAGCAATTAGCTAGAGTAGCTCTGTGCAGAGCATTGTTGACATAGAAATTTGCAAAATACTTACGGATCTGAATGTGGCAGACCCGTTGACTAAACTTCTCTCACAAGCAAAACATGATCACACCTCAGTACTCTTTGGGTGTTAATCACATAGTGATGTGAACTAGATTATTGACTCTAGTAAACCCTTTGGGTGTTGGTCACATGTCGATGTGAACTATGAGTGTTAATCACATGGTGATGTGAACTATTGGTATTAAATCACATGGCGATGTGAACTAGATTATTGACTCTAGTGCAAGTGGAAGACTGAAGGAAATATGCCCTAGAGGCAATAATAAAGTTATTATTTATTTCCTTATATCATGATAAATGTTTATTATTCATGCTAGAATTGTATTAACCGGAAACATAATACATGTGTGAATACATAGACAAACAGAGTGTCACTAGTATGCCTCTACTTGACTAGCTCACTGATGAAAGATGGTTATGTTTCCTAACCATAGACATGAGTTGTCATTTGATTAACGGGATCACATCATTAGGAGAATGATGTGATTGACTTGACCCATTCCGTTAGCTTAGCACTTGATCGTTTAGTTTGTTGCTATTGCTTTCTTCATGACTCATACATGTTCCTATGACTATGATATTATGCAACTCCCATTTACCGGAGGAACACTTTGTGTGCTACCAAACGTCACAATGTAACCGGGTGATTATAAAGGTGCTCTACAGGTGTCTCCGAACGTACTTGCTAGGTTGGCGTATTTCGAGATTAGGATTTGTCACTCCGATTGTCGGAGAGGTATCTCTGGGCCCTCTAGGTAATGCACATCACTTAAAGCCTTGCAAGCATTGCAACTAATGAGTTAGTTGCGGGATGATGTGTTACGGAACGAGTAAAGAGACTTGCCGGTAACGAGATTGAACTAGGTATTGAGATACCGACGATCGAATCTCGGGCAAGTAACATACCAATGACAAAGGGAACAACGTATGTTGTTATGCGGTCTGACTGATAAAAGATCTTCGTAGAATATGTGGGAGCCAATATGGGCATCCAGGTTCCTCTATTGGTTATTGACTGGAGACGTGTCTCGGTCATGTCTACATTGTTCTTGAACCCGTAGGGTCCGCACGCTTAACGTTACGATGACAGTTTCATTATGAGTTTATATATTTTGATGTACCGAAGGTTGTTCGGAGTCCCGGATATGATCACGGACATGACGAGGAGTCTCGAAATGGTCGAGACATAAAGATCAATATATTGGATGGCTATATTCAGACACCGGAAGTGTTTCAGATGATTTCGGAGAAAACTGGAGTGCCGGAAGGGTTACCGGAACCCCTCGGGGAAGTATTGGGCCTTAGTGGGCCTGAGGGGAGAGAGGGCAGCAGCCCAGGAGGTGGCGCGCCCCCTCCCATGGGGAGTCCAAATTGGACTAGGGGAGGGGGCGCAACCCCTCTTTCCCTCTCCCTCCCCCTCTCTTTCCTTCCCCTTCCCTCTTCCTAGTTGGACTAGGAAAGGGGAGTCCTACTCCTACTAGGAGGAGGACTCCCCCCTCCTTGGCGCGCCTCAAGGGCCGGCTGGCCTCCCCCCTTGCTCCTTTATATACAGGGGCAGGGGGGCACCTCTAGACACACAAGTTGATCTTCATGATCGTTCTCTTAGCCGTGTGCGGTGCCCCCCTCCACCATAATCCTCGATAATATTGTAGCGGTGCTTAGGCGAAGCCCTGCGACGGTAGAACATCAAGATCGTCACCACGCCGTCGTGCTGATGGAACTCTTCCCCGACACTTTGCTGGATCAGAGTCTGGGGATCGTTATCGAGCTGAACGTGTGCTAGAACTCAGAGGTGCCGTAGTTTTGGTGCTTGATCGGTCGGGCCGTGAAGACGTACGACTACATCAACCGCGTTGTGCTAACGCTTCTGCTTCCGGTCTACGAGGGTACATAGACAACACTCTCCCCTCTCGTTGCTATGCATCACCATGATCTTGCATGTGCGTAGGAATTTTTTTGAAATTACTACGTTCCCCAACAAGTTTGCCTTGAATAAAACTCCTCCAGCAATGCCCAACATTGGTTTTACCATTCGCCACCTAGCCTCTTTTTCCCTTGGGTTCCACAGACTCAAGGGTCATCTTTATTAAACCCCCCGGGCCAGTGCTCCTCTGAGTGTTGGTCCAAACTAGAGCCCCTTGCAGCGCCACCTCGGGGAAACTCGAGGGCTGGTTTTAGTTGTACGGATTGCTTATCCGGTGTGCCCTGCGAACGAGATATGTGCAGCTCCTATCGGGATTTGTCGGCACATTCGGGTGGTGTTGCTGGACTTGTTTTACCATTGTCGAGGATGTCTTGTAACCGGGATTCCGAGTCTGATCGGATTGTCTTGGGAGAAGGAATATCCTTCATTGACCGTGAGAGCTTGTGATGGGCTAAGTTGGGACACCCCTGCAGGGATTTGAACTTTCGAAAGTCGTGCCCGCGGTTATGGGCAGATGGGAATTTGTTAACGTCCGGTTGTAGAGAACCTGAAACTTAACTTAATTAAAATGCATCAACCGCGTGTGTAATCGTGATGGTCTCTTCTCGGCGGGGTCCGGGAAGTGAACATGGTGTTGGAGTTATGCTTGACGTAGGTTGTTCTAGGATCACTTCTTGATCATAGTTTCTTGAACGTGCTTTGCCTTCTCTTCTCGCTCTCATTTGCGTATGTTAGCCACCATATATGCTAGTCGCTTGCTGCAGCTCCACCTCATACCTGTTACCCTACCTATAAGCTTAAATAGTCTTGATCGCGAGGGTGTGAGATTGCTGAGTCCCCGTGACTCACAGTTTACTTCCAAACCTAGCTTGCAGGTGCCGATGATACCGTGCAGGTGATGCAACCGAGCTCAAGGAGGAGCTCGATGAAGATCGTGTTCGTTATGTTGTTCCGTTTCCAGTTAATCAGTAGTGGAGCCCAGTTGGGGTCGATCGAGGATCTGTGTAGCATTTGGGGTAGTCTTCTTTTATTTTGGTTCCGTAGTCGGACCTTTATTGTATCTGGTTGATGTAATGCTTTATTCATGTATTGTGTGAAGTGACGAATGTAAGCCAAGTATGTATCTCTTTCCCTTACGTATTACATGGGTTGTTGTGAAGATTACCTCACTTGCGACATTGCTTTCAATGTGGTTATGCCACTAAGTCGTGCTTCGACACATGGGAGATATAGCCGCATCGAGGGCGTTACATCATTACATCTGTTAGGTTTAATCTTGATTTCATATCTGCATGTGTTTTTTTTCTTTTGTACTGCATGTAGTTCATCAGGTGAGTCGTGGGTAGGAGTCTTGGAGCAGCAAGTGTGCAAGGCGAGATGCCATATCGTGTGAAGCGATCTAGATGGTGAGATGCCTGGTGTCGTGTGAAACGGCAAGCTGAAGCCAAGGCCCTAAGGAGTAGACAAGTGAGTTTGTTAGTACTAGTAAGCGTGCACATGCAACACACGTCTCTGCCATGGCATGTTAGGGCGACGACCCTAGAAGCGGTACCCGTTGAGTGCAAGGCGTTTTGGAGCAGTGGACGTCAGGGCAGCGGCCCGGAGAGCTTTGCAACTTTGACGATTGTCGGTGTCAAAACCGGCAGATCTCAGGGTAGGGGGTCCCGAGCTATGGATTCTCGGATAAATGGTAACACGAACGAAGGAGACGATGTTTTACCCAGGTTCGGGCCCTCTTGATGGAGGTAAAACCCTACGTCCTACTCTTGTTTATATTGATGGAGTATCAAGTACAGAGTTGATCTACCTCATGATCATATGTTGTGGTCTAACACCTGAGGGTATGATGAATAATGTCCTAATAATCTAGCGACTAGCCTCGCCTCGGCTTATATAATGTACCAGAGGCCTAGGATAACAAGAATCCTAGTCGAATACGTTGGTGGAGAGGAGTCCTTGTCTTGATCATCAAGTCTTGTGGAATCTTCCTCGTGTGCGGCATGGGCTGCCCGAAGTGGCCCATGAGTGAACCGCCATGGGGGTCCTCGGCCCGATCCAGCTGGTCGGGAGACAACGTGGTGAGTACCCCTAGTCCAGGACACCGTCAGTAGCCCCCTGAACCGGTCTTCAAGTTGGGGACGCTCCTTGATTCTTCCGAACTGTCCTTCATCTTCGGTCATCGATCTTGAAAACCAGTTCAACAAATCTTCTTATCTTTGATCTTGAGGATCGCCAAAATAAATCCGAAGAGTTTACATGTCGGGTATCCAGAGGAGCCCCTTTAAGTTATCGGCCATTATCAATGCCTTGTTATTTTTATGCCCACCTCGGGTTTGAAGTGTTTCTCGTGCGGCGATGTCCTCTTGCGTCCGAGCTCCAACGCCGAACTTGCTACGTCTTGAGCTTGCGTTGGTTTTCCCCGAAGAGGAAGGGATGATGCAGCAGAGTAGCATAAGTATTTCCCTCAGTTTTTGAGAACCAAGGTACCAATCTAGTAGGAGCCCACGCTCAAGTCCCTCGTACCTACACAAAGCGATAGCTACTCGCAACCAACGCGATTAGGGGTTGTCAAGCCCTTCACAGTCACTTACGAGAGTGAGATCTGATAGGTATAAAGATGCAAAGTAAAAAGTAAAGGCAAAGTAAAAAAGCAAAGCAAGATTAAAGTAATGGAAATTGATATGATGAGAATAGACCCGGGGGCCATAGGTTTCACTAGTGGCTTCTCTCAAGAGCATAAGTATTCTACGGTGGGTGAACAAATTACTGTTGAGCAATTGACAGAACTGAGCATGGTTATGAGAATATCTAGGCATGATCATGTATATAGGAATCACGTCCGTGACAAGTAGATCGAAATGATTCTGCATCTACTACTATTACTCCACTCATCGACCGCTATCCAGCATGCATCTAGAGTATTAAGTTAAAAACAGAGTAATGCCTTAAGCAAGATGACATGATGTAGAGAGATAAATTCATGCAATATGAAATAAACCCCATCTTGTTATCCTCGATGGCAACGATACAATACTTGCCTTGCTGCCCCTTCTGTCACTGGGTAAGGACACCGCAAGATCGAACCCAAAGCTAAGCACTTCTCCCATGGCAAGAACTATCAATCTAGTTGGCCAAACCAAACGAATAATTCGAAGAGACTTGCAAAGATAACGAATCATACATAAAAGAATTCAGAGAAGATTCAAATATTATTCATAGATAGACTTGATCATAAACCCACAATTCATCGGTCTCAACAAACACACCGCAAAAAGAAGATTACATCGAATAGATCTCCACGAGAGAGGGGGAGAACTTTGTATTGAGATTCAAAGAGAGAGAAGAAGCCATCTAGCTACTAACTATGGACCCGAAGGTCTGAGGTAAACTACTCACACTTCATCGGAGAGGCTATGATGATGTAGAAGCCCTCCGTGATGACGGTCCTCTTCCGGCGGAGCTCCGGAATAGGCCCCAAGATGGGATCTCGTGGATACAGAAAGTTGCGGCGGTGGAATTAGGTTTTTGGCTTCTGGTCTGATCGTTTGGGGGTACGTGTGTATATATAGGAGGAAGAAGTACGCCGGAGGAGCAACGAGGGGCCCACGAGGCAGGGGGCGCGCCCTAGGGAGGGGGGGCGCCCCCACCCTCGTGACCGCCTATTTTGTTCCTTGGAGCAGGGTCCAAGTCTCCTAGATCACGTTCGGTGAGAAAATCACGTTCCCAAAGATTTTATTCTGTTTGGACTCCGTTTGATATTCCGTTTATCCGAAACACTGAAATAGGCAAAAAAAAACAATTCTGGGCTGGGCCTTCGGTTAATAGGTTAGTCCCAAAAATAATATAAAAGTGGAAAATAAAGCCCAATATAGTCCAAAACAGTAGATAATATAGCACAGAGCAATCAAAAATTATAGATACGTTGGAGACGTATCAGGCATCCCCAAGCTTAATTCCTGCTCGTCCTCGAGTAGGTAAATGATAAAAAGAGAATTTTTGATGCGGAGTGCTACTTGGCATAATTTCAATGTAAATCTTCTTAATTGTGGTATGAATATTCAGATTAGAAAGATTCAAGACAAAAGTTTATATTGACATAAAAAATAATAATACTTCAAGCATACTAATAAAGTTATCCCTACAAAATCATATAGTATGGCTATGCTCCATCTTCACCACATAAAGTATTTAAATCATGCACAACCCCGATAACATGCCAAGCAATTGTTTCATACTCTAACTTTTTCAAAACTTTTTCAATCTTCACGCAATACATGAGCGTGAGCCATGGATATAGCACTATAGGTGGAATAGAATGGTGGTTGTGGAGAAGACAAAAAGGAGAAGATGGTCTCACATCAACTAGGCGTATCAACGGGCTATGGAGATGCCCATCAAGAGATATCAATGTGAGTGAGTAGGGATTGCCATGCAACGGATGCACTAGAGCTATAAGTATATGAATGCTCGAAAAGAAACTAAGTGGGTGTGCATCCAACTTGCTTGCTCATGAAGACCTAGGGCAATTTTTGAGGAAGCCCATCATTGGAATATACAAGCCAAGTTCTATAATGAAAAAGTCCCACTAGTATATGAAAGTGATAACATGAGAGACTCTCTATTATGAAGATCATGGTGCTACTTTGAAGCACAAGTGTGGTAAAAGGATAGTAACATTGTCCCTTCTCTCTTTTTCTCTCATTTTTATTTTTTATTTTTTTTATTTGGGACTTTTCCTTTTTTTTCTCTTTTTTTATTTGGGCTTCTTTGGCCTTTTTTATTTTTTTTATTTTTCGTCCGGAGTCTCATCCCGACTTATGGGGGAATCATAGTCTCCATCATTCTTTCCTCACTGGGACAATGCTCTAATAAAGATGATCATCACACTTTTATTTTTCTTATAACTCAACAATTACAACTCGATACTTAGAACAAAATATGACTCTATGTGAATGCATCCGGCGGTGTACCGGGATATGCAATATGACAATGATAAATGTGTCATGAACGGAACGGTGGAAAGTTGCATGGCAATATATCTCAGAATGGCTATGGAAATGCCATAATAGGTAGGTATGGTGGCTGTTTTGAGGAAGGTATATGCTAGGTGTATGATACCGGCGAAAGGTGCGCGGTATTAGAGAGGCTAGCAAAGGTGGAAGGGTGAGAGTGCGTATAATCCATGGACTCAACATTAGTCATAAAGAACTCATATACTTATTGCAAAAATCTAGAAGTTATCAAAGCAAAGTATTATGCGCATGCTCCTAGGGGGATAGATTGGTAGGAAAAGACCATCACTCTTCCCCGACCGCCACTCATAAGGAAGACAATCAATAAATAAATCATGCTCCGACTTCATCACATAACGGTTCACCATACGTGCATGCTACGGGAATCACAAACTTCAACACAAGTATTCTTTAAATTCACAACTACTCAACTAGCATGACTTTAATATTATCACCTCCATATCTCAAAACAATTATCATGCTTCAATCTTTTCTTAGTATTCAACACACTCAAAAGAAAGTTTCACAAATCTTGAATACCAAGCATATTATTATTAAGCAAATTACCATGCTATTAAGAGATTCTCAAAATAATTTAAGTGAAGCATGAGAGATCAATAGTTTCTTTAAAACGAATCCACCACCGTGCTCTAAAAGATCTAATTGAAGCACATAGAGCAAAATTATAACGCTCAAAAGATATAAGTGAAGCACATAGAGCAAAACTACTACGCTCAAAATATATAAGTGAAGCACATAGAGCAAAACTACTTAGCTCAAAAGATATAAGTGAAGCACATAGAGTATTCTATCAAATTTTAGTTCATGTATGGCTCTCTCAAAAGGTGTGTACAGCAAGGATGATTGTGGCATACTAAGACACAAAGACACAAATAATACAAGACGCTCCAAGCAAAACACATATCATGTTGGTGAATAAAAATATAGTTCCAAGTAAATTACCGATGGAAGTGGACGAAAGAGGGGATGCCTCCCGGGGCATCCCCAAGCTTTGACTTCTTGGTGTCCTTGGATTATCTTGGGGGTGCCATGGGCATCCCCAAGCTTAGGCTCTTGCCACTCCTTGTTCCATGATCCATCAAAAGAATTCACCCAAAACTTGAAAACTTCACAACACAAAACTCAAAATAGAAAACTCGTGAGCTCCGTTAGCGAAAAAAACAAAAAACCACTTCAAGGTACTGTAATGAACTCATTATTTATTTATATTGGTGTTAAACCTACTGTATTCCAACTTCTCTATGGATTATAAACTATTTTACTAGCCATAGATTCATCAAAATAAGCAAACAACACACGAAAAACAGAATCTGTCAAAAACAGAACAGTCTGTAGTAATCTGTAGCTAGCGCAAGATCTGGAACTCCAAAAATTCTAAAATAAATTGCTGGACATGGGGAATTTATCTATTAATCATCTGAAAAAATAATTAACTAAATATCACTCTTCAAATAGAAATGACAGCAGTTCTCGTGAGCGCTAAAGTTTCTGTTTTTTACAGCGAGTTCAACAAGACTTTCCCCAAGTCTTCCCAACGGTTCTACTTGGCACAAACACTAATTAAACAAAAAAATACACAACCAAAACAGAGGCTAAATAATTTATTTATTACTAAACAGGAGCAAAAGGCAAGGAATAAAAATAAAATTGGGTTGCCTCCCAACAAGCGCTATCGTTTAACGCCCCTAGCTAGGCATAAAAGCGAGGATAGATCTAGGTATTGCCATCTTTGGTAGGAAATTCTTCAATTAGGCATCTACCATCTTTAGGAATTTCTTTATTTTTATTAATTATCAAACTTTTAGGCACAAGATCGAAAAATTCATTTGTAATAAATGGTTCCTTAATGATTGCAAAAAGATCGGGATGAACACTTATAGATTTAAGATCCGCAGTTTCCTTACTAGATGATTCACCTTTATTTTTAGGAACATACATAAATTTTAGTAGGAGGACTTGGAGTATTCTTTACGGAATAAAAAGCGGTTCCCAAATTTGTAATGATACCCTCAAGTTTATCAATTCTCGTAGAATCTAAGTTCATTCTCTCATTAACTATGGGTTCTTTTTCCTTAATATTTTTATAAGTCATTCCTACCTTAGATCCATATTGAGTAATTTGATTGTGGATCTTTTTATCTAGATTTTCAATTGATTCAACAATAGCAACTTTATTTTCGATAATTTCAAGTCTTTTCATAACATGCTCCAAAGTTAACGTGGTTCCATTAACCAAAAGAGGTGGTGAGCCAAATAAATTTAGCATATCATTATAAGAATCAAAAGTATGGCTACCCAAGAAATTCCCTCCGGTAATGGTATCGAGGATATATCTATACCAAGGATTAACACCTACAACAAAATTGTGGAGAAGAACTAAGGTAGACTGCTTCCTGGTAGATCTATTTTGAGCATTGCAAATTCTATACCAAGCATCTTTTAGATTTTCTCCCTCCCTTTGTTTAAAATTTAGAACTTCAGTCTTGAGAGACAATGGAGAAGACATGAGAATAGTCATGACGGCAAGCAAACAAGAGCGAACGGGCAAAAGAGGCAAATAGAGAGGGAGGATAGGGAGAGAGAGAGATGGCGAATAAAACGGTAAGGGTGAATTGGGGGGAGAGGAAAACGAGAGGCAACTGGCAAATAATGTAATGCGAGAGATAGGGATTGTGATGGGTACTTGGTATGTTGACTTTTTGCGTAGACTCCCCGGCAACGGTGCCAGAAATCCTTCTTGCTACGTCTTGAGCTTGCATTGGTTTCCCCGAAGAGGAAGGGATGATGCAGCAGAGTAGTGTAAGTATTTCCCTCAGTTTTTGAGAACCAAGGTATCAATCCAGTAGGAGCCCATGCTCAAGTCCCTCGTACCTGCACAAAGCGATAGCTAATCGCAACCAACACGATTAGGGGTTGTCAAGCCCTTCACGGTCACTTACGAGAGTGAGATCTGATAGATATAATATTTTTGGTATTTTTGGTATAAAGATGCAAAGTAAAAAGTAAAGGCAAAGTAAAAGGCAAAGCAAGATTAAAGTAATGGAGATTGATATGATGAGAATAGACCTGGGGGCCATAGGTTTCACTAGTGGCTTCTCTCAAGAGCACAAGTATTCTACGGTGGGTGAACAAATTACTGTTGAGCAATTGATAGAATTGAGCATAGTTATGAGAATATCTAGGCATGATCATGTATATAGGCATCACGTCCGTGACAAGTAGATCGAAACGATTCTGCATCTACTACTATTACTCCACTCATCGACCGCTATCCAGCATGCATCTAGAGTATTAAGTTAAAAACAGAGTAACGCCTTAAGCAAGATGACATGATGTAGAGAGATAATTTCATGCAATATGAAATAAACCCCATCTTGTTATCCTCGATGGCAACGATACAATACGTGCCTTGCTGCCCCTTCTGTCACTGGGTAAGGACACCGCAAGATCGAACCCAAAGCTAAGCACTTCTCCCATGGCAAGAACTACCAATCTAGTTGGCCAAACCAAACGGATAATTCGAAGAGACTTGCAAAGATAACCAATCATACATAAAAGAATTCAGAGAAGATTCAAATATTATTCATAGATAGACTTGATCATAAACCCACAATTCATCGGTCTCAACAAACACACCACAAAAAGAAGATTACATCGAATAGATCTCCACGAGAGAGGGGGAGAACTTTGTATTGAGATTTAGAGAGAGAGAGAGAAGAAGCCATCTAGCTACTAACTATGGACCCGAAGGTCTGAGGTAAACTACTCACACTTCATCGGAGAGGCTATGATGATGTAGAAGCCCTCCGTGATGATGGCCCTCTTCCGGCGGAGCTCCGGAATAGGCCCCAAGATGGGATCTCGTGGATACAAAAAGTTGCGGCGGTGGAATTAGGTTTTTGGCTCCTGTTCTGATCATTTGGGGGTACGTGTGTATATATAGAAGGAAGAAGTACGCCAGAGGGGCAACTAGGGGCCCACGAGGCAGGGGGGCGCGCCCCCACCCTCGTGACCGTCTCTTTTGTTCCTTGGAGCAGGGTCCAAGTCTCCTGGATCGTGTTCGGTGAGAAAATCACGTTCCCGAAGATTTTATTCCGTTTGGACTCCGTTTGATATTCCGTTTATCCGAAACACTGAAATAGGCAAAAAAACAGCAATTCTGGGCTGGGCCTCCGGTTAATAGGTTAGTCCCAAAAATAATATAAAAGTGGAAAATAAAGCCCAATATAGTCCAAAACAGTAGATAATATAGCATGGAGCAATCAAAAATTATAGATACGTTGGAGACGTATCAGACTGCATTCGAGGTATCTTTTGCAGCTGAGCACCAACACCGGACCGCTTCCGAGCTTCAACGCCGGAATGTATCCGAGCTCCAATGCTGGACTGTATCCGAGGTGTCATAGATTACCTTGGTCTTGGAAAAGTTTTAGCCGAGCTTAATGCCGTAAATGCCCTCTAAGGAGCCAGCCACTTGCATTCGAGCTATATGCCGAACTGCTTCCGAGGTGGCTCAGCACCTCGGTCATGGGCTGATTGTTTGCGGATTTTATTTCCGATGCGTATAAATTTATTTGCTGACAAGATGTATGGCCAGTAGCCCTCAAGGTGTCTGTTGGCCTAAAATCCGAGATGCACCTGAAGGAAAATATGAAACCGTTGATCCTAGTAGCTTCTGAGACTCAGGTCATGGAATCGGTCTGAGGATCAACTCCTAGCTCGGCAGCAGACATAGGAATAGAAACGCAATGTAATATATTAGAGGTAATAGTGATCGGCGGACGGATCCTTGAGAGAGGGTTTTGAGAAATCGCCGTAATATATTAGCTTGATGCCGGATAAGTCCCAGATGGTACTTATTGTTGTCCGAAGACGCGTTTGCCCATAGTTTGATTGAGCCAAACACTGAGCACTTTGAATTTTCTGCATTGAATAGGCAATGCAGTAGCCCCCGAGACACTGGTCAGGTGACAACACCAGATCAGGGGATCGATACGCCCCTTTTAATATTAGTGAATGATAAGCCCGAAGCCCAGTAGCCCCCGAGTCTTAATGTGGGAACGGGTGGCCAAACTAAGGATCGATATCCAGAGTAAAATCACAAATTATGTGTAATGATTCTACGTATCCAAGTACTTTACATCATTAATGCTCGGATCTGCATTGTACAAAACTTTGCTGACTGACCATCGGCTTCAACCTCCTCGGCCAGAAGCTGGGGAGTGTTTGCCCTACTTTATAAAGCCGTTATAAGGGCAAAGATTTATGGAAAACAAGGCAATCCGGCCATACGTTTTTATAAACAAAGGTACGCAGAGAGATATGAAACATCTTCCAAAGAAAATAATCCCGCTATCAGTTCCTTTCTTTGGGTTGTCATGCTGATCATGATCATGAGGCCTCACCTTCAATCAATGTGGGAGGAAAATATTGAGGATTTAGTTCGGGGAAAGTTCCCGAACTCTATGGTATTAATGAACCAAAATTTTCACTTCCTTCGTTGCCGACCAATTATATCCTTTAAGATCGCTAGCTTTCGGCTTCACCCAGTCTGAGGTACTAACTCGGATGACCTGGTAGTAACAATCACAGAGGTGCTCCCTTTACCACCTAGCCGAACAATCGGGAACGTAGGGGTAAGCACAGGAGCCAGGCAACCCAGCTTGGCCAAAATCTTAAGTCAAATTGATGCATATTTATGGCTTTATAACGATGATTACGGAAGATAGCCCTCGTATATAAAATACGAACGCCGATGATATATTTATTTTGACTCCGTTGCGATCGTTTATCACTTGAAAGTTGCCCATCGTCGGCTTTCACCCCCTTGTAGATGCTACGCAGGGTGTCTCCGCAATAACAAGACAACCCTTAGCCGACATCTCGGTGCCCGAAGGCGGTTGTGTTAGCATAAACGAGGCAATCAGATATGCAGGCTTTATAACTTTCACTTAGTCATAGGAGCTTTAAACTAGGGGAGCTAGCTACGAGCCCCCGGTTAGTGTTCGGCACCGATCGAAGTCTAGCCATTATCACTTCGGCCAATGTTATGAAAGGCACATCGTTTAACACGGGGTAATCGGTATCGATTGATACATCCATTTTGCATCATGCTTTTATATCAATATTTATTGCATTATGGGCTGTTATTACACATTATGTCACAATACTTATGCCTATTCTCTCTTATTTTACAAGGTTTACATAAAGAGGGAGAATGCCGGCAGCTAGGATTCTGGGCTGGAAAAGGAGCAAATATTAGAGACCAATTCTGCACAACTCCAAAAGTCCTGAAACTTCACGAAAGATGTTTTCCAAATATATAAAAAATACTAAGAGCAAGAACTTCACCAGGGGGCCACACCCTGCCCACGAGGGTGGGGGCGCGCCCCCTACCTCATGGGCCCCCTGGTGGCCATCTTCTGCTATATGGATTCTTTCTATGGGAAAAAAAATCATAAGCCATCTTCTCGGATGAAACTCCACCGCCACGAGGCGGAACCTTGGCGGAGCCAATCTAGGGCTCTGGCGGAGCTGTTCTGCCGGGGAAACTTCCCTCCCGGAGGGGGAAATCATCACCATCGTCATCACCAACGCTCCTCTCATCGGGAGAGGGCAATCTCCATAAACATCTTCATCAACACCATCTCATCTCAAAACCCTAGTTCATCTCTTGTATCCAATTCTTGTCTCCAAGTCCGGGATTGGTGCTAGTAGGTTGCTAGTAGTGTTAATTACTCCTTGTAGTTGATGCTAGTTGGTTCAATTGGTGGAAGATCATATGTTCAGATCCTATATGCATATTAAGACCCCTATGATTATGAACATTTTTATGCTTTGTGAGTAGTTACTTTTGTTCCTGAGGACATGGGAGAAGTCTTGCTATTAGTAGTCATGTGAATTTGGTATTTGTTCAATATTTTGATGAGATGTATGTTGTCTCTCCTCTAGTGGTGTTATGTGAACGTCGACTACATGACACTTCACCATTATTTGGGCCTACAGGAAGGCATTGGGAAGTAATAAGTAGATGATGGATTGCTAGAGTGACAGAAGCTTAAACCCTAGTTTATGCGTTGCTTCGTAAGGGGCTGATTTGGATCCATATGTTTCATGCTATGGTTAGGTTTACCTTAATACTTTTGTTGTAGTTGCGGATGCTTGCAATAGAGGTTAATCATAAGTGGGATGCTTGTCCAAGTAAGGGCAGTACCCAAGCACTGGTCCACCCACATACCAAATTATCAAAGTACCGAACGCAAATCATATGAGCGTGATGAAAACTAGCTTGACGATATTCCCATGTGTCCTCGGGAGCGCTTTACATCATATAAGAGTTTGTCCAGGCTTGTCCTTTGCTATAAAAAGGATTGGGCCACCTTGCTGCACTTTATTTACTTTTGTTACTTGTTGCTCGTTACAAATTATCCTATCACAAAACTATCTGTTACCACTTATTTCAGTACTTGTAGAGAACACCTTGCTGGAAACCGCTTATCATTTCCTTCTGCTCCTCGTTGGGTTCGACACTCTTACTTATCAAAAGGACTACGATAGATACCCTATACTTGTGGGTCATCAAGACTCTTTTCTGGCGCCGTTGCCGAGGAGTGAAGCACCTTTGGTGGGTGGAATTTGGTAAGGAAAAATTTATATAGTGTGCTGAAATTTACTGTCACTTGTTACCATGGAAAGTAATCCTCTGAGGGGCTTGTTCGGGGTATCTTCACCCCGACCAGTAGAGCAAAGAGTTTCTCCTCAACCTACTGAAAATGAAAATGCTTGCTTTGAAGTTCCTTCGGGTATGATAGAAAAACTGCTAGCTAATCCTTTTTTAGGAGATGGAACAAAACATCCTGATGAACATCTGATATATGTGGATGAAGTTTGTGGATTATTTAAGCTTGCAGGTGTATCCGGAGATGTTGTTAAGAAGAACGTCTTCCCTTTATCTTTGAGGGGAGATGCATCGATATGGTATAGGCTATGTGATGATATGAGGTCTTGGAATTACAAACGATTGAAATTGAAATTTCATCAGAAGTTTTATCCTATGCATCTTGTTCATCGTGATCACAATTATATATATAATTTTTGGCCTCGCGAAGGAGAAAGCATCGCTCAAGCTTGGGGGAGGCTTAATTCAATGTTATATTCATGCCCCAATCATGAGCTCTCAAGAGAAATGATTATTCAAAATTTTTATGCTCGGCTTTCTGGTAATAATCGCACCATGCTTGATACTTCTTGCGCTGGCTCTTTTATGATGAAGACTATTGAATTCAAATGGGATTTATTGGAAAGAATTAAACACAACTCTGAAGATTGGGACCTCGACAATGGTAAGGAGTCAGGTATGACACCTAGTTTTGATTGTGTTAAATCTTTTATGGATACCGATATTTTTCGTAAATTTAGCACTAAATATGGACTTGATTCTGAGATAGTAGCTTCTTTCTGTGAATCTTTTGCTGCCTATGTTGATCTCCCCAAGGAGAAGTGGTTTAAATATCATCCTCCCATAGAAGTAAAAGTAGCTGCACCTATTAAAGCTGAAGAAAAGACTATCACTTATAATGATCCTATTGTTCCTACTTCTTATGTTGAGAAACCACCTTTCCTTGTTAGGATAAAGGATCATGCTAAAGCTTCAACTGTGGTTCATAAAAGCAATATTAAAACCTAAAATTGCTATCGTTAAAGATCTCTTGTCTGATAATATTGATGGGTTATTTATTTTTGTGATGAAACTGCTAGAATTGCTAAACCCCGTGATAAAGATAAACCTAGACTGCTGGTAGGCATGCCTGTTATTTCTGTTAAAATAGGAGATCATTGTTATCATGGCTTATGTGATATGGGTGCTAGTGCTAGTGCAATACCTTATTCCTTATACAAAGAAGTTATGCATGATATTGCACCTGCTGAGATGGAAGATATTGATGGCACAATTAAACTTGCCAATAGAGATACTATTTCACCAATGGGAATTGTTAGAGATGTTGAAGTCTTGTGTGGGAAAACTAAATATCCTGTTGATTTTCTTGTTCTTGCACTACTAGGGAAAAGCCTACCAGCAGCGAGGGTTTTGGGCCTCTCAGTAGCGCGGGCACCGGCGCTACAGCTAACGTATAGCAGTAGCGCCGGTTGTCCCACGGTACTGCTATACATGAATAGCTGTAGCGCTCTTTGGGAAAGGGCGCTACTGATATTATCTGCAGCGCTGTTGTAACGCCCCGAGACCGATGTGCTAGGTGTCCTCCAGTTTTTCGCTGTTGTTGCCTTGTCTTTGCTTGCGTGTCATGCATTGCATATCATGTCATCACGCGCATTGCGTCATCATGTTTTAAAACTTGCATTCGTCCGGGTTCTCCGAGTTCTCTCCGTTGTCCTTTCTGAGCCCAACCACACTTGCACGCGCCCGCGGCATGTCCGAAATAGTATTTTATAAGTGGTCGGAAAATGTTCTCGGAATGGGATGAGAGTTGACGTGTGGTCTTATTGTAGTGTAGATAGACCGCCTGTCAAGTTTCATCGCATTCGGAGTCCGTTTGACGCCCCAACGGATAACTATAGCGGCAGTATAGCCGGTCTAACGTCGGACGTTTTCGGTCTCCGGAAACCGTGCCGGACTGTTTCTCTCCCCTCTTCTCTCAGACCAACCCGCTCTCCACAGTCCACTGCCAGGCCCAATCTAACCCTCTCTGCTCAGTGCATCAACCCCACTCACGTGCGCGTCCGAAACTTCCTCGGACCCGACCCGGGCAGTCATCACCGTTGTGTCCGGATCATCCCCAAACATCTACAAAACATCACCGTTTTCTTATTTGGACTCCCTAGTATATTTTTCCCGACCGTCCGATTGTGATCGGAGGGACGAGGTAGCCCCTAACCTAAATTCATCTGATATAAATAACAGTCCAACCCTAGCCCTAGCCTGTCCAATCTCCACCAAATCCCCACGCCGCTGCCACTCTCTTCCTTGGTTTCAACACCGAGCCAACCACCACCCCTCTCAGATCCTTCCCGCTCAAACCCACGGCTTCCGACCACCTCCCGTGTTTTCCGGCCAGTAGCAGGAGCCCCTGCACCTCCTGCGGGCCTCCTCACCTGCAAGCAGCCGAAGCAGCAGCTCCCAGTCGCCGGAGGAACCGCACCCCTGCCTTTTCTTCCTTCCCCGTCCCTTTTCTTCTCCCCCAAACCTCACCTTGTTCTCCTCGGTCTCTCTATGAACAGGGCAACGGCGCCACCACCATCCCCGCGCGCTCGCGGTGCGCCCACCTCAGACCCTGAGCAGGAGCCCGAGTCTTCGTCGATGCCTTTTCCCGCCCGTGCAGCGCCGGAGTTGCTCTGTTCCTTGCCCGAACCCGCAGGAGCACGAGCTCCCTCCTCCTCGTCCCCGTGCCCGCAGCAGCAGAGCAGGATCCGGCCCCGACGCCCCTCCCCGTCCTCCTTGTTCGGTTCCTCGTCGGACCTGGAAGGTCTTCACTGTTGTAGCCGCGCCAAGTCCTCTGCTTCGTCTAGGACAAGTGCGCCTGTCTCCGTCGCCCGAACTAGCAGCAGCTTCAGCCCGTTCCCGGCCAGATCCGCCGTCCCGGAGTCCCGCGCCCATGCCGGACATCCCCTGCTTTGCCTTGGTCCCTACATCGCCTCCCCGCGCCCTGGAGTCCACGCCCGCCTGCACTCTTGCCGCCTCCAAGTACAGTTGCCGCCTCCGTTCGAGAGGAGGACGACGCAGTCGACGCTCGCGTTGACTGCGCCTCGCACGCGAGCTACCGCCAGATGCGCCCCAAGGCCTAGCTCCCGGCCCAGTCGCCCGGCCTGCTGTTTCCACCGCCTTGGGCCAAGGCCCACTGGGTGAGAACCCCGCTGTGCACTGTTGGCCCAATCCGATTCAGCCCGCCTTTGTTTTTTTTCAGATCTGCAATTTGTTTATTTTTCCAGAGGAGAGCATTTTTGCAGGAAAGCCCTTGTGGATCATGCATATAATAACTCACAATTGGTGCACTGGATTAAAATGATTTATATATGAAACTTGCTTACAATTTTGTCTAGATTCATAATATCCAACTTTCATCTATGTTTGAAATGTTTAAAATGTTGTTTGATTAAATTTGCTCCTATGTCATGTTAAAATGCTTTAATTCATAACTATTTAACCGTAACTCGGAATTTAATAAACTTTATATGTAAATGGGGTAGAATTTTGCCTAGTTTATCATGGTGACATTGTTTTGCATGTTAAACAACTCTAAAATATGGTTTAGGACAGAACAGGACCTAACCTAATATATGCACATGAGGAGTTTCCGGATTTGTTGTTCGTTGCTTCCGGCCTCATTTAACCTTGACTAGATGTGTAGTCTTCTTTTGCTTCACCCTCTTGCCATGTTTAACAACATTTAATATTGTTGAGTACCTAAACGAGAGAGAACTAAATAAGTCATGTGGTGTTTTCTTCAATATGCAACTCCGTTGCATAATGAGCCCCACTTAATTTGTAGGATTGATTGTGCACTTTGCCATGCCATGCATCCTTAAACCGGACATACATCATAATTGTTTGTGCATCATGCCATGCTTATGTGGTGGTTGTTTACTATGTTGTGTGCTTCTTTCCGGTGTTGCTTCTTCCGGTTTGTTCCGGTAACGTCGCGTTTGTGAGGACCCGTTTGTCCACGTCCGTTTGTCTTCTTCATGGACTCGTTCTTCTTCCTTGTGGGATTTCAGGCAAGATGATCATACCCTCGAAATCACTTCTATCTTTGCTTTGCTAGATGCTCACTCTTTTGCTATGCCCATGCTGCGATACCTACCACTTGCTTATCATGCCTCCTATATTGTTGAACCAAGCCTCTAACCCACCTTGTCCTAGCAAACCGTTGATTGGCTATTGTCGGAGTCAAAACCGGCGGATCTCGGGTAGTGGGTCCCGAACTGTGCGTCTAGTCCGGATGGTAACAGGAGGCAGGGAACACGATGTTTTACCCAGGTTCGGGCCCTCTTGATGGAGGTAAAACCCTACGTCCTGCTTGATTAATATTGATGATATGGGTAGTACAAGAGTAGATCTACCACGAGATCAAGGAGGCTAAACCCTAGAAGCTAGCCTAAGGTATGATTGTTGTATATGGAGTTGATTGCCTACGGACTACAACCCTCCGGTTTATATAGACACTGGATAGGGTTAGGGTTACATAGAGTTGGTTACAATGGTAGGAGATCTTGAATATCCGCATTGCCAAGCTTGTCTTCCACGCCAAGGAAAGTCCCATCCGGACACGGGACGAAGTCTTCAATCTTGTATCTTCATAGTCCAGGAGTCCGGCTGAAGGTATAGTCCGGCTACCCGAACACCCCCTAATCCAGGACTCCCTCAGTAGCCCCTGAACCAGGCTTCAATGACGACGAGTCCGGCGCACAAATTGGCTTCGGCATTGCAAGGCGGGTTCCTCCTCCAAGTCCTTCATAGAAGATTGTAAACACCAAGAGTAGTGTCCGGCTCTGCAAAAATAAGCTTCCACATATTGCCATAGAGAGAATAATATTAACACAAATCAAATCTGCTGACGTATTCCGCAGTGTGTCATCACACTACAGCCAAGTCCTTCACTCGAATCGTTTTCACTCTTCCACCTCAGCGTGTTTTGCGAGGCGGTTTCCTTGGCACGTCTTGTCAAAGCAGAGATCGTGTGCCCCCCTTTTACGGGATTCTCATCAATACGGACGTGGGTAACCCAATCGTGCCTGTTAGCATGTTTTCTTGATTAAAGGCGAGTCCCAAATGGTTACGGGGAGGGCTCCTGGTATTCAACCTTTTATAAAGGGACCAGGGCCTTACTCCTTTTCTCCAATCCCAAAACAAGTTCACCCGTCGCCTTGAGTTCCAACACCCTAGGCTTCAGATTCCGGGCGCCTCAGACCTTCGACAATGTCCGGTTCCGACCTTCAAGGCCGATGGATGCCATCCTCCATCACGGAGGAGGACGTGCTAAAGTTGAGAGAGGCTAAGTTCTTGACCGCCGAAATTTCGCATAGGTTGCTTGCTCAAAGGCAGGCTATTCCCAGTCCCCAGCCCGGTGAGAGCGTAGTGTTCATGTCTCACTTCCTTCGGGGGTTAGGCTTCCCGATGGATCCCTTCGTGAGGGGGCTGCTGTTTTATTACGGACTGGAATTTCATGACTTAGCTCCGGAGTCTATCCTCCACATTTCCTCATTCATCGTTGTGTGCGAAGCGTTCCTCCGTGTTACTCCTCACTTTGGATTATGGCTCAAGACTTTTGGAGTGGAGCCGAAGATGATCGAGGGACGGCACGCAGAGTGCGGAGGCGCTGTCATAAGTAAGAATGCTGATGCTCCATGGCCTGAGGGCTCCTTTCAAGAGGAGCTCGGCTTGTGGCAACGAGAATGGTTCTATATCACCGCTCCCAGGAGCGCCAAGTGGGCGGCGCCTCCTGCCTTTCGCTCGGGTCCCCCATCACGGCTAGCGTCATGGGTCAACAAAGGATTAGGTTGGGGGTTATCCAAAGACGTGCCCTTCTTGCAGGGCCGCATCAGGGATCTCTTAGAAAGAGACCTCAACCTGGTCAAGGTGACGCAGGTTATGCTGATTCGCCGAACACTGCCCGGCAAACGTCGCTCCCTTCGTCTGTGGGAGTTTAATCCGGAGGGACCACGAGCTCTCCATCATTTTATGGGCGCAACGCTCGTGGAGATGTATAAACTGTTCTTTAGATCACAAATGATGTGTCCAGATTTGACCGAGGACGCAGGCCTAAGCTGCAATCGCCCGGATACCAAAGTAAGTAACCTTGTGCCCGGACCTACTATCCATATAATCGTCATAAACTTGCCCCTAAAGGAGCTGTCCTTTTAAACGGGAGTGGATAGCGAAGGCAAAGCTGATCAGGTGTCCGGCTCCCCTTCCCGAAACCAGGCCGGATCCCGTGCTTGTCAGGATGTTGAAGATAATGCCTTTGGAGGGAAGTAAGGGGAAGGACAAGGGAACTATGGCCTCCTCGAAGGAGGCTGCTCCGAAGGGAGGAACCGACAATTCCTCTCCCAAGGGGAAGAAGAGGGCCGCCTCTGACGACCCGGAGACCATGGCCCCGAAGCGGGGGAGAAAATCCTCGTCAGAGGGTCCGACGCCAGGGAGTTCCTCGGCCGAACTACGCCCTCAAAGGGATCAGCCCTCCAGCGAGCCATAAGTAGAGAGAGGTTTTCCTTTTGAGGGATGAGAGAAATCCTTGATTTATATCTGAGAAGATTAACCGAAATTTTACCTTGTAGCTCGGACCTCAGCCCTTCTCAGCAGAGCTCGTCTTCGGGGGATCTTCTTCTGGAGATGATGGAGAGTGGGACGCCTCCCCCTGCCGTACCGCCTAGCGAGGCGGGCGACCCTGAGGTGTCATCACGTGGGGTTTCTCTGAATCCGGCAGGGGCGGAAGATAGTTATGTGGCCCCCCAAGGCTCTCCGCGTCCGGCCTTCGAAAGAGGCCATAGGACAAGTCCGGCACCGTCTGGTGCTCGACCGAAGGAGCTAAATATTCTGCTGGGGCGAGCTTCCATCTCAGAGGAGCACCGTGCATTGATGGGCACGGTGATTGAAAGGATTTCATCTGCAGAAAGCGGATTGCATGAGGCCGTCAAAGGTTTACTGACGGGTTTTGAGGTACATTAGATAATGTACACTTTTGTCAGTTGCGCATAAGTAAGGTGCGCCCTATGTAGATAGTAGCCCCTGAGACTCTGCGCGTTGTCAAGAAATGACGGCACGCAGAGGATCATAATCCCAGGTCTAAGATGTCGCCTTTGAATGTAGGTGGCGAGGTGTCCGGAATCAAGCCGAACTGATGATGTGGCTGAACTAAAGCGGCAACTGGACGTGGCAGATGCCGACATCGTGCTTGTCAACAAGCAGCTTGATGAGGCTCAAGGTATGTAATTCTTTGGGTGGCATCAGGTAAGAGGAGCTTCATGCCAGTGTCTTACAATGTGTGTGCTCGACGCAGATGGTACGGCCGCCGTGGAGAATCTTAGGGCAGAACTTGCCCGAGCTAAGGAGCAAGCCAGAAAAAGCGATGCGGCTGCCGAGAAGGCCCTTGAAGAGTTGAGAGCCGAACAGGATGCTCATTGCCGAAGCAAGGAGGAGATGGCCGAGATGGCCAAAAAGTTAAAAAGCGCTACCGACCGTTGCAGACTTCTTGAAAAAGAAGACCAGGCGAAATAGACGGACTTAGAGAAGGCCGTTGCCAATGCCAAGGACGCGCGCTCTGTGATGAGAGCTGCGAAGGAGGAGCTGCGTCAGGCCGAACAGATTGCGGCTGGAAAGCCCTTTATGCTGCGAAGGAAATTTTGTGATCCGAAGTTTGCTCCGTTGGACCGGATGTGGAGTGTGGAGGATACCTATCTGGACTTGGGAGCGAGTGCTGCTGATGCGACCGAACACTTTCAAGATCAGAAAGATCGCGAAGTGGAAAAGCTTTTCTGGTCGCAGTTTCACAATCTAGAGCGTCCACTGGCAGTGGATGATCGTTTGGCTCAATGGGCCGAACTGAATAGGTTGTCTGGACTCGCCATGAAGTACGTCATGGGTCACCTGTGGCCGAGGAGATCGGAGCCGAAGAGTTATTTCAGCTTGGTGCAGTAATTCCTTGACGCGGTGCCGCGTATAAATGCAATGAAGAGGTCGGCATGCATAGAGGGCGCTAGGATGGCTCTTGCCCGTGTTAAGACATACTGGGCAGAGATGGAGACCACCGTTGTTGCGTCCCAAGATTCGGACAAAAGCCGAGTACCCTCCGAGCACTATTTTCAGGAAGTTCTTGAAGGCGCTCGTGTAATAGAGACGCAGTGCCCGAAAGATGCTATGTTATGATAGCATATGTATTTATAAAGTTATATTTTGATAAACTGTAGTGGCCTTTTTTATACTTGTGCCTCCAAGTATTGGGAACACCTCCTGTGCGGCCGTTTTAAGATATATATATATATATATATATATAGAATCTGAAAGATGGCAGTCGTTGGCTTCAGCCCCCACGCACATAGTGCGGGGGTGCTCGCAGAAGACGCATTTTCACACTTAACCCAACGTCTTGGTCCTACAAGGGAGGTGATAGCGCAGCGGGCCAGGCAACCGGACTATAATGCTTTAACACTTTCACTTAGCCATAGGAGTTTGACAATGAGACTCTTTAGGTAGCTCCTTGGTGGCAACTGCGCTCGTCCGAATTCGGGGCGCGTATGTGCCTGACCGGGAAGCGGCCCTTCATTAAAGAGGAGGAATCCGATAGATTCTGATAGGTCATCGAGTGGCTGACCAGTCTCACGCTACATCATGACAGTCAGTTTTCGGCTTTCTCTACTGAGCTGCTCGCCTGACCAAACCAGGGGCACAATCGCAGTAGTTCTCCTGGTGCTACCTTAGCCGATAGAGCGGAACGTAAGGTAGCCGAACTCAGGAGCCGGGCAACCCAACATTTGACCAAAGACATGATTCGGAGCTGATGCATATAATGCCAAAAATTGCGACGCCGAACACTCCCTAAGGTGTTCGGTCTTTATGAGTGCGGGCGAAACAACACTCTTTATTAAAAAAGCCCCTAGTGTCCAGGTATATGAAAAAATTCTGACGTGGCCACATGCCAAGACGCCAGCCTCCTCCTTGGTTATATCAGAAAGAAAAAACCAGGGGATGTGTAGCAACAAGAGACAGTAAAAAAGGTTTACGCAGGGTCTTAATCTAAAAAGAATCCTTTAGGACGGGTCCCTACTGCACGTCTGCGCCTGTATCTCCATTGTGCCGTGTCCTGGATGGGCGCCGCACGACGTTCATCTGTAAAAGAGAGGAACTGAGTTGAAAACGGGTCGTGCCGAAAAAGTTTAAAATAAGCAAAGTATAAAGTAAGATATATAAGATTGAGCTTTATTGTCTCTTATTGTATATGCGTGGAGCCCCTAGTGCGGGGGTATATGGCTTCTAGGCCTGCATCAATGATGATTTTGCACCGAACTCGTCCATCCGCGTCCGTGGTCTTGAATGACCTATTTCGAAGTTTCTTTTGGCCGGTGAGGCCATTTTGCTGTGGGGCTGTCAAAGCGGCCGCACAGTCCTCCGCTTGGGGAGGCGCACTTTAGTGCTTCCCCTTCAAAGAGATGATGCCTCATGGACCAGGCATCTTAAGCGTAAGAGATGCATAATGTGGTATTGCGTTAAAGCGAGCGAAAGCTTCGCGTCCCAGTAGTGCTTGAAAGCGACTTGAGAACGGGATGATATAGAAGGTCAGCTTTTCGCGGCGGAGGTTATCAGCAGAGTCGAATATGACTTCAAGCCGGAGAAAACCCATACAATGGGTGTCCGGACCAGGTATTACCCCTTGAAAGGAGGTTTTGCTGCGGCGGATTCTTGCTGGGTTTATTCCCATGTGCTGGATTGTATCCTGATATATCAGGTTTAGTCCACTGCCGCCGTCCATAAGGACATTTGAAAACTGGAGTCCGCCAATTATTGGATCGAGTATCAAGGCAGTCCAGCCTACATTCATGATATTCCTAGAATAATCTAGCTGATCGAAGATGATCGGTTTTGACAACCAGTGGCAGGACCCTTTGGGCCGTGTGGTGCGTACCTTTACGGGGCCGCACGTTTTGTTATGTGAAGTGAGTTCATTGTTTTTACTTCTTGTGGGAAGTTCTTTTGTTTCCTGGTGCTCTGCTTTTGGGGTTCGTCCTTGTCTTCGCTTGGTGTGTCGAGCCCCTTGTGTTCAGCATTGAGTCTGCTGGATTGTTTGAAAACCCAACAGTCTCTGTGGGTATGGTTAGCAGGCTTCCCGGGAGTACTGTGTATCTGACATATCCTGTCCACGATTTTACTTAGGTTGGATGGATCGTCCCTGTTATCCTGGGGGGCGATTTTTCTTGATTTTGTCGTGAGCCTTTGAATCCGGCATTGACTGTCGTGCTCTTCTGACTTTTGTCCTTAGTCCAGCGACGGTCCTTGTTGCGTCGCAGTTTTTCATTTC
Source organism: Triticum urartu (assembly GCF_056163025.1). NCBI lineage: Eukaryota > Viridiplantae > Streptophyta > Magnoliopsida > Poales > Poaceae > Triticum > Triticum urartu. The sequence goes on along the minus strand of NC_141874.1, from coordinate 62,310,024 downwards.
CATCCCTAGTTTCGGATGTACTTGGGTCGCTGGGGCTGCACCTTGCCAACCAGCTATCCTCCCCTGCACAAAAGCGGGTCATGAGGCTTGTTAGTGCGGCCATTGTTCTTGGCTTTTCTTGGCCGAGGTGTCTGGCGAGCCATTCGTCTCGGACGTTATGCCTGAAAGCTGCTAAGGCTTCGGCGTCCGGACAGTCGACTATCTGATTCTTTTTAGTGAGGAATCTATTCCAGAACTGCCGAGCTGATTCTCCGGGTTGTTGAGTTATGTGACTAAGATCGTCTGCATCCGGAGGGCGGACATAGGTCCCTTGAAAGTTTGCTCGAAAAGCATCCTCGAGCTCTTCCCAGCTTCCAATTGTGTTTTCGGGAAGGCTTTTAAGCCAATGCCGGGCTGGCCCTTTAAGCTTAAGGGGTAGATATTTTATGGCGTGGAGATCATCTCCTCTAGCCATGTGTATGTGGAGGATATAATCCTCGATCCAGACTCCAGGGTCTGTTGTTCCATCATATGCCTCTATGTTTACGGGTTTGAATCCCTCTGGGAATTCATAGTCCAGGACCTCATCGGTGAAACATAGGGGGTGTGCGGCGCCCCTGTATTTGGGTGTGCCGGATTCTGATGATGGCTTCATAGCGTTGCTTACGAGAGCTTGCTTTCTTGGCCCATAAATGGACCTGACTGGGCCATGATGCGAATCCTTAGGTGGGTCGCATGCCGATTTAGGTGCGGCGCCGCTTGCCGCTTTATGGGGTCGTCTATCCGACCGTGTGGCTTTTTCATTTTTTGAATGCGAGGGCTCTAGGGCCTCTTCGTTGAATTCAGGCAGTAGCTTTCTTTTCGGATAGCTTTTAGTGCGGCGACTATCGCCGTACTTATCTATGGTGTTGATTATTTTGCTCCATCTAATCCGGAGTGCGTCTTCCGCTGTTTTTAGCTTTCGCTTCTGCTTCTTTAGGCTGCGTGCAGTTGCAACGAGCCTCTCGTGGAGGTTCTTCTGCTCAATAGGTTTATTCGGCGTGAGGTCGTCCGGAATGCCGTTTTCGCCGGAGGAGGGATGTTCGATTTCTCTATCCGTGTTGCCCTGTTCGGACGGTTGCTCTAAGGCCTGCTCGTCGTCTACTGGCTCGTCCTGCTCTATGGCTGGGTTTTTGTTGAGGCGGGGCTTGGGTCGGCCTTTACGCCGATGCTTTGATTGCTTTTCGGGGGGTCGATCTCCCATCACATCCCCTTTTTCCTCATTGTCGCTTCCTTTAGGGGTATCCACCATGTACACATCGTGAGATGAGGTGGCTGTCCAATGCCCTATGGGCGTTGGTTCGTCGGTATCTCCTGCATCGTCATCCATGCTGTCAATGTTTCCGGAGTCGAAGTTGAGCACGTCGTTTAAATTGTCGACAGTGGCTACCAAGTGGGTGGTGGGTGGGCTTTGAATTTCTTCATCGTCCATATCCCATCCTCGCTGACCGTAGTTCGGCCGGGGCTCTCCTGATAAGGAGAGAGTCTTGAGAGAGTTCAGGATATCGCCACAAGGCAAGTGCTGAAAGATGTCTGCGGCGGTGAACTCCATTATCGGCGCCCAATCAGATTCGATTGGCAGGGGCGCGGGGGGTTCGGAGTCCGGGGAGGAGTCCGGATCCTCGGAGTCACGGGTCGTGCAGAGTGCGGGGCTAGCGTTCGGCTCGATCGCTTTCGGGATCGCAGCCCCCGAGGTGACGTCAACCGTTCATCCTCAATTGGTGCAATAGGCTCCGAGTTAGGGGTCGGAGCCGATGCGTGTGCGGCCTCCAGGACACTGTCCGGGGGCAGAGCTAGATCATGCCCCTCGAGATAGTGCGGCGCGCTTGGCCGTGGCTCAAGCCCGTTGAAGATCAAGTCTCCGCGGATGTCAGCCGTGTAGTTTAAGCTTCCAAACCTGACTTGATGGCCAGGGGCGTAGCTTTCGATCTGCTCCAAGTGGCCGAGCGAATTGGCCCGCAGAGCAAAGCCGCCGAAGACGAAGATCTGTCCGGGGAGAAAAGTCTCACCCTGGACCGTATCGTTGTTGATGATCAAAGGAGCCATCGGGCCTAAAGGCGACGACACAGAGGAACTCTCAATGAAAGCACCAATGTCGGTGTCAAAACCGGCGGATCTCGGGTAGTGGGTCCCGAACTGTGCGTCTAGGCCGGATGGTAACAGGAGGCAGGGAACACGATGTTTTACCTAGGTTCGGGCCCTCTTGATGGAGGTAAAACCCTACGTCCTGCTTGATTAATATTGATGATATGGGTAGTACAAGAGTAGATCTACCACGAGATCAAGGAGGCTAAACCCTAGAAGCTAGCCTATGGTATGCTTGTTGTATATGGAGTTGATTGCCTACGTACTACAACCCTCCGGTTTATATAGACACCGGATAGGGTTAGGGTTACATAGAGTCGGTTACAATGGTAGGAGATCTTGAATATCCGCATTGCCAAGCTTGTCTTCCATGCCAAGGAAAGTCCCATCCGGACATGGGACGAAGTCTTCAATCTTGTATCTTCATAGTCCAGGAGTCCGGCTGAAGGTATAGTCCGGCTACCCGAACACCCCCTAATCCAGGACTCCCTCAGCTATGTTACCGCTTTGCTCAGCCCCTCTTATAGCGTTGTTAGTTGCAGGTGAAGATTGAAGTTTGTTCCTTGTGGGAACATGGAGATGTTGTTCCTTGTTGGAACATGTTTACTTGTTGGGATATCACAATATCTCTTATTTAATTAATGCATCTATATACTTGGTAAAGGGTGGAAGGCTCAGCCTTATGCCTGGTGTTTTGTTCCACTCTTGCCGCCCTAGTTTCCGTCATATCCGTGTTATGTTCCCGGATTTTGCGTTCCTTACGCGGTTGGGTTATAATGGGAACCCCTTGACAGTTCGCCTTGAATAAAACTCCTCCAGCAAGGCCCAACATTGGTTTTACCATTTGCCACCTAGCCTTTTCTTTCCCTTGAGTCGGCCGGCTCAAGGGTCATCTTATTTTAACCCCCCCGGGCCAGTGCTTCTCTAAGTGTTGGTCCAACCCAGAGCACCGTGCGGGGCCGTCCCTTGGCAACTTGGGTTACGTTGGCTCCCGTACGCTTAGCTTATCCGGTGTGCCCTGAGAACGAGATATGTGCAGCTCCTATCAGGATTTGTCGGCACAGCGGGTGGTCTTGCTGGACTTGTTTTACCATTGTCGACGATGTCTTGTAACCGGGATTCCGAGCCTGATCAGGTCTTCCCTCTAGAAGGAATATCCTTCGTTGACCGTGAGAGCTTGTGATGGGCTAAGTTGGGACACCCCTGCAGGGATTTGAACTTTCGAAAGCCGTGCCCGCGATTATGGGCAGATGGGAATTTGTTAATGTCCGGTTGTAGAAAACCTGAAGTTGACCTTAATTAAAACACATCAACCGCGTGTGTAACCGTGATGGTCTCTTTTCGGCGGAGTCCGGGAAGTGAACACGGTGTTGGAGTAATGCTTGACGTAGGTTGTTCTAGGATCACTTCTTGATCATAGTTTTAACGACCGTGCCTTGCCTTCTCTTCTCGCTCTCATTTGCGTATGTTAGCCACCAAATATGCTAGTCGCTGCTGCAGCTCCACCTCATACCTTTTACCCTCCCTATAAGCTTAAATAGTCTTGATCGCGAGGGTGTGAGATTGCTGAGTCCCTGTGACTCACAGATACTTCCAAAACTAGTTTGCAGGTGCCGATGAAACTGTGCAGATGACGCAACCAAGCTCAAGGAGGAGCTCGATGAAGATCTTGTCCTTTGTGTTGTTTCGTTCTAGTTGTTCAGCAGTGGAGCCCAGTTGGGGTCGATCGGGGACCTTGTCGCATTTGGGGTGCTTCTTTTATTTTGGTTCCGTAGTCGGACCTTGATTGTATCTGGATGATGTAATGTTATATTCACGTATTGTGTGAAGTGGCGATTGTAAGCCAACTATGTACCTTTTCCCCTATTGTATTACATGGGTTGTTTGCGAAGATTACCTCACTTGCGACATTGCTTTCAATGCGGTTATGCCTCTAAGTCGTGCTTCGACACGTGGGAGATATAGGCGCATCGAGGGCGTTATAGCTGTTTGGTGGGACGCGCTACTGACAATGTGGCGCTACTGCTAAATTTCCCCCCTCGCTACTACTAGTTTATTTATTAGTTTTTTCCTGCATATTTGTATTTGTTTTGTATTTGAATAGGATTTATACAATAATCTTTAGCATATCATACACATACAAATGTAATCATAGCATATACATACAATTAGTCTCATCAAATCATGTCATCATCATAATCATCATCCAACACAAAGTGGTCTCCTGGCATTAGCGTGAACCTCCAAACTAACTACTGCATGTCGCTCGGAAACCGGAAGGGCCTGACACTCCGGCCACTTGTCGTATATATACTCCTGGCATAGCACTTCTTCACCATCTATGATCTATGCACCTGCATCATCACATGAGTTGATGATATGCAACATGTATAGTTGAGCAACAGAAAGAGACAGACTTGGCAAAAATAAAAACAACATATCATAAGCATAAATAACAAAGTTCATCGTACCCCAAAATGCCCTAACTAGAGTGATTTTCGCTAGTCGAGGAGGAGGACGATTTAATTACATCTCAAATAAAGTTTCACCGTGCATAACTCAAAGTTTTGTCATACAGAAAGTGTGGACTAAATGGACACATTGTCATATATCGACAATCACTCCAACATGTCGTTCCATCCATCCAAGTCAGGGAGATAGTCCCCAAGCCTAGTGAAAGGCTTCAGGTCGAGACGCTGAGAGGCTATCCATGTTCGGACGTCTTCCCGCAACATTTGTCCTTCTCCGTAGAACATCCCTGTTTTTCCGACGACCTCCTTCATGATGATTTGGGCAAGTTCGCGTTGGATGTTATAGAACTCAGCTCAAAGTCGATGATCCTCGATATCTCCTATGTCCTTTTCCCATTGCAGAATGTGGGCATCGCCGGAAGAAGGTGCCATGCGAAGGTTCTGGTGATCCCGTCTGTACTCCAGCATGTGGTGTAGGACATAGAATCCATCATTAAGAGAATCGTCTGGTTGCTGGATGCAGCAGAAGTTGGTCTTATGGCCGAAGGCGACCCTGCCGCCCCTCATCTTCTTGTCCCTGACCTCTCCACCCAGTGATTGGTAGTGATACATAGCACTGTCGAGAACATCCTTGATGTGGGTGTAATCCTTTTTGTGAATGTTCTTCGACGTGTCCAAGTAAAGAGCGTGGGAGAATCGGGGGTAGAGGATGATGAGGACGGCACGCCCGCCACTGCGCAAAATAAGTCCTCAAATTAATTAGCCTCCACCATGCAAATGAATGATTGAAATCGAAGGAAGGATAGCAGCGCGGATGACTTACACGGGATGATAAGGCACGAGAATCGCCCCCTTGTCCTTATTGGTGAGCATGAAACTGACGATGTAATCCCTCGCGTATTCACGGTGATTTGCGCAGACTCCCAAGAAGCCCTCGTGCACGTAGTACGGGTCAGCGACACAGATATGAGATATCTGCTCAACCCCGATGATGTAGTTCATGTGCAAGGCATAAAGGTGGACAAACGTAAAATCCAGCTTCTTCACGTGAAACATGTCGAATATGTAATCGAATCGGAGGAAGAACTTATCCGCGGGGAAGCTGCCGACGTACGACATTTGCCACGGAACGTTAACTACGTAGAGTGGGTATCCTGGATCTTTCGAGGCGATGAGGTCTTTCTCTACCCGCAACACATCGTCATGAAGTCTCTTTAGATCGCCGAATCTGGCCCGTAGCGCTATTGCAGGTAGGATTGGTTGACCGGGGATATGCCATTTATCCGCACCGGGGATATCTATACGGTCCTGAAGCCGAGGCTGCTGAGGCGGCTGGATCATAGAAACAGCTTTTTTGCCTTTCCTCGCTCTCTTCCTAAACTTCTTTACTACCGGAAGGTCGTCCATAATATGTTGAGACAGCAATTCAGGCACCGACTCATGATGCTCAAACCCTGAGGAGGCGCCAGTATAGACATACTGTTCAGCAGCGCCATCGTCGTCCTCATCCTCATCCATGGCGACGTCATCAGCGACTAATGGAGCCTCCTCCTTACCCCGTCCGCTATCACCCAACCCGACACCCGACGATAATTGGGTAGGTGGGGTGTTGATGTTCATACCTTGCTGAGGCTGCGTGCTCATGGGTGTGCTCCCGGCCGCCTCCAGACGAAGCAGACTCTTTGGCCACAACAGGAACCACCCAGCATTGCAACAATCACCAAGCCGCCCCGGTGTCTTGTCGTCATCCCCCAGTAGTACTGGAGGAGGCAAATTCTCGTGGCCCGGTTTGACACTGGCCACGGAAACCTTGAAGATGTTCGGGGGGATCGGCCGGCTGTGGAACAATGGTTCCTTCGGCTCCATTATCGTCGCCTTCCCCACGTCCACCTTCTGGTCGCCGATGGTGTACAATATGGTGCACGGGGTTTCGTCGGCCTACAAAGAAAAGTCTGCGACGTGAGACATCCGAAAGGCAACAAAAACGGGAGATTGTACATTTATATTGAAGGGGGCCGGTGTGACAGATACCGTGAGGGCGTCGAGCTCAGCCAAATACGAAGCACCGCCTAGCATGTCCGGTGCGGGAGCCGGTGCGGGAGCAGGTGCAGCTACAGGTGCTGGTGCAACGCTAGTCGAGCTGCTCCCCGCCAAGAAGTCAGCAAGGGGAAAGTCCGCTGCATCTTTTTTTGGATTTTGCCTGGTCCAATTGAAAACGGCCGGAACCAAGGTAGTAGAAATATCTAAAGCCACCTGTTTTGCGGCAGCTACCGCTGTTGCGACTGTCTCAGTTGATTTATTCTCAACCGCAATCTCAACCCTCTTGTCGATGTTTTCTTCATTTAACCTCCGTCTTTCCTTTCTCTCCTCCGTGGTCTCATGGTAGTACTTCTTCCACGTGGCGCCGTCTCCAACAACATGCACGCGTCCATACGACGGTCGAGTATCCACCGGTTGTTGTTTCAATATGTTCAACGCCCGGTTGAATGGAGTGTCCCACTTGGGCCTCGCCATGCCTCAGACGGCGAGTCGCTTTCGGCCGCAATCCTGTGCTGCTCTCTCTGCAAAAGGCACAATGATCGTTTACAAATATGACTAACGTGTGCAGTCGAATTGATCAGAAACTAAAATTACCAGCAGTCTCATGAACTCCGTAATGACCGGTGTTGTCTTGTAAACCTTTTTCACTGGGTCCCAATGGTGCCGGGCCCTGAGGACGTCATGCTCCTGCGGGACGGTGAACTCCGCCAAGGGGTCTGGGATGCCCAGACTCGCGGCTTCCGCGTCCTCCTTGGCCTATTTGGACCTCTTTCCGCCGTAACCACGGCTTCCGAGGTGGTGGCTCCCAATGTTCCTCTCTTGAAGCCCCTTCATGTACTTAGACTTTTTTTGGCATCTTCGGCCTCGCAAGCCTCCTTGAATATTTGAAACTGCTCTTCCGTGATTGTCGGATTATCCTTTACAATCTCGGAGTAGGGTTCCTTCTTGTCGATGATCCTTGCTTTCACTTGATTTTTCCAGGCGGCCAACGCGTCGCTAAACTTGGTCATGGCATGTTGTTTATCTTCTTCATTGTCGGGTCCTCATCTGGATCTTTATAATCCTTCTCATTCCGGCCCGGGAACAAGAATATCTGGTGAAACTTCTTTAGGAGGGAGCTCCTCATATTTTCTATCTTCTATAGTTTCTCATCGTTGATGGTGACGGTTGTTCGTACGATGCAGCCTATTTGATTGCCGTAGCATCGACACGCTTCCTCGGGCGTCGTTGGCTCAAAATTGCCGTCGTCCACCTCCGTGACCACCACTCTAGTAGTCCTGAGTTTGTTAGGAACCCGTTGCCTCTTTGCTTTCGGTTCTACACCGGCTCCGCTCCCGGAGGCAGCGCCGGTCTCGATGCCGGTCTGAGTCTGAGCGCCGATCTCAGTCTCAGCACCGGTCTGCGTGTCGGTCTCAGTCCCCGATGCCACCAGTGGGCCCAGCAATAACATTGGTTGATCATCGGTAAGGCTAAAAAATTCGTCTGCCACCCGGTAGGCGTCGTCGCAATCACCAGAACCCTGTCCTTCATCGTTTCTAGCCATGTTTCCTATGATTAAATCTAGTCAATTAATTCTAGACCTAATAAAATGAATAATGACATAAAAAAGGCCTATTGTTTTGCATAAATGTTGACTCCTTCTTGGTGCGGCAAATCACGGCCACTCGATATGTCCTATTTTGTAGCACAAGTCATGCCGAAATTCACGGAAAATTTTGGCATGAGCTTTGCTAAAAAGTGGACAAATCGAGAACCTGAAATTTGCCGGAAAAGAAATGAATCAACATTCCGGCAAAACATAGGCCACTAAGCATCATTCCCTGCAAACAGTGTCCAAATATACACGAGCAACCACATGTCCAAATTTCGCAAGCTAATTCAAAAACAAAGTGTAGAAGAAAATTCATTTAACTACTAATAGAACAAAATTCAGTTAACTTTAGTGCTCTATAATGATGAAAGGAAAAAATTTCAGTTAACTACTAATTTCATTCATTTAGGTTATTCATTTAACATCACCTAATTAACCTACTGTACCAATACTACTAGCAGCACTACTAACCTAATTAACCTAGCAAAACTCTAGTGCCCTAACTGAAAAACATCTAATTAACATCTAATTTTTCTCTAAAATACAGAGAGAGATGAGTGAGGGGGAGGGGTGGGGGACTTACAGAGAGGGGAGAGACGGTGGCGAGGAGGTGCTCGGTGACGGAGGCAGGGGCGGAGAAGGCGGGCTCGGGCACGGGCAAGGGCGGTCCTGGGCGGGCTCGGGCGGCGGTGAGGTGGAGGACGCCGACGGTGACGTGGAGGGCGGCCTTGGGCGGCGGCTGTGAGGCTGAGGGTGGCCTCGGGCGGCGGTGGTGAGGCTGAGGGCGGCGGCGGTGAGGAGACGACGGCGAGGGCGAGGGACGATTTGGGGAAGAATTGGTGGCCGGGGGGCGGGGTGGGGGGAAACCGCTGCTTAAGTGAAACGTAACGGTAGCGCGTTTCCGGAAACGCGCTATAGCTAAGTTAGCTATAGCGCGTTTACTGAAACCCGCTACTGCTATTACTTTCTCCTTTTTCCCCTTTTTTCACTTTATTTTATTTCCGTTAGCAGCAGCGCTTTACAGTAAGCGCGCTGCAGCTAAGGAGATTAGCAGTAGCGCTGGGCCATTATACGCGCTACTGCTAGGTTGGGCTAGCCATGTGCGCCCAGTTCAAACGTAGCAGCAATGCTTTTCGCTAGTACGCGCTACTACTAAAGTCATAGCAGTAGCGTGATTTATTTACGCGCGCTGCTACTAAGTAGCAGCAGCGCTTGATTTTGTACAGCGCTACTGGTAAAATTCTATGTATAGGCTTTTCCCTAGTAGTGTTGGTTCCCCACAAGATAGCTTTTGTCCCATTATATTTGGTAGACCATTCTTAAATACTGTTAATGCTACCATAGATTGCAAAAGAGATGTTGTTACTATCGGTTTAGATGATATGACTCATGAATTTAATTTTTCTAAATTTAGTAGACAACACCGTGAAGAAGAATTACCTAGTAAGGATGAAATTATTGGTCTTGCTTCCATTGCCATACCTCCTAGTGATCCTTTAGAACAATACTTGCTAGACCATGAAAATGATATGTTTATGAATGAAAGAAGGGAATTAGATGAAGTATTCTTTAAACAGGAACCTATTCTGAAAAACAATTTACCTATTGAAATCCTAGGGGATCCTCCTCCACCCAAGGGTGATCCCGTGTTTGAGCTTAAACCGTTACCTGATACTCTTAAATATGCTTATCTTGATGAGAAAAAGATATATCCTGTTATTATTAGTGCTAACCTTTCAGAGCATGAGGAAGAGAGATTATTGAAAACTCTGAAGAAGCACCATGCTGCTATTGGGTATACTCTTGATGATCTTAAGGGCATTAGTCCCACTCTATGTCAACATAAAATTAATTTTGAAGAAGATGCTAAACCAGTTCGTGATCTTCAATGTCGGCTGAATCCTAAAATGAAAGAAGTGGTAAGAAAGGAGATACTAAAGCTCCTTGAGGCAGGTATAATTTATCCCATTGCTGATAGTCAGTGGGTAAGCCCTGTCCATTGTGTCCCTAAGAAGGGAGGTATTACTGTTGTTCCTAACGATAAAGATGAATTGATTCCTCAAAGAATTATTACAGGTTATAGGATGGTAATCGATTTTCGTAAATTAAATAAGGCTACTAAAAAGGATCATTACCCCTTACCTTTTATCGATCAAATGCTAGAAAGATTGTCCAAACACACACATTTTTGCTTTCTAGATGGTTATTCCGGTTTCTCTCAAATACTTGTGTCAGCCAAAGATCAATCAAAGACTACTTTTACATGCCCTTTTGGTACTTTTGCTTATAGACGTATGCCTTTTGGTTTATGTAATGCACCTGCTACCTTTCAAAGATGCATGATGACTATATTCTCTGACTTCTATGAAACGATTTGTGAGGTTTTCATGGACGACTTTTCCGTCTATGGATCTTCTTTTGATGATTGCTTGAGCAACCTTGATCGAGTTTTGCAGAGATGTGAAGAAACTAATCTTGTCTTGAATTGGGAAAAGTGCCACTTTATGGTTAATGAAGGTATTGTCTTGGGGCATAAAGTTTCTGAAAGAGGTATTGAAGTTGATAAAGCCAAGGTTGATGGTATTGAAAAGATGCCATGTCCCAAGGACATCAAAGGTATAAGAAGTTTCCTTGGTCATGCCGGTTTTTATAGGAGGTTCATTAAGGACTTCTCAAAAATTTCTCGGCCTTTGACTAATTTATTACAAAAAGATATACCATTTGTCTTTGATGATGATTGTGTAGAAGCATTTGAAATACTTAAGAAAGCATTGACTTCTGCACCTATTGTTCAGCCACCTGATTGGAATTTACCCTTTGAAATTATGTGTGATGCTAGTGATTATGCTGTAGGTGCTGTTCTAGGACAAAGAGTTGATAAGAAACTAAATGTTATTCAATATGCTAGTAAAACTCTAGACAATGCTCAAAGAAATTATGCTACCACTGAAAAAGAATTCTTAGCAGTTGTATTTGCTTGTGATAAGTTTAGACCTTATATTGTTGATTCTAAAGTAACTATTCACACTGATCATGCTGCTATTAAATATCTTATGGAAAAGAAAGATGCTAAACCTAGACTTATTAGATGGGTTCTCTTGCTACAAGAATTTGATTTGCACATTGTTGATAGAAAAGGAGCTGAGAACCCCGTTGCAGACAACTTGTCTAGGTTAGAAAATGTGCTTGATGACCCACTACCTATTGATGATAGCTTTCCTGATGAGCAATTAAATGTCATAAATGCTTCTCATACTGCTCCATGGTATGCTGATTATGCTAATTATATTGTTGCTAAGTTTATACCACCTAGTTTCACATACCAGCAAAAGAAAAAGTTCTTCTATGATTTGAGGCATTACTTTTGGGATGACCCACATCTTTATAAAGGAGTGGATGGTGTTATTAGACGTTGTGTACCTGAGCATGAACAGGAACAGATCCTACGCAAGTGTCACTCCGAAGCTTATGGAGGACACCATGCTGGAGATAGAACTGCACATAAGGTACTGCAATCTGGTTTTTATTGGCCTACTCTCTTCAAGGATGCCCGTAAGTTTGTCTTATCTTGTGATGAATGTCAAAGAATTGGTAATATTAGTAGACGTCAAGAAATGCCTATGAATTATTCACTTGTTGTTGAACCATTTGATGTTTGGGGCTTTGACTATATGGGACCTTTTCCTTCCTCTAATGGTTATACACATATTCTAGTTGCTGTTGATTACGTTACTAAGTGGGTAGAAGCTATTCCAACTAGTAGTGCTGATCATAACACTTCTATTAAAATGCTTAAAGAAGTTATTTTTCCAAGATTTGGAGTCCCTAGATATTTAATGATTGATGGTGGTTCACATTTTATTCATGGTGTTTCCCATAAAATGCTTGCTAAATATGTTGTTAATCATAGAATTGCATCTCCTTATCACCCTCAGTCTAGTGGTCAAGTAGAATTGAGTAATAGAGAACTCAAATTAATTTTACAAAAGACTGTTAATAGGTCTAGAAAGAATTGGTCCAAGAAACTTGATGATGCATTATGGGCCTATATAACTGCATATAAAAATCCTATGGGTATGTCTCCGTATAAAATGGTCTATGGAAAAGCATGTTACTTAACTCTCGAACTAGAACACAAGGCTTATTGGGCTATTAAAGAACTTAATTATGATTTTAAACTTGCCGGTGAGAAGAGGTTATTTGATATTAGCTCACTTGATGAATGGAGAACCCAAGTCTACGAAAATGCCAAGTTGTTTAAAGAAAAAGTTAAAAGATGGCATGACAAAAGGATACAAAAGTGTGAGTTTAATGTAGGTGATTATGTATTGCTATACAACTCTCGTTTAAGATTTTTTGCAGGAAAACTTCTCTCTAAATGGGAAGGTCCTTACGTTATCGAGGAGGTCTACCGTTCCGGTGCCATAAAAATGAACAACTTCGAAGGCACAAATCCGAAGGTGGTGAATGGTCAAAGAATCAAACACTATATCTCAGGTAATCCCATAAATGTTGAAACCAATGTTATTGAAACCGTAACCCGGAGGAATTCATAAGGGACACTTTCCGGAACGTTTCAGACTCCAAAAAGGAATAGGTATGTGGTACGGTAAGTAAACCGACTCCAAAACAGTTTTTAAGGCAATATTTCTCTGTTTTGGAATATTTAGAAAAATAGAAAAATAAGAGCAGTCCGGGAAGGACACGAGGGCTCCACGAGGGTGGAGGGCGCGCCCCCCTACCTTGTGGGCACCTCGTGTGCTCTCCGGACACCGTTTTCGTACACGACACGTATTTTGGTCGGTAAAAATTCATTATATAATCTCCTGGGGGTTTTGACTCCCGTATCACGCAAAAATCTCTTGTCTTTGTTTCAAGCTATTTTTCTGACAGATCTAGATTATCATGACGTCTCCAAGTGCTCCCAAGGACAAGTTCTTCGAGAAGGTCATCAACCCTTACCTCGCGGAGGTGCAGCGACACCCTCAAACTATTGAGATGCGTGATGGGTTGCTCCACATCCGTGATGCTGAGGGACCGGAAGCATGGAGATGAGGCTCGAAGCAATGGAGCAACAAGTTTTCAAGTGTCAGGGGATGGTGGAGCGTGGACTCAACTCCAACCACATGATGATCGCAGAATTCACCAACAAACACAAGCTGGATGCCGACAACATCGGGGAGACCATCTTCAAGCTTCACGAGAAAATCGAGCACCTTCAAGCTCAAATCTATGACCTGCAAAACCAAAACTGTGAGTATGAATATAGATTCAGAAGGATGAGTTTGGATGCAGATTTGAGGATCCCATAGACTCGGTCATCCTTCTATGATGGTGAGCCTATGCCTTGGAAGAAGGATGACAAGCCTACGCCATCAACAAAATCACCACCGTCTCCACCAACAAAGAAGAATTGAGTATCTGGTATGGGCACTCCACTTGGCAACTTCCAAGCTTGGGGGAGTGCCCCAGTATCGTATCACCATCGCTTTTATCTTTATCGTTTTTTTAGTTCGATCCTTTTGGTAATATCTTGATCTAGTAGAATAAAAGTTCTTAGTGTGATCTAGTTGTGAGTTTTGCTTTATTATCCTTCTATGTAATCGAGTCCATGAGCTATATAATAAAGATTATGTTGAGTCAAGGGCTTGATTATTTTGCCATGATCCTAAGTGAATAAAAGAAAAGAGAAAGAAATAAAAAGAAACAAAGAGATCATGTGAGTCTTATGGAGAGTAATGAGCTCACATAGAAAAGTATGATGAATAAAAGTTGTTGAGGGTTGACAAACATAGTTTTGGTCATCGTTGCAATTAATAGGAAGTAATAAAGAAAGAGAGGTCTTCACATATAAATATACTATCTTGGACGTCTTTTACAATTGTGAGCACTCATTAAAATATGACATGCTAAAGAGTTGACATTGGACAAGGAAGACAACGTAATGGGTTATGTTTTCTTACATTTGAGATGAATTATATTGTCTTGGATCTTCCAACATGATGAGCTTGCCCTTCCCCCTCATGCTAGCCAAATTCATTGCACCAAGTAGAGATACTACTTGTGCTTCCAAATACCCTTAAACCAGTCTTGCCATAAGATTCCACCATATCTACCTATGGATTGAGTAAGATCCATCAAGTAAGTTGTCATCGGTGCAAGCAATAAAAATTGCTCTCTAAATATGTACGATTTATTGGTGTGGAGGAAATAAGCTTTATACGATCGTGTGATATGGAAGTAATAAAAGCAGCAGACTGCATAATAAAGGTCCATATCACAAGTTACAATATAAAGTGACGTTCTTTCGCATTAAGATTTTGTGCATCCAACCATAAAAGCGCATGACAACCTCTGCTTCCCTCTGCGGAGGGCCTATCTTTTACTTTTATCTCCTACATTGCATAAGAGTCATGGTGATTTTCACCCTTCCTTTTTACACTTTATCCTTTGGCAAGCACAGTATGTTGGAAAGATCCTGGTATATATGGCTAATTGGATGTGAGTTTTCATGAACTATTACTGTTGACATTACTCTTGAGGTAAAACATTGGGAGGCAAAACTATAATCCCCTATCTTTCTCTGCGTCCGATTAAAACTCCATACCCATAAGTATTGCATGAGTGTCAACAATTGTGAAAGATTATGTGATAGTTGAGTATGTGGACTTGCTAAAAAGCTCTTATACATTGACTCTTTCCTATGTTATGATAAATTGCAATTGCTTCAATGACTTAGATTATAGTTTGTTAGTTTTCAATGAAGTTTACGATTCATACATGATATTGTGACTGAATTATTACTCTAACATTAGATATTATATGACAAAGAATTATATGAGTTGCTGTTCTAAGAATGATCATGATGCCCTCATGTCCGTATTTTATTTTTATCGACACCTCTATCTCTAAACATGTGGACATATTTTTCGATTTCGGCTTTTCGCTTGAGGACAAGCGAGGTCTAAGCTTGGGGGAGTTGATACGTCCATTTTGCATCATGCTTTTATATCAATATTCATTGCATTATGGGCTGTTATTACACATTATGTCACAATACTTATGCCTATTCTCTCTTATTTTACAAGGTTTACATAAAGAGGGAGAATGCCGGCAGCTGGGATTCTGGGCTGGAAAAAGAGCAAATATTAGAGACCTATTCTGCACAACTCCAGAAGTCCTGAAACTTCACGCAAGATGTTTTCCAAATATATAAAAAATACTGAGAGCAAGAACTTTACCAAGGGGGCCACACCTTGCCCACGAGGGTGGGGGCGTGCCCTACCCCCCTGGGTGCGCCCCCTACCTCATGGGCCCCCTGGTGGCCCTCCGGTGGCCATCTTCTGCTATATGGAGTCTTTCGATGGAAAAAAATCATAAGCCATCTTCTCGGAAGAAACTCCACCGCCACGAGGCGGAACCAATCTAGGGCTCTAGCGGAGCTGTTCTGCCGGGGAAACTTCCCTTCCGGAGGGGGAAATCATCGCCATCGTCATCACCAACGCTCCTCTCATCGGGAGAGGGCAATCTCCATCAACATCTTCATCAGCACCATCTCATCTCAAAACCCTAGTTCATCTCTTGTATCCAATTCTTGTCTCCAAGTCCGGGATTGGTGCTAGTAGGTTGCTAGTAGTGTTAATTACCCCTTGTAGTTGATGCTAGTTGATTCAATTGGTGGAAGATCATATGTTCAGATCCTATATGCATATTAATACCCCTCTGACTAAGGACATGTTTATGCTTTGTGAGTAGTTACTTTTGTTCCTGAGGGCATGGGAGAAGTCTTGCTATTAGTAGTCATGTGAATTTGGTATTCGTTCGATATTTTGATGAGATGTATGTTGTCTCTCCTCTAGTGGTGTTATGTGAACGTCGACTACATGAAACTTCAGCATTATTTGGGCCTAGAGGAAGGCATTAGGAAGTAATAAGTAGATGATGGGTTGCTAGAGTGACAGAAGCTTAAACCCTAGTTTATGCGTTGCTTCGTAAGGGGCTGATTTGGATCCATATGTTTCATGCTATGGTTAGGTTTACCTTAATATTTTTGTTGTAGTTGCGGATGCTTGCAATAGAGGTTAATCATAAGTGGGATGCTTGTCCAAGTAAGGGCAGTACCCAAGCACCGGTCCACACACATACCAAATTATCAAAGTACCGAACGCGAATCATATGAGCATGATGAAAACTAGCTTGACGATATTCCCATGTGTCCTCGGGAGCGCTTTACATCATATAAGAGTTTGTCCAGGCTTGTCCTTTGCTACAAAAAGGATTGGGCCACCTTGCGGCACTTTATTTACTTTCGTTACTTGTTGCTCGCTACAAATTACCCTATCACAAAACTATCTGTTACCACTTATTTCAGTACTTGCAGAGAACACCTTGCTGGAAACCGCTTATCATTTCCTTCTGCTGCTCGTTGGGTTCGACACTCTTACTTATCGAAAGGATTACGATAGATCCCCTATACTTGTGGGTCATCATCGATCTATAGTTTGATACCGTCATCGGATCGCTGACCAGTTTACGCCCATTGTGACAGTCAGTTTTTGGCTTTCTCCACTGAGGTGCTTAACCATTCGAGTTGGAAGAACAATCGCAGTGGTTCTCCCTTTGCACACCTAGCTGAACAAAGCGGAACGTAGGATGCAAGCACAGGAGCCGGGCAACCCAACTATTGACCAAAGACACAATTCGAAACCGATGCATATATAGCAATATCCGAGAATTTTTGTGCCGAATCTCTAAAGGTGTCCAGCGCTGCACTACGAGACTTATGCTGGAAACAAACAAATAGTTTAAAAGCGCCATAGGCTTGAAAAAACAAAAAACTTTAGTAAAAACTTTACGCGCGAACTAAATCAAGTCATTTGGTGCCAATCCGAAAATTGGTCTTATTTTTGTGCTTCTGTCGTGCATTAATATGACACATCCGATCGCAAGACTTCAAGCGGGTCAGCCTACGGCTGCAACCTCCTATCCCGAAGGCGGAGTACTTCTTGTTAGACCAGTTTAGCGAACTAAATTCGAGCGGTCACTAGAGAGAAAATGGGCTATCCGGCTATTGACCACACACGCGTGTCGAAAAAAGAGTGATAGAAAAAGATTTTGCAACGACTAGGAAGAAAACACATTTACTATAAAACGGCTCATATAAATTTAAGAGCCCCCAGTAAACTTGGGTAAAAGAATTTTATGTATAATGATTGTATGTACCGAAGTACTTATATCATATATGTGTTCACCCGAACTTTTAAACGCGTCTTAACCGACCGTCGGCTTCTCCCTCTTCGGTCAAGGGCCGAAAAGTGTTATGTACTCCATCTATCGAGAATATCGACGGTGCTTCCAATAACCAGGCAATTAGGACATAAGGCTGTAACAGACAAAGCGCGCTCAGGGAACTTATGCTATATTACTGACGAAGTGTAAGAAGCATCTTCGAAGAAAATAGTACCCCCATTGATACCTTTCTTCGGTTGCTCATTGTTACTATGAGACTTGTGCAATAGATTTTTGTACTCATGAGTTCTGTTGTGTGCCAACCATGATTGAAAACAATAAGAGCGCTAGCTTTCGGCTTCACCCAGTCTGAGGTCCGAGCTCGGATGACCCGATCATGACAATCGCAGAGGTGCTCCCTTTACTCCCTAGCCGAACAATCGGGAACGTAGGGATAAACACAGGAGCAAGGCAACCCAACTTGTGAAACACTTAAGTCAACATGGTGCATATTGTGGCGTAATACATGAACAAGGAACGAAGCCATACAAGTATAATCATATGAAAGAGGAAAGGCTTCATAAAGGAAGCCCCCAAGTAAACAGGGTATTTGAATTTGTGTGTCACAAACAAAGTTTTGACAAGGAGGTTTTTCACAAAGAACTTTTTGCCAAAAAAAAGTATAATGCTTGGTCAAACCGAACAAAATTGAAAACTAAAAGTTTTTGAGAATGAAAGCGACTTACCTGGTTAATGTGCTCGGTATTGATGACGCGGTCCAAGCTTACGGCGGGATGAGCTCCCAGCCCCCAAGCCGGTCCCAAGATGACAGAGCAAAGAGCTCGACGCTCCAAAGTGGCGACATAGCACGGCCGATGCAGGCCGGCAGTGTGACGCCAAAGTACCGGCGTGGGTTAATGAAGTGATGACGAAGCCCCCGGTCCGGCCGAGGTGACGTGGTATGTCGATACGCCGAGGTGACAACGCTGCCCAATCCGGATCATTTACCTGTGCACAGAAGATAGTGCAAGCCGGAGAAAATAGTAATAATAACAATATTTTTTTTAAAAGGATGCATGATTAATATTTTATGCAAAGTGGGTAATAAAAGAAATATGGCCTGTGTGCCGAACACTCGATGAGGTAGAGCTCCCTCAGCGATGCCGAAGTCCCAAGGCAACCGAACATGTGATGTCTACTACACAACCTTCTTCTTATAGACGTTGTTGGGCCTCCAAGTGCAGAGGTTTGTAGGACAGTAGCAAATTTCCCTCAAGTGGATGACCTAAGGTTTATCAATCCGTAGGAGGCGTATGATGAAGATGGTCTCTCTCAAGCAACCCTGCAACCAAATAACAAATAGTCTCTTGTGTCCCCAACACACCCAATACAATGGTAAATTGTATTGGTGCACTAGTTCGGCGAAGAGATGGTGATACAAGTGGTATATGCATGGTAGATATAGGTTTTTGTAATCTGAAAATATAAAAACAGCAAGGTAACTAATGATAAAAGTGAGCGTAAACGGTATTGCAATGCTAGGAAACAAGGCCTAGGGTTCATACTTTCACTAGTGCAAGTCCTCTCAACAATAATAACATAATTGGATCACATAACTATCCCTCAACATGCAACAAAGAGTCACTCCAAAGTCACTAATAGCGGAGAACGAACGAAGAGATTATGGTAGGGCACGAAACCACCTCAAAGTTATTCTTTCCAATCAATCCGTTGGGCTATTCCTATAGGTGTCACAAACAACCCCAGAGTTCGTACTAGAATAACACCTTAAGAAACAAATCAACCAAAACCCTAATGTCACCTAGATACTCCAATGTCACCTCAAGTATCTGTGGGTATGATTATACGATATGCATCACACAATCTCAGATTCATGTATTCAACCAACACATAGAACCTCAAAGAGTGCCTCAAAGTTTTATACCGGAGAATCACGACAAACGTGTGCCAACCCCTATGCATAGGTTCATGGGCGGAACCCGCAAGGTGATCACCAAAACATACATCAAGTGAATCACGTGATATCCCATTGTCACCACAGATACGCACGGCAAGACATACATCAAGTGTTCTCAAATCTTTAAAGACTCAATCGATAAGATAACTTCAAAGGGGAAACTCAATCCATTACAAGAGAGTAGAAGGGGGAGAAAACATCATAGGATCCAAATATAATAGCAAAGATCGCGATACATCAAGATCGTATCACTTCAAGAACACGAGAGAGAGAGAGAGATCAAACACATAGCTACTGATACATACCCTCAGCCCCGAGGGAGAACTACTCCCTCCTCGTCATGGAGAGCACCGGGATGATGAAGATGGCCACCGGAGAGGGATTCCCCCTCCGGCAGGGTGCCAGAATGGGTCTAGATTGGCTTTCGGTGGCTACGGAGGCTTCTAGCGGCGGAACTCCCGATCTATTGTGCTCACCGATCGTTTTAGGGTATATGGAGATATATAGGCAGAAGAAGTACGTCAGGGGGGCCACGAGGGGCCCACGAGGGTGGAGGGCGCGCCCAGGGGGTGGGCGCGCCCCCCTACCTCGTGGCTTCCTCGAAGCTTCCTTGACGTGGACTCCAAGTCTCCCGGGTTGCTTTCCTCCCAAAAATAAGTTCCGTGAAGTTTCAGGTCAATTGGACTCCGTTTGATTTTCCTTTTCTGCGATACTCTAAAACAAAGAAAAAACATAAACTGGCACTGGGCTCTAGGTTAATAGGTTAGTCCCAAAAATAATATAAAAGTGTATAATAAAGCTCATAAACATCCAAAACAGAAGATAATATAGCATGGAGCAATCAAAAATTATAGATACGTTGGAGACGTATCAACATGTCGGTATGGCAATTCGACCAACAAGCGTGATCATGCGAGCCGATTTAGGCCGATTGGGACGATGACGTCGGCTTGCCGAAGTGACCGCGTGACGCAGTCGAAGTCGATTACATACACATGTAAAATAGTGTAGTCTAATAATAATATAAATACATAAAAATCCTCGCGTAATTAATTTACGTAAAATAATTTATTTAAAGATATGTGGCCTGGCGCCGAAGTCAATGTCGATGCAGGGCATCGGCGTGATGCGGTAAAGGCGTGGCAAAGCCGAACCACCACGCAACCGTCTTTAATGCGGCCACCATTTGATAAACCTGTGTATAGATGATGAAACAAACCATAGTAATAATTCCTTGGAAAAAATAAACCCAAACAAGCAAAAATTACTAGGATTAATAGCACCTGGTTTATTTGTTGTAGCAATCCAAAGAAAGGTGACTCCCAAAATTGGGACTCGATCCGCACACCCATTGCCTGATGGGCGATAAATCGACGGTATGGCAACGCTGGCAAAGGTTGGCTCGCCGAGGCAAAGCCCCCGGTCCAGCTAACGTGACGAAGCTGGTCGGCTGGTGACGCAGGAGTCACTGAAGTATGTTGATGAAGAAATAGCAAAGTTCCTGATCCAGCCGAGGTGTCGAAGCCTCCATGTCAGCCGATGAGTCAAAGCAGGTCGGTTGGTGACGCCGAAGTCACTGGAGTAGGTTTGATGAAGAAATGGTGAAGCCCCCGGTCCAGCCGAGGTGATGGAGCAGGTTGGTAAGGAGACGTTGCAGTTGTGTGCCAGCCATGGTGTTGAAGCAGTTTGGCGTGATGGACATCGGCTTGAAGAAGCAACAATGCGGCCATGCCGACGCAGTTCGTAACTTGTGACGCGGTCAATGCCGGCTTGATGAAGTGACCATGTGGCGATGCCGATGTGCCCGCTCCGTGTGATCCGTAAGGTGGCAATGTTGGTGATGATTTATCCTTTGCGATTCCGAACTCTTTGTTCGGCTCGCCGAGATGATAATCCGAAGAAGTTGAGCTCGGCTCAACAAAGCGACGACATGTCTAGTGTAGGTCGGCAGCCGTGAAGCAATATTGCCGGACTGGTTTGACACCAGCATGATGGTGAAGATTACCTCCGAAAAGGTGCAAAATTCGTGAGCATGTGTTCGGATACAAAACACAATACCCTAGAAAGAGATTCTTCCGAAAAGGTTGTCCAATATCTCGTTCATGAAGAGAGATGATCTCAAGTCAGGTTCGTATTCACGCAAAAAATAGATCCGAAAAGTGATGCACTAATCGGAAGGTTACCAGAGTTTGAACGGTCAGATCAAGCTGAAATTTGGAGAGGTGGTAGATATGGAAATTCCGCAGCAGATGAATGGTTGGATCTTCCAAATAACCTCCGAGCCGGGCTCTGGAGACCACATCCTAAACTCGTCCTGATTCCTGTCCAAACTCGACAGGGCTCCTGTAGATCGGACATCGGCGGAGATTGCTTCATCGAAACGCAAAGAAATTTTATAGGGTTGTTGAGTACTCAATTCCGCACAATTCCACCGAAGGAATCGTCAAAGCGATGCTCAAGGAGGTGGTGGCAGCGGATACAAGTTTGCTGTCCGGAAGACCAGCACGATCGCCCGAGGGCAATGTTGGCGTTGAGCCCCCGAGCTCCAAGTATGATTACTCCATGATCATGATAGAGATCGGAGTTGATGTTTGATGAAGGCCCTCGTCCAAATATGACGACTGGAGGCGGGGCACAGTCCTTGGTCAAGCCAAGGTGACCAGTCGAGCCGACGACGAAGACGCCGACGTTGCAGTTGATCTGCAGGCGAGCCATTGATCCTTTGTCGATCTCAAAGCGAAACTGTCAATGAAAGCATCATTGTCGGTGTCAAAATTGGCATATCTCGGGGTAGGGGGTTCCAAGCTGTGGATTCTCGGATCAATGGTAACAGGAACGAATGAGACGATGTTTTACCCAGGTTCGGGCCCTCTTGATGGAGGTAAAACTCTACGTCCTGCTCTTGTTTATATTGATGAAGTATCAAGTACAGAGTTGATCTACCTCGAGATCATATGTTGTGGTCTAAAACCTGAGGGTATGATGAATAATGTCATAATAATCTAGCGACTAGCCTGGCCTCGGCTTATATAATGTACCGGAGGCCTAGGATAACAAGAGTCTTAGTTGAATACGTTGGTGGAGAGGAGTCCTTGTCTTGATCATCAAGTCTTGTGGAATCTTTCTTGTGTGCGACATGGACTGCCCGAAGTGTCCCATGAGTGAACCGCCACGGGGGTCCTTGGCCCGATCCAGCTGATCGGAAGACGATGTGGTGAGTACCCCCTAGTCCAGGACACCGTC
Organism: Triticum urartu; assembly: GCF_056163025.1. Lineage (NCBI taxonomy): Eukaryota > Viridiplantae > Streptophyta > Magnoliopsida > Poales > Poaceae > Triticum > Triticum urartu. Next base: position 62,287,370 of record NC_141874.1, on the reverse strand, counting down.
AATGACTTGGACCTCGTGTCGTGTGGGTTGCAACTACTACAGGCATGTGGAATTCTTGTCTCTTCATCGTCGCAGGAGAGTGCCTCATGACTTCTTTCCGGTAGGTGATGGAAGAGCGGCTTGTTCGGCGGAGCGAGTCCCCTAGCTAGTGTGTGTTTGTGTGGTCGGCGTTGTGGCATTCGCCACGCCGTCAAGTGTGGGCTTAGCCATGTGTGTTTATGGTGTTCTAGAGTGGGCTTGGCCCTTTTATTTTGCTTTTCTCCCGGTTTTTCGTGATTAACTGGACAATCTTCTGCTTAATCAATGAAACGTCAAAGCTTTTGCTTCGTGATTTTAATTTATTTGTACTCATACTCATTTACTCAACTAAAATTCAAATATATCTAATGTGTTTCGTACCATTAAAGAAGGCATGCTAAACACAAAGGATAACTGTCATGTCTGCTTTGAAAATCCACCCAAGATAAAATCAAATTAAGAAGCAAGACCATAGAGAAATAGACCTAGAAAGTACATTCATTTCCTATAATTACAAATTCATGACGTCTGTCTACCAATTTTCAGTGTATCATGTTCATAACTTTAATCCAAATTCATTGCCAAGCCTTTGGAATAATATAAAGGAATCATCTACTGAACTGATGGTTATACATCATACCAAATTCTAGATCAGATCATCAACAACACCACTTGAGTAATCCTATAATCTGGCTTCAAGTAACACATCCGCTGAATTTAGTTACATTTTTACTAACCCAAACAATATAAGTGAAGATAGAAGGGAAAAAAGCTATTTCTGAACTTAACCATATTTACATGCTATACTTTATCTAGATATAAAGAGGGGAAATATACAGTATGAGATGGAGTAGTGGAGCAGAGCGCCCGCATCAGTGGTCAATCTATGGTAGGCAAGTGAATGACACGATACCACGACTGCTATTCACTGTTGGCCAAGGGAAGTGGTAGCCAAACGAAGGAGATGCCCTGGCGGTTGTGCGTCCCCCGGGAGCCCTTCCGTTCGACGCTCGCTGTGTCAAACAGTCAAGGAATTTGTGCAGGGTGCTCTTAGTAATCTTGCACGCGAACAGGGCTCCAAATAGTTGAGAAATCGAACAGGGTAACTTGTTAGTATATCAACAAAGAAACTAATGATGCTACACCAACACTCTCCCTAATGTAGCAAACGTGCAAGCTTACACCAGTGCAAATGTCATTCACATATTACTCTGTAATTCGCATTAAAAATAGATACAACGCCCTAAACATGCATGATATAGACGTCGAGTAAGTAAGAAAGTTGGCTCAGTCCCACAAGCTCAGATAATTTAAAGATGGAACATTACCTTCTTATGCAAATCTTGTAGAAACCTTTGTATATCTAATGCTATATTCTATAGAGCACTAGAGCATCTCGTAGAACTCAACTTAATGAACTGATGATTAGATTGAATGCAGAACCAGGAAGTCACTACTTAGTAAAGTTTTACCATCGACAATCATGGATGGCGAATTTGTGATTGACTCCTGAGAACTCTAACACTCAAATTCTCTATGGCAACAAAGCACATGATCAAAAGGCCAAAGCCATCAACAATCATGGATGGTGTCTTTTCTTGCTGAGCGACACAACCTGCACATGACCGGGCCCTAGGACATGGGAATCTCTTGGTTGTTGGTAAAAAATATTCCAAACTTTGATGCTCAGCTTCAACTTCTCTAAAGGTTCCTTACAAAAAAGAGAGAAGTTAAGTCACTAAAATAACCATTCTAAAGGTCTCAACAAGTTTTGTTGTACTGATCATCAAAGAAATGAATGTTAGGATATAAGACACAGAAAAAATATGCATAACGATCCTTGTGGTATACGACAGACTGCGGCTAAGTGGTAAGAAAGAAAAGTCATTTTCTAAAAATTGATTCTACATTAACAGTCACCATGAGATTTCGTCAGTACATGCACCTCCGAATTCCATTGATCGGTCCCAATGGATTTGGTCCTGAACTGCACATCAGATGTTTCGCATTACACGTCTGCTTGCTCCCTCGGTCGTCAATGTAGCCGCCCGGGGCTGTTCAAACATCCAGCAAAATATCAACCACCAAAGCTCGTGAGCATTCAATTCAAGTATGAACAAAGGCTACATCACACGCATCATCTCAGCTCCAATGTGGTGAAGTTTGTATCACAGAGATGAATAAAACCTGAAGGGAAAATCCACCTCCCGCATGGCCAAACAAAAACATGTTTTTCACAAATATCGATCGGACGGGAGCGCATTTGTTCATCTCTTGAAGCACAAATACATAAACACTTTGGGATATGGGTGCCTAGGGTCAAAACATGATTATGACAAACTGATGGTTAAATAGCACGAACTATTGATAATCTAGACACAAATCTGTTACTTATCCGTCTTCTCTCAAATGTGAAAAAACCCACGAATGGATCTGCTGTACCAGTGACAAGGATGGTGGCACAACAAATTGGGGGCTGACCTGTGAAACGAAGGATGGGTGAGGTGCGTTCAATCTTGAGACAGATATGGCAGTAGGTGGGTTTGTTCGCCGGCCACCCATAATAGTACGCAGTGAGAGGTGGATAAAGACGGCGGCATGGCGATGCAAAACCGGCACAGATCTGTGAGGGGCCGACATGGACGATTGGTCGCATCGCAAGCACCCTGGCCAGCGCCAGGTGGCGGCATCCAGATAGTCGCTTCTGTGGCGTCCATCCCAAGGTGGAAGGGTTCCTTCATCCTGATGTCTACTACACAACCTTCTTCTTGTAGACGTTGTTGGGCCTCCAAGTGCAGAGGTTTGTAGGACAGTAGCAAATTTCCCTCAAGTGGATGACCTCAGGTTTATCAATTCGTGGGAGGCGTAGGATGAAGATGTTCTCTCTCAAACAACCCTGCAACCAAATAACAAAGAGTCTCTTGTGTCCCCAGCACACCCAATACAATGGTAAATTGTATAGGTGCACTAGTTCGGCGAAGAGATGGTGATACAAGTGCAATATGGATGGTAGATATAGGTATTTATAATCTAAAAATGTAAAAACAGCAATATAACAAGTAATAAAAGTGAGCGTAAGCGGTATTGCAATGTTAGGAAACAAGGCCTAGGGTTCATACTTTCACTAGTGCAAGTCCTCTCAACAATAATAACATAATTGGATCACATAACTATTCCTCAACATGCAACAAAGAGTCACTCCAAAGTCACTAATAGCGGAGAACAAACGAAGAGATTATGGTAGGGTATGAAACCACCTCAAAGTTATTCTTTCCAATCAATCCGTTGGGTTATTCCTATACGTGTCACAAAAATCCCTAGAGTTCGTACTAGAATAACACCTTAAGACACAAATCAACCAAAACCCTAATGTCACCTAGATACTCCAATGTCACCTCAAGTATCCGTGGGTATGATTATACGATATGCATCACACAATCTCAGATTCATCTATTCAACCAACACATAGAACCTCAAAGATGCCCCAAAGTTTCTACCGGAGAGTCAAGACGAAAACGTGTCCCAACCCCTATGCATAGGTTCATGGGCGAAACCCGCAAGTTGATCACCAAAACATACATCAAGTGGATCAATAGAATACCCCATTGTCACCACGGGTATCCCACGCAAGACATACATCAAGTGTTCTCAAATCCTTAAAGACTCAATCCGATAAGGTAACTTCAAAGGGAAAACTCAATCCATTACAAGAGAGTAGAGGGGGAGAAACATCATAAGATCCAACTATAATAGCAAAGCTCGCGATACATCAAGATCGTACCACCTCAAGAACACGAGAGAGAGAGAGAGAGAGAGAGAGATCAAACAAATAGCTACTGGTACATACCCTCAACCCCGAGGGAGAACTACTCCCTCCTCGTCATGGAGAGCACCAGGATGATGAAGATGGCCACCGGAGAAGGATTCCCCCTCCGACAGGGTGCCGGAACAGGTCTAGATTGGTTTTCGGTGGCTACGGAGGCTTCTGGCGGCGGAACTCCCGATCTATTGTGCTCCTCGAAGTTTTTAGGGTATATGGGTATATATAGGAGGAAGAAGTACGTCAGTGGATCTCTGGGTTGTCCACGAGGCAGGGGGCGCCCCCACCCTCGTGGGCAGCCCGGGACTCTCCTGGTCCAACTCCGATACTCCGTGGGCTTCTTCTGGTCCAACAATAAGTTCCGTGAAGTTTCAGGTCAATTGGACTCCGTTTGATTTCCCTTTTCTGCGATACTCTAAAAAAGGAAAAAAACAAAAACTGGCACTGGGCTCTAGGTTAATAGGTTAGTCCCAAAAATCATATAAAATAGCATATAAAACATCCAAGGTTGATAATATAATAGCATGGAACAATCAAAAATTATAGATACGTTGGAGACGTATCACATCCCATATCCCATGGCCGGCGGCCGGCCGGCCAGAGGAGGCCGGCGGCCTGAGGAAGGCGCAGAGAAGGAAGCGTGCTTGAGCAGCGTCAACGCAGAGGAGGGGAGTACGCTTGCTCGGGCTGGCGGCGGCGTGCGGGAGTGGCAGAGGTGGAGGAGAACGCGTAAAGGAAGGAGGCAGATATGTGCGGAGGCTTATTAGCGACCAGATGTGATTAGCAATTTGTGGGTGACGCTAATCATGAAGCGAGAGGCGGATGAAGACGACAGCAGGGGGATTGGCAGACGTCTGCTCGGCAGAACATTCAATCCTAGCCATCGATTAGGATGGCAGACTATTAACTTAATATCGATGGTAGAATATGTTTTAACCGATTTGATCGGAGGGTTCTGGTTATTTTGTGTACACTTCGTTGTGTGGCTTTAGAGGGAGTTATGTTTGCTCTTTTAATAGTAGTATAGATATAGATATAGATTGCATGCCAGGTCCAGGAAGAAGATTAGCCACATGGGATAGTTGGTTAGTGGTGCGTTGGTTTAAAAGTTGTACGTATGTTTGCTTTGAGAAGAAGAAATACAGAGAGAAAAGGTCGTGGCTGTGTGAAGCAGCACGACGCCAAAAAATTTGTGTGTTCCATTGTTCCTGTGTGAACTTTTGAGAAGCTGAGAGGAAGAAGGAGCTGGGGATCAGCTCCAACAACATCCACCCTGTTTCTCAACTATGAAAAACGTAGTTTTAGTTCTATAATTATGTGTGCTTGGCTGCTTGCTTGATGATGTGTGTGTGTTGCTGCATTCCTCACCTGCTCCTGCCAGTGAGCAGGGGCCGGCCGGTGCGCTCTCTCGCACGCTGTTAGTCGAAGGGGTGAGCTGGAGCTATGGATGCTAGTAACTAACAAGGTTTTGCAGAACGCAAGTGAGGGGTCGTATCGCCATACCCATCCCAATTGTTGGTGTTTTTTTTCTCTCTTTCAAATGGAAATAGCAAGGTGACTATCCTAACTATAAAAGTTGTACTAGCAGGATCATCAAAACACCAATGCTTGAATTTTTAGACTATGTTCAGTTTTTGTGCCAAGCTCGAAATTTGAATATATAACATGCTCTCTTTATTTGAGCGTGTATGAATGTTCAATTGTTCATGCATGAAACTACATAACCAAGTATTGCTAGATTTAGTGATGCTTTCATCAGAGTTCTTGTACATCAGACTGCACTGTTATCACATGCTTGATATTTATCATGTCATCATTGGAAGTTCTGAGCGTTTTAGCCTATGATTGATGTGCCATGGGATGTAGGCGCCATCGATGGAAAACATGGTGTATGCGACTTCAAGTATGTTCTAATTTTGTTCAGTGCTTTGTGGTCCGGTTTATGTGGTTTCTGATTATTTTTTTATGTGGACTTGAGGTGGAGGAAGCCGGAGGAGAGAGGCAGTCGGTCAAGTCTTGCTGGAGAGGGAGGTGGACGTGGAACTTGCGGCATTCTTGCACGGGTGTGGGGAAAGAAAAAGATGGAGCTTCCATAGTACACTTGAAGATTGTTGAATCATCCTCCGAGAAGTAAATTCAAGAGTTGCAGGCATGTTAGAAGGTGACATGTTCATAGTATATCTTCAGTCTTATGGACACAACATAGTATTGTCAGCCTTCAAAAAACTTGTTTTACATACTCCCTCCGGCATTTTTACTCTGCGTATTAGATTTGTGTCAAGTTAAATTTTGCAATGTTTGACCAAATTAATATTAAAAAATATGAACATCTACAATATCAAATATATGTATTATGAAACTACATTTCATAATGAATCTAATAATATCGATTTGGCATTGTGAATGTTGATACTTTTTTTATAAGTTTGGTCAAAATAAAGATACTTTGACTTCAGACAAAACTTATATGTAGACTAAAAAGGACCGGAGGGAGTATATTACTCGTAATACAAGCTAGGACTGAACATACTTTCTCGTGATACGTAAACTACGTCATTTATGGTTGTAGACGGGTATTTTAACTGCTTCATTTCTTGCATGCTGTTGGTAAGGTGCTTCCAGAACTTGTTAGAAAATTGATTGAAATGGCCTTCCATGTTCCCACTGTCGATTTTTTCTGTTGTTGATCTCACCCTTAGACTTAAGGGAGCAACATCTGAGCAGATTATTACGGCTCCTATCTGAGTAATGCTAATAACTAAGATCAGTACACTTTATTGGGCTGAATTTTGGTTTCTGATGTTTATGCAACATAAATATCTGTCTTCGGATGGGTAATAACACTTTTAAGAATGTCGTTGTGACTTCTGAAGTACTCCCTTCGTCTTAAAATAAGTGTCTCAAAAAATGAAGCAGTTAAAATACCCGTCTACAACTATAAAGTTGAGACACTTATTTTGAGATGACGGAGGGAGTATATATTTACTAACATCTATTGTAGGTCCACATGTGAGAATACAGTTGTGCCCAACATTTTCTTAAATTTTTATTTCTTTGTTGGTTCCTTCCATGTATAAAAAGTCGGTATTCCTCTACAACATATGCCCTAATACATGTCTCCTTGCACCCATACTGTTTGTGAAAAAAAATGTTTTCTGTACATGTGATTTGATTTTCAAACTTGAATAAGCAGTTTGAGCTAGAAAAGTTTTCCAAATAAAATTTTGAAATCGCGTTTTTGTGATGCCTCACATACCCATGTCTCATTCATCCGCCGTCACCCCCAACAACAAGAATGACGATCAGCTCACGAGACGACTACTAGACCGCTAGAGGCCTCTTCAGAAGGCAACACATTTGATATTAAGAGAGATCAAGAGAGAGTGAGTGAGAGAGAGGGGAGAGAGGGGCGATATATCGAGGGAGGAAGGGGGAGAAAGATCTTGTAGGCACATAATTGTAGGACAACCATGTTCTGAAATATAAATGAGATTTGTTGGTAAGTCACCATTTTTTTGTTCTCAATCTACCAGACATCAGAACCTTAATGTCAAATCTGATGTACATATGCTCTTCATAAATATGTTTTTACCTCTTGATATGTTATTTTGGTTGTAAATTTATGAATTCACATATCACTGTGAGAAACATTTTAGTTAAGGGAAGAAAAAAGGAACAAATGAAGAGCGCTTCAAAAGCCCGTTGAAACGCACGGGCATTCTATTAGTTACTTGAGTAACATTCATGTTTTATTCTTTGAGAATCAATATGATTTTGCTCTCTACACATATCGAACGCTTACCATTGAAGCAATTCATGTCGTTGTTGAATCGATAACCGAATTAGTCGTATTGTTTTCATGGCCGTGTATGCACGTCACCGTCGAGGAATCCAAGGATGGATGTGGAAATGGAGCTGCTGCTCCGCTCTGCCGTGTCGTCCTTGTCGTAGGTGGCACCAGAACGTTCATGCCCTGCGCCGGAATTAATTGCAGAAAGGTATCACACTTTGGCACCATGTTACGAGTCAGTACCACTTTAGAGCCTAAGTGTTGTAAAATGGTCTAAACTCTATATAACAACATACTGACGGTGTATCTGATCGTTGGGGCCAGCATGTCAGGGCCTGACGTGGCATATTTTTTTGCGGAAAACCCCTCTACCTCTTATTTAATCACGCATAAATCCCTTAGTTGCAAAAAAAAGGACCCGACTGGAAAAAAATTCCGACAAAATTAAGGCACGTGCACGAACGCTGCCGCAGAGGTTCGAACCCGAGAAAGATTTTTCACGGTGCATGCTCGTTGGCATTGCGCCATGTTGTAAAACCAGGCACTTATATTTTTATATGTTCCGCCGTTCAACTTTTTTAAAATATTTTTCTTTCAAACTTCTTTTATTTATTTCAGATCATATGGGTATTTTCAGCACCGAATTAGTCGTATTGTTTTCATGGCCGTGTATGCACGTCACCGTCGAGGAATCCAAGGATGGATGTGGAAATGGAGCTGCTGCTCCGCTCTGCCGTGTCGTCCTTGTCGTAGGTGGCACCAGAACGTTCATGCCCTGCGCCGGAATTAATTGCAGAAAGGTATCACACTTTGGCACCATGTTACGAGTCAGTATCACTTTAGAGCCTAAGTGTTGCAAAATGGTCTAAACTCTATATAACAACATACTGACGGTGTATCTGATCGTTGGGGCCAGCATGTCAGGGCCTGACGTGCATATTTTTTTGCGGAAAACCCCTCTACCTCTTATTTAATCACGCATAAATCCCTTAGTTGCAAAAAAAAAGGACCCGACTGGAAAAAAAATTCCGACAAAATTAAGGCACGTGCACGAACGCTGCCGCAGAGGTTCGAACCCGAGAAAGATTATTTTTATATGTTCCGCCGTTCAACTTTTTTAAAATATTTTTCTTTCAAACTTCTTTTATTTATTTCAGATCATATGGGTATTTTCAGCACCGAAGAGGACTCGTTTGAAAGTATTCGTCAAACTAAACAAATAAATAAATAAAATTAACGAAAATAAAGCGAGAGCAGAGTTCGAACCCTGGGAACTGCCGCTCGCGCACAGCGCGTCCCAGCCACCACGCCATTACAACCATTACGTTGCAGGGAAGACGGGGTTCATTTTATACAGCACCGACACGCTGGGCATGCTGTTGGACGCGGTGAGTTACTGATTTGTTTTTTTTTTTTTGAAAAAATGCCACCATGGCTAGCTTTATTGATTTGGCAAAATCGTTACATCGTTCACTAAAGAGTTTATAAGAAAATCTGGGGGTTCATCAACCCAATTACAAGAAACATTATTATTCCAGCTATAATAAAACAGTCCGCATATACAGCAGTAGCTTCGCTCCACATCCTCTCTTGGTCTGAACATGCATTAACAACCTCTAAGGCATCTGATTCAATTTGTATGGAGGTATATCCGAGAGATTCAGCCAAAATTAGTCCGCTCTTCATAGCCATTGCTTCTGCTAGAAAAGCATCAGCGACATATGGGATTGTAGCGCATGAAGCCGCAATAAAAACTCCATATCTATCTCTTGCCACGGCCCCTGTAGCGCCCTTACCTTCTTCGTCATGGTAGGATGCATCAACATTTTTTTTTACAAGACCTGAGGTGGGTTTCTTCCACTGTTCACCATTATGAATGAGCTGTACATTTGTTGTAGCTTGCTAGAAACTAGATCGGGATCGCGCCATGGCGCGAGGGTGCCGGTCCAAACGACTTGTCCAAGAGAATAAAGATCAAACACATGTTGTGTTAATAGGAAGGCAAGTTTAGCACACATCTACTCAAGAGACGATTGATTTTTAGGTTCAAGAGAAAAATAAATCCCCAGCACCAAGATGTCCACGCCCAGTATCTGCTCCTCTCCCGCGCCCATGATCTCCTTCTCTCCTAATCTCAGGATCTCCTCGCCTGCTGGTGCTGGGCTCTTCCTCGCCCCCGCCAAGGTGGAGGCGAGTTGGTGTACAGGCGCTGCCACAGTTCTCAATTTTGCTCGCCCATTGGAGTACTCGCCGCTGCCATAGTTCTCAATTTTGCTCGCCCAGGTTCATCTCCTCTCCCGGTACTCGCTCTGCTGTCGCTTGAAACACTGCAGACATAAAACAATTTGACGATCATAAACTGGAACTTGCAAACAGTGATGACACAATATTTGAGAACTGAAACTTGCAGTCCCAGTTTCAGTACATAGCAGTACCCACCTCCCTGTGTACTGGTGGACGTAGCAGAGGGCGAGACTGGGAGGCGGCGTCATGGTCCATAACTCGTCGTCAGCGTCGCTCCAGAGAATTGATCAAGTGCATTTGCGTCGCCACCATGGGAGCGTACCAGCCACTGCATCACGGGCATAGCCGCAAGATGTAATCGACTCACCACGGCTTGGCTCTTCTCCGCCGTGCTCTGCAGATTCACACTTACCTAAGATGAACCGGAGCATGCCTATATGTGCTCCATTCAAATGCTTCAAGGGCTCCAATGCTAAACAGATCAAGATGAAAAGGCACAAATCAGGCAGAAATCAACTCACCCGCATCACCAATATAAGAAACAAATAAATATTTTTTCCCAAGAACACAAACCTGCAGCTGCAGCACAAAAAGGCCTCCTGGAACTCGAATTTGCCATCGACCTGGACTGCAAGCTATGAGGAGGGATGGTCGGAGATCACGTCCGTGGCTGCACGACGGCGTCGACCTGCAAGGAGAGGCAAGACCATGAGAGAGAGAGAGAGAGAGAGAGAGAGAGAGAGAGAGAGAGAGAGAGGTGAACCTGCAGCAGCATGACGGTGGGGCATGGAGGTGGGCGCGGGTTTCATCACCATTCTCCATACACATGGACACATACAAGTATCTTCAGTAAAGAACCATTTATGTACCAACAAAATTCAGTAAAGAACTATTACTAAGAGAAAATCAAGCGTCGCTCACAAAAGTGAGAGAATGCCATTGTCGGAGTTCAGTGATAATTTCCTTGAGGGACTATGAAGGCTAAGGTAAAACAAGCAAAAACCACTGGAGGTGGACGAACAGTGATCAGGCGCACTTGCTATTCGGAATCGAGTCTGATTATTATGGGCCAAAAAAATTACAGAAGAATACATGTTTTGAATAGAGCCCAAAACATAGCAACTCGGTGACTATTCAACATCTGAGCACAAAAAGAGAATTTTTTTGTAACTTGCTAGCTGTCGATCCAATAGACTCCTATCTAGCTAATCTACAGACAATTATATAACTTTCTTTGACCAGTAAAAGAGAGATTATTTACCAGTTATTGACAGAGTAGTTGATAATATTCTTGATCATTAAATGGGCCGAGGCCAGTACAAAAGTGTATCTATTTCTTAGAGAAAAGCATTGAGATATTTATTCAGTATTGCAGATAAATGATCGGAACTCATCGGGCATCAGCATGGACATTTTTTAACTGCACACATCACAATGCACATGTAGACATGGATGAACAAATGTGGGAAGATCATGTTTCAGTTGTACATACTAAAGAAATTGACACTTATCTGTGACAAAACAGAACCATAATGGGAAAACCTTGAAGATAAAGTGCATATTAAATTCAAATGCACAAAATATTAGAGCAGCAATTCGACAGAATGTTTGCACTAAATTTGAATAACGCAAGGTCAAAGGCATGGCATATGATATGATCTGCACATTTGTATCAATGCAAGTTTGCAAGCTTTCTACATGACATGGGCGACACGAACACTAATTTGGAAACGATGTATCAATGCAAGTTTGCAAGCTTTCTACATGACATAGGCAACGCGAACACTAATTTAGACAAACATACACTCTCCGAGAAAAAAATCCATCGGCTCCACATCCGCTAGATTATAAACTCACAGTATTGATTGAATTTGCCATGAACCAAGGATTTTCGACAAAGCACATGTTGAAACCACCGCACATGCAAAGACTAAGTTGATTAAAAATACAACCTCTAGGTATATAAGTAATTAAGTTGATTATTTGTTAATTATGACCTCTTTGCCCACCACAACTCTTTCTGCCATGCAAAAGACATTCCCTGTGCTGCAAAACAAATAAAACAAAATGAATCTACTAAAAATCTATTCACTTGGAACATTGTTTCCTTAATCAAAGATGTGTAGAGCATTGCAAAATTTAAAACCAAAGTGAGGATTTACAAGGAATCTCATTAGTCTTAAAATTGAAGTTTCCAACCTCTGTATCCTAGTATATGTTATCCACATTTAGCATTGAAGGTCAAGTTTCCATCCTCTGACTCAAATTAACTAAGAAGAGCTAGCTAGTGAGCTGCGGCTACTAAAATCAATGATGCTAGAGCATCATAGCTGAGGTGTGAGAGCAACATACATTTTATTTTAGCATAGGCATTGTAACAATGTCATAGGCTGCCTTTCAGCAATTCTCAGTTTACCTACATTTAGTCTGGTGCATGATCCAAAGAATGCAGTGGTGACAAACAGAACTGGGGAAAGCTTCCGAACAAACTAAAGACAACAAAAGGAAATGTCCGCTCAATGACTCGGATCAACCGAGCACTTAATCACAGCAGTAAAAAAATTGTCTATACAGTGGAGCTGCCCTGGTTATCACTCAACAAGAACGATCATCCAAGGAAAAAACAAATATCACATGGTCAAAAAGGATTTAGAGACAAGAGGGAGGATCCAACTTGATACACGCAGGTGCCTCGAGCCGATAACTTGTTGGGAGCGGGTAATTCTAGTATAACAAAGTGCAACTTACTCTTAAGCAGACTAAATCAAGGACCAACAACAAACAATAAAAGATAAAAACTTATATGCAATAAAGGTACGAGAGAGAAGAAATCTTTACATAAGACGGCTATAAACACTGGAGCATAAATAGGCAACACGTTTGAATACAAATAAAAAGGGCTCAGGGTTAATTGCATAGCGGGCTCAGATTCGTCTTTCCTCGATCATATAACCTACCCCCGTCATCTCTTATCACCAGATCTCAATCTGTTTATACAGTGGAGCTGCCCTGGTTATCACTCAACAAGAATGACCATCCAAGGACAGAACAATAAGTATCACAGGATCGAAAAGGATTCTAGAGACAAGAGGGAGGATCCAACTTGATGCCCACAGGTGCCTCGACTGCTCAAAGGCACACTTATTTCAACCACGGTGAATCATCATCGCCCTAGCAAGAATGGCTTCCAACCGGTGGGGCATGTGAATTACAGGCGGCGGCACGAGATATTTCACCGCGGGAGTAACTATTAATTGGCACAAGAGCACGGGTTCGATCCGACGGCCGAGGCCTTCCACGCGCTCGATCCAACAACCAGAATCGCATCAAGGAACCAGAATGCACGGCCGGATGTGCCAAATTGCTGACAACGCACGGAAGCTTCTGCGGTTCTTGTTTCTGGATCACCAGATCAATATGTTCTTACGAGGGTGAAACTGCCCTGGTTATCACTCATCAGAAATGACCATCCAAGGACAGAGCCACTAAAATAAGAACGTGATCAAAATGGCTCAAAGAAACAAGGGGGATCCAAATTAATACCCACAAGTGCGTCGACTGCTCGAGAGCATGCCTATATCAGCCATAACTGATCATCATAGCTCTGGCCATGCCCCATATAGTAGCCGAAGCAGAGCAGAAGGAAGACGGGGCTCACTGAGGGAGACTGTAGCCGAGGCAGTACTCAGTGGGCGCCAGGGTTGCGCCTGAACGCCGTCCAGCCGGCGAGGAACCGCTTCCTACACCGCACATCCACGCCGCTGCATCGGAGTTGCGCCTTGCACCGTCCCACCGATGAGCACAAACGCCACAGGCACCGAAGCTGCCAAGGAGGCGAGGAGGTGATGTATGTTTGACCATGAAAATAGAACGGTGGTATCTACATGTTCTCTAACAACCTTGGGCATATTAAACCACCAGAAGCCATTGTAAATGCATACAATGAACATATAAAGACCACATTTTAAAAAAAAATATTTTTAATCCAATGACAACATGCTACAATCAACTGCATAATTTTTGTGGCACTTATAGGATGATATAAAAATAGTATATTTGACCATCAATGAACTAACAAAACAGTGGTAACTTATATGTTCTGTAAAGTTAACTCCGCTATCAAATTAACATATACATGACTATACACACATATAAGTAATGAAAACCAGAAAGGTAGACCTTCAAATTATTATTTTTTTGATAAATGGACCTTCAAATTAATTACCAAAACCAGAGACCACCAAGACCATATCAATATAAAAGTTTCAGGAACAGGTCGAGTTAAGAAAGGAAACATGTATAAACTGTGCCCTACATTGTAGAAAAATAAAAATAGGAAGATCTCCTTAAAGCAAACATGACATGCAATGCCATTTTAACAGGAAATCTACCTCATATACTGCAAACATGACATCAGTGAAAATATGGACACACATATCAGCAGACATCGATAGTACCATGGAAGAGAAATAAATAAGGAAAAGGAGACACAAAATATACCTGAGAAGAGGTAGAAGAATTGAGGCGTGGGCGCAGGGAGCCCAGCGGCGGTTAAGGCCACATGAACCATCGAGGAACTCTAGCTGCCGATGGCTGGAGCTGATGGTTAGGAGGCTCAACATGACGAACATCTCCTGGATCATGTCCTGTCCCCATGAGCCGATGGTTAGGAGATGATAGATATAATTATGATTTAAATACAAAGGGAATTAGGCAATGAAGATTGTTGTCCCTCAATTTATAGTGGTTCTATCAGCTTTTCAGCTGTCTGGGCACACACCTGGCTCTAGAGCACCAAGCCAGTTTCCTTCTCTAGGTTTCCATGACCATACCATAATCTAAATATGTAATTCACCACAATACTCCCACAAAAATGACGCAACCCAGCATCTTCTTCACCAACGGCGGCATCGGCAGCCTCTTACACTGCAGGTTGCCAGTGTCATCTTCCTCCCTAAGCTACTGCCGTCCTCTTCCTCACCAAGATGCCGCCGCCAATGCCGTGCCATGGTACCGGAGATGAAAACATTCAGATTCAGTACCAGGCATGGATCAAGATAATGAACAATCCCAAGAAATCAATGAAACCTAGGTGTCACTTAGTCAGATCAAAACAACCAGAACCAAATGCACAAAAAACCTGAAACTCCAAAACGACCGAATGTATTTCAGCCCTTATCTCTCACCAGATTCATACACTACAACTCTAATACAACTGAATATATTTTAGCCTTCATCCCTCAGAATATCCATTTATTCATCCAAAAATACCAATCAAAAGGGGCACAAATGAAGCGGCAAAGCATCTCCTAACTATCATATGACAGAAACATCTCCAAGACAATTGAATCTATTCTAGCCCTGGCTGTCATCTGATCCATGTAGCAAAACCGCAAGACAGTTGATGCCGTCATCTCCCACAAGATCCATCTATTCATCCAAAAAAATATGAAGCCATCTAATTATCGTATGACCCACCTGTGAGGCCTGAACCCCACCTCAACAACAAAGACATACTTTATTAAAAAAAATGTAGCTAGATCCAATGCCCCCCTAGACAACATGGTACCAACAAAACAAAAGTTTGGGATGTCTATGAGTGCACACACATTCCCCTCACAATTTCCTTAAAATAATTGACTAACTAAGGGCACAGCCAAAAATCTGCATTGGGGCATCAGGCAACACCCGTAATACAGAGCTCTGCTTTTGAAAGTCAATTTCAGAGGAAACAGTGTAGTTCCATCATGAATGTGAAAAAAATCCTTGCATCCGAGGGCGCCGAATGAACCGGGCAAAGCTAAGATTTCACAAAGATTACTTCTATTCGATTCGTACAATCTAATAATGGATGGCCAACACCTAAATTAGCTGGAGGAGGCTAAGCTAAATCACTTCATCTACTCACTCAGTTCCAAATGAATTGAGTTTAACAACCAATTATATTTCAAAGCAATCTAGTCAGATATGAAACCAAACACTGCTACTTTTGCCTAAAAAGGGAAACAGACCATAATATGCTATTGGAACCTACTACATCTGATCTACAAAAACATACACATGACCACCATTAGCAAATTGGAGAGAGGAAAGAGACACCTGAGATCTTGTGAGAGGAACTTGAAACTGTTGACACCTGATTTTAGCAAGATACAGAGTGAAAGGGTTTTCAGCATGAGAAAGTTTCATATCGTCGAGTGGAACAACTTTGATGTTTAGGCTATCGCCATTCGACCTCATCTCAGTGGCCGAAGCTGTACTCCGAGTGACAAAATTTAATGTTCTGAGTGCTTTTTGGCCGATTACGCCCTCAATATGACCTCAGATGAAGGAGTGCTCTAAAGGAATTGTCTTCGTCTCGCCGAGACGATCGATTTCATATATAAATCATCTTAATCCGAGTTCATATGCAAAAGTTATAGTCAATATGGTCTGGACAGGCCAGAGACCAAAATATTACGGTTGACACCAGACACATGTTGATGAGTGTCTGATGCAATGCGTGAGCAATTCGGTCCTCAAGATGGCCTCGAATTGAAAAACCTTCAGTACGGAAAAATTTCATCTGGTCGAGCCGATCGATTTTCATATATAGTTCATCTCAATCCGAGGTCGTATGAGGCCTGGAGAGACAAGACAAGATCAGGCTGTGTTTTCAGTCGGAAATCCGAGTGAAAAAACTTATCATCCGAGTGAAAATTTGCCGGTCGAGTAGAAGAAAATGTTCCGAGTGAAAAGATTACCATCGGAATGAAAACTTGCCGATCGAATAATGCCTTCCTAGTGGAAATATAGTCATCTGAGTGGAAATATTGCCTTCCGAGTGAAAATATGGTCATCCGAGTGAAAATTGTATTCCGAGTGAAAGATTCTACACATCCGAGTGAAAAGTCCAGTCGGACGATCCAAGTGAATGACTCTAATCCGAGTGGATGAGCTCGAATCCGAGTGAAATTGAACATATGCCTGAAAGTTTATCAAGATGACCTCGGATGAAGAAGTGTTCAATACAGAAGTTGTGCGTATCATTAAGACGGTAAACTTTGGTTTTGGAGTCATCATCATCAGAGATAGTATATAGCCTACAAATTCACTACGAGACTCGGATAATCCAGTCTACCGCAAGACCGAGTCCGACTGGAAGATAAGATGACCTCGAAAAGTATTCAAGATGGTCTTATTTGAAAAAGTGATCAACATGAGAGTTGTTCGTATTGTCAAGGTGCACGAGTTTGATATTTGGGCCGTCTTGATCGGAGATCATATGCAAGCCCGGCGGCCCGCGCGAGAAGGAAGACAGAGTTTGGGCCAGATTCAGACTTAATCCGAGTTGGAATAGAATTAGGACTCTAGGACGTGAATTGATGTAATTTTTCTTGTAAGGAAAGCCTAGATGAATCCTTTACTGGTACGGGAAGTCCAGCCGCCTCTTATATATGTTGGGGGTGATGGCCGATTGAACAACACACAATCGAACAAATCAATATACTACTTTTTCATCTATGTTTTATCTCTCCACCGTTTTCTCTCTCGTTCTTCGCTGTTCTTCGTGTTTGAGAGCTGCGAATCCCGAGGCTCTAGGGGCGAGCGAATCGACCTAGGGCAGCCCATAGCCGTCGCACTCCCTGACGGGGTCCCTCCCGGGGGTGTGGGCTTTTCGGGTCTGCAAAAGCGCCCGTCGACTGTCTTGCGTATCGCGCTGTCGGTCGGGTCTCCTTCGACGTGAGCTGCGGTGCATCACCCCCGGCGTCGAGGGTACACGTGACGTGTTCGTGTGCGAACAGAAACCAAAATAATAAAGAGAACAACTGAGATATAGGCATAACTCAAAACCAAAAACAGTAGCAGTAGCAGTAATTGCAGACATAACCAATAATGTTGTCCTCCTGCATCACCACAAATTACCATCATCACGCACGCGGTAACAACAGTTCAGATCGGAAATCCTAGGTTACAGGGGCCAAAACCGTGGAAAGCAAAGGAGGCGAGTAGGGGGAGGAGGAGCTGGGGTGGGAGGGGAGGGTGGGGGAGCTCGTACCTACAGAGGCGGACCTCAGGTCGGTGGGGGTGTCACAAATCGGTCCGGTGAGCAGCGTGGTGCTCAGGGGCAGCCAACAGCGAGGGAGAAGAGGGGTGGCCGTGCTGCCTCTGTCGAGCACCGTAGAGGAGGAAGGGGAGAAGTGAGACCGGCGAGGAGAACCGCACGCCAGCCCCAGCTCGTAGAGGAAAACGCCGGGGACTCGATCTGCTGGTGCTCCTCGCCTCCCCCAGTTGATCACGAGCAGCTCCGAGGGGCGACCTTGACGGGGGCGGAGATGACCGGCGCAACGAGCAGGCAGCCGCTGGAGGCGAGGTCCACCTCCACCACTGAAACCCTAGCGGGGGAAATCAAAGGGGCGACCACAGGAGGCGACGAAAAGTAGATCGGCACGGTGAAGGTGGTAGAGCTCGTCGAGGAGCAATCGTGCGTGTGTTGGGCGGAGCCGGAGCTCACCGGAGCGGCTGGAATCAACCGGCGACCGAGGCGGCGACGGAGGATCGAGCGAGTGGGCAGGAGGGGGAGGAAGAGGCGAGGGGCTGCGCGAGTGCGGGAGAGAGAGGCGGCTAGGGCTTGCCACGGGAACTGCTGGCTTTTATAGGCTACTATGTGAAATGACCAAAATACCTCGGTGGGGGCATGGTATTTACATTTTGCTGTCATTACTATTCATTTCAGCAGTGTTTACCTCAGATCCGACGGCCCAGGTTCATCCAGATGTTGATCTGACGTCCACAAACGCATCAAGGAAACCAATCCAACGGCCGAGATTCACTGAGCTCTGAGGAGGCCTGTGGTCACATCCTTCTCTTATCTCTTGATTAGCACAAATAGCCTGGACAATAACAACGTTTCTAGCCATTGAGGAACAGCCTCGTCATGGGTCTGCCTTCTCCTAAGCCACCATAAATACCAACAAGCGGTAATGATCCCCTCGTTCATCCCAACGCTTGGCATGTGTGGTAATGTAGCGGGTGGCAACCGTAACAAGTGTTCGAGAACTGCAGAACCCGGTCTGTCTATGTGACATGCATCAGCGATTAAATTTGTAATCCCCAGGAGCCTCCACATTTCTTCTGCCCTTCCACATTTAAAAACTAGATGTAGGATATCTTCTGCACCTTGATGACAAATTGGGCACCCTCCATCAGTACCAATATGCCTATTAGTCAAGATGGACTTCAACGGCATTAAACCATGAATAGCCCGCCAACAGAAGATTTTTACTTTGCCTGGCACTTTTAGTTTCCAAATTATAGACCAAACAGGATTTGGCATCGATGGTCCTGTAGTTACTAGAAGAGATCTTGCACCGAACTGGTGTTTCCATTCATAATAGTACTGTTGTAGCCTTGTCCATTCGACACATACCAGAGATCTTGCATCGATGGCATCCCAACGCTTTCCATTGAGCCAACTGTGAAAACTCCATTCCTATTCCCCTGCCAGGCTACAAAATCCTCAAATCCATTATGGCTCAATGGGATACGAAGGATTCTCCCAACATCAACAGGACTGAAAATGCTACGTATTAGTTCTTCATCCCACTGTTCATCATCCCACTGTTCAGTAATCGGATCAATCAATTCATTCACTCTTGTGATTATAGCACCACCTCTAGGTGTAATCACTTGCCTTGTGGGGCTGGAAGGTACCCAGTGATCTTCCCAAATATTGATCTTTTCCCCCTTGCCAACTCTCCATATATGCCCACGGTTTAAACGTTTGAATACCGGCAACTAGACTTTGCCATGTAAATAACGAACCCTTCTTTGGTCCTGCTTCCAAAATGTCACCAGAGGGATAATATTTTGCTCGAAGTACCCTGGCACACAAAGATTCAGGTTCATCAATCAAGCGCCAAACTTGAGTTACTGATTTGTTTTAATCGTGATATTAAACTAGCAAAAGAGCCTGTGCGTTGCAACGAGAGAGAAAACATAACACACGCTCTTAACTCAACAACCATCACTCAAGACCACAATAGGTGCATCTCCTTTATTTTTGCGAGGCATCATATTTGTGTTGCCGCTTATCCTCCTTCTCACCCTCGCCGGCAATGGCCTCGGTGTTCACACAAAACAACAAAAATGTGTGTTGAATATGGTTAATCCTAAGGCGTCTCTCTCTCCCTCTCTCCTCCCTCTCTCTCTCCCTCTCTCTCTCTCTCTCGCTCGCTTTCTCTCATTCTCGCGATGAGAAATCTGTTGTTTTTCCCTACGACAATTTTCAGAGGTATGCATGTGTAGTTATCGATGTTTTTTTTTCCGTATATGGTTATAGTGGGGTGTTTATTTGCAATCCGGATCGCCGCCGGTATAAAAAAAGCGAATCTTGTGCTATAAATTATAAGTTTGCTTCCATAACAATATATTAAAAATATTTAACAGGTAAAATTAATATCATATTTAGATTTCACATATTTTTCTAATAAAATTTCATATATAATATGTTAAAATCGAAGTTACGGTTTAAAAGATACAGATAATTTAGAAAATCATTTGGTTTGACTCAAATATATTCCAAAATAATATTTAAAATACTTAAAAGGTAAAAATAATCTCATATTCATATTCTATATATTTTTCTAATCAAATTTCATATATAACATGTTCAAATCGGAGTTACGGTTTAAAAGATATGGATGATTTTAAAAAACATTTACGGTTTAAAAGATATGGATGATTTTAAAAACATTTATTTGACTTAAATATGATCCGTGGATGAATTACCTAAAACATCAGGGGGGTTTTGAAAAATGTAAAATAACGGTTTGGGTGTGACTTAAATCCGAACAGCGGGTTGATTTCAAGAAAATACAAAGACTTTTGTGTAAAATACGAAAATAACGATTCGTTTTAACTTAAAACAGGACTGCGGGTTGAATTCTCTGAAATAGAGAGACTTTTCTGAAAAATGCCATGACGGACGAAAGAAACCCAATTTGCTTTATTATTAGGTAAACATACATTAAAATTGTTTAACTTTTATTAAAAAAATCGATGTGTTTCTCGAAATGAAATAATGATTTTACACAATAAGTTTTCCGTACACGCTGAACATTTTTTAAAATACACATTGTAAAAAAATCGTAAGAAAATGTGACCTTAAATTACAAAAAGTTCACCGCGCATTATATAAAATATTCATCATATCTTAAGAAATTTTTTCAACGTATATTAATAAAAAATAATTTGCACCTAAAATATGTTTAACATATATTACAATTTTTTTCATTTTTTATATAAAATATGTTCAACATATATTACCAAAAGAACATTATACTAAAAAAATCCCCATATGTAAAGAAAAGTTCATCTTGCATTAAAAAATGTTCATTATACACAGGAAAAATGCACAGCGTGCATTCAAAAAATCATGCGTATTTAAAAACATGTTCATCATATACTGACGCCTATTTAAAAAAATATTATGTAAGTATGTTAAAAATCCAGGAGAAAGACCAATTCAATGAATAAAAACCTAAAAATAAGCCACAACCAGAAACAAAAATAAAGCCTAAGAGAAATTAAACAAAATAAATTGCAGGCCTCATCGGCCCAGCAGCCGGCCCATTGTAGAGGCTATAGTACAAATGAGTTCTAGCCTGGAACGTAACACGAGGTATGAGCGTCGTGGTGGTAGCGCAATACGTCTACAGGCCCACACACGACTCCAATTAAGAGCATCTTCAACAGCTGCGTCAAACTAGTGTCGCGCCGCAAAATTGCTCATTTTAACGTGCGCAACCGATATAGTGGCTCCAGCGGGCGCACAAAAACCGCGCGCGCGGGGCATATCTAGTTCAGCGTGCGGCTGAAACTGCATCGCGCGCCACTTATTTGCCGCGCCCGCTCCCGCGCCCTGTACTCTCGCAACTCACCCCCCTCTTCAGCCGCGGCGGCGCCGTCGTCCGCGCCATCCGGCGACCGTTCCGGCGCTTCCCCGGCCTATCCTCATGGCGCGGCGGCTTCCTCCGTCCTCCTCCAGTCACCGCCGCCCCTCGCGCGTGTCCGTCCTCCGACGAACAGTGGTGGGCATGGAATGAATGACAAAGAGCATCATGATTTGTGCGTTCAATATTGTATTGTTGAACTATTTGTTCTGTTTATTGCATTATTTGTTGTATTGCACGATAAACTGTTTGTTTGAGTTGTCATAACGAAATTAAACTATTTATTTCGATTTATTTTTGTTTGTGTTTGATCTTTTTACTTCTATTTCGGAATGCATATGTTGTTTGTGCGAGAGTCGCGCGCGCTGCATTTTGGCGCACTGCTAGAGTTGCGCACGCGCTGCATTTTAGCACGCCTGTTGGAGTCAGCGCTGCACGTCGCGCCAAATCAAATGATGGACGCGTGACAAAGCAGTTTTTAGCGCGCGGCGCGTTCGGCGGCTGTTGGAGATGCTCTAACCACGATCGGCACGCCTTGCATGCCTGCCTAACTTCTAGGGTGGACTAGTGGTAATCTGTTGGTTGGTTAGCTAGATGCGTTGTGTGCGTTGTAACCTGTACAAATATGAGCTGAAGATCAATACAAACTCGTGTGTTCGATCCCAAACCCTCTGTCCAGGTCTCTACGTGGTATCAGATACTCACACGATCTCCCTCCTCCTCGCTTCCGCTCCCCAATGGATCTCTCTGACCTCTCCTTTTCAGGCTCCGGCGGCACCAATCCCTTTGGCGATCCTTCCCCCGCCGGCCCCGCCGTGCCCCTCTCCCTTATCCTCTCCCTCAATATAGCTACTGCCATTCCAGTCACCCTCGAGCTCCACCCACGGAACTACACCACATGGAGTTCCTTCCTTCATGCCCTGCTCATGTCGTACAACATACAGGACCATGTCAATGGCACTGTGGACGCCCGGTCGCGGCTCACCGATACTGTCTGGACGTAGATCGACTGGTGCATCATTCGGTGGCTCCTCGGCTCTGTCTCCGGCCAGGTCCGGGGGACCGTCAACCACCGCAATCCCACGGCGTACTCGCTCTAGACGGCGATCCGACAGCTCTTCCTCTCCAACCGGAACCAGCAGGGCGTTCTTGTGCTCGAGGAGTTCCACGGCCTGCACCAAAACGACATCTCCGTCATGGAGTACTGCACGCGCCTCCAAACCCTCGCCGACACGCTCTTCGACTGTGGGATGCACGTGACTGATCGTGGCCTCGTCTCCAACATGTTGCGCGGGCTCTCCAACAAGTTCACCCACGCCATCTCGACGATGACCTACGACGACTCCAAACTGCCATCGTTCCTTCAGGCGCGTACGTATCTCCTTCAGGAAGAGCGCCGCATTGATCACGCGGCCTCCCACAAGTCGGCGACGGCTCTCTACGCCGGTCGGCACGCCCCTGCACCACCCATGCCCGCCCCTGCTCCACCACCTCCAGCACCCTCTCTGCCCAATGGCACCGGCGACCAAGGTGGTCCCGACGACAACGGTGGCCATGGGGGCAACGGTGGCGGGCAGCGCGGCCGCAAACGACGCAAAGGCGGCTCCGGTGGCCAAGGCGGGGCACCCTACCACCAGGCCGCGCCCTCTTCGCCGACTTACACCCCGCGGCCACCCTCCTACGGCAGCGCTGACATCAGCCCGTGATGATGCGCTCGCCGGCTGCCGGTCTCCTTGGCCCGCGTCCTCCTCTCGGGCTCACCGCGACGACCTACGGCACCGGTCCGCCCGCTGCACCAGCCCCGTTGGATACCAGCGCTCTCCAAGCTGCCCTTCTCGCCATGCAGCAGCAGCCTTACTCCGACGGCGGCGACTAGATCCTCGACACCGGTGTGTCGTCGCACATGGCAGCCCACCCCGGTATGCTCTCGGCTGTCCAGCCTTCCTCCCACCCATCCCATATACTTGTCGGCAATGGTGCTTCCATGCCCATTACTCACACTGGAACCACACCCATCACCACATCCTCCACCCCCCCCCCCCCCCCCCCCCCTCTCTCTCTCAATCACGTTCTCATCTCTGCTTCCCTCGTTAAAAATCTCATATCTGTTCGTGCACTTACTCGTGAAAACTTTGTCTCTGTGACGTTTGACCCCTTTGGTTTTTCTATTAAGGATCTGCGCACTGGGACGGTGGTGCTCCAATGTAATAGCAACGACGATCTTTACCCTCTCTACTCCGGCGCTGCTACTTCTCCCACTGCCTTTGTCGCCATCACTGCTGATCTATGGCACCAAAGGCTTGGACATCCCGGACGTGCCGCTTTATCGCATGTTTTAGACACTTTTGATTTCCATTGTAATAAAACTACCTCTCATACTTGCCATGCATGTCAGCTTGCCAAACATGTATGCTTGCCGTTCAATGAATCAAATAATATTGCACCGTTCCCCTTCCATACTATACACTGTGATGTGTGGACTGCTCCGGTCCTTAGCAACTCCGAATTTCAATATTTTTTGGTGGTTCTTGATGATCACACGCACTTTGCCTAGACGTTCCCCCTCCGGCGCAAGTCCGACCTCTTTGAGGTGTTGATCAACTTCCATGCGTATGTCGCCACACAATTTCAACACCCATCCTCACTTTCCACACCGACAATGGACGGGAATTCGACAACAAAGCGTTCCGCCGTTTTCTCTCCACACATGACATCGTTTTCCACCTCACCTGCCCCTACACCTCTCAACAGAACGAGCAAGCTGAGTGGATCATTAGGACCCTCACCAAGGGGCTGCGTAGCCTCCTATTCCACTCCTCCACGCCCTCTAAATATTGGCATGACGCCCTAGCCACCGCAACTCACCTTCTGAACCTACGACCGTGCCGGCCCCGTCAACACGTCACACCTTTCGAACTCCTCCACGGAAAACCCCCTTCTTATTCCCATCTACGTGTTTTCAGTTGCCTATGTTACCCTAACACTTCAGCCATGACCCCCAACAAATTATCCCCTCGATCTAGGGCGTGCGTGTTTCTGGGCAACCCTCCCGACCATGCTGGCTACAATTGCTTTGACCCTGCCACCAGAACAATCATCCTCTCCCGTCATGTTTTCTTCGACGGGCACTCGTTCCCATTTGCGCAGGTCTCGGCGTCTCCTGCTCCCACGAACTGCGCCATCCCTGGGGATCCATCGCCGCCAGTCTTCCTCACCGGGCCACGGGCTCGGGCTCATGTGTAACGCCCACGATGCGGCTATAGCTCCCACATGTCGAAGCACGACTTAGAGGCATAACCGCATTGTAAGCAATGTCGCAAGTGAGGTAATCTTCACACAACCCATGTAATGAATAAGGAAAAAAGATACATAGTTGGCTTACACTCACCACGTCACACAATAGCAGAAATATCATTACATTCATCCAGATACAATCAAGGTCCGACTACGGAACCAAAATAAAGAAACAACCCCAAATGCGACAAAGTCCCCGATCATCCCAACTGGGCACCACTACTGATCGTCTGGAAAGGAAACGTAGTATCGGCCCGAGTCCTCATCGAACTCCCACTTGAGCTCAGTCGAATCTCCTGGAGCGGTATCATCGGTCCCTGCATCTGGTTTTGAAGTAATCTGTGAGTCACGGGGACTCAGCAATCTCACACCCTCGCGATCAAGACTATTTAAGCTTATAGGAAGGGTAAAAGGTATGAGGTGGAGCTACAGCAAGCGACTAGCATATATGGCGGCTAACATACGCAAAAGAGAGCGAGAAGAGAGAGAGAGACAAAGGCACGGTCGATAAACTATGATCAAGAAGTGATCCTAGAACAACCTACGATCATGCATTACATGAGACCGTGTTCTCTTCCCAGACTCCGCCGAAAAGAGACCATCACAGCCACACACTCTGTTGATTCATTTTAATTAAGTTAAGTTAAGGTTTTCTACAACCGGACATTAACAAATTCCCATCTGCCCATAACCGTGGGCACGACTTTCGAAAGTTCAAATCCCTACAGGGGTGTCCCAACTTAGCCCATCACAAGCTCTCACGGTCAACGATGGATATTCCTTCTCCCAAGACAACCCGATTAGACTCAGAATCCCAGTTACAAGACATCTCGACAATGGTAAAACTAAACCAGCAAAGCCACCCGAATGTGCCGACAAATCCCGATAGGAGCTGCACATATCTCGTTCTCAGGGCACATCGGATGAGCGCTCCGTACAACTAAAACCAAACCTCGAGTTTCCCCGAGGGGGCGCTGCAAAGGGCTCTAGTTTGGACCAACACTCAGAGGAGCACTGACCCGGGGGTTTAAAATAAAGATGACCCTTGAGTCTGCAGAACCCAAGGGAAAAAGAGGCTAGGTGGCGAATGGTAAAACCAAGGTTGGGCATTGCTGGAGGAGTTTTATTCAAGGCGAACTGTCAAGGGGTTCTCATTATACCCAACCGTGTAAGGAACGCAAAATCAAGGAACATAACACCGGTATGGCGGAAACTAGGGCGGCAAGAGTGAAACAAAACACCAGGCATAAGGACGAGCCTTCCACCCTTTACCAAGTATATAGGTGCATTAAAATAGACAAGATATAATAGTGATATCCCAACAATACCAGGCATAAGGACGCGCCTTCCACCCTTCATCCGAGGTTCTACTTCGCCATGTGATCGCACAGCTCACCACCGCCGCCGCGCTCAAGGACTTGGGCGCGCTGCACTTCTTCCACGGCATTCAAGTGCGGCGGACCCCGGGTGGGTTCTTTCCTCACCAACATTAGTACGCCGAGGACTTGCTACATCGCGCCGGCATGACGAACTATCGTCCGGCCTCCACGCCAGTCGACACGTGGTCCAAGCTCTCCAACTTGGATGGTGATCCCGCTGACGACGCTACCTTGTACCGCAGCATCACCGGTGCACTGTAGTACCTCACCTTGATGTTGGGGAACATAGTAATTTCAAAAATATTCCTACGCACACGCAAGATCATGGTGATGCATAGCAACGAGAGGGGAGAGTGTTGTCTACGTACCCTCGTAGACCGAAGCGGAAGATTTGACGCAACGTAGAGGAAGTAGTCGTACGTCTTCCCGGTCCAACCGATCCAAGCACCGTTACTCCGGCACCTCCGAGTTCTTGGCACATGTTCAGCTCGATGACGCTCCCCGCCCTCCGATCCAGCAAAGCTTCGGGGAGGAGTTCCGTCAGCACGACGGCGTGATGACGATCTTGATGTTCAACCGTCGCAGGGCTTCGCCTAAGCACCGCTACAATATGACCGAGGTGGAATATGGTGGAGGGGGGCACCGCACACGGCTAAGGAACGATCACGAAGATCAACTTGTGTGTTCTAGGGTGCCCCCTGCCCCCGTATATAAAGGAGCCAAGGGGAGGGGCGGCCGGCCAAGGAGGGCACGCCAAGGGGGTGTCCTACTCCCACCGGGAGTAGGACTCCCTTCTTTCCTAGTTGGAGAAGGAGAAGTGGGAAAGAGGAGGAAGAGGGAAAGGAAAGGGGGGGGGGGGGCGCCGCCCCCCTCTCCTTGTCCTATTCGGACTAGGGAGGGGAGGGGCGCGCGGCCACCTCTTGCCTCCTTTCCTCTTCTCCCTTAGGGCCCATGTAGGCCCAATAATCCCCCGGGGGGGTTCCGGTAACCCCCAGTACTCTAGTAAAATCCCGATTTCACCCGGAACGATTCCGATATCCAAATATAGGCTTCCAATATATCGATCTTTATGTCTCGACCATTTCGAGACTCCTCGTCATGTCCATGATCACACCCGGGACTCCGAACAACCTTCGGTACATCAAAATACATAAACTCATAATGAAACTGTCATCGTAACATTAAGCGTGCGGACCCTACGGTTCGAGAACAATGTAGACATGACCGAGACACGTCTCCGGTCAATAACCAATAGCGGAACCTGGATGCTCATATTGGTTCCTACACATTCTACGAAGATCTTTATCGGTCAGACCGCATAACAACATACGTTGTTCCCTTTGTCATCGGTATGTTACTTGCCCGAGATTCGATCGTCGGTATCTCAATACCTAGTTCAATCTCGTTACCGGCAAGTCTCTTTACTCGTTCCGTAATACATCATCTCACAACTAACTCATTAGTTGCAATGCTTGCAAGGCTTATGTGATGTGCATTACCGAGAGGGCCCAGAGATACCTCTCCGACAATCGGAGTGACAAATCCTAATCTCGAAATACGCCAACCCAACATGTACCTTTGGAGACACCTGTAGAGCACCTTTATAATCACCCAGTTACGTTGTGACGTTTGGTAGCACACAAAGTGTTCCTCCGGCAAACGGGAGTTGCATAATCTCATAGTCATAGGAACATGTATAAGTCATGAAGAAAGCAATAGCAACATACTAAACGATCGGGTGCTAAGCTAATGGAATGGGTCATGTCAATCAGATCATTCACCTAATGATGTGATCCCGTTAATCAAATAACAACTCTTTGTCCATGGTTAGGAAACATAACCATCTTTCATTAACGAGCTAGTCAAGTAGAGGCATACTAGTGACACTCTGTTTGTCTATGTATTCACACATGTATTATGTTTCCGGTTAATACAATTCTAGCATGAATAATAAACATTTATCATGATATAAGGAAATAAATAATAACTTTATTATTGCCTCTAGGGCATATTTCCTTCAGTCTCCCACTTGCACTAGAGTCAATAATCTAGATTACACAGTAATGATTCTAACACCCATGGAGCCTTGGTGCTAATCATGTTTTGCTCGTGGAAGAGGCTTAGTCAACGGGTCTGCAACATTCAGATCCGTATGTATCTTGCAAATCTCTATGTCTCCCACCTGGACTAGATCCCGGATGGAATTGAAGCATCTCTTGATGTGCTTGGTTCTATTGTGAAATCTGGATTTCTTTGCCAAGGCAATTGCACCAGTATTTGTCACAAAAGATTTTCATTGGACCCGATGCACTAGGTATGACACCTAGATCGGATATGAACTCCTTCATCCAGACTCCTTCATTTGTTGCTTCTGAAGCAGCTATGTATTCCGCTTCACACGTAGATCCCGCCACGACGCTTTGTTTAGAACTGCACCAACTGACAGCTCCACCGTTTAATGTAAACACGTATCCGGTTTCTGATTTAGAATCGTCCGGATCAGTGTCAAAGCTTGCATCAACGTAACCATTTATGATGAGCTCTTTGTCACTTCCATAAACGAGAAACATATCCTTAGTCCTTTCAGGTATTTCAGGATGTTCTTGACCGCTGTCCAGTGATCCACTCCTGGATTACTTTGGTACCTCCCTGCTAGACTTATAGCAAGGCACACATCAGGTCTGGTACATAGCATTGCATACATGATAGAGCCTATGGCTGAAGCATAGGGAACATCTTTCATTTTCTCTCTATCTTCTGCAGTGGTCGGGCATTGAGTCTTACTCAACTTCACACCTTGTAACACAGGCAAGAACCCTTTCTTTGCTTGATCCATTTTGAACTTCTTCAAAACTTTTTCAAGGTATGTGCTTTGTGAAAGTCCAATTAAGCATCTTGATCTATCTCTATAGATCTTACTGCCTAATATGTAAGCAGCTTCACCGAGGTCTTTCATTGAAAAACTCTTATTCAAGTATCCCTTTATGCTATCCAGAAATTCTATATCATTTCCAATTGGTAATATGTCATCCACATATAATATCAGAAATGCTATAGAGCTCCCTCTCACTTTCTTGTAAATACAGGCTTCTCCAAAAGTCTGTATAAAACCAAATGCTTTGATCACACTATCAAAGCGTTTATTCCAACTCCGAGAGGCTTGCACCAGTCCATAAATGGATCGCTGGAGCTTGCACACTTTGTTAGCTCCTTTTAGATCGACAAAACCTTCTGGTTGCATCATATACAACTCTTCTTCCAGAAATCCATTCAGGAATGCAGTTTTGACATCCATTTGCCAAATTTCATAATCATAAAATGCGGTAATTGCTAACATGATTCGGACAAACTTAAGCATCGCTACGGGTGAGAAGGTCTCATCGTAGTCAATCCCTTGAACTTGTCGAAAACTTTTTGCAACAAGTCAATCTTTGTAGACAGTAACATTACCGTCAGCGTCAGTCTTCTTCTTGAAGATCCATTTATTCTCAATTGCTTGCCGATCATCGGGCAAGTCAACCAAAGTCCACACTTTATTCTCATACATGGATCCCATCTCAGTTTTGATGGCTTCAAGCCATTTCGCAGAATCTGGGCTCACCATCGCTTCTTCATAGTTTGTAGGTTCATCATGATCTAGTAGCATGACTTCCAGAACAGGATTACCGTACCACTTTGGCTCAACCAAAGTGAGATCCGCGCCAGAGTGGTACGGTAATCCAGTTCTGGAAGTCATGCTACTAGATCATGATGAACCTACGAACTATGAAGAAGCGATGGTGAGCCCAGATTCCGCAAAATGGCTTGAAGCCATGAAATCTGAGATGGGATCCATGTATGAGAACAAAGTATGGACTTTGGTTGACTTGCCCGATGATCGGCAAGCAATTGATAATAAATGGATCTTCAAGAAGAAGACTGACGCTGACGGTAATATTACTGTCTACAAAGCTCGACTTTTCGCAAAAGGTTTTCGACAAGTTCAAGGGGTTGACTACGATGAGACCTTCTCACCCGTAGCGATGCTTAAGTCTGTCCGAATCATGTTAGCAATTGCCGCATTTTATGATTATGAAATTTGGCAGATGGATGTCAAAACTGCATTCCTGAATGGATTTCTGGAAGAAGAGTTGTATATGATGCAACCGGAAGGTTTTGTCGATCCAAAGGGAGCTAACAAAGTGTGCAAGCTCCAGCGATCCATTTATGGACTGGTGCAAGCTTCTCGGAGTTGGAATAAACGTTTTGATAGTGTAATCAAAGCATTTGGTTTTATACAGACTTTCGGAGAAGTCTGTATTTACAAGAAAGTGAGTGGGAGCTCTGTAGCATTTCTGATATTATATGTGGATGACATATTACTGATTGGAAATGATATAGAATTTCTGGATAGCATAAAGGGATACTTGAATAAGAGTTTTTCAATGAAAGACCTCGGTGAAGCTGCTTACATATTAGGCATAAAGATCTATAGAGATAGATCAAGACGCCTAATTGGACTTTCACAAAGCACATACCTTGACAAAATTTTGAAAAAGTTCAAAATGGATCAAGCAAAGAAAGGGTTCTTGCCTGTGTTACAAGGTGTGAAGTTGAGTCAGACTCAATGCCCGACCACTGCAGAAGATAGAGAGAAAATGAAAGATGTTCCCTATGCTTCAGCCATAGGCTCTATCATGTATGCAATGCTGTGTACCAGACCTGATGTGTGCCTTGCCATAAGTTTAGCAGGGAGGTACCAAAGTAATCCAGGAGTGGATCACTGGACAGCGGTCAAGAACATCCTGAAATACCTGAAAAGGACTAAGGATATGTTTCTCGTATATGGAGGTGACAAAGAGCTCATCGTAAAAGGTTACGTTGATGCAAGCTTTGACACTGATCCGGATGATTCTAAATCGCAGACCGGATACGTGTTTACATTAAACGGTGGAGCTGTCAGTTGGTGCAGTTCTAAACAAAGCATCGTAGAGGGATCTACATGTGAAGCAGAGTACATAGCTGCTTCGGAAGCAGCAAATGAAGGAGTCTGGATGAAGGAGTTCATATCCGATCTAGGTGTCATACCTAGTGCATCGGGTCCAATGAAAATCTTTTGTGACAATACTGGTGCAATTGCCTTGGCAAAGGAATCCAGATTTCACAAGAGAACCAAGCACATCAAGAGACGCTTCAATTCCATCCGGGATCTAGTCCAGGTGGGAGACATAGAGATTTGCAAGATACATACGGATCTGAATGTTGCAGACCCATTGACTAAGCCTCTTCCACGAGCAAAACATGATCAGCACCAAGACTCCATGGGTGTTAGAATCATTACTGTGTAATCTAGATTATCGACTCTAGTGCAAGTGGGAGACTGAAGGAAATATGCCCTAGAGGCAATAATAAAGTTATTATTTATTTCCTTATATCATGATAAATGTTTATTATTCATGCTAGAATTGTATTAACCGGAAACATAATACATGTGTGAATACATAGACAAACTTAGTGTCACTAGTATGCCTCTACTTGACTAGCTCGTTAATCAAAGATGGTTATGTTTCCTAACCATGAACAAAGAGTTGTTATTTGATTAACAGGATCACATCATTGAGTGAATGATCTGATTGACATGACCCATTCCATTAGCTTAGCACCCGATCGTTTAGTATGTTGCTATTGCTTTCTTCATGACTTATACATGTTACTATGACTATGAGATTATGCAACTCCCGTTTGCCGGAGGAACACTTTGTGTGCTACCAAACGTCACAACGTAAATGGGTGATTATAAAGGAGTTCTACAGGTGTCTCCAAAGGTAGATGTTGGGTTGGCGTATTTCGAGATTAGGATTTGTCACTCCGATTGTCGGAGAGGTATCTCTGGGCCCTCCCGGTAATGCACATCACATAAGCCTTGCAAGCATTGTAACTAATGAGTTAGTTGCGAGATGATGTATTACAGAACGAGTAAAGAGACTTGCCGGTAACGAGATTGAACTAGGTATTGGATACCGACGATCGAATCTCGGGCAAGTAACATACCGATGACAAAGGGAACAACGTATGTTGTTATGCGGTCTGACCGATAAAGATCTTCATAGAATATGTAGGAGCCAATATGGGCATCCAGGTCCCGCTATTGGTTATTGACCGGAGATATGTCTCAGTCATGTCTACATTGTTCTCGAACCGTAGGGTCCGCACGCTTAACGTTACGATGACAGTTATTATGAGTTTATACATTTTGATGTACCGAAGTTAGTTCGGAGTCCCGGATGTGATCACGGACATGACGAGGAGTCTCAAAATGGTCGAGACATAAAGATTGATATATTGGACGACTATATTCGGACACCGAAAGGGTTCCGGAGAAGTTTCGGATAAAACCGGAGCACCAGGGGGTTACCGGAACCCCCCGGGGGGTTAATGGGCCTTATGGGCCTAATGTGGAGAAGAGGAAGGGGCTGCCAGGGCAGGCCGCGCGCCCCCTCTCCCCCTAGTCCGAATTGGACAAGGAGGGAGGGGCGGCGCCCCCCCCCCCTTTCCTATTCTCCCTCCACCTCTCCTAGTTGGACAAGGAAAAGGGGAGGGGAGTCCTACTCCCGGTAGGAGTAGGACTCCTCCTGCGCGCCTCCATAGGGCCGGCCGCACCCCCCCCCTTGGATCCTTTATATACGGAGGCAAGGGGCACCCCTAGACACACAAGTTGATCCACGTGATCGTTCCTTAGCCGTGCGCGGTGCCCCCTGCCACCATATTCCACCTCGGTCATATCGTTGTAGTGCTTACGCGAAGCCCTGCGTCGGTAGAACATCATCATCGTCACCACGCCATTGTGCTGACGGAACTCATCCCCGAAGCTTTGCTGGATCGGAGCCCGGGGAGCGTCATCGAGCTGTACGTGTGCTAAGAACTCGGAGGTGCCGGAGTAACGATGCTTGGATCGGTCGGATCGGGAAGACGTACGACTACTTCCTCTACGTTGCGTCAACGCTTCCGCTGTTGATCTACAAGGGTACGTAGATCACACTCTCCCCTCTCGTTGCTATGCATCACCATGATCTTGCGTGTGCGTAGGAAAATTTTGAAATTACTACGAAACCCAACAGTGGTATCAGAGCCTGGTTTTCTGGTTTGATGTTATATGCACGAGTAGAACACAAGTGAGTTGTGGGCGATATAAGTCATACTGCCTACCAGCATGTCATACTTTGGTTCGGCGGTATTGTTGGATGAAGCGGCCCGGACTGACATTACTCGTACGCTTACGCGAGACCGGTTCTCCCGACGTGCTTTGCACATAGGTGCCTTGCGGGTGACTGTTTCTCCAACTTTAGTTGAACCAAGTGTGGCTACGCCCGGTCCTTGCGAAGGTTAAAACGGCATCAACTTGACAAACTATCGTTGTGGTTTTGATGCGTAGGTGAGATTGGTTCTTGCTTAAGCCCGTAGCAGCCACGTAAAACTTGCAACAACAAAGTAGAGGACGTCTAACTTGTTTTTGCAGGGCATGTTGTGATGTGATATGGTCAAGACATGATGCTAAATTTTATTGTATGAGATGATCATGTTTTGTAACCGAGTTATCGGCAACTGGCAGGAGCCATATGGTTGTCGCTTTATTGTATGCAATGCAATCGCGATGTAATGCTTTACTTTATCACTAAGCGGTAGCGATAGTCGTGGAAGCATAAGATTGGCGAGATGACAATGATGCTACGATAGAGATCAAGGTGTCGCACCGGTGACGATGGTGATCATGACGGTGCTTCGGAGATGGAGATCACAGGCACAAGATGATGATGGCCATATCATATCACTTATATTGATTGCATGTGATGTTTATCTTTTATGCATCTTATCTTGCTTTGATTGATGGTAGCATTATAAGATGATCTCTCACTAATTATCAAGAAGTGTTCTCCCTGAGTATGCACCGTTGCAAAAGTTCTTCGTGCTGAGACACCACGTGATGATCGGGTGTGATAGGCTCTACGTTCAAATACAACGGGTGCAAAACAGTTGCACACGCGGAATACTCAGGTTATAGTTGACGAGCCAAGCATATACAGATATGGCCTCGGAACACGGAGACCAAAAGGTCGAGCGTGAATCATATAGTAGATATGATCAACATAGTGATGTTCACCGATGAAACTACTCCATCTCACGTGATGATCGGACATGGTTTAGTTGATTTGGATCACGTGATCACTTAGAGGATAAGAGGGATGTCTATCTAAGTGGGAGTTCTTAAGTAATTTGATTAATTGAACTTAAATTTATCATGAACTTAGTACCTGATAGTATCTTGCTTGTTTATGTTTGATTGTAGATAGATGGCTCGTGCTGTTGTTCCGTTGAATTTTAATGCGTTCCTTGAGAAAGCAAAGTTGAAAGATGATGGTAGCAATTACACGGACTGGGTCCGTAACTTGAGGATTATCCTCATTGCTGCACAGAAGAATTACGTCCTGGAAGCACCGCTGGGTGCCAGCCTGCTGCTGGAGCAACACCAGATGTTATGAATGTCTGGCAGAGCAAAGCTGATGACTACTCGATAGTTCAGTGTGCCATGCTTTACGGCTTAGAATCGGGACTTCAACGATGTTTTGAACGTCATGGAGCATATGAGATGTTCTAGGAGTTGAAGTTAATATTTCAAGCAAATGCCCAGATTGAGAGATATGAAGTCTCCAATAAGTTCTATAGCTGCAAGATGGAGGAGAACAGTTCTGTCAGTGAGCATATACTCAAAATGTCTGGGTATAATAATCACTTGATTCAATTGGGAGTTAATCTTCCAGATGATTGCGTCATTGATAGAATTCTCCAATCACAGCCACCAAGCTACAAGAGCTTCGTGATGAACTATAATATGCAAGGGATGAACAAGACTATTCCCGAGCTCTTCACAATGCTGAGAGCTGCGGAGGTAGAAATCAAAAAGGAGCATCAAGTGTTGATGGTCAACAAGACCACTAGTTTCAAGAAAAAGGGCAAAGGGAAGAAGGGGAACTTCAAGAAGAATAGCAAGCAAGTTGCTGCTCAAGAGAAGAAACCCAAGTCTGGACCTAAGCCTGAAACTGAGTGCTTCTACTGCAAGCAGACTGGTCACTGGAAGCGGAACTGCCCCAAGTATTTGGCGGATAAGAAGGATGGCAAGGTGAACAAAGGTATATGTGATATACATGTTATTGATGTGTACCTTACTAATGCTCGCAGTAGCACCTAGGTATTTGATACTGGTTC
Source organism: Triticum urartu (assembly GCF_056163025.1). NCBI lineage: Eukaryota > Viridiplantae > Streptophyta > Magnoliopsida > Poales > Poaceae > Triticum > Triticum urartu. The sequence continues at coordinate 62,251,652 of NC_141874.1, read as the reverse complement.
GGTTGCTAATATTTGCAACTCAAAACAGGGACTACGGATTAAGTGAAGATTGGCTAAGGACGAGGTGACGATGCGCATGGGAAACGGTTCCAAAGTCGATGTGATCGCGGTCGGCACGCTACCTCTACATCTACCTTCGGGATTAGTATTAGACCTAAATAATTGTTATTTGGTGCCAGCGTTGAGCATGAACATTATATCTAGATCTTGTTTAATGCGAGAAGGTTATTCATTTAAATCAGAGAATAACGGTTGTTCTATTTATATGAGTAATATCTTTTATGGTCATGCACCCTTGAAGAGTGGTCTATTCTTGTTGAATCTCGATAGTAGTGATACACATATTCATAATGTAGAAGCCAAAAGATGCAGAGTTGATAATGATAGTGCAACTTACTTGTGGCACTGCCGTTTAGGTCATATCGGTATAAAGCGCATGAAGAAACTCCATACTGATGGACTTTTGGAACCACTTGATTATGAATCACTTGGTACTTGCGAACCGTGCCTCATGGGCAAGATGACTAAAACACCGTTCTCCGGTACTATGGAGAGAGCAACAGATTTATTGGAAATCATACATACAGATGTATGTGGTCCGATGAATGTTGAGGCTCGTGGCGGATATCGTTATTTTCTCACCTTCACAGATGACTTAAGCAGATATGGGTATATCTACTTAATGAAACATAAGTCTGAAACATTTGAAAAGTTCAAAGAATTTCAGAGTGAAGTTGAAAATCATCGTAACAAGAAAATAAAGTTTCTACGATCTGATCGTGGAGGAGAATATTTGAGTTACGAGTTTGGTGTACATTTGAAAATTGTGGAATAGTTTCGCAACTCATGCCACCCGGAACACCACAGCGTAATGGTGTGTCCGAACGTCGTAATCGTACTTTACTAGATATGGTGCGATCTATGATGTCTCTTACTGATTTACCGCTATCGTTTTGGGGATACGCTCTAGAGACGGCTGCATTCACGTTAAATAGGGCACCATCAAAATCCGTTGAGACGACGCCATATGAACTGTGGTTTGGCAATAAACCAAAGTTGTCGTTTCTGAAAGTTTGGGGCTGCGATGCTTATGTGAAAAAACTTCAACCTGATAAGCTCGAACCCAAATCGGAGAAATGTGTCTTCATAGGATATCCAAAGGAAACTATTGGATACACCTTCTATCACAGATCCGAAGGCAAGACTTTTGTTGCTAAATTCGGAAACTTTATGGAGAAGGAGTTTCTCTCGAAAGAAGTGAGTGGGAGTAAAGTAGAACTTGACGAGGTAACTGTACCTACTCCCTTATTGGAAAGTAGTACATCACAGAAAACTGTTTCAGTGACACCTACACCAGTCAGTGAGGAAGCTAATGATGATGATCATGAAACTTCAGATCAAGATAGTACTGAACCTCGTAGATCAACCAGAGTGAGATCCGCGCCAAAGTGGTACGGTAATCCAGTTCTGGAAGTCATGCTACTAGATCATGATGAACCTACGAACTATGAAGAAGCGATGGTGAGCCCAGATTCCGCAAAATGGCTTGAAGCCATGAAATCTGAGATGGGATCCATGTATGAGAACAAAGTATGGACTTTGGTTGACTTGCCCGATGATCGGCAAGCAATTGAGAATAAATGGATCTTCAAGAAGAAGACTGACGCTGACGGTAATATTACTGTCTACAAAGCTCGACTTTTCGCAAAAGGTTTTCGACAAGTTCAAGGGGTTGACTACGATGAGACCTTCTCACCCGTAGCGATGCTTAAGTCTGTCCGAATCATGTTAGCAATTGCCGCATTTTATGATTATGAAATTTGGCAGATGGATGTCAAAACTGCATTCCTGAATGGATTTCTGGAAGAAGAGTTGTATATGATGCAACCGGAAGGTTTTGTCGATCCAAAGGGAGCTAACAAAGTGTGCAAGCTCCAGCGATCCATTTATGGACTGGTGCAAGCTTCTCGGAGTTGGAATAAACGTTTTTATAGTGTAATCAAAGCATTTGGTTTTATACAGACTTTCGGAGAAGCCTGTATTTACAAGAAAGTGAGTGGGAGCTCTGTAGCATTTCTGATATTATATGTGGATGACATATTACTGATTGGAAATGATATAGAATTTCTGGATAGCATAAAGGGATACTTGAATAAGAGTTTTTCAATGAAAGACCTCGGTGAAGCTGCTTACATATTAGGCATAAAGATCTATAGAGATTGATCAAGACGCCTAATTGGACTTTCACAAAGCACATACCTTGACAAAATTTTGAAAAAGTTCAAAATGGATCAAGCAAAGAAAGGGTTCTTGCCTGTGTTACAAGGTGTGAAGTTGAGTCAGACTCAATGCCCGACCACTGCAGAAGATAGAGAGAAAATGAAAGATGTTCCCTATGCTTCAGCCATAGGCTCTATCATGTATGCAATGCTGTGTACCAGACCTGATGTGTGCCTTGCCATAAGTTTAGCAGGGAGGTACCAAAGTAATCCAGGAGTGGATCACTGGACAGCGGTCAAGAACATCCTGAAATACCTGAAAAGGACTAAGGATATGTTTCTCGTATATGGAGGTGACAAAGAGCTAATCGTAAAAGGTTACGTTGATGCAAGCTTTGACACTGATCCAGACGATTCTAAATCGCAGACCAGATACGTGTTTACATTAAACGGTGGAGCTGTCAGTTGGTGCAGTTCTAAACAAAGCGTCGTAGCGGGATCTACATGTGAAGCAGAGTACATAGCTGCTTCGGAAGCAGCAAATGAAGGAGTCTGGATGAAGGAGTTCATATCCGATCTAGGTGTCATACCTAGTGCATCGGGTCCAATGAAAATCTTTTGTGACAATACTGGTGCAATTGCCTTGGCAAAGGAATCCAGATTTCACAAGAGAACCAAGCACATCAAGAGATGCTTCAATTCCATCCGGGATCTAGTCCAGGTGGGAGACATAGAGATATGCAAGATACATACGGATCTGAATGTTGCAGACCCATTGACTAAGCCTCTTCCACGAGCAAAACATGATCAGCACCAAGACTCCATGGGTGTTAGAATCATTACTGTGTAATCTAGATTATCGACTCTAGTGCAAGTGGGAGACTGAAGGAAATATGCCCTAGAGGCAATAATAAAGTTATTATTTATTTCCTTATATCATGATAAATGTTTATTATTCATGCTAGAATTGTATTAACCGGAAACATAATACATGTGTGAATACATAGACAAACTTAGTGTCACTAGTATGCCTCTACTTGACTAGCTCGTTAATCAAAGATGGTTATGTTTCCTAACCATGAACAAAGAGTTGTTATTTGATTAACAGGATCACATCATTGAGTGAATGATCTGATTGACATGACCCATTCCATTAGCTTAGCACCCGATCGTTTAGTATGTTGCTATTGCTTTCTTCATGACTTATACATGTTCCTATGACTATGAGATTATGCAACTCCTGTTTGCCGGAGGAACACTTTGTGTGCTACCAAACGTCACAACGTAAATGGGTGATTATAAAGGAGTTCTACAGGTGTCTCCAAAGGTAGATGTTGGGTTGGCGTATTTCGAGATTAGGATTTGTCACTCCGATTGTCGGAGAGGTATCTCTGGGCCCTCTCGGTAATGCACATCACATAAGCCTTGCAAGCATTGTAACTAATGAGTTAGTTGCGAGATGATGTATTACAGAACGAGTAAAGAGACTTGCCGGTAACGAGATTGAACTAGGTATTGGATACCGACGATCGAATCTCGGGCAAGTAACATACCGATGACAAAGGGAACAACGTATGTTGTTATGTGGTCTGACCGATAAAGATCTTCGTAGAATATGTAGGAGCCAATATGGGCATCCAGGTCCCGCTATTGGTTATTGACCGGAGATATGTCTGAGTCATGTCTACATTGTTCTCGAACCGTAGGGTCCGCACGCTTAACGTTACGATGACAGTTATTATGAGTTTATACATTTTGATGTACCGAAGTTAGTTCGGAGTCCCGGATGTGATCACGGACATGACGAGGAGTCTCGAAATGGTCGAGACATAAAGATTGATATATTGGACGACTATATTCGGACACCGGAAGGGTTCCGGAGAAGTTTCGGATAAAACCGGAGCACCGGGGGGTTACCGGAACCCCCCGGGGGGTTAATGGGCCTTATGGGCCTAATGTGGAGAAGAGGAAGGGGCTGCCAGGGCAGGCCGCGTGACAAGGAGGGAGGGGCGGCGCCCCCCCCCCCTTTCCTATTCTCCCTCCACCTCTCCTAGTTGGACAAGAAAAGGGGGAGGGGAGTCCTACTCCCGGTAGGAGTAGGACTCCTCCTGCGCGCCTCCATAGGGCCGGCCGCACCCCCCCCCTTGGATCCTTTATATACGGAGGCAAGGGGCACCCCTAGACACACAAGTTGATCCACGTGATCGTTCCTTAGCCATGTGCGGTGCCCCCTGCCACCATATTCCACCTCGGTCATATCGTTGTAGTGCTTAGGCGAAGCCCTGCGTCGGTAGAACATCATCATCGTCACCACGCCGTTGTGCTGACAGAACTCATCCCCGAAGCTTTGCTGGATCAGAGCCCGGGGAGCGTCATCGAGCTGTACGTGTGCTAAGAACTCGGAGGTGCCGGAGTAACGGTGCTTGGATCGGTCGGATCGGGAAGACGTACGACTACTTCCTCTATGTTGCGTCAACGCTTCCGCTGTTGATCTACAAGGGTACGTAGATCACACTCTCCCCTCTCGTTTCTATGCATCACCATGATCTTGCGTGTGCGTAGGAAAATTTTGAAATTACTATGAAACCCAACACATTGAACTATCAAGTAGTCATCAGCTTTGCTCTGCCAGATGTTCTTAACGTTGTCAGTTGCATCAGCAGCAGGCCTGGCACCCAGCGGTGCTTCCAGGATGTAACTCTTCTGCGCAGCAATGAGGATAATCCTCAAGTTACGGACCCAGTCCGTGTAATTGCTACCATCATCTTTCAACTTTGCTTTCTCATGGAACGCATTAAAATTCAACGGAACAACAGCACGGGCCATCTATCTACAATCAACATAAACAAGCAAGATACTATCAGGGGCTAAGTTCATGATAAATTTAAGTTCAATTAATCATATTACTTAAGAACTCCCACTTAGATAGACATCCCTGTAATCATCTAAGTGATCACGTGATCCAAATCAACTAAACCATAACCGATCATCACGTGAAATGGAGTAGTTTTCAATGGTGAACATCGCTATGTTGATCATATCTACTATATGATTCACGCTCGACCTTTCGGTCTCAGTGTTCCGAGGCCATATCTGCATATGCTAGGCTCGTCAAGTTTAACCTGAGTATTCTGCGTGTGCAAAACTGGCTTGCACCCGTTGTAGATGGACGTAGAGCTTATCACACCCGATCATCATGTGGTGTCTGGGCTCGACGAACTTTGGCAACGGTGCATACTCAGGGAGAACACTTTTTATCTTGAAATTTAGTGAGAGATCATCTTATAATGCTACCGTCAATCAAAGCAAGATAAGATGCATAAAGGATAAACATCACATGCAATCAATATAAGTGATATGATATGGCCATCATCATCTTGTGCTTGTGATCTCCATCTCCGAAGCACCGTCATGATCCCCATCGTCACCGGCGCGACACCTTGATCTCCATCGTAGCATCGTTGTCGTCTCGCCAATCTTATGCTTCTAAGACTATCGCTACTGCTTAGTGATGAAGTAAAGCATTACAGGGCGATTGTATTGCATACAATAAAGCGACAACCATATGGCTCCTGCCAGTTGCCGATAACTTGGTTACAAAACATGATCATCTCATAGAATAAAATTTGGCATCATGCCTTGACCATATCACATCACAACATGCCCTGCAAAAACAAGTTAGACGTCCTCTACTTTGTTTGTTGCAAGTTTTATGTGGCTGCTACGGGCTTAAGCAAGAACCAATCTTACCTACGCATCAAAACCACAATGATAGTTTGTCAAGTTGGTGCGGTTTTAACCTTCGCAAGGACCGGGCGTAGCCACACTCGGTTCAACTAAAGTTGGGGAAACTGACATCCGCCAGCCACCTGTGTGCAAAGCACGGCGGTAGAACCAGTCTCGCGTAAGCGTACGCGTAATGTCGGTCCGGGCTGCTTCATCCAACAATATCGCTGAACCAAAGTATGACATGCTGGTAAGCAGTATGACTTATATCGCCCACAACTCACTTGTGTTCTACTCGTGCATATAACATCAAACCATAAAACCTAGGCTCGGATGCCACTGTTGGGGAACGTAGTAATTTCAAAAAAATTCCTACGCACACGCAAGATCATGGTGATGCATAGCAACGAGAGGGGAGAGTGTTGTCTACGTACCCTCGTAGACCGAAGCGGAAGTGTTGACGCAACATAGAGGAAGTAGTCGTACGCCTTCCCGGCCCAACCGATCCAAGCACCGTTACTCCGGCACCTCCGAGTTCTTGGCACACGTTCAGCTCGATGACGCTCCCCGGGCTCCGATCCAGCAAAGCATCGGGGAGGAGTTCCGTCAGCACGACGGCGTGATGACGATCTTGATGTTCAACCATCGCAGGGCTTCGCCTAAGCACCGCTACAATATGACCGAGGTGGAATATGATGGAGGGGGGCACCGCACACGGCTAAGGAACGATCACGAAGATCAACTTGTGTGTTCTAGGGTGCCCCCTGCCCCCGTATATAAAGGAGCCAAGGGGAGTGGGCGGCTGGCCAAGGAGGGCGCGCCAAGGGGGAGTCCTACTCTCACCGGGAGTAGGACTCCCTTCTTTCCTAGTTGGAGAAGGAGAAGTGGGAAAGAGGAGGAAGAGGGAAAGGAAAGGGGGGGCGCCGCCCCCCTCTCCTTGTCCTATTCGGACTAGGGAGGGGAGGGGCGCGCGGCCACCTCTTGCCTCCTTTCCTCTTCTCCCTTAGGGCCCATGTAGGCCCAATAATCCCCGGGAGGGTTCCGGTAACCCCCCGGTACTCCGGTAAAATCCCGATTTCACCCGGAACGATTCCGATATCCAAATATAGGCTTCCAATATATCGATCTTTATGTCTCGACCATTTTTAGACTCCTCGTCATGTCCATGATCACATCCGGGACTCCGAACAACCTTCGGTACATCAAAATACATAAACTCATAATGAAACTGTCATCGTAACATTAAGCATGCGGACCCTACGGTTCGAGAACAATGTAGACATGACCGAGACACGTCTCCGGTCAATAACCAATAGCGGAACCTGGATGCTCATATTGGTTCCTACACATTCTACGAAGATCTTTATCGGTCAGACCGCATAACAACATACGTTGTTCCCTTTGTCATCGGTATGTTACTTGCCCGAGATTCGATCGTCGGTATCTCAATACCTAGTTCAATCTCGTTACCGGCAAGTCTCTTTACTCGTTTCGTAATACATCATCTCACAACTAACTCATTAGTTGCAATGCTTGCAAGGCTTATGTGATGTGCATTACCGAGAGGGCCCAAAGATACCTCTCCGACAATCGGAGTGACAAATCCTAATCTCGAAATACGCCAACCCAACATGTACCTTTGGAGACACCTGTAGAGCACCTTTATAATCACCCAGTTACGTTGTGATGTTTGGTAGCACACAAAGTGTTCCTCCGGCAAATGGGAGTTGCATAATCTCATAGTCATAGGAACATGTATAAGTCATGAAGAAAGCAATAGCAACATACTAAACGATTGGGTGCTAAGCTAATGGAATGGGTCATGTCAATCAGATCATTCACCTAATGATGTGATCCCGTTAATCAAATAACAACTCTTTGTCCATGGTTAGGAAACATAACCATCTTTGATTAACGAGCTTGTCAAGTAGAGGCATACTAGTGACACTCTGTTTGTCTATGTATTCACACATGTATTATGTTTCCGGTTAATACAATTCTAGCATGAATAATAAACATTTATCATGATATAAGGAAATAAATAATAACTTTATTATTGCCTCTAGGGCATATTTCCTTCACTTGACGCATCTGGACCTCACCTGCGCCGTTCAGCAGGTGTTCTTGTACATGCATGCTCCACGGCAGCCTCACTGGTCCATGGTGAAGCGCATACTTCGCTATGTTCGCGGGACAGTTAGCCACGACATCACCATCGACTCCTCACCACTACAAGAGCTCGTCGCTTACAGTGATGCCGACTGGGCCGGATGCCCCGATACACGGCACTCTACCTCCTGTTACTGCCTCTTCCTCGATGGATCACTCATCTCTTGGTCGTCCAAGAGGCAACCCACTGTCTCTCGGTCCAGTGCAGAAGCGGAATATCGCGTCGTGGCCAATGTCGTGGCCAAATGTTGTTGGACGCGGCAGCTACTACAGGAACTTCACTCCGGCATCGACCAAGCCACGGTTGTTTACTGTGACAATGTGCCGGCCGTCTACCTCCCTCAGAATCCAGTGCACCACCGACGGACCAAGCACATAGAGCTTGACATCCACTTTGTCCGCGAGAGGGTCGCTCTCGATCAGTTTCGTGTTCTGCATGTGCCGACCACCTTGCAGTTCGCCGACATCATGACCAAGGGGCTGCCCACCGCCACTTTTGAGGATTTCCGCTCCAGCCTGTGCGTCACCGCCGGCGATGCTCCGTCTTCGCGGGGGGGGGGGGGTGTTGGAATACGTCTACAGGCCCACACACGCAGGGATGGATCTAAGGGGGGACGAGGAGGGGCTAGACCCCTCCCCCCCAACGATCCTCACGTCCCTCGATAGCAATCAACTAATCGCTAATTTTTTCTCTTGCCCGCTTGTCCGGTGCTTGCTTCGCCCCCCCTAATCCTTTGTGGCCTTTTCTCATTAACGTGAAAGCATCAGCCCATGTACAGCCCATTGCAGGTTAAAAGCAAAAAAATCATAAAGGAAAATTGCCGCAGGCCATCTTCGAAGGCAAATAGGCCTGTTAACACGCAGCCACGACCTGATTACGTACGCACATATTGCTAATCTCTCCAAGCCACCGCTACGATCGAGACTACCTACTGGCTGCGGCGATCGGATCTCTCCACTAGCCGCCATTGAGAAGCGGAGAAGGGAAGGGGCGCCGGGTACGCGGGTGTCGATCCATGCACATGTACGCACATGTTGCCAGTTCCCAGCAGACCGGAAGCACTGATGAACATCAAAAGCACACGGGAAAAGGTAGTTGATTTTCACATCAGATTAGTTTGTTTCTTTTAAAATCATAGAAGTATAAGAGCATCTCCAGCCGCGCCCCCAACAGGCCCCCCAGGGCACTTTTTTGGCGCCGGCGCCGAAAAAATGGCCCAGTCGCGCCCCCAGGGGCCCGTTTTCCGCCGGACTGGACCGAAATTGACGCCGGCGTACCCAACTCGAACCCAGCGCGCTAGGGGTCGCCTGGGGGCGCCTGACGGACCATTTTTGGCGTGAACTGTGATGGGCCCGCCCTGTCAGCGATGCGCCGCTTCGTCGTCCACATCGCCTCGTTTTCCGTGGGAATCAATGCCAAAGCTGCCGCGTTGCCGCGTCGTCGCCTCCATTGATGTCGCGCCTGCTGCGATGCAGCGCGCCGGTCAGCATGCCCATTGATGCTGCGCAGTGAAGCGTCGCGTCGCCCGGCGCCACGGCCGCCCGCCACGTGTCGCCTGGCATGCGCCTCGCGCCGCCCGAGCTCCGGCTATAAAAGCTGCCCGCCTCGCCGGTGAACGCCACACCGCAGCACATCGCCTCTCCCCCCACCCCCCCCCCCCCCCCCCCCCCCGCTCGCACACTCCACTCCCCCCGCCGACGAGCAATGGCAGCGCGGTACCCAGGCGATTCCATGGCGAAGAACGGCTTCGGCCGCCGCCACCTCCACGAGTGGGAGGTGCGCCGCCTTTTTGAGGCCAACTACCCGGCTCCCATGGACATGAGGGTGTCGGGCGCGTGGCGTTTGAGCGCCGGTGGCGTGCCGGTGCCACCCGCTCCTACCAGGGCGGACCGACGGGCAGAGATCGCCCGCATTAGGTCATCGCTGGCGGAGGAGCAGCGGCGAACGCCGACATACTCCCCCGACAACATCGCGTTCTGGACGATCTACTTCGACCGCCTCCGCGACGGCCTGATCGCCTCCAACAACGGCGTCGTGCCTCGCGGCCGCCGCAACGCCGAAGGGCGGCGCGAGTGGTGGGGGGTGCCCGGCCGCACCCTCGACCACGTCCTCGACTACATCGAGGCCGGCAACACGCCGCGCCTCGAGTACCCCGCCCCTGCACCCCCGTCCTTCTCTCGCCGCCGTGGCAGCTCGTGGATGCCGCAGCGGTTGTTGGACGCGACGACCTCCTCCTCCTCGGGCGGCTCGCCGGCGGCCTTCGCCGTCAAGCCCGAGCCGCAGGACACGGCGGGGGAGTCCCCGCTAGGGCGCCGCACCCGCAGCGGCGCCCTGACCATCCCCGAGGAAGGCCGCGGCGGTTGCATGCGCCTCGTCCGGCCGAAAACTGAGCCGGAGCCTCCCCTACTCTCGGTAAAGCCGGAGCACCTCGCGATGGCCGCCGACGATGAGACGGCCATGAGGTAGGCGAGGGAGGACTACGTCCGCGAGCAGGTGGCTCGGCAGCGCCGCTCCCTCGAGGAACTCAAGGCGCGCCACCGCCGCCCCTTCCACGAGGTGGACAGCGTCCTCTACCTCGACAGCGACGAGGAGGAGGCCGGGCCAGCCCGCGTCGGCGACCCTGGACAGGGCTGCAGCAGGGACAGCGTCGGGTGGCAGGGCGAGGACGAGGACGAGGACGACGACGACGATGGCGGAGACTACACCGACTTCTACAAGAGCCTAGGCATGTAGAAGTCGGACGGCGGCGAGGACGGCGTAGCTAGGCCGTGTTTTTTTTTATTTGTTTTTTGTACAAATTTGAATGAATGTCGCCGAGTTTGGATGAAGTTCGACGAGTTTGTGCCAAAAAAACGCATAATTCGTTTTGCCCTGGGGCCGACCTGGGGCGACGACTGGGAACACAGTCGCCCCCACGCCGAAAATCTCGCCGGCTCGCTCCCAGGACGCGTTTTTTCGGCGTCCTGAGGGGCTGAACGGCTGGAGATGCTCTAATCATACAGATTTAGAATCAATTATAACATTTCCAATTTTTTACTTGTGTGATCCATTGCATCGCAATCAAGAGAAGCGGAGAAGGGTAGGGGACAACCGCCGGCGCCGGCGAGCGCCTGATACACGGGGATATTGCGAGTAGGCCGGCGCACGGATGAACGGCAATGAAATGAGGAAAAACGTAGTTAATTTTGAGGCCTAGATTAGTCCTGGTTTATCGTTTCCAAACTAATCATTGTTATCTTTGTATCACTCTTCTTTGATAGCTTCAACAAAATCGCATGCTTTTGCCGATTCTAATTTTGGGATTGAGTTGAATAAGTGAGGTCCATCTCACCAATTCCAACAAATAATGAAACTAGGTAATGTATTATTCACCTACATTGCATTACTACAAATTATTAGTTCATAAGATTATCTTGTGTTTCTCGTGTTGTGGATTTTTTTGTCAGTTGTCAATTTTCTTTCAAGTTTTGTTCATGTGAATGCAATGAATAGTTAAAGAAAAAAAGTTTGCACCATGGCTTCTCCATTAGACTAGAACATAAGATGTTTTTACAACATAGCCTTCGCATATGAGACTTAGTGTGAAACCTCGCCCCCCTATGTTGAAATCCTGGCTCCGTCCCTGCACACACGACTCCAACTAACCACGATCGGCACGCCTTGCATGCATGCCTAGCTTCTAGGGTGGACTAGTGGTAATCTGTTAGTTGGTTAGCTAGATGCGTTGTGTGCGTTGTAACCTGTACAAATATGAGCTGAAGATCAATACAAACTCGTGTGTTCGATCCTAAACCCTCTGTCCAGGTCTCTACAGTTTTCAACAGAAAAAAAACAGTACGGTCTTTTTTTGCAATTAAGGGATACACGCGTGATTAAGGAAAACTCTCTGTATCCACCGGTTGATAATAACAAACGTAAACCTCTACCGCTGCTTGCCACGTGCCCTCTGGGTCCATCCACCGCTTTGCTCCAGCCGGTCTTATCTCTTCGCGTCCTTTGTCCTCCGCACGTCTTGGTTGCTCGTCTTTTTCCCCTCCTCATCTCTGGTCATCCCACTCGAAGGAGAAAAGCTCCCATGGCAACGTACGCCGGCCATCCCGCCCAGCTGCAGCGAACCAGGGAGGAGCGACGGCGCTCACCACCTGCTACATCCCCGTCGCAACGGTGGGTGCTGAAGCCCCGAACGCCACCACGGCGGTGCTGCAACCCAACGGAGGCGACACAACACGCGGGAGGAGGCGCCTGCTCGTCATTGCTGCCGGCGATGCGATGCCGCGCTTGACCACGACCACCGGTGTTGTGACGCGGCGCTCACCCAGGCCCGCCGTGCTGTGATGCAAATCGTCCATGACAACCGTCATCGACACCCGCTGCATAGCAGCTCCGGCGAAGTCGACGGCTGCTGAGGTGCACCTCCGGCGGAATCAATGGCAGCTCCGACGGTGTCGTCCGTCGTGGCCGCTGCAATGCAGCTCCGGCGGCGTCGATGGCCGTTGCGTCGCAGCTCCGGTGGCATCGCGGCCGCTACATCGCAGCTCGGATGGTGTCGATGACTGCTGCATCGCAGCTCCGGCAGCACCGATGACCGCTGCATAGCAGCTCCAGTAGTCGCTGTTGGGTTTGTAGTGATTTCAAAAAATTTCCTACACACGCAAGATCATGGTGATGTACAACAACGAGAGGGAAGAGTATGATCTACGTACCCTTGTAGATCGTAACGGAAGCGTTGACACAACGTAGAGGAAGTAGTCGTACGTCTTCTTCCCGATCCGACCGATCCAAGCACCGTTACTCCGGCACCTCCGAGTTCTTAGCACACGTACAGCTCGATGACGTTCCCCGGGATTCGATCCAGCAAAGCTTCGGGGATGAGTTCCGTCAGCACGACGGCGTGATGACAATGATGATGTTCTACCGACGCAGGGCTTCGCCTAAGCACTACAACGATATGATCGAGGTGGAATATGATGGCAGGGGGCACCGCACACGGCTAAGGAACGATCAAGAGGATCAACATGTGTGTTCTAGGGTGCCCCCCTGCCTCCGTATATAAAGGAGCCAAGGGAGGGGTGCGGCCGGCCAGGAGGTGGACGCAGGAGAAGTCCTACTACCGGGAGTAGGACTCCCCCCCCCCAATCCTAGTTGGAATAGGATTTCTTGAGGGGGGAAGAGAGAGAGGGGGCTGGCCACCTCTCCTTGTCCTAATAGGACTAGGGGAGGGGGGAGGCGCGCGGTCCACCTTGGGCTGCCCCTTTCTCCTTTCCACTAAAGCCCACTAAGGCCCATATAGCTCCCGGGGGGTTCCGGTAACCTCCCGGTACTCCGGTAAAATCCCGATTTCACCCGGAACACTTTCGATATCCAAACATAGGCTTCCAATATATCAATCTTTATGTCCCGACCATTTCGAGACTCCTCGTCATGTCCGTGATCACATCCGGGACTCCGAACTAACTTCGGTACATCAACATGCATAAACTCATAATAACTGTCATCGTAACGTTAAGCGTGCGGACCCTACGGTTCGAGAACAATGTAGACATGACTAAGACAAATCTCCGATCAATAACCAATAGCGGGACCTGGATGCCCATATTGGCTCCTACATATTCTACGAAGATCTTTATCGGTCAGACCGCATAACAACATATGTTGTTCCCTTTGTCATCGGTATGTTACTTGCCCGAGATTCGATCGTCGGTATCCAATACCTAGTTCAATCTCGTTACCGGCAAGTCTCTTTACTCGTTCCGTAATACATTATCTCACAACTAACATTTTAGTTGTAATGCTTGCAAGGCTTATGTGATGTGCATTACCGAGAGGGCCCAGAGATACCTCTCCGACGATCGGAGTGACAAATCCTAATCTCGAAATACGCCAACCCAACATTTATCTTTGGAGACACCTGTAGAGCTCCTTTATAATCACCCATTTACGTTGTGACGTTTGGTAGCACACAAAGTGTTCCTCCGGCAAACGGGAGTTGCATAATCTCATAGTCATAGGAACATGTATAAGTCATGAAGAAAGCAATAGCAACATACTAAACGATCGGGTGCTAAGCTAATGGAATGGGTCATGTCAATCAGATCATTCAACTAATGATGTGGCCTCGTTAATCAAATAACAATTCTTTGTTCATGGTTAGGAAACATAACCATCTTTGATTAACGAGCCAGTCAAGTAGAGACATACTAGTGACACTCTGTTTGTCTATGTATTCACACATGTATTATGTTTCCGGTTAATACAATTCTAGCATGAATAATAAACATTTATCATGATATAAGGAAATAAATAATGACTTTATTATTGCCTCTAGGGCATATTTCCTTCAGTGTCCCACTTGCACTAGAGTCAATAATCTAGATTACACAGTAATGATTCTAACACCCATGGAGTCTTGGTGCTGATCATGTTTTGCTCGTGGAAGAGGCTTAGTCAACGGGTCTGCAACATTCAGATCCGTATGTATCTTGCAAATCTCTATGTCTCCCACCTGGACTAGATCCCGAATAGAATTGAAGCGTCTCTTGATGTGCTTGGTTCTCTTGTGAAATCTGGATTCCTTTGCCAAGGCAATTGCACCAGTATTGTCACAAAAGATTTTCATTGGACCCGATGCACTAGGTATGACACCTAGATCGGATATGAACTCCTTCATCCAGACTCCTTCATTTGCTGCTTCCGAAGCAGCTATGTACTCCGCTTCACATGTAGATCCTGCTACCACGCTTTGTTTAGAACTGCACCAACTGACAGCTCCACCGTTTAATATAAACACATATCCGGTTTGCGATTTAGAATCGTCCGGATCAGTGTCAAAGCTTGCATCAACGTAACCGTTTACAATGAGCTCTTTGCCATCTCCATATACGAGAAACATATCCTTAGTCCTTTTCAGGTACTTCAGGATGTTCTTGACCGCTGTCCAGTGATCCACTCCTGGATTACTTTGGTACCTCCCTGCTAAATTTATAGCAAGGCACACATCAGGTCTGGTACACAGCATTGCATACATGATAGAGCCTATGGCTGAAGCATAGGGAACATCTTTCATTTTCTCTCTATCTTCTGCAGTGGTCGGGCATTGAGTCTGACTCAACTTCACACCTTGTAACACAGGCAAGAACCCTTTCTTTGCTTGATCCATTTTGAACTTTTTCAAAATTTTGTCAAGGTATATGCTTTGTGAAAGTCCAATTAAGCGTCTTGATCTATCTCTGTAGATCTCTATGCCTAATATGTAAGCAGCTTCACCGAGATCTTTCATTGAAAAACTCTTATTCAAGTATCCCTTTATGCTATCCAGATATTCTATATCATTTCCAATCAGTAATATGTCATCCACATATAATATCAGAAATGCTACAGAGCTCCCACTCACTTTCTTGTAAATACAGACTTCTCTGAAAGTCTGTATAAAACCAAATGCTTTGATCACACTATCAAAACGTTTATTCCAACTCCGAGAGGCTTGCACCAGTCCATAAATGGATCGCTGGAGCTTGCACACTTTGTTAGCTCCCTTTGGATCGACAAAACCTTTCGGTTGCATCATATACAACTCTTCTTCCAGAAATCCATTCAGGAATGCAGTTTTGACATCCATTTGCCAAATTTCATAATCATAAAATGCGGTAATTGCTAACATGATTCGGACTGACTTAAGCATTGCTACGGGTGAGAAGGTCCCATCGTAGTCAACCCCTTGAACTTGTCGAAAACCTTTTGCGACAAGTCGAGCTTTGTAGACAGTAATATTACCGTCAGCGTCAGTCTTCTTCTTGAAGATCCATTTATTCTCAATTGCTTGCCGATCATCGGGCAAGTCAACCAAAGTCCATACTTTGTTCTCATACATGGATCCCATCTCAGATTTCATGGCTTCAAGCCATTTTGCGGAATCTGGGCTCACCATCGCTTCTTCATAGTTCGTAGGTTCATCATGATCTAGTAGCATGACTTCCAGAACTGGATTACCGTACCACTCTGGCGCGGATCTCACTCTGGTTGATCTACGAGGTTCAGTAGTATCTTGATCTGAAGTTTCATGATCATCATCATTAGCTTCCTCACTGACTGGTGTAGGTGTCACTGAAACAGTTTTCTGTGATGTACTACTTTCCAATAAGGGAGCAGGTATAGTTACCTCGTCAAGTTCTACTTTCCTCCTGCTCACTTCTTTCGAGAGAAACTCCTTCTCTAGAAAGTTTCCGAATTTAGCAACAAAAGTCTTGCCTTCGGATCTGTGATAGAAGGTGTATCCAATAGTTTCCTTTGGATATCCTATGAAGACACATTTCTCCGATTTGGGTTCGAGCTTATCAGGTTGAAGCTTTTTCACATAAGCATCGCAGCCCCAAACTTTCAGAAACGACAACTTTGGTTTCTTGCCAAACCACAGTTCATAAGGCGTCGTCTCAACGGATTTTGATGGTGCCCTATTTAACGTGAATGCGGCCGTCTCTAGAGCGTATCCCCAAAACGATAGCGGTAAATCAGTAAGAGACATCATAGATCGCACCATATCTAGTAAAGTACGATTACGACGTTCGGACACACCATTACGCTGTGGTGTTCCGGGTGGCCTGAGTTGCGAAACTATTCCACAATTTTTCAAATGTACACCAAACTCGTAACTCAAATATTCTCCTCCACGATCAGATCGTAGAAACTTTATTTTCTTGTTACGATGATTTTCAACTTCACTCTGAAATTCTTTGAACTTTTCAAATATTTCAGACTTATGTTTCATTAAGTAGATATACCCGTATCTGCTTAAATCATCTGTGAAGGTGAGAAAATAACGATATCCGCCACGAGCCTCAATATTCATCGGGCCACATACATCTGTATGTATGATTTCCAACAAATCTGTTGCTCTCTCCATAGTACCGGAGAACGGTGTTTTAGTCATCTTGTCCATGAGGCACGGTTCGCAAGTACCAAGTGATTCATAATCAAGTGGTTCCAAAAGCCCATCATTATGGAGTTTCTTCATGCGTTTTACACCGATATGACCTAAACGGCAGTGCCACAAATAAGTTACACTATCATTATCAACTCTGCATCTTTTGGCTTCAACACTATAAATATGTGTATTACTACTATTGAGATTCAATAAGAATAGACCATTCCGCAAGGGTGCATGACCATAAAAGATATTACTCATATAAATAGAACAACCATTATTCTCTGATTTAAATGAATAACCGTCTCGCATTAAACAAGATCCAGATATAATGTTCATGCTCAACGCTGGCACCAAATAACAATTATTTAGGTCTAATATTAATCCCGAAGGTAGATGTAGAGGTAGCGTGCCGACCGCGATCACATCGACTTTGGAACCGTTTCCCACGCGCATCGTCACCTCGTCCTTAGCCAATCTTCGCTTAATCCGTAGCCCCTGTTCCGAGTTGCAAATATTAGCAACAGAATCAGCATCAAATACCCAGGTGCTACTGCGAGCATTAGTAAGGTACACATCAATAACATGTATATCACATATACCTTTGTTCACCTTGCCATCCTTCTTATCCGCCAAATACTTGGGGCAGTTCCGCTTCCAGTGACCAGTCTGCTTGCAGTAGAAGCACTCAGTTTCAGGCTTAGGTCCAGACTTGGGTTTCTTCTCTTGAGCAGCAATTTGCTTGCCGTTCTTCTTGAAGTTTCCCTTCTTCTTCCCTTTGCCCTTTTTCTTGAAACTAGTGGTCTTGTTGACCATCAACACTTGATGCTCCTTTTTGATTTCTACCTCCGCAGCTTTCAGCATTGCGAAGAGCTCGGGAATAGTCTTGTTCATCCCTAGCATATTATAGTTCATCACGAAGCTCTTGTAGCTTGGTGGCAGTGATTGGAGAATTCTGTCAATGACGCAGTCGTCCGGAAGATTAACTCCCAATTGAATCAAGTGATTATTATACCCAGACATTTTGAGTATATGCTCATTGACAGAACTGTTCTCCTCCATCTTACAGCTATAGAACTTATTGGAGACTTCATATCTCTCAATCCGGGCATTTGCTTGAAATATTAACTTCAACTCCTGGAACATCTCATATGCTCCATGACGTTTAAAATGTCGTTGAAGTCCCGATTCTAAGCCGTAAAGCATGGCACACTGAACTATCGAGTAGTCATCAGCTTTGCTCTGCCAGACGTTCATAACATCTGGTGTTGCTCCTGCAGCAGGCCTGGCACCCAGCGGTGCTTCCAGGACGTAATTCTTCTGTGCAGCAATGAGGATAATCCTCAAGTTACGGACCCAGTCCGTGTAATTGCTACCATCATCTTTCAACTTTGCTTTCTCAAGGAACGCATTAAAATTCAACGAAACAACAGCACGAGCCATCTATCTACAATCAACATAAACAAGCAAGATACTATCAGGTACTAAGTTCATGATAAATTTAAGTTCAATTAATCATATTATTTAAGAACTCCCACTTAGATAGACATCCCTCTAATCCTCTAAGTGATCACGTGATCCAAATCAACTAAACCATGTCCGATCATCACGTGAGATGGAGTAGTTTCATTGGTGAACATCACTATGTTGATCATATCTACTATATGATTCACGCTCGACCTTTCGGTCTCCATGTTCCGAGGCCATATCTGTATATGCTTGGCTCGTCAAGTATAACCTGAGTATTCCGCGTGTGCAACTGTTTTGCACCTGTTGTATTTGAACGTAGAGCCTATCACACCCGATCATCACGTGGTGTCTCAGCACGAAGAACTTTCGCAACGGTGCATACTCAGGGAGAACACTTCTTGATAATTTAGTGAGAGATCATCTTATAATGCTACCGTCAATCAAAGCAAGATAAGATGCATAAAAGATAAACATCACATGCAATCAATATAAGTGATATGATATGGCCATCATCATCTTGTGCCTGTGATCTCCATCTCCGAAGCACCGTCATGATCACCATCATCACCGGCGCGACACCTTGATCTCCATCGTAGCATCGTTGTCGTCTCGCCAATCTTATGCTTCCACGACTATCGCTACCGCTTAGTGATAAAGTAAAGCATTACATCGCGATTGCATTGCATACAATAAAGCGACAACTATATGGCTCCTGCCAGTTGCCGATAACTCGGTTACAAAACATGATCATCTCATACAATAAAATTCAGCATCATGTCTTGACCATATCACATCACAACATGCCCTGCAAAAACAAGTTAGACGTCCTCTACTTTGTTGTTGCAAGTTTTACGTGGCTGCTATGGGCTTAAGCAAGAACCAATCTCACCTACGCATCAAACCACAACGATAGTTTGTCAATTTGACTCCGTTTTAACCATCGCAAGGACCGGGCGTAGCCACACTCGGTTCAACTAAAGTTGGAGAGACTGTCGCCCGCAAGCCACCTATGTGCAAAGCACGTTGGGAGAACCGGTTTCGCGTAAGCGTACGCGTAATGTCGGTCCGGGTCGTCTCGTCCAACAATACCGCCGAACCAAAGTATGACATGCTGGTAGGCAGTATGACTTATATCGTCCACAACTCACTTGTGTTCTACTCGTGCATATAACATCAAACCATAAAACCTAGGCTCGGATGCCACTGTTGGGTTTCGTAGTAATTTCAAAAAAATTCCTACGCACACGCAAGATCATGGTGATGCATAGCAACGAGAGGGGAGAGTATGATCTACGTACCCTTGTAGATCGCAACGGAAGCGTTGACACAACATAGAGGAAGTAGTCGTACGTCTTCTTCCCGATCCGACCTATCCAAGCACCGTTACTCCGGCACCTCCGAGTTCTTAGCACACGTACAGCTCGATGACGCTCCCCGGGCTTCGATCCAGCAAAGCTTCGGGGATGAGTTCCGTCAGCACGACGGCGTGATGACGATGATGATGTTCTACCGACGCAGGGCTTCGCCTAAGCATTACAACGATATGATCGAGGTGGAATATGGTGGCAGGGGGCACCGCACACGGCTAAGGAACGATCAAGAGGATCAACTTGTGTGTTCTAGGGTTCCCCCCTGCCTCCGTATATAAAGGAGCCAAGGGGAGGGGTGCGGCCGGCCAGGAGGTGGGCGCAGGAGGAGTCCTACTCCTACCGGGAGTAGGACTCCCCCCCCCCAATCCTAGTTGGAATAGGATTCCTTGAGGAGGGGAAGAGAGAGAGGGGGCCGGCCACCTCTCCTTGTCCTAATAGGACTAGGGGAGGGGGGAGGCGCGCGGCCCACCTTGGGCTGCCCCTTTCTCCTTTCCACTAAAGCCCACTAAGGCCCATATAGCTCCCGGGGGGTTCCGGTAACCTCCCGGTACTCCGGTAAAATCCCGATTTCACCCGGAACACTTTCGATATCCAAACATAGGCTTCCAATATATCAATCTTTATGTCCCGACCATTTCGAGACTCCTCGTCATGTCCGTGATCACATCCGGGACTCCGAACTAACTTCGGTACATCAACATGCATAAACTCATAATAACTGTCATCGTAACGTTAAGCGTGCGGACCCTACGGTTCGAGAACAATGTAGACATGACTGAGACAAATCTCCGGTCAATAACCAATAGCGGGACCTGGATGCCCATATTGGCTCCTACATATTCTACGAAGATCTTTATCGGTCAGACCGCATAACAACATACGTTGTTCCCTTTGTCATCGGTATGTTACTTGCCCGAGATTCGATCGTCGGTATCCAATACCTAGTTCAATCTCGTTACCGGCAAGTCTCTTTACTCGTTCCGTAATACATTATCTCACAACTAACATTTAAGTTGTAATGCTTGCAAGGCTTATGTGATGTGCATTACCGAGAGGGCCCAGAGATACCTCTCCGACGATCGGAGTGACAAATCCTAATCTCGAAATACGCCAACCCAACATCTACCTTTGGAGACACCTGTAGAGCTCCTTTATAATCACCCATTTACGTTGTGACGTTTGGTAGCACACAAAGTGTTCCTCCGGCAAACGGGAGTTGCATAATCTCATAGTCATAGGAACATGTATAAGTCATGAAGAAAGCAATAGCAACATACTAAACGATCGGGTGCTAAGCTAATGGAATGGGTCATGTCAATCAGATCATTCAACTAATGATGTGACCTCGTTAATCAAATAACAACTCTTTGTTCATGGTTAGGAAACATAACCATCTTTGATTAACGAGCCAGTCAAGTAGAGGCATACTAGTGACACTCTGTTTGTCTATGTATTCACACATGTATTATATTTCCGGTTAATACAATTCTAGCATGAATAATAAACATTTATCATGATATAAGGAAATAAATAATGACTTTATTATTGCCTCTAGGGCTTATTTCCTTCAGTCGCTGCATCGTAGCTGTGGCGGCGTCGCGGCCGCTACAGTGCAGCTCCGATGGCGTCGACGACCGCTGCATCGCAACTCCGGTGGCACCGATGACCGCTGCGTGGCAGCTCCAGCAGCCGCTGCATCGTAGATCCGGCAATGTCGTAGCTACTACAGTGCACCTCCGATGTTGATTGCGTCGACGACCGCTACATCGCAGCTCCGGCGGCATCGATGACCGCTGCATAGCAGCTTCGGCAGCCGCTGCATCGTAACTCCGGCGGCGTCGACGTTCGCTGCATTGTAGCGTTGGCGTCGTCGAGGGCGCTGCTGCCGTGCTGGTAGGCGTGCTTGCAAACGGGATGGTGGGCGCTGTGGGTGGTGTCTGTGCTGCACAAGGGAAAGTGCAAATCCGTGGGATACCAAGTGAACCGCTACTAGCACGGGCCTTATGATCGGACGGTTATCAAGGCGAGGGGAAATGCATGATCGGGTGGTTATCAAGGCGGTTGATAATAGCAAAGCTATCAGCCGGCTTACGCCTAGCACCGGCCCGTGATTAAAGCCCAACTGGAGACCCGGTTCCTTGTCTGACACGTGGCAATACGAATCTTAAAGCTGCCCAACCCGTTTCTAATACTCTCTCCGTTCTAAAATATAATATGCCCGCGCTTCCCGAGGTTCAATTTTGACCATAAATTTAACCAACGAGACCAACTGCGGCGGGAGAAAAAATTATATAATTGAAAACTTCTTTCGAATACGAATTCACTGATATAATTTTTGCTTCCGCCGCAATCAGTCTTGGTAGTTAAATTTACGGTCAAAGTTGAAGCACGTGGATAGAAGAAGCACTACATTATGAAATGGAGGGAGTATAGAGTAAGTATTAATTAATCTTATCCCATCCGCCTGGTTAAAGCCCAACTCTCCAGTCTCGTCTCCACCGCCCCCAAATTCCTGCCGCCGGTATGACCTCGGCTGCTCGCCCCATCCGGTCAAGGGCATTCTCCTCGATGTTGGGCGCAATTCCTATGCTCGTGGCTACACCTCCGTTGCCGGCGACGAGCTCTTGCATCAGCCCAGCTGCTTGTTCTCACCGGCCACGGCGGATCTCGTCAGCCCCATTCTCGCAGCAATGGCGATGCATCTCGTAGACGACGGGCGCTACTCCGCTGCTCGTGACCCACGTCCCCGCCGCCGGCAACAACGATGCTCCTCGACGCCGCCACTCGCGGCACCACCGACGCACTACGCATGCTGCATGGTTAAGCATCTCGCCGTCCTTGTGTTACTCTGATGCGTCTGTGCACTGGGGTTCAGCTGGACGAAGATGAGCTTCTGTTAGGAAGATGATTCAGATTAGAAGCTGAAAGGGCAGAGCGTGGAACGTGGGAAACGGGTGGGCTGCTTTAAGATTTGTATTGCCAGGTGTCACGCAAGGAATCGGGTCTCCAATTTCGTTTCGTACGACCGGGTCTTAGATTTTCTTCCCCCTCCGATCCCACGGGATGTCGACGCGGGACGGCTGAACTTTCACAGAATCTAGAAAAGTTCCCGGTGAATCGGAGCCGACTGCCGTGCACACGTGAACGTTCCGGTGACCCGTCGCCGTCGAGCCGACCAAACCAGAAGCCGCCGGCACAACGAGTCGCCCGAACGCGCGGGGATTTGGTCCCGGCACACGCGCCAACGCCGCGACGTGGAGCAGCGCCGCGCACAAGCGCCGCGCGTTCCCAGCCGCACGACTCGCATCCACTTCCCTTCGCGCCACCCACCCTCCGATCGTTCACGGGCTGACGATGGCCGCGCTCGCAGATCTCGTGTCGCGCCCCGCGGAATGGCCGGGGGCCGCGATGGCGGCGCTCGCGGCCGCCGTGTTCGCGGCCCTGGACGTCGTCGACGTGCTCCTCTGCCTCGTCTACGGCGTCCTCGACGGATTCCTGGAGGAGAGCCCGCTCGGCTGCTACTGTCAGCGGAGCCGGGGAAAGGCCCCGGCGGGGGAGGAGGACGACGGGGTGTCCGACACATTGTACGTCCGGAGGAGCGCGTGCCGGGACGCGCTGCTGCGGCTCCTCGGGCCGGTCGGCGGGGGGACGAGGAGGAAGGAGGACGCGTCGCCGACGAAGGCGCGGAGCCCGAGGTGGTCCGACTGCGGATGCGGGAAGTGCGGGAAGTGGCGGAGCAACGGCGGCGACCGGCTGCACTTCGTCCTGCAGGAGCCGACGGCGCCCAACAAAGGTCCGTGTCCGTGTGCTCGATCGTTCTTGTCCTTGACAGAATTGTTCCGTCCGCGTGCGTGCGCGCGCGAACGTCGCCGCCATGATCTGCCGTGCCGTGCGTGACGACGACATTAACGCCCGCGACTTCACAGGTGCAGAGGAGACGCGAAGCAAGAGTGACCGCGGAGACGACGCCATCTTCATCCACGGCTTCACGTCCTCCTCCTCCTTCTGGGCGCAGACCGTGTTCCCCGAACCCGCCGCCGCGAACCACCGCAGGCTGATCGCCGTAGATCTCCTCGGCTTCGGCGACAGCCCCAAGCCGGTGAACTGCGCGTACACGCTGCGAGACCACGTCGAGGCCATCGAGCGGAGCCTCATCGACCCGCTCCACCTGGGCTCCTTCCACCTCGTCAGCCACTCGATGGGCTGCACCATCGCCATCGCCCTGGCCGCCAAGCACCCGGCGCGGGTCAAATCGGTCACGCTCGTCGCCCCGGTACGCACGCCGCGCACCCGATCGGAGCTCTGAATTATTCTGAGATGTACTTCCTGCTTAATGGATCGATCGCGTCGTGTTGGTGGCAGCCGTACTTCCTGCCGTGCGAGGAGAGGGCGAGCCAGGTGGCGCTGCGCAGGCTCGCCGAGAAGAAGCTCTGGCCGCCGTTGCTGTTCGGCTCGGCGGTGATGTCCTGGTACGAGCACATCGGGAGGACCATCTGCTTCGTCGTCTGCAAGAACCACCGGTTCTGGGAGTGGCTCATCAAGATCGTCACGCGCACGAGGTAAGCGATCAGATCAATCACGATTAACTCGGATTAATCCAGAGCCCAGACATGAACAGGAACACGTTTGCCTGGATCTCTGCCATTTTGCTCATGAATGTGCTTCATGTTGGTGCGTGCAGCGGCGTGGACATCGTGGTGAGGGACCTGACGAGGCACACGCACCACTCGGCGTGGCACACGATGCACAACGTGATCTGCGGCGGGGCGAGGGCGCAGGACCGGAACCTGGAGGCGCTGGCGGCGGCGGGGGTGCCGGTGAGGGTCGTCCACGGCGACGGGGACCAGGTGGTTCCGGTCGAGTGCAGCAGCCGCCACCTGAAGTCGAAGCTCCCGCACGCGGAGCTGCGTGTCGTCGGCGGACGCGACCACCGGACGGTGGTGTTCGGCAGGGAGGAGGAGCTGGCCCAAGAGCTCCGGGCGTTCTGGTCGGGCTGCGAGAAGGTAGGGTGTGCAGGCTAATGGATTCTGGATAGTCATAGTGTACAGAACTACATGAGGAAACTTTTTTTTAACACAATTACAGGAGGAAACTGTAGGAAACATGTTGTTCTTCTGTTGACAGCAGCGGGATTCTTGCTCGTATTTTTTTTAGAATGAAGGCATCACGCCATGTTCTATTTTTCTTTTTTTTAGCATAAGTACAAACACAAGCGCTCATATACACGCGCATACACTCATCCCTATGAACGCACACACGCATATCGTCGTCGACGGGAACGTCTCCTCTCACTGAAAGCACATCGCCGAAAATCCTAAAATAAATCCAGAAATAATGCGAGCACCAGGATTTGAACCCTGGTGGGTTGGGGATACCACTGTCCACCTAACCAACTCAACCACAGGTTGATTCGCATGTTCCATTTTTCATTGAAATGAAGCAAAATTTATACAAAATCATCCATTAGAGCTCCCCTACAATGGGCCGGAATAGCCAGATATAGCAAAACCAGCCCCCCTAAACATTCACAGATGCATCCGCAGACAGTGGCTAGTCAGCCCTCCTATGGCCGCGTCCACAATCAGGTATCTTAAATCTGATCCCTCAAAACCGTGCTATCCATGCAACGTGAGAAACTACAAATGTCGATCATATACACATATAGATAAGCATAGTTCAACCTAAATTCCATACGAGCATATAAACACGGTACATCAGATCAAAAGATTTAATTCATCGTTGCAGCATAGATAAAAACAAAATTAACTAAAAACTAAAATGGAAGCGAGGGTGGCACTGAGACATCACCACTTCCGCGTCGGCCCCTTGCAGTCGCCGTTGCAATTATGGCCCTCTATGTATGTGTCGGCATGAGGTGTGTCATCGAAGCCGTGGGGACCGTCGGAGTCGTGGCGGTGTGATGGGGATGACAAGCTCCTCCTCATCGTCCGCCTCCCTCTCGAGCAACAACAACTCCGAGTTGACGGGGTCATCGCCATCGGACGGTGCGCTGCCGGAGCTTGACATTGGATCGAAAGGGGGGCGAGGAGAGGAGCAGGCGGCAAGTGGAATGGAGTGTGGTTTGACTGCGGTCTAGGGTTTGTCTAGGTGGGGATATGTGTTGGGTCCAGATGGACCAGGGTGGGATGGTCCGAGCCTCCTATACCCGCCCCAAATTTGGGTTGGGTTTGAGGGGTGCCGGTGAGGTAACTTTGGATAAAAAAATTATCAAAACATACCAACATGAAATCTACTTTTGAAGCTCTCACCTCAAAGATTTAAAATCGGATGAAAGATTTGAGCCACAAAGCATTTTGTGAAGTCAAATTTAGATGAAATCTATGCTTACAACATCATTTTGTCTTATATGCACACTAAAAAAGAGCATATGCATGTGCCAATGATATGAAGAGAGCTCAAACTCACACGCAGGAGAGGCACGTCCTGCACGCATGGCATATGCACCCATTTTTCAAAAAATGCATGTTTTATAATGTCAAAAAAATACAAAAAATCATGCATACATGTTCGCAAATGTGTGTGCGCGACACAAAGTTTTGCGAAAAAATATCATTTTGTTTTGTCTCCGTAATAAAGACAAATTTTAGTGCTTCTAAATAGCGTTCCATGACATAATTTTTTGTCTTTTTTGCACGGGCCATAAAAAATGTTATTTTTCTATAAAACTTTATGCACACACATAGGACATGAACCTTTTTTTAGAATTTTTTAGCATTTGAAAATGTGTTTTTCGAAATGGGCTCATATATATCCGAGTTTATCCATGCACTTCCCCACTTCACACATCCAACAATGTCAAAGAAGGATTTGTTTGGTACTTTGGTTCTAATGTATGCATGCGTTCAGTATATTTAACCTTAAAAACATAACGATTCACAAATAGTGCAGTCCATAATAAAACATTTTTATTGCTGGTTATTATATACTTTTTCCAATAATTGTTTACTTTCATATAGTTTCGTGTAAGTTTAACAGTTTTGCTAAAGTACATCTAAGATATGCCCTGAGGTTGGTCATAGTAAGAGTAACTTAGCTAGTAACATAACGCAACCCGATACAAATTTGCTTACGTGGCAAATATTTAATAAGAAAAGAGGTGTTTGTAGTAACATAATATCTTACTGTAACATAACACACCAGAAAGCAAATGAGTCAAAAACTAAATAAATGAAGGGTTACATGACACTTCATATATGTTACTCCCTCCGTTTCATAATATAGTGCATATATATTTTTCGAAAAATCAAACCTCACAAACTTTGACCGAATTTGTGACAAAAACATTTATATATCTAGAGGGCCAGACATATATCATTAGATTCATCATAAGATGAAGTTTCATATATAAGATGTGGTTTCATATTTTATATTTTCGGTATTATAGATATAAATAGTTTTTTCTAAAAACTTAGTCAAAGTTTATAAAGTTTGACATTAAAAAAAATCTATACATACTATGTTATACTATGTTATGGAACGGAGGGAGTAGTACCACTATAAAGGTAGTAATACTAATATATGCATGTTACTAATCTAAGTTACTTCCCATTATGACCAGCCTAAGTATTGCACATCTAAATCTTATGTTCCTAATTTTAGGTGAAGATTCATGCAGGTATTTTTTTTCTTCTTATTTTCCTTTTTCCTTTTTGTGTTTGATTGTGTCACTCAGATGTGCAATAACTAGTTGTAAGATCCTAACTTTAATTGTAAGATCGGACAGGTAGAGACAATAGTTGCCCATGTACTTAATTATGAAAGTTGGCTAAATAGTCAACCCTATTAGTCCATTCTTTTAAGTTAAATGTTTTTACTCTTCTATTACTATTCCTCTGCTTGATTTTTTTGTCGATCCAAATTTCCCCCGACTGATGGATAACCATTTGCCAATGGGGGCAACTGCTTCTTGTTTA
Source organism: Triticum urartu (assembly GCF_056163025.1). Lineage (NCBI taxonomy): Eukaryota > Viridiplantae > Streptophyta > Magnoliopsida > Poales > Poaceae > Triticum > Triticum urartu. The sequence continues at coordinate 62,223,846 of NC_141874.1, read as the reverse complement.
AAATTTAGATAATTGGATTTCTAACTAAGAAAACCAGAAATTCCATAGCAAACACAGGATTCTGAAATTTTATCAATATAGAATTCTTTAACCTATATACACAACATGAATGATCCAATGTCAATCTTATACTCCCTCCGTCCAAAAATACTTGTCATCAAGATGAATAAAAGAAGATGTATCTAGACGTATTTTTATTCTAAATACATCATTTTTATCTATTTTGATGACAAGTATTTATAGTTCTAGATATATCCATTTTTATCCATTTTGATGACAAGTATTTTCGGATGGAGGGAGTACTTCGCTCCTCTTCTTCCACGTCATAAAAATCAGTTGTCAGTGTGCTATATCATTTAATACCACCTTATATCTTTCTGAAGTGGGAGAACCTGCAATCCTATATTATACTATACCTATACAAACAAATAGTGCTAACATTGTTAACAGATTCTTTTCATTTTAGCTTTCGTCTTGAAAGTCTGTTAGCCTTCTGTTTTTTCTCTCCTTTTTCTTAAATTCTGTTGTGTACAGCCAGGTGCCTAGGCCACAAAATTTAACTGTGCATGCCTTGAAAAAATGCCACACAAAGAAATCATTGAATGTGATAACCCATCCAAGACATTGTTTTCAACAGTCTTCTTATAAGGCCGTAGGGTTACATATCAAGAAAATACACAAGGTCATAGACACAATACCTAAATGCAAATTTAACATGAGAAGAAAGTTGGCATATATGCATCAGGTAATTCGCAGATGTAACAGTCATTGGCATGCAGGGGGAAAGCCCATAAACTCATACAGTTCTGGGCATTTACTCCACGATCGATTTCTGAATAGAGAGCTAAACAGAAAGTTCAGAGGAGATACAAGGTGAAGTTCAGCAAGTAGCTCTAAAAAATTATTAATCTGTCTGTACAAACCAAGCAAAGCAACCTCAGAAGATATGACTGCCGTTGGTAAACCAGAGCAACGAAGGGGAGGCTCACCACACCAGTTCACAATTATGCAAAGACCAATCACCTTGTTAGATGACAAATTTACAGCACAAGTATATGCCCTCCTGACAATCTCGTACCCTGTAGCCATCTCCTACACAAGAAACAGGCAGAACATCGTCAGTAAGAACTGTATTTCTCATAACAGCAAAGCAGCAATTGTGCATTTGGTATCCCCGAAGAACGTTGCCGTGACTGCGGTCATGACCAAACCGCAACTCGGGAAATGTAGGCTACAGCTACTACACATCTTCTTATGAAGGTATGAGCTAATGTAGCACCAAAGTAAAGCAAGTATCTAAATTCTAAATTCTTATGAAGATGCGAAAAAAGTGTGGAGTTCAGCAATGTATCAGCCAAGTGTGCAGTACATAAAGCACATGATAGGAAAACCTTGCATGCACAAATGTCCTTAGGGCAACTGTTATTAGGAAAACCTTGCATGCGCAAATGTCCCTAGGGCAACTGTTATTAGGGGTGTGCCAATGGCTTTAGGGCTGTGCCACGCCTTTGCAATGACACAAAAAACCGATGCACTGATCCACCCTTGCAATTCATCATGGAAAAATTGTGACAAAAAGAATGCATACAAACAATCATCCATCTGAAAGGACCATATCCAGTCGATGATGCTCATAAATTTACCAGCGTCTCAATGAACAAATCAACCTAAGGGAACACAAGCTGAACTGGTACCAACCTTTTGGTGTTACATAAGCAAAGAATGTCTTCTACCATTTTTCTCCTTCAGCTCTATGTAATTTACAGAACATAATATAATAATCCAACAAAGAAAGAAGCCCTTGGCGCTTCTGTTAGGACATTTTTCAGATTGTAAAAATCAGACGTGTCACTAAAGCAAGAAAATTACTAATTAGACGTGAATGAGACATACAAATATGTCATGTTTGTGAGCATACAGAAGTTTGAGGGCAGCTCTCCTGTGATGTTATTTGCAGAAATGAAACTTGCAAGAGAGAAAATTAATGATTTAAGAAGCTTCAGATTATCCTTTGTCGCTACAAATTAAGAAATCACACACATCTTAGGTGAATGAAAAATAAAGCAGGACTTCTATCCAGCTGTATGCCAAACTGCGACATATTCTTGCACCTTTTTTTAGCCTCTGTCATGAAGCCATAAAACTCTTATGCATCAAATATCTAGTACTAAAAAGCATTTCCTGCTTCTTCGTTTTTTTTGGTAGTCAAGATGCATGGCCAAGAATTGATGTTCTTGTAAAACTCCAATGGAAAATATACCAGTACTGAATCAAAAGACTGTAAAAACATGGAGTGATTTATGACCTGTATGTTCGGAAAATCTACCAGTACTAAATTAAAAGGCTGCAAAAACCTGTATGTTCATAAACGACCTGGATATATGCCATCAGTTTCAGGTCTGGGTCCGCATCTCTATAGAAAAACTCTACTTAGCTAACTTGTTAGACTACGGATCAATCAAATTCTCCTCACCCCGTACTGTAAAACAAACGTCAGGCATCCAGAAAAATATCAACAGCACAAAACAAGTCAAACGTACCAACAGCAGAAGAATCATCGAACGGCCAACACCCAGACGGCACAGACACACCCACCCACAACAAAAGAGCACCGAGAGAATCACGGCCAGCAACAGAAACTAGAGCCGGACCACGACCTTGTCCACCACGCACACGACTAACATACCGAATTCCAGTAGGACGATCAACGACGGGATCCCCCTCCAAAGTAACTTCCGCAAACCATAAATCAGACAATATAAAGAAAGAACACACAATAAAGCAAGATCAATCAGGAACCTCAACCCCCTATTTATAATTAGCGGCAAATTAAGCGGCACCCAGAAACAGCGTCATAAGCGGCGCTACATGAGAACACGTGGTCACATCACGCGTGAAACCCAGCATGACAGCCCTGCATGAACACACATAGTCACGAACGAACGAATAAAAAAAGCCAACTAACGACGAATCCAGTCAACTACAATGCAACAACATTCACTAAATGTATACCTAATAAACGTCCCAGCCAGCCCCCCCCCCCCCCCCCCTCCCCCCAACTTCAAAAAACCAGAAAACATAATCCTATCAGGTAATAGAGAATATATGTGCGTGTGTATGCTGGAACAAATAGTGTGAATTAAAGCTCCACATATATTTGCATGTGAATATATAATAGACATTTAATGTCATATACTTGGATGTGTATAAATATGAATAATCAATTACTCTTTGTCCTCCTAAAATAGCGTAGCCACACGACCTATATATATCCTCCACATCAGTGCGGAAACTAACACCCGACATTTGAACGAACTTAAATCTATTAACTCTAAACTTTTGCGTATTTGTCTCTCGTGAAGAGACAAACCACGTGCAAAACACAATTTATTTCGGGTGGGTTCCGCTAAGCACATAATATGTACAAAGATTAGGTAACAAGGTATTTCTTTGAGTTTGAGAACCTAACAAAATTTTCATTTTCTGTTCTTTGGTATGTCGGTAACAAGGCAATCGGAAGGAGAAGATGAGACAGGTCTGGAGGCCCACCAAGCATCAGCGGCACCCAAAAGAACTAGCCTGGCCAAGCAATCCATTCAGCTACCTCCTAACCAAAACTGGCCCGCTATCGCTGGCAGGCAAGTAGTCGGGCCCCTGTGAGGGCATCCTATGACCACCACGGGCCTTCATAAGGTGGCACACCACGCTCTAGTGTTTCGGCCTCGAGCGTCTCATCCGCCCTGAGCTCCCATCTCGATAACCTCCATGTCGGTCATACCATGCCGGTGCAAAGCAACAATAACGTGGGCCTACGCCAGCACCGTACGACTGACATGAGGTTGTCAAGATGGGAGCTCAGGAGGGGGAGACGCTCAAGACCAAAAGACCAAAGTGTGATGCACCACCTAAGAAAGGTCAGATGTGGTCGTAGGATTCCCTCACATGGGCCTCACTACTTGCCTACGCTCCGGTGGTAGCCGAAGTAGTTGTGGTGAGGAGGTAGCTGAACGTATTGCTTGGCTGGGTCTGCTTCTCCTTGGTGCCTCCGATGCTTGGTGGGCCTACAAACTGTCCCATCTTTTCCTTGCGGTTGTTTTGTTTCCGACATGTTACAAAACAGAAAATGAAGAATTCTTTAACCCCGCAAACGCAACAAAATATTGTGGTGCCTACTCTTCGCATTGATCACATGACTGGTGGGACCTACACGACCAAAATAAGTTGTGTTTTGCATGTGGTTTGTCTCATAGTGGGAGATAAATGCACAAAAATTTAGAGTTGTAGATTTAAGTTTTTCAAATGTCAGAAGTTGTTTACAAGCTGATGTGAAAGACATATATAGGTCTTGTACCTAGACTATTTTAGGAGGAAAATTAATAATCAATTATCCATATTTATTCGCATCCAAAATATATTAGAATAAATGCCTAGTACTATATATTGTCACTTATTCACATCCAAATATGTGACGAGCTTTAATTGGCACTGGTTATTCTAGGACATCTACATAAATATATCAATCAATCTACATGTTGGGAGGTTGCTAACAGAAGAAAAGAAAAAAATCATTAATGTGTTAACCAAAATCATATCAAGTAAATAAAACATAATAAGATATAGAAACCATGCAATACAACCCTGACAATTAAGTAAAGATACATCTAAGAAGATACGTGTAGGGTTGTATTGGTGGCAGGCCAGAGTAATCCAACTAGTGAAAAAGATGGATCTTATCTTTTTCATGCCGGTCAGTGATTATCTTCTATTGTTAGCAACTTGGCATGGAGATGAATATATCTTTGATAATTTTGAAAAGAAATACATTTTTATATGTATCTTTACTCAATTGTTGTAGTTGTATTTGCATGGTCCCTGGACTTACCTTATGTTATATTTATATCGATACATATAGTGAATCTTAAACTTGATTTATTTGTATTAGAGCAACTCCAATAGCTCCTGTAAAAACCTTCCTGTAAAAGTGGTTTTACGGGTTAGTCTGTATAATTTAGCGGAAGTTGTCCCATGAGGTCTTTTCTTAGTTCCCATAAACATCTTCCCCTAAAATTTGACATTGCCCGTCGACATTGCGACGCTAGTTGGGTGACCGGCGCTAAGTTCCTAGTGGCGACGGCACATGGCTGTGCTACGGCAAGCAGTGGTGCGGGGAGGCGCGATCACAAGCGACGGTGCAACGGCAACTTACGGCGCGACGGCAAGCTATGGGCCAGCGCGGGCCAGCGACAAGCCGAAGGCGGCACGATGGTGTTCCAGAGCTCCACCCGTGAAATTTAAGGCGGTTTCCTACTCACCAAAATTACACGGGAAGGTCATCTTCTCATGAACATGAGGGGAGTTAAGGGCAATTATACGGGATCTCATAGAAAATCAGGTTTACGGGAGCTATTGGAGGCCTTCTTTGCCTCAACTTCCCGTAGACAATGGTTCTTTTAAGGATACGGGAGCTATTGGAGTTGCTCTTAAGACACGAATGATGAAAATGTTTTTCTTGCTTTAGCAACCTCTGCACATCGCAAGGCCTGCCTTTTTCCTAGTAAGGGATACACCTTATCCGAAGTTGGTTGGCTACAATTCGAAGGTCATAAATAATTTCTTGACGAGAATATGCTCCTATGAAATGAATTCTAGTTTGGTAAAGCATTTATGCCTCAATATTTCTAATCTATGGGTCCACCTAGCTATTGTGTCAGCCCCCTAAGCTTTTGGATATATAACCCATGCTGAGAACAGAGTTATGTGCAAGGTTTTTTCCAGCGCACCTAGCGAGCATTTTGCAACCTCCTTTGTCCTTTTTTGACAAAAGTGCATGCTTAATCACACGTTAACCAAAATTAAGCGCTGCGTGTAACGTCGCGACCTTCAATACTTAACACATGATGACTGTCCATTTGTTTCATTTATGTAGGCACCTCTATACTTTCCAAAGCTTGAATTTATTACTTGACTAACATAAGTCAAGATTGTAACTGAGTTTAGGTCTAATGGCAAATAACTTAGGCTTTGTTTGGATGTTTCTATTAGAGGCTTCAGTATTGAATTGGCTGGAATACCAATACAACAAGGAAATTGAAATGGACAACAATACGAATTCATTTGTTTGGTTGTGCACTGAATTGGCTCATGAAATTTCAGTTATGTTTCAATACCAAATCCTGTTTGGATGACAAACTCTGGAATTGCATAGTTACACTTACATGAGTTAGAGATTATGCTTTGTGCCGAACAGTATGTTTTGCGGATGGGCAAATGTTTCCAAGCAAATCGGAGGCCCTGCACTCGGTATTGCATTGGGACGTGCACAAGTGGGAGGAAGTCACACTTTGTATTGATGCATATTTCCACCGGGTAACACAGAGGGCATCCAAAATAGCTGAATTAGAGGCGGCTCCCAATACCAATTCCCAATTCAAAGGCTGAATACATAGTATTACATACAACATCCAAACACAACATTATCTCTAATGGCAAACATAATAAAGAAGATTATGTTTTCCGTGCATAAATGTTGGTAATTAGCAACATTTTGAGTGACTATCTACACTATTATGAATCCCCTAGGCAAGTTGTAGACAGTGGGGATATTTAAGAAACCGAAGCCCAAACAGAGAAAGAAAATGCACACAGGCTCAACAAACCAGTCTTCCCTTGTTCTTTCACCATTATATTTTCATCTGACCAAAGCAGGACTAGATAACCTATGAAGCACCAACACAAGAACGGGGGCACGGCGATACAGATACGGGGATACGGCAATTTCTAACTTCCAAATATAAGAACTAAATCCATCCAAGATAAGGAAATAAACCACTACCTGTTTGCCGTTCACGTGATCCTCAACATGTCCATTGCTCGCCCTACCAGGCAAAAGCCAAATTGCACGTCAGCAACCAACCTCAAAATGTAAAGTGAACTGAAAAAAAAGAACACCCATTTGTACTCACAATCCTGGTCCCAGCAAGGCAACCTCACGCTCCTTGGCGTCCTGAAGCACTCGCGCGTAAGCCTCAGCATCCTGTACTCTGCAAGGTCTAGCTCTGGTTCCTCATCCTCATCCTCAACAAACCCCTCAACAAACTCGCTCTCCTCACAGAGCTTGTCCTCGCCTTCATCCTCTCCCTCACCCTCACCCTTAGCCTCAGCATCAAGATCATCGGCATCATCACCCTCGCCGTCGCCTGGGTGCTCGTGGTGGTGAACCGACTCATAGCTCCCGGCCTCGGAGCTCCCGCAATCGCTGTCCTTGCCGCAGCCCTCCGTTAATCCGGAGCATCATGTATGCCCGCTCCTGCGCCCATCCAAACGGGATATTTACATGTTACTATGTTGATCGTTGCCTCGAAACAAAAAACACGGGATGTTAATCGCACGCCTCGGAACCCTAGGGACGGGAAGGGGACGGCCGGGGCCGCGAGATCTCGCAACTTGCCTGCTCCTTGAGGACGCGCGCCAGGGCGAGGTCGGCGTCGACCTGGATGAGAGACGTGAAAGGGCGCCACGCTTCGTCCTCGGTCGCTGCCGCGGCATCCTCTTCCCCACCGGAAGCGGCGGCCGGCGGAGGCTGATTCGGGCTAGGGTTGTGGTCGGCGTATTACGCGTGGCCCGGATCTGCTTTTCTTCGAGGGACGGGTGGGCCGGATCTGGTCGGCGGGGGTGCCGGCGAGACTCGTCCACGGCGACGCAGACCAGGTGGCCCCGGTCGAGTGCAGCAGCAGCCACCTGAAGTCGAAGCTCCCGCACGCGGAGCTGCGTGTCGTCGGCGGACGCGACCACCTGACGGTGGGTGGACGGTGGTGTTCGGCAGGGAGGAGGTCAGGAGGAGTTTTTTTTTTTTTTTTTTGAGAGAGAAGGAGGTCAGGAGGAGTTGGCCCAAGAGCTGCGGGCGTTCTGGTCGCGCTGCGAGAAGGCGATAAATTGGATTTTTGTCCTATTTCACCTTTTTATCTGACTAGTAAGCATGCACGTGCAACACACGTCTTTGCCATAGCATGTCAGAGCGATGACCCTAGAAGCAGTACCAGTTGAGTGAATACGTTTTGAAGTAATGAACGTCAGAGCAGTGGCCCCGAGAGCTTTGCAACTTCGATGACTTGGACCTCATGCCGTGTGGGTTGCAACTACTACGGGCATGTGGAATGCTCATCTCTTCATCGTCGCAGGAGAGTGCCTCATGACTTCTTTCCGGTAGGTGATGGAAGAGCGGCTTGTTCGGCGGAGCGAGTCCCCTAGCTAGTGTGTGTTTGTGTGGTCGGCGTTGTGGCATTCGCCACGCCGTCAAGTGTGGGCTTAGCCATGTGTGTTTATGGTGTTCTAGAGTGGGCTTGGCACTTTTATTTTGCTTTTCTCCTGGTTTTCCGTGATTAACTGGACAATCTTCTGCTTAATCAATGAAACGTCAAAGGTTTTGCTTTGTGTTTTTAATTTATTTATACTCATACTCATTTACTCAACTAAAATTCAAATATATCTAATGTATTTCTTACCATTAAAGAAGGCATGCTAAACACTCATGTCTGCTTTGAAAATTCACCCAAGATAAAACCAAATTAAGAAGCAAGACCATAGAGAAATAGACCTAGAAAGTAAAATCATTTCCTATAGTTACAAATTCATGACGTCCTTCTACCAATTTTCAGTGTATCATGTTCATAACTTTAATCCAAATTCATTGCCAAGACTTTGGAATAATATAAAGGAATCATCTATTAAACTGATGGTTATACATCATACCAAATTCTAGATCAGATCATCAACAACACCACTTGAGTAATCCTATAATATGGCTTCAAGTAACACATCCGCTGAATTTAGTTACATTTTTACTAACCCAAATAGTATAAGTGAAGATAGAAGGAAAAGGCTATTTCTGAGCTTAAGCATATTTACATGCTATACTTTATATAGATATAAAGAGGGGAAATATACAGTATGAGATGGAGTAGTGGAGCGGAACGCCCGCATCAGCGGTCAATCTATGGTAGGCAAGTGAATGACGTGATACCACGACTGCTATTCACTGTTGGCCAAGGGAAGCAGGCCAAATGAAGGAGATGCCCCTGGCGGCTGTGCCTCCGCCGGGAGCCCTTCCGCTCGATGCTCGCTGTGTCAAACAGTCAAGGAATTGCGCAGGGTGCTCTTAGTAATCTTGCAGGCGAACAGGGCTCCAAACAGTCTAGAAATCGAACAGGGTAACTTGTTAGTATATCAACAAAGAAACTAATGATGCTACACCAACTCTCCCTGCTGTAGCAAACGTGCAAGCTTGCACCAGTGCAAATGTCATTCACATATTACTTTATCATTCGCATTAAAAATATATAGACAACGCCCTAAACATGCATGATATAGATGTCGAGTAAGTAAGAAAGTTGGCTCCATCCCACAAGCTCAGACAATTTAAAGATGGAACATTACCTTCTTATGCAAATTTTGTAGAAACCTTTATATATTTAATGCTACATTCTATAAAGCACTTGAGCATCTCGCAGAACTCAACTTAATGAACTTATGATTAGATTGAATGCAAAACAAGGAAGTCGCTACTTACTAAATGTTTACCATCAACAATCATGGATGGTGAACTTGTGATTGACTTGTGAGAAGTCTAACACTCAAATTCTCTATGGCAACAAAGCACAGGATCAAAAGGCCAAAGCCATCAACAATCATGGATGTTGTCTTTTCTTGGTGAGCGACACAACCTGCACATGACCGGGCCCTATGGCATGGGAATCTCTTGGTTGTTGGTAAAAATATTCCAAACTTTGATGCTCAGCTTCAACTTCTCTAAAGGTTCCTTACAAAAAAGAGAGAAGTTGAGTCACTAAAATAACCACTCTAAAGGGTCTCAACAAGTTTTGTTGTACTGATCATCAAAGAAATGAATGTTAGGATATAAGACATAGAAAAAATATGCATAACGATCTTTTTGGTATACGGCAGACTGCAGCTAAGTGGTAACAAAGAAAAGTCATTTTCTGAAAATTAATTCTACATTAACAGAGTCACCATGAGATTTCGTCAGTACATGCACCTCTGAATTCCATCGATCGGTCCCAGTGGATTTGGTCCTGAACTGCACATCACATGTTTTGCATTACACATCTGCTTGCTCGCTCGGTCGTCAATGTAGCCGCCCAGGGCTGTTCAAACATCCAGCAAAATATCAACCACCAAAGCTCGTGAGCATTCAATTCAAGTATGAACAAAGGCTACATCACACGTCTGAGCTCCAATGTGGTGAACGCGTAAAGGGGCAGAGGTGGAGGAGAACGCGTAAAGGAAGGAGGCAGATATGTGCGGAGACTTATTAGCGACCAGATGTGATTAGCAATTTGTGGGTGCCGCTAATCATGCAGTGAAAGGCGGATGAAGACGGCAGCAGGGGGATTGGCAAACGTCTGCTCGGCAGAACATTCGATCCTAGCCATTGATTAGGATGGCAGACCATTAACTTAATATCAACGGTAGAATATGTTTTAACTGATTTGATCGGAGGGTCCTGTTATCTTGTGTACACTTCGTTGTGTGGCTTTAGAGGGAGTTATGTTTGCTCTTTTAATAGTAAGTATAGATAATTTGCCCCGTGAGACCTGTCGGATGGGGCCGAGGGCCACTAATCATTGAAACAACCCCGAAGCAAATCATCCAACCCCTTGTAAAGTGGGACAAATCATCCAATAGCCCGCGAGAAGGCAGGGTGTGCTGACTAATGGATGCTGGGGAATGAAGCGCCGCCAAGTCTCAAACGATGCCAGATAGTCATAGTGTACAGAACTACGAAATGAAATGTAGGAAACATGTTCTTCTTCAATTGACAGCAGTGGGATTCTTACTGGTACTTTTTTTAGAACAAAGGCATCACACCATGTTCCATTTTCATTGAAATTAAGCAAAGTCTATACAAAATCATCATTACAGCTTCTACAGCCGGATATAGCAAAAACAACACCTGTCAGCCCTTGTATGGTCGCATCCACAATCGGATATCTCAAATTTGACCCCTCAAAACCGTGATATCCATGCAACGTGAGAAACTACCAACGTCAATCATATACACATATAGACAGACATAGTTCAAACTAAATGGCATATAAACACCATAGATCAGATCAAAAGATTTAGTTCATCGTCGCAACATAGATAAATACTACTAAATTAACTAAAAACTAAAATGGAAATGAGAGCGGGACATCACCACTTTGGCGTTGGTCCCTTGTGGTCGTTGTTGCGGCTATAGCACTCTGTGTATGCGTTGGCGATGGGAGGTGCACCGTCATCGGAGCCGTGGGAACTGTCAAAGTCGTGGCTGCGTGTGCGGACGACGAGCTCCTCATCGCCCTCCTCTGCCTCGAGCAACAACGACTCCTAGTCGATGGGGTCTTCGTCGCCGGTCAGTGAAGGAAATATGCCCTAGAGGCAATAATAAAGTTATTATTTATTTCCTTATATCATGGTAAATGTTTATTATTCATGATAGAATTGTATTAACCGGAAACATAACACATGTGTGAATACATAGACAAACAGTATGTCACTAGTATGCCTCTACTTGACTAGCTCGTTGAATCAAAGATGGTTAAGTTTCCTAGCCATAGACATGAGTTGTCATTTGATTAACGGGGTCACATCATTAGAGAATGATGTGATTGACTTGACCCATTCCGTTGGCATAGCACTTGATCTTTTAGTTTGTTGCTATTGCTTTCTTCATGACTTATACATGTTCCTATGACTATGAGATTATGCAACTCCCGTTTACCGGAGGAACACTTTGTGTGCTACCAAATGTCACAACGTAACTGGGTGATTATAAAGGTGCTCTACAGGTGTCTCCGAAGGTACTTGTTGGGTTGGCGTATTTCAAGATTAGAATTTGTCACTCCGATTGTCGGAGAGGTATCTCTGGGCTCACTCGGTAATGCACATCACTATAAGCCTTGCAAGCATTGCAACTAATGAGTTAGTTGCGGGATGATGTGTTACAGAACGAGTAAAGAGACTTGCCGGTAACGACATTGAACTAGGTATTGAGATACCGACGATCGAATCTTGGGCAAGTAACATACCGATGACAAAGGGAACAACGTATGTTGTTATGCGGCTTGACCGATAAAGATCTTCGTAGAATATGTAGGAGCCAATATGAGCATCCAGGTTCCGCTATTGTTTATTGACCGGAGACGTGTCTCGGTCATGTCTACATAGTTCTCGAACCCATAGGGTCCGCACGCTTAAAGTTCGATGATGGTTATATTATGCGTTTATGTGTTTTAATGTACCGAAGGAGTTTGGAGTCCCGGATGAGATCGGGGACATGACGAGGAGTCTCGAAATGGTCGAGAAGTAAAGATCGATATATTGGACGACTATATTCGGACATCGGAAAGGTTCCGAGTGATTCGGGTATTTTCGGGAGTGCCGGGGAGTTACGGGAATTCGTATTGGGCCTTAATGGGCCATACGGGAAAGGAGAGAAAGGCCTCAAAGGGTGGCCGCACCCCTCCCCATGGGCTGGTCCGAATTGGACTAGGGAGGAGGGGCGCCCCCTTCCTTCCTTCTCCTTTTCCCTTCCTTTTCCTTCCCTCCTACTCCTACTACTTGGAAGGGCTCCTAGTTCTACTAGGAAAGGGGGAATCCTACTCCCGGTGGGAGTAGGACTCCCCTAGGGCGCGCCATAGAGAGGGCTGGCCCTCCCCCTCCTCCACTCCTTTATATACGGGGGGAGGGGGCACCCCAAATACATAACAATTGATCTCTTGATCTCTTAGCCGTGTGCGGTTCCCCTCTCCACCATAATCCACCTCGGTCATATCGTAGCGGTGCTTAGGTGAAGCCCTGCGTCGGTAGAACATCATCATCGTCACCACGCCGTCGTGCTGACGGAACTCTCCCTCAAAGCTCGGCTAGATCGGAGTTCGAGGGACGTCATCGAGTTGAACGTGTGCAGAACTCGGAGGTGCCGTGCGTTCGGTACTTGATCGGTCGGATTGTGAAGACGTATGACTACATCAACCGCGTTGTGCTAACGCTTCCGCTTTCGGTCTACGAGGGTACGTGGACACCACTCTCCCCTCTCGTTGCTATGCATCACCATGATCTTGCGTGTGCATAGGAAATTTTTGAAATTACTACGTTCCCATCAGTGGCATCCGAGCCAGGTTTTATGCGTTGATGTTATATGCACGAGTAGAACACAAGTGAGTTGTGGGCGATATAAGTCATACTGCTTACCAGCATGTCATACTTTGGTTCGGCGGTATTGTTGGATGAAGCGGCCCGGACCGACATTACGCGTACGCTTACGCGAGACTGGTTTTACCATCGTGCTATGCACACAGGTGACTAGCGGGTGTCAGTTTCTCCAACTTTAGTTGAACCGGGTGTGGCTACGCCCGGTCCTTGAGAAGGTTAAAACAACACTAACTTGACAAACTATCGTTGTGGTTTTCAATGCGTAGGTAAGAACGGTTCTTGCTCAGCCCGTAGCAGCCACGTAAAACTTGCAACAACAAAGTAGAGGACGTCTAACTTGTTTTTGCAGGGCATGTTGTGATGTGATATGGTCAAGACGTGATGAGACATAAGTTGTTGTATAAGATGATCATGTTTTGTTGAAGTTATCAGCAACTGACAGAAGCCTTATGGTTGTCTCTTTATTGCATAAGATGCAAGCGCCAAATAATTGCTTTACAATTATCGCTATGCGATAGCAATAGTTGCAAGAGCAATAGTTGGCGAGAGGACCATGTGATGACACATTGATATAGATCAAGATGATGGAGATCATGGTGTCATGCCGGTGACGATGGAAATCATGACGATGTTTTGGAGATGGAGATCAAAGGCACAAGATGATGATGGCCATATCATGTCACATATTTTGATTGCATGTGATGTTTATCTTTTATGCATCTTATCTTGCTTTAATTGACGGTAGCATTATAAGATGATCTCTCACTAAATTTCAAGATAAAAGTGTTCTCCCTGAGTATGCACCGTTGCCAAAGTTCATCGTGCCCAGACACCACGTGATAATCGGGTGTGATAAGCACTACGTCCATCTACAACGGGTGCAATCCAGTTTTGCACACGCAGAATACTCAGGTTAAACTTGACGAGCCTAGCATATGCAGATATGGCCTCGGAACACTAGAGACCGAAAGGTCGAGCGTGAATCATATAGTAGATATGATCAACATAATGATGTTCACCATTGAAAACTACTCCATTTCACGTGATGATCGGTTATGGTTTAGTTGATTTGGATCACGTGATCACTTAGAAGATTACAGGGATGTCTTTCTAAGTGAGAGTTCTTAAGTAATATGATTAATTGAACTTAAGTTTATCATGAACTTAGTCCTAGTAGTATTTGCATATCTATGTTGTAGATCAATAGCTCGCGTTATTGCTTCCCTATATTTTAGATATGTTCCTAGAGAAAACTAAGTTGAAAGATGATAGTAGCAATGATGCGGACTGGGCCTGTGATCTGAGGTTTATCCTCATTGCTGCACAGAAGAATTATGTCCTTGATGCACCGCTAGGTGACTGACCTATTGCAGGAGCAGATGCAGACGTTATGAACGTTTGGCTAGCTCAATATGATGACTACTTGATAGTTTAGTGCACCATGCTTAACGGCTTAGAATCGGGGCTTCAAAGACGTTTTGAACGCCATGGAGCATATAAGATGTTCCAAGAGTTGAAATTGGTATTTCATACGCATGCCCGTGTCGAGAGGTATGAGACCTCTGACAGTACTTTGCCTACAAGATGAAGGAGAATAGCTCAACCAGTGAGCATGTGCTCAGATTGTCTGAGTACTACAATTGCTTGAATCAAGTGGGAGTTAATCTTCCAGATAAGAGAGTAATTGACAAAGTTCTCTAGTCACTATCACCGAGTTACTAGAACTTAGTGATGAACTATAATATGCAAGGGATGACAAAAGTAATTCCCAAGCTCTCCGTGATGCTGAAATCGACGAAGGTAGAAATCAAGAAAAGCATCAAGTGTTGATGGTTGACAAAGACCACTAGTTTCAAAAGGGGCAAAGGGAAGAAAGGGAACTTCAAGAAGAACGGAAAGCAAGTTGCTGCTCAAGTGAAGAAGCCCAAGTCTGGACCTAAGCCTGAGATTGAGTGCTTCTACTACAAAGGGACTGGTCACTAGAAGCGGAACTGTCCCAAGTATTTGGCGGATAAGAAGGATGGCGAAGTGAACAAAGGTATATTGGATATACATGTTATTGATGTGTACTTTACTAGTGTTTATAGCAACCCCTCGGTATTTGATACTAGTTCAGTTGCTAAGAGTAGTAACTTGAAACAAGAGTTGCAGAATGAACAGAGACTAGTTAAGGGTGAAGTGACGATGTGTGTTGGAAGTAGTTCCAAGAATGATATGATCATCACCGCACACTCCCTATACTTTCGGGATTAGTGCTGAACCTAAATAAGTGTTATTTGGTGTTTGCGTTGAGCATGAATATGATTTGATCCATGTTTATTGCAATACGGTTATTGTCGGTGTCAAAACCGGCGGATCTCGGGTAGGGGGTCCCGAACTGTGCGTCTAGGCCGGATGGTAACAGGAGGCAGGGGACACGATGTTTTACCCAGGTTCGGGCCCTCTTGATGGAGGTAAAACCCTACGTCCTGCTTGATTAATATTGATGATATGGGTAGTACAAGAGTAGATCTACCACGAGATCAGAGAGGCTAAACCCTAGAAGCTAGCCTATGGTATGATTGTTGTTCGTCCTACGAACTAAAACTCTCCGGTTTATATAGACACCGGAGAGGGCTAGGGTCCGCACGCTTAAAGTTCGATGACGGTTATATTATGAGTTTATGTGTTTTGATGTACCGAAGGAGTTTGGAGTCCCAGATGAGATCGGGGACATGACGAGGAGTCTTGAAATGGTCGAGACGTAAAGATCGATATATTGGAAGACTATATTCGAACATCGGAAAGGTTTTGAGTGATTCGGGTATTTTCGAGAGTGCCGGGGAGTTACGGGAATTCGTATTGGGCCTTAATGGGCCATACAGGAAAGGAGAGAAAGGCCTCAAAGGGTGGCCGCACCCCTCCCCATGGGCTGGTCCAAATTGGACTAGGGAGGGGGGCGCCCCCTTCCTTCCTTCTCCTTTTCCCTTCCCTTTCCTTCCCTCCTACTCCTACTACTTGGAAGGGCTCCTAGTTCTACTAGGAAAGGGGGAATCCTACTCCCGGTGGGAGTAGGACTCCCCTAGGGCGCGCCATAGAGAGGGCCGGCCCTCCCCCTCCTCCACTCCTTTATATACGGGGGCAGGGGGCACCCCAAAGACATAACAATTGATCTCTTGATCTCTTAGCCGTGTGCGGTTCCCCTCTCCACCATAATCCACCTCGGTCATATCGTAGCGGTGCTTAGGTGAAGCCCTGCGTCGGTAGAACATCATCATCGTCACCACGCCGTCGTGCTGACGGAACTCTCCCTCAAAGCTCGGCTGGATCAGAGTTCGAGGGACGTCATCGAGTTGAACGTGTGCAGAACTCGGAGGTGCCGTGCGTTCGGTACTTGATCGGTCGGATCGTGAAGATGTACGACTACATCAACCGCGTTGTGCTAACGCTTCCGCTTTCGGTCTATGAGGGTACGTGGACACCACTCTCCCCTCTCGTTGCTATGCATCACCATGATCTTGCGTGTGCGTAGGAAATTTTTGAAATTACTACGTTCCCATCAGTCAGTGCGTTGTTGAAGCTTGACATTGGATCGAAAGGGGAGGAGACGAGGAGAGGAGTAGACAACAAGTGGAATGGAGTGTGGTTTGACTGAAATCTAGGGTTTGTCTAGGTGGGGATATGTATGGGTCCGGATGGACCAGGATGGGATGGTCCAACGAGCACGTCCGAGCCTCTCATATCCACCCTAAATTTGGACTAGGTTTGAGGGGTGCCAGTGAGATAACTTTACATTGAAAAAAGTCATCGAAACATACCAACATCAGATCTAATTTCGAAGCTTTCGTAGCGGCGAATTTAACAACGAAAACGGATTTTAAATTGGATGAAAGGTTTGAGCCACAAAGCATTTTGAATGTCAAATTTAGATGAAACCTATGCTGATAACGCCATTTGTCTTATATGCATACTCACCCTAAAAACAACATATGCATGTGCTAATGATAGGAAAAGAGCTCAGACTCACTCCACACTTCCAACCATGTCTAAGAAGGATTTTTTCGGTTGTAATGCATGCATGAGCTCGGTATTTAACCTTAAAAACATAACGATTCACAGATGGTGCAGTTCGTAATAAAAAAATTATTGCTAGTTGTTATAGTTTTTTTCATGGTTGTTTACTTTCAAATAATTTCGTGTAAAAAGTTTAACAATCTTGCTAAAGTACATCTAGATGTGTCCTAATAGGGGGAGTAACTTACACATAACGCAACCCAAGACAAATTTGCTTAGAGCAAGTACAATAGTGGGCTTATAGGCCGCTTCCATGACACTTTTGCCTATTTGAAGGAGAGATGTGAAAAAGTAAGGGGAATGAACTCTAATGCATGAGTCTAGCTATATACGCACTTGTAGGTAAATGAAATAAATGTGAAGCTGATAGAATTGGGAGGTAACCCTTTTAACCGGGTACGAGCGGGCCCATCCAACATCATAGTAAAGTATTTTGCACAAACCATATCATTGACATCCAACATCTCCATGGCTAACTCATAACTCTCGATCTAGCCGTTTGGAGGGAGATCAACTATATAATTAGGCACTTTGCGAGGACCATTAAAGTCCTTAGGCAGACGTTCATTACGCAGAGCCGACACTAAACACGACACTCCAACCGTCCTGGAAATCATCCTGGCTCCCACTGAGGCCGAAGGTGTCATCAGAGGCTGCTGATACGCCTCCTGCTGAGCCGCCGCTTCAGCCTCGCGGCGAGCTCTGGCGTCATCCACGATCACCTAAGCATTGACCGCTGGGTTACGGGGCGGGTTATCATCATGGGGTGGGTTACGACGTCGTTCACTGCTAGAGACTGCGGGCGACTCAATGTGCCGGCTGTAACTACGACTCAGGCGGGGAGTCAAGTGCACACGATCACGGCTGTAGGAATAAGCAACGGACGTCTGTAAGAGCTCAGCTACATTCCGGATCTCCACCTCAACTGGTGACTCGACGTCGATCAGGATAGCCGCCAGCCGGGCCGATGCCGCTAACTTGTTGTCCACCAGGTTAGAAAAGTGCCCTAGCGATGGCATCAGAAAACATTGAGGCGGTGTTTGATTGGGGGGCGGGTTAGGCGCCTGCTCCTCCCTCCATGACGGCTCAGGTTGGCGAGGTTAAGCCGCCGCCCGACTTCCTGGCACATCCGGGTTTATCTGAGGATTCAATCTCGCATCTGGAGTGCTTGGCCCTGCCCCGGGGGTGTTAAATAGATTCATGGGCTCATAATACAAAGGCAGGCAGGTCTGGTGTCTCCTACGAGAACTGCGTTAGAGGCATTTTGATCTAGACTTAAGTGCCAGGCTTTTGTCCTCACGCGCTCCTACTCAGCCGTGATCTGAGCCCGTTCTTCTGCCATCCTGGTATTCTCTGTGTTGATATCATCCTGGGCCTTAGCGATCTCCGCCTGAATCTTTACAATTTCGGCATTCCGCTCTGCTTGATTTGTCGCAGTCACCTCTATCGCTAGCAAAGGTGTCAGAGTGCCCAAGAGATCTAATAAGACCTGAGCCGGCGGCCTAGCTGAGCTGCCAGCCCCAGCTGTCGCAGCAGCAGCCGATCCAGATGTCATAGTTGCAGCTATTGATGAATTTAGAGTCGGCCCTGTGCCAGCCATGAAGATAGCAGCCCGGCATGGCAGCTCATAGGGGTCCAGAATACTATCACCATCGAAATAGCCCCCAAGCCCGCCGTCTGGAAGCTGATAAATCGACTCCGTCTCTACGGTCGAGGACTCATCACCTGAGTAGATGAGAGTCTCTCCTCTAGATATAGAATCCTCTGCAAGATCCATGCCATGTGCAAAACCCACGAAAACACACTTCCGGGCGGGTTACGTGCGCCGAGCCGATTCGATGAGGTCGGTGGAGGTGTCCGGCTTAGGCTCAGATCTGCTGATCTTGCCGATGAAGACGTGAATCCCGCCAAAGGGGACCCTGTACCCGTACTCGATTGAGTCGGCCTCGGGGCCCCAGCCAGCGTCGTCAATGTAGAGCTTGCCGCGGCGACTCTTGGTCATCCTACCAACGGCGTATCCCTCGATCCCTGGGAAAGAGCCCTTCAAGAACTCGAAACCACTATGCACTGGCCCCACGGTGGGCGCCAACTGTCATGGTTTTTTCACGGTAGATGCCCTCGTGAAAGGATTTAGGTACGAGGCCATGTCTAGGGTGATTTGCTTAAAGGGGTTGAGCGGGACGAGAGACACGAGTTTACCCAGGTTCGGCCCCTCAAGATCGAGGTAAAAGCCTACGTCCTGCTTTGAGTTGTATTGCTTGAGTGTCGATTACAAGGGAGCGGAATAGCTTAACCTAGCCATCGACTGATTGTCACTTTCCTTTAACCCATCGCGGGGACTCACCTTTATATACACAGGTCGAGGCCCTGGGCTTACAAGAGTCCAGGTCGGGTCATACTCTGTGACCGACCCTAGTTCTAAATCGCCTTACCTTGCTTGGCAAGTCACCATTGGGAGGCTTACTCTTCCGCATCACGCACCACCTCCGGGTCTTGGGCCTTCAGCCGACCCACCTCGTAAGGCACCTCCAGGCTCTCAGGTCTTGGCTTCTTAGGCCTAACTAAGCTTCATTACTGAGTCGACAATAGTGTAACCCGGCCCCTCCTGGGTGGGTCACACCGTGGGGTTATATCCCCAACAGGGCCGGACCCCAATATCGGTGGTATGACGCCAGCCCAATGGATAACACTATAAGAGTGATTAGAGTTTAAGTTCAGGTTGAGTTTAACCTGAAGTTTTATTTAAGTTGAATCTATGTTGAACTTTAGGCTACTTTCGGTTGAGTATATGTATATTATGTTAAATGTCGGTTATTTAAATCGAATATATGCCGAACTTCATGCAAATTTGGTTTTTACTCCGTTATATATAAGGGATCGGTTAGGTCGGGAGAAAAATTAGTTGAGTAAAAATACTCCACTAAGCGTTTACTCCGCCGGATCCTTTGCTATTTTAGGGGATCAGTTAGAAATGCCCTTAGATCAGTAATACACAAATGTTACTAGTCTATGTTACTACCTTCATAGTGGGCAGTACTCCCTTCGTTCTATAATGTAGTATGTATAGATTTTTTAGAAAAATTATCAAACTTCACAAACTTTGATTAAGTTTATAGAGAAAATTATTTATATCTACAATACCAAAAATATAAATATGAAACTACATCTTATAATAAATCTAATGATATATGTTTGGCACTCTAGATATAAATGTTTTTCTTATAAATTTGGTTAAAGTTTGTGAGGTTTGATTTTTTTAAATCTATATGCATTACATTATGGAACGGAAGGAGTAACATATACGTGGGGTCGTGTAACCCTTCATTTGTTTAGTTGTAGACTCATTTTGCTTTGGGTGTGTTATGTTTGAAGGAAATATGCCCTAGAGGCAATAATAAAGTTGTTATTTTATATTTTTTCATATCATGATAAATGTTTATTATTCATGCTAGAGTTGTATTAACTGGAAACTTGATACATGTGTGGATACATAGACAAAACACAGTGTCCCTTGTAAGCCTCTACTAGACTAGCTCGTTAATCAAAGATGGTTAGGTTTTATAACCATAGACATGTGTTGTCATTTGATGAACGGAGTCACATCATTAGGAGAACGATGTGATGGACAAGACTCATCCGTTAGCTTAGCATAATGATCGTTCAGTTTTATTGCTATAGCTTTCTTCATGTAATATACATATTCCTTTGACTATGAGATTATGCAACTCCCGAATACCGGAGGAATGCCTTGTGTGCTATCAAATGTCACAACGTAACTGGGTGATTATAAAGATGCTCTATAGGTATCTCCGAAGGTGTTTGTTGGGTTGGCATAGATCGAGATAAGGATTTGTCACTCCGAGTATCGGAGAGGTATCTCTGGGCCCTCTCGGTAATGCACATCATAATAAGCCTTGCAAGCAATGTGACTAATGAGTTAGTTGCAGGATGATGTGTTACAGAACGAGTAAAGAGACTTGCCGGTAACGAGATTGAACTAGGTATGAAGATACCGACGATAGAATCTCGAGCAAGTAACATACCGATGACAAAGGGAATAACGTATGTTGTCATTACGGTACGACCGATAAAGATTTTTGTAGAATATGTGGGAACCAATATGAGCATCCAGGTTCCGCTGTTGGTTATTGACCGAAGAGGTGTCTCGGTCATGTCTACATAGTTCTCGAACCCGTAGGGTCCGCACGCTTAACGTTCGATGACGATTCTGTATTATATGAGTTATGTGATTTGGTGGCCGAATGTTGTTTGGAGTCCCAGATGAGATAACGGACATGACAAGGAGTCTCTAAATGGTCGAGAGGTAAAGATTCATATATAGGATGATAGTATTCAGACACCAGAAGTGTTCCGGGGGTACCGGATACGTATCGGGTCACCGGAAGGGGTTCCGGGCACCCTCGAACAAAGATATGGGCCTTATTGGGCCTAGGGCGGGACAGACCAGCCCCTTGTGGGCCGGTGCGCCCCCATATGGGCCGATCTAAGTGGAGAAAGGAAAAGAGGAGGAGGAAAGGAAATAGAGGGAATAGGATTCCCCCTTCCTTTCCCCTCTCCCCTCCCCCCTCCGGAGATAAGGAAAGTGGGGGGGGGGCGCGAATTGGAGGAGGCCCCCAAGTAGGATTCCTCCTGCTTGGGGCGCCCCAAGGCTGCTCCCCTCCTTCTCCCACCTATATATACATGGGGAGGGGGCACCTAGAACACACACCAACAATTGTTAGCCGTGTGCGCCCCCCTCCACAGTTTACGCCTTCGGTCATATTCACGTAGTGCTTAGGCGAAGCCCTGCATGGATTACTTCACCATCACTGTCACCACGCCATCATGCTGACGGAACTCTCCCTTGACACTTTGCTGGATCAAGAGTTCGAGGGACGTCATCGAGCTGAACATGTGCAGAACTCGGAGGTGCCATACGTTTGGTGCTTGATCGATCAGAATGAGAAGAAGTTCGACTACATCAACCACGTTAACAAACGTTTCCACTTTCGGTCTACAAGGGTACGTGGACACACTTTCCCCCTCTCGTTGCTATTTATCTCCTAGATAGATCTTGCGTGATCATAGGAATTTTTTTGAAATTGCATGCTACGTTCCCCAACAGTGGTATCAGAGCCAGGTCTATGCATAGATGATATGCACGAGTAGAACACAAAGAGTTGTGGACGGTGATAGTCATACTGCTTACCACCAACGTCTTATTTTGATTCGGCGGTATTGTTGGATGAAGCGGCCCAGACCAACCTTACATGACCACGTTCATGAGACCAGTTCCACCGACAGACATGCAATTAGTTTTCCATAAACGTGGCTGGCTGGTGTCTGTTTCTCCAACTTTAATTGAATCGAATTTGACTACGCCTGGTCCTTGTTGAAGGTTAAAATAGCAAACTTGACGAAACACCGTTGTGGTTTTGATGTGTAGGTAAGAACTGTTCTTGCTAGAAGCCCGTAGCAGCCACGTAAAACTTGCAACAACAAAGTAGAGGACGTCTAACTTGTTTTGCAGGGCATGTTATGATGTGATATGGTCAAGACATGATGTGATATACGTTGTTGTATGAGACACTACTCGAATAAGGATCTTTGCCATCAGCCAGCTCAGCTGACAGCAAAAAAGCTCTTTGCCATCAGGTTAAGGAAAACTGATGGCAAAGAAGAAGCAGACGACATAACATGTTTGCCGTCAGCTAGCGGACGTCATAGAAGCTTTGTCGTCTGCTAGCAGACGGCAAAGAGGAAGGGTGGCCCACTAGAGAGAATCACCTAACGGCCACTTCCTTTGCCGTCCGCTAGCATACCGTCTGCTAGCGGATGGCAAAGAAAGTGGCCAACTTAACACCGTTAGCAGACGACAAAGAGCTGTGACCTAACTAAAAAGCGGCCAGCGCCCCACGCCACCCTCTCTCTGTCCGCTCTCTCTCCCCTGCCCGAGCCGCCGCCACCACCCCCGTCGCCGGCCGCTCCGCCCCGCCCGGCCGCGCTGCCGCCCGCCCCGCCCCGCTCGCCCAGCCGCGCCACCCCTGTCCCGAGCCGCCGCCGCCTCGCCCGGCTGCGCCGCCCCCGTCCTAAGTCGCCGGCCGCCTCGCCCCTGTCCCAAGCCGCCGCCCGACTGCACCGCACCGCCCGGCCCCGCCCCGCCCCTCGTCGTGGTGAGTTTTTTTCTTCTGTTTCTTTAGATTTAGTTTATGTTTGTTTAGTTTAGGTTAGGTTAGTTTAGTTAAGTTTAATTTAGTTTAGTTTAGGTTAATTTAGATTATTTTAGGTTACATTTAGTTTATACTTTTGTTTAGGTTTTTTTCTTGTTTTTTAAGAATAATCAAGAAAGATGAAAAAAAGAAGAAAAAGAAGAAGAGGAAGAAGAAGAAGAAGAAAAGAACAATAAGTAGTAGTAGTAGAAGATGATGGAAAAAAGAAGTAGAAGATGAAAAAAAGAAATGGGAAAAGGGGGCGCCCGGGGTCGAGCGGGTTAGGGGGTTCCTCGGTGTCGATGGAACCCTAAATAGCAAGTATCGTCTGTGTGAGATACATGTGGTCGTCGGTGTCGAAGGCTACATCCACGTCCCACAAGTGACGCCGGCGTCCGGCGTCCCGCAGCAACAATTCTCGGCGTCGATGGAGGTCGAACACCATTGCGAATTTGTCTGGCAGCCTCTGCGATGACAATTAAAAGGCAAGTGTTGAAACTTGAAACACCCAAACCGACTCAAGTCGGTTTGGTTGTTTGGAATTTCAAAACTTGGCTTTAATTCTCATTGCAAAGGCTGCTAGACAAATTCGCCAAGGTGCTCGACCGTCATCGGGCACCAGAACTATTATTGCGGGACGCTGGGCGCCGACTTCACTTGTGGGATGTTGATCTAGTGTTCAACACCGAGCGCCACATGTATCTCGCACTGATGATACTTGCTATTTAGGGTTTCATCGATGCCGAGGAACCCCCTAACCCGCTCGTCCTATTGTGAATATTTAGTTCGGTTGACGGAAAAAACAAAATTGCTATGTTAGTCATCTTTCGATTTAAATGTGCAGTTTTTTCGTCGCTGTGGGGGTCTAGTGTTCGACGAGCTCTGCCCCTGCTTTCGTGGGTGAGCAAAAATGACATCTCCTCCTTCCTCCTTCATTCGCTTTGTTCCGGTCTTCGTGCCGATGAAACTTGCTAGCTATAGGTGTCTTCAATCATCAGTATGCGTGACCACTATGTGTCTCCCATTCGAAAGGGTTACATCTATAAATATGCATGCGTTTACATATTTATAACCGTGATTCTTTCAAATTGTCCAATGTTATCCATGGACAGCCCGAGTATGTGTAGATTGGGTTCGTTTTCCCATATGCTCTGCTCCGGATCCGATGCAGAATTTCGTTAGTGCCTCCCTGTTGTTCTCCGGGTACACATCATCTCTGCTTATTGCCGAGACATGTATCAGGAGAACAGCGGGGAGGTGCTGCCGAAATTTTGCGTCGGATCCAAAGCAGAGCATGGGAAAACGAATCCAATCTACACATACTCGGATGGGATTAGGACCTATCTTTACCTTACATCAGTTCATCAGTTAATGGAGTTTGTCACTTTTATTACGTCCATGCAACCCAGATGCTAATAGGTAAAGATTACCTCGGATGAAGAATAACTTATTCTGCACCCTGGGTGATGAATAGTAACACTATATTTTAGCATGCGTGGATGTACACCGGTCACACTAGTCAGAAAGACATGACCATTGAATGGTTAACAGAAACCAAGGGGTTTATGAGAACCACATTTGCAAATGTCCAGAGGACAACATGGTGCCCCTGTGCCAAGTGCAACAATTGGCACAAGAGGACAGAGGATGAAATGGGCAAACACCTGCAGAAGAGGGGCTTTATGCCAGATTATACGATGTGGACATTTCATGGCGAGTCTGCCCAACGTGCCAGAGCTGAGGTGCTTCGTCGTCGCACCGACGAGCATGGTACCGGGATGCAAGACATGGTGTAAGACTTTGATGATGCTCTGGACTCAGACGATGAGATGGAGGAATCTGCAAAGGCCTCCAATGAAATGTTGGAGTTTTCAAAACGTCCTCTCCACGAGCACACTGAGCTTTGTCAGCTGGATGCCATCTCACAAATAATGGATCTGAAGGCTCAATTCAACTTGGGCAGAGAATGCTACGACACAATGATGACAATATTTGGACATTTTCTACCCAAAGGCCATGTACTACTTGCAAACCTGTACCAGTCAAACAAAATCCTCCGTGCTCTTAAGATTCCCTATGAGAAGATACATGCATGTGAGAAAGGATGTGCCTTATTTAAGCTTCAGTATGTGGACTTGAACTATTGTCCCATTTGCAAGTCATCCAGGTATGTTGTGGTAGACAACGGTATGGGTGAGAAGACGCAGACCAAAATCCCCATAAATGTTCTTCGATGTATGCCAATGGTCGAAGAGACGGCGAGACAGATGACATGCACAAAACGGGCAAAAGAACCCAACTAGATGGAAATGGGAAGCTAATGATGGTGCACACATCGGACAGTGAAGCATGGAAGGGCTTCGATGCATTACATGATGACAAAGCGGCATATCCGAGGCATCCTCGAGTCGGCATCAACACTAATGGGTTCAGTGTGGTTGGTCTGACGGCAGCCCAATACAGTTTTTGGCCCGTATTTGTCTTTCCACTCAATCTCCCTCCGGACAGATTATGCAAAGAAAGAACATTTTCCTGACGTTGATAATTCCAGGGCCCAACTATCTGGGGAAGAATATGAATGTGTACATGCAGCCGCTGAAGGACGAATTGCAAGAAGCCTTGGATAATGGGTTCAATACATACGATGCCTTTAGCAAACGGAACTTCATAATGCATGTCTGGTACATGTACTCGACGCATGACTTGACGGCGTATGCGCTATCCGTTGGCTGGTGTGTGCATGGAAGGTTATCGTGCCCCACATGCAAGGGAGCTCTTGAGTTTCGTTGGCTTCAGGCTGGTCGCAAGTTTTCTTGCTTCGACATGCATAGACAGTTCCTGGATCCTCGCCATAAGTTCAGGAAAGACAAGAAGAACTTCATCAAAGGTAGAATTTTCAAAAACTCTGCACCACCTGCGTTGACATGCGAAGAGACCCTGGATCAGTTAAACGCTCTCGAGCCAGATCCAAAGCGTCCAGAGTATTTCAAGGGGTATAATTGGAAATACGCCTGGACTCACAAGACATGCTTGTGGGATCTGCCTTACTTCAAAGACCTCCTTTGCCCACACAACATCGACGTGATGCACACCGAGAAGAATATCACCGAGGCACTTTTTGGTACATTGTTTGGCATAGATGGGAAGTCAAAGGATAATACTAAGGCTAGAGTCGATCTGGAGGCGCTATGTGATAGGCCGTTACAAAACATGAAAGAACCGAAAGGAAAGCAGAACTGGATGAAGCCAAAGGCATGGTTCAATCTTGGAAGGCCAGCTATGAGGGAAATTATCTTGTGGGTGCAACAATAGTTGATGTTCCCCGATGGGTATGCAGCGAATCTAAAGAGGGGAGCGAGTCTTGATAAATTGAAGATATTTGGTCTCAAGAGTCATGATTTTCACATCTGGATTGAGCGGGTAATGCCGGTGATGTTGCGTGGCTTCATCCCTGAGGATGAATGGCTAGTACTGGCAGAGCTGAGCTATTTCTTTCATGTTCTCTGTGTGAAAGAACTATCGCCTGGCCTGCTAGAAGAAATGGAAGAGTTGGTGCCGGAGTTGATCTGCAAGTTAGAGAATATCTTTCCGCCGGGCTTCTTTAATCCAATGCAACACTTGATTTTGCATCTCCCAACCGAGGCAAGATTGGGGGCCCGTGCAAAATCGTTGGTGCTACGCCACTGAGAGAATGCAGAAGACGCTACGAGCAAAATGTAAAAATAAAAGTAGAATTGAAGCATCGATGGCTGAGGCATTCATTACTAAGGAGGCGGCAAACTTCGTGACAGCACACTACGAAGCCAAAAATCTTCATTTGCATAATCCGAAGCCTCGGTACAATGCTGAGGACCCTAAAAAGGGTGGATCCAACATCAGCCTATTCAAAGGGGATCTTGCACCAGTCGGTGCGTCTAATTCCTTAACGTTGGATTTCGAAGAATTGCAGATCATTTCGTTGTATATCTTCACCAACCTAACAGAAGTGCGGCCGTACATCGAGTAAGTTCTCGGTACATTGTTTCGCAACTTCTAATTCCTTTGAACTGCTCTTATTCCCGGATAAATTTGATACAGTCGATATGTCGCCAAATTCTCGTATGGAGCGGTGATCCAAAAGGATTCCGTCGAAGAGTATGAGCTTCTGGCAAAGCATGGAGGAGGCCATCCCGGTTTCATCTCTTGGTTCAAACAAACGGTAATTTCCATTAGACCATTTCATTTCTTCATCTAATTTGTGGCCAATGCAAAAATCCCTTTCGTATTAAACTTGTAGGCTAATTCATAGTTAATGGACGCCGAATTGAGACAAGTCACTAATGGTTTGACTTTAAGGTCCGTTCATTTGACAAATACGACACCTACGGGTATCGCTTTTGGACCTATGGCAAAGAGCTATCTATGGCCGACCGAAATTCTACAAATTGTTGTGTCTCTGCTATCGGCGAAGGAGATACCGAGTATTATGGAAGAATTGAAGCAATTTATGAACTTCAATTCTATGGTGCAAACCCACCAAACGTCGTAGTCTTCAAATGTTATTGGTTCCAGCCGAAGGAGACTAGAAGGACTCATGAACACTTAGGGCTAGTGGAAATCAAACAAAGCACCCATTTGGATGTTCCCGATGTCTATATTATGGCTCAACAGGCAACCCAAGTTTTCTATCTACCGTGGGCCTATCAAAGTGATCCAAATCTCAATGGTTGGGATGTCATTTATGAAGTGCCGCCACGTGTTAGACCACCTCCCCGCAATGAAGAGGATTATATACCTCACATTAACCCAGACACATATGAAGGAGAATTCTTCCAAGAAACACGTCTTTCCAAAAAACGTTTCAAGAACCGCTCTACTTTACCCTAGAACAATGAAGTAGACAGCGATAGTGAACCCGACTTCACCCCTAAGCCAGAACAAGAAGAGCCTAAACTAGAAGAGGTTACTGTTGCAGATGACCTGTCAATGCTTGACCGATTACGTAAAGGTGGCCTTCCACATGATGATGCATTTATTAATGATGATGATGAGCACGTCATTACCGATAGTGATGATGAAGATGCATTTATTGATACCAGAGCATTTATTGAACCTGACGATCCAGATTATTATTAGGTATTCAATTTTTATGTTGTACTTGATTTATATAGTTACTTGTATGATTGTATGATTTATATAGTTGGTATGTATAATTTTCTTACTTTCTATGATTGTTTCTTATACATAGTGCCATGGTCTTGATGTCCGTCCCCGTCGCCCCTCGCCCGCTTGATGATTCAGATGTGGTAAATTCTCTTTCATAACTATTTGTTGCATTTTGCATTTATGAAAATTATGGCCATCAAGTTGACATAGCGATCATTTAATCTAGGAGGTATGTGAACCGGAATTTGAAACCGACCCTCTTGTGGAGAAGTTAAATATAGTTGAAAAAGATAATGAGTATTTGAAAGAAAAAATTAAAAGAATTGAAGAAGAGAAGATGACATTGGAGTTTTATGTTGCCGATGTCGTTGATGATCACAAGATGAAGATGAATGCAATGCGCCTGAAGATGGATGCAATGCGCCTGAAGCTTAAGAAGATTAGAAAATATGCCATTGATAATGAGGCTTGGTATCATTATGCCGTTGGATCAATTGTTACCTTAGTTGCGATCTTCATCACATTTGTTGTGATGGGGGTAAGTTTTCTCTAGTATTTTGCTTTACAAATGGATACTTAACTTATTTTCCTCCTAAATGCATAATTACCTAAGTTAGATAAAAATGAGCTATATGATACATCCATTTTGCATCATGCTTTTATATCGATATTTATTGCATTATGGGACATTATTACACATTATGTCACAATACTTATGCCTTTTCTCTCTTATTTTACAAGGTTTACATAAAGAGGGAGAATGCCGGCAGCTGGAATCCTGCGCTGGAAAAGGAGCAAATATTAGAGACCTATTCTGCACAACTCCAAAAGTCCTGAAACTCCACGGAAGTCAGTTTTGGAATATATTAAAAATATTGGGCGAAGAAAGCACCAGAGGGGAGCCAGCCACCATCCACGAGGGTGGGGGGCGCGCCCCCTGCCTCGTGGGCCACCTGGCAGGCCCCCGATGCCCATCTTTTGCTATAAGGTGTATTTTTCCGTGGAAAAAATCAGAAGGAAGCTTTCGGAATGAAGCGCCACCGTCATGAGGCGGAACCTTGGCAGAACCAATCTAGGGCTCCGGCGGAGCTGTTCTGCCGGGGAAACATCCCTCCAAGAGGGGGAAATCATCACCATCGTCATCACCATCGATCCTCTCACCGGGAGGGGGTCAATCTCCATCAACATCTTCACCAGCACCATCTCCTATCAAACCCTAGTTCATCTCTTGTATCGATCTTTGTCTCAAAACCTCAGATTGGTACCTGTGGGTTGCTAGTAGTGTTGATTACTCCTTGTAGTTGATGCTAGTTGGTTTATTCGGTGGCAGATTATATGTTCATATCCTTTATGCATATAAATACCCCTCTGATTATGAACATGAATATGATTTGTGAGTAGTTACGTTTTTTCCTGAGGACATGGGAGAAGTCTTGCTATAAGTAGTCATGTGAATTTGGTATTAGTTCGATATTTTGATGAGATGTATGTTGTCTTTCATCTAGTGGTGTTATGTGAACGTCGACTACATGACACTTCACCATTGTTTGGGCCTAGGGGAAGGCATTGGGAAGTAATAAGTAGATGATGGATTGCTAGAGTGACAGAAGCTTAAACCCTAGTTTATGTGTTGCTTCGTAAGGGGCTGATTTGGATCCATATTTTCATGCTATGGTTAGGTTTACCTTAATTCTTCTTTCGTAGTTGCGGATTCTTGCGAGAGAGGTTAATCATAAGTGGGATGCTTGTCCAAGTAAGGGCAGTACCCAAGCACCGGTCCACCCACATATCAAATTATCAAAGTAACGAACGCGAATCATATGAGCATGATGAAAGCTAGCTCGATGATAATCCCCATGTGTCCTCGGGAGCGCTTTCCTTTATATAAGAGTTTGTCCAGGCTTGTCCTTTGCTACAAAAAGGATTGGGCCACCTTGCTGCACCTTGTTTACTTTTATTACTTGTTACCCGTTGCGAATTACCTTATCACAAAACTATCTGTTACCAATAATTTCAGTGCTTGCAGAGAATACCTTACTGAAAACCGCTTGTCATTTCCTTCTGCTCCTTGTTGGGTTCGATACTCTTACTTATCGAAAGGACTACGATAGATCCCCTATACTTGTGGGTCATCAAGACTCTTTTCTGGCATCGTTGCCGCGGAGTGAAGCGCCTTTGGTAAGTGGAATATGGTAAGGAAAAATTTGTATAGTGTGCTGAAATTTACTGTCACTTGTTACTATGGAAAGTAATCCTTTGAGGGGCTTGCTCGGGGTATCGTCACCCCGACCAGTGGAGCAAAGAGTTTCTCCTCAACCTACTGAACCTACTGGAAATGTTTACTTTGAAATTCCTTCGGGTATGATAGAGAAACTGCTAGCTAATCCTTTTACAGGAGATGGAACATTACATCCCGATTTGCACCTAATCTATGTGGATGAAGTTTGTGGATTATTTAAGCTTGCAGGTATGCCCGGGATGTTATCAAGAAGAAGGTCTTCCCTTTATCTTTGAAGGGAAAGGCATTGACATGGTTTAGGCTATGTGATGATATTGGATCATGGAACTACAACCGATTGAAATTGGAATTTCATCAGAAGTTTTATCCTATGCATCTGGTTCATCATGATCGTGATTATATATATAATTTTTGGCCTCGTGAAGGAGAAAGTATCGCTCAAGCTTGGGGGAGGCTTAAGTCAATGTTATATTCATGCCCCAATCATGAGCTCTCAAGAGAAATTATTATTCAAAATTTTTATGCTCGGCTTTTTCTCAATAATCGCTCCATGCTCGATACTTCTTGTATTGGTTCTTTTATGATGATGACTATTGAATTCAGATGGGATTTACTGGAAAGAATTAAACACAACTCTGAAGATTGGGAACTCGACGAAGGTAAGGAGTCAGGTATAACACCTAAGTTTGATTGTGTTAAATCTTTTATGGATACCGATGCTTTTCGTGAATTTAGCACTAAATATGGACTTGACTCCGAGATAGTAGCTTCTTTCTGTGAATCATTTGCTACTCATGTTGGTCTCCCTAAGGAGAATTGGCTTAAATATTATCCTCCCATTGAAGTAAAAGTAGTTGAACCTATTAAAGTTGAGGAAAAGACTATCACTTATAATGTTGATCCTATTGTTCCTATCGCTTATATTGAGAAACCACCTTTCCTTGCTAGAATAAAGGATCATGCTAAAGCTTCAACTGTGGTTCGTAAGAGTAATACTAGAACACCTACACCCCCTAAGCAAATTAAAGTTGAACATAGTATTGCTATGGTTAAAGATCTGTTGGTCGATAATATTGATGGGCATGTTATTTACTTTTATGATGAAGCTGCTAGAATTGCTAGACCCGATACTAAAAATAAACATAGACCTGTTGTAGGCATGCCTGTTATTTCTGTTAAAATAGGAGATCATTGTTATCATGGATTATGTGATATGGGTGCTAGTGCGAGTGCAATACCTCATTCTTTATACGAAGAAATTATGCGTGATATTGCACCTGTTGAATTAGAAGGTATTGATGTTACAATTAAGCTTGCCAATAGAGATACTATTTAACCAGTTGGGATTGTTAGAGATGTTGAAGTCTTGTGTGGGAAAGTTAAATATCCTACTAATTTTCTTGTTCTTGGTTCCCCACAAGATGACTTTTGTCCCATTATATTTGGTAGACCCTTCCTGAATACTGTTAATGCTAAGATAGATTGCAAAAAGGATGTTGTTACTATTGGTTTAGGGGATATGTCTCATGATTTTAATTTTG
Source organism: Triticum urartu (assembly GCF_056163025.1). Taxonomy (NCBI): domain Eukaryota; kingdom Viridiplantae; phylum Streptophyta; class Magnoliopsida; order Poales; family Poaceae; genus Triticum; species Triticum urartu. The sequence continues at coordinate 62,191,447 of NC_141874.1, read as the reverse complement.
CTAAATTTCGTAGACAACCCCATGATAAAGAATTGCCTAGTAAAGATGAAATTATTGGTCTTGCTTCTATTGTTGTGCCTCCTAACGATCCTTTAGAACAATATTTCCTAGACCATGAGAATGATATGTTTATGAATGAAAGAAGGGAAATAGATGAAGTATTCTTTAAATAGGGACCTATTTTGAAACACAACTTGCCTGTTGAATTTCTAGGGGATCCCCCTCCACCCAAGGGTGATCCCGTGTTTGAGCTTAAACCGTTACTTGATACTCCTAAATATGCTTATCTTGATGAGAAAAACATATATCCTGTTATTATTAGCGCTAACCTTTCAGAGCATGAGGAAGAGAGATTATTGAAAACTCTGAAGAAGCACCGTGCTGCTATTGGGTATACTCTTGATGATCTTAAGGGCATTAGCCCCACTCTATGTCAACATAAAATTAATTTGGGAGAAGATGCTAAACCAGTTCATGATCATCAACGCCGGCTGAATCCTAAAATGAAAGAAGTGGTAAGAAAGGAAATACTAAAGCTCCTTGAGGCAGGTATAATCTATCCCGTTGCCTCGCCTCGTCACCATGACCACAAGCTCCGTCTCCTCGCATTGAAGCTCTCCTTCGAGCCACGCATTGCCGGAAGTCTGCAACGGCCTCACCAACCTCGTCTTCAACCTCGGCCACCAGAGACCACCACCGTCGATTCGCCGCCTCCCGAGCGTCCCCGAGCCCGCTAACCATCACTACTGCACCGCTGTGAGCTCCACCACCGTTTCCCCCTTACCCCGTGGTCTGTCTCTCGCCGTAGCCATCGCCCCCTTGCAGACTGTAGCACGCCGCCTCCTGAGCTCTCCATCGACGCAGCTCCGGTGACCATTTGGTCACCCCGGCGACTCCAACGCGTTCAGGGCGTCCCGTAGAGCTTTCCTAGCGCAAGCACCTGCCCCATTTGCACGCTGCAGCAGCTAACCCGTGGCCACCCGAACTCCGGCTGCCGCAACCGAGCTCGCCGCCGTCGACTCTGGCCACCCCAGGCCCAACCACGGCCACCAACGGACGCGCCGTTGCGCCAGCTACCCGTAGAGCCCAACGACGCCTCGAACGGTGCCTCGTAGAGGAAATCCGAGGCTCTTCGCCATGTCTGGCCTCGCCGGCGTCGAGTCGCCAGCGAGTTGACTCGTTTGACCAGGGTTTGACCTCCCCTGGGTCAATGACATGTGGGCACGCTGCCTAATTAACCCTGGTTTAGCTCCTGTTTAGATTAAACTAACCACATGGGCCCCACAGGTCTGTTTGATCTGGCCACGTCACACGTTGACCGACCCCACACGTCAGTGCTGACTTGCTGACGTGGTTCTTGACCCGACCCCACCTGTCAGCGACACTAACTAGCACTGGTTCACTGACTAGTGGACCCCACTAGTCAGGTTTGACCAGGGGCAGCCCAGTTGACGTGCTGACACCAGTCATACGTCATGCTGACCTCATAATCATTTTCTGGCGATTTTATATTTCAGAAATGAATTATAAAATCCAAAATTTGTTTAAACTTCTAAAAATCATAGAAATTAATCTGTAACTCCAAATGCAAATAATTATATATGAAAAATGATCAGAAAAATCCAATCTATCCATCTATACTAGTTTCATGCATGTTAGAGCAACTTAACCCTGCTGTTTATATCAAAACATGATAAACCATTACTTAAATTCATAAGATGAGTTTGGAGTTGAACCTTTGGTTCAAAATGACTCAAACCCATCTGGTCTTAGTTGCATTAGCTCAGCCACAACATATTGCCATGTCATGATCATGCATCATATTGTGCATTGCATTGATTGTGTTCTTCCTTGTTTGCTGGTAATTGTCCCCTCTCAGTAGACGATGTTCCGACGATGAGATCGATGACACCGATGAAGAACTATACTATCTTCAGAAGTGCTAGGCAAGCAAAACCCCCTTGTTCATTCCGATACAATCCCACTCTCTCGCTCCTACTCTCTTTTACTGCATTAGGACAACAACGATTCAACTGTTTCATGCTGTGGTAGTTGAACCCCTTTCCTCTGCATGACTTGTCATTGCCACAGTAAATAGATGAAACCCACCAGCATGAGTAGGAGTTGTTTGAGCTCTGATGTGCCTACTCATTCATGCTTGTTGTCATGCCTGCTACTGCTTAGATTTGAGTCAGGTCTGATTCATCAGGGATGAATTGGAATGCGGTGAACATGTCCTACTATTGAGAGCTAAGTGTGTGAACACGATTTGGTAAAGGTAGCGGTGAGAGGCCATGTAGGAGTACATGGTGGGTTGTCTCATTGAAACCATCCTTAGGAACTGAGTTCTGTGTTTGTGATCCATGAACAGTTACTACCACACATTGGGCTCCGGACACTCCAAGCTCTCTCGACTTATTAATCAACCTGATCTCTATCCAGGAGTTGCAACTAGTTTCTGGTGTTTGTAGGTAGTGTTAGTAGTCTACCAAGTGGCACTCGGTACAGGTGGGCTTGGGACAGACTAGGCACCGTGGCCGGGTGAACCAAGCACTACTAGGAAAAGGGCTATAGCTAATATGGACATTAATGACGCACCATATATGTGGTGCGCCACTGCTATATAGCAGTGGTGCACCGGATACAGGTGCGCCATTAGTGTCCTCATTACTAATGGCGCACCACACACACGGTGCGCCATTACTAACATTTTTTTCCAAAACTACTAATGGCGCACCAAGGCACAGTGCGCCATTACTAGTTAAAACTAGTAATGGCGCACCACACACTCCATGCGCCACTACTAACAATTCTTTTTACTTTTTTTTTCAAAACTAGTAATGGCGCACCGGGGTAGAGTGCGCCATTACTAGTTCAAACTAGTAATGGCGCACCACAACCAAGGTGCGCCACTACTAACAATTATATATATATATATTTGCAAAAATAATAATGGCGCACCATCTAATAATGCACCATTAGTAACCAGGGTTACTAATGGCACATTATTAGGTGGTGCGCCATTAGTAACCTGAGACCAGCTAGATATTTTGGACAGCCACATACCACACTCACTTTCCCCACTTCATTCTCTCCACCTCCTCCTCCAAGCTTGTCTCGGCTACCTCCTCCTCCTCACCTCATTTGCACCATAGATTCACCCAAATTAAGTGGTTAAATTTCCTTTTTTTGATAGGTAAGTAAGGGGAAAGCTTCTTTATGTTGTAGATCTACTTTTTTCTCCCTCCAACAACGTGCACATGTACATTTTATGGCATAGATCTACGTATGTTTGTGGTGTTGTGTATGTTTGTGTTTGCAGGTACCGGTATTTGAAATGCGATAGTTGCCAATATTTTGCCAGAATGTTGATTCAGTTCCGTTTCGGCGAGAATTTGGCACTATGCATTCTTTTTGGTCCTATTTTTAGGCAAAGTCATGCCGATTTTTTTGGTTCTAAAATATCATTTTGCTCTACCCCGCAGGCGACCATGGTCCGCACGATGACCAAAGGCATCATGAATAGGTTTTTGAGCTCCGCGAAGGCCGAGATGCTTCAAAAGAACGAGATGGAGATAAGATGTCAGTGTCGAAGATGCAAGCTGAGGGGCCTTATGGACCCGGATTCCGTACATGTGCGGGACCACCTGCTCTTGCGTGGTTTCATGGATGGCTATCGGTGGCAAGGTGATGAAGATGATTATGAAGTCGTCCATGGGGGCCGGGCAAGAAATGAGGAAGGGCAGCAAGACAACCGCGGCGAGGGCAGGCGAGAAGACGAAGAATCTCCAGGACATGATCACGAAGTAGATGCAGTACATAGTCATCATGTAGAAGATGTCGGACATGATGATGAGGAAGATGCCGGAGCAGACGAAGGGCATGATCATGAAGATGAAGATGCCGGAGCAGACGATGATGGACCATCGATGGGCTGGGTGCAGGACCCTCATATTCAAGAGCTGCTTCTCAAGCAGACAGATAACGCAAGAGCTGCCGCCCGAGAGAAAGCCAAGCTGGATCAACTGGAGATAGACGCGGTTACTCCATTGTATGAAGGATGCAGGCCCGAGGATACCCGCCTGAAAGTAACGCTCATGGCTCTAGAGATGAAGGTAAAACACAAAATGACCGACGCATGCTTCGACGAGAATATGTCATTCTGGCACGAACGTCTTCCCAAGGGGAACAAGTGCCCTACCAGTTTCGAGGAGGCGAAGAAAATTGTGTGTCCTCTGGATTTACCGCACGTGAAATACCATGTGTGCATGAACAATTGCATCATTTATCGGGACGAGCACGTGGAGTCTACCATATGTCCGGTGTGCGGCGTCACTCAATATAAGAAGAGGAAGAAAGCTCCTCGAAAAGTGGTGTGGTACTTTCCGATCACTCCTCGTCTGCAGCGGTATTTTGCGGACCCTAAGCTAGCAAAGCTCCTGCGTCGGCACGCGGATAGGGAGGAGAAGAAGCGAGAAGATGACGGAAATGATCCGGAGATAAATAAAAAAGACAAGATGCTGAGTCACCCTAAGGATGCGAGCCAGTGGCAAGCGTTGAACTTCGAACACCCAGAATTTGGGGACGATCCAAGGAACATCGTGCTGGGTGCGAGCACCGATGGAGTCAATCCGTTTGGCAGCCAGAGAAGCACACATAGCACCTGGCCTGTGTTTGTGTGGATGTACAACCTTCCCCCTAGTTGTGCATGAAGAGGAAGTACATTCACATGAGTATGCTAATTTAAGGGCCGAAACAACCAGGGAACGACATCAATCAGTATCTGGGGCTGCTGAAAGAGGAGCTAGATACGCTGTGGAAAACGCCAGCCAATACGTGGGACGCTGCAAAGAAAGAATATTTCCCTATGAGAGCCGCACTGCTCGCGACGGTGCACGACTATCTCGGTTACGGATGTGTCGCAGGGCAGGTGGTCCACGGATTTTCTAGATGCGTCAGGTGCATGGATGACACAACGTATCGCCAGCTAGATAGAGATCCTGGGTCTTCAAAAACCATGTTCATGGGACATCGAAGGTGGCTTCGCGACGATGACCCATGGAGAAAACGCAAGGATCTGTTCGATGGTGAAACCGAACCCCGAAGACGCTCGCGTACGAGGAGCAGTGAGGAAATAGACGAGCTGTTGAAAAATTGGAAAGAGTGCCCGGAGCCGGGAAAGAAGTGAAAGGCGCCAGAGCCGCTGCCGAAGGTATGGAAAACGAGGTCTGTTTTCTGGGACTTGCCATACTGGAAGATCCTCCGTGTGCCTCATAGCCTTGATGTCATGCGTATCATGAAGAACATGTGCGAGAGTCTGCTTGGTACCCTGCTCAACATGCCAGAGAGGACCAAAGATGGGCTGAAAGCAAGGGCAGACTTGAAAGCAATGGGCATCAGGGAGGAGCTTCACGCTAATGATGATGATAATGAGGCGAAGAAGGACACGGAAAGTCGTCGCAAAGGCAAAAAGGCCAAGAAGACCGGAAATGACTACCCTCCCGCGTGCTTCACTCTAAGTCAGGAGGAGATCGAGCAGTTTTTCACCTGCCTCGTAGGAGTAAAACTTCCTTATGGTTACGCGGGGAAGATAAGCAGATACCTAGACTCAGCGAAGCAGAAGTTCAGCGGGATGAAGTCTCACGACTGTCACGTGGTGATGACGCAGATACTTCCAATTGCAATCCGTGGGATCATGGACGCGCACATCCGTGAAACACTATTTGGCCTATGCAACTTTTTCGACGTCATCTCTCAGAAGTCGGTTGGCGTGAGGCAACTCAGAAGGCTATAGGAAGAGATCGTGGTGATACTATGCGAGTTTGAGATGTACTTCCCGCCCGCATTCTTCGATGTTATGGTGCATCTGCTGGTCCATATCGTGGAGGATATCATCCAACTCGGGCCGACGTTCCTGCACAACATGATGCCGTTCAAAAGGATGAATGGTGTCATCAAAGGATACGTTCGCAACATGTCACGTCCAGAGGGAAGCATAGCCAGGGGCTTTCTGACCGAAGAGTGCATCTCCTACTGCACGAATTATCTAGGCATCGAGAACCCCGTTGGTCTGCCCGTCAACAGGCACCTCGGCAGGCTCGCTGGATGGGGTCACCGTGATGGTCGCCGTGAAATGCATGTCGACTTCGAGGGTTGACTCGCCGACTTTGAAAGAGCAAACCTAGTCGTGCTACAACACATAGACGTGGCCGATCCTTGGGTGGTAGAGCACAAAACCTTTATTGAGAAGACATACAATGACCGAGGCCAACAGAGGACGGACAGAGATATAATCAAAGAGCACAACTCATGTTTCACGCGTTGGTTCAAGGAGAAGCTTCTGTCGTACCCTTTACATGAGGATTCTTCCGTGGAAGAAAAACTCATATTCGCCTTGTCACAGGGTGCCGAGCACAACCTGATGACCTATGAGGCGTATGATATCAACGACTACACATTCTACACCGAGGACAAGGACATGAAGAGCGATGGTTATTAGAACTCCGGGGTAACGATGGAATCCTACACCGGTAACAACAAGGACAGATACTACGGAAGGATCAAGGAGATCTAGGAGCTGAGCTACGCTGGAGAGAAGGTCCCGATGTTCCGTGTCAGATGGGCCAAGAGCATCATAAAAGAAGACCGGTATTTCACCACCATGGTTATACCCGAAGCCAAATCCAAGACCGCGGGCGCAAACGTCACCGCGAAAAATGAGCCATGGGTACTGGCTTCCCAAGTGGACCAATGCTTCTTCATCACCGACCCGTCAAAGCCCAGTCGTGTTGTCGTGAGGAGAGGCAAAAGGAAGATCATCGGAATGGATGGAGTCGCCAATGAGCAAGACTTCGACAAGTACGGTGACCTGAAGATGGAACATGACGACGATGATGAAGTGCCATACACCACAAGAAGAAGCAGGACCCCCCTACCTAAAGGACACCCGTTCAACAGAAGAACTCCATTTGCGAAAAAAGGGCAAGAAGATTGTGAAAAGATAGCTAGCTAAGATCGATTGTATTTAAATCGTAGTCTTCATTTCTCGATTGTATTTCGACATATTGAAATGATATTTCTAACTCACAAAAAGTATTGAATTTGTTAATATTTTTTGAACTCATGAATATTTTTAAATTTCATGGGCACTTTTTGAATTCATGAATATTTTTTCAAATTTGATGATATATATTTTTTCATATTCATAAATGTTTTACCAATTCACAAATGAATGCAACTAAAAATCCAAAAAAAAATATTGATGATATTTTTAAATAACAAATTTGATGATATTTTTTCATATTCATAAATATTTTGAAATAACAATTTTGATGATATTTTTTCACATTCATAAATGTTGTCAAATTTGATTGACATTTTCTAAAAAATTATTAGATGCAATTAAAAATAATATTTTTTTTACTAATGGCGCACCAGGAGAAGGTGCGCCATTGCTATCAGTGTACTTATGACGCACCCCTAGGAGGTGCGCCATTGGTATACCAATTTTTATGATTTTTTTCAAATATTTTCAAATAACAAATTTGATGATATTTTTAAATAACAAATTTGATGATATTTTTTCATATTCATAAATATTTTCAAATAACAAATTTGATGATATTTTTTCACATTCATAAATTTTTTCAAATTTGATTGTCATTTTCTAAAAAATTATTAGATGAAACTAAAAAAAGTTACTTATGGCGCACCCCTGGGTGGTGCGCCATTGCTATGGATGTACTTATGGCTCACCCCTCGGTGGTGCGCCATTGCTATTAGTCATTTTCTAAAAAAATATTAGATGAAACTAAAAAAAAGTTACTTATGGTGCACCCCTCGGTGGTGCGCCATTGCTATGGATGTACTTATGGCGCACCCCTCGGTGGTGCGCCATTGCTATTAGATGCACCCCCTCTGTCCCTTTCCCCCTCACCCCCCATGCCAGATCCCCTCCACATCTCTTGATCGATCGCTATCTCCCCCCTCGCCGCCGACAACCCCCCGCACCCTCCACCGCTCCAACCTAGGTTAGGCTAGGTTGCGTCGCGCCCCAACCCCATTCACCGCAGCCGCCCCACCCCACCCCACCGGCAGCTGCACTTCGTTCCACCGCCATGACGAGGAAGCCGGAGCCCGGAGGTGGAGACTTCGGCGGGGCTACTCGCAGTCCATCGACGGCTGACAACGAACGCCCGCTCTGTCTCTCATCTCCCTCGACGGCCGACGCGACGCCACGAGGCCGGCCCACGACCACGACCACGCCCAAGTCAGCAGCCGATCTTCGAACCTCTTCTTAAATCCCGGCGCGAGCTCAACGGCCACAACAGCCTACTTCGGTGTCCCTCCCAAGGTTTCACGCCGGTAAGATCTTCTCCCCATCCTTCTTTCCCTTCCTATCTCCCCTTTTGATTTCTAGGGATTCCCACCCCCTTTTCCACCGGTGATAAGGGCCGTCTTGTCGGTGAGGCTCCACCGCTCCTCTCTACTTTGCAGCTGCCCACTACTCTCCTTCTACTTGCTCCACCTGTGATTTGTTGCAAATGGTGTACCTAGTTGAATCTGACCAAATCTGCTACAAATTGAACCTTTTTGTCAGTGTCATTAGCAGTGCACATATATGCTATAGTTTTGTTTCTGAGATTCAGTATGCTATATATTTGTAGCGACCTTTATAAAATCAATGAGATGCAGTTGTGCTATATAATTTTGTCAGTGTGATTCAATAAGAGCTAGGACAAATCACCCGACTAGAAGCAAACCACAGGAAGCACAACAGTTCATTGTAGCACTAGTAGATATTCTTAGGAGGTGAAAAAATGAGTTTTAGGTAACCGGGGTGCAGATCAATGACATGTATTCTTTCTCATAGTGGATGTGAAGAGAAATTTAGGTAAAATGCTCTGAGATCAAGGCATCTTGAAGCCATGTAACTCTGGTAGTGCATTTTACTAATTTACATACAAAAAGCCATGTAACATAGATGCAGAATGTTAAAACTCCTTTGTACTTCACTAATTTTCTATGTGAACTTTGAAGTGCAATAAAGGAACCATGAAAGTTGCAAAGAACCTAAGACGGCACGCTACCAAACCTATTAGCTGCTTAGCTATACTCCAGTGAGTACTCCATGGAGTTACTTACTCCAGTAGCTTAATTAAGTGTAGTTGATTCACTTACTCCAATAGCTTAATTAAGTTGCAGTAGTGCTTGTAAGTTTGCAAGTTTTGTGTACTGTACTGCTTGCATAAGTACTTTTGTGTAATCTGATTGTAGTGCTTGTATAGTTTTAGTAGTTTTTCTTCAATTAATTTGTTTGGTTGTATTAGTTTAGTGTAGGACAAGAGGAGTAGAGGATAAGAGGAGTAGGACTTGCTCTCTTCTCTTTATCTTCTCTTCTCTTCCTACATCTGTTTTTAATCGAATGTAGTATGAAATGACCTATAAATTTTCCAAGCTTTGTTATGATGAGCAGAGTTTTTACTTGTTGTATGCTCATATGAAGATCCAAATGTATCATCATAATGTAGGTGCTGTGTTGTGTGATTCTTCATGCTGAGAACTTCAGCTTTTTCAGTTATTGCACTTCTGCAGGTTTGGTGGGAGTGATGCTTACAAACACTTTGTACACTAGTTATGGTGAATGGATTATGTACACTAGTTAGAGCATTAGTGTGGTTTGCTGGTGAGAAGGGAATCAAGGGATGCACATTGTGGGGGTGATGCTTACTAACACTTTGACAAACAAATTCAGAATGTGCTGGACTATATGTTCATTGGTACTACTTGTGATGCTGCTGCTGTACTACTTGGAAATTTTGTCAACTTGTGATGCTGCTGCTGTACCCCGAGAGGCCCTTGAGTTTGCCGGAATGTCGATTAACTTCCGTTCCGGCAAATTCGGGTACTCCATATGTCCTATTTTCAGCAAAGGTCATGCTGAAATTTTCCGTGAATTTTAGCATGACTTTGCTAAAAATAGGACATATGGGGTACTTGCGACTAATGCATGGGCCGGGGTATCTTAGTGCTTAATTAAGTAGGATCAACTGCCCCTTTATTCTTGCTGCATTAAACCATAGGTGGCAATAGAGCCAAGTGATTAGGCCCAACTTAGAATTCTCCTTCCCTTTTCTTGATAGGGTATATTATTAGAAGATACCCATATATATCAGTCAACCTAGGGTGCCTTGGCATCGATAAACCCAAATGATAAAACCTTAGCTTTTAGGATGCCTCGGTGTCGATAAAAACCTAAATGATGAAAGCTTAGGCTTTTAGGGTGCCTCGGCATCGACAAACCCTAAATGATAAAACCTTGGCTTTTAGGGTGCCTCGGTGTCGATAAAAACCTAAATGATGAAAGCTTAGGCTTTTAGGGTGCCTCGGCGTCGACAAACCCTAAATGATAAAAGCTTAGCTTTTAGGATGCCTCGGTGTCGACAAACCCTAAATGATGAGACCATGATCTTGTTCCTTGACAATAACTAACTTTTTGATCAAACTTTTTGTCCTATTTAGAGCGAAACATGGCCCACAACAATGAGGCCGGCGGTTCGGGCAAGGCATTCTAGGAGCTGTCCCAGGAGATGGAGGAAGAACCTCACCGCTATGAGGACGCCGCGGAAGACACCGATCTTGACTACACAACCCCTAGTGGCGTCGGGGATGACACCACTGATGGTGCCGCCGAGGATGCCACCACTGATGATGGCAGCGCACGCATAGATGGCAGCCAACCGAAGAGGCAACGGAAGGACCGGCGCCCGAACATGCTCGAAACCGTCAAGGAGGAATTTACTGAAGTGTCCTCCGAGGGGCATCCAACAACGCCCAAAGAAATAGTCAAGGGGTACACGGGACAACTCGGGCGCATTCTCCGGAGCACCATCTCGATCAACACCGAGAACCTAAGGCATCGTGACCGAGGGAATTTGCGCAACCTCCTCTTCATGAAGCTGCACGAACGATACAAGTTCCCCGGTGACTTCGCACACACAAGCTTCGCAAGGAATACAGTGAACAGTGCCGCCCTCATGAAGATGAGCACGACCCTGGCTACTTGGAGACCGCAGTGAAGAGAATGATTGGAAAAGGTGATAGTTATGAGAAGATCAAGGAGAAACATCCTTCAGTCAGCGAAGATGACTACCTGGAGTTCAAGATCAAGTGCGAGAGCGACGCAACCATGGAATCAAGTCAGTCGGGGAAAGAGATGCGAGACTTGAACTTAGGGGTCCACAAACTCGGTCCCGACGGTTACAGAGTGGCGGAACCTATATGGGACAAGGAGGACATGGAGCATGCCGAGCAAGGCCTACCGCCCCTCTTCGAGAAATACCGTGACAAGCAGACCAGGAACTATGTCAGGGCCCGGTACAAGGTGGAACCGGTAACCAAGGAGCTTACCATGGATCCAAAGACGAAGGCACTTGAGCGTGTTCTGGTAAGGAATACACCCCCGCGCAATTAGTTCCATATGGTTGCATTCTAATTAATGAAGCCAATTTTCTAAATGGTTCATGTTCCTTCCGCAGGACACTGAAAGCAGTAGTGCGGGGTCGTCTCAGAGCTCCCCTTTCGACACCCCTTTAAATAGGGCGTTGAACATAACGAAAAACAAGGATAAGCTCAGTAAGCCACCGTCAGCTGGTCGTGTGGCCGGCAAAGGCTTGTCCATGAAATGGTCGGAGTACTATACCGCTGGGCGAAAGGAGAGAAAGACCAGCTCGGAAAGCCAGGAGCGCGAGGTTGAACAACTCAAGGCACAAGTGGCGCGGATTCTGGAGATCGTCGAAGAGCAAGTGCGAGACCAACTGGGAGCGACGATCACCGCCATTATGCCTACCTTGGTTTCTGGGCTGCAGGCATGGATTGCGGGTGGCCAACAGGGGCCGCCCCTGATTCCCAGCTTCACGGGCAGCAACTCGCGCAATGCGCCGGTGGCGCCATTGGTGTCTCCGGCGGAGGCGGCATTGGTGTCTCCTGCGGCGGCGCCGACATTGCAGCTTAATGCACCAGGGTGTGGGAAGAATACGCCGGCCGGCACCTCGGCAGCAAGCAGCCCCTCCGTCACTTGCACGCGCGCCGTTGGCGGTGGCTCGACATTAGCCGAGCTCGACGCCATCACGGTAACTAATTAAGCCTCTCGGCTAATGACTTCATCACCTTGCCTTTGACTGGGCATCCCTGACGCCCTACATGTTTTCGCAGGGCGCCGCCGACGTTCCGTGCACTCTCCTACACTTCGTGAATGATGATTTGGTCGATGTCGCCAAGGGCAGAATCGTTCAACCGGGCAGCCACATGTTCCACGGTAATCAGATGCCACCCACCGTTTATAGGGTTCAACTGGTTCGGGTGCTGCTGGGCTTCGACGACATGTTACCTCTGTATCGACCCCATGGGGCCGACAAAGATGATGTGATGACCCTCAATGCTTGCATTAGCTAGCTCCTGCTTTGGCCGAAGAGCCAGATTCATTTGGGGGCGGGGGACACCACCCCACAGACAACACCGCCAGTCGTGCCGGCGCCAAGCCATGGCAAGACCCCCGCAACGCTACCGGACATGCCGAACATGGATATGGCACAGGATCCGGACATGCATATGGCACAGGATCTGGACAACGACAATGAGGGTACATTTACCAACGTCGATAAGTACTTCAACGAACATGGGTACGGTGACGAATTCTTGGGGCCTCCTTCTCAAGAACCCAAGCCTACAAAAGACGATCTTGCCGGTACCGCGGATAAACCCAGTTGCAACAGGCGTCGTCTGGCGTTCAGTTCTCAGGAGACGCCTCCAACTGCCGCCTTCATCGAGCCTCAGATAGCCGAGGTGCGAAATATTATCAGCCCCAACACACTCAAGAAGGCTGTCTGTGAGCACAACTCGATCCCATTACAGCAGAAGAAGAAGGGACGGAAAAGAAAGAGTAACAAGGGTGCGAGCCAACGGGCACCGAGTACGATCCGTGCTTAGGACGGGCCACCTTCACCTAAGGATATCTCGAGGAGGGTGCATGTGGCGGGTAGGCCGATGCTACCGACTAATCTGCTCAATGCTGCAACCAGTGCTATGCGGAGTCTGCATGACAGTGTTCTTTCTTTGGAGAAGCGGCGTCTCCGAGAGAACGATGTGGCATACCCGGTTTTCGTGGCTAAGGTGCCAGAGGGCAAGGGCTTTGTGGATAGCGCCATCGGGGGTATGATCTTCCTACGGTTTGATGACATCTTCACTATGTTTAACCTTCATCTGCTACACTACACCTTCGTTCCGCTATTTTCGCCGAGTATGGAGATGCGGATCATTAGAGACAAGACCCCGAACATCGTGATAGTCGACCCCTTCTACATGCGTGCCAAGATCTTGGGCAGCGCTAGGGACCGGCAAGTCGCAAGTTCATACCTCGAAGGCGTCATTCTGGCAAACCTAGATAAGGATAACTTCCTCGCGCCTTACTTTCCCGAGTAAGTCATCCCCTCACCGCCCCGTAAATATGATTTCTTAGATTTCGATCATCCTTTTTTTTCTAACATTCCGTGTTTTGTGCAGTGACACACATTGCACAGTCATCCTCTTAAGCCCGAAATATTCCATGGCCACGTATTTCGACTCGGATCGTCAGTCAAAGAAAGACTACACAAATATCAAGAAAGTTCTTGATGATGTTGTCCCCGGCTACGCCAGATCTGGAGGCACCTTCAGCAGGCCAATTCGTAGGTACGGCAAGCACGTGTTCAGCCACAATACGACGTTATCCTGCGTCAAGCAGCCACCTGGCGGTCAGAAGGATGCCTACTACGCCCTCCATCACACGCGGGCGATCGTACAGGACCATAATCACCTTCTGCTACCAAATAATCTCAAAGATTGGGCCGCAAGCTTGTCGGCAATCCAGGACGTGGACATCAGACAAGAATTCTTTCGCATCCAGTCGGAGTTTGCGGAAATCATCCATCAAGATGTCCTTCGTACCTCGGGGCAGTTCTACCTCAGATATCAACCGTCCAACAGTGAGATAGAAACAACGCTACAAATGTAGGCTGACAACGCCCGCGATTTCATGACCATCACGACAAACGGCGGCTTCATCCACGCTCCGGTCCCTGAGTCAAGTAGAAAGTAGTGATGCTATGTAGTTCTGAAATGTCTATTAGCTCATGTTGTAATTAAACTTTAATGAACTTGTATGTCTCTTTGGTTTGGACAGTCGTTCAACTTATATGTAATCGATGCTATTTATTAGTAAGACCATGAATCGTGCTATTAATGTGTTGCTTTTCTCTTCCAATCCTTTTGTTGCATACTTATATATTGCTTCTGTATTGTCTGTGAATTGCTACTAACGTTTTGTTTGGCTAGTGCATAGAGATGTCGTCAAATGTCGTGTACAAGGGTAAGGTTCCCGGAGTCTACAACGACTGGGAAGAGTGTCGGAGACAGGTTCACCGTTTCAGTGGTAACAGTTACAAAGGGTACACCACTAGGGCAGAGGCGGAAGCTAGATACACGCGCTATCTAGCGGGAGAGAGGAGGGAGCGGAGGAGGAACCGGATGAAGACCAGTTTCATCGCGATGATGCTCATCGTGATGACCGCAGCTCTCTTCTATGTGATGGTAGTTTAGATGATTGATATCGACTTGTAATGTGAAGACAAACTCACCACTCGCGGTCTCGAGACTTGTAATTTTCTAACTTTGTTCGGTCTTTTGAATTCGGAGACTAATATGATGAATTGTATTCGGAGACTAATCTTCTATTGTATTCGATGAATCTGCTGTTTATATGTTGTGCTGTCTATATTCTGTGCAGTAATATATTTTGTAACCTGTGCAAATATTAGAAAAAAATCCTAATATTCATACTAGTGGCGCACCACACTGCACTTTAGTGGCGCACTGCAATAAACACACTAGTGGCGCATGTGACGCCCCGAGACCGTTGCACCAGGTGTCTGCCTGATATTCACTGTTGTTGCCTTGTCATTTGTTTGCGTGTCATGCATTTCATATCATGTCATCATGTGCATCGCATTTGCATACATGTTCGTCTCATGCATCCGAGCATTTTCCCCGTTGTCCGTTTTGCAATCCGGTGCTCCTATGTCCTCCGGCATCCCCTTTTGTCTCTTTTCGTGTGCGGGTGTTAAACGTTCTCGGATTGGACCGAGATTTGCCAAGTGGCCTTGGTATACTACCAGTAGACCGCCAGTCAAGTTTCGTGCCATTTGGACTTCTTTTGATACTCCAACGGTTAACCGAGGAACCGTAAAAGCATCATGTGTGTTGCAGCCAAACACCCCTTCAAAGTGGCCCAAAACCCATCCAAACCCCCTCCATCTTCTCGGTCGTTCGATCAAGATCACGTGGCCGAAAACCGCACCTCATTTGGACTCTCCTAGCTCCCTCTACCTATAAATATGTGTCTCCCTCCGAAATTCTCGCGCAGATAAACCCTAGATCCAACTCCCTCCGCGCCGCCGGACATGTCCGTCCGCGCCGGACACGTCCACCGCCCTCAGCCACGTCGTCCGGGCCAATCAGCATCCGACACATCATCGCCGCCGCCTTCCGCATCCAACCAGCGCCCGCCACCTGTCCCGCCGTCCTTCCGCCATCGCTCCGGCCCGCCGCAGCCCGCGGGGCCCGTTCCCCACCGCCGCGCACCCGAGGCTCCCGCGAGCGCCGCCATGCCTCCCTCCGCCGCCTATCTGCAGCGCCGGTCGCCGGACCTCACCGCGCCCGAGGCCGCTCCCCTCCGGAATCCGCGCTCCGCCACCGGCCCTGTCCGCCGGCGCGGCCCGCACCGCCCGGGACCTCGCCGGCCCCTGGATGCGCCGCCCCGACCCCTCTCCGGCCGGATCCGGTGTCCCCAGTCCTCCGGTGACCCCTCCCTTTCTTTTCCAGCGAGCTCCCGACGAAGTCCACCCAGATCCATCGCCACCTCGTAATCCATGCCGGGTCAACCCTAGACTCGGAGGGTGAGATTTTGTCTAAGTCTTTTGCATCTGCCATATTATTTAGCTATGTTCTTCATGTCATAACTTCTCACCCGTAGCTCCATTTTGCATGCATGATATATCAAATTGTTCGTCTGGATGTCCTCTTCATTTCATTCCATTGCACCATGCTCGTTTGAGTTCTTGATGCCCTAAATGCTGTTGCAAGAGTGCATGTAAATGTTAGGTGCTAATTCTTATTAGTTTATGAGCATTTGTCATTTTTGCCATGATTAATGTGTGCTGCATATGAGTATGAGCTCTACATGTGTTTTGTTATATGCCATGCCATCTTTACAGGGGTGTATGCCATGTATTTTTGTGATCAAGGTGGTGACTAGCACAAGCATGCAAAGTAGCTCTCATGATGTTGCTGATTCCAGGGACTTAGAATTCTTCTAAGTCATTTCTCGGATGTTATTTTTATGCCATGTGTTCATGTTGCTACAGAGTGATCCATGCCTCTTTTGAGCATGTTCAGTAAGGATGATTTTGAGATATTGTTAAGTTCTATCCATCCATTCCTTTGTTTGCAATTATGGAGTACCCTTGCATGACTCAATCTTGCTCTACTTTTGCTATAAAATGTTCCTGGCAGAGTGTTTACATGTTAATCAATTTTGCCGAGCTTGTTGTAGTTGATCCTTGCATGCTATGAGATTGTTCTTGCCATGTATAGCTTCTTGATCATGTCTTCCTGCTGGGTGTATGCTTAGCTTGTCATGCTATGCCTTGTGTTGAGTGCATCGAGCTCACAAACATGCCTTCATAATTCTGTTTATGCCATGTCCAGTTTTCTGATAAGTCTGAATCTGTTAACGAAACTTGCTATGTTTGCATGGGTGCCATTGTATCTTCTGATCCCTTTTGGCTTATGGTCAGTAAGGGACTGTTGTTATATGCTTTGAGTAGTTTCATGCCATGACTTGCTTTGCCGTGATATGTTCCTATAACATGTTGTTATCTTGCTCTAAACATTGCTTCCTGATGTAATCCTGACATGTTATTTTCACTAAGTTAGTGAACCTGATATCTTTTGCACTTTTGCCATGCTTGTTTGAACCTGCTATTGTGTGATTTAGCCGTAGCTCAGTGTTCATCTTTTGTCAAGCAACTTGAGTGGATCACTGCCATGTGTTTGGTTTCTATGTTAGAGTGCAGTAGCTTATTTTTCTTGATGCATTTAGATGGCATCATGCTGTTAATCGCAGCTTTGTGCCACTATTGTTTTGCTTGCCATTTCCAAACCGTGCATCTGATTCCGGTGATCTTTATATCGATTTCAACCGAAATCAACTCATCTTTCCAGCGGCACTCTTGGTTTGCCAAGTTGAGGCCTGATTCAATCTTTTCCTTCTGGAGCACGCATATGCATTACATATCACATCCCGCATGTCATGCCATGTTTTGCATCATGTTGCTTGCGTATTGCACCGTGGTTGATTGTTGTTTCCTTTGCTTGTGTTCTTGCCTTGGGTAGAGCCGGGAGACGAGTTCGTGTTCGAGGAACCCATTAAGTTCGTTTATGAGGATCAAGCTTTCGTCTTCTCGGAGAACTTTGCAGGCAAGATGACCATACCCTCAAAATCACTTCTATCTTTGCTTGCTAGTTGCTCGCTCTTTTGCTATGCCTTTGCCGCGATACCTACCACATGCTATATCATGCCTCCCATATTGCCATGTCAAGCCTCTAACCCACCTTGTCCTAGCAAACCGTTGTTTGGCTATGTTACCCTTTGCTCAGCCCTCTTATAGCTTTGATAGTTGCAGGTGAAGATTGGAGTTTGTTCCTTGTTGGAACATGATTATTGTTGGGATATCACAATATCTCTTATTTTTATTAATGCATCTATATACTTGGTAAAGGGTGGAAGGCTCGGCCTTATGCCTGGTGTTTTGTTCCACTCTTGCCGCCCTAGTTTTCGTCATACCGGTGTTATGTTCCTCGATTTTGCGTTCCTTACATGGTTGGGCTATAATGGGAACCCCTTGACAGTTCGCCTTGAATAAAACTCCTCCAGCAAGGCCCAACATTGGTTTTACCATTTGCCACCTAGCATTTTTCCCTTGGGTTTTGCAGACTCAAGGGTCATCTTTATTTAAACCCCCGGGCCAGTGCTCCTCTGAGTGTTGGTCCAACCTGTCAGCTTCCGGTGGCCACCAGGGGCAACTCTGGGCTGGCCTACCGGAACCTTGGACAATCCGGTGTGCCCTGAGAACGAGATATGTGCAGCTCCTATCGGGATTTGTCGGCACATTCGGGTGGCTTTGCTGGTCTTGTTTTACCATTGTCGAGATGTCTTGTAACCGGGACTCCAAGTCTGGTCGGGCCGTCCTGGGAGAAGGAATATCCTTCGTTGACCGTGAGAGCTTGTGATGGGCAAAGTTGGGACACCCCTGTAGGGTTTTGAACTTTCGAAAGCCATGCCCGCGGTTATGGGCAGATGGGAATTTGTTAATGTCCGGTTGTAGAGAACTTGACACTTGACTTAATTAAAATGCATCAACCGCGTGTGTAGCCGTGATGGTCTCTTTCCGGCGGAGTCCGGGAAGTGAACACGGTTCTTGTGTTATGTTTGGACGTAAGTAGTTTCAGGATCACTTCTTGATCACTTCTAGTTTTACGACCGTTGCTTTGCCTTCTGTTCTTGCTCTCATTTGCGTATGTTAGCCACCATATATGCTAGTGCTTGCTGCAGCTCCACCTAATACCTTTTCCCTACCCATAAGCTTAAATAGTCTTGATCGCGAGGGTGTGAGATTGCTGAGTCCCGGTGACTCATAGATTACTTCCAAAACCAGTTTGTAGGTGCCGATGATACCGTGCAGGTGACGCAACCGAGCTCAAGGAGGAGCTCGATGAAGATCGTGTGCGTTGAGTTGTTTCATTTCCAGTTGGTCAGTAGTGGAGCCCAGTTGGGGCGATCGGGGACCTAGCAATAGGGGTGGTCTTTCTTTATTTGGTTCCGTAGTCGGACCTTGTTTGTATCTGGATGGTGTAATGTTATATTTATGTATTGTGTGAAGTGGCGATTGTAAGCCACCTCTTTATCCCTTTCTTGTTCAGTACATGGGATGTGTAAAGATTACCCCTCTTGCAACATGCCTACTATGCGGTTAAGCCTCTAAGTCGTGCTCCGACACGTGGGAGATATAGCCGCATCGTGGGTGTTACAAGTTGGTAATCAGAGCCTTCCCCGACTTAGGAGCCCCCTGCTTGATCGAATCGCTGGCGTTGTTGAGTCTAGAAAAATGTTTTTGAGTCTTATAGGATTATATATATCGGAGAGTAGGATTCTTTTTACTCCTCAGTCCCTTCGTCGCTCTGGTGAGGCATCCTGACGTAGAGTTTTGACTCTTCTCTTCTCAAATTTCACTAAATTTTTTTTAGGATCACGCGGGTATCTTGGAATCGTTTCGATGGTTTTGTGACGAGAACATTGTTCTTGGTGCCTCCTGACATTTAGGGGTTGTGGCAGTGTCCCGGGGAGTTGAGCTCCGAGGTGTTGACGTCACAATTTTATCGTTGCAGTTCTGGAATACCTGAGTTTCGCCGACATCGAAAATCTCTTTTATGCAGTTGTTGGTGAGATAACCTCGATGCCACCCAGTACTGGGGCGGGAGTTCGGGAGTATTGCCATAACTCATATAACAGATGCTTTTCGAAGGTTGAGGTAAACGATTTCCGAAGGTTTCTTGGTTATGTGATGAAGGATGGATACAGCCGGATGTAGGATTTGTTAGTTTTGGGTGAGATATTATGCTTCCCCTGTATCCCCAACACCTGATTGCATAATCAGAAAGTTTTGGGAGTTTATAAGTGCGAATTCAAGTAGCTACTAGGATATCTTTCCGATAGATGTATGATATGAAATTGGGGTTCGACGTCTAGTGGTCCGCCTATCCACGGTTGGTTTTACAGTGGTCTCGTTGTGTCTTAAAGAGTCCTTGGCTATGCTGACTCGGGGATGCTTCGTACGTCATGTGCACTGCCTTGTACATGATGATGCTGTACGATCAAGCCCGTGTGGGCCCCACCATGAAAATTTCGGACGAAATCTCTATCATATGTTTCTTCCGGCTTATTTTGCAAGCCAATCCTTGTTTTGTTTTGAGTTGTGGTATTCGAGTTGCTTCGAAGTCAAATGTTGATTCCATACCTTTCCTAAGCGGTGTTCTCATATTTCTATGTGAATACTAATCCTTCTTGATCATCGAGTTTGTCATCTAAATTTCTTCTCTACCGGCGTCTTTCTCTTCAAGTGGTTCCGATCATTTCAACATTTGCAAGATCCAATCTCAGTTCTTCTCAATGGTGTTCATTTCATTCGTCCCAAGCTGCCTTTGTTTTCCCGCCCTCCCACCCTTTTTCATCAAGGACTCAGATTTCTTAATTCGTTATCCATTTTATGGATGTGAAGTCTCTCCATTATTTTCAATCAACATTCTTACCCGGTGGTTCTCTTGAAGATGTTCTACTAGTTCATCATTCTTCGTTCTTTTCTTCTCCGGTGGATTCAATTCAAGCTTTTGGTGTTGATCATATCCTTTAACTCATTTCAAATGTTTTCCATGCCGGTGCACCTTATTATCATCCACTTCTCGCTATTCTTTTGGTCCGGAGTGCTGAAGCTATCTCAAAGGTTCATGTTTCCATTCTTCTTTCATTCAAGCTCTTTCGAGAATGTTATCTCTTTCAAGCCATTTAATTCAACCGGTGCAATCTCTCCTTCAAATTGTTCAATGGTGTTTCTTTGAGTGGGCCCTAACCCACATGTCTTTTCCTAGGATCTTACCTGACTCTTCTATTTTCCCGAAGTTATTCTCAAATTCATTTCAAAGTTGACGAAAGAATGAATTGTCATCAGTCATATGTCTAGTCTCCAAGATCTTCCAAATTCTTTTCATCATTGGCTCAACCTTTCTAATTTTCATTCCGGAGTGCCTCAACAATTCATGGTGGTGTTTCTCATCGTCTTTTCCAACTTTTGAAGACCGAAGAAGAGTTTTCCTCCAAATCTTATCCGTTCTCTTAAAGATTCGTGATTCTAGCTTGATGCCATCCTCTCATAATTGTTGTGAGAATTCTTTGCACCCATCCGAAGTATTTTAGGAGTCTTTTCAGTTTGATTCTCCGGAGCCCACGATCTCAGAATTATTCATTCCAGCTTTCCGCTCTCGTACAATTTCATACCGGTGCATTATTCAAGTATTCTCTTATCAGCTCGTGATCTCTTCGTTCTCTTGTATCAATTCCCTCAAGTATCAACGTCATTCTCTAATTACTCCCGGTGAAGTGTTCATTTTTCTTCATTCATTTTCAAATTCTTATGGTGGTCCGTTCAAGATTACTTCCCTCTTGTTATCATATCTAGTCATTCGTTATTTTCCAAATCCTATCGGTGGTTTGTTGAAGACCTTCTCAAGTTGGCGCTATATCTATCTTAATCCTTTTCTACGAGAATAAGTAGTATGCCAAATCCGTTGCTTGTCATCAATCTAAACTGGTGAAGGATGAGCATAACATAATTCTTATTCTTGATTCACCCAAATGATCAATTCTTTATTCTGGAGGCTCATCAAATTCTCGGTTCGAGATGCTTTATCTTTTATTCCCGAGTTCCAAGCTTCCACTTTATCTCGTCGCAAAGCTCCATTTAATCATTGCAAGGCTTCACCTTGTGGTTTCAACCTCTCTGTCCTTCCGTTTGATCATCCTTTTGTTACCGGAGTTCTTCATGGAGGCTCTACATGATGGTTCTTTAAGGATTTAATTCCTGCTCGAAGTGTTCATTGAGATTCTTTTCTAAGGAGTTCAAGCATTCTTCATTTTGCAATCCGGAGTGCAATTCTTTCACGCTTATCTTTTGAGGTGGTGTTATATCATTCTTGATATTTTCCCTTCGCGTTTCATGATTCACAAGTTTTCAAGAGTGACATATCTAAAATCCATCATTTTCTCTTCGTTCAAGACATCTTTTCAATCCATCAATCTCTTCTTTGGAATTATCTTGGGTTATATTTCACCTAAAGCCTTCCCTAAGGATTGTTTCTATCTATGGTGCTTATAAATGATCCAAGTTCTTCATTCGTCCTCCCGGTGAAATAAGCTTCTCGTCTCCTTGTTCATATCAATCCAATCTTTTTCCCGTGAGTGGCAGGTTGTCACCTCATAATTTGAGATGTATTCCATAAGACCATATCAAGCTTATTCTTTTTGTTGTTGGTTTTCCAACAACTCCGTTCTAGCATTTGTTGTAAGCGTGCTCTCTCAAGACCTTGTTTCCCTCCGTTCATGCCATTCCATTCTTTCTTTTCTTCTGGAGGCATTGTGATGTTGCTCTTTTCTCTCATCATCTCGAATGGTGAGGATCGTGTTCTTTTCGTGCTTATCCATTTAACCGGAGTGTTGTGCCCTCTGCTCAAGTTCTTTTCGCCTTATCAAGTCTTGCACCTCTTTTCAACCGGAGTGCTGTCCGAATTTGTTCTTCTTGTTCCTCTTTTCCTAACGGAGTGCTTTCAACTTTGTTCATCTCTGTTGCATTCTATCTTTCAATTTGTTCAACATCTCAAGCTTCATTGGTTTCACTCGTTTGTCAAAGAAGCAACTTAGTTTTACCTCTTATCTTCCTCTTCCGTTTTCCCTTCGGTGCCATTCTAGATCTCGGGACGAGATCCTCTCGTAGTGGTGGAGTGTTGTGACGCCCCGAGACCGTTGCGCCAGGTGTCTGCCAGATATTCGCTGTCGTTGCCTTGTCATTTGTTTGCGTGTCATGCATTTCATATCATGTCATCATGTGCATCACATTTGCATACATGTTCGTCTCATGCATTCGAGCATTTTCCCCGTTGTCCGTTTTGCAATCCGGCGCTCCTATGTCCTCCGGCGTCCCCTTTTGTCTCTTTTCGTGTGCGGGTGTTAAATGTTCTTGGATTGGACCGAGATTTGCCAAGCGGCCTTGGTATACTACCGGTAGACCGCCTGTCAAGTTTCGTGCCATTTGGACTTTGTTTGATACTCCAACGGTTAACCGAGGAACCGTAAAAGCCTCGTGTGTGTTGCAGCCCAACACTCCTTCAAAGTGGCCCAAAACCCATCCAAACCCCCTCCATCTTCTCGGTCGTTCGATCAGGATCGCGTGGCCGAAAACCGCACCTCATTTGGACTCTCCTAGCTCCCTCTACCTATAAATATGTGTCTCCCTCCGAAATTCTCGCGCAGATAAACCCTAGATCCAACTCCCTCCGTGCCGCCAGACATGTCCGTCCGTGCCGGACGCGTCCACCGCCCTCATCCACGTCGTCCGGGCCAATCAGCATCCGACACATCATCGCCAGCGCCCGTCACCTGTCCCGCCGTCCTTCTGCCGCCGCTCCGGCCCGCCGCGGCCCGCGGGGCCCGTTCCCCGCCGCCACGCGCCCGAGGCTCCCGCGCCTCCTGCGAGCGCCGCCCCGCCGTCATGCCTCCCTCCGCCGCCGATCTGCAGCGCCAGTCACCGGACCTCGCCGCGCCCGAGGCCGCTCGCCTCCGGAATCCGTGCTCCGCCGCCGCCCCTGTCCGCCGGCGCGGCCCGCGCCGCCCCGGACCTCGCCGGCCCCCGGATGCGCCGCCCCGACCCCTCTCTGGCCGGAACCGGTGTCCCCAGTCCTCCGACGACCCCTCCCTTTCTTTTCCGGCGAGCTCCCGATGAAGTCCGCCCAGATCCGCCGCCACCTCGTAATCCGTGCCGGGTCAACCCTAGACTCGGAGGGTGAGATTTTGTGTAAGTCTTTTGCATCTGCCATATTATCTAGCTCTATTCTTCATGTCATAACTTCTCACCCGTAGCTCCGTTTTACGTGCATGATATATCAAATTGTTCGTCTGGATGTCATATTCATTTCATTCCATTGCACCATGCTCATTTGGGTCTATCTTGATGCCCTAAATGCTGTTGCAAGAGTGCTATGTAAATGTTAGGTGCTGATTCTTATCAGTTTATGAGCATTTGTCATTTTTGCCATGATTAATGTGTGTTGCATATGAGTATGAGCTCTACATGTGTTTTGTTATATGCCATGACATCTTTACAGGGGTGTGTGCCATGTATTTTTGTGATCAAGGTGGTGAATAGCACAAGCATGCAAAGTAGCTCTCGTGATGTTGCTGATTTCAGGGACTTAGAATTCTTCTAAGTCATTTCCCGGATGTTATTTTTATGCCATGTGTTCATGTTGCTACAAAGTGATCCATGCCTCTTTTGAGAATGTTCAGTAAGGATGATTGAGGGAGTCCTTGATTAGGGGGTCTCCGGACAGCCGGACTATCTCCATTGGCTGGACTGTTAGACTATGAAGATACATGATTGAAGACTTCGTCTCGTGTCCGGATGGGACTCTACTTGGCGTGGAAGGCAAGCTAGGCAATACATATATGGATATCTCCTCCTTTGTAACCGACCTTGTGTAACCCTAACCCTTTCCGGTGTCTATATAAACCGAAGGGTTTTAGTCCGTAGGACAACAATCACAACATACAATCATACCATAGGCTAGCTTCTAGGGTTTAGCCTCTCTGATCTCATGGTAGATCTACTCTTGTAACACCCATATCATCAATATTAATCAAGCAGGACGTAGGGTTTTATCTCCATCAAGAGGGCCCGAACCTGGGTAAAACTTCGTGTCCCTTGCCTCCTGTTACCATCCGGCCTAGACGCACAGTTCAGGAGCCCCTACCCGAGATCCGCCGGTTTTGACACCGACATTGGTGCTTTCATTGAGAGTTCCGCTGTGCCGTCGCCACCAGGAAGGATGTCTCGCCCCGTCTTTAAAAACGGAACTATCGCTGAAGGAGCTCTGGCTATCGGCCAAACTCTCCGGCTAGGTGGTTCTCTTATGACCGCCTGTTCGGCCGCTGCGCCGACGATGACTTCTCGGGTCATCGAAAGCAATCTTCACATCAACTCGGAACTCGCCGAGCAGTTAGATCCAATGGAGCTCTCTTCCCTGAACGAGCTTTTGGATCGTATTGCCGCCCTGGGAGTCGCTGCAGACTACGATCAGATTGGGCTTAAACATGATCTGAGAGAAATTAACTCTCCCCAGGTCACCCATCACGTCGCAGTGGTGGAAGAACAAGGCGACAACCCTTCATCTATATTAAGGACTAGCTACGTCCGGATTCCCGATCCCTCCAAGATGGATACCCGCGGAGGGGAGGATGTCACTCAAAGCCTGAACCCAGAATCAGGCAACAGGCTAGATTTACCGGAAAACATCCAGGAATCCAAACTTTCGAGTTCGGAAACTCCTTGGCCACTGAGCCTCAGATTGGGTGAGGATTCAGATTCAATTCCACCCACCCACCCAAACATGCGCGATCTGTCCCAAATTAGGCAAGAGCCTGAAGAAATAGTACACCATTACTGGGCCAGATTCCTCCTGATCAAGAACAGGATAAAGGACTGTCGCGAGGAAGACGCAATTTCACTCTTCTGCAATAATTGCACGGACAAGGGAATCCTCAACACCATAATTCATCGCGAAATTACAAACTTTGCCGACTTGGTGTCCATAGTACGAAAGTACTATGCGATGGAAAGCGCCTGGAAAACCGATATAAAATTTTGGGATAATCCGGCCCTGAATACAAACCCAGTCCGAAATAAAAGGGTGCATTATCACAATACACCTGGGTTAACTACCAAAAAGCAAAAGCCCTCTACGGGGCAAGGAACCGTACTGGAGGGATGGCTCAACGGACCCTGCAAAATTCATAGTACAGTGGATGCAATACCAACGCACAGCCTTAGAGCATGCTGGATACTCTGGCAGGTGGCCAAAAGTGGCGAGGATCTACTCCTCCCAAAAACCACAGAGCACCACCCCGAGGACAACAATACGGTCTTAACGGTCTTTGAGACCTTCGCGTCAAAGAATAGACGGAAACGAACACTCCGCAGCACGTCCGAAATCTGCCACATAGAAGAAACAAATCCTTGGAGCGACACGGCTATTACCTTCAATGCCAGTGACGAACCTAAATTCCGAACAGCCCGAGTGCCAGCCGCACTGGTCCTCAGTCCAATTGTGGACGACTTTAGACTCACCAAGGTACTCATGGACGGCGGCAGCGGATTAAACCTCATCTATGAGGAAACTCTTCAAAAGATGGAAATAGACTGGAGCCGCATTAAGCAAAGTAGCACAACCTTTAGAGGAATCATCCCCAGATGGGAAGCACGCTGCGCTGGAAAAATCACACTAGACGTGGTATTCGGCATGCCGGATAACTACATGTCCGAAGAAATTACATTCCAAGTTGCCCCGTTCAGCAGCGGATACCACGCTCTACTAGGGCGGGAGGCATTTACAATATTCCAAGCCATACCCCATTATGGGTACATGAAGCTCAAAATGCCCGGGCCCAACGGAATCATCACTCTTGTTAGTGATCCGGACATAGCACTCCGCACCGAAAATAAGACAGCTGCACTGGCCCTTGAGGCACTATCCGAAGCCCTAGCAGCCGAAGAACTAACTGCGCTGCGCTCCATGGGGAACAGGGACGACGTGATACTTGATAAAAGATCCAAGTCCACCTCCTTTAAGCCGGCGGACGAAATAGTCAAATTCCAAGTCCATCCAACGGACCCTACAAAAACAGCTTCCATCGGGGCACAATTAAACCCTGATGTCGACGCCGCACTACGAGAGTTCCTACGCGAGAACTGGGACATCTTTGCCTGGCACCCTTCAGACATGCCAGGAATCCCACGCAGGCTGGCTGAACACAGCCTAAATATCCTAAAAGGATTCAAGACAGTCAAGCAGGCTCTTCGACGTTTCTCCGAACCTAAAAGACAAGCCATGTGAGAGAAACTAGCCAAGCTATTGGAGGCCGGATTCATCAGAGACATAAAACATCTGGACTGGCTAGCAAACCTAGTGATGGTACCTAAGAAGGACAAATCCTGGCGCTTCTGCGTCGATTTTAAGGACCTTAACAAGGCCTGCCCAAAAGATCCCTTCCCCCTCCCCCGCATCGATCAAATCATCGATGCTACCGCAGGACATGACTCATTGTGTTTCCTCGACGCATACTCCGGCTACCATCAAATCAAAATGGCGGAGCCAGACCAAGCCGCAACGGCATTCATCACACCATATGACCCATTCTGCTTCAACACAATGCCCTTCGGGCTAAAGAACGCCGGTGCAACATATTAGCGCATGATTCAGACATGCCTGGCAAACCAGATCGGCAAAATAGTGGAGGCATACGTGGATGACGTGGTCGTTAAAACCAAGCATGTCGAAACTCTAGTAGACGACTTGAGGCTCACATTCGACAACCTCCGAACATATGACATCAAGCTCAATCCGGAAAAATGCGTTTTCGGCGTACCAGCAGGTAAGTTCCTGGGATTCATTGTCTCCAGTAGAGGTATTGAAGCTCATCCGGCCAAAATTTGAGCGTTGTCACAGTTGGCTACCCCAACAGACCTCAAACAAATACAAAAATTAACTGGATGCGTGGCGGCTCTAAGCCGCTTTATCTCCCGCTTGGGAGAAAAGGCATTACCCCTTTATCACCTCCTCTGGCGCACCGAACACTTCGAGTGGACGGACGCCGCCATGGCCGGACTCAACGAAATAAAGGCCATATTGGCAACAAACCCAGTCCTGGCCGCGCCAAACATTGGCGAACCAATGCTATTATACATTGCGGCAACTCATCAAGTAGTAAGCGCAGTGCTTGTCGTCGAGCGAGAAGTGGACGGACACAAATTTCCCCTTCAAAAGCCGGTTTACTACGTGTCCACTGTCCTTACTCCATGCAAATCACGGTACCCGCATTATCAAAAGATAGCATACGCGGTATTCATGGCATCCCGGAAGCTGCGACACTACTTTTAAGAGTGTTCGATAACGGTAGCCTTGGAAGTACCACTTAACGATATTATAAACAACCACGACGCGACGGGCCGGATTGCCAAATGGGCCATTGAGCTCCTCCCGTTTGACATAACTTACAAGCCACGGTGAGCTATTAAATCGCAAGTTTTGGCTGACTTCGTCGCTGAATGGACGGAAGCTGAACTCCCTAAAGAGTACGGCACATATTCAAACTGGATCATGCACTTCGACGGCTCCAAAATGTTGGCTGGTCTGGGGGCTGGCGTCGTTTTGACATCCCCAACAGGAGACACCATTCAATACGTACTACAAATAATGTATACGGACTCCAACAACGCAGCCGAATATGAGGCCCTTCTACATGGTCTCCGGATGGCAGTATCCATGGGCATTCAACGCCTAGAGGTGCGCTGGGATTCAAACCTCGCGATATCCCAAATAAATGGAGACTTTGATGCCAAGGATCCAAAAATGGCCGCTTATCGCAATGCAGTCCTCAAAATGTCAGCTCGATTCGAGGGGCTCGAATTTCACCATGTGGCCCGAGAAAACAATCAGGCGGCGGATATCCTTGCCCGCATTGGCGCAAAATGTGACGCGGTCCCTCCCAACGTTTTTCTTGAAAGGCTTTTCAAGCCATCCGTAGCATGGGAAGGGGACACCTGTAACAACAGTCCGGACCCGGCCAAAATACCCGATACCGAACTCTATGACACAATCGGAGGCTCCGCCACCGAAATAACACAATCAGCCCACGAAATAATGGCCATTATTGCCCCGTGGACAGAACCATTCCTGGCCTACCTAATTAGACAGGAACTTCCGGAGGACCACAATGAGGCACGCTGCATAGTGCGGCGATCCAAAGCCTACAGGGTCCACGAGGGAGAATTGTATAAAAAAAGCGCTACCGGAGTCCTTCAAAGGTGCATCTCCGAAGAGGAAGGGCGGAATCTTTTGGCAGAAATTCACGCCGGACTCGGCGGCCATCATGCCGCAGCCCCGGCTCTTGTAAGCAAGGCCTTCCGCACAGGATTTTATTGGCCAACGGCCCGGGCAGATGCACAGAACTTGGTCCAACGCTGAACCGATTGCCAGCTCTTTGCAAATCAAAGCCACATGCCACCCACCGCCCTCCAAACGATCCCCATTACATGGCCCTTCACGGTCTGGGGGCTTGACATGGTCGGACCCCTTAAAGGGGGAACCCACAAGAAAAAAATACTTATTGGTCATGGTGGATAAATTCACCAAATGGATAGAGGCTAAACCGGTAAAAACAACCGAATCCGGACCGGTGATAGATTTCATATCCGGGGTTGTACACCGTTACGGCATCCCCCACAGCATCATTACTGATAATGGCACGAACTTCACGGCCGACGAGGTAAAACTCTGGTGCATCAAAATGGGCATCAAGCTCGATTACGCTTCAGTCTATCACCCACAAACCAACGGTCAAGTCGAACGAGCAAATGGTCTTATAACGAGCGGCATTAAACCCCGATTAGTGCACTCCCTAACGGAGTCCGATACGCACTGGGTAGAGGAGCTCGACTCTGTACTCTGGGGACTGCGGACCACACCGAATCGTAGTACCAGATATACACCATTTTTTATGGTGTACGACGCAGAGGCAGTCCTGCCCTGTGACATAATTCATGACTCACCTCGAGTGCGCATGTACGAAGAAAGAGAAGCTGAGCTCGATCGGTAGGACGGTCTGGACACATTGGAGGAAGAGCACAACGTAGCCAAAGCCCGTTCCGCATTTTACCAGCAGCAGGCTCGCAGATACCAAAGCAGAGAAGTACGGGCCAAAACTTATAATGTTGGCGAACTAGTTCTACGGCTGCCGGACAAGAAAAAGAACAAGCTCGAGCCCAAATCGGAAGGTCCCTTCATTATCGACCAAGTTTTGACCGGTGGAGCGTACCGACTGCAGGATGCATCGACCAGTCGACTCGAGCCAAACCCATGGAACGCAGCCAGGCTCCGAAGATTCTACGCCTAGCTCCGGACTTTACGTTAGTCCCCTCCCTTCGTCTATTTTCTGCATATGCATCATCTGTCTTGTTTCCCTTTCTTTCTTTTTATTTCCCTAGGCCTTCAAGGATCACCTTGTGCCTCATTCATACATCATAGATGCGCTAGCCGCACTCTTCATACCTGGGGGCTTCTCTCATAGAAGCTTAAATTATTTACCTGGGCCCAACGCCCAACACATGTGTTATACTTCCGCATGTACCTTTTTTCACCATTGTATGCATCGATATGACTTAAGTTTTGGCCAAGCTGGGTTGCTTGGCTCTTGTATTTATGCCCTACGTTCCCGTTAATTCGGCTAGGGCATAAGGGGAGCACCTCTGCGATTGTTACTGCCGGGTCAGCCGGACATGTATCTCAGACTGGGTGAAGCCGAAAGCTAGCATTCTTAAGGGAATATTCGGTCGGTGAACAAAAGATGACTTTTATTTATTATCCATATCTGCCCCCAGACGTTTTCACTGCGC
Organism: Triticum urartu; assembly: GCF_056163025.1. NCBI lineage: Eukaryota > Viridiplantae > Streptophyta > Magnoliopsida > Poales > Poaceae > Triticum > Triticum urartu. The sequence goes on along the minus strand of NC_141874.1, from coordinate 62,161,025 downwards.
TTCTTGTCGCAGTCCGGACATGCACTTTAGGGCATGCCTACCCAGGGAAAGGAACCCTTAACGGAACTATTCTCTCTGGAAGATGTTTCTTACTACACATGTAATATAACATAACTAGTTGGGCACTTGTCTGATAAAGCACTAATGACCCCTACGCCTGGTCTCCACGCATGCCCCAGTTCTTATATAACCGAGAGGGTATTCGGATACACTCCGGACTGTCAGGTCCCGAGGTTGAAGCGAAAAGGTCCGCCACGACAAATGATCTACAATCCGGCTAGAAGACATCATATATCTCACTTTAAAATTACATACTCAATTTGACTGGTTGAATTCCTCTTCAATGCCTTCCAATAGGCTGTCTAGTCTACAGTCCTGTTGGGAATACTTTGCGGCCAATTCTACTTGGCCGTATACTAAATTCACAGGGATCTCCTTGCCATCAGGCCCCACAGGTCCAACTTCGGCCATGTGGTTCAGGTCAGCCTTCGTGTACCGTGTCTTCACCATTTCCCAAGCTTCCTTGGCGCCCTGATGGCAGGACGATATCTTCCATAATCGGAAACGCCACGGTGCTCCCTTCTGCTTTTCTGCAAGCTCTCCAAGGCCTTCGGGTATGGAGACGGACGGCCACAATGCCTGGGCAACGCCTTGCATCACCTGCCGAACTCGTTCGTGCAACTGTGCGAGCTTGGGAAGAAGATCACCCATTGAACTAGGCATCTCCTCGGCAGGATGACCTGTTAGCATACATACAGACATAACTCTGTCAGCCAGCTTCCTCGCCGAACTCTTTTTCAAAGTTCGTTCAAGCACTTACTAAATATGCCGCGTTGAAGCCGCCGATTCTCCTTAACAAAGTCCGACAGTTGGGCACGAACATCTTTTAGTTCCACGCCCAGCTTGGTGTTGGCATCTTGGAGATCATTCTTCTCCTGCCTCACCCTTGTAAGCACGCTCTCACCGGCCTTCAGCTGGCATATGAGCTGTTGCTTATCCGGATTCACTCCAACATCATCTGCAATTTTATTGTCAGATCTGCATATAAAGCCGCACTCTAATATGATACTTATCATTTGACGGATATGATACCATAGGGGGTCTCTTTGGGCTCCCCTGCTGCGGCCATTGCGGCCTGGAGTTGGGCTTTGCACTCTTCCAGCTCCTGGGATAGTTGAGTATTCTTTTCTGTAAAAACCTACATAACAAATGATCCTTAAATCAGTTATCCTAACTGTTTCAAGTCTTAGGGGCTACTGATATATATAATCATCAAATTTTCTCACCCGTATGTCTTTTACATACTGCTCTGTGGCTCTGGCTAGACCATTTTGAGCGGCACGGAGGTGCGCGTCTCCCGAGTTGAAGGCATCCAATGCCTCTTGGGAGAAACAAGCGTCACGAAGAACAGTCCGGCAACGCCTGTGGTTCATGGCAGTTTCCACCTCGGAATGGGTGGCGGACAGTCTATCCGTATCCTCTGTCGGAGGAGCACCCGACGCACACCTTGTACTCGTTCCCACCTCTGAGTCCGGCCTTGGAGCCTGGCTTGTGGAGGCGCGATTGGTAGCCTCTCCGGGCATAGTCCGGTGAGCGCTCTTTTTCCTGAAAAGAAGACACGGCTGTTATACGGCAACAGAAAAAAGGAGAGCACAAGGACGGATCCCTTTTTAAGTGCTGGGATTTCAATCTCAGTCACCTGTGAGGCTGGAACTAGCCTAGGGTAATCGGCCGTAATGGCCACCAAGGTATTGTCATTACTCCCTTGGTAAAAAACCCTGTCGATTAGCTCCACGGATATGTCCGGATCCTCCTGGGAGGCCGGGTCAAGGGACCGTCCAGGGTCCTCAGGCTGTGGAGGAGGGCTATTTATCTCCTTTACGGCCTGGCGCAACTCCTGCGATGAAATCGCCAGAATAAATACTTAAGCTACAGGAATACGAAACGGATGGGCGAGAAAAAGTCTCCGCTTACCCAGCTCGGAGGATTGTACATAGAGAATCCGCCCCGTGGGTTGACACAGAGGAATTCCTCCTCTTCTCCCTTGTACAAAGTGGACAAGATCTTTGTTAGGTCAGCAGCCGATCCCGGCCCTTTGCGGCCGTGGCGGGTGGTGTCGTCCTCCCCGTTGAAGTCCCACATGGGGTGGCCTCTATACTGGAGCGGCTGCACCCCCCGCACAATGCATATAGCCATGACCTCGATCATGGTCAATCCGGATCGAGCTATAGAGCTTATCTGGCTCATCAGATAAAGAATGTCCCGATCGTCTTCCTCTAGGGGGCTCCGTGGACGCCAGCTCTGGAGCTTCTTCAAAGGGGCGTTGTCAAACTTAGGAAGGCTGATCCGAATAGGGTCCGGAAGGGGGACATCTTCTATATAAAACCATTCTGAAGGCCAGTCTTCGGACGTCTTCTTCGGGGTCCCGGATAGGTATCCGGTCCCAGCAATATGCCACACTTCGGCTCCGCCCACTTGATATATTGATCCCTTCTTAGAACGGGGCACAAGGTAGAACATCTTCTTCCACAAAGCGAAATGAGCCTCACAGCCCAAAAATAACTCGCAAAGGGCTACGAATCCCGCGATATGCAGCAGGGAGGCAGGCGTAAGGTTGTGCAGCTGGAGGCCATAGAACTCCAGAAGCCCCCGGAGAAACGGATGAATTGGGAATCCGAGCCCTCTTACCAGATAAGGGACAAGGCATACCTGCTCCCCCTTGGAGGGATTGGGACGGCTCTCCGCTTGCTCTCCGCCATTATAGGTGGCAAGCCCGGCTCGAACTGGGACTAGGTACGCTGGGGGAAGAAATCCCTTGGACTGAAGCATCACCAATTTGTTGTGTGGGATGGAACATCTCTCCAAATCTCCAGGCTTGGAACTAGGGGTGCGAGAGGAGGAGCTGCGTCGACCGGCCATGGTGGAATGGATCTCTGTCAGGCACGCTCCGATGAAGACTCAGCAAGGGAGGATGATGTGATTTGGATCTGAATCCTCGTCTTTTTAAATGGGAGGCTCATTTACATAGCTAGGGGGGTAAGTGTGAAAACACCCTGGCTCTTCACATTCGCTCGACATGTGGAAAGTGGCCATTATTGGGCGTAGAAGCCAAGGAGTACAAACCGTCACAAGGAACCGGACATTATTTCGACAGGTACACAGAATTAGGAGAAGGAACCCGCCTTGCAATGCCGAAGACAATTGCGCGCCGGACTCATCGTCATTGAAGCCTGGTTCGGGGGCTACTGAGGGAGTCCTGGATGAGGGGGTCTCCGGACATCCGGACTATCTCCATTGGCCGGACTGTTAGACTATGAAGATACAAGATTGAAGACTTCGTCTCATGTCCGGATGGGACTCTACTTGGCATGGAAGGCAAGCTAGGCAATACGTATATGGATATCTCCTCCTTTGTAACCGACCTTGTGTAACCCTAACCCTCTCTGGTGTCTATATAAACCGAAGGGTTTTAGTCCGTAGGACAACAATCAGAACATACAATCATACCATAGGCTAGCTTCTAGGGTTTAGCCTCTCTGATCTCGTGGTAGATCTACTCTTGTAACACCCATATCATCAATATTAATCAAGAAGGACGTAGGGTTTTACCTCCATCAAGAGGGCCCGAACCTGGGTAAAACTTCGTGTCCCTTGCCTCCTGTTACCATCCGGCCTAGACACACAGTTCGGGACCCCCTACCCGAGATCCGCGGTTTTGACACCGACAATGATTTTGAGATATTATTAAGTTCTATCCATCCATGCCTTTGTTTGCAATTATGGAGTACCCTAGCATGACTCGATCTTGCTCTACTTTTGCTATAAAATGTTCCTGGCAGATTGTTTACATGTTAATCAATTTTGCCAAGCTTATTGTAGTTGATCCTTGCATGCTATGAGATTGTTCTTGCGATGTATAGCTTCTTGATCATGTCTTCTTGCTGGGTGTATGCTTAGCTTGTCATGCAATGCCTTGTGTTGAGTGCATCGAGCTCGCAAACATGCCTTCATAATTCTGTTTATGCCATGTCCAGTTTTCTTCTAAGTCTGAATCTGTTTACGAAACTTGCTATGTTTACATGGGTGCCATTGTATCTTCTGATCCCTTTTGGCTTATGGTAAGTAAGGGACTTTTGTTATATGCGTTGAGTAGTTTCATGCCATGCCTTGCTTTGCCATGATATGTTCCTGTAACATGTTGTTATCTTGCTCTAAACATTGCTTCCTGATGTAATCCTGACATGTTGTTATTTTCACTAAGTCAGTGAACCTGATATCTTTTGCACTTTTGCCATGCTTGTTTGAACCTGCTATTGTGTGATTTAGCCGTAGCTCAGTGTTCATATTTTGTCAAGCAAATTGAGTAGATCACTGCCATGTGTTTTGTTGCTATGTTAGAGTGTAGTAGCTTATTTTTCTTGATGCATTTAGATGGCATCGTGCTGTTAATCGCAGCTTTGTGCCAGTATTGTTTTGCTTGCCATTTCCAAACCGTGCATCCGATTCCGGTGATCTTTATATCATTTCGACCGAAATCAACTCATCTTTCCAGCGGCACTCTTGGTTTGCCAAGTTGAGGCCTGATTCAATCTTTTCCTTCCGGAGCATGCATATGCATTGCATATCACATCCCGCATGTCATGCCATGTTTTGCATCATGTTGCTTGCGCATTGCACCGTGGTTGATTGTTGTTTCCTGTGCTTGTGTTCTTGCCTTCGGTAGAGCCGGGAGACGAGTTCGTGTTCGAGGAACCCGTTGAGTTCGTTTACGAGGATCAAGCTTTCGTCTTCTCGGAGAACTTTGCAGGCAAGATGACCATACCCTCGAAATCATTTCTATCTTTGCTTGCTAGTTGCTCGCTCTTTTGCTATGCCTTTGCCATGATACCTACCACATGCTATATCATGCCTCCCATATTGCCATGTCAAGCCTCTAACCCACCTTGTCCTAGCAAACCGTTGTTTGGCTATGTTACCTCTTTGCTCAGCCCCTCTTATAGCTTTGCTAGTTGCAGCTGAAGATTGGAGTTTGTTCCTTGTTGGAACATGATTATTGTTGGGATATCACAATATCTCTTATTTTTATTAATGCATCTATATACTTGGTAAAGGGTGGAAGGCTCGGCCTTATGCCTGGTGTTTTGTTCCACTCTTGCCGCCCTAGTTTCCGTCATACCGGTGTTATGTTCCTTGATTTTGCGTTCCCTACACGGTTGGGCTATAATGGGAACCCCTTGAAAGTTCGCCTTGAATAAAACTCCTCCAGCAAGGACCAACATTGGTTTTACCATTTGCCACCTGCATTTTTCCCTTGGGTTCTGTAGACTCAAGGGTCATCTTTATTTAAACCCCCGGGCCAGTGCTCCTCTGAGTGTTGGTCCAACCTGTCAGCTGCCGGTGGCCACCAGAGGCAACTCTGGGCTGGCCTACCAGAACCTTGGACAATCCGGTGTGCCCTGAGAACGAGATATGTGCAGCTCCTATCGGGATTTGTCGGCACATTCGGGTGGCTTTGCTGGTCTTGTTTTACCATTGTCGAGATGTCTTGTAACCGGGATTCCGAGTCTGATCGGGCCGTCCTGGGAGAAGGAATATCCTTCATTGACCATGAGAGCTTGTGATGGGCAAAGTTGGGACACTGTTGGGGATATTACTACCAGTATGACCAGCCCAGGAGGGGCCGGGTCAGCCCTAATGGCGGGTTACATAAGAAGCCCGATAAACATTCAAGATGATAGTTTGCTAAACGTATAGAAGGCCCAAAGGCCTGGGGCCGGTTTAAGGCCTGATACTGTAAACCGCCGTATGTAAGGAAAGACTTGTAAAGAAAGGCATGTAAAGGAAGTCACCGATCCGGACACGATTATGAGCCGGCCGGGACTCTGTAGGCCACCAGGCGTCAACCCGTGTATATAAGGGGACGACCCGGTGGCGGTTTAGGGGAGCGAGAACCAAGTCAATAAACAAGCCGGCGAGTTAAGCCTCTTGGAGATCGAAACTTCAGCAATACCAATGGCAACTAGACGTAGGCTTTTACCTTCATCGTAAGGGGCTGAACTAGTATAAAAACTCTCTCGTGTGTCCTTTGTCCTGATTAACCCCTTTAAGCTTCCTAGTGCGATGACCCTACGACTAAGTCCTTGCTCCAGGACATCTGCCGTGTCAACTCCATGACAGTTGGCGCCCACCGTGGGGCCAGCGCATGGTGGATTTGAGTTCTTGAAGGGCAACTTCGAAGGGCTCAAGGGATACACTGTGGGCCAGATGACCAAGAGTCGTGGCGGCAAACTCTACATTGACAACGAAGGCTGGGGCCTCGAGGCCGGCTCGATCGAGTACGGGTACCGGGTCCCCTTCGGCGGAATTCACGTCTTCATCGGCCGGATCGGCGATTCAGGCCCTGAGCCGGACGTCCACACCAACCTCATCGAAACGGCTCAATGCACCGGGTCTGCCTGTGTTCAATCTATCGTGAAACATGCCTTCGTAGGCTGCATCCATGGCGGTGAATACTCTGAAGGATCGATGGAAGGCGGGGAGACGGCCATCTGCTCTAATACTGTATCATCAACCGGTGAGACGGACTCGTTGTACCAACTGCAAGACGGCATGCTCGGGGGTTGTTCCGATGGCACCAGTATTCCGGACCCCCTTGAGCCGCCGAATTGGGCCGGAGTCTTCATGGCGGGGACGCAGCCCAGGCAGAACTCCACCGCAGCGGCAGCAACAACTACTGGGTCGGCAGCAGCCGGGTCAGGAGACCCCGCGCGCCCCCGGCTCAGATTCTAATGGACCTCATGGATAAGCTGATGACTCTGTTAACCGCTATGGTAGAACCGGTGGATAAAGCCCAGCACAACGCAAAAGTGGCACGCATGCGGGAGGAGATGGTGCAAGCTAAAGAAAATCTAGCCGCGGAGGAAACCCGGATGGCAGTAGAACAAGCAGCTCTGGATGCTCGTGCTCAGCAGCTTCAGGCAGAAACTTTCCGGCTCTCGGTGGATCTTAATGCATCAAACGAGGTCATGAGGAGGAGGCATCAGAAAACTCAGTCGCGTCTGCCTCTAACGCTGGATCCGAGGAACCTGTTCCATACACCCGGAGCTGGGGGAAGCAACCCGCCAGAGGCAAACCGGGTCACGACACCCGACGCACCAGTTCAGCCATGCACCATGGAGCCGCCTCGCATGAATACAACTCCTCCTCATTATGTATCAACACCTCTGGGTCACTTCTCCAACCCTATGGAAAATCTCATCGCAGCGTCGGCTCATTTGGCAGCTCTCCCAATGGAAGGCGACTCGCCAGCAGCAATTGAAACCCGGAGGGTAAGAGAACTACTTCAGACAGCTTTGGCCCAGCAGGATGCATACTCCTACAGTCGAGACATGATTCATTCAACTCCTCACCCAAGCCGGAGCCCGAGCTATAGTAGGTACATGGAGTCCGCAAAGATTTCAAGTAATGCTCAATGCCACAACCGGCCATATAGGCATGAGCCGGTGCGGGCAGGAGCCCTTAACTTGGCAGATCAGGAGAGGATTCGTCAAGAGGCAGAACGGGCGGCTCAGATAGCGGCAGAGCAGGCGGCTCACCAAACCTTTCCGGCTTATCCAGCAACCTCGGTTGGGGCAGGAGTGGCCACAAGAACCGGAGGCGTACCTTGCCTGGTCCCAGCCATACGCAATGAGCGGTTGCCCAAGGATTTCAAGGGGCCTTGTAAGGTGCCTAATTACACGGCTGACCTACAGTCGGGGGCTTGGATTGAGAGTTATGAGATGGTTATGGAGCTGTTGGAGGTTAGCAATGCTGCAATGGCCAAGTATTTTACCATGATGTTGGATGGAACGGCTTAGACCTGGTTGAAGGGATTGCCACCCAATTCTATCGGCTCATGGGAAGAGTTGAAAGCACGGTTCATCCAGAACTTTAAGGACACATGTAAGCAGCCAATGTCGATTGTGGACCTGACCAATTGCAGGCAAGAGGATGGTGAATCTACAACCCATTGGGTGCGCCGGGTCAAGGAGATAATACATTCATCTGATAAGATGGATGCCGGCTCAGCAGTTTTGATGTTGGAGAAAAATTGCCGTTTTGAACCTCTGGAGCAGAAGTTGGGGCGGCTTAAACGTGACTGTAATGACATGGGGACGTTGATGGCAGCTCTTGTCAAGTATGCCGATTCTGATACCACCAAGGACCCGGTGTCTGATGAAGAAAAGGCAACAAAGGGAAAGAAGAACGGCAATGGCAAGGGTCACCAGCATAACCCAGCGAATCAGGGAGGTAATAAACGTAAGGCTGATGAGTTTGTTGCTAATACTAATGCGCAGGGTGATAATTAGCGGCGCAAGGGCAGACAACCCCCTCGATCGGGCGGGTCAGGCCCCACCCTTGAGCAGTTGTTGAATGAACCTTTTCCAAAACACGGCACCCGGGAGAAACCAGCCACCCACTTGTGGAAGGATTGCATGATCATGAAGGCATTTAAAAATTCAAACGCATTTGATGGGGGTCACGGCCCAGGTGGCGGCGGCTTTCAGGGCCCGGGCGCCGGTTCAAGCAGAGGAGGTTTCCAGGGTCAGGGTTATCCTGGTCACCAGGGAGGATATAATCAGCAACACGGCCAAGGGAATCAACAGCAGCAACAATCCGGCTATCAGAGCAACCCGAAGCAGTTGAGTAGCAGATAGTATCATGTCTTTACTACCGATTTATGTAAGAGGGACCAGAAACTCCACAAGAGGGCCGTCAATACCGTTGAACCGGCAATTCCACGTTCTCTACGTTGGTCGGAGCAGCCTATTGTGTGGAGCAGAGAGGATCACTCGCCCCGGGTTGATAATCCGGGTCACTTAGCTTTGGTAGTGGCACCTCAGGTTGGTGGGTACAAGTTTACTAAGGTACTCATGGATGGAGGCAGCAACATCAACATCCTTTACTATGAGACGTTCCGCCGGATGGGATTGACGGATAAAAATCTTAAACAATCCAACACTGTTTTTCACAGTGTGGTACCTGGTAAATCGGCATACATAGTTGGGAAGATTGAGCTGGAAGTAGCCTTTGGGGATGAGTATGACTCCAGAGCAGAAAAATTAACCTTTGAAGTGGTTAAGATCAAAAGCCCATATCATGCTCTGTTTGGGCAGCCGGCTTATGCCAAGTTCATGGCTCGGTCGTGTTATGTATATTTGCAGCTCAAGATGCCAGGTCATAAGGGCACCATTACAGTACATGGGAGCCGGAAGATAGCATTGGAATGTGAAGAGGGTGATACCGCCTATGCTGAATCTATTTGTGCAACAGAGGAGTTAAAATTCTACAAGGATCATGTTAACCCGGGGGACATGACGTCATTAAAGAAACCAACAACAGAGCATGAGCCGGAGTTGAAATTCAAATCAGCTGATGACACTAAGATGGTTGACTTTGTACCTGGCGACTCATCCAAACAGTTCATCATCAGCGCAAACTTGGATCCGAAATAGGAAAGCGCGCTCATCGAGTTCATCCGTGAGAACCGGGACATCTTTGCATGGAAACCTTCAGACATGCCGGGTGTCCCGAGGGAGTTCGCTGAGCACACTCTTAATATCGATCCAAAGTTCAAACCTGTCAGACAGTTCTCCGACGGTTCAATGAAGAAAGGCGCAAGGCCATCGGAGAAGAGGTGGCCCGGCTCTTGGCAGCTGAGTTCATTGTGGAGGTCTTTCACCCCGAATGGTTGGCTAACCCGGTGCTGGTACTCAAGAAGAATGGCACCTGGCGTATGTGTGTGGATTACACAGATTTGAACAAGGCTTGTCCGGCTGATCCTTTTGCTCTCCCCCGTATTGATCAGATCATTAATGCTACGGCGGGTTGCGCATGGCTGAGTTTCTTAGATGCTTATTCCGGTTATCATCAGATTAAGATGGCAGTGAAGGATCAAGAAAAGACAGCTTTTATAACTCCTTTTGGAGCTTTCTGCTATGTGTCTATGCCTTTTGGGCTTAAGAGTGCCCAAGCGACTTACCAGCAGTGTGTGCAGAATTGTCTTCACGATCAAATTGGGCGCAATGTTCATGCTTATGTGGATGATATAGTGGTAAAATCCAGGGAAGAGGAAACCTTGGTCACAGACCTGAAAGAGACTTTTGATAATCTTCGGGTTTACAAGATGATGCTTAACCTGGTCAAGTGTGTTTTTGGAGTGCCAGCCGGCAAGCTCTTGGGTTTTTTGGTGTCTAACCGAGGTATTGAAGCTAACCCAGAGAAAATCAAGGCAATTACATCTCTAGCCAAACCAACCAGCGTCAATGATGTTCAGCGACTAGCGGGTCGTGTGGCTGCTTTGAGCCGGTTCATAAGCCGGTTAGGGGAAAAGGCTATGCCTCTGTATCAGTTGATGAAGAAAACAGATGTTTTTGTTTGGAGCGATGTTGCGAACGCTGCTTTTGAGGATCTGAAGGCACAACTGGCTGAGCCGCCGGTCCTAGCTGCTCCAATTGAGAAAGAGCCGGTATTGTTATACGTGGCTGCCAACTCACGGGCTGTTAGTGTGGCTATGGTGGTAGAGCGCAAGGAGGCTGGCAAAGAGCATCTAGTTCAGCGGCCGGTTTATTATGTCAATGAAGTGCTAATTGAGTCTAAGCAACGATATCCCCATTGGTAGAAGCTTGTTTATGGGGTATTCATGGCAAGCCGGAAGCTTAAGCATTGCTTTCACGGACATCCAATCACTATGGTTAGCTCTGCTCCTTTGGGAGACATTATTCAAAACAGAGAAGCCACGGGGCGAGTAGCCAAGTGGGCAATTGAGCATGGGTCTCATGGGTTGAAGTATGTTCCACGTACTGCAATTAAGTCTCAAGCCCTGGTTGACTTCATCAATGACTGGAAAGAGATGCAGATGCTGGAAGAGAAGCCGGACAACACATATTGGACTATTCATTTTGATGGATCCAGGCAATTGGAGGGCTCGGGGGCTGGAGTTGTGTTAACTTCGCCACGAGGTGATAAATTTTGTTATGTGTTATGGTTGATGTTTCCATGCACTAACAACGCAGCAGACTATGAAGCCTTGCTCCATGGTCTTTGAGTGGCAAAGGAGATGAGCTTGAGCCGGGTCAGATGTCTTGGTGACTCAGATCTAGTGGCTCAATAGGTATCTGGCAAGTGGGATTCCAAAGACCCTCTCATGGCGGCTTATCGCCGAGAGGTCGATGCTGTTCCAGGATATTTTAAAGGTTATCAGGTGGAACACATTGACCGTCGAAAGAACGAAGCGGCTGATGCTTTAAGCCGGCTAGGGTCTCAGCATAAGCTGGTGCCACCCAACACCTTTTTGGATGTTTTGCATAACCCCTCTGTCAAGTTTCCCATAGAAGAAGATTTAGCTATTCCTGACCCAGAGGCGCAGTTGGTAGCGGCTCTTCATGTCATCCGAGATTGGACGATACCATTCTGGGCTTACATGACCCGGGGAGAGTTGCCAGCGGATGAGACCCTGGCTCGGCAGATAACCCGGTGATCTAAGTCCATGACGATTTCAAATGGAGAGTTGTTTCATCGCAGTGTTTCTGGAGCGTTTCAACGGTGTGTTTCCCCCGAAGAAGGTCAAGAAATCCTTTGTGAGATCCATGAAGGCGATTGCGATCATCACGCCGGGTCAAAATCATTAGTGGCCAAAGTGTTCCGTCACGGTTTTTACTGGTTAACAGCTCACACTGATGCAGAAGATCTGGTCAGTAGATGTGATGGATGTCAAAAATTTGCACGACGAGTGCATGTGCCGGCTCAAGAGCTCCGGATGATTCCAATCACTTGGCCGTTTGCGGTCTGGGGGCTTGACATGCTGGGACCTTTCAAAAGGTCTAAGGATAAAAAGACACATCTCTTGGTGGCAGTTGATAAGTTCACCAAATGGGTTGAGGCGGAGCCTGTGAGTAAGTGTGATGTGGCCATGGCAGTTCAGTTCATGAAAAAAGTAATCTTCCGTTTCGGTTTTCCACACAGTATTATCACAGGTAATGGCACTAATCTATCCCAAGGGGCTATGGAAGAGTTTTGTCAGCGAGAGCACATCCGGCTTGATGTTTCTTCTGTAGCTCATCCTCAATCCAATGGTCAAGCTGAGAGAGCCAATCAGGAAATTCTGAAAGGGCTAAAACCCCGGCTTATGGTTCCTTTACAGCGAACGCCGGGTTGTTGGGTAGAGGAATTACCCTCAGTGTTATGGAGCATCAATACTACGCCCAACAGGCCTACGGGTTACACACCCTTCTTCATGGTTTACGGAGCAGAAGGAGTGCTGCCTAGTGACATCCGTCATGACTCGCCCCGTGTGGAAGCTTATGTTGAAGCTAACAATGAAAAAGCCAGACAGGATGCGCTTGACTTGCTGGATGAAGAAAGGGAATTAGCAGCGGCACGGTCAGCAATTTATCAACAGGACCTACGTCGTTATCACAGCCGCCGGGTTAAGTCCAGGACTTTTCAGGAAGGCGACTTGGTGTTCCGGCTCATCCAGGATCTTTCAGATGCACACAAGTTATCCCCACCTTGGGAGGGACCCTTTGTGGTCAGTAAAAATTTAAACAATGGGTCATACTACCTCATTGACGTTCGAGAGCATGCAGACTCACGTAAGTCGGAAGAGGAGACCCGCCGGCCATGGAACATTGCTCAACTTTGGCCATATTACACCTGAGCCACTGGCTCTCAACATGTACATATGTTCACGTTGTATATACTATGATAAACAATAAAGTAAGACCATCGGTCTCTTTTCTTTTCACAGACTATACATCTTTATTTCTTACTTACAAATGACTATTAAGGAGCTGATCATATCTGAATCAAGTTTAACCTTTTTGGTCCGGCTTATGATCGTATCCGAATCTAGCTGCAAATCTCAAGGTCACTTGGGGGCTTCCTGTTCAAACATAGGTCGTATTCGAACCAAAGAGAACATAGCTGTCGTAACCCTCTTGATCGGCTCAAGGCCAAACTCACTTTGGGGCTTCTTGATCGTATCTGAATCACAGCTTAACCCCTTTTGAGTCCGACTTGGATCGTATTCGAATCAGGGTCGTTAAAAACCTCTCAAGGTCATTTGGGGGCTTCCTGTTCAAACATAGGTCGTATTCGAACCAAAGAGAACATAGCTGTCGGTACCCTCTTGATCGGCGCAACGCCAAAGCCACTGGGGGGCTATATGGTCGTATTCGAACCTTAGCTTAACCCCTTTGGTCCGGTTTACTGGTCGTATTCAAATCAGAAACCCCCAACCTTTTGAATACAGAGTTAAAATTATGTTTATTATCTGTTGCTTGCCTTTTAGCTTTTGTTGTTTCAATATTACAAATAAGATAGCCTGGTTTTCTTCACCGGCTAAATTATTGAACGACACAGCCGCTCGGGTTATTCAAGCCGGTGGCTCAAGGATCCAAAGGTACGAGCTACTAAGATATGATGATCATTGAGTATTCAAGACGTATTAATGTTTCATACATATTGAATTATCAAGTTCACCACCCGGATTATTATACCCGGCGATCTAAGGATCAACAAGGACAAGGTATGATTTTTGCTTATACGCGCTTACCCGCTGCGTTAAACTCAAAAATTCGTATTAACCCTTATCCTTTCTTTATATTTGTCTCTGTTTTTATTGAGGTAAATATATTGGCTGTAAATTAGGGTGTCTAAGCCCGTTTGGTTCTAAACCGCCTTGCCAGTATTTTTCTTGTATTCACAGGAACCGAGTTCAAATATCGCAGAGACAAACATTAAACGATGCATACATTAACATCTGGAAGCAGATTCACATAGAAGTATTTTATGCACGACGGCATAAAGCACACATGCATTGTTTTAGCAACTAAAGTTATTACAAGGCTTTATAAGCCTATGAAGATGATCATCGTCCCTCCCTCGCCGGTTCACCACCTTCTGTTTGCTGGAAGTTGGATTTTGACCAATCATAGCCGTTCATGGCGACAAATTCGGCTTCGTCGTCAATCAGGCCGACCGGGTCAATTTCCGGGGCAAAGGTATCTTCTCTCACAGGTGGGATCAGATCTGCTACTTTGTATGAAGGAGTGGCCATCTTCTTATTTTCACTATCAAAACCCGGCTGGTACTTGTCAACATTGGTGTCATCTCCAAGACTAGTAGCCTGAGGCCGGACTTCGCGCACACACGCTATGAAATCATCCTGATCAAACGGAGACCCGTCCTCCTTCACAGTAGGGTAACCTCTTGCTACGTCCGCCGGGTCTAGGTCTGGCACCCAAGCCTTGGAGCGGCTTAGGGCAGTCAAAGCTCCGGCTCGCGCGTAGGAGCGTTTTACTTCTTGGAATCTAGCTGGAAGGATGGACAGCTTCTTCAGGACATCGCTAAGCCGGTTGGGTCCTTGATTTGCAGGAGACATAGCGGCCAAATCCCGTTGTGCACCAATATACAATTGTTCAACCAAGGTGTATACTGCTTTTAGTTTAATCAATGGGTCTTGGCTCAGATTTTTACTTCGCGGACCTGCATATATTTTTAAAAGAGTAAGTTGGCGGATCATATTCCGGTTTGGCAAAAATTATACGAAAGGTCAAATCAAGCAGCTTACCAAAGATAGCAACGACCATCTGAGACACCCGACCCTTTAAACTGTCCAGCTCTGTTGAAATTTCTTTCAGAGTTGTTTCGTCTATCTCAGCTCGTCGGGTCAGGAGTGTTTTCTCATTTTCCCAAGCCTTCTCCTTGGTAGCAAAGCTGGTCTTCAAATTTTCCATTGCAGAAAGGCTCATTTGCAGTTTGGAAGTGGAAGATTTGATTTCGGACTCTTGACTTGCTAGCCGGGTCTTTGAGTCCGACAATTGAGAGTTCAATTCTGACAAGGCATTCTGTGAAATGTTTGGTTAAGTCAAGACTTGGTTTCAAATTCAAATATCCAAATGCAAGATTCAAGTCTCAAAGTACTTTACGAGTAAACCACTTGACACTTGGGGGCTAATGTATGCCAAATCAAATTTTTACGACTCTACAAACATATTTAAAGTCCCAAGTCCCTTACAAAGTAACAGCACTTGGCACTTGGGGGCTAATGTACGCAGTTCAGCACATTTATCAAGGTTAAACCAGAGGATAAGTATTTTGAAGACGATTTTACATTCTAAAGTACCGATTCATTGATGGTCAAAATAAACCGGTCCTTGGGGACTATAGGTGAAGTTTTTGTTTCTATCAATATCAGGCAAAGATTCAGAGGTAAAAGTCTCGGACTATACTTTAAGCCTACAGGTTATTCTGTTTCCCTCATAATCTGTAGACTTGGGGGCTGAAGGAATATTAGTAAACCGGAAACAACGTACCTCATACTTCAACTGAAGCTGCTTGACCATCTCGATCTCAGATTCACGACTGGAGTGTACATGACTGAGATAGCCGGATAAGATATCACTGGCATTGAGACGGTCATAATTGGCAACATCAAAGTGAACCTTCTGCCTCTCCAATGCTTCTTGCTTTGCTGTGCACCGAGCCAACACCGTTGGGTTCCCCGGTTCAACAAAGCGGCTCCCAGTAATTTGAACATCTTAAACACGTGGAGACGGCGGGTCGGTTAAGCTTGATGGTCCAGCTTTAGAAGGATTCATAGTGGCTTTTTCAAGGGATGGCTCTGGAGGATTTGCTTCATTGACAATAGGCGTGTCTTCTGGGGCGACATTTAATGGAGAAGGAGGCCTAGCCGGGTCAGATGCTAGTACTGGCGGGTCTTCCGCCGGTTTTGCTGCCTTTGCCTTCTTGGATTTAGCCTGGCCGCTAAGGAAAGAATATTGCAGGATAGTCAGCATCAAGATACAATTGATCAACCCGGAAGAAAAGAGGATTTCTGATTACCCAGGAGTAGTCTTGAAAGCTGGAAATTGTGTTTGTGATGAGTCGCCTGAGGAACGAGACACCTCCTAAAAAGGTAAAAGAAAGGAGTTAAAAGAAATACAAGGAGCATGATTCATTAAAACAAGTTAAGGACAGTAATAAGTAAACCTCGTTTGGGCGTTTCTGAGGGGTCTGTTGAAGGACGACATCTGGTTCATCTTCAATCTCAACTTCACAGCGGCTTGCATGTTGCTGCTTTTTCAAATGAAAGTTGGGATCCAAGTGAGCTAAGGGGTTAGAAATCCTTACTTTACGGATCACTCGTCAAACTTTGTGTCTTGGTAAGGGCTCTGAGTCGGAGGAAATGATAGTTACCTCTGCTTCCCCGGCCTGACTGGCCCCAGTGTCATCCTGGTAAGGATCAGTGTCAATAAGATTGTTAAAAAGTTGGCCAAGGGAATCAAGGGCTACCTCCGAGTCAGACGTGTCATCAAGTTTCAATAATTCTTCAACAGTGGCTTTCTTCTTCTTCTTCTTCTTCTTCTTCTTCTTCTTCTTCTTCTTCTTCTTCTTCTTCTTCTTCTTCTTCTTCTTCTTCTTCGTTCTTCGGGTCGTCTTCTTGGTGTTCATGGTGGCGGCTTTCGCCTTCTTGGCAGCCTCGTGGTCATATTTCACCTTCCAAAAGTCAGAATTGGCCTGCAAAGACAAGAAAGATCAGTGCTAAAGTAGTATAGCTGGGTAAAACACAAAGGAAAAGAGATCAGGATATACTTACTTCTGGTACCGGGTTAAGCTTGCAGAAGGGATTTAACCCAACAATGCTGCAGTCTTCATATTTCCCATTCACCAAAAGGTTTGACATTGAAACAATGTCTTCTTCGGTGAGTTCAACAGGGCTGTGACGAAGAGAGTCGTCCGGGCCTCCACCGTATTCATACATCAGTTTTGATCGACGGCTTAATGGAATAACCCGCCATGAGATCCAGCAGCGGGTCAGATCTACTCTGGTTAAACCGTTCCCCAACAAAGCGTTGATTCTTCTGATGGATGGAAGCAGCTCTTGCTTTCAGCGACAGTGAGTTTATCCTGAAGGGTGAACTTGGAGTCAAGACGACCGGGGCGGTAACCCGGCAGCGGCTTCTCGTTTGCTGGAGAGATATCCTGGCAGTAAAACCAAGTTTGGTTCCAGTCCTTTGGGTGACTTGGTAAAACTATGAGCGGGAAGACAGCACCCTGACGGCGCTGAATTGAGATGCCTCCAAGTTCTAAGCTGGCACCGTTGGTGCATTCGTTCTGCCGGTTCAGATATAAGTACTCTCTAAACAGCTCTACGGTCGGCTCTTGCTGAAGATACACCTCACAAAGCACTTGGAAATTACAAATATTAGATATGGAATTGGGTCCAAGGTCCTAAGGATGGAGTTTGAAAAAATGAAGGACCTCTCTGAAGAATTTTGAACCCGGCGGTGAGAAGCCACGGTTCATGTGGTCAGTGAAGACAATCACTTCTCCGTCTTTTGGATTGGGGCGTTCTTCCTCTGGGTCAGGAGCACGATAAGACATGATAGTTTTTGAAGGCAGAAACCCAATGAGGAAGAACTCTTTTAACTGTTCCTCAGTTATGGATGAGGGGACCCAGTTACAGACGGTGGGTGTCTTTGACGGCATGACGTATAAGGGACTGAAAAAGGAAAAACAACATGCCGGTTCAATTTACAGTTAAAGTTTGAAGTTGTAAAACAAGTAACGGCGGCTTAAACTAAGGGCTAATGACATATAAGGAAAAGAAAGCCGGAGTGGTAAGCCGCCATGACTACATATTTTCTCAGAAAACAGATTCAGCTAAGTGTTGGCATAAACAAGTTTCACCAAGCTATCATTACTATTTTGGATCAAATGGCTGTCCCAAAAAGAAAATATTCTAGACCTAAAACTCCAGTACAGATGAGTTTATCAGTTAACAAAGCAACTATACAGGAGAAAGAGATCTACTGCTATCTAAAATGAATGCCAAACAGCTACCGCAACAGTTCTACAATATCGGACGATCAGGAAAGGGCATCAGAGGTGAAATCTACCAAGAGTTTATGACGAACACCGATGAACACCGACGAACTCGAGAAACCGTAATGCATATCTAAGACAGAGAAGGAAAGGGACTTACAGATGCAGGACTACTGCGGAGGTTTGTCATGTTTCTCTGGTCAAATCAGGTCGATGCAGCGGCCTGAGGTGAAGAAGACGAGGAGATCTGCGGCGGCGGCGACAGAGCTTGAGCGGCAGCGAAACAACGAGAGGAGGAAGACGACCGAAGGGGGAGAATGAAAAAGACCTAAGTCATGCCTATTTATAAGGGAGTGCGTGAACAGGCGGGCATGAAAATCAAGGAGACCCGAATAATGATTATATCCAACTAAACGGACGCCTCGATTCTCGGAAGGCATTAAAAAATGAAAGATCCGTTGGAAGATGATGTCATGAAAGTTTTTTGTGTTTTCAGAAGATGACGTCACGGCGGGTTACGGAAGTTTTCAGACAGAAGACGGATTCCACCTAAGTATTGAAGATTGACAAAGAACAAAGTTCAAAGTCAACCTGGGGCCTAATGTTGGGGATATTACTACCAGTATGACCCGCCCAGGAGGGGCCGGGTCAGCCCTAATGGCGGGTTACATAAGAAGCCCGATAAACATTCAAGATGATAGTTTGCTAAACGTATAGAAGGCCCAAAGGCCTGGGGCCAGTTTAAGGCCTGATACTGTAAACCACCATATGTAAGGAAAGACTTGTAAAGAAAGGCATGTAAAGGAAGTCACCGAGCCGGACATGATTATGAGCCGGCCGGGACTCTGTAGGCCACCAGGCGTCAACCCGTGTATATAAGGGGACGACCCGGTGGCGGTTTAGGGGAGCGAGAACCAAGTCGATAACCAAGCCGGCGAGTTAAGCCTCTTGGAGATCGAAACTTCAGCAATACCAACCCCAACTAGATGTAGGCTTTTACCTTCATCGTAAGGGGCCGAACTAGTATAAAAACTCTCTCGTGTGTCCTTTGTCCCGATTAACCCCTTTGAGTTTCCTAGTGCGATGGCCCTACGACTAAGTCCTTGCTCTAGGACATCTGCCGTGTCAACTCCACGACAGACACACCTGCAGGGTTTTGAACTTTCGAAAGACATGCCCGCGGTTATGGGCAGATGGGAATTTTTTAATGTCCGGTTGTAGAGAACTTGACACTTGAATTAATTAAAATGCATCAACCGCGTGTGTAGCCATGATTGTCTCTTTCCGGCAGAGTCCGGGAATTGAACACGGTTCTTGTGTTACGTTTGGACGTAAGTAGTTTCAGGATCACTTCTTGATCACTTCTATTTTTACGACCATTGCTTTGCCTTCTCTTCTCGCTCTTATTTGCGTATGTTAGCCACCATATATGCTAGTGCTTGCTGCAGCTCCACCTCATACCTTTTCCCTACCCATAAGCTTAAATAGTCTTGATCGCGAGGGTGTGAGATTGCTGAGTCCCCATGACTCACAGATTACATCCAAAACCAGTTTGCAGGTGCCGATGATACCGTGCAGGTGACACAACTGAGCTCAAGGAGGAGCTCGATGAAGATCGTGTGCGTTGAGTTGTTTTGTTTCCAGTTGATCAGTAGTGGAGCCCAGTTGGGGCGATCGGGGACCTAGCAATAGGGGTAGTCTTTCTTTATTTGGTTCCGTAGTCGGACCTTGTTTGTATCTGGATGGTGTAATGTTATATTTATGTATTGTGTGAAGTGCCGATTGTAAGCCAACTCTTTATCCCTTTCTTGTTCAGTACATGGGATGTGTAAAGATTACCCCTCTTGCGACATGCCTACTATGCGGTTAAGCCTCTAAGTCGTGCTCCGACACGTGGGAGATATAGCCGCATCGTGGGTGTTACAGCGCACTACCTGGAAGTGCGCCATTAGTAACCCAGAGCACAAGGTAAATATGCCCCCCTAGGAGGCATAGTAATGGCGCACCGTTTGACATACTAATGGCACACTCCTTGGTGCGCCACTATTGTCTGGTATACTAATGGCGCACTAGGGGTGCGCCATTAGTATTAGTTACTAGTGGCGTGATGATAGTGGCGCACCTGTAGTGCGCCATTAATGGCCAAAACAAGTGCACCACTAATTAGCCTTTTCCTAGTAGTGAAGCGTCACCCGTTTGGTGGGCTTGGAACCCTGTACACATCGTTTGGGGCCGTGAGCGACACCCCGGCCGGATTTCCTTGCGGATGTAACCCGAATAGGCGATAAACCTGGACTAGAGACTTGTGTGGTTAGTCAGGTCGTGGCCGACTCCCTCGCCAGGCTTCCACTTGAAGGTTGCTGAGATACACGACGTGTACATGGTGGTAAGAGGCGAGAGCATGTGTGAAGAAGTACACTCCTGCAGGGTTAACATCATCTATTCGAATAGCCATGTCTGCGGTAAAAGACTTTTGGGTTGCCTGTATAGTTCATAGACAAGTGAAAGTGGATACTCTAAAATGCGCAAGATAAGCGTGAGTGCTATGGATGGCCTTCTCGTAGGGAGACGGGAGCGGATCCATAGTGGTGTGTTGATATGGTGAACATGTGGTCTCGTGTGCGCCACCTCAAAAGAGTTACTTGCAGTCGTAGTTCAAGATAGCCACCGAGTCAAAGCTGGCTTGCTGCGGTCAAACTCCACCCCCCTTTGTTGATACTGATGCATATGTAGTTAGCTCTGATGTAAGTCTTGCTGGGTACATTTTTACTCACATTTGCTTCATTTATGTTTTGCAGAGAGACTCCAGTCTCACTAGTAGTTCCACGTGGACTTTGATGTTTAGCTTGTTACCTCAGCTACGATCTTGTGCCCTCGGCAGGGTCTTGTAGATAGTCAGGCTTCTTAGCCTTTTTCTTTTGTAGTTGTCTGTACTCAGACAAGATAAGCTTCCGCATGTGCTTGTTGCTTGTATGACTTTAATGCTGGGTCATCAGACCCATGTTTGTAATATTTGGCTCTTCGGAGCCTAATGAATAAATACTTTGAGTTGTAGAGTTTTGTTGTGATGCCATGTTGTATTTACACATATCGGGCATATTGTGTGTATGATTGAAATGCTTGGTATGTGTGGGATCCGACAACCTAGTTGTTTATCATTGGTAGCCTCTCTTATGGGGAAATTTAGTCTAGTGCTTCCACTGAGCCATAGTAGTCTGCTACAGCCCGGTTTACCGGAGTCCTACTAGCCTAGTTACTACTGCTCCGGAACACTTAGACTGGCCGGCATGTGATCCACTTCGTTCCTGTGTCTGTCCCTTCAGGGAAATGTCACGCAGTGATTTCCGGAGTCCTGCTAGCCTGCCATAGCCCGGGTTCCCGGAGTCCTATTAGCCCAGTTGCTACAACCCGGATTCACAGGTTGATGACCGACACATTCGAGACTGGGTCATGTATGCCTGTCTCCGTAAGTTAGTGCCACTTTGGGTTCACGACTAGTCATGTCAGCCCGGGTTCTCTGTCATATGTATGCTAGCAAAACTATCATATACGTGAGCCAAAAGGTGCAAATGGTATCGGGCCAGGTAAGGTGGCACCTGTGGGAATACCGTGCGTGATGCTGCAAAGTGATATGATGTGTTAGATGCTAGATCGGTGTGACTTATAATCGGGGTCCTGACAGCTTTGGTATCAGAGCCTAACTGACTGTAGGATTACCAAGCCAAACTGGTCGAAGTTGAGTCTAGAAATGCTTTAGTTATATAAGGGAATTAATTGTGGATGGGAACGCAAGGCTCTTTTTACTCCTTTACCTTATGCCCTTCTGATCTGAGTCAACCTCTTCTTTTCTACGGGGATTAAGAACTAGGCTTCTCATCTTTCTATCAGGACCACGTGTTACTAATCCGTAGACTCTTAGGATTGACGGATTCAATTCCCAGTTCAGTTTCTACTACTTCCGTATGTTGTAGTTGGCCTCAGAACCTTGATATTGTGATGTGGATTGGTCATGCCACTATTTTGCAGGATGTCTCAAATAATTTTGAGCATTCAGAACCGTTATGCTATCCGAGTCATCCCAGGTTTCTAAATAGTCCGATGCATTTGCAACTCTCTTCTTTCTGTTCCCGATGTTCCTTTGGGCTAGATTAACCACACCAACCAGTGTGTTGAAGTACTTCATTGCCTCAACATATATGTTGGAGCTATTATTATGACCCTAGGTGTCTTAGGGAACCACCCAGTAATCTATCTTTGATTTGTATTCCCAGTGTGATTATTCTGGCCACCATTCCCGAGAGCATCCCGTGATGCTATTTAGTAGTAGGTATTCTTTTCCTGGGTTCTTGAACCCAAGATTCACTCCACCTACCTCATGTTGATAGTGTTTGCTCGTTCCTTTGGGATATTAGTAACCTTTGTGATGGTCCTCGAGGTCTGTGGTAAATCCTTCTTCCAATACCATGAACCAATATGGCAGAAGTTCTTTTGAACCAAAAGATCACAATCAGAGTACTCTTGATAAGTTTTCCGTTCAATAGTTGTGACTCTTCCAATCCTACCTTCTGCATGGATTATCCGGAGGAAATATGTTGAACTCACCCGACATACTAATCCATATATCCACAACTCGGAAAGTTACATGTTCCTTGAGTTGTCCCTCTTTGGTTGTTTTTCGACCATTGTCTACCAATTGATAGTCAGGAGTAGTCGTGCATTCGTGTCATCGATGCCTATTATTTTTATGGTCTGTCAAGCCATTCTATTCTGGAATGACTAGGAGAAACGAACTCCAGTACCTCATGCATATCCAGGATTGGGTCAAAGTAGTTGTATTCCGCAGATCAAAACGCCAATCCAGCTTTTGTTCTATTCTACCCTGGAGCATTACCCCCTTTATGTCAAGATTGTCATGGGAATTGCACCACCTCCTATGAACTCTTGATACAGTGATACTTCTCGCCATCATCGTTCGTTCTCTAGTCTTTGTGTTATTGTAATCGGAATACCGACAAGTGAATTGTGATGTGTGAAATCAATACTCCTACCAACTCCGTTGCTTGGTAGTTAATGGACAATACTCTCATTCTTAGCGTGCTGTTTATTGAATCACCATCCTAAGATTGATTGTGCCGCCTAGTCCATCTTCCTGTTGCACTCTTCGATCAATGAGTTGGGGTTGTATTAATCCCTTGCTCTTTTGATCACATCGTCTTGCCCTGAAAAGCAAGATTGTTCTCGAGCTTAGTAACATATCGGTGGTTCGTGATTTTCCGAATATCTTCTCGGAAGTGTTACCAGGTTGTCACCTGACCGCTATGTTGAGTTCGTGTCAAGTTAGTTTCTTGTAAACCACCCCTTCTCCAAGAATCCATGTTGGATACCCCTGACCTAGTTGGTCAAGACAAACAACAACTTGGAGAGTTGGAAGATAAAATCTTGCCTAACTTAGTTCATTTAAAGGGATATCCTTGTGTTTGTGTGTTAGCTGAAGAAAGATGATATCTTCATCGATTGGTCCATGTGATCAGTTGTTGGACCTATTGTCTTATCAAAACTTTGATTTGAGTATGGGCTATCGTCAAATCGAATCAGAACCAACGATGATCGTAATGTTGTCTTACTCGTGGTTGATTCCTCGAGAATACACCACTGTATCTTTGGTCTGACCAATGCTATGTCCTTGTCCACATAATTATGGAGTTCCATTTATATGGTCATTCTGATGACTTGTTGTTGAGCCCATCAACAACATTTTATTCCTCCATGATTCATGTTGAACATCAAGCTAGTGTTGGAAACTTTGGTAAGTGTCTCCTTCATGCCAGCTCATGAAGTTTATGTTCAGATGAAAGAAGTGAATTCCTCTAATTCATGTGCATTTGATGCAAGTTGCTGCTGTGAATTCGAGAGAGTCCATGTTGCTTCTCTGGAATCATCCCAGGTTAGTCATGCACATGCGAAGTGCTCTATGGTTTGATAGGTTGGCTGCCTCCACCCCATATGTGTTCCTAGCACACCAAGCCACTGATTGATTTCTTCTAGGAAGAGGAGTTAAATGCTAATCCATGGTAATGCACAAGACTTCAATATCCTCGATGATGGTTCCCCACCTTAACTCGGTAGTG
Organism: Triticum urartu; assembly: GCF_056163025.1. Taxonomy (NCBI): domain Eukaryota; kingdom Viridiplantae; phylum Streptophyta; class Magnoliopsida; order Poales; family Poaceae; genus Triticum; species Triticum urartu. The sequence goes on along the minus strand of NC_141874.1, from coordinate 62,137,029 downwards.
TTTTGTTGTAAGACTACTATGTGGACATGCTTGTCTTGGACATCATGTTCATGTGTATGTAGCAGAGCCAGCTCATGTTTTGGAGCTTGCTATCGTAGTTCATCTCCCTAGAATCTCGCAACGTCATCTCGTCGATTTGTGTTGCAAGCTTTCTTTTCCAGACATGCTGTCTGAAATATCCTGTTGCCTACCAGATCCGAATCTCGGGCAGATATGATGATTGGAACATTTTCCAGGAATTGTAATATTGGTCTCTCTATAACCCAGTTAAGTGGGAGTTGTGGCCAACACACCTAGCCGGAATACCTATTATTGTAATATCTTGAATTGAAAATTTGTCCGCTTCCCCGTGAGGATTCCATATGACTTGTTCTAGAAGTTATTCCTTATGGATTCTTGTGCTCAAGAAGTCCGACCTTTTACATGATGTTCTAGATACTAAACCATATCTATAAATGGGTTACGCTAGCACATCAAGGAGAACATTAGAAGCGGAGTGCTAAATGTCTCTCGGTCGATCATCCAGATCTTGTTTCCTTGGCCTCGCTAAGGTGAAATCTGAGAAAGCGTTGTCTTCCTTTGCATCTGCATTGTCCATCACTATTCATCATGGTAGTAAGGTGTGTTGCCAGGATCCTCGGCACGGATGTTGGTAAGACCTTGATGAGTAAGGAAATGTTCAAGTTCTTGAGAGCACGCTCAGGCACCAGGTTACATCCTCGGTATTAATTGGAACTAGCGGGTGTACCCGCGCATTTGCGCGACTAGACCATTGTTATGTAGGAGTACTATTTATATCTCTTAGTTAACTATTTCTTGGCATTTTAGTATTTGTTTTTCATTGTGATAAAAACCAACATTGTATATCATTGTGTGCCACTGAAAATTGGTTCAATAATAATGGGTATTAAATTATGTTATGATACTTGCAAACTTCAAAGTTCAATAGGATATTTTGAAAAAACCCCACATTTATAGCTAATGATTTGAAGTTGTTGCAGTGTATGCGATGAGGGCCACCGCATTGTGGTTACATTATTAAAATATATGTAAATTGTTCTTTTGCTCCATTTCATTTATCCAGTCCTCTTTAGGCATGAAGCTATGCTATTTTCCTTGAACGACATGTTTGGTAGTCTCGAGTCACTTGCTTTTCTTCCGTTGGTCCAGTATCTCTGCTTAAATCGATGCATCAAACCCGATTTTACTACCATACTTTGCTTGATTGTCCTATTCTGAATTCCTTAGTCGCTGAAATAGTTGTGTCGTGCGGTGACTATGTGCTCGGTACCTAGATAGCCAAGCTTGGTTCGCTAGTACTCTAATATTATTTTAAAAAACATTATTGACTAATATCATAGTATGCATTCCACAACTATATCATTAGTTTTGTATAAATTTTAATGCACAGATGTATTGTTATTATGTTGCGTGATACAATTTAATCCTGATTAAGAGTCTCCGTGCAGAAGCTATTAAAAGAAGAATAGAGTTTCTAATAACAAAAAAGGTTGATTTTATCAAATGGATTGTTTGCACGTCTACATATTCATGCTTTAAGAAGTCTAAATTTCCATATAATAACACTATGCTTGAAAATAGTTGAATGCTCTACACAACAACTTCGTAATTAATCATGATTTTTTAAAATGTCAGACAAATCTCATCATTTTTCCATGGAATACATCACTACAAAATTCAAAGTGTTGGCATTCATTCATGGGAGCACAACCACTTTTTCGACAGTGATTATCCAGAAGAAAAACCCCGCAAAAATATATCCAGAAGCAAAGGCCAATGTCTTTTACCAAAAATAATAATAAGAAAAGTCCAATGCAACCTTACGTGACATGGAAAAACATTAATCATGCCTGTCTATCCCATGCTACAGGTCCAGTAGACGCGCCTGCGATCCCATCGGTACCGGTGGCTCTAAAGGCGTCGGTGTCACGGCGTTAGCTGTCCATCTTCCCCAACGCTTTTCGTCTTCCATCTCAGTGTGCTCTTGGGACGTAGCCTCTGCAGCTGGTACCGGCAGTGCTGCTACGCCATCTGCTGCTCCTCCAGCTCTACCTCAAGCAGCACAACACAACCATTACCATGCAAACTTCGGTTCATGGCAGTTGCAGCAGGCCGCTGCCGTAGTCAGGTTGCTCTACAGTAGCTGCACGCGGGTGGCCCTTCCTTGTGATCCCACTACCTGCTGCGAGCGATCTTATTCCCATGCTCTTATTTGTCTTCCATCTTCATCACGCTGTCCTGCGGCGGAAGCGATTGTTGTCCAAGCCAGTGTGCCTGTAATCCCATTGGAGCTGGTGGCCTTGCAGCAGGAGCTCTAGCTTCTGTCTGCTCGATGGCCATGACGCCAAGTTCGCCGGAGACGGAGACGGTGACACCGGTCCGGAGTATCATGCCAAACGACAGATGGATTGCGGCACCTTCTCCGGGATCCTGATGAAGTTCTTCCTAATTATCATAAACATGGACAACTTCCACTACAACGTTGATGCCGGCAGCGTCACCGGCTCAGATGGGATTGCCAGCGTGCTTTGCCGAGTCAGAGCTGATCCGAGGCAAATTATGGTTTGCATTAGCCATGATAAAAATATGATGTAATTCGAACTTTCATGTCTTGTTGGAGCATATAAATAGGAATAGTATGTTTTTCCATTTAAGCTTTTTTGGTAACCTGTGCGTGTGATGCACGGTTACTATGGAAAGCCTTTTTCCTTCTATTCTACTTGATCTCTTTCTTTTTTCTGCATATTTTAGTTGGTCTCTCATTACACACTACATGTCCCTTAGAGATACTTTTACATGTAGAAAATATTATGACACGTGACCATGGTCTTGCCTAACTTTTATAACTTTTGTATTAATTGTAATCCTTGCCGGACACCAATTCCAAATATACATCCGATTAATCCTATCTCTCCATGTATTGATCGTGTCAACAGAACACTTTTATGCACCTCCATATTGTTGTACGTAACTCCTAAAATCTTTTAATCTTAGCCCTTGTAATTTAGATCAACGCATCAAATATTTTTAGTCTATGTGGATTAACGTGATGGCTTGTTTGACTCTTGTTTTAATTATATAATAGATGTGCCTTCCATTTTCCGAATTGCCCTATAACCACAGTTTCCTCTCCAAACTGAGTATGCCATTCTTTTGAATTCTTTCAAACGATCAATTGTGAATTGCCTCAGGTTGGTATGAAGAGTTTCAATGATCTATGTATCAAAAGTAATTCTTTTTGCCACCTAAGGGAATAAATTTACGAGCCACCTCCCTAAGGTGCCCCGTTATGGAATCATGGCAATTATTTCCTCGCTACTTTGAACCCATGCACCATTTTATTTAAGCGTGGAATCATTTCCAATCAATTTGAACATTCGTCATCTATTTGTTTCCATCCCTCTTGAAGTGTGTTTGTGTCTCAGCTCAAGAGGTGATTCAACGTCTCATTCCGTGAGTTGATCATGGTTTGCTTGATCTTCGTGAAGAGCGAATCCTGTAGAGTTTCCCTCTCTTCCCGTTGTCGTGTCAAGTGAAGATCTCGAAGGCAAAGATGTCAAAACCAAGATGATGGAATGAATCAACATCTTCGAGAAGGGAAGTTGGATCCTGAAGATCGTGATAGTTTTGTGACCCCCTTTCCTCTTACCTCACATCTTGAATCTCGGGACAAGATTCTTGTTTAGTGGGGGCGAGTTGTCACATCCCTAGTCCTGGTATGCACTAGGCTAGCCCTTCATGTGTGCATCATGTTTAAATTTTGCTTAAACTTGAAATGGGGGATGTTCAAACCCTAGCACAAAAAAGGAATCCACCAGGTTCAACTAAAATATTTTCCAGTGAACCCAAATGGCCTTCAAAAATGTTCATCATTTTTGGAAAATGCTAGAAACAGCAACCAGAGGTGATGCACATTTTTGCATGACATTTTGGATTGTTGAATTAACACATATTGTATTTTGAATTGGAGCAAATAAATACTATAAATACTTTATTGCTCCAATAATTCTGATTTTTGTTGAGGGGCTTTGGAATAATCCTTTTTAGTCCCTGCAGAATTTATTAGAAGCAACAATATTAGTTTGGTTCAAAAACCAAATTAAAACAAATGTCAGAAATAGAAAACAGAAACAAAACAGAGAGAGAGAACTAACCTGGCCTTACTGGCAGCCCACTAGCGGCCCAGTAGATAGCCGACCTGCTAGGCCCAGCCCGTCGTGCGTCGTCTTCCTCACGCCTACTGGCGTTGCACGTGGCGCGTGCACAGTCGAGCAGCGGCCACCTCTTGCTAGCCACGCAGCTGCTCCCCCTCGCCCTGGACGTCACCACGCGACCCCCTCGATCCCCTCTCACTTCCCCTCTCTCCCTGGACCTCCTCCCCTTCTCTACCTCTCGTTCCCAAGCGAGACAGAGAGGCACCGTCGCCGCCGCTCGCTGCCACCGCGTCTAGAGCCATTGCCTTGCCTCGTCACCATGACCACGAGGTCCGTCTCCTCGAATTGAAGCTCTCCTTTGAGCCACGCATTGCCGGAAGTCTGCAACGGCCTCACCAACCTCGTCTTCAACCTCGGCCACCGGAGACCACCACCGTCGATTCGCCGCCTCCCGAGCGTCCCCGAGCCCGCTAACCATCCCTACGGAATCGCTCTGAGCTCCGCCACCATTTTTCCCTTACCCCGTGGTCTGTCTCTCGCCGTAGCCGTTGCCCCCTTGCAGATCGTAGCACGCCGCCGCCTCAGCTCGCCGTCGACGCAGCTCCGGTCACCCCGGCGACTCCAACGCATTCGCGACGTCCCATAGAGCTTTCCTAGCGCAAGCACCTGCCCGTTTGCACGCTACAGCAGCTAACCCGTGGCCACCCGAACTCCGGCAGCCGCAACCGAGCTCGCCGCCGTCGACTATGGCCACCCCAGGCCCAACCATGGCCACCAACGGACGCGCCGTTGCGCCAGCTACCCGTAGAGCCCAACGGCGCCTCGAATGGTGCCCCGTAGAGGAAATCCGAGGTTCTTCGCCGCGTCTGGCCTCGCCGGCGTCAAGTGGCCAGCGAGTTTGACTCATTTGACCAGGGTTTGACCTCCCCTGGGTCAATGACATGTGGGCCTGCTGCCTAATTAACCCTTGTTTAGCTCCTGTTTAGACTAAACTAACCACACGGGCCCCACAGGTCAGTTTGACCTGGCCATGTCACACGTTGACCGACCCCACACGTCAGTGCTGACTTGCTGACGTGGCTGTTGACCCGACCCCACCTTTCAGCGACACTAACCAGCACTGGTTCACTAATTAGTGGACCCCACTAGTCAGGTTTGACCAGGGGCATCCCAGTTGACCTGCTGACGCTAGGCTTACGTCATGCTGGCCTCATAATCATTTGCTGGCGATTTTATATTTCAGAAATGAATTATAAAATCCAAAAAAATGTTTAAACTTCTAAAAATCATAGAAATTAATCCGTAACTCCAAATGCAAAGAATTATATATGAAAAATGATCAGAAAAATCTAATCTATCCATTTGTACTGGTTTCATGCATGTTAGAGCAACTTAACCCTGCTGTTTATATCAAAACATGATAAAGCATTACTTAAATTCATAAGATGAGTTTGGAGTTGAACCTTTGGTTCAAAATGACTCAAACCCATCTGGTCTTAGTTGCATTAGCTCAGCCACAACATATTGCCATGTCATGATCATGCATCATATTATGCATTGCATTGATTGTGTTCTTCCTTGTTTGCCGGTAATTGTCCCCTCTCAGTAGACGACGTTCTGACGACGAGATCAATGACACTGATCAAGAACTATACTATCTTCAGAAGTGCCAGGCAAGAAAAACCCCCTATTCATTCTGATACAACCCCACTCTCTCGCTCCTGCTCTCTTTTATTACATTAGGACAAAAACGATTCAACTGTTACATGCTGCGGTAGTTGAACCCCTTTCCTCTGCATGACCTGTCATTGCCACAGTAAATAGATGAAACCCACTAGCATGAGTAGGAGTTGTTTGAGCCCTGATGTGCCTACTCATTCATGCTTGTTGTCATGACTGCTACTGCTTAGAGTTGAGTCAGGTCTGATTCATCAGGGATGAATTGGAATGTGGTGAACATGTCCTACTATTGAGAGGTAAGTGTGTGAACACGATTTGGTAAAGGTAGCAGTGAGAGGCCATGTAGGAGTACATGGTGGGTTGTCTCATTGAAACCATCCTTAGGAATTGAGTTCTGTGTTTGTGATCCATGAACAGTTACTACCACACATTGGGCTCCGGGCACTCCAAGCTCTCTCGACTTATTAATCAACCTGATCTCTATCCAGGAGTTGCAACTAGTTTCTAGTGTTTGTAGGTAGTGTTAGTAGTCTACCAAGTGGCACCCGGTACAGGTGGGCTTGGGACAGACTAGGCACCGTGGCCCGGTGAACCAAGCGTCACCCATTTGGTGGGCTTGGAACCCTGTACACATCGTTTGGGGCCGTGAGCGACACCCCGGCCGGATCTCCTTGCGGATGGAACCCGAATAGGCGATAAACCTGGACTAGAGACTTGTGTGGTTAGTCAGGTCATGGCCGACTCCCTCGCCAGGCTTCCGCTTGAAGGTTTCCAAGATACACGACGTGTACATGGTGGTAAGAGGCGAGAGCATGTGTGAAGAAGTACACTCCTGCAGGGTTAACATCATCTATTCGAATAGCCGTGTCCGCGGTAAAGGACTTCTGGGTTGCCTGTACAGTTCATAGACAAGTGAAAGTGGATACTCTAAAATGCGCAAGATAAGTGTGAGTGCTATGGATGGCCTTCTCGTAGGGAGACGGGAGCGTATCCATAGTGGTGTATTGATATGGTGAATATGTGGACTCGTGTGCGCCACCTCAAAAGAGTTACTTGCAGTCGTAGTTCAGGATAGCCACCGAGTCAAAGCTGGCTTGCTACGGTCAAACTCCACCACCCCCTTTGTTGATACTGATGCATACTAGTATTTATGCACGTGCAATGCACGTCTTAAAATTAATGAAGTAATTTGGCAAAACGAAAAAGTTCATATACATGCTAATGGATTCATGGTATTTTTTGTTTTGGTATAAGAATGCTGAATATTTTTTTGTTTTGGTATAAGAATGTAGAATATAAGTATAGCAGAGGTAGATTAGTACGCAAGACCACAATTATGAGACATAGAAGAATTTGAAATCTGTACTTTGTTTCTGTTATTCCCGTTCTCCTTGCAATCTGCTTGGGCTCATCACATATTTACTTAGTCTACAACATGGCCCAAGAGGTACCATGTATGGGCCTTCTTATCTGGAAAGGGTGAGGTGATGGTTCCAGAACACCGTGGAGATAGCTGCGGTCACTGTTCACCGTGAATCCTGCTGCTCCCAGCCATCTGATTTAGCAAACCAACGGTTACGATTGATGCTACAGGTCCAATTCAAGATTGGTATACTATATAGTAGTATAGATGTAGTTAGCTCTGATGTAAGTCTTGCTAGGTACATTTGTACTCACGTTTGCTTAATTTATGTTTTGCAGAGAGACTCCAGTCTCACTAGTAGTTCCACGTGGACTTTGACGTTTAGCTTGTTACCTCAGATACGATCTTGTGCCCTCGGTAGGGTCTTGTAGATAGTCAGGCTTCTTAGCCTTTTTCTTTTGTAGTTGTCTGTACCCAGACAAGATAAGCTTCCGCATGTGCTTGTTGCTTGTATGACTTGAATGCTGGGTCATCAGACCCATGTTTGTAATATCTGGCTCTTCGGAGCCTAATGAATAAATACTTTGAGTTGTAGAGTTTTGTTGTGATGCCATGTTGTATTTACACATATCGGGCATATTGTGTGTATGATTGAAATGCTTGGTATGTGTGGGATCCGGCAACCTAGATGTTCATCATTGGTAGCCTCTCTTATGGGGAAATGTAGTCTAGTGCTTCCACTGAGCCATGGTAGTCTGCTACAGCCCGGTTTACCGGAGTCCTGCTAGCCCAGTTACTACTGCTCCGGAACACTTAGACTGGCTGACATGTGATCTCCCATGTCTGTCCCTTCAGGGAAATATCACACAGTGATTTCTGGAGTCCTGCTAACCTGCTACAGCCCGGGTTCCCGGAGTCCTGTTAGCCCAGTTGCTACAACCCGGATTCACATGTTGATGACCGACACGTTCAAGACTGGGTCATGTATGCCTGTCCCCGTAAGTTAGTGCCACTTTGGGTTCACGACTAGTCATGTCGGCCCGGGTTCTCTGTCATATGGATGCTAGCAACACTATCATATACGTGAGCCAAAAGGCGCAAACAGTCTTGGGCCAGGTAAGGTGGCACTAGTGGGAATACCGTGCATGAGGCCGCAAAGTGATATGATGTGTTCCATGCTAGATCGGTGTGACTTAGAATCGGGGTCCTAACATCGAGTTGATCTATGGCGGGGGATTGGAATCACTCGTCAAGCTTGGCTCGGTCCTTGCCATTGGAACAGAACTTGCCCGTGATAAGGCCTTTGATTGGGCCATGGTGACTGCCGAGGATCTGGTAGAACACATCCAAGCTTTGGCGATAGCCATGGCAGAGCTCGTGGGCGTTGAGGAGGTCGACATGGGTGAGGGGCCATAGGGGACGCCACCGCCAGGAAAGGGCGGCTGTCCTCGCCCGATATTTGATTGGGAGGAGGGATATGATGACTATCAACATATCATCAGGGAGGTTGTTGATGAAGTCTAGGCCTGCTGGAGTCACTTGTGGTTCTTTCTCGACCTACCTCCGCTTGTTGGCAGCCTCATTTTCCACCTCGTCAGTGGTGACAGAAACCTCTGTCTCCATATTCACGCCGTGCTCCAGTGCTTCAGCAGCCCCGGCGTTGCCACTCCCTCTGATGGGGCGCTTTGGCGGCATCCTCATACACCTACAGCTTTGAGGAATCAGAGCGGCGTCGAGGATGCGGGCGGAGAGAGAGGATTGTGTGTGTGGCGAGGATGGGGGGGAGGGGGTGTGGCCGCTCGGCCGCGCCATTAATATATACCAGTGGCAGTGAGGCGGGCGGCGGTCCAAGGCTGTCTCGCTTCCTGGCGAGAACAACTGCTTAATCTCTATGAATGAAATCTATGCTTAATTACTGAATATTAGTTGGAAAAAATAGGTAGTTCTATTGATTTTTAGCTGCATATTTTGACAAATCACAGTGTCTCTTGGCTTAGCGCCGAGGTCTGGCTTTAATTCGCATACCGTAATCTGAACCGTTTGCGTTGAAGAGATGCACAGATCCCGCGTTCAAGAGATGCACACTTCCTGGCGAGCCTGCGCACCGGACTGCGCTCGCACGCCTCCTGTTCAGTCAAGCAGCTGTTCACACGGCACCTCCTATAGCCATTAAAACTAAGACACGTGGGGTCACATGGATGGTTAACAGAACACACACAGTTTGAATTATACAAATGTTTGAGATATTAAAGTGGCAGCTATTTTTCGAAATGCCTTTGTTGGCTGTTATTCGAGTGCGCCTTCTCTCAAAATGGACACGAAAAATACCACATCATGTCGGGTGCCATTCCATGATAGCATGCCAAGTTTCATGAATTTCAGACGAGTTTTGGATTTACTAGAATTTAAAAGCTAGGTATCTCAACATTTTGCCGGCAATCAACAGTCCCCTGGTGTTTGAAATCCATTCTAATTTCTTGCATGGGACCTAAGCATGCACCCAAGGACACATATTTGAATTTTCAACCAATTTATATGCACTGGAGCATGTGCATGTATTTCAAATTTGAATTATGCACGTAAAATGCCTAGAAAACCTAGTTAATGTATAAAAATGTCCAAACAAACCCCAAAAAAATTCCAAAACTTAACACAACACTCCTGTTGTTCTATGTTGGCAGTAGAAATTTTTTGAAAGCAATAAGAGGAAACGAATATCGTATTGTCCCCAAAGGTGGCACGTTCCGTACCGAAACCATCAGGCTTGTTGTGAGAAGCTCTGGTTTGTGAGAAGATTATACCCAAACCTGCCCCAAATGGGATTTTTTTACTACGACATGTTGATGCCGCTCCATGACACCATGCCAAGTTTCATGAATTTCAAACGGGTTTTGGATTTACTAGAATTTAAAAACCAGATATCTCAACATTTTGCCGGCAATCAACAGTGCCCTGGTTTTTGAAATTCATTCCCATTTCTTGCATGGGACCTAAGCATGCACCCAAGGACACAGATTTGTTTTTTCAACCAATTTATAGGAAGTGGAGCATGTGCATGTATTTCAAATTTGAATTATGCGCATAAAATGCCTACAAAACCCAGTTAATGTATAAAAATGTCCAAACGAACCCCGAAAAATTCCAAAACTTAACACAACACTCCTGTTGTTTTATGTTGGCACTAGAATTTTTTTGAAAGCAATAAGAGGCAATGGATATCGTTTCGTCCCCAAAGGTGGCACGTCTCGTACCGAAACCATTAGGCTTGTTGTGAGAAGCTCTGGTTTGTGAGAAGCTTATACCCAAACCTGCCTCAAATGGGACAAATTTTTTAGCATGGCATGTTGATGGCGCTCCATGATACCATGCCAAGTTTCAAGAATTTCAGGCGAGTTTTGGATTTACTAGAATTTAAAAACCAGGTATCTCAACGTTTTGCTGGCAATCAACAGTGCCCTGGTGTTTGAAATTCATTCCCATTTCTTGCATGGGACCTAAGCATGCACCCAAGGACACATATTTGATTTTTCAACCAATTTATATATGCACTGGAGCATGTGCATGTATTTCAAATTTGAATTATGCACATAAATGCATTGAAAACTCAGTTAATGAATAAAAATGTCCAAACGAACCCTGAATAATTCCAATTCTTTTATGACACACATATAGTTGCATGTTCACTGTAGATAAAAGGTCTAGCAATTCAAACACTGTCCATTGCCGTTGTGACCCCATTATATAATTCAAATCAAGACAAAAAAGCAAGTAGATCCCACACAGTTTATTATAACCAACCATGTGAGATGCAACACAAAATATCTTGGAGCACCGTCGGAGTATAGTACGCATACGGCTTACGTGAGAAGGTGTGACGGCTATAGTACAGAACCCGCTCTGAATAAGGGACCGTGTCTGATGACACTTTGTGCGCTAGTTTTGTTTGCTGAAGCGATTCCAAATTTTCGGCTTCCGCGGAAATATCTACCTCCCCGCCACCTCCCCCTTACCAAAAGCCACATTTCCCCTATTTCCGCCTTCCTTTACAAGTTCAAACCTTCACTCCTTGCTTGTAGCGCCGCCTCCTCGCCGGCGACCCTCCTTCACGCTGCTCGGCCTCGCCTGTCCAGGCAGGTAATCCACACCCGACCCCCATCCTCCTCCTTTCACATCCCACATGCCCCGACCGCCGGCGCGAGTGCAAGACCTTCCACCCAAATCACCGACCCCTCCACCAAATAAGCGCCGCCCTAAGCCATGGTGCACACAGTATAGTCAGGATCTCAAGGAGCATTTGGCAGTGGAGTAGTAAATCGTGGCTACATGCGCGGATGAGGTCACAATGGCTGCCATTTGTGCCGACCCCTAGATCTTGGAGGAGCACCTCGCCATCGAGGCCACCTTCGATGCTTCGCGCACCGACGCCGCGACGCGGTTGGCCGCTTTAAATGACAATTCATGGTGTTTTCTCGAGGCCACCATCGGTGCCTTTGACAAAGACTACGAGGTGTTTTCTCAGCGTGCATGTGCTTACCTCATCTCGAGAGCCAGCGGTTGGTGCCCGGAGCAGCTCAGGCGACTCACCACTACGACGAGGGCACCCATGATGCGGATGCCTCTCCCTCTTCCATGTCCAAGGAGCCAATCGTCATCGATATCTCCGACATTGAGGAGTAGCTTGTCTTATTAGCTCACTATAAGGACCCATGTTCAGTTTGCTAGCTACTGCCTTTCCTTGACAAATTCTAGTGGATTGTGCTATCTACTTTTACCATGCAATCTTCTGCTCTAGAATATATGTTCTATATGTCGTGCAATGTGATGTTCAGTTAACTGTTTGGTTCAATTATGCAAATGTGATGTTCAATTCTTCAGGGTGCAATTTTCCAAGTTGTGAAGCATGCTTGGTTAACTGACCGATCTTCTATTAGGAGTATGTTATATTATGCAATGTGGTGCTCAATTAATATTTGGTTCATTTGTTGTGGTGTTTGGTTAACTGGTTGCTTCAATTCTGCAATGCGATGTTCAATTGTTGTCGGTGCATTATGTTATTGTATACCATGTGAGAAATAAATTGAATTTGGCTGTACTAAATACATGAGAAACAAATACAATTGCTATATTTCCAAGTTGTTAAGCATGCTTGGTTTGTAACTGTCTGATCTTCTATTAGGAGCATCTTATATTGTGCAATGTGGTGCTCAGTTAATGTTTGGTTCATTTGTTGTGGTGTTTAGTTAACTACTTGGTTCAATTCTGCAATGCGATGTTCAATTGTTGTGGCTGCATTTTGTTATTGTATACCATGTGAGAAATAAATCGAATTTGGCTGTACTAAATACATGAGAAACAAATACAATTGCTATATTTCCAAGTTGTTAAGCATGCTTGGTTTGGTTAACTATCTGATCTTCTATTAGGAGTATGTTATATTGTGCAATGTGGTGCTCAGTCAATGTTTGGTTCATTTATTGTGGTGTTTAGTTAACTGCTTGGTTCAATTCTGCAATGCGATGTTCAATTGTTGTGGATGCATTCTGTTATTGTATACCATGTGAGGAATAAATCGAATTTGGCTGCACTTAATACATGAGAAACATATACAAGTGCTATATTTCCTAGTTTTTCATCATGCTTGGTTTGTATAAATGTGTTTTCCACGTGGCTTGAATTAATCTAATGAATCTGCAATGTGCTTATTTAGCATCAACATATTTCACCGATAGCATGCGAACCTTTACTTAACCCGATGACTAACTACCTTATATGTGTTGCATGGAAACAATGGGAAGCACTGAGGTTTACAAGATGGTACTAACTATTATACCTTGGCTTTTTTATTCCTTTTTCACATAGCTACTCGCACGCCTCCTGATGATACTGCGCAGCGAGCACGCCTCCGTCAATTCAAACACCTGCACGCACGCTTCTCGATCTACCTGCGCGGTGGACTGCTCGCATGCGTCCCGTCAACTCAGGCCTGCTCGCACGGCACACGGGTCGCGTGGCGGCACGTATATTGTTTTTCTATTTGGATGATTAATGCTGTTGCTTTATTGCTTAACCGAAGCATGGCACGTATCCATTGTTGGTCTAACGCTCATGGTTCGAATAAATAATCCATTTGGGATATTGGTTTCCAATTATTAATAATCTACCGTTTGTAATTAGATAAAGATTACATCAAAACTGGTCTCAAATTTGACAAAAATAAAGTATAATGCCACTTTGTATTGGTGCCCATATGACAACACGATAAGTTTCATGAACTTCAAATAATTTTTGGATGTACTAGAATTTCAAAATCAAGATTCTCAATGTTTGAAATTTCTTGCACGGGGAGTAAAACATGCACCCAGTGAGAAACATGTGTTTTTGCAATCCATTTAGGTGCACTGTCACGTGTGCATGTAGCTCAAATTTGATTTTTGCACATTATACCCATAGAAAATCGATCCTCCTTTGGTAACATATGTTCACCATGGGATAATTTAACATGCATCATAGTTGCGGTGGATTCGCGGTGTGTGTGTGTGTGGGTGTGTGCATCTGGGGGGTGGCGGGTGGCTCGCAGTACACTACAAGTTGTGAGCCACCGTGTGGGTTGGCCGTTTTGTTAGGCAGGTGCCACATCAGAGTTGTGAATTCGTTAGTTAAAACATTACACAACCCTTTCATACATACATGTTTTGGCCACATGCAGTCGATGGTTATCCTACATGACACTCGATACTCACGTGTGACACTTTATGTGGGCCCGCGAGGTCATCGTCCATCACTTTGACGAACTACCGGCAGTGAGGTTAATTTGATTAGAAAGGTAGAATCTTTTTTGTTTGTGTTATGGTGGTATATAGTATGCGTCGAAGGGGTGGGAGGGGACTAGCATATATACTATACGTACGCGTCCGTGAACAAGTACACCTCACTCAGCGTCGGGACTTTCCGGTTTTTGAGGCACGTGCCACATCAAAGTTGTGAAATTGGCTATTTAAACATCACACAAAACCTCTTTGTCCCACATGCATGCAGGCGGTGGTTATCCTAGCTAGGACACTCACATGTGACGCTTCCATCTGTGGGCCCACGAGGCCATCATCGATGCATGCATCACTTTGACCTACATCGGGAGAGGTTAATTAATTTCACCATCGAGGAGGATTCTTTTTGGGTTGTATTACGGTAGGAGCATATAGTATGCATCGAAGAGGGGGAAGGGGACCATCAGATGTAGTACGCTTCATGAACCTCGCTCTGTGTGGGGGCTTTACGGTTTTTTAGGCATGTGGCACATCAAAGTTGTGCATTTTGGGTATTCAACATATGTTTGGCCCACATGCAAAGGGATGGTGGTTGTCCTCTCGCACCCACTTAAGCAGTTATCAGTGATATCGGTGCTTTCCATCTATGGGCCTGCTTGGTCCATCACTACTTTTTGCCTGACAACGAGAGAGGTTAATTTGACTTAGGAGGGATTATTTTTTTTGCTTATAATATGGTATATATATAGGTCATGCTTTGGGATGATATGATATAGTTTGAGCAGACACACATGCATGTGTACGCATGAATCCCTCCCATCGAGTTGAAGTGGCTAGTACAACGACACGTCATGAACCGATCTCGCTCTGTGTGGGGACTGTACGATTTTCGATGCATGCGCTACAGAAATGTTGTGAAATGGTATTCAAACATGCATGCACGCATCACCTCCATACATATGCATGTAGTGGTTGTCTTCGAATGGTACACTCCCTCGCGTGGTTATCGGCGACAAGCCTATATATTCGTGGGCCCGCATGGACATCCATGTCACCTTGACTGACAGCAAGATTGGTTACCATGGCGGATTCTTCCTTTGGATCGTGTTATCGTAGTATAGGTCATGGTGAGATTCAGACCTAATTAAGTTTGAGTGCATGTACTATGCACGCACGCATGGATGAATCCCCGTCGTCGGCTTGAAGTGTTGTGTAACATACATATGCATCGTCAACCTAATAACCCTCACTCATTGTGGGGATTTCTAGTTCGAAATCACGGTGCCACATCAAAGTTCTTCCACTATGTATTTAAAAACACTCCTCTCCATACATATATATGTTTGGGCCACATGCATGCAGTGGTTGTCTTCAGGGACTAGCTACTTGCGTGATTATTGGCGAGCTAGCCCATCTCCGGGGGTAGCATGGATGGCCATCACTTTGACCAACAACAAGGGAGAGGTTGTACGACCAAGGTGGATTATTCTTGGTCCGTTTACGATCCATCTTGGTGAGATGCCTCTCTGGCACGCTGACTGAAAGTGTGTGTGTGTGTAGGGGGGGGGGGCTGCTACTTCGCACTTTGCTAGGTGAACCTCTGTTGGGGGGGGGCATGCATTCATAGCTTAGGATTCCCTTCGTGCCGACATGAGGGGGAGGGGGCTTCTAGCTACTTCCCACTTTGCTAGGTGAACCTTGGTTAGGGGGGCATGCATTAATAGCTTAGGATTCCCTTCGTGCTGACACGAGGGGGCATGCATTCATAGTTTAGGATTCCCTTCGTGCCGACACGGGGGGGGGGGGCATGCCTTCATAGCTTAGGATTCCCTTCATGCCGACACAAGGGGGGGGGGCTGCCAGCTACTTCGCACTTTGCTAGGTGAACCTCGGTGAGGGGGCATGCATTCATAGCTTAGGATTCCCTTCTTGCCGACACGAGGGGGGGGGGAAGCAATACCGTGTGCTTTGCGAGATAGGTGCCACATCGAACTTGCATTTGGTATTTGAACATCAAACCACCCTTTTCATACATAAATTTGGTCCACATGCAAGCGTGTTCGTGTTCTGACCCTCTCCCGCATCATTTTTTGCCAAATTTATGAACATTAGACAAGTCAGATGATGCAATAGACACGATTCACACAAACTAACCATGTGCCAAGCCGGTGCCCTTGTCACGCACACATCCGCAAAGTACATTGGGCTCCACGAGGGCACGAGGCTTCCCCTCTGAAAAATATCTACCTTCCTGCAGCATTTTTCTGTTTGATAGCACACGGCTATTGTGTTTCGACTGTGTGTGATGTTTCTTGTTCCCAATCCCGCCCGCATCCCTCGAAAATATTGACTGCCTCGATGGTTTTTCTGTTTCATAACACACAGTTGTTATCTCCGGACCGTGTGCGATGCACCATCATCAAAATTCTCAATAGGCCTGGCATTTCACTCCCGCGTAGTAAAATTTACAGTACCCGCGTCATTTCCTCAAACACACCTGTCGGTGTCAAAACCGGCGGATCTCGGGTAGGGGGTCCCGTACTGTGCGTCTAAGGTCGATGGTAAGAGGAGACATGGGACACGATGTTTACCCAGGTTTGGGCCCTCTTGATGGAGGTAATACCCTACTTCCTGCTTGATTGATCTTGATGAATATGAGGATTACAAGAGTTGATCTACCACGAGATCGTAATGGCTAAACCCTAGATGTCTAGCATGTATGATTGTGATTGACTCTATGGACTAACCCCCCCGGTTTATATAGACACCGGAGGGGCCTAGGGTTGTACAGAGTCGGTTTACAAAGGAAGGAATCTTCATATCCGAACGCCAACCTTGCCTTCCACGCAAAGGAGAGTCCCATCCGGACATGCGAGGAAATCTTCTATCCTATATCTTCATGGCCCAACAGTCTGGCCCACGTCACATAGCCCGGACGCCCAAGGACCCCTTAATCTAGGACTCCTTCAGTATCCCCTGAACCAGGCTTCAATGACAATGTGTCTGGCGCGCAGATTGTCTTCAGCATTGCAAGGCGCGTTCCTCCTCCGAATACTCCAAGGTAGTCCTCGAACATAGAAAACGTGTCAGACTCTGCAAAACGAGCACCACACACAACCGTAGAGAGTATAATATTTCACGGGTCCCATCTATTGACAACTTTTGTAGCGAGACGCCACGTTTTAGCCCGATCATTATTTCGAACCGTTTTTAGCCTCCCGCTCCATGTTTCAAGATGCGGTTTTCATTGGCACGTCTTGTCGAAGCAGAGATCGTGTCCCCTTATTGCGGGGTGCTCATCAATACGGCGCGTGGGTAATCCAACCGTGCCGCCCGCACGACTCTTGGGGAATAGGGGAGTTTTACGGCGAGTGGGGAGATGCTTGACATTCCCTGCCTTTATAAGAGGATAAAGATCCATTCTTTCACCCACACCTTATTCCTCTTTGCCCATCCGTTCTCGAGCTCCAGCGCCCAAGCTTCCATCCATTCCGCCTCCAAAAAGTACTCCGACCATGTCCGGATCTGGAGCACAGGGCAAGTGGATGGCCTCCTCCGTCACGGAGAACGACATCACGAAGCTCCGGGAGGCGGGGTACTTGGCCTAGGAAATCGCCCATCGGCTTCTGACCAAGGGGCAGATCGTCCCCACCCCAGAGAGTCATGAGAGGGTGGTATTCATCCCCCACTTCATCCGCGGGTTGGGATTTCCTCTCCACCCATTCGTCCGCGGACTCATGTTCTACTATGGGCTAGATTTCCATGATCTGACCCCAAACTCCTTCCTCAACATCTCGGCATTCATTGTTGTGTGCGAGGCCTTCCTCCGCATCTCACCCCACTTCGGATTGTGGCTGAATACCTTCAATGTCAAGCCGAAGGTGGTGGGCGGTCAACACGCAAAGTGCGGAGGCGCTATGGTGAGCAAGATGTCCAATGTCTCATGGCTCGAAGGCACCTTTGTGGAGACCATCAAGGGGTGGCAGAAGCAGTGGTTCTACGTCACAAAGCCTCGCTACACCACCTAGGCCGCGGCTCCCGAATTCAAGTCCGGGGCCCCAATGCGGCTCACCTCCTGGCTAGAGAAGGGCCTGAACTGGGCTTCGTCGGATGAGCTAACAGCGCTGCAAACGCGCATCAAGAGCACGATGGACAAGAACATCAAGCTCGTCAATGTGATTGACAACCCACAAGTATATGGGATCTATCATAGTCCTTTCGATAAGTAAGAGTGTCGAACCCAACAAGGAGCAGAAGGAAATGATAAGCGGTTTTCAGCAAGGTATTCTCTGCAAGCACTGAAATAATAGGTAACAGATAGTTTTGTGATAGGATAATTTGTAATGAGTAGCAAGTAATAAAAGTAAATAAGGTGCAGCAAGATGGCCCAATCCTTTTTGTAGCAAAGGACAAGCCTGGACAAACTCTTATATGATGTAAAGCGCTCCCGAGGACACATGGGAAAATCGTCAAGCTAGGTTTCATCACGTTCATATGATTCGCGCTCGGTACTTTGACAATTTGGTATGTCGGTGGACCGGTGCTTGGGTACTGTCCTTACTTGGACAAGCATCCCACTTATGATTAACCTCTATTGCAAGCATCCGCAACTACAACAAAAGTATTAAGGTAAACCTAACCATAGCATGAAACATATGGATCCAAATTAGCCCCTTACGAAGCAACACATAAACTAGGGTTTAAGCTTCTATCACTCTAGCAACCCATCATCTACTTATTACTTCCCAATGCCTTCCTCTAGGCCCAAATAATGGTGAAGTGTCATGTAGTCGACGTTCACATAACACCACTAGAGGAGAGACAACATACATCTCATCAAAATATCAAACGAGTACCAAATTCACATGACTACTAATAGCAAGACTTCTCCCATGTCCTCAGGAACAAACATCACTACTCACAAAGCATATTCATGTTCATAATCATAGGGGTATTAATATGCATATAGGATCAGAACATATGATCTTCCACCAAATAAACCAACTAGCATCAACTACAAGGAGTAATTAACACTACTAGCAACCCACAGGTACCAATCCCAGACTTGGAGACAAGAATTGGATACAAGAGATGAACTAGGGTTTTGAGAGGAGATGGTGCTGGTGAAGATGTTGATGGAGATTGCCCTCTCCCAATGAGAGGAGCGTTGGTGATGATGATGGCGATGATTTCCCCCTCCTGGAGGGAAGTTTCCCTGGCAGAACAGCTCCGCTAGAGCCCTAGATTGGTTCCGTGAAGGTTCCGCCTCGTGGCGGCGGAGTCTCGTCCGAGAAGATGGATTATGATTTTTTCCTCATCGAAAGACTCCATATAGCAGAAGATGGCCATTGAGGGCCACCAGGGGGCACACGAGGTAGGGGGGGCGCGCCCCCACCCTCGTGGGCAGGGTGTGGCCCCCCGGTGAACTTCTTGCGCTCAGTATTTTTTATATATTGTGAAAAGGCCTTCCGTGAAGTTTTGGGACTTTTGGAGCTGTGTAGAATATGTCTCTAATATTTGCTCCTTTTCCAGCCCAGAATCCCAGCTGCCGGCATTCTCCCTCTTTATGTAAACCTTGTAAAATAAGAGAGAAAAGGCATAAGTATTGTGACATAATGTGTAATAATAGCCCATAATGCAATAAATATCGATATAAAAGCATGATGCAAAATGGACGTATCAACTCCCCCAAGCTTAGACCTCACTTGTCCTCAAGCGAAAGCCGAAATCGAAAAATATGTCCACATGTTTAGAGATAGAGGTGTCGATAAAAATAAAATACGGACATGAGGGCATCATGATCATTCTTAAAACAACAACTTATATAATTCTTGTCATATGATCTCTTATGCTAGAGTAACAATTCAATCACAATTTGAAGTATGAATCATAAACTTCATTGAAAACTAACAAACTATAATCTCAGTCATTGGAGCAATTGCAATTTATCATAACATAGGAAAGAGTCAATATAAGAGCTTTTTAGCAAGTCTACATACTCAACTATCATATAGGCTTTCACAATTGCTAACACTCACGCAATACTTATGGCTATGGAGTTTTAATCGGACACAGAGAAAGATATGGGCTTATAGTTTTGCCTCCCAACATTTTACCTCAAGGGTAATGTCAACAATAATAGTTCATGAAAACTCACATCCAATTAGCCATATATACCAGGATCTTTCCAACATGTTGTGCTTGCCAAAAGATAAAATGTAAAAAGGAAGGGTGAAGATCACCAAGACTCTTATGCAAGGTAGGAGATAAAAGTAAAAGATA
The DNA here is from genome assembly GCF_056163025.1 of Triticum urartu. Lineage (NCBI taxonomy): Eukaryota > Viridiplantae > Streptophyta > Magnoliopsida > Poales > Poaceae > Triticum > Triticum urartu. Next base: position 62,116,765 of record NC_141874.1, on the reverse strand, counting down.
GTCCCTTCACAGAGGGACGCAGAGGTTGTCATGCGCTTTGATGGTTGGATGCACAAAATCTTAATGCGAAAGAACGTCACTTTATATTGCCACTTGTGATATGGAACTTTATTATGCAGTCCGTCGCTTTTATTTCTTCCATATCACACGATCGTATATAAAGCTTATTTTCTCCCACACTAATGAGTATTACATATTAGAGAGTAATTTTTATTGCTTGCACCGATGACAACTTACTTGAGGGATCTTACTCAATCCATAGGTAGGTATGGTGGACTCTCATGGTAAAACTGGTTTACGGGTGTTTGGAAGCACAAGTAGTATCTCTACTTGGTGCGATGAATTTGGCTAGCATGAGGGGGAAAGGCAAGCTCAATCATGTTGGATGATCCATGACAATATAATTTATCTCAGATGTAAGAAAACATAACCCATTACGTTGTCTTCCTTGTCCAACGTCAACTCTTTAGCATGTCATATTTTAATGAGTGCTCACAATCATAAAAGATGTCCAAGATAGTATATTTATATGTGAAGACCTCTCTTTCTTTATTACTTCCTATTAATTGAAACGATGACCAAACCTATGTTTTTCAACTCTCAACAACTTTTATTCATCATACTCTTTATATATGAGCTCATTACTCTCCATAAGATCCATATGATCTCTTTTATTCTTTCTCTTTTCTTTTATTCACTCAAGATCATGGCAAAATAATCAAGCCCTTGACTCAACACTAATCTTTATTATATATAGCTCACGGACTCGATTACATAGAAGGATCATAAATCAAAACTCACAACTAGATCATACTAAAAACTTTTATTCTACTAGATCAAAATATTATCAAAAGGATCGAACTAAGAAAAACGGTAAAGATAAAAGTGATGGTGATACGATACCGGGGCACTCCCCCAAGCTTGGCAGTTGCCAAGGGGAGTGCCCATACCCATGTGATTATGTATCCTTTGTTGGTGAAGAAGGTGGAGTTGTTTATGATGGATAGTCACACATCGAGCGTAGGAGGTCTTCTAACTTGCAGATAATGCCTTTGAGTGCGATGATATGCTCCTTCAACAAAATATTTTCACGTGTGAGATACTTATTTTGTATACGAGCTAACTCAATCATCTTGAAAGCTTCAATCTCAGTTGGGGTAAGAAGATTGTGATCAAGTTGATGGATGTTTTCTGTTGCCGGAGCTTGGTCCTCGGTGGCCTTCTTGATCCCTTCATCCTTGTTGAACTCCATGGGTTCTTCTCTCTTCAGCTCTATCTTCATTAGCCAAGCATTGTTGCCCTCATTGTTGGAGGAGCAGGGAGACGACATGATGCCTAGCTTTGACAACCCTGGCAGAAAACAACTTGAAACAAGAACAAGAGATTTTTGCGTGATACGGTGGTTAAAACCTTTGGAGGTTATATAATGAATTTTTACCGACCAAAATACGTGTCGTGTAAGAAAACGGAGTCTGGAGAGCACACGAGGTGCCCACGAGGTAGGGTGGCGCGCCCTCCACCCTCGTGGAGGCCCCGTGTCCTTCCCGGACTGCTTCTTATTTTTCTATTTTTCTAAATATTCCAAAACGGAGAAATATTGCCATAAAAACTGTATTGGAGTCGGTTTACTTACCGTACCACATACCTATTCCTTTTCGGAGTCTGAAACATTCCGGAAAGTGTCCCTTATGTATTCCTCTGGGGTTACGGTTTCAGTAACATTGGTTTCAACATTTATAGGATTACCTGAGATATAACGTTTAATTCTTTGACCGTTCACCACCTTCGGATTTGTGCCTTCGAAGTTGTTGATTTTTATGGCACCGGAACGATAGAACTCCTCGATAACGTAAGGACCTTCCCATTTAGAGAGAAGTTTTCCTGCAAAAATCTTAAACGAGAATTGTATAATAACACATAATCACCTACATTAAACTGACACTTTTGTATTCTTTTGTCATGCCATCTTTGAACTTTTTCTTTAAAAAACTTGGCATTTTCGTAGGCTTGGGTTCTCCATTCATCAAGTGAGCTAATGTCAAATAACCTCTTCTCACCGACAAGTTTGAAATCATAATTGAGCTCTTTAATAGCCTAATAAGCCTTATGTTCTAGTTCGAGAGGTAAGTGACATGCTTTTTCCATAAACCATTTTATATGGAGACATACCCATAGGATTTTTATATGCAGTTCTATAGGCCCATAATGCATCATCAAGTTTCTTGGACCAATTCTTTCTAGATCTATTAACATTCTTTTGCAAAATTAATTTGAGTTCTCTATTACTCAATTCTACTTGACCACTAGACTATGGGTGATAAGGAGATGCAATTCTATGATTAACATCATATTTAGCAAGCATTTTACGGAAAGCGCCATGAATAAAATGTGAACCACCATCAGTCATTAAATATCTAGGGACTCCAAACCTTGGAAAAATAACTTCTTTAAGCATTTTAATAGAAGTGTTATGATCAGCACTACTAGTTGGAATAGCTTCTACCCACTTAGTAACGTAATCAACAGCAACTAAAATATGTGTATATCCATTAGAGGCAGGAAAAGGTCCCATATAATCAAAGCCCCAAACATCAAATGGTTCAATAACAAGTGAATAATTCATAGGCATTTCTTGACGTCTACTAATATTACCAATTCTTTGACATTCATCACAAGACAAGACAAACTTACGGGCATCCTTGAAGAGAGTAGGCCAATAAAAACCGGATTGCAATACCTTGTGTGCAGTTCTATCTCCAGCATGGTGTCCTCCATAAGCCTCGGAGTGACACTTGCGTAGGATCTGTTCTTGTTCATGCTCAAGTACACAAAGTCTAATAACACAATCTACTCCTTCTTTATAAAGATGTGGGTCATCCCAAAAGTAATGTCTCAACTCATAGAAAAACCTTTTCTTTTGCTGGTATGTGAAACTAGGTGGTATAAATTTAGCAACAATGTAATTAGCATAATCAGCATACCATGGAGCAGCATGAGAAGCATTTATGACATTTAATTGTTCATCAGGAAAGCTATCATCAATAGGTATTGGGTCATCAAGAACATTCTCTAACCTAGACAAGTTGTCTGCAACGGGGTTCTCAGCTCCCTTTATATCAATAATATGCAAATCAAATTCTTGTAGCAAGAGAACCCATCTAATAAGTCTAGGTTTAGCATCTTTCTTTTCCATAAGATATTTAATAGCAGCATGATCAGTGTGAATAGTTACTTTAGAATCAACAATATAAGGTCTGAACTTATCGCAAGCAAATACAACTGCTAAGAATTCTTTTTCAGTAGTAGCATAATTTCTCTGAGCATTGTCTAGAGTTTTACTAGAATATTGAATAACCTTTAATTTCTTATCAACTCTTTTCCCTAGAACATCACCTACAGCATAATCACTAGCATCCTACATAATTTCAAAAGGTAAATTCCAATCAAGTGGCTGAACAATAGGTGCAGAGTTCACTTCTTTCTTAAGTATTTCAAATGTTTCTACACAATTATCATCAAAGACAAATGGTATATCTTTTTGTAATAAATTAGTCAGAGGTCGAGAAATTATTGAGAAGTCCTTAATGAACCTCCTATAAAAACAGTCGTGACCAAGGAAACTTCTTATACCTTTCATGTCCTTGGGACATGGAATCTTTTCAATAGCATCAACCTTGGCTTTATCAACTTCAATACCTCTTTCAGAAACTTTATGCCCCAAGACAATACCTTCATTAACCATAAAGTGGCAATTTTCCCCATTCAAGACAAGATTAGTTTCTTCACATCTCTGCAAAACTCGGTCAAGGTTGCTTAAGCAATCATCAAAAGAGGATCCATAGACGGAAAAATCGTCCATGAAAACCTCACAAGTCTTTTCACAAAATTCAGAGAATATAGCCATCATGCATCTTTGAAAGGTAGCAGGTGCATTACATAAACCAAAAGGCATACGTCTATAAGCAAAAGTACCAAAAGGGCAAGTAAAAGTAGTCTTTGATTGATCATTGGCTGACACAGGTATTTGAGAGAAACCAGAATAACCATCTAGAAAGCAAAAATGAGTATGTTTGGATAATCTTTCTAGCATTTGGTCGATAAAAGGTAAGGGGTAATGATCTTTTTTAGTAGCTTTATTTAATTTGCGGAATCAATTACCATCCTATAACCGGTAATAATTCTTTGCGGGATCAACTCATCTTTATCATTAGGAACGACAATAATACCTCCCTTCTTAGGGACACAATGGACCAGACTTACCCACTGACAATCAGCAACGGGATAAATTATACCTGCCTCAATAAGCTTTAGTATTTCCTTTCTTACCACTTCCTTCATCTTAGGATCCAGCCGTCGTTGATGATCACGAACTGGTTTGGCCTCTTCCTCCAAATTTATTTTGTGTTGACACGGAGTGGGACTAATGCCCTTAAGATCATCAAGAGTATATCCAATAGCAGCACGGTTCTTCTTCAGAGTTTTCAATAATCTCTCTTCTTCATGCTCTGAAAGGTTAGCACTAATAATAATAGGATATATCTTTTTCTCATCAAGATAAGCATATTTAAGAGTATCAGGTAACGGTTTAAGCTCAAACACGGGATCACCCTTGGGTGGAGGAGGATCCCCTAGGATTTCAATAGGCAAATTGTGTTTCAGGATGGGTTCCTGTTTAAAGAATACTTCATCTATTTCCCTTCTTTCATTCATAAACATATCATTTTCATGGTCTAGCAAATATTGTTCTAAAGGATCACTAGGAGGTACGGCAATAGAAGCAAGACCACTAATTTCATCTTTACTAGGCAATTCCTCTTCACGGTGTTGTCTACAAAATTTAGAGAAATTAAATTCATGAGACACATCACCTAAACCAATAGTAACAACATCCTTTTGCAATCTACCTTAGCATTAACAGTGTTCAAGAAGGGTCTACCAAATATAATGGGACAAAAGCTATCTTGTGGGGAACCAAGAATAAGAAAATCAGCAGGATATTTAGTTTTCCCACACAATACTTCAACATCTCTAATGATTCCCATTGGTGAAATAGTATCTCTATTGGCAAGCTTAATTGTCACATCAATATCTTCTATCTCAGCAGGTGCAATATCATGCATAATTTCTTTGTATAAGTCATGAGGTATAGCACTAGCACTGGCACCCATATCATGTAAGCCATGATAACAATGATCTGCTATTTTAACATAAATAACATGCATGCTTGCCAAAGATCTATGTTTATCTTTAGCACAAGGTTTAGCAATTCTAGCAGTCTGATCACGGAAATGAATAACATGCCCATCAATATTATCAGACAAGAGATCTTTAACAATAGCAATATTAGGTTCAACTTTAATTTGCTCAGGAGGTGTATAGGTTCTAATATTGCTTTTACGAACCACAGTTGAAGCTTTAGCATGATCTTTTATCCTAATAGGAATAGGTGGTTTCTCAACATAAGCAGTAGGAACAATTGGCTCATTATAAGTGCTAGTCCTTTCTTCAACTTTAATAGGTGCAGCTACTTTTACTTCTATGGGAGTATGATATTTAAACCACTTTTCCCTAGGGAACTCAACATGAGTAGCAAAAGATTCACAGAAAGAAGCTACTATCTGAGAGTCAAGTCCATATTTAGTGCTAAATTTACGGAAAACATCGGTATCCATAAAAGATTTAACACAATCAAATTTAGGTGTCATACCTGACTCCTTACCTTCGTCGAGGTCCCAATCTTCAGAGTTGTGTTTAATTATTTCCAATAAATCCCATTTGAATTCAATAGTCTTCGTCATAAAAGAGCCAGCACAAGAAGTATCGAGCATGGTGCGATTGTTATCAGAAAGCCGAGCATATAAATTTTGAATAATCATTTCTCTTGAGAGCTCATGATTGGGGCATGAATATAACATTGATTTAAGCCTCCCCCAAGCTTGAGCGATGATTTCTCCTTCGTGAGGCCAGCAATTATATATATAATTGCGATCACGATGAACAAGATGCATCAGATAAAACTTCTGATGAAATTCCAATTTCAACCGTTTGTAGTTCCATGACCCCGTATCATCACATAGCCTATACCATGTCAATGCATCTTCCTTCGAAGATAAAGGGAAGACCTTCTTCTTGATAAAATCTCCGGCTACACCTGCAACCTTAAATAATCCACAAACTTCATCCACATAAATTAGGTGCTCATCAGGATGCGTTGTTCCATCTCCTGCAAAAGGATTAGCTAGCAGTTTTTCTATCATACCCGAAGGAATTTCAAAGCAGTCATTTTCATTTTCAGTAGGTTCAGTAGGTTGAGGAGCAACTCTTTGCTCTACTGGTCAGGGTGAAGATACCTTGAACAAGCCCCTCAGAGGATTACTTTCCATAGTAACAAGTGACAGTAAATTTCAGCACACTATATAAATTTTTCCTTACCAAATTCCACCTACCAAAGGCGCTTCACTCCCCGGCAACGGCGCCAGAAAAGAGTCTTGATGACCCACAAGAATAGGGGATCTATCGTAGTCCTTTCGATAAGTAAGAGTGTCGAACCCAACGAGGAGCACAAGGAAATGATAAGCGGTTTTCAGCAAGGTATTCTCTGCAAGCACTGAAATAATAGGTAACAGATAGTTTTGTGATAGGATAATTTGTAACGAGTAGCAAGTAATAAAAGTAAATAAGGTGCAACAAGATGGCCCAATCCATTTTGTAGCAAAGGACAAGCATGGACAAACTCTTATATGATGTAAAGCGCTCCCGGGGACACATGGGAATATCGTCAAGCAAGGTTTCATCACGTTCATATGATTCGCGTTCGGTACTTCGATAATTTGGTATGTGGGTGGACCGGTGCTTGGGTACTGTCATTACTTGGACAAGCATCCCACTTATGATTAACCTCTATTGCAAGTATCCGCAACTACAACAAAAGTATTAACGTAAACCTAACCAAAGCATGAAACATATGGATCCAAATCAGCCCCTTACGAAGCAACGCATAAACTAGGGTTTAAGCTTCTGTCACTCTAGCAACCCATCATCTACTTATTACTTCCCAATGCCTTCCTCTAGGCCCAAATAATTGTGAAGTGTCATGTAGTCGATGTTCACATAATGGCACTAGAGGAGAGACAACATACATCTCATCAAAATATCGAACGAATACCAAATTCACATGACTACTAATAGCAAGACTTCTCCCATGTCCCCAGGAACAAACGTAACTACTCACAAAGCATATTCATGTTCATAATCAGAGGGGTATTAATATGCATATAGGATCTGAACATATGATCTTCCACCAAATAAACCAACTAGCATCAACTACAAGGAGTAATTAACACTACTAGCAACCCACAGGTACCAACCCCAGACTTGGAGACAAGAATTGGATACAAGAGATGAACTAGGGTTTTGAGAGGAGATGGTGCTGGTGAAGATGTTGATGGAGATTTCCCTCTCCCGATGAGAGGAGCATTGGTGATGATGATGGCGATGATTTCCCCCTCCCAGAGGGAAGTTTCCCCGGCAGAACAGCTCTGCTAGACCCCTAGATTGGTTCCGCCTCGTGGCGGCAGAGTCTCGTCCGGGAAGATGGATTATGATTTTTTTCCTCATCAAAAGACTCCATATAGCAGAAGATGGCCATCCGAGGGCCACCAGCCGGCCCACGAGGTAGGGGGGGGGTGCGCCCAGGGGGGTAGGGCGCGCCCCCACCCTCGTGGGCAGGGTGTGGCCCCCCTGGTGAACTTCTTGCGCTCAGTATTTTTTATATATTCTGAAAAGGCCTTCCGTGAAGTTTCAAGACTTTTGGAGCTGTGCAGAATAGGTCTCTAATATTTGCTCCTTTTCCAGCCTAGAATCCCAGCTGCCGGCATTCTCCCTCTTTATGTAAACCTTGTAAAATAAGAGAGAATAGGCATAAGTATTGTGATATAATGTGTAATAATAGCCCAGAATGCAATAAATATCGATATAAAAGCATGATGCAAAATGGAAGTATCAGTGATCTAGGTGATGCTTTTTCACCGGATACTTCCTTGCCAAAGCCGGACTTGCAATTTGTCGGAGTTCGATCCGGCCAGGCACCATACCTTGCAACAGTTCTTCGGTGTTACACACGAAGGAATCTGGAAGGTGCTTTTTAAGGCCAATGAGACGTGGCCGAAGACGACCGAGGACCATGGGTACAACCTGACCCATCCCGCCAGTCCGGTAAGATTTCGTATTTCAGGGTGTATCCTTCACCTGTACATTCAATGAAGATGTCTTAGCTTCCCATGTGTCTTTCCAGGTATGGACAAGGAAGGCGGAGCAGATTTAGTGTCCGGCTCCGTTGTCGGAAAACCCAGCAATCCCACTTGTGACGAAGATGCTGGTTTCGGCGCCCTACCAGGCGCCGGAGAAGAAAGCCTAGAAGAAGGGCCCGGTGGGAAGAAGTGGCCTTCGCCGTAAAGGCACTTCAGACATGACGTCTGAAGACGCCGAAACCCACTTCTCCCCCGCCACCAAGGACGAGGAGGAGGAGGAGGAAAACAACTCTCCCCCAAGGGGGAAGGAGGAACAGGACGGCCTCCACTGAACTGGAGGCAGAGGCAACCAAGAAGGGGAGGGTCTCCCTTGCGGATAACTCCGCGTTGGACACTGATAGCAGCTTCGAATGGCGCCCCAGGGAGAAGCCCCTGGCCCAATCGTAAGTACTCAAAGGCACTTATACACACACATATATCCCACTTCTTTACTTCGTGGTTTTAATATGCCTAATCATGCGTTGCAGTCCAGCCCATGCCCGCCCCCAGCGATCCTCATCTTCAGGGAATTTGCTGGATCCAAAGGCAATGGACAGTGGGCCACTTCCGGCGGCCTCCTCTCCCAAGGCCACAGACGTACGACGCTGAGGTGTTGTCCCAAAGGACCTTCCCAGGCTAGGGAGAGGTATAGGAGGCCGTCAGGGTGGCGCCATAGGGTGATACGTCGGCCGCCGGACACATGGGGGAGAAAATCCCCCTTGAGACTGGCGATGGGGGCCATACCCAATTCGGCCCCTAGGCGAATACAATTTCAGAGACCCATACGGCTTCGGAATCAGGCAAGCAGCCTCCTTTGAAAGAAGGAGGTGCACCTATTTCGCCGGTGACCTCTGTCCATTCAGAGGCACCGGATACTCTATTGGAAGCGCTGCAAAGTGCTTTCATTATTGAGGAACACCGTATCCTTATGGATACGGTGGTTGGGAGGGTTCAGTCCGCTAAGAGCAGACTGACCGAAGCTTGCGCCAGCCTTCTAACAGGCTTTGAGGTATGTGATGTAATTATGCAAAACGATAGTCATAGTATACACAGTAGCCCCTGAGACACTGTCCGGTGCTCGAAAAGAGAAGCCAGACAAAGGATCAAATTATTTTCGCAGGAGACTAACCATACATGTCTATGTGAATAAGCAGGCGTCAGTGCTGGCTGCGACCTCCCATTCTGCCGAAGTCTCGAAACTAAAGCAGAATCTGAAGCAGACTGAGGAAGAGCTCGGCCGTATGAAAAAACAACTAGAGGACCAGCAAGGTATGCAATGGCCTATTCAGATGTAGGAAGATATGAATTGTTTGTGCTGATCATGCTATCATGATATTTCGTAGGAGCTGCGACCGAGGTGGAGACCCTCAAGAAGGTGCGGGCCGAGGCCCAGGAGAGAGCGGCGAAGGAACAGGCCGCCCGCGAAAAACATGAGGCGAGGGTCGGGGAGGTCCAGCAGGAGCTCCAGGACGCCATAAAGAAGTACGAGTCCTTGGAGCGCAAGAGTGTAGACCAAGAGTTCGAACTTGCCAAGGCCCGCCAAAGTGCACAAGAGGCCCGGGTTGAGGCCCAGGGCGCACTCCAGGAAATACAGGAGGCCAGGAAAATTGCGGTGGGTAAGGCTTTTATTATGCAAAGCAAATATGTGAAGAGAAGGTACCTCTTACTAACTCGGATTCGGACTTCTCCAGGGGCGTTTGCGGACCTCCCACGCAGTGTTGCCGATGCTGCGAAGTTCTTCCGAGCCAAAGAGGGGAGCTCAACGGAGAAGCTGTTCTGGTCGCAATACCTTGCGCCAGAGTATCCGGTGCCCTTTAGCGATCAGCTGGAACAACTGACCGATTTGCATAGGGTGGTCAAACTGGGTGAAGATACCCCGAACAAGCCCCTCAAAGGATTACTTTCCATAGTAACAAGTGACAGTAAATTTTAGCACACTATATAAATTTTTCCTTACCAAAGTCCACCTACCAAAGTTACTTCACTCCCCGGCAATGGTGCCAGAAAAGAGTCTTGATGACCCACAAGTATAGGGGATCTATCGTAGTCCTTTCGATAAGTAAGAGTGTCGAACCCAACGAGGAGCAGAAGGAAATGATAAGCGGTTTTCAGCAAAGTATTCTCTGCAAGCACTGAAATTATCGGTAACAGATAGTTTTGTGATAAGGTAATTAGTAACGAGTAGCAAGTAATAAAACTAAATAAGGTGCAGCAAGATGGCCCAATCCTTTTTGTAGCAAAGGAAAAGCCTGGACAAACTCTTATATGAAGGAAAGCGCTCTCGAGGACACATGGGAATTATCGTCAACCTAGTTTTCATCATGATCATATGATTCATGTTCGGTACTTTGATAATCTGATATGCGGGTGGACCGGTGCTTGGGTACTGTCCTTACTTGGACAAGCATCCCACTTATGATTAACCCCTATTGCAAGCATCCGCAACTACAACAGAAGTATTAAGGTAAACCTAACCATAGCATGAAACATATGGATCCAAATCAGCCCCTTACGAAGCAACGCATAAACTAGGGTTTAAGCTTCTTTCACTCTAGCAACCCATTATCTACTTATTACTTCCCAATGCCTCCCTCTAGGCCCAAACAATGGTGAACTGTCATGTAGTCGACGTTCACATGACACCACTAGAGGGATGACAACATACATCTCATCAAAATATCGAACGAATACCAAATTCACATGACTACTAATAGCAAGACTTCTCCCATGTCCTCAGGAACAAACGTAATTACTCAGAAAGCATATTTATGTTCATAATCAGAGGGGTATTAATATGCATAATGGAGCTAAACATATGATCTTCCACCAAGTAAACCAACTAGCATCAACTACAAGGAGTAATCAACACTACTAGCAACCCACAGGTACCAATCTGAGGTTTGGATACAAAGATTGGATACAAGAGATGAACTAGGGTTTGAGATGAGATGGTGCTGGTTAAGATGTTGATGGATATTGACCCCCTCCCGATGAGAGGATCGTTGGTGATGACGATGGTGATGATTTCCCCCTCCCGGAGGGAAGTTTCCCTGGCAGAACAGCTCCGCCAGAGCCCTAGATTGGTTCCGCCAAGGTTCCGCCTCGTGGCGGCGGAGTCTCGTCCCGAAAGCTTGCTTATGATTTTTTGCTCGATGAAAGACTCCATATAGCAGAACATGGGCATCGGAGGGCCACCAGGGGCCCACGAGGCAGGGGGCGCGCCCAGGGGGTAGGGCGCCCCACCCTTGTGGCCAGGGTGTGGCCCCCCTCTGGAAGTTCTTGCACTCACTATTTTTTATATATTCTGGAAATAGCTTTTGTGAAGTTTCAGGACTTTTGGAGCTGTGCAGAATAGGTCTCTAATATTTTCTCCTTTTCCAACCCAGAATTCCAGTTGCCGGCATTCTCCCTCTTTATGTAAACCTTGTAAAATAAGAGAGAATAGGCATAAGTATTGTAACATAATGTGTAATAACAGCCCACAATGCAATAAATATCGGTATAAAAGCATGATGCAAAATGGACGTATCAACTCCCCCAAGCTTAGACCTCGCTTGTCCTCAAGCGAAAGCCGAAATCGAAAAATATGTCCACATGTTTAGAGATAGAGGTGTTGATAAAAATAAAATACGGACATGAGGGCATCATGATCATTCTTAGAACATCAACATATTTTTTTTCATATGATCTCTTATGCTAAAGTAACAATTCAATCACAATTTCAAGTATGAATCATAAACTTCACTGAGAACCAACAAACTCTAATCTCAGTCATTGAGGCAATTGCAATTTATCATAACATAGGAAAGAGTCAATATAAGAGCTTTTCAGCAAGTGCACATACTCAAACATCTTTTAGTCTTTCACAATTGCAAACACTCAAGCGATATTTATGGGTATGCAGTTTTAATCGGACACAGAGAAAGATAGGGGCTTATAGTTTTGCCTCCCAACATTTTACCTCAAGGGTAATGTCAACAATAATAGTTCATGAAGACTCACATCCAATTAGCTATATATATCAGGATCTTTCCAACACATTGTGCTTGCCAAAGGATAAAATGTAAAAAGGAAAGGTGAAGATCACCATGACTCTTATGTAAGGTAGAGGATAAAAGTAAAAGATTGGCCCTTCACAGAGGGAAGCAGAGGTTGTCATGCGCTTTTATGGTTGGGTGCATAAAATCTTAATGCAAAAGAACGTCACTTTATATTGCCACTTGTGATATGGACCTTTATTATGCAGTCCGTCGATTTTATTTCTTCCATATCACAAGATCGTATAAATCTTATTTTCTCCCACACTAATAAGTCATACATGTTTAGAGAGCAATTTTTATTGCTTGCGCCGATGACAACTTACTTGAAGGATCTTACTCAATCCATAGGTAGGTATGGTGGACTGTCATGGTAAAACTGGGTTTAGGGATATTTGGAAGCACAAGTAGTATCTCTACTTGGTGCGAAGAAATTGGCTAGAATGAGAGGGAAAGGCAAGCTCAACATGTTGGATGGTCCATGACAATATAATTTATCTCAGATGTAAGAATACATAACCCATCACATTGTCTTCCTTGTCCAATGTCAACTCTTATCATGTCATACTTTAATGAGTGCTCACAATCATTAAAGATGTCCAAGATAGTATATTTATATGTGAACCTCTCTTTCTTTATTACTTCCTATTAATTGCAACGATGACCAAAACTATGTTTGCCAACTCTCGACAACTTTTATTCATCATACTCTTTATATGTGAGCTCATTACTGTCCATAAGATCCATATGATCTCTTTGTTTCTTTCTATTTTTTTCTCTTTTATTTTATTTAATTCCCTCAAGATCATAGCAAAATAATCAAGCTCACGAACTCGATTACATAGAGGGATCATAGAGCAAAACTCACAACTAGATTATACTAAAACTTTATTCTACTAGATCAAGATATTACTAAAAGGATCGAACTAAGAAAAATGGTAAAGTTAAAAGTTGTGATGGCGATACGATACCGGGGCACTCCCCCAAGCTTTGTGGTTGCCAAGGGGAGTGCCCATACCAGATACTCAGTTCTTCTTTGTTGGTGAAGAAGGTGATGGTTTTGTTGATGGCGTAGGCTTCTTCCTTAATTTGCGCTTGAGGACAGAAATTTGGTCCCTTAGGTCATCGATCTCCTACTCCAGGCTCAATATCTTTTTGCATAATTCCTGGTTGTTTTCCTGCAAGAGGCGAAAAGGGATAAAATCGATCTTAGGTTTCTTTACTCTATCCGGGAGGCTTGACATTTTGAACTCCACATGCATGTCCCCAGGTTGAGGTAGTGGGACTTCATCTTCTTCTGAGTTCGTCTCCTCCTTTCCCTTGGGTCCATAGTCCTCTTCTTCTTCCGTAGTCCAACCACAATGCTCCACATCCCCATAGACCTTATGATCTGCAAGGTAATCAACCACATAGCTTTCTCGTTCTGAATCCTGGGACGACATGTTGCTCTAATCTGTAGTAGGACAACTCGAAACAAAGATAGGAGATATTAGTGTGATACGGTGGTCAAAACCTTCGGGAGATTATATAATAAATTTTTACCGACCAAAAGAAGTATCGTGCAAGAAAACGGAGTCCGGAGAGCACACGAGGTGCCCTCGAGGCAGGGGGCGCGCCCAGGGGGGGTAGGGCGCGCCTCCCACCCTCGTGGGAGCCTCGTTTCCTTTCCGCTCTGCTTCTTATTTTCCTATTTTTCTAAATATTCCAAAACAAAGAAATATTTCCATTAGAACTGTTTTGGAGTCGGTTTACTTACCGTACCACGTACCTATTACTTCTCGGAGTCTGAAACATTCCAGAAAGTGTCCCTTATGTATTCCTCCGGGGTTACGGTTTCAATAATATTAGTTTCAACATTTATAGGATTACCTGAGATATAATGTTTAATTCTTTGATCGTTCACCACCTTCGGATTTGTGCCTTCGAAATTGTTGATTTTTATGGCACCAAAACGATAGACCTCCTCGATAACGTAAGGACCTTCCCGTTTAGAGAGAAGTTTTCCTGCAATAAATCTTAAACGAGAGTTATATATCAATACATAATCACCTACATTAAACTCACGCTTTTGTATCCTTTTATCATGCCATCTTTTAACTTTTTCTTTAAACAGCTTGGCATTTTCATAAGCCTAGGTTCTCCATTCATCAAGTGAGCTAATGTCAAATAACCTCTTCTCACCGGGAAGTTTGAAGTCATAGTTGACCTCTTTAATGGCCCAATATGCCTTATGTTCTAATTCAAGAGGTAAGTGACATGCTTTACCATAAAACATTTTATACGGAGACATACCCATAGGATTTGTATATGCAGTTCTATAGGCCCATAATTGATGGATGTTTTCTGTTGATCAAGTTGATGGATGTTTTCTGTTGCCGGAGCTTGGTCCTCGGTGGCCTTCTTGATCCCTTCATCCTTGTTGAACTCCATGGGTTCTTCTCTCTTCAGCTCTATCTTCATTAGCCAAGCATTGTTGCCCTCATTGTTGGAGGAGCAGGGAGACGACATGATGCCTAGCTTTGACAACCCTGGCAGAAAACAACTTGAAACAAGAACAAGAGATTTTTGCGTGATATGGTGGTTAAAACCTTTGGGAGGTTATATAATGAATTTTTACCGACCAAAATACGTGTCGTGTAAGAAAACGGAGTCTGGAGAGCACACGAGGTGCCCACGAGGTAGGGTGGCGCGCCCTCCACCCTCGTGGAGGCCCCGTGTCCTTCCCGGACTGCTTCTTATTTTTCTATTTTTCTAAATATTCCAAAACGGAGAAATATTGCCATAAAAACTGTTTTGGAGTCGGTTTACTTACCGTACCACATACCTATTCCTTTTCGGAGTCTGAAACATTCCGGAAAGTGTCCCTTATGTATTCCTCTGGGGTTACGGTTTCAGTAACATTGGTTTCAACATTTATAGGATTACCTGAGATATAATGTTTAATTCTTTGACCGTTCACCACCTTCGGATTTGTGCCTTCGAAGTTGTTGATTTTTATGGCACCGGAACGATAGAACTCCTCGATAACGTAAGGACCTTCCCATTTAGAGAGAAGTTTTCCTGCAAAAATCTTAAACGAGAATTGTATAATAACACATAATCACCTACATTAAACTGACACTTTTGTATTCTTTTGTCATGCCATCTTTGAACTTTTTCTTTAAAAAACTTGGCATTCTCGTAGGCTTGGGTTCTCCATTCATCAAGTGAGCTAATGTCAAATAACCTCTTCTCACCGACAAGTTTGAAATCATAATTGAGCTCTTTAATAGCCCAATAAGCCTTATGTTCTAGTTCGAGAGGTAAGTGACATGCTTTTTCCATAAACCATTTTATATGGAGACATACCCATAGGATTTTTATATGCAGTTCTATAGGCCCATAATGCATCATCAAGTTTCTTGGACCAATTCTTTCTAGATCTATTAACAGTCTTTTGCAAAATTAATTTGAGTTCTCTATTACTCAATTCTACTTGACCACTAGACTATGGGTGATAAGGAGATGCAATTCTATGATTAACATCATATTTAGCAAGCATTTTACGGAAAGCGCCATGAATAAAATGTGAACCACCATCAGTCATTAAATATCTAGGGACTCCAAACCTTGGAAAAATAACTTCTTTAAGCATTTTAATAGAAGTGTTATGATCAGCACTACTAGTTGGAATAGCTTCTACCCACTTAGTGACGTAATCAACAGCAACTAAAATATGTGTATATCCATTAGAGGCAGGAAAAGGTCCCATATAATCAAAGCCCCAAACATCAAATGGTTCAATAACAAGTGAATAATTCATAGGCATTTCTTGACGTCTACTAATATTACCAATTCTTTGACATTCATCACAAGACAAGACAAACTTACAGGCATCTTTGAAGAGAGTAGGCCAATAAAAACCGGATTGCAATACCTTATGTGCAATTCTATCTCCAGCATGGTGTCCTCCATAAGCCTCGGAGTGACACTTGCATAGGATTTGTTCCTGTTCATGCTCAGGTACACAACATCTAATAATACCATCTACTCCTTTATAAAGATGTGGGTCATCCCAAAAGTAATGTCTCAAATCATAGAAGAACTTTTTCTTTTGCTGGTATGTGAAACTAGGTGATATAAATTTAGCAACAATATAATTGGCATAATCAGCTGTAATGCCCGGATAATCATGCTACGGTAATCCCACGTTAACGGTGCCACATCACCCCAGTTACTGTTGCTAATCGCGCATTGGACCAAAACTTTTCAATTTCAAAAGTTTAAATAAATGTCTGACGTCAAACTTTTCAAAAGTTAAAACAAAAATGTTCGGGAGGTGCCATATTTTGCATATTTAAATATGGTGTAATAAACACATTTTTATAAAATGCCTAAGTAATTTTAATTGAAATAAAGCAGAAAAGAAAATAAATAAAAAGAAAAGGAAACACAAAAACAGAAAAGAAAACTAACAAAAAAAAGACCCTCCCCAACTGGGCCTCGACCCAGCAGGCCAATTGGCCAACCAGCCCAACTGGGCAAAGGCCCGACCGGCCACCCCACTCCCCCATAACCCCCACCCCTGGTCAAACCCTAACCCAACCACCCGCACTCCTCCCCCCGACCCAGATCGGATCGGGACTCACACGCACGCCACCGTCGCTGCCCGGAACACTACCTCACCGTCCTCCTCCTCCACCCCTCGCTGGAGCTGCCCCACCAGACTCCATTGTCGACGTCATCTCCGTTTATAAGGCCGTCCCCGTCTTCCCGCTCATGCCCCGCTGCCCCGTACCCTGCATACTCGATGTGAGCCATCATCTTCCTTTGCTCTCCTCTCCTGACAGATCAAACATGCCTGTGTTGCGTGCCATGCAGCCTCGCCCTTGCCACGCTGCTCGCCGACGCGGCCGCCCCCTGCGGGCACCTCGCCATGCTCGGGTGCGCTCACCGCGCGCTCCGCCTGACCCCCTGTTGCACGCTCGCGCGCGCCTCCGCCCCTGCTGCTACACTTGCTGCTGCTCCGCGCCACCGCACTGCCCGCTCCGCCCTCTAGCACGCGTCCTCGCGCGCGCGCGCCCGCGCCCGCGCTGACCATGGCCTGTGCCGCCCCACTGCAGCTGCTACTGCTACTGCTGCTCCCTAGCCTCGCCGCCCCACTGCGCCGGCCACGCCTCGCACCACTGTGCTCACTGCGCCGCTGACCTCGCGCCACCGCTGCTCCGTCCGGCCACCGCGCCCCCTGATCTGGCCTACTCCGCAGCGCCCAACGCGCCGCCCCCTATCGCGCTCGCCGCGGTCCCCCTCCCTGTGCCACGGAGGGGCTGCGTTTTCCACCGCCCCTGCTGCCTATAGCCGCCGGCGTCGAGCCACGTGCCCGCCCCTTCGGTCGCTGGCTGGAGCGCCCGCTCGGGTGCCCAGCCGGGTTCCGCCCGTTAACCCGGGGCCCGACGCCCAGCGCCCACACCCGTCTACCCACTCGCCCGTTAAGGCCCCCTCTGGGTCAATGACCAGTGGGGACCCGCTCCTGAGAACGTTTTATAAAACAAGGAATTAGAAAACATAAAAATAAAAATAATTATTAATTAAAGAATTAACTAAGTAACTTAATTTTGATTAATTAAACTAAACAACTAATTAAACTAATTAATCATGATTAGTTAGTCTAGTCAATGACGAACGGGACCCACACGTCAGTTTGACCAGTCAGCACCCCTATTGACCGCTGACATTATGCTGACGTCAGCATGCACTGTTCTGGATAATGTTGAATTAAAATAATTAAATAAATGCTAAAAATTATTTAAATCTTTTAAAATCAATATAAAATAAACCGTAGCTCGGATGGAAAAACTTTGTACATGAAAGTTTCTCAGAACGACGAGATGAATCCGGATACGCAACCCGTTCGTCCGCCTCACATCCCTAGCATAGCGAACACGCAACTTTCCCCCTCCGATTCATCTGTCCGAAAATGCGAAACACCGGGGATATTTTCCCGGATGTTTCCCCCCTTCATCGGTATCACCTCATACCGCGTTAGGGCACACCTAGCACCGCTACTTGTCATGTCATGCATCGTTATGCATCTGTTTGCATTGTATTCATTGTTTCCTTCCCCTCTTCTCTCCGGTAGACTACGAGACTGACGCCGCTGCTGGTGCCCCGGTTGGCTACGTTGTTGACGACCCCTACTTGCCAGAGAAACCAGGCAAGCCCCCTGATCACCAGATATTGCCTACTCTTCTCTCTATTGCTTGCATTAGAGTAGTGTAGCATGTTACTGTTTTCCGTTAATCCTATCCCGATGCATAGCTTGTCATTATTGCTATAGTTATTGATACCTTACCTGCACTCCTAAATGCTTAGTATAGGATGCTAGTTTATCATCAGTGGCCCTACATTCTTGTCTGTCTGCTATGCTATACTATCGGGCCGTGATCACTCGGGAGGTGATCACGGGTTTATACTTCCACATAATATATGATACTTGTGGTAACTAAAGTCGGGTTGGCTCGTAGAGTACCCGCGAGTGATTCACGGATTGGGTCCGAGAGGACGTTTGTCCCGACGGCCCTCTGAGTGGATCTTTATGGCGGAGCAACGGGGCAGGTTGAGACCGCCTAGGAGAGAGGCGGGCCTGGCCCTGGTCGGTGTCCATGGTTATTTCAAAATAACACGCTTAACAAGATCTGGGTATTTGATCTGAGTCTGGCCATTGGCCTATACGCACTAACCAACTACGCAGGAACAGTTATGGGCACTTGACGTCGTGGTATCAGCCGAAGCCTTCGTGACGTCAGTGACTAAGCGGAGCGTGCCGGGTTGGACTGGAATGCCTTCTCTTGTATAAGGGAGGCTAGGTCTGCTCGCCGGCCGCGTTCGCAACGTGCAGGTGTGCAATGGGCGATGGGCCCAGACCCTTGCGTCATAGGGTTTAGACCGGCGTGCTGACCTCTCTGTTGTGCCTAGGTGGGGCTACGACGTGTTGATCTTCCGAGGCCGGGCATGACTCAGGAAAGTGTGTCCGGACAAAGGGGATCGAGCGCGTTGGGAAATGTGGTGCACCCCTGCAGGGAAGTTTATCTATTCAAATAGCCGTGTCCCTCGGTAAAAGGATGACCCAGAGTTGTACCTTAACCTTATGACAACTAGAACTAGATACTTAATAAAACACACTCTTCCAAGTGCCAGATACAACTGGTGATCGCTCTCTCACAGGGTGATGAGGGGAGGATGGCCGGGTAGGATTATGCTATGCGATGATACTTGGTGAACTTACCATCTACTCTCTTCTTTTGCTGCAAGATGGAGGTTGCCAGAAGCGTAGTGTTCGTTAGGCCTAGCTATTCCCCTCTTATTCTGGCATTCTGCAATTTAGTCCACATATATTACCCCTTTCATTTGATACTTTTCATATGTAGTGTAGCTCCTTGCTTGTGAGTACTTTGGATGAGTACACACGGTTGCTTTGCTCCCCCTTTTCCCCCTTTATATACTCGATTGTTGCGACCAGACGATGGAGTCCAGGAGCCAGATGCCACCGTCGACGATGACTCCTACTACAATGGAGGTGCCTACTACTACGTGCAGGCCGCTGACGATGACCAGGAGTAGTTTAGGAGGATCCCAGGTAGGAGGCCTGGGCCTCTTTCGATATGTATCCCAGTTTGTGCTAGCCAGCTTATGGCAACTTGTTTAAACTTATGTCTGTACTCAGATATTGTTGCTTCCGCTGACTCGTTTATAATCGAGCTCTTATATTTGAGCCCTCGAGGCCCCTGGCTTGTAATATGATGCTTGTATGACTTATTTTATTTGTAGAGTTGTGTTGTTGATATCTTCCCGTGAGTCCCTGATCTTGATCGTACACGTTTGCGTGTATGATTAGTGTACGATTGAATCGGGGGCGTCACATCAGCATACCATGGATCAGTTTGAGAAGCATTTATGATATTTAATTGTTCATCAGGAAAGCTATCATCAAGAACATTTTCTAACCTATACAGGTTGTCTGCAACGGGGTTCTCAGCTCCCTTTCTATCAATAATATGCAAATCAAATTCTTGTAGAAAGAGAACCCATCTAATAAGTCTAGGTTTGGCATCTTTCTTTTCCATAAGGTATTTAATAGCAGCATGATCAGTGTGAATAGTTACTTTAGAATCAACAATATAAGGTCTGAACTTATCACAAGCAAAAACAACTGCTAAAAATTCTTTTTCAGTAGTAGCATAATTTGTCTGGGCATTGTCTAGAGTTTTACTAGCATATTGAATAACATTTAATTTCTTATCAACTCTTTGCCCTAGAACAACACCTACAGCATAATCACTAGCATCACACATAATTTCAAAGGTAAATTCCAATCAGGGGGCTGAACAATAGGTACAGAAATCAATGCTTTCTTAAGTATTTCAAATGCTTCTACACAATCATCATCAAAGCCAAAAGGAATATTTTTTGTAATAGATTAGTCAGAGGCCGAGAAATTTTTGAGAAGTCCTTAATGAACCTCCTATAAAAACCGGCGTGACCGAGGAAGCTTCTTATACCATTAATGTCCTTGGGACATGACATATTTTTAATAGCATCAACTTTAGCTTTATAAACTTCAATACCTCTTTTAGAAATTTTATGCCCCAAGACAATACCTTCATTAACCATATAGTGGCATTTCTCCCAATTCAGAACAAGATTAGTTTCTTCACATCTCTGCAGAACTCGATCAAGGTTGCTCAAGCAATCATCAAAAGAGGATCCATAAACGGAGAAATCGTCCATGAAAACCTCACATATCTTTCCACAAAAGTCAGAAAATATAGCCATCATGCATCTTTGAAAGGTAGCAGGTGCATTAGATAAACCAAAAGGCATACGTCTATAAGTAAAAGTACCGAAAGGGCAAGTAAAAGTGGTCTTTGATTGATCATCAGCTGACACAGGTATTTGAGAGAAGCCAGAGTAACCATCTAGAAAACAAAAATGTGTATGTTTGGATAATCTTTCTAGCATTTGATCAATCAAATGCAAAGGGTAATGATCTTTTTTAGTGGCCTTATTTAATTTGCAGAAATCAATTACCATCCTATAACCTATAATAATTCTTTGCGGGATCAATTCATTTTTATCATTAGGAACAACAGTAATACCTCCCTTCTTAGGGACACAATGGACATGACTTACCCACTTACTATCAGCAATGGGATAAATTATACATGCCTCAAGGAGCTTTAATATTTCTTTTCTTACCACTTCTTTCATCTTAGGATTTAGCCGTCGTTGGTGATCAATAACTGGTTTGGCGTCTTCCTCCAAATTTATTTTGTGTTGACATAGAGTGGGACTAATGCCCTTAAGATCAGCAAGAGTATATCCAATAGCAGCACAATGCTTCTTCAGAGTTTTCAATAATTTCTCTTCCTTCTTCTCTGAAAGGTTAGCACTAATAATAACATGATATATTTTCTTTTCATCAAGATAAGCATATTTAAGAGTATCAGGCAATGGTTTAAGCTCAAACACGGGATCACCCTTGGGTGGAGGAGGATCCCCTAGGATTTCAACGGGCAAGTTGTGTTTCAAAATAGGTCCCTGTTTAAAGAATACTTCATCTATTTCCCTTCTTTCATTTATGACCATATCATTTTCATGGTCTATCAAATATTGTTCTAATGGATCAGTAGGAGGCACGACAATAGAATCAAGACCAATAATTTCATCTTTACTAGGCAATTCTTTATCATGGGGTTGTCTACGAAATTTAGAAAAATTAAACTCATGAGACATATCCCCTAAACCAACATAAACAATATCCTTATTACAATCTATCTTAGCATTAATAGTATTCAAGAAGGGTCTACCAAATATAATGGGACAAAAGCTATCTTGAGGGGAACCAAGAACAAGAAAATCAGCAGGATATTTAGCCTTCCCACACAAGACTTGAACATCTCTAACAATCCCAATTGGTGAAATAGTATCTCTATTAGCAAGCTTAATGGTAACATCAATAACTTCTATTTCAGCTGGTGCAATATCATGCATAATTTCTTTGTATAAGGAAATAGGTATTACACTAGCACTAGAACCCATATAACACAAGCCATGATAACAATGATCTCCTATTTTAACAGAAATAACAGACATGCCTACGACAGGTCTATGTTTATCTTTAGCAGCAGGTTTAGCAATTCTAGCAGTCTCATCACAGAAGTAAATAACCTGCCCATCAATATTATCGGCCAAGAGATCTTTAACCATAGCAACATTAGGTTCAACTTTAACTTGCTCAGGGGGTTTAGGTGTCTTAATATTACTTTTGGTGACCACAATTGAAGCTTTAGCATGATTATTTATTCTAACAGGGAAAGGTGGTTTCTCAACATAAGCAGTAGGAATAGTAGGATCATTATAAGTGATAGTCTTTTCTTCAACTTTAATAGGTGCAACTACTTTTACTTCAATGGGAGGATTATATTTAAACCACTTATCCTTAGGGAGATCAACATTGAGTAGCAAAGGATTCACAGAAAGAAGCTACTATCTCAGAGTCAAGTCCATATTTAGTGCTAAATTTACGGAAAACATCGGTATCCATAAAAGATTTAACACAATCAAAATTAGGTGTTATACCTGACTCCTTACATTCTTCGAGATCCCAATCTTCAGAGTTGCGTTTAATTATCTCTAATAAATTCCATTTGTATTCAATAGTCTTCATCATAAAGGAACCAGTACAAAAAGTATCGAGCATGGAGCGATTGTTGTCAGAAAGCCGAGCATAATTTTTTTGAATAATCATTTCTCTTGAGAGCTCATGATTGGGGCATGAATATAACATTGACTTAAGACTCCCCCAAGCTTGAGCGATGCTTTCTCCTTCGCAAGGCCAAAAATTATATATATAATTACGATCACGATGAACAAGATACATAGGATAAAACTTCTGATGAAATTCCAATTTCAACCGCTTATAGTCCCATGATCCCATATCATCACATAGCATATACCATGTCAATGCATCTCCCTTCCAAGATAAAGGGAAGACCTTCTTCTTGATAACATCATCGAGCATACCTACAATCTTAAATAATCCACAAACTTCATCCACATAGATTAAGTGTAAGTCGGGATGCAATGTTCCATATCCTGCAAAAGGATTAGCTAGCAGTTTCTCTATCATACCCGAAGGAATTTCGAAGTAAACATTTTCATTTTAAGTAGGTCCAGTAGGTTGAGGAGCAACTATTTGCTCTACCGGTCGGGGTGAAGATACCCCGAACAAGCCCTCAAAGGATTACTTTCCATAGTAACAAGTGACAGTAAATTTTAGCATACTATATAAATTTTCCCTTACCAAATTCCACCTACCAAAGGCACTTCACTCCCCGGCAATGGCGCCAGAAAAGAGTCTTGATGACCCACAAGTATAGGGGATCTATCATTGTCCTTTCGATAAGTAAGAGTGTCGAACCCAACGAGGAGCAGAAGGAAATGATAAGCAGTTTTCAGCAAGGTATTCTCTGCAAGCACTGAAATTATCGGTAATAGATAGTTTTGTGATAAGCTAATTAGTAACGAGTAGCAAGTAATAACAGTAAATAAGGTGAAGCAAGATGGCCCAATCCTTTTTGTAGCAAAGGACAAGCCTGGACAAACTCTTATATGAAGGAAAGCGCTCCCGAGGACACATGGGAATTATCGTCAAGCTAGTTTTCATCATGATCATATGATTCGCGTTTGGTACTTTGATAATCTGATCTATGGGTGGACCGGTGCTTGGGTATTGTCCTTACTTGGACAAGCATCCCACTTATGATTAACCCCTATTGCAAGCATCCGCAACTACAACAGAAGTATTAAGGTAAACCTAACAATAGCATGAAACATATGGATCCAAATCAGCCCCTTACGAAGCAACACATAAACTAGGGTTTAAGCTTCGGTCACTCTAGCAACCCATCATCTACTTATTAATTCCCAATGCCTCCCTCTAGGCCCAAACAATGGTGAAGTGTCATGTAATCGACGTTCACATGACACCACTAGAGGGATGACAACATACATCTCATCAAAATATCAAACGAATACCAAATTCACATGACTACTAATAGCAAGACTTCTCCCATGTCCTCAGGAACAAACGTAACTACTCATAAAGCATATTCATGTTCATAATCAGAGGGGTATTAATGTGCATAATGGATCTGAACATATGATCTTCCACCAAGTAAACCAACTAGCATCAACTACAAGGAGTAATCAACACTACTAGCAACCCACAGGTACCAATCTGAGGTTTGGATACAAAGATTGGATACAAGAGATGAACTAGGTTTTGAGATGAGATGGTGCTGGTGAAGATGTTGATGGAGATTGACCCTCTCCCGATGAGAGGATCATTGGTGATGACGATGGTGATGATTTCCCCCTCCCGGAGGGAAGTTTCCCCGGCAGAACAGCTCCGCCGGAGCCCTAGATTGGTTCCGCCATGGTTCCGCCTCGTGGCGGTGGAGTCTCGTCCCGAAAGCTTTCTTATGATTTTTTTCTTGACGAAAGACTTAGCAGAAGATGGGCATCGGAGGGCCACCAGGGGGCCCATGAGGCAGGGGGGCGCGCCCAGGGGGTAGGGCACACGCCCACCCTCGTGGCCAGGGTGTGGCCCCCCTCTGGAACTTCTTGCGCTCAGTATTTTTTATATATTCTGGAAATAGCTTCCGTGAAGTTTCAGGACTTTTGGAGCTGTGCAGAATAGGTCTCTAATATTTGCTCCTTTTCCAGCCCAGAATTCCAGCTGCCGGCATTCTCCCTCTTTATGTAAACCTTGTAAAATAAGAGATAATAGGCATAAGTATTGTAACATAATGTGTAATAACAGCCCATAATGCAGTAAATATCGATATGTAAGCATGATGCAAAATGGACGTATCATGCGGCCATTTTATTAAATCTGAGAGTTGGCCAGCCGTCGGCTTCAGCCCCCACGTAGGTAGTACAGGGGTGGTCGGGTTGAAACCTAAACACTCTTGATCCTAGAGTTTGGTCCTTGAAGGAGGTGTTTAGCACATCGAACTAGGCAATCGGACTATGTGGCTTCATCACCCTCACTTAGCCATAGGAGTTTGACAATAGAAATGTAGGCGCAGCCCCTAGTTAGTATTTGTTAATCCAAACTAGGGTGCTGTAGACACCTGATCAGGTGAAGGCCGATCCGTCGCATAGTGCGGAAAAAATCGCAAGAGATTTTGACCTCCGAATAGCTGACCAGCTCTCACCGTATCATGATAGTTAGTTTTTGGCTTTCTCTACTGAGGTGTTTATCCGGATAAACTAGAAACACAATCACAGTAGTTCTCCCTTTACTACCCTAGCCGATAGGACGGAACGTAAGGTAGCAAGCACAGGAGCCGGGCAAGCCAACTATTTACCAAAGACATGATTTGGAGCCGATGCATATAATGCTGAATTCGGGGTGCCGAACTATACTATAAAATTGTTCGGATTTTGTTGCCGTAGTATGGGGCGCAATGAAGCCCCTGGTGAACTAAAGCTTACCAAAGTGTATGGGTGCAATCGATAAGAATAGCAAAATAGAATGAAATAGTAAGCCAATGCCACATAAGTTGGGTCGCAAACTGTTTCCATTATAATTTGATTAATACATTGAAGCGTATTTGTACAAATAGTGCGATAAGCAACATGGCGATTTAACATGCCAAGACCGAGGGGGAGCCGCGTGTGGTTCCTGAAAACAGGTAGAGTGATCGTCGAGAAGACCACTTAGAGATTCCGCCACATGTCTATGTTGCTTGCCATGTTGGTATATCCATCCTTCGAAAGGATCGATGATCAGGCCGTCGTGAGGGGCCTGTGGAAAAGAAAAGGTAAAGTATGTGTGTGGCCAGGGAAGGTCGAGCCGTATTATGGACCACAATCAAGTTACGCCTTCGTCTTTTCCCATGGTATTTTGAGTTTGTAGTTATGTACGCGCTGTACGTATGCCGCCATTCGGCCGGGACTAAGACGGAGGCCGAATTGCTTGTCGAACTCCTGGCGATCTGGACTGTCCTGCTGCAGAGTAGTCTAGACTCGTTTGATAGTGTCCGGGAGCTTGGCCGCCGATTAAAATTCTGCTTGATAAGGCCGCTCTGTACTTCTGCTGCCAGGGCCGCGGTGTGCTCCTCGGTACAGAGGGAGCGTTCCATGTTTCCATTGACCGTTATGACACCGCGTGGTCCAGGCATCTTGAGTTTGAGATAGGCATAGTGTGGCACCGCATTGAATCGAGCAAATGCAGTCCGTCCGAGCAGTGCGTGATAGCCACTGCGGAAAGGGACGATATCGAAGATCAAGTCCTCGCTTCAGAAGTTGTCCAGGGATCCGAAGACGACTTCCAATGTGATTGAGCCTGTGCAGCGGGCCTCTACACCTGGTATTACTCCTTTAAAGGTAGTTTTTGTAGTCTTGATTATTGATGGATCGATGCCCATCTTGCGGACTGTATCCTGATAGAGCAGGTTGAGACTGCTGTTGCCATCCATGAGGACTCGCGTGAGGTGGAATCCATCAATGATTGGGTCGAGGACCAGTGCGGCTGAACCTCCATGACGGATACTGGTTGGATGGTCCCCGCGATCGAAGGTGATCGGACAGGACGACCAAGGTTTGAATTTTGGGGCGACTGGCTCTATCGCATAGACGTCCTTGAGTGCGCGTTTGCGCTCCCTCTTGGGGATATGGGTAACATATATCATGCTCACCATTTTAACTTGGGGGGGGGACTTATTCTGTCCCCTTGTGTTCGGCGGCTGGGGCTCCTCGTCGTCGTCCTCACTTTGCGACCCCTTCTCCTTGTTCTTGGTATTTAACTTACCAGCCGGTTTGAAGACCCAACGACTTCTGTTGGTATGATTGGCTGGTTTATCAGGGGTGCCGTGGATCTGACATGGACGATCAAGTATGCGGTCCAAGCTGGATGGGCCCGGACTGTTTCTTTTAAATGGCTTCTTCCACTGGATGGACTTGGAGCCGCTGAATCCGGTGTTGACCACGGTGTCATCGGTATTGTCGCTGTTGTTTCGACGCTTTTGCCTGTTGCGTCGCGGCTTGCCGTTGCTATTTATGGCGTCGGAGGTGCCAGGTTTGCTTGCGTTATTATTGCTACGAGCTAGCCAGCTATCTTCACCCACGCAAAAGCGGGTCATAAGTTCCATGAGGGCTTCCATGGACTTCAGCTTTCCTTGGCCGAGGTGTCGGGCGAGCCATTCGTCGCGGATGCTATGCTTAAAGGCCGCTAGGGCTTTGGCATCCGAACAATCGACGATCTGGTTCTTTTTAGTTAGGAACCTAGTCCAGAATTTCCTGGCTGACTCTCCGGGCTGTTGAACTATGTGACTTAAGTCATCTGCATCCGGAGGCTGGACGTATGTACCTTGAAAGTTGTCGCGGAAGGCGTCTTCCAACTCCTCCCAGCTGCTAATGGAGTTTTCTGACAGGCTGTTTAACCAGTGCCGAGCTGGTCCCTTGAGTTTTAGCGGGAGGTATTTGATGGCATGAAGATCATCGCCGCGTGCCATATGAATATGGAGAATAAAGTCCTCAATCCATACCGCGGGAACTGTTGTTCCATCATATGATTCGATATTCACGGGTTTAAACCCTTCTGGGAATTTGTGCTCCATTACTTCATTAGTGAAGCAGAGGGGGTGTGCGACGCCTCTATATCATGCCAAGTCGCGACGTAGCTCGGATGGAGTCCGTCTGCGGTTTTCGGACCGGACGTGGTTATGCTTGTCACGTCCGGCTACATAGCTGTTGTCGCACGTCGGGGCACGCCTCCGTGATCCATAGATCCATCTAGTCTGACCTGCTCTCTTTTCCAGGTCTTGCCGCAGGTCATATGTATATCCCTGAGTTGTTGTGTCCCTACCTTTATGGTGAGGTAGTATAGGCTAGTGTTCGGCTTGAGATGCCGTTTTGTCCCGGCCACGAGGTGGTCGGTCAGCTGCATTACACGCTGATGGTACGGGCCCAAGTGCCTCGTCGTCGAATTGAGGTAGGATTTTACGCTTCGGGTAACTTTTGGTTGGGCGCTCGAGGCCGTATTCCTCGGCTGGGAGGACATTAGTCCCCTGTCGTTAAGTAGGTCTTGATCAGCTTGAAGCTGCTGGCACTTCTTTTTCAGGCTCCTTGCAGTGGCAATTAGCCGGCGCTTAAAGCGCTCCTACTCGAGGGGTTCCTCAGGCACGATAAAGTCTTCGTCGCCAAGTCTCACCTCCTCCTTGGAGAGTGGAAGGTAATTACTGTCCTCCGAGTCTTCGTTTACGACCTGTTCATCAGGGCTAATTTTCCCCTCTTCCCGATCGTCATATGCGAAGGTTGGCTCGACGGGGTCTTCTTGGTCTTCGGCATCGTCCGGAGTATTGTTGTCTCTCGTGCCAGTATCGCTGTCTTTTCATGGCGTGATTTAGAGCGGCGCTGCTGACGTTGGCACTTTGGCTGTATCTCAGGAGGTTAATCCTCGACTGGATCTTTAACGTTATCACTATTACCCTCTTTGGGTGTATCCACCATGTACACGTCATACGAAGAGGTGGCCGTCCAGCGTTCAGTAAACGGCGGGCTTTGGTCCTGCTATTCTCCGACATCGTCATCCATACCGTCGATGTCTTCGGAGCCGTAATCGAGCATCTCAGTTAAATCCTCAACAGTGGCTATGAAGTGGGTGGTGGGTGGGACGTAAAATTCCTTGCTCTCAGCCCCTGGTCCGGGCTAGGCGTAGTTCGGACGTTGCTCCTCTATAATGACGAGGGATCACATCAAGTCCAGAGCCTCGCTTAAAGGCGAGGTTTGGCTAGGGAGAAAAGAGTCCATGGAGTACAGAGGGAAGGATATTCCTTGGCCGATCTCACACGATGCTGACTCCGAGGGTTCGGAGCCAGTGTACGGAGAGGGGTCCGGCTTCATGAAGGTTGCCAGCGACACTACTTCGTTCGGCTCTCCCGTACTGGGCTTAGTGCCCGAAGATGGTCCGGCGGGCTCAAGAATCCCGTCTTCGGACCTGGCGATGCGCTCCGGATCTAAGGCCGGAGCGGAGGTTGGGGTCGTGAACCCTTAGAAGATCAAGTCTCCTCGGATATCAGCGACATAGTCCAGATTTCGAAAACTAATCGACCTGGGGCGTAGCTATCGATCTGCTCTAGATGGCCAACCGAGTTGGCCCGTAGTGCGAAGCCGCCGAATACGAAGATCTGGCCAGGGAGAAAAACCCCCTCCAGGGCAGTATTGTTGTAGATGATTAATGGAGCCATCGAACCTTCTGATGACGACACAACAGAACTCTCAATGAAAGCACCAATGTCGGTGTCAAAACCAGCGGATCTCGGGTAGGGGGTCCCAAACTGTGCGTCTAAGGTCGATGGTAACAGGGGACACGATGTTTACCCAGGTTCGGACCCTCTTGATGGAGGTAATACCGTACTTCCTGCTTGATTGCTCTTGATGAATATGAGGATTACAAGAGTTGATCTACCACGAGATCGTAATGGATAAGCCCTAGATGTCTAGCATGTATGAATGTGATTGGCTCTACGGACTAAACCCTCCGGTTTATATAGACACCGAAGGGGCCTAGGGTTGTACAAAGTCAGTTTACAGAGGAAGGAATCTTCATATCCCAACGCCAACCTTGCCTTCCACGCAAAGGAGAGTCCCATCCGCACACAGGAGGAAGTCCTCTATCCTGTATCTTCATGGCCCAACAGTCCGGCCCACGTCACATAGCCCGGACGCCCGAGGACCCCTTAATCCAGGACTCCCTCAACACCCCCCGCCCTGCCCCCCTCCACACACACACACACACCAAAACCTCCTCGGGCATGTGCGCGCACACACACACACCCTCCCTCGCTCAAAACCCTAGCAAGCCCCCCCGCCGCCCCCACCACTGCTGCAAGGCCTCCATTGTCAACATCTGCTAGTTTGCCCATGCAGCTTACCCACCGATCTCCATACCCAGGCCACCCTGAGTTTCTCAGATGATGCCTGCCAAATGCCCCCTTTCCCATAGATCCCCATCCCCATCCCCCACTCCAGAGCATCACAGCCTAAGCCCATCTATGCTTCCCATGGAGCTCGAGGAGCGACTGGCCCAAAAGAGGTGTATCATGGTCTATTCGCCCGACGTCGCCGAGGAAGTTGAAGACCATAACTGGCGGCAGGCACTCAAGCAGCGGGCTAGAGTATGCGGGTATGTCTTGGACACCGGCTATGACATCGAGGTCATCGACAACGACGACCTGAGGCGGGCCACGTCACAGGTTAAGTGGCCCACCCCCAACCCCTCGGGTTCAACCACCGTCGATCTCATCCATGGCCCCGCCGCTGATCTCCTCTGGCTCGCTGTCAACAATTTGCGATCCTACATCACCATCTAGCCCCTTTTTCAATTTTTAAAGGACACGTTCTGCGACACTGGCTTGGGATCCACAGCTTCCAAGTCAGACGTCATCGACGGCGACCATGAGGAGGGCACCCTCTGCGGCTCTTCCAAGGGGAAAGATCCCATCTGCTCTTCCAAGGGGAAAGAGCCCATCTGCGACATCAGGGAGGGCACCCTACAGCCGTGCTCTTCCAAGGGGAAGGAGCCCATTTGCGACAACATGGAGTGCATCCAGGGTCCGTGCTCTTCCCATTGGAACGAGCCCATCTGTGACAAGTGAGGAAACCCATGATTTGTTTTGTCGAGTCCCTTTTGTAGTGTAGTGAGAATATTTCCAGTTTTAGTTGCTATATTTGGTTGTTTGCAGTATGCCTTGTTTATTTCAGTTGTTCACAATGTGATGCTCTATATGTGCAATTATTTACTGTGCAGTACATTTCATCAATCCAGTTTTAAACATACCGATAGGAATGCATATATTTGCTTGCTGTTAAGCCTGTTATAGCTAGCATATGCCTCTTTTAAAGTTTTTTTGATTGTTCGATTGTTTGTAGTTAGTATATGTCCAGTTTCAAATGCTATCTTTGGCTGTTCGTAGTATGCCTTGTTTATTCCAGTTATTCACAACATGATGTTCTATATGTGCAAGTGTGAACTGTGCAGTTCAATTTCATCAGTACCAGTTTCAACAATACCACTATGAATGACTAGATTTGGTTGCTGCATCTTGTAGTTAACACACCTTTCCATTTTTATTTAACAATAACTAGTGTACTTAGACCGGGACAATACAAGTTTGAATGACTATGTTTGCTTGTTGTTAAATGTTAGGCCTGTTGCAGTTAACACACATTTCCACTTGTTTTGCTTTACTAGCGTGCTTAAACCTGCACACTGAAGCTATCTTTTGGAGATTATTTTGTCCGCCATGGATAATTTTGGTTGATGTTTAGCCTGTTGTTCTTAACATGCCTCTCGATGTACCTACAAAGGAAAATTTTGGGAACGACTGCTGTTTTCCATCGAGGGTAGTTTCATCCCATGGCTTATATATACTCACTGTTCAGGATATCGGTAGCTAGTACCATATACGCCGGGGGCTGATAAGGGACTAATCGATGAATCAGACATTTAACTGAATATATTTGAAACCCATTCATCGTCGGGTTTACTAGGGCCATATGTAATATATCTGAGGCTACATAGCAAAATGTACTGTACTTAATGTCTAAATATGCAATTCTAGGCTACATAGCAACAAGGAAGAGTGTTACCTTAATGTTCTGATGATGTCTAGATATACGTAGAAGAGCAGCAACAGCAACAACAACAACACATCCATGTTTGGATACTCAACTTAGCTAGAGGTTAGAGTTAGTTTCTAGCTCATCACTAACCCTGAACTAACTCCATCCAAAGAGGTGTTTGGATAACAGGGTTAGATTGATAATAAATGCACTAGGAGAACTAGCTCTAATTAGTACCTCTTGGGTTGGATATTTTTTTGGGTGGGTTAGATGAAACTAGCTCAAACTAGCCCTCATGTTTGGATATACTTTAGGGCTATTTGAGCCCGAACTAGCTCAAACTAACTCTAACCCATGGATATAGCAGCAGTTAGTCAGTCGATAATTTGTAAGAATGCAATAAACTCCTTCTGGCCCAAAATATAATATGTTAATTCATCTAATATGTGAGTATATTGGATGTTATAAGATATTACAAAAGAGTGTTGTACTACATCATTGTGCAATTGCTGTTTAGCTTCTAATATTAACTTGGTGCTTTTAGGTACATATGTCATTGGTAAAGATCCGCGCTTCGACCCTTTCTACGTATGGGGCAATGAGATATTGATGAACCAGCATCAAGTGAGGAAGCTGATAAAGATTGTTAGTAAAATGGGTCAAAATATGGCAATTAAACTATTTTTTTACACTTTATCCAAGACAACAGTGAACTATAGAATGGTAAGTAAGAACTCTGCAACCTTCTTTTTACTACCCATAATGAGTTGTGTTAGATGACAATGTCTGAATCTTTTCCTTTGTAGTGGTTGCCAAAGTAGTTTACTCAAGATTACCTCTCAAACTACATGATTGGTGGGCATGCAAAGGTTAAAGTATTTCCACCAAAACACGATGATTATCTAGATGTTTTCATGAAGACATGAAGGATGGGCAGCCGACCATCACAAGGGGTTGGACTACAGTCGTGCATGCCTTCTGCATGGAGGAGGGAACAATATGGGCATTCCGCTTCACCTTGTTTATCAACCAGAATATATTTCGCCTCTTTATTTACCGTCTTTAATAGGACAAGTATACAACTGTGGTTCATCATTCTTTATTTGGTTCTTATATAATTCTTGAACATATGTACCTATATATGAATCGAATAATGCATTGGTTGTTTGAACTTGATGGATACGAATAAAGCTACAACATACATTCAAATTCAAATTCAAATCCGGTATAATTTGAAATAGCAGCAATTAAATTACGGTGAAATTATGCCCTCCAGGTCGTTACGGCACATACGGTTGGTAAAACACAAATGTTTGTGATATACACCATAATCTGACACGGTTCACAAAGAGGAAACGTGTGCAAGCATGCACACAATTGCCGTTTGCAAACCATGTGCGATGTCAGACAATATCACAAACGGTGCGGGCAAACTAAATGTTTGTGTTAGTTGCCTTATCATACACGATACACAAACATGAACTGTTTCTGATGAAGTATGCATCGTAAACATTGCACCACAAAATAGCGTGTGTGATAGTTGTTATGTACGATGATGTTATGATGATCCGATGTTTCCTAATCCTGTCCGACACTCGTACAACAATTAGCTAATCTTATGAATTAGTTATCGCATACGGTTTGGGAAAAGCGAATGTGTGTGATTGTATGCTTATCATACACATTCGATAATAATGAACTGTTTTTGATGGGCCGCCGCGCATCATAAACGTAGCACCACAGAATACCGACTGCGATGGCAATGCGAGCACAAACGAATAGGAGTACTGTACATGGATCTTGGCTCCCTATCCCTGATGGTTTCTGGGTCGTGTGGGAAGGACCCCCTATCGCCCACACTCACTTGGCGACGGTTCCAAATGCCGTCGTGGAAAGGGGTTAAAAACCGTTTGTATAGCATCGACATGTACCAGTGCGTAAAGGTTTTTTGAATATACGTTTACAATACAAATTTTTATGTCACTATCACTTGTCATGAAAGAATGGTATATATAACTTTTAGCAGGATTGTTGATTCATTTCCATTCTGACAAATTTTAGGCGCTCGATATGTCCTATTTTAGTGAAAGTCATGCCATAATTTTTAATCTTTCAATTATGAACATATATAGGAAATGTCTGACGACGATAAGATCCCTGAGTGTGATGGCTGCACCGACGATGGGGATATGTGCGACAGACCGCACCTAGATAATGGCACATGCTTTTCCCTCATGCTTAAGGAAGGCTTCGAAGGTTTTACGGTATGTAACTTCAGTGGCACGTGTTTCTTCTGAATTAATCATGGCTTAAGATTTTTGCTTTAACGTGTAATTTCCTTTTTTATATTTTGACTAGTGCATACCCTGCTATGCAAGACAATATGTCCTTGATAAGCTATCTTTCGAAGGTATGTCCAAGGTGGACACGAAGATAGCTCACCATAAAACGAAACATGGTTTCGATTTAGAGATTAAGATCATAAATGAAGTAGGTCACACTCATTTTGGATGTTCAAATTGGGAAGGATTATGCAAGGCCTATGGATTCGAGGAGGATATCAAAATAACTATCGATCTTGGCAATCCGGAAGATGAAAACATTTGGCTGGATCCTAACATGATTCAGATTCTGCCTCCGTGCGAGTTTGTTAAACACATTTGTTAAATGATCTATATTCCTAGCTTATCTAAAAATACTTGTTATTCATGCCTGCTTAACTTGTTTTTTATAATTGATAGCTTATTTTCTCTCTTCCCAAGAAGTAGAAAAGATAATAGATGACACCTACTACAGTCATGGCGCAGAGCTAACTTGGGAGGAGAAGAATTATCTTATCTCCTTTGTTAAAGACGTTCTGCAATTTAAGATCATGTATGGAGTTGGGAAAAATTGTGGTAAATACGTGCCACTAGTCCACGAGTTGTGCGATGCTAACATTTGTGCTAGTATCATGGTAAGATTTTTACTATTGTGTCACTAGTTAGTCTATCTTTTTCATATATTCTTCTGAAGTAAACTTCATTGCTAACTATATATATATATATATATGTTACTATTATGCTCTTCAATAGAAGCTCCTAGATGTGGTTGTGCCTCCATTTATGTTTGTCGAAGCTGAGATGACAGTCGTTCGCGTACGACCATGGTTGGAGGGTCTCAAATATGCATACTCGACCTCTAAAACAGATGGAGGCCTCAAAATCAAGGCTTGGAAAAAATAGTTGCTTAGCGAAGGCCACAAAATGGAGACAGTTGGATCTCTAAGCTACATAACGGAGAAGGAGGGTTTTTCTGTTTTATGCTATGGTACTAGAGAGAGAGAGAGAGCAGTAGGTCCTGCTACCTTACCTAGTGCAGTCGGTTAACTTATGATGATCATAATGGTGAGATTGTTATATCCCTAGCACCTTACCTAGTAGTGGTTAACTTATGATGATCATAATGGTGAGATTGTTATATCACTACAATCAAGATGAGTTTATATATATATATATGACTACGATGATGATGTGTTGTTATATATATCATTATGATGATGATATGAGTTGTATATCATTAGGGTGGAAGAAAAACATATTAGATTAAAGTGGATGCATGTATCCAAGTGACCAAGTTGAACATGTAGGAGTATATGTAGCGTAAAATATGTTTTAAATGAAAAATAATTAAATGGAAAACACAAAATTAAAAGAAAAAATAAACCATAATTCATAAACCCCTAATCCTTTTAGTCCCGCTTGGTGGTACCAACTGGGACTAAAGGTCCCCCAGCCCCGGCGCCGGCTCGTGCCACGTGGTGGGCCTTTGGTCCCGGGCCATGTTGAACCGGGACTAAGGGGGGGGGGGGCTTTAGTGCCCACCCTTTAGTGCCGGTTGCTGAACCGGCACTAAAGGCCCTTACGAACCGACACTAAAGCCTGATTCTGCAGTAGTGTATGTTTATGGATCTACAAACGGTATAAAAAGGTGAATAATTGCTAAACCTAGAGTGAAGTAGTGGAAGAACTAGCAAGCTATGTATTGATTCTGAAAAGGAAGGGATCTATTCTAGATACAAGAGGAAAACCAAACTACTACTGCATCACTCTCCTTGCATTTTTAGATTGAAATATGGGTTCTATACACAAGCTGGATGAACTCAAAGGAACACCAATGAACTCTTACGAACTAAACTAAACTAATGCAGATTTGAGAGAGGAGAAGGATGATACCTAACAGTGTTGAAGGAGAGAGGATGCACGCCACTGAGTTCTGGTTACAACAGGTGATGCAGCGGCCTCGACGAAGCAGGTAGCGAACTTCAACTGCGGTGGCGGAGCTCCGGTCGCGGTGGTCAGTGTGAGGAAGAAGAGCTAGAGGCAATGGGGGTAAAAAGTGAAACGGAGCAGCCCCCCGTGCCTATTTATAAGGAAAAGTTAGAATAGTGAAATGCCAGGCTTGAAGATCGAGGAGGCGTCATAATTATCAAAACAATAGAGGCACCTCAATTTTTGGAATGGTTGATGAGGGAGTCCTGGATTAGGGGGTCTCCGGACAGCCGGAGTATCTCCATTGGCCGGACTATTAGACTATGATTGAAGACTTCGTCTCATGTCCGGATGGGACTCTACTTGGCGTGGAAGGGAAGCTAGGCAATATGGATATGGATATCTCCTCCTTTTGTAATCGACCTTGTGTAACCCTAACCCTCTCCGGTGTCTATATAAACCAAAGGGTTTTAGTCCGTAGGACAACAACCATAACATACAATCATACCATAGGCTAGCTTCTAGGGTTTAGCGTCTCTGATCTCGTGGTAGATCTACTCTTGTACTACCCCTACCATCAATAATAATCAAGCAGGACGTAGGGTTTTACCTCCATCAAGAGGCCCCGAACCTGGGTAAAACATCGTGTTCCCTGCCTCCTGTTACCATCCGGCCTAGACGCACAGTTCGGGACCCCCTACCCGAGATCCGCCGGTTTTGACACCGACATTGGTGCTTTCATTGAGAGTTCCTCTGTGTCGTCGCCGTAAGGCTTGATGGCTCCTACTATCATCGATAGCGATGCGGTCCAGGGTGAGACTTTTCTCCCCGGACAGATCTTCGTATTCGGCGGCTTTGCACCGCGGGCTAATTCGTGGGCCATCTGGAGCAGATTGAAAGCTACGCCCATGGCCATTAGGTCAGATTTGGAAGTTTGAACTACACGGCTGACATCCGCGGAGACTTGATCTTCGACGGATTCAAGCCACAGCCGGGCGCGCCGCACTATCACAATGGGTATGACGTAGCTCTGCCGCCGAACAGTACCCGGAGGTCGCGCCCGCATCAGCTCCGACCCTTAGCTTGGAGCCAACTGCGCCAATCGAGGACAGGTGGCTAGACACCGCCTCAGGGGCTGCAGTCTCAACGGCGATCAAGCTGAACACCAGCCTAATCCTCCGCGAAGCCCGTGACTCCAAGGTGTCGGACTCTTTTCCGGACTCCGAACCACCCGCGCCCCTGCCAATCAAATCCGATTGGGCGCCGATCATGGAATTCACCGCCGCGGATATCTTTCAGCACTCGCCCTTCGGTGACAATCTGAATTCACTAAGGGCTCTCTCTTTGTCAAGAGAGCCCTAGCCGGACTATGGCCAACAGGATTGGGATGGGGACGACGAAGAAATTCGACGCCCACCCACCACCCACTTCGTAGCCACTGTCGATGATTTAACCGACATACTCGACTTCGACTCCGAAGACATCGACGGTATGGACGACGATGTAGGAGACGAACATGAACCAGCGCCTATAGGGCACTGTAAATCCACCTCATCATATGACGTATACATGGTGGACACACCAAAAGAAGACAACGACGAGGAACAGAAGGACGCAATGAAGGCTTGTCCCCTCGAGCAGCAGTCAAAGCGGCGGCGTAAGCACCACCCCAAATCCCGCCTCGGCAGAAGTAACGATCATACAGACCCAGCGTTGGAGTAGGGCGAACCACTGCCGGACCATGGCAATACGGAGAATCAAACCGAACAAACCAATTCTGTCAAAGATAATAGTCCAGATGACATAACGCTGGACAGGCACCCGGAGCAGCAGAATGCCCGTCAAAGGCTTGTTGCCATCGCGAGGAGTCTGAAAAAGTAGAAGCAAAGGCTCAAGGCTGCGCATGACACACTCCAAATCAGATGGAGTAAAGTACTCAACACAGTAGCAAAGTGTGGTGGTAATCGCCCCACCAAGAGCTACCCGAAGCGAAAGTTGCTACCTGAATTCAATGAGGAGGCCCTAGATCCCCCACAACCAAAAATCAAAACGGCCACCTGGCCGGATAGACGACCTCACGAACAACATGGAGCGGCAAACAACTCCACTCAGAAGCCAATAAGCGATCCACACGAGGGCTCGCACCAAAAGGACGGCGCAACCAGATCCATCTATGGACCACGCAAGCGCGCCCCAGCATATGATGTAACACAAAAAACATCCGAACAACGCGGTACACCCAGATATAGGGGTGTCGCACACCCCCTATGTTTCACCAATAAGGTGCTGGACCATGAATTTCTAGAGGGATTCAAACCCGTAAACATAGAAGCATACGACGGAACAACAGACCCTGGGGTCTGGATTGAGGACTACATCCTCCATATCCATATGGCTCGAGGAGACGATCTCCACACCATCAAGTACTTACCACTCAAGCTCAAAGGGCCATCTCGGCACTGGCTTAAAAGCCTCCCCGAAAACTCCATTGGAAGCTGGGAAGAGCTCGAAGACGCTTTTCGGGCAAATTTTCAAGGGACTTATGTCCGACCCCCGGATGCAGATGATCTAAGTCATATAACTCAACAACTCGGAGAGTCAGCCCGAAAGCTTTGGAACAGGTTTCTTACTAAGAAGAACCAAATAGTTGACTGCCCGGACGCCGAAGCCTTGGAAGCTTTTAAGCATAGCGTCCGCAACGAATGGCTTGCCAGACACCTCGGCCAAGAAAAGCCGAGAACAGTGGAAGCATTAACAAGCCTCATGACCCGCTTTTGCGTGGGTGAGGACAGCTGGCTAGCCAGATGCAGCACCAGCAACCCAAGCACATCCAAAGTTAGAGATGAAAACGGGAAATCCTGACGCAGCAAAAATAAGCGTCGGAATAAAGAAGACAGCCTGAAGAGCACGGCGGTACACGCCGGATTCCGAAGCTCTCGGCCAGGTCAGCAAAAGCCGCCCTTTAAAGGCGCCAAAGATGAATTGTCCAGCCTGAACAAAATTCTGGACCAAGTATGTCAGATCCATAGCACCCCTGGAAAACCCGCTAATCATACCCACAGAGAATGTTAAGCAGTCCGGCAAGCTCAACGCCGTACACAAGGGGGAGGACACACCAAGCGAAGATGAGGATGAGCTTCTCAAGCAAGACACTGGGGAACAAAAGAAGTTTCCATCAGAAGTCAAAACAGTCAACGTATTACACGTGATCAAGGGAAGCAAAGCGGCCCTCCCAGATAAATATGCCTAAGGGCCTATCACGGCGAAATCCTGCCACTGGTCGTCTCAACCGGTCACTTTCAACCATCGTGATTACTCAGCAAGTATCCCGCGGGCAGGATGGGCTCCCCTGGTATTAGACCCAATAATTGGCGGATACCACTTTGCACGAGTCCTGGTGGATGGTGGTAGCAGTTTAAACCTGATATACCAGGATACAATCCGCGAAATGGGGATAGACCCAACGAAAATTTGCCATAGCAACACTACCTTTAAAGGAGTAATGCCAGGCCTAGGGGCTCACTGCGCGGGCTCCCTGCTACTAAAGGTTATATTCGGCTTCCCCGATAACTCCCGTAGCGAACAATTAACCTTCCACATTGCTCCGTTCCAGTGCGGTTATCAAGCACTACTTGGACGCAAAGCTTTTGCTCGCTTTAATGCAATAGCGCATTACGCTTCCCTCACGCTCAAGATGCCCGGTCCACGTGGCATCATTACAGTGAACGGAAGTATTAAGCGATATTTGCGTGCCGAAGAGAATGCGACTGCCATGGCAGCCGCACACGAAAAACGGCCTCACCAGCTAAAGCATTTGATAGGTCGTCAAGACCACGGACGCGGTTAGACGAGTCCGGCGCTGCTATATGTAATTTGTACCGGATTGATGGCCACACCCTATTACAAATATAAGGGGCTCAACGCGTGCAGAGAAGTGGCAATTTCTACTCATTTCTAGTTATACATGGTTTCTTTAAAAAACCAACTTTTTGCACGACAACTTTTTCACCTAAGTTCCTCTCTTTTACAGATGACAATCCTGCTACACCCGTCCATGATACGGCACAACGGAGACACAGGCGCAGACGTACAACAGGAACCCGTTCCAAGGATTCTTTTTAGATTAAGACCCTGCGTAAACCTATTTTACTGTCTCTTGTTGATACACATCCACCGAATTCTCAACACAATTGAAAAGGATGCTGGCGTCTTGGCATGTGGCCACGTCAGAATAATGCACGTACCTAGACACAAGGGGCTTCTTACAAAGGGCACTATTTAAGCCCGGTTTATACCATAAAGACCGAATACCTTAGGGAGTGTTCGGTGTCGCGAGTTTGGCCTTATATGCATCAGCTCCGAATCACTGTCTTTGGTCAAATGTTGGGTTTTCCCGGCTCCTGTGTTTTGGTGCCTTACGTTCCACTTTATCGGCTAAGGCAGCACCAGGAGAACTACTGCGATTGTGCCCTAGTTCATCCGGACGAGCACCTCAGTAGAGAAAGCCGAAAACTGACTGTCATGATATAGCGTGAGACTGGTCAACCACTCGATGACCTATCGGAATGTTAGAATTCTTCCGCCTTAAGAAGGGCCGTTTCCCGTCCAGGCATGTATGCACCCCGAGATCAGGACAGTGCGGAGCCACCAGGGGCTATCTAGTAGCCCCACTGTCAAACTCCTATGGCTAAGTGAAAGTGTTAAAGCATTATAGTCCGGTTGCCTCGTTCGCTGCGCTATCACCTCCTTAATAGGACCAAGACGTTGGGTTAAGTGTGAACACACATTTTTTGCGAGTACCTCCGCATTATATGCGTGGGGGCTGAAGCCGACGACTGCAATCTTTTAGGTTATACACATGTATACATAAACGGCCGCACAGGAGGCATCATATTACTTTCAGGCAAAAGTATAAACACAGCCTTATAAAATTTCATAAAAACATTGTGTTTACAATGGGAATACATATCACTCCAACATAATATTCTTCGAGCACTGGGCCTCTATCAAACGAGCACCCTCGAGAACCTCCTCGAAATAGTGCTTGGTAGCCACTCGGCCTATGGCCAAACCCTGCGCCGCAACAGTGGTAGCGTCCATCTCCGCCCAGTATGCTTTAACACAGGCAAGGGCCATCCGCGAGCCTTCTATGCACGCCGACCTCTTCATCACATTAATGCGCGGCACCGCACCAAGGACCTGCTGCACTAAACTAAAATAGATGTTCGGTTTTGGCTTTTCCGGCCATAGCTGATCCACAACAGACCTCATGGCGAGTCCGGACAACCTATTTAGTTCGGCCCATTCGGCTAGCTAATCAGTCAATGGAAGCGGACGCTCTGGAACATTGAATTGCGACCAGAATAGCTTGTCCACCTCACGATCTGTTTGACCTTGGAAGTATTTGGCCACATCGGCAGCGCTCGCCGCCAAGTCCATATACGCATCTGCTAAACTCCACAGCCGATCTGGAGGGGCATACCGTGGATCTCCGAACATCCTCCGTAGCATGAAGGGTTTCCCAGCCGCAATATCCCCGGCTTCCCGCAGCTCCTCCTTCTTCACTCTCATAGCAGAGCGGGTGTCTTTGTCCGCCATCATGGCCTTCTCAAGGTCCGTTGCCTTCGCTCGGTTTTCTTTTTCAAAGAGCCGGCAACGGTCGGCAGTGCCTTCTAATTCTACGGCCATCTTGGCCATCTTCTCTTGGCTCTCGCAATGTGCGGCCTTCTCGGCTTTCAACTCTTCGGTCGCCTTCAAAGCAGCCGCATTACTAATCCTCGCTTGTTCCTTGGCTTGGGCGAGCTCCGCCCGAAGGGTCTCCATGGTGGCAGCTCCGTCTGCAGTCACAACATATTAAAGATACTGGCATCATGCTGCTCTTATTGTGTGACATTCACCAGAAAACATTACTTACCATGTGATTCGTCAAGCCGCTTGTTAACAAGCTCGATGTCGGCGTCTACCGCATCCAGTTGCCGTTTTAATTCGGCAAACTCACTAGTCCGGCTAGCCACCGGAGCTTCCACCACCTGCACATAAAGGCAGTCTGGTTATTGCCTGGGACTATGATCCTTTGTTCGCCGCCGTTCTCGACGACAACAAGAGTCTCAGGGGCTACTATCTACATAGGGAACACCTAACATGTGTGGTACTATCACATATTATCTCACGTACCTCAAAGCCTGTCAGTAGACTCATAAAGGCTTCATGTAATCTGCTTTCGGCGGATGAAATTCTTTCCATCACCGTACCCATCAGCATACGGTGTTCTTCTGAGATGGTCGCTCGCCCCAACAGCTCCCTCAGAATGTCCGACCACATACCAGACGGTGCCGGACTCTTTTGTTTGCTCTCCTCGAGAGCCGGACGCTGGGGACTTCGGGGGTCTATGGGATTATCTTCTGGCCTCACCGGATCCGGAGAGGCCCTCCGTGACAACACTTCGGGGTCGCCCGCTTCTTGAGCGGAGGAGTCCGGAGGAGGCGTTTCGCTCTCCATCATCTCCGGAAGAAGATCCCCCGAAGACGAGCTCAGCTGAGAGGGGCTAAGTCCCGAACTGCAAGATATATGCGGCGTTTATTTTCTCAGAAGAAAGATAGTATACCTTCACTATTAAAGTATTTTTTGGATCACTTACGACTCGTTGGAGGGCTGATCCCCCCGCGGACTTTGTCGACAAGAGCACCCCCCGAGGCAGGACCCTCTGTTGGAGACTTCTTCTCCCGTTTGGAGGCCTTGGCTTCCGGATCCTCGGAAGCATTCCTTTTCCTCCCCCGGTTATCCTCCTTCATGGAGGTGCTCATTCCCTCGGTTGGAACTGGCAGCGATGGGGGCCCGCATCCACCCGTATTATTCCCCCCTGTATCTTCCTTCGAGGGCTCTGGCAAGGTGCGAGCTCGAGCATCTTTTCCAATACCAGATTTTCCAAACCCTCAGGGAGGGGGGCCAAACACCGAATCATCTTCGCCAGTCATGGTCAAAGAGCGAACTCTCAGAAATAACTTCATGATGAATAAAAGACGGTGTGTTCGGCTAGAGGATTTCTTACTTGTTTGGCGGCGCGGTTACTGCTCAGGCCCATGTCCTCGGTAGTATCCGGACACTCTATTTGAGGTCCGAAGAATGACTTGTATATCTCCTCGTGCGTTAGACCGAGGAAACTTTGAATGGCACGCATCCCTTCTGGGTTGAACTCCCACAAGCGAAGGGGCCGGCGTTTGCAAGGATGGACTTGACGAACCAGCATAACTTGCATTACCACAACCAAATTAAAATCTCCCTCGAAGAGATCTTGAATGCGGCTTTGCAGTATAGGCACGT
This sequence comes from Triticum urartu, assembly GCF_056163025.1. Lineage (NCBI taxonomy): Eukaryota > Viridiplantae > Streptophyta > Magnoliopsida > Poales > Poaceae > Triticum > Triticum urartu. The sequence continues at coordinate 62,073,199 of NC_141874.1, read as the reverse complement.
CCTTGGCTGGACCCCAGCTCAGACCTCTGCTAATCCATGACATCAGTTGTGGTGGGGGGCCCGAGCGGAAGGCGGGGTCAGCCGCCCACTTGGCACTTCTGGGAGCCGTGACGTAAAACCACTCCCGTTGCCATAATTCGGACACCTCTAGAAAGGAACCTTTCGGCCATGGAGCTCCTGCCATCTTGCTTATTGATGCGCCTCCGCACGCGACATGTTGCCCCTCGATCATCTTCGGCTTCACTTCAAAGGTCTTGAGCCACAGGCCAAAGTGAGGGGTAATGCAGAGGAAGGCCTCACACACGACAATAAATGTCGAAATGTGGAGAAAGGAGTCCGGAGCTAGATCATGGAAATCTAGCCCGTAATAGAACATCAAACCCCAGACAAAGGGATCCAGAGTGAGGCCTAGGCCTCAGAGGAAGTTGGAGACGAACACGACGTTCTCGTTGCGTTCGGGAGTAGGGACGACCTGCCCTCGAGCAGGCAGCCGATGCGAAACCTCGGCGGTCAGGTATCTGGCCTCCCTCAACTTCTTGATGTCATCTTCCGTAACGGAGGAGGGCATCCATCGGCCTTGAAGGCTGGATCCGGACATGACTGAAGATCCGGAGCACCTAACCTGGGCTTTGGGTGTTAGAACTCGAGGCAGGGGAGGGGTTCGATTGAGCACGAGAGGGAAAAAGCGAAAACCTTGTCCCTTTATAAAGAGGGTGAATATCAAGCGTCCTCTCCATAGCCGTTTGGGACTTGCCTATAATCTAGGAGTCCTAGACATGGTTGGGTTACCCACGCCCGTATTAACGAGAATCCCATAATAAGGGGACACGATCTCTGCTTTGACAAGACGTGTCGAAAAACTACCTCGCGTTATGTGCGGGGCTGGTTAAAGGAAACGGTTCGAATAATCACCGGGCCATGACATAACGTCATACTGTGAAAACAAGTCAGCAAATTAGATTTGCGAAAATATTATTCTCTCTACGGTGGTATGTGGAACTTATTTTGCAGGGTCGGACACTATCCTCGTATTCAAATTCTTCTGCGATGTATTCAGAGATGGAACCCGCCTTGCAATGCCGAACACAATACCGCGTGCTGGACTCATCATCATTGAAGCCTGGTTCAGGGGCTACTGAGGGAGTCCTGGATTAGGGGGTCTCCGGACAGCCGGACTATCTCCATTGGCCAGACTGTTAGACTATGATTGAAGACTTCGTCTCGTGTCCGGATGGGACTCTACTTGGCGTGGAAGGCAAGCTAGGCAATACAGATATGGATATCTCCTCCTTTTGTAACCGACCTTATGTAACCCTAACCCTCTCCGGTGTCTATATAAACCAAAGGGTTTTAGTCTGTAGGACAACAACCATAACATACAATCATACCATAGGCTAGCTTCTAGGGTTTAGCCTCTCTGATCTCGTGGTAGATCTACTCTTGTACTACCCCTACCATCAATATTAATCAAGTAGGACGTAGGGTTTTACCTCCATCAAGAGGGCCCAAACCTGGGTAAAACATCGTGTTCCCTGCCTCCTGTTACCATCCGTCCTAGATGCACAGTTCGGGACCCCCTACCCGAGATCTGCCGGTCGACAGTTGATTAATGCAAAGATCCGTTGTGATGTCATGGTTTTTTTTCTGATTTTATGAAGATGACATCATATTTTTGTATGGCGGGTCATGAAGATCTAATTCAAGGTTGAAGTTTCTAGAAGACTCGCCAATCGGAGAGTAAAGATTGACATGAACATGTTCAAATCAATCTGGGGCCTAATGTTGGGGATATAACCCCATGGTGTGACCCGCCTAGGAGGGGCCGGGTTACACTATTGGTGACTTAGTAATGAAGCTTAGGTAGGCCTAAGAAGCCAAGACCTAAGAGCCTGGAGTCGGCTTAGGAGGCGGGCCGGCTGAAGGCCCAATACCCGGAGGTGGCGCGTGACCCGGAAGAGTAAGCCTCCCAACGGTGACTTGCCAAGCAAGGCAAGGAAATTTAGAACTAGGGTCGGTCACGAAGTATGAACTGACCTAGACTCTTGTAAGCCCAGGGCCTCGACCTGTGTATATAAAGGCGAGTCCCTGCAGCGGGTTAAAGGCAAGTGATAATCAATTGATAGCTAGGTTAAGTGATTCCGCTCCCTTATAATCGACACTCAAGCAATACAACTCAAAGCAGGACGTAGGCTTTTACCTCGATCATGAGGGGTCGAACTTGGTTAAACTCGCGTCTCTCGTCCCGTTCAACCCCTTTAAGCTAATCACCGTAGCCATGGCCTCATACCTAAGTCCTTTCATGAGGGCATTTGCCATGACAAACCACGACATGCCCTGTGTCGTCGTCAGCAATGTTGCGGTAGATGCGGTGTGATGTGGCTTGAACTACGTCGGTATTTCCCCAAATAGGAAGGGATGATGTAGCACAGCGACAGTACGTATTTCCCTGAGTGATGATACCAAGGTTATTGAACCAGTAGGAGAACCACGCAACACCACATGAATGGCTCCTGCACACAAAGAACAAATACTTGCAACCCGACGTAAGAGAGGGGTTGTCAATCCCTCACGGGTAAAAAAGATAGGTAAAATTGTTGTAGATTGGATAAATATATCTCGCGGGAACATGAGATAAAATAAATAACAATAAATTGCAGCAAGGTATTATTGTGTTTTTTGATTAATAGATCTGAAAATAAAAGCCAATAAAAATAGATCTCGAAGGCAAATATAATAAAGAAGAGACCCGGGAGCCGTAGATTTCACTAGTGGCTTCTCTCGAGGAAAAAACCATACGGCGGGTAAACAAATTACTGTTGGGCAATTGATAGAACTTCAAATAATCATGAAAATATCCAGGCAATGATCATTATATAGGCATCACGTCCAAGATTAGTAGACCGACTCCTGCCTGCATCTACTACTATTACTCCACACATCGACCGCTATCCAGCAAGCATCTAGTGTATTAAGTTCATGGAGAAACGGAGTAATGCAATAAGAACGATGACATGATGTTGACAAGATCTATCTATGTAGAAATAGACCCCATCTTGTTATTTTTAATAGCAACAATCCATACGTGTTGGTTCCCCTTCTATCACTGGGATCAACTACCGTAAGATCGAACCCATCACAAAGCACCTCTTCCCATGGCAAGAAAAATCGATCTAGTTAGCCTAAATAGACCAAAGATTTGAAGAAGAAATACGAGGCTATAAGTAATCATGCATATAAGAGATCAAAGGACTCAAATAACTTTCATGGATAAAAACATAGATCTGATCATAAACTCAAAGTTCATCGGATCCCAACAAACACACTACAAAAGACTTACATCAAATAGATCTCCAAGAGACCATTGTATTGAGAATCAAAAGAGAGAGAGAGAGGAAGCCATCTAGCTACTAACTATGGACCCATAGGTCTACAATGAACTACTGATGCATCATCGGAGAGGCACCAATAAGGATGATGAACCCCTCCGTGATGGTGTCTAGATTAGATCTGGTGGTCCTGGACCTTGCGGCGGCTGGAATTGATTTTCATCGACTCCCCTAGGGTTTCTAGAATATTGGGGTATTTATAGAGCAAAGAGGCGGTGCGGGAGGCCACCGAGGTGGGCACAACCCACCAGGGCGCACCTGGGGGCCCAGGCGCGCCTAGGTGGGCTATGCCCCCTCGGGGCACCCCTCTGGTACTTCTTCAGCCCAACTTGTGTCCTGTGGTCCAGAAAAATTCTCCAAAAAGTTTCACTGCGTTTGGACTCCGTTTGGTATTAATTTTCAGTGAAGTAAAAACATGCAAAAAATAGCAAGTGGCACTGGGCACTATGTCAATAGGTTAGTCCCAAAAAATGATTTAAAGTTGCTATAAAATGATAGTAAAAAATCCAAGAATGATAATATAACAGCATGGAACAATAAAAAATTATAGATACGTTGGAGATGTATCACAGTGCCATTCTTCGACGTTTATCTCTTCGTCATCGTCGGAGATGACGATGATCCCCTCCCCCGTCCACTGCCTCATCTCCAAAAACTCTGGCTACTAGCGGCGAAGGTCCATACTACTTGTGATAGGTGTTGGGATTTCCTTGAAGAGGAAGGGTGAAGTATTATAGTAGCAGAAAGTATTTCCCAGTTAAGAACCAAGGTTTACTAAACCAATAGAAGATCCACGCAAACGACCTTTAGCAGTACCTACACACACAAACAGAATACTTGCACCCAACACGGGTAAGAGGGCTATCAATCCCCTTGTGCTCGTTATTTGCATGGATCAATTCTAATAGTGGAAGATATATAAATTGCAAAACTAAATAAAAAAATAAATTACAACAAGTTCTTCAGGGTTTTATAAATATGATTTAAATGGACCCCCGGGCCATAGCTTTCACTAGAGGCATCTCTCTCAAGAACATAGAAAACGACTAGTACACAAATTATTGTTAGGCAATTGATAGAAAAGCGCATAGTTATAATGTTATTCATGGAATTTTCTAAACATAGACATTACGTCCATGACAAGTAGGCTATTAAACTTACTGATGCCTACTACTATTACTCCACTCCGAGAGCGCTTCTATGTGCCTCTCTACGTATTAAGTTCATGACAAATAGAGTAATGCATGAAGTATGATGACATAATGTAGACATAATAAGACCAACCAATATGATCAAACCCCGTCATTTTACCCTTAGTAGCAACGATACTAATACATGCCTCACTACTTCTCCTGTCATAGAGTGAGGACATCGCAAGATTGAACCTACCACAAAGCACCTGTTTCGATGAAGATACATCAACCCAGTTGGCCAAACTAAAGAGATAGATCAGAGAGAAATACGAGGCTATAACAATCACACATAATAAAGTTCAGAAATAACTCAATCACTTTCAATGAACAATCTCATCATAGATGCACAATTCATTAGATCCCAACCAACGCACCGCAAAAGATTACATCGAGTCAATCTCCGAAGAGAACATTGTATTGAAGATCAGAGAGAGAGAGACATCTAGCTACAGCTATGGACCCTTAGGTCCTGTGGGGAACTATTCGCACATCATCATGGATGCAGCAAGATTGACGAAGAAGGCCTTCGTGATCGATTCCCCCTCCGACAGATTACTGGAAAAGACCTCCAAATGGGATCACAGAAGAACAAACGCTTTTGGTGGCGGAAGAATTATTTAGTGGCTTCCTTTGTTGGTTTTGGAATATTTGGGAATTTATAGCACTAGAATTAGGTCAGAAGTGGCCACAAGGGGCCCACAAGACATCAAGATGTGCCTACCCCCAGGGCGCGCCCTGTTGCCTTCTTGTCTCCTCGTCTGGCTTCTGGTCCTTCCCCAAGGCTTCTAGGGTCTCTCCTAGTCCAGAAAAAACCGTCAAAAAGTTTTGAAGTGCTTGGACTCCATTTGGAAGGGATTTTCTATAAAAACCAAAAACATGCAGAAAATAGCAAGCGACACTAGGCACTAGGTTAATATGTTAGTTTCCAAAAATGATATAAAATGGCATATAAAGTATATAAGATTGACAAGATAATAACATGAAATAAAAAATTATAGATACATCAGAGACGTATCAGCATCCCCAAGCTTAATTCCTGCTTACCAACCGATATTCCTTATAAAATTTACAAGGTTCTGGGCATGGGGAAATACTATATAATTCTCAGCTGGGCTCAAGGCTTTTGCCTAGAGCACATCAAGAGTGAGCTACATAAGCTTCACAATGATGCCTTTAAGAAGGCAACGTATGCCCAAGGGCGTCAACATCATTACTGCCGACCAAGTTAGCTCGTGAGGTGGTACAGTACCATACCATCTCATCCAGGTTGTTGATTAAAATAACTACTCCCTTCGATCCATAATAAGTGTCGCAGCTTTGAACTAAGGTTGAACTAACCTTAGTTCAAAACTATGACACTTATTTTGGATCGAAGGGAGTGGAAACTAACTTTAGTGATTCAAAAATTACTATTAGCTTTGGTTTACATCACATCGCCATATGACAATCAACACTATGCATAAAGATGAAGAACTACCAAGTGAACTCTTACAAGACGTTGCATGGTAAGCTTACTTTTGGGTAATCTATCAATGAGATTGGAGCTAGCCTACCAATCTTGTCTATTTGGGCATTGAATGTGTGGATTACATATTCTGTGCAATAAAAGTGTGGATTACATATGAACTTCAATTTATGAACAACATGAGTGAATGATCAAATGTACTTTACTTCTGGGCTATGATTTTATTGCAAATTTCTCGACTGCGGTTCTTTCCAAAGAAACTTCGTATCGATTTTATTTTCATACTATTTCCCAAGGAGTTGAGATGGATACTAATGTCAAGGCAATGTTCAAAAATCATGATGGGAAACGCATGATTGAAAAGATAATTAGCTGCAATAGCCACATCGTTGTAGAGACTAAATCGAATTGGCTCACTATGTTCATTCGACATGGTGGCTTGGTGGCTTGACTAGAGCAATAGCATAACTGAATTCACCAAGCGCAACCTTCTCACCAACTAAATTGCCAAATGGGTCATTTTTAGCACTCAGGAATAATGGAAGCAAAACTTTTGTATAACACTACGGCATGTAGATATGTAGCATAGGAAAAGTACACACTAAACTACCTCGATCACAAAACCAACTACAAGGAAAGCAGAATCTCTAGAGCCTTTGTTGAAGTAAACATAATTAAATTTCTCAGTATTGTTGTTTCGATGGTAATTATCCTTCGAGTTGATATTCCTTATAAAGTTCATAAGGTTCACGGCAGGCATAGAGGCTATATATTTCATAGTAGTGCTTACTGCTTTCCGCAGAGCACATCAAGGGCGAGCTACAAAAGTTACACAATGATTCTTTCAAGAATGTAATTGATGCCCGAAGGTTTCACCATCATCGTTGCCGACCAAGTCAACATTATGGTTTCACCAGAAGCATCAACTATCGTAAGGTGGTACGGTACCATACCATGTCATCAATATTTTTGATTAAACATAGTAGAAACTAACTACAATGATTCAAATATTACTATGACCCTTGGTTTACTTCACATCACCGGATCACCCCATTATAATCAATACTTTTGCCTAAGGATGTAGAGCCTCCAAGGGAATTTTTATAAGATCTTGCATGGTAAGCTTCATTTGGGTAATCTATCAACGGGATTGGAGCCGTCCTACCAAGTCGGCATTATCATTTGGCAGGAAGCATCGACAGTCCTGATGTGGTATGGTACCATACCACCGCATCTGCGTTGTTGATAAAATAGGTAGAAACTAACTGTACTGATTAAAAAAGTGATGTTAGCTTTGGTTTACATCACCTCACCCCGTAACAATCAATACCGTTGCACAGGGATGGAGATCCGCCAGGTGATTTGTTACAAAATTTTGCATGGTAAGTTGGTTAATCTATAATTGGTAAGAGATCTAGCCTACCAATTTTTTCAATTTGGGCCTTGAGTGTGTCGATTACATTCCCTGCAATTAATGGATTACATATAAACTAAAGTGTATGAACAACAATGAATGAATGCTAAATATATTAATGGATTATACCACCATGATGTGAATACAAATTCCCTTGACTGTAGCTCTTTCCTAAGCAACTTGGTGTCAATTTTATTTTTAGACTATTTCTGGAGTCGTTGAGATGGATACTAATGTCATAGCAATGTTCAAAAATGATGATGGAAATCCTATGATTTAAGAGGTAATTAGTTGCAATAGCCACATTGCTGAAGAGACAAATTCCAATTGGCTCACTATGTTCGGCATGGTGGCCTGGAGGCTTGACTAAAGGAATAGCAGAACTCAACTCACCAGTCGCAAACTTCTCAACATTCTAGTTGTAAAATGAGTCATTTTTGCAGCACTTGGGGTCAATGGAACTAGAAATATTGTATAACACTAAGAAATGCATATGTTAAGTGTAGGAGAAGTACACACTAAATTATCTCGATGACAGAATCAGCTGCAAAGAAAGTAGACTCCGAGGAGCCTTTGTTGAAGTAAACATAATTCAATTTCCAAGTAGTATTGTTTCGATAGTAATTGTCCTTCGAGCTGATATTCCTTATTTAATTTACATGGTTTGGTGGATGCATGGACAATATATGATTATTAGAAGTGCTCAAAGCTTTCACCTGGAGCACATCAAGAACTAGCTACAAATTCTTCACAATGATGCCTACAAGAAGGTAATGTATACCCGAAGGCATCACCAGCATCGATGTAAACCAAGTCTACATTATGCTTTCCCTAGAAGCATCGAATGTTGTGAGGTGGTATGGTACCATACCAACTCATCCAGGTTATCAATTAAAAGAGGAAGAAACCAACTGAAGTGATCGAAATATTATTGTTAGCTTTGGTTTACATCATATCACTCAATGACAATCCATACTATTGCATAAAGATGGAGAATCGACAAGTGAATTCTTACAAGATGTTGCATGGTAAGCTTCATTTAGGGTATCTATCAATGGGATTAGAGTCGGTCTACCAATTTTGTCTATTTGGTCCTAAAGTGTGTGGATTACATATTCCCTCCAATAAAAACTGGATTACATATGAACTTCAATTTATGAACAACAATGAGTAAATGTTCAATATATTAATGTATTTAACTTCTTGGCTATAATTTGAGTACATATTTGCTCAATTACAGTTCTTTCCTAAGCAACTTGGTACTGACTTAATTTTCATACTGTTTGTTGAGCAATTGATATTGATACTAATGTCATGCCAATGTTCAAAAATCATGATGGGAGACCTATGATTTAAGACATAATTAGATGCAATAGGCACATTGTTGTACTCACAAAATCCATTTGGCTCACTTTGTTCGCATGATGGCTTGGATGCCTGACTAGAGCGACAGCATAACTCAACTCACCAAGCGCAACCTTCTCAGCAACCGAATTACCAAATGAGTCATTTTTTCAGCACTCAGGAATAATGGAACCAACACTGTTTTATAAGACTAGGGAATGTAGATGTGCAATGTAGGAGAAGTGCACACTAAATTAACTTGCTGTCAGAACTAGTTGCAAGGACAACAAACTCTGGGAAGACTTTGTTGAAGTAAACGTAATGTATTTCTTGACAGTGTTGTTTCAATGGTAATTATCCTTGAAGCTGATATTCCTTGTTAGATTTACATGAATCGAGGCATGCAAAGATGCTATATTCTCAACAGTGCTCAAGGCTTTCAACCGGAGCACATCAAGAATGAGCTATAATACCTTCATAATGATGCCTTTAAGAAGGTAATTGATGCCCGATCGTTTCACCATTGTCTCTACTAAAGAAGTCAGCATTTGGCTTTCGAGGGAAGCGTTGACTTTCATGATATGGTATGGTACCATACCATCTCATCCAGGTTGTTGAATAAAATAAGTAGAAACCTATTGTAGTGATCCAAATATTGTTGTTAGCTTTGGTTTACATCACATCACTCCGTGACAATCAATTCTGTTGCATAATTATAGAGAGCCGCCAAGTGACTTCTTACAAAATGTTGCATGGTAAGATTCATTTAGGGTAATCTATATTAGGATAAGAGCTAGCATACCAGTTTTGTCAATTCGGGCCTTAAGTGTGCGGATTACAAATTCCCTTCAATAAAAGTGTCGATTACATATGAACTATAGTTTATGAACAACAATGAGTGAATGCTCAATATATTAATGGATTATACCACTTGGCTATGATTTGAATACAAATTTCCTTGACTGCAGTTCTTTCCTAAGAAACTTGGTGTTGATTATATTTCCATACTATTTCTACAGCCATTGAGATGGATACTAATCTCATGGCAATGTTTAAAAATCATGATGGAAATCCTATGATTTAAGGGATAATTAGTTACAATAGCCACATTATTGAAGAAACAAAATCCAATTGGCCGTCTATCTTTTGCATGGTGGACTGGAGGCCTGACTAAAGTAATTGCAGAACTGAAGTCACGAGCCGCAACCTTATCAACAACGTATAATGAGTCATTACCTTAGCACTTGGGATCAATGGAACAAAACTGTTGTATAACACCAAGGAATGCATACATGATATGTAGGAAAATTACACACTAAATTACCTCAATGACAAAACCAAGTGCAAGGAAAGCAGACTCCGAGCAACCTTTCTTGAAGTAAACTTAATGGAATCTCTCAGCAGTGTGAATTTGATAGTGATTGCGCTTCGAGATGATATTATTTATCAGATTTACATGGTTCGTTGCATGCATAGACACTATTATTTTTCAGGAGTGCTCAAGGCTTTCGCCTGGAGCACATCAAGAACAAGATACATAATATTCACAATGATACCTTCAAAAAGGTAACTTGCACGAAGGTATCACCAGCATCACTGTCTACCAAGACGGTATTAGGTTTTCCTCGGAAGCAATGACTTTCATGCGGTGGTACGGAACCATACCATCTATTACAGGCTGTGATTAAAAGAAGCACAAACCAACTACAATGATCTAAATATTACAGTTAGCTTTGGCTTACAATACAACGCCATATGACAATCAAAACAATTGCATAGAGATGGAGAACCACCAAGTGAATTCTTACAAGATGTTGTATGGTAAGCTTCATTCAAGGCAATATACAATGGGATTGGATCTGGCCTACCAATTTTGTCTATTTGGGTCGTCAGTGTGTGCATTACATATTCCCTTCAATACAAGTGGGGATTACATATGAGCTTCAATTCATGACCAACAATGAGTAAATACTTAAAAAATTTATTCTAGTTCTTGGCTATGATTGATTACAAATATTCTCGATTGTAGTTCTTTCCTAAGAAACTATGTAATGATTTTATTTTCATACTATTTTTCGAGGAGTTGAGATCGATACTATTGTCATGGCAATGTTTGAAATAATGATCAGAATCCTCTGATTTAAGAGATTATTGGCTGCAATAACCACACTGTTGTAGTGGTAAAAATTCCAAATTGTTTACTGTGTTGGCATGGTGGCCTGGATGCCTAACTAGAGCAATAGCAGAACTCAATTCACCAGGCGCAACCTTCTCAGTAATCAAATGTCCAAATGAGTCATTTTTTCATCACTAAGGAATAATGGAACCAGAACTATTGTATAACACTAGGGAATGTAGATATGTAGTGTAGGAAAAGTACAAACTAAATTACTTTGTTGATAGAACGAGTTGCAATGACAGTAGACACTCAGGGGCCTTTGTGGGAAACATAATCGAATCTCACAGCGGTGTTGTTTCGATGGTAATTATCCTTCGAGCTAATATTCCTTGTTAGATTTACATGGCTTGGGGCATGCATAGAGGCTATATATTTCTCAGCCGTGCTCAAGGTTTCGCCTATAACACATTTAGAATGAGCTACCAAAGCTTCACAATGACGCCTTCAAGAAGGTAATTTACGCCGAAAAGGTGTCACCATCAATGGAGACCAATTCGGGATTAGGTTTTCTACTGGAGCTTCGACTATCAGGATGTGGTACTGTCCATGTAATCTAGATTGATGATTAAAATAACTAGAAACTGACCGCAATGATACAAATATTGTTGTTAGCTTTGGTTTACATCATAACTTCCCATGACAATCAATACTGTTTCATAAGGATGGAGAGCCGCCAAGTGAATTCTTACAAGATGTTGCATGCTAAGCTTCATTTACAACATGTTTGATTGGTGGTAACTAGAGCTAGGGAATGGGAATTGAGGGGGTATGAGACTTCAAATCTACTATTTGGTTAGGGGGATTGGGAGTTTATAAGGGAATAGTCATGGGACTGGAGACTCCAACTCCCACCATATTATTAAGAGGGGAGGGGGTGGGAGTTGGTTTAGTGAGTCAATCTTAACCCTTCATCATAACTTACATTAATTTACCATGTCCAGTCCCTCGTTAATTCCGACAAACCAAACAAGGGAATACAATTTCTCCTCAAACTCTCATACATAATTCCCATCATGCACCAAAGAGAGGAATGGGAAAAAACAACTCATTCCATGTATAATCTCAATTCAACTCCCTACTATAAACTCCCACACCCTTTCCCAAATAATGCCAAACATGATTTTAGGGTAATCTATCAATGGGATTGGAGCTAACCTACCAATTTTCTCAATCCGGGTCTACAATGTGTGGATTACATATTCCTTGCAATAAAAGTGTTGATTACGGATGAACTTTAGTTTATGAACAACAACGAGTGAATTCTTATTATATTAATGTATTATACCACTTGGCTACTATTTGAATAGAAGTTTCCTCTACTGTTGTTCTTACTTTAGCAAGTAGCTTGCGATTTTATTTTCATACTATTTTTGGAGCCGTTGAGATAAATACTAATGTCATGGAAATGTTAAAAAATCATGATAGAAATCCTATGATTTAAGATATAATTATCTGCAATAACAACATTGTTGAAGAGATAAAATCCAATTAGCTCGCTATGTTTGCCTTCTTGGCCCAGAAGCCTAACGAAAGCAATAAAAAACTCAACTCACCATCCTCAACCTTCTCAACAACCTAATTGCATAATGAGTCATTTTCCAGAACTCGGGATCAATGTAATGAGAACTATTGTATAACACAAGGAAATGCATATATGATGTGTAGGAAACATACACACTAAATTACCTCGATGACATAATAAGTTTCAAGGAAAAGCAGACTTTGAGGAGCCGTTGTTGAAGTAAACATAATTGTATTTCTTAGGAGTGTTGTTTCGGTAGTAATTATCCTTCAAGCTGATATTCCTTATCAGATCTACATGTTTAGGTGCATGCATAATCACTATATATTTCTTAGTAGTGTTTAAGGCTTTTGCTCGATGCACATGAAGAACAAGCTACAAAATCTTCATAGTAATGTCTTCAAGAAGCTAATCGATGCCCAAAGGTGTCACCATAATCGATGCCGACCAAGTCCGCATCAAGCTTTCACCGGAAGCACCGACTAACATGATGTGGTACGACACCGTACCATCTCATCCTGGTTGGTGATTAAAAGAAGTAGAAACTAACAGAAGTGATGCAGATATTGTTGTTAGCTTTGGTTTACATCACATCACTTGATGAAAGTCAATGTTGTCGCATAAGGATGGATAGCCACCAAGTTAATTCTTACAAGAGGTTACATGGTAAGCTTCACTTAGGGTAATCTATGAATGGGATTGGATCTAGCCTACCAATTTTGTCAGTTTGGGCCTTCAGCGTGTGGATTACATATTCCCTGCAACAAAAGTATGGATTACATATGAACTTAAACTTATGAACAACAATGAGTAAATCCTCAATATATTAATGTATTATACCACTTAGCAATTATTTGAATACAAATTTCATCGACTATAGTTCCTTTCTAAGAATGTTGGTGCCGACTTTATTTTAATACTATTTCTGGAGCTATCGAGATGGATACTAATGTCATGGCAGTGTACAAAAATCATGTTTGATTTCCTATGATTTAAGAGATAATTAGCTGCAATAGCCACATTACTGAATAGACAAAATCCGCTGCCTCACTATGTTCAACATGGTGGCATGACTAAAGCAATAGCAGAACTCACCTCACCATCCGCAACCTTCTGAACAACCTTATTACAAATGAGACATTTTTTGGCACTTGACATGAATCCTACCAGAGCTTTTGTATAACACAACGAAATGCATATATGTAGTGTAGGAAAAATACTAATTACCTCAATGACAAAACGAGCTACAAGGAAAGCTGGCTCTAAGGTGCCTCTGTTGAAGTATACATAATTGATTTTCTCAGTAGTGTTGTGTTGATTGTAATTATCCTCCGAGCTAATAGTAGTTATCAATTTACATGGTTTGTCACATGAAAAAAATGGTATATATTTCTCAAAATTTCTCAAGGCTTTTTCCTGGAGCACATCAATAATGAGATACGAAAGCTTCACGATGATGCCTTCAAGAATATAACATATGCCTAAAGGCATGAACATCGTCGCTGCTGACCAAGATGGCCTTAGGCTTTCATCAGAAGCATCGACTGTCATGTGTTGGTATGGTACCGTACCATCTCATCTAGGTTGATTAAACAAAGTAGAAACCAACTTCAATGATCCAAATATTATTGTTAGCTTTGGTTTACATCACATCGTCATGTGGCAATCAATACTACCGCATAAAGATTGAGAACCGCCAAGTGAATTCTTAAAAGATGTTGCATGGTAAACTTGATTGAGGGTAATCTATAATTGGGATTGGAGCTAGCCTACCAAATTATTCAATTTGGGCCTTCGGTGTGTGGATTACATATTCCCTGCGATAAAAGTGTGGATTACATATGAAATTCAGTTTATGAACAACAATGAGTGAACACTCAATATATTAATGTATTATACTTCCTAGCTATGATTTGAGTATACATTTTGTTGTTTGTAGTTTCCTAAGCAACTTGGTACCGATTTTATTTTCATACTATCTCGAGTAGTTGAGATGGATACTATTATCATGGCAATGTTCAAAAATCATGATGGGAATCCTATGAATTAAGAAATAATTAGTTGCATAGCTACATTGTTGTAGAGACAAAATCCAATTGGGTCACTATGTTCAATAGGTGCATAAGGATGGATAGCCACCAAGTAAATTCTTACAAAATGTTGCATATGGTAAACTTCACTTAGGGTAATATATAATACGGTTTGGACCTAGCCTACCAATTTTGTCAATTTGGGCTTTCAGTGAGTGGATTACATATTCCCTATAATAAAATTGTGGATTACATTTGAACTGTATTTTATGAACAACAATGAATGAATTATCAATATATTAATGGATTATAACACTTGGCTATGATGTGAATACAAATTTCCTTGCCTGGAGTTCTTTCCTAAGCAACTTGGTGTCGATTTCATTTTAGACTATTTCCGGAGTCATTGAGATGGATACTAATGTCACAACAATGTTCGAAAATCGTGATGGAAATCCTATGATTTAAGAGGTAATTAGCTGCAATAGAATGACGATAAAGGGTTTCCCCCCGCTTTATATTATAAAGCAACCATCTGATACAAAAAGCTCGCTGGGTTAGAGCACAAACAAGACCAAAAGAAAAAATGAGAGAAAGAAAGAGAAACCAATGCTGATGCCAGCATCTCAACTAAGCGAAGATGGCCGATACCCACTGCACTCTTTGAAGAAGTTCCACCGCACTCCTAGCACTCTGAAGCCTCGTGTACTAAGCAACGCCTTTAGGAAGGAATGCGGTGATGATGCCGCTGCCGACCGGACAAGTCCTAGGGTTTCCCCCGGTACGCGGATGGCAGTGTGGAAGGGGTATCACTAACACTCCTTAGGAAGGTCCGGCAGCGTCCGCGAGCATAGCTGCACCGGCAGCGGACGAGCCGCCAGGGATATCTCCCGCCCCGAAACAACCACCCCACCCCGGAAAATTGGAAGTGCACCACCGAACATGCCGCCCACCATCCTGTGCCACCAAAGTCACCGCACCAACTTCGTCGTTTCACTGACACCACCAACACGAGACCTGGAGGGAGGACGAGGAGACACCGGGCTCGGGGGCAACTACAACATAGCCGACGGGAGGGGACAACCTCCACCGCTGCGCGAAGCCGACCGGACGTAGCGACAGGGACCTACCAGGCCTCCACAGGCCTAACCGGACGTAGCTGCAATAAACACATTGTTGAAGAGATAAATTCCAATAGGCTCACTATGTTCGGCATGGTGGCCTGGAGGCCTGACTAAAGGAACAGTAGAACTTAACTCACAAGCTGCAACCTTCTCAACATCCTAGTTGTAAAATGAGTCATTTTTGTAGAACCCGGGATGAATGGAACCAGAACTATTGTATAAGACATAGCAATGCATATGTTAAGTGTAGGTAAATTACACACTAAACTACCTTGATGATAGAACCAGCTGCAAGGAAAGCATACTCTAAGGATCCTTTATTGAAGTAAATGTAATTGAATTTCTGAGCAGTATCGTTTTGATAGTAATTGTCCTTTGAGCTCATATTCCTTAATTGATTTCCATGCTTTGGTGGATGCATGGATAATATATGATTCTTAGAAGTGCTCAAATCTTTCAACTAGAGTACATCAAGAACTAGCTACATAAACTTCACAATGATGTCTACAAGAAGGTAATGTACGATCGAAGGTGTCACCAACATCGATCTCGACCAAGTCTACATTAGGCTTTCGCTGGAAGCATCGACTGTCGTGAGGTGGTATGATGTCTACTAGGCAACATTCTTCTTGTAGACTCGTGTTGGGTCTCCAAGCGCAGAGTTTTGTAGGACAGTAGCAAATTTCCCTCAAGTGGATGACCTAAGGTTTATCAATCCGTGGGAGGCGTACGATGAAGATGGTCTCTCTCAAACAACCCTCCAACCAAATAAAAAAGTGTATTTTGTGTCCCAAACACACCCAATACAATGGTAAATTGGATAGGTGCACTAGTTCGGCGAAGAGACGTTGATACAAGTATAATACAGATGGTAGATATAGGTTTTTGTAATCTGAAATTATAAAAACAGCAAGGTAACTAGTAACAGAAGTGAGCGAAAACGGTATTGCAATGCTTGGAAACAAGGCCTAGGGTTCATACTTTCACTAGTGCAAGTTCTCTCAACAATGATAACATAATTAGATCATATAACAATCGCTCAACGTGCAACAAAGAGTCACTCCAAAGTCACTAATAGCGGAGAACAAATGAAGAGATTATTGAAGGGTACGAAACCACCTCAAAGTTATTCTTTTTGATCAATCTATTGGGCTATTCCTATAAGTGTCACAAACATCCCTAGAGTTCGTACTAAAATAACACCTTCAGATACACATCAACCAAAACCCTAATGTCACCTAGATACTCCAATGTAACCATAAGTATCTGCGGGTTTGATTATACGATATGCATCACACAATCTTAGATTCATCTATTCAAACCAACACAAAGAACTTCAAAGAGTGCCCCAAAGTTTGTACCGGAGAGTCATGGCGAAAACGTGTGCCAACCCCTATGCATAAGTACACAAGGTCACAGAACTCGCAAGTTGATCACCAAAACATACATCAAGTGGATCACGTGAATATCCCATTGTCACCACAGATAAGCACATGCAAGAAATACATAAAGTGTTCTCAAATCCTTGAAGACTCAATCTGATAAGATAACTTCAAAGGGAAAACTCAATCCATTACAAGAAGGTAGAGGGGGAGAAACATCATATGATCCAACTATAATAGCAAAGCTCATGGTACATCAAGATCATGCCAAATCAAGAACACGAGAGAGAGAGAGAGAGAGATCAAACACATAGCTACTGGTACATACCCTCAGCCCCGAGGGTGAACTACTCCCTCCTCATCATGGAGACCGCCGGGATGATGAAGATGGCTACCGGTGATGGTTTCCCCCTTCGGCAGGGTGCCGGAATGGGCTCCCGATTGGTTTTTCATGGCTATAGAGGCTTACGATGGCGGAACTCCCGATCTAGGTTTCTTTTCGGGGGTTTCTGTATTTATAGGAATGTTTGGTGTCGGTTTCACTTCAGGGGGGGTCCACGAGTCAACGACAAGGGTGGAGTACCCTCCCAGGGGGTAGGGCACGCCCTCCACCCTTGTGGTTGGCTCGGGACTCTTTTGGACCAACTCTTTGCTTCGGGGCTTCTTCTGGTCCATAAAAAATCACCGTAAATTTTTAGCTCGTTTGGACTCCTTTTGATATTCCTTTTCTGTAAAACACAAAAACAAGGAAAAAATAGAAACTGACACTGGGCTCTAGGTTAATAGGTTAGTCCCAAAAATCATACAAAATAGCATATAAAACATCCAAGATAGATAATATAATAGCATGGAACTATAAAAAATTATACATAGGTTGGAGACGTACCATGGTATGGTGCCATACCAACTCATCCAGGTTATTAATTAGAAGAAGTAGAAACCAACTGTAGTGATCCAAATATTACTGTTAGCTTTGGTTTACATCATATCACGCAATGACAATCAATACTATTGCATAAATATGGAGAATCAACAAGTGAATTCTTACAAGATGTTGCATGGTAAGCTTCATTTAGGGTAATCTATCAATGGGATTAGAGCCGGCCTACCAATTTTGTCTATTTGGTCCTTCACTGTGTGGATTACATATTCCCTCCAATAAAAAACTAGATTAAATATGGACTTCATTCATTAACAACAATGAGTAAATGCTCAATATATTAATGTATTTAATTTCTTGGCTATGATTTGAGTACATATTTTCTCAATTGCAGTTGTTTCCTAAGCAACTTGGCACTGATTTAATTTTCATACTATTTCTCGAGCAGTTGATATTGATACTAATGTCATGCCAATGTTCAAAAATCATGATGGGAGACCTATGATTTAAGACATAATTAGATGCAATAGGCACATTCTTGTACTGACAAAATCCAATTGGCTCACTATGTTCACATGGTGGCTTGGATGCCTGACTAGAGCGATAGTATAACTCAACTCACGAAGCACAACCTTCTCAGCAACCGAATTGCCAAATGAGCCATTTTTTCAGCACTCTGGAATAATGGAACCAACACTATTTTGTAAGACTAGGGAATGTAGGTATGCAATGTAGGAGAAGTACACACTAAATTACCTTGATGACAAAACTAGCTGGAAGGACAACATACTCTGAGAAGCCTTTGTTGAAGTAAACATAATCGATTTCTCAGCAGTGTTATTTCGATGGTAATTTTCCTCGAAGCTGATATTCCTTGTCATATTTACATGGATCGTGGCATGAAAAGAGGCTATATTCTCAACAATGCTCAAGGGTTTCAACTGGAGCACAAGAGCGAGCTACAATACCTTCACAATGATGCCTTCAAGAAGGTAATTGATGCCTGATCTATCACCATCATCCCTACTAACCAAGTCAGCATTTGGCTTTCGAGGGAAGCTTTGACTTTCGTGATGTGATACGGTACCACACCATCTCATCTAGGTTGTTCAATAAAATAAGTAGAAACCTACCTTAGTGCTCCAAATATTGTTGTGAGCTTTTTTTACATCACATCACTCCACGAGAATCAACTATGTTGCATAATTTTAGAGAGTGCCAAGTGACTTCTTACAAAATGTTGCAGGGTAAGCTTCATTTAGGGTATTCTATAATTGGAATTAGAGGAAGCATACCAGTTTTGTCAATTTGGACCTTAAGTGTGCGGATTACATATTCCTTGCAATAAAAGTGTGGATTACATATGAACTTCAGTTATGAACAACAATGAGTGAATGCTCAATATATTAATGGATTACATCACTTGGCTATGATTTGAATACAAATTTCCTTGACTGCAGTTCTTTCCTAAGAAGCTTGGTGTTGATTATATTTTTTTACTATTCCTACATCCGTTGAGATGGATACTAATCTCATGCCAATGTTCAAAATCATCAGGGAAATCCTATGATTTAAGAGATAAGTAGTTGCAATTGACACATTGTTGAAAAAACAAAATCCAGTTGGCGGCCTATGTTCTGCATGGTGGACTGGAGGCCTGACTAAAGCGATAGCAAAACCGAACTCATGAGCCGCAACCTTAGCAGCAACCTAATTGTATAATGAGTCATTATTTTAGCACTCAGGATCAATGGAATAGAACTGTTGTATAACACCAGGAAATACATACATGAAGCGTAGGAAAATTACACACCAAATTACCTAAATGACAAAACTAGCTGCAAGGAAAGCAAACTCTGAGCAACCTTTGTTGAAGTAAATGTAATGGACTTTCTCATAGTGCGGTTTTGATAGTAATTGTCCTTCGAGAAGACATTATTTATCAGATTTACATGGTTCATTGCATGCATACATGCTATATGTTTCTTAGCAGTGCAGAAGGCTTTCGCCCGGAGCACATCAAGAACAAGATACATAATATTCACAATGATGCCTTCAAAAAGGTAACTTGCATGAATGTGTCACCATCATCATTGCCTACCAAGTAGGTATTAGGTTTTCCATGGAAGCATCGACTTTCATGCGGTGGTAGGTACCATACAATCTCTTACAGGTTGTCGATTAAAAGAAGTACAAGCCGACTGCAATGATCTAAAAATTATTGCTAGCTTTGGCTTACATCACATCGCCATATGACAATCAATACAATTGCATAAAGATGGAGAACTAACAAGCGAATTCTTACAAGATGTTGCATGGTAAGCTTCATTCTGGGCAATCTATCAACGGGATTGGAGCCGGCCTACCAATTTTGTCTATTTGGGCCTTCAGTGTCTGCATTACATATTCCCTCCAATAAAAATGTGGATTACATATGAGCTTCAAATCATTTACAATAATGAGTGAATGCTTAATATTTTTATTCTACTTCTTGGCTATGATTGAGTACAAATATTCTCGATTGCAGTTCTTTCCTAAGCAACTATGTACCGATTTTATTTCCAAACTATTTCTCGAGGAGTTGAGATGGATACTAATGTCATGGAAATGTTCAAAATCATGATTGGAATCCTATGATTTAAGAGATAATTAGCTGCAATAACCACATTGTTATAGTGGTAAAAAATTCAAATTTTTCACTATGTTGGCTTGGTGGCTTGGATGCCTAACTAGAGCAATAGCAGAACTCAACTCACCAGGCACAATCTCCTCAGAAACCAAATTTCCAAATGAGTCATTTTTTGACAGTAAGGAATAATGGAACCAGAACTATTGTATAGCACTAGGAATGTAGATATGCAGTGTAGGAAAAGTAGACACTAAATGACTTTGACGACAGAACTAGCTGCAATGATAGTAGACACTCAGGAGCCTTTGTTGAAGTAAACAAAATTGAATCTCGGTGTTGTTTCGATGGTAATTATCCTTCAAGCTAACATTCCAAGTTAGATTTACATAGCTTGGGGCATCCATAGAGGCTATATATTTCTCGGTCGTGCTCAAGATTTTCGCCTAGAGCACATTTATAATGAGCTACCGAAGCTTCACAATGACGCCTTCAAGAAGATAATTTACGCCCATAAGCTGTCACCCTCAATGCCAACCAATTCGGCATTAGGTTTGCGATGGAAGCTTTAACTATCATGATGTGGTATGGTACCATCCATGCAATCTAGGTTGATGATTAAAAGAAGTAGAAACTGACCGCAGTGATCCAAATATTGTTGTTAGCTTTGGTTTACATCACAACACCCCATGACAATCAATACGGTTGCATAAGGATGGAGAGTCGCCAAGTGAATTCTTAAAAGATGTTGCATGCTAAGCTTCATTTACAACATGTTTGATTGGGGGTAACCAGAGCTAGGGAATGGGAATTGAAGGGGTATGAGACTTCAAATCTATTGTTTGGTTAGGGGGATTGGGAGTTCATAAGGGAATAGTCATGGGACTTGAGACTCCAACTCCCAGCATTTTATTAACATGGGAGGGGGTCGGAGTTGGAAGGGAATGGTTTTAGTGAGTCAATCTTAACTCTTCATCATAACTTACGTTAATTTCCCTTATCCGGTCCCTCGTTAACTCTGACAAACCAAACAAGGGAATACAATTTCTCCTCAAACTCTCACACATAATTCCCATCATGGGCCAAACAGGGGAATGGGAATAAAACAACTCATCCCATGTCTAATCTCAATACAACTCCCCACTATAATCTCCCAACCCCTTTCCCAAATATTGCTAAAGACGTTGTTAGGGTAATCTATCAATGGGATTGGTGCTAGCCTACTAATTTTCTCAATTCAGGTCTTCAGTCTGTGGATTACATATAACCTCCAAAAAAAGTGTTAATTACATATGAACTTCAGTTTATGAACAACAATGAGTGAATTCTCATTATATTAATGTATTATACCATGTGGCTACTATTAGAATAGAGGTTTCCTCTACCGTTGTTCTTTCTTTAGCAACTACCTCCCGATTTTATTCTCATACTATTTCTGGAGCCGTTGAGATGGATACTAATGTCATGGAAATGTTCAAAAATCATGATACAAATCATATGATTTAAGATATAATTAGCTGCAATAACCACATTGTTGAAGAGACAAAATCCAATTGGCTCATTACGTTTTCCATGGTGGCCCGGAAGCCTGACCAATGCAATAGAAAAACTCAACTCACCAGCTGCAACCTTATCAACAACCTAATTGCATAATGAGTCATTTTTTAGAACTCGGAATTAATGTAATGTGAGTTGTTGTAAAACACAAGGGCATGCACATATGAAGTGTATGAAACATACACACTAAGTTACCTCGATGACAAAACCAGTTTCAAGGAAAGTAGACTTTGAGGAGCCATTGTTGAAGTAAACATAATTGTATTTCTTAGGAGTGTCATTTCGGTAGTAATTATCCTTGAAGCTGATATTCCATACCAGATCTACATGTTTAGGTGCATGCATAAACACAATATATTTCTTAGTAGTGTTTAAGGCTTTCGATCGATGCACATGAAGAATGAGCTACGAAAGCTTCATAGTGATGTCTTCAAGAAGTTAATTGATGCCCGAAGGTGTTACCATCATCGATGCTGACCAAGTCAACATTAGGCTTTCACCTGAAACACTGACTAATGTGGTGTGGTACGACTCCATACGATCTCATTCTGGTTGATGATTAAAACATGTAGAAACTAACTAAAGTAATGCAAATATTGTCTGTTAGCTTTGGTTTACATCATATCACTGGATGAAAGTCAATGTCGTCGCATAAGGATGGAGAGCCGCCAAATGAATTCTTACAAGATGTTACATGGTAATCCTCATTTAGGGTAATTTATCAATGCGATTGGATCTATCCTACCAATTTTGTCAGTTTAGGCCTTCAGTGTGTGGATTGCATATTACCTGCAATAAAATTGTGGATTACATATGAAGTTAAACTTGTGAACACCAATGAGTAAATCCTCATTATATTAATGTATTATACCACTTAGCAATTATTTGAATACAAATATCATCGCCTGTTGTTCCTTTATAAGAATGTTTGTGCCAACTTTATTTTAATACTATTTCTGGAGCCATCGAGATGGATACTAATGTCATGGCAATGTACAAAATCATGATTGATTTCCTATGATTTAAGAGACAATTAGCTGTAATAGCTACATTACTAAAGAGACAAAATCCAGCTGATTCACTATGTTCAACATTGTGGACTGACTAAAGCAATAGCAGAACTCAGCTCATCATCAACAACCTTCTTGGCATCCTTATTGCAAACAAAACATTTTTAAGCACTTGATATCAGTTGTACCAGAGCTTTTGTATAACACAACGGAATGCATATATGTAGTGTAGGAAAAATATTAAATTACCTCAATGACAGAATGTGCTGCAAGGAAAGCTGGCTCTGAGGAGCCTTTGTTGGAGTAAACATAATTGAATTTCTCAGCAGTGTTTTGTTGATTGTAATTATCCCTAGAGCTGATAGTCCTTATCCAATTTACATGGTTCGGGGCATGTAAAAAAGGTATATATATATATTTCTAAACAGTGCTCAAGGCTTTTTCTCGTAGCACATCAATAATGAGCTCACCCTGATGCCTTCAAGATGGTATTGTATGCCTAAAGGCATGAACATCACCGCTACTGACCTAGTTGGCCTTAGGCTTTCACAAGAAGCATCAACTGTCATGTGTAGGTATGGCATCGTACCATCTCATCTAGGTTGTTGATTAAACGAAGTAGATACCAACTGCTATGATCCAAATATTATTGTTAGCTTTGGTTTACAACACATCGTCATATGGCAATCAATACTATTGCATAAAGATTGAAAACCGCCATGTGAATTCTTAAAAGATGTTCCATGGTAAACTTGATTGAGGGTAATCTATAATTGGGATTGGAGCTAGCCTAGAAAATTATTCAATTTGGGCCTTCGGTGTGTGGATTACATTTTCCCTGCGATAAAAGTGTGGATTACATATGAAATACAGTTTATGAATAACAATGAGTGAATACTTAATATATTAATGTATTATACTTCCTAGCTATGATTTGAGTACAAATTCTCTTGTTTGCAGTTTCCTAAGCAACTTGAAACCGATTTTATTTTCATACTATTTCTCGAGTAGTTGAGATGGATACTATTATCATGGCAATGCTCAAAAATCATGATGGGAATCCTATGATATAAGAGATAATTAGGTGCATAGCTACATTGTTGTAGAGACAAAATCCAATTGGATTACTACGTTCAGTATGGTGCATAAGGATGGAGAGCCACCAAGTGAATTCTTACAAAATGTTGCATAGGTAAACTTCATTTAGGGTAATATATAATATGGTTTGGACCTAGCTTACCAATTCTGTTAATTTGGACTTTTAGTGTGTGGATTACATATTCCCTATAATAAAATTGTCGATTACATTTGAACTACAGTTTATGAACCACAATGAGTAAATGCTCAATATATTAATGGATTATACCACATGGCTATGATTTGAATACAAATTTCCTCAATTGGTGTTCTTTCCTAAGAAACATGGTGCTGATTTTATTTTCATACTATTTCTCGAGCCGTTGGGTGGATACTAATGTCATGGCAACGTTAAAAATACAAGGTGCAAATCCTAAGATTCTAGAGATAATTAGCTGCAATAACCACATTGTTGAAGAGACAAAATCCAATTGGCACACCATGCATGGCATGGTGGACAGAGGCCTGCCTAAAGCAATAGTAGAACTCAACTCACTAGCCGCAACCTTCTCGACAACCTAGCTAATTGTAAAATGAGTAATTTTTTAGCACTTGGGATGAATGGAACTAGAACTATTGTATAACACAAGAAAATGCACCTACCAATTGTAGGAAAAGTACGCACTAAATTACCTCGATGATAGAACCAACTACAAGGAAAGCATACTTTGAGGAGCCTTTGTTAAAGTAAACATAGGTTAATTTCTCCATAGTGTCATTTCGATAGTAAATATGCTATGAGATGATATTCCTTATTAGATTTACATGGTTCGGTGCATGTGTAGATGCTACATATTCCTCAGCAGTGCTCAAGGCTTTCACACAGATCACATCAGGAACGAGCTATAGAATCTTCACATTGATTGCTTCAAGAAGGTAGCATACTTCCATAGGCATCACCGTCATCGCTATCGACTAAGCCGGAATTAGGCTTACCCCAGAAGCATTGAATGTTGTGAGGTGGTACGGTACCATACCATCTCATCAAGGTTGTTGATTAAAAGAAGTATAAACCAATTGAAGTGATCCACTTATTGTTGTTACCTTTGGTTTACATCACTTTGCTCAATGACAATCGCAATGTGGTATGGTACCATACCATCACATCCGTGTTGTTTATAAAATAGGTACAAACTAACTATAGTGAATAAAAAATTGATGTTAGCTTTGGTTTACATCACCATGTGAGAATCATTACTTTTGCATAAGGATGGAGACCCGCCAAGTGATTTGTTACATAATTTTGCATGGTAAGCTGGGTAATCTATAATTGGGAAGAGATCTAGCCTACCAATTTTTTCAATTTGGGCCTTGAGTTTGTGGATTACATTCCCTATAGTTAATAAAAGTGTGGATTAGAAATAAACTGAAGTTTATGAACAACAATGAATGATCAATATATTAATGGATTATAACACTTGGCTATGATGTGAATACAAATTCCCTCAACTGTAGCTCATTCCTAAGCAACTTGGTGTCGATTTTATTTTTAAACTATTTCTGGAGTCGTTGAGATCGATACTAATGTCACAACAATGTTCAAAAATCATGATGGAAATCCTATGATTTAAGAGGTAATTAGCTGCAATAGATTGAAGATAATCCCCCACATATATTATAAAGAAACCATCCGATACAACCAGCTCGCTGGGGCCGCAGCACAAACAAGACCAATACAAACAAATGAAAGAAACGACAAACAAATGCTGACCCCGACAGCTCAACTAAGCGAAGATGGCCGACACCCACTACATCCTCCGGACAAGTTCCACCGCAGTCCTAGCACTCCAAAGCCTCGAGTACCAAGCAACACCTTTAGGAAGGAATGCGAGGACGATGCCGCTGTTGCAAGTCCTAGGGTTTACTAATTCCCCTCAAGAAAGTCCGGCGACGCTCGCGGGCATAGCCGCTCCGGTGGCAGATGAGCTGCCAAGGATTTCTCCTGCCCCGAAACAACCACCACCACGCCGGACAATAGGAAGGGCACTGCCCAACATGCCGCCCACCAGCCTGTGCCACCATGGTCACCGAACTTCTTTGTCTCACTAAGGCCACCAACACGAGACTTTGAGGGAGGAAGAGGAGCCACCGGCATCGAGGGAAACTACAACACAGCCGACGGGAGGGGACAGCCTCCACCACCGCGTGGAGCTGACCAGACGTAGCGATAGGGACCTACCAGGCCTCCATAGGCCTGACCGGACGTAGCTGCAATAACCACATTGTTGAAGATATATATTCCAATTGGTTCACTATGTTCGGCATGGTGGAATGGAGGCCTAACTAAAGGAATAGCATAACTCAACTCACCAGCCGCAACCTTCTCAACATCCTAGTTGTAAAATGAGTCATTTTTGCAACACTGGGGATCAATGGAACCCGAACAATTCTATAGCACAAAGCAGTGCATATGTTAAGTGTAGGAAAAGTTACCTCAATGATAGAACTAGCTGCAAGGAAAGCAAACTCTAAGGAGCCTTTGTTGAAGTAAATGTAATTGAATTTCTGAGCAGTATCATTTTGATAGTAATTGTCCTTCAAGATGATATTCCTTATTTGATTTACATGCTTCGGTGGATGCATGGATAGTATATGATTCTTAGTAGTGCTGAAAGCTTTCACCTAGAGTACATCAAGAACTAGCTACAAAATCATCACAATGATGCCTACAAGAAGGTAATATACACCCGAAGGTGTCACCAACATTGATGTCGACCAAGTCTACATTAGGCTTTCCCTGGAAGCATCGACTGTCATGAGGTGCTACGGTACCATACCAATTCATCCAGGTTATTAACTAAAAGAAGAAGAAACCTACTGCAGTGATCCAAATATTAACGTTAGGTATGGTTTACATCATATCATCCATTCACAATCAATACTATTGCATAGAAATGGAGAATCAGCAAGTGAATTCTTATAAGAAGTTGCATGCATGGCAAGCTTCATTTAGGGTAATCTATCAATAGGTTTGGCGCAGGCCTACTTGTTTTGTCTATTTAGTCCTTCGGTGTGTGGATTACATATTGCATCCAATAAAACACTCTATTACATATGAACTTCACAACAATGAGTAAATGTTCAATATATTAATGTATTATACATATTGGCTATGATTTGAGTACATAGCTCAATTGTAGTTCTCTCCTAAGCAACTTGGTACCGATTTTATTTTCATACTATTTCTCAAGCAATTGATATTGATACTAATGTCATGCCAATGTTCAAAAATCATGATGGGGGTCCTACAATTTAAGACATATTTAGATGCAATAGGCACATTGTTGTACAAGCCTTTGCATGGTGGCCTGGATGCATGACTAGAGTAATAGCGTAACTCAATTACCTTCTCAACAACCGAATTACCTTGATGAAAAAATTAGCTGCAAGGACAACAGACTCTGAGAAGCCTTTGTTGAAGTAAACATAATAGATTTCTCAGCAGTGTTGTTTCGATGGTAATTATACTCGAAGCAGATACTCCTTGTCAGATTTACATGGATCGTGGCATGCAAAGTGGCTATATTCTCAACAGTCTCAAGGATTTCAACTGGAGAAAAAGAGCGAGCTATAATACCTTCACAATGATGCCCTCAAGAAGGTAATTGATGCCTGATCGCATCACCATCGTCATTACTAACCAAGTCAGCATTTGGCTTTTGAGGGAAGCGTTGACTTTCGTGATGTGGTACGATACCATACCATCTCATCCAGGTTGTTGAATAAATTAAGTAGAAACCTAACGTACTACTCCAAATATTGTTGTTAGCTTTGGTTTACATCACATCATTCCATGATAATCAATTCTATTTCATAATTATAGAGAGCACCAAGTGACTTCATACAAAATGTTCTAGGGTAAGCTTCATTTAGGGTATACTATAATTGGGATATCAGCTAGCATACCAGTTTTGTCAATTTGGGCCTTAACTGTGTGGATTGCATATCCTTCCACTAAAAGTGTGGATTACATATGAACTACAGTTTATGAACAACAATGAGTAAATGCTCAATGCATTAATGGATTATAACACTTGGCTATGATTTGAATACAAATTTCCTTGACTGCAGTTGTGACGCCCCCGATTCAATCGTACACTAATCATACACGCAAATGTGTACGATCAAGATCAAGGACTCACGGGAAGATATCACAACACAACTCTAGACACAAATTATAATAATACAAGCTTTATATTACAAGCCAGGGGCCTCGAGGGCTCTAATACATAAGTTCGAATACACAAGAGTCAGCGGAAGCAACAATATCTGAGTACAGACATAGACAAGTTTGCCTTAAGAAGGCTAGCACAAAAGCAACAACGATCGAAAAGGCAAGGCCTCCTGCCTGGGAGCCTCCTAACTACTCCTGGTCGTCAGCGGTCTCCACGTAGTAGTAGGCACCCTCGGGGTAGTAGTAGCCGTCGGTGGTGTCGTCTGGATCCTGGGCTCCATCATCTGGTTGCGATATCCGAGAATTAAGGAAAAAGGGGGGAAAGAGGAAGCAAAGCAACCGTGAGTGCTCATCCGAAGTACTCAGCAAGCAAGGATCTACACTACATATGCAACATTATCAAAGGAAGGCTGTATATGTGGACCGAGCTGCAGAAATGCCAGAATAAGAGGGGGGGAAGCTAGTCCTATGAAGACTAGCATCTTCTGGAAACCACCATCTTGCAGCAACATGAGGGAGTAGAGTAGCATAAAGTAAAGTAGCAGTAGTGTTATCAACCTCGGCCAGAGATCCTTTCTCGACTCCTTGCGAGAAAGCAATCCCAGAGCCATACTATCCATTTCTCATAACCATGTCTCATCTCAAGTATCCAGTTCTAGTTGTATTTATCGGGATACAACTCCAAGTGTCCGTTACCATAGGACAGGCTATCGATATATGGTTTCTTCCCTACAGGGATGCACCAACGTACCCATCACGCTCGATTTACTCCGGCCGGACACACTTTCCTGGGTCATTCCCGGCCTCGGCCAAACAATACACCGCAACCCGACCTAGGCTTAATAGAGAGGTCAGCACACCGGACTAAACTTATGCCCCCAGGGTTCATGGGCCATCGCCCCGGGAACTCCTGCACGTTGCGAACGCGGCCGGTGAGTAGACCTAGCTACCTCCTTCAAAAAGGCAGGTGCTTACCAGTCCAACCCGGCGCGCGCCGCTCAGTCGCTGACGTCTATTAAGCTTCGGCTGATGCATATGATGCAGAACACCCATACAATGCCCACGTGATGGTTAGTGCTATCAGGCCAGAGGCCCCTCGGATCAAATATCCAAATCGTAGTGGATTAGGAACACGTGGTAACAAGCAGATACTCACGAAAGATGTGACCCCGTCGCCCCGTCTCGAGGACTTGCGGTAAGGGCTAAGAATGCCTGGCCACGCCTCGTATATAATTATCTCGCGGGCACCCTCCAGGTCAACCCGACTCCTCATCACTCGCAAATATGCTCGCGCGGGTACCCCTCAGGGCCGACCTGTCTTTAGTAACAGGGTTTAGTGTAAAGTCATAGTAACCATAGTAACCGTGTGTCTAACACCAAGAGGAAAACCTAAGGAATCACCCTTGACGGATTCCACTCGATGTAATCATCAAGGTGAACGTAAGAGGATCCACCCTCGAGGTTCACACATGAGGGGTTGCACGACAGAGTCGTATCGGAAGTGGTTAAGATGGAATCACCCTCGATGACCATGACCGAATAGCTACACTACAGGGTTAACTTCAGAAGTGCTGATGAGGTCTCACCCTCGGCACTCGATAGTAATCCAGTAGTGTTGAGCAACTAAGGGGAAAGTGATGTGCGGTGCCGGGGCCTGGTCTTCGATCCCATTGATCGGGTCTTCGATGATGAAGCAGGGGCAACAAGGACAAGGTGGGGGTCACTGATGGATCACTAACCAACCTATACTAAGCAGTTTAGGATAAGTAGGTAGGTAACAATAAGCAGGTTACAAAAGCATGCTATGCATCAAAATAGGAGCAAACAATTATAGTAGCAAAATCTAATGCAAGCATGAGAGAAATGAAATGGGCGATATCGGGATGATCAAAGGGGGGGGGCTTGCCTGGAAGCTCTGCTGAAAGGGAAGAAGGATCGTCGTCGTCGTAGTCGATCACAGGGGCAGCATCGGTCTCGGGGTCTACCTGAGAGAAGAGGGGGAAGAAACAATAAATATAAAGCAAACATAGCACCACAAAGCATAACATGGTAATATGATGTGCCGGGTGTGACGTGACGTATGGCTACACGATCTAGGTGAAGGGGGAATTCAACCGGGAATGTTTTCCCAGTTCCGGACCTGTGTTAAACAGATGACCGAAGGGGGGATGTTCCAAGTTCAAATAGTTAGAGGCATCTGACGGGTAAATGGACCGTGAAATCGGATTCGTCACGTTTTCCTAAGCAACTTTCATGTAGAAAACATTTTCATCCGAGCTACGGTTTAATTTCTACGGATTCTCTAAGATTTAAATTTTTTCTTGAATTAATTAAATTAACCAAAAAGAAATACTATGTCAGCATGACATCACTCTGATGTCAGCGGTTAACAGGATGGCTGACCAGGTCAAACTGACCAGTGGGTCCCACTAGTCAGTGACTGGACTAATTAATAGTGGTTAATTTAACTAAACTAAGTTAATTAGCTAGTAGGCCCCACCTGTCAGTGGCTAATTAGTTTAACTAAAAAAGTTTTAATTATTAAAATGTTGATTAAAGGAATGGGGCCCACCTGTCAGTGGCTCTGGGCTGCCCAGTCAGCAAGTTGACCTGGTCAACCCAGTCAACGGGGCTCCAGGGCCTATGAGGCAGTGACCAAGGGAGTGGCCCTGGCCGGCCACGTCGGCGCTGGCTACCGGAGATGCTCCGGCGAGCCTCCCATGGCGGCACACGTCGGGAGAGGGGTCGGGTTTCGTGCACAGGGGGTTTCCGTGGTCGTAGCTAGATGCGTTCGACGCGGCTCGACGTCGCACGCAAGATGGAGGCGATGGCTGGGGCCGGGAACGACCGGAATGGCGCCGGTGACGAGCAGAAGGGGCGCCGGAGTTCGGGCTCGAGCGGGTTCGGCGTTAGAGCGCGCGAGCAGACAAA
This sequence comes from Triticum urartu, assembly GCF_056163025.1. NCBI lineage: Eukaryota > Viridiplantae > Streptophyta > Magnoliopsida > Poales > Poaceae > Triticum > Triticum urartu. The sequence continues at coordinate 62,041,845 of NC_141874.1, read as the reverse complement.
CTAACCAACTAGGTGGGGTCTGCGACACACGAGGAGCACGCCAGGGTAGTCGGCCGAGCTCGTAATGGCTCGGGAGGATGATAACGGCAGCAATGGCGGCGGTCGGAGCACGATTGCGGTGGCGGTTGCGCACATGCCCGAAAGCGAGCAGGAAGAGGAGGGAGAAGAGGCAGAGCTCGCCGTGTGGCTAAGAAAAGCCCTCGACGGCTTTGTAACGCAGGGGAGGCAACGGACGGAGTGGTGGAGCTCCGGTGATCCGAGGCGGACGCCGGTTCGATCCGGGGCCTACGATGCTTCCCCCGAAGCTACGGCTGGCCCCACACGATGAGGACGAACACGGCGGAGCTGGTGGACATGCCAGCTTGGCGCAGGGCGGCCGGTGGCCACGGGATCGACGGGGAACGGCGACGGCAGCGTACGGGGGCGTGAGAGAGAGAAGCGAGCGAGTGGGAGAGAGCGAGGATGAGGGGGATCTGATGTGGGTTAGGGTTTGGGTGACAGAGAGAGAGAGCGTGGGGGGCTGTTCTTATATAGCCGCGGCGCTGCAGTGCGCGCGGGAGGGGGGGGAGTGCCCCGCGGCCATGGTAGCTCGGCCTTCTCGTGTTGCAGGAGGAGGACAAAAGGTTGGGGCAGGTGGGCTGGGCTGGCACTGTTGCGCGGCTGGGCTAAGTGCACAGTGCAGCCTGGTATATTCTTTTCCCTTTTTTTATATAATTCTGCTTTTCTTTTACAGAAAGGGGGTTTTGTAATATTTGGGGTGCCAAAATGATTTTTGTAAAATATGGGAATTGACCACATAAATACAATACAATTTTTGGCACAGCCACAAAAAGTTTGGAAGAAGTTTGAATTCGAAGGAATTTGCAAAAACATGGAAAAGCAATTAATTCCCTGAGTTGGCACTGTTTTAATTTTCTATAGTCCATGTTAGCTTGGGGGTGATGTTGTTTTCCTTAACAATCATTTGTTATGGAATTTTTACTAAATGATGGACTATTTTGCAGCAAGTTTTGTGCAACTTCAAAATTCACTTGCAAATTGAGTTTGATTCCAAAGTGGAATTTCAAATGAGATTTGAATCAAACGTGATTAAGCACTGTTTGGAAAAATGATTAGCTTAATCACAGAGGGTTACTGTAGCATGACACTGGGGGTGTTGCAGCAGTTCTTTCCTAAGAAACTTGGTGCTAATTATGTTTTCATACTATTTCTACATCGGTTGGGATGGATACTAATCTCATGCCAATGTTTAAAAATCATGATGGGAATCCTATGATTTAAGAGATAATTAGATGCAATAGCCACATTGTTGAAGAAACAAACTCCAGTTGGCTACCTATGTTCAGCATGGTGGACTGGTGGCCTGAATAAAGCAATAGCAGAACTGAACTCACGAGTCGCAACCTTGTCAGCAACCTAAAAGTATAACGATTCATTATTTTAGCAATCGGGATCAGTGGAACAGAATTATTGTATAACTCCAGGGAATGCATACATGAAGCATAGGAAAATTACACACTAAATTACATCAATGACAAAACCAACAGCATGGAAAGTAGACTCTGAGCAATCATTGTTTAAGTAAATGTAATGGAATTTCTTAGTAGTGTGGTTTTGATAGTAATTGTCCTTCGAGCTGATATTATTTATCAGATTTACATGGTTTGTTGCATGCATAGATGCTATATATTTCTCAGTTGTGCTCAAGGCTTACACCTGAAGCACGTCAAGAATAAGATATGTAGTATTCACAATGATGCCTTCAAAAAGGTAACTTGCGCAATGGTGTCACCATCATCATTGCCTACCAAGTCGGTGTTAGGTTTTCCCTGGAAGCATCGCCTTTCATGCAGTGGTACAATACCATACAATCTCTTACAGGTTGTTGATTAAAAGAATTACAAACTAACTACAATGATCTAAATATTACTGTTAGCTTTGGCTTACATCATAGCATCATATGACAATGAATACAATTGCATAAACATGGAGAACTAACAAGCGAATTCTTACAAGATGTTGTATGGTAAGCTTCATTCAGGGCAATCTAACAATGGGATTGGAGTTGGCCTACAAATTTTGTCTATTCGTGCCTTTAGTGTGTGCATTACATATTCCCTTCAATAAAAGTGTGGATTACATTTGAGCTTCAATTCATTAACAACAATGAGTGAATGCTTAATTTTTTATTCTACATCTTAGCTACGATTGAGTACAAATATTCTCGATTGTAGTTCTTTCCTAAGAAACTATGTACCGATTTTATTTTCATACTATTCCTTGACGAGTTGAGACCGATACAAATGTCATGGCAATGTTCAAAATCATGATCGAAATCCCATGATTTAAGAGATAATTGGCTATAATAACTAACCACACTGTTGTAGTGGTAAAAATTCCAAATTGTTTTCTATGTTGGCATGGTGGGCTGGATGCCCAACTAGAGCAATAGCAGAACTCAATTCACCATGCACAAGCTTCTCAGCAATCAAATGTCCAAATGAGTCATTTTTCAGCACTAAGGAATAATGGAAACAGAACTATTGTATAACACTAGGGAATGTAGATATGCAGTGTAGGAAAAGTACACACTAAATTACTTTGATGATAGAACTAGCTGCAATGACAGTAGACACGCAGGAGCCTTTGTTTAAGTAAACATAATTGAATCTCTCAGCAGTGTTTTTTCGATGGTAATTATCCTTCCAGCTGATATTCCTTTTTAGATTTACATGGTTTGGGGCATGCATAGAGGCTATATATTTCTCAGCCGTGCTCAAGGTTTTGGCCTAGAGCACAATTAGAATGAGCTACCAAAGCTTCACAATGAGTGTGGATTACATATGAGCTTCAATTCATGAACAACAATGAGTTAATTCTTAACTTTTTTTTCTACTTCTTGGCTATGATATCTGCTGTTAGATTTACATGGTTTGGAGCCTTCGTTGAAGTAAACAAAATTTAATATCTCAACGGTGTTTTTTCGATGGTAATTATCCTTCGAGCTGATATTCCTTGTTAGATCTACATGGTTTGGGGCATGCATAGAGGCTATATATTTCTCAGCCGTGCTCAAGGTTTTCACCTAGAGCACATTTAGAATGAGCTACCAACAAAGCTTCACAATGACACCTTAAAGAAGGTAATTTACACCCAAAAGGTGTCACCGTCAATGACGACCAATTCAGCATTAGGGTTTCGCGGAAGCTTCGACTATCATAATGCGATATGGTACCATCCACGAAATCTAGGTTGATGATTAAAAGAAGTAGAAACTGACCGCAGTGATCCAAATATTGATGTTAGCTTTGGTTTACATCACAACACCCCATGACAATCAATACTATTGCATAAGGATGGAGAGTCGCCAAGCGAATTCTTACAAGATATTGCATGCTAAGCTTCATTTACAACATGTTTGATTGGGGGTAACTAGAGCTAGGGAATGGGAATTGAAGGTGTGTGTGACTTCAAATCTATTGTTTGGTTAGGAGAATTTTTCAGGATTTGACATCAATGGCACCAGAGCTTTTGTATAACACAACGGAATTCATATATGTAGTGTAGGAAAAATACTAAATTACCTCAATGACAGAAATAGCTGCAAGGAAAGCTGGCTCCGAGGAGCCTATGTTGAAGTAAACATAATTGAATTTCTCAGTAGTGTTGTGTTAATTAAGCTCTAAGTTGATAGTCCTTATCCTCTTTACATGGTTTGGGGCATGGAAAAGTGTTATATATTTCTCAACAGTGCTCAAGGCTTTTGCCGGAAGCACATCAATAATGAGCTACGAAAGCTTCACGGTGATGCCTTCAAGAAGGTAACGTATGCCAAAGGCATGAACATTATCGCTGCCGACCAAGTTGGCCTTAGGATTTCACTAGAAGCATCGACTGTCACGTGTTGATATGGTACCACATCATTTCATCTAGGTTGTTGATTAAACGAAGTAGAAATAACCAACTGCAATGATCCAAATTTTATTGTTAGCTTCGGTTTACATCACATCATCATATCACAATCAATACTATTGCATAAAGTTTCAAGACCGCCAAGTGAATTCTTAAAAGATGTTCCATGGTAAACCTGCTTGAGGGTAATCTATAATTGGGATTGGAACTACCTACAAAATTTGTCAATTTGGGCTTCGGTGTGTGGATTGCGTATTCCCTGTGATAAAAGTGAGGATTACATATGAAATTCAATTTATGAACAAAAATGAGAAATACTCAATATATTTATCTATTATACTCCCTAGCTATGATATTACAAATTTTGTTGTTTGGAGTTTCCTAAGAAACATGGTATCGATTTTATTTTCATACTATTTCTCGATTAGTTGAGATGGATAATATTATCATGGCAATGTTCAAAACTCATGATGGGAATCCTATGATTTAAGAGATAATTAGTTGCATAGCCACATTGTTGTAGAGACAAAATCCAATTGGATTACTATGTTCAGTATGGCGCATAAGGATGGAGAGCCACCAAGTGGATTCTTACATAATGTTGCATATGGTAAACTTCATTTAGGGTAATATATAATAAGATTTGGACCTAGCCTACCAATTTTGTCAACTTGTGCTTTCAGTGTGTGGATTACATATTCCCTGTAATAAAATTATGGACTTCATTTGATGTGCAGTTTATGAACCACAATAAGTGATTGCTCAATATATTAATGGATTCTACCACATGTCTATGATTTGAATACAAATTTCCTTGACTGGTGTTCTTCCCTAAGCAACTTGGTGCTAATTTTATTTTCATACTATTTCTCGAGCCGTTGAGGTGGATACTAATGTCATGCCAATTTTAAAATAACTTGGTGGAAATCCTATCATTTCAGATATAATTAGCTGCAATATCCACATTGTTGAAGAGACAAAATCCAATTGGCTCACTATGTTCGGCATGGTGGACTGGAGGACTAACTAAAGCAATAGTAGAACTCAACTCACCAGCCGCAACCTTCTTGACAATCTAATTGTAAAATGAGTAATTTTTTAGCACTTGGAATGAATGGAACTAGAACTGTTGTACAACACAAGAGAATGCATCTATCAATTGTAGGAAAAGTACACACCAGTTTACCTCGATGCCCGAACCAACTACAAGGAAAGCATACTTTGAGGAGCCTTTGTTACTCTAAACATAGTTGAATTTCTCAGCGGTGTCATTTCGTTAGTAAATATCCTGTGAGATGATATTCCTTATTAGATTTACATGGTTCGGTGCATGCGTAGATGCTACATATTTTTCATCAGTTCTCAAGGCTTTAACACCGAGCACATCAAGAATGAGCTATAAAATCTTCACAATGATTCCTTGAAGGAGGTAGCATGCGTCCGTAGGCATCACCGTCATCACCATCGACCAAGTTGGCATTAGGCTTACCCCAGAAGCTTTGAATGTTTTGAGGTGGTACGGTACCATACCATCTCATCCAGGTTGTTGATTAAAAGAATTAGAAATCAATTGAAGTGATCCAATTATTACTGTTAGCTTTGGTTTACATCATATCGCTCAATGGCAATCGTGATGTGTGGTATGGTACCATACCCATCGCATCCGTGTTGTTGATAAAATAGGTAGAAACTAACTGTAGTGATGACAAAGTTGTTGTTAGCTTTGGTTTACATAACATCACCTTGTGACAATCAATATTGTTGCATAGGGATGGATATTCACTAAGTGACAATCAGTATCATTTTATAGCAACTGTATATAATCTTTTGGGACTAACCTATTGACATAGTGCCCAGTGCCAGTTGCTGTTTTTTGCTTGTTTTTTACTTTGCAGAAAAGCAATACCAAACGGAGTCCAAACGCAGCGAAACTTTTGGGAGATTTTTTCTAGACCAGAAGACACAACTTGGGCCAAAGAAGTACCAGAGGGGTGCCCTGAGGGGGGGCACAACCCACCTGGGCGCGCCTGGGGGACCAGGCGTGCCCTGGTGGGTTGTGCCCACCTCGGTGGCCTCCCGCACCGCCTCTTCGCCCTATAAATTCCCAAATATTATGAAAACCCTAGGGGAGTCGATAGATCAGAAGTTCCGCCACCGCAAGCCTCTATAGCCATGAAAAACCAGTCTAGACCCCGTTCCAGCACCCTGCCGGAGGGGGAAATCATCACCGGTGGCCATCTTCATCATCCCGGTGGCCACCATGATGAGGAGGGAGTAGTCCACCCTCGGGGATGAGGGTTTGTACCAGTAGCTATGTGTTTAATCTCTCTCTCTCTCTCTCGTGTTCTTGAGATGTCACGATCTTGATGTATCACGGGCTTTGTTAATATAGTTGGATGGTGTTTTCCCCTCTCTATCTTGTTGTGAATTGAGTTTTCCCTTTGAGATTTTGTTTTATCAGATTGAATACTTTTATGGATTTGAGAGCACTTGATATATGTCTTGCATATGTATACACGTGGTGACAATGGGGTATTATATTGATTCACTTGATATATGTTTTGGCACTCAACTCGCGGATTCCCGAGGTGATACTGGGGTAATCTATGCATAGGGGTTGATGCACGTTTTCGTCCTGTTTCTCCGGTAGAAATCTTGGGGCACTCTTTGAGGTTCTTTGTGTTGGATTGAGTATTATGAATCCGAAATTGTTTGATGCATCTCATATAATCAACTCACGGATACTCGCGATGACATTGGAGTATGTAGGTGACATTAGAGTTGGTTGATGTGTATCATATGGTGTTATTTTAGTACGAACTCTTGGTTAGATCGATCGGAAAGAATAGCTTGGTGTTATTTTAGTACGAACTCTAGGATAGATTGATCGAAAATAATAGCTTGAGGTGGTTTTGTACCCTACAAACAATCTCTTCTTATCTTCTCCGCTAGATAAGAACTTTGGAGTGATTCTCCATTTAGATTAGCATTGTTGAGAAATTGCACTAGCGAAAGTACGGACCCTAGGCCTAATATTTATGCATTGCAATACATTTGTGATCCGTCTTATCAATTGCTACCTTGCTGTTTTTTGTTGTTCCTATTACAAAAATCAATATCTACTATCATTACTATGCTTGTATCACCATCTCTTCATCGAACTAGTGCACCTATACAAATTACCATTGTATTTGGTGTGTTGGGGACGCCAGAGACTTTTTGTTATTTGGTTGCAAGGTTGTTTGAGAGAGACCATCTTCATCCTACGCTTCCCACGGATTGATAAACCTTAGGTCATCCACTTGAAGGAAAATTGCTATTGTCCTACAAAACTCTGCACTTGGAGGCCCAACACGATTCTACAAGAACAAGTCATGTAGTAGACATCAATGGCCGACATCCGCTGCACCCTCCGATGAAGTTCCACCACATTTCTAGAACTCTGAAGCCTTGCGTACCAAGCAACATCTTCAAGAAGGAATGCGATGACGATGACGCTGCTGCCCGAACAAGTCCTGGGGCTTCCCCCGGTATGCGGATGGCAGTGTGGAAGGGGTATCAATGACGCCCCTCAGGAAGGTCCGACGGTGCCCAGGGTGTTTCCGTGCCAGTGGCGGATGAGCCACCAGGGATTTCTCCTGCCTCGAAACAACCACCACCACCCCGGATAATCAGAAGTGCACCACCCAATGTGGCGCCCACCAGCCCGTGTCACCACGATCACCACATCAACTCTGCCGTCTCACCGAGTCCACCAACACAGGACCTGGAGGGAGGACGGGGAGACACCGGGCTCATGGGGAACTTCAACGGAGTCGATAGGAGGGGACAGCCCCACCGTCGAGAGGAGCCGACTGGACCCTAGTGACAGGGACCTTCCAGCCCTCAACACGCCCGACTGGACACAACTGCAATAACCACATTGTTGAAGAGATAAATTCCAATTGGCTCACTATGTTCGGCATGGTCGCCTGGAGGCCTGACTAAAGGAATAGAAGAACTCAACTCACCAGCCGCAACCTTCTCAACATCCTAGTTGTAAAATGAGTCATTTTTGCAGCACTCAGGATCAATGGAACTAGAACTATTGTATAACACAAAGCCATGCATATGTTAAGTGTAGGAAAAGTACTCACTAAATTACCTCGATGATAGAACCAGTTGTAAGAAAGCAGACTCTGAGGAGCCTTTTTTGAATTAAACATAATTGAATTTCTGAGTAGTATCGTTTCGATAGTAATTGTCCTTCGAGCTGATATTCCTTATTTGATTTACATGCTTTGGTGGATGCATGTAAAGTATATGATTCTTCGCAATGCTCAAAGCTTTCAATTAGAGTACATCAAGAACTAGCTACAAAATCTTCACAATGATGCCTACAAGAAGGTAATGTATGCCCGAAGGCATCACCAACATCGATGTCGACCAAGTCTACATTAAGCTTTACCTGGAAGCATCGATTATCGTGAGGTGGTAAGGTACCATACCAACTCAATCAGGTTATTTATTAAAAGAAGTACAAACCAACAGTAGTGATCCACATATTTCTTTTATTTTTGGTTTACATCATGTCACCCAATGACAATCAAGATTATTGCATAAAAATGGACAATCGGCAAGTGAATTCTTATAAGATGTTGCATGGTAGGATTAATTTAGGGTAATCTATCAATGGGTTTTGTTGGGGATATTACTACTGGGCGTAAACCGGTCTATCTGGGCCGGATTAACTTCATCAGTAGTTAAGCATGTTAAAGCCCATGAAGGTAGATGAGGGCTCAAGACCCATAATCGGTTGAGAGCCTGTAGCCGTAAACCGGCATCAATATGTAACTTGTATTGTAAGTTAGGAATAATTAGAAACCAAACCGGACACATCTATGAGCCGGTGTTGGGACTCTGTAAACCGACGGGCATCACCCATGTATATAAGGGGACGACCCGGCGGCGGTTCAGGGACGACAGACAACAACTCGAGACATAGGCGAAGCTTATTTGCTCCCTAGTCATCGAAACACCCATCAATTCCATCACAACTAGACGTAGGCTTTTACCTTCAAAGAAGGGGCCGAACTAGTATAAACTCTCTTGCGTCCTTGTGTCCGCTTTAACCCCTTCAAGCTAACCCGTCGCGATGGCTCCACGACTAAGTCCTTTCTCTAGGACATCTGCCGTGACAAAACCACGATAGTTGGCGCCCACCGTGGGGCTATCGCACGATGGTTTCCGGTTCTTGGAGGGCCGCTTTGAAGGACTCAAGGGCTACGCTGTAGGCCGGATGACTAAGAGTCGTCGCGGCAAGCTCTAAATCGACGACGCAGGCTGGGGCCTCGAGACCGGCTCAATTGAGTACGGGTACCGGGTCCCCTTTGGTAGTATTCACGTTTTGATTGGCAAGATCGGTGAACTGGGCCCTGAGCCGGACATCTGCACCGACCTCATCGAGACGGCTCAGCGTGCGCGATCCGCCCGGGTTAAACCGGCCATGAAGCGTGCCTTCGTGGGAGTGATCCATGGAGGAAGTTATGAGGACGGATCAGACCTTTGCGGAGCGACTCCTGTTTGTTCCGGTGACGAATCTTTGACCGAAGAAACCAAATCTCTTTATCAGCTACAAGATGGCCGGATTGAGAGCTGTTCCAATGGCGACAGTATTCCGGACCCCTCTGATCTGCCCAACCGGGTTGGAATATTCATGACCGGAACACAAGTAGCGCTTCATTCTTCGACAACCGTGGCAACGATCTCCGGTTCAGCAGCGGCGACGGCTGCCGGGGCAGGAGGCCCTGTGCGCCCGCCGGCTCAGGTTCTATCAGAACTATTTGATGCGTTGGTTATGCTTATGGCGGAAGTTAATCCGCCAGATCAGGACGTTCACAACACGAAGATTGCAAAGGTAAAGGAACAAATAACCCAGGCCAAGACGGATCTGGCAGCTGAGGATACCAGGATGGCCGCAGAGCGGGCCGCTTTAGACGCACAGGCTTACAGGCTTATGTTGGACCAGAGCGCGTCGCATGAATTCATGAGGAGGAAGCACCGATCCCGCTTACCTCCGGTTTTCGAGGCCAGAGACCTTTTCAACACTCCTGGACCAAGAGCCAGCAATCCGCTGGAGGGGAACCGGGCAGAAGCCCCTGGGACCGGTGCACCGGTTCAGCCCCGTCAGATGGACCCGCCTCGTCAAAATACTGTTATACCTCAGGATGCTTTAACACCTCCGGGTCACTACTCCAACCCATTGGACAACCTTGTTGCCGCTGCTGCACGACTGGAGGCCATTCCAATTGAAGGTGACTCGCCGCAGTAGTAGAGACGCGACGGGTCAAGGAACTTCTGAGGACAGCTTTGGCCCAACAGGAAGGGTACTCGTACAGCCGCGACCGGATCCACTCGACCCCCCGTCCAAGCCGGAGCTATACCAGACATATGGATGAACCAGAAGTGTCGAGTAATGAACGACGTGGAGCACCCCGTGGCAACAACCCGACGGGTGGTGCTGATGACGCTCAGGAAGTGGTGAACCGGGCCCGAGCGCGCAGGGAGGCCGGGTTAGCCGCACAACATCAGCTCGGCAGCTCACACCGGTTCGTCCAACCATCTCGATTGAAACTGGTGTTACTTCTAGTTCTTTGGGGGTGCCTTGCCTTATCCCCGCTTTACTCAACGTGCGCCTGCCCAAGGATTTCAAAGGCCCACGCAAGGTACCAAATTATACGGCGGATCAACCTCTAGAGACATGGGTAGAGAGCTATGAGATGGCCATGGAGATGCTTGATGTGGATGACACGGCGTGTGCGAAATACTTCACCATGATGCTTGAAGGAACGGCCCGTATTTGGTTAAAAAGCTTGCCAGCCAATTCTATCAGTTCATGGGCCCAATTACGAGCCCAGTTTATCAACAATTTCAAGGATACCTGTAAACAGCCTATGTCGATAGTGGACTTAGCCGCATGCGTCCAGGAGGAAGGAGAATCAACGACTCATTGGGTGCGCCGGGTTTCACAAGTGTTGCACTCCTCAGACCGCATCAACGCTGACACTACAGTATTAACCCTAGAAGGCAACTGCCGGTTTGGGCCCCTGAAGTTGAAATTGGGATGGATGAAGCGTCATTGCACCGACATGGGGACCCTCATGGCCGCTTTGGTAAAATATGCTGATTCTGATAGTACCAAGGATCCCGAATCTGATGATGACAAGACAGGGAAGGGGAAGAAGAACAGGAGCTCCAAAGGTCAGCAGCATCACTGGGTAGGCAATGGCGGAGGAGGCAAGCGTAAAGCGGATGGTAACATGGATTTTGTGGCTAATACCAACGTACAGGACAATGGCCAGCGGCGCAAGGGTAGGCCGAAAAATCATAGTGGGGCACCCAACCCTAACCCAAACCGCCTGAACTATCTGCTAAGCCAGCCCTGTCCAAGACATGGGACGAAGGAGGAGCCAGCAAACCACCTTTGGAAGGATTGCTTTATTATGCAGGAGTTCAAGAATTCTAATAATTTCCGGTATGATCACGGATCTGGCGGTGGCTCAGGGTCCGGGCCGGGTTACGGTGGAGGAAGTTCCGGTTCAGGATTTAATGGTAATCCGGGCAGACATAATGGTCAAAATAGTCAGAACAACCAGGGTGGTTACAACCAACAGCAACAACAGTCAGGTTACCAGAGCAACCCAAAGCAGTTGGGTAGTGGGCAGTACCATGTCTTTACCACTAGCTTGGACAAGCGAGACCGGAAGGTTCAGCGACGGGCAGTCAATTCTGTTGAACTGGCCACACCCTGTTATCTATGTTGGTCTGAACAGCTAATCATATGGAGCAGAGAGGATCACCCACCCCAGGTCGATAATCCGGGTCAGTTGGCTCTGGTGGTGGTGCCTTAGGTGGGAGGTTATAAGTTCCCCAAGGTGCTCATGGATGGAGGAAGCAACATTAACATCCTGTACTATGAGACCTTCCGTAGCATGGGACTAACAGATAAGAATCTCAAACCGTCTAATATAGTATTCCACGGTGTAGTGCCTAGCAGATCAGCATATCCCGTTGGTAAGGTAGCTCTCGAAGTGGCCTTTGGGGATGATCATGATTCCAGGAACGAGACATTGACGTTTGAAGTGGTGAAAATCCAAAGTCCATATCATGCCCTGTTTGGGCGACCGGCATACGCCAAGTTTATGGCTCGACCCTGTTATGTGTATTTGCAGCTCAAGATGCCGGGTCACAAGGGGACAATAACGGTTCATGGAAGCCGCAAAATCGCTTTGGAATGCGAGGAAGGAGATGCGGCTTATGCAGAGTCGGTTAGTGCCACCGAGGAGTTGAAGTACTATAAAGACAATGTTGATCCGGCGGACATGACTCCGTTGAAGAAGCCAACTACGGAGCATGATCCGGCCCTGAAGTTCAAATCGGTAGCAGAAACTAAGCTTGTTGACTTGGTACCTGGCGATTCGTCCAAGCAGTTCAGCATCAGTGCCAACTTGGATCCGAAATAGGAAAGCGCGCTCATCGAGTTCATCTGTGAGAATCGGGACATTTTTGCATGGAAGCCCTCTGACATGCCAGGTGTACCGAGGCAACTCACTGAGCACACCCTTAATGTGGATCCTAAATACAAACCGGTGAAACAGTTCCTCCGCCGGTTTAACGAAGAAAGACGCAAGGCGATTGGAGAAGAGGTAGCCAGGCTCTTAGCAGCTGGTTTTATTGTTGAAGTTTTTCACCCTGAGTGGCTTGCTAATCCGGTGCTAGTCCTTAAGAAAAACGGCACCTGGCGCATGTGTGTGGATTACACAGATCTTAATAAGGCTTTTCCAGCAGTTCCTTTTGCCCTCCCCCGTATTGATCAAATCATTGATGCCACGGCGGGTTGTGAGCGTTTAAGTTTTTTTGATGCATATTTTGCCTATCATCAGATCAAAATGGCAGTTAAGGACCAGGAGAAGACGGCATTCATAACTCCCTTTGGAGCCTTCTGCTATGTGTCTATGCCCTTTGGGCTCAAAAGCGCCCAGGCAACTTATCAACGATGTGTACAAAATTGTCTTCACAAGCAGATTGGCCGTAACGTACATGCTTACGTGGATGATATCGTGGTTAAATCCAGGGAGAAGGAGACTCTGGTTGACGATTTGAAGGAAACCTTTGATAACCTAAGGACGTACAAGATGATGCTTAATCCGGACAAGTGTGTATTTGGTATACCGGCGGGCAAGCTATTGGGTTTTCTAGTGTCCAACAGGGGGGTTGAGGCTAATCCGGAGAAGATCACGGCTATCACCTCCCTAGCTAAACCAAAGTGTATCAACGATGTTCAACGCCTGGCAGGCCGGATTGCTGCGCTAAGCCAGTTTATCAGTCGCCTGGGTGAGAAGGCAATCCCTTTGTATCAGATGTTGAAAAAGACGGATCAGTTTATCTGGAGTTCTGCGGCTGATGAAGCATTCGAGGACTTAAAGCGGCAATTGGCCAATCCGCCTGTGCTCGCCGCTCCCATTGACAAGGATCCTTTACTGCTATATGTTGCTGCTAATGTTCGGGCGGTCAGCGTAGCTATTGTGGTGGAGCGAAAAGAGGCAGGTAAGGAGCATCCGGTTCAATGTCCGGTCTATTATATCAGTGAGGTGCTCATTGAGTCCAAACAAAGGTATCCGCATTGGCAGAAGCTGGTGTATGGAGTTTTTATGGCAAGCCGGAAGCTTAAGCAATATTTCCAAGGGCACTCAATCACGGTAGTCAGTTCTGCTCCTTTGGGAGATATCATCCAGAACCGGGAAGCAACTGGCCGGATTGCAAAGTGGGCCATAGAGCTAGGGCCGTACGGTTTGAAGTATGTGCCTCGGATAGCGGTTAAGTCTCAAGCACTTGTTGATTTCATCAATGATTGGATGGAAATGCAAGCACCTGAAGAAAAGCCGCATCATACGTATTGGACCATCCATTTTGACGGATCCAGGCAGTTGGAAGGCTCGGGGGCTGGAGTCGTATTAACTTCCCCACGAGGTGATAAGTTTTGTTATGTTCTCCGTTTAATGTTCCCTTGTACTAACAATGCAGCTGAGTATGAAGCCTTGCTCCATGGTCTTCGGATGGCTAAGGAGATGAATCTAAGCTGAGTTAAGTGCTTCGGTGATTCGGACCTTGTGGCTCAGCAAGTGTCTGGCACTTGGGATTCCAAGGACCCACTCATGGCAGCATATCGTCGGGAGGTGGACATTGTTGCAGGTTATTTCAAAGGCTATCAGGTGGACCACGTGGACCGGCGAAAAAATGAAGCGGCAGATGCTTTAAGCCGGCTGGGCTCTCAGTGCAAACCGGTCCTGCCCAATGTTTTTCTGGATGTGTTGCACAACCCGTCGGTGAAGATCCCTGGTGAAGAGGGTTTGGCTATTCCTAATCCGGAGGCTCAATTGGTGGCAGTTCTTCATGTTATTCCGGATTGGACGCTTCCTTACCTGGCGTACAAGAATGGGGCGAGTTGCCAGAAGATGAGATTCTGGCCCGGCAGATAATCCGGCGATCCATGTCCATGGCTGTCATCAACGGCGAGTTGCATCATTGCAGTGTATCAGGAGCTTTTCAACGTTGCATGTCTCCTGAAGAAGGCCGTGAAATTTTGCGTGAGATCCACGAAGGAGATTGTGGTCACCACGCCGATTCAAAGTCTCTGGTTGCTAAAGCGTTTCGCCATGGTTTCTATTGGTTAACTGCTCATGCTGATGCGGAGGATCTGGTCAGACGATGTGATGGTTGCCAAAGGTTTTCAAGACATGCTCATGTACCGGCTCAAGAATTGAGGATGATTCCAATTACTTGGCCGTTTGCGACTTGGGGCTGGATATGGTTGGGCCTTTCAAAAGGTCCAAAGATAAGAAGACCCACCTCCTAGTGGCGGTTGACAAGTTTACAAAGTGGTCGGAGGCAGAACCTGTTAGCAAGTGTGATGCGGCCACGGCGGTTCAGTTCATCAAAAAGGTGATTTTGCGGTTTGGCTTTCCGCATAGTATTATCACAGATAATGGTACTAATTTGTCCAAAGGTGCTATGAAGGAGTTCTGTGAACGGGAGCACATCCGGCTCAACGTTTCATCAATGGCACATCCACAGTCCAATGGTCAAGCAGAAAGAGCTAATCAAGAGATCTTGAGAGGCATCAAGCCCCGGCTCATGGTTCCTTTCCAGAGAACACCGGGCTGTTGGGTAGAAGAATTACCATCTGTGTTATGGAGCATCAATACAACACCCAACAGATCAATAGGATACACACCGTTCTTCATGGTTTATGGAGCGGAGGCGGTTCTACCCAGTGATATCCGTCATGATTCACCTCGTGTCACGGCTTATATTGAAGCGGACAATGAGACAGCATGGCAAGATGCTTTGGACCGGTTGGATGAAGAGCATGACATCGCAGCCGCCCGATCGGCGATTTACCAGCAGGATCTTCGTCGTTATCACAGTCGCCAGGTCAGAACCACAGCCTTTCAGGAAGGAGATTTGGTGCTTCGGCTCATCCAAGATCAGACTGATATGCATAAGCTATCCCCACCTTGGGAGGGGCCTTTCGTGGTCATCAAGAATCTGCACAACGGGTCGTACTATCTGATCGATATTCGAGAGCATAAGGACTCACGTACATCAGAGGAGGAGACTAATAGGCCGTGGAATATAGCTCATCTTCGGCCTTACTATTCCTGAGCCATTGGCTATACTTATGTACATATTACGACAATGTATATAGTATGATTAAATATAATAAACCGGAACCTCAACTAAAGCAGGGTATCTGTTCTTTTACATCATGTGAGGTTACACGGAGTTGCTCTAAAGCGGCCTCTAGTTTACCCCTTGAGTTCGCTTTGCTAAAAGCATCATGTTATATCACTTGGAGGATTGGTCGTGTCCGAACCAATACCATGCCTCTTGATAGGCGAAAGCCACCAGATCACTTGGGGACTTGGTCATGTCTGAACCAGTCATGCCTCTTGATCGGCCTAAGGCCACATAATCACTTGGGGGCTTGGTCGAACCCGAACCATGACCACGCCATTTGGTCGGCATAAATGCCACAAGAATCACTGGGGGACCTGGCTAACTAGAACCATAGTTACACCTAACGGGAGCTTGGTCGTGTTTGGCCATGGTTACGCCATTTGATCAGCTTAAATAAATCTTTTTTGGCAAACGTTTTTGTCGTTGCTTTTGCTTCATACTTTTCTTTGAAGGTTTTTTTTGCTTTTTATTGTGTTCTTTAAACCGACAAAGTTTTTTAACCAATCAATTGACGGAACACAGTTCACGTCAATCTGGAGACTATTTATCCGGTTTGATCCTTGTTGTTAACATCCTCTTATGGAGTAACACGGTGTTTATTATAACCCGGCACGGTTTACATGGTAACCAGTGTCATATACATATACAGGAGTTGTTATTTCCTCCAACAGTGTGGGTTTGCAAAACTCTGCTTCAAGGTTGGCCAAGTCAACTTCACACTCAACGGTGGCAGGTATTATGTATCTCAAAATTTTGATCAGATACTTAAAATTTTGTTTTGGATGTTTTGACTTTATATATACAGACATCATATTCCGCCTGACGGTACAACCACGGTGTCACTTGACGAATTTCTTATTTCAGAAAGTGTTTTGGAAAGTTCATTACCACAGGAAGAACAAGTTATGCACGAAGGCATATCAACATCAAAGGTATCAGCTAGCCTATTACAAGGCAACATGGTGCCCATAATAACATAATTGTTTTTCACAAAGGAGAGACAGTTTTAAAACCGGCTTCCGGTTTAAGCTTGGCCACCAGCCTGGCCTGATGGTTGCGGGTCATCCTGCGCCGCTTCAGCTTCCGTTTCTCTACCCAGTGGCTGGAAATCCACAGTTGTCCAGTCGATTCCCATTAATGCTTGTAATACAGCTTCGTCATGGATTAGCGAAGACGGGTCAATATCGGGAGCGTAACTATGCTTACGGATTGGAGGGATAAGATTTTCCGATTCATGGATTGGTGCAGCTATTCGCTTGTTCTGGCTATCATATTGGGCTTGATAATGAGACAAGTCTGCTTCCTCAGCCAGTTGACAAGCTAGCGGACGTACCTCCCGGTTTATTGCTCGCAAATCCGCTTCACCAAATTCTGACCCGTCTTCCTTCAAGCTGGGATAGCCCTGAGCCGCTTCAATAGGATCAAAATCCGGCACCCAGGCTTTTACTCGGATTAAAGCATTGATTGCACCGGTTCGAGCAGCAGATTTCTTCAGCTCTTCAACTCGGGCAGGAAGCACTGACAGTTTCATCAGAGTATCTTGAATCAAAGTGGGCGCCGGTTTGTTATGAGACGCGGTACAGATGATCCCCTGGGCACCAGTATACAATTGTTCAACCAAGGTATAGGCGGCTTTCAATTTCTTCCGCACATCTGACCCCAAGTGACCAATGCGTGTCCCTAAAATACCATAAAGGGTTAATAAACCGACGACTCTGTAAGAAGGAAGAACCAATTCAGAAGGCAAGCTGGCTTACCAAAGATAGCAGTGGTCATGGCATGAACGTGCCACTTTATGCTAGTCAGTTCATCCGTCACTGGTTTTAGTGCAGCCTCGGCATCCTCTGCTCGTTTGATCAAAGCGGACTTCTCAGTGGCCCAATCCACCCGTTTCTTCTTGAAGTTCTCCTTAAGTTGTTCCATGGCGCTTAAGGCACTGGCCAATTCCTCTTTTGCTTTGGAGGTTTCAGCCTGTTGGGTTTTCAGATTTTCTTGCAGATCGATGACTTGGTTGTCTTTCGCCTTCAGCTCCGCCTGCAGGCATACAGATATATGTTTCAACAAATCGGTAGAAGGATTCAAGTACCAACCACATAACAAGTTATGCGCTTAGCACTTGGGGGCTAATGCGTATTCGATCTTCATCTGTCAATTGTTTACAAAGTCCCAAGATCAATGCAAGCATTCAACTTGGCACTTGGGGGCTAATGGCTATTTGATCATATGTATTCTGATGCGACAGTTTCAATTACTTAAAGTACCAGTTTAACTACGCTAAGTTGAACCAGCCCTTGGGGGCTACATCAGCAAATTTCAAAGCATCAAGATTTATATTATTAAGTCCAGGTTTGAAAGAATAGTTCAAACCGGCCCTTGGGGGCTAGGAGAGTCAGCAAGAATAAAAGCATACAAGTAGGGAGGAGCATATGGAAGTTACCTCATATTTATCTTTCATCATATTAACCAGACCGGCTTCGTAGTCACGGCTGGTATACAGCCGATTCAGATAGACGGAATGGATTTCTTGGGCGTTCAGAGCAGCGTAAGCCGTCAGATCAGCGTTCCACGTGCCTTTGCCAAAAGCAGCAAATTCTTCCTTGGCAGAATGTTTGGATAAAGCGACAGGATTGCTTGGTTCAGTATGGCCAGTGCTAGTAATAACAACCTCATCATCCTTGGAATCGCCGGTTTGCACTGGAGCTGTTGGCTTCTCAGTAGGTTTTGCTGGACCGGTGGAGCTTTCAATCCGGATGGAACCTGTGGGCTGTTGGATAGGGCCTGAGGTATCAACAGGTCTCTCTTCAGCAATAAGATCATCATCTGGCTGCGGTGGATTGTTGGGAATATCCTCAGAGATAGCCGCTTCAAGAATGACATCTTCTTCGGCTGCTTTGTCCAGGCGGGCCTTCTTGCTTGGCCTAGGTTTGGCCCTGAGAAGAATAACAAAATTAAATACAGCATATGTTCTAAGGCAATGTACTGCAAACATCACAATAAATATAGCTTACCCAAGCACCGTTTTGAGCGGTGGGAGCTGAGTAGCTGATGACTCGCCAGAAGATGAGTGGGAAACAACCTGGTAATTGGAGTCAGACGGATTAAGAGGTTGACGAAAGCAGCCCGCTTTAGGACAAGCAGTGACAAGCGAATTAGAGACCTCGGAATGACGTTTCCGAACCGGACTGTTCGGTAAACCGGCGGAGGTAACTACCTGGCCGCTGTGCCGGGTGGTGCGGCGAGCTTCGTGTTGTTGAGTCTTCATAAGAAGTTTAGGATCCAAATAAGCAAGAGGATGAGAAAATTTAACTTTCCAGTTTGCCTGACGGATTTTTTGTGAAGGCAAAGTTTCTGAATCGGAAGAGAGAATAATTACCTCTACAACATCCGCGTGGCTGGCTTCGGCATCATCCTGACAAATATCATCATCAATAAGACGCATGAAAAATAAACCAAGTGAGTCAAGCTCTACCTCAAAGTCCGGATTATCCACCTCGTCATCAGGGGCCAGATTAGAAGATGCAGTGGTTCTTTTCCGGTGGGCAGTCTTCTTCACAGCTTTAGTCTTTTGCCGGGTTGCTCTTTCCGGTTTATCTGTTTTCTCTGGTTTCTCCTACGGCAGCTTTTTGCTCCAAAACGGATCATTGCCCTGATTATGCAGACACTGATATTAAAAACAATGACCAGACATATCAATAATAGATTCAGCAAAGAGAAAAATCAAAGTCTTACAGCTGGCGGTTTGTTGGTGGCACAGAAGGGAAGCAGGCCGGTTCTAGCGCAGACGTTTTCCGGTTCATTCAGTATCTTACGCACAGCCTCTGTGATTTCTTCACCGGAGAGCTGGAGTCTTGAATGTCGCAGTGGGTCATCCACACTATCAGTATATTCGCACATCAAACCGGAGCGCTGACTAAGGGGCAGTATGCTCCATGATATCCAACAGCGAGCAAGGTCAACCCCTGTTAAACCGTTGGCCATAAAGGCTCTGAGCTTTGATAGCTGGGGAGCATATTTGCTTCTCTCCTGGGCAGTCAATCTTTGAGGAAAAGGATGTGTATTGCTGAGCTGCTCCGGACGAAAGCCAGGCAAGGGATTCTCACCAGCAGGGGAGGTGTCTTTGCAGTAGAACCATGTCTGATTCCACTCCTTGGGGTGACTGTGCAGCTTGGCGTGAGGGTATGTGACCTCTTTCCTTTTTTGAATCGCCATGCCACCCAACTCCGTATTAGAGCCATCAGTAAACTCAGTACGGCGGTTTAGATGGAAAAGATCTCTGAATAATTCCACTGTGGGCTCCTCTTGAAAGAACACCTCACAGAGCACTTGGAAGTGGCACATATTTGTAACAGAGTTGGGGCCAGTGTCTTGCGGATGGAGTTGAAAATCAGCTAAAACGTCCCGGTAAAATTTAGAACCGGGCGGTTTAAAGCCCCGGGCTAAGTGGTCTATGAAAACAACAACCTCTCCTTCTCGAGGTGTGGGGGGGGCATTCTTTGCCAGGAGCCCTCCAATGGATGGTGTCTTTGCTGCCCAAGGCGCCAATCAGGACTAAATCGTCCAGTTGATCCTCTGTGACGCGAGAAGGGACCCAATTGCACTCATATACTTTCTTGGCCATGATGGAATCTACAAGGTAGAAGATCCCGGTTCAAAAATGCATTTGATCAAGGTACGTTGGTATGGGCACTGTTTAACCGAAGGCAAAACTATCTGAACCGGAGTTTCATGAAGCAACCAACATCTGGCGGTTCAACAAGGGGACTAATGGTATATACCGGTTTGTCAAATTTTTCTACAAAGTTAAACCGCCTGATCTAAGCATTGAACAGTCAAGACTGCAGATGAGTAAGTACGCAAAAACAGATTTCACAAGATTATACTACAGCTTTGGATCTGGAACATGTTTATAAAGGAGATAATTAATCAAGGCCCTAAAGGAGCAGTGCCGAATCAATAAGCGAAGGTACGGATAAGATCTATGGTCTTAATATGCGAAAGTGAAAACGGAGGGTAAAAACTACTACTACACAGAGCGAAGATTCACAGACTCGTCTAAGGATCTATCATATGAACAAGAAGCAAGCCATGAACAGTCGAGAACATGGAAACCCTAGAACAGATCTATGATGAAAGGGATAGAAGACTTACCGGAGCTGAGGAAGAAGCGGAAGGTCGCCGCGGTGCTCTGGTACGCTCAGGGTGATGCAGCGGCCAAAGTTGGTGCAGAGGTCGACGACGGAGGCGGAGCTCCGAAGACTGGGCGACGCGAGGAAGACGAAGCAGAAGGGCACGAAGGGGAAAAAGAAATGACCCTTCGGTCCTATTTATAATGCAAGAGACATGGGTCAGGTGCGAAAATCAAGGAGCCGCAAGTTTGGAAGCAGAGCTGTTGCCTCGATTATCGCAGATCTATTAAACAAGA
Source organism: Triticum urartu (assembly GCF_056163025.1). NCBI lineage: Eukaryota > Viridiplantae > Streptophyta > Magnoliopsida > Poales > Poaceae > Triticum > Triticum urartu. The sequence goes on along the minus strand of NC_141874.1, from coordinate 62,020,733 downwards.
AGGTATCACGGATAGTTTCTTTATGATAGATGATGTCACGCTGATTTACAGCAATCATAGAAGATGACATCACGGCGGTTCACCAAACTACAAGAAGATGTTGAAGATGAAGTTTTTGCTAAGGATTGACATGAACCTGTTCAAATCAATCTGGGGCCTAATGTTGGGGATATTACTACTGGGCATAAACCAGTCTATCTGGGCCGGATTAACTTCATCAGTAGTTAAGCATGTTAAAGCCCATGAAGGTAGATGTGGGCTCAAGACCCATAATTGGTTGAGAGCCTGTAGCCGTAAACTGGCGTCAATATGTAACTTGTATTGTAAGTTAGGAATAAGTAGAAACCAAACCGGACACATCTATGAGCCGGTGTTGGGACTCTGTAAACCGACGGGCATCACCCATGTATATAAGGGGACGACCCGGTGGCGGTTCAGGGACGACAGACAATAACTCGAGACATAGGCGAAGCTTATTTGCTCCCTAGTCATCGAAACACCCATCAATTCCATCACAACTAGACGTAGGCTTTTACCTTCATTGAAGGGGCCGAACTAGTATAAACTCTCTTGTGTCCTTGTGTCCGCTTTAACCCCTCCAAGCTAACCCGTCGCGATGGCTCCACGACTAAGTCCTTTCTCTAGGACATCTGCCGTGACAAAACCACGACAGGTTTGGAGCCGGTCTACCAATTTTGTCTATTTGGTCCTTTGGGGTGTGGATTACATATTCTATCCAATAAATACTAGATTACATATGAACTTCAATTTATGAACAACAATGAGTAAATGTTCAATATATTAATGTATTATACTTATTGGCTATGATTTGTGTACATAGCTCAATTGTAGTTATTTCCTAAGCAACTTGGAACTGATTTTATTTTCATACTATTTCTCGAGTAGTTGATATTGATACTAATGTCATGCCAATGTTCCAAAATCATGACGGGAGTCATACGATTTAAGAAATAATTAGATGCAACAAGCACATTGTTTTACTAGCAAAATCCAATTGGCTCACTATATTTGCATGGTGGCTTGGATGTGTGACTAGAGTAATAGCATAACTCAACTCACCAAGCGCAACCTTCTCGGCAATCGAATTGCCAAATGAGTCATTTTTCAGCACTCAGGAATAATGGAACCAACACTATTTTATAAGACTAGGGAATGTAGATATGCAATGTAGGAGAAGCGCACACTAAATTACCTTGATGACAGAACTAGTTGCAAGGACAGCAAACTTTGAGAAGCCTTTGTTGAAGTAAACATAATCAATTTCTCGGCGGTATTGTTTTGATGGTAATTATCCTTGAAGCTGATATTCCTTGTTAGATTTACATGGATCATGGCATCAAAGAGGCTATATTCTCAACAGTGCTCGAGGCTTTCAGCCAAAGCACAAGAGCGACCTATAATACCTTCACAATGATGCCTTCAAGAAGGTACTTGATGCCCGGCCGCATCATCATCGTCCCTACTAACAAGTCATCATTTGGCTTTCGAGGGAAGTGTTGATTTTTGTGATGTGGTACTATACCATACCATCTCATCCAGGTTGATGAATAAAATAAGTAGAAACCTACCATAGTGCTCCAAATATTGTTGTTAGCTTTGCTTTACATAACATCACTCCATGAAAATCAATTATGTTGCACAATTATAGAGACTGGAAAGTGAATACTTACAAAATGTTGCAGGGTAAGCTTCATTTAGGGTATTCTATAATTGGGGTCAGAGCTAGCATACCAGTTTTTTCAATTTGGGCATTGAGTGTACGGATTACATATTCCTTGCAATTAAAGTGTCGATTACATATGAACTATAGTTTATGAACAACAATGAGTGAATGCTCAATATATTAATGGATTATACCACTTGGCTATGATTTGAATACAAATTTCCTTGCCTAGAGTTGTTTCCTAAGAAACTTGGTGCTAATTATATTTTCATACTATTTTCTACAACCCTTGAGATGGATACAAATTTCATGCCATTGTTTAAAAATCATTGTCGGTGTCAAAACCGGCGGATCTCGGGTAGGGGGTCCCGAACTGTGCGTCTAAGGCGGATGGTAACATGAGGCAGGGGACACGATGTTTTACCCAGGTTCGGGCCCTCTTGATGGAGGTAAAACCCTACGTCCTGCTTGATTGATTCTTGATGATATGAGTATTACAAGAGTTGATCTACCATGAGATCGGAGAGGCTAAACCCTAGAAGCTAGCCTATGGTATGATTATATAGACACCGGAGGGGGCAAGGGTGAAGGAAATATGCCCTAGAGGCAATAATAAAGTTATTATTTATTTCCTTATATCATGATAAATGTTTATTATTCATGCTAGAATTGTATTAACCGGAAACGTAATACTTGTGTGAATACATAGACAAACAAAGTGTCACTAGTATGCCTCTACTTGACTAGCTCGTTAATCGAAGATGGTTATGTTTCCTAAACATAGGCATGAGTTTTCATTTGATTAACGGGATCACATCATTAGGAGAATGATGTGATTGACATGACCCATTCCATTAGCTTAGCACCCGATCATTTAGTATGTTGCTATTGCTTTCTTCATGACTTATACATGTTCCTATGACTATGAGATTATGCAACTCCCGTTTACCGGAGGAACACTTTGTGTGCTACCAAACGTCACAACGTAACTGGGTGATTATAAAGGTGCTCTACAGGTGTCTCCAAAGGTACATGTTGGGTTGGCGTATTTCGAGATTAGGATTTGTCGCTCCGATTGTCGGAGAGGTATCTCTGGGCCCTCTCGGCAATGCACATCACTTAAACCTTGCAAGCAATGCAACTAATAAGTTAGTTACAAGATGATGTATTACAGAACGAGTAAAGAGACTTGCCGGTAACGAGATTGAACTAGGTATTGAGATACCAATGATCGAATCTCGGGCAAGTAAAATACCGATGACAAAGGGAACAACGTATGTTGTTATGCGGTCTGACCGATAAAGATCTTCATAGAATATGTAGGAGCCAATATGAGCATCCAGGTTCCGCTATTGGTTATTGACTGGAGACGAGTCTCGGTCAAGTCTACATTGTTCTCGAACCCGTAGGGTCCGCACGCTTAACGTTACGATGACAGTTCCATTATGAGTTTATATATTTTGATGTACCGAAGGTTGTTCGGAGTCCCGGATGTGATCACGGACTTGACGAGGAGTCTCGAAATGGTCGAGACATAAAGATCGATATATTGGACGACTATATTTGGACACCGGAAAGGTTCCGGGTGAGATTGGGACAATACCGGGTCACCGGGAGGTTATCGGCACCCCCCGGGAGGTATATGGGCCTTATTGGGCCTTAGTGGAAAGGAGGGGAAAGGAGCAAGGGAGGGGGCGCCCCCCCCAAGCCCAATCCGAATTGGGAAGGGGGCCGGCCCCTCCTTTCCTTCCTCCCTCCTTCCTCTTCCTTCCCTCTCCTACTCCTAATAGGAAAAAGGGGAGTCCTACTCCCAGTGGGAGTTGGACTCCCCCCCTTGGGCGCGCCACCCTCCTTGGCCGACCCCCTCCTCCACTCCTTTATATACGGGGGCAGGGGTACCCCATAGACACAACAATTGATCATTAATCTCTTAGCCGTGTGCGGTGCCCCCCTCCACCATAATCCTCGATAATATTGTAGCGGTGCTTAGGCGAAGCCCTACGACGGTAGAACATCAAGATCGTCACCACGCCGTCGTGCTGACGGAACTCATCCCCGACACTTTGCTAGATCGGAGTCCGAGGATCGTCATCAAGCTGAACGTGTGCTAGAACTCGGAGGTGCCGTAGTTTCGGTGCTTGATCGGTCGGGCCGTGAAGACGTACGACCACATCAACTGCGTTGTGCTAACGCATCCGCTTACGGTCTACGAGGATACGTAGACAACATTCTCCCCCCTCGTTGCTATGCATCACCATGATCTTGCGTGTGCGTAGGAATTTTTTTGAAATTACTATGTTCCCCAACAGTGGCATCCGAGCCTAGGTTTTATGCGTTGTTGTTATATGCACGAGTAGAACACAACTGAGTTGTGGGCGATATAAGTCATACTGCTTACCAGCATGTCATACTTTGGTTCGGCGGTATTGTTGGATGAAGCGGCCCAGACCGACATTACGCGTATGCTTACGCGAGACTGGTTCTACCGACGTGCTTTGCACACAGGTGGCTGGCGGGTGTCAGTTTCTCCAACTTTAGTTGAACCGAGTGTGGCTACGCCCGGTCCTTGCGAAGGTTAAAGCAGCACCAACTTGACAAACTGTCGTTGTGGTTTTGGTGCGTAGGTAAGAACGGTTCTTGCTAAGCCCGTAGCAGCCACGTAAAACTTGCAACAACAAAGTAGATGACGTCTAACTTGATTTTGCAGGGCATGTTGTGATGTGATATGGTCAAGACATGATGCTAAATTTTATTGTATGAGATGATCATGTTTTGTAACCGAGTTATCGGCAACTGGAAGGAGCCATATGGTTGTCGCTTTATTGTATGCAATGCAATTGCGCTGTAATGCTTCACTTTATCACTAAGCGGTAGCGGTAGCGATAGTCGTGGAAGCATAAGATTGGCGAGACGACAACGATGCTACGATGGAGATCAAGGTGTCGCGCCGGTAACGATGGTGATCATGACGATGCTTTAGAGATGGAGATCACAAGCACAAGATGATGATGGCCATATCATATCACTTATATTGATTGCATGTGATGTTTATCTTTTATGCATCTTATCTTGCTTTGATTGACGGTAGCATTATAAGATGATATCTCACTAAATTTCAAGATAAAAGTGTTCTCCCTGAGTATGCACCATTGCCAAAGTTTATCGTGCCCAGACACCACGTGATGATCGGGTGTGATAAGCTCTATGTCCATCTACAACGGGTGCAAGCCAGTTTTGCACACGCAGAATACTCGGGTTAAACTTGACGAGCCTAGCATATGCAGATATGGCCTCGGAACACTGAGACCGAAAGGTCGAGCGTGAAGTAGATATGATCAACATAGTGATGTTCACCATTGAAAACTACTCCATTTCACGTGATGATCGGTTTTGGTTTAGTTGATTTGGATCACGTGATCACTTAGAAGATTAGAGGGATGTCTTTCTAAGTGGGAGTTCTTAAGTAATATGATTAATTGAACTTAAATTTATCATGAACTTAGTACCTGATAGCATCTTGCTTGTTTATGTTTGATTGTAGATAGATGGCCCGTGCTGTTGTTCCGTTGAATTTTAATGCGTTCCTTGAGAAAGCAAAGTTGAAAGATGATGGTAGCAATTATACGGACTAGGTCCGTAACTTGAGGATTATCCTCATTGCTGCACAGAAGAATTATGTCCTGGAAGCACCGCTGGGTGCCAGGCCTGCTGCTGATGCAACTGACAATGTTAAGAACGTCTGGCAGAGCAAAGCTGATGACTACTCGATAGTTCAATGTGCCATGCTTTACGGCTTAGAACCAAGTCTTCAACGACGTTTTGAACGTCATGGAGCATATGAGATGTTCCAGGAGTTAAAGCTAATATTTCAAGCAAATGCCCGGATTGAGAGATATGAAGTCTCCAATAAGTTCTATAGCTGCAAGATGGAGGAGAATAGTTCTGTCAGTGAGCATATACTCAAAATGTCTAGGTATAATAATCACTTGATTCAACTGGGAGTTAATCTTCCGGATGATTGCATCATTGACAGAATTCTCCAATCACTTCCACCTAGCTACAAGAGCTTCGTGATGAACTATAATATGCAAGAGATGGATAAGACAATTCCCGAGCTCTTCGCAATGCTAAAAGCTGCGGAGGTAGAAATCAAGAAGGAGCATCAAGTGTTGATGGTCAACAAGACCACTAGTTTCAAGAAAAAGGGCAAGGGGAAGAAGAAAGGGAATTTTAAGAAGAACAGCAAGCAAGTTGTTGCTCAAGAGAAGAAACCCAAGTCTGGACCTAAGCCTGAAACTGAGTGCTTCTACTGCAAGCAGATTGGTCACTGGAAGCGAAACTGCCCTAAGTATTTGGCGGATAAGAAGGATGGCAAGGTGAACAAAGGTATATGTGATATACATGTTATTGATGTGTACCTTACTAGAGCTCGCAATAGCACCTGGGTATTTGATACTGGTTCTGTTGCTAATATTTGCAACTCGAAACAGGGACTACGGATTAAGCGAACACTGGCGAAGGTCGAGGTGACGATGCGCGTGGGAAATGGTTCGAAAGTCAATGTGATCGCGGTCGGCACGCTACCTCTACATCTACCATCGGGATTAGTATTAGACCTAAATAATTGTTATTTGGTGCCAGCGTTAAGCATGAACATTATATCTGGATCTTGTTTGATGCGAGACGGTTATTCATTTAAATCAGAGAATAATGGTTGTTCTATTTATATGAGTAATATCTTTTATGGTCATGCACCCTTGAAGAGTGGTCTATTTTTGATGAATCTCGATAGTAGTGATACACATATTCATAATGTTGAAGCCAAAAGATACAGAGTTGATAATGATAGTGCAACTTATTTGTGGCACTGCCGTTTAGGTCATATCGGTGTAAAGCGCATGAAGAAACTCCATACTGATGGACTTTTGGAACCAGTTGATTATGAATCACTTGGTACTTGCGAACCGTGCCTCATGGGCAAGATGACTAAAACGCCGTTCTCCGGTACTATGGAGAGAGCAACAGATTTGTTGGAAATCATACATACAGATGTATGTGGTCCAATGAATGTTAAAGCTCGTGGTGGATATCGTTATTTTCTCACCTTCACAGATGATTTAAGCAGATATGGGTAATATCTACTTAATGAAACATAAGTCTGAAACATTTGAAAAGTTCAAAGAATTTCAGAGTGAAGTTGAAAATCATCGTAACAAGAAAATAAAGTTTCTACGATCTGATCGTGGAGGAGAATATTTGAGTTACGAGTTTGGTTTACATTTGAAACAATGCGGAATAGTTTCGCAACTCATGCCACCCGGAACACCACAGCGTAATGGTGTGTCTGAACGTCGTAATCATACTTTACTTGATATGGTGTGATCTATGATGTCTCTTACGGATTTACCGCTATCATTTTGGTGTTATGCTTTAGAGACGGCCGCATTCACGTTAAATAGGGCACCATCAAAATCCATTGAGACGACGCCTTATGAACTATGGTTTGGCAAGAAACCAAAGTTGTCGTTTCTAAAAGTTTGGGGCTGCGATGCTTATGTAAAAAAGCTTCAACCTGATAAGCTCGAACCCAAATCGGAGAAATGTGTCTTCATAGGATACCCGAAGGAGAATGTTGGGTACACCCTCTATCACAGATCCGAAGGCAAGACATTTGTTGCTAAGAATGGATCCTTTCTAGAGGAGTTTCTCTCGAAAGAAGTGAGTGGGAGGAAAGTAGAACTTGATGAGGTAACTATACCTGCTCCCTTATTGGAAACTAGTACATCACAGAAACCGGTTTCTGTGACACCTACACCAATAAGTGAGGAAGCTAATGATGATGATCATGAAACTTCAGAACAAGTTACTACTGAACCTCGTAGATCAACCAGAGTAAGATCCGCACCAGAGTGGTATGGTAATCCTGTTGTGAAAGTCATGGTACTAGATCATGATGAACCTACGAACTATGAAGAAGCAATGGTGAGCCCAGATTCTGCAAAATGGCTTGAAGCCATGAAATCTGAGATGGGATCCATGTATGAGAACAAAGTGTGGACTTTGGTTGACTTGCCCAATGATCGCAAAGCAATTGAAAATAAATGGATCTTGAAGAAGAATACTGACGCCGACGGTAATGTTATTGTCTACAAAGATCGACTTGTCGCAAAAGGTTTTCGACAAGTTCAAGGGATTGACTACGATGAGACCTTCTCACTCGTAGCGATGCTTAAGTCTGTCCGAATCATGTTAGCAATTGCCGCATTTTATGACTATGAAATTTCGCAGATGGATGTTAAAACTGCATTCCTGAATGGATTTCTGGAAGAAGAGTTGTATATGATGCAGCCGGAAGGTTTTGTCGATCCAAAGGGAGCTAACAAAGTGTGCAAGCTCCAGCGATCCATTTATGGACTGGTGCAAGCATCTCGGAGTTGGAATAAACGCTTTGATAGTGTGATCAAAGCATTTGGTTTTGTACAGACTTTTGGAGAAGCCTGTATTTACAAGAAAGTGAGTGGGAGCTCCGTAGCATTTCTGATATTATATGTGGATGACATATTGCTCATCGGAAATGATATAGAATTTTTGGATAGCATAAAGGGATACTTGAATAAGAGTTTTTCAATGAAAGACCTCGGTGAAGCTGCTTACATATTGGGCATTAAGATCTATAGAGATAGATCAAGACGCTTAATTGGACTTTCACAAAGCACATACCTTGACAAACTTTTGAAGAAGTTCAAAATGGATCAAGCAAAGAAAGGATTCTTGCCTGTGTTACAAGGTGTGAAGTTGAGTAAGACTCAATGCCCGACCACTGCAGAAGATAGAGAGAAAATGAAAGATGTTCCCTATGCTTCAGCCATAGGCTCTATCATGTATGCAATGCTGTGTACCAGAGCTGATGTGTGCCTTGCTATAAGTCTAGCAGGGAGGTACCAAAGTAATCCAGGAGTGGATCACTGGACAGCGGTCAAGAACATCCTGAAATACCTGAAAAGGACTAAGGTATGTTTCTCATATATGGAGGTGACAAAGAGCTCATCGTAAATGGTTACGTTGATGCAAGCTTTGACACTGATCCGGACGATTCTAAATCGCAAACCGGATACGTATTTACATTAAACGGTGGAGCTGTCAGTTGGTGCAGTTCTAAACAAAGCATTGTGGCGGGATCTACATGTGAAGCGGAGTACATAGCTGCTTCGGAAGCAGCAAACGAAGGAGTCTGGATGAAGGAGTTCATATCCGATCTAGGTGTCATACCTAGTGCATCGGGTCCAATGAAAATCTTTTGTGACAATACTGGTGCAATTGCCTTGGCAAAGGAATCCCGATTTCACAAGAGAACCAAGCACATCAAGAGACGCTTCAATTCCATCCGGGATCTAGTCCAGGTGGGAGACATAGAGATTTGCAAGATACATACGGATCTGAATGTAGCAGACCCATTGACTAAGCCTCTTCCACGAGCAAAACATGATCAGCACCAAGGCTCCATGGGTGTTAGAATCATTACTGTGTAATCTAGATTATTGACTCTAGTGCAAGTGGGGGACTGAAGGAAATATGCCCTAGAGGCAATAATAAAGTTATTATTTATTTCCTTATATCATGATAAATGTTTATTACTCATGCTAGAATTGTATTAACCAGAAACGTAATACTTGTGTGAATACATAGACAAACAAAGTGTCACTAGTATGCCTCTACTTGACTAGCTCATTAATCGAAGATGGTTATGTTTCCTAACCATAGACATGAGTTTTCATTTGATTAACGGGATCACATCATTAGGAGAATGATGTGATTGACATGACCCATTCCATTAGCTTAGCACCCGATCGTTTAGTATGTTGCTATTGCTTTCTTCATGACTTATAAATGTTCCTATGACTATGAGATTATGCAACTCCTGTTTACCGGAGGAACACTTTGTGTGCTACCAAACGTCACAACGTAACTCGGTGATTATAAAGGTGCTCTACAGGTGTCTCCAAAGGTACATGTTGGGTTGGCGTATTTCGAGATTAGGATTTGTCGCTCCGATTGTTGGAGAGGTATCTCTGGGCCCTCTCGGTAATGCACATCACTCAAGCCTTGCAAGCAATGCAACTAATATGTTTGTTACAAGATGATGTATTACGGAACGAGTAAAGAGACTTGTCGGTAACGAGATTGAACTAGGTATTGAGATACCGACGATCGAATCTCGGGCAAGTAACATACCGATGACAAAGGGAACAACGTATGTTGTTATGTGGTCTGACCGATAAAGATCTTCGTAGAATATGTAGGATCCAATATGAGCATCCAGGTTCCGCTATTGGTTATTAACTGGAGACGTGTCTCGGTCATGTCTACATTGTTCTCGAACCCGTACGGTCCGCACGCTTAATGTTACGATGACAGTTTCATTATGAGTTTATATGTTTTGATGTACCGAAGGTTGTTCGGAGTCCCGGATGTGATCACGGACTTGACGAGGAGTCTCGAAATGGTCGAGACATAAAGATCGATATATTGGATGACTATATTTGGACACCAGAAAGGTTCCGGGTGAGATTGGGACAATACCGGATCATCGGGAGGTTATGGGAACCCCTCGGGAGGTATATGTGCCTTATTGGGCTTTAGTGGAAAGGAGGGGAAAGGAGCAAGGGAGGGGGCGCCCCCCCAAGCCCAATCCGAATTGGGAAGGGGGCCGGCCCCCCTTTCCTTCCTCCCTCCTTCCTCTTCCTTCCCTCTCCTACTCCTAATAGGAAAAAGGGGAGTCCTACTCCCGGTGGGAGTTGGACTACCCCCCTTGGGCGTGCCACCCTCCTTGGCCGGCCCCCTCCTCCACTCCTTTATATACGGGGGCAGGGGGGCACCCCATAGACACAACAATTGATCATTGATCTCTTAGACATGTGCGGTGCCCCCCTCCACCATAATCCTCGATAATATTGTAGCGGTGCTTAGGCGAAGCCCTGCGACGGTAGAACATCAAGATCGTCACCACGCCGTCGTGCTGACGGAACTCATCCCTGACACTTTGCTGGATCGGTGTACGGGGATCGTCATCGAGCTGAACGTGTGCTTGAACTCGGAGGTGCCGTAGTTTCCGTGCTTGATCGGTCGGGCTGTGAAGACGTACGACTACATCAACCGCGTTGTGCTAACGCTTCCGCTTCCGGTCTACGAGGATACGTAGACAACACTCTCCCCCCTCATTGCTATGCATCACCATGATCTTGCGTGTGCGTAGGAATTTTTCTGAAATTACTACGTTCCCCAACATATGGTTACACAAGGTCGGTTACAAAGGAGGAGATATACATATCCGTATTGCCTAGCTTGCCTTCCACGCCAAGTAGAGTCCCATCCGGACACGAGACGAAGTCTTCAATCTTGTATCCTCATAGTCCAACAGTCCGGCCAAAGGATATAGTCCGGCTGTCCGGAGACCCCCTAATCCAGGACTCCCTCAGTAGCCCTAGAACCAGGCTTCAATGACGATGAGTCCGGCGCGAAGTGTTGTCTTCGGCATTGCAAGGCGGGTTCCTCCTCCGAATACACCATGGAAGAATTTGAATACAAGGATAGTGTCCGACCCTGCAAAATAAGTTCCACATACCACCCTAGAGAGAATAATATTTCCACAAATCTAATCTACTAACACGTTTTGGCAACATGACATTATGCCATCGCCCGGTGATTATTCGAACCGTTTCCTTTAACTAGCCCCGCACATAACGCGAGGCAGTTTCTTGACACGTCTTGTCAAAGCAGAGATCGTGTCCCCCTTATTACGGGATTCTCATCAATACGGGCGTGGATAACCCAACCGCGCCATCGATTATGGCGCTTGGGGGATAAGCGAGTTTTACCAGGCTAGTGGGGGCGCATAGTTTCGGCCGCCCTTATAAAGGGACAAGGTTTAACCTTTTTCAACCCACGCCTTCTTCCTCCTTGCTCATCCATTCTTGCGCACTCGAGCTTCAACGCCCAAGTCCACATCCTTCCCCTCAACCTTCTCCAATCATGTCCGGAGCGGGAGGCAAATGGATGGGTTCCTCCGTTACGGAGGCACACATCAAGAAGCTGCGTGGAGCCGGATACTTGGCCGCAAATATCGCACATCGGCTGCCCGCTGCGGGACAGATCGTTCCTACCCCTGAACCTCACGAGAGGGTAGTTTTCCTCCACCACTTCCTCCGCAGACCGGGGTTTCCCCTCCATCCATTCGTCCGTGGTCTCATGTTCTACTACGGGCTAGACTTCCATGATCTGGCCCCGAACTTCATCCTCAACATTTCGGAGTTCATCGTCGTGTGTGAGGCTTTCCTCCGCATCCGGCCCCACTTCGGCCTGTGGTTAAAGACCTTCAATATCAAGCCGAAGGCGGTGGGACGCCAACAAGCAGAATGCGGCGGAGCCATGGTGGGCAAGATGCCCAATGTCATATGGCTTGAAGGCTCCTTCGTGGAGACCATAAAGGGGTGGCAATCGGTGTGGTTCTACATCACCGAGCCGCGCGACACCAATTGGGTGGCTGCCCCCGAGTTTCGATCCGGAATCCCCACGTGGCTCACCTCCTGGAAAGAGAAGGGCCTGTCCTGGGGTTCATCGGTGGATCTGGACGGACTCCAGAAATGTATCCAGAATATGGCAAGCAAGAAGCTCAAGCTTGTCAACATAGTCCAGGTCATGCTCATCCACCGGATCCTCCCGTGTCAACAACGGGATTTCAACTTGTGGGAGTTCGACCCGGCCCAGCACCAGACTCTGAGCGAACTCTTCGACACGCTGCACAAGGATGTCTGGAGGGTGCTGTTCAAGGGCGCCGAGGTCCCTCCCTCTCTCACCGAGGACCGCGGGCTAAGCGCGAAGCGCCGAGCACATTCGGTGAGTTCTATACATCCGGTAGGATATTTTATTTCCCCTAGCTTAACCATGTGCGGGGTCTGAGCTCCATGCCTTTGACAGGACTGGGTGGAGACGTCGGGGCAGATTAACTGTCCAGCCCCTTTGCCCGAAGACACTACGGACGCTCTCCTGACGGAGATGCTGACTCCGGCTCCTTACAAGGTGCCGGAGAAGACCAAGAAGGCCAAGGGAACCCGAAAGAGTTCCCGACACCAGGTGTTATCGGACTCATCGTCCGATAACTCCGCGACGCACTCCTCCCCCGAAGACGAGGAGGAAGATGAAGATGCTCCCCCTCCAGTCGGGGGAGACAAGGAAAGGAAGGCCGCCCCAACAGGGGGGGCGAAGGGTCCAAGAAGGGAAGGACTCTCCCTCCGGACTACTCCACCGCCACCGCCGAAGGCGAAGACGAGTGGTTGCTCAGGGCCAAGCCCTTGGCGAAGTCGTAAGTGTTCGGATGCTAGAGTAACTCATAGCATACCTTTGTCGCACTTCTTCTCCCAACGCCGAATTATGATTATGCAGACCGCCACGAGCCCGTATCGACGTATCTTCGTCGGACAGCTCCCTGGGCTCGTCGGATATGGATAGCGATCCACTTCCATCCGCCACCTCCCCTTGCCCTACGGAAAACACCGAGGTATTGTCTCAAGACGCACCGGGTCGAGGGAAGACAGTCCCGGAGGCACCTCAAGGCGACCTTCCGGATTCCGGGAGCAGAGGGAGCAAGGCTCCCGAGGGCTCCGAGTTCGGTCCTCAGCCGAACACCACGCCGGAACCTCCAGTGGTTCCAGACTCAGGCAGGTGGCCTCCTTCCAAAAGGGGCAAGACGCCTGTGCCGGTGACATCTGTCCATCCAGAGGCACCGGACAGTCTGCTGGGAGTGCTTCGCAGCGCTTCCATCGACGAAGATCACCGCACTATTATGAGTGTGGTGATCCAGAAGGTTCAGTCCTCCAAGAGCGGACTGACTGAAGCCTGTGCCAGCCTTCTAACAGGCTTTGAGGTAAGTATTTGAAATATAGGAAAAAATATTAGCGCATAGACAGTAGCCCCTGCTGCTCTGTTCGGTGTTCACAAGGAAAAGCCGAACAGAGGATCAAACAATATCGCAGGAGTCTAATATAAATATGTCTATATGCGTATGCAGGCTTCACTGCTGGCATCTGCCGCACTGACTGCGGAGGTCGCCGCACTGAAGCAGGACCTCGAAGGGTCCAAGGAAGAGCTCGGCCTTGCCAAGAGGCAGCTGGAGGAGAACAAAGGTAAGTTATACCTAGTCTATGGATATATAAAAAAGAATGCGATTGCAAAATGACAGGATCATCATAAATTTGCCAGGGGCCATGACCGAGGTGGCGTCCCTGAAGCAAGCGCTATCCGAGGCCGAAAACAAAGTGGCCAAGGAGCGCACCGAGCGGGAAAGGCAGGAGGCACGGGTGGGCGAGGTGCAGCAAGAGCTCCACGCTCTTGTGACGAAGCACGAGGCGTTGGCGCTTGACTTGAAGACGTGAGAGTCCGAGCTTGCCGCGGCCCTCGAGAGCGCAAAGAATGCCAAGGCCGAAGCCCAAAAGGCCCTCCAGGAGATTGATGCGATGAAGAAGATAGCAGCGGGTAAGGCATTCTATATGCAAAGCAAGTATGTGAAAGTAAATTACTTGTTACTTACCCGAATCCGGAGCTCTCCAGGAGCATTCACAGATTTGCCCCGCAGTGTGTCGGATGCCGCACAATTTTACCAGGTCAATGAGGGAAGCTCAACGGAGAAGCTGTTTTGGTCTCAGTATACTAGGACCGAACACCCGATGCCTCTGAGCGACCAGCTGCAGCAACTGGTCGAGCTGCACAAGGAGGCCGAACAGGCCATGAAGGGCTTTATAGTCCGGATGTGGCCTGGCGACACCCTTCCCAACAGCTACTTCGGCATGGTGAGGCGGCTTGTGGATGCCTGCCCACGGCTGGAAGTCATCAAGCGGTCCGTCTGCATCGAAGGTGCACGCCGGGCTTTCGCCCGTGTGAAAGTGCAATGGGCTAAGATGGATGCCGTGAAGCTGGTGAAGGAAGGGCCGCCGCAGGGAAAGGAGCATCACCACCCCGAGATGTACTATGAGGGTGTCCTGAAGGGTGCCCGTCTCGTGCGGACGAGTGTACGAAAGATGTAATATTTGAGTAAACTTGCTTGTGTGATCCTGTATTATGAAAACTTGTTCATATGCGCCATGCAACGCTTGTCTGAATTTAAAATATTACCTTCTGTTCGGCTGTTTATCAAATCTGAGAGATGGCTAGTCGTCGGCTTCTGCCCCCACGCCACGAGTGCTGGGGTGTTCGGGATAAACCTGAGAACTCTTGTTCCCATTGCTGGGTCCTTCGAGGGAGGTGCTCAGCACAACGAACAAGGCAATCGGACCATAATGCGTTATCACTCTCACTTAGCCATAGAATTCTATAATTTTAAATTTTGGCGAAGCCCCTAGTATTCAGAAGGCCGAATTCAGGGCGCGATACACGCCTTAAGCCGGACAGGGCCGACTCCTCGCTCTAAGCGGCATAAGTATTTAGGGACTTGAAACCTCTCGAACAGAGACCAGTCTCTCGCCTTATCATGATAGTCAGTTTTAGCTTTCTCTACTGAGGTTCTTAGCCCAGCAGAATCGGGGCACAATCGCAGTAGGTCTCCCAGTGCTACCTTAGCCGATATAGCGGAACGTAAGGTACCACAACATGGGAGCCGGGCAAACCCAACTATTGACCCAAGACATGATTCGGAGCTGATGCATATAATGCTATAAGTTCGGGGTGCCGCACTGTCGAAAGTGTTCGGACTTCTCACGCCGTATTATGGGGTATGTTTAAGCCCCTGTCGTATTGGGTGTACCAGAGTGTATGGGTGCTAGATGTCGTGAATGAACATATATATAAAAAGGAAGAATGTGATAATAGTCTTAATGCTATGTGTTGTTTATTCTAAACGGTGTGTCAAAGCAGAATGATACAAGTAGTGCGATAAGCAAAAAGTGGGACTGTTTGACATGTCCCTTCCAAGGGAAAGCCGAGGAACAGTATTAGAGCAAATATTTCACTCGTTATCGTAATCCACCTGGGAGTTCCATGGTGTGACGTAGCTTTCTGCCTCCTTGGTTGCTACATCATGTGTTCGGCAATCATGCTGCCGGACGGGGTTTCCAGAGATTAAAGTCCTGAAAGAGAAAAATAACAAAGCGGGAAGCCCCTAGTGTGGTTTAAGCCGCGACTTGGAGCGTGCCGCAGTCGTGCTCCCCTCCCCGCCTGTGCCCATGGTATTTTTAATGCGTAATTATGTATGCGTGGCACGGATTTCGCCGCTTGGCTAGGACCGGGGTGGGGGCCGAATTGCTATGCGAGCTCAGAACGTGCCAGGCGGTCCAGTTGCCGATTACTCCGGGCGGGCTTGAAGGTGTCCGGGTTCTCAATCGCTGAACTAGTGGATTGCCTTAAGAGGCTGCTTTGTGCTTCTGCTGCGAGGGCCGCAGTGTGCTCCTCCGCGCCGGAGAGAACGCTCTGTGTTTCCATTGACTGTGATGACCCCCCGAGGTCCTGGCATCTTGAGCTTGAATATGCATAATGCGGTACCACATTGAATCTTGCAAATGTGGTTCGCCCGAGCAGTGCGTGGTAGCCACTTCGGAACGGGACTATGTCGAAGATTAACTCTTCGCTTCGGAAGTTATCCGAGGATCCGAAGACCACTTCCAGTGTGACTGAGCCTATGTAATGGGCCTCTACACCTGGTATGACACCTTGAAAGGTCGTTTTTGTGGGTTTGATCCTTGAGGGATCTATACCCATTTTGCGCACTATGTCCTAGTAAAGCAGGTTCAGGCTGCTGCCGCCATCCATAAGGACTTGAGTGAGGTGAAATCCATCGATGATTGGGTCTAGGACCAGTACGGCGAATCCGCCATGACGGATACTAGTGGGGTGCTCCCTGCGATCGAAGGTGATCGGACAGGAGGACCATGGGTTGAACTTTGGGGCGACTAGCTCCAACGCATATACGTCCCTGAGCACACACTTCTGCTCCCTCTTGGGGATGTGGGTTGCGTATATCATGTTCACCGTCCACACTTGTGGGGGGAACCTCTTCTGTCCTCCGGTGTTTGGCTGTCGGGGCTCCTCCTCGTCATCGCTATGTGACTCCTTATCTTTGTTTTCAGCATTTAACTTGCGGCCTGCTTGAACACCCAACAATCCCTGTTGGTGTGGTTGGTTGGCTTGTCGGGGGTGCCGTGTATTCGGCACGAGCGATCGAGTATACGGTCCAAACTGGACGGGCCCGGAGTGCTTCTTTTGAATGGCTTTTTCCGCTGACCAGGTTTAGAGCCTTTGAATCCGACATTGACTGATGTATCCTTGGTATTGTCGTTGTTAATGTGGCGCTTATGTTTGTTGCGACGTGACCTGCCATTGCTGTCCTTGGTATCCGAAGTACCATGGTTCTTTGATATGTTATTACTGCGAGCCAGCCAACTGTCTTCTCCCGCACAAAAGCGGGTCATGAGTGTCGTGAGGGCTGCCATAGATTTTGGGTTTTCCTGGCCAAGGTGCCGGGCGAGCCATTCGTCGCGGATGTTGTTCTTGAAAGCTGCTAGGGCCTTTGCATCCGGACAGTCGACGATTTGATTTTTCTTTGTTAGGAACCGTGTCCAGAATTGCCTGGCCGATTCCTCTGGCTGCTGAATTATGTGGCTCAAGTCATCGGCATCTGGTGGTCACACATAAGTGCCTTGAAAGTTTTCGAGGAATGCGGCTTCCAGATCTTCCCAACAGCCAATGGACTCTGCTGGCAAGCTGTTGAGCCAAGGCCGAGCTGGTCCTTTGAGTTTGAGTGGGAGGTATTTGATGGCGTGTAGGTCATCACCGCTGGCCATGTGGATGTGCAGGAGGAAATCCTCGATCCATACCGCAGGATCTGTTGTGCCGTCGTATGATTCTATATTTATGGGTTTGAAACCCTCTGGGATTTGATGATCCATTACTTCATCTGTGAAGCATAAGGGGTGTGAGGCACCTCTGTACTGGGCTATATCGCGATGCAGCTCGAATGAGTTTTGCCCGCTGTGTTCGGCCCGGCTGGACTTACTTTTATTGTATCCGGCGTGACGATTATCGTCTCGCATAGTGGCGCGCCCTTGTGATCCGGAGATCGATCTTGCATGTTTTGCTTTGTCCTCCAATACGTCTCGCAAGTCTAGCGAATTTCCCCATGGCTTTTTATTTGAATGATGTCGGGGTGCGGGCTGAGCTTTTAGCTAGAATGCCTCTCTGTCGCGGCCACGAGGTGGCCGAT
The DNA here is from genome assembly GCF_056163025.1 of Triticum urartu. Classification (NCBI taxonomy): domain Eukaryota; kingdom Viridiplantae; phylum Streptophyta; class Magnoliopsida; order Poales; family Poaceae; genus Triticum; species Triticum urartu. The sequence goes on along the minus strand of NC_141874.1, from coordinate 62,002,806 downwards.
CAGCCGCGTCATACGCTGGGGATGTAGGTTTCGGTGCTTCCTCCTCCAGTCGGGGTAGCAACCTGCACTTTGGGTAACTCTTGGAGGGGCATTCGAGTTTATACTCCTCGGCCGCCAGGACTTCAGTCCATCTGTCAGCTAGCAAATCTTGATCAGCTTGAAGCTGCTGCTGCTGCTTTTTCTTAAGGCTATTTGCCGTGGCTATAAGCCGACGCTTGAAGCACTCTTGTTCGACGAGATCCTCTGGCACGACGAATTCATCATCGCCGAGGCTTGCCTCGTCTTCGGAGGGAGGCCTATAATTATCATCCTCCGCCTCTCCATCTGCCGCTCTCTCAGGAGGGCTGGCTCATCCATCCTCCTGCTATAAATCTTGCTGGAGGGCATTGTTGTTGTCTTCGGCACTGTCCGGAGTGCTATTATCTCCGGTGCCGGTATCACCACTTTTGCCTTGGCGGGACTTAGAGCGGCGCCGCTGACGCCGGCACTTGGGTTGCTTCTTGGAGGGGTCATCCTCCGTTGTCTCGTTGCCATTGCCTTCTTTGGGTGTGTCCACCATGTATATATCGTATGATGAGCTAGCTGTCCAGTGCCCTGTGGGAAGTGGTTCCTCTTCGACTCCCGCATCATCATCCATACCATTGATGTCTTCGGAGTCGAAGTCGAGCATGTCCGTTAAGTCAGCGGCAGTGGCTACTAAGTGGGTGGTGGGTGGGCGGCGAATTTCTTCGTCATCCGCATCCCAATCCTGCCGGACGTAGTTCGGCCAGGATCCTCCTGACAAGGAGAGAGACCTTAATGAGTTCAGTATGTCGCTGAAGGGCGAGTGCTGAAAAATATCCGCGGAGGTAAACTCCATGATCGACTCCCAATTGGATTCGATAGGAACGGGCGCAGGCGGTTCGGAGTCCGTGGCCGGAGAAGGATCCGGCAGTTTGGCAACACGGCTCTCGTGAAGGGTAAGGTCAATGTTCGGCTCGATCGCCGCAAAGGGTATGGCCTCCGTGACGGGGTCTATCCACCCCTCCATGGATGGCGCAACCGGCTCCGAATTGAGGGTCGGAGCAGCTGCCGGTGCGATTTCTTGAACATTGTCTGATGCTACAGCCAGATCGTACTCATCGTGGCTGTGTGGCGCACAAGGCAAGGGCTCGAATCCGTCGAAGATCAAGTCTCCACGGATATCGGCCGTGCAATTTAAGTTTCCAAGCCTGACCTGGTGGCCAGGGGCGTAACTTTCGATCTGCTCCAGATGGCCAAGCGAGTTGGCCCGCAGTGCGAAGCCGCCGAACACAAAGATCTGTCCGGGGAGAAAAATCTCACCCTGGACTGCATCGCTATCGATGATACTAGGAGCCATCAAGCCAAACGGCGACGACACAGAGGAACTCTCAATGAAAGCACCAATGTCGGTGTCAAAACCGGCCGATCTCGTGGTAGATCAACTCTTGTAATACTCATATCATCAATAATAAATCAATCATGACGTAGGGTTTTACCTCCATCAAGAGGGCCCGAACCTGGGTAAAACATCGTGTCCCCTGCCTCCTGTTACCAACCGCCTTAGACGCACAGTTCGGGACCCCCTGCTCGAGATCCGCCGGTTTTGACATCGACAATCATGATGGAAATCCTATGATTTAAGAGATAATTAGCTGCTATAGCCACATAGTTGAAGAAACAAAATCCAGTTGGTTGCCTATGTTCTGCATGGTGGACTGGAGGCCCGACTAAATGTAACAACCTAAATTTTCAATTTGGAATGTTATACATTAGATCATCATGCATATCATATTTTATTTTGCTTTTGGTTTTGATCCTACAAAATCCTAAGCAACTCAGGGACCCACGGAGAGAGTTGGGGATTTCATTATTTACATATTTGAGTTTTCTGAAATTGTGTAAACATAATCATTTGATTTTATTTATTTTATCATAAATTATTTCTATTACAAAAATATGAGAGAGGGAATAAAATGACTTTCCCAAAATATAGAAATATTGAGGATTTAATAAAAAATCAAATAAGTTTTATTTCGGAGTTTTTCGGTATTTTATTTGAATTTAGGAAAAATGCGCGTTTTTCAAAGTTGTAGTTTGGGCCCAGATAAATGTTCACTTTATCGGGCTTGATTTTAGGAACCCGGAAAAATTTATTTCGCGACTTTTGGAGTCCGTTTAGTATTTCTTTTTATTTTTCTTCCGAGCGGAATTATTAAAAAAACGGAAACCGACTCTGGGTCGTACCCGAGCGGGACTCCGCCCGGGGCGCCTTTATAAGCCGCCACCCCGGGGGCCCGAGAAGCAAGCCCACCCCGCCGCCCTAAGCCTAGCCGCCGCCCGCCCCAGCCGCTGCCGCCGCCAGCCGGGGAGCGCGTCGCCCGAGGTTCGCTGCCGCCTTGATTTCCGTGCAAAAAAAAGAGAGAGGAATTTTTTTTCCTTTTCTTTTCTATTCGTCGCATCTCTTTTTCGTCGGATTTTCCGCGGTTATTTTCTGATCATGATTTCTGATCCGATTTTTGTTTTAGTATAACTTTTCGCTCGTTTATCGGAATCAGGCGATACAAGCGCCTGGAGTTTCGTCTCAAAACCCTCTTTCCGAATAATCAACTTAAACAAGTTTTTGCTACTGTAAAATTTGACTTAGATCCAGATTACTAGAATGAAGTTGATTTCTTTCGCCGTTTGATTTCTTTTGCTTCGTTCGATTTGATTCTTTTTGCAAACCAGGGTTCTTAAGTTGAACTTTCTGGTTAGATCTTCGATTTGAGTTTTACCTGTGCATTAGATGAGTACTTATTGTATGCTTGTTTGTTTGTCTGCAATAGAATACCTGGAGTGCGCCGCCTGTTACTTCGAATCTCTAGGTTTCGCGGATCCTCAGCAAGGCAAGTAACACTTTGATCATACCTTTTCTACTACCCAGTTTTATTGCATTAGATCAATCCTCACACATTGCATGATTAGGATCTAATTAAATTGTGGGATGGGAAGTAGATGAGGTAGTACCTATCACTTGTATTACTATGAAACCTTTGGGAGTTACTTCTACGTTTGCTTATTATGCCATGCTATGCTAGTAGACGTGGATTGGGTGAGTGATATCCATGACAAATGTGAGGTTGATAATTTTAATGGTTTACTTAAGGTGGCAACTTAAATACACATCTGGGTGGATTGAGGCACCTGGGTACTCTAGGACTTGCCTGTTTTTCTTTTGGACCGCCACCCAGGCTCAAAGGGATCATAAGATTATTCATACTAGAAACTTCCGTGTGCAGCCACAAGCCATTATGGGCTCTGGCATAGTTGATTAAGTCGTGCGAACTCTTACAGGGTAGACTAGCAGATGTAGGGGAAAGTAGGTGTACCGGTCTATCCAACGTAAGGTGCTAGCGCTTCTGAAAGGCTATGTCTCGGTCATCCGTTTCTCAAACACCATGTAGTGCGAGAAAACCAACGGAGGAGATCGAGTCTTGTGGGGAAAAGTGTGCAAACCTCTGCAGAGTGTAATAAACTGATCATGATTAGCCGTGTCCCCGGTTATGGACATCTTGAGTATCTAGTACCTGGATTTTCGTGTGAATCTCAACATGTTACTCTAAAGCTAAGTTTTTGGGTTTGTTTAATGATGATGCTTAATTGGGATTGAGAATGCTGTCAACCATTCTCAATGTTTAACAACCACCATGATAGTAATCAAATTTATTCCTTTGAAGTAGGGAAAAATTGGCTTTACACAAAAACTGTAACCATAGATCTTTACATCAGCCAAATATGCATATAGTATAGCTGTTGCATTACATTACTCTCTATGTGTTACCTTGCCAGCATATTCCATTTGCTGACCCGTTCTCGGGCTGCAACGTTAATGTTGCAGACTTTTTAGACGACGATTAAGGAGTTTTAGGTCGTGGTTCTATACTCAGTGATGCCGTTGGAGTTGATGGACTCACTTATCTTCCAAGCCTTCCGCTGTTATCGTTATTAGATGGCCTTGAGCCATATTTATTTTAATAAGTTCTCTTTTGAGACACTCGATGTAATAAGTGTGTGATTGATACTCTGCTATAAATCCTCCGAGTACTGTGTTGTGTCAGCATTACTGATCCAGGGATGACACCGGAGCACAGAGATCAGACTGTTTGAGGTTTGGTTGCTACAGAGATGGTATCGGAGCACACGCTGACTGTAGGACACGACCACTAAGCTAAAAGACCTAGATCACTACTCACTCTCTTCTCTTCTGACTTCTCATCTTTTCTACTCTTTAGGATGGCGGATGCAAGGAACAAGTTCACACAACCAGATGAAGATACACCCTTTGGACGCCACTTGAAGGAAGTCACCAGATACCTGAACATAGGAGTACCAAGCTTCACGGGAACCTACAACGCCACTTTACCTGAAGAAGAGCGCTGGTGATTCAAGTTCAAGTTCCAGGAAGGACGTTCATGCCAGTCACTGAGCCCATAGAATTTTCTTTTGATGCACCAACTTGGAGTCTAGGAAAGAGTATGGCAGCTCACATCGCCATGGGACGCATTGGAGAAGTCTACCGCAAGGATCTCAAGGATACTATCTACCAGATTTGTGGACGCCGAGATGAACACTGGGAGATGATCAGCACCAGGAAAGATAGATCAATTGCAGCTTTTATCCAGGAGTTAAACCAGCACATTCGACGACTGGAGAATCAGATGTGCGCCGACATGATATATCTGAAGAAGGCTAAGACTAGAATCAAGGAACTAGAGGAAGAACTCAAGGCTACACGTGAAGATTATGAAGAAGAAATTGAAGTATTGGTGGAGAAGAATGATGACCTCATCAAGAAGATTTGAATATTTATGGGAGGCCCGACACCAGTAGATGAAGACGAAGAACCCAAGGAGATTAGCCCGGAAGACTACATCCTCATCGACGACATCGACTCGGAAGCAGATAGTAGTGATGATAACTATATTGATGAAGCTGGAGCCGATATCATGGAGTCTACAACCGTAGAATATTTCTAGTAGACCACCTCACCAGTAATAGTAGTCCACCATGTAAATATAGTAGTCCGAGCACTTTTGTGATAGCTAGATCGATTGTATGCCTTTGTTTGATTGAATGAAGTGAATTGTTTGCTTTTCCCTCATGTGCATATGGGTAGTGTTTTCTCTTTAGACCCCCTCTATTCTTATATCTCATCTTTTCTAAACCCTCAGATGCCTCCGAGACTTGACCCCGGATTTGCCTTTCCGCCGGAGCTCACCCAGTTGATCCAGCAGCAGAACACCTTGATGCAGTTGCTAGTTCAGAATCAGAATCAGGGGAACAACAACAACAACCCACCACCACCACCACCTGTTGACCACTTAGCCCATTTTCTTAGGCTGAATCCGCCGGTGTTTTCCAGTAGCACCGAGCCGATAGTAGCAGATGATTGGCTCTACAAGACAGCTAGGGAGTTGACCACAACAGGATGCACAGATGCGGAGAAGGTGAAGTTTGCCGCACATCAGTTAGAAGGACCCGCATCATCATGGTGGGAGAATTTCACAGCCACCTTCCCAGTCGACACTGTCACATGGGACCAGTTTCAGCAGGCTTTTCGTACTGCCCATGTTTCAGCAGGAGCAATGGCCATGAAGAAGCGTGAGTTTCATAACTTGCACCAAGGAGGACGGACAGTTGGCCAATATGTGGAGGAGTTTAGTAAGCTAGCACGTTATGCCCCAGATGACGTTGCTACGGATGCAGCTAAGCAGGAGAAATTCCTGGAAGGACTGAACGATGAGTTGAGTATGCAGTTGATGGTAGCCACCTTCAACAACTACCAGGAGTTGGTAGATCGTGCTCTTATGATTGAAGGGAAGCAGCAGCAAATTGAGAACCGCAAGAGGAAGTATGGACAAGGAAAGTATAATTCAGGAGCTCAGCAGAAGCCACGTTTTACCCCTAGACCGGGAGGACATTTTCAGCATACCCATGGAGTAGGTAGCTCGCACAATCACAATGGCACCAAGAATGGTAATGGGAATGGAGGAAGCAATGGACAGAACCGCAACACCCCATCAACCCCAACCAAGAGAGATCTGAGTCAAGTCACCTATTTCAAGTGTTCCAAGACCGGACATTATGCCAATGAATGTCCTGAAGGCCAAAACGGCAATGGAAGTTCTGGGAAGAAGCCGAACCCTTTCAACAGGGGACAGGTGAACCACATTAATGTGGAGGAGGTTGAAGCTCAGCCCGATGCAGTAATAGGTAAGTTTTTGGTTAAGTCATTTACTGCACTCATTCCTTTTGATACTGGTGCATCGCATTCATACATATCAAAAGGATTTGTGGAAAAGTATAGCCTACCCACTAGGGTTCTTAAAACACCTAGCTAGTAAGCTCGCCAGGAGCAGAGTACATGGCCAGTCAAGGATGCTTTCAAGTGCCATTAAGTATAGGAAGGCATGTTTTCCCAACAGATTTAATTATTCTGGAATCCCAAGGTTTGGATGTAATTCTCGGTATGGATTGGCTGTCGATGTATGGAGGAAACATCGATTGCGCCAGTAAGACAATTTTGCTTACCACCCCAGAAGGGAGAAGGATCAAGTATGTATCCCGGCATGCGCCAAACAGGACACAAGTAAATTCCTTATCAGGAGTTGTGCAGGAGGAAGTACCAGTGGTAAAGGATTTTCCGGATGTATTTCCCGAAGAGTTGCCAGGCATGCCACCGGATAGAGACATTGAGTTTTTGATTGAGCTTTTGCCAGGCACTGGGCCAATATCAAAGAGACCATACAGGATGCCCGCAAAGGATTTGGTGGAAATTAAGAAGCAGATTAAGGAGTTACTGGATAAGGGATATATTCGCCCAAGTTCTTCGCCTTGGGGATTGCCAGTACTTCTAGTGGAGAAGAAGGATGGATCGTTAAGAATGGTTGTTGACTATCGAGGATTGAACGAAGTAACAAACAAAAATAAGTACCCGCTACCAATGATCAATGATCTGTTTGATCGATTGCAAGGGGCTAAAGTGTTTTCCAAGATCGATTTGCGATCAGGGTACCATCAGTTGAAGATTTGAGAGCAGGACATACCTAAGACAGCATTCACCACAAGATATGGATTGTATGAGTATACCGTTATGTCATTTGGACTAACTAACGCACCTGCCTATTTTATGAACATGATGAACAAAGTGTTTATGGAGTTTTTGGATAAGTTCGTCGTAGTATTCATCGATGATATTCTGGTTTATTCAAAGAATGAAGAGGAACATAAGGAGCATTTGCGTTTGGCACTTGGAAAGCTCAGAGAACATCAATTATATGCCAAGTTCAGCAAATGTGAGTTTTGGTTGAAGGAAGTAGGATTCCTCGGACACGTTATATCGGGAGAAGGTATAGCAGTAGATCCCACTAAAGTTGATACCGTGACCAAGTGGGAAGCACCCACAACAGTTGGAGAGATTCGGAGTTTTCTTGGACTCGCAGGATACTACCAGAGATTTATAGAGAACTTTTCAAAGATTGCAAAGCCTATGACGGAGTTGTTGAAGAAGGAGACTAAGTTCAAATGGACTGAGGAGTGTGAGGTTAGTTTCCAGGAGTTGAAGAAACGCTTGGTTACCTCATCAGTGTTGATTTTGCCAGATCAGACCAAGGATTATGAGGTGTATTGTGACGCTTCACGTCGAGGACTTGGAGTAGTGCTTATGCAGGAAGGGAGAGTTGTTTCGTATGCTTCACGACAACTGAAGCCTCACGAATTGAATTATGCCACGCATGATTTGGAGTTAGCAGCCGTAGTTCATGCATTGAAGACGTGGAGACATTTCCTCATTGGAAATCATTGTGAGGTGTACACGGATCACAAGAGTTTGAAGTACATTTTCACGCAGAAGGAGTTGAACCTCAGATAAAGGAGATGGTTGGAGCTCATCAAGGATTATGATATGAGATTACATTACCATCCCGGAAAAGCTAATGTAGTAGCTGATGCATTAAGCCGTAAGAGACATGTCAATACGTTAATGACGGGAGAAATACCCAAGGAGTTAGCAGAAAACCTTCGTGAGCTATGTTTGGAAATAGTTCCGAGAGGCTATGTGGCAGCGTTGGAGATTCAGTCAACATTGATGGATAAAATCAGAGAGGCTCAGAAAACTGACAAGGAGATTGCTTCTATAAAAGAGAAAATGAGCCAAGGAAAAGCTAAAGGATTTCGTGAGGATAGGCACGACACCCTATGGTTTGAAGACCATGTTTATGTACCCAATGACCCGGAGATCAGAAAGTTGATTCTACAGGAGGCACATGATTCACCGTATTCGATTCACCCAGGAAATACCAAGATGTATTTGGATTTGAAGGATATTTTCTGGTGGACCGGAATGAAGAGGGATATTGCGGAGTATGTAGCAGTTTGTGACGTATGTCAGAAAGTAAAGGCAGAGCACCAGAAGCCAGCAGGATTGTTGCAACCATTGCCGATACCCGAATGGAAGTGGGATAAACTAGGCATGGATTTTATTACAGGATTACCAAGGACTCGTTCAGGCTATGACTCGATTTAGGTTGTAGTTGATCGATTGACGAAGGTAGCTCATTTCATCCCAGTAAAGACCACTTACACTAGTGCTAAGTTGGCAAAGATATACATGACCAGGATCGTATGTTTGCATGGAGTTCCGAGGAGCATTGTATCAGATAGAGGAACCCAGTTTACCTCAAAGTTCTGGAAGCAGTTGCATGAGACTTTGGGTACTAGGCTAGAATTTAGTACAGCTTTTCATCCGCAGACAGATGGACAGACCGAGACAGTCAATCAGATTTTGGAGGATATACTGAGAGCTTGTGCGCTAGATTATGGATCTAGTTGGGACGATAATTTGCCATATGCAGAGTTCTCTTACAATAATAGTTATCAGACCAGTTGAAGATGGCCCCTTTCGAAGCTTTGTACGAAAGGAGGTGCAGGACACCATTGTCATGGAACGAAGTTGGAGACCGCCAATTGTTTGGACCAGATCTGATTAAAGAGTCTGAACAGAAGGTGAAGTTGATTCGCGATAGGCTCAAGGTAGCCCAGTCCAGGCAGAAGAGCTACGCAGATTCTAAACGCAAGGAGACAGTTTACAAAGTCGGAGACAGATCTTATCTTCGAGTATCCCTACTTCGAGGGATTAAGTGCTTTGGAGTTAAGGGGAAGTTAGCGCCACGATTTGTAGGGCCATATCGAGTTTTGGAGCGTATGGGAGAAGTGGCCTACAAGTTGGAAATGCCCGAAGGATTGTCAGGAGTTCATGATGTGTTCCACATTTCTCAGTTGAAGAAGTGTCACGCGGAGATAGCTGACATACCTTTGAGAGACACAGTGCCATTGGAATGCAATTCAGTTGGATAACAATTTGACCTATGAGGAGAAACCAGTCAAGATTCTCGAGTTTGCCAGCCGAGTCACTCGCAGCAAGGTTATCAAGTTTTGTAAAGTTCAGTGGAGTCACCACACGGAAGATGAAGCCACCTGGGAACGAGAGGACGATTTGCTCAAGGACCACCCTCACCTATTTTCTAGCCAACCAGAATCTCGAGGGCGAGATTCATCTTAAGGGGGGTAGGTTTGTAACATCCCAAATTTTCAATTTGGAATGTTATACATTAGATCATCATGCATATCATATTTTATTTTGCTTTTGGTTTTGATCCTAGAAAATCCTAAGCAACTCAAGGACCCACGGAGAGAGTTGGGGATTTCGTTATTTACATATTTGAGTTTTCCCAAATTGTGTAAACAGGATCATTTGATTTTATTTATTTTATCATCAATTATTTCTATTACAAAAATATGAGAGAGGGAATAAAATGACTTTCCAAAAATATAGAAATATTGAGGATTTAATAAAAAAAATCAAATAAGTTTTATTTCGGAGTTTTTCGGTATTTTATTTGAATTTAGGAAAAATGCGTGTTTTTCAAAGTTGTAGTTTGGGCCCAGATAAATGTTCACTTTATCGGGCTTGATTTTAGGAACCCGGCAAAATTCATTTCGCGATTTTTGGAGTCCGTTTAGTATTTCTTTTTATTTTTCTTCCGAGCGGAATTATTACAAAAAACGAAAACCGATTCTGGGCCGTACCCGAGCGGGACTCCGCCCGGGGCGCCTTTATAAGCCGCCACCCTGGGGGCCCGAGAAGCCAGCCCACCCCGCCGCCCTAACCCTAGCCGCCGCCCGCCCAGCCGCCGCCGCCAGCCGAGGCGCGCGTCGCCCGAGGTTCGCCGTCGCCGCCTCGATTTTCGTGCAGAAAAAAAAGAGAGAGGAATTTTTTTTCTTTTTCTTTTCTGTTCGTCGCTTCTCTTTTTCGTCGGATTTTCCGCGGTTATTTTCTGATCGCGATTTCTGATCCGATTTTCGTTTTAGTATAACTTTTCGCTCGTTTATCGGAATCAGGCGATTCAAGCGCCTGGAGTTTCGTCTCGAAACCCTCTTTCCAAATAATCAACTTAAACAAGTTTTTGCTACTGTAAAATTTGACTTAGATCCAGATTACTAGAACGAAGTTGATTTCTTTCGCCGTTTGATTTCTTTTGCTTCGTTCGATTTGATTCTTTTTGCAAACCAGGGTTCTTAAGTTGAACTTTCTGGTTAGATCTTCGATTTGAGTTTTACCTGTGCATTAGATGAGTACTTATTGTATGCTTGTTTGTTTGTCTGCAATAGAATACCTGGAGTGCGCCGCCTGTTACTTCGAATCTCTAGGTTTCGCGGATCCTCAGCAAGGCAAGTAACACTTTGATCATACCTTTTCTACTACCCAATTTTATTGCATTAGATCAATCCTCACACATTGCATGATTAGGATCTAATTAAATTGTGGGATGGGAAGTAGATGAGGTAGTACCTATCACTTGTATTACTATGAAACCTTTGGGAGTTACTTCTACGTTTGCTTATTATGCCATGCTATGCTAGTAGACATGGATTGGGTGAGTGATATCCATGAGAGATGTGAGGTTGATAATTTTAATGGTTTACTTAAGGTGGCAACTTAAATACACATCTGGGTGGATTGAGGCACCTGGGTACTCCAGGACTTGCCTGTTTTTCTTTTGGACCGCCACCCAGGCTCAAAGGGATCATAAGATTATTCATACTAGAAACTTCCGTGTGCAGCCACAAGCCATTATGGGCTCTGGCATAGTTGATTAAGTAGTGCGAACTCTTACAGGGTAGACCAGCAGATGTAGGGGAAAGTAGGTGTACCGGTCTATTCAACGTAAGGTGCTAGCACTTCTAAAAGGCTATGTCTCGGTCATCCGTTTCTCAAACACCATGTAGTGCGAGAAAACCAACGGAGGAGATCGAGTCTTGTCGGGAAAAGTGCGCAAACCTCTGCAGAGTGTAATAAACTGATCATGATTAGCCATGTCCCCGGTTATGGACATCTTGAGTATCTAGTACCTGGATTTTCGTGTGAATCTCAACATGTTACTCTAAAGCTAAGTTTGTTGGGTTTGTTTAATGATGATGCTTAATTGGGATTGAGAATGCTGTCAACCATTCTCAATGTTTAACAACCACCATGATAGTAATCAAATTTATTCCTTTGAAGTAGGGAAAAATTGGCTTTACGCAAAAACTGTAACCATAGAGCTTTACATCAGCCAAATGTGCATATAGTATAGGTGTTGCATTCCATTACTCTCTATGTGTTACCTTGCCAGCATATTCCATTTGCTGACCCGTTCTCGGGCTGCAACGTTAATGTTGCAGACTTTTCAGATGACAATTAAGGAGTTTTAGGTCGTGGTTCTATACTCAGTGATGCCGTTGGAGTTGATGGACTCACTTATCTTCCAAGCCTTCCACTGTTATCGTTATTAGATGGCCTTAAGCCATATTTATTGTAATAAGTTCTCTTTTGAGACACTCGATGTAATAAGTGTGTGATTGCTACTCTGCTATAAATCCTCCGAGTACTGTGTGGTGTCAGCATTACTGATCCAGGGATGACACCGGAGCATAGAGATCAGACTGTTTGAGGTCTGGTCGCTACACTAAAGCAATAGCAGAATTGAACTCACGAGCCGCAGCCTTATTAGCAACCTAATTGTATAATGAGTAATTATTTTAGCACTTGGGATCAATGGAACAAAACTGTTGCATAACACCAGGGTATGCATACATGAAGCACTGGAAAATTACACACTAAATTACGTAAATGACAAAACCAGCTGCATGGAAAGCAGACTTTGAGGAGCCTTTGTTGAAGTAAATGTAATGGAATTTCTTAGTAGTGTGGTTTTCATAGTTATTGTCCTTCAAGATGGTATTATTTATCATATTTACATGGTTCGTTGCATGCATAGATGTTATATATTTCTCAACAATGCTCAACAAGATATAAAATATTCACAATGATGCCTTCAAAGAGGTAACTTGCATGAAGGATTCACCATCATCGCCACAAACCAAGTCGGTATTAGGTTTTCCCTAGAAGCATTGAATTTAATGCGGTGGTATGGTACCATACAATCTGTTACAGGTTGTTGATTAAAAGAATTATAAACCAACTACAATGATCTAAATATTACTGTTAGCTTTGGCTTACATCACAGTGCCATATGAAAATCAATACAATTTCATAAAGATGGAGAACTAACAAGCGAATTCTTACAAGATGTTGTATAGTAACTTCATTCAGGGCAATCTATCTAGAATTGGAGATGCCTACCAATTTTTTCTATGCGGGCCTTCAGTGTGTGCATTACATATTCCCTTCAATAAAAGTGTGGATTACATATGAGCTTCAATTCATGAACAACAATGAGTTAATTCTTAATTTTTTTATTCTACTTCTTGGCTATGATATTCGCTGTTAGATTTACATGGTTTGGAGCCTTCGTTGAAGTAAACATAATTGGATATCTCAACTGTGTTGTTTCGATGGTAATTATCCTACGAGCTAATATTCCTTGTTAGATCTACATGGTCTGGGGCATGCATAGAGGCTATATATTTTTCAGACGTGCTCAAGGTTTTCTCCTAGAGCACATTTAGAATGAGCTACCAACAAAGCTTCACAATCACACCTTAAAAAAGGTAATTTACACCCAAAAGGTGTCACCATCAATGACGACCAATTCGGCATTAGGGTTTCAACGGAAGCTTCGACTATCATTATGCAGTATGGTACCATCCATGAAATCTAGATTGATGATTAAAATAAGTAGAAACTAACCACAGTGATCCAAATATTGTTGTTAGCTTTGGTTGACATCACAACAACGCATGAAAATCAATACTATTGCATAAGGATGGAGAGTCGCCAAGCGAATTCTTACAAGATGTTGCATGCTAAGCTTCATTTACAACATCTTTTATTGGGGGTAACTAGAGCTAGGGAATGGGAATTGATGGTGTATGAGACATCAAATCTATTGTTTGGTTAGGAGAATTGGGAGTTCATAAGGGAATAGTTATGGGGCTTGAGACTCCAACTCTCACCATTTTATTAACAGGGGAGAGGGTTGGTGTGGGAAGGGAATTATTTTATTGACTCAATCTTAACCCTTCATCATAACTTACGTTAATTTCCCTTGTCGAGTCCCACATCAATTCCGACAAACCAAACAAGGGAATACAGTTTCTCCTCAAGCTCTCACACATAATTCCGATCATGCGCCAAACAGAGGAATGGGAATAAAACAACTCATACCATATGTCTAATCTCAATACAACTCCCTACTGTAAACTCCCATGCCCCTTCCCAAGTATTGCCAAACATGCTGTTAGGGTAATCTATCAATGAGACTGGATCTAGCCTACCAATTTTCTCAATTCCGGTCTTCAGTGTGTGGATTACATATTCCCTTCAATAAAAGTGTGGATTACGTATTACATTCAACTTATGAACAACAATGAGTGAATTCTCATTATATTAATCTATTATACCACTTGGCTACTATTAGGATTGAAGTTTCGTCTACTGGCGTTCTTTCTTTAGCAACTAGCTCCCTACTTTATTTTCATACTATTTCTGGAGCCGTTGATATGGATACTAATGTCATCTAAATATTAAAAATCATGATAGAAATCCTATGATTTAAGATATATTTAGCTACAATAACCACATTGTTGAAGAGATAAAATCCAATTGGCTTGTTACATTTCGGAAGCCTTACCAAAAGCAATAGAAAAACTCAACTCACAAGCCACCACCTTCTCAACGACCAATTCAGCATTAGGTTTTCAACGGAAGCTTCGACTATCATTATGTGGTATAGTACCGTCCATGTAATCTAGGTTGATGACTAAAAGAAGTAGAAACTGACTCCAGTGATCCAAATATTGTTGGTAGCTTTGGTTTACATCACAACACCCCATGAGAATCAGTATTGTTGCATAAGGATGCAGAGCCGCCAAGTGAATTCTTACAAGATGTTGCATGCTAAGCTTCATTTACAACATGTTTTATTGGGGGTAACTAGAGCTAGGGAATGGGAATTGAAGGGTTATGAGGCTTCAAATATGTTTGGTTAGGGAGATTCGGAGTTCATAAGGGATTACTCATGGCACTTGATACTCCAACTTGCACCATTTTATTAACATGGGAGGGGTCGGGAGTTGGAAGGGATTGTTTTAGTGTGCAAATCTTAACCCTTCATCATAATTCTCACATATAATTCCCATCATGCGACAAACAGGGGAATGGAAATAAAACAACTCATCCCATGTCTAATGTCAATGCAACTCCCTACTCTAAACTCCCATATCCCTTCCCCAATATTGCCAAACATGATGTTAAGGTAATCTTTCAATGGGATTGGATTTAGCCTACCAATTTTCACAATTCGAGTCTTTAGTGTGTGGACTACATATTCCCTGCAATAAAGGTGTTAATTACGTATGAAAATTAGTTTACGAACAACAATGAGTGAATGCTCATTACATTAATGTATTATACCACTTGGCTACTATTTGAATAGAAGTTTCCTCTACTGATGTTCTTTCTTTACCAACTAGCTCCCAATTTTATTTCATACTATTTTTGGAGCCGTTGAGATGGATACTAATGTCATGGAAATGTTTAAAAATCATGACAGAAATCCTATGATTTAGGATATAATTAGCCACAATAACCACATTGTTGAAGAGAAACAATCCAATTGGCTCGCTACGTTTTCCATGGTGGCCTGGAGGCCGGACCAAAGCAATAGGAAAACTCAACTCACCTGCCGCAACCTTGTCAGCAACCTAATTGCATAATGAGTCATTTTTTCACAACTATGGATAAATGTAATGAGAACGGTTGTATAACACAAGGGAATGCATATGTGAAGTGTAGGAAACATACACACTAAATTACCTTGATGACAGAACCAGTTTCAAGGAAACCCGACTTTGAGGAGCCATTGTTGAAGTAAACATAATTATATTTCTTATGAGTGTCATTTCAGTAGTAATTATCCTTCAAGCTAATATTCATTATCAGATCTACATGTTTACGTGCATGCATAAACACTATATTTCTTAGTAGGGTTTAAGGCTTTTGCTTCATGCACATTAAGAACAAGCTACAAAAGCTTCATAGTGATGTCCTCAAGAAGTTAATTGATGCCCAAAGGTGTTACTGAAGGAAATATGCCTTAGAGGCAATAATGAAGTTTTTATTTATATTTCCTTATTTCATGATAAATGTTAATTATTCATGCTAGAATTGTATTAACCGGAAACTTAGTGCATGTGTGAATACATAGACAAACAGAGTGTCACTAGTATGCCTCTACATGACTAGCTCGTTAATCAAAGATGGTTAAGTTTCCTAGCCATAGACATGAGTTTTCATTTGATGAACGGGGTCACATCATTAGAGAATGATGTGATTGACAAGACCCATCCTTAGCTTAGCACTATGATCGTTTAGTTTATTGTTATTGCTTTCTTCATGACTTATACATGTTCCTATGACTATGAGATTATGCAACTCCCGAATACCTGAGGAATACCAAGTGTGCTATCAAATGTCACAACGTAATTGGGTGATTAAAAAGATGCTCTACAGGTGTCTCCGATGGTCTTTCTTGAGTTGGCATAGATCGAGATTAGGATTTGCCACTCCGATTGTCGGAGAGGTATCTCTGGGTGCTCTCGGTAATGCACATCACTATAAGCCATGCAAGCAATGTGACTAATGAGTTAGTTGCGGGATGATGCACTATGGAACGAGTAAAGAGACTTGCCCGTAACGAGATTGAACAAGGTATGATGATACCCACGATCGAATCTTGGGCAAGTAACATACCGATGACAAAGGGAACAACATATGTTGTTGTGCGGTTTGATCGATAAAGATCTTCGTAGAATATGTAGGAACCAATACGACCATCCAGGTTCCGCTGTTGGTTATTGACTGGAGAAGTGTCTCGTTCATGTCTACATAGTTCTCGAACCCGTAGGGTCCGCACGCTTAACGTTCGATGACGATCGGTATTATGAGTTTATGTGATTTGATGTACCGAAGGTTGTTCGGGGTCTCGGATGAGATTATGGACATGATGAGGAGTCTCGAACTGGTTGAGACATAAAGAATGTTATATTGGACCATGTTGTTCGGACACCGGAAGTGTTCCGTAGAGTTTTGGATTAAACCGGAGTGCCGGAGGGTTACCGGTCCCCCCAGAAGTTAATGGGCCACCATGGGCCTTAGAGGAGAGAGGGCCGGCCAGGAGGTGGCGTGCGCCCGTAGTCCAAATTGGACAAGGGGTAGGGGCAGCGCCCCCCTCCTTCCTTCTCGCCCCTTCCTCCTTCCTTCCCCTCCTTGTTGGACTAGGAAAAGGGGGAACCTACTCCTAGTAGGAGTAGGATTTCCCCCCTTGGGCGCGCCCCTTGAGGCCGGCCAGCCACCTCCTCCCCTCCTTTATATACGGGGAAGGGTGCACCCCATACACACACAAGTTGATTTCTTAGCCGTGTGCGGTGCCCCCTCCACATTTTTCCACCTCGGTCATATTGTCGTAGTGCTTAGGTGAAGCCCTGCGTCGGTAACTTCATCATCACCGACATCACGCCATCGTGCTGACAAAGCTCTCCCTCGGCCTCAGCTGGATCTAGAGTTCGAGGGATGTCACCGAGCTGAACGTGTGTAGATCGCGGAGGTGCCGTGCGTTCGGTACTTGATCGGTTGGATCACAAAGACGTTCGACTACATCAACCGTGTTACTTAATGCTTCCGCTTTCGGTCTATGAGGGTACATGGACACACTATCCCCACTCGTTGCTATGCTTCTCCTAGATAGATCTTGCGTGATCGTAGGAATTTTTGGAAATACTACGTTCCCCAACAGTGGTATCAGAGTCAGGTCTATGCGTAGATGTTATATGCACGAGTAGAACACAAAGAGTTGTGGGCGATAATAATCATACTTCTTACCATCATGTCATACTTTGATTCGGCGGTATTGTCGGATGAAGCGGCCCAGACCGACATTAGGGACTGGTTCTACCACCGTGCTTCGCGCACAGGTGGCTAGTGGGTGCCTGTTTCTCCAGCTTTAGTTGAATCGAGTGTGACTACGCCCTGTCCTTGTTGAAGGTTAAAAAAACACACTTGACGAAAAATTGTTGTGGTTTTGATGCGTAGGTAAGAATGGTTCTTGCTAGAAGCCCGTAGTAGCCACGTAAAACTTGCAACAACAAAGTAGAGGACGTCTAACTTGTTTTTGCAGGGCTTGCTGTGATGTGATATGGTCAAGACATGATGATATATAAATTGTTGTATGACATGATCATGTTTTGTAATAGTTATCGGCAACTCGCATGAGCCATATGGTTGTCGCTTTATTGTATGAAATGCAATCGTCATGTAATTGCTTTACTTTATCACTAAGCGGTAGCGATAGTCGCAGAAGCAATAGTTGGCGAGATGACAATGATGCTTCGATGGAGATCAAGGTGTCAAGCCGGTGACGATGGTGATCATGACGGTGCTTTGGAGGTGGAGATCAAAGGCACAAGATGATGATGGCCATATCATATCACTTATATTGATTGCATGTGATGTTTATCCTTTATCCATCTTATTTTGCTTAGTATGGCGGTAGCCGATACGTCCATTTTGCATATCATGCTTTTATATCGATATTTATTGCATTATGGGCTGTTATTACGCATTATGTCACAATACTTATGCATATTCTCTCTTATTTTACAAGGTTTCCATGAAGAGGGGGAATGCTGGCAGCTGGAATTCTGGGATGGAAAAGGAGCAAATATTAGAGACCTATTCTGCACAACTCCAAAAGTCCTCAAACTTCACGGGAGCACGTTTTAGAATATATAAAAAATATTGGGCGAAGGGAGTACCAGAGGGGGGCCACCCACCATCCATGAGGGTGGGGGCTGCCCTACCCCCTGGGCGCGCCCCCTGCCTCGTGGGCCCCCTAGCAGGCCTCCGGTGCCCATCTTCTGCTATATGAGGTCTTTTGCCCTGGAAAAAATCATAATCTAGCTCACGGGACGAAACTCCGCCGCCACGAGGCGGAACCTTGGCAGAACCAATCTAGGGCTCCGGCGGAGCTGTTTTGTCAGGGAAACTTCCCTCCAGGAGGGGGAAATCATCACCACCGTCATCATCATCGATCCTCTCATCGGGAGGGGGTCAATCTCCATTAACATCTTCACCAGCACCATCTCATCTCAAACCCTAGTTCATCCCTTGTACCCAATCTTTGTCCCAAAACCTCAGATTGGTACATGTGGGTTGCTAGTAGTGTTGATTACTCTTTGTAGTTGATGCTAGTTGGTTTATTCGGTGGAAGATCATATGTTCAGATCCTTTATGCATATTAATACCCCTCTTATTATGAACATGAATATGATTTTTGAGTAATTATGTTGCTTCCTGAGGACATGGGAGAAGTCTTGCTATAAGTAGTCATGTGAATTTGGTATTCGTTCGATATTTTGATGAGATGTATGTTGTCTTTCCTCTAGTGGTGTCATGTGAACGTCGACGACATGACACTTCACCATTGTTTGGGCCTAGAGGAAGGCATTGGGAAGTAATAAGTAGATGATGGGTTGCTAGAGTGACAGAAGCTTAACCCCTAGTTTATGAGTTGCTTCGTAAGGGGCTGATTTGGATCCATATGTTTCATGCTATGGTACCTTAATACTTCTTTTGTGGTTGTGGATGCTTGCAAGAGGGGTTAATCATAAGTGGGATTCTTGTCCAAGGAAGGGCAGTACCCAAGCACTGGTCCACCCACATATCAAATAATCAAAGTACCGAACGCGAATCATATGAACGTGATGAAAACTAGCTTGACGATAATTCCCATGTGTCCTCGGGAGCGCTTTCCTTTATATAATTAAGAGTTTGTTCAGGCTTGTCCTTTGCTACAAAAAGGATTGGGCCATCTTGATGCACCTTATTTAGTTTCATTACTTGTTACCCGTTACAAATTACCTTATCACAAAACTATCTGTTACTGATAATTTCAGTGCTTGCAGAGAATACCTTACTGAAAACTGCTTATCATTTCCTTCTGCTCCTCGTTGGGTTCGACACTCTTACTTATCGAAAGGACTACGATAGATCCCCTATACTTATGGGTCATCAAGACTCTTTTCTGGCGCTGTTGCCGGGGAGTGAAGCGCCTTTGATATGTGGAATTTGGTAAGGAAAAATTTATATAGTGTGTTGAAATTTACTGTCACTTGTTGCTATGGAACATAATCCTTTGAAGGGCTTGTTCGGGGTATCTTCACCCCGACTAGTAGAGCAAAGAGTTGCTCCTCAACCTACTAAACCTACTGAAATGTTTACTTTGAAATTCCTTCAGGTATGATAGAGAAACTGCTAGTTAATCCTTTTACAGGAGATGGAACATTACATCCCGATTTGCACCTAATCTATGTGGATGAAGTTTGTGGATTATTTAAGCTTGCAGGTATGCCCGGGATGTTATCAAGAAGAAGTTCTTCCCTTTATCTTTTAAGGGAAATGCATTGACATGGTTTAGGCTATGTGATGATATGTGATCATGGAACTACAACCGATTGAAATTGGAATTTCATCAGATGTTTTATCCTATGCATCTTATTCGTCGTGATCGTAATTATATATATAATTTTTGGCCTCGCAAAGGAGAAAACATCGCTCAAGCTTGGGGGAGGCTTAAGTCAATGTTATATTCATGCCCCAATCATGAGCTCTCAAGAGAAATTATTATTCAAAATTTTATGCTTGACTTTCTCTCGATAATCGCTCCATGCTCGATACTTCTTATACTGGCTCTTTTATGATGAAGACTATTGAATTCAAATGGGATTTATTGGAAAGAATTAAACGCAACTCTGAAGATTGGGATCTCGACGAAGGCAAGGAGTCAGGTATAACACTTAAGTTTGATTGTGTTATATCTTTTGTGGATACCGATGCTTTCTGTGAATTTCGCAGTAAATATGGACTTGACTCTGAGATAGTAGCTTCTTTCTGTGAATCCTTTGCTACTCATGTTGATCTCCCTAAGGAGAAGTGGTTTAAATATAATCCTCCCATTTAAGTAAAAGTAGTTGCACCTATTGAAATTGAAGAAAAGACTATCACTTATAATGATTCTGTTGTTCCTACTGCTTATATTGATAAACCACCTTTCCCTCTTAGAATAAAGGATCATGCTAAAGCTTCAACTGTGGTTCGTAAGAGTAATACTATAACACCTACACCCTGTGAGAAAATTAAAGTTGAACCTAGTGTTGCTATGGTTAAAGATCTCTTGGCCGATAATATTGATGGGCATGTTATTTACTTCTGTGATGAAGCTGCTAGAATTGCTAGACCCGATACTAAAAATAAACATAGACCTGTTGTAGGCATGCCTGCTATTTATGTTAAAATAGGAGATCATTGCTGTCATGGCTTATGTGATATGGGTGCTAGTGCAAGTGCAATACCTCATTCCTTATATAAAGAAATTATGCATGACATTGCACCTGCTGAGATAGAGGAAATCGATGTCACAATTAAGCTTGCCAATAGTGACACTATTTCACCAGTTGGGATTGTTAGAGATGTTGAAGTCTTGTGTGGGAAAGTCAAATATCTTACTGATTTTCTTGTTCTTGGTTCCCCACAAGATAACTTTTGTCCCATTATATTTGGTAGACCCTTCTTGAATACTGTTAATGCTAGGATAGATTGCAAAAAGGATGTTGTTACTATTGGTTTGGGGGATATGTATCATGAGTTTAATTTCGCTAAATTTCGTGGACAACCCCATGATAAAGAATTGCCTAGTAAAGATGAAATGATTGGCCTTGCTTCTATTGTCGTGCCTCCTAGTGATACTTTAGAATAATACTTGCTAGACCATGAAAATGATATGTTTATAAATGAAAGAAGGGAAATAGATGAAGTATTCTTTAAACAGGGACCTATTTTGAAACACAACTTGCCTATTTAAATCCTAGGGGATCCTCCTCCACCCAAGGGTGATCCTTTGTTTGAGCTTAAACCTTTACCTGATACTCTTAAATATGCTTATCTTGATGAGAAAGAGATATATCATGTTATTATTAGTGCTAACCTTTCAGAGCATGAAGAAAAGAAATTTATTGAAAACTCTGGAGAAGCACTGTGCTGCTATTGGATATACTCTTGATGATCTTAAGGGCATTAGTCCCACTCTATGCTAGCACAAAATAAAATTGGAGAAAGACGCGAAACCAGTTGTTGATCACCAACGATGGTTAAATCCTAAGATGAAAGAAGTGGTAAGAAAAGAAATACTAAAGCTTCTGGAGGCAGGTATACTTTATCCCGTTGCTAATAGTCAGTGGGTAAGTCATGTCCATTGTGTCCCTAAGAAGGGAGGTATTACTGTTGTTCCTAATGATAACGATGAATTGATCCCACAAAGAATTGTTACAGGTTATAGAATGGTAATTGATTTCCGCAAATTAAATAAAAATCTACTAAAAAGGATCATTACCCATTACCTTTTATTGATAAAATGCTAGAAATATTATCCAAACATACACATTTTTCCTTTCTAGATGGTTATTCTAGTTTCTCTCAAATACCTGTGTCAAAAGAGGATCAAGAAACGAAAAATTTTACCTGCCCTTTCGGTACCTTTGCTTCTAGATGTATGCCTTTTGGTTTATGCAATACACCTGCTACCTTTCAAAGATGTATTACTGCTATATTCTTTGACTTTTGTGAAAAGATTATTGAGGTTTTCATGGATGATTTCTCTGTTTATGGAACTTCTTTTGATGATTGTGTTGGGGAACGTAGTAATTTCAAAAAATTTCCTACGCACACGCAAGATCATGGTGATGCATAGCAACGAGAGGAGAGAGTGTTGTCTACGTACCAACGCAGACCGACTTCGGAAGCGATCACACAACGTAGAGGAAGTAGTCGTACGTTTTCCCGATCCGACCGATCCAAGCACCGTTACTCCGGCACCTCCGAGTTCTTAGCACACGTACAGCTCGATGACGATCCCCGGACTCCGATCCAGCAAAGCATCGGGGAAGAGTTCCGTCAGCACGACGGTGTGGTGACGATCTTGATGTTCTACCGTCGCAGGGCTTCGCCTAAGCACTACAACGATATGATCGAAGTGGAATATGGTGGCAGGGGGCACCGCACACGGCTAAGGAACGATCTCAATGATCAACTTGTGTGTCTAGAGGTGCCCCCTGCCTCCGTATATAAAGGAGCCAAGGGGGAGGGGTGCGGCCAGCCCTATGGAGGCGCAGGAGGAGTCCTACTCCTACTGGGAGTAGGACTCCCCCCCCCCAATCCTATTCCAAATAGGATTCCCAAGGGGGAAAGAGAGAGAGAGGTGGCCGGCCACCTCTCCTAGTCCTAATAGGACTAGGGGAGGGGGGGAGGCACGCAGCCCACCATGGGCAGCCCCTTTCACCTTTCCACTAAAGCCCAATAAGGCCCATATGGCTCCCGGGGGGTTCCGGTAACCTCCCGGTAATCCGGTAAAATCCCGATTTCACCCGGTACACTTCCGATATCCAAACATAGGCTTCCAATATATCAATCTTTATGTCTCGACCATTTCGAGACTCCTTGTCATGTCCGTGATCACATCCGGGACTCCGAACAACCTTCGGTACATCAAAATGCATAAACTCATAATAACTGTCATCG
Source organism: Triticum urartu (assembly GCF_056163025.1). NCBI lineage: Eukaryota > Viridiplantae > Streptophyta > Magnoliopsida > Poales > Poaceae > Triticum > Triticum urartu. The sequence continues at coordinate 61,979,636 of NC_141874.1, read as the reverse complement.
TAACGTTAAGCGTGCGGACCCTACGGTTCGAGAACAATGTAGACATGACCGAGACACGTCTCCGGTCAATAACCAATAGCGGGACCTGGATGCCCATATTGGCTCCTACATATTCTACGAAGATCTTTATCGGTCAGACCGCATAACAACATACGTTGTTCCCTTTGTCATCGGTATGTTACTTGCCCGAGATTCGATCGTCGGTATCCAATACCTAGTTCAATATCGTTACCGGCAAGTCTCTTTACTCATTCCGTAATACATCATCTCACAACTAACATCTTAGTTACAATGCTTGCAAGGCTTATGTGATGTGTATTACCGAGAGGGCCCAGAGATACCTCTCCGACAATCGGAGTGACAAATCCTAATCTCGAAATACGCCAACCCAACATGTACCTTTGGAGACACCTGTAATGCTCCTTTATAATCACCCAGTTACGTTGTGACGTTTGGTAGCACCCAAAGTGTTCCTCCGGCAAACGGGAGTTGCATAATCTCATAGTCATAGGAACATGTATAAGTCATGAAGAAAAGCAATAGCAACATACTAAACGATCGGGTGCTAAGCTAATGGAATGGGTCATGTCAATCAGATCATTCAACTAATGATGTGACCTCGTTAATCAAATAACAACTCTTTGTTCATGGTTAGGAAACATAACCATCTTTGATTAACGAGCTAGTCAAGTAGAGGCATACTAGTGACACTCTGTTTGTCTATGTATTCACACATGTATTATGTTTCCGGTTAATACAATTCTAGCATGAATAATAAACATTTATCATGATATAAGGAAATAAATAATAACTTTATTATTGCCTCTAGGGCATATTTCCTTCAGTCTCCCACTTGCACTAGAGTCAATAATCTAGATTACACAGTAATGATTCTAACACCCATGGAGCCTTGGTGCTGATCATGTTTTGCTCGTGGAAGAGGCTTAGTCAACGGGTCTGCCACATTCAGATCCGTATGTATCTTGCAAATCTCTATGTCTCCCACCTGGACTAGATCCCGGATGGAATTGAAGCGTCTCTTGATGTGTTTGGTCCTCTTGTGAAATCTGCATTCCTTTGCCAAGGCAATTGCACCAGTATTGTCACAAAAGATTTTCATTGGACCCGATGCACTAGGTATGACACCTAGATCGGATATGAACTCCTTCATCCAGACTCCTTTGTTCGCTGCTTCTGAAGCAGCTATGTACTCCGCTTCACATGTAGATCCCGCTACGACGCTTTGTTTAGAACTGCACCAACTGACAGCTCCACCGTTTAAAGTAAACACGTATCCGGTTTGCGATTTAGAATCGTCCGGATCAGTGTCATAGCTTGCATCAACGTAACCTCTTACGGTGAGCTCTTTGTCAACTCCATATACGAGAAACATATCCTTAGTCCTTTTCAGGTATTTTAGGATGTTCTTGACCGCTGTCCAGTGATCCACTCCTGGATTACTTTGGTACCTCCCTGCTAAACTTATAGCAAGGCACACATCAGGTCTGGTACACAGCATTGCATACATGATAGAGCCTATGGCTGAAGCATAGGGAACATCTTTCATTTTCTCTCTATCTTCTGCAGTGGTCGGGCATTGAGTCTGACTCAACTTCACACCTTGTAACACAGGCAAGAACCCTTTCTTTGCTTGATCCATTTTGAACTTCTTCAAAATCTTGTCAAGGTATGTGCTTTGTGAAAGTCCAATTAAGCGTCTTGATCTATCTCTATAGATCTTTATGCCTAATATGTATGCAGCTTCACCGAGGTCTTTCATTGAAAAACTCTTATTCAAGTATCCCTTTATGCTATCCAGAAATTCTATATCATTTCCAATCAGTAATATGTCATCCACATATAATATCAGAAATGCTACAGAGCTCCCACTCACTTTCTTGTAAATACAGGCTTCTCCGAAAGTCTGTATAAAACCAAATGCTTTGATCACACTATCAAAGCGTTTATTCCAACTCCGAGAGGCTTGCACCAGTCCATAAATGGATCGCTGGAGCTTGCACACTTTGTTAGCTCCCTTTGGATCGACAAAACCTTCCGGTTGCATCATATACAACTCTTCTTCCAGAAATCCATTCAGGAATGCAGTTTTGACATCCATCTGCCAAATTTCATAATCATAAAATGCGGCAATTGCTAACTTGATTCGGACAGACTTAAGCATCGCTACGGGTGAGAAGGTCTCATCGTAGTCAACCCCTTGAACTTGTCGAAAACCTTTTGTGACAAGTCGAGCTTTGTAGACAGTAACATTACCATCAGCGTCAGTCTTCTTCTTAAAGATCCATTTATTCTCAATTGCTTGCCGATCATCAGGCAAGTCAACCAAAGTCCATACTTTGTTCTCATACATGGATCCCATCTCAGATTTCATGGCTTGAAGCCACTTTGCGGAATCTGGGCTCACCATCGCTTCTTTATAGTTCGTAGGTTCATCATGATCTAGTAGCATGATTTCCAGAACTGGATTACCGTACCACTCTGGTGCGGATCTCACTCTGGTTGATCTACAAGGTTCAGTAGCATCTTGTTCTGAAGTTTCATGATCATGATCATTAACTTCCTCACTTATTGGTGTAGGTGTCGCAGAAACAGTTTTCTGTGATGTACTACTTTCCAACAAGGGAGCAGGTATAGTTACCTTGTCAAGTTCTACTTTCCTCCCACTCACTTCTTTCGAGAGAAACTCCTTCTCTAGAAAGGATCCATTATTAGCAACGAATGTCTTGCCTTCGGATCTGTGATAGAAGGTGTACCCAACAGTCTCCTTTGGGTATCCTATGAAGACACATTTCTCCGATTTGGGTTCGAGCTTATCAGGTTGAAGCTTTTTCACATAAGCATCGCAACCCCAAACTTTAAGAAATGACAACTTTGGTTTCTTGCCAAACCATAGTTCATAAGGCGTCGTCTCAACGGATATTGATGGTGCCCTATTTAACGTGAATGCGACCGTCTCTAGAGCGTATCCCCAAAATGATAGCGGTAAATCAGTAAGAGACATCATAGATCGCACCATATCTAGTAAAGTACGATTATGATGTTCGGACACACCATTACGCTGTGGTGTTCCGGGTGGCGTGAGTTGCGAAACTATTCCACAATTTTCAAATGTACACCAAACTCGTAACTCAAATATTCTCCTCCACGATCAGATCGTAGAAACTTTATTTTCTTGTTACGATGATTTTCAACTTCACTCTAAAATTCTTTGAACTTTTCAAATGTTTCAGACTTGTGTTTCATTAAGTAGATATACCCATATCTGCTTAAATCATCTGTGAAGGTGACAAAATAACGATATCCGCCACGAGCCTCAATATTCATCGGACCACATACATCGGTATGTATGATTTCCAACAAATCTGTTTCTCTCTCCATAGTACCGGAGAACGGTGTTTTAGTCATCTTGCCCATGAGGCACGGTTCGCAAGTGCCAAGTGATTCATAATCAAGTGGTTCCAAAAGTCCATCAGTATGGAGTTTCTTCATGCGCTTTACACCGATATGACCTAAACGACAGTGCCACAAGTAAGTTGCACTTTCATTATCAACTCTGCATCTTTTGGCTTCAATATTATGAATATGTGTATCACTACTGTCGAGGAAAAATAGACCACTCTTCAAAGGTGCATGACCATAAAAGATATTACTCATATAAATAGAACAACCATTATTCTCTGATTTAAATGAATAACCGTCTCGCATCGAACAAGATCCAGATATAATGTTCATGCTCAACGCTGGCACCAAATAACAATTATTTAGGTCTAATATTAATCCCGAAGGTAGATGTAGAGGTAGCGTGCCAACCGCGATCACATCGACTTTGGAACCGTTTCCCACGCGCATCGTCACCTCGTCCTTTTCCAGTGTTCGCTTAATCCGTAGTCCCTGTTTCAAGTTGCAAATATTAGCAACAGAACCAGTATCAAATACCCAGGTGCTACTGCGAGCTCTAGTAAGGTACACATCAATAACATGTATATCACATATACCTTTGTTCACCTTGCCATCCTTCTTATCCGCAAAATACTTGGGGCAGTTCCGCTTCCAGTGACCAGTCTGCTTGCAGTAGAAGCACTCAGTTTCAGGCTTAGGTCCAGACTTGGGTTTCTTCTCCTGAGCAGCAACTTGCTTGCTGTTCTTCTTGAAGTTCCCCTTCTTCTTCCCTTTGCCCTTTTTCTTGAAACCAGCGGTCTTGTTAACCATCAACACTTGATGCTCCTTCTTGATTTCTACCTCCGCAGTTTTCAGCATTGCGAAGAGCTCGGGAATAGTCTTGTTCATCCCTTGCATATTATAGTTCATCACGAAGCTCTTGTAGCTTGGTGGCAGTGATTGGAGAATTCTGTCCATGACGCAATCATCTGGAAGATTAACTCCCATCTGAATCAAGTGATTATTATACCCAGACATTTTGAGTATATGCTCACTGACAGAACTGTTCTCCTCCATCTTGCAGCTATAGAACTTATTGGAGACTTCATATCTCTCAATCCGGGCATTTGCTTGAAATATTAACTTCAACTCCTGGAACATCTCATATGCTCCATGACGTTCAAAACGTCGTTGAAGTCCCGATTCTAAGCTGTAAAGCATGGCACACTGAACTATCGAGTAGTCATCAGCTTTGCTCTGCCAGACGTTCATAACATCTGGTGTTGCTCCAGCAGCAGGCCTGGCACCCAGCGGTGCTTCCAGGACGTAATTCTTCTGTGCAGCAATGAGGATAATCCTCAAGTTACGGACCCAGTCCGTGTAATTGCTACCATCATCTTTCAACTTTGCTTTCTCAAGGAACGCATTAAAATTCAACGGAACAACAACACGAGCCATGTATCTACAATCAACATAAACAAGCAAGATACTATCAGGTACTAAGTTCATGATAAGTTTAAGTTCAGTTAATCAAATTACTTAAGAACTCCCACTTAGATAGACATCCCTCTAATCCTCTAAGTGATCACGTGATCCAAATCAACTAAACCATAACCGATCATCACGTGAGATGGAGTAGTTTTCAATGGTGAACATCGTTATGTTGATCATATCTACTATATCATTCACGCTCGACCTTTCGGTCTCCGTGTTCCGAGGCCATATCTGCATATGCTAGGCTCGTCAAGTATAACCTGAGTATTCCGCATGTGCAACTGTTTTGCACCCGTTGTATTTGAACGTAGAACCTATCACACCCGATCATCACGTGGTGTCTCAGCACGAAGAACTTTCGCAATGGTGCATACTCAGGGAGAACACTTCTTGATAACTAGTGAGAGATCATCTTATAATGCTACCGTCAATCAAAGCAAGATAAGATGCATAAAAGATAAACATCACATGCAATCAATATAAGTGATATGATATGGCCATCATCATCTTGTGCCTGTGATCTCCATCTCCGAAGCACCGTCATGATCACCATCGTCACCGGCGCGACACCTTGATCTCCATCGTAGCATCGTTGTCGTCTCGCCAATCTTATGCTTCCACGACTATCGCTACCGCTTAGTGATAAAGTAAAGCATTACAGCGCGATTGCATTGCATACAATAAAGCGACAACCATATGGCTCCTGCCAGTTGCCGATAACTCGGTTACAAAACATGATCATCTCATACAATAAAATTCAGCATCATGCCTTGACCATATCACATCACAACATGCCCTGCAAAACCAAGTTAGACGTCCTCTACTTTGTTGTTGCAAGTTTTACGTGGCTGCTACGGGCTTAAGCAAGAACCAATCTCACCTACGCATCAAAACCACAACGATAGTTTGTCAAATAGAATCTGTTTTAACCTTCGCAAGGACCGGGCGTAGCCACACTTGATTCAACTAAAGTTGGAGAGACAATCGCCCGCAAGCCACCTGTGTGCAAAGCACGTCGGGAGAACCGGTCTCGCGTAAGCGTACGCGTAATGTTGGTCCGGGTCGTCTCGTCCAACAATACCGCCGAACCAAAGTATGACATGCTGGTAGGCAGTATGACTTATATCGCCCACAACTCACTTGTGTTCTACTCGTGCATATAACATCAACACATAAAACCTAGGCTCTGATACCACTTTTGGGGAACGTAGTAATTTCAAAAAAATTCCTACGCACACGCAAGATCATGGTGATGCATTGCAACGAGAGGAGAGAGTGTTGTCTACGTACCAATGCAGACCGACTGCGGAAGCGATCACACAACGTAGAGGAAGTAGTCGTACGTTTTCCCAATTCGACCGATCCAAGCACCGTTACTCCGGCACCTCCGAGTTCTTAGCACACGTACAGCTCGATGACGATCCGCGGACTCCGATCCAGCAAAGCATCGGGGAAGAGTTCCGTCAGCATGACGGCGTGGTGACGATCTTGATGTTCTACCGTCGCAGGGCTTCGCCTAATCACTACAATGATATGATCGAAGTGGAATATGGTGGCAGGGGGCACCGCACACGGCTAAGGAACGATCTCAATGATCAACTTGTGTGTCTAGAGGTGCCCCTACCTCCGTATATAAAGGAGCCATGGGGAGGGGTGCGGCCAGCCCTATGGAGGCGCAGGAGGAGTCCTACTCCTACTGGGAGTAGGACTCCCCCCCCCAATCCTATTCCAAATAGGATTCCCAAGGGGGAAAGAGAGAGAGAGGTGGCCGGCCACCTCTCCTAGTCCTAATAGGACTAGGGGAGGGGGGGAGGCACGCAGCCCACCATGGGCAGCCCCTTTCACCTTTCCACTAAAGCCCAATAAGGCCCATATGGCTCCCGGGGGGTTCCGGTAACCTCCCGGTAATCCGGTAAAATCCCGATTTCACCCGGAACACTTCCGATATCCAAACATAGGCTTCCAATATATCAATCTTTATGTCTCGACCATTTCGAGACTCCTCGTCATGTCCGTGATCACATCCGGGACTCCGAACAACCTTTGGTACATCAAAATGCATAAACTCATAATAACTGTCATCGTAACGTTAAGCGTGCGGACCCTACGGTTCGAGAACAATGTAGACATGACCGAGACACGTCTCCGGTCAATAACCAATAGTGGGACCTGGATGCCCATATTGGCTCCTACATATTCTACGAAGATCTTTATCGGTCAGACCGCATAACAACATACGTTGTTCCCTTTGTCATCGGTATGTTACTTGCCCGAGATTCGATCGTCGGTATCCAATACCTAGTTCAATCTCGTTGCCGGCAAGTCTCTTTACTCATTCCGTAATACATCATCTCACAACTAACATCTTAGTTACAATGCTTGCAAGGCTTATGTGATGTATATTACCGAGAGGGCCCAGAGATACCTCTCCGACAATCGGAGTGACAAATCCTAATCTCGAAATACGCCAACCCAACATGTACCTTTGGAGACACCTGTAATGCTCCTTTATAATCACCCAGTTACGTTGTGACGTTTGGTAGCACCCAAAGTGTTCCTCAGGAAAACGGGAGTTGCATAATCTCATAGTCATAGGAACATGTATAAGTCATGAAGAAAAGCAATAGCAACATACTAAACGATCGGGTGCTAAGCTAATGGAATGGGTCATGTCAATCAGATCATTCAACTGACCTCGTTAATCAAATAACAACTCTTTGTTCATGGTTAGGAAACATAACCATCTTTGATTAACGAGCTAGTCAAGTAGAGGCATACTAGTGACACTCTGTTTGTCTATGTATTCACACATGTATTATGTTTCCGGTTAATACAGTTCTAGCATGAATAATAAACATTTATCATGATACAAGGAAATAAATAATAACTTTATTATTGCCGTTAGGGCATATTTCCTTCAGATTGCTTAAGCAACCATGATCAAGTTTTGCTGAGATGTGAAGAAACTAATCTTGTCTTGAATTGGGACAAGTGCCACTTTATAGTTAATGAAGGTATTGTCTTGGGGCATAAAATTTTGGAAAAAGGTATTGAACTTGATAAAGCTAAAGTTGATGCTATTGAAAAGATGTCGTGTCCTAAGGACATTAAAGGTATAAGAAGTTCCCTTGGTCATGCCGGTTTTTATAGGAGGTTCATTAAAGAGTTCTCTAAAATTTCCAGGCCTCTGACTAATCTCTTACAAAAATATGTTCCATTTGTCTTTCATGATGATTGTGTAGAAGCATTTGAAATACTTAAGAAAGCCTTGATTTCTGCACCTATTCTTCAGCCACCTGATTGGAATTTACCCTTTGAAATTATGTGTGATGCTACTGATTATGTTGTAGGGGTTGTTCTAGGACAAAGAGTTAATAAGAAATTAAATGTTATCCAATATGCTAGTAAGAATCTGGACAGTGCCCAGAGAAATTATGCCACTACTGAAAAAGAATTTTTAGCAATTGTGTTTGCTTTTGATAAGTTCAGACCTTATATTGTTGATTCTAAAGTAACTGTTCACACTGATCATGCTGCTATTAAATATCTTATGGAAAAGAAAGATGCTAAACCTAGACTTATTAGATGGGTTCTCTTGCTACAAGAATTTGATTTGCATATTATCGATAGAAAGGGAGCTGAGAACCCCGTTGTAGACAACTTGTCTAGGTTAGAGAATGTTCCTGATAACTCACTACCTATTGATGATAGCTTTCCTGATGAACAATTAGTTGTCATAAATGCTTCTCGTACTTCTCCATGGTATGTTGATCATGCCAATTACATTGTTGCTAAATTTATACCACCTAGTTTCACATACCAACAAAAGAAAAAAATTCTATGATTTAAGACATTACTTCTGGCATGACCCACACCTTTATAAAGAAGGAGTAGATGGTGTTATTAGATGTTGTGTACCTGAGCATGAACAGGAACAGATCCTACGCAAGTGTCACTCCGAGGCATATGGAGGACACCATGCTGGAGATAGAACTGCACATAATGTATTGCAATCCGGTTTTTATTGGTCTGCTCTCTTCAAGGATGCCTGTAAGTTCGTCTTGTCTTGTGATGAATGTCAAAGAATTGGTAATATTAGTAGACGTCAAGAAATGCCTATGAATTATTCACTTGTTATTGAACCATTTGATGTTTGGGGCTTTGAATATATGGGACCGTTTCCTTCCTCTAATGGGTATACACATATTTTAGTTGCTGTTTATTACGTTACTAAGTGGGTAGAAGCTATTCCAACTAGTAGTGTTGATTATAACACCTCTATTAAGATGCTTAAAGAAGTTATTTTTCCGAGGTTTGGAGTCCCTAGATACTTAATGACTGATGGTGGTTCGCATTTTATTCATGGTTCTTTTCGTAAAATGCTTACTAAGTATGATGTTAATCATAGAATTGCATCCCCATATCATCCACAGTCTAGTGGTCAAGTACAGTTAAGTAATAGAGAGCTTAAATTAATTTTGCAAAAGACTGTTAATAGATCTAGAAAGAATTGGTCAAAGAAACTTGATGTTGCATTATGGGCTTATAGAACTGCATATAAAAACCCTATGGGTATGTCTCCGTATAAAATGGTTTATGGAAAAGCTTGTCATTTACCTCTCGAACTAGAACATAAGGCATATTGGTCCATTAAAGAGCTCAATTATGATTTCAAACTTGCCGGTGAGAAGAGGATTTTTGACATTAGCTCACTTGATGAATGGAGAACCCAGGCTTATGAGAATGCCAAACTGTTTAAAGAAAAAGTTAAAAGATGGCATGACAAAAGGATACAAAAGCATGAGTTTAATGTAGGTGATTATGTTTTGCTATACTACTCTCGTTTAAGATTTTTTGCAGGCAAACTCCTCTCAAAATGGGAAGGTCCTTACATCATCGAGGAGGTCCTTACATCATCGTTCTGGTGCCATAAAAATCAACAACTTCGAAGGCACAAATCCGAGGATGGTGAACGGTCAAAGAATCAAACATTATATCTCAGGTAATCCCATAAATTTTGAAACTAATGTTATTGAAACTGTAACCCCGACGGAATACATAAGGGACACTTTCCAGAACATTCCAGACTCCGAAAAGGAAGAGGTATGAGGTACAGTAAGTAAACCGACTCCAAAATAGTTCTAATAGCATTTTCTCCATTTTGGAATATTTAAGAAAATAGGAAAATAAGAAGCAGTCCGGGAAGGACACGAGGCGTCCCCGAGGGTGGAGGGCGCGCCCCCTGCCTCGGGGGCACCTTGTGTGCTCTCTGGATTCCGTTTTCTTGCATGATACTTCTTTTGGTCGGTAAAAATTCATTATATAATCTCCCGAAGGTTTTGACCACTGTATCACGCAAATATCTTCTGTCTTTGTTTCGAGCTATTTTTCTGATAGATCTAGATCGCCATGACGTCTCCAAGTGCCCCCAAGGACAAGTTCTTCGAGAAGGTCATCAACCCCTACCTTGCGGAGGTGCTGCAACACCCTTAAACCATTGAGATGCGTGAGGGGTTGCTGCACATCCGTGATGTTGAGGGACCAAGGAGGACCGGAAGCATGGAGACAAGACTCGAGGCAATGGAGCAACAAGTTTTCAAGTGCCAAGAGATGGTGGAGCGTGGACTCGACGCCAACCACATAATGATCACGGAGTTCACTAACAACACCAAGCAAGATGCCAGGAACATCGGGGAGACCATCTTCAAGCTTCACGAGAAAATCAGGCATCTCCAAGCCCAGATCTATGACCTGAAAAACCAAAACTGTGAGTATGAATATAGATTCAAGAGGATGAGTTTGGCTGCAGATTTGAGGATTCCAGAGACTCGATCATCCTTCTATGATGGTGAGCCTATGCCATGGAAGATGGACGACAAGCCCACATCATCAACAACTCCATCATCACCACCTCCGAGGAAGGAGGCATAAACACATGGGTATGGGCATTCCCCTTGGCAACTGCCAAGCTTGGGGGAGTGCCCCGGTATCTTATCATCATCATCACACTTTTGTCTTTAACGTTTTTCTAGTTTGATCCTTTTGGTAATATCTTGATCTAGTAGAATAAAGTTTTAGTATGATCTAGTTTTGAGTTTTGCTTTATGATCCTTCTATGTAATCGAGTCCGTGAATTATATAATAAAGATTAGTGTTGAGTCAAGGGCTTTGCCATCTTGCTATGATCTTGAGGGAATAAAAATAAAAAAAGAAGAGAAAGAACAAAAAGAAATAAAGAGATCATATGGATCTTATGGAGAGTAATGACTTCACATAGAAAGAGTATGATGAATAAAAGTTGTTGAGAGTTGACAAACATAGTTTTGGTCGTCATTGCAATTAATAGGAAGTAATAAAGAAAGAGAGGTCTTCACATATAAATATACTATCTTGGACATATTTTATGATTGTGAGCACTCATTAAAATATGACATGCTAAAGAGTTGATGTTGGACAAGGAAGACAACGTAATGGGTTATGTTTTCCTACATCCGAAATAAATTATGTTGTCATGGATCATACAACTTGTTGGGCTTGCCTTTCCCTCTTATGCTAGCCAAATTCTTTGTACCAAGTAGAGATACTACTTGTGCTTCCAAATATCCTTAAATCCAGTTTTGCCATGAGAGTCCACCATATCTACCTATGGATTGAGTAAGATCCTTCAAGTAAGTTGTCATTGTTGCAAGCAATAAAAATTGCTCTCTAAATATGTATGATTTATTAGTGTGGAGAAAATAAGCTTTATACGATCTTGTGATGTGGAAGAAATAAAAGCAACGGACTGCATAATAAAGGTCCATATCACAAGTGGCAATATAAAGTGACGTTCTTTTGCATTAAGATTTCATGCATCCAACCATAAAAGCACATGACAAATCTCTGCTTCCCTCTGCGAAGGGCCTATCTTTTATTCTTGTCTTATACTTCATACAAGAGTCATGGTGATTTTCACCTTTCCTTTTTACATTTTATCCTTTGGCAAGCACAATGTGTTGGAAAGATCCTGATATATATATAAATAATTGGATGTGAGTTTTAATGAACTATTATTGTTGACATTACCCTTGAGGTAAAAGGTTGGGAGGCAATACTATAAGCCCCTATCTTTCTCTGTGTCTGATTAAAACTCCATACCCATAAATATTGCGTGAGTGTTAGCAATTGTGAAAGACTAAATGATAGTTGAGTATGTGGACTTGCTGAAAAGCTCTTATATTGACTCTTTCCAATGTTATGATAAATTGCAATTGCTTTAATGACTGAGATTATAGTTTGTTAGTTTTTAATGAATTTTATGATTCATACTTGGAACTGTGAATGAATTGTTACTTTAGCATAAGAGATCATATGACAATATATATATATAAGTTGCTGTTCTAAGAATGATCATGATGCTTTCATGTCCGTATTTTATTTTTTATCGACACCTCTACTCTAAACATGTGGTCATATTTTTCGATATCGGTTTCCGCTTGAGGACAAGCGAGGTCTAAGCTTGGGGGAGTTGATACATCCATTTTGCATCCTGCTTTTATATCGATATTTATTGCATTATGGGATATTATTATGCATTATGTCACAATACTTATGCATATTCTCTCTTATTTTACAAGGTTTACATGAAGAGGGGGAATGCCGATAGCTGGAATTCTGGGCTGGAAAAGGAGCAAATATTAGAGACCTATTCTGCACAACTCCAAAAGTCCTTAAACTTCACGGGAGCATGTTTCAGAATATATAAAAAAATATCGGGCAAAGGAAGTACCAGAGGGGGCCACCCAGCATCCATGAGGGTGGTGGCGCGCCCCCCTGCCTCGTGGGCCCTTGGCAGGCCTCCAGTGCCCATCTTCTTCTATATGAGGTCTTTTGCCCTAAAAAAATCATAAGCTAGCTCACGGGATGAAACTCCGCCGCCACGAGGCGGAACCTTGGCAGAACCAATCTAGGGCTCCGGCGGAGCTGTTCTGCCGGGGAAATTTCCCTTCGGGAGGGGGAAATCATCACCACCGTCATCATCATCGATCCTCTCATCAGGAGGGGGTCAATATCCATCAACATTTTCACCAGCACCATCTCATCTCAAACCCTAGTTCAGCTCTTATATACAATCTTTGTCCCAAAACCTCATATTGGTACCTGTGGGTTGCTATTAGTGTTGATTACTCTTTGTAGTTGATGCTAGTTGGTTTATTCTGTGGAAAATCATATGTTCAGATCCTTTATGCATATTAATACCCCTCTGATTATGAACATGAATATGATTTGTGAGTAGTTATGTTTGTTCCTGAGGACATGGGAGAAGTATTTCTATAAGTAGTCATGTGAATTTGGTATTCGTTCGATATTTTGATGAGATGTATGTTGTCTTTCCTCTAGTGGTGTCATGTGAACGTCGACTACATGACACTTCACCATTGTTTGGGCCTAGATGAAGGCATTGGGAAGTAATAAGTAGATGATGGGTTGCTAGAGTGACAGAAGCTTAAACCCTAGTTTATGAGTTGCTTCGTAAGGGGCTGATTTGGATCCATATGTTTCATGCTATGGTTAGGTTTACCTTAATACTTCTTTTGTAATTGCGGATGCTTGCAAGAGGGGTTAATCATAAGTGGGATGCTTGTCCAAGGAAGGGCAGTACCCAAGCACCGGTCCACCCACATATCAAATTATCAAAGTACCGAACGCGAATCATATGAACGTGATGAAAACTAGCTTGACGATAATTCCCATATGTCCTAGGGAGCGCTTTCCTTTATATAAGAGTTTGTTCAGGCTTGTCTTTTGCTGCAAAAAGGATTGCGCCATCTTGCTGCACCTTATTTACTTTAATTATTTGTTACCCGTTACAAATTACCTTACCACAAAACTATCTGTTACCGATACTTTCAGTGCTTGCAGAGAATACCTTACTGAAAACTGCTTATCATTTCCTTCTGCTCCTCGTTGGGTTCGACACTCTTACTTATCGAAAGGACTATGATAGATCCCCTATACTTGTGGGTCATCAGTAGCATTATAAGATGATCTCTCACTAAATTCCAAGGTACAAGTGTTCTCCCTGAGTATGCACCATTGCTACAGTTCGTCGTGCCGAGACACCATGTGATGATCGGGCGTGATAAGCTCTATATTCACATACAACGGGTGCAAGCCAGTTTTGCACACGCAGAATACTTGAGTTAAACTTGACGAGCCTAGCATATGCAGATATGGCCTCGGAACACTGAGACCGAAAGGTCGAGCGTGAATCATATAGTAGATATGATCAACATAGTGATGTTCACCATTGAAAACTACTCTGTCTCACGTGATGATCGGACATGGTTTAGTTGATATGGATCACATGATCACTTAGATGATTAGAAGGATGTCTATCTAAGTGGGAGTCGTTAAATGGCCCATGCTACTATTCCATTGAATTTTAATGCGTTCCTAGAGAAAGCTAAGTTGAAAGATGATGGTAGAAATTACACGAACTGGGTCCATAACTTGAGGATTATCCTCATTGCTGCACAGAAGAATTACGTCCTGGAAGCACCGCTAGGTGCCAAACCCGTTGTAGGAGAAACACCAGATTTTATGAATGTCTGGCAGAGCAAAGCTGATGACTACTCGATAGTTCAGTGTGCCATGCTTTACGGCTTAGAACCAGGACTTCAACGACGTTTTAAACATCATGGAGCATATGAGATGTTCCAGGAGTTGAAGTTAATATTTCAAGCAAATGCTCGGATTGAGAGATATGAAGTCTCCAATAAGTTCTACAGCTGCAAAATGGAGGAGAATAGTTCTGTCAGTGAACATATACTCAGAATATCTGGGTACCACAATCACTTGACTCAGTTGGGAGTTAATCTTCTGGTTGATAGTGTCATTGATAGAGTATTTCAATCACCGCCACCAAGATACAAAAGCTTCGTGATGAACTATAATATGCAAGTGTAGCGACCAGACCTCAAACGGTCCAATCTCTGTTCTCTGGTGTCATCCCTGGATCAGTAATGCTGACACCACACAGTACTTGAAGGATTTATAACAGAGTAGCAATCACACACTTATTACATCGAGTATCCCAAAAGAGAACTTATTACAATAAATATGGCTTAAGGCCATCTAATAACGATAACAGCGGAAGGCTTGGAAGATAAGTGGGTCCATCAACTCCAACGGCATCACTGAGTATAGAACCACGACCTAAAGGCACCTTACTCGTTGTCTGAAAAGTCTGCAACATGAACGTTGCAGCCCGAAATGGGTCAGCACATGGAATATGCTGGCAATGTAACACATAGAGAGCAATGAAGGAATAAGACTATACTATATGCATATTTGGCTAGTGGAAAGCTCTATGGTTACAGTTTTGCGTAAAGCCAACTTTTCCCTACTGCAAAGGAATAAATTTTATTTAAGTATCATGGTAGTTGTTAAACATTGAGAGTGTAGACACGCTCTCAATCCCAATTAAACAACAAAATTAATTAGAGTAGCATGATGAGATTCACATGATAATCCAAGTACTAGATACTCAAGATGTCCATAACCGGGGACACGGCTAATCATGATTAGCTTATACACTCTGCAGAGGTTTGCGCATTTTTCCCCACAAGACTCGATCTCCTCCGTTGGGATTCTCGCACTATATGGTGTTTGAGAAACAGATGACCGAGACATAGTCTTTTAGAAGCGCTCACACCTTACGAACGGGTAGACCGTTACACCTACTTTCCCCTAGATCTGCTAGTCTACCACTGTAAGAGTTCGCACAACTTAGTCAACTACGCTAGAGCCCATATTAGCTTGTGGCTGCACACGGAAGTTTCTAGCATGAATAATCTCATGATCCCTTTGAGCCTGGGTGGCGGTCCAAAAGAAAACAGGCAATCGCTGGAATACCCAGGTGCCTCAATCCACCCAGATGTGTATTTAAGTTGCCACCTTAGATAAACCATTAATTGAACAAACTCACATCTGTCATGGATTTCACTCACCCAATCCACGTCTACTAGCATAGCATGGCGATATAAGCAAACGTAGAAGTAACTCCCAAAGGTTTAATAACAGAACAGGTAATGGGCACTACCTCATCTACTTCCCAAACCCACAATTTAATTAGATCCTAAACATGCAATGTGTGAGGATTGATCTAATGCAATAAAACTGGGTAGTATGAGGTATGATCAAAGTGTTACTTGCCTTGCTGATGATCCGCAAAACCTAGCGATTCGAAGTAGCAAGCGGAGCACTCCGGGTACTCTCTATCGCAAACAAACAAGCATACAATAAGTACTCAACTAATGCACAGATAAAAGTCAAATAAGAGATCTAACCAGAAAGTTCAACTTAAGAACTCCGGTTGGCAAAAAGAACCAAAACGAACGAATCAACGAAAGACAAACGGCAAAAGAAACAGGCTTCATTTACTATTCTGGATCTAGGTCAAATTTTACAGAGGCAAAAACTTGTTTGAGTTGGTTAAATGAAAAGAGGGTTTCGAGATGAAACTCCAGGCGCTTGAATCGCCTGATTCCGATAAACGAGTGAAAAGTTATACTAGAACGAAAATCGGATTAGGAATCGCGATCAGAAAAATCGCGGATTTAATCCGAGAAAAGAGAAACGATGAACAGATCTAAACGATGAACGCGTTCGCTAAAATGAACGAACGAGCGAACGCTCTCTAAATAAACTAAACCGGAAAAAAACCGAACCTGAGAAAATAAAATAAACGGATCTAGGTTTTCGAAAAAAACCAATCGGTTTTCTTCGCGAAAACCGAGGCAACAGCGGCTACCTCGGGCGACTCCGGCGAACGGCGGCGGGGCGGCGCGGCTCCAGCGGCGGCGCGTGGATCGAGGCGGCGGGAGGCGGCGGCGCCACGCGGATCGAGGTGGCTAGGATTTCGGCTGGGGCTGCGGCTCCGCTCGAGCCCTCGCGACTATAAAGGCCGGCCGGGCCAGGTGTCCTGGTCGGACACGGCCCGGTTAGGTCGGTTTGACTTTTTTTTAAATAATTACGCTCAGAAAAAAACAAAAGGAATACTAAACGGAATCTAAAAATCCCGAAATAAATTTTCCCCGGCTTCTAAAATCAAGCCGCACAGGATGAACATTTATTTGGGGCCTAAATGAAATTTTGAAAAACGCGCATTTTTCCTAAATTCAAATAAAATAGCAAATAAATCCAAAATAAAATCTTATTTGATTTTTTATTAAATCCTCAATATTTCTTTTATTTTGGGAAAGTCATTTTATTCCCTCTCTCATATTTTGATAATAGAAATAATTGAATATAAAATAAATAAAATCAAATGATCCTATTTTCAAAATTTGAGAGAACTCAAATATGACAATAACGAAATCCCCAACTCTCTCCAAGGGTCCTTGAGTTGCATGAAATTTCTGGATCAACCAAAATGCAATAAAATATGATATGCAATGATGATCTAGTGTGTAACATTCCAAATTGAAACTTTGGGATGTTACAGCAAGGGATGGATAAGACAATTCCCGAGCTCTTCGCAATGCTAAAGGCTGCGGAGGTAGAAATCAAGAAGGAGCATCAAGTGTTGATAGTAAACAAGAACACTAGTTTCAAGAAGAAGGGCAAAGGGAAGAAGGGGAACTTCAAGAAGAATGGCAAACAAGTTGTTGCTCAAGTGAAGATGCCCAAGTCTGGACCTAAGCCTGAGACTGAGTGCTTCTACTGCAAAGGGACTAGTCACCGGAAGCGGAACTGCCCCAAGTATTTGGCGGATAAGAAGGATAGCAAAGTGAAAGGTATATTTGATATACATGTTATTGATGTGTACCTTACTAATTCTCGTAGTAGCACTTGGGTATTTGATACTGGTTCTATTGCTCATATTTGCAACTCGAAACAGGGGCTACGGATTAAGCGAAGATTGGCTAAGGACGAGGTGACGATGCGCGTGGGAAATGGTTCCAAAGTCGATGTGATCGCCGTCGGCACGCTACCTCTACATCTACCATCGAGATTAGTTTTAGACCTGAATAATTGTTATTTGGTGCCAGCGTTAAGCATGAACATTATATCTGGATCTTGTTTGACACGAGACGCTTATTCATTTAAATCAGAGAATAATGGTTGTTCTATTTATATGAGTAATATCTTTTATGGTCATGCACCCTTGATGAGTGGTCTATTTTTATTGAAGCTCGATAGTAGTGATACACATATTCATAGTATTGAAGCCAAAATACATAAGTTTTATAATGATAGTGCAACTTATTTGTGGCACTGCCATTTAGGTCATATTGGTGTAAAGCACATGAAGAAACTCCATGCTGATGGTCTTTTGGAATCACTTGATTATGAATCACTTGATGCTTGCAAACCATGCCTCATGGGCAAGACGACTAAGACTCCATTCTCCGGAACAATGGAGCAAGCAACAGACTTATTGGAAATAATACATACTAATGTATGCGGTCCGATGAGTGTTGATGCCCGCGGCGGGTATCGTTATTTTCTGGCCTTCACAGATGATTTGAGCAGATATGGGTATATCTACTTGATGAAACACAAGTCTGAACCATTTGAAAAGTTCAAAGAATTTCAGAGTGAAGTGGAAAATCATCATAACAAGAAAATAAAGTTTCTACGATCTGATTGTGGAGGAGAATATTTGAGTTACGAGTTTGGTCTTCATTTGAAACAGTGCGGGATAGTTTTGCAACTCACGCCACCCCGAACACCACAACGTAATGGTGTGCCCGAACGTCGTAACCGCACTTTATTAGATATGGTGCGATCTATGATGTCTCTTACTGATTTACCACTATCATTTTGGGGTTATGCTTTAGAGACGGCTGCATTCACTTTATAGGGAACCATCTAAATCTGTTGAGACGACACCATATGAACTGTGGTTTGGCAAGAAACCCAAGTTGCCATTTCTGAAAGTTTGGCGCTGCGATGCTTATGTGAAAAAGCTTAAACCTGATAAGGTCGAACCCAAATCAGAGAAATATGTCTTCATAGGATACCCAAAGGAGACTGTTGGGTACACCTTCTATCACAGATCCGAAGGCAATATATTCGTTGCTAAGAATGGATCCTTTCTAGAGAAGGAGTTTTCTCTCGAAAGAAGTGAGTGGGAGGAAAGTAAAACTTGATGAGGTAATTGTTTCTACTCCCTTATTGGAATGTAGTTTATCACAGAAATCAGTTCCAGTGATTCCTACACCAGTTAGTGAGGAAGCTAATAATGATGATCATGAAACTTCTGATCAAGTTACTACTGAACCTCGTAGGTTAACCAAAGTAAGATCCGCACCAGAGTGGTATGGTAATGCTGTTCTGGAAGTCATGTTACTTGACCATGACGAACCTATGAACTATGAGGAAGCGATGATGAGCCCAGATTCCACAAAATGGCTTGAGGCCATCAAATCTGAGATGGGATCCATGTATGAGAACAAAGTGTGGACTTTGGTTTACTTGCCCAATGATTGGCAGGCCATAGAGAATAAATGGATCTTCAAGAAGAAGACTGATGCTGACGGTAATGTTACTGTCTACAAAATCTCGAGTGGTTGCGAAAGGTTTTCGACAAGTTCAAGGAGTTGACTACGATGAGACCTTCTCACCCGTAGCGATGCTTAAGTTCGTCTGAATCATGTTAGCAATTGCCGCATTTTATGATTATGAAATTTGGCAAATGGATGTCAAAACTACATTCCTTAATGGATATCTTAAAGAAGAGTTGTATACGATGCAACCAGAAGGTTTTGTCGATCCAAAATGTGCTAACAAAGTGTGCAAGCTCCAGCGATCCATTTATGGACTGGTGCAAGCATCTCGGAGTTGGAATATATGCTTTGATAGTGTGATCAAAGCATATGGTTTTATATAGACTTTTGGAGAAGCATGAATTTATAAGAAAGTGAGTGGGAGCTCTGTAGCATTTCTGATATTATATGTAGATGACATATTGTTGATCGGAAATGGTACTAAATTTCTGAATAGCATAAAAGGATACTTGAATAAGTATTTTTCAATGAAAGACATTGGTGAAGCTTCTTATACATTGGGCATCAAGATCTATAGAGATAGATCAAGACGCTTAATTGGACTTTCACAAAGCACATACCTTGATAAAGTTTTGAAGAAGTTCAAAACGGATCAAGCAAAGAAAGGGTTCTTGTTTGTGTTCCAATGTGTGAAGTTGAGTCAGACTCAATGCCCGACCACTGCATAAGATAGAGAGAAAATGAAAGTCATTCCCTATGCTTCAGCCATAGGGTCTATCATGTATGAAATGCTATGTACCAGACCTGATGTGTGCCTTGCTATTAGTTTAGCAGGGAGGTACCAAAGTAATCCAGGAGGGGATCACTGGATAGCGGTCAAGAACATCCTGAAATACCTGAAAAGGACTAAGGATATGTTTCTCATTTATGGAGGTGATAAAGAGCTTATCGTAAACGGTTACGTCGATGCAAGCTTTGACACAGATCCGGATGACTCTAAGTCACAAACCAGATACATGTTTATATTGAATGGTGGAGCTATCAGTTGGTGTAGTTCCAAGCAGAGCGTCATGGTGGGATCTACGTGTGAAGTGGAGTACATAGCTGCTTCAGAAGCAGCAAATGAAGGAGTCTGGATGAAGGAGTTCATATCCGATTTAGGTGTCATACCTAGTGCATCGGGTCCAATGAAAATCTTTTGTGACAATACTGGTGTAATTGCCTTGGCAAAGGAATCCAAAAAGAACCAAGCACATCAAGAGACGCTTCAATCCCATCCGTGATCAAGTCAAGGAGGGAGACATAGAGATTTTCAAGATACATACGGATCTGAATGTTGCAGACCCATTGACTAAGCCTCTCTCACGAGCAAAACATGATCAGCACCAAGACTCCATGGGTGTTAGAATCATTACTATTTAATCTAGATTATTGACTCTAGTGCAAGTGGGAGACTGAAGGAAACATGCCCTAGAGGCAATAATAAAATTGTTATTTATATTCCATTATATCATGGTAAATGTTTATTATTCATGCTAGAATTGTATTAACCGGAAACTTAGTGCATGTGTGAATACATAGACAAACAGAGTGCCACTAGTATGCCTCTACATGACTAGCTCGTTAATCAAAGATGGTTAAGTTTCCTAGCCATAGACATGAGTTGTCATTAGAGAATGATGTGATTGACAAGACCCATCTGTTAGCTTAGCACTATGATCATTTAGTTTATTGCTATTGCTTTCTTCATGACTTATACATGTTCCTATGACTATGAGATTATGCAACTCCCGAATACCGGTGGAACACTTAGTGTGCTACCAAATGTCACAACGTAACTGGGTGATTATAAAGATGCTCTACAGGTGTCTCCGATGGTGTTTGTTGAGTTGGCATAGATCGAGATTAGGATTTGTCACTCCGATTGTCGAAGAGGTATCTCTGGGCGCTCTCGGTAATGCACATCGCTATAAGCCTTGCAAGCAATGTGACTAATGAGTTAGTTGCGGGATGATGCACTACAGAATGAGTAAAGAGACTTGCCGGTAACGGTATTGAACTAGGTATGATGATAACGACGATCGAATCTCGGGCAAGTAACATACCGATGACAAAGGGAACAACGTATGTTGTTGTGCGGTTTGACCAATAAAGATCTTCGTAGAATATGCAGGAAACAATATGAGCATCCAGGTTCCCCTGTTGGTTATTGACCGGAGAAGTGTCTCGGTCATGTCTACATAGTTCTCGAACCCGTAGGGTCCGCACGCTTAACGTTCGATGACGATTGGTATTATGAGTTTATGTGATTTGATGTCCTGAAGGTTGTTCGGAGTCCCGGATGAGATCACGGACATGATGAGGAGTCTCGAAATGGTCGAGCATAAAGATTGATATATTGGAGCATGTTTTTCGGACACCGAAAGTGTTCCGGAGAGTTTCGGATAAAACCAGAGTACCCGAGGGTTACCGGACCCCCCCCCGGGGGGGGGGGGGAGTTAGTGGGCCACCATGGGCCTTAGAGGAGAGAGGGCCGGCCGGGAGGTGGCGCGTGCCCCCCAAGTCCGAATTGGACAAGGGGTGGGGGCAGCGCCCCCCCTCCTTCCTTCTCTCCCCTTTCTCCTTCCTTCCCCTTCTTGTTGGACTAGGAAATTGGGGGACCTACTCCTGGTAGGAGTAGGATTCCCCCCCCCCCACTTGGGCGTGCCCCTTGAGGCCAACCGGCACCCTCCTCCCCTCCTTTATATACGGGGGAGGGGCACCCCATAGACACACAAGTTGATTTCTTAGTCATGTGCGGTGCCCCCCTCCACAATTTTCCACCTCGGTCATATTGTCGTAGTGCTTAGGCGAAGCCCTGCGTTGGTAACTTCATCATCACCGTCATCACGTCGTCGTGCTGACGAAGCTCTCCCTCGGCCTCAGCTGGATCTAGAGTTCGAGGAACTTCACCGAGATGAACGTGTGCAGATCGTGGAGGTGCTGTGTGTTTGGTACTTGATCGATTGGATCGCGAAGACGTTCGACTACATCAACCGCGTTACTTAACGCTCCCGCTTTCGGTTTACTAGGGTACATGGACACACTCTCCCCGCTCGTTGCTATGCTTCTCCTAGATAGATCTTGCGTGATTGTAGGAACATTTTTGAAATACTATGTTCCCCAACAGTTACAATAATCGATGGCGACGAAGTCAGCATTAGGCGTTCACCCAAAGCACCGACTAACTTGATGTGGTACGGTACCATTGCATCTCATCCTGGTGGATTAAAATAAGTAGAAACTAACTGAAGTGATGAAAATTTTGTTGTTAGCTTTGGTTTAAAGCACATCACTCGATGACAGTCAATGTTGTCGCATAAGGATGGAGAGCTGCCAAGTGAATTCTTCGTAGAAGTCAAGTGGTAAGCTTCATTTAGGGCAATCTATTAATGGTATTGGATCTAGCCTACTAATTTTTTCAGTTTGGGGCCTTCAACGTGTGAATTACATATTCCCTGCAATAAAAGTGTGGATTACATATGAACTTAAATTTATGAACAACAATGAGGGAATTCTCAATATATTAATGTATTATACCAGTTAGCAATTATTTTAGTACAAATATCCTCGACTATAGTTCCTTTCTAAGAAGCTTGGTGTCGACTTTATTTTAATACTATTTTTGGAGCCATCGTGATGGATACTAATGTCATGGCAATGTACAAAAATCATGATTGATTTCATATGATCAAAGAGATAATTAGTTGTGATAGCCACATTGTTGAAGAGACAAAATCCAGCTGGCTCGCTATGTTCAACATGGTGGCCTAACTTAAGCAATAGCAATAATCACTTCACCATTCGCAACCTTCTCAGCAACCTTGTTGCAAATCAAGACATTTCTCAGCACTTGACATCAATGGTACAAGAGCTTTTGTATAACACAACGGAATGCATATATGTAGTGTAGGAAAAATATAAATTACCTCAATAACAGAATGAGCTGCAAGGAAAGCTGTCTCTGAGGAGCCTTTGTTGAAGTAAAGATAATTGAATTTCTCAGCAGTGCTATGTTGATTGTAATTATCCTCCTAGCTGATAATCCTTATCCAATTTACATGTTTCGGGGCATGGAAAATGGTATATATTTCTCAATAATGCTCAAGGATTTTGCCTGGAGCACATCAGTAATGAGCTATGAAAACTTCACGGTGATGCCTTCAAGAAGGTAACGTATGCCTAAAGGCAAGAACAGCATCGATGACGGCCAAGTTGGCATTATGCTTTCACCTAAAGCATCGATTGTCATGTTTTGGTATGGTACCATACCATCTCATCTAGGTTGTTGATTAAACAAAGTAGAAACCAACTGCAATGATCCAATTATTATTGTTAGCTTGGTTTACATCACATCGTCATATGACAATCAATACTGTCGCATAAAGATTGAGAACCGGCAAGTGAATTCTTAAAAGATGTTCCATATTAAACATGATTGAGGGTAATCATAATTGGGATGGTGCTAGCCTACCAAATTTGTCAATTTGGGCCTTCGGTATGTGGATTACATACTCCCTGCGATAAAAGCATGGATTACATATGAAGCTCAATTTATGAACAACAATGAGTAAATACTCGATATATTAATGTATTGTACTTCCTAGCTATGATTTGAGTACACATTTTCTTGTTTGTAGTTTCCTAAGCAACTTGGTACCGATTTTATTTTCATACTATTTCTCAAGTAGTTGAGATGGATACTATTATCATTGCACTCTTCCAAAATCATGAAGGGAATCCTATGATTTAAGAGATAATTAGTTGTAGAGCTACATTTTTGTGGAGACAAAATCTAATCGAGTCACTATGGTCAGTATAGTGCATAAGGATGGAGAGCCACCAAGTGAATTATCACTAAAGGTTGCATATGGTAAACTTCATTTAGGGTAATATATAATTAGGCTTGGACCTAGCCTACCAATTTGGTCAATTTGGGCATTCAGTGTGTGGATTACATATTCTGTGTCATAAAATTGTGGATTACATATGAACTGTAGTTTATGAACAACAACAAGTGAATGCTCAATATCTTAACGGATTATACGACATGGCTATGATTTGAATACAAATTTCCTCGACTGGTGTTCTTTCCTAAGCAACTTGGTGCTGATTTTATTTCCAGACTATTTCTCGAGCCGTTGAGGTGGATACCAATGTCGTGGCAATGTTAAAAAAACTTGGTGTGGGAATTCTATGATTTCAGAGATAATTAGCTGCAATAGCCACATTGTTGAAGAGATAAATTACTATTGGCTCACTATGTTCGGCATGGTGGACTGGTGGCCTGACTAAAGCAATAGCAGAACTCAACTCACCAGCCACAACCTTCTCGACAACCTAATTATAAAATGAGTCATTTTTAGCATGTGGGATGAATGGAATTAGAACTGTTGTATAACACAAGAGAATGCATCTATGAATTGTAGGAAAATTATGCACTAAATTACCTCGATGATAGAACCGACTGCAAGGAAAGCATACTTTGAGGAGCCTTTGTTAATGTAAACATAGTTGAATTTATCAACAGTGTCATTTTGATAGTAAATATCTCATGAACTGATATTCCTTACTAGATTTACATGGTGAGGTGCATGTGTAGATGCTATATATTTCTCGGCGGTGTTCAAGGCTTTCACATGGAGCACATCAAGAATGAGCTAAAAAATCTTCACAATGATTCCTTCAAGAAGGTAGTAGACGTCCAAAGGCATCATCGTCATTGCTATCGACCAAGTTGGCATTAGGCTTACCCTGGAAGCATTGAATGTTGTGAGGTGGTACTGTACCATTCTGTCTCTTCTAGGTTGTTGATTAAAAGAAGTAGAAACCAATTGAAGTGATGCACTTATTACCATTGGCTTTGGTGTACATCATATAGCTCAATGACAATCAATACGATTGCATAAAGATGGAGAACCGCCAAGTTGATTCCTATAAGATGTTGCATGGCAAGCTTCATCTAGGGTAATCTATTAATGGGATTGGATCTAGCCTACCAATTTCGTTATTTAGGCCTTTGGTGTATGGATTACATATCCCTTGCAATAGAAGTATGGATTAATCTGCACTTCAATTTATGAACAACATAGAGTGAATGCTCAATATATTAATATATCAATTCTACTTCTAGGATAGATTTGAGTGTAATTTTTCTTCATTGCAGTTCTTTCCAAGCAATTGGTTCCTATTTCACTTTCATACTATTTATCGAGCACTTGAGATTAATACTAATATCATGGCAATGTTAAAAATCATGATAGGAATCATATGGTTTAAGAGATATTTTCAATTCTTCTACTGGGCACAAAAGTTTTTGTTTTTTCACAGAATCAAAACAACTATCATCCAAATCATCCCAAAGGCTTTACTTAGGACAAACACTAATTTAAACAAAAAAACACAACCATAACAGTAGAATAATTGTGTGTGCATAAAAAATAGAAAATATAACTATTGGGTTGTCTTCCAACAAGGTTTTTCTTTATAGCCATTAAGATATGCTTGGGATATTAATGATGCTTGCATAAAAGACAAGAATTGGAGCACAAAGAGAGCATCATAAAACATGTGACAAACACATTTAAGTCTAACATACTTCCTATGCATAGGCATTTTATAGGAAAACTAATTATCAAGACAAACAGTTTCTAGCATATGCAAATGAGAAGAATAGAACATTGACGATTTCAACATAATGAGAGGTAATTTAGTAACATGAAAATTTCTACAACCATATTTTCCTCTCTCATAATAATTATATGTAGTATCATAATAAAATTCAACAATATAGCTATCATATAAAATTTTTCTCTTCATGATCCACATGCATATAAGTCTTATAATCTTGTAAGATAGTTGGGTTAACATTAACTAAAGTCATGACCTCTCCAAACCCACTTTTATAAATAATTTCATAAGATTGAACACTCTCCAAATATGCGGGATTCTTTGTTCTAAAGTTGACACTATTCCAAACCCAATTTCAATATTATTGCAAACATTATTATTAGTTTCGTATTCATCATGAGGTCTAAATAAATTTTCAAGATCATAAGAAGCATTATCACCCAAAGCATAATGATTGCAATAAGTAGTGGAAATAACAAAATCATCATCCCCAAGCTTGTAGCTTTGCATATTGATACGTCTCCAACGTATCTATAATTTTTTATTGCTCCATGCTATTATATTATATATTTTGGATGTTAATGGGCTTATTTTTACACTTTTATATTATTGTTGGAACTAACCTATTAACTGGAGACCCAACCCAAATTGTTGTTTTTTTTGCCTATTTTAGAGTTTCGCCGAAAAGGAATATCAAACGGAGTACAAACGAAATGAAACCTTCGGGAGCGTTATTTTTGGAACAAACATGATCCAGGAGACTTGGAGTGGATGTCAAGAAACAATCAAGGAGGCCACGAGGCAGGGGGCGCGCCCACCCCCCTAGGCGCGCCCTCCACCCTTGTGGGCCCCTCGTTGCTCCACCGATCTAGTTCTTCCTCCTATATATATCCATATACCCCGCAAACATCCAGGAGCACCACGAAACCATATTTCCACTGCCGCAACCTTCTGTACCCAAGAGATCCCATCTTGGGGACTTTTCCAGAGCTCCGCCGGAGGGGGTATTGATCATGGAGGGCCTCTAGATCAACTCCATGGCCTCTCCGATGATGTGTGACTAGTTTACTTCAGACCTTCGGGTACATAGCTAGTAGCTAGATGGCTTCTTCTCTCTCTTTGGATCTCAATACAAAGTTCTCCTTGATTCTCTTGGAGATCTATTCGATGTACTCCTCTTTTGCGGTGTGTTTTTCGAGATCCGATGAATTCTGGGTTTATGATCCAGATTATCTATGAACAATATTTGAATATTCTCTGAATTCTTTTATGTATGATTGGTTTATCTTTGCAAGTCTCTTCGAATTATCAGTTTGGTTTGGCCTACTAGATTAATATTTCTTGCAATGGGAGAAGTGCTTAGGTTTGGGTTCAATCTTGTGGTGCTCGATCCCAGTGACAGAAAGGGAAACGAAACGTATTGTATTGTTGCCATCGAGGATAAAAAGATGGGGTTTATATCATATTGCACGAGTTTATCCCTCTACATCATGTCATCTTGCTTAAGGCGCACTCTGTTCTTATGAACTTAATATTCTAGATGCATGCTGGATAGCGGTCGATGTGTGGAGTAATGGTAGTAGATGCAGGAAGGAGTCGGTCTACTTGTCATGGAAGTGATGCATATATACATGATTATACCTATATATTCTCATAATTATTCGCTTTTCTATCAATTGCTCGATAGTAATTTTTTCACCCACCGTAATACTTATGCTTTCGTAAGAGAAGCCACTAGTGAAACCTATGGTCCCCGGGTCTATTCTCCATCATACAAGTTTCCAATCTATTTTATTTTGCAATCTTTAATTTCAATCTATATCAAAAAAATATAAAAAATATTTATCTTATTATTATCATCTCTATCAGATCTCACTCTTGCAAGTGGCCATGAAGGGATTGACAACCCCTTTATCGCGTTGTTTGCGAGGTTCTTATTTGTGTGTGTAGGTACGAAGTGACTTGCGTGTGGTCTCCTACTGGATTACCTTGGTTCACAAAAACTGAGGGAAATACTTACGCTGCTTTACTGCACCACCCTTTAATCTTCAAGGGAAAACCAACGCAGTGCTCAAGAGGTAGCAAGAAGGATTTCTGGCGCCGTTGCCAGGGAGATCTACGCCAATTCAAGACATACCAAGTACCCATCACAACCTTTATCCTTCACATTACATTATTTGCCATTTCCCTCTTGTTTTCCTCTCCCCCACTTCACCCTTGCCGTTTTATTAGCCCTATTTTTCCATTCCCCTTCTCTTTTTCAATTTGCCTCTTTTACCTGTTTCTTGTTTGCTTGTGTGTTGGGTTGCTTGCTTGTGACGATGGCTCAAGATAATACAAAATTGTGTGACTTTGCCAATACCAACAATAATGATTTTATTAGCACTCCGATTTCTCCTCTTACCAATGTAGAATCTTGTGAAATTAATACTGCTTTGACGAGTCTTGTCATGAACGATCCGTTTTCTGGCCTTCCTAGTGAAGATGTCGCTTCCCATCTAAACAAATTTGTTGATTTGTGTGGTATGCAAACGAAGAAATATGTGGATAATGATATTGTTAAACTTAAGCTATTTCCATTTTCACTTAGAGATCGTGCTAAAGCTTGGTTTTCGTCTTCGCCTAAAAATAGTATTGATTCATGGAATAAGTGCAAAGATGCTTTTATCTCTAAGTATTTTCCTCCCGCTAAGATCATCTCTCTTAGAAACGATATTATGATTTTTAAGCAACTTGATCATGAACATGTTGCACAAGCTTGGGAGAGGATGAAATTAATGATACGTAATTGCCCTACAAATGGATTGAATTTATGGATGATTATACAAAAATTTTATGCCAGGTTGAATTTTGCTTCTAGAAATCTGTTAGATTCGGCCGCGGGAGGCACTTTTATGGAAATCACTTTAGGAGAAGCTACCAAACTCCTAGATAATATTATGGTTAATTATTCTCAATGGCACACTGAAAGATCTACTAGTAAAAAGGTGTATGCAATTGAAGAGATTAATGTTTTGAGTGGAAAGATGGATGAACTTATGAAATTGTTTCAGTGCTCCTACTGATCCTAATGATATTCCTTTGTCTACTTTGATTGAGAATAATAATGAATCCATGGATGTGAATTTTGTTGGTAGGAACAATTTTGTTAATAACGCGTATAGAGGTAATTTTAATTATAGGCTGTTTCCTAGTAATTCCTCTAATAATTATGGTAATTCCTACAACAATTCTTATGGAAATTATAATAAGATGCCCTCTAATTTTGAATCTAGTAGTAAAGAATGTATTACTTTGCAAAAGAGTTTCAATGCTTTGATTGAAGAAAATTTTCTTAAGATTGATGAGTTGGCTAGGGACGTGGATAGAATTTCTCTTGATGTTGATTCTTTGAAACTTAGATCTATCCCACCTAAGCATGATATCAATGAGTCTCTCAAAGCCATGAGAATTTCCATTGATGAGTGCAAATAAATAACCGCTAGGATGTGTGCTAAGAAAGATTGCTTTGTGAAAGCGTGTTCTTCTAGTTTTCATGACAATAAAGATGAAGAGCTAAAAGTAATTGATGTGTCCCGTATTAAATCCTTGTTTTGAAATATGAATCTTGATAATGATGGGACTGGAGATCAGTCAACTTTAGTTAGAAGGCGTCCCTAAAATTCAGAGTTTTTAGATCTTGATGCAAAAATTGATAAAAGTGGGATTGAAGAGGTTAAAACTTTAGATAGCAATGAACCCACTATCTTGGATTTCAAGGAATTTAATTATGATAATTGCTCTTCGATAGATTGTATTTCCTTGTTGCAATCCGTGCTAAATTCTCCTCATGCTTATAGTCAAAATAAAGCTTTTACTAAACATATCGTTGATGCTTTGATGCAATCTTATGAAGAAGAACTTGAGTTGGAAGTTTCTATCCCTAGAAAACTTTATGATGAGTGGGAACCTACAAAAAAATAAAAATTAACAATCATGAATGCTATGCTTTGTGTGATTTGGGTGCTAGTGTTTCCACAATCCCAAAAACTTTGTGTGATTTGCTAGGTTTCCGTGAATTTGATGATTGTTCTTTAAACTTGCACCTTGCGGATTCCACTATTAAGAAACCTATGGGAAGGATTAATGATGTTATTATTGTTGCAAATAGGAATTATGTGCCCGTAGATTTCATTGTTCTTGATATAGATTGAAATCCTTCATGTCCTATTATTCTTGGTAGACATTTCCTTAGAATGATTGGTGCAATTATTGATATGAAGGAAGGGAATATTAGATTCCAATTTCCGTTAAGGAAAGGCATGTAACACTTACCTAGAAATAAAATTAAATTACCATATGAATCTATTATGAGAGCCACTTATGGATTGTCTACCAAATATGGCAATACCTAGATCTATCCTCGCTTTTATGCCTAGCTAGGGGCGTTAAACGATAGCGCTTGTTGGGAGGCAACCCAATTTTATTTATATTCCTTGATTTTTGCTCCTGTTTAGTAATAAATAAATAATTAATCCAGCCTCTATTTTGTTTGTGTTTTTGTGTTTAATTAGTGTTTGTGCCAAGTAGAACTTTGGGGAAGACTTGGGGAAAGTCTTTGCGATCTTGATGTAAAAAACAGAAACTTTAGCGCTCACGAGAATTGCTGCCATTTTTTATTGGAGAGTGATATTTAGTTAATTATTTTTGAAGATGATTAATAGATAAATTCCTCACGTCCATAAATTTATTTTAGAATTTTTGGGGTTACATAAGTTTGCATTAGTTACAGATTACTACAGACTGTTCTGTTTTTGACAGATTCTGTTTTTCGTGTGTTGTTTGCTTGTTTTGATGAATCTATGGCTAGTAAAAGAGTTTATAAACCATAGAGAAGTTGGAATAAAGTAGGTTTAACACCAATATAAATAAAGAATGAGTTCATTACAGTACCTTGAAGTGGTGTTTTGTTTTCTTTCGCTAACGGAGCTCACGAGATTTTCTATTTTGAGTTTTGAGTTGTGAAGTTTTCAAGTTTTGGGTAAATATTTGATGGATTATGGAACAAGGAGTGGCAAGAGCCTAAGCTTGGGGATGCCCATGAAACCCCAAGGTAAAATACAAGGACACCAATCCTAAGCTTGGGGATGGCCCGGAAGGCATCCCCTCTTTTGTCTTTGTTCATCGGTAACTTTACTTGGAGCAATATTTTTATTCGCCACATGATATGTGTTTTATTTGGAGTGTCTTGTATGATTTGAGTCTTTGATTTTTACTTTACCACAATCATCCTTGCTGTACACACCTTTTGAGAGAGACACACATGAATTGGAATTTATTAGAATACTCTATGTGCTTCACTTATATCTTTTGAGCTATATAGTTTTTGCTCTAGTGCTTCACTGATATTATTTTGAGAGTCCTTTAGAACAACATGGCAATTTGCTTTTAGGCATAATAAGAACTTTCATACAAGTGCATTGAATACTAAGAGAAGTTTGATACTTGATGATTGTTTTGAGATATGGAGATGGTGATGTTAGAGTCATGCTAGTTGAGTAGTTGTGAATTTGAGAAATACTTGTGTTGAAGTTTGTGATTCCCGTAGCATGCACGTATGGTGAACCGTTATGTGATGAAGTCGTAGCATGATTTATTTATTGATTGCCTTCCTTATGAGTGGCTGTCGGGGACGAGCGATGGTCTTTTCCTACCAATCTATCCCCCTAGGAGCATGCGCGTAGTACTTTGTTTCGATAACTAATAGATTTTTGCAATAAGTATGTGAGTTCTTTATGACTAATGTTGAGTCCATGGATTATACGCACCCTCACCCTTCCACATTTGCTAGCCTCTCTAGTACCGCGCAACATTCGCCGGTACCATAAACCCACCATATACCTTCCTCGAAACAGCCACCAGACCTACCTATTATGGCATTTCGATAGCCATTCTGAGATATATTTCCATGCAACTTTCCACCATTCCGTCCGTTATGACACACTTAATCATTGTCATATTGCTTTGCATGATCATGTAGTTGACATCATATTTGTGGCAAAGCCACTGTTCATAATTCTTTCATACATGTCACTCTTGATTCATTGCATATCCCGGTACACCGCCGGAGGCATTCACAAAGAGTCATATTTTGTTCTAAGTATTGAGTTGTAATTCTTGAGTTGTAAGTAAAAATAAGTGTGATGATCATCATTATTAGAGCATTGTCCCAGTGAGGAAAGGATGATGGAGACTATGATTCCCCCACAAGTCGGGATGAGACTCCGGACGAAAAAAAAGAGGCCAAAAAGAAAAAAAGAAGAAGGCCCAAATAAAAAATGGAAAAAATAAAATGAGAGAAAAAGAGAGAAGAGACAATGTTACTATCCTTTTTCCACACTTGTGCTTCAAAGTAGCACCATGATCTTCATGATAGAGAGTCTCCTATGTTGTCACTTTCATAAACTAGTGGGAATTTTACATTATAGAACTTGTCTTGTATATTCCAATGATGGGCTTCCTCAAATTACCCAAGGTATTCGTGAGCAAGCAAGTTGTATGCACACCCACTTAGTTTCTTTTGTTGAGCTTTCATACACTTATAGCTCTAGTGCATCCGTTGCATGGCTGTCACATACCTAGTTCTGGTATGCTCTGAGCTAGCTAGTCACGTGTTGCATCATGTTTAAATTCTTTTGAATTTGAAATGGGGATTGATCAAACCCTAGAAACAGATCAAATCAAATAGGTTCAACATAAAATCATTTTCAATAAACCCAAAATGCCCTTTGAAAATGTTCATGATTTATGATAAAGGTGAAAACCTCTGCCAAAAATGATGAGCATATTTCTTGGACATTTATGGATTTTTGAGTTAAATCATATTGTATTTGAATTGGAGCATTTAATGCCTATAAATATTTTAAATGCTTCAATACTTCTGAAAACAATTGGGGGCTATTGGAAATAATTCAAATAGTGCCCACAATTTTTGTCAGGATTTTACAAAATAAGTTAGTATTTTTACTAATTCAAAACAAATCAAAATAAATAGAAAACAGAAACAGAATTAGAAAGAGAGAGAGAGAAGGACTTACCTGGCCGACCCAGTGGACAGCCAGCCCACGAGGCCCAGGCGCCAGTCACCCCTAACCTCCTGCCAGTAGGCAGGAGGGCGTGTGGCCGTGGCGCGCGTGCACACGCTCAGCCAGCTCCTGGTTGCCGCTGTTAGTGGGGACAGCGTCAAATGCCACGACACCCCCCGACCCCCCTCTCGCCCTGGAGACCCCTCTCTCCTCTCCCTCACTCGCTGCTCTCTCTCCCCTCCCCTGTCTTGCTCTCTTCCCCACCACCGAGCGTGCCCGTCACCGCCACTCGTTGTTGCCGCGCCCATCGCCGATGCCTTGCCTCCCCGATCAGTCCAGCACCTCCGCCACCTCGCACCATGCCTCTCCATCGAAGGAAGCTAACGCGGAGGCCCTGTGGAGCCGCCATCGTCACCATCTTCCTCGTCTCTGTTCGGTGATCGCCGTCGTCGATTCGCCGCACGCAGGATGTCCTCGAGACCGCTGAGCTTGTCTACGTGGCCGCTGTGAGCTCGCCATCTTTTCCCCCTCGTTATCTTCGTTGTTTGCAACCTCCAGCATCTGTAACTGCCATGGCCGAGCTTCCCCTACCGCCGGCCATGTCGCCATCGTCGTTGCAGCCACTACAGCTCGAGCCTGAGCGCGTCACCATGCTCAACATGTCTGCAGGAGCACGAATCACCCCACCGCTCGACCCGCCGTGCACCACAACGTCGATTCTGAGCTTGACCGAACCACGGCCGCCGCAAACCTCGTCGCCGGCGTTGATTCCGGCGACCCCCGCGCCCAGCTCCGCCTCCTCTCGATGCAGGCGAGAAAGGGCTATGCCCTGGTGCCCTCAGCGCGCTAACCCAATGCCTCTAGTGCAAATACGGCGCGCCCCGCCATGTTTTGTGGTCGCCGCCGGCTGAACTCCGGTGAGGTCGACGTGGTCCCATCATTAGGTGCTAATGACATCACTAATTAACCCTAGAGCCACTTATAGATGGGCCCCACTTTCTTTAACCATGGTTTAGTTTTGTTTAGTCTAAACTAACCCCGCAGGGCCCACAGGTCAGTTTGACCTGTCCACGTCATGTGTTGACCAACTCCACACGTCAGCGTTGACTTGCTAACGTGGCTGTTGACCTGACCCCATCTGTCATTGACACTGAACAGCACTGTGTCACTGACCAGTGGACCCCACTGGTCAGGTTTGACCTAGGCCACTGTTGTTGACCTGCTGAGGTCAGCATGACGTAGTGCTGACGCTGTAATTGTTTTCTGGGATTTTAAATAAATTATAAATCATTTATTTAATTCAAAAAATATCCAAAACTTCTAAAAATCATAGAAAATCAACTGTAACTCCAAATCAAATAAGTTATATATGAAAAATTATCAGAAAAATCCAATCTATCCATTTATGCTACTTTCATGCATGTTAAACCAACTTATACCCACTGTATAAGTGAAAACATGATAATGGCATTTGAAATGCTAAATATGGAGTTTGCATATGAACCCATGGTCCATATGGACTTCATTTAAATTGTTGCTAGATGCATTAGTGCAAATCGTAACATTATTTCCATGTCATGATCATGCATCATATTGTGCATTGCATTGATTGTGTTCTTTCTCAGTTGCCGGTGTTTGTCCCCTCTCGGTAGACATGTATCGACGATGTGATCGATGACACCGATGAAGAACTATATTATCTTCAGAAGTGCCAGGCAAGCAAAACCCCCTTGTTCATTCAGATACAATCCCACTCTCTTGCTCCTGCTCTCTTTTACTGCATTAGGACAACAACGTTTCAACTGTTACATGCTGCGGTAGCTGAACCCCTTTCCTCTGCATGACCTGTCATTGCCACAGTAAATATATGAAACCCACTAGCATGAGTAGGAGTTGCTTAAGCCCTGATGTGCCTACTCATTCATGCTTGTTTGTCATGCTTGCTACTGCTTAGAGTTGAGTCAGGTCTGATTCATCAGGGATGAATTGGAATGGTGTTGAACATGTCCTACTGTGTTTAAGCTAAGTGTGTGAACACGATTTGGTAAAGGTAGTGGTGAGAGGCCATGTAGGAGTACATGGTGGGTTGTCTCATTGCAGCCGTCCTCAGGAACTGAGTTTTGTGTTTGTGATCCATCAATAGTTACTACCACACATTGGGTTCCGGTAACTCGGCCCCTCTCGGCTTATTTATCAACTCGATCTCTGTCCAGGAGTTGCAACTAGTTTCTGGTGTTTGTAGGTTGTGTTAGTAGTCTACCAAGTGGCACCCGGTACAGGTGGGC
This sequence comes from Triticum urartu, assembly GCF_056163025.1. Taxonomy (NCBI): domain Eukaryota; kingdom Viridiplantae; phylum Streptophyta; class Magnoliopsida; order Poales; family Poaceae; genus Triticum; species Triticum urartu. The sequence continues at coordinate 61,944,230 of NC_141874.1, read as the reverse complement.
TTGGGATAGACTAGGCACCGTGGCACGGTGTACCAAGTGGCACCCGGATGGTGGGCTTGGGAACCCTGCTCACATCGTTTGGGGCCGTGAGCGACACCCCGGCCGGATCTCCTTGCGGATGGAACCCGAATAGGTGATAAACCTGGACTAGAGACTTGTTGGTTAGTCAGGTTGTGGCCGACTCCCTCCCAGGCTTCCGCTTGAAGGTTGCCGAGATACACGATGTGTACATGGCGGTAAGTGGCGAGAGCGTGTGTGAAGAAGTACACCCCTGCAGGGTTATCATTATCTATTCGAATAGCCGGATTCCTCGGATATGGAAACTTGGACCCCTTGCATAGTTCATAGACAAGTGAAAGAGGATACTCTAAAATGCGCAAGATAAGCGTGAGTGCTGTGGATGGCGTTCTCGTAGGGAGACGGGAGCGGATCCATAGTGGAGTATTGATATGGTGAATATGTGGACTCGTGTGCGCCACCTCAAAAGAGCTACTTGGAGTCGTAGTTCAGGATAGCCACCGAGTTAAAGCTGGCTTGCTGCAGTTAAACTCCACCACCCCCTTTGTTGATACCAATGCATATGTAGTTAGTTTTGATGTATGTCTTGCTGGGTACATTTGTACTCACATTTGCTTAATTTATGAATTGCAGAGAGACTTCAGTCTCGCTAGTAGTTCCACGTGGACTTCGACGTTTAGCTTGTTACCTCAGCTACGATCTTGTACCCTTGGAAGGGTCTTGTAGATAGTCAGGCTTCTAGGCCTTCTTCATTTGTAGTTGTCTGTACTCAGACAAGTTAAGCTTCCGCATGTGCTTGTTGCTTGTATGCTCTGTATGTTGGGTCATGAGACCCATGTTTGTAATATCTCGCTCCTCAGAGCCTAATGAATAAATACTTGAGTCGTAGAGTTATGTTGTGATGCCATGTTGTATCTACACATATCAAGCATATTGTGTGTATGATTGAAATGCTTGGTATGTGTGGGATCCGACAACCTAGTTGTTCATCCTTGGTAGCCTCTCTTATGGGGAAATGTAGTCTTGTGCTTCCATGAGCCATAGTAGTCAGCTACAGCCCGGTTCACCGGAGTCCTGCTAGCCCAGCACTACTGCTCCGGAACACTTGACTGGCCGGCATGTGATTCACTTCGTTCATGTGTCTGTCCCTTCGGGGAAATGTCATGCGGTGACATCCGGAGTCCTGCCTAGCCTGCTACAGCCCGGGTTCCCGGAGTCCTGTTAGCCCGGTGCTACAGCCTAGATTCGCATGCTGCTGACCGACATGCTCGATATTGATTCATGTATGCCTGTCCCCGTAAGTTAGTGCCACTTTGGGTTCATGACTAGTCATGTCGGCCCGGGTTCTTTGTCATATGGATGCTAGCGACACTATCATATACGTGAGCCAAAAGGCGCAAACGGTCCCGGGCCATGGTAAGGCGACACCCGTGGGAATACCGTGCGTGAGGCCGCAAAGTGATATGAGGTGTTACCGGCTAGATCGATGTGACTTGGAATTGGAGTCCTGACAACTTTGGTATCAGAGCCTCACTGCCTGTAGGATTACCAAGCCAAACTGGTCGAAGTTGAGTCTAGAAATGCTTTAGTTATGTAAGGGAATTGATTGTGGAAGGGAACGTAAGGTTCTTTTTACTCCTTATACCTTATGCCCTTCTGATCTAAGTCACACTCTTCTTTTCTACGGGGATTAAGAACTAGACTTCTCATCTTTCTATCAGGATCACGTGTTACTAATCCGTAGACTCATAGGATTGTTGGTTCCAGGCCTCAATTCAGTTTCTACTACTTTTAGTATGTTGTCAGCTGAACCAGAACCTTGATATGATGTTGTTAAGTGACTATGCAAATCCTTGTGAATGACTCAAATCTTTTTCTAAGCATTTACAGCCGTTATGCTGTCCGAGTCATCCCAGGTTTCTAAACAGTCTGATGCATTTGCAAATTCCTTCTTGCCGTTCTAAAGTTCCTTTGTGCCAGATCAACCACACTGACTAGTGTGTTGAGGTACTTCATTGCCTCGACATATATGTTGCAACTAGTATTATGACCCTAGGTGTCTTAGCGGATCACCAGGTAATCTAGCCATGTTTTGTGTTCTCAGCGTGATGATTCTGGCCACCATTCTGGAAAGCATCCCGTGATTCCATTTAGTTAGTAGGCATTCTATTCCTGGGTTCTTGAACCCAAGATTCACTCTACGTACCTCGTGTTCATAGTGTTGCTCGTACCTTTAGGATATTAGTAACCTTTGTGATAGTCTTCGAGGTCCGTGGTATATCATTCTTCCAAATACCACGAACCATCCTTGGCAGGAGTTCCTTTGAACCCAAAAGATCACAATAAGAGTGCTCTTGATGAGTTCTTCGTTCTACATTGTGAATCTACCAGTTCTACCTTTCTACATGGGTTATCCGGAAGAAACATTGAGCTTTGCTCGGCATACTAATCTATGCATCCACAACTCGGAAAATTAGATGTTCCTTTGAGTTGTCCCTCTGTAGTTGTATTCCGATCCTTGTCTATCAGTTGATAGTCAAGTTTATGTCGTGCATTCGTGTTCTTCGATGCGTACTATTTTTGTGGTCCATCAAGCCATTCTAATTCAGAATGACTAGGAGAAACAAACTCCAGTACCTCATCCATATCTAGGATTGGATCAAAGCAGTTGTATTCCGCAGTTCAAAATTCCAGTCCAGCTTTTGATTTTGTTCTACCCTGAAGTATTGCCCTCTTTGTGTCAGGAATATCATAGGAAGTGCACAACCTCCTATGACCTCTTGATACAATGATACTTCTCGCCATCATTATTCATTTCTCGGTCCCGTGTTGTTGTAACCGGAATGCCGACAAGTAAACTGTGATGTGTGAAATCAATACTCCTAGCAACCATGTTGCTTGGTATATAATGGACAATAATCTTATCCTTAGTGTGTTGATTATTGAATCATCACCCTAAGGTTTATCGTGCTACCTAGTCCTTACTTCCGGTGCACTTTTCGATCAATGAGTTAGGATAGTGTCAATCCTTGCTTATTTGATCATATCGTCTTGCCCTGAAAAGCAAGATTGATCTTGATCTTAGTAACATATCGGTGGTTCGTGATTTTCCAAATATCTTCTCGGAAGTATTACCTAGTTATCACCTGACCGCTATGTTGACTTCGTGAAGTTGATTTTTCTATAAACCGCTATTTCTCCAAGAATTTGTGTTGGATACCCTGAAATAGTTGGTTAAGCTAAATGACAACTTGGAGAGTTGGAATATGATAGCTTGTCCGACTTAGTTCATCCCAAAGGGATATCCTTGTGTTTAGATAGTTGTTGAAGCAAGATGACATCTTCATCAATTGGTCCTCGTGATCAGTTGTTGGGTCCATCATCTTGTCAAAACTTTGACTTGAGTATGGGCTATCGTCAAGTCAAATCAAAACCAATGATGCTCGTAATGTTGTCTTACTCGTGGTTGATCCCTCGAGCATACACCATTACATCTTTTGGTCTGACCAATGCTATCACTGTGTTCACATGATGGTGGAAGTCTAGTGATATGGAAATTCCGATGAGTTGTTGTTGAGCCCATCAGCAACATTTTATCTCACCCATGATTCATCTTGAACATCAACCTAGTGTTTAAAACTTTGTAAGCAATGCCTTCGTGTTTCATTCATGAAGCTTATGCTTGGATGGAAGAAGTGGCTTCCTCGAATTCATGTGCATTTGGTGCAAGTTGTCGCCGTGAGTTCGAGAAAGATTGTTTTTGTTTCCTCCGGTACCATCCCAAGTCGGTTATGCATGTGCGAATGTATTCTATGGTTTGGTAGATTAATTACCTCCACTCCATATGTATTCCCTAGCACAACAAGCCACTGATTGCCTTGTTCAAGGAAAAGAAGTCTAGAGCGCGTAAAGATTTCAAAATCCTTGATGATGGAACCTAACCTGAACTTGTTAGTGTTTTATTATAAGACTACTATGTGGTCATTCTTGTCTTGGACAACATGCTCACGTGTATGTAGCAGAACCAGCTCGTGGTTTGGAGCTTGCTATCGTAGCTCATTCCCGAGAATCTCGCAATGTCATCTCGTCGATTTGTGTTGCAAACTTTCTTTTCCAGACATGTTGTCTGAAATATCCCATTACCAACCGGATCTGAATCTGAGGCAGATATGATGGTTGGAACTTTTCCAAGATCTATGATGTAGGTCCCGACGAGGTTGATGTTCTGGCCGACACACCTAGTCGGAAGATCTATTTTGGTAGTATCTTGAATGAGCAATTCGACCATCTTCTCCATGAGGATTTGGTATGACCTATTCCACAAGTTGTTCCTTATGGATTTTGTGCTCCCGAAGTCCGACCTTACTTGATGGCCATGTTAATGCTTTTAAGCATTGACCGTGGTACCTAGTACATCAAGGAGAACATTAGAAGCGGAGTGCTAAATGTCTCTCGGTCGATCATCCAGATTTGCTTCTTTGGCATTGCTAAGGAAAAATCTGAGAAAGTGATGTCCTCCTTTGCATCTACATCCTCCATCCCCGTTTATCATGGTAGTACGATGTGTTGCCAGGATCCTTGGCACGGATGTTGGTAAAACCTGGATGAATATGGAAATGCTCAAGTTCTTGAGAGCACGCTCGGTCATTGGGTTATATCCTCGGTATCAATTGGAATGTGCCTTCCGTTGCCGAGTTGTCCTATAACTCTAGTTTCCTCTCCAAACTGAGTATGCCATCCTTTCGAATTCATTCAAATGATCAATTTTGATTTTCCTTAGGCTGGTATAGAGAGTTTCAATGATCTTTGTATCAAAAGTAATTCTTTTTGCCACTTAAGGGAATAATTCTGCGAGTCACATTCCCCGAGGTGTCCTGTTATGGTATCATGGGCAACTTAACTCCTCGCTACTTTGAAACCCCCCCTCACCATCTATTTAAGCGTCAAATTGTTGCCTACCAATTTGAACCTTTGTCATATGTTTCACATCCATCATCTCTGATGTGTGTTTTGTGTCTCAACTCAAGGGATGTTTCTACGTCTCATTCCGTGAGTTGATCTTGTGTTCATTAAGATCGATGATCCATTCTTGTGAGGTTGTCTTGCTCTCTTGTCGCCATGTTGGATGAAGTTCCCGAAGGAAAGGATGTCATAATCAAAGATGATGATCGAATAAACGTTCTTATGAAGTGCAACATGGATCATGAAGACTGTGTCAGTTCTGTGTCCCCTCTGTCTTCTTACCTCACGTCTTGAATCTCGGGACGAGATTCTTGTTTAGTGGGGGCGAGTTGTCACATCCCTAGTTCTGGTATGCTCTGAGGTAGCTAGTCACATGTTGCATCATGTTTAAATTATTTTGAATTTGAAATGGGGATTGATCAAACCCTAGCACCAGATCAAATCAAATAGGTTCAACATAAAATAATTTTCAATAAAGCCAAAATGCCCTTTGAAAATGTTCATGATTTATGATAAAGGTGAAAACCTCTGCCAAAAATTATGAGCATATTTCTTGGACATTTATGGATTTTTGAGTTAAATCATATTGTATTTGAATTGGAGCATTTAATACCTATAAATATTTTAAATGCTTCAATACTTCTGAAAACAATTGGGGCCTGTTGGAAATAATTCAAATAGTGCCCACAATTTTTGTGAGGATTTTACAAAATGAGTTAGTATTTTTACTAATTCAAAACAAATCAAAATAAATAGAAAACAGAAAGAGAATTAGAAAGAGAGAGAGAGAAGGACGTACCTGGACTTACCTGGCCGGCCCAGTGGACAGCCAGCCCATGAGGCCCAGGCGCCAGTCACCCCTAACCTCCTGCCAGTAGGCAGGAGGGCGTGTGGCCGCGGTGCGCGCGCACATGCTCAGCCAGCTCCTGGTTGCCGTTGTTGCTGGGGACGGCATCGAGTGCCACGACACCCCCCTGATCCCCCTCTCGCCCTGGAGACCCCTCTCTCATCTCCCTCACTCGCTGCTCTCTCTCCCCTCCCCTATCTTGCTCTCTTCCCCACCACCGAGCGTGCCCGTCGCCGCCACTCGTTGCTGCCGTGCCCACCGTCGATGCCTTGCCTCCCCGACCAGTCCAGCACCTCCGCCACCTCGCACCACGCCTCTCCATCGAAGGAAGCTAACGCGGAGGCCCTGTGGAGCCGCCATCGTCGCCATCTTCCTCATCTCTGTCCGGTGATCGCCGTCGTTGATTCGCCGCACGTAGGACGTCCCCGAGCCCGCTGAGCTTGTCTACGTGGCCATTGTGAGCTCGCCGTCTTTTCCCCCTCGTTATCTTCATCGTTTGCAACCTCCAGCATCTGTAACCGCCGTGGTCGAGCTTCCCCTACCGCCGGCCATGTCACCGTCGTCGTTGTAGCCACTACAGCTCGAGCCTGAGCGCGTCACCGTGCTCAGCATGTCTGCAGGAGCATGAAGCACCCCACCGCTCGACCCGCCGTCCACCACAACGTCGATTCTGAGCTTGACCGAACCACGGCCACTGCGAACCTCGTCGCCGGCGTTGATTCCGGCGACCCCTGCGCCCAACTCCGCCTCCTCTTGATGCGGGCGAGAAAGGGCAATGCCCTGGTGCCCTCAGCGCGCTAACCCAACGCCTCTAGCGCAAATACGGCGCGCCCCACCATGTTCTGTGGTCGCCGTCGGCTGAATTCCGACGAGGTCAACGTGGTCCAATCATTAGGTGCTAATGACATCACTAATTAACCCTAGAGCCACTTACAGACGGGCCCCACTTTCTAATTAACTACGGTTTAGTTTTGTTTAGACTAAACTAACCCCGCAGGGCCCACAGGTTAGTTTGACCTGGCCACTTCACATGTTGACCGACCGCACACGTCAGTGTTGACTTGCTGATGTGGCTGTTGACCTGACCCCACCTGTCATTGACACTGAACATCACTGTGTCACTGACTAGTGGACCCCACTGGTCAGGTTTGACCTAGGCTGCTGCTGTTGACCTGCTGAGGTCAGCATGATGTAGTGCTGATGCTGTAATTGTTTTCTGGGATTTTAAATAAATTATAAATGATTTATTTAATTTAGAAAATATCCAAAACTTCTAAAAATCATAGAAAATCAACTGTAACTCCAAATTAAATAAGTTATATATGAAAAATTATCAGAAAAATCCAATCTATCCATTTATGCTACTTTCATGCATGTTAAACAAACTTATACCCATTGTATAAGTGAAAACATGATAATGGCATTTTAAATGCTAAATATGGAGTTTGCATATGAACCCATGGTCCATATGGACTTCATTTAAATTGTTGCTAGATGCATTAGTGCAAATCATAACATTATTTCCATGTCATGATCATGCATCATATTGGGCAATGCATTGATTGTGTTCTTTCTCAGTTGCCGGTGTTTGTCCCCTCTCAGTAGACATGTATCGACGATGTGATCGATGACACCGATGAAGAACTATATTATCTTCAGAAGTGCCAGGCAAGCAAAACCCCCTTGTTCATTCCGATACAATCCCACTCTCTTGCTCCTGCTCTCTTTTACTGCATTAGGACAACAACATTTCAACTGTTACATGCTGCGGTAGCTGAACCCCTTTCCTCTGCATGACCTGTCATTGCCACAGTAAATAGATGAAACCCACTAGCATGAGTAGGAGTTGCTTGAGCCCTGATGTGCCTACTCATTCATGCTTGTTTGTCATGCCTGCTACTTCTTAGAGTTGAGTCAGGTCTGATTCATCGGGGATGAATTGGAATGGTGTTGAACATGTCCTACTGTGTGTAAGCTAAGTGTGTGAACACGATTTGGTAAAGGTAGCGGTGAGAGGCCATGTTGGAGTACATGGTGGGTTGTCTCATTGCAGCCATCCTCAGGAACTAAGTTCTGTGTTTTGTGATCCATGAACAGTTACTACCACACATTGGGTTCCGGTAACTCGGCCCCTCTCGGCTTATTAATCAACTTGATCTCTGTCCAGGAGTTGCAACTAGTTTCTGGTGTTTGTAGGTTGTGTTAGTAGTCTACCAAGTGGCACCCGGTACAGGTGGGCTTGGGACAGACTAGGCACAGTGGCACGGTGTACCAAGTGGCACCCGGATGGTGGGCTTGGGAACCCTGCTCACATCGTTTGGGGCTGTGAGCGACACCACGGCCGGATCTCCTTGTGGATGGAACCCGAATAGGCGATAAACCTGGACTAGAGACTTGTTGGTTATTCAGGTTGTGGCCGACTCCCTCCCAGGCTTCCTCTTGAAGGTTGCCGAGATACATGATGTGTACATGGCGGTAAGTGGCGAGAGCGTGTGTGAAGAAGTACACCCCTGTAGGGTTATCATTATCTATTTGAATAGTCGGATTCCTCGGATATGGAAACTTGGACCCCTTGCATAGTTCATAGACAATTGAAAGAGGATACTCTAAAATGCGCAAGATAAGCGTGAGTGCTATGGATGGCGTTCTCGTAGGGAGACGGGAGCGGATCCATAGTGGAGTATTGATATGGTGAATATGTGGACTCGTGTGCGCCACCTCAAAAGAGTTACTTGCAGTCGTAGTTCAGGATAGCCACCGAGTCAAAGATGGCTTGCTGCAGTTAAACTCCACCACCCCCTTTGTTGATACCGATGCATATGTAGTTAGTTCTGATGTAAGTCTTGCTGCGTACATTTGTACTCACGTTTTCTTAATTTATGTTTGGCAGAGAGACTTCAGTCTCGCTAGTAGTTCCACGTGGACTTCGATGTTTAGCTTGTTACCTCAGCTACGATCTTGTAACCTTGGAAGGGTCTTGTAGATAGTCAGGCTTCTGAGCCTTCTTCATTTGTAGTTGTCTGTACTCAGACAAGTTAAGCTTCCGCATGTGCTTGTTGCTTGTATGCTCTGTATGTTGGGTCATGAGACCCATGTTTGTAATATCCCTCTCCTCAGAGCCTAATGAATAAATACTTGAGTCGTAGAGTTATGTTGTGATGCCATGTTGTATCTACACATATCGAGCATATCGTGTGTATGATTGAAATGCTTGGTATGTGTGGGATCCGACAACCTAGTTGTTCATCCTTGGTAGCCTCTCTTATGGGGAAATGTAGTCTTGTGCTTCCATGAGCCATAGTAGTCCGCTACAGCCCGGTTCACCGGAGTCCTGCTAGCCCAGCACTACTGCTCCGGAACACTTAACTAGCCGGCATGTGATTCACTTCATTCCTGTGTCTGTCCCTTCGGGGAAATGTCACGCGGTGACATCCAGAGTCCTGCCTAGCCTGCTACAGCCCGGGTTCCCGGAGTCCTGTTAGCCCAGTGCTCCAGCCTGGATTGGCACGCTGCTGACCGACATGCTCGATGTTGATTCATGTATGCCTGTCCCCGTAAGTTAGTGCCACTTTGGGTTCACGACTTTTCATGTCGGCCCGGGTTCTCTGTCATATGGATGCTAGCGACACTATAATATACGTGAGCCAAAAGGCACAAACGGTCCTGGGCCATGGTAAGGCGACACCCGTGGGAATACCGTGCGTGAGGACGCAAAGTGATATGAAGTCTTACCGGCTAGATCGATGTGACTTGGAATTGGGGTCCTGACAATGGCAATCCCTACTCACTCACATTGATATCTATTGATGGGCATATCCATAGCCCATTGATATGCCTAGTTGATGTGAGACTATCTTCTCCTTTTTTGTCTTTTCCACAACCACCATTCTATTCCACCATAGTGCTATATCCATGGCTCACGCTCATATATTGCGTGAATATTGAAAAAGTTTGAGAACATCAAAAGCATGAAACAATTGCTCGGCTTGTCATCGGGGTTGTGCATGATTTAATATTTTGTGTGATGAAGATAAAGCATAGCCAGACTATATGATTTTGTAGGGATAACTTTCTTTGGCCATGTTATTTTGAGAAGACATGATTGCTTAGTTAGTATGCTTGAAGTATTATTATTTCTATGTCAATATTAAACCTTTATCTTGAATCTTTCGTACCTGAACATTCATGCCACAATAAAGAAAAATTACATTGAGAAATATGTTAGGAAGCATTCCATATCAAAAATTCTGTTTTTATTATTTACCTACTCGAGAACGAGCAGGAATTAAGCTTGGGGATGCTGATACGTCTCTAACGTATCTATAATTTTTGATTGCTCCATGCTATTATATTATCTATTTTGGATGTTAATGGGCTTATTTTTACACTTCTATATTATTTTTGGGACTAACCTATTAACCGGAGGCCCAGCCCAAATTGCTGTTTTTTTGCCTATTTTAGAGTTTCGCCAAAAAGGAATATCAAATGGAGTCCAAACGGAATGAAACCTCCGGGAGCATTATTTTTGGAACAAACGTGATCCAGGAGACTTGGAGTGGACGTCAAGAAACAATCAAGGAGGCCACGAGGCAGGGGGCGCGCCCTCCACCCTCGTGGGCCCGTCGTTGCTCCACCGACCTACTTCTTCCTCCTATATTGATCCATATACCCCGCAAACATCCAGGAGCACCATGAAACCCTATTTCCATCGCCGCAACCTTCTGTACCCAAGAGATCCCATCTTGGGGCCTTTTCCGGAGCTCCGCCGGAGGGGGCATTGATCACAGAGGCCCTCTACATCAACTCCATGGCCTCTCCGATGATGTGTGAGTAGTTTACTTCAGACCTTCGGGTCCATAGCTAGTAGATAGATGGCTTCTTCTCTCTCTTTGGATCTCAATACAAAGTTCTCCTCCATTCTCTTGGAGATCTATTCGATGTAATCTTCTTTTGCGGTGTGTTTGTTGAGATCCAATGAATTGTGGGTTTATGATCCAGATTATCTATGAACAATATTTGAATCTTCTATGAATTCTTTTACGTATGATTGGTTTATCTTTGCAAGTCTCTTCGAATTATCACTTTGGTTTGGCCTACTAGATTGATCTTTCTTGCAATGGGAGAAGTGCTTAGCTTTGGGTTCAATCTTGCGGTGCTCGATCCAGTGACAGAAAGGGAAACAACACGTATTGTATTGTTGCCATCGAGGATAAAAGGATGGGGTTTACATCATATTGCATGAGTTTATCCCTCTACATCATGTCATCTTGCTTAAGGTGTTACTCTGTTCTTATGAACTTAATACTCTAGATGCATGCTGGATAGCGGTCGATGTGTGGAGTAATAGTAGTAGATGCCGGCAGGAGTCGGTCTACTTGTCACGGACGTGATGTCTATATACATGATCATACCTAGATATTCTCGTAATTATTTGATTTTCTATCAATTGCTCGACAGTAGTTTGTTCACCCACCGTAATACTTATGCTTTGTTTAGAGAAGCCACTAGTGAAACCTATGGCCCCCGGGTCTATTCTCCATCATACAAGTTTCCAATCTATTTTATTTTGCAATCTTTACTTTCAATCTATATCATAAAAATACCAAAAATATTTATCTTATTATTATCTCTCTATCATATCTCACTCTTGCAAGTGGCCGTAAAGGGATTGACAACCCCTTTATCGCGTTGGTTGCGAGGTTCTTATTTGTGTGTGTAGGTACAAGGTGACTTACGCGTGGTCTCCTACTGGATTGATACCTTGGTTCTCAAAAACTAAGGGAAATACGCTGCTTTACTGCACCACCCTTTCCTTTTCAAGGGAAAACCAACGCAATGCTCATTCGGTAGCACATATGATTAGCACAATTGACATTATTAGAATTTATAATAACATCATTGCAATCATGTTTTCACTCAAGGAGCTATCAAGTGTGGGTGCAATAGCAATAATTTCATTTTTAACATAAGAAACTATAGCAAGTTCATCTCCATAAGCATCATTAATATTCGCATCATGGCCATAAGAATAGCAAGCATCAAATTCATCAAAAAGGGATATTTCAAGCGAATCAATGGGATCATAATTATCTATAGATTCCTGCATATCATTATTCTCTTCCAAAGCAGTAGACATTCTCCCAATGAATTCAGTAACATAGGCATTAGAAGCATAGTTTTCATAGCAATATTAAGTATCGCAAAATTTTCGGATTTATAGAAAGTAGCACCATACTTTTCAATAAAAGAAGCAACTTCATAAGCACCCTTAAAAGCAACAAATTCTTTAATTTATTCGATATCATAGTAACTATAAACACCTTTGGCATAAGGATAAGATTTCATTATCATTAAACTCACATAGGTTGGTAAGGTGTTTTTTAGGGTTCTCGGAGAAACAAGTAAAATCATGAATTTCACATAGATTCCAAGCATAGCATAGCAAACAATTTATTTGATTCCATAAGGGTCTCCCTTTTTGAGACAAATGGTGACACACAAAATGAGCATGCTCATCTAGTGATTTTCACTCAACCAAACTAGTTGGGGGTTTCAGCATGAGCACAAATGGATCGAAGATGCTCCAAGTAGAAAATTTAAGTGGATCCATATATCTTTACTTTTCCTTTTTATTTTCTGTTTTTGGTCTATTGACATGAAGGCAAAAAGCAAGCAAACGAGCAAAAAGGAAAACCAAAAATATTTTTGTGTTTTTGTGAAAACATTTTAGAAGTGGGAGAGATGAAAATGAGAGGCAAATGGTCAATAATGTAAATGCAAGGAGATGAAATTTGTGTGATGGTACTAGATAGATGTTGATGATGTCTCCCCGGCAACGGCGCCAGAAATTCTTCCTGCTACTTGTGAGCTGCATTGGGATTTCCTTGAGGAGGAGAGGATGATGCAGTATAGTAGAGATAAGTATTTCCCTAAGTTAAGAACCAAGGTTATCAATCCAGTAGGAGAACAACGCAACACCTCATGAACAACACATACACAGAAAATAACAAATACTTGCACCCAACACAAACAAGGGGTCGTTTATCCCTTGGCAGTTAATTGCAAGGATCAAATCTCACAGTGATAGATAGATAGATAGATAGATAGATAGATAAAAAATAAAAATAAAAAGGTAAATAAATTGAGCAAGGTATTTTTGGATTTTTATATATGATTAAAATAGACCCGGGGGCCATAGTTTTCACTAGAGGCTTCTCTCTTAAAATAGCACACGATGGGTGAACAAATTACTGTTGGGCAATTGATAGAAAAGTGAATAATCATGACGATATCCCAGGCAATGATCATGTATATAGGCATCACGTCCGAGACAAGTAGACCGACTCTTGCCTGCATCTACTACTATATCTCGACACATCAACCACTATCCAACATGCATCTAGAGTATTAAGTTCATAAAGAACGGAGTAATGCCTTAAGCAAGATGACATGATGTAGACAAAGTAAACTTAATCAATATGAATAAACCCCATCGTTTTACTCTTGATGGCAACAATACAAATACATGTCTTCTCCCCTTCTGTCACTGGGATATAGATCACCGCAAGATTGAACCCATCACAAAGCACCTCTCCCATTGCAAGATAAATCAATTTAGTTGGCCAAACCAAATCAGTAGATCGGAGAGAAATACAAATCTATAATAATCATGCATAAAAAAATTCAGAGAAGTGTCAAATAATATTCATGGATAATCTAATCATAAACCCATAGTTCATCGGATCCCAACAAACACACCACAAAAAAGGATTACATCGAATATATCTCCAAGAACATCAAGGAGAACATTGTATTGAAGATCAAATAGAGAGAAAAAGCCATCTAGCTACTACCTATGGACCTGTAGGTCTGTGGTAAACTACTCACACATTATCGGAAGGGCAGAAAGGTTGATGTAAAGCCCCTCCGTGGTCGATTCCCCCTCCGGCAGTGCCAGAAAAGGCCTCCAGATGGGATCTCATGAGAACAGAAACTTGCGGTGGTGAAAAAAGTATTTCGGGTGGCTCTCTGATGTATGGGGAATATTTGAGAATTTATGGTGGCGGAATTAGGTCAAGAGGTGCCACGAGGGGCCCACAAGCCTGGGGGGCGCCCCCCTGGGGCGCGCCTTCTGAGTTGTTCGCTCCCTCGTGGCTCGTCAGGTCTTCTCCCAAACCTTCTAGGGTCCCTTCTGGTCCAAAAAAAATTAATCCAAAGTTGTTTATCCATTTGGACTATGTTTGATACTTATTTCCTGAAAAGCCAAAAACAAGCAAAAAAACAACAACTGGCACTGACACTAAGTTAATAGATTAGTCCCAAAAAATGATATATAATTTCATGTAATTGCATAATAAACATCCAAGATTGATATTACAATAGCATGGAACAATCAAATATTATAGGTACGTTGGAGACATATCAATCGTCCACCTGTACAACTTTTATTAAAGGGGCCCCATCAAAATGTCAATAGAACGATGAACATGAAAGCCAGAACCTCTTCATGATAATGTCCATCTATAAACCCTAGATGACGCCATTTCCATCTCCATAGTCATCTCCACCACCATAGTGCTCTCTGATCTAGTTCATACTTGTAATCGTGCGTCGCACAAGGCATCCATTGTAAGAGATATTGCAATCAATCAATCACAAGATGTGTTCTTTAATGTTTTCTTCTTCTGATCTGATCTCCATGTATGAGTAGTTTGGTAAGGTATGCGTTGAGGCATGAGCAACCCAAGGTATATTTGTTGAGGGAGTCAATGGAATACTTTGCCATAATGTCACGTGTATGACATAAAATTGTTCCGTGCAGATGTCTCTTGTCTTGTCTGCGATCTTCATTCCTGAAGGTACCCAGGATCATGGAGATCGAGCACCCGTGAGGCTAGGAGCAAGGAGATTGTGAAGTGTTATATCGAACACTAGTGATAGTAAGGTTCAGGAGGGTAACATGGATCATATCCTTGGGGATAAATGAGGTGTAGTCATTGAACGCCCAAAGCTCTTGTCTGATTTGATTATCTTAATTATCAAGGAAACCCCGCACGATGGATACGGCCTCCGGTAGGACAACTGATTCTTGATGCAGGACTCATGTCGGTCAAGATGTTATTTAGACACATCCCCCACTTTGATCCATAATAAACACATCTTGATGGGTGACTTACAGCGCACAAATTAATATCCTGTTTGATCCCAACACAAATACAAGGTTGTAAGCATTAAGACCTCATACCCGTACCTCTTTTTATTATAAGTATTTGAATCACTATTTGCTTGATGATCCGGTCAAAATCTGGATTTGACACTTTGACAAAAGCTTGCTAGAGAACATTGTTTAAAGGGAATCTTCCTCTCGGGTGTTCGATAACCCAAGGTCACATCGGGGAAATAGGTGCGGTATACTCTTTTTTGTTCCAATACCAGATCAATAAAAGGAGGTATCATTTACTCACACATAGGGACAACAATCATCATGACAAAAGTGATGGCATACATGGATGAATGATTCAAATGATACACAAGATGATCCACTAGGGTTCTTGATGTTACAGACGATTAGGATGTGGATGATGGCGGTGATGATGATGATGGGGTGGATGATGATGATGATGGCAGTGGCGATGATGTTATATCTCCCCCGTGCGCGATGAGGAAGACCCCGTTCTTCCCCTTGCCAATCCCTTCTCCGAATGAACTTTGGAGGCTAGAGTTCTTCCTTGGGGATGATTTTCTGGTCTCTCTGGGTGTCTGATCCACAAGCTGATTCGACAGGGTGAAAGTAGTCGATCTGGCGATGGTGGTGACACTCCATACGTCCTTCCATATGAGCGAGTGCAGTCGTATGGAACAATGTCTTTTGCTCTGGATGCGTAGTGATGACTACTTCTTTGGCCTTCTTGCTCGATTCTTTTATGGTAGGTGATTATCACTTTATACGTGATTCCACTACAATTTCTGAGAATTTCTTCCATTATATGATAATTAGTCCAAAAGACATTACCTGGGGAATATCAACAAAAAGAGGTGCACGTATGCGGTAAAATTCCACAAAGCCAACCATGTAGGGTTGTAGCGACCAGACCTCAACCAGTCTGATCTCTGTGCATCAGTGTCATCCCTGGATCAGTAATGCTAACACGCACAGTACTTGAAGGATTTATACCATAGTAGCAATCACACACTTATTACATCGAATGTCTCAAAAGAGAACTTATTGCAATAAATATGGCTTAAGGCCATCTAACAACGGTAACAGCGGAAGGCTTGGAAGATAAGCGAGTCCATCAACTCCAATGACATCACTGAGTATAGAACCACGACCTAAGGCACATTACTCGTCGTCTGAAAAGTCTGCAACATGAACGTTGCAGCCCGAAAACGGGTCAGCACATGGAATATGCTGGCAATGTAACACACAGAGGGTAATGAAAGAATAAAGCTATAATACATGCATATATGGCTGGTGGAAAGCTCTATGGTTACAGTTTTTGCATAAAGCCAATTTTTCCCTACTGCAAAGGAATAAATTTTATTTAACTATCATGGTGGTTGTTAAACATTGAGAGTGTAGACACCCTCTCAATCCCAATTAAGCATCATCATTAAAACCCAACAATATTAGTTAAAGTAACATGATGAGATTCACATGATAATCCAAGTACTTGATACTCAAGACGTCCATAACCGGGGACACGGCTAACCATGATTAGTTTATACACTCTGCAGAGTTTTGAGCAGTTTTCCCCACAAGACTCGATGTCCTCTGTTGGGATTCTTGCACTACCTGATGTTTGAGAAACGGATGACCGAGACATAGTCTTTCAGAAGCGCTAGCACCTTACGATCGGGTAGACAGTACCAACATACATCCCCTACATCTGCTAGTCTACCACTGTAAGAGTTCGCACGACTTAGTCAACTATGCTAGAGCCCATAGTATCTTGCGGCTGCACATGGAAGTTTCTAGTATGAATAATCTCGTGATCCCTTTGAGCCTGGGTGGCGGGTCATAAAGAAAACAGGCAATCGCTGGAATACCCAGGTGCCTCAATCCACCCAGATGTGTGTTTAAGTTGCCACCTTAAATAAACCATTAATTTAACAATCTCACATCTGTCATGGATACACTCACCCAATCCACGTCTACTAGCATAGCATGGCAATATAAGCAAACGTAGAAGTAACTCACAAAGGTTTGATAATAAAACAGGAAATAGGTACTACCTCATCTACTTCCCAAAAACCCACAATTTAATTAGATCCTAATCATGCAATGTTTGAGGATTGATCTAATGCAATAAAAACCGAGTAGTAAAGAGGTATGATCAAAGTGTTACTTGCCTTGCTGATGATCCGCGAAACCTAGAGATTCAAAGTAGCAAGCAGCGCACTCCGGGTACTCTATCGCAAACAAACAAGCATACAATAAGTACTCATCTAATGCACAGGTAAAACTCAAATAAGAGATCTAACCAGAATGTTCAACTTAAGAACTCCGGTTTATAAAAAGAATCAAGTCGAAAGAAACAACGAAAGTCAAACGGCGAAAGAAACAAGCTTCGTTTACTAATCTGGATCTAAGTCAAATTTTACAGAAGCAAAAATCTTGTTTGAGCTGGTTAAATGGAAAGAGGGTTTCGAGAATAAACTCCAGGCGCTTGAATCGCCTGATTCAGATAAACGAGCGAAAAGTTATACTAGAACGAAAATCGGATCAGAAATCACGATCAGAAATAATCGCAGAAAATCCAAGAAAAAGAAAAACGACGAACAGATTAACGAACAAACGTTCATTTTCTGGAACTAAACGGTGAACGCGTCTGTTAAAACAAACGAACGAGCGAACGCTTGCTAAATAAACTAAACCAGAAAATAAACCGATCTAAATAAAAAACGTATCTAAAAAATAAACCGAACGAAAACCAAACGGAAAACCGAACAGTTTTCTCAAGGAAAACCGCCGGCGGCGGGGCGGTGGTCAACCTCGGCGGGTGGCGGGGTCGGCGGGACGGGGCGGCGGGGTCCGGCGACGGCGGCTCCGGCGGCGGGTGGCGGGACGGCGGGCGGCGGCGGCTCGGTTGGGCTAACGGGCTCGGGGTGGCGCCTTATAAAGGCCCGACCGGACGGAGTCCTGGCCGAACACGGCCCAAAGTCGGTTCGCGTTTTTTTGATAATTACGCGCATAAAAACAAATAAAAGAAACACTAAGTGGACTCCAAAAATCACGAAATAAATTTTCCCCGACTTCTAAAATCAAGCCGGACAAGATGAACATTTATTTCGGGCCTAAATGCAATTTTGAAAAACGCGCATTTTCCTAAATTCAAATAAAATAGCAAAATTCCAAAATAAAATCTTATTTGATTTTGTTATTAAATCCTCAATATTTCTTTATTTTGGTAAAGTCATTTTATTCCCTCTCTCATATTTTTATAATATAAATAATTGAAGATAAATAAATAAAATCAAATGATCCTATTTCCAAAATTTGAGAAAACTCAAATATGAAAATAACGAAATACCCAACTCTCTTCGAGGGTCCTTGAGTTGCATAGAATTTCTTAGGATCAAACCCAAAAGCAAATAAAATATGATATGCAGTGATGATCTAATGTATAACATTCCAACTTGAAAATTTGGGATGTTACAAACCTACCCCCCTTAAGATGAATCTCCCCCTCGAGATTCGGGTTGGCTAGAAAATAGGTGAGGGTGGTCCTTTAGCAGTTCTTCCTCTCGCTCCCAGGTGGCTTCATCCTCGGTGTGGTGGCTCCACTGAACTTTGCAAAACTTGATAACCTTGCTGCGGGTGACTCGGCCGGCATACTCAAGAATCTTGACTGGTTTCTCCTCATAGGTCAAATCACTGTCCAACTGAATCGCTTCCAGCGGCACTGTATCCCTTAGCGGTATATCAACCATCTCTGTGTGACACTTCTTCAACTGGGAAACGTGGAATACATCGTGAACTCCTGACAACCCTTCGGGCAATTCCAACTTGTAGGCTACTTCTCCCATACGCTCCAAAACCTTGTATGGTCCTACAAAACGTGGCGCTAACTTTCCCTTAACTCCAAAGCGCTTAACTCCTCGAAGTGGAGATACTCGAAGATAAACTCGGTCTCCAACTTCGTAAACTGTTTCCTTACGTTTAGAATCTGTGTAGCTCTTCTGCCTAGACTGGGCTACCTTGAGCCTATCGCGAATCAATTTCACCTTCTGTTCAGACTGTCCAAACAACTGGCGGTCTCCAACTTCATCCCACGACAATGGGGTCCTGCACCTCCTTCCGTACAAGGCTTCGAAAGGGGCCATCTTGAAACTGGATTGATAACTGTTGTTGTAAGAGAACTCTGCATATGGCAAATTGTCGTCCCAACTAGATCCATAATCTAGCGCACAAGCTCTCAGCATATCCTCCAAAATCTGATTGACTCTCTCGGTCTGTCCATCTGTTTGTGGATGAAAAGTTGTGCTGAACTCTAGCCTGGTACCCAAAGTTTCGTGCAACTGATTCCATAACTTTGAGGTAAACTGGGTTCCTCTATCTAATACAATGCTCCTTGGGACTCCATGCAGACATACGATCCTGGTCATGTATATCTTTGCCAACTTAGCACCTTTGTCAAACGATCGACTACAACGCAAATCGAGTCATAGCCTGAACGTGTTCTGCGCAATCCTGTGATAAAATCCACGCCTAACTTATCCCACTTCCATTCGGGTATTGTCAATGGTTGTAGCAATCCCGCTGGCTTCTGATGCTCTGCCTTTACTCTCTGACATACATCACAAACTGCTACATACTCCGCAATATCCTTCTTCATTCCGGTCCACCAGAAAGTATCCTTCAAATCCAAATACATCTTGGTATTTCCTGGATGAATCGAATATGGTGAATCATGGGCCCCCTACAGAATCAACCTCCTGATCTCCGGATTGTTAGGCACATAAACACGGTCTTCAGACCATAGGGTATCGTGCTCATCCTCACGAAATCCTTTGACTTTTCCTTTGCTCATCTTTTCTTTTATATAGGCAACCTCCTTGTTAGTCTTCTGAGCTGCTCTGGTCTTATCCATCAAGGTAGACTGAATCTCCAATGTTGCTACATAGCCTCTCGGAACTATCTCCAAACATAGCTCACGAAGGTCCTCGGCTAACTCCTTCGGTAAATCTCCCGTCATTAGTGTGTTGACATGGCTTTTACGGCTCAGCGCATCGGCTACTACGTTAACCTTTCCGGGATGATAATGCAATATCATGTCATATTCCTTGATGAGCTCCAACCATCTCCTTTGCCTGAGATTTAGCTCCTTCTGCGTGAAAATATACTTCAAACTCTTGTGATCCGTGTACACTTCACAATGGTTTCCAATGAGAAAATGTCTCCAAGTCTTTAATGCATGCACTACGGCTGCTAACTCCAAATCACGCGTGGCATAATTCAACTCATGAGGCTTAAGCTGTCGTGAGGCATATGAAACAACTCTTCCCTCCTGCATAAGCACTGCTCCAAGTCCTCGATGTGAAGCGTCGCAATACACCTCATAATCCTTGTTCTGATCCGGCAAAATCAACACTGGTGACGTAACCAAATGTTTCTTCAACTCCTGAAACTGGCCTCACATTCCTCAGTCCATAAGAACTTGGTATCCTTCTTCAAAAACTCCGTCATAGGCTTCACAATCTTCGAGAAATTTTCAATGAATCTCCGGTAGTATCCTGCAAGTCCAAGAAAACTCCGGATCGCTCCAACTGTTGTTGGTGCTTCCCAATTTGTCACAGTGACAACCTTGGTGGGATCTACTACTATACCTTCTCTGGATATAACGTGTCCGATGAATCCAAGTTCCTTCAACCAAAACTCACATTTTCTAAACTTGGCATATAACTAATGTTCTCTGAGCTTCTCAAGTACCAAACGCAAATGCTCCTTATGCTCCTCTTCATTCTTCAAGTAAACCAGAATATCATCAATGAACACTACGACAAACTTATCCAAAAACTCCATAAACACTTTGTTCATCATGTTCATAAAATAGGCTGGTGCGTTAGTTAGACCAAATGACATAACGGTATACTCGTACAGCCCATACCTGGTGGTAAAATCTGTCTTAGGTATATCCTGTTCTCGAATCTTCAACTGATGGTATCCTGATCGCAGATCGATCTTGGAAAATACCTTAGCTCCTTACAATTGTAACGCCCGGATGATCTTGCTACAGTAATTCCACGCTAATCATGCCACATCACCTCGATTATTGTTGCTAAGCTTTCGTTAGTTCAAACCGATTCAAAATCAATTCAAGAGAAAAAATGGCAAACAACAAAAGTTTTTTTAAAAAAAGTTGAAACAAAAATGTTCGGTGGTTGCCGAATATTACGAGGGTAATTATAGTGCCATAGGAGTTTTCTTTATTCTTTTATATGACCTGCGTGTCATCAAGAAATGCCATGTAAATTACTTTACTTTATTGCTAAACGCGTTAGCCATAGTAGTAGAAGTAATAGTTGGCGAGCAACTTCATGGAGACACGATGATGGAGATCATGATGATGGAGATCATGATGATGGAGATCATGGTGTCAAGCCGGTGACAAGAATATCCTGAAGTACCTGAGAAGGACTAAGGAAATGTTTCTCGTTTATGGAGGTGACGAAGAGCTCGTCGTAAAGGGTTACGTCGACGCTAGCTTCGACACAGATCTGGATGACTCTAAGTCACAAACCGGATACGTGTATATGTTGAATGGTGGAGCAGTAAGCTGGTGCAGCTGCAAGCAGAGCGTCGTGGCGGGATCTACATGTGAAGCGGAGTACATGGCAGCCTCGGAGGCAGCACATGAAGCAATATGGGTGAAGGAGTTCATCACCAACCAAGGAGTCATACCCAATGCGTCGGGGCCAATCAAACTCTTTTGTGACAACACTGGAGCTATTGCACTTGCCAAGGAGCCCAGGTTTCACAAGAAGACAAGGCACATCAAGCGTCGCTTCAACTCCATTCGTGAAAATGTTCAAAATGGAGACATAGAGATTTGTAAAGTACATGCGGACCTGAATGTAGCAGATCCGTTGACTAAACCTCTCCCTAGAGCAAAACATGATCAACAGCAGAATTCCATGGGTGTTCGATTCATCACAATGTAACTAGATTATTGACTCTAGTGCAAGTGGGAGACTGTTGGAAATATGCCCTAGAGGCAATAATAAAAGCATTATTATTATATTTCCTTGTTCATGATAATTGTCTTTATTCATGCTATAATTGTATTATCCGGAAATGGTAATACATGTGTGAATAACAGACACCAACATGTCCCTAGTAAGCCTCTAGTTGACTAGCTCGTTGATCAACAGATAGTCATGGTTTCCTGACTATGGACATTGGATGTCATTGATAACGAGATCACACCATTAGGAGAATGATGTGATGGACAAGACCCAATCCCAAACATAGCACAAGATCGTATAGTTCGTTTGCTAGAGTTTTCCAATGTCAAAGTATCTTTTCCTTAGACCATGAGATCGTGTAACTCCCGGATACCGTAGGAGTGCTTTGGGTATGCCAAACGTCACAACGTAACTGGGTGACTATAAAGGTACACTACGGGTATCTCCGAAAGTGTCTTTTGGGTTGACATGGATCAAGACTCGGATTTGTCAAGCCGTATGACGGAGAGGTATCACTGGGCCCACTCGGTAATGCATCATCATAATGAGCTCAAAGTGACCAAGTGTCTGGTCACGGGATCATGAATTACGGTACGATTAAAGTGACTTGCCGGTAACGAGATTGAACGAGGTATTGGGATACCGACGATCGAATCTCGGGCAAGTAACATATCGATTGACAAAGGGAATTGCATACGGGGTTGATTGAATCCTCGACATCGTGGTTCATCCGATGAGATCATCGTGGAGCATGTGGGAGCCAACATGGGTATCCAGATCCCGCTGTTGGTTATTGACCGGAGAGTCGTCTCGGTCATGTCTGCTTGTCTCCCGAACCCGTAGGGTCTACACACTTAAGGTTCGGTGACGCTAGGGTTATGAAGATATGTATATGCAGAAACCCGAATGTTGTTTGGAGTCCCGGATGAGATCCCGGACGTCACGAGGAGTTCCAGAATGGTCCGGAGGTAAAGAATTATATATAGGAAGTGCTGTTTCGGGCATCGGGACAAGTTTCGGGGTTATCGGTATTGTACCGGGACCACCGGAAGGGTCCCGGGGGTCCACCGGGTGGGGCCACCTATCCCGGAGGGCCCCATGGGCTGAAATAGGATGGAACCCAGCCCATAGTGGGCTGGGGCGCCAGCCCCTATAGGCCCATGCGCCTAGGGTTCCACCATGGAAGAGTCCATGTGGTGGAAGGCACCCCTAGGTGCCTTGGGGGGGAGGGAAACCTCCCTTTGGCCGCCGCCCCCCCTAGTAGATCTCATCTACTAGGGCCGGCGCCCCCCCCCCCATGGCACCGCTATATATAGTGGGGGGGAGAGGAGGGATTTCACCCCAGCCCCTGGCGCCTCCCTCTCTCCCCGGTACGTCTCTCCCTCGTAGTCTTGGCGAAGCCCTGCTTCTGTGACCCCCTGCATCCACCACCACGCCGTCGTGCTGCTGGATCTTCATCAACCTCTCCTTCCCCCTTGCTGGATCAAGAAGGAGGAGACATCTCCCGTCCCGTACGTGTGTTGAACGCGGAGGCGCCGTCCGTTCGGCGCTGGTCATCGGTGATTTGGATCACGTCGAGTACGACTACATCATCACCGTTCTTTTGAACGCTTCCGTGCGCGATCTACAAAGGTATGTAGATGCATCCAATGACTCGTTGCTAGATGAACTCCTAGATGATCTTGGTGAAACGAGTAGGAAATTTTTTGTTTTCTGCAACGTTCCCCAACAGTGGCATCATGAGCTAGGTCTATGCGTAGTTCTTCTTGCGCGAGTAGAACACAATTTGTTGTGGGCGTAGATTTGTCAACTTTCTTGCCGTTACTAGTCTTTTCTTGCTTCAGCGGTATTGTGGGATGAAGCGGCACGGACCAACCTTACACGTACGCTTACGTGAGACCGGTTCCACCGACCAACATGCACTAGTTGCATAAGGTGGCTGGCGGGTGTCTGTCTCTCCCACTTTAGTTGGAGCGGATTTGATGAACAGGGTCCTTATGAAGGGTAAATAGAAGTTGACAAATCACGTTGTGGCTTTAACGTAGGTAAGAAGACGTTCTTGCTAGAACCCTAATTCAGCCACGAAAAACTTGCAACAACAATTAGAGGACGTCTAACTTGTTTTTGCAGCAAGTGGTTTGTGATATGATATGGCCAAAGTTGTGATGAATGATGAATGATCTATATGTGATGTATGAGATGTTCATGCTATTGTAATAGGATTCACGACTTGCATGTCGATGAGTATGACAACCGGCAGGAGCCATAGGAGTTGTCTTTATTCTTTTATATGACCTGCGTGTCATCAAGAAACGCCATGTAAATTACTTTACTTTATTGCTAAACGCGTTAGCCATAGTAGTAGAAGTAATAGTTGGCGAGCAACTTCATGGAGACACGATGATGGAGATCATGATGATGGAGATCATGGTGTCAAGCCGGTGACAAGATGATCATGGAGCCCCAAGATGGAGATCAAAGGAGCTATGTGATATTGGCCATATCATGTCACGATTATTATTTGATTGCATGTGATGTTTATCATGTTTTTGCATCTTGTTTACTTAGAACGACGGTAGTAAATAAGATGATCCCTCATAACAATTTCAAGGAGTGTTCTCCCCTAACTGTGCACCGTTCCTAAAGTTCGTCGTTTCTAAGCACGCCGTGATGATCGGGTGTGATGGATCCTTACGTTCACATACAACGGGTGTTGACGAGCCTAGCATGTACAGACATGGCCTCGGAACACATGCAAAACACTTAGGGTTAACTTGACGAGCCTAGCATGTACAGACATGGCCTCGGAACACAGAAGACCGAAAGGTCGACCATGAGTCGTATAGAAGATACGATCAACATGAAGATGTTCACCGACGTTGACTAGTCCGTCTCACGTGATGATCGGACACGGCCTAGTTAACTCGGATCATGTAATACTTAGATGACTAGAGGGATGTCTAATCTAAGTGGGAGTTCATTAATAATTTGATTAGATGAACTTAATTATCATGAACTTAGTCTAAAATATTTTACACTATGTCTTGTAGATCAAATGGCCAACGTAGTCCTCAACTTCAACGCGTTCCTAGAGAAAACCAAGCTGAAAGACGATGGCAGCAACTATACGGACTGGGTCCAGAACCTGAGGATCATCCTCATAGCTGCCAAGAAAGATTATGTCCTACAAGCACCGCTAGGTGATCCACCCGTCCCACAGAACCAAGACGTTATGAACGCTTGGCAGACACGTGTTGACGACTACTCCCTCGTTCTGTGCGGCATGCTTTACAGCTTAGAGCCGGGGCTCCAAAAGCGTTTTGAGAGACATGGAGCATACAAGATGTTCGAAGAGCTGAAAATGGTTTTTCAAGCTCATGCCCGGATCGAGAGATATGAAGTCTCCGATAAGTTCTTCAGCTGTAAGATGGAGGAAAATAGTTCTGTCAGTGAGCACATACTCACTATGTCTGGGTTGCATAACCGCTTGTCTCAGCTGGGAGTTAATCTCCCGGATGATGCGGTCATTGATAGAATCCTCCAGTCGCTTCCACCAAGCTACAAGAGCTTTGTGATGAACTTCAACATGCAGGGGATGCAAAAGACCATTCCTGAGTTGTTCTCAATGCTGAAATCAGCGGAGGTAGAAGTCAAGAAGGAACATCAAGTGTTGATGGTCAATAAAACCACTAAGTTCAAGAAAGGCAAGGGTAAAAAGAACTCCAAGAAGGACGGCAAGGAAGTTGCCGCGCCCGGCAAGCAAGCTGCCGGGAAAGAGCCGAAGAATGGACCCAAGCCTGAGACGGAGTGCTTTTATTGCAAAGGGATGGGTCACTGGAAACGGAACTGCCCCAAATACTTAGCAGACAAGAAGGCCGGCAAAACAAAAGGTATATTTGATATACATGTAATTGATGTGTACCTTACCAGTACTCGTAGTGACTCCTGGGTATTTGATACCGGTGCCGTTGCTCATATTTGTAACTCACAGCAGGACCTGCGGAATAAACGGAGACTGGCAAAGGACGAGGTGACGATGCGCGTCGGGAATGGTTCCAAGGTCGATGTGATCGCCGTCGGCACGCTGCCTCTGCATTTACCTACGGGATTAGTTTTAAACCTCAATAACTGTTATTTAGTGCCAGCTTTGAGCATGAACATTGTATCGGGATCTCGTTTAATTCGAGATGGCTACTCATTTAAATCTGAGAATAATGGTTGTTCCATTTATATGAGAGATATGTTTTATGGTCATGCTCCTATGGTGAACGGTTTATTCTTAATGAGTCTCGAACGTAATGCTACACATGTTCATAATGTGAGTACCAAAAGATGTAAGGTTGATAATGATAGTTCCACATACTTGTGGCACTGCCGCCTTGGTCACATAGGTGTCAAACGCATGAAGAAGCTCCATGCAGATGGACTTTTAGAGTCTCTCGATTATGAATCATTTGACACGTGCGAACCATGCCTTATGGGTAAAATGACCAAGACTCCGTTCTCAGGAACAATGGAGCGAGCAACCGACTTATTGGAAATCATACATACTGATGTGTGCGGTCCAATGAGTGTTGAGGCTCGCGGTGGATATCGTTATGTTCTCACCCTCACTGATGATTTAAGTAGGTATGGGTATATCTACTTAATGAAACACAAGTCTGAAACCTTTGAAAAATTCAAGGAATTTCAGAGTGAGGTTGAGAATCAACGTGACAGGAAAATCAAGTTTCTACGATCAGATCGTGGAGGAGAATACTTGAGTCACGAATTTGGTACACACTTAAGAAAATGTGGAATAGTTTCACAACTCATGCCGCCTGGAACACCTCAACGTAACGGTGTGTCCGAACGTCGTAATCGCACTCTATTGGATATGGTGCAGTTTCTAAAAGTTTGGGGATGCGATGCTTATGTGAAGAAACTTCAACCTGAGAAGCTCGAACCCAAGTCGGAAAAATGCGTCTTCATAGGATACCCAAAAGAAACTATTGGGTACACCTTCTACCTCAGATCCGAAGGCAAGATCTTTGTTGCCAAGAATGGGTCCTTTCTAGAGAAAGAGTTTCTCTCGAAAGAAGTAAGTGGGAGGAAAGTAGAGCTTGATGAAGTATTACCTCTTGAACCGGCAAATGGCGCAACTCAAGAAAATGTTCCTGAGGTGCCTGCACCGACTAGAGAGGAAGTTAATGATGATCAAAATACTTCTGATCAAGCTCCTACTGAGATTCGAAGGTCCACAAGGACACGTTCCGCACCAGAGTGGTACGGCAACCCTGTCTTGGAAATCATGTTGTTGGACAACGGTGAACCTTCGAACTATGAAGAAGCGATGGCAGGCCCGGATTCCGACAAATGGCTAGAAGCCATGAAATCCGAGATAGGATCCATGTATGAAAACGAAGTATGGACTTTGACTGACTTGCCCGTTGAACGGCGAGCCATAGAGAATAAATGGATCTTTAAGAAGAAGACAGACGCGGATGGTAATGTGACCATCTATAAAGCTCGGCTTGTCGCTAAGGGTTATCGACAAGTTCAAGGGGTTGACTACGATGAGACTTTCTCACCGGTAGCGAAGCTAAAGTCCGTCCGAATCATGTTAGCAATTGCCGCATTCTACGATTATGAGATATGGCAAATGGACGTCAAAACGGCATTCCTTAATGGTTTCCTTAAGGAAGAATTGTATATGATGCAGCCGGAAGGTTTTGTCGATCCTAAGAATGCTAACAAGGTGTGCAAGCTCCAACGCTCGATTTATGGGCTGGTGCAAGCATCTCGGAGTTGGAACATTCGCTTTGATGAGATGATCAAAGCGTTTGGGTTTACGCAGACTTATGGAGAAGCCTGCGTTTACAAGAAAGTGAGTGGGAGCTCTGTGGCATTTCTCATATTATATGTAGATGACATACTTTTGATGGGAAATGATATAGAACTCTTGGACAGCATCAAGGCCTACTTGAATAAGAGTTTTTCAATGAAGGACCTTGGAGAAGCTGCTTATATATTAGGCATCAAAATCTATAGAGATAGATCGAGACGCCTCATAGGTCTTTCACAAAGCACATACCTTGATAAAATATTGAAGAAGTTCAATATGGATCAATCTAAGAAGGGGTTTTTGCCTGTGTTACAAGGTGTGAAATTGAGCTCAGCTCAATGTCTGACCACGGCAGAAGAAATAGAAGAGATGAGTGTCATCCCCTATGCCTCAGCCATAGGTTCTATTATGTATGCCATGCTGTGTACCAGACCTGATGTAAACCTTGCCGTAAGTTTGGTAGGAAGGTACCAAAGTAATCCCGGCAAGGAACACTGGACAGCGGTCAAGAATATCCTGAAGTACCTGAGAAGGACTAAGGAAATGTTTCTCGTTTATGGAGGTGACGAAGAGCTCGTCGTAAAGGGTTACGTCGACGCTAGCTTCGACACAGATCTGGATGACTCTAAGTCACAAACCGGATACGTGTATATGTTGAATGGTGGAGCAGTAAGCTGGTGCAGCTGCAAGCAGAGCGTCGTGGCGGGATCTACATGTGAAGCGGAGTACATGGCAGCCTCGGAGGCAGCACATGAAGCAATATGGGTGAAGGAGTTCATCACCAACCTAGGAGTCATACCCAATGCGTCGGGGCCAATCAAACTCTTTTGTGACAACACTGGAGCTATTGCACTTGCCAAGGAGCCCAGGTTTCACAAGAAGACAAGGCACATCAAGCGTCGCTTCAACTCCATTCGTGAAAATGTTCAAAATGGAGACATAGAGATTTGTAAAGTACATGCGGACCTGAATGTAGCAGATCCGTTGACTAAACCTCTCCCTAGAGCAAAACATGATCAACACCAGAATTCCATGGGTGTTCGATTCATCACAATGTAACTAGATTATTGACTCTAGTGCAAGTGGGAGACTGTTGGAAATATGCCCTAGAGGCAATAATAAAAGCATTATTATTATATTTCCTTGTTCATGATAATTGTCTTTATTCATGCTATAATTGTATTATCCGGAAATCGTAATACATGTGTGAATAACAGACACCAACATGTCCCTAGTAAGCCTCTAGTTGACTAGCTCGTTGATCAACAGATAGTCATGGTTTCCTGACTATGGACATTGGATGTCATTGATAACGAGATCACATCATTAGGAGAATGATGTGATGGACAAGACCCAATCCCAAACATAGCACAAGATCGTATAGTTCGTTTGCTAGAGTTTTCCAATGTCAAAGTATCTTTTCCTTAGACCATGAGATCGTGTAACTCCCGGATACCGTAGGAGTGCTTTGGGTATGCCAAACGTCACAACGTAACTGGGTGACTATAAAGGTACACTACGGGTATCTCCGAAAGTGTCTGTTGGGTTGACATGGATCAAGACTGGGATTTGTCACTCCGTATGACGGAGAGGTATCACTGGGCCCACTCGGTAATGCATCATCATAATGAGCTCAAAGTGACCAAGTGTCTGGTCACGGGATCATGCATTACGGTACGAGTAAAGTGACTTGCCGGTAACGAGATTGAACGAGGTATTGGGATACCGACGATCGAATCTCGGGCAAGTAACATATCGATTGACAAAGGGAATTGCATACGGGGTTGATTGAATCCTCGACATCGTGGTTCATCCGATGAGATCATCGTGGAGCATGTGGGAGCCAACATGGGTATCCAGATCCCGCTGTTGGTTATTGACCGGAGAGTCGTCTCGGTCATGTCTGCTTGTCTCCCGAACCCGTAGGGTCTACACACTTAAGGTTCGGTGACGCTAGGGTTATGAAGATATGTATATGCAGAAACCCGAATGTTGTTCGGAGTCCCGGATGAGATCCCGGACGTCACGAGGAGTTCCGGAATGGTCCGGAGGTAAAGAATTATATATAGGAAGTGCTGTTTCGGGCATCAGGACAAGTTTCGGGGTTATCGGTATTGTACCGGGACCACCGGAAGGGTCCCGGGGGTCCACCGGGTGGGGCCACCTATCCCGGAGGGCCCCATGGGCTGAAATAGGATGGAACCCAGCCCATAGTGGGCTGGGGCGCCAGCCCCTATAGGCCCATGCGCCTAGGGTTCCACCATGGAAGAGTCCATGTGGTGGAAGGCACCCCTAGGTGCCTTGGGGAGGAGGGAAACCTCCCCTTGGCCGCCGCCCCCCCTAGTAGATCTCATCTACTAGGGCCGGCGCCCCCCCATGGCACCCCTATATATAGTGGGGGGGGAGAGGAGGGATTTCACCCCAGCCCCTGGCGCCTCCCTCTCTCCCCGTTACGTCTCTCCCTCGTAGTCTTGGCGAAGCCCTGCTTCTGTGACGCCCTGCATCCACCACCACGCCGTCGTGCTGCTGGATCTTCATCAACCTCTCCTTCCCCCTTGCTGGATCAAGAAGGAGGAGACGTCTCCCGTCCCGTACGTGTGTTGAACGCGGAGGCGCCGTCCGTTCGGCGCTGGTCATCGGTGATTTGGATCACGTCGAGTACGACTACATCATCACCGTTCTTTTGAACGCTTCCGTGCGCGATCTACAAAGGTATGTAGATGCATCCAATGACTCATTGCTAGATGAACTCCTAGATGATCTTGGTGAAACAAGTAGGAAAATTTTTGTTTTCTGCAACGTTCCCCAACAATTATCACTTTATACGTGATTCCACTACAATTTCTGAGAATTTCTTCCATTATATGATAATTAGTCCAAAAGACATTACCTGGGGATTATCAACAAAAAGAGGTGCACGTATGCGGTAAAATTCCACAAAGCCAACCATGTAGGGTTGTAGCGACCAGACCTCAACCAGTCTGATCTCTGTGCATCAGTGTCATCCCTGGATCAGTAATGCTAACACGCACAGTACTTGAAGGATTTATAACATAGTAGCAATCACACACTTATTACATCGAATGTCTCAAAAGAGGACTTATTGCAATAAATATGGCTTAAGGCCATCTAACAACGGTAACAGCGGAAGGCTTGGAAGATAAGCGAGTCCATCAACTCCAATGACATCACTGAGTATAGAACCACGACCTAAGGCACATTACTCGTCGTCTGAAAAGTCTGCAACATGAACGTTGCAGCCCGAAAACGGGTCAGCACATGGAATATGCTGGCAATGTAACACACAGAGGGTAATGAAAGAATAAAGCTATACTACATGCATATATGGCTGGTGGAAAGCTCTATGGTTACAGTTTTTGCATAAAGCCAATTTTTCCCTACTGCAAAGGAATAAATTTTATTTAACTATCATGGTGGTTGTTAAACATTGAGAGTGTAGACACCCTCTCAATCCCAATTAAGCATCATCATTAAAACCCAACAATATTAGTTAAAGTAACATGATGAGATTCACATGATAATCCAAGTACTTGATACTCAAGACGTCCATAACCGGGGACACGGCTAACCATGATTAGTTTATACACTCTGCAGAGTTTTGAGCACTTTTCCCCACAAGACTCGATGTCCTCTGTTGGGATTCTTGCACTACCTGATATTTGAGAAACGGATGACCGAGACATAGTCTTTCAGAAGCGCTAGCACCTTACGATCGGGTAGACAGTACCAACATACATCCCCTACATCTGCTAGTCTACCACTGTAAGAGTTCGCACGACTTAGTCAACTATGCTAGAGCCCATAGTATCTTGCGGCTGCACATGGAAGTTTCTAGTATGAATAATCTCGTGATCCCTTTGAGCCTGGGTGGCGGGTCATAAAGAAAACAGGCAATCGCTGGAATACCCAGGTGCCTCAATCCACCCAGATGTGTGTTTAAGTTGCCACCTTAAATAAACCATTAATTTAACAATCTCACATCTGTCATGGATACACTCACCCAATCCACATCTACTAGCATAGCATGGCAATATAAGCAAACGTAGAAGTAACTCACAAAGGTTTGATAATAAAACAGGAAATAGGTACTACCTCATCTACTTCCCAAAAACCCACAATTTAATTAGATCCTAATCATGCAATGTTTGAGGATTGATCTAATGCAATAAAAACCGGGTAGTAAAGAGATATGATCAAAGTGTTACTTGCCTTGCTGATGATCCGCGAAACCTAGAGATTCAAAGTAGCAAGCAGCGCACTCCGGGTACTCTATCGCAAACAAACAAGCATACAATAAGTACTCATCTAATGCACAGGTAAAACTCAAATAAGAGATCTAACCAGAATGTTCAACTTAAGAACTCCGGTTTGCAAAAAGAATCAAGTCGAAAGAAACAACGAAAGTCAAACGGCGAAAGAAACAAGCTTCGTTTACTAATCTGGATCTAAGTCAAATTTTACAGAAGCAAAAATCTTGTTTGAGCTGGTTAAACGGAAAGAGGGTTTCGAGAATAAACTCCAGGCGCTTGAATCGCCTGATTCAGATAAACGAGCGAAAAGTTATACTAGAACGAAAATCGGATCAGAAATCACGATCAGAAATAATCGCAGAAAATCCAAGAAAAAGAAAAACGACGAACAGATTAACGAACAAACGTTCATTTTCTGGAACTAAACGGTGAACGCGTCTGTTAAAACGAACGAACGAGCGAACGCTTGCTAAATAAACTAAACCAGAAAATAAACCGATCTAAATAAAAAACGGATCTAAAAAATAAACCGAACGAAAACCAAACGGAAAACCGAACAATTTTCTCAAGGAAAACCGCCGGCGGCGGGGCGGTGGTCAACCTCGGCGGGTGGCGGGGTCGGCGGGACGGGGCGGCGGGGTCCGGCGACGGCGGCTCCGGCGGCGGGTGGCGGGACGGCGGGCGGCGGGCGGCGGCGGCTCGGTTGGGCTAACGGGCTCGGGGTGGCGCCTTATAAAGGCCCGGCCGGACGGAGTCCTGGCCGAACACGGCCCAAAGTCGGTTCGCGTTTTTTTGATAATTACGCGCATAAGAACAAATAAAAGAAACACTAAGTGGACTCCAAAAATCACGAAATAAATTTTCCCCGACTTCTAAAATCAAGCCGGACAAGATGAACA
The DNA here is from genome assembly GCF_056163025.1 of Triticum urartu. NCBI lineage: Eukaryota > Viridiplantae > Streptophyta > Magnoliopsida > Poales > Poaceae > Triticum > Triticum urartu. The sequence goes on along the minus strand of NC_141874.1, from coordinate 61,911,221 downwards.
TTTATTTCGGGCCTAAATGCAATTTTGAAAAACGCGCATTTTCCTAAATTCAAATAAAATAGCAAAATTCCAAAATAAAATCTTATTTGATTTTATTATTAAATCCTCAATATTTCTTTATTTTGGTAAAGTCATTTTATTCCCTCTCTCATATTTTTATAATATAAATAATTGAAGATAAATAAATAAAATCAAATGATCCTATTTCCAAAATTTGAGAAAACTCAAATATGAAAATAACGAAATACCCAACTCTCTTCGAGGGTCCTTGAGTTGCATAGAATTTCTTAGGATCAAACCCAAAAGCAAATAAAATATGATATGCAGTGATGATCTAATGTATAACATTCCAACTTGAAAATTTGGGATGTTACAAACCTACCCCCCTTAAGATGAATCTCGCCCTCGAGATTCGGGTTGGCTAGAAAATAGGTGAGGGTGGTCCTTCAGCAGTTCTTCCTCTCGCTCCCAGGTGGCTTCATCCTCGGTGTGGTGGCTCCACTGAACTTTGCAAAACTTGATAACCTTGCTGCGGGTGACTCGGCCGGCATACTCAAGAATCTTGACTGGTTTCTCCTCATAGGTCAAATCACTGTCCAACTGAATTGCTTCCAGCGGCACTGTATCCCTTAGCGGTATATCAACCATCTCTGTGTGACACTTCTTCAACTGGGAAACGTGGAATACATCGTGAACTCCTGACAACCCTTCGGGCAATTCCAACTTGTAGGCTACTTCTCCCATACGCTCCAAAACCTTGTATGGTCCTACAAAACGTGGCGCTAACTTTCCCTTAACTCCAAAGCGCTTAACTCCTCGAAGTGGAGATACTCGAAGATAAACTCGGTCTCCAACTTCGTAAACTATTTCCTTACGTTTAGAATCTGTGTAGCTCTTCTGCCTAGACTGGGCTACCTTGAGCCTATCGCGAATCAATTTCACCTTCTGTTCAGACTGTCCAAACAACTGGCGGTCTCCAACTTCATCCCACGACAATGGGGTCCTGCACCTCCTTCCGTACAAGGCTTCGAAAGGGGCCATCTTGAAACTGGATTGATAACTGTTGTTGTAAGAGAACTCTGCATATGGCAAATTGTCGTCCCAACTAGATCCATAATCTAGCGCACAAGCTCTCAGCATATCCTCCAAAATCTGATTGACTCTCTCGGTCTGTCCATCTGTCTGTGGATGAAAAGTTGTGCTGAACTCTAGCCTGGTACCCAAAGTTTCGTGCAACTGATTCCATAACTTTGAGGTAAACTGGGTTCCTCTATCTAATACAATGCTCCTTGGGACTCCATGCAGACATACGATCCTGGTCATGTATATCTTTGCCAACTTAGCACCTTTGTCAAACGATCGACTACAACGCAAATCGAGTCATAGCCTGAACGTGTTCTGCGCAATCCTGTGATAAAATCCACGCCTAACTTATCCCACTTCCATTCGGGTATTGTCAATGGTTGTAGCAATCCCGCTGGCTTCTGATGCTCTGCCTTTACTCTCTGACATACATCACAAACTGCTACATACTCCGTAATATCCTTCTTCATTCCGGTCCACCAGAAAGTATCCTTCAAATCCAAATACATCTTGGTATTTCCTGGATGAATCGAATATGGTGAATCATGGGCCCCCTACAGAATCAACCTCCTGATCTCCGGATTGTTAGGCACATAAACACGGTCTTCAGACCATAGGGTATCGTGCTCATCCTCACGAAATCCTTTTGACTTTTCCTTTGCTCATCTTTTCTTTTATATAGGCAACCTCCTTGTTAGTCTTCTGAGCTGCTCTGGTCTTATCCATCAAGGTAGACTGAATCTCCAATGTTGCTACATAGCCTCTCGGAACTATCTCCAAACATAGCTCACGAAGGTCCTCGGCTAACTCCTTCGGTAAATCTCCCGTCATTAGTGTGTTGACATGGCTTTTACGGCTCAGCGCATCGGCTACTACGTTAACCTTTCCGGGATGATAATGCAATATCATGTCATATTCCTTGATGAGCTCCAACCATCTCCTTTGCCTGAGATTTAGCTCCTTCTGCGTGAAAATATACTTCAAACTCTTGTGATCCGTGTACACTTCACAATGGTTTCCAATGAGAAAATGTCTCCAAGTCTTTAATGCATGCACTACGGCTGCTAACTCCAAATCACGCATGGCATAATTCAACTCATGAGGCTTAAGCTGTCGTCAGGCATATGAAACAACTCTTCCCTCCTGCATAAGCACTGCTCCAAGTCCTCGATGTGAAGCGTCGCAATACACCTCATAATCCTTGTTCTGATCCGGCAAAATCAACACTGGTGACGTAACCAAATGTTTCTTCAACTCCTGGAAACTGGCCTCACATTCCTCAGTCCATAAGAACTTGGTATCCTTCTTCAAAAACTCCGTCATAGGCTTCACAATCTTAGAGAAATTTTCAATGAATCTCCGGTAGTATCCTGCAAGTCCAAGAAAACTCCGGATCGCTCCAACTGTTGTTGGTGCTTCCCAATTTGTCACAGTGACAACCTTGGTGGGATCTACTGCTATACCTTCTCCGGATATAACGTGTCCGATGAATCCAAGTTCCTTCAACCAAAACTCACATTTTCTAAACTTGGCATATAACTAATGTTCTCTGAGCTTCTCAAGTACCAAACGCAAATGCTCCTTATGCTCCTCTTCATTCTTCAAGTAAACCAGAATATCATCAATGAACACTACGACAAACTTATCCAAAAACTCCATAAACACTTTGTTCATCATGTTCACAAAATAGGCAGGTGCATTAGTTAGACCAAATGACATAACGGTATACTCGTACAGCCCATACCTGGTGGTAAAATCTGTCTTAGGTATATCCTGTTCTCGAATCTTCAACTGATGGTATCCTGATCGCAGATCGATCTTGGAAAATACCTTAGCTCCTTACAATTGTAACGCCCGGATGATCTTGCTACAGTAATTCCACGCTAATCATGCCACGTCACCTCGATTATTGTTGCTAAGCTTTCGTTAGTTCAAACCGATTCAAAATCAATTCAAGAGAAAAAATGGCAAACAACAAAAGTTTTTTTAAAAAAAGTTGAAACAAAAATGTTCGGTGGTTGCCGAATATTACGAGGGTAATTATAGTGCAGCAAACATATTTTTCGAAAATGCCTAAATGATTTAAAATTGAATAAATAAAGAAAAGTAAATAAATAAATAAATAAACAAAACAAAATAAAGCAAATGGGGGGAAGGGGGCAGACCCCTCCTGGGCTGCTTGGCCCACTTTCCCCACCGGCCCATGTCGGCCCGCCCCCTCTCTCCCTTATCCTCCCCGTCCCCAAACCCTAACCCCCACCGACGCCCCACTCGCTTCCCCACTCCCCCACGATCCCCTTCTCCTTCCCCATCAGGATCGGCTCGATCCTGTTGCCCCCCCCCGACCCCGGCGCGCCCGAACGCCGCCGCCCCCCTCCTCGCCGTTGGTCGTCGCCGCCCGGAGCGCTCCATCGCCGGACCTCGCCGTCCTCCTCCTCGCCGAACCGCCGGAGTCGCCACTGCCCCGCCGTCCTCGTCTTCTCGTCGCCACGCCGCACGTCGTCCCCGACCGCCGTCGAGCCCGCTGCCCTGAACCCCTACGGCCATTGTGGGCACCTCCACATGCTCCTCTCCCCTCTTCCCCTGTCACTGCGCACCCGAGGCCATGCTCGCTCGCAGCCTCCCCGCGCTCGTCGTGCCCGAGCCATCCCCCGCTCACCGCGCTCACCTCCCCCTGGCCGCGATGGCCGGCGCCCCGCGCACCCTTGTACGCGCCTGGGCGCACGAGCCCGAGTTCCTGCAACGCCGTGCTTCCCGCGGTCGGGCCGTGCCCTGGTCGCGTGCCGCCCCGCTCGGCGTGCCACCACCGCGCACGCGCCCACGGCCACGCGTGTCCCGGTCCTTTCCTGCTGCTCCCGCGCTTCCCCCATGCTTGCTGCTGTTGTTTCTCTTGTGCGCGCGCCTGTTGCTTTGGCCGCCTCGCTCGCGTGCTGCCCCACGTCCGCGCCGGCGAGCTCTCTCGCCCGCTCGCGCCCCACTTCCCTCCCGACGCCACCGCTCCTCTCCTGCGCCGCCGCGCGCCCTCGACGGCTCAGTCCGCTGTTGGCCCCGCTGCTACGCGCGTCGCACGACCCCCATCCGCACGGCCGCCTCCACGCCCTGGCGCCGGCGCCGTGCCAGCGCCCGCATCGTCCGAGCCCGATTGGGCGGGCGCCCGCCCCATTTCGCCCAGCGCCCGTTAACCGCTCGCCCGCTATGGCCCCATGGGCGAATGACACGAGGGCCCCACGCCCAGAGAACAGAACGTTTCTGTAAAAAATAAAATAATATAATATAATAAATAATAAAAATAATTAATTAATTAACTTAATTAATTCTGATTAAACTAAGTAACTAAGATTAATTAATCTAATGACTAATTAACCTAGTTAATTACTGTTAATTAACCTAACAGAGTATGACAGGTGGGTCCCATTGGACCCACGCGTCAGGTTTACCAGTCAACTCTGTTGACTGCTGACGTGAGCATGAAATCATGCTGATGTCATTAATCCATTTTTGAATTAATTTAAATGATTAATTAAATTCCAGAATATTAATAAAATCTTTAGAAAATCATATCTTTTAATGCGTAACTCGGATTAAAATATTTTCAACATGAAAGTTGCTCAGAACGACGAGACGAATCCGGATACGCAGCCTGTTCGTCCGCCACGCATCCCTAGCATAGCAAACACCCAACTTTCCCCCTCTGGTTCATCTATCCAAAAATGCAAAACACCGGGAATAATTTCCCGGATGTTTTCCCCCCTTCATCGGTACCACCTCGTACCGCGTTAGGGCACACCTAGCATCACGCTTTGTCATGTCATGCACATGCATTTGTTTGCATTATATTTATTGTTTCTTCCCCCTCTTCTCTCGCTAGACACCGAGACCGACGCCGCTGCTACCCAGTACGACTACGGTGTTGACGACCCCTCTCTCTTGCCAGAGCAACCAGGCAAGCCCCCCCCCTTGATCACCAGATATCGCCTACTCTCCTCTATACTGCTTGCATTAGAGTAGTGTAGCATGTTACTGCTTTCTGTTAATCCTATCCTAATGCATAGCATGTCCTTGCTACTACTGTTGTTACATTTACATGCAATCCTAATGCTTAGTATAGGATGCTAGTTTATCATCAGTAGCCATACATTCTTGTCCGTCTGCCATGCTATACTATCGGGCCGTGATCACTCGGGAGTTGATCACGGGTATATACCTATACATAATATATGATACATGTGATGACTAAAAGACGGGTCAGCTCGTAGGAGTACCCGCGAGTGGATCATTGTGGCGAAGCGACAGGGCAGGTTGAGACCACCTAGGAGAGAGGTGGGCCTGGCCCTGGTCAGCGTTCGCGGTTATTTCAAGATAACACGTTTAACGAGATCTTGGTATTTGATCTGAGTCTGGCCACTGGCCTATACGCACTAACCATCTACGTGGGGACAGTCATGGGCACTCGACGTCCTGGTATCAGCCGAAGCCTTCGTGACGTCAGCGACTGAGTGGCGCGCGCCGGATTGGAACGTAAGCCTACTCTTGTATTAAGGGGGATAGTTCTGCTTCCGGTTGCCCTCGCAACGTGTACGTGTGCAATGGGCGATGGGCCCAGATCCCTGCGCCATAGGATTTAGACCAGCGTGTTGACCTCTCTGTTGTGCCTAGGTAGGGCTGCGACATGTTGATCTTTCGAGGCCGGGCATGACCCAGGAAAGTGTGTCCGGCCAAATGGGATCGAGCGTGTTGGGTTATGTGGTGCACCCCTGCAAGGAAGTTAATCTATTCGAATAGCCGTGATCTTCGGTAATAGGACGACTTGGAGTTGTACCTTGACCTTATGACAACTAGAACCGAATACTTAATAAAACACACCCTTCCAAGTGCCAGATACAACCGGTGATCGCTCTCTCACAGGGCGACGAGGAGAGGATCGCCGGGTAGGTTTATGCTACACGATGCTACTTGTTGAACTTACCATCTACTCTCTTCTTCTACTGCAAGATGGAGGTTACTAGAAGCGTAGTCTTCGAAAGGACTAGCTATCCCCCTCTTATTCCGGCATTTTGCAGTTCAGTCCACATATGATAGCCTTATTCCAGTTGATACCAATGCATACATATGTAGTGTAGCTCCTTGCTTGCGAGTACTTTGGATGAGTACTCACGGTTGCTTTTCTCCCCCCTTTCCTATACCCGATTGCTGCGACCAGACGTTGGAGTCCAGGAGCCAGACGCCACCGTCGACAACGACTACTACTACTCGGGAGGTGCCTACTACTACATGCAGCCCGCTGACGGCGACCAGGAGTAGTTTAGGAGGATCCAGGCAGGAGGCCTGCGCCTCTTTCCATCTGTATCCCAGTTTGTGCTAGCCTTCTTAAGTCAAACTTGTTTAAGTTATGTCTGTACCCAGATATTGTTGCTTCCACTGACTCATCTATGATCGAGCTCTTATATTCGAACCCTCGAGGCCCCTGGCTTGTAATATGATGCTTGTATGACTTATTTTTATTTGTAGAGTTGTGTTGTGATATCTTCCCGTGAGTCCCTGATCTTGACCGTACACGTTTGCGTGTATGATTAGTGTACGATTAAATTGGGGGCGTCACAAGTTGGTATCAGAGCCGACTGCCTGTAGGAATCCCCCTTCCACACTCCTTGGCCGAAGTTGAGTCTAGAAATTACAAAACTTTTACTAACATGGCCGTGTGCCTTACGAGCCCACGTCGCCATCTGGGTGGTATTAGGATCTTTTACTCCTCAATCCTTACTCTGGGACTCTGAACTCTCTCCTACTCGGGTTAAACGATTTTACTAACACCAACATTAGGATCCCGTGACCACATTCACCCCAAAGTTGGATAAGCCCTAGTTATTCTTTAGAGTAGTATTTGAACATTATCCACATTGACATTTGATTCCTGTGAAAACATCTTTGTTTTCAGATGGAACCCATGAGGCAGGTCGTGCGCCGCACGACGACCATTGGTGCCTCAGGATCACCTGCTGTGTTGGTTGAGATGACGACCTATCTGGGTTATCGCTGGCACCCTGAGTACACCGTCTATGAGGAGTATCAGGACTTCAACTAGGAGCAGTACTGTGCCATCGTCCACCTCTACTCTCAGGAGTATGACTCCACTATCGTGCTGCGCACTGCTCATGGTGTTGGAGTGACTATCGATATGGTGGTCCACGATACTGCTTATGCTGCTCTGACACGTCTTCGTGGAGAGTATCAGGAGTTGGACACCTCCCCCTTCAGGCACATTGCTATCGCATCTGATGTTGGTGCAGAGGGATACTACACTGCTGCCTACTCCACTGTCACCCGAGAGCCCTTCTACCATCAGAACCTGGTTCTGCATGCTGATGGGCTGGATAGAGCTAACCGAGCTCTTCGCCACGAGCTGTACACCACCCATCAGCACCTGTATCGTGCTCTGACGCTGTTGCACCCCTCTGTCCGCTCTGGTGATCTGTCGCGTTCTACGATCTACCCTGCCAGGACCGTGATGCCCCAGGGCGTCGGCTGGCCAGATGTGGGAGGCTACTCTCCTGCGCTTGGTCCTCTCTTGCCACCTGCGCATCGGGTTCCGCACCATAGTATCCGCAGACCCTAGGCTACTCGCGTGGAGGTCTTCCCTTCGCGTCACTACCAGCTGTTAGGCTACACCTACCTCCATAGTTCCTCCTGGGACTGATGTAGGCTTGCTTGTTAGTGTTAGATGCATTCGTCGCGAGCCTGCGTGCCGCCTATGATGTATTAGTCTATGTACTGAACTCTGTGTACCGAACTCTATGCATGATCTCTTTTGTAAGATATGCCGACTACTATATAGTATCTATCGTGGTGCTTTCATTGTGCATGTTTCATCATGAATGATTCTTGTCTTCGCAAATTTCTCAATGCTGAACTACCCCTGTTATATATTAGTAGGACGGTTAGACCAGGTGGTCGTGGACGTGGTGGCAACCTCCCACCACCGCCTAAGTACATGGCTGGTATGATCCAACAGCTTGAGATGAATCGCCAGTTCATGGAGAATATGATGGCTCAGTTTCCTCGCCCCAATATGAACCAGCAGCCAACCCCAGTAACTCTACAGGATTTCATGCGCCTGAACCCAACTGTGTACCGCAGCTCAACTCAGCCTCTGGATGCTGATGACTGGCTCCGTGACATCACCTATGAGATGGTGTCTGCTGATGTAGCCCCTGCCAACTATGTCACCTTTGCTTCCTTCTTCTTGAAGGGACCCGCAGCTCAATGGTGGGACAGCCACAGGCGTACTCTGCCAGTTGGAACAATCATCACCTGGCCAGACTTCCAAGCTGCCTTCTGTGATCGCTTCATTCCTCAGGGATTCATGGACCATAAGAAGCACGAGTTTCGCAACCTCACCCAAGGCAACAAGACTGTTGAAGCTTATCAGCGGGAGTTTCTTGACTTGTCCCGCTATGCTGAAGAAGACATTACAACTGATGCATGCAGACAAGAGAAGTTCCGTGATGGCCTTCAAGCTAATATCAAGCTCGCACTTCTAGTGCACGACTTTGCTGATTTCGCCACCCTGGTGAACAAGGCCATCAATTTCGAAACTGGTCTGCAGGAATACCAGACCTCTCACAGGCGCAACCGTGACACGGGCTCATCTTCGGGTCCGTCCTCGCAGAAGCGTAAGATATGGATTCCCAAAAACATGTACCAGCCAACTGCACCTGCCCCAAGGCAAACCTATGCTGCACCTCGTCTGCCTGCTCCACCAACTAGGCATCCAAGACTTCCAGCTCCGCCACCCCAAGCTCCTGTTCCCACTCCCAATAATGGTCTGTTCTACAAGTGTGGTCAACAAGGTCACCGTGCTAGGGATTGCAAACAGAACCAGAATCAACTGGCCCTCCCAGCAACTCGTCGTGGAAGCAACCAGCCCCGCAACAACAATGCCAAGTCTTATGGTCGTGTTCATGCCAACCACGTTGATCTCAATGAAGTTCTAGACCAGCCCGCTACCGTGATGGGTACACTCCTCGTAAATTCAGCACCAGCATCTGTTTTATTTGATACAGGTGCATCACATTCATTCATGTCAGAGGATTTTGCATTCATGCATGGCATTAAAAGCGAGGACCTGAACACTTCGCTATTAGTACACACTCCCGTCGGCCAATGTCGGACCTCCATGATTTGCAAAGACGTCCCCATTGAAATCGAAGGACTGGAATTCCTTGCCTCTCCCATCGTACTGAAGTCTTGTAGCATCGACCTCATTCTGGGAATGGATTGGTTGAAATCGCATACTGCTTCTATAGTTTGCGCCACTAAGGTCGTCCATTTGCTACACCCTTCTGTTGAAATAATAGCTTACCAAGCTCATCTAGTTCAGAACGCCGAGGCACGGCTTTATGCCTTGAATGCGTTGAACGCTGCACCACTCGAGGGCATTGAAAACATTCCCGTAGTTCGTGAATTCCAAGACGTCTTCCGAGAAGAACTTCCAGGGATTCCCCCTGCTAGAGCTGTTGAATTCATCATCGACTTGAAACCCGGCACCACCCCTATATCTAAACGACCCTACACGATGCCGCCGCATGAACTCATTGAGCTTAAGGAGGAAATCGGCAAATCTCTTGTCAAAGGTTTCATTCGCCCAAGTTGCTCTCCTTGGGGAGCACCTTCTCTCTTTGTTAAGAAGAAGGATGGGACAAACCGATTAGTCCAAGACTACCGTCCTATAAACCAAGCTACCATTCAGAATAAATATCCTCTTCCTCGGATCAATGATCTTTATGATCAATTGGCTGGCTCATCAGTGTTCTCCAAACTCGATTTGAGGTTGGGTTACCACCAGATCCGTGTTCGTGAAGAGGATATCCCAAAGACCGCCTTCGTGACTCGGTATGGGTCTTACGAGTACACAGTCATGTCATTCGGCTTAACGAATGCTCCAGCACCTTCTCTCGTCTGATGAACTATATATTCATGGATTACCTCGTCAAGTTCGTCATGGTATATTTGGACGATATCCTTGTATTTTCCAAGAACAAGGAAGAACATGCTGAACATCTTCGTCTTGTCCTGGAAAAGCTTCGAGAGCATCAGCCGTATGCTAAGTATTCCATGTGTGAATTCTGGCTCCCCGAAGTAACCTATCTTGGGCATGTCATCTCCAAGGATGGTATTGCCGTAAACCCTGAATGAGTTGAGGCTATTCTCGATTGGACTCCTCCGAAGAATGTCAAGCAAGTCCAAAGTTTTCTCGGTCTCGCCAGCTATTGTCGTTGATTCGTCGAGAACTTCTCCAAGACTGCCAGGCCCCTGACTAATCTGTTGCATAAGGGCGTCAAGTTCGAATGGACAGACAAGTGTCAGGAAAGTTTCCAGGCGCTCAAAGACAAGTTGACTTCTGCCCCAGTGCTTGCTCCACCTGATACTAAGAAGGACTTCGTCATTTACTGCGACACTTCCCGTGAGGGATTAGGCTGTGTCCTAATGCAAGAGCGTAGAGTGATTGCTTATGCCTCTCGTCAAATGTGCCCTCATGAAGAAAACTACCCAGTTCACGACCTCAAGCTTGCTGCTGTCATTCATGCACTGAAGCAGTGGCGACATTACCTTCTCGGTAATCGTTGCGAGATCTTCACCGACCACCAAAGTCTGAAGTATCTGTTTACTCAGCCAGATCTGAACCTCCGTCAGCAGAGATGGATGGAGACTGTTGAAGACTTTGACGTGGGTATATCCTATACCCCCGGCAAGGCGAATGTAATGGCTGATGCCTTGAGCCGCAAGTCTTACTGCAATCACCTCCAGGTTCACAAAGTTCAGCCATCGCTTGTCGAAGAATTTAGAAAGCTGAACCTTCATATTGTTCCTCCTGGAGCACTTGCCCCCCTCCCCCAGAGTTTCAGAAGATGAATCTTCTTGTTGTTACTAAGGGTTCTCTAAATACCCTGGCTATCGTACCAGATCTCGTAGCTGGTATAAAGACTATTCAAGGTTGTGACTCTGAAGTCCATAAGATTAAACGTCATCTAGCAGAAGGAAAGCCCTCCTTCTTCTCTATCGCCGATGATGGCGCCTTGTACTTCAAAGGCCGCCTAGTGGTACCACGTTCGAGGAAAAACCTGGATCAGACTAAAGGGGTTATGAAAGAAGCTGATGATACGCCTTTGTCTATTCATCCTGGTAGTACAAAGATGTACCAAGACATCCGTCAAAGATTCTGGTGGTCTAATATGAAGCAGGACATTGCTCGTTATGTTGCTGAGTGTGACGTTTGCCGCCGTATCAAAGCAGAGCATCAAAGGCCTGCTAGAACTCTGCAACCTATCTCTATTCCTAAATGGAAATGGGACCATGTTGAAATGGACTTCGTCACTGGATTTCCCAAATCGCAGAAAGGTAATGATGCTATTCTTGTTGTCATTGACCGACTTTCTAAAGTTGCACATTTTCTGGCGGTCAAAGAGACAATCACTCCTAGTCAGCTTGCTACTCTCTACATGTCCAGAATTGTTTCACTTCATGGTATTCCACTGATTATTAGTTCAGACTGTGGCAGTTTATTCACTTCAAGATTTTGGGCAAGTTTCCAAGAAGCTATGGGAACGCACCTGTCGTTCAGTACGGTGTTTCATCCTCAGTCGCAAGGACAGGTTGAACGTGTCAACCAAGTTCTCGAAGACATGCTTCGAGCTTGTGTAATTTCCTTTGGCAAGAAATGGGAGGAATCTCTTCCATATGCCGAGTTCTCTTATAATAATAGCTATCAATCTAGTCTGAAGATGTCCCCTTCGAAGTGCTATATGGACGAAAGTGTCGAACCCCTCTGAACTGGTCAGAAACTAGGGAACGTCCACTCTTCGGTCCGGATATTATCCAACAGGCCGAAGAACAAGTTCGCATTATTTGCGAGAATCTCAAGACTGCTCAGTCACGTCCGAAAAGTCAGTATGACCGTCATCACCAAGACATGGTCTATCAACCTGGCGAAAAGGCTTATCTTCGAGTTACACCAATGAAGCGTGCTCACCGCTTCGGGATCAAGGGCAAGCTAGCTCCTCGCTATATCGGTCCCTTCACTATTCTCGAAAGGCGTGGAAAAGTGGCATACCAACTGGAGCTTCCGCTGAACCTTTCTCAGATTCACGATGTGTTCCACGTGTCACAACTCCGCCGTTGCTTCAAGGATCCAATCCGAGCAGTGTATCATGAAGTGCTCGAATTGCAACAGGACCTCTCCTATAAAGAGCATCCCATCCGCATTCTCGACCAAGCTGAACGCCGCACACGTCAGAAGGCGATCAAGTTCCTCAAAGTCCAGTGGTCGAATCACTCTGAAGATGAAGCCACTTGGGAACGCGAGGACCGCCTGCGTGATGAATACCCCGCACTGTTTCCTTCTACCTCCTAAATCTCGGGACGAGATTTCTTGTAGTGGAGGAGATTTGTAACGCTGATAATCTTGCTACAGTAATTCCACGCTAATCATGCCACGTCACCTCGATTATTGTTGCTAAGCTTTCGTTAGTTCAAACCGATTCAAAATCAATTCAAAAGAAAAAAATGGCAATCAAAAAAAGTTTTTAAAAAAAAGTTGAAACAAAAATGTTCGGTGGTTGCTGAATATTACGAGGGTAATTATAGTGCAGCAATCATATTTTTAGAAAATGCCTAAATGATTTAAAATGGAATAAATAAAGAAAAGTAAATAAATAAATAAATAAACAAAACAAAGCAAATGGGGGGAAGGGGGCAGACCCCTCCTAGGCTGCTTGGCCCACTTTCCCCACCGGCCCATGCCGGCCCGCCCCCACTCTCCCTTATCCTCCCCGTCCCCAAACCCTAACCCCCACCGACACCCCACTCGCTTCCCCACTCCCCCACGATCCCCTTCTCCTTCCCCATCGGGATCGGACCGATCCCGTTGCCCCCCGCCCGACCCCGGCGCGCCCGAACGCCGCCGCCCCCCTCCTCGTCGTTGGTCGCCGCCGCCCGGAGCGCTCCATCGCCGGACCTCGCCGTCCTCCTCCTCGCCGAACCGCCCGAGTAGCCACTGCCCCGCCGTCCTCGTCTTCCCATCGCCACGCCGCACGTCATCCCCGACCGCCGTCGAGCCTGCTGGCCTGAACCCCTACGGCCATTGTGAGCACCTCCCCATGCTCCTCTCCCCTCTTCCCCTATCACCGCGCGCCCGAGGCCATGCTCGCGCGCAGCCTCCCCGCGCTCGTCGTGCCCGAGCCATCCCCCGCTCACCGCGCTCACCTCCCCCTGGCCGCGATGGCCGGCGCCCCGCGCACCCTTGTACGCGCCCGGGCGCGCCAGCCCGAGTCCCTGCAACGCTGTGCTTCCCGCGGTCGGGCCGCACCCTGGCCGCGCGCCGCCCCACCCTACGTGCCACAGCCGCACACGCCCCCATGGCCACGCGCGTCCCGGTCCTTGCCTGCTGCTCCCCGCGCTTCCCCCGTGCTTGCTGCTGCTGTTTCTCTTGCGCGCGCGCCTGTTGCTTTGGCCGCCTCGCTCGCGTGCTGCCCCGCGTCCGCGCCGGCGAGCTCTCCCGCCCGCTCGCGCCCCACTTCCCTCCCGACGTCACCGCTCCTCTCCTGCGCCGCCGCGCGCCCTCGTCAGCTCAGTCCGCCGTTAACCCCGCTGCTACACGCGTCGCACGACCCCCATCCCCACGGCCGCCTCCACGCCCTGGCGCCGGCGCCGTGCCAGCGCCTGCATCGTCCGAGCCCGATCGGGCGGGCGCCTGCCCCATTTCGCCCAGCGCCCGTTAACCGCTCGCCCGCTATGGCTCCCTGGGCGAATGACACGAGGGCCCCACACCGAGAGAATAGAACGTTTCTGTAAAAGAAAATTAATTAACTTTATTAATTCTGATTAAACTAACTAACTAAGATTAATTAATCTAATGACTAATTAACCTAGTTAACTACTGTTAATTAACCTAACAGAGTATGACAGGTGGGTCCCATTGGACCCACGCGTCAGGTTGACCAGTCAACTCTGTTGACTGCTGACGTCAGCATGACATCATGCTGATGTCATTAATCCATTTTCGAATTAATTTAAATGATTAATTAAATTCTAGAAAATTAATAAAATCTTTAGAAAATCATATCTTTTAATCCGTAACTCAGATTAATATATTTTCAACATGAAAGTTGCTCAGAAGGACGAGACGAATCCGGATACGCAGCATGTTCGTCCGCCACGCATCCCTAGCATAGCAAACATGCAACTTTCCCCCTCTGGTTCATCTGTCCGAAAATGTGAAACACCGGGAATACTTTCCCGGATGTTTTCCCCCTTCACCGGTACCACCTCGTACTGCGTTAGGGCACGCCTAGCATCACGCTTTGTCATGTCATGCGTCGTCATGCATTTGTTTGCATTATATTTATTGTTTCTTCCCCCTCTTCTCTCGCTAGACACCGAGGCCGACGCCGCTGCTACCCGGTATGACTATGGTGTTGACGACCCCTCTCTCTTGCTAGAGCAACCAGGCAAGCCCCCCCCCCTGATCACCAGATATTGCCTACTCTCCTCTATACTGCTTGCATTAGAGTAGTGTAGCATGTTACTGCTTTCCGTTAATCCTATCCTGATGCATAGCCTGTCCTTGCTACTACTGTTGTTACCTTTACATGCAATCCTAATGCTTAGTATAGGATGCTAGTTTATCATCAGTAGCCATACATTCTTGTCCGTCTGCCATGCTGTACTATCGGGCCGTGATCACTCAGGAGTTGATCACGGGTATATACCTATACATAATATATGATACATGTGATGACTAAAAGACGGGTCGGCTCGTAGGAGTACCCGCGAGTGGATCTTTGTGGCGAAGCAACAGGGCAGGTTGAGACCACCTAGGAGAGAGGTGGGCCTGGCCCTGGTCGGCGTTCGCGGTTATTTCAAGATAACACGTTTAACGAGGTCTTGGTATTTGATCTGAGTCTGGCCACTAGCCTATATGCACTAACCATCTACCCGGGGACAGTTATGGGCACTCGACGTCGTGGTATCAGCCGAAGCCTTCGTGACGTCAACGACTGAGTGGCGCGCGCCGGATTGAAACGTAAGCCTGCTCTTGTATTAAGGGGGCTAGTTCTGCTTCCGGCCGCCCTCGCAACGTGCAGGTGTGCAATGGGCGATGGGCCCAGACCTCTGCGCCATAGGATTTAGACCGGCGTGCTGACCTCTCTGTTGTGCCTAGGTATGGCTGCGACGTGTTGATCTTCTAAGGCCGGGCATGACCCAGGAAAGTGTTTCCGGCCAAATGGGATCGAGCGTGTTGGGTTATGTGGTGCACCCCTGCAGGGAAGTTAATCTATTTGAATAGCCGTGATCTGCAGTAACAGGATGACTTGCAGTTGTACCTTGACCTTATGACAACTAGAACCGGATACTTAATAAAACACACCCTTCCAAGTGCCAGATACAACCGGTGATCGCTCTCTCACAGGGCGACGAGGAGAGGATCGCCGGGTAGGTTTATGCTACACGATGCTACTTGGTGAACTTTCCATCTACTCTCTTCTTCTACTACAAGATGGAGGTTACCAGAAGCGTAGTCTTCGAAAGGACTAGCTATCCCCCTCTTATTCCGGCATTCTGCAGTTCAGTCCACATATGATAGCCTTATTCCAGTTGATACCAATGCATACATATGTAGTGTAGCTCCTTGCTTGCGAGTACTTTGGATGAGTACTCACGGTTTCTTTTCTCCCCCTTTTCCCCTTTCCTATACCAGATTGCTGCGACCAGACGTTGGAGTCCAGGAGCCAGACGCCACCATCGACGACGACTACTACTACTCGGGAGGTGCCTACTACTATGTGCAGCCCGCTGACGGCGACCAGGAGTAGTTTAGGAGGATCCCAGGCAGGAGGCCTGCGCCTCTTTCGATCTGTATCCCAGTTTGTGCTAGCCTTCTTAAGGCAAACTTGTTTAACTTATGTCTGTACCCAGATATTGTTGCTTCCGCTGACTCGTCTATGATCGAGCTCTTGTATTCGAGCCCTCGAGGCCCCTGGCTTGTAATATGATGCTTGTATGACTTATTTTTGTTTGTAGAGTTGTGTTGTGATATCTTCCCGTGAGTCCCTGATCTTGATCGTACACGTTTGCGTGTATGATTAGTGTACGATTAAATTGTTGGCATCAAAACAATCGATCAAACAGATCATTGATCATCGGTAGTGGGTACTTGTTCTTGATTGTTACTTCATTCAATACTCGATAATCAACAACCATCCTTAACGATCCATCCTTTTTCTCCACTAGAAGTACTGGCGATCCCCAAGGCGAAGAACTTGGGCGAATATAACCTTTATCCAGTAACTCTTTAATCTGCTTCTTAATCTCCTCCAAATCCTTTGCGGGCATCCTGTATGGTCTCTTAGATATTGGCCCTGTGCCTGGGAAAAGCTCAATCAGAAACTCAATATATCTATCCGGTGGCATGCCTGGCAACTCCTCTAGAAATACATCAGGGAAATCCTTTGCCACTGGTACTTCCTCCTGCACAACTCCTGATAAGGAATTTACTTGAGTCCTCTTCGTCACATGCGGGATACATACTTGATCCTTCTTCCTTCTGGCGTCGTAAGCAAAATTGACTTACTGACGCATTCAATGTTCCCTTCATACTTCGATAACCAATCCATGCCTAATATCACATCCATTCCTTGAGATTCCAATACTATTAGGTCCGAGGGAAATACTTAGTTACCAATCCTTAATGGTAACTGATCACACCATAGACTAGCCATATACTCTACTCCAGGCGAGGTTACTAACATGGGTGACCTAAGGGCTTGGGTTGGCAGTTTATACTTATCCAAAAATCCCCTTGAGATGTATGAATGCGATGCACCAGTAGAAAAAAGAATGAGTGCAGTAAATGACTTAACCAAAAACTTACCTATTACTGCATCTGGTTGAGCTTCAACCTCCTCCACGTTAACGTGGTTCACTTGTCCCCTATTGAAAGGGTTCGGCTTCTTCCCAGAGCTCCCATTACCATTTCCATTCTGGGCTTCAGGACATTCATTGGCGTAATGTCCAGTCTTCTGACTCTTAAAGCAAGTGACTTGGCTCAAGTCTCTCTTGGCTAGTGTTGATGGGTTGGTACGGTTCTGGCCGTTGCTTCCTCCATTCCCATTACCATTCTTGGGGCCATTATGATTGTGCGAGCTTCCTCCCCCATGGGTATGCTGAAAAGGTCCTCCCGGTTTAGGGGTAAAATGCGGCTTCTGCTGAGCTCCAGAATTATACTTCCCTTGTCCATACTTCATCTTACAATTTTCAATCTTCTGTTGCTTCCCTTCAATCATAAGTGCGTGATCTACCAACTCCTGGTAGTTGTTGAAGCTTGCTACCATCAACTGCATGCTCAACTCATCATTCAGTCCTTCCAGAAACTTCTCTTGCTTAGCTGCATCCGTAGCAACATCATCTGGGGCATAACGTGCTAGCTTACTAAAGTCATCCACATACTGGCCAACTGTCCGTCCTCCTTGGCGCAAGTTGCGAAACTCACGCTTCTTCATGGCCATAGCTCCTGCTGAAACATGGGAAGTACGGAAAGCCTGCTGAAACTGATCCCATGTGACAGTGTCGATAGGGTAAGTGGCTGTGAAATTCTCCCACCATGATGCTGTGGGTCCTTCAAGCTGATGTGCGGCAAATTTCACCTTCTCAGCATCAGTACATCCTGTAGTGGTTAACTCCCTTCCAATCTTGCAGAGCCAATCATCTGCTACTATAGGCTCGGTGCTACTGGAGAACACCGGCGGATTCAGTCTAAGGAAACGGGTTAAGTGATCAACAGGTGGTGGCGGTGGTGGGTTGTTGTTGTTCCCCTGATTCTGATTCTGGACTAGCAACTGCATCAACGTATTCTGCTGCTGGATCAACTGAGTGAGCTCCGGTGGGAAAGCAAATCCATTGTCATGTCTAGGAGGCATCTGAGGGTTTAGAAAAGATGAGAATATAGAATAGAATGAGGTCTAGAGAGAAAACACTACCCAAATGCACATGAGGCAAATGCACACAAAATCACTTCATTCAATCAAACAAGGGCATACAATCGGTCTAGAACTATCGTTATAAAAGTGCTTGGACTATGCTATATACATGGTGGAACACTACTATTGTTATGGTGGCCGACTAGAAAAACTGCTCCGAGGAAGACTCCATGATATCCGCTCAAGCTTCATCGACATAGTCATCATCGCTGTCATCTGGATGCGACTCGGTGTCGTCGATGAAGATGTACTTCTTCGGGCAAGTGCAATCATCTTCTCCTCCAGTTGCAGGAAATCCCATGAACACTTTTAGCTTCTTCAGATCATCATTCTTCTCCACTAGTGTTGCTATTTCCTCCTCATATCCATAGCGCGTAGACTTGAGTTCTTCTTCCAGCTCCATGATTCTTGTCATCGCCTTCGTTAGATTATCATGCCTGCACACATCTGGTTCTCCTGGCGCCGAATGTGCTGATTTAACTCCTGGATGAAAGCGGCAATTGATCTATCCTTCCTGGTGCTGAACATCTCCCATTGCTCATCTCAGCGCCCACAAATCTGGTAGATAGTATCCTTGAGATCACTGTGGTAAACTTCTCCAATACATCCCAAGGTGATGTGGGCTGCCATGCTCTTTCCTAGACTCCAGGTTGGTGCATCAAAGGAAAACTCTATGGGATCAGTGACGAGCACGAACGTCCTTCCTGGAACTTGAACTTGAATCATCCAGCGCTCCTCTTCAGGCAAAGTGGCGTTGTAGGTTCCGGTGAAGCTTGGTACTCCGATGTTCAGGTACTTAGTGACTTCCTTCAGGTGGCGTCCAAAGGGTGTATCTTCATCCGGTTGCGCGAACTTGTTCCTTGCATCCGCCATCCTAAAAGAGTAGAAAAGATGAGAAGTTAGAAATGAGAAGAGTGAGTAGTGATCTAGGGCTTTAGCTTATTGGTCGTGTCCTACAGTCAGCGTGTGCTCTGATACCATCTTGTAGCGACCAGACCTCAACCAGTCTGATCTCTGTGCATCAGTGTCATCCCTGGATCAGTAATGCTGACACGCACAGTACTTAAAGGATTTTATAACAGAGTAGCAATCACACACTTATTACATCGAATGTCTCAAAAGAGAACTTATTGCAATAAATATGGCTTAAGGCCATCTAACAACGGTAACAGCGGAAGGCTTGGAAGGTAAGAGAGTCCATCAACTCCAACGGCATCACTGAGTATAGAACCACGACCTAAGGCACCTTACTCGTCGTCTGAAAAGTCTGCAACATGAATGTTGCAGCCCAAAAATGGGTCAGCACATGGAATATGCTGGCAATGTAACACATAGAGGGTAATGAAAGAATAAAGCTATACTACATGCATATATGGCTGCTAGAAAGCTCTATGGTTACAGTTTTTGCATAAAGCCAATTTTTCCCTACTGCAAAGGAATAAATTTTATTTAACTATCATGGTGGTTGTTAAACATTGAGAGTGTAGACACCCTCTCAATCCCAATTAAGCATCATCATTAAAACCCAACAATATTAGTTAAAGTAGCATGATGAGATTCACTTGATAATCCAAGTACTAGATACTCAAGGCATCCATAACCGGGGACACGGCTAACCATGATTAGTTTATACACTCTGCAGAGGTTTGCACACTTTTCCCCACAAGACTCGATCTCCTCCGTTGGGATTCTCGCACTACCTGATGTTTGAGAAATGGATGACCGAGACATAGTATTTCAGAAGCGCTAGAACCTTACGATCGGGTAGACAGTACCAACCTACATCCCCTACATCTGCTAGTCTACCACTGTAAGAGTTCGCACGACTTAGTCAACTATGCTAGAGCCCATAGTAGCTTGTGGCTGCACACGGAAGTTTCTAGTATGAATAATCTCATGATCCCTTTGAGCCTGGGTGGCCGTCCATAAAGAAAACAGGCAATCGCTGGAATACCCAGGTGCCTCAATCCACCCAGATGTGTGTTTAAGTTGCCACCTTAAATAAAACATTAATTTAACAATCTCACATCTTTCATGGATACACTCACCCAATCCACGTCTACTAGCATAGCATGGCAATATAAGAAAACGTAGAAGTAACTCCCAAAGGTTTGATAATAAAACAGGAAATAGGTAGTACCTCATCTACTTCCCAAAAACCCTCAATTTAATTAGATCCTAATCATGCAATGTTTGAGGATTGATATAATGCAATAAAAACTGGGTAGTAAAGAGATATGATCAAAGTGTTACTTGCCTTGCTGATGATCCGCGAGACCTAGAGATTCAAAGTAGCAAGCGGCGCACTCCGGGTACTCTATCGCAAACAAACAAGCATACAATAAGTACTCATCTAATGCACAGGTAAAACTCAAATAAGAGATCTAACCAGAAAGTTCAACTTAAGAACTCCGGTTTGCAAAAAGAATGAAATCGAAAGAAACAACGAAAGTCAAACGGTGATAGAAACAAGCTTCGTTTACTAATCTGAATCTAAGTCAAATTTTACAGAAGCAAAAAATATTGTTTGATTTGGTTAAACGGAAAGAGGGTTTCGAGACAAAACTCCAGGCACTTGAATCACCTGATTTCGATAAACGAGGGAAAAGTTATACTAGAACGAAAATCGGATCAGAAATCGCGATCAGAAATAATCGCGGGAAATTAGAGAAAAAGAAAAACGACGAACAGATTAACGAAGGAACGTTCGTTTTCTGGAACTAAATGGTGAACGCGTCCGTTAAAACGAACGAACGAACGAGCGAACACTTGCTAAATAAACTAAACAGGAAAATAAACTGATCTAAATAAAAAACGGATCTAAAAAAATAAACCGAACAAAAACCAAACAGAAAACCGAACGGTTTTCTCGAGGAAATCCGCCGGCGGCGGGGCGGTGGTCAACCTCGGCGGGGCGGCTCCAGCGGCGGGCGGCGGGGTCAGCGGGACGGGGCGGCGGGGTCCGGCGGCGGTGGCGGCGGCTCCGGCGGTGGCGGCTCGGTTGGGCTGATGGGCTCGGGGTGGCGCCTTATAAAGGCCCGGCCGGACGGAGTCCTGGCCGAACACGGCCCAAAGTCGATTCGCGTTTTTTAATAATTACGCGCAGAAAAACAAATAAAAGAAATACTAAACGGACTCCGAAAATCCCGAAACAAATTTTCCCCGACTTCTAAAATCAAGCCGGACAAGATGAACATTTATTTAGGGCCTAAATGCAATTTTGAAAAATGCGCATTTTTCCTAAATTCAAATAAAATAGCAAAACTCCAAAATAAAATCTTATTTGATTTTATTATTAAATCCTCAATATTTCTTTATTTTGGGAAAGTCATTTTATTCCCTCTCTCATATTTTTATAATATAAATAATTGAAGATAAAATAAATAAAATCAAATGATCCTATTTCCAAAATTTGAGAAAACTCAAATATGAAAATAACGAAATCCCCAACTCTCTCCGAGGGTCCTTGAGTTGCATAGAATTTCTTAGGATCAAACCCAAAAGCAAATAAAATATGATATGCAGTGATGATCTAATGTATAACATTCCAAATCGAAAATTTGGGATGTTACCAGGGTAGGCACAAAATACTTATCAAAATCATCACATAAATTGGACTCATCAATAACAACAATACAACCATAAACCACGCAAAAAAACAACCATAAAAGGCAAGATTGAACCTACCACAAAGCACCTCTCCCAGTGAAGATAAATCAATATAGTTGGCCAAACTAAATAGATAGATCGAAGAGAAATACAAATCTATAGAAATCACACATAATAAAGTTTAGAAAAGACTCGATTACTGAGGGAGTCCTGGATCAGGGGGTCTCCGGACAGCCGGACTATATCCTTTGGCCGGACTGTTAGACTATGAAGATACAGGATTGAAGACTTCGTCTCGTGTCCGGATGGGACTCTACTTGGCGTGGAAGGCAAGCTAGGCAGTACAGATATGGATATCTCCTCCTTTGTAATCGACATTGTGTAACCCTAACCCTCTCCAGTGTCTATATAAACCAGAGGGTTTTAGTCCGTAGGACAACATACAATCATACCATAGGCTAGCTTCTAGGGTTTAGCCTCTCCGATCTCGTGGTAGATCAACTCTTGTAATACTCATATCATCAAGAATAAATCAAGCAGGACGTAGGGTTTTACCTCCATCAAGAGGGCCCAAACCTGGGTAAAACATCGTGTTCCCGACATCCTATTACCATCCGCCTTAGGCACACAGTTCGGGACCCCCTACCCGAGATCCGCCGGTTTTGACACCGACATTGGTGCTTTCATTGACAGTTCCTTTGTGGCGTTGCCGTAAGGAAGGATGCCTCGTCTTGTTGCTAAAAGCAACATCACCGCCGGGGGAGCTCTGGCTGTCGGCCAAACTCTCCGGCTAGGCAGTTTCATCATGACTGCCTGTTCGGCCGCTGCACCGACGATGACTTCTCGGGTTATCAAAAACAGCCTCCACGTCGGCTTGGAAGGCGCCGAGCAGATAGATCCAATGAATCTCTCTTCCCTAAACGAACTCTTGGATCGCATCGCCGCCTTGGGAGTCGCTACAAACTATGATCGGATTGGGCTTAAACCCGATCAAAGGGAGATTAACTCTCCACTGGTCACCCATCACGTTGCGGTGGTGGAGGAACAATGCGGCAACTCTTCCTCTATTTTGAGGACTAACTATGTCCGGATTCCTGAGCTCTCCGAGCCGGATACCCGCTTACGGGAGGACATTACCCAAGCCCTGAACCTAGAATCAGGCAGCGGGCCAAATTTATCGGGTAACACTCCGGAACCCGAACTTCCAAGATTGGAAACTCCTCGGCCCCTGGGTCTCAGATCGGGTAGGGATTCGGACTCAAATCCACCCACCCACCCAGACATAAACAATATTTCCCACATCAGGAAAGAGCCCCATGAAACAATACATCATTATTGGGCCAGATTCCTCCTTGTAATCAACAAGGTTAAGGATTGTCACGAGGAAGATGCGGTCTCACTTTTCTGCAATAATTGCACGGACAAGGGAATCCTTAACGCCTTAAGTCGCCGTGACCTATCATGCTTCACTGACTTGGCGTCAATAGTACGAAAGTACTGCGCGATGGAAAGCGCCTGGAAAACCGAAACAAAATTTTGGGATAATCCGGCTCTGAATATACACCCAGTCCAAAGTAAAAGGGTGCACTATCATAAGACGCCCGAGCTAGTTGCAAAGAAACAAAAACCCTTTACAGGGCATGGAACCATACTGGAGGGATGGCTCAACGGACCCTGCAAAATTCACAGTACAACGGATACAATACCAACACACAGCCTTAGAGCATGTTGGATACTCCAACAGGTGGCCAAAAGTGGTGAGGATCTTCTTATACCAAATGCCACAGAGCACCATCCCATGGATAATAAAACGGTATTAATAGTCTTTGAGACCTTAATAGGCGCAAGCGAACACTCCGCAGCATGGCCGAAATCTGCCACGTAGCAGCAATAAATCCATGGAGTGACACGGCTATTTCCTTCAATGCCAGTGAAGAACCTAAATTCTGAACAGCCCAAGCACCAGGTGCACTGGTCCTCAGTCCAATTGTGGACGGCTTTCGACTCGCCAAAGTACTCATGGACGGCGGCAGCGGATTAAACCTCATCTATGAGGAAACTCTTCAAAAATGGAAATAGACTGGAACCGCATTAAGCAAAGTAGCACAACCTTCAGGGGAATCATACCAAGTCGAGAGGCACGATGCACTGGGAAAATCACACTAGATGTGGTATTCGGTACGCCAGAGAATTACAGGTCCGAAGAAATTACATTTCAAGTGGCCCCGTTCAAAAGTGGATACCACGCCCTTTTAGGACGTGAGGCCTTCACGATCTTCCAAGCCGTACCCCATTACGGGTACATGAAGCTCAAAATGCCCGGGCCCAATGGAATCATCACCCTCGCTAGTGATCCGGACACAACACTCCGAGCCGAAAACAAAACAGCCGCACTGGCCCTCGAGGCATTATCCGAAGCCCTCTCGGCCGAGGAGCTAACCACGCTATGCTCCACAGTGGACAGGGACGACGTGATACTCGATAAGAGATCCAAGTCCACCTCTTTTAAACCAGCAGATGAAATAGTCAAATTCCAAGTCCATCCAAGGGACCCTACAAAAACAGCCTCCATCGGGGCACAGTTAAAACCCGCCGTGGACGCCACACTATGAGAGTTCCTGCGTGAGAATTGGGACATATTCTCCTGGCACCCCTGAGACATGCCAGGAATCCCACGCAGGCTGGCCGAGCATAGCCTCAATATCATAAAGGGATTCAAGCCGGTCATGCAAGCTCTTCGGCGTTTCTCCGAACCTAAGAGACAGGCCATGGGAGAGGAACTAGCCAAGTTATTGGAGGCGGATTCATCAGAGAGATAAAACACCCGGACTGGCTAGCAAACCTGGTGATGGTACCAAAGAAGGATAAATCAAGGCGCGTTTGTGTCGATTGTAAGGACCTCAATAAAGCTTGCCCAAAGGATCCCTTCCCCCTCCCCCGCATCGACCAAATTATTGATGCTACCGCAGGACACGAGTCATTGTGTTTCCTCGACGCATACTCCAGTTACCACCAAATCAAGATGG
Source organism: Triticum urartu (assembly GCF_056163025.1). Lineage (NCBI taxonomy): Eukaryota > Viridiplantae > Streptophyta > Magnoliopsida > Poales > Poaceae > Triticum > Triticum urartu. Next base: position 61,886,473 of record NC_141874.1, on the reverse strand, counting down.
CGGAGTCCGACAAAGCCGCAACGGCATTCATCACACCATACGGTCCCTTCTATTTGAACACGATGCCTTTTGGGCTCAAAAACACCAGCGCAACATATCAGCGCATGATTCAGACATGTCTGGAGAAACAAATTGGCAAACCAGTAGAGGCATACATAGATGATGTGGTCATCAAAACCAAACACGTCAACTCTTTGATAGACGAATTGAGGCTCACATTCGACAACCTCCGAACATATGACATTAACCTTAATCCGGAAAAATGCGTTTTCGGCGTACCAGCCGGAAAGCTCCTAGGTTTCATTGTCTCCAGTAGAGGTATTGAAGCTAACCCGACCAAAATCCGAGCTTTGTCACAGTTGGCTACCCCAACAAACCTCAAACAAATTCAAAAGTTAACAGGATGTGTGGCGGCTCTAAGCCGCTTTATCTCCCGCTTAGGAGAAAATGTTTTACCCCTTTATCGCCTCCTGCGGCGCACCGAACACTTTGAGTGGACGGACACTGCCACAGCCGGATTGGAAGAAATAAAGGCCATTTTGGCAACCAACCCAATCCTTGCCGCACCAAACATTGGCGAACCAATGTTGTTGTACATTGCGGCAACCCATCAAGTTGTAAGCGCAGTGCTCGTCGTCGAATGAGAAGCTGACGGACATAAATTCCCTCTTCAAAAGCCGGTATACTATGTATCCACTGTCCTCACTCCATGCAAATCAAGGTACCCACATTATCAAAAGATAGTCTACGCGGTATTCATGGCATCCCGGAAGCTGCGACACTACTTTCAAGAGTGTTCGATTACAGTAGCCTCGGAAGTGCCACTTAATGATATTATAAACAACCGCGACGCTACGGGCCGGATTGCCAAATGGGCTATTGAGCTCCTCCCGTTCGACATAACATACAAACCTCGACGAGCCATTAAGTTGCAAGTACTGGCCGACTTTGTCGCCGAATGGACGGAGGCCGAACTCCCCAAAGAGTACGGCGCATACTCCAATTGGATCATGCACTTCGACGGTTCTAAAATGCTGGCTGGTCTAGGGGCTGGCATTATCCTGACGTCCCCAACCGGAGATACCGTTCAGTATGTACTGCAAATATTGTACACAGACTCCAACAACGCAGCCGAATACGAAGCCATGTTGCATGGTATTCGGATGGCAGTCTCCATGGGCATTCAACGCCTGGAGGTGCGTGGGGAATCAAACCATGCAATATCCCAAATAAATGGAGACTTTGACGCCAAGGATCCGAAAATGGTGGCCTACCGAAACACCGTCCTAAAAATGTCAGCTCGGTTCGAGGGGCTCAAACTTCACCATGTGGCTCGGGAAAACAATCAGGCGGCGGATATCCTCGCCCGCATCGGCGCAAAATGCGATGCGGTCCCCCCCCCAATGCCCGATAGCGCGGCCGTAGTATGGGAAGGGGACACGGGTAACCATAGTCCGGACCCGGCCAAAATGCCCGATACCGAATACTCTGACACAATCGGAGGCCCCGCCACCAAAATCACACCTTCAACCCACGTAATAATGGCCATTATAGCCCCGTGGACAGAACCATTCCTGGCCTACCTAACTAGGCATGAACCTCTGGAGGACAAAATGAGGCACGCTGCACAGTGCGGCGATCTAAGGCCTACAGGGTCCACGAGGGAGAATTGTATAAAAAAAGCACTACCGAAGTCCTTCAAAGGTGCATCTCCAAAGAGGAAAGGCGAAACTTTTTAGCAGAAATCCACGCTGGACTCGGCGGTCACCACGCCGCAGCCCGGGCTCTTGTAAGCAAGGCCTTCCGTACAGGATTCTATTGGCCAACGACCCGGGCAGATGCACAGGACTTGGTCCAACATTGCGTCAGTTGCCAGCTCTTTGCAAATCAAAGCCACATGCCACCCACCGCCCTTCAAACAATCCCCATTACGTGGCCCTTCGCGGTCTGGGGGCTTGACATGGTTGGACCCCTTAAAGGGGGAACCCACAAGAAAAAATACTTATTGGTCATGGTGGATAAATTCACCAAATGGATAGAGGCCAAGCCTGTTAAAACAGCCGAATCCGGACTAGTGATAGACTTCATATCTGGGGTCGTACACCGTTATGGCGTCCCCCACAGCATCATCACTGACAACGACACAAACTTCACAGCCTATGAGGTAAAACTCTGGTGCAGCAAAATGGGCATCAAGCTTGATTATGCTTCAGTCTATCACCCACAAACCAACGGCCAAGTCGAGTGAACGAACGGTCTTATAATGAGTGGCATTAAACCCAGATTAGTGCATTCCTTAACGTAGTCTAACACGCACTGGGTAGAGGAGCTCGACTACATACTCTGGGGGCTGCGGACCACGCCGAATCGCAGTACCGGATACACACCCTTCTTTATGGTGTACGGTGCAGAGGCAGTCTTGCCCTGTGACATAATTCATGACACACCTCGAGTGCGCATGTACGAAGAAAGAGAAGTCGAGCTTGATCGGCAGGACAGTCTGGACACCCTGGAGTAGGAGCGCGACGTAGCCAAAGCCCGTTCCGCATTTTCTCAGCAACAGGCTCGCAAATACCAAAGCAGAGAAGGACGGGCCAAAACTTATAACGTTGGCAAATTAGTTCTACGCCTGTCGGATAAGAAAAAGAACAAGATCGAGCCCAAATGGGAAGGTCCCTTCATTATTGACCAAGTTCTGACTGGTGGAGCGTACCGACTGCGGGATGCATCGACTAGTCGACTCGAGCCGAACCCATGGAACGCGGCCAGGCTCCGAAGATTCTACGCCTAGCGCCGGACCCTATGTCCGTCCCTCCCTTTGTCCATTTTTTGCATGTACATTATCTGTCTTGTTTTTCTTTCTTCCTTTCTGTTATTATTTCTCTAGGCCTTTAAGGGCCAACTTGTGCCTCGCTTGCACATTATAGATGCGCTAGCCGCGCTGATAATACCTGGGGGCTTCTTTTACAGAAGCTTGATTATTTATCTGGGCCTCAGGCCCAGAACATGTGTCATGCTTCCGCATGTACCTTTTTCGCCATTATATGCATCGATATGACTTAAGTTTTGGCCAAGATGGGTTGCCTGGCTCTTGTATTTATGCCCTACATTCTCGTTAATTCGGCTAGGGCATAAGGGGGGCACCTCTGCGATTGTTACTGCTGGGTCAGCCGGACGTGTACCTCAGACTGGGTGAAGCCGAAAGCTAGCGTTCTTAAGGGAATATTCCGTCGGTGAACAAAAGATGATTTTTATTTATTGTCCATATCTGCCCCTAGATGTTTTTCCTGCGTTTGCTATCGCAGTCCGGACATGCACTTTAGGGCATGCTTACCCAGGGAAAGGAACCCTTAACGAAACTATTCTCCCTGGAAGATGTTTCTTACTACCCAGTAATATAACATAACTAGTTGGGCACTTGTCTGTTCAAGCACTTATGACCCCTACGCCTGGTCTCCACGCATGCCCCGGTTCTTATATAACTGCGCGGGTATTCGGATACACTCCGGACTATCGGGTCCCGAGGTTGAAGCGAAAAGGTCCGCCAAGACAAATGATCTACAATCCGGCTAGAAGGCATTATACATGTCACTTTCATTACATAGTCATGCAGACTGACTAAATTCCTCTTCTATACCATCCAACAGGCGGTCTAGCTTACAATCCTGTTGGGAATACTTTGCGGCTAATTCTACTTGCCCATAAACTAAGTTAACAGGGATCTCTTTTCCGTCGGGCCCCACAGGTCCGACCTCGGCCATGTGATTTGGGTCTGCCTTGGTATATCGCGTCTTCACCATGGCCCAGGCTTCTATGGCACCCTGTCGGCAGGCTGATATCTTCCATAATCGGAAGCACCGCTGTGCTCCCTTGAGGTTCTCCGCAAGCTCTACAACGCCCTCTGGCAGGGAGACGGACGGCCACAAGGCCTGGGCAACACCCTGCATCACCTGCCAAACTTGTTCGTGCAGATGTGACAGCTCGGATAGAAGATCACGCGCAGACCCGGGCATTTCCTCCGCAGGACGACCCGTCAGCATACCTACAGACATAACACTGTTAGTCGGCTTCTTCGCCGAACTCCTTTAAAAGGATTCGTTCAAGCACTTACTGAAAATGCCGCGCCGAAGCCGCTTATTCTCCTTCTCGGAGTCCGCAAGCTGGCCCCAAACGTCTTTTAGTTCCACACTCAGCTTAATATTGGCGTCTTGGAGATTGTTTTTCTCCCACCTAACCTCAGTCAGCACGCGTTTGCCAGCCTCTAGCTGTCGCATAACATGCTGGTCCTCTGGATTTTCTCTGGATTCATCTGCAACATCTGTTGTTAAATCTGCAGCCATGCCGCACATTATATGGTAACCATCATTCTTTAAAGTAAATGTTACCAGCAGGTGACTTTTTCGGTTCCTGCAATGCGGCCACAGCAGCCCGCAGTTGGGTCTTGCATTCCTCTAGCTCCTGTGACAACCTAGTATTCTTCTCTATAAGAACCTGCACAATAAAGCTGATCCTTAAATCAGTTCTGCTAACTGTTTCAAGTCTAAGGGGCTACTGATACATATAAATCATCAGATTTACTTACCCGTACATCCTTTACATACTAATCCGTGGCTCTGGCTAGACCATCTTGTGCAGCTCGGAGGTACGCCTCTCCAAAATTGAAGGCATCAAATGCCTCTGGTGAGAAACAAGCGTCACGGAGTACGGCCAGGCGGCGCCTATGATTCATGGCGCTTCCACCTCTGAGCTTGTAGCGGATAATCTATCTGCATCCTCTGTAGGGGGATTATCCGGCGCCCGCCCCATATCGGCTTCCGCCTCTATGTCCGGTCCTGGCGGCCGGCTGGTGGAGGCGTGATTAGTAACATCGCCGAACATATTCCGATGAGCGTTTTTTCTGTTAAAGAAACACAGGCGTCATTATATTTTGAGAAAGACGACAACCACAGAGCGGGGTTTGTTATACCTTTGCGCCGGCGTCTCCGTCCTGACCACCTTCCTTTTTGGCCTACCCGGCCTCGGTGCCTCCTGTTGGCGCGTTGCTGCGGGTTCAACAGGGCATCCCGAATGCCTTCCCTGTAAAAATGCCATGTGTATATGGTGGGTGAAGTGTCTAAAAGGGGATCCTAGTTTTGGAGTTGGGATTTTTGGTTTTTCTTACATGCGATGCAGGGAGAAGTCCGGGATAGTCGGCCGTAATGGCCACCATGGCATCGCCGCAGCTTAACTGATAGAACTGTTGGTCTATCAGCTCCATGAATATAACCGAATCTTCTTCAAGTCCGGAGTCGAGGGCCCGGTCAGGGTCCTCTGGTTGTGGAGAAGGGCTGCTGACCTCCTTTATGGCTTTTCATAGTTCCTGCCACAAAGTGGCAAGGTGAATACTTACGACAAAGAATGCGGGAAAAATGGGAGCAGGGAGATATAACTTACCCAGCTTGGAGGATTGTACATGGAGAATCTGTCCCGTGGATTGACGCGGGTGAACTCCTCTTTCTCACCCTTGAACAATTCAGACGGAATTTTCGCTAAAGCGGCAGCATTGTCCGGACCCTTACGCCCGCAGCGGGTGGCGTCATCCGCCCCAAGGGGTGCCCACGATATTGAAGTGGTTGCACTCCCCGCATTATGCAAATCGACATAACTTCGATTACTGTCAATCCTAATCGAGCCAGTGCTTTAATTCGGTTCATCAGATAGAGGACTTCTCCATTGTCTTCCACCTGGGGGCTCCGTGGGCGCCAACTTCGGTGTTTCTTCAGAGAAGCATTGTTGAACTCAGGAAGACCCCGCCGAAAAGGGTCCGGAAGGGGAACGTCCTCCATATAAAACCATTCCGAAGGCCAGTCTTCGGGTGACTTCTTCGGAGTACCGTACAGGTTTCCGGTATCGGCGATGCGCCATATTTCGGCTCCGCCCACTTGATAAAGTGACCCCCTCTGTGTGCGAGGGACGAGGCAAAATAGCCTTTTCCACAGCTCGAAGTGAGCCTCGCAGCCCAGGAACAACTCGCAGAGAGCCACATAGCCGGTGATATGTAGGATGGAGGCGGGGTGAAACTGTGTAATTGGAGGCCATAGAACTCCAGGAGCCCGCAGAGGAACGGATGAATTGGAAATCCGAGTCCCTTTAATAGATAGGGAACAAGGCAGACCCGTTCCCCCATAGAGGGACGGGGAAAGCTCTCCGCTTGCTCCCCGCCATTATAGGTGGCAAGCCCGACTCGAACGGGCATCATGTACGCCGGAGGGAGAAATCCCTTAGTCTGCAGTTCGACTAAACGACTGTGTGGGACTGAACACCTCTCCCAATCACCAGGCTTAGGGCTTCGGGGGCGGGAGGAGGAGCTGTGAAGGTCGTCCATGCTGGAATGGATCTTTCCGGAACGCGCTCTGATGGACTCTCACTGGGGGAGGATGGTATGGATTGGATCTAAGGATCCCCATCCCTTTAATAGAAAATTTATTTATTTGGCTAGGGGGTGAATGTAAAAACGCCCTGGCGCCTCGTATTCATTCGACGCGTGGGAGAAATCCCTTATTGGGCACAGAAGCCAAGAGGTCCAAACATTTATGGGACCGTACACTTCTTTACAAACGTTCGAAAGATGGAGAAGAACCCGCCTTGCAATGCCGAAGACAATACTGCGCGCCGGACTCATCGTCATTGAAGCCTAGTTCAGGGGCTACTGAGGGAGTCCTGGATTAGGGGGTCTCCTGACAGCCGGACTATATCCTTTGGCCGGACTGTTAGACTATGAAGATACAAGATTGAATACTTCGTCTCGTGTCCGTATGGGACTCTACTTGGAGTGGAAGGCAAGCTAGGCAGTATGGATATGGCTATCTCCTCATTTGTAACCGACCTTGTGTAACCCTAACCCTCTCCGGTGTCTATATAAACCGGAGGGTTTTAGTCCGTAGGACAACATACAATCATACCATAGGCTAGCTTCTAGGGTTTAGCCTCTCCGATCTCGTGGTAGATCAACTCTTGTAATACTCATATCATCAAGAATAAATCAAGCAGGACGTAGGGTTTTACCTCCATCAAGAGGGCCCGAACCTGGGTAAAACATCGTGTTCCCTGCCTCCTGTTACCATCCGCCTTAGACGCACAGTTCAGGACCCCCTATCCGAGATCCGCCGGTTTTGACACCGATAATTACTTTCAGTGAATAATATGATCATAAATCCTCCATTCATCGGATCCCAACAAATGCACCGCAAAAGGAATACATCGAATTGAACTCTAAAGAAAAACATTGTATTGAAGATCAAACACACACACACACACACATAGAGAGAGAGACATCTAGCTACTGCTATCGACCCTTAGGACCTATGGGAACTACTCACGCATCATCATGGAGGCAGCAAGGTTGATGAAGACGGCCTCCATGATCGATTCCCCCCTTCAGAAGAGTACCAAAAGAGGCCTCCAGATGGGATCGCGGAAGAACAGAGGCTTGCGGCGGTGGAAGAATTGTTTCGGGTCTCGCTCTGGGGTTTTTGGAATATATGTGAATTTATAGGCTACGAATTAGGTCAATCGGAGCAACATGGGGCCCACAAGGGGGCAGGTTGCGCCCCCTGCCTTGTCGCTTCATCATGCATCGTTTGGTCTGCCCCCGAATCTTATAGGGTCTCTTTTGGTTCAGAAAAAATCATCAATTTTTTATCGTGTTTGGACTTTGTTTGGTAGGGATTTTCTGTAAAACCAAAAACAAGCAGAAAACAACCACTGGCACTGGGCACAGGGTTAATAGGTTAGTTCCCAAATATGATATAAAATAGTGTATAATGCATACAAGATTGACAATATAATATCATGAAACAGTCAAAAATTATAGATACGTGTCAGCATCCCCAAGCTTAATTCCTGCTCGTCCTCGAGTAGGTAAATGATAAAAATAGAATTTTTATGTTGAAATGCTACCTAACATGTCTTACCATGCAATCTCTTTTACAGTATGAATATTGAGAAGCGATAATGTAATTAATATCAACATAATAATATCCATGAATACTAGAAAATAATCATTACTTTTCAAAATATACGATGCTTATGTAAGCATGGCGTGAATTATGTAAGCATGGCAGCCCTACTCATTGAATTATGTAAGCATGGCGTGAATCCAACTTCCTAAGATAAGTACAAATTATGAGCACCCCGGTGCCAAATCAAGCAATTACATCGTATCTTTTCTTGCTTCAGCATTTTCAACCTCACTCAGTATATGAGCATGAGACATGGACTTAACACTATGGGTGGAATAGAGTATTTTGGTAGAGGGAATACAAAAAATGAAGAAAATCTCGCATCAACTCGGCGGATCGTTAGGCAATGGAGAGGCATGACAATCGATATCAATGCGAGGAGTAGGGATTGCCATTCAACAAATGCACTAGAGTTATAAATGTAGGAAAGCTCGCTACAGAAACTAAGTGGGTGTGCATCCAAATTGCTTGCTCATGAAGACCTCAGGCATTCGAGGAAGCCCATCATCAGAATATACAAGCCAAGTTCTATAATGTAAAAATTCCCAATTGTATATGAAAGTGATAAATCATGGAGACTCCCTATATGAAGAACATGGTGCTACTTTGAAGCACAAGCATGGTAAAAGGATAGTAGAATTGCCCCTTCTATCCTTTTCTCTCATTTTTAGAGCAATATCATGAACCTCATCCCCACTTTTTCGAGTACTTGTCATTCTCCATCATTCTTTACCTCACCAGAACAATGCTAATGATCATCACACTTCTTTTTACTTACAACCCGATAAAACTGAATGATATGACTATATGAATGTCTCTGGCAGTGTACCAGGATGTGCAATGATCTGGTGTAACATGTATTACAATGATGAACGGTGGCTTTGCCAAAAATATCATGTCGGCTCTATATGATCATGCAAAGGAATGTGATGATGAACACACAAGTCATGTGAATAGTAACTGTGGAAGTTGCATGGCAGTATATCTCGAAATGGAAATGACATGATAGGTAGGCATGGTGGTTGTTTTGAGGAAGGATATAATAAGGTTTATGTGTGATAGAGCGTGTCATATCACAGGGTTTGGCTGCAGCAATGAAGTTTACGCCAATTCTTGAGGTGAAAATGGGCAATGCATGGCACCGAGAGGCTAGCAAATATGGATAGATGGGAGTGCCATATTAGTCCATGAACTCACATTAGTCATAAAGAACTCATATACTTATTGAGAATTTTTTTATTAACACTCGAAGCAAATTACTAATCGCATGCTCCAAGGGAGGAGGTTGTGAGGAGTTCACCATCGCGCGCCCTGATATGGACAACACAAAGGATTTCAACGAGAATAAATATGCTCCAACATCCCAGTCATGCCATGACCGACACATAAATGAGTAGTACATAACAAGCTTTAATATCGATATTTATACAAACCAATGATTATGAACTAATACTCTTTCGTATTACTACATCAATATCATTTAAATCACATGCTTCATATTCAGCGATCTACATGGAAGTTTTTATTATACCACTCTTGTATACCTACCATTTTTGAACTAGTCATATAACCCATGCAAATTATTACTTGCTATTTAACTCCCAATAAGATATAAGTGAAGCATGAGAGTGCAAATGATTTCTATAAAATATATCTACGCCTTGCTCTAAAGATATAAGTGAAGTAATGAGCAACTGCCCAACTCAAACGATATAAGTGAAGCACATAGAGCATTCTAACAAATCATGATGAATACGTGTATCTCTCAATAGGTGTATCCAGCAAAGAATAATTGTGGCAAACTAACAAACCAAATAAAACTATAGCACACGAAGCTCCAAGGAAAACTCATATCATGTGATGAATAAAACTATAGCTCCGAGTAATATTATCGATAGATTAGAGACGAAAGAGGGGTTGCCATACGGGGCATCCCCAAGCTTATATGCTTGAGTCTTCCTTGAATATTACCTTGTGTGCCTTGGACCTCCCCAATCTTAGGGTCTTCCCGCTCCTTACTCCTTCATCCATCGTGATCTCACTCAAAACTTGAAAACTTAAGCACATAAAACTCAACAGAAACTTCAAAAGATCCGTTAGTATAATAAAACAATCGTCCACTTTAGGTACTGTTATAAATAGATTCATAGTTTACCTTGCATAATACCTACTATATTCTAACATCTCTAGGACTTATACCCCTTGATATAATCCATAGCATCATCAATATAAGCACACTATGCAATAAAAACAGAATCTGTCTAAAACATGACAGTACGTAATGCTAGAATTTTCATCCATGCTTATGTACCTCCAAAAATCCTAAACAATTAGTACAACGTAAAATATTTATATCATATTAATGTGTAAAAAAATCAGCAATTTACCACGTTCTAGTAAACGGGAACAATTCAGGCATTGGACACTAAATTTTTGTTTCTACACAGTACCAATTTCAACAATCACTAAAGGCTTGTTTCTACACCCAAACGTTTGGACACTAAAAGCTTTACTTGGCCCAAAACTCAAAATAAAGGATACAAACATAATCATTACATTATCAATAACCATGTTTACTCAAGAAAATAAAATGAAATAAAAAATATAACTATTAGGTTGCTCCCGACAAGCGTTATATGTTTAATGCCCCTAGCTAGGCATAATGCATAGTTTCAACTGTTATCATCCTTGTCCAATTCCTCAATTATGCATCCGGATTTCCTAGAAGGTTTAGCAAACATGTTTTTAATAACGACACTCCTGGGAACAAAATTAAGGAATTTCTTTTCAATCATAGGTTCCTTTCTATCATTTTAATGAAGTCGGGGTGAACACTAATCTTTTTAGATCTTCTTTCTCTCTACTAGATGAAGCACCCTTGTTATTAGGAATATACATAAGCTTAGAATTCTTACTTGTAGGAGTCCTTTCAATGGTTTTAAGGGAAGAAAAAGCTGAGCCCAACTTATTATTGTCTCTTTCAGTTTATCAATTCTAGCACGACTTTGTTCTACTCTATACTTTAATGATTTTAATGTGGTTCCCACCGAAGAGACAAATTTAGTTACTTGGTTATGCACCTTTTTTATCAAGATTTTCAATGTGTTCAATAGTTAGCATTTTGTTCTCAATAATTTCCAATCTTCGCATAACATGTTTCAGAGTAAGTGTCCTTTCATTAATAGTGATAGGTGGTGATCCCACTAAATTCCCCATAGCATTGAAAGCATCTAAAGGGTGACTACTTGGGAAATTTCCTCCAGTAATAGTGTCAAGCACAAATCTAAACCAAGTAGTAACACCCACTTAAAAGTTGCGAAGAAGACCAGTGGTGGATAGCTTATGAGTAGATCTATTTTGAGGATTGAAAATCATATACCAACCATCTTTTAAACTTTCTCCTCCCCTTTGTTTAAAATTAAGCACTTCATTTTCAGGGGTACAACCAACAAGCCAAGAGCTAGCAATAGCAACGAGCAAATAAAGCACACGAGATATTTTTGGTATTTTTGATTTTTTTTAATGGAAACTAATAAAGAAAACTAAAAGCAAAAAAAAGTAGAAAAAGTAAATGGTAAATGTGTGTGAAGGGACCTGCTTTGTTTGATGAAGTATCCCTAACAATGTTGTCAAAAAAATTTGCTACTTGTGATAGGCGTTGGGATTTCCCCGAACAGGAAGGCTGATGTAGTATAGTAGCACAAAGTATTTTCCTCAGTAGAGAACCAAGGTTTATTGAAACAGTAGGAGATTCACGCAAAAAAGGTAAATGATACCTGCACACATACATAAAACAAATACTTGCACCCAACACAAGCAAGAGGGTTGTCAATCCCCTTGTACTCGTTAATTGCAAGGATTAATTCTGATAGTGATAGATAAATAAATTGCAAAAGAAGGAAAAAATTGCAGCAGAGTATTTATGGTTTTAGCAATATGATGTAAATGAACCCGGGGGCCATAGCTTTCACTAGAGGCATCTCTCTCATGAGCAGAGCAATGGTGGGTAGAGAAATTACTATTGGGCAATTCATAAAAAAGTGCACAGTTATTATGTTATTCATGGCATGATCAATACATAGGCATTACGTCCATGAGAAGTAGGCCGCTAAACTTACTGACACCTACTACTATTACTCCACCCGTTGATCGCTATCCAACATGCATCTTAAGGTATTAAGTTCATAATAAATAGAGTAATGCTTGGAGCATGACGACATAATGTAGACAAAGTAAGACTAATCAATATGATCAAACCCCGTCATTTTACACTTAGTAGCAACAATACAAATACGTGTCTTGCTACCCCTTCTATCATGAGGTGAAGACACCGTAAGATTGAACCTACGAGAAAGCACATATCCCTAAAGATAAATCAATCTAGTTGGCCAAACTAAACAGATAAATCAGAGAGAAATAAAAAACTATGAAAATCACACATAATAAAGTTTAGAAAAGATTCAATTACTTTTAATGAATAATTTGATCATAAACCCTCAATTCATCGAACCTCAACAGACGCACCGCAAAAGGATTACATCTAATCGATCTCTGAATAGAACATTGTATTGAAGATCATAGAGAGAGAGAGAGCTAGCTACTCACGCATCATCATGGAGGCAACAAGGTTGATGAAAACGACACTACTAGGGAAAAGCCTAGCCATAGCGTGGGTTTTTGGCCTACCAGTAGCACGGGTCACAGCGCTACTGCTACGACGCTACAGCTAAAGGTTAGAAATAGTGTGGTTTCACCCACACTACTGCTATATCCACTTAGTAGTAGCGCTTCCTAGAAAGGGCGCTACTGGTAGTTACTAGTAGCGCTTCTCGCAGCCTGCGCTACTACTATTATTATGTATTCTATTTCTTTTTTATTTCATGTTGTATTCATACACCTTTATACAAGTTTTCATACAGCAGCAATTTAGAGATTGTTTTTACATCATAATGAGTTATTACATCACTGGGTGAAAGAAACGTGGACTAGTTTCAAGTGGATGGACATCCTTGAAACTAATCTGCGGTTCTTTCACCCAATGATATAATAAATATCATCATCTATATCATTAACAACTTATCATCATCTATATGACACCTCCTCATGATCATTATTTTCATCAATGAGACATCATATAGCAAGTTGGTCACTAGTCATAATCACAAGTCCCCATCATCATCATCAACTCTAACACATTGTACCACATTGTACCACATAATAACACATTGTACCTAGGACCTACTTCTCTCACATTGTACCTAGGACCTACTCCATGGTGACAAGCATACCCTCATGAAAATCATACATCTTGCAAAGTGCTTCCCAATTCGGGCAACCAAAATGGGTTACGCTCTCAGAGTTGTATAGATTTACATCAAAATCCATACCATGATGGGTCCTTAGGTGAATTTTCTTTGTTTCCATACTTTCATTATCTTCAAAATCCATCCTCTCCGAGACATAGCATCTTGCATGGCATGGGATAAGCTAATCGAATTGTAAAAGAGGAAAATTACACGTTGAAGTAGTAGAAGTCGTGCTTAATTACGAAAAAACACTTGTCCTTGTTGCGTACCATTTCAACATCGAAGGTCTCCTGAAGCTTAATGCTGAAGCGCCGACCTTTGTCCAGGTGTGGCCTGTCGCACAGACCCCGGTCGTCGTTGCACCAGTCGCACTCCCCCGGGATACTTTCGTCATCCGATGACAACATTTCCTATGTTCATAATTGAAAGATCAAACTTGTACAATTAAATGTATGTACTACAAAAACTAAATTAGATCATTATTATTCATCACGGGTTAACTATCGGTCTGCCGAGTCTTTTCTTGAAAACTCTCAACTCATGTGGTGTATACATTCGACCGTTGGTGATGATCGGTCCTCCTTTCATCCCCCCGTGCATTACACAAAAATGTCTAGCACACGGAAACAAAGGAGAAGCGACCCCCACGACAACAGTCAGGATTCTTTGTCCTCTCTCATATATGGTGGATACACTCCCTCACTGATTATTCGACCGTCGGTGATGGTCGTTATTCCTCCTTCCCCTAGTGCATAACAAAGGTCTAGCACAAGGAGAAGAAGGAAAAACGACTCCCACGACAACAGTCGGCATTCTTATTCTCTCATATATGGTGCAGACTTTCTCCCTCACTCATTTATTGACTGTCATGTATGGAGCCCCGACAGACTTAAAGTCAACCCAAAAGTCGTTTAATTATCTTTCTAGAAAATCCAGGTCACTCGATATTTCCTACATATTCTAGCACAAGTCATGCCAAAATTCACGGAAAAATCCAGCATGATCTTTGCTAAAAAAGGACATATCAAGCGCCTGAAATTTGCCGGAACGGAAATCAATCAACACTCCGGCAAAACATAGGCCACTCGGAGGTGTTACCTGCAAACATGGCCGGCCACTTGGGCAAGCACATATCCTATTTGAGCAACACAATATATACATGTTTATATCTACATCATATGAGCATTCAAACTTGATGGTCGTTGCATTTCAATGGTTGAAAATATGAACAAAAACATTTCAAAATATCTTATAGGACTCATATTGACACGGAGATTTGGCTAGCCTCACCTCGAGGTCGGGGGGTCGGTGACGGGGACGACGGTGGGGATGATAGAGGGGCTCCTTGATTTCTGCAAAAACAACCTAGAAGCTATCAACTAATCAAATGCATACGCCTTGCATAGTGCTCTCCAGTTTGAGCATTCAAAATAGGAGTAGTTCTCCAACTTGAGCATTCAATAAGCAAAACCAAATCATAAAATAAATTAGTATTCAAATTAGCATGCATTCAATAAGCAAAACTAAATCATCTCTTGCATCCATACATCGTCGAATATTATCACTAATACATCTCGAATAGTATCATACATATAACATCACTAATAAAGTTAAAACCCTAGCGAACGACGGGTATTGGCGCGGGCGGTGGACACCCAAAGAGAAGGAACCATCACAGGATCATAGCTCTAGTGAGATCCCTGAAGAACCTGCCAGGTATTGGAGAACCTTCCCTCCAACGCAACCATGTAGCGACGGACATGCTCGTCCTCCTCGTTGACACGGTGACGTACCACCACTGCGAGGTCCTCAAGCCTTCGCACCATCACAAGCCCACGCGACAGCCACCAAAGAAGGTTCGGGTCAATGACGGGCTAGCTCCTCACCAAGCTGCGCCCCCGAAAGGTAGCACCTCCCAGTACCAGCCCGGTGGAGCCTAGTCCTAGACATGGCCCCTATGATCAAGTAGGTGTCCTCCACCGAGTTGACGACGAGGATGCGGGATAGGCATTGTCGACGTCGATGCGGGAATAATGTCTTTAACTAAAAGATAACGACAAATGCGACATGTTCAAAATATGACATGTCCACTTCAAAATGAATCAACCTAGAATTTTGTTAAATACACTTAAAAATATACTAGTTCTATTAATTTTCTTACTAAAATTAAACTAGTTCTATAGTAAAATTTTAATTAGATCATCAAATCTCATATGCAAAAAATTTCTTACTAAAAATAAACTAGTTCTATTAATTCAACTAGTTCAACTAAGCACTTACTATAAATTAAAAAAAACTAATTCTTACTAAAAATAAACTAGTTCAACTAGTTCTATTAATTTTCTTACTAATTCTATTAAACACCTACTAAAAACAGTAAACAATTACATTATACAAGAACAGTAAAAAGAGTTTAGGGTTTAGGAGAGATGGAGGGAGGAGGGGGCGGCCGGAGGAGGAGGGAGGAGGAGGCGGCCAGTGGAGGAGGGAGGAGGGGCG
Source organism: Triticum urartu (assembly GCF_056163025.1). NCBI lineage: Eukaryota > Viridiplantae > Streptophyta > Magnoliopsida > Poales > Poaceae > Triticum > Triticum urartu. Next base: position 61,870,668 of record NC_141874.1, on the reverse strand, counting down.
GCTGGTGGAGGAGGGAGGAGAGGGCGGGCGGAGGAGGGGGCGGAGGGGGCGGCCGATGGAGGAGGGAGGAGGGGCGGCCGGTGGAGGAGGGAGGAGGGGGCGGCCGGAGGAGGAGGGAGGAGGGCACAGCCAGGGGAGGAGGGAGAAGGGAAGGAGGGAGGAGGGAGGAGGAGGGAGGAGGGACTACCTCTGTGGAGGAGGAACGGCGGCGGCGGGCGACGACGATCGTCGGGGAACGGCTGCGGCGACGGACGACGGGGGCGCGGGGGAGAAAGTGAGTGAGGGGGTCGTCGGCCGCACGGGGCGATAAGGTATGGTTAGTAGCAGCGCGTGTCGAAGAAAAGCGCTACTACTACAGAGAGATAGGGATACGCGCAAAGCTTCTAGGGTCTCTTTTGGTCTAGAAAAATCGTCAAAAAGTTATGTCGTGTTTGGACGTCATTTGGTATGGATTTTTGGTAAACCATAAACAATCAGAAAACAAGAACTGGCACTAGGAACTAGGTTAATACATTAGTTCCCAAAAATGATATTAAATGGTGTATAAAGCAAACAAGATTGATAATATAATAGCAGGAAATAATCAAAAAATTATAGATACGTCGGAGACATATCAGCGAACTACTGTCTGGCGCAGATATGGCGCCTGAGAGTAGCTGGCGGCATGGGCCAGCGGCTGCCGTGATGCATGGGCAGTGTGTTGGGGAACATAGTAATTTCAAAAAAATTCCTACGCACACGCAAGATCATGGTGATTCATAGCAACGAGAGGGGAGAGTGTGTCCACGTACCCTCGTAGACCGAAAGCGGAAGCGTCAGCACAACGCGGTTGATGTAGTCGTACGTCTTCACGATCCGACCGATCAAGTACCGAACGCACGGCACCTCTGAGTTCTGCACACGTTCAACTCGATGACGTCCCTTGAACTCCGATCCAGCCGAGCTTTGAGGAAGAGTTTCGTCAGCATGATGGTGTGGTGACGATGTTGATGTTCTACTGTCGCAGGGCTTTGCCTAAGCACCGCTACAATATTATCGAGGTGGACTATGGTGGAGAGGGGCACCGCACACAGCTAAAAGATCCAAGAGATCAATTGTTGTGTCTATGGGGTGCCCCTCTCCTCCGTATATAAAGGAGGGGAGGAGAGGGTCGGCCAAGGGGAGGAGGCGCGCCCAAGGGGGGGAGAGGGAGAGGGAAGGAAGAGGAAGGAGGGAGGAAGGAAAGGGGGCCGGCCCCCTTCCTAATTCGGATTGGGCTTGGGGGGCGCGCCCCCTCCCTTGCTCCTTTCCCCTCCTTTCCACTAAAGCCCATTAAGGCCCATATACCTCCCGAGGGGTTCCGATAACCTTCCGGTGCTCTGGTATTATCCTGATCTCACCCGGAACCATTCTTGTATCCAAATATAGGTGTCCAATATATCGGTCTTTACATCTCGAACATTTCGAGACTCCTCGTCATGTCCGTGATTATATCCTGGACTCCGAACTACCTTCGGTACATCAAAAACCATAAACTCATAATATAACCGTCATCGAACTTTAAGCGTGCGGACCCTACGGGTTCGAGAACTATGTAGACATGACCGAGACACGTCTTCGGTCAATAAGCGGAACCTGGATGCTCATATTGGCTCCTGCATATTCTATGAAGATCTTTATCGGTCAAACCGCGTAACAACATACGTTGTTCCTTTTGTCAACGGTATGTTACTTGCCCGAGATTCGATCGTGGTATCTCAATACCTAGTTCGATCTCGTTATCGGCAAGTCTCTTTACTCGTTCCATAACACATCATACCGCAACTAACTCATTAGTTGCAATGCTTGCAAGGCTTAAGTGATGTGTATTACCGAGTGGGCCCAGAGATACCTCTACGACAATCGGAGTGACAGATCCTAATCTCAAAATACACCAACCCAACAAGTACCTTCGGAGACACCTGCAGAGCACCTTTATAATCACCCAGTTACGTTGTGATGTTTGGTAGAACACAAAGTGTTCCTCAGGTAAACGGGAGTTGCATAATCTCATAGTCATAGGAACATGTATAAGTCATGAAGAAAGCAATAGCAACAAACTAAACGATCAAGTGCTAAGCTAACGGAATGGGTCAAGTCAATCACATCATTCTTCGAATGATGTGATCCCGTTAATCAAATGACAACTCTTTGTCTATGGCTAGGAAACATAACCATCTTTGATTAACGAGCTAGTCAAGTAGAGGCATACTAGTGACGCTCTGTTTGTCTATGTATTCACACATGTATCATGTTTCCGGTTAATACAATTCTAGCATGAATAATAAACATTTATCATGATATAAGGAAATAAATAATAACTTATTATTGCCTCTAGGGCATATTTCCTTCAGTCTCCCACTTGCACTAGAGTCAATAATCAAGATTACATAGTAATGATTCTAACACCCATGGAGCCTTGGTGCTGATCATGTATTGCTCATGGAAGAGGCTTAGTCAATGGGTCTGCAACATTCAGATCCGTATGTATCTTGCAAATCTCTATGTCTCCCACCTAGACTTGATCCCGGATGGAGTTGAAGCGTCTCTTGATGTGCTTGGTTCTCTTGTGAAATCTGGATTCCTTTGCTAAAGCAATTGCACCAGTATTGTCACAAAAGATTTTCATTGGACCCGATGCACTAGGTATGACACCAAGATCGGATATGAACTCCTTCATCCAGACTCCTTCATTTGCTGCTTATGAAGCAGCTATGTAGTCCGCTTCACATGTAGATCCCGCTACGACGCTTTTTTAGAAATGCACCAACTGACAGCTCCACCATTCAATAAAAATACATATCCGGTTTGCGATTTAGAATCATCCGGATCAGTGTCAAAGCTTGAATCGACGTAACCATTTACGACGAGCTCTTTGTCACCTCCATAAACGAGAAACATATCCTTCATCCTTTTCAGGTATTTCAGGATGTTCTTGACAGCTGTCCAGTGATCCACTCCTGGATTGCTTTGGTACCTCCCTGCTAAACTCATAGCAAGGCACACATCAGGTCTGGTACACAGCATTGCATACATGATAGAGCCTATGGCTAAAGCATAGGGAACTTCTTTCATTTTCTCTCTATATTATGCAGTGGTCGGGCATTGAGTCTTACTCAACTTCACACCTTGTAACACAGGCAAGAACCCTTTCTTTGCTTGATCCATTTTGAACTTCTTCAAAACTTTGTCAAGGTATGTGCTTTGTGAAAGTCCAATTAAGCGTCTTGATCTATCTATATATATCTTAATGCCCAATATATAAGCAGCTTCACCGAGGTCTTTCATTGAAAAACACTTATTCAAATATCCTTTTATGCTATCCAGAAATTCTATATCATTTCCAATCAACAATATGTCATCCACATATAATATCAGAAATGCTACAGAGCTCCCACTCACTTTCTTGTAAATACAGGCTTCTCCAAAAGTCTGTATAAAACCATATGCTTTGATCACACTATCAAAACATTTATTCCAACTCCGAGAGGCTTGCACCAGTCCATAAATGGATCACTGGAGCTTGCACACTTTGTTAGCTCCCTTTGGATCGACAAAACCTTCCGGTTGCATCATATACAACTCTTCTTCCAGAAATCCATTCAGGAATGCAGTTTTGACATCCATTTGCCAAATTTCATAATCATAAAATGCAGCAATTGCTAACATGATTCGGACAGACATAAGCATCGCTATGGGTGAGAAAGTCTCATCGTAGTCAATCCCTTGAACTTGTCGAAAACCTTTTGCAACAAGTCGAGCTTTATAGACAGTAACATTACCGTCAGCGTCAGTCTTCTTCTTGAAGATCCATTTATTTTAAATGGCTTGCCGATCATCGGGCAAGTCAACCAAAGTCCACACTTTGTTCTCATACATGGATCCCATCTCAGATTTCATGGCCTCAAGCCATTTTGCGGAATCTGGGCTCACCATCGCTTCTTCATAGTTCGTAGGTTCGTCATGGTCTAGTAACATAACCTCCAGAACAGGATTGTCGTACCACTCTGGTGCAGATCTTACTCTGTTTGACCTACGAGGTTCAGTAACAACTTGATCTTAAGTTTCATGATCATCATCATTAACTTCCTCACTAATTGGTGTAGGTGTCACAAGAACCGGTTTCTGTGATGAACTACTTTCCAATAAGGGAGCAGGTACAGTTACCTCATCAAGTTCTACTTTCCTCCCACTCACTTCTTTCAAGAGAAACTCCTTCTCTAGAAAGGACCCATTCTTAGCAACGAATGTCCATCCCTCGGATTTGTGATAGAAGGTGTACCCAACTGTTTCTTCTAGGTATCCTATGAAGACACATTTCTCTGATTTGGGTTCGAGCTTATCAGGTTGAAGCTTTTTCACATAAGCATCGCAGCCCCAAACTTTAAGAAACGACAACTTTGGTTTCTTGCCAAACCATAGTTCATAAGGTGTCATCTCAATCTATTTTGATGGTGCCCTATTTAACCTGAATGCGGCCATCTCTAAAGCATAACCCCAAAGTGATAGCGGTAAATCAGTAAAAGACATCATAGATCGCACCATATCTAGTAAAGTACGATTACGACGTTTGGACACACCATTACACTGTGGTGTTCCGGGTGGCGTGAGTTGCGAAACTATTCCGCATTGCTTCAAATGTAGACCAAACTCGTAACTCAAATATTCTCCTCCACGATCAGATCATAGAAACTTTATTTTCTTGTTATGATGATTTTCAACTTCACTCTGAAATTCTTTGAACTTTTCAAATGTTTTAGACTTATGTTTCATTAAGTAGATATACCCATATCTGCTTAAATCATCTGTGAAGGTGAGAAAATAATGATACCCGCCGCGAGCCTCAATATTCATTGGACCACATACATCAGTATGTATGATCTCCAACAAATCAGTTGCTCGCTCCATAGTTCTGGAGAACGGCGTTTTAGTCATCTTGCCCATGAGGCATGGTTCTCAAGTACCAAGTGATTCATAATCAAGTGATTCCAAAAGTCCATCAATATGGAGTTTCTTCATGCGCTTTATACCAATATGACCCAAACGGTAGTGCCACAAATAAGTTGCACTATCATTATCAACTCCGCATCTTTTGGCTTCAACATTATGAATATGTGTATCACTACTATCAAGATTCATCAAAAATAGACCACTCTTCAAGGGTGCATGACCATAAAAGATATTACTCATATAAATAGAATAACCATTATTCTCAGATTTAAATGAATAACTGTCTCGCATTAAACAAGATCTAGATATAATGTTCATGCTCAACACTGGCACCAAATAACAATTATTTAGGTCTAAAACTAATCCCGAAGGTAGATGTAGAGGTAGTGTGCCGACGGCGATCACATCAACTTTGGAACCATTTCCCACGCGCATCGTCACCTCGTCCTTAGCCAGTGTTCGCTTAATCAGTAGTCCCTGTTTCGAGTTGCAAATATTAGCAACAGAACCAATATCAAATAACCAGGTGCTACTGCGAGCTCTAGTAAGGTCCACATCAATAACATGTATATCACATATATCTTTGTTCACCTTGCCATCCTTCTTATCCGCCAAATACTTGGGGCAGTTCTGCTTCCAGTGACCAGTCTATTTGCAGTAGAAGCACTCAGTCTCAGGCTTAGGTCCAGACATGGGTTTCTTCTCCTGAGCAGCAACTTGTTTGTTGTTCTTCTTGAAGTTCCCCTTCTTCTTCCCTTTGCCCTTTTTCTTGAAACTGGCGGTCTTATTGACCATACACTTGATGCTCCTCTTTGATTTCTACCTCCACAGCCTTTAGCATTGCGAAGAGCTCGGGAATTGTCTTATTCATCCCTTGCATATTATAGTTCATCACGAAGTTCTTGTAGCTTGATGGCAGTGATTGAAGAACTCTGTCAATGACACTATCAACAGGAAGATTAACTCCCAGTTGAGTCAAGTGATTATGATACCCAGACATTTTGAGTATATGCTCACTGACAGAACTATTCTCCTCCATCTTGCAGCTATAGAACTTATTGGAGACTTCATATCTCAATCCGGGCATTTGCTAGAAATATTAACTTCAACTCCTGTAACATCTCATATGCTCCATGTCGGTGTCAAAACCGCTGGATCTCGGGTAGGGGGTCCCGAACTGTCACTACAAAAAAAAGACACATCCATGATATTTTGGGCCGAACGAAAAAATTTTCTGTCATACATATGACACTTCTATGAAGATAATTGTGACAAAACCCGGTATCATCATAGATGTGGTGGGCTCCTACTTCTATGACAGAAAATGGGCTTTTCGTCCTGGGCGGGCCAGAGACGCAGCTGCATGACATTCTTTGGGCCGTCCATGATGGAAAAAACCGTGGTAGAAGTGAGGGGAAGGAAAATTTCGGGGAGTTCCCGGTTACGGTGGGAGGTCGGGGGCCGAGCGATGCACGTTTCTCTCGTACACGTACGCGCGTGTGTGTGAGGTGTTGGCTCTAACTAAACCCGAGCGAGGCGTTGGGCTCTAACTGAACCCAAGCGATTGCACTCCAGGCTACGCGTTACTGAACCCGAGCATCGATGGCTGTTAACTGAACCCGATCGAGCGATTCCTTCGCTACTGCTGCTAACTGAAGCCGATCGATGGGATGAACAGTGGGCGTTGCGGGGGGGGTGGATGAACAGTGAGCGGTGGCGTTGCTTCTGGATGAACAGGACCCCGTGGTGTGGTGGAGGGCTGGATGAACAGTAGACGGTGGAGGGGTGCTCGTGGAGGGGTGGATGAACAGGACCCCGTGGTGTGGAGGGCTGGATGAACAGTAGACGGTGGAGGGGTGGTTGAACAGGACTCCGTGGTGTGGAGGGCTGGATGAACAGTAGATGGTGGAGGGGTGCCCATGGAGGGGTGGTTGAACATGACCCCGTGGTGTGGAGGGCTGGATGAACAGTAGACGGTGGAGGGGTGGTTGAATAGTAGCCGGTGGAGTAGCTCGCGGTGGAGGCTGGATGAACAGGAGCCCGTGGAAGCTGGAGGAGGTGGATGGTGGAGATGAACAGTATCCCGTGGAGTCCCGTTTTGCGGTATGCCACACCCCTCCCGATGAACAGGACCCCCGTTTCGACCGTAGCACTCCAACACAAGTCTGTTTCCTCCGTTTTGTGGTACGCCACACCCCTCCCGATCAACAGGACCCCCATTTCGACCGTAGGAGGTCCGTTTCCTCCGTTTTGCGGTACGCCAGACCCCTCCCGATGAACAGGATCCCGTTTCGAACGTGGCCGGTCGAACACAAGGCCGTTTCCTCCGTTTTGCGGTACGCCAGGCCTCATTTCCATCACCTGTTCCGTCCAAGCCCTCCCGATGAACATGACGCATTCCGTTGCCTCCCCATGAACATGACGCATTCCGTTGCCTCCCCATGAACACGACGACGACGTTGTTTCTCTGTTCCGACCCAGCCATGTACACGAGCCCTCGCCGTACGTATGCGCGAGTAGGCATTCGAGACCCCACCCATATGTACACATACGTGGCCGTATTTTCTTTCTTGCAACCTGGCCGCTGTACGTACGTGTACATGCTACGTGCGCGCCTCTACTACGACACGTGCCCGCCTCTACTACGACACATGCGCGCCTCTACATCGACCAATATGTACGTACACGTTCGCAACCAGAATGACAACGCTACATATGCTTCGACCAGGTGGGTCCTGACTGTCAGGCACTTCCTTGCCTGCGAAGATGTAGCTGGTGGGTCCCAGCAGTCAGGGGGCGAATCGTTTTTTTTTGCCCGGACGCACTTCCTTGCGTGCAAAGATGTAGCTGGTGGGTCCTAGAAGTCAGGGGGAAAAGTTTTTTTTGCGAAATACAATGGCCCGTCCGGTGGGTCCCAGCTGTCAGGTGGAGGAATCATTATTTTCCGTGTAATAAGGAGGCACTTCCTTGCTGCGGCCGTGGACCCAGCTGTCAGCCTCTCCACGTACAGTCCACGTCCGATGGAAGTCGTTCCTTGACCACGTTGACCACGCCGCGCCGAGAGCACCACGGCGGTGGACGACGGCGAGGCCTAGGAAGGGGACGACACGGAGGCAGGGAAGACTCGGCAGTTGTTTCCCACGCAGAGGGGAGTACGACTGTACGAGGGTTTACTGGTTCGTCTGCCGTCGCTAGAGAATAACAGCAGGTGTGCGTGAGTAGAGGGATGGCTAGGCCAGCGATGGGAGTACGGGCAGTGAGGCCTGCGCGGCAGCACAGTTGGCCGTGAGGAGGAGGGAGCAGGCAGTCCCGTCAGCGCTTGTTTGAGCGGCTGGAGCAGGAAGAGCAGAGATTGAAGAAGCACGACGGCCGTTGGATGGACATCCAACATTCAGTGCTTGTGCGTCAACCTTTTTTTTAGGAAAGCCTCAAATCTATGGAAAACAGCATACATCCCATCTGCCATTATTTCTAATAATTTACAGCCCATTTGCTAATTCTTAAGGTTTTTTTGGAGCCCATATTCTTTTTGTTAGCATTACATCCCATATTGTGGCAACGGTTAAAAAATTATATGAAATTTTGCATATTTCGGTGCGGTCCGAACTGTTTTTAATCCCAAAATTTCGACTCACATTCAAACTGATTTTAAAAATAAATGTATATCAATATAAAATCCAACAAATTCTCCATGCATAAAAATTAATGTAATTTAAAATCTTGAAATGAAAGAAAAGATATTTGAAACTAATTGCTGGTTTGATGTGTTTTAAAAATGTACAACCCATTGCTCATTACTGATGGGCCATTTTCTCGGCCAGCCGAATGAAACTCTCCTCGTCTTGAAAGATTTGCAGCCCAACAGGCCTAACAAAGTGACTTACTTGGCAAATCACAAAAAAACTGGGCTGTGGCCGTGGACCCAGCTGTCAGCCTCTCCATGTACAGTTCTCTTCCGATGGAAGTCGTTCCTTGACCACGTTGACCATGCCACACGGAGAGCACCACGGCGGTGGACGGCGGCGAGGCCTAGGAAGGGGACGACGCGGCAGTGGAAGCCCGCGCGGAGAGGACTACGAGGGTTCACTGGTTCGGCTGCGGTGTGAGGCTACCGTCGCCGCAGGGCCTGGCCAGCGGTGGGAATAGTAGGGGGTGGTGAGGCCTCTGCGGCAACACAGCCGACCACGGGAGGCAGGAGCATGCGGCACGACCGGCGCTGCTTTGGGCGGCTGGAGCAAGAAGACCAGAGGTTGAAGAAGCACTACAGCCGTTGGATGGACATCATACTGTCACTAGAGCTAGAATCGTTCATATTGACTAAGTTGACAAAGCCCTTCGTCCCCGTCAACTTAGTAGGCCCACAAGTCAGTCTCCCAGCAAGGTGGGTCCCAGCTAGCCGGGGGAGTATTCATTTTTTTGTGCGTAATAAGGAGGCACTTCCGGTGGGTCTGAGCTGACAGCGGAGGGAACGTTTTTTCGTGAAATACGATGGCCCGTCCGATGGGTCCCAGCAGTCAGGGGGAAACGATTTTTTCGCAAAATACTGGTGGCCGGTCCGGTGGGTCCCCGCTGTCAGGTGGAGGAATAATTATTTTCCGCGTAATAACGAGGCACTTCCTTGCGGCTGCCGTGGACCCAGCTGTCAGCCTCTCCACGTACAGTACTCTTTCGATGGAAGTCGGTCGTTGACCAAGTTGACATTCCGCGCCGAGAGCACCAGGGCGGTGGACAACGGTGAGGACTAGGAAGGGGACGACTCGGAGCCGGGGAAGACGCAGCAGTGGATGCCCACGCGAAGAGGAGTACGAGGGTTCACTGGTTCGGCTGCGGTGTGAGGATGCTGTCGCCGCAGAATAACAGGGGGTGTGGGTGAGTAGAGGGATGGCCTGGCCAGCGGTGGGAGTAGTAGGGGCGGTGAGGCCTCCGCGGCATCATAGCCGGCCACGGGAGGCAGGAGCACGTGGCACGACTGGCGCTGGTTTGGGCAGCTGGAGGAAGAAGACCAGAGGTTGAAGAAGCACTACGGCCGTTGGATGAATATCGTACGATAACAGGAGCTAAAATCGTTCATGTTGACTAAGTTGACAAAGCCCTCCGTCCCTGTTAACTTGGTAGGCCCACAAGTCAGCCTCCCACCATGCTGGGTTCCAGCTGGCAGGGGGAATATTCATTTTTTTGTGCGTAATAAGGAGGCACTTCCTTGCGTGCGAAGATAGCTGGTGGGTCCGATATGTCAACGGGGGGCACTTTATTTCGCGAAATACAGAGGCCCTTCCGGTGGGTCCCAGATGTCAGGTGGAGGAATCATTATTTTGCGCATAATAAGGAGGCATTTCCTTGTGTGCGGCCATGGACCCAGCTGTCAGCCTCTCCACGCACAGTCTACTTCCGTTGGTGTCGTTCGTTGACCACGTTGACCATGCCGCGCCGAGCGCATCCAACGTGGTGGACGACGGCGAGGCCCCGGACAGCAACGAGCCGGAGATGGGAAGACGCGGGAGTAGAGTCGCAGACAGAGAGGTGTACGAGGGTTAACTGGTTCTAGTGCGGTGTGGTTCGGTAGTCGGTGGAGAAGAACAGGAGGGGTGGAGGGGTGGAGGGATGGCCTGGCCAACGGTGGAGTAGCGCTTCATAGCGAAGCGTGCTAAGCAGAGCTGCTAGCAGCAGGAGGCGGGAGGTGGTCCCGGTGGCGCTGGAGGAAGAAGACGAGAGATTGAAGATGGATGCCGGTCGTTGGATGTAAATCCAATGGCTAACATGTCAGAATCATTTGTTGACTAAATTGACAACGACTTGCATTGGCTTCGACCTATTGGCCCACATTTCAGCCTCCAAATATGTGGCACGTATTCAACCCATTTTTTTAGAATTTACAGTCTTTTTTTTGCGCAGTAGAATTTACAGTCAATTTGATCATTTTTTTTTTAATTACAGCCATTAGCTGGGCTGGGTGAACAAATAATGGAGTGTCCATGCGGCCCGTTTATTTTATTTCCTAAAAAATTACAGCCCATTTGCACTTTCTCGAAATACACAATTTTGCTAGGCTGATTCTAATTATAATGTTGGGTTGGGCCAGCAATGTTATCAAAAAATAAAAAGGGGCTGAGCATTTTGTTATAAATATATTTAAATAATAAGTGATATTATTACATTCGTCCTTAAATTTACAGTCTTACCAAGCTTTATATAATAACATATAAAATAATTTTTTTTAGAAAAACAGGGAGCATCTCCCCGGTTCCATTGCTGAGAACGAAACCACAACATATTCTGATACAGCAGCTCAAAGAGCAGTTCGAAAGCAAAGGTAGAAAAGCTACAAACTAGGGGGTGGATGAACAAGTTCTCTGAATAACACAAATCACCCAAGCGGTGCCAAAGGCAGAGCGGATAGAGCACTCAAATGACACAACGAGGGTCCAGCGAAGCCTTCATGGTCTTCAGCCGAGGGGCCGTGTCAGCCTGCGGCGACCAGTAAGCAAGCGGAGACACGGGGCTGGAAGGCGTAGCATGGTGGATGTCCCTCTTTTTTGGCGCCAGGTTCCCATCATCTTCATTAGAGATCTTGAGACGAGCCCACGGGTCCAGCCCCAGAGCACGTGTTCAGCCACAAGTGATCGCCAATGGTTTCTAGAGGGATCTTGTTAGGGTTTCCACGAAGCTCATCAACCTGTCCTTGTCCGATCCGGAGGAGAGAATCGCCCCTTTCCTCACCATGTTCCTGATCAACCTCAAGACCTGCGGAATGGAAATCCAGGTGGTGTTACTGAAAATCATAGCATTTCTATATTTCCAAAGGCACCAAAGGATAGCTGAGCTAACAGTGTTTAAAACTGAGCACTTTTGGTAGCAATCCAGAATCTGGCGACAGATTCGAAGGATGAGCCAATCTGACTAGAGAAATATTCCTCAATGAGGGCCCAGAGATGTTTAGCAACTATACATTCAAAAAATAGGTGAGAACAAGACTCTTGTTCCAAGAAGTAAACACAATCAAGGGGTTTGATGATGTGTCTCTTCCTAAGGTTATCCCTAGTCATCAATTTGTTTTTGGAGAGAAGCCAGAGAAATACATGAATTTTAGGGGGAACTCTCAATTTCCAGATAGCAGGGATAAACACGGGTTGAACCCCTCTAAAGTTGATAACATGATAGAGGGAGCTGGAGGAATACTTCCCCTTATTGTCCAGCTGCCAAATCAGGGCATTCGGCTCGGCAGTAAAGGTAATGCTTTTGGCAATTTCCTCCAACTGGAACCATTGTTCCATGAGACTATCACTAAAGTTCCTTCTAAAAGAGAGTTTTAGGCATTGACCGTCCCAAACATCATTGACACTTTTGTTAAGCTCATTGCAGACAGAATAAATAGGCCAAAATTGGTCTGCTAGGGGGGATGTGCCAAACCAAGTATCTTCCCAGAACCTGGTTCTGCTCCCATCCCCTATGTTCCATCTGTAGCCAAATTTCACAGCATGCATAATAGATTTTAATCCTTTCCAGAATCTAGAGGTCTTAGGGTTGGAGGAAGGGACAAAAATATTAGGTTTATTTCCTAGGTATTTATGGGCAATAAGAAGCTTCCAGAGTTTCAAGTCTTCCTCATAGAATCTTTTAATCCAAGACCCTAGAAGACAGATGTTAATTTCTTGGAGGTTAGGTATGCCTAGGCCTCCAAAATCTTTTTTCATAGAGACTAGGGCCCAATTAGCAAGGTGTAGCTTCCTATTTCCATCAAAATCATTCCACAAGCAATGAGACATCTGAGAATTGATGAGGTTCACTGCCCATTTAGGGAACTTGAAGAAGGAGAGGAGATACACTGGAATGCTAGCCAAACAAGCTTGTATGAGGATCAATCTACCTCTGTAAGAGAGAAGTTTGCCCCTCCACCCGGCAATCCTTTTAATGATTTTATGCAGAAGGGGTTGGATATCATCTCTCCTTAGTTTATCATAGTGGAGAGGGATACCTAGGTACTTAATGGGGAAGTTACCTTTATTATAGACTAGAATAGAGAGGAAGTCAGCTAACTCCTGATCATCCATGTTGATAGGGATGAGTTCACTTTTAGAGTAGTTGATTCTCATGCCTGAGACTTGTTCAAACTAGGTTAGAACAGTTTTCAGATTGCTAGCATGTGTGGAGTCATTGTCTAAGAAAAGGATGGTATCATCTGCATATTGAAGGCAGATGATGCCACCAGGGCAGACCTCAGGACAGAGCCCTACAATCAGACTATGATCAGCAGCTTTGCTCAGCATTTTAGTAAGAACGTGCACTACTAAATTAAACAAAAGCGGAGAGATGGGGTCACCTTGCCTAAGGCCTTTACTAGCAAGGAAAAAATCACTTCCACAGTTATTTAACTTGACCCCAACAGACCCCCCATGAGTAAGTTGCTGGATCCAACTCTCCTCTATGAAAGGCTTGGAAAAGATCTAAGAGATCATTTTTCACCAAGTCACAAGAATGCTGGTAAAACAAGAAGGGAATCCCATCAGGACCAGGAGCCCCATCAGGATAAGAGCTAAAAATGGCTTCCTTCACCTCTGTCTCTGAAAAAGGGGCTTCTAGCAGCTCATTTTCAGCAAGAGAGACTTTTTCAGAAGAAGAGAAAAAATTGTTTTGTAAAGAGAACCCAGAAGGGTTTTCTTTCTTAAACAGGTCTTTGTAGAAGTCACTAGCCACTTTTAGCATCTCATCTACCTCGGTAACAGGGCCATTAGGGCCATCAAGGGAGTGAATGAGGGTTTTCCTCCTCCTCTGGTTAGCTACTGCATGGAAGTAAGCAGTATTTCTATCACCCTCCTTAATGTTCCTATTTCTAGACCTTTGTTTGTCTTTGATTTCTTCTTGAAGCCAAATTTTCTTGAGCTCTCCATGGACAAAGTTTAATCTATTAGTCTCAGCCTCAGAGAGGTCAGTGGTTTCTGCCTTAATATCTAGAGAATCAAACTCAAGGAGGAGAAGCCTTTTGTATCTTCTAAGATTAGCTTCCTCATTGGAGTTCCACCCTTTGGTAGTTCTTCTAAATCTCCTGATTTTGATCTGCCAATTTTCTAGGGGGCTGCTGCTCCCAGTAGGCTCGTTCCAGATTTTCCTGGCTAGCTCAGTAAAATCTTCTCTAAGCAACCACCACTTTTGAAATTTAAAACTATTGCTCTTTGGAGTTTGGTTAAGACCAAAGTCCCAGAGCAAAGGAGTGTGGTCACTACCACATCTGGGCAAATCTCTACAACTAGAAAGGGGAAAAAACTATCTAATTCTATGTCACAAAAAATTCTGTCAATGGTGGACATAATCCTGGAGCAGCACTTCCAACATATCTAGCAGAACTGTGGGTTTTCCTTCGGACAGGGCAATTCTCAACTTTATGGGTAACCATTTTGCAGATAAAACAACTCTTGGGTTTGACACATTTATCCAAATGATGCTCTGGTTCCCCACAGTTGTAGCAGATCACCTCAGAGTATGCCATAAGGCCCGAAGCAGGGGCAGGAGCAGTTTTCTGGATGTCATGTCTCTTCTTTTGCTGATTCTTGCCTTGAGATTTCCCACTGATCTAAGAGTCAGAACCACCAGCAGATTCATTTTGGGCAATAAAGGAGCCTGCCCAGATTGTGCCCCCATTTGGGGAGGAGGTGGGCCATACCACTGCCCAACCGGCGCTCCCCCCCCCCCATTGTGATAGGGGAAATTCATCGGAGTTCCTGGTTCCTTCTCATCCTCCAACCAGATGTTGTCTCTCAGGAAGCAGAAATAACCACCAGACAGCTCAATTGAAGCAAATTGCAAGCCTAATTTCAATCTTCTGCAGGTTTGGGGGAGAGGTAAGGTAGGGGATCCACCTGCTCCGGCTCCGGTAGCGTGCTGGTGGGCAGGAGTCCAGTCAAGCATTCCCATCTCGCAGCATGGCGTGGATCTCCTGAATTCACTTCCCCTTTCGCCCATCGAACGAACGCAATTGGCGGCTCACTGGGGTGGGGCATCCTGTGCTTCTCTGAGAAATCTCCTTTGAAGTAGATCCGCAGGGCTAGATTCAGCAGCTCCCAATCCACATGATCCTTGCACATCCAAGCATACCTGCGTGAGTGAGAGAACGGATTCGGTCCCTCCTTGGCTTCCTCCCTCGCAGCTTCCTCCTCTACTTCCCTCCATTCGTGCGTGCACTGGGTCCAGGAGAGAGCGTCGTCGCGGATCCGCATTGCCCGCTCCCTCCGTCTCCTCCCTCGAGTCTCCCGCAGCACCGCCGGCGTGACGGAGTCGAGCGCCTGGAGCATCCGCGGGAAGGCTTTGTAGACATGTGAGAGATGCATCTTGTACATCTGCCTGTCTTCCAGCCATTCCCCCGTGGATATGGCCGGCGACTCCATGGGGCGCGCGAGCGGACTTGCTGAGGGGGGCAGGCGCGCACGGAGTCAGGAGGCGGGGGGTGGCGGCGAGATCTATGGCGGCGGCGAGGGTGGAGGTGGTGGCGGGGGCGAAGATGATCGCGAGAGCGGTCATCTATTTGCCAATTATACGAACTAAACAGTCAACATATAAAATAATTTAAATATATACAATATAGTTAGAAGGGAAACATAAGTTGGACCTGGCGTTCCTATTCTTATATAAAAATAGAACAGACCTCTGCGTTTTCTTCAAAAAATAACATAAATTGGGCTGCCAAAAATAAAACCTCGGATGGGAGGTCCATAGGCCGGTCGATACATGACGGACCTAAGAAAATACAAACAGGCCTATGGACCTCCCATCCGAGGACGTGGGATGCGCATATTAAAAATGAAAGCCTAGACGGGGCAGCCCAAAACCACGTCCAACACTTGCCAAAACTTCGTCCCTCGTTTTCTCTATGTTTCGCACACTCGACATTGTGTGGGCATTTTGACTGTGCATCATATGAAGATGTGCTATGCATGAATGTTGATCAACATGATGTTAACTGGCTGGTAGTTCCATTTTCGACCATGAATAAAACTTCCAACATGATGTTAACCCTGTTTGAAAAGGCTGTGTTAATATAAATGCTCTTCCTCTGAAAGTTGCAGTTTCTTATCTGAAACTGAAACTTGCAGTTTCTTCTCTGAGAATCAGATTGTCTGCACTTTTATACTCCTATGAAACTACATTTTTTTAAGTGCTAGAAATAGATATCTAGAATTCATAAAATACTTCATATGCTCAATACTGCAAATCTGAAATTCAAAAGATATTCATATCTGAAAGTACTCTCAAAATACACAACACAAAACACAATTCACAACCTGCAAATACTGACAACCCTAAGCTCCTCCTGACAATTCACAACCTGCCCGACTATTGGGCTGGGGGGCAGCCCCCTCCTATTCCTCGGTGGCAGACAGCCGCCCCGTGAGACAATGTGAATGGCGAGGGAGACGATGGCGGGGAAGCGTCGTCGGGCCAACTGCTTTTCTCCTCTTGCAGTTGGGTTCGGTCGACGAAGACTCCACTGGCTCGCTCTGGCAGGACACCCTCACAAACGGCACCCTGTAGATGCTCGATCCTTCAATCTCTGGTGGATGCTCCATCTGGGATCGATACTCCCACCACTGCTCCCTCACGATCGGATTTGGTGAATCTGTTTGCTCCATGGCCCAGAGGAGCAGCTCTATGTACTCCGGCGCGATTCCCTCCGGGAGTATCGCCGCCTTTTCGCTCGGTTGCAGATATTTGGCCATGGATGTCGCCGTCGCCGCTAGTTGGTCCTTGTTGTCAAACCAAGAATGTATCTCCAACATCCTAGCTAGCTTTACAGGGTCGCCGTCTGCGATCCTCACGTATCGGTTGTACTCCTCCATTGATCTACTTCTCCACAGCACCTTCACTCGCCGGCGGTGGTTTTTTAATGGAAGAGGAGAGGAGCAGCGCTGGTTTTGGATTAGAACAGGAGAGGAGCAACGCTGGTTTTGGACTGGAACAGGAGAGGAGGGGCGGTGGTTTTGAAATGGAAGAGGAGAGGAGCGGTGCTGCATTTAGATTGGAACAGGAGAGGAGCGGCGGTGGTTTAAGAGGAGAAGAGCAGAAGAGCGGCGCTAGTCTTGGAAGTATTTTTTTGTTGTTTCGCGTATTTTGGGTCAAAGTTTGACCACGTACTGTATTTGACAAGCAAAATGTGAATGCATGTCACCAAATTGATTTTGATTTTGATCCAGTCAGAGCGCGCCGACCCTCTCGTCCAATCCTAAATCGCTACCGCACGCTCCTCTCCCTCTTCTCCATTGAAAAACCACCTCCTCTCCTATCCATCATCTCCATTCCAAAACCACCGTCTCGCCTCTCCCTCCTCTCTATTGCAAGACCACCGTCTCTCCTCCGTTTTCTAGATGCTTTGCTCCATGGCGCGAGCGCAATCCATGGATACAAAATTAGTATACTGTATACTATTTAAAAGTCGAGGGCAGGGATTTTCCTGTGTGGTAGGCAGCGGGGCAGTTCCGCCTAGTCGGTTCGACAAAGACGTGAGAAGACGAGGGAGTAGGCTGCTGCAAACGTAGGGCTGTGTGATTTGACCGCAAGTTACTGTTGGACAGGTGGGGCCCCGTGATTTGACTTACCACTATCATTTTAACTGCGGCGCTACGACCGGCATGAGTCTCCCAGATTCCTGACCACCTCCATACAGGTGCCTCTCCCAATGCTCCACCATGTAGTAGAGGCTGGCTCTTGCATGAGAGCCCACTTCTCCACTTTTTCCTTGCCTCTCTTTCCTCCACATATGCAAAAATGCCATGTAAAGTGCACTATTGTACTTACTTTTACTTGCTCCTACAGGTGCTTAAGCTTGCCACATAAGCATAAAGTCTGATGTGGCAAGTTAATCAAGAAGAGAGAGACTAGTTTGGTGACCCAAGGAAGAAACGGTGCTAAGCGCGTGTACCTAGGTGAAAAGACAATTTTGAGTCTATAGCTAATTAAATGAAGCAAACTTAGCAACACCATTTCATTGGAAGAGGTCACTCCTTGGCAAATGCAATAAATACACGCGCTTAGCACCGTTTCTTCCTTGAGTATGAAGAAAGAGATAGAGAGGAGTAAAAAAATACACTTATAGCCAACCTTGTTGTAGTATGAGTGACTAAGTGATGACTATGTATGACATGCCACCATCAGATAGCCTAACGCACCGTGTTAAATCTCCAAGGGTGCGACTGCGCGAGCGACGCGACGGTCGTGGTAGGCGCGACCATGATACGGACTGCTGGCAGCCCTTGGATCTGAGATCAAACGGTCGCATGCTAAGTTGTTGAAAAATTGTAGAATAACCCTCCAGGATAGGATATTCACCCATAGGTCTAGAATCACGCCATGCAACCGTTCGATCTCAAATCCAAGGGCTCTCGGAAGCCCGTATCATGGGAGAATGGAAAGCCACTATCCTACTGTTCGCACGCTAGCAGTTCGCTCCTACTCGTCCCCGCACGTCCTTCAATACTACGGCGGTTCGCTCCTAGTCGTCCCGTCAATTCACATTACGGCAGTTCCACTAATCCTAACCCTCCTCCCAAATCCATGGCGTCCCAAATCTCCACGATCAGCAGTGAGTACAAGGTTAGAACCATCACCGGCGATGAGTTCGACGTCATCTACACCCGTTCTTCCGCGACGGTGAAAGGATGCCTTTCTCGCTTCAGATGCATGTTTGAAGACTCAGATGATGAGTGGGTCGCTGGGCTAGATGTTGAGTACACCATAGTCCTGGGACGAGAGAAGGATCTAAAGGACGAAGAGAGGAAGAAGCCCGCCGTGATCCAGGTTTGCGTGCATGACTTATGCTTGGTTCACCACATATGCCATGCCGACGTTGAGTGCCAGGATTTTAAGGACTTCCTCGAGAGCAACCTAGTCAAATTCGTTAATGTAGACTTTGGTAACAACAAAGAGGTCCTGCATCGGATATGCCTTGTTGTAGGCAATACCTTTGACCTCCAGAAGAATTGGCTGGTGTCTGCTCGTCAGCCTTCAATGCTGACCCTGGCAGGAGCCATGGTTCATCCTTCGTACGGTAAACTGGAGAAACCTCCATACACGTTTCATCGTCATGCATGGCAGCGGAATGTACTAGAGATAGACCACATCCACTACGCTGCAATGGATGGCTACCTTTGCTTCAATATCTACAAGGGTTGGATGAAGAGCAACAGCCAAGTGTGCGGTTCAAGCAAAGAAGTATCGGCCAAGAGGAAGAGGGACAAGAATGAAGTCGAGGACATGGACGAGGACTTCGAGTAAGGTGGCAGTGTCGTTGCTCATGGTGGTTCTAATGCAGTGTCTACCGGAATAGTTGCAAAGTTTAATTTCAGGTGTGCTTAATTTAATTTGAGGGGTGTGTTGTGCTGAGCCCCCAGCAGAACTATGTTATGTTTCTTGTCGTTACTTTAACTCTTCAGTACGTACATACTAGTATTTCTTACATTTCATCTTTTAGTTGGTATAGTACTACCACTCGTTTCTTCACATTATATACGTACAATATAGGGATATTTAAATTAGTGCCCCTGGTTCCTTAGTTGTGCTCACTTTTCCCCACGCTCCAAACATTTGCTCACTTTTCCCCTCTTCCTTAGCTAAAACTCTCACAAATGCTCATAGCGGGCGTTTGCCGTCTTGACCGTCCATTTACCGTTAGTTGCTGACGAGTGGGGCCGAGTCTGACTGTTGCTTGCTGACGGGTGGGATCGCAAGGAGACACGTATTGGGTAGCTTGTCTGAATCTGAAACAGATCTAGACAGGCCGCACTGCACAGCGCCGCCCCGCCCCCTCCGCCGGTGTCTTGCCGCGTCCACCGCAGTTGTTTCCTCCACCCTATGCCCTCGTCCGTTCATCGGCGACGCTGCGTCTCCGCCAGATATAGCCCACCCCCCATCTAGGATTACATAGCGATGTTGAGTGAGGACGCCCGAAATGCAGTCGATCGTGGAAAGGATTGGGTCGAATCCGTGGGAGATAATTCATGGATTAAACCTGGGTAAGCATTGTTTCCTCTCAAATTGACGTTCTAAGTCGTATTGTAGGCCATATTTGACTTCTGTTTGCTTGAATCGTTCAAATTTGTCCTCGATTTTACCCAGCTAACTGAAGCCTTTGTTTCCTTCCCCAACAAAATAGGATTGATCCCGCGCTGGCTTTCCAGCTAGCGATTAGAATGGAAACTAGTGTGTTGCGTGGTACTAAACCGCATTTGATTTCATCATTTTTCTATCCCAAAGTGGTAGAAACCAGCATGTCTTTCAAAGATTTGCGAGCTGAGCTCCGAAACACCTATCCCTGGAGTGATGCCGATGCTGTTGAACTGAATTACTTCAGCAGTGACGAGCAAATATTTCTCCCACTAACTTGCGACGATCATATGTCGTTGCTTTTTGCTGGGATTGCTGGCTGCCGATTCGGTAAACTCCAAATCGATGTGCTTCAGCCACGCGCAGAACGGGTGAAGGGGAAGGGAGTTCAGACATCATCTGTCTGTGCTAATAGCCAGCAGCCCGGCACTCCTTGTAGGTCGACACCAAGTAAAGCAAGTGGTTCATGGAGCCACAACATGCCTGCTGCCAATTCTGGTTCCGATTCAGCTGCTGCTTCTCGTGTACCTTCTGCAGTTGGTGTAGAAGAAGATGCAGAACCTGACGAGGCAGTGCCTACAAATGATGATGAAGACGAGATGATGTTTCCTGAACTGGTCGATGTAGCCAGTCAGCAAGCAGTGGATGACGAATATATGGAGGAGCCCATCAGCCAAGCTAGGTTTGATGACACTGACGATGAAGAGAAGCTGGAGAACATGGACAGCTTAATCGAGGATGAATACGATGGTGATGACATGCCAACAATTGAGTGGAACAGGGAAAAACCTGAGCTTAGTGTAGGCACCATTTTCCAATCAATGGTGGACTGTCGGAATGCAGTGACAACATGGTGCATTATATCTGAAAACACCTATAAGATTACAAGGAGTGAGCCAGCAAGGTTCACAGTTTTTTGTCCATATCCTAGGTGTAGGTGGAAGTTGCATGCATCTCGTATGAGAAAGAGCAAATATATTCAGGTAATCCAAGTTCAGTTAGTAATTTAGTTTCAGATCGTTGAGTAAGGTTTCTTAACTGTTCTTTACCCTTTTATTTTGTTTCAGATAAAGAAAAACCCACACAAGCACACCTGTCCACCTAGAGGGGGAGGGGGAAGGCCAAAACCAAGCTAGCAAAAACTAGGTGGGTGGCAGATGCTATATTGGATTGGCTAAGAGAAGAACCTGGACTTGGTCCAACAGCACTCCATGGGAAGCTTTTTGAGAAGTACAAGATAGAAATTCCTTACATGAGAATTTTCAATGCTAGGGAAAAGGCTCTTGACAGAATTAATGGTCAATGGAATGACAATTTTCAGCTGCTTTACACTTTCAAAGCTGAAGTGGAGATGGCAAGTCCAGGGAGTGTTGTAGAGATTGACAAGCATATAGTTCCATTCAAAATAAAAGGGAAGTCATTTCAGAAGGAGTGCTTCAGAAGGGCTTTTGTTTGTTTCAAGTCTTGCTGGCAGGGGTTTCTAGATGGTTGCAGGCCCTATTTGGCTGTAGATGCTACACATTTGATTGGAAGATGGAGAGGACAGCTAGTAGCAGCTTCTGCAGTTGACGGACACAACTGGCTATTCCCAGTTGCATTTGGTGTGGTGGAGGCAGAGTCTGAGGAAAGTTGGGTCTGGTTTCTGCAGCAGTTGCGCAACATTATAGGCACACCCCCAGGTTTAGCTATACACACAGATGCTTGCAAGGGTTTAGAGAGTGTAGTGGAAATTGTATTCCCTGGAGTGGATCATAGGGAATGTATGCAACACCTAGCGCATAATTTCAAAAAGAAGTTCAAAGGTAAAGTTTATGATGAGAACTTATGGCCAGCATCATACACATGCAGCAAAAGGAAGCATGAACACCATTTGAGAGTGTTGTATGCTCAAAATCCTCTTGTGAAGGAGTACATG
Organism: Triticum urartu; assembly: GCF_056163025.1. Classification (NCBI taxonomy): domain Eukaryota; kingdom Viridiplantae; phylum Streptophyta; class Magnoliopsida; order Poales; family Poaceae; genus Triticum; species Triticum urartu. The sequence continues at coordinate 61,848,701 of NC_141874.1, read as the reverse complement.
GATGCACATCATGGCAAGGTGTGGTCAAGAAGCAAATTCAACGAAATCTGCAAAGTAGATTATGTGACCAGTAACCTTGCAGAATGCTTCAATTCAAAGTTCAAGTCAGTGAAAGGGCTCTTGTTGTGGCAAGCATTTGACAAGATGAGCCAAATGATCATGATAAAGATGGCTCTTCGCAAAAGAATTGCAGAAACATAATATGTTGGTCATCAAATGCTCCCATCACTGATTAAGGCATTGCACTTGAAGGCAAGAGGACTGAAGATGAAATGTATTCGATCTGGTACATATGAGGGAGAGGTTATCTATACTGACACTAAAAATAGGGTATGGAGGTATCCTGTGAACCTAAGTACTAGAGAATGTACTTGTAGGCAATGGCAGATCTGTGGGAAGCCATGCATACATGCCCTACATCTGATGACCATTATCGGGGGTTCAGATGGTGAAGTTGATCAATATTGCTCTGAGTATTTCTCTGTTGCCAAATTTATGGCTGCTTATGCTGACAATGTGCCTACACTATTGGGCAAAGATCAATGGAACATAGTAGATCCAGGGTTCAAACTCCACGCTCCTGTCATTACTAGACCACCAGGAAGACCAAGGAACCAGAGAATTAGAGCAGGTGAGGAGGGTCGTCTACCAAAGAAGCGTGCTTGCAAAAAATGTGGAGTTATGGGGCATATTGCTAGGCTTTGTACCAATGCAGTGGATGCATCATTTGGAGGGGAGGAAAGATGGACGGCAGCCAATGCTGAGGACAATGCAGCAGCAATGGAGACTGAAGATGCAGTGGAGAATGCAGCAACAAATGAAGCAGTGGAGAATGCAGCAGCAAATGAAGCATCTTGGTATGTGTTTGCACCCTTTGTATAATGCAGCTACCCTTTTGTTTGCATTTGTTCTCTTTTTTGCCTATGGCTTATAATTTTATTTACCAGCTCTAGGGAGAAAAGGCCAAGAGATGAAGAAGCAGAAGATTTTGAAACCATGGCCTTTGATGGTTTTGAATCTATAAGAGAGGAAGAGGAGGGCGTAATTTTTCCAATTGTGCCTTTAAAGATTACTAAACCCATAGATGACCGTCAAATGGTCGTCAAGTGCTCGGCGAGTGCAACTACTCCATCAGCACCTCCACGAGGAAAACCCCAAGTAAAACCCAAGATCAAAAGGAACAAGAGTCTGAAAGAAAAGAGCATCTCAACTAGGGAAACCAGGAGCAAGACGGTGAAGCCAGCTGCAAACACAAGGAGCAAGTCGAAATTTTGAATTAAGTTGTTGGGAAATGTTTGTGTTGTCAATTTGAGGGCGAGTGGATTGCTTAAAACTTGGTAAATTTGTATTAAGATGTTGGCATCTTAAAACTTGGTAGATTTGAGCTACTGTGATAACTTATCAGTTGTAATAATGTTGCTTCTACTTTGGCTTCTTATTTGAGTCAGAATTCAAATTTCCATCAAAATTTGAATTTAAATCAATATTTGAATTTGGGCCAAAATTTGGATTCGAGTCAAAGTTGAAGTTGAACATTGGAGGATCATTGCTCTGTGCGGTGTATTTGATCGAGCATTTGAAGTCCAATATTCGTAGTTGAACAGTCCGAATGAGAAATGTGCTAGAAACGAGCTCGAAAACTAGGGTAAACAGCCCTATTTGAAATCAAGTTTTTTTTGACCTTGCCTAAATGAGGCATATATATTTTTATTAACACTTGTTCCATATATATAGGGTAAAAACAAAGTCTCACTATTTATTGATTAATATTCATATTACTACATTTTTTGAAAAAAAAAAATATGCTTTTAATTCAAAACCGTCAAATAACATGTTTTAGATATGAAAATGAAAAAGTAAGTTCAGATCCTTCTTACTCACTCCAAAATGAAGCTATGGAGATTTTTCTGATTTTTTTAATTATTTTGATTTTTTTTCAAACCCTAAACCCTCTCTCCCTATTCTACGAACTCTGAAAATGTTCATAGGTGATAGCTCATTTGTGTGAAGATTTTTTTCATGAAAATGACCTACACCAAGTTTATATTTTTTTCTCATAACCTTGTCACATATGACGGCTATGTGCGCAAGAATTACAACATTTTGATTTTTTTTAATTTTTTAAAAACATTTGAACTTGATTTCGACATATCACTTCAAAAAATGATTTTTCAAAAAAAAACGCCCCTATACTGAGTTTATATTTTTTTATGGTAACTAGGTCTCATAAGCGGACGAACTACGTTTGTTTTATATTTTTGCGATTTTTTCTAATTTAGTTATGGCCATTTGAAATCTGGTCAAACCCTAATAACCCCGTTAACTCGCTCATAACCCCGCAGAAATGCTCCAAACCCTAGCGTCGAACATGCGCCGTCGGATCCTACCAAGCGCCAAACACCACCCGTCAGATGTGCAGCAGGCATGCGCGATCCGCATGATGCATCCTGATTGGCTACTACACTGTCCTTCTCGGGTTTTTTACGATCTGCCCCACTTTACATATGAAATTGTATTTTTCGCACATGACCACCACATGTCAGTGTTAAGAGTTGGTTCAAAAATTGAAACTGCAAAATACAATGTGGCAAATCGTCAATATAGCTTCCCCTTCTCCTCTTCTCCATCTGACAGACAAAGGCATCAAGCAGATCGAGCAATTCCTCTGTTTCTTTCCACATCTTCTCGTTCTTCTTCCCTCGAGCAATTCCCCTGTTTCTTCCTCTCGGGCGATATGTCGACCTCCTCGTCAGCCCCCCGTTCCACGTGGCCGGTGTATGGTCCAGTGCCGATGACTCAATGCCCTGACTGCCCACGGACTGCGCCACTGAAGCGGTTGACTTAGAAGGAGGAGAAGAATGGGAACTTTGGGCGTGAGTTCGTCAAATGCGAGAGCAAGCCGGAGGGGCAGGTTAGATCTAAGTTTTCCTCGCATCCTTTATCTCTAATTTCTCAAAAAATCTGTCAGATTTGGATTTAGGTTACATGATTTCGTTTTCAGATCATGAAGAAATGCCACCATTTCGAGTGGATGGATGATTACATCCAGAGGCTTCAAGGGTCGGGCTTGCTGGATTCGAGGGGGAATGCAATCCGCGAGTCCGATCTGCCCCATGACAGTGTCGCTCCGGCAGCAGCAGCGCGTCCGGAATACCCGACGTTGGTAGATGTCGAACTGAAGACGGAATTGAAGAAGATGAACAAGAACTTGAAGCAGCTGATTGAGTTGAAGAAGCAATCCAATCTGATAGCTTTAGGAATACTTTCTCTAGGAATTTTTTACTTGATGGCCATCTCTCGTTAGAGATGTTTGTCTACTGTTGTTGCCACTGTTTAGGAATCCAAGTCTGTTTATCTCAAATACAACTCTGTTTAGTGCAATTGTCGATCACTGAATGTATGCAGTTTACTGTTAAGTTTCGACACTTTCAGTTTCGGCAGAAAACAACTACCAGTTCAGTGATAGGATTATTTTGTTAGCTAATAACCTCGAGTATTGGATCATACCATAGCTCGTCAGATGACAGTAAGTAGTACTTGAGCAGCACAAGGAATATACATCAAGTTCATCTCTTCTCTCTCGCACTTGCCAAACTTTTGTCCTCGAGTTCGTCAGTTCTGCTAAAAAAAACCTAGTTCACTGGCCCAAAAAGAGGCCCAGAAACAAGCGATGTTTCTTTTTTGTTTAGGAAGGATTGCTTTGTTCTTTTTTGTTTTTGATTGCTTTTTTCATTAATTTGATTGCCCAATCTCTTATATCTCATTGAGGAATTTTTTTGGCTTTCCTTTATGGGTCCCTTCATTTTTTAGAATCAAAGTATTTGCAAACCGCAGTATTATTATGCCTAGCGAACCAATACTTCATGATTAGAAAAAGAGGTCTAACCCTCTTTTTTATATACTTCAAACATACTGTAGTTAAAACTACACTTTTGACTAATGCCAAATATCTCAAAGTATTTGATACTTCAATATTTCTGAAAACCAAAGTATTCTTTGAATACCTAAAAAATACAGAGATCTCAAACCAAAGCCGTGTACAAATGTACAATATGTTCTTATTTTTAGAAGGCATCTATAAACACATCATTTTTAGTTTGTTTGGTTAATTTTTCCCACGCCAATTAGCTGTGTCTAAACTTGGGACAGACAAAATACAAACATAACAAAGCATTAATATAACACACATAACTTAACTTAGATAGGGTTGCTAGGGCAACATAAGTTCTTACATAGACACCGATAGATAATAGTTTAACCTCACATAGATAGCTCGGGCAACACACACACCAAACTCACACTACATAGTAGATAGATAGGGTAGCTAGGGCAACACTGTCTTCTTCGCCGCCGGCTTCACCGTCTTCTTCGCCGCCGGCTTCAGTACTCCTCCTCCTCAAGGCCGTTGTCGCCGAGGTAGTACGGGAGGCTGTGCATGCGGTTGCGAGCGTGGAAGACGCTCTCGAAGTCGGTGAAGATGTTATAGGTCGTGAATGCGATGAACTCGCACCCACACTAATACACCTTACCAGGCAGGTAGTAGGCACCGAACCTGTTGGTGAAGTGGACGACGAGCCATACCACTGGAGCGTTGGTGTGGGGATGCTGCTCCACGAGGTTGAACATGGGTGGCGACCCCGCCGGGAGGTGGTGGAAGCCCTCACGGAGGAACCCCCATGCAAGCTCAGTGCTTCCCCTCCAGCGGGAGAACACCCACACGCGGAGGGATTCCTCAACGACGACGTTGGCAGGGTACCGCCGTTCCGGTACGGTGGGCGGCGCCTGGAACGTCGGCATGTTGTACTGCATCTTGCTCGCTTCGCTGAGTGGAACGGCTTTGGCTTTTGGGGGAAGAAGAGAAGAAGTTGGAGGCGCAGATGGATCTGTAGAAGAAGAGGTAATGGAGGGCAGTTTAAATAGCTGGGGGAGACGAAGTGGGTACACGCGCAAATGGCCGGCGTAGATCGTGACTTAGTGCGTGCATGAACCGATGCGATCATCAATGTGTGAACGTGAATCGATGCGAGTGTGCTTTGCGTGCTCTGCCTTGAGGGCTGCCTGCCTCCATTCACGAGCGTGCGTGCAGCCTACGGTGTGAACCAATGCCTCGACATATGGACGCGACCGTGCGTGCAGCCTGCCCCTTCTGCCACCGTTACGTATGCCTGCGACGCGTGAAACGACGCTGCAGAGCGACTGAATCCACCGGAAACCGTGTAGCATGGATCGATGCGTGCGTGTGGCGTGCATGCATGCGATTAGGTCTAGGTCATTAGATGCGTGCGTGGCGGTGTTCGCATGCATAGCAGGCTACATCGATGCCAAAGCCGGGCATGCATAGCAGGTTGCATCCATCGATAGCAGGCTTTTTTAATTTATTACTAACAAACTAACGGGCCCGTCCTATGAACACAAACACGGCCCAACTAGCGAAGCTACAACCATAGTCAACAGAGTCCAACTTGGCCCCACAAGTCAGTTAACGGCCAAGACGGCAAACGTCTGTTATGAACATTTGTGAGAGTTTCAGCTAAGGGAATGGGGAAAAGTGAGCAGAAGTTTGAAGCATGGGGAAAACTGAGCACAACTAAGGAATTGGGGGCATAGATGGAATAAGCCCTACAATATATATGGCCAACATCATATAGCCAGCAGTTTAGTTGTCAAAGAATTTCAGGGTGCTTAGTTTTGTCATAGAATTCCAGGATGCTTAGAGGGTGCTTGGATCCAAGGGACTTATTTTAGTCTGACTAAAAATAGTCTCTTTAAGAGGCTAAAGTTCCAAGCACCCCTGACTAAAGAGGGGCTAAAACTAGTCTTGAGACTAAAAATTTTTAGTCAGGGGTACCCCTACTAAAATGTGATTAGTCCTCTCTCTACTCATTTAACTCCTCTCCTTTAACACAGGCAAGTTCTGGATTGGAGGGTTTGGAGGATAATAAATGCTCATTAACTTGATTTTAGCCTTTTTAGTATTTGGATCCAAGCATGGGTGAGGCTAGCATGTTTTAGTCCCACTACTTTTAGTCATGGGACTAAAACGTATCCAAGCACCCTCTTAGTTTTATTTGAGGGGTGGGTTGTGTTGGACACCATTATTTTGACTAGCCTTTTTAATAGTACTATATGCATAATTTGGCGACGAGTGCTCTCTATATGTACCACCCTTTTTTTTAATTTCAAGTTTTGCACCATGGCGCAATCCATCGATACTACTGCTGTACAAAAGTATACATTTTTTAAAAGGGCAGGGCAGTCTAGCTTGGTCGGTTTCATGAGAGGCGAGGGCCTTTGTGATTTGACAGCTCATTACTGCTGGAAGGCGGGGCCTTGTGATTTGGCTGCTCGTATAAATGCGTGGACGACCTAATCGAGGAGGAGCAAAGAACCATGCGGTATACTCAAGTTTTCCACTGGAGTAGTACTGCGACGGAGGAGCATGAAACACGGCAGCCCAGTGCCATATGGCAATAAAAAATGATCTAATTTGCTAGTCATCTCATTGTTAGCATTGTTCTATTCATTCCCTCAACAAAAAAACATTGTTCTATTCATGCCTCGCAGAGAACGTGACACGTGCGGCGAAACACCCGAAGCAAAAGATGAAACACAGGAGCAAAAGAAGAAGGAAGATGATCACCCCAAATGATCTAATTCGCCGCGGAGTCATAACTGCTTCTTCATCGCCTCCACGATCTCCATCTCCTTGCGCGTCTCCTCCGCCATCTTCATCATTGTGTCCATGACGCGGCATTTCTCGACGCGAGCCTTCATCATCTGTTCCACGGCCATATTATGTACCTTGACAGCAGCCGGGTGCTCGATGCAGAGCTTCGCCAACTCTTCCTTCTGTTCCATGGCGAGGGCCTGCAGCATCTTCATCGAGGAACTACTATTCTCATGCAGATTCTTCCAGCCGGCGTTCTTCTCCTTCAACAGGTCGATCTCGTGGCAGAGCTTCGCATTGTCCTCCCGAAGTCATAGGATTTCGCCGGTCTCCTTCTTCTCCGAGGCAATGCTCTTCTTCAGCAGCATCACCAAGCCGGCGGTCAACTCCCCCTGCTGATTGAGCTCAGCGGGCATGTCGTCGAGGCTCTCCTTCAGCAACTCCATCAAGCCTTGGATGAACTCCTTCTGCTTATTGAGATGATCGGGCATGTCGTCGAGGGATAACGACTCTAGCTCCGCCGGCTCGGCATGTTCACCTCCGCGGCTAGGGCGCTCCTGGGAGCCATCGCCTGCCCGTGAGAGATCTTTCGAGGTCTCTGCGTGGCGGTGAGCCCTCTCTTTTTTTCCTCAGCCTTGGTTGCCGCTCCCTTGTTACGAGTAGTTCTCGACCTAGAGCTCTGCTCACCGGCCATGGCAACGATAGACGAAGAAGAAGCACTTATGAGGAGGAAAGGTAGAGTGATTTTCGGTTAGGTAGTTCCCCTTTTTATAACCTAAGTACTAGCACTAGTACTAATACCTGCATAGTGGGAACACATTCAGGTTTGGTACGTACTACTAGTAGGTGTGAGCAGGCTTTTGAATGTGATGGGAACAAGGTAAAGATTAATTGATGGCTTTGGTTTCGAGGCCCGAAACGACTCCCGATGAGTTTAGCGGAACATAAATTTTAAGTACTACTACACTGCTCAAATGCGTAAATATTATGTTACTGTCAAAAATTTGCACAAAATACGAAGGAGACCAATGGAAGTACTACTAGCAACCCACGATTTAACTACTCGCATGCGCGCAGTGGAGTAATAATGTCTTTCTTCTGCCCTCACATCCACTCAATTTGCATGCGCTGTATTAATTGACCATCAATGAAGTGAACGACTTTACACGCGTCAAATTATCACATGGGGTGGATCTTGGTACAAAATTGTGTTCGCCCGTGTACCCGCGTGTGCGTGCGAGGAATGAGTGCATGCATGGCATGCGTGCACATCTTTGCTTCATGCATGTACCGCCAGTATGGCTCAGGGAGGACGAGTACATTCTTCTGGAACCAACAGCACGTCACTGTGATCAATCCACGCAAGGAGGTCGCGACAACGCCTACACGTGTGCCACGTGGCTTCATGAACTGTAAGAGAGACACTATGTAGCGTGCCATTGGTATTCTAATTTACGTGTTTTGCACATACTCGAAGTACTAGTAAGGTACACGTGCATTGCACGCATCAGATTTTGCAACCAAATTATGAATAAATACCACACTATAGCATGCAAGCTCTGAGTCATATATGCCTGATGTAGCCCTTCGTTTAATTCTTATAGTTCATCTCATTCAAAATCAATTAGTTTTTATAAAAAATCTAAGAACGCGGGAATAGGAAAAACATGGGATTATAGTGGAATGTCGTCTTGAATCCTACAGGATTGTACGAGTGTTTGATTGTGCATAGAAAAAATGCAGAATTATTTCAAAGAGGTTTGAGTGTATGGGATGTTTCCTATGAAATCTAGTGCAAATGAATCATATGGAAAAATTCCTATGGTTTACAATCCTACGAATCAAACAACCAAGATAGGAAAAATTCCTAATGATTAGAATCCTCCAAAATTCCTTTGAGAATCCTTTGAATCAAAGAAGCCCTTAATCTGTTTTATGATTCATGGAATTGTGCGTTGTAAAGCATAAAGTAAAAAACAAATAATGGCAATTCAACTAGAAAAAAGTTTGGGCAGTTATGATACGGAAGATTCTAGAACAAAAGAGAACCACTGTTGTTTTGAGGTTTGTGCATTATGCTTAAGTTCAACCATGGAGTCTGCTAGATTGTACATGTGGCAAAATCCGGTGGGGGGCTAGAAGATGGTGCAAGGGGCCGAGTGGAGGGAGACTATGAAGGAATTCACAAGTGCGAGATCAATATTTAGAGAGAGAGGGCGAACACGTGCGCTGATGCGCGCAGTGGTGGAGCCATGAAAAATAAATGAGCTAGGGGGCCAAGCATTGCTAATCCTTTACGAGGAGGGTCAATTCATGAACTTAAACCATTTTTAGCAGCAATTGTCTAATGATCACATTCATATTAGCCTTGATATATAGTGATGTTAGGGGGGAGGGGGCAGGGCCCTTAGTGCCCCATGTCTTCGCCATTGTGCACGCGTCTGAGAGATGAAGCGGAAGGCATGGATGATGAGAGGGGACGTTGGATACATAATTAATGTGGGTGTATTAGCTATATATGTTAATCCTATATAGAGAGGTATAGATTGATCGATGTGGACGTGGGAAAGAGGGTGAGACCTCACTGGATATATCGATTGATCGGTTTTTGTGGAAAACTATGAAAGACCTAGCTATATACACACATACATAGAGGAACATAGATCATTGCGCATGCACGTGTGAGAGATAAAGAATGCCCGATATGATGGAGAGGGGGATGTGTGTTGGTGTGTGCCTTCATGGGAGACCGACCTGAAGAAAAAGATTGCGTGTGTGCGATGGATAATGCTGACTGGTAGTGTGTGTGCATGCATGCACGAGAGAAGGTTAGTGGTACAATTATAAAGAGAAGACTACTGTGTGGGTGTAAAAGAATAGCTGAATAGGTGAGGTCACAATCAATGTAAAGTCTTATTCAAATATTTGAATAAGAGATCCTGATGTTTGAAACCCATGCATGCATGAATATAACGGAGATCTGCGCGGTGTGGTTTGGAAACGAGCATGTTGTAATGTATACACATTGAACAAGGTCAGACTGATTTGAATTTGAGATACCGATGGCAGACATCATTTGGCCACGTCGCATCCGTCCATGGACACACTATTCTAATTGGAGATGATGGGCGGCTTTTGCATCACATATCTATATCTATACTCCTATATATATTATATTTTATATATTTTTTATATTGTGTGTGGGTAACTTGAACTTTGAAAGATGGTCGTTGGATGAGGCGAATCCGATGGTCCAAAGATGGCAAATTTGAGCACTACTGGCCGTTGGATATCATCTAGATTCCACCAGATTTCGCCACACGTATAATCTAGAAGACTCCATGGTTGAACTTAAGCATAATGCACAAACATCAAAACACAATCACTTCTTATTTGTTCTAGAATCTTCCGTATCAGAATTTCCCAAAGGTTTTTCTACATGATTTGCCATTATTTGTTTTTACTTTATGTCTTACGACGCACAATTCCATGAATATTAAAATAGATTAGCTTTCTTATAAAAACTAGATGATTTTGAATGAAATGAACTATAAGAATTAAACGAACATCTACATCATGCATATATGACTCAAGTCTTGCATGCTACAATGTGGTATTTATTCATAATTTGGTTGCCAAATCTCATGCGTGCAATGCACGTGTACCTTACTCTAGTCTAAATGGTGTTTGTGTGTGTGTTGTGCGTGTTGAGGTGCAAATTGTCTTTTTTTGGTACACGTTAAGCTTGTTCTTCCAAAATTTCAAGACGCGCCTTGTTATACCGAAAATTCAAGCTAGCGTCTCTGTCTATCGTGCTGGGAAACTCCCGCCTCTTCAACCCACGCCTTGTTAGCCTGAAATATTTAAGATATATCTTTGTCTCGTTGTGCTCCGACAACTCCCTCCATCTCAACCCGCGCCTTGCTATTCCGAAATTACAACGCGGGCGAAAACTCCCACCTCCTGTGAAATCCCGACACACGAAATGCCCGTGGTACCCCTGAACCGAAAGAACCGCCTCAAATTGGTGGGGGTACTTTCGTAACTTACCCCACATTTCAGACAAGTGTGTCTCTAAGCCATGGTTCCCCACTACCATCCCATCCGCCCACCCATTCGTACACCGAGGCCGCGAAAACCCGCGACGAAACCCCACACCCTGCTCCATCTGCCACCTAGCCGGAGCCTCTTCCCCGACGACGTCGTCCACAGCAACACCTCGACGTCCCTCATCCATCGTACCGGATGAGGATCCATCGTCAATCTCATCGTCCCGCCGGTTCAGCCACACAGTCCTCCACCTCCAAGGAGCTGCCCCGATGTTCCCCTTGTCTTTCGCGCCACCTCCATTCCCACACCGCCGTCTTCACCTGCACCACCGAAAGAGCATCATCATCACCGTTTCCTCGGATGAAGCTGCGGCCTAATCAGCACCACCAAAGAGGTTGTACACTAATCGCCACATTTTCTTCTTGATTCGATCTCATGGTGCTGCCGGCACTCGGTCCCGAGCCGACACGGCGTGGCTCCATCCATGGCGGCGTCGCCGGCCACTTCCTCCACGGCGTCGCTCCCTCGGCGGTGACGTCCACATCAATAGAACCTGCTGCTGCTTTAGCTCTCGCTCGCGTTGCTGCTCTGCTCTTGCTCTCGGTCCCCTGCCTGGTCTCCTCTTGCTATTGCTCTTGCTCGCGCTGCTGCTCTCGCTCTTGCTCTTGCTTGCGATGCTGCTCCGATTTAGCTACACTTCACTCCGATGCCGCCGGGGTGAAGGAAGAACCAGCCGCAGCGGGGAGGGGGGCTCGCCGGAGAGGTACCCCACTATCTATCTTAGGGTTCAAGATGGGGGCGGTGGTCGCCGGCGGTGGCGGGGCGGTGGCGGGGCGGTGGCGTGGGGATCGCCGGAGAAAAAGCTCGGCATGGGGGGCCTAGAGGGATGGCCGAGGCGGCAGGGGACCGGAGGTGGGGAGTGTTTTTGAGGCGGGCGGGGCGGCGCACCGCCGGCCGCGGGCGGCGGGGGGTTGCTGTTTGGCCGGCTGAGGGGAGTGGACGTTGAAGATGAACCGCAGGCCCTTGATTTCGTATCCAACGGCTGCAAAATCAACTGACCAGAGATGAAAAAGTCAGTCGACCGACGTGTAGCCTCACCTTGCTAGTGCGTTCAGTTTCGACAGCAAAATTCAGTTTCGACAGTAAAATTCAGTTTCGACAGTTAAGTTCAGTTTCGACAGTTAAGTTCAGTTTCGACAGTTAAATTCAGTTTCGACAGTTAAGTTCAGAGATGAGCGGCTGATGTATTTTACATCTAGCACTTTGTGTTTATGTATTTTACGTCATGTATTGGAGATGCTATTAGAATTCCACTCAGGTTGACGTTGTTTGTTGTCTCTCTTGTCCTGCTTCAGCCTCGGCGTCGTACAACTCACCAGAGCTGCTCCAACAATGAAACCCTCCATCAAAGTGGAGCAGTACCTCGGGATCCATCTCCAGACGCCTAAGATCTTCTTCCGCTCCTACATCAGCCAAGTCAGCCGGAGCATCCTCACCGGCCAACCCAATCACGCTGAGATCGACATGGCTTCGCCAAAGAGGTTGTACACTTGTTGCATATCTTTTTTACTCTACATGTTATATATTGTCCACTGAGCACTCGTAGTAATGGGAAATACGATTATTTTATCCTACTATATGACAAGCAGTGAGGTACCAGGCAACTTAGCTATCTATGATGGACTCTCTTGAACGCCATCATTATTTATCTCTGCGTGTTTGAGTTGTGCATTTGTCGATGGGCCTGGGAGTTGAGCTAGTATGGCAGTGGCCTGGGTCCAAAGTAATAGAAGTAGCACAAAAACATTTTTTTTAGTGTAGGATTTTCCTTGCTCAAGCCTGCCTACTAGAATAGCCAGTCCTTCTAAGGAAAAGTGAATGAAAAACATCGGAATTGGAAAGTTTCCTATGGTACTACTTTTCATGAATTTGGTGCAAAGGAATGGAGCTAAGGAAAACTGTAGGATTTGTTCCTTTAGTGTCTCCTTGAAAGAAAAACCGTAGGAATTCTAATTTCCACTTCTCCTCCTTTTCATATTCCTATTCATCAAGCACAAGACTAGGAGATAGTAGCATAATAGCATTATAATCGTACATTTTCTTGTGGTTTGACTTAATCTCACCATGCTTTTTTGCATCCTGTGATCTTTCAATTGTTGTGAATCAAACACCCAGATTGGCAGAAATCCTGTGTTTTTAAATTCTCTGTTTTGCTCCTATTCCTGTCTATTTCCTATCCCTGCATTGTTAGAATCCTCAAATTCAAACAAGCCCTTACTCGATTACTTCTGTTACAGATATGTGTCAAAGAAAACCTTGTGTGGTTTGTCCTGCTCCTGCGGCGATGTGTTCCACCCCAGCTCAGCTGCTCCAACGACGGAAGGGTTCACCATAGCAGGGATCCGCTCTCCGGACTGTCTTTCGCCGCCTCAAATCTTCTGCCCTGCCGCCGGCAGCCACGGCAACTGCATTACCATCATCAACTGAGCAGATGACCTTGAGGACTACATAGGTCCGCAAGAGAGGTCACACTCTTCCATGTCTGCTTATGTTATGCGTCGCTTAATATGATGACATGCTACATTATCGTCGTGTTCACCTATTAGACTCCGAGTCAGGTCCAAACTAATGCTAAAACTTGAGTTTTTAAATGGTTGTGGGGTACATATTGGGGCAGCAATCAGTACTATCTGTCTACTATCTGGTTAATCTCCGGTGTCTACTATGAGTTTCATGTTGGGTGCAAACAAACATTAAAGGAGCCATTATCTATATTTTTTAACTAAAGCTATTATCTGCCTGCTATCATTGGTTTTGGGTCTATCCACAGTTTGCTACCATCACTCTGGATTTGTGCATGCACTCCTTACATAATCTCACTATGTTTTATTCCTACGCATGCTAGTTATTGTACACAATGGAACTGATCATGTAGAGCAAAAGAGACGAGCCTTGCGTGGCAATAAAATTTCATGCAGATGTCGTTCCATGTGGGCACAAAGGCAGCCCCCCTCCACCCATTTCGGATCGTAATCAAGAGGAAGATAACTGTTATGAGGGGGATTCAGAAGGAGAAGACCACTCATATTTACCCCATGAGGTCTTCGCTCTAACTTGGCATTCTTATGTTGGTAATATCATGCATATGGTGCCTTGCATTGCTTACTGTATACATTAAAGATGTCATCTGCTTAGTTTAGACATGCTTTGTGTCAATGCCATCTGTTTAGTTTCTTTATTGTATATGTGAATCATGCAATGCCATCTTGTCTAGCCAGGCATCATATATGTGAATTTTGCAATGCCACCCTGGTTAGCCAGTCATCTTATATGTGAATTATATCATGCCATCATTTTTTTATTACGTTCAATTACTCTTCCTGTGCATCAGCCATTTGGCACGGTCATGGAAAAATCTGGAGTGGAAACAAGGTCTTCAGATTAGACAATGCTATCTGACGAAGCGCATATCTTGCTGGTTACCGATAGCTCCTCAGAGGAGGATTCAGAGACAGATGACCAGTCATATCCCCCCCCCCCCCGAGGTGCATGCCCTAACTTGGCAGGGTTATGTTGCTCATATCGTGCATATGGTATCTTGCATTGCTATGTCGTTTGCTTAGTTTAGACATGCTTTGTGTGAATGCCACTTGTTTAGTGTCTAATTACCATATATGTGAATTATGCAATGCCATCTTGTTGCAAGACATTATATATGTGAATTATGCAATGTTATCTTGTTGCAAGGCATTATGTATGTGAATTATGCAATGCCATGCTGTTTAGGCAAGCGTCATATATGTGAATTATATCATGCCGTCCTTTTTTGTATTTCTCATTGCTTTTGTCGACAATGTTTGTATATTCAACTGCTCTTCCTATGCATCAGCCATTTGAATTGGTGATGGAGAAATCTGGAGTGAAAACAAGGTCTTTAGAGCAAACAATGCTACCTGCTGAAGCAAATATCTTGCTGGTTACAGATAGCTCTTCAGAGGAGGATTCAGAGGTAGATGACCAGTCCTATTATCCCCCTGAGGTGTATGCTCAAACTTGGCAGGGTTATATTACTCATATAATGCATATGTTGTATTGCAATGCTTAGTTTTTACATCATATAAACAATATTGAATGCCATCTCCTTAGTTGACACATCATATATGCGATTGCCCTCTGCTCACTTCCTTAGTATATAAATCATATATTTGAATTATGTCATGCCATGATGTTTACATAGACAGCATGTATCTAAATTATGGCATGCCAACCCATCTTCCAAAGACATAATATAGTTATATCATCTCATCCTGTTTACATAGTCATCATATTTAAATTATGTCATTCTATCCGTGAATTATATCATGCCATCATGTTTCCATCGACGGCATGTTTATGATTTATGGCATGCCAACCACTTTAATAGACACATCGTATAGTTATATCATGTCATCCTGTTTACATAGTCATCATATTTTGAAGTATGTCATTCTATCATGTTTAGTTAGCCATCATACATGTGAAATTGTGTCATGCTATCCTGTTTAATTAGCCATCATATATGTGAAATTATGTCCTGCTATTTTGTTTGCTTAGACAACATAAATGTGAATTATTTCATGCCATGTTTTCTTCCCTACTATCCATTGCACCTGTCTATCTTACAATGTCTGTACATTCAATTACTTTTCTTGTTTATCGGCCATTTCAATTGGAGGGAGTGATGGCAGTATCTGTGGGAGTAAAAACACAGTCTTCAGAAAAGATCGTGCTACATGTTGATGCAGATAGAACCACGGTTGTACTTGCCTAAGAACCAGCCCCACCACACATAACCCACACTCATGCAGATTGTACCCCTACCCAGTTGGACAGAGAACTAGCTACACATCTTCTAACCCCAACCCCAGCAGATAGACACCCAGTTCCCGTTGACGCAGCACCGTCTCCACCACAGAGCACCCAAACACGAGCAGTTAGTAAGGCAACTGCAGTGCCCAAATCACGAGGACCACCACTCCGAACCCGAAGTCAACGCTTAAAGCAGAAGAAGAATTGTTCTCAGGTCAGGTTCCGTAGCTATGGTTCATACTACTTTGCTCTTGCATCACTATATTTACTGATACCAACTAATTTCAAATTTGAAGGATGCAATTGAAACTCCAATGGCGCAACAGGTATGTTTTAAACCTGTTTCTTCAATGTGTTTGGCTGTTTGCTGTTGTAACTTGCTCTATGTTGATTTCAGTTTCAATTGAATAAATAGTTATGTTCTCGTGCCATGCACATTACAAGTGTTGTTATTGTTGTGTAGTTTCCCACACTTATATTCTGTCTATGCTGCTTTGTCTTAAATAGATATGATTCGAACTGTATCTATCTTGATTTGGCAACATAAACTAGAATGAAATAGACCATACAGTGACCATACTACATAGATATATGTTTGTTTCATGCGGTTATCCTGTCCACCTTACTACTGAACTGGTTTACCAAAATGAGTTTCATATACTACATTGTAAACCTGAGATGTGTTTGTTTGTTTCTCTTTTAGAACGCGGATAAAATATTGGAGAAGAGTACCCTATTATGCAATGGTAAAGGAAGTAATGCAGATAAGGTTCAAGATAGTGAGACATCCCTGTTGGTCTCCAAGAAAGCTGATAAAAACTATATTGAAGACACTGAGACAACCCCAAAGTCTTGTCTTGATGTAGTGTTCGAGTTACTGGCTACCACTGCTGGCACCAGCTCTTCGAACTCATTGCCTGAATCAGTTCAGCTTCTTGAGTCTCAACTTCAAGTTGAAAGACATCAATCAGATGTTATGCGACAGGAAGCCGAAGGACTGAGGAAGTCACTGCAGAATTCAGATGCATACTTTCTGGTGCAACAGCAAGCGCTGGAGGACTTAAGCGCCAAACAAGAGAAACTTAATAAGCTTGCTAAGCATCTTGCCAGCATTATGGGTACCCAGGATATTGTTTCCTGAGCTCTTCTGAAGTGGTTTCAGTTCTGGACTTGTTCTGCTGTGGCGTTTATATGCTGCTGTGTTCCCTATATTTGCACTGGTGGCGAACTTTGATGCCCAGTGGATGTAATATGTGTAATAGCCATGATAGCCTAGTGTAAGTTGCTTGCTTATTTATTTCCTTGTTGTCTTGTTTATTTGTTTGCTTGTAGTCAGTGCAGTTCTTTTTCTGCGGTTTGCTAGTGGCTGCAATAACCTATTTTTTAAAACTAGGCCACAATAACCATGGGCTAATATTTATTGTAGTGACATTGGGCCTCCTACGGGCCATAGAAACAGTGGGCCTTCTACGGGCCGTAGAAACAGTGGGCCTTCTACGGGCCGTAGAAACAATGGGCCTTCTACGGGTCGTATGATCGATTGGCCAAACATGGGCCAAACAGACCGCATTCTGGCCGTAAATGGGCTAGAGTTGGAATCGTCCGTTCATGGGCCGACCATAACGGGCCATCGTTAATAGGCCGTATTTGATGATGCTATGAAAACGGCCCAACGTATTAACGGACCAAAAACGGGCCGACTGTAACCATGGGTTGAATTTGGCCCACAAGCAGAAAATGATAGTAACTGGCCATAAGTAAACGAATGCTGGAAATGAGCCCAAGAATAAATGGGCTCTGAGAAGGCCGAAAGATAACATGGGCTGGAGACGGCCCAATGGAATAACGGGCCGTTAATGGGTATAAAGTGATACACTGTTCATTACGGGCCAGTTTCACCACGGGCCGTCAATGGGTGTAAAGTGATACACTGTTCATTACAGGCCAGTTTCAGCACAGGCCGCTAATGGGCCAAGAGTTACAAAGGGCCTCATATGGGCCGAAAGACATCATGGGCTATACATGGGCCAGAAGTGAAAACGGGCTGGAATCTATTGGATGGCCCAGATGATGCTACTGGGGCTAATTCGGATAGGGCGTAACGGGCCTTGGGTTAGCGGGCTGTAAATGGGCTATATGTGAACAGGCCGTTAACAGGCTTTCCATGGGCCGGCCCGCAGCTTTTGACCAAGTCAAATGGGCTGGCCTTTTCACAGGAATGGGCCACTGTTGGGCCGTGCCACGTGTCGACATATCATAGGCGCCTTCTGTCCAGTGAGTGGATGACATCTGTCCCAACGATGAGCCGACACATGTTTCCTCTAGCCAATGATGATTTTACACGTGGAAAATCCCCATTGGTCGGGGCTGTTAACGGGTTATCGGATCCAAAACCCGACCCGATAGCTTAACGGCGTTCCGTTATGGTGGATGCCATGTGTCGGTCACCCTTGACGAAAGCACTTCTGTGACGCGCGATTTATGTCATGGAAGTGGACACTTCCGTGATGATAATTTTGGTAATGTCATGGAACACTTCTATGACAGCACAGGTATGACTATCTTGATTCTATCATAAATTTGTCATGGATGTACATGCATGACAAAAAAATCGACCTGTTGTGACAAACACGTATCATCACGGAAGTGTATTTTTTTGTAGTGTGTGCGTCTAAGGCGGATGGTAACAGGGGGTGGGGGACACGATGTTTACCCAGGTTCGGGCCCTCTTGATGGAGGTAATACCCTACGTACTGCTTGATTGATCTTGATGATATGAGTATTACAAGAGTTGATCTACCACGAGATCATAGAGGCTAAACCATAGAAGCTAGCCTATGGTATGATTGTTGTTGTCCTACGGACTAAACCCTCCGGTTTATATAGACACCGGAGGGGGCTAGGGTTACACGGAGTCGGTTACAAGGGAGGAGATCTACATATCCGTATTGCCAAGCTTGCCTTCCACGCCAAGGAGAGTCCTATCCGGAAATGGGACGAAGTCTTCAATCTTGTATCTTCATAGTCCAACAGTCCGGCCAAAGGATATAGTCCAGCTGTCCAGAGACCCCCTAATCCAAGACTCCCTCAGTAGCCCCTGAACCAGGCATCAATGACGATGAGTCCGGCGCGCAGATTTGTCTTCGGCATTGCAAGGCGGGTTCTTCCTCCGAATACCCCATAGAAGATTTTGAACACAAGGATAGTGTCCGGCTCTGCAAAACAAGTTCCACATACCACCATAAAGAGAATAATATTTTCACAAATCTAATCTGCTGACACGTTTAGCAACATGACATCATGCCATGGCCCGGTCATTATTCAAACCATTTTTCTCAACCAGCACTGCACATATCG
This sequence comes from Triticum urartu, assembly GCF_056163025.1. NCBI lineage: Eukaryota > Viridiplantae > Streptophyta > Magnoliopsida > Poales > Poaceae > Triticum > Triticum urartu. The sequence continues at coordinate 61,829,779 of NC_141874.1, read as the reverse complement.
CGAGGCGGTTTTCTTGACACGTCTTGTCGAAGCAGAGATCGTGTCCCCCTTATTACGGGATTCTCATCAATACGGACGTGGGTAACCCAAACGTGCCCATTGGTATGACTCCTCGATTTTAGGCAAGTCCCAAACGGCCATGGGGAGGACGCTTGATATTCACCCTTTTTATAAAGAGGCCAAGGCCTGTCCTTTTTTCCCTCTCGTACTTAATCGAATCCTTCCCCCGCCTCGAGTTCCAACACCCAAGGCTCAGGTCAGTCACTTCGGACCTTCAACCATGTCCAGATCCAACCTTCAAGGTCAGTGGATGCCGTCCTCTGTCATAGAGGAAGACATCAAGAAGCTAAGAGAGGCCAGGTATTTGACCCTCGAAATCTCGCACAGGCTGCCTGCTCGAGGGCAGGTCATACCCACTCCCGAACCCGGCGAGAGCATTGTATTCATCTCTCACTTCCTCCAAGGGCTAGGCCTCGCTCTGGATCCCTTTGTCAGAGGGCTCATGTTCTATTATGAGCTGGACTTCCATGACCTGGTCCCAGATTCCATCCTTCACATCTCGTCGTTCATTGTGGTGTGTCAGGCCTTCCTCCGCATTACCCCCCACTTCGGCCTATGGCTCAAAACTTTCAATGTGAAGCCGAAGATAATCGAGGGGCGACACGCAGAGTGCGGAGGTGCCGTGATAAGCAAAAGTGCTGATGTTCCATGGCCAGAGGGTTCCTTCCCAGATGTGTCTGGTTTATGGCAACGGGAGTGGTTTTATATCACAGCTCCCCGGAGTACCAAGTGGGTAGCCACCCCTGCCTTTCGCTCGGGCCTCCCACCACAACTAACGTCATGGATCAACAAGGGGCTGGACCGGGGGCTAGTAAATAACATGCCGATATTGCAGAGTCGCATCCGAGATCTCCTCGAGAGAGATGTCAGCCTGGTCACGGTAATGCAAGTCATGCTAGTTCGTCGAGTCCCGCCTTGCAAACGCTGACCCCTCTGTATGTGGGAGTTCAACCCGGAAGGACCGCGAACTATTCAGCACTTCCTCGGCATGACGGTCGAAGAGATGTACAAATTTTTCTTCGGACCACAAATAAAGTGTTCGAACACCACCGAGGATGCGGGTCTGAGTTGTAATCGCCCAGATACCCAAGTAAGTAATCCCGTGGCCAAACACGTTGTCTTCTTATTTATCATAACATCATTCTGAAGAGTCGCTCTTTGACCAGGACTGGGTAACAAAGGCAAAGATGATCAGGTGTTCGGCCCCCCTTCCCGAAGGCTCGGCCAATCCAGTACTAGCTAGAATGCTCGAGCCGGCGCCTTATCAGCGCCCGCGGGGGAAGATAAAGGGGGAAATAAAGAGGCTGAAAGCAGGCCTCACTCATTATTCATCCAAACCGGGGGAATTAGCGCCTCCGCGGAGGAGGAAAACCAGGGAGAAGAATCTGAAATTCCCTCTCCCCAAGGAAGGAAGAGGACCATCTCTGAAGACCCGGAAACAAAGGTTTCCAAACGGGGGAAGAAATCTTCGCCAGAGGGTCCTGCCTCGGAGGGTACTCTTGCCGCATAGTGCCCGCAAGGGGATCAGCCCTCTACCGAGCTGTAAGTAAACAAAAAGTACTTAATAGTGAAAATATCCTACATTACTTCTGAAGACAATAACCAAAGCATATATGTTTGTAGTTCAGATCGTAGCCCTTCTCGACAGAGTTCGTCTTCGGGGGATCTTTTTCCGGAGATGATGGAGAGCGAAACACCTCCCCATGCCACCGCGCCTCATGAGGCGGGCGACCCTGAAGTGTCGTCGTGGAGGGTTTCTCCTGATCCGCCAAGGCCAAAGGGTAATCCTTCAGCCACCCGAAGTCCTCAGTATTCGGCTCCTAAAGAGAGCAACAGAAAGAGTCTGGAACCATCCGGTGTGCGATCGGACGCACTGAAGGATCTTCTGGAGCAAGCGACCATCTCAGAAGCGCATCGTACGCTAATGGGTACGGTGATTGAGAGGATTTCATCTGCCGAAAGCGGGTTGCATGAAGCTTTTATGAGTCTGTTGAAAGGCTTTGAGGTACGTGAAATAGTGTATGTTTTTGACAGTATTGCACACGTTAGGTGTGCCCTATGCAGATAGTAGCCCTTGAGACTCTGGTTCCTGTTGAGAATGGCGGCAAATAGAGGATCATAGTCCCGGGTAATAATCAGGCAGCCTTCATGTGCAGGTGGCTGAAGGTCCGGTGGCTAGCCGGACTGATGAGTTTGCCGAGCTGAAGCGGCAATTTGATGCGGCAGATGCCGACATCGTGCTTGTCAACAAGCGGCTCGACGAGGCATAGGGTATGTGATTTCTCCGGTAATCAACACATAGTAAGAGGAGCATGATGTCAGTATCTTTAATATGTTGTGACTGCAGATGGAGCTGCTGCCGTGGAGACCCTTTGGGCGGAACTTGCCCGAGCCAAGGAATAAGCCAGGAATAGTGATGTGGCCGCTCTAAAGGCGGTCGAAGAGCTACGGGCCGAATAGGCTGCGCATTGCCAAAGCAATGAAAAAATAGCCAAGATGGCCGTTGAGTTGAAAGATGACGCCGACCGTTACCAGCTGTCACACCCTCGATGCGACTATAGCTCCCACATGTCGAGGCACGACTTAGAGACATAATCGCATTGAAGGCATATGTCGCAAGTGAGGTAATCTTCACACAACCCATGTAATACATAAGGGAAAGAGATACATAGTTGGCTTACAATCGCCACTTCACACAATTACATGAATAAGCATTACATCAATCAAATACACTCATGGTCCGACTATGGAACCAAAATAAAAGAAGAACCCCAAATGCGACACGGTCCCCGATCGACCCCAACTGGGCTCCACTACTGATCAACTAGAATGAAACAACACAAAGGACAAGATCTTCATCGAGCTCCTCCTTGAGCTTGGTTGCGTCATCTGCACAGACTCATCGGCACCTGCAAGCTGGTTTTGGAAGTATCTGTGAGTCACGGGGACTCAGCAATCTCGCACCCTCGCGATCAAGACTATTTAAGCTTATGGGTAAGGTAAAGGTATGAGGTGGAGCTGCAGCAAGCGACTAGCATACATGGTGGCTAACATACGCAAATGAGAGCGAGAAGAGAAGGCAAAGCACGGTCGATAAAAGTATGATCAAGAAGTGATCCTGGACTACCTACGTCAAGCATAACTCCAACAACCGTGTTCACTTCCCGGACTCCGCCGGAAAGAGACCATCACGGTTACACACGCGGTTGATTCATTTTAATTAAGATTAACTTCAGGTTTTCTACAACCGGACGTTAAAAAATTCCCATCTGCCCATAACCGTGGGCACGGCTTTCGAAAGTTCAAATCCCTGCAGGGGTGTCCCAACTTAGCCCATCACAAGCTCTCACGGTCAACGAAGGAATAGACCTCCACCCGAGACGTTCCGATCAGACTCGGTATCCCGGTACAACAAGACATTTCGAAAGGGTAAAACTAAACCAGCAACACCGCCCGATGTGCCGACATCCTGATGGGAGCTGCACATATCTCGTTCTCAGGGCAACACCGGATGAGACATCCTATGAGTAAAACCAGCCCTCAAGTTTCCCCGAGGTGGCCCCGTAGTCTACTCAGTTCGGACCAACACTTAGACAAGCACTGGCCCGGGGGGGTTAAAATAAGATGACCCTCGGGATGCGTGACTCCCAAGGGAAAAAGGCTAGGTGGCAAATGGTAAAACCAATGTTGGGCATTGCTGGAGGAGCTTTACTTAAGGCGAACTGTCAAGGGGTTCCCATAATAGCCCAACCGCGTAAGGAACGCAAAATCCGGGAACTTAACACCGATATGACTAAAACTAGGGCGGCAAGAGTGGAACAAAACACCAGCATAAGGCCGAGCCTTCCACCCTTTACCAAGTGTATAGATGCATTAATTAAATAAGATATATTGTGATATCCCAACAAGTAAATAATTGTTCCAACAAGGAACGGCCTCCAATCTTCACCTGCAACTAGCAACGCTATAAGAGGGGCGGAGCAAAGCGGTAACATAGCCAATCAACGGTTTGCTAGGACATGGGGGATTAAGGGTTTGACATGGCAATTTGGGAGGCTGACAAGCAAATGGTAGGCATCTGGGGCAAGCCCAACAGCAGGAAGGAAAAAAACAGAGGCGGGGCGCTGGGGTGTGGCTCACCCATGGGCCAAGGCCCGGTCGGTGGAGAGATGAGGCCGGCAGGGGGCTGTGTTGGGCCGGCTGGAGCTGGGCCGGCCCACGAAGGAGGAGGAGGCCAAACGAGGCCGGCGTGATCTGGGCCTGGGAGGCCAAGGCGGGGAGGAGGCCCACTGGGCGCTCGTCGTTCTCCTCGGTCCAGAGGGGATCGAGGGAAAGCAGGGGGCAGCAGCGCATCTCCGGCGAGGTGGGGCGGCGCTCCCACGGTGGACTCCGGCGGATGGCGGGAACGGACTGCGGCGGATCGGATCCGGCGGATCCCGTCCGTGGGCGAGGGATGGAGCTCGAGACTGCAGGAACCCATGGCGGTGGTTGACCTGTGAGGGAGAGAGAGGGCATGAGAGAGAGTGCAAGGAAGGAGGGAAGTAGGCCAGGCGGCGAGGGGCTCGCCTGAGAGATCACCGGCGGCAGCACAGCGGGCCCCGGCGACGAACTGCAGCATCACGGGGCTCCTCCCCTCGAGCGAGACCCTGGATCGAGCGCGGTGGCGGGGATCCGGGCCTGCGCGGGCCTCAGATGGGCTCGGCGGGCCCGCGGCGAAGTGGGGCGCTGGGGAGACACGTGGCGGCGCGCTAGAGGAGGAGGGAGGCGGCGCTGCTGAGGTGGCAGCGCGCGATTGGTCCGGGTGATGTGGAGGCTGGACGCGTCCGGCGGGCGCGGACATGTCCGGCGGCGGAGTGGGAAGAAGCTAGGGTTCATCCGCGAAATGATCCGAAATTTCGGGGAGGAGGCTATATTTATAGGTAGAGGGAGCTAGGAGAGTCCAAATGAGGTGCGGTTTTCGGCCACGCGATCGTGATTGAACGACCGAGATGATGGAGAGGTCTTAGATGGGTTTTGGCCACTTTGGAAGGGTGTTGGGCTGCAACACACACGAGGCCTTCTCGGTCCCTCGGTTAACCGTTGGAGTATCAAACGAAGTCCAAATGGTACGAAACTTGACAGGCAGTCTACCGGTAGTAAACCAAGGCCGCTTGGCAAGTCTTGGTCCAATCGGGAAATGTTTAATCCCCACACATGAAAGAAAGGTAGAAATGACCACCGGAGGAGAACGAAGCGCCGGAATGCAAAACGGACAACGGGGAAAATGCTCGGATGCATGAGACGAACACGTATGCAAATGAAATGCGCATGATGACATGATATGCAATGCATGACACGCAAGCAATGACAAGGCAACGACAGCGAAAAAGCGGAGGACACCTGGCACATCGGTCTCGGGGCGTTACAACACTCCACCACTACGAGAGGATCTCGTCCCGAGATCTAGAATGGCACCGGAGGGAAAACGGAAGAGAAAGAGAATAGGTAAACTAAGTTGCTTCTTTGACAAACAAGTGAAACCAAGAACCTTGCGAGGTTGAACAAATAGAAAAGAATAAAACGAAGGTGAACTAGGTCGAAACCACTCCGTTAGAAAAGAGGGACAAAGAGCATTGCGAAAAACCTTGAGGTTGAAGGGCAAGATATATATTGATAACACTCCGTTAAAGAAGGGGATCAAGGAAGACCAAATTCGGGCAGCACTCCGGTTGAAATGAAAATAATTGAATAAGAACTTGATAAGGAGATAGAACTTGAAAAGAGGGCACGACACTCCGGTTAAATGGGCAATCATGAAAAGAACATGATCTTAGACAAACGAGATGATGGGTTGAGAGGAGCAACATCAATAGACCTCCAGGAGAAAGGATAGGATAAGGATAATTGAGACAAAAGAATGTAGAAGAAAAAGCCAACTTCTGCTACAAAAGAGCTTGAAAAGGCATTTTTAGGAGAAAGGTCGAACGGAATTGTTGGAAAACCAACAACGAAAAAATAAGTTTGTAGTGGGCTTATGGAAAACATCTCAAAACTATGAGGTGAAATTCTGCCACTAACAGAAACGATATATTAGATTGATAACAACAAGGAGATGAGAAGCTTAATTCACCGGGAGGATAGATGAATAACTTGGGTCATTTATAAACAACATAGATAGCAACAAGCCATAGGGAAGGCTTTAGGTGAAATATAACCCAAGGTAACCCCAATGACGAGATTGGTGGATTTAAAATATCTCATTCCTGACCACTAGCGAATCATGAAACACGAACTCACATTATCAAGACTGACATAACACCACCTCAAAAGATATGCGTGAAAGAATTGCACTCCGGATTACAAGATGAAGAATGCTTGAGCTTCTGTGAAAAGAATCTTGATGAACGCTTCGAGAACGAATTAAGTCCTTTATGGATCATCATGCAGAAACTTCATGACGAACTCCGGTAACAAAAAGATGATCAAAACGGAATGAAGGAGAAGTTGAAAACACAAGTTGAACCCTTGCCATGATTTAGATGGATCTCCGTGATAACATAATTGCGAGAGCTGGAAACTCCGGGAAAGAAAGACGAGCACTTGAAACCAAGAACAAGTATGATGAACCGCTCCGGAAAAACAGGAATTGAATAAACTCGATGAAACAAGAATAAGAATTACATTATGCTTATCCTTCACCAATTAAATTGGTGACAATCAACGGATTTGGCATACTACTTATTCTCGTATCAAGGATTAAGAGAGATATAACATAATCTTGAGAACGTCTTCAATGAACCACCGGTAGGATTGGAACAACAAAAGAATTAATATGATAAACGAAGGAAGACAAAAATCTTGGAAGAACCACCGTAAGAATTGAAAATGAACGGAGAAGAAAAATAAAGAAACACCGGGAAGAATTATCAAATGCACGAAGGTGCTTGAGGGAAATTAGATCCACGAGAACGAAGAGATCACGAGCTGATTAGAGAAAACTTGAATCATGCACCGGTAAGATTGGAGAATGATAACTGGAAGCTGAGAATGAAAAACCTGAAATGATGGACTCCGGATACTCAGACTGAGAACACTCTTGAATTGCTCCGGAAGGGTGAAAAGAATTCTCACGATCGAAAACAATTCTGAGATGATGGCATAAGGCTAGCATCATGAATCTTTGAGAGAACAGGCAAGATTGAGGAGAAACTCTTCTTCGGTCTTCAAATGTTGAAAAAGATGATGAGAAACACCACCAAATTGTTGAGACACTCCGGAATGATTAAAAGAGGAGAGGTTGAGCCAACGATGAAAAGAATTTGAAAGAATTTGGAGAAAACATATGACTGATGATGAATCATTCTTACGTCAAACTTCGAAAAGAATTTGAGAATAACTCCGGGAAAATAAGAAGAGTCAGGTAAGATCCTGGAAAATGACCTGTGGGTTAGGGCCCACTCAAAAGAAACACCGTTGAAATGATTAAGAAGAGAGGTTGCACCAGTTGAATTAAATGACTTGAATGAGATACCAATCTCGAAAGAGCTTGAACGAATGCAGAGTGGAAACACGAATCTTCGAGATATCTTGAGCACTCCGGAACAATTAAATAGCGAGAAGTGAATGAATATGAGGTGCACCGTCATGAGAAGGTATTTGAAAAGAGGAGAAAGATATGATCAATAACGCTTGACTTGAAACCATCGGAGAAGATAAAAGACACGAAGGCTGGTGAACTAGAAGCTCCATTAGAATCTTCATGAGAATCACCGGATAAGAACATTGACGGAAAAGGAATGAAGAGACCTACTTGATTAAGAAATATGAGTCCTTGAGGAAAAAGGGTGGGCGGGCGGGAAAAACAAAGGCAGCTTGGAACGAATGAAACAAACAACGTTGAGAGGAACTGAAATGATCGGATCCACTTGAAGAGAAAACACGCCGATTGAAAAGGATTGACATGACAATCTCAATTATCATGAAGGATTGGTATTCATATAGGAATATGAGAACACCACTTGGAAAAGGTATGGAATCAACATTTGACTTTGAAGCAACTCGAATACCACAACTCAAAACAAAAACGAAGGATTGGCTTGCGGAATAAGCCAGAACAAACATATGATAGAGATTTCGTCCAAAGTTTTTGTGGTGGGGCCTACACGGGCTCGATCGTACAACACCATCATGTACAAGGCAGTGCACATGACATACGAAGCGTCCCCGAGTCGGCATAGCCAAGGACTCTTTAAGACACAACGAGACCACTGTAAAATCGACCGTGAATAGGCGGACCACTAGACGTCGAACCCCAATTTCATATCATACATCTGTTGGAAAGATAACCTAAGAGCTACTTGAATTCCCACCTATGAAACTCCCGAAATTTTCCCGGTTATGCAATCAGGTGTTGGGGATACAGGGGAAGCATAATATCTCACCCAAACTAGCAAATCCTACATCCAGCTGTATCCATCCTTCAACACATAACCAAGAAACCTTCGGAAATCATCTACCTCAACCTTCGAAAAGCATCTGTTATACAAGTTATGGCGATACTCCTGAACTCCTGCCCCAGTACTGGGTGGTGTCGAGGTTATCTCACCAACGAACTGCATAAAAGAGATTTTCGATGTCGGCGTACTAAACTCAGGTATTCCAGAACTGCAACGATAACATTATGACGACAACACCTCAGAGCTCAACTCCCAGGGACACTTCCACAAAACCCCTGACAGGAGGCACCAAGACAATGTTCTCATCATAAAACCATCGAAACGATTCCAAGATACCCGCGTGATCCTAAAAAAAATTTAGTGAAATTTGAGAAGAGAAGAGTCAAAACTCTACGTCAGGATGCCTTACCAGAGCGATGAGGAGACTGGGAAGTAAAAAAGAATTCCTAAACTCTCCGATATATAATTCCTAAATGACTCAAAACATTTTTCTAGACACAACTCGGCCAGTAAAAACGATCAAGCAATGGGGCTCCTAAGGTCGGGGAAGGCTCTGATTACCAACTTGTCACACCCTCGATGCGACTATAGCTCCCACGTGTCGAGGCACGACTTAGAGACATAATCGCATTGAAGGCATATGTCGCAAGTGAGGTAATCTTCACACAACCCATGTAATACATAAGGGAAAGAGATACATAGTTGGCTTACAATCGCCACTTCACACAATTACATGAATAAGCATTACATCAATCAAATACACTCATGGTCCGACTACGGAACCAAAATAAAAGAAGAACCCCAAATGCGACACGGTCCCCGATCGACCCCAACTGGGCTCCACTACTGATCAACTAGAATGAAACAACACAAAGGACAAGATCTTCATCGAGCTCCTCCTTGAGCTTGGTTGCGTCATCTGCACGGACTCATCGGCACCTGCAAGCTGGTTTTGGAAGTATCTGTGAGTCACGGGGACTCAGCAATCTCGCACCCTCGCGATCAAGACTATTTAAGCTTATGGGTAAGGTAAAGGTATGAGGTGGAGCTGCAGCAAGCGACTAGCATATATGGTGGCTAACATACGCAAATGAGAGCGAGAAGAGAAGGCAAAGCACGATCAATAAAAGTATGATCAAGAAGTGATCCTGGACTACCTACGTCAAGCATAACTCCAACAACCGTGTTCACTTCCCGGACTCCGCCGGAAAGAGACCATCACGGTTACACACGCGGTTGATTCATTTTAATTAAGATTAACTTCAGGTTTTCTACAACCGGACGTTAACAAATTCCCATCTGCCCATAACCGCGGGCACGGCTTTCGAAAGTTCAAATCCCTGTAGGGGTGTCCCAACTTAGCCCATCACAAGCTCTCACGGTCAACGAAGGAATAGACCTCCACCCGAGACGTTCCGATCAGACTCGGTATCCCGGTACAACAAGACATTTCGACAGGGTAAAACTAAACCAGCAACACCGCCCGATGTGCCGACATCCTGATGGGAGCTGCACATATCTCGTTCTCAAGGCAACACCGGATGAGACATCCTACGAGTAAAACCAGCCCTCAAGTTTCCCCGAGGTGGCCCCGCAGTCTACTCAGTTCGGACCAACACTTAGACAAGCACTGGCCCGGGGGGGTTAAAATAAGATGACCCTCGGGATGCGCAACTCCCAAGGGAAAAAGGCTAGGTGGCAAATGGTAAAACCAATGTTGGGCATTGCTGGAGGAGCTTTACTTAAGGCGAACTGTCAAGGGGTTCCCATAATAGCCCAACCGCGTAAGGAACGCAAAATCCGGGAACTTAACACCGATATGACGGAAACTAGGGTGGCAAGAGTGGAACAAAACACCAGGCATAAGGCCGAGCCTTCCACCCTTTACCAAGTGTATAGATGCATTAATTAAATAAGATATATTGTGATATCCCAACAAGTAAATAATTGTTCCAACAAGGAACGGCCTCCAATCTTCACCTGCAACTAGCAATGCTATAAGAGGGGCTGAGCAAAGCGGTAACATAGCCAATCAACAGTTTGCTAGGACATGGGGGGTTAAGGGTTTGACATGGCAATTTGGGAGGCTGACAAGCAAATGGTAGGCATCGTAGCATTGGCATAGCAAAAGAGCGAGCAAACTAGCATAGCAAAGATAGTAGTGATTTCGAGGGTATGATCATCTTGCCTGAGATCCCGCAAGGAAGAAGAACGAGTCCATGAAGAAGACAAACGGACGAAGTCGAACGAATCCTCACAACACGACGTTACCGGAACCAACCCGAAGAAGCAATCACCGGAAAAGAGCAAACAACATAGTAAACAACCACGACAACAGCATGGCACGATGCGCAAACAAGTATGATGCATGTCCGGGTTTAATGAGGCATGGCATGGCAAAGTGCACAAGCAATCCTACAAATTAAGTGGAGCTCAATATGCATCGGGATGCATATTGACAAAACACCACGATAAGTTATTTAGTTTGATCCCATTTATGTACCCAACAATATTAAATGTTCTTAGCATGGCAAGAGGGTGAAGCAAATGAAAACTACCTATCTAGTCAAGTTTAGATGAGGCCGGAAACAAAGAACAACAATTCCGGAAACTCCTCATATGCATAATTTAGGGTTTGGTACTGTTCTGCCCTAAACATTATTTTAGAGTTGTTAAACATGCACGATGAGTGCACCATGTTAAACTAGACATTTTTCTACCCCATTTACATATAAAGATTATTTAAATCGGAGCTACGGTTATTTAGTTATGAATTAAATCATTTTAGCATGGCATAGGAGCAAATTAATGCAAACAACATTTTTAACATTTCAAACATAGATGAAAGTTGGATATTATTAATCTACACAAAATTCTGAGCAAGTTTCATATATAAAACATTTTAATCCGATGCACGGTTAGTGAGTTATTAAATGCATGAACCAGGGGGACTTTTCTGCAAAACTGGCAATCTCTGGAATAATAGACAAATCGTCCAGATCTGGAAAAAAAATGATGCGGGCCGAATCTGGGGCAAGCCCAACAGCAGGAAGGAAAAAAACAGAGGCGGGGCGCTGGGGTGTGGCTCACCCATGGGCCAAGGCTCGGTCGGTGGAGAGATGAGGCCGGCAGGGGGCTGTGTTGGGCCGGCTGCAGCTGGGCCGGCCCACAAAGGAGGAGGAGGCCAAACGAGGCCGCCGCGATCTGGGCCTGGGAGGCCAAGGCGGGGAGGAGGCCCACTGGGCGCTCGTCATTCTCCTCGGTCCAGAGGGGATCGAGGGAAAGCAGGGGGCAGCAGCGCATCTCCGGCGAGGTAGGGCGGCGCTCCCACGGTGGACTCCGGCGGATGGCGGGAACGGACTGCGGCGGATGGGATCCGGCGGATCCCGTCCGTAGGCGAGGGATGGAGCTCGAGGCTGCAGGAACCCATGGCGGTGGTTGACCTGCGAGGGAGAGAGAGGGCATGAGAGAGAGTGCGAGGAAGGAGGGAAGTAGGCCAGGCGGCGAGGGGCTCGCCTGAGAGATCACCGGCGGCGGCACAGCGGGCCCCGGCGACGAACTGCAGCATCGAGGGGCTCCTCCCCTCGAGCGACACCCTGGATCGAGCGCGGTGGCGGGGATCCAGGCCTGCGCGGGCCTCAGATGGGCTCGGCGGGCCCGCGGCGAAGTGGGGCGCTGGGGAGACACGTGGCGGCGCGCTAGAGGAGGAGGGAGGCGGCGCTGCTGAGGTGGCGGCGCGTGATTGGTCCGGGTGATGTGGAGGTTGGACGCGTCCGGCGGGCGCGGACATGTCCGGCGGCGGAGTGGGAAGAAGCTAGGGTTCATCCGGGAAATGATCCGAAATTTCGGGGAGGAGGCTATATTTATAGGTAGAGGGAGCTAGGAGAGTCCAAATGAGGTGCGGTTTTTGGCCACGCGATCGTGATCGAACGACCGAGATGATGGAGAGGTCTTAGATGGGTTTTGGGCCACTTTGGAAGGGTGTTGGGCTGCAACACACACGAGGCCTTCTCGGTCCCTCGGTTAACCGTTGGAGTATCAAATGAAGTCCAAATGGTACGAAACTTGACAGGCGGTCTACCAGTAGTAAACCAAGGCCGCTTGGCAAGTCTCGGTCCAATCTGGAAATGTTTAATCCCCACACATGAAAGAAAGGTAGAAATGACCACCGGAGGAGAACAAAGCGCCGGAATGCAAAACGGACAACGGGGAAAATGCTCGGATGCATGAGACGAACACGTATGCAAATGAAATGTGCATGATGACATGATATGCAATGCATGACACGCAAGCAATGACAAGGCAACGACAGCGAAAAAGCGGAGGACACCTGGCACATCGGTCTCGGGTTGTTACACCAGCTTCTTGAAAAAGAAAGCTGAGCGAAGGCGACGGACCTGGAGAAGGCCATGGTAGCAGCCAAGGAAGCCCGCTCCAAAATCAGAGCGGCGAAGGAGGAGCTGCGTCAAGCTGGAGATATCGCGGCTGGGAAGCCCTTTTTGTTGTGGACGAAGTTCAGAGATCTGAAGTATGCCCCTCTTGATCAACTATGGAGTTCTGTAGACGCATACGTGGATTTGGTAGCAAGTGCTGCTGATGCGGTCGAGTACTTCAAGGATCAAAAAGATCGTGAAGTGGAAAAGTTGTTCTGGTCACAGTTCCATGTTCCAGTGCGTCCGCTGCTGTTGAATGAGTGAATGGCCGAGTGGGCCGAGCTCCATAGGTTGTCCGGGCTTGCCATGAGGTCTGTTGTGGATCATCTGTGGCCGTAAGGGCCAAGGCCGAATATTTATTTTAGTTTAGTGCAACAGTTCCTTGGTGTTGTGCCGCACATCGACGCTACGAAGAGGTCGGCGTGCATAGAGGCTGCGCGTATGGCACTTGCCCGTATCAAGACATACTGGGCAGAGATGGAGGCCACCGCTATTGCAACCCAGAGTTCGGTCGTAGGCCGAGTACTCTGCCGAGCACTACTTTGAAGAAGTCCTTGAAGGCACTCCTTCAATAGAGGCTCAGTGCTCGAAGAATATTATGTTCTACTGACATGTATTCCCATTGTAAAAACAATGTTTTATTGAATTATAAAGGATGTGTTTATAATTTTGCCTGAAAGTATTATGATGCCTCCTGTGCGGCCGTTTATGTATATATGCATATAACCTGAAAGTTTGCAGTCGTCGACTTTAGCCCCCACGCATATAATGCAGGGGTGTTCACAAAAAATGCGTATTCACACTTGATCCAATGTCTTGGTCCATTAAGGAGGTGGTAGCGCAGCGAACGAGGCAGTCGGACTATATTGCTTTAACACTTTCACTTAGCCATAGGAGTTTGACGGTGGGACTACTATATAGCCCCTGGTACCTCCGCGCTCGCCCGAATACGGTGCGCGTACGTACATGACCGGGAAACGGCCCTTCGTTAATGCAGAGGAATCCCGAAGATTCCGCTAAGTCATCGAGTGGTTGACCAGTCTCGCGCTTTATCATGACAGTCAGTTTTCGGCTTTCTCTACTAAGGTGCTCATCCGAATGAACCAGGGCACAATCGCAGTAGTTCTCCCGGTGCCGCCTTAGCCAATAGAGCGGAACGTAAGGTAGCAAAACACGGGAGCCGGGCAAACCCAACATTTGACCAAAGACATGATTCGGAGCTGATGCATATAAGGTCAAACTCGCAACGCCGAACACTCCCTAATGTATTCGGTCTTTATAACATATGTCGGGCTGAACAATGCCCTTAATAATAAACCCCGAGTGTCTAGGTACGTGCAATATTCTGACGTGGCAAAATGCCAATAACGTCAGCATCCTTCTCGGTTGTATTGAGTATCCGGAGGATGTGAACAACAAGAGACAGTAAAAAAGGTTTATGCAGGGTCTTAATCTGAAAAGAAACCTTTGAGCGGGTCCCTGCTGCACGTCTGCGCCTGTATCTCCGTTGTGTCGTGTCCTGGACGGGTGCAGCACGATTGTCATCTATAAAAGAGAAGAACTTAGGTGAAAGTTGTCGTGCCAAAAAATTGGTTATTCTTGATAAACCATTAAAATTCAAGATAAGTCAAGTTGAGCTGAACTAGCCCTGATTACACGCGGGAAGCCCCTGGTACCGTCTATGAAGATTTAACCATCAAACCAATCTCAGGTATATCTAGTAATGCGCCGGACTCATCGAACCGTGTCTGCGGTCTTGACGACCTATCATTTATTCTGGTTGGTGAGGTTGTCTAGTGCTCGGCTGTTAAAGCCGCCGCACGTTCTTCCGCGCGTAGAGAACGCTCAATAATTCCACTAACTGTGATGGTGCCACATGGACCAGTGTAGCGACCAGACCTCAAACAGTATGATCTCTGTGCTTCGGTGTCATCCCTGGATCAGTAATGCTGACACCACACAGTACTCGGAGGATTTATAGCAGAGTAGCAATCACACACTTATTACATCGAGTGTCTCAAAAGAGAACTTATTACAATAAATATGGCTTAAGGCCATCTAATAATGTTAACAACGGAAGGCTTGGAAGATAAGTGAGTCCATCAACTCCAACGGCATCACTGAGTATAGAACCACGACCTAAAAACTCCTTAATCATTGTCTGAAAAGTCTGCAACATTAATGTTGCAGCCCGAAACGGGTCAGCACATGGAATATGCTGGCAATGTAACACATAGAGAGTAATGGAATGAAACAGCAATACTATATGCATATTTGGCTGGTGGAAAGCTCTATGGTTACAGTTTAATTTGCATAAAGCCAAATTTTCCCTACTTCAAAGGAATAAATTTATTTAACTATCATGGTAGTGGTTAAACATTGAGAATGGTTGACAGCATTCTCAATCCCAATTAAGCATCATCATTAAACATAACCCAGCAAAATTAATTTAGAGTAACATGTTGAGATTCACATGAAAATCCAAGTACTAGATACTCAAGATGTCCATAACCGGGGACACGGCTAATCATGATTAGTTTGTTACACTCTGCAGAGGTTTGCGCACTTTTCCCCACAAGACTCGATCGTCTCCGTTTGGTTTCTCGCACTACATGGTGTTTGAGAAGACGGATGACCGAGACATAGTCTTTCAGAAGCGCTTGCACCTTACGATCGGGTAGACCGTACCACCTACATCCCCTACATCTGCTAGTCTACCACTGTAAGAGTTCGCACAACTTAGTCAACTATGCTTGAGCCCATAATAGCTTGTGGCTGCACACGGAAGTTTCTAGTATGAATAGTCCCATGATCCCTTTGAGCCTGGGTGGCGGTCCAAAAGAAAACAGGCAAGTCCTGGAATACCCAGGTGCCTCAATCCACCCAGATGTGTGTTTAAGTTGCCACCTTAGATAAACCATTAATTAACAATCTCACATCTGTCATGGATATCACTCACCCAATCCACGTCTACTAGCATAGCATGGCATAATAAGCAAACGTAGAAGTAACTCCCAAAGGTTTGATAATAAACAGGTATTAGGTACTGCCTCAACTACTTCCCATCCCACAATTTAATTAGATCCTAATCATGCAATGTGTGAGGATTGATCTAATGCAATAAAACTGGGTAGTAGAAAAGGTATGATCAAAGTGTTACTTGCCTTGCTGATGATCCGCGAAACCTAGAGATTCGAAGTAACAAGCGGCGCACTCTGGGTATTCTATCGCAGACAAACAAACAAGCATACAAAAGTACTCATCTAATGCATAGGTAAAACTCAAATAAGAGATCTAACCAGAAGGTTCAACTTAAGAACTTCGGTTGGCAAAAGAATCAAATCGAACGAAGCAACGAAAGTCAAACGGCGAAAGAAAACAACTTCGTTCTAGTAATCTGGATCTAGGGCAAATTTTACAGTAGCAAAATCTTGTTTAATTTGGTTAAACGGATAGAGGGTTTTGAGACGAAACTCTAGGCGCTTGAATCGCCTGATTCCGATAAACTAGCGAAGAGTTAGACTAAAACAAAAATCGGATCAGGAATCGCGATCAGAAAAATCGCGGATTTAATCCGAGAAAAAGAAAAACGACGAACGCTCGCTAGAACGAACGGACGGACGAACGCTCGCTATTTAAATAAATCGGAAAACCCGATCTATTTAAAAAAACTGAAACTAAAAAAACCGATGAAAACCGATCTTTTTTTTAAACGATGGCACGGAAGTCGAGGCGGTGGCGAACCTCGGCGGCGGAATCCGGCGGGCGGCGGCGGCTGCGGCGGCGAGCGGTGGCGGCGGCGGCGGCCGGCGGCGCGGGGTCGGGTCGGGTGGCTGGGCTAGGGTTTCCCCCGGGTGGGCTGCCCCTTCTTATATACCCTAGTCGGGCCGGAGTCCTAGTCGGACACGGCCCGTTAGGTCGGTTCGTTTTTTTTTAAATTATTCCGCTCGGAAGAAAAATAAAAAGAAATACTAAACGGACTCCAAAAATTCCGAAATAAATTTTCACGGGCTTCTAAAATCAAGCCGCACAAGGTGAACATTTATTTAGGACCTAAATGCAATTTTGAAAAATGCAAAATTTTCCTAAATTCAAATAAAACACCGAAAAACTCCGAAATAAAATCTTATTTGATTTTATTATTAAATCCTCAATATTTCTTTATTTTGGGAAAGTCATTTTGTTCCCTCTCTCATATTTTGTAATAGAAATAATTGATGATAAAATAAATAAAATCAAATGATCCTATTCTCAAAATTTGAGAAAACTCAAATATGAAAATAACGAAATCCCCAACTCTCTCCGTGGGTCATTGAGTTGCGTAGAATTTCTAGGATCAACCAAAATGCAAAATAAAATATGATATGCATTGATGATCTAATGTATAACATTCCAAATTGAAAATTTGGGATGTTACTAACCTACCCCCCTTAAGATGAATCTCGCCCTTGAGATTCGGCTTGGCTAGAAAATAGGTGAGGGTGGTCCTTGAGTAAATCTTCCTCTCATTCCCAGGTGGCTTCATCCTCCGTGTGGTGGCTCCACTGAACTTTGCAAAACTTGATAACCTTGCTGCGGGTAACTCGGCTGGCAAACTCGAGAATCTTAACTGGTTTCTCCTCGTAGGTCAAATCGTTATCCAACTAAATAGTTTCCAAGGGCACTGTGTCTCTCAACGGTATGTCAGCCATCTCCGTGTGACATTTCTTTAACTGAGAAACATGGAACACATCATGAACTCCTGACAATCCTTCGGGCAATTCCAACTTGTAGGCCACTTCTGCCATACGCTCCAAAACTCGATATGGTCCTACAAATCGCGGCGCTAACTTCCCTTTAACCCCAAATCAGGGTGATAATGCAATTTCATGTCATAATCCTTAATAAGCTCCAATCATCTCCTTCGTCTGAGATTCAACTCCTTCTGGGTGAAAATGTACTTCAAACTCTTATGATCCGTGTACACCTCACAATGATTTCCAATGAGGAAATGTCTCCATGTTTTCAATGGATGCACTACGGCTGCTAATTCCAAGTCATGCGTGGCATAATTCAACTCATGAGGTTTCAGTTGTCTTGAGGCATATGAAACAACTCTCCCTTCCTACATAAGCACTGCTCCAAGTCCTCGACGTGAAGCGTCGCAATACACCTCATAATCTTTGGTCTGGTCTGGCAAAATCAATACTGGTGAGGTAACTAAGCGTTTCTTCAACTCCTGGAAACTGGCCTCACATTCCTCTGTCCATATGAACTTGGTATCTTTCTTCAGCAACTCAGTCATAGGCTTCGCAATCTTTGAGAAATTCTCAATAAATCTCCGGTAGTATCCTGCGAGTCCAAGAAACTCCGGATCTCTCCAACTGTTGTTGGGGCTTCCCACTTGGTCACGGTTTCAACTTTAGTGGGATCAACTGCTATACCTTCTCCAGATATAACGTGTCCGAGGAATCCTACTTCCTTCAACCAAAACTCACATTTGCTGAACTTGGCATATAATTGATGTTCTCTGAGCTTTCCAAGTACCAAACGCAAATGCTCCTTATGCTCCTCTTTATTCTTCGAGTAAACCAGGATATCATCAATGAACACTACGACGAACTTATCCAAAAACTCCATAAACACTTTGTTCATCATGTTCATAAAATATGCAGGTGCGTTAGTCAGACCAAATGACATAACGGTATACTCGTACAGCCCATACCTGGTGGTAAAAGCTGTCTTCAGAATATCCTGTTCTCGAATCTTCAACTGGTGGTATCCTGATCGCAGATCGATCTTGTAAAATACCTTAGCTCCTTGCAATCGATCAAACAGATCGTTGATCATTGGTAGTGAGTGCTTGTTCTTGATCGTTACTTCATTCAATCCTCGATAATCAACAACCATCCTTAATGATCCATCCTTCTTCTCCACTAGTAGTACTGGCGATCCCCAAGGTGAAGAACTTGGGCGAATATATCCTTTATCCAGTAACTCCTTAATCTGCTTCTTAATTTCCACCAAATCCTTTGCGGGCATCCTATATGGTCTCTTTGATATTGGACCTGTGTCTGGAAATAGCTCAATCAAAAACTCAATATCTCTATCCGGTGGCATGCCTGGAAACTCCTCTGGAAATACATCAGGGAAATCCCTTACCACTGTACTTCCTCCTGCACAACTCTTGTTAAGCAATTTACTTGAGTCCTCTTTGGCACATGCCGGGATACATACTTGATCCTTCTCCCTTCTGGGGTGGTAAGCAAAATCGACTTACTAGCACATTCTATATTCCCTTCATACTTTGATAACCAATCCCTTCCTAATATCACATCCAATCCTTGGGATTCCAATACTATTAGGTCTGAGGAAAAAACATAGTTACCAATCCTTAATGGTAACCGATCACACCATAGACTAGCCACATACTCTGCTCCGGGCGAGGTTACTAACATGGGTGACCTAAGGGCTTGGGTTGGTAGGTTATACTTATCCACAAATCCCCTTGAGATGTATGAATGTGATGCACCAATATCAAAAAGAACGAGTGCAGTAAATGACTTAACCAAAAACTTACCTATTACTGCATCGGGCTGAGCTTCAACCTCCTCCACGCTAACGTGGTTCACCTGTCCCCTGTTGAAAGGGTTCGGCTTCTTCCCAGAACTTCCATTGCCATTTTGGCCTTCAGGACATTCATTGGCATAATGTCCGGTCTTCTGACACTTAAAACAAGTGACTTGGCTTAGGTCCTTCTTGGCTGGGGTTGATGGGTTGGTGCGGTTCTGGCCGTTGCTTCCTCCATTGCCATTACCATTCTTGGTTCCATTGTGATTGTGCGATCTACCTCCTCCATGGGTATGCTGAAAATGTCCTCCCGGTCTAGGGGTAAAACGTGGCTTCTGCTGAGCTCCTGAATTGTACTTCCCTTGTCCATACTTCCTCTTGCGATTCTCAATTTGCTGCTGCTTCCCTTCAATCATAAGAGCATGACCTACCAACTCCTGGTAGTTGTTGAAGGTTGCTACCATCAACTGCATGCTCAACTCATCATTCAGTCCTTCCAGAAACTTCTCCTTCTTAGCTGCATCCGTAGCGACGTCATCTGGGGCATAACGTGCTAACTTACTAAACTCCTCCACATAGTGGCCAACTGTCCGTCCTCCTTGGCGCAAGTTGCGAAACTCACGCTTCTTCATGGCCATAGCTCCTGCTGAAACATGGGCAGTACGAAAAGCCTACTGAAACTGGTCCCATGTGACAGTGTCAACTGGGAAAGTGGCTGTGAAATTCTCCCACCATGATGCTGCGGGTCCTTCTAGCTGATGTGCGGCAAACTTCACCTTCTCCGCATCTGTGCATCCTGTTGTGGTCAACTCCCTAGCTGTCTTGCGGAGCCAATCATCTGCTACTATCGACTCGGTGCTACTGGAAAACACCGGTGGATTCAGCCTAAGAAAACGGGCTAAGTGGTCAACAGGTGGTGGTGGTGGTGGGTTGTTGTTGTTGTTCCCTTGATTCTGATTCTAGACTAGCAACTGCATCAATGTGTTCTGCTGCTGGATCAACTGGGTGAGCTCTGGTGGAAAGGCAAATCCGGGGTCACGTCTCGGAGGCATCTGAGGGTTTAGAAGAGATGAGATATAAGAATAGAGGGGGTCTAAAGAGAAAACACTACCCATATGCACATGAGGCAAAAGCAAACAATTCACTTCAATCAATCAAACAAAGGCATACAATCGATCTAACTATCGCAAAAGTGCTCGGACTACTATATTTACATGGTGGACTACTTCTACTAATGGGATGGTCTACTAGAAATATTCTTCGGTTGCAGACTCCATGATATCTGCTCCAGCTTCATCAACATAGTCATCATCGCTACTATCTGGTTCCGAGTCGGTGCCGTCGATGATGATGTAGTCTTCCGGGCTAATTTCCTTGGGTTCTTCGTCTTCATCTACTGGCGTAGGGCCTCCCATAAATATTCCAATCTTCTTGATCAGGTCGTCATTCTTCTCCACCAATACTTCAATTTCCTCTTCATAATCTTCACGTGTAGCCTTTAGTTCTTCCTCCAGTTCATTGATTCTTGTCTTAGCCTTCTTCAGATCTATCATGTCGGCGCACATCTGGTTCTCCTGTCGTCGAATGTGCTGATTTAACTCCTGGATAAAAGCTGCGATCGACCTATCCTTCATGGTGCTGATCATCTCCCAATGCTCATCTCGGCGTCCACAAATCTGGTAGATAGTATCCTTGAGATCCTTGCGGTAGACTTCTCCAATGCGTCCCATGGCGATGTGAGCTGCCATGCTCTTTCCTAGACTCCAAGTTGGTGCATCAAAAGAAAACTCTATGGGCCCAGTGACTGGCATGAACGTCCTTCCTGGAACTTGAACTTGAATCATCCAGCGCTCTTCTTTAGGTAAAGTGGCATTGTAGGTTCTCGTGAAGCTTGGTACTCCTATGTTCAGCTATCTAGTGACTTCCTTCAAGTGTCGTCCAAAGGGTGTATCTTCATCCGGTTGTGTGAACTTGTTCCTCGCATCCGCCATCCTAAAGAGTAGAAAAGATGAGAAGTCAGAAGAGAAGAGAATGGATAGTGATCTAGGTCTTTTGCTTAGTGGTCGTGTCCTACAGTCAGCGTGTGCTCTAATACCATCTCTGTAGCGACCAGACCTCAAACGGTCTAATCTCTATGCTCCGGTGTCATCCCTGGATCAGTAATGCTGACACCACATAGTACTCGGAGGATTTATAGCAGAGTAGCAATCACACACTTATTACATCGAGTGTCTCAAAAGAGAACTTATTACAATAAATATGGCTTAAGGCCATCTAATAATGTTAACAGCGGAAGGCTTGGAAGATAAGTGAGTCCATCAACTCCAACGGCATCACTGAGTATAGAACCACGACCTAAAAACTCCTTAATCGTTGTCTAAAAAGTCTGCAACATTAACATTGCAGCCCGAAACGGGTCAGCACATGGAATATGCTGGCAATGTAACACATAGAGAGTAATGGAATGAAACAGCTATACTATATGCATATTTGGCTGGTGGAAAGCTCTATGGTTACAGTTTTGCGTAAAGCCAAATTTTCCCTACTTCAAAGGAATAAATTTATTTAACTATCATGGTAGTGGTTAAACATTGAGAATGGTTGACAGCATTCTCAATCCCAATTAAGCATCATCATTAAACATAACCCAGCAAAATTAATTTAGAGTAACATGTTGAGATTCACATGAAAATCCAAGTACTAGATACTCAAGATGTCCATAACCGGGGACACGGCTAATCATGATTAGTTTGTTACACTCTGCAGAGGTTTGCGCACTTTTCCCCACAAGACTCGATCGTCTCCGTTTGGTTTCTCGCACTACATGGTGTTTGAGAAGACGGATGACCGAGACATAGTCTTTCAGAAGCGCTTGCACCTTACGATCGGGTAGACCGTACCACCTACATCCCCTACATCTGCTAGTCTACCACTGTAAGAGTTCGCACAACTTAGTCAACTATGCTTGAGCCCATAATAGCTTGTGGCTGCACACGGAAGTTTCTAGTATGAATAGTCCCATGATCCCTTTGAGCCTGGGTGGCGGTCCAAAAGAAAACAGGCAAGTCCTGGAATACCCAGGTGCCTCAATCCACCCAGATGTGTGTTTAAGTTGCCACCTTAGATAAACCATTAATTAACAATCTCACATCTGTCATGGATATCACTCACCCAATCCACGTCTACTAGCATAGCATGGCATAATAAGCAAACGTAGAAGTAACTCCCAAAGGTTTGATAATAAACAGGTATTAGGTACTACCTCAACTACTTCCCATCCCACAATTTAATTAGATCCTAATCATGCAATGTGTGAGGATTGATCTAATGCAATAAAACTGGGTAGTAGAAAAGGTATGATCAAAGTGTTACTTGCCTTACTGATGATCCGCGAAACCTAGAGATTCGAAGTAACAAGCGGCGCACTCCGGGTATTCTATCGCAGACAAACAAACAAGCATACAATAAGTACTCATCTAATGCACAGGTAAAACTCAAATAAGAGATCTAACCAGAAGGTTCAACTTAAGAACTCCGGTTGGCAAAAGAATCAAATCGAACGAAGCAACGAAAGTCAAACGGCGAAAGAAAACAACTTCGTTCTAGTAATCTGGATCTAGGGCAAATTTTACAGTAGCAAAATCTTGTTTAAGTTGGTTAAACGGATAGAGGGTTTCGAGACGAAACTCTAGGCGCTTGAATCGCCTGATTCCGATAAACGAGCGAAAAGTTAGACTAAAATGAAAATCGGATCAGGAATCACGATCAGAAAAATCGCGGATTTAATCCGAGAAAAAGAAAAACGACGAACGCTCGCTAGAACGAACGAACGGACGAACAATCGCTATTTAAATAAACCGGAAAAACCAATCTATTTAAAAAAACCGAAACTAAAAAAACCGACGAAAACCGATCTTTTTTTAAACGATGGCACGAAAGTCGAGGCGGCGGCGAACCTCGGCGGAATTCGGCGGGCGGCGGCGGCGAGGCGGCGCGGCGGCGGCGGGCGGCGGCGGCGGCGCGGGGTCGGGTCGGGTGGCTGGGCTAGGGTTTCCCCCGGGTGGGCTGCCCCGGCTTGTATACCCTAGTCGGGCCGGAGTCCTAGTCGGGCCGGCTCGTTAGGTCGGTTCTTTTTTTAAAAAAATTATTCCGCTCGGAAGAAAAATAAAAAGAAATACTAAACGGACTCCAAAAATTCTGAAATAAATTTTCACGGGCTTCTAAAATCAAGCCGCACAAGGTGAACATTTATTTGGGACCTAAATGCAATTTTGAAAAACGCAAATTTTTCCTAAATTCAAATAAAACACCGAAAAACTCCGAAATAAAATCTTATTTGATTTTATTATAAAATCTTCAATATTTCTTGATTTTGGGAAAGTCATTTTATTCCCTCTCTCATATTTTTGTAATACAAATAATTGATGATAAAATAAATAAAATCAAATGATCCTATTCTCAAAATTTGAGAACTCAAATATGAAAATAACGAAATCCCCAACTCTCTCCGTGGGTCATTGACTTGCGTAGAATTTCTAGGATCAACCAAAATGCAAAATAAAATATGATATGCATTGATGATCTAATGTATAACATTCCAAATTGAAAATTTGGGATGTTACAACCAGGCATCTTAAGCTTAAGAGAAGCGTAATGTGGTACCGCATTAAAACGAGGGAAAGTTGTTCTTCCGAGTAGTGCTTGATAGACGCTTCGGAATGGAGCAATGTCGAAGTCTAACTTCTCACTTCGGTAGTTGTCGGGTGAACCGAATACAACCTCTAGTATTAGAGAACCCGTGGAGCGGGCCTCTAGGCCTGGTATTACTCCCTTGAAGGTAGTATTACTGTGGCTGATTTTTGTCGGGTCTATCCCCATTTTACGGACTGTGTCCTAATATATCAGATTTAGACCACTGCCACCATCCATTAGGACTTGTGCGAGATGGTATCCATTTATTATTGGGTCTAACACCAAGGCAGCCAATCCTTCATGCCGAATGTTTGTCGGGTGATCCCTGCGGTCGAAAGTGATCGGGCAGGCCAACCAGGGTTTGAACTTAGGGGTGACGGGCTCTACGGCGCGTATGTCTCGGAGTGCATGTTTGCTTCTCCTCTTCATCACGTGGATCATGTTTGCTGTTTTAACCTCTGGTGGGAATTTTTTCTGTTCTCGGTGCTTTGCTGGCAAGGTTCGTCCTCGTCTTCGCTTGGTGTCTCCCTCCCCTTGTGTTCGGCGTTTAGCTTACCGGCCTGCCTGAAGACCCAGCATTCTCTGTGGGTGTGATTTGCAGGTTTATCGGGGGTGCCATGAATCTGACATAGTTTGTCTAGAATCTTGTTTAGGCTGGACGGTCCATCTCTGTTGCCTTTGAAAGGCTTTTTCCGCTGACCTGGTCGAGAGCCCCTGAACCCGGCGTTTACCGCAGTATTATCTGGGCTGTCTTCTTTATTTTCACGCTTGCTTTTACTGCGTCGTGGTTTTCCATTGCCATCACTAACTTCGGATGTGCTTGGGTCACTGGTGCTACTGCGGGCTAACCAGCTATCTTCGCCCGCGCAAAAGCGGGTCTTGAGGCTTGTCAGGGCTGCCATTGTTCTAAGTTTTTCTTGGCCGATGTGTCTGGCGAGCCATTCGTCTCGGACGTTGTGCTTGAAAGCTGCTAAGGCTTCGGTGCTCGGATAGTCGATGATTTAGTTCTTCTTAGTGAGAAACCTGTTCCAAAGCTTTCGGGCTGACTCTTCGGGCTGTTGAATTATATGACTTAAATCGTCTGCATCCGGAGGTCGGACATAGGTCCCTTGAAAATTAGCCCGAAAAGCATCCTCGAGCTCCTCCCAACTTCCAATTGAGTTTTCGGGGAGGCTTTTTAGCCAGTGCCGAGTTGGTCCTTTAAGCTTGAGGGGCAAGTACTTGATGTTGGGGAACATAGTAATTTCAAAATTTTCCTACGCACATGCAAGATCATGGTGATGCACAGCAACAAGAGGGGAGAGTGTGTCCATGTACCCTCGTAGACCGAAAGCGAAAGCGTTAGCACAACGCGGTTGATGTAGTCGTACGTCTTCATGATCCGACCGATCAAGTACCAAACGCACGCCACCTCCGAGTTCTGCACACGTTCAACTCGATGACGTCCCTCGAACTCCAATCCAGCCGAGTGTTGAGGGAGAGTTTGGTCAGCACGACGGTGTGGTGACGATGATGATATTCTACTGACACAGGGCTTCGCCTAAGCACCACTACAATATGATCGAGGTGGATTATGGTGGAGGGGGGCACCGCACACGGCTAAGAGATCAAGAGATCAATTGTTGTGTCTATGGGGTGCCCCCTGGCCACGTATATAAAGGAGTGGAGGAGGAGGGGGCCGGCCAAGAGGAGGAGGCGCGCCCAAGGGGGGCAATCCTACTCCAAGTAGGTTTTGCCCCCCCCCTTTCCTATTCCAACTAGGAGAAGGGGGAAGGAGGAGGTGGAGAGAAGGAAGGAGAAGGGGGGCCGCGCCCCCTTCCCTTTCCCAATTCGGACTGGGGCAAGGGGGGCTGCGCGCCACCTCCTGCTGCCTCTCCTCTTCCACTACTTTGGGCCCATGAGGCCCAATAACCCCCGAGGGGTTCCGGTAACCTCACGGTACTCCGGTATATATCTGATAACCCCCGGAACCATTCCGGTGTCCGAATATAGTCGTCCAATATATCAATCTTCATGTCTCGACCATTTCGAGACTCCTTGTCATGTCCGTGATCACATCCGGGACTCCGAAAAACCTTCGGTACATCAAAACTCATAAACTCGTAATATAACCGGCATCGAAATGTTAAGCGTGCGGACCCTACGGGTTCGAGAACTATGTAGACATGACCGAGACATGTCTCCGGTAAATAACCAATAGCGGAACCTGGATTCTCATATTGGCTCCCACATATTCTACGAAGATCTTTATCGGTCAGACCGCATAACAACATACGTTGTTCCCTTTGTCATAGTTATGTTACTTGCCCGAGATTCGATCGTTGGTATCTCAATACCTAGTTCAATATCGTTACCGGCAAGTCTCTTTACTCGTTCCATAATACATCATTCCGCAACTAACTCATTTAGTTGCAATGCTTGCAAGGCTTAAGTGATGTGCATTACCGAGAGGGCCCAGAGATACCTCCCCGACAATCGGAGTGACAAATCCTAATCTCGAAATACGCCAACCCAACAAGTACCTTTGGAGACACCTGTAGAGCACCTTTATAATCACCCAGTTACGTTGTGACGTTTGGTAGCACACAAAGTGTTCCTCCGGTAAACGGGAGTTGCATAATCTCATAGTCATAGGAACATGTATAAGTTATGAAGAAAGCAATAGCAACAAACTAAACAATCAAGTGCTAAGCTAACGGAATGGGTCAAGTCAATCATATCATTCTCCTAATGATGTGATCCCGTTAATCAAATGACAACTCATGTCTATGGTTAGGAAACATAACCATCTTCGATCAATGAGCTAGTCAAGTAGAGGCATACTAGTGACACTCTGTTTGTCTATGTGTTCACACATGTATTATGTTTCCGGTTTAATACAATTCTAGCATGAATAATAAACATTTATCATGATATAAGGAAATAAATAATAACTTTATTATTGCCTCTAGGGCATATTTCCTTCAGTCTCCCACTTGCACTAGAGTGAATAATCTAGTTCACATCGCCATGTGAGTTAATACCAATAGTTCACATCACCATGTGATTAACACCCATAGTTCACATCGACATGTGACCAACACCCAAAGGGTTTACTAGAGTCAATAATCTAGTTCACATCGTTATGTGATTAACACCCAAAGAGTACTAAGGTGTGATCATGTTTTGCTTGTGAGAGAAGTTTAGTCAACGGGTCTGCCACATTCAGATCCGTAAGTATTTTGCAAATTTCTATGTCAACAATGCTCTGCACAGAGCTACTCTAGCTAATTGCTCCCACTTTCAATATGTATCCAGATTGATATTTAGAGTCATCTGGATCTGTGTCAAAATTTGCATCGATGTAACCCTTTACGACGAACCTTTTTGTCACCTCCATAATCGAGAAACATATCCTTATTCCACTAAGGATAATTTTGACCGCTGTCTAGTGATCTACTCCTAGATCACTATTGTACTCCCTTGCCATAAACAGTGTAGGGTATACAATAGATCTGGTACACAACATGGTATATTTTATAGAACCTATGGCCAAGGCATAGGGAATGACTTTCATTCTCTTTCTATTTTCTGTCGTGGTTGGGCTTTGAGTCTTACTCAGTTTCACACCTTTTAACACAAGCAAGAACTCTTTCTTTGACTGTTCCATTTTGAACTACTTCAAAATCTTGTCAAGGTATGTACTCATTGAAAAACTTATCAAGCGTCTTGATCTATCTCTATAGATCTTGATGCTCAATATGTAAGCAGCTTCACTGAGGTCTTTCTTTGAAAAACTCCTTTCAAACACTCCTTTATGCTTTGCAACATAATTCTACATTATCTCTGATCAACAATATGTCATTCACATATACTTATCAGAAATGTTGTAGTGCTCCCACTCACTTTCTTGTAAATACAGACTTCACCGCAAGTCTGTATAAAACTATATGCTTTGATCAACTTATCAAAGCGTATATTCCAACTCCGAGATGCTTGCACCGGTCCATAGATGGATCGCTGGAGCTTGCATATTTTGTTAGCACCTTTAGGATTGACAAAATTTTCTTGTTGCATCATATACAACTCTTCTTTAATAAATCCATTAAGGAATGTAGTTTTGTTTATCCATTTGCCAGATTTCATAAAATGTGGCAATTGCTAATATGATTCGGACAGACTTAGGCCATGTTTGGTTCGGCTATGGATTTCTAAAAGCGGCTGTGAAAAATCTGTTGTGAAAAAACAGCTGTGGAAAATCTGATGTGAAAGAGATGTAGGTCATTTGGCAAACCAGCTGATACAGCTTTTTCAGATTTTGGCCCGCAGCGGAATCAGATTTTGGAAAGCACGTCCTGGGCTGCTTCCGCTTTTGGTTCAGATTTTGGCAGCGGATTTCTGGAATCGGATTCTGCTGGGTTCACCCTTTGGTTCAGATTCTGCTGCACGGCAGCGGAATCCATCGATAAAAGTTGAACCAAACAGGGCCTTAAGCATAGATACGAGTGAGAAACTCTCATCGTAGTCAACACCTTGAACTTGTCGAAAACCTTTTGCGACAATTCTATCTTTGTATATAGTAACACTACTATCAGCGTCTGTCTTCCTCTTGAAGATCCATTTAATCTCAATGGCTCGCCGATCTTTGGGCAAGTCAATCAAAGTCCATACTTTGTTCTTATACATGGATCTCATCTCAGATTTCATGGCCTCAAGCCATTTCGCGGAATCTGGGCTCATCATTGCTTCCTCATAGTTCGTAGGTTCGTCATGGTCAAGTAACATGACCTCCAGAACAGGATTACCGTACCACTCTGGTGCGGATCTCACTCTGGTTGATCTACGAAGTTCTGTAGCAACTTGATCTGAAGTTTCATGATCATCATCATTAACTTCCTCTCTTGTTGGTGTAGGCATCACTTGAACTGATTTCTGTGATGAACTATTTTCCAATTCGGGAGAAGGTACAATTACCTTATCAAGTTCCACTTTCCTCCCACTCACTTCTTTCGAGAGAAACTCCTTCTCTAGAAAGGATCCATTCTCAGCAACGGATATCTTGCCTTCGGATCTGTGATAGAAGGTGTACCCAACAATTTCTTTTGGGTATCCTATGAAGATTTACTTCTCCATTTGGGTTCGAGCTTATCATGTTGAAACTTTTTCACATAAGCATCATAGTCCCAAACTTTAAGAAAAGACAGCTTAGGTTTCTCGCCAAACCATAGTTCATACGGTGTCATCTCCACGAATTTAGATGGTGCCCTATTTAACGTGAATGCAGCTGTCTCTAATGCATAACCCCAAAACAATAGTGGTAGATCGGTAAGAGATATCATAGATCGCACCATATCTAATAAAGTACGGTTATGACGTTCGGACACACCATTACACTGTGGTGTTCCAGGTGGCGTGAGTAGTGAAACTATTTCACATTGTTTTAACTGAAGGCCAAACTCTTAACTCAAATATTTTACCTCTGCGATCATATTGTAGAAACTTTTATTTTCTTGTTACGATGATTCTCCACTTCACTCTGAAATTCCTTGAACTTTTCAAATATTTCAGACTTGTGTTTCATTAAGTAGATATACCCATATCTGCTCAAATCATATGTGAAGGTCAGAAAATAACGATACTTGCCGTGAGCCTTAACACTCATCGGACCGCATACATCAGTATGTATTATTTCCAATAAGTCAGTTGCTCGCTCCATTGTTCCGGAGAACGGAGTCTTAGTCATCTTGCCCATGAGGCATGGCTCGCAAGCATCAAGTGATTCCAAAAGTCCATCAACATGGAGTTTCTTCATGCGCTTTACACCAATATGACCTAAACGGCAGTGCCACAAATAAGTTGCACTATCATTATTAACTTTGCATCTTTTGGTTTCAATATTATAAATATGTGTATCACTATGATCGAGATCCAACGAACCATTTTCATTGGGTGTGTAACCATATAAGGTTTTATTCATGTAAATAGAACAACAATTTATTCTTTTACTTAAATGAATAACCATATTGCAATAAACATGATCAAATCATATTCATGCTCAACGCAAACACCAAATAACACTTATTTAGGTTCAACACTAATCCCGAAAGTATAGGGAGTGTGCGATGATGATCATATCAATCTTGGAACCACTTCCAACACACATCATCACTTCACCCTTAACTAGTCTCTGTTCATTCTGCAACTCCTGTTTCGAGTTACTACTCTTAGCAACTGAACCAGTATCAAATACCGAGGGGTTGCTACGAACACTAGTAAAATACACATCAATAATATGTATATCAAATATACCTTTGTTCACTTTGCCATCCTTCTTATCCGCCAAATACTTGGGGCAGTTCCGCTTCCAGTGACTAGTCCCTTTGCAGTAGAAGCACTTAGTCTCAGGCTTAGGACCAGACTTGGGCTTCTTCACTTGAGCAGCAATTTGCTTGCCGTTCTTCTTGAAGTTTCCCTTCTTCCCTTTGCCCTTTTCTTGAAACTAGTGGTCTTGTCTACCATCAACACTTGATATTTTTCTTGATTTCTACCTTCGTTGATTTCAGCATTACGAAGAGCTTGGGAATCGTTTCCGTTATCCCTTGCATATCATAGTTCATCACGAAGTTCTACTAACTTGGTGATGGTGACTAGAGAATTCTGTCAATCACTATCTTATCTGGAAGATTAACTCCCACTTGATTCAAGCGATTGTAGTACCCAGACAATCTGAGCACATGCTCACTGCTTGAGCTATTCTCCTCCATCTTTTTAGCTATAGAACTTGTTGGAGACTTCATATCTCTCAACTCGGGTATTTGCTTGAAATATTAACTTCAACTTCTGGAACATCTCATATGGTCCATGACATTCAAAACATCTTTGAAGTCCCGATTCTAAGCCGTTAAGCATGGCGCACTAAACTATCAAGTAGTCATCATATTGAGCTAGCCAAACGTTCATAAAGTCTGCCTCTACTCCTGCAACAGGTCTGTCACCTAGCGGTGCATCAAAGACATAATTCTTCTGTGCGGCAATGAGGATAATCCTCAGATCACGGATCCAATCCGCATCATTGCTACTAACATTTTTCAACATAATTTTTCTCTAGGAACACAATAAACTCGGAGCAACATCGCAAGCTATTGATCTACAACATAGATATGCTAATACTACCAGGACTAAGTTCATGATAAATTAAAGTTCAATTAATCATATTACTTAAGAACTCCCACTTAGATAGACATCCCTCTAATCCTCTAAGTGATCACGTGATCCATATCAACTAAACCATGTCCGATCATCACGTGAAATGGAGTAGTTTTCAATGGTGAACATCACTATGTTGATCATATCTACTATATGATTCATGCTCGACATTTCGGTCTCAGTGTTCTGAGGCCATATCTGCATATGCTAGGCTCGTCAAGTTTAACCTGAGTATTCTACGTGTGCAAAACTGGCTTGCACCCATTGTAGATGGACGTAGAGCTTATCACACCCGATCATCACGTGGTGTCTGGGCACACGAACTTTGGCAACGGTGCATACTCAGGGAGAACACTTTTTATCTTGAAATTTAGTGAGAGGTCATCTTATAAAGCTACCGTCGAACTAAGCAAAGTAAGATGCATAAAAGATAAACATCACATGCAATCAAAATATGTGACATGATATGGCCATCATCATCTTGTGCCTTTGATCTCCATCTCCAAAGCATCGTCATGATTTCCATCGTCACCGGCATGACACCATGATCTCCATCATCTTGATCTATATCAATGTGTCGTCACATGGTCGTCTCGCCAACTATTGCTCTTGCAACTATTGCTATCGCATAGCGATAAAGTAAAGCAATTATTTGGCGCTTGCATCTTATGCAATAAAGAGACAACCATAAGGCTTCTGCCAGTTGCCGATAACTTCAACAAAACATGATCATCTTATACAACAACTTATATCGCATCACGTCTTGACCATATCACATCACAACATGCCCTGCAAAAACAAGTTAGACGTCCTCTACTTTGTTGTTGCAAGTTTTACATGGCTGCTACGGGCTAAGCAAGAACCGTTCTTACCTACGCATCAAAACCACAACGATAGTTTGTCAAGTTAGTGTTGTTTTAACCTTCTCAAGGACCGGGCGTAGCCACACTCGGTTCAACTAAAGTTGGAGAAACTGACACCCGCTAGTCACCTGTGTGCATAGCACGACGGTAAAACCAGTCTCACATAAGCGTACGCGTAATGTCGGTCCGGGCCGCTTCATCCAACAATACCGCCGAACCAAAGTGTGACATGCTGGTAAGCAGTATGACTTATATCACCCACAACTCACTTGTGTTCTACTCATGCATATTACATCAACGCATAAAACCTGGCTCGCCACTGTTGGGGAACATAGTAATTTCAAAAATTTCCTACGCACATACAAGATCATGGTGATGCACAGCAACGAGAGGGGAGAGTGTGTCCACGTACCCTCATAGATCGAAAGCCGAAGCGTTAGCACAACGCGGTTGATGTAGTCGTACGTCTTCATGATCCGACCAATCAAGTACCGAATGCACGGCACCTCCGAGTTCTGCACACGTTCAACTTGATGACGTCCCTTGAACTCAAATCCAGCCGAGTGTTGAGGGAGAGTTTCGTCAGCACGACGGCGTGGTGACGATGATGATGTTCTATCGATGTAGGGCTTCGCCTAAGCACCGCTACGATATGATCGAGGTGGATTATGGTGGAGGGGGGCACCGCACACGGCTAAGAGATCAAGAGATCAATTGTTGTGTCTATGGGGTGCCCCTGGCCACGTATATAAAGGAGTGGAGGAGGAGGGGCCGGCCAAGAGGAGGAGGCCCGCCCAAGGGGGGGCAATCCTACTCCAAGTAGGTTTCCCCCCCCCCCCCCCGTTTCCTATTCCAACTAGGAGAAGGGGAAAGGAGGAGGTGGAGAGAAGGAAGGAGAAGGGGGGCCGCGCCCCCTTCCCTTTCCCAATTCGGATTGGGGCAAGGGGGGTTGCGTGCCACCTCCTGTTGCCTCTCCTCTTCCACTACTTTGGGCCCATGAGGCCCAATAACCCCCGGGGGGTTCCGGTAACCCCCCGGTACTTTGGTATATATCCGATAACCCTTGGAACCATTCCGGTGTCCGAATATAGTCGTCCAATATATCAATCTTCATGTCTCGACCATTTCGAGACTCCTCGTCATGTCCGTGATCACATCCGGGACTCCGAACAACCTTCAGTACATCAAAACTCATAAAATCATAATATAACCGGCATCGAAACGTTAAGCGTGCGGACCCTACGGGTTTGAGAACTATGTAGACATGACCGAGACATGTCTCCGGTCAATAACCAATAGCGGAGCCTGGATGCTCATATTGGCTCCCACATATTCTACGAAGATCTTTATCAGTCAGACCGCATAACAACATATGTTGTTCCCTTTGTCATCGGTATGTTACTTGCCCAAGATTCGATCGTCGGTATCTCAATACCTAGTTCAATCTCGTTACCGGCAAGTCTCTTTACTCGTTCCGTAATACATCATTCCGCAACTAACTCATTTAGTTGCAATGCTTGCAAAGCTTAAGTGATGTGCATTACCGAGAGGGCCCAGAGATACCTCTCCGACAATTGGAGTGACAAATCCTAATCTCGAAATACGCCAACCCAACAAGTACCTTTGGAGACACCTGTAGAGCACATTTATAATCACCCAGTTACTTTGTGACGTTTGGTAGCACACAAAGTGTTCCTCCGGTAAACGGGAGTTGCATAATCTCATAGTCATAGGAACATGTATAAGTTATGAAGAAAGCAATAACAACAAATTAAACGATCAAGTGCTAAGCTAACGGAATGGGTCAAGTCAATCACATCATTCTCCTAATGATGTGATCCCGTTAATCAAATGACAACTCATGTCTATGGTTAGGAAACATAACCATCTTCGATCAACGAGCTAGTCAAGTAGAGGCATACTAGTGACACTTTGTTTGTCTATGTATTCACACATGTATTATGTTTCCGGTTTAATACAATTCTAGCATGGATAATAAACATTTGTCATGATATAAGGAAATAAATAATAACTTTATTATTGCCTCTAGGGCATATTTCCTTCACTTGATGGCATGGAGATCGTCTCCGCGAGCCATATGGATATGGAGGATAAAGTTCTCAATCCAGACCCCAGGGTCTGTGGTCCCGTCGTATGCCTCTATGTTCACTGGTTTGAATCCTTCTAGAAATTCGTGGTCCAGCACCTCATCGGTGAAACATAGGGGGTGTGCGGCACCCCTATATTTGGATATATCATGGCGTTCAGACGGTTGTGGTATTCGGTTTTGGTTTTGTGCCGAAGCGCGCTTCCTAGATCCATAGATGGATCTGGTCGTACTGATTTTTTGGCGCAAGTCCTCACGTAGATCATGTGTTGACTTATGTGCGGCCTTGTTAGCCGCTCTATCGCGGTCACAAGGTGGTTGATCCAGCCGGTTGGCCATTTTATTTTTTCGGCTGTGTGGGCTCTAAGGCCTCATCGTCGAATTCAGGTAATAGCTTGTGCTTTGGATAGCTCTTTGTGTGGTAACTTTCACCATACTTTTCTTCGTTGTCGAGCACTTTGTTCCACCTGCTATTGAGCGTATTTTGTGCGGCCTTAAGCCTTTGCTTCTGCTTCTTCAGACTCCTCGCTGTGGCAATAAGCCTTCTGCGGAGGTTCTCTTGTTCCAAGTGCGTTTCCGGGATGATGTGTGCATCTTCATCCGGACTGTTTTCCTCCCCAAAGGGGGTTTGATGAGGTTTATCCTCGGCATCGCCGTGTTCGGACACCGAATCCATACTATGTTCGCCGTTTGCAGTTTCATCGTGCTCTGCCGCTGGGTCAATGTGGTCGTCGTTTCCTATGGAGTCGACTGGAGTGTTATTTTCTCTTGCGTTGTTATCGTTGTTTTTGCCGAGGCGGGATTTTGAGCGGCGCCTACACCGACGCTTTGATTGCTTCTTGAGGGAGCTATTCTTCGCTGCATCCTGCCGTTCTTCGCCATTGTTTTCTTTGGGTGTATCCACCATGTATATGTCATGTGGTGAAGTGGTTGTCCAGCGCCCTGTGGGCACTGGTTCCTGTTCCACTCCTGCATCGTCGTCCATGCCGTCGATGTCTTCGGAGTCAAAATCGAGCATGTTGGTTAAATCATCGACAGAGGCTACTAAGTGGGTGGTGGGTGGGCAGCGAATTTCTTCGTCGTCCGCATCCCATTCTAGACGGACATAGTTCGGTCAAGGATCTCCTGACAAGGAGAGAGACCTTAATGAATTTAGCACGTCGCCGAAAGGTGAGTGCTGAAAGATATCCGTGGAGGTGAACTCCATGATCGGCGCCCAATCGGATTTGATAGGCACGGATGCAGGCGGCTCGGAGTCCGTGGCCAGAGACGAATCCAGTGGTTCGGCAACACGGCTCTCGTAAGGGGTGAAGTCAGTATCCGGCTCCATCGCCACTGAGAGTGCGGCCTCCATGGTGGGGTCTATCCCCCCGTCCTCGGATGGCGCAATTTGCTCCGGATTGAGGGCCGGAGTAGTTGCAGGTGTGATCTCCCGAACACTGTCCGATGGCAGAGTTACGTCATGCTCGTCGTGATTGTGCAGCGCACCTGACATGGGCTCGAATCCGTCGAAGATCAAGTCTCCACGGATATCGGCAGTGTAGTTTAAGTTTCCGAATGTGACCTGATGGCCAGGGGAGTAGCTCTCGATCTGCTCCAAATGGCCAAGCGAGTTGGCCCGCAGTGCGAAGCCGCCGAATACGGAGATCTGTCCGGGGAGGAAAACCTCACCCTGGACCGCATCGTTACCGATGATTGAAGGAGCCATCAAGCCTTACGGTGACGGCATAGTGGAACTCTCAATGAAAGCACCAATGTCGGTGTCAAAACCGGCGGATCTCGGGTAGGGGGTCCCGAACTGTGCGTCTAAGGCGGATGGTAACAGGAGGCGGGGGACACGATGTTTACCCAGGTTCGGGCCCTCTTGATGGAGGTAATACCCTGCGTCCTTCTTGATTGATCTTGATGATGTGAGTATTACAAGAGTTGATCTACCACGAGATCGTAGAGGCTAAACCCTAGAAGCTAGCCTATGGTATGATTGTTGTTGTCCTACGGACTAAACCCTCCGGTTTATATAGACACCGGAGGGGTCTAGGGTTACACATAGTCGGTTACAAGGGAGGAGATCTACATATCTGTATTGCCAAGCTTGCCTTCCATGCTAAGGAGAGTCCTATCCGGACACGGGACGAAGTCTTCAATCTTGTATCTTCATAGTCCAACAGTCCAGCCAAAGGATATAGTCCGGCTGTCCGGAGACCCCCTAATCCAGGACTCCCTCACTCCATGACATTCAAAACGTTGTTGAAGTCCCAGTTCTAAGTCGTAAAGCATGGCACACTGAACTATCGAGTAGTCATCATCTTTGCTCTGCTAGTCTGGTGTTGCTCCTGCAGCAGGTTTGGCACTTAGCAGTGCTTCCAGGACGTAATTCTTCTATGCAGCAATGAGGATAATCCTCAAGTTACGGACCCAGTCCGTGTAATTGCTACCATCATCTTTCAGCTTTGCTTTCTCAAGGAACGCATTAAAATTCAACGGAACAACAGCACGAGCCATCTATCTACAACAAACATAGACATGCAAAATACTAGCAGGTACTAAGTTCATGATAAATTTAAGTTCAATTAATCATATTATTTAAGAACTCCCACTTAGATAGACATCCCTCTAAACATCTAAGTGATCACGTGATCCAAATCAACTAAATCATAATCGATCATCACGTGAAATGGAGTAGTTTTCAATGGTGAACATCACTATGTTGATCATATCTACTATATGATTCACGCTCGACCTTTTGGTCTCAATGTGCTGAGGCCATATCTGCATATGCTAGGCTCGTCAAGTTTAACTTGAGTATTCTGCGTGTGCAAAACTGGCTTGCACCCGTTGTAGATGGACGTAGAGCTTATCACACTCGATCATCACGTGGTATCTGGGCACGACGAACTTTGGCAACGGTGCATACTCAGGGAGAACACTTTTATCTTGAAATTTAGTGAGAGATCATCTTATAATGCTACCTTCAATCAAAGCAAAATAAGATGCATAAAAGATAAACATCACATGCAATCAATATAAGTGATATGATATGGCCATCATCATCTTGTGCTTGTGATCTCCATCTCCGAAGCACCGTCATGATCACCATCGTCACGGTGCGACACCTTGATCTCCATCGTAGCATCGTTGTCGTCTCACCAACTATTGCTTCTACGACTATCGCTACCGCTTAGTGATAAAGTAAAGCAATTACAGGGCGATTGCATTGCATACAATAAAGCGACAATCATATGGCTCCTGGCAGTTGCCGATAACTCAGTTACAAAACATGATCATCTTATACAATAAAATATAGCATCATGTCTTGACCATATCACATCACAACATGCCCTGCAAAAACAAGTTAGACGTCCTCTACTTTGTCGTTGCAAGTTTTACGTGGCTGCTACGGGCTGAGCAAGAACCGTTCTTACCTACGCATCAAAACCACAACGATAGTTTGTCAAGTTAGTGAGACCGGGCGTAGCCACACTCGGTTCAACTAAAGTTGGAGAAACTGACACCCGCCAGCCACCTGTGTGCAAAGCACGTCGGTAGAACCAGTCTCGCGTAAGCGTACGCGTAATGTCGGTCTGGGCCGCTTCATCTAACAATACCACCGAACCAAAGTATGACATGCTGGTAAGCAGTATGATTTGTATCGCCCACAACTGACTTGTGTTCTACTCGTGCATATAACATCAACGCATATAACCAAGCTCGGATGCCACTGTTGGGGAACGTAGTAATTTCAAAAAAATCCTACGCACACGCAAGATCATGGTGATGCATAGCAACGAGAGGGGAGAGTGTGTCCACGTACCCTCGTAGACTGAAAGCGGAAGCGTTAGCACAATGCGGTTGATGTAGTCATACGTTTTCACGATCCGGCCGATCAAGTACCGAACGCACGGCACCTCCGAGTTCTGCACACGTTCAACTTGATGGCGTCCCTCGAACTCCGATCCAGCCGAGCTTTGAGGGAGGGTTTCGTCAGCACGATGGCGTGGTGACGATGTTGATGTTCTACTGTCGCAGGGCTTCGCCTAAGCACCGCTACAATATTATCGAGGTGGACTATGGTGGAGAGGGGCACCGCACACGGCTAAAAGATCCAAGAGATCAATTGTTGTGTCTATGGGGTGCCCCTCTCCTTCGTATATAAAGGAGGAGAGGAGAGGGCCGGCCAAGGGGAGGAGGCGCGCCCAAGGGGGGAGTCCTACTCCCACCGGGAGTAGGACTCCTCCTTTTCCTATTTGGAGAGGGAGAGGGAAGGAACAGGAAGGAGGGAGGAAGGAAAGGGGGGCCGGCCCCCTTCCCAATTCGGATTGGGCTTGGGGGGCGCGCCCCCTCCCTTGCTCCTTCCCCCTCCTTTCCACTAAAGCCCATTAAGGCCCATATACCTCCTGGAGGGTTCCGATAACCTTCCGGTGCTCCGGTATTATCCCGATCTCACCCGGAACCATTCCGGTATCCAAATATAGTCGTCCAATATATCGATCTTTACGTCTTGAACATTTTGAGACTCCTAGTCATGTCCGTGATTATATCCTGGACTCCGAACTACCTTCGGTACATCAAAAACCATAAACTCATAGTATAACCGTCATCAAACTTTAAGCATGCGGACCCTACGGGTTTGAGAACTATGTAGACATGACCGAGACACGTCTCAGGTCAATAACCAATAGCGAAACCTGGATACTCATATTGGCTCCTACATATTCTACGAAGATCTTTATCGGTCAAACTGCATAACAACATACGTTGTTCCTTTTGTCATCGGTATGTTACTTGCTCAAGATTCGATCGCCGGTATCTCAATACCTAGTTCAATCTCGTTATCGGCAAGTCTCTTTACTCGTTCTGTAACACATCATCCCGCAACTAACTCATTAGTTGCAATGCTTGCAAGGCTTAAGTGATGTGTATTACCGAGTGGGCCCAGAGATACCTCTCCGACAATCGGAGTGACAAATCCTAATCTCGAAATACACCATCCCAATAAGTACCTTCGGAGACACCTGTAGAGCACCTTTATAATCACCCAGTTACGCTGTGACGTTTGGTAGAACACAAAGTGTTCCTCCGGTAAACGGGAGTTGCATAATCTCATAGTCATAGGAACATATATAAGTCATGAAGAAAGCAATAGCAACAAACTAAACGATCAAGTGCTAAGCTAATGGAATGGGTCAAGTCAATCACATCATTCTCCTAATGATGTGATCCGTTAATCAAATGACAAATCTTTGTCTATGGCTAGGAAACATAACCATCTTTGATTAACGAGCTAGTCAAGTAGAGGCATACTAGTGACACTCTTTTTGTCTATGTATTCACACATGTATCATGTTTCCGGTTAATACAATTCTAGCATGAATAATAAACATTTATCATGATATAAGGAAATAAATAATAACTGTATTATTGCCTCTAGGGCATATTTCCTTCACAGTGGTGGCCCGGTAGTGCTTGCTCGTGGTGGTGTGGGTGCTGGTGGCTAGTTTCTGACGGGGCTCCGCCTTTCTTTGCGGGCGCGTGAGGCGTGGGAAGATGGCGTGATGGTGGCTCATGGTGGGTTATGATGGGGGCTAGCATGGGGGTGGAGGGTCAGAGGCTTCGACGGCCGGCACTACCGATGCTTCCCGATGACCAGAGATGTCGGTCCTGGGCCGCTCCCCGTTGAGATCTAGAGTGACTAGATCTGACGGGGCTCTGACTATTGTGTCCTTTAGAGGTGCTGCCGGCAGGTGGCTAGCGACGCGATCCCGAGTGCGAGGGCTTTCTCCAACCCCGCGGTCTAGTGCTTGCTCGCTAGCCAGCCGTGGTGGCGATGTTACCCGGCTATGGCCCGCCTCCGGCTGGCCGTGAGGTGGGACCTCAAGGGTTGGTGGGGAGGTGCCTACCTCCCCTCCGGGCGGTGGTGTCTGCGTGTTATGGCGTCAGTGAGAGGTTCATAGTAGGATGCCGGGGCGGGGGCCTTGGGTGGCGGGCTACTCGGTCGGCTATCCGATAGGTCATCGAGTAGCGGTGGTGGCGATGCTCCTCGGTCGTGTGGACGACGAGGAGTGTTGCATTGGAAGGCCTTGGCGTCCTCTCTGCCACGGCATGGGAGGTGCCCAGATCTGGCTCTGGTGATCTCGGCTTCATCGTGGCGGCTGGCTCAAATCTTGTATGGCTCGGGGAAGTGATTGGGTGAAAGCTCTGTGCTTCGGCGCCAACAACGACGACACCCGCGGGTGCCGCTTTCCTCATGAGGACGTTGCGTAGCTCACTTCCCCCGTCAGAGCTCCTGGTAAATACCTTGGTCCGTTTCGTCGAATGCGGCAATGGCGACGCTTTGTGCCGTTCTCCCTCTTGAGGGTGTTGCCGAGGAGCCCGTGTGTCGTTGGTCGTTGCTAGTGTAGTCTTTAGGTCCTGCTTTTTTCTTGCTTGGTGTCATAGTCGTGTTTCGACCATGTATCGTGTCCCTTTTTTTGAGTTCTGCTTTGTTTGTGGGTTTCGTCACCACCATGTATCGTTCGCCGTGTACTTGCGATCTTTGCTTTACCTATAAAGCGGAGCGAAAGCCTGTTTCTGAGAGGGAACAGAAACTCCTTCACCCGTGACAATACCACCTTTTCAGCGAAAAGATAAGCTTCAAACTCAGTCGTTAATTTGTATCAGAAGTTTTGAACTTTTGGAATCAAGGGTGGTGTAGAGGTTAGCGAAGCAAGGCTCTCGTGATTTTACAAGAGGGCGGTTAGATGCAAGTGCTTAGGTAGTAGCGTGTTATTTTCTGCCGTTCTTGCAATTGGTTTATGCTTACTCCTACATGCAAAAAAAAATAATGTCAGGACCAACAGACATAGTATATTAGGGTGAGACAGACATATGCCAAACATGTGATGAGATGCAGGCGTTCATATGCAGATTTTTGGTCTAAGTTAGCTGCGTGTCATCTGATGGCCATGCCGTGGATTTCCCGATCCTATCACCAGGGGAAACTGTGCAAGGTGATTTAGTGCGGTTTCATATCCCTTCGTCCCATAATATAAAAGCGTTTAAAGAGTACATACTATTTAGAAAGAAGCATAACAGAAGATAAAGTTACAGCGGTTATAAACCGCACTTCCGGATTTAGTCATATGGTTTCACTTTCTAACAAAATCCAGTCGAATCGAGGTTGGAGCAGCCGGACCGGTATAGCCTAATATTTCAGTCACTGGTGTGACTAGTCAGCAGTGACAGTGGCATTCCTACTCCGACATGGACAGCTGAGAGAGATCGATGTTAACTCAATCCAGCATACTGTCAACTGCTCCGATACAAAAAACTTTGCATTACCGAGCCATCTGCTTCCGCAATCAAACACGTGCCCAGGGCTGGAACGAGTCCTTCATGTTTGACAATGCATTTTGTGCTTGTGACCAAGGCTAGATATAGCCTACACCGCTTTGCAGCATCAATAGCACATTAGCTACTTCGTACTAGTATGATTTAGGCCTTAACGACCGATGGGTTGGCAGGCTCTCCGATGCTTCGCCGGGGCCGCCGTGTTGATCCTTCTTATAGTCATGCCGGTTTAGTGCGTCCGACGACCGGCTTGTCCCCGGGAAGCCGCTCTCCCCTGGCTCCACCATCGTCTCCGACGGCGGTGCCTTCGCCTTGGGCTTCTTCGCCCCCTCCAACTCCACTCCCACCAAGCTGTACCTGGGCGTCTGGTACAATGACATCCCCGAGCTCACCGTCGTGTGGGTCGCCAACCGAGAAACCCCGGCCACCAACACCACTTCGTCTGCATCACCGACACTCTCCTTCACCAACACCTCCAATCTCGTTCTCTCCAAACGAGATGTTGGTGAACGTGTTCTTTGGGCAACAAGCAACGTGGGTGCTGCACCAGCGTCATCTCCCCCGACGACGGCAGTGCTTCTGAACACCGGCAACCTCGTCATCCGCTCGCCAAACGGCACCATGCTGTGGCAAAGCTTTGAACACCCGGCCGACACGTTCCTCCCCGGCATGAAGATCCGGTACAGGTACGGGGCGCGTGTGGACAACGAGCGCATGGTGGCCTGGAAGGGCTCTAGCGACCCCTCACCAGGGCGCTTCTCCTTTGGGGTCGATCGGAACACGCTCCTCCAGACGTTCCTCTCGGACGGGTCACGCCCGGTGTTACGTAGCGCCACATGGATGGGAGACCTAGTGATGAGCCAACGCATGAACAACAACTCCATTATCGTCTACACCGCCTTCGTTGACAACGAGGAAGAGATATATATGTCACGTACACCCTCTCCGAAGGTGCCGCCCACACAAGGTACGTGGTGACGTAGCTACTCAGGCGAGTACCAGCTCCAAAGCTGGAGTAGCTGGACATCGACATGGGATGTCCTCTGGAAGTGGCCGTCCGCCGAATGCACCCGCTACGGTTACTGCGGCCCATACGGCTACTGCGACGAGACGGTGTTGCCAGCCCCATCATGTAAATGCCTTGACGGTTTTGAGCCAGCAAACATTGAGGAGTGGGCAAATGGTAGGTTCTCGACCGGCTGCCGACGGAAGGAGCCGTTGCACGGTTGCGGCGATGGTTTCTTGGCCTTGCCAGGGACGAAGTCACCAGACAGGTTCACTCGCGTAGGCGGTGGCGGGAGTACATTCGAGGAGTGTGCGGCCGAGTGCAACCGCAACTGCTCATGCGTTGGGTACGCATATGCGAAATTGAGCAGCGGCAGGTCCGGCGGAGATGTGGCAAGGTGCTTGGTGTGGGCTGGGGAGTTGGTTGACACCGGAAAGTCTAGCGCAGAGCTCGGCGGAGAAACACTCTATATTCGGCTTGCAGGCATGGATGCATCTACTGGTACAAAACTCGGTTTCTTGCTCTTTCTCCAACTTTTTTTTTTGAGTAATTCTCGCTCTTTTATCCAATTGGTTCCCCTACTGGTTTTGTCATTTCTTCCTCTTTTTGTTGGTGGTTTTTGTCTTCGCTTCCATATTTCTCTCTCCACAATGTTTTTTCTCTTATGGTATACATATGTTTTTCTCTTATGGTATACATATTTCCTGCATAGGTAAAAACTCTCAAGGACGAGCTCTTTTATGGTACCCTGCGTCAACTATTGGCCGTCCAATCATGAAATCTAATGGTGGCGATCGTTCAGTACTGCTCCAATTTGCCAAAAGAATGGCAAGCGGTATAGCTTGCGCTCCTTCGCTCAGGTCCTCCAGTATCAAATCCTGATGGCATTTTGGGAAGTAACAGCCCGCCCGTCTCGACCTACGGCCGGGGACTCGACCTCCGCGGCGAT
Organism: Triticum urartu; assembly: GCF_056163025.1. Taxonomy (NCBI): domain Eukaryota; kingdom Viridiplantae; phylum Streptophyta; class Magnoliopsida; order Poales; family Poaceae; genus Triticum; species Triticum urartu. Next base: position 61,786,174 of record NC_141874.1, on the reverse strand, counting down.
GCCGGCTGGGCCGGCAAGGTGCAGCACCTTCGAACCGACGTCTATGCCTTCCGGACTGGCGCACGCTGCTCACCCGCGATGGCGACTGGCTGCTGGCTGCGGGCTGCCCCGACCTGCCCTCTTGGATCGCGCTGACTGCGGAGGCGGGAGTGGACGAGTAGCAACTGCTGTGCTGCGGCGTGTGCACGGCAGCTGTTGATGCGGGTGTGGACTGTGGAGGCGAACGGGCACTCGTGGCTGGGTGTGTGCATGCGGGACAATCTCCAGGGGCTCATCAATGGCGGACAGAGGGCACCGGCTTCAGCAAGACGATGCTACGATAGATGAAAACGACGGGAAAGAGGCGCGGAGGAGCGGCAGGTCAGCACAGGCTCGATGGACGCGACGTGATGGCCAGGGACGCAGTGAAGACGGCGAGGGAGCGCGTTGGTGCCGGTGGTGATCCTCGGGTGCGTCGAATAAGACGAGCTCAAGGCGGAGGTCGTGGTCGAGAACGACGGCTCGGGGGGTGCCTCCGTCCAAATACCGGAGCAGGAGGTTGAAGGAGACCGTGGAGGAGTCGTGGGACATGGCGGCGGGGCTTCCCGTCTTGGTTCTCCGTCACCATTATCTGCCGATCCACGACGTCACTGAAGTTCATTCAGAAATCTATCTCTATTGCTATCCTACCCTCACAAAATATACCGCTCCCTTCCCTGTTAGCAGTATAGGGTACCGTAAAAACTCTCAAGGACAAAGAGCAATGCAGTGAGGATTGTGCTACCAGTTTTTGGCAGCAGTGTTCTCGTGCTCATATGCATCTCCCTGGCATGGTTCAAATTCAAAGGTACCTTTAGTTACTAACACTACACCATGGACGTCAATAGGAGGCACTTTGAAATGCCTCAGAAGGCCCGTATAATGCCAGCCTAGAGAATAGAAGGCATTTTTAAAATATGCTAGAGATGGTCACGAAGGGAAAGGTCTTTGAAGGCACTTTTCCAGAATGCCTCAGAAGCTCAACATATAGGGGCATTTTCTAAATGCCAGCAAGCTCAATTTGAGGCATTTTTTCAGAATACCTCGAAAGAAACACAGAGGCGTTTTCTAAATTGCCACTAAATTTTTTGTGTGGCATAACTCATACTGCCTTCAAAACATTTTTGTGGCATTTCCTAAGATTGCCTCTGAAACCATTTTGTGGCGTCTTTTGAATTGCCTCCAAAATGTTTCTAAGGCACATAAGAACGCCACAAACTTTACACAGGTACTCCCTCTGTCCGGAAATACTTGTCTTAGGAATGGTTGTATCTAGACTTATTTTAGTTATAGATACATCCATTTTCAACCATTTCTAAGACAAGTATTTCCGGACGGAGGGAGTATATAGGAATATGATTAAAAACACTGTTACAGCAAGCTCACTAATTTGCAACCATTGTACAAACACACATATACAATAGTAGAACAAGATTGAGAGGCTTGCATCGGCTAGAAGTATCATCGTGCAAGCGAATAATGTAAAGCATCAGAACATCTTCACAAATTTGAAAATGACATCAAAGTATCAATCACCAACACAGGGCCAACAATGTAACACACAGGTACACTACCTACTTTTGTGACAACAATGTAACACACAGGTAAACTGCCTACTGCTGTGACAACAATGTAAAGAGTGTTCCAGCTTGATGCAATCAATTAGAAGTACACAAACCAATCAGCTGTGTGTCCCATTCAACTTCGACTTTTGGATGGCATCTACAAGAGCAAAGACTCTTCTTAGCACTGTAACAGGGTTACAGAGACAGGCATGTAAAATGATGTAAATAATAAAACTTAAACCTATTTTTGTTTGTGCAATTAAACTTAATCTATCATTCAAACAGTAACATGAGTAGGTACAGCATTCATTCTTTCTGACTAGTCGATGTGGCATCCAAACATCACTGTAAAATGTAAAATAGGTAAATGATAAAGATCATTAAGGGGTGACAGGTATGTTTAAAACTGGACCATTGGTCATTGCCTCATTGGACTGAATCACTGAATAGATGATCAAGTTGGTACTAGCGAAAAAAGGGATAAACTTAAACCTATGCATGTTGTTCCATCTGAACCAGCTTGCGCGTGAACCATATGACTAGAGTTGTCAATTTGGAGAAGACTATTGGCCATCAGAATGTCCAGGTTCCACATGACACTAAGACAGCAAGAACTATTTTTAAGAACTGAAACATGGAGCCATCAATTCAAGGTGCAATAAATGTACAAACTTTACACAGGCATATAAGAATATGATAAAAAAAACTACTGTTACAGTAAGCTGACTAATGGACAAAACCTCTGGCTATTTTCACAACTTAAATGAGCATCTTAGATCACCAATACACATGTACACCTCTTGTCAAAACCTATTGTCACAATAACTCCAGATTATTGTCAAGGATTGCAGAGAAGAGGGTAGTAGATGAGCTGATCACTAAGTTCAGGTTAGGAAATTATATATCCACAAAAAACAGAGTTCAGAGTTAAGGAGCACTAGTACATATTCTTTGATATTAGGGCAACTCACCTTGACCATCTTTCGACTTTCCTCACTGCTCCATCCAACTCTTATCCATGCTAAACTCAACAAAACCAAGTGCTGCTATTATCAATGCTTGTCTGCTGCACAAGTACTACTATTAAAAGTAATATAAACAGTAATAAGTTCTACTACTAAAAGTAGATATGCATGGTGTCTTGCCGATAAAAGACAAGGCAGATATTATAATGACCATTTACAAGTACTATAATAACATTAAAAAAGCTTATGAAGTTATAATCAAATGCACTGAGCTTCACAAACACATGTAGGAGTAGTTGACATCTACTTTGAGTAACAGCAAATACATATAGCACACATATTTCTCCAAGGAAACAAAGTGTGGTCTAATTTTATTAAAAATGCACCATTATTTTGTTAAATGAAGAAAATGCAGTACCATTTGATCCGTCATATATGTCAACTGTCACACATGTGTGATTCTCAAAAAACCATTACACATGCACACACAAATACAGAGGAAAATTTGCAAGGCCCTCAAACTACCGTGCATTTCAGTTGTTCAAGAGGCATGGATATGAGCTGTCCAAACTTCATCTAGGCACTTCATACATCGCCAAACAATACAAGCACTATTACTGTGCAATTATAGTTATAGTGCTGTATCAGTTAGAGTACTATTATAGCAGATATAGTACTTCAACAACCACTGATTATGCTAGTGCAAAACTGCAAATATACAGTTTACTGCATCGATGTCAAACTAATTTGCACAGCTATAGTACTGTTATAGCAATTGACAAACTGCACAGCTAGGAGGTTTACAGGTTCAAACTATCACTGTCATGCATCTGTTCTAGACAAATATAGTACTTCAACAGCCACTGACTATGCTATGGTGCGAAATCGAGTTAAAAAATCATTACGGATGAAGAGACATTACCACAAACAGCTTGCGTGCAGACTTGAATCTGCTAGCTGCAATCCCAGGTAGAGTGACTTTGTCACACCCAGTGGTGTCGACCAAGGCCAATTAGGTCGTGCGTCCAGCCGTAGGCCTCGGCGACACGTCCAGCGACAGGCCTCGGCGGCCCGTCCGACCACGGGGATTGCGGCGGGTCAGCCGCGCGTCGAGCGGCGGTGGTCGAGGACGAACCTGGAGCGTGACCAGTAGGGGGCGTCGGCTCGTCAAGCAGCACGTCCAGCGGCAGGCCTCGGGGGCCCGTCCGACCGGCGGGATCTGCGGCGGGTCAGCCGCGCATCCAGCGGCGGTGGTCGAGGACGAACCTGGAACGCGTCGAGCGGCGGTGGTCGAGGACGAACCTGGAGCGCGACCGGTAGGGGGCTTCGGCTCGTCAAGCAGCACATCTCTAGGGGCAGCGCTGGTGAGCACGCGGCAGCAACGCCGGCCGTGGATCCCGGCCGGCAGCGGCGGAGCTCTCTATTGGTGTCGAGGGGTTTTCTAATTTTTTTCTCATCCACGAACCGTACCCAAGTGAGAGGTGGGAGGACTCTTTAGTCTAAATATTCTATACCTAAGGGTGTAAGTGAAAGATCCGGCGTTGCATCGGAGGCATTCTACCCAAAAATGCCTTCTAAACTGTACTGGCGTTTTTGCCGAACGCCCCCCAATAGTAAGCGATATTGAGGCATTTTGACATATGCCGGGAATGCAGGGAGCTTCGGAGGCGTTTTCTTGAAATGCCTACATAAGAACCATCTTTTGAGGCATTACTCGTAATTGCCTTCTATACTAAAGAATTTTAGGCAATTTACCAAGATGCCATCATAAAAATGCCTCCGATTGTTGACTGTGTTGTAGTGTAATCCTTAGGAAAATTTGTATTAGACCAACTTGGAAGTCAGACGCCTACTACCATAGTATGCCGTCACAATTTGGTTAAAAAATCTTCTCGACCACTTGAATAAGTAAAAGTACAACAAATAACGTTTAGGCGTTTTTTTTTTGTTTGGCCACTATGAGAGCGTTGTAACAATAACATGCAGTCTAGTAACAAAAAATATGGAAAGCAACCGTTGCTCTTAAAACACTCACTATATAAAAGGGGACAGGAAAAGCATAACAATGTCCAACATGGTGCAAATGGACTCAAGTGTCATCTGTGTTTTTCTCGGAGCGAATTGCAAAAAAAAAAAAAAACACCACATTTATTGGGAGCCCCAAAAATCTGCGGTTTTCCTTACTAAAATTCTCAATAAACACTGATGATAGGTTTGAAGTGATTAACCTAATTTTTTTACAGACCAGGCCAGTTGTAAGTGCTGACATGGCACAAAATTGTCAACATCGTTTATAAGGGGGAGTCTAGGGATCTAGGGGTGGTTTCCCAACACATGTATTTTGATTGCATGCATGGGTAGTTTTCCTTCAACTATGTCAGGTGATAGCCATATTGTCCGGTTGGCAATTTTGCCATGGTGGCAGCCATGCCTTGTCGGCTATTTCTTATTGTTTCATGAATTCATATATGGAAGTGTAACAAACATTAGTAGTTGCCGATGTCAAACTTATTTCTTATCCCTATGATATGCTCATTGAAATGACTGTAATATCATGGGAGCAGGCAAGAAATTTAAAAGGAGAAAGAACAAGAATATTAGGGTGGATAATGCGAGTACCTCTAATGAGCTTGGGGAAGAAAATCAGCCCCATGATCATGAATTCCCGTTTGTAAGATTTGAAGAAGTTGCCCTCGCAACTCACAATTTCTCTGAAACATACATGATTGGACAGGGAGGTTTTGGCAAAGTTTACAAGGTAACTCGTATAATATAAAGTTTTTGGTACTCATTCTAAATTAGGAGGGTAAATTTGTTCATATTTAAAACTGAAGTATAATGTTTGAATTATATTTATCTAGGGGATGTTAGGTGGTCAAGAAGTCGCAGTCAAGAGGCTAAGCAAAGATTCTCAACAAGGAACAAAGGAATTCAGGAACGAAGTAATTCTAATTGCCAAATTGCAACACAGAAACTTGGTTCGACTTCTGGGATGTTGTGGTGAGGGAGATGAAAAACTCCTGATATATGAGTATCTACCTAATAAGAGCTTAGATGCCACCCTTTTTGGTAAATATCCAGATATACTCACTATGGTTTCTGAAGACAACTCAAAAACATTTGATCTAACATTTGCTCTATCTACAGATGACTCGAGAAAATTGTTGTTGAATTGGGGAACACGGTTTAGCATAATCAAAGGGGTCGCAAGGGGACTTCTTTATCTTCATGAAGACTCAAGGTTGACCATAATTCACAGGGATCTTAAAGCTGCAAATGTTTTGCTAGATGTAGATATGAAACCCAAGATAGTTGATTTTGGTATGGCAAGAATCTTTGGTGATAACCAACAAAACGCAAATACCCAACGCGTTGTCGGAACATAGTGAGTAGCCTTGTAAGCCAACAACTCATGCTGACTTGTGAACAATTCAACTCCTGTTTGCTAACTCTTTCGAGTGAAATGCTCAAGCAGTGGCTACATGGCCCCTGAGTATGCGATGGAGGGCATCTTCTCTACCAAGTCCGACGTCTACAGCTTCGGCGTGTTACTACTAGAGGTCGTCACTGGTATTAGAAGAAACTCTAACAGTCAGACATCAAGTTTTCCTAACCTTGCAGTTTATGTGAGTACACACAAGATTTCTCACAGCTTTCAACATCATAAGTATACCAGGATTTTGTTTTTTGAAATTGTTTCCGTTCAACAACCTCACAGAAGACATGTGACCATTTTTATTGTTGCAGTCATGGAATATGTGGAAGGAAGGGAAGACGGAGGAATTGGCAGACTCATCTCTCATGGATACATATTCACCAGACAAAGTTTTGCTCTGCATCCATGTGGCACTCCTGTGTGTGCAAGAAAATCCAGATGATAGGCCCCTGATGTCAACTGTTGTGTTCGTCTTGGAGAATGGAAGCACCACACTTCCAGCCCCCAACCGCCCCGCCTACTTTGCCCGGCGGAGCATAGAAATGGAGCAAATTATGGTTGACATTCAGAGCTCTGTGAACGATTGTACTCTTTCGGAGATACAAGGGAGGTGAAAGATTCTGATCTAGTACTATATATGTGTATTAGAAATCTATTGCCTGAGAAAATGGTCTTTACATAGTTGGTTGGAGGGGCACCATCTTCCAAAGTTTTGTTTACTGCGTTCTTTTAGTGTCGTTAGCAATCTCAGTTTGCAAAAGAGAATTACTAATCATCGAGAAATTTAACCGATAACCAGCGAAAGTTCCGCATGAATCGATTCGGTGAAGATGATAGGCCACTGATGTGCTTACTTAGAAAGGAAATATGTGCTTCCTTTACAATAGAATGGCACGGTCAGACAATCAGCTTTAAAAGGTAGGAAGACAGGCAGGTTGATTAGTAGCCAAGACTCCATCATGGATTTCGAGTCGCTCGACTAGTCATGACTAGTCGTCGACTAGTCGACGAGTCGCAATTCCAGGGCCGACTCAGCCTCTCGACTCGACTCCTGGGATGAGTCGAGCGACTCGCGCGACTAGTCTCGACTAGTCGCGGTTTTTGGGTCGAACGACTCGAGGCAGTGCTGGATCTGGAGTACTCTCCCGCCGCCGTGCTGCTGCTGATGCTGTTGTGCTGCCTCGCTGCTGCTGAAGCTGAAGCTGAAGCGGCAAGAGGAGCGGGCTGGGAGGAGGAGCGGTGGCAAGAGAGCTGCTGCGGGGGAGTTGAGAGATCCATCGGTGGGAGGAGTGGTGGACTGATGGCAAGAGAGTGGCAGCAGAATGTGTGGCGGCTGTGGTGAGGGAGGAGGGAGTGTGGATTGTGGATTAGGTCACGGGAGGAGTATATAGCTACTAGATGGGCTTTTGGGCCACAGGGAAGTGCATAACTAGTGGCCCATCTCTCAGTTGGCCCTGGTTACTGCTGCTGGTGGTGTGCTCCTCCCCTCCTCCCCTGGTTGCTACTGCTGCTGCCGTGCACTTTGTGCTCCTTCCCTGACTGCCTGCTGCTTAACTCACTCGTCGACCGTGAGTCTAGACTAGTCACGACTAGTCTAGAGTCGCCCCTCCCAAGCGACCCGTCGACTCATCGAGTCATCGACTCGAAAACATTGGACTCCATAGATAGGGCGTTAGGAATATGTTCTTGGGAAGAAACGCTGAGTGGGAAGACGAACATCAGCTGATCAAAACCAACTCTTATTAGTTATTGGGTTCAAGTTCGTTTCTGGGCGGGTGTTGCAGCAGCAGTGCATCTCTTTGGGTTGCAAGTAAGTTTCCCCACTCTGACATAGAGATGGAGCCCATTATAATCCTAACCAAACGAACCCAGTTACACAAATTTCAAGTAGCCTTTTGATTTGCATATTTCAAATACACGGGAATAGGAAAAGGACGGGATATGAAATGCTGGGGCTATTGAAACCTATTGAAATTTAAAACAAAGGAATATGGAACCGAAGTTATTTGGTTGCATCATAGGAGAAATACGTGAATTTTCATTGGGGCCTATTCAATTTGCAGGATTCTCAAAATGCCCGATGGATAAAACACATGAATTGGATGTCATGACATGCCATTTTCTACATAAATAGGAACCACATGAATAAGCAAGTACAAATAGTTTGCTGTGGCATAGAAAAACCACATGACTTTTTGAAGGATTAGGTGCATAAGACATATTTGACATTTAAACAAAGGAAAACTTTCAATAGGTTCGATCATGAAATTTTCCATTTTTTCAATTGAGAGCATAGTGGGCCATATGAAAACTTCCCAAATACAATACAAATCAAAGCTTCATGAAAAATAATTATAAAGATTCTATTCCCATAATTTTCTGTGAAATTATTCTGAATCAAAGATCAAGAATTAGTTGTGTGCCATAGTAGCCAAAGATACATTTCCATGAGACAGGAGCCAATGGAAACTCAGTAATAGAATGCAGTGCATGAATTTTTTCTATGTGACACAATCCTGCAATTAAAACAATGTTCAATATCTCACCGCTGAGGAAGGAGATTAAGGTAACAATGTTCAAGTCCTTTTGTTGTAAAACTAAACAAAAAGAATGTCATTTTCTAGTGAAAGACCAAACAAGAATGCATTGTACTACTACGACCTGGAATCCTGGATGTTGGTGCTTGATGGAATGCATTCTAATTTTCTTTGCCATACCAAGTGATGGTGATACTTGGTCTAGCATATATGCGCTTATATCACACATGGAGCAAAAGCACTATAAACATGAATTTTGAGTCTAGCATATATGCGCTTATATCACACATACTTGGTTTATATTGAGTATTCATATGTCTGCAGGAAACCCACAAACTTGCACATTCATACAACTGTACGAAACATGCAGACTTGTAACGAGATTTACACCAACAATTTTCACATTTCTTTTGTTGAGCACTTAGAGGGGCATCTAAATTAAAGCGAAAAGACTTTCAATTGCAGATGGCCTGTGACGGACACAATCGCCTCTCTTTTCACCCATTTTCTCTGTTTCTTATCTGACAAAAGTTTACAGAGACGAATGCAACTCCAGAGTTTCATAAGTTTCCTGTTCTGAACAAAAAGGTCGGTGGAGTTTCAAACAGGCATTAAGCAGCAGGACGCAATATCAAGTACTGATCTCTAGTTTGAATGGCATAACCTAAAATTTTGTACCAGTAATTCATAATACAAATTTCCATTAGTACTGTTTATTTATTATTATGTTGACAAAGTAAACATCTACTAATTTCGCGGTACGTACATCATTCATGGTGATGGGTCCGGAGCAGTATCGCCTCTTGGGGAGACAGCAACGATGGGGCTCCGCACGACATGCTTCTCCGATACCCAGCTCAAGCTTCCCTCCACGTGCAGCTCCTCGCCCAAGCCGTGGCTGCTCACAGACACGCTGAAGGTCTTCTTCTCTCCAGTTTTGGAGAATGCCAGCGTCTCCGGGGAGACACGCACTGTCAGTGATCTTGGCGCATCCACCTTCGCCGTGAACGTCGAGTTTGCTGGCCCAACGTTCGTCACAGTCCGCTTCACTGTGAATAGCGTCGATGTCGCTGACACGGTTATCGTCGGGTAGTTAAGCTGCACGGCGTGGACCTTGGGCAGCTTCGCACAGGTCAAGCTTGAGTTGCGCACGATGGTTGCTAGGCCGCTGTCACCGAGGAGCCAGCAGATGTAGCCGGCGTAGTCGGTGACACTGAGGTCATACAACAAGCCAGGATCTGCGGCTCTGGTCGGGTTCACATGGCCGGCGCCTGTGTCATACACGCCGGCCTTCCTATGTTGCTCGTCCAAGATTGAGCCACCAGTGCTATTAACGATGTCCGACGTCGTTAGGATGGCAGACTTGATGGCGGCTGGCGACCAGTCAGGATGGATGCTTTTGATAAGCGCAGCGACACCACTGACGTGTGGCGTTGCCATGGATGTTCCTGATATGATGTTGAAAGTGCCCTTTCCAGAGCCCGTGCTTGGCGGCCACGCGGCGAGGATGTTGAGGCCTGGTGCCAATACATCCGGCTTTAGGATGCCGACGGCGATGACGCTTGGACCACGGGAAGAGAAAAAGGGCACGACGGGGGCCGGACGGACACCAAACAGTGTGTTGTTGTAGATGAGAGAGGCCACGGAGCTGCTCTCTGATGACGCGGCATAAGCTATGAGGACATCGCCGTCGGCCGAGCTCACCTGTACAACACTGGAGTTGTAATCCTGAACAATGGTGGCGTAGCCGCTGATTTCATCGTTGAAAAGCACCACACCAGCCGCACCAGCACCCACTATTCTGTGGATGTTGGACAGTTGAGTCTTCGACCTAGTGCCTTCGCAGACCAAGATCTTACCGGTGATGCCACTGCCACTCTTGTAATTGCAGTACCGTCGTTCCTCGGAGTAGAGGAGAGGGTGTGACTTTGAACTCGGACTCACTTTCTGGGTAAGTGCTTCTCCGTCGATGCTCTTGCCATTGCCGAGATGCAGGTTGGCAGCAAAGCTCCGATCCACGGAGCCGGCGGCGACCGTGAGCAACCACGGCGCCTCGTTGGTGATCGAGCCCGGCCTCGGACCGCTATTGCCGGCGGCGCACACCACGAGGATGCCCTTGGACACAGCACTGAATGCACCGATAGCAATGGGGTCCTCATCGAAGCTGGCACTCGAGTCACCGCCAAGGGAGAGCGAGAGCACGTCCACACCATCCTTGATGGCCTCTTCTAGGCCTGCCAGTACGGTAGATTGCTTACAGCGGCTATTGGCGCATACCTTGTACATGGCGATGTGAGCGCCAGGAGCAATTCCGGCCGCGGTGCCCTCGCCCACGCCCGCACCATGGTATGATGCGCCGGTGACGAAGTTCCCGGCGGCAGTGGACGAGGTGTGCGTTCCGTGCCCCTCTTCGTCGCCAAATTCATCACCCTGAACGAGTGACTTGGCACCGATGAGCTTGTTGTTGCACCGGGCCGCCTTGCACGAGCCCTTCCACCTTGTTGGGGGTGGCGAAACTCCATGATCGTCAAAGGAAGGGTGCGTCGCATAGAGACCGGTGTCGAGTAGTCCAATGATGACTCCCTTCCCGTAGCCAGCCCGGCTCCAGAACCCGGTGCCGTTCTTTAGCCCGAGGAACTCCGGCGTGTGGGTGGTCATGAGCTGCAGCGTTCGGTCCGGGAATGCACGCACGAACCCTGGCTTCTTAGCCATAGCGTCGAGCTCAGCGTCGGTGAGCCTCACGGCGAAGCCGCTGAACACCTCGGTGTAGGAGTGGAGAAGGCGCGGCTCGCTGGACTCATCCACCAACGAGGTCGGCAAGAAAGACTCGTGCCACTGGCGGTGGGCGTCTTCGCCGGCATTCGAGCGCGGTGGCTCTACGAGCACGATGTAAGCACGAGAAGCAACGGATTCTGTGGCATTTTGGTGTACGCTTGTGGCATCTGGATTGATATAGCAGAGTGAGAGCGTAGGAAAGAGGATTGCGAGCAAGAGAAGTGGCACGGAGAGGTTCGTAAACGACGCCATTCCTCAAGCCACGAACAGCTACACGAGGAAGATGATGGCAATGCTGGAATAGGATCAATCACCGGGTAATCTTTATACAGCACGAATGATTAATGCGTTGCCTTAATTTTTGGCATGTATTGATCACCGGGAAATCTTTATACAGCACGAATGATTAATGCGTTGCCTTATTTTTGGCATGTGTTAGATAAATCCAGCGCATCTTGGTAACACATTAATGACTTTAATTTGCGCTAAATCTGGAAGATATGATAAGGCTACTGGGATGGCAGGAACGTGGGTAATGCATCTACCCGGGATAGGGGATGTGGGGAAGGATATTTTCCATTCTCTTGATGATATTGAATAAATATACTCCTACTGAAGTATCTGCGAAATTGGAGGACAATTAATTTTTCAAAGTTAATACCTGCTGGTTCTGTATCCCCAGATATGATCTGCTGCCATCTCATAAATGAGTACGTACTACTCCCTCTGTACCGAAATACATGTCGCTGGAGCATCAGTCTGCTACTCCAGCGACATGTATTTCGGTACAGAGAGAGTATATGTCAATAGATCCTTGAACAAAAATATCGTAGTAAATGACAATATCTTAGCCATGAAATCAGGTGAGGTTGAACGGGTCATTTTCTATTGCGCTCAAAACGAGTTCTATCAACAGATTTTTAAACGAAAATTAGCAGGAGCTGCACTAAGAAATGGGAGAAAATGGCACTTTTTTTTTGCGGGGTTAAAGGGGCTTTCATTGCTCAGCTTGGAGGAAGATCCTCCATACATAATTCCGGTACATTAGCAAATCCAGATTTTAACCATATGAAAGTCCTAGCTTCTACTCAGCCAAACTCAGCTAGTCTATGCCCAACACAGTTTTGTGTCCTACTAATATGAGCAATTGAACTTTCTCTTTCACCAAGAAGTCTCTTAGCTTCAGAAATCATCATCGCATGTTGTGATTTATCTTCCTTCATTGACCGGATAGCCTGCACAGTAATCAGGCTGTCCATCTCCACGTCCACCGGCAAAGGAGACCATTGCATGGCAAAATTTAGGCCTTCGAGACATGTCGCCAGCTCCGCTTGCAAAGGATCTGCACAGAAGAGAAGGTTGGCATGCCGAAAAAATAATCGCCCCACTACTGTCCCTCAAGATCATGCCTGCACCAGAGGCGGGGCAGTACGAACCGTCGACGTTCAGTTTAACACGCCCAGGGGCTGGGGACTGCCACATATTATCCGGCGCTGGCGTGTTCTCCTGGTGCCTTGCCGGCGCCCTCCTCGCCACGGGCGCAAGCACCATCTTGCCCTTCATGTGATCACCGTCCGGGTCTCTTGGATAGCAACCAAAGATGCTTCATTGCTGAGCAGGAACCGGCATGAAGCCTCCACTGGGGGTGGCCTCTTCTCATGGACGATTCCATTCCGAACATGCCATGCACGCCACAACACCATAAGGACCCTCATGCGGTCATCAACCTGCAGGGGGTACAACACGCCGAGCAGCCACTCGATGCCCGTCGGCCTAACAGAATTGATGTCCGGTAAGCTCCAATGTTTCGCCATGGCTCGCCACAGTTCCACGGCCCGGGGGCACATGCAGAAAACATGGAACGTATACTCTCGTTCCATAGCACATAGCGGACATGTATCAGTAACCTCCAAGATTCTCGCTTTTTTGTTTGCCCAAGTGGCTAGATAGTTGGATGCAAGTTTCCGGGCGAATATGTGCACCTTTGGTGGAGCAGGGCACCTCCATATAAGTGCCCAGACGGCACGTCGCCCGTCCGGTGCCCTGCTCGCAGCGACTGAAGATGGCAGCATGCGCTCATCAAGAGCGAGACGGTACGCACTTCGCACCGAAAAGACGCCCGAGCGCTCAGCCGCCCAAGCAATGAAGTCGTCCGAGCGGCGAGATGAAGCTTTAATCTTCATAATCTTCATGACATCCACGGGAAGAAAATGTTGCTGTAGCAAGTTCACCTTCCAGTTCCCATGCTCGTCGAGCAGCTGGCTTACACGCCGTAGCCGGCAGCGACGACCTTGGGGGGAGATAGGCCCTCTCGCTAGCGGGTGGGGGATCCACTGGTCCCGCCATATGCGCACCGAGGCTCCATCACCAATGCGCCAAAATATGCCCTTCTTGAGTAGTTCGAGGCCATGGACGATGGCCTGCCAAGTAGGCGAGGCGTTTCCGCAAGAGACCGTGTCCTCCAAGTGGTCGTCAGGGTAGTAGCGAGCTTTTAGAACCTGCGCGCATAGGCTATCAGGATTAGATAAAAGTCGCCACGCTTGCCGGGCGAGCAGGGCTTGGTTGAAAAGGCGAAAATCCCCGGATCCAAGCCCCCCCCCCTATCTCCTTCGGTTTTATCAAAGTGTCCCATGCGCGCCAATGTGTCTTCCTCTTCCCTTCCCTCGCTCCCCACCAGAAGTTTCTAACCATGCGTGTGAGATCATCACAAACACTTCGCAGTAACCGGAAGACCCCCATAATGTACGTTGGTAGGGATTGGGCCACAGCCTTGATCAGAATCTCTTTTCCACCTTGGGATGCATCTTCTCCCCATGCTAGTATCCTCTTGGTTAATTGCTCTTGTAGACTTTGGAAGCGTCCTTTTGACATGCGACCCGTTGGCGTGGGCAGTCCCAAGTATCTCTCCTCGAAATGCAGGTTCTGCACTTGGAGCTCTAAGGTGACAGCAGTTTGGTCGTCCAGCCGGCACTTGGTACCAAACAAGATGGATCATTTTGAGGGATTGATCACCTGCCCCGTACACCTTGCATACTTGCTCAACGCATCCTTGATCTCCGTGGCCTCCGCTACATTTGCCCGAAAGAACAGCAGTGTGTCGTCCGCGAACAGGAGGTGTGATATACCACGCGCCCTAGGGCACACTCGCACCGGATTAATTAGTCCTTGCTGCACCTTCTGTCTCAAGAGAGCGCCCAAGCCATCTGCAACAAACAGCAAGAGAAATGGTGATAAGGGATCTCCTTGCCGTAGCCCGCGGGACGGTGCGAACGAATCCGAGCTAGCTCCATTAACTCTGATGCTATATGTCACCGAGGTCACGCACGTCATGATCCAGTGCACCCACCGGTGATCAAAGCCTAGCCTTTGCATCATTCGCCGTAGGAAATCCCAGTCCACTCTGTCATAAGCCTTAGAGAGGTCAAGCTTGTACGCACACGCGCTTCTGTTTGGGTCCTTCTCTTGTTTGATGGCATGAATACACTCAAAAGCTATGAAAGCATTATCAGTGATTAGTCTGCCTGGCACAAAAGCACTCTGTTCTGGGGCAATGATCTCATCCAAAAGTGGCCGCAACCGGTTCACAAGGCACTTAGAGATCACTTTGTAAATTACATTACATAAACTGATGGGTCGAAACTCTGTGAGACTAGTTGGGTCATTAACCTTGGGAATCAAGACAATGGACGTGGCATTAACACCATCGGGCATGATCACCGACTCAAAGGATTGTCGCACAGCTAGGATGATCTCCTCCTTCAAAGTGCCCCAATGCCGCTGGAAAAATCTAGCAGGGAAGCCATCGGGTCCGGGTGCTTTTAGGGGCCCTATTTGGAAGAGGGCATCACTGATTTCCTTGTCCGAGAAAGGGCCACACAATTTAGTATTCATGTCTGCAGTAATCTTAGGCTCAAAAAGCTGGATAACTTCCTCCGGATCAATGTGTGTGTCGGCTGCAAACATGCCTTCAAAGTATTCATGTGCCATTTTCAACATAGTGTTCTGATCCTGCTGCCATACGCCATTGGAGTCTTTCAGACCTTTAATTCTGTTTTTCCTAGCTCGCCACACAGCTTTGCGATGAAAAAACTTTGTATTCCAGTCTCCTTCTTTCAACCACGCAATGTGTGAGCGTTGCAGCCATAGCATCTCTTCCCGGTACAGCAACTCATTCATAGCATCCATTTCCTTCCGGATCTCTGCTATGTTTGCATTCATGTTTAAGAGCTCTTCTAATCGTGTCCGTGATTTTTCAAGTTCTCTAGTGACGTTTCCAAACTTTTTATTGCTTCATGAGTGCAGCTTGCCCATTATCTGACCCAATGCTAAATGGACATCCCGCAAATTTTTCTTGCTTCCTGCTTCTCTCCAGGATCTAGCCACCACTTCATCCAGAGCTGGTTCGCGTTCCCACATGAGCTCGTATCGGCGGCAGCGCCCTGGCCTTGGCGCCGTATCAGGTATACAACACACCAAAACAGGGCAGTGGTCCGAGCACGGGGACACCAAGTGCTTCACCGAAGCGTCCGCAAACATATCGCGCCATGCGTTTGTTGCCACTGCTCGATCCAACCTCACCTGGACATTTGCTCGCCCAGCTCTTCTATTATCGTATGTGAACTGGTAGCCTGCAAAACCCAGATCAATCAGTCCACAAGTTTTCAAAGCATCTCTGAATATAAGAATTTGCCCTGGGGCACGTGGCGTCTCGGACATATGCTCGTAGTCCCACATCGCTTCATTAAAATCACCGACCAGCATCCACGGCAGATTACTCATGCTATGCAGCCGACGGAGGCCATCCCAGACCAAGCCTCTATTTTCCACCCTTGGTTCCCCATACACAAAAGTGATATGCCAAGGTGGTTCTGTTGGAGCCAAACGGACATACACATCAATCCAATTTTTATTAGCCTCCTTGACTTCGACTATTACAGACTCATGCCAAAATAAAGCAAGACCTCCACTTTGACCTTCACTACTGACCCCCTCAAAACCAGTTAGGCCTAACCGAGGGCGAAGACGAAACATTTTATTTTTTGGTTGTCTAGTTTCACATAAAAACACAAACTTCGGGGAATGAGCACCCACAAGTGCTACAAGATCGCGAACTGTCCGAGAGTTCCCCGCCCCCCGGTAGTTCCAACTTAGGCAATTCATTGCTCCTGACGGGGCACCACAGACGGCCCCGTCAGTTTACCGGCGGCCCCCGGGCCGGTTGCCTCCATAACATCCTTACACTCCATGTCCCAGCCAGTCCCCTCCTTTGAAGCTCCTGTAGCAGAGCTCTCCAGATCATGGTCCACTTACCCTCTCTTTGGGGTTCCACCCGTAGGTATGTCCATAAAAGGCACAAGGGCCTTCTCTGCATTTTCCACCTGGGCTTGCTCGTACACCTTGTCACCCTGCCTTTTCCCTAGCACAGAGTCATTTATATCCATGGATTCAGAGGCCGAGCTGATAGAGTAGCCCGGTGCATCGAGGTCATGCAACGCTGGGATCATGTCATCCGGCCCCAGGCCTTCTGTATTTTTAGTCAGCGAACCATTCTTCCTGCTAGCAAGAACTTTCTTTGTTGGAATTGGACCTTTCTTCCTCTGCTGTTTCTGAGTTGTATGCTTGGTCTGACCTTGTGTCTTAGCCTCAAACTTGTTCGTCATCTCCCTCACCTTACTACACTCTGGTTCTTCATGTCCCTTTCGCAGTTCAAGGTTCCGGATATCTGCCGCCAGTACGGTTTCTTCCTCCTGCACACCCTTGGACTCCCCTTCCTCAAAGCCATCCAATGCGTCCACACGTGGTGGAATCTCATGTTGCTGCCGCTGGTGCATCCGGTGCGAGCTAGCATGGCTGGACGAGCTTCTCGCCGCTGGTGACGCTCCCTCGGCCTCTCCCAGGTTGAAGTTCAGGTCTCGACGGGCTCAAGGCTGTCCTGGAGAAGGGGTGTGTGCGGCTCTGAATTCATATTTCTTGAACGGTGAGCATCGGAGCGTTGTATCATAACCTTTTGAGGCAAAACCCCTGATTTTCTTCTCACAAGCATCCTCGTCATGTCCCATAAACCCACAGTGGAAGCAAAAGTGCGGAACACGTTCATATTTGAGCTTGAAAGTAGCCCTTTTAATTACTCCCTTTACCGGATACTCCAGCGTCACTTCCTTCTGTAAGCGTCTGTTGTATGGCACCTCCACTCGAATCCTTAGGAACTCGTTGGTGCCATGTCCAACAGCCGGCACATCCACATCAATGACTTCTCCGAGAGTGCTTCCCAGCACTTGACCACAAAGTCTAGTTTGTTTCTTGTATGGAACATCAAAGACACGAACCCACACAGGAACCGTATCAAGTTTATACTCCAACGGCCTTGCCTCAACATCAAACGGCTTCACCAACAAGGCGTGTCCGCTATAGATCCATGGCCCTCCCCGGGGGACAAATCTGAAGTCACCTTCCGAGGCAAAGGTGATCACAAAGTAGTTCTTCCCATGGGGCTTGAATTCTACCCCTGTCCTTAGGCGCCAAACTTTCTCGAAGTGATCGGATAGGGTTTTGGCTGATGGCCTTTTCTGCGCTCTATACAACCCCATAAGCCTCCATGATGGCGCAATTTCCTCTTCCTCGTCCTCGTCATCGCCAAAATCTACTGACACAAAGGCTATGTCATCCATGTCCACATCCCCTTCCAGATGCGAGTCCACCATCTCCGCCAGGCCTCCCTCTGATCTTGGTGCGTCCCAGTTCCCTGCTGAGTTCTCTTCCTCTTATGCCCTACCCTTATCAGGCACCTCCTTTGCAGCCACAAGCGCACTGCCGCCGGACGGCTTCGGGTGGGTAGGAACCTCACCAGTTCCCCCATGATCACCCCCACCATCAGCGGCAGCTAGCGAGCGTTGCATCGTCAGCGCCTTGTGTTGTAGGTTAGGGTTTTTGGTGGGATGCCGCAGCGAAGGACTCAGGCCTTGCGCTTCGATCTCTCCTATGTTTATCAATTGACTACCAGGGTCTCGGCCTCCGCGGTAGCCTTGGTTAGCGATCTGCGGCGGACGACCCAGACTCGTAGACGGCTTTGACTTCGGGAACGTAGCGGGGACGGACTCCTTGGCGCTCTCCGATCGACTCACGCGCGGGTGTTCCGGCGGCGGGGCAAGATCGCCCATGGTCGCCAGCTCAACCCTAACCCTAGCGCAGCCAGACTATAGAGAAATCAAGACAGCTACTACGGGGAGAAAATGACACTGACAGAGTGGGTGAATGGAAGGTCTGCCCTTGGCGTTCCAGTGGACAAACCTTCTGGTGCTCAGCGAATCAGATTATACTCTACAAACAGGCAGAAACACAAGATAAGGATTGAACCAAGATGAGACGACCTCCTTGGAAAAGGAACCGGCGACGACCATTCCTAGTGCTGGGGGAGAAAGCTGTACCTTTTGCTTTGGGGAAGAAGCTCGAGAGGGTATGTGACACGACACCGGACTCTGCTTCTTAGACCCCATCGCCAATACCACCATTGCCATCACCTTTGCCAGAAGACGATGATCCCTGCACCTGTGGTAGCATGTACAGAAGAGAAACGCTGAGAAAGATAAGTTGTGATTCGATCGGATCTTGCACTGAGGTCACTCAACAGCATCATCGCCTTCATTAACAGCAATAGGCTTTTTTTTTTGTTTGACGAAAAGCAACAGCGTCGCAATCCAGTGATTAAGAAGGGAAGAGCAGTTTACAAAGCTCACAATGAGCACAACAACAACTCAAATTCTCCAGGGGGAAGAGAGACGACAACATACAACAAACACAAACACGCTATAAGGAGCTTCAAAGGTCTCGGAGGATCAACCAAATGCAGCAGGATTTTCATATAACCAAGCAAGGCGGGCGCCTTGAGCTTTGGCCCCCTAGTTGCTTGCCACCCGACAACACCCCTCAAAGAGAGGGAGGTGTCTCGTATGGAACAAGGTGATATAATGGGGATCACAACTCGCTAACCCGGCTTGGCTTACGATGAAAACACAGACCTTGATCAGGCACCCATATAAAGTCAGACAACAGCAATAGACTGGTTGTAAGAAATTGAGTAATAACATTTTTGCATTACTAAATCCTTGACAGGAAACATCTAAGCTGAGACCTCTTATTATTGCAGACGCGTTTCACAATGCAGCGAATGATAATCATGTTTGCTGGACCAGCCTAGCTAAGAAACATCTAAACTGAAGGTCTGAAGCGTGGAAAAAAAGCAAACCTAAACAAAGTGGCACCGGTCGTGTAACCATCGATCACCAAGCCTCCCCCAACTTCGTCTGATCGAAGTAGCAGCCAGTGGGCCCGTCGCCAGGCGCCAGCGCCAGCATCACCGCGCCCCTCGCGCCTTCCTCCGGCGGGAGGACCCCCGTGTTCCAGTTGATCTCCGTCTTGACGAACCCAGGGTGCACGCAGTTGATGCGCATCTCTGGGTGCCGCCTCGCCAGGATACGGGTGTAGAGGTTCACCACCATCTTGGACATGCTGTAGGCCGGCAGCATCATCGGCCACCCGGCCGCCTCCAGCCGCCCGTTCTTCATGTCCTCCAGGAACTCGCTCAGCATGGCCTCGATCCGCGCCTCGTCCCAGCTGTCGGCATCGCGCAGGGACTCCCGCAGCTTCTCGTTCGGCATTCTCTGGTGGACACAGTACAGGTGCGGTTAGGCCTGGTGACTAAAGTTGCCATTTACATTTTTGACTACAGTTATTGTTGCAGCAAGCGATAAACCTGCAGCTCTGAACGAAGGGAGGAGGTGTTGATGATCCTTGCTCCTGATGTGGATTTCTTCAGCAGAGGAAGGAGAGCTTCTGTTGCCCATTTCAGTCCATAGTAGTTGGTGTTTAGACATTTTACTGCCTCATCGTATGTTTGTACAATCACCGATTCGATCAGATGGGCTGCTTTGCCCGATAGCTGAACCAGAAAGGCATATCAGAAACGATATTGTAATTAAATGCATAATTCAAAATCTCCCGTGAGCACATTGTACCAAAATCAGGCATGAATATTCTTACTACAGTTCTAGGAGGCATACAGATGCAAATGTGCGCTTTTGTGCAAGATTTGCAAGTTCCGTCCAAAGCAAGTCGACAAGTTACAAGAAATCACTAAAAGACATGCTACT
This sequence comes from Triticum urartu, assembly GCF_056163025.1. Classification (NCBI taxonomy): domain Eukaryota; kingdom Viridiplantae; phylum Streptophyta; class Magnoliopsida; order Poales; family Poaceae; genus Triticum; species Triticum urartu. The sequence goes on along the minus strand of NC_141874.1, from coordinate 61,765,732 downwards.
AAGTAGGGAAAGGATGCTATTTTGTAGCGTATCAATCAAATAATTCACTTCAAATTCAATGTGCTTTTTTGAGATAAAAACAGATAAATCAGTTTTGTAACAGTGTCAATGCTTAGTAAGGTAGTAGTATTACTAAACACACTTGTATTGTATGCCACTCAACATTTGTGGAACCCCTCATTATGTCACTAACGAGGTGGTTCCAGCCATATGTCCATGAGACAGTGTGTGGCATACGAGGGAGGAATAGGTCCATTCTAGCGAACATTCAAGCAGTTCGAAGACTGGTTTTGCTAACATGGATCTAAATCAGCATTTCATTTTCCCATGTAAGAAGCCACATCAGCGGATTTTGCCACATCAGCCCATCTGTATCCCTTCAATATTTGGGTTGAAGCACAAGTTCAGAAAATCAGTTGAAAGTTGATTTTAAATCAAAGCTGAAAGTCGGAAAGGTGTCAAATAGAAAGTTTTTAGTTCAATTTGGAAATTCAAAAGCCTACAGGATGATGGTACTGTCTGATTCCCCTTTCTCATGGACGGTATTGAAATCATTCTCAAGTCTACACACCCACATTTTTTTCTCTTTTCTGAGAAATACATACCCACATCTTAGGATCAATGTTGAGAGCTCTCAGGCCTTCCTGGTCTACTGCCACCCCTCCAACACCTGCATTGTTCACCTGCAGTGTCCATCCTATCTTCATTATAGGGACTCACAAAAGTACAAACGGCAAGAAATTCACTACAGAAGAAGAAACAAAGATTTTACCAAAATGTCGAGCTTCCCATATCTGGTCTCGATATGTCGTGCTAATGTGGCACGGCTACCAGCATCCAGTATATCGAGCTGATGGAAGATTATGTTGGAGAGGTTAGATTCACGGCAAAGGGACTCGACCGCAGCTTTTCCTTTCTCCTCATCCCTTGCTGTGAGAATGACTGTCACACCTTGGAGAGCAAGCTGGCAGCACACCTCTATGCCGATCCCTCTGTTTCCACCAGTGACCACAGCAAGCCTGAATCACACAGGGAAAAGTTTAGCGTCCTTGCTCGTCGATCGTCGTCAAGAGGAAAACAATGCGAATTTCGGAGATGACGCTTATCACCTTTCAGGGATTGCCTCATGGTCACTCATTTCCTCGAGCCTATGGAACCATCAAAGCCAGTTTTGTTTCGTCAGTTAGCTCATAGAGAGTAGACGCAACTAGTAATTCAGTAAGTTATGCTGGAAAAGTGGTGATGGTGTGGGTGGGTCTTGATATAAAGATGCAAAAATGTGCGTGCATTTTCTCGAATCATTGAACTACTGGGTACGACCGAATCATCTGAGATGCTAATCTGACGAAGATGGTTGTGTTACATTCAGTGCAGCTTCCTGCGCCGGATCTGCTGCTACACGACTATATCCCGACGGCCGTGTACAGTTTGCTTGCTACCGTTTACTGAGGTAAAAAGAGGGGGGCCTGAGCCTGACCTGTGCAGGGGTGATACTGGCGACGCCGCTGCGGCGGCCACTGAAGGTGCGGGCTTCTTCTCTGTGCGAGTGGCAGCGAAGCTAGTCTGCTGGAACAGCGCGCTTGGTCGGTGGAGCGGCGACGGGAATGAGGTTAAGCTCGGCCGGCGGCTGGGAGACGTGCTAGCGGCGGCGGTGGTGGCGGCGAGGTGATGGCTCATCTGGATGGGTCAACCAGCTGAGCCAGTGGGGAAAGTGAAGGCGCCCACGTTCTCGAAAGGAAACGAAGGGGCCGAGATAACAAGGCCTTCAGGCCCATACAAAACATCGTACTAAACATGCACTAATTTGCGTCAATTAATTTGGATCAGAGAGAATACATTTTTTGTATATATCAGTAACTTTTTTATACATGCATGTTTAATTATTTTTAAATACATAATTAACATTTTTTTCAAATATATTATTTGATGTCTACTTTTTTCATGCTGTACATTTTTTGTATACATCAGGAATATGTTTTATACAAATTATTGTTTTTTAAATACATAGGTAACATTTTCTCAAATTTATGTTTGCTTATCTATTTTTTATAAAATTTATACATTTTTCATATACATAAGAAAAAGAAATTTATACACAATTAAAATTTTAAATAACTGACTAACATTTTTTCAAAGATATATTTTAATGCCTATCATTTTTCATACATGTCACACATTTGCCGTATACATCAAGAACATATACATGTTCAATATTTTTGAAATACATTATTCACATGCGAACTGTGCATAACTCTAATGGTTAGGTTTCTTGTGGTGTAGGCACTGATGGTCGCATTTTTCTGGATTTATTTCAAGTCTTCCGGCGATGCGTATTCAACTATTCATTGAGAAAAGACATTCTCGTCGACTACGAAGATGTCTGTGGCGACTTCGTTAGTCTCAAGATATTGTACCGGCTCAGTATCTCAGAGGTGCTATAAGGATTGAGTGTATATGCGTGTGTGTGTGAGCATCTTCGTTTGTACCGTGTTCAAAATAAATAAATACATTAGGGTGTGTGTTTGTGTTCATAGGGTTGAGTGTATATATGTGTGTGTGAGTATCTATGTTTGTACTGTGTTCAAAAATAAATAAATACATTATTAGAAAAATTATATTATCATCATTTTTCAACTACGCTAATAAATTTGGTACGTTGCTCTAACATTTTTTGAAATCATGGGGTTTTATAAAAATAATCAAATTTAAGTTTTGAAATATATCTATTCAAATCTTTTGTATTTTTAAATTTGTCACTATCGGAAAACCTCTATAAGAAACCAAAGATGAAAGAAACGATAAAAGCAAGAGGGGCGTGAGCACTAATGTAGCATGTGTTAAAAAAGGGAACGCTGGTCCATAAGGCCACGTGCACGGAGATTTACCGGCTGTCAAGGACAAGGTCAAACCGGCTCCGGTATGGAAGCGGCGACAGCGACACGTCGGCGGCTGACGACGGCAATGGTCGTTTGGTTGTCTTATGTTCGGGTGCTTTGTACTTTTTATGAATCTTTATAATAGATCTGATATTTTCGCAAAAAAAAGACCTAAAAAAATGTTAAAAGTGTATGAAAAAATTCTGATGTATAAAAAATGTAGGCATTTGTTGATAAAAAGGAAAGGAAAAAAAAGACTGAAATACCTAAGATAACCAATGAAAACCAGAGAAAAAACAAAGAAACTCGAAGGAAAATGGAAAATAAAACCAAAGAAAAACTGCTACAAACATTGTAGAACCGATAAGAAAACCCATAGAGAAAAATACTTGCGCCAGAGCTACAGTATCGGGTCGGTCCAGTAGAACCCTGCCAGAGACGAGCCAGAGCTACGTCTCGCAATGCTCACAAGTTACCTGAAGTCTGAAGTAACCCCCCTAAAAAAAATCTGAAGCCTGAATTTATCTGCATGTTTCTTTAGGAAAAAAATCGTATTCTTGTCATTGTAAAAAAGAATATGTTCTCTTAGTACTAGCAAGCCATTGGCATCCATGCCCAGATTCCCCAGAAGTTAACTGAACATGGACAGAAGGTTCATGATTGCACACGAGCCAAGTACAAGCAACAAATCCGGACCTCCAATGTCCAATGCCATCCCTGTGCAGCGAACTGATCTAACGCGACTTGCAAGGAGACAGTCGATCTACCTAAGATTCGACAAGATCCAGAGTGATCCTGCATGCCTAGCCAGAAGGGAGCATGCACGCACGCTATCTGTTGCTGCCGATTGTAACTTTGCTCGCCGCACTCTGGGAGATCGCATTATCCTACACCACCAGTTCGTTGTTCAGAGAACCTGTACGCCCTGAGGAAGAAGATGGCATGTGCTTGGCACTTGGCAGACTGGCCCGTGGAAGAAGCGTCCATTTTTTTAGGCCGAGATCGTCTCGGTTACAGCAACCGCTACGTGAGCTCGTGCCTACACTGACCTTGGCAGACGCTGAAGGAAAGGTCGTATGTCAACTCAAATTATCTACTGATTGACAGTATTAGGGAACTGAAGCGCAGCTATCGTGGGATTACTTTGGCTTAACTATCCATTGCTGTTGCAGCCGGAGACATGGGCGACGGGCACACATTGGTAGTACGATATGATACACACCCCTGACCTGCAAGTTGCTGGCGCTAGTTGACCTGCCCTCGTTCTTAATCCAACCATCAACGTCCCGGCCATAAACATAGCTGCACACTTGTGCAGTCCTTTTCTCCCTTCTGGAGTCTGATCCTGTGGATCATTCAGTCGATTATTCTGCATATTAATTCCAGCTGTCTCACTCCAACGTCTGAGCAGATGTGGTTGGGCATTGAGGTTGAAGAGGCAGTGATCCACTAGGAAATCAGAAAGGGCGGCCGTCGTTGTTAATTTTTGTGAGTTTTGCCAGTGTGCGTCTGTGGAGGCGGCTGCTGACCTGGACAACCTGCCGACACCTAAAGAAAGATATCCACGCGGCGAAATGGTACGCGCCTACGTGGGCCCTGCGAGAGAGATGTGTGTTCGCGCGATCGATCGATCAATCGAGCTCATCGTGTAGACAGAGCCAGGCTGGTAATGGCAGCGAGGTCGATCTGGATAAGTTAATGTGTGGCCTCCCCAACAGTTGTTGCAGGCCACTTGGGACTGCTACATGTGGGTAGGACCGGCTAATGATCGTCTTAGTTTTGAAATTAACATGTGAAAAAGCAAAGGACGACTGCCTATACGGTTATGCGTACGGCAATCATCTAATTTTTGCCCTGGCCCCCGGTTCATTTTGCTTTCCCCCTCAGCCCTAACCCTAGTACATCTGAACTACTGGTGTCAAAAATGCTCTTATATTATGGGACGGAGGGAGTAGCATCAAATAGAAGCAATGTATCGCCAACATAGTTGTGGCAACAATTGCAAGATAGCACTTGTAGACATGTCAAGTTAAACGAGGAGAGGGACAGTTGTGTGTGGACGCTTACTTCTTCTGGCCAGTTTTTCAGTCAAGTCAATGTATTTAGTGCAAAAGCCTTACAAGTGAAATGTCCTTCTAGAAAACTTTGGTTCCTGAAAATTGCCTCCAAATATTAAAGTGTGCGTGCGGTTAATGCTTAAAAATGGCATACTGACTAAAGATAATAATCTACTTAAGAGGGGTTGTGTAGGCAGTGAGAAATGTAGATTTTCTGAAGGTAAGGAAGATATAGGCCAACTTTCAGCCATTGTTCGCTTGCTAAATATGCTTGGGGGTGGACAGTTGGGCTTTGGGGGTCAAGCTGAATTTAAAACTCAATTCATGAGCTTTGTTCATGGATTTTCCATTTCCCGGGCGCCGGGCGGGCTGAGGGTTTGGTTATTGTAGGGGTTACTGCTGCCGTCTGGGGTATCATTAAATTTAAAAACCTTCATCCCTCTGAACTAACTAGTGCAATTGTTCAAGCTGCTCAGCAGATATATTTTTTCTCTGTTGTCCAGAAGCGAGGATGCACAGTTGCTTCCGCATATGGCGGCTGGATTTTTTAGCAGGAAGCAGAGCAGTCTGCCCATGGTGTTGCGGATCGCGGGTGATGTTCTTCTGTGGCCACTGGAAGGAGAACTGATGTCTTGGTGTACATAGTCGTGTTTTTGTTTCTGGCTCAGATGTTTTGTTTTGTTTCTTACTAGTGACATAGGTGAGATGTGCAACTACATGCCTAAAATATACAAACAACCCAATTGCATATTTCCGAACTCAAAATTGCATTTAAAATTATAGTTTTTTAGGTTTTGAAATGCACCAATACAAAGTTACACACCAAAACTTATACTCCCTCCGTCCCAAAATAAATGTCTCAATTTTATACTAACTTTAGTACAAAGTTGTACTAGAGTTACTAAAGTTAGGACACTTATTTTGAGACAGAGGGAGTATAATTTTAGCTTTTTCGGCATAGATGTTTTTTTTCTTAAGATGGTGGTGAGTATTGTGGGAATTTCAAAAGCTTTTGTTAGCGGGGATTTGGACCCCCAGAGAGCGACTAATTCATAATAAATTAGGGCTTTGGTCCTCAATTTTTTTCAAACACATACTAGTTCTTTTCAAGCCCTCCAAACTTAATTTATCTAATGTGGAAAAATTAAAATACACATACCACCAAACTAATGGAGACTAAATAGGAATGAGTTGCACAAAAAATCCATGTGGTAGTAAAGTTTAGAAATTTGCAACTATAAACTCCAAAATGCAAAAAAGAAGTAAAAAATGTGCAACTACATGCTTCAAAATATACAAACAACCCAATTGCATATTTCTGAAGTCAAAATTGCATTTAAAAAAATACAATTTTAGGTTTTAGAATCCACAAATAGAAAATTACACACAGAAACTTGTATAGTTATAGCCTTTTCGACATAGATGTTTTGTTTTGTTTCTTACTAGTGACGTAGGTGAGATGTTTTTGGGTGTTGGGTCACCAGATTACTTATCTACTGCCCACCCTAAGGGGTCGATTATGTGGTGAGTGTTGTGAGCGTTTTAATAAGCTTTTGTTTGGGAAAAAAAATCCTATACGACCATGTCGTATGTGCCTACACTGGAGACCCACTTCTGCATCTGACACCTGTCATACCGAATCTCAAAGCAAGAACCGTCGTTTTCATCTTGCAGCCCACTCTGATTCCCACGTTCAGAAAAACATCCCCATCTCTTTACATCTCGCCGGCGATGGCGCAGCTCCGGATCAAGTAGCAGCCTCTCTGCCCACAGCTAGCTGCCTAGGTCCTCCACACCAACGGGGACTAACAGGGCGGTGCCTGATGTCTACTACACAACCTTCTTCTTGTAGACGTTGTTGGGCCTCCAAGTGCAGAGGTTTGTAGGATAGTAGCAAATTTCCCTCAAGTGGATGACCTAAGGTTTATCAATCCGTGGGAGGCGTAGGATGAAGATGGTCTCTCTCAAGCAACCCTGCAATCAAATAACAAAGAGTCTCTTGTGTCCCCAACACACCTAATACAATGGTAAATTGTATAGGTGCACTAGTTCGGCGAAGAGATGGTGATACAAGTGCAATATGGATGATAGATAAAGGTTTTTGTAATCTGGAAATATAAAAACAGCAAGGTAACTGATGATAAAAGTGAGCGTAAACGGTATTGCAATGCTAGGAAACAAGGTCTAGGTTCATACTTTCACTAGTGCAAGTTCTCTCAACAATAATAACATAATTGGATCATATAACCATCCCTCAACATGCAACAAAGAGTCACTCCAAAGTCACTAATAGCGGAGAACAAACGAAGAGATTATGGTAGGGTACGAAACCACCTCAAAGTTATTCTTTCCGATCAATCCGTTGGGCTATTCCTATAAGTGCCACAAACAGCCCTAGAGTTCGTAGTAAAATAACACCTTAAGACGCAAATCAACCAAAACCCTAATGTCACCTAGATACTCCAGTGTCACCTCAAGTATCTGTGGGTATGATTATACGATATGCATCACACAATCTCAGATTCATCTATTCAACCAACACAAAGAACTTCAAAAGGTGCCCCAAAGTTTCTACCGGATAGTCAAGACGAAAACGTGTGCCAACCCCTATGCATAAGTTCACGAGGTCACAGAACTCGCAAGTTGATCACCAAAACATACATCAAGTGGATCACATGATATCCCATTGTCACCACAGATAAGCATGTGCAAGACATACATCAAGTGTTCTCAAATCCTTAAAGACTCTATCCTATAAGATAACTTCAAAGGGAAAACTCAATTCATCACAAGAGAGTAGAGGGGGAGAAACATCATAGGATCCAACTATAATAGCAAAGCTCGTGATACATCAAGATCATGCCAACTCAAGAACACGAGAGAGAGAGAGAGATCAAACACATAGCTACTTGTACATACCCTCAGCCCCGAGGGTGAACTACTCCCTCCTTGTCATGGAGAGCGCCGGGATGATGAAGATGGCCACCGGAGAGGGATTCCCCCCTCCGGCAGGGTGCCGGAACGGGCCTCGATTGGTTTTCAGTGGCTACGGAGGCTTCTGGCGGCGAAACTCCTGATCTAGGTTTCTTTCTGGAAGTTTTGGCTTATATAAGAGGTGTTGGAGTCGGGTACATGTCAGGGGGTTCCCGAGGCGGCCATGAGGCAGGGGGCGCGCCCAGGGGGGTAGGGCGCGCCCCCCAGCCTCGTGGTGGCCTCGGGACTCTTCTGGCCCACCTCCGGTACTCCGTGGGCTTCTTCTGGTCCAAAAATGATCTCCATGAATTTTCAGGTCAATTGGGCTCCGTTTGATTTTCCTTTTCTGTGATACTTAAAAACAAGGAAAAAATAGAAACTGGCACTGGGCTCTAAGTTAATAGGTTAGTCTCAGAAATCATATAAAACATCATATAAATGCATGTAAAACATCCAAGGTTGATAATATAATAGCATGGAACAATAAAAAATTATAGATGCGTTGGATACGTATCAAGCATCCCCAAGCTTAATTCCTGCTCGTCCTCGAGTAGGTAAATGATAAAAACAGAATTTTTGATGTGGAATGCTTTCTAACATATTTATCAATGTAATCTTCTTTATTGTGGCATGAATATTCAGATCCATAGGATTCAAGACAAAAGTTTAATATTGACATAATAATAATAATACTTCAAGCATACTAACTAAGCAATCATGTCTTCTCAAAATAACATGGCCACAGAAAGTTCATCCCTACAAAATCATATAGTTTGGCCATGCTCCATTTCCGTCACACAGGAATGCTCTCATCATGCACAACCCCGATGACAAGCCAAGCAATTGTTTCATACTTTAGTAATCTCAAACTTTTTTCAACTTTCACGCAATACATGAGCGTGAGCCATGGATATAGCACTATCGGTGGAATAGAATATGATGATGGGGGTTATATGGAGAAGACAAAAAAGGAGAAAGTCTCACATCGACGCGACTAATCAAAGGGCTAGGGAGATGCCCATCAATTGATGTCAATGCAAGGAGTAGGGATTGCCATGCGACGGATGCACTAGAGCTATAAGTGTATGAAAGCTCAACAAAAGAAACTAAGTGGGTGTGCATCCAACTTGCTTGCTCACGAAGACCTAGGGCATTTGAGGAAGCCCATTGCTGGAATATACAAGCCAAGTTCTATAATGAAAAATTCCCACTAGTATATGAAAGTGGCAAAACAAGAGACTCTCTATCATGAAGATCATGGTGCTACTTTGAAGCACAAGTGTGGAAAAAAGGATAGTAGCATTGTCCCTTTTATTTTTTTTATTTGGCCTTTCTTTTTTATTTGGCCTTCCTTTTTTTATTTGGCCTTTCTTTTTTCTTTTTTTGGGACAATGCTCTATTAATGATGATCATCACACTTCTATTTATTTACAACTCAAAGATTACAACTCGATACTAGAACAAAGTATGACTCTATATGAATGCCTCCGGCGGTGTACCGGGATGGGCAATGAATCAAGAGTGACATGTATGATAAATTATGCATGGTGGCTTCGCCACAGATACGATGTCAACTACATGATCATGCAAGGCAATATGACAATGATGATGTGTGTCATGATGAACGGAACGGTGGAAAGTTGCATGGCAATATATCTCGGAATGGCTATGGAAATGCCATAATAGGTAGGTATGGTGGCTGTTTTGAGGAAGATATAAGGAGGTTTATGTGTGATAGAGCGTATCATATCACAGGGTTTGGATGCACCGGCGAAGTTTGCACCAACTCTCAAGATGAGAAAGGGCAATGCACGGTACCGAAGAGGCTAGCAATGATGGAAAGGTGAGAGTGCATATAATCCATGGACTCAACATTAGTCATAAAGAACTCACATACTTATTGCAAAAATCTACAAGTCATCAAAAACCAAGCATTACGCGCATTCTCCTAGGGGGATAGATTGGTAGGAAAAGACCATCGCTCGTCCCCGACCGCCACTCATAAGGAACGCAATCAAAGAAACACCTCATGCTTCAAATTTGTCACACAACGGTTACCATACGTGCATGCTACGGGACTTGCAAACCTCAACACAAGTATTTCTCAAATTCACAATAACTCAACTAGCACGACTCTAATATTACCATCTTCATATCTCAAAACAATCATCAAGTATCAAACTTCTCATAGTATTCAAAGCACTTTATATGAAAGTTTTTATTATATCCCTCTTGGGTGCCTATCATATTAGGACTAGTTTTATAACCAAAGAAAATTACCATGTTGTTCTAAAGACTCAAAATAATATAAGTGAAGCATGAGAGTTCATCTATTTCTTCAAAATAAAACCACCGCCGTGCTCTAAAAATATATAAGTGAAGCACTAGAGCAAACGACAAACTACTCCAAAAGATATAAGTGAAGATCAATGAGTAGTCGAATAATTATGCAACTATGTGAAGACTCTCTAACATTTAAGAATTTCAGATCTTGGTATTTTATTCAAACAGCAAGAAAAACAAAATAAAATAAAATGACGCTCCAAGCAAAACACATATCATGTGATGAATAAAAATATAGCTCCAAGTAAAGTTACCAATGAACGAAGACGAAAGAGGGGATGCCTTCCGGGGCATCCCCAAGCTTAGGCTCTTGGTTGTCCTTGAATATTACTTTGGGGTGCCTTGGGCATCCCCAAGCTTAGGCTCTTTCCACTCCTTATTCCATAGTCCATCAAATCTTTACCCAAAACTTGAAAACTTCACAACACAAAACTTAACAGAAAACTCGTAAGCTCCGTTAGTATAAGAAAATAAATCACCACTTAGATACTGTTGTGAACTCATTATAAATTCATATTGGTTTAATATCTACTGTATTCCAACTTCTCTATGGTTCATACCCTCCAATACTACTCATAGATTCATCAAAATAAGCAAACAACACATAGAAAACAGAATCTGTCAAAAATAGAACAGTCTGTAGTAATCTGTATCAAACGTATACTTCTGGAACTCATAAAATTCTCAAATAAATTGGTGGACCTGAGGAATTTGTCTATTAATCATCTTCAAAAAGAATCAACTTAATAGCGCTCTCCAGTAAAAAAAAGGTAGCTAATCTCGTGAGCGCTAAAGTTACTGTTTTTTACAGCAAGATCGCAAAGACTTCCCCCAAGTCTTCTCAAAGGTTCTACTTGGCACAAACACTAATTAAAACATAAAACCACATATAAATAGAGGCTAGATTAATTATTTATTACTAAACAGGAACAAAAATCAAGTAACAAAAATAAAAATTGGGTTGCCTCCCAACAAGCGCTAACATTTAACGCCCCTAGCTAGGCATGATGATTTCAATGATGCTCACATAAAAGATAAGAATTGGAACATAAAGAGAGCATCATGAAGAATATAACAAGCACATTTAAGCCTAACCCACTTCCTATGCATAGGGATTTTGTGAGCAAATAATTTATGGTAACAAGAATCAACTTGCATAGGAAGGTAAAGCAAGCAAAACTTCAAAACTTTAAGCACATAGAGAGGAAACTTGATATTATTACAACTCCTACAAGCATATATTCCTCCCTCATAATAAATTTCAGTAGCATCATGAATAAATTCAACAATATAACCATCACATAAGGCATTCTTTTCATGATCTCCAAGCATAGAAAATTTACTACTCTCCACATAGGCAAAATTCTTCTCATTCGGAATAGTGGGAGTATCATAAGAAACTCGAATACTACAAATTGTTTCCATATTAAAAGAGTAATATTCAGGAAAAGGGTAATCATAATCATGAAAAGTTTTAATATAATCATCACTACTTTTTATAGCATACGTGTCATCACAATAATCATCATAGGTAGCAACTTTGTTCTGATCATAATCGATTGAAACCTCTTCCAAGATAGTGAAACTATCACTAAATAAAGTCATGACCTCTCCAAATCCACTTTCATATTTATCACAATAAGATTCAACATCCTTCAAAATAGTGGGATCATTACTTCCTAAAGTTGACACTGTTGGGGAACGTAGCAGAAATTCAAAATTTTCTACGCATCACCAAGATCAATCTATGGAGTAATCTAGCAACGAGGGGAAGGAGAGTGCATCTAGATACCCTTGTAGATCGCTAAGCGGAAGCGTTCAAGTGAACGAGGTTGATGGAGTCGTACTCGTCGTGATCCAAATCACCGATGATCCTAGTGCTGAACGGACGGCACCTCCGTGTTCAACACACGTACAGCCCGGTGACGTCTCCTACGCCTTGATCCAGCAAGGGGAGAAGGAGAGGTTGGGGAAGACTCCATCCAGTAGCAGCACGACGGCGTGGTGGTGGTGGAGGAGCGCGGGACTCCAGCAGGGCTTCGCCAAGCACTACGAGAGACGAGGAGGAAGAGAGGTAGGGCTGCGCCAAGAGGGAGAGGATCTCGTGTGTCTTGCAGCCTCCAATACCTCAAGTATATATAGGAGAAGGGGAGGGGCTGCGCCCCCACCTAGGGTTCCCTCCCTAGGGGTGGCGGCAGCCCCCAGATCCCATCTGGGTGGCGTCCACAAGGGGGAGAGGGGGAGGCGCACCTGGGGTGGGCCTTAGGGCCCATCTGCCCTAGGGTTTGCCCCCCTCCCCTCTTGGAAGCTCCTTGGGCCTTGGTGGGAGGCGCCCCAGCCCACCTAGGGGCTGGTCCCTTCCCACTATTGGCCCATGTAGGCCTCCGGAGCTGGTGTCCCCACCTGGTGGACCCCCGGACCCCTCCGATGGTCCCGGTACACTACCGGTGATGCCCGGAACTTTTTCGGTGGCCAAAACCATACTTCCTATATATCAATCTTCACCTCCGGACCATTCCGGAACTCCTCGTGACTTCCGGGATCTCATACGGGACTCCGAACAACATTCGGTAACCGCGTACATACTTTCCCTATAACCCTAGCGTCATCGAACCTTAAGTGTGTAGACCCTACGGGTTCGGGAAACATGTAGACATGACCGAGACACCTCTCCGGTCAATAACCAACAGCGGGATCTGGATACCCATGTTGGCTCCCACATGCTCCATGATGATCTCATCGGATGAACCACGATGTCAAGGACTTAATCAATCCCGTATACAATTCCCTTTGTCTAGCGGTACGATACTTGCCCGAGATTCGATCGTCGGTATCCCGATACCTTGTTCAATCTCGTTACCGGCAAGTCTCTTTACTCGTTCCGTAACACATCATCCCGTGATCAACTCCTTGATCACATTGTGCACATTATGATGATGTCCTACCGAGTGGGTCTAGAGATACCTCTCCGTTTACACGAAGTGACAAATCCCAGTCTCGATTCGTGCCAACCCAACAGACACTTTCGGAGATACCTGTAGTGTACCTTTATAGCCACCCAGTTACGTTGTGACGTTTGGCACACCCAAAGCACTCCTACGGTATCCGGGAGTTGCACAATCTCATGGTCTAAGGAAATGATACTTGACATTAGAAAAGCTTTAGCATACGAACTACATGATCTTGTGCTAGGCTTAGGATTGGGTCTTGTCCATCACATAATTCTCCTAATGATGTGATCCCGTTATCAACGACATCCAATGTCCATGGTCAGGAAACCGTAACCATCTATTGATCAACGAGCTAGTCAACTAGAGGCTTACTAGGGACATGGTGTTGTCTATGTATCCACACATGTATCTGAGTTTCCTATCAATACAATTCTAGCATGGATAATAAACGATTATCATGAACAAGGAAATATAATAATAACCAATTTATTATTGCCTCTAGGGCATATTTCCAACAGTCTCCCACTTGCACTAGAGTCAATAATCCAGTTCACATCGATATGTGATTAACACTCAAGGTCACATCCCCATGTGACTAACACCCAAGAGTTCTGGGTTTGATCATGTTATGCTTGTGAGAGAGGTTTCAGTCAACGGGTCTGCAGCATTCAGATCCGTATGTACTTTGCAAATTTCTATGTCATCTTGTAGATGCAACTACTACGCTACATTTGGAGCCATTTCAAATAACTGTTCTACTTGGAGCTATTCTAAATTGGTGCTCCATTATACGTATCCGGTATCTCTACTCAGAGCTATCCGGATAGGTGTTAAGCTTGCATCGACGTAACTCTTTACGTCGAACTCTTTATCACCTCCATAACCGAGAAACATATCCTTATTCCTCTAAGGATAAGTTAGACCGCTATCTAGTGATCTACTCCTAGATCACCTTTGTACCCTCTTGCCAAATATGTGGCAAGGCACACATCAGGTGTGGTACTCAGCATGGCATACCGTATGGAGCCTATGACAAAAGAATAGGGGATGACCTTCGTCCTTCCTCTTTCTTCTGCCATGGTCAAGCTTTAAGTCTTAACTTCATACCTTACAACTCAGGTAAGAACTCCTTCTTTGACTGATCCATCTTGAACACCTTCAAGATCATGTCAAGGTATGTGCTCATTTGAAAGTACCATTAAGCGTTTTGATCTATCCTTATAGATCTTGATGCTCAATGTTCAAGTAGCTTAATCCAGGCTTTCCATTGAAAAACACTTTCCAAATAACCCTATATGCTTTCCAGAAATTCTACGTCATTTCTGATCAAAAATATGTCAACAACATATACTCATCAGAAATTCTATAGTGCTCCCACTCACTTCTTTGGAAATACAAGTTTCTCATAAACTTTGTATACACCCAAAAACTTTGATCATCTCATCAAAGCATACATTCCAACTCCGAGATGCTTACTCCAGTCCTTAGAAGGATTGCTGGAGCTTTGCATACTTGTTAGCATCTTTCAGAATTGACAAAACCTTCCGGTTGTATCACATACAACCTTTCCTCAAGAAAATCGTCGAGGAAACAATGTTTTGACATCCTATCTGCAAGATTTCATAAATAATGTAGTAATCGCTAATATAATTCCAACAGACTCTTAGCATCACTACGAGTGAGAGTCTCATCGTAGTCAACTCCTTGAACTTGTCGGAAAACATCTTAACGACAAGTCGAGCTTTCTTAATGGTGATACTTACCATCATTGTCCGTCTTCCTTTTAAAATCCATATGTACCTAACAGCCTTACGACCATCAAGTAGTTCTTCCAAAGTCTACACTTTGTTTTCATATATGGATCCTCTCTCGGATTATATGGCCTCGAGACATTTTGGAATCCAGGCCCACCATCGCTTCTCTATAGCTTGTAGGTTCATTGTTGTCTTGCAACATGACTTCCAAGACAGGATTACGTACCATTCTGGAGTAGTACGCATCCTTGTCATCCCACGAGGTTTGGTAGTGACTTGATTTGAAGTTTCATGATCACTATCATAAGCTTCCACTTCAATTGGTGTAGGTGCCGCAGGAACAAATCCCTGTGCCCTGCGACACACTAGTTGAAGAGACGGTTCAATAACCTCATCAAGTCTCCACCATCCTCCCACTCAATTCTTTCGAGAGAAACTTTTCCTCGGGAAAGGACTCGATTCTAGAAACAATCCCTTATTGCTTTCGGATCTGAGACAGGAGGTACACACAACTGTTTTGGGTGTCCTATGAAGATGCATTTATCCGCTTTGGGTTCGAGCTTGTCAGCCTGAAACTTTTCACATAAGCGTCGCAGCCCCAAACCTTTTAACAAATGACAGCGTAGGTTTCTCTAAACCATAGTTCATATGGTGTCATCTCATCGGACTTACGTGGTGCCCTATTTAAAGTGAATGTGGTTGTCTCTAATGCCTAACCCATAAACTATCGTGGTAATTCGATAAGAGGCATCATGGTATGCATCATATCCAATAGGGTGCAGTTATGATGTTCAGACACACCATCATACTATGGTGTTTCAGGCTATATTAGTTGTGAAACAATTTCCACAATGTCTTAATTCTGTGCCAAACTCGTAATTCAGATATTCATCTCTATGATCATATCATAGATATTTTATCCTCTTGTCACGACGATCTCTCACCTTCACCCTGAAATTACTTGAACCTTTCAATAATTCAGACTCGTGATTCATCAAGTAAATATACTCAACACCTACTCAAATCATCTGTGAAGTAAGAACATAATGATATCCACTACACGCTTCAGCACTCATTGGACTGCACACATCAAAATGTATTACTTCCAACAAGTTGCTTTCTAGTTCCATTTTACTGAAAACGAGGCTTTCAGTCATCTTTCCCATGTGGTATGATTTGCATGTCTCAAGTGATTCCAAATCAAGTGAGTCCAAACGGTCCATTTGCATGGAGTTTCTTCATGCATATACACCAATAGACATGGTTCGCATGTCTCAAACTTTTCAAAAACGAGTGAGCCCAAAGATCCATCAACATGGAGCTTCTTCATGCGTTTTATACCGATATGACTTACGTGGCAGTGCCACAAGTAGGTGGTACTATCATTACTATCTTATATTTTTGGCATGAACATGTGTATCACTACGATCGAGATTCAATAAACCATTCATTTTAGGTGCAAGACCATTGAAGGTATTATTCAAATAAACAGAGTAACCATTATTCTCCTTAAATGAATAACCGTATCGCGATAGACATAATCCAATCATGTCTATGCTCAATGCAAACACCAATCTCGATGGTAGAGGGAGCGTGTGATGCTTGATCACATCAAGCTTGGGAAAAACTTCCAACACATATCGACAGCTCACCTTTAGCTAGTCTCCGTTTACTCCGCAGCCTTTTATTTCGAGTTTACTAACACTTAGCAACCGAACCGGTATCTAATACCATGGTGCTACTAGGAGTACTAGTAAAGTACACATTAACACAATGTATATCCAATATACTTCTATCGACCTTGCCAGCCTTCTCATCTACCAAGTATCTAGGGTAATTCTGCTCCAGTGGCTGTTCCCCTTATTACAGAAGCACTTAGTCTCGGGTTTAGGTTCAACCTTGGGTTTCTTCACTAGAGCAGCAGCTGATTTGCCGTTTCATGAAGTATCCCTTCTTGCCCTTGCCCTTCTTGAAACTAGTGGTTTCACCAACCATCAACAATTGATGCTCCTTCTTGATTTCTACTTTTGTGGTGTCAAACATCGCGAATATCTCAAGGATCATCATATATGTCCCTGATATATTATAGTTCATCATGAAGCTCTAGCAGCTTGGTGGTAATGAGTTCGGAGAAACATCACTATCCCACTCGATTCAAATGATTGTTGTACTCAGACAATCTAAGCACAAGCTCAACAATTGAGCTTTTCTCCCTTAGTTTGCAGGCTAAGAAAATCGTCGGAGGTCTTATACCTCTTGACGTGGGCACGAGCCTGAAATCCCAATTTCAGCCCTCGAAACATCTCATATGTTTCGTGACGTTTCAAAACGTCTTCGGTGCCTCAAATCTAAACCGTTTAACTGAACTATCATGTAGTTATCAAAATGTGTATGTCAGATGTTCGCAACATCCACAGACGACGTTCGAGGTTCAACACACTGAGCGGTGCATTAAGGACACAAGCCTTCTATGAAGCAATGAGGACAATCCTCAGTCTACGGACCTAGTCCGCATAATTGCTACTATCAACTTTCAACTAAATTTTCTCCAGGAACATATCTAAACAGTAGAACTGAAGCGCGAGCCACGACATAATTTGCGAAGACCCTTTGACTATGTTCAGGATAATTAAGTTCATCTTATGAACTCCCACTCAGATAGACATCCCTCTAGTCATCTAAGTGATTACATGATCCGAGTCAACTAGGCCGTGTCCGATCATCACGTGAGACGGACTAGTCAACATCGGTGAACATCTTCATGTTGATCGTATCTTCTATACGACTCATGTTCGACCTTTCGGTCTTCTGTGTTCCGAGGCCATGTCTGTACATGCTAGGCTCGTCAAGTCAACCTAAGTGTTTGCATGTGTAAATCTGTCTTACACCCGTTGTATGTGAACGTTGGAATCTATCACACCCGATCATCACGTGGTTCTTCGAAACAACGAACTGTCGCAAGGTGCACAGTTAGGGGGAACACTTTCTTGAAATTATTATGAGGGATCATCTTATTTACTACCGTCGATCTAAGTAAACAAGATGCAAAAACATGATAAACATCACATGCAATCAAATAATAGTGACATGATATGGCCAATATCATATAGCTCCTTTGATCTCCATCTTGGGGCTCCATGATCATCTTGTCACCGGCATGACACCATGATCTCCATCATCGTGTCTCCATGAAGTTGCTCGCCAACTGTTACTTCTACTACTATGGCTAACACGTTTAGCAATAAAGTAAAGTAATTTACATGGCGTTTCTCAATGACACGCAGGTCATACAAAAAATAAAGACAACCCCTATGGCTCCTGCCGGTTGTCATACTCATCGACATGCAAGTCGTGATTCCTATTACAAGAACATGATCTCATACATCACATATATATCATTCATCACATCCTTTGGCCATATCACATCACAAAACACTTGCTGCAAAAACAAGTTAGACATCCTCTAATTGTTGTTGCAAGTTTTTACGTGGCTGCTATAGGTTTCTAGCAAGAACGTTTCTTACCTACGCCAAAACCACAACGTGAATTGCCAATTTCTATTTACCCCTCATAAGGACCCTGTTCATTGAATCCGATCCGACTAAAGTGGGAGAGACAGCCACCCGCCAGCCACCTTATGCAACTAGTGCATGTCAGTCGGTGGAACCGGTCTCACGTAAGCGTACGTGTAAGGTTGGTCCGGGCCGCTTCATCCCACGATGCCGCTGAATCAAGATAAGACTAGTAACGACAAGATAATTGACAATATCGACGCCCACAACTACTTTGTGTTCTACTTGTGCATAGTAACTACGCATAGACCTAGCTCATGATGCCACTGTTGGGGAACGTAGCAGAAATTCAAAATTTCTACGCATCACCAAGATCAATCTATGGAGTAATCTAGCAACGAGGGGAAGGAGAGTGCATCTACATACCCTTGTAGATCGCTAAGCGGAAGCGTTCAAGTGAACGGGGTTGATGGAGTCGTACTCGTCGTGATCCAAATCACCGATGATCCTAGTGCCGAACGGACGACACCTCCGTGTTCAACACACGTACAGCCCAGTGACGTCTCCTATGCCTTGATCTAGCAAGGGGAGAAGGAGAGGTTGGGGAAGACTCCATCCAGCAGCAGCACGACGGCGTGGTGGTGGTGGAGGAGCGCGGGACTCCAGCAGGGCTTCGCCAAGCACTACGAGAGACGAGGAGGAAGAGAGGTAGGGCTGCGCCAAGAGGGAGAGGATCTCATGTGTCTTGTAGCCTCCAATACCTCAAGTATATATAGGGGAAGGGGAGGGGCTGCGCCCCCACCTAGGGTTCCCTCCCTAGGGGTGGCGGCAGCCCCCAGATCCCATCTGGGTGGCGGCCACAAGGGGGAGAGGGGGAGGCGCACCTGGGGTGGGCCTTAGGGCCCATCTGCCCTAGGGTTTGCCCCCCTCCCCTCTTGGAGGCTCCTTGGGCCTTGGTGGGAGGCGCCCCAGCCCACCTAGGGGCTGGTCCCTTCCCACTATTGGCCCATGTAGGCCTCCGGAGCTGGTGTCCCCACCTGGTGGACCCCCGGACCCCTCCGGTGGTCCCGGTACACTACCGGTGATGCCCGGAACACTTCCGGTGGCCAAAACCATACTTCCTATATATATAAATCTTCACCTCTGGACCATTCCGGAACTCCTCGTGATGTCCGGGATCTCATCCGGGACTCCGAACAACATTCGGTAACCGCGTACATACTTTCCCTATAACCCTAGCGTCATCGAACCTTAAGTGTGTAGACCCTACGGGTTCGGGAAACATGTAGACATGGCCGAGACACCTCTCCGGTCAATAACCAACAGCGGGATCTGGATACCCATGTTGGCTCCCAAATGCTCCACGATGATCTCATCGGATGAACCACGATGTCAAGGACTTAATCAATCCCGTATACAATTCCCTTTGTCTAGCGGTACGATACTTGCCCGAGATTCGATCGTCGGTATCCCGATACCTTGTTCAATCTCGTTACCGGCAAGTCTCTTTACTCGTTCCGTAACACATCATCCCGTGATCAACTCCTTGATCACATTGTGCACATTATGATGATTTCCTACCGAGTGGGCCCAGAGATACCTCTCCATTTACACGAAGTGACAAATCCCAGTCTCGATTCGTGCCAACCCAACAGACACTTTCGGAGATACCTGTAGTGTACCTTTATAGCCACCCAGTTACGTTGTGACGTTTGGCACACCCAAAGCACTCCTACAGTATCCGGGAGTTGCACAATCTCATGGTCTAAGGAAATGATACTTGACATTAGAAAAGCTTTAGCATACGAACTACATGATCTTGTGCTAGGCTTAGGATTGGGTCTTGTCCATCACATCATTCTCCTAATGATGTGATCCCATTATCAACGACGTCCAATGTCCATGGTCAGGAAACCGTAACCATCTATTGATCAACGAGCTAGTCAACTAGAGGCTTACTAGGGATATGGTGTTGTCTATGTATCCACACATGTATCTGACTTTCCTATCAATACAATTCTAGCATGGATAATAAACGATTATCATGAACAAGGAAATATAATAATAACCAATTTATTATTGCCTCTAGGGCATATTCCAACAGACACTCTTCCAAACCCACTTTCATCAATATAACCATCATAAATAGGAGGCACGCTATCATCATAATAAATTTGCTCATCAAAACTTGGGAGACTAAAAATATCATCTTCATCAAACGTAGCATCCCCAAGCTTGGGACAAACATTAATTGCAGCAAATACATTCTCAAACATGCCATTCTCATCAAACATAGCATCCTTGATAACCCACAAGTATAGGGGATCGCAACAGTATTTGAGGGTAGAGTATTCAACCCAAATTTATTGATTTGACACAAGGGGAGCCAAAGAATATTCTCAAGTATTAGCAGCTGAGTTGTCAATTCAACCACACCTGGAAACTTAATATATGCAGCAAAGTGTTTAGTAGCAAAGTAATATGATAGTAGTGGTAACGGTACCAAAAGGTAATGATAGCAAAAGTAATGTTTTTGTATTTTGTAGTGATGATAGCAATAGCAACGGAAAAGTAAATAAGCGAAGAACAATATATGTAAAGCTCGTAGGCAATGGATCGGTGATAGAGAATTATGCCGGATGCGGTTCATCATGTAACAGTCATAACCTAGGGTGACACAGAACTAACTCCAATTCATCAATGTAATGTAGGCATGTATTTTGAATATAGTCATACATACTTATGGAAAAGAACTTGCATGACATCTTTTGTCCTACCCTCCCGTGGCAGCGGGGTCCTAGCGGAAACTAAGGGATATTAAGGCCTCCTATTAATAGAGTACCGGACCAAAGCATTAACACATAGTGAATACATAAACTCCTCAAACTACGGTCATCACCGGTAAGTATCCCGATTGTTGTCACTTCGGGGTTGCCGGATCATAACACATAATAGGTGACTATAGACTTGCAAGATAGGATCAAGAACTCTCATATATTGATGAAAACATAATAGGTTCAGATCTGAAATCATGGCACTCAGGCCCTAGTGACAAGCACTAAGCATAGCAAAGAATAGCAACATCAATCTCAGAACATAGTGGATACTAGGGATCAAACCCTAACAAAACTAACTCGATTGCACGATAAATCTCATCCAACCCATCACCGTCCAGCAAGCCTACGATGGAATTACTCACGCACAGCGGTGAGCATCATGAAATTGGTGATGGAGGAAGGTTGGTGATGACGATGGCGACGGATTCCCCTCTCTGGAGCCCTGAACGGACTCCAGATCAGCCCTCCCGAGAGGTTTTAGGGCTTGGCGGCGGCTCCGTATCGTAAAACGCGATGAATCCTTCTCTCTGATTTTTTTCTCCCCGAAAGCAAATATATAGAGTTGGAGTTGAGGTCGGAGGAGCTCCAGGGGGCCCATGAGGTAGGGGGCGCCCCCCCCTCGTGGCTAGGGTGTGGGGCCCCTGGTCTTCATCTTTTGCAAGGATTTTTTATTATTTCCAAATAGACGTCCCATGAAGTTTCAGGTCATTCCGAGAACTTTTGTTTCTACACATAAATAACACCATGGCAATTCTGCTGAAAACAGCGTCAGTCCGGGTTAGTTCCATTCAAATCATGCAAGTTAGAGTCCAAAACAAGGGCAAAAGTGTTTGGAAAAGTAGATACGACGGAGACGTATCAACTCCCCCAAGCTTAAACCTTTGCTTGTCCTCAAGCAATTCAGTTGACAAACTAAAAGTGATAAAGAAAAAACTTTTACAAACTCTGTTTGCTCTTGTTGTTGTAAATATGTAAAGCCAGCATTCAAGTTTTTAGCAAAGATTATGAACTAACCATATTCACAATAACACATAGGTCTCATGTTTTACTCATATCAATGGCATAATCAACTAGCGAGAAATAATAATAAATCTCGGATGACAACACTTTCTCAAAACAATCATAATATGATATAACAAGATGGTATCTCGCTAGCCCTTTCTGAGACCGCAAAACATAAATGCAGAGCACCTTTAATGATCAAAGACTGACTAGACATTGTAATTCATGGTAAAAGAGATCCAGTCAAGTCATACTCAATGTAAACTAACAGTAATGAATGCAAATGACAGCGGTATTCTCCAACTGGTGCTTTTTAATAGGAGGATGATGACTCGACATGAAAGTAAATAGATAGGCCCTTCGCAGAGGGAAGCAGGGATTTGTAGAGGTGCCAGAGCTCGGTTTTGAAATACAGGTGAATAATATTTTGAGCGGTATACTTTCATTGTCAACATAACAACCAAGAGATGGCGATATCTTCCATGCTACACACATTATAGGCAGTTCCCAAACAGAATGGTAAAGTTTATACTCCCCCTCCACCAACAAGCATCAATCCATGGCTTGCTCGAAACAACGAGTGCCTCCAACTAACAAGAGTCCCAGGGGGAATTTTATTTGCAATTATTTTGATTTGGTTTACATAAAGCATGGGACTGGACATCCCGGTGACCAGCCATTTATCTCGTGAGTGAGGAGCGGAGTCCACTCCCCTTGAGAATAACCCGCCTAACATGGAAAATACTGACATCCCTAGTTGATACATGAGCTATTCGAGCATACAAAACAGGATAATTATTTGAAGGTTTAGAGTTTGGCACATACAAATTTACTTGGAACGGCAGGTAGATAGTGTATATAGGTAGGTATGGTGGACTCATATGGAATAACTTTGGGGTTTATGGGATTGGATGCACAAGCAGTATTCCCGCTTAGTACAGGTGAAGGCTAGTAGAAGACTAGGAAGCGACCAGCTAGAGAGCGACAACAGTCATGAACATGCATTAAAATTAATCAACACCGAATGCAAGCATGAGTAGGAAAATCCACCATGAACATAAATATCGTGAAGGCTATGTTGATTTTGTTTCAACTACATGCGTGAACATGTGCCAAGTCAAGTCACTTAAATCATTGAGAGGAGGATACCACCCTATCATACCACATCACAACCATTTTAATAGCATGTTGGCACGCAAGGTAAACCATTATAAGCTCCTAGCTAATCAAGCATGGCACAAGAAACTATGATCTCTAGTTGTCATTGCAAACATGTTTATTCATAATAGGCTGAATCAGGAACGATGAACCATATTTACAAAAACAAGAGAGGTCTAGTTCATACCAGCTTTTCTCATCTCAGTCAGTCCATCATATATCGTCATAATTGCCTTTCACTTGCACGACCGAATGATGTGAATAATAATAATAATAATAGTGCACGTGCATTGGACTAAGCTGGAATCTGCAAGCATTCAATAAACAGGAGAAGACAAGGCAATATGGGCTCTGATTACCCACAAGTATAGGGGATCGCAACAGCTTTCGAGGGTAGAGTATTCACCCAAATTTATTGATTCGACACAAGGGGAGCCAAAGAATATTCTCAAGTATTAGCAGCTGAGTTGTCAATTCAACCACACCTGGAAACTTAGTATCTGCAGCAAAGTGTTTAGTAGCATAGTAATATGATAGTGGTGGTAGCGGCAACAAAAGTAAAGACAACAAAAGTAATGTTTTTGGTATTTTGTAGTGATTGTAACAGTAGCAGCGGGAAAGTAAATAAGCGTAAACAAGTATATGGAAAACTCGTAGGCATCGGATCAG
Organism: Triticum urartu; assembly: GCF_056163025.1. Taxonomy (NCBI): domain Eukaryota; kingdom Viridiplantae; phylum Streptophyta; class Magnoliopsida; order Poales; family Poaceae; genus Triticum; species Triticum urartu. The sequence goes on along the minus strand of NC_141874.1, from coordinate 61,741,600 downwards.
TGATGGATAATTATGCCTGATGCGGTTCATCATGTAACAGTCATAACATAGGGTGACACAGAACTAGCTCCAATTCATCAATGTAATGTAGGCATGTATTCCGTATATAGTCATACGTGCTTATGGAAAAGAACTTGCATGACATCTTTTGTCCTACCCTCCCGTGGCAGCGGGGTCCTATTGGAAACTTAGGGATATTAAGGCCTCCTTTTAATAGAGAACCGGAACAAAGCATTAGCACATAGTGAATACATGAACTCCTCAAACTATGGTCATCACCGGGAGTGGTCCCGATTATTGTCACTTCGGGGTGCCGGATCATAACACATAGTAGGTGACTATAGACTTGCAAGATAGGATCTAGAACTCTCATATATTGATGAAAACATAATAGGTTCAGATCTGAAATCATGGCACTCGGGCCCTAGTGACAAGCATTAAGCATAGCAAAGTCATAGCAACATCAATCTCAGAACATAATGGATACTAGGGATCAAACCCTAACAAAACTAACTCGATTACATGATAAATCTCATCCAACCCATCACCGTCCAGCAAGCCTACGATGGAATTACTCACGCACGGCGGTGAGCATCATGAAATTGGTGATGGAGGATGGTTGATGATGACGACGGCGACGAATCCCCCTCTCCGGAGCCCCAAACGGACTCCAAATCAGCCCTCCCGAGAGGTTTTAGGGCTTGGCGGCAGCTCCGTATCGTAAAACGCGATGATTTCTTCTCCCTTATTTTTTCTCTCCGAAAGCGAATATATAGAGTTGGATTTGGCGTCAGAGGGTTTCCAGGGGGCCCACGAGGTAGGGGGCGCGCCCTAGGGGGGCGCCCCCCACCCTCGTGAAAAGGGTGTGGGCCCCCTGGTCTTCATCTTTGGTGAGGATTTTTTATTGTTTTTTCTAAGACGTTCCATGGAGTTTAAGGTCATTCCGAGAATATTTGTGTTCTGCACATAAAACAACATCATGGCAATTTTGCTGAAAACAGCGTCAATCCGGGTCAGTTCCATTCAAATCATACAAGTTAGAGTCCAAAACAAGGGCAAAAGTGTTTGGAAAAGTAGATACGACGGAGACGTATCAACTCCCCCAAGCTTAAACCCTTGCTTGTCCTCAAGCAATCCAGTTGACAAACTGAAAGAAAGAAAGAAAAACTTTGACAAACTCTGTTTGCTCTTGTTGTTGTAACTATGTCAAGCCAGCATTCAAGTTTTCAGCATAGGTCATAACTAACCACATTTGAAATAATTCTCGGGTCTCATAATTACTCATATCAATAGCATAATCAACTAGCAAGTCATAATAATAAATCTTGGATGACAACACTTTCTCAAAACAATCATAATATGATATAACAAGATGGTATCTCGCTAGCCCTTTCCGAGACCGCAAAACATAAATGCAGAGCACCTTTAAAGATCAAGGACTGACTAGACATTGTAATTCATGGTAAAAGAGATCCAATCATAGTCATACCCAATATAAATTAACAGTGATGAATGCAAATGACAGCTGTGCTCTCCAGCTAGTGCTTTTTAATAAGAGGGTGATGACTCAACATAAAAGTAATTGGATAGGCCCTTCGCAGAGGGAAGAAGGGATTTGTAGAGGTGCCAGAGCTTGGTTTTGCAATAGAGATAAATTGTATTTTGAGCGGTATACTTTCATTGTTAATGTGACAACTAAGAGATGGCGATATCTTCCATGCTAAACACATTATAGGCGGTTCCCAAACAGAATGGTAAAGTTTATACTCCCCCCCACCAACAAACATCAATCCATGGCTTGCTCGAAACAACGAGTGCCTCCAACATACATCAGGTCCCAGGGGGAGTTTTGTTTGTAGTTAATTTTGATTTAGTTTGCATAAAGCATGGGACTGGGCATCCCGGTGACCAGCCATTTTCTTGTAAGTGAGGAGCGGAGTCCACTCCTCTTGAGAATAACCCGCCTAACACGGAAGATAAGGACAACCTTGGTTGATACATGAGCTATTCGAGCATACAAAATAGAATGTTTATTTGAAGGTTTAGAGTTTGGCACATACAAATTTACTTGGAATGGAAGGTAGATACCGCATATAGGAAGGTATAGTGGACTCATCTGGAATAACTTTGGGGTTTATGGGATTGGATGCACAAGCAGTATTCCCGCTTAGTATAGGTGAAGGCTAGCAAAAGACTGGGAAGCGACCAACTAGAGAGCGACAACAGTCATGTACATGCATTAAAATTAATAAACATTGGATGCAAGTATGAGTAGGATATAATCCACCATGAACATAAATATCATGAAGGCTATGTTGATTTGTTTCAACTACATGCGTGAACATGTGCCAAGTCAAGTCACTTAAATTATTCAAAGGAGGATACCGCCCCATCATACCACATCATAACCATCTTAATAGCATGTTGGCACACAAGGTAAATCATTATAACTCATAGCTAATCAAGCATGGCACAAGCAACTACGGTCTCTAATTGTCATTGCAAACATGTTTATTCATAATAAGCTGAATCAAGAACGCGGGACTCATCATATTTACAAAAACAAAAGAGGTCGAGTTCATACCAGCTTTTCTCATCTCAGTGAGTCCATCATATATCATCATAATTGCCTTTCACTTGCACGACCGAACGGTGTGAATAATAATAAGAGTGTACGTGCATTGGACTAAGCTGGAATCTGCGAGCATTAAATAAACAAGAGAGGACAAGGCAATATGGGCTCTTGGGTTAATTCAATAATAATGCATATAAGAGCCACTTCAACAATTTAATTATGGTCTTCTCCTACTGTCCCCCAAAGAAAAGAAAGGAAATAAAAACTATTTACATGGGAAAGCTCCCAACAAGCAAAAGAAGAACGGGAGATATTTTTGGGTTTTCTTTTTAATTATTACTACTATAGCAGAAAAATAAACTACTACTAATTTCTTTGGTTTTTCTTAAGGTTTAACAAGCACACAAGAAGAAAGCAGGAAAAAGAAAATAAATTAGCATGGATAATACAATGAAAAAGTATGAGCATCGACATCTGGCAATGAGTGTGTGTGAACATAAATGTAATGTCAGTGAGAAATACGTACTCCCCAAGCTTAGGCTTTTGGCCTAAGTTGGTCTATGGCCACGGCTGGCCTGGCGGATATCCATAATAATAGTTGTTGGGGTCGTACTGTGATGAGGAAGAAGAAGGCTCCGATTGCCACTGGCTGGCAATCATCTCCGGATCCCACTGATAGTTAGACTGTCGTGAAGGATCAAATTGTGGTTCCGGTTCTGGCTCCTCAGCTGGTGCAGGGTTCTGGTAGGTGTGAATAGCTACCAACGGAACAATGTACGTGCCTGCAGTCAAATCAAACAAAGAAGGAGCAGGCAAGGTAATAGTCTCAAGATGATGTTTATTAAAGAACAATTGATATTTAAGCTCCCCTGCCCTATTCTTAACAATAAAATCATGTGCCACCATACTTTTATGATCTAGATAAACACGGGGTAGCACCTTTTCTTCCTTCTCAGCATGCCTAATAGGTATGTTAAAATGTGCGGCTAGGCGTGTAGCATAAAGGCCTCCAAAGATGGGGCCCTTAGTACGGTTCATATTTAACCGTCTAGCAATAATACCGCCCATACTAAAGGTGTTATCACTGTATAAACCTTGGAGTAGAATAATTAAATCAGGGATACTAAGGTTTCCATAGTTTCCGCGTCCAATTAAACAACGACTAGCAAATAATGCAAAGTAACGTAAAACAGGAAAATGTATGCTAGTGATTCGTGCATCGGAAACCTTCCTGGTTTCTCCTACAGTGATATTATTAATAAATCCCTCCACATCATCATGGTGTGGTTCTTCTGTCTTGCCCTCAAAAGGGACTAAACAAATATGACAGAAATCATAAAGTGACATCTCCTTAGGCTCATCATATAAATGAAATTCCACCGTAGGTGGTGAGTTCCTAGGATGAAAATAAAAGTTTTGCACAAAGGTATTTGTGAGTAAGAGATACTGATCGCATTGGTCGTGGAGGAAAGCGGTGAGGCCTGCATTGTGAGCCAATTCATGAAAATCTTCATAGATACCGGGTGCTCTCAAGAAATCATCAGAAGGCCATTCTCACGCCCGAATCTCCGCGGTGCGTGGCAAATTATACTTAGGCTTCGGTGCCTTTTCCTTCGAGCTTTGGCTCGATGATCCCCTCAATAATCTCCTCATCATTTTCTGAAAAATTCTGAAATTTTTAGTAACTTCAAAATAAAAGTGAATCAAACTCAATAATATTGATAGCAACTACTCCTACAAGTGCCTAGGGCTTATATCATGCATCAAAACTACTCTTGACCATATAAATTTGACATGCAAGCTCAAGAACATGGTCACCTAAGCAGCAAAAATTTGCAATGAATAAAGCAGTAGAAAAAAAACTAATTGGACCAATGGAGGAGTCACATACCAATGAACAATCTCCCCAAGCAGTTTTGTGAGAGGTGCTTTGAGCAAGGAGATCGAAAATCACAACAAAAGTGGCTGGAACTCGTGCTTGAGTTGGTTTTTCGGGTTTGTGTGAGACAGAGGAAGAAGATGAGTGCTGGGATAAGTGGAGGAGGGCCAGCGTGGGCCCACGAGGCAGGGGGCGCGCCCTATAGGGGGGGGCACCACCCTCGTGGCCAGGTTGCAGCTCCTCCCGCGGTAATTTTTGCACAGTAAATCCTCAAATATTCCCGAAAAAAACATATTAAATTGGCATGGCATTCTGAGGACTTTTATTTTTGGGATATTTTTATATTGTACGGATAAGTCAGGAAACAGACAGAAAAATACTATTTTTACTCTACTTCTACTAAATAACAGAAAATATAGAGAGGATACAGAAGTTTGTGCTGCTAGTTTCATCCATCTCATGCTCATCAAAAAGAATCCACTAACAAGGTTGATCAAGTCTTGTTAACAAACTTATTCCGATAATCATGAAACTAGAGAAATTTCGAATAACACTAAGTTACCTCAACGGGGATATGCACATCCCCTATAATAAGTATATCATATTTCTTCTTGACAGTAGGAAGAGGGAATTCAAAACCTCCAAATATAATCGATGGAATTTTTTCCAATGGAATTGATAATATGAACTTGAGGTTGTTTCCTCGGAAAGTGTACCGTATGCTCATTACCATTAACATGAAAAGTGACATTGCCTTTGTTGCAATCAATAACAGCCCCTCCAGTATTAAGAAAAGGTCTTCCAAGAATAATAGACATACTATCATCCTCGGGAATATCAAGAATAACAAAGTCCGTTAAAATAGTAACGTTTGCAACCACAACAGGCACATCCTCACAGATACCGACAGGTATAGCAGTTGATTTATCAGCCATTTGCAAAGATATTTCGGTAGGTGTCAGCTTATTCAAGTCAAGTCTATGATATAAAGATAGAGGCATAACACTAACACCGGCTCCAAGATCACATAAAGCAGTTTTAATATAATTTCTTTTAATGGAGCAAGGTATAGTAGGTACTCCAGGATCTCCAAGTTTCTTTGGTATTCCACCCTTAAAAGTATAATTAGCAAGCATGGTGGAAATCTCAGCTTCCGGTATCTTTCTTTTATTAGTAATGATATCTTTCATATATTTAGCATAAGGATTTGTTTTGAGCACATCAGTTAATCGCATATGCAAAAAGATAGGCCTAATCATTTCAGCAAAGCGCTCAAAATCCTCATCATCCTTTTTCTTGGATGGTTTTGGTGGAAAAGGCATGGGTTTCTGAACCCAAGGTTCCATTTCTTTACCATGTTTCCTAGCAACAAAGTTTCTTTTATCATAACGTTGATTCTTTGATTGTGGGTTATCAAGATCAACAGCAGGTTCAATTTCTACATCATTGTCATTACTAGGTTGAGCATCATCATGAACATCATTATTAATATTTTCATTAGGTTCATGTTCATTACCAGATTGTGTTTCAGCATGAGACATAGAGATATCATTTGGATTATCAGGTGGTTCAGCAATAGGTTCACTAGAAGTTTGCACAGTTCTATCATTTTTCTTTTTCTTCTTTTCAGAAGAACTAGGAACATCAATATTATTTCTTTGAGAATCTTGCTCGATTCTCTTAGGGTGGCCTTCAGGATACAAAGGTTCCTGAGTCATTCTACCAGTTCTAGTAGCCGCCCTAACAGCATAATCATTTTTCTTACTATTCATTTCATCAAGCGCTTCTTTTTGAGCTTTAAGTACTTGTTCTACTTGAATGGTAACCATAGAAGCATGTTTGCTAACAAGTTTAAGTTCACCTTTAATATCAGCCATGTAATCACCCAAGCGTCTAATCATATAAGCACTTTCTTTTAATTGTCTACCAAAATAAGCATTGAAGTCGTCTTGCTTATACATGAAGTTATCAAACTCATCCAAGCACTGACTAGCAATTTTAGTAGGAGGAACTTCAGCTTTATCATATCTATAGAGAGAATTTACCTTTACTACCTGTGTCGGGATATCGGGATCAGGAGTTTCTTCAGTAAATAAAGAATTGAGACCATAAGTTTCTTCAACAGGCGGTATATTAAGACCATGTATTTCTTCAATAGGAGGTAAATTCTTAACGTCTTCAGCTTTAATACCTTTCTCTTTCATAGATTTCTTTGCCTCTTGCATATCTTCGGGACTGAGGAATAGAACACCTCTCTTCTTTGGAGTTGGTTTAAGAATAGGCTCAGTAATTGGAGCAGGAGCTGGCTCAGGAGGTGTCCAATTATTTTCATTTGTCAATATATTATTCAATAGAATTTCAGCTTCATCCGGTGTTCTTTCCCTGAATAGAGAACCAGCACATCTATCCAGGTAATCTCTGGAAGCATCGGTTAGTCCATTATAAAAGATATCAAGGATTTCAGGTTTCTTAAGAGGATGATCAGGCAAAGCATTAAGTAACTTGAGAAGCCTCCCCCAAGCCTGTGGGAGACTCTCTTCTTTAATTTGCACAAAGTTGTATATTTCCCTCAAAGCAGCTTGTTTCTTATGAGCAGGGAAATATTTAGCAGAGAAGTAATAAATCATATCCTCGGGACTACTCACACAACCAGGATCAAGAGAATTAAACCATACCTTAGCATCACCCTTTAATGAGAACGGAAATATTTTGAGTATATAAAAGTAACGCGATCTCTCATCATTATTAAACAGGGCAGCTATATCATTTAACTTACTAAGATGTGCCACAACAGTTTCAGATTCATAGCCATAAAACGGATCAGATTCAACCAAAGTAATTATATCAGGATCAACAGAGAATTCATAATCCTTATCATGAACACATATAGGTGAAGTAGCAAAAGCAGGGTCGGCTCTCATTTTATCTCTAAATGATTCTTTGCTCCTTTTAATTAATAACCTCTTAAGCTCATATCTATCTTTGCAAGCAAAAATAGCGGCAGAAGATTCCTTATCAAAAAGATAGCCCTCAGGAATAACAGGCATAGTTTCATCATCACTATCATCATCGTATTTTGATTCAATAATTTATTTTTCTCTAGCCCTAGCAATTTTTTCATCAAGAAATTCACCAAGGGGCATAGTAGTATCAGGCATAGAAGCAGTTTCATCATAAGTATCATGCATAGCAGAAGTGGCATCATCAATAACATGCGACATATCAGAACGAATAGCAGAAGCAGGTATAGGTGTCGCAAACTTACTCATAACAGAAGGTGAATCAAGTGCAGAGCTAGATGGCAGTTCCTTACCTCCCCTCGTAGTTGAGGGATAGATCTTGGTTTTTGGATATCTCAAGTTCTTCATAGTGTCCAGCAGATATAAATCCCAAGTGACTCAAAGAATAGAGCTATGCTCCCCGGCAACGGCGCCAGAAATTAGTCTTGATGACCCACAAGTATAGGGGATCGCAACAGCTTTCGAGGGTAGAGTATTCAACCCAAATTTATTGATTCGACACAAGGGGAGCCAAAGAATATTCTCAAGTATTAGTATCTGAGTTGTCAATTCAACCACACCTGGAAACTTAGTATCTGCAGCAAAGTGTTTAGTAGCACAGTAATATGATAGTGGTGGTAGCGGCAACAAAAGTAAAGACAGCAAAAGTAATGTTTTTGGTATTTGGTAGTGATTGTAACAGTAGCAGCGGGAAACTAAATAAGCGTAAACCAGTATATGGAAACTCATAGGCACCGGATCAGTGATGGATAATTATGCAGGATGCGGTTCATCATGTAACAGTCATAACATAGGGTGACACAGAACTAGCTCCAATTCATCAATGTAATGTAGGCATGTATTCCGTATATAGTCATACTTGCTTATGGAAAAGAACTTGCATGACATCTTTTGTCCTACCCTCCCGTGGCAGCGGGGTCCTATTGGAAACTTAGGGATATTAAGGCCTCCTTTTAATATAGAACCGGAACAAAGCATTAGCACATAGTGAATACATGAACTCCTCGAACTATGGTCATCACCGGGAGTGGTCCCGATTATTGTCACTTCGGGGTTGCCGGATCATAACACATAGTAGGTGACTATAGACTTGCAAGATAGGATCTAGAACTCTCATATATTGATGAAAATATAATAGGTTTAGATATGAAATCATGGCACTCGGGCCCTAGTGACAAGCATTAAGCATAGCAAAGTCATAGCAACATCAATCTTAGAACATAATGGATACTAGGGATCAAACCCTAACAAAACTAACTCGATTACATGATAAATCTCATCCAACCCATCACCGTCCAGCAAGCTTACGATGGAATTACTCACGCACGGTGGTGAGCATCATGAAATTGGTGATGCAGGATGGTTGATGATGACGACGGCGACGAATCCTCCTCTCCGGAGCCCCGAACGGACTCCAGATCAGCCCTCCCGAGAGGTTTTAGGGCTTGGCGGCGGCTCCGTATCGTAAAACGCAATGATTTCTTCTCCCTTATTTTTTTCTCTTCGAAAGCGAATACATAGAGTTGGAGTTAGCGTCGGAGGGTTTCCAGGGGGCCCACGAGGTAGGGGGCGCGCCCTAGGGGGGTGCCCCCCACCCTCATGAGAAGGGTGTGGGCCCCCTGGTCTTCATCTCTGGCGAGGATTTTTTATTGTTTTTCTAAGACGTTCCGTGGAGTTTCAGGTCACTCCGAGAATATTTGTTTTCTGCACATAAAACAACATCGTGGCAATTCTGCTGAAAACAGCGCCAGTCCGGGTTAGTTCCATTCAAATCATACAAGTTAGAGTCCAAAACAAGGGCAAAAGTGTTTGGAAAAGTAGATACGACGGAGACGTATCAGGCTCTTTTGTCAGATCAACAATAATGCATATAAGAGCCACTTCAACATTTTAATTATGGTCTTCTCCTATCGACCCCAAAGAAAAGAAAATAAATAGAACTATTTACACAGGAAAGCTCCCAACAAGCAAAAGAAGAACATGAAATCTTTTTGGGTTTTCTTTTTAATTACTACTACAAACATGGAAAGTAAACTAATTAAAAGCTACAACTAATTTTTTTTGGTTTTTCTTAAGGTTTATTAAACACACAAGAAGAAAGCATAAAAAGGATATAAACTAGCATGGATATTACAATGAAAAAGTATGAGCACCGACATCTAGCAATGAGTGTGTGAACATGAATACTATGTCGGTGAGAAATACGTACTCCGCCAAGCTTAGGCTTTTGGCCTAAGTTGGTCTATGGCCACGGTTGGCCTGGCGGATATCCATAGTAATAGTTGGGGTCGTACTGCGAAGAATAAGACTCTGATTGCCACTGGTTGGCAATCATCTACGGATGCCAATGGTAATTAGACTGTCGTGGAGGATCAACTTGTGGTTCCGACTCTGGCTCTGTGGCTGATGTAGGGTTCCGGTAGGCGTGAATAACCTCTAACAGAACAAGGTACTAGCCTGCAGATAAATCAAACAAGGAAGGAGCAGGCAGGGTAATAGTCTCAGGATGATGTTTATGAAAGAACAATTTGTATTTAAGCTCCCCTTCCCTATTCTTAACAATAAAATCATGTGCCACCATACTATTATAATCTAAATAAACAGTGGGCACCAATTTTTCTTCCTTCTCATAATGCCTAATAGGTATGTTAAAATGTGCAGCTAGGCGTGAAGGATAGATGCCTCCAAAGATGGGGCCCTTTGTACGGTTTAGACTTAACCGTTTAGCAATAATACCGCTCATATTAATAGAGTTATCACAGAATAAACCGTGGAACAAAATAATAATATCAGGAACACTAAGGTTTCCACAGTTTCTGTGACCAATTAAGCAACAACTAGCAAATATTGCAAAGTAGCGTAAAACAGGAAAATGTATGCTAGTGATTCGTGCATCGGAAACCTTCCTCGTTTCCCCTACAGTGATGGTATCAATAAACCCATCCACATCACCGCGGTATGGTTCCTCTATTGTGCCCTCGAAAGGGATCAAACAAACCCGACAAAAATCATAAAGTGACATCTCCTTATGCTCATCATATAAATAAAACTCCACCATAGGTGGTGAGCTCCTAGCATGGAAATGAAAGTTTTGCACAAAGATATTGGTGAGTAAGAGATATTGTTCGCGTCGGTCGTGGAGGAAGGCGGTGAGGCCGGCATTCTCAGCCAATTCATAAAAATCATCATAAATCTCGGCTGCTCTCAAGAAATCACCGGAAGGCCATTCACACGGCCGAACCTCCGCGGTGCGAGGCAGATTATATTTGGGCCTCTCTGCTTTTTCATTTTGCTTTTCCTTCGAGCTTCGGCTCGACGAGCCCCTCAAAAATCTCTTCATTATTTTCTGAAAAATTCTGAAATTTTTAGTAACTTCAAATAAAAGTGAGCCAAGCTCAACAAAATTGATAGCAACTACTCCTACAAGTGCCTGGAGCCTATATCATGCATCAAAACTACTTGGAACCATATAAATTTGACAGGCAAGCTCAAGAACATGGTCACCTAGTCAACACAAATTTGCAATGAATAAAGCACTAGAACAAAAACTAATTGGACCAATGGAGGAGTCACATACCAAGGAACAATCTCCCCAAGCAGTTTTGTGAGAGGTGCTTTGAGCAAGGAGATTGAAAATGACAGCAAAATGAGCTAGAACTCGTGCTTGAGCTGGATATTCGTGTTTGTGGAAGAAAAAGTGTGTGGGTGCAGGAATAAGTGGAGGAGGGCCACCGTGGGCCCACGAGGCAAGGGGCGCGCCCTCCACCCTCGTGGCCAGGTGGATGCCCCCTCCTGCTGTGTTCTCAATGCCAAATATTCTCAAATATTCCAGAAAAAATCATATTTAAATTTCAGGGCATTTGGAGAACTTCTATTTTTGGGGTATTTTTATATTGCACGGATAATTCAGATAACAGACAGAAAATACTATTTTGATTTTATTTAATATAAATAACAGAAAGTAAAAGGAGGGTACAGAAGGTTGTGCCTTCTAGTTTCATCCATCTCATGCTCATCAAAAGGAATCCACTAACAAGGTTGATCAAGTCTTGTTAATGAACTCATTTCGAATAACATGGAACTGGAGAAATTTCGAATAACACCATGCTACCTCAACGGGGATATGCACATCCCCAATAATAAGAATATCATATTTCTTCTTGATAGTAGGAAGAGGAAATTCAAAACCTACAATAATAATCGATGGAATTTTTCCAATAGAGTTGATACTATGAACTTGAGGTTGTTTCCTTGAAAAGTGTACCGTATGCTCATTACCATTAACATGAAAAGTGACATTGCCTTTAGTGCAATCAATAACAGCCCCTGCGGTATTCAAAAAGGGTCTTCCAAGAATAACAGACATACTATCGTCCTCGGGAATATCAAGAATAACAAAGTCCGTCAAAATAGTAAGTTTGCAACTACAACAGGCACATCCTCACAAATACCGACAGGTATAGTAGTTGATTTATCAGTCATTTGCAAAGATATTTCAGTAGGTGTCAACTTATTCAAATCAAGTCTACGATATAAAGAGAGAGTCATAACACTAACACCGGCTCCAAGATCACATAAAGCAGTTTTAACATAATTTCTTTTAATGGAGCATGGTATAGTTGGTACTCCTGGATCTCCAAGTTCCTTTGGTATTCCACCCTTAAAAGTATAATTAGCAAGCATGGTGGAAATTTCAGCTTCCGGTATCTTTCTTTTATTAGTAAGAATTGTTGGAAATATGCCCTAGAGGCAATAATAAATTGGTTATTATTATATTTCTTTGTTCATGATAATCGTTTATTATCCATGCTAGAATTGTATTGATAGGAAACTCAGATACATGTGTGGATACATAGACAACACCATGTCCCTAGTAAGCCTCTAGTTGACTAGCTCATTGATCAATAGAAGGTCATGGTTTCCTGACCATGGATATTGGATGTCGTTGATAACGGGATCACATCATTAGGAGAATGATGTGATGGACGAGACCCAATCCTAAGCCTAGCACAAAGATCGTGTAGTTCGTATGCTAAAGCTTTTCTAATGTCAAGTATCATTTCCTTAGACCATGAGATTGTGCAACTCCCGGATACCGTAGGAGTGCTTTGGGTGTACCAAACGTCACAACGTAACTGGGTGGCTATAAAGGTTCACTACAGGTATCTCCGAAAGTGTCTGTTGGGTTGGCACGAATCGAGACTGGGATTTGTCACTCCGTGTAACGGAGAGTTATCTCTGGGCCCACTCGGTCGGACATCATCATAATGTGCACAATGTGATCAAGGAGTTGATCACGGGATGATGTGTTACGGAACGAGTAAAGAGACTTGCCGGTAACAAGATTGAACAAGGTATCGGGATACCGACGATCGAATCTCAGGCAAGTATCATACCGATAGACAAAGGGAATTGTATACGGGATTGATTGAATCCTTGACATCGTGGTTCATCCGATGAGATCATCGTGGAGCATGTGGGATCCAACATGGGTATCCAGATCCCGCTGTTGGTTATTGACCGGAGAGTTGTCTCGGCCATGTCTGCATGACTCCCGAGCCCGTAGGGTCTACACACTTAAGGTTCGATGATGCTAGGGTTATAAGGAATAGATGTATGTGGTTACCGAATGTTGTTCGGAGTCCCGGATGAGATCCCGGACGTCATGAGGAGTTCCGGAATGGTCCAGAGGTAAAGATTTATATATGGGCAGTCATCATACGGTCACCGAAATAATTCGGGGGTTACCGGTATTGTACCGGGACCACCGGAGGGGTTCCGGGGGTCCACCGGGAGGGTCCACCTACCCCTGAGGGCCCTATGGGCTGTGTGTGGAGAGGGACCAGCCCCTTAGTGGGCTGGGCGCCTTCCCCCTAGGGCCCATGCGCCTAGGGTTTGGAGGAACCCTAAAGGGGGGCGCCCCCCTTGCCTTGGGGGGCAAGGCAACCCCCCTTGGCCGCCGCCCCCTCCTCAGATTGGATCTGAAGGGGCCGGCCCCCCTCTCCCTTGGCCCTATATATATGTGGGGGTGGGAGGGCAGCCGCACCCAAGTTCTGACGCAGCCCTCCCCCTCTCCCAAGTCTTCCTCTTCTCCCACAGTGCTTGGCGAAGCCCTGCAGGATTGCCACGCTCCTCCTTCACCACCACGCCGTCGTGCTGCTGCTGGATGGAGTCTTCCCCAACCTGTCCTTCTCCCCTTGCTGGATCAAGGCGTAGGAGACGTGATCGGGCTGCACGTGTGTTGAATGCGGAGGCGCCGTGGTTCGGCACTTAGATCGGAATCAACCGCGATCTGAATCACTACGAGTACGACTCCTTCATCCGCGTTCTTGCAACGCTTCCTCTTAGCGATCTACAAGGGTATGTAGATGCACTCTCCTTCCCCTCATTGCTAGATTACTCCATAGATTGATCTTGGTGATGCGTAGAAAATTTTAAATTTCTGCTCCGATCCGCAACAGTGGCATCATGAGCCAGGTCTATGCGTAGTTTCTATGCACGAGTAGAACACAAAGCAGTTGTGGGCGTCGATATTGTCAATTTACTTGCCGTTACTAGTCTTATCTTGATTCGGCGGCATCGTGGGATGAAGCGGCCCGGACCGACCTTACACGTACTCTTACGTGAGACTGGTTCCACCGACTAACATGCACTAGTTGCATAAGGTGGCTAGCGGGTGTCTGTCTCTCCCACTTTAGTCGGATCGGATTCGATGAAAAGGGTCCTTATGAAGGGTAAATAGAAATTGGCATATCACGTTGTGGTTTTGGCGTAGCTAAGAAACGTTCTTGCTAGAAACCAATAGCAGCCACGTAAAAACTTGCAAGAATAATTAGAGGACGTCTAACTTGTTTTTGCAGCATATGCCTTGTGATGTGATATGGCCAAAAGGATGTGATGAATGATATATGTGATGTATGAGATTGATCATGTTCTTGTAATAGGAATCATGACTTGCATGTCGATGAGTATGACAACCGGCAGGAGCCATAGGAGTTGTCTTAATTTATTTATGACCTGCGTGTCAACATAAACGCCATGTAATTACTTTACTTTATTGCTAAAGCGTTAGCCATAGTAGTAGAAGTAATAGATGACGAGACAACTTCAAGAAGACACGATGATGGAGATCATGATGATGGAGATCATGGTGTCATGCCGGTGACAATGATGATCATGGAGCCCCGAAGATGGAGATCAAAAGGAGCAAAATAATATTGGCCATATCATGTCACTATTTGATTGCATGTGATGTGTATCATGTTTTACATCTTATTTGCTTAGAACGACGGTAGCTTAAATAAGATGATCCCTCTCTAAAATTTCAAGAAAAGTGTTCCCCCTAACTGTGCACCATTGCGAAGGTTCGTTGTTTCGAAGCACCACATGATGATCGGGTGTGATAGATTCTAACGTTCGAATACAACGGGTGTTGACGAGCCTAGCATGTACAGACATGGCCTCGGGACACATGCGAAACACTTAGGTTGACTTGACGAGCCTAGCATGTACAGACATGGCCTCGGAACACAGAAGACCGAAAGGTCGAACATGAGTCGTATAGAAGATACGATCAACATGAGATGTTCACCGTTGATGACTAGTCCGTCTCACGTGATGCTCAGACACGGCCTAGTCGATTCGGATCATGTTTCACTTAGATGACTAGAGGGATGTCTATCTGAGTGGGAGTTCATTAAATTAATTTGATTAGATGAACTCAATTATCATGAACATAGTCTAAATTGTCTTCGCAAATATGTTGTAGATAAATAGCTCATGTTGTAGCTCCCTGTTTCAATACGTTCCTAGAGAAAAATTAAGTTGAAATATATTGTAAGCAATGATGCGGACTAGGTCTGTAGTCCAAGGAGTGTCCTCACTGCTACACAGAAGGCTTACGTCTTTGATGCACCGCTCGATGTGCAAACCCCTACAACGTCATCTATGGATGTTGTGAACACCTGACAGACACATCCTGATGACTACATGATAGTTTAGTGCACCATACTTTACGGCTTAGAATCGGGATTCCGATGACGTTTTGAACGCCATAGAACATATGAGATGTTCCAAGAGCTAAAATTGGGATTTCAGGCTCATGCCCGTGTTGAGAGGTGTGAGACCTCTAACAAGTTCTTTTGCCAGCAAGATGGAGGAGAATAGCTCAGCTAGTGAGCATGTGCTCAGAATGTCTGGGTGCTACAATCACTTAAATCAAGTGGGAGTTAATCTTCCAGATAAGATAGTGATTGATAGAGTTCTCTAGCCACTATCACTAAGCTACTAGATCTTCGTGATGAACTATGACATGCAAGGGATGGAGTTGATCCCGGAGCTGTTCGCGGTGCTTAAGACCGCAAAAGGTAGAAATCAAGAAGGAGCATCAAGTGTTGATGGTTTAACAAGACCACTGGTTTCAAGAAGGGCAAGGGCTAGAAGGGAAACTTCATGGATGGCAAACCAGTTGCCACTCCAGTGAAGGAACCCAAGGTTGAACCCAAACCCGAGACTAAGTGCTTCTATTGTAAGGGGAACGGTCACTGGTAGCGGAATTACCCCAAATGCATGGTATATAAGAAGGCTGGCAACTTCAACAAAGTATATACGTGTTATTAATGTGTACCTCACTAGTACTACTGGTAGCACCTGGGTATTGGATACCGGTTCAGTTTCTATTATTGGTGACTTGAAGCAAAAGCTACGGACTAAACGGAGACTGGCTAAGGGCGAGGTGACGATGTGTGTTGGAAGTGTTTCCAAAGTTGATAAGATCACCATCGCACGCTCCATCTGCCTTCAGGATTAGTATTGAACCTAGATAAATGTTATCAGGTGTCTACGTTGAGCATGAATATGATTAGATCATGTTCATTGCAATACGGTTATTCATTTAAGTTAGGGAATAATGGTTATTCTATTTACATGAATAATACCTTTCATGGTCATGCACCCTATGTGAATGGTTCATTGAATCTCGGTCGTGGTAATACGCATGTTCACGCCAAAAGATGTAGAGTTAATAATGATAGTACCACTTTCTTGTGGCACTGCCGCTTAGGTCATATTGGCGTAAGATGCATGAAGAAACTCCATGTTGATGGATGTTTGGAGTCACTTGATTTTGAATCGCTTGACGCATGCAAGCCATGCCTCATGGGCAGGATGACTGAGACCCCGTTTTCAGGTACAATGAAACGGGCAAGTGACTTGTTGGAAATCATACATGCTGATGTGTGTGATCCAATGAGAATTGAAGCGTGCAGTGGATATCGCTATTTTCTTATCTTCACTGACGATTTGAGTAGATATAGGTATATTTACTTATTGAAGCACAAGTCTGAAACGTTTGAAAGGTTCAAGCGATTTCAGAGTGAAGTTAAGAACCATCATAACAAGAAGATCAAATTCCTACGATCTGATCGATGAGAATTTCTGAGTTATGAGTTTGGCAATCACTTAAGACATTGTGGAATTGTTTCATAGTTGAAGCCACCTGGAACACCACTGGGTTATGGTGTGTCCGGACGTCGTAATCGAACCCTATGAAATATGGTGCGATCTATGATGTCTCTTACCAATCTACCGTTTTCATTTTGAGGTTGTGCGTTAGAGACAGCTGCATTCACTTTAGATAGGACACCATCTAAGTCTGTTGAGACGACGTCATATGAACATTGGTTTGGCAAGAAACCAAAGTTGTCGTTTCTTAATGTTTGGGGCTGCGATGCTTAAGGCTTCAGCCGGAGAAGCTCGAACCCAAAGCGGACAAACACATCTTCATAGAATACCCAAAGGTGACAGTAGGGTATACCTTCTATCTCAGATCCGAGGGCAAATTGTTTGTCGCTAAGAACGGGTCCTTTCTCGAGAAGGAGTTTCTCTCGGAAGAATTGAGTGGGAGGAAGATAGAACTTGATAAGGTTGTCGAACCTTTACTTCAACCAGAGAGTGATGCAACACAGAAAGATGTTTTCTGTGGCACCTACGTCTATTGAAGAGGAAGTTAATGACGGTGATCATGAAGCTTCGGATCAAGTTGCTATCGAACCTCATAGGTCGACAAGGATATGTACTACTCCTGAGTGGTACGGTAATCCTGTCTTAGATATCATGTTATTGGACAACAATGAACCTATGAACTATGGAGAAGCGATGGCGGGCCTGCATTCCGACAAATGGTTAGAAGCCATGAAATCCGAGATAGGATCCATGTATCGGAACAAAGTATGGACTTTGGTGAACTTGCCCGTTGATCGGCAAGCCATTGAGATAAATGGATCTTTAAGAAGAAGACGGACATAGGCGGTAATGTTACCGTCTATGAAGCTCGACTTGTGGCAAAAAGGTTTTTCAAAAGTTCAAGGAGTTGACTATGATGAGATTTTCTCACCCGTAGCGATGCTTAAGTCCGTCGAAATCATGTTAGCATTAGCTGTATTTTTCGATTATGAAATCTGACAGATGGATGTCAAAACAAGTTTTCTTACCAGTTTCCGTAAGAAAAGTGTGTATGTGATACAATAAAAAGTTTTGTCCATCCTAAGGATGCTAAAAGGTTTGCTAGCTCCAGCAATCCTTCTATGGACTAGATCAAGCATCTCGGAGTCGGAATATATGCTTTGATGGAGTAATCAAAGCTTTTATGTTTATACAATGTTTGCTAGAAACTTGTATATACAAGAAAGTGAGTGGGAGCACTACAACATTTCTGATAAGTATATGTGGATGACATATTGTTGATTCGAAATGATGTAGAATTTTTGGAAAGCATAAACGGTTGTTTGAAGAGTTTTTTTCAAAGGAAGACCTGGATAAAGCTGCTTACATATTGGGCATCAAGATCTATAGAGATAGATCAAAACGCCTGATGATACTTTCAAAGAACGCACACCTTGACATGTTTTTGAAGGAGTTCAAAATAGATCAGTCAAAGAAGGGGTTCTTGCCTGAGTTGTAAGGTGTGAAGTTGAGTAAGACTCGAAGATTGACCACGACAGAAGAAAGAGGAAGGACGAAGGTCTTCCCCTATGCTTTTGTCATATTCTCTATACAGTATGACATGCTGAGTACCGCACCAGATGTGTGCCTTGCCACATGTCTGGCAAGAGGGTACAAAGGTGATCTAGGAGTGGATCACCAGGTAGCGGTCAAAATTATCCTTAGAGGAACAAGGAAATGTTTCTCGGCTATGGAGGTGATAAAGAGTTCGACGTAAAGAGTTACGTCGATGCAAGCTTAACACCTATCCGGATAGCTCTGAGTAGAGGTACCGGATACGTATAATGGAGCAACATTTTGGAATAGCTCCAAGTGGAACGTGGTAGCAGCATCTACGATATGACATAAAGTTTTGCGAAATACATAGGGATCTGAATATGGCAAGACCCATTGACTACAACCTCTCTCACAAGCATAACATGATCAAACCCAGAACTCTTTGAGTGTTAATCACATAGTGATGTGAACTAGATCATTGAGTCTAGTAGACTCTTGGATGTTGGTCACATGGCGATGTAACCTGTGAGTGTTAATCACATGACGATGTGAACTAGATTATTGACTCTAGTGCAAGTGGGAGACTGTTGGAAATATGCCCTAGAGGCAATAATAAATTGGTTATTATTATATTTCCTTGTTCATGATAATCGTTTATTATCCATGCTAGAATTGTATTGATAGGAAACTCAGATACATGTGTGGATACATAGACAACACCATGTCCCTAGGAAGCCTCTAGTTGACTAGCTCGTTGATCAATAGATGGTCACGGTTTCCTGACCATGGACATTGGATGTCGTTGATAACGGGATCACATCATTAGGAGAATGATGTGATGGACGAGACCCAATCCTAAGCCTAGCACAAAGATCGTGTAGTTCGTATGCTAAAGCTTTTCTAATGTCAAGTATCATTTCCTTAGACCATGAGATTGTGCAACTCCCGGATACCGTAGGAGTGCTTTGGGTGTACCAAACGTCACAACGTAACTGGGTGGCTATAAAGGTTCACTACAGGTATCTCTGAAAGTGTCTGTTGGGTTGGCACGAATCAAGACTGGGATTTGTCACTCCGTGTAACGGAGAGGTATCTCTGGGCCCACTCGGTAGGACATCATCATAATGTGCACAATGTAATCAAGGAGTTGATCACGGGATGATGTGTTACGGAACGAGTAAAGAACCTTGCCGGTAACGAGATTGAACAAGGTATCGGGATACCGACGATCGAATCTTGGGCAAGTATCGTACCGATAGACAAAGGGAATTGTATACGGGATTGATTGAATCCTTGACATCATGGTTCATCCGATGAGATCATCGTGGAGCATGTGGGAGCCAACATGGGTATCCAGATCCCGCTGTTGGTTATTGACCGGAGAGTTGTCTCGGCCATGTCTGCATGACTCCCGAGCCCGTAGGGTCTACACACTTAAGGTTCGATGACACTAGGGTTATAAGGAATAGATGTACGTGGTTACCGAATGTTGTTCGGAGTCCCGGATGAGATCCCGGACGTCACGAGGAGTTCCGGAATGGTCCGGAGGTAAAGATTTATATATGGGCAGTCATCATACGGTCACCGAAATACTTCGGGGGTTACCGGTATTGTACCGGGACCACCGGAGGGGTTCCGGGGGTCCACCGGGAGGGTCCACCTGCCCTGGAGGGCCCTATGGGCTGTGTGTGGAGAGGGACCAGCCCCTTAGTGGGTTGAGCGCCTTCCCCCTAGGGCCCATGCGCCTAGGGTTTGGGGCAACCCTAAAGGGGGGGCGCCCCCCTTGCCTTGGGGGGTGAGGGAGTCCTGGATTAGGGGGTGTTCGGGTAGCCGGACTATACCTTCAGCCAGACTCCAGGACTATGAAGATACAAGATTGAAGACTTCGTCCCGTGTCCGGATGGGACTTTCCTTGGCGTGGAAGGCAAGCTTGGCGATGCGGATATTCAAGATCTCCTACCATTGTAACCGACTCTATGTAACCCTAACCCTATCCGGTGTCTATATAAACCGGAGGGTTGTAGTCCATAGGCAATCAACTCCATATACAACAATCATACCATAGGCTAGCTTCTAGGGTTTAGCCTCCTTGATCTCGTGGTAGATCTACTCTTGTACTACCCATATCATCAATATTAATCAAGCAGGACATAGGGTTTTACCTGCATCAAGAGGGCCTGAACCTGGGTAAAACACCATGTTCCCTGCCTCCTGTTACCATCCGGCCTAGATGCACAGTTCGGGACCCACTACCCGAGATCCACCAGTTTTGACACCGACATTGGTGCTTTCATTGAGAGTTCCTTTGTGCCGTCACAATCAGGAAGGATGCCTCCTCCCGTCTTTAAAGACGGCGCCGTTGCTAAGGGAGCCTTGGCTGTCGGCCAAACCCTCCGGCTAGGTGGTTTCCTCATGACCGCCTATTCGGCTGTTGCGCCGACGGTGACCTCTCGGGTCATCAAAAGCAACCTACACGTCATCTTGGAGCTCATCGAGCAGCTAGATCCAATGGAGCTCTCTTCCGTAAACGAGCTCTTGGATCGCATCGCGCCCTGGGGGTCACTACGGTTTACAACCAGGTTGGGCTTAAACCCGATCTAAGAGAAATTAACTCTCCCCAAATCACCCACCACGTTGCCGTGGTAGAGACGCAATGCGGCGACCCTTCATATATTTTAAGGACTAGCTACATCCGAATTCCCGACCCCTCCAAGCCGGATACCTGCGGAGGGGGAGATGTAACTCAAGACCTGAGCTTAGGATCAGGCAACGGGCCAGATTCACTGGACAACATCCAAGAATCCGAACTTCAGAGTTCGGAAACTCTTCGGCCTTCGAATCTTGGATTGGGTGAGGTTTCAGATTCAACGACACCCTCCCACCCGATCATAAGCGATCTCTCCCAAATCAGGCAGAGGCCCGAGGAAACAGTACATCATTACTAGGCCAGATTCCTCCTGGTCATGAACAGGATAAAGGATTGCCGCGAGGAAGACGCAATCTCAATTTTCTGCAGTAATTGCACGGACAAGGGAATCCTTAACGCCGTAAGTCGTCATGATATCACATGCTTCACTGACTTGGCGTCCATAGTACAAAAATACTGTGCGATGGAAAGCGCCTGGAAAACTGAAATAAATTTTATGGATAATCCGGCCTTGAATAGTAATCCCATCTGAACTAAGAGGGTGCATCATCACAGGACACCCGGGATAAACACCAAAAAGCCAAAACCCTCTACAGGGCATGGAACCGTACTGGAAAGATGGCTTGATGGACCCTGTAGAATTCACAGTACAGAGGACGCCACACCAACTCACAGCCTTAGAGCATGTTGGATACTCCGGCAGGTGGCCAAAATCGGCGAGGACCTCTTAATTCTGGAGGCTGCAGAAAGCCAGCCCAAGGACACCAGTACCGTTCTCACAGTCTTCGAGACTTTCGCATCAAACAATGTGCGAAAAAGAACACTCCGCAGCCTCGCCGAAGTCTATCAAGTTGCAACAATAAATCCATGGAGCGACACTGCCATTACCTTCAACGCAAGTGATGAACCTAGATTCCAAACAGCCCGAGCACCAGCCGCATTGGTACTCAGTCCCATAGTGGACGGCTTTCGCCTCACGAAGGTGCTCATGGATGGAGGCAGTGAACTGAACCTCATTTATGAGGAAACGCTTCAAAAAATGGAAATAGACTGGAACCGCGTCGAGCGAAGCAGCACAACCTTTAGAGGAATAATCCCCAGTCGGGAAGCGCGCTGCACAGGAAAAATCACACTAGATGTGGTGTTCGGCACGCCGGATAATTACAGGTCCGAAGAAGTCACGTTTCAGGTGGCCCCGTTTAAGAGCGGATATCACGCTTTACTAGGGCGGGAAGCATTCACAATCTTCCAAGCAATACCCCATTATGGGTACATGAAGCTTAAGATGCCCGGGCTGAATGGAACTATCACTCTAGCTAGTGATCCGGACATAGCACTCCGCGCCGAAAACAAGACGGTCGCATTAGCCCTTGAGGCGCTATCCGAAGCCTTAGCGGCCGAGGAACTGACTGCGCTGCGCTCCACGGTTAACAGGGACGACGTGATACTCGATAAGAGATCCAAATCCACATCCTTCAAGCCAGCTGACGAAATAGTCAAATTCCAGGTCCATCCAACGGACCCCAATAAAACAGCTTCCATCGGGGCACGACTGAACCCTGATGCAGACACCGCACTGCGAGAGTTCCTACGAGAGAACTGGGACATCTTCGCCTGGCACCCTTCAGACATGCCAGGGATCCCACGCAGGCTGGCCGAACACAGCTTAAATATCCTAAAAGGATTTAAACCTGTCAAACAAGCCCTTCGGTGTTTTTCTGAACCCAAGAGACAGGCTATGGGAGAGGAGCTAGCCAAGCTATTAGAGGCCGGATTCATTAGAGACATAAAACATCCGGACTGGCTAGCAAACCTGGTGATGGTACCAAAGAAGGACAAATCCTGGCGCCTGTGTGTCGATTTTAAAGACCTTAACAAGGCTTGCCCAAAGGATCCCTTCCCCCTCCCCCGTATCGATCAAATTATCGATGCCACCGCAGGACACGATTTGTTATGTTTCCTCGACGCATACTCCAGTTACCATCAAATCAAGATGGCAGAATCAGACCAAGCTGCAACAGCATTCCTCACACCATACGACCCATTCTGCTTCAACACAATGCCCTTCGGGCTGAAAAACGCCGGCGCAACATATCAGCGCATGATCCAGACATGTCTGGCAAACCAGATCGGCAAAACAGTGGAAGCGTATGTGGATGATGTGGTCATCAAATCAAGACATGTCGAATCCCTAGTAAATGACTTGAGGCTTACATTCGATAACCTCCGAAAATATGACATCAAGCTCAACCCAGAAAAATGCGTCTTCGGCGTTCCAGCCGGAAAGCTCTTGGGCTTCATTGTATCCGGTAGAGGAATTGAAGCAAACCCAACCAAGATCCAAGCTTTGTCACAATTGGATGTCCCAAAGGACCATAAACAAATACAAAAATTAACCGGATGCGTGGCGGCTTTAAGCCGCTTCATCTCCCGCTTGGGGGAAAAGGCACTACCCCTTTATCGCCTCCTTTGGCGCACCGAACACTTCGAGTGGACGGAAGCCGCCACGGCCGGACTTGATGAAATAAAAGCCTATTGGCAAAAAACCCAGTCCTGGCCGCGCCAATCACCGGCAAACCAATGTTATTGTACATTGCAGCAACACACCAAGTTGTCAGCGCAGTGCTCGTTGTCGAGCGGGAAACGGACGGACACAAATTCCCCCTTCAAAGGCCGGTCTACTACGTGTCCACTGTCCTCACTCCATGCAAATCACGGTACCCGTATTATCAAAAGATTGCATACGCGGTATTCATGGCATCCCGGAAGCTACGACACTACTTTCAAGAGTGTTCCATAACAGTAGCCTCGGAAGTGCCACTAAACGTATTATCAACAACCGCGATGCAACGGGCCGGATTGCAAAATGGGCCATCAAGCTCCTCCCGTTTGATATAACCTATAAGCCACGGCGAGCTATTAAATCGCAAGTTTTGGCCGACTTCGTCGCAGAATGGACGGAGGCCGAGCTCCCTAAAGAGTAAGGCACATATTCAAACTGGATTATGCATTTCGACGGCTCCAAAATGTTGGCCGGACCAGCGTTGTCCTGACGTCCCCCACAGGAGACACAGTCCAATATGTGCTCCAGATCATGTACACGGATTCCAACAATGCAGCCGAATATGAGGCGCTCCTACATGGCCTCCGGATAGCAGTATCCATGGGTATCCAGCTCTTAGAGGTACGCGGGGATTCAAACCTCGCGATATCCCAAATAAATGGAGACTTCGACGCCAAGGACCCAAAAATGGGAGCTTACCGCGATGCCGTCCTAAAAATGTCAGCTCGGTTCGAAGGGCTGGAGTTTCACCATATAGCCCGAGAAAACAATCAAGCGGCGGACGTCCTAGCACGCATCGGAGCAAAACGCGATGCAGTCCCCCCCAATGTCTTTTTGGAAAGATTGTTCAAGCCATCCGTAGCATGGGAGGGGGAACCCGCAAATAACAGCCCGAACCCAGCCGCACCACTCGACGCCGAACAATCTGACACAATTGGAGGCTCTGCCAACGAAATTACACCTTCCGCCCACGTAATAATGGCGGTTATCGCCCCATGGACAGAACCATTCCTAGCCTACCTTACTAGGCAGGAACTCCCGGAGGACCAAAACGAGGCCCGCTGCATAGTGCGGCAATCTAAGGCCTACAGAGTCCATGAGGGAGAACTTTATAAGAAAAGCACTACCGGAGTCCTTCAAAGGTGCATCTCCGAAGAGGAAGGGCGGAACCTCCTGGCTGAAATTCATGCCGGACTCGGTGGTCACCACGCCGCTGCTCGGTCCCTTGTTAGCAAGGCTTTCCGTACAGGATTTTACTGGCCGACGGCTCAAGCAGACGCTCAGGACCTAGTCCAACGATGCCCTGGTTGCCAACTTTTTGCCAACCAAAGCCATATGCCACCCACCGCACTCCAAACTATACCCATCACCTGGCCTTTTGCGGTCTGGGGGCTTGACATGGTCGGACCCCTTAAAGGTGGAACCCATAGGAAAAAATACTTACTGGTCATGGTGGATAAGTTCACCAAATGGATAGAAGCCAAGCTTGTTAAAACGGCCGAATCCGGACCTGTGATAGACTTCATATCCGGGGTTGTACACCATTATGGCGTCCCCCACAACATCATAACTGACAACGGTACAAACTTTACCGCCGACGAGGTAAAACTCTGCTGCAAAAACATGGGCATCAAGCTCGATTATGTTCCGTCTATCACCCACAAACCAACGGCCAGGTCGAACATGCAAATGGTCTTATCATGAGCGGCATTAAACCCAGACTGGTGCGGTCCCTCAAGGAATCTAACACGCACTGGGTAGAGGAGCTCGACTCCGTGCTATGAGGGCTGCGGACCACGCCAAATCGCACCACCGGATACACACCATTTTTTATGGTGTACGGCGCAGAAGCAGTTCTGCCCTGCGACATAATTCATGACTCACCTAGAGTGCGCATGTACGAAGAAAGAGAAGCCGAGCTCGATCGGCAGGACAACTTGGACGCCTTGGAGGAGGAGCGCGCTGTGGCAAAAGCCCGTTCCGCATTTTATCAACAGCAGGCCCGAAGATATCAAAGCAGAGAAGTACGGGCCAAAACTTACAATGTTGGCGAACTAGTTCTACACCTGCCGGATAAGAAAAAGGACAAACTCAAGCCCAAGTGGGAAGGTCCATTCATAATCGACCAAGTCCTGACTGGTGGGGCGTACCGCCTGCGAGATGCATCGAACAACCGACTCGAGCCGAACCCGTGGAACGCCACCCGTCTCCGAAGATTCTATGCCTAGCGCCGGACTCTGTGTTCGTCTCCTTCCTCTGTCCATCCCTTTTTGTATTTTTCTGTCTTACACTTCTCTCCTTCCCATTTTTTCTTTTTCTTCTATCATAGCCCTTAAAGGCTCATCTAGTGACGCGCCACTCGCGCTCATTAAACCTGGGGGCTTCTTTAACAGAAGCTTAGTTATACGGGCTTCACGCCCAACACATGCGTCAAACTTCCGCATGTACCTTTTTTCTTCAGCATTATATGCATCGATATGACTTAAGTTTTGGCCAAGCTGGGTTGCCTGGCTCCTGTTCTTACCCCTACGTTCCCGATTGTTCGGCTAGGCGGTAAAGGGAGCACCTCTACGATTGTTACTGCCGGGTCAGCCGGATGTGTACCTCAGACTGGGTGAAGCCGAAAGCTAGCGTTCTTAAGGGAATATTCGGTTGGTGAAATAAAAGATGATCTTTTTACTCATTTTATGCGCCCCCAGATGCTTTTTTTCCTGCGTCTCTTCACGCAGTCCGGACATGCACCTTAGGGCATGCCTCCCAGCGAAAGGAACCCTTAACGGAACTATTCTCTCTGGAAGATGTTTCTTACTAACCATGTAATATAACATAACTAGTTGGGCACTTGTCTGATAAAGCACTGATGACCCCTACGCCTGGTCTCCACGCATACCCCGGTTCTTATATAACCGCGGTATTCGGACACACTCCGGACCGTCAGGTCCCGAGGTTGAAGCGAAAAGGTCGGCAACGACAAACGATCTACAATCCGGCTAGAAGGCATTACACATGTCAATTCAAAATTACACAGTCATTCTGACTGATTGTATTCCTCTTCTATACCATCTAACAGGCTGTCTAATTTACAGTCCTGCTGGGAATACTTCGCGGCCAACTCTACTTGGCCGTATACTAAGCTTACAGGGATCTCCTTCCCGTCAGGCCCCACGGGTCCGACCTCGGCCATGTGGTTTGGGTCAGACTTCGTAAAACAGGTCTTCACCATGGCCCAGGCCTCCCTAGCGCCTTGTCGGCAGGCCGATATCTTCCACAACCGGAAGCAGCGCCGAGCTCCCTTCAGCTTCTCCGCAAGCTCTCCAAGGCCCTCGGGCACGGAGTGGGAAGGCCATAAGGCTTGGGTAATACCCCGCATCGCCTGCCGAATTCGCTCGTGCAGTTGCAAGAGTTCGGGAAGAAGGTCACCCATAGAATCGGGCATCTCCTCTGCAGGACGGCCTATGAGCATACCTACAGACATTACTCTGTTAGTCGACTTCCTCGCCGAACTCTTTTTTCAAAGTTCGTTCAAGCACTTGCTAAAAATGCCGCGTCGAAGCCGCTGATTCTCCTTCGTGGAGTCCGACAGCTAGCCACAAACATCTTTAAGTTCAACGTCCAGCTTGGTGTTGGCATCCTGAAGATCATTCTTCTCTCGCCTCACCTTTGTCAACGTACTCTCACCGGCCTTTAGCCGGCGTAAGAGTTGTTGCTTGTCCGGATCGAGTCCGGCGCCATCTGCAATATGATTTGTCAGATTTGCACCCACACCGCACAATACTAATCTTTCGAAGTGTATCTTACCTGAGGGGGTCTCTTTGGGCTCCCCTGCTGCGGCTAGTGCGGCCTCTAGTTGGGCCTTGCACTTTTCCAGCTCCTGGGACAGTACGGTATTCTTCTCTGTAAGAACCTGCATATTAAATGATCCTTAAATCAGTTGCTCTAACTGCTTCAAGTCTCGGGGGCTACTGGCATATATATATATATACATTTAACCAAAATTTTCTTACCCGTATGTCTTTTACATACTGCTCCGTGGCTCTGGCTAAACCATTTTGAGCGGCACGGAGGTACGCATCTCCCGAATTAAAGGCATCTAAAGCCTCTTGGGAGAAACAAGCGTCGCGTAGAATTGTCCGGCGACGCCTGTGGTTCATGGCACTCTCCACTTCAGAATTTGTGGCAGACAACCTGTCCGCATCCTCTATCGGAGGAGCGTCCGGTGCGCGCCTTGTGCTCGCCTCCGCTTCCTGGCCAGACGTTGGAGCCTGGCTGGTGGAGGCGCGATTGGCAACCTCTCCAGATGTAGTCCGGCGAGGTCTCTTCGTTCTGAAGATAGCACGAACGTTAATATGACCTGACAGAATAACTCCAGGGAAACAGAGGGTGCACTATACCTTTGCGCTGACATCTCAGTCCGGACTACATTCCTTTTTGCCCCACGGGGCCCTGCGGCCCCTCGTTGGCTAGCCGCCGCAGGTTCGGCCTCCTGCCTCAGAAATCTCCCCTGCAAAACACGGTTGTCGTCAGAAACACCGGGCTACGTGAGGGTGGAATCTCTTTCAAGGGAATAAGACCCCGATTTCTGTCACCTGGGAGGCCGGGATTAACCCTGGGTAATCCGCCGTAATGGCTACCAAGGTATTGTCCTTGCTTAGCTGATAGAACACCCCGTCGATAAGCTCCACCGATATGTCCGGATCCTCTTCGGAGTCTGGATTGAGGGACCGTTTGGGGTCCTCGGGCTGTGGAGGGCGGCTGTTTATATCCTTTACCTCCTGTCGCAGTTCCTGCATTAAAGTCGTTAGACTACCTATCTAACCATGGGAGTATAAAACAAACGCGCAAGCGCAATTGTTCACTTACCCAACTTGTAGGATCGTACATACTGAATCTGGCCCGCGGGTTTACGCGGAGGAATTCCTCCTTTTCTCCCTTGTACAAAGAGGATAAGATCTTTACTAAGGCGGCGGCTGAGGCTGGCCCCTTACGACCGTAACATGTGGCGTCATCCTCCCCGTTGAAATCCCACATGGGGTGGCCTCTATATTGAAGCGGCTGCACCCCCCGCATAATGCATTCGGCCATGACTCCAATCATGGTTAGTCCGGAATGAGCCAACAGTCTTATCCGGCCCATCAGGTAAAGGACGTCTCCGTCGCTTTCTCTCTGAGAGCTCCGCGGACGCCAGCTCAAGCGTTTCTTCAATGGAGCACTGTTAAACTCAGGGAGACCGACCCGGATAGGGTCCGGTAGCGGGACGTCATCTATGTAAAACCATTCCGAAGGCCAGTCCTCGGACGCCTTCTTTGGGGTTCCGGATAGGTATCCGGTCCCGGTGATGCGCCATACTTCGGCTCCGCCCACTTGGTATATAGACCCCTCTTGAGAACGGGGCACCAGGCAGAATAACCTCTTCCACAGCGCGAAATGAGCCTCAACGCCTAAAAATAGCTCACAAAGGGCGACGAAACTCGCAATATGCAATACGGAGGCGGGCGTGAGATTGTGCAGCTGGAGGCCGTAGAACTCCAGAAGCCCGCGGAGAAATGGATGAATTGGAAATCCCAGTCCCCTTATTAGATAGGGGACGAGGCACACCCGCTCTCCTTTAGAAGGATTGGGGGTGCTCTCCGCTTTTTTTCCACCATTGTAGGTGGCGAGACCGGCTCGGACCGGGACCATGTATGCCTGAGGGAGAAATCCCTTGGCCTGAAGTGACACTAACTCGCTATGCGGGATGGTGCAACTCTCCTAGTCCCCGGGTTTGGGACCGGAAGGGCGAGGGGAGGAGCTGCGAGGGCTGGTCTTGTTGGAATGGACCTTTGCTGGAAGCGCTCTGATCATAACTCGCGGAAAGGAGAAGATGTGGTTTGGACCTAAATCCCCATCCCGTTAAATAGGCGGCTCATTTATACGGCTAGGGGTGTGGATGTAAAAACTCCCCGGCTTTTCGCATTCGTTTGACATGTGGAAGACGGCCATTATTGGGCGTGGAAGCCGAGGAGCACTACATTACAAAAATCGGACATTATTCCTACAGGTACACAAGATTTGGAGAAGAACCCGCCTTGCAATGCCGAACAATCTGCGCGCCGGACTCGTCGTCATTGAAGCCTGGTTCGGGGGCTACTGAGGGAGTCCTGGATTAGGGGGTGTTCGGGTAGCCGGACTATACCTTCAGCCGGACTCCAGGACTATGAAGATACAAGATTGAAGACTTCTTCCCGTGTCCGAATGGGACTTTCCTTGGCGTGGAAGGCAAGCTTGGCGATGCGGATATTCAAGATCTCCTACCATTGTAACCGACTCTATGTAACCCTAACCCTATCCGGTGTCTATATAAACCGGAGGGTTGTAGTCTGTAGGCAATCAACTCCATATACAACAATCATACCATAGGCTAGCTTCTAGGGTTTAGCCTCCTTGATCTCGTGGTAGATCTACTCTTGTACTACCCATATCATCAATATTAATCAAGCAGGACATAGGGTTTTACCTCCATCAAGAGGGCCCGAACCTGGGCAAAACATTGTGTTCCCTGCCTCCTGTTACCATCCGGCCTAGACGCACAGTTCGGGACCCACTACCCGAGATCCGCCGGTTTTCACACCGACAGGGGGCAAGGCAACCCCCCTTGGCCGCCGCCCCCTCCTCAGATTGGATCTGAGGGGGCCGCCCCCCCTCTCCCTTGCCCCTATATATATGTGGGGGGTGGGAGGGCAGCCGCACCCAAGTACTGGCGCAGCCCTCCCCCTCTCCCAAGTCCTCCTCTTCTCCCGCGGTGCTTGGCGAAGCCCTGCAGGATTGCCATGCTCCTCCTTCACCACCACGCCGTCGTGCTGCTGCTGGATGGAGTCTTCCCCAACCTCTCCTTCTCCCCTTGCTGGATCAAGGTGTAGGAGACGTCACCGGGCTGTACATGTGTTGAACGCGGAGGCGCCATGGTTCGGCGCTTAGATCGGAATCAGCCGCGATCTGAATCGCTACGAATACGACTCCTTCATCCGCGTTCTTGCAACGCTTCCGCTTAGCGATCTACAAGGGTATGTAGATGCACTCTCCTTCCCCTCGTTGCTAGATTACTCCATAGATTGATATTGGTGATGCGTAGAAAATTTTAAATTTCTGCTCCGATCCCCAACAAGAATTTCTTTCATATACTTGGCATAAGGATTCATTTTGAGCATATCACTTAATCGCATTCGCAAAAAGATGGGTCTAATCATTTCAGCAAAGCGCTCAAAATCCTCATCATCCTTTTTCTTGGATGGTTTGGGAGGAAAAGGCATGGGTTTCTGAACCCATGGTTCTCTTTCTTTACCATGTTTCCTAGCAACAAAATCTTTCTTATCATAACGTTGATTCTTTGATTATGGGTTATCAAGATCAACATCAGGTTCAATTTCTATATCATTATCATTGCTAGGTTGAGCATCATCATGAACATTATCATTAATATTATCATTAACATTATCACTAGTTTCAGGTTCATTACCAGATTGTGTTTCAGCATCAGAAATAGAAATATCATTTGGATTCTCAGTTGTATCAATAACAGGTTCACTAGAGGCATGCAAAGTCCTATCATTTTTCTTTTTCTTCCTTTTAGAAGGACTAGGTGCATCTATATTATTTCTCTGAGAATCTTGCTCAATTCTCTTAGGGAGACCTTCAGGATACAAAGGTTCCTGAGTCATTTTACCACCTCTAGTCATAACTCTAAGATCATTATCATTGTTCTTACTATTCAGTTCTTGAGCAAATCATTTTGAGCTTTCAGTACTTGTTCTACTTGAGTGGTAACCATAGAAGCATGTTTACTAATAAGTATAAGTTCACCTTTAACATTAGCCATATAATCACCCAAGTGTTCAAGCATACCAGCACTGCGTTTTAATTCTCTACCAAAATAAGCATTGAAGTCTTCTCGCTTAACCATAAATTTATCAAACTCATCTAAGCATGGGCTAGCAAACTTAGTAAATGGGACTTCAGCTTTATCATATCTGTAGAGAGAATTTACCTTTACTACCTATGTCGGGTTATCAAGACCATGTGTTTCTTCAGTAGGCGGTAAATTAAGACCATGTATTTCTTCAATAGGTGGTAAATTCTTAACATCTTCAGCTTTTATACCCTTTTCTTTCATAGATTTATTTGCCTCTTGCATATCTTCAGGACTGAGAAATAGAACACCTCTTTTCTTCGGAGTTGGTTTAGGAATAGGCTCAGGAATTGGTTCAGGAAGTGTCCAATTATTTTCATTTTTCAACATATTATTCAATAGAATTTCAGCTTCATCCGGTGTTCTTTCCCTAAAAACAGAACCAACACAACTATCCAGGTAATCCCTGGAAGCATCGGTTAGTCCATTATAAAAGATATCAAGTATTTCATTTTTCTTAAGAGGATGATCAGGCAAAGCATTAAGTAGCTTGAGAAGCCTCCCCCAAGCTTGTGGGAGACTCTCTTCTTTAATTTGCACAAAATTATATATATCCCTCAAAGCAGCTTGTTTCTTATGAGCAGGGAAATATTTAGCACAGAAGTAATAAATCATATCCTGGGGACTACGCACACAACCAGGATCAAGAGAATTAAACCATATCTTAGCATCACCCTTTAATGAGAATGGAAATATTTTAAGGATATAAAAGTAACGAGTTATCTCATCCTTATTGAATAGGGTGGCTATATCATTTAATTTAGTAAGATGTGCCACAACAGTTTAAGATTCATAGCCATGAAAAGGATCAGATTCAACCAAAGTAATTATATCAGGATCAATAGAGAATTCATAATCCTTATCAGTAACACACATAGGTGAAGTAGCAAAAGCAAGGTCAGGTTTCATTCTAGCATTAAGAGATTGTTGCTTCCATTTAGCTAATAACCTCTTGAGCTCGTATCTATCTTTGCAAGCTAAAATAGCTAGAGCAGTTTCTTTTTCAAAAACATAACCCTCAGGAATAACAGGTGATTCATATTTATTAGGGGAAGAGTCTTCATCATCACGTTCATCAATATTATCAGTTTCAATATTTTCATTCTCTCTAACCCTAGCAAGTTGTTCATCAAGAAATTCACCAAGTGGCACAGTAGTATCAAGCATCGAAGTAGTTTCATCATAAGTATCATGCATAGCAGAAGTGGCATCATCAATAACATGTGACATATCAGAACGAATAGCAGAAGCAGGTTTAGGTGTCGCAAGCTTACTCAACACAGAAGGTGAATCAAGTGCAGAGCTAGATGGCAGTTCCTTACCTCCCCTCGTAGTTGAGGGATAAATCTTGGTTTTTGGATCTCTCAAGTTCTTCATAATGATAAGCAGATATAAATCCCAAGTGACTCAAAGAATAGAGCTATGCTCCCCGGCAACGGCGCCAGAAAATAGTCTTGATAACCCACAAGTATAGGGGATCGCAACAGTTTTCGAGGGTAGAGTATTCAACCCAAATTTATTGATTCGACACAAGGGCCGCTGAGTTGTCAATTCAACCACACCTGGAAACTTAATATCTGCAGCAAAGTGTTTAGTAGCAAAGTAATATGATAGTAGTGGTAACAGTAGCAAAAGGTAATGATAGCAAAAGTAATGTTTTTGGTATTTTGTAGTGATGATAGCAATAGCAATGGAAAAGTAAATAAGCGAAGAACAATATATGTAAAGCTTGTAGGCAATGGATCAGTGATAGAGAATTATGCCGGATGCGGTTCATCATGTAACAGTCATAACCTAGGGTGACACAGAACTAGCTCCAATTCATCAATGTAATGTAGGCATGTATTCCAAATATAGTCATACGTGCTTATGGAAAAGAACTTGCATGACATCTTTTGTCCTACCCTCCCGTGGCAGCGGGGTCCTAGCGGAAACTAAGGGATATTAAGGCCTCCTTTTAATAGAGTACCGGACCAAAGCATTAACACATAGTGAATACATGAACTCCTCAAACTACGGTCATCACCGGTAAGTATCCCGATTATTGTCACTTTGGGGTTAACGGATCATAACACATAATAGGTGACTATAGACTTGCAAGATAGGATCAAGAACACTCATATATTGATGAAAACATAATAGGTTCAGATCTGAAATCATGGCAATCGGGACCTAGTGACAAGCATTAAGCATAGCAAAGTCATAGCAACATCAATCTCAGAACATAGTGGATACTAGGGATTAAACCCTAACAAAACTAACTCGATTACATGATAAATCTCATCCAACCCATCACCGTCCAGCAAGCCTACGATGGAATTACTCACGCACGGCGGTGAGCATCATGAAATTGGTGATGGAGGAAGGTTGATGATGACGATGGCGACGGATTCCCCTCTCCGGAGCCCCGAACGGACTCCAGATCAGCCCTCCCGAGAGGTTTTAGGGCTTTGCGGTGGCTCCGTATCGTAAAACGCGATGAATCCTTCTCTCTGATTCTTTTCTCCCCAAAAGCAAATATATAGAGTTGGAGTTGAGGTCGGAGGAGCTCCAGGGGGGCCATGAAGTAGGGGGCGCACCCTAGGGGGGCAGGCGCGCCCCCACCCTCGTGGCTAGGGTGTGGGCCCCCTGGTCTTCATCTTTTGGAAGGATTTTTTATTATTTCCAAATAGACGTTCCGTGAAGTTTCAGGTCATTACAAGAACTTTTGTTGCTGCACATAAATAACAGCATGGCAATTCTGCTGAAAACAGCGTCAGTTCGGGTTAGTTCCATTCAAATCATGCAAGTTAGAGTCCAAAACAAGTGCAAAAGTGTTTGGAAAAGTAGATACGACGGAGACGTATCAATCCCCAAGCTTGGGCCTTTTCATATCATAAGCATAATCGCTCTCATCATTAATAGTATGGATAGCACCAATAGTATAACAATTACCATCATCACAATGAGTCATAGGAGCAACATTATTTGGGAGGGATACATTTTTACCTTTGCTTCTCCATCTTTTTTTTTCTTCTTCACATCAAGTGTGGGTTTTATCCTCTTTTTGGAGCTCCTTATTAATGAGATTGGTTGAATAGGAAGCTCCTCCTCGTTACCTGATTCATCATAAGAAATAATAGGAGAATATTGGGATGTCTCTTCCCTTTCATTAGTATTCTCTTCATCTTCTATTTGTTTTCTTGTCTTTATGTAATAGGCAATATAAGGATTTGCAATGCAATTCACCGCACAATACATAAAAATTTCTTCTAGTTATACGTTTCATTTCTTCATACCCAAAAATAAGACTAAGCTCTTTATGATGCTCAAGGCTAATCAAGTTATCACAATTTTTGGACACAATTTGATCATGAAACAAATAGCATTGGAGCTTTAAATGACCATGTTCATTGCAAAGTTCACACGGATGGCGATAAATATTGAATCTTTCAGCACAATCATCTAGCCTTTCTTGCAACCATTTAGTTTCCAAATACTTATGCCTCTTGCAAAATCTATCTTCCCTATTTGGTGTGTACTTGCAAACTCTATGCACTCCACAAAAATTGACATGCTTATAAGAGACATTTTCATTATGACTAGTGCAATCATCATTAGTACTATGGATATTCAAGGAGTTTATACGAACAACATTGCAATCATGCTCATCATTCTAAGATTTAGTGCCAAACATTTTATAGACTTCTTCTTCTAGCACTTGAGCACAATTTTCCTTTCGATCATTCTCAGGAAAAATATTAAAAAGATGAAGCGTATGAGGCAAACTCGATTCCATTTTTTGTAGTTTTATTTTATAAACTAAACTAGTGATAAAACAAGAAACAAAAAGATTCGATTGCAAGATCTAAAGATATACCTTCAAGCGCTAACCTCCCCGGCAACGGCGCCAGAAAAGAGCTTGATGTCTACTACACAACCTTCTTCTTGTAGACGTTGTTGGGCCTCCAAGTGCAGAGGTTCGTAGGACAGTAGCAAATTTCCCTGAAGTGGATGACCTAAGGTTTATCAATCCGTGGGAGGCGTAGGATGAAGATGGTCTCTCTCAAGCAACCCTGCAATCAAATAACAAAGAGTCTCTTGTGTCCCCAACACACCCAATACAATGGTAAATTGTATAGGTGAACTAGTTCGGCGAAGAGATGGTGATACAAGTGCAATATGGATGATAGATAAAAGTTTTTGTAATATGAAAATATAAAAACAGCAAGGTAACTGATGATAACAGTGAGCGTAAACGGTATTGCAATGCTAGGAAACAAGGCCTAGGGTTCATACTTTCACTAGTCCAAGTTCTCTCAACAATAATAACATAATTGGATCATATAACCATCCCTCAACATGCAACAAAGAGTCACTCCAAAGTCACTAATAGCGGAGAACAAACGAAGAGATTATGGTAGGGTACGAAACCACCTCAAAGTTATTCTTTCCGATCAATCCATTGGGCTATTCCTATAAGTGTCACAAACAGCCCTAGAGTTTGTAGTAAAATAACACCTTAAGATGCAAGTCAACCAAAACCCTAATGTCACCTAGATACTCCAGTGTCACCTCAAGTATCCGTGGATATGATTATACGATATGCATCACACAATCTCAGATTCATCTATTCAACCAACACAAAGAACTTCAAAGAGTGCCCCAAAGTTTCTACCAGATAGTCAAGACGAAAATGTGTGCCAACCCCTATGCATAGTTCACGAGGTCACAAAACTCGCAAGTTGATCACCAAAACATACATCAAGTGGATCACATGATATCCCATTGTCACCACAGATAAGCACGTGCAGGACAGATATCAAGTGTTCTCAAATCCTTAAAGACTCATACTAGTTCTCTTCAAGGCCTCCAAACTTAATATATCTAATGTGGACAAAATTAAAATAGACATACCACCAAACTAATGGAGACTAAATAGGAATGAGTTGCACAAAAAATCCATGTGGTAGTAAATTTTAGAAATTTG
This sequence comes from Triticum urartu, assembly GCF_056163025.1. Taxonomy (NCBI): domain Eukaryota; kingdom Viridiplantae; phylum Streptophyta; class Magnoliopsida; order Poales; family Poaceae; genus Triticum; species Triticum urartu. The sequence goes on along the minus strand of NC_141874.1, from coordinate 61,705,007 downwards.
CAACTATAAACTCCAAAATGCAAAAAAGAAGTAAAAAATGTGCAAGTACATGCTTCAAAATATACAAACAACCCAATTGCATATTTCTGAAGTCAAAATTGCATTTAAAAAAAATACAATTTTAGGTTTTAGAATCCACAAATAAAAAATTACACATTGAAACTTGTATAGTTATAGCCTTTTCGACATAGATGTTTTGTTTTGTTTCTTACTAGTGACGTAGGTAAGATGTTTTGGGGCGTTGGGTCACCAGATTACTTATCTGCTGCCCACCCTGAGGGGTCGATTATGTGGTGAGTGTTGTGAGTGTTTTAATAAGATTTTGTTTGGGGAAAAAATCCTATACGACCAGGTCGTATGTGCCTAAACTGGAGACCCACTTCTGCATCTGACACCTGTCATACCGAATCTCAAAGCAAGAACCGTCGTTTTCATCTTGCAGCCCAATCCGATTCCCACGTTCAGAAAAACATGTCCACCTCTTTACATCTCGCCGGTGATGGCGCAGCTCCGGATCAAGTAGCAGCCTCTCCGCCCACAGCTAGCTGCCTAGGTCCTCCACACCAACGGGGACTAACAGGGTGGTGCTTGATGTCTACTACACAACCTTCTTCTTGTAGACGTTATTGGGCCTCCAAGTGCAGAGGTTTGTAGGACACTAGCAAATTTCCCTCAAGTGGATGACCTAATGTTTATCAATCTATGGGAGGCGTAGGATGAAGATGGTCTCTCTCAAGAAACCCTGCAATCAAATAACAAAGAGTCTCTTGTGTCCCCAACACACCCAATATAATGGTAAATTGTATAGGTGCACTAGTTCGGCGAAGAGATGGTGATACAAGTGCAATATGGATGATAGATAAAGGTTTTTGTAATCTGAAAATATAAAAACAGCAAGGTAACTAATGATAAAACTGAGCGTAAACGGTATTGCAATGCTAGGAAACAAGGCCTAGGGTTCATACTTTCACTACTGAAAGTCCTCTCAACAATAATAACATAATTGGATCATATAACCATCCCTCAACATGCAACAAAGAGTCACTCCAAAAGTCCAAAGTCACTAATAGCGGAGAACAAACGAAGAGATTATGGTAGGGTACGAAACCACCTCAAAGTTATTCTTTCCGATCAATCCGTTGGGCTATTCCTATAAGTGTCACAAACAGCCCTAGAGTTCCTAGTAAAATAACACCTTAAGATGCAAATCAACCAAAACCCTGCTACCTCTTGAGCACCGCGTTGGTTTTCCCTTGAAGAGGAAAGGGTGATGTAGTAAAGTAGCATAAGTATTTCCCTCAGTTTTTGAGAACCAAGGTATGAATCCAGTAGGAGATCACGCTCAAGTCCCACGCACCTACACAAACAAATAAGAACCTCGCAACCAACGCGATAAAGGGGTTGTCAATCCCTTCACGGTCACTTACGAGAGTGAGATCTGATAGATATGATAAGATAATATTTTTGGTATTTTTATGATAAAGAGAAATAAAGATGCAAAGTAAAATAAATGGCAATATAAATAACTAAGTATTGGAAGATCAATATGATAGAAGATAGACCCGGGGACCATAGGTTTCACTAGTGGCTTCTCTCAAGAGCATAAGTATTACGGTGGGTAAACGAATTAATGTCGAGCAATTGATAGAATTGAGCATAGTTATGAGAATATCTAGGTATGATCATGTATATAGGCATCACGTCCGAGAAAAGTAGACCGAAATGATTCTGCATCTACTACTATTACTCCACACATCGACCGCTATCCAGCATGCATCTAGAGTATTAAGTTCATAAGAACAGAGTAATGCTTTAAGGAAGATGACATGATGTAGAGGGATAAACTCATGCAATATGATATAAACCCCATCTTTTTATCCTCGATGGCAACAATACAATACGTGTCGGTTCCCTTTCTGTGACTGGGATCGAGCACCGCAAGATTGAACCCAAAGCTAAGCACTTCTCCCATTGCAAGAAAGATCAATCTACTAGGCCAAACCAAACTGATAATTCGAAGAGACTTGCAAAGATAAACCAATCGTACATAAAAAAATTATAGATACGTTGGAGACGTATCAGCATCCCCAAGCTTAATTCCTGCTCGTCCTCGAGTAGGTAAATGATAAAAGAAGAATTTTTGATGTGGAATGCTTCCTAACATATTTCTCAATGTAATTTTTATTTATTGTGGCATGAATGTTCAGATCCATAAGATTCAAGACAAAAGTTTAATATTGACATAAAAATAATAATACTTCAAGCATACTAACTAAGCAATTATGTCTTCTCAAAATAACATGGCCAAAGAAAGTTATCCCTACAAAATCATATAGTCTGGCTATGCTCTATCTTCACCACACAAAATATTTAAATCATGCACAACCCCGATGACAAGCCAAGCAATTGTTTCATACTTTTTATGTTCTCAAACTTTTTCAATCTTCACGCAATATATGAGCGTGAGCCATGGATATAGCACTATATGGTGGAATAGAATGGTGGTTGTGGAGAAGACAAAAAAGGAGAAGATAGTCTCACATCAACTAGGCGTATCAACGGGCTATGGAGATGCCCATCAATAGATATCGATGTGAGTGAGTAGGGATTGCCATGCAACGGATGCACTAGAGCTATAAGTATATGAAAGCTCAACAAAATAAACTAAGTGGGTGTGCATCCAACTTGCTTGCTCATGAAGACCTAGGGCAATTTGTGGAAGCCCATCATTGGAATATACAAGCCAAGATCTATAATGAAAAATTCCCACTAGTATATGAAAGTGATATCATAGGAGACTCTCTATCATGAAGATCATGGTGCTACTTTGAAGCACAAGTGCAGAAAAAGGATAGTAACATTGTCCCTTCTCTCCTTTTCTCTTATTTTTTTAATTTTTTTTCTTTGGGCCTTCTTTCTTTTTTTGGCCTCTTTTCTTTTTTTCTTTTTTTTCGTCCGGAGTCTCATCCCGACTTGTGGGGGAATCATAGTCTCCATCATCCTTTCCTCACTGGGACAATGCTCTAATAATGATGATCATCACACTTTATTTACTTACAAGTCAAAAATTACAACTCGATACTTAGAACAAAATATGACTCTATGTGAATGCCTCTGGCGGTGTACCAGGATGTGCAATGATGCATGAGTGACATGTATGAAAATTATGAACGATGGCTTTGCCACAAATACGATGTCAACTACATGATCATGCAAGCAATATGACAATGATGAAGTGTGTCATAATAACGGAACGATGGAAAGTTGCATGGCAATATATCTCGGAATGGATATGGAAACTCCATAATAGGTAGGTATGGTGGCTGTTTTCAGGAAGGTATATGGTGGGTTTATGGTACCGGCGGAAGTTGCGCGATACTAGAGGGGCTAGCAATGGTGCAAGGGTGAGAGTGCGTATAATCCATGGAATCAACATTAGTCATAAAGAACTCACATACTTATTGCAAAAATCTACAAGTTATCAAAGCAAAGTATTACGCGCATCCTCCTAAGGGGATAGATTGGTAGGAAAAGACCATCTCTCGTGTCCGACCGCCACTCATAAGGAAGACAATCAATAAACAATTCATGCTCCGACTTCATCATGATAACCCACAAGTATAGGGGATTGCAACAGTTTTCGAGGGTAGAGTATTCAACCCAAATTTATTGATTCGTCACGAGGGGAGCCAAAGAACATTCTCAAGTATTAGCAACTGCGTTGTCAATTCAACCACACCTGGAAACTTAATATCTGTAGCAAAGTGTTTAGTAGCAAATAATATGATAGTAGTGATAATGGTAGCAAAAGGTAACAACAGTAAAAGTAATGTTTTTGGTATTTTGTAGTGATGATAGCAATAGCAACGGGAAAGTAAATAAGCGAAGAACAATATGTGGAAAGCTCGTAGGCAATGGATCGGTGATGGAGAATTATGCCGGATGCAGTTCATCATGTAACAGTCATAACCTAGGGTAACACAGAACTAGCTCCAGTTCATTGATATAATGTAGGCATGTATTCCGAATATAGTCATATGTGCTTATGGAAAAGAACTTGCATGACATCTTTTGTCCTACCCTCCCGTGGCAGCGGAGTCCTTACGGAAACTAAGGGATATTAAGGCCTCCTTTTAATAGAGAACCGGAACAAAGCATTAACACATAGTGAATACATGAACTCCTCAAACTAAGGTCATCACCGGTAAGTATCCCAATTATTGTCACTTCAGGGTTAACGGATCATAACACATAATAGGTGACTATAGACTTGCAAGATAGGATCAAGAACACTCATATATTGATGAAAACATAATAGGTTCAGCTCTGAAATCATGGCACTCGGGCCCTAGTGACAAGCATTAAGCATAGCAAAGTCATAGCAACATCAATCTCACAACATAATGGACACTAGGGATCAAACCCTAACAAAACTAACTCGATTACATGATAGATCCCATCCAACCCATCACCGTCCAGCAAGCCTACGATGGAATTACTCACGCACGGCGGTGAGCATCATGAAATTGGTGATGGAGGATGGTTGATGATGACGATGGCGACGGATTCCCCTCTCCGGAGCCCCGAACGGACTCCAGATCAGCCCTCCCGAGAGGTTTTCGGGCTTGGCGGCGGCTCCGTATCGTAAAACGCGATGATTTCTTCTCTCTGATTTTTTCTCCCCGAAAGCAAATATATAGAGTTGGAGTTGAGGTCGGAGGAGCTCCAGGGGGCCCACGAGGTAGGGGGAGCGCCCTAGGGGGCAGGCGTGCCCCCCACCCTCGTGGCAAGGTGGTGCCCCCCCCCGGCCTTCATCTTTGGCAGGTATTTTTCTTATTTTCTGAAAAGTGTCTCCGTGAAGTTTCAGGTCATTCCGAGAACGTTTGCTCCTGCACATAAATAACACCTTGGTAATTCTGCTGAAAACAGCGTCAGTCCGGGTTAGTTCCATTCAAATCATGCAAGTTAGAGTCCAAAACAAGGGCAAAAGTGTTTGGAAAAGTAGATACGTCGGAGACGTATCAACTCCCCCAAGCTTAAACCTTTGCTTGTCCTCAAGCAATTCAGTTGACAAACTGAAAGTGAAAAAGAAAAACTTTTACAAACTCTGTTTGCTCTTCTTGTTGTAAATATGTAAAGCCAGCATTCAAGTTTTCAGCAAAGATTATAACTAACCACATTTGCAATAACGCATAGGTCTCAAGTTTACTCATATCAATAGCATAATCAACTAGCGAGCCATAATACTAAAACTCGGATGACAACACTTTCTCAAAACAATCATAATATGATATAACAGGATGGTATCTCGCTAGCCCTTTCTGAGACTGCAAAACATAAATGCAGAGCACCTTTAAAGACCAAGGACTGACTAGACATTGTAATTCATGGTAAAAGAGATCTAGTCAAGTCATACTCAATGTAAACTAACAGTAATGAATGCAAATGACAGCGGTGCTCTCCAACTGGTGCTTTTTAATAAGAGGATGATAACTCAGCATAAAAGTAAATAGATAGGCCCTTCGCAGAGGGGACCAGGGATTTGTAGAGGTGCCAGAGCTCAGTTTTGAAACAGAGGTGAATAATATTTTGAGCGGTATACTTTCATTGTCAACATAACAACCAAGAGATGGCGATATCTTCCATGCTACACACATTGTAGGCGGTTCCCAAATAGAATGGTAAAGTTTATACTCCCCCTTCCACCACAAGCATCAATCCATGGCTTGCTCGTAACAACGAGTGCCTCCAACTAACAAGAGTCCCAGGGGGAGTTTTGTTTGCAATTATTTTGATTTAGTTTGCATAAAGCATGGGACTGGGCATCCCGGTGACCAGCCATTTATCTCGTGAGTGAGGAGCGGAGTCCACTCCTCTTGAGAATAACCCGCCTAACATGGAAGATACAGACATCCCTAGTTGATACATGAGCTATTCGAGCATACAAAACAGGATATTTATTTGAAGGTTTAGAGTTTGGCACATACAAATTTACTTGGAACGGCAAGTATATACCGTATATAGGTAGGTATAGTGGACTCATGTGGAATAACTTTGGGGTTTAAGGGATTGGATGCACAAGCAGTATTCCCGCTTAGTACAAGTGAAGGCTAGCAAAAGACTGGGAAGCGACCAGCTAGAGAGCGACAACAGTCATGAACATGCATTAAAATTAATCAACACCGAATGCAAGCATGAGTAGGATATAATCCACCATGAACATAAATATCGTGAAGGCTATGTTGATTTTGTTTCAACTACATGCGTGAACATGTGCCAAGTCAAGTCACTTAAATCATTCAGAGGAGGATACCACCTATAATACCACATCATAACCATTTTAATAGCATGCTGGCATGCAAGGTAAACCATTATAACTCATAGCTAATCAAGCATGGAACAAGAAGCTATGATCTCTAATTGTCATTGCAAACATGTTTATTCATAATAGGCTGAATCAGGAACGATGAACTAGTCATGTTTACAAAAACAAAAGAGGTCGAGTTCATACCAGCTTTTCTCATCTCAGCCAGTTCATCATATAACATCATAATTGCCCTTCACTTGCACGACCGAACGATGTGAATAATAATAATAGTGCACGTGCATTGGACTAAGATGGAATCTGCAGGCATTCAATAAACAGGAGAAGACAAGGCAATGTAGGCTGTTTTGTCAGATCAACAATAATGCATATAAGAGCCACTTCAACAGTTTAATTATGGTCTTTTCCTATCGACCCCCAAAGAAAAGAAAAGAAATAAAACTATTTACACGGGAAAGCTCCCAACAAGCAAAAGAAGAACATGAAATCTTTTTGGGCTTTCTTTTTAATTACTACTACAAGCATGGAAAGTAAACTAATTAAAAGCTAGAACTAATTTTTGTGTTTTTTCTTAAGGTTTATTAAACACACAAGAAGAAAGCATAAAAAGGAAAAATAAACTAGCATGGATGATACAATGAAAAAGTATGAGCACCGACATCTAGCAATGAGTGTGTGAGCATAAATGTAATGTCAGTGAGAAATACGTACTCCCCCAAGCTTAGGATTTTGGCCTAAGTTGGTCTATGGCCACGGCTGGCCTGGCGGATATCCATAATAATAGTTGGGGTCATACTGTGATGCAGAAGAGGAAGACTCTGATTGCCACTGGCTCACAATCATCTCCGGATCCCAGTGACAATTAGACTGTCGTGAAGGATCAAATTGTGGTTCCGGCTCTGGCTCCTCGGCTGGTGCAGGGTTCTGGTGGGCGTGAATAGCCGTCAATGGAACAAGGTACGTGCCTATAGTCAAATCAAACAAAGAAGGAGCAGGCAAGGTAATAGTCTCAGGATGATGTTTGTTAAAGAACAATTGATATTTAAGTTCTCCTTCCCTATTCTTAATAATAAAATCATGTGCCACCATACTTTTATAATCTAAATAAACACGAGGCAACACCTTTTCTTCCTTCTCATAATGCCTAATAGGTATGTTAAAATGTGCAGCTAGGCGTGTAGCATAGATGCCTCCAAAGATGGGGCCCTTGGTACGGTTCAGACTTAACCGTTTGGCAATAATGCAGCCCATACTAAAAGATTTATCACCGTATAAACCATGGTGCAAAATAATAATATCAGGGATACTTAGGTTTCCACAGTTTCCGCGACCAATTAAGCAACGACTAGCAAATAATGCAAAATAACGTAAAACAGGAAAGTGTATGCTAGTGATTCGTGCATCAGAAACCTTCCTTGTTTCCTCTACAGTGATAGTGTCAATAAATCCCTCCACATCATCACGATGTGGTTCTTCTGTCTTGCCCTCAAAAGGGACTAAACAAATCCGACAGAAATCATAGAGTGACATCTCCTTATGCTCATCATATAAATAAAACTCCACCGTAGGTGGTGAACTCCTAGAATGGAAATGAAAGTTTTGCACAAAGGTATTTGTGAGCAAGAGATACTGATCGCATTGGTCGTGGAGGAAAGCGGTAAGGCCTGCAGTCTAAGCCAATTCATGAAAATCTTCATTAATCCCGACTACACTCAAGAAATCCTCGGAAGGCCAATCACACGCCCGAACCTCCGTGGTGTGAGGCAGATTATACTTAGGCTTCAGTGCCTTTTCCTTCGAGCTTTGGCTCGATGAGCCCCTCAAAAGTCTCCTCATCATTTTCTGAAAAATTCTGAATTTTTTTAGTAACTTCAAAATAAAAGTAAACCAAACTCAATAATATTGATAGTAACTACTCCTACAAGCGCCTAGGGCCTATATCATGCATGAAAACTACTTTTGACCATATAAATTTGACATGCAAGCTCAAGAACATGGTCACCTAAGAAACACAATTTTGCAATGAATAAAGCACTAGAACAAAAACTAATTGGACCAATGGAGGAGTCACATACCAAGGAACAATCTCCCCAAGCAGTTTTGTGAGAGGTGCTTTGAGCAAGGAGATCGAAAATGGCAGCAAAACGAGCTTGGACTTGGGTTTGAGCTGGTTATTCGTGTTTGGGGGAGGAAGATGAAGTGTATGGGTGAAAGGATAAGTGAAGGAGGGCCACCGTGGGCCCACAAGGCAGGGGGCGCGCCCTAGAGGGGTGGGCGAGCCCTCCACCCTCGTGGGCAGGTGGTTGGCCCCCCTGGTGTGTTCTCAGTTCCATAAATCCTCAAATATTCTAGAAAAAATCATATTTAATTTTCAGGGCATTTGGAGAGCTTTTATTTTCGAGGTATTTTTATATTGCATGGATAATCAGATAACAGACAGAAAAATATTTATTTTTATTTTATTTAGTATAAATAACAGAAAGTAAAAGTGGGGTACAGAAGGTTGTGCCTTCTAGTTTCATCCATCTCATGGTCATCAAAAGGAATCCACTAACAAGGTTGATCAAGTCTTGTTAATCGAACTCATTCAGAATAACATGGAACCGGAGAAATATTGAATAACACTATGTTACCTCAACGGGGATATGCACATCCCCAATAATAAGAATATCATATTTCTTCTTGACAGTAGGAAGAGGAAATTCAAAACCTCCAAATATAATCGATGGAATTTTTCCAATAGAGTTGATACTATGAACTTGAGGTTATTTCCTCAGAAAGTGTACCGTATGCTCATTACCATTTACATGAAAAGTGACATTGCCTTTAGTGCAATCAATAACAGCCCCTACAGAATTCAAAAAGGGTCTTCCAAGAATAATAGACATACTATCGTCCTCGGGAATATCAAGAATAACAAAGTCCGTTAAAGTCTGCAACTACAACAGGCACATCCTCACAAATACCAACAGGTATAGTAGTTGATTTATCAGCCATTTGCAAAGATATTTCAGTAGGTGTCAACTTATTCAAATCAAGTCTACGATATAAAGAGAGAGGCATAACACTAACACCGGCTCCAAGATCACATAAAGCTGTTTTAACATAGTTTCTTTTAATAGAGCATGGTATAGTGGGTACTCCTGGATCTCCAAGTTTCTTTGGTATTCCACCATTAAAAGTGTAATTAGCAAGCATGGTGGAAATTTCATCTTCCGGTATCTTTATTTTATTTGTAATAATATCTTTCATGTACTTAGCATAAGGATTTGTTTTGAGCATATCAGTTAATCGCATAGGCAAAAAGATAGGTCTAATCATTTCAGCAAAGCGCCCAAAATCCTCATCATCCTTTTTCTTGGATGGTTTGGGAGGAAAAGGCATGGGTTTCTGAACCCAAGGCTCTCTTTCTTTACCATGTTTCCTAGCAACAAAGTCTTTCTTATCATAACGTTGATTCTTTGATTGTGGGTTATCAAGATCAACAGCAGGTTCAATTTCTATATCATTATCATTACTAGGTTGAGCATCATTATGAACATTATTATTAACATTATTACTAGTTTCAGGTTCATTACCCGATTGAGTTTCAGCATCATAAATAGAAATATCATTTGGCTTCTCAGGTGTTTCAACAATAGGATCACTAGAAGCTTGCAAAGTCCTATCATTTTTCTTTTTCTTCTTTTTAGAAGAACTAGGTGCATCTATATTATTTCTCTGAGAATCTTGCTCAATTCTCTTAGGGTGGCCTTCAGGATACAAAGGTTCCTAAGTCATTCTACCAGTTCTAGTAGCCACTCTAACAGCATTATCATTATCTTTACAATTCAATTCATTGAGCAAATCATTTTGAGCTTAAGTACTTGTTGTACTTGAGTGGTAACCATAGAAGCATGTTTACTAATAAGTTTAAGTTCACCTTTAACATTAGCCATATAATCACCCAAGTGTTCAAGCATATTTGAATTGTATTTCAATTGTCTACCAAAATAGGCATTAAAATCTTCTTGCTTACCCATAAATTTATCAAACTCATCTAAGCATGGGCTAGCAATTTTAGTAAATGGGATTACAGCTTTATCATATCTATAGAGAGAATTTACCTTTACTACTTGTGTCGGGTTATCAAGACCATGAGTTTCTTCAATAGGTAAAGGATTTAGATTATATTTTTCTTCAACAGGCGGTAAATTAATACCATGTATTTCTTTAATAGGAGGTAAATTCTTAACATCTTCAGCTTTAATACCCTTTTCTTTCATAGATTTCTTTGCCTCTTGCATATCTTTCGGACTAAGAAATAGAATACCCCTCTTCTTCGGAGTTGGTTTAGGAATAGGCTCAAGAATTGGCTCCGGAGGTGTCCAATTATTTTCATTTGCCAACATATTGTTCAATAGAATTTCAGCTTCATCCGGTGTTCTTTCCCTGAAAACAAAACCAGCACAACTATCCAGATAATCTCTGGAGGCATCAGTTAGTCCATTATAAAAGATATCAAGTATTTCATTTTTCTTAAGAGGATGATCAGGCAAAGCATTAAGTAGCTTGATAAGCCTCCCCCAAGCTTGTGGGAGACTCTCTTCTTCAATTTGCACAAAATTATATATATCCCTCAAAGCAGCTTGTTTCTTATGAGCAGGGAAATATTTAGGAGAGAAGTAATAAATCATATCCTGGGGACTACGCACACAACCAGGATCAAGAGAATTAAACCATATCTTAGCATCACCCTTTAATGAGAATGGAAATATTTTAACGATATAAAAGTAACGAGTTCTCTCATCCTTAGTGAATAGGGTGGCTATATCATTCAGTTTTGTAAGATGTGCCACAACAGTTTCAGATTCATAACCATGAAAAGTATCAGATTCAACCAAAGTAATTATATCAGGATCAACAGAGAATTCATAATCCTTATCAGTAACAAAGATAGGTGAAGTAGCAAAAGCAGGGTCAGGTTTCATTCTAGCATTTAGAGATTGCTTACTCCATTTAGCTAATAACCTTTTGAGTTCATTTCTATTTTTGCAAGCTAAAATAGCTAAAGAAGCTTCTTGATCAAAAACATAACCCTTAGGAATAACAAGTGATTCTTCATCATCACTTTCATCAGCATCATCAGATTCAATATTTTCAATTTCTCTAGCCCTAGCAAGTTGTTCATCAAGAAAATCACTAAGTGGCACAGTAGTATCAAGCATAGAGGTAGTTTCATCATAAGTATCATGCATAGCAGAAGTGGCATCATCAATAACATGCGACATATCAGAACGAATAGCAGAAACAGGTGTAGGTGTAACAAACTTACTCATAATAGAAGGTGAATCAAGTGTAGAGCTAGATGGAAGTTCCTTACCTCCCCTCGTAGTTGAGGGATAGATCTTGGTTTTTGGATCTCTCAAGTTCTTCATAATGATAAGCAAATATATATCCCAAGTGACTCAAAGAATAGAGCTATGCTCCCCGGCAACGGCGCCAGAAAATAGTCTTGATAACCCACAAGTATAGGGGATCGCAACAATTTTCGAGGGTAGAGTATTCAACCCAAATTTATTGATTCGACACAAGGGGAGCCAAAGAATATTCTCAAGTATTAGCAGCTGAGTTGTCAATTCAACCACACCTGGAAACCTAATATCTGTAGCAAAGTGTTTAGAAGCAAAGTAATATGATAGTAGTGATAACGGTAGCAAAAGGTAACAACAGTAAAAGTAATGTTTTTGGTATTTTGTAGTGATGATAGCAATAGAAACGAGAAAGTAAATAAGCGAAGAACAATATGTGGAAAGCTCGTAGGCAATGGATCGGTGATGGAGAATTATGCCGGATGTGGTTCATCATGTAACAGTCATAACCTAGGGTGACACAGAACTAGCTCCAGTTCATTGATATAATGTAGGCATGTATTCCGAATATAGTCATACGTGCTTATGGAAAAGAACTTGCATGACATCTTTTGTCCTACCCTCCAGTGGCAGCAGGGTCCTTACGGAAACTAAGGGATATTAAGGCCTCCTTTTAATAGAGAACCGAAACAAAGCATTAACACATAGTGAATACATGAACTCCTCAAACTGCGGTCATCACCAGTAAGTATCCCGATTATTGTCACTTCGGGGTTAACGGATCATAACACATAATAGGTGACTATAGACTTGCAAGATAGGATCAAGAACACTCATATATTGATGAAAACATAATAGGTTCAGCTCTGAAATCATGGCACTCGGGCCCTAGTGACAAGCATTAAGCATAGCAAAGTCATAGCAACATCAATCTCAGAACATAATGGACACTAGGGATCAAACCCTAACAAAACTAACAAGATTACATGATAGATCCCATCCAACCCATCACCGTCCAGCAAGCCTACGATGTAATTACTCATGCACGACGGTGAGCATCATGAAATTGGTGATGGAGGATGGTTGATGATGACGATGACGACGGATTCCCCTCTCCGAAGCCCCGAACGGACTCCAGATTAGCCCTCCGGAGAGGTTTTAGGGCTTGGCGGCGGCTCCGTATCGTAAAACGCGATGATTTCTTCTCTCTGATTTTTTCCTCCCCGAAACTCAATATATGGAGGTGGAGTTGGAGTCGGAGAGGCAACAGGGGGCCCACAAGGTAGGGGGCGCGCCCCCCACCCTCATGGCAAGGTGGTGGCCCCCTGGCCTTCATCTTTGGCAGGTATTTTTCTTATTTTCTGAAAAGTGTCTTCGTGAAGTTTCAGGTCATTCTGAGAACATTTGCTCCTACACATAAATGACACCATGGTAATTCTGCTGAAAACAGCGTTAGTCCAGGTTAGTTCCATTCAAATCATGCAAGTTAGAGTCCAAAACAAGGGCAAAAGTGTTTGGAGAAGTAGATACGTCGGAGACGTATCACATCACATAACAGTTCACCATACGTGCATGCTACGGGAATCACAAAATTTAACACAAGTATTTCTCAAATTCACAACTACTCAACTAGCATGACTCTAATATCACCATCTCCATATCACAAAACAATTATCAAGTATCAAACTTCTCTTAGTATTCAATGCACTTGTATGAATTTTTTTATCATTGCCATGTTGTTCTAAAGGACTCTCAAAATAATATAATTGAAGCATTAGAGATCAATTATTTCTATAAAATAAAACCACCACCGTGCTCTAAAAGATATAAGTGAATAACTAGAGCAAAAGCTATATAGCTCAAAAGATATAAGTGAAGCACTAGAGTAATAATTATATAGCTCAAAAGATATAAGTGAAGCACATAGAGTATTCTAAGAAATTCCCAATCATGTGAGTCTCTCTCAAAATGTGTGTACAGCAAGGATGATTGTGGTAAACTAAAAATCAGAGACTCAAATCATAAAAAACGCTCCAAGCAAAACACATATCATGTGGTGAATAAAAATATAGCTCCAAGTAAAGTTACTGATAGACGAAGACGAAAGAGGGGATGCCTTCCGGGGCATCCCCAAGCTTAGGTTTTTTGGTGTCCTTGAATTTTACCTTGGGTTGCCATGGGAATCCCCAAGCTTATGCTCTTGCCACTCCTTCTTCCATAATCCATCAAATCTTTACCCAAAACTTGAAAACTTCACAACACAAAACTCAAAAAAGAAAATCTCGTGAGCTCCGTTAGCGAAAGAAAACAAAACACCACTTCAAGGTACTGTAATGAACTCATTCTTTATTTATATTGGTGTTAAACCTACTGTATTCCAATTTCTCTATGGTTTATAAACTCTTTTACTAGCCAAAGATTCATCAAAATAAGCAAACAACACACGAAAAACAGAATCTGTCAAAAACAGAACAGCCTGTAGTAATCTGTAGGTTTCGACTACTTCTGGAACCCCAAAAATTCTAAAATAAATTTCTGGACGTGAGGAATTTATCTATTAATCATCGGCAAAAATAATTAACTAAATAGCGCTCTCCAATAAAAAATGGAACCAATTCTCGTGAGCGCTAAAGTTTCTGTTTTTTACAGCAAGATTAAAAAGACTTTCCCCAAGTCTTCCCAACGGTTCTACTTGGCACAAACACTAATTAAACACAAAAACACAACCAAAACAGAGGCTAGATAAATTATTTATTACTAAACAGGAGCAAAAATCAAGGAATAAAAAAAATTGGGTTTCCTCCCAACAAGCGCTATTGTTTAACGCCCTAGCTAGGCATAAAAGAAAGGATAGATCTAGGTATTGCCATCTTTGGTAGGCAATCCATAAGTGGCTCTCATAATAGATTCATATGGTAATTTAACTTTGTTTCTAGGGAAGTGTTCCATGTCTTTCCTTAATTTAAATTTGAATTTAATATTCCCTTCCTTCATATCAATAGTTGCACCAATCGTTCTAAGGAAAGGTCTACCAAGAATAATAGGACATGAAGGATTGCAATCTATATCAAGAAAAATGAAATCTACAGGAACATACTTCATATTTGCAACAATAAGAACATCATTAATCTTTCCCCTAGGTTTCTTAATAGTGGAATCCGCAAGGTGCAAGTTTTTAGAGAACAATCATCAAATTCACGGAAACCTAGCAAATCACACAAAGTTTTTGGAATCGTGGAATCACACAAAGCATAACACTCATGATCTTTAATTTTAATTTTTATTGTAGGTTCCCACTCATCATAAATTTTTCTAGGGATAGAAACTTCGAACTCAAGTTTTTCTTCATAAGATTGCATGAAAGCATCAACGATATGTTTAGTAAAAGCTTTATTTTGACTATAAGCATGAGGAGAATTTAGCACGGATTGCAACAAGGAAATACAATCTATCAAAGAGCAATTATCATAATTAAATTCCTTGAAATCCAAGATGGTGGGTTCATTGCAATTTAAAGTTTTAATCTCTTCAATCCCACTTTTAACAATTTTTGCATCAAGATCTAAAGACTCCGAATTTTTAGAACGCCTTCTAGGTAAAGGTGGCTCATCTTAAGTCCCATCATTATCAAGATTCATATTGCAAAACAAATATTTAACAGGGGACACATCGATAACTTTTAGATCTTCATCTTTATTATCATGAAAACTAGAAGAACACGCTTTCACAAAGCAATCTTTCTTAGCACGCATCCTAGCGGTTCTTTCTTTGCACTCATCAATGAAAATTCTCATGGATTTGAGAGACTCATTGATATCATGCTTAGGTGGAATAGATCTAAGTTTCAAAGAATAAACATCGAGAGAAATTCTATCAACGTTCCTAGCCAACTCATCAATCTTAAGCAATTTTTCTTCAATCAAAGCATTGAAACTCTTTTATGAACTAATAAATTCTTTAATATTAGATTCAAAATCAGGGGGAATCTTATTATAACTTCCATAAGAATTGTTGTAGGAATTACCATAATTATTAGAGAAATTACTAGGAAATGGCCTAGAATTAAAATTACCTCTATACGCGTTATTACCAAAATTGTTCCTACCAACAAAATTCACATCCATAGATTCATTATTATTCTCAATCAAAGTAGACAAAGGCATATCATTAGGATCAGTAGGAGCACTCTTATTAGCAAACAATTTCATAAGTTTATCCATCTTTCCACTCAAAACATTAATTTCTTCTATCGCATGCACTTTTTTACTAGTAGATCTTTCAGTGTGCCATTGAGAATAATTAACCATAATATTATCTAGGAGTTTGGTAGCTTGTCCTAAGGTGATTTCCATAAAAGTGCCTCCCGCGGCCGAATCTAAAAGATTTCTAGAATCAAACCATGTGTAGAGCAATTACGTATCATTAATTTCATCCTCTCCCAAGATTGTGCAACATGTTCATGATCAAGTTGCTTAAAATTCATAATATCGTTTCTAAGAGAGATGATCTTAGCGGGAGGAAAATACTTAGAGATAAAAGCATCTTTGCACTTATTCCATAAATCAATACTATTTTTAGGCAAAGACGAAAACCAAGCTTTAGCACGATCTCTAAGCAAAAATGGAAATAGCTTCAGTTAACAATATCATTATCCACATCTTTCTTCTTTTGCATATCACACAAATCAACAAAGTTGTTTAAATGGGTAGCGGCATCTTCACTAGGAAGGCGAGAAAACGGATCTTTCATGACAAGATTCAACAAAGCAGCATTAATTTCACAAGATTTAGCATCGGTAAGAGGAGCAATCTGAGTGCTAATAAATCATTGTTGTTGGTATTGGCAAAGTCACACAATTTAGTATTATCTTGAGCCATCGTGACAAGCAAGCAATCCAACACACAAGCAAACAAGAAACGGGCAAAAAGGCAAATAGAGAAGGAGAAGGGGAACGGAAAGAGAGGGAGAGAGGAAAAGAGGGCAAATAAAATGGCAAGGGTGAAGTGGGGGAGAGGAAAACGGGAGGAAAATGGCAAATAATGTAATGTAAGGGATAAGAGTTTGTGATGGGTACTTGGTATGTCTTGACTTGTGCTTGACTTGACTTGGCGCGAATCTCCCCAGCAACGGCGCCAGAAATCCTTCTTGCTACCTCTTGAGCACTGCGTTGGTTTTCTCTTGAAGAGGAAAGGGTGATGCAGTAAAGTAGCGTAAGTATTTCCCTCGGGTTTTGAGAACCAAGGTATCAATCCAGTAGGAGATCATGCTCAAGTCCCACGCACCTACACAAACAAATAAGAACCTCACAACCAACGCGATAAAGGGGTTGTCAATCCCTTCACGGTCACTTACGAGACTGAGATCTGATAGATATGATAAGATAATATTTTTGGTATTTTTATGATAAAGAGAAATAAAGATGCAAAGTAAAATAAATGGCAATAGAAATAACTAAGTATTGGCAGATTAGCATGATAGAAGATAGACCCGGGGGCCATAGGTTTCACTAGTGGCTTCTCTCAAGAGCATAAGTATTACGGTGGGTAAACGAATTACTGTCGAGCAATTGATAGAATTGAGCATAGTTATGAGAATATCTAGGTATGATCATGTATATAGGCATCACGTCCGAGACAAGTAGACCAAAACGTTTCTGGATCTACTACTATTACTCCACACATCGACCGCTATCCAGCATGCATCTAGAGTATTAAGTTCATAAGAACAGAGTAATGCTTTAAGGAAGATGACATGATGTAGAGGTATAAACTCATGCAATATGATATAAACCCCATCTTTTCATCCTCGATCGCAACAATACAATACGTGTCGGTTCCCTTTCTGTCACTGGGATCGAGCACCGCAAGATTGAACCCAAAGCTAAGCACTTCTCCCATTGCAATAAAGATCAATCTAGTAGGCCAAACCAAACTGATAATTCAAAGAGACTTGCAAAGATAAACCAATCATACATAAAAGAATTCAGAGGAGAATCAAATATTGTTCATAGATAATCTGGATCATAAACCCACAATTCATCAGATCTTGACAAACACACCGCAAAAGAAGATTACATCGAATAGATCACCAAGAAGATCGAGGAGAACTTTGTATTGAGATCCAAAGAGAGAGAAGAAGCCATCTAGCTAATAACTATGGACCCGTAGGTCTGAAATAAACTACTCACACATCACCGGAGAGGCCATGGAGTTGATGTAGAGGCCCTCCATGATCAATGCCCCCTCCGGTGGAGCTCCCGGAAAGGCCCCAAGATGGGATCTCTCGGGTACAGAAGGTTGCGGCGGTGGAATTAGGTTTTCGTGCTGCTCCTCGATGTTTGGGGGGTACGTGGATATATATAGGAGGAAGAAGTACGTCGGTGGAGCAACGGAGGGCCCAGGAGGGTGGAGGGCACGCCCAGGGGGGTAGGTGCGCCCCCTGCCTCGTGCCTTCCTCCGTTGTTTCTTGACGCACACTCCAAGTCTCCTGGATCACGTTCGTTGAGAAAATCACGTTCCCAAAGGTTTCATTCCATTTGGACTCCGTTTGATATTCCTTTTCTTTGAAACCCTAAAATAGGCACAAAAAACAGCAATTTGAGCTGGGCCTCCGGTTAGTAGGTTAGTCCCAAAAATGATATAAAAGTGTAAAATAAAGCCCATTAACATCCAAAATAGATAATATAATAGCATGGAGCAATCAAAAATTATAGATATGTTGGAGACGTATCAAACCCTAATGTCACCTAGATACTCCAATGTCACCTCAAGTATCCGTGGGTATGATTATACGATATATGCATCACACAATCTTAGATTCATCTATTCAACCAACACAAAGAACTTCAAAGAGTGCCCCAAAGTTTCTACCGGAGAGTCAACCCCTATGCATAAGTTCACGAGGTCACGGAACTCACAAGTTGATCACCAAAACATACATCAAGTGGATCACATGATATCCCGTTATCACCATAGATAAGCACGTGCAAGACATACATCAAGTGTTCTCAAATCCTTAAAGACTCAATCCGATAAAATAACTTCAAAGGGAAAACTGAATTCATCACAAGAGAGTAGAGGGGGAGAAACATCATAAGATCCAACTATAATAGCAAAGCTCGCGATACATCAAGATCGTGCCAACTCAAGAACACGAGAGAGAGAGAGAGAGACAGAGATCAAACACATAGTTGCTGGTACATACCCTCAGCCCCGAGGGTGAACTACTCCATCCTCGTCATGAAGAGCGCCGGGATGATGAAGATGGCCATCGGAGAGGGACTCCCCCCTCCGGCAGGGTGCCGAAATGGGTCTAGATTGGTTTTCGATGGCTACAGAGGCTTTTGGCGGCGGAACTCCCGATCTAGGTTTCTTTCTGGAAGTTTTGGGTTATATAAGAGGTGTTGGAGTCGGGGACAAGTCAGGGGAGTTCCCGAGGCGGCCACGAGGCAGGGGGCGCCCAGGGGGGTAGGGCGCGCCCCCCACCCTCGTGGTGGCCTTGGGACTCTTCTGGCCCACCTCCGATACTCTGTGGGCTTCTTCTGGTCCAAAAATGATCTCCCTGAAGTTTCAAGTCAATTAGACTCCGTTTGATTTTCCTTTTCTGTGATACTTAAAAACAAGGAAAAAACAGAAACTAGCACTGGGCTCTAGGTTAATAGGTTAGTCCCAGAAATCATATAAAATATCAGATAAATGCGTATAAAACATCCAAGATTGATAATATAAAAGCATGGAACAATAAAAAATTATAGATACGTTGGAGACGTATCAGTGCCCGAGCTGGGTCGCCGACGAACATGCTGGGCATGGACGAGCGTCTCCGTCACACAGCGAGAATGGCTTCAAGGAGCGCATCGGTGGCGAACGTCGCCGGCGAGCTTGGCGTCGACCAGCGTCGGCGTTACCGGCAACGATGGCGTCGAGGAGTGCATGGGCGGCGAGCGTTGCCGGCGACGATGGCGTCGAGGAGCGCAACGGCCGCGAGCGTCGCCGGCAACGATGGCGTCGAGGAGTGCATCGGCGCCGAGTGTTGCCGGCGACGATGGCGTCGAGGAGCGCATCGGCCGCGAGCATCGCTGTGCAGTCCGACATATCACGCCGGTGGCTGCAGAGTTTGGGCTACAGAAATTGAGATTTGGCAAAGGAAAACGATGAGAAGAAGGGTTGCTGCTTTGAGATTCGGTTTCGCCACTTGTCGCACGTAGAAGTGGGTCTCCAGGTCGTATATGATTTTCTTCCTTTGTTTGGGGGGATTTAGACTCCCTTGTAGTGAATTAAATTAGGAGCTCTGCTCCTCAATTAAAAAATTCTTTTCAAGGCCTCCAAACTTAATTTATGCAATGTGGACAAATTTTAAATACGACAACGAAATTAATGGAGACTAAATAGGAATAAGGTACAAATTGTCTATGCAGTAGTAAGGTTTAGAAATTTGCAAGTATAAATTCCAAATTGCAAAAAATAAGTAAGAAATGTGCAACTATATGCTCTATAATATACAGACAACCCAATTGCATATCTTAAACTCAAAAGTGCATTTCAAAAAAAATTGTAGGTTTTAAAATGCACAAATATAAAATTACATGCTAAAACTTTTATAACTTAATTCTTTTTCGGCTGAGATGTTTTGTTTTGTTTCTTACTAGTGATGTTGGTGAGATGTTCTGTTTTGGGCGCCGGGTCACGAGTTCTGCCCACCCTGAGGTGTTAAGGGCATGGTGAGTATTGTGGGTGTTTTAAACAGCTTCTGTTAGAGGGGTAGGACCCCTAGAGAGTGACATTTGGGTGCTAAGAACATATGTCTAATCGTCTAGTGGTTGCACAGTCCACAAGAGTAATAGGCTGAGATCAGCTCAATCTAACTCTTCAGTGATCCTCAATCACTTTAGCATTTTAGGCTTTGGGTTTTTCCTCACTAGGATTCTCTTAAATCCGTGGGAGAAAAATGGGTTGCTCACACAATCACTTTTTCACTTCGCGTGGAGCAGCCAACTGTCTAAAGATAAAGTGGGTGTTCTATTTATAGCCGATGGAGCAAGCCCGAGGGCCGATACGATCATTGGAGGAGCACTCACAATGTCAACACGACACGTGGCTAACCGTTGGATTTCAAAGCAGCTCTCTCTCACATGGTTTGTCTTACCGTGCAAGACGGACAACTTATTGCGAAGCAAATTCTCTAGGGAGTACCGAAGATTAACATTTGTACTTAGAAGCCAAATGCACTCGATGTACCACTCAAAGTCTTCACTCGAAGATTTTAGGCTTGGATTGATCATACGCCAGAAGTCTTTAATCTAGCTTTCACTCTGAGCCCCCTTGATAGTACGGTTTGGCATGGATATTGACTTGGATAGAAGCAAAATAAACTAGTAAACAAAAGTTCCTTTCGATGTAAAGTGGCGGCAGGGGAGGTGGAGGATGCGGATTCAAAGTAAGGGGGAGAAGTAACAAAATGGAAAAAAAAAAGAGGCCGAGAGAGTGTATTTAGTGGGTCTGCGGTGTCGGAGTCCAACGTGGCTGATGTCCGGACTCCCGCAAACACCTGACCCCCTCCCCCCTTCCCCACACACATACTTTGTCTCCATTTTGTGGGAGAAATTGTGTCTGGACAGCCGAGCGGACAGATACAACTCGTGTTGGATGGCTTCCGTATAGGTACCTACGCGGGCGGTTTGGTTAAGAACTTTCTTAGTGTTATGGTTGCCTTTAGAGTAGGCCGCAACGAGTTTACCAAAACGCTGTAAACTTCCAGTCGGTTGTACACGCCCTTGAGCGAAAGCAAAACCAAAAAGGAGCACACTCACGCCACCATCACCAGGCACGGAGGAGCATGAGCATCCACCACGTGTGCAACTCAAACCCACCATGGAGACGGGGGAGATGGGAGACCCGGGTGGATGGCTCGACCGATGGAACCAACTTGCAGGTCATCGCCAAAATCGTCGGTCAAAAAGATCCAGACGCCCGCCATTATATAATGGCCACCCCACTCGCCGCTCTTTCCCCATCTCCTGTTTCCGCCCCCAACAAAACGTGTCCCTCCTCGCCTCCTTCCTCCTTCCTCCTCACCCTCCTCATCCGGCCGCGAAGCCAAGGGAAAGCACGCAGAGCAACCAGAGATGCAGCGATAGACGCTGTAAAGAGGTACGATCGATCTCACTTTTCGCCTCCCGATCCAACCGAGATCCCGCTCGCTTCACTTTTCGGCTGCTCGATTGCGGTCACGGGGCCTCCCGATCCGTCAGTTCGGCCATTTGTGGCTCGCGAACTCTGATCCGTGTCCATTTCTTGGATGCTCTGCTCTGCTGCTGCATGGGCGCGTGTTCTTCCCGCTCTAGAGTCCGTGCTCACTTTTGTTGCTTGCTTCGTCGTGTTGCTTGCGCGCAGGTGGCTATATAGACTTTGGTGCTGCGAGCCTTGCTGAGGAGTGCGGGAGGGGTTGCTTGATTGCTTGCTTCGGGGTCGGTGTGCGGGATCGGTGAGCGGTGGAGATGATGGGGGGAGGGGTGGCCATGATGGATCGGCGCATGGCGTTCGCGGCGGATGGGGAGGCCGAGAAGGGCTTCGGGTTCTTTGGAGCCGGCTGCTTCGTGGGGGCGGGCGACCTCGTGGACCCGGCGCCGGAGCTGCCGGCGCGGGACAGGTTCCCCGACGAGGAGGAGAGCGAGGAGGAGGAGGACGACGACGACGTGGACGGCATCGAGGAGCTGGAGCGCCGCATGTGGCGCGACCGCATGAGGCTCAAGCGCCTCAAGGAGCTGCAGCAGCGCCAGAGCCAGAGGCCCGACGGCGGCGCGGCGGCGAGCAAGGGGCGGCCGAGGCGGCCGGCGTCGCAGCAGGACCAGCAGGCGCGGCGCAAGAAGATGTCGCGCGCGCAGGACGGGATCCTCAAGTACATGCTCAAGATGATGGAGGCGTGCAGCGCGCAGGGCTTCGTCTACGGCATCGTCCCCGAGAACGGCAAGCCCGTGGGCGGCGCCTCCGACAACCTCCGCGCCTGGTGGAAGGAGAAGGTCCGCTTCGACCGCAACGCCCCCGCGGCCATCGCCAAGCACCGGTCCGACAACGCCGCGCCGCTCTGCGGCGGGGAAGACGGGGCGGCCGCGGCGGCCGGCCCGCGCTCCCTGCACGAGCTGCAGGACACCACGCTCGGCTCCCTGCTCTCCTCGCTCATGCAGCACTGCGACCCGCCGCAGCGCCGGTTCCCGCTCGAGAAGGGCGTGCCGCCGCCGTGGTGGCCGCAGGGGCCGTCCGAGGCGTGGTGGCCCGAGGCGGGCGTGCCCGACGACCTCGGCCCGCCGCCGTACAAGAAGCCGCACGACCTCAAGAAGGCGTGGAAGGTCGCCGTGCTCACCGCCGTCATCAAGCACATGTCGCCCGACGTCGACAAGGTCCGCCGCCTCGTGCGGCAGTCCAAGTGCCTGCAGGACAAGATGACCGCTAGGGAGATCGTCACGTGGCTCGCCGTGCTCAAGGCGGAGGAGGAGCTCAGCCACAAGCTGCATCCCGGGGCCTGCCTCCCCCCGCGGCCCTCCGCCGGCGCGCTGTCGTTCGACGCCAGCTCCGGCGAGTACGACGTCGACTTCTTCGGCGAGGAGGCCGCGGACCAGATCAAGGCGCGTTCCGAGGCAGCCGCGTTCGTCGACCTCACCATGGACGCTTCCTCGAGCAACGAGTTCATGATCATGCCGCCTGCGCTGATGAAGGAAGAAACCACCGACGCCGACTTCACCCACGCCCAGAAGCGGAGCGCCACCGCGGACGCCGAGCCGGAGCTGATGCTGAACGGAAGCGCCCGCGTCTACACCTGCGAGAACGTGCAGTGCCCGCACGCCGGCCACGCGCTCGGCTTCCTCGACCGCAACGCGCGCACCGCCCACCAGTACGCCTGCAGGTACAACCACCCCGCCGCCACCGCCGCCCAGAGCAAGCCGCCGTCGGCCTTCTTCCCGGGGGCGCCCTACAGCCCGCAGAGCCAGGCGCTCGGCGGGTTCGACTTCGGCCTGCCCGCGGCCGACCAGAGATGCCTCGCCGGGCTGATGAGCATGTACGAGACCGGCGTGGCCGCGCACAGAGGTGCAGGCGCAGTCAACGACGCCGCCGCTCCCGGCATGCAGATCGGCGGCGGCAGCCTTCTGGCTCCACGGTCGCTTGCTGGCGCGAACAACGTGATGCAGCAGCAGCAGCAGCAGAGCGCGGCGTTCTTCATCGGCGACGACGCGCCGTTCGGCATGGCGGCGCCGGAGCTCAGCAGGTTCGGCCAA
This sequence comes from Triticum urartu, assembly GCF_056163025.1. Classification (NCBI taxonomy): domain Eukaryota; kingdom Viridiplantae; phylum Streptophyta; class Magnoliopsida; order Poales; family Poaceae; genus Triticum; species Triticum urartu. The sequence goes on along the minus strand of NC_141874.1, from coordinate 61,681,063 downwards.
GGGTTCGACCTGTCAGCGGCGGACTACGCCGGCGCCATGCAGCAGCCGCAGCCGCAGAAGCACGTTGGGCCCAACTGGTTCTACTGAACAACCAAGGAGGAACCACCCATGATTAGCATGCAGTAGCTCTAGGCCATTAGAATTCATAAGGCTTCCATTCTCGATCAGTCCATGGCGTCTTGCAACTGTAAGGATCCGTCAAATCCAGGCCATGTTGAGAACACTGGAATTTTTTCACAAATCACACCGAAATCAAACTGTCCTTTTCTCTTTCGAAATTCTTCGGATCCGTACGTTCATCCACCCTAAAATCTTTCGAAAATCTTTGGATCCAAACCAAAACACCGAGGAACTTTTTCTGTTCTTCTCCTCGCTCGTGAGAGGCGACTTTTGCTGATCTAGAAGACTTCAGCAAAGCGTGCCCTTTCATGGCCACCACGGGGTAGCTTTACACACGCACCCTCTCCCTTTCCGCTCCGCTGTTCATCGATGGCGTGCGGGTTGGTGGCGATCCATCATCCGTCACCTCGCTCGGCGAACCCCTCACATGCTCGCCAGGGACGCCATGACAGCGACTTGTCACCTGAGGCAGAGGCCATCGCGAGCCGGGAGACGGGGGCGCCCGCACCGCACACGGCGACACGCGGTCGAAGACGCTGCTGACTTTGACTGACGGGCTCAACACGGCGAAGGATGGTTTCTGTGAAATTCTCGGGGATTTCAGTTGAATCCGGTTAAGTTTTTTGCAGAAATCTGAGAATTTTACTGAGTTCGTACAGGCAAACATAAACGAACAGTGTCAGATTCAGGGACCATCATGTAACTGGAGATGCCTCCGTGGACATTTCATGAGTGGTTTCTAAGCGAACTGGCTAAGCAGGCTTAGGCCACCAAATCTGGGCCCTGCCGGCTCCAAATCATTCTCGAGATCCACCTAATCCGCCCCTTATCTTAAAATAAAGCACCCCTGATTAGCACCTCTGTGCGTCCAGTTGGTTTCTGATGAAACACATGCCATCAGTTGTTTAATTACTGTAGTAGTAGTACCAGACTAAACAAATCAGGAGGCACGCCTGTTTGAAGATTCCCGCGACGTGCAAAAGGGAGGAGCTAACCAACTAACTGGCACCGCGTTGAACTTCTCTCAAGAACAATTCAGTTGGTCAAAGATATTCTGTTTCTGCTCGTCCACGGTCCTTGTTAATCGGCTAGTGGGAGGAGGAACTTAATTAGGTGGGATCGCCGCTCTTGTGAAAGTAACAAAGCGAAAAATGTTGCTCGAAACATAGAGAGTATTCCACATATATGTTTTGGTTGCCTTTCTGAAACCTTTGACCGTGATATGCAGAATTCAGGCCATATGAAATCCACATCAACTCTGAGATTCGTCTGTTCATCAGCAAGTGTGAGATTTTCTACAGACATGGAGTACTCCGTACTAACCTTGGAGATTGTTTGCCAAATTTGTGTTTCTTCTTCTCTAGAATAGATACGACGCGGACCTCCATAACGACGATAATGTGGCTATTATGGGCCCGGAGTCTGTGCTGGTACTACGTCGAGAGAAGCAGTGTATCCATCAGCACTGCACTGAAGTCCCCGGCGGGACCCCGACAGACAGACTGAATAAATTCGCGGCAACGTGGGCGAGGACGATAGATGCCGCGTCAGAGACCAGGGGCGGGCTGCCGGCCGGCCGGCTCCACGAACGAAAGCGACGCCGCCCCGCCCGGTCGTCGACGCGGTACGGCGGCGCGGTGGCCCATCAAGCTACACTGAACCTGTGAATCACACGTCGCCCGCCCGCCTGCCTGCGATTGGCGAGGAGGCCGGCGATCATCGACCCCATCGGCATAGCTTCACAGTGCACTCATCACCTGACTGACTGACGGACGGACGGATTGATTCTTGTGCTGTTCCTATCTCGAACATGCCGTGGCACTGTCCAAGCGGCGGCCCGCGATGTGATCGTGGGATGCGATGCGCCTGCACAAATGGAGAGACAGGCTAGGAGACATCTTGGTGGGCTGAGGGTGAGGGCTCTGTTCCTGCTCTGCGTGATAAGATGAGGGCCTGCTTTCGCATCTCGTGGTAGAATGAAAACTGCAGTGACAATTATCGGTGCCAAGGTTAAAGGATAGGCTAGCCAGGCAGGCCATGGAACCCACCACCCTCCTATTGGCGATCTCCCCGCCGAGCGTGATCTGGTGGTTAGTGTACAACTTAGAGCATCTTCAACAGGTTGTATGTTAGTCTTGTTGATGACTATCATACAGCTAATTTAATAGGTTGTATCCAAGATATCTAATAGATTGTGAGAAAATAAATGTGACTGCTTTCTATTTCACCTTGGGAGCTTGTGCAAAGGTCGTTGTTTAATCTACATACAACTTTGCTCTCTCTCTCCACATTTAATGCATGCCACATCATCACTATATCCTAGGTGGCAAATTTACCAACACATATCTTACAACTGTTGGAGATGCCCTTAATACAACTGAGCGATCGCACAGCTGCTCGACCATTTTCAAACACCGGATCAAAATCATTGAACCGCATGAGCTAAATTTAAGAAATACAAAACATATTTTGCAATTTTCTATACGAAGACTTGAGTTCTCGAATTTGATTTACATGCTCCTCCTCCCTGACACCTTTGTATCTTGTCGTTTTCTTTGCTGTCTTTGGGTGGTGTGGTGTGCCATTGTAGCGTTAGTTGTGATCTTGTAAGCTTGATCGGTTGATGACTTTGTTAATTGAGAGTCGGACTTCTCTCGAGCCTTTTTTTCTTTCTAAAAACAATTGATTTACAAGCAATATGTTTCATTTTCCGGAGCCAATAGATCAAGGGTCACACATAAGCTACATAAGTCTGGTCGCATGGTCCCAGGGGCGAATCCAACAGTCTCATGAAAAACATGGGCCAAGATTTGATTGTTTTGTGTAGTAAGTGTGATTCATAGTTCTATTTCATGGAAAAAAACATTGTACCCTACCATAATTTTTTCGTTTGTTCTCCGCTATTAGTGACTTTGGAGTGACTCTTTGTTGCATGTTGAGGGATAGTTATGTGATCCAGTTATGTTAGATTGTTGAGGGAACTTACACTACCGAAAGTATGAACCCTAGGCTTTGTTTACCATCATTGCAATACCGTTTACGCTTACTTTTATCACTTGTTACCTTGCTGTTTTTATATTTTCAGATTACAAAAACTATTATCTACTATCCATATTGCATTTGTATCACCATCTCTTCGCCGAACTAGTGCATCTATACAATTTACCATTGTATTGGGTGTGTTGGGGACACGAGAGACTCTTTGTTGTTTGGTTACAGGGTTGCTTGAGAGAGACCATCTTCATCCTACGCCTCCTACGGATTGATAAATCTTAGGTCATCCACTTGAGGAAAATTTGCTACTGTCCTACAAACCTCTGCACTTGGAGGCCCAACAAAGTCTACAAGAAGAAGGGTGTGTAGTAGACATCAACCAGCAGGAAAGCTCCTGGGCTTCATTGTCTCCAGTAGAGGGATTGAAGCTAATCCGGCCAAAATCCGAGCTCTGTCACAGTTGGCTATCCCAACGGACCTCAAACAAATCCAGAAACTGACTGGATGTGTGGCGGCTCTCAGCCACTTTATCTCCCGCTTAGGAGAAAAGGCTTTACCCCTTTATCGCCTCCTTCGGCGCACCGAACACTTCGAGTGGACGGACGCTGCCAAAGCCGGATTGGAAGAAATAAAAGCCATTTTGGCAACCAACCCAATCCTGGCTGCACCAAACATCGGCGAGCCAATGTTGTTGTATATTGCAGCAACTCATCAAGTTGTAAGCGCAGTGCTCGTCGTCGAACGAGAAGCTAACAACATAAATTCCCTCTTCAAAAGCCGGTATACTATGTATCCACTGTCATCACTCCACGCAAATCACGGTACCCACATTATCAAAAGATAGCTTATGCGGTATTCATGGCATCCCGGAAGCTGCGACACTACTTTCAAGAGTTCGATTATAGTAGCCTCGGAAGTGCCACTTAATGATATTATAAACAACCACGACGTTACGGGCCGGATTGCCAAATGGGCCATTGAGCTCGTCCCGTTCGACATAACATACAAACCTCGGCGAGCCATTAAGTCGCAAGTATTGGCCGACTTTGTCGCCGAGTGGACGGAGGCCGAACTCCCTAAAGAGTACGGCGCATACTCCAATTGGATCATGCACTTCGACGGTTCTAAAATGTTGGCTAGTCTAGGGGCGGACGTCGTCCTGACGTCCCCAACCGGAGATACCGTTCAGTACGTACTGCAAATATTGTATACAGACTCCAACAACGCAGCCGAATACGAAGCTCTGTTGCATAGTCTTCGGATGGCAGTCTCCATGGGCATTCAACGCTTGGAGGTGCGTGGGGATTCAAACCTCGCAATATCCCAAATAAATGGAGACTTTGACGCCAAGGATCTGAAAATGGCGGCCTATCAAAACGCCGTCCTAAAAATGTCAGCTCGGTTCGAGGGGCTCGAATTTCACCATGTGGCTCAGGAAAACAATCAGGCGGCGGATATCCTCGCCCGCATCGGCGCAAAATGCGATGCGCCCCCCCCCCCAACATATTTTTGGAGAGGCTGTTCAAGCCATCCGTAGTATGGGAAGGGGACACCGGTAACAATAGTCCGGACCCGGCCAAAATACCCGATACCGAACACTCGGACACAATCGGAGGCTCCGCCACCGAAATAACACCTTCAGCCCACGTAATAATGGCTATCATTGCCCCGTGGACAGAACCATTCCTGGCCTACCTAACTAGACAGGAACTTCCGGAGGGCCAAAATGAGGCACGCTGCATAGTGCGGCGATCCAAGGCCTACATGGTCCATGAGGGAGAATTGTACAAGAAAAGCACTACCGGAGTCCTTCAAAGGTGCATCTCCGAAGAGAAAGGGTGGAACCTTTTGGCAGAAATTCACGCTGGACTCAGCGGTCACCACGCCGCAGCCCGGGCTCTTGTAAGCAAGGCCTTCCGTACATGATTCTATTGGCCAACGGCCCGGGCAGATGCACAAGACTTGGTCCAACGTTGCGCCGGTTGCCAACTCTTTGCAAATCAAAGCCACATGCCACCCACCGCCCTCCAAACAATCCCCATTACGTGGCCCTTCGCGGTCTGGGGGCTTGACATGGTTGGTGTTGGGGAACGTAGTAATTTCAAAAAAATTCCTACGCACACGCAAGATCATGGTGATGCATAGCAACGAGAGGGGAGAGTGTTGTCTACGTACCCTCGTAGACCGTTCGCGGAAGCGTTATATCAACGCGGTTGATGTAGTCGTACGTCTTCACGTCCGACCGATCCAAGTACCGAAAGCACGGCACCTCCGAGTTCTGCACACGTTCGGCTCGGTGACGTCCTCGCCTTCTCGATCCAGCAAGAGGAGCGAAGTAGTAGATGAGTTCCGGCAGCACGATGACGTGGTGACGGTGTTGGTGAAGAACAATCTCCGCAGGGCTTCGCCTAAGCACTACAAAAACTATGACGGAGGATAAACTAGAGGGGATGGGGTTGCCGGCACACGGCTTGGTGTTTCTTGATGTGTCTTTGGTGCTAGCCCTACCCCTCTATTTATATGTTGAGCCCTGGGGTCGAAACTTGGAGTAAAAGCCTCCTCAAAGTCGGTTTCACCCGAAAGGCAAGAGTCCTTCTCGGACTCCAGGGCTAGACGCCAGGGTTCCCGGCGTCTACCCCCTGGCGTCTAGCCTCTGGTCTCCGCAAAACTTCCTTTTTCACTTTCCAAAAGCCTCGTGGGCTTTCCCCTTTGGCCCAGATAAAGTGTTCTCGTGCCCAAACATTTCAGGAAACATCCGGAACCCCTTCCGCTGAATTCCGGAACCCTTCCAGAGATCAAACACTACTATCCCATATATCAAACTTTATCTTCGGACCATTCCGGAGTTCCTCGTCATGTCCGTGATCTCATCCCGGACTCTGAACAACATTCGGTCATCAACATACATAACTCACATAGTACTATATCGTCAACGAACGTTAAGCGTGCGGACCCTACGGGTTCGAGAACTATGTAGACATGACCGAGACACCTCTCTGGTCAATAACCAATAGCGGGACCTGGATGCCCATATTGGCTCCTACATATTCTACGAAGATCTTTATCGGTCAGACCGCATAACAACATACGTTGTTCCCTTTGTCATCGGTATGTTACTTGCCCGAGATTCGATCGTCGGTATCTCAATACCTAGTTCAATCTCGTTACCGGCAAGTCTCTTTACTCGTTCCGTAATACATCATCCCACAACTAACTCATTAGTTGCAATGCTTGCAAGGCTTATAGTGATGTGCATTACCGAGTGGGCCCAGAGATACCTCTCGACAATCGGAGTGACAAATCCTAATCTCGAAATACGCCAACCCAACAAGTACCTTTGGAGACACCTGTAGAGCACCTTTATAATCACCCAGTTACGTTGTGACCTTTGGTGGCACACAAAGTGTTCCTCCGGTAAACGGGAGTTGCATAATCTCATAGTCATAGGAACATGTATAAGTCATGAAGAAAGCAATAGCAACAAACTAAACGATCAAGTGCTAAGCTAACGGAATGGGTCAAGTCAATCACATCATTCTCCTAATGATGTGATCTCGTTTAATCAAATGACAACTCATGTCTATGGTTAGGAAACTTAACCATCTTTGATCAACGAGCTAGTCAAGTAGAGGCATACTAGTGACACTCTGTTTGTCTATGTATTCACACATGTATTATGTTTCCGGTTAATACAATTCTAGCATGAATAATAAACATTTATCATGATATAAGGAAATAAATAATAACTTTATTATTGCCTCTAGGGCATATTTCCTTCAGTCTCCCACTTGCTCTAGAGTCAATAATCTAGTTCACATCGCCATGTGATTTAACATCAATAGTTCACATCACCATGTGATTAACACCCATAGTTCACATCGACATGTGACCAACACCCAAAGGGTTTACTAGAGTCAATAATCTAGTTCACATCGCTATGTGATTAACACCCAAAGAGTACTGAGGTGTGATCATGTTTTGCTTGTGAGAGAAGTTTAGTCAACGGGTCTGCCACATTCAGATCCGTAAGTATTTTGCAAATTTCTATGTCAACAATGCTCTGCACAGAGCTACTCTAGCTAATTGCTCCCACTTTCAATATGTATCCAGATTGAGATTTAGAGTCATCTGGATCAGTGTCAAAATTTGCATCGACGTAACCCTTTACGACGAACCTTTTTTCACTTCCATAATCGAGAAAACATATCCTTATTCCACTAAGGATAATTTTGACCAATGTCCAGTGATCTACTCCTAGATCACTATTGTACTCCTTTGCCAAACTCAGGGCAGGGTATACAATAGGTCTGGTACACAGCATGGCATACTTTATAGAACCTATGGCTGAGGCATAGGGAATGACTTTCATTCTCTCTCTATCTTCTGCCGTGGTCGGGTTTTGAGTCTTACTCAACTTCACACCCTGTAACACAGGCAAGAACTCCTTCTTTGACTGTTCCATTTTGAACTACTTCAAAATCTTGTCAAGGTATGTACTCATTGAAAAACTTATCAAGCGTCTTGATCTATCTCTATAGATCTTGATGCTCAATATGTAAGCAGCTTCACCGAGGTCTTTCTTTGGAAAACTCCTTTCAAACATTCCTTTATGCTTTGGAGAATAATTGTACATTATCTCCGATCAACAATATGTCATTCACATATACTTACCAGAAATGCTGTAGTGCTCCCACTCACTTTCTTGTAAATACAGGCTTCACCGCAAGTCTGTATAAAACTATATGCTTTGATCAACTTATCAGAGCGTATATTCCAACTCCGAGATGCTTGCACCAGTCCATAGATGGATCGCTGGAGCTTGCATATTTTTGTTAGTACCTTTAGGATTGACAAAACCTTCTGGTTGCATCATATACAACTCTTCTTTAATAAATCCATTAAGGAATGCAATTTTGTTTATCCATTTGCCAGATTTCATAAAATGCGGCAATTGCTAACATGATTCGGACAGACTTAAGCATAGATACGAGCGAGAAACTCTCATCGTAGTCAACACCTTGAACTTGTCGAAAACCTTTTTGCGACAATTCTAGCTTTGTAGATAGTAACACTACTATCAGCGTCCGTCTTCCTCTTGAAGATCCATTTAATCTCAATGTCTCGCCGATCATTGGGCAAGTCAATCAAAGTCCATACTTTGTTCTCATACATGGATCTCATCTCAGATTTCATGGCCTCAAGCCATTTCGCGGAATCTGGGCTCATCATCGCTTCCTCATAGTTCGTAGGCTCGTCATGGTCAAGTAACATGACCTCCAGAACAGGATTATTGTACCACCCTGGTGCATATCTCACTCTGGTTTACCTACGAGGTTCGGTAGTAACTTGATCTGAAGTTACATGATCATCATCATTAGCTTCCTCACTAATCGGTGTAGTAGTCACAGGAACAGATTTCTGTGATGAACTACTTTCCAATAAGGGAGCAGGTACAGTTACCTCATCAAGTTCTACTTTCCTCCCACTCACTTCTTTCGAGAAAAACCCCTTTTCTAGAAAGGATCCATTCAAAGTAACGAATATATTTCCTTTGGATCTGTGATAGAAGGTGTACCCAACATTTTCTTTTGGGTATCCTATGAAGACGCACTTCTCCGATTTGGGTTAGAGCTTATCAGGTTGAAACTTTTTCACATAAGCATTGCAAACTCAAACTTTAAGAAACGACAGCTTAGGTTTCTTGCCAAACCATAGTTCATACGGTGTCGTCTCAACGGATTTAGATGGTGCCCTATTTAACGTGAATGCAGCTGTCTCTAATGCATAACCCCGAAACGATAGTGGTAGATCGGTAAGAGACATCATAGATCGCACCATATCTAATAAAGTACGGTTATGACGTTCAGACACACCATTACACTGTGGTGTTCCAGGTGGCGTGAATAGTGAAACTATTTCACATTGTTTTAACTGAAGGCCAAACTCTTAACTCAAATATTTTACCTCTGCGATCATATCGTAGAAACTTTTTATTTTCTTGTTACGATGATTCTCCACTTCACTCTGAAGTTCATTGAACTTTTCGAATGTTTCAGACTTGTATTTCATTAAGTAGATATACCCATATCTGCTCAAATCATCTGTGAAGGTCAGAAAATAACGATACTTGCCGTGAGCCTTAACACTCATCGGACCGCATACATCAGTATGTATTATTTCCAATAAGTCAGTTGCTCGCTCCATTGTTCCGGAGAACAGAGTCTTAGTCATCTTGCCCATGAGGCATGGTTCGCAAGCATTAACTGATTCATAATCAAGTGATTACAAAAGCCCATCAACATGGATTTTCTTCATGCGTTTTACACCAATATGACCTAAACGGCAGTGCCACAAATAAGTTGCACCATCATTATTAACTTTGCATCTTTTGGTTTCAATATTATGAATATGTGTATCACTACGGTCGAGATCCAACGAACCATTTTCATTGGGTGTGTAACCATATAAGGTTTTATTCATGTAAACAGAACAACAATTTATTCTCTTACTTAAATGAATAACCGTATTGCAATAAACATGATCAAATCATATTCATGCTCAACGCAAACACCAAATAACACTTATTTAGGTTCAACACTAATCCCAAAAGTATAGGGAGTGTGCGATGATGATCATATCAATCTTGGAACCACTTCCAACACACATCGTCACTTCACCCTTAACTAGTTTCTGTTCATTCTGCAACTCCCGTTTCGAGTTACTACTCTTAGCAACTGAACCAGTATCAAATACCGAGGGGTTGCTACGAACATTAGTAAAATACATATCAATAATCTGTATATCAAATATACCTTTATTCACTTTGCCATCCTTCTTATCCGCCAAATACTTGGGGCAGTTCCGCTTCCAGTGACCAGTCCCTTTGCAGTAGAAGCACTTAGTCTCAGGCTTAGGACCAGACTTGGGCTTCTTCACTTGAGCAGCAACTTGCTTGCCGTTCTTCTTGAAGTTCCCCTTCTTCCCTTTGCCCTTTTCTTGAAACTAGTGGTCTTGTCTACCATCAACACTTGATATTTTTCTTGATTTCTACCTTCGTTGATTTCAGCATTACGAAGAGCTTGGGAATCGTTTCCGTTATCCCTTGCATATCATAGTTCATCACGAAGTTCTACTAACTTGGTGATGGTGACTAGAGAATTCTGTCAATCACTATTTTATCTGGAAGATTGACTCCCACTTGATTCAAGTGATTGTAGTACCCAGACAATCTGAGCACATGCTCACTGCTTGAGCTATTCTCCTCCGTCTTTTAGCTATAGAACTTGTTGGAGATTTTATATCTCTCAACTCGGGTATTTGCTTGAAATATTAACTTCAACTCCTGGAACATCTCATATGGTCCATGACGTTCAAAACGTCTTTGAAGTCCCGATTCTAAGCCGTTAAGCATGGTGCACTAAACTATCAAGTAGTCATCATATTGAGCTAGCCAAATGTTCATAACATCTGCATCTGCTCCTGCAATAGGTTTGTCACCTAGCGGTGCATCAAGGACATAATTCTTCTGTGCAGCAATGAGGATAAACCTCATATCACAGATCCAATCCGCATCATTGCTACTAACATCTTTCAACTTAGTTTTCTCTAGGAACATATCAAAAATAAAACAGGGGAGCTAAACGCGAGCTATTGATCTATAACATAGATATGCTAATACTACCAGGACTAAGTTCATGATAAATTTAAGTTCAATTAATCATATTACTTAAGAACTCCCACTTAGATAGACATCCCTCTAATCCTGTAAGTGATCACGTGATCCATATCAACTAAACCATAACCGATCATCACGTGAAATGGAGTAGCTTTCAATGGTGAACATCAATATGTTGATCATATCTACTATATGATTCACGCTCGACCTTTCGGTCTCAGTGTTCCGAGGCCATATCTGCATATGCTAGGCTCGTCAAGTTTAACTTGAGTATTCTGCGTGTGCAAAACTGGCTTGCACCTGTTGTAGATGGACGTAGAGCTTATCACACCCGATCATCATGTGGTGTCTGGGCACGACGAACTTTGGCAATGGTGCATACTCAGGGAGAACACTTTTATCTTGAAATTTAGTGAGAGATCATCTTATAATGCTACCGTCAATCAAAGCAAGATAAGATGCATAAAAGATAAACATCACATGCAATCAATATAAGTGATATGATATGGCCATCATCATCTTGTGCTTGTGATCTCCATCTCCGAAGCACCGTCATGATCACCATCGTCACCGGCGTGACACATTGATCTCCATCATAGCATCGTTGTTGTCTCGCCAATCTTATGCTTCCACGACTATCGCTACCTCTTAGTGATAAAGTAAAGCATTACAGCGCAATTGCATTGCATACAATAAAGCGACAACCATATGGCTCCTGCCAGTTGCCGATAACTCGGTTACAAAACATGATCATCTCATACAATAAAATTTAGCATCATGTCTTGACCATATCACATCACAAAATGCCCTGCAAAAACAAGTTAGACGTCCTCTACTTTGTTGTTGCAAGTTTTACGTGGCTGCTACGGGCTTAAGCAAGAACCGTTCTTACCTACGCATCAAAACCACAACAATAGTTTGTCAAGTTGGTGCTGTTTTAACCTTCACAAGGACCGGGCATAGCCACACTTGGTTCAACTAAAGTTGGAGAAACTGACACCCGCCAGCCACCTGTGTGCAAAGCACGTCGGTAGAACCAGTCTCGCGTAAGCGTACGTGTAATGTCGGTCCGGGCCGCTTCATCCAACAATACCGCCGAACCAAAGTGTGACATGCTGGTAAGCAGTATGACTTATATATCGCCCACAACTCACTTGTGTTCTACTCGTGCATATGGCATCTACGCATAAAACCTGGCTCGGATACCACTGTTGGGGAACGTAGTAATTTCAAAAAAATTCCTACGCACACGCAAGATCATGGTGATGCATAGCAACAAGAGGGGAGAGTGTTGTCTACGTACCCTCATAGACCGTTCGCGGAAGCGTTATATCAACGCGGTTGATGTAGTCGTACGTCTTCACGTCCGACCGATCCAAGTACCGAAAGCACGGCACCTCCGAGTTCTGCACACGTTCGGCTCGGTGACGTCCTCGCCTTCTCGATCCAGCAAGAGGGGCGAAGTAGTAGATGAGTTCCGACAGCACGACGGCGTGGTGACGGTGTTGGTGAAGAACAATCTCCACAGGGCTTCGCCTAAGCACTACGAAAACTATGACGGAGGATAAACTAGAGGGGACGGGGTTGCTGGCACACGGCTTGGTGTTTCTTGATGTGTCTTTGGTGCTAGCCCTACCCCTCTATTTATATGTTGAGCCCTGGGGTCGAAACTTGGAGTAAAAGCCTCCTCAAAGTCGGTTTCACCCGAAAGGCAAGAGTCCTTCTCGGACTCCAGGGCTAGACGCCAGGGTTCCCGGCGTCTACCCCCTAGACGCCAGGGTTCCTGGCGTCTAGCCTCTGGTCTCCGCAAAAATTCCTTTTGCACTTTCCAAAAGCCTCGCGGGCTTTCCCCTTTGGCCCAGATAAAGTGTTCTCGTGCCCAAACATTTCGGGAAACATCTGGAACCCCTTCCAATGAATTCCGGAACCCTTCCGAAGATCAAACACTACTATCCCATATATCAAACTTTATCTCTGGACCATTCCGGAGTTCCTCGTCATGTCCGTGATCTCATCCCGGACTCCGAACAACATTCGGTCATCAACATGCATAACTCACATAGTACTATATCGTCAAAAAACGTTAAGCGTGCGGACCCTACGGGTTCGAGAACTATGTAGACATGACCAAGACACCTCTCTGGTCAATAACCAATAGCGGGACCTGGATGCCCATATTGGCTCCTACATATTCTACGAAGATCTTTATCGGTCAGACCGCATAACAACATACGTTGTTCCATTTGTCATCGGTATGTTACTTGCCCGAGATTCGATCGTCGGTATCTCAATACCTAGTTCAATCTCGTTACCGGCAAGTCTCTTTACTCGTTCCGTAATACATCATCTCGCAACTAACTCATTAGTTGCAATGCTTGCAAGGCTTATAGTGATGTGCATTACCGAGTGGGCCCAGAGATACCTCTCCGACAATCGGAGTGACAAATCCTAATCTTGAAATACGCCAACCCAACAAGTACCTTTGGAGACACCTGTAGAGCACCTTTATAATCACCCAGTTACGTTGTGACGTTTGGTGGCACACAAAGTGTTCCTCCAGTAAACGGGAGTTGCATAATCTCATAGTCATAGGAACATGTATAAGTCATGAAGAAAGCAATAGCAACAAACTAAATGATCAAGTGCTAAGCTAACGGAATGGGTCAAGTCAATCACATCATTCTCCTAATGATGTGATATTGTTTAATCAAATGACAACTCATGTCTATGGTTAGGAAACTTAACCATCTTTGATCAACGAGCTAGTCAAGTAGAGGCATACTAGTGACACTCTGTTTGTCTATGTATTCACACGTGTATTATGTTTCCGATTAATACAATTCTAGCATGAATAATAAACATTTATCATGATATAAGGAAATAAATAATAACTTTATTATTGCCTCTAGGGCATATTTCCTTCAGTTGGATCCCTTAAAGGGGGAACCCACAAGAAAAAATACTTACTGGTCATGGTGGATATGATGTAGGGTAGAACCCTAGTGGCCCGATCTTTCACGACAGGAGCGGAATCCCGCGAAGAACACGAAGAACACGAGGTGTAAAGAGAGGGAAAACACAAGGGGAACACAAGAGAAACACTAGACCAACAAGAATAAGTCACACATGTGCTAGATCCTCGAATACATAAGAGAAGATACACGATCCACGGATAACTAAGGACGATACAAGGGTAGCCGGTCTTCTCCGTGAGGAGGTCTTGAATCCACGGGGGGATCTTCCCTTAGAAAGGGGGCTTGAATCCAAGGGATCTTCTCCGAAGAGGCCGCAGTCTCTCGCACGGAGGAGATCCGATATGGATGAGCATAGCTCTATCTCTCAAATGAGCTAAACCAACGCTAACCGTAGTACGGAGCTAAGGGACAAGTATATATAGTCCAAGGGGTAAGTTGGGGGATACATGGGGTGAAACCCCTTTCACTGCGCATAGGCAGGGCGGTAGTACCGATCATGGGGACGGTTGTACCGCCGGACGCTCAGGTACGGGTTCCTGGAGGTGCTTCCGGATGTGCTCAGCGGTTGTACCAGTGCTTGGGGTGGTTGTACCGGTCAGGTGGCTGTTACGGGGATAAACCGGTGCTGCACCGGCCTTGCACCGCTCGATCACAGAAGCTTGGCCGGTTGTTGGGCGGTGGTCGAGCGGTTGCACCACTTGTGGGCCTTCAGCGGTAGTACCGCTTGGTGTGGGCGGTAGTACCGCTCGGGCTGTAGCAGCTGGCTCTCCTTCCCTTGCTCCCGCGCACACTTGGCCTTGGTCCTTAGGCTCTCCATGGTCTCCTCGGATGGACCTGAGTATGCATAAGGTCAGCGCTTGAGGTAGCATCCATGTCTTACATGCGGAAAGGGAAGATTCGGAAACCTTGTGTCCAATGGTGTATGCTTGAGGTCTCAACATGTGGGCACTAGGGGCTTGGGGAGAAGCCGTGCTGTACATGGGGATGATCATAGGATGCTCTGCATCAGGATACATTCACCAAATGGATAGAGGCCAAACCTGTTAAAACAGCCGAATCCGGACCGGTGATAGACTTCATATCCGGGGTCGTACACCGTTATGGCGTCCCCCACAGCATCATCACTGACAACGGCACGAACTTCACGGCTGATGAGGTAAAACTCTGGTGCAGCAAAATGGGCATCAAGCTCGATTATGCTTCAGTCTATCACCCACAAACCAACGGCCAAGTTGAGCGAGCAAACGGTCTTATAATGAGCGGCATTAAACCCAGATTAGTGTGTTCCTTAACGGAGTCTAACATGCACTGGGTAGAGGAGCTCGACTCCGTACTCTGGGGGCTGCGGACCACGCCGAATTGTAGTACCGGATATACACCCTTCTTTATGGTGTACGGCGCAGAGGCAGTCTTGCCCTGTGACATAATTCATGACTCACCTCGAGTGCGCATGTACGAAGAAAGAGAAGCCGAGCTCGATCGGCGGGACAGTCTGGACACCCTGGAGGACGAGTGCGACGTAGCAAAAGCCTGTTCCGCATTTTATCAGCAACAGGCTCGCAGATACCAAAGCAGAGAAGTACGGGCCAAAACTTATAACGTTGGAGAACTAGTTCTACGCCTGCCGGATAAGAAAAAGAACAACCTCGAGCCCAAATGGGAAGGTCCCTTCATTATCGACCAAGTTCTGACCGGTGGAGCGTACCGACTGCGGGATGCATTGACTAATCGACTCGAGCCGAACCCATGGAACACGGCCAGGCTCCGAAGATTCTACGCCTAGCGCCGGACTCTATGTTCGTCCCCTTCCTCTGTCCATTTTTTGCATATACATTATCTGTCTTGTTTTCCTTTCTTTCTTTCTTTTTATTCTTTCTCTAGGCCTTCAAGGGCCAACTTGTGCCTCGCTTGCACATTATGGATGCGCTAGCCGCGCTCATCATACCTGGGGGCTTCTTTCACAGAAGCTTAACTATTTATCTGGGCCTCATGCCCCGCACATGTATTATACTTCCGCATGTACCTTTTTTTGCCATTATATGCATCGATATGACTTAAGTTTTGGACAAGCTGGGTTGCCTGGCTCTTGTATTTATGCCCTACGTTCCCGTTATTTCGGCTAGGGCATAAGGGGAGCACCTCTGCGATTGTTACTGCCGGGTTAGCCGGATGTGTACCTCAGACTGGGTGAAGCCGAAAGCTAGCGTTCTTAAGGGAATATTCGGTCGGTGAACAAAAGATGATTTCTATTTATTTTCCATATGTGCCCCCAGATGTGTTTTCCTGTGTTTCCTATCGCAGTCCGGACATGCACTTTAGGGCATGCATACCCAGGGAAAGGAACCCTTAACGGAACTATTCTCCCTGGAAGATGTTTCTTACTACCCATGTAATATAACATAACTAGTTGGGCACTTGTCTGTTCAAGCACTAATGACCCCTACGCCTGGTCTCCACGCATACCCCGGTTCTTATATAACTGAGCGGGTATTCGGATACACTCTGGACTATCGGGTCCTGAGGTTGAAGCGAAAAGGTCCGCCATGACAAATGATCTACAATCCGGCTAGAAGGCATTACACATGTCACTTTAATTACATAGTCATGCAGACTGACTAAATTCCTCTTCTATACCATCCAACAGGCGGTCTAGCCTACAATCCTGTTGGGAATACTTTGCGGCTAATTCTACTTGCCCATAAACTAAGCAAACGGGGATCTCTTTTCCGCCGGGCCCCACAGGTCCGACCTCGCCCATGTGATTTGGGTCAGCCTTGGTATACCGCGTCTTCACCATGGCCCAGGCTTCTCTGGCACCTTGACGGCAGGCCGATATCTTCCATAATCGGAAGCGCCGTCGTGCTCCCTTAAGCTTCTCCGTAAGCTCTACAACGCCTTCTGGCAGGGAGACGGATGGCCACAAGGCCTGAGCAACACCTTGCATCACCTGTCGAACTTATTCGTGCAGATGTGAGAGCTCGGATAGAAGATCACCCGCAGACCCGGGCATTTCCTCCGCGGGACGACCCGTCAGCATACCTACAGACATAACGTTGTTAGTCGGCTTCTTCGCCGAACTCCTTCAAAAGGATTCGTTCAAGCACTTATTGAAAATGCCGCGTCGAAGCCGCTTATTCTCCTTCTCGGAGTCTGCAAGCTGGGCTCGAACGTCTTTTAGTTCCACACTCAGCTTGATATTGGCATCTTAGAGATTGTTTTTCTCCCGCCTAACCTCAGTCAGCACGCGTTTGCCAGCCTCTAGCTGTCGCACGACATGCTGGTCCTCCAGATTTTCTCCGGATTCATCTGCAACATCTATTGTTAGATCTGCAGCCACGCCGCACACTATATGGCAACCATCATTCTTTAAAGTAAATGTTACCAGCGGGGGACTTTTTCAGTTCCTTCAATGCGGCAACAGCGGCCCGTAGTTGGGTCTTGCATTCCTCCAGATCCTGTGACAGCCTAGTATTCTTCTCTGTAAGAACCTGCACAATAAAGATGATCCTTAAATCAGTTCTACTAACCATTTCAAGTCTCAGGGGCTACTGATACACATAAATCGTCAGATTTACTTACCCGTAGATCCTTTACATACTGATCCGTGGCTGTGGCTAGACCATCTTGAGCAGCACGGAGGTACGCCTCTCCAAAATTGAAGGCATTAAATGCCTCTGGTGAGAAACAAGCGTTGCGGAGTATGGCCCGGCGGCGCCTATGATTCCTGGCGCTTTCCACTTCTGAGTTTGTAGCGGATAATCTATCCGCATCCTCTGTAGGGGGATTATCCGGCGCCCGCCCCATATCGGCTTCCGTCTCTATGTCCGGTCCTGGCGCCCGACTGGTGGAAGCGTGATTAGCAACATCACCGGACATATTCCGGCGAGCATTTTTTTGGTTAAAGAAACACGGGCGTCGTTACATTTTGAGAAAGACGACAACCACAGAGCGGGGTTTCTATTATACCTTTGCGCCGGCGTCTCCGTCCTGACCGCCTTCCTTTTTGGCCTGCCCGGCCTCGCTGCCTCTTGTTGGCGAGTTGCTGCGGGTTTGGCAGGGCGTCCCGAATGCCTTCCCTATAAAGACGCCATATGCATATGGTAGGTGAAGTGTCTAACAGGGGATCCTAGTTTCTGGAGTTGGGATTTTTTGGTTTTCTTACGTGCGATGCAGGAAGCAGTTCGGGATAGTCGGCTGTAATGGCCATCATGGCATCATCGCAGCTTAACTGATAGAACTACCGATCTATCAGCTCCATGAATATAACCGGATCTTCTTCGAGTCCGGAGTCAAGGGCCCGGTCAGGGTCCTCGGGTTGTGGAGAAGGGCTGCTGACCTCCTTTATGGCTTTTCGCAGTTCCTGCCACAAAGTGGCAAGGTGAATATTTACGACAAAGAATGCGGGAAAAATGGGAGTAAGGAGATATAACTTACCCAGCTTGGAGGATTGTACATGGAGAATCCATCCCGTGGCTTGATGTGGATGAACTCCTCTTCCTCTCCCTTAAACAATTCAGACAGAATTTTGCTAAAGCGGCAGCATTGTCCGGACCCTTACGCCCGCAGCGGGTGGCATCATCCGTCCCGTTAAAACACCACAAGGGGTGCCCACAATATTGAAGTGGTTGCACTCCCCGCATTATGCAAATTGACATAACTTCGATTGTTGTCAATCCTGATTGAGCCAGTGCTTTAATCCGGTTCATCAGGTAGAGGACTTCTCCATTGTCTTCCACCTGGGGGATCCATGGGAGCCAACTTCGGCGTTTCTTCAAAGGGGCATTGCTGAACTTAGGAAGACCCCGCCGAACAGGGTCCGGAAGGGGAACGTCCTCCATATAAAACCATTCCGAAGGCCAGTCTTGACGACTTCTTCGGGGTGCCGGACAGGTATCCGGTACTGGCGATGCGCCATATTTCGGCTCCGCCCACTTGATAAAGTGACCCCCTTTGTGTGGGAGGGACGAGGCAAAATAGCCTTTTCCATAGCTCGAAGTGAGCCTCGCAGCCCAGGAACAACTCGCAGAGAGCAACATAGCCGGCGATGTGTAGAATGGAGGCAGGAGTGAAATTGTGTAGTTGGAGGCCGTAGAACTCCAGGAGCCCGCAGAGGAATGGATGAATTGGAAATCCGAGTCCCCTTAATAAATAGGGAACAAGGCAGACCCGCTCCCCTGTAGAGGGACTGGGGAAGCTCTCCGCTTGCTCCCCGCCATTGTAGGTGGCAAGCCCGGCTCGAACGGGCACCATGTATGCTGGAGGGAGGAATCCCTTAGTCTGTAGTTCGATTAATCGACTGTGTGGGATGGAACACCTCTCCCAATCACCGGGCTTAGGGCTACGGGGGCGGGAGGAGGAGCTGCGGAGGTCGGCCATGCTGGAATGGACCTTTTCGAAGCACGCTCTGATGGATTCTCGCTGGGGGAGGATGGTGTGGATCGGATCTGAGAATCCCCGTCCTTTTAATAGACAATTTATTTATCTGGCTAGGGGGCGAATGTAAAAACGCCCTGGCGCCTCGTATTCATTCGACGCGTGGAAAATAGCCCTTATTGGGCACAGAAGCCAAGAGGTCCAAACATTTATGGGGTCGGACACTGCTTTACAAACGTTCGAAATATGGAGAAGAACCCGCCCTGCAATGCCGAAGACAACACTGCGCGTCGGACTCGTCGTCATTGAAGCCTGGTTTGGGGGCTACTGAGGGAGTCCTGGATTAGGGGGTATCCGGACAGCCGGATTATATCCTTTGGCCGGACTGTTGGACTATGAAGATACAAGATTGAAGACTTCGTCTCGTGTCCGGATGGGACTCTACTTGGCGTGGAAGGCAAGCTAGGCAATACGGATATGTATATCTCCTCCTTTGTAACTGACCTTGTGTAACCCTAGCCCCCTCCGGTGTCTATATAAACCGGAGGGTTTTAGTCCGTAGGACAACATACAATCATACCATAGGCTAGCTTCTAGGGTTTAGCCTCTCCGATCTCGTGGTAGATCAACTCTTGTAATACTCATATCATCAAGAATAAATCAAGCAGGACGTAGGTTTTACCTCCATCAAGAAGGCCTGAACCTGGGTAAAACATCGTGTCCCCTGCCTCCTGTTACCATCCGCCTTAGACGCATAGTTCGGGACCCCCTACCCGAGATCCGCCGGTTTTGACACCAGCAGCCGCCGACGACCCCTGTTCCTCCTCCGGTCCTCACTCGAGCACACTCCGTCACCGCCCCGAGGTTCTCCGGGCTCGATGCCGCCCCTCCCGGTCTCTCGACAGCCCCACCCCGTCTTCCCCAGCTTCAGATTCCGTCCCGTTGCCGTGTTGTTGCCGAGCATATTCGATCCGAGCTTGAGCTCAGTGCAGCTTTGCCCGAACTGCCCGGTCACTAGCTCCAACCCCAGCCCAGGCCCGCTGGATTTCGCGCCCGCCGCGGGCTCTCGCTGATGACCACCGCGCCGTCCGTCTCCCCCTCCCTCTCCCTCTCCCTCTCCCCACTACACTCCGAGCGGGCCTTTCTGTTCCCCAGATCCTCGGCGAGGAGCCGAGCCGGGGTCGCCTTCCCCACTCGGCCGTACGGGCCGTTGCTTCGCCGGAGGACGCCTGCCATGTCTGCCGGTAGCGTCGGCGTGAACGGCTCTCCGATGGCGCCTGAAGACTACGCAGGTTATTTCTGTGCCATTGATTTGATTTCTCCTATTTCTGCTTTGCTGCAGCCTCATGATAAGATTTGTGCCTAGTTGAAAGCCTAGTTTATATTTGATCATCTACTTTGTGTCGTTCAGTTTCCCTACTAGCGTCTTCTTATTGCTTTCGAAAATTTCAGTCTCGCCTTGTGCCTTGATGACACCGGCATTGCCAACTGCAGCACAGGGATATCGTTCTTGCATCACATGCTTGATGTGAGTATGATTTACTCCTTTTGTCTACAGTTGTGGGGTGAGGTTTTCTTTATTGACGGCATATGCTTGTGGTAGCGTAGGTATTTTGTTTTTTGACCTTTGGGTTTGTTTGAGGCAAGAATGTGACATGTCTCGCATCTAGCTGAAAAAGTATAGTAACTTCTTCATGCAAAGAAGGGCAAAACGGAACTTCGTAATCATGAAATATATGGCCTTGTGTGACGCTCCCGATTTGACCGTACACTAATCATACATGCAAACATGTACAATTAAGATCAGGGACTCACGGGAAGATATCACAACACAACTCTACAAATAAAAATAAGTCATACAAGCATCATATTACAAGCCAGGGGCCTCGAGGGCTCGAATACAAGAGCTCGATCATAGATGAGTCAGCGGAAGCAACAATATCTGAGTACAGACATAAGTTAAACAAGTTGGCCTTAAGAAGGCTAGCACAAACTGGGATACAAATCGAAAGAGGTGTAGGCCTCTTGCCTGGGATCCTCCTAAACTACTCCTGGTCGTCGTCAGCGGCCTGCACGTAGTAGTAGGCACCTCCCGAGTAGTAGCAGTCGTCATCGATAGTGGCGTCTGGCTCCTGGACTCCAACGTCTGGTCGCAGCAATCGGGTATAGAAAGAGAAAAAAGGGGGAGCAAAGCAACCGTGAGTACTCATCCAAAGTACTCGCAAGCAAGGAACTACACTACATATGTATGCATTGGTATCAAATGGAAAAGGGGTAACATATGTGGACTGAACTGCAGAATGCCAGAATAAGAGGGGGATAGCTAGTCCTATCGAAGACTACGCTTCTGGTAACCTCCATCTTGCAGCAGAAGAAGAGAGTAGAAGGTAAGTTCACCAAATAACATCGCATAGCATAATCCTACCCGGCGATCCTCTCCTCGTCGCCCTATTAGAGAGCGATCACCGGGTTGTATCTGGCACTTGGAAGGGTGTGTTTTATTAAGTATCCGGTTCTAAGTGTCATAAGGTCAAGGTACAACTCCGAGTCATCCTTTTACCGAGGGACAAGGCTATTCGAATAGATAAACTTCCCTGCAGGGGTGCACCACATTTCCCAACACGCTCGATCCCCTTTGTCCGGACACACTTTCCTGGGTCATGCCCGGCCTCGGAAGATCAACACGTCACAGCCCTACCTAGGCACAACAGAGAGGTCAGCATGCCGGTCTAAATCCTATGGCGCAGGGGTCTGGGCCCATCGCCCATTGCACACCTGCACGTTGCGTATGCGGCCGGCAAGCAAACCTACCATCCCTTATACAAGAGCAGGCGTTCCAGTCCAACCCGGCGCGCGCCGCTCAATTGCTGACGTCACGAAGGCTTCGACTGATACCACGACATCGAGTGCCCATAACTATTCCTGTGTAGTTGGTTAGTGCGTATAGGCCAGTGGCCAGACTCAGATCAAATACCCAGATCTCGTTAAGCGTGTTATTTTGAAATAACCGCGGACGCCGACCAGGGCCAGGACCACCTCTCTCCTAGGTGGTCTCAACCTACCCTGTCGCTCCGCCACAAAGATCTACTCAGAGGGCCGTCGGGACAAACGTCATTTCGGACCCAATCCGTGAATCACTCGCGGGTACTCTACGAGCCGACCCGACTTTAGTCACCACAAGTATCATATAATATGTACATAAGTATAAACCCGTGATCACCTCCCAAGTGATCACGGCCCGATAGTATAAGATGGCAGACGGACAAGAATGTAGGGCCACTGATGATAAACTAGCATCCTATACTAAGCATTTAGGATTGCAGGTAAGGTATCAATAACTGTAGCAACAATGACAGGCTATGCATGATACGTCCATTTTGCATCATGCTTTTATATCGATATTTATTGCATTATGGGCTGTTATTACACATTATGTCACAATACTTATGACTATTCTCTCTTATTTTACAAGGTTTACATAAAGAGGGAGAATGCCGGCAGCTGGGATTCTGGGCTGGAAAAGGAGCAAATATTAGAGACCTATTCTGCACAGCTCCAAAAGTCCTGAAACTTCACGGAAGGTGTTTTCCAAATATATAAAAAATACTCAGCAGAAGAAACTCACCAGGGGGGGCACACCCTGCCCACGAGGGTGGGGGCGCGCCCTACCCCCCAAGGCGTGCCCCCCTACCTCGTGGGCCCCCCCGGTGGCCCTCCGGTGGCCATCTTCTGCTATATGGAGTCTTTCGATGGGAAAAAAATCATAAGCCATCTTCTCGGACGAAACTCCGCCGCCACGAGGCGGAACCTTGGCGGAACCAATCTAGGGCTCTGGTGGAGCTGTTCTGCCGGGGAAACTTCCCTCCCATAGGGGGAAATCATCGCCATCGTCATCACCAACGCTCCTCTCATCGGGAAAGGGCAATCTCCATCAACATCTTCATCAGCATCATCTCATCTCAAAACCCTAGTTCATCTCTTGTATCCAATTCTTGTCTCCAAGTCCAGGATTGGTGCTAGTAGGTTGCTAGTAGTGTTAATTACTCCTTGTAGTTGATGCTAGTTGGTTTAATTGGTGGAAGATCATATGTTCAGATCCTATATGCATACTAATACCCCTCTGATTATGAACATGTTTATGCTTTGTGAGTAGTTACTTTTGTTCCTGAGGACATGGGATAAGTCTTGCTATTAGTAGTCATGTGAATTTGGTATTCCTTCGATATTTTGATGATATGTATGTTGTCTCTCCTCTAGTGGTGTTATGTGAACGTCGACTACATGACACTTCACCATTATTTGGGCCTAGAGGAAGGCATTGGGGAGTAATAAGTAGATGATGGGTTGCTAGAGTGACAGAAGCTTAAACCCTAGTTTATGCGTTGCTTCATAAGTGGCTGATTTGGATCCATATGTTTCATGCTATGGTTAGGTTTACCTTAATAATTTTGTTGTAGTTGAAGATGCTTGCAATAGAGGTTAATCATAAGTGGGATGCTTGTTCAAGTAAGGGCAGCACCCAAGCACCGGTCCACCCACATACCAAATTTTCAAAGTACCGAACGTGAATCATATGAACGTGATGAAAACTAGTTTGACGATATTCCCATGTGTCCTCGGGAGCGCTTTACATCATATAAGAGTTTGTCCAGGCTTGTCCTTTGCTACAAAAGGATTGGGCCACCTTGCTGCACTTTATTTACTTTTGTTACTTATTGCTCGTTACAAATTATCCTATCATAGAACTATCTATTACCACTTATTTCAGTACTTGCAGAGAATACCTTGCTGGAAACCGCTTATCATTTCCTTTTGCTCCTCGTTGGGTTCGACTCTCTTACTTATCGAAAGGACTACGATAGATCCCCTATACTTGTGGGTCATCAATGCATCAGGATAGGATTAACGGAAAGCGGTATCATGCTACACTACTCTAATGCAAGCAGTATAGAGAAGAGTAGGCGATATCTGGTGATCAGGGGGGCTTGTCTGGTTGCTCTGGCAAGGAGGGGTCGTCAACACTGTAGTCGATCGGGGGTACCGGCAGCGGTCTCGGGATCTACTGGAAAGAAGTAACGGAGGGGGAACACAATAAATAACAGAGCAAACAAAGCAACACAAAGCATAACATGGCAATGCGCGGTGCTAAGGCGACCTAACACAGTATGAGGTGATACCGGTGAAGGGGGGAACATCCGGGAAAATATCCCCGGTGTTTCGCGTTTTCGGACAGATGAACCAGAGGGGGAAAGTTGCATGTTCGCTATGCTAGGGATGCATGGTGGACGAACGGGCGGCATATCCAGATTCGTCTCATCGTTCTGAGCAACTTTCATGTAAAAAGTCTTTCCATCCGAGCTATGGTTTATTTTATATTGATTTTAAAAAATTTAAATTAATTTCAGCATTTATTTAATTATTTTAATTTAACATTATCCAGAATAGTGCATGCTGATGCCAGCATGACGTCAGCAGTCAACAGAGATGTTGACTGGGTGGCTAACGTGTGGGTCCCGCATGTCATAGGTATAATTACCTAATCAACCTATTGATCAGTTTAATTAGTTAATTAGGTACCTAATGTTTATTTAGTTTAATTAAACAGAATTAATTAAGATAATTTATTTAATTAATTAATTAATTAACATTTTATTTACTTTTTATTTATTTATTTTTAATTTCTTTTTTTAAATCGTTTTCATTCTAGGCAAGGCCCACCTGTCATTGGCACATGGGGGCGGGGCCCAGCCGTCATAGGCCCAGAGGGCCTTAGCGGATTGGGCGGTGCGGTTACGGGCATGCGGCGCTAGCCGCCCGATGGGGCGAACCCGGGCACGAGGACGACGACCGCCGGGACGCGACGGGGTGCCGGAGTTGGTCGTCGGCGCGGCACCGGCGTAGGCGGGCGGCGGCGTGGCGCTTGGAGGAGGAGGCGGGTGCAGGGAGCGGCCCGAGCGGCAGAGCTCCGGCGGGCGCGGTCGCGAGGCAGAGGCGGGGCGCGGCGGGCGGATGCAGCGAGCGGGCGCGGGATGGCGCAGGGGGGAGCGGGGCGTGATACGTCTCCGTCGTATCTACTTTTCCAAACACTTTTTCCCTTGTTTTGGATACTAACTTGTATGATTTGAATGGAACTAACCCGGACTGACGCTGTTTTCAGCAGAATTGCCATGGTGTTGTTTTATGTGTAGAAAACAAATATTCTCGGAATGACCTGAAACTGCACGGAACATCTTAGAAAAAATAATAAAAAATCCTCGCCAAAGATGAAGACCAGGGGGCCCACACCCTGTTCACGAGGGTGGGGGGCGCCCCCCCCCCAGGGCACGCCCCCCTACCTCGTGGGCCCCCTGGATGCCCTCCGACGCCAACTCCAACTCTATATATTTGCTTTCGGAGAGAAAAAAAATCAGAGAGAAGAAATCATCGCGTTTTACGATACGGAGCCGCTGCCAAGCCCTAAAACCTCTTGGGAGGGCTGATCTGGAGTCCGTTCGGGGCTCCGGAGAGGGGGATTCGTCGCCGTCGTCATCATCAACCATCCTCCATCACCAATTTCATGATGCTCACCGCCGTGCATGAGTAATTCCATCGTAGGCTTGCTGGACGGTGATGGGTTGGATGAGATTTATCATGTAATCGAGTTAGTTTTGTTAGGGTTTGATCCCTAGTATCCACTATGTTCTGAGCTTGATGTTGCTATGACGTTGCTATGCTTAATGCTTGTCACTAGGGCCCGAGTGCCATGATTTCAGATCTGAACCTATTATGTTTTCATGAATATATGTGAGTTCTTGATCCTATCTTGCAAGTCTATAGTCACCCACTATGTGTTATGATCCGTTAACCCCGAAGTGACAATAATCGGGACCACTCCCGATGATGACCATAGTTTGAGGAGTTCATGTATTCACTATGTGCTAATGCTTTGTTCCGGTTCTGTATTAAAAGGAGGCCTTAATTGAAGGAAATATGCCCTAGAGGCAATAATAAAGTTATTATTTATTTCCTTATATCATGATAAATGTTTATTATTCATGCTAGAATTGTATTAACCGGAAACATAATACATGTGTGAATACATAGACAAACAGAGTGTCACTAGTATGCCTCTACTTGACTAGCTCTTTGATCAAAGATGGTTAAGTTTCCTAACCATAGACATGAGTTGTCATTTGACTAAACAAGATCACATCATTAGGAGAATGATGTGATTGACTTGACCCATTCCGTTAGCTTAGCACTTGATCGTTTAGTTTGTTGCTATTGCTTTCTTCATGACTTATACATGTTCCTATGACTATGAGATTATGCAACTCCCGTTTACCGGAGGAACACTTTGTGTGCCACCAAAGGTCACAACGTAACTGGGTGATTATAAAGGTGCTCTATAGGTGTCTCCAAAGGTACTTGTTGGATTGGCGTATTTCGAGATTAGGACTTGCCGATAACGAGATTGAACTAGGTATTGAGATACCGACGATCGAATCTCGGGCAAGTAACATACCGATGACAAAGGGAACAACGTATGTTGTTATGCGGTCTGACCGATAAAGATCTTCGTAGAATATGTGGGAGCCAATATGAGCATCTAGGTTCCGCTATTGGTTATTGACTGGAGACGTGTCTCGGTCATGTCTACATTGTTCTCGAACCCGTAGGGTCCGCATGCTTAAGGTTTCGATGATAGTTATATTATGAGTTTATGAGTTTTGATGTACCGAAGGAGTTCGGAGTCCCGGATGACATCGGGGACATGACGAGGAGTCTCGAAATGGTCGAGACGTAAAGATCGATATATTCAACGACTATATTCGGACATTGGAAAGGTTCCGAGTGATTCGGGTATTTTTCGGAGTACCGGAGAGTTACGGGAATTCGCTGGGGAGTATATGGGCCTTATTGGGCTTTAGGGGAAAGAGAGAGGAGAGGTTGGGCGCCCCCCAAGGCCTAGTCCGAATTGGACTAGGGGGAGGGGCTGCGCCCCCTCCTTCCTTCTCTTCTCTCTTCCCTTGCCTTGACTCCTACTCCTACTACTTGGAAAGGGGGGAATCCTACTCCCGGTGGGAGTAGGACTCCTCCAGGGCGCGCCATAGGGGCCGGCCCTCTCCCCCCTCCTCCACTCCTTTATATACGTGGCCAGGGGGCACCCATAGAGACAACAATTGATCCTTGAGATCTATTAGCCGTGTGCGGTGCCCTCCTCCACCATAATCCTCGATAATATTGTAGCGGTGCTTAGGCGAAGCCCTGCGACGGTAGAACATCAAGATCGTCACCACGCCGTCATGCTGACGGAACTCTTCCCCGACACTTTGCTGGATCGGAGTCCGGGGATCGTCATCGAGCTGAACGTGTGCTAGAACTCGGAGGTGCCGTAGTTTCGGTGCTTGATCGGTCGGGCCATGAAGACGTACGACTGCATCAATCGCGTTGTGCTAACGCTTCCGCTTTCGGTCTACGAGGGTACGTAGACAACACTCTCCTCTCTCGTTGCTATGCATCACCATGATCTTGCGTGTGCGTAGGAAATTTTTGAAATTACTACGTTCCCCAACAGTGGCATCCGAGCCTAGGTTTTATGCGTAGATGTCATATGCACGAGTAGAACACAAGTGAGTTGTGGGTGATATAAGTCATACTGCTTACCAGCATGTCACACTTTGGTTCGGCGGTATTGTTGGATGAAGCGGCCCGGACCGACATTACGCGTACGCTTACGCGAGACAGGTTTTACCTCCGTGCTATGCACACAGGTGACTAGCGGGTGTCAGTTTCTCCAACTTTAGTTGAACCGAGTGTGGCTATGTCCGGTCCTTGAGAAGGTTAAAACAGCACTAACTTGACAAACTATCGTTGTGGTTTTCGATGCGTCGGTAAGAACGGTTCTTGCTAAGCCCGTAGCAGCCACGTAAAACTTGCAACAACAAAGTAGAGGACGTCTAACTTGTTTTTGCAGGGCATGTTGTGATGTGATATGGTCAAGACATGATGAGATATAAGTTGTTGTATGAGATGATCATGTTTTGTTGAAGTTATTGGCAACTGGCAAAATCCTTATGGTTGTCTCTCTATTGCATAAGATGCAAGCGCCAAATAATTGCTTTACTTTATCGCTATGCGATAGCAATAGTTGCAAGAGCAATAGTTGGCGAGACGACCATGTGATGACACATTGATATAGATCAAGATGATGGAGATCATGGTGTCATGCCAGTGACGATGGAGATCATGACGATGCTTTGGAGATGGAGATCAAAGGCACAAGATGATGATGGCCATATCATGTCACATATTTTGATTGCATGTGATGTTTATCTTTTATACATCTTATTTTGCTTAGTTCGACGGTAGCTTCATAAGATGATCTCTCACTAATTATCAAGGTACAAGTGTTCTCCCTGAGTATGCACCGTTGCGAAAGTTCTTCGTGCTGAGACACCACGTGATGATCGGGTGTGATAGGCTCTACGTTCAAATACAACGGGTGCAAAACAGTTGCACACGCGGAATACTCAGGTTAAACTTGACGAGCCTAGCATATAACAAATATGGCCTCGGAACACGGAGACTGAAAGGTCGAGCGTGAATCATATAGTAGATATGATCAACATATTGATGTTCACCATTGATACTACTCCATCTCACGTGATGATCGGACATGGTTTAGTTGATTTGGATCACGTGATCACTTAGAGGATTAGAGGGATATCTTTCTAAGTGGGAGTTCTTAAGTAATATGATTAATTGAACTTAAATTTATCATGAACTTAGTCCTGGTAGTATTAGCATATCTATGTTGTAGATCAATAGCTCGCGTTGTTGCTTACCTATGTTTATTTTGATATGTTCCTAGAGAAAAACTAAGTTGAAAGATGTTAGTAGCAATGATGCGGATTGGATCCATGATCCGAGATTTATCCTCATTGTGACAGACCTATTGCAGGAGCAGATGCGGACGTTATGAACATTTAGCTAGCTCAGTATGATGACTACTTGATAGTTTAGTGCACCATGCTTAACGGCTTAGAATCGGGACTTCAAAGACGTTTTGAACGTCATGGACCATATGAGATGTTCCAGGAGTTGAAGTTAATATTTCAAGCAAATACCCGAGTTGAGAGATATAAAATCTCCAACAAGTTCTATAGCTAAAAGATGGAGGAGAATAGCTCAAGCAGTGAGCATGTGCTCAGATTGTCTGGGTACTACAATCACTTGAATCAAGTGGGAGTCAATCTTCCAGATAAAATAGTGATTGACAGAATTCTCTAGTCACCATCACCAAGTTAGTAGAACTTCGTGATGAACTATGATATGCAAGGGATAACGGAAACGATTCCCAAGCTCTTCGTAATGCTGAAATCAACGAAGGTAGAAATCAAGAAAAATATCAAGTGTTGATGGTAGACAAGACCACTAGTTTCAAGAAAAGGGCAAAGGGAAGAAGGGGAACTTCAAGAAGAACGGCAAGCAAGTTGCTTCTCAAGTGAAGAAGCCCAAGTCTGGTCCTAAGCCTGAGACTAAGTGCTTCTACTGCAAAGGGACTGGTCACTGGAAGCGGAACTGCCCCAAGTATTTGGCGGATAAGAAGGATGGCAAAGTGAATAAAGGTATATTTGATATACAGATTATTGATGTGTATTTTACTAGTGTTCGTAGCAACCCCTTGGTATTTGATACTGGTTCAGTTGCTAAGAGTAGTAACTCGAAACGGGAGTTGCAGAATGAACAGAAACTAGTTAAGGGTGAAGTGACGATGTGTGTTGGAAGTGGTTCCAAGATTGATATGATCATCATCGCACACTCCCTATACTTTTGGGATTAGTGTTGAACCTAAATAAGTGTTATTTGGTGTTTGCGTTGAGCATGAATATGATTTGATCATGTTTATTGCAATACGGTTATTCATTTAAGTAAGAGAATAAATTGTTGTTCTGTTTACATGAATAAAACCTTATATGGTTACACACCCAATGAAAATGGTTCGTTGGATCTCGACCGTAGTGATACACATATTCATAATATTGAAACCAAAAGATGCAAAGTTAATAATGATGGTGCAACTTATTTGTGGCACTGCCGTTTAGGTCATATTGGTGTAAAACGCATGAAGAAAATCCATGTTGATGGGCTTTTGTAATCACTTGATTATGAATCAGTTAATGCTTGCGAACCATGCCTCATGGGTAAGATGACTAAGACTCCGTTCTCCGGAACAATGGAGCGAGCAACAGATTTGCTGGAAATCATACATACTGATGTATGTGGTCCGATGAATATTGAGGCTCATGGCAGGTATCATTATTTTCTGATCTTCACATATGATTTGAGCAGATATGAGTATATATACTTGATGAAACACAAATCTGAAACATTTGAAAAGTTCAAAGAATTTCAGAGTGAAGTGGAGAATCATCGTAACAAAAATAAAAATTTCTACGATATGATCGCAGAAGTAAAATATTTGAGTTACGAGTTTGGCCTTCAGTTAAAAACAATGTGAAATAGTTTCACTACTCACGCCACCTGGAACACCACAGTGTAATGGTGTGTCCGAACGTCATAACAATACTTTATTAGATATGGTGCGATCTATGATGTCTCTTACCGATCTACCACTATCGTTTTGGGGTTATGCATTAGAGACAGCTGCATTCACATTAAATAGGGCACCATCTAAATCCGTTGAGACGACACCGTATGAACTATGGTTTGGCAAGAAACCTAAGATGTCGTTTCTTAAAGTTTGAGGTTGCAATGCTTATGTGAAAAAGTTTCAACCTGATAAGCTCTAACCCAAATCGGAGAAGTGTGTCTTCATAGGATACCCAAAAGAAAATGTTGGGTACACCTTCTATCACAGATCCGAAGGCAATATATTCGTTGCTTTGAATGGATCCTTTCTAGAAAAGGAGTTTCTCTCGAAAGAAGTGAGTGGGAGGAAAGTAGAACTTGATGAGGTAACTGAACCTGCTCCCTTATTGGAAAGTAGTTCATCACAGAAATCTGTTCCTGTGATTACTACACCGATTAGTGAGGAAGCTAATGATGATGATCTTGTAACTTAAGATCAAGTTACTACCGAACCTCGTAGGTAAACCAAAGTGAGATCCGCACCAGAGTGGTACGGTAATCCTGTTCTGGAGGTCATGTTACTTGACCATGACGAGCCTACGAACTATGAGGAAGCGATGATGAGCCCAGATTCCGCGAAATGGCTTGAGGCCATGAAATCTGAGATGAGATCCATGTATAAGAACAAAGTATGGACTTTGATTGACTTGCCCAAAGATCGGCGAGCCATTGAGATTAAATGGATCTTCAAGAGGAAGACGGACGATGATAGTAGTGTTACTATCTACAAAGCTAGAATTGTCGCGAAAAGGTTTTCGACAAGTTCAAGGTGTTGACTACGATGAGAGTTTCTCACTCGTATCTATGCTTAAGTCTGTCCGAATCATGTTGGCAATTGCCGCGTTTTATGAAATCTGGCAAATGGATAAACAAAATTGCATTCCTTAATGGATTTATTAAAGAAGAGTTGTATATGATGCAACCAGAAGGTTTTGTCAATCCTAAAGGTACTAACAAAAATATGCAAGCTCCAGCGATCCATCTATGGACTGGTGCAAGCATCTCGGAGTTGGAATATACGCTCTGATAAGTTGATCAAAGCATATAGTTTTATACAGACTTGCGGTGAAGCCTGTATTTACAAGAAAGTGAGTGGGAGCACTACAGCATTTCTGGTAAGTATATGTGAATGACATATTGTTGATCGGAGATAATGTACAATTATTCTCCAAAGCATAAAGGAATGTTTGAAAGGAGTTTTCCAAAGAAAGACCTCGGTGAAGCTGCTTACATATTGAGCATCAAGATCTATAGAGATAGATCAAGACGCTTGATAAGTTTTTCAATGAGTACATACCTTGACAAGATTTTGAAGTAGTTCAAAATGGAACAGTCAAAGAAGGAGTTCTTGCCTGTGTTACAGGGTGTGAAGTTGAGTAAGACTCAAAACCCGACCACGGCAGAAGATAGAGAGAGAATGAAAGTCATTCCCTATGCCTCAGCCATAGGTTCTATAAAGTATGCCATGCTGTGTACCAGACCTATTGTATACCCTGCCCTGAGTTTGGCAAAGGAGTACAATAGTGATCTAGGAGTAGATCACTGGACATTGGTCAAAATTATCCTTAGTGGAATAAGGATATGTTTTCTCGATTATGGAAGTGAAAAAAGGTTCGTCGTAAAGGGTTACGTCGATGCAAATTTTGACACTGATCCAGATGACTCTAAATCTCAATCTGGATACATATTGAAAGTGGGAGCAATTAGCTAGAGTAGCTCTGTGCAGAGCATTGTTGACATAGAAATTTGCAAAATACTTACGGATCTGAATGTGGCAGACCCGTTGACTAAACTTCTCTCACAAGCAAAACATGATCACACCTCAGTACTCTTTGGGTGTTAATCACATAGCGATGTGAACTATTGACTCTAGTAAACCCTTTGGGTGTTGGTCACATGTCGATGTGAACTATGGGTGTTCATCACATGGTGATGTGAACTATTGGTATTAAATCACATGGCGATGTGAACTAGATTATTGACTCTAGTGCAAGTGGGAGACTGAAGGAAATATGCCCTAGAGGCAATAATAAAGTTATTATTTATTTCCTTATATCATGATAAATGTTTATTATTCATGCTAGAATTGTATTAACCGGAAACATAATACATGTGTGAATACATAGACAAACAGAGTGTCACTAGTATGCCCCTACTTGACTAGCTCGTTGATCAAAGATGGTTATGTTTCCTAACCATAGACATGAGTTGTCATTTGATTAACGGGATCACATCATTAGGAGAATGATGTGATTGACTTGACCCATTCCGTTAGCATAGCACTTGATCGTTTAGTTTGTTGCTATTGCTTTCTTCAAGACTTATACATGTTCCTATGACTATGAGATTATGCAACTCCCGTTTACCGGAGGAACACTTTGTGTGCTACCAAACGTCACAACGTAACTGGGTGATTATAAAGGTTCTCTACAGGTGTCTCCGAAGGTACTTGTTGGGTTGGCGTATTTCGAGATTAGGATTTGTCACTCCGATTGTCGGAGAGGTATCTCTGGGCCCTCTCGGTAATGCACATCACTTAAGCCTTGCAAGCATTGCAACTAATGAGTTAGTTGCGAGATGATGTATTACGGAACGAGTAAAGAGACTTGCCGGCAACAAGATTGAACTAGGTATTGAGATACCGACGATCGAATCTCGGGCAAGTAACATACCGATGACAAAGGGAACAACATATGTTGTTATGCGGACTGACCGATAAAGATCTTCGTAGAATATGTGGGAGCCAATATGAGCATCTAGGTTCTGCTATTGGTTATTGACTGGAGACGTGTCTCGGTCATGTCTACATTGTTCTCGAACCCATAGGGTCCGCACGCTTAAGATTTCGATGACAGTTATATTATGAGTTTATGAGTTTTGATGTACCGAAGGAGTTCGGAGTCCCGGATGAGATTGGGGACATGACGAGGAGTCTCGAAATGGTCGAGACGTAAAGATCGATATATTCGTTGACTATATTCGGACATCGGAAAGGTTCCGAGTGATTCGGGTATTTTTCGGAGTACCGGAGAGTTACGGGAATTCGCCGGGGAGTATATGGGCCTTATTGGGCTTTAGGGGAAAGAGAGAGGAGAGGTTGGGCGCCCCCCCAAGGCCTAGTCCGAATTGTACTAGGGGGAGGGGCTGCGCCCCCTCCTTCCTTCTCTTCTCTCTTCCCTTGCCTTGACTCCTACTCCTACTACTTGGAAATGGGGGAATCCTACTCCCGGTGGGAGTAGGACTCCTCCAGGGCGCGCCGTAGGGGCCGGCCCTCTCCCCCCTCCTCCACTCCTTTATATACGTGGCCAGGGGGCACCCCATAGAGACAACAATTGATCCTTGAGATCTATTAGCCATGTGCGGTGCCCTCCTCCACCATAATCCTCGATAATATTGTAGCGGTGCTTAGGCGAAGCCCTGCGACAGTAGAACATCAAGCTCGTCACCACGCCGTCGTGCTGACGGAACTCTTCCCCGACACTTTGTTGGATCGGAGTCCGGGGATCGTCATCGAGATAAACGTGTGCTAGAACTCGGAGGTGTCGTAGTTTCGGTGCTTGATCGGTCGGGCCGTGAAGACGTACGACTACATCAACCGCGTTGTGCTAACGCTTCCGCTTTCGGTCTACAAGGGTACGTAGACAACACACTCCTCTCTCGTTGCTATGCATCACCATGATCTTGCGTGTGCGTAGGAAATTTTTGAAATTACTACGTTCCCCAACATTAATATCCCTTAGTTTCCAATAGGACCCCGCTGCCACGGGAGGGTAGGACAAAAGATGTCATGCAAGTTCTTTTCCATAAGCACGTATGACTATATACGGAATACATGCCTACATTACATTGATGAATTGGAGCTAGTTCTGTGTCACCCTATGTTATGACTGTTACATGATGAACCGCATCCGGCATAATTATCCATCACTGATCCGGTGCCTACGAGTTTTCCATATACTGGTTTACGCTTATTTACTTTCCTGCTGCTACTGTTACAATCACTACAAAATACCAAAAACATTACTTTTGTTGTCTTTACTTTTGTTGCTGCTACCACCACTATCATATTACTGTGCTACTAAACACTTTGCTGCAGATACTAAGTTTCTAGGTGTGGTTGAATTGACAACTCAGCTGCTAATACTTGAGAATATTCTTTCGCTCCCCTTGTGTCGAATCAATAAATTTGGGTTGAATACTCTACCCTCGAAAGCTGTTGCGATCCCCTATACTTGTGGGTTATCAAGACAAATTTCTGGCGCTGTTGCCGGGGAGCATAGCTCTATTCTTTGAGTCACTTGGGATTTATATCTTCTGGACACTATGAAGAACTTGAGAGATCCAAAAACCAAGATCTATCCCTCAACTACGAGGGGAGGTAAGGAACTGCCATCTAGCTCTGCACTTGATTCACCTTCTGTTATGAGTAAGTTTGAGACACCTACACCTGCTTCTGCTATTCGTTCCGATATGTCGCATGTTATTGATGATGCCACTTATGCTATGCATGATACTTATGATGAAACTGCTTCTACGCCTGATACTACTATGCCCCTTGGTGAAGTTCTTGAACAAATTGCTAGGGCTAGAGGAAAAGAAATTATTATATCTGAATACGATGATGATAGTGATGATGAAAATATGCCTGTTATTCCTGAGGGCTATCTTTTTGATATGGAATCTTCTACCGCTATTTTAGCTTGCAAAGATAGATATGATCTCAAGAGGTTATTAGTTAAATGGAACAAAGAATCACTTAGAGATAAAATGAAACCCGACCCTGCTTTTTCTACTTCACCTATTTGTGTTCCTGATAAGGATTATGAATTCTGTGTTGATCCTGATATAATTACTTTGGTTGAATCTGATCCGTTTTATGGCTATGAATCTGAAACTGTTGTGGCACATCTTACTAAGTTAAATGATATTGTCAGGACCCCGATTCTAAGTCACACCGATCTAGCCTGTAACACCTCATATCACTTTGCGGCCTCACGCACGGTATTCCCACGGGTGTCGCCTTACCATGGCCCGGGACCGTTTGCGCCTTTTGGCTCACGTATATGATAGTGTCGCTAGCATCCATATGACAGAGAACCCGGGTCGACATGACTAGTCATGAACCCAACGTGGCACTAACTTACGGGGATAGGCATACATGAATCAACATCGAGCATGTCGGTCAGCAGCGTGTGAATCCGGGCTGTAGCACTGGGCTAACAAGACTCCGGGAACCCGGGCTGTAGCAGGCTAGGCAGGACTCCGGATGTCACCGCGTGACATTTCCCAGAAGGGACAGACATAGGAACGAAGTGAATCACATGCCGGCCAGTCAAGTGTTCCGGAGCAGTAGTGCTGGGCTAGCAGGACTCCGGTGAACCGGGCTATAGCGGACTACTATGGCTCATCGAAGCACAAGACTACATTTCCCCATAAGAGAGGCTACCAAGGATAAACAACCAGGTTGTCAGATCCCACACATACCAAGCATTTCAATCATACACACAATATGCTTGATATGTGTAAATACAACATGGCATCACAACATAACTCTACGACTCAAATATTTATTCATTAGGCTCCGAGGAGCGAGATATTACAAACATGGGTCTCATGACCCAACATTCAGATCATACAAGTCAAAGCACATGCGGAAGCTTAACATGTCTGAGTACAGACATCTACAAATGAAAAAGGCTGAGAAGCCTGACTATCTACAAGACCCTCCGAAGGTACAAGATCGTAGCTGAGGTAACAAGCTAAACGTCGAAGTCCACGTGGAACTACTAGCGAGACTGAAGTCTCTTTGCAAAACATAAATTAAGCAAACGTGAGTATAAATGTACCCAGCAAGACTTACATCAGAACTAACTACATATGCATCGGTATCAACAAAGGGGGTGGTGGAGTTTAATTGCAGCAAGCCAACTTTGACTCGGTGGCTATCCTGAACTACGACTGCCAGTAACTCTTTTGAGGCGGCGCACACGAGTCCACAAATTCACCATACCAACACACCACTATGGATCCGCTCCCGTCTCCCTGCGAGAACGCCATCCATAGCACTCACGCTTATCTTGCGAGTTTTATAGTATCCACTTTCACTTGTCTATGAACTATGCAAGGGGTCCAAGTTTCCATATCCGAGGAATCCGGCTATTCGAATAGATAATGATAACCTTGCAGGGGTGTACTTCTTCACACACGCTCTCGCCACTTATCGCCCTGTACACGTCATGTACCTCGGCAACCTTCAAGCGGAAGCCGGGCGAGGGAGTCGGCCATGACCTGACTAACCAACAAGTCTTTAGTCCAGGTTTATTGCCTATTCGGGTTCCATCCGCAAGGAGATCCGGCCGGGGTGTCGCTCACGGCCCCAAACGATGTGAGCAGGGTTCCCAAGCCCACCATCCGGGTGCCACTTGGTACACCGTGCCACTGTGCCTAGTCTGTCCCAAGCCCACCTGTACCGGGTGCCACTTGGTAGACTACTAACACTACCTACAAACACCAGAAACTAGTTGCAACTCCTGGACAGAGATCGTGTTGATTAATAAGCCGAGAGGGGCCGAGTTACCGGAACCCAATGTGTGGTAGTAACTGTTCATGGATCACAAACACAGAACTCAGTTCCTGAGAACGGCTGCAATGAGACAACCCACCATGTATTCCTACATGGCCTCTCACCGCTACCTTTACCAAATCGTGTTCACACACTTAGCTCTCAACAGTAGGACATGTTCACCACATTCCAATTCATCCCCGATGAATCAGACCTGACTCAACCCTAAACAGTAGCAGGCATGACAAACAAACATGAATGAGTAGGCACATCAGGGCTCAAACAACTCCTACTCATGCTAGTGGGTTTCATCTATTTACTGTGGGAATGACAGGTCATGCAGAGGAAAGGGGTTCAGCTACCGCAGCATGTAACAGTTGAAACGTTGTTGTCCTAATGTAGTAAAAGAGAGCAGGAGCGAGAGAGTGGGATTGTATCGGAATGAACAAGGGGTTTTTGCTTGCCTGGCACTTCTGAAGATAGTATAGCTCTTCATCGGTGTCATCGATCTCATCGCCGGAACAACATGTACCGAAGGGGGACAATTACCGGCAAACAGAGAAGGACACAATCAATGCAATGCAACAATATGATGCATGATCATGTCATGGTAATATGCTTGTGTTTTGGCCTAATGCAACTAGCAACACAATTAAATGAAGTTGATTTGAACCCAAAGTTCAAATTCAAACTCCACATGTGGTTATTTAAATGCCATTCATTTGATTTGTCCTAAACAATGGCCTTAAGTTGTTCTAACATGCATGAAAATGGTACATATGGATAGATTGGATTTTTCTGATAATTTTTCATATATAATTTATTTAATTCTGATCTACGATTGATTTTATATGATTTTTCGAAGTTTGTAACAATTTCTGGAATTTTTTGAATAAGTTTAAATGTAGAAAATTCTTTACTGCATCAGCATGATGTCAGCAGGTCAACAGACCCGGTCAGGTCAAACCTGACACGTGGGTCCTGCATGTCAGTCTCACAGTGACTAAACCAGTTTAATTAAATGTAAACTAATAAGTTAATCAGGGTCGGGCCCCACATGTCAT
Organism: Triticum urartu; assembly: GCF_056163025.1. NCBI lineage: Eukaryota > Viridiplantae > Streptophyta > Magnoliopsida > Poales > Poaceae > Triticum > Triticum urartu. The sequence goes on along the minus strand of NC_141874.1, from coordinate 61,642,666 downwards.
TGACCCATAGGGTCAATTAGGTTAGTGCTAATTAGTGGTTAGGCCTAATTAAGCTAGAGCCACGTCAGTATCACCGGATCTACGCCGGCGATGGCCAAACCGACGGCGAGAGCTCGCCGGACTCGCGTTAGGGATGGCAGTTCGTCGCGCTGCTGGCACCAGGGAGGTCCTCTCGCTCGTCCGCATCCAAAGGACCGGACGGCAGGCAACGGGGTGGCCAGAAACGATGTCGGCAACGAGGTTTAGCGGCGGCCGAGCTCGGGCTCAAGCGGGTGCGGGGTTTCAACGCGAGCTAGAGCAAACGGCGCGGCGCGTTCGCTTCCCGGGGACGCAATGAGCATGTTGGTGGTGCTGGGGCGAGCGGGAGAGCGCAGGAGCATCGAGCTCGTCAGCCATGGCGGCGGCCGGAGTTCGGGCGCAAGTGGCACGGCGGCTACAGCGTGCGGGAGGAAAAACGGAGGGAGGGAGAAGAGTCAGTGGCTCACGACGGTTGCGACGGCCGTCGAAGTGGGCTCGGGGGAGGTCGGAGCTGAGCGAGGCGGCATGGGGGATCTCTGGCGACGGTAGTCGGGGACGGGCTCGGTGAGGCCATAGGAGCGTGCCCGGCGTCGAGTGGCGGAGCGAGGAGGTCGAGGACGTCGAGGCGGAGCTCATGGACACGTCGTAGGGGCGAGGGAATGGCTCAGGGAGCGGCAGCGGCGAACGGTGGTGACGGTGGCACTCGGGTGTGGCGCGAGGGGGAGAGCAGAGGATGGGGAGGAGCGCCGAGATAGAGGAGGGGAAGCGAGAGGGGTAGAATGCGTTGTTGGGATGAAGGGGAGCTCACCATCGCGAAGCAGGAGCTGGCACGGCCGGCGTCGTGCTCTGGTTCGCCTCTGCCTTCTGGCAGGGGTAGAAGACAAGGATGCCCTTGTGGGCTGGGCCTCCTGTGCTGGGCCAGGTGGTTGTGCCGGGTGGGCTATAGGTAAGCACTTCTCTCTCTCTTTTAATTCTGTTTTTCTATTTATTTGCTCTGTTTTGATTTAGTAAAAATACTAAATCATTTTATATATTCCTGAAATAAATTGTGGGCACTGTTAAAATTATTTCCAACAACCCTCAACCACTTCCAGAATTATTTGGACATTTTAATACAGTTATAGCATTTAAATGCCCAAATTCAAATACTTTATGATTTAATTCAAAAATCCAAATTGATCTAGAAAAATGTGCACCATTTTTGTCAGAGGTGCTGGACCAATTCAAAAATGATGAACATTTCTAAAGGGCATTTTGGGATCATTGAAAAGATTTAAGTTTGAACCTAGTTGAATTTCATTTGGTGCTAGGGTTTATCATCCCCCCATTTCAAAGTTTCATAAAAATTTAGACATGATGCATGGAGGCTAAAGCAAGACAGGCAAGGCCAGAACTGGGGCTGTGACAGATATAGCTGCCCTGTTCACTAATGATGAGAGATCGCGTTACTTCTATATACTCAAAATATTTCCGTTCTCATTAAAGGGTGATGCTAAGATATGGTTTAATTCTCTTGATCCTAGTTGTGTGCGTAGTCCCCAGGATATGATTTATTACTTCTCTGCTAAATATTTCTCTGCTCATAAGAAACAAGCTGCTTTGAGGGAAATATACAACTTCGTGCAAATTAAAGAAGAGAGTCTCCCACAAGCTTGGGGGAGGCTTCTCAAGTTACTTAATGCTTTGCCTGATCATCCTCTTAAGAAACCCGAAATACTTGATATCTTTTATAATGGATTAACCGATGCTTCCAAAGATTACCTGGATAGTTGTGTTGGTTCTCTTTTCAGGGAAAGAACACCGGATGAAGCTGAAATTCTATTGAATAATATGTTGACAAATGAAAATAATTGGGCACCTCCTGAGCCACCTCCCGAGCCAGCTCCTGCTCCAATTACTGAGCCTATTCTTAAACCAACTCCGAAGAAGAGAGGTGTTCTATTCCTCAGTCCCGAAGATATGCAAGAGGCAAAGAAATCTATGAAAGAGAAAGGTATTAAAGATGAAGACGTTAAGAATTTACCTCCTATTGAAGAAATACATGGTCTTAATATACCGCCTATTGAAGAAACATATGATCTCAATTCTTTATTTATTGAAGAACCTCCTAATCCCAATATCCCGACACAGGTACTAAAGGTAAATTCTCTCTATAGATATGATAAAGCTGAAGTTCCTCCTACTAAAACTGCTAGTCAGTGCTTGGATGAGTTTGATAACTTTATGTTTAAGCAAGACGACTTCAACGCTTATTTTGGTAGACAATTAAAAGAAAATGCTTATATGATTAGACGCTTGGGTGATTATATGGCTAATATTAAAGGTGAACTTAAACTTGTTAGCAAACATGCTTCTATGGTTACCACTCAAGTAGAACAAGTACCTAAGGCTCAAAAAGAAGTGTTTGATGAAATAAATAGTAAGAAAAATGATTATGCTGTTAGAGTGGCTACTAGAACTGGTAGAATGCTCAGGAACCTTTGTATCCTGAAGGCCACCCTAAGAGAATCGAGCAAGATTCTCAAAGAAATAATATTGATGTTCCTAGTTCTTCTAAAAAGAAGAAGAAGAAAAATGATAGAACTGTGCAAACTTCTAGTGAACCTATTGCTGAACCACCTGATAATCCGAATGATATTTCTATGTCTGATGCTAAAACACAGTCTGGTGATGAACATGAACCTAACGAAAATATTAATGATGATGTTCATGATGATGCTCAACCTAGTAATGACAATGATGTAGAAATTGAACCTGCTGTTGATCTTGATAACCCACAATCAAAGAATCAACGTTATGATAAAAGAGACTTTGTTGCTAGGAAACATGGTAAAGAAAGGGAACCTTGGGTTCAGAAACCCATGCCTTTTCCTCCAAAACCATCCAAGAAAAAGGATGATGAGGATTTTGAGTGCTTTGCTGAAATGATTAGGCCTATCTCTTTGCGTATGCGATTAACTGATGTGCTCAAAACAAATCCTTATGCTAAATATATGAAGGATATCATTACTAATAAAATAAAGATACCAGAAGCTGAGATTTCCACCATGCTTGCTAATTATACTTTTAAGGGTGGAATACCAAAGAAACTTGGAGACCCCGGAGTACCTACTATACCTTGCTCCATTAAAAGAAATTATATTAAAACTGCTTTATGTGATCTTGGAGTCGGTGTTAGTGTTATGCCTCTCTTTATATCGTAGACTTGACTTGAATAAGCTGACACCTACTGAAATATCTTTGCAAATGGCTGATAAATCAACTGCTATACTTGTTGGTATCTGTGAGGATGTGCCTGTTGTGGTTGCAAACGTTACTATTTTAACGGACTTTGTTATACTTGATATTCCCGAGCATGATAGTATGTTTATTATTCTTGGAAGACCTTTTCTTAATACTGCAGGGGCTGTTATTGATTGCAACAAAGGCAATGTCACTTTTCATGTTAATGGTAATGAGCATACGGTACACTTCCCGAGGAAACAACCTCAAGTTCATAGTATCAACTCCATTGGAAAAATTCCATCGATTATAATTGGAGGTTTTTAATTTCCTCTTCCTACTGTCAAAAAGAAATATGATATACTTATTATTGGGGATGTGCATATCCCCGTTGAGGTAACTTAGTGTTATTCGAAATTTCTTCGGTTTCATGATTATCGGAATGAGTTTGTTAACAAGACTTGATCAACCTTGTTAGTGGATTCTTTTTTATGAGCATGAGATGGATGAAACTAGAAGCACAAACTTCTGTACCCTCTCTATACTTTTTGTTAATTAGTAGAAATAAAGTAAAAATAATATTTTTCTATCTGTTTCCTGACTTATCTGTGCAATATAAAAATATCCTAAAAATAAAAGTCCTCAGAATGACATGCCAATTTAATATGATTTTTTCGGGAATATTTGAGGATTTAGTGTGCAAAAATTACCGCAGGAGGAGCTGCCACCTGGCCACGAGGGTGGTGGGCGCCCCCCCCCCCTCTAGGGCGCGCCCCCTGCCTCATGGGCCCACGGTGGCCCTCCTCCACTTATCCCAGCACCCATCTTCTTCCTCTGTCTCGCACAAACCCAAAAAACCAACTCAAGCACGAGTTCCAGTCACTTTTGCTGTGATTTTCGATCTCCTTGCTCAAAGCATCTCTCGCAAAACTGCTTGGGGAGATTGTTCCTTAGTATGTGACTCCTCCATTGGTCCAATTAGTTTTTGTTCTAGTGCTTTATTCTTTGCAAATTTGTGCTGCATAGGTGACCATGTTATTGAGCTTGCATGTCAAATTTATATGGTTCCAAGTAGTTCTAATGCTTGATATAGGCTCTAGGCACTTGTAGGAGTAGTTGATATCAGTTTTATTGAAGTTGGTTCACTTTTGTTTGAAGTTACTAAAAATTTCAGAATTTTTCAGAGAAAAACAATATGCTTAGGAAGATGTTCCAAGGTGGTTCCTCTAAGAAGCAAGGACCCAGGATTTCTATGCGCGATGCTGACGAGGATCCACCAAGAGACGCTCCAGTACGGCCTTGCGAATGGCCGTCAGAAAATTTTATGGACCGTGCGGGAATTAAAGAAGAATTCAAAGCATATTTGCGCAATGCCGGTCTTGAGGATTTTGAGGCTAACAAATGCCCCCAGTATCGTGATCTCACAAGTTCATTTGTGAGGAGGTTTGAGTATTCATCTTCGCATAATTCTCCTTCAGTCATGTTTGATCTCTATGACAAATCTTATACCATGGACTTAGAGGATTTCACTTCTGGTTGCAAACTTCGATCATGGGGTAGTGTTAGGGATCCCCTAAATCTGAATTTAGAAACTTTCTTGCTAGTATAACTGTGGGGGAATCTAGAGATATAACGCAGGCTACCATAGGGAGCATTCACTTTCCTGCTATACATTATTTTGCTCTCTTCATCGGTAGATGCATAAATGCTAAGGATGAAGCATGTCACATGTGTGTCCCTGATCTTAGAATTTTTAGGAGTGCTGTGTTAGGAGACCAATCTTATCATATGGGAGCCATTGTAGCTCGTAGGTTGCGTCATAATAGACATAATGGAGATTTCTTTGGAGGAATTTATGTAACCCGCATAGCTCATTTTCTTGAGATAGAGATTCGTGAGGGTGATACGGAGTTGCCTCCTGCATATTTAGATTATAACTCTATGGCTTCGCACAAGTTTGTCGAGAGGCCTGAATCACCTCTCTTATATCATTTAATTTTTGATAAACAACGTGTTTTCCGTATTACTCTCCCTGCTCCTGCCTTCTTTGATTCACAGACAAAAAGAAGATATGTTATTACCAGAGAGGAGGCAGAAGAGTACGAGAGGAGAGCGGAGGCAGCTCGACTCCACGCGGCAGTCTAACTATCAGTGGGATCCGGAGATGATTGCCAGCCAGTGGCAATCGGAGCCTTCTTCTTCCTCATCACAGTACGACCTCAACAACTATTATTATGGATATCAGCCAGGCCAGCCGTGGCCATAGACCAACTTAGGTCAAAAGCCTAAGCTTGGGGGAGTACGTATTTCTCACTGACATTACATTTATGTTCACACACACTCATTGCTAGATGTCGGTGCTCATGCTTTTTCACTGTAATATCCATGCTAGTTTAGTTTCTTTTTCCTGCTTTCTTCTTGTGTGTTTGTTAAACCTTAAGAAAAACCAAAAAAATTAGTAGTAGTTTATTTTTTTGTTGTAGTAGTAATAATTAAAAAGAAAACCCAAAAATATTTCCCGTTCTTCTTTTGCTTGTTGGGAGCTTTCCCGTGTAAATAGTTTTATTTCTTTTCTTTTCTTTGGGGGTCAGTAGGAGAAGACCATAATTAAATTGTTGAAGTGGCTCTTATATGCATTATTGTTGATTTAACCAAGAGCCCATATTGCCTTGTCTTCTCCTGTTTATTGAATGCTCGCAGAGTCCAGCTTAGTCCAATGCACGTACACTCTTATTATTATTCACACTGTTCGGTCGTGCAAGTGAAAGGCAATTATGATGATATATGATGGACTGACTGAGACGAGAAAAGGTGGTATGAACTCGACCTCTTTTGTTTTTGTAAATATGATGAGTCCCTCGTTCTTGATTCAGCTTATTATGAATAAACATGTTTGCAATGACAATTAGAGATCATAGTTGCTTGTGCCATGCTTGATTAGCTATGAGTTATAATGGTTTACCTTGTGTGCGAACATGCTATTGAGATGATTATGATGTGGTATGACGGGGTGGTATCCTCCTTTGAATGATTTAAGTGACTTGACTTGGCACATGTTCACGCATGTAGTTGAAACAAATCAACATAGCCTTCACGATATTTATGTTCATGGTGGATTATATCCTACTCATGCTTGCATCCAATGTTTATTAATTTTAATGCATGTACATGGCTGTTTTGTCGCTCTCTAGTTGGTCACTTCCCAGTCTTTTGCTAGCCTTCACCTGTACTAAGCGGGAATACTGCTTGTGCATCCAATCCCTTAAACCCCAAAGTTATTCCAGATGAGTCCACTATACCTTCCTATATGCGGTATCTACCTGTCGTTCCAAGTAAATTTGTATGTGCCAAACTCTAAACCTTCAAATAAACATTCTGTTTTGTATGCTCGAATAGCTCATGTATCAACCAAGGATGTCCTTATCTTCCGTGTTAGGCGGGTTATTCTCAAGAGGAGTGGACTCCGCTCCTCACTCACGAGAAAATGGCTGGTCACCAGGATGCCCAGTCCCATGCTTTATGCAAACTAAATCAAAATTAATTGCAAACGAAACTCCCCCTGGGACCTGATGTATGTTGGAGGCACTCGTTGTTTCGAGCAAGCCATGGATTGATGCTTGTTGGTGGAGGGGAAGTATAAACTTTACCATTCTGTTTGGGAACCGCCTATAATGTGTTTAGCATGGAAGATATCGCCATCTCTTAGTTGCTACGTTGACAATGAAAGTATACTGCTCAAAATACAATTTATCTCTCTTGCAAAACTGAGCTCTGACACCTCTACAAATCCCTGCTTCCCTCTGCGAAGGGCCTATCCATTTACTTTTATGTTGATTCATCACCCTCTTATTAAAAAGCACTAGCTGGAGAGCACAGCTGTCATTTGCATTCATTACTATTAATTTATATTGGATGTTACTATGATTGGATCTCTTTGACCATGAATTACAATGTCTAGTCAGTCCTTGATCTTTAAAGGTGCTCTGCATTTATGTTCTGCGGTCTCAGAAAGGGCTAGCGAGATACCATCTTGTTATATCATATTATGATTGTTTTGAGAAAGTGTTGTCATCAGAGATTTATTATTATGGCTTGCTAGTTGATTATGCTATTGATATGAGTAATTATGAGACCTGAGAATTATTGCAAATGTGGTTAGTTATGATCTATGCTGAAAACTTGAATACTGGCTTGACATAGTTACAACAACAAGAGCAAACAAAGTTTGTAAAAGTTTTTCTTTCTTTCTTTTAGTTTGTCAACTGAATTGCTTGAGGACAAGCAAGGGTTTAACCTTGGGGGAGTTGATACATCTCCGTCGTATCTACTTTTCCAAACACTTTTGCCCTTGTTTTGGACTCTAACTTGTATGATTTGAATGGAACTAACCCGGACTGACGCTGTTTTCAGCAGAATTGCCATGGTGTTGTTTTATGTGCAGAAAACAAATATTCTCGGAATGACCTGAAACTCCACGGAACATCTTAGAAAAAAATAAAAAATCCTCGCCAAAGATGAAGACCAGGGGTCCCACACCATGTTCACGAGGGTGGGGGCGCGCGCCCCTAGGGCGCGTCCCCCTACCTCGTGGGCCCCCTGGATGCCCTCCGACGCCAACTCCAACTCTATATATTTGCTTTCGGAGAGAGAAAATCAGAGAGAAGAAATCATCGCGTTTTACGATACGGAGCCGCCGCCAAGCCCTAAAACCTCTCGGGAGGGCTGATCTGGAGTCCGTTCGGGGCTCCGAAGAGGGGGATTCGTCGCCGTCGTCATCATCAACCATCCACCATCACTAATTTCATGATGCTCACCGCCGTGCATGAGTAATTCCATCATAGGCTTGCTGGACGGTGATGAGTTGGATGAGATTTATCATGTAATCGAGTTAGTTTTGTTAGGGTTTGATCCCTAGTATCCACTATGTTCTGAGATTGATGTTGCTATGACTTTGTTATGCTTAATGCTTGTCACTAGGGCCCAAGGGCCATGATTTCAGATCTGAATCTATTATGTTTTCATGAATATATGTGAGTTCTTGATCCTATCTTGCAAGTCTATAGTCACCCACTCACTACTAGGGAAAACCTTATACACAGAAATTTAGCAACAGCGCGGGTTAAAAAAAGGCGCTAGTGCTAGATAGCAGTAGCGGTTCAGAATAAACCGCGCTGCAGATACGATTCTAGCAGTAGCGCGTGTGCCCGTAAAAGTGCTACTACTAATATTCCCATTGCTGGAACGATGGGCTACGCATAGCAGTAGCGGCCTTGCAGGAAGCGCGCTACCGCTAGGGCATGAGTAGCAGCGTGTTTCCCCTGTAACAGCGCTACTGCTAATGGAAATAAAATAAAATAAAAAACAAATGGAAAAGTAAATGAAAATGAAAGAAACAGAAAAAGGAGAAAGAAAAAAATAAAATGTAAAGCAAAATAAATGAAAAAGCGAAAAAACAGAGAAAGGCTTAGCTGTAGCGTGTGTTAGTAAGAGGCGCTGTAGCTAACGCAGCTGTAGCGGGTTTCGAGGACCCCCGCAATAGAAACAGAAAAGGAAATAAAAAAGAGAGAAACTTACATATGTATAGCAGTAGCGCGTTCTGGAAAAAGCGCTATAGCTACCTTAGCTATAGCGCGTTCTGCGAAACGCGCTACCGCTAGTTTTGACTTAACCAAAAAACTGTTCCCCCCCCCCCCCCCCGGCCACCACTTGCCCCCCAAATCTCTCGACCCACCCCGCCGCCGTCTCCCCGATTCGTCGTCGCCCCACTTCGCCGCCGTCTCCTGCCGACGTCGACGCCCCCGGAGCCACCAGAGCCGTGCACCGTCGACGCCATCGGAGCCGCCCCCAACGCCACGGAGCCGCGCGGCCTCATCAACGCCACTGGAGCCGCCGTCGACGCCACCGGATCCTCCCTCGCCGTCACCGGAGATGCCCCTGCCTCCCTCGCCACCACCGGAGCCATCCTCTGTAAGCCCCCACCCCTCCTCTCTCTCTCATGCATAGGTTAGCTAGTTTAATTATGTTAATTATCTAGGTTAGGGTAAAAATTTAGTTAGGGCTTTGACAGAGAAGTAGTTAGGTTAACTAGTTTAATTAGGTTAATTACCTAGGTTAGTGCAAAAATTTAGTTAGGGCTTTGACAGAGAACTAGTCAGGTTAACTAGTTTGATTAGGTTAATTATCTAGGTTATTTAGGCAAGTTTTATTTTAAAGATGATCCCTTCCTAGACTTTTATTGTTGATTATATCTTTTCATTGAAGTGGTCATGTTGTTTGTGCCCAAGTGGCTTTGTTGTTTCAATGAAGCTGAGTGGCCTATATATATTTTGCGGGAATGTTGATTCATTTCTGTTCCGGCAAATTTCAGGTTCTCGATTTGTCCACTTTTTAGCAAAGGTCATGCCGAAATTTTCCGTGAATTTCGGCATGACTTGTGCTACAAACTAGGACATATCGAGTGCCCGTGTGATTTGCCGCACCAGGAAGGAGTCAACGTTCCTGCAAAACAATAGGCCTTTTTTATATCATTATTCATTTTATTAGGTCTAGAATTAATTGACTAGATTTAATCATAGGAAACATGGCTAGCAACGATGAAGGACAGGGTTCTGGTGATTGCGACGACGCCTACCGGGCGGCAGACGAATTTTTTAGCCTTACCGATGATCAACCGATGTTATTGTTGGGCCCACCGGTGGCATCGGGGACTGAGACCGACACGCAGACCGGTGCTGAGACTGAGACCGGCACTCAGACTCAGACAGGCATCGAGACCGGCGCTGAGACTAAGACCGGCGCTGCCTCGGGGAGCGGAGCCGGTGTAGAACCGAAAGCAAAGAGGCAACGGGTTCCTAACAAACTCAGGACTACTAGAGTGGTGGTCACAGAGGTGGACGACGGCAATTTTGAGCCAACGGCGCTCGAGGAAGCGCATCGATGCTACGGCAATCAAATAGGCTGCATCGTACGGACAACCGCCACCATCAACGATGAGAAACTACAGAAGATAGAAAATATGAGGAGCTCCCTCCTAAAGAAGTTTCACCAGATATTCTTGTTCCCGAGCCGGAATGAGAAGGATTATAAAGATCCAGATGAGGACCCGGCAATGAAGAAGATAAACAAACATGCCATGACCAAGTTTAGCGACGCGTTGGCCGCCTGGAAAAATCGAGTGAAAGCAAGGATCATCGACAAGAAGGAACCCTACTCCGAGATTGTAAAGGATAATCCGACAATCACGGAAGAGCAGTTTCAAATATTCAAGGAGGCTTGCGAGGCCGAAGATGCCAAAAAAAGTCTAAGTACATGAAGGGGCTTCAAGAGAGGAACATTGGGAGCCACCACCTCGGAAGCCGTGGTTACGGCGGAAAGAGGTCCAAATGGGCCAAGGAGGACGCGGAAGCCGCGAGTCTGGGCATCCCAGACCCCTTGGCGGAGTTCACCGTCCCACAGGAGCGTGACGTCCTCAGGGCCCGGCACCGTTGGGACCCAGTGAAAAAGGTTTACGAGACAACACCGGTCATTACGGAGTTCATGAGACTACTGGTAATTTTAGTTTCTAATCAATTCGACTGCACACGTTAGTCATATTTGTAAACGATCGTTGTGCCTTTTGCAGAGAGAGCAGCACAGGATTGCGGCCAAAAGCGACTCGCCGTCTGAGGCATTGGCGAGGCCCAAGTGGGACACTCCATTCAACCGGGCGTTGAACATATTGAAACAACAACCGGTGGATACTCGACCATCGTATGGACGTGTGCACGGTGTCGGAGACGGCGCCACGTGGAAGAAGTACTACCGTGAGACCACGGAGGAGAGAAAGGAAAGATGGAGGTTAAATGAAGAAAACATCGACAAGAGGGTTGAGATTGCGGTTGAGAAGAAATCAACTGAGACAGTCGCAACAGCGGTAGCTGCCGCAAAACAGGTGGCTTTAGATATTTCTACTACCTTGGTTCCGGCCGTTTTCAATTGGACCAGGCAAAATCCAAAAAAAGATGCAGCGGACTTTCCCCTTGCTGACTTCTTGGCGGGGAGCAGCTCTACTAGCGTTGCACCAGTACCTGCAGCTGCACCTGCTCCCGCACCGGCTCCCGCACCGGACGTGCTAGGCGGTGCTTCGTCTTTGGCTGAGCTCGACGCCATCACGGTATCTGTCACACCGGCCCCCTTCAATATAAATGTATAATCTTCCATTTTCGTTGCCTTTCGGATGTCTCACGTCGCAGACTTTTCTTTGCAGGCCGACGAAACCCCGTGCACCATATTGTACACCATCGGCGACCAGAAGGTGGACGTGGGGAAGGCGACGATAATGGAGCCGAAGGAACCATTGTTCCACAGCCGGCCGATCCCCCCGAACGTCTTCAAGGTTTCCGTGGCCAGTGTCAAACCAGGCCACGAGAATTTGCCTCCTCTAGTACTACTGGGGGATGACGATGAGACACCGCGGCGGCTTGGTGATTGTTGCAATGCTGGGTGGGTCCTGTTGTGGCCAAAGAGTCTGCTTCGTCTGGAGGCGGCCGGGAGCACACCCACGAGCACGCAGCCTCAGCAAGGTATGAACATCAACACCCCACCTACCCAACTATCGTCGGGTGTCGGGTTGGGTGATAGCGGACGGGGTAAGGAGGAGGCTCCATTAGTCGCTGATGACGTCGCCATGGATGCGGATGAGGACGCCGATGGCGCTGCTGAACAGTATGTCTATACTGGCGCCTCCTCAGGGTTTGAGCGTCATGAGTCGGTGCCTGAATTGCCGTCTCAACATATTATGGACGACCTTCCGGTAGTAAAGAAGTTTAGGAAGAGAGCGAGGAAAGGCAAAAAAGCTGTTTCTATGATCCAGCCGCCTCAGCAGCCTCGGCTTCAGGACCATATAGATATCCCCGGTGCGGATAAATGGCATATCCCCGGTCAACCAATCCTACCTGCAACAGCGCTACGGGCCAGATTCGGCGATCTAAAGAGACTTCATGACGATGCGCTGCAGGTAGAGAAAGACCTCATCGCCTCGAAAGATCCAGGATACCCACTCTACGTGGTTAACGTTCCGCGGCAAATGTCGTACGTCGACAGCTTCCCCGCGGATAAGTTCTTCCTCCGATTCGATTACATATTCGATATGTTTCACGTGAAGAAGCTGGATTTTACGTTTGTCCGTCTTTATGCCTTGCACATGAACTACATCATCGGGGTTGAGCAAATATCTCATATCTGTGTCGCTGACCCGTACTACATGCACGAGGGCTTCTTGGGAGTCTGCGCAAATCACCGTGAATACGCGAGGGATTACATCGTCAATTTCATGCTCGCCAATAAGGACAAGGAGGCGATTCTCGTTCCTTATCATCCCGTGTAAGTCATCCACGCTGCTATCCTTCCTTCAATTTCAATCATTCATTTGCACGGTGGAGGCTAATTAATTTGAGGACTTATTTTGCGCAGCGGCCGGCACGCCATCCTCATCATCCTCTACCCCCGATTCTCCCACGCTCTTTACTTGGACTCGTCGAAGAACATTCACAAAAAGGATTACACCCACATCAAGGATGTTCTCGACAGTGCTATGTTTTACTACCAAGCAAGGGGTGGAGAGGTCAGGGACAAGAAGAGAAGGGGCAGCAGGGTCACCTTCGGCCATAAGACCGACTTCTGCTGCATCTAGCAACCGAACGATTCTCTTAATGATGGATTCTATGTCCTACACCACATGCTGGAGTATAGACGGGATCACTAGAACCCTTGCATGTCACCTAGATCCGGCGATGCCCATATTCTGCAATGGGCAATGGACATAGGAGATATCGAGGATCATCGACTTCGAGCTGAGTTCTATAACATCCAGCGCGAACTTGCCCAAATCATCATGAAGGAGGTCGTCGGAAAAACAGGGATGTTCTACGGAGAAGGACAAATGTCGCGGGAAGACGTCCGAACATGGATAGCCTCTCAGTGTCTCGACCTAAAGCCTTTCACTAGGCTCGGGGACTATCTCCCTGACTTGGATGGATGGAACGACATGTTGGAGTGATTGTCGATATATGACAATGTGCCTGTTTAGTCCATACTTTCTGTATGACAAAACTTTGAGTTATGCACGGTGAAACTTTATTTGTGATGTAATTAAACCGTCCTCCTCCTCGACTAGCGAAAATCACTCTAGTTAGGGCATTTTGGGGTACGATGAACTTTGTTATTTATGCTTATGATATGTTGTTTTTATTTTTGCCAAGTCTGTCTCTTTCTGTTGCTCAACTATATATGTTGCATATCATCGACTCATGTGATGATGCAGGTGCATAGATCATAGATGGCGAAGAAGTGCTATGCCAGGAGTATATATACGAAAAGTGGCCGGAGTGTCAGGCCCTTCCGGTTTCCGAGCGACAGGCAGTAGTTAGTTTAGAGGTTCACGCTAATGCGAAAGAGGGATACGAACTCATGTTCTCAAAGTGATAGCTCTTCTCGCGTATATCATTGTTTAGATGGATGACGATGTATTTGCATATCATTCGAGACTTGTATCGCTATTTTCGAGATGATGACGAGAGACCACTTTGTGTTGGATGATGATTATGATGATGACATGATTTGATGAGACTAATTGTATGTATATGCTATGATTACATTCGTATGTGTATGATATGCTAAAGATTATTGTATAAAGCCTATTCAAATACAAAACAAATATGCAGGAAAAAACTAATAAATAAACTAGTAGTAGCGAGGGGGGAAATTTAGCAGTAGCGCCGCATTGTCAGTAGCGCGTCCCAGCAAACAGCGCTGCAGATAATATCAGTAGCGCCCTTTCCCAAAGAGCGCTACAGCTATTCATGTATAGCAGTAGCATGGGACAACCGGCGCTACTGCTATACGTTAGTTGTAGCGCCTTATTAGTAGCGTCGATGCCCGCGCTACTGAGAGGCCCAAAACCCTCGCTGCTGGTAGGCTTTTCCCTAGTAGTGACAATGTGTTATGATCCGGCAACCCCGAAGTGACAATAATCGGGACCACTCTCGGTGATGACCATAGTTTGAGGAGTTCATGTATTCACTATGTGCTAATGCTTTGTTCCGGTTCCCTTAGATTCTAATAGGACCCCGCTGCCACGGGAGGGTAGGACAAAAGATGTCATGCAAGTTCTTTTCCATAAGCACGTATGACTATATACGGAATACATGCCTACATTACATTGATGAATTGGAGCTAGTTCTGTGTCACTCTATGTTATGACTGTTACATGATGAACCGCATCCGTCATAATTATCCATCACTGATCCGGTGCCTACGAGTTTTTCATATACTGGTTTACGCTTATTTACTTTCCCGCTGCTACTGTTAAAATCACTACAAAATACCAAAAACATTACTTTTGCTGTCTTTACTTTTGTTGCTGCTACCACCACTATCATATTACTGTGCTACTAAACACTTTGCTGCAGATACTGAGTTTCTAGGTGTGGTTGAATTGACACCTCAGCTGCTAATACTTGAGAATATTCTTTGGCTCCCCTTGTGTCGAATCAATAAATTTGGGTTGAATACTCTACCCTCGAAAGCTGTTGCGATCCCCTATACTTGTGGGTTATTAGGGTGCAGAAGGGCGGCCAGGGGCGTGCCCCGAGCTGTAGCTAGCGACGGGCGTCAGCGGCAGAGGAGGCGGCGTCGAGCGAGGCAGGAGGTAGCAGCGGGGCGAGCACGCGCGGGGCGGACGACGAGCGCGGTGACGACGCTGGGCAAGCGACGCAGCGAAGCGGGGTCAGGGTGGGCGGCGTCCGGGCGAGGCGCGTGTGCGCGCGATGGCGCGTCTAGTAGGGGAGGCCAGTGCGGAGCAGGAAGAGGGGAAGGCGAACGGGGCTCACTGCGGGTCGTGGGGTTCAAGGCAGCGGGGCTCGGGGAGGAGATGGAGACGACGGGGGACGTCCGGGAGACAGGCCGGTGAGGGAGGTGTGGTCGAGGCGACGAACGGCTTCGACGGGCGGGGATGATGACGACTGGGTTCGGCATCGGCGCGGGCGCAGGGCGTCGGGGGCGTCGATTCCCCCGACCGGATCCGTGTAGGAGGGAGGGTTGAGGAGGCGGGCAACAGCGAGGTAGCGCCGGGCGGCGACGGCGAGGTAGCGCCGGGCGGCATCGGCAAGGTGGCGACGGGGTCAGCGCGGCGGGGTGGCCTAGCGAGCGGCGACGAGGCACCTGCCCCGATTCAGATCGAGGGGATGCAAAGGGGGAGTAGGGCAAGCGACGTGGGAGTGGGGGGGAGTGGGTGGACCGACCTAGGTCACCAGGAGAGTGTGGTGGGTTGTAGGCGCGGTTGGGCCGGGGGAGGGAGTAGGGCCGGCCTGGCTGGGCCATGGCCCAGTTGGGCCGAGGGGAGTTCTTTCTATCTTTTTTTTGTTATTCTTTTGTGTTTCATTTCTAGTTTTCTTTTATTTTAGTTTTGTAAAATTTATCACTAGCACCTAACTTAGTATTTGTAAATATACTACCGCCACATTAATCCTTAACCCAAAATAATTTAATATTTTATGAAATTCAATAGGCATTTATTTCCCTTTATTTAATTGTTCTAACTACTGTTTAATTACTTTAGAGCCTTTATACTCTTTATCACAGATTGGTTTTCTCACCACAATTACCTATGATTTATCCGACACATTTAGAACATTTTAGTTTTATTTTTGAAAAACTTTTGTTGTTTGCCTTAATTTCAAATTTGAATTTGAATCGGTTTTGAACTAACGTGAGATTAACAACAGTAACTATGGTGACGTGGCATCATTAACGCAGGATTACTGTAGGTAATTATCTGGGCGTCACACCTTGGTTATTCCACATCGGTGTAAAACTGACAACAGTGGCCACTATGACAAGCCATTACATGTCAAATCAATATATGAAAGAAACTAAAATCAAGTGCCAAAGTAGCCAAACCAATTCAAGCAGCATTTGTTTTTCTTTGAGAAGTACCTCTTTTGCACAGGTTGCTGTATTTTGAGTGGTCCAGTGTTATGTTATATGTATATATTGTGCTTGACAGTAGAAATTTCTTCTACCTCTTGCTGCGTCAGTGTGCTTTTTTTTCTGGTCAAAGTTAGGCATTAACTTCAGTTTACAACTTACAGCAACTGGCTTCTCATGGATTGTTTGACGTATATGTGAAGGCGACGGGTGACACTCACATTGATGATCATCACTCGAATGAAGATATTGCTTTGGCAATTGGAACGGTGATTGTTGCTTTCCTATCCTATTATTAATATTAACTTGACTCTTGTACTTCTACAATAGTTATATGAATTATCGCTTACCAGAAGTTAGGATATCCATTTTGACCTCATTGCTAATTTGCACGCCATGTTTACCTCACAATGGACTGTCCTGAATTTAGTCTTCTGCAACCTGTATATACGAAAGTTTGCTGGGATGACTGTTATTTTATTGTACTTTCAGGCGTTACTTCAAGCACTTGGAGATCGAAAAGGAATCAACCGGTTTGGGCATTCTACAGCACCACTTGATGAGGCAGCAGTTGAGGTTATACTGGTATGCATAGCCATCTTGTGTTTACATATTATGAATATACAGTTTTTTCAGACTCATCTATCTCACACAAAAATGAAGAGTTGAATGATAATGAAAGAGCTGCAATGATTTTACTTCATATCTTGGCATACCTATTTTTTGTTCCATAGTGGTGATGCTGTCAATTGTTGTCACAGTGAATATGTAAATCTCTACTAATCAATTGAGTTGCGCCTTGTTGAGCATATATGCTTGTCGGTCATTTCTTTCCCCCTTGTATTCAGGATCTATCTGGTCGACCTCATTTGAGTTGCGGCTTAAGTATTCCTACAGCGCAGGTTGGCACATATGATACACAGGTAATTTGTGAAGTTTCGCAGCTGTTTTCAGTTTTCTGCGACGTTGATTACAAAAGCCTTTGATGTTCTGTTTCTGTATGTCAGACTTGAGAAATAATATCATTGTCACATCTGGCATATTCAGTTCAAGTTTATCCCTCCAATTTTTTTACATTCAACTCTTCCTCTCTCCGGTGAATAAATTTTGACAAATCTTAACAAGACATATTTGTCGTTTTTTAGCTTGTGTGATGAGATCTTGGTACCTGTACATTCCTGGTACCAACTTAGGTGAATAATAATTTATTTGTTTTTGTGGCAGCTTGTTGAGCACTTCTTCCAGTCTCTTGTGAATACATCTGGGATGACGCTTCACATCCGTCAGGTATATGTTGCTTCCGTTTCAATTGAAATCTTCTCCCACAGCAGGGTCAATAATGTGATGGCTTTCCTCTACGATGTCCCCCAGATGAAGTTAGCTAAATTGGCTTAACCCTGGGCTCTATTTTTTTGTTCCTTCCGAAGCTTGCGGGGAACAACTCGCACAATATTATCGAGGCATGTTTCAAAGCATTTGCCAGGGCCCTTCGACAAGCAACAGAATGCGACTTGCGCTGACGTGGCACTGTTCCAAGGTTTGTCCTGAGTCACTGCAAATATAGTTCAGGAAACTTTGTACAGTGCATATGGTTATAGCCTTATAGGTGTTTTAGAAACTATCTCATAGATGTTTCAGAAACTATTTCCTGCCACAAAATTCTTTAAAAAAGAAGCACTTAGCTGTTGGATGATTGCTGGTGACAAGGACCTTAGAAGCATACATAATCTCTAGTGATTTATCATACATTGGCTGGCATTCCTGAGTGTATCTTGCTCGACGTGCCTAATCGCAGCTCAAAAGGTGTTCTGTCAAGGTCGTAGTGTTGTTGCAAGATCAAAAACTGGATGCCCGCCCGCCTGGTGCCGCGATAGGAGGGCACAGATGGACGGTCTCCTTCTACATCTCTGTTGCTACTTGTGCTGGGAGTGGGAATTGGCGTGCCATCCTCTTCTCAGGGTTTATTTATGTTGCTACCACAGGCACTGCAATTCGGTCTGTTCCCAGGACGGACTGTACGTCTGATGATGAAGAAGTGCAAACAGCTTGACATTCTGAAAAGAGATTACGTCTACAAATATGGATTCAGGATAGGTGCGCGTGGTGTCGTGTCTGTAATAATGAGCTGACCATTCATTCAACAAAATAAAATGATGCAACACTTCTTCTTCGGTACAACCCCTGGACACATCAACGGTCCAAATTAAAAGATACCTTTTCGTGAGAATAAGTGAGTAGAGGTAGGATGGAAAATTAAGATGGGGGAGGCGTACCGCGGCGTACCGCGGCGTAGCAAGGCGCGTGCCGGTACGTAGGCGGTGTACGCCGCGTGAGGAGGAGGGCGGGCCCACGCGTACTAAACCTAATCCATTAATTCGGCGCGGATTAGGCGAACCATTAACGCCGGTGCAGTGAGCCGTCCCGTCGCCAGCGTCGGTCCGTGGGCGCGCAGATTCACACGCCACCGCCTGCCGCGCGCCTGCGCACGCCACCGCTTGACCGCCCGCGCACGCCGCCCTTATTAATCGCCGGCGCCGATTCGCACGCCGCCGCCTACCCTTCTGCGCCCTTGACTGCTCGGTTGCCCACCGGCATTGATCGCCGGCACCCCCGCCCCACCCACCACTACGCCTTATAAAAAGCGCCTCGCGCGCTCCGTCGGCTCGCACACCGCCCTCGCCTCGCCTCTCCTTCTCCCCTTGTCGCCGGCGTCCTCCTCTTGCGCCCTTCACCTCCTCGCGCGCCGTGCCTCTCCCTCTCGCCGACGATGACCCGCCCCAACTTGACGATGGAGGAGGCGGAGGAGCTCGCCCACTTCGGCATCCCCGCCGCGCCCGACGTGTGCCTGGCGGCGAGGTGGCGCCTGAGCGTCGACGGCGTCCCCGTTGCGCCGGTGCCCGAGGTCGGCACCCACCTCTTCGCCCGCACCGTCGGCCTGTACAGGGCTCGCCTGTCGCCGGAGGAGCTCACCGACCCCCAGTACGCCCCCAACAACCCTGGCTGGGCGGACCGCCTCGCCGACGATCAGCTGCGGCGTCTCCACGCCTACGTCGGCCCGCGCCCGCCCACGAAGCACAACCACGCGCGGCGGCATCAGCTCTGGGACGGCCGCACCTTCGAGGAGGTGGTCGCGCCGTACCGCGCGCAGGCGATCACCGGCGTCGTGCCTGCTCCGCCGGGGGATGGCTTTCAGCTGTACCGCCGCGGCGAGGCGCGCTCGACCCGTGCCCGCCTCGACTTCGGCGCCATGCACCCGCCCCCGCCCCGCGGAGGCCCAGGCGGTGACCGCGGCGCTGTCCGCCTCGGCCCCGGCGATCGCAGGAATGGCGCCGGGTCCAGCCGTACCGTGGGCAGGGACGGCGCAGGGTCTAGCCGCGCCCCTCCGCCCGAGCCGCAGCAGCCAGAGCCGGCATTGGTGGCGGAGTACAGGCGCTGGCGGCGGAGGCCGGCGACCCGGACGACATGCCGGGCTACCTGACGGCGCTCCGGGAGTCGAAGAACATGCCGCAGCCGCCGCCGCTCGTTCAGGAGTACCTTCAGGTCGCCCCGGGTGTCGTCCACCCGGAGGACCCAGAGGACTTTCCCGGGTACCACGCCGCGCTCGAGGACTCGATGGCTGCGCCGGCCGTGCCCGTGGTGCCCCTCGACGACAGCAGCAGCAGCAGCGACGACAGCGATAACGGCGACGGCCTGTATGACGAGGCAGACTTCGGCGGCGTGGAGGACGAGTAGTTTAGGGTTTATTTGAAAATGTCGTTTAGTAACGTTTAATTATTTTCGTAATGTTCTTTAGTTAAGTTTTATTTCTAGTACTATGTAAAATATCTATGAAAACTCTAATGAAATATCAAGTGTTTGAATAGATGGTTTTTAAATGTTGTTGAACAATCAACTGTTGAAATCGATACTGTTATTTTTAGTTTTAAAAATAGTTGTATTGTAAAAAAATGAGAAAAGAATTAAACTAGAAAAGTAAATATAAAACCAAACAATAAAAAATTGACATAATATTTGCAAAACAAGTTAGAAGATTTAAAAAAAACTATTGTATTGTAAAAAATAAAATTCAGAAAAAAAGTAAACTTGAATTGAAAAAAAACCTATGTAAACTAGAAAAGTAAATATAAAACCAAAAAATAAAAAATTGACATAATATTTGCAAAACAAGTTAGAAGATGTTTTAAAAAAAACTATTGTATTGTAAAAAATAAAATTCAGAAAAAAGTAAAACTGAATTGAAAAAAAACCTATGCAAACTAGAAAAGTAAATATAAAACCAAAAATAAAAAATTGACATAATACTCGCAAAACTAATTAGAAGATATATTTTTAAAAAAATTGTATTGTAAAAATAAAATATAAAATTAAAATTAAACTTGAATTGAAAAAAACCTATGAAAAAACCTATTTAAACTGGTGCGGGCGAGCTCCGGCAGGCGAGGTGCGAGCGGCCTGCCGCGGCGTTGCGCGTTGACTGGCGAGGTGGGCTGCTGTAAGGCGCACGTGCGAGCGACCTGCCGCGGCGCTGCGCGTTGACTGGCGAGGTGGGCCGATTTCAATAGGCCTAGTGGGCCGCTGGAAGGCGCGCCTGCGAGCGGCCGAGGACGCAGGGGCGGGGTGGATGGTTTCGTTTAGTCCCACCTCGCCCGTCGAAGGACGCCCAGACCGGCTTATATAGGGGAATCCATGCACCCTATCAGATAAGATAGATAGTAATAATGTGATTTGAGTTTGCATTGTCCAGGCAGCTCTGTCGCAGCTGCCCGGACAGTGTTACACTGTTCAGGCAGCTGCGGTAGTGCTGCTAGTGCATTGTAATTCAGATCACATCATTATTATGTATCTTATTTTTGATAGTTTAGCATTTTATGCAAAGTTTGTTTTATTAATACATAAAGTTTTGTAATATTTTTGTCCGGTCAGCGTTTTAGTTGTTTCAAATTCATGCATCATATTAAGAAGGTCAATTTTTTAATATGAAGAGCACGTTGCGTCACGTCCGGTCAACATTTAAAGTGTTTCGATCGAAAAAATTATAGAAAATTCATAAAATGGCAAAAAGCCACGAAACTTGCCATGCATCCTATTCATGATGGTACAAGACTGTGGAAAAAATTGGGTTCATTTGAAGGATGTCGAAAAATAACTCATTTTCGGACAGGGCCTTTGCTCCTACCCGAACGGTCTACGGAGAAGAAGGTCAATTTTTTGGACATCTTCAGAATAGCCTAAAATTTTGCATGTGAGTTAGTATGCCCACTCCCACACATAATCCAAAAATTTATGATATTTCGATACGAAGAGCACGCTGCGTCACGTCCGGTCAGCATTTAAAGTGTTTCGACTGAAAAAATTATAGAAAATTCATAAAATGGCAAAAAGCCACGAAACTTGCCATGCATCCTATTCATGATGGTACAAGACTGTGGAAAAAATTGGGTTCATTTGAAGGATGTCGAAAAATAACTCGTTTTCGGACAGGGCCTTTGCTCCTACCCGAACGGTCTACGGAGAAGAAGGTCAATTTTTTGACATCTTCAGAATAGCCTGAAATTTTGCATGTGAGTTAGTATGCCCACTCCCACACATAATCCAAAAATTTATGATATTTCGATACGAAGAGCACGTTGCGCCACGTCCGGTCAGCGTTTAAAGTGTTTCGACCGAAAAAATTATAGAAAATTCATAAAATGGTAAAAAGCCACGAAACTTGCCATGCATTCTATTCATGATGGTACAAGACTGTGGAAAAAAATTGGGTTCATTTGAAGGATGTCGAAAAATAACTCGTTTTCGGACAGGGCCTTTGCTCCTACCCGAACGGTCTACGGAGAAGAAGGTCAATTTTTTGACATCTTCAGAATAGCCTGAAATTTTGCATGTGAGTTAGTATGCCCACTCCCACACATAATCCAAAAATTTATGGTATTTCGATACGAAGAGCACGTTGCGTCACGTCCGGCCAGCACTTAAAGTGTTTCGACCGAAAAAATTATAGAAAATTCATAAAATGGCAAAAATCCACAAAACTTGCCATGCATCCTATTCATGATGGTACAAGACTGTGGAAAAAAAATTGGGTTCATTTGAAGGATGTCGAAAAATATCTGTAGTGTTGACGAATTTACCACATAAGATTAAGTAATTATATTAAAAAGAGTACTTAATACAGAATTTATTTCGTATTTAAATTATATATAAGAAAACTTTAGTATTGTTATTTCTGCGCGAATTGACTAGCTGATATTAAAAAATAAGATAGTAATAATGTCGGTTGACTTTAGTTGAAGTCATATGACATTATTACTATCTTATCTAGTAAATAGCTCAAAGGTGGCTATATAAGCCGGTCCTGGCGTCCCTCGACGCGCGAGGTGGGACTAAAAAAGTGCCGCTTCCACCTCTCCCGTGCCGTGAATCGTAGTAGTCAAAAAAATGATTAAAACAATAAGCCCGCCTGTGCTGGCAGGACTCAAAGTGCGCCTAATCGGTCCGGCCCGATCAAGCCGGGTGGCGAAAGGGCCGGCCTTTCGGCCCAGCAATGGCGGCCAGCACAGGCCAACGGGGCAGCGGCGGGACGAGGCGGGGATCAGAGGAGTTCTGAAAGGGCGGTGCGAGCTGGGCATATAAGGCGATCGCGGCGTGGTTCGGTGGGCGAGGTGGGACTAAACTTTAGTCCTCACCGCCGACCTTGCCCCCGCACCGGGCGCACACTCTGGGCCGGCCCACGCGCGCCGTCACCCACAGTTACTGGGCCGGCCATCGCGCGGCGTCTTTCGGCGGGCCAGGTGGGATTATTTGTTTTATTTATTTATTGTTTAAAAATGTTCATTTTTATTTGTTATAAATGTTTTATAATTTATTTAATGTTCATTATTTATTTGTTGTTTGTTTTGCATTAATGGCTACAGTTGTTTTCATAATAGTAAAGTGTTATTTGTTATAATTTATAATTAATAATAATTTGGAAAATACTCATACATAAAAAAAGTACTTGATATGAAATTTATTAAGTAGTTATGTTAAGAACAATACTTAATGTAGAATTTAGTATGTAATTACATTAAAAACTATTTAATATAGAACTAGTTAATATAGAAAATGGCACCTCAATTTTATTATTTACTTTATAAGTAAGAATAATAAGTTGTTTATTATAAATTATAAGTACTAATAATCAATTTTTTGAAAATAATTAATTATGACTTTCTGGTTACTGCCTAATATTTTTGAGTTTATTAAAAAATTATAATCAGCTAGTTGCTATGAGTACATGTAACCCCAGACCGACACCTCAGGTTTGTATTGTGAGTACATGTCAACATGGACGAAACGCACCCAACTTTTGCATGCGCGTGTGAGTGACCCCCACGGTCTCGCACGTCAGATTACGACGGAATCGGAGTACGAACGGAAGTCGCGTCACGTCAGGAGACGTTTTCTGGATATTTTCACGGAGAAAATCGTAGTAAATGCATCAAGTGTCGAAACACACCCAATTTTGCAGGCGTGCTTGTGTGACACACTGTAGCGTGTCAAAAAAAATCCCGACGTTTCATGGCTTTGCGAAAGAGAACACATACTGAATGCATGTCACACCCCAGACCGACACCTCAGGTTTGTACTGTGAGTACATGTCAACATGGACGAAACGCACCCAACTTTTACATGCGCGTGTGAGTGACCCCCACGGTCTCGCACGTCAGATTACGACAAAATCGGAGTACGAACGGAAGTCGCGTCACGTCGGGAGACGTTTTCTGGGTATTTTCACGGAGAAAATCGTAGTAAATGCATCGAGTGTCGAAACACACCCAAATTTTGCAGGCGTGCTTGTGTGCCACACTGTAGCGTGTCAAAAAAATCCCGACGTTTCATGGCTTTGCGAAAGAGAACACATACTGAATGCATGTCACACCCCAGACCGACACCTCAGATTTGTACTGTGGGTACATGTCAACATGGATGAAACGCACCCAACTTTTGGATGCGCGTGTGAGTGACCCCCACGGTCTCGCACGTCAGATTACGACGGAATCGGAGTACGAGCGGAAGTTGTGTCACGTCGGGAGACGTTTTCTGGGTATTTTCACGGAGAAAATCGTAGTAAATGCATCGAGTGTCGAAACACACCCAAATTTTGCAGGCGTGCTTGTGTGCCACACTGTAGCATGTCAAAAAAATTGTGGCGTGTGGAAAAAATAATACAAAATAAACAAAAAAAAAAGTCCCATATTGCGGACGGACTCACTTAAGAAGATTAAAGTGAATTATTGCTGTGACACTCCATGATTATGGAGTGCCAGAGCATAATTTACGTTAACCTCCTTAAATGATACCGCCACACTAGAGGACTTGACATTGCAAGCATACTACGGTATTTAAACAGGTGAATTAGCACGACGAGAAGCAATGTGGGACTAAACATTAGCATGTTCGGCGGTGGCCGTTGTCGCTATAGGTTGGGCGCTATAGGTTCGGCGGTATCGGGCCTGGGCCCAGACGGCGAACGAATAATTTTTTTACTCTTACAGCGCCGTATACCGCCACACACGGCGGAACCCTATCCACACCATTCGCCCCCCCTCCCCTACGCCGACCCGTGCCCCAGTCGCCCCTACCACGATCGCCCTACCATGATCGCCCTCAGGCGCGCAACGATATCACCGCACGTGAGGCGCCGTCCATCGCCGTCCACAGTTAACGGCGCTCGTTGGCACAGACTGCCCCACGTCCGCAGGCGCAGATCGCCGACGCTGGGTAGTCTGCTTTCGGCTCCGCCACAGCCGTTGTTCGGCGGCTGTCGCCCGGATTAAGGTCACGTTTCCCACCTCGAACAATTTATGTCGATGCTATTGCGTAATCATATGTATTAATAGGAAAAAAATTAACATGCAGTATGGACATCGATGGTGTGATTCCATGTTCCATAGACAAGTGGATAAGTCTCGTTGAAAGATTTACCACCGCTCAACGATTTAGGTTCTACGAAACAGGCTTGGAAGAGATGTTGATCATTCCGTCAGTACAAATGAGAGATTTTTTGCTGCATTTTATGTTGTTAGGTTATAACCCAAACAGCAAAAAATTCATGATACAAGAAAATAGTGGCAGTAAAGGCCTAATTTCACTTAGACCGGACGATGTGTTTTCAATATTTGGGTTTAAGAATGAAGGTGAGGATGTTTTTGGCATTCTTGCGACGGAGGGGAAAGAGTTAATAAAGAAAATTCCTATTCAGTACGTTCACAAAAAAATGGTCACATAATGATAGATGACTTGATTCAAAAAATCATGAGGAATAAATCCGCCGACGATGAATTTCTTCGGATGGTTGTTCTTGTTTTGCTGGGGACCATTATTGCACCCATATCGGCTGTCTCCATACCAAAGGAGTACTACGCGTTGGTGCATGACATGAAGCGGATAAGCACGTTGAATTTTAACGTGTTCACTTTGCGAACTTGTTTGACGGAGATTGGTAAACTCAAGCAGGACGGCCGTGTGAGGCAATGGCCATGTGGCAACCTAGCCCTACTCCAGGTATGCTATTAATTAATGTTATTTCATATTCCTTTAATTTATGTGTTCGTAACTTATTTTGTCTTTTGTTTTTTAGTACTTATATTGGGAGAAGGTGCAGCCAACCACCGGCCCGAAAAATGACCCGTTGTCGTTGCAAGTTCCCCTAATGAAAAATTAGACTGAATCTAAAGCGGAGAAACGAGACAAGTACGACCTGGAAAATGGTCGTGGCCATGGATTGGTAATATTATAATGCTTATTTACTTGTACATTGATTATGCATTGAGAATGTTATGTACTCATGTTGTCATTGTATACTCACTTTGAAGATTGATGACTGCATTACGAAGGAGTATAGAATGAAAAAACTTGCAGATGAACAAGCTGAAAGCAGTAAGAAACATAGTAGCCGAAAGTCATCCATTACGGGAAAGAAAAAAGTGGACAACATGTCCGAGGTCCCTGCTAATCTAATGCCTTTTATGGACCGGGTTATGAATGATATGAAGGAAATTCGTAAGGAATTGTTTCGTATGCCGGAGTTATGCGCATAAGTAAAAATGTAACAACTCTGCTATGCACTTTATTAAACTCGATAAATTAATAAAAAGATATAACATGTGAATGAGCTTACTTTTGCAGAGAGTGTTAGAAAAAATGAATAAAACAGGTGTACGGTACAAACCGGGAACAATGGCAGAGCAGGAAGAAAATCCGTATGGACAGAATAGTGAGTCCAGGTATGAAAACAAGTATCCTCAAAAAGAATTTCAGTATGATGACAAACACACACCTAATGGCCGAAATGGCGGTGGGCATTATGATTTGAATCCTGAAGAAGGGGATTCGTTCAAATTCAGTACTGGTCACTTGAGAAGCTTTAAAGATGAGAAGGAGGATCCTATAGAGGTCCCGGAGCAGTCAGGAAAAAAAGGCATCATCTCTAAAAACCGATGAAATAGAAGTTACAAGATGGCAAGTCCCTCAAAATGAGCAAGAAGTGTCACAGGCCTTGTCAGATGGTAATAGCGAGGTAGAAGAGAAGAAGGTGGTGATTCCAGCGAATCGAAAGCGGTGTGGGTCAAAGTACACGAAATCTCCTTATGTTAAAAAGACTCCGAGAAAACGTGCGAAACGTTCCACGAAAACGAGTAAGTTAAACATGCTATGAATATATTATTGGAAATTGTGTAGTATAAATTTGTACTTTAACTTTATTAACTTGTGTTGTAGAACTGTTTAATGAAACAACCCCTCAATTTGATCATTCTGTGGATGATATGGTGCGTGCCGCTATGCAGTACGTGAAAGCATACGAGCACTCACCAAAACATAAGAATCATAAAATATTCAACAACGGTAAAGATGAAGGACTTTCTGCGGACCGAGTTTGCCAGATACTTAACCATGCATGGATATCCGGTGATGTATGTATTTTTATTGTCATGCTTATGTCATGCGTTAAGTATGTTGCATCCATCTTAAATTTACTCATTTATTTCAGGTAATTGACACTTATGTGGCGTATATATCGGATTCAAGTCTCGTCAAAGACAAGTATATTGTACCCACATATAGATCTTACTGGTTATTGAACACTCGGTCAAAGTCAGTAAGACGAGGGAAATCAATATACGATCCAGAAGGTTTAGCACATGCAAATGAACCTCTCAATAGATGCATGACAGAATATTTTACAAAACCGAAGGTACCGTTTGTATTGCAGAATTGTATTTTCATTACTATCTTATGTGAAAGCCGAGCTTACTAACAATATTTAAGTTATGAAATAGGCTTATTTTGCGTTAAATAAGGATAAAAACCATTGGATTACATGTGTTTTGCACACTAGAAAGAAAGAGTTCCAAATTCTTGATTCTTTGAGGGGGGAAGTAAATATCTCTGAAGCTACCAGGATATTCGTTGAAAATTTGTAAGTTGCGTATTCATGTGTGTACAATTAACCATATAATTTGTTTACCGTATGTAGTCAACGTGTTCATATTTTTTTGTCAGAGAGAGCAACTTGCAGGAGATATTGAAGATGCAAATGACAGTGCTATTATGTCGTTCCTGGATGTGTCCGCATGGCCTATAGTCCCCTACGACATGCCTCAACAAGAAGATGGGTGAGTTACATGTATCATGTGCTTTTGAAATATATTAATTGGTCAAGTGCTATCTTACTTAACGTGCTTTCAAAATTGCACTTATGTTTTTTTAACACAGGAACTTATGTGGACTGTTCGTTCTTCGCTGTTTTCAATACTGGGGTGGAGAAAAATTTATTACTCCTATTTCTCAGGTGGGTACATTTTAAGTAAGAAAAATTAGTACATTATATCATATATAAGTGATGAAAATAATATTATTTTTATTACTTTTAAAGAATCTATGGATAGTTCGAGAGAAAAAATGATAGCTGGAATTATTATGTCCCCCGAAAATGAGCTTACAGAAGTGAAGAATAAAGTAATTCGACTTGCGAAGAAGAAACAAAAATAAAAATATCATACGACAATTCGACGTGATTGTCGAAATATTATTTGTTCATGACTGAGAATTGTGTGTGGATGCTTTATTTCTTTATGTGAGTTTCAAATATTTTTAGCATGTCAAGTTTATATTACCTGGCAAATTTATTAAAAATATATTTTATCATTTCTTATTTTACTATTTTATTTATAATTTATGTTCAATGAGTGTTCTCGCGAATATATGATTTGTGGTTTTAAAATACTCCGACGATATATGACGACGATATCTCACAGGCGAGCGCCACCCGCGCCGCACGTTTGGCGCTACATGGCGCACGTGGGCTGCGTCATCTGCCAGAGGGCGCGCACCGCGCGTCACCCCAGGGTTGGCAGTTGCCGGCACCGAGGCTGATTCTACCTCGTCCCGTATGCACCCCTCTGCGCCCGAGGGCGGCATCAGCCTTGGGATCGCCCCCGCGGCGCCTACCGGCGGCTATGCAGCGCCTCGGGATCGCCATCCACGGGGCACCTGTTAACGTAATTTTTTTAGGTTAAAGCAACCGGCGGCTGTGGAGCGCCTCTGATCGCCCAACATGCATGATTTATATACAAAATTATATATTGATACGAAAAAATATATATAATACATATCATGTTAAATTTATATAACGCATATCATATTATAACGTAAAATTTGTATGTCGCATATCATATTAAGAACAACGAGTGTAGTGCCAACAAATATGACATAAGTAAACAGTGATTACAAATTTTCCATATCAATATAACGAAACAAATATGTAAGTACTATTATTTAAGATAACCAAATAAATCGTTAACTGTAATCAAAAGTTGTTCTTTTTATTCAAACATTTCTTTGCTATGATTATCATGCCATATTCCTGCATAGAAAGATTGTAATATACGTCAAAAATTTGTAAAGTATTAACTAAACAAGAAAAGAACGTTAATGAAATGGTGTGCACATACTTTGGATTCTGAGGACAATTATTTTTGAAATGACCATTTCCTCTGCATAAACCGCATAGACGTATAGGTTTCTTATCAAAACCTTTGGGTCTACCATTTGTAGTCACGCCAGGTTCCTTACCACGGCCTTTGTTATTCTGCCCTTTCGGTGCTCCTTTTGTATTGATTTTTTCTGGATCACCAACAAAAACATGATTTTGATTCGGCACAAAAGTATCATCATGTGCAACTATATGCTGTCTCACGTAATCTTCCTCCTGAACATCCTTATTTGCTATCACATCATCCAGAGCAGTCTTCAGTTTATCAAATAGAAATGGTTTATGACATGCCGCATGATTTGCTTCCGCAGACAAAATAGTCAACTCACTGTACTTAGTTCTCTCCTCAGTACCTGCCCATCCCCATGCAAAGAGATCGCTAGTGCGTTTCACGGGCAGTCCACCTCTAGCATTCTTGCTGAATCTTCGCAGCACTAAGCACCTAGGTAAGTCCTGCACGTTCAACCTAGCTAAAACATAAAGAACATGCTTGCATGGAAGACCTTTACGTTTCATACTATCACAACTGCACTTCACTGTTTCTTCTGAATTACTAGGTGTATAGTCCACTTTGAATCTCAGTTGCCTGTTATTTTTCCATGCCACTATGAATCTCCTACTGACGGCTCCACTCAGTCTATCTATGATCTCAAGATCCGCTGCCTTCTTCATTTCTTTCTGCAAGAGGTAAAAGTTCACCGCAGTGAAGTCACGGACAGCGGCTTTTTCAATGCATTTGAAGTCGTCGAGTACTGCTACAGGGAGTGTCCGTGTGGACAGGCAGTCGTCGTGTGACTCGTTCTCACGGAGCCGAACAATGCAGTTCTCATAATGCACAACCATATCAACAATTGTCATGCCAGAGTCAAGATGCATATGAAGGCAAGAGTTCAGACTCTCGCTCCTCTGGTTACTCCGCATACCAAGGAAGAACCCACCGGTCAGATATGACGCAGCCCATAGCCTTTTCTTCCGGTACATCCTACGCAACCATGTTTCAGTTTTCTCCGACTCCCATTTAGCTCTAAAAGCTGCCCATCTCGCCTCAAACTCATCATGTGTAGTGGCATAATAAATAAGAGCCCTGAACTCCTTAAGGGACTTGTGGTGGAGGTGTTTCTGCATGTTTTTCTCAATATGCCACGAACATAGTCGATGCCACACGTCAGTAAGGACCTTCCTGACGACCCTTATCATGGCTGCGTCTCCGTCAGTAATTACAGACCTCGGCTTCTTTTGACAATGAGCTCTTAAGAAGGTATGCAACACCCAAACGTATGTATCCTCCGTCTCATCTGACATAACTGCACAACCAAACACAGTGGTGCAACGATGATTGTTTAGACCAACAAAAGGTATGAATGGCATTCCGTACCTATTCATCTTGTAAGTGTTGTCGAAGACGATTACATCAGCAAAGTCAAGGTAATCCCGACGTGACTGAGAATCACACCAGAACATGTTCTTCAGCTTTCCTTCTGCATCGACAGTGTGCTCAAAGAAAAAGTCTGGATCCCTTGTCTTTCTCGTCATCATGATACCAATTGCAGTGTTCGCATCACCCTTTGCTAGCAACTCCATTTTCTCCCTATAACACATGTTATAAAGCTTCCTCCTCCCGAAACCAGCCAGTGCATATGATCCATACCTACTAACGAAGTTGTCATAAATCCAATTTTTTTGAGCCCAGCACCTGCCATTGCTAAGATCTCGAACTTCTGGTATTCCTTTATCTGATTATGAGATCGAAGATATATAACTTCATCTGGTCTAGCAAGAGTGTGACTATGATCATCGCTGAAACTGCTGACATACCAAATGGAGTGCTCTCTGTCAACCTTCACAGTTAGATGGGCCTCACAATAGCACCGAGTCTGCGCTCTCAGCCTGCGCTTCTTCCCTTCCATGATACAAAACTTGGCCTGTCGTTTCCCAGACCTTGAACAGAGAAACCTCCTCAACCGCCTATATGCGTCGATACCCTTACTATATTTCAAGTTGTCCCTCCTAATGCTGAAGCCTCGCTTTTTCGCATAGTCGTTATAGAAATCATATGCCTCCTCGTCTGTCCTGAACGTCGTGGACATCACCGTCCAATGCCTGTCCAGTGATTCTTGCTGGTATTCATCGTACCCAGTATCAAAATTGCACTCATCACCATCGGCATCATCGTCGTTTTCGCACGCGTCACCATCCTCGTCCTGAAAAAAATACAATGAATGATATATGTCAGTAAGTAGTTGTATAAGGACTATCATATGTATTCACTTTCCACTACTTACTTTGCTCGAGCTGTTATTATAAGATGCATCGATATCGTTTTCGTCATTGGTATCATCGGAAAAATTCCACTGATAGTACCCTTCCACTTCCATCTGCGCAAATTGTAAATATGATATGTAAGACTTGATGCGTATTTAATTTCACTTTAAAATAACCTACATAATTCTAAACCTACATGGCTTCCGCTTTCAGCATATGAATCATCTACATCCATATCCTCATTGTCATCATCCCCTCCTATCTGTTCACAGTCGAACATGTTATTGTCATCGCAGATGCTTGTATTTAATATGGTTGAGAACATGTAGACCACTTACATTGCCACTGTAAGACTTATCCAAACTCATATAATTTTCGCCGTCATGTTTGTCTTCATCCAATGACAATGATCCGTCCTCGCTACCGCCATCATCACCGTCATATCCTATTTCAGCCTCAATCTATACACGTTCATATATAATCAAATATCCATTCAAACATCACGTAACATCTTTCCAATTCAAATCCGTTCTTAAATTACTATGCCAGCGCCTCGCGTACCTCGTTGCCTTCGTCAGACATGAGGCGGTTGTCCCCGGATACGAGCTGCCGGCGGCGGAGGCGTCTGCCCGACCGAGGCGGTTGTCGGCGTAGCGCACAACGCGTGCGTTTTTTTTTTCGTTGGCCAGGTACTGCCGGAGATGGCGGCTGCGGCGGCGGCGCGAGAGGAGGCGGGTGAGGCGTCTTGAGGATAGGGTTCGCTGATTGTTTTTTTTTTTTAATCACTCGGACGTACGCAGCGGACGCGGGTGGGACGTGCATGCGGGACGTTGGCGCCTACGGGCGCCCGTGCATGCGGACGTGGGCGCGTACGGGCGGCCGTACGGCGACGCGGGCGTGCCTACGGCGGGCGGGTATTTTTATACGGCGTGTGAAAAGGTGTTGTTGTACCGAAGATCACCTCATGATGCAAAGGAAAATATTCCCCTGGTGCACTCCAATCATCATCCGGTGGCCCAGTTGACGTGTAAACTCGACCGTCGCGTGTGCCACTGTGGTACCTGTTTGGTTCAGTGTAAGATCCATCTTTGAGCTCAAAGATCTGCGGCGACCGGTCTCTGGCTCCGATGGCACTACAGATGGCTGAGGTAATGAAGCTAATTTGGTGTTGTAAATATTGGTGTATTTTTCCATAAATTTGGTCAAACTTAAAAAAGTTTTACTTGGAACAAACCTAGAACTTCAAAGTATTTTGGGACGGAGGGAGTTGCTCTGGCCATTAGAACACACAAGATTTTCATCCTTGATCAGTCCATGGTGTCTTGTAACCTGCAAGGATCGGTAAAATTTAGGCCTTGTTCACAACACTGGAATTTTTACAAATCACAAAATTTAAGTGTTCTTCAAAATTTCTTGTGAGTCAGCTGTAACATCTTCAGCAATCATGCCAAACTAAAACATTGATGGACTTTTTCTCTTCTTCCTCTCCCTTGTGAAAGGTGTCTTTTGCTAATCTAGAAGAGCAAAGCTTGCCCTTTCATGGCCGCCATGGGGTTCCTCTCCGTTTCTGCTCCTCTGTTCATTGATTGTGTACGTAGGCACTGACTTTGTACAGACAAACATAAACGAACACGGTCAGATCAGGGACCATCATGTAGTCGGAGATGCCTCCTAGACATTTGAGTCGTCTCTAAGCTAATGGCTAAGCACACTTGGGTCACCAAATCTGGGCCATGTCAGCTCCAAATCCTTCTCGAGATCTACCTAATCTTCCTCTTAAAATAATGAAGCAACCTAGATTATTAGTACTACTTTTCTTATCAGTTGGCTTCTGATGGAACGTATAACATGGCTGTATAACATGGGAGTACTAGATAGACAGTAGATAAATAAAAAGAGATTGGCAATTGGCAGACACGCTTGTTTGAGATTCTAGTGACGTGCGAAAAGGAGGAACTCTAACTTTTTTTTTTGCGGGAAATTACTTGTATTACTCACGTAGCCGAGCTACTAGCAGAATTACACAGTTTGACGACCTCATCAGGTCCAGATCCGAGCCACACCATGGTACGACCCGTAGTTCTACCAAAAGATGCCAACAAATGGCTTACAGTGTTTTAACTATGATAAATGTGAGTAATACAAGAATTTCGTTGATCCATGAGTATTTTGATTTCATGAACCATGAAACTGTTCGCAGATCTATCCATTTCTCCCTTCTTCAACAGATTGATAGCCTCCAGGCAATCAGACTCAATGTCTATAGGTAGCTCGCTCCATTGTAAAGCAAGTGACAGACCCTCTCTGATGGCTGCAAGTTCAGACTCTAAAGCATTGAGGCAATGATACAGATGACGACAAGCACCGAGGACTATATTACCGTTGTGATCACGCAAGATCATGCCGCTGCCAGCAATACCGTCCGCTGAAACAAAGGAGCCATCTGTATTGAGTTTCAATCGTCCTTCTTCAAGTCTCAGCCACACAGCTGGTGGAATTACCAGTTCAAACGTAGCCGCAGGTGCAACAGAAAAAGAACAATCTAGCATAGCAGATTTCCCCTTCAAGGGGTCTATCTCTGGCTCTTTGGCGATTGTCAAAATGGACTGAACATAGCTTCTAAGAAAGCGTACAGAAACCTGAACTGGTGGTGCTGGTTTATCATGTACTACCTCATTCCGAACGTACCAAATTCTCCATAAGAGTATAACCAGGTGCAGGCGCTGCTCATCAGGCAATTTGCACAGGGCATGGAGAAGCCATTCCGGGCCTGTGTTCATCATGTCTTTAAGATCGGGGATAGGCCAAATATCAGCCATTGCAAGCCAAAGATTCCTGGCATTGGGACATCGACACAAAGCATGAAACGTGTCTTCTTTTTTAGTGCCACAAACTGGACATAAATCCACAACCTCCAGCTTCCTAGCATGCTTCAGATCCCAAGTCGGAAGTGAGTTGTTTGCAGCACGCCAAGCAAAAATGCGGGTCTTTGCTGGAGCATTACAAGACCAAATAGCTGACCAAGCTCTTCGTTCTCCATCAGGAGAGTTACTGGAAGAAGATTGATTCGGCTGGTTCATTTCTTCAAAGGCAATCCTATATGCACTACGAACCGAGAAGATGCCCGTCTTCTCTCCAGCCCAAGCAATAAAATCGTCCTCGTTGCGCACGGAATTCTTGATCTTCAAGATTACATCAGCATCAAGCGGAAACCATTGACGGACTGCAGCAACGTCCCAGTTGCCATTGATATCCAAGAGTTCGGACACCCACTTCAACCTGCAACGCCCCTTGGCAGAGATTATTTGGAAGGAGGGTTTTTGAGGGATCCATCTATCTCTCCATATTCGCACTTGGGTGCCATTTCCAATCCTCCATATTAGCCCTTTTTTCAAAAGCTCAAGACCATGAGTTACTCCTTGCCATGATAATGACAGGTTACCAGCAAAAACAGTGTCCTCAAGCCTACCATTAGGGTAGTATTTGGCACGTAGGACACGTGCACAAAGACTGTCCGGGATTGTCAGGAGATGCCAAGCTTGCCGAGCAAGTAAGGCTTGGTTAAACAACCTGAAATCCCGAAAACCAATACCACCCATACACTCTGGTTTAGTAATCTCCTCCCAAGATTTCCAATGGGTTTTCCTTTTCCCTTTTTCTGAGCCCCACCAATAGTTGCGGATCATCTGATTTAGTTCATCGCAAAGTCCTAGAGGCAATTTAAAGATACTCATGATATAAGTTGGAATGGACTGAGCAATGGACTTTATAAGAACTTCTTTACCACCTTGTGAGGGGCATCCCCAAAGCAACATTCTCTTTGTCATCTTAACTTGTAGATTTTGGAATTTACCTTTTGTCATGCGACCATCAGGAGTCGGTAAACCAAGGTAACTCTCTTCAAAATTTATGGTATCAGCTTGGAGCATGGCTCTGACTTCATGCTGCTGAATAATGGGACAATATTCCCCAAAAAGGATGGAGCATTTTGCAGGGTTGAGTAATTGTCCAGTAGCAGCAGTATAAGCATTCAAAATACTCTTAACATGCATTGCCTGAGATTGTTTTGCTTCAAAGAATAGGAGTGTATCATCAGCAAACAATAAATGAGAGATTCCCGGGGCGCTACGACATATCTTCACAGGAGAAACATTCCCTAGTCTGGTTGCACTGTCAAAAAGAGCAGACGGACCGTCTGCAACAAACAGGAATAGGTACAGAGATAGAGGATCACCTTGTCGTAGCCCACGCGACGGTGCAAATGAATCCAAGATTGTTCCATTTAATTTTACAGAATATCTCACAGTGGTGACACATGTCATTATCCAGTCAACCCATTTGTGAGTGAAACCAATCTTTTCCATCGTTTGCCTAAGGTAGTTCCAATCAACCCTATCATAAGCCTTGGAAAGGTCAAGCTTGTAAGCACAGAAACTTTTTTCTGGGTCCTTCTCTTGCTTGATATAATGGATGCACTCAAATGCAATTAAGGCGTTATCCGTGATCATTCTACCCGGAATAAATGCACTCTGAGTAGGAGAAATAATATCATCGAGTAGAGGTCTCAGTCTATTCACCAGGCACTTAGCAACAACTTTATAGATAACATTACAAAGGCTAATAGGGCGAAAATCAGTTAATTTAACCGGGTTCAGAATTTTCGGAATCAGAACAATGATTGTATCATTAACAGAATCTGGCATGATAACTGAGTTAAAGAATTCCTTAACTGCTGCTATAACATCTGCACGCACCGTGGACCAGTTTCTTTGGAAGAATCGAGCAGGAAATCCATCCAATCCCGGGGCCTTTAGCGGTCCAATTTGGAAAACAGCATCCGCTATCTCCTGTTCAGTAAACTCAGCACATAAAGACTCATTAATTTCATCATTAACATGTGTTTGCATGAGCTGTACAATAGGAGATGGATCAAGCAAGGGGTCGGCAGTGAAGATGTTTTGAAAGTAAGAAGTAGCAGCCTGGCCCATTGCATCTCCAGAATGAACAACCCCATTTGTATCTTCAAGTTTTTTAATACTGTTTTTCCTCGCCCGCCAGATCGCTTTGGCATGGAAAATTTTTGTATTTCGGCCCCCTTCTTTTAACCAAGCAATACGAGACCTTTGCAACCACATCATCTCTTCTCGGTATAGTAATTCATTCATTTTATCCTCCTCCTTTCTCAGTTCGGCTCGGTCCGCATTCATATTCATTAGCTCCTCTATCCTTGTACGAGACTTCTCAATCTCCCTAGTTACATTGCCAATTTTGGCTCTGCTCCATTGATGCAACGAGGTCATTACCTTCCCCAAAGCTTGACCAATCTCCCCAAGTGTACGTTTTTGGCCCGCATCTTTCCACATGTTTGCAATAACTTCTGTGAGGGCAGAATCCTCTCCCACATGATCTCATAGCGCTTAACTTTCTTAGTTTTTGGGCCCGAATCAGCTTCGCACTTGACAAGCAATGGACAATGATCCGACCGGGGTGAAACAAGATGATGGATTGAGGCAGCAGGGACCATGTACCTCCAATCCAGATTTGCAACTCCACGATCTAACCGTACTTTAACATTTGCTACACCACTCCTCTTATTATCAAAAGTATATGGCCTTCCAACAAAACCCAAATTAGTCAGCTCGCACACTTCAAGTGAATCCCGAAAAGCAAGCATTTGGGCCGGCGCACGCGGCGTGTTGGAAAAATGTTCAAAATCCCACAAGGCTTCATTAAAATCTCCAACAGCCAACCAAGGAAGAACGTTCTGGGTAGCTATATCTTCCATCAAGGACCACATTAAGTGTCTATTCTCAACACAAGGCTCTCCATACACGCATGTCAGGTGCCATTTAGTCTCTCCGGGAGCTTGGATGTGTGCATCAATGCATCTTAAATTTGCAAGCCTAATATCCACTGTCCAATTTTCATGCCAATAGAGAGCAAGCCCCCCGCTATTACCATCACTGCTAACACCTTCAAAACCTCGCAGACCAAACCTATTTCGGTAGCTTTTCATCTTATCCTTACTTTGCCTAGTTTCACAAAGGAAAACCAAGCTAGGGGAATGCGACTGGATCATAGTCGCTAGGTCTTGAACTGTCCGGGAGTTCCCCACCCCCCGGCAGTTCCAACTTAGGATAGTCATTGCCCCCGGCGGTCCTCCGCCACGGAGGCCGCCGATCTACAAGCTGTTGTACTGTCAACTGCCATGCCATCTCCTCCTTTCAGCTTCTTTTTATTCACATTTTTCTGTGGTGTTCCAGTTATGTTATTATTCGGTAGCTCCTCTTCTGATGCCTCAAACTAATCAATAATATCAGAAGTATTTCCCAAAGGAACAGTTGCATCGCTATTCTTTTCAATGATATCCGCTACAGCAGAACCTGCAGGAAGGGAGCCCGAGTCCTCTGCAACTCTTTTACGAAGGGCATTAAGATCGTCCTTTCGCTGTTCTTTCTCTGCACCAAGCTCAGACACTCCACCGGTCTCCATAACTGCAGCAGCTAAGTCCTGGGCATTAAAGCGCCAGCTTCGCACATCTGTCACCCTTGCACCTTGGCTTATCAAAGCTTGACCATTATTTATATCATTCTCTCCCTCCTTCATATCCCCCTGATAAGCTTGATTAAATCCCCAATTTCCTGCTGGTGCCATTCCATCTCTGCCACGGCCGCGCCTTTGTCCGTGACCAGCAAAGCCAGCACCTCTTCCTCTACCGAAAGGATTATTTGTTCCGTTAACTTCGTCAGTGCCATGTCCACCTCTGCCGGAACCGCGTCCAGAGCCTCTTCCTCTGCCCCCACGTCCTCTCCTAGGCGCCATAATAAAAGGCCCCCACTCCAAATCCTTCTCAGCATGCTCTCCTGTACCACACTCCTCATGCCAATGGCCTAGGATCCCACACATGTAGCAGAAAACTGGAAGTTTTTCAAACTTTACTTGGTAAAATTCAGTCTTGCCAGACTTGGTGAAGCTTACGAATCTGGTCAGTTTTTTGTTTACATTCAGTTTGACCCTGACCCGTATAAACTCACCTACAAAACCGCTCAGTAGAACTATCTGAAGCTCTAGCACCTCTCCGATACACTTAGCCATGTTTTCCACAAACTGCTCATTCTTCAAAACACCATCAGGCAACTTGTGAATTTGGCACCAAGTTTCAATCTTGTCTAGCTTAACGCTTTCTGGATTAGTGAAACCATCGTATTCCTCGATGATCAATGCCATGCTCTTGAAATCCCACGGCCCTTGATGGATTGCCTTGTTCCAATCCGCTAAACAATTGAACTGTATCGAGAACAGATTGGAGTTGATTCTACGCCAAACCACATCATGTGCCGGATTCCAAGCCGCCTTCATGTCTGCGATCAACGCACCCTGCCGGAAGGTCTTCGTCGTCAGTACCTTTGCAAGCGCCAGCCACTTGGGTTTCTCCTCTGATTCATCCACTTCCTCTTCCCAAATCAGATTATCCAATTCGTCTTCCTCAAGATGCAGTCTTTCCAGAAGAACACTAGGGCCCTCTGCTCCTTTCTCGCGTGATCCGCTCGACTCCGAGGGGGATGCCATGGCTCGCGATCTTTCCCCCTACCGCCAACCCCTCTTGCCTCACCAACCAAGTCCGGGCAGTCCCAGCGGTAGCAGACAGAGAGGGGATCGCCACAGCAGGGGAGAGCAATCGACGACGGGGAACTCACAGCGGCAGCGCCAGAGGACTGGGGGGAAGCTCACTCTGCAGCAGGCCGAGAGGGGGTCGGCGCAGCAGTGGAGAGCGCTCGACACCGGGGAACTCACGGCAGCGCCGCCGAAAGACTGGGGAGAGCCCGCTCTGCAGCAGGTCAAGAGGGGATCTGCGCAACAGCGGAGAGCACACCGGGGGAACTCACGACAGCGGCGCCGGAGGACTGGAGGAACTCACGGCTGCGGAGCCGGAGGAACTCACGGCTGCGGAGCCGGAGGACTGGGGGAACTCACGGCTGCGGCGCCGGAGGACTGGGGGAACTCACGGCGGCGGCGCCGGAGGACTAGCTAACCTAACTCTGCCCTTTCTATGTTAGCCGGAGGACTGGGGGAACTCACGGCGGCGGCGCCGGAGGACTAGCTAACCTAACTCTAACTAACTGGTAGCGTTGAATTTCTCTGAAGAACAATTCAATTGGTCAAGATATTCTGTTTTCGCGCATCCACGGTATTCTCTTGCTCGCCATTGTTAATCATTAAATGTATATATATGCTTTGGTTGCCTGTCTGAAACCTTTGACCGTGATATGCAGAATTTTCAGGTCATTTCCACAGCAACTGTTCATCAGCAAATGTTCAGAATAGGCAAAGCTCTGTTTCTCCAAGAGAGAGAGAGAGAGAGAGAGAGAGAGAATTTGTGCTTCTTTCTGGGCACGGTGCCGATCTGGAAAATGATACAGTACTGTGGAGGACTACTGCTGATACTGAAAGCTCCGTGCATCCGTCTGGAACACGACAGACAGAATAAATACGCCACGTCGTGGGCAAGGACGACGGCGGCGAGGGGCTGCCGGCCGAATGAGAGCAACGGCGCCTGATCGACGCGGCAGGCATGGAGTTTTGCTGGTCGCCGTGGTACTGCAGCGCGGTGGTCCGTCGGCTCCACTGAATCACTCCACAAGCATCGCTCCACAGTGCACTGAGCTGTTCTGGGACTGGCTGACCGATTGAATGATTCTTGTGACCTGTTCCTATCTCAACATGTGCCATGGTTACTGTCGAGGCGGCGGCGTGCCGTGGCCTGTGGATGCTGAATGCAATGAGATGCGTCAGCCCACACGTCATCTTGCTGGGAGGCTTCTGCCTGATAGGTTGAGAACCAGCTGAGCCTCTGCGCACGTTGCAGCGGACACACGAGCATGCGTGGAACGATGGTTGCAGCTTGCGGGCGCATTGCATAATGAGAAAACTTCAGTGACTGTCTGGACATGCAGGGGCGGAGCCAGGATTTGGGTATAAGAGGGGCCAAGCAAAGTAGAAAAAAAAGTCCAGTGCAAAAGATAATTACAGAGAGCAAGGTTGATAACTTGCACAACAGCCTCCTTAACAATTTTAGTAAGTTGAGAATTCGAAGCAGCCAGCTTAGAAAATAATTGATCTTAAAGGTGTTTGGCAGCAGGTTATTTTCTCTTCAGAGTTGAGGAATTTCAATTTCAGAAGGAACCAGCTTGGAAACCAAATTAATTTTAATGGTGTTTGGCAGGGCTTTTTCTCTTCATAATTGAGCAATTTCAGTTTCATAATTAGCTATACTGTATTACGGTTGACATAGAAATTTTTCGCATCACAAATAGGAACCGATACAAGGTAATTTGGATCATGATAATTTGTGGGATACTTACACAATATGAATTCTTGATAGCATCTCAAATCTAAAAAGAAACTAAAATCTATGTATAGTTTCAAATTTCAACACTGATACGAGATGAGAGTTGAGAGAGATTAGTAGTGTGATATGTTAACCTGCTAATTCGTCGTATGAATCAGATAGTGAGTAGTAGGGCAAGGAGATCAGAGGCAGACGGTGGCAAGGGCACACGGGGGCTGCAGCCGCGGCCGCGTCTAATCCCATCAAC
This sequence comes from Triticum urartu, assembly GCF_056163025.1. Lineage (NCBI taxonomy): Eukaryota > Viridiplantae > Streptophyta > Magnoliopsida > Poales > Poaceae > Triticum > Triticum urartu. Next base: position 61,601,572 of record NC_141874.1, on the reverse strand, counting down.
TACACACCAATCACGCATGAAAGAGGCATCTCAGGAGATTAGTTTTCTTAAGCAGTATCTCAGGAGATTAGATCGGAGGCTACATTGCCCATATGGCCGCTAGTGGGCTCTTTTACTATGGGCTTTTTCCTCCTTTACCTAAATACACGTACAGAACCTGAGATAGGGGGGCCAAGTATGCTTGTACGTGCGATCGTATCGCTGATTGCCTATGCATCTTTCACGCATCGCTCGATTGTTAGGGGGGGCCAGGCCCCTGCTCGCCCCCCCCCCCCTGCCTCCGCCACTGTTTCCGCTCTGTGCAGAGACGTCATGGGAACTGTAGGAACCTAGGATAACGATGAGACAGCACTGGACGATAATTGGTGCCAAGTTGAAAAGATACACTTCGTGCATTTTCAACCCTAAACCGGACATCGTATCTCTCCACAAGAGCGAAGAGGACTAGTCTATGAACGCTGCCGTGAGAGCTGGCCATCCGACCCTACCCGCATACATTTCAAAGTATGGTTAAAAAAACAAACGAAATTCATCCAGCCACCTCAGGCCACGCCGACGAGCCCAGTGGTTGAGGGCATGGACCTCTTGAGCGGCGGCGGTGCCTCCGCCGGCAACTGCGCCTCCTCTTCACCGGCGCCGGCACCAGCCTTCGCAAGAAGGCGGGGCATGGCAAGGTGCCAGCTCTGGCACCACCGTCGTCGTCCTGGGCTCCGCCAGCACATCCTACAGCTGCCTCGTCTCCCTCGACTCGGCTCGGTCCACTACGCTGCCTCCCTCCTCGTCGTCCCAGACATCGACCCCGGCGGTCGACGCCCACGCAACAAAGCAGAACAGATCAAGGAAGAAGGCAATTGAGCTTGTCGTGAAGGACATTCTGGAGATCGTCACACTTCTCGTTGATGTGGCCATCGTGATGATGTTCGTCATGGCTGGCATCTTTGAGATGCTTGCTCTGGCGGCCGAAGCCATGGGACGTCATCAGGCGGCCGCCGCCTGGTGTATGGGCCTGGTGGTGGCTTTGCGTCAATTGTTTCAAAACGTTGACGGATTTTGTTTGTTTGTTAGTGATAGCTCAATGAATAAGAGCACAGCAACACCAGCGGAGCTACATGCAAACCCGAGGGGGCGGTGCCCCCCCCCCCCCTCCCCGCCATAGGAAATTTACTGAAGAAACTTTTTTAGGGGGAGTTGAGTGACAGGTGCCACTTGTCTAGGTTTGCTTCTTTTTTTCCACTCTGTGCAACATGTGTTTTGAGCATGCTTCGGTTTAGGTGTTTCTTACTCCCTCCGAGAGATTCCCAATTGTCTTACTTACGGGATGATGAACCTCTAGATTTTTTATTACCACATGTACTCAATGATGTAACTCTTTCATCCTTGGAATAAAATGCCAACAGGTTTTCCCTAAAAAAACAGCAAAAAAGGCCAGCGGAATCAAACGCCCAGGCTAGCGGAAAGAAAATCAACAGGGGAATCGGATCCATCGCTACATCCATGCTACTACCACTGTAACTGCAAAAAAGTCGCCAGGAAAATCCTAAGTCAAACTTTTTTTTAGGTCTGACCAGACATTTAAAACACCAAATTAGTTTCATTAGATTCATAATAAAGTACGTATTTTTGTACTCCCTCTGTAAACAAATATAAGGCGTTTTAGATCACTAATATTCACGGTTGTGAATACTTGTAAGTATTTTTTTATAAACTTGGTCAATATTAAGATAAACAAGTTGAAATTGTTCCCAAAGTTCATCACAAGTGAATGAGGCTATTTAGTGTGTGTATTTACCATGTCGGCAAATTTATGCCATGCATATTTACTCTCCAGCCCAACACTATGTGGCAATGATCATGAGGAGCGTATATACACCCTATAGAAATGAAATTGGTTTCTTAACACCACCACAATTGCATTAAGGGGATGACCGCGGCACGGGCTCATCTCTAGCTGCCGCCACCTCCTTAAAAAAAAGCTAGGGTTTTTGCTTCCTGTCGGTGTTGCCGTAGATCCGCCTCTTCTCCGATGGCCTTAGAGCCATGGGGGCATGATGGATCTCGGCAAGGGCCGGCAGGAGGGCTCCGTTTTTAGTCGTTTTTTTCAGTTTTGCTAGGGTTTGTGTCATGCTCAGGAAGACGAGATGACGGCGACTCCCTGAAGATGGAACAAAGGTCTTCCCGCCTAGGCCCCGTTCTGGTGGTGTCTCTAGCATTGTTGGTGGGTGTGTCATTGGTGGATTTGCTCGGATCTCATTGTTATGTCTACGTTCGTGTGTCTTCGGGTTGTATCCTTTTGATCTATGTTATTCTTCATCTGTGGCGGTTGCTGTTCTGATGCATTGGTCCTACGGGGCCTTAGCACGACGACTTTTCGACGGTCTATTGCAACAAGTTGTGCCTGACTCCGGCGATGGGGGGCAATGGCGACGGTGCGCCTTCTGCTTGCTTCAGTGCTTGTAGTTGTCGCTAGATAGTCTACAGATATTGATGTAATTTTTATTATTTTTAGTATTCGATGTACTGCCATGATTGAAAATGAATAGATTGAAAGACTTTAAAAAAATTGCATTAAGGGAGGATTTTGGCGTTTGGTTCGTTTCTGCAGTAGAAATTACAGTTGGGACGGATTGGTGCAGCTTCGTCGCAAAAGCAACGGAGTCAACGCCTCTGGATGACCACTCACCTCTTCCCGCAAAAAAAATGTCCAAGCAAAGCAGTCTCCCTCCTCCTCCCCTGTCCCGCGCCGTGTAGGTCCGGCCACACAGCCAAATCGTCGGCGCCGGAGTGGCGCCGGCGAGACGAGCCCTCCCAGGCAATTCGTAAAATAATCCATGGTCTTTTACTAACCAGCAACCACACCACCACGATCTAGGGTTAATCTGGAGCCTAATCACCCGGCCACCAACCCCCACTCCCACCCCAGCATCTTCTCTCCTCGCCTTGCCGTCGACGACCCCCACCCAGCCGTCGTAGCCACCCGCTGCAACTCCGCAAGCCATGGAGAAGCCGTCGCACGTAGCCACCGCCGACGGGAAGCAGGCATCGCACAGGTACCTTCGCTGGTGAATCTTACTGGTTTCTGATCGCATCCTGAGTTGACCTTTGAATACTGAGTAGTACTTAGAATATATATCTAGCGTCTTCTCAGATTGGGTGGCACTCTTCTGCACTCTAGGTTGCTCATTCTAGTATGCTTAGTGCTGGACCTGTTCTTGGGCAGCCCGGCCCGAAACCCCGGCATCCGGGCCAAGCTCGGGCTCAACTTTTCCACCCGAAGCCCGGCCTGAAAGCCCGGAAAAGCCTGAAATGATCATCAATATATATTCATTCAAAAAATAGGTATAATGCATTTTTGTTGTTCATAAATCAGGTTCTACCCATTCGTCCTAGTAGTCAGTTTCTACTACTACTAGTGTTTGCTGGATCATCCAATCCAAGAATAAAAGTAAAAATGGGCAGGGATGCTGATATTCTGCCTGCTTTTCATCAGGATTGCGGTGGTCACTGGTGGAAACAAGGGAGTCGGCCTGGAGGTGTGCCGGCAGCTTGCCGCCCAAGGTGTGACTGTCATTCTCACAGCGAGGGACGAGAAGAGAGGGAAGGATGCCGTCGAGTCGATCTGCCGTGAATCCAACCTCTCCAACGTTGTCTTCCACCAGCTCGACGTCCGGGATGACAGCAGTGTCGCCGCTCTAGCGCGACACATCGAGAGCAGATATGGAGAGCTTGACATCTTGGTAAAATGAAGTCGCTTTTGTTAGATCGTCACTTATGCATCTTTTCCGGGAACATGTTATGTGAATGAGGATGAGTTGGGTAACATCATATACAGGTTAACAATGCAGCAGTTGTAGGAGTTGCAGCAGATGAGGAAGGCCTCAAAGCTCTGAACCTTGATGCAGAGACATGGGTACTGATTTCCTCTGAATCTTTTTTTGAAAATAGTTTATCACGCTTGCCACACGATAATTTTCTTTTGATCTGAACCTTTTGCAACTTAGCAATTTCATCTGTAACTTGGATACTTAGTACCGCGACCAATGTTCAGTGTTCAGTTTTAAATTCGTGTTTATGATTCAGACATCTGGCAGAGCAGCCACTGTGCTCAAAGACGTGTTCCAGAATACCTATGAGGTGGCACGGGACTGTCTCGACACCAATTACTACGGATGCAAACGGGTTACAGAAGCCCTTCTTCCTCTACTGAAACTATCCAAGTCGGGAGCGAAGATCGTTAACGCCTCCTCCCTTGCGTCAGAGCTGAAGGTACGCTATCAGTTGAAATTCTTTCTCCAAAACCTCTGAGAACCAAGAAAGAGATGCATTCTGCCCGATCCATAGTCAGTCTTATGTGTTCAACTTTGGTGCCTGCCAGAGAATGCCGAACGAGGAGCTACGGAAGGACCTGAGCAACATCGACATCTGGGACGAGGCGCGGATCGAGGCGGTGCTCAACACCTTCATGGATGACCTGAAGAATGGACGGCTCGAAGAGGCAGGGTGGCCGGCGATGCTGCCGGCGTACAGCGTGTCGAAGATGGTGATCAACCTCTACACGAGGATCCTGGCGAGGCGGTACCCAGAGATGCGCGTCAACTGCGTGCGCCCCGGCTTTGTCAGGACCGACATCAACTGGAACCTGGGGACCCTGATGCCGGAGCAGGGCGCGAGGGGCCCGGTCATGCTGGCCCTGCTCCCTCAGGACGGACCGACCGGGTGCTACTTCGATCAGACGGAGATGGTGAATGTCTGGTAGTGTCTGTTCACTGGATTGTCTGCAGCTACGTTATGGTAAGTTCATCTTTCTGTGTCATGCCTGAGGCCATTGGCCAGGACAGTTTTCTCTTCTTGCATTTTCGATATGAATAAATAGTTCAAGACCAGCTATGGTCCTGCGTAGTAGTCAGATACCACTCCTCAAAAAGGAAGGGCTGATTGGATCTGAAACAATTCACAGTAACACAGTCCATTACTTCCTCCGTTCCTAAATATAACCCCTTTTAGAGATTCCAATATGGACTACATACGGAGCCAAATGAGTGAATCTGCACTCTAAAATACGCCTATATACATCCGTATGTTGTCCGTATTGAAATATCTAAAAGGGCTTATATTTAGAAACGGAGGGAGTAGAAGGTAACCAGTTTGAATCCCAAAACAGAAACAGAGTGTTTTCTTTTATTATGATATCACTACTACGTTGCTGAGCCAGACACAGCAGGACTGCACAAATATTTTGTGTTAAGATAGCAAGTAGTAGAAGCTGCACATCCAAACCACTTTGCCACTAATAGCGCAGTAAACGGGAGAGTACAATGCCACTCAATCACTAGTCACTAGTTAATTAAACAGATCAAATGTTTAGCACTGTCACACCAAGAAAATGCGCTGAGAATACAATTTCAATTGGTGACCAGTTAGACCTCACCTGATCTCATTTCTATCACCACATTTATACCTGCATAGTAGTTAGGTACCGCTACTCAAAAACAGAGGAGCTGATTGAATCTTGAACAATTCGCAGTAACACAGTGTATTAGAAGGTAACCAGTTTGAATCCCAAAACACAAACGGTTTGTGTTCCTTTATTATGATGGGTTGAATGAAGGGCACAGCAGGACTGCACATTTGTGTTAAGATAGCAAGTAGTAGAAACTGAACATCTAAACCGCTTTACAACAAATAGCCCAGTAAAACTGAGAGAACGATGCCACTCAATCATTAGTTAAACAGATTTAATCTTTAGCACTACTAACTAATTACGCTACACTAGTGTCAAAAAACGTCTTACATTATGGGACGGAGGGAATAACTATCACACCCGGAAGAGGCGCCCAGAATAGAAGTTCCAATTGGTGATCAAGTTCGACCTCACCTGATCTCATTTCTATGACTACATTTATGACACGATATGACAATATCAATAGTATCTATATGATGTTAAATTTGAGTCATTCATTTCCCTCATATATTGCGAGATATGGTTCATGCAGGATATAGAAAAACAATCGCAGTGCATTGCTCATTGCGTATCAGCAAGTATGTATCTGGCCTCCCCGGTCGTACAACATTTAGTTGGCACAAAATAAATCTCTTGTATTGTATGCTGCTGCATGCATGCGCTAGATCTCCAAGTGATTTATCTTGTGCACCATAAAGGTTGCAGCACATTGATCACTTGCGCGTGCTGTATAAATGAAGAACAGCGGGTGATGGCCGGATAGACACTCAATCGCCATCGCCATCGCCTTCCTCAGTTGTGTAGGTTTGCCTAGCTTCAGCCATGGCGTCCTTGACCAATCTCATCATACTACTGCCACTTCTCTTCCTCGCCACCCTCTCTCCTACACCCTCACTGTGCTATATCAGTCCAGCTGCTGCAAGGGTACAGCAGGGTTCTACAGGAACCTCTGCTTACCGCACTTACATCGTACTCGTCGACCCACCTCCCTCAAGTGCCGGTGAAGTCGGGCATCGTCGGTGGTATGAGACTTTCTTGCCGAGCTCTCACATCGGCGAATCTGGAGAGCCACGTCTCCTCCACACCTACACCGAGGTGTTCAGCGGCTTCACGGTGAGGCTCACTGATGCCGAGCTCGACGCGATGGCCAAGAAGCCAGGGTTCGTGCGCGCGTTCCCAGACCGGATGCTGCAGCTCATGACCACGCACACGCCAGAGTTCCTCGGGCTGAGGAGTGGCACCGGGTTTTGGAGCGACACACGCTACGGGAAGGGAGTGATTGTCGGGATGCTTGACAGCGGAATCTATGCAGCACACCCTTCGTTCGACGATCATGACAAAGTGGAAAGGTCAGGTGCAACAACAAGCTCATCGGTGCCAAATCATTCATTGCCGGTGATGACCGCCCATTTGATTTTGCGGGGCACGGAACACACACCTCATCCACTGCCGCTGGGAACTTTGTTACCAATGCGTCATACCATGGCGTAGGCATGGGCACTGCTTCCGGAATTGCTCCAGGTGCCCACATCGCCATGTACAAAGTGTGCACTGGGATTGGCTGTGAAGAATCTGCCATAGTGGCTGGCCTGGACGTGCTCTCGCTTTCCCTCGGCAGTCCCACCAGTGTGAGCTTCGACAAGGATCCCATCGCCATCGGCGCGTTCAGCGCGATATCCAAGGGTATCATTGTGGTGTGCGCGGCTGGCAACCATGGTCCCAATCCACGGTCGGTCATCAACGACGCACCGTGGTTGCTCACGGTCGCTGCTGGCTCGGTGGATCGGAGATTCGACGCTGGTGTTCATCTCGGCAATGGGTTGCGCTTAAATGGAGAAGCGCTTACCCAGGTGAAAATGCCAACCTCAAAGTCGTATCCTCTCCTCTACTCCGAGGAAAATCGTTTCTGCGAGAACGAGGATCGCATTTCCATCACCGGGAAAATCGTGGTATGCCAAGCCATGACACCCCGATGCCTCAGTACTCAACCATTCGCAGCATAATGGATGCTGGAGCGGCCGGTGTGGTACTGTTCAATGATGAAGCCGATGGCTACTCCATTCTTCTTCAGGATTACTACTCGAGAGTGGTGCAGGTGGCCGCAGCTGACGGCATTGCTATCACAGGTTATGCGAAGTCGGCAGCGAGCAAAGCCGTGGCCACTTTCACATACAACAACACAGTGCTTGGTGTTCGTCCAAACCCGACCGTGGCGTCGTTCTCTTCACGGGGTCCATGCCAGACATTCTGGGCGTGCTCAAGCCAGACATTCTGGCTCCCGGGCTCAACATCCTCGCCGCATGGCTGCAAGAAACAAAATCTGCATCGAGGCCTTTCAACATCATATCAGGTACATCCATGGCAACACCACATGTCAGCGGTGTTGCGGCGCTCATCAAAAGCTTGCATCCCGACTGGTCACCGGCTGCCATCAAGTCGGCCATCCTGACAACGTCGGACACCTTCAACAACATCGGTGGCCCGATATTGAATGAGAGGCATGGTAAAGCCAGTGCGTACGATAGAGGCGCCGGCCATGTGAACCCGGCGAGAGCTGCCGATCCTGGTCTGGTGTATGATCTCGGCGTAACTGATTACACGGGCTACATCTGCTGGCTCCTTGGCAACAAAGGCTTGGTGACGATCGTGCACAACCCGAGCTTGACCTGCGAGAAGCTGCCCAAGGTCAAGGACATCCAGCTCAACTATCCAAGTATAACTGTGCCATTCACATCAACGCCATTCATCGTGAACCGAACAGTGACGAACGTTGGGCCAGCAACATCGATATACAGGGCGAAGGTGGACGCACCCAAGTCGATGACGGTGCGTGTTTCTCCGGATACACTGGTGTTCTCCAAGGCCCGGGAGAAGAAGACATTTAGCGTGTCGGTGAGCAGCCACCACGTGGATGAACAAGAATCCATGGAGGGAAGCCTGAGCTGGGTGTCCGAGAAACACGTGGTGAGGAGCCCGATCGTCGTCTCCCTTCGAGTCGGTGGTCCTACTCCCCTGCGATCACCATGAATGACTTTTGTGCTGTTAGATTAGTGGATGTTTTCATCTGGCCCTGTTTAATCAGTTCAAATGCATCGTCTCTAAGGAGAATGCTTGCTTGAGAAATAAAGGAGTTGCTGCGATAAGAAAATAGAACCAGAGCCCAGTTATTGATATCTTGTGAAGCATTTGGAGATAAAGAAACAGATCAAGACCGATGCGGGTCAGTGGGCGTTTCCCTCTTTAGTTTTGTTTTATGCTGCCGTTGGGTTCATTCGCTGGGTAGTAGTAGGTATTCAGTGTTTCTGCCTGGTTTAGAGAAATCTGATTCGCTAAGCACCAGCAGATTGGTCCACTGGAACGCCAAGTCCAGCCGTTCCTTCCATGCACACCCATTCTGTCATTTTCTTCCATTTCTTCATGCAGCTCCTACTAATATTTGTTCAAGAGTTTTTTGATAGAACTCGATCAGGTTTTGAGCGTAAGAGAAAATGACCCATTCAACCTCACCTAATTTCATGACTTCGATATTGCCATTTACTCCAATATTTTTTCTTCAGGAATCTGTTGATAGTACTCATTTTATGAGATGATAACACATCATAGGTGGGGATACAAAACCAGAAGCTGTTAATTTTGAAAAATTAGTTATCCTCCCAATTTACAGATATTTAATATATGTGTTAAAGACCATCCAGAAAATCGAAAAATACCATGTATCTTTTTCCCTACACCCCGCACCATAAACCCGGGTAGATACATTACCCACACTCATTCCTGCCATCCCACATAATCTTATCATATCTTCCAGATTTAACAGAAGTTAAACTCATTAATGTGTTACCATATGCTCTGGATTTGTCAACTGATTAATATATGCCAAAAGTAACACACAACACATTAATTATTCGTGTTGTATAAAGATTGCCCGGTGATTGATCCTATTCTGGCATTGCCATCATCTTCATCGTGTAGTTGTGTGGTTTGAGCCTCGAGGAATGGCGTCGTTCACAAATCTCTCAGTACCACTTCTCTTGCTCGCCATCCTCTTTCCTGCGCTCGCACTATGCTATATCAATCCAGCTGCCACAAGCGTACACCAAAATGCCACAAAACCCTCTGCTTATCGTGCTTACATCGTGCTCGTCGAGCCACCACGCTCGAATGCCGGCGAAGACGCCCATCGCCAGTGGCACAAGTCTTTCTTGCCGAGTTCGTTGATGGATGAGTCCAACGAGTCGCGCCTTCTCCATTCCTACACCGAGGTGTTCAGTGGCTTCGCCGTGAGGCTCACCGACGCCGAGCTCGATACGGTGGCCAAGAAGCCAGGGTTTGTGCGTGCATTCCCCGACCGGACCCTGCAGCTAATGACCACCCACACGCCAGAGTTCCTTGGGCTAAGGAACGACACCGGGTTCTGGAGCCAGGCTGGCTACGGGAAGGGAGTCATCATTGGACTGCTCGACACCGGCATCTATGCGACACACCCTTCTTTCAATGACCATGGAGTTCCACCACCCCCAGCAAGGTGGAAGGGCTCATGCAAGGCGGCCCGGTGCAACAACAAGCTCATTGGTGCCAAGTCATTCATCGAGGGTGTTGACTCTGGTGACGAAGAGGGACACGGAACGCACACCTCGTCCACGGCAGCCGGGAACTTCGTCACCGGCGCGTCATACCATGGTGTGGGTGTGGGAAAGGGCACTGCAGCCGGAATTGCTCCTAGCGCACACATCGCCATGTACAAGGTATGCGACAGTAGAGGCTGCGAGGAATCTGCCGTACTGGCCGGCCTAGAAGAGGCCATCAAGGATGGGGTGGACGTGCTCTCGTTCTCCGTTGGTGGCACCATGAGTCCCATCTATGATCAAGACCCCATCGCTATCGGCGCGTTTAGTGCTATGTCCAAGGGCATCCTCATGGTGTGTGCCGCAGGTAACGATGGTCCGGATCTGTTCTCGGTCACCAACGTCGCCCCGTGGTTGCTCACAGTCGCCGCCGGCTCCGTAGACCGGAGCTTCGGTGCCAGTGTGAATCTTGGCAATGGCAAGATCATCGATGGAGAAGCGCTTACCCAGAAAGCGAGTCCGAGCTCAAAGTCGCACCCTCTCGTCTACTCCGAGGAATGGCGGTACTGCAATTACAGTGATGACAGTGGCATCGCCGGTAAGATCCTGGTCTGCGAGAACACGAAGTCGGAGACTCAAAAGTCCAACGTCCGCAGAATAGTGGGTGCTGGTGCGTCCGGTGTGGTGTTGTTCAACGACAAAATCAGTGGCTACACCACCATTGTTCAGGATTACAACTCCAGTGTTGTACAGGTGACCGCGTCCGACGGTGGCATCCTCATAGCTTACGCCGCATCGTCGAAGAGCAGCTCTGTGGCCTCTCTCACGTACAACAACACATTGTTTGGTGTCCGCCCGGCCCCTGTCGTGCCTTTTTTCTCTTCGCGGGGTCCAAGTTTCACCAACCTCAACATCCTAAAGCCGGACATATTGGCACCGGGGCTCAACATCCTCGCTGCATGGCCGCCAAGCACGGCCTCCGGACAGGGCCCTTTCAACATCATATCAGGCACATCCATGGCGACGCCCCACGTGAGTGGTGTTGCGGCGCTTATTAAAAGCATCCATCCCGACTGGTCGCCAGCCGCCATCAAGTCTGCTATCCTAACGACGTCGGACATCGTTAATAGCACTGGCGGCTCAATCTTGGACGAGCAGCATCGAAAGGCCGGGGTGTTCGACACAGGCGCCGGCCTTGTGAACCCGGCGAGAGCCGCCGACCCTGGCTTGGTGTACGACCTCAGCGTCACTGAGTATGCCGGCTACATCTGCTGGTTCCTCGGTGACAGCGGCCTAGCAACCATCGTGCGCAACTCAAGCTTGACCTGCGGGAAGCTGCCCAAGGTCCAGCACGCGCAGCTCAACTACCCGACGATAACCGTGTTGGTTTCATCGACTCCGTTCACAGTGAACCGAACTGTGACGAACGTTGGGCCAGCGGATTCGACATTCAAGGCCAAGGTGGACGTGCCGAAGCCTCTGACCGTGCGTGTCTCCCCGGAGACGCTGTCATTCTCCAAAGCCGGAGAGAAGAAGACCTTCAGCATGTCTGTGAGCGGCGACCTGGGCAAGGAAGTACTGTATGTGGAGGGAAGCTTGAGCTGGGTATCGGAGAGGCATGTCGTGCGGAGCCCCATCGTCGCTCTTCCGGCCTCATCACCATGAATGATGTACGTGCCGCAAGATCACTAGATGTTTTATTTCTTCATGTTTAAGTCATCTTTCAGTATTTCTTTTGCGTCAACATAATAATAAATAAACAGTACCAATGGAACAAAAACTTGCATTATGATTTACTTACTGGTGCAAAGTTTTAAGTTATGCGATTCGAACCAGAGATGAGCGGTTGATACTTGGTCCTGCTGCTTAATGCCGCGGCATCTCTGCCTGTCTGAATTCTGAAACTCCATTACCTTTTTGTTCAGAGCAAGAAAACAAAGGTGGACGGAAACTTCTGAAACTCTGAAGTTGTATCCGTCCCTGTAAACTTCTGTTGGATATAGGAAACAGAGTAAATAAATGATATGGCCGTGTCCATCACAGGCAATCTGCAATTGAAATTATTTTCTCTTTGATGCAGATCTCCCTCTAAATGCTCAACAAAAGAAATGTGAAAATTGTTGGTGTTAATCTCGTCAGTAGGGTTTTATGGATGTGCAAGTTTGTGGGTTTCTTGGAGACATGCGTGAGTTTAAGTCTAGTTTGTGTTTGCCTTCACATATGAATACTTCAGTATGAGCGTATATATGCTAGATCCAAAATTCTGATCACTGGATATGCTAAAAAAAAAGTTAGAATGCACATCGCAAGTTTTTGAGTAATGCTAGTGCTATCAAACATTGTTGTTGCCACTTTCCATCAAGCACCAACATCCAGGCCGTAGTAGTACAATGCATTCTTGTTTTACAGCGGAAGGACTAACTAAATCTCATTCCAAAAACTGTTTCCCTGAGACGTTCAATCTTTCCGTTAGTCTGTGAGATCTTGAACATTGTTTTGGTTTTTTAACTGCAGGATATCATGCACTGCATTCTGTTACCGAGCTTCCATTGGCTCCTGTCTCATGGACATGTTTTCTTTGGCTGTTGTGGCACACACCTAATTCTTGATCTTTGATGCGAAGTCAGAAATATTATGGGAGTAGAATCTTTAGAATTTTGATTTGTACTTGCGAAGTTCTCCTATGATTCGTGCTTGGGAAGTTTTCCTTTGTTTTAGTGTTAATTATGGCATAATATTTTCTATGCCACAGCAAACTATTCGTATTGCTTATTCATGTTGTCCCCATATATGTAGAAAATGGCATGTCATGACATCCAATTCCTGTGTTTTAAATTTTAATAGATTCCAATGGCCCTAGCATTTCATAATCCGCCTTTTCCCTATTCCCGTGTTTTTGAAATATGCAAATTAAAAGGCTACTTAAAATTTGGGTTCTCCCATTTCTTGCCCAAAAGCATGACTCTAAGCTGTATGATAGAGTGGAGAATCGAACTTGCAACCCAAAGAGATGCTCTGCTGCAGAAACAACGCCCACCCAGAAAGGAACTTGCAACCTAGAGAGACTAACTGAAGAGTTGGTTTTGATTAGCTGATGTTTTCTTCTTCTCACATCTCACTCAGCATTTCCTCCCAAGTATAGGTTCCTAACGCCCTATGAACATGGCGGTGCAGGTGGAGGGGGAGGCCGGAGATGATCCGCGTCACCTGCTCCAGATTCTGCAACATCAAACACGACCATGAAACAGTAACGAGAAAGAAACTTTGCTCTGATGAAGAGACTTGATCGTCAGCGATCAGTGTCTGTTGTGGTGTTCGGCCGATAGCATTTGCGATATTTGAACAGGTTGTTGGTTTGTCGACAGAAAGCTGCCGTCTTATGCAAATGCCAGCAGTGGCAATCCACAAGTAAAGCAAGAATTCGTCTGGCTCTTATCCAATGTAGGAGGTTTCGGTTAAGAGGTTTAATCATGACTGGCTGAAGAGTTTGCAAGCACATATTATGCCTGTAGAAGCGCCATGGATGTGCAATCTTGCACACTATCTACGATATGGCTGATATCTGAAAAAAATGAAAGAAAGATGGGTTTGGTTAACCAGGCCCAACTGCTTTGGTCTTTGGATAAAGGGAAGAAAAGGATTGGGCCATGGTCCGACCCAACAACACCACCGGCCACGAAGAAAAAAATGTGTGATCCCTAAAAAAAAAGTGTGCCGTAGACGTACCTCCCTATCCAAACCCAATCTCCGCTCCCCCGGCGGCGCCGCCGTTCTGCACCAGGTCCGTCGTCGGCTTCTTATTCCTTGGGTCGGCATGACCTGATTTTTGTTCTCATTTCTTTTGAATGTACTGCTACTACTACAGGAGGTAAGGAAGGAAGGACGATCTTGCTTTGAGGTGTTGGATCTTTGATCGGAGATGAGCGCCCGGCGGTTTGTGAACCTGCTGGTGTCGGATTGCCAGAAATTCACCTACACGCTGCGGCGCTTCGACCTGTCCCGCAACCAGCTCTTCTACCCGACACCGGAAGAAGCGGCGGAACATGCCAAGGTGGTGCCTCCATTGACGGCCCTGCCCAACAGGCCAGACCTAATAAACAACCCCTCGGCGGTGGCGGGGGCGGGGGCGGGGGCCAAGGGAAAGAAGAAGAAGAAGATGATGATGATGATGATGAAGAAGCCGGTTTACATTCGGCTGCCGGCGGCCACGGTCACCATGAAACCGTCGATATGCGCGATGACCCCGTACGATCGATGGGGCAGGATGTACTGCTTCCCTCTCACCGAAACCAAGCTCTTCTTCGGCGACAGCTCCACGCGCATCTTCCGCTTCGACGCCGAGACCCACTGCATCGACACCATGCCCAGCCTCCACACGCCCAAGCGCCCCCCTTGGCCCTCTCCATCCCTCAGGATCCGGCCATCTCGAAGGAAGGCCAAGGTGGAGCCCTCTACATCATGGATAGCATCCTCAGGCCGCACAGCGAGGGCCAGGTCCAGTTCGAGGCTATCGTGTACCGCAGGCGCTACCACCCCACCTCCAGCAAGGCGTGGCACTGCGACGCCCTCCCGCCGCCGCCTTTCGTCCATGACCTGCAGGTTGGTAACAAACCGGCCTCCGTCTGCTCGTACGCCTTGGTTGGCGGACACACCATCTGCATCTCTGTCACGGGAGTCGGCATCTATTGCTTCGACACGGTGACTCGCGAGTGGAGCAAGGCCGGCGACTGGCTCATGCCGTTCCACGGCAGGGCGGGGCACGACCCGGAGCTCGGCCTCTGGTTTGGCGCCTCTCACAGCAACTCCCACCTCCCCTGCGCCGCAGACATCTCCGGCGTCCTGAGACTGAGAGGGGAGGGGCCGCTGCCGGAGCACACACGAATCTGGGCGGACACTGACGTGCCAGAGGGGTGGTACCCCACCCCGTTACGGTGGCTGCCCCACCAAACTCGTCAACCTGGGTTCCGGCAGGTTTTGCGTCACCAACTTCTTCGAAACTATGGCATATGATGAGCGCTGCGGCCACTGGTTGGTTAATGACATATTGGCTGTCTTCACGGGCATGGAGGTAGTGTTACCTACCGATGGCAATGGGAATGACAATGATGAGGGTGATTTCAAAGGCAACAACAATGGGAACGACAATAATGGCAATGGCGATTGCAAAGGCAATGCCAATGGGAACGACAACGTGTCACCTGGTGTCCGTATGATTAAGCATAAATCCAGATTTTGTGGGAGTCACGGCACCAACATGATCATGTCGGTGCTCTGATTCACATATTTTGAGGCATATATAACAGCATCTCTAGTTGGCTCTCCCATCAAATCTCTTCTAACTCCCTAAATTTTGGGGGTTAAACCCCTTCCGGCCCTTCCCTCAAACTTGCCTCTTCATGCTCAAATTTGTGGGGTAAAAGAGCTATTCTCCTGAATGCTTTTTCCTTCCCGACACTATTTTTTCCTTCGGCAGTCACCTAACAGCCGCTGTCCGTCACTTCCCATCTCCATGCCGGTGGCACCATGCCCTCTCTGCCATCCACCACAACCCTATGTGGCCCCTCGCGGCCCTAAAGAGATCAGTTCCATGAACCTGGGGCGGATGATACCTTTTGGTTGCAGTCGACCAGCTACTAATTATATTGAGAGCACCTCCAGCTTCCTGGTGGCGAGATAATTCGATCCAAACAGTGGTCCGTGGAGGACGAATTTTGCCGACTTCCTTGAATCCTTTCTAGCATGCGTTCTTCACGCTTGATGAGTCCCTTTTCAAATTACTTATGCATATCATCTACTGGCCAGAAAGTTGTTGTTGTGCGCATATCAAATTTGAGGAGTTAAGTTTTGATGGGTGGTTTGAGGAGTTTAATTTCAGGAAAAGGGCTAGAGATGGTCTAATAGTCTGCTCTCAGGCCATGTCTAGATGATTTATCCTTTTTTTTCTGTTTACCCATATATCCATTGTAAGAGACGTATGTATATTGGGACTTCATTTGTTATATGCGCGTAAGGGCCCAAAATTTCATGAATAAGAATTCTAGGATTTCATTCTTCTATCGCATTGGGATGTTTGAATTCTTGAATAAACTAATTTGAGAACAGTTGGATGCCGACAAAATCATCAAAGAGTGGCATTCTTTATTTCGATGTATTGGGACTTAATTTGCTATATATTCATGCTGCTCTTTTGTATCTCGTTTTCGCAGGAGCAATCTAACTTTGAGTAATCTCTCTGGGCAGAGAAACTGGCTCATGTTACTGTGGAGCATATCCAGCTTTTATCCAGATTTACTGTTGAGCAACTAATTGAGACACAACTTTTGCTACTGTCAAGTGACCTGTAAAGAAGAGCAGCTTATGTATAGTTGGAGTGCTGCCAGTAACTAAATCCATCCAGAGCTTGGCCGCCAACTCTGAATGTGTACTCTGAATCTACACGAGTATCTTATTGTGACTGCTTACTTTGATCAGAAGGAGATGGTGAATGTCTGGCAGTGGTTGTTCACTTGATTGCCAGGAACCACGATATGGTAAGTTCATCTTCCTGGGTCATGCCTAAAGCCCATGGCCAGGGCAAATTTCTGTTCTTGCATTTTCGACATGAATAAAGAGTTCAGGGCCAGCTATGGTCATGCATAGTACTGTAGTTAGATACCACAAATCTCAAAGAATGGATTTACACAGTAGGAACACAGTTTATTATAGCGTAAACAGCCCAAAACATAAACAGATTATTGGATCTTTATTGTGATGGATTTGAGCGAAGGGTCCTTGATACTGAGAGTACAATATCGCTTGATCACGCTAGAAAAGATTGTGTATTTCCCTTTTTTAGCGGAAACTAACTGTAGTCCTACGTGTGCCGCGGAAACAATCCCTTCGCTCCTCCCCGAAATCACGTTGATTATTACCTTCCCGCCCGTACTTTCCTTTTTTCACGCTGAATTAATTACCCGCACTTTCCTTTTTTTCCGCAGGTATTAATAACCATCTAAAAATAGAGCAGGTTGGGCAAAGAAAAATTGTATGCAGGGACTCAAACTGAGCACCTGTGACATGAAGCTAAGGAAGACCTCAATACACTAACCACTCCACACTGTCTAGGTACATGGTAAGTTGGATAAAGCTAAACTATTTGATCATGATATTTAGTACTGTATTTCTTAGTAAAATATACATTTTCTCTTTTTAATTCCATGAGTTTTCTCTATTTTATCATTGTTGTTCCACTTTATGATGGAAGTAGGTATCTCCGCCAACACTCGGATGACAGCGCAGATGATTTTGGTGATGTGATCAATGATTCTTCTAAAGAATATTCAGTCCGAGAGGTAGGAGATGTTGACGAAGGGAAGGTGGTAGGTCGTCTATGAAAGACGGTAATTTTTGGGCCGCAAACGTGATAATTTACGTACACACTGTGATAATTTTAGCCCAAGGTGAAAGAAGTTGTTGAAATATACCAACCGGTAATTTTCTATGTGAATAGCCTGGTAATTTATGCACCGCGGACCTGATAACTTACATGCAAACACGTTGGTAATTTTTAAACCAGAAAAAGTTGATGAAATATACCCCGGTAATTTCCGTGTGAATATCATGATAATTTACGCACCGCAAACATGATAACTTTTCCCTCCGCCGGAGGGAGGGGTTTTGATGAAGTATACCCTCGATAACTTCTGTGTAAATATGATGATAGTTTACGCATCACTGTCCTGGTAACTTCTTGCAAATAACATGATAACTCATACATCATAGACATGATAAATTATGTACCCAGTTCTGGTAACTTTGTCGGCGGGGTAGGGGTGGAGGGGAGTCGTTGAAACATACAACGGTAACTTCTATGCAAATAACATGATAAATCACACATCGTAGACATGATAAGTTATGTACCCAGTCCTGATAACTTTGTCGGTGGGGGTAGGGGTGGGAGGAGTTGTTGAACCATACCACGATAACTCTTATGCAAACAACATGATAACTCACACATCGCAGACTTGATAACTTATGTACCCGATCCTGGTAAATATGGCGACCGTGACGAGGGGGGGGGGGAGGGTGATGCTCCGCTAATTTCTGTGTAAATAACATAGTAGTAGAAACATACAAAATTGATAACTCCCATACAAACGCCACTGTAACTTTTGACCTGAATTTTTTTTGTTAAAAAACATACACCCGATAATTTCTCTGTAAATAACATGATGACGTATCATTGTAGACTTGATAACTAATATCTTACGTTTAAACACCATGGTATCTTTCATCCAAGGGGAAAAAGTTTTTGAAACATTTCACCGGTAATTTCTATGTTAAATTACCATACTTCCCCATGCTTTTAACCTTCTCGTACTGTAGTTACCAGCCTTATCATGGTGTAGTTATCATGTTGCTCAGACCATAGTTATCACGCTGGTCATTGCCAAAGTTACCAAGCCATACTTTATTTTTTCTTCTGATATGGCAGAAATAAGAAAGGTTCAAATAACATTGTCATTCTACAATAGACAACAACAAAAGGTGGCTTAGTTGGTTATTGGGCTTTATAGGTATAACATATACCTGGGTTCGAATCCTCTTTCAAGCACTTTTATTTTCTTTTCATATTATGCAGCGAAAAACCAGAAAAAACCACTAGCAATTTACTACGGTTTTTGAGAGAAGGAAAAAAAATTAGTGAAAGCGAGTGTGGGATGATAACGATCATGCAGGAGATAGAAAAAGGATCGTGCTGCATTGATTTTTTTTCTCATTGTTATCGCATATTTGCGTCTCACTGCATGCGTATTAAAGATGTTGTATGCTTTAATAGTACTGCTTTTATCACACAAAGTAAAGCTGTTGTATGCTCTTGCATGCGCTAGATATCCATGGGATTAACTTTTGCAGCATTAAAGTTGCATCCCATTGATCATTCTTTTTTTTTGCGGGATAATGTGGGTTTTATTCCTCAGAAACAGAATTACAGTCTGCTAGTACATCATGAGTAACTATGTCTGGCACACGGCGCAACCAACAAGCGGTGCTACCACCAGATCTTCCAATACTAGCTAAACTATGAGCAACTCTATTTTGATGACGCTCAATTTTCAACGGAATAAACCCACGCGAGTCCAGAGTTTTCTTGATCTCCAACATGAGATGACCATATGCAGAACGGTCCAACGAGTCATCAGTCAATGCAGCAACAACGGCCGCGTTATCGGATTGGATCACAATTGGCAATTCTGACCGCTGTATACTCATTGACAATCCTTCAAGAATAGCGCTAATCTCTGCTTCAAGGGCATCTTTGCAGTTGAACAGGTACCGATAAGCCGAGAAGATAACCTCCCCCTTGGAATCCCTAAGCACCATGCCGGACCCAGCTAGTCCTGTCTCCTTCACAAATGATCCATCCGTAGATAGTGCGACCCATCCCAGGGGAGGTTTTGGCCAGGGTGCACGTTTAGCACTAATAGGAGCCGGGATGGCCACCTGTTCATCGACGGTCATTTTTCCTTTAATGATATCCTCAATGCTGTGCTTCTGGGCCTGATTGAAAGAAGATAAATAGCTGCATAAAAAGTCTTTTGTGATGTCAAGCGGTGGAGTGGCTTTATGGTGCAACTGGTCATTCCGTACAGACCATATACGCCAAAGCAACATGATAATCATTGCACATATCTTCTCTGTCCTATCCGCAAGCAGTGACATTAACCATTCCGGCCCCGTGTAGATTAACTCATCATTAGTCGGGAGTGGCCAAACCTGCCACATTGTATTCCATATCGCGACAGAGCTTGGATATGTTATTAATGCATGAAATGAGTCATCCTTTGAATCTCCGCACAGCCGACAAACTTCAGATTCGCTAATGTGACGCTTTACTTTGCATGCTGCAGTAGCTAACACGCCAACCGAGACCTTCCATGCAAATGTTCTCATTTTATGTGGTACTTGGGCCTTCCACACCCAGTTCCAACATGCGCGATTCCCCTCAGGTCTTGAGCTGCTAGCACCTGGGTTGTGACGTCGTATGTGCTCCTACATCGCCCAATGGTAGGCCGATTTGACTGAGAATTGCCCAAACTTGCCCGGAAACCATGCAAGAAAATCATCATCCTGGCTCGGTGATGTTCGAATGCTCTAGATCACTTGCACGTCTACCGGCCAAAAATGTTCATTTAGAAGATCAATATTCCAATTACCTCTATGATCAAGAAACTCAGAAACTCTGTTCAGTCGACATCTTCTTTTTGGGGTAATTGGTTTTAGCACAGGCCCTCTTGGGATCCATGGATCTCGCCAAGTTTTGATACTATTGCCGTTACCCACTCTCCATATCATGCCTTTTTTCACCAGCTCTAGCCCATGTTCTATACCTGTCCAGACAGCAGAAGCATTGCCAGTAAACACAGTGTCCACCAAGCTGCCAGAAGGGTAATATTTGGCACACAACAGTCTCGCGACTAAACTTTCGGGGTGTTCAATTAATCTCTATGCCTGCTTGGCTAGGAGAGCTTGGTTAAAAGCTCTCATGTCCCTGAATCCCATTCCACCCATAGCTTTGGGTAGTATCATTTTATCCCAAGCAAGCCATGCCATTTTCCTCTTCCCATTCTCCACACCCCACCAGTATTGCCTTATCATGCGGGTCAAGTCATCACAAACTGACATGGGCAATTTAAAAACACTCATAACATATGTAGGTATTGCTTGTGCAACCGCCTTAATAAGAACTTCTTTACTTGCCATGGACATATACCTCTCGCTCCAATCCACTAGCCTCTTGCTCAACTTGGCTTGAAGTGGTTCTAATTTACCTTTGTTCATTCTCCCCTCTGGGACCGGAAGACCCAGGTATTTTGGTTCAAATACTTCCCGAGTAACTCCCAATATATTTTTAACTTCATTTGAGGTCGTCACTGGGCAATTGTCTGCAAACAAGATGGAACACTTCGCCGGGTTAATGAGTTGTCCCGTAGCCTCCGCATATGTGTTCAACACCCCCTTGACAATTGTCGCTTGTTCAGAACTCGCCCGAAAGAAGAGCAATGTATCATCCGCAAACAGAAGATGAGAAATTTCCGGAGCTCTTCTACAAATTTTTAATGCTTCTAGGCCATCATCTCGTATTGCTTTATGTAACAAGGCGGACAAAGCATCAGCCACAAAAAGAAATAAGAAAGGTGATAAAGGATCACCTTGTCGAAGTCCCCTTGTCGGTGTAAACTGGGCCAACAACTTCCCATTAAACTTGACTGAATACTTCACTGATTTAACACATTCCATGATCCGGCTCATCCATGTACCTGAGAAGCCCCACTTCAGAAGTGCCTTCTCCAAGAAATCCCAATCGACGCGATCGTAAGCCTTCGAAAGATCCAACTTGTACACACAATAACTCTGACTTTGAAGAGCAGATTGGATATGATGTATACACTCAAAGGCAATAATTGTATTATCAGTGATAAGTCTCCTTGGTATGAATGCACTTTGGTTCTCCGAAATAAGATCCGAGAGAAGAGGCCGCAGTCGGTTTACCAAACATTTGGAAACAATCTTATATATGACATTACAGAGACTAATAGGTCTAAAATCCTTCAGGTCAGCCGGTGAATTTACCTTAGGGATAAGAACTATAGCCGTGTCATTGACTCCTGCTGGCATCTTTCCGGTTGCAAAAAATTCCAATACGGCTGCTGTAATCTCCTCCTTCAATATGTTCCAGTTCCGCTGAAAAAACCTCGCTGGGAAGCCATCTGGTCCCGGCGCCTTAATGGGGCCAATTTGGAATAGCGCATCCGCCACTTCCTTCTCCGTGAATGGCGCATCAAGTAACTCATTCATATGGGGTGTAACCTTTGTATCGATACACCCTAAAAGAGCCTCATATGTCAAGGTAGGATCCTTAGTGTACAACTCCTGAAAATAAGAGCTAGCCATCACCTCCATATCACTAGGAACAGAACTCCATGTACCATCACTTTTGCGCAGTTGCCTGATAAGATTCTTCCTAGCACGCCACACTGCCTTTCTATGGAAATAGTGTGTGTTCTTGTCCCCCTCCTTTAACCAAGTGATACGTGACCGTTGAAGCCACAACATCTCCTCACGGTACAAAAGTTCATCCAAAACAAACATCTTTTCTTTAATCACCGCTCTCTCTTCATTATTTAATTGCAAATCCTCTAGTTATGTACGCAAGCGTTCAATCTGTTTAGAGACATGACCAAAATGTTCTCGACTCCATTCCTTCAGTTCTGTCATAACTGTTTTGAGATTTGCAGCAACATCTCCTAAGTTGCTAGCTTTCTTTTTAGACCAAGCATTAGCTATTACACCGGGGAGAGCAGAATGCCTCTCCCACATAATTTCGTATCTTGCACCACTTCTCCATCGTGAGTACGGTTTCTGCGATTCCATCTGGATCAACAACGGTGCATGGTCTGAAACTGGCGACACAAGATGTCGCACCCGAGCGGCTGGGAACAAATCTCTCCATGCCTCATCCGAGCACCCTCGGTCTAATCGTACTTGGACGTTCCTATTATCAAACTGATTGTTATTGTATGTAAAAGGGACTCCCACAAATCCCATATCCATCAACTCGCAGACTTCCAAGCAATCCCGAAAAGCCTCCATCTGAGCCGGACTACGCTGTGTGCTTGATAGATGTTCATGTTGCCACATACATTCATTGAAGTCTCCGCATACGAGCCACGGATCATTTGAGACCCCTCGCAACCTAGTAAGGTGATTCCACATGTTTCTTCTGTTCTCGACCCTAGGTTCTTCATAAACAAATGTAACCCGCCATTGTTTATCTATCCCCGGATCAAATACCTGTACATCTATGAATCTAGCACAAGCCTCCAGAACTGTCACCTGCAGCGTCTCATCCCAAAACAGACCAAGTCCACCTCCTTTCCCAACTGAATCAACACCTCGGAAGCCACGGAGCCCAAGTCTCCATCGCAGTTTCTCTACTTTTACCACAGCCTGTCTAGTCTCACAGAGAAAGACGAATCGGGGTGAATTAGCCCTCACCAGGGCTAGTAAGTCACGAACTGTCCGGCGGTTTCCCACGCCCCGACAGTTCCAAACAAGATAGTTCATTGCTCCCAGCAGTATTTGCACGTACCAACTCTGATAACCAAAGCCAAACACTCCCGTGAGGCCACACACCAGCACAAGGCTATGGCAATCCCAGGATCAGAACAATACTAGACAGCTTGATGGAACAAGCCGGCTAGGAAACAAGACGACACCTTGGTCATGAAGCAACGTTCACGCAGGAGTCGGAGAAAAAAACAGCCGAACTGACGAACAGACCGGCTGGAGATGATGACGATCCACCTGCCGCACAGCGGAGGGGTCGGACTGGGCAGCGGCGACGCCGCCGCCGAAGTGGCGGCCGGCGGCGGCCGCAAGACCTAGATCGCCTTTTCTATCGCCAGACCTTCACGCAAATAACGCAAATAACGCCAGACCTAGATCATTCGTACTATATAAATGAAGACCATCGGGTACTGGCTGGACAGAACCTCCATCGCCATCTTCTTCCTCGGTCGTGTAGGTGTGCCTAGCTTCAGCAATGGCATTCTTGACAAATCTCATACTACTGCCACTTCTCTTGCTCGCCAACTTCTCTCCTACACCTTCACTGTGCTATGTTAGTCCATATGCTGCAAGGGTACATCAAACTGCTACACAAACATCTGCTTACCACACTTACATTGTGCTCGTTGAGCCACCTCCCCCAGGTGTCGACGAAGAGGGGCATCGTCGGTGGTACGAAACTTTCTTGCCGAGCTCACACATCGGTGAATCTGGGGAGCCACGTCTCCTCCACTCCTACACCGAGGTGTTTAGTGGCTTCACGGCGAAGCTCACAGAGGCTGAGCTCGATGTGGTCGCCAAGAATCCCAGGTTTGTGCGCGCGTTCCCAGACCAAACGCTGCAACTCATGACCACACACACACCGGAGTTTCTCGGACTGAAGAATGGCACCGGATTTTGGAGCGATGCAGGCTACGGGAAGGGAGTGATTGTCGGGCTACTCGACACCGGGATCTATGCATCACACCCTTCGTTCGACGATCATGGTGTCCCACCACCCCCGATGAAGTGGAAGGGCTCATGCAAGGCGGTCAGGTGCAACAACAAGCTCATCGGTGCCAAATCAGGTGTTGGAGATGATGGCTCGTACGATTATGACGGGCATGGAACACACACCTCATCCATTGCCACCGGGAACTTCGTCACCGGTGCGTCAGACCATGGAGTGGGCACGGGCACTGCTTCTGGAATTGCTCCAGGTGCCCACATCGCCATGTACAAGGTGTGCACCAATAGGGGCTGCAAAGTATCCATCATAATGGCCGGCATGGACGCGGCCATCAAGGATGGGGTGGACGTGCTCTCGCTGTCTCTCGGTAGCCGAACCACTGTCAGCTTCATAAATGACCCCATCGCCATCGGTGCATTCAGCGCAATATCCAAGGGCATCATTGTGGTGTGTGCGGCTGGCAACAGAGGTCCCACTCCACGATCGATCACAAACGATGCGCCGTGGTTGCTCACGGTTGCTGCCGGCTCGGTGGACCGGAGATTCGACGCTGGCGTGCATCTCGGCAACGGCAAGCGCATCGACGGGGAAGCACTTACCAAGGTGACAAAGCCAACCTCAAACCCGTACCCTCTCCTCTACTCCGAGGAACATCGTTTCTGCCAGAATGAGGATCACGGTTTCGTTGCTGGGAAAGTAATTGTTTGCCAGGCCACGACACCAGCGAATCAGTATTCTGACATTGCGAGGCTAATGGCTGCCGGTGCGGCTGGCGTGGTGCTTTTCAATAATCAAGCCGCCGGCTACACCATTGCTCTTCATGACTACAAGGCGGGGGTGGTGCAGGTGACCTCTGCCGATGGCATCACCATTGCAGCTTACGCGAAGTCAGCAACGAACGGTGCCGTGGCAACTTTCACATACAACAACACAGTGTTGGGTGTTCGTCCGAGCCCGGTCGTTGCGTCATTCTCTTCCAGGGGTCCAAGCTATATCACCCCCGGCGTGCTCAAGCCAGACATTCTTGCGCCCGGGCTCAACATCCTTGCGGCATGGCCAGGACCTTCTTTCAAAATCATATCAGGTACGTCCATGGCAACGCCACATGTCAGCGGTGTTGCGGCTCTTATCAAAAGCTTGCATCCTGACTGGTCACCGGCTGCCATCAAGTCGGCCATCTTGACAACCTCGGACGTTGTCAACAACATCGGCGACTCGATCTTGAACGAGAGGCATGGTAAAGCCAGTGCCTACGATAGAGGTGCCGGCCATGTGAACCCCGCGAGAGCCGCCGACCCTGGTCTGGTGTACGACCTCGGCGCGACTGACTATGCAGGCTGCATCTGCTGGCTCTTCGGCGACGAAGGCTTGCGGACCATTGTACGCAACTCGAGCTTGACATGCGCGAAGCTGCCCAAGGTCAAGGACGTTCAGCTCAACTACCCTACTCTAACTGTGCCGTTAGCATCAACGCCTTTCACCGTGACCCGGGCAGTGACGAACGTCGGGCCGGCACATTCTACTTACGCCGTCAAGGTAGACTCACCAAGCTCTATGAAAGTGTGTGTCTCCCCAAAGACACTAGTGTTCTCCAAGGCTGGAGAAAAGAAGACGTTCAGCGTGACAGTGATCTGCCAAGGCGTGGGTGCATCGGAAACCTTTGTGGAGGGAAGCTTGAGCTGGGTGTCGAAGAAGCATGTTGTGCGTAGTCCCATTGTCGCCGTCCGTGGAGCAGGAGGTCATGCTCCCGCTCCATCACCATGAACGATGTCCATGCCCTGAGATTTAAGGCTTAGTGTTTTTTTGTGTCAGATCAAACATGGCAATGGAATAAGATTTGTGTGATTGTGTCGTCTCAGTTTGTTTTTCTAATAAAAGTTTTACTAAGAACTTCAGAATCTTGTGACATTCTGTTGTTGTTTAATCCTTATAACCTCTTGTCGGATAAGGAACAGTACAAACAAGTGAAATATAGGCTCAGTTGTGTGTGTAGAGCACAGACAATCTGTAGTTAAACTCTCAAGACTGCTGAGGCACAACAATCACCCTGTTGGCTCTTGAATTTTCAAACTGAACCGAAAACTTCCTATTTGACACCTTTCCGACTTTCAGCTTTGATTAAAGTCAAGTTTCTACCGATTTACTGAACTTGTGCTTCAACCCAAACATTTAACAGGGAGAAAGATGTGCTAATGCGGCAAATTTTTCTCAAGTGGCTTGTCACATCCCAAAATGACACGCTGATTTGGATCCATGTCAGCAAAACGAGTATTCGGACTGCTTGAATGTTTGAGCGGATAGAATGGACTAAAGCTATTAGCCGTTCTGGTCTTGTATGTTGGACACAAATAGGGTTCAGGACAACTCCTGCATAGTGGTTAGATACCACTCATCAAAGAAAGAGGAGCTGATTGAATCCTAAAGATTTCACAGTAGCTGGTTTGAATTGACTAAAGGGCCTTCAATGTAGGTGACACCTCTACATTGCTGAACCACACACAACAGGACTGCATAAATATATGTGTTAAGAAGACAGCAAGTAGTAGAAACTGAACATCCATCCACTAATAAGGCCAGTAAAATGCCACTCGATCATCAGTACTAATACACTAATAGATCATTAAGTCTTTAGCACAGTCACACCAAGAAAAGGTGCTGAAAATAGCCGTTTCAATTTGGTGATCAGTTCGACCTCACCTGATCTCATTTCTGTCACTACTACTATATTGACATTTATGACATGATACCTGTTAGATGTGTATAGTCTCTTTTCGGTATATCCTCATTGTATAAGGGGTTTACTGCACTTTACCACACATGTATATGTATTGGCCTTTGGCTCTCAGTAAAGTCAAATGCCATTCATCCAACATGGTATCAGATGTTAGGTTCCCTTCTCTCCTGCACGCTGCAACTCCGTGCTAGCTCCTCCCCTGATTCGCCCACTGCCAGGTCCGGCTCTTCTTGCCGCGGATCCGGCCGTCCCGGCTCTCCTCTCCGCGAATCCGTCCGTCTTGGACCTTCTCGCTGCGGCTCCGGCCGTTCTGGCCCTCCTCTCGACGAATCCGTCCGCCCCGGAACTCCTGCCGCCGGGCCGCTGTTGCTCCCCTGCTCCGTTTCGGCTTCGCTCGAGACTGGCCGCCGCTCGAGTTCTCCGCGAGGGGGCTGTTCCATCGGGCCTGCTCAGCTTGAGTTCTGCTTCGAGCGGGGCTGCTGCTCTGCTTCGAGCGGGGGTCCCCAACCCGCCTGCTCTGCTTCGCGCGGGGGTCCCCAACCTGCCCGCTCTGCTCGAGCTCGAGCCGCTGACCCCGCTCGCCTCGATTGCCCGAGCGAGGGCGTGAGTGAGCGCCGAGCGCTCGTGTTTCTCTCGATCCCGATCCCGATTGGGTTTTCCTGTACACGTTGATTTCAAAAAAGAGAGAGAGAGAAGGCAGAAACAGCACAAAGGGATACCTCAGTATGTCATCTTCGGGCTATGTGGCTGTTCCTCGCTGCTTGGTGATCTTTGATGGCACCAACTATGATGAGTTCGCCGGTTTCATGCGTATTCATATGCGCGGTCTTCTGCTGTGGGGTGTTCTCTCTGACGAGGTACCCTGTCCGCCGTGCCCTGTTGCTCCGATGGCGCCAGTACCGCCGGTGATTGCTGCTGATGCTTCTCAGGCTGATCGGGATGCAGCCAAGACTCTTGATGATGCTGCAGTTGATACTTATGATCAACAGGTATCTGCCTATTCTGATGCTCTTTCTGTCTACCGGGATGATCTGTCTGCTTACACTCAGTGGTGCAATGATGATGCTCGAGCGGCTGCTGTTCTCACTGCGAGTGTTCTCCCTCAGTTTGCTTCGGAGTTCATGGGACTTGGCACAGTTGCAGCAATGTGGTCTTATCTGTGTCAGCGCTATCAGCCCTCTGGTGATGCTCTCTACCTATCTGTGATGCGTCAGGAGCATGCACTTCAGCAAGGTGATTCTTCTGTTGATGAGTTCTATTCACAGTGCTCTGCCATCTGGCGCCAGCTTGACTCTCTTCGGACAGTTGTTTGTGGAACCTGTCGTTGATGTCAGACTACTCAGTCTGATCTGGAGTTTCAGCGGGTTCATGAGTTCTTATCTTGTCTCCGGTCTAAGTTTGAGCCTCGACGTGCTCACTTGCTTGCTTGTGGTCGTGTTCCTATCTCGGAGGTACTTGCCGAGCTTCGTGCTGAGGAGACTCGCCTTTGCTCTGCTGGGTTGCTTCTGGTTCTGTCAGTGCTGGCCGCCCGAGCTCCTGTGACGTCTGCTCGCCTCACTGCTCCGCCGCTCCTGCCTACTCCTCCAGGGGGGTCAGCCATCCTCCTTATGCTGAGAAGGGCACGTCGTGCCGTGACACCTTCTGTGGTTACTGCTCCCGGTCAGGTCACCCAGAGTCTGATTGTCGCCAGAAGAAGCGAGACCAGAGGCGCTCCCCTTCTAGTGGGACTCCTGTGTCTTCCTCGACTCCGTCCCTCATTGATCAGGACATTGTACGCCTCAAGCGTCTACTTGGTTCATCCGGCTCCTCGTCGACTGGTTCTGTTGCTGCAGTGACCGCATCCCCTTCATCACCATCGCAGCCACCTACATAGTCATGTACATCCTCGTGGGTTCTTGATTCTGGAGCTTCTTTTCATATGTCTCCTGATTCTTCCGCGCTGTCTTCTCTTCGACCTCTTGATTCGCCTGTTAATGTTCTTACCGCCGATGACACACCTCTCCCTGTTGCTAGTCGTGGTATTCTTTCCACTCCTTCCTTTTCGGTTCCGAGTGTTTCACATGTTCCTCGTCTTACCATGAATTTTTTTCTGCTGCCCAACTTACTGATTCTGGTTGTCGTGTCATTCTTGATACCGACTCTTGCTCTATTCAGGATCGTCGCACCAAGGCTTTGGTTGGTGCTGGCCCTTGGCGCCGTGAGTCAGAGGGTCTTTGGGAGGCCGACTGGCTTTGTGTTCCTTCCGCTGCCACCACTTCTGCCAGCTCCCATGCTCTTGCTGCCTCTTCGTCCGCGTCCTTCCAACAGTGGCATCATCGCCTTGGTCACCTCTGTGGCTCTCGCTTGTCTTCTTTAGTCCGTCAGGGCCTCTTAGGGTCTGTATCTGGAGATGTTTCTTTAAATTGTAATGGTTGCAAACTGGGCAAACAGACGCAGTTACCTTATCCCACCAGTGAGTCGGTATCTCAGCGTCATTTTGACTTAGTTCATTTTGATGTTTGGGGTCCTGCTCCCTTTGATTCGAAAGGTGGTCATCGCTACTATGTCCTATTTATTGATGATTTCTCTCGCTACACTTGGCTCTACTTCATGAAATCTCGTGGTGAGGTTCTCTCTATATACAAACGATTTGCTGCCATGGTTCACACCCAGTTTTTCATGCCCATTCGTACTTTTCGTGCTGACTCCGCTGGAGAGTTTATCTCCCAGCTGTTGCGTGGTTTTCTCGCGGAACAGGGTACTCTTGCCCAGTTCTCTTGTCCTGGTGCTCATGCTCAGAATGGTGTTGCTGAACGTAAGCATCGTCATTTGCTTGAGACCGCTCGTGCGATGATGATTGCTGCTTCTCTTCCACCCCATTTTTGGGCTGAGACTGTTTCTGCATCCACCTATCTCATCAACATTCAGCCATCGACTGCCTTGCAGGGTGGTATTCCTCTGGAATGCCTCACTGGTTGCTTTCCTGACTACTCCGCTCTCAGTATGTTTGGCTGCGTATGCTATGTTTTTCTTGCCCCCCGAGAACGCACCAAACTGTCTGCTCAGTCGGTTGAGTGTATTTTTCTTGGTTACAGTGATGAGTACAAGGGCTATCGATGTTGGGATCCTGTGGGTCGTCGCCTGCGCATCTCGCGTGATGTGACTTTTGACGAGTCTTGTTCCTACTACCCACGTCCTTCTTCCTCGAGTTTCTCTGTGGATGATCTCTCTTTCCTTCTCCTTCCCGATACACCTTGCTAGCCTTCTGTGTCATCTCTTCCTCCACCATTCCTCATTCCTTCTCCTTCACCACCGACCCCACCTTCTCCATCCTTCTCATCCACCTTCTCGCCATC
The DNA here is from genome assembly GCF_056163025.1 of Triticum urartu. Classification (NCBI taxonomy): domain Eukaryota; kingdom Viridiplantae; phylum Streptophyta; class Magnoliopsida; order Poales; family Poaceae; genus Triticum; species Triticum urartu. Next base: position 61,571,421 of record NC_141874.1, on the reverse strand, counting down.
ATCCCCAGTTCGCCGCCCTCTCTCACCGTTCCCTCTCCACTATACTCGTCGCCCTCATCCTGAGGATGCCTCCTCTGACGTGCCTTCCACCTCTGGTGCACCTCTTCTCACGCCTCCCCCGGTTCACAATCTCCGGGCTCGGCCTCGCCCCCCGCCTGATCGCTACTCTCCTGATCGGTATGGTCTCTCTGTCATTGCTGAGCCCACTTCCTATCGGACTGCCATGACTCAACCTGAATGGCAGCTTGCGATGGCCGAAGAACTTGCTGCCCTTGAGCGCTCTGGCACATGGGAGCAGGTTTCCCTCCCTTCCGGTGTTCGTCCCATCACCTGCAAGTGGGTCTACAAGGTTAAGACTCGCTCCGATGGTTCTCTTGAGCGCTACAAATCTCGTCTTGTGGCTCGTGGTTTTCAGCAGGAGTAGGGACGCGACTATGATGAGACATTCGCTCCTGTGGCTCACATGACCACTGTCCGCACTCTCCCTGCTGTGGCTTCTGTTCGTCAGTGGTCTATCTCTCAACTTGATGTCCAGAACGCCTTTCTCAATGGCGAGCTGCGTGAGGAGGTTTACATGCAGCCCCCACCGGGGTATTATGCTCCTGACGGTATGGTCTGTCGACTTCGGCGCTCCCTCTATGGTCTTAAACAGGACCCTCGCGCTTGGTTTGAGCGTTTTTCCTCTGTGGTGACTGCCGCTGGTTTCTTGCCAAGTGATCATGATCCCGCGTTGTTTGTTCACACGTCTCCTCGTGGTCGTACCCTTCTCCTTCTTTATGTTGATGACATGATCATCACTGGTGACGACTCTGACTATATTGCCTTTGTTAAGGCTCGCCTTCATGACCAGTTCCTCATGACTGATCTTGGTCCTCTTCGCTTTTTTCTTGGGATTGAGATCTCCTCGACCTCTGATGGCTTCTACATCTCTCAAGAGAAATATATTCAGGATCTTCTTGCTCGAGCTGCTCTCAGTGATGACCGCACTGTTGTGACTCCTATGGAGCTCAACGTTCAGCTTCGTGCCTCTGATGGTGACCCTCTTCCTAATTCCACTCGCTATCGTCACCTTGTTGGTAGCCTTGTCTATCTTGCTATTACGCGTCCTAACATCTCCTATCTCGTTCACATCCTGAGTCAGTTTGTTTCAGCCCCCACCTCTGTCCATTATAGTCACCTTCTCCGTGTTCTACGATATCTTCGTGGCACGATCTCTCAGCGTCTTTTCTTTCCCTGCTCCAGTTCTCTTGAGCTCCAGGCTTACTCTGATGCTACCTGGGCTAGTGATCCCTCTGATCGACGCTCACTGTCTGCTTACTGTGTCTTTCTTGATGGCTCTCTTATTGCCTGGAAGACCAAGAAACAGACTGCAGTTTCTCGCTCGAGTACAGAGGCTGAGCTGCGTGCCATGGCTATGTTGACAGCTGAGGTGATCTGGTTACGATGGTTACTTGAGGATTTTGGTGTGTCTGCTACTACCTCGACTCCCTTACTGTCAGACAGTACTGGTGCTATCAGTATTGCGCGTGACCCGGTGAAGCACGAGCTCACCAAGCACATCGGTGTGGATGCCCACTTTGTGCGTGCTGCTGTCCAGGATCAGACTCTCGCTCTTCACTACGTGCCCTCTGAGTTACAGTTGGCTGACTTCTTCACGAAGGCACAGACTCGAGCGCAGCATACCTTTTTCCTCCCCAAACTCAGTGTTGTTGATCCACCATGAGTTTGAGGGGGGGGGGGGTGTTAGATGTGTATAGTCTCTTTTCGGTATATCCCCATTGTATAAGGGGTTTACTGCACTTTACCACACATGTATATGTATTGGCCTTTGGCCCTCAGTAAAGTCAGTTGCCATCCATCCGACAATACCTATACTATATATCACGGGCATTGATCTATATCATGTTAAATTTGAGTCTTTCATAGAAAAGCGATCTCAGTGGATTGATATTTCCTTATCGTTCCAGGCCAGATCATTGTGTATCAGCATGCACATGTCTGGTCTCCCACATGGGTATTAGCAGAGAGGACAATCTTAAGCGCCTCTTGCACGACTCCCGCGCACAGGCGATTAGGGTTCCCCTGCCTCCATTGACGCCACCGCCGGTCTGCCTCGCCAAGGCTGGAGAAAAGAAGACGTTCAAGGTGTCAGCGAACTGTCAAGGCGTGGGTGCACCAGGAATCTTTGTGGAGGGAAGCTTGAGCTGGGCGTTGAAGAAGCATGTTGTGCGCAGTCTCAGTTTTGTTTGCATTGTTCCTTATTCGACAAAAGGTCACACGAAGGGGCGTTAATTTACTATATACTCCTGCTGCTCTTTTGTATCTCGTTTTGGCAGTATCAATGTCTTTTTTTTGAAAAGGAGGAAGACCACTAGCCTCTGCATCTGGACGATGTATACAACCACTTTATTAATTATTCACAAAGACCTTATAAAGTAGTACATCAGTAAGTCTGAAGCCACCATCTTGACAACATCTGTTGCTACTTCTATCCACTTAATGAAGGGGTGCAGATAGTCCGAGCCTAATACCAAACAGACCTCGCACCTAAGACTAACATCTAAAACCGAAGGCCCAGCCAAGCCATATACCTGGTCTAGGGCACACACTAGTCCGGCTCACTCTCAGAGGACGCCGCCGCCGTCTTCCACCGATCCACCTTCAGAGCAGATACCGACGCCACCACGATGCCATATACTGACGCCATTGTTAAGTGATCTGTAAAGAAGAAGAGCTTATATATAGTGGGCTAACCCCATCAAGAGTTCAGTGCCCAACCAGCCGGTGCCGTATCTTATGGTGACGGCTCCAACTCTGAATGTGTACTATGAATCTCCACAAGCATCTTTCGGTGACGGCTTACTTCGATCAGACGGAGATGTTGAATGTCTGGTAGTGGCTGTTTTTGTCAGGAACCACGTTATGGTAATTGTTAAGCTGATCTTCCTGGCCTCATGCCCAAGGCCATTAGCAAGGACAAGTTTATGTTTCTGCATTTTCGACATGAATAAAGAGTTCAGGATCAGCTATGCTCCTCGAAAGAAGAGGAGCTGATTAAATCTTAAACAATTCACAATAGTAACTCAGGGTGGACACGGTCCGGGCCGGTCCGGTCCCTGACCGAGCCGTCCTTTGGACTGGCCGTCGGCGGTCCGGACCGGACCGGACCGAGCAGGGTCATGGTCCTGTTTTCAGGGACCGGACCGGCAGGGACGAAGCCCGAGCCGGACCGAGCGGCTCGTTTGGACCGGCCGGAGTTCACCACAGAGCATGCGCCGGAGCATGGCGACGCGGGGAGGGCGCTGGAGGCAGCGGGGCTCGTCATGGAGATGTCCAGCGTCTTCTGTGACTCACGGTGGACGGCACGGCGGCCAGGCAGAGCTCGGGCAGCAACGGCGACGACGAATCTGGCACGACGGCCGGTGCACGACGGCCGGTGTACAATGACGGTGTAGGGCCTCCCGCTTCAAGTTCTACCTTCCAGATGATAGATCCGAGCATGGTGCATCCACTAGACATGCTTTCTAGTGTCAGAGAGGCCGGTGGCCGCGCGGATGAACGACGGCGGCGCAGACCAGCGCACGGCCGACGTGCCCACCATGCGTCCGCCACGCAGCTCTGGTCACACGCTCGCCACGCGCCCGCCACGCCCCTGCCTCGTCCTGACATGCCCTCGCCATGCTCTCGCCATGCCACAGCTCGTGTTCGTCGGTCCGCTCGGTCGGCTCGGTTAAAGCCCGGATCGGACCGAAGCTTTGTCGGGCTGGTTTGCTGAGCTTGGACCGGCCGATTTTTTCAGCGGGCCAGGACCGAGCCGGCCCGAGCCGAGCGGGCCACGAGCCGGACCGCCGGACCGGACCGTGTCGTCCACCCTGAGTAGTAACACAGTCATCTCATTAGAGGGTAAACAATTTGAATCCCAAAACATAAACAGATTATGGATCGTTATTATGATGGATTGAGTGAAGGGTCCTTAATACTGAGTGAACAATGCCGCTTGATCATACTAGTTAAGCAGATTAAATCTGTAGCGATATTATCATTTATGAGGCGATATATAACATATCGCCCGATCTCTCACCACTTTGATATTGTCATTTGTGAGGTGATATATAACACATCATGATAAAGCACCAGCTGTTGGTTTCGAATCCTGAATTATCTTCCAATTTAAACCAATAGTCCAAATGCGTCCACACGAAATAATCTTCAAGATCATGCCGAAAATCGAAAAAGATCATGCATTTCTCCCCACATATCCCACAACATAAACTCTGTAGATACACTACCAGTACTGATCATAAACATGTGGTAATCTATTATACGATATTAAATTTGAGTCATTGATTTTCTGAAATTTCTGCTCATATTGTAATATATATATAATTCATGCAGGAGATAGAAAAACGATAGTAGTGCATTGATTTCGTATATTTGTGTATCAGCATGCACATATTAAAGCTATTGTATGCTTTACTACTGCAAGATATTCAAGGGATTAACATCTGCATCATGAAAGTTGCAGCACATTGATCATTCGTGATGTATAAATGAGGAACACCGGGTGCTGGCCGGACAGACACTCCATCGCCATCGTCTTCCTCAGTTGTGTAGGTGTGCCTAGCTTCCAGCAATGGCGTTCTTGACAAATCTCATCATACTACTACCACTTCTCTTGCTCGCCACCTTCTCTCCTACACCATCCCTGTGCTATGTCGGTCCATCTGTTGCAAGGGTACATGAGGGTGCTACACAAGCATCTGCCTACCGCACTTACATTGTGCTCGTCAAGCCACCTCCCTCAGGTACCAACGAAGAGGGGCATCGTCGGTGGTACGAGACTTTCTTGCCGAGCTCACACATCGGCGAATCTGGGGAGCCGCGTCTCCTCCACTCCTACATCGAGGTGTTCAGCGGCTTCGCGGCGAGGCTCACAGAGGCTGAGCTCGACGCGGTCACCAAGAAGCCAGGGTTCGTGCGCGCGTTCCCAGACCGGACGCTGCAGCTCATGACCACGCACACGCCGGAGTTCCTCGGGCTGAGGAACGGCACCGGATTTTGGAGCGACGCAGGCTACGGGAAGGGAGTGGTCATCGGGCTGCTCGACACCGGGATCTATGCAACACATCCTTCGTTCGACGATCATGGTGTCCAATCACCCCCGACAAGGTGGAGGAGCTCGTGCAAGGCGGTCAGGTGCAACAACAAGCTCATCGGTGCCAACTCATTTACTGGAGATGACGACTCGTACGATTACGTGGGGCACGGAACACACACCTCGTCCACTGCCGCCGGCAACTTCGTCACCGATGCGTCAGACCATGGCGTGGGCACGGGCACTGCTTCCGGAATTGCTCCAGGTGCCCACATCGCCATGTACAAGGTGTGCACCGCCGAGGGCTGCCAAGAATCCGCCGTACTGGCCGGCCTGGATGCGGCCATCAAGGATGGGGTGGACGTGCTCTCGCTATCTCTCAGTAGTCTCGCCGGTGTCAGCTTCAATAAGGACCCCATCGCCATCGGTGCGTTCAGTGCTATATCCAAGGGCATCATTGTGGTGTGTGCGGCTGGCAACAAAGGTCCCACTCCACGGTCGGTCTCCAACAGTGCACCGTGGTTGCTCACGGTTGCCGCTGGCTCAGTGGACCGGAGATTCGACGCTGGCGTGCATCTCGGCAACGGCAAGCGCATGGACGGAGAAGCATTTACCCCAGCGATAAAGCCAACCTCAAAGCCATACCCTCTCTTCTACTCCGAGGAACATCGTTTCTGCCAGAATGCGTATTACGGTTCAGTTGCCGGGAAAATAATTGTTTGTCAGTCCACAACACCCATGGCTCGCTATTCTGACATTTCGAGGTTAATGGGTCATGGTGCGGCTGGCGTGGTTCTTTTCAATGACAAAGCCACTGGCTACACCATTATTCTTCAGGATTTCGACGAAGCGAGAGTGGTGCAGGTGACCTTCGCCGACGGCATCGCCCTCGCAGCTTACACGAAGTCAGCATCGAACGACGCCGTTGCCACTTTCACATACAACAACACAGTGTTGGGTGTTCGTCCGAACCCGGTCGTGGCATCGTTCTCTTCCCGGGGTCCAAGCTCAGTCGCTCCAGGTGTGCTCAAGCCAGACATTCTTGCGCCCGGGCTCAACATCCTTGCGGCGTGGCCAAGTCCCCCTTTCAAAATCATATCGGGCACGTCCATGGCAACGCCACATGTCAGTGGTGTTGCGGCGCTTATCAAAAGCTTGCATCCTGAATGGTCACCGGCTGCCATCAAGTCGGCCATCCTGACAACGTCGGACACCACCAACAACATCGGCGGCTCGATCTTGAACGAGAGGCATGATAAAGCCAGTGCGTACGATAGAGGCGCCGGCCATGTGAACCCGGCGAGGGCTGCTGACCCAGGTTTGGTGTATGACCTCGGTGTAACCGACTATGCAGGTTACATCTGCTGGCTCCTTGGCGAGGAAGGCTTGGTGACCATCGTACGCAACTCGAGCCTGACCTGCGCGAAGCTGCCCAAGGTCAAGGACGTTCAGCTCAACTACCCTACTCTAACTGTGCCGCTAGCATCAACGCCGTTCACTGTGACCCGGACGGTGACGAACGTTGGGCCGGCAGATTCTACATACGCTGCTAAGGTAAACTCGCCAAGCTCTATGACATTGCATGTCTCCCCAAAGACACTGGTGTTCTCCAAGGCTGGAGAAAAGAAGACGTTCAGCGTGACGGTGAGCTGCCAAGGCGTGGGTGCATCGGAAATCTTTGTGGAGGGAAGCTTGAGCTGGGTGTCGAAGAAGCATGTTGTGCGTAGTCCCATTGTCGCCATCCACGGAGTGGGAGGTCATGCTTCCGCTCCATCACCATGAACGATGTCCATGCCCTGAGATTTCAGGCTTAGTGTTTTTTTTTGTGTCAGATCAAACATGGCAATGGAATAAGATTTGTGTGATTGTGTCGTCTGAGTTTGTTTTTCTTATAAGAGTTTTATTAAGAACTGCAGAAACTTGTGACATTTTGTTGTTGTTTAATCCTTATGACCTCTTGTCAGAATAAGGAACAGTGCAAACAAGTGATATGTAGACTCAGTTGTGTCAGAGCACAGGCAATCTGTTGTTAAACTCTCAACTTCCTCTTGAATGCAGAGCTCCTTGTAATTGTTCAAGAAAAGAGATGTGAAGGGGGACTAAGGCACAACCATCACCCTATAGGTTCTTGAATTTTCAAACTGAAACAAAAACTTCCGATTTGACACCTTTCCGACTTTCGGATTTGATTTAAAATTTTAAGTCAACTTTCGACTGATTTTCTGAAATTGTGCTTCAGCCCAAACATTTGACGGGGAGAGAGATGGGCTAATGTGGCAAAATCTGCTCAGTGGCTTGTCACATGGCAAAACGACATTCTGATTTGGATCCATGTCAGCAAAACCAGTATTCGGACGGCTTGAATGTTTGTGCAGATAGAATGGACTAAAGCTATTGGCCAGGACAAGTTTTTGCTCTTGTATTTTGGACACAAATAGGGTTCAGGACAAGTCCTGCGTAGTGGTTATTAGATTCAAAGAAAGAGGAGCTGATGGAGAAGTTTTGCCTACGGGCAGCAGCTGCGCTATACTGTGCCTGGAATATTTGGAATGAGTGAAACCGAAAAATCTTCCAAAACCTATCTTCAACTGCTGATATGGTGTTATTTCCGTTATTTCTATAATGGAAAGTGGATTAGCCCGGTTCAAAAAAAAAAAAACTGCTGATATGGTGGCTTGCTTAGCCAGGTCTAACTTAGCATACTTGGCCAATGTGAGGCCTTAGCTTTGTAAATCTGTTGTTTCTCTTTCTTTTTCGCTGCCTTAGGGCTTCAGACCTCTCCCTTGTAAATTCCTAATCTATATTGAAAAGGCAGAGCACCTGCCATTAGCCCTAAAAAAAGAGGAGCTGATTGAATCTTAAAGATTTCACAGTAACTGGGTTGAATGCCAAAAAAACACAGATTGCGTTACTTCATTATGATGATTGATGGATTGACTGAAGGGCCTTCGACGTAGATGACACATCTACATTTCTGAACCACACACAACAGGACTGCACAAATAACATTTGTGTTAAGAAGACAGCAAGTAGTAGAAATTGAACATCCAACCACTTTACAACTAATACTCTAATAGGCCAGTAAAATGCCACTCGATCATTAGTTAAACAGATTAAGTCTTTAGCACTGTCACACCAAGAAGAGGCGCTGAAAATAGCCGTTTCAATTTGGTGATCAGTTCGATCTCACCTGATCTCATTTTTATCACTACTACTACATTGACATTTATGACATGGGCACTGATCTATATCATGTTTAATTCAAGTCTTTCATATATGGCAGTTGGCGGCGGCGCCTCTGAGAGCGCGCCGGACCGGTGTGTGCCCCATACCCGGCAAGTGGCTTGGTTGGGGTCTCAGGTCTTAGATGTTAGGCTTGGCTGCGAGGTATGTTTGGTATTAGGCCCGGACTATCAGCATCTCTTCATCAAATGGATAGGAGTAGCGACAGATATTGGCTAGACGGTGACTTCAGACTTACTATTATATTTCTTTGTAAGGTCTTTTAAGAATAATTAATAAAGAAGTGGTTGCATGCATCGCCCAGATGCAGAGGCCGGGGTCTTCCTCCTTTTCTAATATATATATATATATATATATATATATATATATATCATTTTGTACCACGAACTGTTAATTTTGAATCTTTAATTATCCTCCATTTTACTAATATTTTAGTATATGTATTCAAGATAGTCCAAAAAAGGAAAAAAATCCTATATATTTCTCCTCACACCCTGCACCATGGCTCCTTCGGTTCGCAAGATCTTAAAATGCGAGACTAGGATATGAATGCATGCGCAAAACATATGAATGGTAAACACATGAATTTTATCAACTTGGTTGTTTGGTTCACCGGAATTTGAAAAATAAATATAGAAATCCTAACAAACGTGGTCAAATTAAAGCCAAAACACATGAAAATGTATAGTTAGAATGTTAGTATGTCACTAAGGATATCAGTCTCGTTCTCCGTGCAAGAAATTTGAAAAGGAGGTCCATGATGTTAGAGTTCATTTGGCTTTCCTTGGAAACTACAATCATAGGATAGTTTCGTCCATTTTTCTTTTATCGCATTCTTTTGAACCAAATATATGAATAGTATTACCATAAAAAAATCTTACTCCTATATTTTTCCTTTGAATCACAGAGGCCCTAAAACCTGCTAGATACATTAGCCACGTCCCTGCCATTTCTTAATGCAGATCCTGCTAACTTTCGTTCAGGAGTCTATTGATAGAACTCGGATTTGAGCACAAAGGAAAATAACATGTTCAACCTCACCTGATTTAATGAGTTCGATATTGTCATTTACTCCAATATTTTTGTCCAAGAATCTGTTGATACTTGATACTACACCTTCATGAGATGATAACACATCATATATGTACCACAGCTGTTAATTTTGAATCATTAATTATCCTCCAGTTTTACCTACAAAGCAATATAGGTATTCTTATTTTGAAATGCAGTATATGTATTCAAGATCATCCAGAAAATCGAAAGAGATCCTATATGTGTTTTCACCGATATCCCGCACCATAAACCCGGGTAGGTACATCACCCACTTTACTACCATCCCACGTAACATTATCATATCTTCCAGATTTAGCAGAAATTAAAGTCATTTATGTGTTACCAGATGCGTCGGATTTATCAACCGATTAACATATGTCAAAAATAAGACACAACACATTAATCATTCACGTTGTATAAATATTACTCGGTGATTGATCCTATTCCGGCATTGCCATCATCTTCATCGTGTAGTTGTGTGTCTTGAAAAATGGCATCTCACTACCACTTCTTTGCTCGCCATCCTCTTTCCTACGCTTGCACTATGCTATATCAATCCCGCTGCCACAAGTGTACACCAAAATGTCACAAAACCCTCTGCTTATCGTGCTTACATCGTGCTCGTCGAGCCACCACGCTCGAATGTCGGCGAAGACACCCACCGCCAATGGCACGAGTCTTTCTTCCCGAGTTCATTGACTGGTGAGTCCAGGGAGTCACGCCTTCTCCATTCCTACACCCAGGTGTTCAGTGGCTTTGCCGTGAGGCTCACCGACGCCGAGCTCGAGACGGTGGTCAAGAAGCCAAGGTTCGTGCATGCATTCCCCGGCCGGACGCTGCAACTAATGACCACCCACACGCCAGAGTTCCTTGGGCTAAGGAACGTCACCGGGTTTTGGAGCCAGGCTGGCTACGGAAAGGGAGTCATCATTGGATTGCTCGACAGCGGCATCTATGCGACGCATCCTTCCTTCAATGACCATGGAGTTCTCCCACCTCCATCAAGGTGGAAGGGATCGTGCGAGGCGGCCCGGTGCAACAACAAGCTCATCGGTGCCAAGCCACTCATTGCGGGCGATGACTCTGGTGATAGAGAGGTGCATGGAACGCACACCTCATCGATCCACAGTCGTCAGGAACTTCGTAACCGATGCGTCATACCATGGCATGGGTGCGGGCACCACGGCCGGAATTGCTCTGGGAGCTCACATCGCCATGTACAAGGTATGCAATGGTCATGGCTGCATGCAGTCGGCCATACTGGCTAGCCTAGAAGAAGCTATCAAGGATGGGGTGGACGTGCTCTCGCTCTCACTTGGCGGAACCACCAGCATCAGCGTCGATCAGGACCCGATCTCTATTGACGCGTTCAGTGCCGTGGCCAAGGGCATCCTTGTGGTGTGCACCGCCGGCAACGACGGTCCATTTCAGGGCCTCATCAGCAACGAAGTGTCGTGGTTGCTCACGGTCGCCGCCGGCTCCATGAACCGGAGCTTCGGCGTCAGCATCCATCTCGTCAACGACAAGAGCATCCACGGGGAAGCACTTACCCAGAAATTGAGTCCAAGCTCAAAGTTACACCCTCTCCTCTACTTGGAGGAACGATGGTACTGCAATTACGAGGGTGATAGTAGCATCGCTTGTAAGATCCTGGTTTGCAGGACAGGAGTTCGAAGGCTCAACAGTCCAAAATCCGCAACATAATGGGGGCTGGTGTGGTAGGCGTGGTGTTGTTCAATAACCGACTCTGCGACTACAACACCATTGTTTGAGGATTACAACTCCAGTGTTGTACAAGTGACTACGGCTGACAGTGAGGCTCTCATAGCTTACACCGCGTCGATGGAGAGAAACTCCATGGCATTTCTTGCGTACAACAGCACACAGTTTGGCGTCCGCCCAGCCCCCGTCGTAGCATGGTTCTCTTCGCGGGGTCCAAGCTCACTTGCCCCCGGCATCCTAAAGCCGGACATATCTGGCACCGGGCCTCAACATCCTCGCTGCTTGGCCACCAAGCACGGACTCTGGATAGGGCCCTTTCAACATCGTATCAAGCACATCAAAGGCATCCATCCCGACTGGTCGCCGGCTGCCATCAAGTTTGCCATCCTGACAATGTCGGACATCGTTAACAGTACCGGCGGCTCAATTTTGGACGAGCAGCATAGAAAGGCCGACGTGTACGGCACAGGCACCAGCCACGTGAACCCGGAGAGCCGCCGACCATGGCATGGTGTATGACCTCGATGTCATTGACTACACCGGCTACATCTGCTGGCTCCTTGGTGACAGCGCCCTAGCAACCATCGTGCACTGGTGCACAAGTCAAGCTTAACCTGCGCCGAAGCTCACCAAGGTCCAGGACGTGCAACTTAACTACCCGACGATAACCGTGCCATTGACATCGACACAGTTCACAGTGAATCGAACCGTGACGAACGTCGGGCCAACAGATTCGACGTTCAAGGCCACAGTGGACGTGCCGAGGTCTCTGATGGTGTGTGTCGTCCCGAAGACATTGTCGTTCTCCAAAACCGGAGAGAAGAAGACCTTCAGTCTGTCGGTGAGCGGCCACGGCCTGGGCAAAGAGAAGAAAACCTTGGGCATGTCTGTGAGCGACCATGGCTTGGGCAAAGAAGAAGTGCATGTGGAGGGAAGTTTGAGCTGAGTATCGAAGAAGCATGTGGTGAGGAGCCCCATTGTCGCTGTCGTGAGAGGAGGTGATACTGCTCCAGCGCCATCACCATGAACGATGTCTGTGCCGTGAGATGGATGGATGTTTCCATTGTCCATGTTCACGTCCTGTTTGGTATTGTTAATGTTGCGTCAACATAAATAAACAGTGACAATGGTGCATGAATTTTGTACGTCTCATTATGATTTACTGGTGTAAAATTTCAGAGATCAATGGTTGATAAATTTCTGCAATATTTCGTAGTCTGCGCCATGCTGCTTCATGCCGCCACATCTGCCTCTGAAACCCCACTGAACATTTTGTTTAGAAGACGAAAACAGAGACAGATGGAAACTTGCAATACTCTGGAGTTGTTTTATCAAAAAAGTCTTTTGCCCCGCTTTATAAATAAAGCAAACCGCCAAGAGCACACATACACGGACTAGTCTAGGACACACACGCCTAAGTCACACAATAAGAGGCACAAAGATTCTGCTGAGGGCACAACTCAACAAGCCCAAAAAAACAACAAAACAGAGAAAGGCTGAAGCCGGAGAGCAAGCTAGGCGTCTAATCTGGCTCCGGAGGAGGCGGCGGGGGCGGCGGCGACAGACAGACGACCATCGATCGGAGGTCGGCGATGAAGACGGAGATGGCGTCCCGGTGTCAGGACCCCGATTCTAAGTCACACTAATCTAGCCTGTAACACCTCATATCACTTTGCGGCCTCATGCACGGTATTCCCACGGGTGCCGCCTTACCATCGCCGGGACTGTTTGCGCCTTTTGGCTCACGTATATGATAGTATCGCTAGCATCCATATGACAGAGAATCCGGCCGACATGACTAGTCGTGAACCCAAAGTTGCACTAACTTACGGGGACATGCATACACGAATCAACATCAAGCATGTCGGTCAGCAGCGTGTGAATCCGGGCTGTAGCACTGGGCTAACAGGACTCCGGTGAACCGGGCTGTAGCAGGCTAGGCAGGACTCCGGATGTCACCGCGTGACATTTCCCCGAAGGGACAGACACAAGAACGAAGTGAATCACATGCCGGCCGGTCAAGTGTTCCGGAGCAGTAGTGCTGGGCTAGCAGGACTCCGGTGAACCGGGCTGTAGTGGACTACTATGGCTCATGGAAGCACAAGACTACATTTCCTCATAAGAGAGGCTACCAAGGATAAACAACTAGGTTGTCGGATCCCACACATACCAAGCATTTCAATCATACACACAATATGCTCAATATGTGCAACACAACATGGCATCACAACAAGACTCTACGACTCAGAGTATTTATTCATTAGGCTCCGAAGAGACAGATAAAACAAACATGGGTCTCATGACCCAACATTCAGAGCATACAAGTCAAAGCACATGCGGAAGCTTAACATGTCTGTGTACAGACTTCTACAAATGAAAAAGGCTGAGAAGCCTGACCATCTACTAGATCCTGCCAAGGGCACAAGATCGTAGCTGAGGTATCAAGCTAAATGTCGAAGTCCACGTGAAACTACTAGCGAGAGTGGAGTCTCTCTGCAAAAATATAAATTAAGCAAACGTGAGTACAAATGTACCCAGCAAGACTTACATCAGAACTAACTACATATGCATCGGTATCAACAAAGGGGGTGGTGGAGTTTAACTGCAGCAAGCCAGTTTTGCTCAGTGGCTAACCTGAACTACGACTGCAAGTAACTCTTTTGAAGTGGCGCACATGAGTCCACAAATTCACCATATGAATACACCACTATGGATCCGCTCCCATCTCCCTACGAGAACGCCATCCATAGCACTCACACTTATCTTGCGCATTTTAGAGTATCCACTTTCACTTGTCTATGAACTATGCAAGGGGTCCAAGTCTCCATATTCGAGGAATCCGGCTATTCGAATAGATAATGATAACCCTGCAGGGGTGTACTTCTTCACACACGCTCTCGCAATTTACCACCATGTACACGTCGTGTATCTCGGCAACCTTCAAGCGGAAGCCTGGTGAGGGAGTCGGCCACAACCTGACTAATCACACAAGTCTCTCGTCCAGGTTTATCGCCTATTCGTGTTCCATCCGCAAGGAGATCCAGCCGGGGTTTCGCTCACGGCCCCAAACGATGTGTACAGGGTTCCCAAGTCCACCATCCGGGTGCCACTTGGTACACCGGGCCACTATGCCTAGTCTGTCCCAAGCCCACCTGTACCGGGTGTCACTTGGTAGACTACTAACACTACCTACAAACACCAGAAACTAGTTGCAACTCCTAGACAGAGATCAGGTTGATTAATAAGTCGAGAGAGCTTGGAGCGTCCGGAGCCCAATGTGTGGTAGGAACTGTTCATGGATCACAAACACAGAACTCAGTTCCTGAGGACGGCTGTAATGAGACAACCCACCATGTACTCCTACATGGCCTCTCACCGCTACCTTTACCAAATCGTATTCACACACTTAGCTCTCAACGGTAGGACATGTTCACAACGTTCCAATTCATTCCCGATGAATTAGACCTGACTCAACTCTAAGCAGTAGCAGGCATGACAACAAGCATGAATGAGTAGGCACATCAGGGCTCAAACAACTCCTACTCATGCTAGTGGGTTTTATCTATTTACTGTGGCAATGACAGGTCATGCAGAGGAAAGGGGTTCAACTACCGCAGCATGTAACAGTTGAATCGTTGTTGTCCTAATGCAGTAAAAGAGAGCAGGAGCGAGAGAGTGGGACTATATTGGAATGAACAAGGGGGTTTTGCTTGCCTGGCACTTCTGAAGATAGTATAGCTCTTCATCGGTGTCATCGAACTCATTGTCGGGATACGCCTACCGAGAGGGGACAAGCACCGGCAATAGAGAAGAACACAATCAATGCAAATGCGACAATATGATGCATGATCATGGCATGTATATGTGATGTTGTTTGTGCTAATGCAAACAGCAACAAGTTAAATGGAGCTCATTTGAATCAAGGATTCAAATGCAACTCCAAACTTAAGCATTTTAATTGCCCTTCATGTGTTTTCATCTATACAGCAGGTTTAGGTTGGTTTGTCATGCATGAAACTAGTACAGATGGATAGATTGAATTTTCTGATAATTTTTCATATATAAATTATTTCATTTGGAGTTACGGTTGAATTTCTATGATTTTTAGAAGTTTTGGATATTTTCTGAATTAAACAAATCATTTAATATTTATTTAAATTCTAGAAAAGGATTACCGCGACAGCCTGACATCAACATGACGTCAGCAGGTCAACGGGGCACGGTCCAGGTCAAACCTAATGCGTGGGACCCACTAGTCAGTGTCACAGAGCTGGCTAGTGTAGCTGACATGTGGCCCTGGTCAACGGCCACGTCAGCAGGGTCAAAGCTGACGCGTGGGGCCACTAGATTAATCTAAAATAAACAGGAAATAAATCCCGGGGTTAATTTGGGCGCAGGGTCCATATGTCAGTGAGAGAGTGGGTTAATTAGCGGGGTAATTAGTCCCTAACGACGGTGCCATGTCAGCCACCGGAGACCAGCCGGAGGCGACCACAGGACACGGCGGGGGGGGGGGCACGCCAGACTTGCGCTAGAGGCGTCAGCTTGGCACGCTGAGGGCACCAGGGGATAGCCCTTGCTCTCGCGCATCTAGAGAACCAAGTGGGAGGTCGCGGGGTCACCGGAACTCATGCCGGCGACGAGCTTTGGCGGCGGCGGTGTTCGGTGGTGCACGGGCGCGTCGCTACGGTGCATCAGTGAGCAAATGGAGAGGCTGGACAGCACCTGCTAGACACGGGGAGCACTATGAGCAGCACAGTGAGGCCAGGGGAGCACGGGGGCTACGCGTGCAGCAGCAATGGCGGACGGCGGCTTCGGTGCTTGTGGGGAACGACGCTACGGCATGGGGACAAGCATGCTGAGTTAGGGAGAAGGTCAGTGGCTCACGGTGAGTCGACCGGTGCAGACGGCGGGGCCGGGGAAGCTCTGGACGAGACGAATCAAGCGACAGGGATCGCCGGCACCGAGGTTGAAGAAGACGTCAGGGACGGCGATGCGGTGCTTCCCTGCTTGCTTGGCTCAGCATGGATGAAGATGACGACGATGCGGAGCTCGGGGACGCGTCGGAGAGGCGAGGGGGTGGCTCTGGCTATGGGTACGACGATCGGCGTCGGCGAGCTCGCATGGGCATGAGGTGTAGAGCGAGAGAGAGGAGGGGATGAGGACAAAGGAGTGGGCGAGAGGGTCCGGGGTGATGCATGGCGTCATCCAGACGCGTCGGGGCAGCGGCGGGAAGCAGGACGTGGCGGGGCGCGTGCTCGCACGGGGCGGCTATGCGCGCGCTGTCCTCCTGGCGGGAGGTAGGTGGTGACTGGCAGAGGCCAGTGGGCTGGGCCTCTGCTGGGCCTCCAGGTAAGCTGGGCCGCGGTGAGTTCTCTCTCTCTCTCTCTCTTTTAATTTCTACTTTGTTCTGTTTTCTAATTCTGCAAATTTGTTTTTGATTTAGTGGCAACACCAAATCACTTCTATGAATCCCGAAAATATTCCTGGACACTTGCTGAATTATTGCAGTGGCCCAAAAATAGTTCCAACATTATTTGAACATTTAAATTATTTATAGTATTTAAATGCCCAAAGTCAAATACAATAAGATTTAATTCAAAAATCCAGAATGGCCTAGAAATATGTGCATCATTTTTGGCAGAGGTTTTCACCTTTAACAAAAATCATGGACTTTTCTAAAGGGCATTTGGGTTCATGGAAAATATTTTTATTGAACCTAGTTGAATTCATTTGGTGTTAGGGTTTCAACAATCCCCATTTCAACTTTCAAAGAAATTTGGACATGATGCATGGATGCTTGTGCAACTATTTACAATGAAATTCTAGGGCTGTGACAACTCACCCCCGCTAAACGAGAATCTCGTCCCGAGATTCAAGACATGAGGTAAGAAGACAGAGGGGACACAAAGCTAGCACAATCTTCATGATCCAGGTTGCACTTCATAAGAACGTTGATTTGATCATCACCTTTGCCTCGACGTCTTGCTCTGAGAACTCCATCCAACACGATGATGACAAAAAGAA
The DNA here is from genome assembly GCF_056163025.1 of Triticum urartu. Lineage (NCBI taxonomy): Eukaryota > Viridiplantae > Streptophyta > Magnoliopsida > Poales > Poaceae > Triticum > Triticum urartu. The sequence goes on along the minus strand of NC_141874.1, from coordinate 61,554,281 downwards.
ACTCTATAGGAATCGATCTTCTCAAAAATCAAGCGATACACGATCAACTCATGGAATGAGACGTTGAATCATCTCTTGATATAAGAGACAAACACACATCAAGAGGGATGGAGAGAACAAATGATGAAAGTTCAATTTGGTAGGAAACACTCCCACACTTAAGTAGGATGGTGCATAGGTTTCAAGGTAGCGAGGAGTTGATTGCCATGATTCCATAAAGGGGCACCTCAGGGAGGGCGACTCATAGAATTATTCCCTTAAGTGGCAAAAAGAATTACTTTTGATTCAGAGATCATTGAAACTCTTTATACCAGCCTAAGGCAATTCACAAATGATCATTTGACAGAGTTCGAGGGAACGACATATTCGGGCTAGAATGAATGATGTGGGCTACCTTGTTGAAGACAACGCAATGGATGATTTTTGCTTATCATCGGGAACAGATGGGACCCATGGTAGGACCACTTCTGAAGATGATATTGAACAAAAATTACTGAGAGTGGCAGCCCATAGGAAATTGGCACAATGGCGGTGCAAGCTGGGAACAAAATGCAATTGTTGGGAATGTTCCAACCATCATATCTACCTGAGATTCAGATCTGGTTGGTAACAGGATATTTCAGACAACATCTCTGAAAAGGAAAGGTTGCCACACAAGTCGACGAGATGACGTTGCAAGATTCTCGGGAAATGAACTACGATAGCAAGCTCCAAAACATGAGCTGGTTCCGCTACACACATGTGAACATGATGTCCCAGACAAGCATGACCACATAATAGTCTTATAATAAAACACTATCGAGTTCAAGTGGGGAACCATCATCAAGGATATCGAAGTCTTGTGCATTACCATGGATTAGCACTTAACTCCTTTTCCTAGAACAAATCAGTCAGTGGCTTGGTGTGCTACGGAATTCATATGGAACGAAGATGATCATTCAACAGACCACAGAATACTTTGCACATGCATGGCTGACTTGGGATGATTCCAGAGGAAGCAAAAACAAGCTTTCTCGAGTTCATGGCGGCAACTTGCATCAAATGCACATGAGTTAGAGGAAGTTACTTCTTTCATCCGAACATATGCTTCATGAGCTAGCATGAAGAAATGCCTTCAAAAGTTTCCAACACTAACTTAGATGTTCAACTTGAATCATGGACAAGATGAAAACGTTGTCAATGGGCTCAACAACAATCCATCCCGACTTCCATATAGGTGGAATTCCACAACTATGTGAACAAGGTGATAGTATTGGTTAGACCCAAAGAATATAATGGTGTATGCTCGAGGAAACAACCACGAGTAAGACAACATTGCGAATATCGTTGGTTCTGATTTGATTTGATGATAGCCCATACTCAAATCAAGGTTTGGACAAGGCAATAGATCCAACAACTGATCACGAGGACCAATCAATGGAGACATCATCTTTCTTCAACACACACACACACACAAAAAGATATCCCTTAACATGAGCTAAGTCAGACAAGATTTTATCTTCCAACTCTCCAAGTTGTTGTTTAGCTTAACCAACTAGCTCAGGGGTATCCAACACAGATTCTTGGAGAAAGAGTGGTTTATTGGTAAACTAACTTGATCATGAACTCACCATATCGGTCAGGGGATGACCTGGTGATACTTCCGTGAAGATATCCAGAAAATCACGAACCACCGATATGACTCTAAGCTCGAGAACAATCTTGCTTTTCAGGGCAAGACGATATGATCGAAAGAGTGAGGGATTGACACAATCCCAACTCATGGATGGAAGAGTGCACAAGAAATAAGGACTAGGTAGCACGATTAATCTTAGGATGATGATTTAATAATCAACACTCTAAGAATGAGAATGTTGTCCATTTACTACAAAGCAACGAGTTGCTCGGAGTATTGATTTCACACATCACAATTTACTTGTCGGCATTTCGGTTACAACAACACGGGACCGAGGAATGAATAATGATGGCGAGAAGTATCACCGCGTCAAGAACTCATAAGAGGTGGTGCAATTCTCATGACATTCTTGACATAAAGATGGTAACACTCCAAGGTAGAACAGAGCAAAAGCTGGATTGGCATTTTGATCTGTGAAATACAACTACTTTGACTAGTCTAAGAAATGGATGAGGTGCTGGAGTTTGTTTTCTCCTAGTCATTCCGGAATAGAATGGCTTGTCGGACCACAAGAATAATATGCATCGATAACACGAATGCACAACTAGTCCCGACTATCAATTGATAGACAAAGGTCAGAATACAACTAAAGAGAGACAACTCAAAGGAACATATGTTTTTCTGAGTTGTGGATGCATAGATTAGTATGTCGAGCGAAGCTCAACATGTCTTCCGGGTAACCCATGCGGAAGGGTAGGATTGGCAGAGTCACAACATGAATGGAGTACTCCTCAAGAGCACCCTGGTTGTAATCTTTTGGTTCAAAGGAACTTCTGCCATGATGGTTCATGGTATTGTAAGAATGAGATACCACGGACCTCGAAGGCTATCACAAAGGTTACTAATATCCTAAAGGTACGAGCAACACTATCAACACTAGGTAAGTAGAGCGAATCTTGGGTCAGGAACCCAGGAGTAGAATACCTACTACTAAATGGCATCACTGGATGCTTCCGAGAATGGTGGCCAGAATCATCACACTGGGGATACGAAAGCATTGCTAAATTACTAAGTGGTTCTCGAGGACACCTAGGGTCATAATACTAACTCCAACATACACGTCAAGGCAACAGACTACCTCAACACACCGATTAGTGTGCTTAATCTGGCCCAAAAATACAACGGGAACATGGAGGAAAGATTTGCAAGTGCATCAGACTATTTAGAAACCCGGGATGACTCGGACAGCATAACGGCTGTAAATGCTCAAAATGATTTGAGACATCCTGCAAAAATGGTGGCATAACCACTCAACATCACAATATCAAGGTTCTGAGACCAGCTATGAACATATGGAAGTAGTAGGAACTGAACTGAGGCTTGAACTCAACAATCCTAGGCAACTACGGTTTAGTAACACGTCATCCTGAGAGATAGAAGAGAAGCCTAGTTCTTAACCCCGTAGAAAAGGTAAGATGACTCAGATCAGAAGGTCATGAGGATAAGGAGTAAAAAGAGCCTTACGTTCCCTTCCACAATCAATTCCCTTATATAACTAAAGCATTTCTAGACACGACTTCGACCAGCTTGGCTTGGTAATCCTACAGGCAGTCAGGCTCTGATACCAAAGCTGTCAGGACCCCGATTCTAAGTCACACCGATCTAGCCTGTAACACCTCATATCACTTTGCGGCCTCACGCACGGTATTCCCACGGGTGTCGCCTTACCATGGCCGGGACCGTTTGTGCCTTTTGGCTCACGTATATGATAGTGTCGCTAGCATCCATATGACAGAGAACCCGGGCCGACATGACTAGTTGTGAACCCAAAGTGGCACTAACTTACGGGGACAGGCATACATGAATCAACATCGAGCATGTCGGTCAGCAGCGTGCGAATCCGGGCTGTAGCACTGGTGTCGGTGTCAAAACCGGCAGATCTCAGGTAGGGGGTCCCAAAATGTGCGTCTAGGTCGGATGGTAACAGGAGGCAGGGGACACGATGTTTTACCCAGGTTCGGGACCTCTTGATGGAGGTAAAACCCTACGTCCTGCTTGATTAATATTGATGATATGGGTAGTACAAGAGTAGATCTACCATGAGATCAGAGAGGCTAAACCCTAGAAGCTAGCCTATGGTATGATTGTTGTTTGTGCTACGGACTAAAACTCTTCGGTTTATATAGACACCGGAGAGGGCTAGGGTTACACAGAGTCGGTTACAATGGTAGGAGATCTACATATCCGTATCGCCAAGCTTGCCTTCCACGCCAAGGAAAGTCCCTTCCAGACACGGGACGAAGTCTTCAATCTTGTATCTTCATAGTCCAGGAGTCCGGCCGAAGGTATAGTCCGGCTATCCGGACACCCCCTAATCCAGGACTCCCTCAGTAGCCCCTGAACCAGGCTTCAATGACGACGAGTCCGGCGCGCAGATTGTCTTCGGCATTGCAAGGCGGGTTCCTCCTCCAAGTACTTCATAGAAGATTTTAAACACAAAGGTAGTGTCCGGCTCTTCAAAATAAGTTTCCACATATTGCCATAGAGAGAATAATATTTACACAAATCTAATCTGTTGACGTATTCCATAGCGTGACATCACACCATGGCCAAGTCTTTATTCGAATCGTTTTACTGTCCCACCTTAGTGCGTTTAGCGAGGCGGTTTCCTTGGCACGTCTTGTTAAAGCAGAGATCGTGTCCCCTTATTCCGAGATTCTCATCAATACGGGTGTGGGTAACCCAACCGCGCCATTGACTACGACGCTTGGGAGATAAGCGAGTTTTACCAGGCTGGTGGGGGCGCATAGTCGCGTCTGCCCATATAAGGGGATAAGGATCCACCTTTTCATCCACGCCTTCTTCCTCCTTTGCCTATCCATTTCCGCGCACTCGAGCTCCAGCGCCCAAGTCCGCACACCCCACCTCAACCTTCTCCAGCCATGTCCGGAGCGGGAGGCAAGTGGATGGTCTCCTCAGCCACGGAGGGACACATCAAAAGAATGAGGAAGGCCGGATACTTGTCTAACGACATTGCGCACTGGCTTCCCGAAGAGGGGCAGCTCATCCCCACCCCTAGGCCCCATGAGAGGGTGGTGTTCCTCCCCCATTTCCTCCGTGGACTGGGCTTCCCTCTCCACCCATTTGTCCGGGGGCTCATGTTCTACTATGGCCTGGATTTCCACGATCTGGCCCCGAATTTTGTCCCCAATATCTCAGCGTTTATCATCGTGTGCGAGGCTTTCTTCTGCATCCGCCCCCATTTCGGCCTATGGCTCAAGACTTTCAATGTCAAGCCGAAGGTGGTGCGCGGCACTCAGGCGGAGTGCGGAGGCGCCATGGTGGGCAAGATGCCCAACGTCCTATGGCCCGAGGGCTCCTTCGTGGAGTCCCTAAAGGGGTGGCAATCGGGGTGGTTTTACGTCACCGAGCCGCGCGACCCTGAATGGGTCGCAGCCCCCGAGTTCCTATCCGGACCCCCTATGCGGCTCACCTCCTGGAAAGAGATGGGCCTGTCATGGGGTAAAGAAGGAGAGCTGACCGGACTCCAAACATGCGTCCAAACCCTGGTGGACAGGAAGCTCAAACTTGTCAACGTAGTCCAGGTTATGCTCATCCGCCGGATCCTCCCGTGTCAACAACGGGCTTTCAACCTGTGGGAGTTCGACCCGGCGCAGCACTGAACTCTAAGAAGGCTCTTTGACACAACGTACGAAGATGCCTCGAAGGTGCTTTTCAAGGGCGCCGAGGCCCCCGCGTCCGCTACCGAGGATCGCGGATTCAGCACGCAGCGTCGTGCTCGTGCGGTAAGCTGTATTTACCTTTTATAGGGTATTAGTTTTTCATAGTTTGACTCCATGCTGGATCTTAAGCTCCCTTACCTTTGACAGGATTGGCAGGAGACGTCCGGACAGATCAACTGTCCGGCTCCTTTGCCCGAAGGCCCAGCGGACGCTCGCTTGGCGAAGCTGCTGGTTCCGGCACCCTATGTGGTGCCGGAGAAGAAGGCCAAGAAGAAGGCCACGGGGACTCGGAAGAGTGCCCGGCGCCCGGGGGTGTCGGATTCATCATCCGACGACTCCAAGACGCACTCCTCCTGTGAAGACGAGGAGGAGGAAGAAGAGACCTCTCCCCCTCCAGCGGGGGGAGAGAAGAAAAGGAAGGCCGCCCCAACTGGGGAGGCCAAAGGGTCCAAGAAGGGGAAAACCCTTCCTCCGGACAGCTCCACCAACGCCGACGACGGCGAAGAGGAGTGGCCGCACAGGGCCAAGCCCCTGGCGAGATCGTAAGTGTCCGGATACCAGAGTGATTCATAGTATTCTTCCATTGCACAGCTTTTCCTTATGTCGAACATGTTTATGCAGTCCACCCAAAGACCGGCTCGACGTGTCGTCGAGCGGTTCCCTGGATTCGTCGGATGTAAAAATATTACCGCATAGACAGTAGCCCCTGATGCTCTGTTCGGCGTTCGGAAAGAAAAGCCGAATAGAGGATCTAATAATCGCAGGAGTCTAACATAATCAAGTCAATATGCATATGCAGGCTTCACTGCTGGCCTCCAACGCACTGACTGCGGAGGTGGATACGCTGAAGCAGAACATCACGCGGTCCGAGAACGAGTTCGGCCATGCCAAGAGGCAACTCGAGGAGAAGGAAGGTAAGTAATACCTTGCGCAATTATATAGAGAAGATGTGGTTGCAAAAAATGACAGGATCAACGTGCTATTATAGGGGCCACGGCCGAGGTGGCAACCCTTAAGCAAGCGCTGTCCGAGGCCGAAAACAAGGCGGCCGCGGAGCGCACGGAGAGAGAGAAGCAGTAGGCACGGGTGGAGGAGGTGCAGAAAGAGCTCCAGGCTCTCGTGAAAAAACACGAGAGTTTGGAGCTTGACTCAAAGACGCAAGCGTCCGAGCTTGCGACAGCCCTCAAAAGCGCGAAGTCTACCAAGGCCGAAGCCCAGAAAGCCCTCAAAGAAATTGACGCGATGAAGAAGATAGCGGCGGGTAAGGCATTCATTATGCAAAGTAAGCACGTGAAAGTGAATTATTTGTTACTTACCCGAGTCCGGAGCTCTCCAGGAGCATTCACAGATTTGCCCCGTAGTGTGTCTGATGCCGCCGCCTACTACCGAGCCGAGGAGGGGAGCTCGACGGAGAAGGTGTTCTGGTCTCAGTATGCTGAGGCCGGACACCTGGTGCCTTTGAGCGACCAGCTGAAGCAGATGGTCGAGCTCCACAAGGTTGCCGAACAGGCCGTAAAGGGCCTCCTAGTTCGGCTGTGGCCTGGAGAGGCTCTTCCTGGGAGCTACTTCGGGCTGGTGAGGCGGCTGGTGGATGCCTGTCCACGGCTTGAAGTAATCAAGCGCCCCGTCTGCATCGAAGGTGCCCGTAGGGCGCTTGCCCGTGCTAAAGTGCACTGGGGCAAGATGGATGCGGAGAAGCTGGTGAAGGACGGGCCGCCGCCGGGCAAGGAGCATCGTGTCCCGGAAGCGTATTATGAGGGCGTCCTGAAGGGTGCCCGCCTTATAACGGATGAATGCTCCAAAGATGTAATTTTTGAGTAAACTCGCATTTGTGATCCTGTACGCTGAAAACTTGTTCATATGCGCTAAGCAACGCTTTTGAATTTAAAATATTACCTTCTGTGCGACCGTTTATCAAATTTGAGAGATGGCGAGTCGTCGGCTTCTGCCCCCATGCCACGAGTGCTGGGGTGTTCGGGATAAACATGAGCGCTCCTTTTCCCATTCTTGGGTCCTTCGAGGGAGGTGCTCAACACAACGAACAAGGCAATCAGACTATAATGCTTGAACACTCTCACTTAGCCATAGAATTCTATAATTTTAAATTTCAGCGAAGCCCCTAGTGTTTGGAAGACCGAGTTCGGGGCGCTATCCACGCCTAGGCCGGACAAAGCCGACTCCTCGCTCTAAGCGGCATAAGTCTTTAGGGACTCGAAAACCTCTCGAACAGCGACCAACTCTCGCCCAGTTTTAGCTTTCTCTACTGAGGTGCTTAGCCCAGCTCAAGTGGGGCACAATCGCAGTAGTTCTCCTAGTGCTACCTTAGCCGATATGACGGAACGTAAGGTACCAAAACATAGGAGCCGGGCAAACCCAACTATTGACCCAAGACATGATTCGGAGCCGATGCATATAGTGCTATAAGTTCGGGGTGTCGCACTTGGGAAAGTGTTCGGACTTCTCACACCATGTTGTGGGGTACTTAAGCCCCTGGCGTATTGGCCGTACCAAAGTGTACGGGTGCAACATGTCATTAATGAACATATATTCGTAAAAAAGAGGTAATGCAATAATAGACGGAAGCTATGCATTGTTTATTTTAAAAAGCTGCGATTAAAGCAGAACGATACAAATAGTGCGATAAGCAAAAGATGGGACTATCAAATATGTCCGTTCCAGGGCGAGCTGCGGAATGTTATGCGAAACAGGTATACTGCTCGCTATAGAGACCACCTTAGAGTTCCGTAGTGCGGCGTAGCTTTCTGCTTCCATGGTTGTATCGTTTGTGCGGCAATTGTACTGCCAAAACAAGCCTTCCGAAGAATGGAGTCCTGAAAATAAGAGAAAATTAAGAAATTGGCAGCCCCTAGTGCGGTTTAAGCCACGTTTTGGGCGTGCCGTGATGGTGCCCCTCCCCCTGTGCCCATGGTATGTCCAGAGCGTAGTTATGTACGCGCAGCACTGGTTTCGCAAGTTCGCGAGGGCTGGGGTTGGGGCCGCATTGCTACGCTTTCTTTGAACGTGCCGGGCGGTCTTGGTGTAGGTTACTCCGGGCGCGCTTGATGGTGTCCGAACGTTTAATGGCAGGACTAGAGAATTGCCTTGAGAGGCTGCTTTGTACTTCCGCTACGATAGCCGCCGTATGCTCCTCCGTTCGGAGAGAGCGTTCGGTGTTTCCATTGACCGTGATGCCGCCTCGAGGGCCTGGCATTTTGAGCTTGAGGTATGCGTAGTGCGGCACCGCATTGAATTTGGCAAATGCGGTTCGCCCGAGCAGTGCGTGATAGCCACTGCGGAACGGGACTATGTCGAAGATTAACTCCTCGCTTCGGAAGTTATCCGGAGATCCGAAGACCACTTCAAGTGTAACTGAGCCTGTACAGTTGGCTTCTACACCTGGTATGACGCCTTTAAAGGTCGTTCTGGTGGGTTTAATCCTCGAGGGATCGATGCCCATTTTCCGTACTGTATCCTGATAAAGCAGGTTCAGGCTGCTGTCGCCGTCCATAAGGACTCTAGTGAGGTGAAATCCGTCAATAATTGGGTCTAGAACTAATGCGGCGAATCCGCCATGACGGATGCTAGTGGGGTGGTCCCTTCGATCAAAAGTGATCGGGCAGGAAGACCATGGGTTGAACTTTGGGGCGACTGGCTCCATCGCGTATACGTCCCTTAGCACACGCTTCCGCTCCCTCTTGGGGACGTGGGTTGCGTATATCATGTTCACTGTCCGCACTTGTGGGGGAAAACCTTTCTGTCCACTGTTGTTCGGTGGCCGGGGCTCCTCCTCGTCATCGCTATGCAGCCCCTTGTCTCTGCTTTCGGCATTTAACTTGCCTGCCTGCTTGAACACCCAACAATCCCTGTTGGTGTGATTGGCTAGTTTTTCGGGGGTGCCATGTATCTGGCATGAGCGGTCGAGTATTCGGTCCAAACTGGACGGGCCCGGAGTATTTCTTTTGAATTGCTTTTTCCGCTGACCGAGTTTAGAGCCTCTGAATCCGGCATTAACTGTCGTATCCTCAGCATTGTCGCCGTTAATGCGGCGCTTTTGCTTGTTGCGATGTGACCTGCCACTGCTGTCCTTGGTATCCGAATTACCAGGGTTCTTGGTCATGTTATTGCTGCGAGCTAGCCAGCTGTCTTCTCCCGCGCAAAAGCGGGTCATAAGTGTCGTGAGGGCTGCCATAGATTTCGGCTATTCCTGTCCTAGGTGTCGTGCAAGCCACTCATCACGGATGTTATGCTTGAATGCTGCTAAGGCCTCTGCGTTCGGAAAATCGACAATTTGATTTTTCTTGGTTATGAACTGTGTCCAAAATTGTCTGGCCGATTCCTCTGGCTGTTGAATTATGTGGCTTAGGTCATCGGCGTCTGGTGGTCGCACATAAGTGCCCTGGAAATTGTCGAGGAATGCGGCTTCCAGGTCCTCCCAACAACCAATTGATTCTGCTGGCAAGCTGTTAAGCCAATGTCGAGCTGGTCCTTTAAGCTTGAGTGGGAGGTATTTGATGGCGTGTAAGTCATCACCGCGGGCCAAGTGGATATGAAGGAGATAGTCCTCGATCCATACCGCAGGATCTGTTGTGCCATCATATGATTCGATGTTCACGGGTTTGAAACCCTCAGGGATTTGATGATCCATTACTTCATCTGTGAAGCATAGTGGGTGTGCGGCGCCTCTATACTGGGCTATATCATGACGCAGCTCAAACGAGCTTTGTCTACTGTGTTCGGCCCGGTCGGATTTACTATATCCGGCGTGATGAGTACCGTCTCGTGCCGTGGGGCGCCCACATGATCCGTAGATTGATCTTGTTTGCCTTGCCTTGTCCTCCAATATGTCTCGCAGGTCTGGCGCATTTTCCCATGCCTTGGCAGTTTTTGAGCGGCGCCGGGGTGCGACTTGAGTGGAGGGCCGAGAGGCCTCTCTGTCGCGGCCACGGGGTGGCCGGTCGGCCGCATCATGCGCTGGTGATGTAGGTTTAAGTGCTTCCTCCTCTAATTGTTGTAGCAACCTGTGCTTTGGGTAGCTCTTGGAGGGGCGTTCGAGTTCATACTCTTCGGCCGCAAGGACTTCAGTCCATCTGTCGGCTAGCAAATCCTGATCAGCTCTAAGTTGTTGCTGTTTTTTCTTGAGGCTGTTCGCCGTGGCCATAAGCCTACGTTTGAAACGCTCTTGTTCGACGGGATCCTCCGGCACGACAAATTCGTCGTCGTCGAACCTTGCCTCGTCTTCGGAGGGAGGCATATAATTATCGTCCTCAACCTCTCTGTCTGCCGCTCTCTCATGAGGGCTGGCTTCTCTATCCTCCTGTGCTGAATCTTGCTGGAGGTGGTTGTCTTCGGCACTGTCGGGGGTGTTATTATCCCCCATGCCGGAATCACCGTTTTTGTTTTGGCGGGATTTAGAGCGGCGCCGCTGATGCCGGCGCTTAGTCTGCTTCTTGGAGGGGTCATCCTCCGCTGTTCCATCGCCATTGCCTTCTTTTGGGGTGTCCACCATGTATATATCATACGACGAGGTGGCTTTCAAGTGCCCTATAGGCGCTGGATCTTGATCGTCTCCTGCATCGGCGTCCATATCATCGATGTCTTCGGAGTCGAAGTCGAGCATGTCGGTTAAATCATCGACAGTGGCTACGAAGTGGGTGGTGGGTGGGCTTTGAATTTCTTCATCATCCGCATCCCAACCTTGCCGACTATAGTCCGGCCAGGGCTCTCCTGACAAAGAGAGAGACTTTAGTGAATTCAGAATATCGCCGAAGGGCGAGTGCTGAAAGATGTCCGCGGCGGTGAACTCCATGATTGGCGCCCAATCGGGTTCGATCGGTCGGGGCGCAGAGGGCTCGGAGTCCAGAGAGGAGTCCGGCTCCTTGGAGTCGTGGGCTTCGCAGAGAATAGGGCTGGTGTACGGCTCAATCGCTGTAGAGATTGCAGCCCCTGAGGCGGTGTCTAACCATCCATCCTCGGTTGGTGTGATCGGCTCCGAGCTAGGGGTCGGAGCGGATACAGGTGCGGCCTCCAGGGCACTGTTCGGCGGCAGAGCTAAATCATGCCCATCATGACAGTGCAGCGCGCTCGGCTGTGGCTCGAATCCATCGAAGATCAAGTCTCCACGGATGTCGGCCGTGTAGTTCAAACTTCCAAATCTGACCTGATGGCCAGGGGCGTAGCTTTCGATCTTCTCCAGATGACCAAGCGAATTGGCCCACAGTGCAAAGCCGTCGAATACGAAGATCTGTCCGAGGAGAAAAGTCTTACCTGGATCGCATCGCTGTTGATGATCGAAGAAGCCATCGGGCCTAAAAGCGACGACACAGAGGAACTCTCAATGAAAGCACCAATGTCGGTGTCAAAACCGGCGGATCTCGGGTAGGGGGTCCCGAACTGTGCGTCTAGGTTGGATGGTAACAGGAGGCAGGGGACACGATGTTTTACCCAGGTTCGGGCCCTCTTGATGGAGGTAAAACCCTACGTCCTGCTTGACCCATATTGATGATATGGGTGGTACAAGAGTAGATCTACCACGAGATCAGAGAGGCTAAACCCTAGAAGCTAGCCTATGGTATGATTGTTGTTTGTGCTACGGACTAAAACTCTCTAGTTTATATAGACATCGGAGAGGGCTAGGGTTACACAGAGTCGGTTACAATGGTAGGAGATCTACATATCCGTATCGCCAAGCTTGCCTTCCACGCCAAGGAAAGTCCCTTCCGGACACGGGACGAAGTCTTCAATCTTGTATATTCATAGTCCAGGAGTCCGGCCGAAGGTATTGTCCGGCTATCCGGACACCCCCTAATCCAGGACTCCCTCAACTGGGCTAACAGGACTCCGGTGAACCAGGCTGTAGCAGGCTAGGCAGGACTTCGGATGTCACCGCGTGACATTTCCCCGAAGGGACAGACACAGGAACGAAGTGAATCACATGCCGGCCGGTCAAGTGTTCCGGAGCAGTAGTGCTGGGCTAGCAGGACTCCGGTGAACCGAGCTATAGCGGACTACTATGGCTCATGGAAGCACAAGACTACATTTCCCCATAAGAGAGGCTACCAAGGATAAACAACTAGGTTGTCGGATCCCACACATACCAAGCATTTCAATCATACACACAATATGCTCAATATGTGCAACACAACATGGCATCACAACAAGACTCTACGACTCAAAGTATTTATTCATTAGGCTCCGAAGAGCCAGATAAAACACACATCGGTCTCATGACCCAACATTCAGAGCATACAAGTCAAAGCACATGCGGAAGCTTAACATGTTTGAGTACAGACTTCTACAAATGAAAAAGGCTGAGAAGCCTGACTATCTGCCAGATCCTGCCGAGGGCACAAGATCGTAGCTGAGGTATCAAGCTAAACGTCGAAGTCCACGTGGAACTACTAGCGAGACTGGAGTCTCTCTGCAAAAACATAAATTAAGAAAATGTGAGTACAAATGTACCCAGCAAGACTTACATCAGAACTAACTACATATGCATCGTATCAACAAAGGGGGTGGTGGAGTTTAATTGCAGCAAGCCAGCTTTGACTCAGTGGCTGACCTGAACTACAACTGCAAGCAACTCTTTTGAAGTGGCACCGGAGTCCACAAATTCACCATATCAATACACCACTATGGATCCGTGATGTAACGCCCTCGATGCAGCTATTGTTGGAAATATGCCCTAGAGGCAATAATAAAAGGATTATTATTATATTTCCTTGTTCATGATAATTGTCTTTTATTCATGATATAATTGTGTTATCCGGAAATCGTAATACATGTGTGAATACTTAGACACCAACATGTCCCTAGTAAGCCTCTAGTTGACTAGCTCGTTGATCAACAGATAGTCATGGTTTCCTGACTATGGACATTGGATGTCATTGATAACGAGATCACATCATTAGGAGAATGATGTGATGGACAAGACCAAATCCTAAACATAGCACAAGATCGAATAGTTCGTTTGCTAGAGTTTTCCAATGTCAAGTATATTTTCCTTAGACCATGAGATCATGTAACTCCCGGATACCGTAGGAGTGCTTTGGGTGTACCAAACGTCACAACATAACTGGGTGACTATAAAGGTATACTACGGGTATCTCCGAAAGTGTCTGTTGGGTTGACACGGATCAAGACTGAGATTTGTCACTCCGTATGACGGAGAGGTATCACTGGGCCCACTCGGTAATGCATCATCATAATGAGCTCAAAGTGACCAAGTGTCTGGTCACGAGATCATGCATTACGGTACGAGTAAAGTGACTTGCCGGTAACGAGATTGAACGAGGTATTGGGATACCGACGATCGAATCTCAGGCAAGTAACATACCGATTGACGAAGGGAATTGTATACGGGGTTGCTTGAATCCTCGACATTGTGGTTCATCCGATGAGATCATCGAGGAGCATGTGGGAGCCAACATGGGTATCCAGATCCCGCTGTTGGTTATTGACCGGAGAGCGATCTCGGTCATGTCTACATGTCTCCCGAACCCGTAGGGTCTACACACTTAAGGTTCGGTGACGCTAGGGTTGTAGGGATATGTATATGCAGCAACCCGAATGTTGTTCGGAGTCCCGGATGAGATCCCGGACGTCAGGAGGAGTTTCGGAATGGTCCGTAGGTAAAGAATTAAATATGGGAAGTCTTGTTTTGGTCGCCAGAAAGGTTTCGCGCATTATCGGTATTGTACCGGGAGTGTCGAAAGGGGTCCGGGGGGTCCACCAAGGGGGTCCACCTGCCCCGGGGGGCCACATGGGCTGTAGGGGTGTGCGCCTTGGCCTATATGGGCCAAGGGCACCAGCCCCAAGAGGCCCATGCGCCAAGAGATAAGGGAAAGGAAGAGTCCTAAAGGGGGAAGGCACCTCCTAGGTGCCTTGGGGAGGATGGACTCCTCCCTGGCCGCACCCTTCCTTGGAGGAAGGGCCAAGGCTGCGCCCCCCCTCTCCCTTGGCCCTGTATATAGTGGGGGGAAGGGAGGGCAGCCACACCTAAGCCCTGGCGCCTCCCTCTCCCTTTCCAACACCTCCTCCTCCTCCGTAGAGCTTGGCGAAGCCCTGACGGAGTACTGCAGCTCCACCACCACCACGCCGTCGTGCTGCTGCTGGAGCCATCTTCCTCAACCTCTCCTTCCCCTTGCTGGATCAAGAAGGAGGAGACGTCACGCTGACCGTACGTGTGTTGAACACGGAGGTGCCGTCCGTTTGGCGCTAGGATCTCCGGTGATTTGGATCACGTCGAGTACGCCTTCCTCATCCCCGTTCTTTGAACGCTTCCGCGCGTGATCTACAAAGGTATGTAGATGCAATCCGATCACTCGTTGCTAGATGAACTCCTAGATGGATCTTGGTGAAACCGTAGGAAAAATTTTGTTTTCTACAACGTTCCCCAACAGTGGCATCATGAGCTAGGTCTATGCGTAGTTCCTTTTGCACGAGTAGAACACAATTTGTTGTGGGCGTAGCTGTTGTCAACTTTCTTGCCGCTACTAGTCTTATTTTTGCTTCAACGGTATTGTGGGATGAAGCGGCCCGGACCAACCTTACACGTACGCTTACGTGAGACCGGTTCCACCGACTGACATGCACTAGTTGCATAAGGTGGCTGGCGGGTGTCTGTCTCTCCCACTTTAGTTGGAGAGAATTTGATGAAAAGGGTCCTTATGAAGGGTAAATAGAAATTGACAAATCACGTTGTGTCTTTCACGTAGGTAAGAAAACATTCTTGCTAGAACCCTATTTCAGCCACGTAAAACTTGCAACAACAATTAGAGGACGTCTAACTTGTTTTTGCAGCAAGTGCTTTGTGATGTGATATGGCCAAAGTTGTGATGAATGATGAATGATATATATGTGATGTATGAGATGTTCATGCTATTGTAATAGGAATCACTACTTGCATGTCGATGAGTATGACAACCGGCAGGAGCCATAGGAGTTGTCTTTATTTTTTGTATGACCTGCGTGTCATTGAGAAACGCCATGTAAATTACTTTACTTTATTGCTAAATGTGTTAGCCATAGTAGTAGAAGTAATAGTTGGCGAGCAACTTCATGGAGACACGATGATGGAGATCATGGTGTCATGCCGGTGACAAGATGATCATGGAGCCCCAAGATGGAGATTAAAGGAGCTATGTGATATTGGCCATATCATGTCACTATTATTATTTGATTGCATGTGATGTTTATCATGTTTCTGCATCTTGTTTACTTAGAACGACGGTAGTAAGTAAGATGATCCCTCATAATAATTTCAAGAAAGTGTTCCCCCTAACTGTGCACCGTTGCGACAGTTCGTTGTTTCGAAGCACCACGTGATGATCGGGTGTGATAGATTCCAACGTTCACATACAACGGGTGTAAGACAGATTTACACATGCAAACACTTAGGTTGACTTGACGAGCCTAGCATGTACAAACATGGCCTCGGAACACAGAAGACCGAAAGGTCGAGCATGAGTCGTATAGAAGATACGATCAACATGAAGATGTTCACCGATGTTGACTAGTCCGTCTCACGTGATGATCGGACACGGCCTAGTTAACTCGGATCATGTTATACTTAGATTACAGGAGGGATGTCTATCTAAGTGGGAGTTCATTGAATAATTTGATTAGATGAACTTAATTATCATGAACTTAGTCTAAATTTTTTACAATATGTCTTGTAGATCAAATGGCCAACGTAGTCCTCAACTTCAACGCGTTCCTAGAGAAAACCAAGCTGAAAGACGATGGCAGCAACTACACGGACTGGGTCCGGAACCTGAGGATCATCCTCATAGCTGCCAAGAAAGATTATGTCCTACAAGCACCGCTAGGTGACGCACCTGTTCTCCCTGCAGAACAAGACGTTATGAACGCTTGGCAGGCACGTACCGATGACTACTCCCTCGTTCAGTGCGGCATGCTTTACAGCTTAGAGCCGGGGCTCCAAAAGCGTTTTGAGAGACACGAAGCATATGAGATGTTCGAAGAGCTGAAAATGGTTTTCCAAGCTCATGCCCGAGTCGAGAGATATCAAGTCTCCGACAAGTTCTTCAGTTGTAAGATGGAGGAAAACAGTTCTGTCAGTGAGCACATACTCACTATGTCTGGGTTGCATAACCGCTTGACTCAGCTGGGAGTTAATCTCCCGGATGACGCGGTCATTGACAGAATCCTTCAGTCGCTTCCACCGAGCTACAAGAGCTTTGTGATGAACTTCAATATGCAGGGGATGGAAAAGACCATTCCTGAAGTCAAAAAGGAACATCAAGTGTTGATGGTGAATAAAACCACTAAGTTCAAGAAAGGCAAGGGTAAGAAAACCTTCAAGAAGGATGGCAAGGGAGTTGCCGCGCCCGGCAAGCAAGCTGCCGGGAAGAAACCAAAGAATGGACCCAAGCCCGAGACTGAGTGCTTTTATTGCAAGGAAAGTGCTCACTGGAAGCGGAACTGCCCCAAATACTTAGCGGACAAGAAGGCCGGCCAAACGAAAGGTATATGTGATATACATGTAATTGATGTGTACCTTACCAGTACTCGTAGTAGCTCCTGGGTATTTGATACCGGTGCAGTTGCTCACATTTGTAACTCAAAGCAGGAGCTGCGGAATAAGCGGAGACTGGCGAAGGACGAGATGATGATGCGCGTCGGGAATGGTTCCAAGGTCGATGTGATCGCCGTCGGCACGCTACCTCTACATTTACCTACGGGATTAGTTTTGAACCTCAATAATTGTTATTTAGTGCCAAGTTTGAGCATGAACATTGTATCAGGATCTCGTTTAATATGAGATGGCTACTCATTTAAATCCGAGAATAATGGTTGTTCTATTTATATGAGAGATATGTTTTATGGTCATGCTCCGATGGTGAATGGTTTATTCTTAATGAATCTCGAGCGTAATGCTACACATGTTCATAGTGTGAGTACCAAAAGATGTAAGATTGATAATGATAGTCCCACATACTTGTGGCACTTCCGCCTTGGTCACATAGGTGTCAAACGCATGAAGAAGCTCCATGCTGATGGACTTTTAGAGTCTCTTGATTACGAATCATTTGACACGTGCGAACCATGCCTCATGGGTAAAATGACCAAGACTCCGTTCTCAGGAACAATGGAGCGAGCAACCAACTTATTGGAAATCATACATACTGATGTGTGCAGTCCAATGAGTGTTGAGGCTCATGGTGGCTATCGTTATGTTCTCACCCTCACTGATGACTTGAGTAGATATGGGTATGTCTACTTAATGAAACACAAGTCTGAGACCTTTGAAAAGTTCAAGGAATTTCAGAGTGAGGTTGAGAATCAACGTGACAGGAAAATCAAGTTCCTGCGATTAGATCGTGGAGGAGAATACTTGAGTCATGAGTTTGGCACACACTTAAGAAAATGTGGAATAGTTTCACAGCTCACGCCGCCTGGAACACCTCAGCGTAATGGTGTGTCCGAACGTCGTAATCGCACTCTATTAGATATGTGCGATCTATGATGTCTCTTACCGATTTACCGCTATGTTTTTGGGGCTATGCTTTAGAGACTGCCGCATTCACTTTAAATAGGGCTCCGTCGAAATCCGTTGAGACGACACCGTATAAATTATGGTTTGGGAAGAAACCTAAGCTGTCGTTTCTAAAAGTTTGGGGATGCGATGCTTATTTCAAGAAACTTCAACCTGAAAAGCTCGAACCCAAGTTGGAAAAATGCGTCTTCATAGGATACCCTAAAGAAACTATTGGGTATACCTTCTACCTCAGATCCGAAGGCAAGATCTTTGTTGCCAAGAATGGATCCTTTCTAGAGAAGGAGTTTCTCTCGAAAGAAGTAAGTGGGAGGAAAGTAGAACTTGATGAAGTATTACCTCTTGAACCGGAAAATGGCGCAACTCAAGAAAATGTTCCTGAGGTGCCTGCACCGACTAGAGAGGAAGTTAATGACGATCAAGATACTTCTGATCAAGCTCCTACTGAAATTCGAAGGTCCACAAGGACACGTTCCGCACCAGAGTGGTACGACAACCCTGTCTTGGAAATCATGTTGTTAGACAACGGTGAACCTTCGAACTATGAAGAAGCGATGGCGGGCCCAGATTCCGACAAATGGCTGGAAGCCATGAAATCTGAGATAGGATCCATGTATGAAAACGAAGTATGGACTTTGACTGACTTGCCCGTAGAGCGGCGAGCCATAGAAAATAAATGGATCTTTAAGAAGAAGACAGACGCGAATGGTAATGTGACCATCTATAAAGCTCGGCTTGTCGATAAGGGTTATCGACAAGTTCAAGGGGTTGACTATGATGAGACTTTCTCACCAGTAGCGAAGCTAAAGTACGTCCGAATCATGTTAGCAATTGCCGCATTCTATGATTATGAAATATGGCAAATGGACGTCAAAACGACATTCCTTAATGGTTTCCTTAAGGAAGAATTGTATATGATGCAGCCGGAAGGTTTTGTCGATCCTAAGAATGCTGACAAGGTGTGCAAGCTCCAACGCTCGATTTATGGGCTGGTGCAAGCATCTCGGAGTTGGAACATTCGCTTTGATGAGATGATCAAAGCGTTTGGGTTTACGCAGACTTATGGAGAAGCCTGTGTTTACAAGAAAGTGAGTGGGAGCTCTGTAGCATTTCTCATATTATATGTAGATGACATACTTTTGATGGGAAATGATATAGAACTCTTGGATAGCATTAAGGCCTACTTGAATAAGATTTTTTCAATGAAGGACCTTGGAGAAGCTGCATATATATTAGGCATCAAGATCTATAGAGATAGATCAAGACGCCTCATAGGTCTTTCACAAAGCACATACCTTGATAAGATATTGAAGAAATTCAATATGGATCAGTCTAAGAAGGGGTTCTTGCCTGTGTTGCAAGGTGTTAAATTGAGCTCAGCTCAATGTCCGACCACGGCAGAAGATATAGAAGAGATGAGTGTCATCCCCTATGCCTCAGCCATAGGTTCTATTATGTATGCCATGCTGTGTACCAGACCTGATGTAAACCTTGCCGTAAGTTTGGTAGTATTGGAAATATGCCCTAGAGGCAATAATAAATTAGTTATTATTATATTTCCTTGTTCATGATAATCGTTTATTATCCATGCTAGAATTGTATTGATAGGAAACTCAGATACATGTGTGGATACATAGACAACACCATGTCCCTAGTAAGCCTCTAGTTGACTAGCTCGTTGATCAATAGATGGTTATGGTTTCCTGACCATGGACATTGGATAACGGGATCATGTCATTAGGAGAATGATGTGATGGACAAAGACCCAATCCTAAGCCTAGCACAAGATCATGTAGTTCGTATGCTAAAGCTTTTCTAATGTCAAGTATCATTTCCTTAGACCATGAGATTGTGCAACTCCCCGATACCGTAGGAGTGCTTTGGGTGTGCCAAACGTCACAACGTAACTGGGTGGCTATAAAGGTACACTACAGGTATCTCCGAAAGTGTCTGTTGGGTTGGCACGAATCGAGACTGGGATTTGTCACTCCATGTAAACGGAGAGGTATCTCTGGTCCCACTCGGTAGGACATCATCATAATGTGCACAATGTGATCAAGGAGTTGATCACGGGATGATGTGTTACGAAACGAGTAAAGAGACTTGCCGGTAACGAGATTGAACAAGGTATCGGGATACCGACGATCGAATCTCGGGCAAGTATCGTACCGCTAGACAAAGGGAATTGTGTACGGGATTGATTAAGTCCTTGACATCGTGGTTCATCCGATGAGATCATCGTGGAACATGTGGGAGCCAACATGGGTATCCAGATCCCGCTGATGGTTATTGACCGGAGAGTCATCTCGGTCATGTCTGCATGTCTCCCGAACCCGTAGGGTCTACACACTTAAGGTTCGGTGACGCTAGGGTTATAGAGATATTAGTATGCGGTAACCCGAAAGTTGTTCGGAGTCCCGGATGAGATCCCGGATGTCACGAGGAGTTCCGGAATGGTCTGGAGGTAAAGATTTATATATAGGAAGTGCTATTTCGGCTATCGGGACAAGTTTCGGGGTCACCGGTATTGTACCAGGACCACCGGAAGGGTCTCGGGGGTCCACTGGGTGGGGCCACCTGCCCTGGGGGGCCACATGGGCTGTAGGGGGTGCGCCTTGGCCTGTATGGGCCAAGGGCACCAGCCCCAAGAGGCCCATGCGCCAAGAGATAAGGGAAAGGAAGAGTCCTGAAGGGGGAAGGCACCTCCGAGGTGCCTTGGGGAGGATGGACTCCTCCCTGGCCGCACCCTTCCTTGGAGGAAGGGCCAAGGCTGCGCCCCCCTCCCTTGGCCCTATATATAGTGGGGGGAAGGGAGGGCAGCAAAACCTAAGCCTTGGCGCCTCCCTCTCCCTCCCATGACACATCTCCCTCCTCCCGCAGCGCTTGGCGAAGCCCTGTTGGAATCCCGCTACTTCCACCACCACGCCGTCGTGCTGCTGGATCTCCATCAACCTCTCCCCCCCTTGCTGGATCAAGAAGGAGGAGACGTTGCTGCTCCATACGTGTGTTGAACGCGGAGGTGCCGTCCGTTCGGCGCTAGGATCATCGGTGATTTGGATCACGACGAGTACGACTCCATCAACCCCGTTCTCTTGAACACTTCCGTGCGCGATCTACAAGGGTATGTAGATCCACTCCTCCCTCGTTGCTTGATGACTCCATAGATTGATCTTGGTGATACGTAGAAAATTTTGAATTATTGCTACGTTCCCTAATAGGTAGGTAGGTACCAAAGTAATCCCGGCAAGGAACACTGGACAGCGGTCAAGAATATCCTGAAGTACCTGAAAAGGACTAAGGAAATGTTTCTCGTTTATGGAGGTGACGAAGAGCTCGTCGTAAAGGGTTACGTCGATGCTAGCTTCGACACAGATCTGGATGACTCTAAGTCACAAACCGGATACATGTATATTTTGGGGCAGTAAGCTGGTGCAGTTGCAAGCAGAGCGTCGTGGCGGGATCTACATGTGAAGCGGAATACATGGCAGCCTCGGAGGCAGCGCATGAAGCAATTTGGGTGAAGGAGTTCATCACCGACCTAGGAGTCATACCCAATGCGTCGGGGCCGATCAAGCTCTTCTGTGACAACACTGGAGCTATTGCTCTTGCCAAGGAGCCCAGGTTTCACAAGAAGACAAGGCACATCAAGCGTCGCTTCAACTCCATTCGTGAAAATGTTCAAGATGGAGACATAGATATTTGTAAAGTACATACGGACCTGAATGTAGCAGATCCGTTGACTAAACCTCTCCCTAGAGCAAAACATGATCAACACCAGAATTCCATGCGTGTTCGATTCATCACAATGTAACTAGATTATTGACTCTAGTGCAAGTGGGAGACTGTTGGAAATATGCCCTAGAGGCAATAATAAAAGGATTATTATTATATTTCCTTGTTCATGATAATTGTCTTTTATTCATGATATAGTTGTGTTATCCGGAAATCGTAATACATGTGTGAATACTTAGACACCAACATGTCCCTAGTAAGCCTCTAGTTGACTAGCTCGTTGATCAACAGATAGTCATGGTTTCCTGACTATGGACATTGGATGTCATTGATAACGAGATCACATCATTAGGAGAATGATGTGATGGACAAGACCCAATCCTAAACATAGCACAAGATCGTATAGTTCGTTTGCTAGAGTTTTCCAATGTCAAGTATCTTTTCCTTAGACCATGAGATCGTGTAACTCCCGGATACCGTAGGAGTGCTTTGGGTGTACCAAACGTCACAACGTAACTGGGTGACTATAAAGGTATACTACGGGTATCTCCGAAAGTGTCTGTTGGGTTGACACGGATCAAGACTGAGATTTGTCACTCCGTATGACGGAGAGGTATCACTGGGCCCACTCGGTAATGCATCATCATAATGAGCTCAAAGTGACCAAGTGTCTGGTCACGGGATCATGCATTACGGTATGAGTAAAGTGACTTGCCGATAACGAGATTGAACGAGGTATTGGGATACCGACGATCGAATCTCGGGCAAGTAACATACCGATTGACGAAGGGAATTGTATACGGGGTTGCTTGAATCCTCGACATTGTGGTTCATCCGATGAGATCATCGAGGAGCATGTGGGAGCCAACATGGGTATCCAGATCCCGCTGTTGGTTATTGACCGGAGAGCGATCTCGGTCATGTCTACATGTCTCCCGAACCCGTAGGGTCTACACACTTAAGGTTCGGTGACGCTAGGGTTGTAGGGATATGTATATGCAGTAACCCGAATGTTGTTCGGAGTCCCGGATGAGATCCTGGACGTCACGAGGAGTTCCGGAATGGTCCGGAGGTAAATAATTATATATGGGAAGTCTTGTTTTGGTCGCCGAAAAGGTTTCGCGCATTATCGGTATTGTACCGGGAGTGCCGAAAGGGGTTCGGGGGTCCACCAAGGGGGTCCACCTGCCCCGGGGGGCCACATGGGCTGTACCTTGGCCTATATGGGCCAAGGGCACCAGCCCCAAGAGGCCCATGCGCCAAGAGATAAGGGAAAGGAAGAGTCCTAAAGGGGGAAGGCACCTCCTAGGTGCCTTGGGGAGGATGGACTCCTCCCTGGCCGTACCCTTCCTTGGAGGAAGGGCCAAGGCTGCGCCCCCCTCTCCCTTGGCCCTATATATAGTGGGGGGAAGGGAGGGCAGCCACACCTAAGCCCTGGCGCCTCCCTCTCCCTCTCCAACACCTCCTCCTCCTCCGTAGAGCTTGGCGAAGCCCTGACGGAGTACTGCAGCTCCAACACCACCACGCCGTCGTGCTGCTGCTGGAGGCATCTTCCTCAACCTCTCCTTCCCCTTGCTGGATCAAGAAGGAGGAGATGTCACGCTGACCGTACGTGTGTTGAACACGGAGGTGCCATCCGTTCGGCGCTAGGATCTCCGGTGATTTGGATCACGTCGAGTATGCCTTCCTCATCCCCGTTCTTTAAACGCTTCCGCGCGTGATCTACAAAGGTATGTAGATGCAATCCGATCACTCCTTGCTAGATGAACTCCTAGATGGATCTCGGTGAAACCGTAGGAAAATTTTTGTTTTCTACAACGTTCCCCAACAGCTATATCTCCCACGTGTCGAAGCACGACTTAGAGGCATAACCGCATTGAAAGCAATGTCGCAAGTGAGGTAATCTTCACACAACCCATGTAATACATAAGGGAAAGAGATACATAGTTGGCTTACAATATCCACTTCACACAAATACATGAATAAAGCATTACATCATCCAGATACAATCAAGGTCTGACTACGGAACCAAAATAAAAGAAGACTACCCCAAATGCTACACAGATCCCGATCGTCCCGACTGGGCTCCACTACTGATCAACTAGAACGAAAGAACACAAAGGGCAAGATCTTCATCGAGCTCCTCCTTGAGCTTGGTTGCGTCATCTGCATGGTTCAACGACATCTGCAAGCTAGTTTTGGAAGTATCTGTGAGTCACGGGGACTCAGCAATCTCACACCCTCGTGATCAAGACTATTTAAGCTTATGGGTAAGGTAAAGGTATGAGGTGGAGCTGCAGCAAGCGACTAGCATATATGGTGGCTAACATATACGCAAAAGAGAGCGAGAAGAGAAGGCAAAGCACGATCGAGAAACTATGATTAAGAAGTGATCCTAGAGCAACCTACGTCAAACATAACTCCAACACCGTGTTCACTTCCCGGACTCCGCCGAGAAGAGACCATCATGGTAACACACGCGGTTGATATATTTTAATTAAGGTCAACTTTAGGTTTTCTTCAACCGGACATTAACAAATTCCCATCTGCCCATAACCGCGGGCACGGCTTTCGAAAGTTCAAATCCCTGCAGGGGAGTCCCAACTTAGCCCATGACAAGCTCTCACGGTCAACGAAGGATATTCCTTCTAGCAGGAAGACACGATCAGACTCGGAATCCCGGTTACAAGACATTTCGACAATGGTAAAACAAGTCCAGCAAAGCCACCCAGATGTGCCGACAAATCCCGATAGGAGCTGCACATATCTCGTTCTCAGGGCACACCGGATGAGCAAGACGTCGGGTAAGCCAGCCCAGAGTTGCCCCTGGTAGCCTCGGACATCGCTCAGTTGGACCAACACTCAGAGGAGCACTGGCCCGGGGGGGTTAAAATAAAGATGACCCTTGAGTCTGCAGAACCCAAGGGAAAGAAAAGGCTAGGAGGCGAATGTTAAAACCAATGTTGGGCCTTGCTGGAGGAGTTTTATTCAAGGCGAACTGTCAAGGGGTTCCCATTATAACCCAACCGCGTAAGGAACGCAAAATCCGGGAACATAACACCGATATGACGGAAACTAGGGCGGCAAGAGTGGAACAAAACACCAGGCATAAGGCCGAGCCTTCCACCCTTTACCAAGTATATAGATGCATTAATCAAATAAGATATATTGTGATATCCCAACAAGTAAACAGGTTCCAACAAGGAACAACATCTCCATGTTCCAACAAGGAACAAACTTCAATCTTCACCTGCAACTAACAACGCTATAAGAGGGGCTGAGCAAAGCGGTAACATAGCCAATCAATGGTTTGCTAGGACAAGGTGGGTTAGAGGCTTGGTTCAACAATATGGGAGGCATGATAAGCAAGTGGTAGGCATCGCAGCATAGGCATAGCAAAAGAGCGAGCATCTAGCAAGCAAAGATAGAAGTGATTTCGAGGGTATGATCATCTTGCCTGAGATCCCGCAAGGAAGAAGAATGAGTCCATGAAGGAGACAAACGGACGAAGTCGAACGAATCCTCACAACACGACGTTATCGGAACCAACCCAAAGAAGCAACACCGGAAAGGAGCACACAACATAGTGAACAACCAACACATAATCATGGCATGATGCACAATCAAGTATGATGCATGTCCAGTTTTAAATGTGCATGGCATGGGAAAGGGCAACAACCAAAACTACAAATTAAGTGGAGCTCAATATGCAACGGGTTGCATATGGACGGAACACCACATCCATTATTTAGTTCTCTCTCGGTTATGTATCCACCAATATTAAATGTTGGTTAACATGGCAAGAGGTGAGGCATAACAAAACTACACCATCTAAACAATTTAAATGGGCCCGGATATAAAAAATAATGAATCCGGTGAATCCCCATATGCATTTAGCAAATTAAAGCAAACACAATTTAAACCATCTTAATGTTGTTAACATGATGCAGATGACATGTTCAAGTTTTAAGCCATATTTATGAGAATGTTGATAAGAGCATATTAAGGAGCATTTGACACTGTGGTGGAAAGAAAAGGGGTGCCACGGCAACGATAACGAAAATGGTGCCACTGCAACGTTCCGGTTCCGGTAACTCGATTGCGATTCCGATGCAAAGGAGAAGTGTGCGGATGCGTGCAAAATATGGTGGGGTGATCCCGGATTCCGGGTTCCCACGGGTCGACGACGGCAAAAGAGGAGGACCGAGCAAGTGACATCTCGGACACGGTGCAGACGACGGGTGCATGTCATACAACACATGCAAACGTTCTCGGACGGTCGTTCAGGGTTATACCTTTGAAGCGTGCGTTATCGGAGGGGTTCAAGTTCAAAGCGGTGTAGGGGAAGTAGACGTTCCCGGGAATGTTCGATAGTGGAATTAGGGGTACATGACGATGGTAGAGGTACTCGTGATCTTGGCGGTGGTAGTCATACACATGTTGTAGTCGAACTTGATGGAACCAATGTCCTCGAGGGTAGTCGTGGTACTCGGGGTCTTCGGACTTTCCGGTCCCGTTCTTGCGACAGTAATCGTTCACGTTCGTTCGGAGAGGTACTTGATGACTCCAACGTCTTCGGGGCAACGGTAGTTGTACATGGTCCACGAGACGTCGATCGTTCGGGGTCCGACTTGCGGGTCTTGCCGACATGAGTGGTACTTGGCGTTTTTGTGTAGACGAACTTGAAGCATCTGAAGGGTCACACTTGTCGTCGTGGGAACTTGGTGAGTCCAAGGTCTTTGAGGTCGACGGTACTTGGCGGGTCATCATGTAGATGTACTTTCGAGAGCAACATGGCATGTCCAAAAATCTTCGGGGTTTGTCGTTGGACTTGGCGGTGCTAGTCTCCTCGGTTCAACAGTGATATGCAAAGGCCAAAGCAAACGAATTACATCTGAAAGCCGCAGGGTTGTGGTCGTCTTGCTCCGGGTGTTGCAACTGTGGTGGAGGTCATCCATGGAGGGGCGCTAGTTGCCGCAGAAGGGCCACGCCACGGGGTTCAGCGAGGGAGGCGGTGCGTAGGAAGAGTAGCTGCAGCAGCACAGCATCGCTGCAGACACATGAGGAGGAAGGCCATGGCAGAGGAGGGGCTTGTGCACGGGAGGGAGCAGCAAGGCGGCGCTGGAGGGAGGAGGCAACGAGGAAACCTGCGGCGGCCGGAGGAGAAAGACGAGGGAATCGGGTGCGGCGTGCAGAGGATGCAGCGGGGCGAAGGAGAGGCCGCTGGTGGAGGTCGTCACGACAGCGGCTTGGAGGGGATTGGGCGCTGGGACTCTGGGAAGATGGACTCTGGGAAGATGAACATGGTGTGAGGCAGCGACCTGCGAGGTCGCCGGCGCGGGCGCCATGGCAGGGAGGCAATGAGGATCCGGGCAAGGGCATCGACAGCAGATGCGCAGTGCAGGTTGCAGGGGAAGGAGAGGCCGACGCGGGCTCCTACGTGTGGGGTCGAACGAGAGGAGGAAGGAGATCGGGAAGAGGAGGTTGGCGGCGCTGGGAGATCAAAGAAAGAGGAGGGGGATCGAGCCAGTCTTCCTGGCACGATGCGTGCGTTGAGCGGTGGCGTACAGGAACGAGAGGGAGAGATGGGGATCGAGTGGAGGGGATCGGGGTAGCTAGGGTTTGTAGGGGAACACAGTAATTTCAAAAAATTTCCTATGCACACGCAAGATCATGGTGATGCATAGCAACGAGAGGGGAGAGTGTTGTCTACGTACCTACGCAGACCGACTGCAGAAGCGTTGACGCAACGTAGAGGAAGTAGTCGTACGTCTTCCCGATCCGACCGATCCAAGCACCGTTACTCCGGCACCTCCGAGTTCTTAGCACACGTACAGCTCGATGACGATCCCCGGGGTCTGATCCAGCAAAGCGTCGGGGAGGAGTTCCGTCAGCACGACTGCGTGGTGACGATCTTGATGTTCTACTGTCGCAGGGCTTCGCCTAAGCACCGCTACAATATGATCGAGGTGGAATATGGTGGCAGGGGGCACCGCACACGGCTAAGGAACGATCTCAAGGATCAACTTGTGTGTCTAGAGGTGCCCCCCTGCCTCCGTATATAAAGGAGCCAAGGGGGAGGGGGCCGCCGGCCAGGAGGAGGGCGCAGGAGGAGTCCTACTCCTACCGGGAGTAGGACTCCCCCCACAATCCTAGTTGGACTAGGATTCCCCGAGGGGGAAAGAGAGAGAGGGGGGCCGGCCACCTCTCCTAGTCCTAATAGGACTAGGGGAGGGGGGAGGCGTGAGGCCACCTTGGGCTGCCCCTTTCTCCTTTCCACTAAAGCCCATTAAGGCCCATATGGCTCCCGGGGGGTTCCGGTAACCTCCCGGTACTCCGGTAAAATCCCGATTTCACCCGGAACATTTCTGATGTCCAAATATAGGCTTCCAATATATCAATCTTTATGTCTCGACCATTTCGAGACTCCTCGTCATGTCCGTGATCACATCCGGGACTCCGAACTAACTTCGGTACATCAAAATGCATAAACTCATAATAACTGTCATCGTAACGTTAAGCGTGCGGACCCTACGGTTCGAGAATAATGCAGACATGACTGAGACACATCTCCGGTCAATAACCAATAGCGGGACCTGGATGCCCATATTGGCTCCTACATATTCTACGAAGATCTTTATCGGTCAGACCGCATAACAACATACGTTGTTCCCTTTGTCATCGGTATGTTACTTGCCCGAGATTCGATCGTCGGTATCCAATACCTAATTCAATCTCGTTACCGGCAAGTCTCTTTACTCGTTCCGTAATACATCATCTCGCAACTAACTCATTGGCTGCAATGCTTGCAAGGCTCATGTGATGTGCATTACCGAGAGGGCCCAGAGATACCTCTCCGACAATCGGAGTGACAAATCCTAATCTCGAAATACGCCAACCCAACATCTACCTTTGGAGACACATGTAGAGCTCCTTTATAATCACCCAGTTACGTTGTGACGTTTGGTAGCACACAAAGTGTTCCTCTGATAAACGGGAGTTT
This sequence comes from Triticum urartu, assembly GCF_056163025.1. Taxonomy (NCBI): domain Eukaryota; kingdom Viridiplantae; phylum Streptophyta; class Magnoliopsida; order Poales; family Poaceae; genus Triticum; species Triticum urartu. Next base: position 61,525,671 of record NC_141874.1, on the reverse strand, counting down.
GCATAATCTAATAGTCATAGGAACATGTGTAAGTTATGAAGAAAGCAATAGCAACATACTATACGATCGGGCGCTAAGCTAATGAAATGGGTCATGTCAATCAGATCATTCAACTAATGATGTGACCTAGTTAATCAAATAACAACACCTTGTTCATGGTTAGGAAACATAACCATCTTTGATTAACGAGCTAGTCAAGTAGAGGCATACTAGTGACACTAAGTTTGTCTATGTATTCACACATGTATTATGTTTCCGGTTAATACAATTCTTAGCATGAATAATAAACATTTATCATGATATAAGGAAATAAATAATAACTTTATTATTGCCTCTAGGGCATATTTCCTTCAGTCTCCCACCTGCACTAGAGTCAATAATCTAGATTACACAGTAATGATTCTAACACCCATGGAGCCTTGGTGCTGATCATGTTTTGCTCGTGGAAGAGGCTTAGTCAATGGGTCTGCAACATTCAGATCCGTATGTATCTTGCAAATCTCTATGTCTCCCACCTGGACTAGATCCCGGATGGAATTGAAGCGTCTCTTGATGTGCTTGGTCCTCTTGTGAAATCTGGATTCCTTTGCCAAGGCAATTTCACCAGTATTGTCACAAAAGATTTTCATTGGACCCGATGCACTAGGTATGACACCTAGATCGGATATGAACTCCTTCATCCAGACTCCTTCGTTCGCTGCTTCCGAAGCAGCTATGTACTCCGCTTCACATGTAGATCCCGCGACGACGCTTTGTTTAGAACTGCACCAACTGACAGCTCCATCGTTTAATGTAAACACGTATCCAGTTTGCGATTTAGAATCGTCCGGATCAGTGTCAAAGCTTGCATCAACGTAACCTTTTACGGTGAGCTCTTTGTCACCTCCATATACGAGAAACATATCCTTTAGTCCTTTTCAGGTATTTCAGGATGTTCTTGACCGCTGTCCAGTGATCCACTCCTGGATTACTTTGGTACCTCCCTGCTAAACTTATAGCAAGGCACACATCAGGTCTGGTACACAGCATTGCATACATGATAGAGCCTATGGCTGAAGCATAGGGAACATCTTTCATTTTCTGTCTATCTTCTGCAGTGGTCGGGCATTGACTCTTACTCAACTTCACACCTTGTAACACAGGCAAGAACCCTTTCTTTGCTTGATCCATTTTGAACTTCTTCAAAACTTTGTCAAGGTATGTGCTTTGTGAAAGTCCAATTAAGCGTCTTGATCTATCTCTATAGATCTTAATGCCTAATATGTAAGCAGGTTCACCGAGGTCTTTCATTGAAAAACTCTTATTCAAGTATCCCTTTATGCTATCCAGAAATTCTATATCATTTCCAATCAGCAATATGTCATCCACATATAATATCAGAAACGCTACAGAGCTCCCACTCACTTTCTTGTAAATACAGGCTTCTCCGAAAGTCTGTATAAAACCAAATGCTTTGATCACACTATCAAAGCGTTTATTCCAACTCCGAGAGGCTTGCACCAGTCCATAAGTGGATCGCTGGAGCTTGCACACTTTGTTAGCTCCCTTTGGATCGACAAAACCTTCTGGTTGCATCATATACAACTCTTCTTCCAGAAATCCATTCAGGAATGCGGTTTTGACATCCATCTGCCAAATTTCATAATCATAAAATGCGGCAATTGCTAACATGATTCGGACAGACTTAAGCATTGCTACGGGTGAGAAGGTCTCATCGTAGTCAATCCCTTGAACTTGTCGAAAACCTTTTGCGACAAGTCGAGCTTTGTAGACAGTAACATTACCATCAGCGTCAGTCTTTCTCTTGAAGATCCATTTATTCTCAATTGCTTGCCGATCATCGGGCAAGTCAACCAAAGTCCATACTTTGTTCTCATACATGGATCCCATCTCAGATTTCATCGCTTCAAGCCACTTTGCGGAATCTGGGCTCACCATCGCTTCTTCATAGTTCGTAGGTTCATCATGATCTAGCAGCATGATTTCCAGAACAGGATTACCGTACCACTCTGGTGCGGATCTCATTCTGGTTGATCTACAAGGTTCAGTAGTATCTTGTCCTGAAGTTTCATGATCATCATCATTAGCTTCCTCACTAATTGGTATAGGTGTCGCAGAAACAGTTTTCTATGATGTACTACTTTCCAATAAGGGAGCAGGTACAGTTACCTCGTCAAGTTCTACTTTCCTCCCACTCACTTCTTTCGAGAGAAACTCCTTCTCTAGAAAGGATCCATTCTAAGCAACGAATGTCTTGCCTTCGGATCTGTGATAGAAGGTGTACCCAACAGTCTCCTTTGGGTATCCTATGAAGACACATTTCTCCGATTTGGGTTCGAGCTTATCAGGTTGAAGCTTTTTCACATAAGCATCGCAGCCCCAAACTTTAAGAAACGACAACTTTGGTTTCTTGCCAAACCACAGTTCATAAGGCGTCGTCTCAACGGATTTTGATGGTGCCCTATTTAACGTGAATGCGGCCGTCTCTAAAGCATAACCCCAAAACGATAGGGGTAAATCAGTAAGAGACATCATAGATCGCACCATATCTAGTAAAGTACGATTACGACGTTCGGAAACACCATTGCGCTGTGGTGTTCCGGGTGGCGTGAGTTGGGAAACTATTCCACAATTTTTCAAATGTACACCAAACTCGTAACTCAAATATTCTCCTCCACGATCAGATCGTAGAAACTTTATTTTCTTGTTACGATGATTTTCAACTTCACTCTGAAATTCTTTGAACTTTTCAAATGTTTTAGACTTATGTTTCATTAAGTAGATATACCCATATCTGCTTATGTCATCTGTGAAGGTGAGAAAATAACGATATCCGCCACGAGCCTCAATATTCATCGGACCACATACATCTGTATGTATGATTTCCAACAAATCTGTTGCTCTCTCCATAGTACCGGAGAATGGTGTTTTAGTCATCTTGCCCATGAGGCACGGTTCGCAAGTACCAAGTGATTCATAATCAAGTGGTTCCAAAAGTCCATCAGTATGGAGTTTCTTCATGCGCTTTATACCGATATGACCTAAACGGCAGTGCCACAAATAAGTTGCATTGTCATTATCAACTCTGCATCTTTTGGCTTCAACATTATGAATATGTGTGTTACTACTATCGAGATTCATCAAAAATAGACCACTCCTCAAAGGTGCATGACCATAAAAGATATTACTCAAAACCATTATTCTCTGATTTAAATGAATAACCGTCTCGCATCAAACAAGATCCAGATATAATGTTCATGCTCAACGCTGGCACCAAATAACAATTATTTGGGTCTAATATTAATCCCGAAGGTAGATGTAGAGGTAGCGTGCCGACCGCGATCACATCGACTTTGGAACTGTTTCCCACGCGCATCGTCACCTCGTCCTTCGCCAGTGTTCGCTTAATCCGTAGTCCCTATTTCGAGTTGCAAATATTAGCAACAGAACTAGTATCAAATACCCAGGTGCTACTGCGAGCTCTAGTAAGGTACACATCAGTAACATGTATATCACATATACCTTTGTTCACCTTGCCATCCTTCTTATCCGCCAAATACTTGGGGCAGTTCCGCTTCCAGTGACCAGTCTGCTTGTTGTAGAAGCACTCAGTTTCAGGCTTAGGTCCAGACTTGGGTTTCTTCTCTTGAGCAGCAACTTGCTTGCTGTTCTTCTTGAAGTTCCCCTTCTTCTTCCCTTTGCCCTTTTTCTTGAAGGTAGTGGTCTTGCTGACCATCAACACTTGATGCTCCTTTTTGATTTCTACCTCCGCAGCTTTCAGCATTGCGAAGAGCTCGGGAATAGTCTTGTTCATCCCTTGCATATTATAGTTCATCACGAAGCACTTGTAGCTTGGTGGCAGTGATTGGAGAATTCTGTCAATGACGCAATCATCTGGAAGATTAACTCCCATCTGAATCAAGTGATTATTATACCCAGACATTTTGAGTATACGCTCACTGACAGAACTGTTCTCCTCCATCTTGTAGCTATAGAACTTATTGGAGACTTCATATCTCTCAATCCGAGCATTTGCTTGAAATATTAACTTCAACTCCTGGAACATCTCATATGCTCCATGACGTTCAAAACGTCGTTGAAGTCCCGATTCTAAGCCGTAAAGCATGGCACATTGAACTATCGAGTAGTCATCAGCTTTGCTCTGCTAGACGTTCATAACATCTGGTGTTGCTCCAGCAGCAGGCCTGGCACCTAGCGGTGCTTCCAGGACGTAATTCTTCTGAGCAGCAATGAGGATAATCCTCAAGTTACGGACCCAGTCCGTGTAATTGCTACCATCATCTTTCAATTTTGCTTTCTCAAGGAATGCATTAAAATTCAACAGAACAACAGCACGAGCCATCTATCTACGATCAACATAAACAAGCAAGATACTATCAGGTACTAAGTTCATGATAAGTTTAAGTTCAATTAATCAAATTACTTAAGAACTCCCACTTAGATAGACATCCCTCTAATCCTCTAAGTGATCACGTGATCCAAATCAACTAAACCATAACCGATCATCACGTGAGATGGAGTAGTTTTCAATGGTGAACACCATTATGTTGATCATATCTACTATATGATTCACGCTCGACCTTTCGGTCTCTGTGTTCCGAGGCCATATCTGCATATGCTAGGCTCGTCAAGTTTAACCTGAGTATTCTGCGTGTGCAAAACTGGCTTGCACCCGTTGTAGATGGACGTAGAGCTTATCACACCCGATCATCATGTGGTGTCTGGGCACGACGAACTTTGGCAACGGTGCATACTCAGGGAGAACACTTCTTGATAATTTAGTGAGGGATCATCTTATAATGCTACCGTCAATCAAAGCAAGATAAGATGCATAAAAAGATAAACATCACATGCAATCAATATAAGTGATATGATATGGCCATCATCATCTTGTGCTTGTGATCTCCATCTCCGGAGCACCGTCATGATCACCATCGTCACCGGCGCGACACCTTGATCTTCATCGTAGCATCGTTGTCGTCTCACCAATCTTATGCTTCCACGACTATCGCTACCGCTTAGTGATAAAGTAAAGCATTACATCGCGATTGCATTGCATACAATAAAGCGACAACCATATGGCTCCTGCCAGTTGCCGATAACTCGGTTACAAAACATGATCATCTCATACAATAAAATTCAGCATCATGCCTTGACCATATCACATCACAACATGCCCTGCAAAAACAAGTTAGACGTCCTCTACTTTGTTGTTGGAAGTTTTATGTGGCTGCTACGGGCTTAAGCAAGAACCAATCTTACCTACGCATCAAAACCACAACGATAGTTTGTCAAATAGACTCCGTTTTAACCTTCGCAAGGACCGGGCGTAGCCACACTTGGTTCAACTAAAGTTGGAGAGACTGTCGCCCGCAAGCCACCTATGTGCAAAGCACGTCGGGAGAACCGGTCTCGCGTAAGCGTACGCGTAATGTCGGTCCGGGTCGTCTCGTCCAACAATACCGCTGAACCAAAGTATGACATGCTGGTAGGCAGTATGACTTATATCGCCCACAACTCACTTGTGTTCTACTCGTGCATATAACATCAAACCATAAAACCTAGGCTCGGATGCCACTGTAGGGGAACGCAGTAATTTCAAAAAATTTCCTACGCACACGCAAGATCATGGTGATGCATAGCAACGAGAGGGGAGAGTGTTGTCTACGTACCTACGCAGACCGACTGCGGAAGCGTTGACGCAACGTAGAGGAAGTAGTCGTACGTCTTCCCGATCCGACCGATCCAAGCACCGTTACTCCGGCACCTCCGAGTTCTTAGCACACGTACAGCTCGATGACGATCCCCGGGCTCCGATCCAGCAAAGCGTCGGGGAGGAGTTCCGTCAGCACGACGGCGTGGTGACGATCTTGATGTTCTACTGTTGCAGGACTTCGCCTAAGCACCGCTACAATATGATCGAGGTGGAATATAGCGGCAGGGGGCACCGCACATTGCAAAGGAACGATCTCAAGGATCAACTTGTATGTCTAGAGGTGCCCCCTGCCTCCGTATATAAAGGAGCCAAGGGGGAGGGGGCCGCCGGCCAGGAGGAGGGCGCAGGAGGAGTCCTACTCCTACCGGGAGTAGGACTCCCCCCACAATCCTAGCTGGACTAGGATTCCCCGACGGGGAAAGAGAGAGAGGGGGGCCGGCCACCTCTCCTAGTCCTAATAGGACTAGGGGAGGGGGGAGGCGCGCGGCCACCTTGGGCTGCCCCTTTCTCCTTTCCACTAAAGCCCATTAAGGCCCATATGGCTCCCGGGGGGTTCCGGTAACCTCCCAGTACTCCGGTAAAATCCCAATTTCACCCGGAACACTTCCGATGTCCAAATATTGGCTTCCAATATATCAATCTTTATGTCTTGACCATTTTGAGACTCCTCGTCATGTCCGTGATCACATCCGGGACTCCGAACTAACTTCGGTACATCAAAATGCATAAACTCATAATAACTGTCATCGTAACGTTAAGCGTGCGGACCCTACGGTTCGAGAATAATGCAGACATGACTGAGACACATCTCCGGTCAATAACCAATAGCGGGACCTGGATGCCCATATTGGCTCCTACATATTCTACGAAGATCTTTATCGGTCAGACCGCATAACAACATACGTTGTTCCCTTTGTCATCGGTATGTTACTTGCCCGAGATTCGATCGTCGGTATCCAATACCTAGTTCAATCTCGTTACTGGAAAGTCTCTTTACTTGTTCCGTAATACATCATCTCGCAACTAACTCATTGGCTGCAATGCTTGCAAGGCTCATGTGATGTGCATTACCGAGAGGGCCCAGAGATACCTCTCCGACAATCGGAGTGACAAATCCTAATCTCGAAATACGCCAACCCAACATCTACCTTTGGAGACACCTGTAGAGCTCCTTTATAATCACCCAGTTACGTTGTGACGTTTGGTAGCACACAAAGTGTTCCTCTGGTAAACGGGAGTTTGCATAATCTCATAGTCATAGGAACATGTATAAGTTATGAAGAAAGCAATAGCAACATACTATACGATCGGGTGCTAAGCTAATGAAATGGGTCATGTCAATCAGATCATTCAACTAATGATGTGACCTCGTTAATCAAATAACAACACCTTGTTCATGGTTAGGAAACATAACCATCTTTGATTAACGAGCTAGTCAAGTAGAGGCATACTAGTGACACTAAGTTTGTCTATGTATTCACACATGTATTATGTTTCCGGTTAATACAATTCTTAGCATGAATAATAAACATTTATCATGATATAAGGAAATAAATAATAACTTTATTATTGCCTCTAGGGCATATTTCCTTCAGTGTTATGGAGCTGGTGGGGCGGCTGGGCCTTAGAGGCCAGTGCTGGGGTGGGCCTAGGGAGGCCCAAGTGGGCTGCGGCTGGCCTGAGGTGCAGCTGGGCCTAAATGGCCTGTTGGGCACCCTCTCTCCCACTCAAAAGAGAAAAAAATAGAGATAAGGAAGAAAAGAAAGAGAGGATAGGGGACGAAGTTGGACGCACGGATAGTTTTCCCGGACTCACAAAAATGAGTTTGACCCAATAAAAATAGAAATGACAAGATTGAAAGATATAAATTGAAACTCATTTGAATTTAATTCAAATGGGTTTGAACTGGGACTTGGTAAAAGGAAGGTCCAAAAATGTTTGGATTTTTGGAGGAGCCCCGGTAAAAGGGAAATGAAATATTGGGCAAGGTTTGGAGATCAACTCGAAGCAGAGAAGGTAGGGGGTTATATTTGCAAGTGTGTTCCGGTGAATTCCAACAAATGGAATATATAATATAGCTCCCTACTATCGGGAGGGTATGTTATAAAGAGAAGTCAACAGGTGAATTCCCTCGGTTTAAATGGATGAAAGGTCCATGCCATTTATTTAGTTGAGTTAAGAAAAGAAATGACATGATGGCATGATGACATGATGCAATGCACATGATGTAATGATGAATGCAAAGAACCAAACAAAACACACGACGAAACCCGGAAACCCTGGAAGGCATCTGAAGCTCCGGTCTTGGGGCGTCACAACACTCCACCACTACGACAGGATCTCATCCCGAGATCTAGGATGGCAGCAGAGGGAAAACAGAAGAGAAAAGAGAAGAGGTAAAACTAAGTTGCTTCTTTGACAAACGAGCGAAACCAAAGAACCTTGAGAGGTTACGCCATTTCGAGAAAAGAATACAACGGAGATGAACAAAGTTGAAAGCACTCCGTTAAGAAAGAGGAAAAAGAAAGAACCGATACGGGTAGCACTTCGGTTGGAAAGGGATGAAGCCTTGATAAAATGAAAGAGCTTGAGCAAAAGGGACACAACACTCCGGTTTAAAAGGATAAACCAAGAAAAGAACACGATCCTTTCAAAACAAAAAGATGGGTTGAAGAGAGCAACATCACAAAGCCTCCGGAACAAAATTAAGAATGGAATGGAATGAACGAAGGGAAACAACATCTTGAGGGAGCACGCTCACAACAAATGCTAGAACAGAGTTGTTGGAAAACCAACAACGAAAAGAATAAGCTTGATACGGTCTTATGGAATACAATTCAAAATATGAGGTGACATTCTGCCACTCACGGGAAAAAGAATTGGGTTGATAAGAACAAGGAGATGAGAAAGTATATCGCACCGGAAAAGGATAAATGAAGACCTTGGATCATTTATAAGCACCATAATAACAACAAACCTTAGAGAAGGCTTTAGGTGATATATGACCCAAGATAACTCCAATGACGAGATTGATGGATTTAAAATATCTCATTCATGACAACATGTGAATCATGAAATATGAATTCAAATTATCAAGAATGACATAATACCACCTCCAATGATACGGAAGAAAGAATTGTACTCCGGATTACAAGATGAAGAATGCTTGAACTCCTCTGAAAAGAATCTCAATGAACACTTCGAGAAGGAATTAAATCCTTTATGAACCGTCATGTAGAGCCTCCATGTAGAACTCCGGAAAACAAAAGGAAGATCAAACGAAAAGAAAGATAAGTTGAAAACACAAGGTGAATCCTTGTAACGATTTAGATGAATCTCCATGGTGATATAATTGAAAGAGGTTGGAACTCCGGGAAAAAGAGAAGATGAACAATTGACAACGAGAATTAGTCATTGTGAACGAACTCCGGAGGAACGAATCCATCATTTGGATGAAGCAAGAATAAGAATTACATTATGCTTATCCTTCACCATTTTAAATTGATGATAATCAACGGATTTGACATATTACTTATTCTCGTAGAAAGGATTAAGATATATAATGCGCAAACTTGAAGAGGCCTTCGATGATCCACCGGTAGGATTTGAAAGAACGGAAGTATGATAACGTAAGAAGAGGAATCTTGAACAAACCATCATAAGAATTGAAAATGAATGAAGAAAAGATAAAGAAACACCGGAAAGAATTAGCAAATGAACGAAGAAGCTTGAGAGAATTTATATATGAGAGAACGAAGAGATCATGCACTGATTAGAGGATATTTGATCGATGCACCGATGAGATTTGGAGAACGAGAGCTGAAAACTGAGAATGAATAACCTTGAATTGGTGAACTCCGGATAACAAAACTAAAAAGACTCCTGAATATCTCCTGATGGGTGAAAAGGATTCTCACAATCGAAAATAATTATGAGAGGATGGCAACAAGCTAGCGCCATGAATCTCTGAGAGAACGGATAAGATATGGAGGTAAAAACTCCTCTTCGGTCTTCAAATGTTGAGAATGACGATGAGAAACACCACCATGAATTGTTTAGACCTCCGGAAGAATCAAAACAAAGAGGTTGAGCCAACGATGAAAAGAATTTGAAAGATCTTGGAGAAAAACATATGACAGTCGATGAATCATTCTTACATCAAATTTGAAATGAATTTAGGATAGCTCCGGTAAAATTAGAAGAGTCAGGTAAGATCCTGGAAAATGACCTGTGGGTTAGGGCCCACTCAAAAGAAACACCGTTGAAATGATTTAAAAGAGAGGATTGCACCGGTTGAATAAAATGGCTTGAATGAGATAACACCTCGAGATATCCTGGACGGATTGATAATGGAGACACAAATCTTTTGAGATATCTTCAGCACTCCGGAACCAATGAATAATGAGAAGTGAATGAATATGAGGAGCACCGACATGAGAGGGTATTTGGAACGAGGAAAAAAGATATGATCAATAACGTTTGAATTTAAACCACCGGAGAAGAAAAAGAATGAAGAATGATGAACTAGTAGAACATCTTCTTGAGAACCACCGGGTAAGAATAGAGAAACTTCCATCAATAAATGGATAGTTGATTAAGAAATCCGAGTCCTTGAAGAAACAAGGGTGGGAGGGCGGGAAAAACAAAGGCAACTTGGAGACGGATGAAACAAACACCGTTGAGAAGAACTGATAATTGATCTTGCGAATGTTGAAGTGATCGGATCCACTTGAAGAGAGACACACCGGTGAAAAAGGATTGACACGACAAACTCGATGATCGAGAAGGATTAGTATCCACATAGAAATATGAGAAGACCACTTAGGAGAAGGTATGGAATCAACATTTGACTTCGAAGCAACTCGAATACCACAACTCAAAACAAAACAAAGGATTGGCTTGCAGAATAAGCCAGAACAAACATATGATAGAGATTTTGTCCGAAGTTTTCGTGGTGGGACCTACACGGGCTCGATCGTACAGCACCATCATGTACAAGGCAGTGCACATGACATACGAAGCGTCCCCGAGTCGGCATAGCCAAGGACTCTTTAAGACACAACGAGACCACTGTAAAACCAACCGTGAATAGGCGGACCACTAGACGTCAAACCCCATTTTCATATCATACATCTGTCGGAAAGATTTCCTAAGAGCTACTTGAATTCCCACTTATAAACTCCCGAAATTTTCCGATTATGCAATCAGGTGTTGGGGATACAGGGGAAGCATAATATCTCACCCAAACTAGCAAATCCTACATCCAGCTGTATCCATCCTTCAACACATAACCAAGAAACCTTCGGAAATCATCTACCTCAACCTTGGAAAAGCATCCGTTATACGAGTTATGGCAATACTCCCGAACTCCCGCCCCAGTACTGGGTGGCGTCGAGGTTATCTCACCAACAACTGCATAAAATACATTTTCATGTCGGCGAACTAAACTCAGGTATTCCAGAACTGCAACGATAAAATTGTGACGACAACACCTCGGAGCTCAACTCCCCGGATAACTGCCACAACCCATAAATGACAGGAGGCACCAAGAACAATGTTCTCGTCACAAATCGATCGGAACGATTCCAAGATACCCGCGTGATCCTAAATTTTTTTTAGTGAAATTTCAGAAGAGAAGAGCCAAAACTCTACGTCGGGATGCCTTACTAGAGCGACGAAGGGACTGAGGAGTAAAAGGAAGTCCTAAGCTCTTCGATATATAAGTCCTAAAATGAATCAAAACATTTTTCTATACTCAACAACGTCCGCTAATTCGATCAAGCAGTGGGGGCTCCTAAGGTCGGGGAAGGCTCTGATACCAACTTGTAACGCCCTCGATGCGGCTATATCTCCCACGTGTCAAAGCACGACTTAGAGGCATAACCGCATTGAAAGCAATGTCGCAAGTGAGGTAATCTTCACACAACCCATGTAATACATAAGCGAAAGAGATACATAGTTGTCTTACAATCGCCACTTCACACAAATACATGAATAAAGCATTACATCATCCAGATACAATCAAGGTCCGACTACGGAACCAAAATAAAAGAAGACTACCCCAAATGCTACACAGATCCCCGATCGTCCCGACTGGGCTCCACTACTGATCAACTAGAACGAAACAACACAAAGGGCAAGATCTTCATCGAGCTCCTCCTTGAGCTTGGTTGCGTCATCTGCACGGTTCAACGACACCTGCAAGCTGGTTTTGGAAGTATCTGTGAGTCACGGGGACTCAGCAATCTCACACCCTCGCGATCAAGACTATTTAAGCTTATGGGTAAGGTAAAGGTATGAGGTGGAGCTGCAGCAAGCGACTAGCATATATGGTGGCTAACATATACGCAAAAGAGAGCGAGAAGAGAAGGCAAAGCACGATCGAGAAACTATGATCAAGAAGTGATCCTAGAGCAACCTACATCAAACATAACTCCAACACCGTGTTAACTTCCCGGACTCCGCCGAGAAGAGACCATCATGGTAACACACGCGGTTGATATATTTTAATTAAGGTCAACTTCAGGTTTTCTACAACCGGACATTAACAAATTCCCATCTGCCCATAACCGCGGGCACGGCTTTCGAAAGTTCAAATCCCTGCAGGGGAGTCCCAACTTAGCCCATGACAAGCTCTCACGGTCAACGAAGGATATTCCTTCTAGCGGGAAGACCCGATCAGACTCGGAATCCCGGTTACAAGACATTTCGACAATGGTAAAACAAGTCCAGCAAAGCCACCCAGATGTGCCTAAAAATCCCGATAGGAGCTGCACATATCTCGTTCTCAGGGCACACCGGATGAGCAAGACGTCGGTTAGCCAGCCCAGAGTTGCCCCTGGTAGCCTCGGACATCGCTCAGTTGGACCAACACTCAGAGGAGCACTGGCCCGGGGGGGTTAAAATAAAGATGACCCTTGAGTCTGCAGAACCCAAGGGAAAGAAAAGGCTAGGAGGCGAATGTTAAAACCAATGTTGGGCCTTGCTGGAGGAGTTTTATTCAAGGCGAACTGTCAAGGGGTTCCCATTATAACCCAACCGCGTAAGGAACACAAAATCCGGGAACATAACACCGATATGACGGAAACTAGGGCGGCAAGAGTGGAACAAAACACCAGGCATAAGGCTGAGCCTTCCACCCTTTACCAAGTATATAGATGCATTAATCAAATAAGATATATTGTGATATCCCAACAAGTAAACATGTTCCAACAAGGAACAACATCTCCATGTTCCAACAAGGAACAAACTTCAATCTTCACCTGCAACTAACAACGCTATAAGAGGGGCTGAGCAAAGCGGTAACATAGCCAATCGACGGTTTGCTAGGACAAGGTGGGTTAGAGGCTTGGTTAAACAATATGGGAGGTATGATAAGCAAGTGGTAGGGATCGCAGCATAGGCATAGCAAAAGAGCGAGCATCTAGCAAGCAAAGATAGAAGTGATTTCGAGGGTATGATCATCTTGCCTGAGATCCCGCAAGGAAGAAGAATGAGTCCATGAAGGAGACAAATGGACGAAGTCGAACGAATCCTCACAACACGACGTTATCGGAACCAACCCGAAGAAGCAACACCGGAAAGGAGCACACAACATAGTAAACAACCAACACATAATAATGGCATGATGCACAATCAAGTATGATGCATGTCCAGTTTTAAATATGCATGGCATGGCAAAGGGCAACAACCAAAACTACAAATTAAGTGGAGCTCAATATGCAACAGGTTGCATATGGACGGAACACCACATCCATTATTTAGTTCTCTCTCGGTTATGTATCCACCAATATTAAATGTTGGTTAACATGGCAAGAGGTGAGGCATAACAAAACTACACCATCTAAACAATTTAAATGGGGCCGGATATAACAAATAACGAATCCGGTGAATCACCATATGCATTTAGCAAATTAAAGCAAACACAATTTAAACCATCTTAATGTTGTTAACATGATGCGGATGACATGTTCAAGTTTTAAGCCATATTTATGAGAATGTTGATAATAGCATATTAAGGAGCATTTGACACCGTGGTGGAAAGAAAAGGGGTGCCACGGCAACGATAACGAAAACGGTGCCACTGCAACGTTCCGGTTCCGGTAACTCGATTGAGATACCGATGAAAAGGAGAAGTGTGCAGATGCGTGCAAAAGATGGTGGGGTGATCCCGGATTCCGGGTTCCCACGGGTCGACGACGGCAAAAGAGGAGGACCGAGCAAGTGACAACTCGGACACGGTGCACACGACGGGTGCATCTCATACAACACATGCAAACGTTCTCGGACGGTCGTCTCGGGGTTATACCTTCGAAGCGTGCGTTATTGAAGGGGTTCAAGTTCAAAGCGGTGTAGGGGAAGTAGACGTTCTCGGTAACGTTCGGTAGTGGAAGTAGGGGTACATGACGACGGTAGAGGTACTCGTGATCTTGGCGGTGGTAGTCGTACACATGTTGTAGTCGAACTTGATGGAACCAATGTCCTCGAGGGCAGTCGTGGTACTCGGGGTCTTCGGACTTTCCGGTCCCGTTCTTGCGACGGTAATCATTCACGTTCGTTCGGAGAGGTACTTGATGACTCCAATGTCTTCGGGGCGACGGTAGTTGTACACGGTCCACGAGACGTCGATCGTTCGGGGTCCGACTTGCGGGTCTTGCCGACATGAGTGGTACTTGGCGTTTTTGTGTAGAAGAACTTGGCGCATCCGAAGGGTCACACTTGTCGTCGTGGGAAGTTGGTGAGTCCAAGGTCTTCGAGGTCGACGGTACTTGGCGGGTCATCATGTAGATGTACTTTCGAGAGGAACTTGGCGCGTCCAAAAATCTTCGGGGTTTGTCGTTGGACTTGGCGGTGCTAGTCTCCTCGGTTCAACAGTGATATGCAAAGGCCAAAGCAAACGAATTACATCTGAAAGCCGCAGGGTTGTGGTCGTCTTGCTCCGGGTGTTGCAACTGTGGTGGAGGTCATCCATGGAGGGGCGCTAGTTGCCGCAGAAGGGCCACGCCACGGGGCTCAGCGAGGGAGGCGGCGCGTAGGAAGAGTAGCTGCAGCAGCACAACATCGCTGCAGACACAGGAGGAGGAAGGCCATGGCAAAGGAGGGGCTTGTGCACGGGAGGGAGCAGCAAGGCGGCGCTGGAGGGAGGAGGCAACAAGGAAACCTGCGGCGGCCGGAGGAGAAAGACGAGGGAATCGGGTGCGGCGGGCAGAGGATGCAGCGGGGCAAAGGAGAGGCCGCTGCTGGAGGTCGTCATGATGGCGGCTTGGAGGGGATTGGGCGCTGGGACTCTGGGAAGATGGACTCTTGGAAGATGAACATGGTGTGAGGCAGCGACCTGCGAAGTCGCCGGCGCAGGCGCCATGGCGGGGAGGCAACGAGGATCCGGGCAAGGGCATCGACAGCAGAGGCGCAGTGCAGGTCGCAGGGGAAGGAGAGGCCGACGCGGGCTCCTGCGTGTGGGGTCGAACGAGAGGAGGAAGGAGATTGGGAAGAGGAGGTTGGCGGCGCTGGGAGATCGAAGAAAGAGGAGGGGGATCGAGCCAGTCTTCCTGGCACGATGCGTGCGTTGAGCGGCGGCGTACAGGAACGAGAGGGAGAGATGGGGATCGAGTGGAGGGGATCGGGGTAGCTAGGGTTATGGAGCTGGTGGGGCGGCTGGGCCTTAGAGGCCAGTGCTGGGGTGGGCCTAGGGAGGCCCAAGTGGGCTGCGGCTGGCCTGAGGTGCAGCTGGGCCTAAATGGCCTGTTGGGCACCCTCTCTCCCACTCAAAAGAGAAAAAAACAGAGATAAGGAAGAAAAGAAAGAGAGGATAGGGGACGAAGTTGGACGCGCGGATAGTTTTCCTGGACTCACAAAAATGAGTTTGACCCAATAAAAATAGAAACGACAAGATTGAAAGATATAAATCCAAACTCATTTAAATTAATTCAAATGGGTTTGAACTGGGACTTGGTAAAAGGAAGGTCCAAAAATGTTCGGATTTTTGGAGGAGCCCCGGTAAAAGGGAAAAGAAATATTGGGCAAGGTTTGGAGATCAACTCGAAGCAGAGAAGGCATGGGGTTATATTTGCAAGTGTGTTCCGGTGAATTCCAACAAATGGAATATTTAATATAGCTCCCTACTATCGGGAGGGTATGTTATAAAGAGAAGTCACCAGGTGAATTCCCTCGGATTAAATGGATCAAAGGTCCATGCCATTTATTTAGTTGAGTTAAGAAAAGAAATGACATGATGGCATGATGGCATGATGCAATGCACATGATGCAATGATGAATGCAAAGAACCAAACAAAACACACGACGAAACCCAGAAACCCTAGAAGGCATCTGAAGCTCCGGTCTTGGGGCGTCACACGTGATAACCCACAAGTATAGGGGATCGCAATAGCTTTCGAGGGTAGAGTATTCAACCCAAATTTATTGATTCAACACAAGGGGAGCCAAAGAATATTCTCAAGTATTAGCAGCTGAGTTGTCAATTCAACCACACCTGGAAACTTAGTATCTGCAGCAAAGTGTTTAGTAGCAAAGTAATATGATAGTGGTGGTAGCAGCAACAAAAGTAATGTCTTTGGTATTTTGTAGTGATTGTAACAGTAGCAGCGGAAAAGTAAGCGAGGACCTGTATATGGAAAACTCGTAGGCACCGGATCAGTGATGGATAATTATGCCGGATGCGGTTCATCATGTAACAGTCATAACATAGGGTGACACAGAACTAGCTCCAATTCATCAATGTAATGTAGGCATGTATTCCGTATATAGTCATACGTGCTTATGGAAAAGAACTTGCATGACATCTTTTGTCCTACCCTCCCGTGGCAGTGGGGTCCTATTGGAAACTAAGGGATATTAAGGCCTCCTTTTAATAGAGAACCAGAACAAAGCATTAGCACATAGTGAATACATGAACTCCTCAAACTATGGTCATCACCGGGAGTGGTCCCGATTATTGTCACTTCGGGGTTGCCGGATCATAACACATAGTAGGTGACTATAGACTTGCAAGATAGGATCAATAACTCACATATATTCATGAAAGCATAATAGGTTCAGATCTGAAATCATGGCACTCGGGCCCTAGTGACAAGCATTAAGCATAGCAAAGTCATAGCAACATCAGTCTCAGAACATAATGGATACTAGGGATCAAACCCTAACAAAACTAACTCAATTACATGATAAATCTCATCCAACCCATCACCGTCCAGCAAGCCTACGATGGAATTACTCACGCACGATGGTGAGCATCATGAAATTGGTGATGGAGGATGGTTAATGATGACGACGGTGACGAATGCCCCTCTCCGGAGCCCCGAACGGACTCCAGATCAGCCCTCTCAAGAGGTTTTAGGGCTTGGCGGCGGCTCCGTATCGTAAAACGCGATGATTTCTTCTCCCTGATTTTTATCTCTCCGAAAGCAAATATGTAGAGTTGGAGTTGGCGTCAGAGGGCATCCGGGGGGCCGACGAGGTAGGGGGAGCGACCTAGGGGGGCACCCCCCACCCTCGTGAACAGGGTGTGGGCCCCCTGGTCTTCATCTTTGGCGAGGAGTTTTTATTATTTTTTCTAAGATGTTCCATGGAGTTTCAGGTCATTCCGAGAATATTTGTTTTCTGCACATAAAACAACACCATGGCAATTCTGCTGAAAACAGCGTCAGTCCGGGTTAGTTCCATTCAAATCATACAAGTTAGAGTCCAAAACAAGGGCAGAAGTGTTTGGAAAAGTAGATACGACGGAGACGTATCAACTCCCCCAAGCTTAAACCCTTGCTTGTCCTCAAGCAATTCAGTTGACAAACTGAAAGAAAGAAAGAAAAAAATTTACGAACTCTGTTTGCTCTTGTTGTTGTAACTATGTCAAGCCAGTATTCAAGTTTTCAGCATAGATCATAACTAACCACATTTGCAATAATTATCAGGTCTCATAATTACTCATATCAATAGCATAATCAACTAGCAAGTCATAATAATAAATCTCGGATGACAACACTTTCTCAAAACAATCATAATATGATATAACAAGATGGTATCTCGCTAGCCCTTTCTGAGACCGCAAAACATAAATGTAGAGCACCTTTAAAGATCAAGGACTGACTACACATTGTAATTCATGGTAAAAGAGATCCAATCATAGTCACACCCAACATAGATTAATAGTGATGAGTGCAAATGACAGTTGTGCTCTCCAGCTAGTGCTTTTTAATAAGAGGGTGATGACTCAACATAAAAGTAAATGGATAGGCCCTTCGCAGAGGGAAGCAGGGATTTGTAGAGGTGCCAGAGCTCGGTTTTGCAAAAGAGATAAATTGTATTTTGACTGGTATACTTTCATTGTCAACGTAATAACTAAGAGATGGCGATATATTCCATGCTAAACACATTATAGGCGGTTCCCAAACAAAATGGTAAAGTTTATACTCCCCCTCCACCAACAAGCATCAACCCATGGCTTGCTCGAAACAACGAGTGCCTCCAACATACATCAGGTCCCAGGGGGAGTTTTGTTTGCAATTAATTTTGATTTATTTTGCATAAAGCATGGGACTGGGCATCCTGGTGACCAGCCATTTTCTCGTGAGTGAGGAGCGGAGTCCACTCCTCTTGAGAATAACCCGCCTAACACGGAAGATAAGGACAGCCTTGGTTGATACATGAGCTATTCGAGCATATAAAACAGAATGTTTATTTGAAGGTTTAGAGTTTGGCACATACAAATTTACTTGGAACGGCAGGTAGATACCGCATATAGGAAGGTATAGTGGACTCATCTGGAATAACTTTGGGGTTTAAGGGATTGGATGCACAAGCAGTATTCCCGCTTAGTACAAGTGAAGGCTAGCAAAATACTGGGAAGCGACCAACTAGAGAGCGACAACAGCCATGTACATGCATTAAAATTAATAAACATTGGATGCAAGCATGAGTAGGATATAATCCACCATGAACATAAATATCGTGAAGGCTATGTTGATTTTGTTTCAACTACATGCGTGAACATGCGCCAAGTCAAGTCACTTAAATCATTCAAAGGAGGATACCACCCCGTCATACCATATCATAATCATCGCAATAGCATGTTGGTCACACAAGGTAAATCATTATAACTCATAGCTAATCAAGCATGGCACAAGTAACTACGATCTCTAATTGTCATTGCAAACATGTTTATTCATAATAAGCTAAATCAAGAACGAGGGACTCATCATATTTACAAAAACAAAAGAGGTCGAGTTCATACCAGCTTTTCTCATCTCAGTCAGTCCATCATATATCATCATAATTGCATTTCACTTGCACGACCGAACGGTGTGAATAATAATAAGAGTGCACGTGCATTGGACTAAGTTGGAATCTGCGAGCATTCAATAAACAGGAGAAGACAAGGCAATGTCGGCTCTTGGTTAAATCAACAATAATGCATATAAGAGCCACTTCAACAATTTAATTATGGTCTTCTCCTACTGACCCCCAAAGTAAAGAAAAGAAATAAAACTATTTACACGGGAAAGCTCCCAACAAGCAAAAGAAGAACTGGAAATATTTTTGGGTTTCTTTTTAATTATTACTACTACAGCAGAAAAATAAACTACTACTTTTTTTTGGTTTTTCTTAAGGTTTAACAAACACACAAGAAGAAAGAGGAAAAAGAAAATAAACTAGCATGGATATTATAGAGAAAAAGTATGAGCACCGACATCTAGCAACGAGTGTGTGTGAACATAAATGTAATGTCGGTGAGAAATACGTACTCCCCCAAGCTTAGGCTTTTGGCCTAAGTTGGTCTATTGCCATGGTTGGCCTGGCTGATATCCATAATAATAGTTGTTGGGGTCGTACTGTGATGAGGAAGAAGAAGGCTCCGATTGCCACTGGCTGGCAATCATCTCCGGATCCCACTGATAGTTAGACTGCCGTGAAGGATCAAATTGTGGTTCCGGTTCTGGCTCCTCGGCTGGTGCAGGGTTCTGGTAGGCATAAATAGCCGTCAACGGAACAAGGTACGTGCCTATAGTCAAATCAAACAAAGAAGGAGCAGGCAGGATAATAGTCGCAGGATGATGTTTGTTAAAGAACAATTGATATTTAAGCTCTCCTGCCCTATTCTTAACAATAAAATCATGTGCCACCATACTTTTATGATCTAGATAAACACGGGGTAGCACCTTTTCTTCCTTCTCAGCATGCCTAATAGGTATGTTAAAATATACGGCTAGGCGTGTAGCATAGATGCCTCCAAAGATGGGGCCTTTGGTACGGTTCATACTTAACCGTCTAGCAATAATACCACCCATACTAAAAGTGTTATCACTGTATAAACCGTGGAGCAGAATAATTATATCAGGGATACTAAGGTTTCCACAATTTCCGCGTCCAATTAAACAACGACCAGCAAATAATGCAAAGTAACGTAAAACAGGAAAATGTATGCTAGTGATTCGTGCATCGGAAACCTTCCTTGTTTCTCCTACAGTGATAGTATCAATAAACCCAACCACATCATCATGATGTGGTTCTTCTGTCTTGCCCTCAAAAGGGACTAAACAAATCCGACAGAAATCATAAAGTGGCATCTCCTTATACTCATCATAAAACTCCACCGTAGGTGGTGAGTTCCTAGAATGAAAATGAAAGTTATGCACAAAAGTATTTGTGAGTAAGAGATACTGATCGCATTGGTCGTGGAGGAAAGCGGTGAGGCCTGCATTGTGAGCCAATTCATGAAATCTTCATAGATACCGGCTGCTCTTAAGAAATCATCAGAAGGCCATTCACACGCCCGAATCTCCGTGGTGCGCGGCAAATTATACTTAGGCTTCGGTGCCTTTTCCTTCGAGCTTTCGCTCGATGAGCCCCTCAATAATCTCCTCATCATTTTCGGAAAAATTCTGAAATTTTTAGTAACTTGAAAATAAAAGTAAACCAAACTCAATAATATTGATAGCAACTACTCCTACAAGTGCCTAGGGCCTATATCATGCATCAAAACTACCTTTGACCATATAAATTTGACATGCAAGCTCAAGAACAGGGTCACCTAAGAAGCAAAAATTTGCAAAGAATAAAGCACTAGAACAAAAACTAATTCGACCAATGGAGGAGTCACATACCAAGGAACAATCTCCCCAAGCAGTTTTGCGAGAGGTGCTTTGAGCAAGGAGATCGAAAATCACAGCAAAAGTGGCTGGAACTCGTGCTTGAGTTGGTTTTCGGGTTTCTGTGAGACGGAGGAAGAAGATGGGTGCTGGGATAAGTGGAGGAGGGCCACCGTGGGCCCATGAGGCAGGGGGGCGCCCACCACCCTCGTGGCCAGGTGGCAGCTCCTCCCGCGGTAATTTTTGCACAGTAAATCCTCAAATATTCCCGAAAAAGTCATATTAAATTGGCATGGCATTCTGAGGACTTATATTTTCGGGATATTTTTATATTGCACGGATAAGTCAGGAAACAGATAGAAAAATACTATTTATACTTTATTTCTACTAATTAATAGAAAATATAGAGAGGGTACAGAAGGTTGTGCTTCTAGTTTCATCCATCTCATGCTCATCAAAAAGAATCCACTAACAAGGTTGATCAAGTCTTGTTAACAAACTCATTCCGATAATCATGAAACCGGAGAAATTTCGATAACACTAAGTTACCTCAATGGGGATATGCACATCCCCAATAATAAGTATATCATATTTCTTTTTGACAGTAGGAAGAGGAAATTCAAAACCTCCAATTATAATCGATGGAATTTTTCCAATGGAGTTGATACTATGAACTTGAGGTTGTTTCCTCGGGAAGTGTACTGTATGCTCATTACCATTAACATGAAAAGTGACATTGCCTTTGTTGCAATCAATAACAGCCCCTCCAGTATTAAGAAAAGGTCTTTCAAGAATAATAGACATACTATCATCCTCGGGAATATCAAGAATAACAAAGTCCGTTAAAATAGTAACGTTTGCAACCACAACAGGCACATCCTCACAAATACCGACAGGTATAGCAGTTGATTTATCAGCCATTTGCAAAGATATTTCGGTAGGTGTCAGCTTATTCAAGTCAAGTCTATGATGTAAAGAGAGAGGCATAACACTAACACCGGCTCCAAGATCACATAAAGCAGTTTTAATATAATTTCTTTTAATAGAGCAAGGTATAGTAGGTACTCCGGGGTCTCCAAGTTTCTTTGGTATTCCACCCTTAAAAGTATAATTAGCAAGCATGGTGGAAATCTCAGCTTCCGGTATCTTTCTTTTATTAGTAATGATATCTTTCATATATTTAGCATAAGGATTTGTTTTGAGCACATCAGTTAATCGCATACGCAAAAAGATAGGCCTAATCATTTCAGCAAAGCACTCAAAATCCTCATCATCCTTTTTCTTGGATGGTTTCGGAGGAAAAGGCATGGGTTTTTGAACCCAAGGTTCCCTTTCTTTACCATGTTTCCTAGCAACAAAGTCTCTTTTATCATAACGTTGATTCTTTGATTGTCGGTTATCAAGATCAACAGCAGGTTTAATTTCTACATCGTTATCATTACTAGGTTGAGCATCATCATGAACATCATCATTAATATTTTCATTAGGTTCATGTTCATTACGAGATTGTGTTTCAGCATCAGACATAGATATATCGTTTGGATTATCAGGTGGTTCAACAATAGGTTCACTAGAAGTTTCACAGTTCTATTATTTTTCTTTTTCTTCTTTTTAGAAGAACTAGGAACATCAATATTATTTCTCTGAGAATCTTGCTCGATTCTCTTAGGGTGGCCTTCAGGATAAAAAGGTTCCTGAGTCATTCTACCAGTTCTAGTAGCCACTCTAACAGCATAATCATTTTCTTACTATTCATTTCATCAAGCACTTCTTTTTGAGCCTTAAGTACTTGTTCTACTTGAGTGGTAACCATAGAAGCATGTTTGCTAACAAGTTTAAGTTCACCTTTAATATTAGCCATATAATCACCCAAGCGTCTAATCATATAAGAATTTTCTTTTAATTGTCTACCAAAATAAGCATTGAAGTCGTCTTGCTTAAACATAAAGTTATCAAACTCATCCAAGCACTGACAAGCAATTTTAGTAGGAGGGACTTCAGCTTTATCATACCTATAGAGAGAATTTACCTTTACTACCTATGTCGGGATATCGAGATCAAGAGGTTCTTCAATAAATAAAGAATTGAGATCATATGTTTCTTCAACAGGCGGTATATTAAGACCATGTATTTCTTCAATAGGAGGTAAATTCTTAACATCTTCAGCTTTAATACCTTTTTCTTTCATAGATTTCTTTACCTCTTGCATATCTTCGGGACTGAGGAATAGAACACCTCTCTTCTTTGGAGTTGGTTTAAGAATAGGCTCAGTAATTGGAGCAGGAGCTGGCTCAGGAGGTGTCCAATTATTTTCATTTGTCAATATATTATTCAATAGAATTTCAGCTTCATCCAGTGTTCTTTCCCTGAATAGAGAACCAGCACATCTATCCAGGTAATCTCTGGAAGCATCGATTAGTCCATTATAAAAGATATCAAGGATTTCAGGTTTCTTAAGAGGATGATCAGGCAAAGCATTAAGTAACTTGAGAAGCCTCCCCCAAGCTTGTGGGAGACTCTCTTCTTTAATTTGCACGAAGTTGTATATTTCCCTCAAAGCAGCTAGTTTCTTATGAGCGGGGAAATATTTAGCAGAGAAGTAATAAATCATATCCTGCGGACTACGCACACAACCAGGATCAAGAGAATTAAACCATATGTTAGCATCACCCTTTAATGAGAACAGAAATATTTTGAGTATATAAAAGTAACGCGATCTCTCATCATCAGTGAACAGGGCAGCTATATCATTTAACTTAGTAAGATGTGCCACAACAGTTTCAGATTCATAGCCATAAAACGGATCAGATTCCACCAAAGTAATTATATCAGGATCAACAGAGAATTCATAATCCTTATCAGGAACACAAATAGGTGAAGTAGCAAAAGCAGGGCCGGGTTTCATTTTATCTCTAAGTGATTCTTTGTTCCATTTAACTAATAACCTCTTAAGCTCATATCTATCTCTGCAAGCTAAAATAGCGGCAGAAGATTCCATATCAAAAAGATAACCCTCAGGGATAACAAGCATATTTTCATCATCACTATCATCATCATATTTAGATTCAATAATGTCTTTTTCTCTAGCCCTAGCAATTTGTTCATCAAGAAATTCACCAAGGGGCACAGTAGTATCAGGTATAGAAGCAGTTTCATCATAAGTATCATGCATAGCAGAAGTGGCATCATCAATAACATGCGACATATCAGAACGAATAGCAGAAGAAGGTGTAGGTGTCGCAAACTTACTCATAACAGAAGGTGAATCAAGTGCAGAGCTAGATGGCAGTTCCTTACCTCTCCTCGTAGTTGAGGGATAGATCTTGGTTTTTGGATCTCTCAAGTTCTTCATAGCGATAAGCTGATATAATCCCAAGTGACTCAAAGAATAGAGCTATGCTCCCTGGCAACGGCGCCAGAAATTTGTCTTGATAACCCACAAGTATAGGGGATCGCAACAGCTTTCGAGGGTAGAGTATTCAACCCAAATTTATTGATTCGACACAAGGGGAGCCAAAGAATATTCTCAAGTATTAGCAGCTGAGTTGTCAATTCAACCACACCTGGAAACTTAGTATCTGTAGCAAAGTGTTTAGTAGCAAAGTAATATGATAGTGGTGGTAGCAGCAACAAAAGTAAAGACAGCAAAAGTAATGTTTTTGGTATTTTGTAGTGATTGTAACAGCAGCAGCGGAAAAGTAAATAAGCGAGGACCAGTATATGGAAAACTCGTAGGCACCGGATTAGTGATGGATAATTATGCCGGATGCGGTTCATCATGTAACAGTCATAACATAGGGTGACACAGAACTAGCTCCAATTCATCAATGTAATGTAGGCATGTATTCCGTATATAGTCATACGCGCTTATGGAAAAGAACTTGCATGACATCTTTTGTCCTACCCTCCCATGGCAGCGGGGTCCTATTGGAAACTAAGGGATATTAAGGCCTCCTTTTAATAGAGAACCGGAACAAAGCATTAGCACATAGTGAATACATGAACTCCTCAAACTATGGTCATCACCGGGAGTGGTACCGATTATTGTCACTTCGGGGTTGCCGGATCATAACACATAGTAGGTGACTATAGACTTGCAAGATAGGATCAAGAACTCACATATATTCATGAAAACATAATAGGTTCAGATCTGAAATCATGGCACTTGGGCCCTAGTGACAAGCATTAAGCATAGCAAAGTCATAGCAACATCAATCTCAGACATAATGGATACTAGGGATCAAACCCTAACAAAACTAACTCGATTACATGATAAATCTCATCCAACCCATCACCGTCTAGCAAGCCTACGATGAAATTACTCACGCACGGCGGTGAGCATCATGAAATTGGTGATGGAGGATGGTTGATGATGACGACGGCGACGAATCCCCCTCTCCGGAGCCCCGAACGGACTCCAGATCAGCCCTCCCGAGAGGTTTTAGGGCTTGGCGGCGGATCCGTATCGTAAAACGCGATGATTTCTTCTCCCTGATTTTTCTCTTTCCAAAAGCAAATATATAGAGTTGGAGTTGGCGTCGAGGGCATCCAGGGGGCCCACGAGGTAGGGGGGCGCGCCCTAGGGGGGGGGCGCCCCCCACCCTCGTGAACAGGGTGTGGGCCCCCTGGTCTTCATCTTTGGCAAGGATTTTTTATTATTTTTTCTAAGATGTTCCGTGGAGCTTCAGGTCATTCTGAGAATATTTGTTTTCTGCACATAAAACAACACCATGGCAATTCTGCTGAAAACAGCGTTAGTCCGAGTTAGTTCCATTCAAATCATACAAGTTAGAGTCCAAAACAAGGGCAAAAGTGTTCGCAAAAGTAGATACGACGGAGACGCATCAACCCGCTCCCGTCTCCCTACGAGATCGCCATATCCATAGCACTCACGTTTATCTTGCGCATTTTAGAGTATCCACTTTCACTTGTCTATGAACTATGAAAGGGGTCCAAGTTTCCATATCTGAGGAATCCGGCTATTCGAATAGATAATGATAACCCTGCAGGGGTGTACTTCTTCACACATGCTCTCGCAATTTACCACCATGTACACGTCGTGTATCTCGGCAACCTTCAAGCGGAAGCCTGGTGAGGGAGTCGGCCACAACCTGACTAATCACACAAGTCTCTCGTCCAGGTTTATCGCCTATTCGGGTTCCATCTGCAAGGAGATCCGGCCGGGGTTTCGCTCACGGCCCCAAACGATGTGTACAGGGTTCCCAAGTCCACCATCCGGGTGCCACTTGGTACACCGAGCCACTATGCCTAGTCTGTCCCAAGCCCACCTGTACCGGGTGTCACTTGGTAAACTACTAACACTACCTACAAACACCAGAAACTAGTTGCAACTCCTGGACAGAGATCAGGTTGATTAATAAGTCGAGAGAGCTTGGAGCGCCCGGAGCCCAATGTGTGGTAGTAACTGTTCATGGATCACAAACACAGAACTCAGTTCCTGAGGACGGCTGTAATGAGACAACCCACCATGTACTCCTACATGGCCTCTCACCGCTACCTTTACCAAATCTTATTCACACACTTAGCTCTCAACAGTAGGACATGTTCACCACGTTCCAATTCATTCCCGATGAATCAGACCTGACTCAACTCTAAGCAGTAGCAGGCATGACAACAAGCATGAATGAGTAGGCACATCAGGGCTCAAACAACTCCTACTCATGCTAGTGGGTTTTATCTATTTACTGTGGCAATGACAGGTCATGCAGAGGAAAGGGGTTCAACTACCGCAGCATGTAACAGTTGAATCGTTGTTGTCCTAATGCAGTAAAAGAGAGCAGGAGCGAGAGAGTGGGACTATATTGGAATGAACAAGGGGGTTTTGCTTGCCTGGCACTTCTGAAGATAGTATAGCTCTTCATCGGTGTCATCGAACTCATCGTCGGGATACGCCTACCGAGAGGGGACAAGCACCGGCAATAGAGAAGAACACAATCAATGCAAATGCGACAATATGATGCATGATCATGGCATGTATATGTGATGTTGTTTGTGCTAATGCAAATAGCAACAAGTTAAATGGAGCTCATTTGAATCAAGGATTCAAATGCAACTCCAAACTTAAGCATTTTAATTGCCCTTTATGTGTTTTCATCTATACAGCAGGTTTAGGTTGGTTTGTCATGCATGAAACTAGTACAGATGGATAAATTGAATTTTTCTGATAATTTTTCATATATAAATTATTTTATTTGGAGTTACGGTTGAATTTCTATGATTTTTAGAAGTTTTGGATATTTTCTGAATTAAACAAATCATTTAAGATTTATTTAAATTCCAGAAAAGGATTACTGCGTCAACCTGACATCAACATGACGTCGGCAGGTCAACGGGGCACCGTCCAGGTCAAACCTGATGCGTGGGACCCACTGGTCAGTGTCACAGAGCTGGCTAGTGTAGCTGACATGTGGCCCTAGGCAACGGCCATGTCAGCAGGGTCAAAGCTGATGCGTGGGCCCACTGGATTAATCTAAAATAAAGAGGGAATAAATTCCGGGGTTAATTTGGGCGCGGGGCCCATATGTTAGTGAGAGAGTGGGTTAATTAGCGGGTAATTAGTCCCTAACGACAGTGCCACGTCAGCCACCGGAGACCAGCCGGCGGCGACTACAGGACACGGCAGGGGGGGGGGCAAGCCGGACTTGCACTAGAGGCGTCAGCTTGGCACGCTGAGGGCACTAGGGGATAGCCCTTGCTCTCGCGCATCCAGAGAACCAAGTGGGAGGTCGCGGGGTCACCGGAACTCATGCCGGTGACGAGCTTTGGCGACGGTGGTGTTCGGTGGTGCGCGGGCGCGTCGCTACGGTGCATCAGTGAGCAAATGGAGAGGCTGGGCAGCACCTGCTAGACACGGGGAGCACTAAGAGCAGCACGGTGAGGCCAGGGGAGCACGGGGGCTATGCGTGCAGCAGCAATGGCGGACGGCGGCTTCGGTGCTCGTGGGGAACGACGCTACGGGATGGGGACGAGCATGCTGAGTTAGGGGAGAAGGCCAGTGGCTCACGGTGAGTCGACCGGTGCAGACGGCGGGGCCGGCGAAGCTCTGGACGCGACGAATCAAGCGGCGGGGATTGCCGGCACCGAGGTTGAAGAAGACGTCAGGGACGGCGATGTGGTGCTTCCCTGGTTGCTTGGCTCAGCGTGGATGAAGAGGACGATGATGCGGAGCTCGTGGACGTGTCGGAGAGGCGAGGGGGTGGCTCTGGCTACGGGTGCGGCGATTGGCGTCGGCGAGCTCGCACGGGCATGAGGTGTCGAGCGAGAGAGAGGAGGGGATGAGGACAAAGGAGTGGGCGAGAGGGTCCGGGGTGATGCGTGGCGTCGTCCAGACGCGTCGGGGCAGCGGCGGGAAGTAGGAGGTGGCGGGGCGCGTGCTCGCATGGGGCGCCACACGCGTGCTGTCCTCCTGGCGGGAGGTAGGTGGTGACTGGCAGAGGCCAGTGGGCTGGGCCTCTGCTGGGCCTCCAGGTAAGCTGGGCCGCGGTGAGTTCTCTCTCTCTCTCTCTCTCTTTTAATTTCTACTTTGTTCTGTTTTCTAATTTTGCAAAAAAAATTTGATTTAGTGGCAACACCAAATCACTTCTATGAATCCTGAAAATATTCCTGGACACTTGCTGAATTATTTCAGTGGCCCAAAAATAGTTCCAACATTATTTGAACATTTAAATCATTTATAGTATTTAAATGCCCAAAGTCAAATACAATAATATTTAATTCAAAAATCCAAAATGGCCTAGAAATATGTGCATCATTTTTGGCAGAGGTTTTCACCTTTAACAAAAATCATGGACTTTTCTAAAGGGCATTTGGGTTCATTGAAAATATTTTTATTGAACCTAGTTGAATTGATTTGGTGTTAGGGTTTCAACAATCCTCATTTCAACTTTCAAAGAAATTTGGACATGATGCATGGATGCTTGTGCAACTATTTACAATGAAATTCTAGGGCTGTGACACCCGGTCCCGAGGGCGGCTAAGCGGCCACCAAAGCTGCAAGTAACCAGAAAGTTTGAAGAGAGCGTCAGTA
Source organism: Triticum urartu (assembly GCF_056163025.1). NCBI lineage: Eukaryota > Viridiplantae > Streptophyta > Magnoliopsida > Poales > Poaceae > Triticum > Triticum urartu. The sequence continues at coordinate 61,496,789 of NC_141874.1, read as the reverse complement.
GCCCGTCGAAGTGAAGTGCGTTGAATCACAAGCTTATTGCGAATCGTCCAGAGGGTCCACGCGAAAGCCCCAATCTCAAGCCACCTAATGTGGAGAGAGGGCAGGGGGGAAGTCTGGAGTTCGGCGAAGAGGTGAGGGAAGTTGGTGTGGCACCAAACACCACCCTCAACCTCTCTAAAGAAGCTCCAAATAAATTGAGTAGACACGCAGGAGAAGAAGATGTGGTTCGAATATTTAGGGGTACCACAGAGCGGGCAAAGTCCGGAGCCAGGACCATTGCGTTTGCGGGCCTCCATCCAGACAGGAGCCGTCCGCGGATCCATTGCCACATGAAGATTCAGATTTTCAGAGGCAGGCGAATGGTCCATACTGCCGGGAGGGGGAGGGGCGGAGGAGGGGGCAATGGCCGAATACAGGGACTTGGTGGAGAATTGGCCAGAAGGCTCAAGACGCCACCGGACCTCATTCGGGCCAGCATCAACAACCGGCTCATGGAGAGTGACGTAATCAAGCAGCTCCTGCCAAGCGGCGGCTTCCGGAGGCCCAAATGGCCTCCGGAACGCGCCCTAACTCAATAAGGGTCCGTTCAACTGAGATCGAGGGGACGACAGCGATGAAGAAGAGGTCGGGGAAACGAGCCGCGAAGGGGGAGTCTCCCGCCCATCGGTCAAACCAGAACAGAGTCGCAGATCCCGATCCGACCGATATGGAAGTCCCAATGCGGAGAACGGGGAGCAGTTGAATGACTGACTGTCAGAACTGGGATCCGCCGGACTGTTGACAGAAGGCCAGTGGTTGGCCACGCAGGTACTTGTTCCGGATGATGTCTAACCACAGCCCGCCGTGCCCTTGCGAGATGCGCCAGAGCCAGCGAGAAAGGAGAGCAATATTCATGCGCTTCGAGCACATGATACTGAGGCCTCCTTATTCCCAGGGCTTACAGATGTCGGGCCAACTAACCATGTGGTACTTCTGTTTATTGTTGTCACCGGCTCAATAGAAGTGAGATTGGACTCTCTGGAGCTTCTACATCCTTCACGAGACTCTCTGGAGTTGTTTTCATCCATGTAACCTTTTGCCAGGTAGTCAGAAACAGAGTAGTATTGTCTCTGTAAAGAAATATAAGACCGTTAGTGATCTATAAACCGATCTTATATTTCTTAATAGAGGAAGTAGTAATTAACAGGTTAAATAGAGACACGACTGTACCTATTACGGGAAATCTTCTGCAATTGGAAGTATCAGTTTTCTCTTTATTAATGCAGAATGGCTAATTTGAGCCCGGAGAGAACTCGTGGATTCTGCTGCTTGAACTTCGGGTGGGTGGGTGTGTCTAATGTTGATTTGTGTACGTGTGTGATGTTAACCACCATAGCTTGATCTTTTGGTCCCTCGTTGATACAGAACATTCCTTTTCTTTTTTGAGAGAGAGGTACAGAACAGTCTTGAGCTAGTTGTTAGCAGATAGCTACGTGTGTGATAGCCAAAGCCGAATCGGCTGCATGCAAACCGTTCGAACCGTTAAGTCGATTGTGTGGGCTAATCATGTTAGGGTCAGGCGAATACTTGGCGACGGTGGCTACGCCACCTCCCCTGTCCGGCGAGGCCTTGGCCTTTGCCGCCTTTGCCGTGTGTGAGGTTTTCCCGCACTACAGCCCCGTGGCGGCCCCGTCCGCCAACAGTCATGTCGATCTCGGAGTCCAGATCGATCTGGTATGCCTAGGGTTCGAGTCCGTCGGTGGTACGATTCCTATTTCCTCACGCAAGGCTTCCCCAACCGATGAGGCTTCATATCTTGCTGGAGCTACGTGGAAAGAACACCATGCCATCAAACAAAGCTTCCCCCCTGATCGAAACAAGCCGCAAGATCCAATTCTCGGGAGTAGTTCACCTCCTACCGGGGTGTCGTTGAAGCCGCTGTCATTAGCGATCTTGGCGGATGCAGTGGAGGTGAAACCAACGGACGGTGGGGGCGATCATGGGGCTCCCATAGCGGACGCTGCCCGCCCGAAGCCGGCTAATGGTGGATCCAAGACTGCCCTTGCAGAGAGCTCCGCAGCCGCGAATGCCATCACAGGAGGCGGACAGAGCATGGTCCGGCCGGTAATCGGTGGACCGAGGCCGGCGGCGGATCGGCCGGTGATCACAGGACTTGACGACTTCGTGAAAGGAGAGGACCTTGATGAGAAATTGGGGCTGACAGAGTTGTACCTAGAGGAAGTGGGTGTCACAGAGGAACCTGAACGACCATGGAAGGTGATCATGCTTGTACATGCTGAACTGCAAGTCCTGGAGGGCACACCAAAGAAACAGAAGCTGGTCATGGAGGAGATGTACACACAGGAGATGTCGCAGGGAGGTGCGGCTGTAGTGGATAGTATCATGGAGGCAACCAGCCCAGGGGCCGCTGGTCAACTGACGGAGCCACGTGTGGTGCTCCGTCAGGAGCAATGAATTGCATGAGTTGGAACTGTCGGGGGGCGGCCAACAAACCGACAGTTCGCGACTTAGTTGGCATGGTGAAGGCAACACAGACAAAAATTTTGTTTTTATGTGAGACTAGACAGAGTTCAGAAAAAATAAAAAGATTACGTGCTAGGTTAGGCCTTAGAGGTTTTTCTAGTGTCAGCAGTAATGGGTTGAGTGGTGGCCTTGCTCTTTTCTGGTGTGATAGTCTGCATGTTGAAGTTCAATCATCGAATGACAGATATATTGATGCATATGTGCGGCTGTCTGAGCATGATCCTTTGTGGCGGTTGACATGTGTGTATGCGGAACCACGAACCGAAAATCGACATTTGATGTGGACTCTCATGACAAGCCTTAAACAACAATCTGATCTCCCTTGGTGTGTTATGGGTGATTTTAATGAGGCCATGTGGTCCTTTGAGCATTTTTCGGTGACACCTCGCAGTGAGAGCCAGATGCTTGCATTCAGAGACACACTAGAGGTATGTGAACTTGTGGATCTTGGATTCTCTGGCTTACCGTTCACTTATGACAATAAGCAGAGAGGCAGAAAGAATGTGAGGGTACGTTTGGACCGGGCGGTTGCTGATAACCGATGGCGGGATATATTTGGGGAGGCACGAGTGGTACATAAAGTGTCACCATGCTCAGATCATTGCCCGCTTATGCTACAGTGTGTTAAAGAGGAGACTAATCATGTACGTACTAATTTTAGAAGGTACGAAACTTTCTGGGAGAGAGATGAGAGCCTCCCTGAACGTGTGGCAGAAGTATGGAGGAGAGCAGGACATAAATTTAGCCTTGGAGATATTCGTTCAGGCCTTGCTAAGCTCATGACTGAGCTACATGCATGGAGTAAAAAGAAATTTGGTAATATTACAAATGAACTTGAGAAATCTAGAACCAGGCTGGAGGAACTAATGAGCATGAATGCAGATCGGAATGAGATACGGAAAGAGTCCGACCATATGCAGGAATTGTTGTACCGAGAGGAGATGCTATGGATGCAACGAAGTCGTATTGACTGGCTTCGTGAGGGAGACCGTAACACAAACTTTTTTCATAGGTGAGCAGTATGAAGAGCAAGGAAAAATAAAGTGAAAAGGCTAGTAGATGATAGTGGTGGCAGCCACGGGGAGCATGAGGTAATGCCCAACATGGTTAATTCTTATTTTCAAAACCTTTTCATCGGTGATGACTCACTTGTACAACACCATCTTTTGGACTTGTATGATGAGAGAGTTACTTCGGAGATGAATGACCATCTGTGTGCTAAATTCAGTGAGAAAGAAATATCTGACAGTTTATTCCAGATGGGACCCCCTGAAGGCGCCGGGCAAGGACGGCTTCCCAGCGAGGTTTTTTCAGAAAAATTGGCTAGTTATGAAGGGCGAAATTATCAGGGCTGTTCAGGAATTTTTCCGGACAGGGGTTATGCCAGATGGTGTGAATGAAATGGTTATCGTCCTTATTCCTAAGGTTGATGATCCTGTTCGAATGACTGACTTTCGGCCAATAAGTCTATGTAATGTCATTTACAAAATTGTTGCTAAGTGCTTGGTGAACAGACTCAGGCCACTTCTTGATGAGATTATATCACCTTCTCAGAGTGCATTTGTGCCGGGTAGGCTGATCATAGATAATGCACTACTTGCCTTCGAATGCCTGCATTTTATTCAGCATGAGAAAAATCCAGAAAATAGCTACTGTGCGTACAAGCTAGACCTATCAAAGGCCTATGACAGGGTCGACTGGGGGTTCTTGAAGCAAGCGATGGAGAGGATGGGCTTCTCTCACCGGTGGGTGCAATGGATTATGACATGTGTCACCACGGTGAGTTATTCTGTTAAATTTAATGGAGCCCTTCTGGATTCGTTTGCACCGACACGAGGGCTTCGGCAAGGTGACCCCTTATCCCCCTTTTTGTTCCTCTTTGTGGCTGATGGATTATCTGCTCTATTGAGACAGGGATTGCAAGATCATGCCTTCCAACCAGTAAAAATTTGTAGTAGGGCGCTGGGAATATCGCATCTCCTGTTTGCAGATGACACACTATTATTCTTTAAAGCTAGCGTTGAACAAGCTCAGTATGTAAAGGGCGTCCTTCAGAGTTATGCGGGAGCCACGGGCCAGCTCATAAATCCGCAAAAGTGCTCTATTCAGTTTGGTGACAATTGCCCTTTGGTGATACAAACAACAGTTAGACAAGTACTGCAGGTACACAATGTTGAGTTTGAAGGGAAATACCTCGGTTTACCTACCCCGGATGGGCGCATGCATAAAGGTAGATTCCAAATGCTGCAGGCAAGCTTAACTAAGCGAATTATGGCCTGGGGGGATACGCTCTCACAGGCAGGGAAGGAAACACTGATCAAATCTGTCCTGCAAGCTATCCCTACTTACATAATAGGAGTGTTCAAACTACCTTATTCTGTGTGCGATGATCTCACCCGTTTGGTCAGAAACTTCTGGTGGGGGTCTAAAGAAGGCAAGAGGAAGACGCATTGGCGGGCATGGGAGAAAATGATTGAACCAAAAGGAAAGGGGGGCCTAGGCTTCAGAGACTTCCGCATCTTCAACCAAGCATTGCTAGCTCGGCAAGCTTGGCGCCTTATAACAAGGCCGGACTCCTTGTGCTCCCAGGTTCTTAAAGCAAAATATTACCCTAATGGGTCCCTTGAGGACACTGTTTTTTCAGGTAATGCGTCACCGACTTGGCATGCTATCCAGCATGGTCTCGAGCTGCTCAAACGCGGGCTCCTATGGCGCGTGGGCAATGGAGAGCAAATTCGCATCTGGCGCGACCTGTGGATCCCGCGCCCAACTTCCTACAGGCCCATCACGCAACGGCGAACATGCCGGCTCAGGCGGGTATCGGAGCTATTGGATGCTAATGGAAGGTGGCGGGTGGACCTCCTCCAACAACACTTCAGCGCCCCTGACGTGGAATGCATCTTGGCGATCAAGACCAGCCCACGCAGGATGGAGGACGTCCTATCATGGGCGTCGGACGCGCGGGGCAATTTCAGTGTCCGCAGCGCATACAAGACCGCTCTCGAGGAGCGGACCAGCACCACCGCGTGCGCCACGAGTATGGCACCGGACGACACTCGTGCCGTCTGGAAGGCAGTGTGGGGGTGCCCTGCTCCCCCTAAGGTACAACTTTTTGCATGGAGAGTCGCGACGAACTCTCTGGCAACGCTTGAAAATAAACATAAACAAACACCGGAGGTGTCTAATATATGTGCTTTATGTGGTTTGGAATGCGAGGACACATACCACGCCCTATGTCGTTGCCCGTTGGCCCGACAGCTATGGACGGCGATGGCGCGTACATGGAGTATGCTCAAGCTGGAGACCATCGTCAACACTGGGCCGGAGTGGATCATCCACCTGCTGGACCAATGCAAGAACGAGAAGAGACTCCCTGTGGTGATGACACTTTGGCGGAGCTGGTATGTACGTAATGAAGTATACCACCACAAATCTGCACCACCACTTGAGGCTTCTACCAGATTCCTGTCCGGCTACATCAATACGCTGTTGTACATTCAGCAAAATCCATCTGATGACGTTGCCAAGGGGAAGGGAGTGATTACTTATGGTGGCCGCACGTCCGGCAAAGAACGGCATAAAATACCAAGCACTTGCTCACATCCTGTTGAGCACTGGAGCAAGCCTCCATTTGGCTGGGTAAAACTAAACGTGGATGGTGCATGGAAGGAACAGGAGGGAACAGGAGGTGCTGGGATGATACTTCGTGATCACACAGGTGCCGTCATTTTCGCTTCTTGCCGGTTCATCCCACGCTGTACGAACGCCCTCGAGGCAGAGATGGCGGCGCTCATGGAGGGAGTGACTCTGGCTATGGAGCGGAGCCCGGACAGGTTGATAGTGGAGACGGACTGCTCGACGGCGGCTCACATGGTCAGGGACACCAAAACCAACAGGGCTCCAGTGGCGGCCATGGTTGGCGACATCAAGCAGATCCTAGCTGTCCGGCCACATGAAATAGCGGTGATTAAACGAGAGCAGAATAAAGCTAGCCACGCTCTCGCACAAATGGGCCGTTTACTGCCCAAAACTGCTGCTTGGCTTCATTGTGCCCCTGATGAGGTTGACATCTTATGTCAACAGGATTGTAATGACTCTGGTTAAGTAATGAAAGTTTCGTTATGCGCAAAAAAAAAAGCTACGTGTGTGATGTCCTCATTAAGGATTTGTCTTCTTCTTGGCAGCACATAATTGTTTACCTAGTTGCTTGAAATCTATATCTATATCTATATCTATCTATATCTATATCTATACCTAGATCTATACCTACTAATAAAGCAAGGTGCGTTTCGTCAATTTTTTCATCCATTCACACAATTTTTATGTCTTCGTCTGCTAGAAAAAAAAAGTTTTCCCAGAATTTCATACATGGGCTGCGTGCTATGGCCCAGCTAAACCAGCCCACTTACTTTTCTAGCCCACACAGCCGCGGAAATTCTATTTTCCGCACGCAGCGATAAATAGTTGGAGCTTCACACAGGACAACCAATAATAGGTAGGCCCATTTTTCTTTGTTTCTTTTGTTTTACTTCTATTTTTATTCTCCTTCTCCTATCTCTTTTTTCCCTTTCAAGTTTATTTTATTGAAAAAATATCCAGAATTTAGAAAAAATCAAAATTTGGAAAATGTTCAGAATTCCAAAATTTCGTTGCTATTTGGAAAAATATTCGGAACTTGAAAAAAGTTTACCAATTTTTTTAAAAAAATTATTGTTTTCCAAACTTTTGAGATTACTAAAAAGAAAATGGCATTTCAAAAAAGCTCCAAATTCAAAAATTATTCCTGGTTTAATGAAATTTCATAATTCAGATAATATTGCGTATAAAAGATACACATTTTCAAAAAATATTATGAATTTTCAACACATGTTCCTGTTTTTAAAGAATGTTCACAAATCCAAATAATGTCCATGTTTTTATTAATAAAGATGGTGTTTTCAAAAAATGTTTGTGTACTTTAAAAGATGTTTCTGTTTCAAATTTTGCTCGCGTTTTTCTGAAAGTGTACATAATTTTTAAAGACCTGTTCAGGATTTAAAAAATGGTTCATGTTTTCTACAATATGCACATAGTTCATACCTTAAAATCTCCTCTGTTCAAAGGAAAAGTAGATTGAATAATTCATGGGCCTTCTCTGGCTTACGATGACGTAACAGAACTCATAAATGCCTTTGATCAATGAATGAAAATATAGCGGATTGATTACTTCATATCCAGCGAAACCCATAAGCTAAATATTCCTTTTTCACGTGCACACAGGGTTTTGCTTGCACACATAATTCTCACTAATTTTAAATGCATATTATTTTTTTCCCGTTGCAACTCACGGGCATATTAGCTAGTAGGACTAAAAAAGAGAACGAAAAGCTGATCTATAGTGGTACTCATACCTCCATGGTTTGGTAGTGACTTGTTGAGGTTTGAAGGCTCTGCAGCCGTATATGTATCCAAGTTTTTTTTTAACACGGCAAAAGATTTATTATTTTCATTAATTAAGGGAGAAGGTTTAGACATATGTCCGCAACACCAACACGGGGGAAGAAAACAAATACTCTCGCGGCAAGATGTATGTTTTGGTCTAGTTCTTTTCTGTAGTATACATATGTAGTTTGCAATCAATATAGGTAATATGAATATATTTTTGTCTTAAGGCCACAAGTTCTAGTTTATTGCTGTGGTTAAAAAGAATTGGGCCCCATGCATTCTTGTCAAGCTCTGCCGCTGTAGACGAGCAGTGGCCAGCCGGCCGGGCATTCATGCAGATGCATGCAACAACATCGGCGGCAACGGATTAGTGGCGAAGACACGAAGCTCGGCCGTGTTCTCGTTCCTCCCTGGGACTAAGCAATACTAGTACTTCATAAAAATTAAATCTCGTTTGGGTTGGGTTGGGGGGGGGGGGGGGGGGGGGGAGGGCACGGCCTCCTCAGACTTCCACATAGCTCCGCCGGTGGTGCCGACTGTCACACCATTGCCCATTGCCCATCAGTGCAGAGTGTTCCATATTTTATCTTGATTTTTGTTTCTTAAGTACTGATATCATTACGGCTCGGTGAACTTTTCAGTCTTCCTCGGTCGTGCCCATAAAATCACACACATCAAACTGAGGAGATCTCCAAACCGAGAGGCGGTCACAATCACTTGGCACACATGGATACTAGGACGGCAGCGATGCTTGTGCTGATGCTCGTCCTCAGCGAGCACGCTATCGAAGCTAGAGTCCTCCACCCGAATACCAGCCCACTGGCCTAGCCGCTCTCCACCGGTGGTGGCGCCTCAACCGGCAAAGTCCAGCCACCTCAGGCCGCCGACGAGCCCAGTGGCTGAGGGCATGGACCTCTTTAGCGGCGGCGGTGCCTTCGCCGGCAACTTCAAGCTCCGACTGCTGAGCCCGACCAGGCCACCGCACCTCCTCTTCACCGGCGCCGGTGCCAGCCTTCGCAAGAAGGCGGGGCATGGTAAGGTGCCAGATCTGGCACCGCCGCCATCGTCCTAGACTCTGTTGGCACATCCGACAGTTGCCTCATCTTCCTCATCTCCGGCTCGGTCCACTACGCTATCCCCCCCCCCCCCCCCTCGTCGCCCGTGGCGTCGACTCCGGCGGTCGACACCCATGCAACGAAGCAGAACAGATCATGGAAGGAGGCAATTGAGCTTGTCATGGAGGACATTCTGCAGATCGTCGCTCTTCTCGTTGATGTGGCCATTGTGATGATGTTCGTCATGGCTAGCATATTCGAGGCAATTGCTTTGGTGGCGGAGGCGATGGGCCACAACCAGGTGGCCGCGCCGCCTGGTGCATGGGCCTAGTGGTGACTTTGCATCAATTGTTTCGAAAGGCCCACGGATCTTTTTGTTTGTTAGTGATAGCTCAATGAATAAGAGCACAGCAACACCAGTGGAGCTACACGCAAACCTAAGGGGGCGTTGCATGACGGGTGCCACTTTGTCTAGGTTTGCTTTTTTAGGGGGAGTTGCACGACGGGTGTCACTTGTCTAGGTTTGCTTTTTCTTTTCACTCTGTGCAAAATGTGTTTTGACCACGCTTCGGTTTAGGTGTTTCTTAGCTATGATGGTTCAGCAGACATGATTATCATTCTCCACAATGTGGAACGCGGCAGCAATAATAAGAGTCTCACTTTAGATGTTACGGGTTAGGCATTTTGTAATGCAGTCTTTTATCACTTAGTTTCTTACTATCAGTCTACTGAATTTTTGTATGTCGGTGATTGTGGATATGATCATTTTAAGTTGTGTTATCACTCTAAAATATTTGCGAAAATAGGGGAGAACTTTTTTGTTTGCTTCCTTCTTGCAGTACTCCATCCGTTCAAAAATATTTGAAGTTTTAGGTTTGTCCTAAGAAAAAAAAATTGGGTCTGACCAGACATTTAAAACACCAAATTAGTTTCATTAGTATTTTTTTCATACTATATATATTCGTTGTTGTGAATATTAGTAGTTTTTTTATAAACTTGGTCAATCTTAATGATAAACATAGAACTTCAAATACTATATATATATATATATATATATATTCCTTTTTGTTTTGTTTTTCTCTTTTCTATTTATGTTTTATTTCATTGTCTACTTCCACGTCTGGTTTTTTCAGTGATTCTTGTAAGGTTTTTTATTTTGTTGTCTTCCTTTTCTCTTTTCTGTTTTTTCCTGCATCGGTTTTCTTCTGGTTTCTAAATTCATGAACACTTTAAAGTTCGTGAGCTTTTAAAGATATTTCATGAGAAATTTTTCTAAAATACGTAAACATTCCTTAAAATCCATGAACTTTTCAAATTCATGAACTGTTAAAAAATCATGAACATTTTCTTAAAATTCGTGGTTTTTTCCAATTCACAAACATTTTATAAATCCATGATTTTTTTTAAACCTACGACATTTTTTTGATTCTCAAACATTTAAATTTGTCAAAACAACTGCCTTTTCAAAGGATGGCGTTGCCAGGTTTTTCTAACCAATTTTCTCTTTGGGAGCGAAATACAACAGATGATTTTCTCGACAGAGGAAAGGAATTCAGCATCGGTTCATTGGCAGGGGGAGAGAGAAAGAGCTTTATTCGGGCTGGCCTAATGCATGTTATACCGCAAATATGACGCACCAGGCGAAGGATACGATAAAACACTATTTGGCGCTTCAGCACCATTTATAGTTGTTTTCGTCCGCATCGTTCCAAAATCACTGACTGAGACATACTCCGGCCATGTTTGGTTCATAAGTTCTAAGACTTTTTTTAGTCCCAACTTATAAGTCCCAAGTCCCTAAAAAGTTCCTACATGTTTGGTTTCCGGGACTTATAAGTCTCTATAAGGCCATATTACAACTATAAGTCTATATAAATCCCTCTTTGAGAGTCTTATTCCATAAGTCCCAAATGCCCACTTTAAGTCCCTATAAGTCCCTCCTGTTTGGTTTAGATGGGACTTATAGGGACTTATTTAAGTCCCTAGACCAATAAGTCCCTGGAAACAAACACCCTTCTAAAGATTACTCCCACCTCTTTAGATTATGACAATTGGTGCATTACATGTGCGCCACTTGTCGTGAACTGAGAGTTTTCCTTTTTTCGTAGATCCGTTTATTCAAAATGTTTTATCTCTTAAACCGTGCGTCCAAATCTCGAAGCGTTTTCACTGCTGTATTTCTCGCGTCAAGATCTTCAGAACTAGATCCCAGGTTGATGGGTTTTGCCGAACTTTTTTCATGAATAATAGGCAAACGTGGATACTAGGACGACAGTGATCCTCGTGCTGACGCTCATCCTCAGCGAACACGTTGTCCAAGCTAGAGTCCTCCACCCGAAGACCAGCCCACTGGCCTATCCGCTCTCCACCAGTGGCGGCGCCTCTGCAGGCAACGTCCAGGCACCTTAGGCCATGCCGACGAGCCCTGTGGCTGAGGGCATGGACCTCTTTAGCGGCGGCGATGCCTCCGCCGGCAACTTCAAGCTCCGACCGCCGAGCCCGACCAGGCCACTACGTCTCCTCTTCATCGGCGCCGGCGCCAGCCTCCGCAAGAAGGCGGGGCATGGCAAGGTGCTAGCTCTGGCACCACGCCGTCATCCTGGGCTCCGCCAGCACATCCGACAGCTGCCTCGTCTCCTTCGCCTCCGGCTTGGTCCACTGCGATGCCTCCCCCCTCGTCGCCCCGGACGTCGAACCCGGCAGTCGACGCCTACGCAACGACGTAGAACAAATCAAGGAGGGAGGCAATTGAGCTTGTTGTGAAGGACATTCTAGAGATCGTCGGGCTTCTCGTTGATGTGGCCATTGTGATGATGTTCGTCATGGATGGCATCTTTGAGATGCCTGCTTTGGTGGCGGAGGCAATGTGCCATAACCAGGCGGTCGCGCCGGCTGGTGCATGGGCCTGGTGGTGGCTTTGCGTCAATTGTTTCGAAAGGCCCCCGGATCTTTTTGTTTGTTAGTGATAGCTCAATGAATAAGAGCACAGCAACACCAGCGGAGCTGCATGCAAACCTGAAGGGGGCGCCGCCCCCCCCCCCCCCCCCACACACACACTTTAAAGTTCGTGAGCTTTTAAAGATATTTCATGAGAATTTTTCTAAAATACGTAAACATTCCTTAAAATCCATGAACATTTCTAATTCATCAACTCTTAATAAATCATGAACATTTTCATAAAATTCGTGGTTTTTTCCAGTTCACAAACATTTTATAAATCCATGAATTTCTTTAAACCTATGACATTTTTTGATTCACAAACATTTAAATTTGTCAAAACAACTGCCTTTTCAAAGGATGGCGTTGCGAGCTTTTTTCTAACCAATTTTCTCTTTGGGAGCGAAATACAACAGATGATTTTCTCCGCGAAGGGAAGGAGTTCAGCATCGGTTCGTTGGTAGGGGAGAGAGAAAGAGATTTATTTGGGTTGGCCCAGTGCATGTTATACCGTAAATATGACGCACCAGGCGAAGGATACGATGAAACACAATTTAGCGCTTTAGCACCATCTATAGCTGTTTTCGTCCACATCGCTCCAAAATCAGTGATTGAGAAGTACTCCTTCTAAAGATCATTCCCACTTCTTTAGATTATGACAAGTGGCGCGTTGCATATGCGCCACTTATCGCAAACTGGGAGTTTTTCTTTTTTCGTAGATCCATTTATTCAAAATATTTTATCTCTTAAAATGTGCGTCCAAATCTCGAAGCGTTTTCACCGCTATATTTCGCTCGTCAAGATCTTCAGAACTAGATACCAAGTTGATAGGTTTTGACGAACTTTTTTCATGAATAATAGGCAGGCGTCGATACAAGGATGGCAGCGATCCTCATGCTGACGCTCATCCTCAGCGAGCACGTTGTCCAAGCTAGAGTTCTCCACCCGAAGACCAGCCCACTGGCCTATCCGCTCTCCTCCGGTGGTGGCGCCTCTGCTGGCAACGTCCAGCCACCTCAGGCCATGTCGACGAGCCCAGTAGCTGAGGGCATGGACCTCTTTAGCGGCGGTGGTGCCTCCGCCGGCAACTTCAAGCTCCGACTGTCGAGCCCGACCAGGCCACTGCGTCTCCTCTTCATCGACGCCGGCACCAGCCTTCGCAAGAAGGCGGTGCATGGCAAGGTCCCAGCTCTGGCACCGCCGCTGTTGTCCTGAGCTTCGCCAGCACATACAACAGCTGCCTCGTCTCCTTCGCCTCCGGCTCTGTCCAGTACGCCGCCTCCTCCCTCGTCGCCCCGGACGTCGACCCCGACGGTCGACGCCCACGCAACGACGTAGAACAGATCAAGGAAGGAGGCAATTGAGCTTGTCATGAAGGACATTCTGGAGATCGTCGCGCTTCTTGTTGATGTGGCCATTGTGATAATGTTCGTCATGGCCGACATCTTTGAGATGCTTGCTTTGGTGACGGAGGTGATGTGCGATAACCATGCGGCGTGGCGCGCCGCCTGGTGCATGGGCCTGGTGGTGGCTTTGCGTCAATTGTTTCGAAAGGCCCCCGGATCTTTTTGTTTGTTAGTGATAGCTCAATGAATAAGAGCACAGCAACACCAGCGGAGCTACATGCAAACCTGAAGAGGGGGCACGTCTAATGTAGTTTCATTTAAAGCATCTCCAACAGCCGTGCCAAACAAGCGCCGTGCCGCAAAATTGCCCATTTTAGCGCGCGCGCAACCGGTATAGTGGCTCCAGCGGGCGCGCAAAAATCGCGCGCGCGGCATACCTAGTTCAGCGCGCGGGCCTAAACTCCATCGCGCGCCGCTTATTTGCTGCGCCCGCTCCCGCGCGCTAGACTCTCACGCGCTCACTCGCAACTCACCCCCTCCAGCCGCGGCGGCGCCGCCGCCCGCGCCACCCGGCGACCGTTCCGGCGCTTCCCCGGCCTATCCCCACGCCGCGGCGGCTTCCTCCGCCCCCCTCTAGTCACTGCCGCCCCTCGCGCGCGTCCGTCCTCCGATGAACAGCGCTCGGGCGCTCGCTGTCGCTCGGCGCCCGCAAGGTGTTCGACAAAACGCCTGCAAGGTATGTATTGCTCAAACTTCATGAATTTGGTGCATGTTGATTGTAGTTTTTATATCATAGTATTGAACATTGTAGATGAGTTCATCGTATGATTCTACCGAAGAAGAATTTGATATGGAAGAGGAGGAGGATCTTGCAATGATCCTAGCTATGCACATCAATAAAAAAACCGAAGCACGGTGGTTCGGTCATGGGCCGGCAGAAATTTGGAGGGATAGGATCGATGCCCACAACAGATTGATCATGCATTATTTTGCGGAGAATCCCACATACCCCGAGTCGTATTTTCGTCGCCGGTTTAGGATGAGCACCGAGTTATTCAGGCGCATTGCAGAGAAACTAGCGAGCCATGACCGATTTTTTCAACAAAGGAGGAATGCCACCGGAGAGCTCCGGCATAGCACCTTTTAGAAGGTGGCAGCCGCTTTGCGTGTGTTGGCATACGGTATCCCGGCTGATTTAGTTGATGATCACTTGGCTATGGGTGAGAGCCGGGCCATCATGTATGTCAAGCGCTTCGCAGTCGGAATTGTGCAAGTGTTTGGCCAGGAGTATTTGAGATCTCCCAATGTTGAAGACGCCGCAAGGCTATTGGAGATGAACAAAGCTCGCGGCTTTTCTGGTATGATTGACTCAATAGATTGCATGCATTGAAGTTGGAAAAATTGTCCAAAGGCATGGCATGGGCAATTCCACGGCAAAAAAGGGCTCCACTATAATCCTTGAAGCGATGGCCGATCAAGAGACTTGGATTTGGCATGCATTCTTTGGAATGCCTGGATCTTTGAATGACATCAATGTTGTCAACTGGTGTCGGAGTAATGGGCCATAGGTAGGTTAACCCGAGGCCCAAAACCTTTCAAGACAGCGGGGCTGACTGCGCCCCTTGAGACGACAGATGAAGAGCCGCCTTCTGGAGGACGGCTGAAGAAACAGTCGGCTGCCCGCATGCATCCGAGTCCCATAGGCGAGGTCAAGACCGGCCGACTCCCGCCTGGCGGCTTTCAGAGAAGCCGGCCGCGGGGAGTCGGCCCACGACACCAACAAAACCCATGTCCTCATCAGGGGGGATGGGACAGGGAGTGGCAACAGTGAAGCCCACTCCCTCCCCTTTTCCAGGAGATGACTAGGCCACAGTGCGTTGTACCAACGGAGATCTTCGTCTGGCGCGGCACTATTGCCATGTCATCCCTGACATCAGCAACAGTGGGCGGAGTCCTGTGCCCACGACGGCCTGTCAGTACGGTCCACAGATGACGGGCCCTACCAGTCAGTGAGAGTCCAGAAGACGGCAAGAGCGCCACCAGTCGGACCCATAGGGAGCCGGGACCTGCGAGTCGGCCTGCCCCTCCCACGGGTCCCCCGCGCTATTAACCAGATGAGAACGGGAGTGGCTACAGTGATCACCCACCAGACAGCGGGGCTGTAACCACGACCCCATGACCAAGCCTGCGTCATTAGAGGCATAGCTACAGTAAACAGCAGCCGGTAAGACCCGCAAGCGGCGGGTACGGCCTGTCGGCTTCGTACCAGACTAGTCGGCGGGGCCTGCCAGTCGGCAGGCCCCAGCAGTCGGCGGAAGGGCCGGCGGGCGAGGAGACTGATGGCTGGGCCCTGCGCCCAAACAGTTTTACATTGTACCCTTAGGGGGTAGGCCTATATAAACCCCCAGGACACCCATGCAAAGGTTTCGGAACCATTAGAACTAGACTAGTTCCTAGAGGGGCGAGAGAGCCGACCCTGCCTTCTCCTACCTTCGGCATACAGCTCGAGGAGCACCCTTGTATTCACTTTGCCTTAGTGATCATGCAGAGACCCCGAAGAGCAGGACTAGGGGTGTTATCTCCTAGGAGAGCCCCAAACCTGGGTAAAGTACGCCGGTGTTCGTGTCTACGCCTCATCCCGTTTCCAGGCACCGGCGATGTTCTACTCGCCCCCACCATGATAAGCCATCCATTGGCATATGTCGCACCCAACCCCCGACATTTGGCGCCCACCATGGGGCCAGGTGCACCGTCGTCCGGAAACCTGTTCTGGACGGGAACCCTCTTCCTCCCTGACGAGCGCAACCAGCCCGACACGCCAGACGGAGTCTGCGCCGACGCGCTGCATGGCGCTGAAATCTCCTGCGCGGCCAGTTGCCTCGCCGATCTTGTCGGCGAGATCCGCCTCTCCGACGAGCCCGCGTCCGACGCGGGCACATGCGGCCCCGAGAACCTCCTCGCGGACCTCCTCGATCAACTCCACGACTCCAGCGAGCCAGCTGTGGACTTGGAGTCCGTAGGTTCCACTGATCCGATGTTGGTCGACTCTGACACCGCGTCGCTTGACACGTTCCCCTCCAACGTGGTGGTCTACGACGAGCCGCTCCCTTGATCGGAGAGCGGCGGAAGCACCGTCACGGAAGTGCTTGTCATTGAACATGACGAGACCTGGCAGCGCCCATTCCCGAAGACGCCGACGCCGAGACACTGGAGGCACGCCACCTTCAGCTAGTCGAAGGCGCCAAAAAGCTGGCCAGCATGAGACGCCTATCAGAGGCCTACCAGCGCGAGATGGACCACGCTGTGGGCGGCACGCCGGCTCCAACTGGGCCTAGCCGCCTTGGCACGGTCCAGCAGTGCGGCGTGGCGATCGACGACCTGTTCGGGACAAATCGCCCCGTTTACGCCACGCCTACGGAGAACATTCGAGCCGCCTAGGCGGCGGCAGACGAGCTGGACAAGTTCGAGGGCGAAGAATGTCCTTGATGACGGAGCGCGTCCAACGACTCCTTGACGCAGCTGCAGAGCAGAACGAGGCCGGCTGCCGCACTGATGCGTCGCACCGACAAAATGACAAGCTGCCTCCCCGCGGAGACCAAGGCGCGACGTCTCGGACGCCGACTGGCGGCGTCCGCGGAAGAAAGGACAAGGAGCCGGCTGCCAGTCGCAGTCGGACTCGCATCACTATAGAGCGCGACCGAGACGGCTGCCCAAGAACAGTGGAACGACGGGACGACTGTCCGCCTCCTCCCCCTCGAAGGGAAAGGCGAGTCTCCCCGCCGCCTGTTGATCACCCAACGCTCGGCGACTGCCTTGGCCGCCGAGAGGGAGTCGGAGAGAATGACGCCCGCCATCGGATCGACCGTCTCCACCGATCCCTGGTGTTTGAGGAAGAAGATGAGTTGGGTCCACCGTGTTTCGGCCCCCGCATCCGAGACGAGCCCTTCCCCAAAGGGTTCACGCTCCCTAGAGACACACCCAAATACACCGGCTCCGTGAAGCCAGAAGACTGGCTAGTCGACTACTCCACGGCCGTCAACATAGCAAACGGCAACAAGCGTGTTGCCGTGAAGTACGTTCCGCTCATGCTCCAGGGCACGGCCCGGACATGGCTGAACAGCTTAAGGTCCCACAGCATCAATAGTTGGGTCGACTTCACCGACGCTTTCGTCCGCAACTTCACCAGCACGTACAAGCGGCCTCCTAAACCTCGTCAGCTCTCCTTGTGCGTGCAAGGCCCCGACGAGTCAGCTCGCGACTACCTCACGTGCTGGGTCGAGCTCCGCAACTCCTGCGAGGGCGTGCACGAGGTGCAGGCCATTGAGTAATTCACAACGGGATGCCGAGAGGGCACCCTCCTCAAGCACAGGCTTCTCTGCGATGAGCCGGAGACCCTCGACGAGCTGTTGATCATAGCAGACAAATATGCCACGGCCAACTCCTCCATGAAAACAGAGATTCAAGTTAGTGCGACAGGTAAGGTGGCTCCTCAGGCTCCTCGAACCCCGGCTGGAGACACTAGTCGGCATCAATAGCAGAACGACCACAAGCGCAACCACAGCCGACTTCCACCAGTCGGCGGGTGGCGACAGTCGAAGACCAGCAGCCGGAAGGGCAGCCTCCGCCCAAACGCCAGAAGGGCGGCAAGCCCAACTGGCAGCCGGCCTTCTCATATGAGCAGACTTTGGATGGACCTTGCAAATTCCATAGTGGTGCGAAACCGTCCAACCACACCACTCGGAAGTGTCACTGGCTCACCAGGATCGCCAAGGGAGACGACCTTTTGCTTCCCCACCTGCTGGGCAGCCGCCTCCTCCTCCGCCCCAGCAGCCGGCGGTCAGGCCAGTCGGTGCGATACAAGACGAGTACCCAGAAGAGCATGGAGCCTATGTCGTGTTCACCAGCGTGGTCGATGATCGATGCAGCAGGCGGCTGCAGCAGTAGGAGGTGAATGCAGTAGCATCCGACACACCAGAGTTCATGCATTGGTCTGAGAAGCCCATCAGCTGGAGCAGAGTTGACCACCCGAAAGTAATGCCCAAACCCGACTCCTACGCCTTGGTTTTGGACGCCACCTTTGCCACGGACAAGCGAGCTGCTCGCTTCTCCAGAGTCCTGATAGACGGCGGCAGCAGCATCAACATCCTGTACAAGGATACCATGGAGAAACTAGGAATCAGACAGAGGCAGCTTCAGTCCAGTCAGACAGTGTTCCATGGCATAGTTCCTGGCCTTTCCTGCTCACCAATCGGCAAGATCTTGATTGACGTCCTATTCGGAGACAAAGATCATTTCCGCCGAGAGTCAATTTGGTTCGAAGTGGTGGATCTTGAGAGCCCATACCATGCGCTACTTGGCCGGCCTGCCCTGGCCAGGTTCATGGCTGTCCCCCATTATGCCTACCTCAAGATGAAGATGCCGAGTTCCAAAAGGATTCTGACCATAGCTGGCGACTACAAGAAGTCATCCGCCTACGCAGCAGAGAGCAGTCGGCTGGCCGAGTCCCTCGTGATCACAGCTGAGAAGGGGCTACTTGACCGGGTTGTGGCGATGGCAAGCAAACAGCCAGAGATGTCGCCCGATCCCAGGGAGTCGGAAGCTGAGGGTTCGTTCAAGACAGTCAAAGAAACAAAGAAGATACCTTTGGACCCGGAGTGACCAGAGAGGTACGCTGTCGTAGGCGCCCACCTCGACAGCAAATAGGAAGGCGAGCTCGTCGATTTCCTCCGTGAGAATCGGGACATCTTCGCATGGTCCCCCAATGACATGCCAGGTGTCCTGACGGATTTCGCCAAGCACAAATTGCATGTCCAATCTGATGCCAAGCCAGTCAGGCAGCCTTTGCGCCGCCTGTCAGAAGAGAAGAGAAGAGTTGTTGGAGAAGAGATAGCCCGGCTGCTGGCAGCCGGCTTCATCATGGAAGTGTTCTTTCCAGAATGGCTAGCCAACCCGGTCCTGGTACTGAAGAAGAACAAGCAATGGCAAATGTGTATTGACTACACTAGCCTCAACAAAGCATGTCCCAAGGACCCGTTCGCTTTGCCAAGGATCGACTAAGTGATAGACTCCACAGTTGGATGCGAGTTGTTGAGTTTCTTGGATGCATATTTGGGATATCACCAGATCAAGTTGAACCCGGCCGATAGGCTGAAGACCGCCTTCATCACACCGTTTGGAGCCTTCTGCTACTTGACCATGACGTTCGGCTTGAGGAACGCCGGCGCCACCTTCCAATGTTGCATGGAGAAGTGCCTCCCCAAGCAACTTGGCAGAAATGCTCACGTTTACGTGGATGATGTGGTGGTAAAGACAGAGAAGCATGGAACACTGCTGGAAGACCTCAAGGAGACCTTTGAGAACTTGCGCCGATTTCAAATCAAGCTCAATCCGGAGAAATGTGTCTTTGGAGTACCAGCCGGCCAGCTCCTTGGCTTCCTGGTCTCTGAACGCGGCATAGAGTGCAACCCTGTGAAGATCAAGGCTATTGAGAGGATGGAGGTACCCAGCCGACTGCTGGACGTACAAAAGTTCACCGGCTGTTTGGCATCCATCAGCCGATTCATCAGTCGGCTGGGCGAGAAGGCTCTCCCCATATACCAACTCATAAAGAAGACCACTTTTTTCGAGTGGAACCACAAGGCGGACGAAGCTTTTCTCCAACTGAAGAAGATGTTGACTACTCCACCTGTCCTGGCGGCTCCGACTCCTAAGGAACCCATGCTCCTCTACATCGCCGCCACCAGTCGAGTAGTCAGCACAGTCATCGTAGTAGAGCGCAAGGAGGAAGGCAAGGCACTACCAGTCCAGAGACCGGTATATTATTTGAGTGAAGTATTGTCGACCTCCAAGCAAAACTACCCCCACTATCAGAAGATGTGCTACGGCGTGCACTTTGCCGCCAAGAAACTGAAGCCCTACTTCCAAGAACATCCAATCACTATGGTCTGCACGGCTCCACTAGCCGAGATCATCGGGAGCTGGGATGCTTCGGGCTGAGTGGCCAAATTGGCAAAAGATTTGGCCCCCTACACCATCTACTACCAGCCTCGCACCGCCATCAAGTTGCAAGCGCTGGCCGACTTCCTCGTCGATTGGGCCGAGACCTAGTATCTGCCGCCAGCGCCTGACTCTACCCATTGGCGGATGCATTTTGACGGCTCCAAGACGTGCACCGGCTTGGGAGCCGGCATCGTCCTCACCTCTCCCAAAGGCGACAAGCTCAAATATGTGCTGCAAATCCATTTTGCCGCCTCCAACAACGTCGCCGAATACGAGGCACTCATTCACGGGCTCCGGCTGGCCAAAGAGCTCGGCATTCGCCGGATCCTGTGTTATGGTGACTCCGACTTGGTGGTCCAGCAGTCGTCAGGCGATTGGGACACCAAAGACGTAAACATGGCGAGCTACCGCTTCCTCATACAACAACTCAGCAGATATTTTGAGGGGTGCGAGTTTCTCCATGTGCCAAGAAATGACAACGACCAAGCAGACGCCCTGCCACGAATTGGCTCCACCCGACAAGCAATACCGTCCGGCGTCGCCCTTCAGCGCCTCCTAAAGCCGTCTGTCAAGCCATCGCCAGAGTCAGACTCTATCTTCGTACTGGGTCCTCCTGAAGCAGTCGGATCCGACTCGAGGGCCCCCACAGACGGCACGAATATTCCAGCAGACGGCGTGGGGATCGTGGCAGTCGCACCCGGCCCGGGGACTGCGACGGTCGGCCGGAGACTCTAGAGCCCGGTCCAGGGACCGCGCCAGTCAGCCCAGGGACTTCATCGACACAGCAAGCGGCTGCCGACTCCAGCCCACCACCTCCCGGCCCAGCCGCCCTCGTCCAAGTCGCAGTCCTGACGGTTGCAGAAATTACAGCACCATCATGGGCTGAGCCCATCCTCAAATTCCTGGTGAACAAAGAGCTGCCAACTGATGAGATCTTAGCTGATCAAGTGCAACACCGGGCGGCAGCCTACACCATAGTCAACAGAGAGCTCGTAAGGCGCAGTGTCACTGGTGTCTACCAGCGTTGCGTGGAGCCAGAGTAAGGCCAAGCAATTCTCAAGGACATCCATCAAGGCGAGTGTGGCCACCACGCGGCTTCAAGAGCACTCGTCGCCAAAGCCTTCCGCCATGGTTTCTTCTGGCCGACTTCTCTTGAAGACGCCAAGGCCTTGGTCCAAAAATGCAAGGGGTGCTAGAAGTTCCGCTCTAAGCCACACCAGCCGGCTTCTGCACTCAAGACTATTCCCATTGCCTGGCCCTTTGCTGTTTGGGGCCTGGACATGGTAGGACCATTCAAGATGGCACGAGGCGGTTTGACTCACTTACTTGTCGTGGTGGACAAGGTCACCAAGTGGATAGAAGTAAAACCAATCAAGAAGTTGAACGGTCCGACTGATGTGACCTTCATCTCCGACATCACAATTCGGTACGGCATACCGCACAGCATCATCACCGACAACGGCACGAACTTTGACAAAGGTGCCTTGGCCCATTTTTGTGCGACGCAGGGCATCCGACTGGACTTAGCGTCCGTTGCCCACCCGCAGACCAACGGCTAGGTAGAGCGAGCAAACGGCCTAATCATGTCCGGTATCAAGCCTCGGCTGGTCGAGCCTCTGGAGCGCTCGGCCGGCTGCTGGCTTGACGAGTTGCCAGCCGTCCTCTGGAGCCTGCGCATGACTCCAAACAAATCAACCGGCTTCACTCCCTTCTTCCTCGTCTACGGTGCCGAAGCTGTCATCCCAACGGACATAGAATTCGACTCCCCTCGAATCACCATGTACACCAAAGAGGAAGCAGAAGAAGCACGTCAAGACGGTGTCGACCTGTTGGAAGAGGGTCGGTTGTTGGCACTCAGCCGGTCCAGCATCTACCAGCAGAGCCTGCGCCGATACTACAACCGGAAGGTCAAGCCGAGATCTTTTCAAGAAGGAGACCTTGTGCTCCGGTTGATTCAGCGAACAGCCGGCCAGCACAAGCTCTTAGCACCTTGGGAAGGCCCTTTCATCATCAGCAAAGTGTTGGGCAACGACTCCTACTACCTGATCGATGCCCAGAAGCCCCGAGCACGCAAGAGGGACGACTCTGGCAAAGAGACGGAGCAGCCATGGAATGCAAACCTCCTCCGAAGATTTTACAGTTAATGCAGTATGTACCACGCTACCTTTTGTATTAAAGTACGAAGACCTCGGGCCCCTCGAGAAGACCTCGGGGACTGCCCTCTTTTATCTATATGATAAGAGTTATGCCTATGAGTATGTTATTCTTTGTTATACCGCTTGGCACCGGGTTCGACTAGTTGGCCCGGGGACTTGTCGTCTTAAACTACGAAATGACTTCCTGCAGTCGGACAAGTAGTGTGTGGCACTTAAGCCGTCTCCTGTTAGAAGTCGCAGATCGCAGAGCGACTGTCTGGTGGGCAGGAGTAAGGTAGAATGGGTGTCCACATGAAAAATGGCTAAGGACTCTAAGCATGCACATAGTTTAAGATGGTTTCCAGCCATTTACAACCGACTCTTGAGCAGCCGGCTCGCCGTTCTCTAAATTAACTTGCTAAAAACTCTAAACGGCTAAGTACTTGCCTTCCCAAAGAAGCTAAGTACTTGATCCAGCAGTAGTCCGCAGAGCGGCTGTCCGACTGGCAAGACGGCAACCAAGGGAAGGCGGCAAAGGAAAAAGCCAAAGAGCAATAAACAAGAAGAGATAGAACGCGGATAAATATTTACATAGAAAAGGCCCTTGGCCGAATCCTCAAACAGAAGTTCAAGATACACCCCGTGGGTGGAATTGTGCAAAATAACAAGTTCATTGAGACTATTAAGCAGGTAAAAACAAAGATAAAGTGGCAGCCTAGGAAACCGCGGACGGACTCGGAGGACCGGAGGGGTCGGCGGTGGCAGTTGCCGGGGTGGCCGGCTGGTTGGTCTCCACTTGATTACCTCTGGCGGCAGCTGGCTCGGTTGGGCGCGGCTCGTTGCTAGAGGCGCGGTCGAGCTGGGGCTGGCCGTCTGCTCCGACCTCCGACGCCTCCTCCTCGTCTCCTTCCTCCTCCTCGCCTTCTTCCTCGCCACTGGAGTCAATCACCTCCGCCGAGTCCTCGCCGTCATCCGGGTTTAGCCTGAACCACTCCGGCGGCGCCTCCTCGCCGTTTTAAGCCTGCTCTAGGACGAAGACACTGGTGCCGGTGTATTCGGCGATTGACGCGGCGCGCTTGACAAGATCGTCTTCCACGACCGCCAACTCCGCCTGAGCTTCCAGCCGGAACGTGGCTAGCTGGGCTAGACTCAGCCCAGGATACCATGCCTTGGCGAACTCTAAGGCCCGGCGCACTCTAGCCCGGGCCGAAGAGCCCTTCCAGGCCTCAAGACGGACGGCTGCTACCTCCAGCCAGTCAGCGGTCCGGCTGGGGGTGCGCGGTGCCTGCATATCCGGCCATAGGGCGGCAATCGCCTGGGCGCCGACACGTTGAAGTCAGCACAACATCCGATGAGTCAGTCGAAGGCGGGCCTCGATGCTCAGGATCTGTTCGCCAAGAGTTCGGGGGGGGGGTGTTGGTGGCGATCTGTGCGCCGTCCGCCCTTCGCCCTTCACGATCAGCCTCGATGGCTTGATTGGCGGCGTCCGAATGGTCGGGGAAGAAGTCTACCAAGGAAGAAGAATGAAGAGCAAGGTCAGAAACTAGATGCCGACTCAACTAGCAGTCGGCAGCTTAGAAAAGGAAAATGAGGGGAAGCTCACCGTCGACGAGATCTTCGATTGCGTGGAAGCCGGAGACCAGCGTCATCTCCGTGTCGGTACAGGAGGAGCGCTCGGACGCGAATTCGGCAAGGAGGGCGGTCTCCTTGTCCTCCGCCTCCTTCTGGGCCTTCTGGAGCAGCTCCTTCTTCTCCGCCAGCTGCGTAGCCAGCCGGTCGCGCTCCTCCGTCAGCCGGCCGCACTCCTCCTCCTTAACACACAGCGCGGTGTTGGCCTCGCCCAGCTGCTACTGCTGCAGGGCGGCGTTAGCCTCTGAAGAAGAAGAAGAAGGAGGGGTGTCAGTCGTCAACAAGGAAGAAAGATCGCCGGGGAGATCCGGCCCGATTGCTCAGCAGTCTGCCCGGATCTCGGGGACTACAGCCCGTGGGTGCGCCAGCGTGCCCCCGCGAAGAAAGAAATCATCAACCAAAGAAAAAAGGTCGCCGGGGAGATCCGGCCCGACTGCACAGCAGTCGGCCCGAATCTCGGGGACTACAACCCACGGGTGCGCCAGCGCGCCCCCACAGAGAAGGAAGAGGACTCACCCCGGCTGTCCGACAAGTCGGCGGTCCGCGCGTTGAGGAGCTGGCCACTCGAAGATTGTGGTAATCCTCCATCAAAATTTCAGACAAAATGTTGGTACTTAGAACTCACCGATTAGAGTTCCGAGCCACCTGCTCAGTAGCCGGCCCGAAACTCGGGGACTACACCCAGTGGGTGCGCTGGCGTGCCCCCACAAAGAAGAACAATAAACAAAAGCAAAAAAAGGAAGGACACGTACCCGGATGGCTGCTCGCGATGCCAGATACGCCTTGGTGCATTCCTTGATGGCGTCACCCTTGGCTCGGAGCTTGGCTTGGACGTCCAAAAGTGCCCGGTTCAATGGGCCCGTCCCGCCTCCCCGCACCCACCCAGTGGGCGTGGCGCTCGTCACCTCGGTATCCGGGATCGTGGAGCTCGTGGCACCGGTCTCCAGAGGGCGCGGCGCCGAGGCCACCTTCGCAAGACGGCGGCGCGTCGGCATGCCGACCTCGAGAGCCAGGCCTGTCGCCACCACGCCTTCAGTTGGCGGCACCGGCGGGTCCGCCGGCTGCCCGCCTGGCGCGCTCCCGAAGGGCGATGGTGGCGGCACGATTACGTCTGGCGTGGCGGTGTCGTCGACGTCCCTCTCCATGACCGGGTTCTCGTCGCCGACTTCCCCAGTCTGCGTCATGAACTCCGGTGGTGGTGGCGCAGAGTTTAGGGGGACGACGAACACTGCCGACTGGCGGTGTGCGGCTTCTTTAGCGCGCTTCTTCTTCGCGCCGGCAACCTCGGCTTCCGCCAGCTTCTTCAGGGCGGTGGCCTCCGCCTTGTCGGCTTCCGCCTTCTTGAGGCGGGCGGCTTCCCGCTCCTCGTGCGCCTCCCGCGCGTTCCGCTCCGTCGCCTCCCGGATGTCGGCGGCCGGATCAATCCGCCGGGTGGTGGAGGAGGTCTCCGCCGACTTCACGACGGAGCTGGCGGTTGACTTCTCAAGAGAGAGCGGGGCCCTAAAAGTTGAGAATATAAAGCAAAGGAATTTCAGACAGAGTCAACGAAGAAATGTGAAGGTGCAAAGGGAGGTAGCACTTACACCGAAATCAGCTGTGGCGTCTTCACCACCTTGCGGAAGCGGTTGGCCTTTGCGGCCGCTTCGTCCCACTTGGTCGCCGCGGCCGAGCCCTTGGGCTTCTTCGGCCGGCTGCCGAACAGGCTCGTCCCGGCCCTACGCTTCTTACCACCACCTTGGGCGTCCAGCGCGGCGGCCGAGCTCGCGCCCGGC
The DNA here is from genome assembly GCF_056163025.1 of Triticum urartu. NCBI lineage: Eukaryota > Viridiplantae > Streptophyta > Magnoliopsida > Poales > Poaceae > Triticum > Triticum urartu. Next base: position 61,470,969 of record NC_141874.1, on the reverse strand, counting down.
TGGCCGGCTCCCGGCTGGTGGCGCGGGGTGACCTCCTCGTCATCGTCAGGCCAGTCCTCGAGACTGGCCCCAAGTCTCGGGCCGCCCGCTGCGCCGCTTCCTCCCTCGGCGTCGTCCTCCAGGGCCGCCGCCCCCAAATCAGGGTCGTCAATGTCGCTCTCTGCTCAGTCGGGGAGGAATTCGCGGTCCGGCCCCACAGTGCTGGCTGCTGGCTGGAGGAGGGGGTTCTGACCAGAGCCGACTGGTCAGATCGGACAAGATGGACTCGACAACAAAGAAGTCAAGAGAGTCAAAGGAAAAGAGAAAAGGAAAACGACTCACCAGAGGCGGAGGGGCGGCATGCGAATACGGCTCTTTACCGATCTGCCACTCTTCTTTGAGGTCGCAACTCGCAAGATAATTCACCATATAGGCTACCTCCTTGTGAGGCATTTCCTTGGTGCACATCTGACTCGGGTCCCGATGCCCGCTCATCTGGCAAATCATGTGGGGGCGACTTTGGAGTGGGAGCACTCGGCGCGCCACGAAGGTGACCAGCAAATTCGGCCCGGCCAGGCCCTCCGACTGCGTCAGCACTCGAAGTCGCGCGACAGCGCCGGCTCCTGCGGGCTTCAGCGTCCTGGCCCGATGCGACCAGTTGGGCTGCCTCCCCGCCGGCGGACCGGCTATGTAGGCCGGCAGATTGACCCAATCACCCTCCCCGGAGACGTTCTTCACGTAGAAGTACGACCGCTGCCACATCTTCACCGACTTTATCAGCTTGATGGAGGGAAACGGGTTGTAGGCACCCGACCTCCGCACGGCGATGAACGCGCCGCACTGAGCCGGCACGCCCGCGGCCTGGGTGCCGAGCTTGGAATAGAAGAACTCCTCCCAGAGCTTGATGGTGGGGAGAACGACGAGGAAGCCTTTGCACAAGGTGACGAAGGTGGACAGCAGCACCACCGTGTTGGGGGTGAGGTGGTGCGGCTGGAGTCCATAGAACTCAAGAAAAGAGCGGAAGAAGCTGCTTGCCGGTAAGCCCAGGCCGCGTAGGCAGTGCGAGCGAAAGACGACCCGCTCGCCCTCCTGCGGCACCGGCGAGATTTCCCCCCTCCGCGCGAGGCAGACCCGCACGAGGTCCTCGCCGGGCAGCCGACGCGTCTTGCGGAGAAAATCGACGTGATCGTCGTGGACCTCCGAACCGTCCCAAGTGCCAGAGTGCACCGTAGGGGGCGTGACGGCGGAGGAAGAGCTCATTGTGAGCGGACCACCGCAGCAGTCGACGTAGCTTGAGGTGCAGCGGCGAGAGAGAAGAAGAAGAAGAAGCAATGAGGAGGAGGGACGCGCGTGCTCCGCCGCTCCCCCTCCTCCCCCTACTTATAGCCTCATGGGCTGAGAAGCCGAGGGGACGGTTGTGGGATCTACTGCGCCCACTACCCCATGCCCCCCACGTTTATCACGCAAAGTTGCTGTGCGCAGTAACTCCGCGGGAACCTCAACCGTCCACTCCGGCCGCAGCGGATCCGCTCGCGTGCCGAGGCACGGTAGTGGCGGGCCCCGCCCGTAGGCATGTCCCGTCACACATGTGGATGGCCAGACTGGCCTGGCCGCTTGTTGCCACGTGACGAGCCCGAAACGGGTGGCGGCTTGGAAGCTTAGCAAGAACGCCACTGGGATCCCGCCGGGGCATTTGAAATTTTTTGGACAAGTCAAATTGGGTGAGTCCGACTCTCGCCAGTCGGCCCTGCAGAGGCCGAACGAGGTTTTCACCTTAAATACTCGGAGAAAGAAACTGCTGAGGCTCCTCGGCTGGTTGCCCGCGGCGTCTCATCAGCTTCGGGGACTACTGTCGGAGTAATGGGCCACGGGTAGGCTAACCCGAGGCCCAAAACCTTTCAAGACAGCGGGGCTGACTGCGCCCCTCGAGACGATAGATGAAGAGCCGCCTTCTGGAGGACGGCTGAAGGAACAGTCGGCTGCCCGCATGCATCCAAGTCCTAGAGGCGAGGTCAAGACCGGCCGACTCCCGCAAGGCGGCTTCCAGAGAAGCCGACCGCGGGGAGTCGGCCCATGGCACCAACAAAGCCCATGCCCTCATCAGGGGGGATGGGACAGGGAGTGGCAACAGTGAAGCCCACTCCCTCCCCTTTTCCAGGAGATGGCTAGGCCACAGTGCGTTGTACCAACGGAGATCTTCGTCTGACGTGGCACTGTTGCCATGCCATCCCTGACATCAGCAACAGTGGGCGGAGTCCTGTGCCCACGACGGCCTGTCAGTACGGTCCACGGATGACGGGTTCTACCAGTCAGTGAGAGTCCAGAAGACGGCAAGAGCGCCACCAGTCGGACCCGTAGGGAGCCGGGACCCGGGAGTCGGCCTACCCCTCCCACGGGTCCCCTGCGCCATTAACCAGACGAGACCGGGAGTGGCTACAGTGATCACCCGCCAGACGGCGGGGCTATAGCCACGACCCCATGACCAAGCCTGCGTCATTAGAGGCACGGCTACAGTAAACAGCAGCCGGCAAGACCCGCAAGCGGCGGGTACGGCCTGTCGGCTTCGTACTAGACCAGTCGGTGGGGCACGCCAGTCGGCGGGCCCCAGCAGTCGGCGGAAGGGCCGGCGGGCGAGGAGAATGACGGCTGGGCCCTGCGCCCAAACAGTTTTACATTGTACCCCTGGGGGGTAGGCCTATATAAACCCCCCAGGGCACCCATGCAAAGGGTTCGGAACCATTAGAACTAGACCAGTTCCTAGAGGGGGGAGAGAGCTGACCCTGCCTTCTCCTACCTTCGGCACACAGCTTGAGGAGCACCCTTGTATTCACTTTGCCTTAGTGATCATGCGGAGACCCCGCAGAGCAAGACTAGGTGTGTTATCTCCTAGGAGAGCCCCGAACCTGGGTAAAGTACGCCGGCGTTCATGTCTACGCCTCATCCCGTTTCCAGGCACCGGCGACGTTCTACTCGCCCCCACCATGATAAGCCATCCATTGGCATATGTCGCACCCAACCCCCAACAACTGGTCACCACCGGTGAATAAGATTGCAAATGGTGATTTTCCACCGGTGCAGTTTGTAGCGAATGGCCGTATATACAACTATGGCTATTATCTAGCGGATGGCATCTATTCAAAGTGACAAACCTTTGTGAAGCCGTTGAAAAAGTCGGAAGGTAAGAAAAATCTTGATTTCCACAATGCTCAGGCGGCGGCTAGAAAAGATGTGGAGAGAGCTTTTGGGATTTTGCAAGCCCAATTTACTATTATGAGAGGACCGGCTAGATTTTTGGATCAAAAAATGCTTTGGTACATCATGCACGCTTGTGTGATCATGCATAACAAGATCATCGAGAATGAGCGTGGCCAAGATATAGACTACTCTCAGTATGAGCTCTTGGAACATCCCGTGCGAGTGCGACGAAGGGCTGAAAGGGTGGCCCGTTTTGTTACCTTCTATCATGCCATTTTACGTCCCGCAGCGCATGATGATCTTCAGAAGGATCTCATTGAGGAGTGGTGGGCATGGAATTGACGATAAAAAGCATCATGATTTGTGCGTTCAATATTGTATTGTTGAACTATTTGTTGTGTTTATTGCACTATTTGTTGTATTGAACGATAAATTGTTTGTTTGAGTTGTAATAACGAAATTGAACTATTTATTTTGATTTATTTTGTTTGTGTTTGATCTTTTTGCTTCTTTTTTGGAATGCATATGTTGTTTGTGCGAGAGTCGCGCGCGCTGCATTTTTGCGCGCTGCAGGAGCTGCGCGCGCGCCGCATTTTAGCGCGGTTGCTGGAGCCAGCGCTGCCCGCCGCGTCAAACCAGATGATGGGCGCACGGCAAAGTAGTTTTTAGCGCGCGGCGCATTCGGCGGCTATTGGAGATGCTCTTAGAGTGCTGCTCTGCTCTGCTCTATGTATGCATGGTTGTCCGTCTTTCTCCTTTCTCTGCTATGCTCTGTGTTTTTTTTGAAAGATCTGGGGTCGCCGGCTTCATTGATTTAGGAGAAAGCAGCGGGAAATACATGATTGATCAAGTGATCATGGTTTACAAGAGCCGAGGAGAAAACTAGAAAAGCAAAAGAAAAACTATGGAGTTTTATCTCGCTACATCTTCCCCGAATGGGGGCTCAAGGCATCGTGCTCCTGCTAGCCGCCAGAGCTCCAGTGTGCCCCTGATGGCTCGCTGAACGTCCTCCGTATGTGGCATTTTTCCTCTGAAGACACACGCATTCCTCTCTTTTCAAAGCTCCCAGGTGATCAGCAACAACATCGTCCTGAAACCCTTTCTGCAACTTTGAGGCGTCAGGGCGGTAAGTTGTTCCCAGTGTCTGAGAGAGCTGTGACTCGCTTCCCGCTTCTCTTTTAGCATTGCACAGCCAAATCTTGAAGACGTTGTCTGCCAGATTGATCGAGCGAAAGGGCAGTCCCAGAAAAGGTGTGTGGAGCTCTCCAAATTTCTGTTGCAGCAGATGCAGAAATACCCATTAGGCCATCCTCGACGTTGTAGACCATCGTTGCACCATAGCCTGTCCTGGTGGAGAAGCCAGGCGGAAATCTTCACTATGCCTGGCGCCCAAGCCTTCCAGCATGCTGCTTTGATTCCCGAGGAAGGAACTTCATTGATTTGAAGATTGTACGCAGCTCTGGCCGAGTAAGAACCTCCCCCTCTTCCTGCCACCCAACTGATATTGTCCTCTTCGGAGGAAAGTACAATGCCTGCATCCTGAATCTTCCTCCACATTTGCAAAAACTCGAGAACAATTTCTGCTGTGTTTCCATGTCGTAGATCTCGCACCCATTTGTCCTCTATCAACGCATCTTCTACCGTCCTGTTCTTCCTTCTTGAGTGCTGAAACAAAGTTGGGAACTCGCGGTGCAGCGTGGTAGGCCCGATCCAATTGCATGTCCAGAAGAGCGCAGTTTTTCCGTTGCCCAATTGCACCGAGGTAGCAGATGCAAACAGCTCACGGTCTTCATTATCACATGGGGCTGAAAAGTTCATCCATGGCCGCCGCAGCTGTTGCCAAGCCACAGCCAACGCAGCCGAAGAGCTGTACTGAAACGTTGGAGGTCCAGCAAACCGAGCCCCCCCCCCCCCTTGGCCATCGGGAGGCAAACTTTTCCCCAGGCCACCTTGCATTTGGCGTCAATTATGTTTTCATCTTGAGCCCATAGAAATTGCCTTCGAGCTTTGTCCACCTCTTTTAGAATTTTTTCGACACTTTTAGGACTGTCAAGACTGCACGCACCAGCACCCGCCTACCGGCCATGTTCATCAATTTTCCTTTCCATCCAGCCAGCCTTGAGCGGATCCGGTCGATAATGAATTGGAAATGCACCAGTCTTAGCTTCCTTAAAGAGATTGGCAGTCCTAGATATGTAGTTGGGAAGGTGGACTGCAGACCCCTAAAGTTTTGCAGAACTTTTGTTAACTGAACATCACCACAGTTTATTGGGATGACTGATGATTTTGCCTGGTTCAGTTTTAGCCCAATGGCTTCCCCAAATCTGTTGAGCAGGTATAGCAGCGTGTCCACTTCTTCCTTCATAGAGTTTGTGAATATGACGGCATCATCAGCGAATAAGCTGATCCTCATGCTGATGCCACGGCCCGGCAAGTCAGCAATCATTTCCTCCGCTGCAGCAGCCTTCAAGAGGCGGTGAAGAGGATCGATTGCCAAGATGAAAAGCAGAAGGAAAAGCGGATCGCCCTGCCTGAATCCACAACCATAAGATATGGTTGGGCCCTGCGTTCTGTGTCGTCCGCTTGTCCGCGAAGCAAATAAAAGTTTTATTTTGTCCGTTCGTGGACGATCGCTGACGAGCGGGCGACGTCCCTATCTTGAGCGCAGATACAAACAACTTATAATTACCAAGAACAACCTCTAATGTGATGAGCTGGGCTGGCTAAGTAGAGCCGAGAAAAGCGTGTACGTGTCGAGTGGCGACTCCACGTAAGCTCATACGTGTCTCTCCAAGAAACCCGACGTGTCCGTCAACCATCTCTCGCGCCTATCTATATACACCGCCCTGCTCCCGAAGTCCCGAGGACGTCCGACACGGGAGTGCACGGCCTAGCCATGTCGTCGAGGCCGGAGGAGAAGCAGCACGAGCTGGCTGGCGGCATGCAGGTGGCGCGCGCGGTGGAGGACGCGAGGGAGGTCGCGGGCGAGATCACGCACTCCCGCACCGAGCGCGCACGCGTGCTCGGCGTGGGCGCCCACCCCGAGCGGCTGCGGCAGGGCGCGGACGGCTGCACGGTCGGCGTCGATGGGGACACGGGTACGGGGGCTGCGGAGCTCGGAGAGTGCAGAGGCAGCAGCGCCGAGATGGTGGAGAAGCGAGAGACGGCAGCGTCGCATCGGAGCGCTGGCGGGGCTGAGTGAGGGGCGAACGGGCGCGCGTTGTCGAGAGAATACGGTGTTGGTCTATGGTCCGGGCAGAGTGGTTGACATATGTTTCAACCCTGTGGACAATGGAGTAGTACTAGATCTTATCTCCCCTTATTATGACTAATGCATCGCATAGCAACCTGTTAATTACGGGATTTGGTGTTCTCAATGACTAGTGGATGCATCTCTTCTATCTCTTTACTATCTTGAAATGGCATCCAATAGTTATCAAGGAAACGAACTGTCCTTCTCCGCTCGAGCTGAACAGTAAAATTCAAAAAAAATCTCAAATTTCTGATTTTTCTTGGCAAATATTGTGAATGCTTGCAAAGTTCCATTGTGGAATGACATTCATCGAAGTCGCAGAAAAAGCCCAGCACTCAAAAATGCTTTTGAAAATAACTTTTTGGGAGCATCGATTTTGTCTGTTTTTGCCATGTCTTTCGCGCAAGCAATCAAAATAGTAGCCAATTTTTGTGACCAAAATATTTATGTTTCTTTTCATAAAAAATATATTTTACTATTCACCCGAGCTTATGAGCTCGAGATAATCCGCGTCCTAAAAAAACAACGCCTGGTATAAAAGAAAGACAACTTGACATAAAACAGCCTGTAAACAAGAAAAAATAAACAAAATTACACTTAAAATCACATTAGTCGTTTTCTTCATTCAATTGTTCGCCACTTGTCATGGCATAAAACTTACACATGACGAGAAGTAATAAAGCTCACTGTACAAGGTTGTACAAGGTTTTAAAGATCGCCATAACCACTCGTTGCGAACAATCGTTGCGAACAACAAGATCTACTAGCAGCTGAAGGAATATCAGCTCGGGAAACACCCCAAGCAACACATTCTTGCAACCCTTCACCACCAATGCAGTTGCAAAACAAACCGAGAAAAGGACAGAAGTCGCCGCACTAAGATCCAGATAGGCAGACGGTTGATAACCTGATGAACACACCAACTGCCAAGAATCAAAAAGAGCAAACAAATATGGCAGCATCTATCCTCACTGGGCCTTCGCCAACGTAAGATCGATGCCGTTGAGGTACAAAAAGGCCGAGAAGACATTATTCCAACACACCATGTGCACCACCTTGATGATGTCATTAGGGAACCAAACCCTAAGGGAAAAACAAGGACATATAAGAACTAAAATCTAAGAAATAATGGATCCTCAATTCTCTCGTCGTCGTTGAATTGGAGACAAAAGGGGGACCGACACGGTGGTGTAAAGGATATTAGCCAGTACAAGACACAATCCATTTTTATTCGTGTATCATGTACGTGTTCGTCCGGTTTCTTCCAATTCGCATATGGTTTCTTCCATTTTCTTTCTTCTTCCCACTTCCTTTTCATTTTCTCTTTCTCTTTTCTATTTATTTATACTAGATAATACCCCGCGCATTGCTGCGGGAACTGGTTATAATATATTTGGTGAGATTTAATTTTTTTTTTGGACTATGGAAATTTGATTGGTAATATGAGAAGTAAAAACTAAAGACACATATGACTTATTTTATTTAATTATTGAGATTATATGTGGACATGTTGAGACAAATATATTAGTGAAATAATCCATTTGGTTATATAGGATATGATGGTGCACCGTGTGTTGCTGTGGTATTCTTAGCTGACATTAAGGGACATATTTTAAAAAAGGAATATAAGACCAATCTGGCACTAACAATTCCAAGAACAACGGTGTGACATGCATGGACAGAGTATATATCAACCTTCAATTTTATTGGATTATCAATGCTTGATTGCCCAGAGGTTATCTTGGTTATCTAAGAGTGTCAACCGTGAGAAAATGCACTGAGTAGGTTTGAGGAGAAAAGGGGGATGTTGAGGATAGTGTCTCATCATATTTGCAACTCGCAAGTAGATATTAGCATAGGACATTTATAAAGCTCAAAACTAAAAAAATACATGGTCAGGCATTTTTTCCATTGCATTGCTTAATGTCACCGCATGGCCCTGACAAAATGCAGCTTAGACACCTTAACTCACAACCTTGGTCAAAATCAGACAAATCAGTATGACATTGCAAAGCCTGGGTATGAAAATTTCGCTATTCATATGTTTGAAAATAAGCTCCGACATGTAGCATCGACCAGTTCATAGTTGCTGGTAAAGCCCGTTTGAGTTTCATCTTTTTACAACTAACAAAGATGAGAGCTATGAAACAGAGCAATGAGAAGTTATACATAGATAAATGTTGATATCCAAATTATCCATGTAGTTAAAAATGACAATCACATGCAAGCTCCTAACCAATAATCATAGAAGATGTATTATTTGTACACACTTCTAGTTAAGCGGCTGATTTTATTTTGAAGCAAGGGCAGATAGCATAGTAGAATTGTCTCTACAGAATATTCATGAGAAGAACAGACTAAATCATGCAAACCAATAGAAGTATTTTCATGTGGCAACGATTCTGACCGTCAAGAGAGTAGTCTTGGATGCCTTTGCTGAACTTAATTAATCTTCTTCATCGTCGATTCTCCCCTGTTTAATTAACAAACTGTTGGGAGATCGACAAATAATAGATATGAAGAGATCGGCCAGTGGAGTGCTTACTGTTGCTAGAAGTACAGATCCAAACTTTTCTAAACAAAACCCAATTCACATATATGTATAAAATGGAGCCAAACAGATCATTCAATCCTAATATGTCATGGTTAATTGGTTACTAATTCAAGATCAAGTGCAACAATAGCATTATTGACCTTTAGATTCGATAATGAAAAAATAATTAGGAAAAGAGTCATGCCTTACCCATCTAACATGCACACAGAACACATTGATGTGGATAGGGAGGAGTTCAGTTTGCACAGTGCAACAAAATCTCACAGACTTAAGGTGGTGCTAACGATGTTGTGAAAAGATAAAAGGCATGAGTAAGGAAAGTAGTTTGGTGTGTACATGCGAGCAGATCCCAGTTGCAAATAGGCCCTCTTCTTCCTCTGCCACCGCACACCATGCTGAACGGCTTGCCGTGCTCCAGGGTGGAGGAAAAGGAAGAGGTACTGAGGGCTGTACGGCGGGCAGGGGCCAAGATTCTTGGTGGCGCCGCGACGGGGGTGTGTGGACGATCGTTGGTGGTCTGCCGTGCCCAGCGAAGCCCATGCGGGAGCCAGCGATGCACTATGGGCATGCAACGGTTCGTCCACACACGGTGCGAGGGCACAACATCCAACCCCATCTTGGAATCGAGGTTGCTCGCGCCGGAGATCGGTGCCCACAACGGCAACTGGGAAGATGTGATGCGCCGGGAAGTGAGAGACGATGCGTCGGAAAGTGCCGCCAGTTATAAAAGGGATGTGCCATTTGTTAGGAATAGGAAACGATGGATTTATTCGGTGACCAGTACTGCAACGCATCAAGTAGTAAATCCCAAGGAAACGGTGGATTGGTTCAGTGACGTCCGGTCGCTTCGGTGATTTGGTGATGGAATTGTGTGGGCGCCAGCTGTAGGGATTATTGATTATGTGGCTGCAAATTAAAATCAGTTTTTGCTTAGATGGGATGGCTGTTGATGTGGACAGCTTGCATGTTGAGATAAATATGGTAGTGGGGATGAACTTTTTATGTATATAGGATATAGGATTTCATTTTCTGCTCCACGTTTGGGTTTTTTGAGCGATTTTTATAAGGTTTTTTATTTTGTTTTCTTCCTTTTCTCTTTTCTGTTTTTCCTGCATCGGTTTTCTTCTGGTTTCTAAATTCATGACCACTTTAGAGTTTGTGAAGTTCAAAAAAATTCATGAGAATTTTTATAAAATACATAAACATTTCTTTAAATCCATGAGTATTTCAAATTCATGAACTGTTCAAAAATCATGAAGATTTTCTTAAAAAACATGTTTTTTCTAATTCACAAACATTTTATAAGTCCATGAGCAATTTTTAAAACCCACGGCATTTTTTGGATTCACAAACATGTAAATTTGTCAAAACAAGGGGTTTTTCAAAGGATGGCGTTGCCGGTTTTGCTAACCAATTTTCTGTTTGGGAGCGAACTACAACAAACGATTTTCTCGGCGGAGGGAAGGAGTTCAGCATCGGTTCGGGAGAAGGAAATTTATTTGGACTGGCCCGATGCACGTTATAGCGTCAATATGATGCACAAGATGAAGAATACGATGAAACTCTATTTGGCGCTTAAGCGCCATTTGAGCTGTTTTCGTATGCAGCGCTCACACCACGACTCTTCCTTTGGTCTAACTGGCCGGCCCATGTTTTTTTCCCTCACTGATTTTGGGAATGTGCTAGAAGATTCTCTATGGTTATTGGGGTTTAGTTCTCTCGAGGATTTTTTTATAACGTGTTTTGTTTGATATTTCGTTTTTTTAATTTTAATTTTCATGAACTTATCTTTTCAATCTCATGGAGAAAATCACAAAAATATTCAAATTCATGAAATTTTTATTGATTCATAATTTTTTTTAAATCCATGAATATTTTCGAAATTTGCGATTTTTTAAAAATTTATGAACCTTTTTCCAAGTTTGTGGACTTTTTTTTTCAAATCTGTGAACATTTTTCAAGTTAGCAAAAAATGAAGCCAATGATTATTTTTTTCAAAGTCAACGGTCGACCAGGTTCAAGAGATAACACATTTTGAAAAAATGAATCTACAAAAGAAACACAAACAAACTCACCATGCCTCCCGTTCATGGGGAGAAATCCCAACAAAACTCTTGAGAAGGTATGAGTGACACTTGTCGCAACTAGAGGAGGTGTAACTGACCTTTGAAAGGGGTACTACTTAATTCTTAATTACGTGATCTGGGAAATCGCAGCGATACATTGACCAAATTGAATAATTACCTTCGTGGTCCAATGCCCAACCCACTCTATCAGGCCGGTTCAGTAGCTGAAAGGCCTCCTTTGGTTTGGAGGAATTTCATAGGAAGGCCTCCTTTGGTTCATAGGATTGGAAAATCATAGGAATAGGAAAGTCATAGGAAATGAGATGACATGCATCTCAAATCCTATGCATAGAAATAGAAAAGGGGATGCCCTTTGATTCACACCATAGGATTTTTTCCATTGAGTCTAGGCTAATGTTTAGTTTCCTATGAAATGTGAAGGATATGAAGAATTCCTTCATAGGAATAGGATTTCATTCCTACAAACCAAAGAACTCTGAAGGAATTTTCCCTATAGAAATCCTATCCTATGAAAATTCTACAAAATTCCTCCAAACTAAAGGAGGCCTTAGAGGATAGGATTTTTATAGGATTTTTTCCTTTAGAGCCCTTTGGTTCATAGGAATAGATTCCTATTCCTACATAGGATTGGTTTCTATCCTCCACATTTCATAGGAAAATAAAAATGAGCCTAGACTCAATGGAAAAATTATTTTGGTGTCAACCAAATGACATCTCGTTTCCTATTCCTACTCATAGGATTTGAGATACATGACATCTCATTTCCTACTCCCTCCGTCCCAAAAAACATGTCGCGGAGGTAGTACATTTGTTTTTTTGCATTTTAGTCCTTCCACTTTCAAAGCTCTAGAAATTAAACCCCCGTCTCCTTCCTCCTCCCGTCGCCCGCGTCGCCACGGCCAGCCGCCGAGGCCAGCCGTCTCCAGGAGAAGGTCCTGAGCCATCGACAAGCAGTTCTTGAGACACCGACGAGCCCACCCACGAACAGGACCTTCGTTGCCCACAAGGAGGATCTCCGCCGCCCGCCCACGAGGAGGATCTCCGCCTGCCACCGACGAGCGGGTCCTCCGCCGGCCACCGACGAGCGGGTCCTCCGGCGCCCACCTACGAGGGGGCCTCCACCACCCGCCGCCCCCGCGCTGGTCCACTCCGCCCACGATTCCGCCGCTCACTGTCGCCGCGCTGGTCGCCGTGCTGGTCCACTTCGGCTCGCCGGCTGGTTGAGGTGGTGGTGGCGGGCGACGCCTCTGCTGCTGATGCCCTCCGATCCCCGCCCCCAACCCCCGAGGCCTCCGCATCTACCTCTGCTACTCCGCTCTGATCCTGCAGCTGATACTGAGTGAAATTGATCCTCAGCTCGCTTGTCTGTGCTCCTCTGTTGATAGAGAGTGAAATTGATCCGCAGCTCGTTGATCAGCAGCAGCACAGCTCTAGTAGCAGCTGCCTGTGCTCCTCTGGCCTACTCCTTGTGTTGCCGCCAGAGCTCGTGTTCCTAAGGAAGGAAGAAGGTAAAATTCAGTTAAAATGTCAGGAGTAAAATTTACTGTCATTTTTCATGGTGAAAACGGTAGTCATCTGGTGAAATTGAATGTTTGTCTAGATCAATTAATCCTTTTCTTCACGTCAAAGGAGAAAGTTGACAGTATGTGATTCAGGATGGGAGAAAATTGACAGTATGTGATTCCTTTGCTGATTTGGTAGTCTGCCCCTAGAAATACTCAGGAGAAAAGGATGGGAGATATCTGCTCTAGCATTTGCAAACACTTGATTTGGTAGTCAACCCATACTACCAAATCAGCAAAGAAATCACATACTGCCCCTAGAAAATTGAAACTGGTAGTTATACTGGCAAGTATCCTTTTCTCCTTTTCTAGAGCAGATATCATTTTCTCCTTTTTTGAATGAATTTGAATTCTTAGTGGAAACTAAATATTGTGATGTAGTCACTGATTAAAATTTAGTGGAAACAGAATTCATAATCAACATGCAGATTACTCCATGATGTTCCTTACTGCTCCACAATTTGGAGATCAATTAACAGTAAGGGAAATTCAGTTAAAGAAAGGCCTTGAGTAAATTCAGCTAAAGAGAAAGCATGGAACTTACAAAATGAACAAACACTGAACATTTCTGAACCTGCAATCCCACTGAACATTTCTAAACCTGTAATCCCACTGAACATTTCTGAACCACTAAGCACGAGGAGGAGCCGTCATCGTCAATGGTCCAGACCTGCAGATCCACAATGTACTCCATGATTCGGTAACCTGGTTAACTGAACTAAAACTAAATGAAGGCTGGTTTAGGAAAGGGGGGTGGAATTCTCATCTTGTCATCGTGTCATCATGAACCTATCCAGTAGCTACAATGACTTGCAGTTAAGATTGAATGTCTTACAATCATAATTTTCTCAGTATCATTGCTCTTGATTGAATGTTTCAAAAAAAGAATTCAGAGTAGTTCAAACAAGACCCACTCCACTGTCAAAATTCAGAGTAGTTCAAGCTAAGGCTAGTTCACTGAAACCTGGGCAAATGCATTTCTTGTTTCTGATTTACTCATGATTGAAAGTGTTGACAGTACTCCTCCTACTACTACTTTGTGTGTGTATTCTTGTTTGACTAGTGCAAATGCATTTCTTGTTTGAATTGCATACTCTTTTTGTGTGTACTCATCTTTTGTCATTGATGGCAGGAACACATAAATATGGATTTGAACTTGATGCCTCAAGAGGAAGAACATGAAGCCGTTGATTTGAACTTGATGCCTCAAGAGGAAGACGATGAAGGTATTAATTTGAATTGGATCCCTGAACTGGAGGAACCTCAAGTGGCAGAGAATATAGCTATGGATTTGAACTTGATGCCTCAAGAGGAAGACGATGAAGATATGAATTGGATGCCTCAAGAAGATGAAGGGAAAGAGGATGAAGCTCAAGAGGAAGAGGATGAAGTTATGAATTGGATACTTTAAGAGAAGAGAAGAGAATTGTCAGATAAGGAGAGGCATGGTGTTTACTTTGCCTTGTGTATGTCTTGTGTAATCTTGTGTCAAGAGGGGACAAAGAGGCCCTTATGTCATGCCCTTGTGTATGCCTTGTCTAATCCTTGTATATCAACTCTTTGTTGGAATTTATTGGAATTTGGGTTATTTGGCTTAATTATTTGAATTAATTTGGGTTATTTGGATTAATTGAATTATTTTGATTTATTTGAATTAATTTGTGTTATTTGGATTTATTTGAATTAATTAGAATTAATTTTGGTTATTTGCATGGTCTATTTGCTTTCAGTGATGTTCCTTTTACTTCTTGGGTTTCCCTAGCCATCAATCTTTCTACTCTCTATAATATGGTGAACACCTCCCCTTTTCCTAGTATTTAAAAAGAAAATGATCACCTAGTCTAGTCTGTGATGTGACAAATGGAGGAACAAACAGAGCAGAAATTCGAAATTAGATATGCATCTGATGCCCTGCATATGGTCTCTCTGAAATTGAAATGGCAAGAATGGTGGGCGCGTCTGATACCTTGAAGAGGTTGTCTTTAGATGGAGAATGGAAATTAGAAAACAAATACAATAAATTTTTCAGTAACAAAGTTCAAGGCAAGCTAGAATACAAATATGACCTCATTTGAATTCAGTTAGAGCAAACTGTTCAGTTACAGAAATATTTGAATTTATTTGAATAATTTGGATTAAAACTAAATTTGTGCTAACTTACTTTGCAATTTAGGACAATATGGATCTGATCAACAATAGAAAAATAGAACATGTATTGTCAATACAGGTTTGGACTTGTACTGTCAAAAGAAAAAAAATGAAGCAAAACTCTTGCAAATTTAGGGGCTAGTATTACTCATGCTAGTATTTTCAAGATTCAGTGCCATGCAAATGTACTCCATCAAAAACATAATGTGGGAGTAGTAGTGGATATTTATTGCCATTGCTGATTATTCACTTCACAAGGTTAACTAGTACTCCATCGAAAACAGAATCAAAGATGGCATGGCTGAATTTAGAGACAGTAAAAATCTTACTGAAAACAAAATGCATCTTAATGCCTTTTTGAAACTGCACATGCCCTGAAATGCATCACCTTCAGACTGCTACTGCTCCCTAATATCTAAATTGGCTCCAAGGGTGCAAGCTATTCATGTGAAGATCCTATACACCATTAAAATAATAAACAATAACAGTTATGATGAATGGAAGAATATCTGGTATTAGTAGAATGAAGACTGAACTGAAAAATTGCAAACCTCATCTGCTCTAGCCTAGCTTCCACATCGTCCACTAGCATGTGGGCAAACAATTCCCCGATTTGGAATCGCACCACATCTTCATCAGACAAGATGAGTTCATTCTCAGCATCCTCGAGGTTTTCATTTGCTTCCTGGTACATAAGGGAAACGGAATTTAGGGTGTGGTGTTTCAAGCAACATTTTGGTTTCAGTTGCAAATGTAGCATCTATGGTTCTATCAGAAATGAGCCTACTGCACTGTACAAAAATGCTGGCCGCCAAAGTTTTATAAGTTCTAAAAAAATGCCACTGGATGTCGCAATGGCATGTCAGATCTATAAACAAACATGCTATTGTCAGAGGCTCACAGCCAAAAATGTCAACTTTGCAGTCACATAGTTTTGGTTTTTCAAATGAGTACATATCCTCATTAGGGAATGTTTCATTGCTCATTTGCCTGCAGTTCAACTTGAGATAAAGGTGCATCCAGAGGACATAAACGATGCATAAACCCAACAATTCTGATCTTTGCCTGAAGAAGAATACCACAAGCACACTACAAGTTCACAAATAGCACAGGTGATGGATTGTGATGAAGCAAACAAGTGTCAGGTTGGCATCCGTCCATCACTCAACCTGAATAACGCTCCAAGGGCAGGAATCCTCTCTTGAAGGGCCGGTTGCAGTTGCAACACAGCAAGCAACAAGTAGGAATTTCGTCAATTGGACACGATACATCTCAAATGTCACAACAATAGAGATTCAGAGAAAGTTGGATTAACAGTGTAGAAATCTAAAAGAATGGTGAGAGAATAGGAACCCAAGGAGGATAATGAGGAATCCCTCACTCACTCACCGTCGGGGTCGAAGAAGAAGACCTGAGGCGTGCGGCCGTCTTCTCGAACAGTTCGGTGCCGCGGGTCCTGAGCCCGGTGAGGAGGGAGCGATGAGGAGGGCTCCTTCTCGACGTTCGGCGACGCGGCGGCGGCCATGGTCAGCGAGACACCGCGGGGACGGTGGTGGCTGGAGCGATGGCCGAGCTGTAGTGTGGCGAGCCCGCGACGAGGCAGGGGCAGCGAGGAGGCCCGCAAGCTCTTGACGTTGGCCGAGCTGCCTTTAGGTTGTTGGTGGTGGTCCGGATCCGGCGCCTCCGGGCTCTCCGACGGCGGTTCCGACGCAGCTGGAGCAGAGCGCGGTGGTAGCTGGGGAAATCCAAGATTTTTTTTTTAGGAAGGGGGGAGCTTGGGGAGGCAGGCGAGCGGCAGCTACGGCGGCGGAGCAGGAGGCAGCTGCGGCAGGAGAGCGGGGGATCAGGGGAGCTGCGGCGCCGGGGAGAAGGGCAGCTGCGGCGGCGGGGAGCAGCGAAACTGTGGCGGCGGGGAGCAGCGAAACTGCGGCGGCGGAGAGCAGCGCAGCTGCTGCTTCTGTCGGAGGACGAGGACGAGGATCGCGGGTTTGGTCGGGAGAAACTAGAGGGTTTTTTTGCAAAAATGCCGCCGCGACATGTTTTTCGGGATGGAGGGAGTACAAAATTCCTATTCTTATGGTAATCCTATCCTATGAACCAAAAGAGGTCTTATCAGAGTTCTACATATGTGCATGTCTCCAGGATCCAACGAACTTCAAACCTCAATATATGTGGTACTCCCATGCCAAGCTGTCAAATTCATCTTCTAAACAAATGAATCCAGATTTATTGCTGCACAAAACAAAAATGGAAACAGTAACCGAAGTGCAGTTCCTTTTTCTCCTTTTTTGAGTGGAGTGGAACCAAAGTGGAGTTCTAGTGGCCCAAATATGATGCAAAGACTGAAAGAGAGATATTTACGGGTGGCAAGTGTAGTATTCTCCTTTTTATGTACCATGAAAATCAATCAAGCAAAAATCTGGGTTGCCAAACACCATGCTAAGAGCATCTCCAGCCGTTCGGCCCTCCAGGACGTCGAAAAAACGCGTCCTGGGGGCGAGCCGGCGAGATTTTCGGCGTGGGGGCGACTGCGTTTCCAGGTCGGCCCCAGGGCTAAACGAGTCCGGCGTTTTTTTGGCACAAACTCGTTGAAATTCATCCAAACTCGGTGACATTCATTCAAATTTGTACAAAAAAACAAATAAAAAAAACACGTTCTAGCTACGTCGTCCTCGCCGCGCCTCGCCGCCGTCCGACTTCTACATGCCTAGGCGCTTGTAGAAGTCGGTGTAGTCTCCGCCGCCGTCGCCATCGTCGTCCTCGTCCTTGTCCTCGTCGTCCTCGCCCTGCCACCCGCCGCCGTCCCGGCTGCAGCCCTGTCCAGGGTCGCCTACGCGGGATGGCCCGGCTCCTCCTTGTCGCTGTCGAGGTAGAGGACGCCGTCCACCTCGCGGACGGGGCGGGGGTGGCTCGCCTTGAGTTCCTCATGGGCGCGGCGCTGGCGAGCCACCTGCTCGCGGACGTAGTCCTCCCTCGCCCACCTCATGGCCGTCTCGTCGGCGGCGGCCATCGCGAGGTGCTCCGGCTTCACCGGGAGCAGGGGAGGCTCCGACTCGGTTTTCGGCCGGACGCGGCGCATGCGACCGTCGCGGCCTTCCTCGGGGATGGTCAGGGCGCCGCTGCGGGTGCGGCGCCCTAGCGGGGACTCCCCCACTGTGTCCTGCGGCTCGGGCTTGACGATGAAGGCCGTCGGTGAGCCGCCCGAGGAGGAGGAGGTCGTTGCGTCCGACAACTGCCGCGACATCCACGAGCTGCCACGGCGGCGAGAGAAGGACGGGGGTGCGGGGGCGGGGTACTCGAGGCACGGCGTGTTGCCGGCCTCGATGTAGTCGAGGACGTGCTCGAGGGTGCGGCTGGGCACCCCCCACCACTCACACCGCCCTTCGGCGTTGTGGCGGCCGCGATGCACGACGCCGTTGGTGGAGGCGATCAGGCCGTCGCGGCGGTGGTCGAAGTAGATCATCCAGAACGCGTTGTTGTCGGGGGAGAACGCCGGCGTTCGCCGCTGCTCCTCCGCCAGCGACGACCTAATGCGGGCGATCTCTGCCCGCCGGTCCGCCCCGGTGGGAGCGGGTGGCACCGGCACGCCGCCGGTGCTCAAACGCCACGCGCCCGACACCCTCATGTCCGGGGGAGCCGGGTAGTCGGCCTCAAAAAGGAGGCGCGCCTCCCACTCGTGGAGGTGGCGGCGGCCGAAGCCGTTCTTCGCCGTGGAATCGCCTGGGTACCGCGCTGCCATTGCTCGTCGGCAGGGGAGTGGAGTGTGCGAGCGGGGGGGGGGGAGGCGATGTGTTGCGGTGTGGCGTCCACCGGTGAGGCGGGCGGCTTTTATAGCCGGAGCTCGGGCGGCGGGAGGCGCATTCTAGGCGACGCGTGGCGGGCGGCCGTGGCGCTAAGTGACGCGACGCTTCACTGCGCGACATCAATGGGCATGCCGACCGGCGTGCTGCATCGCGGCAGGTGAGGCATCAATGGAGGCGACGGCGCGGTAGCGCAACAACTTTGGCATTGATTCCCAAGGGAAACGAGGCAATGTGGACGACGAAGCGGCGCGTCGCTGACAGGGCGAGCCCATCACAGTTCGCGCCAAAAATGGTCCATCCGGCGCCTCCAGGCTACCCCAGCGCGCCGGGTTTGAGTTGGGTACGCCGGCGTCAATTTCGGCCCAATCCGGCGGAAAACGGGCTCCTGGGGGCGCGACTGGGCCATTTTTTCGACGCCGGCGTCGAAAAAGTGGCCTGGGGGGCCTGTTGGGGGCGCGGCTGGAGATGCTCTAACTCGTCAGAGCTACTTTAGTAGCACAACACAGTTCTTGAGTGAGTAGCAGTGTGCATAACGTAGCAAAGCTTCGTTTACACGTGGTGTGATGGTGATATCATCTGGTTTACATATCGTAGCTTCGTTTACACATGGTGATATCGCAGGGTCGTCTCCAGAAATTCGGGAGTCCGGGATGTCAGGCAAAATGGAGTCTTCAACTTTGATACACTCATATAATTGAAGTTCTAAGCTTATCATTTATCAAGACAAGAAAACAGAAGGGCCGCACCATGAGTTTTGAATTAGCAATTATCTCCAAAAATAGATGCATCCATCTATGTGAAGTCTAAACCTCCGGGTGCAAAGTGTAAAGAAAAGTATCGGTTATGGATATATAGGAACTATAGTGGCTCAAGTCTATTAACTATCCATGTGATCATTATGTGCACCAAAATTCAGAAACGAAAAAGAATACATATAATAGTGTTAGCAGGAGTGTGTCTCTTGATTTTTCAGGTCAGAAGCATATTCATTTGGGTCTTCTGTACCAAAATTCAGAAATCTGTTATGTGAACTTTGAAGCAAACCAGCGCACAACAAATAGGTGTGGAGTACTCATGTGGGGATTTGGCTTGGGGAACTAGTCAGCTAGCCTGCAACATCCATCCGGCGAGGAGACAAGAGGAAGACTGGGGGAGGGCCAGAGGGCGTCGACGGCGAGGGCGACCAACACGAGGCGAGCGATCGGAAACGGATCGGGCAATCAGACAACGGAACAAGACCTAGCGGCATGATCGGCCGAGGCCACCTGCGAGGCGTCTACGTTAATGGGATGGCCTTATACGATCCGCCGCAGGTGATTGAGCGACGTGCTCGTTTCGCTTGGCTAGTGGACAGCCCAACCTAGACACTAGTGAATTGGGGGGCCCGAAATTTTGGGGGCCCGGGGCGGTCGGCCAATTTGGCCTGCCCCATCGACGGGCCTGGAACTGTGATATCACCTCTTGGTGCCGCGCAACAACTATCATCTTCTTTATGCAATGGTTGTTTCAGACTTTCAGTACTGGACCAAGAAACCTACTACGTGATTGTTTCTCGTTGACGGGCAACACAGAGCGCTACGACAATCACGCGCTAGTGCCTGAAGAACATGCCCTAGGAGTCCTATTGCGGTTTCTGAATATGAAGTTCATTTTTCAGCCAGTTACTTCCGAACACCAAGTCCAGCCTTATCCACAACAAAACCGACGATGCACTAGTACTTGTTGCCAATTAATACTGGGTAGATTATAGAAAGGGTGGTGGTGTTGACAGAAATAGATGGAGTGTGAGTGGAGGGGATGGTGGTTCCAGTGGGGGTAACACCTATGGGCGCTGGGGAGGAAGATCAAGGAGTGATGAGCCCTCATGGAAGAAAGATACTAATGACCGGAAAAGTACCAGTGGTTCAGGGAAGGATGATGAGGTCCCAGTCCATGTGAAAAAATTACCACCCCCTGAAAAGGATCATGTGAATTCGTGGAAACAGTTGACATCCCAGTCCGAGGGGCCATTGGCTGCTGCTGGTGAGGGGGTTGCAATCCAGGATAAAGAAATGGAGGATGGGGGAGGTAAGATGGCAAGTGAGAGGGTCAGTATGGATGTGGAGCAGGAACAGGAGAGGCTGAGGTCAGAGAAGATAGCAGAAATAATAGATATAGAGAGAGTGGAAAAGAGAAAAGGGGAGAGGAAACCAAAGCTCTTGTCGATCAGAAAAAGGATAGAGATAAAGGAACGAACAAAAAAAAGGAAGAATGATGGAAGGTTTAAGCGCATACACAGGTCCGAGGAAGCATCTCAAGAGCCTTTGCGGGTGCATGCAGGAGCAAAACGTGGGCTGGATGCAAATAATATGGAGATTGACCAGAACAGCGACCAGGGAAAGAGACACAAACATGATGTCAATTTGTCCGATAAGAGTGAAGCGGGGCTGACGAATCAGTCCTGCGAGAACCAATGAAGATCGTGGCGTGGAATTGCCGGGGATTGGGGAATGGCCCGATAATTCAAGGACTCCTGGATGCCCGGGAGAAGGAGGACCCCGATGTGCTCTTTTTGTCTGAAACAAGAATGCATAAAAAAGGGCTCGAATGGCTTAGGTGGGAGTTAGGGCTCCCTAACTGGGTGGTGCAGAAGAGTAATGGTCGTAGTGGAGGTTTGGTAGCGTTCTGGAGGAATAGTTTGCAAATAAATGGGGGGTGGTGTTCGAGATACCACATTGACATGGAAATAAAGGAGGAGGATGGATTTGAATGGAGGTTTACGGGTATTTATGGTGAATCAAAGCATGATGAGAAACATAAGACGTGGAAGTTGCTACTCCCTCCTTCCATCTATATAGGGCCTAATGCATTTTTCAAGACCGCCTTTGACTATTGATAAAATTAATACTACATAACATGCATAATGTGAAAATTATATCATTGAAAGCTCCTTTCACATACGAATTTGATGATGTGCTTTGTGTAAGTTGCATGTCATATATTATTGCTCTAACATTTGGTCAAAGTTAGCCTCGAAAAACGCATTAGGCCCTATATAGATGGAAGGAGGGAGTACGTACTTTAAAAAATCATAGTGACAAACCATGGTTGTTGGCAGGTGATTTCAATGAGATCCTTTTGAAGTGCGAGAAGGAAGGTGGGGTAGCAGGACCCCAAAATGCTATGGATATGTTCAGAAATGCACTGGAAGATTGCGAGTTACATGATTTGGGTTTTGCAGGGGACCCATTTACTTGGCGAAATAATAACCATGTTGCCCAAGATTATATAAGGGAGCGTTTAGATCGAGCAATGACAACAACGAGTTGGTGTCAGAGATTCCCGAGCTACAAAGTGGTGCACGGCGACCCTCACCATTCTGATCACAGACTATAATTGTTCATGTAGAGAGAGAGAGATCACACAGCCGAGAAGAAAAGAGGATCCGGGGCTGTTTAGGTTCGAAGCAAAGTGGTTGCAAGAAGAGCAGTGCAGCACTATTGTCATTGATAACGCGTGGGGCCATGAGGTTAATGCTAGAGGAGCATCAGTGACTGAAGCACTAAAGGGTGTTGTTCGTGATCTCACTGAGTGGAGCTCTACGTGCTTGGGTGATCTGGATAAAAGGATTGCACATTTGAAAAGGGAAATGGAGGCATGTCGAAGGAAAACGATCGCACTGGAGGATGTAAATCGGGAGCACTTACTAAAATACAAATTAGAAAAGCTTGAGCACCAGAGGGATGTGTACTATAAGCAAAGGGCACATGTTAATTGGATGGAGAAAGGAGATAAGAATACACAATATTTTCAGGCGTATGCTTCAGCTGGGAAGAAAAATAATCGGATCAACAAATTAAAAAATGAAAATGGTGATGTGGTGGAGCAGGAGGCGGAGAAAGCGACGGTGATCACTAACTATTTTCGTTCCCTTTTCACTTCTCAGGTGGGTGATCGTATGGATGAGCTGCTGGACCGGGTGCCGGCCTGTGTTTCCCAAGCCATGAATGATTTTCTCACGAAAGAATTCACGGCCGAAGAGGTCAAAATCCCCCCTGATAGCATTGGGGGACTGAAGGCCTCGGGGATGGATGGTATGCCTGCAATTTTCTTTAAGGAAAACTGGGAAACAGTGGGAGATGAAGTGACACAAGAAGTGCTCAATGTCCTTAGAGGTGGACAACTCCCGCAGAGTTGGAATGATACATGTGTGGTCCTTATCCCAAAAGTGAAAAAAACCAGAGAGTATGAAAGATCTCCGACCAATTAGTTTGTGCAATATTGTACACAAGTTGATCTCGAAAGTTCTAGCCAACCGTCTAAAAGTTATTTTACCGGAAGCTCCTAACCAGAGTGCGTTTGTCCCCGGAAGGCTCATCACCGAAAATATCTTATTGGCCTATGAGGTTACCCATTTCATGTAGAATAAAAGAAGTGGGACATCAGGATATGCTGCACTAAAACTGGATATGAGCAAGGCGTACGACCGGGTGGAGTGGCACTTTTTGGAGAGGATGATGAGGAAGATGGGCTTTGCTGATAGTTGGGTCAATAAAATCATGAAATGTGTCACAACAGTAAAGTATAGATTCAAGTTCAATGGAACGATCACTGAGGAGATTATACCTGGTAGAGACCTCAGACGGGGAGATCCTATCTCCCCTTACTTGTTTCTAATTTGTGCCGAAGCCTTTTCAAGTCTGCTAAATGATGCTGAGGTTAATGGAGATTTGGAGGGGGTTAAAGTATGCCGTGATGCTCTGAGTTTCAACCATCTACTGTTTGCAGATGACTCGCTAATTCTTCTGAAAGTTAATGAAGAAAGTGCGCATCACCTGCAAAATATTCTGAATCTTTATGAGATTTGCTCGGGACAAACTATTAATGTTGACAAATCTTCTATCATGTTTAGTAAGAATACAAAGAGTGCTGACAAAGTTCATATGATGCAGCACCTAGGAGTTCATAATGAAACAAGGAATGAAAAATATCTTGGCCTTCCGGTGTATGTTGGACAATCAAGGATAAATGTGTTTGCATACTTAAAGGATCGTATCTGGACTCGGATCCAAGGCTGGAAGTAGAAGTTGTTGTCTAAGGTTGGTAAAGAAATTCTGATGAAGGCCGTTGCACAAGCGATTCCTACTTTTGCCATGTCATGTTTCGATCTGTCCAAGGGCCTTTGTGAGCAGATTAATTGTATGATTGGGAGATACTTCTGGGCTCAACAAGTGAAGGGAATAAGGTTCATTGGGTGAGCTGGGAGAAGCTCACCTTGGCTAAAGAAGAGGGTGGCCTCGGCTACCTTGACCTTCACTCGTTCAACTTACCAATGTTGGCTAAACAAGGATGGCGGCTTCTCACTAATCCCGACTCTCTTTGTGCAAGAGTTCTCAGAGCAAAGTATTTTCCTGATGGGAATATTCTGAATGCAGAACCGAGAGAGGGCATTTCATATACTTGGAGAAGCATCCTGAAGGATATAGAGGTGTTAAAAGAAGGAATCATCAAGCGAGTTAGGGATGGCACATCCATACAGATATGGGATGACCCATGGCTGCCACACAAATGGTCTAGGAAACCAATGTCACCGCAAGGACTATCCCTACTTACTATTGTTGATGAACTTTCATAACCCACAAGTATAGGGGGTCGCAACAGTTTTCGAGGGTAGAGTATTCAACCCAAATTTATCGATTCTACACAAGGGGAGCCAAAGAATATTCTCAAGTATTAGCAGCTGAGTTGTCAATTCAACCACACCTGGAAACTTAATATCTGGAGCAAAGTGTTTAGTAGCAAAGTAATATGATAGTAATGGTAATGGTGGTAAAAGGTAACAATAGCAAAAGTAATATTTTTGGTGTTTTATAGTGATGATAACAATAGCAACGGTAAAGTAAATAAGCGGAGAACAATATATGGAAAGCTCGTAGGTAATGGATCGGTGATGGAGAATTATGCCGGATGCGGTTCATCATGTAACAGTCATAACCTAGGGTGACACAAAACTAGCTCCAGTTCATTAATGTAATGTAGGCATGTATTTCGAATATAGTCATACGTACTTATGGAAAAGAACTTGCATGACATCTTTTGTCCTACCCTCCCGTGGCAGCGGGGTCCTATTGGAAACTAAGGGATATTAAGGCCTCCTTTTAATAGAGTACCGGAACAAAGCATTAACACATAGTGAATACATAAACTCCTCAAACTACGGTCATCACCGGTAAGTATCCCGATTATTGTCACTTCGGGGTTAACGGATCATAACACATAATAGGTGACTATAGACTTGCAAGATGGGATCAAGAACTCTCATATATTGATGAAAACATAATAGGTTCAGATCTGAAATCATGGCACTCGGGCCCTAGTGACAAGCATTAAGCATAGCAAAGTGAACATCAATCTCAGAACATAGTGGATACTAGGGATCAAACCCTAACAAAACTAACTCGGTTACATGATAAATCTCATCCAACGCATCACTGTCCAGCAAGCCTATGATGGAATTACTCACGCACGGTGGTGAGCGTCATGAAATTGGTGATGGAGGATGGTTGATGATGACGATGGCGACGGATTCCCCTCTTCGGAGCCCCGAACGGACTCCAGATCAGCCCTCCCGAGGGAGTTTAGGGCTTGGCGTCGGCTTCGTATCGTAAAACGCGATGAATCCTTCTCCTTGGTTTTTTCTCCCCGAAAGTGAATATATGGAGTCAGGGTTGAGGTCGGTGGAGCATTAGGGGGCCCACAAGGCAGGGGCGCGCCGAGGGGGGTAGGGCGCGCCCCCACCCTCGTGGACAGGTGGAGGCCCCCCTGACGTGGATCTTCCTTATTTTTTATATGTTCCAAAATAATTCTCCATTGATTTCCAGGTCATTCTGAGAACTTTTATTTCTGCACAAAAATAACACCATGGCAATTCTGCTGAAAACAGCATTAGTCTGGGTTAGATCTATTCAAATCATGCAAGTTAGAGTCCAAAACAAGGGAAAAAGTGTTTGGAAAAGTAGATACGACGGAGACGTATCAACTCCCCCAAGGTTAAACATTTGCTTGTCCTCAAGCAATTCAGTTGATAAACTGAAAGTGATAAAGAAAAACTTTTACAAACTCTGTTTGGTCTTGTTGTTGTAAATATGTAAAGCCAACATTCAAGTTTTCAGCAAAGATTATGAACTAACCATAGTCACAATAACATTTAGGTCTCATGTTTACTCATATCAATGGCATAATCAACTAGCGAGCAATAATAATAAATCTCGGATGACAACACTTTCTCAAAACAATCATAATATGATATAACAAGATGGTATCTCGCTAGCCCTTTTTGAGACCGCAAAACATAAATGCAGAGCACCTTTAAAGATCAAGGACTGACTAGACATTGTAATTCATGGTAAAGGAGATCCAGTCAAGTCATACTCAATGTAAACTAATAGTAATTAATGCAAATGACAGCGGTCCTCTCCAACTGGAGCTTTTTAATAAGAGGATGATGACTCAACAAAATAAGTAAATAGATAGGCCCTTCGCAGAGGGAAGCAGGGATTTGTAGAGGTGCCAGAGCTCGGTTTTGAAATAGATATGAATAATATTTTGAGCAACATACTTTCATTGTCAACATAACAACCAAGAGATGGCAATATCTTCCATGCTACACACATTATAGGCGGTTCCCAAATAGAATGGTAAAGTTTATACTCCCCCTCCACCAACAAGCATCAATCCATGGCTTGCTCGAAACAACAAGTGCCTCCAACTAACAACAGTCCCGGGGGAGTTTTTTTTGCAATTATTTTGATTTGATTTGCATAAAGCATGGGACTGGGCATCCCGGTGACCAGCCATTTTCTCGTGAGTGAAGAGCGGAGTCCACTCCTCTTGAGAATAACCCGCCTAACATGGAAGATACGGACAGCCCTAGTTGATACATGAGCTATTCGAGCATACAAAAAAGAATGTTTATTTGAAGGTTTAGAGTTTGGCACATACAAATTTACTTGGGACGGCAGGTAGATGCCGTATATATGTAGGTATGGTGGACTCATATGGAATAATTTTGGGGTTTATGGAATTGGATGCACAAGCAGTATTCCCGCTTAGTACAGGTGAAGGCTAGAAAAAGACTGGGAAGCGACCAGCTAGAGAGCGACAACAGTCATGAACATGCATTAAAATTAATCAACACCGAATGCAAGCATGAGTAGAATATAATGCACCATGAACATAAATATCGTAGAGGCTATGTTGATTTTGTTTCAACTACATGCGTGAACATGTGCCAAGTCAAGCCACTCGAATCGTTCAAAAGAGGATACCACCCTATCATACCACATCACAACCATTTTAATAGGATGTTGGCATGCGAGGTAAACCATTATAAGCTCCTAGCTGATTAAGCATGGCATAAGCAACTATAGTCTCTAATTATCATTGCAAACATATTTATTCATAATAGGCTGAATTAGGAATGATGAACTAATCATATTTACAAAAACAAGAGAGGTCGAGTTCATACCAACTTTTCTCATCTCAATAAGTTCATCATATAATCATCATTATTGCCTTTCACTTGCACGACCGAATAGTGTGGATAATAATAATAGTGCACGTGCATTGGACTAAGCTGGAATCTGCAAGCATTCAATTCAAGAGAGAAGACAAGGTATTATGGGCTCTTTGTCAGATCAACGATAATGCATATGAGAGCCATTTTAACATTTTAATTATGGTCTTCTCCTCTCTTCCCCTAGAGAACAAGAAAAGAAATAAAACTAT
Source organism: Triticum urartu (assembly GCF_056163025.1). Lineage (NCBI taxonomy): Eukaryota > Viridiplantae > Streptophyta > Magnoliopsida > Poales > Poaceae > Triticum > Triticum urartu. The sequence goes on along the minus strand of NC_141874.1, from coordinate 61,443,622 downwards.
TTACACGGGAAATCTCCAAACAAGCAAAAGAAGAACGAGAAATCTTTTTGAGTTATCTTTTTAATTACTACTACCAGCATGGAAAGTAAACTAATTAAAAGCTACAACTAATTTTTTGTCTTTCTTAAGGTTTATTAAACACACAAGAAGAAAGCATAAAAAGGAAAAATAAACTAGCATGGATGATACAATGAAAAAGTATGAGCACCGACAACTAGCAATGAGTGTGTGAACATGAATGTAATATCGGTGAGAAATACGTACTCCCCCAAGTTTAGGCTTTTGGCCTACGTTGGTCTATGGCCACGGCTGGCCTGGCGGATATCCAAAATAATAGTTGGGGTCGTACTGAGATGCAGCAGCTATTGCCTCATGAGCTGCCGCTTGGAGACGGGCCATCTCCGTCCTCCTCTTATACTCGTCCGCCTCTTCCCTGGTTATAACATATCTCCCTTTTGCCTGAGAGTCAAAGAAAGCAGGAGCAGGGAGAGCGACGTGGTAGGTGCGTCATTTGTCAAAGATTAGTCGGTACTGGAGGAACTGATCGTTCCTCTCAACAAACTGATGACGAAACATGGCCTCATAATCTAAATAAATAGGAGGCAACTCAATATCATACCCACGTATGGGTATATCAAGAAAATTAGCTAGACGGGTTGCATAAATTGCACCAAAGAAATCTCCATTAAATCTATTATTATGCAACCTATGTGCAACAATGGCTCCCAAGTTGTATTGTTTATCTCCTAAAACAGCGCTTCTGAGAACACTAAGATCAGACACACACATGTGACATGCTTCATCCTTACCATTAATGCATCTACCTATGAAGAGAGCAAAATAATGTATAGCAGGAAAATGAATGCTCCCTATGGTAGCTTGTGTTATGTCTCTAGATTCCCCCACAGTTATATTAGCAAGAAAATCTCTAAATTCAGATTTGCGAGGTTCATTAGGACTACCCCATTGTGGAAGTTTGCAAGCAGTATTAAAATCCTCTAAGTCCATAGTATAAGAATTTTCATAAAGATCAAATAGGACAGTTTGAGAATTGCGTGATGATGAAAATTCAAACCTCCTCACAAAGGAATCAGTGAGATAGTGGTATTGGCGGCACTTATCTGCCTCAAATCTCTCAAGATCGGCATTACGCACATACATGTTAAATTCTTCCTTGATTCTTGCTCGATCCATAAAGTCCTCTGACGGCCATTCACAAGCCCGCACTTGAGCTTCCCACGGTGGTTCCTCATCGGCATCGCGCATTGCGAGCCTGGGTCCTTGCTTCCTTGAAGGACCACCTTGGTACATTTTCCTAAACATATTTCTTCCTCTGAAAAATTTCTGAATTTTTTAGTAACTTCAAAAAAAGTGAACCAAACTCAACAAAATTGATAGCAACTACTCCTACAAGTGCCTAGAGCAATATCATGCATCAAAACTGCTTTTGACCATATAAATTTGACATGCAAGCTCAAGAACAGGGTCACCTAAGCAGCCAAAATATGCAATGAATAAAGCACTAGAACGAAAACTAATTGGACCATTGGAGGAGTCACATACCAAGGAACAATCCCCCAAAGCAGTTTTGTGAGAGGTGCTTTGAGCAAGGAGATCGAAATGGCAGCAAAATGAGCTTGGACTCGGGTTTGAGCTGGTTAGTGATGTTTGTGGGAGGAAGAAGGAGTGTGTGGTAGCTGGAATAAGTGGAGGGGAGCCACCATGGGCCCACGAGGCAGGGGGCGCGCCCTCCACCCTCGTGGCCAGGTGCTTGCTCCCCCTGCTGTGTTCTCAGTGCCAGATATTCTCAAATATTCAAGAAAAAATCATATTTAAATTTCAGGGCATTTGGAGAACTTTTATTTTCGAGGTATTTTTTATTGCATGGATAATTCAGAAAACAGACAGAAATTACTATTTTTTGCTTTATTTAATATAAATAACAGAAAGTAAAAAGAGGGTACAGAGAGTTGTGTTTTCTAAATTCATCCATCTCATGCTCATCAAAAGGAATCCACTAACAAGGTTGATCAGGTCTTGTTAACAAACTCATTCCGAATAACATGGAATCGGAGAATTTTCGAATAACACTGGGTTACCTCAACGGGGATATGCACATCCCCAACAATAAGAATATCATACTTCTTCTTGACAGTAGGAAGAGGAAATTCAAAACCTCCAATAGTAATATTTGAAAATTTTCCAATAGAATTGATACTGTGGACTTGAGGTTGTTTCCTCAGAAAGTGTACCGTATGCTCATTATCATTAATATGAAAAGTGACATTGCCATTGGTGCAATCAATAACAGCCCCTGCAGTATTCAAAAAGGGTCTTCCAAGAATAATAGAAATACTATCGTCCTCGGGAATATCAAGAATAACAAAGTCCGTTAAAATAGTAACGTTTGCAACCACAACAGGCACATCCTCATAAATACCGACATGTATAGCAGTTGATTTATCAGCCATTTGCAAAGATATTTTAGTAGGTGTCAACTTATTCAAATCAAGTCTACGATATAAAGAGAGAGGCATAGCACTAACACCGGCTCCAAGATCACATAAAGCAGTTTTAACATAGTTTCTTTTAATGGAGCATGGTATAGTTGGTACTCCGAGATCTCCTAGTTTCTTAGGTATTCCACCCTTAAAAGTATAATTAGCAAGCATGGTGGAAATTTCAGCTTCCAGTATCTTTCTTTTATTTGTAACAATTTCTTTCATCTACTTAGCATAAGGGTTCATTTTGAGCATATTAGTTAATCACATACGCAAAAAGATAGGTATAATCATTTCAGCAAAGCGCTCAAAATCCTCATCATCCTTCTTCTTGGATGGTTTAGGAGGAAAAGGCATGGGTTTCTGAACCCATGGTTCTCTTTCCTTACCATGCTTCCTAGCAACAAAGTCTCTCTTATCATAACGTTGATTCTTTGATTGTGGGTTATCAAGATCAACAACAGGTTTAATCTCTACTTCATTGTCATTACTAGGTTGAGCATCAACATGAACATCATTATTAACATTATCACGAGGTTCGTGCTCATTACCAGATTGTGTTTCAGTATCGAAAATAGAAATATCATTGGGATTCTCAGGTGTGTCATCAATAGGTTCACTAGAAGCATGCAAAGTCCTATCATTTTTCTTTTTCTTCCTTTTAGAAGGACTAGGTGCATCAATATTATTTCTCTGAGAATCTTGCTCAATTCTCTTAGGATGGCCCTCAGGATACAAAGGTTCCTGAGTCATTTTACCACCTCTAGTCATAACTCTAACAGCATTATCATTTTTCTTAATAGTCAATTCATTGTGCAAATCATTCTGAGATTTAAGTACTTGTTCTACTTGAGTGGTAACCATAGAAGCATGTTTACTAATAAGTTTTAGTTCACCTTTGATATTAGCCATATAATCACCCAAGTGTTCAAGCATATCAGCATTGCGTTTTAATTCTCTACCAAAATAAGCATTGAAGTTTTCTTGCTTAACCATAAAGTTATCAAACTCATCTAAGCATGGGCTAGCAAACTTAGTAAATGGGATTTCAGCTTTATCATATCTATAGAGAGAATTTACATTTACTACCTGTGTCGGGTTATCAAGACCATGTATTTCTTCAACAGGCGGTAAATTAAGACCATGTATTTCATCAATAGGAGGTAAATTCTTAACATCTTCAGCTTTAATACCTTTTTCTTTCATAGATTTATTTGCCTCTTGCATATCTTCAGGACTGAGAAATAGAATACCCCTTTTCTTCGGAGTTGGCTCAGGAGTTGGTTCAGGAATTGGATCGGGAAGTGATGTCTACTACACAACCTTCTTCTTGTAGACGTTGTTGGGCCTCCAAGTGCAGAGGTTTGTAGGACAGTAGCAAATTTCCCTCAAGTGGATGACCTAAGGTTTATCAATCCGTAGGAGGCGTAGGATGAAGATGGTTTCTCTCAAGCAACCTTGCAACCAAATAACAAAGAGTCTCTTGTGTCCCCAACACACCCAATACAATGGTAAATTGTGTAGGTGCACTAGTTCGGCGAAGAGATGGTGATACAAGTGGTATATGGATGGTAGATAAAGGTTTTTGTAATCTGAAAATATAAAAACAGCAAGGTAACTAATGATAAAAGTGAGCACAAACGGTATTGCAATGCGTTGAAACAAGGCCTAGGGTTCATACTTTCACTAGTGCAAGTTCTCTCAACAATAATAACATAATTGGATCATATAACTATCCCTCAACATGCAACAAAGAGTCACTAATAGCGGAGAACAAACGAAGAGATTATGGTAGGGTACGAAACCACCTCAAAGTTATCCTTTCTGATCGATCTATTCAAGAGTCTGTAGTAAAATAACGTGAAGCTATTCTTTCCGTTCAATCTATCATAGAGTTTGTACTAGAATAACACCTTAATACACAAATCAACCAAAACCATAATGTCACCTAGATACTCCAATGTCACCTCAAGTATCTGTGGGTATGATTATACGATATGCATCAAACAATCTCAGATTCATCTATTCAAACCAACACAAAGTACTTCAAAGAGTGCCCCAAAGATTCTACCGGAGAGTCAAGACGAAAACGTGTGCCAACCCCTATGCATAGGTTCATGGGCGGAACCCACAAGTTGATCACCAAAACATACATCAAGTGGATCAATAGAATACCCCATTGTCACCACGGGTATCCGACGCAAGACATACATCAAGTGTTCTCAAATCCTTAAAGACTCAATCCGATAAGATAACTTCAATGGGAAAACTCATCCATTACAAGAGAATAGAGGGGGAGAAACATCATAAGATCCAACTATAATAGCAAAGCTCGCGATACATCAAGATCGTATCACCTCAAGAACACGAGAGAGAGAGAGAGAGATATCAAACACATAGCTACTGGTACATACCCTCAGCCCCGAGGGATAACTACTCCCTCCTCATCATGGATAGCACCAGGATGATGAAGATGGCCACCAGAGAGGGATTCCCCCTCCGGCAGGGTGCCAGAACGGGTCTAGGTTGGTTTTCGGTGGCTACGGAGGCTTCTGGCGGTGGAACTCCCGATCTATTGTGCTTCCCGAAGTTTTTAGGGTATATGGGTATATATAGGAGGAAGAAGTATGTCGGTGGACCTTCAGGCTGTCCACGAGGCAGGGGGCGCCCCCCACCCTCGTGGGCAGCCCGAGACTCTCCCGGTCCATCTCCGATACTCCGTGGGCTTCTTCTGGTACAAAAATAAGTTCCGTGAAGTTTCAGGTCAATTGGACTCCGTTTGATTTTCCTTTTCTACGATACTCTAAAACAAGGGAAAAAAACAGAAACTGGCACTGGGCTCTGGGTTAATAGGTTAGTCCTAAAAATAATATAAAAGTGTATAATAAAGCCCATTAACATCCAAAACAGATAATATAATAGCATGGAACAATAAAAATTATAGATACGTTGGAGACGTATCAGCATCCCCAACCTTAATCGTGCTCGTCCTCGAGTAGGTAAATGATAAAAACAGAATTTTTTATGTGGAATGCTACCTAACATATTTCTCTATGTAATTCTTTATTGTGGCAAGAATATTCAGATCCATAAGATTCAAGAAAAAAGTTTAATATTGACATAAAAATAATAATACTTCAAGCATACTAACCAAGCAATCATGTCTTCTCAAAATAACATGGCCAAAGAAAGCTATCCATACAAAATCATATAGTCTGGCTATGCTCCATCTTCACCACACAAAATATTTAAATCATGCACAACCCCGATGACAAGCCAAGCAATTGTTTCATACTTTTGATGTTCTCAAACTTTTTAAATCTTCACGCAATACATGAGCGTGAGCCATGGACATAGCACTATATGTGGAATAGAATGGTGGTTATGGAGAAGACAAAAGGGAGAGATAGTCTCACATCAACTAGGTGTATCAACGGGCTATGGAGATGCCCATTAATAGATATCAATGTGAGTGAGTAAGGATTGCCATGCAACGGATGCACTAGAGCTATAAGTATATGAAAGCTCAACAAAAGGAACTAAGTGGGTGTGCATCCAACTTGCTTGCTCACAAAGACCTAGGGCACTTGAGGAGGCCCATTGTTGGAATATACAAGCCAAGTTCTATAATGGAAATTTCCCACTAGTAAATGAAAGTGACAAAACAAGAGACTCTCTATCATGAAGATCATGGTGCTACTTTAAAGCACAAGTGTGGTAAAAGGATAGTAGCATTTGCCCTTTTTTTGGGCCTCCCTTTTTTTATTTGGCCTTTCTTTTTTTTTGGGGACAATACTCTATTATTGATGATCATCACACTTCTATTTATTTACAACTCAATGATTATAACTCAATACTTAGAACAAAATATGATTCTATGTGAATGCCTCCGGTGGTGTACCGGGATGTGCAATGATGCATGAGTGACATGTATGAAAGAATTATGAACGGTGGCTTTGCCACAAATACAATGTCAACTACATGAGCATGCAAAGCAATATGACAATTATGGAGCGTGTCATAGTAAACGGAACGGTGGAAAGTTGCATGGCAATATATCTTGGAATGGCTTTGGAAATGCCATGATAGGTAGGTGTGGTGGCTGTTTTGAGGAAGGTATATGGTGGGTGTATGATACCGGCGAAAGGTGCGCGGTATTAGAGAGGCTAGCAATGGTGGAAGGGTGAGAGTGCGTATAATCCATGGACTCAACATTAGTCATAAAGAACTCACATACTTATTGCAAATATCTATTAGTTATTGAAACAAAGTATTACGCGCATGCTCCTAGGGGGATAGATTGGTAGGAAAAGTCCATCGCTCGTCCCCGACCGCCACTCATAAGGAAGACAATCAATAAATAAATCATGCTCCGACTTCGTCACATAACGGTTCACCATACGTGCATGCTATGGGAATCACAAACTTCAACACAAGTATTTCTCAAATTCAAAACTACTCAACTAGCATGACTCTAATATCACCATCTCCATATCTCAAAACAATTATCAAGTATCAAACTTCTCTTAGTATTCAATGCACTTCATATGAAAGTTTTTATTATATCCCTCTTGGATGCCCATCATATTAGGACTAGTTTCATAACCAAAGCAAACTATCATGCTGTTCTAAAGACTCTCAAAATAATATAAGTGAAGCACGAGAGTTCATCTATTTCTTCAAAATAAAACCACCACCGTGCTCTAAAAAGATATAAGTGAAGCACTAGAGCAAATGACAAACTACTCCGAAAGATATAAGTGAAGATCAATGAGTAGTCAAATAATTATGCAACTATGTGAAGACTCTATAACATCTAAGAATTTCAGATCTTGGTATTTTATTCAAACAGCAAGCAAAACTAAAGTAAATAAAATGACGCTCCAAGCAAAACACATATCATGTGGCGAATAAAAATATAGCTCCAAGTAAAGTTACCGATGAACGAAGACGAAAGAGAGGATGCCTTCCGGGGCATACCCAAGCTTAGGATTTTGGTTGTCCTTGAATATTACCTTGGGGTGCCTTGTGCATCCCCACGCTTAGGCTCTTTCCACTCCTTATTCCATAGTCCATCGAATCTTTACCCAAAACTTGAAAACTTCACAACACAAAACTTAACAGAAAACTCGTAAGCTCCGTTAGCGAAACAAAACAAAACACCACTTCAAGGTAATGTAATGAACTCATTATTTATTTATATTGTTGTTAAACCTACTGTATTCCAACTTCTCTATGGTTTATAAACTCTTTTACTAGCCATAGATTCATCAAAATAAGCAAACAACACACGAAAAACAGAATCTGTCAAAAACAGAACAGTCTGTAGTAATCTGTAGCTAACGCAAGTTCTGGAACCCCAAAAATTCTAAAATAAATTTATGGACGTGTGGAATTTATCTATTAATCATCTTCAAAAATAATTAACTAAATATCAATTTTCAAATAAAAATGGCAGCAGTTCTCGTGAGCACTAAAGTTTCTGTTTTTTACAGCAAGATCGCAAAGACTTTCCCCAAGTCTTCCCAACGGTTCTACTTGGCACAAACACTAATTAAAATATAAAACCACATCTAAAAAGAGGCTAGATAAATTATTTATTACTAAACAGGAACAAAAAGCAAGGAACTAAAATAAAATTGGGCTGCCTCCCAACAAGCACTATCGATTAACGCCCCTAGCTAGGCATGATGATTTCAATGATGCTCACATAAAGAATGAGAATTAAAACATAAAGAGAGCATCATGAAGAACGTGACTAGCACATTTAAGTCTAACCCACTTCCTATGCATAGGGATTTTGTGAGAAAACAATTTATGGGAACAATAATCAACTAGCATAGGAAGGCAAAACAAGCATAACTTTAAAACTTCAAGCACATAGAGGGGAAACTTGATATTATTGCAATTCCTACAAGCATATATTCCTCCCTCATAATAAATTTCAGTAGCATCATGAATGAATTCAACAATATAACTATCAGATAAAGCATTCTTTTCATGATCTACAAGCATAGAAAATCTACTACTCTCCACATAAGACAAATTCTTCTCATTCGGAATAGTGGGAGTATCATAAGAAACTCGAATACTATAAATTGTTTCCACATTAAAAGAGTAATGTTCAGAAAAAGGGTAATAAAAATCATGACAAATTTTATAAATATAGTCATCACTACTTTTTATAGCATAAGTTTCATCACAATAATCATCATAAGTAGCAATTTTGTTCTCATCATAATCGATTGAAACCTCTTCCAAGATAGTGGAATCATTACTAAATAAAGTCATGACCTCTCCAAATCCACTTTCATAAATATAATCATCATAAGTCGAAGGCATCCTATCATCATAAAAAATTTGCATATCAAAATTTGGTAGGCTAAAAATATTATCTTCATTAACCGTAGCATCCCCAAGCTTGGGACAAACATTAATTGCAGCAAATATATTCTCAAAAAAATGATCTTCTTAAAACACAACATCCCCAAGCTTGGGCCTTTTCATATGATAAGAATAATCACTCTCATCATTAATAGTACGGATAGCACCAATTGTATAGCAATTATCATCATCACAATGAGTAATAGGAGCAACATTATTTGGGAGGGATACCTTTTTACCTTTGCTTCTCCGTCTTTTCTTTTTCTTCTTCACATGATGTGTGGGTTCAACCCTCTTTTTGGAGCTCCTTATTAATGAGATTGGTTGAATAGAAGGCTCCTCCTCGTTACCTGATTCATCATAAGAAATAATAGGAGGATATTGGGAAGTCTCTTTCTTTTCATTAGTATTATCTTCATATTCTATCTGTTTTCTTTTCTTTATGATTGGCAATATAAGTATTTTCAATGCAATTCACCGCACAATACATATAAATTTCTTCTAGATCAATATCGAGGAATTTCTCGAGGTTATATTCTGGAATAATCTTAGTTTGATGTTTCATTTCTTCATAACTCAAAAGCAAACTAAGTTCATTATAATGTGCAAGGGAAATCAAGTCATCACAATTTTTGGACACGATTCGATCATGAAACAATTTTCATTTGATATTTAAATGACCGTGTTCATTGCAAAGTTCACAAGTATGGCTAAGAAATTTTAAATTTTCAGCACTAACATTTAGCCTTTCTTGCAACCATTGAGTTTCTAAATGCTTATGCCTCTTGCAATATCTATCTTCCCTATTTGGTGTGTTCTTGCAACCCCAATGCACTCCACAAAAATTGACATGTTTATAGGAGGAATTTTCATCATAACTAGTCCAATAATCATTAGTACTATGGATATTCAAGGAGTTCATACTAACAACATTGCAATCATGCTCATCATTCAAAGATTTAGTGCCAAACATTTTAATGCATTCTTCTTCTAACACTTTGGCACAATTTTCCTTCCCATCATACTCACGAAAGATATTAAAAAGATGAAGCATATGAGGCAAACTTAATTCCATATTCTTTTTGCAGTTTTCTTTTATAAACTAAACTAGTGCTAAAACAAGAAACAAAAAGATTCGATTGCAAGATCTAAAGATATACCTTCAAGCGCTAACCTCCCCGGCAACAGCGCCAGAAAAGAGCTTGATGTCTACTACACAACCTTCTTCTTGTAGACGTTGTTGGGCCTCCAAGTGCAGAGGTTTGTAGGACAGTAGCAAATTTCCCTCAAGTGGATGACCTAAGGTTTATCAATCCATAGGAGGCATAGGATGAAGATGGTCTCTCTCAAGCAACCCTGCAACCAAATAACAAAGAGTCTCTTGTGTCCCCAATACACCCAATACAATGGTAAATTGTATAGGTGCACTAGTTCGGCGAAGAGATGGTGATACAAGTGGTATATGGATGGTAGATAAAGGTTTTTGTAATCTTAAAATATAAAAACAGCAAGGTAACTAATGATAAAAGTGAGCACAAATGGTATTGCAATGCGTTGATACAAGGCCTAGGGTTCATACTTTCAGTAGTGCAAGTTCTCTCAACAATAATAACATAATTGGATCATATAACTATCCCTCAACATGCAACAAAGAGTCACTCCAAAGTCACTAATAGCGGAGAACAAATGAAGAGATTATGGTAGGGTACGAAACCACCTCAAAGTTATCCTTTCTGATCGATCTATTCAAGAGTCCGTAGTAAAATAACATGAAGCTATTCTTTCCGTTCAATCTATCATAGAGTTCGTACTAGAATAACACCTTAAGACACAAATCAACCAAAACCCTAATGTCACCTAGATACTCCAATGTCACCTCAAGTATCCGTGGGTATGATTATACGATATGCATCACACAATCTCAGATTCATCTATTCAAACCAACACAAAGTACTTCAAAGAGTGCCCCAAAGATTCTACCGAAGAGTCAAGACGAAAACGTGTGCCAACCCCTATGCATAGGTTCATGGGCGGAACCCGCAAGTTGATCACCAAAACATACATCAAGTGGATCAATATAATACCCCATTGTCACCACGGGTATCCCACGCAAAACATACATCAAGTGTTCTCAAATCCTTAAAGACTCAATCCGATAAGATAACTTCAAAGGGAAAACTCAATCCATTACAAGAGAGTAGAGGGTGAGAAACATCATAAGATCCAACTATAATAGCAAAGCTCGTGATACATCAAGATCGTATCACCTCAAGAACACGAGAGAGAGAGAGAGAGAGAGATCAAACACATAGCTACTGGTACATACCCTCAGCCCCGAGGGAGAAGTACCCCCTCCTCGTCATGGATAGCACTGGGATGATGAAGATGGCCACCAGAGAGGGATTCCCCCTCCCGCAGGGTGCCGGAACGGGTCTAGGTTGGTTTTCGGTGGCTACGGAGGCTTCTAGCGGTGGAACTCCCGATCTATTGTGCTCCCCGAAGTTTTTAGGGTATATGGGTATATATAGGAGGAAGAAGTACGTCGGTGGACCTCCGGGCTGTCCACGAGGCAGGGGGTGGGCGCGCCCCACACCCTCGTGGGCAGCCCGGGACTCTCCTGGTCCATCTCCAACACTCTGTGGGCTTCTTCTGGTCCAAAAATAAGTTCCGTGAAGTTTCATGTCAATTGAACTCCGTTTGATTTTCCTTTTTCTGCGATACTCTAAAACAAGGACAAAACAGAAACTGGCGCTGGGCTCTGGGTTAATAGCTTAGTCCCAAAAATAATATAAAAGTGTATAATAAAGCCCATAAACATCCAAAACAGATAATATAATAGCATGGAACAATAAAAAATTATAGATATGTTGGAGACGTATCAGGAAGTGTCCAATTATTTTCATTAGTCAACATATTGTTCAATAGAATTTCAGCTTCATCCGTTTTTCTTTCCCTGAAAACACAACCAGCACAACTATCCAGGTGGTCTCTAGAAGCATAGGTTAGTCCATTATAAAAGATATCAAGTATTTAATTTTTCTTAAGAGGATGATCAGGCAAAGCATTAAGTAATTGGAGAAGCCTCCCCCAAGCTTGTGGGAGACTCTCTTCTTCAATTTGCACAAAATTATATATTTCCCTTAAAACAGCTTGTTTCCTATGAGCGATGAAATATTTAGCAGAGAAGTAATAAATCATATCCTAGGGACTACGCGCACAACCAGGATCAAGAGAATTAAACCATATCTTAGCATCACCCTTTAATGAGAACGGAAATATCTTAAGGATATAATAGTAGCGAGTTTTCTCATCATTAGTGAACAGGGTGGCTATATCATTTAATTTAGTAAGATGTTCCACAACAGTTTCATATTCATAGCCATAGAAAGGATCAGATTCAAGTAAAGTAATTATCTCAGGATCAATAGAGAAATCATAATCCTTATCAATAACAAAGATAGGTGAAGTAGCATAAGCAGGATCATATTTCATTCTAGCATTCAAAGTTTTTTGTCTCAGCTTCGCTAATAATTTCTTAAGATCACTTCTATCATTGCAAGCAAGAAAATCTCTAGCAGTTTCTTCATCCATAACATAGCCCTCAGGAACAATAGGTAATTCATATCTAAGGGGAGAGTCTTCATTATCACTTTCATCAATATTATCAGTTTCAATAATTTCATTATCTCTAGCCCTAGCAAGTTGTTCATCAAGAAATTCACCAAGTGGCACAGTAGTATCAAGCATAGAAGTAGTTTCATCAGAAGTATCATGCATAGCAGAAGTGGCATCATCAATAACAAGCGACATATCAGAATTAATAGCAGAAGAAGGTGAATCAAGTGTAGAACTAGATGGCAGTTCCTTACCTCCCCTCGTAGTTGAGGGATAAATCTTGGTTCTTGGATCTTTCAAGTTCTTCATAATGATAAGCAGATATAAATCCCAAGTGACTCAGAGAATAGAGCTATGCTCCCCGGCAACGGCGCCAGAAAATAGTCTTGATAACCCACAATTATAGGGGATCGCAACAGTTTTCGAGGGTAGAGTATTCAACCCAAATTCATTGATTCGACACAAGGGGAGCCAAAGAATATTCTCAAGTATTAGCAGCTGAGTTGTCAATTCAACCACACCTGGAAACTTAATGTCTGCAGCAAAGTGTTTAGTAGCAAAGTAATATGATAGTAATGGTAATGGTGGTAAAAGGTAACGATAGCAAAAGTAATTTGTTTGGTGTTTTATAGTGATGATAACAATAGCAACAGTAAAGTAAATAAGCGGAGAACAATATATGGAAAGCTCATAGGAAATGGATCGTTGATGGAGAATTATGCCGGATGCGGTTCATCATGTAACAGTCATAACCTAGGGTGACACGAAACTAGCTCTAGTTCATCAGTGTAATGTAGGCATGTATTCCGAATATAGTCATACATGCTTATGGAAAAGAACTTGCATGACATATTTTGTCCTACCCACCCGTGGAAGCGGAGTCCTATTGGAAACTAAGGGATATTAAGGCCTCCTTTCAATAGAGTACCGGAACAAAGCATTAACACATAGTGAATACATGAACTCCTCAAACTGCAGTCATCACCGGTAAGTATCCCGATTATTGTCACTTCGGGTTGACGGATCATAACACATAATAGGTGACTATAGACTTGCAAGATAGGATCAAGAACTCTCATATATTGATGAAAACATAATAGGGTACTAGGGATCAAACCCGAATATAGTCAAGCATTAAGCATGGCACTCGGGCCCTAGTGACAAGCATAAAGCATAGCAAAGTCATAGCAACATCAATCTCAGAACATAGTGGATACTAGGGATCAAACCCTAACAAAAGTAACTCGGTTACATGATAAATCTCATCCAACCCATCACCGTCCAGCAAGCCTACAATGGAATTACTCACGCACGGCGGTGAGCATCATGAAATTGGTGATGGAGGATGGTTGATGATGACGATGGCGATGGATTCCCCTCTCCGGAACCCCAAACGCACTCTAGATCAGCCCTCCCGAGAGAGTTTAGGGCTTGGCAGTGGCTCCGTATCGTAAAACGCGATGAATCCTTCTCCTTGGTTTTTTCTCCTCGAAAGTGAATATATGGAGTCGAGGTTGAGGTCGGTGGAGCGTCAGGGGGCCCATGAGGCAGGGGGCGCGCCCAGGGGGTAGGGCGCGCCCCCCACCCTCGTGGACAGGTAAGGCCCCCCTGACATGGATCTTCCTTCCAGTATTTTTATATATTCCAAAATAATTCTCCGTTGATTTTCAGGTCATTCCGAGAACTTCTATTTCTGCACAAAAATAACACCATGGCAATTCTGCTGAAAACAGCGTCAGTGCGGGTTAGTTCTATTCAAATCATGCAAGTTAGAGTCCAAAACAAGGGCAAAAGTGTTTGGAAAAGTAGATACGGCGGAGACGTATCAAACTTATGGACCCATACACGGGCTCATGGGATGTTCAGATGGTGAAGATACTTTCTGGCCGCAAGATGCTGATATGATCCTGGCGATGCCAATCAGAGCTGATATGGAGGATACATGGGCATGGTTCTTTGACTTAAAAGGAGTTTTCTCAGTAAAATCAGCGTATCGATTGCACCAAGCTATGTTGCTAATTAACAAGGCCGAGTCTTCTAATTCTCGTGTAGCAGGAGATGGTTTTCAGTGGCAGGACATTTGGAATGCACCTTGTGCTCCTAAGGAGAAATAATTCCTTTGGAGGATAGGACACAATAGCCTGCCTACTAGATGGGGTATTGTATGTAGAGGGATTCAGAGCGACCCGGTTTGCCCTCTATGCGGTAGGCTGAATGAGGACGGGGCACACCTCTTTGTTAGGTGCAAAGAAGTACAGAAAACCTGGGGGGAACTTGGTTTGGAAAACGAGCGGGTGGCGCTGACACTATGTATAGACCAAAGGGAGTTCCTGTTCACACTACTGAGATATGATGAGCCCAAGAAAATGTTGATCATTGCGATGTTCTGGAATTGGTGGTTAGCAAGGAACAAAGTTAACTCTGGAGAAAGTAAGTTGAATAGAGGAGAAGTGATGGTCAAGGTGAGGCGATCAGTGGCAGACTATGAGAATTTCTTTCTGAAGAAGCCAAAGGCAACAACTGTCAAAAATTGTGTGTGGCATCCACCTTGTGAAAATGTCGTGAAGGTCAATGTGGATGGATGCTTCAATCTAGGTGAGCGATCTGGTGGCTGGGGCTTTATCATATGAGATTCTGTAGGGGACGCGGTTGGATCTGCTACAGGGAAGCTGCACTACCTTCAGGATCCTTTACAAGCAGAGGCTGAAGCATGTTGTGCAACCATTCAGTTTGGACAGGAGTGGGGAATGTCTCGGATCATCATTGAAACAGATGCCCAAGAATTGGTGCGAGCGTTGACATCCCTGGCTTATGATCTATCCTCAAATGGAGTTCTTTCTAGAGAGATTAAGGCTTTTGTTGCTTTAAACTTTTTTGTCTTTTCAGTAGTTCATATCCCTAGAATTTGTAATAAAGTTGTTGATGCCCTTGCGGCGTTTGGTTCGAAGATGGACACCGAACCCGAAGCCGTATGGCCGGGCGGTGCTCCTACCTTCGTCCAGGACTTGATTGCCGACGACCTTGTTCGGCGCGTTGGTTAATGGAAAGTATGTTTCCTTGTCAAAAAAATATTAATACTGGGTTTGCCGACAGAAGATGAACTGCACCGTCGATCAGTCATATCCTGCAACGCCGCAACGGCAAAAGCTTTGCAATCCCAGTAGGCCAGCTGCCACTCTTGCTCGTGCCCAGCGACCATCATGGCACAAATCAAGCAAATAAGCTTTACAAAAAGGGTCAGGCACTCCATGTCTCCATCTAGCAAGAAGCCTACCACATTCTGGACGCCTTGGCACTACTACTCCGGTCCTTCATCTCCTCGTACCTTGGCTACCCGGCCCCTGCAGACTCCGCACGTCCAGCCCCAGCCCCAGCGCCTCCTTCTCGCTCCGCCACGACCCGCCTCTGCGCCATTGTACCTCAAAGGTCACTGAGGGAGTCCTGGATTAGGGGGTCTCCGGACAGCCAGACTATCTCCATTGGCAGGACTATTAGACTATGAAGATACAAGATTGAAGACTTCGTCTCGTGTCCGGATGGGACTCTACTTGGCGTGGAAGGCAAGCTAGGCAATACGGATATGGATATCTCCTCCTTTGTAACCGACCTTATGTAACCCTAACCCTCTCCGGTGTCTATATAAACCGAAGGGTTTTAGTCCGTAGGACAACAACCACAACATACAATCATACCATAGGCTAGCTTCTAGGGTTTAGCCTCTCCGATCTTGTGGTAGATCTACTCTTGTACTACCCATATCATCAATATTAATCAAGCAGGACGTAGGGTTTTACCTCCATCAAGAGGGCCCGAACCTGGGTAAAACATTGTGTCCCCTGCCTCCTGTTACCATCCGGCCTAGACGCACAGTTCGGGACCCCCTACCCGAGATCCGCCGGTTTTGACACCGACATTGGTGATTTCACTGAGAGTTCCGTTGTGCCGTCGCCACCAGGAAGGATGTCTCATCCCATCTTTAAAGAAGGCACTGTTGCTGAGAGAGCTTTGGCTATCGGCCAAACTCTCCGGCTAGGTGGTTTTCTTATGGCTGCCCATTCGGCCGCTGCGCCGACGATGACTTCTCGGGTCATCGAAAGCAATCTTCATGTCAACTCGGAACTTGCAGAGCAGTTAGATCCAATGGAGCTCTCTTCCTGAACGAGCTCTTGGATCGCATTGCCGCCCTGGGAGTCGCTACAGACTACGATCAGATGGGGCCTAAACCCGATCTGAGAGAGATCAACTCTCCCCAGGTCACCCATCATGTTGCAGTGGTGGAGGAACAATGCGGCAACCCTTCATCTATCTTAAAGACTAGCTATGTCCGGATTCCCGATCCCTCCAAGCCAGATACCCGCGGAGGGGAGGACGTCACTCAAGGCCTGAACCTAGAGTCAGGCAGCAGGCTAGATTTATCGGAAAACATCCAAGAATCCAAACTTCCGAGTTCGGAAACTCCTTGGCCCCTGAGTCTCGGATTGGGTGAGGATTCGGGTTCAATTCCACCCACCCACCCAAACATAAGCGATCTATCCCAAATTAGGCAAGAGCCCGAAGAAACAGTACACCATTACTGGGCCAGATTCCTCCTGGTCATGAACAGGATAAAGGACTGCCGCGAGGAAGATGCAATTTCATCCTTCTGCAATAATTGCACGGACAAGGGAATCCTCAACGCCATAAGTCGCCGTGAAATTACACGCTTTGCCGACTTGGTGTCCATAGTACGAAAGTACTGTGCGATGGAAAGCGCCTGGAAAACCGAAATAAAATTTTGGGATAATCCGGCCCTAAATACAAACCCAGTCCGAAATAAAAGGGTGCATTATCACAATACACCTGGGTTAACTACCAAAAAGCAAAAGCCATCTACGGGGCAAAGAACCGTACTGGAGGGATGGCTCAACGGACCCTGCAAAATTCATAGTACAGCGGATGCAATACCAATGGACAGCCTTAGAGCATGTTGGATACTCCGGCAGGTGGCCAAAAGTGGTGAGGATCTACTCCTCTCGAATACCAGAGAGCACCATCCCGTGGATAACAATACGGTGTTAACGGTCTTTGAGACCTTCGCGTCAAATAATAGACGCAAGCGAACACTCCGCAGCATGGCCGAAATCTGCCACGTAGCAGAAATAAATCCTTGGAGTGACACGGCTATTACCTTCAATGCCAGTGACTAACCCAAATTCCGAACAGCCCGAGCACCAACCGCACTGGTCCTCAGTCCAATCGTGGACGGATTTCGACTCACCAAGGTACTCATGGACGGCGACAACGGATTAAACCTCATCTATGAGGAAACTCTTCAAAAGATGGAAATAGACTGGAGCCGCATTGAGCAAAGTAGCACAACCTTTAGGGGAATCATCCCCAGCCGGGAAGCACGCTGTGCTGGGAAAATCACACTAGATGTGGTATTCGGCACGCCGGATAATTACAGGTCCGAAGAAATTACATTCCAAGTGGCCCCGTTCAGCAGCGGATACCACGCTCTATTAGGGCGGGAGGCGTTTACAATCTTCCAAGTCATACCCCATTACGGGTACATGAAGCTCAAAATGCCCGGGCCGAACGGAATCATCACTCTTGCTAGTGATCCGGACATAGCACTTCGCGCCGAAAATAAGACAGCCGCACTGGCCCTCGAGGCACTATCCGAAGCCCTAGCGGCCGAGGAACTAACTGCGCTGCGCTCCATGGTGAACAGGGACGATGTGATACTCGATAAAAGATCCAAGTCCACCTCCTTTAAACCGGCGGATGATATAGTCAAATTCCAAGTCCACCCAACGGACCCTACAAAAACAGCTTCCGTCGGGGCACAATTAAACCCAGATGTCGACGCCGCACTGCGAGAATTTCTACGCGAGAACTGGGACATTTTTGCCTGGCACCCTTCAGACATGCCAGGAATCCCATGCAGGCTGGCCGAGCACAGCCTAAATATCCTAAAAGGATTCAAGCCAGTTAAGCAGGCTCTTCGGCGTTTCTCTGAACCTAAGAGACAAGCCATGGGAGAGGAACTAGCCAAGCTATTGGAGGCCGGATTCATCAGAGACATAAAACATCCGGACTGGCTAGCAAACCTGGTGATGGTACCAAAGAAGGACAAACCCTGGCGCTTGTGCGTCGATTTTAAGGACCTTAACCAGGCCTGCCCAAAGGATCCTTTCCCCCTCCCCCGCATTGATCAAATCATCGACGCCACCGCAGGACACGATTCATTGTGTTTCCTCGACGCATACTCCGGCTACCATCAAATTAAAATGGCAGAGCCAGACCAAGCCGCAACGGCATTCATCACACCTGCCGCCCCATTCTTCTTCAACACAATGCCCTTCGGGCTCAAAAACGCCGGCGCAACATATCAGCGCATGATTCAGACATGTCTGGCAAACCAGATCGGCAAAATAGTGGAGGCATACGTAGATGACGTGGTCGTTAAAACCAAGCATGTCGAAGCTCTAGTAGACGACTTGAGGCTCACATTCGATAACCTCCGAACATATGACATCAAGCTCAATCCGGAAAAATGCGTTTTCGGCGTACCAGCCGGAAAGCTCCTGGGATTCATTGTCTCCAGTAGAGGTATTGAAGCTAATCCGGCCAAAATCCGAGCGTTGTCATAGTTGGCTACCCCAACAGACCTCAAACAAATACAAAAATTGACTGGATGCGTGGCGGCTCTAAGCCGCTTTATCTCCCGCTTGGGAGAAAAGGCATTACCCCTTTATCGCCTCCTCCGGCGCACCGAACACTTCGAGTGGACGGATGCCTCCACGGCCGGACTCAACGAAATAAAAGCCATATTGGCAACAAACCCAGTCCTGGCCGCGCCAACCATTGGCGAACCAATGCTATTATACATTGCGGCAACTCATCATGTAGTAAGCGCAGTGCTCGTCGTCGAACGAGAAGCGGACGGACACAAATTCCCCCTTCAAAAACCGGTTTACTATGTGTCCACTGTCCTTACTCCATGCAAATCACGGTACCCGCATTATCAAAAGATAGCGTACGCGGTATTTAAGGCATCCCGGAAGCTGCGACACTACTTTCAAGAGTGTTCGATAACGGTAGCCTCGGAAGTACCACTTAACGATATTATAAACAACCGCGACGCAATGGCCGGATTGCCAAATGGGCCATTGAGCTCCTCCTGTTCGACATAACTTACAAGCCACGGCGAGCTATTAAATCGCAAGTTTTGGCTGACTTCGTCGCCGAGTGGACGGAAGCTGAACTCCCTAAGGAGTACGACACATATTCAAACTGGATCATGCACTTTGACGGCTCCAAAATGTTGGCTGGTCTGGGGGCTGGCGTCGTTTTGACGTCCCCAACAGGAGATTCAGTTCAATACGTACTACAGATAATATATACGACTCCAACAACGCAGCCGAATATGAGGCCCTTCTACATGGTCTCCGGATGGTAGTATCCATGGGCATTCAACGCCTAGAGGTGCGCGGGGATTCAAACCTCGCGATATCCCAAATAAATGGAGACTTTGATGCCAAGGATCCGAAAATGGCAGCTTATCGCAATGTTGTCCTAAAAATGTCAGCTCGGTTCGAGGGGCTCGAACTTCACCATGTGGCTCGGGAAAACAATCAGGCGGCGGATATCATCGCCCGCATCGACGCAAAACGCGACGTGGTCCCTCCCAACATATTCCTGGAAAGGCTCTTCAAGCCATCCATAGCATGGGAAGGGGACACCGGTAACAACAGTCCGGACTCGGCCAAAATACCCGATACCGAACTCTCTGACACAATCGGAGGCTCCGCCACCGAAATAACACATTCAGCCCACGAAATAATGGCCATTATTGCCCCGTGGACAGAACCATTCCTGGCCTACCTAACTAGACAGGAACTTCCGGAGGACCAAAATGAGGCACGCTGCATAGTGCGGCGATCCAAGGCCTACAGGGTCCATGAGGGAGAATTGTACAAAAAAGCGCTGCTGGAGTCCTTCAAAAGGTGCATCTCCGAAGAGGAAGGGCGGAACCTTTTGGTAGAAATTCACGCCGGACTTGGCGGTCATCACGCCGCAGCCCGGGCTCTTGTAAGCAAGGCCTTCCGTACAGGATTCTATTGGCCAACGGCCCGGGCAGATGCACAGGACTTGGTCCAACGTTGCGCCGGTTGCCAGCTCTTTGCAAATCAAAGCCACATGCCACCCACCGCCCTCCAAACAATCCCCATTACATGGCCCTTCGCGGTCTGGGGGCTTGACATGGTTGGACCCCTTAAAGGGGGAACCCACAAGAAAAAATACTTATTGGTCATGGTGGATAAATTCACCAAATGGAGAGAGGCTAAACCGGTTAAAACAGCCGAACCCGGACCGGTGATAGATTTCATATCCGGGGTTGTACACCGTTACGGCGTCCCCCACAGCATCATCACTGATAACGGCACGAACTTCACGGCCGACGAGGTAAAACTCTGGTGCAGCAAAATGGGCATCAAGCTCGATTATGCTCAGTCTATCACCCACAAACCAACGGTCAAGTCGAACGAGCAAACGGTCTTATAATGAGCGGCATTAAACCCAGATTAGTGCGTTCCTTAACGGAGTCTGACACGCACTGGGTAGAGGAGCTCGACTCCGTACTTTGGGGGCTGTGGACCACGTTGAATCGTAGTACCGAATATACACCATTTTATGGTGTACGGCGCAGAGGCAGTCCTGCCCTGTGTAATAATTCATGACTCACCTCGAGTGCGCATGTATGAAGAAAGAGAAGCCGAGCTCGATCGACAAGACAGTCTGGACACCTTGGAGGAAGAGTGCGACGTAGCCAAAGCCCGTTCCGCATTTTACCAGCAACAGGCTCGCAGATACCAAAGAAGAGAAGTACGGGCCAAAACTTATAACCTTGGCGAACTAGTCCTACGACTGCCGGATAAGAGAAAGAACAAGCTCGAGCCCAAATGGGAAGGTCCCTTCATTATCGACCAAGTTCTGACCGGTGGAGTGTACCGACTGCGGGATGCATCGACTAGTCGACTCGAGCCGAACCCATGGAATGCAGCCAGGCTTCGAAGATTCTACGCCTAGCACCGGACTCTATGTTAGTCCCCTCCCTTTGTCCATTTTCTGCATATGCATCATCTGTCTTGTTTCCCTTTCTTTCTTTTATTTCTCTAGGCCTTTAAGGGTCACCTTGTGCCTCACTCGTACATTACAGATGCGCTAGCCGCACTCTTCATACCTGAGGGCTTCTTTCACAGAAGCTTAAATTATTTACCTGGGCCTCACGCCCAACACATGTGTTATACTTCCACATGTACCTTTTTTCACCATTATATGCATCGATATGACTTAAGTTTTGGCCAAGCTGGGTTGCCTGGCTCTTGTATTTATGCCCTACGTTCCCGTTAATTCGGCTAGGGCATAAGGGGAGCACCTCTGCAATTGTTACCGCCGGGTCAGCCGGACGTGTACCTCAGACTGGGTGAAGCCGAAAGCTAGCGTTCTTAAGGGAATATTCGGTCGGTGAACAAAAGATGACTTTTATTTATTATCCATATCTGCCCCAGATGTTTTTTCTGCACTTCTTATCGCAGTCCGGACATGCACTTTAGGGCATGCTTACCCAGGGAAAGGAACCCTTAACGGAACTATTCTCCTTGGAAGATGTTTCTTACTACCCATGTAATATAACACAACTAGTTGGGCACTTGTCTGATAAAGCACTAATGACCCCTACGCCTGGTCTCCACGCATGCCCCGGTTCTTACATAACCGAGAGGGTATTCAGATACACTCCGGACCGCCGGGTCCCGAGGTTAAAGCGAAAAGGTCTGCCACGACAAACGATCTACAATCCGGCTAGAAGGCATTATACATGTCACTTGAAAATTACATAGTGAATTTGACTGGTTGAATTCCTCTTCAATACCATCCAATAGGCTGTCTAGTCTACAGTCCTGTTGGGAATACTTTGCAGCCAATTCTACTTGGCCGTACACTAAGCTCACAGGGATCTCCTTCCCATCGGGCCCCACAGGTCCGACTTCGGCCATGTGGTTCGGGTCAGCCTTCGTGTACCGTGTCTTCACCATTGCCCAGTCTTCCCTGGCACCCTGACGGCAGGCCGATATCTTCCATAACCGGAAGCGCCACCGCGCTCCCTTCAGCTTTTCTACAAGCTCTCCAAGGCCTTCGGGTATGGAGACGGATGGCCACAAGGCCTGGGCGATGCCTTGCATCACCTGCCGAACTTGTTCGTGCAGCTGTGAGAGCTCAGGAAGAAGGTCACCCGTTGAACCGGGCATTTCCTCGGCAGGACGACCTGTTAGCATCCCTATAGACATAACTCTGTCAGCCAGCTTCCTCGCCGAACTCTTTTTCAAAGTTCGTTCAAGCACTTACTAAATATGCCGTGTCGAAGCCGCCGATTCTCCTTAACAGAGTCTGACAGTTGGGCACGAACATATTTTAGTTCCACGCCCAGCTTGGTGTTGGCATCTAGGAGATTATTCTTCTCCTGTCTCACCCTCGTAAGCACGCTCTCACCGGCCTTCAGCTGGCGTAGGAGCTATTGCTTATCTAGATTTATTCCAGTGTCATCTGCAATTTTATCGTCATATCTGCATATACGCCGCATTCTATATGATACTTATCATTCAAAGGATATGTTACCAGAGGGGGTCTCTTTGGGCTCCCCTGCTGCGGCCAGTGCAGCCTAAAGTTGGGCTTTGCACTCTTCCAGCTCCTGGGACAGTTAAGTATTCTTTTCTGTAAGAACCTGCATAACAAGTGATCCTTAAATTGGTTATCCTAACTGTTTCAAGTCTCAGGGGCTACTAATATATATAATCACCAAATTTTCTCACCCGTATGTCTTTTACATACTGCTCCGTGGCTCTGGCTAGACCATTTTGAGCGGCACGGAGGTACGCGTCTCCCGAGTTGAAGGCATCCAATGCCTCTTGGGAGAAACAAGCGTCACGAAGAACAGTCCGGCGACGCCTGTGGTTCATGGCACTTTCCACCTCGAAATTGGTGGCGGACAGTTTATTCGCATCCTCTGTTGGAGGAGCGCCCGGCACACGCCTCGTATTCGTTCCCGCCTCCGAATCCGGCCTTGGAGCCTGGCTGGTGGAGGCGCGATTGGCAGCCTCTCTGGGTATAGTCCGGCGAGCGCTCTTTTTCCTGAAAAGAAGGCATGGGCGTTAATATGCCTCTGAGAATAATGTCTTGCAATAAAGACGGCGCGCCGTACCGCTGCGCCGGTGTCTCAATCCGGACTGCGGGTCTTTTTAGCCCGCCTGGCCTCGCGGCCCCTTGTTGGCTAGTCGCCGCAGGCTCGGCCTTCCGCCTCGAGGACCTCCCCTGCAAAACACGGCTATTATACGACAATCAAAAAAACGCAACGACGGATCCCCTTTTGAAGTGCTGGGACTTCGGTCTCAGTCACCTGTGAGGCTGGAAGTAGCCCAGGGTAATCGGTCGTAATGGCCACCAAAGCGTTGTCATTACTCGATTGGTAAAATACCCCCATCGATCAGCTCCACAGATATGTCCGGATCCTCCTGGGAGGCCGGGTCAAGGGACCGTACAGGGTCCTCGGGTTGTGGAGGAGGGCTGTTTATCTCCTTTACAGCTTGGCGCAGCTCCTGCGATGAAATCGCTAGACTGAATACTTGACTACGGGAATACGAAACAGATGGGCGAGAAAAAGTCTCCGCTTACCCAGCTCGGAGGATTGTACATAGAAAATCCGCCCTGCGGGTTGACACAAAGGAATTCCTCCTCTTCTCCCTTGTACAAAGTGGATAAGATCTTTATTAGATCAGCAGCCGTTGCCGGCCCTTTGCGGCCGTGGCGGGTGGCGTCATCCTCCTCGTTGAAATCCCACATGGTGTGGCCTCTATATTGAAGTGGCTGCACCCCCCGCATAATACATATGGCCATGACCTCGATCATGGTCAATCCGGATTGAGCTAAAAAACTTATCCGGCTCATCAGGTAAAGAACGTCCCTGTCATCTTCCTCCAGGGAGCTCCATGGACACCAGCTCCGGCGCTTCTTCAAAGGGGCGTTGTCGAACTCAGGAAGGCCAATTCTAATAGGATCCGGGAGGGGGACGTCTTCTATATAAAACCATTCTGTAGGCCAGTCTTCGGACGTCTTCTTTGGGGTTCCGGACAGGTATCCGGTCCCGGCAATATGCCACACTTTGGCTCCGCCCACTTGATATATTAACCCCTTCTGAGAACGGGGCACAAGGCAGAACAGCTTCCTCCACAGAGAGAAATGAGCCTCACAGCCCAAAAACAACTCGCAAAGGCCTATGAATCCCGCGATATGCAGCATGGAGGCAGGCGTAAGGTTATGCAACTGGAGGCCATAGAACTCCAGGAGCCCCCGGAGAAACGGATGAATTGGAAATCCAAGCCCTCTCACCAAATAAGGGACAAGGCATACCCGCTCTCCCTTGGAGGGATTGGGAAGGCTCTCCGCTTGCTCTCCGTCATTATAGGTGGCAAGCCCGGCTCGAACTGGGACCAGGTACGCTGGGGGAAGAAATCCCTTGGTCTGAAGCATCACTAATTTGTTGTGCGGGACGGAACATCTCTCCCAATCTCCATGCTTGGGGCTAGGGGAGCGAGAGGAGGAGCTGCATCGACCGGCCATGATGGAATGGATCTCTGTCGAATGCGCTCCGATGAAGGCTCGCCAAGGGAGGATGGTGTGATTTGGATCTGGATCCTCGTGTTTTTAATAGGCAGCTCATTCACACAGCTAGGGGGTAAATGTAAAAACACCCTGGCTCTTCACATTTGCTCGACACGTGGAAAGTGGCCATTATTGGGCGTGGAAGCCAAGGAGCGCAACATTCACAAGAGGCCGGACACTATTTCGACAGGTACACGGAATTTGGAGAGGAACCCGCCTTGCAATGCCGAAGACAATACTGCGCGTCGGACTCATCGTCATTGAAGCCTGGTTCAGGGGCTACTGAGGGAGTCCTGGATTAGGGGGTCTCCGGACAGCCAGACTATCTCCATTGGTCGGACTGTTAGACTATGAAGATACAAGATTGAAGACTTCGTCTTGTGTCTGGATGGGACTCTACTTGGTGTGGAAGGCAAGCTAGGCAATACGGATATGGATATCTCCTCCTTTGTAACCGACCTTATGTAACCCTAACCCTCTCCGGTGTCTATATAAACCGAAGGGTTTTAGTCTGTAGGACAACAACCACAACATACAATCATACCATAGGCTAGCTTCTAGGGTTTAGCCTCTCCGATCTCGTGGTAGATCTACTCTTGTACTACCCATATCATCAATATTAATCAAGCAGGACGTAGGGTTTTACCTCCATCAAGAGGGCCCGAACCTGGGTAAAACATTGTGTCCCCTACCTCCTGTTACCATCCGGCCTAGACGCACAGTTCGGGACCACCTACCCGAGATCCGCCGGATTTGACACCGACAATCACATTAACGGATCGCCGGTTCCTAGAATGCTCGTTGATGGTGGTGCTGTGGTAAATCTTATGCCCTATTCGATCTTCAAGAAGTTGGGATTATATGACAATGCGGAGTTGATAAAGACCAATATGGTACTTAATGGATTTAAGGTTAGAGAAAAGACAGAGGCAAAGGTGTGATGTGCATGGAACTTACCATGAGAAGCAAAACTTTGGCCACCACATTCTTCATCGCCGAGGTGCAAGATAACTATAATGTTATATTAGGCCGTGATTGGGTTCATGCTAACCGGTGTGTGCCATCTACCATGCCCCAATTCTTAATACAATGGGTTGATGATGAAGTAGAAGTCATTCACGCAGATAATTCGGCTTGTGTTGCTTTGGTCGATGCATTGGTGGATTGGAATCATTCAGATGTTACTTGCTTAATAGGGTGTGACCTTTCGGAGTTTGATTTCCTTAGTGCTACAAGGAGCGGGTTCATTCCTATCTCTTTAAAGCTAATTGGTTGTAATCAGTTCCTAGGTATGATGTAAACAAAAATGTAAAACCAATGGCCGACAGGGAATTATCGCCCTAAGCATAAACATGGCCGATACAAAACTATCGCCCTAAGCACATTAAAATGGCCGGTGGAATGTTGACATCATCCTTAGAACAAACATGGTACAAGTTAATTTTCGGCACACTAGCTTTGCCGAAAAATAGGGGGGCGTGTGTTGACGCTCAAAAGTGGCACACTGGTAAAACTTGCTTAAAGCTATGTCAAGATTAATTCACACTTATGATTGGAAGTCACCATTAGATGACTCTCTTCTAGAAGATCAAGATGAATACGAAGATGGTCCAAAATGGAGCTCGGATGCAAAAGTTCTGACAATTTCAGAGATGCTCATATTGACACCAGATTATAAAATGGCCTATAAGTAATAAGATGGCCTTGGATGGAAACAGTTTCAACAAGAATGTTGTGCGTCTTATCGAAATGGTTGATTTTGATATAAAGGGGTTGTTTGGTTCCCAGCTGATGACCCACAAGTATATGGGACCTATCGTAGTCCTTTCGATAAGTAAGAGTGTCGAACCCAACGAGGAGCAGAAGGAAATGATAAGCAGTTTTCAGTAAGGTATTCTCTGCAAGCACTGAAATTATCGGTAACAGATAGTTTTGTGATAATGTAATTGGTAACAAGTAACAAGTGTAAATAAAGTGCAGCAAGATGGCCCAATCCTTTTTGTAGCAAAGGACAAGCCTGGACAAACTCGTATATGAAGGAAAGCGCTCCCGAGGACACATGGGAATTATCGTCAAGCTAGTTTTCATCACGTTCATATGATTCACGTTTGGTACCTTGATAATTTCATATGTGGGTGGACCGGTGCTTGGGTGCTGTCCTTACTTGGACAAACATCCCACTTATGATTAACCCCCATTGCAAGCATCCGCAACTACAACAGAAGTATTAAGGTAAACCTAACCATAGCATAAACATATGGATCCAAATCAGCCCCTTACAAAGCAACGCATAAACTAGGGTTTAAGCTTCTGTCACTCTAGCAACCCATCATCTACTTATTACTTCCCAATGCCTCCCTCTAGGCCCAAACAATGGTGAAGTGTCATGTAGTCGACGTTCACATGACACCACTAGAGGGATGACAACATACATCTCATCAAAATATCGAACGAATACCAAATTCACATGACTACTAATAGCAAGACTTCTCCCATGTCCTCAGGCACAAACGTAACTACTCACAAAGCATATTCATGTTCATAATCAGAGGGGTATTAATATGCATAATGGATCTGAACATATGATCTTCCACCAAGTAAACCAACTAGCATCAACTACAAGGAGTAATCAACACTACTAGCAACCCACAGGTCCCAATCTGAGGTTTGGATACAAAGATTGGATACAAGAGATGAACTAGGGTTTGAGATGAGATGGTGCTGGTGAAGATGTTGATGGAGATTGACCCCCTCCCGATGAGAGGATCGTTGGTGATGACGATGGTGATGATTTCCCCCTCCCGGAGGGAAGTGTCCCCGGCAGAATAGCTCTGCCGGAGCCCTAGATTGGTTCTGCCAAGGTTCCGCCTAGTGGCGGCGGAGTTTCTTCCCGAAAGCTTGCTTATGATTTTTTTTCTCGACGAAACACTCCATATAGCAGAAGATGGGCATCGGAGGGCCACCATGGGGCCCACGAGGCAGGGGGCGCACCTAGGGGGTAGGGCCCCCACCCTCGTGGCTGGTGGGTGGCCCCCTCTGGTACTTCTTGCGCTCAATATTTTTTATATATTCTGGAAATAACTTCCGTGAAGTTTCAGGACTTTTGGAGCTGTGCAGAATAGGTCTCTAATATTTGCTCCTTTTCCAGCCCAGAATCCCAGCTGCCGGCATTATCCCTTCTTATGTAAACCTTGTAAAATAAGAGAGAATAGGCATAAGTGTTGTGACATAATGTGTAATAATAGCCCATAATGCAATAAATATCGATATAAAAGCATGATGCAAAATGGACGTATCAACTCCCCCAAGCTTAGACCTCGCTTGTCCTCAAGCGAAAGTCGAAATCGAAAAATATGTCCACATGTTTAGAGATAGAGGTGTCGATAAAAATAAAATACGGACATGAGGGCATCATGGTCATTCTTAGAACAACAACATATATATATATATCGTCTTATGATCTCTTATGCTAAAGTAACAATTCAATCACAATTTCAAGTATGGATCATAAACTTCATTGAGAACCAACAAACTCTAATCTCAGTCATTGAGGCGATTGCAATTTATCATAGCATAGGAAAGAGTCAATATAAGAGCTTTTCAGCAAGTCCACATACTCAACCATCTTTTAATCTTTCACAATTGCTAACACTCACGCAATATTTATGGGTATGAAGCTTTAATCAGACACAGAGAAAGATAGGGGCTTATAGTTTTGCCTCCCAACGTTTTACCTCAAGGGTAATGCCAACAATAATAGTTCATGGAGACTCACATCCAATTAGCTATATATATCAGGAACTTTCCAACATATTGTGCTTGCCAAAGGATAAAATGTAAAATTAAAGGTGAAGATCACCATGACTCTTATGTAAGGTAGAAGATAAAACTAAAAGATAGGCCCTTCACAGAGGGAAGCAGAGGTTGTCATGCGCTTTTATGGTTGGATGCACAAAATCTTAATGCAAAAGAACGTCACTTTATATTGCCACTTGTGATATGGACCTTTATTATGCAGTTCGTTGCTTTTATTTCTTCCATATCACAAGATCGTATAAAGCTTATTTTCTCCCACACTAATAAGTCATACATATTTAGAGAGCAATTTTTATTGCTTGCACCGATGACAACTTACTTGAAGGATCTTACTCAATCCATAGGTAGGTATGGTGGACTCTCATGGCAAAATGGGTTTAGGGATATTTGGAAGCACAAGTAGTATCTCTACTTGGTGCAAAGAAATTGGCTAGCATGAGAGGGAAAGGCAAGCTCAACAGGTTGGACGATCCATGACAATATAATTTATCTTAGATGTAAGAAAACATAACCCATTACGTTGTCTTCCTTGTCCAACGCCAACTCTTAGCATGTCATACTTTAATGTGTGCTCACAATCAAAAAAGATGTCCAAGATAGTATATTTATATGTGAACCTCTCTTTCTTTATTGCTTCCTATTCATTGCGACGATGACCAAAACTATGTTTGTTAACTCTCAACAACTTTTATTCATCATACTCTTTATATGTGAGCTCATTACTTTCCATAAGATCCATATGATCTCTTTGTTTCTTTTTATTTCTTCTCTTTTTTTTATTGCCTCAAGATCATAGAAAAATAGTAAAGCCCTTGATTCAACACTAATCTTTATTATATATATCTCACGGACTCGGTTACATAGGAGGATCATAAAGCAAAACTCACAACTAGATCATACTAAAACTTTATTCTACTAGATCAAGATATTATCAAAAGGATCGAACTAAGAAAAACGGTAAAGATAAAAGTGATGGTGATACGATACCGGGGCACTCCCCCAAGCTTGGCAGTTGCCAAGGGGAGTGCCCATACCCGATGCTCAGTTCTTCTTTGTCGGTGAAGAAGTTGTTGGTTTTGTTGATGGCATAGGCTTCTTCTTTAATTTGCGCTTGAGGACAAAATTTTGATCCCTTAGATCATCGATCTCCTGCTCAAGGCTTAATATCTTCTTGCATAATTCTTGTTTTTTTCCTACAAGAGGCGAAAAGGGATAAACTCGATCTTAGGTTTCTTTGCTCTATCAGGGAGGCTTGACTTTTTGAACTCCACATGCATGTCCCCAGGTTGAGGTAATGGGACTTCATCTTCATCTGAGCTCGTCTCCTCTTTTCCCTTGGGTTCATAGTCCTCTTCTTTTTCCGTAGTCCAACCACAATGCTCCACGTCCCCATAGACCTTCGGAGCTGCAAGGTAATCAGCCACATAGCTTTCTCCTTCCGAATCCTGGGACGACATATTGCTCTAATCTGCAGCAGGAACAACTCGAAACAAAGACAGAGGATATTTGCATGATACGGAGGTCAAAACCTTCGGGAGATTATATAATGAATTTTTACCGACCAAAAGAAGTATCGTGCAAGAAAATGGAGTCCGGAGAGGACACGAGGTGCCCACGAGGCAGGGGGCGTGCCCAGGGGGGTAGGGCGCACCCTCCACCCTCGTGGAAGCCTCGTGTCCTTTCCGGTCTGCTTCTTATTTTCCTATTTTTCTAAATATTCCAAAACAGAGAAAAATTGTCATTAGAACTGTTTTGGAGTCGGTTTACTTACCGTACCACATACCTATTCCTTTTCGGAGTCTGAAACGTTCTAGAAAGTGTCCCTTATGTATTCCTCCGGTGTTACGGTTTCAATAATATTGGTTTCAACATTTATGGGATTACCTGAGATATAATGTTTGATTCTTTGACCGTTTACCACCCTCGGATTTGTGCCTTCAAAGTTGTTGATTTTTATGGCACCGGAATGATAGACCTCCTCGATAACATAGGGACATTCCCATTTAGAGAGAAGTTTTCCTGCAAAAAATCTTAAACGAGAGTTGTATAGCAATACATAATCACCTACATTAAACTCACGCTTTTGTATCCTTTTGTCATGCCATCTCTTAACTTTTTATTTAAACAGCTTGGCATTTTCATAAGCCTGGGTTCTCCATTCATCGAGTGAGCTAATGTCAAAAAGCCTCTTCTCACCATCAAGTTTGAAGTCATAGTTGAGCTCTTTAATAGCCCAATATGCCTTATGTTCTAATTCAAGAGGTAAGTGACATGCTTTACCATAAACCATTTTATACAGAGACATACCCATAGGATTTTTATATGCAGTTCTATAGGCCCATAATGCATCATCAAGTTTCTTGGACCAATTCTTTCTAGATCTATTAACAGTCTTTTGCAAAATTAATTTGAGCTCTGTGTTACTCAATTCTACTTGACCACTAGACTGTGGGTGATAAGGAGATGGAATTCTATGATTAACGTCATACTTAGCAAGCATTTTACGAAATGCACCATGAATAAAATGTGAACCACCATCAGTCATTAAATATCTAGGGACTCCAAACCTCGGGAAAATAACTTCTTTAAGCATCTTAATAGAGGTGTTATGATTTTCACTACTAGTTGGAATAGCTTCTACCCACTTAGTAACATAATCAACAGTAACTAAAATATGTGTATACCCATTAGAGGAAGGAAAAGGTCCCATATAATCAAAGCTCCAAACATCAAATGGTTCAATAACAAGTGAATAATTCATAGGCATTTCTTGACGTCTACTAATATTACCAATTCTTTGACATTCATCACAAGACAAGACAAACTTACGGGCATCCTTGAAGAGAGTAGACCAATAAAAACCGGATTGCAATACCTTGTGTGCAGTTCTATCTCCAGCATGGTGTCCTCCATAGGCTTTGGAGTGACACTTGTGTAGGATCTGTTCCTATTCATGCTCAGGTACACAACGTCTAATAATACCATCTACTCCTTCTTTATAAAGGTGCGGGTCATCCCAAAAGTAATGTCTCAAATCATAGAAGAACTTTTTCTTTTGCTAGTATGTGAAACTAGGTAGTATAAATTTAGCACCAATATAATTAGCATAATCAACATACCATGGAGCAGTTCGAGAAGCATTTATGACAATTAATTGTTCATCAGGAAAGCTATCATCAATAGGTAGTGGGTCATCAAGAACATTCTCTAACCTAGACAAGTTGTCTGCAACGGGGTTCTCAGCTCCTTTTCTATCAATGATATGCAAATCAAATTCTTGTAGCAAGAGAGCCCATCTAACAAGTCTAGGTTTAGCATCTTTCTTTTCCATAAGATATTTAATAGCAACATGATCAGTGTAAATAGTTACTTTAGAATCAACAATATAAGGTCTGAACTTATCACAAGCAAAAACAACTGCTAAAAATTCTTTTTCAGTAGTAGCATAATTTCTCTAGGCATTGTCTAGAGTTTTACTAGCATATTGAATAACATTTAATTTCTTATCAACTCTTTGCCCTAGAACGGCACCTACAACATAATCACTAGCATCACACATAATTTCAAAGGGTAAATTCCAATCAGGTGACTGAACAATAGGTCCAGAAATCAATGCTTTCTTAAGTATTTCAAATGCTTCTACACAATCATCATCAAATACAAAAGGAATATCTTTTTTAATAGATTAGTCAGAGGCCGAGAAATTTTGAGAAGTCCTTAATGAACCTCCTATAAAAACCGGCGTGACCACGGAAGCTTGTTATACCTTTAGTGTCCTTGGGATATGTCATATTTTCAATACCATCAACTTTAGCTTTATCAACTTCAATACCTATTTCAGAAATTTTATGCCCCAAGAAAATACCTTCATTAACCATAAAGTGGCACTTCTCCCAATTCAAAACGAGATTAGTTTCTTCACATCTCTGCAAAACTTGATCAAGGTTGCTCAAGCAATCATCAAAAGAGGATCCATAAACGAAGAAAAATCATCCATGAATAGCTCACAAATCTTTTCACAAAAGTCAGAAAATATAGCCATCATGCATCTTTGAAAGGTTGCAGGTGCATTACATAGACCAAAGGCATACGTCTATAAGCAAAAGTACTGAAAGGGCAAGTAAAGCTGGTCTTTTCTTGATCATCAGCTGACACATGTATTTGAGAGAAGCCAGAGTAAACATCTAGAAAGCAAAAATGTGTATGTTTGGACAATCTTTCTAGCATTTGATCAATAGAAGGTAAGGGGTAATGATCTTTTTTAGTAGCCTTATTTAATTTGCGGAAATCAATTACCATCCTATAACCTGTAATAATTCTTTGCGGAATCAATTCATCTTTATCATTAGGAACAACAGTAATACCTCCCTTCTTAGGGACACAATGGACAGGACTTACCCACTGACTATCAGCAACGGGATAAATTATACCTGCCTCAAGGAGCTTTAATATTTCCTTTCTTACCATTTCTTTCATCTTAGGATTCAGCCATCGTTGGTGATCAATAACTGGCTTGGCGTCTTTCTCCAAATTTATTTTGTGTTGACATAGAGTGGGACTAATGCCCTTAAGATCGTCAAGAGTATATCCAATAGCAACACGGTGCTTCTTCAGAGTTTTCAATAATTTTTCTTCTTCATGCTCTGAAAGGTTAGCACTAATAATAATAGGATATATCTTCTTTTCATCAAGATAAGCATATTTAAGAGTATCAGGCAATGGTTTAAGCTCAAACACGGGATCACCCTTAGGTGGAGGAGGATCCCCTAGGATTTAAACAAGCAAATTGTGTTTCAGAATGGGTCCTTGTTTAAAGAATACTTCATCTATTTCCCTTCTTTCATTCATAAACATATCATTCTCATGGTCTAGCAAATATTGTTCTAAAGGATCATTAGGAGGCACAGCAATAGAAGCAAGACCAATAATTTCATCTTTGCTAGGTAATTCTTCATCATGGGGTTGTCTAAGAAATTTAGAAAAATTAAACTCATGAGACATATCATCCAAACCAATAGTAACAACATCCTTCTTGCAATTTATCTTGGCATTAACAGTATTTGTCGGTGTCAAAACCGGCGGATCTCGGATAGGGGGTCCCGAACTGTGTGTCTAAGGCGGATGGTAACAGGAGGTAGGGGACACAATGTTTTACCCAGGTTCGGGCCCTCTTGATGGAGGTAAAACCCTACGTCCTGCTTGATTAATATTGATGATATGGGTAGTACAAGAGTAGATCTACCATGAGATCGGAGAGGCTAAACCCTAGAAGCTAGCCTATGGTATGATTGTATGTTGTCCTACGGACTAAAACCCTCCGGTTTATATAGACACCGGAGAGGGCTAGGGTTACACAAGGTCAGTTACAAAGGAGGAGATATACATATCCGTATTGCCTAGCTTGCCTTCTACGCCAAGTAGAGTCCCATCCGGACACGAGACGAAGTCTTCAATCTTGTATCTTCATAGTCCAACAGTCCGGCCAAAGGATATAGTCCGGCTGTCCGGAGACCCCCTAATCCAGGACTCCCTCAGTAGCCCCCGAACCAGGCTTCAATGACGATGAGTGCGGCGCGCAGTGTTGTCTTCGGCATTGCAGGGCGGGTTCTTCTCCAACTTTCAAGTGTTCGTAAGAAGTGTCCGGCTCCATAAATGTTGAACCTCTTGGCTTCTGTGCCCAATAAGGGCTATCTCCCATGCGTCGAATGAATACGAGGTGCCAGGGCATTTTTACATTCGCCCCCCTAGCCAGATAAATAAATTGTCTATTAAAGGGATGGGGATTCTTAGATCCAATCCATATCATCCTCCCCCAGCGAGAATTCATTAGAGCGTGCTTCGGAAAGATCCATTCCAGCATGGCCGACCTTCGCAGCTCCTCCTCCCGCCCCCGTAGCCCTAAGCCCGGTGATTGGGAGAGGTGTTCCGTCCCGCACAGTCGATTAGTCGAGTTGCAGACTAAGGGATTTCTCCCTCCGGCGTACATGGTGCCCGTTCGAGCCGGGCTCGTCACCTACAATGGCGGGGAGCAAGCGGAGAACTTTCCCTGTCCCTCCATGGGGGAATGGGTTTGCCTTGTTCCTTACTTACTAAGGGGACTCGGATTTCCAATTCATCCGTTCCTCCGTGGGCTCCTGGAGTTCTACGGCCTCCAACTACACAATCTCACCCCTGCCTCCATCCTACACATCGCCGGCTATGTTGCTCTCTGCGAGTTGTTCCTGGGCTGCGAGGCTCACTTCGAGCTATGGAAAAGGCTATTTTGCCTTGTCCCTCACACACAGAGGGAATCACTTTATCAAGTGGGCAGAGCTGAACTATGGCGCATCGCCGATACCGGATATTTGTCTGGTACCCCGAAGAAGCCGTCCGAAGACTGGCCTTCAAAATGGTTTTATATGGAGGACGTCCCCCTTCTGGACCCTGTTCGGCGGGGTCTGCCCGAGTTCAACAATGCTCCACTGAAGAAGCGCCGAAGTTGGCACCCACGGAGCCCCCAGGCGGAAGACAACGGAGAAGTCCTCTATCTGATGAACTAGATCAAAGCACTAGCTCGATCCGGATTGACAATAATCGAAGTTATGTCGATTTAAATAATGCGGGGAGTGCAGCCACTCCAATATCGTGGGCACCCCTTGTGGTGTTATAACTGGGCGGATGACGCCACCTGCTGTGGGTGTAAGGGTCCGGACAATGCTGCCGCTCTAGCGAAGATTCTGTCCGAACTGTTCAAGGGCGAGGAAGAGGAGTTCACCCGCATCAAGCCACGGGATGGATTCTCTATGTACAATCCTCCAAGCTGGGTAAGTTATATTTCCCTGCTCCCATTTTTCCCGCATTCTTAGTCATAAGTATTCACCTTGCCACCTTGCGGCAGGAACTGCGAAAAGCCATAAAGGAGGTCAGCAGCCCTTCTTCACAACCAGAGGACCCTGACCGGGCCATCGATTCCGGACTCGAAGAAGATCCGGTTATCTCCATGGAACTGATAGACCGGCAGTTCTATCATTTAAGCTGCGACGATTCCCCCGTGGCCATTATGGCCGACTATCCCGGACTGCTCGTAGGTAAGAAAAATCAAAAAGTCCCAACTCCAAAACTAGGATCCCCTTCTAGGCACTTCACCCACATATACACATGGCATCTTTTACAGGGAAGGCATTCGGGATGCCCTGCTGAACCCGCAGCAACTTGCCAACAAGAGGTGCTGAGGGCGGGTAGGCCAAAAAGGAAGGCGGTCAGGACGGAGACGCCGACGCAAAGGTACAGGAAAAACCCTGCTCCGTGGTTGTCGTCTTTTTCGAAATGTAATGACGCCCGCGTTTCTTTAACAGAAAGAACGCTTGCCGGAATATGTCCGGCGATGCTGCCAACCAAGCTTCCACCAGTCGGGCGCCAGGACCGGACATAGAGGCAGAAGGTGATATGGGGCAGGCGCCGGATAATCCCCCGACAGAGGATGCGGATAGATTGTCCGCTACAAACTCAGAAGTGGAAAGCGCCATGAATCATAGGCGCCACCGGGCCGTACTCCGCGATGCTTGTTTCTCACCAGAGGCGTTCAACGCCTTCAATTCTGGAGAGGTGTACCTCCGTGCTGCTCAAGATGGTCTAGCCAGAGCCACGGATCAGTATGTAAAGGATGTACGAGTGAGTAAATCTGACAATTTATATGTATCAGTAGCCCCTGAGACTTGAAACAGTTAGCAGAACTGATTTAAGGATAATCTATAATGTGCAGGTTCTTACAGAGAAGAATACTAGGCTGTCCCAGGAGCTGGAGGAATGCAAGACCCAACTGGGGGCCGCTCTTGCCGCATTGCAGGAACAGAAAAAGCCTCCCGCTGGTAACATTTACTTTAAAGAATGGTGATTACCATATATTGTGCGGCATGTCTGCAGATCTAACAATTGATTTTGCAGATGAGTCCGGGACCAGCATGTTATGCGACAGCTAGAGGCTGGCAAACGCGTGCTGAGTAAGGTTATGCTGGAGAAAAACAGTCTTCAAGATGCCAATGTTAAGCTGGACGTTGAACTAAAAGATGTTCGGGGCCAGCTTGCGGACTCCGAGAAGGAGAATAAGCGGCTTCGGCACGGAATTTTTAGTAAGTTCTTGAACGAATCCTACTAAAGGAGTTCGGCAAAGAAGTCGATTAACAGCGTTATGTCTATAGGTATGCTGACGGGTCGTCCCGCGGAGGAAATGCCCGGGTCTGCGGGTGATCTTCTGTCCGAGCTGTCACATCTGCACGAACAAGTTCGGCAGGTGATGCAAGGTGTTGCCCAGGCTTCGTGGCCATCTGTCTCCTTGCCAGAGGGCGTTGCAGAGCTTACGGAGAAGCTCAAGGGAGCACGGCAGCGCCTCCAATTATGGAAGATATCGGCCTGCCGACAGGGTGCCAGAGAGGCCTGGCCCATGGTGAAGACTCGGTATACCAAGGCAAACCCAAATCACATGGCCGAGGTCGGATCTGTGGGGCCCGACGGAAAAGAGATCCCCGTTAGCTTAGTTTATGGGCAAGTAGAATTAGCCGCAAAGTATTCCCAACAGGATTGTAAGCTAGACCGCCTGTTGGATGGTATAGAAGAGGAGTTTAGTCAGTCTGCATGACTATGTAATTAAAGTGACATGTATAGTGCCTTCTAGGCGGATTATGGAGCATTTGTCGTTGCGGACCGTTTCGCTTCAACCTCCGGGCCCGATAGTACGGAGTGAATCCGAATACCCGCTCAGTTATATAAGAACCGGGGTATGCGTGGAGACCAGGCATAGGGGTCATTAGTGCTTTATCAGACAAGTGCCCAACTAGTTATGTTATATTACATGGGTAGTAAGAAACATCTTCCAGGGAGAATAGTTCCGTTAAGGGTTCCTTTCCCTGGGTAAGCATGCCCTAAAGTGCATGTCTAGACTGCGATAAGAAACGCAGAAAAAGCATCTGGGGGCAGATATGGATAATAAATAAAAGTCATCTTTTGTTCACCGACCTAATATTCCCTTAAGAACACTAGCTTTCGGCTTCACCCAGTCTGAGGTACACATCCGGCTGACCTGGCAATAACAATCGCAGAGGTGCTCCCCTTATGCCCTAGCCGAATTAACGGGAACGTAGGGCATAAATACAAGAGCCAGGCAACCCAGCTTGGCCAAAACTTAAGTCATATCGATGCATATAATGGTGAAAAAAGGTACATGCGGAAGTATAACACATGTGTTGGGCGTGAGGCCCAGGTAAATAATTTAAGCTTTTGTGAAAGAAGCCCCCGGGTATGGAGAGTGCGGCTAGCGCATCTGTAATGTACAAGTGAGGCACAAGGTGACCCTTGAAGGCCTAGAGAAATAATAAGAAAAAGAAAGAAAGGGAAACAAGACAGATGATGCATATGCAGAAAATGGACAAAGGGAGGGGACTAACATAGAGTCCGGTGCTAGGCGTAGAATCTTCGGAGCCTGGCTGCGTTCCATGGGTTCGGCTCGAGTCGACTAGTCGATGCATCCCGCAGTCGGTACGCTCCACCGGTTAGAACTTGGTCGATAATGAAGGGACCTTCCCATTTGGGCTCGAGCTTGTTCTTTTTCTTATCCGGCAGGCGTAGAACTAGTTCGCCAACGTTATAAGTTTTGGCCCAAACTTCTCTGCTTTGGTATCTGCGAGCCTGTTGCTGGTAAAATGCGGAACGGGCTTTGGCTACATCGCGCTCTTCCTCCAAGGTGTCTAGACTGTCCTGCCGATCGAGCTCGGCTTCTCTTTCTTCGTACATGCGCACTCGAGGTGAGTCATGAATTATGTCACAGGGCAAGACTACCTCTGCGTCGTACACCATAAAAACGGTGTATATCCGGTACTACAATTCGGCATGGTCCGTAGCCCCCAGAGTACGGAGTCGAGCTCCTCTACCCAGTGCATGTCAGACTCCGTTAAGGAACGCACTAATCTGGGTTTAATGCCGCTCATTATAAGACCGTTTGCTCGTTCGACTTGACCGTTGGTTTGTGGGTGATAGACTGAAGCATAATCGAGCTTGATGCCCATTTTGCTGCACCAGAGTTTTACCTCGTCGGCCGTGAAGTTCATGCCGTTATCAGTGATGATGCTGTGGGGGACGCCGTAACGGTGTACAACCCCGGATATGAAATCTATCACCGGTCCGGATTCGGCTGTTTTAACCGGTTTAGCCTCTATCCATTTGGTGAATTTATCCACCATGACCAATAAGTATTTTTTCTTGTGGGTTCCCCCTTTAAGGGTTCCAACCATGTCAAGCCCCCAGACCGCGAAGGGCCATGTAATGGGGATTGTTTGGAGGGCGGTGGGTGGCATGTGGCTTTGATTTGCAAAGAGCTGGCAACCGGCGCAACGTTGGACCAAGTCATGTGCATCTGCCTGGGCCGTTGGCCAATAGAATCTTGTACGGAAGGCCTTGCTTACAAGAGCCCGGGCTGCGGCGTGATGACCGCCGAGTCCGGCGTGAATTTCTGCCAAAATATTCCGCCCTTCCTCTTCGGAGATGCACCTTTGAAGGACTCCGGTAGTGCTTTTCTTGTACAATTCTCCCTCATGGACCCTGTAGGCCTTGGATCGCCGCACTATGCAGCGTGCCTCATTTTGGTCCTCCGGAAGTTCCTGTCTTGTTAGGTAGGCCAGGAATGGTTCTGTCCACGGGGCAATAATGGCCATTATTTCATGGGCTGAAGGTGTTATTTCGGTGGCGGAGCCTCCGATTGTGTCAGAGAGTTCGGTATCGGGTATTTTGGCCGGGTCCGGACTGTTGTTACCGGTGTCCCCTTCCCATGCTACGGATGGCTTGAAGAGCCTTTCCAGAAATATGTTGGGAGGGACCGCGCCGCATTTTGCGCCGATGCGGGCGAGGATATCCGCCGCCTGACTGTTTTCCCGAGCCACATGGTGAAATTCGAGTCCCTCGAACCAAGCTGACATTTTCAGGACGGCATTTCGATAGGCCGCCATTTTTGGATCCTTGGCGTCAAAATCTCCGTTTATTTGGGATATTGCGAGGTTGGAATCCCCACGTACCTCCAGGCGTTGAATGCCCATGGAGACTGCCATCCGAAGACCATGCAACAGAGCTTCATATTCGGCTGCATTGTTGGAATCTGTATACAATATTTGCAGTTTGTACCGAACGGTATCTCCGGTTGGGGACGTCAGAATGACGCCAGCCCCTAGACCGGCCAGCATTTTAGAACCGTCGAAGTGCATGATCCAATTGGAGTATGCGCCGTACTCTTTAGGGAGTTCGGCCTCCGTCCATTCGGTGACGAAGTCGGCCAGTACTTGCGATTTAATGGCTCGGCGAGGTTTGTATGTTATGTCGAATGGGAGGAGCTCAATGGCCCATTTGGCAATCAGGCCCGTAGCGTCGCGGTTGTTGATAATATCATTAAGTGGCACTTCCGAGGCTACTGTAATCGAACACTCTTGAAAGTAGTGTCGCAGTTTCCGTGATGCCATGAATACCGCATATGCTATTTTTTGGTAATGCGGGTACCGTGATTTGCATGGAGTGAGGACAGTGGATACATAGTATACCGGCTTTTGAAGAGGGAATTTGTGTCCGTCCGCTTCCCGTTCGACAACGAGCACCGCGCTTACAACTTGATGAGTTGCCGCAATATACAACATCATTGGTTCACCGATGTTTGGTGCGGCCAGGATCGGGTTGGTTGCCAGAATGGCCTTTATTTCTTCCAATCCGGTTGTGGCCGCGTCCGTCCACTCGAAGTGTTCGGTGCGCCGAAGGAGGCGATAAAGGGGTAAAGCCTTTTCTCCCAAGCGGGAGATAAAGCGGCTTAGAGCCGCCACGCATCCAGTTAGCTTCTAGATTTGTTTGAGGTCTGTTGGGGTAGCCAAATATGACAACGCTCGGATTTTGGCCGGATTAGCTTCAATACCTCTACTGGAGACAATGAATCCCAGGAGCTTTCCGGCTGGTACGCCGAAAACGCATTTTTCCGGATTGAGCTTGATGTCATATGTTCGGAGGTTGTCTAATGTGAGCCTCAAGTCGTCTATCAAAGAGTCGACGTGTTTGGTTTTGACGACCACATCGTCTACGTATGCCTCTACTGTTTTGCCGATTTGTTTCTCCAGACATGTCTGAATCATGCGCTGATATGTTGCGCCGGCGTTTTTGAGCCCAAAAGGCATTGTGTTAAAACAGAAGGGACCGTATGGCATGATGAATGCAGTTGCGGCTTGGTCGGACTCCGCCATCTTGATTTGGTGGTAACCGGAGTATGCGTCAAGGAAACACAATGACTCGTATCCTGCAGTAGCATCAATGATTTGATCGATGCGTGGGAGGGGGAAGGGATCCTTTGGGCTAGCTTTATTGAGGTCTTTGAAGTCAACACAAAGGCGCCAGGATTTGTCCTTCTTTGGTACCATCACCAGTTTTGCTAGCCAGTCCGGGTGTTTTATTTCTTTGATGAATCTGGCCTCCAATAACTTGGCTAGTTCCTCTCCCATGGCCTGTCTCTTAGGTTCAGAGAAACGCCGAAGAGCTTGCTTGACTGGCTTGAATCCCTTTAGGATATTGAGGCTATGCTCGGCCAGCCTACGTGGGATTCCTGGCATGTCTGAGGGATGCCAGGCGAATATGTCCCAGTTCTCGCGCAGGAACTC
This sequence comes from Triticum urartu, assembly GCF_056163025.1. Lineage (NCBI taxonomy): Eukaryota > Viridiplantae > Streptophyta > Magnoliopsida > Poales > Poaceae > Triticum > Triticum urartu. Next base: position 61,401,954 of record NC_141874.1, on the reverse strand, counting down.
CCTTAGTGCGGCGTCCACGGCGGGGCTTAGCTGTGCCCCGATGGAGGCTGTTTTTGTAGGGTCCGTTGGGTGGACTTGGAATTTGACTATTTCATCCGCTGGTTTAAAAGAGGTGGACTTGGATCTCTTGTCGAGTATCACGTCGTCCCTGTCCACTGTGGAGCGTAGCGTAGTTAATTCCTCGGCCGAGAGGGCTTCGGATAATGCCTCGAGGGCCAATGCGGCTGTTTTGTTTTCGGCGCGGAGTGTTGTGTCCGGATCGCTGGCGAGAGTGATGATTCCGTTGGGCCCGGGCATTTTGAGCTTCATGTACCCGTAATGTGGTATGGCTTGGAAGATTGTGAATGCCTCCCGTCCTAAAAGAGCGTGATAACCACTGCTGAACGGGGCCACTTGGAATGTAATTTCTTCAGACCTGTAATTATCCGGCGTGCCGAATACCACATCTAGTGTGATTTTCCCAGCACAGAGTGCTTCCCGACTGGGGATGATTCCTCTAAAGGTTGTGCTACTTTGCTCAATGCGGCTCCAGTCTATTTCCATCTTTTGAAGAGTTTCCTCATAGATGAGGTTTAATCCGCTGCCGCCGTCCATGAGTACCTTGGTGAGTCGAAAGCCGTCCACGATTGGACTGAGGACCAGTGCGGCTGGTGCTCGGGCTGTTCGGAATTTAGGTTCGTCACTGGCATTGAAGGTAATAGCCGTGTCACTCCAAGGATTTATTGCTGCTACGTGGCAAATTTCGGCCATGCTGCGGAGTGTTCGCTTGCATCTATTATTTGACGTGAAGGTCTCAAAGACCGTTAACACCGTATTGTTGTCCACGGGATGGTGCTCTGTGGTATTTGGGAGGAGTAGATCCTCACCACTTTTGGCCACCTGCCGGAGTATCCAACATGCTCTAAGGATGTGTGTTGGTATTGCATCCGCTGTACTATGAATTTTGTAGGGTCCGTTGAGCCATCCCTCCAGTACGGTTCCTTGCCCCGTAGAGGGCTTTTGCTTTTTGGTAGTTAACCCGGGTGTATTGTGATAATGCACCCTTTTATTTCGGACTGGGTTTGTGTTCAGGGCCGGATTATCCCAAAAGTTTGTTTCGGTTTTCCCGGCACTTTCCATCGCACCGTACTTTCATACTATGGACGCCAAGTCAATGAAGCGTGTTATCTCACGGCGATTTATGGCGTTAAGGATTCCCTTGTCCGTGCAATTATTGTGGAAAAATAAGATTGTGTCTTCCTCGCGACAGTCCTTAACCTTGTTCATCGCAAGGAGGAATCTGGCCCAGTAGTGATGTACTGTTTCCTGGGGCTCTTGCCTGATGTGGAAAAGATCGCTTATGTTTGGGTGGGTGGGTGGAATTGAATTCGAACCCTCACCTGATCTGGGATCCAGGGGCCAAGGAATTTGCAATTTTGAAAGTTTTGGTTCCGGGGTGTGACCCGATAACCCTGGCCCGCTGCCTGACTCTAAGTTCAGGGATTGGGTGTTGTCCTCCCGCGAACGGGCGTCCGGCTCAGAGAGCTCGGGAATCTGGACATAGTTGGTCCTCAAGATGGAGGAAAGGTCGCCGCATTGTTCCTCCACCGCTGCAATATGATGGGTGACCGGCGGAGAGTTAATCTCCCTTTGATCGGGTTTAAGCCCAATCCGATCATAGTCCGTAGCGACTCCCAGGGCGGCGATGCGATCTAAGAGCTCGTTTAAGGAGGCGAGCTCTATTGGATCCATCTGTTCGGCGAGTGCCTATTTGACGTGGAGGCTGTTTTCGATGACCCGAGAAGTTATCGTCGGCGCGGCGGCCGAACAGGCGGTCATGATGAAACCGCCTAGCCAGAGAGTTTGGCCGACAACCAAAGCTCCCTCGACAGTAGTACCGTCTTTAAATACGAGACGAGACATCCTTCCTTCTGGCGACGGCACAGAGGAACTCTCAATGAAAGCACCAATGTCGGTGTCAAAACCGGCGGATCTCGGGTAGGGGGTCCCGAACTGTGCGTCTAAGGCGGATGGTAATAGGAGGCAGGGGACACAATGTTTTACCCAGGTTCGGGCCCTCTTGATGGAGGTAAAACCCTACGTCCTGCTTGATTAATATTGATGATATGGGTAGTACAAGAGTAGATCTACCACGAGATCGAAGAGGCTAAACCCTAGAAGCTAGCCTATGGTATGATTGTATGTTGTCCCACGGACTAAAACCCTTCGGTTTATATAGACACCGGAGAGGGCTAGGGTTACACAAGGTCGGTTACAGAGGAGATATACATATCCGTATTGCCTAGCTTGCCTTCTACGCCAAGTAGAGTCCCATCAGGACACGAGACGAAGTCTTCAATCTTGTATCTTCATAATCCAACAGTCCAGCCAAAGGATATAGTCCGGCTGTCTGGAGACCCCCTAATCCAGGACTCCCTCAGTATTCAAGAAGGGTCTACCAAATATAATGGGACAAAAGCTATCTTGAGGGGAACCAAGAACAAGAAAATCAGCAGGATATTTAACTTTCCCACACAAGACTTCAACATCTCTAACAATCCCAACTGGTGAAGTAGTGTCTCTATTGGCAAGCTTAATTGTGACATCAATCTATTCTATCTCAGCAGGTGCAATATCATGCATAATTTCTTTGTATAAGGAATGAGGTATTGCACTTGCACTAGCACCCATATCAAATAAGCCATGATAGCAATGATCTCCTATTTTAACAGAAATAACAGGCATGCCTACAACAAGTCTATGTTTATTTTTAGTATCAGGCCTAGAAATTCTAGCAGCTTCATCACAGAAGTAAATAACATGCCCATCAATATTATCGGCCAGGAGATCTTTAACAATAGAAATATTAGGTTCAACTTTAACTTGCTCAGGAGGTGTACAAGTTCTAATATTACTTTTACGAACCACAGTTGAAGCTTTAGCATGATCCTTTATTCTAATAGGGAAAGGTAGTTTCTCAACATAAGCAGTAGGAACAATAGGATCATTATAAGTGATAGTCTTTTCTTCAACTTTAATAGGTGCAACTACTTCTACTTCAATAGGAGGATTATATTTAAACCACTTCTCCTTAGGGAGATCAACATGAGTAGCAAAGGATTCACAGAAAGAAGCTACTATCTCAGAGTCAAGTCCATATTTAGTGCTAAATTTACGGAAAACATCGGTATCCATAAAAGATTTAACACAATCAAACTTAGGTGTTATACCTGACTCCTTACCTTCGTCGAGATCCCAATTTTCAGAGTTGTGTTTAATTCTCTCCAATAAATTCCATTTGAATTCAATAGTCTTCATTGAACCAGTACAAGAAGTATCGAGCATGGAGCGATTGTTGTCAGAAAGCCGAGCATAAAAATTTTGAATAGTCATTTCTATTGAGAGCTCATGATTGGGGCATGAATATAACATTGACTTAAGCCTCCCCCAAACTTGAGCGATGCTTTCTCCTTCCCGAGGCCAAAAATTATATATATATAATTACGATCATGATGAACAAGATGCATAGGATAAAACTTCTGGTGAAATTCCAATTTCAATCGCTTATAGTCCCATGATCTCATATCATCACATAGCCTATACCATGTGAATGCATCTTCCTTCAAAGATAAAGGGAAGACCTTCTTCTTGATAACATCATCGGGCATACCTGCAAGCTTAAATAATCCACAAACTTCATCCACATAGATTAAGTGTAAGTCAGAATGCAATGTTCCATCTCCTGCAAAAGGATTAGCTAGCAGTTTCTCTATCATACCCGAAGGAATCTCGAAGTAAACATTTTCATTTTCAGTAGGTCCAGTAGGTTGAGGAGCAACTATTTTCTCTACCAGTCGGGGTGAAGATACCCCGAACAAGCCCCTTAAAGGATTACTTTCCATAGTAACAAGTGACAGTAAATTTCAGCACACTATATAAATTTTTCCTTACCAAATTCCACCTACCAAAGGCGCTTCACTCCCCGGCAACGGCGCCAGAAAAGAGTCTTGATGACCCACAAGTATAGGGGATCTATCGTAGTCCTTTCGATAAGTAAGAGTGTCGAACCCGATGAGGAGCAGAAGGAAATGATAAGCAGTTTTCAGTAAGGTATTCTCTGCAAGCACTGAAATTATCGGTAACAGATAGTTTTGTGATAAGGTAATTGGTAACGAGTAACAAGTAAAAAGTGTAAATAAAGTGCAGCAAGATGGTCCAATCCTTTTTGTAGCAAAGGACAAGCCTGGACAAACTCTTATATGAAGGAAAGCACTCCCGAGGACACATGGGAATTATCATCAAGCTAGTTTTCATCATGTTCATATGATTCGCGTTCGGTACCTTGATAATTTGATATGTGGGTGGACCGGTGCTTGGGTGCTGTCCTTTCTTGGACAAACATCCCACTTATGATTAACCCCCATTGCAAGCATCCGCAACTACAATAGAAGTATTAAGGTAAACCTAACCAAAGCATGAAACATATGGATCCAAATCAGCCCCTTACGAAGCAACGCATAAACTAGGGTTTAAGATTCTGTCACTCTAGCAACCCATCATCTACTTATTACTTCCCAATGCCTCCCTCTAGGCCCAAACAATGGTGAAGTGTCATGTAGTCGACATTCACATGACACCACTAGAGGGGTGACAACATACATCTCATCAAAATATCGAACGAATACCAAATTCACATGACTACTAATAGCAAGACTTCTCCCATGTCCTCAGGAACAAGCGTAACTACTCACAAAGCATATTCATGTTCATAATCAAAGGGGTATTAATATGCATAATGGATCTGAACATATGATCTTCGACCAAGTAAACCAACTAGCATCAACTACAATGAGTAATCAACACTACTAGCAACCCACAGGTACCAATCTAAGGTTTGGATACAAAGATTGGATACAAGAGATGAACTAGGGTTTGAGATGAGATGGTGTTGGTGAAGATGTTGATGGAGATTGACCCCCTCCCGATGAGAGGATCGTTGGTGATGACGATGGTGATGATTTCCCCCTCCTGGAGGGAAGTGTCCCCGGCAGAACAGCTCTGCCTGAGCCTTAGATTGGTTCCGCCAAGGTTCCGCCTCGTGGCAGCGGAGTTTCTTCCCGAAAGCTTGCTTATGATTTTTTTTTCTCGACAAAAGACTCCATATAGCAGAAGATGGGCATCGGAGGGCCACCAGGGGGCCCACGAGGCAGGGCGCGCCCAGGGGGTAGGGCGCGCCCCCCACCCTCGTGGCTGGTGGGTGGCCCCCCCTCTGGTACTTCTTGCGCTCAGTATTTTTTATATATTCTGGAAATAACTTCCGTGAAGTTTCAGGACTTTTGGAGTTGTGCAGAATAGGTCTCTAATATTTGCTCCTTTTCCAGCCCAGAATCCCAGCTGCCGGCATTCTCCCTTCTTATGTAAACCTGGTAAAATAAGAGAGAATAGGCATAAGTGTTGTGACATAATGTGTAATAACAACCCATAATGCAATAAATACCGATATAAAAGCATGATGCAAAATGGACGTATCACCAGCCACACCTTGCCACGCCTAACCTTAGGCAAGTTTGACCAAGTTAGGTAGGTGTTTGGTTCTAGCCACACCTAAGGCAAGGATTTTTTTTTATGAGCAGTGAATCCCACATGTCATAGACACAAAAAGTGTGGCAAGATTCCCTTAGGCAAGCCAAAGTGTGGCTAACAATTTGAGCAACTCAACTAAGGCAAGTATGGCAAGTGTGGCAAAAATCATGTGGCAATATATGGCAAAGCTAGTCACAATCCAAACAGCCCCAAAATCATGTTAATCTGAGGTCGTATGCAACCTGTAGACCAAAACAAGGTCAGAAACAAAAGCTTCAGAGTCATTTCAGACTAATTGAGTTGATTTGACTCGGTCATGACTCGGAAATTCTGAGTGAGATACAGAAGATTACACAAGGTTGGCCACATTCACTCAGTGGGACCGAAGCAAACCACTCCGTGGGACCAGAAAATTGCCAAAGATTCTTATCCAAGTTAGGTTAGGGTTTTTTATGTTTTGGATGGAATTTTGAGTCCTTTTCTTGTACGAGAAGTCCAACCGCCTCATAAATAGATGAGAGGTGACGGCCGATTGAACAACATACAATTGGCAAATCAATATACTACTTTTTACGCTAGTTTTTACATCTCTCCCTTTTTCTTTCTGTCTCGTTCTTCGTGTTGAAGGGCAGCGATCCTCGAGGCTCTAGGGGCAAGCGAATCGACCTAGGGCAGCCCATTGTCGCCGCGTGCCCAGATGGGTCCCTCCCGGGCGCGTGGGGTTTCGAGTGCTCAAAAGCACCTGCCGAATTGCTTGTGTACTGCGCTTTCGGATGGGTCTCCTTCGACGTGAGTTGCAGTGCATCACCCCCGGTGTTGGAGGTACACGGTAACGTGTTCGTGTGCGAACACTATGCTTGATACAGCTGTAGGAGGAACAATCATGGGAAAGCCCATAGAAGATGTCAAGAAGATACTAGATGATATGCAAGAGAACCATGCCCAATGGCATGTTGAGAGAACCACTACCAAGAAGGTGAATGTCATAGAAGAAAATAGCTCAGAGTTAATAACCAAGCTAGAATAACTTATCTCTTTGATGAAAGGTAAATAAGAGGTAAGTGTCAATGCCATCACTAATGAAGATACTAGTGATGTGAATTTTATTGCTCATGATAGCTATAATCCCAATTGGAAAAATAATAGTTATGCTCCTAAACTTCCTTATCCTAATAATGGAGGAGTATAAAATAATTTTAATGGACCTAATGGTAGCAATAGAAATACTCTTGAAGAAACCCTTAAAAGTTTTATTGCTAGCCAGACTAAGTAGAATGAAAACTTCAAGATTATCTTGAAGAATCATGATAACTTACTTGGTCAATTGACCGATAAGGTTGTTGGACTAACAAATGATGTGCAGATACTTAAAGCCAGATCCAAGAATGTGAAGGCACAAGTGGCAAAGAGAGCAGAGAGCCAAAACTTGATTTTGGCCAAGTTTGCAGGTAAACCAGAGACTAACCCGGTTGAAGAAGTTAAAATGGTAAGAAACAACAAAGAGAAAGCTTGGGTACTTGGCACAAGTCATGTGCCAGAATATGATTATACCCTTGCAGATTTTTTCAATATGATATCCATGAAGTATCCACTACATGAGGTAACTAACGATGAGGCATATAATATCTCTGTTGAACAAGTTGCAGCCAAGGTACGTGAACTTGCTGATGAAAGAAAAAAGCTATTCAGTAAGTTACCAGCTAAGTAAGAGGATGCTTTTGAAGCTACTATAGAGATTGAAATAGGATTTAATAAGTTAAGTGTTTTATGTGATCTAGGGGCAAGTGTTTCCCCTATAACCAAATCTATTTATGATAGTCTCAATCTTGGTCCCTATGCTCCGATCCGACGCCTCCCCGTGCCCTCTCTCCTCCATAAATAAATGCATGTCTCTTTGCTCTCATGTTTCGATTTGCCGCGCCTCCACCTCCCCCTTCTCCTCAACCCAACACACCACTTCATCTACAAACGACTATATCTAATGGAGCTCAAGCGGATGGCCGGGCTGAAAGACTTGCTAGTCTGCCCGACGGCGGTTCTTGGTGGCCATAAGTCCGACCATGGTCTCTTCATGCGGCCATCTTCGTGCACAGGCCACGTGTCTTGCTGCGTAGCACTCGTCCTGGCTTGTTGGTTGTCTTCTTTGTAAGAGCATTGCCCTTTTCTCGATCTAATCTTCTTTTAAGGAAATCTTGGCATGATGCCGCTCAAAATGACAAGTTTTTTTTTCGTTAATCTTGTGATGTATATGGATATACTGGATGTGGAGGCAGAGGTGCAAGCAGGAAGTCGCTAGTGGACTATGCTCCTGTCGAGGATCACGTGCCAAGTGACTGGTGTCCGTTTTAGAAGACTCGAACGAGCAAACTCAAGCAAAGGTTAGTGGCAAAATCCTATATATACATATACACCAGCAGTCCATCACTTGATCAATGCTCGCTTCTATTGCTAAAGATGTTTTACTATCAACACTACATTTTTGTTTTCAAAAGTTTGGAGAAGTGGGGAAAATATTTTGTGGTTCTTTGAGTCGTTCACCTTGAGCATCTGTCCTTAAAACACAAACTTGCTTCCAGCAAGGTCAATTAGCCATGATTACTGTTTGTACCCTCCACTTATCCAGTTTTCTCCTTTGACCATCACACAATGTATATTGAATTAAAAAACAGCGAGGACATGATTTTACAGTCTACAACTTAATGCAAGTGAATGAAAATCCGGTGAACAACGGTAAGAAGAATAAGGTACTGACCAGTGTTATTGACTCATGATTTTGTTCATTGTAAATCTTCAAGGCACTAACAGTAATCTCATATTGGAAGAGGTCATGTCTGTCCTTGACTACACAAACACAAAGGAGCTCATCTAGAATTCTGTAGTTAACCCGTCGTGTACCTTTTGTTTGCCCGTAAGCAAAGATACAAACATTGAATCCATCCAACACCCAAGTTGCAAATGGGGCAGTTTTCTCAAAAACATTCTCTGAATATTAGTTGAAGTAGATAAATTGTTAAAAACGCAAGTAATGATGCAAGGTGAGTTGACTATTGAATCAAATTTAAAGACTTCCTTCAATGATGCTTGACCTCTAGAAATGATGCATGATCTTTAGCAATGAGCTCTCCATCTTGTGTAGATTCAAATCAACCGCCACCAAAGCCCCTTCTACTATTTCTTCTGTATATATTTAGTGTCCGACAGTGGCAAAACGCTCTTATGTCACGTAGTAAATGGCAAGTAGCTTTAAATTCAGTTGTCACCATTTGTTGCAGTAACATTGTACAAACTGACATATGAATAAATAAACAGCTAACCTGAGCTCTATAAGCTTGCTGTAAAGATCTTTGTGTTCCTTTTCCTCCTCGTTGAACTTCTCTTTCGGCTCCTTCAACTCACATTCTAAACTTGCATATTGGTTCATTGTAGAAATATGTAGATCACGTTTCCTGACTTTAGTTGGAGCCTTGGAGGTGGATACAGATACAAAAACTGCCTGTCATTAGTATGATATAGTCTTAAAGGGTGCCTATATAACCTTATTTCCTGTTACCGATGAACAAATTTATTGCAACCTTGAAAAAAAACACAAATTTATAATAAAATTTAAACAATAAAACAAGTCCCACTCTGTCAGAGTAGTATAATTATTTGTCAACCATTTAAGCGTAATGAAAGGATTTGTGTATAACTGCTATATTAAGAATCTAAACAATTTTTAATGAAAGAATTTGGTGTTTGAAGAGAAGAGTTGCATTTTCCTTTTCCTAATTAGCCACATATTGGGATGTAATACGGTCTTCAAGTCATCTCTCTAGCACTTTCTCTAAACAGTCGGCTAGGAAGACGTTCGGTGTAATTTCCTTCCATATGAAGTACAAAATACAAGACATGGTCGTGGAGTGACTGTAGTGCCGTTGCGCAGAAAATAGAAGAAGACATGCAGTGTTTTTCTTTTCCAAAATTAGCCATGCGATTCTTCCCCACCCCACCTGTTAAGCTGCCGAAATTTCTAGCCAAAACAGAAACTTCAGGGTGTTGACTGCAAAATGTTAGGCCTGTCCACAATTTTCTTGTAATAACAAAATGGTTTATTTCTTAAGAATTGGTCAACATTGTTTGGATAAATGTTCTCTGTGTTTCTAAAACATGCTCGTCTATATCTGTGTTGCTCCAGACTTGTAAGTTAGGGCGCACAAGTGTCTAGCTATTTTTATGGCCGAGACGTTGATGGTTCAGTTAAGAACAAGGGCAAGTCAACTGGCACCAGCAACTTGCAGGTGAGGGGTGTGTGTCATACCAATGTCAGGTTGAAGGAGATGGTCTGTAGCAAGTGTAAAGAGAATAGTCATAACTCCAAGGACTGCAAAAATCTCTGGAGACTGTTTTACCAAAAAAAAAAGGACTAACTGAACCTCATACCAAAAACTGTTACCTTAATCTACCTGAGACGTCCGTCAGCTGTGAGATCTTGAACATTGTTTTAATTGCAGGATTGTGTCACATAGAAAATTTTCATGCACCACATTCCATTACCGAGTCTCCATTGGCTCCTGTCTCATGAAATGTTTCTCTGGCTACTATGGCACACACCTGATTCTTGATCTTTGATTCAAAGTCAATTCACAGACGTGCTACTTTTCTCCTGCGATGCTCGTCATCAAGGTTGGAGCTGCCTGGTCCTCGTCGTCGCCGGCCGAGTGTGTGGCTTTGGCCAACACGGTTCTCGTGTATCGTTCGTTCGGAGGGGCCTTGATGGGTCGTCTGTGCTAAAGTCGGAGTCCCTTGCTCGAGGAGAGGTGATGACGATGACATTGCAGGCAACCTCAACGGTGTCCTCGCCTCGGCAGTGTGTGTGGGTCTTGTGGGTGCCTGGTCGGCCGGGGTGCCCTTTTTTCTGGGTGTGTTGTAACGGTTTTAGCCCGGTTCTCCGTAAATTAACCGGGCAACTCTCTTCAGCTTTTTTAAGAAATCGAGATCCTCAGGGGTAGAGTTTCCAAAAAAAGAGTCAATTCACAGACATATGATGGGAGTAGAATCATTAGAACTATTTGTCATTTGAATCGCAGAGGCCCTAAAAAGTACAGCAAGAATCCTAATAAACATGTAAACCTTAGCCCCAACCGTGTATATAAGGGGAGGCTAGGGTTCCACTGCCGAAGCACACACGAATCTGGGCGGACACTGACATGCCAGAGAGGTGGTACACGCGCCGTCATTGCCCCACCAAAGTCGTCAGCCTCGGTTCGGGTGGATTTTGCGTCACCAACTTCTTCGAAACTAAGGACTACGATTACCTCTGCAGCCACTATGATTAAGCATAAATCCAGATTTGGTAGGAGTCACGGCACCAACACGATGGTGTCGGTGCTCTGAGTCACATATTTTGAGGCATAAAAGCATCTCTAGCTCTCCCATCAAATCTCTTTTAACTCCCTAAATTTGAGGGGTTAATCCCCTTCCGGCCCTTCCCTCAAACTTGCCTCAAATTTGTGGGGAAAAAGAGCTATTCTCCTAAATTATTCTTCCTCCCGACACTAATTTTCCTTTGGCAGACCCAACAATCGTCGTCCACACTGCCCATCTCCACTGCGACCCTAAAGAGAGCAGTTCTACGAGCTTGGGGCAGATGGATACCGTTTGGTTGCAGTTGACCAGCTAGTACTCATTGAGCACCTCCAGTTTCCTGTTGGACCAATCACAATCTTTTGATAGAACTCAGGTTTTGAGCGCGAAAGAAAATGACCCGTTCAACCTCGCCTAATTTCATGACTTGTATATTGTCATTTACTCCCATATTTTTGTTCAGGAATCTGTTGATACTACTCATTAATGAGATGATAACACATGATAGGTGGGGATACAGAACCAGCAGCTGTTAATTTTGAAAAATTAATTATTCTGAAAAACAAAACAGAAAAATTAATTATCCTCCAATTTTACAGATACTTCAATATACGTATTAAAGATCATGTATTTCCTCCCACATATCCCACATCATAACTCTGGAGGCCTCTATTAAATTTGAGTCATTGGTTTCCTTCCATTTCAGCACATACTGTAATATATGATTCATGCAGGAGATAGAAAAACAATCGTACTACATTGATTTTTCCTCATTGTTCCCAATCGTATATTGTCCATCCCACATAATCTTATCATATCTTCTAGATTTAGCAGAAATTAAACTCATTAATGTTACCAAATGCTCTGGATTTATCAACTGATTAATACTCCCTCGTTCCTAAATATTTGTCTTTCTAGAGATTTCAAATGGTGACTACATACGGAGCAAAATGAGTGAATCTACACTCTAGAATATGTCTATATACATCCGTATGTGGTGACCATTTAAAATCTCTAGAAAGACAAATATTTAGGAACGGAGGAAGTATATGCCAAAAATAAGACAAGACCCATTAATTGTTCGTGCTATATAAAGATTGCCCGGTGATTGATCCTATTCCGGCATTGCCATCATCTTCATCGCCGGTAGCTGTGTGGCTTGAGCTTCGAGGAATGGTGTCGTTCACAAATCTCTCAGTACCACTTCTCTTGCTCGCGATCCTCTTTCCTACGCTCGCACTATGCTATATCAATCCTTTTGGGAAAAAAAAACTATGCTATATCAATCCAGTTGCCACAAGCGTACACCAAAATACCACAAAACCAACTGCTTATCGTGCTTACATCGTGCTCGTCGAGCCACCGCACTCGAATGCCGACGAAGACGCCCATCGCCAGTGGCACAAGTCTTTCTTGCCAAGTTCGTTGACCGGTGAGTCCAACGAGTCGCGCCTTCTCCATTCCTACACCGAGGTGTTCAGTGGCTTCGCCGCGAGGCTCACCAACGCCGAGCTCGACGCTATGGCCAAGAAGCCAGGGTTCGTGCGTGCATTCCCCGATCGGACGCTGCAGCTAATGATCACCCACACGCCGGAGTTTCTTGGGCTAAGGAATGGCACCGGGTTCTGGAACCAGGCTGGCTATGGTAAGGGAGTCATCATTGGACTGCTCGACAGCGGCATCTATGCGGCACACCCTTCCTTCAATGACCATGGAGTTCCGCCACCCCCAGCAAGGTGGAAGGGCTCGTGCGAGGCGGCTCGGTGCAACAACAAGATCATCGGTGCCAAGTCACTCATTGCGGGTGATGACTCTGGTGATGGAGATGGGCATGGTACGCACACCTCATCCATAGCTGCTGGGAATTTCGTAGCCGGTGCGTCATACCATGGCGTGGGCACGGGCACCGCGGCCGGAATTGCTCCGGGTGCTCACATCGCCATGTACAAGGTATGTGTTGCTCGTCGCTGCAAGCAATCTGCCGTACTGGCCGGCCTAGAAGAGGCCATCAAGGATGGGGTGGACGTGCTTTCGCTCTCTCTTGGCAGGGAAACCATCGCCAGCTTCGATCACGACCCCATCGCTATCGGCACGTTTAGTGCCATTTCCAAGGGCATCCTCGTGGTGTGCGCCGCCGGCAACAGCGGTCCACATCGCTATCGGGGCTTCATCGGCAACGATGCGCAGTGGTTGCTCACGGTCGCCGCCGGCTCCATGGGCCGAAGCTTCGGCGTCAGCATCCATCTCGCCAACGGCAAGAGCATCCACGGAGAAGCACTTACCCAGAAAGCGAGTACAAGCTCAAAGTTGCACCCTCTCCTCTACTCCGAGGAACGGCGGTACTGCAATTACGATGGTGATAGTAGCATCGCTGGTAAGATCCTGCTTTGCGAGGACAATTTCTCGAAGGTTCAACAGTCCAAAATCCGCAACATAATGAGCTCTGGCGTGGTAAGCGTGGTGTGTTGTTCAACAACCGAATCTGCGGCTACTCCACCTTTCTTCAGGCTTCCAACTCCAGTATTGTACAGGTGAACACGGCCGACGGCAACGCCCTCATAGCTTACGCCGCGTCGACGGAGAGCAGCTCCGCGGCGTCTCTCGCATACAACGGCACACAGTATGGCGTCCGCCCAGCCCCCGTCGTGGCCTGGTTCTCTTCCCGGGGTCCAAGCAAACATGCGCCGGGCATCCTAAAACCGGACATACTGGCACCGGGCCTCAACATCCTCGCTGCTTGGCCGCCAAGCACGAGCTCTGGACAGGGCCCTTTCAACGTCATATCAGGCACATCCATGGCGACGCCACACGTAAGTGGTGTCGCGGCGCTCATCAAAGCCATCCATCCCGACTGGTCGCCGGCCGCCATCAAGTCTGCCATCCTAACGACGTCGGACATTGTCAACAGTACCGGTGGCTCAATCTTGGACGAGCAATATAGAAAGGCCGACGTGTACGACAAAGGCGCCGGCCATGTGAACCCGGCGAGAGCCGCCGACCCTGGCTTGGTGTATGACCTCAACTCTGTTGACTACTCTGGCTACATCTGCTAGCTCCTTGGTGACAGTGGCCTAGTAACCATTGTGCGCAACTCGAGCTTGACCTGCGCGAAGCTGGCCAAGGTCCAGGAGGTGCAGCTTAACTACCCGACGATAACCGTGTCGTTGACATCGATGCAGTTCACTGTGAACCGGACTGTGACGAACGTCGGGCCAGCGGATTCGAAGTTCAAGGCCAAAGTGGACGTGCCGAGGTCTCTGACAGTGCATGTCGTCCCGGAGACGTTGTCGTTCTCCAAAACCGGAGAGAAGAAGACCTTCAGTGTGTCGGTGAGCGGCCACGGCATGGGCAAAGAGAAGAAGGCCTTGGGCGTGTCTGTGAGCGGCCATGGCTTGGACAAAGAAGGAGTGCACGTGGAGGGAAGCTTGAGCTGGGTATCGGAGAAGCATGCACTACCGGAATAACCCTATATGCCTACGGCCTTATCTATGCCGACAGCTTTTTGTCGGGGCCGTCGGCATACCTCAAGCTACGCTGACAGCCTAGGAAAAGCTGTCGGCATACCTCCATCTATGCCTACGGCAGCCGTAGGCATAGTTAGGCCGTCGGCATATATCGATCTATGCCTACGGTAGCCGTAGGCATAGTTAGGCCGTCGGCATAGATGTGGCCCGGGTGGCTCAGGGACAAACGGCGGGCTGACGCCGTCAAATCTATGCTGACGGCCCTGACAGCGGCCGTCGGCATAGATATTATCTGTATTTTTTATTAGGAGCTGCCACGTGGCAGAGCTATGCCGACGGCAAAGCCGTAGGCATAGTTTTCCACCTATGCCTACGGCCTTGCCGTAGGCATAGCCCCGCCATGTGGCGCCTCCTGGCAGCCCCTGGTCGAGAACTATGCCTACGGCCAGGCATAGATATTATTTGTTTTTATTTTAAATTATTTTATTTTTAAGTTAAAATTTGTTTAATTTAAATCTAACTTATCTAAACTTAAACATACACAAATTATACATCGATTTAGGGTAGAATTTTCCATAGATTATGAATATTCAGTTTGTTTTTGTTTTTGAGTATGTTAGAAATGTGGCCTCCTGTACTTTTGCATATATGTCCTTATGATTTGTTAAAATCATAAGTAATTGATACTTGGATCGATTTTGACAAATTGTATAGGGGTTTTATCAGAATCTTGAAAGGATTCTGTGCTATACTATGTTTCAAATTTGAACAAACTTAAATCGTGTTTGCTTCAGATTTATAGAAAACACCCTTTTGTTTTGACTTTTTTGTATATTTGTCATTTCTTGCCCAAACGAGACAAATTTTATATCTACATCCATCAGATTGTTTCAAGGATTGTTGTTCATGAGGAAACGGCCATGTCGGGTTGACACGAAAGGAATCTTATGGTGGGTTTGGCCCAAACCTTGTTCTCAAGTGTTCCTATAGGCCGACCTATCACAACCAGGTGAAAACGTCCATTGGTCAAAGCTCGTCCGGTGAAAGTCAAAGGCATAGATTTCCGGGTCAACTTGTCCAGGGTTAGGCCGACCGGGGGCCTTCGGGGAAGGGGTAGCAATGCCACCAGAGCATCGCGCCAAGTCCTCATACATGTCGAAAGGTATGGTGCCATGTCTAAAGAGGCAATACGTGGCTCCGGTGTGAGGTTCGACCTCATGAACGACGATGAAATCGAAGTAATCCTTCTGCGGTTTCGGCGTTGCATGAATATTCCTGAACACTTGGAGCGTAATCAATTCATCAGATTTTTACACAGTGCAGACACATATGATATAATATGCATGGCAATTTCTTATATTTTTGTAAGATGCAGGAGTATGTGAAAAAAAATCCCCCACCACTGATTGTTTTCCACGTGTCTACAAGTGTGGTCGGGGGCCTTTGGGGGCTAGCTATGCCACCAAATCTTGCACCAGGTCCTCTTACATGTCTGGAAATGTGTTGTCAGGTGCAAACAAACGACATTCGGCTCCTGGAGTGTGACCCCCCTTCACGGAAGGCGCTGCCGCCGGCACTTGAAGGGGGGAAATGGCCGCATCGGGTCGACACGAGGGGGGGTCCGCTAGTCGGTTGGGCCCAAACCTTGTTCTGAAATGTTCCTATGGGCTGACCTGTCACAACCAGGTGGAAAAGTACGTTGGTCAAAGGTCGTCCGGTAAAAGTCAAAGGCCTAGATCTTCGGGTCAATCGGGCTAGGATTAGCCGGTCGGGGGCCTTGGGGGTAGCAATGGTACCAAAATCGCATTGTGTCTTAATATATGTATACAAGTGCGATGGAGGGTTGAAATAGCCAACGGAGCAATGGGCGGCGCACTTCCTTCACAAAACTGGGCACACTCTCTCTCGATAGTTAGATACTACCTCGGAAATGGTGCAGTTTACAAGAGGCCTTCGGTTAGGCTTATGCGAAATGCGCTCAAACTTTTACCACAACCTACAAGGGCCACATGACGCCACCGTGCTAGGTCTCGAGAATTTCCGGCATCGTATGATTTCCCGTGGATTTTAACGACTAGATCCAGCATGTCGCTGAGGCACATTCACCCTTCGGTGGTGGGGCCTGCCCCTCCTTTGGTTGCACTAGGCCTACACATACCGCAAAGACATCATATATGATTTGACAAACCACTTCTGAACATCATTTCAGGTGGTCGCCATGCAGATCTGTAACTTCCTGCATTGAAACCCTACGGATGCAATAAATGTCTCAAATATTGCAGGCGGCCCCGAAAAATGCCATGTCCTGCCATGTGTCATGTGATGGCCCCATTTGAGATCACGAGAAGTTTCGAGGTCAACGGAGAAACGGGCAACACACTTCCTTCACAAATCGGACAAGTTCTCTCTCGATAGCCATATACTACCTCGGAGATCTTGTAGTTTACAAGCGGCCTACGACCAGGCTTCTGCGAAACGCGCTCAAACTTTTACCACACCCTACAAGGGCCATATGATGACACCGTGCCAGGTCCCGAGGATTTCCGGCATCATATGATTTCCCGTGGATTTTAACGGCCAGATCCAGCATGCCGCCAAGGTACATTCGCGCCCGGGTGGTGGGTCCTGCCCGTCCTTTGGTTGCACTAGGCCTACACGTACCGTGAATACATCATATATGGTTTTACAAACCACTCTTGGACATCATTTCAGGTGCTCGCAGTTTACCAGCGGTCTCCGGTCAGGCTTCTCCGAAACGCGCTGAAACTTCACCACACCCTACCGTGGCGGGCTCGGCCCGGTCGGGAAGCATGGAAGGAGCGAGCCGTTTATACCGATTCCCTTCTCCAAAATAGTTAAGTGTTTACTCGGAATAAGAGGAGAAAATACAATTGCAATAGCTTAAATCTCATTGGTGGAGCAACCTTGAGCAACCTTGAGCTGCCAGGAGCAACCTTGAGCTGCCACGTGACAGGACTATGCCGACGGCAAAGCCGTAGGCATAGTTTCGCCACATGGCAGCTCCTGGTTGGTTGGACTTAGCGACGGCACCGTCAGCTGCCGTCTCGTCCTTTTTTGCCGACGGTGAAACTATGCCGACGGCTGTACGAAAGCCGTCGGCATAGCTGCCTATGCCGACGGCTTTAGTATGCTGACGGTCTGACAAGAGTACGCTGACGCATTCTATGCCGACGGGGATATGCCGACGGCATTGTGGCCTATGCCGACGGCCTTGGGCCGTAGGCATAGCTGCTGATTCCGGTAGTGATGTGGTGCGGAGCCCCATCGTCTTCGTCGTCACAGGCGGTGGTACTGCTCCAGCTCCAGTGCCATCATCATCATCATGAACGATGTCCGTGTCGTGACATGGGTGGATGTTTTTCTTTGTCCATGTTCACTTCCCATGTTTTCCAGTATTATTACTGTTGCGTCAACATAAACACTATATAAATAAATAAACGTCTCATTATGCTTGACTGTACTAATATCAGTAACAAGAAATGTTTACAGAACTTGGTTGGATTTTATGAGTACTTGATTGCTGGATTTGATATCGGGTTCTCTCTTCATAAGTTGCCTGCAACTTTCAGTAGTAGTAGTAGTAGTCGAGGCAAACCCAGTATTACTTGGCAACAAGTACCACTGAATTGTTGATTTTATTGTGGACAAGGCTGTTGACTTGGTGTTCCGATGTAACCGACAGTAATATGAAGTTCATCTTCATAAACTGCAAAAGCTCTCCTCGGGCATTGCTCTTCAGGCAATGGCATGTGATCATCGTAGCACTCCGTACGTGTTGCTGGCAACTGAGTGTTGCCCCTCCAGTCTCATGTCCATGATCATCTATTTATCCGCCGGAGATGTTTGGCAGAACATAATAAGAATTAAACCTGGTTAACTGTAGAAGCCAAGTCGATGTGTTTCTCATAGGTTCCATTGCTTCAGACCTCTGCACCAAGTAGCCCAAATGGATGCTGAAGTAGAGGGTATATTCCCTTGTTTGCAGATACTAGTAAGCTTGTAACCTTAGTCCAAACTTTTCTTATTCATCATACTCCCTCCGTTCCTAAATATTTGTCTTTTTAGAGATTTCAAATGGACTACCACATATGGATGTATATAGACATATTTTAGAGTGTAGCTGCAGTCAACTTATCGGACTGGCAATCATTAAGCATCATTTCTGCAATAACCATAGCCTCAGAGGCAGCAATAGATAGCTCAACCGCATCATTAGCATCTGCCCTAGGGAGCTTTTGAACATCAATTTTCCCCCTAGATGGTTGATGTTTTCTTGCCCCAAGTGGTTCAGTGAAATCCTTGCCACACACACTCTATGGACTCCTAGTTGAGTATCATCCTTAAGGCCTTTAGCCTCTTGCACAGCCTTGATCTCTTGTGCTTGACCATGGACTGAGGAGATGTCCTTGCTAGCCACTCCACAGACTTGTAGTTGCTTATCATTCTTAAGAGTTTTAGCCTCTAGTACAGCTTTGTTCTCTTGTCCTTGACTATCAACATAAGAGCCCTTGAACGGTCCTTTGCATGCACCAGAGTTCTAAATGTGAGAGCTAACAATCGCTTCAACTGAGGAGAGTTGTGCTGCACTTTCTGAAGAAACGTGCAGAGAGAAAGGCAGTACCTGCAGGAAAAATATATTCAACCTATGTTAACAGCACATGACAAGAAGATTATGTTTGTGCAGCAGAGGGAACTGGGAAGAGCCAATTATTTTGGCTGTTACAAGCTGATGTTTGCTACTATACTCCTTGTTCACTCACATTTTAATCCGTCAAGGTGATTGACAATGAAACAACACATGCACAAAGTTTAGAACCCCATTAAAAATCATAAGCACATTTGACATGAAAAGAAAAAAGTGGACAATGAAACAACACATGAAGAATACATACCAAAGTGGACAAATATATACTCGTGAATCCAGATACTCTTTTATTTTACCACTATTAGCAAAAGTAGATCCTCTTTTAGTTGGATACTATTATTGTTAGCTTAATTTTGTAACACAATTGGATGCATGCTCCATCTGCCGAATAAAAAAATAGTTGCTGCAGCGAAATGTTGCAACTGCATCTATACATAGAACAGAAAACAAATAATCTAATATTTGACTACTCAGTTCTCCTCAAACTGAACAAAGATGGAATGGTGATGGGCATATCTTTTCCCGATTAACAGGTTAAAATTATCGTCAATCCTAGGCCGAAATGCACGGACAAATTCACGCCAATAGCTGTGAATCAAAAAGGAAAAAAAATACTCACCTGCTTGTGCAACGAACGACCGAGAATACAGCTGCAAATACTCCTGTGAGTCAAAAAAGAAAAATACTCGCCTGCTTGTGCAAGCATGGGGTCGTACACGATTTATCCAGTAACAGCTGGTGTAGGAACTTATTCTGAATTCTTTGAAACCCAAAGAGCAGTCTAGAAATAATTTATTCTGATCTAGAAACCTCGTTCAGTCTGAAAACAGATAATTAAACGAAAAGAACACATATGTATCAATACAGAGGGAGGTTTGTTTACAACAATGGGTGGAAAATATAGTGCTACATCCCTCTAATAGCATCTATATATAATGGCCATATAGAGATATCATCAATAATAAAATGGATGATAAAGGGAACTGCATGGAGCAACGCACTGCTATAAGATCCTGGAGCAAAGTAAATATATGTACGATCTTCAATCTTGCAGGCATATAATGTGTTGGCTTTGTTTCTCAAGAGTTGTGTAGGTCATCTTAGGAACATCTGGCTTCAGGCTTTCGGCTCTTGACCTCAAACCATTTTCCTTAGTAAATAATCTGCAAATAAATCGACATCGAACTAAGATGGGATAAAAATAAGACTGAATTTCGCTTATAAAATCAAACCACATAGGCGCTCACCAAAGGGTGAATAAATCAATTCTGGTTTCTATGTTACTAAAATCGGATCTAATCCAGATGCATCTCACCTCCAGGCAGGTTAGTCCCAATACCATGTACACTAATGTGAAGAGCATCGTGCAAATTAGGATTAACCATGATGGTTGGGACAAGAGGCTTACATCCCAGGTTGCCGGAGTCCTATTGATGCTGGTACGAAGTGGCCATGTTTTGGCGGAGGTAAACGCAGTTGTAATATTTAACATCTTTGGGCTATCTAGAACACCGCACAATTCATACTATGAAGACATACATTGCTGAACATTCTCATCAAATAAAGTGGAACCACTCACCTTTTTCCTCTCTGCAAGACAATCTCTCCACTTCCAGTATATGCACAAAATAACATTCTGATCGTGTTTGCTATTTCAAAAATCTTCCTCTAGCCTCCATCGTTGTATTCCTGTTATAAATTACAGTTTATAATCGCTAATATGGATATTTTCAGTTTACAGTTTACATGCCGATTATAAATACAGTTAACCATGCAGAGGGCGGAGAAGTGAAATTCTTTCTCAATTTTTAAGGACCCCCTCCCTCGACCCGACCCCGTGCAGCCGCCGCTGGGACGCACCGGGCGGCCACCACCCATCCCCCTCGACCTTGCGCATCTTCCTCCCTCCGCCGCAGCCGGCAACGTTGCTGGGCATCGGCCCTATGGCACGACGGCGGCGGAACTCCTCTCGCATCCGGGGATCTGAGTCGGCGACTGCCAGATCATCACCCCTTGCGACGTGGATGGCGGGCAGGGGCGGTCGGGACGCGTCGAGGAGCTCTGCTGCAGATGGCGAGATTGGCAAGAGGCGGCGGTGTGATAGGCAGACTTGATCTAGGGCTGCTGCTATTATGTCCTCTTCCGCTGCCTCTCGTCGGCCTTGGCGACTGTAACGCCCTCGATGCGGCTATATCTCCCACATGTCGAAGCACGACTTAGAGGCATAACCGCATTGAAAGCAATGTCGCAAGTGAGGTAATCTTCACACAACCCATGTAATACATAAGGGAAAGAGATACATAGTTGGCTTACAGTCGCCACTTCACACAATACATGAATTTAACATTACATCATCCAGATACAATCAAGGTCCGACTACGGAACCAAAATAAAAGAAGACTACCCCAAATGCTACACAGATCCCCGATCGTCCCAACTGGGCTCCACTACTGATCAATTGGAAACGGAACAACATAACGAACATGATCTTCATCGAGCTCCTCCTTGAGCTCGGTTGCGTCACCTGTACGAATTCATCGGCACCTGCAAACTGGTTTTAGAAGTATCTGTGAGTCACGGGGACTCAGCAATCTCACACCCGCGAGATCAAGACTATTTAAGCTTATGGGTAGGAAAGGGGTAATGAGGTGGAGCTGCAGCAAGCATTAGCATATATGGTGGCTAACTTACGCAAATGAGAGCGAGAAGAGAAGGCAAAGCACGGTCGAGAATCTATGATCAAGAAGTGATCCTAGAACAACCTACGTTCAAACATAACTCCAACACCGTGTTCACTTCCCAAACCCCGCCGAGAAGAGACCATCACGGCTACACACGCGGTTGATGCATTTTAATTACGTTAAGTGTCAAGTTATCTACAACCGGACATTAACAAACTCCCATCTGCCCATAACCGCGAGCACGGATTTCGAAAGTTCAAATCCTTGCAGAGGTGTCCCAACTTAGCCCATCACAAGCTCTCACGGTCAACGAAGGATATTCCTTCTCCCAGGAAGACCCGATCAGGCTCGGAATCCCGGTTACAAGACATTTCGACAATGGTAAAACAAGACCGGCAAAGCCACCCAGATGTGCCGACAAATCCCGATAGGAGCTGCACATATCTCGTTCTCAGGGCACACCAGATGAGCAAGACGTCGGGTAGGCCAGCCCAGAGTTGCCCCTGGTAGCCCCGAACATCACTCGGTTGGACCAACACTTAGAGAAGCACTGGCCCGGGGGTTTAATAAAGATGACCCTTGAGCCGGCCGACCCAAGGGAAAGAAAAGGCTAGGTGGCAAATGGTAAAACCAATGTTGGGCCTTGCTGAAGGAGTTTTATTCAAGGCGAACTGTCAAGGGGTTCCCATTATAACCCAACCGTGTAAGGAACGCAAAATCAAGGAACATAACACCGGTATGACGGAAACTAGGGCAGCAAGAGTGGAACAAAACACCAGGCATAAGGCCGAGCCTTCCACCCTTTACCAAGTATATAGATGCATTAATTAAATAAGAGATATTGTGATATCCCAACAAATATCCATGTTCCAACATGGAACAAACTCCAATCTTCACCTGCAACTAACAACGCTACAAAAGAGGTTGAGCAAAGCGGTAACATAGCCAAACAATGATTTGCTAGGACAAGGTGGGTTAGAGGTTTGACATGGCAATATGGGAGGCATGATAAGCAAGTGGTAGGTATCGTAGCATAGGCATAGCAAAAGAACGAGCAACTAGCAAGCAAAGATAGAAGTGACTTCGAGGGTATGGTCATCTTGCATGAGATCCCGCAAGGAAGAAGAACGAGTCCATGAGGAAGACAAACGGACGTAGCCAACGTATCCTCACAAACGCGACGTTATCGGAACTAACCCGAAGAAGTAACACCGGAAAGAAGTAAATAACATAGTAAACAACCATCACATAAACATGGCATGATGCACAATCAAGTATGATGCATGTCCGGTTTAATGAAGCATGGCATGGCAAAATGCACAAACAATCCTACAAATTAAGTGGAGCTCAACATGCAACTCCGTTGCATATTGACGAAACAACACATTCAAGTTATTTAGTTCAATCTCGGTTATGTACCCAACAATATTAAATGTAGTTAAACATGTCAAGAGGTGAAACATAAAGGAATTATCTATCTAAACAATTTAAATGGGGCCGGATATAGCAAACAACAAATCCGGTAAATCCCCATATGCATTTAGCAAATTAATACAAACAACAATTTAAACATTTTAATTGTTGTTATCATGATGCGGATGACATGTGCAAGTTTATGCAATTTTTATTAAAATTTGTCACTTGTCAAAGTGGCGGAAACGAAAGGGGTGCCACGACAACGAATCCGAAAATGATGTCACAACAACATCTCGGTTCCGGTAGCTCATGGAGATACCGGTGCAAAAGGAAAAGTGACGGAAGCGTGTCATGCAAGGACGGTGGGGTGATCCCGGATACCGGGTTCCCACATGCCGACGGCAAGGCAACGAGGAACTCGCAAAGAACAACTCGGACGCGGTGCAACCACGAGCATCTCATACATCACACCACATTCGTTCACGGGCGTCGTCTCGGTGGTTATACCTTCGAAGCGTGCGTTTTCGGGGCGGAACGAGTTTGACGGGATGTAGTTGTTCTCACGACGGTGGTCGTTCACGTTCATTGTGGAAGTAGTCGTTCACGTTCTTAGTGAAAGTAGTCGTGCACGGTTCTTCGACAACGGTCGTCGTACGCGCTCCGAGTTCGTCGGTGGAGGTTCTCACTTGCTCCAGGTTCGTAGGTAGAGGTTCTCGCGATCTCGGCAACGGTAGTAGTACCCGTTTCCGTAGACGTTCGGGGTCGTGGGTAGTTGAGCACAAACGATGTTGGACTTGACGGATCCGAGGCCTCCGGGCGTAGTGGTGCATGTTCGTTTACGGAGAGGTACTTAGCGTTCTTCGTCTCACAATGTAATTGAACTTGGAGCTTCGTGGAACTTGGCGGCTCATCACGTAGATGTACACGAGGTCATACTTGGGTTTCCTGGTGGCGGGCACGAGGTGCAGGAGAGGAAGGTGGGAGGCGACGCTGGACGGCAGAGACGACACGAACTCCTGCTCCTGCGGGACTTCGGCCAGCGGTGAAACTGCTCCGCCTAGTCACGAGGAGGGGAAGCAGCGCAGGCAGCATGGAGCTACGACGGGGTGGTAGCCGGCAACGGCTCCGGTGGCCGACGTGGTTGAGGACGGAGGCAAACGGGCGAGGCTCGCGAGCAGAGGATGCGGGGGATCGAGCGCAGGGAGCTTGAGGCGTTGTAGGCGAGGACGCGGGTCGAGCCGACTTAGGCGCGTGCTCCAGCGAAGGTTGGCCGGCGACGCGTCTGAGGCGAGGGAGGAGCACGTTGGAGCGGGGAGCTCCTCCTGGTCGCGGTGGTCTCCACGACCGGCGGCCTGAAGCGGCGATTCGCGAGGAAGGCGGGCGACGGAGCAAGGTGGTGGCGGGGGCTCTGGCTGGCGTCGGGGACGAGGTTGCAGGAGAGGAAGCAGTCCAGCGGTGGTGGTGGAGGAAGACCAGGCGAGGTCCAGCGACCGGGCGACAGGGCGCGCTGGCGATGGTGGGGATCGGCGAGAGGCTCTCGCTCCTCTCTGGCGCACGAGCAGGGGAAGGAGACGTGGGAGTGAGGGAGATCGAGGAGATGGGGTCGGGCGTGGGGCTTCTGCCTGGCGCGTGAGGAAGAAGAGAACGAGAGGAGGGAGAGATGGATCGAGCCACGGCTCTCCTGGCGGCACAGCGAGGGGAAACGGGAGAGATCGAACGAGGGGAGAGGGAGCGAGGGTTAGGGTTGGAGCCGGTGCGGGCTGGGACTTAGAGAGGGATTAGGAGGGAGGGTTCGGCTGGGCCTGCAGATGGGCCGGCCAGTTGCCGCTTCGGATAAAAAGACCAACCTTTTGCTATTTCTCATATACAGAAAAGTAGACAGGAGGAAAAAGGAAGGAAAGAAATAGCTAGGGGTTTTAGAAAATGTTGAAACTTCTCCTGCTGAGTCTAAGAATTATACTTAGTCCAAGAAAAGAAGTTTCACGCGAAATAGAAGAGTTTAAATCAAACTCATTTAAATTTAATTCAAAAGATTTGAACTAGGACGAGGTTTTAGGAGTATCCAAAAATGTTCGGATTTTTGGAGGAACCTTGGAATATGATGAAAGAATAAATAGCAAAGTTAGAGGCAAAGAGTTGTGATAACAAAGGCATTGAGATTTATTTTGCAAGTGTGTTCCGATGAATTCCAACAAATAGAATATTTAATATAGCTCCCTAATATCGGGAGGATATGTTATAAAGAGAATCACCATGTGAATTCCCTTGGTTTAAATGGACCGAAGATCCATGCAATTTATTTAGTTGAGTTGCAAAAGATTTATGAGATGATGGCATGATGACATGATGTAATGCACATGATGCAACGAACCAAACAAAACACACGACGAAACCCGAAAACCCTGGAAGGCATCTGAAGCTCCGGTCTTGGGGCGTCACAGCGACGGCTCGTGGAGACACTCCAGGTCTGCCACGCATCACGAGGATTATGGCGCTGGTGGCCATCTCCTTCGTCGGAGGTGATCGACATGAGGCTGGGTGGTCGGATCTCGAGATCCGTCGTCTAGTCTCGCCTGCGAGTCGGGGAGACATAGTCGCCGGTGAAAGCCAAGCCAATGGCGGCGTTCTGTGTCGTTACCTTGATGAAGGCATCATCGTCTAACTACTGTCGACCCACTCGTACTGCTCTGTGGGAAACCCTAGGATCTGGTATTCGACGATGGCGGTACTGCGGTGTCGTTTTTCGGAGCATCGTTTGTGGAGCAGGGCTAGAAGATAGAAGCAGGAGGTGGAGCGGCTTTATCTTGCACAGAACTTCGGTGGAGATGTCAAGTCATGCTTGGACGACATGTGCTGCTTTGTGTCATGCCTGGTCGGCAGGTGCTACGCACGACTGGAAAATCCTCGAGTCTGGATGGACGAGCGCAGGGCGATGGTGCCGTTGGGCACCGTGGTGGTGTCGACAAATGGACGAACTGGCAAGGATGATGCGGATCTCTCTCCTGCAGATGGGTCAGCGGTTCGATGATAGTGACAGCTTTTAAAACGTGTGCATGTAGTGTATGTTTTAGGTCTGCTGCACCAGCTGTTGGTTCTGATATGTTATGTGGATAGATCAACGACGACACCGGTTTTAGATATAGGGAGTGAGAGCACTCCACATTATCGAGTTTATAGGTGTGAATGATGGCTTCTGATGGTTTGATGTAGGTTCTTTTTAGATCTTTGTTGAATAATTAATGAAGATGATTGTATGCATCAATTGATGCAGAGGCCGGTAGTTTAAACCTACTTTTTTTAAGAAAATACAGTTAACCGACAGATAGGAATTTCCCTGATGAACTGCTGCTGCAACAACACCCAAAGAGACAGAATCCTAACGCCCTACTAGAGTCTTGTCTACTCCTTCCTCCGTTTCATATTAGTTGTCGATTAAATGGATGTATCTAGCACTGAAATATGTCTAGATACATCTATTTTAGAGACAGCTAATATGGAATGAAGCAAGTACACGCGTACTATGAACAAGCGGTGCGGGTGTGTCTCCCGCCGTCGATGGATCAACCGATCAGAAGGACACCGAGTTGATCCGACATGTAGAGCACCGCATGTCGCCGGAGCTGCTGCTGCCTCTCCCCCGCCTCCTGCTGCGGCAGGAACTGCATCACAGGCTCCAGCTTCTGCAACAGCAAACACAACCATGAAACAGAGAAGAAACTTAGCTCTGATGAAGAGACTTGATCATCAGTGTTCAGAGTCTGTTGTGGTGCTCGGCAGATAGCGTATTTGCGATATGCGAACAGATAGTTGATTATTCGACAGAAATTCGGTCATCTTAACCAAGTGCCACCAGTGGCAACCAACAACTAACGCAAGAATTTAATCTGGGAATGGACATGCAACTTATCCCAATTTCGGAGGCTATTATTAATAGTATCTCCAACACCGACCCCCAAACCGCTGGTATCCAACCAACAATTAACGGAAGAACATTTTGTTTTAAATCTGGGGATGTTTGGATTTTTTTCAAATTGAGTTATAAAAAAAAATCAAAATTTCAAAAGTTGTTCGCTTTTTTCAAACAATGTTCCAACTCTAAGAAATTTGGTCAGATTTCTTAAATTTTGTTCGGACATTTCATAAAATGATTCTGATTTCAAATCTGTTAAAAAAATTTGTCTTCTAAAGAAAGTTTGCATATTTGAAAAAATGTTCGTGTTTCCAAATTAAAGTCTGAATTTCAAAAAAGGTCCTTGTTTCCAATTAATATTTACGGATCCAACAATGTTCCTGCTTTCAAATTTTGATTGAAGTTTCAAAAAATCATTCCAATTGTTCATGTTTTCAAATTTTGTTCCAAATTTCAAAAAAAAAGTTCCCATCTTTCAAAAAAATTGTTCAAAGATTAAAAAATGTTCGTATTTTATAAAAATATTTTAGGTTTACACGAAAAAGGTTGTGTTTTTAAAAAGATGTTTGAGTTTTCAAAAACAGTATTCACAACTTTGAAAAAGATTGGTCCTTCAAGAATACTCACTTAAAAAACTAGTTTTGAAATTTCAAAACTTGTCTCGGATATGTCGTTGTTGATAGTTCTTATGTTCTGCGCTGCCTATTAGCCACCAAACCTCATCAACAAGTGGCTAGCCACGCGCCCTCCCAAGCGAGAGGTCCCATGTTTGAACCCTTCTCCACTCAGATTTTTGGGAGTTTCATGGTTCAAGCTTCAAATGGGCGGGCCCAATCGGTGGGTGCGGGTACGAAGGAGCCTCGATGCTTAGATTATGTGGAGCTGCAGGCATCTCATATTTGTTGCGTAGGTCCACAGTTGTCAACCAAACGCGCACCTCCCTCCCTCGCTATGTGAATTTGTGCTCTAAAAGTAGGGCTGGCTCCCTCTTCAGGTTATGGGAAGGTTCTTCCCAAACCCCTTTTTATTTGTTTCTCTTTTATGTTTATTTTTATTTTCTTTCTTTTTTGTTTCATTTTTAATCTTTGTTTGGCGCATCAGTCGTTGTGCGCAGTCTTCGTTTTCTTCCCAGATACTATTTGGTGCATCATTCGTTGTGAGGATCTCCTTTTTGGCGCAGTGCACAACGCGAATATGCGGAACGCGCACCCCACCCCTCCCCCTTGCAAGCTTTTTCGGGCAGGCCCATCTACTGGGTGGGATGCGCACTACTTTTTTTCCATGTATTTATTTATATTTTTTCTTATTTAAAGTAATTCTTGATTTAAAAAGTTCCGGCTTTTTAAAAAAATGCAAATTTGGGAAAAATAATTAAAGAATCATAAATTGTTCACGATTTAGAAAAATGTCCAGGAAATCATAAAATGTTAGTGGATAAAAAAATTGTAATAGATACGCATTTTCACAAAATGATCATAATTTTGGAAATAATTACGAGGAAATCAAAAAATGTTAAGATTTCCCAAAAATAGGTCGTGTAATAAAAAATTATCATGAATTTAGAAAAAAATGTTTGCAAATTCAAAAAATGTTCCTAAATTTTAGAAAAATCATTTATTTAAAAGTATTCACGAATTTTAAAAAAAAGTTCATGCTTTTCAGAAAATATCTGTTAAAGCAATATTTTTGTGAATTTCATTTTTTGGTGATTCAAAAAAATATCAGTATTTCAAAAAATGTTCGTGAATTCGTAAAAATGATCACAAATTTGTTAAATGTTCATGGTTTCAAAAACAATTCGCGATGAAAAATGTTTCAAATTTCAAAACAATTCACGAATTTCCAAAATTTTAAGTATTTCAGAAAATTTTACCAAATTTGTAAAAAATTGTTTGTGATTTGAAAAAATGTTGAGGATTTCAAAAAAATGATCATTATTTTAATAAAATATTCGCTAATTCCAAAAATTTCATGGTTTCAAAAAAATAGACAAATTTAAATGATGTTTGCAAAATGAAAAATAAAAAGAGTAAACTGAAGTTAAAAGAAAAAGGAAAATAAAAGCAAATAGAAAACAAAGATAGAAAAAAATGACCCTACCATTTTTTCTTTCTTTTTTTTTTGAGGAAAACTACCCGAAATACAGCCAAAGAAATTACTCGGTGCATTCAGATAGCATCAGCGGACGGAGCTCCCTTGGCACGTCTGCAATCATCAGGCACTCTTCATGCCGCCTAGCTCTGGCCGCTAGCTCATGTGCTAGTCAGTTATGCTCCCTCTTGACTGTCCTGACTTGGATTGAGCTGAATGTATGCCATGCATTTTTTATTTCATTGACAATCCAAAAGCATTCAGAGCGACAGGTTCCGTTGCTTCTCAGTTCAGTTGCTATTAGTGTATTGTCAGTCTCAATCATGATCGGTCCATTGTACAGCCTCGCCAGTGCCGTTAGGCCGAGCAGAATAGCCTGACCCTCGGCCTCTTCAACTGTTTTGCTGGGGTTCATCACCTTACATGCAGAGTAGTACACAAGTCCTTTATCATTTCGTGCCACTATTCCGGCCCAGCTTCGACCCGTGTCTGCTAGGAATGCCGCATCAGTATTCAGTTTCAGCACTCCCGGTGGCGGAGCTTCCCACTGGCCAGATGCCCGACCGTGTCCTGTCATTCCATAGCACGCAGGAAGAGTAGCAGACAGAGACCAGCAACACTTCTTTTTATCTCCGACCATAGGCTGTGATAGGTTCCTGATTTCTTCCTCGTACTGCAGCAGGAAGAACACGAAACGTGAGACAGTTTCTTTCCCATCATTATGTACACAGTTCTCTCTCAGAAACCAGGCTCTCCACAGCAGCAGTATGATTTTAATCCTCATCTCTGAATTGTGTTTGTCCAAAAGAATTTGCAGCCAGTCTTTCCCAGTGTACCAAAACTCTTGCTCATCCGGGAGTCACCACTCCTTCCTCATTGCGAATCTAAGTGCAGTACTTTTTGTGCATGATATAACAGCATGGAATTCATCTTCCTCACCATTACCGCAGATTCCGCAGACACTATCATGAACTATAGTACGTCTGCATTTATTTCTTTTAGTTGCCAGAGTGTTAGTCGCGACACGCCATCCGAAAATTTTAATCCTCTCCGGATGTTCATTTTCCAAATGACGTCCCAAATACTCCTATTACCTGCACTGGTAGTCGAGCTTGAGGGTCCCCCATTTGTGTTGTTGTTCAAACTCGCTGCTAGTTTGTAAGCACTCCGTACTGTGAAATTCCCGTTTTTCTCATAGTGCCATGCGATGCAATCCTCCATCTCTGTCGAGGGGATTTTTATTTTATAAATCTCCTCAGCATCAAAGGGGTAAAAAATTCCTCCCGATCAGATCTCTGTCCCAATCTTTCGTCTCCTGGTTGATCAATTGGTTAACCCAACGGAGTCTCGATCTCCTAATGAACTGAGCTGTTTTCAGACCATCCACTCTCGGTATCCACTGGTCCCTTTGAATTTGGATGCTCTTGCCGTTTCCAACTCTCCAAATGAGTCCCTTTTTTAACAGCTCCAAACCCTGCTCACATGCATATGATGGTGGAGATGAAGAGAGAGAAAGAGATAAAAATAATAATAAATAAATAAGAGGGTCCACGATAGGTCAAGTCCTATGAAACAACTGACCAGACATGCCCTTGCACTTCTTTTATTGATACCACGTATGAGCTGAGTATGAGGAGTGCCAGACAGCCCGGGCATTTGAGGAGGCTTTGAGGGATTTTATGAGAGCAACTAGTTGAGGAGCGCTCCTTTGGAAGCCTCCTCAATGATCACATGGGGGTGGGCTGAGAGCGCATCACTTGGCGCGCTCTCAGCCGCCGTACATGTCACGGTCTCAGCCGTCACCACGTGTCGCGCTTTGGGCGCTTCCTGCGGATTTTGTTTTTATATTCTTACATGCGCGTTTTTGGTTTTATTTTTTAATTTTCGGTTTTCTACCGGTCTTTCTTAGCTTTTCAACTAAAAACAAAACAAAAATTGCGTTAAAAATTGTATTTTTTTTCCATGAGAGCCATGGTTTTCTTCTGTAAGAGGCATGGTTTTGTTTCCGCGAGAGGCACAGACGCGCCTCTCGGAAACGGACAAAAAACATATTTTCTCTGTTTTTCCGTGAGAGGCACGGTTTTGTTTGCACAACAGGCACAGCTGTGCCTTTTGAAAACGAAAAAAAAACATGTTTTCTCTTTTTTCTTCTCGTGTCTCTTGGAAACGGCTTCCGAAAAAGGAAAAAACGTGCTCTCGGTTCGATTATTTTGCATGTTTTTTTCATGAAAAAAGTTCTTTAAAACCTATCAACATTGGATCTAGTCTTGAAGATCTCGACGCGATGAATCGGATGATGAAAACGATTTAAGATTTGGACGCTCGGTTTCAGAGACAAAACATTCTGAGTAAACGGATCTAGAAAAAAAGAAAAAACACCCAGGTTGCGACAAGTGGCGCACATGCAGCGTGCTACTTGTCACAACCTGAGGAGGGGGAAGTGATCTTTGGAAGGAGTACTCCTCAATCAGTAATTTCAGAATTTTGTTGGTAGTGTTTTCATTTCTAGCTAAAGTCCAGACAATGGTCCTTTGCATTGGGCGGGTCAATTTGAAGAGCTACTCCTTCGGGCCGTCACTCTTGTGCAATAAAGTATGAACCGGCCCAAATTCAAAGGAAAAAAAACGTCGTACGAACCGACCCAATGGGCTCCGGTGACCCAAAGCGCCGCCTGCTGACCGGTCGCTGAGCTACAGTAAGAAGTCAGGAAAAGATTCTGCAGGAGCTCCCGGCAATAATAAACTAGCGACGCCGTACAGATCCGGCACAGCAGCGCATCGGGGTTTTTTCTACCTGCAGACAATCTGTCGTCAGGTTTATCAATTACCACCACCGTACTTCCCTGATGCTAATCTTAAGTGGAGCAGCAGTGGTACACAAAGTGAGTACGTACTAGTGGTAGTAACTGAACGTGGTGGCGATACAGTGAAAGAAAGAAAAGCTGGTGGTTTTTTCTTTCTGTGGCTCATCGGGAGGGTGATGACTGATGAACGAGCACCCGGTGGCAAAATTTTGTGTTTTGCTGACACTGTCTTGAAAAAAAAAATCGGGATCTAATCCTTTTCTTACCATCAGGGTTCATGGCGGTAGGATATAATAGAGTCTCTTGCGGTAGGGTTGCACACCCTATCAAAAATTTGCCTAAGTACAGAACACAGTGCATGCTAGCACCTACAACCGGACACCTTGACGATAGGGTTGTACAGACTATCGTCAGCCTGTTTGACGGTTGGGATGCTTTCTATCGTCAAGGTCCCAGCTGGTGATAGGTTGTACAACCCTACCAACTACCCGATGATAGCAAAATGGTTAGATCTTTAAAAAAAATACAAATTAGGGTCAAATCTCGATTAGCTTTTAGAAAAGAATAAAAATACGAAATTTTGCCCCGCCCGGTCACCGAAAAGATTCATGATGAGATCATGGATTGGACTCCGCGCCAAGGTGCGTGTGCAATGCCATGCATGGCTACCATCCGGCTCCCGTGCGTACGAGGAGGGCTAGACCAAAAGCTCGTAGCTCGTGAGCTTAATGAGCGCTCGATAGTTCGGCTCGTTAAGCTCGTAACGAGCGAACCGACGATACAGCAGCTAGCGCGGCATGGTGGCGTTACCCTAATCCGGAGCTCGTTGCACAGGAGCCTCCCCGTCGCCGTCGTCTACGTACGTACGTCAATGATGCAGGCCGGTGCATGGCGTGATTAGATCTGAGCCGGGCTGCACACCGGCCTGCCTCGGAGGGCTCGAGGGTGTCCTGGCCATCATTGGGCGGGGCTGCAGGAGTATACTAATACTAGTACTACTACGTACGTCCGGAGACTGACTGAGAGGATAAAGAACTCCCACCAACGCAGTACGTACGTACCCACCGCGTGCGTTGGACCCGCCATGCAATCCATGATCTATCACCTCATCTCATCCCCTCCCCACCACCCCCCACGCAGGCCGGAGAAAAGTCTCCCTCCCTGGATCCTGGCGCACCCAAAGATTCAGCCCGATTGCCCGCTAAAACAAAAGAAAGAGATTCAGATCTCAAGCCTGAAGCTGAAGCAGCTCACCTGAATCCCATCTCTAAATAAAGCATGCAGCCCAAACCCACTCAAAAGACAGAGTTACGCACATTCAATCAGGCCCTTTGATTTGACCCTCCGAACGTTAAACGTGTGTCTACAAATCTACACGGACCAAATTCAGAAACCATAGACAGAGTTAGCAGGGGAATCAAAACGAGTGGTACAAACATGGGAAGGAACTTGAGTCCCTCTCTAGCCTATCACTCTCCATATAATACTACTCCTACCACCACCACTCCTGGTGATCTCAAGCAAAGTTCATCAACTAGTAGTAATTAACTAAGCAGGGTCCATCCATCGCTCAAATCCCTCATAGGCTTTGCCCTTTCCGGAACGGGAGGCAGCCACACACACACAGCCACACACACACACACACACACACAAAGGCGAAATTCTGAAAACTGCAGCGAGAAAGAAAGAAAGGTCGTCGGAATATATAAAGGTCCTGGGCAGTGGTGGTACGTACTCTGTGCATCATAAGAGAAGCTGGAAATGTGGTGCCAGCAGGGTGCCGGTGGGCCGCAACCGGTCTATTTGGAAAGGAATTTGGCCGTCCCATCCCCGTTGCATGTCAAGTTCCCATTGGCTCGGGCCGTATCTGCCAGAGCCCACCCACTCTCCTCCCCCCCTCTCTCTGTCTCGCCGCAGAATTTCTTTATCTCATCTGGTATACTTTCCTATCTCATCTGGTATTCTTTCCATGCAAAGGATGAGTGAGAAATGCTCCAAGGACATGGACGCATGCAGCAAAGCCCAGCGCCGTCCATCACTATGCAGCACTGTCGCTGGTAGAAGTATGCGGATTGTTTACCCGCTTCCGCTTGGTTTTGTACTGCCACGCAAACCGCAGATTCTTTGCCGGGTTTTTGGCAAGAGGCCGGGGGAAAGAAGGCAGGCTTTGTTCTTCATCATACCATCACATGACTGCGTTGCCATGCTTACTCGATACCATTACCGTGCAGGGCTAGAGCATCTACAACCGCGACGTGCTAATTCAGTCGGACGGGCACGCCTCATATTTCTCTCTCCACATCCGCGTATCTCATATCTGGCATCCTATGTTCATACTACACATGCAACGTGATGAGCTACTTTACGTGGTCAAACAACAGACAAAGAAAACAACGTCAAACGGACAACGAAATGCACATAATCGCACTTTACATCATCCAAAAGATCACCAGAGTTCAGGGCCACGCACACACACACACACACACACACACACAAAGGCAGAAATTCTGAAAACAGCAGCAAGAAAGAAAGAAAGGTCGTCGGAATATATAAGGCCAACTCCACTGCGCGACCCCAAACGGACGTCCATTTTGTCCTGTTTTTGTCCCTTTGGGTAGGGATTTGGGGTCGTGTCCGGGCCTGTCCTGGGATGCGGTGGCCGTGCGCCCAGCGCGCGGCTGCATCCTTTTGCCCCATCCTGTCCGTCAGGGCCAAGAAATGACCAAATTTGCATTAAAACTACTTTCGAACCCAAATATTTGTCTGAAAATTAAAATAGTTTTACAACCCAATTGAAATTGTCTTTAATAAAATAGTTTTACAACCAAATCGAAATTGTTTTGACTGAACATAAAATGGAGAAATACATCTATTGGTTGCCAATGTGATCCCACACGTGCTCAACCAAGTCATTTTGAAGATTCACATGAGTGTGCCAATCACGCATCTCACGGTGGAATTGGGCAAACTGTTCAAATGTGGCCGGGTCTTGGTGCAGGGGCTCAATATTTTCACCTTGGTAATCAAATACTTGGTCGAAGATACTCTCATCCCGCTCGTCCTCGACGATCATGTTGTGCATGATCACACAAGCAGTCATCACCTCCCAAAGCTTCCCTTCATCCCATGACAGTGCAGGGTTTCGAACGATACCCCGCCGGGATTGAAGCACACCAAAAGCACGTTCCACATCCTTTCTAACACTCTCTTGCATTTGGGCAAATCTCTTTCTCTTCTCACCTTGGGGTTTCGAGATTGTCTTCACAAAAGTTGACCACTGAGGATATATATACCATCTGCTAGATAGTATCCCTTGTTGTAATGGTGGCCGTTGATCTCAAAGTTGACAGGTGGGGAGTGGCCTTCTGCAAGCCTCGCGAAGACCGGAGAACGCTGCAGCACGTTGATATCATTGTGAGAACATGTCATGCCGAAGAAAGAATGCCATATCCAAAGATCTTGTGATGCCACCGCTTCTAATATGACAGTGCACCCGTTAACATGCCCCTTGTACTGGCCCTGCCAAGCAAATGGACAGTTCTTCCACTCCCAGTGCATACAATCTATGCTGCCAAGCATACCTGGAAATCCTCTAGCTGCGTTGGCCACCAACAATCTCTCTGTATCAGCGGCAGTTGGCTGCCTCAAGTACTCTGGCCCAAAGACCTCGATCACAGCCTGGAAAAACTTGTACATTGACATCAGACATGTTGTCTCACTCATACGCACATACTCATCCACCAGATCGCCTGGAATTCCATATGCAAGCATGCGGATGGCCGCGGTGCATTTCTGATAGGAGGAGAATCCAAGCTTGCCAAGGGCATCCGTCTTGCACTCGAAGTATGGGTCATGAGTAACCACTCCCTCTCGGATACAATTGAACACATGCCTTGCCATACGAAAACGGCGACGAAATTTATCCGGCCTGAAGAGAGGGGTGTTGGCAAAGTAATCTGCATAGAGCAGGGCGTGGCCTCTCTCCCTGTTGCGGTTCAGGTTGGGAGCACGGCCAGGGACTGACTCCCTGTACCGAGGAAGCTGCCGTTGAATATGGTCGTGAACGACCAGTGCAGCCACCACAAGATCGTCATCATCCGACGACGAATCGTCCGATGAACAAAGGAAGTGATGGAAGAAAAACTCGTCTCCACTGTCCATACCTTTGTTGGCAAAAAGTCGAACACCTTGCGGTCGTGGTGGCGAAGAGGCCGCGATGATCACCTCGACGCAGCAGGGTGGTTGCCGGCCGCCTACAGGCCGCTCTGGAGCTCTCGTCGGAATCTGCCTCGGCTGCCGTGGTACGTCGCCGGCAGTCGTGTCCGACTCTGCCACCGGCAAGGACGGCCACGGCCAAACCTCCTCCGATCGACGACCAAAACTACGGCGGAAGCGCGGGCGTGGTGGCGGCCATGTCGAGACGTGGTTTGGTATGGACGGCGGGGGGGCTGCGCGGTGAGGAGGCGGCTGGAGAATAGCGGTGGCGCCGGCGGCGGGGCGGGGCGGGGAGAGAGGGTGAAGCGTTGGGAGCGGAGGGACTGCTAGTGTCCCCGACAGGCGGGTCAGGGGAGGACAAGCGCGCGCGTCCCGCCCGTCCGCGTGGTGTCCGTTTCACCTCAAAACCGGCGCAAGTTTGGGCCGGAAATGGGTCGAAAGCGGACACAAAGCGGACAAAAGTCCGTTTGCTCCCGCGCGCTGGGCCGTCTTTTTTGTCCCTTTTACTCCAAACGTACGGAACCGGACAGGATAGGGTCGCGCGGTGAAGTTGGCCTAAAGGTCCTGGGCAGTGCTGGTACGTACTCTGTGCCGACCCATTCCCGGCCCAAAGTAGGGGTGCTGGTGGGCCGCAACCGGTCTATTTGGAAAGGAATTTGGCCGTCCCATCACCGTTGCATGTCAAGTTCCCATTGGCCCGGGCCGTATCTGCCAGAGCCCACTCTCCTCTCCCCCTCTCTCAGTCTCGCTGCAGAATTTTCTTTTACTATCTCCTTTGGTATTCTTTCCATGCAAAGGATGAGTGGGAAATGCTCCAAGGACATGGACGCATGCAGCAAAGCCCAGCGCCGTCTATGCGTGCACACATGCAGCACTGTTGCTGCGCTTCCGCTTGGTTTTGTGCTGCCACACAAACCGCAGATTCTTTGCCGGGTTTTTGGCAAGAGGCCGGGGGAAAGAAGGCAGGCTTTGTTCTTCATCATGCCATCACATGACTGCATTGCCATGCTTACTCAATGCCATTACCATGCGGGGTTAGAGCATCTAAATAACCTAATTAGGTCCAGATGGGCACGCCTCATATTTCTCTCTCCACTTCCGTGTACCTCATATCCGGCATTCTATATCCATACTACGCATGCAACGTGATGAGCTAGTCTACGTGGTCAAACAACGGACAAAGAAAACGACGTCAAATGGACAACGAAATGCACATAATCGCACTTTACATCATCCAAAAGATCACCACAGTTCATCGCCAGACAAGTTCAACAACTAAAAATGATAATTAAACATAGAGAAAATTCCTTATTTGACACTGTCTTAAAATCTGGTTCCTTATTTGACACTGGAAAAGTTTTTCTTCCCTATTTGACACTAGTCCTAAATTTTATTCCCTATACGACACTTCCGTTCATTTTGAGTCTAAATGACACCTGAAAAGACGATTTTGCCCCTCATGTGGTATGTATGCGCGCGTGCGTGTGCTGTTGCGTGTGTGGGTGCACGCGCACATGTGTGCTGCTGCTGCATGTGTGTGTGCATGTGTGCTGCTGCGTGTGTGTTTGCTACTCCGTGTGTACGTGCGCGTGTGTGTGTGTTGTTGCGTGCCTATGTGTTGCCTGTGTGTGTGCTGCTGCGTGTGTGTGTATGTGGGTGTGTGCTGCGTGCGTGTGTGTTGCTGCGTGTGTGTGTGCTGCGTGCGTGTGTGTTGCTGCGTGTGTGTGTGCGTATGTGTGTGTGTGTGCACGCGCGCATGCGTGTGTGTGCGCGTGCGTGTGTGTTGGTGCATGTGTATCTGTTGATGCGTGTGTGCTTCTACTTTCGCACTGATGCTGCGTGTGTGCGCTATTGCCCCCCACACACATACCACATGAGGGGCAAAAGAGTCTTTTCAGGTGTCATTTAGGCTTAAAATGGACGAAAATGTCATATAGGGAATAAAATTTAGAACTTGTGTCAAATAAAGAAGAAAAACTTTTCCAGTGTCAAATAAGGAAGCAGATTTTAAGATAGTGTCAAATAAGGAATTTTCTCTTAAACATAAGAGTGAGCTTCTTCACGACTTCCTCGCCGAGCCTTTCCCCTTCCGGTCGCCAGCGTAGCTGTAGGCATCCGCGGCTGGTGGAGGATCTTGGTCGTCGGAGGAGTTTGGAGCTGTCGTCGTCACCGTCATCGTGGTCGGAGGAGGAGGGGACTACCAGCCTCTTCATCCCGCGGACGGCCTTGTCCTATTGCCACTTCAGTTTGGCGACCCGAGCCGCCTTCGTCGTTGCCTCCTTCGCCTCCCGCTCCAACTGCTCAATGGCTACCCGGAGGGCCGTTGCGTTCTTCTGCCGGAGGCGGCGAGGGTGAAAGCACAAGTGCTCCCTTGGTGGTTTTGATAATTAATGTTAACATATCTTTTGTTGAACTAATAGTTTTATCTGGTATATTTCAGATAAGTTTAATAGTGGCATGACAAGGACAAGAGGATGGGGAACCCCCTTCAAAGGCTAAGGAAATGGATTGGAAAAAGCTCAAGACTCTACATTTTTTATTAAGTGATCGAAGATCACATTGAGTTCATAGGAAAGTCGATACTATTAAAAGGGGATAAGGTGTTGCTTAATGATCTTTTTGCTCAAGTGCTTAGTGACATTGCTCCAAAATCCTCAACCACTTTCTCCGTTCAAATATGTTCAAACCCTACATTCCAACTCAGCCACACCGGAATTGTCTATCCGGAGCCACCGAGTTCCTCTGGACTTAGCCACTGCCAAACCCTAACAAATCGGATCCACCGATATGGATCACGGTCCTACCGAGATGGCCCACCGAGTTCATCTAGACTTAGCCAGCTCTGTGTTGCTAGTTGCAATTATTTCGGTCCCACCGAGAATTCCAATCGGTACCACCAAGATGGCCTGTCAACTCTCTATTGCCTTATTGCTTCACTTCAGTCCCACCGAGTTGATGCAATCAGTGCCACCGAGACGAGGTTTGCCCTAGCCATTGCACATCGGTCCATCCGAGTTGTTCCAGTCGGTCCCATCGAGATGCCTAACGTTCATATCTTTTACACAGGTCGGTGCCACGCCACCGAGTTGGGTCAA
The DNA here is from genome assembly GCF_056163025.1 of Triticum urartu. NCBI lineage: Eukaryota > Viridiplantae > Streptophyta > Magnoliopsida > Poales > Poaceae > Triticum > Triticum urartu. Next base: position 61,362,708 of record NC_141874.1, on the reverse strand, counting down.
AAGTGTGTAGCTGTTGGATTTTTGTGGAGGCTATATATACCCCTCCACCCCTTCTTCCTAAGTGAAGAGACCCATCAGAACATGCCGACACTTGCACCATTCATTTTCTGAGAGAGAACCACCTACTCATGTGTTGATATCAATATATTTCATTCCTACCATTTGAACCTTGATTTCTAGCCTTCCCCAAGTCGCTTTCCACTCAAATCGTTCTTCTATCATAACCAAATCTGCGTGAGAGAGAGAGTTGAATGTTGGGGAGACTATCATTTGAAGCACAAGAGCAAAGAGGTCATCATCGACACACCGTCTATTACCTTTTGGAGAGTGGTGTCTCCTAGATTGGTTAGGTGTCGCTTGGGAGCCTCTGACATGATGTGGAGTTGAACCAAGAAGTTTGTAAGGGCAAGGAGATCGCCTACTTCGTAAAGATCTACCCGAGTGAGGCAAGTCCTTCGTGGACGATGGCCATGATGGGATAGATAAGGTTGCTTCTTCGTGGACCCTTTGTGGGTGGAGCCTTCGTGGACTCACGCAACCATTACCCTTTGTGGGTTGAAATCTCCATCAACGTGGATGTACGATAGCACCATATATCAGAACCACGTCAGAAATTCTCCGCATCTCCATTGCGTTTGCACTCTCCAATTCCCATCCCTTTATATTCTTGCACTTGCATGCTTTACTCTTTCTGCTGCCCATACTCTTGCTATTTTTGTGTAAAATGTATTGTGTGTCTATTAACATGTGCTAAACTCAACCTTAACTTGAAGGATCTAAAAAAATGTCACTTTTACTTATTAAGGGTCTAACCCCCCCCCTCTAGACCCCTCTTCTCGATCTTTTCAAAGGGTCCATCTCTGCCATCGTGAGCGACCGGCGGCAGTCCTCGGAGAGGAGCCACTCATCCTCGTTGGGCTCCGTCGGCATCCTGCGGCGACGGCGCACGGACCGATTCGCCACTACCCTCTCCCTTGCCCGTTGCCTCTCGCGATGGGTGGCACGCGCCTCCAAGTCAGGAGTGCGTGTGCGGGTCGGCGACGCAGGAACTAGCTAGCACCCACCGCTGCCCACGCGGAGGAGCGGCTAGCCGGGGAAGGGGACGACGCGGGGGCGGTGCGGACTGCTATGTCATGTCGAAGCTGAGAGCGGGTCGGGAGGGTCCAGCTCCGGTGTTCGCGTCGTGCCGGTGCGGGGGAGATGCGGACTGCGATGTCCTGTCGAAGCTGAGAGCGGGTCGGGAGGGTCCAGCTCCGGTGTTCGCGCCATGCCGGTGCGGGAGCTGCGGCGACACTCCAGATCTGGAGCTGTGTCTACGCTCCAGATCCGGAGCTGCTCCCGGTGTCCGACTTGGACCGCTCCAAGGCAACGCGGAGGGCCAGCTCCTCATCATATTCGAGGTCGAAGACGGAGTGGCTGCCGGAGCTCGACATTGCTCTGGATTGGATTGGAATGCGGGAGGGGAGAGGATGAGACGGAGGGAGGGGGCGAGTGGAGTGAGCTAGGGTTTGAAGTTGGACGCCAGGTTAGAGATTTTATGGGATAGCTGTGGGGTCGGTGGTGGGCCGGACCTGTCACGCGGACGCGCCCAGACATACCCGGACCGTCCCTTACCCGCCCTAGATTCGGATGGGATATGAGAGACGCCGGACTGCTCGGGCATTTGAGATCGGTTGGAGGCGTCCGAATGAATCGATTTTTATTATTATTACCGGTTAGTCTACCAGGACGTTTGAAATGTGTTTGGGGCATCCGTGGTCTATAGATGCTCTTAGTCGCTAAACATGCTTGATGCCTAGGTTGATGCACAACTCATGCACTCCCAAGGCACTCCTAGAGCATCTGCCTGCGCGGTTTACAGCTGCTCTCCCTCCATGCTTTTTACGCAAGTGGCGATTAAGAAATGTGTAGGCAACGGGAAAGGAAAGGAAGGAGCCATCAGCCATGGATGCTAATGGCGGCTAGTACAGTGTACTACTCCCTCCGTCTTAAAATATAAGAATGTTTTTAACACTAATATAATGTCAAAGACGCTCTTATATTCTGGAACAGAAGGCTAGTATTTTCTAGGGCTAAGCAGATTTGGGTGTCCCCCTGAATCCCCGACGCCCAGGAGCTCCCCCGAAACGGAAAGATGGCACCGGACGCAGAGCCCCCACGTGGCGCCCATAATCCGCGCTAACCACTCCCCATCCAGCTGCAGATCTGGTTTGCGCCCCGCCACGTGGCCAGCCTCCAGCAACGGCCCAGCCACTTTCGCTGCAGCAACAAAAGAAATGAAAAACACTGCAGGCTTGCAGCTGCAGCAGACGGTCCAGCCAGCCAGCCAGCCAATGCGTATGCGTGTGCGTATGCGTTGCCCGGTCAACAGGTTTCCTCACTGCCGCCGCAGCTATGATTTTTACCGCACTGTAAATCTCGTGAGGTGGCGGGGCAGGCGGTGAAAATCAGGAGTCTGACCGACCGCTGCGACGCTGCATGGCATGCATGCATGGCGATCGTCAGGTCAATAATATGAGCGGGGCGAGGACGAAACAGGAGATGGAAGTAAAGCAGTAGCGCGCCAATTATCGGCGCGGCATTTCGCCGACTGGACCGGACCGGACCGGACGGGGGAGAGAGGATTTCGCTTTGCACACCTCGACCTCGGACGAAGCAAAGCAACAGGAGTTGGCCAATTATTACCTTTTCCACGCACGATTTGATCCTGCGAAATCACTTGTTTAATGGTTTTTGACGTCGGAGGAGAATGCTGACAAGTACACATATGTTTTTTTTTCTTAAATTGCCTTGCAAATTTTGTTGCGTATTTGGTCAGAGTCAAACTACGGTAAACATGTGTTACAACATCAAAATTAATACATGGAGATTCCACACAAAAAAATTGAGGGGTGGATGTGATTTTGTCCGAACTCTCATGCGCACAAACATTTTATTTTCGATAGGCTCTCAAGCCACCCAAGTATTGTTTTTTCATCTGTCATATTTGCTTCATCCTGCTTACCAGAATCCGTCGTACACCTCAGAGCAGGCACCAATTATCGGTTCAAGACTTTGCCGGATGGACCGAACAAGGAAATAGGGCCTCCCCACGCTAAACAGAATCAGTCGTACACCTCAAAGCAACCGAAGGGTAGAAAGCACGCAACAATAGTTCATGCATTATTATCTTCCAATGTACGATTTGGTCTGCTGAAAACACTTTTTTTTAAATGGATGATTTCATCTTTTCAATTTTGAACTTACCTTGCAGAATCCACTTCCCTTTCTCCGAACATGGTAGGAGGGTGCTCTGTATTGAACGATGCATGCATAATTGGTGAACTTCATTAGAGGAGCATGCTTTTCATGTTACCAATCACCCTTTTTTGTGGTCATTGCCTTGGAATTTAATGATCTTTGAATGCTTTTTCTTGGCCCGCTTGGTTTCTAGTGAAATTGTTGAGCATAAGGTAGATTTGCCCATGAAAAGATGCCATGGACTAGCGTATGGTAGGATGGTTTACTTTCTAACCTGAGAAAGTCTCACTAATGTTGCTTCGATCGACTTGGATGTTCTTATGTCTTTGTTGCAGAATTTCCCCAATGACACCAACGACAAACGCCTCCTCACTCATGGGCTCCCCCTTCACCTCCAAGAACACCTACAAACACCATCTTGGCCGAGCTTGATGAAGACTCCAATGCAAACACTACACGCCCATCCAAGATTTCCATCAATGTCATTTTTTTGTTGGCTGCTCTCAAAGTCCAATGGTGTGTGTTGGATGTGATTTTGTCTGAACTCTCATGCGAACAAACATTTTTTTTCTGATAGGCTCTCAAGGCACCCAAGTATTGTTTTTTCATCTGTCATATTGCTTCATCCTGCTTACCAGAATCCGTCGTACATCTCAGAGCAGACACCAATTATCGGTTCAAGACTTTGCCGGATGGACCGAACAAGGAAATAAGGCCTCCCCACACTAAACAGAATCCTGTTGGGGATCGTAGTAATTTCAAAATTTTCCTACGCACACGCAAGATCATGGTGATGCAAAGCAACGAGAGGGGAGAGTGTGATCTACGTACCCTTGTAGATCGACAACGGAAGCGTTTGGTTGATGTAGTCGTACGTCTCCACGGCCCGACCGATCAAGCACCGAAACTACGGCACCTCTGAGTTCTAGCACACATTCAGCTCGATGACGATCCCCGGGCTCCGATCCAGCAAAGCGTCGGGGAGGAGTTCCGTCAGCACGACGGCGTGGTGACGATCTTGATGTTCTACCGTCGCAGGGCTTCGCCTAAGCACCGCTACAATATGATCAAGGTGGAATATGGTGGAGGGGGGCACCGCACACGGCTAAGGAACGATCACGAAGATCAACTTGTGTGTCTAGGGGTGCCCCCCTGCCCCCGTATATAAAGGAGCAAGGGGAGGAGGCCGGCCGGCCCCTATAGGCGCGCCAGGAGGAGTCCTCCTCCTAGTAGGAGTAGGACTCCTACTAGGAGGGGGAAAGAAGTGGGGAGGGAGAGGGAAAGGGGGGGCGCCGCCCCCCTCTCCTAGTCCAATTCGGACCAGGGGGGAGGAGGCGCGCAGCCCACCTCTGGCAGCCCCTCTTTCTCTCCACTAAGGCCCATATGGCCCATTACTTCTCCCGGGGGGGTTCCGGTAACCCTCCGGCTCTCTGGTTTTCTCCGAAATCACCCGGAACACTTCCGGTGTCCGAATATAGCCGTCCAATATATCAATCTTTATGTCTCGACCATTTCGAGACTCCTCGTTATGTCCCTGATCACATCCGGGACTCCGAACTAACTTCGGTACATCAAAACTCATAAACTCATAATATAACTGTCATCGAAACCTTAAGCGTGCGGACCCTACGGGTTCGAGAACAATGTAGACATGATCGAGACACGTCTCCGGTCAATAACCAATAGCGGAACCTGGATGCTCATATTGGCTCCTACATATTCTACGAAGATCTTTATCGGTCAGACCGCATAACAACATACGTTGTTCCCTTTGTCATCGGTATGTTACTTGCCCGAGATTCGATCGTCGGTATCTTAATACCTAGTTCAATCTCGTTACCAGCAAGTCTCTTTACTCGTTCCGTAATACATCATCTCACAACTAACTCATTAGTTGCAATGCTTGCAAGGCTTATGTGATGTGCATTACCGAGAGGGCCCAGAGATACCTCTCCGACAATCGGAGTGACAAATCCTAATCTCGAAATACGTCAACCCAACATGTACCTTTGGAGACACCTGTAGAGCTCCTTTATAATCACCCAGTTATGTTGTGACGTTTGGTAGCACACAAAGTGTTCCTCTGGCAAACGGGAGTTGCATAATCTCATAGTCATAGGAACATGTATAAGTCATGAAGAAAGCAATAGCAACATACTAAACGATCGGGTGCTAAGCTAATGGAATGGGTCATGTCAATCAGATTATTCACCTAATGACGTGATCTCGTTAATCAAATAACAACTCCTTGTTCATAGTTAGGAAACATAACCATCTTTGATTAACGAGCTATTCAAGTAGAGGCATACTAGTGACACTCTGTTTGTCTATGTATTCACACATGTATTATGTTTCCAGTTAATACAATTCTAGCATGAATAATAAACATTTATCATGATATAAGGAAATAAATAATAACTTTATTATTGCCTCTAGGGCATATTTCCTTCAGTCTCCCACTTGCACTAGAGTCAATAATCTAGTTCACATCGCCATGTGATTTAATAGCAATAGTTCTCATCACCATGTGATTAACACCCATAGTCCATATCGATATGTGACCAACACCCAAAGGGTTTACTAGAGTCAGTAATCTAGTTCACATCACTGTGTGATTAACACCCAAAGAGTACTAAGGTGTGATCATGTTTTGCTTGTGAGATAATTTTAGTCACCGGGTCTGTTATATTCAGATCCGTAAGTATTTTGCAAATATTTATGTCAACAATGCTCTGCACGGAGCTACTCTAGCTAATTGCTCCCACTTTCAATATGTATCTAGATTGAGACTTAGATTCATCTAGATTAGTGTCAAAACTTGCATCGGCGTAACCCTTTACGACGAACCTTTTTTTTCACTTCCATAATCGAGAAACATATCCTTATTCCATTAAGGATAATTTTGACCGCTGTCCAGTGATCTACTCCTAGATCACTATTGTACTCCCTTGCCAAACTCAGTGGTAGGGTATACAATAGATCTGGTACACAGCATGGCATACTTTATAGAACCTATGACCAAGGCATAGGGAATGATATTCGTTCTCTTTCTATCTTCTGCCGTGGTCGGGCTTTGAGTCTTACTCAATTTCACACCTTGTAACATAGGCAAGAAACTCTTTCTTTGTCTGTTCCATTTCGAACTACTTCAAAATCTTGTCAAGGTATGTATTTATTGAAAAACCTTATCAAGCGTCTTGATCTATCTCTATAGATCTTGATGCTCAATATGTAAGCAACTTCACCGAGGTCTTTCTTTGAAAAACTCCTTTCAAACACTCCTTTATGCTTTGCAGAATAATTCTACATTATTTCCGATCAACAATATGTCATTCACATATACTTATCAGAAATGCTGTAGTGCTCCCACTCACTTTCTTGTAAATACAGGCTTCACCGCAAGTATGTATAAAACTATATGCTTTGATCAACTTATCAAAGCGTATATTCCAACTCCGAGATGCTTACACCAGTCCATAAATGGATCGCTGGAGTTTGCATATTTTGTTAACACCTTTAGGATTGACAAAAACTTCTGGTTGCATCATATACAATTCTTCTTTAAGAAATCCATTAAGGATTGCAGTTTTGTTATCCATTTGCCAGATTTCATAAAATGCGGCAATTGCTAACATGATTCGGACAGATTTAAGCATAGATACGAGTGAAAAACTCTCATCGTAGTCAACACCTTGAACTTGTCGAAAACCTTTTGCGACAATTCTAGCTTTGTAGATAGTAACACTACTATCAGCGTCCGTCTTCCTCTTGAAGATCCATTTATTCTCAATTGCTTGCCGATCATCGGGCAAGTCAACCAAAGTCCATACTTTGTTCTCATACATGGATCCCATCTCAGATTTCATGGCCTCAAGCCATTTTGCGGAACCTGGGCTCATCATCGCTTCCTCATAGTTCGCAAGTTCGTCATGGTCTAGTAACATGACTTCCAGAATAGGATTACAGTACCACTCTGGTGCGGATCTCACTCTGGTTTACTTGCGAGATTCGGTAGTAACTTGATCTGAAGTTACATGATCATCATCATTAGCTTCCTCACTAATTGGTGTAGTAGTCACAGGAACATATTTCTGTGATGAACTACTTTCCAATAAGGGAGAAGGTACAATTACCTTATCAAGTTTTTTTTTACTTTCCTCCCACTCACTTCTTTCGAGAGAAACTCCTTCTCCAGAAAGTTTCCGAATTTAGCAACAAAAGTCTTGCCTTCGGATCTGTGATAGAAGGTGTATCCAATAGTTTCCTTTGGATATCCTATGAAGATTTACTTCTTTGATTTGGGTTCGAGCTTATCATGTTGAAACTTTTTCACATAAGCATCGAAGTCCCAAACTTTAAGAAATGACAGCTTAGGTTTCTTGCCAAACCATAGTTCATATGGTGTCGTCTCAACGGATTTAGATGGTGCCCTATTTAACGTGAATGCAACTGTCTCTAATGCATAACCCCAAAACGATAGTGGTAGATTGGTAAGAGACATCATAGATTGCACTATATCCAATAAAGTACGGTTATGACGTTCGGACACACCATTATGTTGTGGTGTTCCATGTGGCATGAGTTTGTGAAACTATTCCACATTGTTTTAATTGAAGACCAAACTCGTAACTCAAATATTTGTCTCCGCGATCAGATCGTAGAAACTTTATTTTCTTGTCACGATGATTTTCCACTTCACTCTGAAATTCTTTGAACTTTTCAAATGTTTCAGACTTATGTTTCATCAAGTAGATATACCCATATCTGCTCAAATCATCTATGAAGTTCAGAAAATAACGATACTTGCCGTGAGCCTTAACACTCATCGGACTGCATACATCAGTATGTATTATTTCCAATAAGTCAGTTGCTCGCTCCGGAGAACGGAGTCTTAGTCATCTTGCCCATGAGGCATGGTTCGCAAGCATCAAGTGATTCATAATCAAGTGATTCCAAAATCCCATCAGCATGGAGTTTCTTCATGCGCTTTACACCAATATGACCTAAACGGAAGTGCTACAAATAGTTGCACTATCATTATTAACTTTGCATCTTTTGGTTTCAATATTATGATTATGTGTATCACTACGATCGAGATCCAACGAACTATTTTCATTGGGTGTGTAACCATATAAGGTTTTATTCATGTAAACAGAACAACAATTTATTCTCTTACTTAAATGAATAACCGTATTACAATAAACATGATCAAATCATATTCATGCTTAACGCAAACACCAAATAACACTTATTCAGGTTCAACACTAATCCCGAAAGTATAGGGAGTGTGCGATGATGATCATATCAATCTTGGAACCACTTCCAACACACATCGTCACTTCACCCTTAACTAGTCTCTGTTTATTCTGCAACTCCCGTTTCGAGTTACTAATCTTAGCAACTGAACTAGTATCAAATACTGAGGGGTTGCTATAAACACTAGTAAAGTACACATCAATAACATGTATATCAAATATACTTATGTTCACCTTGCCATCCTTCTTATCTGCCAATCACTTGGGATAGTTCCGCTTCCAGTGACCAGTCCCTTTGCAGTAGAAACACTTAGTCTCAGGCTTAGGACCAGACTTGGGCTTCTTCACTTGAGCAGCAACTTGCTTGCTGTTCTTCTTGAAGTTCCCCTTCTTCCTTCTGCCCTTTTTCTTGAAACTAGTGGTCTTGTCTACCATCAACACTTGATGTTTTTCTCGATTTCTACCTTCGTCAATTTCCGCATTACGAAGAGCTTGGGAATCGTTCCCGTTATCCTTTGCATATCATAGTTCATCACGAAGTTCTACTAGCTTGGTGATGGTGACTAGAGAATTCTGTCAATCACTATCTTATCTGGAAGATTAACTCCCACTTGATTCAAGCGATTGTAGTACTCAGACAATCTGGGCACATGCTCACTAGTTGAGCAATTCTCCTCCATCTTTTAGCTATAGAACTTGTTGGAGACTTCATATCTCTCAACTCGGGTATTTGCTTGAAATATTAACTTCAACTCCTGGAACATCTCATATGCTCCATGACGTTCAAAACGTCTTTGAAGTCCCGATTCTAAGCCATTAAGCATGGTGCACTAAACTATCAAGTAGTCATCATATTGAGCTAGCCAAACGTTCATAGCGTCTGCATCTGTTCCTACAATAGGTCCGTCACCTAGCGGTGCATCAAGGACATAATTCTTCTGTGCAGCAATGAGGATAAACCTCAAATCACGGATCCAATCCGCATCATTGCTACTAACATCTTTCAACACAATTTTCTCTAGGAACATATCAAAATAAACATAGGGAAGCAACAACGCGAGCTATTGATCTATAACATAATTTGCAAAATACTACCAGGACTAAGTTCATGATAAATTTAAGTTCAATTTAATCATATTACTTAAGAACTCCCACTTAGATAGACATCCCTCTAATCCTCTAAGTGATTACGTGATCCAAATCAACTAAACCATGTCCGATCATCATGTGAGATGGAGTAGTTTCATTGGTGAACATCGCTATGTTGATCATATCTACTATATGATTCACGCTCGACCTTTCGGTCTCCGTGTTCCGAGGCCATATCTGTATGTGCTTGGCTCATCAAGTATAACCTGAGTATTCCGCGTGTGCAACTGTTTTGCACCCGTTGTATTTGAACATAGAGCCTATCAAACCCGATCATCATGTGGTGTCTCAGCACGAAGAACTTTCGCAACGGTGCATACTCAGGGAGAACACTTCTTAATAATTTAGTGAGAGATCATCTTATAATGCTACCGTCAATCAAAGCAAGATAAGATGCATAAAAGATAAACATCACATGCAATCAATATAAGTGATATGATATGGCCATCATCATTTTGTGCTTGTGATCTCCATCTCCGAAGCACCGTCATGATCACCATCGTCACCGGCATGACACCTTGATCTCCATCATAGCATCGTTGTCGTCTCGCCAATCTTATGCTTCCACGACTATCGCTACCGCTTAGTGATAAAGTAAAGCATTACAGCGCGATTGCATTGCATACAATAAAGCGACAACCATATGGCTCCTGCCAGTTGCCGATAACTCGGTTACAAAACATGATCATCTCATACAATAAAATTTAGCATCATGTCTTGACCATATCACATCACAACATGCCCTGCAAAAACAAGTTAGACGTCCTCTACTTTGTTGTTGCATGTTTTACGTGGCTGCTACGGGCTTAAGCAAGAACCAATCTTACCTACGCATCAAAACTACAACGATAGTTTGTCAAGTTGGTGCTGTTTTAACCTTCACAAGGACCGGGCGTAGCCACACTTGGTTCAACTAAAGTTGGAGAAACTGTCACCCGCAAGCCACCTATGTGCAAAGCACGTCGGGAGAACCGGTCTCGCGTAAGCGTACGCGTAATGTCGGTCCGGGCCGCTTCGTCCAACAATACCGCCGAACCAAAGTATGACATGCTGGTAAGCAGTATGACTTATATCGCCCACAACTCACTTGTGTTCTACTCGTGCATATAACATCAACATATAAAACCTAGGCTCGGATGCCACTGTTGGGGAACGTAGTAATTTCAAAATTTTCCTACGCACACGCAAGATCATGGTGATGCAAAGCAACGAGAGGGGAGAGTGTGATCTACGTACCCTTGTAGATCGACAACGGAAGCGTTTGGTTGATGTAGTCGTACGTCTCCACGGCCCGACCGATCAAGCACCGAAACTACGGCACCTCCGAGTTCTTGCACACGTTCAGCTCGATGACGATCCCCGGGCTCCGATCCAGCAAAGCGTCGGGGAGGAGTTCCGTCAGCACGACGGCGTGGTGACGATCTTGATGTTCTACCGTCGCAGGGCTTCGCCTAAGCACCGCTACAATATGATCGAGGTGGAATATGGTGGAGGGGGGCACCGCACATGGCTAAGGAACGATCACGAAGATCAACTTGTGTGTCTAGGGGTGCCCCCTGCCCCCGTATATAAAGGAGCAAGGGGAGGGGGAAAGGGGGGGCGCCGCCCCCTCTCCTAGTCCAATTTGGACCAGGGGGGAGGAGGCGCGCAGCCCACCTCTGGCAGCCCCTCTCTCTCTCCACTAAGGCCCATATGGCCCATTACTTCTCCCGGGGGGATTCCGGTAACCCTCCGGCTCTCCGGTTTTCTCCGAAATCACCCGGAACACTTCCGGTGTCCGAATATAGCCATCCAATATATTAATCTTTATGTCTCAACCATTTCGAGACTCCTCGTTATGTCCGTGATCACATCCGGGACTCCGAACTAACTTCGGTACATCAAAACTCATAAACTCATAATATAACTGTCATCGAAACCTTAAGCGTGCGGACCCTACAGGTTCGAGAACAATGTAGACATGATCGAGACACATCTTCGGTCAATAACCAATAGCGGAACCTGGATGCTCATATTGGCTCCTACATATTTTACGAAGATCTTTATCGGTCAGACCGCATAACAACATACGTTGTTCCCTTTGTCATCGGTATGTTACTTGCCCGAGATTCGATCGTCGGTATCTTAATACCTAGTTCAATCTCGTTACCGGCAAGTCTCTTTACTCGTTCCGTAATACATCATCTCACAACTAACTCATTAGTTGCAATGCTTGCAAGGCTTATGTGATGTGCATTACCGAGAGGGCCCAGAGATACCTCTCCGACAATCGGAGTGACAAATCCTAATCTCGAAATACGCCAACCCAACATGTACCTTTGGAGACACCTGTAGAGCTCCTTTATAATCACCCAGTTACGTTGTGACGTTTGGTAGCACGCAAAGTGTTCCTCCGGCAAACGGGAGTTGCATAATCTCATAGTCATAGGAACATGTATAAGTCATGAAGAAAGCAATAGCAACATACTAAACGATCGGGTGCTAAGCTAATGGAATGGGTCATGTCAATCAGATCATTCACCTAATGATGTGATCTCGTTAATCAAATAACAACTCCTTATTCATGGTTAGGAAACATAACCATCTTTGATTAACGAGCTAGTCAAGTAGAGGCATACTAGTGACACTCTGTTTGTCTATGTATTCACACATGTATTATGTTTCCAGTTAATACAATTCTAGCATGAATAATAAACATTTATCATGATATAAGGAAATAAATAATAACTTTATTATTGCCTCTAGGGCATATTTCCTTCAAATCCGTCGTACACCTCAAAGCAATCGAAGGGTAGAAAGCACGCAAAAATAGTTTATGCATTATTATCTTCCAATGTACGATTTGGTCTGCTGAAAACACCTTTTTAAATGGATGATTTCATCTTCTCACTGTTGAACTTACCTTGCAGAATTCGCTTTCCTTTTTCCGAACATGGTAGGAGGGTGATCTTCAGGACACCACATGTGTATTGAAGGATGCACGTATATTTGGTGAACTTCATAAGAGGAGGATGCTTTCCATGTTACCAATCAACCTTTTTTGTGGTCAGTGCCTTAGAATTTAGTGATCTTTAAATGCTTTTTCTTGGCCCGTTTGGTTTCTAGTGAAATTGTTGAGCATAAGGTAGATTTGCCCATGAAAAGATGCCATGGATTAGCGTATGGTAGGATGGTTTACTTTCTAACCCGAGAAAGTCTCACTAATGTTGCTTCGATCGACTTGGATGTTCTTATGTCTTTCTTGCAGAATTTCCCCAATGACACCAACGACAAACGCCTCCTCACTCATGGGCTCCCCCTTCTGTTGGAAATATGCCCTAGAGGCAATAATAAAAGCATTATTATTATATTTCCTTGTTCATGATAATTGTCTTTATTCATGCTATAATTGTGTTATCCGGAAATCGTAATACATGTGTGAATAACAGACACCAACATGTCCCTAGTAAGCCTCTAGTTGACTAGCTCGTTGATCAACAGATAGTCATGGTTTCCTGACTATGGACATTGGATGTCATTGATAACGAGATCACATCATTAGGAGAATGATGTGATGGACTAGACCCAAACCTAAACATAGCACAAGATCGTATAGTTCGTTTGCTAGAGTTTTCCAATGTCAAAGTATCTTTTCCTTAGACCATGAGATCGTGTAACTCCCGGATACCGTAGGAGTGCTTTGGGTATACCAAACGTCACAACGTAACTGGGTGACTATAAAGGTAGACTACGGGTATCTCCGAAAGTGTCTGTTGGGTTGACATGGATCAAGACTGGGATTTGTCACTCCGTATGACGGAGAGGTATCGCTGGGCCCACTCGGTAATGCATCATCGTAATGAGCTTAAAGTGACCAAGTGTCTGGTCATGGGATCATGCATTACGGTACGAGTAAAGTGACTTGTCGGTAACGAGATTGAACGAGGTATTGGGATACCGACGATCGAATCTCGGGCGAGTAACATATCGATAGACAAAGGGAATTGCGTACGGGATTGATTGAATCCTCGACATCGTGGTTCATCCGATGAGATCGTCATGGAGCATGTGGGAGCCAACATGGGTATCCAGATCCTGTTGTTGGTTATTGACCTGAGAGTCTTCTCGGTCATGTCTGCTTGTCTCCCGAACCCGTAGGGTCTACACACTTAAGGTTCGGTGACGCTAGGGTTGTGAAGATATGTATATGCAGTAACCCGAATATTGTTCAGGGTCCCGGATGAGATCCCGGACGTCACGAGGAGTTCCGGAGGTAAAGAATTATATATAGGAAGTGCTGTTTCGGGCATCGGGACAAGTTTCGGGGTTATCGGTATTGTACCGGGACCACCGGAAGGGTCCCGGGGGTCCACCGGGTGGGGCCACCTATCCCGGAGGGCCGCATGGGCTGAAATAGGAGGGAACCCAGCCCATAGTGGGCTGGGGCGCCACCCCCTATAGGCCCATGCGCCTAGGGTTCCACCATGGAAGAGTCCATGTGGTGGAAGGCACCCCTAGGTGCCTTGGGGGGAAGGAAACCTCCCCTTGGCCGCCGCCCCCCCTAGTAGATCTCATCTACTAGGGCCGGCGCCCCCCCTTGGCACCCCTATATATAGTGGGGGGGAGAGGAGGGATTTTACACCAGCCCCTGGCGCCTCCCTCTCTCCTCGTTACGTCTCTCCCTCGTAGTCTTGGCGAAGCCCTGCTTCTGTGACACCCTGCATCCACCACCACGCCGTCGTGCTGCTGGATCTTCATCAACCTCTCCTCCCCCCTTGCTGGATCAAGAAGGAGGAGACGTCTCCCGTCCCGTACGTGTGTTGAACGCGGAGGTGCCGTCCGTTCGGCGCTGGTCATCGGTGATTTGGATCACGTCGAGTACGACTACATCATCACCGTTCTTTTGAACGCTTCCGTGCGCAATCTACAAAGGTATGTAGATGCATTAGATAACTCGTTGCTAGATGAACTCCTAGATGATCTTGGTGAAACGAGTAGGAAAATTTTTGTTTTCTGCAACGTTCCCCTACAGTGGCATCATGAGCTAGGTCTATGCGTAGTTCTTCTTGCGCGAGTAGAACACAATTAGTTGTGGGCGTGGATTTGTCAACTTTCTTGCCGTTACTAGTCTTTTCTTGCTTCAGCGGTATTGTGGGATGAAGCGGCCCGGACCAACCTTACACGTACGCTTACGTGAGACCGGTTCCACCGACTAACATGCACTAGTTGCATAAGGTGGCTGGCGGGTGTCTGTCTCTCCCACTTTAGTTGGAGCGGATTCGATGAATAGGGTCCTTATGAAGGGTAAATAGAAGTTGACAAATCACGTTGTGGCTTTAACGTAGGTAAGAAGACGTTCTTGCTAGAACCCTAATTCAGCCACGTAAAAAACTTGCAACAACAATTAGAGGACGTCTAACTTGTTTTTGCAGCAAGTGGTTTGTGATATGATATGGCCAAAGTTGTGATGAATGATGAATGATCTATATGTGATGTATGAGATGTTCATGCTATTGTAATAGGAATCACGACTTGCATGTCGATGAGTATGACAACCGGCAGGAGCCATAGGAGTTGTCTTTATTCTTTTATATGACCTGCGTGTCATTGAGAAACGCCATGTAAATTACTTTACTTTATTGCTAAACGCGTTAGCCATAGTAGTAGAAGTAATAGTTAGCGAGCAACTTCATGGAGACACGATGATGGAGATCATGATGATGGAGATCATGGTGTCAAGCCGGTGACAAGATGATCATGGAGCCCCAAGATGGAGATCAAAGGAGCTATGTGATATTGGCCATATCATGTCACGTTTAATATTTGATTGCATGTGATGTTTATCATGTTTTGCATCTTGTTTACTTAGAATGACGGTAGTAAATAAGATGATCCCTCATAATAATTTCAAGAAGTGTTCCCCCTAACTGTGCACCGTTGCGACAGTTCGCTGTTTCAAAACACCACGTGATGATCGGGTGTTTTATTCAGACGTTCACATACAACGGGTGTAAGACAGATTTACACATGCAAACACTTAGGTTGACTTGACGAGCCTAGCATGTACAGACATGGCCTCGGAACACAGAAGACCGAAAGGTCGAGCATGAGTCGTACAGAAGATACGATCAACATGAAGATGTTCACCGACGTTGACTAGTCCGTCTCACGTGATGATCGGACACGGTCTAGTTAACTCGGATCATGTAATACTTAGATGACTAGAGGGATGTCTAATCTAAGTGGGAGTTCATTAATAATTTGATTAGATGAACTTAATTATCATGAACTTAGTCTAAAATCTTTGCAATATGTCTTGTAGATCAAATGGCCAACGTAGTCCTCAACTTCAACGTGTTCCTAGAGAAAACTAAGCTGAAAGATGATGGCAGCAACTATACGGACTGGGTCCGGAACCTGAGGATCATCCTCATAGCTGCCAAGAAAGATTATGTCCTACAAGCACCGCTAGGTGATCCTCCCGTCCCACAGAACCAAGACGTTATGAATGCTTGGCAGACACGTGTTGATGACTACTCCCTCGTTCAGTGCGGCATGCTTTACAGCTTAGAGCCGGGGCTCCAAAAGCGTTTTGAGAGACATGGAGCATATGAGATGTTCGAAGAGCTGAAAATGGTTTTTCAAGCTCATGCCCGGATCGAGAGATATGAAATCTCCGATAAGTTCTTTAGCTGTAAGATGGAGGAAAATAGTTCTGTCAGTGAGCACATACTCACTATGTCTGGGCTGCATAACCGCTTGTCTCAGCTGGGAGTTAATCTCCCGGATGATGCGGTCATTTACAGAATCCTCCAGTCGCTTCCACCAAGCTACAAGAGCTTTGTGATGAACTTCAACATGCAGGGGATGCAAAAGACCATTCCTGAGTTGTTCTCAATGCTGAAATCAGCGGAGGTAGAAGTCAAGAAAGAACATCAAGTGTTGATGGTCAATAAAACCACTAAGTTCAAGAAAGGCAAGGGTAAAAAGAACTTCAAGAAAGACGGCAAGGAGGTTGCCGCGCCCGGCAAGCAAGCTGCCGGGAAGAAGCCAAAGAATGGACCCAAGCCCGAGACTGAGTGCTTTTATTGCAAGGGAAGCGGTCACTGGAAGCGGAACTGCCCTAAGTACTTAGCAGATAAGAAGGCCGGCAAAACAAAAGGTATATGTGATATACATGTAATTGATGTGTACCTTACTAGTGCTCGTAGTAGCTCCTGGGTATTTGATACCGGTGCAGTTGCTCACATTTGTAACTCAAAGCAGGGGCTGTGGAATAAGCGGAAACTGGCAAAGGACGAGGTGACGATGCGCGTCGGGAATGGTTCCAAGGTCAATGTGATCGCCGTCGGCACGCTGCCTCTGCATCTCCCTTCGGGATTAGTTTTAAACCTTAATAATTGTTATTTAGTGCCAGCTTTGAGCATGAACATTGTATCGGGATCTCGTTTAATTCGAGATGGCTACTCTTTTAAATCTGAGAATAATGGTTGTTCCATTTTTATGAGAGATATGTTTTATGGTCATGCTCCTATGGTGAATGGTTTATTCTTTATGAATCTCGAACGTGATGCTACACATGTTCATAATGTGAGTACCAAAAGAAGTAAGGTTGATAATGATAGTCCCACATACTTGTGGCACTGCCGCCTTGGTCACATAGGTGTCAAATGCATGAAGAAGCTCCATGCTGATGGACTTTTAGAGTCTCTTGATTATGAATCATTTGACACGTGCGAACCATGCCTTATGGGTAAAATGACCAAGACTCCGTTCTCAGGGACAATGGAGCGAGCAACCGACTTATTGGAAATCATACATACTGATGTGTGCGGTCCAATGAGTGTTGAGGCTCGCGGTGGCTATCGTTATGTTCTCACCCTCACTGATGATTTAAGTAGGTATGGGTATATCTACTTAATGAAACACAAGTCTGAAACCTTTGAAAAGTTCAAGGAATTTCAGAGTGAGGTTGAAAATCAACGTGACAGGAAGATCAAGTTTCTACGATCAGATCGTGGAGGAGAATACTTGAGTCACGAGTTTGGCACACACTTAAGAAAATGTGGAATAGTTTCACAACTCACGCCGCCTGGAACACCTCAGCATAACGGTGTGTCCGAATGTCGTAATCGCACTCTATTGGATATGGTGCGATCTATGATGTCTCTTACCGATTTACCGCTATCTTTTTGGGGCTATGCTTTAGAGACTGCCGCATTCACTTTAAATAGGGCTCCGTCGAAATCCGTTGAGACGACACCGTATGAATTATGGTTTGGTAAGAAACCTAAGCTGTCGTTTCTAAAAGTTTGGGGATGCGATGCTTATGTCAAGAAACTTCAACCTGAAAAGCTCGAACCCAAGTCGGAAAAATGCGTCTTCATAGGATACCCAAAAGAAACTATTGGGTACACATTCTACCTCAGATCCGAAGGCAAGATCTTTGTTGCCAAGAATGGGTCCTTTCTAGAGAAAGAGTTTCTCTCGAAAGAAGTAAGTGGGAGGAAAGTAGAGCTTGATGAAGTATTACCTCTTGAACCGGAAAATGGCGCAACTCAAGAAAATGTTCCTGAGGTGCCTGCACCGACTAGAGAGGAAGTTAATGATAATGATCAAGATACTTCTGATCAAGCTCCTACTGAGATTCGAAGGTCCACAAGGACACGTTCCGCACCAGAGTGGTACGGCAACCCTGTCTTGGAAATCATGTTGTTAGACAACGGTGAACCTTCGAACTATGAAGAAGCGGTGGCGGGCCCGGATTCTGACAAATGGCTAGAAGCCATGAAATCCGAGATAGGATCCATGTATGAAAACGAAGTATGGACTTTGACTGACTTGCCCGTTGAACGGCGAGCCATAGAAAATAAATGGATCTTTAAGAAGAAGACAGACGCGGATGGAAATGTGACCATCTATAAAGCTCGGCTTGTCGCTAAGGGTTATCGACAAGTTCAAGGGGTTGACTACGATGAGACTTTCTCACCGGTAGCGAAGCTGAAGTCCGTCCGAATCATGTTAGCGATTGCCGCATTCTATGATTATGAAATATGGCAAATGGACGTCAAAACGGCATTCCTTAATGGTTTCCTTAAGGAAGAATTGTATATGATGCAGCCGGAAGGTTTTGTCGATCCTAAGAATGCTGACAAGGTATGCAAGCTCCAACGCTCGATTTATGGGCTGGTGCAAGCATCTCGGAGTTGGAACATTCGCTTTGATGAGATGGTCAAAGCATTTGGGTTTACACAGACTTATGGAGAAGCCTGCGTTTACAAGAAAGTGAGTGGGAGCTCTGTAGCATTTCTCATATTATATGTAGATGACATACTTTTGATGGGAAATGATATAGAACTCTTGGACAGCATCAAGGCCTACTTGAATAAAAGTTTTTCAATGAAGGACCTTGGAGAAGCTGCTTATATATTAGGCATCAAAATCTATAGAGATAGATCGAGACGCCTCATAGGTCTTTCACAAAGCACATACCTTGATAAGATATTGAAGAAGTTCAATATGGATCAGTCTAAGAAGGGGTTCTTGCCTGTGTTGCAAGGTATGAAATTGAGCTCAGCTCAATGTCCGACCACGGCAGAAGAAATAGAAGAGATGAGTGTCATCCCCTATGCCTCAGCCATAGGTTCTATTATGTATGCCATGCTGTGTACCAGACCTGATGTAAACCTTGCCGTAAGTTTGGTAGGAAGGTACCAAAGTAATCCCGGCAAGGAACACTGGACAGCGGTCAAGAATATCCTGAAGTACCTGAAAAGGACTAAGGAAATGTTTCTCGTTTATGGAGGTGACGAAGAGCTCGTCGTAAAGGGTTACGTCGACGCTAGCTTCGACACAGATCTGGATGACTCTAAGTCACAAACCGGATACGTGTATATTTTGAATGGTGGGGCAGTAAGCTGGTGCAGTTGCAAGCAAAGCGTCGTGGCGGGATCTACATGTGAAGCGGAGTACATGGCAGCCTCGGAGGCAGCACATGAAGCAATATGGGTGAAGGAGTTCATCACCGACCTAGGAGTCATACCCAATGCGTCGGGGCCGATCAAGCTCTTCTGTGACAACACTGGAGCTATTGCTCTTGCCAAGGAGCCCAGATTTCACAAGAAGACAAGGCACATCAAGCGTCGCTTCAACTCCATTCGTGAAAATGTTCAAGATGGAGACATAGAGATTTGTAAAGTACATACGGACCTGAATGTAGCAGATCCATTGACTAAACCTCTCCCTAGAGCAAAACATGATCAACACCAGAATTCCATGGGTGTTCGATTCATCACAATGTAACTAGATTATTGACTCTAGTGCAAGTGGGAGACTGTTGGAAATATGCCCTAGAGGCAATAATAAAAGCATTATTATTATATTTCCTTGTTCATGATAATTGTCTTTATTCATGCTATAATTGTGTTATCCGGAAATCGTAATACATGTGTGAATAACAGACACCAACATGTCCCTAGTAAGCCTCTAGTTGACTAGCTCGTTGATCAACAGATAGTCATGGTTTCCTGACTATGGACATTGGATGTCATTGATAACGAGATCATATCATTAGGAGAATGATGTGATGGACTAGACCCAAACCTAAACATAGCACAAGATCGTATAGTTCGTTTGCTAGAGTTTTCCAATGTCAAAGTATCTTTTCCTTAGACCATGAGATCGTGTAACTCCCGGATACCGTAGGAGTGCTTTGGGTATACCAAATGTCACAACGTAACTGGGTGACTATAAAGGTAGACTACGGGTATCTCCGAAAGTGTCTGTTGGGTTGACATGGATCAAGACTGGGATTTGTCACTCCGTATGACGGAGAGGTATCGCTGGGCCCACTCGGTAATGCATCATCATAATGAGCTTAAAGTGACCAAGTGTCTGGTCACGGGATCATGCATTACGGTACGAGTAAAGTGACTTGTCGGTAACGAGATTGAACGAGGTATTGGGATACCAACGATCGAATCTCGGGCGAGTAACATATCGATAGACAAAGGGAATTGCGTACGGGATTGATTGAATCCTCGACATCGTGGTTCATCCGA
The DNA here is from genome assembly GCF_056163025.1 of Triticum urartu. Lineage (NCBI taxonomy): Eukaryota > Viridiplantae > Streptophyta > Magnoliopsida > Poales > Poaceae > Triticum > Triticum urartu. The sequence continues at coordinate 61,342,025 of NC_141874.1, read as the reverse complement.
TGAGATCGTCGTGGAGCATGTGGGAGCCAACATGGGTATCCACATCCCGCTGTTGGTTATTGACCTGAGAGTCTTCTCGGTCATGTCTGCTTGTCTCCCGAACCCGTAGGGTCTACACACTTAAGGTTCGGTGACGCTAGGGTTGTGAAGATATGTATATGCAGTAACCCGAATATTGTTCGGGGTCCCGGATGAGATCCCGGACGTCACGAGGAGTTCCGGAATGGTCCGGAGGTAAAGAATTATATATAGGAAGTGCTGTTTCGGGCATCGGGACAAGTTTCGGGGTTATCGGTATTGTACCGGGACCATCGGAAGGGTCCCGGGGGTCCACCGGGTGGGGCCACCTATCCCGGAGGGCCGCATGGGCTGAAATAGGAGGGAACCCAGCCCATAGTGGGCTGGGGCGCTACCCCCTATAGGCCCATGCGCCTAGGGTTCCACCATGGAAGAGTCCATGTGGTGGAAGGCACCCCTAGGTGCCTTGGGGGGAGGGAAACCTCCCCTTGGCCGCCGCCCCCCCTAGTAGATCTCATCTACTAGGGCCGGCGCCCCCCCCCCTTGGCACCCCTATATATAGTGGGGGGGAGAGGAGGGATTTTACACCAGCCCCTGGCGCCTCCCTCTCTCCTTGTTACGTCTCTCCCTCGTAGTCTTGGCGAAGCCCTGCTTCTGTGACGCCCTGCATCCACCACCACGCCGTCGTGCTGCTGGATCTTCATCAACCTCTCCTCCCCCCTTGCTGGATCAAGAAGGAGGAGACGTCTCCCGTCCCGTACGTGTGTTGAACGCGGAGGTGCCGTCCGTTCGGCGCTGGTCATCGGTGATTTGGATCACGTCGAGTACGACTACATCATCACCGTTCTTTTGAACGCTTCCGTGCGCAATCTACAAAGGTATGTAGATGCATTAGATAACTCGTTGCTAGATGAACTCCTAGATGATCTTGGTGAAACGAGTAGGAAAATTTTTGTTTTCTGCAACGTTCCCCTACACCTTCACCTCCAAGAACATCTACAAACACCATCTCGGCCGAGCTTGATGAAGACTCCAATGCAAACACTACACGACCATCCAAGATTTTCGTTAGTGTCATTTTTTTTGTTGGCTGCTCTCAAAGTCCAATGGTGTGTGTTGGATGTGATTTTGTCTGAACTCTCATGCAAACAAACAATTTTTTTCTGATAAGCTCTCAAGGCACCCAAGTATTGTTTTTTCATCTGTCATATTGCTTCATCCTGCTTACCAGAATCCGTCGTACACCTCAGAGAAGACACCAATTATCGGTTCAAGACTTTGCCAGATGGACCGAACAAGGAAGTAGGGCCTCCCCATGCTAAACAGAATCTGTCGTACACCTCAAAGCAACCGAAGGGTAGAAAGCACGCAACAATAGTTAACGCATTATTACCTTCCAATGCACGATTTGGTCTGCTGAAAACACCTTTTTAAATGGATGATTTCATCTTCTCACTGTTGAACTTACCTTGCAGAATCCGCTTTCCTTTTGCCGAACATGGTAGGAGGGTGCTCTCAAGGACACTGCCTCTGTATTGAAGGATGCACGCATAATTGGCGAACTTCATAAGAGGAGGATGCTTTTCATGTTACCAATCAACCATTTTTGTGGTCATTGCCTTAGAATTTAGTGATCTTTGAATGCTTTTTCTTGGCCCGATTGGTTTCTAGTGAAATTGTTGAGCATAAGGAAGATTTGCCTATGAAAAGATGCCATGGACTAGCGTATGGTAGGATGGTTTACTTTCTAACCCGAGAAAGTCTCACTAATTGTTGAGCATGAGAAAGCCTCACTCGCGGGCTCCCCTTCACCTCCAAGAACACCTACAAACACCATCTCCGTCGAGCATGATGAGGACTCCAATGCAAACGCTGCACAACCATCCAAGGTTTCCATTAATGCAATTTTTTTTGTTGGCTGCTCTCAAAGCCCAATGGTTTTGTGTCCTAGAGGCAACACCTTGGGAAAAGCGGAATAACCCTGGCCTCTGCATCATCATGATGCACACATCCATCTTTATAAAAAGAAAAACAGATAGGTCTGAAACATACATAGTACAGTATCAACTAAAACAACAAAAAGAATAAAAAACACCACAAATGATGGGTACAAATGAAAGATGACTTGACTTAAACACACAATCTATTAGTGACATGCCAGCCAAACTGTCATTTTTCAATTTGTGCCTTTTCCCAAGGAATAAGGAAGATCCATATGCCGCTAATGCTAAGTGCCCAACTGGCATCATCAGAGGCCGCTTTGGTGGAGCAAGGCGTGATAATTAGCATCATTAGAGGATAAAACTTTGCCACGGATCTTGCTTACAAGAGAGGCTTTATCCGGCCCTGCCATTGGGCGAGGAAAGATGTGTGTGTGTGTGTGTCCCTTCAAGGCAAAGGTGGGGAGGGGGAGGAGACGTTGTTTCATGCAACGGGAACCAATGAATAAACAAGTGCTGAGCCATCATCACACCCCTCAATGCTCGATTAACTAGGCTTAGTTACGGGCTGCCAGGGCTGATGGAGGCACGAGGAATTTTCCTCCGTGTGGTGTGTGTGTGGCCTGAAGTTGCCATTTCCACTTCGAGCGGTGGCTTTTGTGCCTTTCGTGGGAGTGGATTCCCCTTCCTCGGCCAGGCTTAATTTGAGCACACGAATATGAATATATATGATGGTGTTTGGTTGGCTCCTAGGACAAAATTATATACCTCATCTGCCTACCTGCATGAAGGAAAATAAATAATGGAGGCCAGACATTTTTTGTTTCTCTCTTTTGAATGTTTGTGATAAAACAAGGACGTGAACCCAAGCTGAAAGCCCCAAAATACTCCTTTTGTTATTCAATGAGCTTCCCTTCCCTTCACTCCTCTGGTGTGGCCCAGCCGGCACTCCTCTTATTATTTACCCTGCTCATCATTAGTGTCACTCTCACTCACTGCTCCTACTGTTCACCTCGGCCAAAAATATAATGCCGCTGCCCAAGCTGTAGCACTGTAAAGGCATCATCGTCTCCTCTTTCACCACCAGCTCCAGCTCTCTCTCCCCCTCTCCTCCTCCCCCCTTTAGCACCCCCCCTTCTCCCCCACACGGCCGGCCGGAGCCCCTCTTGCAGCAATCCTAAATTAATACTCTCATCTGCCTCGCCGGATTCTGATCTGGTCCCGGCCGTGGTGAAACAGGCAAGAACTGCACCATTTTCTTTCTTTCCTGTTGCTTGGTTGCGAGATTTTCTCTCTCTCCCCACCTCTTCTTGGCATGCTTAGGATTTGTTTCCGTTGACCGGCCGGCCGAGGTGGTTGCTGTTCTTTCCATCTGTAATGGCGTGTGGTTTCCCTGTTTGACCTGTGCTGGCTGGCTGCAGCTGATCGCGACACGTCAGGCGAGGGGGTGGCTGTCGGAAGCTGGTGCGTGGATGGGAGTTCAGACAATGTCGTCCCTCGGCGGCGGCGGCGGCGGGGGCGGCGGGGGAGGGGCCCTGTCCCGGCAGGGGTCGGTCTACGGCCTCACGCTCAACGAGGTGGAGAGCCACCTGGGCGAGCCGCTGCGGAGCATGAACCTGGAGGACCTCCTGCGCACGGTGCTCCCCGCCGCCGACGCGGAGCCGCGCGGAACCGGGACGGGCAAGAAGACGGTGGACGAGGTGTGGCGCGACATCGAGAGCGCCGGCCCCGGCCGGCAGCCGACGGTGGGCGAGATGACGCTGGAGGACTTCCTCTCGCGCGCCGGCGTGCCCGTCGGCGGCGGGGGCTGCGCCGGCGCGCATTGGCTGCACCAGTACCACCCGCCGCAGCAGTACGTGACCCGGCCCCTGCCGCGGCCCCTCGGCGTGGGCGCCGGCCCCGTGCTGGACGCCGTGTACCAGGGCGGGTTCCTCTCGCAGGCCGGCGGGCGGAAGCGCGGCGCCGCGGTCGTGGGCGGGGACGGCGTCGTGGAGAAGACGGTGGAGCGGCGGCAGAAACGGATGATCAAGAACCGCGAGTCGGCGGCGAGGTCCCGGGCCAGGAAGCAGGTGCGGTCTCTCTCCCGGTCACCTTCTCCGGTAAATAATTCCGCACCCTGAAAAACCGCGTCTTTCTGACGGATTCGCCATGCCTACGGTGCCGTAGGCCTACACGAACGAGCTGGAGAACAAGATCTCGCGGCTGGAGGAGGAGATCGAGCATCTGAAGGAGCTCAAGGTAAAAATAAATAAATCTACATCTCTGGTTAATTCACTTGTGCCTTGGCCGCAGTAAGCCAGTAAGCAGTACGCAAGTCCTGTGCCACTAGTCAAAGGCCAATCAGGACGAGAATGTGCTGTACTGGTCATAATAGATGCCGACCACTTCCAAACTTCCTGCTCCGGCTGCTCCAAACAGTGGTGTGATCTTGTCTGAATGTCATAATTTTTCATCTATGAACCTCATTATTAGTGTGAACTTTTTTCATTGTTAGTGTAAGCTAGGAGATTAAACCTCTTAATCTAAGCCTCCTATCTCGATTCCTGGACTGAACTGCTGCTGGCATTTGTTGGCTTACTGCCGAGCACCACAACAGACTCTGAAGTCTGAACACTGTTGATCAAGTCTCTTCGTCGGAGCTAAGTTTCTTTTTCGTCTCATGGTTGTGTTTGGTGTTGCAGAAGCTGGAGCCGGTGATGCAGTTCCTGCCGCAGCAGGAGGCGGGGGAGAGGCAGCAGCAGCTCCGGCGGCACGCGGTGCTCTACATGCCCCAGCCGGAGGCGGAGCCGAAGCAGCACCGGCACCAGCTCCGGCGGATCAACTCGGCCTCCTTCTGATCGATGGATCGATCGACGGCGAGAGAGAGACACGCCCGCACCGCCACCGCCACCGCCTTGTTCATAGTACGCGCGTAGTAGCCAAGACTCTCTCTCTAGTAGAGTAGTAGGGCGTTAGGAATCTGTACTACCTGGGATGAAACGCTGAGTGAGAAGAACATCAGCTAATCTAAACCAACTCTCTTAAATATATGTGTGCAGTGCAGTCTGTCTCTTTGGGTTGCAAGTTCGTTTCTGGTTGGGTGCTGTTGCAGCACCAATCAGTGCATCTTTCTTGGATAAGGAATTCCTTACTACTCATGGAAATTCTTTAACTGCCGGTTACTGAACATTGCACGCTGAAAATGTCCACACACTCAAGCGATTGTAAACTGTCCTCCCTCCATCCCAATTTATAATCTGCAACACTTGTGAAGTAACACCGGGAGGGGGATGTTAACATATCGACACTTGATGCTCTTTCTTGATTTCTACTTCCGCGGCCTTAAACATTGCGAAGAGCCCATGGATTGTTTTCTTCATCCCTTGCATATTATAGTTCTCTTGTAGCTTGATGGCAATGACTGAAAAACCCTATCAATTGCTACTTCATCCGAAAGATTAACTCTGAACTGATTCAAGCAGTTGAAGTACCCATGCATTTTGAGTACGTGCTCGCTAATGGAGTTGTTCTCTTCCATCTTGCAGCTAAAGAACTTGTCGGTGGCGTCATACCTCTAAACCCGGGCGTGAGCCTCAAATACCAATTTCAACTCCTGAAACATTTCATATGCTCTGTGGTGCTCAAAACATATTTGGAGCCCCGGTTCTAAGCCGTAAAATATATGGCGCACTGAACTACCGAGTAGTCATCAAAACGTGCCTGCCAGACGTTCACAACATCCACAGACGACGCTGGAAGGGGTGGCGCACCGAGCGGTGCATCAAAGACATAAGCCTTCTGTGCAACAGTGAGGATAATCCTCAAATCACAGACCCAGTCCGCATAATTGCTTCCATCAGTTTTCAACTTAGCTTTCTCTAGGAACGCATTAAAATTCAGGGAGCTACAGCGCGAGCCATTGATCTACAACATTAGTTTGCAAAGACATTAAGACTATGTTCATGATAATGGGTTCAGTTAATCAAATTACTATGAACTCCCACTTAAATCAACATCCCTCAAGTTGTCTAAGTGTTCACACAATCCATATTAACGAACCCATGTTCGATCATCACGTGAGATGGGGTGGTAATTAACGGTGAACATCTCCATGTTGATCATATCTACTATATGACTCGTGTTCGAATCAACGGTGAAATTCTTTAACTGCCGGTTACTGAACATTGCACGCTAAAAATGTGCACACACTCAAGCGATTGTAAACTGTACTCCCTCCATCCCACAATGTAAGACGTTTTTTGACACGAGATTAGTATTAAAAAATGTCTTACATTATGGGACGGAGGGAGTAATTTATAATCTGCAACACTTGTGAAGTAACACTCGGAGGGGGATGTTAACATATCGACACTTGATGTTCTTTCTTGATTTCTACCTCCGCGGCCTTAAGCATTGCGAAGAGCATTGGTAAGATAGCTCTGGAAGTTGCCTTTGGAGACGATCATGACTCTAGATCAGAGACTCTGACCTTTGAAGTGGTGAAAATCAAGAGCCCTTATCATGCTCTGTTTGGATGGCCGGCTTATGCTAAGTTCATGGCCAGACCCTGTTATGTTTATCTGCAACTCAAGATGCCGGGTCATAAGGGGACCATTACAGTTCATGGGAGCCGTAGGATAGCCCTGAAATGTGAAGAAGGAGATGCAGCCTATGCTGAGTCGGTTTGTGCAACGAGCTAAAATTTTACAAAGACAATGTTGACCCGGCAGATATGACGTCTTTGAAAAAGTCAACCACAAAGCATGATCCGGTTCTCAAGTTTAAGTCAGCAGACGATACCAAGATGGTTAATTTTGTCCTTGGCGACTCATCCAAGCAGTTCAGCATGAGTGCTAATCTGGATCTGAAATAGGAAAGGACGCTCATCGAGTTCATCCTTGAGAACCGGGACATCTTCGCATGGAAGCCTTCAGACATGTCGGGTGTACCAAGAGAACTCGCTGAGCACACTCTTAATATTGATCCAAAGTTTAAGCCGGTCAAGCAGTTTCTTCGCCGTTTTAATGAGGAGAGACGGGAGGCCACCGGAGAAGAACTAGCCCCGCTCTTGGCAGCTGGGTTTATCATTGAAGTTTTCCATCCTGAGTGGTTGGCTAACCTGGTGCTGGTACTTAAGAAGAACGGCACTTGGCGTATGTGTGTGGACTACACGGATTTAAACAAGGCTTGTCCGGCTGATCCTTTTGCTCTCCCTCGTATTGATCAGATTATTGATGCTACAGCGGGTTGTGAGCGTTTGAGTTTTTTGTATGCTTATTCTGGTTATCATCAGATCAAGATGGCAGTTAAGGACCAAGAGAAGACAACTTTCATAACTCCCTTTGGAGCCTTCTGCTATGTGTCTATGCCTTTTGGGCTCAAGAGTGCCCAGGCGACTTATCAGAGATGTGTGCAAAATTGCCTTCATAACCAAATTAGGCGCAATGTTCATGCTTATGTGGACGATAGTGTGGTGAAATCCAGAGAGAAGGAAACATTGATAGATGATTTGAAGGAAACCTTTGATAATCTCCGGGTTTACAAGATGATGCTTAACCTAGCCAAGTGTGTCTTCAGTGTGCCGGCAGGCAAACTCTTGGGTTTTTTGGTGTCCAACAGAGGCATTGAAGCTAATCCGGAGAAGATCAAAGCCATTACTTCTCTGGCTAAGTCGGCGTGTGTCAATGATGTACAACGTTTGGTGGGTGATCATATTGCGGCATTAAGCCGGTTCATAAGCCGGCTGGGAGAAAAGGCCATTGAGGGAGTCCTGGATTAGGGGGTCTCCTGACAGCCGGACTATATCCTTTGGCCGGACTGTTGGACTATGAAGATACAAGATTGAAGACTTCGTCTCGTGTCCGGATGGGACTCTACTTGGCGTGGAAGGCAAGCTAGACAATACGGATATGTATATCTCCTCCTTTGTAACCGACCTTGTGTAACCCTATCCCCCTCCGGTGTCTATATAAACCGAAGGGTTTTAGTCCGTAGGACAACAGACAATCATGCCATAGGCTAGCTTCTAGGGTTTAGCCTCTCCGATCTCGTGGTAGATCAACTCTTGTAATACCCGTATCATCAAGAATAAATCAAGCAGGACGTAGGGTTTTACCTCCATCGAGAGGGCCCGAACCTGGGTAAAACATCGTGTTCCCTGCCTCCTGTTACCATCCGCCTTAGACGCACAATTCGGGACCCCCTACCCGAGATCCGCTGGTTTTTACACCGACATTGGTGCTTTCATTGAGAGTTCCTCTGTGCCGTCGCCAGAAGGAAGGATGTCTCGTCTCGTCTTTAAAGACGGTACTACTGTTGGGGGAGCTTTGGCTGTTGGCCAAACTCTCCGACTAGGCGGTTTCATCATGACCGCCTGTTCGGCCCCCGCGCCGACGATGACTTCTCGGGTCATCGAAAACAACCTCCACGTCAAATCGGCACTCGCCGAACAAATGGATCCAATGGAGCTCGCCTCCTTAAACGAGCTCTTGGATCACATCGCCGCCTTGGGAGTCGCTACGGACTATGATCGGATTGGGCTTAAACCCGATCAAAGGGAGATTAACTCTCCACCGGTCACCCATCATATCGCAGTGGTGGAGGAACAATGCGGCGACCTTTCCTCTATCTTGAGGACCAACTATGTCCGGATTTCCGAGCTCTCCGAGCCGGACGCCCGTTCGCGGGAGGACAACATCCAATCCCTAAACTTAGAGTCAGGTAGCGGGCCAGGACTATCGGGTAACACCCCGGAACCGGAACTTCCAAAATTGGAAACTCCTCGGCCCCTGGATCCCAGATCAGGTAAGGGTTCGGATTCAATTCCACCCACCCACCCAAACATAAGCGATCTTTCCCACATTAGGCAAGAGCCCCAGGAAACAGTACATCACTATTGGGCCAGATTCCTCCTTGCGATGAACAAGGTTAAGGACTATCGCGAGGAAGACGCAATCCTATTTTTCTACAATAATTGCACGGACAAGGGAATCCTTAACGCCATAAATCACCGTGAGATAACATGCTTCGCTGACTTGGCATCCATAGTACGAAAGAACTGTGCGATGGAAAGTGCCTGGAAAACTGAAACAAGCTTTTGGGATAATCCGGCCCTGAATACAAACCCAGTCCGCAATAAAAGGGTGCATTATCACAATACACCCGGGTCAACTACCGAAAATCAAAAACCCTCTACATGGCATGGAACCGTACTAGAGGGATGGCTCAACGGACCCTGCAAAATTCATAGTACAACGGATACAATACCAACGCACAGCCTTAGAGCATGTTGGATACTGCGGCAGGTGGCCAAAAGTGGTGAGGATCTTCTTATCCCAAATACCACAGAGCACCATCCCGTGGATAACAATACGGTGTTAACAGTCTTCGAGACCTTCGCGTCAAATAATAGGCGCAAGCGAACACTCTGCAGCATGGCCGAAATCTGCCACGTAGCAGCAATAAATCCATGGAGTGACACGGCTATTACCTTCAATGCAAGTGACAAACCTAAATTCCGAACAGCCCAAGCACCAGTCGCACTGGTCCTCAGTCCAATCGTGGACGGCTTTCGACTCACCAAAGTACTCATGGACGGCGGCAGCGGATTAAACCTCATCTATGAGGAAACTCTTCAAAAGATGGAAATAGACTGGATCCGCATTGAGTAAAGTAGCACAACCTTTAGAGGAATCATCCCCAGTCGGGAAGCACGCTGTGCTGGGAAAATCACACTAGATGTGGTATTCGGCACGCCGGATAATTACAGGTCTGAAGAAATTACATTCCATGTGGCCCCGTTCAGCAGTGGTTACCACGCTCTTCTAGGACGGGAGGCGTTCACAATCTTCCAAGCCGTACCCCATTACGGGTACATGAAGCTCAAAATGCCCGGGCCCAACGGAATCATCACTCTCGCCAGTGATCCGGACACAGCACTCCGCGCCGAAAACAAAACAACCGCATTGGCCCTCGAGGCATTATCCGAAGCCCTCTCGGCCGAGGAATTAACCATGCTACGCTCCATAGTGGATAGGGATGACGTGATACTCGACAAAAGATCAAAGTCCACCTCTTTTAAACCAGCGGATGAAATAGTCAAATTCCAAGTCCACCCAACGGACCCTACAAAAACAGCCTCCATCGGGGCACAGTTAAACCCCGCTGTGGACGCCGCACTACGAGAGTTCCTGTGCGAGAACTGGGACATATTCGCCTGGCATTCCTCAGACATGCCAGGAATCCCACGCAGGCTGGCCGAGCATAGCCTCAACATCCTAAAGGGATTCAAGCCGGTCAAGCAAGCTCTTCGGTGTTTCTCCGAACCTAAGAGACATGCCATGTGAGAAGAACTAGCCAAGTTATTGGAGGCCAGATTCATCAGAGAAATAAAACATTCGGACTGGCTAGCAAACCTGGTGATGGTACCAAAGAAGGACAAATCCTGGCGCCTTTGTGTCGATTTCAAAGACCTCAATAAAGCTTGCCCAAAGGATCCCTTCCCCCTCCCACGCATCGATCAAATCATTGATGCTACTGCAGGACACGAGTCATTGTGTTTCCTCGACGCATACTCCGGCTACCACCAAATCAAGATGGCGGAGTCTGACCAAGCCGCAACGGCATTCATCACACCATACGGTCCCTTCTGTTTTAACACAATGCCTTTTGGGCTCAAAAACGCCGACGCAACATATCAGCGCATGATTCATACTTGTCTGGAGAAACAAATCGGCAAAACAGTAGAGGCATACGTAGACGATGTGGTCGTCAAAACCAAACACGTCGACTCTTTGATAGACGACTTGAGGCTCACATTCGACAACCTCCGAACATACGACATCAAGCTCAATCCGAAAAAATGCGTCTTCGGCGTACCAGCCGGAAAGCTCCTGGGTTTCATTGTCTCCAGTAGAGGTATTGAAGCTAATCCGGCTAAAATCCGAGCTTTGTCACAGTTGGCTACCCCAATAGACCTCAAACAAATCCAGTAGTTATCTGGATGCGTGGCGGCTCTAAGCCGCTTTATCTCCCGCTTAGGAGAAAAGGCTTTACCCCTTTATCGCCTCCTTCGGTGCACCGAACACTTCGAGTGGACGGACGCGGCCACAGCCGGATTGGAAGAAATAAAGGCCATCTTGGCAACCAACCCAATCTTGGCCACGCCAAACATCGGCGAACCAATGCTGTTGTACATTGCGGCAACTCATCAAGTTGTAAGAGCGGTGCTCGTTGTCAAATGGGAAGCGGACGGACATAAGTTCCCTCTTCAGAAGTCGGTATACTATGTATCCACTGTCCTCACTCCATGCAAATCACGGTACCCACATTACCAAAAGATAGCATATGCGGTATTCATGGCATCGCGGAAGCTGCGACAATACTTTCAAGAGTGTTCGATTACAGTAGCCTCGGAAGTGCCACTTAATGATATTATAAACAACCGCGACGCTATGGGCCGGATTGCCAAATGGGCCATTGAGCTCCTCCCGTTCGACATAACATACAAACCTCGACAAGCCATTAAGTCGCAAGTATTGGCCGACTTCGTCGCCGAATGGACGGAGGCCGAACTCCCTAAAGAGTACGACGCATACTCCAATTGGATCATGCACTTCGACGGTTCTAAAATGCTGGCTGGTCTAGGGGCTGGCTTCGTTCTGACGTCCCCAATCAGAGATACCGTTCAGTACGTATTGCAAATATTGTATACAGACTCCAACAATGCAGCCGAATATGAAGCTCTGTTGCATGGTCTTCGTATGGCAGTCTCCATGGGCATTCAACACCTGGAGGTGCGCGGGGATTCAAACTTCGCAATATCGCAAATAAATGGAGACTTTGACGCCAAGGATCCGAAAATGGCAGCCCATCGAAACGCCGTCCTAAAAATGTTAGCTCGGTTCGAGGGGCTTGAATTTCACCATGTGGCTCGGGAAAACAATCAGGTGGCGGATATCCTCGCCCGCATCGGCGCAAAACGTGATGCGGTCCCCCAACATATTTTTGGAAAGGCTGTTCAAGCCATCCGTAGTATGGGAAGGGGACACCGATAACAACAGTCCGGACCCGGCCAAAATACCCAATACCGAACTCTCTGGCACAATCGGAGGCTCCGCCACCGAAATAACACCTTCATCCCACGAAATAATGGCCATTATTGCCCCGTGGACAGAACCATTCCTGGCCTACCTAACTAGACAGGAACTCCCGGAGGACCAAAATGAGGCACGCTGCATAGTGCGGCGATCCAAGGCCTACAGGGTCCATGAGGGAGAATTGTACAAAAAAGCACTACCGGAGTCCTTCAAAGGTGCATGTGCGAAGAGGAAGGGCAGAATCTTTTGGCAGAAATTCACGCCGGACTCGGCGGTCATCATGCCGTAGCCCGAGCTCTTGTAAGCAAGGCCTTCCGTACAGGATTCTATTGGCCAACGGCCCGGGCAGATGCACAGGACGTGGTCCAACGCTGCGCCGGTTGCCAGCTCTTTGCAAATCAAAGCCACATGCCACCCACCACCCTCCGAACAATCCCCATTACATGGCCCTTTGCGGTCTGGGGGCTTGACATGGTTGGACCCCTTAAAGGGGGAACCCACAAGAAAAAATACTTATTGGTCATGATGGATAAATTCACCAAATGGATAGAGGCCAAACCTGTTAAAACAGCCAAATCCGGACCAGTGATGGACTTCATATCCGGGGTTGTACACCGTTATGGCGTCCCCCACAGCATCATCACTGATAATGGCACGAACTTCACGGCCGACGAGGTAAAACTCTGGTGCAGCAAAATGAGCATCAAGCTCGATTATGCCTCAGTCTATCACCCACAAACCAACGGTCAAGTCGAGCGAGCAAACGGTCTTATAATGAGCGGCACTAAACCCAGATTAGTGCGCTCCTTAACAGAGTCTAACACGCACTGGGTAGAGGAGCTCGACTCCGTACTCTGGGGGCTGCGGACCACGCCGAATCGTAGTACCGGATATACACCCTTCTTTATGGTGTACGGCGCCAGAGGTAGTCTTGCCCTGTGACATAATTCATGACTCACCTCGAGTGCGCATGTACGAAGAAAGAGAAGCCGAGCTCGATCGGCAGGACATTCTGGACACCCTGGAGGAGGAGCGCGACGTAGCCAAAGCCCGTTCCGCATTTTATCAGCAACAGGCTCGCAGATATCAAAGCAGAGAAGTACGGGCCAAAACTTATAACGTTGGCGAACTAGTTCTACGCCTGCCGGATAAGAAAAAGAACAAGCTCGAGCCCAAATGGGAAGGTCCCTTCATTATTGACCAAGTTCTGACCGGTGGAGCGTACCGACTGCGGGATGCATCGACTAGTCGACTCGAGCCGAACCCATGGAACGCGGCCAGGCTCCGAAGATTCTACGCCTAGCACCGGACTCTAAGTTAGTCCCCTCCCTTTGTCCATTTTTCGCATATGCATTATCTATCTTGTTTCTCTTTCTTTCCTTCTTTTATTATTTCTCTAGGCCTTCAAGGGTCACCTTGTGCCTCGCCTGCACATTACAGATGCGCTAGCCGCACTCTGCATACCTGGGGGCTTCTTTCACATTGTATGCATCGATATGTCTTAAGTTTTGGCCAAGCTGGGTTGCCTGGCTCTTGTATTTATGCCCTACGTTCCCGTTAATTCGGCTAGGGCATAAGGGGAGCACCTCTACGATTGTTACTGCCCGGTCAGCCGGATGTGTACCTCAGACTGGGTGAAGCCGAAAGCTAGTGTTCTTAAGGGAATATTTGGTCGGTGAACAAAAGATGATTTTTATTTATTATCCATATCTGCCCCCAGATGTTTTTCCTGCGTTTCCTATCGCAGTCTGGACATGCACTTTAGGGCATGCTTACCCAGGGAAAGGAACCCTTAACGGAACTATTCTTCCTGGAAGATGTTTCTTACTACCCATGTAATATAACATAACTAGTTGGGCACTTGTCTGATAAAGCACTAATGACCCCTACGCCTGGTCTCCACGCATACCCCGGTTCTTACATAACTGAGTGGTTATTCGGATACACTCCGGACTATTGGGCCCGGAGGTTGAAGCGAAAAGGTCCGCAACGACAAATGATCTAGAATCCGGCTAGAAGGCATTATACATGTCACTTTAAATACATAGTCATGCAGACTGACTAAATTCCTCTTCTATACCATCCAAGAGACGGTCTAGCTTACAATCCTGTTGAGAATACTTTGCGGCTAATTCTACTTGCCCATAAACTAAGCTAACGGGGATCTCTTTTCCGTTGGGCCCCACAGGTCCAACTTCGGCCATGTGATTTGGGTCTGCCTTGGTATACCGCATCTTCACCATGGCCCAGGCTTCTCTGGCATCCTGTCGGCAAGCTGATATCTTCCATAATCGGAAGTGCCGCCGTGCTCCCTTGAGCTTCTCCGCAAGCTCGGCAACGCCCTCTGGGAGGGAGACAGACGGCCACAAGGCCTGGGCAACACCCTGCATCACCTGCCGAACTTGTTCGTGCCAATGTGACAGCTCAGAAAGAATATCACCCGCAGACCTGGGCATTTCCTCCGCGGGATGACCCATCAGCATACCTACAGACATAATGCTGTTAGTCGACTTCTTCTCCGAACTCCTTTAAAAGGATTCGTTCAAGCACTTAGTAAAATGCCATGCCGAAGCCGCTTATTCTCCTTCTCGGAGTCTACAAGCTGGCCACGAACGTCTTTTAGTTCCACGTTCAGCTTAATATTGGCATCTTGGAGATTGTTTTTCTCCCGCCTAACTTCAGTCAGCACGCGTTTGCCAGCCTCTAGCTGTCGCATAACATGCTGGACCTCCGGATTCTCTCCGGATTCATCTGCAACATCTATTGTTAGATCTGCAGCCACGCCGCACACTATATGGTAACCATCATTCTTTAAAGTAAATGTTACAGCGGGAGGCTTTTTCTGTTCCTGCAATGCAGCAACAGCGGCCCGCAGTTGGGTCTTGCATTCCTCCAGCTCCTGGGACAGCCTAGTATTCTTCTCTGTAAGAACCTGCACAATAAAGATGATCCTTAAATCAGTTCTGCTAACTGTTTCAAGTCTCAGGGGCTACCGATACATATAAATCACTAGATTCACTCACCCGTACATCCTTTACATACTGATCCGTGGCTCTGGCTAGACCATCTTGAGCGGCACGGAGGTACGCCTCTCCAGAATTGAAGGCATCAAATGCCTTTGGTGAGAAACAAGCGTCACGGAGTATGGCCCGGCGGTGCCTATGATTCATGGCGCTTTCCACTTCTGAGTTAGTAGCGGATAATCTATCCGCATCCTCTGTAGGGGGATTATCCGGCACCTGCCCCATATCGGCTTCCGCCTCTATGTCCGGTCCTGGCACTCGACTGGTGGAGGCGTGATCGGCAACATCGCCGGACATATTCCGGCGAGTGTTTTTTCTATTAAAGAAACACGGGTGTCATTACATTTTGAGAAAGACGACAACCAAGGAGCGGGGTTTTTATACCTTTGCGCCAGCGTCTCCGTCCTGACCGCCTTCCTTTTGGCCTACCCGGCCTCGGCGCCTCTGGTTGGCGAGTTGCTGTGGGTTCGGCAGGGCGTCCCGAATGCCTTCCCTGTAAAAAATGCCATATGTATATGGTGGGTGAAGTGTTTAAAAGGGGATCCTAGTTTTTGGAGTTAGGATTTTTTGGTTTTTCTTACTTGCGAGGCAGGGAGCAGTCCAGGGTAGTCGACCGTAATGGCCACCATGGCACCGTCGAAGCTTAACTGATAGAACTGCCGGTCTATCAGCTCCACGAAGATAACCGAATCTTCTTCGAGTCCGGAGTCGAGGGCCCGGTTAGGGTCCTCCGGTTGTGGAGAAGGGCTGCAGACCTCCTTTATGACTTTTCGCAGTTCCTGCCGCAAAGGGGCAAGGTGAATACTTACGACAAAGAATGCGGGAAAAATGGGAGCAGGGAAATATAACTTACCCAGCTTGGAGGATTGTACATGGAGAATCCATCCCGTGGCTTGATGCGGGTGAACTCCTCTTCCTCACCCTTGAACGGTTCGGACAGAATTTCGCTAGAGCGGCAGCATTTTCCGGACCCTTACGCCCGCAGCGGGTGGCGTCATCCGCCCCGTTATAACACCACAAGGGGTGCCCATGATATTGAAGTGGCCGCACTCCCCGCATTATGCAAATCGACATAACTTTGATTATTGTCAATCCTGATTGAGCCAGTGCTTTGATCCGGTTCATCAGATAGAGTACTTCCCTGTTGTCTTCCGCCTGGGGGCTCCGTGGGCGCCAACTTCGGCGCTTCTTCAGAGGAGCATTTTTGAACTCAGGAAGACCCCGCCGAACAGGGTACGGAAGGAGAACGTCCTCCATATAAAACCATTCTGAAGGCCAGTCTTCGGACGGCTTCTTCGGGGTACCGGACAGGTATCCAGTATCGGCGATGCGCCATATTTCGGCTCCGCCCACTTGATAAAGTGATTCCCTCTGTGTGCGAGGGACGAGGAAAAATAGCCTTTTCCACAGCTCGAAGTGAGCCTCGTAGCCCAAGAACAACTCGCAGAGAGCAACATAGCCGGCGATATGTAGAATGGAGGCAGGGGTGAGATTGTGTAATTGGAGGCCGTAGAACTCAAGGAGCCCGCGGAGAAACGGATGAATTGGAAATCTGAATCCCCTTAGTAAATAAGGAACAAGGCAAACCTGTTCCCCCATGGAGGGACAGGGAAAGCTCTCTTCTTGCTCCCCGCCATTGTAGGTGGCAAGCCCGGCTCAAACGGGCACCATATACGCTGGAGGGAGAAATCCCTTAGTCTGCGGTTCGACTAATCGACTATGCGGGACTGAACACCTCTCCCAATCACCGGGCTTTGGGCTACGGGGGCGGGAGGAGGAGCTACGGAGGTCATCCATGCTGGAATGGATCTTTCCGAAACGCGCTCTGATGGATTCTCACTGGGGGAGGATGGTATGGATTGGATCTAATAATCCCCGTCCCTTTAATAGACAATTTATTTATCTGGCTAGGGGGGCAAATGTAAAAATGCCCTGGCACCTCGTATTCATTCGACGCGTGGGAGATAGCCCTTATTGGGCACAGAAGCCAAGAGGTCCGAACATTTATGGGACCAGAAACTGCTTACAAACACTTGGAAATTGGAGAAGAACCTGCCTTGCAATGCCGAGGACAATACTGCGCGCCGGACTCATCGTCATTGAAGCCTGGTTCGGGGGCTACTGAGGGAGTCCTGGATTAGGGGGTCTCCGGACAGCCGGACTATATCCTTTGGCCGGACTGTTGGACTATGAAGATACAAGATTGAAGACTTCGTCTCGTGTCCGGATGGGACTCTACTTGGCCTGGAAGGCAAGCTAGGCAATACGAATATGTATATCTCCTCCTTTGTAACCGACCTTGTGTAACCCTAGCCCCCTCCGGTGTCTATATAAACCGGAGGGTTTTAGTCTGTAGGACAACAGACAATTAGACCATAGGCTAGCTTCTAGGGTTTAGCCTCTCCGATCTCGTGGTAGATTAACTCTTGTAATACCCGTATCATCAAGAATAAATCAAGCAGGACGTAGGGTTTTACCTCCATCGAGAGGGCCCGAACCTGGGTGAAACATCGTGTTCCCTGCCTCCTGTTACCATCCGCCTTAGGCGCACAGTTCGGGACCCCCTACCCGAGATCCGCCGGTTTTGACACCGACAGCCATCCCCCTGTATCAGATGATGAAAAAGACTGATAATTTTGTCTGGAGTGATGTTGCTTATGCGGCGTTTGAGGATTTAAAGAAGCAGCTGGTTGAGCCGCCCATGTTAGCTGCACCTATTGAGGATTTAAAGAAGCAGTTGGTTGGCGGCTTATCGGCGAGAGGTGGATCTTATTGCTGGTCACTTCAAGGGTTATCAAGTTGAGCATGTTGATCGGAGGAAAAATGAAGTGACAGATGCTTTAATCCGGTTGGGTTCTCAACGTAAGCAGGTGCCGCCTAATGTTTTTCTTGACGTTTTACATAACTCATCGGTCAAGTTACCTACAGAGGAGGATTTGGCTATCCCTGACCCGGAGGCTCAATTGGTGGGGGCTCTTCATGTGATTCCAGATTGGACAGTTCCTTATTTGGCCTATATGACCCGGGGAGAGTTACCTAAGGATGAAACCTTAGCCAGGCAGATAACCCGGCGGTCTAAGTCAATGACAATTGTTAATGGAGAGTTACATCATCGCAGTGTCACAGGGGTGTTTCAACAATGTGTCTCTCCAGAAGAGGGTTGTGAGATCTTACGAGAGATTCATGAAGGAGATTGTGGTCATCATGCCAGTTCAAAATCCCTTGTGGCTAAAGCTTTTCGTCATGGGTTTTATTGGTTAACAGCCCATGCTGATGCAGAGGACCTCGTCAGCAGGTGTGATGGATGTCAGAAATTTGCACGGCGAGCCCATGTGCCGGCTCAAGAATTGAGGATGATTCCAATTACTTGGTCGTTTGCAGTTTGGGGGCTTGATATGGTTGGACCTTTCAAAAGATCCAAGGATAAGAAGACCCACCTTTTGGTGGCGGTTGATAAGTTCACTAAGTGGATCGAGGTAGAGCTGGCCAGTAAGTCTGATGCAGCAACGGCGGTTCAATTCAAGAAGAAGGTGATCTTCCGTTTTGGCTTTCCACACAACATCATAACAGACAATGGCACTAATCTCTCTAAAGGTGCTATGGAAGAATTTTGTCAACGTGAGCACATCCGTCTCGATGTATCATCAGTGGCTCACCCCCAGTCCAATGGTCAAGCTGAGAGAGCAAACCAAGAGATCTTGAAAGGCATCAAACCCCGGCTTATGGTTCCCCTGCAGAGAACGCCGGGTTGTTGGGTGGAGGAGTTACCTTCGGTGTTATGGAGTATCAATACCACCCCAAACAGATCTACGGGATACACACCTTTCTTCATGGTTTACGAAGCAGAGGCAGTTCTCCCTAGTGATATCCGTCATGACTCCCCTCGTGTGGCGGCTTATGTTGAAGCTGACAATGAAAGAGCACATCAAGAAGCACTTGACCTATTGGATGAGGAGCATGACATCGCAGTGGCCCGTTCGGCGATTTACCAGCAAGATTTGCACCGTTATCACAGCCGCTGGGTTAAAACCAGAACTTTCCAAGAAGGCGACCTGGTGCTCCGGCTTATCCAGGATCAGGCTGATATGCACAAGCGAAAGGATCGATATAGTTGACTAGAGGGGGTGAATAGGCAACTAACAATTTTTAGTTTTTCTTTACCAATTTAAACTTTGCATCAAAGTAGGTGGTATAGATATGCAACTAGGTGAGCAACCTATATGATGCAAGAAAATAACAACAAGCAAGCAAGGGATATGACACAAATAAGCTTGCACAAGTAAAGGTACGAGATAACCAAGAGTGGAGCCGGCGAAGACAAGGATGTGTTACCAAAGTTCCTTCCTTTTGAAGGGAAGTACGTCTCCGAGCGGTGTGGAGGCACAATGCTCCCCAAGAAGCCACTAGGGCCACCGTATTCTCCTCACGCCCTCACGCAATGCGAGATGCCATGATTCCACTATTGGTTCCCTTGAAGGCGGCAACCGAACCTTTACAAACAAGGTTGGGGCTCTCTCCACAACTGAATTGGAGGCTCCCAACGAAACCATGGAGCTTCACCACAATGTAATGTGGCTCCGAGGTGACCTCAACTGTCTAGGGTGCTCAAACACCCAAGAGTAACAAAATCCACACAAGAAAGTATGGGGAAATCAAATCTTCTTTGGTGGAAGTGTAGATCTAGGTTTCCTCCTTCAATTCCTAGCAAATCAACAAGTTTGAGTGGCTAGAGAGAGAGATCGGGCTAGAGAGCTTGAGTGGCATTAATGGTGGAGTGAGAGAGGTAAGAGGTGAATGTGGCAGGTGGAAGAACCACCCTTATATAGCAACCCTACCACTAGCTATTCCTAAGGGTTATGTATTTGATCAAGATGCTTCTTTAGCCATTTTAGCTTGCAGAAATAGAATTGAACTTAAAAAATTATTAGCTAAATGGAGTAAGCAATCTCTAAATGCTAGGATGAGACCTGACCCTGCTTTTTCTACTTCACCTATCTGTGTTACTGATAAGGATTATGAATTCTCTGTTGATCCTGATATAATTACTTTGGTTGAATCTGATGCTTTTCATGGTTATGAATCTAAAACTGTTGTGGCACATCTTACTAAATTTAATGATATAGCCACCCTATTCACTAAAGATGAGAGAACTCGCTACTTTTACATCCTTAAAATATTTCCGTTCTCATTAAAGGGTGATGCTAAGATATGGTTTAATTCTCTTGATCCGGGTTGTGTGCGTAGTCCCCAGGATATGATCTATTACATCTCTGCTAAATATTTCCCTGCTCATAAGAAACAAGCTGCTTTAAAGGAAATATACAACTTTATGCAAATTAAAGAAGAGAGTCTCCCACAAGCTTGGGGGATGCTTCTCAAGTTACTTAATGCTGTGCCCGATCATCTTCTTAAGAAAAATGAAATACTTGATATCTTTTATAATGGACTAACCGATGCTTCCAGAGATTACCTGGATAGTTGTGCTGGTTCTCTTTTCAGGGAAAGAACACCGGATGAAGCTGAAATCTTATTGAATAATATGTAGACAAATGAAAATAATTGGGCACCTCCTGAGCCAGCTCCTGCTCCAATTAATGATCCGATTCCTAAACCAACTCCGAAGAAGAGAGGTATTCTATTTCTCAGTCCTGAAGATATGCAAGAGGCAAAGAAATCTATGAAAGAAAAAGGTATTAAAGCTGAGTATGTTAAGAATTTACCTCCTATTGAAGAAATACATGGTCTCAATTTACCGCCTGCCGAAGAAACATATGATCTTGATCCTTTATTTATTGAAGAACCTCCAGACCTCGATAACCCGACACAGGTAGTAAAGGTAAATTCTCTCTATAGATATGATAAAGCTGAAATCCCATTTACTAAAATTGCTAGCCCATGCTTAGATGAGTTCGATAAATTTATGGCTAAGCAAGAAGACTTTAATGCTTATTTTGGTAGACAATTAAAATACAATTCAAATATGCTTGGACACTTGGGTGATTATATGGCTAATGTCAAAGGTGAACTTAAACTTATTAGTAAACATGCTTCTATGGTTATCACTCAAGTAGAACAAGTACTTAAAGCTCAAAAGGAATTGCTCAATGAGATGAACAGTAAGAAAAATGATTATGCTGTTAAAGTGGCTACTAGAACTGGTAGAATGACTCAGGAACCTTTGTATCCTGAAGGCCAACCTAAGAGAATTGAGCAAGATTCTCAGAGAAATAATATTGATGCACCTAGTTCTTCTAAAAAGAAGAAAAACAAAAATGATAGAACTGTGCAAACTTCTAGTGAACCTATTACTGAACCACCTGATAATCCAAATGATATCTCTATGTCTGATGCTGAAACACAATCTGGCAATGAACATGAACCTAATGAAAATTTTAATGATGATGTTCATAATGATGCTCAACCTAGTAATGATAATGATGTAGAAATTGAACCTGCTGTTGATCTTGATAACCCACAATCAAAGAATCAACGTTATGATAAGAAATACTTTGTTGCTAGGAAACATGGTAAAGAAAGAGAGCCTTGGGTTCAGAAACCCATGTCTTTTCCTCCCAAACCATCCAAGAAAAAGGATGATGAGGATTTTGAGCGCTTTGCTGAAATGATTAGACCTATCTTTTTGCGTATGTGATTAACTGATATGCTCAAAATGAATCCTTATGCTAAGTACATGAAAGATATTGTTACAATAAAAGAAAGATTCCAGAAGCTGAAATTTCCACCATGCTTGCTAATTATACTTTTAAGGGTGGAATACCAAAGAAACTTGGAGATCCAGGAGTACCTACTATACCATGCTCCATTAAAAGAAACTATGTTAAAACTGCTTTATGTGATCTTGGAGCCGGTGTTAGTGTTATGCCTCTCTCTTTATATCGTAGACTTGACTTGAATAAGTTGACACCTACTGAAATATCTTTGCAAATGGCTGATAAATCAACTGCTATACTTGTCGGTATTTGTGAGGATGTGCCTGTTGTAGTTGCAAACGTTACTATTTTAACGGACTTTGTTATTCTTGATATTCCCGAGGACGATAGTATGTCTATTATTCTTGGAAGACATTTTTTGAATATTGCAGGGGCTGTTATTGATTGCACCAAAGGCAATGTCACTTTTCATGTTAATGGCAATGAGCATACGATACACTTTTCGAGGAAACAACCTCAAGTCCATAGTATCAATTCTATCGGAAAAATTCCATCGAATATATTTGGAGCTTTTGAATTTCCTCCTCCTACTGTCAAGAAGAAATCTGATATAGTTATTATTGGGGATGTGCATATCCCCATTGAGGTAACCTAGTGTTATTCGAAATTTCTCCGGTTTCATGTTAATCGGAATGAGTTTGTTAACAAGACTTGATCAACCTTGTTAGTGGATTCCTTTTGACGAGCATGAGATGGATGAAACTAGAAGCACAACCTTCTGTACCCTCTCTATACTTTATGTTATTTAGTTGAATTAAAGTAAAAATAAATATTTTTCTGTCTGTTATCTGATTATCTGTGCAATATAAAAATACCTCGAAAATAAAAGTTCTCCAAATGCCCTGAAAATTAAATATGATTTTTTCTAGAATATTTGAGGATTTATGGAACAAAGAACACACCAGGGGGCCAACCACCTTGCCACGAGGGTGGAGGGCGCCCCCCTGCCTCGTGGGCCCATGGTGGCCCTCCTCCACTTATTCCTGCACCCATCCTTTTCTTCTTCCTCCCACAAACACGAAAAACCAACTCAAGCACGAGTTCCAGCCCTCTTTGCTGCCATTTTCGATCTCCTTGCTCAAAGCACCTCTCACAAAACTGCTTGGGGAGATTGTTCCTTGGTATGTGACTCCTCCATTGGTCCAATTAGTTTTTGTTCTAGTGCTTTATTCATTGCAAATTTTTGCTGCTTAGGTGACCCTGTTCTTGAGCTTGCATGTCAAATTTATATGGTCAAAAGTAGTTTTGATGCATGATATAGGCCCTAGGCACTTGTAGGAGTAGTTGCTATCAATATTATTGAGTTTGGTTTACTTTTATTTTGAAGTTACTAAAAATTTCAGAATTTTTCAGAAAATGATGAGGAGATTATTGAGGGGCTCATCGAGCCAAAGCTCGAAGGAAAAGGCACCGAAGCCTAAGTATAATTTGCCGCGCACCGCGGAGGTTCGAGCGTGTGAATGTCCTTCCGAGGATTTCTTGAGAGCAGCCGGGATTTATGAAGATTTTCATGAATTGGTTCATAATGTAGGCCTCACCGCTTTCCTCCACGACCAATGCGATCAGTATCCCTTACTCACAAATACCTTTGTGCAAAACTTTCATTTTCATTCTAGGAACTCACCACCTACGGTGGAGTTTCCTTTATATGATGAGCATAAGGAGATGTCACTTTATGATTTCTATCGGATTTGTTTAGTCCCTTCTAGAGGCAAGACAGAAGAACCACATCACATCATGATGATGTGGAGGGGTTTATTGATACTATCACTGTAGGAGAAACTAGGAAGGTTTCCGATGCACGAATCACTAGCATACATTTTCTTGTTTTACGTTACTTTGCATTATTTGCTAGTCGTTGCTTAATTGGACGCGGAAACTGTGGAAACCTTAGTATCCCTGATATAATTATTCTTCTCCACGGTTTATACAGTGATAGCACTTTTAGTATGGGCGGTATTATTGCTAAACAGTTAAGTCTGAACCGTACAAAGGGTCCCATCTTTGGAGGCATCTATGCTACAAGCCTAGCTGCACATTTTAACATACCCATTAGGCATGCTGAGAAGGAAGAAAAAGTGCTGCCCCCTGTTTATCTAGATTATAAAAGTATGGTGGCACATGATTTTATTATTAAGAATAGGGCGGGAGAGCTTAAATATCAATTGTTCTTTAATAAACATCATCCTGAGACTATTACCTTGCCTGCTCCTTCTTTGTTTGATTTGACTGTAGGCACGCACCTTGTTCCATTGACGGCTATTCATGCCTACCGGAACCCTGCACCAGCCGAGGAGCCAGAACCGGAACCACAATTTGATCCTTCATGACAGTCTAACTATCAGTGGGATCCGGAGATGATTGCCAGCCAGTGGCAATCGGAGCCTTCTTCTTCCTCATCGCAGTATGACCCCAACAACTATTATTATGGATATCACCCAGGCCAGCCGTGGCCATAGACCAACTTAGGCCAAAAGCCTAAGCTTGGGGGAGTACGTATTTCTCACCGACATTACATTTATGTTCACACACACTCATTGCTAGATGTCGGTTGAGGGAGTCCTGGATTAGGGGGTGTTCAGATAGCTGGACTATACCTTTAGCCGGACTCCTGGACTATGAAGATACAAGATTGAAGACTTTGTCCCGTGTCCGGGAGGGACTTTCCTTCGCGTGGAAGGCAAGCTTGGCGATACGGATATGTAGATCTCCTACCATTGTAACCGACTCTATGTAACCCTAACCCTATCCGGTGTCTATATAAACCGGAGGGTTTTAGTCCGTAGGACAACATAGACAACAATAATCATACCATAGGCTAGCTTCTAGGGTTTAGCCTCTTCGATCTCGTGGTAGATCTACTCTTGTACTACCCATATCATCAATATTAATCAAGCAGGACGTAGGGTTTTACCTCCATCGAGAGGGCCCGAACCTGGGTAAAACTTCGTGTCCCTCGCCTCCTGTTACCATCCAGCCTAGACACACAGTTCGGGACCCCCTACCCGAGATCTGCCGATTTTGACACCGACATTGGTGCTTTCATTGAGAGTTCCTCTGTGTCGTCGCCGTCAGGCTCGATGGCTCCTACGATCATCGATAGCGATGCAGTCCAGGGTGAGACCTTCCTCTCCGGACAGATCTTCGTCTTCGGCGGCTTCGCACTACGGGCCAATTCGCTTGGCCGTCTGGAACAGATCGAAAGCTACGCCCCTGGCCGTCAGGTCAGATTTGGAAGTTTAAACTACACGGCTGACATCCGCGGGGACTTGATCTTCGACGGATTCGAGCCACTGCCGAGCACGCCGCACTGTCACGACGAGCATGATCCAGCTCTGCCGCCGAACAGTGCCCTGGAGGCCGCACCCGCATCGGCTCCGACCCTCAATTCGTAGCCAACTGCGCCGATCGAGGATGGGCGGTTGGACGCCACCCCGGGGGCTGCGACCCCAACGGCGATTGAGCCGAACACCAGCCCCGTACTCTGCGAGACTCATGACTGCAAGGAGCCGGACTCCTCTCCGGACTCCGAACCCTCCATGCCCCTGCCAATCGAATCTGATTGGGCGCCGATCATGGAGTTCACTGCCGCGGACATCTTTCAGCACTCGCCTTTCAGCGATATCCTGAAGTCACTGAAGTCTCTCTCTTTATCAGGAGAGCCCTGGCCGGACTACGGTCAACAAGGTTGGGGTACGGACGATGAAGAAATTCAAAGCCCACTCACCACCCACTTTGTAGCCACTTTCGATGACTTAACCGACATGCTCGACTTCGACTCTGAAGACATCGACGGTATGGACGCTGATGAAGGAGATGATGAAGAACCAGCGCCTACTAGGCCCTGGAAAGCCACCTCGTCATATGACATATACATGGTGGACACCCCAAAAGAGGGAGATGGCGATGGAACAACGGAGGACGACCCCTCCAAGAAATAGCCTAAGCACCGACGTCAGCGACACCGCTCAAAATCCCGCCAAAACAAATACGGTGATTCCAGCACGAGAGATAATAATACTCCGGAAAGTGCCGAAGAAAACCCCCTCCAGCAAGACTTAGCACAGGAGGATGGAGAAACCAGCCCTCATGAGAGAGCGGCAGACAGAGAGGTCGAGGACGATAATTATATGCCTCCCTCCGAAGATGAGGCAAGCCTCGACGATGACGAATTCGTCGTGCCAGAGGATCCCATCGAGCAAGAGCATTTTCAACGCAAGCTTATGGCCACGGAAAGAAGCCTTAAGAAAAAACAACAACAGCTTAGAGCTGATCAAGATTTGCTGGTCGACAGATGGACTGAAGTCCTTGCGGCCGAAGAGCATAAACTCGAACGCCCCTCCAAGAGCTACCCAAAGCACAGGTTGCTACCCCGATTAGAGGAGGAAGCACTTGATGCGGCCAACCAGCCACCTCGTGGCCGCGAAAGAGAGGCCTCCCGGCCCTCCACTCAAGCCGCACCCCGTACCAAGGCATGGGAATATGCGCTGGACTTACGAGACAGGTTGGAGGACAAGGCAAGGCAAACAGAATCGATCTACGGATCGCGTGGGCGCCCCACGGCTCGAGACGGTAACCGTCACGCCGGCCACAAATTCGGCAGGGCCGAACACGGCTCATTGGAGCTACGTCATGATATCGCGCAGTACAGAGGCGCCGCACACCCACTATGCTTTACTGACGAAATAATGGATCATCAAATCCCCGAGGGTTTCAAACCCGTAAACATCGAATCATATGATGGCACAACAGATCCTGCAGTATGGATCGAGGATTATCTCCTTCATATCCACATGGCCCACGGTGACGATTTCCACGCCATCAAATACCTCACACTCAAGCTTAAAGGACCAGCTCGGCATTGGCTTAACAGCTTGCCAACAGGATCAATCAGTTGTTGGGAGGACCTGGAAGCCGCATTCCTCGACAATTTCCAGGGCACTTATGTGCGACCCCCAGACGCCGATGACCTAAGTCATGTAATTCAGCAGCCAGAGGAATCGGCCAGGCAATTCTGGACACGGTTCCTAACAAAGAAAAATCAAATAGTCGACTGTCCGGACGCTGAGGCCCTAGCAGCCTTCAAGCACAATATCCATGACGAGTGGCTGGCCCGGCACCTTGGACAGGAAAAGCCGAAATCTATGGCAGCACTCACGACACTCATGACCCGCTTTTGCGCGGGAGAAGACAGCTGGCTTGCTCGTAGCAACAATATGACCAAGAACCCTAGTAATTCGGACACCAGGGATAGTAGTGGCAGGTCGCGTCGCAACAAGCAGAAGCGCCGCATTAACGGCGATAATGCTAAGGATACGTCAGTTAATGCTAGATTCAGAGGCTCTAAATCCGGTCAGCGGAAAAAGCCGTTCAAAAGGAATCCTAGGGGCCCGTCCAGTTTGGACCGAATACTCGACCGCTTGTGCCAGATACATGGCACCCCCGAAAAGCCGGCCAATCACACCAACAGGGATTGTTGGGTGTTCAAGCAGGCAGGCAAGTTAAACGCCGAAAATGAAGACAAGGGGCTGCATAGCGATGACGACGAGGAGCCCCGGCCGCCGAACAACAGTGGACAGAAGGGTTTTCCCCCACAAGTGCGGACGGTGAACATGATATACGCAACCCATGTCCCCAAAAGGGAGCGGAAGCGCACGTTAAGGGACGTATACGCGGTAGAGCCAGTCGCCCCAAAGTTCAACCCATGGTCCTCCTGCCCGATCACCTTTGATCGAAGGGACCATCCCACTAGCATCCGTCATGGCGGATTCGCCGCATTGGTCCTGGACCCAATTATTGACGGATTTCATCTCACTAGAGTCCTTATGGACGGCGGCAGCAGCCTGAACCTGCTTTACCAGGATACAGTGTGGAAAATGGGCATAGATCCCTCGAGGATTAAGCCCACCAAAACGACCTTTAAAGGCGTAATACCAGGTGTAGAGGCCAACTGTACAGGCTCAGTCACACTTGAATTGGTCTTCGGATCTCCGGATAATTTCCGAAGCGAGGAGTTAATGTTCGACATAGTCCCGTTTCGCAGTGGTTATCACGCACTGCTCAGGCGAACCGCATTCGCTAAGTTCAATGTGGTACCGCACTACGCATACCTTAAGCTCAAGATGCCAGGCCCTCGAGGAGTAATTACGGTCAATGGAAACAATGAACGCTCCCTCCGAACGGAGGAGCACATGGCTGCCCTTGCAGCGGAAGTACAAAGCAGCCTCTCCAGGCAGTTCTCTAGTGCGGCCACTAAACGACCGGACACTGTCAAGCGCGCCCGGAGTAACCTACAACAAGACTGCCTGGCACGATCCGAGCAGGTGTAGCAATGCGGCCCCAACCCCAACCCTCGCAAAAAGGCGACGCCAGTACTCCGCGTACATAACTACGCTCTAGAGATACCATGGGTATAGGGGGAGGGGCACCATCACGGCACGCCCAAAAATATGGCTTAAACCGTACCAGGGGCTGCCGATTTTTTTTAATTTTCTCTTACTTTCAGGACTCCATCCTTCGGAAGGCCTGTTCGGCAGTTCAATTGCCGCACAAATGATGCAAGAACCAGGGAAGCAGACAAGCCACGCCGCAGTACGGAACTCCCAGGTGGTCTCTATCACGAGCAGTATACCTGTTCCGCATACTATTCCACAGCTTGCCCCTGGAACAGACATGTTAACTAGTCCAACCTTCCACTTATCGCATTATTTGTATCGTTCTGATTTGATCGCAGCCCTTTTTAATGAACAATGCATAGCTTTCGTCTATTTTTGCACTACCTTTTTTCTTTATATATGTTCCTTAACGACATGTTGCACCCGTACACGTTGGTATGGCCAAAATACGCCAGGGGCTTTAGTACCCCTCAATATGGTGTGAGAAGTCCGAACACTTTAACAAGTGCGGCACCCCGGACTTATAGCATTATATGCATCGGCTCCGAATCATGTCTTGGGTTAATAGTTGGGTTTGCCCGGCTCCTATGTTTTGG
Organism: Triticum urartu; assembly: GCF_056163025.1. NCBI lineage: Eukaryota > Viridiplantae > Streptophyta > Magnoliopsida > Poales > Poaceae > Triticum > Triticum urartu. The sequence continues at coordinate 61,313,246 of NC_141874.1, read as the reverse complement.
TGCCTTACGTTCCGCTATATCGGCTAAGGTAGCACTAGGAGAACCACTGCGATTGTGCCCCAGTTGAGCTGGGTCGAGCACCTCAGTGGAGAAAGCTAAAACTGTCTGTCATGATGAAGCGAGAGCTGGTCGCAGTTCGAGAGGTTTTTCGAGTCCCTAAAGACTTATGCCGCTTAGGGCGAGGAGCCGGCTCTGTCCGGCCAAGGCGTGGATAGCAGCCCGAACTCGGTCTTCCGAATACCAGGGGCTTCGCTAAAATTTAAAATTATAGAATTCTATGGCTAAGTGAGAGTGTTCACGCATTATAGTCTGATTGCCTTGTTCGTTGGGCTGAGCGCCTCCCTCGAAGGACCCAAACATGGGAAAAAGAGTGCTTAGGTTTATCGCCGAACACCCCAGCACTAGTGGCACAGGGGCAGAAGCCGACGACTCGCCATCTCTCAGAATTGATAAACAGCCGCACAGAAGGTAATATTTTAAATTCCAACAGCATTGCTTAGCGCATATAAACAAGTTTTCAGCGCACAGGACAAAACGAGCAAGTTTCACTCAAAAATTACATCCCTAGAACATTCATCCGCCACCAGGCAGGCACCCTTCATAACATCCTTATAGTAATTCTCGGGCTTGCGATGCTCTTTCCCCGGCGGTGGCCCGTCCTTCACCAGCTTCTCAGCATCCAGCTTGCCCCAGTGCACCTTAGCATGGGCAAGGGCCTTACGGGCATCTTCAATGCAGACGGAGCGCTTGATGACTTCGAGCCTTGGACATGCCTCCACTAACCACCGCACCAGCCCGAAATAGCTCCCAGGCAGAGCCCCTCCAGGCCACAGCCGAACAAAGAGGCCCTTCATGGCCTGTTCGGCCGCCTTGTGGAGCTCGACCAGTTGCTTCAGCTGGTTGCTCAGGGGCACGGGGTGTCCGGCCTCATCATACTGAGACCAGAACACCTTCTCTGTCGAGCTGCCCTCCTCGGCTCGATAGAATGCGGTGGCATCAGAAACACTCTGGGGAAGATCTGCGAACGCTCCTGGAGAGCTCCGGATTCGGGTAAGTAACAAGTAACTCACGTTTATGTGTTTTCTTTGCATAAAGAATGCCTTACCTGCCGCTATCTTCTTCACCTCATCCAACTCCTGGAGGGTCTTCTGGGATTCGGCCTTGGCAGACTTGGCATTTTCAATAGCCACCGCGAGCTCGGACGCTCGCGTCTTTGAGTCAAGCTCCAAACTCTCATGTTTTCCCATGAGAGCCTGGAGTTCTTGCCGCACCTTGCCAACCTCGGCCTCATACTTCTCCCGCTCGGTGCGCTCCGAGGCCGCCCTCTTCTCGGCCTCGACCAGCGCTTGCTTAAGGGTCGCCACTTCAGACATGGCCCCTAAAATAGCCACGATAATCCTGTCATTCTTTGCAATTGCACCTTTTTATATATATTTAAAAACAAGGTATTTCTTACCTTCATTGTCCTCGAGCTGCTTCTTGGCACGCTCGAGCTCTTGCTCGGACCGCTCGAGGTTCTGCTTTAGCGTGTCCACTTCCGCAGTCAGTGCGGCGGACGCGAGCAGGGAAGCCTGCATATGCATATTGACTCAATTTTGTTAGACTCCTGCGAATTCTATTTGATCCTCTATTCGGCTTTTCTTCCCGAACGCCAAACAGAGCATCAGGGGCTACTGTCTATGCGGTACTATTATTTACACATTCTTTACTTACCTCAAAGCCTGTCAAAAGGCTAGTACAAGTTTCAGTCAGTCCGCTCTTGGCAGACTGAACCTTCTGGACCACCGCACTCATAATAGTGCGGTGCTCCTCGTCGATGGAGGTGCCTTGGAGCGCCTCCAACATATTGTCCGGTGCCTCCGGTTGGATGGGGGCCGCTGGCATGGTGGACTTGCTCCTCTTGGAAGGAGGCCCTCCGCCAGACTCTGGAACCTTTGAAGGTTCCGGAGCGGTGTCCGGCCTAGAGCCGGACTTGGAGCCCTGGAGGGTTTCCTCCCCTTTACTCCTGGAGTCCGGGAGGTCGCCTTGCGACGCCTCCAGGACCACCTCCTCCCGGCTTGGAACCTGTCAGGACAACACTTCGGTGTCGTCCGTAGGGCGGGGGGAGGAAGCCATCGGAAGCGAGTTCACATCCGACGAGTCCAGTGAGCCGCTCGATGACGCGTCGAGCCGGTCTTTGGGTGGGCTGCATAAACATATTCGACGTAAGGGAAAGCTGTGCAATAAACGAATACTATGAATTACTCTGGTATTCGGATACTTACGATTTTGCCAGGGGCTTGGCCCTGGGCTGCCACTCCTCTCCGCCGTCGGCGTCGGTGGAGTAGTCCGGAGGAAGGGTTTTCCCCTTCTTGGACCCTCCGGCCTCCCCAGAGAGGGCGGCCTTCCTTTTCTTCTCTCCTCCCACTGGAGGGGGAGAGTTCTCCTCTTCTTCCTCCTCGTCTTCACGGGAGGAATGCGCCTCGGAACCATCAGATGATGGATCCGACACCTCCTGGCGCCGGGCACTCTTTCGAGTCCCCACGGCCTTTTTCACGGCCTTCTTCTCCGGCACCACATAGGGTGCCGGAACCAACAGCTCTGCCAAGCGAGCGTCCGCTGGGCCTTCTGGCAAAGGAGCTGGACAGTTGATCTGTCCGGACATCACCTGCCAATCCTGTCAAAGGTAAGGGAGCTTAGATCCCGCATGGAGTCAAACTATGAAAAACTGATACCCTGTAAAATAAAAAAAATAGCTTACTGCGAGAGCGTGACGCTGCGCACTGAATCCGCGATCCTCGGTAGCAGATGCGGGAGCCTCGACGCCTTTGAAAAGCACCTTCCAGGCATCTTCGTACATCGTGTCGAAGAGCCTGCTTAGAGTTTGGTGCCGTGCCTGGTCGAACTCCCACAGGTTGAAAGCCCGTTGTTGACACGGGAGGATCAGGCGGATGAGCATAACCTGGACTACGTTGACAAGTTTGAGCTTCTTGTCCGCCAGGGTTTGGATGCATGTTTGGAGTCCGACCAGCTCTCCTTTTTTACCCCAAGACAGGCCCGTCTCCTTCCAGGAGGTGAGCCGCATGGGGGGTCCGGATCGAAACTCGGGGGGTGCGACCCATTCGGCGTCGCGCGGCTCAGTGATGTAAAACCACCCCGATTGCCACCCCTTCAGGGTCTCCACAAAGGAGCCCCCGAGCCATAGGACGTTGGCCATCTTGCCCACCATGGCGCCTCCACACTCCGCCTAGTTGCCGTGCACCACCTTCGGCTTGACGTTGAAAGTCTTGAGCCATAGGCCGAAATGGGGGCGGAAGCGGAGGAAGGCCTCGCACACGACGATAAACGCCGAGATGTTGAGGACGAAGTTCAGGGCCAGATCATGGAAATCCAGGCCGTAGTAGAACATGAGCCCCCGGACAAATGGGTGGAGAGGGAAGCCCAGTCCGCGGAGGAAATGGGGGAGGAACACCACCCTCTAATGGGGCCTAGGGGTGGGGATGAGCTGCCCCTTTTCGGGGAGCCGGTACGCGATGTCGTTAGACATGTATCCGGCCTTCCTCAGCTTTTTGATATGTACCTCCGTGATGGAGGAGACCATCCACTTGCCTCCCGCTCCGGACATGGCTGGAGAAGGTTGAGGTGGGGAGTGCGGACTTGGGCGCTGGAGCTCGAGTGCGCAAGAATGGATAGGCGAAGGAGGAAGAAGGCGTAGGTGAAAAGGTGGATCATTATCCCCTTATATGGGTGGATGCAACTACATGTCCCCACCAGCCTGGTAAAACTCGCTTATGTCCAAGCGCCGTAATCAATGACGCGGTTGGGTTACCCACGCCCGTATTGATGAGAATCCCGGGATAAGGGGACACGATCTTTGCTTTAAAAAGACGTGCCAAGGAAACCGCCTCGCATAACGCGCTGAGGTGGGATAATGAAACGACTCGGATAAAGGCTTGGCCATGGTGTGTCACGCTACGGAATACGTGAGTGGATTAGATTGGTGTAAATATTATTCTCTCTATGGCAATATGTGGAAACTTATTTTGGAGAGACGGACACTACCTTTGTGTTCAAAATCTTCTACGAAGTACTTGGAGGAGGAACCCGCCTTGCAATGCCGAAGACAATCTGCGTGCTGGACTCGTCGTCATTGAAGCCTGGTTCAGGGGCTACTTAGGGAGTCCTGGATTAGGGGGTGTTCGGATAGCCGGACTATACCTTCAGCCAGACTCCTGGACTATGAACATACAGGATTGAAGACTTCGTCCCGTGTCCAGGAGGGACTTTCCTTGGCGTGGAAGGTAAGCTTGGCGATACGGATATGTAGATCTCCTACCATTGTAACCAACTCTATGTAACCCTAACCCTATCCGGTGTCTATATAAACCGGAGGGTTTTAGTCCGTAGGACAACATAGACAAAAATAATCATACCATAGGCTAGCTTCTAGGGTTTAGCCTCTTCGATCTCGTGGTAGACCTACTCTTGTACTACCCATATCATCAAATTAATCAAGCAAGACGTAGGGTTTTACCTCCATCGAGAGGGCTCGAACCTGGGTAAAACTTCGTGTCCCTCGCCTCCTGTTACCATCCGGCCTAGACGCACAGTTCGGGACACCCTACCCGAGATCTACCGGTTTTGACATCGACATAGGTGCTCATACTTTTTCATTGTATCATCCATGCTAGTTTATTTCCTTTTATGTTTTCTTCTTGTGTGTTCAATAAACCTTAAGAAAAACAAAAAAAAATTAGTTGTAGCTTTTAATTAATTTACTTTCCATGCTTGTAGTAGTAATCAAAAAGAAAACCCCAAAATATTTCCTGTTCTTCTTTTGCTTGTTGGGAGCTTTCCCGTGTAAATAGTTTTATTTCTTTTCTTTCTTTGGGGGTCAGTAGGAGAAGACCATGATTAAATTGTTGAAATGGCTCTTATATGCATTATTGTTTATATGACAAAAGAGCCTATATTGTCTTGTCTTCTCCTCTTTATTGAATGTTCGCAGATTCCAGCTTAGTCCAATGCACGTGCACTCTTATTATTATTCACATCGTTCGGTCGTGCAAGTGAAAGGCAAGTATGATGATATAAGATGGACTGATTGAGATGAGAAAAGCTGGTATGAACTCGACCTCTTTTGTTTTTGTAAATATGATGAGTTCATCGTTCTTGATTCAGCTTGTTATGAATAAACATGTTTGCAATGACAATTAGAGATCATAGTTCCTGTGCCATGCTTGGTTAGCTATGAGTTATAATGGTTTACCTTGCGTGCCAACATGCTATTGAGATGGTTATGATGTGGTATGATGGGGTGGTATCCTCCTCTGAATGATTTAAGTGACTTGACTTGGCACATGTTCACGCATGTGGTTGAAACAAATCAACATAGCCTTCACGATATTTATGTTCATGGTGGATTATATCCTACTCATGCTTGCATCCAATGTTTATTAATTTTAATGCATGTACATGGCTTTTGTCGCTCTCAAGTTGGTCGCTTCCCAGTCATTTGCTAGCCTTCACCTGTACTAAGCGGGAATACTGCTTGTGCATCCAATCCCTTAAACCCCAAAGTTATTCCAGATGAGTCCACTATACCTTCCTATATGCGGTATCTACCTGCCATTCCAAGTAAATTTGTATGTGCCAAACTCTAAACCTTCAAATAATCACCCTGTTTTGTATGCTCGAATAGCTCATGTATCAACTAGGGCTGCCTGTATCTTCCATGTTAGGCGGGTTATTCTCAAGAGGAGTGGACTCCACTCCTCACTCACGAGAAAATGGCTGGTCACCGAGATGCCCAGTCCTATGCTTTATGAAAACTTAATCAAAAATAATTGCAAAACAAAACTCCCCCTAGGACCTGATGTATGTTGGAGGCACTCGTTGTTTCGAGCAAGCCATGGATTGATGTTTTTTGGTGGAGGGGGAGTATAAACTTTACCATTCTGTTTGGGAACCGCCTATAATGTGTGTACCATGGAAGATATCGCCATCTCTTGGTTGTTATGTTGACAATGAAAGTATACCGCTCAAAATATTATTCACCTCTATTTCAAAACCGAGCTCTGGCACCTCTACAAATCCCTTCTTCCCTCTACGAAGGGCCTATCTATTTACTTTTATGTTGAGTCATCATCCTCTTATTAAAAGCACCAGTTGGAGAGCACCGCTGTCATTTGCATTCATTACTCTTAATTTATATTGGGTATGACTATGATTGGATCTCTTTTACCATGAATTACAATGTCTAGTCAGTCCTTGATCTTTAAAGGTGCTCTGCATTTATGTTTTGCGGTCTCAGAAAGGGCTAGCGAGATACCATCTTGTTATATCATATTATGATTGTTTTGAGAAAGTGTTGTCATCCGAGATTTATTATTATGGCTTGCTAGTTGATTATGCTATTGATATGGGTAATCATGAGACCTGAGAATTATTGCAAATGTGGTTAGTTATAATCTTTGCTGAAAACTTGAATGCTAGCTTGACATATTTACAACAACAAGAGCAAACAGAGTTTGTAAAAGTTTTTCTTTATTTCTTTCAGTTTGTCAACTGAATTGCTTGAGGACAAGCAAGGGTTTAAGCTTGGGGGAGTTGATACGTCTCCGTCGTATCTACTTTTCCAAACACTTTTGCCCTTGTTTTGGACTCTAGCTTGTATGATTTGAATGGAACTAACCCGGACTAACGCTGTTTTTAGCAGAATTGCCATGATGTTGTTTTATGTGCAGAAAACAAAAGTTCTCGGAATGACCTGAAACTCCACGGAATATCTTACAATAAATAATAAAAAATCCTCGCCAAAGATGAAGACCAGGGGGCCCACACCCTTGCCACGAGGGTGGGGGCGCGCCCCCTAGGGCGCGCCCCCCTACCTCATGGCCCCCCTGGAGACCTTCCGACTCCAACTCCAACTCTATATAACTACCTTCAGGGGGAAAAAATAGGAGAAAAGATTTTGTCCCGTTTTACGACACGGAGCCGCCGCCAAGCCCTAAAACCTCACGGGAGGGCTGATCTGGAGTCCGTTCGGGGCTCCGGAGAGGGGGATTCATCGCCGTCGTCATCATCAACCATCCTCCATCACCAATTTCATGATGCTCACCGCCGTGCGTGAGTAATTCCATCGTAGGCTTGCTGGACGATGATGGGTTTGATGAGATTTATCATGTAATCGAGTTAGTTTTGTTAGGGTTTGATCCATAGTATCCACTATGTTCTGAGATTGATGTTGCTACGACTTTCCTATGCTTAATGCTTGTCACAATGGCCTGAGTGCCATGATTTCAGATCTGAACCTATTATGTTTTCATCAATGTATGAGTGTTCTTGATCCTATCTTGCAAGTCTATAGTCACCTATTATGTGTTATGATCCGTTAACGCCGAAGTGACAATAATCGGGATACTTACCGGTGATGACCGTAGTTTGAGGAGTTCATGTATTCACTATGTGCTAATGCTTTGTTCTAGTTCTCTATTAAAAGGAGGCCTTAATATCCCTTAGTTTCCATTAGGACCCCGCTGCCACGGGAGGGTAGGACAAAAGATGCCATGCAAGTTCTTTTCCATAAGCATGTATGACTATATTCGGAATACATGCCTACATTAGATTGACGAATTGGAGCTAGTTCTGTGTCACCCTATGTTATGACTGTTACATGATGAACCACATCCGGCATAATTATCCATCATTGATCCGATGCCTACGAGCTTTCCATATATTGGTTTACGCTTATTTACTTTCCCGTTGCTATTGTTAAAATCACTACAAAATACCAAAAACATTACTTTGCTTTCGTTACTCTTTTGTTACCGTTACCATCACTATCATATTACTTTGCTACTAAACACTCTGCTGCAGATACTAAGTTTCCAGGTGTGGTTGAATTGGCAACTCAACTGCTAATACTTGAGAATATTCTTTGGCTCCCCTTGTGTCGAATCAATAAATTTGGGTTGAATACTCTACCCTCGAAAGCTGTTGCGATCCCCTATACTTGTGGGTTATCAAACGACCACCCCAGTCATTGAGGAGTAAGGTGGCGGTACCACCGCCCGGAGGCAGCGATACAACCGCTCGGACAAGACTAGGTAAGCGCCAAAGTTCCAGCGGTACAACCGCTCGAGCGAGCGGTACAACCGCTAGGAATGCACAGCAAGAGGCGGGAGTGAAGGTAAGCTCTCTCTCTCAGCAAAAGGCAGGCAAGAGAGGGGCGAGGCAAGTGTGTAGGTGAGAAAAAAACCCAACACCTCCTAATGTGGATTCCCTCTTGATAGTATGAGTTCCCTACGACGAAAGAGATACAAAACGAGAAAACTCCATCTTCGATCTCTTGCTTCTAGAGAGAATAGCTAACCGATGTACGCCTAAACACCGAGTACCTGAAGCACTTAGCACACGATTAGACTAACAAAGGGTTGCCATCATCATCCAAAACACAAAGTAGGGAAATGCCCTTACAATCTCCCCCTTTTTGGTGGATGATGACAACAACACGATTTGCAAGAGAGAAGTCTAGAAAATATAGACGGGACTCCCCCTAGATGTGTGCCCCAATATGAGAATGCTATTGGAGTGTAAGAACACACATTAAGGGCGAGACACACCTAGATTTTATAGACTCGCCACTCCTACTAGACACGCGAAGATAAGAAATAACCACATAAAAGGAAGGTAAGGACTATAACGGATAAAACAACAATATTAATGACAACAAAGATAGATAGAAAAGCGCATGTCTTACACCATGCAAGTCTCGAGATAAGCAACGAGGTCCACAAACTGAAGTTCCACACGAACAAACCACAAGAACACAAACACACGCAAAGCAAATCAAAACCCATGCAAATCCCGAGACCTAATAGAACTCTCTCCCCCTTTGGCATCAAGACACCAAAAAGGAAAAGAGCGAAGCTAGCGCCCTAGAGCTCAGTCGTCCTCCTCTGACCCCTCGGTAGGATCTGGATCCTCATCATCATCAGACTCTTCATCTTCGTCCCAATCTTCGTCCTCCATGGTGTCATCAGCAGCAGCAAAGGAGGTGGAGGGCTGGTGAGGAGCCTCATCATCGGACCACGTGATGTGCGTAGAGATCCATCGCTCCTCCGGTGTGATGCTCTTCTTAGAACCACTATGAACATGCATGTTGAGGTGCTTCATCATCGCAATCTGACGATGCCGGGCATGCTTCTCATTAACATGGGCCTCATACATCCTCTTTTGAATGTCAGTCTGGAGGCAGAACGTCTTCTTCACCTTGGCCGTGAGCTTGGTCACCCAAGAGGGCTTGTCCCCTGGCTCCATCTCAAAGTCCTCATCATCAAAAGTGGCATAGACATCCTCAGGAGCATTAGCAGGAAAGCGAGGCTCGGCATATTTCTTTTTCTTGAGCACCTTGACCTCATGAACAGTGAGATTATCTAGAGATGTAAGAAGCTCTCCAGGACAGTGAATAGCCCAAACTGAGTTCAGAAAGCACATGACAAACGGGGCATAAATAGGGACCTTTCTGTAGATGACCATGTGATACATCTCGTGCCACAGCCAGTTGGACACATCAGACGTTTCACCAGAGCCCACCTTGGTCTTCATAGCAACCATCAAGTCAACAAGATAGCCATGAATCTCATCTTGATTTCCCACCTTGGGCAGAAGCACGTTGCGGAACACATGATGCATGATGTCGAAGACCTTCTCAAGGTCCTTGGACTCTCCAATGATACCACGGCCCCGAATGTACAGAGGGGCAAGTTTCTCCTTAGGCATGGACTCAGGATGGTCGTGAGGACGAATGCCACCATTGCTCTCAAGGCCTGTGTCGTTGTCGGTGTCAAAACCGGCGGATCTCGGGTAGGGGGTCCCGAACTGTGCGTCTAAGGCAGATGGTAACAGGAGGCAGGGGACACGATGTTTACCCAAGTTTGGGCCCTCTTGATGGAGGTAATACCCTACGTCCTGCTTGATTCTTCTTGATTATATGAGTATTACAGGAGTTGATCTACCATGAGATCGTAGAGGCTAAACCCTAAAAGCTAGCCTATGGTATGATTGTATGTTGTCCTACGGACTAAATCCCCCGGTTTATATAGACACCGGAGGGGGCTAGGGTTACACAGAGTCGGTTACAAGGGAGGAGATCTACATATCCATATTGCCAAGCTTGCCTTCCACGCCAAGGAGAGTCCCATCCGGACATGGGACAAAGTCTTCAATCTTGTATCTTCATAGTCCAATAGTCCGGCTAAAGGATATAGTCCGGTTGTCCGGAGACCCCCTAATATAGGACTCCCTCAGTAGCCGGATTATATCCTTTGGCCGGACTGTTGGACTATGAAGATACAAGATTGAAGACTTCGTCTCGTGTCCGGATATGACTCTACTTGGCGTTGAAGGCAAGCTAGGCAATACGGATATGTATATCTCCTCCTTTGTAACCGACCTTGTGTAACCCTAGCCCCCTCCGGTGTCTATATAAACTGGAGGTTTTAGTCCGTAGGACAACATACAATCATACCATAGGCTAGCTTCTAGGGTTTAGCCTCTCCGATCTCGTGGTAGATCAACTCTTGTACTACTCATATTATCAAGAACAATCAAGCAGGACGTAGGGTTTTACCTCCATCAAGAGGGCCCGAACCTGGGTAAAACATCGTGCCCCCTGCCTCCTGTTACCATCCGCCTTAGACGCACAGTTCGGGACCCCCTACCCAAGATCCCCCGGTTTTGACACCGACATTGGTGCTTTGATTGAGAGTTCCACTCTGCCGTCGCCGTAAGGAAGGATGCCTCGTCTCATTGTTAAAAACGACATTACCGTCGGGGGAGCCCTGGCTGTCGGCCAAACTCTCCGGCTTGGCAGTTTCATCATGACCGCCCGTTCGTCCGCTGCACCGACGATGACTTCTCGGGTCATCAAAAAACAGCCTCCACGTCGGCTCGGAATTTGCCGAGCAGATGGATCCAATGGAGCTCTCTTCCCTAAACGAGCTCATGGATCGTATCGCCGCCTTGGGAGTCGCTACAGACTATGATCGGATTGGGCTTAAACCCGATCAAAGGGAGATTAACTCTCCACCGGTCACCCATCATATTGCGGTGGTGGAGGAACAATGCGGCGATTCTTCCTCTATCTTGAGGACTAACTATGTCTGGATTCCCGAACTCTCCAAGCCGGACACCCGTTTACGGGAGGACATCACCCAAGCCCTGAACCTAGAGTCAGGTAGCGGGCCAGACTTATCGGGCAACATCCCGGAATCCGAACTTCCAAGATCGGAAACTCCTCGGCCCCTGGGTCTCAGATCGGGTAGGGGTTCGGACTCAAATCCACCCACCCACCTAGACATAAACGATCTTTCCCACATTAGGCAAGAGCCCCATGAAACAATACATCATTATTGGGCCAGATTCCTCCTTGTGATGAACAAGGTTAAGGACTGTCGCGAGGAAGACGCAGTCTCATTTTTCTGCAATAGTTGCATGGACAAGGGAATCCTTAACGCCTTAAGTCGCCGTGACATATCACGCTTCGCTGACTTGGTCTCAGAAAGTACTGTGCGATGGAAAGCGCCTGGAAAACCGAAACAAAATTTTGGGATAATCCGGCTCGGAATATACACCCAGTCCGAAGTAAAAGGGTGCACTATCATAAGACACCCGAGTTAGTTACAAAGAAACAAAAACCCTCCACAGGGCATGAAACCGTATCGGAGGGATGGCTCAACGGACCCTGCAAAATTCATAGTACAACGGATACCATACCAACACACAGCCTTAGATCATGTTGGATACTCCGGCAGGTGGCCAAAAGTGGTGAGGATCTTCTCATCCCAAATGCCACAGAGCACCATCCCGTGGATAACAATACAGTATTAACAGTCTTTGAAACCTTCGCATCAATATTCTAAAGGGATTCAAGCCGGTCAAGCAGACTCTTCGGCATTTCTTTGAACCTAAGAGACAAGCTATGGGAGAGGAACTAGCCAAGTTATTGGAGGCCGGATTCATTAGAGAAATAAAACACCCGAACTAGCTAGCAAACCTGGTGATGGTACCAAAGAAGGACAAATCCTGGCGGCTATGTGTCGATTTCAAGGACCTCAACAAGGCTTGCCCAAAGGATCTCTTCCCCCTCCCCCGCATTGATCAAATTATCGATGCTACCGCAGGACACGAGTCATTGTGTTTCCTAGACAGATACTCCGGCTACCACCAAATCAAGATGGTGGAGTCCGACCAAGCCGCAACGGCATTTATCACACCATACAGCCCCTTCTGTTTCAACACAATGCCTTTTGGGCTAAAATACGCCGGCGCAACATATCAGCGCATGATTCAGACATGTCTGGGGAAACAAATCGACAAAACAGTAGAGGCATACGTAGATGATGTGGTCGTCAAAACCAAACATGTCGACTCTCTAATAGACGACTTGAGGCTCACATTCGACAACCTCCGAACATACGACATCAAGCTCAATCCGGAAAAATGCGTTTTCGGCGTACCAGCCGGAAAGCTCTTGGGCTTCATTGTCTCCAGTAGAGGAATTGAAGCTAATCCGGCCAAAATCCGAGCTCTGTCACAGCTGGCTATCCAACGGACCTCAAACAAATCCAAAAATTAACTGGATGTGTGGCGGCTCTAAGTCGCTTTATCTCCCACTTAGGAGAAAAGGCATTACCCCTTTATCGCCTCCTTCGGCGCACCAAACACTTCGAGTGGACGGATGCTGCCACAGCCGGATTGGAAGAAATAAAAGCCATAATGGCAACCAACCCAATCCTGGCCGCGCCAAACATCGGCGAACCAATGTTGTTGTACATTGCGGCAACTCATCAGGTTGTAAGCGCAGTGCTCGTCATCGAACGAGAAGCGGACAGACATAAATTCCCTCTTCAAAAGTCGATATATTATGTATCCACTGTCCTCACTCCATGAAAATCACGGTACCCACATTATCAAAAGATAGCCTATGCGGTATTCATGGCATCCCGGAAGCTGCGACACTACTTTCAAGAGTGTTCGATTACAGTAGCCTCGGAAGTGCCACTCAATGATATTATAAACAACCGCGACGCCACGGGTCGGATTGCCAAATGGGCCATTGAGCTCCTCCCGTTCGACATAACATACAAACATCGGCGAGCCATTAAATCACAAGTATTGGCCGACTTTGTCGCCGAATGGACGGAAGCCGAATTCCCTAAAGAGTACGGCGCATACTCCAATTGGGTCATGCACTTTGACGGCTCCAAAATGCTGGCTGGTCTAGGGGCTGGCGTCGTCCTGACGTCCCCAACCGGAGATACAGTTCAATATGTACTGCAGATACTGTATACAGACTCCAACAACGCAGCCGAATACGAAGCCCTGTTACATGGTCTTCGGATGGCAGTTTCGATGGGCATTCAACGCCTAGAGGTGTGTGGGGATTCAAACCTCGCAATATCCCAAATAAATGGATACTTCGATGCCAAGGATCCGAAGATGGCGGCCTATAGAAACGCCGTCCTAAAGATGTCAGCTCGGTTCGAGGGGCTCGAATTTCACCATGTGGTTCGGGAAAACAATCAGGCGGTGGATATCCTCGCCCGCATCAGCGCAAAACGCGATGCGGTCCCCCCAACATCTTTTTGGAGAGGTTTTTTAAGCCATCCGTGGTATGGGAAGGGGACACCGGTAACAATAGTCCGGACCCGGCCAAAATGCCCGATACCGAACACTCTGACATAATCGGAGGCTCTGCCACCGAAATAACACCTTCAGCCCACGTAATAATGGCCATCATCGCCCCGTGGACAGAACCATTCCTAGCCTACCTAACTAGGCAGGAACTTCCCGAGGACCAAAATGAGGCACGCTGCATAGTGCGGCGATCTAAAGCCTACAGGGTCCACGAGGGAGAGCTGTATAAAAAAGCACTACCGGAGTCCTTCAAAGGTGCATCTCCGAAGAGGAAGGGCGGAAGCTTTTGGCAGAAATTCACGCCGGACTCGGCGGCCACCACGCCGCAGCCCGGGCCCTTGTAAGCAAGGCCTTTCGTACATGTTTTTATTGGCCGACGGCCCGGGCAGACGCACAGGACTTGGTCCAACGCTGCGTTGGTTGCCAGCTTTTTGCAAACCAAAACCACATGCCACCCACCGCCCTCCAAACAATCCCCATTACCTGGCCCTTCGCGGTTTGGGGGCTTGACATGGTTGGACCCCTTAAAGGGGGAACCCATAAGAAAAAATACTTACTAGTCATGGTGGATAAATTCACCAAATGGATAGAAGTCAAACCTGTTAAAACAGCCAAATCCGGACCGGTGATAGACTTCATATCCGGGGTTGTACACCGTTACGGCGTCCCCCACAGCATCATCACTGACAACGGCACGAACTTCACGGCCGACGAGGTAAAACTCTGGTGCAGCAACATGGGCATCAAGCTCGATTATGCTTCCGTCTATCACCCACAAACCAACAGCCAAGTTGAGCGAGCAAATGGTCTTATCATGAGCGGCATCAAACCCAGATTAGTGCGGTCCTTAAAGGAGTCTAACACGCACTGGGTAGAGGAGCTCGACTCCGTACTCTGGGGGCTGCGGACCACGCTGAATCGTACTACCGGATATACACCCTTCTTTATGGTGTACGGCGCAGAGGCAGTTCTGCCCTGCGACATAATTCATGACTCACCTCGAGTACGCATGCACGAAGAAAGAGAAGCCGAGATCGATCGGCAGGATAGTCTGGACACCCTCGAGGAGGAGCGCGACGTGGCAAAAGCCCGTTCCGCATTCTATCAGCAAGAGGCTCGCAGATACCAAAGCAGAGAAGTACGGGCCAGAACTTATAACGTTGGCGAGTTAGTTCTACGCCTGCCGGAGAAGAAAAAGACCAAGCTCGAGCCCAAATGGGAAGGTCCCTTCATTATTGACCAAGTTCTGACCAGTGGAGCGTACCGTCTGCGGGATGCATCAAATAATCGACTTGAGCCGAATCCATGGAACGTAGCCAGGCTCCGAAGATTCTACGCCTAGCGCCAGACTCTATGTTCGTCTCCTTCCTCTGTCCATTTTTTGCATATACATTATCTGTCTTTTTTATCTTTCTTTCTTTTATTCTTTCTCAAGGCCTTCAAGGGCCAACTTGTGCCTCGCTTGCACACTATAGACGCGCTAACCACGCTCATTATACCTGGGGGCTTCTTACACATAAGCTTAATTATTTATCTGGGTTCATGCCCCGCACATGTGTTATTCTTCCGCATGTACCTTTTCTTCGCCATTATATGCATCGATATGACTTAATTTTTGGCCAAGATGGGTTGCCTGGCTCTTGTATTTATGCCCTACGTTCTCGTTAATTCGGCTAGGGCATAAGGGGAGCACCTCTGCGATTGTTACTGCCGGGTCAGCCGGATGTGTACCTCTGACTGGGTGAAGCCGAAAGCTAGCGTTCTTAAGGGAATATTCGGTCGATGAACAAAAGATGATTTTTATTTATTTTCCATATGTGCCCCCAGATGTTTTTGCCTGCGTCTTATCTCGCAGTCCGGACATGCACTTTAGGGCATGCATACCCAGGGAAAGGAACCCCTAACGGAACTATTCTCCCTAGAAGATGTTTCTTACTACCCATGTAATATAACATAACTAGTTGGGTACTTGTCTGTTCAAGCACTAATGACCCTTACGCCTGGTTTCCACGCATACCCCGGTTCTTATATAACTGAGCGGGTATTCGGACACACTCTGGACTATCGGGTCCCGAGGTTGAAGCGAAAAGGTCCGCCATGACAAATGATCTACAATCCGACTAGAGGGCATTATACATGTCACTTTAATTACTTAGTCATGTAGACTGCCTAAATTCCTCTTCTATACCATCCAACAGGCTGTCTAACCTACAATCCTGTTGGGAATACTTTGCGGCTAATTCTACTTGCCCATACACTAAGCTAACGGGGATCTCTTTCCCATCGGGCCCCACAGGTCCGACCTCGGCCACGTGGTTTGGGTCAGCCTTGGTATACCGCGTCTTCACCATGGCCCAGGCTTCCCTGGCACCTTGACGGTAGGCCGATATCTTGCATAATCGGAAGCGCCGCCATGCTCCCTTGAGCTTTTCCGCAAGCTATCCAATGCCTTCTAGCAGGGAGACGGATGGCCACAAGGCCTGGGCAATACCTTGCATCACCTGCCGAACTTGTTCGTGCAGTTGTGAGAGCTCGGGTAGAAGATCACCCGCAGACCCAGGCATCTCCTCCGCGGGACGACCCGTCAGCATACCTGCAGACATAACTCTGTTAGCCGGCTTCTCCGCCACCCCCTTTTAAGGGTTCGTTCAAGCACTTATTGAAAATGCCGCGTCGAAGCCGCTTATTCTCCTTCTCGGAGTCCACAAGCTGGGCTCGAACATCTTTCAGTTCCACGCTCAGCTTGGTATTGGTGTCTTGGAGATTGTTTTTCTCCCGCCTGACCTCAGTCAGCACGCGTTCGCCAGCCTTTAGCTGTCGTATGATATGCTGGTCCTCTAGATTCTCTCTGGATTCATCTGCAATATCTATTGTTAGATCTGTAGCCACACCGCACGCTATATGGTACCTATCATTCTTTGAAAGAAATGTTACCAGCTAGGGAATTTTTAGGTTCCTTCAATGTAGCAACGACGACCTGAAGTTGGATCTTGCATTCCTCCAGCTCCTATGACAGTCGAGTATTCTTCTTTGTAAGAACCTGCACAATAGATGATCCTTAAATCAGTTCTGCTAACTGTTTCAAGTCTCAGGGGCTACTGATACATATAATCGTCAGATTTGCTTACCCGTACATCCCTTACATACTGGTCCATGGCTCTGGCTAGACCATTTTGAGCAGCACAGAGGTACGCGTCGCCAGAATTGAAGGCATCAAATGCCTCTGGTGAGAAGCAAGCGTCACGGAGTACAGCCCTGCGACGCCTATGATTCATGGCGCTCTCCACTTCTGAATTTGTAGCGGATAGTCTATCCGCATCCTCTGTAGGGGGAGTATCCGGTGTCCGCCCCATGTCGGCTTCCGCCTCAATGTCCGGTCTTGGAGCCCGACTGGTGGAAGCATGATCGGCAGGCTCACCGGACATATTCTGGCAAGGGTTTTTTCTGTTAAAGAAACATGGACGTCATTACGTTTTGAGAAAGACGACAACCACGGAGCGGGGTTTTTGTCATACCTCTGCGCCGGCGTCTCCATCCTGACAGCCTTCCTTTTTGGCCTACCCGGCCTCGGTGCCTCTTGTTGGCGAGTTGCTGCGGGTTCGGCACGGCGTCCCGAATGCCTTCCGTGTAAAACACCATATGTATATGGTAGGTGAGGTATCTAAAAGGGGATCCTAGTTTTTGGAGTTGGGATTTTGGTTTTTCTTACGAGCGACGCAGGGAGCAGTCCGGGATAGTCGGCCGTAATGGCCACCATGGCATAATCACAGCTCAATTGATAGAACTGCCGGTCTATCAGCTCCACGAATATGTCCGGATCTTCTTCGAGTCTGGGACTGAGGGCCCGGTCGGGGTCCTCTGGTTGTGGGGACGGGCTGTTGACCTCCCTTATGGATTTTCGCTGTTCCTTCCGTAAAATAGCAAGGTGAGTACCTACGACAAAGAATGTGGGAAGAATGGGAGTAAGGAGATATAACTCACCCAGCTTGGAGGGTTGTACATGTTGAATCCATCCCGTGGCTTGATGCGGATGAACTCCTCTTCCTCTCCCTTGAGCAGCTCGGATAGGATTTTTGCTAAAGCAGCAGCGTTATCCAGACCCTTACGTCCGCAAGAGGTGGCATCGCCTTCCCGTTAAAACACCACAGGGGGTGCCCTCGATATTGAAGTGGCTGCACTCCCCGCATTATGCATATTGACATAACCTCGATTACTGTCAATCCTGATTGAGCCGGCGCTTTAATCCGGTTCATCAGGTAAAGGACTTCTCCGTTGTCTTCCTCCTGGGGGCTCCGTGGGCGCCAGCTTCGGCGTTTCTTCAGAGGAGCATTATTGAAGTCAGGAAGACCCCGCCGAACAGGGTCCGGAAGGGGGACGTCCTCCATATAAAACCATTCCGAAGGCTAGTCCTCGGACGTCTTCTTCGGAGTACCGGACAGGTATCCGGTTTCGGCGATGCGCCATATTTTGTCTCCGCCCACTTGATAAAGTGACCCCTCCTGTGTGCCGGGGACGAGGCAAAATAACCTTTTCAACAGCTCGAAATGAGCCCCGCAGCCCAGGAATAACTCGTAGAGGGCAACATAGCCGGCGATGTGTAATATGGAAGCATGAGTGAAATTATGTAGTTGGAGGCCGTAAAACTCCAGGAGCCCGCGGAGGAACGGATGAATTGGAAATCCGAGTCCCCTTAATAAGTAAGGAACAAGGTATACCCGCTCCCCCGTAGTGGAACTGGGGAAGCTCTCCGCTTGCTCCCCGCCAGTGTAGGTGGCGAGCCCGGCTCGAATGGGAACCAAATACGCTGGAGGGAGAAATCCCTTAGTCTGCAGTTCGACTAATCGACTGTGTGGGACAGAACACCTCTCCCAATCACCAGGCTTAGGGCTACGGGGGCGGGAGGAGGAGCTGCGGTTGTCGGCCATGCTAGAGTGGATTTTTCCGAAGCGCGCTTCGATGGATTCTCACTGGGGGATGATGATATGGATTGGATCTAAGAATCCCCATCCCTTTAATAGACAATTTATTTATCTGGCTAGGGGGGCGAATGTAAAAACGCCTTGGCTCCTCGTATTCATTCGACGCGTGGAAGATAGCCCTTATTGGGCGCAGAAGCCAAGAGGTCCAACATTTATGGGGCCAGACATTGCTTAACAAACATTCGAAATTTGGAGAAGAACCCGCCTTGCAATGCCGAAGACAATACTGCGTGTTGGACTTGACGTCATTGAAGCCTGGTTCGGGGGCTACTGAGGGAGTCCTGGATTAGGGGGTATGCGGACAGCCGGATTATATCCTTTGGTCAGACTGTTGGACTATGAAGATACAAGATTGAAGACTTCGTCCCGTGTCCGAATAGGACTCTGCTTGGCGTGGAAGGCAAGCTAGGCAATACGGATATGTATATCTCCTCCTTTGTAACCGACCTTGTGTAACCCTAGCCCCCTCCGGTGTCTATATAAACCAGAGGTTTTTAGTCCGTAGGACAACATACAATCATACCATAGACGAGCTTCTAGGGTTTAGCCTCTCCGATCTCATGGTATATCAACTCTTGTACTACTCATATTATCAAGAACGATCAAGCAGGGCGTAGGGTTTTACCTCCATCAAGAGGGCCCGAACCTGGGTAAAACATCGTGTCCCCTGCCTCCTGTTACCATCCGCCTTAGACGCACAGTTCGGGACCCCCTACCCGAGATCCGCCGGTTTTGACACCGATACTAGGCTTCAATGACGATGAGTCTGGCACGCAGATTTGTCTTCGGCATTGCAAGGCGGGTTCCTCCTCCGAATACTCCATATAATATTTTGAACACAAGGATAGTGTCTGACTCTGCAAAACAAGTTCCACATACCACCGTAGAGAGAATAATATTTCCACAAATCTAATCTGCTGACACGTTTTGATAGCACAACATCACGTCATGGCCCGGTCATTTTTCAAACCGTTTTTCTCAACCAGCACCACACATATCGCGAGGCGGTTTTCTTGACACGTCTTGTCAAAGCAGAGATCGTGTCCCCCTTATTACAGGATTCTCATCAATATGGACGTGGGTAACCCAACCGCGCCATCAATTACGGCGCTTGGGGATAAGCGATTTTACCAGGCAAGTGGGGAGGCACATCGCCTCTTCCGCCCTTGTAAAGGGACAATGATTCACCCTTTTTACCCATGCCTTCTTCCTCCTTGCTTACCCATTCTCGCACACTCGAGCTCCAACGCCCAAGTTCGCGTCTTTCTTCTCAAACCACTCCAAGCATGTCCGGAGTGGGAGGCA
The DNA here is from genome assembly GCF_056163025.1 of Triticum urartu. Classification (NCBI taxonomy): domain Eukaryota; kingdom Viridiplantae; phylum Streptophyta; class Magnoliopsida; order Poales; family Poaceae; genus Triticum; species Triticum urartu. The sequence continues at coordinate 61,293,282 of NC_141874.1, read as the reverse complement.
AGTGGATGGTCTCCTCTATCACGGAGGAGAACATCACAAAGTTACGGGAAGCTGGATATCTGGCCGCGGAAATCGCGCACCGGTTGCCAGATGCAGGGCAGCTCATTCCTACGCCCGAACCCCATGAGTGGGTAGTTTTTTCTTACCCACTTTGTCTGCAGACTGGGATTTCCCCTCCACCCGTTTGTCCGCAGGCTCATGTTCTACTACGGGCTGGATTTTCATGATCTGGCCCCCAATTTCATCCTCAACATCTCGGCGTTTATCGTCCTGTGCGAGGCCTTCCTCCGCATCAGGCCCCACTTCGGCCTATGGCTGAAGACCTTCAATGTTAAACCGAAGGTGGTGGTCGGCCAGCAAGCAGAGTGCGGAGGCGCCATGGTTGGCAAAATGCCTAACGTCACCTGGCTCGAAGGCTCCTACGTGGACACCATAAAGGGGTGGCAATCGGGGTGGTTCTACATCACCGAGCCGCGCGCCACCAACTGGTTGTCGGCCCCCAAATTCCGATCCGGAATCCCCACGCGGCTCACTTCCTGGAAAGAGAAGGGCCTGTCCTGGGGTTCCTCGGTAGAGCTGACCAGACTCCAGACCTGCATCAGGAACATGATGAGCAAGAAAATAAAGCTCGTCAACGTGGTCCAGGTCATGCTCTTCCGCCGGATTCTCCCGTGTCAACGACGGTCATTCAATTTGTGGGAGTTTGACCCGGCCAAGCACTAGATGGTGCGAGAGCTCTATGACACGATGCACAAGGACGTCTGGAGGGTGCTATTCAAGGGCGCCGAGGTACCTCCTTCCCTCATCGAGGACCGTGGACTCAGCGCAAAGCGCCATGCCAATCCGGTAAGTTTTTGTATCACTGGGTATTTATTTTCCCCAGTTAAATGATGTGCGGGATCTAAGCTCCCATGCCATTTAACAGGACTGGATAAAGACAGCGGAGCAGCTCGATTGCCCAGCCCCCCGCCTGAAGATCCTGTAGATGCTCTCCTAACGGAGATGCTAGCTCCGGCACCTTACGAGGTGCCGGAGAAGAAGACCAAGAAGAAGGCCATGGGGACCCGAAAGGGTCTCCGGTGCAAGTTTGTATGAGACTCATCGTCCGATGACTCTGATGCGCACTACTCCCATGAAAACAAGGAGGAGGAAGAGAAAAGTTCTCCCCCCTGCCGGGGGAGACAAGAAAAGGAAGGCCGCCCCAACCGGGGAGGCCGAAGGGTCCAAGAAGGGAAGGACCCTCCCTCCGGACTGCTCCACGACGGCCGCCTATAGCGGCGACGAGTGGCTACCCAGGGTCAAGCCCCTGGCGAAGTCGTAAGTATCCGGACACCATAGTAATTCATGGTTATGTTTTATTGCACTGCTTCTCCTCATGCCAAACATGATTATGCAGTCCGTCCCGAGCTCATCTCGACGTATCTTCGTTGAGCGGTTCGTTGGACTCGTCGAATATGAACAGCGGTTCTCTTCCGACCGCCTCCACCCCTCGCCCTACGGACAACGTCGAGGTGTTGTCTCGAAAGGCACCGAGCCGAGGGGACGTGGTCCTGGGGGTGCCTCAAGGCGACCTCCCGGGCCCTGGGCGCAAAGGGAGCAAAACTCCCACGGGCTCCGAGTTCGGCCCCCAGCCGAACACTGTGCCGAAACCTTCGATGGTTTCGGACTCCGGCAGGCGATCCCCCATTAAGGGGGCAAGCCGCCCGTGCCGGTGTCCTCTGTCCATCTAGAGGCACCGGGCAACTTGCTAGAAGCGCTTCACGGCGCTTCCATCGACGAAGAGCACCACACTATCATGAGTGCGGTGATTGAGAAAGTTCAGTCCGCCAAAAATGGACTGACAGAAGCTTGCGCCAGCCTCCTAACAGGCTTTGAGGTAAGCAATCAAAATATAAGAAAATATTACCACATAGATAGTATCCCCTGATGCTCTGTTCGGCGTTCGAGAAGAAGGGCCGAATAGAGGATCGAATGATGACGCAGGAGTCTAATCAGAATATGTCTATGTGTATGTGCAGGCTTCACTGCTGGCCACTGCCGCACATACTACGGAGGCCTATGTACTGAAGCAGGACCTGGAGCGGTCCGAGAATGAGCTCGGCCTTACCAAGAGGCAGCTCGAGGAGAGCAAAGGTAAGCAATACCTTGTCTACGCTTTTTTAAAAAGAAGTTCGGTTGTAAAGTAATAGGATCATCATGAATTTGCTAGGGGCCACGACCGAGGTGGCGACCCTGAAGAAGGCGTTGTCCGAGGCCAAAGACAAAGCGGCCAAGGAGCGCCTTGAGCGGGAAAAGCAAGAAGCCCGAGTAGGCGAAGTGCAGCAAGAGCTCGAGGCTCTCGCCAAGAAACACGAGTCCTTGGAGCTTGACTCTAAGACGCGAGAGAGTCCGAGCTTGCGAAGGCGCTCGAAAGCGCCCGGAGTGCCAAGGCTGAAGCCCGCAGGGCCCTCCAGTAGATTGATGCGGTGAAGAAGATAGCAGCGGGTAAGGCATTCATTATGCAAAGCAAGCATGTGAAGGAAACTTTCCTTTTACTTACCCGAGTTCGGAGCTCTCCAGGAGCGTTCGCAGATCTTCCCCGTAGTGTACTGGATGACGCAGAGTTTTACCGAGCTGAGGAGGGGAGCTCGACGGAAAAGTTGTTCTGGTCTCAGTATACTGGGACCGAACACCCAATGCCCTTGAGCGACCAGCTGAAGCAATTGGTCGAGCTTCACAAGGCGGCCGAATAGGCCATGAAGGGTCTTATAGTCCGGATGTGGCCTGGCGAGCCCCTGCCCGGCAGCTACTTCGGTCTAGTGAGGCGGCTTGTGGATGCCTGCCCACGGCTTGAAGTCCTAAAGCGGTCCGTCTGCATCGAGGGTGCGCGCAGGGCTTTTGCCCGGGCGAAGGTGCACTGGGCGAAGCTGGACGCCGTGAAGCTGGTGAAGGAGGGGCCGCCGGAGAGCAAGGAGCATTGCAACCCCAAAATGTATTATGAAAGTGTCCTGAAGGGTTCCCGCCTTGTGGCGGAAGAATGTGCCAGGGATGTAATTTTGGAATGAACATGCTTGTGTGATCCTGTTTATTTGAAACGAGTTCATTTGCGCTATGCAACGCTTTTTGAATTTAAAATATTACCTTCTATGTGGCCGTTCGTAAAATCTGAGAGTTAGCCAGTTGTCGGCTTCTGCACCCATGTAACTAGTACTGGGGTGTTCGGGATAAACCTGAGCACTCTTTATCCCAATTTTGGGTCCTTCAAGGTAGGTGTTCTGCACAACGAACCAGGCAATCGGACTATAAGGCTATATCACTCTCACTTAGCCATAGAAGTCTACAATTTTAAATTTTGGCGAAGCCCCTAGTATTCGGGAGGCCGAATTTGGGGCGCTATATACGCCTAAGTCAGGCAAGGCCGACTCCTCGCCCGAAGCGGAAAAAGTCTTTAAGGACTTGAGACCTCTTGAATAGCGACCAACTCTCGCCTTATCATGACAGTCAGTTTTCGGCTTTCTCTACTGAGGTGCTCGTCCGGAAGAACCGGGAGACAATCGCAGTAGTTCTCCCAGCGCTACCTTAGCCGATATAGCGGAATGTAAGGTACCAAAGCATGGGAGCCGGGCAAACCCAACTATTGACCCAAGACATGATTCAGAGCTGATGCATATAATGCTATAAGTTCGGGGTGCCGCACTGTCGAAAATGTTCGGACTTCTCACACCGTATTATGGGGTAAACGAAAGCCCCTGGCGTACTGGCCGTACCAGGATGTACGGGTGCAAGTTGTCGTAGATGAACATGTAAGAAAAAAGGATGAATAATGCAATAATAGACTAATGCTATGCATTGTTATTTAAATAATACGTCAAAGCGTACTGATACAGGTAGCGCAATAAGCAGAAAATAGGACTATTTGACATGTCCTATCCAAGGGCAAGCTGCGTATGGATAGTAGAAAGCGGGTATATTCATTATTATTAGAGACCACCTGGGGGTTCTCGTGTACGTCTTAGCTTCTTTCCTCCTTGGTTGTTGCTTCCCTTAATGTGTCTGGCAATCATACTGCCGGAAAGGGCTTCCAGAGAGTTAGGTCCTGAAAGAGAAAAAATGATAAAGGTATATAGCCCCTAGGGCGGTTAAGCCGCATTGTGGGACGTGCCTTGATCGTGCCTCCGCCTATGCCCATGATATTTTCAGTGTGTAATTATGTACATGCGGCACGGATTTCGTCGCTTGAATGGGACTAGGACGGGGGCCGAGTTGTTAGGCGAGCTCTGAACGTGCCAGGCGATCCTGTTGCAGGTTACTCCGGACTCGCTTGACGGTGTCCGGGGACTGTGCCGTCGAATTGGCGGTTTGCCTTAAAAGGCTGCTTTGTGCTTCTTCTGCGAGGGCCGCAGTGTGCTCTTCTGCGCGGAGCGAGCGTTCTGTATTTCCATTGACTGTTATGACCCCCTAGGTCCTGGCATCTTGAGCTTGAGGTATGTGTAATGCGGTACCGCATTGAATTTGGCAAATGTGGTTCGCCCGAGCAGTGCGTGATAGCCACTGCGGAACGGGATGATATCGAAGATTAACTCCTCGCTTCGGAAGTTGTCCAGAGATCCGAAGACCACTTTCAGTATGATTGAGCCCGTGCAACGGGCCTCTACACCTAGGATGACGCCCTTAAAGGTAGTTTTAGTGGGTTTGATCCTTGAGGGATCTATACCCATTTTGCGCACTGTATCCTGATAGAGCAGGTTCAGGCTGCTGCCGCCGTCCATAAGGACTCGAGTGAGGTGAAATCCATCGATGATGGGGTCTAGGACCAATGCGGCGGATCCGCCATGACAGATACTAGTAGGGTGGTCCCTGCGATCGAAAGTGATCACACAAGAGGACCATGGGTTGAACTTTGGGGTGACGGGCTCTATCGCATAGACGTCCCTTAGTGCACGCTTCCGTTCCCTCTTAGGAATGTGGGTTGCGTATATCATGTTCACTGTCTTCGCTTGTGGGGGGAACCTCTTCTATCCTCCAGTGTTCGGCGGCCAGGGCTCCTCCTCGTCATCACTATGCAGCCCCTTGTCCTTGTTTTTGGCATTCATCTTGCCGACCTGCTTGAACATCCAGCATTCTCTGTTGGTGTGATTGGCTGGCTTATCGGGGGTGCCATGAATCTGACACGAGCGATCGAGTATGCGGTCCAAATTGGACGGGCCCGGAGTACTTCTTTTGAATGCCTTTTTCCGCTAAACGGATCTAGAGCCTCTGAATCCGGCATTGACTGCCGTATCATCGGTGTTATCGCTGTTGTTGCGGTGCTTTTGTCTGTTACGACGTGGTCTGCCATTGGCGTCTTTGGTATCCGAAGTGCCCGGATTTCTTGATGTGCTGTTGCTGCGAGCCAGCCAGCTATCCTCCCCCACGCAAAAGCGGGTCATGGGTGTCGTGAGGGCTGCCATAGATTTCGGCTTCTCCTGGCCGAGGTGCCGGGAGAGCCACTCGTCACGGATGTTATGCTTGAATGCCGCTAAGGCCTCTACATCCGGACAGTCGACAATTTGGTTTTTCTTAGTTAGGAACCGTGTCCAGAATTGCCTGGCTGATTCCCCTGGCTGCTGAGTTATATGGCTCAAGTCATCAGCATCCGGTGGTCGCACATAAGTGCCTTGGAAGTTGTCAAGGAATGCGTCTTCCAAATCCCCCCAACTGCCGACGGATTCTGCTGGCAAGCTATTCAGCCAATGTCGAGCTGGTCCTTTGAGTTTTTGTGGGAGGTACTTGATGGCATGTAGATCATCGCCGCGAGCCATGTGGATGTGAAGGAGGAAATCCTCAATCCATACAGTGGGATATGTTGTACCATCATACGATTCGATATTTACGGGTTTGAAACCCTCCGGGAATTCGTGATCCATAACTTCATCAGTGAAGCATAGGGGGTGTTCGGCGCCTCTGTGCCGGGCTATATCACGACGCAGTTCATATGAGTCTTGTCTGCTGTATTCGGCCCGACCGGATTTAACTTTAGTATATCCAGCGCGACGGTCATCATCCCGCGTTGGTGCGCGCCCCCGTGACCCGTATATCGACCTTGCATGTTTTGCCCTGCTGTCCAATACGTCTCGCAGGTCCCGTGTGTTGCCCCGGGCTTTGGTATTTTTGTTGGAGTGGCGGCGGGGTGCAGGCTGAACATTAGGCTGAAACGCCTCTCTAGCTCGGCCACGAGGTGGCCGGTCAGCCATATCATACACTGGTGATGTGGGTTTCAATGCTTCCTCCTCAAGGTGAGGTAGCAACCTGCGCTTTGGGTAACTATTGGAGGGGCGCTCGAGTTCGTATTCCTCGGCCGCAAGGACTTCGGTCCATCTATGTGCTAGCAAGTCTTGATCAGCTTGAAGCTGTTGTTGCTTTTTCTTCAGGCTATTTGTTGTGTCCCTAAGCCGGCGCTTAAAGCGCTCCTGCTTGACGGGATCCTAAGGTACGATGAATTCTTCGTCGCCAAGGCTGACCTCATCTTCGGAGAGAGGCATGTAATTGTCCTCCTCCGATTTTCCATTTGCTGCCTGCTCTAGAGGGCTAGCTTGTTCGCCTTCCCACTCTACATTGTGCTAGAGGGGACTCTGGTTGTCTTCGGCACTATCCGGAATGTTATTGTCTCTTGTGCCGGTATCACTACTTTTGCTGTGGCGGGACTTAGAGCGGCGTCGTTGACGTCGGCGCTTGGGTTGCTTCTTGGAGTGATTGTGCGGCGCACCTGACATGGGCTCGAATCCGTTGAAGATCAAGTCTCTGCGGATGTCGGCAATGTAGTTTAGGTTGCCGAACCTGACCTGATGGCCTGGGGCATAGCTCTCGATCTGCTCCAGATGGCCAAGCGAATTGGCCCGCAGTGCAAATCCACCGAATATGAAGATCTGTCTGGGGAGGAAAACCTCACCCTGGACCGCATCGTTACCGATGATCAAAGGGGCCATCGAGCCTTATGGTGACGACACAGTTGAACTCTCAATGAAAGCACCAATGTCGGTGTCAAAACCGGCGGATCTCTGGTAGGGGGTCCCGAACTGTGCGTCTAAGGCGGATGGTAACAGGAGGCAGGTGACACGCCAGGTTCGGGCCCTCTTGATGGAGGTAATACCCTATGTCCTGCTTGATTCTTCTTGATGATGTGAGTATTACAAGAGTTGATCTACCACGAGATCGTAGAGGCTAAACCCTAAAAGCTAGCCTATGGTATGATTGTATGTTGTCCTACGGACTAAACCCTCCGGTTTATATAAACACCGGAGGGGGCTAGGGTTACACAGAGTCAGTTACAAGGGAGGAGATCTACATATCCATATTGCCAAGCTTGCCTTCCACGCCAAGGAGAGTCCCATCCGGACACGGGACGAAGTCTTCAATCTTGTATCTTCATAGTCCAACAGTCCGGCCAAAGGATATTGTCCAGCTGTCTGGAGACCCCCTAATCCAGGACTCCCTGAGTTGTCATATCGAAGAGCATTGCAGAAAGCTCTTGAGGGAACTTGAAAGAGCTCATCTTCTCCAAAATGAACAGTGGCATAGAACTGATGGATAAGCTGAACATCAAAGTCATAGTTCACTGACATGAGCTTGACCAAATCAAATTCCTCACAAAGAGCCAAAGCCTCACCGAAATACTCCAAGTTGTTCCTCCAATGGTCATGGTCAATGGTCCACTGCTTGGCATACCTCTTCTTGTTGTGCTCAAAAAGTTCATGAACAATCCGCACTTGCATCTCATTCCGGAACTAAACGTTGGTCCACCGAGGTGCAATGGGAACCTCATAAGGATTCTTTGAGCGGAAGGCTTCCCAATCCTTTGCTTTCCAACATTGCAAGGGCAAAACGACACATTGCTTGGCAGGGGTAGACTTCTCACGGTGAGTGGGCTTGGTGGGAACCACAACCTCTTCATCAGACTCAATAGGGCGCGGGCAGCTCCTAGCCCGCTTCTTGGTCTTGCGAGGAGCAGAGCGAGAGGTAGAGCCACCTGCAACACCACACGAGGAGAACACAAGAAACCCAACAAAGATGAGAGGATTGCACACACGAGAAGATGATTAGATAGATTGCACAAACATTGAAGACAGAACAGGGCTACGTGGTGCAGATACCCCGGTTGTACCGGGTCTGCTACCGGTAGTACCGCTCCAGCGGTTGTAACGCCCATAGGGGCGGTAGAATCGCTGAACAGTGGCACTGCCAGCAGGAAATAGATCTAACCGCGGAAAATGAATCACACTAGCCATATTCTAACTTCTAAGAAATGCAATCTAAGCAGGAGGCAAATATAGATCTCTTCCACCCAATAGTTTAAGCAATAAACACGGAATGTCAAGTAATGCCCTAGGAGTAGGGAAAGAACCCTAGAACAAAGAACATGGGGCATTACCGGCATCCATGGGAAGAGATCGGGAAGGAGGAGGCCTCCTTGGAGAGGATCCACGGAGACCCCATGGATCCGAAGCACGAGAAGCACTCTGGGGCAGGGGCAATGGCGACCTGCGGCTAGGGCACAAGATGGGAAGGACAGGGGATGAGGGGAAAAAGAAACTCCCTTCAGCCCCGTCGGCTATATATAGGCCCATAGACACGTGGCGGCTATACCGCTTGAGAGAGCGGTTGTACCGCTACCTGGTACGAGCCGGTGGTTGCGGGCGATACTTCCGTCGCCAAGAAGGCAGCGGTAGTACCACCTGTAACCAACCGGTAGTACCGGCTAGATGGGCACCCGAGTGGTTGAGTGGTGGAACCGCTCAAGCACCGCTGGGAGTCCTCCTGGGGCGGGACAACCGAGTGTACCAGCGGTAGAACCGCTCGTAACACCAGTTGTACCGTGCGGTCACCATCACCCGAACCATGATCAAATGTGTGCAACTAGATTAGAAGGTTTAAAGGGGTTGGATATAGGCTTGGGATAGAGCACGAAACTGGAATAGGGTGTGAGGAACTCCAAGAGATCAAAAAGTCGAACGAGAAGAAAAAACTTGGAGACCACAACACCTAAGGGCTAGAGCACGACAAAGGCAAACACAACATGGACAAAACGCGAACCACAACCTCTCGCAAGAGAGGGCGGTGGCCGGAGCCACCTATGTTTGAGTCAATTGGTATGGCACCGCAAAGAATTATCCTTGGGCCCATGACCAAAACTCGTCTTTGAAGCACATGTACCATCAAAATGGTTAATCTGAAAGAGTGGATCAATTTATGCATAATGGGGGGAGGAAGAGTTCATCAAGAGAACAACACTCCCCCTATGTCCATGCCTACACCTAAACAAGATAGCAAGTTGAGTATGGTGGGATGTGCAAGGGTTCAAGCAACATTGCTCGAATCAATGATATTTAGCTCATGCCTTAACTCGCGAAATATTGCTTCATACAAAGGCTTCGTGAAGATATCTGCAAGGTTATCATGAGTGTTGACATAGTTGAGATCGATCTCTCCTCGCCTAATATGATCCCGGATGAAGTGATACCGGATCTCAGTATGCTTCGTCTTGAAGTGTTGCACCGGGTTGAGAGAAATCTTGATTGCACTTTCATTGTCACACCAAAGAGGCACTTTGTCACAAATGACACCGTAATCCTTTAAAGTTTGCCTCATACAAAGCAGTTGTGCACAACAACTACCGGCAGCCACATACTCCACTTTCGTGGACGAGAGAGACACACAACTTTGATTCTTGGAAGACCAACTCACCAAAGAGCAACCAAGAAATTGGCACCCTCTGGAAGTGGACTTCCTATCCACTTTGTCTCCCGCCCAATCTGAGTCCGAAAAGCCCACAAGGTTGAAGTTAGATCCTCTTAGATACCATAAGCCAAAGTTTGGGGTATGAGCCAAATATCGAAAGATTCGCTTGACCGCCACATAGTGACTTTCCTTAGGTGCAGCTTGAGACCATGCACAAATTCCCACACTCAACATGATATCCGGTCTAGATGCACAAAGGTAAAGCAAGGAGCCAATCATGGAGCGGTATACCTTTTGATCCACCGCTTTACCATTGGGATCTATGTCAAGTTGGCATTTGACGGGCATTGGAGTGGAAGCCGGCTTGACATCAGTTAGCTTGAATCTCTTGAGCATGTCTTGAGCGTATTTGGCCTGGTTGATGAAGGTTCCTTCTCTTTGTTGCTTGACTTCGAGTCCGAGAAAGAACTTCAACTCTCCCATCATGGACATCTTGAACTTGGAGGTCATGAGTGCGGCAAATTCCTCATTGAAAGCTTTGTTAGTAGAACCAAAGATAATATCATCAACATATAGTTGGCACACAAACAACTCCCCTTTGACCTTCTTAGTAAAAAGAGTGGGGTCGATTTTCCCAATTTGAAAACCACGATATTGCAACAACTCGGTAAGGTGGCCATACCACGCACGTGGGGCTTGCTTAAGACCATAGAGTGCCTTATCGAGTTGATACACATGATCGGGAAAATAGGGATCCTCGAACCCGGGGGGTTGCTTGACATATACCAACTCATTAATAGGACGATTCAAAAAAGCACTCTACACATCCATTTGTTGCAACTTAAAGTTATGATGAGAAGCATAAGCAATCAACATGCGAATGGATTCAAGGCGAGCAAAGGGAGAAAAGGTTTCACTGTAGTCGATACCCTCGACTTGGGAGTAGCCTTGTGCTACCAAACAAGCCTTGTTGCGAATAATAATTCCATGGGCATCTTGCTTGTTCTTGAATATCCACTTGGTTCCAACGACATTATGGTTCCCCGTTGGCCTTGGCACCAATCTCCACACCTTGTTGTGCTCGAAGTTGTTGAGTTATTCATGCATGGCATTAAGCCAATCCGGATCCTCGAGCGCCTCATAGACCTTTTGGGGTTCAACACAAGAGACAAACGCGTGATGTTCACAATAATTTTCTAATTGTCTATGAGTGCTTACCCCCTTTCTTAAGCTTCCAAGCACATTTTTCATGAGATGATCTTTGGTGGATAGCTTGGATGCGACCTTGGCAGCACGACGCTCTAATTCCTCCTCCAGAGTGAGTTGAGGAGCGGTCACTTGATCATCTAGTGCGTCGTGTTGAACTTGTTCTTGATCTTGATCTCGCTCATGATCTTCAGCTTGCTCGGATAATAGAACTTGACTTTGGGCATCACTTGGTGATCCAACACCATCTTGAGGTAGATCTTGCCCTTGATCTCGTTGATGGGGTTGAGGGCCTTCACTTTGTTCTTTGGAAGCATGTGGGCCTTGGGTTGGTGATGGCTCCACATGAGTGGAGCATTGTCCTTCTCCTTCGGCCACAAGGGGTTCCTCAATGGGTAGGATAAAACCAACACCCATTCTTCTTATGGCTTGGGGATGAATTTCATCACCTACATCACAAGTGCCACTTTGCTCCACTTGGGAGCCGTTATTCTTATCAAATGCTCCACGTTACATGTCTCCTCAGTAAGTCCCATGGACTTATTGAGGACACGGTAAGCATGGGAGTTTGTAGCATAACCAACAAATATGCCCTCATGAGCTCTAGCCTCAAATTTAGACAAACGAACATCTTTCTTGAGAATGAAACACTTACACCCGAACACCCGGAAGTACTTGAGGTTGGGCTTGTTACCGGTGAGTATCTCATATGAGTCTTGTTCAAGCCTTTGCGGAGGTAGAGCCGATTGGATGCATGACACGCGGTGTTGATGGCTTCGGCCCAAAAGTTGTATGGAGACTTGAACTCCGCCATCATGGTCCTTGCTGCATCCATCAACGTCCGGTTCTTCCTCTCCGCTACACCATTTTGTTGAGGGGTGTAAGGTGTGCAATATTGATGCTTGATCCCCTCATCACTAAGAAACTCATCCAAGGTGTAGTTCTTGAACTCGGTGTCGTTGTCACTTCTTATTGTCAAGATCTTTGCATTGTGTTGACGTTGAGCTTCATCTCCAAAGTCAATGATGGTTTGTTGGGTCTCACTCTTCCTCTTGAAGAAATATACCCAAGTGTATCTTGAATAATCATCCACAATAACCAAGCAATACTTCCTACCCCCAAGACTATCAAAAGATGGAGGCCCAAAGAGATTCGTGTGAAGGAGCTCCAAAGGCCTCTTCGAGTAAATGATAGTCGTGGGAGGGTGAGCCTTTTCATGTAGCTTTCCTTCGATACAAGCACTACAAGCACGGTCTTTAGCAAAACTAACATTTGTTAGTCCACGGACATGGTCCCCCTTGAGAAGACTTTTCAAAGATCTCATATTGACACGGGCTAAACGGCGATGCCAAAGCCATCCCACATCAACTTTAGCCATTAGGCATGCCGTGGTCTTAGTGAGTCGCTCCGAAAAGTTAATCACATAGAGACCATTTTAGACATGCCCAACAAAGGCTACTTTAAGAGTCTTGCTCCACAAGAGGGCCATGGTATCAACATCAAAGAAAGTGGCAAAGCCCATGAGCGCAAGTTGACGAACGAAAATTAGATTGTATGCAAGGGATTCAACAAGCATGACCTTCTCGATCATGATATCATGAGAAATGACAACCTTGCCGAGTCCCAATACCTTAGAGGACGAGGCGTCACCCACTTGACGTTGGTGGGCATAGATGGAATCTTTTGCACGTCCACCACCAAGTCCTTGCTTCCGGTCATATGATTAGTAGCTCCACTATCGAGCAACCATGATCCCCCACCGGAAGCAAACACCTACAAGGGATCAATGCTTGGTTTTAGGTACCCATTTTGTGATGGGTCCTTTGATGTTAGTAACAAGGGTCTTAGGAACCCAAATAGACCATTCAATGTACTCATAAGAAGAACCAACAAATTTGGCACAAACATGTCCATCACTAGCACGACATAACACATAAGAAGGGTTAAAGTCGCCGGCTTTTTTGGGAGGAGTAGCATTGCCCTTCTTGGCATCACTACCCTTCCACTACTAGGGAAAACCCTAGTAGTAGCGCGGGTAATTGCCTAGCAGTAGCGCGGGGGGCTGCGCTACTGCTAGGGCGCTACAGCTAACTTTTAGCAGTAGCGCGGGTGGTACCCGCGCTACTGCTACTTCTAGTAGTAGTAGCGCGGTTGCCACCCGTGCTACTACTACTTAGTTTTAGCGTGTGTCAAGGCCCCGCGCTACTACTAACTAATTGAGAATTAAAAAAAATTCCATCCATGGCGGCTGCTTTTGCTGGGCATCCTCCTCTCCATCCATGGCTGCTACTGGTCCTGGAGGGGATGAAGTTGTCTGTGGTGTTGGTGCTTCCCCACCCAACTTGTGCCCGCACCTCTCGTCTACTGCTGCTACAAGAGAAGTGAAAATTATTAGAAAGAGGAATAGAGAGATAGAGAGAAGTAGGAGGAGGAACTCACCGGTGGCCGCCGGAGTTGGAGCCGACGCCTGAAACCCTAGATGAAGCTCGATGACGTGCTGCTGCTTGTCGTGGGACCCTTGACCCGGCGAGGAGGTGCAAGTGGCTGCGTCCATGGCGGATCTGGTCGCCGCCATGGATGACGCTCTACTGGTTTTCGTCTCCTTCCACCAGCGGAGAAGAAGGAGCATGGAGGGGGAGGGGAGGGGTCTGCAGTGCCACCGAGGATGGAGGATGGAGGGGGAGGGGGAGAGGAGGTCGCCGGATTTGTGAGTGCCGCCGAGGTGCGAGGCCGGCAGTGGCGGTGGGTGAGGAAGGGAATGGCAAGTGGGAGGAGAAGGGGAATCAGAAGAGTGTGTGTTTGGATTTGGGCCTCAGCACGCTATGTGTACGTATGTCTTGGTGGGTCGATAGTAGTAGCGCGGGTTTATACCCCTCGCTACTACTATGGCATGTCCCGGGTGGGCACGGTAGAGACCACTTAGTAATAGCGAGGGTTATAAACCCGCGCTACTACTATCGACTTAGTAGTAGCGCGGGTTTATACCCCTCGCTACTACTATGTCATGTTCCGGGGGGGGGGCACGGCGGAGACCACTTAGTAGTAGCGAGGGTTAAAAACCCGTGCTACTACTATCAACTTAGTAGTAGCGAGGGGTAAAAACCCACGCTACTAGTAAGTAGCAGTAGCGAGGGTTATAAACCCTCGGTACTAGTAAGCGTCTGCCTATAAGCTTTTCCCTAGTAGTGTTCACATTGTTCTTCTTCTTCTTAGAGGCACCCTCTCCCTCTTTGACAAAATTTTGCATGAGAGGAGGGGGTCGTTTGGTCTTGTCATTCTTCTTCTTGTTCTTGGACTTGGGTGCAAACCCAATCCCTTCCTTGGCCACAACTTCCTTTTGATTGCTCAGAAGTTCGTTGAGGTTCTTCTCGCCTTGTATGCACAACACAAGGCCTTTCTCAAGTTGCTCCTTCAACTTAGCATTCTCCTCCAATAGATGCACATGCTCACAACACGGGTTAGTAGCATTTGCATTATCAATTAAGACCATATGAGGAAATGTGGCTTTCTCCTTGGTTAGCTTTACTTGGAGTTGATCATGAGACTCTTTGAGGCTAGTATGAGCACCCTTCAAGACCTTGTGAGCCTTGTCAATTAAGTAAAACTCCTCTTTGTGTCTAGCAAGATCAACTCCAAGCTTGGCCTTCTCGGAGTTTAGCACACGAGAAACAACAAGAGCATGATCAAGATCTTTCTTTAGTTTAGCATGGTCATCGTTGTGTGACTCCTCAAGAGCCAAGCGATGACCACACTCTTCCTCAAGAGCATTAGAGGGATCCGATATCTCATCGGCATAGTCACGACTATGCCCCTCCATTTTAGAGATGGTGTCCTCGTGAGCCTCGATCATGTCATTGGCTTCACCAAGTTGTTCCAAGAGAGCAATGAACTGCTCTCTTGGATTTACCCTTAAGCTTACTCATAAAAGACTCAAACTCATTTTCCTCCATGTTAGACCCCTCATGTTCATCAATGCAATCCGTCAAAGAGGGATTATTAATGATGATCGTTTTGATATTAGGGGTTACCTTGCTGGTGGCATTAGCCATGATGAACTTGACGGTGATGTTCTCATTGGGTGAGTCGAAGAGAGACACTCGTGGAGTTGTCGCAATGGCAACGGAGGCCATCGCAACTGGCTCACCGTCTTCATCATCATCATCCTCATTGTACTCTTCTTGTGCCACCAACCCCTTGGGAGGAGTCTTCTTGGTGAAGTTGCTCTTGTTGGGAAAGACTTGGCCTTGTCCTTTCGGATGAGCTTGCCACCATTGTCTTCCCTCTTCTCATAAGGACATTCCGCAACAAAGTGGCTCACATTGCCACAATTATAGCACGTCCTCACTCGTTGCTTGACCTTCGCGCCACTTGAGTGGTTTTTGTTGAAGTTGGGCCTTGTGTTCTTCTTGCTCCAAAATTGCCTTGAAGCAAGAGCCATGTGTTCATGATAGGCATACTTTGTATCTTCGGGGTTTCTCTCCTCTTCTTCATCTTCGTCCTCTTCTTCCACATTAACCTTGGCCTTCAATGCAAGGTTGGGCTTCTTTGCTCTTTGAGAACGTAACACCGCATTGTTGGCGGTCTTGTCCAAGATGCTCATAGCCACAAACTCATTCAACACTTCACTTGAGGACAAGGCGTGGAAGTCCAGCCTTTGACGAATGACGGAGGACATTGCCTTGTGATAAGGCATCATGGCCTTGAGGAATTTGCGCTTGATCCAATTTTCATCTATATCCTTGCTCCCATGATCTCGGAGTGAGACCGTGAGTTTGGTTAATCTCCGATAAAGCTCACGTGGTTCTTCATCTTCTTTCATTCCAAACTCATCGGCTTCATCTTGCACCACTTCATAGTTGGAGCGTTGAATGCTTGCACTTCCCCTGTAAAGGGAAACAACATGGTGCCATGCATCCTTGGCCATGGTGAAGGGCCGGAGGTGAGCAAGATCTTTGGGCAGAATTGTATCTTGGATGATGAAGAGAGCATTCTCATTGAATTGATTATCAGCGGGTTCTCTAGTGGTGAAGTTGGTTCAATCATGCGGATAGAAACCTTCTTCAATGATTCTACAAAGATTAATATTCACATGATTTAAATGACGCTTAAAGTGATAAACCCAAGAATCAAAGTCCTCATTTTTCACAATCTTAGGGGGAGGACCAGCATGATTCAAATGAGTGGAGGGAATCGGTCCACCATAACTAAGCGGAGGTTTCACATGGGCAAAGATGTCGTTGCCAATTTTACCACTAGAAGAAGGAGCCTTTTCACTAGTAGCTCCCCCCTTGTCAGAGTTAGCATCCGTCACCTTGTTGGTGCGATCACCCACTTTCATCGGTGCGGTGGATAGTTTAAGCCCTTCTATGAATTTGTTAAACATGCTTTCAACCTCGGTCGTCATGGAGGTTTTCAATGTGTCCAAAGCTACATTGAATTCCTCACGAGAGACCGCGGTTCCCCCATCAGCCGTAGACGATATTGGATTAACACTGGAGTGCTCCTCCACACCTTCTACAGTTTCAACCATACTCTTTGGACGACAAAGTCCTTAATAAAGAGACGAGGCTCTGATACCAATTGAAATGATCGATATAGTTGACTAGAGGGGGGGGTGAATAGGCAACTAACAATTTTTAGCTTTTCTTTACCAATTTAAACTTTGCATCAAAGTAGGTTGTCTAGATATGCAACTAGGTGAGAAACCTATATGATGCAACAACAATAACAACAAGCAAGCAAGGGATATGACACAAGTAAGCTTTCACAAGTAAAGGTGCGAGATGACCAAGAGTGGAGCCGGCGAAGACAAGGATGTGTTACCGAAGTTCCTTCCTTTTGAAGGGAAGTACGTCTCCGTTGGAGCGGTGTGGAGGCACAATGCTCCCCAAGAACCCACTAGGCCACCGTATTCTCCTCATGCCCTCACACAATGCGAGATGCCGTGATTCCACTATTGTTTCCCTTGAAGGCAGCGACCGAACCTTTACAAACAAGGTTGGGGCTCTCTCCACAACTGAATTGGAGGCTCCCAACGAAACCATGGAGCTTCACCACAATGGAATGTGGCTCCGAGGTGTCCTCAACCGTCTAGGGTTCTCAAACACCCAAGAGTAACAAAATCCACACAAGAAAGTATGGGGGAATCAAATCTCCTTTGGTGAAAATGTAGATCTAGGTCTCCTCCTTCAATCCCTAGCAAATCAACAAGTTTCAGTGGCTAGAGAGAGAGATCAGGCTAGAGAGCTTGAGTGGCATTAATGGTGGAGTGATAGAGGTAAGAGGTCAATGTGGTAGGTGGAAGAACCACCCTTATATAGCAACCCTAAAAATCCAACTGTTACTGTGCATTCTGTACTGCAGCAGTACAACCGATCCTTGCCCCAGTACAACCGGGCCTCGCAGTTTACCAGCAGAACCCTACCTGTCGGTACAACCGGGCGAGCAGGCGGTAGTACCGGTCAAAGAGAACAACCGGAACAACCGCCCAGCCACCGCTCAACCACCGCATTGAAACAGAAGGGAGTCACCCCAGAGTACGGTAGTCGAGCGGTACACGACCGGTGCAACCGCCTGGCCATGGGCTCTTGAGTGGCTAAGTCCCAAGCGGTAGAACCGCTCGGGGCACCGGTAGTACCGGTGTGCGGAGCACAATCGGACCAACTGGGCCACTACCGCCCAAGTACCGCATCACAACAGAGGCAAGACCGGTTGTTGAGCGGTACTTGGACAGAACGATCGCCCCACTCATTGAGGAGCAAGGTGGTGGTACCACCGCCCAGAGGCAGCGGTACAACCTCTCGAACGAGACTGGGTAAGCGCCAAAGTTCCAGTGGTACAACCGCTCGAGCGAGCGGTACAACCGCTGGGAATGCACAACAAGAGGTAGGAGAGAAGGGAAGCTCTCTCTCTCAGCAAAAGGAAGGCAAGAGAGGGGTGAGGCAAGTGTGTATGTGAGAAAAAAAACCCCAACACCTCCTAATGTGGATTCCCTCTTGATAGTACGGGTTCCCTAGGACCAAAGAGATACAAAATGAGAAAACTCCGTCTTCGATCTTTTCCTTCCAGAGAGAATAGCTAACCGATGTACGCCTAAACACTGAGTACCTGAAGCACGTAGCACACGATTAGACTAACAAAGGATTGTCATCATCATCCAAAACACAAAGTAGGGATATTCCCTTACAACAAGTTATCCCCACCTTGTGAAGGACCCTTTGTGGTGAGCAAGAATCTGAACAACGGGTCATATTACCTTATCGATGTTCGAGACCACAAGGACTCACGCACGTCGGAGGAGGAGACCCGCTGGCTGTGGAACATAGCTCATCTTCGGCCTTACTACACTTGAGCCACTGGCTCTTCCAATGTACATATTTTGACAATGTATATATTATGATCAATATAATAAAGCCGGCATCCCTGTGAAAGCAGGGCCTCTGTCGTTGTTTCTCCTTAAATAAATGAGTTCTTTGGTCACATGGGGGCTTCTGCTTTATACAGCAAAAGTTATTATTACCCTTTGATCCGGCTTATAGGCCAAACATAAAAAACTTGGGGGCTTCCTGTTCAAACATAGGTGTATTCACCAAAGAGAACATAACATTACTACCCAGGTTAAAGGGACCAAAGAGAGTCTATTGCAAAAGCACAACTCAGACATAGGTACCCATTGAACACAGCTCAATATATTGCTTGGGGGATCTTTTGTTATAAAGAACAAAGATTGAATAACCTTGTAATAGGATATAAAAGCGAGGCTTGGAAGCCAGGCGTATTCACCTAAAACCCCGGGTTATCCCGCATGTATGCCAGATGCTTCTTCATCAGGTAATCCTGATTGACCCACCGAACTCTTAATAGTCAATCTTTTAAACAAGACCTTGAACTCGTTAAGGTTAAACGCCGGTTTGTCATGAGAGGGCACGGCTTACGAAAAGCAAGGAGAAGCTCAGGCTGATAAAGCTGCCTTCCTTGAAACTTGGATAAATCGGCCTGTGATGCATGATGCTACTCTGACCCCGCGTACTCCTGATAAGGCTATCTTAAAATAAGAACTGAACTTATCTAGGGTTAAAATGTTGATTGGGTAATGTCAGAGCCAGCTCATGGAAAACGCGTACCTTCCAGTGGCTAATGCTAGTTTCATTAAAGAAGATATTTTGGCTTGGCGGCCTATGAACCTTGGATTTTTTGTTGTTTGTTGCTTTGCACGTCTTTTGAGATTTTTTTATTTTATGACATAGTAATATATGGTTGAAAAGCAATAAGGCTTATAATGCCTGCTGAGTCATCTATGACTTTAACCGGTGTTTATTAACCTGGTCTGGTTTTGACTATAAGTCGCCAGTATGAAATCTGGTGTTTATTGACCCGGTTCAGCTTTGTTCATAATCCAGCAATCTCTGATAATTACCAGTGCTTGGAGTTT
Organism: Triticum urartu; assembly: GCF_056163025.1. Classification (NCBI taxonomy): domain Eukaryota; kingdom Viridiplantae; phylum Streptophyta; class Magnoliopsida; order Poales; family Poaceae; genus Triticum; species Triticum urartu. The sequence continues at coordinate 61,273,952 of NC_141874.1, read as the reverse complement.
TGTGCTATTGCCCTTACTACACTGGCTTGATAAACCAACAGGTGTGATCAAATATCACAGGTATGACATATTTTAGTCATACATGATTATTATTCCATCCAGTCTTGATGATAAATCATGATAAGTTCATGTTTGGGCATTATAACCCGTCCAAGCGGTAAACCGCAAGGACAGTTTTCATCTGTTGTATCCAGGAATATATTAAAATTTGATAATATCATAAGGCACATATAGTATATCTTTGCCTGATGGATAAAAAGTATCATAACCATCACAATATGCACGATGGCATAGCTGAACAAGCAGTTTAAGACTAGCCTATTACAAGGCGTTTTGATGCCCAAAAGAATAATTGTTTTTCAACAAGTCTTGCAGAATGCACAAGCTAAACCGGCTACCGGTCTATGAATCTTGCCCAGGCTGACTTGAAGGTTGAGGATAATCTTGCGCCGGTTCATCCTCCTCTTCTCTATCCAGTTGCTGGAAATCAATGGTTGACCAATCGATCCCAGTTAGGGCTTTGAATATAGCTTCATCACTTATAAGGGTGGAGGGATCAACGTCAGGAGCATAGGTATGCTTATAGATTGGCGGAATAAGATTTGGAGCATCACAAGTTGGCGCATTAACTTTCTTATTGTTGGCATCATAAATCGACTGATAATGTGAGAGATCAGTCTCTTCAGCCAATTTGCTAGCCAATGGATGCATTTCCCTTGTCAAAGCTCTGAGGTCATCATTATCAAAATCGGACCTGTCCTCTTTTATGCTCGGATAGCCGTTTCCAATATCGGCCAGATCAAGATCAGATATCCATGCTTTGGCCTGAGTTAATGCAGTAAGAGCACCCGCCCTGGCAGCTGACTTCTTCAGTTCTTCAATCAGAGCAGGCATCACAGCTAGCCTTACCAACATATCCTTGATCAAGGTTGGAGGCGGTTTACTCTGGGAGGCTGTGCAGATGACCCGTTGTACGCCGGTATATAACTGCTCTATAAATGTATAGGCAGCTTTCAGTCTTTGATGCTTATCCGAGCCAAGATGAGTAACGCGACTTCCTGCATTGTCAAAAACATTGGTAAACCGGCAGTTTGTTAGATAATACATGTTTACGGTTTATGAAGAGGCTATTTACCAAAAACAACAGTAGTCATGGCATTTATTTGCCATTTCAAGCCAGTTAATTCCTGTGCTACCGGATTAAGGGCTGCTTCAGCATCCTCAGCCCTCTTCAGCAGAGTTGTTTTCTCTGTATCCCAGCCTGCCCGCTCGCTCTTAAAACTCTCTTTCAGTTTTTCCATGGCTACTAAAGCGTTGGTCAGCTCTTCCTTGGCTTTGGAAGTTTCTGCTTGTTGAGTTTTGATATTTTCTTGAAGGTTGGTGAATTGAGATTCTTTTTTGCTAAGCTCGGTCTGCAAGGGATATGCAATTTATGAGTTGGCAGTACATATTTGAAGTCCCAAGCACATGATAGGTCATACACTTGGCACTTGGGGGCTAATGTCTATTGCTTCTTCTCCAAAAAAATTATAAAGTCTGAAGCTCAATACAAGTATTATTCTTGGCACTTGGGGGCTAATGCATATTTACTCAAGTTAAAGCTATGGATTTTTTTCTTCCATCAATCAGCTTGGTGATTCATCGGTTTACAAAGGTGTTCAATGAGAATTTCGAGTCTTATAGTATAAAGACCCAGTTAATCTTGGAAAGATAAGCCAGCCCTTGAGGGCTACACAGGTGAAATTGAATAAATATTAATCTAAAGTCCCGGTTCATCTTGAAAAGATAAACCGGTCCTTGGTGGCTACACAGGAAAAGTTGAATACTTTATATAAGTCCCAGTTCATATCAGCATTATAAACCGGCCCTTGGGGGCTACTGGAGTTGATAGTCTAAACCGGTCATAAGGGAAGAGTAAATATGCAGAAATAAGCAGCATTTACCTCATATCGCTCCTTCATCATGTTCAGTAAACCGGCTTCGTAATCACGGCTGGTGTACAGTCGGTTTAAAAACCCAGAATGAATATCTTGGGCGCTGAGATGGGCATAGCTTTCCAAATCCACCTTCCACTTGCCCTTGTCCATAGCATAAAATTCTTCCTTAGCACTATGTTTTGATAAAACGGTGGGATTGCCTGGGGCCGTATAGCTGACACCAGTAACGATAACATCATCTGTTTTGTCGGTAGCAGCTTTGGTTGGGCTTGGCGGTTTATCATCATGAGCCATCGGATCAATTTCCATTTGTTCAACAAAGGTTTCCTGATCTTGTGGTGGAGGATCACTAAGGATAGCACCAACATTTGGCTCAGACGGCTCTGGGGTCTTTTCCAGATCGGTTGCTGTGTTGTCATCAGCCGGTTTATTCAACTTGGCCTCTTTGCTGGGTCTGGCCTTGGCTCTGAACGGGACAAACGTAAAGGTTAGTAAGAAAACATAAGGTATAAAGGGTTAGTTTAATATGCTCACCCAGGAACAGTTTTGAGAGGTGGATGTTGTGTTCCCGTGGACTCGCCAGAAGATGAATGATAAGCTCCCTGATAGTTTGAATCAGACGGATTAAGAAGTTGTCGGAAGTAACCCGCCTTGGGATAAGATGTGTCAGAAATATGAGAGACCTCTGGGCGGCGTTTACGAACCAGTGTGTTCGGTCAACCGGACGAAGTGACCACATGGCCGCTATGCCGGGTTGCGCGACGAGCATCATGTTGCTGTTTCTTCAAAAGAAAGTTCGGATCCAAGTGAGCTAGGGGGTGAGAAAATTTTACTTTCCGGATTGCTTCTCGGGTTCTCTGTGTGGGTAGAGGGTCTGAACCGGATGATAGAGTAATTACCTCTACGTCACTTGTGTGGCTGGCTTTCGCGTCATCCTAATAGTAGTCATTGTCAATGAGGTGTATGGAAAATGAACCAAGTGAATCAAGTTCTACCTCTGACTCTGGATCATCATTATCCATGATTAACTCGGAAGATTCGGCGGTTTTCTTCTTGGCAGTTTTCTTCGTGACCTTGGTCTTGGGACGGGGTGTTTTTGCCGGTTTATCCTGCGGCTTCCTCTTCTAGAATGGATCGTTGTCGGTGTCAAAACCAGTGGATCTCGGGTAGGGGGTCCCTAACTGTGCGTCTAGGATCGATGATAACAGGAGACGGGGGACACGATGTTTACCCAGGTTCGGGCCCTCTCTATGGAGGTAATACCCTACGTCCTGCTTGATTGATATTGATGAATATGAGTATTACAAGAGTGGATCTACCAGGAGATCATAATGGCTAAACCCTAGAAGTCTAGCCTATGTGGGTATGGTAATGAGTATATATCTTTGTCCTTTCCGGACTATCCCCTTCGGTTTATATAGACACCAAGGGGATCTAGGGTTTACATGGAGTCGGTTACATAAGAAGGAAGCTTCGGTCGCCAAGCTTGCCTTCCACGCCAAGTAAAGTCCAATCCGAACACGAGTATGGCCTTCGATCTTCACAGCCCATCAGTCCGGCCCATGGATAATAGGTCGGACGCTAGAGGGCCCCTTAGTCCAGGAATCCCTTAGTAGCCCCTGAACCTGGCTTCAATGACGAGGAGTTCGGCACGCAGATTTGTCTTCGGCATTGCAAGGCGGGTTCCCTCCTTCCGAACTCCAGAATAGTCTTCGGACGAAGTGAATATATCCGGACCTGTGTATATAATTGTAGAGAATATAATATCCCGCGGGCCCAACTTGTTGATAACTGTTCATGACATCGTATCATGCCTGCCCGGTAAATATTTCCAACCGTCGGCTAGCGAGCCGCCCCACGTCTCGGGGCGCGGTTTTACTGGCACGTCTTGTCAAGGCAGAGATCGTGTCCCTTTATTTACGGGATTTTCATTAATGCAGGCGTGTGGTAACCCAACCGTCCCCTGGGTACAATTCCTTGGTGATAGGTAAGTTTAGAAACCCTGGGGGAGACGCCCTATATTCGGGGCCTTTATATAGAGACCCAGTCTCGTCTTCTTCCCTTGCGCTTGCTCCTTCCTCAACCCCAGCCACCCCAAGTTCCAACCCTCGGGTTCCAGTCGCCACCAGCCCTAGTCATCTCCGGATCCAACCGTCAGGGCCGGTGGGTGGCTTCTTCTATCACAGAGGAGGATATTGCAAAGCTCCGCGTAGCGAGGTATCTGACCTCGGAAATATTTCCCGGCTTCCGGCATCAGGTCAAGTCTTACCGACCCCCAGATCTGGCGAGAGGGTAGTATTTGTATCCCACTTCCTTCACGGGATAGGGTTCGCGCTTAACCCCTTCGTTCGGGGGCTCATGTTCTACTATGGGCTAGATTTTCACGATCTGGCCCCGGACTTTGTTCTCCTCATCTCGACATTTATCGTCACGTGTGAGGCCTTACTCCAGACTCCTCCGCACTTTGGTTTCTGGCTCAAGACCTTTGGTGTGAGGCCGCAGGTGGCAGAGGAGGAGCAAGCAGAGTGCGGCAGTGTCATAATAGGCAAGCTGGCCGGCGCGGTTTGGCCCGGAGGATGTTTCGCCAAATCTCCCGACTTATGGCAGTAGGGGTGGTTTTATATCAATGATCCGCGGGGCTCCAAGTGGGCGGCTACACCTGCGGTCCAACCCGATCCTCCAATTCAGCTCGCTTCATGGGTCAATAAGGGATTGGACTGGGGATCTGTCAATGAAGTGCAGACTCTGCAAAGTCGCATCCGAAGCCTTACCGAGAAGGGCATCGATCTTGTGAATGTCGTTCAAATAATGCTAGTCCGCCGGATCCTGCCATGTCAGCGGCGGCCTCTTCATATGTGGGAGTTTAACCCAGAAGGGCGGCGGACTCTACAGCACTTCTTCGGCACTACGCATGAAGGAATGTGGAAATTATATTTGGGGAACAAGAGCAATGGCCGGACACCACCGAAGAGGTTGGCCTTGACTGCAATCATCCGGACACTTCGGTAAGTACTTGTTATCCGAGCATCTTCCATTCAGATATCTCTTAACCAGATACTGAACAATCCGTCCCCATACAGGAGTGGATAAAGAAAGCGGTGCTAATCTGGTGTCCGGCGCCTCTTGTCGAAGGCCGTGCGACCGACCTGCTGACGAGAATGCTGATTCCGACACCGTACCAGGTGGCTGCGTTCGGCGGAACCAAACTCTTTTTGCCCAAGGGTAAGAGTGCAGAGGGAGCCCTCCAAGGCAAGAAGAGGGCCGCCTCCGAAGATCAGGAGGGGAAGCCTTCCAAGAGAGGAAAAACACCGTCGTCGAGTGGCTTGGGCCGGGCGAGCGAGGCTCTCGTAGAGCTTGATGACGAGGACGAACCTCGAGGCAGACCGTAAGCGAGGCCGGGGTACTTTAAACGCACCTCATTCTTTTCCTATTAGTGAAGTAATCATACAGTATATGTTCGTCCACACAGGTTAACGCCTGGTGCTTCTAAATCGTCCTCCTTCTTGGCAGATCTTCTTCTGGAGATGATGGAGAGTGACACGCCTTCTCCGGCCTCATCGCCCAATAGGGGGGTTGATACCGAGGTATCGTCCCGAAGGGCTCCTCCCGAACACCGAGTAGTACGGGAAACGAGGCAGGCTTTACCCGAAGAAGGTGCCTCTGTCACTCGGGGTTCCGGGATCAAGACTGGCGCCTCTGAACCGTCCGATTTACAGCCGGAGACAATTCTGGAGGCAAGTAAGTGGGTTCCTTCACAGGAATTCCATGCTCCGGTGGCGGTCTCCGAAGACCCCGGAGCGCCAGAAATGCTGATGGGTGATACGTCTCCAACGTATCTATAATTTTTGATTGCTCCATGCTATATTATCTACTGTTTTGGACATTATTGGGCTTTATTATCCACTTTTATATTATTTTTGGGACTAACCTATTAACTGGAGGCCCAACCCAGAATTGCTGTTTTTTGCCTGTTTTATGGTTTCGAAGAAAAGGAATATCAAACGGAGTCCAAACAGAATGAAACCTTCGGGAACGTGATTTTCTCACCGGATACAACTCAGGAGACTTGGACCCTACGTCAAGCCAACTAACAGGAGGCCACGAGGTAGGGGGGCGCCTGCCCCCCCCAGACGCGCCCTCCACCCTCGTGGGCCCCCTGTTGCTCCACCGACGTACTTCTTCCTCCTATATATACCCACGTACCCCCAAACGATCATATACGGAGCCAAAAACCTAATTCCTCCGCCGTAACTTTCTGTATCCACGAGAACCCATCTTGGGGCCTGTTCCGGACCGCCGCCGGAGGGGGCATCGATCACGGAGGGCTTCTACATCAACACCATAGCCTCTCCGATGAAGTGTGAGTAGTTTACTTCAGACCTACGGGTCCATAGTTAGTAGCTAGATGGCTTCTTCTCTCTTTTTGGATCTCAATACAATGTTCTCCCCCTCTCTTGTGGAGATCTATTCGATGTAATCTTCTTTTTGCGGTGTGTTTGTTGAGACCGATGAATTGTGGGTTTATGATCAAGTCTATCTATGAATAATATTTGAATCTTCTCTGAATTCTTTTATGTATGATTGGTTATCTTTGCAAGTCTCTTCGAATTATTAGTTTGGTTTGGCCTACTAGATTGATCTTTCTTGCAATGGGAGAAGTCCTTAGCTTTGGGTTCAATCTTGCGGTGTCCTTTCCCGGTGACAGTAAGGGCAACAACGCACGTATTGTATTGTTGCCGTCGAGGATAACAAAATGGGGTTTTATTCATATTGCATGAGTTTGTCCCTCTACATCATGTCATCTTGCTTAAGGCGTTACTCTGTTTTTAACTTAATACTCTAGATGCATGCTGGATAGCGGTCGATGAGTGGAGTAATAGTAGTAGATGCAGGCAGGAGTCGGTCTACTTGTCTCGGACGTGATGCCTATATACATGATCATACCTAGATATTCTCATAACTATGCTCAATTATGTCAATTGCTCAACAGTAATTTGCTCACCCACCGTAGAATACTTATGCTCTCGAGAGAAGCCACTAGTGAAACCTATGGCCCCCGGGTCTATCTTTATCATATCAATCTCCTACTACTTAGTTATTTAGTTTGCCTTTATTTTACTTTGCATCTTTATCATAAAAATACAAAAAATATTATCTTTATCATATCTATCAGATCTCACTCTCGTAAGTGGCCCTATAGGGATTGACAACCCCTATTTGCGTTGGTTGCGAGGATTTATTTGTTTGTGCAGGTACAAGGGACTTGCGTGTAGCCTCCTACTGGATCGATACCTTGGTTCTCAAATACTGAGGGAAATACTTATGCTACTTTGCTGCATCATCCCTTCCTCTTCGCGGAAAACCAACGCAGTGCTAAAAGAGGTAGCAAGAAGGATTTTTGGCGCCGTTGCCGGGGAGGTCTACGCAAAAGTTAACATACCAAGTACCCATTACATACCCTCATCTCCCACATTACATTATTTATCATTTGCCTCTTGTTTTCCTCTCCCCCCAATTCACCCTTGCCATTTTATTCGCCCTCTCTCTCTATCCTCCCTCTCTATTTGCCCTTTTTGTCCGCTTGCTTTTTTTTTGCTTGGGTGTTAGTTTTCTTGCTTGCCGTTAGGCTAGTCCCGTATCTTCTCTGTTGTCTCCCGAGAATGAAATTCTAAATTTTAAGCAAAGGGAGGGTGAAAATCTAAAAGATGCTTGGTATAGAATTTGCAATGCTCAAAATAAATCTGCTATGAAGCAATCTACTACCATTCTCCTTCGCAATTTTTATGTAGGCATTACTCCTTGGCACCATTATGTTCTTGATACTATTACCGGAGGGGATTTTTTGGGTAGCCATACTTTTGATTCTTATAATGCTATGTTAGATTTATTTGCCCCCCCCTCTTTTGGTTAATGGAACTATATTAACTTTGGAGCATGTAATGCAAAGGCTTGAAATTATTGAAAATAAGGTTGCTTGCAAAGGCTTGAAATTATTGATAATAAGGTTGCTACCGTAGAGTTAATTGAAAATTTGGATAAAAATATCCACAACCGAATCTCTCAATATGGATCTAAAGTAGGAGTTACTTTGAAAGCTATTAAAGAAAAGGAACCCATAGTTAATGAGAAAATAAATCACGATTCCGTGAGGATCGATAAACTTGAGAATATTATTACCAACTTTGGAACCGCCTTTTCTTCCGTAAAGAATACTCCACGTCCTTCCACTAAAGTTGCCAAGCTTATGTACGTTCCTAAAAATAAGGGTGAATCATCTAGTAAGGAAAATGCGGATCTCAAATCTATAAGTGTTCATCCCAATCTTTTTGCTATCATTAAGGAACCATTTGTTACAAATGAATTTATCAATCTTGTGCCTAAAATTTTGATAATTAATAAAAATAAAGAAATTCCTAAAGATGGTAGATGCTTCATTGAAGAATTGCCTACCAAAGATGGCAATACCTAGATCTATTCTTGCTTGTTATGCCTAGCTAGGGGCGTTAAACGATAGCGCTTGTTGGGAGGCAACCCATTTTTATTTTTATTCCTTGCTTTTTGCTCCTGATTAGTAATAAATAATTTATCTAGCCTCTGTTTTGGTCGTGTTTTTTGTGTTTAATTAGTGTTTGTCCCAAGTAGAACTGTTGGGAAGACTTGGGGAAAGTCTTGTTGAACTTGCTGTAAAAAACAGAAACTTTAACGCTCACGAGAACTGCTATCATTTTTATTTGGAAAGTGATATTTAGTTAATTATCTTTGAAGATTATTAATAGATAAATTCCTCACGTCCAGAAATTTATTTTAGAATTTCTGGGGTTCCAGATCTTGCGCTAGCTACAGATTACTACAGACTGTTCTATTTTTGACAGATTCTGTTTTCCGTGTGTTGTTTGCTTATTTTGATGAATCTATGGCTAGTAAATTAGTTTATAAACCATAGAGAAGTTGGAATACAGTAGGTATAACACCCATATAAATAAAGAATGAGTTCATTACAGTACCTTGAAGTGGTCTTTTGTTTTCTTTCGCTAACGGAGCTCACGAGATTTTCTACTTTAAGTTTTGTGTTGTGAAGTTTTCAAGTTTTGGGTAAAGATTTGATGGATTATGTAACAAGGAGTGGCCAGAGCCTAAGCTTGGGGATGCCCATGTCACCCCAAGATAATCTAAGGACACCTAAAAGCCAAAGCTTGGGGATGCCCCGGAAGGCATCCCCTCTTTCGTCTACTTCTATCGGTAACTTTACTTGGAGCTATATTTTTATTTACCACATGATATGTGTTTTGCTTGGAGCGTCTTGTATTATTTGATTCTTTGCTTATTAGTTGACCACAATCATCCTTGCTGTACACACCTTTTGAGAGAGCCATATATGATTTGGAATTTGTTAGAATACTCTATGTGCTTCACTTATATCTTTTGAGTTATATAATTTTACTCTAGTGCTTCACTTATATCTTTTAGAGGATGGTGGTGGATTTGTTTTATAGAAACTATTGATCTCTCATGCTTCACTTAGATTATTTTGAGAGTCTTAAATAGCATGGTAATTTGCTTAAAATCCTAATATGCTTGTATGCAAGATTAATAATAAAAATTCTCTTATGAGTGTGTTGAATACTATGATAAGTTTGATACTTGATAATTGTTTTGAGACATGGAGATGGTGATATTAAAGTCATGCTAGTTGAGTAGTTGTGAATTTGAGAAATACTTATGTTGAAGCTTGTGATTCCCGTAGCATGCACGTATGGTGAACCGTTATGTGATGAAGTCGGAGCATGATTTATTTATTGATTGTCTTCCTTATGAGTGGCGGTCGGGGACGAGCGATGGTCTTTTCCTACCAATCTATCCCCCTAGGAGCATGCACGTAATACTTTTCTTTGATAACTTGTAGATTTTTGCAATAAGTATATGAGTTCTTTATGAATAATGTGAGTCCATGGATTATACACACTCTCACCCTTCCACCTTTGCTAGCCTCTCTAGTACAGCGCACCTTTTGCCAGTATCATACACCTACCATATACCTTCCTCAAAACAGCCACCATACCTACCTATTATGGCATTTCCATAGCCATTCCGAGATATATTGCCATGCAACTTTCCACCATTCCATTTATGACACACTCCATCATTGTCATATTGCTTAGCATGATCATGTAGTTGACATAGTATTCATGGCAAAGCCACCATTCATAATTCTTTCATACTTGTCACGCATGCATCATTGCATATCCCGGTACACCGCCGGAGGCATTCATATAGAGTCATATCTTATTCTAAGTATCGAGTTGTAATTATTGAGTTGTAAGAAAAATAAAAGTGTGATGATCATCATTATTAGAGCATTGTCCCAAGTGAGGAAAGGATGATGGAGACTATGATTCCCCCACAAGTCGGGATGAGACTCCGGACGAAAAAAAAGAAAAGAGGCCATAAAAAAGAGAAAAGGCCCAAATAAAAAAATAAAATGAGAGAAAATGAGAGAAGGGACAATGCTACTATCCTTTTACCACACTTGTGCTTCAAAGTAGCACCATGATCTTCATAGTAGAGAGTCTCTCATGTTATCACTTTCATATACTAGTGGGAATTTTTCATTATAGAACTTGGCTTGTATATTCCAATGATGGGCTTCCTCAAATTGCCCTAGGTCTTCATGAGCAAGCAAGTTGGATGCACACCCACTTAGTTTCTTTGTGAGCTTTCATATACGTATAGCTCTAGTGCATCTGTTGCATGGCAATCCCTACTCACTCACATTAATATTTATTGATGGGCATCTTCATAGCCCATTGATATGCCTAGTTGATGTGAGACTATCTTCCCCTTTTTTGTCTTCTCCACAACCACCACTCTATTCCACCTATAGTGCTATATCCATGGCTCACGCTCATGTATCGCGTGAAGATTGAAAAAGTTTTGAGTAGGGATTGTCATCGGGGTTGTGCATGATTTAAATATTTTGTGTGGTGAAGATAGAGCATAGCCAGACTGTATGATTTTGTAGGGATAACTTTCTTTAGCCATGTTATTTTGAGAAGACATAATTGCTGTGTTAGTATGCTTGAAGTATTATTATTTTCTATGTCAATATGAACTTTTGTATTGAATCTTTCAGAATTGAATATTCATACCACAATTAAGAAGAATTACATTAAAATCATGCCAAGTAGCACTCCGCATCAAAAATTCTATTTTATCATTTACCTACTCGAGGACGAGCAGGAATTAAGCTTGGGGATGCTTGATACGTCTCCAATGTATCTATAATTTTTGATTTCTCCATGCTATATTATCTACTGTTTTGGACATTATTGGGCTTTATTATCCACTTTTATATTATTTTTGGGACTAAACTATTAACCGGAGGTCCAGCCCAGAATTGTTGTTTTTTTGCCTGTTTTAGGGTTTCAAAGAAAAGGAATATCAAACGGAGTCCAAACGGAATGAATCCTTCAGGAACGTGATTTTCTCATCGAATACAACTCAGGAGACTTGGACCCTACGTCAAGCCAACTAACAGGAGGCCACGAGGTAGGAGCCGCGCCTGCCCCCCCCCCCCCCCCCCGGTGCGCCCTCCACCCTCGTGGGCCCCCTGTTGCTCCACCGATGTACTTCCTCCTCCTATATATACCCACATACCCCCAAACGATCAGATACGGAGCCAAAACCCTAATTACACTGCCATAACTTTCTGTATCCACGAGATCCCATCTTGGGGCCTGTTCCGGAGCTCCGCCGGAGGGGGCATCGATCACGGAGGGCTTCTACATCAACACCATAGCCTCTCCGATGAAGTGTGAGTAGTTTACTTCAAACCTACGGGTCCATAGTTAGTAGCTAGATGGCTTCTTCTCTCTTTTTGGATCTCAATACAATGTTCCCCCCCTCTCTTGTGGAGATCTATTCGATGTAATCTTCTTTTTGCGGTGTGTTTGTTGAGATCGATGAATTGTGGGTTTATGATCAAGTCTATCTATGAATAATATTTGAATCTTCTTTGAATTCTTTTATGTATGATTGGTTATCTTTGTATGTCTCTTCGAATTATCAGTTTGGTTTGGCCTACTAGATTGATCTTTCTTGCAATAGGAGAAGTGCTTAGCTTTGGGTTCAATCTTGCGGTGTACTTTCCCGATGACAGTAAGGGCAGCAAGGCACGTATTGTATTGTTGCCATCGAGGATAACAAGATGGGTTGTTCTTCATATTGCATGAGTCTATCCCTCTACATCATGTCATCTTGCTTAAGGCATTACTCTGTTTTTAACTTAATACTCTAGATGCATGCTGGATAGCGGTCGATGAGTGGAGTAATAGTAGTAGATGCAGGCAGGAGTCGGTCTACTTGTCTCGGACGTGATGCCTATATACATGATCATACCTAGATATTCTCATAACTATGCTCAATTCTGTCAATTGCTCAACAGTAATTTGTTCACCCACCTTAGAATACTTATGCTCTCAAGAGAAGCCACTAGTGAAACCTATGGCCCCTGGGTCTATCTTTATCATATCAATCTCCTACTACTTAGTTATTTACTTTGCCTTTATTTTACTTTGCATCTTTATCATAAAAATACCAAAAATATTATCTTTATCATATCTATCAGATCTCACTCTCGTAAGTGGCCCTATAGGGATTGACAAGCCCTATTTGCGTTGGTTGCGAGGATTTATTTGTTTGTGCAGGTACGAGGGACTTGCGTGTAGCCTCCTACTGGATTGATACCTTGGTTCTCAAAAACTGAGGGAAATACTTATGCTACTTTGCTGCATCATCCCTTCCTCTTCGGGGAAAACCAACGCAGTGCTAAAAGAGGTAGCAACGGGATTGCTACGACAAGCATCCATTTCAGAAGAGCACCGTACCTTGATGGCTACGGTGGTCGAAAGGGTTCTATCGGCGAAGAGTGGATTGGACGAGGTCTTCATGAGCCTTCTAAGAGGTTTTGAGGTTTGTGATGTAGCTTTGTCAATTGAATTTTATTGACAGAATGCACCTGTTGTATATGCAGTAGCCCCTGAGACTCAGGTTGTCTTCCGAAGGAAGCGATCGGAGGATCAAAGAGATATGTTCAAGTATTAACCTTGGTTTAATTTGAAATTTAGGCTGCTTCCCCTCCTGTGGCTGCCCGGAATACGGAAGTGGCCGAACTGCAGCGAAAGCTGGATATTGCGGAGGATGACGTTGCATTAATCAACAGGCGTCTTGACGACTCACAAGGTATGTATTTCGAGCATTCTTTACACCAGTGTGCTTGACGCGGGAAAGAGCTTGATATGAAATGTGCATAAAATGCAGATGGTGCTGCCGCCGTGGAGGCTCTTCGGGCGGAGCTAATACGGGCCAAGGAGTGGGCCCGGTTTAGTGATGTTGCTGTTGAAGGAGCATCGGTTGAACTGAAGGCTGAACAAGCTGCGCGATGCCAGGGCGAGGAGAAGGTATCCGATGACACTCGCTTTGGAGAATGCTACTGGTCGCTGCAAATTTCTTGAGAAGGAGAATAAAGCCTTAACGGCTGAACTGGACAAGGCCCGATAGGAGGCAAGAGAAGCGTGATCAGAGTCCAGAGCACTCCGTGAGGAGGTTCGGCAGGCGAAAGAGATAGTGGCTGGAAAGCCTTTTCTGCTACAGACTAAGTTCGGCGACCCGGACTATGCTCAGCTGAACCAAGTGTGGAGTTCGTCGGACGAGTATTTGGACTTGCTGAAGAGTTCTTCTCATGCAGCGCGATATTACCAAGCGCGAGCTGGATATGCAACGGAGAAGCTTTTTTGGTCACAGTTCGGTGCGTCGAAGCGCCCGCTGCTGCTCAATGAATAGACATCCCAATGGGCCGAACTTCATAGGGTATCTGGCGCTACCATGAAGGATGTTATAATCCGGCTGTGGCCAACCGAGCCTGCGCCGAGTAGCTATTTCGGTTTGGTGCAGAAGCTTGCCGTGAATCGATGCTGCGAAGCGATCGGCGTGCATTTAAGGTGCACGGATGGCCCTTGCCCGAGTCAAGACATTCTGGGGAAAGATGAACGCCATCGACGTCGCAACGAAGGGTCCGCCTGAAGGCAAGGATCATCCGGGACCGGAGCGTTATTTTGAAGACGTCCTGGAGGCCGCCCGCTAGATAGAGGGTCAATGCTCGAAAAACATAATGTTCGAGTGAGGTGTATGATGATTGTAAAAGACAATTTTATAGTTAATCTATTTATGTTTTGCTCGAAAAGCTTGAATTCCTCCTGTGCGTTCGTTTTAATATAATCTGAAAGTTTTCCAGTCGTCGGCTTCAGCCCCCTCGTAGGAAGTACAAGGGTGTTCGGAAAAGCATTTAATCACTCTTTATCCAACGTCTTGGTCCATGAAGGAGGTGATAATGCGGCGAACCAGGCAATCGGACTATAAGGCATTAACACTTTCACTTAACCATAGGAGTTTTATGATGGGGCTATGACATAGCCCCTGGTGTGTATGCGGCGTGTGGTGCCTTGCATATATGATCTGAAAAAGATCCCTCGTGTTACACGGAGAATCGCTAAAGATTCCAATAAGTCGTCAAGTGGTTGACCAGCTCTCACCGCATCATGACAGTCATTTTTTGGCTTTCTCTACTGAGGTGCTCATCCGGTTTAGGCCGGGGCACAATCGCAGTAGTTCTCCCTTTACTACCCTAGTTGATAGAGCGGAACGTAGGGTAGCAAACATAGGAGCCGGGCAACCCAACTATTGACCCAAGACAATGATTCGGAGCTGGCGCATATAAGGCCAAACTTACGACGCCGAAGTACGCTATAGAGTTGTTCGGACTTTTACTGGCAGCTCATTCATTCCCATGCCGAGGTGCATCTGCAGAGCAGCCGTTAAGGCCGTACTTATTGTTGAAAGAGTATGAAAGATCGGTTCGGATGAGACTTACTGAGAATGGAGCGATGTGCCCATAATAAATATATATATAATAAAAAGAGAGAAACCACGGACCCAGCTATTTGACATGCTCGGGGTCGGGATAAGAGGGAAGAGGGCATAGTACATGCTCGGAATAAAGAGTGTGGTCCAAAAAAAGTTATTTTCGACCTCCTGTCGCACGTCTGCGTCGCCTGTCCTCGGGGAGGGGAATCCTTAACAGAAGTAGCCTCTTAGGGTGAGCATACAGATCTGAATTCAAATAGAGTCTGTTGTAGATGTTGTCCAGCTGGTCACCTGTTCTTTAGGGATGATACAGAAAAATAAGGTAAACAGATAAAAAAACGTTATGGGAATGCTTGTAGGGTTGTCCGTATTGTGCTTCCGCCGATGCCCATGGTATCTTGAGTGCGTAGTGATGTGCGCGTGGTGCAAATTTTGCCGGTACAGTACGCGGGTGGCGGAAGACGAACTGCTATTCACATTCCTGAAGTGGTCGAACATCGGAGGGAAACTGTTTCTGGCTCCTAGCGTTCTGCTGGCGAGCCGATCTGTCGTCTTTATCGCCTGGCGGCCTCCTCCCCTTGTTATCAGCGTTAAGCTTGCCTGCCTGCTTGAAGACCCAACAATTTTGGTTAGTATGATTAGATGGCCTATTAGGGTGACCGTGAATCTGACAAGGTCGGTCCAATATCCTGTCAAGGGTGGATGGTCCATTCTGGTTTGCCTTTAGTGGCTTCTTCCGTTGACCGGGCTTCGGATTGTGAAATCCGGCGTGCACCGCTGTGTCGCGTATATTACTGCGACTGTTGTGTTCGATTCGTCGTGGCTTGCCGTTGCCATCTCGGATTTCGGAAGTGCCTGGGTCGCTGGCGTCGTTGCTTTTATGAGCAAGCCAGTTGTCTTCTCCCGCGCAGAAGCGTGTCATTAGAGCGGTAAGGGCTGCCATGGATTTGGGTCCTTCCTGGCTGAGGTGACGCGCTAGCCATTCATCCCGGACTCTATGTCTGAAGGCCGCAAGGGCTTCTGCATCCGGACAGTCGACAATTTGGTTCTTTTTGACTAAGAACCTGGTCCAGAGCTACCTGCCTGACTCACCGGGCTCCTGGACAATGTGACTTAAGTCATCGGCGTATAATGGCCGGACATATGTTCCTTGGAAGTTGTCTCGAAAGGCGCCTTCCAAATCTTCCCAGTTGCCAATAGAATTTTCTGGCAAACTGTTTAGCCAGTATCGAGCTGGCACTTTAAGCTTGAGAGGTAAGTATTTAATGGCGTGGAGGTCGTCTCCGCGGGCCATGTGAATATGGAGGAGGTAATCCTCGATCCATACCGCAGGATCTGTTGTCCCATCGTATGATTCGATGTTAATGGGTTTAAACCCGTCTGGAAATTTGTGCTCCATTACTTCGTTAGTAAAGCAGAGAGGGTGTGCGGCTCCTCTATGTTGAGCCACACTATGAAGCACCTCCGGCGGGCTCCGTTTACGGTGCTCGGACCGGGCATGGTTGGCTTTGTAGCGTCCGAATAGGTGACCATCATCGTCGTTCGGGGTATATCTTCGTGATCTATACATTGATCTTGTGTGTCCTACTCTACCCTCTGTGTCTTGGTTGATATCGTGGGTATTCCCCCGAGTTGTTTTATTTTGACAGCCGGATGGGTTGGTATGGTGCTCTGCTTGGGCTGCTGCTTTGTCTGGACCGAATTGTGGTCAGCCCGATGCATTGTTCGATGGTGGTATGGGTTCCATCGCTCTGCCATCGTGTTGAGGGAGCCACCTATTCTTGGGGTGGCTTTTGAATGGGCTGCTAAGGTCGTATTCTTCGGCGGCCGAGACCTCGGTCCATCTATCATTGAGCGAATCTTGGCTTGCTTGAAGCTGCAGCTGCTTCTTTCTTAGGCTCCTTGCGGTGGCTATAAGCCGGCGTTTAAAGCGCTCCTACTCGAGAGGTTCCTTGGGCATGATAAAATCCTCGTTGCCGAGGATCTCCTCTTCCTCGGAGAGTGGGAGATAATTGCTGTCCTCCGAGTCCCCATATGTGGTATGTTCATCAGAGCTATCTTGCCCGCCTTCCTATTCCTCCTGCTCGGATTCTATCTCAACAGGGTCTTTGTTGTCCGGAGTATCGTCTTCTCTTGTGCTATTAATGTTTTCTCTTGGGCGATCTGACCTAGGGCGCCGGTGTCCGGGCTATGTGCCAGGCGGTTTATTCTCAACCGGATCCTCTTTGTCATCGTCGAGAGCGCCGTAAGGTGTGTCTATCATACACACGTCATACCAGGAAGTGGTCATCCTGTGTCAAGCGGGTAGTAAGCTCTGGCCTTGCCCCTCATCATCGCCCCACACTGTCTATGTGTTTGGGGCGGGGGTCGGGCATGTTGGTTAGGTTTTCAATAGTGGCTACGAAGTGGGTGGTGGGTGGGAAACAAAATTCTCCATCGTCCGCTGAAAGTTCGAACCAAACATAGTTCGGCGACGGGTCGTTTTCTAGGGATAAGTTTTTTAGCGAGTTTAGTATGTCACCCATGGGCTAGTGTTGGAAGACATCTGCGGCGCTGAACTTGAAGATTGATAACCGATCGAGTTCGGTATACGCGGGCTCGCAGGGTTCGGAGTTCGACATCGAAGGCGAGTCCGAGGTTCCGTTGATGCGGATACTGTATGAAGTGGAATCTGCGTGCGGCTCCAGCGCCGTAGAATCGGTAGCCCCCATGATGGGGTCGAGCTTCCCATCTTCGGGCGACTTGATCTGCTCCGGATTTAAGACCAGAGCTGCTACATGAGCTATCTCCTTGGATGCGGCCCGATGACAGGTTTAAGCCATGTTCATCGAGGCAATGGGGAGCGGTCTCAAATCTGTCGAAGATCAAATCTCCCTGGATGTCTGCGACATAATTCAAGCTTCTGAATCTGACCTGATGGCCAGGGGCGTAGCTATCGATCTGCTCCAGATGGCCAAACGAGTTGGCCCGCAGTGCGAAGCCGCCGAATATGAAGATTTGTCCGGGGAGGAAGGTTTCTCCCTGGACAGTGTTATTACTGATGATCGAAAGGGCCATCGAGCCTTCTACCGACGGCACAGTGGAACTCCCAATGAAAGCACCAATGTCGGTGTCAAAACCGGTGGATCTCGAGTAGGGGGTCCCGAACTATGCGTCTAGGATCGATGGTAACAGGAGACGGGGGACACGATGTTTACCCAGGTTCGGGCCCTCTCTATGGAGGTAATACCCTACGTCATGCTTGATTGATATTGAGGAATATGAGTATTACAAGAGTGGTTCTACCACGAGATCGTAATGGCTAAACCCTAGAAGTCTAGCCTATGTGGGTATGGTAATGAGTATATGTCTCTGTCCTTTCCGGACTATCCCCTTCGGTTTATATAGACACCGAGGGGATCTAGGGTTTACATGGAGTCGGTTACATAAGAAGGAATCTTCGGTCGCCAAGCTTGCCTTCCACGCCAAGTAGAGTCCAATCCGGACACGAGTATAGTCTTCGATCTTCACAGCCCATCAGTCCGGCCCATGGATAATAGGCCGGACGCCAGAGGACCCCTTAGTCCAGGACTCCCTCAATCGTCGCCCTATTAAAGATTGAAAAAGGTCATAAGAGAGTATTAAGAACATGGATTAAAATAGGAGTTAAGTAATTCTTACAGCTGGTGGTTTATTTGTGACGCAGAAAGGACCAAGCACCATTTTACTGCAGTCGGCCATCGGTTCATCTAGCATTTTCTTGACAGATTCTGTAATTTCAGCATCAGTTAGCTGAATATCAATGTGCCGTTGACGGTCTTTTACATCCCCTGTGTACTCACACATTAAACCGGAACGACAACTTAAGGGTAAAATGCTCCAAGAGACCCAGCAACGAACAAAATCAATGTCTATCAAACCGTTTGCCACAAAAGATCTGAGCTTCGAAATCTGTGGGGCATATTTGGCCCATTCCTTTGCTCTGAGTCTTTGGGGGAGTGGATGTATACCGGTGAGCCGATGAGCACGGTAACCCGGAAGAGGGTTCTCACCAGTAGGAGAGGTGTCTAGGCAGTAGAACCAAGTCCGATTCCAATCCTTGGGGTGGCTGTGATGCTTGGCATGAGGGAAGCTGACATCTTTCCTTTTCTGAATTGACACCCCGCCAAGTTCAGTATTGGGCCCATCAGTAAACTCGGTACGGCGGTTTAAGTAGAAGAAATATCTAAATAGCTTGTAAGTAAGCTTCGCAAATAACTTGGAAGTTGCATATATTGGACACAGAGTTAGGTCCGATATCTTGAGGGTGGAGTTGGAAATAATGAAGTACGTCACGGAATTTTTTTGATCTGGGACGTTTAAACCCGCGGCTCGGATGATCAACAAACACAACCACTTCACCATCCTTGGGCTCAGGAGGATTTTCTTGACCGGGGGCTCTCCAATGGATGTCATTCTTTTTTGATAAAGTGCCAGTTGCAACACATCTGTTTAGTTCTTCTTCAGTAATCCGGGACGGAACTTAGTTGCAAGCATAAAAAGATTTGGCCATTTATTTGACAACCTGAAGGAAGGATTGGGCCGATTTAAGATTTATGATTAATCCGTTAAAGGTTAAAAGGCAGAAATTGTTCAAGCATGAATGGTAAACTAGAGATTGGCAGTATTAATTTACAGAAATAAGCAATTGGCAGTTTAAAGGGGACTAATGGTACATGGCAGGTTATTAATTTCTGAAGATAAACCGCCGATACGGACAGTGAGAGTATAGATCTGAAGTCGAAAAACGACTAAGTGATGAAAAACAGGTTTCACAGTTTCATATTGCAATTTCAGATTTACCGCATGTCAGAAAAAGAAAAAATATTCAAACTTAAAGGTTGGTACTTGAGGAGTTGATGAAGTTCTAGATTGGGTTTTCTACACAAAAGAGATGATCTGATGGCAAAAGAAAGACTATTGCTACTACCGCACAGGGATATATCAAGTTTTGAATCCGCCATGTATGCTACGGTGAAGAACAGGGGAAGAACAGCGCTAAACTTTCATTAGCTCGTGCGAACCCTAAACAGATCTATAAAGGGGAGGAAGAAGAACTCACCGAAACTGTTGAATGGCGGAGGTGCGCGAACAAAGTCTAGTCCGAACAGGTTGATGCAGTGGCCAAGGTTGAAGCAGAGGTGAAGCTCAACGGCGGCGGCGGAGCTCAAGCGCTAGGGCGTTGCAAGGAAGACAATGAGACAAACATGCACGGGGGGAAAGTGAAAGGGGCCCCAGTCCTATTTATAAGGCAAATGGATAAGTAGCCAGCGCGGGAATTGAGGAGGTCAAAAAACGGATCTGTCGATATACAGACGCCTCGATTTTCGGAGTTTCATTGAAGAAAAGAAGGTATATTAAAAGATTTGGGCTCTGTATAAAATTAATGGCAGGTGATGTCACGGCGGATTATCATGATTCCGGAAGATGACATCATGGTGAGTTATAAGTTTCGTGCTGGTAACGAGGAAGGGGTCTTTTTTCTAAGTATTGAAGATTGACATGAACAAGTTCAAATCAACCTAGGGCCTAATGTTGGGGATATAACTATTGAGTATAAACCACCCTGGAGGGGCCGGGTTATGCTCATAGTGATTCACCCATATTGAAGCCCATGAAGACATGAAGGATGGCACATTACAAAGGAGACTTAATAGTAAGGCCCAAAGCCCAAAGGTGGGTTAAGGCCCATGTATGTAAACCGCCATAAGGAGTATAACTTGTATTATAAGATAGGAAAGAATGAGAGACCGAGCCGGACACGTTTATGAGCCGGCCGGGATTCTGTGAACCGACCGGGCGTCAACGTGTGTATATAAAGGGACGACCCCGCGGTGGTTTAGGGACAAGAAAGAAGAGATCGGGAACCAGGTCAAGCGTATTCGCTCCCTGTTTATCGAAACCCTAGCAATATCAACCATAACTGGACTAGGCTTTTACCTTCATCGTAAGGGGCCGAACCAGTATAAACTCCCCGTGTCCTTTGTCCTAATTAACCCCTTTAAGCTAACCTCAACGCGATGGCTCCACGATTAAGTCCTCACACTAGGACATCTGTCGTGACAATTCCACGACACCTTGAATATTATAGTTCTCTTGTAGCTTGGTGGCAATGACTGAAGAACCCTATCAATCGCTACTTCATCCGGAAGATTAACTCTCAACTGATTCAAGTTGTTGAAGTATATAGACATTTTGAGTATGTGCTCGCTAAAGAAGCTGTTCTCTTCCATCTTGTAGCTAAAGAATTTGTCGGACGCGTCATACCTCTCAACCCAGGCGTGAGCCTCCAATACCAATTTTAGCTCCCGGAACATTTCATATGCTCTGTGGTGCTCAAAATGTGTTTGGAGCCCCGGTTCTAAGTCGTAAAGCATATGGCGCGCTGAACTATGGAGTAGTCATCAAAACGTGCCTGCCAGACATTCACAACATCCACAGATGACGCTTGAAGGGGTGGCGCATCGAGCGGTGCATCAAGGACATAAGCCTTCTGTGCAGCAGTGAGGATAATCCTCAAATTACGGACCCAGTCCGCATAATTGCTTCCATCAGTTTTCAACTTAGCTTTCTCTAGGAATGCATTAAAATTCAGGAGAGCTACAGCGCGAGCCATTGATCTACAACATTAGTTTGCAAAGAAATTAAGACTATGTTCATGATAATGGGTTCAGTTAATCAAATTACTATAAATTCCCACTTAAATCAACATCCCTCAAGTTTTCTAAGTGTTCACACAATCCATATTAACGAACCCATGTCCGATCATCACGTGAGATGGGGTGGTCATCAACGATGAACATCTCCATGTTGACCATATCTACTATATGACTCGTGTTCAATCTTTCGATCCTCCGTGTTCTGAGGCCATGTCTGTACATGCTAGGCTCGTCAAGTTTAACCCAAGTATTCCACATGTGTAAAACTGGCTTACACCCGTTGTATGCGAACGTAGAGTCTATCACACCCGATCATCATGAGGTGCTTCGAAACGATGAACTTTTGCAACGGTGCATACTTTAGGGAGAACACTTTTATCTTGAAATTTAGTGAAGGGATCATCTTATAATGTTACTATCATCCTAAGCAAAATAGGATGCATAAAACATAAACATCACATGCAATCAAAATATGTGACATGATATGGCCATTATCATCTGGTGCTTTTGGTCTTCATCTCCAAAGCACGGGCAAGATCTCCAACGTCACCGGCATTGACACCATGATCTCCATCATCGTGTCGTCACCGGTTTAGCATCTTTTTCCAAATTTATTTTGTGCTGGCATAGAGTGGGACTAATGCCCTTAAGATCATCAAGAGTATATCCAATAGCGGCACGGTGCTTCTTCAGAGTTTTCAATAATTTCTCTACTTCCTGCTCTGAAACGTTAGCACTAATAATAATAGGACATATCTTCTTTTCATCAAGATAAGCATATTTAAGAGTATCAGGCAACGGTTTAAGCTCAAACACGGGATCACCCCTGGGTGGAGGAGGATCCCCTGGAATTTCGACAGGCAAGTTGTGTTTCAAAATAGGTCCCTATTTAAAGAATACTTCATCTATTTCTCTTCTTTCATTCATAAACATATCATTTTCATGGTCTATCAAATATTGTTCTAAAGGATCATTTGGAGGCACGGCAATAGAAGCAAGACCAATAAATTCATCTTTACTAGGCAATTCTTTATCATCTTCACTCCCCGGCAACGGCACCAGAAAAGAGTCTTGATGACCCACAAGTATAGGGGATCTATCATAGTCCTTTAGATAAGTAAGAGTGTCGAACCCAACGAGGAGCAGAAGCAAATGATAAGCAATTTTCAGTAAGGTATTCTCTGCAAGCACTGAAATTATCGGTAACAAATAGTTTTGTGATAAGGTAATTTGTAATGGGTAACCAGTAAGAAAAGTAAATAAGGTGTAGCAAGATGGCCCAATCCTTTTTGTAGCAAAGGACAAGCCTAGACAAACTCTTATATAAAGGAATCGCTCCCTAGGACACATGGGAATTATCGTCAAGCTAGTTTTCATCACGCTCATATGATTCACATTCGTTACTTTGATAATTTGATATGTGGGTGGACCGGTGCTTGGGTACTGCCCTTCCTTGGACAAGCATCCCACTTATGATTAACCCTCTTGCAAGCATCCGCAACTACAAAAGAATTATTATGGTAAACCTAACCATAGCATGAAACATATGGATCCAAAGCCCCTTACGAAGCAACGCATAAACTAGGGTTTAAGCTTCTGTCACTCTAGCAACCCATCATATACTTATTACTTCCCAATGCCTTCCCCTAGGCCCAAACAATGGCGAAGTGTCATGTAGTCGACGTTCACATGACACCACTAGAGGAGAGACAACATACATCTCATCAAAATATCGAACGAATACCAAATTCACATGACTACTTATAGCAAGACTTCTCCCATGTCCTCAGGAACAAACGTAACTACTCACAAATCATACTCATGTTCATAATCAGAGGGGTATTAATATGCATAAAGGATCTAAACATATGATCTTCCACCGAATAAACCAACTAGCATCAACTCCAAGGAGTAATCAACACTACTAGCAACCCACAGGTACCAATCTGAGGTTTTGAGACAAAGATTGGATACAAGAGATGAACTAGGGTTTGAGATGAGATGGTGCTGGTGAAGATGTTGATGGAGATTGACCCCCTCCTGATGAGAGGATCGATGGTGATGACGATGGTGATGATTTTCCCCTCCCAGAGGGATGCTTCCCCGGCAGAACAGCTCCGCCGGAGCCCTAGATTGGTTCTGCCAAGGTTCCGCCTCGTGGCGGCGGTGTTTCATCCCGAAAGCTTGCTTATGATTTTTTCCAGGGCGAAAGGCTTCATATAGCCAAAGATGGGCGCCGGAGGCCTGCTAGGGGGCCCACGAGACAGGGGGGCGCGCCCATGGGGGTAGGGCGCGCCCCCCACCCTCGTTGATGGTGGGTGGCCCCCCTTTGGTGCTTCCTTCGCCCAATATTTTTTATATAATCCAAAACTGACTTACGTAGAGTTTCAGGACTTTTGGAGTTGTGCAGAATAGGTCTATAATATTTGCTCCTTTTCCAGCCTAGAATTCCAGCTGCCGGCATTCTCCCTCTCTGTGCAAACCTTGTAAAATAAGAGAGAATAGGCATAATTATTGTGACATCATGTGTAATAACACCCCATAATGCAATAAATGTCGATATAAAAGCATGATGCAAAATGGACGTATCAACTCCCCCAAGCTTAGACCTCGCTTGTCCTCAAGCGGAAGCCGACATTGAAATTTATGTCCACGTGTTTAGAGATAGAGGTGTCGATAAAATAAAATACGGACATGAGGGCGTCATGGTCATTCTTATAACAGCAAAATGTATATATATTGTCATATGATTTCTTATGCTAAAGTAACAATTCATTCACAATTTCAAGTATGAATCAAAAACTTCATTGAAAACTAACAAACTATAATCTCAGTCATTGAAGCAATTGCAATTTTTCATAACATCGGAAAGAGTCAATATAAGTGCTTTTCAGCAAGTCCACATACTCAACTATCATTTAGTCTTTCACAATTGCTAACACTCACGCAATACTTATGGGTATGAAGTTTTAATCGGACATAGAGAAAGACAGGGGCTTATAGTTTTGCCTCCCAACCTTTTACCTCAAGGGTAATGTCAACAATAATAGTTTATGAGAACCCACATCCAATTAGCTATATATGTCAGGATCTTTCCAACAGTGATTGCCAAAGGATAAAATGTAAAAAAGGAAAGTGAAGATCACCATGACTCTTGTATGAAGTATAGGACAAAAATAAAAGATAGGCCCTTCGCAGAGGGAAGCAGAGGTTGTCATGTGTTTTTATGGTTGGATGCACAAAATCTTAATGCAAAAGAACATCACTTTATATTGCCACTTGTGATATGGACCTTTATTATGCAGTCCGTCGCTTTTATTTCTTCCACATCACAAGATCGTATAAAGCTTATTTTCTCCACACTAATAAATCATACATATTTAGAGAGAAATTTTTATTGCTTGCAACAATGACAACTTACTTGAAGGATCTTACTCAATCCATAG
Source organism: Triticum urartu (assembly GCF_056163025.1). Classification (NCBI taxonomy): domain Eukaryota; kingdom Viridiplantae; phylum Streptophyta; class Magnoliopsida; order Poales; family Poaceae; genus Triticum; species Triticum urartu. Next base: position 61,248,974 of record NC_141874.1, on the reverse strand, counting down.
TTAGATATGGTGGACTCTCATGGTAAAACTGGGTTTAAGGATATTTGGAAGCACAAGTAGTATCTCTACTTGGTGCAAAGAATTTGGCTAGCATGAGGGGGAAAGGCAAGCTCAACATGTTGGATGATCCATGACAATATAATTTATTACGGATGTAAGAAAACATAACCCATTATGTTGTCTTCCTTGTCCAACATCAACTTTTTAGCATGTCATATTTTAATGAGTGCTCACAATCATAAAAGGTGTCCAAGATAGTATATTTATATGTGAAAACCTCTCTTTCTTTATTACTTCCTATTAATTGCAACGATGACCAAAACTATGTTTGTCAACTCTCAACAACTTTTATTCATCATACTCTTTTATATGTGAAGTCATTACTCTCCATAAGATCAATATGATCTCTTTATTTCTTTTTATTCTTACTTTTATTCCCTCAAGATCATAGCAAGATAACCAAGCCCTTGACTCAAAACTAATCTTTATTATATATAGCTCACGGACTCGATTACATAGAAGGATCATAAAGCAAAACTCAAAACTAAATCATACTAAAACTTTGTTCTACTAGATCAAGATATTACCAAAAGGATCGAACTAAGAAAAACGGTAAAAAAAAGTGTGATGGTGATATGATACCGGGGCACTCCCCCAAGCTTGGAAGTTGCCAAGGGGAGTGCCCATACCTGATACTCAATTCTCCTTTGGTGGTAGTGATGATGGAGTTGTTGATGATGTAGGCTTATCGTCCATCTTCCAGGGCATAGGCTCGCCATCATCTAAGGATAATCGAGTCTCCAGGATCCTTGAATCTACAGCCAAACTCATCCTCTTGAATCTATATTCATACTCACAGTTTTGGTTTTGCAGGTCATAGATCTGGGCTTGGAGGTGCTCGATTTTCTCGTGAAGCTTGAAGATGGTCTCCCCAATGTCCTTGGCATCCAACTTGTGATTGTTGGTGAACTCCACGATCATCATGTGGTTGGCGTCGAGTCCGCATTCCACCATCCCCTGGCACTTGAAAACTTGTTGCTCCATTGCTTCAAGTCTTTTCTCCACGCTTTCGGTCCTCCTTGGTCCCTCAACATCGCAGATGTGCAGCACCCCCTCATGCAACTCAATGGTTTGAGGGTGTCGCAGCACCTCCGCGAGGTAGGGGTTGATGACCCTCACAAAAAACTTGTCCCCGAGGGCGCTTGAAGACTTCATGGTGATCTAGATCTGTCAAAAAAACAACTCGAAACAAAGACAAGATATATTTGCGTGGTACGGTGGTCAAAACCTTCGGGAGATTATATAATGAATTTTTACCGACCAAAAGATGTATCGTGCAAGAAAACAGAGTCCGGAGGGCACACGAGGTGCCCACGAGGCAGGGGTGCGTCCAGGGGGTAGGGCGCGCCCTCCACCATCCTGGACGCCTCGTGTCCTTTCCGGACTGCTTCTTATTTTCTATTTTCTTAAATATTCCAAAACGGAGAAAAATTGCTATTAGAACTATTTTTGATTCGGTTTACTTACCGTAGCACATACCTCTTCCTTTTCGGAGGCTGAAACGTTTTGGAAGGTGTCCCTTATATACTCCTCCCGGGTTAGGGTTTCAATAACATTAGTTTCAACATTTATAGGATTACCTGAGATAAATTGTTTGATTCTTTGACCGTTCACCACCCTCGGATTTGTGCCTTCAAAGTTGTTGATTTTGATGGCACTGGAACGATAGACCTCCTCGATAACGTAAGGACCTTCCCATTTAGAGAGGAGTTTTCCTGCAAAAAATCTTAAATGAGAGTTGTATAACAATACATAATCACCTACATTAAACTCACGTTTTTGTATCCTTTTTTCATGCCATCTTTTATCTTTTTCTTTAAACAGTTTGGCATTCTCATAGGCCTGGGTTCTCCATTCATCAAGTGAGCTAATGTCAAATAGTCTCTTCTCACCGGCAAGTTTGAAATCATAGTTGAGCTCTTTAATGGCCCAATATGCCTTATGTTCTAGTTCGAGAGGTAAGTGACATGCTTTTCCATAAACCATTTTATATGGTGACATACCCATAGGATTTTTATGTGCAGTTCTATAGGCCCATAATGCATCATCAAGTTTCTTGGACCAATTCTTTCTATATCTATTAATAGTCTTTTGCAAAACTAATTTAAGCTCTCTATTGCTCAGTTCTACTTGACCACTAGACTGTGGATGATATGGAGATGCAATTCTATGATTAACATCATACTTAGCAAGCATCTTACGAAAAGCACCATGAATAAAATGTGAACCACCGTCAGTCATTAAGTATGTAGGGACTCCAAACCTCGGAAAAATAACTTGTTTAAGCATCTTAATAGAGGTGTTATGATCAGCACTACTAGTTGGAATAGCTTCTACCCACTTATTAACGTAATCAACAGCAACTAAAATATGTGTATACCCAATAGAGGAAGGAAACGGTCTCATGTAATCAAAGCCCCAAACATCAAATGGTTCAATAACAAGTGAATAATTCATAGGCATTTCTTGACGTCTACTAATATTACCAATTCCTTGACATTCATCACAAGACAAGACAAACTTACGGGCATCCTTGAAGAGAGTAGGCCAATAAAAACCGGATTGCAATACCTTATGTGTAGTTCTATCTCCAGCATGGTGTCCTCCATAAGCCTCGGAGTGACACTTGCGTAGGATCGGTTCCTGTTCATTCTCAAGTACACAACGTCTAATAACACCATCTACTCCTTCTTTATAAAGGTGTGGGTCATCCCAGAAGTAATGTCTTAAATCATAGAAAACTTTTCTTTTGTTGGTATGTGAAACTAGGTGTTATAAATTTAGCAACAATGTAATTAGCATAATCAGCATACCATGGAGCAGTACGAGAAGCATTTATGACAGCTAATTGTTCATCAGAAAAGCTATCATCAATAGGTAGTGGGTCATCAAGAACATTCTCTAACCTAGATAAGTTGTCTGCAACGGGATTCTCAGCTCCCTTTCTATCAATAATATGCAAATCAAATTCTTGTAGTAGGAGAACCCATCTAATAAGTCTAGGTTTAGCATCTTTCTTTTCCATAAGGTGTTTAATAGCAACATGATCAGTTGAAAGCACAAGTGCTCCCTAGGTGGTTTTGGTAATTAATGTCAACATATCTCTTGTTGGACTAACACTTTTACCTAGTATGTTTCAGATAAGTTCAACAATGAAGTGGCATGGACTAGAGGATGTGGAACCCCTTCAAAATGCTAAAGACAAAGGATTGGCTCAAGCTCCAAGCTCAAGACTCTACATTTTCTATTTTAGTGATCCAAGATCACATTGAGTCCATACGAAAGACAATACTATTAAGAAGGGATGAGGTGTTGCTTAATGGCTTGCTTGCTCAAAGTGCTTAGTGATATGCTCCAAAGCCCTCAACCACTTTCTCACTTCCAAATCTGTCCCACACCAAATATCCAACTCGGCCCCAACGATTCTTTCTATCCAGAGCCACCGAGTTCAGTTGACATAGACACTGCCAAAAACCCTAATCAGTTCGGTCTCACCGATGGGATCTTGGTCTCACCGAGATGGGCTTGCAAACTCTCTGTTACCGATTGCAATATTTTCGGTCCCACCGAGATATGCAATCGGCCCCACCGAGTTAGCTTGGCCAACTCTCTGTTTCGCTTATTACCCAAATCGGTCCCACCGAGTTTGAGTAATCGGTCAAACCGAGTTTTGGATTTACCCTAACCCTAGCACATCGGTCCCACCGAATTGATCCAGTCGGTCCCTCCGAAACACCTAACGGTCACATTATGAATCAAATCAGTCTGACGGAGTTCTCTGAATCGGTCCCACCGAGTTTGGTGATTTGTGTGTAATGGTTAGATTTAGTGTGGAGGCTATATATACCCCTCCACCTCCTCTTCATTCATGGAGAGAGCCATCAGAACAAACCTGCACTTCCATCTTACCTTTTTTGAGAGAGAACCACCTACACTTGTGTTGAGGCCAAGATATTCCATTCTTACCATATGAATCTTGATCTCTAGCCTTCCCCAAGTTGCTTTCCACTCAAATCTTCTTTCCACAAAATCCATATCCTGTGAGAGAGAGTTGAGTATTGGGGAGACTATCATTTGAAGGTCAAGAGCAAGGAGTTCATCATCAACACACCATTTGTTACTTCTTGGAGAGTGGTGTCTCCTAGATTGGCTAGGTGTCACTTGGGAGCCTCCAACAAGATTGTGGAGTTGAACCAAGGAGTTTGTAAGGGTAAGGAGATCGCCTACTTCGTGAAGATCTACCGCTAGTGAGGCAAGTCCTTCGTGGGCGACGGCCATGGTGGGATAGACAAGGTTGCTTCTTCGTGGACCCTTCGTGGGTGGTGCCCTCCGTGGACTCGCACAGCCGTTACCCTTCGTGTGTTGAAGTCTCCATCAATGTGGATGTATGATAGCACCACCTATTGGAACCACGTCTCAAAAATCTCCGTGTCTCCAAATTGCGTTTGCACACTCCAACCCCATCCCTTTACATTCTTGCAAGTTGCATGCTTTACTTTCCGCTGCTCATATACTCTTTGCATGCTTGCTTGATATGTATTGTGTTTGTTAAACTTGTGCCAAAACTCCACTTCAACCTAAAGAAATTAAAAACTGCAACTTTTGGTACTTAGTGTCTAATCACCCCCCCCCTCTAGACACCTCTTCTCGATCCTTTCAATTGGTATCAGAGCTTTGGTCTCCATTGCTTTGGTTTAAACACCATTGGAGGAAGATGGATGAGTCTACTTTGTGGAGTCTTAGACATAGAGTTTCTATACTTTATGGAGAGTATTTTCATGAGTGGAAAAATGAAATGCTTGAGATTTGCAATGAATATCATTTGAACAAGTACATTACTAGCCCTTGTGCACCTCATGTTGATCCTTTGCATCCTACCCTTGATGAGTCTATTGACATGATCCGCAACCATAGAATTGTTAATCTTATCACTAGAGGCTTGCCTAGAAACTTGATCGAATGTCTGCCTACTCTTGATTGTGCCTACACTATATGGAGATTTCTTGAGGAACGCTTTACAAATTATTCCTTCAAAAATCTAGATGAAATTCTCCATAAGTCTATTGCCTTGATTAAGATGAGTTCCAATGATCCCAAATTTGGTGACTGCTTATTTGAGCTTACTGATCTTACGAGTGCCAAAGGAGATGTTGGAATCATTAGCAATATCATTTCCAAAGCTATTAGAATTCATAAAGATAACCGTAGAAATGATCATTTAACTGATGAATTACCCTCTCTAGGAATTGATCAATCACAAGATGATGTTGAACATGGATACTATGATGAGGATGATGATGACAGTGACTATGATCTTAATGATGCAATGAGACACTTTGGTCTTATGGAAAATCTTCGCGGCTACATGGCTGGAGGAAAGGAATGGTTTCTTGATAGTGGATGTACTGATCATATGACCGGAGATAAAGATATGTTCCGTGAGCTTGCTGAAAATGACGGCCCTCGAGAGTATGTCACCTTTGGTGATAACTCAAAGGGTAAAGTGGTTGGCCTAGGTAAGGTGGCCATCTCACATGATAACTCCATACAAAATGTCATGCCCGTTGAATCTCTTGGCTACAATTTACTTTCAGTATCTAGACTTGCTGATTTCGGTTTCAATGTCCTATTTACTGAAGTAGATTGCCAAGTATTTCGAAGAGATAATCATAAAATAGTCTTTACCGGTATACGCAGAGGTGATCTTTACATTGTTGATTTCACTAAAAAGGCTCAACCTAGAACTTGCTTAATTGCTAAATCCTCTAAAGGATGGTTATGGCATAGACTATTAGGTCATGTTGGTATGTGAAACCTTGACAAGCTTATTAAAGGAAATCATATCCTTGGCGTTAACGATGTCATATTTGATAAGGATAGACTTTGCAGCGCTTGTCAAGCAGGTAAACAGGTTGGAGGAAGGCATCCCGTGAAGAACATCATGACCACAAGGAGGCCACTCGAGCTACTTCACATGGATCGTTTTGGTCCTAATGCTTACAGAAGTCTCAGTGGAAATTCTTTTGGTCTAGTTATAGTTGATGATTTTTCAACATTTACGTGGGTGTTCTTTCTCGATGATAAATCGCATGTCCAAAAGATCTTCAAAAACTTTGCTAGGAAGGCCCAAAATCAATTTGAAGTGAAAATCAAGGAGGTTCGCAGCGACAATGGAAAGGAGTTCAAGAACGCAAATGTGGACACCTTTCTTGATGAAGAAGGGATTTCACATGAGTTCTCGGCTATGTACACACCTCAACAGAATGGAGTTGTTGAGAGGAAGAACCGGACACTCATCAAAATGGCGAGAACGATGCTTGATGAGTGCAAGACGCCAAAGCACTTTTGGGCGGAAGCGGTTGAGACAGCTTGTGATGCAACAAATCGCTTGTATCTTCACAAGCTACTCGGCAAGACGGCATACGAGCTCCTTATTGGTAACAAACCACAAGTTGGATACTTTCGAGTATTCGGCTCAAAGTGCTACATTCTTGATAAGCATCGTCGTTCTAAATTTGATCCTAAGTCTCATGAAGGTTTCCTACTTGGTTATGGCGCAAACTCTCACACATATTGTGTCTACAATAATTTCACCCGAAAGGTTGAAGAGACAGTAGATGTGAAGTTTGATGAATCTAACAGCTCGCAAGTAGAGAAATTGCCAATTGATGTAGGAGACAAAGACCCTTCGGAAGCAATCCAAGACTTGTCTATTGGCAAGATTCGTCCAACGGAGGTGAAGGAGAGTACCTCGTCCGTCCAAGTGGAAGCTTCTACCTCACGACAAGGTGAACCAAGAGTTGATACGGAAGCATCCACAAGTGGGACACACCAAGATGAAGAAAACGAGGAAGTGCACCAAGATGAACGCCAACAACCTCCATCTCCACCATGACAAGAGAATGACACCGTCAACAACGAAGAAGGCCAAGAAGAAGAACAAGATGAAGAAGATGTTCAACCAAGATCCAAGCAAAAGATTCCACGAGTTCGAGCAAGAATTGCTAAACACCATCCCATCGAGCAAATCTACAATGATATCCAAACCGGGAGAATCACTCGCTCAAAAACTCCTTTAGCTAACTTTTGTGAACACTATTCATTCATCTCTAGCATTGAACCTATGAAGGTTGAAGAAGCTTTGGAAGATCCGGATTGGATAAATTCCATGCATGAAAAGCTACACAACTTTGAGAGAAATCAAGTTTGGACATTAGTTGAGAAGCCCGACAACAACCACAACAGCATCGGTACCAAATGGGTGTTTCGCAACAAGCAAGATGAAGATGGACAAGTAGTTCGCAACAAAGCACGTCTCGTCGCCCAAGGCTACACTCAAGTCGAAGGTATGGATTATGGTCAGACATATGCCCCCGTTGCTAGACTTGACTCCATTCGCATCTTACTTACCTATGCTAATCATCATGATATCACCTTGTACCAAATGGACATTAAAAGTTCTTTTCTAAATGGTGAAATAGAGGAGGAAGTTTATGTTAAGCAACCTCCCGGATTTGTCAATCCTAAGAAACCTAATCATGTTTACAAACTTCACAAATCTCTTTATGGTCTTAAACAAGCTCCTAGAGCATGGTATAAATGCTTGACCAAGTTCCTTATTGAAAAAGGCTTTGAAATTGGAAAATAGATTCTACTCTTTTTACTAAAAGGGTTAATGGAGAACTATTTGTGTGCCAAATTTATGTCGATGATATTATATTTGGATCAACTAACCCTCATTTTAGTGAAAAGTTTGGAAAGCTAATGTCGGAGAAGTTTGAGATGTCGATGATGAGTGAACTCAAATTCTTTCTTGGCTTGCAAATCAAGCAAACTAAGGAAGGTACCTTTGTCTCTCAAACGAAGTACACTAAGGACTTATTCAAGAAGTTCAATATGCAAGAATGCAAAGGTACGACTACACCCATGCCTACTAGTGGACATCTTGATTTAACCAAAGATGGTGAACCGTTTGACCAAAAGGTTTATCGCTCTATGATTGGTTCATTGTTATATCTATGTGCTTCACGCTCCAATATCATGCTAAGTGTGTGCATTGTGCACGATATCAAGCCGCTCCTAAAGAATGTCATCTTAAGGCCGTGAAAAGGATAGTGAGATACTTAATCCACACACCAAATTTTGGCATTTGGTATCCAAAGAGGGCCTCCTTTTATCTTGTTGGCTACTCCGACTCGGACTATGTCGGTGACAAGGTTGACAGAAAGTCCACTTCGGGTACTTGTCAATTTCTTGGTAGATCTCTTGTGTCTTGGTCTTCCAAGAAACAAAAGTCGGTATCCTTATCCACCGCCGAAGCGGAATACATTGCCGCTGGATCATGTTGTGCTCAATTACTTTGGATGACCCAAACTCGTAAAGATTATGGGATATCCGTGAAACATGTTCCATTACTTTGTGACAATGAAAGTGCTATTAAGATTGCTCACAATCCCGTGCAACATTCTCGACTAAGCATATTGAAGTTCGTCATCATTTCATTCGAGATCATGTTGCCAAAGGGGACATTAATCTTAAGCATGTTCGCACCAAAAAGCAGTTAGCTGATATATTCACGAAACCACTTGATGAGAAAGTGTTTTGCAGGTTAAGAGGTGAATTGAACATCATTGATGCTTCAAACTTGGAGTAGGAACTCCATTTGATACATGCAAGGCATGAGCCTATGACTAATCCTTGATAGTTCTCTTATGTTGACTATCTTATGTCTTGGATATATTTGCACCTTGCATGTTATCTAACCCGTGTAGGTACTTGGATGAATCTAAATATATGAGATTGCAACTCACTCACATCTTGAGCAATTTCTATATCACCAAGTCTCTACACAATGGTGGATGAAGACAAGGAAGCACGCAACCATTCAAACATATCCTTTGAAAATTTTTATGTTGAGTTTCACGATTGTCATTTTGGATACACAAGTGCTCTTCCTTGCAAAAACTAACCCATGTAGGTAGATGAACTCCAACTCCAAGTGGTGCTCCCAACTCTTGATGAGCTACATCAACCTTGAGCAACCCACACAAGTTCAACTACATGATCATGATCGACACCACCACCCAAGGTATGTTATTCCATCTTAGAGAAACTTTATTCCAAGTCATGAGTCAAAGCAACTCGACAAGATGTGAATACATCAAAAAGCTTAAAAGAAAAATGGTAACCCCATTTTGAGCTTAAACGATGAGTATGACCTATGATCAAGTGATCTCACTTGACTCCTAAGTCAATATACTCTAACATAGGTGACTTTGTCGCCGACCAATTCTAGATGAAATTCTCTTGTGCTCTTTTCTGCGCTCTTGCATTTGTCTCATGCATATTTGTTTCCCTCTTCAAAAAAACTTCATCTAGACTCCTTTTTAGTTTCTTCTCTTTTATTTTCTGTTCTGCATTCCTTGCATCAAATTCATTGCAAATCTTTCAGTTAATTCCTTGCAAATCCTTGTGAGATCTTACTTGTCTAGTGAGGTGAGGTGACAAGATGTTTTCTCTGCGATGAACTCGGTCTCACCGGTCTGATGCTTTCGGTCCAACCGAATCCTCTCGGTACAACCGAACCATACAACTCGGTGTCACTGATTTCACTACAGGAAAGACATCTTGCCACTTGTTTCTGCATTCTTTTTTATCGAGCTCCACTCAATGAATCTTGTCCTCGACCAGCATCCCATTCAACTTGCTGCTTTGTTCTGTGACTCAAGGACCAAATCCATCATGACAAAAATCCAGAAGAACCCTTCTTGGAAATTGATCTCAAAGGGGGAGAGAGAGATCACATCAAAGCTTAATCATATCTATAGGGGGAGAGAATACTCAAGGGAAGAAAGAGTAATCATCAAGGACCACAGATGCTTGGTGTTCAAGAGGAGAGAAGTCACATGTCTTCAAGAGGGGAAAGACATGTTCATATTTGCTCGTTTGCATTAGCTCTGTTTATTTCCTTTGAGCTCTGATTTTGCTCTGAGCTCTGATTTTGCTCTGAGCTCTGATTTTCTGTCCCCTATCTTCTCCCAGTATCCCTTGCTAGATTCAGGGGGAGCAAGACATCAAAGGGAAGGAAATCCTTGAATTTATTGCACATCTTTACCTTTGGGGACATGTCTATATCCAATGTGGTACTTAGTACTCACTCTACATGTCATCCCAATCTTGGTACTTGTCGGTGTCAAAACCGGCGGATCTCGGGTAGGGGGTCCCGAACTGTGCGTCTATGCCGGATGGTAACAGGAGGCAGGGGACACGAAGTTTTACCCAAGTTCGGGCCCTCTTGATGGAGGTAAAACCCTACGTCCTGCTTGATTAATATTGATGATATGGGTAGTACAAGAGTAGATCTACCACGAGATCAGAGAGGCTAAACCCTAGAAGCTAGCCTATGGTATGATTGTATGTTGTGATTGTTGTCCTACAGACTAAAACCCTTCGGTTTATATAGACACCGGAGAGGGTTAGGGTTACACAAGGTCGGTTACAAAGGAGGAGATATCCATATTCGTATTGCCTAGCTTGCCTTCCATGCCAAGTAGAGTCCCATCCGGACACGAGACGAAGTCTTCAATCTTGTATCTTCATAGTCTAACAGTCCGGCCAATGGAGATAGTCCGGTTGTCCGGAGACCCCCTAATCCAGGACTCCCTCAGTAGCCCCTGAACCAGGCTTCAATGACGACGAGTCCGGCACGCAGTATTGTCTTCGGCATTGCAAGGCGGGTTCCTTCTCCAAATACATCACAGAAGAATTTGAATACGAGGATAGTGTCCGACCCTGCAAAATAAGTTCCACATTCCACCGCAGAGAGAATAATTTTTCCGCAGATCTAATTTGCTGGCTTGTTTTGGCAGCATGACGTTATGTCATGGCCCGGTGATTATTCGAACCGTTTCTTTTAACCAGCTCTACACATAACGGGAGGCGGTTTCTTGACACGTCTTGCCGAAGCGGAGATCGTGTTCCCCCAATTACGGGATTCTCATTAATGCGGTCGTGGGTAACCCAACCGTGTCTAGGACTCCTAGATTATAGGAAAGTCCCAAACGGCTACGAAGAGGACGCTTGATATTCACCCCCTTTATAAGGGGACAAAGTTTTCGCTTTTTCCCTCTCGTGCTCAATCGAACCCTTCCCCTGCCTCGAGTTCTAACACCCAAAGCCCAGGTTAGGTGCTTGGGACCTTCAACCATGTCCGGATCCAGCCTTCAAGGCCGATGGGCGCCCTCCTCCGTTACGGAAGAGGACATTAAGAAGTTGAGGGAGGCCAGATACCTGACCGCCGAGGTTTCGCATCGGCTGCCTGCTCGAGGGCAGATCGTCCCTACTCCCGAACCCAACGAGAATGTTGTGTTCGTCTCCCACTTCCTTAGAGGTCTAGGCCTCACTCTGGATCCTTTCGTCAGAGGTTTGATGTTCTATTACGGGCTAGATTTCCACGATCTAGCTTCGGACTCCTTTCTCCACATCTCGACATTTATTGTCGTGTGTGAAGCCTTCCTCCGTGTTACCCCTCACTTCGGCCTGTGGCTCAAGACCTTTGAAGTAAAGCCGAAGATGATCGAGGGGCAACATGCAGCGTGCGGAGGTGCATCAATAGGCAGGATGGCAGGAGCTCCATGGCCGAAAGGTTCCTTTCCAGAGGTGTCCGAATTATGGCAACAGGAGTGGTTTTATGTTACGGCTCCCAGAAGTACCAAGTGGGCGGCTGCCCCCGCTTTCCACTTGGGCCCCCCACCACAACTGATGTCATGGATTAGCAGAGGTCTGAGCTAGGGTCCAGCCAAGGACATGCCAATACTGCAAAGCCGCATCCGAGATCTCTTCGAGGGAGATTTTAGTTTGGTTGCGGTAAAACAAGTTATGCTGGTTCGTCAAGTCCAGCCTTGCAAACGCCGTCCCCTTCGCTTGTGGGAGTTCAACCTAGAGGGACCACGTGCCACTCAAAGTTTCCTCGGCCTGACGCACGACGAGATGTACAAGTCATTCTTCGGACCTCAAGTAGAATGTCCGGATATTGCCGAGGACGTGGGCCTGAGCAGTAACCGTGTCGCCGAACAAGTAAGAAATCCTCCAGCCGAACACACTGTCTTTTATTTGAAGTTATTCCTGAGAGTTTGCTTTTTGACCAGGACTGGCTAACAAAGGCGAAGATGATTTGGTGTTTGGCGCCCCTCCCTGTAGGTTAGGAAAATCCGGTATTGGAAAAGATGCTCGAAGTCGCACCTTGCCCGGAGCCCTTGAAGGAAGATACAGGGGGGATAATACAGGCGGACGCGGGCCCCCATCGCTGCCCGTTCCAACCGAGGGAACGAGCGTCTCCACGAAGGAGGACGGTCGGGGAAGGAAAAGGACAGCTTCCGAGGATCCGGAAGCTGAAGCCTCCAAACGGGAGAAGAAGTCTCCCACAGAGGGTCCTGCCTCGGGGGTGCTTTTGCCGCACAAAGTCCGCGGGGGAATCAGCCCTCCAACGAGTCGTAAGTGATCCAAAATACTTTAATAGTAAAGGTACGCTATCGTTTTCTTCTGAGAAAATAACCACCGCATATATTTTGCAGTTCGGGCCTTAGCCCCTCTCAAATGAGCTCGTCTTCGGGGGATCTTCTTCCAGAGATGATGGAGAGCGAAACGCCTCCCCCGAACTCCTCCGCTCCAGAAGCGGGTGACCCTGAAGTGTTGTCTTGGAGGGCCTCTCCGGATCCGGTGAGGCCAGAAGATAATCCCGTAGACCCCCGAAGTCCCCGGTGTCCGGCTCCCGAAGAGAGCATACAAAAGAGTCCGGCACCGTCTGGTGTGCGGTCGGACGTTCTGAGGGAGTTGGTGGGGCGAGCGGCCATCTCAGAAGAACACCGTATGCTGATGGGTACGGTGATGGAGAGAATCTCGTCCACCGAAAGCGGATTACATGAAGCCTTTATGAGTCTACTGACAGGCTTTGAGGTACGTGAGATAATATGTGATAGTACTGCACATGTTAGGTGTGCCCTGTGTGGATAGTAGCCCCTGAGACTCTGGTTGTCGTCGAGAACGGCGGCGAACAGAGGATCATATTCCCAGGCAATAACCAGACTGCCCCCATGTGCAGGTGGTGGAAGCTCCGGTGGCTAGCCGGACTAGTGAGTTTGCCAAATTAAAACGGCAACTGGGTGCGGCATACGCCGACATCGAGCTTGTTAACAAGAGGCTTGATGAGGCACAAGGTAAGTGTTATTATCCGGTGAACGCCACATAGTAAGAGCAGCATGATGCCAATATCTTTAATATGTTGTGACTGCAGATGGAGCTGCCACCATAGAAGCCTTGCGGGCAGAACTTGCCCGAGCCAAGGAACAAGTGAGGATTAGTAATGCGGCTGCTTTGAAGGCGGCCGAAGAGTTGAAAGCCGAGAAGGCCGCACATTGCGAGAGCCAAGAGAAGATGGCTAAGATGGCCGTAGAATTGAAAGACACTGCCGACTGTTGCCGGCTACTTGAAAGAGAAAACCGAGCGAAGGCAACGGACCTTGAGAAGGCCGCAGCGGCGGACAAAGACACCCGTTCTACTATGAGAGCGAGGAAGGAGGAGCTGCGGGAAGCTGGGGATATTGCGGCTGGGAAACCCTTCATGTTACGAAGGAAGTTCGGAGATCCACGGTATGCCCCTATGGATCGGCTGTGGAGTTCAGCAGATGCGTATATGGATTTGGTGGCGAGGGCTGCCGATGCGGCCAAGTATTTCCAAGGTCAGACAGATCATGAAGTGGACAAGCTATTCTGGACGCAATTCCACTTTCGAGAGCGTCTGCTTACATTGACTGACCACTTAGCCGAATGGGCCGAACTGAATAGGTTGTCTGGACTCGCCATGAGGTCTATTGTGGATCAGCTATGACCGGAAAGGCCAAAGCCAAACATCTATTTCAGCTTAGTGCAGCAGTTCCTTGATGCGGTGTCGCGCATTAATGCGATGAAGAGGTCAGCGTGCATAGAAGGCTCGCGGATGGCCCTTGCCCGTGTTAAAGCATACTGGGCGGAGATGGACACTACCACTGTTGCGGCGCAGGGTTCGGCCATAGGCCGGGTGGCTGCCGAGCACTATTTCGAGGAGGTTCTCGAGGGTGCTCGTTTGATAGAGGCCCAGTGCTCGAAGAATATTATGTTTGAGTGATATGTATTCTCATTGTAAGCACAATGCTTTTATGAAGTTTTTATAAGGTTATGTTTATACTTTTGTCTGAGAGTAGTATGATGCCTCATGCGCGGCCGTTTATGTATACATGTGTATAACCTGAAAGATTGCAGCCGTCAGCTTCAACCCCCACGCATATAATGCGGAGGTGCTCGCAAAAAATGCGTGTTCACACTTAACCCAACGTCTTGGTCCTATTAAGGAGGTGATAGCGTAGCGAGCGAGGCAACCGGACTATAATGCTTTAACAGTTTCACTTAGCCATAGGAGTTTGACAGTGGGGCTACTAGATAGCCCCTGGTGGCTCCACACTCTCCCGATCGTGGGGTGCATACATGTCTGGCCGGAAAACGGCCCTTCGTTAAGGCGGAGGAATTCTAACATTCCAATAGGTCACCGAGTGGTTGACCAGTCTCACGCTATATCATGACAGTCAGTTTTTGGCTTTCTCTACTGAGGTGCTCGTCCGGATGAACCAGGGCACAATTGCAGTAGTTCTCCTGGTGCTACCTTAGCCGGTAAAACGGAATGTAAGGCACGAAAACACAGGAGCCGGGCAAACCCAACATTTGACCAAAGACAATGATTCGGAGCTGATGCATATAAGGCCAAACTCGCGATGCCGAACACTCCCTAAGGTATTCGGTCTTTGTGGTATAAACCGGGCCTAAATAGTGCCCCTCGTAAGAAGCCCCTTGTGTCCAGGTACGTGCATTATTCTGACGTGGCCACATGCCAAGACGTCAGCATCCTTCACAACTGTGCTGAGAATTCAGTGGATATGTATCAACAAGAGACAGTAAAAAAGGTTTACGCAGGGTCTTAATCTAAAAAGAATCCTTGGAGTGGGTCCCTGCTGCACGTCTGCGCCTGTTTCTCCGTTGTGCCATATCCTGGACGGGTGTAGCATGATGATCATCTGTGAAAGAGAGGAACTTAGGTGAAAAAGTTGTCGTGCAAAATGATAGTTTTTAAGGGAACCAAGTATAATTCAAGATGTGTAAAAAAATTGCCACTTGTCTGCGCGTTGAGCCCCTTGTATAGGGGTGTGACCATTGATCTGGTATGAATTACATATAGCTATGCCGGACTCGTCTAACCGTGTCTGAGGTCTTGACGACGTGTTAAATGCTTTAGTTGGTGAGGCCGTTTTTAGTGTGCGGCTGCCAAGGCAGCCGCACTCTCTTCGGCGCGCTAAGATCGCTTAATAATTCCGTTTACTGTAATGATGCCACGTGGACCGGGCATCTTGAGTGTGAGGGAAGCGTAGTGCGGTATTGCATTAAAGCGAGTGAATGCTTCGCGTCCGAGTAGTGCTTGATAGCCACTTTGGAACGGAGCGATGTGGAAGGGTAAATGTTCGTTACGGAAGTTATCGGGGGAGCCGAATATAACTTTTAGTAGCAGGAGCCCGTGCAATGAGCCCATGGGTCTGGCGTTACTCCTTTAAAGGTAGTATTGCTATGGCAAATTTTTGTTGGGTCTATCCCCATTTCGCGGATTGTATCCTGATATATCAGGTTTAGACTGCTGCCACCGTCCATCAGGACTCGGGTGAAGTGATATCCGTCAATTATTGGGTCTAAGACCAGGGCAGCCCATCCTGCAAGCCGGATACTTGCTGAGTAATCACGATGGTCGAAAGTGAACGGTTGAGACGACCAGTGGCAGGACTCCGCGGTGATAGGCCCTTGGGCATATTTTTTGGGGAGTGCCATTTTGTTTCTTCCCTTGATCACGTGTAACACGTTTACTGTTTTGACTTCTGGTGAAATTTCTTTTGTTCCCCAGTGTCTTGCTTGAGAGGCTCATCCTCGTCTTTGCTTGGTGTATCCTCCCCCTTGTGTACGGCGTTGAGCTTACCGGACTGCTTGAAGACCCAACATTCTCTATGGGTATGATTAGCAGGTTTACCAGGGGTGCTATGGATCTGACATATTTGGTCCAGAATTTTGTTTAGGATGGACAGTTCATCTCTGGCGCCTTTAGAGGGCGGCTTTTGCTGACCTGGCCGAGAGCTTTTGAATCCGGCGTTTACTGCCATGCTCTTCGTGTTGTCTTCTTTATTCCGGCGTTTGTTACTGCTATTGCGCCGTGATTTCCCATTTCCATCTCTAACTTCAGATGTACTGGGGTCGCTGGTGTTGCATCTGGCTAGCTAGCTGTCCTCACCCGTGCAAAAGCGGGTCATGAGGCTTGTTAATGCTGCCATTGTTCTCGGCTTTTCTTGGCCGAGGTGTCTGGCGAGCCATTCGTCACAGACGCTATGCTTAAAAGCTGCCAAGGCTTCGGTGTCCGTACAGTCGACGATTTGGTTCTTTTTAGTAAGAAACCTGTTCCAAAGTTTTCGGGCTGACTCTCCGGGCTGTTGAGTTATATGACTCAAATCGTCCGCGTCCGGAGGTCGGACATAAGTCCCTTGGAAATTTACCCGAAAAGCGTTTTCGAGCTCTTCCCAGCTTCCAATGGAGTTTTCGGGGAGGCCTTTAAGCCAGTGACGAGCTGTCCCTTTGAGCTTGAGGGGTAAGTACTTGATGGTGTGGAGATCATCTCCTCGAGCCATATAGAGATGGAGGATATAATCCTCAATCCAGACCCCAGGGTCTGTTGTTCCGTCGTATGCCTCTATGTTTACGGGTTTGAATCCCTCTGGAAATTCATGGTCTAGCACCTCATCGGTGAAACATAGGGGGTGTGCGGCACCCCTGTATCTGGGTGTACTGCGTTGTTCGGATGTTTGTTGTGTTACATTGTATGCTGGGGCGCGCTTGTGTGGTCCATAGATGGATCTGGTTGTGTCGTCCTTTTGGTGCGAGCCGTCACGTGGATCACGTATTGGCTTGTGAGTGGCGTTGTTTGCCGCTCGATGTTGGCCGTGAGGTCGTCTATCCGGCCAGGTGGCTGTTTTGATTTTTGGTTGTGGGGGGTCTGAGGCCTCCTCATCGAATTAAGGTAGCAACTTCCGCTTTGGGTAGCTCTTGGTGAGGCGATTGTCGCGGTACCTCACTGCTGTGTTGAGTACTTTACTCCATCTGAGTTGGAGTGTGTCTTGCGCATCCTTGAGCCTTTGCTTCTGCTTTTTCAGACTCCTCGCGGTGGCAACAAGCCTTTGACGGGCATTCTGCTGCTCCGAGTGCCTGTCCGGCGTTATGTCGCTCGGACTATTATCTTTGACAGAATTGGTTTGTTTGGTTTGATTCTCCATATTGCCGTGGTCCGGCAGTGGTTCGCCCTGCTCCAACGCTGGGTCTGTATGATCATTATTTCTGCCGAGGCGGGATTTGGGGCGGCGCTTGCGCCGTCGCTTTGACTGCTTCTCGAGGGAACAAGCCTTCGTTGCGTCTTTCCGTTCCTCGTCGTCGTCTTCTTTTGGTGCGTCCACCATGTATACGTCATATGATGAAGTGGACGTCCAGCGCCCTGTGGGCGGT
The DNA here is from genome assembly GCF_056163025.1 of Triticum urartu. Lineage (NCBI taxonomy): Eukaryota > Viridiplantae > Streptophyta > Magnoliopsida > Poales > Poaceae > Triticum > Triticum urartu. The sequence goes on along the minus strand of NC_141874.1, from coordinate 61,231,302 downwards.
GGTTCCTCTTCGCCTACCGCATCGTTGTCCATACCGTCGATGTCTTCGGAGTCGAAGTCGAGCATGTCAGTTGAGTCATCGACAATGGCTATTAAGTGGGTGGTGGGTGGGCGTCGAATTTCTTCGTCGTCCGCATCCCAATCCTGTTGGCCATAATCCGGCCAGGGCTCTCCTGACAAAGAGAGAGACTTTAGTGAATTCAGAATGTCGCCGAAGGGCGAGTGCTGAAAGATATCCGCGGCGTGAGTTCCATGATCGGCACCCAATCGGATTCGATTGACAGGGACGCGGGCGGTTCGGAGTCAGAAAAAGAGTCCTGCACCTTGGAGTCACGGGCTGCGCGGAGGGGTATGCTGGTGTTCGGCTCGATCGCCGTTGAGACTGCAGCCCCTGAGGCGGTGTCTAACCACCCGTCCTCGATTGGCGCAGTTGGCTCCGAACTAAGGGTCGGAGCTGATGCGGGCATGGCTTCTGGGGTACTGTTCGGCGGCAGAGCTAGGTCATACCCATCGCGACAGTGCGGCGTTCCCGGCTGTGGCTCGAATCCGTCGAAGATCAAGTCTCCGCGGATGTCGGCCGTGTAGTTCAAACTTCCAAATCTGACTTGATGGCCAGGGGCGTAGCTTTCAATCTGCTCCAGATGGCCAAGCGAATTAGCCCGCAGTGCAAAGCCGCCGAATACGAAGATCTGTCCGGGGAGAAAAGTCTCACCCTAGACCGCATCGCTATCGATGATAGTAGGAGCCATCAAGCCTAACGGCGACGACACAGAGGAACTCTCAATGAAAGCACCAATGTCGGTGTCAAAACCGGCGGATCTCGGGTAGGGGGACCCGAACTGTGCATCTAGGCCGGATGGTAACAGGAGGCGGGGGACACGAAGTTTTACCCAGGTTCGGGCCCTCTTGATGGAGGTAAAACCCTACGTCATGCTTGATTAATGTTGATGATATGGGTAGTACAAGAGTAGATCTACCACGAGATCAGAGAGGCTAAACCCTAGAAGCTGGCCTATGGTATGATTGTATGTTGTGATTGTTGTCCTACGGACTAAAACCCTTCAGTTTATATAGACACCGGAGAGGGTTAGGGTTACACAAGGTCGGTTACAAAGGAGGAGATATCCATATTCGTATTGCCTAACTTGCCTTCCACGCCAAGTAGAGTCCCATCCGGACACGAGACGAAGTCTTCAATCTTGTATCTTCATAGTCTAACAGTCCGGCCAATGGAGATAGTCCGGCTGTCCGGAGACCCCCTAATCCAGGACTCCCTCAGTACTCTTGTGGTTTCTTTTGTTTGCTCTGGCCAGTAGGTGTATCTGTGTGATCTAACCTTGTTTACGGAGGTTCATCCCATCCTAAGCCAACTCAAGACCACAAGGTAAGTATATGCATCACAGTCATGTGTATGAGAAATTCTTGCTAATGTACATATTGCTTGCAAGAAGGACTCATGAGCATGAAGGTACATTTCACATATTCACATCATTTGCTCTGATGCATATAGCCAAGATACATGTAACACATTGCTTACTATGTCATGTTTATGCATTCACATGCTTCTATACTCCATATTCACATGATTGCATACATGTAGGGGGAGCCTATGCATGTTACATGTCTTTCCAAAGCTTTACTTACTATTCTATATATCTTTATCTAAAGCTTTGATGTATGTTGTCATCAATTACCAAAAAGGGGGATATTGAAAGCACAAGTGCTCCCTAGGTGGTTTTGGTAATTAATGTCAACGTATCTCTTGTTGGACTAACACTTTTACCTAGTATGTTTCAAATAAGTTCAACAATGAAGTGGCATGGACTAGAGGATGTGGAACCCCTTCAAAATGCTAAGGACAAAGGATTGGCTCAAGCTCCAAGCTCAAGACTCTACATTTTCTATTTTAGTGATCCAAGATCACATTGAGTCCATAGGAAAGCCAATACTATTAAGAAGGGATGAGGTGTTGCTTAATGGCTTGCTTTCTCAAAGTGCTTAGTGATATGCTCCAAAGCCCTCAACCACTTTCTCACTTCCAAATCTGTCCCACACCAAATATCCAACTCGGCCCCACCGATTCTTTCTATCCAGAGCCACCGAGTTCAGTTGACATAGCCACTGCCAGAAACCCTAATCAGTTCGGTCTCACTGATAGGATCCCGGTCTCACCGAGATGGGCTTGCAAACTCTCTATTACCGATTGCAATATTTTCGGTCCCACCGAGATATGCAATCGGCCCCACCAAGTTAGCTTGGCCAACTCTCTGTTTTGCTTATTACCCAAATCGGTCCCACCGAGTTTGAGTAATCGGTCAAACCGAGTTTTGGATTTACCCTAACCCTGGCACATCGTTCCCACCGAATTGATCAAGTCGGTCCCACCGAAACACCTAACAGTCACATTATGAATCAAATCGGTCTGACGGAGTTCTCTGAATCGGTCCCACCGAGTTTGGTGATTTGTGTGTAACGGTTAGATTTTGTGTGGAGGCTATATATACCCCTCCACCTCCTCTTCATTCATGGAGAGAGCCATCAGAACAAACCTACACTTCCAACTTACCTTTTTCTGAGAGAGAACTACCTACACTTGTGTTGAGGCCAAGATATTCCATTCTTACCATATTAATCTTGATCTCTAGCCTTCCCCAAGTTGCTTTCCACTCAAATCTTTTTTCCACCAAATCTATATCCTGTGAGAGAGAGTTGAGTGTTGGGGAGACTATCATTTGAAGCACAAGAGAAAGGAGTTCATCATCAACACACCATTTGTTACTTCTTGGAGAGTGGTGTCTCCTAGATTGGCTAGGTGTCACTTGGGAGCCTCCGACAAGATTGTGGAGTTGAACTAAGGAGTTTGTAAGGGCAAGGAGATTGCCTACTTCGTGAAGATCCACCGCTAGTGAGGCAAGTCCTTCGTGGGCGACGGCCATGGTGGGATAGACAAGGTTGCTTCTTCGCGGACCCTTCGTGGGTGCAGCCCTCCGTGGACTCGCGCAGCCATTACCCTTCGTGGGTTGAAGTCTCCATCAACGTGGATGTACGATAGCACCACCTATAGGAACCAAGTCTCAAAAATCTCCGTGTCTCCAAATTGTGTTTGCACACTACAATCCCATCCCTTTACATTCTTGCAAGTTGCATGCTTTACTTTCCGCTGCTCATATACTCTTTGCATGCTTGCTTGATATGTATTCTGTTTGTTAAACTTGTGTCAAAACTCCACTTCAACCTAAAGAAATTAAAAAATGCAACTTTTGATACTTAGTGTCTAATCACCCCCCCTAGACACATCTTCTCGATCCTTTCATCAGTGTGAACAGTTACTTTAGATTCAACAATATAAGGTATGTACTTATCACAAGCAAATACAACTGCTAAAAATTCTTTTTCAGTAGTAGCGTAATTTCTCTGGGCACTCTCTAGAGTTTTACTAGCATATTGGATAACTTTTAATTTCTTATCAACTCTTTGTCCTAGAACAGCACCTACAACATAATCACTAGCATCACACATAATTTAAAGGGTAAATTCCAATCAGGAGGCTGAACAATAGGTGCAGAAATCAAGGCTTTCCTAAGTATTTCAAATGCTTCTACACAATCATCATTAAAGACAAAAGGAACATCTTTTTTGTAAGAGATTAGTTAGAGGCCTGAAATTTTTTGAGAAGTCTTTAATGAACCTCCTTTAGAAACCGGCTTGACCAAGGAAACTTCTTATATCTTTAATTTCCTTTGGACACGACATCTTTTCAGTAGCATCAACTTTAGCTTTATCAACTTCAATACCTCTTTCAGAAATTTTATGCCCCAAGACAATACCTTCATTAACCATAAAGTGGCACTTCTCCCAATTCAAGACAAGATTAGTTTCTTCACATCTCTGCAAAACTCGATCAAGGTTGCTTAAGCAATCATCAAAAGAAGTTCCATATACAGAAAAATCATCCATGAAAACCTCAAAAATCTTTTCACAAAAAAGTCAAAGAATATAGTAGTCATGCATCTTTGAAAGGTAGCAGGTGCATTACATAAACCAAAAGGCATACGTCTATAAGCAAAGGTATCGAAAGGGCAAGTAAAAGTGGTCTTTTTCCTGATACTCTTTTGACACAGGTATTTGAGAGAAACCAGAATAACCATCTAGAAAGCAAAAATGTGTATATTTGGATAATCTTTCTAGCATTTGATCAATGAAAGGTAGAGGGTAATGATCCTCTTTAGTAGCTTTATTTAATTTGCGTAAATCAATTACCATTCTATAACCTGTAACAATTCTTTGTGGGGTCAATTCATCTTTATCATTTGGAACAACAGTAATACCTCCTTTCTTAGGGACACAATGGACAGAACTTACCCACTGACTATCAGCAACAGGATAAATTATACCTGCCTCCAGAAGCTTTAGTATTTCTTTACTTACCACTTCTTTTACCTTAGGATTTAACCATTGTTGGTGATCAACAACCGGTTTAGCATATTTTTCCAATTTTATTTTGTGCTGGCATAGAGTGGGACTAATGCCCTTAAGATCATCAAGAGTATATCCAATAGGAGCACGGTGCTTCTTCAGAGTTTTCAATAATTTCTCTTCTTCCTGCTCTGAAAGGTTAGCACTAATAATAATAGGATATATCTTCTTTTCATCAAGATAAGCATATTTAAGAGTATCAGGCAACGGTTTAAGCTCAAACACGGGATTACCCTTGGGTGGAGGAGGATCCCCTAGACTTTCGACAGGCAAGTTGTGTTTCAAAATAGGTCCCTGTTTAAAGAATACTTCATCTATTTCTCTTCTTTCATTCATAAACATATCATTTTCATGGTCTATCAAATATTGTTCTAAAGGATCATTAGGAGGCACAGCAATAGAAGCAAGACCAAAAAATTCATCTTTACTAGGCAATTCTTTATCATATTCACTCCCCGACAACTACGCCAGAAAAGAGTCTTGATGACCCACAAGAATAGGGGATCTATCGTAGTCATTTCGATAAGTAAGATTGTCGAACCCAACGAGGAGCAGAAGGAAATGATAAGCAATTTTCAGTAAGGTATTCTCTGCAAGCACTGAAATTATCGGTAACAAATAGTTTTGTGATAAGGTAATTTGTAACGTGTAACCAGTAACAAAAGTAAATAAGGTGCAGCAAGATGGCCCAATCCTTTTTGTAGTAAAGGACAAGCCTGGACAAACTCTTATATGAAGGAAAGTGCTCCCGAGGACACATGAGAATTATCGTCAAGCTAGTTTTCATCACGCTCATATGATTCGCGATCGTTACTCTGATAATTTGATATGTGGGTGGACCGGTGCTTGGGTACTTCCCTTCCTTGGACAAGCATCCCACTTATGATTAACCCCTCTTGCAAGCATCTGCAACTACAAACGAAGTATTAAGGTAAACCTAACCATAGCATGAAACATATGGATCCAAATCAGCCCCTTACGAAGCAACGCATAAACTAGGGTTTAAGCTTCTGTCACTCTAGCAACACATCATCTACTTATTACTTCCCAATGCCTTCTCCTAGGCCCAAACAATGGTGAAATGTCATGTAGTCGACATTCACATGGCACTACTAGAGGAGAGACAACATACATCTCATCAAAATATCGAACGAATACCAAATTCACATGACTACTTATAGCAAGACTTCTCCCATGCCCTCAGGAACAAACGTAACTACTCACAAATCATATTCATGTTCATAATCAGAGGGGTATTAATATGCATAAAGGATCTGAACATATGATCTTCCACCAAATAAACCAACTAGCATCAACTACAAGGAGTAATCAACACTACTAGCAACCCACAGGTACCAATCTGAGGTTTTGAGACAAAGATTGGATACAAGAGATGAACTAGGGTTTGAGATGAGATGGTGCTGGTGAAGATGTTGATGGAGATTGTGCCCCTCCCGATGAGAGGATCGATGGTGATGACGATGGTGATGTTTTTCCCTTCCCGGAGGGATGCTTCCCCGGCAGAACAACTCCGCCGGAGTCCTAGATTGGTTCCGCCAAGGTTCCGCCTCGTGGCGACGGTGTTTCATCCCGAAATCTTGCTTATGATTTTTTTCCAGGGCGAAAGACTATATATCCAAAGATGGGCACCGGAGGCCTGCCAGGGGGCCCACAAGACAGGGGGGCGCGCCCAGGGGGTAGGGCGCCCCCACCCTCGTGGATGGTGGGTGGCCCCCTATGGTGCTTCCTTCGCCTTTTTTTTATATAATCCAAAACTGACTTCCGTGGAGTTTCAGGACTTTTGGAGTTGTGCAGAATAGGTCTCCTATATTTGCTCATTTTCCAGCCTAGAATTCCAGCTGCCGGCATTCTCCCTCTTCGTGCAAACCTTGTAAAATAAGAGAGAATAGGCATAAGTATTGTGACATAATGTGTAATAACAGCCCATAATGCAATAAATATCGATATAAAAGCATGGTGCAAAATGGACGTATCAACATGAAGAAAGCCATAGCAAATAAACTAATCGATTTTGCTGATAAGCTTACGATTGGATCTGTCCATCACATCATTCTCCTAATGATGTGATCCCTTATCAAATTACAACTCATGTCTATGGTTGGGAAACCATAACCATCTTTGATCAACGAGCTAGTCTAATAGAGGCTTACTAGGGACACGGTGTAGTTTATGTATTCACACATGTATTTAAGTTTTCGGTCAATACAATTTTAGTATGAATAATAAACATTTATCATGAACGGAAAATATGATAATAACCATTTTATTATTGCCTCTTTGGGATATATGGCTCCCCGCTCTGGGATACGTGGCTCCACGACGAGCACGACATACGCCGGCAATCTTTCTTTGTTGGTCATGCTCCGAGCCTGCCGAGGCGCGCTCCCATCCCGCCCGAATCACGCGGGCGTAGGCTGGTTCGCAGCCTAACTCCTACGTCGACGCCATTTTCGTCCCCGCCACCACCCGCGCAAATGACGACTTAGGAGGAGGAGGAGCTCATGAGGCAGGTGACAGAGGACTACCTCCATACCCACGACAAGCGCCAATGGCAGGGCCTCGAGGAGATGATGACCCTGTCAGCCGCCGGCGACGTCGCCTTCCAAGAGTTGGATGCCTACATCAAGGAGGAGGCCATGGAGGACGTCCGTTCGGAGGTGCCGATAGGATGGAACCCGACATTGGTCGGACAGCCCTGGTCGTGGACGTAGACCGTGTCGTGCATGCCTGAGGTGGACGCCGGCCCGTGGTCACCATCCCGCCACGGGAAAAGGTTGTGTAGGCGCCACCGCAACACCACAGCAGACGACTCCGGCCTGGCAGGGGCCGCCAGCCCACGTTTGGCAGCCGCCTCCATACGTCAACCTCACCGATAACGACAATGACGACGAGTAAGACGGCGGCTATGAAAGACGAGGGTGGCCGCGGCGGCGACGTGCCTTATCTAATTTTTAATTGTTTCTTAAGTTTTTGTTTATATTAATGTGGTGAATTCAGCTACCGTGGATGTTTTTATGTTTATATTAATATTGTTATATTATTTTGGATGTTTATTTGGGGTTAACTTTCAAGCCCGAATAAACGGACAGTTTGAGATGCGGCGGGCTGGTTGTGTGCATCGACGGCTGCACGACCACAAGTGGACGAGCTTGTTCATTTCTCTTTCTTATAAATGGACGAAATTCTAATGAAGCATATGTCCGTCTAGGTCGTACGTTGGAGTTGACCTTACCGCCACCGTGCGTCCATGCCGCGCTAGCTGCATCGCCGGTTCTCTCGTACGCCCGGCACGGTGCACTCGGTGCTACAGCGTTGCGGGCGGCCGCCCGGCGCGTGCGTACCAGCCCTGATGCCGGGTACATACAGAGCCACCAGCTTTTTTTCACTGTCTCGCCACCAGCTTCAGTACAACTAGTACTTTGTGTACTAGTGCTGCTCTACTTAAGATTAACATCACGGAAGTAATTCATAAACCTGACGACTGATTGTCTGCAGGTAGAAAAAACCCCGATGCGCTGCTGTACCGGAATCGTACCGAATCTGTACGGCGTCGCTAATTTATTATTGCGGGGAGCTCCTGCGGAATCTTTTCCTTGCTTCTTATTCCCTCCGTTCGGAATTATTTGTCTCGAAAATGAATATATCTAGAACTAAAATACGTCTAGATACATCCATATCTGCGGCAAGTAATTCCGAACGAAAAAGTACTACTGTAGCTCGGCGACTGATCAGCGGGCGGCGGGACGTTCTTTGGGTCACCAGAGGTCCAGACTCCGTTGCTCGGTTCATATATAGCAATAATAAACTAGCGCCGCCCTGGTACACGGCATCCTCCAGCGTCATCTCGCCCACCGTCGGCTGGCGGCCGCGGCCAGCGCTCTCGATATCGCGCCACACCCCGTCCACCGTCTTCCTGCCCGAACCGGCTCCGCGTCGGCGGCGGTGGCGGCGGGGAGCACCGTGCGCAGGAGGTCCTCCTATAGGTTCATGCTCCGCAGCGGCTCGCCCAGGTGGCTCTCCTCCTCGTTGAGCGCGAGCCTGTAGACCGACCCCTGCCGCGACGGGCCCCTCCCCCGCCGCCGCCGCCGCCGAGAGACGACATTGTCTGAACTCCCATCCACGCGCCAACCTCCGTGTGGGGGAGAAGGGGGTGTGCTAAAAGGGGAGATGGAGAGGGGGAGGAAGAGCTGGAGCTGGTGGTGAAAGAGGAGACGATGATGCCTTTACTGTGCTACAGCTTGGGCAGAGGCATTATATTTTGGCCGAGGTGAACAGTAGGAGCAGTGAGTGAGAGTGACACTAATGATGAGTAGGGTAAATAATAAGAGGAGTGCCGGCTGGGCCACACCAGAGGAGGGGAGTGAAGGGAAGCTCATTGAATAACAAAAGGAGTTTTTTGGGGCTTTCAGCTTGGGTTCACGTCCTTGTTTTATCATCAACGTTCAAAAGAGAGAAACAAGAAATGTCTGGCCTCTCCATTATTTATTTTCCTTCATGCAGGTAGGCAGATGAGGTTGTATATATTTCATTTTTGTCCTAGGAGCCAACCAAACACCATCATATATATTCATATTCGCATGCTCAAATTAAGCCTGGCCGAGGAAGGGGAATCCACTCCCACCAAAGGCACAAAAGCCACCGCTGGAAGTGGAAATGGCAACTTCAGGCCACACACAACACCACACGGAGGAAAATTCCTTATGCCTCCATTAGGCTGGTTGTAATGGGGAGTATCATATACTAGTATCATGCATATGATACTAATGTGTGATACTACCTCCGTAATGCATAGTATCATAAGTTAGTATCTTAGATTATCTTATTAATTGTCATGCATGACACAAACTAGTAGATCATTTAATATGATACGGTATCATGATATGATACTACATCCTCTCTTTCCTCATTTAATTGTGTGCCACATCATTCAAAAAGTCTAGTTGGCATGCATGATACTACTTATGATACTCCCACTACAACCAGCCTTAGCCCTGGCAGCCCGTAATTAGGCCTGGTTAATCGAGCATTGCAGGGTGTGATGATGGCCGAGAACTTGTTTATTCATGGGTTCCCGTTGCATGAAACAACGTCTCCTCCCCCTCCCCACCTTTGGCTTGAAGGGACACATACACACATCTTTCCTCGCCCAATGGCAGGGCCGGATAAAGCCTCTCTTGTAAGCAAGATCCATGCCAAAGTTTTATCCTTTAATGATGCTAATTATCACGCCTTGCTCCACCAAAGCGGCCTTTGATGATACCAGTTGGGCATTTAGCATTAGTGGCATGTGGATCTTCCTTATTCCTTGGGAAAATGCATAAATTAAAAAATGGCACTCGTGACGGAACACTAAATTCTAAGACAACGGCCCAAAAAAATCTATAGTAAGATGTGTGCATCATTCAATGAAGAGGCATCCTCAAGAGTGTCCTCCTTCTATGTCTAAAAGAATGGAGAAGTGGATCTTGCAAGCAAATTTTTTTCTGAACTATTACTCGGAGGGAGGGCTCCCACCTGAATTCATTGCTCAAAGGTTGTCAAGGTTGCGCTATAACACGAGAGGAGACATTGTCGCCAAGACATAGCAACGCCCTCTTGGAAAGGTTCTTGAAACATATAAGTCCAAAGAGAACAATATGAAACAATGTTCCTAACGATAGCGTGGGGAGTGTGCATCTCTCCTCCAAAGGCAACTGCATTTCTTTAGTGACATGCCTGCCATGGAATGGTGAGTGAGAGTGATGGACAAATGTTGGGGGTCGAGACCGACTGGTGTGATCGCGCTGCACATCAACGGGGGTAGAAAAGGGGAGTTCGTACCCTAGGATTGACCACACTTGGTCCTTGAGGTGGCAAAGTAGAGCAATGTGGTCGACATATTAATGATCAGAGGCATACCTAGAGTAGACCGCCGAGGAAACAATGTTTTGTGATGGACATAGGCCTTTGAGATTAGCATGTCCTGAAACGGCTACTAAGAAACCGAATTGGCATTAATGGGGGACCTTAGATGACCATATAGTGTGCACTTTGGAGTCTTCAGCATGCTCGATGGATATGGTGTTGTATGCATTCCTGGAGGTGAAGGGGAGCCCATCGGCGAGGAAGCGTTTGTCGCATGAGCCATTGGTGAGGGAATCCCGCAACAAAGACAACATGTGATCCAACTCGACCAAAGCAACACTAGTGAGGCGGTTCCTCGAGTTAGTGAGTAAACCATCCCACCAGATGTTAACTACGAGTACCTTGTCATCAATGGATCTTCCATATGTTCTGGAATTTCACGAGAAGCTGATCGTGAGAAAAAAACATTCCTTAATAAAAACAAAAATCAAGTATTAACACTTATGAAGGAACACTAAACTCTAAGATAATGGCCGCAAAAAAAGTTGGTCAGTAACCTGAAGAGCATCATTTTCTTATGAACTTCACCAATTATGTGTGCATCCTAGGCGTCCCGAAGAGCCTCCTCCTTCCATGTGTGAAAAAGTAAAACCAATCTTGTAAGCAAGCTCAACAGTGAGACGATCAGATCATCCATTAAAAATCAACCAATTCCACAAAGTCAAATCATAGTTGGAAAGGTAATAATTGGTGAATTCCTATTGCTTGCTTTGCACCCTCGTTTGCTCCGAGGTGTACGACGGACACTGTTAAGCACGAGAGAGAAAGAGAGAAACAGTTCCCCATTCGGTCCTTTCAGCAAAATGATGCACCGATAATTGATGCTTGCCCACAATACGACGATTTCGGGTGTCGGGGTGAAGAAACGCTACCTAGGCGTCTTGAGAGTTTATCAGGAGTGTTTGTGTTGATGAGAGTTCAGACAGTATCACACACACCGAATATAAATGGTATTAGTTTGATATTGTGTAAAATCGATTTTTTTTTGAACTTGGTCAAAGTGTACAATGGTGTGACTTTGATCAAGTATACGCTATGATTCGGCAACGTAACTTGTAAGATATTTTTTTTTTGCGGGAAACTTGTAAGATAATTTGGAAGAAAAAGAATCCATGCATATATGCTCAACCTTGAAAGCAGAGCCGGTCTGCAAAAGGAAAACACGCTCTTGCAAGCAAGTTCAACAGCGAGAAGATCAAAGCCATCCAACCAAAAAAAATGAACGGGCGAGATGAAATCACCCATGGAAAGGTAATAATTGGCGAGCTCCTGTGGCTCGTTTTCTGCCACCCTCGACTGCTCCGAGGTGTGCGAGCAACTCGAGCCTTTTCGACGTCCGGTCCATTCGGCGAAATGCTGCGCCGATAATTGGCGCCCCGGTAGTACTCAGTACCATCTCCTGTTTCTTCGAGCGCCCACTCCTATTATTGGCCTGACCATCGCCGTGTGCATGCATGCACGGCATGCGTCGTCGTCGTCGCAGTGGCCGGCCAGGCTCTTGATTTCACCGCCTGCCCTGCCCCCTCGCGAGATTTACAGTGCGGTGAAAGCGAAACAGAGCCGCGGCAGCGGAGGAGGCAGGGCGAAAACCTGTTGACTAGCTGCAACTGTGAATGCTGCACTGTTATTTTTATCTGTTTGGTCTTGCAGTAAAAAGTGGCTGGGAGTGGGACATTGCTGGGAGCTCTCCACGTGGCAGGGCTCACCGGCGTGCAGACCAGATCTGCAGCTGGATGGGGAGTGGTTAAGTGGCGATTAAAGAACGAGCTCTCCATGCAAAAAAAAAAAAGGAACGCCCGAGTGCCGGATTATGGGCGCCCAAATCCGCTTAGCCCTAAAAAATTACTGCACCGGCCGCCATTAGCATGGCTCCTTCCTTCTTTTTCTGTTCTTTGCCAATTGCCAGTGCTGTACTGCTTGCACACTTCTTAATCGCCACTTGCATGAAAAGCATGGGGGTAGAGAGAGCAGCTGTAAACTGCGCAGGCAGATGCTCTGCCAGTGCCTTGGGAGTGCCTGGGCTGTGCATCAACCTAGGCAGTAGGCTTGTTTAGCAATTAAACTAACCCTGAATGCATGGCAATGACATGAGTAAGCATGGCAATGTGGTCATGTGATGGCATGATGAAGAATAAAGCCTGCCTTCTTTCCCCCAGCCTCTTGCCAAAACCTGGTAAAGAATTTGCAGCCATAGCGTACTCTACTAGTAATACTAGTGCTGCATGTGTGCGCGCATAGACGGCGCTGGGCTTTGCTGCATGTGTCCATGTCCTTGGAGCATTTCTCACTCATCCTTTGCATGGAAAGAATGCCAAAGGAGATAGTAAAAGAAAATTCTGCAGCGAGACTGAGAGAGGGGGAGAGGAGAGTGGGCTCTGGCAGATACGGCCCGGGCCAATGGGAACTTGACATGCAACGGTGATGGGACGGCCAAATTCCTTTCCAAATAGACCGGTTGCGGCCCACCAGCACCCTACTGCCACCACATTTCCAGCTTTTTTTATGATGCACAGAGTACGTACCACCACTGCCGTGGACCTTTATATATTCCGACGACCTTTCTTTCTTTCTCGCTGCTGTTCTCAGAATTTCGCCTTTGTGTGTGGCTGCCTCCCGTTCCGAAAAGGGCAAAACCTATGTGGGATTTGATCGAGCGATGGAGCCTGGTTAGTTAATTAGTTGATTAGCTTTGCTTGAGATCACTAGAGGTGCTATTATATGGAGAGTGAGTGAGCATGATAGGTGAGTGAAGGACTCAAGTTCCCACGTTTGTACTCGTTTTGATTCCTCTGCTAACATGCTAACAGCATCTGCAGTCGGACTGAACAAATCCGGTCCCGATACATGTTCGCGGACAACGCCCATCCATCCCTCATATGTTGCGTCTCACATCCACATACCTCAAATGTCGATCATCAAATTCATACATGCCGATTATACGATACAAACTGTCCGAATTCAACGGTTTGAAACAAAAGCAAAGCAAATCATAATTCAACATGGTCCGAGTCCATGCTTGCGTCCTGCTCCGCCTGCATCCTGGCCGCATGATCCGCTGTTGCTGCCGCAGCCGCCCTTACCGCCTCGTACTCCCTACGGCCGTTGATCTCCTTCTTCTTATCCGATAATCACTTCTTTGCATGCTTATCCAAGAGGGTTTCGTCCACCAACATGATCTTCGCATCCTCCGCATCCTGTGCGAGTTGCAACCTCTCCTTCTCAAGCTCAATCTCTTCAAATGTCTTGGCCTTCTCGTGTTCCCATTTGATCACCGTCTCTTACTTCTCCAACTCGATCTTCCCCCTCTCCATGTTCAGCTTCTTCTCTGCCCTCTTTCGGTCCCACTCCATCCTCTTCTTTTGCGCATCCAACATGAGCTTGTACCTCTCATCTTTCTTGTTCTTCCTTGCCGAAAAAATGCCCGTGCATGTGGACAACATTTTTGTAGCAGTGGCGCCATGAGAGGCCCTTGCCTTCTCCCACTTGTTTCCCATGACTTGTCGGTTATCCTTTGGCACGGTAGCTCTTCCATTCTCGACGACAACATCGTTGTCTTCATCGTCCAACCCAATTGATTGGTGGGAGTTTGAGCCATCATTTCTCTTTTTCCCGGCTTTGAGATCGATGGCTGCCACTGTCGTCTAGCAAACAATATATGTATGAGCACGAGAATGAAAACAAAAGAAGTATATGCAAATGATGACAAGATAAAGCAATTGAGCTTACGTGAGTTGCCACTCCCATCCCACTTTGAGGGCATTTAGTCGCTTGTGAGTAATAGCTGACGTACTTGTTCACTTTCCCCTTGAATGATCCCCATTGATATTGGAGTGATGCCACATTGCGGTTGGTCATGACGTACTCACTTTGTGTACCACTGCTGCTCCACTTAAGATTAGCATCAGGGAAGTACGGTGGTGGTAATTGATAAACCTGACGACAGATTGTCTGCAGGTAGAAAAAACCCCGATGCGCTGCTGTGCCGGAATCGTACCGGATCTGTACGGCGTCGCTAGTTTATTATTGCGGTGAGCTCCTGCAGTATCTTTCCCTCCTTTACTCCAGTAGCTCAGCGAGTTCTTTTTTTTTTGAGTAAATGTAGCTCAGCGAGTGGTCAGCGGGCGGCGGGACGTTCTTTGGGTCACCAGAGCCCATTGGGTCGGTTCATATACAGCACAGCAGAGAGTCAGGGCCCAAGTAGTAGCCGGCCGCGCTAGAATTTCAGCAACGGTGGGACATTGTCGGGCACTGCCATAATATTAGTACGTACTGTACCTCGCTTATTGAGCAACGGTGGGCTTGCCAACAGTCTCTGGATCAAAGATATATCAAGGTCCAGCTAAAAAAAGAGAGGATATATAGCAAGGTCAGTAGGCCACCTTTGTTATGTTCTGCTCTCTCTGGCTGCTGTTAGGAAAATACCTCAAACCATCTTCCAGGCAACAATTACTCCTTGGGGTATTATTTCTCACGAGCCCTCCTATGTAACGCTCAGCGCGCCAAGATGTCACACAAACACACAGTGTGTCATGACTGCTCCAACCCCCATGGCACTCGGCGGCGGTGCTGTAGCGACAGGAGCAAGGCACCAGAGTGTTTTTTTCCCTTTTCTATAGTTTCTACTGGTTTTTTGGTTCAATAGTTTTAAATTTTGGATTTCAAAAGGCATGATTATTTATTTATTTTAGAATACCCTTTAAAAATCGAAACATTTTTTAAATATGTGGAGCTTTTACGATCAATATTTTAAAAATAGAAAGCTTTTATATTTGTGAATTGTTTTGCAAAAATTGTGAACATTAAAAAAATTGAATAAAATCGGAGCAAAAAAAAGGAAACTAAAGAAGCCAACTCAAAAACGGGAGTGGAACCGAACGAATCAGCCGATCGGTGAAAAATAGGGAGGGGGGGGGGGGCGGGGGGGGGGGGGGGGGGGTACATGAGCTGGCTCATGCGAGCGTCGCCCTATTAGTTTGCTCAACATTTAGTCATGACAATTGACAAATAAGTTTTTTAGGAAACAACCGACACTTTTTTTTGAGAATCTAAAAGTGATTGACAAACAGGTATCACCATTTCTCTTTCATAAATCTTGGGTTTTCTCTTTCATAAATCTTGAAACTTCATTTAAAATATACACAATAAAAAAAGTTTAATTATCTCACTAGTTTATGTATAACCAATTTAAAATATAAATAATATTTATACATATAACAAAGTAAGAATTCACGTACTTATAAAAATATCAATGTAATTTAAAAAACATCAACCTTTTAGACAATATTCATATAGTTTTAGAAAGTTTTCTATCATTATCAAGATACATTCATGTATCTAAAAGAGTGTTCCCATATTTTATAAAAATCATATAGTTTTCAAAAAAAAAGTATACATACATTTTTCTAAAAAAAACATGTAATTATTAGAAGTGTTCATGCATTTAAAAAATGTTCAAGTAAAACATTAAAGACTATTTGAAGAATGTTCATGTAATTTTAAGAACTATTTGCGCCTTCTATAAAATATTTACACCGTCTAATAAAATGTTCATGTTATTTCTTAGAAGTGCTTACACATTGGTTTTGGAAATTGTGCAAAAGAAATATATAAATGAAAAACTAGATTGGAAAATTAAAAGAGAAAATAAAAAGAAATAGGAAAACATAATAGAAACATGAAAATAAAGAAAAAGACAAAAAAAGGAGGGAATCGGACCATTCAATTTTGGTATCAGCTTGACGGATTTGGAGCGATTCAAGCACCCCTAGCGATGGGATTTTCAGAGCCCGATCATAATGGCCGAAGCACGAGCAGAGCGAGCTTGTGATCAACAAGCTCTAAATACCTGCGATGTGCAGTTCATATGGTGTTCGTCCTGCCAAACAGCCCAGGAGTACAGGTCAAAGAATGATTAGTCAGCTCATACCTGAACAAGCAGGCATATAATTAACCTGTCAGATGAATAGCATTACGATGCAGAATGAATAATGATAGATTGGCCAAACAGTCATCCCAACAGAGTTCAAAAGGGTTAATTGTGTCTTAATATCCAACATACTACTCATGAACAGAATTGCAAATAGCCTGCTGAGGTCATACTCATGAACAGAAATGTGATACAATTTCTTGCCTTCCACATCCCCTGACAACGGTGACCATATTACCCAACATCTATTCCAACTGGATAGGATCCCCTTCATCACCCATCGTAGGCAGATCTTCGCTGGGATTGATCGCAGGCAGCTTCTTCCGAAAGGATTCGTGCAACACCGACCCTGGTCGCTTTTTGTTGCCCTTTGAATCTGCACACACCAAAGCCCCATGTATTAGTTTGGAAAAGACAAGTCTAAAAACCAAACAATCAACACTCAGCCTGTTAGTGCGATATAGGCTTATAAACAACAAATTTCATTTCTCCATGGTAACACAAATTTCTAGGCAGCAGAAGCCTAAAAAATCACAACGTTTAATAAACTGATGAAGCCATATTAGATGAACTCACATTTAATAGACTTCAGATAAACTATGCTAAGAGCATCTCCAATAGCAGCCCCAAAATAGGGCACCAAAAGAGCTTGGGAGTAAAAACATTTGGGCACCAAAAGTGCTTTTTTTTTTGCATGAAAACATGGTGTGTCCAACAGCAGCCCTATAATAGGGCACAACTGCTCCAACAGCCGCCCTAAAATAGGGCAGCTGCGCCACAAATTTGTTTACCACAATTTCATATGTATTGAACTTTGCGAAATAGCAACAAAATAATGTCATATATTTTTTGCCTGCTTCAACTATCAAATATTTGAAGGCATGTTCAACACAAATTGTTAGCTATATTACATAGTTCATCAAACCCATGTCAAATTAATCCAAAACATGCATTTGGGCTTCTTGATAGAGAGCAATAAAATTGCGGTGACATAGTATAGTACTCCCTCCGTCCGGAAATACTTACAACCATTTCTACGACAAGTATTTCCGGACGGAGGGAGTACCTACTACTGAACCTACTTGACTAAATCAAACCCAAACCAATGCATCAATTGACACTAGCAGCAGTACACTGAGCAATCGACACTGAAGAAATCTGACACTGAATAGAGGCAATATATACAGCTAGCACCGTCGGGTAGGTTCAGGCTAATTTGACTTGGAGCAATTTCAGTTCAGGTTTGACATCATCGTTCTCCCTTTGAAACAACCTGACTACCAATTCTCTACTGTCAAATTTCAGAAGATGCCTGTGCCTACAGCTGCACGCCATGGCTAATTTGAGTTCAGGCTAGCTATAGCTTGTTACACCGCCCGTGTGTGCTCTCCTCCGCCGACAGCCGCCGCTATATATGCGCTCCTGCAGCTAGAGCGATATAAACAACAAATTTCATTTCTCAATGGTAACACAGATTTCTAGGCAGTAGAAGTCTAAAAATCACAGAGTTTAAACTTACGAAGCCATATTAGATGAACTTGCATTTAATAGAATTCAGATTAACTATGGTAACGCAGCATTCTCTCTACCGCTAGCAGTTTGAAATCAAGTTGAAAAATGTGTATCTTATGATTCTTATCAGAGAGTGGCGAAAAGGTAGAGGCATACCTCGGCCGCGAAAGTTAGAGATGGTAGTGCGCGTGTACGCGAAGGCCATGCTGGCGTCTCGTTGTGTGGTGTATTTTGCGGTTCGCCCCACCGTCTTCTCCTTCATGTTAACAGTAATCACCTGTGACATACTGTCATATAGGCTGGTCTTGGCCATCAGGTAGAGAACATTGTCATTACAGGAGCTGAGCGTGGGGTGACCAACAAACAGGGAAGGCTCCATGGGGTTGACCATATCACGGGAATTCAGCTCCCCGTCCTTGGTGAAACCCGAATCAGCAGGCGCCATGCTCCATGTGACGGCTGTCCAACCATTCGGGGTGCGCGAGCCCGGGCAGGCATGGAGCTGAAGGTCGACGAACTTGATCCGGCCATTGACAACAGCGATGTCCCGGAAGAAGGACGAAGTGGAAGACATGCCATAGAGAGGGAGGCCGTTGTCCGGCTGCATTGGCTCCGGCAGCGGTACGTAGCGGAGCAGCCTGGGGCCGGGGGGTTCCTCCTCCCCGGAAGGAGCAGGGACATGCACGTCGCAGAGGATCATGCTGTCCCAGAGATCGACCCAACCCATGGTGCCTCCTGTGGTGACGACCTTGTTGCAGAGATGCTTCGGAGGACTAGGAGCGTCCTGCGGCCGTGGAAAGGCAGCGGGTGTGCGGGTCCAAGCGTCAGCCATGGAGTCGTAGGTGTAGAGAACGTACTGATTAGTACCATATCTGCAAAGCGTTGCGATCTTATAGGCGTCATAGTCGTTGCTGCTGGTGAAGGGGAGTTGGAATTGCTCGCTACCGCTCCTGGAATGGTAGCACGTACTGCAAGGTCCAGTAGTGGACCAGGCCGATGACGGCGATGTCGCCCTCCGTCCCGAAGATCCTAGGCTCAGAGCAGAACCGGGTGGGGTCACCGCTGCCGTAAGACATGCAGAAGTAGGAGACGTGCGGCGGCGGGGCGAGGCAGAAGGTGACCTGCATCGTGTCCTCCTTGCCGCCGCCCCTTCCTCTCCTGGTGACCGGGCAGCGGGCGGTGGTGTGGTTGCGATGGTCGATCATGTAGGCGTCGTTGTCGACAAGGGCTTCGCGCCGGTCCCAGGAGTCCTCGTCTGCTTCCCCTTCGCCGCTTTCCGGCGGAGGACGCAGGGACTCGTCGTGATAGCGCTTGCCTAACAAGGATGCAAAAGGATCTTCGTCGTCTGACATCTTGATACACTACTGGTATTTTTCTGTGAGTTGGTACTGGAATCAGATTAGTAGGAAGCGGAGCCTTATGAATCTTCGGTTCTCTACTACAGAAGCAAGGGGAGTAAGTAGGAGTCACTACAGTAGATAATTTTCAGCGTGACATGCAATGAACAAACTTCTTCAGCAGCAGACAGCAAACTTAGCACTAAAATGTTCACTTTTTCATCATGACATTACTACTAGCAGACAGTTGATCTAATAGCAGAAACAAATCTAGCACATTAGCACAAAATGTACACCTAAACTACTAATTTTTAGCACAATTGCTAGAAAATCCCTGTAATTGACCAGTTAAACAAGGGAGAGAACAGAGGAGGGAGGAGGTACGAGACAGGAAGGAGGGAGAGGAGAGAGGAGGAAGGAGAAGGCAGGGAGGAGAGATGGGGGCGGACAGAGGAGGAAGAGAAGGAAGGGAGGAGTTGGGGACGGACGAGCTACCTCGGGCATCGGCGTCTTCGGCCGGGGGGAAGCAAGGGCGGCGGCGAGGACGACCGGGGCGAGCAGGGGTGGCGGCGGCGTCGACCGGGGGCGAGGAGGGGTGGCGGCGGCATCGACCGGAGGCGACCAGGTGCAGCGGCGAGGACGACAACGACGCGGGGTACTGAATCAGGGGTGGCGGCGCCGCGGCGGCATCGAAGTGGAGTTGGTCCTGAAATAAGCCCATTATTACAAATGAAAAATTGCCATTCATTAAAACAAAAATATTTTGGAATACCAAAAACACAAAAACTTAATTTAGCTGGATAAGAAAAATGCAGGAAGGACTCCAAAAACTTGCCATCCCAAAACAATTTTAACAAAAATATAAAAATAAATGTGTCAATTTGCGAGGAAGCCAAAAATTATAGAACGAAAACGGGTAAAAAATGTGTAAACAATTGTAACAAAAAAATAAAAATGCATAAATTTCCAGGAGAGAACACAAAAAATTGCCAGGATCGCCTAAAATTGCCATGTGAACAATCATAACAAAGACAAAAAAAAATTGCTGGAAGAAAACTGCATAAAAAATGCGAGGTACCATACATAGCAAGTTTAAGGAAAAAAATGCTGGAAACACAGAAACATGGCAAACAATAATAATAATAATAATAGTAATAATAATATTATTATTAATAATAATAGTAATAATAATAATAATAATTAATCAGGGTTTACATGGTAAATTTACAGTAAATCCGAAATAAACATGGCAAAAACTTTAAAATTTTGTTCTCTGAATTCAAGGCAAATTTAGAAAATCATTTCGCTAGAGTAATGGAAATTATCTATATGTACATGAAAAATCATAACACTCGTTGCAAAATTAGAAGTTTGTTCTCTAACTCATGGCAAATTTATGCAATCACATGGCAAAATTTAGAAAAAGATGTGTCCTAAATCATGGTACATTTAGAGAAAATGTTTTATTGGTCACATGGCAAATGTAGAGATTTTATCCTCTAAAAGCATGACAACTGTTGGAAAGTGTTTATAATGGTCACATGACAATTTAAGAATATTACATTTCATAAATCAAGGCAAGGTTAGAAAAAAATGTAAAAGCAAAGTTAAATGGCAAATTTAGACAATTTAATTTCCTAATTAATGGTAATTCCAGAAATTTTGTAATGCTAACATTGCATGTTTGGGATTTTTTGTTCTACAAAACATAGCAAATTTTTGAAAAACATGTAATGGAAAATTACATTTTGATCTCCCCCCCTCTCTCCGTTTTCACTCTGTAATCTATGGGACATGCATGCCAACTTGAAGTGTAATATTTCTGTTGCCTTCTTAATATATTTACTTTATTTGCGGGAAAACTTCCGATCTATTCATCTTCGAGCATGCATGGTACAACGAATACAAAAAATAATAAAGATCAAATGCAGATCTATAGACCACCTAGCGATGATTACAAGCACTGAAGCGAGTTGAAGGCGCGCCGTCATCATCGCCCCTCTCTTGCCGAAGCCGTGCAAAACTTGTTGTAGTAGATGGTCGGGCATCGTGCTAAGGTTCCATAGGACCAGCGCACCAGAACAACAACTATCACCGACAGTGGCGGTGCCAGAAGTTCAAGTATGTGATGTCAATTTAAACTTGTGATGTCAAATACATGTGTATTTACAAATTTTCTACCATCTTCTTAATAATTTTTACTTGTAGTTTAGAGTTTCACCAAAATGTTGTGTGGTCAAGTGACCACACTGCTTGAATGTGGCTTCGCCACTGATCACCGGTACAGAATAGCGTAGATCAGAAGGATCCAACCTAATGAAACATGAACGGAGACAAAATGATAACCAGATATGAGAAAACCCACTGAAGACGATTCGCCGGAGATACACCTCCGCACACCCACCGACGATGCTAGACGCACCACTGGAACAGGGGCTAGGCGGGGACAACCTTATTCCATCTTCAGGGAAGCGCCGCCGTCTTACCTTCCTAAGTAGGACACAAACCCCAAAACTCGAAGAAACACCTAAAAATGGAGCCCTCCCACCGACAAGGGCCGGGATCAACCGCGCCCCTATGGCCCTAAAGACACCAGAGGCGAGGCAGACCAGCGCCAGCACCGGCGAGAGGCTGAGGAACCCTAATTTTTTGAGAGAGGAGACGATTGTGTGTCATTTGGTGTCCTAGCTAAGGAATTTCACTTACTTAGTAGCACTATCACTCGGTTTCAAATGTCATGAATGCTCTACAATATGCACATGGAGAAAAAAAATCTTCTCTTTCAATATTTGTAGAATGAACATGGAGGTGATATTTGTATTATCACCACTAAAACTTAAACAATATGTACAAAATTGGTTAAGGCAAAGCTCGAAAAAATATATAAATATTACATTAGGTACGTTTGTTAAAGTAGTATACTTGCCCTTCCAAAATGCATGATGTTTTACAAAATATACAACTTGTAACTTAATTTTACAAGTATGCACTGTAGATAAATAACAATAATGCTTTTCCAAAAAATACAAAAACTTGATTTTTA
The DNA here is from genome assembly GCF_056163025.1 of Triticum urartu. NCBI lineage: Eukaryota > Viridiplantae > Streptophyta > Magnoliopsida > Poales > Poaceae > Triticum > Triticum urartu. The sequence goes on along the minus strand of NC_141874.1, from coordinate 61,209,084 downwards.
TCTAATATAATTTCAACAAGTTTTACCTAATAATTGTCAATGATAGAAAATTTGAATCACCATTTATAAATAACATCATGTATTTTATAAAAGAGATAATAAAAATGAAAATAAAATAAAATACCTCATATGGCATCGTAAGTACATGTAGTCTAATTTTTTATAAGAGTTTGATATAAAAGTAAACTAGATAAATGTATTGCTTATGCATGTGTTCACCTATGACCTCGAATGCACCGATACGGATACGGGTATCAGTATCGGGCCAATACGGATACGTAAATTCGTCATTTTGAAAAAGTGCCAATACGGATACGTTGTACTATTCTTTTAAAAATTCAAAAAAATAGGGTACAGGAGTTAGGAATAGCAGATTACCTTCATGTTTGCTCTCCTGAACATGCATCTACTAGCTTCTCCAGTTGACAATGTTGGTGCCTTTGCCCTGTTCCAACTCCAAGTTCAAACACCAAAAGAAATGAATGAGACTACCCTATTGTAATATGAATATGGAGCAGCAAATCAATAGTAAACTGTACATCACCTTAGAAAGTTTGCAGGATTGATCTGGGCACTAAGTTCCAACTTGCATGTTTTCATTTCCATCTAGCAAGTAGCAACAGCCACAGCCAACCAAAATAAGTTAAACATGTGTAAAACAGCCAAAAAATAGTGCAACACAAGCAGACATTTGAAGTTCAATATTAGTATATTACATAGCATAGGTGGCAGACTGGCAGTTTAGTATCAAGCAACATACACATAGGTGTTCGAATAAGAACATATTACAGCACCACATTACAGATAAATAACTAAATAAGCTACGCCTCAGTCCTCGTCCTCCTCATCTAGATTCATTGCTTCATCATCCAAGTTGACAACACTAGCATCCACATCCCCAAAAGAAATGCCTTGCAACTCTGGTTGATCAAGAGACAAGTTAGCAACTTCAAGAACACCAACGCCAGTTAGAGTTTCATGAGAATCCCCTCCCACATCCCACATAAGTGATTCCCCCTTCTTGTATGCTTCTGATCTTCTTGAGAGAAGCCTAAGGTTTGAATGGCAAAAAACCATGTCTTCGGCTCGTTGAGGAGTCAATTTACTTCTGCCCACACTATGGATGAATCCATATGTACTCCAATTTCTCTCACAGCAAGAAGATGAAGCTGGTTGGCTAACCAATTTGATAGCCAAACTCTGCAATAAAGGAATGGACACTCCATGATTTGTCCACCAAGACATTGCAGAACCAACCCATCTATCATTGATTGAATCATGATCATTGAATTCTTCCGAACAAGTAGAAAATCTTGAGAATTCTTCCCTTTCTCTTGCCAAATCTTCTGCAATTGGGAAAAACTTCTTCATGCATTTGTTCCTCATGGTTGTAACCTCAAGGTCCTTGTGTGGGGGTACACGACCCTCACCTGCCGCAAGCCACTTGGCACTATAATATCTACAGAAGACAAAGTGAGCATTAGCAAAAGTAGAACTTGAATAAATGAAACAATGAATAGCTTGAGCAACAATGAAAAAATAAATCAGATTATGACCTTGGGTTGAGTGAATGGGCCATACAATGGAGTGAATTATTTCCTTTTGTCCACCGAGCAATCAACACCTTGTGAACCTGCTTGAATAAAGGGGACTCCTCATGATCATTTAAGTTCCTTTCTTCCCTTTCATATATTGCTTTCTTCACTTTCTCAATCATGGAATCCCACATCTCATAAACAAGATGAAGACATGGGTTGTCCGTGTCCGCCACACGAATCATCTCATGTAGTGGTTCGGTAATCTTGAGAATATATTCCACCTTGCTCCACCACACATCAGAGAGTATCTTCTCTTTGACAACACTTGCAGCTTCAGAATCATCTTTGTAAATATCCCATTGAGGACTAATTACCATGGATTGGGGAGCATTCTTGACCAAAACAAACCGCCGCAACATAATCACAACCGAGGCAAACCTTGTTTCAGCAATAGCAAGCAACTTCAAGTGGCTGAATTCATTAAACATGGAGAGTCGCATGCCATGGTTCATAATAAAATTCTTGATCATTGAAGCTTCATTTTTCACAATGGCAATAAACTCAAATTGATAAAAGGCTTCTACTTCAAGTGTCCGCTGCTTGGGCTCACAAATATTTTTCAGCGCAAGATTGAGGGTATGGACAACACAAGGTGTCCGATATATGTTGTCATATTCTGCCTGCACAAGTAGGCCAGCACCTCTGCAATTTGGAGCATTGTCTGTGATTACTTGGACCACATTGTGGCGACCTACTTCTTCAATCACAGACTTCAACTTCTCATAAATGTACTCCTTTGACTTCATATCACCTTCACAATTTTCAGCCTTCACGAACACTGGTGCTTTCTCAGAAATGGCCACAAAGTTGATGAGTGGGCGCCTAGCCGGATCAGACCAACCATCTGCACAAATTGTTACTCCCCTCTCAATCCATGTGCTTTTAACATGCTCCAATAACTTGTCAATGTGCATCTTTTCATTCTTTAGAAGTGTAGTCCTAAGCCTATTGTATCCAGGAGGCTTATAACCAGGAATATTATGGGTTGCAGCAAAGTTATATGAGTCTTGATAGTGTGGATTTCTTGCAAAGTTGAAAGCTAACCCTACAAAACAACAAAAGAAGTAATCAGCAAGATGCACGAAATGAAATACATAGTTGTACAATACATTTATTGCATACTTGCATAGTTTTGCATACCTCCAGAATAAAAAGCTCTAGCAATTTTTTCATCCAATTGCTTGCGTAAATCATTCAGCCAAGCTTTCTCGAGTGCACTAGTTGGTCCATCTCCTCTCCTCTTCTTAGTGCTTGCACTTGATGAAGCAACACTTGCTGAACCACTAGGCAAAGATACATTTTTTGGCTTGTTTTGTGCTAATGCAGTTTGAGCCATTGCAACTTCACTTCTAAGTGCATTTAGAATGTCTATTGTGACCTTTTTACATGCATGGATTCCATGGTTTCCTGTCTTCTTTAGCAAGTGAGCAGAAACCCTAGAGTAGCTACTCAAAGCTTCATGTCCACAATAGTTGCATTTCCATTTAGTGTTGCCCCCTGTAGGTGATTTCTCTATGATTTGAACATGGCTCCACAATGGTGCCCTTAAATTTGTAGGTACAGCAACAGCAGGAGGTTCAGTGGGAGGAGCCATCTGAATGAGATGAGAAAATGAGATCCAGAGGAGAAAAAGAGGGGAGATCTTGGCTTGGCAGGAGAAAAGGAGGGGAGATGTGTGCATACCTACTGCATGGCAGGAGGCGTTGGTGAGGAGGGAAGCTCGTCGTCGGCTAGCCGCCGCTGCCGCCGGCCCTGGGTGAGCAGCTGCTACGTATGCAGCCACCAACCGCCGCCTGGTGTGAGGTCAGGAGGGAGGGAGGAAAGAAAACTGGGAGGGAAAGGATGGGGGCGCATTGGGGTACTAGGGTTCTCTGTCTGCCTCTTATCTGGGCTAAGTGGGCTGTTATATGGGCTGGGCTGTATCCAAAACGAATCAGGAAAGTATCCTTCAAGTATCCGAATTATTTTATTTCGTTTATTCATGGATACTCCTTGGATACGTATCGGGGGCGTATTGTTGGAAATATGCCCTAGAGGCAATAATAAATTGATTATTATTATATTTCCTTGTTCTTGATAATCGTTTATTATCCATGCTAGAATTGTATTGATAGGAAACTCAGATACATGTGTGGATACATAGACAACACCATGTCCCTAGTAAGCCTCTAGTTGACTAGCTCGTTGATCAATAGATGGTTACGGTTTCCTGACCATGGACATTGGATGTCGTTGATAACGGGATCACATCATTAGGAGAATGATGTGATGGACAAGACCCAATCCTAAACCTAGCACAAGATCATGTAGTCCGTATGCTATAGCTTTTCTAATGTCAAGTATCATTTCCTTAGACCATGAGATTGTGCAACTCCCGGATACCGTAGGAGTGCTTTGGGTGTGCCAAACGTCACAACGTAACTGGGTGGCTATAAAGGTACACTACAGGTATCTCCGAAAGTGTCTGTTGGGTTGGCACGAATCGAGACTGGGATTTGTCACTCCGTGTAAACGGAGAGGTATCTCTGGGCCCACTCGGTAGGACATCATCATAATGTGCACAATGTGATCAAGGAGTTGATCACGGGATGATGTGTTACGGAACGAGTAAAGAGACTTGCCGGTAACGAGATTGAACAAGGTATCGGGATACCGACGATCGAACCTCGGGCAAGTGTCGTACCGATAGACAAAGGGAATTGTATACGGGATTGATTAAGTCCTTGACATCGTGGTTCATCCGATGAGATCATCGTGGAACATGTGGGAGCCAACATGGGTATCCAGATCCCGCTGTTGGTTATTGACCGGAGAGTCATCTCGGTCATGTCTGCATGTCTCCTGAACCCGTAGGGTCTACACACTTAAGGTTTGGTGACGCTAGGGTTATAGAGATATTAGTATGCGGTAACCCGAAAGTTGTTCGGAGTCCCGGATGAGATCCCGGACATCATGAGGAGTTCCGGAATGGTCCGGAGGTAAAGAATTATATATAGGAAGTGCTATTTCGGCCATCGGGACAAGTTTCGGGGTCACCGGTATTGTACCGGGACCACCGGAAGGGTCCCGGGGGTCCACCGGGTGGGGCCACCTGCCCTGGGGGCCACATGGGCTGTAGGGGGTGCGCCTTGGCCTATATGGGCCAAGGGCACCAGCCCCAAGAGGCCCATGCGCCAAGAGTCGAGGGAAAGGAAGAGTCCTAAAGGGGGAAGGCACCTCCGAGGTGCCTTGGGGAGGAGGGACTCCTCCCTGGCCACACCCTTCCTTGGAGGAAGGGCTAAAGGCTGCGCCCCCCTCTCCCTTGGCCCTATATATAGTGGGGGAAAGGGAGGGCAGCACCAACCTAAGCCCTGGCGCCTCCCTCTCCCTCCCATGACACATCTCCCTCCTCCCGCAGCGCTTGGCGAAGCCCTGTTGGAATCCCGCTACTTCCACCACCACGCCGTCGTGCTGCTGGATCTCCATCAACCTCTCCTTCCCCTTGCTGGATCAAGAAGGAGGAGACGTCGCTGCTCCGTACGTGTGTTGAACGCGGAGGTGCCGTCCGTTCGGCGCTAGGATCATCGGTGATTTGGATCACGACGAGTACGACTCCATCAACCCCGTTCTCTTGAACGCTTCCGCACGCGATCTACAAGGGTATGTAGATCCACTCCTCCCTCGTTGCTAGATGACTCCATAGATAGATCTTGGTGACACGTAGGAAAATTTTGAATTTATGCTACGTTCCCCAACAGTGGCATCATGAGCTAGGTCTATTGCGTAGATTCTATGCACGAGTAGAACACAAAGTAGTTGTGGGCGTTGATTTTGTTCAATATGCTTACCGTTACTAGTCCAATCTTGATTCGGTGGTATTGTGGGATGAAGCGGCCCGGACCAACCTTACACGTACGCTTACGTGAGACCGGTTCCACCGACAAACATGCACTAGTTGCATAAGGTGGCTGGCGGGTGTCTGTCTCTCCCACTTTAGTTGGATCGGATTCGATGAAAAGGGTCCTTATGAAGGGTAAATAGCAATTGGCATATCACTTGTGGTTTTGCGTAGGTAAGAAACGTTCTTGCTAGAAACCCATAGCAGCCACGTAAAACATGCAAACAACAATTAGAGGACGTCTAACTTGTTTTTGCAGGGTATGCTATGTGATGTGATATGGCCAAAGGATGTGATGAATGATATATGTGATGTATGAGATTGATCATGTTCTTGTAATAGGAATCACGACTTGCATGTCGATGAGTATGACAACCGGCAGGAGCCATAGGAGTTGTCTTAATTTATTTATGACCTGTGTGTCAACATAAACGTCATGTAATTACTTTACTTTATTGCTAACCGTTAGCTGTAGTAGTAGAAGTAATAGTTGACAAGACAACTTCATGAAGACACGATGATAGAGATCATGATGATGGAGATCATGGTGTCATTCCGGTGACGATAATGATCATGGAGCCCCGAAGATGGAGATCAAAAGGAGCAATATGATATTGGCCATATCATGTCACTATTTGATTGCATGTGATGTTTATCATGTTTTTGCATCTTGTTTACTTAGAACAACGGTAGTAAATAAGATGATCCCTCATAATAATTTCAAGAAAGTGTTCCCCCTAACTGTGCACCGTTGCAAAAGTTCGCCGTTTCGAAGCACCATGTGATGATCGGGTGTGATAGATTCTAACGTTCACATACAACGGGTGTAAGACAGATTTACACACGCAAAACACTTAGGTTAACTTGACGAGCCTAGCATGTATAGACATGGCCTCGGAACACAAGAGACCGAAAGGTCGAGCATGAGTCGTATAGAAGATACGATCAACATGAAGATGTTCACCGATGTTGACTAGTCCGTCTCACGTGATGATCGGACAAGGCCTAGTTGACTCGGATCATGTAATCACTTAGATGACTAGAGGGATGTCTATCTGAGTGGGAGTTCATAAGATGAACTTAATTATCCTGAACATAGTCAAAAGATCTTCACAAATTATGTCGTAGCTCGCGCTTCAGTTCTACTGTTTAGATATGTTCCTAGAGAAAATTTAGTTGAAAGTTGATAGTAGTAATTATGCGGACTAGGTCCGTAAACTGAGGTTTGTCCTCATTGCTTCATAGAAGGCTTATGTCCTTAATGCACCGCTCAGTGTGCTGAACCTCGAACGTTGTCTATGGATGTTGCGAACATCTGACATACACATTTTGATAACTACGTGATAGTTCAGTTAAACGGCTTAGAGTTGAGGCACCGAAGACGTTTTGAAACATCGCGAAACATATGAGATGTTTCGAGGGCTGAAATTGGGATTCCAGGCTCGTGCCCACGTCAAGAGGTATAAGACCTCCGGCGATTTTCTTAGCCTGCAAACTAAGGGAGAAAAGCTCAATTGTTGAACTTGTGCTCAGATTGTCTGAGTACAAAAGTCGCTTGAATCGAGTGGGAGTTGATCTTCCAGATGAAATAGTGATGGTTCTCCGAAGTCATTACCACCAAGCTGCTTGAGCTTCGTGATGAACTATAATATATCAGGGACATATATGATGATCCTTGAGATATTCGCGATGTTCGACACCACAAAAGTAGAGATCAAGAAGGAGCATCAATTGTTGATGGTTGGTGAAACCACTAGTTTCAAGAAGGGCAAGGGCAAAAAGGGATGCTTCATGAAACGGCAAATTCAGCTGCTGCTCTAGTGAAGAAACCCAAGGTTGAACCCAAACCCGAGACTAAGTGCTTCTGTAATAAGGGGAACAGCCACTGGAGCAGAATTACCCTAGATACTTGGTAGATGAGAAGTCTGGCAAGGTCGATAGAAGTATATTGGATATACATTGTGTTGATGTGTACTTTACTAGTACTCCTAGTAGCACCAGGGTATTAGATACTGGTTCGGTTGCTAAGTGTTAGTAACTCGAAATAAAAGCTACGGAATAAACGGAGACTAGCTAAAGGTGAGCTGACGATATGTGTTGGAAGTGTTTCCAATGTTGATATGATCAAGCATCGCATGCTCCCTCTACCATCGAGATTGGTGTTTGCGTTGAGCATAAACATGATTGGATTATGTCTATCACAATACGGTTATTCATTTAAGGAGAATAACAGTTACTCTATTTATTTGAATAATACCTTCAATGGTCTTGCACCTAAAATGAATGGTTCATTGAATCTCGATCATAGTGATACACATGTTCATGCCAAAAGATATAAGATAGTAATGATAATACCACCTACTTGTGGCACTGCCACTTAAGTCATATCAGTATAAAATGCATGAAGAAGCTCCATGTTGATGGATCTTTGGACTCACTCATTTTTGAAAGGATTGAGACATGTGAACCATGTTTGTTGGTAGATATGCATGAAGAAACTCTATACAAATGGATCGTTTGGACTCACTTGATTTTGGATCACTTGATACATGCAAATCATACCACATGGGCAAGATGACTGAAAGCCTCGTTTTCAGTAAAATGGAACTAGAAAGCAACTTGTTGGAAGTAATACATTTTGATGTGTGCAGTCCAATGAGTGCTGAGGCGTGTAGTGGATATCGTTATGTTCTTACTTCACAGATGATTTGAGTAGATGTTGAGTATATTTACTTGATGAATCACGAGTCTGAATTATTGAAAGGTTCAAGTAGTTTCAGGGTGAAGTTGAAAGATCGTCGTGACAAGAGGATAAAGTATCTATGATATGATCATAGAGAGGAATATCTGAATTACGAGTTTGGCACAGAATTAAGACATTGTGGAAATTGTTTCACAACTAATACAGCCTGGAACACCATAGTGTGATGGTGTGTCCGAACATCATAACTGCACCCTATTGGATATGATGCATACCATGATGTCTCTTATCGAATTACCACGATAGTTTATGGGTTAGGCATTAGAGACAACCACATTCACTTTAAATAGGGCACCACGTAATTCCGATGAGATGACACCATATGAACTATGGTTTAGAGAAACCTGAGCTGTCATTTCTTAGAAGTTTGGGGCTGTGACGCTTATGTGAAAAAGTTTCAGGCTGATAAGCTCGAACCCAAAGCGGATAAAAGCATCTTCATAGGACACCCAAAACAGTTGGGTATACCTCCTGTCTCAGATCCGAAAGCAATAAGGGATTGTTTCTAGAATCGGGTCCTTTCTCGGGGAAAAGTTTCTCTCGAAAGAATTGAGTGGGAGGATGGTGGAGACTTGATGAGGTTATTGAACCGTCTCTTCAACTAGTGTGTGGCAGAGCACAGGGAGTTGTTCCTGTGGCACCTACACCAATTGAAGTGGAAGCTTATGATAGTGATCATGAAACTTCAGATCAAGTCACTACCAAACCTCGTGGGATGACAAGGATGCGTACTACTTCAGAGTGGTACATATCCTGTCTTGGAAGTCATGTTGCTAGACAACAATGAACCTATGAGCTATGGAGAAGCGATGGTGGGCCCAGATTCCGATAAATGGCTCGAGGCCATAAAATCCGAGAGAGGATCCATGTATGAAAACAAAGTGTAGACTTTGGTAGAACGGCTCGATGGTCGTAAGGCTATTGAGTACAGATGGATTTTAAAAGGAAGACGGACAATGATGGTAAGTATCACCATTAAGAAAGCTTGACTTGTCGTTAAGATGTTTTCCGACAAGTTCAAGGAGTTGACTACGATGAGACTTTCTCACTCGTAGCGATGCTAAGAGTCTGTTGGAATTATATTAGCGATTACTGCATTATTTATGAAATCTTGCAGATAGGATGTCAAAACATTGTTTCCTCGACGATTTTTGAGGAAAGGTTGTATGTGATACAACTGGAAGGTTTTGTCAATCCTGAAAGATGCTAGTAAGTATGCAAAGCTCCAGCAATCCTTCTAGGGACTGGAGTAAGCATCTCACAGTTGGAATGTATGCTTTGATGATGATCAAAGATTTTTGGGTTTATACAAAGTTTATGAGAAACTTGTATTTCCAAAGAAGTGAGTGGGAGCACTATAGAATTTCTGATATATATGTTGTTAACATATTGTTGATCAGAAATGATGTAGAATTTCTGGAAAGCATATAGGGTTATTTGGAAAGTGTTTTTCAATGGAAAGCCTGGATTAAGCTACTTCAACGTTGAGCATCAAGATCTATAAGGATAGATCAAAACGCTTAATGGTACTTTCAAATGAGCACATACCTTGACATGATCTTGAAGGTCTTCAAGATGGATCAGTCAAAGAAGGAGTTCTTGCCTGAGTTGTAAGGTATGAAGTTAAGACTTAAAGCTCGACCACGGCAGAAGAAAGAGAAAGGACGAATGTCGTCCCCTATGCTTTTGTCATAGGCTCTATACGGTATGCCATGCTAAGTACCGCACCTGATGTGTGCCTTGCCATGAGTCAGTCAAGGGGTAGAAGAGTGATCTAAGAATGGATCACAGACAGCGGTCAAAGTTATCCTTAGTAACTTGTGGACTAAGGAATTTTCTCGATTATGGAGGTGGTAAAAGAGTTCGTCGTAAAGGGTTACGCCGATGCAAACTTTGACACTAATCCAGATTTCTGAGTAGTAAACTGGATTCGTATAGTAGAACAGTTATTTGGAATAGCTCCAAATAGAACGTGGTAGCTGCATCTAGGAGATGACATAGAGATTTGTGAAGTACATACGGATCTGAAAGATTCAGACCCGTTGACTATAACATCTCTCACAAGCATAACATGATCAAACCCAGAACTCATCAAGTGTTAATCACATGGTAATGTGAACTAGATTATTGACTCTAGTAAACTCTTTGGGTGTTAGTCACATGGGGATGTGACCTTGGGTGTTAATCACATATCGATGTGAACTGGATTATTGACTCTAGTGCAAGTGGGAGACTGTTGGAAATATGCCCTAGAGGCAATAATAAATTGATTATTATTATATTTCCTTGTTCGTGATAATCGTTTATTATCCATGCTAGAATTGTAATGATAGGAAACTCAAATACATGTGTGGATACATAGACAACACCATGTCCCTAGTAAGCCTCTAGTTGACTAGCTCGTTGATCAATAGATGGTTACGGTTTCCTGACCATGGACATTGGATGTCGTTGATAACGGGATCACATCATTAGGAGAATGATGTGATGGACAAGACCCAATCCTAAGCCTAGCACAAGATCATGTAGTTCGTATGCTATAGCTTTTCTAATGTCAAGTATCATTTCCTTAGACCATGAGATTGTGCAACTCCCGGATACCGTAGGAGTGCTTTGGGTGTGCCAAACGTCACAACGTAACTGGGTGGCTATAAAGGTACACTACAGGTATCTCCGAAAGTGTCTGTTGGGTTGGCACGAATCGAGACTGGGATTTGTCACTCCGTGTAAACGGAGAGGTATCTCTGGGCCCACTCGGTAGGACATCATCATAATGTGCACAATGTGATCAAGGAGTTGATCACGGGATGATGTGTTACGGAACGAGTAAAGAGACTTGCCGGTAACAAGATTGAACAAGGTATCGGGATACCGACGATCGAACCTCGGGCAAGTGTCGTACCGATAGACAAAGGGAATTGTATACGGGATTGATTAAGTCCTTGACATCGTGGTTCATCCGATGAGATCATCGTGGAACATGTGGGAGCCAACATGGGTATCCAGATCCCGCTGTTGGTTATTGACCGGAGAGTCATCTCGGTCATGTCTGCATGTCTCCTGAACCCGTAGGGTCTACACACTTAAGGTTTGGTGACGCTAGGGTTATAGAGATATTAGTATGCGGTAACCCGAAAGTTGTTCGGAGTCCCGGATGAGATCCCGGACGTCATGAGGAGTTCCGGAATGGTCCGGAGGTAAAGAATTATATATAGGAAGTGCTATTTCGGCCATCGGGACAAGTTTCGGGGTCACCGGTATTGTACCGGGACCACCGGAAGGGTCCCGGGGGTCCACCGGGTGGGGCCACCTGCCCTGGGGGCCACATGGGCTGTAGGGGGTGCACCTTGGCCTATGTGGGCCAAGGGCACCAGCCCCAAGAGGCCCATGCGCCAAGAGTCGAGGGAAAGGAAGAGTCCTAAAGGGGGAAGGCACCTCCGAGGTGCCTTGGGGAGGAGGGACTCCTCCCTGGCCGCACCCTTCCTTGGAGGAAGGGCCAAAGGCTGCGCCCCCCCCTCTCCCTTGGCCCTATATATAGTAGGGGAAAGGGAGGGCAGCACCAACCTAAGCCCTGGCGCCTCCCTCTCCCTCCCATGACACATCTCCCTCCTCCCGCAGCGCTTGGCGAAGCCCTGTTGGAATCCCGCTACTTCCACCACCACGCCGTCGTGCTGCTGGATCTCCATCAACCTCTCCTTCCCCTTGCTGGATCAAGAAGGAGGAGACGTCGCTGCTACGTACGTGTGTTGAACGCGGAGGTGCCGCCCGTTCGGCGGTAGGATCATCGGTGATTTGGATCACGACAAGTACGACTCCATCAACCCCGTTCTCTTGAACGCTTCCGCACGCGATCTACAAGGGTATGTAGATCCACTCCTCCCTCGTTGCTAGATGACTCCATAAATAGATCTTGGTGACACGTAGGAAAATTTTGAATTTATGCTACGTTCCCCTACACGTATCGGGGGCGTATCGGTATCGGATATGGTATCCGATACCGATTCGCTAGTCGCCTGAAGTATCGATGCATTCGAGCCTATGACGACAAGTAAAATGGACGAAAGGGAAATTAATGAAAAAGATATATCAATGATACATTTCTCGTTTACCCGAACTGTTCAAGAAATGGTTGTGAAGCATGCCCACAATCATTTCTATGGCATTTATCACCAGGGTGGTGCGGAGTTATTTCAAGTTTGAGAACTTCAAGACATACTGTCTCAGATCATCCTCAATTTATTCCGTAGGAAAAGAATGAGTCTCAAGATAAAGTTGTTTCTTGGCTTGGGTTTCGTCCCAACCTAATTATCTCATTTCAAATATTTATTTCCAGTCAGTTTTGGCTTTGTGTGATTGTTCATGTTTGCTGCAATATTGTTATTATCTGTGTTATGTTAATGATGATGAAGAACGACTGTCTAGCTTTGTAGAAAATCGGTTCAAAAGTCAAGATGGAAAGAAGATGATGCCTGATGGTGGGAGGATATGCATTTGACTGTTATGTAGGCTCACTCGACGATCTTATTTTTGGTGCTGAGCCTGAGACCATAAAAATTATTTATGGTAATGTTCGAGAGGCTAATCAAGATAGTTTGGTGACTTGATGTAGGATCTTCCTTTGTAGAACCTTGAAGGTCCATCGACTCGAGGTAGGAGCTCTGACTTGAAGCTGTCAAGAAAGGCCTACAAGAGTAGCATGATGAAATTGAAGCTCTGAAAATTCCCCTAGTAGAGTTGCATCAACATCTTGAATCTATCAAGATTGCCCCTGTAGACCAGCATGAAGAAATTGATGTTGGCAAAAATGTCAAGGAAGCGAAAATTTGACTTTTCAAAAGATGCTAAATGATATTGATGGAATGCTTAAGTTCATCGACAGGGTGTCGCCGCCAACATCCCATGGTTGCAGCTTAACAACCCCCCCCCCCCCCCCCATCATACTAGTGCATTGTTTGATGGTCATGAAACTGTGTTATGTGTCTTATTTGATTATGTGACTCTGTCCCATGGTTGGTTATTGCAATGTGTCACACATTTTCTTTGACAATTGTCAAGTTTGCGATTTAATCACAGATGCGAGAGCTAAATTTGCATTCAAATACAAAATTTGCACAAATTCATATTAAAATTCTCAAAAAATACGAATATTATTCAAATATGACTGTCAATTGAAATATAAAACAAATTGATCGCTTTTAGGAACTGTAATGATTATGCATGTCATCGCCAGCTTATGGACCCACATGTAAGAATCGACATCACCCATGTCTGGACCCACTTGGCAGCAGCCACGTTAGCATCTCACTCGGCCCATATGTCAGAATTATTGACTAGTCAAATGCCATCATCGTAACTGTTGGTGATGATCACTGTCATAGAAAAAAAAATCATTTCTTGACCCACATGTAAGTAGCCACATTAGCATGTACTAGGCCCATATGCCAGTACCTTTGGACGTCGGTAAAAAAACAGCCAGATCCACATTGAAGCAGCCACATCAGCATATGTTGGGCCTAATTGGCAGAATCATTGACCGATCGAACTAATGAACCGATTAATAGTGATGGATTATTGTCACAAAATTAAAACAATCTTAGATGACAAATCAGCCAATCAAAGGTGACAGTCAAGTGGAATCGTCAAGATTTAAGTTTTCGCGACGACACTTCAGTAACGATGGGGTGACAGCTGAAACCCGTCACAAAGAACATTTTCGGTGACGAAAATCAGTTTTACACGACACAAGTGAAGCTTGGCTCTCTGTTTTTTAGTGAAGGCTCACCACGCTGCTCTTGAACGTGTCGTATGAACAGGACGCATGTGAAAGTGTGTTGCACGCCACTGTCGATGGTGAAGGCGATCATCCCACGACCATGGATCTTCACCACAGAGCCGTCGCCGAGATGGCCAGTGTCGGTGATGGATTTGCCGAGCTCGGTGAAGACACTCTGGTCTCCTGACATGTGGTTTGAGGCTCCGTTTCCAGGAACCAGATGGTCCCCACATGTGGTTTCAGGCTCCGTTGTCGGCGAACCTCGTTAACAAATTTCTGTATCGTGCCTATACCTGGCCATACCTCGGGCCGGGTCGGGCTTCGGGCCGGGCCTAGCCAAGCCCGACGCAAAAAACCTAGGCCCGGGCCCGGCCCGACCCGGCCATCGGCTCTGTTTTCTAAGCCCGAGCCCGGCCTGAACACGTAAAAGCCCGCCCGGCCCGGCCCGAACACGTAAAAGCCATCGGGCTCAAAATCTAGGCTCGAGCCCGTCCCGGGAGCAGCGTCGGGTCGAGCCGGGCTTCCCATGGCCAGGTATAATCGTGCCTCTCGTGTGATTGCTTGGTACTCAGTAAATCAAGTAGGGCTTCAAATTATTCTAATAGTGACATTATTAGTGGGCCACGAAAAACAAGAGCGCCCTACCCTAACATCGTTTCACATCTAGCAAATGACCTATATATTCATAAGATATCAGTGGCATCTGATTGCAAAGTGGCGGTTGAAGCTATTCGGAGGGGATCATCGCCTTTATATGGTGCCATTGTTCGAGAGATCAACCAAACTTCTCGTAGTTTTTCCTCTTGTTTAATTTTACATGAGTTTAGAACCTTAAATGTCGAGGTCCACAAACTAGCAAAGCATGCTTTGAGTCTAGGGGCAGGTTATCATGTTTGGTTTGGTATCCCTAGAGATCTCTTTTCGTCTCTGTAAATTGTGTGACGGTTCAATAAAGCTTTGTGAGTTTGCCTTAAAAAAATCTATTCCAAGTCCATAGGTTCCCCTTCATCACCCAGCGTAGGCAGATCGTTGCTGGGATTGATCGCATGCAGCTTCTTCCGAAAGGATCCCTGTAACACCAGCCCGGGTCGCTTTGCGTTGCCCTTTGAATCTGTACAAACCAAAGAAAGCCCCATGTATGAGTTTGGAAAAGACAAGTCTAAAAATCAAACAATCAACACTCAGCCTGCTAGTGCGACAAAGACTTATAATTAATTTTTTAAAACCAGGGTAAAAGATTTGACTCATCAATTGATTAAGAAGAAAATAATTGTCCGGTTAATTTTTGGAAAACCGAACGAAAACCGATAGACTTAGAGGGTGCTTGGATCCAAGGGACTTATTTTAGTCTGACTAAAAATAGTTTCTCTAAGAGGCTAAAGTTCTAAGCACCCCTGACTAAAGAGAGACTAAAACTAGTCTTGAGACTAAATTTTTTTAGTCAGGGGTACCCCTACTAAAATGTGGATTAGTCCTTTCTCTCCTCATTTAACGTCTCTCCTTTAACACATGCGAGTTCTGGATTGAAGGGTTTGGAGGATAATAAATGCTCATTAACTTGATTTGTCTCTTTAGTATTTGGATCCAAATATGGGTAAGGTTAGCAAGTTTTAGTCCCACTACTTTTAGTCATGAGACTAAAACCTATCCAAATACCCTCTTATAATTATAAACAATCAACACTCAGCCTGCTAGTGCGACATAGTTGAAAAATGTGCATCCTATCGGAGAGTGGCGAAAAGGTAGAGGCATACCTCGAGCGAGAAAGTTAGAGATGGTAGTGCGCGTATACGCGAAGTCTATGCAAGCTTTTCTCTGTGTGGTGTATTTTGCGGCACGCTCCAGCTTCTTGTTCTTCATGTTAACGGCGATCACCTGTGTCACACTGTCATCCATGCTGGTCTTGGTCATCAGGTAGAGAACATCATCATCATGGGAGCTGAGCGTGGGGTGAGCAACAAACAGGGACGGCTCCATGGGGTTGTCCATATCACGGGAATTCAGTTCTCTGCCCAAGTTGAAACCCGAATCACCAGGCGCCATGCTCCATGTGATGGCCGTCCAACCATTCGGGGTGCATGAGCCCGGGTTGGCATGGAGCTGAAGGTCGACGAACTTGATCTGACCGTTCACCACGGCGATGTTCCGGAAGAAGGACGAGAAGCCATGGAGACGGAGGTCGTTGTCCGGCTGCATTGGCTCCGGCAGCGGTACGTAGCGGAGCGGCCTGGGGCCGGGCCCTGCAGGAGAGGGGACATGCACGTCACAAAGGATCATGCCATGCCACAGGTCGACCGAGCCCAGGCGCCTCCCACGGTGATGACCCTGTCGCAGAGATGCTCGGGAGGAGCGTCCTGCGGCCGCAGAAAGGCAGCCATTGTGCCAGTCCAAGCCTCGGCGACGGAGTCGTAGATGTAGAGAACGTACTGATTAGTACCATAGTAGCAAAGCGTTGCGATCTTGTACGCATCATATTCATAGTCGTCGCCGATGGTGTGGGATTTGGGACGGCCGGCAAGGGCAGGGGCGGGGTTGTGAGTGGGCGGTGTGAAAGGGAGATGCTTGCTGCCGCTATTGGACCGGTAGCGCAGGATGCCAATTTCTGATAAGAAAATAGGCAGTTTTTCGATTAAATTAATCCATGAATAAATCATAAGCATGACATTGACAATATTGATAACACACTGGTTACGATCTAAGAGAGCATGTACTACGCATATACTAGAAACATCTACGCATATCGCTAGTACTGCTACAACAGAAAAAAACATGAGAGGGATAAACGATGTATACCCTTCAATCGGCCATGCGGCGGCGGTGGCGGCAGCAGTAGCCGCGGCATCCTCGGCGGCCTTCTTGTCGGCTTCGGCCTTCTCAGCGGCGGCACGGTCGGCGTCGGTCGACATGGTGATGACGAAGGTGATGTGGACGTAGATGAACAGAAGCGAGTAGTCGCGTAGTCGCTACCCAAAAACCTAATCGCCCCTCTCCCGTACAGGATCCGGAGAAGCGGGGTTTCGGAGGCCTGCTCTCCCGTCAACCGTGTACGCGGTGAACGGGACGGAGTCGCCGGCGGCAGCAGCAACAGAGGAACGACGCGGGCGTGGAGGCGGATATGCGTTCTGTTTCGTGGCGGCTAGGGTTGGCAGCGCCCCACATATATATGTGCGGCTGCACGTGGAGAGACGTGGGCTGAACCCACGTCCAAGTCGGTAGCCCACGATCCGACGTCTCAGATCGTGGCCCCATCTGTCAAAGACTCTCCGTTCCTGACCTGCAAAAAAAAGCGCATAGAAGTGAGCTCGGCTCGGCTCAATCCCGCAACCCGCGGCGCGGCGCGTCGTGACGAGGCGTGGCGTGGCGAGCGGAGGAGGAGGAGTGCGTGAGGGCCTCATCTCTTTTCAAGCTCCAATAACACGAGGAAGAGAATCCCTTATAAACCACTCCAACTCTCCTTCCACTTTCGGGATGAGACTAAACTTCCCACCACCTTGTCATGCCACCTACATGGCCCCTTAAAGATCAAATCTGAAATTGTCATATGGGCTCTAGGCCCATCTCATATTTCAACAATTTCGTTATGACTCAATTGGCATTCAGATTCATACTGCTCCGGAAACACCTCGTTGGGAGGGTGCGGAAGTAGCGTGAGAAGAGGGCCCTCGTCGCCATGGATTGGCCCGCGGTAGACGAAATAGACGCAGTTCCGCGCGTTGTGGAAGGTCCAATTGTGTATCAGGCCGATGACGGCGAGGCTACCCTCCGCCGCGAAGATGGTAGGCTCGCATCGGAACTGGCTGGGGTCCCCACTGGCGTAGGACATGCAGAAGTATGAAACACGTGGTGGCCGGGAGAGGCAGAAGGTAACCTGCATCATGTCCTGCTTGACGCCGCCGCCCCTGACCTTCCTGGCGATGGGGCAGCGCGCGGTGGTGTGGTTGCACTTGTCGATCATGTAGGCGGCATTGTCGATCATGTAGGCGGTAGGGAATGTCTGAATTTTTCTCATGAACAAGCTTTATGTTGCATTAATAAGTGCAAATATCAAGTGAAATTATAGAGATTTTCCAAATTTGTTTGACTAAAAGAATACTGTTTTTTCTTCTTCTCGGGTTTTGTCTTGTGAGCTATGCGGGAACTTTTGCCATGGCGGTGCTGACAACAACTTCAAGATCGACATTTGTGATGAGTTCCTGTCTAAAGCGGTAATCGGGCTGAAGTTTTTTTTGCATGTGTATTTTTTTTCTTTTTTGTTTGATATCCGCTTTTTGTTTAATAAAAATAGGTCAATTTGTTCCATCATTTTTTATCTCTTTTTTAAAATGTCATCGTCGGCGATGCCAAGGGAAGAGTTTCTAGTATGAGTTGTACTATATTCAGTTCATTGGTTTACACTGTCAGATCATCGTTTGTTTCTTCTTCAGAATAGTTTGGTTGATTTCATTATTACTAGTTCTACAGTATTATAGTATTTTAATGATCGATTATCTCCAAAATAATCAGTTTCTTTTTTTGGGGGGGGGAGATAATGAGTTAGTAGTTCGCGCCTTAATGTACTTTTTAGTTTGTTTCCTAGTGGTGCTACATTTTTGTATGTTTTCTACCCTGATTGTACAAGTTACGGTCAGAATGCTTGTGTATTTTTGCGATGGATGGTTTCACTCTTTGTATTTAGTCATGTTTTTTTATATTATGTACAGTTTTTGTAATTATATTTTTCCTTTTTTTGTAGATTGTCCCATGCAATGCAAGAGTCCACGTCAATGGCGTTACCGGGGACTACATGCGTTTTGAAGCCTATGGACGCAAGTACTCTGTTGACATTGTGAAGGGGGCACACAGGACCAGGATCAAAGGGAGTGGCTGGAAGAAATTTACTTCTGACTTTTCACTTCGGAAGGGTGCTGTCGTTATTTTTGACATGGACAAGTGTCCCCGGCAGGCATATGTTGTTGTTCACAATGTTGACTCGGACACAGTTGAAGGAAGCACTTCAGACGGTGATGCTAAAGAAGAGATGATAGATGGAGACATGTCAGATGTGGATGAAGACGATGACAACATAAAGATCGAGTATACAAGGGGTCTAACTCTGAATGATGCATAGTAGGACATTCTCAATGAACTTGTGCTCAGCTTCAAGTCCAAGTTTTTAGGAGTGTCTTTTGTACACTGTCTTACTACAACCGACACTCAAGTTGGACAAATGGTATGTTTTTTTGTTTCTTTTTCTCTTTTTAAAATTTTCTTTATGTGTTTGCTTTTATTGTGTTTATATGCATTTTTTGTTTTTTCTTAAATGCATGCAGTTTTTCTTGCATTGCTTCAAGCTTGTTTTGTTTTCATGTTTTTTGTTTTTTGTTTTTTGTTCTGAAATACAGAAAGTGCCAGAGAGGGTTGCTACAAGCTTGAACATCCCTAAAGAAGGGCTGGCTGGGGTTCGTCTAAGCAGTGGGGAGGCAAAGACTCGCGTTGAATACAACACGTCTACTGATGGACGTATATCCTTCAACAAAAAGCAATGGAGGCGTTTCCTTTCAAAGACTCCCCTAGAGACCAATGACTGCATCTTCATGTTCTTCAAGGCCAGCAGCAAGTCTTGCATGAACGTTACCGTTGTCGTCAGCAAGCTTTAAGTTTCACTTTCTTTTCAAGGAGATATGTTCCTAGTTATGTAGTATGCTGATGCAAAACATTGCTACCCGTCTTTTGTTTATGCGCTTGACAAGAACTAAGTAAACCCCCCTCCTCGTTTTACGATGTTTTATTATTTATGTGTGTTTTCAAAACTATGTGGAATATGCATTTGTCGTAATGATAAGTGTTGTTATATATTTTTCATCAGTATGATTTTTAGGAGTAAATAACGAGAATTGTGCAAGCAAGATTCAGAAGTTTCATTAAATTTTCATTGCTTTTTTTGCAGGCACTAACCTGAGAACCAAACAGAGAAGCTCCATAAGCATAAAAAATTGCTGCAATCAAGGTCAATACTTTTTTGTCAGGTATATGAAGGATGCAACACCTACAGAGAAAGCTCCATGTCTTTTTATCAGCAAATTTCTTTTTTTGTGTTTCCTTTTGTGATTTTTCATAACAGTAACACTGAAGAATCAAAGTTCAAGATAGTTCAAGAACAGAAATAAGAAACCTAGATCTGGAGGGGGGAGAGAGGTGCATACCCTGGTGAGTGCTTTGTGCCATCTGATCTCTTCCTGCATCCATGTATAGCTTCTCTTCTCTTTCTCCTCCTTGTTTCTGCTTGCCTTCTTTGAGCAAATCAGTCCCTTTCATCTGCTCACATTGCTATTTTGGAGGGGAAAGCTTTGTTCCCTGGCGGCTGGGGTTGGAGGAGGAAGGACGAGGAGTGGGTGGGTCGGGGGTGAGGGTTTGGGATTGGGGGCCGGGGGCATGTGCGATCAGGGGAAGAACAGGGAGGAACAAAAAGCAACGCGGCTTTTTTGCTCCTGTACATCGGGGCCCAGGCTTCTTTTGTCTTTCTTTTGCTTTTTTGTAAAGTAAAAACACTCTTTTTTTTCAAACAGGCCCATGAATGGCAATCAAAACAAAAGATTAGGACAGTGCAGGCCTGCAAGGGAAACGGGCTGCCGCGCTCCAACAACCGAAACAAACAACAACAAAAAAAACAAGCAAAAAAATTGACAAGCAAAAGAGGCCCGTTATTGTTTTTTTACCAAGGAGAAGGATAGTGCGGGCGGGCATGCGAGGGAAACGGGCTGGGACAAGAAAATGCGACGTCATACATACTCACATGAATGAGACCATTTTATGTCTCATTCGAATGAGTTCCAGGCGCTCCCATAAATAAATACTAGACAGTAGTCTTGGACCCTCTCGATGAGATGTCAGACGATGGTTTTCTTCAATCTTTGTTCGGCAAGTTCTATCACGAGTTCACGACGAGTCCCTGTGTCCTCCGCCGGAAAAAAGCGGCGATGGGCAAGGGGAGGATGATTCCTGGGACCGGCGCGAAGCCCTCGTCGACAACGCCGCGTACATGATCGACAAGCGCAACCACACCACCGCGCACTGCCGAGATGTGACAGGGTTATCACCGTGGGAGGCGGCGAGGCGCCTTGGGCTGGGTCGACCTCTGGCATGGCATGATCCTTTGTGACGTGCATGTCCCCTCTCCTGCTGAGGAGGAGGAATTCCCTGGCCCCAGGCTGCTCCGCTACATATCGCTGCCGGAGCCTGTTAGACTGTATATACATAGTCTTGTATAGGCCTTGTATTGTACCTCTTGGTACATCTATATAATGAGGTAGCCACACCCCGTTTTAGGGTGTCGAGCCAGTTTCCCAAACCCTATGTTTTACATGGTATCAGTTTAGATTATGATGTCTTCCGCTGCACCACCTCCCGCCGCCGCCGCGCCGACCCTCGCCCCGATGTCGCCCTTCATGGCCTCCCGCCCCCTCGCGATGACGTACGGTGCCGTGCCGCCGCCGCCAACTTCCCCGCAGGCTTCGGGGTCTCCGGACGCTCCAATCGTCCCGACCGAGCCCGTGGCGCTGCCGGCTGCTGGCGGCCCTCCTCCGCCGAGTCCGCACCCGTGGTGCGGTGCTCCCGCGCCATCCTATGGTGTGCCCCCGCCGCCGTCATCCTTCTGGCCGGGGTTGGCCTATGCTGCGCCGCTGCCGCGACACTACACGGCGGTGCCGTATCCGCCGCCACCGCACCACTACTACCAGGCGCCGCCGCCGTCCTATGGGGGCGCGGCCTCCTCGCCGTACGCTGCCCCTGCAGCACCCGGCCAAGGTGCTTTGGCTGCTGCGGGTGCTGGCCCCTACGCCGCGCCGGGCACCTACGGTCCTCCTGCAGCACCCGGGCACGGTGCTTTGGCTGCCGCCTTTGCCGAGTCCTACTCCTCCCTTGGCGCCTATGCGATGGTCCCTCGTCCAGAGACGGCCCTGTCCATGGATCCCTATGCCCCACTGGCGTAGGCGTACACTGCTCAAACTGCGGCGCCGCCGCCGTTTTATTTCTCGCACCTGCTGCCGGTGAAGCTCGCGCCGGACAACTACCTGTCATGGCGTGCTTAGGTCTTGCCTCTACTCTGCAGCCGCTACTTGGAGGGCTACGTCGACGGATCCGTCCCGTGTCCACCCTCTCACCATCCGGCATATCTCACGTGGGTGGCGCAGGATCAGGCTATTCTCCTCGCTATCCAGTCTTCGCTCACACCGAGTGTTTCGTCGATGGTCATCTTCGCCGCTACGTCCAGGGAGGCGTGGGCGGCCCTCCACACTAGTTTCGCCTCTCAGTCTCAGGCGCGTGCGCACTCTATACGCACCGAGCTGGGTGAGACCAAGCTCGGCGATCTCAGCATCACGGAGTACTTCAACAAGATGACGAGCCTCGTCGAAACCTTGGCCTCTGTTGGTCAGCCGCTTCAGGACGAGGACTTCATCACTTTTGTGCTTAACGGGCTCGATGATGATTATGACAATCTCATTGAGAACATCCATGGTCGAGAGGATACGCTCCCGCGTTGTGAGCTCTATGCGCGTCTCCTTGGGCGTGAGCAGCGCATCAAGGCGCGCCGTGTTTCCCCCAGCTTCGCCTCCGCCAATGCCGCCACACGTGGAAAACCTCAGAAGCCGGCCGCATCAGGTCGCAAACCACCGGCTTCCTCGTCGTAGGCCTCGCGGGGCAACGCGCCGACCATCACTGGAGGGAGTCGCCCAGTTGCTTGTTGTTCTAGTTGCGGTGCTCCTCAGGCTTGTCAGCTTTGTGGCATCGATCGTCACCCGCCTCTCGCTGCCATAGACGCTACAAACAAGACTTCCTTGGCCTTGGTAAGAATGGAAAAGGGAATGATAAGCAGGCTGCAACTGCTGTGATGGGGCACGAGCACGGGTGCACCCAGTCCTACTCTCTTGATCCGACATGGTATATGGATACAGGAGCGACGAATCATCTCACCAGCGAGATGGGCAGGCTCTCCACTCAGGAACCATATCGTGGACATGATCAGGTGCACACCGCCAACGGAGCAGGTATGCGCATCTTCCATGTTGGTCAGGCATCACTTCTTGCACACAATTTTCATAAACTGCATCTTTCCAATGTCCTTCGAGTTCCCTCTGCTACGCGTAGTTTGTTGTCTATTCCTCAACTTACTCGTGATAACAATGTCCTTGCTGAGTTTCACCCTTTTCATTTCTTTATCAAGGATCGGGACACGAGGGCCGTTCTGCTTAGTGGTCGTCTTTGCCATGGCTTATATGCACTTGACGCACCACCTGCATCTCCTAAGTCGTCTTCTCCTCTGGTGTCCAGTGGTGTTCGTGTGTCGCCTACGCACTGGCTTGTGCGCCTTGGTCACCCTGCTGCTCCTATAGTTAGTCATGTGCTGCATCGCCATGAACTACCAGTTGTATCCAATAAAAGTGCTGAAACTATCTGTGATGCCTATCAGCAGGGCAAGAGTCACCAACTAATTTTTTCAGAGTCTAGTCGTGTTGTGAAACATCCTCTTGAGCTTGTGTTTTCTCATGTATGGGGTCATGCCCAAACGTATGTTAGTGGTCACAACTATTATGTCAGTTTCATTGATGCTTACAGTCGGTTTACTTGGCTATATCTTATCAAGCGTAAATCTGATGTGTTTGATGTTTTTATTCAGTTCCAAGCGCATGTTGAGCGTCTCCTTAAGCACAAAATTATTCATGTTCAATCTGACTGGGGGGTGAATATCACAACCTCAACTCGTTTTTCAACAAGCTTGGGATCTCGCATCGCGTATCTTGTCCTCATACACATCAGCAAAACGGCACCGCTGAATGTAAGCATCGTCATCTTGTAGAGACTGGACTTACTTTACTAGCTCATGCCTCCGTCCCGTTTCGGTTCTGGAGTGATGCTTTTTCCACCACCTATTTCTTGATAAATAGGCTTCCCTCACGACTACTGAAAATGAAAACCCCTCTTGAACTCTTGCTCAATGATATCCCAGACTACACGTTTTTCAAAGTGTTTGGGTGCCCGTGTTGGCCGCACTTGCGACCATACAACAAGCGTAAGTTAGAGTTTCGGTCTAAGAAGTGTGTCTTTCTTGGGTACAGTTCTCTCCATAAAGGGTACAAGTGTCTTCATGTTCCCACCAATCGTGTCTACGTTTCTCGTGTCATCGTGTTTGATGAGAATGTGTTCCCGTTTCGTGCTCTTCCGAACCACTCTACCATTAGTTTACCACCTATGCACTCCGCTACACCTTCGCCTGATCAATTTGTGGATGTTGCAGATGCTCCTGTGTTGCTTCCTAACCATGCTGCAGGTATTGGATGTGGTGCCCATCTTGAACTCCTGGGTGATGAGGCTATGAACAACACTCACGATGGTCATGACGATCCGGTGCATGGCCCATGCATGGCGGGTCATGCCCGCCAGCCCGATGCATCCACAGCCGACCCGCGAGCGTCGGCAACGCCCGCCTCACCCGCGCCGCCGCCAGGCTCGCCCGGCCCGTCGCCCGGCTCGCCTGGCTTGCCCGCCACGCCGTAGGCGTCACCCTTGCCTGGCCCAGTGGCAGGTGGCCCAACAACCGCTGGCCCAGCAGCCACGGCAGCTACACCGGCCAGCCCCGCCTCAGCCAGCTCGGATCCTCGCGAGCCGACCTTGTCGTCGGCTGGGCTCGGCAGCCCCGTCTCAGCCACATCGTCCGGCGCTGAGTCTGATGACTCTGGCTCCTCCAGCCCCGGATCGGTCTCACCTTCGTCTCCTTTGGCAAGCCCCGTGTTGCCGGCGCCGCCTGCTATGGTCTCTCATCGACCACACACACGTAGCCAGTCTGGTGTTTTTTGCCCCAAGGAACGCACAGACGAGACTGTGGCGTGGCTTGCCGCATGTGTTGCTCATGCTGCTACGGATCCGACGGCTGAGCTGCGTCATTTTCAGGCCGCATTGGGTAACCCTCATTGGCGTGCTGCGATGGAGCAGGAATTTCAGGCTTTGCTGAAAAATGGCAATTGGCAACTTGTTCCTCCGATCTCTGGTCTCAACATCATTGACTCCAAGTGGGTGTTTAAAGTAAAACGACATGCAGATGGTTCAATTGAGCGCTATAAGGCACGGCTGGTTGCCAAGGGTTTCAAGTAGAGGTATGGTCTTGATTATGAAGACACGTTCAGTCCAGTTATCAAGCCTACTACTATTCGTATACTGTTGTCTCTTGCTGTTACTCGTGGTTGGCCTCTTCGTCAGCTTGATGTACAAAATGCCTTCCTCCATGGAGTTCTTGAGGAACAGGTTTATATGCGTCAACCACCAGGCTTTGTTGATCCTACATGTCCGCATCATCTCTATCATGTGGTCAAGGCATTGTATGGACTTAAACAGGCGCCTCGTGCGTGGCATGCACGCCTTGGTTCTGTTCTCTGGGCTTTTGGGTTAATTCCCTCCACTGCTGACACATCACTGTTCCTCCTTCAGCGTCCTGAGGTGACAATGTATCTATTGGTTTATGTTGATGATATCATCCTTGTCAGTTCTTCTGATGCTGCTGCTGATCGCCTTGTGTCCGCATTGAGTGAGGAGTTTGCTGTCAAGGACTTGGGTGCTCTTCATTACTTCCTTGGTTTGGAGGTATCACGGTCCTCTACTGGGTTGACTCTGACTCAGAAAAAGTATTCTATGGATTTGTTGCACCGTGCTGGGATGCTCAAATGCAAACATGCTATCACTCCGATGTCTGTGACTGATCGGTTGTCTGCCCTTGATGGAGATCTTCTTTCTGCTGATGGCGCCACTGAGTATCGCAGTCTTGTTGGTGGTCTGCAATATCTCACTATCACCAGGCCTGATGTCTCTTATTCAGTCAACCGTGTGTGCCAGTACCTTCATGCACCTCGTACCACTCATCTCTCGGCAGTTAAGCGC
Organism: Triticum urartu; assembly: GCF_056163025.1. NCBI lineage: Eukaryota > Viridiplantae > Streptophyta > Magnoliopsida > Poales > Poaceae > Triticum > Triticum urartu. The sequence continues at coordinate 61,183,171 of NC_141874.1, read as the reverse complement.
ATCTTGCGATATGTCTCTTCCACTGCTTCGTATAGTCTGCTTCTTCAGTCTGCACCGTCTTGTGAACTATCGGCTTTCTCTGATGCGGATTGGGCTAGAAGTCCTGATGATCGGCGATCCACGGGGGGATATGCAGTGTTCTTTGGTCCTAACTTGATCGCCTGGAATGCTCGCAAGCAAGCCACCGTGTCTCGTAGCAGTACTAAAGCTGAGTATAAAGCAGTTGCTGATGCTACCACTGAGATCATATGGGTACAGTCTTTATTGCGGGAGTTGAGAATCTCTCCATGTCATCCTCCAGTTCTGTGGTGTGATAACATTGGTGCTACATACCTTTCATCTAATCCGGTGTTTCATGCTAGGACGAAACACATTGAGGTTGACTATCATTTTGTTCGAGAACGTGTTGCACAGAGACTACTTTGTATCAAGTTCATCTCCACAAAAGATCAACTTGATGACATCTTCACGAAGCCTCTTCCACAACCACAGTTTGTAGGCTGTAGGCGCAATCTTAACTTACTTTGTACTTCAGGCTATAGTTAAGATTGAGGGAGGGTGTTAGATTGTATATACGTAGTCTTGTATAGGCCTTGTATTGTACCTCTTGGTACATCTATATAATGAGATAGCCACACCCCGTTTTAGGGTGTCGAGCCAGTTTCCCAAACCCTATGTTTTACAGAGCCAATGCAGCCGGATAACGACCTCCGTTTTCGTGCCCTCTCGTCCTTCTTCCGGGACATCGCCGTCGTGAACGGCCGGATCAAGTTCGTCGACCTTCAGCTCCATGCCAGCCTGGGCTCGCGTACCCCGAATGGTTGGACGGCCGTCAAATGGGGCATGGTGCCTGGTGATTCGGGTTTCACCAAGGACAGAGAACTGAATTCCCGTGATATGGACAACCCCATGGAGCCGTTCCTGTTTGTTGCTCACCTCACGCTCAGCTCCCATGATGAAGATGTCCTCTACCTGATGACCAAGACCAGCATGGACGACAGTGTGTCACAGGTGATTGCCGTTAACATGAAGAATAAGAAGCTGGAGTGTGCCGCAAAATACACCACACAAAGAGAAGATTGCATGGACTTCGCATACACGCGCACTACCATCTCTAACTTTCTCGCTCGAGGTAACTCTACCTTTTCACCACTCTCTGATAGGATGCACATTTTTCAACTATGTCCCACTTAGCAGGCTTAGTATTGATTGTTTATGTTTATAAGTCTACGTCGCACTAGCAGTTTGAATGTTGATTGTTTGATTTTTAGACTTGTCTTTTCCAAACTAATACTAGTACATGGCGCCGGGCTTTGGTTTGTGCAGATCAGATTCAAAGGGCAACGCAAAGCGGCCAGGGCCGACGTTGCAGGGGTCCTTTGGGAAGAATCTGCCTGCGACCAGTGGCGGATCCAGGATTGGAGCAAGCCCTGGGCCCAAAAAAATTTTCGTCGCCAGAGAAACACTAATGTCCATCAAGCTATAGCTACCTCAAAAGAATACCTCAAATACGACTCAATTGCACCAAAAATTTAGAATTTACTCCATGCTTAGGGATACAGCAAAATAGATAAAAAGATGACAAAAACTACGAACAGTACGTGCAGTAAAAAGAATACCAAATCAATGGTGTGCTTTATCAGTGTCTTTCATAACTTGATCAACGGTGGAAGAAGAGCCAGCATCTTAGAGAAATCAAAAAGAAATTTCATAAATCATAAGAGAAGACATAAACATCAAGTAAAACAACTAAGTTAGTTGAACTAACATTGTACAAAGTTGAAAACTTACTACTACAGCGAGGTACAAAATGAAATGAAATTGATATTAACAATAGCAACAGCAACATTCATATTCAAATACAATTCAAGTGAAATTGAATGTTTGACAGCAGCAGCAACCATAAGCAGCAGTAGCAAATCCAAACATTATAGCAGATAAAAAATGTCGAATCTTTAAAGTTTCTATCTACAGCAGGTCAGCACTCAGGCTCAGCAGCAACCATTACTAATGTCCCCCCTGAATCCGGGGCTGCATGGCGGAGAGCAGGAGAGGCCGGAGCCTGGACAAAGCAAAGCGAGCGAGGGCGCGAGGCGGCGAGCACCGGAGCAACAGGGGACCGGGGCCAGGCTGGGCGAGCGACGGAGCCAGGGGAGCGGCCGGGCGGCGGACCGACGGATCAGGCGAGCGGCGAAGCAAAGGAGCGCTGGATCAGAGGGCAGGCGGTGGCGGCTGGCTCGCTGCCTCGCTCCATAGGCCGTGCGTCTAGAGGTTTTTTTAGGGGTGTGTGCGTCTAGAGGTCGGGGTGTGCTGCAGCTCCTGCCGTCCTCGCTCGCTCCTGGGCTATCCGGATGTGGAGATGGAGAAGCTGGCCTGGGCCTTGGCTGTGTGTTGGGCTAAGCCCCGGGCCCATTCGAAAAAATGGCTATATAATAACAAAAAAACTGCCACGCCCCGGGCCTGGGGCCCAGATCCGCCCCTGCCTGCGACCAATGCCAGCACCCATCTGCCTACCATGGGTGATGAAGGGGATACTATGGACTTGGAATAGATGCTCGCTAATATGTGTTAGGAATTAATTATTTGTAAAAAAATCCTGTGGATGATCTCCACGTTGTAATTAGGAGGCCATTAGCATATGGCTAACCAACGCGTCTCTCTACCGGTCTTCCCTCTTTTCCAAACGACACATCCGATGGATGCATCCCCTCAGGGGATATATAATGTAAATCATCATCAATCTTACATTGTTTGTGTCTCTGCATTGCCCTTGCTGCTGCACCGTGCACCCCCGGGTTCTCCTCTCCCATGGCAGGGGCCAGCGAGTGACAACCGACCGACGGGATACCGGCTGGTGGTGCAAAGGATCCCAGAAATAAATGCCTCATAACTCGTCTTTTTTATGAGCTTGCTTATTTCCACCCAGCAAGTTTCAGATGAGAGAACTTGGAATTTAAGTCCGAATCAGGTAGAAAAGAAACGAAAGGCAAGTTAGTACCTTTTAAGTTTGCTATACCTAACTTGAGGAAACAAGAGCTAATAGGCTACTAGTGAGAATAAGTGAAATATAAGAATTATCCTTACGGTTCCAAGAAAGTCATTGCATAATGGCCACTGCTACAAATCATCCGGATGATGTTTGCAGAAAATCATCCTGTTCGGGAGTCGTCTGATGTAGCGCACAGGGCCGTTCGATCATACGCTCTGCAACCCGTCTTCCTCCTCTTACCAAGACAACCATGACGACCCCCCGACCTTGTCTCTTTGTAGCACCTCGTCGGCCCCTGGCTATGCTGCATCACAACACGAAGAACCACACCGGCGGCACCGACGATGCTCAATGGCAGCATAGGCGACCTCCATGATTCTCCATCGCAGCACTGGCTCTGCTCCTCACTAGCCACCTATGGAGCAGTCGTCGACGTTGTCAGCCACCGTATCCAGCACTGACAGAGCTCCAATGCAGCAACCGACAACTCCGGCGAAGCTCCAATGTAGCAACCGGTGACTCCGGCGAAGCTCCAATGCAACCCCGGCGGCTATGATGAAGCTCCAATTCAGCAACCGGTGACTCCGGCGAAGCTGCAATGCAACCCCGGCGACTACGATGAAGCTCCAATGCAGCAACCGGTGACTCCAACGAAGCTCCAATGTAGCAACCGGTGACTCCGGCGAAGCTCCAATGCAACCCCGGCGACTACGATGAAGCTCCAATGCAGCAACCGGTGACTCCGGCGAAGCTCCAATGTAGCAACCGGTGACTCCAGCGAAGCTCCAATGCAACCCCTGCGGCTACCACGAAGCTCCAATGCAGCAACCAGCGACTCCGGCGAAGCTCCAATGCAGCAACGGGTGACTCTGGCGAAGCTCCAATGCAACCCCAGCGTCTCCGGCGAAGCTCCAATGTAGCAACCGGCGACTCCGGCGAAGCTCCAATGCAGCAACCGGCGACCCCGGTGACGTATAACCATGTTGATGCCAGCACCGACGGCGTGATGAACTCCACTGCAGCCGGAGTTGAGGGAGATGCCCCCGTCGCAACAACAGCGGCAGGGCTTGCAGCAGCCATGCCACGGGCTAGTAGTAGTGCGCGATGGCCAACTCCCTAATAGTGACAGGAGCGGCAGCGCGTAAGTTTTCAGTTTGCTGGCGACGGAGCTCTCGGGGGCAGAAGAAAACAGAAGGAAGGAATGGGTGGACGAGGATAGAGGTAAGGCAAAGAGGAAAGCAACGTGGGGGTTGGGCCCATAGGCACGTGTCACCCAATGGAGGCGGCTTAAGCTTAGCTGAAATCAGCCGGATGAATTGAAACGTTTTCCTTGCATAATCTGTCCTACCACAATAATGATATGGAATAAAGAGTCACTGAATTTGCAATGTGAAGAACCATCAGATGGAATTGGGAACCACCATAACAAGAAGATGATGATAATGACATGAGTTTTCTCCTCTGTTACTTAAAACTTTTAATTTCCTTTGTTTCTGTCCACATTATGGAGGTCATTCCTCCGAGTTACGGACACATTTGTTTTTGTTGTGGCAAGTCCACTTGGAACAGAGAGACTGATAATCCTAGACTTATAGATTGCAACAAACGAACGATTTACAGGCCACTTAGGGATAATTAACCCCCGATGAATTTCATGGGGGTTGGGTCCTTTCTCTATCATTACTCGAGAGAGACAATACAGTCTCCTACTCGAATTATCTAGATCTACTTTGCACTCAGTCCTACAGATCACTACCGTCGCCACTACCCTCATCGTGTTCTATAGTTTTCTTGCGTTACTATTAACAATACCTTTTCATAATAGAGGGCATTATGGTCTTTTTTTAAAGTATGCTCACGTGAGGACACAAATACGCTGGGCGCAAGGCCACTTGTTTTTAAAAGCAAGTCATAAAAATCCTCCGGAGCTAGTTGGTGGGAGGAATCGAACTCCTGATCTCATCTCCCACATTACATTTCTTTTCCACTGAACTACGCTCTGGCTGGGATAAGCAGTTGGTGCAGCAAACCTTCAACACTGAAGATGCTGAGATAATCCTACAAATTCCAATCCAGGAGCACACTAGTGATTTCATCGCTTGGCATTATGACAAGAAAGGGTTATTTTCGGTGAAATCAGCTTATAAGGTGGCTTTGGACTGTGCAGAACAAGAATCGTCTCGGGGACAGGCATCTAGTACATCGAGTAATAATGAAGGTACAAATTTCAACTAGGGAAAACTTTGGGCCCTCCCCCTGCCAGGTAAGATCCTGCACTTCTTATAGGCACCTAGTTGTTACCACTAGTGCACTGCCGTTGTCCCAACCCCGTTTAGGGGTCTGTAACACCTTGTAAATCCTTCTCGATCTAATATATCGACACGCAAGTCTTTTGCGTGTTCGCAAAAAAAAGAATGAAACTAAAGCAAAGGGGTTTGGAAGTGGATACACGATGCTCAGTTTGCTTTAGATTTGATGAGGATGGAGGGCATTGCTTCCTGAAATGCAAATTTGTGAAAAAGATTTGGGGTTTATCCCAAATGGAACCTATCAGGCTGAATTTGTTGTTGTGCACAAATCCTCTATGTCTACTGGAAGAAGTGTTTCGGCTGAATGAGGAGGAATGTATGAAAGTGTGTATCTTACTTTGGTTAGTTTGGCATCAAAGAAACAAAGCCAATGCTGGAGATAAAATCAAATGCCCAGATGACATATTATCTTCTATTAATTACCATACTTATGAATATAGGAACCTGAAGCAGCGGAGGATGATCCCAAAGCAGACAAATATCCAAAAGTGGACTCCTCCACCAGGTGAGTTTTTGAAAGTAAATACTGATGGTGCATTTCACAAAGGAACGCATGCTGGAGGATGGGGGTTTACTGTAAGAGATGAGTATGGTATACTTTTAGCTGCAGGTGCAGGATGTTAGGAATGAGCAACTAAGCTTTACTGAGGGCCAAAGGCCATTACATATACATGTGTGTCGAAGTGCAGAAAACCCCTTATATAATGGGGATATACCGAAAAGGGACTATACACATCTAACACCCCCCTCAAACTCATGGTGGATCAACAACACTGAGTTTGGAGAGAAAAAAGGTATGCTGCGCTCGAGTCTGTGCCTTCATGAAGAAGTCAGCCAACTGTAACTCAGCGAGCACATAGTGAAGAGCGAGAGTCTGATCTTGCACAGCAGCACACACAAAATGGGCATCCACACCGATGTGCTTGGTGAGCTCATGCTTCACCGGGCCACGCGCAATACTGATAGCACCAGTACTGTCTGACAATAAGGGAGTTGAGGGAGTAGCATACACATCAAAATCCTCAAGTAACCAACGTAACTAGATTACCTCAGTCGTCAACATAGCCATGGCCCGCAACTCAGCCTCTGTACTCGAGCGAGAAACTGCAGTCTATTTCTTTGTCTTCCAAGCAATAAGAGGGCCACCAAGAAAGACACAGTAAGCAAATAGCGAGCGTCGATCAGAGGGATTACTAGCCTAGCTAGCATCAGAGTAGGCCTGGAGCTCAAGAGAACTGGAGCGAGGAAAGAAAAGGCGTTGAAAGATCGTGCCATGAAGATATCGTAGAACACGGAGGAGGTGACTATAGTGGATAGAGGTGGGGGCTGAAACAAATTGACTCGAGATGTGGATAGGATAAGAGATGTCAGGACGCATAACAGCAATATAGACAAGACTGCCAACGAGGTGACGATAGCGAGTGGGATTAGGAAGAGGGTCACCATCAGAGGCACGAAGCTGAACGTTGAGCTCCATAGGAGTCACAACAGTGCGCTCATCACCGAGAGGAGCGCGAGCAAGAAGATCTTTACTATATTTTTCTTGGGAGATGTAGAAGCCATCAGAGGTCGAGGAGATCTCAATCCCAAGAAAATAGCGAAGTGGACCAAGATCAGTCATGAGAAACTGGTCGCGAAGGCGAGCCTTAACAAAGTCAATGTACTTAGAGTCGTCACAAGTGATGATGATGTCATCAACATAGAGAAGGAGAAGAGTCCGACCACGAGGAGACGTGTGAAAAACAACGCGCGATCATGATCACTGGGCAAGAAACCAGCGGCAGTCACCACAGAGGCGAAGCGCTCAAACCAGACACGAGGGGCCTGTTTAAGACCATAGAGGGAGCGCCGAAGTCTACAGACCATACCATCAGGGGCATAGTACCCCGGTGGTGGCTGCATATAAACCTCCTCATGCAACTCGCCATTGAGAAAGGCGTTCTGGACATCAAGTTGAGAGATAGACCAATGACAAACAGAAGCCACAGCAAGGAGAGTGCGGACAGTGGTCATGTGGGCCATAGGAGTGAAAGTCTCATCCTAATCGCGTCCCTGCTCCTGCTGAAAACCACGGGCCACAAGACGAGCTTTGTAGCTCTCAAGAGAACCATCAGAGCGAATCTTAATCTTGTGGACCCACTTGCGGGTGATGGGACGAACACCGGAAGGGAGAGGAACCAAATCACATGTGCCTGAGCGCTCAAGGGCAGCAAGCTCTTCGGCCATCGCAAGTTGCCATTCAGGCTGAGTCATGGCAGTCCAATAGGAAGTGGGCTCAGCAAGAACAGAGATACCATACCGATCAGGAGAGTAGCGATCAGGCAGGGGGCGAGGCCGAGCACGGAGGTTATGAATCGGGGGAGGCGTGAAAGAAGGAGCACCAGAGGTGGAAGGCATGTTAGGAGAATCATCCTCAGAACAAGGGCAACGGGTATAGTGGAGAGGAAACGGTGAGAGAGGGCGACGGACGGGAGATGATGGTGGAGATGTGGAGGAGGAGGATGGGGAAGATGGTGTCGGTGGTGAAGAAGAAGGAATGAGAGGTGCAGGAGGAGGAAAGTGAAACATGAGGCACATAGCAGGGTGTATCAGGGAGAAGAAGAAAGGAAATATCGTCCACAGAGAAGCTCGAGGACGAAGGACGGGGGTAGTAAGAACGAGACTCCTCAAAAGTCACATCATACAAGGGCTCTATGGTGGAGTTTTGCTTCTGTAGTTATTCCTCCTCCGCTCCTGGTCCCTCCAGGAATCGGTCCGTCTCCGATTATGATTTGTGTACCAGTCTATCCGATTCCAGTACAACTCCACTGCAGCTCCCCCCGATAACTAAATCGGCGTTGCTAAAACTCATTCAGCTAAGAAATAAATTGGTCTCATTCACTTTTCTGCCCATCCGATCGCGCCCGCGTCGCGATTCATGTTTCGGGCTGGGAGGCGAGTTGTTTTGTTTGTCGGGCCGTAAGCGACACGAGGGTGAAGCGAGTTGTTTTGTTTGCGGGCTGGGCCTCCGCTTTTTTGTTTGTTTGTTTTTGGGCCGTGCTTTTTAGAATGCGAACGGTCTAAACCTGCTACTAAAGGTCCAACCGTGCTGCTGTTGTCCCTCTCCTCGCCACACTCTCCTCGCCTCTATTCCCCTTCACATCGGTTGTTCCCCTTCACATCTGATTTCAATCTAAGCATGGAACTACTCGGTGGGCTTCTGGCGAGAGAGATGGCAGGGGAGGACGGTGGAGTGAGTGTTCAACTCCTTTCTTGGTCCTTTTTTCAGATTCATTTTTTGCATTCTAGGGTTTGTTCTTCTGTTTTTGTTTGTTTTGAGGTAGTTGATCATTAACCTAGGGGGATGGGGTGGTGTTTTATGCGAGCGACATACATTAGGATGAATGTTTTAGAGAATGGAATGCTCATATTTTTTAGAGCGAAATTAAATGTTTTTTGATTGTACCCCTAGGTACAGATTCTGCCATGTATGTACTTGTGCATCTACATACAGGTGCTGATTAGTAATCAGATTAGATTTTAGAAGCCTCCTATAATTTTTGAATGGTATCGTATGCTCAACTTTTTTTAGATCCCCTATTTTTGTGGAAATGTATGCAGTAGATAGCACCCAGACTGCAGCCTATTTTCTGCTTATCTATGATACAGTTTGGTCCCTAGGCACTAATGTCATGTCTTTTTTGTTTTTGTGATGAAATCCTCTTATGTGTGCATCAAGTCTTCCATTTTTTTGTGTTATTTGCCCGCTCTGGTTCTGCTTCATTTTCAGTAGCTGCCTTCCACTCTGGTTTGTTGGTTGCCGGTATTTGCTTGTTCTGAATGCGCATCATTTCCATGTGTTTTCTGAACGAGCTCCTGCCGTGTCTACCTTTGTTAGTTGATTTGCTATATGCATTCCTTGACTTCTATGTTATTGAGGTGTCTCTCAACCAGGGTTGTATTTCTGTCTTATGAGTTGTGCTATAATTTTGGGTGCACATGTATGATTATGGCTTCTCTTTAGTTTATTTTCACCAGTCTTTTTTACTTTTTATGTTTGCTGTTTAGAATTGATATATTTGACTAGTTGCAGCTTGCTTGCGTTCTGTCTCTAGTTGATAGCTTGTAATTTAACCCTTTCCTGGAGCACTTGCTTGTGCATTTTAGGGTGCTTTTCATGGGTGTTTCAGCTTTTCCTGGAACCTTATGATACAGATGGTTCTCTAGCTAATAATATGACGATCAAATCCCCCAAGCATTCATGCATCCCATATTAACATGTCTGTTGTTTGAATAGATCTTTTTTCATTTTCTGAACCAAATCACAGCTCCTCCTTTTGTTGGTTGATTCCTGATAAACTTTCTTGGCTAGATGTGCCTTTCGCGTTGGACCCTTGGTATTGTTTCTGGACGAGCATGGTGCTTGTTGAGTGTCCTCTTTGTTAGTTGAGTGATGACAACTTTTTTTCCTAGGACTTCCCTGAAACTGTTTTACATCCTGAAGTTTGAAGCTTCTGCATTTTCTGAACTTGAATCTTTGCTGATGGCTTGGGTGAGTCTGAACAACTATTTTTCTGACTTTGATATATTGGATGGTTCCCAATTGATGCTAGAAGGATCGTAGGACTTTAAAAGCAGTAACTCTTTTACTGTTTTAGTTATGCAAGAATGTTTTTGTGAAATCGAAGTTCGACACATTTTTTGTTAGTTGATTCCTCTGAGTTGATACATTCTTTGACTCGGTAAAATAGTTTATGATAAACATAACTTCGTATTACTTTTATTTTTTTGACTCTTTTTTTGTTGGACTTGCCTGTGTTTTTTGATAGCTTAGTTCGGTGATGCCTAGAGCAAGAGGGAATGTCTGAATTTTTCTCATGAACAAGCTTTATGTTGCATTAATAAGTGCAAATATCAAGTGAAATTATAGGGATTTTCCAAATTTGTTTGACTAAAATAATACTATTTTTTTCTTCTTCTCAGGTTTTGTCTTGTGAGCTATGTGGGAACTTTTGCCATGGCGGTGCTGACAACAACTTCAAGATCGACATTCGTGATGAGTTCCTATCTAAAGCGGTAATCGGGCTGAAGTTTTTTTTGCATGTGCATTTTTTTTCTTTTTTGTTTGATATCCGCTTTTTGTTTAATAAAAATATGTCAATTTGTTCCATCATTTTTTTATCTCTTTTTAAAATGTCATTGTCAGCGATGCCAAGGGAAGAGTTTCTAGTATGAGTTGTACTATATTCAGTTCATTGGTTTACACTGTCAGATCATCGTTTGTTTCTTCTTCAGAATAGTTTGGTTGATTTCATTATTACTAGTTCTACAGTATCATAGTATTTTAATGATCGATTATCTCCAAAATAATCAGTTTCTTTTTTTTGGGGGGGGGGGGGGGGGAGATAATGAGTTAGTAGTTCGCGCCTTAATGTACTTTTTAGTTTGTTTCCTAGTGGTGCTGCATTTTTGTATGTTTTCTACCCTGATTGTACAAGTTACGGTCAGAATGCTTGTGTATTTTTGCGATGGATGGTTGCACTCTTTGTATTTAGTCATGTTTTTTTTATGTTATGTACAGTTTTTGTAATTATATTTTTCCTTTTTGTGTAGATTGTCCCATGCAATGCAAGAGTCCACGTCAATGGCGTTACCGGGGACTACATGCGTTTTGAAGCCTATGGACGCAAGTACACTGTTGACATTGTGAAGGGGGCACACAGGACCAGGATCAAAGGGAGTGGCTGGAAGAAATTTACTTCTGACTTTTCACTTCGGAAGGGTGCTGTCGTTATTTTTGACATGGACAAGCGTCCCCGGCAGGCATATGTTGTTGTTCACAATGTTGACTCGGACACAGTTGAAGGAAGCACTTCAGACGGTGATGCTAAATAAGAGATGATAGATGGAGACATGTCAGATGTGGATGAAGACGGTGACAACATAAAGATCGAGTATACAAGGGGTCTAACTCTGAATGATGCATAGTAGGACATTCTCAATGAACTTGTGCTCAGCTTCAAGTCCAAGTTTTTAGGAGTGTCTTTTGTACACTGTCTTACTACAACCGACACTCGGGTTGGACAAATGGTATGTTTTTGTTGTTTCTTTTTCTCTTTTTAAAATTTGCTTTATGTGTTTGCTTTTATTGTTTTATATGCATTTTTTGTTTTTTCTTAAATGCATGCAGTTTTTCTTGCGTTGCTTCAAGCTTGTTTTGTTTTCATGTTTTTTGTTTTTTGTTTTTTGTTCTGAAATACAGAAAGTGCCAGAGAGGGTTGCTACAAGCTTGAACATCCCTAAAGAAGGGCTGGCTGGGGTTCGTCTAAGCAGTGGGCAGGCAAAGACTCACGTTGAATACAACACGTCTACTGATGGACGTATAGCCTTCAACAAAAAGCAATGGAGGCGTTTCCTTTCAAAGACTCCCCTCGAGACCAATGACTGCATCTTCATGTTCTTCAAGGCCAGCAGCAAGTCTTGCATGAACGTTACCGTTGTCGTCAGCAAGCTTTAAGTTTCACTTTCTTTTCGAGGAGATATATTCCTAGTTATGTAGTATGCTGATGCAAAACATTGCTACCCGTCTTTTGTTTATGCGCTTGACAAGAACTAAGTAAACCCCCCTCCTCATTTTACGATGTTTTATTATTTATGTGTGTTTTCAAAACTATATGGAATATGCATTTGTCGTAATGATAAGTGTTGTTATATATTTTTCATCGGTATGTTTTTAGGAGTAAATAACGAGAATTGTGCAAGCAAGATTCAGAAGTTTCATTAAATTTTCATTGCTTTTTTTTGCAGGCACTAACCTGAGAACCAAAGAGAGAAGCTCCATAAGCATCAAAAATTGCTGCAATCAAGGTCAATACTTTTTTGTCAGGTATATGAAGGATGCAACACCTACAGAGAAAGCTCCATGTCTTTTTATCAGCAAATTTCTTTTTTTGTGTTTCCTTTTGTGATTTTTCATAACAATAACACTGAAGAATCAAAGTTCAAGATAGTTCAAGAACAGAAGGAGAAACCTAGATCTGGACGGGGGAAAGAGGTGCATACCCTGGTGAGTGCTTTGTGCCGTCTGATCTCTTCCTGCATCCATGTATAGCTTCTCTTCTCTTTCTCCTCCTTGTTTCTGCTTGCCTTCTTTGAGCAAATCAGTCCCTTTCATCTGCTCACATTGCTATTTTGGAGGGGAAAGCTTTGTCCCCTGGCGGCTGGGGTTGGAGGAGGAAGGAGGAGGAGTGGGTGGGTCGGGGGTGAGGGTTTGGGATTGGGGGCCGGGGGCATGTGCGATCAGGGGAAGAACAGGGAGGAACAAAAAGCAACACGGCTTTTTTGCTCCTGTACATCGGGGCCCAGGCTTATTTTTTCTTTCTTTTGCTTTTTTGTAAAGTAAAAACACTCTTTTTTTCAAACAGGCCCAACAATGGCAATCAAAACAAAAGATTAGGACAGTGCGGGCCTGCAAGGGAAACGGGCTGCCGCGCTCCAACAACCGAAACAAACAACAACAAAAAAAACAAGCAAAAAAATTGACAAGCAAAAGAGGCCCGTTATTGTTTTTTTTTACCAAGGAGAAGGACAGTGCGGGCGGGCCTGCGAGGGAAACGGGCTGGGACAAGAAAAGGCGATGTCATACATACTCACATGAATGAGACCATTTTATGTCTCATTCGAATGAGTTCCAGGCGCTCCTTTAAATAAATACTAGACAGTAGTCTTGGACCCTCTCGATGAGATGTCAGACGATGGTTTTCTTCAATCTTTGTTCGGCAAGTTCTATCACGAGTTCACGACGAGTCCCTGCGTCCTCCACTGGAAAAAAGTGGCGATGGGCAAGTGGAGGATGATTCCTCGGACCAGCACGAAGCCCTCGTCGACAACGCCGCGTACATGATCGACGAGTGCAACCACACCACCGCGCGCTGCCGAGATGCGACAGGGTTATCACCGTGGGAGGCGGCGAGGCGCCATGGGCTGGGTCGACCTCTGGCATGGCATGATCCTTTGTGACGTGCATGTCCCCTCTCCTACTGAGGAGGAGGAATTCCCTGGCCCTAGGCTGCTCCGCTACATACCGCTGCCGGAGCATGTTAGACTGTATATACATAGTCTTGTATAGGCCTTGTATTGTACCTCTTGGTACATCTATATAATGAGATAGCCACACCCCGTTTTAGGGTGTCGAGCCAGTTTCCCAAACCCTATGTTTTACATGGTATCAGTTTAGGTTACGATGTCTTCCGCTGCACCACCTCCCGCCGCCGCGCCGATCTCGACCGCCGCCGCCGCGCCGGCCCTTGCCCCGATGTCGCCCTTCATGGCCTCCCGCCCCCTCGCGATGACGTATGGTGCCGTGCCGCCGCCGCCCACTTCCCCGCAGGCTTCGGGGTCTCCGGACGCTCCAATCGTCCCGACCGAGCCCGCGGCGCTGCCGGCTGCTGGAGGCCCTCCTCCGCCGAGTCCGCACCCGTGGTGCGGTGCTCCCACACCATCCTATGGTGCGCCCCCGCCGCCGTCATCCTTCTGGCCGGGGTCGGCCTATGCTGCGCCGCCGCCGCAACCCTACACGGCGGTGCCGCATCCGCCGTCACCGCACCACTACTACCAGGCGCCGCCGCCATCCTATGGGGGCGCGGCCTCCTCGCCGTACGGAGCCCCTGCAGCGCCCGGCCAAGGTGCTTCGGCTGCTGCGGGTGCTGGCCCCTACGCCGCGCCGGGCACCTACGGTCCTCCTGCAGCACCCGGGCACGGCGCTTTGGTTGCCGCCTCTACCGGGTCCTACTCCTCCCCTGGCACCTATGCGATGATCCCTCGTCCAGAGATGGCCCTGTCCATGGATCCCTATGCCCCACTGGCGCAGGCGTACACTGCTCAAACCGCGGCGCCGCCGCCGTTTTATTTCTCGCACCTGCTGCCCGTGAAGCTCGCGCCGGACAACTACCTGTCATGGCGTGCTCAGGTCTTGCCTCAATCCACAGCCGCTACTTGGAGGGCTACGTCGACGGATCCATCCCGTGTCCACCCTCTCACCATCCGGCATATCACACGTGGGTGGCGCAGGATCAGGCTATTCTCTTTGCTATCCAGTCTTCGCTCACGCCGAGTGTTTCGTCGATGGTCATCGAGGCGTGAGCGGCCCTCCACACTAGTTTCGCCTCTCAGTCTCAGGCACGTGCTCACTCTATACGCACCGAGCTGGGTGAGACCAAGCTCGGCGATCTCAGCATCACGGAGTACTTCAACAAGATGACGAGCCTTGCCGACACCTTGGCCTCTATTGGTCAGCCGCTTCAGGACGAGGACTTCACCACTTTTGTGCTTAATGGGCTCGATGATGATTATGACAATCTCATTGAGAACATCCATGGTTGAGAGGATACGCTCCCGCGTCGTGAGCTCTATGCGCGCCTCCTTGGGCGTGAGCAGCGCATCAAGGCACGCCGTGTTTCCACTAGCTTCGCCTCTACCAACGCCGCCACACGCGGCAAACCTCAGAAGCCGGCCGCATCAGGTGGCAAACCACCGGCTTCCTCGTCGCAGGCCTCGCGGGGCAACGCGCCGACCATCACTGGAGGGAGTCGCCCAGTTGCTTGTTGTTCTAGTTGCGGTGCTCCTCAGGCTTGTCAGCTTTGTGGCATCGATCGTCACCTCGCCTCTTGCTGCCACAGACGCTACAAGCAAGACTTCCTTGGCCTTGGTAACAATGGAAAAGGGAATGATAAGCAGGCTGGAGCTGCTGTGATGGGGCACGAGCAAGGGCGCACCCAGTCCTACTCTCTTGATCCGACGTGGTATATGGATACAGGAGCGACGAATCATCTCACCAGCGAGATGGGAAGGCTCTCCACTCAGGAACCATATCGTGGACATGATCAAGTGCACACCACCAATGGAGCAGGTAGGCGCATCTCCCATGTTGGTCAGGCATCACTTCTTGCACACAATTTTCACAAACTGCATCTTTCCAATGTCCTTCGAGTTCCCTCTGCTACGCGTAGTTTGTTGTCTATTCCTCAACTTACTCATGATAACAATGTCCTTGCTGAGTTTCACCCTTTTCGTTTCTTTATCAAGAATCGGGACACGAGGGCCGTTCTGCTTAGTGGTCGTCTTCGCCATGGCTTATATGCACTTGACGCACCACCTGCATCTCCTAAGCCGTCTTCTCCTCTGGTGTTCAGTGGTGTTCGTGTGTCGCCTACGCACTGGCATGCGCGCCTTGGTCACCCTGTTGCTCCTATAGTTAGTCATGTGCTGCATCGCCATGAACTACTAGTTGTATCCAATAAAAGTGCTGAAACTATCTGTGATGCCTGTCAGCAGGGCAAGAGTCACCAACTACTTTTTTCAGAGTCTAGTCGTGTTGTGAAACATCCTCTTGAGCTTGTGTTTTCTGATGTATGGGGTCATGCCCAAACGTCTGTTAGTGGTCACAACTATTATGTTAGTTTCATTGATGCTTACAGTCGGTTTACTTGGCTATATCTTGTCAAGCGTAAATCTGATGTGTTTCATGTTTTTATTCAGTTCCAAGCGCATGTTGAGCGTCTCCTTAAGCACCAAATTATTCATGTTCAATCCGACTGGGGGGTGAATATCACAACCTCAACTCGTTTTTCAACAAGCTTGGGATCTCGCATCGCGTATCTTGTCCTCATACACATCAGCAAAACGGCACCGCTGAACGTAAGCATCGTCATCTTGTAGAGACTGGACTTACTTTACTAGCTCATGCCTCCGTCCCGTTTCGGTTCTGGAGTGATGCTTTTTCCACTGCCTGTTTCTTGATAAATAGGCTTCCCTCACGACTACTGAAAATGAAAACCCCCCTTGAACTCTTGCTCAATGATATCCCAGACTACACGTTTCTCAAAGTGTTTGGGTGCGCGTGTTGGCCGCACTTGCGGCCGTACAACAAGCGTAAGTTAGAGTTTTGGTCTAAGAAGTATGTCTTTCTTGGGTACAGTTCTCTCTATAAAGGGTACAAGTGTCTTCATGTTCCCACCAATCGTGTCTACATTTCTCGTGACGTCGTGTTTGATGAGAATGTTTTCCCGTTTCGTGCTCTTCCGAACCACTCTACCATTAGTTTACCACCTGTGCACTCCGCTACACCTTCGCCTGATCAATTTGTGGATGTTGCAAATGCTCCTGTGTTGCTTCCTAACCGTGTTGCAGGTATTGGACATGGTGCCTGTCTTGAACTCCTGGATGATGAGGCTATGAACAACACTCACGATGGTCATGATGATCCGGTGCATGGCCCATGAATGGCGGGTCGTGCCCGCCAGCCCGATGCATCCACAGCCGACCCGCGGGCGTCGGCTGCGCCCGCCTCGCCCGCGCCGCCGCCAGGCTCACCTGCCCCGTCGCCTGGCTCGCCCGCCCCATCGCCCGGCTCGCCTGGCTTGCCCGCCACGCCGCTGGCGTCACCCTTGCCTGGCCCAGTGGCAGGTGGCCCAACAACCGCTGGCCCAGCGGCCACGGCAGCTACACCGGCCAGCCCCGCCTTAGCCAGCTCGGATCCTCGCGAGCCGGCCTTGTCGTCGGCTGGGCTCGGCAGCCCCGTCTCGGCCACGTCGTCCGGCGCTGAGTCTGATGACTCTGGCTCCTCCAGCCCCGGATCGGTCTCACCTTCGTCTCCTGTGGCAAGCCCCGTGTTGCCGGCGCCGCCTGCTGTGGTCTCTCATCGACCACACACACATAGCCGGTCTGGTGTTTTTTGCCCCAAGGAACGCACAGACGGGACTGTGGCGTGGCTTGTCGCATGTGTTGCTCATGCTGCTGCGGATCCGATGGCTGAGCCGCGTCATTTTCAGGCCGCATTGGGTATCCCTCACTGGCGTGCTGCGATGGAGCAGGAATTTCAGGCTTTGCTGAAAAATGGCACTTGGCAACTTGTTCCTCCGGTCTCTGGTCTCAACATCATTGACTCCAAGTGGGTGTTTAAAGTAAAACGACATGTAGATGGTTCGATTGAGCGCTATAAGGCACGACTAGTTGCCAAGGGTTTCAAGCAGAGGTATGGTCTTGATTATGAAGACACGTTCAGTCCAGTTATCAAGCCTACTACCATTCGTATATTGTTGTCTCTTGCTATTACTCGTGGTTGGCCTCTTCGTCAGCTTGACGTACAAAATGCCTTCCTCCATGGAGTTCTTGAGGAAGAGGTTTATATGTGCCAACCACAGGCTTTGTTGATCCTACACGTCCGCATCATCTCTGTCGTGTGGTCAAGGCATTGTATGGACTTAAACAGGCGCCTCGTGCGTGGCATGCACGCCTTGGTTCTGTTCTCCAGGCTCTTGGGTTAATTCCCTCCATTGCTGACACATCACTGTTCCTCCTTCAGCGTCCTGAGGTGACGATGTATCTATTGGTTTATGTTGATGATATCATCCTTGTCAGTTCTTCTGATGCTGCTGCTGATCGCCTTGTGTCCGCATTGAGTGAGGAGTTTGCTGTCAAGGACTTGGGTGCTCTTCATTACTTCCTTGGTTTGGAGGTATCACGGTCCTCTACTGGGTTGACTCTGACTCAGAAAAAGTATTCTATGGATTTGTTGCGCCGTGCTGTGATGCTCAAATGCAAACATGCTATCACTCCGATGTCTGTGACTGATCGGTTGTCTGCCCTTGATGGAGATCTTCTTTCTGCTGATGACGCCACTGAGTATCGCAGTCTTGTTGGTGGTCTGCAATATCTCACTATCACCAGGCCTGATGTCTCTTATGCAGTCAACCGTGTGTGCCAGTACCTTCATGCACCTCGTGCCACTCATCTCTCGGCAGTTAAGCGCATCTTGCGATATGTCTGTTCCACTCCTTCGTATGGTCTGCTTCTTCAGTCTGCACCGTCTTCTGAACTTCGGCTTTCTCTGATGCGGATTGGGCTGGAAGTCCTGATGATCGGCGATCCACAGGGGGATATGCAGTGTTCTTTGGTCCTAATTTGATCGCCTGGAATGCTCGCAAGCAAGCCACCGTGTCTCGTAGCAGTACTGAAGCTGAGTATAAAGCAGTTGCTGATGCTACCGCTGAGATCATATGGGTACAGTCTTTATTGCGGGAGTTGAGAATCTCTCCAGGTCATCCTCCAGTTCTGTGGTGTGATAACATTGGTGCTACATACCTTTCATCTAATCTGGTGTTTCATGCCAGGACGAAACACATTGAGGTTGACTATCATTTTGTTCGGGAACGTGTTGCACAGAGACTACTTTGTATCAAGTTCATCTCCTCAAAATATCAACTTGCTGACATCTTCACGAAGCCTCTTCCACAACCACAGTTTGTAGGCTGTAGGCGCAATCTTAACTTACTTTGTACTTCAGGCTATAGTTAAGATTGAGGGAGGGTGTTAGACTGTATATACGTAGTCTTGTATAGGCCTTGTATTATACCTCTTGGTACATCTATATAATGAGATAGCCACACCCCGTTTTAGGGTGTCGAGCCAGTTTCCCAAACCCTATGTTTTACAGAGCCAATGCAGCCGGACAACGACCTCCGTTTTCATGCCCTCTCGTCCTTCTTCCGGGACATCGCCGTCGTGAACGGCCGGATCAAGTTCGTCGACCTTCAGCTCCATGCCAGCCCGGGCTCGCGTACCCCGAATGGTTGGACGGCCGTCACATGGGGTGTGGTGCCTGGTGATTCGAGTTTCACCAAGGACAGAGAACTGAATTCCCGTGATATGGACAACCCCATGGAGCCGTTCCGGTTTGTTGCTCACCTCATGCTCAGCTCCCATGATGAAGATGTCCTCTAACTGATGACCAAGACCGGCATGGATGACAGTGTGTCACAGGTGATTGCCGTTAACATGAAGAACAAGAAGCTGGAGCGTGCCGCAAAATACACGACACAAAGAGAAGCTTGTATGGACTTCGCGTACACGCGCACTACCATCTCCAACTTTCTCGCTCGAGGTAACTCTACATTTTCACCACTCTCTAATAGGATGCACATTTTTCAACTATGTCCCACTTAGTAGGCTGAGTATTGATTGTTTATGTTTATAAGTCTACGTCGCACCGGCAGTTTGAATGTTGATTGTTTGATTTTTAGACTTGTCTTTTCCAAACTAATACTAGTACATGGCGTCGGGCTTTGGTTTGTGCAGATCAGATTCAAAGGGCAACGCAAAGCGGCCAGGGCCGACGTTGCAGGGATCCTTTGGGAAGAAGCTGCCTGCGACTAGTGGCGGATCCAGGATTGGAGCAAGCCCTGGGCCCAAATTTTTTTTTCATCGCCAGAGAAAAACTAATGTCCATCAAGCTATAGCTACCTCAAAAGAATACCTCAAATACGACTCAATTGCACCAAAAATTGAGAATTTACTCCACGCTTAGGGATACAGCAAAATAGATAAAAAGATGACAAAAACTACGAACAGTACATGCAGTAAAAAGAATACCAAATCAATGGTGTGCTTTATCAGTGTCTTTCATAACTTGATCAACGGTGGAAGAAGAGCCAGCATCTTAGAGAAATCAAAAAGAAATTTCATAAATCATAAGAGAAGACATAAACATCAAGTAAAACAACTAAGTTAGTTGAACTAACATTGTACAAAGCTGAAAACTTACTACAACAGCGAGGTACAAAATGAAATGAAATTGATATTAACAATAGCAACAGCAACATTCATATTCAAATACAATTCAAGTGAAATTGAATGTTTGACAGCAGCAGCAACCATAAGCAGCAGTAGCAAATCCAAACATTATAGCAGATAAAAAAATGTCGAATCTTTAAAGTTTCTATCTACAGCAGGTCAGCACTCAGGCTCAGCAGCAACCATTACTAATGTCCCCCCTGAATCCGGGGCTGCATGGCGGAGAGCAGGAGAGGCCGGAGCCTGGACAAAGCAAAGCGGGCGAGGGCGCGAGGCGGCGAGCACCGGAGCAACAGGGGACCGGGGCCAGGCTGGGCGAGCGATGGAGCCAGGGGAGCGGCCGGGCGGCGGACCGATGGATCAGGCGAGCGGCGAAGCAAAGGAGCGCTGGATCAGAGGGCAGGCGGTGGCGGCTGGCTCACTGCCTCGCTCCATAGGGCGTGCGTCTAGAGGTTTTTTTAGGGGTGCGTGCGTCTAGAGGTCGGGGTGTGCTGCAGCTCCTGCCGTCCTCGCTCGCTCCTGGGCTATCCGGATGTGGAGATGGAGAAGATGGCCTGGGCCTTGGCTGTGTGTTGGGCTAAGCCCCGGGCCCGTTCAAAAAAATGGCTATATAATAACAAAAAAATTGACCCGCCCCGGGCCTGGGCCCTGGGGGCCTGGGCCCCAGATCCGCCCCTGCCTGCGAGCAATGCCAGCACCCATCTGCCTACCATGGGTGATGAAGGGGATACTATGGACTTGGAATAGATGCTCGGTAATATGTGTTAGGAATTAATTATTTGTAAAAAAATCCTGTGGATGATCTCCATGTTGTAATTAGGAGGCCATTAGCATATGGCTAACCAACGCGTCTCTCTACCGGTCTCCCCTCTTCTCCAAACGACACATCCGATGGATGCATCCCCTCAGGGGATATATAATGTAAATCATCATCAATCATACATTGTTTGTGTCTTTGCATTGCCCTTGCTGCTGCACCGTGCACCCCCGGGTTCTCCTCTCCCATGGCAGGGGCCAGCGAGTGACAACCGACCGACGGCATACCGGCTGGTGGCGCAAAGGATCCCAGAAATAAATGCCTCATAAATCGTCTTTTTATGAGCTTGTTTATTTCCACCCAGCAAGTTTCAGATGAGAGAACTTGGAATTTAAGTCTGAATCAGGTAGAAAAGAAACGAAAGGCAAGTTAGTACCTTTTAAGTTTGCTATACCTAACTTGAGGAAACAAGAGCTAATAGGCTACTAGTGAGAATAAGTGAAATATAAGAATTATCCTTGCGGTTCCAAGAAAGTCATTGCATAATGGCCACTGCTACAAATCATCCGGATGATGTTTGCAGAAAATCAACCTGTTCGGGAGTCGTCTGATGCAACCCGTCTTCCTCCTCTTACCAAGACAACCATGACGACCCCCCGACCTTGTCTCTTTGTAGCACCTCGTCGGCCCCTGGCTATGCTGCATCACAACACGGAGAACCACACCAGCGGCACCGACGATGCTCAATGGCAGCATAGGCGACCTCCATGATTCTCCATCGCAGCACTGGCTCTGCTCCTCACTAGCCACCTATGGAGCAGTCGTCGACGTTGTCAGCCACCGTATCCAGCACTGACAGAGCTCCAATGCAGCAACCGACAACTCCGGCGAAGCTCCAATGTAGCAACCGGTGACTCCGGCGAAGCTCCAATGCAACCCCGGCGGCTATGATGAAGCTCCAATTCAGCAACCGGTGACTCCGACGAAGCTGCAATGCAACCCCGGCGACTACGATGAAGCTCCAATGCAGCAACCGGTGACTCCAACGAAGCTCCAATGTAGCAACCGGTGACTCCGGCGAAGCTCCAATGCAACCCCGGCGACTACGATGAAGCTCCAATGCAGCAACCGGTGACTCCGGCGAAGCTCCAATGTAGCAACCGGTGACTCCAGCGAAGCTCCAATGCAACCCCTGCGGCTACCACGAAGCTCCAATGCAGCAACCAGCGACTCCGGCGAAGCTCCAATGCAGCAACGGGTGACTCTGGCGAAGCTCCAATGCAACCCCAGCGTCTCCGGCGAAGCTCCAATGTAGCAACCGGCGACTCCGGCGAAGCTCCAATGCAGCAACCGGCGACCCCGGTGACGTATAACCATGTTGATGCCAGCACCGACGGCGTGATGAACTCCACTGCAGCCGGAGTTGAGGGAGATGCCCCCGTCGCAACAACAGCGGCAGGGCTTGCAGCAGCCATGCCACGGGCTAGTAGTAGTGCGCGATGGCCAACTCCCTAATAGTGACAGGAGCGGCAGCGCGTAAGTTTTCAGTTTGCTGGCGACGGAGCTCTCGGGGGCAGAAGAAAACAGAAGGAAGGAATGGGTGGACGAGGATAGAGGTAAGGCAAAGAGGAAAGCAACGTGGGGGTTGGGCCCATAGGCACGTGTCACCCAATGGAGGCGGCTTAAGCTTAGCTGAAATCAGCCGGATGAATTGAAACGTTTTCCTTGCATAATCTGTCCTACCACAATAATGATATGGAATAAAGAGTCACTGAATTTGCAATGTGAAGAACCATCAGATGGAATTGGGAACCACCATAACAAGAAGATGATGATAATGACATGAGTTTTCTCCTCTGTTACTTAAAACTTTTAATTTCCTTTGTTTCTGTCCACATTATGGAGGTCATTCCTCCGAGTTACGGACACATTTGTTTTTGTTGTGGCAAGTCCACTTGGAACAGAGAGACTGATAATCCTAGACTTATAGATTGCAACAAACGAACGATTTACAGGCCACTTAGGGATAATTAACCCCCGATGAATTTCATGGGGGTTGGGTCCTTTCTCTATCATTACTCGAGAGAGACAATACAGTCTCCTACTCGAATTATCTAGATCTACTTTGCACTCAGTCCTACAGATCACTACCGTCGCCACTACCCTCATCGTGTTCTATAGTTTTCTTGCGTTACTATTAACAATACCTTTTCATAATAGAGGGCATTATGGTCTTTTTTTAAAGTATGCTCACGTGAGGACACAAATACGCTGGGCGCAAGGCCACTTGTTTTTAAAAGCAAGTCATAAAAATCCTCCGGAGCTAGTTGGTGGGAGGAATCGAACTCCTGATCTCATCTCCCACATTACATTTCTTTTCCACTGAACTACGCTCTGGCTGGGATAAGCAGTTGGTGCAGCAAACCTTCAACACTGAAGATGCTGAGATAATCCTACAAATTCCAATCCAGGAGCACACTAGTGATTTCATCGCTTGGCATTATGACAAGAAAGGGTTATTTTCGGTGAAATCAGCTTATAAGGTGGCTTTGGACTGTGCAGAACAAGAATCGTCTCGGGGACAGGCATCTAGTACATCGAGTAATAATGAAGGTACAAATTTCAACTAGGGAAAACTTTGGGCCCTCCCCCTGCCAGGTAAGATCCTGCACTTCTTATAGGCACCTAGTTGTTACCACTAGTGCACTGCCGTTGTCCCAACCCCGTTTAGGGGTCTGTAACACCTTGTAAATCCTTCTCGATCTAATATATCGACACGCAAGTCTTTTGCGTGTTCGCAAAAAAAAGAATGAAACTAAAGCAAAGGGGTTTGGAAGTGGATACACGATGCTCAGTTTGCTTTAGATTTGATGAGGATGGAGGGCATTGCTTCCTGAAATGCAAATTTGTGAAAAAGATTTGGGGTTTATCCCAAATGGAACCTATCAGGCTGAATTTGTTGTTGTGCACAAATCCTCTATGTCTACTGGAAGAAGTGTTTCGGCTGAATGAGGAGGAATGTATGAAAGTGTGTATCTTACTTTGGTTAGTTTGGCATCAAAGAAACAAAGCCAATGCTGGACATAAAATCAAATGCCCAGATGACATATTATCTTCTATTAATTACCATACTTATGAATATAGGAACCTGAAGCAGCGGAGGATGATCCCAAAGCAGACAAATATCCAAAAGTGGACTCCTCCACCAGGTGAGTTTTTGAAAGTAAATACTGATGGTGCATTTCACAAAGGAACGCATGCTGGAGGATGGGGGTTTACTGTAAGAGATGAGTATGGTATACTTTTAGCTGTAGGTGCAGGATGTTAGGAATGAGCAACTAAGCTTTACTGAGGGCCAAAGGCCATTACATATACATGTGTGTCGAAGTGCAGAAAACCCCTTATATAATGGGGATATACCGAAAAGGGACTATACACATCTAACACCCCCTTCAAACTCATGGTGGATCAACAACACTGAGTTTGGAGAGGAAAAAGGTATGCTGCGCTCGAGTCTGTGCCTTCATGAAGAAGTCAGCCAACTGTAACTCAGCGGGCACATAGTGAAGAGCGAGAGTCTGATCTTGCACAGCAGCACGCACAAAATGGGCATCCACACCGATGTGCTTGGTGAGCTCATGCTTCACCGGGCCACGCGCAATACTGATAGCACTAGTACTGTCTGACAATAAGGGAGTCGAGGGAGTAGCATACACACCAAAATCCTCATGTAACCACCATAACTAGATTGCCTCAGCCGTCAACATAGCCATGGCCCGCAACTCAGCCTCTGTACTCGAGCGAGAAACTGCAGTCTATTTCTTTGTCTTCCAAGCAATAAGAGAGCCACCAAGAAAGACACAGTAAGAAGACAACGAGCATCAATCAGAGGGATTACTAGCCCAGGTAGCATCAGAGTAGGCCTGGAGCTCAAGAGAACTGGAGCGAGGAAAGAAAAGGCGCTGAGAGATCGTGCCATGAAGATATCGTAGAACACGGAGAAGTTGACTATAGTGGACAGAGGTGGGGGCTGAAACAAACTGACTCGGGATGTGGACAGGATAGGAGATGTCAGGACGCATAACAGCAATATAGACAAGACTGCCAACAAGGTGACGATAGCAAGTGGGATTAGGAAGAGGGTCACCATCAGAGGCACGAAGTTGAACGTTGAGCTCCATAGGAGTCACAATAGTGCGCTCATCACCGAGAGCAGCGCGAGCAAGAAGATCTTGACTATATTTTTCTTGGAAGATGTAGAAGCCATCAGAGGTCGAGGAGATCTCAATCCCAAGAAAATAGCGAAGTGGACCAAGATCAGTCATGAGAAACTGGCCGTGAAGGCGAGCCTTAACAAAGGCAATGTACTTAGAGTCGTCACCAGTGATGATCATGTCATCAACATAGAGAAGGAGAAGAGTCCGACCACGAGGAGACGTGTGAACAAACAATGCGGGATCATGATCACTGGGCAAGAAACCAGCGGCAGTCACCATTGAGGCGAAGCGCTCAAACCAGGCACGAGGGGCCTTTTTAAGACCATAGAGGGAGTGCCGAAGTCTACAGACCATACCATCAGGGGCATAGTACCCCGGTGGTGGCAGCATATAAACCTCCTCATGCAACTCGCCATTGAGAAAGGCGTTCTGGACATCAAGTTGAGAGATAGACCAATGACGAACAGAAGCCACAACAAGGAGAGTGCGGACAGTGGTCATGTGGGCCATAGGAGCGAAAGTCTCATCATAATCGCGTCCCTGCTCCTGCTGAAAACCACGGGCCACAAGACGAGCTTTGTAGCTCTCAAGAGAACCATCAGAGCGAATCTTAATCTTGTGGACCCACTTGCGGGTGATGGGACGAACACCGGAAGGGAGAGGAACCAAATCACATGTGCCTGAGCGCTCAAGGGCAGCAAGCTCTTCGGCCATCGCAAGTTGCCATTCAGGCTGAGTCATGGCAGTCCGATAGGAAGTGGGCTCAGCAAGAACAGAGATACCGTACCGATCAGGAGAGTAGCGATCAGGCGGGGGGCGAGGCCGAGCACGGAGGTTATGAATCGGGGGAGGCGTGAAAGAAGGAGCACCAGAGGTGGAAGGCACGTTAGGAGAATCATCCTCAGAACGAGGGCAACAGGTATAGTGGAGAGGAAACGGTGAGAGAGGGCGACGGACGGGAGATGATGGTGGAGATGTGGAGGAGGAGGATGGGGAAGATGGTGTCGGTGATGAAGAAGAAGGAATGAGAGGTGCAGGAGGAGGAAAGTGAAACATGAGGCACATAGCGGGGTGTATCTGGGAGAAGAAGAAAGGAAATATCGTCCACAGAGAAGCTCAAGGAAGAAGGACGGGGGTAGTAAGAGCGAGACTCATCAAAAGTCACATCACGCGAGATGCGAAAACGACGACCAACATGATCCCAACAGCGATAGCCCTTGTGCTCATCACTGTAGCCAAGGAAGACACACTCAACCGACTGAGCAGTCAGTTTGGTGCGGTCTCGTGGGGCAAGAAGGACATAGCACACACATCCAAACATACGAAGGGCTGAGTAGTCAGGAGAACGACCAGTGAGACACTCCATAGGAATACCACCCTGTAAAGTAGTCGATGGCTGAATGTTGATGAGATAGGTGGATGCAGAAACAGCCTCAGCCCAAAAGTGAGGCGGAAGAGAAGCGGCAATCGTCAGCGCACGAGCCGTCTCAAGTAGATGACGATGCTTACGTTCCGCAACGCCATTCTGAGCATGAGCACCAGGACACGAGAACTGGGCAAGAGTACCCTATTCCGCAAGAAAACCACGCAACAACTGGGAGATAAACTCACCGGCGGAGTCAGCACGAAAGGTATGAATGGGCGTGGAAAACTGGGTGTGAACCATGGCAGCAAAACGTTTGTATATAGAGAGAACCTCGCTACGAGATTTCATGAAGTAGAGCCAAGTGTAGCGAGAGAAATCATCAATAAACAAGATATAGTAGCGATGACCACCTTCCGAATCAAAGGGAGCAGGACCCCAAACATCAGAATGAACTAAGTCAAAAGGACGCTGAGATACCGACTCACTGGTAGGGTAAGGCAACTGGGTCTGTTTGCCAAGTCTGCAACCATTACAATGCAAAGAAACATCTCCAGATACAGACCCTAAGAGGCCCTGACGAACTAAAGAAGACAAGCGAGAGCCACAGAGGTGACCAAGGCGATGATGCCACTGTTGGAAGGACGCAGATGAAGAGGCAGCAAGAGCATGGGAACTGGCAGGAGTGGTGGCAGCGGAAGGAACACGAAGCCAGTCAACCTCCCAAAGGCCCTCTAACTCACGGCGCCGGGGGCCAACACCAACCAAAGCCTTGGTGCGACGATCCTGAATGGAGCAAGAGTCGGTATCAAGAATGACACGACAACCAGAATCAGTAAGTTGGGCAGCGGAAAACAGTTTCATGGTAAGGCGAGGAACATGTGAAACATTAGAAACAAAAAAAGATGGAGTGGAAAGAAGACCACGACTAGCAACAGGAAGAGGTGTGCCTTCGGCGGTAAGGACATTAACATGCGAATCAAGAGGTCGAAGAGAAGACAACACAGAAGAATCAGAAGACATATGGAAGGAGGCTCCAGAATCCAAAACCCATGAAGATGTACTTGACTGTGTAGATGCCTGCGATGGTGGAGAAGTGGATGCAGTCACAGCAGCAGTTGAACCAGTCGACCAAGAGCCTGAGGAAGCCAAGAGGCGTTTGAGCCTCACAATGTCCTGGTCAGTGAGTGACGGAGTCGAGGAAGATTCAGGAGTCCCACTGGAAGAGGAGCGTCGCTGGTCTCGCTTCTTCTCATGGCAATCAGACTTTGGGTGACCTGGCCGAGAGCAGTATCCACAGAAGGTGTCACGGCGTGACCGACCCCTCTCAGTATAGGCAGGGTGACCCCCCTGAAGGTGTGGGGAGGAGCGGTGGAGCGGTGAGCCGAGCAGATGACACAGGGGCCCGAGCAGCCAACATAGACGGGACCAGTAGCAAACCAGCAGAGCGAAGGTGGGTCTCCTCAGCACGAAGCTCGGCAAGCACCTCCGAGATTGGAACACGACCATGAGCAAGCAAGTGAGCACGTCTGGGCTCAAACTCAGAGCGGAGACGAGATAAGAATTCATGGACCCGCTGAAACTCCAGATCAGATCGAGTAGTCTGACAGCAACGACAAGTGCCACACACAACTGTCTGAAGATAGTCAAGCTGACGCCAGATGGCAGAGCACTGTGAATAGAACTCATCAACAGAGGAGTCACCCTGCTGGAGTGCGTGCTCCTGACGCACCACAGATAGATAGAGAGCATCACCAGAGGGCTGATAGCGCTGACAGAGATAAGTACACATCGCTGCAACTGTGCCAAGTCCCATGAACTTCGAAGCAAACTGAGGGAGGACACTCATAGTGAGAACAGCAGCAGCGCGAGCATCATCATTGCACCACTGAGTGTAAGCTGACAGATCATCCCGGTACACAGAGAGAGCATCGAAATAATCGGATACCTGTTGATCATAAACATCAACCACATCATCATCCAGAGCCTTGGCAGCATCCCGGTCAGCCTGAGAAGCATCAGCAGCAAGGACCGGCGGCACTGGTGGGATTGGGGCCACTGGCGCAACCGGGCATGGCGGACAGGGGACCTCGCCAGAAAGAACACCCCACAGAAGAAGGCCACGCATATGAATGCGCATGAAGCCCACAAACTCAGCATAGTTGGTGCCATCGAAGATCACCGAGCACCGAGAGACAGCGACATAGCCCGAAGACGACATGGGAAAGTCTCCTTTCTGCTCTCTCTTTTTTTGGTCAACGAATCCTCAGCTCGATCTGGATCGAGGGAACCGCTCGAACCAAAGAGCGAACGAGATCGAGAGAATCCCTCCCGCAGCCAGGGAGGCAGGACGTAGAGGGAGTCGGAGGAGAGCCGGGGCCGGGCCGCACCAAGGAGGACGGGGCCGCAGCCGGACCGGGCGGCGGCTGAAGGGGCACTGGGCGGGGGCGGCAGCGGACCAGACGGCGGCGGCAGACCCGGCAGCGGCTGGGGGACGCCGGGCGGGGGCGGCAGCGGACCGGGCAGCGGCGGCTGACCCGGCAGCGGCTGTGGCCGGACAAGGCTGCAGCGGCGGCGACCGGACAAGGCTGGGGACGCGGCGGCCGAACGGGGCTGGGACGAGGCAGCCCGGGCAGTAGCCGGACCAGCTTAAGCGCAGTTGGAAAGGAAGCGGGCAGCAGCACGGCCGGAGGCTAGGGATGGAGGCTAGCAGCGGCAACGACGAGGGTGGAGCACGCACGGAGTTGCATCGTGCGAGAGAGGGAGAGAAACCTAAGCATCTGATACCATGTTAGGAATGAGCAACTAAGCTTTACTGAGGGTCAAAGGCCATTACATATACATGTGTGTCAAAGTGCAGAAAACCCCTTATATAATGAAGATATATCAAAAAAGGACTGTACACATCTAACACATGAAATCTGGAACACGTCTCGGATACCCTTCATGCTGAAGCACTAGCACTATAAATGCGCTCAATGCAACAGCCAAGATGGGTTTCAACCAAGTCATCTTCGAAATGGATTCCACAGTGCTGAAGCAAGCAATTTCAAGTTAGGACTATGACCTAGCACCACTCGGAGCCTTGTTCCAAGTGATAAAATTTCAACTGAGGGCCGCTTTTGAGAATGTAAAACTTTATGTATGCCCTAGGTCTTGTAACAATGCAGCACATGTCTTAGCAGCACATGGAGCTAGCTTAGGAGATGGCATGTACGAAATCTGGTTAGGCCAGTTTCCTGAACTTGTAATGAACTCTGTAGCTGGGGATTTAACCAGCAGGTCTCTGTAATGGAATAGCAATTGTTCCCTTCAAAAACTACGCTCTGGCTGGTGATATTGGTAAGCAAAAAATATATAAGGTACCTCTAAGGAATCAGGTAGCATTGACTAGCCCAATACCATATGACTAGGTCGCTTATGTCTGTTCGATTAAAAGGAACCTGCTGGTCTTTCTCATGGTAGTTTCCTATGAATCTGCTTCGAAGAATTAATTGGTCCCGTCTAATGTGCTTCCTAGAATTAATTGGTCCCAAAAATTACGATTGGTTGGAATGGAACGTGGGTCTATCTTTATTTCCATGTAATTCTATTTCTCAAACTAATCAGACCCACAAATCAAGCGACGACTTATTCTCTCTTTTGTACTGGATGAAATTTTGTTTCTCTTCCTACTAAAGTTAGCTTCACGTACATGTTAAATTTGCTTCAATCGAATAAAGTTTTACGTCCAATGTAACAATTTGTTTTTATTATTTATTTAGAAACAAAATATTGTTTCAATTTTCTATTATTTTCCTTCAAGAAGCATATTTTGCTTCGGGTGTTACTTGACGTCGATAATACCGACACCACTGAACTTTGCTTCGATATAATGTATTTAGTTTGATAGAAAATATGCTTCCCTGATATTCATAAACTTGCTTTAGTTACACTGCTTTCATATATGCTTTTGGCATTCGCTCCATGTCCATATAATGCGAAATAGCGACAATTTCTATTTTCATGTCAATTCATTATCTTTTTTGAACTTTATTTTTCTTTTGAAACCTTTTTAAAATTTTGAAATATTGTTTCAAATAAAAAAAAATGTTCTTGTCGATTCCAATGTGTGAAAAAAGAAATATTGGTGCTGTCCACGGTGATGCCAATGTTCTTATTGATGCCAATGTTCTTGGTGATGTCCATGGTGATGCCAATATATGAAAAAAGTTTGGGGTCATTTGTTGGAGTTAAAAAAAGTCATTCGCCCCCTCCGGTAGTCACGAACGGTGCTGATTGCACATGTGCTATATGGTGGCATGTATGAAATGGCACCAAACTTTGCCACCATGTGGGAATGCCCAATGTAGGCCCCCATGCAAGATTTGAACGAATTCAGAAACCAAGCGAACGTTACATCACGTCCGGCCAGTGTTTTATGGGGTTTTCACCGGAAAAATCATAGAAAATGCATCGAGTATCGAAAATCGATGAAAATTGGAATGCATGTGGTCCATGGTGATGCCAATGTGTGAAAAAAGTTTGGAGACATTTGGTGGAGTTGAAAAAAATGTCCTTCGTACTCCCCCTTCGGCAGACCCGAATGGTACTGGTTGCACATGTGCTAAATTGTGGCATGGATTAAATGACACGAAACTTTGCAACCATGTGGAAATGCCCAATGTAGGCCCCCACACAAGATTTGAACGAATTCGGATACCAAACAGATGTTGTGACACGTCCGGCCAGTGTTTTAGGATTTTTTTTCACCAGGAATATCATAGGAAATGCATTGAGTGTCGGAAATTGATGAAAATTGGCATGCATGTTGTCCTAGGTGATTCCAATGTGAGAAAAAAGTTTGGGGTAATTTGGTGGAGTTGAAAAAAAGTCCTCCGGACTGCTCCTCCGGCAGACCTGAACGATGCTGGTTGAACATGTGCTATGTGGTGACATGCATGAAATGACATTAAACTTTGTCATCATGTGGGAATGCCCAATGTAGTCCCCCACACAATATTTGAACAAATTCAGACACGGACGAACGTTGTGTCACGTCCCGCCAGTTTTTTTAGGATTTTTCACTGAAAAAAATCATAGGAAATGCATCGAGTGTCGGAAATCGATGAAAAATGGCATGCATGCTGTCCATGGCGATGCCAATGTGTGAAAAATTTGAGGTCATTTGCTGGAATTGAAAAACAAACGTCCTTCGGACTCCCCTACGGCAGACCCAAATGGTGCTGGTTGCACATGTGCTATGTGGTGGCATGCATGAAATGACACCAAACTTTGCCACCATGTGAAAATGCACAATGTAGGCCCCCACGCAAGATTTGAACAAATTCGGACAAAAAACAAACGTTGCGTCACGTCCGGCCAGTGTTTTGGGGTTTTTTCACCTGGAAAATCATAGAAAATGCATCAAGTGTCGGAAATCAATGAAAATTGGTATGCATGTTATACATGGTGATGCTAATGTGTGAAAAAGCTTGGGGTCATTTGGTGGAGTTGAAAATAAACGTCCTTCGGACTCCCCCTATGGCAGACCCGAACGGTGCTGGTTGCACATGTGGTATGTGGTGGCATGAATGAAATGACACCAAACTTTGCCTCCATGTGGTAATGCCCAATGTACCCCCCACACAAGATTTGAATGAATTCGGATACCAAATGAACGTTATGTCACGTCGAGCCAGTGTTTTAGGATTTTCACCAGGAAAATAATAGGAAATGTATCGAGTGTCAGAAATCGATGAAAATTGGAATGCATGATGTCCATGGTGATGCCAATGTCTTAAAAAAGTCTGGGTCATTTGGTGGAGTTAAAAAAACATCCTTCAGACTCCTCCTCCAACAGACCCGAACGGTGCTGGTTGCACATGTGCTATGTGGTGGCATGCATGAAATGACATCAAACTTTTCCACCATGTGGGAAGGTCCAATGAACGAACATTGCATCACGTCCGACCAGTGTTTTAGGGTTTTTTCACCGGGAAGATCATAGGAAATGCATCAAGTGTAAGAAATCGATGAAAATTAGTATGCATGTTGTCCATGGTGATGCTAATGTGTGCAAAAAGTTTGGGGTAAATTGGTGGAGCTGGAAAAAAAGTCCTTTGGACTCACCCTGCGGCAGACCCGAGCATTTTTCAAAAAAGAAAAAGAACAAAAATGGAAAATGAAAAACAAGAAGAACGAAAAAGAAACAAAAAAGAACAATAAACAGGTCACTGATTTATATATTTTCATTTTCATTTTTATATTTAATAGATGGTCAGAAATTTCAAAAGTTTTCAATTTTTTTATGTGAGTATGTTTCTCTTTAAACGAACAATAAACGAACATTTTTTGTTTAAACAAATATTTTTTCTATTTAAGATATATTTTTTATATTTAATTATATTGATGTGAGCATTTTTCTATTTGCACGAACAATTTTTTACATGTCCGTACAATTTTTTAAAATGCGAATATTTGTACGTTGTGAACAAAATTTTAAAAAGTGAACATTTTTACGATTTTTTAAAACAAACTGTAAGTGTGAGCATTTTTGGAAAAAGAAAAAAGAAAAAAATAAAAAAGAAATGAAAAAGTAAAAAAGAAAAAAGAAATAGAAAAAATGAATACTGATATACCGGTTCAATAATGGGCCAGCCCAGCCGCTAACTGAGTAGAAAAATACAAAAAAAGAAGTAAATAGACACCAGCATTAGGATGTTCTAGTTGGTTAGTGTGCTTCTCCTTACACCTAGAGGTCTAGATTTCAACTCATGCTGGCGCGCTATTTTTTATAGTTTGATTAAAAATTGTGTATGATACCTCATATGTGTCACATGTACTGATAGGTATACAATTTGGTTTTTTTTACCTGGAAGACTGCAAGGCTTACACCCCACAGCATTTTATTAGAAAGAAAAACAAGGTACAAATACATGATTCCTCAAGAGGAGGAACAAAGAAATAGAAAAACTATACAAGAAAGGCTAAAGAAATCTAATAAAAGAAAGGAGAGGCACTAAAATCTATTACTAGGAAAGAAAGAAGATACAAATAAGAAGGGCCTCAAGGGGGCAAGAAATCAATCCATTTGAGTAGAGCTTCCTTGTATCTGGTCTTGATCCGGTGTGAAAGAAGAGTAATATCATGGATAAACCCATTTCTCCACTGCCTAAAAGTTGGTTTGACCTGCCTAAAAGCCCTGTCATTCCGAACTTTCCAAATATTCCACCATGCAAGAAATACCACCTCTGAGAAGAAAGGCTTATTAAACTCCCTCCTGGCATGTAAGGTAATTTGCACCATAGCGTTGCTGTCCAACCAGGAAACCTGCAGATAGTTCCATATTCTCATACTAAAGTTACATTGGAAGAACAGATGGTTCCTATCCTCAAGTACTCCAGTCGGGCATAGGACACAACTAGGTCCATCATCAATTTTCCAATGGCGTCATTGAATCATATCCTTGGTGTTAATTCTGTCCATAATTACCAGCCAGGCAAACATTTTAATTGTCATGGTACATCAACTCTTCCAAACCCAGCTCAGAATAGGATTGGCAGAAACAGGCTGATGGGCAAAATCATAGTACATTTTTGCTGAGTACTCTGCCTTTTTTCCATGCCTCCAATTCCATTTATCATTACAATCATTGTCCAAGAAGGTCATATCTAACAAGCTTGATAACTGATTGAACTCCCTAAAAGCCAGTTCAGACAATGGTAAGGAAAACATTTTCTGCAAATTTCCTGTCTGTACCACTTCCATGACAGAGAGGTTCTTCTGTAGGCAAAATGAGAAAAGCCTTGGAAACCTTTCTTGCAGAGGAATGCAAGACTGGTCAATTTCCCAATGATCAGACCAAAATAACACAGAATCCCCTCTTCCAACAGAGACAGAGGTAACAGCCCTAAACTTGTCCATTAATTTGCAAATGTCCCTCCACCAGAAAGATCCACATAGAGTAGTGTCATGAGGAATTCTCTGAAAGTAGTATGAGTCCCACACCAAACGTACCCATGGCACATCTGCTTTATTATAGAATTTATTCAGGTACTTAAGAAGCAGTGCATCATTCTATAGTCCCAGATTCAAAATTCCAAGGCCCCCTTCATCATAGGCTTGCAGACAAGGGGCCAAGCACCAAAGAGTGCCCCTTCTCTTGACCATATTTCCTCCAGAGGCACTGTCTCTGAATCCTTTCTAATTGCTTTAGAATTCCTTGTGGCAACTATAGACTAGAAAGGAAGAAAACAGGCAGTGAAGATATCACTGAATTTACCAGTTGCAACCTACTACCTTGTGGTAAGAACCAAGAGCTAGCAGTTAGCCTTCTTTCCATGCAGTCCACCAAAGGTAGCAAATCTACAATTTTGGGCCGAGTGGTTCCAACAGGAAGTCCCAAATAAGTGAAGGGCATTGAACCTAGCTGGCAACCAAACAGAGCAGCAAGTGCAGTAGCAACAGAGGAGTCCACATTGATTGGGTACATTGAAGATTTATGGAAGTTAATTTGAAGTCCAGTTGCCAAAGAAAAGGATTTCAACACTGTTTTGAGGACCTCCAACTGAGCTGAGTCAGCATTCACAAATAGTAAAGTGTCATTAGCATACTGCACCATTGGATAATCAGGATCGTGTGTTGGCAATGGCAAGGTTAGCAGACCCTTACACAAAAGATCATTGATCATAGTCTGCAAACGATCAGCAGCAATCACAAAAAGCAAAGGAGAGATAGGGTCTCCCTGCTTTACACCACATTTGCACTTGAAATGTTTTCCAGGTACACCATTTAACAGGATAGATGAAGTTGCAGAAGATAGTAGTTGTTGAACCCAGGTGATCCATTTGCTATCAAAACCTTTTGCCACAAGAATTTTCAAAATTGCCTCATGCTGAATAGAGTCAAAAGCTTTTTCAAAGTCCAACTTGAGCAGTATGATTGGCTTCTTTGAATGGTTGCATTGATGAATATACTCAAAAGTCCAAGCAATACAATCTTGAATTGTTCTTGATTTAATGAAGCCATACTGATTCTTATGAACACAGTTGATGATTTCATCTTGAAACCTGTTAGCTGCAAATTTAGTCAAAAATTTCAGTCCCACACTTGTCAAGGAGATTGGCCTAAAATCTCCTACACCCTCAGGTGTTTGCTTTTTTGGGATTAAAGTAATGAAAGTTTCATTGAGATTTTCCAAAAGAGCAGTGCCTGCATGAAATTCATTCACCAGCCTAATGAAATCACTGGAAATGATAGACCAACATTTCTTTATGAGAAGGCCATTAAAACCATCTGGCCCTGGTGCCTTATCAATGGGCATTTCTTTTATGACCTTTTCAATTTCTTGTAGCTGAAAAGGTTTTGTGAGCACTAATGACCCACAAGTATAGGGGATCTATCGTAGTCCTTTCGATAAGTAAGAGTGTCGAACCCAACGAGGAGCAGAAGGAAATGATAAACGGTTTTCAGCAAGGTATTCTCTGCAAGTACTGAAATAAGTGGTAACAAATAGTTTTGTGATAGGATAATTTGTAACGAGCAACAAGTAACAAAAGTAAATAAAGTGCAGCAAGGTGGCCCAATCCTTTTTTAGGAAAGGACAAGCCTGGACAAACTCTTATATAAAGAAAAGCGCTCCCGAGGACACATGGGAATATCGTCAAGCTAGTTTTCATCATGTTCATATGATTTGCGTTCGGTACTTTGATAATTTGATATGTGGGTGGACCGGTGCTTGGGTGTTGTTCTTACTTGAACAAGCATCCCACTTATGATTAACCTCTATTGCAAGCATCTGCAACTACAACAAAAGTATTAAGGTAAACCTAACCATAGCATGAAACATATGGATCCAAATCAGCCCCTTACGAAGCAACGCATAAACTAGGGTTTAAACTTTTGTCACTCTAGCAACCCATCATCTACTTATTACTTCCCAATGCCTTCCTCTAGGCCCAAATAATGGTGAAGTGTTATGTAGTC
The DNA here is from genome assembly GCF_056163025.1 of Triticum urartu. Classification (NCBI taxonomy): domain Eukaryota; kingdom Viridiplantae; phylum Streptophyta; class Magnoliopsida; order Poales; family Poaceae; genus Triticum; species Triticum urartu. Next base: position 61,146,963 of record NC_141874.1, on the reverse strand, counting down.
GACGTTCACATAACACCACTAGAGGAGAGACAACATACATCTCATCAAAATATCGAACGAATACCAAATTCACATGACTACTAATAGCAATACTTCTCCCATGTCCTCAGGAACAAACGTAACTACTCACAAAGCATATTCATGTTCATAATCAGAGGGGTATTAATATGCATATAGGATCTGAACATATGATCTTCCACCAAATAAACCAACTAGCATCAACTACAAGGAGTAATTAACACTACTAGCAACCCACAGGTACCAATCCTAGACTTGGAGACAAGAATTGGATACAAGATATGAACTAGGGTTTTGAGAGGAGGTGGTGCTGGTGAAGATGTTGATGGAGATTGCCCTCTCCCGGTGAGAGGAGCGTTGGTGATGACGATGGCGATGATTTCCCCCTCCCGGAGGGAAGTGTCCCCGGCAGAACAGCTCTGCCGGAGCCCTAGATTGGTTCCGCCAAGGTTCCGCCTCGTGGCGGCGGAGTCTCATCCTGAAAGGTTGCTTCTGATTTTTCCCTTGACGAAAGACTTCATATAGCAGAAGATGGCCACCGGAGAGCCAACAGGGGGCCCACGAGGCAGGGGGCGCGCCCCGGGGGTAGGGCGCGCCCCCACCCTCGTGGCCAGGTGGGGCCCCCTCTGATGTACTTCTTCCGCTCAATATTTTTATTATTTCCAAAAATAACTTTCGTGGAGTTTCAGGACTTTTGGAGTTGTGCAGAATAGGTCTCTAATATTTGCTCCTTTCCCAGCCCAGAATTCCAGCTGCCGGCATTCTCCCTCCTTATGTAAACCTTGTAAAATAAGAGAGAATAGGCATAAGTATTGTGACATAATGTGTAATAACAGCCCATAATGCAATAAATATCGATATAAAAGCATGATGCAAAATGGACGTATCAACTCCCCCATGCTTAGACCTCGCTTGTCCTCAAGCGGAAGCCGATAACGATAAATATGTCCACATGTTTAGAGGTAGAGGTGTCGATAAAAATAAAATACGGACATGAGGGCATCATGATTATTCTCATAACAGCAACATATATAGATATTGTCATATGATTTCTTATGCTCAAGTAATAATCTAGTCACAATGCAAAGTATGAATCAGAAACCTTATTGAGAACTAACAAACTATAATCTCAGTCGTTGAAGCAATTGCTATTTATCATAACATCAGAAAGAGTCTATGTCAGAGCTCTTTAGCAAGTCCACATACTCAGCTATCATTTAGTCTTTCATAATTGCTAACACTCACGCAATACTTGTGGTTACGGAGTTTTAACCGGACACAGAGAAAGATAGGGGATTATTGTTTCGCCTCCCAACCTTTTACCTCAAGGGTAATGTCAACAATAATAGTTCATGCTAACCCATATCCAATTAGATATATCTATCAGGATCTTTCCAACACCCGGTGCTTGCCAAAGGATAAAATATAAAAAGGAAAGGTGAAAATCACCACGACTCTTGCATAAGGTAGAAGATAATAGTAACAGATAGGCCCTTCGCAGAGGGAAGCAGAGGTTGCCATGCGCTTTCAAGGTTGGATGCATCAAATCTTAATGCGAAACAACGTCACTTTATATTGCCACTTGTGATATGAGTCTTTATTATGCAGTCTGTCGCTTTTATTTCTTCCATATCACAAGATCGTATAAAGCTTATTTCCTCCACACCAATCAATCATACATATTTAGAGAGCAATTTTTATTTCTTGCACGGATGACAACTTACTTGAAGGATCTTACTCAATCCATAGGTAGATATGGTGGACTCTCGTGGCAAAACTGGTTTAAGGGTTTTTTGGAAGCACAAGTAGTATCTCTACTTGGTGCTAAGAATTTGGCTAGCATGAGGGGGAAAGGCAAGCTCAACATGTTGGATGATCCATGACAATATACTTTATCTCAGATATAAGAAAACATAACCCATTATGTTGTCTTCCTTGTCCAACATCAACTCTTTAGCATGTCATATTTTAATGAGTGCTCCCAATCATAAAAGATGTCCATGATAGTATATTTATATGTGAAACCTCTCTTTCCTTATTACTTCCTATTAATTGAAACAATGACCAAAGCTATGTTTGCCAACTCCCAACAACTTTTAATCATCATACTCTTTCTATGTGAAGTCATTACTCTCAATAAGATCAATATGAACTCTTTATTTATTTTTATTCTTTTTCTCTTTTCTTTTATTCACTCAAGATCATGGCAAGATAATCAAGCCCTTGACTCAACACTAATCTTTATTATATAGCACATGGACTCGATTACATAGAGGGATCATAGAGCAAAACTCAAAACTAGATCATGCCATAAAATTTATTCTACTAGATCAAGATACTACTAATAGGATCGAACTAAGAAAAACGGTAAAGATAGGAGTGTGGTTGTGATACGATACCGGGGAACCTCCCCCCAAGCTTGGCAGTTGCCAAGGGGAGTGCCCATACCCATATGATCATGTCTCCTTCGGTGATGGTGTAGGCTTCTTCCTTAATTTGCGCTTGAGGACAGAATTTTGATCCCTCAAGTCATCAATCTCCTGCTCCAGGATTAATATCTTTTTGCATAGTTCGTGCTTGTTTTCCTGCGAGAGACGAAAAGGGATAAACTTGATCTTAGGTTCCTTTGCTCTATCAGGGAGGCTTGACTTTTTGAACTCCACATGCATGTCCCCAGGTTGAGGTAGTGGGGGTTCATCCTCATCTGAGCTCGTCTCCTCCTTCCTCTTGGGTTCATAGTCCTCTTCTTCCTTCGTAGTCCAACCACAATGCTCCACATCTCCATATACCTTAGGATCTGCAAGGTAATCATCCACATAGCTTTCTCCTTCCGAATCCTGGGACGACATGTTGCTCTAATCTGCAGCAGGACAGCTCGAAACAAGAACAGCGGATAATTGCGTGCTACAGGAGTCAAAACCTTCGGGAGAATATATAATGAATTTTTACCGACCAAAATACGTATCGTGCAAGAAAACGGAGTCCGGAGAGCGCACGAGGTGCCCACGAGGTAGGGGGCGCACCCAGTAGGGTAGGGCGCGCCCTCCACCCTCGTGGAGGCCTCGTGTCCTTCCCGAACTGCTTCTTATTTTTCTATTTTTTCTAAATATTCCAAAACGGAGAAATATTGCCTTAAAAACTGTTTTGGAGTCGGTTTACTTACCGTACCACATACCTATTCCTTTTCGGAGTCTGAAACGTTCCGGAAGTGTCCCTTATGTATTCCTCCGGGGTTACGGTTTCAATAACATTGGATTCAACATTTATAGGATTACCTGAGATATAATGTTTAATTCTTTGACCGTTCACCACCTTCGGATTTGTGCCTTCGAAGTTGTTGATTTTTATGGCACCGGAATGATAGACCTCCTCGATAATGTAAGGGCCTTCCCATTTAGAGAGAAGTTTTCCTGCAAAAAATCTTAAACGAGAGTTGTATAGCAATACATAATCACCTGCATTAAACTCACGCTTTTGTATCCTTTTGTCATGCCATCTCTTAACGTTTTATTTAAACAACTTGGCATTTTCATAGGCTTGGGTTCTCCATTCATCAAGTGAGCTAATATCAAATAACCTCTTCTCACCGGCAAGTTTAAAATCATAGTTGAGCTCTTTAATAGCCCAATATGCCTTATGTTCTAGTTCGAGAGGTAAGTGACATGCTTTTCCATAAACCATTTTATACAGAGACATACCCATAGGATTTTTATATGCAGTTCTATAGGCCCATAATGCATCATCAAGTTTCTTGGACCAATTCTTTCTAGACCTATTGACAGTCTTTTGCAAAATCAATTTGAGCTCTCTATTACTCAATTCTACTTGACCACTAGACTGAGGGTGATAAAGAGATGCAATTCTATGATTAACACCATACTTAGCAAGCATTTTACGGAAAGCACCATGAATAAAATGTGAACCACCATCAGTCATTAAATATCTAGGGACTCCAAACCTCGGGAAAATAACTTCTTTAAGCATTTTAATAGAAGTGTTATGATCAGCACTACTAGTTGGAATAGCTTCTACCCACTTAGTAACGTAATCAACAGCAACTAAAATATGTGGGTAACCATTAGAGGCAGGAAAAGGTCCCATATAATCAAAGCCCCAAACATCAAATGGTTCAATAACAAGTGAATAATTCATAGGCATTTCTTGACGTCTACTAATATTGCCAATTCTTTGACATTGATCACAAGATAAGACAAACTTACGGGCATCCTTGAAGAGAGTAGGCCAATAGAAACCAGATTGCAATACCTTATGTGCAGTTCTATCTCCAGCGTGGTGTCCTCCATAAGCTTCGGAGTGACACTTGTGTAGGATCTGTTCCTGTTCATGCTCATGTACACAACGTCTAATAACACCATCTACTCCTTCTTTATAAAGATGTGGGTCATCCCAAAAGTAATGCCTCAAATCATAGAAGAACTTTTTCTTTTGTTGGTATGTGGAACTAGGTGGTATGAATTTAGCAACAATGTAATTAGCATAATCAACATACCATGGAGCAGCACGAGAAGAATTTATGACATTTAATTGCTCATCAGGAAAGCTATCATCAATAGGTAGTGGGTCATCAAGAACATTTTCTAACCTAGACAAGTTGTCTGCAACGGGGTTCTCAGCTCCCTTTCTATCAACAATATGCAAATCAAATTCTTGTAGCAAGAGAACCCATCTAATAAGTCTAGGTTTAGCATCTTTCTTTTCCATAAGATATTTAATAGAAGCATGATCTGTGTGAATAGTCACTTTAGAATCAACAATATAAGGTCTGAACTTATCACAGGCAAATACAACTGCTAATAATTCTTTTTCAGTAGTAGCATAATTTCTCTGAGCATTGTCTAGAGTTTTACTAGCATATTGAATAACATTTAATTTCTTATCAACTCTTTGCCCTAGAACAGTGCCTACAGCATAATCACTAGCATCACACATAATTTCAAAGGGTAAACTCCAATCAGGTGGCTGAACAATAGGTGCAGAGATCAATGCTTTCTTAAGTATTTCAAATGCTTCTACACAATCATCATCAAAGACAAATGGTATATCTTTTTAAATAAATTAGTTAGAGGCTGAGAAATTTTTGAGAAGTCCTTAATGAACCTCCTATAAAAACTGGCGTGACCAAGGAAACTTCTTATACCTTTGATGTCCTTGGGACATGGCATCTTTTCAATAGCATCAACCTTGGCTTTATCAACTTCAATACCTCTTTCAGAAACTTTATGCCCCAAGACAATACCTTCATTAACCATAAAGTGGCACTTTTCCCAATTCAATACAAGATTAGTTTCTTTACATCTCTGCAAAACTCGATCAAGGTTGCTCAAGCAATCATCAAAAGAGGACCCATAGACGAAAAAATCGTCCATAAAAACCTCACAAATCTTTTCACAAAAGTCAGAGAATATAGCCATCATGCATCTTTAAAAGGTAGCAGGTGCATTACATAAACCAAAAGGCATACATCTATAGGCAAAGGTACAAAAAGGGCAAGTGAAAGTAGTCTTTGATTGATCATTGGCTGACACAGGTATTTGAGAGAAACCAGAATAACCATCTAGAAAGCAAAAATGTGTATGTTTGGATAATCTTTCTAGCATTTGATCGATAAAAGGTAAGGGGTAATGATCTTTTTAGTGGCCTTATTTAATTTGCGGAAATCAATTACCATCCTATAACCTGTAATAATTCTTTGAGGAATCAATTCATCTTTATCATTAGGAACTACGGTAATACCTCCCTTCTTAGGGACACAATGGACAGGACTTACCCACTGACTATCAGCAATGGGATAAATTATACCTACCTCCAGAAGCTTTAGTATTTCTTTTCTTACCACTTCTTTCATTTTAGGATTCAGACGTCGTTGATGATCACGAACTGGTTTGGCATCTTCCTCCAAATTTATTTTATGTTGACATAGAGTGGGGCTAATGCCCTTAAGATCATCAAGAGTATACCCAATAGCAGTACGATGCTTCTTCAGAGTTTTCAATAATATCTCTTCTTCATGCTCTGAAATTTTAGCACTAATAATAACAAGATATATCTTTTTCTCATCAAGATAAGCATATTTAAGAGTATCAGGCAATGGTTTAAGCTCAAACACGGGATCACCCTTGGGTGGAGGAGGATCCCCTAGGATTTCAACAGGCAAATTGTGTTTCAGAATGGGTTCCTGTTTAAAGAATACTTCATCTATTTCCTTTATTTCATTCATAAACATATCATTTTCATGGTGTAGCAAATATTGTTCTAAAGGATCACTAGGAGGTACGACAATATAAGCAAGACCAATAATTTCATCCTTACTAGGGAATTCTTCTTCACGGTGTTGTCTACTAAATTTAGAGAAATTAAACTCATGAGACATATCACCCAAGCCAATAGTAACAACATTCTTTTCGCAGTCTATCCTAGCATTAACTGTGCCCAAGAAAGGTCTACCAAATATAATGGGACAAAAGCTATCTTGTGGGGAACCAAGAACAAGAAAATCAGTAGGATATTTAGTTTTCCCACACAAGACTTCAACATCTCTAACAATTCCCATTGCTGATATAGTATCTCTATTGGCAAGTTTAATTGTAACATCAATATCTTCTAACTCAGCAGGTGCAATCTCATGCTTAATTTCTTTGTATAAGTCATGAGGTATAACACTAGCACTAGCACTAGCACCCACATCACGTAAGCCATGATAACAATGATCTCCTATTTTAACAGAAATAACAGGCATGCCTACCACAGGTCTATGTTTATCTTTAGCACAAGGCTTAGCAATTCTAGCAGTTTCACCGCAGAAATAAATAACATGCCCATCAATATTATCAGCCAAGAGATCTTTAAGAATAGCAATATTAGGTTCAACTTTAACTTGCTCAGGAGGTGTATAAGTTCTAATATTTCTTTTACGAACCACGGTTGAAGCTTTAGCATGATCTTTATCCTAACAGGGAAAGGTGGTTTCTCAACATAAGAAGTAGGAACAACAGGATCATTATAAGTGACAGTCTTTTCTTCAACTTTAGTAGGTGCAGCTACTTTCACTTCTATGGGAGGATGATATTTAAACCACTTCTCCTTGGGGACATCAACATAAGTAGCAAAAGATTCACAGAAAGAAGCTACTATCTCAGAGTCAAGTCCATATTTAGTGCTAAATTTATGGAAAACGTCAGTATCTATAAAAGATTTAACACAATCAAACTTAGGTGTCATACCTGACTCCTTACCTTCGTCGAGATCCCAATCTTTAGAGTTGCATTTAATTCTATCCAATAAATTACATTTGAATTCAATAGTCTTCATCGTAAAAGATCCAGCACAAGAAGTATCGAGCATGGTGCGATTGTTATCAGAAAGCCGAGCATAAAAACTTTGAAGAATTATTTCTCTTGAGAGATCATGATTGGGGCATGAATATAACATTGATTTAAGCCTCCTCCAAGCTTGAGCGATGCTTTCTCCTTCGCGAGGCCAAAAATTATATATATAATTGCGATCACGATGAACAAGATGCATAGGATAAAATTTCTAATGAAATTCCAATTTCAATCGTTTGTAGTTCCATGACCCCGTATCATCACATAGCCTATACCATGTCGATGCATATCCCTCCAAAGATAAAGGGAAGACCTTCTTCTTAACAACATCATTGGGTATACCTGCAAGCTTAAATAATCCACAAACTTCATCCACATAGATTAGATGCTCATCGGGATGCTTTGTTCCATCTCCTGCAAAAGGATCAGCTAGCAGTTTTTCTAACATACCCTAAGGAACTTCAAAGGGGACATTTTCATTTTCAATAGGTTCAGTAGGTTGAGGAGCAACTCTTTGCTCTACTGGTCGGGGTGAAGATACCCCGAACAAGCCCCTCAGAGGATTACTTTCCATAGTAACAAGTGACAGTAAATTTCAGCACACTATATAAAATTTTCCTTACCAAATTCCACCTACCAAAGGCACTTCACTCCCCGGCAACGGCGCCAGAAAAGAGTCTTGATGACCCACAAGTATAGGGGATCTATCGTAGTCCTTTCGATAAGTAAGAGTGTCGAACCCAACGAGGAGCAGAAGGAAATGATAAGCGGTTTTCAGCAAGGTATTCTCTGCAAGTACTGAAATAAGTGGTAACAGATAGTTTTGTAATAGGATAATTTGTAACGAGCAACAAGTAACAAAAGTAAATAAAGTGCAGCAAGGTGGCCCAATCCTTTTTGTAGCAAAGTACAAGCCTGTACAAACTCTTATATAGAGAAAAGCGCTCCCGAGGACACATGGGAATATCGTCAAGCTAGTTTTCATCACGTTCATATGATTCACGTTCGGTACTTTGATAATTTGATATGTGGGTGGATGATGTCTACTACACAACCTTCTTCTTGTAGACGTTGTTGGGCCTCCAAGTGGAGAGGTTTGTAGGACAGTAGCAAATTTCCCTCAAGTGGATGACCTAAGGTTTATCAATCTGTAGGAGGCGTAGGATGAAGATGGTCTCTCTCAAGCAACCCTGCAACCAAATAACAAAGAGTCTCTTGTGTCCCCAACACACCCAATACAATGGTAAATTGTATAGGTGCACTAGTTCGGCGAAGAGATGGTGATACAAGTGGTATATGGATGGTAGATAAAGGTATTTGTAATCTGAAAATATAAAAACAACAAGGTAACTAATGATAAAAGTGAGCGTAAACGGTATTGCAATGATAGTAAACAAGGCCTAGGGTTCATACTTTCGCTAATGCAAGTTCCCTCAACAATACTAACATAATTGGATCACATAACTATCCCTCAGCATGCAACAAAGAGTCACTCCAAAGTCACTAATAGCGGAGAACAAACGAAGAGATTATGGTAGGGTACGAAACCACCTCAAAGTTATTCTTTCCAATCAATCCGTTAGGCTATTCCTATAAGTGTCACAAACAGCCCTAGAGTTCGTACTAGAATAACACCTTAAGACACAAATCAATCAAAACCCTAATGTCACCTAGATACTCCAATGTCACCTCAAGTATCCGTGGGTATGATTATACGATATGCATCACACAATCTCAGATTCATCTATTCAACCAACACAAAGGACCTCAAAGAGTGCCCCAAAGTTCTACCGGAGAATCACGATGAAAACGTGTGCCAACCCCTATGCATAGGTTCCCAATGTCACGAAACCCGCAAGTTGATCACCTTAACATACATCAAGTGGCACATGGTATCCCATTGTCACCACAGATATCCACGGCAAGACATACATCAAGTGTTCTCAAGTCTTTAAAGACTCAATCCGATAAGATTACTTCAAAGGGGAAACTCGATTCATTACAAGAGAGAAGAGGGGGAGGAGAAACATAAGATCCAACTATAATAGCAAAGCTCGTGATACATCAAGATCGTGCCAAATCAAGAACACGAGAGAGAGAGAGAGAGAGATCAAACACATAGCTACTGGTACATACCCTCAGCCCCAAGGGAGAACTACTCCCTCCTCGTCATGGAGAGCGTCGGGATGATGAATATGGCCGCCGGTGAGGGTTCCCCCCTCCGGCAGGGTGCCGGAACAGGGTCTCAATTGACTTTTGGTGGCTACGGAGGCTTCTGGCGGCGGAACTCCCAATCTATTCTCAGTTCTGGAAGTTTTAGGGTATATGGAGTTATATAGGCAGAAGAAGCATGTCAGGGGAGCCACGGGGGCCCCACGAGGCAGGGGGCGCGCCCTAGGGGGATGGGGGCGCCCCCCACCCTCGTGGGCAGCTCCCGTATCTTCTGACGTGGGGTCCAAGTCCATCAGGTGTGTTTCCTTCCAAAAATAACTTCTCCAGTTGATTTCGTTCCGTTTCGACTCCATCTGATATTCCTTTTCTTCAAAACATTGAAATAGGCATAAAACAGCAAATCTGGGCTGGGCCTCCGGTTAATAGGTTAGTCCCAAAAATGATATAAAAGTGTATAATAAAGCCCATAAACATTCAAAACAGTAGATAATATAGCATGGAGCAATCAAAAATTATAGATACGTTGGAGACGTATCAGTGGACCGGTGCTTGGGTGTTGTTCTTACTTGAACAAGCATCCCACTTATGATTAACCTCTATTGCAAGCATCCGCAACTACAACAAAAGTATTAAGGTAAACCTAACCATAGCATGAAACATATGGATCCAAATCAGCCCCTTACGAAGCAACGCATAAACTAGGGTTTAAGCTTCTGTCACTCTAGCAACCCATCATCTACTTATTATTTCCCAATGCCTTCCTCTAGGGCCAAATAATGGTGAAGTGTTATGTAGTCGACGTTCACATAACACCACTAGAGGAGAGACAACATACATCTCATCAAAATATCGAACGAATACCAAATTCACATGACTACTAATAGCAATACTTCTCCCATGTCCTCAGGAACAAACGTAACTACTCACAAAGCATATTCATTTTCATAATCAGAGGGGTATTAATATGCATATAGGATCTGAACATATGATCTTCCACCAAATAAACCAACTAGCATCAACTACAAGGAGTAATTAACACTACTAGCAACCCACAGGTACCAATCCAAGACTTGGAGACAAGAATTGGATACAAGATATGAACTAGGGTTTTGAGAGGAGGTGGTGCTGGTGAAGATGTTGATGGAGATTGCCCTCTCCCGGTGAGAGGAGCGTTGGTGATGACGATGGCGATGATTTCCCCCTCCCGGAGGGAAGTGTCCCCGACAGAACAGCTCTGTCGGAGCCCTAGATTGGTTCCGCCAAGGTTCCGCCTCGTGGCGGCGGAGTCTCATCCTGAAAGGTTGCTTCTGATTTTTCCCTTGACGAAAGACTTCATATAGCAGAAGATGGCCACCGGAGAGCCAACAGGGGGCCCACGAGGCAGGGGGCGCGCCCTGGGGGTAGGGCGCGCCCCCACCCTCGTGGCCAGGTGGGGCCCCCTCTGATGTACTTCTTCCGCTCAATATTTTTATTATTTCCAAAAATAACTTTCGTGGAGTTTCAGGACTTTTGGAGTTGTGCAGAATAGGTCTCTAATATTTGCTCCTTTTCCAGCCCAGAATTCCAGCTGCCGGCATTCTCCCTCCTTATGTAAACCTTGTAAAATAAGAGAGAATAGGCATAACTATTGTGACATAACGTGTAATAACAGCCCATAATGCAATAAATATCGATATAAAAGCATGATGCAAAATGGACGTACCAAGCACCTCAAGACCCTACACTTTTGGGATAAGTGAGAGAATGCCATTGCCCAACAAAATTGGCTTAACAGTTCCCATTCTGCCCTTGAAAGCTTCCAAAAATTCTTTTGCTATTTCCCCATGATCTGAAGAAACTGTTCCATCAGACAATTGCAGCCTATCAATAGAATTCCACCTATACCTCTCTGTTGCAATGGCCTGGAAGAATTTTGAATTTTCTTCACCCACCTTGATATACCTGATAGTGCACCTTTTCCTCCAGTATAAAAACTGCAAGTGTAAGAGGTGCTCATGATGCATCTTAACTATCTTCCTGAAGTTATATTCAGGTATGGATAGAGGCCTCCAATCCTCCAAGTCATCCAGCCACAGGATTACCCAATTGCACTTTTTAATCAATGATTTGATATGTGATAGGCCCTTCTGCCATTTTTTGAGTGCAAACCTCAAGGATTTCAGTTTGTCCATAATTACTGCAGTTATATGTGTCTTATGTGAAGGTTTGCTCCAAACCTCACTTACACAATCCATGAACCCAGGTTGATGCACCCAATAGTTTTCAAATCTAAAGATATGAGCTTTTGGAATTGAGGTGCAGATGGATATTACACAAGGAACATGATCAGACGCGGTTCTAGTAAGAGGTGCAACTTGTGTCATGGGGTACTGAGTAATCCAACTGGTAGAAGTAAAAAACCAGTCCAATTGCTCAAGAAGTGGAACATCCTGCATGCTTGACCAGGTGAATCTTCGACTAGGTATACAGTTTGTGACCTTACTACCCTTATATCGTTATGACAACAAATGCCCTTCTTGTACAGCAAGTTAATTTTAAACACAGAAACTTGGCATGATTCTTTATTTTTCGGAAGTTTCGGGGCAAAAGACTTGAGAGCTAAAGGGAAATATGATAGGAAAGAGAGGAAAGGCAAGTTTCGTACAATGTAAGATCTAATACGTTATCACTAAGAAAAATACCAAATGGAACAAGAGCAAGTGAGGGTGGAATAATGGAATTGATGTGCTATGTTTATCTAATCAAGTCACAATAGAACGAGGATTGTGTGAAATGGCATAATATGTTGTGCCACAATAAGGGTATGGAATAAAAAGCCAGTGAATTTGTAGTCAAAGAAACATGACAATCCGACAATAGGAAGAGCATAATAGTTCACTGCATCGACCAAGGAAGAAGAAGATGGACAGGAACAATAGATAAAAACCCGAATGGAAAAAAGCAACGGCTGAGAACACAAAAAGAAGACAGATAGAACAAGAAGAAGATAATAGTTGGACAAATGTAAAATGAAAGCGATGAAAGGAGAGGAAGGAATGAAGCATATGACAGCAAAGACAGGAGTATTACATCGTGGCAGTGCACCATATCCACCAAGGAAGAAGGTAAGCGGAAACAATTGATATGAATCCAAACGAGCAGAAGCGCCAGCTGAGAACACAAGGGAAGACGGACAGAACATACAGAAAAGTGACGTATAAGAACGGTTATGCAAACTATTAGTATAAGTATATTGTGTTGTATTTATAGAATAATTACCCTTCATACATTCGGACGAACGGCCCGGTCACTGACTGGTCAAATAAACCCGACCTAGACGGGCGCCTTAAATCGGCCTCAAATGCCCAGGCTGACCGGCACCCCTCATATCCAGCCCAGATATGGCGCGGATATCGGGAGGTCCGGGCGCGACCAGGCACATCTGCCACGTCGGCCCCGATCCATGCTGACCCACCCAATCCCACATATATTCGTCCTACTCGCTCCCTAGACCAGACCCTAGCCACTTTATTCCACTCCCCTCTATTGCGCTCCGCTCTCGTCCGGCGATCTCCAACCTTCTCCGGCATGGCGGGCAGCAGATCTGACTCCAACCAGTCTGGATCCATCGACTGGGGTGTTGTCCTGTGCGGGTTGAAGGAGGCAATGGTCGTCCGCATTGCACTCAGCTGCTCCCGGGAGGACAACGCCCGACCGACGTAGGGATCTGTTCGGCGCAAGTCCATTGCGTCGACGCATCAGGCGCTCGGATCTTCCGGGGCTGGATCATCGCGGTCTTCATGGGAGCCTTCCAATATTCCTTTCCCCATCACCGGTCCGTCGAAGTTTAAGTGCTACCGGCACCGGTGTGCCCGCCGTGGGAAGGAGAAGATGAGGGCGGCTGAGGCCTGCCTTGCTACCGACATGACGACGGGGAAGGCGGTTGATACGGCAACAGAGACTGCCTTAGAGGAGGAAGGCATCTGCGCTCGCATTGTAAATAAGCGGCAAGGCGGAATCGGACGGCCCGTGCCATGGCCGGAATGCCCCCTCTCCCCCCCAAGGTGGAGAAGAAGGACAACAATGGGTTGGGTAGCTCCGGCGATGACCAAATCCAGCTCAATCCTTACTGCGTTTTCGATCGCTACTTCTGCGAGAGGGACGACAAGTGCGCTGGAAAGGGCAAGAGCAGCTGTGGGTGATCTTCTCCATTGCTAGCATGTAGGTCAAACATGCCAAATTTTGGTAGTCTACTGGCATGTCCTGATGTAATAGCCAGACGATGTGTGTAATGCATCATTTACGTAGTTGCATGAGTTTGTATGAATTTAAGGCATACTAATTAAGGTGTTCGGTTGTGAGAAGGAAAATTTAAGGTGTCATGTATTTCCACGCTTCCGCTATCTCCATGACCATGAGACGGATGATCGATCCGTAAAGTTAGTTAGAGCAACTCCAATGGGGCAACCCATTTCGTCCGTGGCCATCCATTTGGGTCGGCGCAGACAGAAAAGGCGGCCCAACGCGCCGACCCAAATGGATGCGCGTCCGTTTTTCGTCCGCGGGCGACCCATTCCCGGCCCATTTTTGAGCCTGATTTGCGTCGGCGCGGACACGCGATGGACGCGCGCGCGGTCGCCAACTCCTGTCCCCGGGCCCGCTGGTCTGTGGCACATTGGCCTCCATTGAAGGAAATATGCCCTAGAGGCAATAATAAAGTTATTATTTATTTCCTTGTATCATGATAAATGTTTATTATTCATGCTAGAATTGTATTAACCGGAAACATAATACATGTGTGAATACATAGACAAACAGAGTGTCACTAGTATGCCTCTACTTGACTAGCTCGTTGATCGAAGGTGGTTATGTTTCCTAACCATATACATGAGTTGTCATTTGATTACCGGGATCACATCATTAGGAGAATGATGTGATTGACTTGACCCATTCCGTTAGCTTAGCACTTGATCGTTTAGTTTGTTGCTATTGCTTTCTTCATAACTTATACATGTTCCTATGACTATGAGATTATGCAACTCCCGTTTACCGGAGGAACACTTTGTGTGCTACCAAACATCACAACATAACTGGGTGATTATAAAGGTGCTCTATAGGTGTCTCCAAAGGTACTTGTTGGGTTGGCGTATTTCGAGATTAGGATTTGTCACTCCGATTGTCGGAGAGGTATCTCTGGGCCCTCTCGATAATGCACATCACTTAAGCCTTGCAAGCATTGCCACTAAATGAGTTAGTTGTGGAATGATGTATTACGAAATGAGTAAAGAGACTTGCCGGTAACGAGATTGAACTAGGTATTGAGATACCGACGATCGAATCTCGGGCAAGTAACATACCGATGACAAAGGGAACAACGTATGTTGTTATGCGGTCTGACCGATAAAGATCTTCGTAGAATATGTGGGAGCCAATATGAGCATCCAGGTTCCGCTATTGGTTATTGACCGGAGACATGTCTCGGTCATGTCTACATAGTTCTCGAACTCGTAGGGTCTGCACGCTTAACGTTTCGATGCCGGTTATATTATGAGTTTATGAGTTTTGATGTACCGAAGGTTGTTCGGAGTCCCGGATGTGATCACGGACATGACGAGGAGTCTCGAAATGGTCGAGACATGAAGATTGATATATTGGACGACTATATTCTGACACCGGAATGGTTCCGGGGGTTATCAGATATATACCGGAGTACCAGGGGGTTACCGGAACCCCCCCGGGGGTTATTGGGCCTCATGGGCCCAAAGTAGTGGAAGAGGAGAGGCAGAAGGAGGTGGCGCGCAGCCCCCCTTGCCCCGATCCGAATTGGGGAAGGGAAGGGGGCGCGGCCCCCCTTCTCCTTCCTTCTCTCCACCTCCTCCTTCCCCCTTCTCCTAGTTGGAATAGGAAAGAGGGGCAAAACCTACTTGGAGTAGGATTGCCCCCCTTGGGCGCGCCTCCTCCTCTTGGCCGGTCCCTTCCTCCTCCACTCCTTTATATACGTGGCCAGGGGCACCCCATAGACACAACAATTGATCTCTTGATCTCTCAGCCGTGTGTGGTGCCCCCTTCCACCATAATCCACCTTGATCATATCGTAGCGGTGCTTAGGTGAAGCCCTGCGATGGTAGAACATCATCACCATCATCACGCCGTTGTGCTGACGGAACTCTCCCATGAAGCTCTATTGGATTGGAGTTTGCGGGACGTCATCGAGCTGAACGTGTGCTGAACTCGGAGGTGCCGTGCGTTCGGTACATGGATCGGTCGGATCATGAAGACGTACGACTACATCAACCGCGTTGTGCTAATGCTTCCACTTTCGGTCTACGAGGATACGTAGAAAACACTCTCCCCTCTCGTTGTTATGCATCACCATGATCTTGCGTGTGCGTAGGAATTTTTTTGAAATTACTACGTTCCCCAACAGTGGCATCCGAGCCAGGTTTTATGCGTTGATGTTATATGCACGAGTAGAACACAAGTGAGTTGTGGGCGATATAAGTCATACTTCTTACCAGCATGTCATACTTTGGTTCGGCGGTATTGTTGAATGAAGCGGCCCGGACCGACATTACGCGTACGCTTACGCGAGACTGGTTCTACCGACGTGCTTTGCACAGAGGTGGCTGGCGGGTGTCAGTTTCTCCAACTTTCGTTGAACCAAGTGTGGCTACGCCCGGTCCTTGTGAAGGTTAAAACAGCATCAACTTGACAAACTATCGTTGTGGTTTTGATGCGTAGGTAAGAACGGTTCTTGCTAAGCCCGTAGCAACCACGTAAAACTTGCAACAACAAAGTAGAGGACGCCTAACTTGTTTTTGCAGGGCATGTTGTGATGTGATATGGTCAAGACATGATGCTAAATTTTATTGTATGAGATGATCATGTTTTGTAACCGAGTTATCGGCAACTGGCAGGAGCCATATGGTTGTCGCTTTATTGTATGCAATGCAATCGCCCTGTAATGCTTTACTTTATCACTAAGCGGTAGCAATAGTCGTGGAAGCATAAGATTGGCGAGACGACAACGATGCTACGATGAAGATCAAGGTGTCGCGCCGGTGACGATGGTGATCATGAAGGTGCTTCAGAGATGGAGATCACAAGCACAAGATGATGATGGCCATATCATATCACTTATATTGATTGCATGTGATGTTTATCTTTTATGCATCTTATCTTTCTTTGATTGACGGTAGCATTATAAGATGATCTCTCACTAAATTTCAAGATAAAAGTGTTCTCCCTGAGTATGCACCCTTGCCAAAGTTCGTCGTGCCCAGACACCACATGATGATCGGATGTGATAAGCTCTACGTCCATCTACAACGGGTGCAAGCCAGTTTTTGCACACGCAGAATACTCAGGTTAAACTTGACGAGCCTAGCATATGCAGATATGGCCTCGGAACACTGAGACCGAAAGGTCGAGCATGAATCATATAGTAGATATGATCAACATATTGATGTTCACCATTGAAAGCTACTCCATTTCACGTGATGATCGGTTATGGTTTAGTTGATTTGGATCACGTGATCACTTAGAAGATTAGAGGGATGTCTTTCTAAGTGGGAGTTCTTAAGTAATATGATTAATTGAACTTAAATTTATCATGAACTTAGTACCTGATAGTATTTTTCTTGTCTATGTTTGATTGTAGATAGATGGCCCGTGCTATTGTTCCGTTGAATTTTAATGCATTCCTTGAGTAAGCAAAGTTGAAAGATGATGGTAGCAATTACACGGACTGGGTCCGTAACTTGAGGATTATCCTCATTGTTGCACAGAAGAATTACGTCCTGGAAGCACCGCTGGGTGCCAGGCCTGCTGCAGGAGCAACACCAGATGTTATGAACATCTGGCAAAGCAAAGCTGATGACTACTCAATAGTTCAGTGTGCCATGCTTTACGGCTTAGAATCGGGACTTCAACGACGTTTTGAACGTCATGGAGCATATGAGATGTTCCAGGAGTTGAAGTTAATATTTCAAGCAAATGCCCGAATTGAGAGATATGAAGTCTCCAATAAGTTCTATAGCTGCAAGATGGAGGAGAATAGTTCTGTCAGTGAACATATACTCAAAATGTCTGGGTATCATAATCACTTGACTCAACTGGGAGTTAATCTTCCTGTTGATAGTGTCATTGATAGAGTTCTTCAATCACTGCCACCAAGCTACAAGAGCTTCGTGATGAACTATAACATGCAAGGGATGGATAAGACGATTCCCGAGCTCTTCGCAATGCTAAAGGCTGCGGAAGTAGAAATCAAGAAGGAGCATCAAGTGTTGATGGTCAATAAGACCACTAGTTTCAAGAAAAAGGGCAAAGGGAAGAAGAAGGGGAACTTCAAGAAGAACAGCAAGCAAGTTGCTGCTCAGGAGAAGAAACCCAAGTCTGGACCTAAGCCTAAAACTGAGTGCTTCTACTGCAAGCAGACTGGTCGCTGGAAGCGGAACTGCCCCAAGTATTTGGCGGATAAGAAGGATGGCAAGGTGAACAAAGGTATATGTGATATACATGTTATTGATGTGTACCTTACTAGAGCTCGCAGTAGCACCTGGGTATTTGATACTGGTTCCGTTGCTAATATTTGCAACTTGAAACAGGGACTACGGATTAAGCGAACACTGGCCAAGGACGAGGTGACGATGCGTGTGGGAAATGGTTCCAAAGTCGATGTGATCGCGGTCGGCACGCTACCTCTACATCTACCTTCGGGATTAGTTTTAGACCTAAATAATTGTTATTTGGTGCCAGCGTTGAGCATGAACATTATATTTGGATCTTGTTTGATGCGAGACGGTTATTCATTTAAATCAGACAATAATGGTTGTTCTATTTATATGAGTAATATCTTTTATGGTCATGCACCCTTGAAGAGTGGTCTATTTTTTGATGAATCTCGATAGTAGTGATACACATATTCATAATGTTGAAGCCAAAAGATGCAGAGTTGACAATGATAGTGCAACTTATTTGTGGCACTGCCGTTTAGGTCATATCGGTGTAAAGCGCATGAAGAAACTCCATACTGATGGACTTTTGGAACCTCTTGATTATGAATCACTTGGTACTTGCGAACCGTGCCTCATGGGCAAGATGACTAAAACACCGTTCTCCGGTACTATGGAGAGAGCAACAGATTTGTTGGAAATCATACATACAGATGTATGTGGTCTGATGAATGTTGAGGCTCGTGGCGGATATCGTTATTTTCTCACCTTCACAGATGATTTAAGCAGATATGTGTATATCTACTTGATGAAGCATAAGTCTGAAACATTTGAAAAGTTCAAGGAATTTCAGAGTGAAGTTGAAAATCATCGTAACAAGAAAATAAAGTTTCTACGATCTGATCGTGGAGGAGAATATTTGAGTTACGAGTTTGGTCTACATTTGAAACAAAGCGGAATAGTTTCGCAACTCACGCCGCCCGGAACACCATAGCGTAATGGTGTGTCCGAACGTCGTAATCGTACTTTACTAGATATGGTGCGATCTATGATGTCTCTTACTGATTTGCCGCTATCGTTTTGGGGTTATGCTTTAGAGACGGTCGCATTCACGTTAAATAGGGCACCATCGAAATCCGTTGAGACGACGCCTTATGAACTGTGGTTTGGCAAGAAACCAAAGTTGTCATTTTTTAAAGTTTGGGGCTGCGATGCTTATGTGAAAAAGCTTCAACCTGATAAGCTTGAACCCAAATCAGAGAAATGTGTCTTCATAGGATACCCAAAGGAGACTGTTGGGTACACCTTCTATCACAGATCCGAAGGCAAGACATTCGTTGCTAAGAATGGATCCTTTCTAGAGAAGGAGTTTCTCTTGAAAGAAGTGAGTGGGAGGAAAGTGGAACTTGATGAGGTAACCGTACCTGCTCCCTTATTGGAAAGTAGCTCATCACAGAAACTGGTTCCTGTGACAACTATACCAATTAGTGAGGAAGTTAATGATGATGATCATGAACCTTTAGATCAAGTTATTACTAAACCTCGTAGATCAACCAGAGTAAGAACCGCGCCAGAGTGGTACGGTAATCCTGTTCTGGAAGTCATGCTACTGGATCATGATGAACCTACGAACTATGAAGAAGCGATGGTGAGCCCAGATTCCGCAAAATGGCTTGAAGCCATGAAATTTGAGATGGGATCCATGTATGAGAACAAAGTGTGGACTTTGGTTGACTTGCCCATTGATCGGCAAGCAATTGAGAATAAATGGATCTTCAAGAAGAATACTGATGCTGATGGTAATGCTACTGTCTACAAAGCTCAACTTGTTGCGAAAGGGTTTCGACAAGTTCAAGGGATTGACTACGATGAGACCTTCTCACCCGTAGCGATGCTTAAGTCTGTCCGAATCATGTTAGCGATTGCCGCATTTTATGATTATGAAATTTGGCAGATGGATGTCAAAACTGCATTCCTGAATGGATTTCTGGAAGAAGGGTTGTATATGATGCAACCGGAAGGTTTTGTCGATCCAAAGGGAGCTAACAAAGTGTGCAAGCTCCGGTGATCCATTTATGGACTGGTGCAAGCCTCTCGGAGTTGGAATAAACGCTTTGATAATGTGATCAAAGCATTTGGTTTTATACAGACTTTTGGAGAAGCCTGTATTTACAAGAAAGTGAGTTGGAGCTCGGTAGCATTTTTGATATTATATGTGGATGACATATTACTGATTGGAAATGATATAGAATTTCTGGATAGCATAAAGGGATATTTGAATAAGAGTTTTTCAATGAAAGACCTCGGTGAAGCTGCTTACATATTGGGCATTAAGATCTATAGAGATAGATCAAGACGCTTAATTGGATTTTCACAAAGCACATACATTGACAAAGTTTTGAAGAAGTTCAAAATGGATCAAGCAAAGAAAGGGTTCTTGCCTGTGTTACAAGGTGTGAAGTTGAGTAAGACTCAATGTCCGACCACTGCAGAAGATAGAGAAAATGAAAGATGTTCCCTATGCTTCAGCCATAGGCTCTATCATGTATGCAATGCTGTGTACCAGACCTGATGTGTGCCTTGCTATAAGTCTAGCAGGGAGGTACCAAAGTAATCCAGGAGTGGATCACTGGACAGCGGTCAAGAACATCCTGAAGTACCTGAAAAGGACTAAGGATATGTTTCTCGTTTATGGAGGTGACAAAGAGCTCATCGTAAATGGTTACGTTGATGCAAGCTTTGACACTGATCCGGACGATTCTAAATCGCAAACCGGATACGTGTTTACATTGAACGGTGGAGCTGTCAGTTGGTGCAGTTCTAAACAAAGCGTCGTGGCGGGATCTACATGTGAAGCGGAGTACATAGCTGCTTCGGAAGCAGCAAATGAAGGAGTCTGGATGAAGGAGTTCATATCCGATCTAGGTGTCATACCTAGTGCATCAGGTCTAATGAAAATCTTTTGTGACAATACTGGAGCAATTGCCTTAGCGAAGGAATCCAGATTTCACAAGAGAACCAAGCACATCAAGAGACGCTTCAATTCCATCCGGGATTTAGTCCAGGTGGGAGACATAGAAATTTGCAAGATACATACGGATCTAAATGTTGCAGACCCGTTGACTAAGCCTCTTCCACGAGCAAAACATGATCAGCACCAAGGCTCCATGGGTGTTAGGATCATCACAGTGTAATCTAGATTATTGACTCTAGTCCAAGTGGGAGACTGAAGGAAATATGCCCTAGAGGCAATAATAAAGTTATTATTTATTTCCTTATATCACGATAAATGTTTATTATTCATGCTAGAATTGTATTAACCGGAAACATAATACATATGTGAATACATAGACAAACAGAGTGTCATTAGTATGCCTCTACTTGACTAGCTCGTTGATCGAAGATGGTTATGTTTCCTAACCATAGACATGAGTTGTCATTTGATTAACGGGATCACATCATTAGGAGAATGATTTGATTGACTTGACCCATTCCGTTAGCTTAGCACTTGATCGTTTAGTTTGTTGCTATTGCTTTCTTCATAACTTATACATGTTCCTATGACTATGAGATTATGCAACTCCCGTTTACCGGAGGAACACTTTGTGTGCTACCAAACGTCACAACATAACTGGGTGATTATAAAGGTGCTCTACAGGTGTCTCCAAAGGTACTTGTTGGGTTGGCGTATTTCGAGATTAGGATTTGTCACTCCGATTGTCGGAGAAGTATCTCTGGGCCCTCTCGGTAATGCACATCACTTAAGCCTTGCAAGCATTGCAACTAAATGAGTTAGTTGTGGAATGATGTATTACGGAACGAGTAAAGAGACTTGCCGGTAACGAGATTGAACTAGGTATTGAGATACCGACGATCGAATCTCGGGCAAGTAACATACCGATGACAAAGGGAACAACGTATGTTGTTATGCGGTCTGACCGATAAAGATCTTCGTAGAATATATGGGAGCCAATATGAGCATCCAGGTTCCGCTATTGGTTATTGACCGGAGACATGTCTCGGTCATGTCTACATAGTTCTCGAACCCGTAGGGTCCGCACGCTTAACGTTTCGATGCCGGTTATATTATGACTTTATGAGTTTTGATGTACCGAAGGTTGTTCGGAGTCCCGGATGTGATCACAGACATGACGAGGAGTCTCGAAATGGTCGAGACATGAAGATTGATATATTGGACGACTATATTCGGACACCGGAATGGTTCCGGGGGTTATTGGATATATACCGGAGTATCGGGGGGTTACCGGACCCCCCCCCCCGGGGGGGGGGGGGGGGGGTTATTGGGCCTCATGGGCCCAAAGTAGTGGAAGAGGAGAGGCAGCAGGAGGTGGCGCGCAGCCCCCCTTGCCCCAATCCGAATTGGGAAAGGGAAGGGGGCGCGGCCCCCCTTCTCCTTCCTTCTCTCCACCTCCTCCTTCCCCCTTCTCCTAGTTGGAATAGGAAAGGGGGGCAAAACCTACTTGGAGTAGGATTCCCCCCCCCCTTGGGTGCGCCTCCTCCTCTTGGCCGGCCCCCTCCTCCTCCACTCCTTTATATACGTGGCCAGGGGGCACCCCATAGACACAACAATTGATCTCTTGATCTCTCAGCCGTGTGCGGTGCCCCCTTCCACCATAATCCACCTCGATCATATCGTAGCGGTGCTTAGGCGAAGCCCTGCGATGGTAGAACATCATCATCGTCACCACGCCGTCGTGCTGACAGAACTCTCCCGTGAAGCTCTACTGGATTGGAGTTCGCGGGACGTCATCGAGCTGAACGTGTGCTGAACTCGGAGGTGCCGTGTGTTCGGTACTTGGATCGGTCGGATCGTGAAGACGTACGACTACATCAACCGCGTTGTGCTAATGCTTCCACTTTCGGTCTACGAGGATACGTAGACAACACTCTCCCCTCCTGTAGCTATGCATCACCATGATCTTGCGTGTGCATAGGAATTTTTTTGAAATTACTACGTTCCCCAACATCCATCTCCCCGGCCAACAAGCAACCCTCCCCCCCCCCCCCGCCTCCTCTATCACCGACGTTGCCGCCCATTTTTGCGGCGACTCTTCCAGCTGCCGCTGCCTCCACATCTGCCCAGCAACGCCTCCCCTGTCCCCAGTTGCCCGACGCCGGCCGGGCAGCTAGCTGGTCTGTGGGCGCCACGTCTCCCCTCACCGGCCGTCTCCTTCTTCGACGCCCGCAAGCTGTTCGACAGTTTGCCAAGGTATGAAAATGGACTCCGCCGACGAGTTCTTTTTCCACAATTTCCTTTGCGACTCCGACGATTCGTCGTCTGACGACGAGGTGGAGATATTGGCTGCCGTGTTGGTCCATCACCACCTCAACAACTAGCGGCCGTTGTTCCGTGGCTCCATTCTGGGCCACCTTCCGACGTTGAATTGTAACCGAGAGAGCGGGCATTTCCTTCTCTGGAAGGACTACTTTGATACAACAAACCCGTTGTTCAAACATCACAAATCCGCCGTCGGTTCCGTATGAGGAGGCATGTTTTCAACCGTATTAGAGAGGGAGTGGTCGGCTATGATGACTACTTCGAGTGCAAAGAGGATGTCGTTGGCAAGATTGGTTGAGCGTGCCTTTGGTGTTCTGCAATCTCGATGGGGCATCGTTCGGTATCCTGCTAATACTTGGAGCACACAGAAACTATGGGAGGTGATGACTGCTTGTGTGATCATGCACAATATGATCGTAGAAGATGAGCGCCCGGAACGTCTGTACGATCAAGGCTTTCAGTTTCAGGGTGAGAATGTTATGCCTGAGCATGGAGTAGCGGCAACATTTGAGCAGTTCACTCAGTTTCATGAATACATGTGTGATTGGGAAACTCACGTGCAACTGCAAAATGATTTGGTTGAGCATATGTGGACTCATGTTGGCAACCAATAGATGTATCTTCTTTTATTCGTTCATAAAACTATGTGAAACATTTTTATTTTTATTTGGCCTGTAAGAGCAACTCCAATGGGAGGACCCATTTTGTCCGTTTGGGTCATCCGGACAAAAAACTTGGCCCAACGGGGCGACCCAAACAGACGTCCGTGTCCGCCTGCTGTCCGTCCCCGACCCAAACCTGACCCAAATCTAGGAACAAATGGGTACGAAGCAGACGGAAGCGGACGCTCTCGTCCACCGCTGTCACCCGCTCGTGTCCGCCCCTGGTCCCATATGTCAGCGACTGCAACGCCCGCAGCAAGGCCACCGGTGCTGGTTGATACGTCTCCAACGTATCTATAATTTTTGATTGCTCCATGCTATATTATCTACTGTTTTGGACTATATTGGGCTTTATTTTCCACTTTTATATTATTTTTGGGACTAACCTATTAACCGGAGGCCCAGCCCAGAATTGCTGTTTTTTGCCTATTTCAGTGTTTCGGATAAACGGAGTCCAAACGGAATAAAATCTTCGGAAACTTGATTTTCTCACCGAACGTGATCCAGGAGACTTGGACCCTACTGGAAGGGATCAAAGAGGTGGTCACGAGGGTGGGGGGCGCCCCCTGCCTCGTGGGCCCCTCGGTGCTCCACCGACGTACTCCTTCCTTCTATATATACACACGTACCCCCAAACGATCAGAACAGGAACCAAAACCTAATTCCACCACCGCAACTTTCTGTATCCACGAGATCCCATCTTGGGGCCTGTTCCGGAGCTCCGCCGGAAGAGGGCCGTCATCACGGAGGGCTTCTACATCATCCTAGCCCCTCCGATGAAGTGTGAGTAGTTTACCTCAGACCTTCGGGTCCATAGTTAGTAGCTAGATGGCTTCTTCTCTCTCTTTGAATCTCAATACAAAGTTCTCCCCCTCTCTCGTGGAGATCTATTTGATGTAATCTTCTTTTTGCGGTGTGTTCGTTGAGACCGATGAATTGTGGGTTTATGATCAAGTCTATCTATGAATAATATTTGAATCTTCTCTGAATTATTTTATGCATGATTGGTTATCTTTGCAAGTCTCTTCGAATTATCCGTTTGGTTTGCCAACTAGATTGGTAGTTCTTGCCATGGGAGAAGTGCTTAGCTTTGGGTTCGATCTTGCGGTGTCCTTACCCAGTGACAGAAGGGGCAGCAAGGCACGTATTGTATCATTGCCATCGAGGATAACAAGATGGGGTTTATTTCACATTGCATGAATTTATCTCTCTACATCATGTCATCTTGCTTAAGGCGTTACTCTGTTTTTAACTTAATACTCTAGATGCATGCTGGATAGCGGTCGATGAGTGGAGTAATAGTAGTAGATGCAGAATCGTTTCGATCTACTTGTCACGGACGTGATGCCTATATACATGATAATGCCTAGATATTCTCATAATTATGCTCAATTCTATCAATTGCTCAACAGTAATTTGTTCACCCACCGTAGAATACTTATGCTCTTGAGAGAGGCCACTAGTGAAACCTATGGCCCCCGGGTCTATTCTCATCATGTCAATCTCCATCACTTTTATATTGTTTTGCTATTTACTTTGCTTTTACTTTTTACTTTGCATCTTTATATCAAAAATACCAAAATTATTCTATCTATCAGATCTCACTCTCGTAAGTGACTGTGAAGGGCTTGACAACCCCTAATCGCGTTGGTTGCGAGTAGCTATCGCTTTGTGCAGGTACGAGGGACTTGAGCGTGGGCTCCTACTGGATTGATACCTTGGTTCTCAAAAACTGAGGGAAATACTTACGCTACTCTGCTGCATCATCCCTTCCTCTTCGGGGAAAACCAACGCAAGCTCAAGACGTAGCAAGAAGGATTTCTGGCGCCGTTGCCGGGGAGTCTATGCAAAAAGTCAATATACCAAGTACTCATCACAATCCCTATCTCTCGCATTACATTATTTTCCATTTGCCTCTCGTTTTCCTCTCCCCCCAATTCACCCTTGCCGTTTTATTCGCCCTCTCTCTCTCTCCTTCTCCTTCTCCACCTCTCTTTTCCGTTTGCTCTTGTTTGCTCGTATGGTTGGAATAGTTGTTTATTTATTACTAAACAGAGAACTTAAGATCTATGGATCCTCATCTGCTTGCCAATCTTTTTAAGGGATCCAATTATGATGAACCAATTCCTAGTGATTTGGATGCACTAGATTATCTTTTTAAGCTTTTGCCTGAAATCCGTAAATCAGAAAATCTTGATGAAGTGCTTTATGAAGTGACTCATGATAGATCTTTGAATAAAAAGCATGATTGCAATGATTTTATTATAAATTCTCTTGATGTTAATTGTGCTGATAAGATGCAAAACCCTAAGCTTGGGGATGCTAGTTTTGCTATGTCTACTACTTGTTGCAATGATTATGATTGGGGTGATTCTTCTTATGATCTTGAAAATTTATTTAAACCCCATGATGAATATGAGATTGATAATAGTGTTTGCAATATTATTGAAAGTGGGTTTGGAAGAGTGTCAACTTTAGATCCCACATATTTGGAGAATGTTCAATCTTATGAAAATCTTGATAAAAGTGGGTTTGGAGAAGTCATGACTTTAGTTAATGTTAATCCCACTATTTTCGAAGAGTGTCAACTTTGCATGCATGTGGATCATGTTGAGAATATTGTATGTGATAGCTATTTTGTTGAATTTTCTTATGATCCTACATGTAATTACTATGAGAGAGGAAAATATGGTTGTAGAAATCTTCATGTTACTAAATTACCTCTTGTTATGTTGAGATTGCTATTGTTTCTTTCCGCTTCCTTGCATATGCTAGTTTTTGCTTGCCTTGATAATTTGTTTGCCTATAAGATGCCTATGCATAGGAAGTATGTTAGACTTAGATGTGTTTGTCACATGCTTTATGATGCTCCTTTTGTGCTTCAATTCTTGTCTTTCATGTGAGCATCATTAAAATTATCAATGCCTAGCTATAAGGCTTTAAAGAAAAGCGCTTGTTGGGAGACATCCCAATATTTTTCCTTGCTGTTATTTAATAAATAAATTATTTAGCCTCTGTTTTGGTTGTGTTTTTTGTGTTTAATTAGTGTTTGTGCCAAGTAGAACCGTTGGGAAGACTTAGGGAAAGTCTTGTTGAACTTGCTGTAAAAAACAGAAACTTTAGCGCTCACGAGAACTGCTGTCATTTTTATTTGAAGAGTTATATTTAGTTAATTCTTTTTGCAGATGATTAATAGATAAATTCCTCACGTCCGTCAATTTATTTTAGAATTTTTGGGGTTCCAGATCTTGTGCTAGCTACAGATTACTACAGACTGTTCTGTTTTTGACAGATTCTGTTTTTCGTGTATTGTTTGCTTATTTTGATGAATCTATGGCTAGTTAAATAGTTTATAATCCATAGAGAAGTTGGAATACAGTAGTTTTAACACCAATATAAATAAATAATGAGTTCATTACAGTACCTTGAAGTGGTCTTTTGTTTTCTTTCGCTAACGGAGCTCACGAGTTTTCTATTTTGAGTTTTGTGTTGTGAAGTTTTCAAGTTTTGGGTGAATTCTTTTGATGGATCATGGAACAAGGAGTGGAAAGAGCCTAAGCTTGGGGATGCCCATGGCACCCCCAAGATAATCCAAGGACACCAAAAAGTCAAAGCTTGGGGATGCCCCCGGAAGGCATCCCCTCTTTCGTCCACTTCCATCGGTAATTTACTTGGAGCTATATTTTTATTCATCAACATGATATGTGTTTTGCTTGGAGCGTCTTGTATTATTTGTGTCTTTGTTTGTTAGTATGCCACAATCATCCTTGCTGTACACACCTTTTGAGAGAGCCATACATGAATTAAAATTTGATAGAATACTCTATGTGCTTCACTTATATCTTTTGAGCTAAGTAGTTTTGCTCTATGTGCTTCACTTATATCTATTGAGCTAAGTAGTTTTGCTCTATGTGCTTCACTTATATCCTTTGAGCTAGATAATTTTGCTCCATGTGCTTCACTTATATCTTTTGAGCGTTATAATTTTGCTCTATGTGCTTCACTTAGATCTTTTAGAGCACGGTGGTGGATATGTTTTAAAAAAACTATTGATCTCTCATGCTTCACTTAAATTAATTTGAGATTCTCTTAATAGTATGGTAATTTGCCTAATAATAATATGCTTGGTATTCAAGATTTGTGAAACTCTCTTTTGAGTGTGTTGAGTACTAAGAAAAGATTGAAGCATGATAATTGTTTTGAGTTATGGAGGTGATAATATTAAAGTCATGCTAGTTGAGTAGTTGTGAATTTAAAGAATACTTGTGTTGAAGTTTGTGATTCCCGTAGCATGCACGTATGGTGAACCGTTATGTGATGAAGTCGGAGCATGATTTATTTATTGATTGTCTTCCTTATGAGTGGCGGTCGGGGACGAGCGATGATCTTTTCCTACCAATCTATTTCCCTAGGAGCATGCGCGTAATACTTTGCTTTGATAACTTCTAGATTTTTGCAATAAGTATATGAGTTCTTTATGACTAATGTTGAGTCCATGGATTATACGCACTCTCACCCTTCCACCTTTACTAGCCTCTCTAATACCGCGCAACTTTCGCCGGTATCATACACCTACCATGTACCTTACTCAAAACAGCCACCATACCTACCTATTATGGCATTTCCATAGCCATTCCGAGATATATTACCATGAAACTTTCCACCATCTAGTTCATCATGACACACTTCATCATTGTCATATTGCATATCCCGGCACACCGCCGGATGCATTCACATAGAGTCATATTTTGTTCTAAGTATTAAGTTGTAATTGTTGAGTTATAAGAAAAATAAAAGTGTGATGATCATCATTATTAGAGCATTGTCCTAGTGAGGAAAGAATGATGGAGACTATGATTCCCCCATAAGTCGGGATGAGACTCCGGACGTAAAAAAATAAAAAAATAAAAAGAGGCCATAAAAAAGAGAAAAGGCCCAAACAAAAAAATGATGAGAGAAAAAGAGAGAAGGGACAATGTTACTATCCTTTTACCACACTTGTGCTTCAAAGTAGCACCATGATCTTCATAGTAGAGAGTCTCTCATGTTATAATTTTCATATACTAGTGGGAATTTTTCATTATAGAACTTGGCTTGTATATTCCAATGATGGGCTTCCTTAAATTGCCCTAGGTCTTCATGAGCAAGCAAGTTGGATGCACACCCACTTAGTTTCTTTTTTGAGCTTTCATATACTTATAGCTCTAGTGCATCTGTTGTGTGGCAATCCCTACTCACTCACATTGATATCTATTGATGGGCATCTCCATAGCCCGTTGATACGCCTAGTTGATGTGAGACTATCTTCTCCTTTTTGTCTTCTCCACAACCACCATTCTATTCCACCTATAGTGCTATATCCATGGCTCACGCTCATGTATTGCGTGAAGATTGAAAAAGTTTTGAAAAAGTTAGAGTATGAAACAATTGCTTGGCTTGTCATTGGGGTTGTGCATGATTTAAATACTTTGTGTGGGGAAGATGGAGCATATCCAGACTATATGATTTTGTAGGGATAACTTTCTTTGGCCATGTTATTTTGAAAAGACATAATTGCTTTGTTAGTATGCTTGAAGTATTATTATTTTCTATGTCAATATAAATTTTATCTTGAATCTTTATAATCTGAATATTCATACCACAATTAAGAAGATTTGCATTAAAATTATGCCAAGTAGCACTCTGCATCAAAAATTCTCTATTTATCATTTACCTACTCGAGGACGAGCAGGAATTAAGCTTGGGGATGCCTGATACGTCTCCAACGTATCTATAATTTTTGATTGCTCCATGCTATATTATCTACTGTTTTGGACTATATTGGGCTTTATTTTCCACTTCTATATTATTTTTTGGACTAACCTATTAATCGGAGGCCCAACCCAGAATTGCTGTTTTTTTGCCTATTTTAGTGTTTCGGATAAATGGAATATCAAACGGAGTCCAAACGGAATAAAATCTTCGGAAACGTGATTTTCTCACCGAACGTGATCCAGGAGACTTGGACCCTACTGCAATGGATCAAAGAGGTGGTCACGAGGGTGGGGGCGCCCCCCCCCCTAGGGTGCGCCCCCCTGCCTCGTGGGCCCCTCAGTGCTCCACCGACGTACTCCTTCCTCCTATATATACACACGTACCCCCAAACGATCAGAACAGGAGCCAAAAACCTAATTCCACCGCCGCAACTTTCTGTATCCACGAGATCCCATCTTGCGCCTGTTCCGGAGCTCCGCCGGAAGAGGGCCGTCATCACAGAGGGCTTCTACATCATCCTAACCCCTCCGATGAAGTGTGACTAGTTTACCTCAGACCTTCGGGTCCATAGTTAGTGACTAGATGGCTTCTTCTCTCTCTTTGAATCTCAATACAAAGTTCTCCCCTTCTCTCGTGGAGATCTATTCGATGTAATCTTCTTTTTGCGCTGTGTTTGTTGAGACCGATGAATTGTGAGTTTATGATCAAGTCTATCTATGAATAATATTTGAATCTTCTCTGAATTCTTTTATGCATGATTGGTTATCTTTGCAAGTCTCTTCGAATTATCCGTTTGGTTTGGCCAACTAAATTGGTAGTTTTCGCCATGGGAGAAGTGCTTAGCTTTGAGTTCGATCTTGCGGTGTCCTTACCCAGTGACAGAAGGGGCAGCAAGGCACGTATTGTATCGTTGCCATCGAGGATAACAAGATGGGGTTTATTTCATATTGCATGAATTTATCTCTCTACATCATGTCATCTTGCTTAAGGCGTTACTCTGTTTTTAACTCAATACTCTAGATGCATGCTGGATAGCGGTCGATGAGTGGAGTAATAGTAGTAGATGCAGAATCGTCTCGATCTACTTGTCACGGACGTGATGCCTATATACATGATAATGCCTAGATATTCTCATAATTATGCTTAATTCTATCAATTGTTCAACAGTAATTTGTTCACCCACCGTAGAATACTTATGCTTTTGAGAGAAGCCACTAGTGAAACCTATGGCCCCTGGGTCTATTCTCATCATATCAATCTCCATCACTTTTATATTATTTTGCTATTTACTTTGCTTTTAATTTTTACTTTGCATCTTTATGTCAAAAATACCAAAAATATTCTATCTATCAGATCTCACTCTCATAAGTGACCGTGAAGGGCTTGACAACCCCTAATCGTGTTGGTTGCGAGTAGCTATCGCTTTGTGCAGGTACGAGGGACTTGAGCGTGGGCTCCTACTGGATTGATACCTTGGTTCTCAAAAACTGAGGAAAATACTTACGCTACTCTGCTGCATCATCCCTTCCTCTTCGGGGAAAACCAACGCAAGCTCAAGACGTAGCACTGGTCTCCACCGCGCGCTCGGCCGCTCCTCCGCACCGCAGCAAGGCCACCGGCACAGGTCGCCGACGCGCGCTCGGCCGCTCCTCCGTGCCGCAGCGAGGCCACCGGAGCAGGTCGCCACGGCGCGCTCGGCCACTCCTCCACGCCCCAGCGAGGCCACCGGCACAGGGCTCCTCCGCGCGCTCCTGCTGGGGCTCGAGGCCCGAACGGCGGTGCGAGCAGAGGTTGGCTGCAGCAGAGGCGCGAGCAGAGAAAAATCTCGCGGGGGAGGGGATCCGCAAGGAGGAGAGGAGGGGCGGCGCGAGGGAGAGAGAAGGGGGCGGGCGGCGCGAAGGAGAGAGAAGGGGGCGGGCGGCGCGAGGGAGAGAGGAGGGGGCGGGCGGCGCGGAGAGTTTGGGTCGACGTGCGTTGGATACAAGGCTTGTCCGCCCCATGTCCACTAGGCAGACAGGTGACCCAAACGGACACGAAACGGACAAAATCGATGTCCGTTTGGGTCCTTGCGTTGGAGTTGTTCTAAAACTATACTATTTATTTGGGCGGACTATTTTGTTTGTTATAAATTTTCATTTCACAATTTGTTCGCGCTGTCGACCCATATAAAAAACAGGGCGGACGTTGGGTGGGCGGTCGATCCAAATGAATAAAAAATGAACGAAATCACTGTCCGTTTAGGTCGGCATGTTGAAGTTGCTCTTAAAGACGGGCACTGTCAGCACAAGAAAATAATGCCCCAGACCCAGACTCCCAGAGGATGAGATGCGACCTGCGACATGCGCGCGCAGGAGACAGAGAGATCTCTCTAGCTCTCCCGTGAGCGAGCGGCGACGTCGCCCAGACACACGTCGAGCAAGCGAGAACAACGTGCGCGCGCCCGGACGACGTGGCGATCGCCAGGCGCCACGCTCTGCCAACCTGCCATGCATGCGTGCGTGCGCCATTAACAAACTGCGAGAGAACCAGCTAAGCTCCATACCACCCACCGCTCTCTCGTGCGTACACGAACCACAGCCAAAAAAGAAAGAAAGGAGAAGAGAAATGAACGGACGATCTACGATCTAGCTCTGAGAAAACAATATACAAAACCGCCGGGAACGTGCGCCCAGGCCACCGTACGTGCGTGCGTGCGTGCGTGCCGGTGCACGACGCACGTACGCACACGCGTCCGTACGGCGTACAGGCCCTCGAGCATGGCATGGGTCATGGCCTCACGGGCGGGTGATCACGGCGACCAGAACCATCTGCGGCCGCCGCCGTGCACGTACGCCATGAGCAGCAGCAGGTCCGAATCCAGGTCCTCCACCTCCTCCTCCTCCTCTACCGGCGGCGCCGTCAGCAGGCGGGAGCGGCAGAGCGGGCACGTGGCCGGCGGCGTCGCGAGCCACCGGTCGAGGCAGGCGCGGTGGAACACGTGCCGGCACCGCAGCTCCCGCACCTCGTCGCCCTCCTCCACGCCGCTCAGGCAGACCGCGCACTCCACCGCCGCGCCCCCGCGGTGCCGCGACACGCGCAGCTCGTGGTCCGGCTGCTCCGGCGCCGCCCTCCTGCCGCACTTCCGCGCGTGCACGGACGGCGAACTCGCCGGCCACGCGTAGTGCGCGCGCGCCAGCGCGCCCAGCCCGCGCGACGCGACCCGGACGGCCATCGCCACGAGCAGCGCGGCCACGGGCGGGAGCATGGCGGCCATCAGCAGCGCGCCCACGCTCCCCATGGCCTGGTCGATCTCGTCTGCTCTCCTCTCCTTGGTTGTTCACGCACGCACTGTACGTGTCGCCTCGTCGCTCTGCGCGTGCGTGCGGCAATGGCGAGAGCTAGCTAGGCTCGCGATATGCCGATATATGGAGATCAAGTAGGTAGCTAGGCCGAGGCCGCGCGTGCGGCACCGAGACATGGAGCGTCGATTTGACTTGGGTGACACGACGCCAGCATTCACTCCGGGCACCTCTCGTGGACAACGACGCCAGCCCAAAGGGAAAAGATAATACTCTGCTCTATGTATTGGTCAGAGCTCGCGTGATCTTGAGTTTCAATGCAACTACTACTCTATGCAAGTGTCCAGGCCCCCACCTGTTCACAAGACCATTTTTCCCTTTGAAACTGTTAGATTTTTTAAAGATTTTTTTGCCTTGTGGTGACTGGTGAGGGATTGATACACAGATCGTATTATCCGGAACAGTGGAGCTGCTCACAATCACGCACGCCAGATGCAACTTGCGTGTGGTACCTCTCAAACGCAAACGCAGGATGTAAATGCAGTGCAAGCATGTAACTTTCAATCAAAGAAACATCGACCTCCACTGGGCAATAAGTCGTGACAAATGGAAAGCTTACGGCACGCCTAGTCCGTGTGTGAGTGACAAGTGAACAAGGAGAAATTGACAAGAAAACGGACGACGGACACCAGACTACAGTCCAGAAGAAACTATAAATTAACGACTACCACAGTTCACAGCGCGCCAAGACCATGCGTACAGTAACAAATGGACAAGGATTAAGGGACGATAGGTACTCACATTATCATCTACAGTGGGGAAAGTGAAATGGTTATCAGTGTTTTCATGCAGTCGGTGTCAGATGCAAGCATTTTGCTTCACCAAAAGGTGTAATGTAACTCTCGCTTGGCCATGTAGATAGATACAGTGACAAGTGAACAAGACGAAATCGAAAACCGAAGAAAGGGACGATCCATTCACGGTGTCCTCGCCACATCACAGATTCATAGTACAGAAACTTAAGTAGGCGCGGCAAGGCCATCACAGGTTGTGATGCACGCATCGCTTTACAAAAGATACAGCAAACTTCGGTTGCATTGCAAAACAAACCACATTATCTTTTTTTCGAACCATGCAGGGGTCCTGCACGGGTTGGAAAAAAAGATACTGCGATAAAAGCATATGAACACGTCCTATGCGGCGCAGGCCATCTATATCTGCCCATAATAACAGTATAAAAGCTATATATGTCCCAAGAGCTTTTCTTTCTTTGTGCAAAGTTTCACTCCATGCCGAACTGCTTCATCGTTCTGGGGCTGCAGATGAAGTCGAGCGGCGGCTTGTAGACGTTGTCCTGTAGGATCGAGATCTGCCCCTCCTTGACAAGGATGTCTTCTTCGAGGGACTCGATCTTCTTCTTTAGAGACGCGACCTCGTTCTGCATCATGCTGGTGGTTTTGCGGAGCTGCTTCGCTTCCTGCCACGAGAGGTCCCTTTCATCGGTCACGATTTTCAGCTGTCCTCTGAGCGCGCTTAGCTCCTTGGCAGATTCTTGGAAATCCTGCTGGATCTGGTCGATGGACTCGTCTTTCTTCGAACCCTGTTAAGTGCAAAAGAATATGTAAACGAAAAATACACAGGCTGCAGATGCTCAAGGTCTTCAACATCCATCAGTAATACATAAGATATTTTCCAAATCCACCTTTTACCACTGGTTTGCTAGGGAATATAGGGATGGGATGTTACCTGAAGCTCCAAATGTTTAGCCTTGTGGGTGATGCAGGATAGTTCATCTTGGACTCTCTGGACCTCATTCCTCATGACAACTTGGATACGAAGCAAAGATGCCACATCTGACCGCAGCTGTTCAACGTCAAGTTCCTTTGACAAAAGTGCCTCCTTCAGTACTCTATTCAGAAGAGCCTCTTCTTTCAGCTTGAATTCAAAATTAACCTACATTAAGAACAAACAACAGGAAAATTGGATTGATAATACTGAAATATTTTGAGTTTTCATAAAAGTTTTTTTTACCTTGAAGTTTTCATAAAAGTTAAAGCAGCTTCTGATTTGGCTCATCTCACTAGAGATATCATATTTTAAAACTGAAGTCATGGTTTCCTAACAAAAACATTCTGAAGAGTTGCTCGACAAAAACATTATAAAGACATGTGACTCTCAAAATCAATCCATGGTTCTTGTTTTATCCAGACAGAGAAAAAAAATACAGCGGCACAATTAAACATAAGTTCTCAGGGAATGCGTGCTTTCGTACCAGATATCATATATTTTGAGTTTTCGTAAAAGTTTAAGCAGCTTCTGGTTTGGCTCATCAAATTAGAGATATAATATAAAAAATCCTAAGCCACGGTTTCCTTGTAAAAACAATCTTAATAGTTGCTCAGAGAAAAACATTACAAAGACATGTAACTCTCAAAATCAAGCCATGGTTCTTATCCCAACAGAGAATGCAACATGGCAGCATAATTAAAATTAAGTTCTCATTGGATGTGTGCTTTCGTACCTCATCTGTCTCCTCCATGAGAGGACTACCTCCAACTGCAGCCTCACCAGATCTTTCTTTCAAATTCTGCTTTTCGGCAAGCACAGCACTGGTTGCCCGCAGGCTTCGTTTCAGATTCCCGATTCCTCCTTTGATGCTCTGGAGCTCCAGTGTGTAATCTAATGCATCAATATCGCTGTCATGTTCACTTTCATGCCTCCTGCATTTCACAAGGTCCAGCAATTTGGTGCAAAGTTGGCTACTCTTATCAAGTAACGACAAGCCTTGTGTCTGCAAGTTGTCCACTTTAGCCTGAAGCTCCTGGCCAAGACGAATTGAGGAAAAGCTTGATCCATTTTCAGTGCTTTGTAGACGATTTAAGAGTGCAATGTTCTCTTGCCTAAGAGATTCTACTTCAAGACGACAAGATTGAACTTCACCTCTCAACTTCTGCTCCACTCCTGACAATCTGATGAGTTCCATCTGCATCCTATTCTTCCTCTCACTGCTGGACCAAACAGATTCCTTATCCAATTCAGCACTGAATCCCTGTCTCAAGCCAGCAATTGTTTTTTCTTGTTCATTGCATATTGTCTGTAGCCTTGCAACCACTTGGTGCAATGCCTTGTTATCACCCTCCTTATCTTTCAAGAATCCCCTGATATGCTCCTTCTCCTCTGTGGCCTTAGAAAATTGAGCATGCAACTCTATTGAAGAATTGTGGAGATTGTTGTGCTCATTTTTCACTTTCTCTAGCTCATCAGTTAGTTCCATGTTTTGCTTTTCCAAACTTGCAACCTTATCAGATGCATCAACTTTGTATGCTTCAAGAGAAGTGAGTTCTCTCTGAAATGAGACATTTTTCTCAGCAAGTTCTCTCACCCGTTCACGCAGTCTCTCTTCTTCAGATTGAAATCTCAACAGCCTGGCTGACCAATCGTTTGACCTTCTGTCAATCTCTCTCTCCAAAGTACTCTGTACTTCAGTCTTCTCCTTCTCCAGCCTTCGAGTTCTGATCTCAAGTTCTTTCACTGATTGTTTGTACTTCTCTTTGGCATTAAACCTTTCTGCAAGGCGTGCCTTAATCTGTGAAGACAATTCATCTGCTAGCTGTTTCCTGTCTTCAGTCAAACACTGAATCAACTGGAACATTTCGTTTGAGCTTAATCGCTTATATCTGGACATGTTAAGCTGATGATTGTCTCCAGAAGGAATTATAAACCTCTCTTCAATTTCTTTTGCCCTTTGAAGCAACTTATCATCAGTTTCTTGCCCTTCTGGGGCGAAATCCAAGTCATGATCATGAAAATATTGGGGGGCATCATGGATAACTTTTGAGGGTTGCATATCTTGGAAATCCTCATAGATATCTTCAACAGATGGAATGCTTTCTGATCTGTAATCTTCTAAATGTGGAAACCTCCCAAAATCATCCAGAACACTTGCATGGTTTTTACTTCCATAGGCATCCTTCGCATCCACATTTGGGTAGGTCTCAACGTTCTCTTTCATTGATTTTTGCAAAGATGGCATTGTATAATGGGGTCGAGGCGGACGTCTTGAATTCGAAACCACAGATCTAGTGGGAGAGTTCTGCCTCAGCTTCTCATTTTGGATGGCAGCCTCCTGCTCTCCATCAATGTATCGGTCTAGCACTTCATTCTTGTTCAATAAACTGCCTAGCCTCGTAGACCTGCATCGTAGGGCAACAGGAGAGGTAGGAGGGGAGTGCCCTGTTGAGCATGAATAGCATCTTGAACGAGGAGAATCAGTTTCCAGGACTGAACATGGTTTTGGAACCTTTACTGAGGATTCTCTTAAGACTGGATGCCTTTCTGGTGACCAGGCATAGTGACTGCAAGTCAATAATCAGAATGAGTTAGGTAGAACATTTCATCAGACAACTGATACAGTAGAACTGTTGTCGATACAATGGAGCTCAAACACAAGACAATTCCTTAACTATGAATTAAAGATTGAAAAAAAGGGGGCATGAGATTACATCAAGTACAAGCAATGGAGTGGTGAACGATGCCTAAAGAAAGCTGCACGTGCACTGAAACTGAACATTTTGCAAGAAGGGCCTCTGCCAAACAAATAACTGAGCATTTATAGTAATACCTCATGAGCTAAAATGAGTAAACTTGACAGATGCACATAACAAACAATCGAACATATGCTGAGGAGTTTTTATTTGCCGTTTCTTCTCTTTACTAGCATGGATCAACAAGACCATGGGGTGTCAATAACAAATACTGGTCTGATCACGGTAAAACAGCCTAGATATATGGGATTACTATGTAATCAGACTCATAACATTCCTCAAAAAAAGTTATGTAATCAGAACAACTTACTTGACATCTTCGGCCTGGTGAGGCACATCAGATTCGTCATAGAAAGAACCAGGGACATCGCCGGAGAAGCTAAAGCTCCGTTCCTTCAGGCCACTGTTGGCGGCGGCGGATGAGAACGACATGCACCTCCTGAGCTGCTTTGGATTGGCTGGCTCCTCGTTGCTCAGCCTTCCACGGCGGCTTCTCGACCTAGACATCCTTGCGCCGTGGTCATGGGACCTGGAGCTGGAGTTGCAACTACCCTCGCCTTCCTCCAGTGGCTTCTTACTCCTGTTCTTGCTCTTGCCGTCGTCGCCTGGCGTCCCATCGCCATTCCCGTCCTTCGGGGTGGGGGACCCGAAGAAAAAGAATCTTCGCATCGTTTACGGGACTGTTGTGATTTGAAAATTCAGTGTCCCACCAATGAGTCCCTGCATGGATCGGATCTTGCTCAGTAAAGAAGCAGACAGGAAAATAAATCTGACAGCAAGTTGACCTATACTGAAATAAAAACACTGGTTGATCCGCAAGCAAATTCTACAGAAGCCAGATGCTGCAGCAAATCAAAAAAATATATATATCTACAGGAAGTGGACAAGAACAAATCAACAGGGGAGTTCAGAACCAGACACGAGAGGGTGATAATCTGCGAGAGATCTCTAACCGCAACAGAGTTCCAGGAACTACGCACACCAACCCTCATGCCATTGCCGGCTGCCGCATCTAGCGAGGTCGGGCCAGGAAATTGGTCGAACAGGTTACATACACACAGGACCAACAAAGCAAGAACCCAGAATTAAGAGCCTCCGAGCAGGGAAGCACCAAACCCAACCCGGAATTCAGGAACAGCCTCGCGAACCAACCAAGAAGGAGGCTGACCGGCAAGAAACGGGGCAGGCGGCGACAGGGGGAGGGCGAGAGCGGAGGAGGACGCGCACCTGCAAGAAGGAACCGAAGGGAGGAGGGCGCTCTGCCTGCCTGCGGCGCCGGCGACGGTCGAGAAACCTCGGTGGGCGCGCTGATTGATCGCGCTCACTGATTGCTGCGATTCCGCAGCGGATTTGCAGAGGGAGCAGCGGAAAGGGGGGAGAGAATGATTGCGGACGGCAAAGCGGAGGCGAATCTCTTCCGTGATGGGAGAGTGAGGGTTTTGAAAATCGAACTGGGAAAGAGTGGGAGGAGACGAGTGTGGGAGCGGGTTTATCTGGGCCGTCGTCCTCTCGGTGGGCTGGGCCTCTTAATCTACCTCATGGGCTTCGTGTGGTCAAATGCGCGAGCTGGAGGATTCGATCCATGAGAGAGTGACTCCTACGGAAAATCCTATTTGACGCTAACTGCGACAAACTGTCGAGGGTTCACACAGGCGATCCCCCGAGCACCAGCATTGGGCCAGCCGACTATCCCATAGCGAGGCAGCCGGTTATGGGAGCCTTCCAGAAGGTTCCCTGAAACGGTTTTTGTATTTATACCGTTTAGTGGTTTTCTTTTGTGATTATTTTTTTTATTATTATTTTTCATTTCTTTTTTCGGTTCCTTTTTCTCTGTCTCTTTTTTCATTTTTTTTGTTTTTGTTTTTTGTTCCTTTTTCAGGTGCATTCTTTTCTTGTTTGCCTTTTTTTAGAATCGCAAATTTTAAAAAATGTTTAACATCTTCCAAAATTGTTCACTTTTTACATTTTCTAGATTAAAATTTTATTGATGTTTTAAAAAATTGTTTGTGTTTTTCAAAAAGTTCAGAATTTGGAAATTTGTTCATGTTTTCCAAAAAGTTTGAAGTTTTCAAATTTTGTTCATGTTTTCCAAATATTGTTTGTGATTTCAATTTTTTCTCATGTTTTCAAAAATGTTCAGAGTTTCAAAAGAAATTCATGTTTACAAAAAATGTTCGTAAATATTTTGTTCTCATTTTTCAAAATTTGTTCGTGTGTTCAAAAAATGTTCGTCAATTCCAAAATTTGTTCACCTTGAACAAAATTGTTTGCATTTTCGAAAGTATTCGGAAGTTTGAAATTTGATCACATTTTCAAAAAAGGTCAAAGTATTAAAAAATTATCATGTTTCTCGAAAACTATTCGCAACTTTAATTTTTTTTTTCATATTTTCTTGAAAGTCAGAGTTTCAAATTTTGTTCATGATTTAAAAAGTTGCTCTCATTTTTTAAAATTTCAAAATGTGTTCCAGAATTTTGAAGATTGTTCATGTTTTCAAAAAAAATCTCACAATATTGAAAAATGTTCACGTTTCAAAAACTATTTAGTTTTTTTAAATAAAAAAACGTGTTTGAAGTTTCAAAAATCATTCAAATCTATGACTAGTTGTAGTTCTTGAAGCACCGCGCTACCCATTAGTCATGAATTCTTGTTTGCTCCATTGGTATGCCGCTGCGCCTGGCAGCATAAGGTCCTGTGTTTGACTCCTATCCACAGCACTAATTTTTTGAATTTTGCATATTGCGGTCCTACTGTAGTGCTTCCCAGCCTGGGACCCGTCGGGTGTGGGTAGTCTAGGGTTTCTTCAAAGCTCGTTGGTCTTCTTCGGGCTTGTTTCGTTAGGCATGTCGGACACAGCTTCACGATCCAAGGTGTCGGCGAACTTTAGAGGTGTCGAAGATGATGGGGAAGCTAGGGCTGAAAGATGATGATCTGGATGATGTCATCTTTGGGGAAGAGGAGCTGCTAGCACCCGAGTCGATTCGTTGGATGGCTCTGTGTGGGGTTCATGTAGAAAAAACTTATAGTCAGTTTTGGTTCTACAAGGCTATGAGGGCTGTGTGGGATCTTGCACAAGAAGGGAACATCAGGCCCTTGAAAGATAATCTATATACTCTTCCATTTTCATGTTTGAGTGACTAAAAAGAGTCATGGAATTATCAAGGGCATGTCGTGATCATTGCGCCATATGATGGCTACACCAATCTGTCGCAGATCATGTTGGACATTCTAGAACTATGGGTGCAAGTTCATGACTCTAGAACTATGTTTGACGGCTTTGACTGGGAAAGTTGGGCTGGTGGTCTTCGTGGAACCTAAATCACATGACTTTGAAGAGAACTTTTATAGGGTGAGGATTAGGATTAACGTGTTCAAGCCCGTGAAAACGCCACGACCATGGTGAAGGAAAATAAGCATCTGATTTTGGATTGGATGGATTGTCATAGAAAGAACAAGGAACACCACCGGAGAAAAAAAAGCTATGTTCCTTCAAGATATTGTTAGCAGCGGCGGATGAGAACGACATGCACCTCCTGCGCCGCTTCAGAATGGATGGATCATCATTGTTTATTCTTCCACGCCGGTTTCTTGATCTAGACATCTTTGCGCCGTGGTCATGGGACCTGGAGCTAGAATTGCAACTACCCTCACCTTCCTCTAATGCATTCTTACTTATGTTCTTGCTCTTGCCATCGTCACTTGTGTCCATCGCCATTCCCGTCTTTTGGTGCGGGGGACCTACAAGAACAAAATGGAGGAGGGTGATTTGCCTACGGCACCAACAACGGTTGAGAAAATCTTGGTCAGTGCGTTGATTGATCCCGATCACTAATTACTGTGATTTTGCAGCGGATTTGTAGAGGGAATAGGGAGCTGAAAGGGAGAGCATGATTACGACAAAGGGAAGGCGAATCCTAGAGAGTGGCGGCTTTGAATCAGACTGGCAAAGGGCAATCCCTATTCGACACGACTTTGCTGAAGCTTGAACTCCTGACGCCCTAGTTTGGGCCGGCCCACAGTCACGAGGTTGTTTCATCACTTTTCTATTTCTTTTTTCTTTTTCTATTTCTATTTTTATTCTTTCGTTTTCTTTTTATTTTTTATTTCTTTTTTCATGCACTATACAAAGTTCATTGTGTATCAATATATAAATATGTTCATTGTATATTTAGGGAAATGTTCACCCTATATTATGAAAATGTTCATTGTGTATCAATATATAAAATGTTCATTGTATATTAGGAAATGCTCACCCTATATTACGAAATTGTTCATTGTGTATTTGAAAATTGTTTAGCGTATATCACAAAAAAATTCAATGTGTTTTTAAATTTTTGCTCAACATATTTTTTAATGTGTATTTAAATATTATTCATCCTATATCACAAAAATATTCATACTTTATTTTAAAAATCTTTCAGCATATATTAAAAAATGTGCAATATTTATTTGGAAAAATTCATCGCATATAAAATTTCAATTAATTTTTAGAATTTCACGGTTTTCAAAAAATGTTTGTATTTTTAACAAAAAAATGCTCACATTTCCCCAAGAAATGTTGAAAAATTTGAAGAAAATAAAAGTGGACCAGCCGCTCAACTTAGTACTTTAAACTTCGTGCTCGCCATTAGCAAACCGCAGTCACCAGCTCGAGAGAGATAGAAGATCATGATTTTTTTTGTCTCGCTAAGTTGGGTTTACGGCCTGCGATCTCACGGGCCGCGGTGCGCCTATAGATGGGCTGAATGTGCCATAAATACGAGCTGGATTAAGGCCCGCCCCGTCGCGTTGCGTCGCCGCGGTTTACTCCTCCGCGAAAATAATGGCGACCCACGGCGCTCTCCTCTCCTCCGGCGACCGGCGATGCCTATAGGCTACGGCAATGGCGCCCAGCTGTGCCTCCATATATGCTCCCCCACACACACTCGCCCTCCTCGGCCAGCTCGCCCTCTTCCCCGTCCCGCCTCCTCTCCTCCATCGCCCGCGCCGCGCCGCGCTCGTGGCCTCGTGGGGCGGAGCCGCGGAAGTACCCGGGGAAGACCGCGCGGCGCGCAGCGAATCCGGCCGTGGTCCGATTGGCTGAGGTGATTTTACTTTCCCTCTGAAGTTCTCTCTCGGGTGGAATCGTTGGATTTGCGGGTGCGCTGGGTGGAGTGCAGAGCAACTCAGTAAACACTAGTGTCAGTTGGCTTCGTGAGATGCTACTGAGTAAATATTACTCAGCTCAGCTGCTGTCTAGCTTAGCACTGCATAGTTGTGTGGATTTTCGGTGATGAATGATGGGCCTTGATGCAAACTACAGCGCTATAGTTCTGCTTTCGCCTGTTGAATCCTACCATTTGGTACTGTTCTATGGTAATAAGTTCAATTCTAACAAATAGTATTACCTCTGTCCCAAATTACTTGTCTTAGATTTGTCTAGATACGGATGTATCTACTAGACAAGTAATTCCGAACGGAGGGAGCAAAAGGTAGAGAATTCTGTCTTTTGCTTTCAATTCTAGCAGTTCAGTTAGGATGCCTTCAATTTGATTTATTTTCAGCCAAACGTGTGACACTGGTCAATCCGCTTTTACAGATGAAACAGACATAGGCGATATGTTTCACATGATGAAATTTTGGTTTCAGGATAAAGATCATTGAATGTACTGCACTTTTAGCTCTTTTAGGGGTGTCTTTTCACTTAGCTCTTTTAACTGTTGCAGCATCCAAGCGCGGTCTGCATCATCCAAACACTGCTACTCCCTCTGTAAACTAATATAAGAGCGTTTACATCACTATTTTAGTGATCTAAACGCTCTTATATTAGTTTACAGAGGGAGTACTTGCCACTGCCAACGACAGCCAGCGATCCTACAGTTAACCTCAGTGGATGTCTTTGACTTTGCATCCATGCCCTGGTAACCTCTGTGAAACTTTGTGCTCTGTTGGCTCTTCCTGCTCTTGCACTTGAACATGGGTGTGGCGTCTTCTATGATTGAAGACGACAAGGTCCTTGTGTTATGCCAGGAGAGGAAGCGTTTTGTTAGAGAGGCACTTGATGGAAGATGTGCGCTTGCATGTGCTCACCATGATTATATTGTGTCACTTAGAGATACGGGATCTCTTCTGAGAAATTGTTTTGAAGGAGAGAAGTCTCCTGCAGCTGCAAATAAGGAGGGTCGTGTTGCAGATTCAGAAGATGGTTTCGACAATCCGTCCACTGAAACTGTGGCACAGGTGCACAAGAGCCCCAATGATTTGCCTCAGATAGTGTAGCTTCAGAAAATATTGCTTCAGTAGACAGGCTCAAAGGCAAGAGGAGAATAATAGGTGTTATCACAAATGAAAATGATGAAATTCCTGCCACCCCCCTGGTTAATGTGGTCCCATCATCTGCGGCTGCTCGCACTATGGACTCCCAGAAACCTTATCCTGAAGTAAAGAATGTGGTGAAGGACTTATCTTCTTCATTTATGAAAGAGGTTGAGATATTATTCTTT
Organism: Triticum urartu; assembly: GCF_056163025.1. Taxonomy (NCBI): domain Eukaryota; kingdom Viridiplantae; phylum Streptophyta; class Magnoliopsida; order Poales; family Poaceae; genus Triticum; species Triticum urartu. The sequence goes on along the minus strand of NC_141874.1, from coordinate 61,102,976 downwards.
AGGGCATGTGATTCTTGGAAACAAGTTCCAATGATTCTGGAAGAAGATAAAATCCAGTTCCGCCCTCTACTACCTGAAGAAATAGGTTGGATATGTCAAGTAACGTACATTTGTGTTGCATGATCCATTTTTTCAGGCTCAATTTTTTTTTTGCTGCAGCACATGGATCAAAGGCATCAAAGTTTCTTGCGACATTTCTTGTTTGCTGCAGGGAGGAAGTTTCTATTCCCAAACGTAAGCTTTCTCTTTTGTAGTTGTTAGTATAACTTTCTTTCTACTATAAGTGTACAGCACTATCCTGCTTCTGTGTTAGAATATATTCAGCAGCATTTTCTGTGCATAACTGATTACCACTGCTATTCAAGTTATTTCCATCCTCTATATGTTTTAACTTCGTTTAATTTGTGCCTTGCTGTTGTTGTGGTTATTGTATTTTCCTTACTATTCTGCTGAGATCAGTTTCATATGCTAGATGCTCCCCAGGCAATTGACCTTGCTGTTATTTTTTCTTGTTTAACATTTTATTTTCTGTTGCAAAATATCAGATGTGGTCTTTCTTACCGTGAAAAATAATTTGATCATGATGGTTTAATGCAGCTCCTCCTCAAGCTGAGATAAAGTACCTTACCTGGCATAGATCAGTGTCTTCACAGCTGTCGCCATCTAAGAATCCTCCTGGAACTATTCTTGTCGTCCATACATCGACGCTAGATAGGTTGTATGCATGGGAGACAAAGCTTTATGACGAAGTTAAGGTAATAGCCTGCTACTCAATGTGCACGCTTTGAATATTGGTGCATGTTCCCCGTTTCTGTTTGCCTGTAGCAGTCCCTCTTCCCCTTCCTTTTGAGCATAATGAAATATGTCTTGATTCTTATGACTTACTATTGTGAGTTGTGACTGCCTTTACTGGAACTCTCTACTGCATTTCGTGTACCAAATACTTGTTTATGGAGAACAACATTCTATTTGTCAATTTTTTGTTGTTGTAATTGTATAGGTTTTCCAGATGTCACTTAATTCTTTTTAGATAGTGTAAGAGACAATTGCACGCAACCAAAATTTATTAGTGTCCTGAAACGAAGAAGGTCGAAACTACTAAGCTTCCATATATGACTTGCAGTTACGCGGCCTGTTGCCGTTTGGTAACGCCAAGTGTGATTCTGCTTTCAGGCCAGTAGCTCCATCTGCAGGAAGTATGATGAGAAATGTAAACAACTGAGAGACCAGGAGTCGCGAGGGAAAAAAACTAATCATTACCGATTTTACCCCTGCTGCAGTAGAAGACTTGCATTCCAGAATCCCAGTGGCTATTCAAAAGATAGACTTCATTTCGATGAACATAGAAGATCTAAGGGATAAAGAGCTTCAAGCCTTCAACCGCAGCTGGATGAGCTAATTGAGAGGTGTGTTTGTCCATTTCAATTTTTCATAGGAAAATTTGCACTGGGAGACCATGGCGGATTAGTATGCAGTGCATCATAATTTGCACTTGGTTGTGTGCTATCTGCCTTTTCCTGCAGTCTCACCATGATATGGGCAACCATGCTCCAGTGCCATCGGCATCAACACGGGATCATCAAGTCACTATCCAGCAGCTGCAAATTACAAATACCATTCGACTCCGACTCTCATTGCCAAACCGTAGCTCTCCTCTCCGCTGAGCTCGGAAAACTACGGTTAAACTTACAAAACTGGATCTCATCCCACAAGGCCTACCTGCGCAGCATAAACCTGTGGCTGCACAAGCGTATGAAACCTCTGAGGAAGAAGAAGAGCTCCAGGAAGCAAAACGCAGCCGCCGTCGACGTCTCGCTGGCGGAGTGCGCCGTCGCGCCCATGTTCGCCGCCGGCGAGACCTGGATGAAGCTGCTGGACGATCTGCCGACCGAGGACCTGGAAGAGGCCATCGAGTGTCTTGTTGCCGGTATAAGCCGCCTTCTGCCACGCCGTTTGGATCAACGCCTGGACGAGACGGTAAAAGATGGTGAAGCGGAGCAAGAGGTTCCTAGAGACGATGCCGCTGCCGATTTAAGATCGATCCTCGTGGTGTTCGTCGACAAGCTTGAGGCATTTTCGGAAGTTTCAGTGCAGAAATACCTCGATCTGCAGAGAGGCGTCGGTGCGGCTAAAGACAGGCTTGTGAGAGAGGCTTGAAGCAGTGACTGCAGGTGTATAGTATCCCGGCTGGGTTAAACACTGCGACCTCATCCTTGTCGAGTTTCAAGTAAAAGTAAATAAATGGTTGTTCCTCGTGTAAAATCTGAACCTTGCTCGTTGTGACCAAAATCTGTAAAATGTGACCTTGCTAGCTGTGAGACAGCAGAGTTAGAAGGCAGCATGGTTTGAAATGCCGATGTGGATGTAAACATGCAATGGGCGTGATGTGATCCTGTAAATATAAATGCAACGGGTGGAGAATAGCGTTTTGGAGGTCGAGCTTCATGGAGCCCTTTATTTTTGAAAAATTCAAATTTGAACTTTTATGTTTCAAAAAATTCTAAAAAAATATATATGTGTATGTAAGGATGTAACCCACATGTGTGTAAAAATTCATGATGAAATACCTTGAGTTGCGACCTGTACAAAAAAGACAAATTCATGACCCGTGAGGATGAATAGTATCATGTGTTAAACAGCCTCAAATTTGTTGTTTTTACACAGCCCTCATTTCAACGTATTTTGCCCTGAAAGTTTACACACATGTGTATTATGCCTTCATGTATATCTGTGTTTTTTCAGATTTTTTTGAATCATAAAAATATGAAATTTGGTTTTTGAATTTGGAGGCCTCATTGGAGCTCGGTCACCAAAAGGGATTTCCGCAATGGGTGTTGCTATGTTTGTCTACCAGAGTAGAAAGTCGGCACAAATGCTGTGCAAGTGCAGTGCAGTGCAGTGCGATCTTATCTTGTTGGAGATGGCGTGGCACACAGTGCCGGATCCGTCAGATGGGGCAGGCTGAAAGGTTCAACCCGTTGACATTTGACACAGTTGACAGGCTAACAAACGGCACGTACGTACGCATACGCATGCGTATGCATGCATGAAATTGAGCAGCAACCAGTCAGCCTAGCATTCAAGCGAGCCTGGCTGCCGCCACAGTTTGGTCCTTGGCTACGCCTGCGACTATTCTATTGGTAAGGCCAACTTCACCGCGCAACCCTATCCTGTCCGTTCCCGTCCGTTTAGGGTAAAAGGGACAAACGAGACGGTCCAGCGCGCGGCTGTAAACGGACTTTTGTCTGTTTTGTCCGCTTTCAACTCATCCGTGGCCCAAGTTTGCGCCGTTTTTGAGGTGAAACGGACACCACGCGGACGCGCCGGTCGTCTGTGCGTGTCCTCCCCTGGCCCGCCTGTCGGTGGCACAACGCAGGCATTTTTCTATCCGCCCCCCTCCCTCCCTTCGGCCGCACCCCCTCCACTCTTTCCCACTCTTCCCCTCGCCGTCGCCGCAGCCGCCGCTGCCATTGCAGCCGTGCAGTTCGGATGCGAGCTCGCCCAACCCCTTCCCCTCGGCGCCGCCGAGCTACCCAACCACGGCCACCTGGTTTGCGCACCCGCCGGGCGGTTTTGGGGCGGATCCGGTCGGTCTTGAGCTCGGCCGGCTGTGGGAGGCCGGGCCGTGCCATGGACTGGCCGGGCACCTCGCCGGAAGGCCCTGGCAGGACCGCAAGGCCACATGCAGGCAGTGGCTCCTCCTCTAGCCGCTCGGATCTGCATCGTCGGTGGTCCGCCGGCAGATACACGAATGGCGGCCGGCCGGGCTCCGTGCTTGCCCAAAAGCTCGCCGGCGCACCGTTGTCACTCATTAAGTGCGACCACTGCCAAAGGATGGTCGTGCGCCGCGTGTCTACAACGCCGGAACATCCCGGATGGGTGTTCATCAAGTGCTTAAACGATGGGTATGCACTTTTTTTAGCTTCGGTTTGTGCTCTAGATTTGACTAGTTGTGCTAACTTCAAATTTTGTTGTGTAGAATGGATGCAAGTTTTGGTATTGGAAAGAAGAGTACATCGATATATTGATAGAGCAAAATTTAGTACATGTTCGTGCACTTTTAGCTAGCATAGAGGCTGTAAATGAGACAAGTGCACTTGTTGCTAGATTAGAGGCTAGACACGAGACTAGGTGTGAGGAGGAAGCAACATCTACATCTGACTTGAAGAAGAAAGGAGGATGCCAGATTGAGCCTCCTCCTCCACAGATCAACAACGAGTGTATCGAGAAGGCCCTAACCCAACTCAAGGGAGCAGTTATGGAAATTTGGTATCTTGTGGTTCTTGTTTTTTTGGTCTTGCTTTACTAGTCAAAATGTGATGATGTATTTTTCATGTACCAAAAATGAATGATGAAATAAAGTTAAGGACTTGCAAAAAAATAATACGCGGCTGGGATGCGTCCGCACGCTGGGCGCACGACCACCGCATCCCAGAATACGCCCGGACACGACTCTAAATCTCTACCCAAATGAACAGAATTCGGACAAACGGACGTCCATTTGGGGTCGTGCGATGGAGTTGGCCTAAAAAGGGAGGAATCAAAGGCACGCATCTGACCTCCGGGAAACGAACAAGCACGTTGGTCGAGCTACCAGCAGATTCCTGACTGTGTGGGATAGGATCATAAGACTAGGAGGCATCCATGGGAAAGGACAAACGGTAGCTCAGCCCCACGCCCAAGTCAAAAGCTCACTGCAACATGACACTATTTTGCATCGCGCTCGCCATGATGCCTCCACGGCGGTGCAACATGCTCCTTTCGTTTCTCACCATGTCCACGCATCTGGAAAGAAGCGCATATCAGGCGAACATAAGAGCAACTCCAAAGGGCTGACACATTTTGTCCGCTTGTGTCTGTTTGGATTGGTGTGGATAAAAGTGACGGCCCAACGCACCGATCTAGACCCAAATCATGTTTGCGTCGCGTTCGCGCAGACGCATTTGTGGTCCAAATTTGCGCCCCAAATGCGTCGGTGCGGACGCCGAACGGACGCTTCGGGCACCTTCCCCTGTCCGCCGCGTCCCCACATGGCGGTCGTCCAACTACCCGCTGCCCACGCGGTTAGCTTAATTTATGACGACGGGCCCATGCGTCAGCGACGGCGCTAGTCCTTTTTTAAGCCAACCGTGCTGCGGGGCCGTCCTCATCCAAACTCGACGTCCACATCTGCCATCCTTTGCCCCCTCGTCGCCGGCAAATCCTAGTCACCACAACCACAACAAGATGGGCCTCTTCTCCGGCGCCAGCGGCAGCAAGGCCAAGGGCAAGTCCCCCGCCACCCCTTTCCTCCTGCCTCCGCCGGCGCGGGCGCCTCGCCGGCAGAGGCAACGCGTGAACGTGCCAGTGCACTAGGCGGAGTGGCACTGGCAGCACCGCCAGCCTCTGCCCTATCCCGACGTGACGTTGTCGCACGACTGGCATCTAGATCCAGATAGGATCCCAGTGCCGGCGGCGCCGCGGTCGGCTCGTGCTCACGCGGAGGAGGTGTGGCGCCGGCGGGCGCTGCTGACGCCGGAGCAGCGCCGCGACCCCGCCTACGCAACCGACTCGCCCAACTGGGCGAGGTGGTTCGCCTTCGAGCACAAGGAGGCGAGGCGACGGGGCGTGCGCGAGGTCGACCGAAGGTCGCCGCCACCGGCGCTCGTCGTCCGCGAGGAGGACCAGGCGGCGGAGGACGCCTACCAGGCGGCCCTTGCGGCCGTCTGCCAGGAGAGCGAGGAGGACGAGCGGCGCAGGGCGGAGGCGGAAGAGGAGGCTCGGTACGAGGCGGCAATGGCGCAGGCCCTTGCCCTCTCCGTGGCGGGCGACAGCGTGGTGCCGCCGGTGGCCCCGCCGTCCCCCATCAAGCCGGAGCCAGAGCGGGAGCCGTCCCCCATCGAGCGCTACTCCAGGACGGGAGTAGTGCGCGAGTGGGTACGCACGCTGCCGGTCTGGATGGGAGCGACGCCGGCGCAGGAGCAGGCGTACCTCGAGCAATGGCGCAAGATCAGGGTGGCCGAGGAGCGCCGCGACGGCGAGTACCTCGAGATGCTCGAGCGCGACCTGTCGTGGTCCTAAGACTGACAGTAGAATGGGGGGTAAGTATGAGGAGGCAAGATCCTAGCTATGGAGGAGTTGTACACGCGAGTTTTACGAGTTCAGGCCCTTCTCGGAGGAAGTAACAACCCTACATCTCGGTGCCCTGAGGCGGTCGACTGGATTATATGTATGTGTGAGTTTATAAAAGATGCGAACCCTTGTGCCGGAGGAGGAGGGTGGCTTATATAGAGTGCGCCAGGACCCCAGCTCCCCTCCGTTACACAGGGTTCAATGCTCATAAAGGAAAGGTGTTACTGGTAACGTCTACAGTAAAGTGTCATAACGCTATGGTTTAAGTCCTGACCGTTGCAGAGTGGAGGGTTCCTCATCTTCTGGTGGTCGAGTGTCTTCAAGGAGGTCGAGTGAGCGCATCTCCACGGTTGAGTGGATGATGATTTCTCTTCGACTGCTTCTGATTCTTTATAGAGATGTCCTTGGGGAGGGTATGTTGGACAGGTCCATGACCCTACCCTAGGTACATAGCTTCATCATTAGCCCCCGAATGGATCAGGATTTGAGTGAGGAAGGGGTTGAGAACACTTCCGACCCACTCTTTGTGCTATGAATATGCCTTGTCCTAGAACAATGAGTTGAGGTGACGACGTCGACTCCTTTCTCCATTGCCTTGGTCCATTCTTGGTTGTTGTCGAGTGAACTTTCATGGTAAAATTCCGAATGATGATGTAGAGGGTGTTTGTCTTCAGTCTGACTGGTTGTTCTGCTCTTCGCGGATCTCGCGGGATTCGAATTTTGGGAAGTGCGCCAGACGGGCGGGACCGAGGTTATCGGGACGGATTAGGCAAGTCTCCTCGATCCCCGCGCCACCTTTTTCACCACGTACTGCGCGCGCGACTGTTGCGGGATTTGTTTAGATCGCTTGGGTCCACCAGTCAGCCACTCGGTGAAAGGCCTTATAAAAGGTCTCGGGCCAGGCCTCTGCTCTGCATGCTCCCATTCTCTCTTCTCTTTCTCCCGATCCCTCCGCCACTCTCGCTTCCGCCTCGTTGCCGGACCTCTGCTCGAGCTCGATCCGCCACCATGGGGAAGGAGAAGACGGCGGCGATGGAACGCGCGAAGAAGGCGACCGCGAAGGCGAAGGGCAAGCGGACCAGCCGGGGTGGATCCTCGTCGAGGTCCGGCCTGCCGGCGGGCTGGATCCAGGGCGACTGGATCCGCTCGGCAATCACGCAGGACGACCTCGACGACTTGGTGGAGGGGGGATTGATCCCTCACAAGTCGGCTCGGCTCCCGGAGGACGAAACCGAGCCGCAGCCTAGAGAGGGTGAGTGTGTCCTCCTCGCCACCCACATAGATCGCGGATTCTCACTGCCTCCCCACCCTTTCTTCTGGGGTTTTTTTGAACTTCTTTGGGGCTCAGCTCCACCATTTCACCCCGAACACCATAGTCTATTTGGCCGCTTTTGTGTCCATGTGCGAAAACTTCTTGGGCTGTCGACCGCACTGGGGGTTTTTCAAACACATCTTCACTTGCCGCTTCCAGTCGGTCAAAAAGGCCAAGTCGAGTGACAAGAGGACGCGGGTGATCCAGATGTGCGGTGGTCTGGGGATCCAGATGAGGAGCAAGAGTACCTTCCCAGCCATGATCCTTCCTGACTCGGTCCGGGGCTGGCAGTCGACTTGGTTCTACTGCAAGGATCAGCCGACCCCTGGCCAGTCGACTGGACTTCCTCCTTTTTCCTTGGCTCGAGTGGAGAAGCCTGCTCCCCTGAAGGTAGTTCCAGAAGAGAAGGCGCAGGTCAAGGTGCTGGTTGAACGGGTCATCCAGCTTGTCCGCGACGGAGTGACCGGGATGGATCTGCTGGAGGTCTTTCTCGGTCGACGCATCCAACCTCTTCAGGCGCGCGATCATCCGATGTGGATGTACTCTGGGCTCGAGGATACCACTCGGATCCACCCGAAGGAGGTCAGCGAGGATATCTTGGAGAACTGGTTGAGGGGAATCACTGGCAACAAAGACAACCCTCGGGGGTCCAGGAGGGTGATTCCATTCGACAACTCGCACCAGCCGGAGCAGGTATATTTCTGTTTTATCAAGTATCTTTCTGATTCACCATGTGGTGTCTTGTTTGTGGTCGATTGAATTTCCTTTGATTGTTATCCTTTCAAGCCCTCACCGAAATGTACTCGATGCCCAACGGAGTGCAGGACCCAGGCGCTGAGGAAGAAGGGAGCGAGGAGCATTCGGAAGCCGAGGAGGACGAGGAGAGCGATGAATCGACTGATGAGGGAGAAGTCGACTCGCCTCCTCGCAGGGAGAGGAGGTCCAAGCACACACATGACCCGGCAAGCGCTCCGGACTTGGTGGCTGCGCCGATCGGGCAGTCCTCGAAGCGCCCTAGGACGTCTTCCCTGACGCCGACTGAGAAGGCTCCAAAGCAATCCAAGGTCGCACCGCTTCCAGCGCCGAAAGTGCCGAAAGCCATCTCTTCCAAACCGCTCAAAGTTTTGCCCCAGATCAAAGTGACCGTTCCTACTATCTCCGGGTAACCATCTGACTTGTCATTTATGTGGATTCGATTAACTGGGTGTAACCGATTGAATGCGGGCCTTTGCAGTGCTGCTACGTCAGGGACCTCTTCATACCAGTACCGGGACGAGGAAATGGAGGATGCGGTAACCTCCAACCCAGGTATAAACTCTTATGATTTCGATTCCTGATTCTTTTAGGATCGAGTGGTTCACTTGGGGTCGAATGATCTGTCTTGCAGCTCCACCCAACATCATTGATCTTCCGGATGACGATGAAGATGTGGCTCCTAAGCCTAGGAAGAGCAAGAAGGTAGCAGCTGGCAGGTGGCTCGGCAAGAACCAACTGCAACGCCTCCCGTCCGTCAAGCTGAAGACGCGGGTAGGGCCACTGTGACGTTCGCTGCACCCTTGTCGAGTGGGCATCCCACACGGTTGACCATGCCTGTGGTTCCTTCGACTATCCAACTCCACGCCACGGAGCTTCAAGCAGCCGCACCTGGGTTGTCAGCACACTTTTTCACCAGCTACCCCGTCCCAGACAACCAGTCGGAAGCGGCTGCGGAAGCCATCCGACAGGCTGATATGATGATGGAGCGGGTGAAGATAGTGCACGAGAGCAGTCAGGCTGCCTACGACGCTAGTGCCGCCCTTCGGGCCAATGTCCAGGTGAGTATACTTTCCGACTGCTTTTGTTCTCGAAAAATCTTCTTCTGCACAATCTGTTGTTGTTTGCGTATAATTAGAGCACCCACTGGGTGTCGCTATCATTTTTGGTAACTTTGTTCTTCCACTCGGTCTGGGCGAGTGGGACCAGAACTGGTGGGGGCACGCTAAGTGCACCCACTGGGTGTAGTCCCCGAGACCGCGGTCGACTGCTAGCAGTCGACTGTGGTCTGAGTTCTTCTTTCTTGACGGTGCAATTGTTCTCTCTTTTTTTTACCCCTTGCACTCGACTCCGGCGGGCCGGTCGAGTCGGATCAGAACCGGTGGGGGCACACCAAGTGCACCCACTGGGTGTAGTCTCCGAGACCGCGGTCGACTGCTGGCAGTCGACTGGAGTCTGATCTGCCTTTATTGCCCACTTCTTTAGGTTTTATTCACTCGGAAATGAACTGCCTTCGAACCTATCGATTGATCTGTCTCTTACCTCCTGCAGAAGTCTTGTACTCTTATCTCCAAGTTTGCCAAACTCGAAGAGAAGCAGAGGCAACTCAACTTAGACTTGGAATTGGCTCAACAAAATCTGAAAAAAGCTCAAGACGAGGCCGCTGGTATGGAAGGTAACTGATTGCCGACTGAATTTCAATATATCTCTTTGATCTCTTCTTTGATTCGATTACTTCTTTTGCAGAGAAAATGAAGTTGGCTCTGGACAAGAAGGACTCGGACCTCGTCGCCGTGCAAAAAGCAGCCCAAGACAAAACCGCTCTCGCAGACAAGAAGCTTGCTTCAATCGGAACGCTTGAAGGAGAGGTGAATAAACTGAAATCTTGTCTTAATGAAGCTAACCGTGAAGTGACCAGCCTGAAGAAGGACAAGGTCGTCCTGAACGAAAAGTTGGAGTCTGCGATCCGCAAGAGGAATGACACAAAAGCTTATCTGAGGACCCTCGCCAAGAAGCTTTATCTCGCGCTGGAAGGTATTTCTTTTAATCCGACTGTGTTGATGCTTGCAATCGGATTTGCTCGGTTGATGGACTGACTTTTGGCCGCAGAACTCTGCCATGACTTCGACGAAGAAACTAGAAGGGTCGAGACGGGTCTGGACCCTATCGCTTCCCTAGTCTGCGACGAAACTGCGATGAACGTGCTCCGACTGGAGTCCCGTATCGCCAGCGCCACAAGCTACCTCGCACACCTGAAGGAGGTTGTCTCTCGAATCAACTCGACGCTTTGGCCGGGGGCGACGCTTTAGAATGATCTGGAATCTCTGATGACTCAACTGAACGAGATCCCTGACCGAGTGCAAGAATGGAAGAAATCCTCCGCCCGGTGTGGTGCTGATGTGGCGCTGTCCCTGGTGCGAGTCCATTGTAAGGAGGCTCATGAAGACAAGTTGGCTGCGATCAAAGTCGCTAACACCAAAAAGCACGACTTCCAGTCCTTCATGGAGACTTTCATTGCTGCCGCCACTCGGATCGCTGATGGGATCGATCTGGACTCATTCGTGGAGCCTGCCAGCCCTCCCCCGGCCGAGTGAAAAATCTTATGAAGCTTGGATACGCTTTAAATTTGCCTCGGAATGCCGAGTGGTTTCTGTAACCGTTAAACTCCTTCGGGCTTGGTGCCCGAGTACTTTCGATTTGCTGCTTGGAACTTTTATAAGATTTATCTGAATTTGGTTTATCTCCGAATGTGCTTGTGTTTGCCTTCGGATGGACTTTTCTCACTGCACCTCGTCGTCCTTGCGGATAGGGATGGAGTGGACGTTATATTTGTGCCACAGCTCTGAAGGAGAAGGTTGCAGTCGACCTGCACCTCGTCGTCCTTGCGGATAGGGATGGAGCGGACGTTGTATTTGTGCCGCAGCTCCGAAGGAGAAGGTTGCAGTCGACCTGCACCTCGTCGTCCTTGCGGATAGGGATGGAGCGGACGTTGTATTTGTGCCGCAGCTCCGAAGGAGAAGGTTGCAGTCGACCTGTACCTCGTCGTCCTTGCGGATAGGGATGGGTCTCAAACTTAGGCGAGTACTGGACTGCAACTAAGCCCCCGAGTGGGAGGATTGCTCTCCACTTGGTAGGATTTCTTCAAACTTAGGCGAGTGCTGGACTGCCGTTAAGTCTCTTAGTGAGAGAACTTAGGCGAGTGCTCGACTGCAGCTAAGCCCCCGAGTGAGAGGATTGCTCTCCACTCAGTAGGATTTTTTCAAACTTAGACGAGTGCTGGACTGCCGTTAAGCCTCTTAGTGAGAGAACTTAGGCGAGTACTCGACTGCAGCTAAGCCCCCGAGTGGGAGGATTGCTCTCCACTCGGTAGGCAAACTTAGGCGAGTGCTGGACTGCCGTTAAGCCTCTTAGTGAGAGAACTTAGGTGAGTACTGGACTGCAGCTAAGCCCCCGAGTGGGAGGATTGCTCTCCACTCGGTAGGATTTTTCAAACTTAGGCGAGTGCTGGACTGCCGTTAAGCCTCTTAGTGAGAGAACTTAGGTGAGTACTCGACTGCAACTAAGCCCCCGAGTGGGAGGATTGCTCTACACTCGGTAGGATTTTTTCAAACTTAGGCGAGTGCTGGACTGCCGTTAAGCCTCTTAGTGAGAGAACTTAGGCGAGTACTCGACTGCAGCTAAGCCTTCGAGTGGGAGGATTGCTCTCCACTCGGTAGGATTTTTTCAAACTTAGGCGAGTGCTGAACTGCCATTAAGACTCTTAGTGAGAGAACTTAGGCGAGTGCTCGACTGCAGCTAAGCCCCCGAGTGGGAGGATTGCTCTCCACTCGGTAGGAATTTTTCAAACTTAGGCGAGTGTTGGACTGCCGTTAAGCCTCTTAGCGAGAGAACTTAGGCGAGTGCTCGACTGCAGCTAAGCCCCCGAGTGGGAGGATTGCTCTCCACTCGGTAGGAATTTTTCAAACTTAGGCGAGTGCTGGACTGCCGTTAAGCCCCCGAGTGGGAGGATTGCTCTCCACTCGGTAGGAATTTTTCAAACTTAGGCGAGTGTTGGACTGCCGTTAAGCCTCTTAGCGAGAGAACTTAGGCGAGTGCTCGACTACAGCTAAGCCCCCGAGTGGGAGGATTGCTCTCCACTTGGTAGGAATTTTTCAAACTTAGGCGAGTGCTGGACTGCCGTTAAGCCCCCGAGTGGGAGGATTGCTCTCCACTCGGTAGGAATTTTTCAAACTTGGGCGAGTGCTGGACTGCCGTTAAGCCTCTTAGTGAGAGAACTTAGGCGAGTGCTCGACTGAAGCTAAGCCCTCGAGTGGGAGGATTGCTCTCCACTCGGTAGGATTTTTTTGAACTTAGGCGGAACGGATTCGCGACTAAGCCCACCCACTGGGGGATTTCAGAAGTAAATAAGAACAACACAATCAAATGAGAGAACTGTAAGCTCTTGTCTTTGATAAACGAATTACAAAAGGTGTTGCTTATTACATTTTATTCGAACGAGTGTTTAAGTATAAAAGGGGCGGAGCAGCTCTGCGTTCCAAGCCCGTGGCTCGTCTTTCTGATGCTCGATACTGTAAAGATGGTATGCTCCATTATGGAGAACTTTGGTGACGATGAAGGGGCCTTCCCAAGTTGGAGCGAGCTTGTGTGGTTTCTGCTGATCCACTTGAATAACCAAGTCTCCTTATTGAAAGGCCCGACCCCTCATATTCCTGGTCGTGGAATCGACGCAAATCTTGTTGATAAATGGTCGAGCGGATCAAGGCCATCTCTCTTTCCTCCTCTAAGAGATCGACTGAATCTTGTCGGGCCTGCTCTGCTTCTGCTTCAGAGAAGAGTTCAACTCGGGGTGCATTGTGGAGCAAGTCACTTGGCAGAACAACTTCGGCTCCATAGACTAAGAAGAAAGGCGTTCTTCCAGTCGACCGATTAGGAGTTGTCCTTAAACCCCACAGAACTGACGGAAGTTCATCAATCCAAGCACCTGCTGCGTGTTTGAGATCACGCATCAGTCGGGGTTTCAGTCCTTTGAGAATTAGGCCATTGGCTCTTTCTGCTTGTCCGTTCGACTGCGGGTGAGCAAAAGAAGCATAGTCGACTCGAGTGCCCTGAGAGGCGCAGAAAGCTCTGAACTCATCGGAATCGAAGTTTGATCCATTGTCCGTGATGATGTTGTGTGGGACTCCATATCTGAATGTCAATTCTCTGATAAAATTGACAGCGGTGCTAGCGTCAAGGTTCTTGATAGGTTTAGCTTCGATCCATTTGGTAAACTTGTCGACTACAACGAGCACGTGAGTGAAGCCGCTTTTGCCGGTTCTCAGCAGTCCAACCATATCCAGTCCCCAAATAGCGAAGGGCCAGACAAGGGGGGTGGTCTTCAGGGCTGACGCTGGCTTGTGAGACATATCGGAGTAAAATTGACAGCCTTCGCATCTGTCGACTATATCTTTTACCATCTCATTTGCTCGTGGCCAATAGAATCCATCTCGGTATGCTTTAGACACGATGGCCCGAGAGGACGCATGGTGACCACAGGTCCCCGAGTGGATGTCATTGAGGATCATTCGACCTTCTTCTGGTGTTATGCACTTCTGACCGACTCCAGTCACACTTTCTATGAACAGCTGCCCTCTTATCACAGTAAAGGCCTTGGATCGACGGACGATCTGTCGAGCTTCTTCTTCATCCTATGGGAGCTCTTTCCTGAGGATGTACGCAATGTAGGGCACCGTCCAGTCGGGAGTAATGGCCAGAACCTCCATGATCAGGTCGACCATAGCTGGGACCTCGACTTCATTCGGATCCGTGGCGCTCTTAGGTTGTGGAGGCTCTTCAGTGAAAGGGTCTTCCTGAACTATCGGCGTGTGAATATGCTCCAAGAACACATTGCTGGGAATGGCTTCTCTCTTGGAACCTATCTTTGCCAATTCATCGGCTGCTTGATTTTTCAATCGGGGGATGTGGTGGTGTTCTAACCCCTCGAACTTCTTCTCAAGCTTTCTCACCGTGTTGCAGTAACCAGTCATGGCTGGACTTCTGATGTCCCACTCCTTCATCACTTGATTAACTACCAAATCTGAGTCGCCATAGATCATGAGGCGACGGACGCCGAGTGAGATGGCCATGCACAACCCATACAGGAGTGCTTCATATTCTGCTTCATTGTTGGAGGAATCAAAGTGAATCTGAAGGACATATCTGAGCTTGTCTCCTCGGGGGGATACCAGAACTAATCCAGCACCAGAACCGTTCAACATCTTGGATCCGTCAAAGAACATGGTCCAGTGCTCAGAGTGAACTTGAGTCGGCAGTTGCTGTTCGATCCACTTGGCGAGAAAATCTGCTATTGCTTGGGACTTGATAGCTTTCTTTGCCTCAAACTTGATATCCAAGGGAAGGAGTTCAATCGCCCATTTTGCCACTCGACCAGTTGCATCCCTGTTGTGCAGAATCTCTGACAATGGAGCGTCGCTGACGACTGTAACAGAGTGATCTGAGAAGTAGTGTGCAACCTTCTTCGTGGTCATGTAAATTCCATAGACAAGCTTCTGATAGTGAGGATATCTCTGCTTTGACGGGGTCAAGACTTCAGAAATATAATAAACTGGGCGTTGAACTTTGTACGCTTTTCCTTCTTCTTCTCGCTCGACCGTAAGTACTGTACTGACGACTTTTCCAGTGGCTGCTATATAAAGCAATAGAGGCTCTTTGCTGATTGGAGCAGCAAGCATCGGCTGGGTGGAAAGAAGGGATTTTAGCTCTGCAAATGCTGTATCAGCTTCTGGAATCCACTCGAACTTATCTGATTTCTTCATCAGTCGGTAAAGAGGCAGCGCCTTTTCACCGAGGTGAGAAATGAATCGACTTAGGGCGGCCAAGCAACCAGTAAGCTTCTGGACATCATGCACACGCACAGGGCGTTTCATTCGGAGTATAGCGCCTACTTTCTCTGGGTTAGCATCGATTCCTCGTTCGGAAACAAGAAGACCGAGTAACTTGCCGCCTGGAACTCCAAACGTGCACTTTGATGAATTGAGCTTGATATCATACCTTCAGAGGTTGGCAAAGGTTTCAGCGAGGTCGGTCAGCAGGTCGGAACCTTTACGTGACTTGACCACAATGTCATCCATGTATACTTCCACATTCTGACTGATCTGAGTGAGCAGGCACTTCTGAATCATCCGCATAAATGTGGCTTCGGCATTCTTCAAGCCGAATGGCATTGTGACATAACAGAAGCACCCAAACGGGGTGATAAAAGCTGTCTTTATTTCGTCGGGTCCGTACAGACAGATCTGGTGGTACCCAGAGTAGGCGTCCAAAAAGGACAAACGCTCGCACCCAGCAGTCGAATCGACTATCTGATCGATGCGAGGGAGAGGGAAGTGATCTTTCGGGCAGGCCCGATTGATATGCTTGAAATCGATGCACATGCGGAGTGAGTCATCTTTCTTTGGGACCATGACAACATTGGCTAACCACTCGGAGTGGTAAATCTCTCGGATAAACTCCGCCGCCAAAAGCCGAGCCACCTCTTCGCCGATTGCTTTTCTTTTCTGGACGGCGGACCGTCGAAGATGCTCTTTGACTGGTTTCACTTTCGGGTTGACTTGCAAACGATGCTCAGCCAGTCCCCTGGGAACACCTGGCATGTCAGAAGGCTTCCATGCAAAGATGTCCCAGTTCTCACGGAGGAACTGGATGAGCGCTTCTTCCTATTTGGAGTCGAGTGTGGTTGAAATGTGGGTCGGAGCCGCATTGGAGTCCGTCGGGTGAATGTGAACAGACTTCGTCTCGCCAGACGACTGGAATGCTGAATCTGTGGCTGGCTTCTTGGCTCGCAGCAAGTCACTCGGGTCTGCATTTTTCTGGTATTCTTGCAATTCTACCACGGCCATCTGGGCATCGGCGATCTTTGAGCCCTTCTGGAAGCACTCTTCCGCCTTTTTCCGATTACCAGAGATAGTGATCACTCCTCTGGGAACAGGCATCTTCAGTTTGAGGTACACGTAACAAGGTCGAGCCATGAATCGTGCATAAGCTGGCCTGCCTAGAATTGCATGATACGCACTCTGAAAATCCACAACTTCAAACGTCAACTTTTCTTTGCGGTAATTTTTGGCATCACCGAAAACCACGTCGAGTGCAATCTGACCGAGGGACGCAACCTTCTTGCCTGGAATGACCCCATGAAACACATATGGCTTTCGCTGAGTCTGGACATCGGAATGCCCATTCCTTTCAACGTTTCTGCATACAGAATGTTCAGGCCACTGCCACCGTCCATCAGGACCTTTGTCAGTCGAGTGCCTTCGACCACCGGGTCGACCACCAGCGCTTGCCTCCCAGGGGTGACGATGTGCGCTGGATGATCAGACTGGTCGAATGTAATGGCAGTCTGTGACCATTTCAAGTAACTGGGTGTCACCGGAGCGACCATGTTCACTTCTCTGTTGATGACTTTCAATCGATTTTTGCTTTCAACATCAGCAAAAATCATCAGAGTGGAATTCACGTGAGGATAACCATCATCATCCTCTCCTTCACTCTCAGCCTTGCCTGCCTCCTTCTCCTTTTCCTTGGATTGTTTCTCTCGGAACTGCTGGATCAGGAGCCGACACTGTCAAGTGGTATGCTTTGGGAAAATGAAATTATCTTCTTTGTCTTTTTTGGTGTGGATATGGCACGGGAGATCCAACACGTCATTTTCATCTTGATTTTTTTACTTTCTTGGGGTTCCACGGCCCTTTGGGCTTCCCCTTGAACTTTCCTTGGACCACAGCCAAGGCTTCACTCGGAGCAGCTGGTTCGGCCTTGCGTTTCTGTTTCCGACTGGAGTTCCCTCCTCCGGCTTCGTGGGTGACTGCTTTGTGCTTGCCACTCCGGAGTCGCTCTTCCTCTTCACCATTGGCATACTTGGTGGCAATTTCCATCATCCGAGTCAGGGTCATGTTTCCTGTCCGACCGAATTTCAGATTCAACTCCTGGTACCTGACGCCTTCCTTGAAAGCACAAATTGCCTGATAATCAGACACATCTTCTACCGTGTGGTGTAGGGTGATCCACCTCTGGATATAATCCCTTAAAGTTTCATTCGGTTTCTGGACGCAACACTGTAATTCTGTCAAACCTGCTAGCCCTTTGCAAGTACCCTCAAACGTTCTGACAAACACTCGGGCGAGATCTTCCCAAGTATAGATGCTGCCAGGTGCCAACTGATTCAGCCATGCTCTAGCCGAGCCCTCCAACATCAGAGGAAGGTGTTTCATGGCCACCTCATCATTGCTGCCACCAATCTGGACAGCCACTCGGTAGTCTTCAAGCCAAGTGTTAGGCTTGGACTCTCCGGTGAACTTACTGACTCCAGTCGTCAACCTGAAGTTGGGGGGAATCACCGCAGCTCTGATAGCTCTGCTGAAGCACTCTGGGCCAGAGACATGCACCCTATTGCTGGTTTGCGGGCCTCTGTCATGGCCATCTTGGTGAGCTCTGTTTCTGTCGACCAAGCCCTGCATGAGAAAAGATCTCGCATCAAAGCCTGGCTCCCTGGGGTCGACTAGAATACCTCTTCCGACACTATGAGGGCGTCTGTCTTCATGTGGCCGAGGCACGTATGACCCACTCCTGGGAGGAGGCGTGGGCACTCGACGGTGACCATCGCGATCGGCTCGACGATCATACTGCTCCTGATTTCTGTACTGATCACGCCGCTCTCCACGTCCCTCACGCCTCGGTGGAGATCTCGGGCTATGGGCTGACTGAACTGTATCTGCGACCACGGATCTGCTATGGATCCTATTCCGCGACTGAGACACGACCGTATTCTGCTCTCCCGCTGCCCAGAGCAAGGCCCTGATCTGCGCCAGACCTCGTCCAGCTTTTGACTGGGAAGGTTGAATCGACTCTGCTATCCGGGCAACAACTGCTGGGTTTTGGATCGGTGTTCGGTATACCTGAGTTGGAGGTGGAAAAAGTTGGCGTCAACTGGACTCAGGAGCATGTTGACGAGCGTGATCGTCGAGTGCGCGCTGGAGGTTCTCCAGCCGAGTGCGCCCCGTCAGATTGGCCAAGCGAGCCTGCTCCAAGGCATGGGCCTTGGGTGTTTCTCCAACTATAGGAGTATGCAGGGCATCCATGTTTCGGCGACGAAGTTCTTCTCTCTGCTGCGAGGAGAGAGGCTCGGGGCGGTACTCCTCGTGAACGCGCAACGGATCACCGTTCCCGTCACCTCCGTCTTCACGATTGAAGCCAGGAGGACCGCATGGTCCATTGACCATCAGGACTTTCGATGCCGAGTCATTGCTGCCGCACTCGGATGCAGTCTCTATGTAGCCAGTCGACAGATCGAACAGGTCGTAGAGAGACTCGTCGGGCTCGATCGCCGCGATTTGAGGGGTGGCCGATTGGCGGGCCACCGCATGCTTCACCCACCGCTGAAGCCTCGACCGGCCGGTGCGCTTACTCCGGCGGGTCGCAGGAAGGGGGAAAGCTGCGGGAGTCGACTGGTACTGGGTCGACGGTTGCCGCAGGAGGACGCCGCGGACGCACGCGTGAAAGTGCGTCGTCCCGCGGGCGGGGAGCGCGTCGGCGTCGAGTGGGGCCTCCTGAAGCCAAGCGGAGTCGTCGGCGACAAACACGAGCGCGCCGAGACGGATCTCGCGGCCCTCAGCCAAACCTCTGCCTGGAACCATGATGATGGGGATCGGAAAAATTGCAACTTCTCCAATAAGTCGCTAAGACACCTTCCCCACGGTGGGCGCCAACTGTCGTGGTCCTAAGACTGACAGTAGAATGGGGGGTAAGTATGAGGAGGCAAGATCCTAGCTATGGAGGAGTTGTACACGCGAGTTTTATGAGTTCAGGCCCTTCTCAGAGGAAGTAACAGCCCTATGTCTCGGTGCCCTGAGGCGGTCGACTAGACTATATGTATGTGTGAGTTTACAAAAGATGTGAACCCTTGTGCCGGAGGAGGATGGTGGCTTATATAGAGTGCGCCAGGACCCCAGCTCCCCTCCGTTACACAGGGTTCAATGCTCATAAAGGAAAGGCGTTACTGGTAACGTCTATAGTAAAGTGTCATAAATGCTCATAATGCTATGGTTTAAGTCCTGACCGTTGCAGAGTGGAGGGTTCCTCATCTTCTGGTGGTCGAGTGTCTTCAAGGTGGTCGAGTGAGCGCATCTACACGGTCGAGTGGATGATGGTTTCTCTTCGACTGCTTCTGATTCTTTATAGAGATGTCCTTGGGGAGGGTATGTTGGACAGGTCCATGACCCTACCCTAGGTACATAGCTTCATCACGACCTCGAGGAGGAGCAGCGCGAGGCCGAGGAGGAGGCGCGCCAGGCCGTGACTGCACAGGCGGCCGCACCCCCCCTCCCCCCGCGCCTGCACTGCCTGCGCCGGCACAGCCCGACATGACGACGCTCTGGAACACAGTGTTTGCCTGGGCCGGGCCGGCGCCGACGCTCATCGACCTCACGAACCCCGAGGACGACGACGACGACGCCTAGGGCAGCGCGCCGCCTCGTAGTTTAGGCTATTTTTATCTTTTTTAAATGCAAATGTGGACGCGTGAACTCTCGGCGGCCTTCGTGGCCGGCTTTAATGTTTGATTAATGTTGTTTCTCTTTTTTAATATGCATGCGTTTATTTTTTTTTACGCCTTCAAAATGGGTTCAGACCAGCGTTGGGCGTACGCGCCTACACAAATACGAAAGCGGACATCCGTATCCGTCTGGCCGATCCAAACGGACAAAAAACGAACGAAATTGCCGTCTGTTTGGGTCAGCCCGTTAAAGTTGCTCTAACACGCGTAGTTTAACTGCTGCACTCTGCATCACGGTGCGTGCACAAGACAGGGGGTTTGAAATCTGAACACTAGCTAGCTTTGGATAGTGAGATGGCATGCAGAGAACAAAGCTCTAGGGCATGCCCTACGTACCAGCGAGCGAGCATTGACCTGGCTAGCTAGCTAGGGTTAGGATCGATGGGGATGTTGTTGTTCCCCGTGATGTCAAAGGGAATTACTGTAAGCGACAGGGAGATACTCCAAGAGCATCGTCAGATGATTTATATATTACTATCAATAGTTCAATACTACTATTACCTGAAGGAATCCGTCTGTCGTGCATGGTGATGGTGGCATGGCATGTGATAGGAACCAGCCGTTTAGTTTATGTTTCACTAATTAATAATGCTCGCTTAGCTAATCTCAACTGAACTGTGTCGTTGTCCTTGCACCTTAGCTAGACCAGTTCGTAGTATATTTTTTTTTCTGAAACGGAGACAAAAGATTTGCCTCATCGATTAATTAAGCAGAAGAGAATTGCCCGGTTAATTACTGGAAAACCGGGCGAAAACCTATACAAACCTACCACATGAGGACTACTCACAGAACAAGCAACCCCATAAGTGCATGATCAGCCCAACAACCCAACACATAACGACTACCAACCCCCACACAACAACATCACAAAGAACCATCCGACGAGAGTATCTCAGTCGAAGACCACGAGAACCACCAAGATCACGAAGACAAGCCACGCCATAAGGACAATCAAAAGACTGAAGACCATTCATCAAGCAGCTGCAGACGCCTTTCTTGTGGCGCCACTCTTCTTTCTTTGGTTTCTGAGAGCCTCCTCCACAATCACCTTGCCAGATCCAGGGCTAGCCGCCTCTAAACGTTTGAGCAAGCTGTGAATCTCTAACTCGAAGAGAATCTCATTGACCTTGTCACGCACAGACATCACGTGCCCAACGGTCACGTGTGAGTTGGTGACCGGAACGTCGGAACCTCCGCCGTCCACAAAGGCGAGCGACTGGCTGGACTCCAAAGGGTCAGGCGCCAACATACCGACCGCCTCAACATCATCAACCACAGAAACCACTGAGACGACAACATCGTCCACAGGAACCACTGACACAATTGCCACAGGCACCTCCACTTGCTCATGTGACAGAGGCGAAACATGCCCCTCACACAAGGTCACTAATGAGTCCACCTCCAAGCGCTCCACAGACAAAGGCAAAACAGGGCTAAGACATAGCTCCTGTAGGTCGGGCATGATCTGTAGAACCGGAGACTCGAGCACGGCGCTGGGCTCGCCCTCAATGGTAGGCAGTACAGGAGACAAGGTTGATAGTGACGATGCGTTGTCCCCAGCACGAGGAGAGAAACATCCATATAGCTCTTGGCTTCCTTCCTCCGTGGTGGCAACACCGGCCACACCAGGAGGGCATGACATCAGACTGGTTGACAACATAGCTGGCCCTAAGGAGAGCTTGTCCAGAGCAGCCTCCGCCCTCTCCAGAAAGCTCTCAACCCGCGTCATCCAACCCTGCAACTGCGCGATTTGATCAGCCAGAGCAGACTGCACATCAGGCTGGGTGGCCGAGCCACCGGTAGCAGAGACGACAGACGCCCAAGACCGATGATGAAACGCCTTGGATGGTAGCGTGGATTTCATCGGACTCTCACATGAAGCTGTAGCATGACGATGCACGATACCCAGAATTGGTTGCACAGCAAGGCATGACAACGAGCTTAGAGGACGCCATGGATTGCGACATCCACGTACACAGTGACCGTTCTCCAGGCAACGGGAGCACCGAAACGGATCTCTACACTCCGCCGCACGGTGCCCACGAACAAGGCATCTGCAGCACCGGCCATGCATCCAGGCAGGGATGGGACGAGGAGCCATTGTCGGGGCTGGCAACATTGGGCTACGCGGACCACGCCGAGGCAACACCTCTTTCCATCCCCCACACGCCTCTGTCACATATCTATTTTGGGTCGCGTACGACCGATGCTATGCTAGTGGATGAGGCCGGAGCAGGTGGCACAAGTCAAACGGTGTAGTGTCACATGAAGAGCTTTAGATTTTTCTATAAGCGGGGGATCGATCCGGCGTGGAAGTGTTAAACGAATGTACTGTGGGTGCTTACCGCAAGGTGAGATCATGCTGCCATCATAAATCAGCCGTTTTCTTGTACACATATATCTCTTGCGGCCGCGTAGTCAGCAGGACTAGAAAGATTGACCTCAAGACGTACGTACGCTTTCAGCTAGATGTTGTCTTTTTCTTTTTGAACAAGACAAAGGCGCACAAGGCGCCTAACATTCATTAATTTATCTGCAGTTTACATGGGTAATGACACATCCCTGATTAGTACTCCCTTCGTTTTTATTTAGTTCGCATATTAGTTTTGGTTAAAGTCAAGCTTTACAAACTTTGACCAAGTTTATATACAAAAATATTAAGATATACAATAACAAATCAACAACATTAGATTTATTATTAAATGTACTTTCACATCGTATAGATTTATTATGATAAATATCTATATTGTTTTCTATAAACTTGGTCAAACTTTACGAAGTTTGACTTCAATCAACTCTAATATGTAGAGTAAATAAAAACGGAGGGAGTAATATCTGCAATGATCTGGATGAGGGGACATTGCCATTTTTTATGCTGAACATTACGATTTACGAGGGAATGCCTCATGGGATGTCGTCGTCTCGTCGAAACGAAACCCATGCCGAATTGCCGATAGTATACTGTATCAGATGTGCATGTCGTCGTCTCGATCGCTGCCACTGCACATAGTTTAGTCGATGGGTAGAGTCAGTCAGTCAG
Source organism: Triticum urartu (assembly GCF_056163025.1). Lineage (NCBI taxonomy): Eukaryota > Viridiplantae > Streptophyta > Magnoliopsida > Poales > Poaceae > Triticum > Triticum urartu. The sequence continues at coordinate 61,080,152 of NC_141874.1, read as the reverse complement.
CTTGCGAGCGATGCCGATTTCCATGGCGTATTTTTCAGCGCTGACAAACTGGCCGAATCCGTCAACCTTGCTCAGCTTTCGCGCAGCGATCGATCTGTTGGGACGAGTATAATACTACTATGGATCACTACGTGCTCTCTGTCCCTGTGTGCTTCCCCGTGCTGCAATGTTGTCTGTGTGCCGGATTCAGAAACCAATGGTTTACAGAGACCTGGTGCCATTGGAAAACCTGCAAGATGATTTGCCGTGAAAAGCTACATGAGCGTCTTTGTGGAAGGGAAATGTATCGTTAACTGCTGCTGTGCCGTCGGTGCGTTGGATCGATCGGTCGGTCCACCGCAACGGTGGCCACCTGTAACGCCCCGAGACCGATGTGCCACGTGTCCTCCGCTTATTCGCTGTTGTTGCCATGTCATTACTTGCGTGTCATGCATTGCATATCATGTCATTATGTCCATTTTATTTGCATATATGTTCGTCTCATGCATCCGAGCATTTTCCCCGTTGTCCGTTTTGCATTCCGGCGCTCCTATCTCCTCCGGCGGTCATTTCTGCTTTTCTTTCGTGTGTGGGGATTAAACATTTCCGGATTGGACCGAGACTTGTCAAGCGTCCTTGGTTTACTACCGGTAGACCGCCTGTCAAGTTTCGTGTCATTTGGACTTCGTTTCATACTCCAACGGTTAACCGAGGGACCGAGAAGGCCTCGTGTGTGTTGCAGCCCAACACCCCTCCATTTTGGCCCAAAACCCACCTAAACCTCCTCCATCATCTTGGTCGTTCGATCACGATCGCGTGGCCGAAAACCTCACCTCATTTGGACTCTCCTAGCTCCCTCTACCTATAAATATGTGTCTCCCTCCGAAAATCCCGCAGTCCAAACCCAAGATCCAACTCCCGCACGCCGCCGGACATGTCCGTCCCGCCGCTGGACTTGTCCGCCGCCGCCGCCACGTCGCTCCGGCCAATGCCAGGCCACCACGTCATCGCCGCCGCCCCCGCGCCCAACCGGAGCCCGCCACCTGTCCAGCGCACCGCCTCCCACCGCACCGGCCCGCGGAGCCAATCGCGGGCCCGCCCGGCCCGGATCCGCCGCGCCGCCCTCCCGACCGAGCCGCGCCGTCCGCCCGTCGTCTTCTTTGCGCCCGATCGCCGGAGTTGCTCCGCGCCACCGGACCTCCGCCGCCGCGCCGCTGCTTCTCCGCCGCCGCGCCTTCCTCCGCCGCCACCGCGCAACGCCGCGCCGCCCGAGCTCGCCGACCGACGTCGTCCGCCGCGGCACGCCGCCCGGCCACCGCCTCCGTTCGCCGGCGTCGACCGCCGCCGTCTCCCGCCACCGCATCGCCGGCGCAAGCGCCGCCCCGCCGCCGTCCTTTCTCGCCCTCGCCTCGCCGAAGCTCGAAGTCCGGCCGGATCCGGGGAGTGGGATAAGATCCACCACTCCCCCGAACCAAACGGCCCCTCCCGATCCGGATCTCGCCATCCCGCTTCGTCCAGTCCCGTTGACTTTCTCCGGAGGTATAAATTTCCATGTTTCATGTGCCCATCTTCATCGCATCGTAACTTTGCATCCATAGCTCCGATTCATACATATAGCATATCAAATGTTTATCTCAGAGAGTACATCATTTCACCTCGTTGCATCATTTTCATCTCAGAGAGTACATCATTTCATATCAAATGCTGTTAGAAGAGTGCTACTTGAGATAATTGTCAGATCTGCTGCTCCATTTAGATATTTATCATTTTTGCCATGATTATTGTGTGCATGATATGCCCATGAGCTCTACATATGTTTTGTTAAGGGTTTTGCCATCTTTCCAGAGGTGCAACCCATGTATTTTTGTGATATGTGTGGTGACTAGCACGAGCTTGCAAAGTGAGGCACTTGGTAGTGCTGATTTCAGGGACTTAGCAATTCCACTAAGTCCTTGATCTGTTTTTCTCATGATGCCATATGTTCATATTGTTTCCTAGTGATCCGTGCCTCTTTTGAGGATGATCAGTAAGGATGTTTTGTTAATCTTGTAGTGCTCTATCCATCCATGTCTTTGTTTGTAATTATGGAGCACCCTAGCTTGAGTCAATCGAGCTCTACTTTTGCTATTTCGTGAATCTGGGCAGATTGTCTACTTGTTAGCGATTTTGCCGATGATGTTGTGGTTGATCCGTGCATGCTATGTTATTGTTCTTACCATGTATAGATTGCATTTTGTGTATTCTTGATGGGTGTATGCTTAGATTGTCATGCCTTGCTCTGTAGTGAGTGCATCGAGCTCGTTAACATGCTTACTTGATATCTGTTTCAGCATGCTCCAGTTTTCACTAAGTCTGAGAACTGATTATGTTTTTGCCATGTTCACATGCTTGCAATTGTATTTTCTGATCCCTTTTGGCTCAAGGTCACTAATGAACTTTTGTTAAGCTCTTTGAGTAGCTCCATGCCATGCCTTACTTTACCATGTTCAGGTCCTGTAGCATGTAGTTTTGTTGCTCCGAAGAGTGCTACCTGATCTGAAATTCCAGACAAGTGTTAATTTCACTAAGTATGAAATCTGTTTACCATATGCATTTTTGCCATGCTTGTTTGAACCTGTTAATGGATGAATTGGCCGTAGCTCAGTGCTAGACTTTTGTTAAGCATCATGAATGGATTCCTGCCATGTAATTTTTTTTCATGTTTGAGTGCTGTAGCATGTTCATCTTGTTGCATTTAGTTGGCTACTTGCTGTAAATCGCAGACCGGTGTCATATTTGAATTGCTTGTCATTTCCAAACCGTAACTCCGATTCCAGTGTTCTTTATATCGTTTTCAAGCGATTTCATCTCACCTTTCCAGTGGCACACTTGGATTTCCAAGTTGAGGCCAGGTTCATGCATTCCTTTGCAAATCATGCATTTGCATTGCATCCCGCATCCCGCATATCATACCATGTTCATGTGTGGTTTGTTTACTATGTTGTGTGCTTGTTTTCGGTGTTTGCTTCTTCGGCTTGGTTCCGTTAACGTCGTGTTTGTGAGGACCCGTTCGACTACGTCCGTTTGTCTTCTTCATGGACTCGTTCTTCTTCCTTGCGGGATTTCAGGCAAGATGACCATACCCTTGAAATCACTTCTATCTTTACTTGCTAGATGCTCGCTCTTTTGCTACGCCTATGCTGCGATACCTACCACTTGCTTATTATGTCTCCCATATTGTTGAACCAAGCCTCTAACCCACCTTGTCCTAGCAAACCGTTGTTTGGCTATGTTACCGCTTTGCTCAGCCCCTCTTATAGCGTTGTTAGTTGCAGGTGAAGATTGAAGTTTGTTCCTGTTTGGAACATGGAGATGTTGTTCCTTATTGGAACATGTTTACTTGTTGGGATATCACAATATATCTTATTTAATTAATGCATCTATATACTTGGTAAAGGATGGAAGGCTCGGCCTTATGCCTGGTGTTTTGTTCCACTCTTGCCGCCCTAGTTTCCGTCATATCGGTGTTATGTTCCCGGATTTTGCGTTCCTTACGCGGTTGGGTAATAATGGGAACCCCTTGACAGTTCGCCTTAAGTAAAGCTCTTCCAGCAATGCCCAACATTGGTTTTACCATTTGCCACCTAGCCTTTCTTTTCCCTTGGGAGTCGCGCTCCTGAGGGTCATCATTATTTTACCCCCCCCGGGACAGTGCTCCTCTAAGTGTTGGTCCAACTGAGCGATGTCCGAGGCTACCAGGGGCAACTCTGGGCTGGCTTACCCGACGTCTTGCTCATCCGGTGTGCCCTGAGAACGAGATATGTGTAGCTCCTATCGGGATTTGTCGGCACATCTGGGTGGTGTTGCTGGTTTAGTTTTACCCTGTCGAAATGTCTTGTAGAACCGGGATACCGAGTCTGATCGGAATGTCTCAGGAGGAGGTCTATTCCTTCGTTGACCGTGAGAGCTTGTGATGGGCTAAGTTGGGACACCCCTGCAGGGATTGAACTTTCGAAAGGCGTGCCCGCGGTTATGGGCAGATGGGAATTTGTTAATGTCCGGTTGTAGATAACTTGAACCTTAACTTAAGTAAAATGAGTCAACTGCGTGTGTAACCGTGATGGTCTCTTTCCGGCGGAGTCCGGGAAGTGAACACGGTGTTGGAGTTATGCTTGACGTAGGTTGTTTTAGGATCACTTCTTGATCATACTTTTATCGACCGTGCTTTGCCTTCTCTTCTCGCTCTCATTTGCGTATGTTAGCCACCATATATGCTAGTCGCTTGCTGCAGCTCCACCTCATACCTTTACCTTACCCATAAGCTTAAATAGTCTTGATCGCGAGGGTGTGAGATTGCTGAGTCCCCATGGCTCACAGATACTTCCAAAACTAGCTTGCAGGTGCTGATGAGTCCGTGCAGATGACGCAACCAAGTTCAAGGAGGAGCTCGATGAAGATCTTGTCGCTTTGTGCTGTTCCGTTCTAGTTGATCAGTAGTGGAGCCCAGTTGGGGTCGATCGGGGACCATGTCGCAGTTGGGGTTCTTCTTTTATTTTGGTTCCGTAGTCGGACCTTGATTGTATTTGGATGTTGTAATGCTTTATTCATGTAATTGTGTTAAGTGGCGAGTGTAAGCCAACTATGTATCTCTTTCCCTTATGTGTTACATGGGTTGTGTGAAGATTATCTCACTTGCGACATTGCTTTCAATGCGGTTATGCCTCTAAGTCGTGCTTCGACACGTGGGAGATATAACCGCATCGAGGGCGTTACACCACCGGAGCCGGCGGCGTGGAAGATCTGCCTGCCGCGCGGTGCGTGTGCGGTTGGTCGTGTTCGTTTGGAACACACATTTCGACCCGTGCTCGGGGTCAGCGGACGGGTACGTCAATGGTCGTCGTCGAGGAGGGATCACGACATCACGTAATTGTCGCCTACAATCCATGCTGCCCCCCTTGCCTGCCTCCGTGACAGCGAGAGCATCCAAATACTACTGACTACGATCGTGTACAAATCAGTACTGAAAGAATATGTTCTCACCTCGTCGGCAAAAAGAGCCCTGAAGGCGACAGTAAGGCCAACTCCAGCGCGCAACCCCAAAAAGACGTTCATTTTACCCTGTTTTCGTCCGTTTGGTGTGGTAATGGGATGTCATGTTCGTTTGAGGCCGTTGCCGTGCTGGTGCGCTCAACGTGCGGCCGTACCCCATATCATGTTCAGGATGGACGTGATTGAGAAAAACAAAAAAAAATGCCGAAAAAATGAAATAAGCGCAAAGATAAAACATAATTAAACTTCAAGGCCCTAGAACGGCCATGTTCCATAGTTCAACATTAAACATAAATTACATAAAATAAAAAAGCAAAATAAAGCGTCGCACGCGCGCTGCTATCGTGCCCCTCGCCCGCGCGCTGCTACCGTGCCCGTCGCCGCCTCCTCACGCGCCGCCGTTGCCATCGTCGTCGCCAGTGAGGTTGATGTACGGCGGCGGCGTCCAGAGGTGGGCCGGTCCCTGGAAGGCAGGAGGCTCCTGGAAGGTGGGAGGCGCTTGCACCACCTCCCCCCGTGGCCACGGCTCGTGCTCCGGAGACCGTGGCGGCGTGGGGCACCAGTTCACGGCCCCCACGGCGTCAGCCATGTCGCCGGCCGTGCACGACCAGCTCCACCGCTGGCCCACCAGGTCCGGGTGGAACGCGGCGACGGGCTGCTCCTCAAGCACCTCCTCCCTCACCTCCTCCTTGGCCTCAACCATCTCCAGCTCGGGGAAGGCGACGTCGCCGGCGGCAGAGAGGGCCATCATGGTCTTCAGGCCCTCCCACTGGCGCTCATCGTGCGTGTTCATGGAATCTTCCATGAGATGTTGCACGAGCCTGGCCTCCTCCTCCTCTGTCATGCGAGGAGGTAGTGGTGGCGACGAAGAGGGCGAAGGCAACGGCGTGGGCGTGAGGTCGCGCACCTGGGGAGCAGGCGCTCCACGCTCTGGACGTGGCCGTCTCGGGCCCGAGGAGCTACCGGCGAAGTAGGATGTGCGCCTAGTGTCATACTCGTCCCAAAACCAGGTGTCCCAAAGACCGGAGTCGACGACGTACGTAGGGTCGTAGTAGAGGTCGTCAGGCAGGAGGCGGCGGCGGCGTTCGATCTCCTCGCGGCGGGCACGGCCGCTCGTCGGGACCGGCGGGATCGGCACCCGATCGACGGACAGGTGCCAGTTATTGGGTAGGTGGACGTCTCTCCAGGGGAGCGGCGTCCTGGTCTTTCAATAACGACGACACACGTCGACGTGGATGTAGTGCCAGTCGCGCTCGCCGGCGGCCGTAGGGGCGATGGCGAATGCGAGTGGCGCGGGGGTCCAACGTGGGAGGACGCGGGCTCAACTTTGGCGCGGCGGCGGTCCGAGGATGAACCAGCCTCGTGGTCGTGCGCCCCTTGCGGCCGAAACTCCACCGCACCATGGCTGCAGGCAGCCGGTGATCTTGAGGAAGGGGAAGGGGAGTGCTAGGATTTGGGTGTCGGGTTTCGAGGAGACAGCGGGCGAATGGAGTGGGAGCGTGGACCGCGACCGGTCCACGGCTTCCCATTTAAGAAGGACGCCTATCGTGCGTCTGGGCGGATGACAGATGGGGCCGGCCGCGCGTGCGCATTTGTGTTGGGCGGTGGGAGGTAGGTGGCCGCCTGCCACACGGCCCCGAAGCTAGGGCTGGACCAAAAGCTCGTAGCTCGCGAGCTTAATGAGCGCTCGATAGTTCGGCTCGTTAAACTCATAGTTCACTTCGTAATGAACAGAGTCAATCATTGATTTCTGCTCGTTAAGCTTAACGAGCTTAACGAGAGAGCTAACGAGTTTAATGAGTAGCTTGTTAAGCTCATTAGTAACAACACAACGTATATTTCCATTTTACGTGATAAACTTTTGCAGCAACTCAGCCTATCTATTCAATCTAATCGACATATAAGGCAACAAACTACTACATTTTTTTTATAATCACCATATTTCATCTTGAAAACCACACCTACACATTCATCATGTATATCGTAACACGTTATAATCTGTTAACGAGCGCTCGTGAGCGCTCACGAGCTTAACGAGCGAAGCCGAGCAGGGTTTTCTGCTCGTTAATCCTAACAAGCTTAACGAGCCGAGCCTTAACGAGTACGAGCTTAACGAGCCGAGCTGCTCGTTAGTCCACCCCTACCCGAAGCGTATGAGCGGCGCGTCCGTTTGCTGTCCGCCCGGACCCAATTCAGGCGCATGTTTGCGCTCGAAATGGGTCGGCCCGGACACAAAACGGACCAGATGGGTTCAAACCGTCGTACGCTGGGCCATGGGGTCTGTCTGTTTTGCCTCAAACAGACAAGGCCGGAAGGGATTGGGTCGCGCGCTGGAGTTGGCCTAAGAAAGTGTGTCGTCTGCTGTTTGCACAGAAACAAGGAACAACTGTCGAGGAGATCGAGCGATCGATCGCGCGAGCACTAACTAAACAAATATGGTTCAACGGTCTGTCATTTTCGGTCAGTCATCAGCGATTGAAAGATGTTCGCAATTCCAAGGATCACTTGCGATCGAAGCAGAATCTCCACTGGAGAAGGGGAATAAGGCCATCTCCAGCCGCGCCCCGAGGAAGGCCTTCCTAGGTGATTTTTTTGCGCCGGCGCCAAAAATACGGTTCAGTCGCATCCCCAGGAGCCCGATTTTCGCCAGCCTGGACCGAAAACAGCGCCGGCGGACCCAGGCCGAACCCGGCGTGCGGAGGCGCCCGGGGGCGCCGGGGCGAACTGTTTTGGCGCGAAACAGCCACGGGCCCGCCGCGTCAACGACACGGCGCCTCGTCTTCCCCCAACGGCCTCGGTTCCCGCGGGGAATCAATGGCAAGGCTGCCGCCGGTCAGCCTTACCATTGATTCCTCACGGGCGGCGCGTCACGGGACGACGCGCCGACGCCTCCCCTCCCTCGCATGCGTACACACGGGTGCGGCGCGGCTATATAGCCGGTGGCCTGCACTCGCCTGTGCCCACACCAGCCCCACCCCTCGCCGCCGCCCAGCTCCTCCCTCTACCTCTCTACCTCTCCCGAGCCCGTCGCCATGGCGGAACGCTACCCCAGAGACGAGGCGGCGGCCAATGGCTTCGGCCGCCGTTCGCTCCATGAACAGGAGTCCTGGCTCCTGTTCCAGGCGAACATCCCGGTGCCGCCGGACATGCGTGCCGGGCCGACGGGGTGGAGGCTCAGCGCCAGGGGAGTGCCCATTCCCCCGTTGCCCGACGCCGTGGCGAAGCCGAAGTACTTCGCCGAGGAAGTCGAGGTCGTGCGCGCCTCCCTCACCGACGCCCAACTCTCCCTCCCTCAGTACGCCGCCGACAACCACGCGGCTTGGGCGGCGTATTTCGAGCGCCGCCAGCAGCAGTGCTTGGCGTCCACCAACGGCGCGCCGGTGGTCGGCGGCCGGCAGAACAGCTAGGGGCGCCACCTGTGGTGGGGCATCCCCGGCCGCACACTCGAGGGCATGCTGATGTTACCTCGAGGGCGGCAACGACCCGCCATTGGCGTACCCGGCGAGGGCGGCCGCCCCGGCGCAGCACCGACGCGCCGGGCCATGGGCACCAAGGAGGTTCGGGTCCTCCTCCTCTTCTTCCTACTCCCGATCTTCATCGCACTCCTCCGGCACTCCGGCCCTGCTCGGCGTCAAGGCCGAGCCCGCGGCGGAGACGTCGCTCGGCCGGCGCACTCGCAGCGCCGGCATCGTCATCAACGAGGGCGGCCGGCGCGCCTACTCGTCGGCTCCTCCTCCGCGCTTCTCAACCCAAAGACGGAGCCGGGGCGAGCCGGGGTTCGCACCGGTGAAGAAGGAGCCGGCTGCGCCGGTGACGACGGAGCTCGACGACGACGACGCGGCCCTGAAATGGGCGCGCAGGGACTCCATAGCGATGGAGAAGGAGTGCCGAAATTTATCGTGTTTGACCGAATTTTATCGTGTTTAAGCCGAACTTCGCCGAACTTCTTTTATTTTAAAACGTGCCTGGGGCGGCCCTGGGACCGGCGGCTGGGGATCAACTCGCTCCAGGCCTAATTTTTGCGCCGGCTCACCTCTAGGCGACAATTTTAGGCGCCCCGTGAGGAGCCAACGGCTGGAGATGCCCTAATAAAACGGAGGAGAGGAATCACAAATCCAGGCCTATCACCCGGCGATCGACCAGCCGACGATAGGGCCATCTCTTGTAGATCTTCCTCCGAGTAAACTAAACTGCTAATCAGACTACGCCAGTGACGCTAATAACAACAATTGCTCCATCTTTTAAATTAATCAGTCGATGTTGGCTTCAGTACTTGGCGCGTGCTGCTCGTAGCATCAGAGTGAGTGAGCGAGCAAGCAGCATTTCAAGTTCAGTGTCTAGCTAGCGGCAAGCAGTGAGATCCTTGAGATCCCGGCGAGAGCGACGGCGAACCCACCGCACCGCCACGCCGCGCGCGCCATTCCCGCGAGCTGTTGATCCGATTAAACCGGAGACCGGTGCACACGATTTCCTACTGCCCATTGGAGTAGTGTACGGATTCTCCTTTTCAAACAAAAGCTGTGACTGCTCATGTATTGCGTCCTTAATTTGGTTGTACCTGTTGACAACTTCAAGGTCGAGATGGGTACCGAGCTTTGTGGTCGTTTCTCCTCTCATGTTAGAGCCTGTTCGCTGTCGTCAGCTTCTGAGGGACTGGACAATGATGCGGTTATGACTCCGATGCTGTAGAAGATCATGCCTAACTTGCGGGAGTTGTGTGAGGGCCCGGTTCTGCCTCTGTTCATCGAACAACTAAAGGCGGAACCCCCCCCTCCCCCCCCCCTCCCCCCGCGCGGAGGTTTCGATTGTGGCTTTACCGGCGTCATGACCCCTAGAGTCTAGACAGATACCTGATGCCAAGGGGTGTGGTGATTCGGACGTTGCAGTCTCTGCCATTCCCTCGTCTGCGACCATCCTGCATGTGATGCCTGTGAGTGACATGACCATCGAGACAAGTGTGGTTGCACCTACTTCAAATCCAGATGCTCTCTTGACGAAAAAACTTCCTGACTTGCTCGCCACTGTGGAGGTCTCTAGACCTGATTTGGGCAGGTCGATTGCTTGCCTTCTGATAGGACGCCAATAAAAGGCAAACAAAAGAAGGTGAGAAAAGGCAAGAGTGGCGGCATAGGCAAAAGGCATCTATGCCTGCTTGATGGATGATCTACAGTCTCTTGGCCCGTCCTCTTAGATTGGGTCGTCATTGTGGGTTGGAAGGTGTTTGATGTCTTATGTTGAGGTGTTCTTCGGATTGTGGATGTTGTGTGTGTGATTGTAGGGTTTTATTGCCATGTGAGTAGTTAGTCCGTGCTCAGTTTGTATCGGTTGTCGTCTAGTTTTTCATTAATTAATTGATTAATTCTCTTCTTAATTAATCGATGAGGCAAAATTTTTGCCTCCATTTCGGAAAAAAACAAAAGCTGAGTGGTGCGACATTTAGCAGCCCGCCGACCGACAGCGCGCGCCAGTCGTAATCTCAGGAGCGGCTGCTGCTGGTTTGCTCGTACACCGTACTACAAGGAGCAAGACGGACGGACTCCGCTCGTCGTTTTGATCCGTACGGACGGTGGAGACGGGTTGGTGGGCAGCAACATTTGACTCTGCACCGCAGCTCCAGCTGATCACCGAGTAGCACCGACGGTCCGACGTGGTTAGCGAAAAGCTGCTTTGCGGCCGTTGCTATGCTGGCCTGACCTCCTTCGCGCGGAACGTGCTCCGCGCGCGCCAGCGGCTCGAGCAGTGCGCCACCGTCGCGCCGCGCGCGCGCTGTTGACGACCGGGGTTGGGTTGACTCCAGCTCGCCCGATGGCCCCGCGGGTAGCGGTGGAGACACCGAAACCGCGCGCGCGGGCGCGGCCTCGCCCTCCCCAGCGCACGCCGACACGCCCCGATGCCGATGCCGATGCCGACATGCAGGCTGGACTGACAAGCTTATGTCGTTGAAGGCTCATGCATGTATGTACTACTAATCCATAGCTTGCCACGGATTACACCTACGGACTCCCTCCCCACCAATCCCTGCACCCCCTGATTTTCGCTGTGGGGTCGTCCTCATCCCAACTTCCAAGCAGATAATGACACATCATTCCGTAACATCAGTCCCGTATGAATTTCCTGTAAGTGTTAGCATTGTTGCACTACTAATCCAGTACCCCACGTGCGCACACACACGCATCCAGTACTAAGCAGCACAGGCACCCATGATCCATCCACTACTCGCACACGAATCTGCAAAACCTAGTCGCCACTGTAAATGGACGGCTAATATATCATGGATGTACTGTAAAAGGTCTTAAAAATTCCCCCGCGTCGCTTCGCAGGGGCGGCTCGGCCGGAAACCTAGCCGCCACTTTCGCCGCCCCCTCCCTCCCCCAACCGCCGCGGGCGGCGGCGGGCACCTATTCCCTGCGCACGGAGGTGGTCTCTTGCGTGCTGTCCCGGTGGTGCGGACGCAGCTGGATTGACGCGGCGTCGTGCCCTGGCGGCACTCTGGCTTGTACGCATCTGACCCCTCCGGGAAAGGGAAACGAACAAGCACGTCCAGCAGATTCCTGACTGTGTAGGATAGGACAAACGATAGCTCAACCCCACGGCCGAAGTCAAAGACCGCTGCAACATGGCACTGTTTTGCATCGCGCTCGCAATGATGCCGCCGCGGCGGCGCTCCTTTCGTTCTCCTCACCATTTCAATGCGTCCGAAAAGAAGAACATGAGCAAGTGGATGAACATGCGTAGTTTAACTGCGGTGCACTTTGCATCACGGTGCGTGCAGAAGACAGACGTAAGTTTGAAATTTAAACACGAGCTAGCTTTGGACGGTGAGATGCAGTCAGCGGCATGCAGAAAACAAAGCTCTGGGAATTACTGTAGGCCCAGCAAGCGAGCATTGACCTATCAATCTAGGGTTTGGACTAAGGATCGATGGGGGTGTTGTCGTTCCCCGTGATGTCAAAGGGAATTACTGTAGGCGACAAGGAGATACTCCAAGAGCATCGTCAGATGGTTTATTATATGTTACTACCATACTACTGCTATTACCTGAAGGAATCCGTCCGTCGTGCATGGTGATGGTGGCATGGCATGTGATAGGAACCAACTGTTTAGTTTATTTCCACTATAATAATGGCCGCTTAGCTAATCTCAAACTCAACTGTGTCCTTGTCCTTGGACCTTAGCTAGACCAGTTCGTAGTTCGTAGTTCGTAGTATATCTATTCCTGGTCGTGTACGACCGATGCTATGCTAGTGGATGAGGCCGGAGCAGGTGGCACAAGTCAAACGGCGTAGTGTCACATGAAGAGCTTTAGATTTTTCTATAAGCGGGGGATCGATCTGGCGTGGAAGTGTTAAACAATTGTACGGTGGGTGCTTACCGCAAGGTGAGATCATGCTGCCATCATAAATCAGCCATTTTCTTGTAGCAGGACTGGAAAGATTGACCTCAAGATATACGTACGTACGTTCTCAGATAAATGTTCGCAGGACTGTTGAAATGTCGGAAATAAGATTGTTATTATGCCAATTAGCATAATTGAATTTACTGCATTTTCATGTATGGTGAAAAGTGCTGCTGACCGTCTACGTGATCGGTGCGCGATCAAACTGCTTTGTTATGCAGACTGCGTCCTGGATGCTTGACTGGGTTGTAAAGGTCATTTTTTCTCCCTGAAAGAAGAAGATCATTTGAACATGCGGCATAAACTTTCAAGCGCTTTTCAACTTTCCAGTGGACCCTGACCTAGGCAAAAGAACAGATCAAGATCTACCTATCCATGATCCATGATCCATGATCCATCCATACATAGTCCATCACCAATAGATTAGATTATTACCGAGTGTTTAGTGGAGGCAATCGAGTGCCGGCTGGACCCCATCGCCATCGGGGTGACACGGGAAGTCGTCGCTCGCGCGGGCACTCGATTAGGAGGGAATGCCTCATAGGATGTCGTCTCATCCTGATTAAACTAAAACCCATGCCGAATTGCCGATAGTATACTGTATCATATGTGCATGTCGTCGTCTCTCTCCTTTTTTTTTTTTGCGGGAAGCATGTCGTCGTCTCGATCGCTGACACTGGCCACTGCACGTAGTTTAGTCGATCGGTACAGTGAGTCAGGCAGCTTGCGAGCGATTTTCATGGCGCATTTTTCAGCGCTGACAAACTGGCTGAATCCGTCAACCTTGCTCAGCTTTTGCGCAGCGATCGATCTGATGGGACGAGTATAATAAGAGGGATGGATCACTACGTGCTCTCTGTCTCTGTGTGCTTCCCCGTATGCAGTGCTGAGTGCCATATTCAGAAACCAACGGTTTACAGAGAGGAGAGATAGCGATAGCATACTACTACGATCATGTACATATCAGTACTGAAAGAATATGTTACCTCGTCGGCGAAAAGAGCCCGCGGGGAAGGCCACGGTAAGGAAGTGTGTCGTCGGTTGTCTGAACAAAAAACAAGGAATAGATCTCGAGGAGATCGATCGGTCGATCGCTCGAGCACTAACTAAAGATGGTTCAACGGTCCGCCATTTTCGGTCTGTCATCATCCATGAAAATATATTCGTAATTCCATTCCCTCGCGGTGAAGGAAGGGTCAATTCCGATGGAAGCAGAATCTCCACTGCAGAAGGGGGATAAAACAGAGGAGAGAAATCACAAATCCGGGACTAAAAGGCACCCGGCGACGAGCCGACGGCACGGCGATCTCTTGTAGATCTTCCTCCGAGCAAACTAAACTGCTGATCAGACTGCACTGATGACGGCAGCCAATGATAATAACAGTAATTAATCTATCCTTTTCGTCGGCAAAAACAAAAGTAATCTATGTGTAATCAGTTGATGTTGGCTTCAGTGCTTGGCGTGTCCTGCTCGCAAAGCAAGCAGCATTTCAAGCTCGGTGTCTAGCCAGCGGCCAGCAGTGAGATCCCGGCGAGAGCGACAGCGAGCCCACGCCATTCCCGCGATTAAACCGGGGGACGGGTGGATGAAATGGACAGGTAAACCTGCTTTCCTTTCCTTTTATGGTGGTGAGTGCCTGCCGGATTGGACGCAGGATCAGGACGGAGGAGCAAACAGCCTCCCACTAATCACGCTGCTCTGTTCACGTCGTTGGAACAAAAAGAAAATCGCGCCGGTTGGTTCGTTCGTTCCTGCGTCCGTGCACTTGCTAGCGATTTCGCATTGGAGGGAGCGGTACGACTTCTTTCCTTTCCAACAGCTGTGTGGTGCGTGCGACATGTGCAGCCCGCCGACCGACGGCGCGCACCAGTCCCAGTCGGAATCTCAGGAGCGGCCGCTGCCTGCTGGTTTGCAGGTAGTACCGTAGTACAAGGAGGATCGCCGCTTTGATCCGTACGGACGGTGGAGACGGGTTGGTGAGCAGCAGCATGTGGCATGGCGGAAGAAAATGGTCGCATGCTTCGGAGCGAACGACCCTGTCTATCGTATGACATGTGTATTCGTGAACCTTCAAGCGGCGAGTGTATCTGGTAATTCATCCTTACCATTAATGTAATTACTTTCCAACAGAAATTGATCCCCTTTCATATTATTTGGCAGCCCGCCGCCGGTGCTGGCTTAGTCGCCTCGGCTGCTCCATCAAATGCCACCCATGTCCGGCGAGCTCGCAGTTGAACGACCCTCACATCCCTGGTACGGCGAGGGGAAGATGAGAAGCAGGAGCCAGCAGAGAGCGAACCCATCAGCGGTAGCGTATCCATCACCTTCCCGATGCTCACACGCTCGAACTACAACGAGTGGGCGTTGATCATGGAGTGCAACCTCCATGCGGCGAGCCTCTAGGCTCCCATGGAGGACGACCTGGTCGAGAGAAAGGAGGACAGGAAAGCCGTGGCGGCCCTCATGCGCGCCACGCCGCCGGAGATGCGCGGCATGCTCGCGGCAAAGGCAAGCGCCAAGGAGGAGTGGGAAGCCATCCGTACCCAGCGCCTCGGCAACAACCGCGTGCGCGAGGCGAACGCGCAAAAGCTGCGGGCGGACTTCGAGAACATCGCCTTCAAGGAGGGCGAGCTCGTCGACGACTTCGCCATGCGGATCTCCAGCGTTGCGTCACAACTCCGAGCGCTTGGTGACACCATGGACGATGCGAGAGTCGTGCGGAAATTTCTCCGCGTTGTGCCACCTCGCTTCGCTCAGGTAGCGGTCTCCATCGAGACCTTGCTTGACCTGAGTGAGCTCTCCATCGAGAAGCTCATGGGCCGGTTGTGGGTGGTCGAGGACCGCCTTGACGACGGCCGCGAGAGCTTCGGCGGCGGACAACTCCTATTCTCAAAGAAGTGGGAGGCGAGGCAGCATCAAGGACGTGGTGGCGGTGCCCAGAGCAGCGGAGGCGGCACCGGCAGAGGCGGCGGTCGCACCCAGGGCGGAGCCGGACGAGGTGCCGGCAACGACGACCGGGACAAGTGTCGATATTGCAACATCAAGGGCCACTGGGCCCGTGAGTGCCGCAAGAGGATGGCTGACGAGGATGCCGCGGCCGCGGCAAACCTCGTCGAGGCTGAAGAGGACGGTGGGCCAGCAATGATGATGGCTTGCGTCGAGACCATGCAGGAGGGCGCAGCGCCTCCGACGACCATGGTCCCGACAAGTATCGAAGCCGTGCAGGAGGGCGCAACACCTCCGGCGACCACGGTGCCGGCAACCGTTAAGTCCGTGCGGGAGGCATGGAGCTCTTCAAGTAATCCCCTCCCGACATCGGTAGCGCTCTCCCCGACAACAATGTTCTCGGGGAGACTACGATTGGGAGGAGATGAAGACCCGGGTGTGGGGGAGCCACGCCCCGGCAACCACGTCCCCTGCAACGCTGGTCAAGCCCGTGCAAGTTGGCACGACAAAGGCGTACCCGACATCCTCGGGACCCGACAAGCCCGTGTCAGGAGGCACGGCAATGACGCATCTAGTGGGCCACGTCCCGACCATGATGCTGGCAACCAGTGAGCCCGTGCAAGAGGCACGACACTCTAAGGTCGGCCCCACCCCGACAACCACGTTCTCGGGGTTCTGCAAGCCCGTGTGGGCGACACGGCACTCTTCGACAAGCCTCAACTAGGAGGCAATGAAGAGACGGTCATGGGGCGGCAAGGTCTCGACCGAGACTATGGCGACCATTAAGTCCATGAAGGAGGCACAACGCTCTATGGTTGGCCACGCCGCAACCCAGACGCGCTCGGGGTCCATCGAGTCCGTGCGGGAGGCACGACTCACAACTATTAGGGGAGACCCGACAAGCAAGTTTGATGGGAAGAGCGACAAGGAATCCACTACCTTGGGAGAAGCCACACCGGGTAGTGCGATGTCCGACAAGTCATCCCCGGGAAGGGAGTTCCCGGGTATCATGACGTCTGACACGTCGACCCAGGAAGGGAGTTCCTCGGCAGTGTGATGTCAGGAACTACGACTCCAGCAACACTGACGCCTACGAGCGAGGTGGTTTGTGGGCAGTTCATGTTCCTGCCAACAGCGCGGTCAGACTTGTTCGATGCCGACAACAACGTTGGCACTCCATAGAGGTTCCGACGCCTAGGGGGATATTCTCGGCGAGCCTACGGGACGATCGCAGCACTGCGAGATCAAAAAGGACGAGTACGGCGTACGGGCTACTCAAACTACGAGAAGACAGACATCCCAAAGAAGACACTTGGTCGCGTTTGGTTCCAGGAACCACGCGGGAAGATCGGGATCATGGAAACAAGCTCCTTCGACAAGGTTGGGGAGGAGATTGTTGGGTCAACCTGGTCTTCGGATGGTCTTCAGCATGCATGTAGCAGCACAGCTTGCATGCAACGGCAGTAGTAGTTATTACTTAGCTATGAAGTGATAGAAGGTAGTAGTAGCTGCATGTCGGCAATAGTAATTTCCTGAGCAGTACAGGAGGAGTGGCTTAGTAGCTAAGCTTTACAGCGTAAGTCATGATGTCATTTAGGCACTGGACGTCAGCACATGCGTTCTATAGTCGGTTTGTAATCCCCTATAAAAGGAGCACTACTCTATCGATGTAAGATCATTCCACTCCGATCAATTCAAGTAGTATCTTTTCTCAAGTGTAGCTCCATCGGTGCATGCTTCACTAGTCTGTGTGTGCGTACTAGCCTAGAGAGCCTGAGCGTACCATCACTTTGCTCTTTCACCGGTCATCTATCAGTATACTCGAGTGCTAGCGAGTAGTTCTGGCCTAACACTCAATGGGTGCGACGCAGAAGGAGACGCCGGGGCGGAGAATGGCAGGGATGGAGGAGTTGATGGGGATGGTGCCAGCGGTTGGACATGATCTGCCTGCTGTTCGCGCTTCGGCGCTTGTGCTAGCACTGCTGGACGGAAGAGAAAGAGAGTGGAGAGAGAGGCCAGAGGTGGACGAAAGGAGATGTGCTTTGAGATTCGTTTTTCCAGGTGTTATCATCGCGAGAGGGTCTCACGACGCAGAACGTGCGACCTGGGTCGCATAAGATTCTTTTTTTCTGGCGGGGCATGGCAACGCACAATCAAGCCCACCACTCACTCCGCACCGCAGCTCCAACTGACCATTCACGGATTGGAGTAGCAGCGACGGTCCGACGTGGTTAGCGCAAAGCGGGGCATGGCCGCATGGATGGGTCAGCTGCTTTGCGGCCGTTGCTATGCTGGCACGACCTCCTCGGGTGGAACGTGCGCCGCGCGCGCGAGCAGAGCGCGCACGCACGCACGCCACCGTCTGGCGACGATGGGCGCACGCGGCCGCGGCACATAGGTTCGCGCGCGCTGTGGACAACCGGGCTTGGGTTGACTCCAGGTCGACAACGGTGGAGTCCGACACCGGGACATGCCGAAACCGCCCGCGCCGGCGCGGCCCCGCCATCCCCCGCGCACGCCGACACCCCCGATGCCGATGCCGATGCGCCCACACGTTTTCCCGCGGGATCCCTGCGTCCACCACACCCGTCTTCGCCTATATACTGCTACCTCGCTCCTCCATTCCCACTCCCCAAGACCTCACCTTCCCTCACAAACCACAGAGCCGCACGCACACCATCCTCTTCCTCCTCCTCCTGCACCACACTCACACTAGCTGCACCTGCGCTGCACGCCGGCCTTCCAACTTCCAACGTGCTTCAGTTCTCACTGATCATCGTCAGCCTCGCCGTATGGATGCCATGTCGTGCCTGGGGCCGCCACCATCCACGTCGTTCCTCTCGCCCTACTACACCGACGCCGCCATCATGCAAGCGCTGCACTTCTCCTCCATGTCCATGCCCGAGCACGAGCACGCTTACTCCCCCGCAGTCTCCTCCCCGTCCTCCGCCTCGGCGCCCTCATCGTCGTCCCTCCTCCCGGACTTCCCCGGCGGTGGCAGCTGGTTCGCGTCCACGGCCTCCCCGCCGACGGGATCGCTCGCCTGCGACTCCATCGCGCCGTCCACACCCGTGGGCGCCGCGACGAACAAGAGGCGGGTGGGCCTGGGGCCCAACGCAGCGGTCGCCGGGCGGGTTGGGAAGCGTCGGGCGAGGCCGTCGAAGCGCGCGCCGACCACGTACATCAGCACCGACGCCGTCAATTTCCGACTCATGGTGCAGCACGTCACGGGCGCCCAGGCCGAGCCCACGGCAGACGGCGCATTCCTGCCCGCGTCGTTCGACACGTCCTCCGCCTCGGCGCTGCTGGACGGCCTCCCTTTCGACGGCGCGCTCGGGGACGCGCTGCGGCTGCCGTCGGACGTCGACGCGGAGGCGCTCCATCGCCACCACCACCAGCAGCAGCACGCGTGCTACCCGACGCTGGACTCGTGGAGCGTCATGTGCGAGAGCAGTCAGCTATAACTTCGCCTAGACGACAGAAGAACACCAACACAAACTCAACATCACACCATTATCTCAGACAAGACTAGCTAGGACTAAAGTAAGCATTGCACGACGAATCAGGGACTGTCTGGATGGTTACCAAAGGTGCACCTTGCCAATATTTTGGTCATGACTAAAACATTGGCCTTTGTTTGGATGAAGGGCTTCCTTACCAACTCTGGTAATTTTTTCTAGTCAAAGTTGTCCAATCCATCGGCAAGCAAAACCTCAACCAAAAATTTGGCAATTGGGCAGTCCTAGGCACAAAACAAAGAGACCTTAGGGCACGGATAATGCCAAAAACAGATCCATGCACTCTCCAAACCTCTCTGGCAACAGGACAGAGGAAAAAGAACAATGTTGTAGAGATTCAATTCGATCACAAAAGGAGGAAGAGAGATTTTCAATTTTTCTTACCATTTTTTTCCTCTTCACGTCACCCCTCTAGTTATGTCGATGGGTGATCTCGATATCAGTGATCAGAGGGCTCACATCTTAGAGAATCGGCAAGGCGTCGAACACATCGAATCTTTAGATATGGAGGCTTTGCTTATCCAGGTTCAGGCCAGTGAGAAGGTGTAATACCCTATGTCATGCGTGTGTTCTTGCTGAAATGTATGTGCATGTTATAAGATTGTTCCTCCCTTCTTGGCTCCGGTTCCTCCTTTATACTCTATCAGGGGAAATCACACGAGCCACTCATTTTTTTCCCAAACCGATCTCCTGACCTACATGCGCAAATGATGCGCGCATCAGGCAGGGTTTGGTAGCGTAATCCTGTAGTGACGTGTTGTTGGACATCTACCTGCCCTGCTGACAAGGGAGGGGTGCCGCACAGAAGCGCGGCCAGAGTTAAAGAGGGCATTCTCCTATCACATCATGACAATTAACAAGAAACATCCCACAACGTACAGGACATGTGCGCCCGCGCGTGCCTCTTTGTCACCGACATTGCCTACAACATAAGCTACTCTAGAGACGGCAGGCCTCCCCTTTGTGTACCATTGACCATGAGGCTCCAAGGACACCCCTGCTAGACCAGAACACTGGCCAACGGGTCTTCCCGAGAAGGCGTGCAATCCTGCGGGAGCGCCTGAGCGCAACCCTCGGGGTCTGTCGCGTCCCTGCAATGCCTATGTATAGGACGCTATTGTCCTTCAAATACACAAGGTTTAGTTGTAGTCTTTTCGAAGTAAGAGTATTGACCCTGCGTGGAGCACAAGAATTGAACTTTATCACTTGTTGTGATTAGATTATAGTGCGTGAAACTTGGTTGCGATCCCAAGCAAAGCGAAAAACCAAAGTTTAAAATATTTGGTGGTTCTTGCGAACACCAAAATAAAGAGCAAGAGTAAAATAAAAGAGCGCGAGATGTAAGTAACGATTGTTGGAATCGATAGGACTAAAGTGCTCTTAGAGAGTCCGGATTTCCCACTAGTATGTGTCTAACAGGACCGATGCCTATGCATATTTTAATTTAAATTTCTAAGCAACTTAATATGTTTTTATAAGTGGGTGAAGCCAAGTACAGATAAGTGCATACATGCATCAGCCCGTTATCCTATACGCCACTATCATTCATCCTCACTCCGGTTACCGAATGTTAATTAAAGTTTTCCCCTGAACGCAGCTAAGGCGGTCTACGTTTATCCCCTATTGCAATGACCCGGGAAGGACAGACATAAGCACTGCCACTACCAACCTCTGCATCCCATCTTCACACCAATAGTAATCACCTTCCATCCAAAGGAGGTATATGTTGGATGGTCGACTTCACCGAACATCAAGAAGATCATTGACATCAACATATAAAGAGGATATCAAATCCTATTATCATTCAATTGTAAACATACTCAAAGGCGTAAACATCGCGCGGTGAATCATCATGTACCTGGCGATAACGTCTCAGCAATACAAAAGTGAATCCACATCGACAAATGTACGTATTGCAAAGAGATGGAGATGGTATGGTGATGACAAATATGGGTGGTGATGATGTCCTCTTGATGCAGTGATGCGACGATGGAGTCCTTGAATCGATCCCCCCTCCAGAATCCTTCTAGGATCTAGGGTTCTTCGTTTTGGTGGTGGATAGGAGTCTCTGATCTCCGATTCGTCCACACGGTGGGTGAACTAGTTGACTGAGCGGAGGCGGCGGCAGGCGGTACGACCAATGGTATGAGTGTTGTCTTGTGCTTAGGATGCTCCTGGGTGATCCATTTCTTCTCCCAGATACTCCCTCCGGTCCTTTTTAGTCTGTATATAAGTTTTGTCCTAAGTCAGAGTATTTCAACTTTGACCAAACTTATAGAAAAAAGGTATCAAGATTCACAATGCCAAATCAATACTGTTAGATTCATCATGAAAGGAAGTTTCATAGTGTATATATTTGGTGTTGTAGATATCAAATTTTTTAATATAAATTTGATCAGACTTTGCAAAATTTGACTTGACATAAATCTAATATGTGGAGTAAAAAGGACCGGAGGGAGTATTTTATTCTTTTATGACAATGTTATATCACATTAGTTGGCGTGATTCTACCATCATAAATTTTCTTTCTTTTCTTAAATTCCAACACACTTCCGTACGTGACAACCTGGCCAAAACATATAAAAGGGCTGCACGGACGCGGTAAAATACGAATAATCCTATGGATAGAAAACAAAATAAGAGATGTAAAGCATCACAAAAATTGGACTCATCAACTTCCCAAACTTAGAAGTTTTCTCGTGCCCAAGCATATGTCGTAGCTTATAAGAATGAGATCGTCTTGTTCATTAGGTGGGGATAAAATAAATGCATGAGTCCATCACTTGAGTCGTAGCTTATAAGAACGAAATTTGGAACTATTAGCATGTACCTTGAGTCGGCAGGCGTGATCCTGGATCGAGCGTGGATGAGGAACGGGGACGTAGTTGGGATCTGCGAGGAACTTCTTCCTGGTGGTGGGGGGGGGGGGGGGGGGGGGCGACGGTGATGCGAGCTCCTATGGAGGACTTCCCGCGTGCCTGGGTTTCTCCTGTTGTGATCTCTCTGACGTCTCATGGATAATGAAGCTGCGAAAGCCACAATGATCCATAGTGGTTGGGGTGATCTTGACAAAGTCAAGATGATCATCAATGATGACAAGCTTTATCGATTCGATGGGGATTTCTTTGAGCTCATGGTTCACCTCCTCTTCCTCCACCTCTTCCTCATCGAGGGTCACCTCCTCTGGTTCCTCCCACGACAAAGAATCGTCGCTCTTCTTGTTTTGCACCCTCTCACTCTTTGAGCCACAAGGGGAATTGTGGCCTTCGAGTTCACGGTCCTCCTCCTCATTGGAAGAGGTTTGCCTCTCATCCCATGAATGTGCCATGGCTTCCCTACACATAAAATTTGGGAAGGTCTAATGAGATTGGTTTTGCTAGTTGTGAGGAGAATGGAGGCAAAGGAGCAGTATATAAGAGGGTTATCTCACGACATAAGGATAATTGGAAGATATTAGGAAATAAACCAAATGAAATCAGGCAAAATGAAAATAGAATCGTGCTTTCCGTGCGCATGACGATGTTCGCTTGATTTTGACAGAGTAATTGACGACCTTTCGTACGAGCAAGAGCGCTCGTACATTTGGTTGTACTCCCTTGGGTACCTGCATGTTTTTGGAGACAAAAACATATTCCAAGTAAAAAAGCGAAGGACGACCTATGGTACTACGAGCAGTCGCGCTCGTAGTCTCGGTCATACTCCCTCCGTTCTGAATTACTTGTCTTAGATTTGTTTAGATACAAATATATCTAATATTAAAATGAGTCTAGATACATCTGTATCTAGATAAATCTAAGACAAGTAATTTAGAACGGAGGGAGTACCTCGTTTCACCTAGGGTAACAAAAAGTCTCATATTCTGACACGGCGCATGGTACGACCGGGAGTGGACGTACTAGTGGTCGTACCAGCTGGAAAACCCTTCAAATTGGACATAAGTTTATGCCAAGGTAAATAG
Source organism: Triticum urartu (assembly GCF_056163025.1). Taxonomy (NCBI): domain Eukaryota; kingdom Viridiplantae; phylum Streptophyta; class Magnoliopsida; order Poales; family Poaceae; genus Triticum; species Triticum urartu. The sequence continues at coordinate 61,057,326 of NC_141874.1, read as the reverse complement.
ATAAAAAAATAGGTCTTAGGCAAACATGTAGAGGTGATAAGTGTTGCTTTTGTGCTTCTCCGAGGACTTGACCTTCAAAAACATTTTAGTCCCAACCTTCTTCTCTCTTTTTATAGATTTCAAAAAAAAATTCGTCTTGGAAAATTTGCTTGGTTACCAAACATTAGGATAATTACATTTACCTAAATCTCGCTTTTTTTAACACAGTACAGACGCAAGCGCTCATATAAACACGCATACACTCACCCCTATGAACGCACACACGCACACCCTATCCCAATGAGCACCTCCGAGAGACTGAGCTGGCATATCATTTTGAGATTTTACGAAGTCACCGTAGGCGCCTCGTAGTCGACGGGAACGTCTCCTCCCACTGAAAGCGTATCGCCGGAATTCCTAAAATAAATCCAGGATAAATGCGAGCACCAGGATTTAAACCCTGGTGGGTTGGGGATACCACTGTCCACCTAACCCCTAACCATCTCAACCAGAGGTTGGTTCGCAATCTCGCTCTTTTCTTACCTCTACCTTCTAAGTATAAGTATATGCCCAAAGGCCAAACAGAAATACCATGATTACCAATTTCGCTAGTTTCTTACCTCTACCTTCGAAGGATAAACATATGATATGAATGGATAGACATTCTATATGAGGCCAAACACAAAGACAGCGATTACCAAAATTTGGGGTGTGATGATGCTTTCGTTGACCGAAGGTGAACATAATATATACTACGACATGATCGAAGAGATCTGGGAACTTGAGTACGGTGAAAATTGCACGATGTCGTTGTTCCATGTCAAATGGGCTAAGAGTGTCCACAAGGAAGAATGTGGTTTCACTACCATGTCTATGCCCGAAGCACAAGCTGTTGGTGCAAAGGATTTGAAAAGAATCATTGCGCGACGATGGCAGAGCTTGAGCCAAAATCATTGGGGGGGGGGGATGGGCATGAGGGGCCAAACATAATTGTTTTCAGCTGATTTTTAGTGAAACATATGCCTAATACAGAGGAATATAGGCTTGTTTTGTGAGCTGGGGGTGGCCCATGTTGGCCCCCATGAAGCTTCGCCACTGCTGCCCAATATGATCCTTGGGTATTCGCTAAGGGCATGGCACAATGCTTCTACATAACTGACCCGACAAGCTGAGTGACGTTATCGTGAGAAGAGGCAAAAAGAGCATCGTCGGGGTGGATGGAGTTGCCAATGAGGAAGACTTTGACCAATCGGACGTCAACCGAGCAGTAGAGGACGACTATGACAAAAGAAGAATACACCTCTAGAAGGAGGAGAACTAAGTTGCCCCAGACATGACTTCTCTTCTTGAGGAGGAGTCATGGCGCGGGTCGGAAGTATTCAAGGGAAAAAACCTGACGTTGAGAGGATTGTGGAATGGCGTCGTACAGACCCGTGTTGGATGGCTTGCAGCATTCGGACAACTTGATCCAAATGTTTCTAGGCGTTCCGAGGGTTCTTTTTTTAGGGGACTCAGGGTTCTTTGTTGGAAATGCTCCTGTCCAGAGCTGGCCAAACAAGTGGTGCCAACTAGGCCGGCCCGATAGCATGCAGGCACGTCACATCTTGGGCTATGGCCCGTTTACTAAATGTGTTGTCCCTGGCCCGGAGCGTGCAGCACGCGGGCTGGCACGACATGACCCGTCTAGTAAATGTGCCCCTGCGGGCCGTGTTGTGCGGTGCCAGCCCGTTTGGTCAGCTCTGCTCCTATCTGTTGGAAATATGAGCAATTTACCGAATGATTTTATTGACAGAAATACTAGATAAAGCATGACGAATATAACAGAGATAAAACAAGTCATGCAATTCAACAGAGAGAAGGTAAATAGCATTTGTATATATGAACTAGAACCGAACACATCTAGAACAAAAACTAGAGCAAGAAGTTGTGACAGAACCTCTAGCAGAAAGAGTAGGAGAACGTACGGAACGGGAGCAGATGCACCGGTCTTGGGGTCGGTGTCCTCGTGAGCCATGTTGTCGAGGAGGTTGTCGACGTCGGGGAAGTAGTCGTCAGAGTCCGGGGCGTCCGTGACGAAGAAGTCAGTAGTCGCACTGAGCGCTCCCCAAAAACCTTATTATCCTTCTCCTGTACAGGACTCAAAAGGTGCGGTTTCAGAGGCCTACCATCCCGACCTGCGGTGCACGCCGCAAGTCGGGATGGGGAAGATCGTAGCAGCAACGCAGTGCTCCGGAACTTTGTGGCGAGAGGTAGAGGATCTTCTGGTGTGTCTCTCGGGAGGTGAAGCAATAGAGGGAGACAAAGCGAACAGACTTCAGCCGAAGAGGCGAGCCCTTCGGATTCAGTGTCCACTACAGAAAAATGTTTCAGCTCCCGCGTGACCTTTCGTATAACCGTCGTGCGTGGCAAAAATTTAGACATCGGCTCGGCTCATTCCCGCAACCCGCGGCGCGTCGTGATGAGGCGTGGCGTGGCGTGGCGAGGCGGGCGCCGGAGGAGGAGCGCGCGTGGATGTCCCTCTTGTTCTCATGCTCATATAAGTGGGGAAAGAACCTCCCGTATAAGAAGGTCAAACTCCCACTAAACTAGCATTGTGGGATAAACTTTAGTAGTATCCATTGCCTTGAACAAATGGGCTAAGTGGGCCTCTAGGATTTATTTAGGAATTTCTGAAATAGTTATTGGGTTGGCCCATAAATAGATAAAATTCCAGCAATCCCCCACCAGATCCTAGAGGCACATAGAATTTGCCTTTAGTCCAAAACACTGTTTTATATACCGGTACTGCAGTGGAGACTGTTAAGTTGAACTTCCACCTAGAACTCTGTGCTACACTAGTAAGCAACTTGAACAGTGGACTAGTCCTTGAACTGCAAGTTTTTTGTGAATCTAGCTTCACATAAAGCCTTGACCAATATGTGGCTGCCGTGGGTCTTCCCTGCGGGTGGAGTTTATGCGTCATACTCTGAGACCTTTCATGAGTTTACTAGAGAGAACCCTACTCTCATAGATTGCGACGTTTAACAATCATACTCATATAGGTGCGTTCTTTAAAAGATGTTCTGCAGGACGACATCTCTGCTTCAATGAGCCACTTAGAACACATTAAGATATACATCAACCTACCATGCAGATTAGGAGAGTATTGCATCTTCATGGAGTGGTATTGTTGATAGTAAGGGTACTCTCCTCTCTGTTGACCAACAACTTGTCTTCCAAATCTAATTCACGGGATCCCCGATCACAAAGAATAGGTTACCACTGTGAACAACTCATATTGTGGGTCTCATACCCATCTCCCTCGATGCATTATCTATCACATTACATGATAGACCCTTAGTAAAAGGATCTGCCCGATTCTTAGACGTTTGGATATAATCCAATGCAATAACTCCAGAGTTTCTCATTTTCCTGGCAGACTTTAACCTTCTCTGAACGTGTCTTGATGACTTCATGTTATCATTTGAGCTGCTCACTTTCGTGATCACAGTTTGATTATCGCAGTTCATAAGGATACCCGGTACAGGTTTCTCAACAACCGACAAGTCATTCAAGAGCCGACGAAGCCAATCTACTTCGACCGTAGTTGTATCTAGTGTTGTGAGTTCTGCTTCCATTGTTGACCTCGCTAAGACGGTCTTCTTGCAAGACTTCAAAGAAATAGCGCCACCTCCATGAGTGAATACATATCCACTCATGGCCTTTATCTTATCAGCATCTGAGATCCAGTTTGAGTCACTATATCCTTCATGCACCTTTGGGTGTCCAGTGTAGTGAATTCCATAATTCACAGTGCCTTTCAAATAACGCAAAACTCTAGAGCTTTTCAATGCACATCTCCTAGTTTTGAGACAAACCGACTCAGTTTGCTAACAGCAAAAGACTTGTCGGGTCTTAACATCTCTCCATTTAGGAAAGCAGTCTTAACATCCATTTGATGAACAAGAAGACCATGTGAGGCAGCTAGTGAAAGTAGAACTCGAATAGTGGTCAGTCGAGCCACAGGTGAGTAAGTATCAAAGAAGTCTTCACCTTCCTTTTGGGTATAACCCTTAGCCACGAGCCGAGCTTTGTACTTTTCAATAGTACCATCAGGCCTAAGCTTCTTCTTGAATACCCATTTGCATCCTATAGGTTTGCACCCATAAGGTCGATCAGTTATCTCCCAAGTTTCATTCGGTAAGATGGAATCCATCTCGCTACGAACTGCTTCCTTCCAGTAGTCAGCATCTTCAGATGCATAGGCCTCTGAAATAGAACTGGGAGTGTCATCTATGAGATACACAAGAAAATCATCACCAAAGGACATTGCAGTCCTCTGTCTATTGCTCCTAGTAGGAACTTCATTGTTCTCCTCCATAGGACTTTCAAAGTTTTCCATCGAAATGGCAGGTTCAGTAATTGTAACTGGTTCCTGATTCGATGAACTAAGCATCTCCTGATTAGATGAGGTAGCCATATCCTTCATGGGAAAGATATCTTCAAGAAAAGTCGCATCATTCGACTCCATGATCGTACCAACATGCATGTCAGGTGCCTCAGATTTTACAACCAAGAATCTATAACCAATGCTATGAAAAGCATATCCCAGGAAAACACAATCCACGGTCTTTGGTCCAAGCTTGCGCTTCTTTGGAATTGGCACATTGACTTTCGCCAAACAACCCCAGGTTTGTAGATAAGAGAGTGTTAATCTTTTCTTCTCCCATTCCTCGAATGGAGTTATCTCTTTATTCTTTTTGGGAACTCGGTTTAGGACATGACATGCCGCAGTCAGTATCGCCTCCCCCCACCATGCGTTGGAGAGACCCGATGTGTCTAACATGGCATTAACCAAATCTGTTAGAGTACGGTTCTTTCTTTCGGCCACCCCATTTGACTGAGGTGATAGGGAGGCGTCCTCTCATGGATTATACCATGTTTCGGACAAAAAGCATCAAATTCATTGGAAAAATACTCTCCACCACGGTCGGACCTAAGCCTCTTGATTTTTCGATCAAGTTGGTTTTCCACTTCAGCTTTATAGATCTTGAAAAAATTCAAAGCCTCATCCTTAGATTTCATAAGATACACACGGCAGTATCTAGTGGAGTCGTCAATTAACGTCATGAAATATTTCTTTCCACCTTTTGTCAAAACACCATTCATTTCACATAGATCTGAATGTATGAGTTCTAGTGGTGCAAGATTTCTCGTTTCCACGGTCACATGAGATTTATGAGGTTGCTTAGCTTGCACACACACTTAACACTTGGATCCCCTAACAATGGTGAAACTAGGGATTAAGTTCAACGTCGCTAGTCGCGACATGCAACCAAAGTTAACATGACAAAGACGTGAATGCCACACATTTGATTCACTATGGTTGCAAATATGATTAACAACTTTATTGCAAACGTCTGATAAGGATAAGCAAAATGGGCCTCCTGACTCATAGCCTTTACCAACAAAGGTTCCATACTTGGATATTACAAATTTATTCGACTCAAAGACAAGCTTGTAGCCATCTCTACACAAAAGAGATCCGCTAACAAGATTTTTATTGACGGAGGGGACATAATGCATGTTCTTCAGCCGCACGATCTTCCTTGAAGTAAACTTCAGATCGACCGTGCCAACACCACGAACAGAAGCAATTGAACCGTTGCCCATTAGCACGGTTGAAGTCCCTGCGGTCTGATAGGACAAAAACATGGAAATATCACTGCATACATGCACATTAGCACTCGTGTCAATCAACCAATCAGGAGGATGACGTACTGAAAGAATAGTGGGAAATATACCATACCCAGCATCCTTCCTGTGAGTGTCTCCAATGACAACATTAGCGGTCTTGCCGCCTTTCCGAGGATGGCGCTTGTCATAGCGATTAGGGCAACTAGGAGCCCAATGATCAGGATCCCCACACACATGACAAACACCTTTCTTCTTGTCATTCTTCTTCTTGAAGTTTGTGTGTTGCACAGCCTTGTTCTTCCCATCAAACTTGCCCTTGTTCTTGAACTTATGGGGCTGGAAGTTCTTCTTCTGTACCAGATTGGCACTAGATCACTAGTGCAGAACCAGGCAATAGCACCGGTTCGTAAGGCCCTTTAGTGCTGGTTTGGTAACCGACACTAAAGTGTGGGCACTAAAGGCCCCCCTTTAGTACCGGTTCAACACGAACCGGTGCTAAAGGGCAACCACGTGGCACGAGCCAGCTCCGTGGGCGCGTAGGACATTAGTACCAGTTGGTAACTCCAACCGGTACTAAATGTTTGGGTATGTTTTGGTTTTATTTTTTATTTTTACTTTAAATTTGTGTTTTCAATTTAATTTAGTGATTGTTTTACATTATAATGAGTTGTTAAATCATTAGGTGAATGTACCGCAGATTAGTTTGACTGGATGCATGTGGATCCTAGATAAGTCGTCAAGTATATGTCATATCCATATTATATATACTTGATCACCTAATTAAGTGCTCGAGGTAATATGGATATGGCATATACTTGATCACTTAGCTAGAATCCATCCAGTTGAAACTAATCTGCGGTTTCTTTCATAAATGATATAATAACTCATCATCATCATCATCATATTAATATAAAAACTCTTGCATCATATATATCATCACCAACAACAGTTTTCATAGCTAGCTAAAAATCATCATATAATAGTCGTCTCATTACCACTACTTAATCATCATATAGTCATTACCGCTATCTAATCACCACCAACACTAGCTTAAAGAAGAAACATTCACTTGTACCAGAAGCAAATATATCATCGAGTTCAACATGGTAATGATATTATAAGCATTCATAACACCACAAAAGCAAATCACTCTTTGAGATTAAGTTCAGGACGAAGAACACGGACATGAGAGGACAAGTACTAAGACCATGAACTAGCTAATTAATCACTCCTGTTGCTCTCTCTCAGGTAAAATAGCATAGAACATGTATAGCTTTCCTGATTCATCATATTGGAGCATGCAGATGAACCTGTCTCCTAATCATGGGTTGCACTTCTGATTGCTTCCCCCTAGTACTTCTCTGCGATCATTCACAATTTTGCTCCGGTCTTTTACTATTAAGCATTCCTCGATATTAGAAATCATGAATGCACTAAAGTGCATTGTAGGATATCTTGGCCGTAAGCTAACAATATTCATGGTACCTTTAGTCTCGATCCAATCAGGCACAACATTCATCGGGAGTCCCTGTTGAAGAACATCGTATAGTAACATACTTAGCAATGAAGTTTAGCTTAAAAAATAATGTATGCAAAAGATGCACTAAGGAGAAATAGTAGAAATCTTACCATCTTTCCTAAATATATGTGACTGTAGTTCAGTACGAACACTATTGGTCACACGTTTTGAGTACTAACATTTCTAAGTGCAGGATTTTTTTTGTCTTGACAGCATCAAGATCCTCAAGCCATGAAACATAATGACTTGTCTCCTCGCAGTTTAGTTCAGCCCCGGGACAGTGGACGGTCCTGTCTACCAAGCGCCGGACATGTTTGCTTGATTGGAAATAAGCTGTCAATATAAATTGAGATCTATTCATTATTCAACTGGTTCAAATAATCTCATATCGAAGACATAAATATGGTTGAGAAACTCACATAATGGTAGAACTGGAGGCGTCTGCACATCGACCCAGATGTCTCTATTACCTTCAATATCATCTTCCGGACGAATATCAAAGGTGATAACCATATCAGGCTCAAATGCATAAGCCTTACATAATGCTTGCCAAGTTTTGCATTCAAAATAGGTGTATGTGTCTGCATTGTATAATTTGACGGTGAAGTTATAACCATGCTCGGTCTTCAAGTAAACTCTTTTTACCTCCATAGTTTCGTTAGGACTGAAACCTATCTTATTCAAGACAAAAATTCTTGCATGGCAGGGGATACACTAGTAGAATAGTGAAAAATTAAAATTAAAAGTTAAAGCATAAGTCATGCTTAATTACGAAAAAAGACTTGTCGTTGTGACTTACTGTATCCACTTCGAAGTTCCCATCCAACTTGATGCTGAAGTGTCTATCATCAACTAGAAAATTCCTGCCGCACAGGCCGCGCTGGTCTTCGCAGTATTCGCACATAATGAAATCATGTTCGTCGTCAGACGACATTCCTATGTTCATAGGTGAAACATTAAACACATATTAGTTCTATTAATTCAACTAATTCTGTTAATTCAACTAGTTCACCTAATTAATTAAACTAATTCAACTAAGCACTTACGAAAAATATATCTAAATAAAGTAGCTCAACTAATTCAACTAACTAGTTCAACTAATTAATTCTACTAAACTAGTTCTATTAATTTCTTACTAAAAATAAGTAGCTAATTCTATATAATAAAATTTTAATTAAATAATCAAATCTCATATAACTAAATTAAATATATATCTAACATATAATTTATATATCTAATTCATTTAACATTTGACATTAATATCTAACATATGTTCATATATAGGTGAAACATTAAACACTTACTAGTTCTATTAATTCAACTAAATAAACTAGTTCTATTAATTCAACTAAATAAACTAGTTCTATTAATTCAACTAAGCATTTTCTAAAAATAAACTAGTTCTATTAATTTCTTACTAAAATAAAGTAGGTATTTCTATGTAGTAATATTTTAATTAGATCATCAAATCTCATATACCTAAATTTTCTTAATAAAAATAACTAGTTCTATTAATTCAACTAAGAATTTACTAAAAATAAACTAGTTCTATTAATTTTATTACTAAAATATATAAAGTAGCTATATGTAGTAATATTTTAATTAGATTATCAAATCTCATATACCTAATTTTTCTTACTAAAAAAACTAGTACTAATTCAACTAGCTAGTTCAACTAAGCATTTACTAAAAATAAATAGTTATATTAATTCAACTAGTTCAAATAATCTCATATACCTAATTAATTAATATCTAGCTAATTCATCTAACAATTGACATTAATATTTAACTTCGCTAGCTAATTCATCTAACAATTGACATTAATATTTAACTTCTCTATCTAATTCATCTAACATTAACATTCTAACATTCTTATCTAGGTAATTCATTTATATAAAAAACATTTATATATAACTGACATTTTTCTAATATTTCTATAACTAAAAACAGAAAAATTTCTAACATTTCTATAAATAAAAAACATAAAAATTTCTATAACTAAAATTTATAACTAAAAAACTAAAAAACAATGTGTGTGTGTGGACATGGCGGCCGGGGCAGGATCTCACCGGCGAGGCGAGGCGACGGGGGCAGCGACGGGGACGGCGACGGGCGGCGCCGACGGGGATGGTGACGACGGGGATGGCGACGACGGGGATGGGGACGGGGCGGCGACAACGGGGACGGGGACGGGCCGGGACGACGGGGCAGGGCGCGGCGACGGGGACGGGGACGGTTGGGGCGGCGACGACGGGGACGGTGACGGGGCGGTGACGGGGGCGTCGACGAGGGGTGGCGACGGGGGCGTCGAAGGGGGAAGTGACGGGGGCGGCGGGCGACGGGACAGAGGCGAAGAAGCAGATGAGAAACTGAATTTTTTGAAGTGTTTTCTTATATAGGATAGGCTAACTTTGGCCAGGCCAAGAGGCGGGAAGAGCACCCTTTAGTACCGGTTGGAGCCACCAACCGGTACTAAAGACCACCCTTTAGTACCGATTGGAGCCACCAACCGGTACTAAAGGTTGTGCGCTGCCACCCGCGGTGCACAAAGTTTAGTCCCACCTCGTCGGGCGAAGGGCAGCCGCACTGGTTTATAAACCCAGCCGCGGCTGCCCTTTCGAACTCCTCTATAAAGCAGGCTTCTAGGCCTAACTACGGCGCGCTGCCCTGTGAGTCTGCTGGGCCTTGTGGGCCTGAAATTGCACGCTCGTGGTCTAGCAGGCCCACAGGACAGCGCCCCAAATTTTTTTATATAGTTTTTTCTTTCTTTTCTGCTTTATTTTTTCTTCTATTTATTTCTGAGTAGTTTTTTCTTTTGTGCTATATTTATTTTCTTCTATTTATTTCTGAGTAGTTTTTGTTGGACATATGCCCTAGAGGCAATAATAAATTGGTTATTATTATATTTCCTTGTTCATGATAATCGTTTATTATCCATGCTAGAATTGTATTGATAGGAAACTCAGATACATGTGTGGATACATAGACAACACCATGTCCCTAGTAAGCCTCTAGTTGACTAGCTCGTTAATCAATAGATGGTTACGGTTTCCTGACCATGGACATTAGATGTCGTTGATAATGGGATCACATCATTAGGACAATGATGTGATGGACAAGACCCAATCCTAAGCCTAGCACAAAGATCGTGTAGTTCGTATGCTAAAGCTTTTCTAATGTCAAGTACCATTTCCTTAGACCATGAGATTATGCAACTCCCAGATACCGTAGGAATGTTTTGGGTGTACCAAACGTCACAACGTAACTGGGTGGCTATAAAGGTACACTACAGGTATCTCCGAAAGTATCTGTTGGGTTGGCACGAATCGAGACTGGGATTTGTCACTCCGTGTAACGGAGAGGTATCTCTGGGCCCACTCGGTAGGACATCATCATAATGTGCACAATGTGACCAAGGAGTTGATCACGGGATGATGTGTTACGGAACGAGTAAAGAGACTTTCCGGTAACAAGATTGAACAAGGTATCGGGATACCGACGATCGAATCTCGGGCAAGTACTATACCGGTAGACAAAGGGAATTGTATACGGGATTGATTGAATCCTTGACATCGTGGTTCATCCGATGATATCATCATGGAACATGTGGGAGCCAACATGGGTATCCAGATCCCGCTGTTGGTTATTGGCCGGAGAGGTGTCTCGGTCATGTCTACATGTCTCCCGAACCTGTAGGGTCTACACACTTAAGGTTTGATGACGCTAGGGTTATAGGGAATAGATATACGTGGTTACCGAATGTTGTTCGGAGTCCCGGATGAGATCCCGGACGTCACGAGGAGTTCCGGAATGGTCCGGAGGTAAAGATTTATATATGGAAAGTCCTGTTTTGGTCGCCGGAAAAGTTTCGGGTTTATCGGTAATGTACCGGGACCACCGGGAGGGTCCCGGTGGTCCACCAAGTGGGGCCACCAGCCCCGGAGGGATGCATGGGCCAAGTTTGGGAGGGGACCAGCCCTAGGTGGGCTGGTGCGCCCCCCCCCCCCACCAAGGCCCAAGGCGCAAGGGAGAGTGGAAGGGGGCAAACCCTAGGCTCAGATGGGCCTAAGGCCCACCTAGTGGTGCGCCCCCCTCTCTCCCCCTTGGCCGCCCCCCTAGATGGGATCTAGGGATGGCCGCCACCCCTAGGGGTGGAAACCTAGGTGGGGGCGCAGCCCCTCCCCTCCCCCTATATATACTTGAGGTTTTGGGCTGCCATACACACGAGAACATCTCCTTCTTGGCGCAGCCCTATCCCTCTCCCTCCTCGTCTCTTGCGGTGCTTGGCGAAGCCCTGCTGGAGTACCACGCTCCTCCATCACCACCACGCCGTCGTGCTGCTGCTGGATGGAGTCTTCCCCAACCTCTCCTTCTCCCCTTGCTGGATCAAGGCGTAGGAGACGTCACCGGGCTGTACGTGTGTTGAACACGGAGGTGCCGTCCGTTCGGCACTAGGATCATCGGTGATTTGGATCACGACGAGTACGACTCCATCAACCCCGTTCACTTGAACGCTTCCGCTTAGCAATCTACAAGGGTATGTAGATGCACTCTCCTTCCCCTCGTTGCTAGATTACTCCATAGATTGATCTTGGTGATGCGTAGAAAATTTTGAATTTCTGCTACGTTCCCCAACAGTGGTATCAGAGCCAGGTTTATGCATAGTTTCTATGCACGAGTAGAACACAAAGCAGCTGTGGGTGTTGATTTTTTCAATTTACTTGCCGTTACTAGTCTTATCTTGATTCGGCGGCATCGTGGGATGAAGCGGCCCGGACCGACCTTACACGTACTCTTACATGAGACTGGTTCCACCGACTGACATGCACTAGTTGCATAAGGTGGCTAGCGGGTGTCTGTATCTCCCACTTTAGTTGGATCGGATTCGATGAAAAGGGTCCTTATGAAGGGTAAATAGAAATTGGCATATCACGTTGTGGTTTTCGCGTAGGTAAGAAACGTTCTTGCTAGAAACCTATAGCAGCCACGTAAAAACTTGCAACAACAATTAGAGGACGTCTAACTTGTTTTTGCAGCATATGCCTTGTGATGTGATATGGCCAAAAGGATGTGATGAATGATATATGTGATGTATGAGATTGATCATGTTCTTGTAATAGGAATCACGACTTGCATGTCGATGAGTATGACAACCGGCAGGAGCCATAAGAGTTGTCTTAATTTATTTATGACCTGCGTGTCAACATAAACGTCATGTAATTACTTTACTTTATTGCTAAAGCGTTAGCCATAGTAGTAGAAGTAATAGATGACGAGACAACTTCAAGAAGACACAATGATGGAGATCATGATGATGGAGATCATGGTGTCATGCCGGTGACAACGATGATCATGGAGCCCCGAAGATGGAGATCAAAAGGAGCAAAATGATATATTGGCCATATCATGTCACTATTTGATTGCATGTGATGTTTATCATGTTTTACATCTTATTTGCTTAGAACGACGGTAGCTTAAATAAGATGATCCCTCACTAAAATTTCAAGAAAGGTGTTCCCCCTAACTGTGCACCATTGCGAAGGTTCGTTGTTTCGAAGCACCGCGTGATGATCGGGTGTGATAGATTCTAACGTTCGAATACAACGGGTGTAAGCCAGATTTACACAACAAAAACACTTAGGTTGACTTGACGAGCCTAGCATGTACAGACATGGCCTCGGAACACGGAAGACCGAAAGGTCGAGCATGAGTCGTATAGAAGATACGATCAACATGAAGATCTTCACCGATGTTGACTAGTCCGTCTCACGTGATGATCGGACACGGCCTAGTTGGCTCGGATCATGTTTCACTTAGATGACTAGAGGGATGTCTATCTGAGTGGGAGTTCATTAAATGAACTCAATTATCATAAACATAGTCTAAATTGTCTTTGCAAATATGTTGTAGATAAATAGCTCACGTTGTAGCTCCCTGTTTCAATACGTTCCTAGAGAAAGACCAAGTTGAAAGATATTGTAAGCACTAATGCGGACTAGGTCCATAGTCCGAGGAGTGTCCTCACTGCTACACAGAAGGCTTACGTCTTTGATGCACCGCTCGATGTGCAAACCCCTACAACGTCGTCTGTGGATGTTGTGAACACCTGACAGACACATCCTGATGACTACTTGATAGTTTAGTGCACCATACTTTACGGCTTAGAATCGGGATTCGAATAACGTTTTGAACGCCATAAGACATATGAGATGTTCAAAGAGCTGAAATTGGGATTTCAGGCTCATGCCCGTGTTGAGAGGTATGAGACCTCTAACAAGTTCTTTTGCCAACAAGATGGAGGAGAATAGCTCAGCTAGTGAGCTTGTGCTCAGAATGTCTGGGTGCAACAATCACTTAAATCAAGTGGGAGTTAAACTTTCGGATAAGATAGTGATTGATAGAGTTCTATAGACACTATCACTAAGCTACTAGATCTTCGTGATGAACTATGACATGCAAGGGATGGAATTGATCCCGGAGCTGTTCGCGGTGCTTAAGACCGCAAAAGGTAGAAATCAAAGAAGGAGCATCAAGTGTTGATGGTTTAACAAGACCACTGGTTTCAAGAAGGGCAAGGGCTAGAAGGGAAACTTCATGGATGGCAAACCAGTTGCCGCTCCAGTGAAGGAACCCAAGGTTGAACCCAAACCCGAGACTAAGTGCTTCTATTGTAAGGGGAACGGTCACTGGTAGCGGAATTACCCCAAATGCATGGTAGATAAGAAGGCTGGCAACTTCAAAAAAGTATATACGTGTTATTAATGTGTACCTCGCTAGTACTCCTGGTAGCACCTGGGTATTGGATACCGGTTCAGTTGCTATTATTGGTGACTTGAAGCATGAGCTACGGACTAAACGGAGACTGGCTAAGGGCGAGGTGACGATGTGTGTTGGAAGTGTTTCCAAAGTTGATGAGATCACCATCGCACGCTCCATCTGCCTTCGGGATTAGTATTGAACCTAGATACATGTTATCAGGTGTCTACATTGAGCATGAATATGATTAGATCATGTTCATTTCAATACAGTCATTCATTTAAGTTAGAGAATAATGGTTATTCTGTTTTACATGAATGATACCTTTCATGGTCATGCACCCTATGTGAATGGTTCATTGAATCTCGGTCGTGGTAATACACATGTTCACGCCAAAAGATGTAGAGTTAATAATGATAGTACCACTTTCTTGTGGCATTGCCGCTTAGGTCATATTGGCGTAAGATGCATGAAGAAACTCCATATCGATGGATGTTTGGAGTCACTTGATTTTGAATCGCTTGACACATGCGAGCCATGCCTCATGGGCAGGATGACTAAGACCCCGTTTTCAGGTACCATGAAACGGGCAAGTGACTTGTTGGAAATCATACATGCTGATGCGTGTGATCCAATGAGAATTGAAGCGTGCGGTGAATATCGCTATTTTCTCATCTTCACTGACGATTTGAGTAGATATAGGTATATTTACTTAATGAAGCACAAGTCTGAAACGTTTGAAAAGTTCAAGAGATTTCAGAGTGAAGTTAAGAATCATCATAACAAGAAGATCAAATTCCTACGATCTGATCAATGAGAATATCTGAGTTATGAGTTTGGCAAACACTTAAGACATTGTGGAATTGCTTCACAGTTGAAGCCACCTGGAACACCACTGGGTTATGGTGTGTCCGGACATCGTAATCGAATCTTATGAGATATGGTGCGATCTATGATGTCTCTTATCAATCTACCGTTTTCATTTTGAGGTTATGCGTTAGAGACAGCTGCATTCACTTTAGATAGGACACCATCTAAGTCCGTTGAGACGACGTCATAAGAACATTGGTTTGGCAAGAAACCAAAGTTGTCATTTCTTAACGTTTGGGGATGCGATGCTTAAGGCTTCAATCGGAGAAGCTCGAACCCAAAGCGGACAAACACATCTTCATAGGATACCCAAAGGTGAAAGTAGGGTATACCTTCTATCTCAGATCCGAGGGCAAATTGTTTGTCGCTAAGAATGGGTACTTTCTCGAGAAGGAATTTCTCTCGAAAGAATTGAGTGGGAGGAAGATAGAACTTGATGAGGTTGTCGAACCTTTATTTCAACCAGAGAATGATGCAACACAGAAAGATGTTTTCTGTGGCACCTACGTCTGTTGAATAGGAAGTTAATGATAGTGATCATGAAGCTTCGGATCAAGTTGCTATCGAACATCGTAGGTCGACAAGGATATGTACTACTCCTGAGTGGTACGGTAATCCTGTCAAAGATATCATGTTGTTAGACAAAAATGAACCTACGAGCTGTGGAGAAGCGATGGTGGGCCCGCATTCCGACAAATGGTTAGAAGCCATGAAATCCGAGATAGGATCCATGTATGGACTTTGGTGGACTTGCCCGATGATCGGCAAGCCATTGAGATAAATGGATCTTTAAGAAGAAGACGGACGTGGGCGGTAATATTACCGTCTATGAAGCTCGACTTGTGGGAACGAATCTTTTTCACAAGTTCAAGGAGTTGACTACGATGAGAATTTCTCACCCGTAGCGATGCTTAAGTCCGTCGGAATCATGTTAGCATTAGATGTATTTTTCGATTATGAAATCTTACAATGGATGTCAAAACAAGTTTTCTTACCAGTTTTCGTAAGAAAAGTTGTATGTGATACAATAAAAGGTTTTGTCGATCCTAAGGATGCTAAAAGGTATGCTGGCTCCAGCAATCCTTCTATGGACTAGAGCAAGCATCTCGGAATCGGAATATATGTTTTGATGGAGTGATCAAAGCTTTTAGGTTTATACAGTGTTTGCTAGAAACTTGTATTTACAAGAAAGTGAGTGGGAGCACTACAACATTTCTGATAAGTATATGTGGATGACATATTGTTGATCCGAAATAATGTAGAATTTCTGGAAAGCATAAACGGTTGTTTGAAGAATTATATACAAAGGAAGACCTGGATAAAGTTGCTTACATATTGGGCATCAAGATCTATAGAAATAGATCAAGACGCCTAATGATACTTTCAAAGAACGCACACCTTGACATGTTTTTGAAAGAGTTCAAAATAGATTATTCAAAGAAGGGGTTCTTACCTGAGTTGTAAGGTGTGAAGTTGAGTAAGACTCAAAGCTTGACCACGGCAGAAGAAAGAGAAAGGACGAAGGTCGTCCCCTATGCTTTTGTCATAGGCTCTATACGGTATGCCATGCTGAGTACCGCACCTGATGTGTGCCTTGCCACATGTCTGGCAAGAGGGTACAAAGGTGATCTAGGAGTAGATCACCAGATAGCGGTCAAAATTATCCTTAGAGGAATAAGGAAATGTTTCTCGGTTATGGAGGTGATAAAGAGTTCGACATAAAGAGTTACGTCGATGCAAGCTTAACACCTATCCTGATAGCTCTGAGTAGAGATACTGGATACGTATAATGGAGCAATAATTTGGAATAGCTCCAAGTAGAACGTGGTAGCAGCATCTATGATATAAAGTTTTGTGAAATACAGAGGGATCTGAATATGGCAAGACCCGTTGACTACAACCTCTCTCACAAGCATAACATGATCAAACCCAGAACTCTTTGAGTGTTTATCACATAGTGATGTGAACTAGATCATTGAGTCTAGTAGACTCTTGGATGTTGGTCACATGGCGATGTGACCTGTGAGTGTTAATCACATGGCGATGTGAACTAGATTATTGACTCTAGTGCAAGTGGGAGACTGTTGGAAATATGCCCTAGAGGCAATAATAAATTGGTTATTATTATATTTCCTTGTTCATGATAATCGTTTATTATCCATGCTAGAATTGTATTGATAGGAAATTCAGATACATGTGTGGATACATAGACAACACCATGTCCCTAGTAAGCCTCTAGTTGACTAGCTCGTTAATCAATAGATGGTTACGGTTTCCTGACCATGGATATTAGATGTCATTGATAACGGGATCACATCATTAGGAGAATGATGTGATGGACAAGACCCAATCCTAAGCCTAGCACAAAGATCGTGTAGTTCGTATGCTAAAGCTTTTCTAATGTCAAGTATCATTTCCTTAGACCATGAGATTGTGCAACTCCCGGATACCGTAGGAATGCTTTGGGTGTACCAAACGTCACAACGTAACTGGGTGGCTATAAAGGTACACTACAGGTATCTCCGAAAGTATCTGTTGGGTTGGCACGAATCGAGACTGGGATTTGTCACTCCGTGTAACGGAGAGGTATCTCTGGGCCCACTCGGTAGGACATCATCATAATGTGCACAATGTGACCAAGGAGTTGATCACGGGATGATGTGTTACGGAACGAGTAAAGAGACTTGCCGGTAACAAGATTGAACAAGGTATCGGGATACCGACGATCGAATCTCGGGCAAGTACTATACCGGTAGACAAAGGGAATTGTATACGGGATTGATTGAATCCTTGACATCGTGGTTAATCCGATGAGATCATCATGGAACATGTGGGAGCCAACATGGGTATCCAGATCCCGCTGTTGGTTATTGGCCGGAGAGGTGTCTCGGTCATGTCTACATGTCTCCCGAACCCGTAGATGCACTCTCCTTCCCCTCATTGCTAGATTACTCCATAGATTGATCTTGGTGATGCGTAGAAAATTTTGAATTTCTGCTACGTTCCCCAACAGTTTTTTATATAGTTTTTTTCTTTTCTGCTATTTTTTTTCTTTTCTGCTTTTTTTTCTTTTCTGCTTTATTTATTTTCTTCTATTCATTTATTTTTATATACCATGCCAAGTTGATGGCTGAAAGTTGATGGCGTGGATTTCAATGGTGCATACTGAATGCACAAAAAGTCTGGAGTTATTATAAGTTTAAAAAAATGAAGTGCCGCTGTAACAGATGAGTTCTCGTTCGAAACCGTGATACTCCGAAAGAGATTGTCCAGTTTGTACACGAAGTGCGTCCAGTTTTTGCCGTGACCCTCTCTACTTTTCCACACATGCTATGCGGGTGAAATGATGATACCATGCCAAGTTTCAACATTTTCATAGTTCATTTTGTAGTGATTTTCAATTTCACGGTCATTTAGCTCTCTAAACAATTAGGTAAATGACTGAAAAACAGCAAATGATGTCAGAACATGTTGGAAATTGATGATGTCGCTTTGAATGCTGCATACTGAACGCAAAAGAAGTCCGGAGTTCAAATAAGTTTAAAAAACATTGAAGTGCCCGTGTAATAGATGAGTTCTCGTCCGAAACCGTGATACTCCGAAAGAGATTGTCCAGTTTGTACACGAAGTGCGTCCAGTTTTTGCCGTGACCCTCTCTACTCTTTCGCACATGCTATGCGGGTGAAATGATGATACCATGCGAAGTTTCAACATTTTCACAGTTCATTTTGTAGTGATTTTCAATTTCACGGTCATTTAGCTCTCTAAACAATTAGGTAAATGACTGAAAACAATAAATGATGTCAGAACATGTTGGAAATTGATGACGTCGCTTTGAATGCTGCATACTGAACGCAAAAGAAGTGCGGAGTTCAAATAAGTTTAAAAAACATTGAAGTGCCCATGTAACAGATGAGTTCTCGTCCGAAACCCTGATACTTCGAAAGAGATTGTCTAGTTTGTACACGAAGTGCGTCCAGTTTTTGCCGTGACCCTCTCTACTCTTTCGCATATGCTATGCGGGTGAAATGATGATACCATGCCAAGTTTCAACATTTTCACAGTTCATTTTGTAGTGATTTTCAATTTCACAGTCATTTAGCTCTCTAAACAATTAGGTAAATGACTGAAAAACAGCAAATGATGTCAGAACATGTTGGAAATTGATGACGTCGCTTTGAATGTTTCATACTGAACACACAAGAAGTCCGGAGTCCAAATAAGTTTAAAAAATATTGAAGTGCCCATGTAACAGATGAGTTCTCATCCGAAACCCTGATACTCCGAAAGAGATTGTCCAGTTTGTACACAAAGTGCGTCCAGTTTTTGCCGTGACCCTTTCTACTCTTTCGCACATGCTATGTGGGTGAAATGATGATACCATGCCAAGTTTGAACATTTTCACAGTTCATTTTGTAGTGATTTTCAATTTCACGGTCATTTAGCTCTCTAAGCAATTAGGTAAATGACTGAAAAGCATCAAATGATGTCAGAACATGTTGGAAATTGATGACGTCGCTTTGAATGCTGCATACTGAACACACAAGAAGTCTGGAGTTCAAATAAGTTATTAAAAATAAAAAAGAGGTGCAATGTTGGTTAATTTGCTTCAAGCCTTTCGGAATAGTGTAGACTGCACTTCACATAGCTCAGTGCAATCTATGCTATTCTGAAAGGCTTGAAACTAATCAACATGCAGATGAGCATTGCGCCTCTTCGTCATTGTCTCTGCACTCACGGCTTATAAACCGCTCATACTGCCTCTCCCTTGGCGAGGTGGGACTAAAAATCAGCTTACTAAGAAACTCTAGTACCGGTTCATGCCATGAACCGGTACTAAAGGTCTTCGTGGGGGCCCCAGCCTGACCACAGCCGCACTGGCCTCATTAGTACCGGTTCATGGCATGAACCGGTACTAAAGGTTGCCCACGAACCGGTACTAATGATGTCCGCCTGCCTAACCGTTGGAACCGGCACTAATGGTCACATTAGTGCCGGCTCAAATTCAAACCGACACTAATGTGCTTCACATTTGACCCTTTTTCTACTAGTGAATCCTCCCGCAATACCTCGAGCACGTGTGTCCTTTGCTCTTGCCTTTTCTTCCACATCAAGAGTGCAATGAGACCCGGGACAGAAAACTCCTGTCTCTTATGCTTCAGTAAGGTAGCAAAGTTCCTCCACGAAGGAGGAAGCTTAATGATGATACCTCTGGCAACAAACTTGTCCGGTAGCATACAACTGAAGTGCTCAAGTTCTCTAGCAAATGACTGTATCTCATGAGCTTGCTCAACCACGGAGCGCTCTTCAGTCATCCTGTAATCATAGAACTGCTCCATGATGTACAGCTCAGTGCTAGCATCCGAGACCCCAAACTTGGCCTCGAGTGCATCCCACATATCTTTTCCATTATCAATTGACGCATAAGAATCATCTATGTTCTCACCAAGAACACTCAAGAGAGCAGGCTTAAACAGAGTATCCATTTTCTGAAAAGCTTGAGCCTGTTGAGTATCAAACTCTCCTTCAGGTTTGCCAAGAGTGGCGTCATAGCAACTCATGGTTTGAAACCATAAAACTGCTCTCACACGCCACCTCTTATAGTGGATACCCTCAAACATAGGAGGTCTCATGGAAGCAGCAAAACCACTCAGGGTAAATTGCCTATAATAAGGTTTTTGGATTGTTGGAAATATGAGCAATTTACCCAATGATTTTATTGACAGAAATATTAGATAAAGCATGACTAATATAGCAGAGATAAAACAAGTCATGCAATTCGACAGAGAGAAGGTAAATAGCATCTGTATATATGAACTAGAACCGAACACATCTAGAACAGAAACTAGAGCAAGAAGTTGTGACAGAACCTCTAACAGAAAGAGTATGAGAACATACGGAACGGGAGCATATGCACCGGTCTTGGGGTCGGTGTCCTCGCCAGCGATGTCGTCCAGGAGGTTGTCGACGTCGGGGAAGAAGTCGTCGGAGTCTGGGGCGTCCGTGACGAAGAAGTCAGTAGTCGCGCTGAGCGCTCCCCAAAAACCTTATCACCCTTCTTCCGTACATGACTCAAAAGGTGCGGTTTCGGAGGCCTACTGTCCCGACCTGCGGTGCATGCCGCAAGTCTGGATGGGGAAGATCGTAGCAGCAGCGCAGTGCTCCGGACTCTCTGGAGAGGAGCGAGGAGAAGGAGGCTAACAGGCTGCGACGGGAGGTGAAGCGAACAGACTTCAGCTGAAGAGGCGAGCCGTTAGACATCGGCTCGGCTCATTCCCGCAACCCGCGAGAGTCACAGTTAACAGGCTGCGTTTCTTTTTTTTTTCTTTCGCGAAAGTCACGGTTTTTTTTCGCAAGAGGCACGGTTGTGCTTTAGTGAGAGTCACGGCCGTGCCTTTCGGAAACAAAAAAAAGCGCATTTTCTGTTTTTTTTTCTTTCGCGAGAATCACTGTTTTGCTTCCGCGAGAGGCACGGTTGTGCTTTCGCGAGAGTCACGGCCGTGCCTATCGAAAAGGGAAAAACAAAACGCGTTTTCTATTTTTTTTTCTTTCGCGAGAGTCACGGTTTTGCTTCCGCGAGAGACACGGTTGTGCTTTCATGAGAGTCACGGCCGTGCCTCTCAAAAAGGGAAAAAATACGCGTTTTCTGTTTTTTTTCTTTCGCGAGAGTCATGGTTTTGCTTCCGCGAGAGGCACGGTTGTGCTTTCGCGAGAGTCACGGTCGTGCCTCTCGGAAACGAAAAAAACACGTTTTTTGTTTTTTTCCTTCTACGAGTGTCACGGTTTTGCTTCCACAAGAGGCACGGGTGTGATTTCACGAGAGGCATGAATGTGCCTCTTTTGGAAAGAGAAAAAGCCGTGCTCCCGGTTCGGTTTTTTCGCCAGGTTTTTTTTGTCCGGTTTTTTTCATGAAAAAAAAAGTTCATCAAAACCCATCAACATGGGATCTAGTTTTGAAGATCTCGACGCGAGGAATCCATGATAAAAATGGTTCGAGATTTGGACGCACGGTTTAAAAGATAAAACGTTTCGAATAAACGGATCTACAAAAAAAAGGAAAACCCCCAGGTTGCGACAAGTGGCGCGCTGCATGTGCGCCACTTGTCGCAACCTGAGAAAGTGGAGTGTTCTTTGCAACGAGTACTCCTTAATTCGTGATTTCGTAAACTTTAATAGTGTCTCTTGCCTTGCATAAATGAGCTAAGTGGGTCTTTAAGATTTATTTAGGAATTTCTAAAATAATTATTGGGTTGGCCCATAAATAAATAAAATTCCAGCACTATCTGTTATGTTTTTCTAGAAGAATAAAAACTCGGCACCCTCAAAAAAAAGAATAAAAACTCGGCACAAATGTTGTGCAGTGCAATCTTATCTCTTTGGGGATGGCGTGGCACACAGTATCCGTCAGATGGGGTAGGCTGAAACGTTCAACCCGTTGACACTTGACACTGACAGACTGACAGCACACGCATGCATGCATGCATAAAAGCAACCAAGCCTCGCCCTCGCCCCCACCGTTTTGGTCCTTAGCTACGCTCGCGACTATTCTAATGGAACATACAGTAAAATTATGGGAGGAATCATCGGCACGCATCTGACCTCCGGGAAACCAACAAGCACGTCCAGCTACTAGCACCAGATTCCTGACGTGCACACACACACGCACACGCTGGCCCCTCCACGAGGTACGACAACCAGCCGTCCAGCTCCATGGCCAAAGTCAAAACCCATGGCAATATACTCTCACAAATACAGTATACCTTGTAGTATTCCATTGCACTCACCATGATGCACTCACCTGCCTTGACCTGTCGCCTGCATAGTTTATCATGGCCAAAGGAAGAAAAAAAAAACCATGCTTCCCTCTACACAGTGGAGTGGATGCACATAATTTAATCGCCGTACCTTCGTATCACAATTTGAAATTTGAACACTAGCTCAGACAGAAGGAATATAGAGAGGAGGGGGTTTGAAGTTTGAACACTGAATATAGACAGCGGCATCCATGAAAACTTGAGCTCTCGGACATACCCTACCCAGGCCCAGAGAGCGAGCATTGACCTGGCTATAGCTAGGGGCAGGGATCGATGGGGATGTTGTTCCCCGTGATGTCAAAGGGAATTACTGTAAGCGACAAGGAGACGGTCCAAGCTGATCAGCATGGTGCAGTGCATGCAGCTCATTAATCTATTCCATGAGCAGATAAATAATGTCCACTTAGTTAATTACAACGTACCTGCTTAGCTAATCTCAGCCCAACTGCGTCGTTGTCCTTGGACCTTAGCCAGACCGGTTCGTAGTATATCTATTCCGGGGTCGTGTACGACCGGTGCCATGCTAGTGGATGAGGGCGGAGCAGGTGAGGTAAGTCAAACGGCGTAGTATCACATGAAGAGTTCTATTATTATTGTATCATGGAGTCGATCTGGTGTTTCATGAGTCTGCAAGTGTTAAACAATGCACGGGGGCTGCTTACGGCGAGGTGAGATCAGCATGCCATCATAAATACGTTTGCATGCCAAACAAATTGCCACCTACTGTACATACTAGCTTGTATGTATGTATATGTTGCGGCTGCGTGGTCAGCAGACTGACCTGAAGACGTACGTACAATTTCAGCTAGAGCACGTAGATGCTGCCAAAACCGTTGAAACGTCAGAAACAAAATTGTTATTCTGTGCATTAGCATAGTTGAAGTTTACTACTTTCTCCTCTGTGTGAAAAGTGCTGCTGACTGTCTACGTGATCAGAAACACGATCCAAGTGCTGCTTCATTATGCGGGCGTCCTGGGTGCATGACTGGGTTAGAAAGATCACTTCCCCTAAAACTAAAAGAAAGATCATTTGAATGAAGAGGCATAAACTTTCAAGCGCTTTTCAGCGTTTCAGTGGACCCTGACCTAGCCAGGCGAGAACAGTTCAAAGATCTACCTATCCATCAAATCCATGATCCATCCATACATGATCCATAGATTATTACTGCCCGTAGATAGATAGAGTAAGCAAAAGTAGTACGAGCGTTAGTGGAGGCAATCGAGTGGCGGCTGGACCCCATCCCCATGGGCGTCACGGGAAGTCGTCGCTCGCGGGTATACCTGGCCATAGCTCAGGCCGGGCCTAGCCAAGACCGACGCAAAAAAACCCAGGCCTGGGCCCGGCCCGGCCATCGGGCCTGTTTTTTTGAGCCCGAGCCCTGCCTGAACATGTAAAAATCCGTCGGGCTTCGGGCCGGCCCGACCTTCAAAAAAATGCAAGAACAATGGGCCCGGGCCCGGCCTGGCCCGGCCATCAGGCCCAAAATCTAGTCTCGAGCCTGGCCCGGGAGCAGCGTCGGGCCGGGCTTTCCATGGCCAGGTATACTCGCGGGCACTCGATTACTACGAGGGAATGCCTCATGGGATGTCGTCTCGTCCCGATTAAACTAAACCCCATGCCGAACTGCCGATGGTATATACACTATCATATGTGCATGTCGTCGTCTCCATCGCTGCCACTGCACGTACTAGTAGTTTAATCGATCGGTACAGTCAGTCAGTCGGCTTGCGTTCGATTTGCATAACCCAGCTGTAGCGAATAGCAATGCGGTTGGAGTTTAAATGGGGGTGGTTGGGTTGGCCCGGGTGTGGCAGCTGCTTGCTCGTGTATTTTTCAGCGCTGACAAACCGGCCGAATCCGTCAACCTCGCTCAGCTCTCGCGTGGCCATCGATCTGGTGGCAGGAGTATAGTATGATTGAGTCGCCGGATCGCTGCGTGCTCTCTGTCTCTGTGTACGACTGATGAGCCCGTGTAGATGGATCGACCGGTCGAGCGCAGCGGTGGCCACCGGAGCGGGCGGCGTGGAAGACCGGATGCCGCGCGGTGGGTCGTGTTTGGAATACGCATTTGGACGGACCCGTGCTCGGGGTCAACGGGCGGTACGTCCGTCGTCGTCGTCGTCGAGGAGGGGGTGCGTTGGAGCGCAGCGTTGTCGCCTACGATCCGTACTGGCTCCGTGACAGCGAGAAGATATGTCGTGTGGAAATTAGTACTACTACTACTGAAAGAATATGTTCTTACCCTTTTTTTTCCCTTTTGCGGATAAAATATGTTCTTACCTCGTCGGTGAAAAGAGACCAGAAGACGGTGACGGTAAGAAAGTGTGTCGCCCGTTGTCTGAACAAAAACAAGGAACAAATCTCGAGGAGATCGATCGCTCGGTATCGCGAGCACTAATTAGGAACCGTTCGCCGGCACGTCATTTTCGGTCCATCATCAGCCTCGGTGATAAAAAGATATATATTCGTAATTCCATTCCCTCGCGGTGAAGGAAGAGAAGCAGGATCACTTGCGATCGAAGCAGAATCTCCACTAGAGCAGAGGAATAAAACACAGAGGAGATAAATCACAAATCCGGGCCTAAAAAGCAGGCACCCGGCGACGAGCCGACGGCGATCTCTTCTAGATTTCCCTCCGAGTAAACTAAACTAAGCCGCTAATCAGACTGCGCCGGTGACGGCAGCCACCGCGAAAACTACGAATTAAAGAGCGGTGCTAGTTAATTAGTCAGCTGATGTTGGCTTGAGTGCTTGGCGTGTGCTGCTGAGAGCATCAGAGCGAGCGAGCGAGCGAGCAAGCAGCGTAGGTGACTAGGCGTAGATTAGATGGACGGGACAGGTCGATGGGATCCTGCGCTCTGTTCCCCGTCCGTTTCAGGATCGGTGCCTCGGCTAATTCTGGCGGTGAGATCTTCGGCGAGAGCGACGGCGAGCCCACCCGCACCGCCATTCCCGCGAGCTGCTCGTCCGATTGACCGCGCACAGCACACGGATGAAACTTTTGTTGGTGCCGGTCTGTTTGGGAGGGCATGGCAGACCCCCGCTAATCACGCTAGCTTGCTCGTGCGTGCATTAATCTAGCACTCTCGCATTACACACAGTGGCACTGTACTGTGTGATTTGTTTACTTGTGTTGAAAAGTTCGTGATAGTGTTGAGCCAAGCAGTGGGCGGCGGCCTAGAGTGTGTACATCAGTCTGAGCGGCAGCCCGTCGGAATCTCAGGAGCGGCTGCCCGTGCCGTACGCGAGGGGAACGAGCTCGACCCGTCTCCTGTACGGCTGGGACGGGACGGGTTGGTGGCACCAGTCAGTCAGCGGGCGGGCCACCGCTTGCAGCGCACCGTCAAGCCCATCATTCGGTGTGCGAACCCAGATAGCTCCGTATGCACTGCGCGTACATACTGCACGACGTACGTACGGGCGTCCGTACGGGGTTAGCGAAAAGCGCGGCATGGGCAGCCACCTCCATGCTTTGCGGCCGTTGGCCTTGCTCCGCGCCGAACGTGCGCGACACTCGCCGGCGCCGATCGGTCGCCCCGTCTGTCTGTAGTACATGCGTGCGTGCCACCGCCGGGCTCGCACGCATGGCGCGTGCCGGCTCGCGCCACATGGGTCTGCTCGATGTCCGTGTGCGTGCCGGGGTTGGGTTGACTCCAGCTCGATGTGGTGCAGGGACGGGGGCCCCGCGGGTGGCGGTGGAGTCCGACACCGGGGCATGCCGAGGCCGCGCGCGCGGCCCGGCCATCACTCGCGCACGCCGACACCGCCGATGCCGATGCCGATGCGCCCACGCGTTTTCCCGCGGGACCCCGTGCGTCCACCACCCCCGTCCCCGCCTATATACACCTACCTCGCTACACCATTCCCACTCCCCCAACAACACCCTTCCTTCCCAAACCGCTCAGACGCACCCTCCTCCTCCTCCCCGTGTACTAAACTCACACTACCTGCACGGACGCCGGCGTTCAAACTTCCAAGGTGCTCCACTTCTCACCTGATCATCATCCTCATGGACGCCATGTCGTGCCTAGCGCCGCCGCCGGCGGCGGCGTCGTTCCTCTCGGCCTCCTCCTCGCTCGGCCCTGCCTACTACACCGACGCCGCCCTCGCGCGCGCGCTCAACTTCTCCGCCATGCCCGACTACGAGTACGACTACTCGCCGGCCGCATCCTCGCCCTCCAACTCCGCCTCCGCCTCCGCGCTCTCCTCGTCGTCCCTTCTCGCGGACTTCCCCTGCAGCGCGGGCGGCAGCAACTGGTTCGCCTCCACGTCCGCGCCGCCCACGGGTTCGCTCTCCTGCGACTCCGTGCTGGTCGCGTCGGACGCGGCGCCGCGGCCGCCGTCCACGCCCGTGGGCGCCGCGACGAACAAGAGGCGGGCGGGCCTGGGGCCGAACATAGCGGGCGCCGGGCGGGCCGGGAAGCGGCGCGCGCGGGCGTCGAAGCGCGCGCCGACCACGTACATCAGCACCGACCCCGCCAACTTCCGGCTCATGGTGCAGCACGTGACCGGCGTCCAGGCCGAGCCGGGCACCGACGACGGCAGCGTCCTGCACGCCTCGTTCGACGCGTCCTCCGCCGCGGCGCTGCTGGACTGCCGCCCGTTCGACGGCGCGTCGTTCGGGGACGCGCTGCGGATGCCGGGCGACGCCGACGCGGCGGCGCTCCATCGCCACCACCAGCAACAGCAGCTGGCGCAGCAGCAGCAGCCGTGCTACCCGACGCTGGACTCGTGGAGCGTCATGTACGAGAGCAGCCAGCTGCTGTAGCTCCATGTCCTCCATGCATTATTAACCATGAGCAGTCCAGTCAGGACCTTCACTCGTAGATTTCTCATCACTTACACCTCTTGTAGTTCTTTTGCCCGGTCCCTAATTAATGTACGTATTTTTCCACTTTTTCGTCGCTCGCTCGATCTATCCATGTATGCATCCAGCCAAAAAAACTGTCGGGCTAACGTACAGCACCGATCGACCGGCGTGCATGTCGCCGTCTGCACTCTGGACTGGAGCTACGTGTACGCAGTCGGACGACGACTACTGTGGGTAGACGGCGACCCGGCCTGGCTTCCGGTCCGTACGTTTTGGGGCTGAAAATGGTACGCAGGCAGAGCTGTCGGTCTCAGTCGTGCCGTTCCAGCATCGTTCTAGAAAGCGGCCGGGCGAGACGGGCGACCCGGTCCGCCGTGCCGATTTATTCGGCTCGCACCGCACTCGCCGCCCGACGACACGTACGTACGTACGACCCGGCCCGGCCGGTCGCAGATGGTGATGGTGTGGGCTGCTCGCGGTGGACTGTCGAGATTTTGGTTTGGTTTCAGATCCGAAAACATCATGGCGGCTTTTGCCTTTTTTAGGCTTTCTTTTTGGTTGCTCGTTCACTGTGTGTGAAGATTTGATTTGAGCTCCACTGACGTACGTACCAATCTAAAAAAACTTGGGGAGCTTGATGGCGGCCGGCCTCTTTCCCCTGCCCTTTTAGCTTTTCTTTCCATCGATAGGAAATGCGTTGGGCTCCACTGACGGTTACGGAGAGATCGAGATCGATGAGTACGTCAGTGGGCAAATTCACTTTCAGGCACCGATCAAAGAGCAAAACCGAATTCAGTTCCAGTTTCAGGCACCAGTCAAACTGGAAACTGCAAACTATTTGAACATCTTGTTTGATCGTCGCTTGATATTCAGTGCCCTGAGACGAAATGGTGATTAAAATACACCATGGTGGTATAACAGCCGCCAACATATTTTAGCTGTCAGGACATCTGGCTTACTTGCAGAGGTTCAGCACGTCTGGAGCTATATCTAATGCTCCGTATAAGCCACTTACTACTGTACTTGCAAAAGTTATATGGGAGTACATACTAGAACTAGAGAAAACATCACGTTCGTCTCCCAACCAGAGAAAACATTGTACAGTGGTGCTCTACTCTTTCTGTATAGTTGGGATCAAGCTGCTGAGCTCAATATAGATGCATGAAACCCAAAGTTATCCCTGACACTCAACAATACAGGAGGCTGCTGGCTGTCCAATTGCCTGCTGAGAAATGCACAAAAAATCGGGAAGCTCTCTTCTTAGCAAAACGCTCTCCAGAATCACCTAAAACACCAGTGTACAAGCATCTAGAGAAAGTTCTTGGTCCTTCAAATCTGCCAAAGAACTGAAGCTATTCGGTCCTAATGATAGGGAAGATCCAGCAGATCCTCCTGACTTTATATTAGATGTAGCTAGAGAAAAGAAGATAACAAAGATATATATTGTAACAACTTCACATGAAAGAGGGGCACTTCATTTTTGCCATGCTTCTCTAACGCGTAACGGTGTTCAATTCACCTTAGATAGCCATCCAAATTAAGAAATAAGCCTAACATAATGATTGCCTAACATTTAGTATATGGGAAATTTGAATTTCTGCCGCTGCCAAGATGACACTCTGAAAAATGCACATCCAAAGATTGTAACAAGATATTTGCCATTCTAATCCTGTAAATGTTCCTCAAAAGGATGCGCTAGCCATATTTGAATAATTTCCTCACATTGCGTCGCCTGAACTGTCTCATTAGTCTCTGGCTCTTGGGAAATACTTTCTCTTCATATACGTTCAACAATCACTGTTCCTGCATATTGACCCTGGCTTGTTAATTAAATGAGTGGCTAAATGCTTGGTTTGCTGATTCGGGCCAAATCCCAGGTTATGTTCATACATGCAGTTACATGTGAGTGCATACATGGAATTAAACCAGGCCACGAGATGATAGTACTATATGATAATTATCCTGCATTTTCTGCTCAAAGCCTGAATGTTTGCAACAAGTGTTATTTGGCTGTAGGAGGGAAGGTAACCATATTACCGGTCTTCCGTTTAGGACTAATTTTATGAGTGTTACTGAAGTGTAGTTAAGTGGCAAGTCTCACAAATTCAACGGTGTCTTTCATGCTGCAATTGTGTTTTCTTTATGGAAACTTTGAAATGATATCTGCTATAACAAGCCTCTCTGGTCGGGGTTTCAGGTTGTATGGTTGGGCATCACCAAGACAATGAAGAACTGGACTGACTTTCCTAAATCCAA
This sequence comes from Triticum urartu, assembly GCF_056163025.1. Lineage (NCBI taxonomy): Eukaryota > Viridiplantae > Streptophyta > Magnoliopsida > Poales > Poaceae > Triticum > Triticum urartu. Next base: position 61,027,645 of record NC_141874.1, on the reverse strand, counting down.
CTGAAAGATAAGTCGTATTCTGCAGTATCCTACTGTGTGGTACTGCATAATACTAGCATTATAAACTACTAAACGGCATGCTTTTTGTCGCCCTTGAGAGAAAAATAATAAGAATGTTGGAAAGGTACACTTAATTTTGAAAAATACGGGAAGTTCGACCAAATAACTTAGAAAAAGTAACAAACAGAACTCTTCACAGAATAGTGAATTGAAGTTGTTTAATGGAATCACTCTAAAAGCAAAAAAAGTCGGATCCAGTTGCAAAACCAAAGAAACATCGAGCCGAGTTGTGACTTGTAGGTCGAGGATGCACATGAAACTGGAGACAAAAAAAATGCCATGCCTAGTTACTAGTCCAAAAATGGAACAAAAACAGAGGTCATAAAACAACGGTTGGCTCGTCTGTTCCACTCATATAATGGGCCTAAACAAACAGGGCCGAAATGCATGACAACTAGACAAGCGACGCACCAGGCAAGGGGTGAAATAGCAAAATTTTAAATTCTAATCCTTTTTTAACGATATATCCTTTTTTAGAGATAGAATCCTTTTTTGTTTTTTGAGAACCAAGAGAATCCTTTTTTGTGTTTTTTTTACTTTCTATTGAGAGAAGAAAGTCAGCAACGCGCCGCCTGAGACGTTTCCGCTGGTGGGTCGGCTCGGTAACGTGGTGATCACCTTTTTTTTTTGGTTCTCCTAATCAGCGTTGTAGGGAGCTCCTAACTGGCGCTTTAAGCGCCGCCGAGGTAAACCGGCGCGCACGCGCGTTGCCTAGCGGGCCGGCCCACCACGAGGAATCTGTACTATTTAACCCTTGCTGGAAAAACAAACGCAAACAAAAAATTCCGTGCACACGAGGAATCGATCGCGGCACCCATAGAGTAATACTCCGCCATGGCAGCCAGTAGACCAGACACGACGTTTTGTTTGCTACCAAGAATCTGTACTATTTAACCCATTCAATACTGCAGATAACATATATATGCTGTATAGATTTTTTTAAATATAAATTCCGAAAAAGAACTCATAAATAGTGCAGATTGAAAAAAGTTCATTGATGTGGAAAAAGGTTCATCCGTATAGAAAAAAGTTCACAAAATTGAAAATAGTTCATCGAATTTGAAAAAAGTTCATCAAAATTGAAAATAGTTCATCAAATTTTAAAAAAGTTCATTGAATTTGAAAAAAGTTCATCAAATTTAAAGAAAAAGTTCATTGAATTTGAAAAACGTTCACTGAATTTGAAAAAATTTCATTGAATTTTAAAAAAAGTTCATTGAATTTGAAAAGGTTCATCAAAATTTTAAAAAGCTCATTGATTCTGACAAAAAAAGTTCATCGGATTTGCAAAAAGTTCATCGATGGTGAAAAAAGTTCACGAATTCAAAAAAGGTTCACAAAAAAAGTTCATCAATTTGGAAAAAAGTTGATCAATTTCAAAAAAAATTCATCACATTTTGAAAGGAGTTCATTGATTTTCAAAAAAAATTCATCGGATTTGAAAAAAGATTCACAAAAAAATGTTCGTGAACTCGAGAAAAGTTCGCGAAATTGAAAAAAGAAAAAAAAACAGAAGAAAACCGGCCAAAAAAAACAGAATCACGTCAGTTAATTGAAGAACAATAAAAGATGCTATCAATCATAAAATGGACGCTGTCCCTGTTGGTTAGCGCGGTTGACGTAATGTACGGAACCTGTTTGGTGGAGGGTTCGAATCTCCTCTTTGCACTATTTTTGAAACATTTTACAAAAAAGGGAAGAAAAGAGTAAGGCGGGCCGGCCCAGGTGCGAAACGTGGGTGTGCGCCCGATTGCACATACAACAGTAACGGGCGCAGAGGGCGCCGTTTAGGAAATGCCAGCGTTGTAAGCGCCGTTGCCGATACTGGCGCTCACACGCGCATGATCATGGGCCGGCCCATGTAGAAAATCGCTCAATCGCATCTAGACTGATCGCGGTTGACCAGTTGACCGGTCAACCGTTAAATTTGGAAAACACGATAAAAATAATTGAACATATCATAAAAACTGAAAACAAATCATGATTTCATTTTTTTACAAATTTCAGAAAAAATCAATGATTTTTAAAATTTTATCGAATTTGATTAAAAAGTTCACAAAAATTGAAGAAAAGTTCATCCATTTGGAAAGAAAGTTCATTGAATTTGAAAAAGAAGGTTCATTGATTTTAAAAAATGTCATCAAATTTAAACTAATTTGTGCGCTTAGAAAAAATAAGTAATGAACAAGGAAAAAGATTAAAGAAAAGAAAAAACCACATAAAATGGTCCAGGAAAAAAACCGCAATGAAAAAAGAAAAGTAACCCCAGCTAGAAGCTTTGCAAAACCGGGGCTTCCGGGAACTGGTGAAAATATAAATAGAAAAAGGGAAGTTTCTATGCATGGGTGATTTGATGTCCTGGTGGTTAGCTTGCTTCTCTCTGAAGTCTGAACATAGAGATCACAAGTTTGAAACCTGCATGTGCACCTTTTTTTTGGTTCAAAACAGAAAAAAGGTTAATGGTCCAGCCCAGCTCGGAGAGGGGGTTCGAATCTCCTCTTTGCACTATTTTTGAAACATTTTACAAAAAAGGGAAGAAAAGAGTAAGGCGGGCCGGCCCAGGTGCGAAACGTGGGTGTGCGCCCGATTGCACATACAACAGTAACGGGCGCAGAGGGCGCCGTTTAGGAAATGCCAGCGTTGTAAGCGCCGTTGCCGATACTGGCGCTCACACGCGCATGATCATGGGCCGGCCCATGTAGAAAATCGCTCAATCGCATCTAGACTGATCGCGGTTGACCAGTTGACCGGTCAACCGTTAAATTTGGAAAACACGATAAAAATAATTGAACATATCATAAAAACTGAAAACAAATCATGATTTCATTTTTTTACAAATTTCAGAAAAAATCAATGATTTTTAAAATTTTATCGAATTTGATTAAAAAGTTCACAAAAATTGAAGAAAAGTTCATCCATTTGGAAAGAAAGTTCATTGAATTTGAAAAAGAAGGTTCATTGATTTTAAAAAATGTCATCAAATTTAAACTAATTTGTGCGCTTAGAAAAAATAAGTAATGAACAAGGAAAAAGATTAAAGAAAAGAAAAAACCACATAAAATGGTCCAGGAAAAAAACCGCAATGAAAAAAGAAAAGTAACCCCAGCTAGAAGCTTTGCAAAACCGGGGCTTCCGGGAACTGGTGAAAATATAAATAGAAAAAGGGAAGTTTCTATGCATGGGTGATTTGATGTCCTGGTGGTTAGCTTGCTTCTCTCTGAAGTCTGAACATAGAGATCACAAGTTTGAAACCTGCATGTGCACCTTTTTTTTGGTTCAAAACAGAAAAAAGGTTAATGGTCCAGCCCAGCTCGGAGAGGGGGTTCGAATCTCCTCTTTGCACTATTTTTGAAACATTTTACAAAAAAGGGAAGAAAAGAGTAAGGCGGGCCGGCCCAGGTGCGAAACGTGGGTGTGCGCCCGATTGCACATACAACAGTAACGAGCGCAGAGGGCGCCGTTTAGGAAATGCCAGCGTTGTAAGCGCCGTTGCCGATACTGGCGCTCACACGCGCATGATCATGGGCCGGCCCATGTAGAAAATCGCTCAATCGCATCTAGACTGATCGCGGTTGACCAGTTGACCGGTCAACCGTTAAATTTGGAAAACACGATAAAAATAATTGAACATATCATAAAAACTGAAAACAAATCATGATTTCATTTTTTTACAAATTTCAGAAAAAATCAATGATTTTTAAAATTTTATCGAATTTGATTAAAAAGTTCACAAAAATTGAAGAAAAGTTCATCCATTTGGAAAGAAAGTTCATTGAATTTGAAAAAAAAGGTTCATTGATTTTAAAAAATGTCATCAAATTTAAACTAATTTGTGCGCTTAGAAAAAATAAGTAATGAACAAGGAAAAAGATTAAAGAAAAGAAAAAACCACATAAAATGGTCCAGGAAAAAAACCGCAATGAAAAAAGAAAAGTAACCCCAGCTAGAAGCTTTGCAAAACCGGGGCTTCCGGGAACTGGTGAAAATATAAATAGAAAAAGGGAAGTTTCTATGCATGGGTGATTTGATGTCCTGGTGGTTAGCTTGCTTCTCTCTGAAGTCTGAACATAGAGATCACAAGTTTGAAACCTGCATGTGCACCTTTTTTTTGGTTCAAAACAGAAAAAAGGTTAATGGTCCAGCCCAGCTCGGAGAGGGGGTTCGAATCTCCTCTTTGCACTATTTTTGAAACATTTTACAAAAAAGGGAAGAAAAGAGTAAGGCGGGCCGGCCCAGGTGCGAAACGTGGGTGTGCGCCCGATTGCACATACAACAGTAACGGGCGCAGAGGGCGCCGTTTAGGAAATGCCAGCGTTGTAAGCGCCGTTGCCGATACTGGCGCTCACACGCGCATGATCATGGGCCGGCCCATGTAGAAAATCGCTCAATCGCATCTAGACTGATCGCGGTTGACCAGTTGACCGGTCAACCGTTAAATTTGGAAAACACGATAAAAATAATTGAACATATCATAAAAACTGAAAACAAATCATGATTTCATTTTTTTACAAATTTCAGAAAAAATCAATGATTTTTAAAATTTTATCGAATTTGATTAAAAAGTTCACAAAAATTGAAGAAAAGTTCATCCATTTGGAAAGAAAGTTCATTGAATTTGAAAAAAAAGGTTCATTGATTTTAAAAAATGTCATCAAATTTAAACTAATTTGTGCGCTTAGAAAAAATAAGTAATGAACAAGGAAAAAGATTAAAGAAAAGAAAAAACCACATAAAATGGTCCAGGAAAAAAACCGCAATGAAAAAAGAAAAGTAACCCCAGCTAGAAGCTTTGCAAAACCGGGGCTTCCGGGAACTGGTGAAAATATAAATAGAAAAAGGGAAGTTTCTATGCATGGGTGATTTGATGTCCTGGTGGTTAGCTTGCTTCTCTCTGAAGTCTGAACATAGAGATCACAAGTTTGAAACCTGCATGTGCACCTTTTTTTTGGTTCAAAACAGAAAAAAGGTTAATGGTCCAGCCCAGCTCGGAGAGGGGGTGTGCGCGTGTTGGGGAAAACGTCTATAACTAGCGCATAAGGCGTCAAATAGGGTTTGCCCTCTTTCCCCCTATATACTTTTTTGGGGTTTTTTTTTTGCAGAAAGAGTTGGAAGCTCACAATTAATAATCCAGCATTACAATAGTACCCCTGACAAGAAGGAAAGAACAACAAGGATTAAGGGAAACAACACGAACACCACCTCTAGGATGAGTTGATGGCGCACCGCCAGTACCGTCTCTCTCCGCAATTGGAGCCAAACCAAGCATGTATGAACTGCTTGACGGTAAGTCGCAGCACGGGAAGTCATCAAGCCGGCGTTAAAGGACCAGCATCCCAAAGAAGGAGACGTCGCTGCATCTGGACCATCACGAACGCACACAAATCTGGAATGCTTCTGAGCGACAACAGAACCCGAACCGGTGAAGCAGGGAAGAAGCCTTGGAATCAAAATACTCTAACATTGTGTTCTTTCCAAATGGACCAAGCGACTAGGACGACCAGTGGCGGACCTAGGAAAAAGTCGAGCCCCAGGCCGACCCAGGCATCCTTCGGAGCACTGTAGCTACAGTGCTGTACTGTAGCTACAGTCAACGAAGTAAGTCGCCGTCACGCCCCAGGCAGCCGCCCGGGCTGCCTGAGGCCTAAATCCGCCTCTGAGGACGACCATACCGTTCAACTTGTTTTTCTTGACGACTAGGATGCCAATTCTAGCCAAGGACTACACTTCCGAGAGAGGTGCGTTAATGGCGAGGGAGACCGGCCCAGCCGAGTGGTTTGCTCCATATGATGTTAGAGATTGAGCATCCGACTAGCAGGTTGTTTACTGCGTCGAAAATTTTAGGGTTTAGGGTTAGGATGGAGGCACGCAAGGAAGGACCTGCATAGTCCCTCAAGGACACGTGGTTGGATTGGAAGGCGGCTGATGCACGTCATTGATCAGTTGGTTGATTTCAATGGTTTTCCTTTGCCTACGGGAGGCATCGGCCTTTTTCAAGAATTATAATATCCTTTTCCTTTTTCTTTTGTAAAAATATTTTTTTCTTGAGAGAGAACGTTGGCCACGTGCCGCCTGAAACGTTTCCGCTGGTGGGTTGGCCAGGTAACATGGTGGTTACCTTCTTTTTTGTTCTTTTTTTCGTGTCTTCTATTTTGCTTTGTTGTTTTTTTTATGTGTGGGTGGGTGCAGTGACGGACCCAGAAATAAAATCGAGGATGTACACACTTCAAAGAAACAACATATATTTTAATTGCCTTGAATGGACCTTGAAAATCAGATAGTTATTACATGGGGAAAAATATTTCTCAAAATTCTGGGTCTCCCATGGCACACCGTCAAGATACGCCAGTGGGTGGGTGGGGGTAAGCGTAAACCTTTAAAATCCCATTAATATGTATTACAGAACGACTAAAACTCAGTCAACTGATTTCTTACAAAGTCTCAGTCGATCCCTCAGTTGAATTTTTTATGCTAGTTGCTTATCACGTTTAATCGACCTGCTACGATGATGCGGCCGGCCGGCCTGTTTCTTCTTTTTTTTGTCTGTTGGGTTGTGGATGAAAATAGACCATGCAAAGTGTAAAATGTGTTGTCTTGTTTTTTTAGTAGATCAACGTGTCTGTCCTATCTTCCCCTATATCTTTTAGCATGTCTTAATAAATAAACATTTTTATTTTCCTCCACGATGTGGGTCAAGGTTTGCTCATATAATATTTGGTAATGGGACAAACCATTTAATCTATGTGCCAAGATTCGTGCAAATTTGTGTTGCATTTTCTTTTTCCCGGTCACAACATTGTGTAATATATTTTTCAAAATGGATTGAGCCAATTCATTTTGGATTTGCAGGTTAGTTTTCCTTTTGATTTTGTTTGTTTTTGTTTGTTCTTTTAAAATTATTAGTTATTTTCATTCTTCTCATTCTTTTCTTGTTCTCTTTTTCTCTCATACTTCCTTCCTTGAAATATGTTCGTGTGCTTTTTTCATTTTTTCTTTTTGGCTTTTATTAATTCTTAATTGTTCACATTTATTCTCGTCAATTTTGTAACCATACTATCAGCTACATGTACATCTATCCATATGCGACTGCACACATCATATCCACGTGTAACTATGTTTTTTATTTATTCGTTATTCTTTAGCCTCGAAGGAAAACTTTACAGTATGCATGTTGGTTAATCCATGCACAAGTAAACACGTCTTACTACACATGCAATTGGTGAAGGAGTGGCCTTTGCGTATATTTCTCTTTTTTTTTCCTTTTTTCGTCTGAAGAGGGGGTAGTTGCATGTTTGTCAATAGGCACACAACTGCAAGGGTCGTCCCCGACTACAACTGAATGTCTTCGACGCAACCGCAACTCAACGGTTTGTTTGTCGGAAGAGGGGGATAGCTGCATGTCTATCAACAGGCATGCAACTACAAGTGTCGTCCCCGAGTGCAATTGCATGTGTTTTAATGCGACTGCAACTTTGTGATGTTTTATCAGGAAGGGAGAAGTTGCATGTTTGCCACTAGGCACGTAACTGCAAGTGTCACTTCTGCCGCAACTCTCTGTTGTTTTGTTCAGGGAGGCAGTTGCATGTCTGTCATTAGGCACGCAACTCCATGCCCACACCCCCAATCGAAACTGACCTTTGTTTTTTCTTTTGTACGTGGGTTATGCAAGAGGGGTACAGTTGCATGTCCGACACTAGGCTTTGCAGCTACAAGTGTCGCCCCATCTACAACTGCATGTCTCCCTCCTGGCTGCAATTGGTCTTGTGTTTTTGTTGGAGGACGGCGGGAGAGGGATGGCAGTTGCATGTCCGATACTAGGCGTCGGGAGATATGGGGCCCAATTGCATGTCCCATGTTAGGCATGCAACTGCATGTCTTCTACCTTGGTCGCAACTGCATGTCTTATAACTTGGTTGCAACTTGACTTTCATTTCTTGTTGTACGGAGAGAGACACCAGTTGTGTGTCCCACACTAGATATGCAATTGCATGTCTTCTAACTTGGTCGCAACTAGGGACCTTTATTTTCTAAAAGAGAGAGAGAGGCCCAGTTACATGGCCCACACCAGGCACACAACTGCATGTCTTCGAGCATGGTCGCAACTGCATGTCTTATAATTTGGCTGCAACTCGATCTTTTTTGTTTATCGGATAAGGTGAGGGACCAGTTGCATGTCGCAGAATAGGCACATAACTACATGTCTTTTCTAACCTGGTTGCATTTTTGTAAGCGCCTTTATTTTGTCGGAGGTGGCGGCGGCAAGAGAGTGGGGGGGGGGGGGCAATTGTAGTCATGCAATTGCATGTCTTCCAACATGTTCGCAATTGCATGTCTTCAAACTTGGTTGCAACCCGTCTAGTTTTTGTCGGATCACGAGAGGGAGCAGTTTGCATGTCCCACTCTAGGCACGCAACTGCATATCTTCTGACTTGGTTGCAATTGGGGCCTTTGTTTGTCAGAGGGGCGGTATCAAGAGAGAGGGGAGGGCACTTGCATGCTCAAATGTAGTCATGCAATTGCATGTCTTCTAACTTTGGTCGCAACTTGACTTTTTCTTCTGTCGGGTAAGGAGAGGGGCCAATCGCATGTCTTCCAACATGATCGCAACTTGACATTTTTTTATTTTTATTTTTGTCGGATGAGGAGATGGGTCAGCTGCATGTCCCGCGCTAGGCACGCAACTGCATGTCTTCTAACTTGGTTCCAACTGTAAGCGGCTTCCATTGTTTTGTCGGAGGGGGCGATAACAAGTGGCAGGGGGCACTTGCATGCTTAAATGTAGTCATGCAACTGCATGTCTTCCAATATGGTCGCAACTACGTGTCTTCTAACTTGGTTGCAACATGACCTTTTTTTTATCGGATGAGGTGAGGGGCCAGTTGCATGTCGCATAATAGGCACGCAACTGCATATCTTCTAATCTGGTTGCATTTGGTAAGCGCCTTTGTTTTGTCGGAGAGGGCGGCGACAAAAGAGAAGCATGCCCAACTATAGCCACACAACTAATCTCACAACTAGTTTGTTATTTTCTCACAGTGGGGAGTGGGCATTTTTCAAGATATATGGTCTTTTTGTTATTTTTTAAAAATCATATACACATTTTTTTTGCATTGAATTTTTTCCCAAGGAACCAGAACAAAAAGTTAATTTGTTTTTGTGGAAAAAGAGCATATTAAAGCTGAAATAGTTACTTTTGTCTAGATCCAGGGACACATAAATGTTTGTTGTGGTGGAATGGAGTATCTATAGACGGTGTCCTATTCTTTTTTCTGTTTGAAGTCTCTGGAATGTGGACCGAGCCTCAACATCTTTCTAGAGGCCACCTCAACGGTATTGTTTGAACTGAGAGATGAGCGGGGATAGCGGAATAGCTGCACAGACGACCTTTTATGCACGACAGGTGGACGATGGTAGGATCTGACGTTGCTTAGGTATGGAGTGATTCAATCCAACGATTATTAGCCTGTGTCGTCCATGCATCGTCCGCAAAATCATCGGCTGTGTAGCATTGCTCCGGGGACAGAGAGAGAACGGGCGAGGAAGGAGGCCGCATCACCGAGGTGGGCACATCGAAGGTTTCCGCGGCGGAAGTCGCCGGTGACAAGATGCTCAGCGACGCGAGCGCCCCTCCAGACTCCAGTATGTGAATTTATTTTCAATTTTCAATTTTTATTTTTTATTTTTTAGTTTCTGTTTTTTATTTCTATTTCTATTTTATGTTTTAGATTTGTGTTATTGTTTCTTTTCTAATTTAGTGATGTTTTGGATATTTATCTAAAAAATAATGCCACTCAATTTTGTGCACACATGGACCACACATTTTTTTCTTAATTTATTTTTCTTCTTTTTTGTGGCAACAATATGTGCTCAAAGAAATACAAACACAATACTTTTTTTTTAGAACAACTACACTTTTTGTATGCATTATGTTTGTTTGAGACACACTACAGTGCAAATCGACTGGGAGAGCTGACACAAACACCCATATATTTGACAGCCCAAATACAAACAAAGAAAATAAATAAATAAACCAATCTAAAAGAAAGAGAACAAAAAACAATAGGAAGGCTGCCCACGTACAAGCAAGAAAAAAAAAAGCCCAACACAAGACAAGCAATTTGGAAGAACAAAAGAAAGGACAAAAACAGTCCACCTAAGAAGACAAGAAAAAAAAGAACAAAAAGAAAGCCCTGTACACATTAAACAAGCCCAAAGGGAAACGAAGGAACGACAAGGAAATCGAACGGGGCATCTGCAGAACGCTGACATCAGTCGACTTAGACTTCGTCGACTGAGTTCTAGACAGACCCTATGTATTATGACATGCATGAACAGATCTTCTAAAATTGACTAAGTTTCTAAAGAATATATTAGTATTCATTTCTATATGCGGGGACTTCTTTCAAATATAAGATGAACTTTTGTGGAATCATGTAGGCGAGTTGCATGTGATCATAACAGAAGAAGAGAAAACCAAAGTGCAAAGTCCGAGGGGTACAAGGGCTACAACCCAACAAGCAGAAGCAACACCCCACAAGCATAAGCAAAACAAACCCTAGCGACCAGCGACTCGGGACACTTAACCCCAACGGTGTACTAGTAAATAGCACCACAGTTTACCTGGTGTATACCAAGATCGAGCTAATTGAACCTATTCTTAAACACTTTGCGCTGTGTTCTTTCCAGATGGACCAAGACAACCATACCAGTCAGCTTGTTAATGGCGAGGGAGATCGACCCGGCCGCCGAGCGATTTTAGAGATTGAGCACCCGAGGTGTGTGGTCAGCATCTTCAGCACGTCAGAGCAAAGGACGTAGCGGTCGTTATGGGGAAGCCCGCGTTTGGCAAAACGAACGGCAGTCCAGATCCTCTTGCGCACCACAAGATGAACTTTTCGTTTAGTGCATCGACATTTATATTCATGTATGTGTATCATTTTATTTTTTTGACGGTGTATATGGGGCTAGGAAGTGTTCACAGGTCAGTTAACCTGTAAACGTTGATAAAAATACGCAACTTGCAAGCCAGTCAATGGATAGTCGCCGTCAGCAATCTCTGTGCAATCCGGAGCTACTTCTATAATAATAATACTCCAATATTCCAAACGGCTGAAACGAGAGAGAAAATGATGTCCAATTTCCAATCTACAAATTCCATTCTACTGCACAGACGAACACACCAATTGAACACAGTAATTAAATGAACCGAGTCTCCTAGCTAGCTAGGCTTTGTTTCGACGGTGGCCTCTGTGCACCGGTGCCGCCGACGCGGCCGGCGATCTGGATGACGTCGTTGTCGAGGAGGACTTGGCGGCGCTTGGCTGCAGCAGGAGCTCGAGGGAGGGTAGGACGTCGTCGGCCATGGAGGGGCGGGACTTGGGGTCGTTCTGCAGGCAGCGGAGCGCGAGCGCGGCCATGTCCTGCGCCTGCCTCTTAGGGTACTGCCCGCCGAGCCTGGTGTCCATGACCCGTATCACCTTGCGCCGCTCCCCTTGCAGCATCGGCATCGCCCAGTCCACCAGCAGCTCCGACGCCACCCCGCGGGCCTCGTCCAGCGCGCGCCGCCCGGTCATCAGCTCCAGGAGCACCACGCCGAAGCCGTAGACGTCGCTCTTGGCCGAGAGGTGGCCCGTGGCGACGTACTCCGGCGCGGCGTACCCGCGCGTGCCGACGACGCGGGTGGAGACGTGGCTCTTCCCGCCGGTGGGGCCGGCCCGGGCGAGGCCGAAGTCGGAGAGCTTGGCGCGGTGGTCGGGGCCGAGGAGCACGTTGGAGGACTTGAGGTCCCGGAAGATGACGTCACGGGAGTGGAGGAAGGCGAGCCCGCGGGCGACGTCGACGGCGACGGAGACGCGCGTGGACCACGGCAGCGGCGGCTGGCTGCCCCGCCGGAAGAGGTGGTTCTCCAGGCTGCCGCGGGGCATGTACTCGTACACCAGCAGCTTGTTGCTGTCGGCGTCGGAGCAGTAGCCGACGAGCTTGACGAGGTTGTCGTGGTGGAGGTCGCCGAGGTAGGTGACCTCGGTGAGCCACTCCCGGTGGCCCTGGAAGCTCTCCTTCTTGAGCTTCTTGATGGCCACCATCATGGCGTTGGTGGCGCCGGGCCTGGCGGGGGCGAGCGTGGTCTCGTCGATCCACCCCTTGTACACGCACCCGAACCCGCCCTCCCCCAGGTAGGACGTGGAGCCGAAGTTCTTGGTGGCCGCCCGCAGGTCCGCCATGGTGAACGACTTGAGCGACGCCGGCGGCACCGCCTGCGCCTCCCCCGCCGCCGTCGGCGCCTCCGCCGGCTGCGGCGGCTTCTCCGGGCCGGAGCTGCTCCGGCGCGACGCCTTGGAGTTTGAGTTGGAGGTGCTGCTCCTCGGGTTCACCTCTGAACGAAACACAATCCACGCATCCACATGATTAATTCCCTCCCTTTATCCATGATCTCTCTCGCGACAAGAAATCAAGAAACAGAGAGGTCGAGGACGGCGGCGAGCGGCTTACTTGATTGGAAGGGAGTGGAGGCGCTGGCGCACTTGGCGGAGCCGCCCATGCACACGCAAAAGTTCCCCATGCCCGCCGAAGCTTAGCTTATCCGCTCTGCTCCCCGGCTAGGTGGCGCAGAGCTCCGGCCGATTGATCCAAATGGAGTAACAAGTCACAGTACGGAGGTGGAAGAAGAGGAAGAAGGATATAGGGAGGGGGGAAGCGACCGGACAGGCTCGTTGGGTTGGCGCCTCTGATGACTTCTCGAGAGTGATATGCGGCAGCACCGGCAGCAGCTCTTGCTTGGATCGATCACTCCGTTGACTGACCACGGCCACGCCCGCCTGCCTTCTCCACGGAGGCTTCCGCTTTGGCGTAGCAAGTCAAGCACGAGCACGAGCCGCCCTACACGTCGATTTCCAGCCTCTTGTCTTGATTAAAACGTGTAGGATATTTTATACCAGATGTATTTCATAATTTCCACCGCTAGAAACCATGGCATACGTACGTATTTTTGTTGTGTTCCGCTAGCTGCTGTCAAAGGCCTGTCCACGTCTCCAAGTTAGCAGTTTTGGGAGGGTTTCGCCTTTTGGGGCGTGGAAAGGTAAGTGGCATGGGGAGAAAATTGTCCGGGGGAAGGAGAAAGGAACGTGCAACATATTATGGTTGCTTCGAAATTTGTTTTGCGTCAAAATTCCAAAGTTGATTTCACATGTTCTCAAGCTACTTTTTTTTATACTAGTACTAACTTGATAGATTATGACAACGTGGGTGAGCACATTTTAAGAATATTATATATTACGTTTTGTTTTGCGGGGAATATGCGATGTTTTTATATAAATGTAGCACCTATTAAACTTGTAAAACCAACTCACAATTAGTTAAATTGCAGATTTGAAAAATTGAATTCTCAGTCAACTAAGAAGACATATGCGCGGGCCATCGCAAAAATCTCAGCTACGTGTGCCCGCGTCTGCGTCATCACGGATGGTAAGGCCTCTTTGATTCATAGAGAAATGAGGAAATAATAGAAAACAGAAAATTTGGCTTTGGTGGAACAATGTATCCATTTGATTCAGAAAAAAAGGCATATACAAAAGAGGATGGTTTTTTTTCTTTGGTTTTAGTTTCAGAAAAAAGAAATTTTACGATCCATTCAATCTTCTATTTGGCATTTATATGCACTACGGCCATGGCAAAGTTCATAAGTTGCACAATGACAACCTAACCTTACTTTTTGCATATGCTTTAAAGTTGATTTGAGTCTTGAGCATGCTTTTTTAGGATTATAAAGTGTTTGTCATATTCCTGCTAATGAAACACTCGGTTCTGTAAAATACTCATGTTTTCACAAATCTCTATTCTGCACACGGAGCCCTACAATATTCGTGTGGTTTTACGATTCATACATTTTCGAAACCCCCCACAACAAAGAAACCAAAAAGAAAAAAGAAACCTGGAATGATAAGAAGTTGTTGTCTCTCATGCTTCCATGGCAAATTGGTACCAGGAAGGACAAGAGCGAACAAGTGTGAGGTAGACGGTATTGTTGTGGTTCACGTGACATCTCGCAGGATCCATTTCTTTTTTTTTTAGACCCAGCAAGCTGCTGGCATTTCATTGATTTAGCAGAGGAGAGCGGAAACAAGGTTGATCAAGTGATCGGGTGGATGAAAGAGTTCAAGAAAGAGAGGAAGAATGTCCATAGGCTCTACCCTAGGCTAATCTCTCGCATCACTTGCCCCAAAGGGGTGCTCAAAACACTTTGCTCCGGCCAAAACGCCATAGCTCTATGCTTAGCCTGATTTTCTTGATGACATCCTCTGCATTGGCTTCTTTTCCTCTGAATGTGCAGCAATTTCTTTCGTGCCAAATTTCCCAACAGACAAGAATCAGCATGGGCAGGATGGCCATCTCACATTGTGATTTTTCTACCAGTGTTTGGATATGGCGCTCAAGTGATATTTCGTACGTTCTACGGTGTCTGACTATTGACATTTGGATACCGTCAATGGCTTGCCTGCGTACAGCTCACCGCCATACACTGACCTCTTCTTCATTTTCCTAACACATCACGCATTGAGGACGACCGAGGCGATACAATAACGAATCTACAAGTTTATTTGTACGAATAAATTTGTAAATTGTAAAATGGATCGGCAATTAGTTAATTCTCAATTAGTGAGATTATATTTTTTCACTAGATTTATACTATTTTTTCCCTTCTTCACTAGAATATTTTTTAGCCTTTTCACTAGATTTTTTTAACAAAACCGATTTGTCGGTCAACTAAGACATAAGCATATTAACACAAATCCAATTCATTTGCAGTTATGTGCATTCATGTGTGGGTCATCCCTGAATTGTAAGGGCCTGTTTGTTTCATAGGGGAAATGTAGAAAAAACATAGAAATAGGAAAAGTTTCTTTGGCGACACAGTTTATCTATTTGGTTCAAAGAAACTGATTATAGAAAAAATGAGATTTTCTTTGCTTTGAGTTTCAGAAGAAAAAAAAACACAATCCACTCAAACTTATATTTTCTTTGATGGCTATTTTACATACTCTTGTAAATGCTCTTTTTATATCTTAATACAAATGACAAACATGACTTGTGCATGTTCTGGGAAAATGCAGTAAGAACAAGGCAAACACAAATTAGATAACAACAAACTAACCTTACTTTTTCATATGCTTTATCTTGGTTTGACTATGCTTTTATGATTAAAGTGTTTTTTCGTATTCTTGCAGATTAAACACTGGATTCTACAAAATTCTCGTGTTTCCACTAACCTCTGTTCTGCGCATGCAACCCTATAATATTCCTATGTACTCCCTTCATTCCTGCCAAAACGTCTTACATTTACTATTCATACATTTTTGAAACCCTATAACATTCCGATGTTCTCACAATTCGTACATATTTTCGTGACGGTCCTGATCAATGAAGCTAAAGAAACAGAGAGGGCGGTGGAAGAAGAAAAACCTGGAATTGCCGAAGCTGGTGCATATTGCAGAAGTTGGTTCCATGGCAATTAAGAACCGGGCATGTGTGAAAAGCGGACAGTATCACTGTGGTTCAAGTGATATCTCTTAGGATTGACTACCACTAGTATTTGTACATGTCGCTGTTAATTAACATTTCAAGTTACACTTCGTACGTTCTACGGCGTCTGCTCCAAACAGTCGCCATTTGGATACCGTCAATGGCTCCGCCTGTGCACAGCTCACCCCCATTACACACATTGACCTCTATTTGCCCCCCTATCGACGCATCACGCATACAGCGAAAATTGAATGGAAGTCAAGCCGGCGAGGCGATCCGATGATGGATCTGCATGCAGTTTTATATGCCGATTCGTGAATTCTCAACAAACGGAGCAGACGTAAGCGGTTGAACTGGTCTACCCACTTGATGACAGGACAACGAATCAAATACCATAAAACAATCCACCGATTAGATATGGTCCTAATTTCGTCGGATCTGATGAATACACGACGCAACAGCCAACGGAACCGTCCTACATGGCTCTGACTTTTTTGGGCTGTATAGCCAGAGAAAGTAAGTAAGCTGACGAAATCTTCATCAGTGACGTAGGCGTCTGAATAATTCAATCTATGTTTGGGGTGCGCCACGATGACGACGACGACGACGTGCTTAGATTGACCGTGATCAGGTCAGTCAAAGCAGGAAGCAGGATAGTACACCGACAGATGGCGGAAATCTGTCACCCGGTCGTGTTGTCATTACCTCCAATTTGTCACAGACGTCGTCATGTCAATCCAGTGAGTAGCACGTAAGAAAGTTGTTTGCCTCCTCCTTTATCATCAGCTTCCTGGAAGCAGGGTGCGGGCACAGGTTGATCTTGAAATGCAGCACGCTTTAGTCTGTGTACATCTTTTTCTGCAGAAGAAGATGGTGGTGTTGTGTTGTCAGTCAAGTCGGTCATCAGGGTAGGGTTCCCATTATGCTTCCTGGAAGGAGGACATCGGGACAGTCTGCACCGGCACGGCAAGATCAGCTTCTTTCTTGTCTGTCACCTACAGGTCTCAGCAACGTGTTATACTAACAAGATTATCCACCAGACTTCCTGCTTCTCAGGACTTTCACGGCCTGGCTAGCATCCACATGGTGCAACCCATGCTGCCTCAGGCCAGACTTGCCGTTGTCCTTCCCCTTCTTGAGCGCTTCCAGAAAGTACTGGGCGTCTGTCTCTCGCATGGTCAGCAGCTTCAGAGAGTCGGTTACAAACGGGAAGAAGGCCTCAGGTCTGGAACAGTAGGGCCTGAAGATGCGGAGGAGGGCCTTGGTATCGACTCTCAGCTGCACGACTGCGGGGTCAGAGAACTTCACTTGGCCCCACCGTATGCTGCTGTACACGAAGTAGTCAAGACCTTCTGCTATGCTCCTCCACAGGTCAAGGAAATCCTTGGAGTTGAGATACAGCTTCAGCTTCGTGGTTCGCTCTCTCAGGACTTCTAGGCTGGCGACGAATCCAGGCAATACCTCTAGGTTTTCTTCATCAGGAACCTGATCATCTGGTTGGTTTTGTTCATTTGATGATCCAATGCTTTGGACGTAGTCCCAGGACAGGTCTTCAAACTCAATCAGGATGGAGGACATGATCTGTTCCAGAAAATCAGTCCCTAGCTTAACCAAAAAGGCAATCTCGTCTGCAAAGAAAGAACACTGACGTTGGGCACTGTGTTTGTGGATTTGTTCTTGGTTTCCATCAACATAATTCCCATGCGCACCCAGCTCCATGAAGGCGGTATCTTCATCCCATTCCCGAACAACATATTCACAATATCTAGCTGCATTAATTGCATAGGAAGCTTTCAACAGAGACTCATCTTGTAAAGCTGTATTTGGCAACTGCAATGCCTCACATCCCTCATGCAACAAAACAAAGAAGTCATTCAAGAACTGGACTGAAGTGGATCTGCAATACTGGATCTTCGTCCCCTTAGTTGGCAGAGCATGACTTCTTTCAATCATCGTTGATGCAGTTTTGACGACAAATTCAGAAACAGGTGGAGCTTTGTAATCTTCTCTCGTAGACAGAAGAAATCTAGCAGTGGTTTCCTGGTGACCAAGCTCATCCTGAGGATCAATACTACATAACCAACTTGCCTCATCCTCTAATTCAGATTTGAGCTTATTCTGTGCAGAATTAAGCTCTATATCAGCCCATATCTGAAGCCAATCAGAATGTCCAACGTATATTGAAAAGACAGATAATGACCTTGAGAGCCCTTCAGAAACCAATGCAACTTTCTGAATTCCTGAATCTGCAAGCAGCTGCATCCTTTTATCAAAAGTAATCATCTGGTCATTCAAATGCATCCAAGATGAATGTACTTCAAGTTTGTCATCAGTACGATGATAAGCGGTGACAAGGGGTGGGAAAATTTGCGTCTCAAGGTATCCTAGAAGCATTTTTACCATTCCAGTTACCCAAGATTCTTTGGCACTTAAGCCCACAAGTCTTGCTTTGTCAATCAAAGGCTGCAGTACATCATCCACTCCATCCATGAAATCCTTTGTTATCTTGTAAACAAGAGCAAAAATAAACTCTGGTTGTTCAGACCATTTAGAAAAATGATATTCCATCCTTGACACAATAGGGTGGACCAATTCATCAATTGCCCAAAGTCCATTATCGAGGCACGCAGTTTTATCAAAGTACTTCGAATCTGACAGGCTAGGAGTAGTTGCCGCTGGCATCTGGCATTGACGCACTTCACGGTTGGCTTGCACATGTTGTAGAGCACACAGTGCTAGAAAGCTTTCAGAATACTTCTCTTTATTTGCCTCATTCATCAAGATAAGGGGATTTGGAACTTGGGAGTACTTATCCTTCTCCATGTCAGGTGAAGACAAGGAAGGTGGCCAGCCTAGTGCAGCAAGTAGAGCTCGATAATCTGTAAGTGCTTGAGGCCTCAAAATGGCTAGAGTCTTGTCCACTCTTGAATCAACCGCCACTATAAGATTTGTCCACTGTGGCCTACTTGTGCTGATCCTTACCAATTCTCGCTCAATATCTCTCACAGCATCAACAGCCTGGAGCAACTTTTCTTGCTTCCGTTCCACCCCCTACATTACAGAAAAGAAAGAGTAACACTTAATGAAGGATTACTGCTGAGAGGCCTATATGAGCATAATCTATTATTAGTTTCATCCAGAACGGCGAAAGGAGAAAGGGAAGACAAAAGGTTCTTACGTTTGATGCCCGGCGAAGTACTGATGACAGGTTCAACTTTGAGGCCTGTCTAACAATGGAATATGCTGCATCTTCTAGGTTACCAACCAGAGCTTCCAACTGTAGAGTAGCTTCTGGAATGTCAGCACAGCAAAGTTATAGAAAGCACTATAAAATCCTACATCATACTAGGAGGACATGGAAGGAGAAATAATAATACAATAGGGACATCTACCACACCAAAGAGGTTCTCTTTTTGCAGAAAAGGACAAATTACTTGTGGTCATGCACATTGCAGGAAGGTAAACTGATCACACCAAATTTAAGCAGTTAAAACTGTTATAACTGGTACAACCAGTTTTATGATCTGTGGAAGACGACATTTATTCAGGAAATTCTGAATGCTGGTACTAGTTTATTTGGCAAGGAACTTCTCAACTGAGTAAGAGCTTTACATGGATTGCCCCCTCAGTTCACATGGTCAGTCCCTCAGTTGGACGTTTGGTTGGGAATTAATGCATTCCTTTTGGTGTTAGATCAAGTCATCAAAGTAGTGTGAGGTATGAGCAAACCATATTGCAAGCACTATCTTTGGACAGAGAAACTGTTGACATGCCCCCTTGTGAGTTGTGATCCAATCAAGCATAACTTGCTAACATACAAGATTCAGAGCGAAATTTGACAGGTAAAACCACTTGTGAGTTGTGATCCAATCAAGCATAACTGGCTAACATACCAGATTCAGAGCGAAATTTGACAGGTAAAACCACTCACAATCTAATTTTTTCCCACAGCTACTGTTTTCTGAAAAGCTAAACGATTAATCATCTAAAACATTCCTCATTATATCAAAAAAAATCTAAAACATTCCCTTCGGGAAATGTAGGATCCCCAATTAGTCAGATCGTGCAACTTCACAGTTAGGAGAGCATGACACGAAGAGAGGAACAAACGCTCACCCGCGTAGAGACGAATGGTGTCGATCCGCTGGATCTCCCGCACGATCGCCGGCAGCTCCACGCCCGGAGCGCTCGCTTCCCCTTGGTCCCCGGCAGGGATGTCTCCTCCTACGAACAGAACAAGGAACCCCCATTGAGACCCCGAGCCAAATCCGCGACAGGGAACCGAATGAGTCGGAACAGGGGCAAAACCCTAGGGTTTAGTTTAGGGGAGCGGACCTCCGGAGCGGATGCGGCGGAGGCCCGACCGGGCCTCGGCCGAGCGGGCGAGCCAGGAGGCGGAGCCGGAGGCGAGCTGCGCCTCGAGGCGGCGGAGGGACGCCTCGAGCCCCGCGCACTCGCGGCGCAGGAGCTCGGCGAGGGCCGGCGCGGCGGTGAGGTCCTCGGCGGAGGCGAAGTGCGCGTCGAGGAAGCCTCGCAGGGTCGCCGCCGGGGGCTGCGGCCGCGGGGTCGACATGGGCCGGTCGGTCGGTCGGTCGGAACTCGGGAGGGAAGGCTCGGGCCAGAGAAAAGAAATCGAAGTTTGAGAGGTGTGGCCTCGGCGTGGGACGGCAAAAGCAAAACGGTTTTGCCTCTCACCGGACGGCGCCACGCCACATGCGAGAAATATCTTTTTTTTTTTGAGAAATCACATGGGAGAAATATCATCAGGTGCTCCCATGCTCCACTTTTCCAAAAAAAAAAATTTAGATGTTTCAAAATATTATATTACAAAAAAGTTTATGGATGTTCACAAGACATGTGTCTAGGATCGGCAAAAAGTTCAAACCAAAATTCGAAGTACACATCAGGGAAAAAAAAGACAATTTCAACGTGAATAGTGTCAAAGACAAAACCAAAATGACACTATTCACATCTGGATTTGTCTTTTTTGTTTCTTGGTGGGTATTTGAAATTTTGATTTGGATTTTTCTTACATATCCTAGACACATGTGTTATGAACCTTCACGATATTTTTTGAAATTTTCCAAAACACCTAAATATACTTTTCGAAAAGTGGTAGCATGGGGTCACCTTAAGTTTGGAGCATAAGATATCTACCTGGCGCCATATATTGCAACTCATAAACAATTCATGAAATAGGCGTTCGTCCTATTTTATATATAAAGCAACAACCGATCAAAGTATATGGCCGAACGATATAAGGTGGTGGGGTAGTCCACATACAAAATTGTTCCCAGGATAACGGGATCACGCAGGACGCATGCGACTACGCTACCGAAAGAGAACACGTGAAGATTTGAGTACAATGTCGCTCTATGCCCTAGAACACCTAAGGTCCACGACAACACCCTCAGAAGGGAGAATGGCACTAAGCTTCGTCGCTGCCTAGTCCAAAATGGACAAGGGTCTTCACCCAGAACCCTGACACGGAGAGGGGCACCTTGACGACATCTTCAAGAAGAGAGTGGCGCCCACGAGCGTGAAGTGCAAAGGGTAGACACAAAGGGCGTGTTTGGTAGCCATAGTGGTCGGGCCTGGCTGGCTCAAGCCTGACTCATATGAGGTTGGGTGAGCAAATGCAACCTCTAAACCAACATCTGCAACTTTTTTGGTTGTCCACATTTAGTTCTCATGCATTAGGGGCGAGCTTAGCGCACGGTGTTTGGTTGCATGCTTGTGTACGCACAAACACAAGGCCTGCTGTTTGGCTGCATGCAATGCCTGCTATCTGATAAGCTCTTCGGTGCGGTGGTGAGGTTACTGATACGTCTCCAATGTATCTATAATTTTTTATTGTTCCATGCTATTATATTATCTATTTTGAATGTTTTATATGCATTAATATGCTATTTTATATTATTTTTGAGACTAACTTATTAACCTAGAGCCCAGTGCCAGTTTCTGTTTTTTCTTCTTGTTTTTGAGTTTCGCGAAAAATGAATATCAAATGGAGTCCAAACGAAATAAAACTTTGTGATGATTTTTCTTGGACCAGAAGACACCTGTAGGACTTGGAGTCCAAGTCAGAAGACCTACGAGGCAACAACAAGGGTAGAGGGCGTGCCCTAGGGGGGGGCCCTGCCTTGTGGCCCCCTCGGGAGTCCACTGACCTACCTCTTCGTCCTATAAATTCACATATATTCCAAAAACCTCAAAGGGAGCCATGAAAATGCTTTTCGGCCACCGCAACCTTCTGTTCCCGTGAGATCCCATCTTGGGGCCTTTTCCGGCGATCTGCCGGAGGGGGATTCGACCACGGAGGGCATCTACATCAACCCTATTGCCCTTTCGATGAAGTGTGAGTAGTTTACCTCATATCTACGGGGCCATAGCTAGTAGCTAGAGAGCTGGATTAACGAGTTTCTCGGCTCGTTCAGCTCGTTATCATTAAGCTCATTATCGTTAAGCTCATTATCATTAAGCTCATTATTATTAACGAGCAAAAGCCTCAGTTCAGCTCGGTTCGGTATGGGCTCGTTATGCTCGCGAGTGTTCACGAGTGCTCGTTAAGGTAGTAAACAACACAAAATAATCCCATGATCCCATAGAAAATTCATAATAGAATAAATTAAACAAGGATAAGGTAATAAACAACACACAAGAATCCCATGACCCCATCAAAAATTCAGGCATAAATATAAACAAGGACGTTTGGCTCCTAGCGGCTAGCTTCTGGTTGGCTCTAGGATCTCTTGGCGGCTAGCTCCTAGGTCTAGGAGAAGTGCCGAAGTGGGCTAGGATGCTAGGCCCCTAGGCTGGTGAAAGGATTGAGAAGAGGTGTCTAGAGGGGGGGTGATTAGACACTAAGTACCAAAAGTTGCAGTTTTTAATTTCTTTAAGTTGAAGTGGAGTTTTGGCACAAGTTTAACAAACACAATACATATCAAGCAAGCATGCAAAGAGTATATGAGCATCGGAAAGTAAAGCATGCAACTTGCAAGAATGTAAAAGGACGGGATTGGAGTGTGCAAACACAATTTGGAGACACGGAGATTTTCGAGACGTGGTTCCGATAGGTGGTGCTATCGTACATCCACGTTGATGGAGACTTCAACTCAGGAAGGATAACGGCTGCGCGAGTCCACGGAGGGCTCCACCCACGAAGGGTCCACGAAGAAGCAACCTTGTCTATCCCACCATGGCCGTCGCCCACGAAGGACTTGCCTCACTAGGGTAGATCTTCACGAAGTAGGCAATCTCCTTGCCCTTACAAACTCCTTGGTTCAACTCCACAATCTTGTCGGAGGCTCCCAAGTGACACCTAGCCAATCTAGGAGACACCACTCTCCAAGAAGTAACAAATGGTGTGTTGATGATGAACTCCTTGCTCTTGTGCTTCAAATGATAGTCTCCCCAACACTCAACTCTCTCTCACAGGATATGGATTTGGTGGAAAGAAGATTTGAGTGGAAAGCAACTTGGGGAAGGCTAGATATCAAGATTCATATGGTAAGAATGGAATATCTTGGCCTAAACACAAGTGTACGTGGTTCTCTCTCAGAAAAGGTAAGTTGGAAGTGTAGGTTCGTTCTGATGGCTCTCTTCACGAATGAAGAGGAGGTGGAGGGGTATATAAAGCCTCCACACAAAATCTAACAGTTACACACAACTTGCCAATCTCGGTAGGACCGAATTGATAAACTCGGTCGGACCGATTCAGCAAATCTAGTGACCGTTAGGATTTTCGGTGGGACCGACATGCAACTCGGTAGGACCGATATGATTAGGGTTAGGGCATGACGTAATCTCGGTGAGACCGATTACACAAACTCAGTAAGACCGATTTTGGTAACAAGCTAACCAGAGAGTTGGTCAGGTAAACTCGGTTGGACCGATTCGCTCATTTGGGTGAGACCGAAATGTTACGAAAAGGAAATAGAGAGTTTACATTGCAATCTCGGTAGGACCGATTATGCAAACTCGGTGAGACCGATTTTGGTAATAGATTCATACAGAGGGATTGCAATCCTATCTCGGTGAGACCGAGATCCCTATCGGTGAAACCTATTTGCCTAGGGTTTGTGGCAGTGGCTATGACATCTGAACTCGGTGGCGCCGGATAGAAAGAATCGGTGGGGCCGAGTTTGACTTTTGGTTTAGGTCATATGTGATGTGAGAAAGTAGTTGAGGGTTTTGGAGCATATTACTAAGCATTTTGAGCAAGAGCCTCATTAAGCAACACCTCATCCCTCCTTGATAGTATTGACTTTTCCTATAGACTCAATGTGATCTTGGATTACTAAAATAGAAAATGTAGAGTCTTGAGCTTGGATATTGAGCCAATCCTTTGTCCTTAGCATCTTGAAGGGGTTCCACATCCTCTAGTCCATGCCACTTCATTGTTGAACTTATCTGAAACATACTAGGTAAAAGTGTTAGTCCAACAAGAGATATGTTGACATTAATTACCAAAACCACCTAGGGAGCACTTGTGCTTTCAATCTCCCCTTTTTGGTAATTGATGACAACATACATCAAAGCTTTAGATAAAGATATAGAGAATAGTAAGTAAAGCTTTGGAAAGACATGTAACATGCATAGGCTCCCCCTACATGTATGCAATCATGTGAATATGGAATATAGGAGCATGTGAATGGATAAACATGATAGAGTAAGCAATGTGTTACATGTATCTTGGCTATATGCATCAGAGCAAATGATGTGAATATGAGAAATGTACCTTCATGCTCATGAGTCCTTCTTGCAAACAGTATGTACATCAGCAAGAATTTCTCATACACATGACTGTGATGCATATACTTACCTTGTGGTCTTGAGTTGGCTTAGGATGGGATGAACCTGCGTAAACAAGGTTAGATAACACAGATACACCTACTGCCCAGAGCAAACAAAAGAAACCACAAGAGTACCAAGACTGGGATGACATGTAGAGTGAGTACTAAGTACCACATTGGATATAGACATGTCACCAAAGGTAAAGATGTGCAATAAATTCAAGGATTTCCTTCCCTTAGATGTCTTGCCCCCCTGAATCTTAGCATGGGATACTGGGAGAAGATAGGGAACAGAAACTCAGAGCAAAATCAGAGCTCAAAGGAAATTAACAGAGCTAATGCAAACGAGCAAATATGAACATGTCTTTCCCCTCTTGAAGACATGTGACTTCTCTCCTATTGAACACCAAGCATCTGGGGTCCTTGATGATTACTCTTTCTTCCCTTGAGTATTCTCTCCCCCTATAGATATGATTAAGCTTTGATGTGATCTCTCTCTCCCCTTTTGACATCAATTTCCAAGAAGGGTTCTTCTGGATTTCTGTCATGATGGGTTTGGTCCTTGAGTCACAGAACAAAGCAGCAAGTTGAATGGGATGCTGGTCGAGGACAAGATTCATTGAGTGGATCTGGATCAAAAAGAATGCAGAAACAAGTGGCAACATGACTTTCTTGTAGTGAAATCGGTGACACCGAGTTGTATGGTTCGGTTGTACCGAGAGGATTCGGTTGGACCAAAAGCATCAGACCGGTGAGACTGAGTTCATCGCAGAGAAAACACTTGTCACCTCAGCTCACTAGACAAGTAAGATCTCACAAGGATTTGCAAGGAATTAACTGAAAGATTTGCAATGAATTGGATGCAAGGAATGCAGAACAGAAAATAAAAGAGAAGAAACTAAAAAGGAGTCTAGATGAAGTTTTTTTGAACAGGGAAACAAATATGCATGAGACAAATGCAAGAGCACAGAAAAGAACACAAGAGAACTTCATCTATAATTGGTCAGCGACAAAGGCACTTATGTTAGAGTATATTGACTTAGGAGTCAAGTGAGATCACTTGATCATAGGTCATACTCATCGTTTAAGCTCAAAATGGGGTTACCATGTTTAAGCTTTTTGATGTATTCACATCTTGTCGAGTTGCTTTGATTCATGACTTGGAGTAAAGCTTCTCTAAGATGGAATAACATACCTTGGGTGGTGGTGTTGATCATGATCATGTAGTTGAACTTGTGTGGGTTGCTCAAGGTTGATGTAGCTCATCAAGAGTTGGGAGCACCACTTGGAGTTTGAGTTCATCTACCTACATGGGTTAGTTTTTGCAAGGAAGAGCACTTGTGTATCCAAAATGACAATCATGAAACTCAACATAGAATTTGTCAAAGGATATGTTTGAATGGTTGCGTGCTTCCTTGTCTTCATCCACCATTGTGTAGAGACTTGGTGATATAGAAATTGCTCAAGATGTGAGTGAGTTGCAACCTCATAGATTTAGATTCATCCAAGTACCTACACGGGTTAGATAACATGCAAGGTGCAAATATATCCAAGACATAAGATAGTCAACATAAGAGAAATATCAAGGATTAGTCATAGGCTCATGCCTTGCATGTATCAAATGGAGTTCCTACTCCAAGTTTGAAGCATCAATGATGTTCAATTCACCTCTTAACCTGCAAAACACTTTCTCATCAAGTGGTTTCGTGAATATATCAGCTAACTGCTTTTCGGTGCGAACATGCTTAAGATTAATGTCCCCTTTGGCAACATGATCTCGAATGAAATGATGACGAACTTCAATATGCTTAGTTCGAGAATGTTGCACGGGATTGTGAGCAATCTTAATAGCACTTTCATTGTCACAAAGTAATGGAACATGTTTCACAGATATCCCATAATCTTTAAGAGTTTGAGTCATCCAAAGTAACTTAGCACAACATGATCCAGCGGCAATGTATTCCGCTTCGGCGGTGGATAAGGATACCGAGTTTTGTTTCTTGGAAGACCAAGACACAAGAGATCTACCAAGAAATTGACAAGTACCCGAAGTGGACTTTCTATCAACCTTGTCACCGGCATAGTCCGAGTCGGAGTAGCCAACAAGATCAAAGGAGGCCCTCTTTGGATACCAAATGCCAAAATTTGGTGTATGGACTAAGTATCTCACTATCCTTTTCACGGCCTTAAGATGACATTCTTTAGGAGCAACTTGATATCATGCACACATGCACACACTTAGCATAATATCGGGACGTGAAGCACATAGATATAACAATGAACCAATCATAGAGCGATAAACCTTTTGATCAACCGGTTCACCATCTTTGGTTAAATCAAGATGTCCACTAGTAGGCATGGGTGTAGTCATACCTTTGCATTCTTGCATATTGAACTTCTTGAATAAGTCCTTGGTATACTTCGTTTGAGAGACAAAGGTACCTTCCTTAGTTTGCTTGATTTGCAAACCAAGAAAGAATTTGAGGTCGCTCATCATCGACATCTCAAACTTCTCCGACATTAGCTTTCCAAACTTTTCACTAAAATGAGGGTTAGTTGATCCAAATATAATATCATCGACATAAATTTGTCACACAAATAGTTCTCCATTAACCCTTTTAGTAAAAAGAGTAGAATCTATTTTTCCAATTTTAAAGCTTTTTTCAATAAGGAACTTGGTCAAGCATTTATACCATGCTCTAGGAGCTTGTTTAAGACCATAAAGAGCTTTGTGAAGTTTGTAAACATGATTAGGTTTCTTAGGATTGACAAATCCGGGAGGTTGCTTAACATAAACTTCCTCCTCTATTTCACCATTTAGAAAAGCACTTTTAATGTCCATTTGGTACAAGGTGATATCACGATGATTAGCATAGGCAAGTAAGATGCGAATGGACTCAAGCCTAGCAACGGGGGCATATGTCTCACCATAGTCCATACCTTCGACTTGAGTGTAGCCTTGGGCGACGAGACGTGCTTTGTTGCGAACTACTTGTCCATCTTCATCTTGCTTGTTGCGAAACACCCATTTGGTACCGATGATGTTGTGGTTGTTGTCGGGCTTCTCAACTAATGTTCAAACTTGATTTCTCTCAAAGTTGTGTAGCTCTTCATGCATGGCATTTATCCAATCCGGATCTTCCAAAGCTTCTTCAACCTTCATAGGTTCAATGCTAGAGATGAATGAATAGTGTTCACAAAAGTTAGCTAAACGAGTTTTTGAGCGAGTGATTCTCCCGGTTTGGATATCATTGTAGATTTGCTCGACGGGATGGTCTTTAGCAATTCTTGCTCGAACTCGTGAAAGCTTTTGCTTGGATCTTGGTTGAACATCTTCTTCATCTTGTTCTTCTTCTTGGACTTCTTCGTTGTTGACGTTGTCGTTCTCTTGTCGTGGTGGAGAAGGAGGTTGTTGGCGTTCATCTTGGTGCACTTCCTCGTTTTCTTCATCTTGGTGTGTCCCACTTGTGGATGCTTCCATATCAACTCTTGGTTCACCTTGTCGTGAGGTATAAGCTTCCACTTGGATGGACGAGGTACTCTCCTTCACCTCCGTTGGACGAATCTTGCCAATAGACA
The DNA here is from genome assembly GCF_056163025.1 of Triticum urartu. NCBI lineage: Eukaryota > Viridiplantae > Streptophyta > Magnoliopsida > Poales > Poaceae > Triticum > Triticum urartu. The sequence continues at coordinate 60,999,698 of NC_141874.1, read as the reverse complement.
AGTCTTGGATTGCTTCCGAAGGGTCTCTGTCTCCTACATCAATTGGCAATTGCTCTACTTGCGAGCTATTAGATTCATCAAACTTCACATCTACCGTCTCTTCAACCTTTCGGGTGAAACTATTGTAGACACGGTATGTGTGAGAGTTTGAACCATAACCAAGTAGGAAACCTTCATGAGACTTAGGAGTAAATTTAGAACGATGATGCTTATCAAGAATGTAGCACTTTGAGCCGAATACTCGAAAGTATCCAACTTGTGGTTTGTTACCGGTGAGGAGCTCGTATGCCGTCTTGCCGAGTAGCTTGTGAAGATACAAGCGATTTGTTGCATGACAAGCTGTCTCAACCGCTTCCGCCCAAAAGTGCTTTGGCGTCTTGTACTCATCAAGAATCGTTCTCGCCATTTTGATGAGTGTCCGGTTCTTCCTCTCAACAACTCCATTCTGTTGAGGTGTGTACGTAGCCGAGAACTCATGTGAAATCCCTTCTTCGTCAAGAAAGGTGTCCACATTTGCGTTCTTGAACTCCGTTCTATTATCGCTGCGAACCTTCTTGATTTTCACTTCAAATTGATTTTGGGCCTTCCCAGCGAAGTTTTTGAAGATCTTTTGGACCTGCGATTTATCATCGAGAAAGAACACCCACGTAAATCTTGAAAAATCATCAACTATAACTAAACCAAAAGAATTTCCACCAAGACTTTTGTAAGCGTTAGGACCAAAAAGATCCATGTGAAGTAGCTTGAGTGGCCTCCTTGTGGTCATGATGTTCTTCATGGGATGCCTTCCTCCAACCTGTTTACCTGGTTGACAAGCGCTGCAAAGTCTATCCTTATCAAATATGACATCGTTAACGCCAAGGATATGATTTCCTTTAATAAGCTTGTCAAGGTTTCGCATACCAACATGACCTAATCGTCTATGCCATAACCAACCTTTAGAGGATTTAGCAATTAAGCAAGTTCTAGGTTGAGCCTTTTCAGTGAAATCAACAATGTAAAGATCACCTCTGCGTATACCAGTAAAGACTATTTTATGATTATCTCTATGAAACACTTGGCAATCTACTTCAGTAAATAGGACATTGAAACCGAAATCAGCAAGTCTAGATACTGAAAGTAAATTGTAGCCAAGAGATTCAACGAGCATGACATTTTGTATGGAGCTATCATGTGATATGGCCACCTTACCGAGGCCAACCACCTTACCCTTTGAGTTGTCACCGAAAGTGACATACTTTCGAGGACCATCGTTTTCAGCAAGCTCACGAAACATGTCTTTATCTTCGGTCATGTGATCGGTACATCCACTATCAAGAACCAATTCCTTCCCTCCTGCCATATATCCCCCAAGATTTGCCATAAGACCAAAGTGTCTAATTGCATCATCAAGATCAAAATCACTATCATCATCCTCGTCATAGTATCCATGTTCAACATGTGGTGGATCAAATCCTAGAGAGGGTGATTCGTTAGAGTGAGTTTGACAATGATCTTATTTATGAATTTTAATAACTTCGGAAATAATATCACTAATAATTCCAACATCTTCTTTGGCACGCATAAGGTTTGTAAGCTCAAATAGACAATCACGAAACATAGGATCATTGGAATTCATCTTACTCAAGGCAATAGACTTATGGAGAATTTCATCTAGATTTTTCAAGGAATAATTTGGAAAGCGTTCCTCAAAAAATTTCCATATGGTGTAGGCACACTTAAGAGTAGGCAAACATCCAATCAAGTTTCTAGGCAAGCCTCTAGTGATAAGATTAACAGTTCTAAGATTGTGAATCATGTCAATTGACTCATCAAGGGTAGGATGCATGGGATCAACATGAGGTGCATAAGGGCTAGCAATATACTTGTTCAAATGATATTCATTGAAAATCACAAGCATCTCATTTTTCCACTCATGAAAATACTCTCCATCAAGTATAGGCACTCTATGTCTAAGACTCCCCAAAGTAGACTCATCCATCTTCCTCCAATGGTGTTTAAACCAAAGCAATGGAGACCCATGCTCTGATACCAATTGAAAGGATCGAAAAGAGGTGTCTAGAGGGGGGGGGGTGATTAGACACTAAGTACCAAAAGTTGCAGTTTTTAATTTTTTTAAGTTGAAGTGGAGTTTTGGCACAAGTTTAACAAACACAATACATATCAAGCAAGCATGCAAAGAGTATATGGGCAGCGGAAGTAAAGCATGCAACTTGCAAGAATGTAAAAGGATGGAATTGGAGTGTGCAAACGCAATTTGGAGACACGGAGATTTTTGAGACGTGGTTCCGATAGGTGGTGCTATCGTACATCCACGTTCATGGAGACTTCAACACAGAAGGGTAACGGCTGCGCGAGTCCACGGAGGGCTCCACCCACGAAGGGTCCACGAAGAAGCAACCTTGTCTATCCCACCATGGCCGTCGCCCACGAAGGACTTGCCTCACTAGGGTAGATTGCTGTCTACCACACAACCTTCTTCTTGTAGACGTTGTTGGGCCTCCAAGTGCAGAGGTTGGTAGGACAGTAGCAAATTCCCCTCAAGTGGATGACCTAAGGTTTATCAATCTGTAGGAGGCGTAGGATGAAGATGGTCTCTCTCAAGCAACCCTGCAACCAAATAACAAAGAGTATCTTGTGTCCCGAACACACCCAATACAATGGTAAATTGTATAGGTGCACTAGTTCGGCGAAGAGATGGTGATACAAGTGGTATATGGATAGTAGATATGGGTATTTGTAATCTGACAATATAAAAATAGCAAGGTAACGAATGATAAAAGTGAGCGTAAACGGTATTGCAATGATAGGAAATACGACCTAGGGTTCATACTTTCACTAGTGCAAGTCCTCTCAACAATAATAACATAATTGGATCACATAACTATCCCTCAACATGCAACAAAGAGTCACTCCAAAGTCACTAATAGCGGATAACGAACGAAGAGATTATGGTAGGGTACAAAACCACCTCAAAGTTATTCTTTTGAATCAATCCGTTGGGCTATTCCTATAGGTGTCACAAACAGCCCTAGAGTTCGTACTAGAATAACACCTTAAGACACAAATCAATCAAAACCCTAATGTCACCTAGATACTCCAATGTCACCTCAAGTATCCGTGGGTATGATTATACGATATGCGTCACACAATCTCAAATTCATCTATTCAACCAACACAAAGGACCTCAAAGAGTGCCCCAAAGTTCTACCGGAGAATCACGACGAAAACGTGTGCCAACCCCTATGCATAGGTTCATGGGCGGAACCCGCAAGTTGATCACCAAAACATACATCAAGTGAATCACGTGGTATCCCATTGTCACCACAGATACGCATGGCAAGACATACATCAAGTGTTCTCAAATCTTTAAAGACTCAATCCGATAAGGTAACTTCAAAGGGGAAACTCAATCCATTACAAGAGAGTAGAGGGGGAAGAAACATCATAGGATCCAAATATAATAGCAAAGCTCGCGATACATCAAGACCGTATCACCTCAAAAACACGAGAGAGAGAGAGAGAGATCAAACACATAGCTATAGGTACATACCCTCAGCCCCGAGGGAGAACTACTCCCTCCTCGTCATGGAGAGCACCGTGATGATGAAGATGGCCACCGGAGAGGGATTGCCCCCTCCGACAGGGTGCCAGAACGGGTCTAGATTGATTTTCGATGGCTACGGAGGCTTCTGGCGGCGGAACTCCCAATCTATTGTCTGTTCTAGAAGTTTTAGGGTATGTGATGTTGGGGAACGTTGCAGAAAACAAAAATTTTCCTACTCGTTTCACCAGGATCATCTAGGAGTTCATCTAGCAACGAGTCATCGGATGCATCTACATACCTTTGTAGATGGCGCACGGAAGCGTTCAAAAGAACGGTGATGATGTAGTCGTACTCGACGTGATCCAAATCACCGATGACCAGTGCCGAACGGACGGCACCTCCGCGTTCAACACACGTACGGGACGGGAGACGTCTCCTCCTTCTTGATCCAGCAAGGGGGGAGGAGAGGTTGATGAAGATCCAGCAGCACGACAGCGTGGTGGTGGATGCAGGGCATCACAGAAGCAGGGCTTCGCCTATACTACGAAAAGGAGACGTAACGGGGAGAGAGGGAGGCGCTAGGGGCTGGTATGAAATCCCTCCTCTCCGCCCACTATATATAGGGGTGCCATGGGGGGGGGGGGTGCCGGCCCTAGTAGATGAGATCTACTAGGGGGGCGGCGGCCAAGGGGAGGATTCCCTCCCCCCCAAGGCACCTAGGGGTGCCTTCCACCACATGGACTCTTCCATGGTGGAACCCTAGGCGCATGGGCCTATAGGGGCTGGCGCCCCAGCCCACTATGGGCTGGGTTCCATCCTATTTCAGCCCATGGGGCCCTCCGGGATAGGTGTCCCCACCCGATGGACCCCCGGGACCCTTCCGATGGTCCCGGTACAATACCGATAACCCCGAAACTTGTCCCGATGCCCGAAACAGCACTTCCTATATATAATTCTTTACCTCCGGACCATTCCGGAACTCCTCGTGACGTCCGGGATCTCATCCGGGACTCCGAAAAACATTCGGGTTTCTGCATATACATATCTTCACAACCCTAGCGTCACCGAACCTTAAGTGTGTAGACCCTACGGGTTCGGGAGACAAGCAGACATGACCGAGACGACTCTCCGGTCAATAACCAACAGCGGGATCTGGATACCCATGTTGGCTCCCACATGATCCACGATGATTTCATCGGATGAACCACGATGTCGAGGATTCAATCAACCCCGTATGCAATTCCCTTTGTCAATCGATATGTTACTTGCCCGAGATTCGATCGTCGGTATCCCAATACCTCGTTCAATCTCGTTACCGGCAAGTCACTTTACTCGTACCGTAATGCATGATCCCGTGACCAGACACTTGGTCACTTTGAGCTCATTATGATGATGCATTACCGAGTGGGCCCAGCGATACCTCTCCGTCATACGGAGTGACAAATCCCAGTCTTGATCCATGTCAACCCAACAGACACTTTCGGAGATACCCGTAGTCTACCTTTATAGTCACCCAGTTACGTTGTGACGTTTGGCATACCCAAAGCACTCCTACGGTATCCGGGAGTTACACGATCTCATGGTCTAAGGAAAAGATACTTTGACATTGAAAAAACTCTAGCAAACGAACTATACGATCTTGTGCTATGTTTAGGATTGGGTCTTGTCCATCACATCATTCTCCTAATGATGTGATCTCGTTATCAATGACATCCAATGTCCATAGTCAGGAAACCATGACTATCTGTTGATCAACGAGCTAGTCAACTAGAGGCTTACTAGGGACATGTTGGTGTCTGTTATTCACACATGTATTACGATTTCCGGATAACACAATTATAGCATGAATAAAGACAATTATCATGAACAAGGAAATATAATAATAATGATTTTATTATTGCCTCTAGGGCATATTTCCAACAGTCTCCCACTTGCACTAGAGTCAATAATCTAGTTACATTGTGATGAATCGAACACCCATGGAATTCTGGTGTTGATCATGTTTTGCCCTAGGGAGAGGTTTAGTCAACGGATCTGCTACATTCAGGTCCGTATGCACTTTACAAATCTCTATGTCTCCATCTTGAACATTTTCACGAATGGAGTTGAAGCGACGCTTGATGTGCCTTGTCTTCTTGTGAAACCTGGGCTCCTTGGCAAGAGCAATAGCTCCAGTGTTGTCACAGAAGAGCTTGATCGGCCCCGATGCATTGGGTATGACTCCTAGGTCGGTGATGAACTCCTTCACCCATATTGCTTCATGTGCTGCCTCCGAGGCTGCCATGTACTCCGCTTCACATGTAGATCCCGCCACGACGCTCTGCTTGCAACTGCACCAGCTTACTGCCCCACCATTCAAAATATACACGTATCCGGTTTGTGACTTAGAGTCATCTAGATCTGTGTCGAAGCTAGCGTCGACGTAACCCTTTACGACGAGCTCTTCGTCACCTCCATAAACGAGAAACATTTCCTTAGTCCTTTTCAGGTACTTTAGGATATTCTTGACCGCTGTCCAGTGTTCCTTGCCGGGATTACTTTGGTACCTTCCTACCAAACTTACGGCAAGGTTTACATCAGGTCTGGTACACAGCATGGCATACATAATAGAACCTATGGCTGATGCATAGGGGATGACACTCATCTCTTCTATATCTTCTGCCGTGGTCGGACATTGAGCTGAACTCAATTTCACACCTTGTAATACAGGTAAGAACCCCTTCTTAGAATGATCCATATTGAACTTCTTCAATATTTTATCAAGGTATGTGCTTTGCGAAAGACCTATGAGGCGTCTCGATCTATCCCTATAGATTTTGATGCCTAATATATAAGCAGCTTCTCCAAGGTCTTTCATTGAAAAACTCTTATTCAAGTAGGCCTTGATGCTGTCCAAGAGTTCTATATCATTTCCCATCAAAAGTATGTCATCTACATATAATATGAGAAATGCTACAGAGCTCCCACTCACTTTCTTGTAAACGCAGGCTTCTCCATAAGTCTGTGTAAACCCAAACGCTTTGATCATCTCATCAAAGCGAATGTTCCAACTCCGAGATGCTTGCACCAGCCCATAAATCGAGCGTTGGAGCTTGCATACCTTGTCAGCATTCTTAGGATCGACAAAACCTTCCGGCTGCATCATATACAATTCTTCCTTAAGGAAACCATTAAGGAATGCCGTTTTGACGTCCATTTGCCATATTTCATAATCATAGAATGCGGCAATCGCTAACATGATTCAGACGGACTTCAGCTTCGCTACCGGTGAGAAAGTCTCATCGTAGTCAACCCCTTGAACTTGTCGATAACCTTTAGCGACAAGCCGAGCTTTATAGATGGTCACATTACCATCCGCGTCTGTCTTCTTCTTAAAGATCCATTTATTCTCTATGGCTCGCCGCTCAACGGGCAAGTCAGTCAAAGTCCATACTTCGTTTTCATACATGGATCCTATCTCGGATTTCATGGCTTCTAGCCATTTGTCGGAATCCAGGCCCGCCATCGCTTCTTCATAGTTCGAAGGTTCACCGTTGTCTAACAACATGATTTCCAAGACAGGGTTGCCGTACCACTCTGGTGCGGAACGTGTCCTAGTGGACCTTCGAATTTCAGTAGGAGCTTGATCAGAAGTATCTTGATCATTATCATTAACTTCCTCTCTAGTCGGTGCAGGCACCTCAGGAACATTTTCTTGAGTTGCGCCACTTTCCGGTTCAAGAGGTAATACTTCATCAAGCTCTACTTTCCTCCCACTTACTTCTTTTGAGAGAAACTCTTTCTCTAGAAAGGACCCATTCTTGGCAACAAAGATCTTGCCTTCGGATCTGAGGTAGAAGGTGTACCCAACAGTTTCTTTTGGGTATCCTATGAAGACACATTTTTCCGATTTGGGTTCGAGCTTTTCAGGTTGAAGTTTCTTGACATAAGCATCGCATCCCCAAACTTTCAGAAACGACAACTTAGGTTTCTTACCAAACCATAATTCAAACGATGTCGTCTCAACGGATTTCGACGGAGCCCTATTTAAAGTGAATGCGGCAGTCTCTAAAGCATAGCCCCAAAAAGATAGCGATAAATCAGTAAGAGACATCATAGACCGCACCATATCCAATAGAGTGCGATTACGACGTTCGGACACACCGTTACGCTGAGGTGTTCCAGGCGGCGTGAGTTGTGAAACTATTCCACATTTTCTTAAGTGTGTGCCAAATTCGTGACTCAAGTATTCTCCTCCACGATCTGATCGTAGAAACTTGATTTTTCTGTCACGTTGATTTTCAACCTCACTCTGAAATTCCTTGAACTTTTCAAAGGTTTCAGACTTGTGTTTCATTAAGTAGATATACCCATATCTACTTAAATCATCAGTGACCGTGAGAACATAACGATAGCCACCGCGAGCCTCAACACTCATTGGACCGCACACATCAGTATGTATGATTTCCAATAAGTCGGTTGCTCGCTCCATTGTTCCTGAGAACGGAGTCTTGGTCATCTTACCCATGAGGCATGGTTCACATGTGTCAAATGATTCATAATCAAGAGACTCTAAAAGTCCATCTGCATGGAGCTTCTTCATGCGTTTGACACCTATGTGACCAAGGCGGCAGTGCCACAAGTATGTGGTACTATCATTATCAACTTTACATCTTTTGGTACTCACACTATGAATATGTGTAGCAATATGCTCGAGATTCATTAAGAATAACCATTCACCATAGGAGCATGACCATAAAACATATCTCTCATATAAATGGAACAACCATTATTCTCAGATTTAAATGAGTAGCCATCTCGAATTAAACGAGATCCCGATACAATGTTCATGCTCAAAGCTGGCACTAAATAACAGTTATTGAGGTTTAAAACTAATCCCGTAGGTAAATGTAGAGGCAGCGTGCTGACGGTGATCACATCAACCTTGGAACCATTCCCGACGCGCATCGTCACCTCGTCCTTCGCCAGTCTCCGTTTATTCCGCAGCTCCTGCTGTGAGTTACAAATATGAGCAACGGCACCGGTATCAAATACCCAGGAGTCACTACGAGTATTGGTAAGGTAGACATCAATTACATGTATATCAAATATACCTTTGGTGTTGCCGGCCTTCTTGTCCGCTAAGTATTTAGGGCAGTTCCGCTTCCAGTGACCCTTCCCTTTGCAATAAAAGCACTCAGTCTCGGGCTTGGGTCCATTCTTTGGCTTCTTCCCGGCAGCTTTCTTGCCGGGCGCGGCAACCTCCTTGCCGTCCTTCTTGAAGTTCTTTTTACCCTTGCCTTTCTTGAACTTAGTGGTTTTATTGACCATCAACACTTGATGTTCCTTCTTGACTTCTACCTCCGCTGATTTCAGCATAGAGAACAACTCAGGAATGGTCTTTTGCATCCCCTGCATGTTGAAGTTCATCACAAAGCTCTTGTAGCTTGGTGGAAGCGACTGGAGGATTCTGTCAATGACCGCATCATCCGGGAGATTAACTCCCAGCTGAGACAAGCGGTTATGTAACCCAGACATAGTGAGTATGTGCTCACTGACAGAACTATTTTCCTCCATCTTACAGCTGAAGAACTTATCGGAGACTTCATATCTCTCGATCCGGGCATGAGCTTGAAAAACCATTTTCAGCTCTTCGAACATCTCGTATGCTCCATGTCTCTCAAAACGTTTTTGGAGCCCCGGCTCTAAGCTGTAAAGCATGCCGCACTGAACGAGGGAGTAGTCATCAGCACGTGTCTGCCAAGCGTTCATAATGTCTTGGTTCTGTGGGACGGGAGCTTCACCTAGCGGTGCTTGTAGGACATAATCTTTCTTGGCAGCTATGAGGATGATCCTCAGGTTCCGGACCCAGTCCGTATAGTTGCTGCCATCGTCTTTCAGCTTGGTTTTCTCTAGGAACGCGTTGAAGTTGAGGACTACGTTGGCCATTTGATCTACAAGACATATTGCAAAGATTTTAGACTAAGTTCATGATAATTAAGTTCATCTAATCAAATTATTAATGAACTCCCACTTAGATTAGACATCCCTCTAGTCATCTAAGTATTACATGATCCGAGTCAACTAGGCCGTGTCCGATCATCACGTGAGACGGACTAGCCAACGTCGGTGAACATCTTCATGTTGATCGTATCTTCTATACGACTCATGCTCGACCTTTCGGTCTACTGTGTTCCGAGGCCATGTCTATACACATGCTAGGCTCGTCAAGTTAACCCTAAGTGTTTTGCATGTGTAAAACTGTCTTACACCCGTTGTATGTGAACGTAAGGATCCATCACACCCGATCATCACGGCGTGCTTAGAAACGACGAACTTTAGCAATGGTGCACAGTTAGGGGAGAACACTTCTTGATATTGTTATGAGGGATTATCTTATTTACTACCGTCGTTCTAAGTAAACAAGATGCAAAAACATGATAAACATCACATGCAATCAAATAATAAACGTGACATGATATGGCCAATATCACATAGCTCCTTTGATCTCCATCTTGGGGCTCCATGATCATCTTGTCACCGGCTTGACACCATGATCTCCATCATCATGATCTCCATCATCATGTCTCCATGAAGTTGCTCGCCAACTATTACTTCTACTACTATGGCTAACGCGTTTAGCAATAAAGTAAAGTAATTTACATGGCGTCTCTCGATGACACGCAGGTCATATAAAAGAATAAAGACAACTCCTATGGCTCCTGCCGGTTGTCATACTCATCGACATGCAAGTCGTAATTCCTATTACAATAGCATGAACATCTCATACATCACATATAGATCATTCATCATTCATCACAACTTTGGCCATATCATATCACAAACCACTTGCTGCAAAAACAAGTTAGACGTCCTCTAATTGTTGTTGCAAGTTTTACGTGGCTGAATTAGGGTTCTAGCAAGAACGTCTTCTTACCTACGTTAAAGCCACAACGTGATTTGTCAACTTCTATTTACCCTTCATAAGGACCCTGTTCATCGAATCCGCTCCAACTAAAGTGGGAGAGATAGACACCCGCCAGCCACCTTATGCAACTAGTGCATGTTAGTCGGTGGAACCGGTCTCACGTAAGCGTACGTGTAAGGTTGGTCCGGGCCGCTTCATCCCACAATACCGCTGAAGCAAGAAAATACTAGTAACGGCAAGAAAGTTGACAAATCTACGCCCACAACTAATTGTGTTCTACTCGCGCAAGAAGAACTACGCATAGACCTAGCTCATGATGCCACTGTTGGGGAACGTTGCAGAAAACAAAAATTTTCCTACTCGTTTCACCAAGATCATCTAGGAGTTCATCTAGCAACGAGTCATCGGATGCATCTACATACCTTTGTAGATGGCGCACGGAAGCGTTCAAAAGAACGGTGATGATGTAGTCGTACTCAACGTGATCCAAATCACCGATGACCAGTGCCGAATGGACGGCACCTCCGCGTTCAACACACGTACGGGACGGGAGACGTCTCCTCCTTCTTGATCCAGCAAGGGGGGAGGAGAGGTTGATGAAGATCCAGCAGCACGACGGCGTGGTGGTGGATGCAGGGCGTCACAGAAGCAGGGCTTCGCCTATACTACGAAAAGGAGACGTAACGGGGAGAGAGGGAGGCGCCAGGGGCTGGTATGAAATCCCTCCTCTCCCCCGCACTATATATAGGGGTGCCATGGGGGGGGGGCGCCGGCCCTAGTAGATGAGATCTACTAGGGGGGGCGGCGGCCAAGGGGAGGATTCCCTCCCCCCCAAGGCACCTAGGGGTGCCTTCCACCACATGGACTCTTCCATGGTGGAACCCTAGGCGCATGGGCCTATAGGGGCTGGCGCCCCAGCCCACTATGGGCTGGGTTCCATCCTATTTCAGCCCATGGGGCCCTCCGGGATAGGTGGCCCCACCCGGTGGACCCCCGGGACCCTTCCGGTGGTCCCGGTACAATACCGATAACCCCGAAACTTGTCCCGATGCCCGAAACAGCACTTCCTATATATAATTCTTTACCTCCGGACCATTCCGTAACTCCTCGTGACGTCCGGGATCTCATCCGGGACTCCGAACAACATTCGGGTTTCTGCATATACATATCTTCACAACCCTAGCGTCACCGAACCTTAAGTGTGTAGACCCTACGGGTTCGGGAGACAAGCAGACATGACCGAGACGACTCTCCGGTCAATAACCAACAGCGGGATCTGGATACCCATGTTGGCTCCCACATGCTCCACGATGATTTCATCGGATGAACCACGATGTCGAGGATTCAATCAACCCCGTATGCAATTCCCTTTGTCAATCGATATGTTACTTGCCCGAGATTCGATCGTCGGTATCCCAATACCTCGTTCAATCTCGTTACCGGCAAGTCACTTTACTCGTACCGTAATGCATGATCCCGTGACCAGACACTTGGTCACTTTGAGCTCATTATGATGATGCATTACCGAGTGGGCCCAGCGATACCTCTCCGTCATACGGAGTGACAAATCCCAGTCTTGATCCATGTCAACCCAACAGACACTTTCGGAGATACCCGTAGTCTACCTTTATAGTCACCCAGTTACGTTGTGACGTTTGGCATACCCAAAGCACTCCTACGGTATCCGGGAGTTACACGATCTCATGGTCTAAGGAAAAGATACTTTGACATTGAAAAAACTCTAGCAAACGAACTATACGATCTTGTGCTATGTTTAGGATTGGGTCTTGTCCATCACATCATTCTCCTAATGATGTGATCTCATTATCAATGACATCCAATGTCCATAGTCAGGAAACCATGACTATCTGTTGATCAACGAGCTAGTCAACTAGAGGCTTACTAGGGACATGTTGGTGTCTGTTATTCACACATGTATTACGATTTCCGGATAACACAATTATAGCATGAATAAAGACAATTATCATGAACAAGGAAATATAATAATAATGCTTTTATTATTGCCTCTAGGGCATATTTCCAACACGTGAGTATATATGGGTGCAGGAAGTACGTCGGTGGAGCTTCGGGGGCCCCACGAGGCAGGGGGCGCGCCCTAGGGGGGCCGCCCCCCACCCTCGTGAGCACCTCCCTTGGCTCCTGATGTGGGGTCCAAGTCCATCCGGTAGCTTTCCTTCCAAAAATAACTTCTCCAGTTGATTTCATTCCGTTTTGACTCCGTTTGATATTCCTTTTCTTTGAAACACTGAAATAGGCAAAAACAGCAATTCCGGGCTGGGCCTCCGGTTAATAGGTTAGTCCCAAAAATAATATAAAAGTGGATAATAAAGCCCAATATTGCCCAAAATAGTAGATAACATAGCATGGAGCAATCAAAAATTATAGATACGTTGGAGACGTATCAAGCATCCCCAAGGTTAATTCCTGCTCGTCCTCGAGTAGGTAAATGATAAAAACAGAATTTTTGATGCGGAGTGCTACTTGGCATAATTTCAATGTAATTCTTCTTAATTGTGGTATAAATATTCAGATCTGAAAGATTCAAGACAAAAGTTTATATTGACATAAAAATGATAATACTTCAAGCATACTAACTAAGCAATTATGTCTTCTCAAAATAACATGGCCAAAGAAAGTTCACCCCTACAAAATCATATGGTTTAGTCATGTTTCATTTTCGTCACACAAGAATGCTCTCATCATGCACAACCCCGATGACAAGCCAAGCGATTGTTTCATACTTTAGTAATCCCAAACTCATAAACTTTCACGCAATACATGAGCGCAAGCCATGGATATAGCACTATGGGTGGAATAGAATATAATGAGGGGGGTTATGTGGAGAAGACAAAAGGAGAAAGTCTCACATCAACGAGCCTAATCAATGGGCTATGGAGATGCCCATCGATTGATGTTAATGCAAGGAGTAGGGATTGCCATGCAACGGATGCACTAGAGCTATAAATGTATGAAAGCTCAACAAAAGAAACTAAGTGGGTGTGCATCCAACTTTCTTGCTCACGAAGACCTAGGGCACTTGGGGAGGCGCATTGTTGGAATATACAAGCCAAGTTCTATAATGAAAAATTGCCACTAGTATGTGAAAGTGACAAAACAAGAGACTCTCTATCATGAAGATTATGGTGCTACTTTGAAGCACAAGTGTGGTAAAAGGATAGTAGCATTGTCCCTTCTCTCTTTTTCTCTCTCTTTTTATTTTTTTTATTTTTTTGGGCCTTCTCTTTTTTTGATGGCATTTAGCTTTTTTTGGGGCCTTCTCTTTTTTATGGCCTTTCTCTTCTTTTATTCCTCACTTGGGACAATGCTCTAGAAAATGATGATCATCACACTTCTATTTATTTACAACTCAATGGTTACAACTCGATACTAGAACAAAGTATGACTCTATATGAATGCCTCCGGCGGTGTACCGGGATATGCAATGAACCAAGAGTGACATGTATGAAAGAATTATGAACGGTGGCTTTGCCACAAATACTATGTCAACTACATGATCATGCTAAGCAATATGACAATGATGATTGTGTCATGATAAACTGAATGGTGGAAAGTTGCATGGCAATATATCTCGGAATGGCTATGGAAATGCCATAATAGGTAGGTATGGTGGCTATTTTGAGGAAGATATAAGGAGGTTTATGTGTGATAGAGCGTATCATATCACGGGGTTTGGATGCACCAGTGAATTTTGCACCAACTCTCAATGTGAGAAAGGGCAATGCACGATACCGAAGAGGCTAGCAAGGATGGAAGGATGAGAGTGTGTATAATCCATGGACTCAACATTAGTCATAAAGAACTCACATACTTATTGCAAAAATCTACAAGTCATCAAAAACCTCGGTACTATGCGCATGCTCCTAGGTGGATAGATTGGTAGAAAAAGACCATCGCTCGTCCCCGACCACCACTCATAAGGAGGACAATCAAATAACACCTCATGTTTCAAATTTGTTACACAACGTTCACCATACGTGCATGCTACGGGACTTGCAAACTTCAACACAAGTATTTCTCAAATTCACAACTACTCAACTAGCACGACTTTGATATTATTACCTCCATATCTCAAAACAATTATCAAGCATCAATTTTTTTTCTCTTAGTATTCAACGCACTCAAAAGAAAGTTTTACAAATCTTGAATACCAAGCATATTATTATTAAGCAAATTACCATGCTATTAAGACTCTCAAAATAATCTAAGTGAAGCATGAGAGATCAATAGTTTCTATAAAACAAATCCACCACCGTGCTCTAAAAGATATAAGTGAAGTACTAGAGCAAACAACAAACTACTCCGAAAGATATAAGTGAAGATCAATGAGTAGTCGAATAATTATGCAACTATGTGAAGACTCTCTAACATTTAATAATTTCAGATCTTGGTATTTTATTCAAACAGCAAACAAAACTAAATAAAATAACATCTAAGGATAGCAAAAATCATGTGAAGAAGCAAAAACTTGGGATCAACCGAAACTAACCGATAGTTGTTGAAGAAGAAAGGTGGGATGCCAACCAGGGCATCCCCAAGCTTAGAAGCTTGAGACTTCTTGAAATATTATCTTGGGATGCCTTGGGCATCCCCAAGCTTGAGCTTTTGGGTCTCCTTAATTCCTCTCATATCACGGTCTCCCTAAATCTCAAAAGCTTCATCCACACAAAACTCAACAAGGACTCGTGAGATAAGTTAGTATAAACCATTGCCAAAACCTTATCATACTCTACTGTAGCAAATCACTAAAATTATTATTCAACATTGCATACTAAATTCCTCTTCATATTTAATAGTCCTATCCTCAAATAGAATCATTAAAGAAGCAAACATATGCAAACAATGCAAACATAACAGCAATCTGCCTAAACAGGATAGTCTGTAAAGAATGCAGCAACATCCCTACTTCCCTAGCTCCAAAAATTATGAAAGAAAATTTCCACTGTAGTAAATTTATCATATCTTAATATGAAAAAGGTTTCAACATTTTATCACATTCTGAATTTTCTAGGGAATTATTGCAACAGCGGTAAACTTTCTGTTTTCAAACAGCAACATGTGGACTTCTAAAATAGGCATAGTAAAGGCTATCAATGCCACTTTTATTGAAATAAAGGATGCAAAACATTGTTCTAAATAACAGAAAGCAAATCCTAACAAAATAAATTGACGCTCCAAGCAAAACACATATCATGTGGCGAATAAAAATATAGCTCCAAGTAAAGTTACCAATGAACGAAGACGAAAGAGGGGATGCCTTCCGGGGCATCCCCAAGCTTAGGCTCTTGGCTATCCTTGAATATTAACTTGGGGTGCCTTGGGAATCCCCAAGCTTAGGCTCTTGCCACTCCTTATTCCATAGTCCATCGAATCCATACCCAAAACTTGAAAACTTCACAACACAAAACTTAACAGAAAACTCATAAGCTCTGTTAGTATAAGAAAATAAATCACCACTTCAAAGTACTGTAATGAACTCATTCTTTATTTATATTGGTGTTAAACCTACCGTATTCCAACTTCTCTATGGTTTATACACTATTTTACTAGCCATAGATTCATCAAAATAAGTAAACAACACATGAAAAACAGAACAGTCTGTAGTAATCTGTAACTAAAGAAAACTTCTGGAACTCATAAAATTCTCAAATAAATTGCTGGACCTGAGGAATTTATCTATTAATCATCTGCAAAAAGAATTAACTAAATATCACTCTCCAAATAAACATGACAACAATTCTCGTGAGCGCTAAAGTTTCTGTTTTTTATAGCATGATCAACAAGACTCTCCCCAAGTCTTCCCAAAGGTTCTACTTGGCACAAACACTAATTAAAAGCATAAAACCACATCTAAACAGAGGCTAGATGAATTATTTATTACTAAACAGGAACAAAAAGCAAGGAATAAAAATAAAGTTGGGTTGCCTCCCAACAAGCGCTATCGTTTAACGCCCCTAGCTAGGCATGATGATTTCAATGATGCTCACATAAAGGATAAGAATTGTAACATAAAGAGAGCATCATGAAGAATATGACTATCACATTTAAGTCTAACCCACTTCCTATGCATAGGGATTTTGTGAGAAAACAACTTATGGGAACAAGAATCAACTTGCATATGAAGGTAAAACAAGCATAACTTCAAGATTTTAAGCACATAGAGAGGAAACTTGATATTATTGCAATTTCTACAAGCATATATTCCTCCCTCATAATAATTTTCAGTAGCATCATGAATGAATTCAACAATATAACCAGCACCTAAAGCATTCTTTTCATGATCTACAAGCATAGAAATTTTACTACTCTCCACATAAGCAAAATTCTTCTCATGAATAATAGTGGGAGCAAACTCAACAAAATAATTATCATGTGATTGAAAATTAAGATCAAGATGACAAGTTTCATGGTTATCATTATTCTTTAAAGCATACGTGTCATCACAATAATCATCATAGATAGGAGGCATGCTTTCATCATAGTAAATTTGCTCATCAAAGCTTGGGGGACAAAAAATATCATCTTCATCATACATAGCTTCCCCAAGCTTGTGGCTTTGCATATCATTAGCATCATGGATATTCAAGGAATTCATACTAACAACATTTCATTCATTCTCATCATTCAAATATTTAGTGCCAAACATTTTATAGATTTCTTCTTCTAGCACTTGAGCACAATTTTCCTTTCCATCATACTTACGAAAGATATTAAAAAGGTGAAGCGTATGAGACAAACTCAATTCCATTTTTTTATAGTTTTCTTTTATAAACTAAACTAGTGATAAAACAAGAAACTAAAAGACTCGATTGCAAGATCTAAAGATATACCTTCAAGCGCTAACCTACCCGGCAACGGCGCTAGAAAAGAGCTTGATGTCTACTACACAACCTTCTTCTTGTAGACGTTGTTGGGCCTCCAAGTGCAGAGGTTTGTAGGACAGTAGCATATTTCCCTCAAGTGGATGACCTAAGGTTTATCAATCCGTAGGAGGCGTAGGATGAAGATGGTCTCTCTCAAGCAACCCTGCAACCAAATAACAAAGAGTCTCTTGTGTCCCCAACACACCCAATACAATGGTAAATTGTATAGGTGCACTAGTTCGGCGAAGAGATGGTGATACAAGTGGTATATGGATAGTAGATATGGGTATTTGTAATCTGAAAATATAAAAACAGCAAGGTAACGAATGATAAAAGTGAGCGTAAACGGTATTGCAATGATAGGAAATAAGGCCTAGGGTTCATACTTTCACTAGTGCAAGTCCTCTCAACAATAATAACATAATTGGATCACATAACTATCCCTCAACATGCAACAAAGAGTCACTCCAAAGTCACTAATAGCGGAGAACGAACGAAGAGATTATGGTAGGGTACGAAACCACCTCAAAGTTATTCTTTCCAATCAATCCATTGGGCTATTCCTATAGGTGTCACAAACAGCCCTAGAGTTCGTACTAGAATAACACCTTAAGACACAAATCAATCAAAACCCTAATGTCACCTAGATACTCCAATGTCACCTCAAGTATCCGTGGGTATGATTATACGATATGCGTCACACAATCTCAAATTCATCTATCCAACCAACACAAAGGACCTCAAAGAGTGCCCCAAAGTTCTACCGAAGAATCACGACGAAAACGTGTGCCAACCCCTATGCATAGGTTCATGGGCGGAACCCGCAAGTTGATCACCAAAACATACATCAAGTGAATCACGTGGTATCCCATTGTCACCATAGATACACACGGCAAGACATACATCAAGTGTTCTCAAATCTTTAAAGACTCAATCCGATAAGGTAACTTCAAAGGGGAAACTCAATCCATTACAAGAGAGTAGAGGGGGCAAGAAACATCATAGGATCCAAATATAATAGCAAAGCTCGCGATGCATCAAGAGCGTATCACCTCAAGAACACGAGAGAGAGAGATCAAACTCATAGCTACTGGTACATACCCTCAGCCCCGAGGGAGAACTACTCCCTCCTCGTCATGGAGAGCACCGGGATGATGAAGATGGCAACCAGAGAGGGATTGCCCCCTCCGGCATGGTGCCGAAATGGGTCTAGATTGGTTTTCAGCGGCTACGGAGGCTTCTGGCGGCGGAACTCCCGATCTATTGTCTGTTCTGGAAGTTTTAGGGTACGTGAGTATATATGGGTGCAGGAAGTACGTCGGTGGAGCTTCGGGGGCCCCACGAGGCAAGGGGGCGCGCCCTAGGTGGGCGCCCCCACCCTCGTGAGCACCTCCCTTGGCTCCTGACGTGGGGTCCTAGTCCATCCGGTAGCTTTCCTTCCAAAAATAACTTCTCCAGTTGATTTCGTTCCATTTCGACTCCGTTTGATATTCCTTTTCTTCGAAACACTAAAATAGGCAAAAAAACAACAATTCTAGGCTGGGCCTCCGGTTAATAGGTTAGTCCCAAAAATAATATAGAAGTGGATAATAAAGCCCAATATTGCCCAAAACAGTAGATAACATAGCATGGAGCAATCGAAAATTATAGATACGTTGGAGACGTATCAAGCATCCCCAAGCTTAATTCCTGCTCATCCTCGAGTAGGTAAATGATAAAAACAGAATTTTTGATGCGGAGTGCTACTTGGCATAATTTCAATGTAATTCTTCTTAATTGTGGTATGAATATTCAGATCCGAAAGATTCAAGACAAAAGTTTATATTGACATAAAAATGATAATACTTCAAGCATACTAACTAAGCAATTATGTCTTCTCAAAATAACATGGCCAAAGAAAGTTCACCCCTACAAAATCATATGGTTTAGTCATGTTTCATTTTCGTCACACAAGAATGCTCTCATCATGCACAACCCCGATGACAAGCCAAGCAATTGTTTCATACTTTAGTAATCTCAAACTCATAAACTTTCACGCAATACATGAGCGCGAGCCATGGATATAGCACTATGGGTGGAATAGAATATAATGAGGGGGGTTATGTGGAGAAGACAAAAATGAGAAAGTCTCACATCAACGAGGCTAATCAATGGGCTATGGAGATGCCCATCGATTCATGTTAATGCAAGGAGTAGGGATTGCCATGCAACGGATGCACTAGAGCTATAAATGTATGAAAGCTTAATAAAAGAAACTAAGTGGGTGTGCATCCAACTTGCTTGCTCACGAAGACCTAGGGCACTTGAGGAGGCCCATTGTTGGAATATACAAGCCAAGTTCTATAATGAAAAATTCCCACTAGTATGTGAAAGTGACAAAACAAGAGACTCTCCATCATGAAGATTATGGTGCTACTTTGAAGCACAAGTGTGGTAAAAGGATAGTAGCATTGGCCCTTCTCCCTTTTTCTCTCTCTCTCTTTTTTATATTTTTTTGGGCCTTCTCTTTTTTTTTGATGGCCTTTCTGTTTTTTGGGCCTTCTCTTTTTTATGGTCTTTCTCTTTTTTTATTCCTCACTTGGGACAATGCTCTAGAAAATAATGATCATCACACTTCTATTTATTTGCAACTCAATGATTACAACTCGATACTAGAACAAAGTATGACTCTATATGAATGCCTCCGGCGGTGTACCGAGATATGCAATGAACCAAGAGTGACATTTATGAAAGAATTATGAACGGTGGCTTTGCCACAAATACTATGTCAACTACATGATAATGCTAAGCAATATGACAATGATGAATGTGTCATGATAAACTAAATGGTGGAAAGTTGCATGGCAATATATCTCGGAATAGCTATGGAAATGCCATAATATGTAGGTATGGTGGCTGTTTTGAGGAAGATATAAGGAGGTTTATGTGTGATAGAGCGTATCATATCACGGGGTTTGGTTGCACCGGCGAAGTTTGCACCAACTCTCAATGTGAGAAAGGGCAATGCACGGTACCGAAGAGGCTAGCAAGGATGGAAGGGTGAGAGTGCGTATAATCCATGGACTCAACATTAGTCATAAATAACTCACATACTTATTGCAAAAATCTACAAGTCATCAAAAACCTCGGCACTACGCGCATGCTCCTAGGGGGATAGATTGGTAGGAAAAGTCCATCGCTCGTCCCGACCGCCACTCATAAGGAGGATAATCAAATAACACCTCATGTTTCAAATTTGTTACACAACATTCACCATACGTGCATGCTACAGGACTTGCAAACTTAACACAAGCATTTCATGGCGAAGGCGTCGTCGTGCCTCCCGCACCTGGTCACCACTTCAATGCCATCGTCATTGAAGACGATGACCTTCAGCATGTCGGGAGTCAGCAACTTGAAGGTCACCATGAAGCCTATCTTGACCTGATGGATGGCGGCGAAGGTGGCCCAACCCTGATCGAGGGTAACTCTACCGTTCAACATCTGGACAGTGACCCTCGAGAAGCAGCCGGTGTTCGTCTTCAGCTTCAACTCATGCGGCACGGACGGGAAGTGCCTCATGAAGTTCAACGGCATAGGTATGGCCTTGAACTGGGGGCCATAATCACCTTGCAGAAGGTGGTTGGCCCTCCCACCTCATGGTAGTGGCCATAGTTCCGGCTCTTGCGGGTGGGGGGCACCTCCGGCACGTCGTCGTCCATGGCCGGGCTCTGGACAGGCGTCACCTCTGAGAGCGGCACATCATCCTTGCCCTTGCCCTGCTCCTTTGATGGCAACACCTCCTTTCCCTTGTTCTCCATGTCGATCTACATTATGAAGAGTTTCAAAGGCTGGGCCAGCATATGCATTATGAACCTTGCAACATCGCCATTAAAACCTATGCCCGTGTGCCCCTTTAGTTACCCACCATGAGGGTCACCACTTACCCACTACCTCTAACCCATGGCCATGAACTCGAACAACAAGTCGAACCCCAACCCCTTCCCTTGGGGAATTGTATGGAGGGCTTTCACCCTAGGGTTCTCACTGGGTGACCACACCAAGTTTGAGAACACCATGGAAGTGTGCTCAAACTTCATCAGCATGAAAGATCTGCACAAAGAGTCAGACGCTGTGTTGAAGAAGGCGACACCGAAGGAGTTGAACACGCTGATTCCTGACCCAATGAAGGGCGCTATGTTAGTCGACATACTACGCTGGGCCATGAATCCGGCTGAATCCGTAGACGCTGGACATAGGGCAAAGTGGGCCAAGTACAAACAATACCGACGTCCTCATGACCATCGTGCCGGCGTGTACTTGACCACAAATACTGTGCCTATGGAAGGGGAAGAAGAAGATGCGGTGGCCATGATTGTGAGGGCGCCGGAGCCAGGAAACCAAAGCATGCCAATCGAGGTGGACTCCGGCAAGGAAGAAGAGACGGTGGTGCAGGAGAAGACCAAGACCAAGGCCACCTACCGCTCCAATCGCCTCTAGGGTCCCCGAGGCTAAGATCTGTACGTACTATGTAAGATGAACCCTAATCCCCATTCCTATTGTACCCAATCCGGATCTGGAACCTCATATCTACCAGTAGTCATGATGATGTTATGATCACTTCTATGGTGTTTACCCCGATTCCATGTTGTCCTAATGCTGATCGAATCTAAACTCGAATCAAGGGCGAAGTAGTAGGCGAGGAGGGGAAAAATAGCTTACCTCCATTGCCAAAGTGTTGCTGCTGATGCCGGTGAAGGTGGCCGGAGGTCGACTTGCTGTTCTCCGATCTGCTACATGCCATTGCCGCCGCTGTTGGTGAGAGTGGGGAGAGGGGAGAGAGCGAGCGGTGAGGGAAGGTGATGGTAATAACTGTCCGCGCTTCGGAAGCAACACGACTTCTTGAGGGTGGCTCCTAGCATGCAGCCCCCTCCGCCCACGTGCCTCGCTCAGGCCTGGCTCGCGAGAAACTCTGAGCGTTCCCAACGAGCCAGGCCCAGAGGCGCTTTAAACTTCGTGCGGTGCAGGCCCAACAGGAAACGCAGGTGACCAAACAGGTCGGATTCTTCCCGGGTGGGCCTGGTTGGCCTATATGCGGGCAACCAAACGCGTCAAAAGCTTGAATAATAGGACATGGCCTATTCTTATGATCTAGACTTAGCTAAAGTTAGGTTCAACCCGATGCTTGAGAACCTGGTGTGTAGGGTTGTGAGAAACATCATTAAGGTCTCTAGGGGTATGAAACACTTGAGTCTGCCAATCCTTGATGGAGGAAATGAGTTCTGATAGATTTTGGTTGATGTCCAACATTTTTTCTTTGAAGAAATGCTCCTATTGATGTCGTTCTTATCAACGTCAAGTTATGTATCAAGAGGGTGATCTGAGATATGATGAGACGTTGAGTGATCCAAGACAGCTTGGGGAGGAGAACTCGGCGTGACAATGGAGGCTTGGACCATGATTCTTGTTTGCGATGTGGCAAGAGCGGTTAGCATCTATAGCCCCTACTCAAGCCTCTAGGGCCTCTTTCATTCACAAAATTGTAAAAATGTAGGAATAGATTAAAAAACATATAATTGAAATCGCATGTCCATCAAAGGAAAAATAAAGGATTCTTTCAAGAGGTTTTGAGTGAATGCTAGATTTCTTATGTTACATAGTACAAATGATTCCTTAAAAAATATGGCTATATGATACTTTCTGCTGAAAAGAAGGCCTATAAATTTTGTTAGGAGTCAAATGGACCAAGTTTATGAAAAACTGTCATAAATATAATACCGGATTAATATCAGTAGATACACAACAGAGTATATTTCCAAATGATATATACTCCCTCCGTTCCTAAATATTTGTCTTTCTAAAGATTTTAACAAGTGACTACATACGGAATAAAACGAGTGAATCTACACTTTAAAATATGTCTATATACATCATATGTGGTAGTTCATTTGAAATCTCTAGAAAGACAAATGTTTAGGAACAAATGGAGTATTTAGTATTGTAGCTGTTGATGTTTTTTCATACAAAATATGATCAAACTATTCAACTTTTGACTTCATGAAACAAATACAAGCCTTCTCTTTGAAAGATGGAGGGAGTACAATCATATGAATCAATCGAATAATGTAGAAAAAATAATCCTAAGGATTTCATCCTCCAAGAATTATATTAAAATACTTTGAATCAAAGAGACCCTAAAAATGCACTAAAAAGGGTCTAACACAACTTTTTGTGTTCCTCCAGGAAAGCTTCTTGAAGCCCCTAAAATATGAAGGTCCCAAAAAAACAAACAAAGTATAGGGATTGCCCCCGCAACCTTTATCGACATACTCAAAGGGTGGGAAGGTAACTAACTTCCCCGCGCTCCACCACTAGAATCAACGTTTTACATGGCTTTTAGTCTACACAATGACAATGTTTTACACCACTACCAATATCCTTGCATTTAGGATGAGATGAAGGGGTAATCTTTACACACATGAGTTGCTTTTGATTCTAATATTTTTATGGAGTAAAATCATAGTCTGTTCACTCACGTGTGGCCGTGTTAGTTTTTTTATTCAAATATAATGTTTTATTTGTTTCCGACTTAATCCAATGGCTCATTTGGATTTAATATTTTGTGTCTCTCTTTCGGATTTGGTATGGAGTAGCCCCTCTTCCGACCTTTTTTTAACACAGTGCAGATGCAAACGCTCATACGCTCGCCCTTATGAACGCACACCCGCACATCCTACCTCCATGAACACCTTTAAGAGACTGGGTCGGCATATCATCTTGAGACTTACGAAGTCAACATATGCGCCTCATCATCAACGGGAACGTCTTCTCCCACTGAAAGCGCATCACCGAAAATTCAAGAATAATGCGATGACTTGAACACTGATGGGCTGGGATACCGTTGTCCCTCTAACCATCCAACCAAAAGTTGGTTCACCCCCCACCCCCCACCTTGCAATGAGACATAACATACTCCGTATATCCTTATATGACTCCTCATCAAAATCTGCTTATCCAAAAGTACAAGTACACTATGCCTTTTATTTCTTAAGATTAAATAACTACTTCGTTTCAAAATGAATGCTCCACATGTAGGACCCTACGCCCCCAGTATCTGAGATTACTGATCTGATTTCGTGCTCAGTCTGTTCACCAATGATCGTGGTCACCGGTCGTTTGTGCCACCATAACAACGTACACTTTGTTGATACTTAAGGGTCATTGCAAATATAATAAATTCTCATCACTTATAATTGTAGGGTCCTCCAACATTGGACATGGACGCATATCAATAGGACAAGGAGAGGGTAGTCGCGTGGTAAACCAACGTCGGTTTTGTACGATTTTTGTTCTACACAACGATGATGCTTTGCATCCTCAGTAAACTCACATAGAAGGACGCACACACACACACACACACACGCACGCACGCACGGACGCCTATGTACGGGGTGCATTGTGATTTATATTTTTACGAAGAGTGCAATTTTCATGAGTTCACTCGAGTGGGTATCTTTCGGACAAGGGAGCTCATGTACAATGTAAATCATGAATTATATAGCCACCAACCTAAACATCATTAACGATCCAAATAATAGGGTGTTGGCTAGACCTATGAGTTAGGTCCAAACAAGTAAAGATAGGTTCAAGTAGATCTATTAAAGAACCCGATGAGCACAATGATAAGCTATAGCATTAATCTCCCTATGAATATGATAGACTGAAGGGAGTGCTACATACATTGACATCTAAAGTTCAGGATGTACTCATAGGTTTCAAACTTCATTATTAGTCAATATTCAAAACTCATTACTGCTCAATAATGATCAATATTTCACAACCCAGATACCAAGAAACCAAACATAGAAGTGAAAAGTAACTCAAACCTAACCTAAACCCGAATTATAAATTGTACAAACAACATAAAAATATTGCCAATAC
The DNA here is from genome assembly GCF_056163025.1 of Triticum urartu. Classification (NCBI taxonomy): domain Eukaryota; kingdom Viridiplantae; phylum Streptophyta; class Magnoliopsida; order Poales; family Poaceae; genus Triticum; species Triticum urartu. The sequence goes on along the minus strand of NC_141874.1, from coordinate 60,974,422 downwards.
AGTTTATGAATCATATCTTTTACAGTTTGGACTATGGTATTTTTATGTTTACAATATGAGTTCCATTTTTGTTGCTTTTGTCTGTGGTAATTTACTGAAGCCCCTGTCAGCCGTGGCGGTTTTGCAAAGCCGGATTCTTAGGCCCTATGTGGAACAAATAATCTTCACAAATATTTTGTAGGAATGAAATTCTATAGATTTTTTTTCCTATGATGATTTTGGATTGTAGAATTGGCTTGCAGAATTCATATAAGAATACTTGCCTCCACTTTTTGAATGATTCTAAGCATTAGAGCATTTCTAGCGGATCCCACAAACTAGGTCGTTGGTTTGCAGGATCCATCCCGTACATCCGGCCCGAACAGATACTCCGAATTCAGTTGTCCTGTAATTTTTTTGTGGGATCCCGCATCTGCAAGCCCAATTCCTCTATATATATGAGATGTCGCCCAATTTTGGAGAATCCCCTTTCCTTTGGCGGGAGGAAAATTTCAGCCTCAACAGCTTCCCTCGCAGCCGGCGCCACGGTTTCCCAAGCTCGATTTCGGCCAAATCTCGCAGCCGCCGCCGTCGCATTCAAAGTGCCACACACCGCCGTCGCAGCACGCGTGCCGCCGCACGTCGCCGTCGCCGCCGTCACCCGCTATTGCCTGCGAGCTAGCTAGCTACTGCTACTGCTGTCGCCGCAGGGGGCTAACAGAGGCTTGCGGTAGCATAAATTCCAATCTAGAGTTATTTATGGGGGTTTTCGTATTTATAGGAATTTTTAGCGTTGGTTTCACGCGAAGATGGGCTTCGAGGGGTCTACCACCCATCAGGGCGCGCCGGGGGGGGGGGACTGGCGTGCCCTGGTGTCTTGTGGGCAGCAGGGGGCTCCCTTTGGCGGTTCTTTACTCCATTATTTCTATTTTCTTCCAAAAAATTGTCAAAAAATTTCGTCCAATTCTGAGAACTTCTATTTCTGCGCAAAAAACAACACCATGGTAGTTCTGCTGAAAACAACGTCAGTCCAGGTTAGTTCCATTGAAATCATACCAAAACCATATAAAATTGTTGTAAACATGGCATGATTACTTCATAAATTATAGGTACATTGGAGACGTATCAGCATCCCCAAGCTTAATTCCTACTCTTCCTCGAGTAGGTAAATGATAAAATAAATAATTTATGAAGTGTGAATGCTAGCATAGTGCATAAGTTTGATCAATGATAATTTCAGTCACTTTTCCTAGGATCATAACAGCAACTCTTCCTCATAAAACTTATCATGATAAAGTAACAATCAATTCACATGTTACAGTTCAAACAACGCCTTCTCTTGAAACTTAACAACATATGTTCTTAGTCACCAAATAATTGCAATTCAACTTATTCTCAACAAAGTCTAAGTAAGAGCTCCACATACTCAATCATCATATAGTCTTCTATGATTGCTAGTACTCAAAGCATATTTTTAGAACAAATGGCATCCATCAAACACATGGAAGGATAGGGGCTTAATGTTTCGCCTCCCAATTCATTTATCATAGTGATAATTGTCAACAATAATAAATCATGATCAAATATATTTGACTGGCCATATGTGCCTAAATCTTTCCCCACCACAGAGAAAGATAGGACGCTTGCCAACTAGAGAATAATTGAGGTTGAAATGATAATGCATACTATTGAATCTTGCATAAAAGTAAATACTAAAAAGTAAAAGATAGGCCCTTCGTAGAGGGAAGCAGAGGTTGTCATGCGTTTTTTTATTTTTGGATGCACAATCTCTTAGTGCAAAGAAACGTCACGTTATATTGCCCCTTATGATAGCAACCTTTATTATGCAGCCATCGCTTTTATTACTTTGCCATCACAAGTTTGTACAACGCTTATTTTCCCTTAGAATAAAAGATCAAACATATTTAGAAGCAATTTTTATTGCTTTATGCACTGATGACAACTTGAATGATCTTATTCAATTCATAGGTAGGTATGATGGATACTCATGGCAAGAAACTGGGTTTAAGGGTTTTGGATGCACAAGTAGTATCTTTACTTAGTACTAATTTTTGGCTAGCAAGAGATCCTAAGCAAACACCACATGTTGGAGGATCCATAACAATATAACTTCTATGCAAATATACACAACCATAACTCATTACGTTGTCTTCCTTGTCCCACTTCAACTAATTTGCTCAAGTTTAAAAATAATTAATGGGTATTCACAATCATAGAAGATGTCCAAGATAATATATTTGTATGTGAAACTTCTCTTCCTTATACTAATCATTCATGAATTGCTTGTATGACCAATATTGTGATTGTCAAGCTTCAAAAGATTTCACTTTCTAAACCCAATGTGAAGCTACTACTAGGTATGGTACAAGCATATGAAGCACATATAATTTGAACTTTATGATATTCAATTCATTCAACAATTTACTCATAGGATATAAGTGAAGCACAAGAGTAAATGATGAACTACTCCAAAAATATATAAGTGAATTTCCGATCTAGGGTTATTTCTGGGGGTTTCTGTATTTATATGATTTTTTGGCGTTGGTTTCATGCGAAGATGGGCTTCGAGGGGCCCACCACCCACCAAGGCACGTCAGGGGGGCTGGTGCGCCGTGGTGTCTTGTGGGCAGCAGGGCCCCCCTGGTGGTTCTTGCTCCATTATTTCTCTTTGCTTCCAAAAAAAATCGTCAAAAAGTTTTGTACAACTCCGAGAACTTTTATTTCTACACAAAAAACAACACCATGGTAGTTTTGCTGAAAACAGCGTTAGTCCTGGTTAGTTCCATTCAAATCATATCAAAACCATATAAAATTATTGTAAACATGACATGAATACTTCATAAATTATAGATACGTTGGAGATGTATCAATCACCCAACTATAGACTCAAATGCATTACCTCTGGGTCGGGGTGCAGTTGATGTAGCTCCCATAGACGCCTTGCGCTTCGAAGCTCTGCCACCGGTTGGTGCCGAGGACATCGGCACCACTCTCTTTGGTGCTTGGCGCATTGAATGGCGACCCTTGGGAGTAGAAGTTAGCGTATTCGGAGTATCCTAAAGCGAGCGCCCTTTTGGGGAAGAGGCCTTCTTACTACTTACGATGGAGGAAGGGAGGACCCTTGGGTGATGGGCTGTGAGAGCCACCTTGGAGCCGTCAAGGCTCTCCTAGTAAAACACCCCGTCCTCGAAGTCAATTGATGTCTCTGGATCGTCATGGAATCCTGGGTCATCGTCATGAGAATGTTTCTTTGGTTGCAGGGAGGGGCAGCTGATGGTCCCAACCACGCGCCTCCAACTCTGTTTGAAAAATAGAGGATCCGATCAATAATGTGGACGTGATGTTTGGATTATACACAGGAAAATTGAAAATTACACATTCAATGTGATTATAGCTCAAATAGCCATCCCTGTTCTTCAAACAGGTAAATTCTTCTTCCTCTCCTTTGAAGAGGTTGGCCAGTATGGCTGCCATTGACGCCTAGTTATCGAGCCCTTGCCGTTTGTAACGGGACGCGTTGTTTGTCCTGTTGTAGCACCACAGGGGATGTATCCTTTGCTGGAGAGGTTGCACGCATCGGGTAATGATTGCGGCCATTACGTCAATGATAGTCAACTTACTGTTGGCCAACAGCCTCACCTTGGCAGCCTGGCACCGCACCTCAACGCTTTCTTCTTGAGAAGGGCTTTTTGGCCTCCAGTTGAATCGCTTCTTTAAAGGGGCATCCGAATATCTGAGCAGACCCCTCCAAACTAGCTCAAACAGAGGGACGTCCTCAATATAAAACCACTCCGAGGTCCACTCTTCGGGATCCTTCTTGGGGGTCCCGATGGGATACCTCGTCCCAGCTATGCGCCATACCTCGGCACAGCCTACTTCGAGAATTGACCCCTCGCGGGTACGTGAGACAAGGCAGAAGTATTTCCTCCATAACTCGAAATGGGCCTCGCAACCCGGGAACATCTCTCAAAGGGCGACATAGCCAGATATGTGTAATATAGATCCGGGTGTGAGATGGTGAAGTTGGATCCCGTAAAACTCTAACAAACCCCTCAGGAAGGGGTGAATGTGGAAGCCTGATACGTCTCCAACGTATCTACTTTTGCTAACGCTTTTCCTCTTGTTTTGGACTCTAATTTGCATGTTTTGAATGAAACTAACCCCGGACTGACGCTGTTTTCAACAGAACTACCATGGTGTTGTTTTTGTGCAGAAATAAAAGTTCTCAGAATGGAACGAAACTTTGCGAGGATTTTATATATAATATATAAGAATTTCTGGAGCCAAGACCTACTGGAGAGGGGCCCTTGGGTGGGCACAACCCACAAGGGCGCACCCTCTCCTAGCGCGCCTAGGTGGGTTGTCCCCACCTGGTGGCCCCGCTGACCCTGAAACCAACTCTATAAATTCCTATTTTCGGATAAAAAATGAGGAAGAAAGAATTATCACGATCCACGAGATGGAGCCGCCGCCAAGCCCTGTTCTTCCTCAGGAGGGTAGATCTGGAGTCCCTTTGGGGCTCCGGAGAGGGGGACCTTCGTTCTTCGTCATCACCAACCCTTCTCCATCGCCAATTCCATGATGCTCCCCACCGGGAGTGAGTAATTCCTTCGTAGGCTCGCTAGTCGGTGAGGAGTTGGATGAGATTCATCATGTAATCGAGTTAGTTTTGTTAGGGCTTGATCCCTAGTATCCACTATGTTCTTAGATTGATGTTGCTATGACTCTGCCATGCTTAATGCTTGTCAGTTTGGGCCTGGGTGCCATGATTTCAGATCTGAACCGTTTATGTTATCATCATTATATCCATGTTCTAGATCCGATCTTGCAAGTTATAGTCACCTACTACGTGTTATGATCCGGTAACACAGGAGTGACAATAACCGGGACTTCTTCCGGTGATTACCGTAGTTTGAGGAGTTCATGTATTCACTATGTGTTAATGCTTTGTTCCGATTCTCTATTAAAAGGAGGCCTTAATATCCCTTAGTTTCCAATATGGACCCCGCTGCCATGGGAGGGTAGGACAAAAGATGTCATGCAAGTTCTTTTAATAAAGCACGTATGACTATTTACGGAGTACATGCCTACATTATATCGATGAACTGGAGCCAGTGCCGTGTCGCCCTAGGTTATAACTGTCACATGATGAATATAATCCAACAAGTCATCGATCCAATGCCTACGAATTTATCCTATATTGTTTCTGCTAAGTTACTACTGCTATCTTCACTGTTACGCTTGCTACAAAATTACTGCTATCACTGTTACTGTTTCTATTGCTGCTGTCACTACTATCAAAACTATCAAACTACTATGATACTGATTACTTGTTGCAGATAATTAATCTCTGAGTGACAACTCAGCTGCTAATACCTTCAAATATTCTTTGGCTCCCTTTGTGTCGAATCTATAAATTTGGTTTGAATACTCTACCCTCGAAATCTGTTGCGATCCCCTATACTTGTGGGTTATCAAAGCCCAGACCTCGCAGAAGAAAAGGCATGAAGCATACCATCTCTTCTTTGCTGGGGGCGGGGAAATTCTCTGCAAAGGCTTCACCCCTCACACAGGTTAATCCGGCGTGAACAGATGTGAGATCTGAAGTAGGAAGGTATCCTTGCGTTTGGAACCTGCTTAACTAGAGATGCGAAACTGAACAACTAGCCCAGTCACCCGGAGAGGGTCGTGGGGACGCGAGGATGAGCCTGGGCGCTAGTCATCTCCTCTAGATTTTGCTGGTGTTTTCTTGGCTTCTTGGTTTAAGATGGATGAACTGCCCATCGCACTCCTGGCCTATTAAATGGGTCGGTCCTACCTGGCCTTCAATGGGTGTTTTTGTAAAACATTACTGGGCTGTTCGCCTCCTGTTGGCGCATGAAAATCGAGGGGTGCTTTTAGCCCTTGATAAAAAATTGATTGATGATGAGGGCCACACGACAACTCGGCGGATTGAAAGGTCATTGGAGGCCAAGCTATTAATAGACGAACATGGGAGGGGTGAAGAACTCATCTCGCAAGCCGGAGACTTTGGGCACATAGAGCGACTGGAAATCACGACGCCGGCATTGGAGACTAGTTTGGGGGCTACTGAGGGAGTCCTGGACTAGGGGGTTCTCGAGCTACCGGCCTGTCCCTTGTGGGCAGGACAGGTGGGCTGCTATTCGACTATCACAAGGCCGAGCTATAACACGACTTCATGTCCGGACAGGAAACCCTCAAAGTCTTGGTGTGTCCTCCAAGTCAAGATAGAAGATTCAGTATATTTATTTCCTCATTGTAACCGACTATGTGTAACCCTACTACCCCCTGGTGTCTATATAAACCAAGGGGTTTTAGTCCGCAGAGGGTAGAACAACAACCATCATCCTACTCACCTAGGGTTTAGTTCATCTAATCTCGTGGTAGATCGACTCTGTAACCATCCTACACACTTCAATATAATCAAGCAGGCCGTAGGGTTCTACCTCTTAGAGAGGGATCGAACCTGGGTAAACATCATCCCCTTCATCCCTAGTTCCCCATTGATCCAAGATCCAGAGCTCGGGACCCCCTACCCAAGATCCGCCGGTTCTGACATCGACATGGGCAGGCAAGGAAATGGTGATTTCCTCCGCCCTTCCCTATTCGGTTTATATTTTATTTATGTTTTAAGTAGTTTGTACAATGGATTTGCACTGTCGCCGTTGAACTCTGATGAACTATGTTTCTTTTATCCGACGATGAAATGTTGATTCGATGAACTGCGTGTGTTGATCGTCTTTGACGTAGTGTTGCATGGGTTGTATGGTTTTGAGGTTTCGGATATGAAGAGGCGCAGGTGTGGAAGCCAATAAATGAGGCGTGCCCGGTCATTGGGCGCGTCCGCCGGCGTTTGAGGGCCTGGATTTGCTATCTTTTGCTGTAAATGCTCTTAGGCCTCGATTTCTACCCCAACAAGAAGGAACTCCGGTTCGTATAGCAGCTAGACCCTGCCGTGTTACCGGGTAGCACTACCACAAGGATCGCATTACCACGGCGGCGTGGAGGTAGCGCTACCATCCTCCTCTCTCCACTCTCCGAGCTCCACCTTCACAAGTGCTCGTCTGCGATGACGGATCTTGAAGACTTCATCCATGTCGCGCTGGGCCTCGACAGCCTGGATATCGACTCCTGGGATTTTCCCCTTATCCCGACACTAGTGGCGACCATTTCACGCTCCACTGCCCAAGTGTCACCACCATTATGCTTGCCGGTCTAGGGTTGAGGACCGGCAAAGGCATCGAGCTCCATGCGCCATGCTTGCGAAACTTCAAGTATGACGAAGGCCTAGTAGATTTCTTCATGAAATCGCCGCCATCCGAGTTGGCACGAGCTGAGTTGGTTGTAACCCCAGATACAATGAGACAGAGAATCCATGGTTCGATTCTTTCTGGCGAATCATACGCAACTTTCAACACACCAAGATCCTCAAATTGAAGGTGCCAAACATCCAGGGCATCGTGGTGAGCAAGGACATGGAACATGAGCACTTGGTCATGCTACTTAATCTTAAAAGGATGAACATGAACATCCAGGGCATCCTCAAATTGAAGGTGCGTTATATAGAGCATGCTAATATGCTAATCTGTATATTATTGGAAACAAACTTTGATGATACTTACAGAAGCAGCAAAAGTGTTGGATCCCTGGTCCATGGAGCCAGACATCAGAAGCAACCTTACTGGCATCCTGCACTAATTCCTTCTGTCGGACAACAAGCCAACACGTAATCTAGTTGGACTGTTTCCCTTCTCGACCATAGCCACCACGCGCTATGCGGAAGAGAGGATACTGGCTAGACAATAGGATTGCAAATACATTGCACAAGAGGGAAACATATGGAAATATAAAGAGGCGACAGAGAACACTCTAACGTGCAACCCTAGCCAGGTTATTATCAACAAACGACATGGCTACCAGGATGAACAAGTACTATAAAAGCCAATAGTAGTTTCAATAATAAGATGGCTAGTAAAATAATTCTTACAAGGTACCACCACACGATTTATCTTAAATTCTAAAGACACACACCTTACATCAACCATAAGCAGTTCACACAAGACACACAACTTATATCCTCTTGTTCTTGGCATTAACAAGCCAGACTCTCTCACAAGCATGACAGACTAACTACCAGACTAAGTAAACATGAGGAAGGATCACTTAGCAAGCATAAACAGTTTCACATCGCCACACACTTTGTATGTCATCTCAATTCCTGTCTTGTCATAGACGATCACCTTCATCAGCCCAAGGTGTACAACCTCAAATTCAGCCATGCATCTATGATCAAGTCCATGGAACTTCACAAACACAGACCACAACATAGCCAACACCAGCATTCCATCATCTTGCTTCAACTCAACACGCCAACAATAGCCCGTGCTCGTCTCCAGATTGATCCACCTAGGCGTACTCAGCTTGGTGGCCTATAAAAGAGAGGCTGCACCGTTGGGTATTACCAAACGGGATGTGCACCTTTTATCCTGCATGATTCTCACGAAATAGTTTAGCCTCTTTTCTTTGTAGGAATGCCCAATGCTAGCATAAATCTTTTTCAGTTCAGACAACAACTTCCCCTGTCAATAACAATGAGGTACATTTATATCATTTGGTCAATCAAACTTGTCCTTGCAAAACCAAGATGAACATACCTTATGGGCTCGGTCACCAGAGGATACAAAAACACATGCAAGTGATGAAACTGTACTAACTGCTAGCGCTGCCGCCTTAGCAAGTTCAGATATTAATCAATGGGACAATTGCTTCAAGGTAGGGGCTTGAATGACATACAACAACATCATACAACATAACATACTGCATTTTTATAGCTAGAAGCCTCAGTTCAGCATCCACAACCGGTGGCAAGCACGACGGTCCACTGGTTGACTGCAGTGTTTGAATTGCATTTAGTAAGTCAATAAACCATCATACAAAACAATCTCAAGAAAATGTTAAAACACCGTACACAATTCATCTACATTAACACAAATGTAGCATAGGGACATTAAACCAGACAATAGAGGTGCTGCAAGATTGTAATAGCTAAAACATGGCTTTCTGATACGTCTCTGTCGTATCTATAATTTTTTATTGTTCCATGCCAATATTCTACAACTTTTACATACTTTTGGCAACTTTTTATACTATTTTTGGGACTAACATATTGATCCAGTGCCCAGTGCCAGTTCCTGTTTGTTGCATGTTTTTTGTTTCGCAGAAAATCCATATCAAACAGAGTCCAAACGGGGTAAAAACTTACGGAGATTTTTTTTGGAATATATGTGAATTTTGGGAAGTGGAATCAACGCGAGACGATGCCCGAGGGGCCCATGAGGGTGAGGGGCACGCCCCAGGGGGTAGGGCGCGCCATGGGCCCTCGTGGCCACTCTGTAAGGCAGTTGGTGCCCTTCTTTGGCCGCAAGAAAGCCAATATCCGGATAAAAATCATGTAAAAATTTCAGCCCAATCGGAGTTACGGATCTCCAGGAATTTAAGAAAGGTGAAAGGGCAGAATCAGGGAGCACAGAAACAAAAAGAAATAGAGAGAGAGAGAGAGATCCAATCTCGGAGGGGCTCTCGCCCCTCCGCCGCCATGGAGGCCATGGACCAGAGGGGAAACCCTTCTCCCATCTAGGGGAAAGGTCAAGGAAGAATAATAAGAAGGGGGGCTCTCTCCCCCTCTCTCCCGGTGGCACCGGAACGCCGCTGGGGCCATCATCGCGAAAAAGATCTACACCAACAACTTCACCGCCGTCATCACCAACTCTTCCCCCCTCTATGCAGTGGTGTAACCCCTCTTTTACCCAGTGTAATCTCTAATTAAACATGGTGCTCAACACTATATATTATTTCCCAATGATGTATGGCTATCCTATGATGTTTGAGTAGATCCATTTTGTCCTATGGGTTAATTGATGATCGTGATTGGTTTGAGTTGTATGTTTTATTATTGGTGCTATCCTATGGTGCCCTCCGTGTCGCGCAAGCGTGAGGGATCCCCGCTGTAGGGTTTGCAATATGTTCATGATTTGCTTATGGTGGGTGGCGTGAGTGACAGAAGCACAAACTCGAGTAAGTAGGTTGTTTGCGTATGGGAGTAAAGAGGACTTGATGCCTTATAATGCTATGGTTGGGTTTTACCTTAATGATCTTTAGTAGTTGCGGATGCTTGCTAGAGTTCCAAACATAAGTGCATATGATCCAATAAGAGAAAGTATGTTAGTTTATGCCTCTCCCTCATACAAAATTGCAATAATGATTACCGGTCTAGTTATCGATTGCCTAGGGACAAATAACTTTCTCATGACAAAAATCTCTCTACTAAAACTCACTTAGTTGTGTCTTTATCTAAATGGCCCCTACCTTTTATTAGATGCTCTTTATTATCTTGCAATCCTATCCTATCACACCTACAAAGTACTTCTAGTTTCATACTTGTTCTAGGTAAAGCGAACGTAAAGCGTGCATAGAGTTGTATCAGTGGTCGTTAGAACTTGAGGGAATATTTGTTCTACCTTTAGATCCTCATTGGGTTCGACACTCTTACTTATCGAAAGAGGCTACAATTGATAAAAAGGAAATTTTCCCTAGAGGCAATAATAAAGTTGTTATTTATATTTCCTTATATCATGATAAATGTTTATTATTCATGCTAGAATTGTATTAACCGGAAACTTAGTACATGTGTGAATACATAGACAAAACAGTCTCCCTAGTATCCCTCTACTTGACTAGCTCATTAATCAAAGATGGTTAATTTTCCTGACCATAGACATGTGTTGTCATTTGATGAACGGGATCACATCATTAGAGAATTATGTGATGGACAAGACCCATCCGTTAGCTTAGCATAAATGATCGTTTAGTTTTATTGCTATTGCTTTCATCATGACTTATACATGTTCCTCTGACTATGAGATTATGCAACTCCCGAATATCGTAGGAACACCTTGTGTGCGATCAAACATCACAACTTAACTGGGTGATTATAAAGATGCTCTACAAGTGTCTCCGATGGTGTTTGTTGAGTTGGCATAGATCGAGATTAGGATTTGTCACTCCGATTGTCGGAGAGGTATCTCTGGGCCCTCTCAGTAATGCACATCACTATAAGCCTTGCAAGTAATGTGACTAATGAGTTAGTTGCGGGATGTTGCATTATGGAACGAGTAAAGAGACTTGCCGGTAATGAGATTGAACTAGGTATGTTGATACCGACGATCGAATCTCGGGCAAGTAACATATCGATGACAAAGGGAACAACGTATGTTGTTATGCGGTTTGACCAATAAAGATCTTCGTAGAATATGTAGGAGCCAATATGAGCATCCAGGTTCCGCTATTGGTTATTGACCGGAGATGTGTCTTGGTCATGTCTACATAGTTCTCGAACCCGTAGGGTCCGCATGCTTAATGTTCGATGATGATTTGTATTATGAGTTATGTGATTTGATGTACCAAAGGTTGTTCGGAGTCCCGGATGAGATCATGGACATGACGAGGAGTCTCGAAATGGTCGAGACGTAAAGATTGATATATTGGAAGGCTATATTCGGACATCGAAAAGGTTTCGAGTGATTCGGTTATTTTTCCGAGTACTAGAGAGTTACGGGAATTCGCCGTGGGAAGTAGTGGGCCTTAATGGGCCATACGGTAAAGGAGAGAAGGGCCTCAAGGGTTGGCCGCCCCCCATGGCAAGTCTGAATTGGACTAGGGAGGGGGCGGCACCCCCTCTCTTTCCTTCTCCCTCTCCTACTCCTTCCCTCTCCCCCCTCTTGGAAAAGGAAGGGGACTCCAACTAGGATTGGGAATCCTAGTTGGACTCCCCCTATAGGCGCGCCCCTCCTAGGCCGGCCTCCTCCTCCTCCCTCCTTTATATAAGTTGGCAGGGGCACCCCAAAGGCACTCCAAGATTTGTCTTAGCCGTGTGCGGTGCCCCCCTCCACAGTTACACACCACGGTCATATCGTCATAGTGCTTAGGCAAAGCCCTGCGCCGATAACTTCATCATCACCGTCGCCACACCGTCGTGCTGACGGAATTCTCCTTCGGTCCCAACTGGATCAAGAGCCTGAGGGACGTCATCGAGCTGAACGTGTGCTGAACGCGGAGGTGTCGTACGTTCGGTACTTGGATCGGTTGGATCGCGAAGACGTTCGACCACATCAACCGCGTTACTAAACGCTTCCGCTTTCGGTCTACGAGGGTATGTAGACACACTCTTCCCTCTCGTTGCTATGCATCTCCTAGATAGATCTTGCGTGATCGTAGGTAAAATTTTGAAATACCGCGTTCCCCAACAGTGGCATCCGAGCGAGGTCTACGCGTAGATGTTATATGCACGAGTAGAACACAAAGGAGTTGTGGGCGTGGGTATATACATATTGCTTGCCGTCACTAGTTGTTTCTTGATTCGGCGGTATTGTTGGATAAAGCGGCCCAGACCGACATTAGATGACCACGTTCATGAGACTGGTTCTACCGATGTGCTTTGCACACAGGTGGCTAGCGGGTGTCTGTTTCTCCAAATTTAGTTGAATCGGATTCAATGAACAAGGTTCTTTCTGAAGATCAAAAAGCAATCACTATACCACGTTGTGGTTTTTATGCCGTAGGTAAGAATGGTTCGTGCTAAGCTCGTAGCAGCCACGTAAAACTTGCAACAACAAAGTAGAGAACGTCTAACTTGTTTTTGCAGGTCATGTTGTGATGAGATATGGTCAAGACGTGATGAGATATAAATTGTTGTATAATATGATCATGTTTTGTTAAAGTTATCGGCAACTGGCAAGAGCCTTATGGTTGTCTCTTTATTGCATAAGATGCAAGCGCCATATAATTGCTTTACTTTATTGCTATGCGATAGCAATAGTTAGCGAGACGACCATGTGACGACACATTGATAAAGATCAAGATGATGGAGATCATGGTGTCATGCCAGTGCCGATGGAGATCATGACGATACTTTGGAGATGGAGATCAAAGGCACAAGATGATGATGGCCATATCATGTCACATATTTTGATCACATATAAGTGTTCTCCCTGAGGATGCACCGTTGCGACAGTTCGTCGTGCCCAGACACCACGTGATGATCGGGTGTGATTAATACATCCATTTTGCATCATGCTTTTATATCGATATTTATTGCATTATGGGATGTTATTACACATTATGTCAGAATACTTATGCCCATTCTCTCTTATTTTACAAGGTTTACGTAAAGAGGGAGAATGCTGGCAGCTGGGATTTTGGGCTGGAAAAGGAGCAAATATTAGAGACCTATTATGCACAGCTCCAAAAGTCCTGAAACTTCACGGAAGTTATTTTCATAATATATAAAAAATACTGAGCGCAAGAAGTACCAGAGGGGGGCCACTCGCCAGCCATGAGGGTGGGGGGCGCGCCCTACCCCCTGGGTGCGCCCCCTGCCTCGTGGGCCCCCTGGTGGCCCTCCGATGACCATCCTCTACTATATGGAGTCTTTCGTTGAGGAAAAATCATAAGCAAGCTTTCGGGACGAGACTCCACCACCACGAGGCGGAACCTTGGCGGAACCAATCTAGGGCTCCGGCGGAGCTGTTCTGCCGGGGACACTTCCCTCCAGGAGGGGGAAATCATCACCATCGTCATCACCAATGATCCTTTCATCGGGAGGGGGTCAATCTCCATCAACATCTTAACCAGCGCCATCTCCTCTCAAACCCTACTTCATATCTTGTATCTAATTCTTGTCTCTAATTCTGGGATTGGTACCTGTGGGTTGCTACTAGTGTTGATTACTCCTTGTAGTTGATACTAGTTGGTTTACTTGGTGGAAGATCATATGTTCAGATCCTATATGCACATTAATACCCCTCTGATTATGACCATGAATATGCTTTGTGAGTAGTTACATTTGTTCCTGAGGACATGGGAGAAGTCTTGCTATTAGTAGTCATGTGAATTTGGTATTCGTTCGATATTTTGATGAGATGTATGTTGTCTCTCCTCTAGTGGTGTTATGTGAACGTCGACTACATGAAACTTCACTATTATTTGGGCCTAGAGGAAGGCATTGGGAAGTAATAAGTAGATGATGGGTTGCTAGAGTGACAGAAGCTTAAAGCCTAGTTTATGCGTTGCTTCGTAAGGGGTTGATTTGGATCCATATGTTTCATGCTATGGTTAGGTTTACCTTAATACTTCTATTGTAGTTGCGGATGCTTGCAATGGGGGTTAATCATAAGTTGGATGCTTGTCCAAGTAAGGACATTATCCAAAAACCGGTCCACCCACATACCAAATTATCAAAGTACCGAACGCGAATCATATGAACGTGATGAAAACTAGCTTGACGATATTCCCATGTGTCCTCGGGAACGCTTTTCTCTATATAAGAGTTTGTCCAGGCTTGTCCTTTGCTACAAAAAGGATTGGGCCACCTTGCTGCACTTTATTTACTTTTCTACTTGTTGCTCGTTACAAATTATTTTATCACAAAACTATCTATTACCTATAATTTCAGTGCTTGCAGAGAACACCTTGCTGAAAACCACTTATCATTTCCTTCTGCTCCTCGTTGGGTTCGACACTCTTACTTATTGAAAGGACTACAATAGATCCCCTATACTTGTGGGTCATCCAGACTCTTTTCTGGCGCCGTTGCCGGGGAGTGAAGCACCTTTGGTAGGTGGAATTTGCTAAGGAAAAATTTATATAGTGTGCTGAAATTTACTGTCACTTGTTACTATGGAAAGTAATCCTTTGAGGGGCTTGTTTGGGGTATCTTCACCCCGACCAGTAGAGCAAAGAGTTGCTCCTCAACCTACTGAAAATGAAAATGTCTACTTTGAAATTCCTTCGGGTATGATAGAAAAACTGCTAGCTAATCCTTTTGCAAGAGATGGAACATTACATCCTGATGAGCACCTAATATATCTGGATGAAGTTTGTGGATTATTTAAGCTTGCAGGTATGCCCGATAATGTTATCAAGAAGAAGGTCTTCCCTTTATCTTTGGAGGGAGATGCATTGACATGGTATAGGCTATGTGATGATATGGGATCATGGAACTACAAACGATTGAAATTGGAATTTCATCAGAAGTTTTATCCTATGCATCTTGTTCATCGTGATCGTAATTATATATATAATTTTTGGCCTCGCGAAGGAGAAAACATCGCTCAAGCTTGGGGGAGGCTTAAGTCAATGTTATATTCATGCCCCAATCATGAGCTCTCAAGAGAAATGATTATTCAAAATTTTTATGCTCGACTTTCTGATAACAGTCGCACCATGCTTGATACTTCTTGTGCTGGCTCTTTTATCATCAAGACTATTGAATTCAAATGGGATTTATTGGAAATAATTAAACGCAACTCCGAAGATTGGGATCTTGATGAAGGTAAGGAGTCAGGTATGACACCTAAGTTTGGTTGTGTTAAATCCTTTATGGATACCGATGTTTTCCGTAAATTTAGCACTAAATATGGACTTGACTCTGAGATAGTAGCTTCTTTCTGTGAATCTGCTACTCATGTTGATCTCCCTAAGGAGAAGTGGTTTAAATATAATCCTCCCATTGAAGTAAAAGTAGTTGCACCTATTAAAGTTGAAGAAAAGACTATCACTTATAATGATCCTATTGTTCCTACTGCTTATGTTGAGAAACCACCTTTTCCTGTTAGGATAAAAGATCATGCGAAAGCTTCAACTGTGGTTCGTAAAAGCAATATTAGAACCTATACACCTCCTGAGCAAGTTAAAGTTGAACCTAATATTGCTATTGTTAAGGATCTCTTGGCTGATAATATTGATGGGCATGTTATTTATTTCTGTGATGAAACTGCTAGAATTGCTAAACCTTGTGCTAAAGATAAACATAGACCTGTGGTAGGCATGCCTGTTATTTCTGTTAAAATAGGAGATCATTGTTATCATGGCCTGTGTGATATGGGTGCTAGTGCTAGTGCAATACCTATTGACTTATACGAAGAAATTATGCATGATATTGCACCTGCTGAGTTAGAAGATATTGATGTCACAATTAAACCTGCCTATAGAGACACTATTTCACCAATGGGGATTGTTAGAGATGTTGAAGTCTTGTGTGAGAAAACTAAATATCCTGCCGATTTTCTTGTTCTTGGTTCCCCACAAGATAGCTTTTGTCCCATTATATTTGGTAGACCCTTCTTAAAAACTGTTAATGCTAGGATAGACTGCAAAAAGGATGTTGTTATTATTGGTTTAGGTGATATGTCTCATGAGTTCAACTTTTCTAAATTTTGTAGACAACACCGTGAAGAGGAATTGCCTAGTAAAGATGAAATTATTGGTCTTGCTTCTATTGCCGTACCTCCTAGTGATCCTTTAGAACAATATTTGCTAGACCATGAAAATGATATGTTTATGAATGAAAGAAGGGAAATAGATGAGGTGTTCTTTAAACAGGGACCTATTCTGAAACACAACTTGCCTGTTGAAATCTTAGGGGATCCTCCGCCACCCAAGGGTGATCCCGTGTTTGAGCTTAAACCATTGCCTGATACTCTTAAATATGCTTATCTTGATGAAAAGAAGATATATTCTGTTATTATTAGTGCTAACCTTTCAGAGAACGAGGAAGAAAAATTATTGAAAACTCTGAAGAAGCACTGTGCTGCTATTGGATATACTCTTGATGATCTTGAGGGCATTAGTCCCACTCTATGTCAACACAAAATAAATATGGAAAAAGATGCCAAACCAGTTATTGATCACCAACGACGATTGAATCCTAAGATGAAAGAAGTGGTAAGAAAATAAATACTAAAGCTCCTTGAGGCGGGTATAATTTATCCTGTTGCTGATAGTCAGTGGGTAAGTCCTGTACATTGTGTTCCTAAGAAGGGAGTTATTACTGTCGTTCCTAATGATAAAGATGAATTGATTCCGTAAAGAATTATTACAGGTTATAGGATGGTAATTGATTTCCGCAAATTAAATAAGGCTACTAAAAAGATCATTACCCCTTACCTTTTATTGATCAAATGCTAGAAAGATTATCCAAACATACACTTTTTTGCTTTCTAGATGGCTATTCTGGTTTCTCTCAAATACCTGTATCAGCTGATGATCAATCTAAGACCACTTTTACTTGCCCTTTCGGTACTTTTGCTTATAGAGGTATGCCTTTTGGTTTATGTAATGCACCTGCTACCTTTCAAAGATGCATGATGGCTATATTTTCTGATTTTTGTGAAAATACATGTGAGGTATTCATGGATGATTTCTCCGTTTATGGATCCTCTTTTGATGATTGCTTAAGCAACCTTGATCGAGTTTTGCAGAGATGTGAAGAAACTAACCTTGTCTTGAATTGGGAGAAATGCCACTTTATGGTTAATGAAGGTATTGTCTTGGGGCATAAAATTTCTGAAAGGGGCATTGAAGTTGATAAAGCTAAAGTTGATGCTATTGAAAAGATGCCGTGTCCCAAGGACATCAAAGGTATAAGAAGTTTCCTTGGTCATGCCAGTTTTTGTAGGAGGTTCATTAAGGACTTCTCAAAAATTTCTCGGCCTCTGACTACTTTATTACAAAAAGATATACCATTCGTCTTTGTAATGATTGTGTAGAAGCATTTGAAATACTTAAGAAAGCATTGATCTCTGCACCTATTGTTCAACCACCTGATTGGAATTTACCTTTTGAAATTATGTGTGATGCTAGTGATTATGTTGTGGGTGCTTTTCTAGGGAAAAGAGTTGATAAGAAATTAAATGTTATACAATATGCTAGTAAAAATCTAGGCAATGCCCAGAGAAATTATGCTACGACCGAAAAAGATTTCTTAGCAGTTGTATTTGCTTGTGATAAGTTTAGACCTTATATTGTTGATTCTAAAGTAACTATTCACACGGATCATGTTGCTATTAAATATCTTATGGAAAAGAAAGATGCTAAAGCTAGACTTATTAGATTGGTTCTCTTGCTACAAGAATTTGATTTGCATATTATTGATAGAAAGGGAGCTGAGAACCCCGTTGCAAATAACTTGTCTAGGTTAGAAAATGTTCTTGATGACCCACTACCTATTGATGATAGCTTTCCTGATGAACAATTAAATGTCATAAATGCTTCTCACACTACTCCATGGTATGCTGATTATGCTAATTACATTGTTTCTAAGTTTATACCACCTAGTTTCACATACCAGCAAAAGAAAAAGTTTTTCTATGATTTACGACATTACTTCTGGGATGACCCACACCTTTATAAAGAAGGAGTAGATGGTGTTATTGGACGTTGTGTACCTGAGCATGAACAGGAACAAATCCTACGCAAGTGTCACTCCGTAGCTTATGGAGGACACCACGCTGGAGATAGAACTGCACATAAGGTATTGCAATCCGGTTTTTATTGGCCTACTCTCTTCAAGGATGCCCGTAAGTTTGTCTTATCTTGTGATGAATGTCAAAGAATTGGTAATATTAGTAGACGTCAAGAAATGCCTATGAATTATTCACTTGTTATTGAACCATTTGATGTTTGGGGCTTTGATTATATGGGACCTTTTCCTGCCTCTAATGGGTATACCCATATTTTAGTTGCTGTTGATTACGTTACTAAGTGGGTAGAAGCTATTCCAACTAGTAGTGCTGATCATAACACCTTTATTAAGATGCTTAAAGAAGTTATTTTTCCAAGGTTTGGAGTCCCTAGATATTTAATGACTGATGGTGGTTCACATTTTATTCATGGTGCTTTCCGTAAAATGCTTGCTAAGTATGATGTTAATCATAGAATTGCATCTCCTTATCACCCACAGTCTAGTGGTCAAGTAGAATTGAGTAATAGAGAACTCAAATTAATTTTGCAAAAGACTGTTAGTAGACCTAGAAAGAATTGGTCCAAGAAACTTGATGATGCATTATGGGCCTATAGAACTGCATATAAAAATCCTATGGGTATGTCTCCGTATAAAATGGTTTATGGAAAAGCATGTCACTTAGTCTCGAACTAAAACAAAAGGCTTATTGGGCTATTAAAGAGCTCAATTATGATTTCAAACTTGCCGGTGAGAAGAGGTTATTTGACATTAGCTCACTTGATGAATGGAGAACCCAAGCCTATGAGAATGCGAAATTGTTTAAAGAAAATGTTAAAAGATGGCATGACAAAAGAATACAAAAGCATGAGTTTAATGTAGGTGATTATGTATTGCTATACAACTCTTGTTTAAGATTTTTTGCAGGAAAGCTTCTCTCTAAATGGGAAGGTCCTTACGTTATCGAGGAGGTCTATCGTTCCGGTGCCATAAAAATCAACAACTTCGAAGGCACAAATCTGAAGGTGGTGAACGGTCAAATAATCAAACATTATATCTCAGGTAATCCTATAAATGTTGAAACCAATGTTATTGAAACCGTAACCCTGGAGGAATACATAAGGGACACGTTCCGGAACGTTTCAGACTCTGAAAAGAAATAGGTATGTGGTACGGTAAGTAAACCGACTCCAAAACAGTTTTAATGGCATTTTTTCTCTGTTTTGGAATATTTAGAAAAATAGAAAAATAAGAAGCAGTCCGGGAAGGACACGAGGGCTCCATGAGGGCGGAGGGCGCGCCCTACCCCCTGGGCGCCGCCTGCCTCGTGGGCACCTCGTCTGCTCTCCGGACTCTGTTTTCTTGCACGTTACGTATTTTGGTCGGTAAAAATTCATTATATAATCTCCCGGAGGTTTTGACTCCTGTATCACGCAAATATCTCTCGTCTTTGTTTCGAGCTGTTTTTCTGACAGATCTAGGTCGTCATGTCGTCTTCAAGTGCCCCCAAGGACAAATTCTTCGAGAAGGTCATCAACCCGTACCTCGCGGAGGTGCTACAACACCCTGAAACCATTGAGATGCGTGAGGGGTTGTTGCACATCCGCGATGTTGAGGGACCAAGGAAGACCGGAAGCACGGAGGCAAGGCTCGAGGCATTGGAGCAACAAGTTTTCAAGTGTCAGGAGATGGTGGAGCGTGGACTTGACTCCAATCACATTATGATCACGGAGTTCACCAACAACCACAAGCTGGACGTCAAGGACATTGGGGAGGCCACTCAAGCTTCATGAGAAAATCGAGCACCTTCAAGCCCAGATCTATAACCTGCAAAATCAAAACTGTGAGTATGAATATAGATTCAAAAGGATGAGTTTGGCTGCAGATTTGAGGACTCAGGAGACTCGATCATCCTTCTATGATGGTGAGCCTATGCCTTGGAAGAGGGACGACAAGCCTACATCATCATCAACTCCAACTCCTTCACCGGCAAAAGAGATATAATCACATGGGTATGGGCACTCCCCTTGGCAACTGCCAAGCTTGGGGGAGTGCCCCGATATCGTATCATCATCAGTTTTACCTTTACAGTTTTTCTTAGTTCGATCGTTTTGGTAATATCTTGATCTAGTAGAAAAAAGTTTTTAGTATGATCTAGTTTTGAGTTTTGCTTTATGATCCCTCTATGTAATCGAGTCTGTGAGCTATATAATAAAGATTAGTGTTGAGTCAAGGGCTTGATTATTTTGCCATGATCTTGAGTGAATAAATGAAAAGAGAAAAGAATAGAAAGAAATAAAAGAGATCATAAGGATCTTATGGAGGGTAATGAGCTCACATATAAAGAGTATTACGAATAAAAGTTGTTGAGAGTTGACAAACATAGTTTTGGTCATCGTTGCAATTAATAGGAAGTAATAAAGAAAGAGAGGTCTTCACATATAAATATACTATCTTGGACATCTTTTATGATTGTGAGCACTCATTAAAATATGATATGTTAAAGAGTTGACGTTGGACAAGGAAGACGACGTAATGGGTTATGTTTTCTTACATCAAAGATAAATTATATTGCCATGGATCATCCAACATGGTTGAGCTTGCCTTTCCCCTCATGCTAGCCAAATTCTTTGCACCAAGTAGAGATACTACTTGTGCTTCCAAATACCCTTAAACCCAGTTTTGCCACGAGAGTCCACCATATCTACCTATGGATTGAGTAAGATCCCTCAAGTAAGTTGTCATCGGTGCAAGCAATAAAAATTGCTCTCTAAATATGTATGACTTATTAGTGTGGGAGCAAATAAGCTTTATACGATCTTGTGATGTGGAAGAAATAAAAGCGATGGACTGCATAATAAAGGTCCATATCACAAGTGGTAATATAAAGTGACATTCTTTTGCATTAAGATTTTGTGCATCCAACCATAAAAGCGCATGACAACCTCTGCTTCCCTCTGCGAAGGGCCTATCTTTTACTTTTATCTCCCACCTTACATAAGAGTCATGGTGATCTTCACCTTTCCTTTTTTTACATTTTATCTTTTGGCAAGCACAATATGTTGGAAAGATCCTGGTATATATGGCTAATTGGATGTGAGTTTTCATGAACTATTATTGTTGACATTACCCTTGAGGTAAAACATTGGGAGGCAAAACTATAAGCCCCTATCTTTCTCTGTGTCCGATTAAAACTCCATACCCATAAGTATGCGTGATTGTTAGCAATTGTGAAAGACTATATGATAGTTGAGTATGTGGACTTGCTGAAAAGCTCCTATATTGACTCTTTCCTATGTTATGATAAATTGCAATTGTTCCAATGATTGAGATTATAGTTTGTTAGTTTTCAATGAAGTTTATGATTCATACTTGAAATTGTGATCGAATTATTACTCTAGCATAAGAGATCATATGACAATACTTATATAAGCTGCTGTTCTAAGAATGATCATGCTCACATCCGTATTTTATTTTTATCGACACCTCTATCTCTAAACATGTGGACATATTTCTCGATTTCGGCTTTCGCTTGAGGACAAGCGAGGTCTAAGCTTGGGGGACTTGATACGTCCATTTTGCATCATGCTTTTATATCGATATTTATTGCATTATGGGATGTTATTACATATTATGTCACAATACTTATGCCCATTCTCTCTTATTTTACAAGGTTTACATAAAGAGGGAGAATGCCGGCAGCTGGGATTCTGGGCTAGAAAAGGAGCAAATATTAGAGACCTATTCTGCACAGCTCCAAAAGTCCTGAAACTTCATGAAAGTTATTTTCAGAATATATAAAAAATACTGAGCGCAAGAAGTACCAGAGGGGGGGCACTCACCATCCACGAGGGTGGGGGGCGCGCCCTACCCCCTGGGCGCGCCCCTACCTCGTGGCCCCCCTGGTGGCCCTCCGATGCCCATCTTCTACTATATGGAGTCTTTCGTTGAGGAAAAAATCATAAGCAAGCTTTCGGGACGAGACTCCGCCGCCACGAGGCGGAACCTTGGCGGAACCAATCTAGGGCTCTGGCGGAGCTGTTCTGCCGGGGACACTTCCCTCAGGGAGGGGGAAATCATCACCATCGTCATCACCAACGATCCTCTCATCGGGAGGGGGTCAATCTCCATCAACATCTTCACCAACACCATCTCCTCTCAAACCCTAGTTCATCTCTTGTATCCAGTTCTTGTCTCTAAGTCTGGGATTGGTACCTGTGGGTTGCTAGTATTGTTGATTACTCCTTGTAGTTGATGCTAGTTGGTTTACTTGGTGGAAGATCATATGTTCAGATCCTATATGCACATTAATACCCCTCTGATTATGAACATGAATATGCTTTGTGAGTAGTTACGTTTGTTCCCGAGGACATGGGAGAAGTCCTGCTATTAGTAGTCATGTGAATTTGGTATTCGTTCGATATTTTGATGAGATGTATGTTGTCTCTCCTCTAGTGGTGTTATGTGAACGTCGACTACATGACACTTCACCATTATTTGGGCCTAGAGGAAGGCATTGGGAAGTAATAAGTAGATGATGGGTTGCTAGAGTGACAGAAGCTTAAACCCTAGTTTATGCGTTGCTTCGTAAGGGGCTGATTTGGATCCATATGTTTCATGCTATGGTTAGGTTTACCTTAATACTTCTGTTGTATTTGCGGATGCTTGCAATGGGGGTTAATCATAAGTGGGATGCTTGTCCAAGTAAGGACAGTACCCAAGCACCGGTCCACCCACATACCAAATTATCAAAGTACCGAACGCGAATCATATGAACGTGATGAAAACTAGCTTGACGATATTCCCGTGTGTCCGGGGGAGCGCTTTTCTCTATATAAGAGTTTGTCCAGGCTTGTCCTTTGCTACAAAAAGGATTGGGCCACCTTGCTTCACTTTATTTACTTTTGTTACTTGTTGCTCGTTACGAATTATCTTATCACAAAACTATCTATTACCTATAATTTCAGTGCTTGCAGAGAACACCTTGCTGAAAACCGCTTATCATTTCCTTCTGCTCCTCGTTGGTTTCGACACTCTTACTTATCGAAAGGACTACGATAGATCCCCTATACTTGTGGGTCATCAGTGATAAGCTCTATGTTCACATACAACGGGTGCAAGCCAGTTTTGCACACGCAGAATACTCGGGTTAAACTTGACGAGCCTAGCATATGCAGATATGGCCTCGGAACACTGAGACCGAAAGGTCGTGCATGAATCATATAGTAGATATGATCAACATAGTGATGTTCACCATTGAAAGCTACTCCATCTCACGTGATGATAGGACATGGTTTAGTTGATATGGATCACGTGATCACTTAGATGATTAGAGGGATGTCTATCTAAGTGGGAGTTTTTATGTAATATGATTAACTGAACTTAAATTTATCATGAACTTAGTCCTGATAGTATTTGCATATCCATGGTGTAGATCAATTGCTCGCGTATAGCTTCCCCGTTTTATTTATGATATGTTCCTAGAGAAAACTATGTTGAAAGATGTTAGTAGAAATGATGCCGACTAGCTCCGTGATCTGAGGATTATACTCATTGCTGCACAAAAGAATTATGTCCTTGGTGCACCACTAGGTGATGGACCTATTGCAGGAGCAGAGGTAGACATTATGAACGTTTAGCAAGCTCGGTATGATGACTACTTGATAGTTTTGTGCGCCATGCTTTATGGCTTAGAACCGGGACTTCAAAAACATTTTGAACGCCACGGAGCATATAAGATGTTCCAAGAGTTGAAATTAGTATTTCAGACTCATGCCCGTGTCGAGAGGTATGAGACCTCTGATAGTACTTTGCCTACAAGATGGAGGAGAATAGCTCAACCAGTGAGCATGTGCTCAGATTGTTCGGGTACTACAATTGCTTGAATCAAGTGGGAGTTAATCTTCCAGATAAGATAGTGATTGACAGAGTTCTCTAGTCACTATCACCAAGTTATTGGAACTTAGTGATGAACTATAATATCCAAAGGATGACATAAAACGATTCCCGAGCTCTTCACGATGCTGAAATCGGCGAAGGTAGAAATCAAGAAAAGCATCAAGTCACTACAAAAAAAGACACATCTGTGACATTTTGGGCCGAACAAAAAAATTCTGTCATACTTATGACACTTCTATGACGATAATTGGACAAAACCCGGTATCATCATAGATGTGGTGGGGTCCTACTTCTATGACAAAAAATCATGACAGAAAATGAGCTTTTCATCTTGGGCGGGCCGGAGACGCAGCTGCATGACATTCTTTGGGCCGTCCATGACAGAAAAAACCATGGGCGAAGCGAGGGCGATGAAAATATCAGGGAGTTCCCGGTTACGGTGGGTGGTCGGGGGCCGAGCGATGTGCGTTTCTCTCGTACGTACGCGCGTGTGTGCGAGGCATTGGGCTCTAACTGAACCCGAGCGAGGCGTTGGGCTCTAATTGAACCCGAGCGATTGCACTACAGGCTACGCGTTACTGAACCCGAGCGACCGAGCGATGGCTATTAACTAAACCCGATCGAGCGATTCCTTCACTACTGCTGCTAACTAAAGCTGATCGATGCTGCCTGTGGATGAACACCGGCGGGGGGGGGGGGATCTAGGGTTACATAAGGTCAGTTACAAAGAAAGGAATCTACTTATTTGATCGCCAAGCTTGCCTTCCACACCAAGGAGAGTCCCGTCCGGACACCGGTGCAGTCCTCGGTCTTCGTATCTTCACAACCCATCAGTCCGGCCCATGGCTAATAGGCCGGACGCCTGAGGACCCCTTAGTCCAGGACTCCCTCAGACATACTATTGGAGTGCCTAAGATAAATTGTGTATGTAGACCCTATGTGTTTATTTACTTCGCATGTTAGCTTTGTCTCGGTTAAATAAAAAGCAGAGTTGGTGATGATGGTGTGCCTGCCATCCTGCAATATAGGCCGTCCGATCTATATCTAACGGATAGGAAGGAAACTATGACAATTTACCCGCACTCCTCTCAACATTTGCAGATAAGGCCTTCCCTCGTTCATCCTTTTCTCCCACAAGATCTTGATGTTCCGTGCAATGCACATGCATCTTGCTAGTACTCCTACAATATACTATATTATTGTGAAAGTTCATATACATCGGCCGAGATTAATGCAAACACGACAGATTTTCATTACATTTTGAACTTTTATAGGACAGAAAAATAAAATAAACCCGACCCTAAACCTATTCTACGGCGTCGACCGACGTCCTCCATCTGCGATCTCCATGTACGGGGGCGGGGTTCAAGACGAAGGTGCGATCTCCGGCGAGGAAGAGTAGAACACGGGAGACGGACCGGCCAGTTGGCACACCATGCCCTGCCGCCTCCCATGCCCTACTCATCCTCGGTGGAGTCCCCGACCTCGGCGGTGCCGGACGTTGGATGGCAGCAAGTAGGACGCATGGCTGACGGTGCTGCCGTCGTTGGCCGCCATCGTGGCCACCGCTTGTGCGGTCATGTCTGCGTCTGGCTACGCCGCTATTGCGTCGCGAGCGGCGACTTGAGCGAGGGCGACGACCTCGAGCTTCATCCTCGAAGACAAAGCCCTCCCGCAGAGCATTCACGCTCGCGGTCATGGCGGATGTGGTGCCAGGTAGCAGGACGATGCGCTATGGTGTGGAGGTTAGCTAGCCATTGCCGCTTTAAGTAGCGTATTCCGGTGAGGAAAAAGCATCCGGGCGCGTCATTAAGTCGCCAGAGTTTGTTCCTCGGGCACCGAGCCTCTTAACGACGGCATACGAACGGATGACATGAATGCGGGCAGCTGGCACCGGCTGGGAACGCACCGCACGACAGCGCGAGGGACGAAGGTTTTTGGTGTGCCAGGGTAGTCAGTTGCGGTCGTAGCAACGTTGGAGATGCCCTTTGGTTACATGCGACCCCACATGTCATTGAAAAAGCAAGATGACCCGGCATGGTCTTAGTTCCTGGGGATGCAGTTGGCCGCGCTACACCACTCCACGGACACGCCGCGGCGCACACGCACTTCAGCGCCCCGTGCATCCTCGACGAGCCGGGTGTTGATCTGCTGGTCATGCCATAGTGTAAGTGCATCTAGTGCCACCCCTAGTTGGTTTTGGAGTATTGACGACAAACGTAGTTGAGGGACTAATGTGTTTGTGAGAATTGCAGGATAACACAGGTAGAAGTCCCTCATTGATTCGGTTTTCCTACCAGAGATGACCCCTAAAAATGTATGAAGACATTGAAGTCAAAGGCGGTATGTGAAGACATTCACACTGCAGACTATGACAAGAGAATACATCGCATGAAGACTATGGAGCGCGAAGATTTAGATCTTTCGTAGTTCTTTTTCTTCTTTTTTGAGTCATAGGAACCACCGTACTGTTAAGTGGGGTCCAAGAGAACCAGTCAGAATGACTGAAGTGATGCTTAACCAAAATCCTATGTCTTCGAGTGAAGACTATGAGAGCGAATCTTGTCCAGAGTTGTACAAGTCAGCTTTGCTGTAGCCCAAGTAAAGTTGCTGTGTGTGTTTGAAATCTGACCATTGGAACACGTGTCAGTTCCTTAGTGACCCAGGGTCATTTCGGACAAATCAGGTCGGGTTGCCTAGTGGCTATAAATAGCCCACCCCCTACAACCATAAATGGTTGGCTGCTCAGAGTTAGAGTACGGCTTTTGTCGTTTGAGAGCAACCCACCTCGAAGCCTTTGAGAGAGAATTCCTTGCGAGGATAAAGCCCTAAACACCCAGAGCCAAAGAGTGTTAGGCATCACTTAAGTCTTCCTGTCTGTGTGATCTGAAGACTTATTACACTTGAGGACTGTGAATCCTCCAACCGGTTAGGCGTCGCGTTCTGAGCATCCAAGAGTCATTGTGGATCGCCGGTGAACAAAGTCTGTGAAGGTTTGGGAGTCTACCTTGAAGACTTACCAGAGTGATTGGGCGAGGTCTGTGTGACCTTAGCTCAAGGGGAATACGGTGAGGACTGGGTGTCCTGAGCTGCGTGTTCAGGACTGGGTGTCCGGGATTGTGTGTCCTCAGGTTTAAATACCTAGCCGCCCTAACCAGACGTACAGTTGTCACAGCAACTGGAACTGGTCCAACAAATCATTGTCTTCAACGAGTCACTGGTTTCATCCTTCCCTTCCCTTTACTTACTGTTGGTCCTTGTGAAGTCATTGTATGATTGCATTATCTTTTGTCTTCACTGAGTGACTGCTTGTTCTGATTGGCTTCATAATATCTTCCTACCTGATCCTTACTACCTAGCTGCTATTAGTCATTGTGCTTTCACTTCACTGAATACTTGACTATGGTTTGCCTAGTGTAGTCTACCTTCCGCTGCATGGTAATAGGTTTATTTCTATCGTTTGTCTTCAAAACTTCCACGTTTTGAAGACTCTCATAAAAATTGCCTATTCACCCCCCTCTAGTCGATATAACACACTTTCAATTGGTATCAGAGCAAGGTACTCCCTTGTTCTGTGTGATTCGGTTTAACCACCTGGAGTTTTAGCTATGTCGACTGCAGGGATAATTAAAGTCTCCGCTGCATGCCCCGTCTTTGATGGAATTGGATATCCCTACTAGAAGAATAAGATGCGCATGCATCTTGAAGCCATTGATGTCGACCTATGGTATGTCGTCAAGAATGGCGTTCCCAAGGCTGGTGAAGGTGTCACCGCTGCTGATGTCAAGAAGTTCGTTCAACTGGACTCCACTGCCAAGAACATCATCTGTGGTCATCTAACCAAAGGACAGTATGGCCGTGTAAGTGCTTTGGAAACATCTAAGCTAGTCTGGTACTGGCTCTCCAAGGTCAATGAAGGCCTCTCAACCCAGAGAGATCAGAGAATCAGTGTCCTTCGCAACCTCTTCAACGGCTTCAAGAGAAATGACAATGAGAATGTCCAGCTCACGTTTGATCGACTCACCGACATCACAAATGAACTTCAAGCTCTCGGCGCCACTGAGATCACCAAGCATGAAGTCGTCAAGACACTCCTGAGATCACTTGACAGCTCGTTTGACACCCTAGCCCTGATGATTCAAAAACGTCCTGACTTCAAGACACTCGATCCGTCTGACATACTTGAGAGGCTCAACACACACGAGTTTCAGCTTTCTGAGAAAAGAGACATCTACGGTCCCAACTATGGGCAAACTCATGCCTTGAAGGCAAAAGCTGTCTCCACATCTGAAGAAGAATCTGACAGCAGTTCTGATGATCCTGAAGACATTGGAAAGGAGCTTTCTATGCTTGTGAAGAAGTTCCAAAAATTCACCAAGAAGAAAGGCTTCAGAAAGTCTTCACGATCAAGCTCAAGGAATGATGAAGCTTCTGCTCATGACTATAAGAAAAGATCATGCCACAAGTGCAAGAAACCTGGCCACTACATCTCTGAGTGTCCGCAGTGGGACAATGAGAACAACAACAAGAAGAAGAGCAAGGAGTATGACTCTGAAAGTGCGTTATATCGACTAGAGGGGGGGGGTGAATAGGCGATTTTTATGAAAGTCTTCAAAACGTGGAAGTTTCGAAGACAAACGATAGAAATAAACCTATTACCATGCAGCGGAAGGTAGACTACACTAGGCAAACTATAGTCAAGTATTCAATGGAGTGAAAACACTATGACTAATAGCAGCAATGTAGTAAGGATCAGGTAGGAAGATATTATGAAGCCAAACAGAACACGCAGCCACTCAGTGAAGACAAAAGATAGTGCAATCATACAATGACTTCACAAGGAGTAACAGTAAGTAAAGGGAAGGGAAGGATGAAACCAGTGACTCGTTGAAGACAATGATTTGTTGGACCAGTTCCAGTTGCTGTGACAACTGTACGTCTGGTTGGGGCGGCTAGGTATTTAAACCTGAGGACACACAATCCCGGATACCCAGTCCTGAACATGCAGCTCAGGACACCCAGTCCTCACCGTATTCCCCTTGAGCTAAGGTCACACAGACCTCACCCAATCACTCTAGTAAGTCTTCAAGGTAGACTCCCAAACCTTCACAGACTTCGTTCACCGGCAATCCACAATGTCTCTTGGATGCTCAGAACGCGACGCCTAACCGGCTGGAGGATTCACAGTCCTCAAGTGTAATAAGTCTTCAGATCACACAGACAAGAAGACTTAAGTGATGCCTAACTCTCTTTGGCTCTGGGTGGTTAGGGCTTTATCCTCGCAAGGAATTCTCTCTCAAAGGCTTTGAGGTGGGTTGCTCTCAAACGACAAAAGCCGTACTCTAACTCTGAGCAGCCAACCATTTATGGTTGTAGGGGGTGGGCTATTTATAGCCACTAGGCAACCCGACCTGATTTTTCCGAAATGACCCTGGGTCACTAAGGAACTGACACGCGTTCCAACGGTCAGATTTCAAACTCACACGGCAACTTTACTTGGGCTACAAGCAAAGCTGACTTGTCCGACTCTGGACAAGATTCGCTCTCATAGTCTTCACTCGAAGACATAGGTTTTGGTTAAGCATCACTTCAGTCATTCTGACTGGTTCTCTTGGACCGCACTTAACAGTACGATGGTTCCTATGACTCAACAAAGAAGAAAAAGAACTACGAAAGATCTAAGTCTTCGAGCTCCATAGGCTTCATGCGATGTCTTCTCTTGTCATAGTCTTCAATGTGAATATCTTCATATACCACCTTTGACATCAATGTCTTCATACATTTTTAGGGGTCATCTCTGGTAGGAAAACCGAATCAATGAGGGACTTCTACCTGTGTTATCTTGCAATTCTCACAAACACATTAGTCCCTCAACTAGGTTTGTCGTCAATACTCCAAAACCAACTAGGGGTGGCACTAGATGCACTTATAATCTCCCCCTTTTGGTGATTGATGACAAACTAGTTGAAGTTTTCAACGGGGAATATAATATGTGAAATTGTAAAGGATAAGGAATTGTCTTCATAAGTTGCAAGGGCTCCCCCTGAAGATGTTCATATAAGTAATTTGCTTTTGGAATGCACATGGACATGACAGGTTGTGCTTGTGGAGATCCTCTTCAACTTATGATGACAATCCACTATGCATGTGAAGGTATGTGAAGATAATGACATGCATAATGGAAAATGGACGCCTGCAAAATGATCTAAGTGCGGAATTTATCGTCGCACATGCGGAATTTATCATCGCATCACAAGGTGGCAAATAAGTAGCAGACGACCATCGAGTTTAAGTGTTACAACTCAAAGAACCAAATGTATCAAAACGAGAGTTGTAAACACGAAGCAAAATATAAAGCACCCACCCATATGGACCTGCTTGAAGACTATCAAACTCATATGCTTCTCCCCCTTTTGTCAGGAAGGACCAAAAAGGTTTGAAGACATAGAGCATCTACTCGTTCCCATGAAGAGTAGGTGAAGCAGCAGGGTCATCGGTGATGTTCGGCGGTGCAGAAGAACTTGGGGCTGTGTCGAAGCGTGCTGAAGGAGGTGGCGGTGAAGTAGCATCGTCTTCATCCTCAATCACTCTGGCATTCACAGTTGCAGCAGAGGAAGAGAACTCAGAGTCTTCAAGAGATGGAGTTCGTCGCAACACTGCCCTTCGAGGAGGTGTGGAGTCAAACTTGAAGCGTTCAGAGAAGCCATCCTCTTGAAGATCATCTTCAGAGCACATTAGCGTCAGCCCTTTCCAGGTGCGTCAAGAGGTTTCGTGTGCAACAAAGGCATTCTTGGTGGCAAGATTGCGAATGCGATTAACATCCACCAAGAGGCTTTGCATTTGACGCTTCAGCCAGTCATGATGCCTATCCTGTTCTGATGGAGAGCCACAAGAAGCTCTCGGTCATTGAGAAGACGAGTGCGCTTCTTGGGTCGTTGGGCAATTGTGCTATCGGTGGCTTCAGTGAGAGCAGGATGTGGTGCACGTGTAGTTCCGGCCAAAGGATACACACGAGTGACTGCTTCAACTCCTTCAATGTTCTGAGAAAAAATTTGATGCTCCGCATTCTGAAGACTTAGAGGTTCCTTGGCAGGCTCAGGATAAATGGCTTCAATAGACATATCCACATCAGGCAGAAAGATCCGATGATTGCGAGCAGATGGCTGATATGAGATAGCGGAGTGGAGTTTGATCAGCCGCATTATCCATGGAGCGTAGAACTTCAAGCCAAAAAGATCAGAGCCTGATGCAGCAAGTTGGCGGATGAAGAAGTCCTGTGCATTGAAGCATTTGCCATGAAGAATATAGAAGACCAAGGTCTTCATTGCACCTTCCAGCTTGGCATGTGGAGAATGTCCTTTGATGGGCCAGAGAGTTCGCCTTATGATGTGATAAATAGTCCTTGGCAGATACTCAAGGTCTTCAACAAGGAACTCCTTAGGATATGCAGCATCTTGGGGCAATGGCTTCATCATACTGAGCATCTGACTCATGTTAGGTTCAGGCTTCTGAAAGATGCTCTCCACAGCTTCACTGTGAAGTTGACAGCCAGATTCGTGGAGATCACCAGGAGTGGGTAGACCAGTGAGCTCAATGATATCAAAGGCTTTGGCTTCATGATGAACATTTCCTGTCATCCACTCCAGGACCCAAGTCTTCAGATCTCTGTTGTACCCACGGATGTGAAGTGTGGCATAGAATTGGAGCAGCAACTCTTCATTCCAATGCTCTTGGTCAGTGACGAACGGCAGCAATCCAACCTCTTTGAAGCAATCCAGAGCTTCTTCCAGACAGGGCAGACCAGCTATTGCTTCAATGTCAAGACGCTTATGTGGGAAGATGCGACCTTGATTGTATAGAATGCAGGAGTAATAGCTTCGCTACGGATAGCTCCAGAACTAATCAAATGATATTCTTTCCCTTGAGTAGGGGTTCCTGGAGCTATTGAAGAAAGTGTTGTCTGCTTTGAAGCCATTGATATTGAAGGATCCAGGTGCTGATGCAGGACCTGGAAACCTGGGCAATCTTGGGATTGGCTTCTGTACCTGAGGCCTGTGCTCAACATGATAGTCGAACTGAGGACCAGCAGCAGGCGTAGGAACAGAAGCAGTGGGATCAGTGGCTTCGCTAACTTCTGGTGCTTGGGTGGGTGAAGGCTCCACATTAGCTTCAGCCATGACAGCATCAGTGGCTTCATTGGTGTTGGTGGTGGCAGCCTCAAGATTCTCAACCTCCACTTGACGAGCTGGAGGGTCGGTCACAGTCACGTTCTCCTCGAGAACAGCTTCTTGGTGGGACGGGGGAGTAGCAGCGCTTGGTGTTTCTTCTTCATC
This sequence comes from Triticum urartu, assembly GCF_056163025.1. Classification (NCBI taxonomy): domain Eukaryota; kingdom Viridiplantae; phylum Streptophyta; class Magnoliopsida; order Poales; family Poaceae; genus Triticum; species Triticum urartu. The sequence continues at coordinate 60,941,875 of NC_141874.1, read as the reverse complement.
GGCTGATGCAGCCGGAATGTCTTCAGCAGCTTTAGTTTCAGACTCAGAGACTGGAGGCCGTGGTCCTTTGTGAAGCCTGCGTAACGCTGGCGACGCCTGTGGAGTTGGAGTTGGCTGGGCCTCAAAGTCTTCTTCCTCTTGTGCTTGTGGGCGATCAGCCCATGATGCATCCTGAGTGATTGGCGTCAGAGGGCGACCAATGCTGATGAGTTCGCTGTGCGTTAGCACAGGCGATGATACCTGTTGGTGCTCGAGCTGAGGAAGAACTGCATCATCTTCAACATGGTCATGATGACCAATGTCTTCAGCAGCGATGGGATCAGCTGCTGGAAAGTCTTCAGCTTCATGAGCCTCTGTGAAAGCAGGCTCATGGACAGTCAGTTGACGTTCTTGAGGTTCAGCATCAGGGCGAACCATGGAGATGGGTTCAACAATCAAGGGCTCTGTGGGAGCAGCCCGTTCCTTCTTGGTCTTCCTCTTCTTCTTAGAGGGAGCAGTAGCAGAGGCTTCAGGATATTTCCTCTTTCTGGCTTCAGCCTCAGCAGTCCTCGTCTTCTTCAGCTCTGAAGCGGTTGACCGGGCCTTTGGCTTCGAGCCAGTCATGCTAGTTGGGAAGACAATGGGATCTACTTCCTGCCTTGGTGCGTCGGGTTCGGCCATAGTGGGCTTCTTCTTCTTAGCAGCCATCCTGGGATCAATGCCAGGACGCCCAAGGGCCTTGCGCTTTTCAGCCTCATTGTAGGCTTGTACACACTTGTCAGCCAGGCTCTTCATGCGCTCACGAGAGCCTTGAGCTTCTTCACGCTTCTTGAGAAAGGCTTCTTTAAGCTCGTGCAACATGAGCTTGAAGTTCTTGACCTCTTGTACACTGAGCTTGGCCATATGCTTCTTGAACTGAGCCTTTTCATAGTCAATCTTTTGCTTCAGTTCGATGATGTGCTGAGCGAGAGCTAGCTCTGAAGCAATGGCGCCATGGAAGGCGACACTGAGACCAATGGGAAGTTGCAGGTCTTCGAAGCTGAGGTTGGGTGTTTCAAACCACTCATCAATGAAGTCATGGATGATTGCCATGTCAAAGAGAGGCAAATTGTTAAAGATTTCTGCTTCTTCTTTGCTCTTGATCAGCTGCTCAAGAGCGTCATCTGCAAGATCTTCATCACTGGACAGATCAATGGCATCGTTGCGCAGAACAGCAGCAGCTGTCAGTTCTTGGTCGGTGTGTGGCAGAGGCATCTTGACTTTCTAGGGCTTGGAAATGCGTGATAAATCTTCAGACTGCACACTGTCTTCAGGAGGTGCAGTGGCCAATGGCTTCGCCCGTGAGATTTTTGGTGCAGAGGCAGGCTTTGAAGCTTTTGGCTGCTTCAGTTTCTTTCGCTTCGGCGCTGCAGGCGCTTCATCTGATTCAGCGTCATCTGCAGGCTCATTCACGGCTGTCCCTTGAACCAAGATATGGGTGATGAGACCTTCAAGGTTGTAGAAAGGACCGATGACATTGGGTTCTGCATCTCGTGAGCCGTCAGCCCGGGGAGTAGAAGGACCAGGGTTGAAGTCTAGTCCCAATGACTTCTTGTTTTGCTTTATTGAGTTCTGGGCAAACTGGAAGTTGCGCTTGAACAGATTGTCGTCACGACACCATAGCAGTGACGATGAGTGTGCATCTGCAGGCTGTGGCCCACGGACCATGCAGGGATAGAAGCCTTGTTCAATGGCTTCATCTCTGGTCCTGGGTTGAAGATTTTTGTAGAGGATGTCTCCCCATGGTCGCTTGATGGCATTCTTTTCAGCATATTCCTTTGTCACAAATCTGTACTTGAACCACTGTTCTGCCCAATAGCGTCGAATCCATTGGATTCGTGTCTTGCGCTGATTGTAATCCTCTTCAGGATCTGTCTTGTACAGCTCTGAGAGGTCATCGGGCAGATCTCTTGGTTTCTCCTCGACGCTTTCTGCCACCCTTCCTTGCTGATTTCTCTGAAGCCATGAACTTTAAACTGAATGGCTTCAATACGTTCAAAGGCTTCAAAGGCTTTCGCTTGCTGGACAAACATGAACTGGCTTCTGGAGAATTTATGTGATACTGTAAGAATTCTGCAAATGAATGCATACTATGAGAACCAAGGGATTCTCCCACGGACATGTACCTGTGACAGCATTAAGGTGCGAGGGAAGGGGAAGAGGTCATATGCATTCTCAGAAGATTTTGAAGATAAATCAGTTTAGAAGACATTGACCTCATCGTGCGAAGACATTCACTCATAGATAAGGACTTGGTTCCAAATTTGTACGAATCCACGGATCAGTACAAGTGAGGAATCTAACTACTTTGTGAAGCATAAGTGAATATACTAGGCATGTTATGAGATGCAGTATGAAATATATCCAACTTGTGTGAATAGAAACTGCTTGTGGTAGAAAGTGATAAAGCTATAGGATCAAAGGGGCTGTAAAAAGGAAGTTTTATTTACCACACGAAGAACTGCTAGACGGAGTGGAAGAGGAGACCGAGTAGTTCGATCTTCCATGCCCTAACTTGGCGACGGAGGACACCTACGGCGACGGCGGAGAAGACGATGTCCGCGGTCAGCGTGAAGACGGCGTCGGAGAGGTTGCGGCAGCGAAGCGCTTCGTCGCCGGCGTCGTCGAGGGCTAGCGGTGGCGCTAGGGTTCGTGCGAGAGTGGAAGAAAAGATAATGACTGCTATGAGGCGTGTATTTATAGGTACAAGGGCGGCACTGCGTTATTACACAGGTGCCCCTGGCGATTCACATCTGAGGGACACGTGGCCATCATGCAGCATATCGGGGGTTGTTCCACGTCCCACACACGCCTGGATTGTCGGGTGGTCGTTCCCACTTCTCCGGGTTTCAGGTGAAGGAATGAGCATTGAAAACAGACTTAATGTTTGTCTCTGTATCTTCTGCTGACAAGGACGCAGAGAAGACATTCGACAGTTTCAATAGAATGCATATGCTTTGGAGAGATAGAGTTTGAGATAGAAAGCATAGAGAGGTTAGGGTCCGATCACATTCACTTAGTTTAAAAGATTCAACAAGAAGACATAGCTATAAGTGAATGCTGTAGAGGACAGAACAGTAGTATATATATATATATAATCAACATAGTGAAGATAATCATGAAGACATGTTGAAATTGAAGCCAAACCAAATGTGAAGACATAGCAAATGTAATACCATGAGTGAAACACTTCAAACAGAACATTTGGTGGTGGCGTTACCCACCGTATAGGAAGTATTAGACCCAGACACGGCGCACAATTATCGTGGCGCTCTGAAGTCAAATTCCTCATTAATGTATTCACACTTAGAATGCATGTCTTCATTGATTGAAGATATACTTTACTTCATGTGTTGCACATCTAAGTCATCAATATGCATAAGTGTTAGGATGTGTGCCTGATCACAGGACATTTGAGGATTCCAAGATATTTAGCTCACACCGTAACTTGCAAAATCTCTTCTCATCCAAGGGCTTGGTGAAGATATCTGCAAATTGCTCTTCAGTGCTGATGTGTATGATATCAATATCTTCCTTCACAACATGATCTCTGAGAAAGTGATGACGAATCTCAATGTGCTTTGTCTTCGAGTGCTGAACTGGGTTGTTGGCAGTCTTGATGGCGCTTTCGCTGTCACAGTAGAGTGGCACTTGCTTCAGATGAATGCCATAGTCTTTGAGTGTTTGCTTCATCCACAGAAGCTGAGTGCAGCAAGATCCAGCAGCAATGTATTCAGATTCAGCAGTGGAGAGAGATACACAGTTCTGCTTCTTTGAGGACCAACATACAAGTGATCGTCCCAGAAAATGACATGTGCCTGATGTAGACTTGCGATCCACCTTGTCACCAGCATAATCAACATCCGAGAATCCAACCAGATCAAACTCTGAGCCCTTTGGATACCATAATCCTAGAGTTGGGGTGTGAGCCAAATATCGAAGAATTTGCTTCACAGCTAAGTGATGCGATTCCTTTGGTGCCGCTTGGAATCGAGCACACATGCAAACACTAAGCATAATATCTGGCCTAGATGCACACAGATAAAGTAAAGAACCAATCACGGAGCGGTATACCTTTTGATCGAACTCTTTACCATTGTCGTCGGGACCCAGATGATGTTTTGCTGGCATTGGCATCGTGAAGCCTTTGCAGTCTTGCATACCGAACTTCTTCAGGCAATCTTTGAGATACTTCTCTTGAGATATAAAGATGTCGTTGCGTTGCTGGCGTATCTGAAGACCAAGGAAGAACTTCAACTCACCCGTCATGGACATCTGATATTGCTCTTGCATCATATATCCAAACTCTTCACTGTATTTCTGATTGGTGCAGCCGAAGATAATATCATCCACATATATTTGGCACACAAACAGTTCACCATCATATGTCTTCATGAAGAGAGTGGGGTCGAGGGAACTAGGTTTGAAGCCTTTGCTCTTCAGGAAGTATTTGAGTGTGTCATACCAAGCCCGAGGGGCTTGTTTGAGGCCATACAGTGCCTTGTTGAGCTTGTATACCATGTCAGGATGTTTTGGATCTTCAAAGTCAGGCGGTTGTGCAACATACACTTCTTCTTCAATCTTGCCATTGAGAAAAGCGCTCTACACATCCATTTGATATAGAAGTATGTTATGATGATTTGCATAGGCCAGCAGTATGCGTATGGCTTCAAGTCGAGCCACAGGAGCAAATGTTTCATCGAAGTCAATCCCTTCAACTTGAGTATATCCTTGAGCAACGAGACGAGCTTTGTTTCTGACAACTTGACCATGCTCATCTTGCTTGTTGCGGTATATCCATTTGGTGCCTATTATATTGTGCTTCCGAGGATCAGGACGCTTAACCAGTTCCCATACATTATTCAGCTCAAACTGTTGAAGCTCTTCTTGCATAGCTTGAATCCATTCAGGTTCCAAGAAGGCTTCTTCGAATTTCTTGGGTTCTATTATTGAGACGAATGCGAAGTGCCCACAGAAATTTGCTAGCTGTGTTGCCCTTGAACGAGTGAGCGGACCGGGTGCATTGATGCTATCAATTATTCTCTCAATCTGCACTTCATTGGCAACACGAGGATGTACAGGGCGAAGATTTTGCTCTTGCTGATCATTGTCATTGTTAGAGGGATTGTCTTCAGGCTGAGCATTGTCTTCAGGTTGATCAGGTGCGGAGATGATAAGTTCCTCTTCAGGTTGAGCTTCAGAGGGTATGATTTCTCCAGTTCCCATAAGTTTGATTGATTCACTGGATGGAACTTCATCTAGCACATTTGGCAGGTGCTCTCTTTGTGAGCCGTTAGTCTCATCGAACCGCACATCCACTGTTTCAACCACTTTATAATGAAAGAGATTGAAGACTTTGTAGGAGTGCGAATCCTTTCCATATCCAAGCATAAAACCCTCATGTGCTTTTGGTGCAAATTTCGAAGTGTGATGTGGATCCTTGATCCAGCACCTGGCGCCAAATACTCTGAAGTAACTGACATTTGGCTTCTTGCCAGTAAGGAGCTCATAATATGTCTTGTTCAGAAGCTTGTGAAGATAAACACGGTTGATTGTTTGGCATGTAGTATCAATGGCTTCAGGCCAGAATTTTCTTGGAGTCTTGTATTCATCAAGCATCGTTCGGGCCATCTCAATGAGTGTTCTGTTCTTGCGTTCGACGATGCCATTCTGGTGTGGCGTGTACGGAGCTGAGAATTCATGTGTGATGCCCAAAGTATCAAGATATGTATCAAGGCCAGTGTTCTTGAATTCAGTGCCATTGTCACTTCTGATGTGCTTTATCTTGGCGCCATAGTTGTTCATTGCTCGATTGGCGAAGCGTCTGAAGACATCCGGCACTTCAGTCTTGTAGAGGATTATATGCACCCAAGTATATCTAGAATAATCATCAACAATGACAAAGCCATAGAGACAAGCAGTAGTAGTAAGAGTTGAGTAATGGTGGGACCTAAAAGATCCATGTGGAGCAGTTCGAAGGGTCGAGTCGTTGTCATGATTGTCTTTGAGGGATGCTTGGCCCTCGTCATCTTTCCTGCTTCACAGGCACCGCATAAGTGATCTTTCTTGAACTTGACTCCCTCGATGCCTATGACATGCTTCTTCTTTGCAATGGTGTGCAGGTTCCTCATGCCAGCATGCCCTAGCTTCCGATGCCAGAGCCAGCATTCTGAAGCTTTTGCTAGAAGACATACGGCAAGCTGTGGTCCTGCTGAGAAATCTACCACGTACAAATCATCTTTCCGATACCCTTCAAACACTAGAGTCTTGTCAGATTCCATTAGAACAAGGCAACGATATTTTCCAAACATCACAATCATGTTTAAATCGTAAAGCATTGAGACAGACATTAAGCTGAAACCAAGGGATTCAACAAGCATGACTTTATCCATGTGTTGATCCTTTGAGATTGCAACTCTACCTAGACCCAATACCTTACTTTTACCAGTGTCAGCAAATGTGATGTGACTTTTGTCGGATGGTCGTAAGGTTGAGTCCATAAGAAGGCTTCTCTTGCCAGTCATGTGATTGGTACACCCACTATCAATAATCCATTTTGAAGCTGCTGATGTCGTACCCTACAGTGCAGTTAGGGGGATAGGCTTCACGAAGAGAATTGTGAAGCAAAAACATTTGACGAACCAGTGGGTTATGAAAGCTTAGATCGAGATTTGGACTGATAGGCGAGTAGCAAGCGATTCAGGAACAAAGTACATAATAAGACCATTTGGGCATTTGATCTTGCGCCCTACAAGATGTTTAAGGTCCCCAGCAATAGCGTCAGACGATTTTGGTTGTCTGCTGGAGACCCTTCCCTGCAAAAGAGAGTTAAGATTTCTTAGCCACCCACATCTTCAAGGATGGCTTTGAAGCAATGAGTCTAAGTGCAGCATCTGAGAACTTTGGCTTTGGAGCCCTAGCAAAAAGTCTTGCAGGTGGACAATAGTACTCATAAGAATAAGCAGAATAGTTCTTGGTCTTACGAACATGGCGGTTTGATGAACCGCGCTCATATTCATAGGCCTGAGTATGGCTTCCCTACAAAACATTTGCGTTAGTGCGACTCAGGTGAGTCCTCTGTCTGTATGAAGCCTTTGGACCGTATGAAGCATGTGGTCTGGGGTTTGTCTTCTTCACCTGAGGTGTCATGATGACATTCACAGGAAGATTTTCCAAACACCTTTTCGGCACCCAGATCTTCTTCATAGGCGGTCCATTCCTGCAGTTAGTACCAATATACCTGGCAAACACTTCACCATTCTGATTCTTAAACAGTTTATAGTTTGCATCAAAGGATTCATCAATGACAATGGGGTTAGCACAAGTGAAGCCAGATAGATTGGATGGATCTGCTGAAGGTTCCTTTGCAGCAACCCATGTGGTTTTGGGGTACTGCTCAGGTTTCCGGTAAGAGCCATCAGCATTCATTTTCCTTACGAACCCAACACCCTCTTTCCTAGGGTTTCGGTTCAGGATCTGCCTTTTGAGGACATCACATAGTGTCTGACGCCCTTTGAGACTTTTGTACATCCCTGTTTCAAGCAATGTCTTCAACCTAGCATTCTCATCAGCAATAGCAGTGGTATCCTCAGCACAGGGTTTAGTTACCACCTCAACAGTTGAAGATATTGCAACCGTAGCAGCAGTAGAACACTCAGCAACATAAGTAGCGTTGTCACGCTCGATGCATTTAAGACATGGTGGTTCAAATCCTTCCTGAGCGGAACTGATCTGTTTGGCGCGAAGTGACTCGTTTTCCTTTTGAAGATCTTCATGAGCCGCTCTCAATTTCTCAAGATCTTGCTTCTTTTGAAGATAATCATAGGAAAGCCTTTCATGAGTTGTTGAGAGCGTTTCATGACGACTTTCAAGTTCCTCATACTTAACATGAAGATTTTTTATGTCTTCAATTAAGGACTGAGATCGAGTCATTTCAGCATCTAACAGATCATCGCTTTTGTCTAACAATTTTTGAATATGTTCCATGGCTTTCTGTTGTTCAGTTGCAATTTTAGCAAGTGTTTTGTAGTTGGGTTTGGAATCACAATCAGAGTCATCTTCACTAGATGTTTAATAGTGAGTAGTGCGTGTGTTTACCTTGGCACCGCATGCCATGAAGCAGTAGGTAGGAGCGGAGTAGTCCTTGTCATTTGCATCGGTGTCGGTGATGAAGTCGTTGTCTTCAGTGTTGAAGATGGACTTGGCAACGTATGTTGTAGCCAGACTCACAACGCCAGAATCGGACTCCTCCTCGGACTCCACCTCCGCCTCCTCATAAGCGGACTCCTCCTCTGAATCCATTTGCTTGCCAACAAACGCACGTGCCTTGCCAGATGAGCTCTTCTTGTGTGTGATGAAGACTTGGAAGAAGACTTTGAGTATTTCTTCTTCTTGTTGTCGTCAGAGTCTGTAAGTGCATCTAGTGCCACCCCTAGTTGGTTTTGGAGTATTGATGACAAACCTAGTTGAGGGACTAATGTGTTTGTGAGAATTGCAGGATAACACAGGTAGAAGTCCCTCATTGATTCGGTTTTCCTACCAGAGATACCCCTAAAAATGTATGAAGACATTGATGTCAAAGGTGGTATATGAAGATATTCACATTGAAGACTATGACAAGAAAAGAATCGTATGAAGCCTATGGAGCTCGAAGACTTAGATCTTTCGTAGTTCTTTTTCTTCTTTGTTGAGTCATAGGAACCACTGTTAAGTGCGGTCCAAGAGAACCAGGCAGAATGACTGAAGTGATGCTTAACCAAAACCTATGTCTTCCAGTGAAGACTATGAGAGTGAATCTTGTCCAGAGTCGGACAAGTCAGCTTTTCTTGTAGCCCAAGTAAAGTTGTCGTGTGCGTTTGAAATCTGATCGTTGGAACACGTGTCAGTTCCTTAGTGATCCAGGGTCATTTCGGACAAATCAGGTCGGGTTGCCTAGTGGCTATAAATAGCCCACCCCCTACAACCATAAACGGTTGGCTTCTTAGAGTTAGATTACGGCTTTTGTCGTTTGAGAGCAGCCCACCTCAAAGCCTTTGAGAGAGAATTCCTTGCGAGGATAAAGCCCTAACCACCCAGAGCCAAGGAGAGTTAGGCATCACTTAAGTCTTCTTGTCTGTGTGATCTGAAGACTTATTACACTTGAGGACTGTGAATCCTCCAGCCGGTTAGGCGTCGCGTTCTGAGCATCCAAGAGACATTGTAGATTGCCAGTGAACGAAGTCTGTGAAGGTTTGGGAGTCTACCTTGAAGACTTACCAGAGTGATTGGGCAAGGTCTGTGTGACCTTAGCTCAAGGGGAATACGGTGAGGACTGGGTGTCCTGAGCTGCGTGTTCAGGACTGGGTGTCCGGGACTGTGTGTCCTCAGGTTTAAATACCTAGCCGCCCCAACCAAACGTACAGTTGTCACAGCAACTGGAACTGGTCCAACAAATCATTGTCTTCAACGAGTCACTGGTTTCATCCTTCCCTTTACTTACTGTTACTCCTTGTGAAGTCATTGTATGATTGCACTATCTTTTGTCTTCACTGAGTGACTGCGTGTTCTGTTTGGCTTCATAATATCTTCTTACCTGATCCTTACTACATTGCTGCTATTAGTCATAGTGTTTTCACTCCATTGAATACTTGACTATAGTTTGCCTAGTGTAGTCTACCTTCCGCTGCATGGTAATAGGTTTATTTCTATCGTTTGTCTTCGAAGCTTCCATGTTTTGAAGACTTTCATAAAAATCACCTATTCACCCCCCCTAGTCGATATAATGCACTTTCAATTGGTATCAGAGCAAGGTACTCCCTTGTTCTGTGTGATTCGATTTAACCACCTGGAGGCTATGCCGACTGCAGGGATAATTAAAGTCTCCGCTGCGTGCCCCGTCTTCGATGGAACTGAATATCCCTACTGGAAGAATAAGATGCGCATGCATCTTGAAGCCATTGACATCGACCTATGGTATGTCGTCAAGAACGGCGTTCCCAAGGCTGGAGAAGGTGTCAGTGCTGCTGATGTCAAGAAGTTCGTTCAACTGGACTCTACTGCCAAGAATATCATCTGTGGTCATCTGACCAAAGGACAGTATGGCCGTGTGAGTGCTTTGGAAACATCTAAGCTAGTCTGGGACTGGCTCTCCAAGGTCAACGAAGGCGTCTCAACCCAGAGAGATCAGAGAATCAGTGTTCTTCGCAATCTATTCAACCGCTTCAAGCGAAATGACAATGAGAATGTCCATCTCACGTTTGATCGACTCACTGACATCACAAATGAGCTTCAAGCCCTCGGCGCTACTGAGATTACCAAGCATGAAGTCGTCAATTCACCATTGAGATCACTTGACAGTTCGTTTGACACCCTAGCCCTGATGATTCAAGAACATCCTGATTTCAAGACACTCGATCCGTCTGACATACTTGAGAGGCTCAACACACATGAGTTTCAGCTTTCTGAGAAAAGAGATATCTACGGTCCAAACTATGGGCGAACTCGTGCCTTGAAGGCAAAAGTTGTCTCCTCATCTGAAGAAGAATCTGACAGCAATTTTGATGATCCTGAAGACATTGGAAGGGAACTTGCTATGCTTGTGAAGAAGTTCCAAAAATTCACCAAGAAGAAAGGTTTTAGAAAGTCTTCACGATCAAGCTCAAGGAATGATGAAGCTTCTGCTCATGACTACAAGAAGAAAACATGCCACAAGTGCAAGAAAACTGGCCACTTCATCTCTGAGTGTCTGCAGTGGGACAATGAGAACAAAGAGAAGAAGAAGAACAAGGAATATGACTCTGACGACAAGAAGAAGAAGAAATACTCAAAGTCTTCTTCCAAGTCTTCCTCAAAGTCTTCATCACACAAGAAGAGCTCATCTGGCAAGGCACGTGCGTTTGTTGGCAAGGAAATGGATTCAGAGGAGGAGTCCACTTCTGAGGAGGCGGAGGTGGAGTCTGAGGAGGAATCCGATTCTAGCATTGCAAGTCTGGCTACAGCATACGTTGCCAAGTCCATCTTCAACACTGAAGACAATGACTTCACCACCGACACCGATGCAAATGACAAGGACTACTCCGCTCCTACCTACTGCTTCATGGCACGCGGTGCCAAGGTAAACACACGCACTACTCACTATCAAACATCTAGTGATGATGACTCTGATTGTGGTTCAAGACCCAGCTACAAAACACTTGCTAAAATTGCAACTGAACAACAGAAAGCCATGGAACATATTCAAAAACTGTTAGTCAAAAGTGATGATCTGTTAGGCGCTGAATTGACTCGATCTGAGTCCTTAATTGAAGCCATAAAAAATCTTCACGTTAAGTATGAGGAACTTGAAAGTCGTCATGAAATGCTCTCAACAACTCATGAAAAGCTTTCCTATGATTATCTTCAAAGGAAGCAAGATATTGAGAAATTGAGAGCGGCTCATGAAGATCTTCAAAAGGAAAACGAGTCACTTCGCGCCAAACAGATCAGTTCCGCTCAGGAAGGATTTGAACCACCATGTCTTAAATGCGTCGAGTGTGACAACGCTACTTCTGTTGCTGAGTGTTCTACTGCTGCTACGGTTGCAATATCTTCAACTATTGAGGTGGTAACTAACCCCTCTGATGAGGATACCACTGCTATTGCTGATGAGAGTGCTAGGTTGAAGACATTGCTTGAAACAGGGATGTACAAAAGTCTCAAAGGGCATCAGACACTATGTGATGTCCTCAAAAGGCGGATCCTGAACCGAAACCCTAGGAAAGAGGGTGTTGGGTTCGTAAGGAAAATGAATGCTGATGGCTCTTACTGGAAACCTGAGCAGTACCCCAAAACCACATGGGTTGCTGCAAAGGAACCTTCAACAGATCCATCCAATCTATCTGGCTTCACTTGTGCTAACCCCATTGTCATTGATGATTCCTTTGATGCAAACTATAAACTGTTTAAGAATCAAAATGGTGAAGTGTTTGCCAGGTACATTGGTACTAACTGCAGGAATGGACCGCCTATGAAGAAGATCTGGGTGCCGAAAAGGTGTTTGGAAAATCTTCATGTGAATGTCATCATGACACCACAGATGAAGAAGACATACCCCAAACCACAGGCTTCATACGGCCCAAAGGCTTCATACAGATAGAGGACTCACCTGAGTCGCACTAACGCAAATGTTTTGCAGAGAAATCATACTCAGGCCTATGAATATGAGCATCGTTCATCGAACCGCCATGTTCATAAGACCAAGAACTATTCTGCTTATTCTTATGAGTACTATTGTCCGCCTGCAAGACTTTTTGCTAGGGCTCCAAAGCCAAAGTTCTCAGACGCTGCACTTAGACTTATTGCTTCTAGGCCACCCTTGAAGATGTTGGTGGCTAAGAAAGCTTAACTCTCTTTTGCAGGGAAAGGTCTCTAGAAGAAAACCAAAATCATCTGACGCTATTGCTGGGGACCTTAAACATCTTGTAGGGCGCAAGATCAAATGCCCGAATGGTCTTACTATGTACTTCGTTCCTGAATCGCTTGCTACTCTCCCTATCAGTCCTAATCTGGATCTAAGCTTTCATAACCCACTGGTTCGTCAAATGTTTTTGCTTCACAATGCTCTTCGTGAAGCCTATCCCCCTAACTGCACTGTAGGGTACGACACCAGCGTCTTCAGAATGGATTATTGATAGTGGGTGTACCAATCACATGACTGGCAAAAGAAGCCTTCTTATGGACTCAACCTTACGTCCATTCGACAAGAGTCACATCACATTTGTTGACACTGGTAAAAGTAAGGTATTGGGTCTAGGTAGAGTTGCAATCTCAAAGGATCAACACATGGATAAAGTCATGCTTGTTGAATCCCTTGGCTTCAACTTAATGTCTATCTCAATGCTTTGCGATTTGAACATGATCGTAATTTTTGGAAAATATCGCTGCCTTGTTCTAATGGAATCTGACAAGTCTCTAGTGTTTGAAGGGTATCGGAAAGATGATTTGTACGTGGTAGATTTCTCAGCAGAACCACAGCTTGCCGTATGTCTTCTAGCAAAAGCTTCAGAATGCTGGCTCTGGCATTGGAGGCTAGGGCATGCTGGCATGAGGAACCTCCACACCCTTGCAAAGAAGAAGCATGTCATAGGCATCGAGGGCGTCAAGTTCAAGAAAGATCACTTATGCGGTGCCTGTGAAGCAGGAAAGATGACGAGGGCCAAACATCCCTCGAAGACAATCATGACAACTACTCGACCCTTCGAACTGCTCCACATGGATCTTTTCGGTCCTACTCATTACTAAACTCTTACTACTACTGCTTGTCTCTATGGCTTTGTCATTGTTGATGATTATTCTAGATATACTTGGGTGCACATAATCCCCTACAAGACTGAAGTGCAGGATGTCTTCAGACGCTTCGCCAATCGAGCAATGAACAACTATGGCGCCAAGATAAAGCACATCAGAAGTGACAATGGCACTGAATTCAAGAACACTGGCCTTGATACATATCTTGATACTTTGGGCATCACACATGAATTCTCAGCTCCGTACACGCCACAGCAGAATGGCGTCGTCGAACGCAAGAACAGAACACTGATTGAGATGGCCCGAACAATGCTAGATGAATACAAGACTCCAAGAAAATTCTGGCCTGAAGCCATTGATACTGCATGCCATACAATCAATCGTGTGTATCTTCACAAGCTTCTGAACAAGACATCTTATGAGCTCCTTACTGGCAAGAAGTCAAATGTCAGTTACTTCAGAGTATTTGGCGCCAGGTGCTGGATCAAGGATCCACATCACACTTCAAAATTTGCACTAAAAGCACGTGAGGGTTTTATGCTTGGATATGGAAAGGATTCACACTCCTACAAAGTCTTCAATCTCTTTCATTATAAAGTGGTTGAAACAGTGGATGTGCGATTTGATGAGACTAACGGTTCACAAAGAGAGCACCTGCTAAATGTGCTAGATGAAGTTCCATCCAGCGAATCAATCAAGCTAATGGGAACTGGAGAAATCATACCCTCTGAAGCTCAACCTGAAGAGGAACTTATCATCTCCGCACCTGATCAACCTGAAGACAATGCTCAGCCTGAAGACAATCCCACTAACAATGACAATGATCAGCCAGAGCAAAATCTTTGCCCTGTACATCCTCGTGTTGCCAATGAAGTGCAGATTGAGAGAATAATTGATAGCATCAATGTACTTGGTCCGCTCACTCATTCAAGGGCAACTCAGCTAGCAAATTTCTGTGGGCACTTCGCATTCGTCTCAATATCAGAACCCAAGAAAGCTGAAGAAGCCTTCATGGAACCTGAATGGATTCAAGCTATGCAAGAAGAGCTTCAATAGTTTGAGCTGAATAATGTATGGGAACTGGTTAAGCGTCCTGATCCTCGGAAGCACAACATAATAGACACCAAATGGATATACCGCAACAAGCAAGATGAGCATGGTCAAGTTGTCAGAAACAAAGCTCATCTCGTTGCTCAAGGATACACTCAAGTGGAAGGCATTGACTTCGATGAAACATTTGCTCCTGTGGCTCGACTTGAAGCCATACGCATACTGCTGGCCTATGCAAATCATCATAACATACTTCTATATCAAATGGATGTGTAGAGCGCTTTTCTCAATGGCAAGATTGAAGAAGAAGTGTATGTTGCACAACCGCCTGGCTTTGAAGATCCAAAACATCCTGACATGGTATACAAGCTCAACAAGGCACTGTATGGCCTCAAACAAGCCCCTCGGGCTTGGTATGACACACTCAAATACTTCCTGAAGAGCAAAGGCTTCAAACCTAGTTCCCTCGACCCCACTCTCTTCATGAAGACATATGATGGTGAACTGTTTGTGTGCCAAATATATGTGGATGATATTATCTTCGGCTGCACCAATCAGAAATACAGTGAAGAGTTTGGATATATGATGCAAGAGCAATATCAGATGTCCATGACGGGTGAGTTGAAGTTCTTCCTTGGTCTTCAGATACGCCAGCAACGCAACGACATCTTTATATCTCAAGAGAAGTATCTCAAAGATTGCCTGAAGAAGTTCGGTATGCAAGACTGCAAAGGCTTCACGATGCCAATGCCAGCAAAACATCATCTGGGTCCCGACGACAATGGTAAAGAGTTCGATCAAAAGGTATACCGCTCCGTGATTGGTTCTTTACTTTATCTGTGTGCATCTAGGCCAGATATTATGCTTAGTGTTTGCATGTGTGCTCGATTCCAAGCGGCACCAAAGGAATCGCATCACTTAGCTGTGAAGCAAATTCTTCGATATTTGGCTCACACCCCAACTCTAGGATTATGGTATCCAAAGGGCTCAGAGTTTGATCTGGTTGGATTCTCGGATGTTGATTATGCTGGTGACAAGGTGGATCGCAAGTCTACATCAGGCACATGTCATTTTCTGGGACGATCACTTGTATGTTGGTCCTCAAAGAAGCAGAACTGTGTATCTCTCTCCACTGCTGAATCTGAATACATTGCTGCTGGATCTTGCTGCGCTCAGCTTCTGTGGATGAAGCAAACACTCAAAGACTATGGCATTCATCTGAAGCAAGTGCCACTCTACTGTGACAGCGAAAGCGCCATCAAGACTGCCAACAACCCAGTTCAGCACTCGAAGACAAAGCACATTGAGATTCGTCATCACTTTCTCAGAGATCATGTTGTGAAGGAAGATATTGATATCATACACATCAGCACTGAAGAGCAATTTGCAGATATCTTCACCAAGCCCTTGGATGAGAAGAGATTTTGCAAGTTACGGTGTGAGCTAAATATCTTGGAATCCTCAAATGTCCTGTGATCAGGCACACATCCTAACACTTATGCATATTGATGACTTAGATGTGCAACACATGAAGTAAAGTATATCTTCAATCAATGAAGACATGCATTCTAAGTGTGAATACATTAATGAGGAATTTGACTTCGGAGCGCCACGATAATTGTGCGCCGTGTCTGGGTCTAATACTTCCTATACGGTGGGTAACGCCACCACCAAATGTTCTGTTTGAAGTGTTTCACTCATGGTATTACATTTGCTATGTCTTCACATTTGGTTTGGCTTCAATTTCAACATGTCTTCATGATTATCTTCACTATGTTGATTATATATATATATATACTACTGTTCTGTCCTCTACAGCATTCACTTATAGCTATGTCTTCTTGTTGAATCTTTTAAACTAAGTGAATGTGATTGGACCCTAACCTCTCTATGCTTTCTATCTCAAACTCTATCTCCAAATCATATGCATTCTCTTGAAACTGTCAAATGTCTTCTCTGCGTCCTTGTCAGCAGAAGATACAGAGACAAACATTAAGTCCGCTTTCAATGTTCATTCCTTCACCTGAAACCCAGAGAAGTGGGAACGACCACCCGACAATCCAGGCGTGCATGGGACGTGGAACAACCTCCGATATGCTGCATGATGACCGCGTGTTCCTCAGATGTGAATCGCCAGGGGCACCTGTGTAATAACATTGAGCCGCCCCTGTCCCTATAAATACACGCCTCACCACAGTCATTATCTCTTCTTCCACTCTCGCACGAACCCTAGCACCACCGCTAGCCCTCGACGATGCCGGCGACGAAGCGCTTAGCTGCCGCAACCTCTCCGACGCCGTCTTCACGCCGACCGCGGACATCGTCTTCTTCGCCGCCGCCGTAGGTGTCCTCCGTCGCCAAGTTAGGGCACAGACGATCAAACTGCTCGGCCTCCTCTTCCACTCCGTCTAGCAGTTCTTCGTGTGGTAAATAAAACTTCCTTTTTACAGCCCCTTTGATCCTATAGATTCGTAACTTTTCTGTTCACACAAGTTGGATCTATTTCATACTGCATCTCATAATATGCCTAGTATATTCACTTATGCTTCACAAAGTAGTTAGATTCCTCACTTGTACTGATCCATGGATTCGTACAAATCTGGAACCAACTCCTTATCTATGAGTGAATGTCTTCGCACGATGAGGTCAATGTCTTCTAAACTGATTTATCTTCAAAACCTTCTGAGAATGCATATGACCTCTTCCCCTTCCCTCGCACCTTAATGCTGTCATAGGTACATGTTCGTGGGAGAATCCCTTGGTTCTCATAGTCTGCATTCATTTGCAGAATTCTTACAGTATCACATAAATTCTCCCGAAGCCAGTTCCTGTTTGTCCAGCAAGCGAAAGCCTTTGAAGCCTTTGAACGTGTTGAAGCCATTCAGTTTGAAGTTCATGGCTGCAGAGAAATCAGCAAGGAAGGGTGGCAGACAGCGTCGTGGGGGAACATCAAGAGATTTGCCTGATGACCTCTCAGAGCTTTACAAGACAGATCCTGAAGAGGATTACAATCAGCGCAAGACAGGAATCCAATGGATTCGACGATATTGGGCAGAACAGTGGTTCAAGTATAGATTGCCTCTGCCACACACCAGCCAAGAACTGACTGCTGCTGCTATTCTGCGCAACGATGCCATTGATCTGTTCAGTGATGAAGATCTTGTAGATGACGCTCTTGAGCAACTGATCAAGAGCAAAGAAGAAGCAGAAATCTTCAATGATCTGCCTCTCTTTGACGTGGCAATCATCCACAACTTCATTGATGAGTTGTTTGACACGCCCAACCTCAGCTTCAAAGATCTGCAACTTCCAATTGGCCTCAGTGTCGCCTTCCATGGCGCCATTGCTTCAGAGCTAGCTCTAGCTCAGCGCATCGTCGAACTGAAGCAAAAGATTGACTTTGAGAAAGCCTAGTTCAAGAAGCACATGGCCAAGCTCATTGTGCAAGAGGTGAAAAACTTCAAGACTATGCTGCACGAGCTCAAAGAAGCCTTTCTCAAGAAACGTGCAGAAGCTCAAGGTTCTCGTGAGCGCATGAAGATCCTGGCTGACAAGAGTGTGCAAGCCTACAATGAGGCTGAGAAGCGCAAGGCCCTTGGTCGTCCTGGCATCGACCCCAGGATGGCTGCAAAGCAGAAGAAGAAGAAGAAGAAGAAGCCCGCTATGGCCGAACCCGACGCACCAAGGCAGGAAGCACATCCCATTGTCGTCCCAACCAGCATGACTGGATCGAAGCCAAAAGCCAAGTCTACCGCTTCAGAACTGAAGAAGACGAGGACTGCTGAGGCTGAAGCCAGAAAGAGGAAACGTCCTGAAGCCTCTGCTCTTGCTCCCTCCAAGAAAAAGCGGAAGACCAAGAAGGAACGGGCTGCTCCCACAGAGCCCTTAATTGTTGAACCCATCTCCATGGTTCGCCCTGCCGCTGAACGTCAAGAGCGCCAACTGACTGTCCATGAGCCTGCTTTCACAGAGGCTCATGAAGCTGAAGACTTTCCAGCAGCTGATCCCACTGCTGCTGATGACATTGGTCACTATGACCATGTTGAAGATGATGCAGTTCTTCCTCAGATCGAGCACCAACATGTATCATCGCCTGTTCTTACGCACAGCGAACTCATCAGTATTGGTCGTCCTCTGACGCCAATTGCTCAGGATGCATCATGGGCTAATCACCCACAAGAACAAGAAGAAGATGACCTTGAGGCCCAGCCAACTCCTTCTCCAAAAGCGTCACCAGCGTTACGCAGGCTTCGCAAAGGACCAAGGCCTCCAGTATCTGAATCTGAAGCTAAAGCTGCTGAAGACATTCCGGCTGCATCAGCCGATGACACTAAGAAGAAGAACGTGTCCCCACTCCCCCAACTACCGACGAAGTTGTTCTCGCGGAGAACGTGTCTGTGCCCGACCCTCCAGCTCATCAAGTGGAGGTAGAAAATCTTGAGGCTGCCACCACCAACACCAATGAAGCCACTGACGCTGTCATGGCTGAAGCAAATGTGGAGCCTACACCAACCCAAGAACCGGAAGTCAGCAAAGCCAATGATGCTACTGCTTTTGTTACTGCGCCTGTTGTTGGTCCTCAGTTTGACTATCATATAGAGCATAAGCCTCAGGTACAGAAGCCAATGCCAAGGTTGCCCAGGTTTCCAGGTCCTGCATCAGCACCTGGATCCTTCAATGTTAACAGCTTCAAAGCAGACAACACCTTCTTCAATAGCTCCAAGAACCCCTACTCAAGGGAACGAATATCTTCTGATCGGTTCTGGAGCTATCCGCAGCGAAGCTATTACTCCTGCATTCTGTACAATCAAGGTCGCATCTTCCCACATATGCGTCTTGACACCGAAGCAATAGCTGGTCTGCCCTGCTTGGAAGAAGCTCTGGACTGCTTCAAAGAGGTTGGATTGTTGCCTTTCATCACCGACCAAGAGCACTGGAATGAAGAGCTACTGCTCCAATTTTATGCCACACTTCACATACGTGGTTACAACAGAGATCCGAAGACTTGGGTCCTTAAGTGGATGACAGGAAATGTTCATCACAAAGGAAAAGCCTTTGATATCATTGAGCTCACTGGTTTGCCCACTCCTGGAGATCTCTATGAAGCTGGATGTCAACTTCATAGTGAAGCTATGGAGAGCATCTTTCAGAAGCCTGAACCAAACATGAGTCAGATGCTCAGCGTGATGAAGCCTTTGCCACAAGATGCTGCATATCCTAAGGAGTTCCTTGTTGAAGACCTGGAGTATCTACCAAGGACCATCTATCACATTTTAAGGCGAACTCTCTGGCCCATCAAAGGACATTCCCCATATGCAAAGCTGGAAGGTGCAATGAAGACGTTGGTCTTCTATATTCTTCACGGGAAATGCTTCAATGCATAAGACTTCTTCATCCGCCAACTTGCTGCTTCAGGATATGATCTTTTTGGCTTGAAATTCTACGCTCCATGGATAATGCGGCTGATCAAACTCCACTCAGCTATCTCATATCAGCCCTCTGCTCGCAATCATCGGATCTTTATGCCTGACGTGGATATGTCCATTGAAGCCCTCTATCCAGAGCCTACCAAGGAGTCTCTTAGTCTTCAAAATGCGGAGCATCAAAGTTTCTCT
The DNA here is from genome assembly GCF_056163025.1 of Triticum urartu. Classification (NCBI taxonomy): domain Eukaryota; kingdom Viridiplantae; phylum Streptophyta; class Magnoliopsida; order Poales; family Poaceae; genus Triticum; species Triticum urartu. Next base: position 60,921,929 of record NC_141874.1, on the reverse strand, counting down.
CAGAACATTGAAGGAGTTGAAGCAGTCACTCATGTTTATCCTCTGACTGGCACTACACGTGCACCTCATCATGCCCTCACTGAAGCCACTGAAAGCACCATTGCCCAACGGCCCAAGAAGCGGTCTCGTGTTATGAATGACCGAGAGCTTCTGGTTGCCCTTCATCAGAAACATGATCGGCATCATGACTGGCTGAAGCGTCAAATGAAAAGCCTCTTGGTGGATGTCAACCGCATTTGCAATCTTGCCACCAAGAATGCCTTTGTTGCCCATGAAACTTGTCGGCGTACATGGAAAGGGCTGACGCTTATGTGCTCTGAGGATGATCTTCAAGAGGATGGCTTCTCTGAACGTTTCAAGTTTGACTCCACACCTCCCTGAAGGGCTGTGCTGCGATGAACTCCCTCTCTTGAAGATTCTGAGTTCTCTTCCTCTGCGGCAACTGTGAATGCCAGAGTGATCGAGGACGAAGATGATGCTACTTCACCGCCCCCTCCTTCAGCAGGCGTCGACACTGCCCCGAGCTCGTCTGCACCGCCTAACAACACCAACGACCTTGCTACTTCACCTACTCCTCAGGGGAACGAGTAGATGCTCTATGTCTTCGAACCTTTTTGGTCCTTACTGACAAAAGGGGGAGAAGCATATGAGTTTGATAGTCTTCAAGCAGGTCCATATGGGCGGTTACTTTATGCTTTGCCTAGTGTTTACAACTCTCGTTTTGATACATTTGGTTCTTTGAGTTGTAACACTTAAACTCAATGGTCGTCTGCTACTCATTTGCTACTTTGTGATGCGATGATAAATTCCGCATGTGCGACGATAAATTCCGCACTTAGATCATTTTGCAGACGTCCATTTTCCATTATGCATGTCATTATCTTCACATACCTTTCATGCATGATGAGTTGTCATCATAAGCTGAAGAGGATCTCCACAAGTACAACCTGCCATGTGCATTTGCATTCCAAAAGCAAATTACTTATATGCACATCTTCAGGGGGAGCCCTTACAACTTATGAAGATAATTCCCTATCCTTTACAATTTCACATATTATATTTCCCGTTGAAAACTTCAACTAGTTTGTCATCAATCACCAAAAAGGGGGAGATTGTAAGTGCATCTAGTGCCACCCCTAGTTGGTTTTGGAGTATTGACGACAAACCTAGTTGAGGGACTAATGTGTTTGTGAGAATTGCAGGATAACACAGGTAGAAGTCCCTCATTGATTCGGTTTTCCTACCAGAGATGACCCCTAAAAATGTATGAAGACATTGAAGTCAAAGGTGGTATGTGAAGACATTCACATTGAAGACTATGACAAGAGAATACATCGCATGAAGACTATGGAGCGCGAAGACTTAGATCTTTCATAGTTCTTTTTCTTCTTTGTTGAGTCATAGGAACCACCGTACTGTTAAGTGGGGTCCAAGAGAACCAGTCAGAATGACTGAAGTGATGCTTAACCAAAATCCTATGTCTTCGAGTGAAGACTATGAGAGCGAATCTCGTCCAGAGTTGGACAAGTCAGCTTTGCTTGTAGCCCAAGTAAAGTCGCTGTGTGTGTTTGAAATCTGACCGTTGGAACACGTGTCAGTTCCTTAGTGACCCAGGGTCATTCCGGACAAATCAGGTCGGGTTGCCTAGTGGCTATAAATAGCCCACCCCCTACAACCATAAACGGTTGGCTGCTCAGAGTTAGAGTACGGCTTTTGTCGTTTGAGAGCAACCCACCTCGAAGCCTTTGAGAGAGAATTCCTTGCGAGGATAAAGCCCTAAACACCCAGAGCCAAAGAGTGTTAGGCATCACTTAAGTCTTCCTGTCTGTGTGATCTGAAGACTTATTACACTTGAGGACTGTGAATCATCCAGCCGGTTAGGCGTCGCGTTCTGAGCATCCAAGAGTCATTGTGGATCGCCGGTGAACGAAGTCTGTGAAGGTTTGGGAGTCTACCTTGAAGACTTACCAGAGTGATTGGGCGAGGTCTATGTGACCTTAGCTAAAGGGGAATACGGTGAGGACTGGGTGTCCTGAGCTGCGTGTTCAGGACTGGGTGTCCGGGACTGTGTGTCCTCAGGTTTAAATACCTAGCCGCCCTAACCAGACGTACAGTTGTCACAGCAACTGGAACTGGTCCAACAAATCATTGTCTTCAACGAGTCACTGGTTTCATCCTTCCCTTCCCTTTACTTACTGTTGGTCCTTGTGAAGTCATTGTATGATTGCATTATCTTTTTTCTTCACTGAGTGACTACTTGTTCTGATTGGCTTCATAATATATTCCTACCTGATCCTTACTACCTAGCTGCTATTAGTCATTGTGCTTTCACTTCACTGAATACTTGACTATGGTTTGCCTAGTGCAGTCTACCTTCCGCTGCATGGTAATAGGTTTATTTCTATCGTTTGTCTTCGAAACTTCCATGTTTTGAAGACTCTCATAAAAATCGCCTATTCACCCCCCTCTAGTCGATATAACGCACTTTCACATAGCGCTAACGCCACCCTCGGCACACTGAAACTGGACGTGTCTAGTGAAGATGAGCGTGTGGCTCACTGCGGTCGCCCTGTCTAGAGGTGGTGCTGGAGCTGCGCCACGTTGCTGCCCCCCACGACCCACATGAACGGTTGCCGGTGGCGAGGAGGTCGTGGGCCAGCTCCTCCATTCGACTAGTCTGCGCCATGTCATCCTGATAGGTGTGCCCCACATGTCGGTTTCCCTGTTTTCCGGGCCATATTCGAGCGTCAGTGCTCCGCGTTGCGCATTAGGCACAGAACAGGTGGTTTTTGTGCCCTGGTTCAAATGTGGTACAGTACCAAGTTGTTACCCTAGCCCCAAGTGTGGTGGTTTTGGGTACGGTGCCACCCTTTTCCTTTTCAAGTAGTGAAGCGTAACACTTGATTAAGTAGCCGGATGGTGTGCTAAATGTAGGTGTCCGACTGTTTGAAAGAATAATTGAGGTGTGCCCGGTCTGTGCCCGCATTTAGGGGTCCAACTTACCATGTTCCGGCAGTAGTAACTATACTAGTCCCTGCGTACTCCCTCTGTTTTTATTTACTCTGCATTTTAGCTTTGCTCAAAGTCAAACTTTGTAAACTTTGACAAAGTTCATAGACAGAAATAATAACATATACAATAACAAATCAATACCATTAGATTCATTATTGAATATACTTTCACATCATATATATTTGCTATTGTAAATGTTCATATTTCTACTCTTACTAGCAAGATGCCCGTGCGTTGCAGGTAACATCAAGATGCATTTGTATGACTAGTTTATCTTGTGAGAGAAAAGGATGAACGAGGGAAGGCCTTATTTGCAATTGTGGAGAGGTGTGTGGGTACCTTTTTGCAAAATTGCCATAGTTTCCTTCCTATCCGTCAGATATAAATCGGGCGGCCTATACTGCAGGATGGCAAGCACACCATCATCACCAACTCTGTTTTTATAAGAGTTCGTCTGATTTATATCTGATGGATAGGAAGGAAACTATGGCAATTTGCAAAAAGATACCCACACCCTCTCCACATTTACAAATAAGGCCTTCCCTCATTCATTGTTTTCTCCCACAAGATAAACTACTCATACAAATGCATCTTGATGTTCCGTGCAACGCACGGGCATCTTGCTACTGTACATAAAAAGCATAGTTGGTGATGACGGTGTGCCTGCCATCCTGCAATATAGGTCGTCCGATCTATATCTAACGGATAGAATGGAAACTATGACAATTTCCCCGCACTCCTCTCCACATTTTCAGACAAGGCCTTCCCTTGTTCATCCTTTTCTCCCATAAGATCTTGATGTTCCGTGCAAGGCACGGGCATCTTGCTAATTTTCTATAAACTTGGTCAAATTTTATGAAGTTTGACTTCAGTCAAACCTAATATGCAGAGTAAATAAAAACAGAGGGAGTATCTTACTCCGTGACCAAGACAGAAGGGAAAACGAGACAACTTATTGTTTATTTGAGCCGTTCAAGTATAATCATGCGGCGTTGCTTATTTCTCATTCCTCTCCAACCCTCTTCTCCATCGATCATGCTGCCCTTCGGTCAAGTCCATCCTCCCACATGCGTCATTTGAACATTCCGCCGAGTATCATTTGCTTGTATTTCTAATGTTGTAATTTGTACTACATGCATACATACAAACGGTTCATTAAAGTTTCACTTTGCCTCCACTACGTGTCGCTTCCCATCTTAGTTTTTACATCCCATTCGGTTCATGCCCCGACACATCTTGACGAGATCGATTGATGTTTGAGAGATCAATTGTGTGTCGTGCAAGGAGATAAAGGTTTGGTCTGTTTCTATGATAGAATGGTAGAAATGACCCACGGGGGAGGGGGGTCTGTGGGGATCAGAGAGAGTATATTGTATGTTCATAAGCGAAACGAACGTATTGTACCCACCCTAGTCCTCTTTCAATCGACCTCGTACCCCAAGATGAAATCGAGAGAAAATGAGTGGGTGCATGCGTGATACCTAAGGCGGATTCAAAATTTTGAACCGGTGATCATAGCATCCGCAAATCATATATAAAGGGTATTCAATGTTCATTTTGCTTTTGAACATACAATATACTCCCTCCGATCCTTTCTAGTTTACATACAAGTTTTATGTGTAGTTAAACTATCTCTACTTTGATCGAACTAACAGAAAAAAGTATCAACATTCAACAACGCCCAAGAGTATGCAGTGCTCATAGTACTCCCTCCTTCCATTTATATAGGGCCTAAGAGCAAGTCTAATAAGACCTAGGCAACAGGCTATAAGACTTGTCATGTCATTAAAATCCTACTTGGAGGAGTGAGAAGAGAGGAGAGAGAGTGAAGCGGGCTCTTATATTCTACAGCCCGGCCATAACACATAGATCAAGAAAAAGGTATGCATGCAACTCTCTTCCAATCATATACCTTGCTCATGCCAATATTAAATGGTTAGAGCCAACCTAATAGCCATTAAGAGCTAACTTACATGGCACTTTTGCCGATGTGAAGGAGAGAGATGTGAAAAAGTAAGTGGAGTGAGCTCTCATGCAAGAGCCTAGATATATACACATTCCTAGGTAAATACAATAAATATGAAGAAAGAGATAGTAGAGAGGAGATGGGAAAAAATACTAATACAATAGCCAACCTTTTATATTATTTTTTTGTGGGAAATAGCCAACCTTATAGCCCACACTATTGTATGAGTGCATATAGATGATGGCTATAGATGACATGGCAGTTCCTTATAGCCATCGGCTGGCTATATTATTAACCATGCTCTAATGCATCTTTCAAAACCGCCTTTGACTATTGACAGGATTAATAGTACATGAGATGTATAATGTGAAAATTATATCATTGGAAGCTCCTTTCACATGCGAATTTGACCGTATGCTTTGTGTAAGTTGCATGTCATATATTATTAATCTAACATTTGGTCAAAGTTAGCCTCAAAAAATGCATTAGACCATGTAGATGGAAGGAGGGAGTAGTAGTGGAAGTGGATCCTCTGACGTAGGATCCCTGCCTTACCCTCCCTTTCGGCCACTTATTGGCGGACCCATGCTTGCTAGGCCCCGCATGTCAGTTACTCAATGGGTACGGCCACGTCAGGGGATCCTCATCCGTAGTATACTCCCTCTATTTTTATTTACTCCGCATAAAACGGAGGAGTGGTAGTATAAATGACGTGAGCGGGGGAGGGGGAGGGACGTCGGTTTGCTCTCAACTGCGGTCCCACAAGCGAGCGAAAATGCAAGACGAAGCGTGTTCCATTTAGTGAACGACGTGGAGGGTCCAGCATGCCGGGGTGGAACGGGAACACGACAAGAGCGATGTACAGTCAAAACCGATTGACCGGCCATCACCGGAACAACTATTCACACCAGAACCTTCGCTGCTCGGCCTACGCCAGCCACTACCCAAAACCACACCTCCTCTCCAGCCCATTCCCCCACCTTTCGATCCCCTAGCCCGCATCAAGTGTCCCCTAGTTCGCCGGAAAGCCATGGTGCGCTGCAAGATCACGTACTACAAGATGCTAACCTCGGAGCGCCGCACAGAAATTGCGGTGGCGGTCGGCGCCACAGACCTCCGTTCCCAAGCTCGCTTTGCAGCGGGCCAATCCCCGAGTTCTCTAGAGCCAAGCTACAAGGAGGAGGAGGCCGATCCAATGTTCATGGTGGAGGTCACGGCACAGAAGGCCCCCGATGGTTATGAGATGATGGACGTCGACTTCATGCCGGCGTCCGGGTCCCCCATGGTGTAGGCGGACCAGCGGTTCAACCTGGCGATACTAAAGGAGGACTGGGAGGCAGAGGCTCAACTCGACGCGGAGCGCGCGCATGACGCTGCCATCGAGGCTCTCCTGCAGGCGGAACCGGATGTCGTGGATGTGAATCAGGCGGCGGTGGCTCAACTCGATGCGGAGTGCGCGGATGCCACTGCCATCGAGGCCCTCCTGCAGGCGGAACCGGATATCCTCCACTTGAACTGGGCAGTGCTCTCGTCCGTGTAGAGCGCCCGCACGCTCCGCGTGAATGAGTAGCTGGAGGATGAGGACAACCACGGTGCGGAGACACACGTCGGTAGGTACGGCTGGTTCACGCCGGCAGCCAAAGACGACGAGACCGTCTCGTTCCGCGAGCAGTGATAGTTTTTCTTTATGTTGTTGTTTTTAGGGATCTTTTGCTGTGTAAAATCATATTTTGTTATGCAAGTCGTCTGACTTTCATCATTTGGGTCAGTCTACCATTTCAGGTGGTTGGATGAATATCCTACGTCTCCTAACCCTTCTTCCTCACCTCTTCTTCTTCCCCAACAGACCACCGCACGGGCCATACGGATCCACCCCAACATGCGGTTGGATAAACATAATGTATGAACGAAAATTATCTGTCAGCGGTAGCACATGCCAGTGAGGGTGCGTTCCCTTGGTTGGGTTTGCAGCGTGCAGGAGCGACTGTGTGAGGGTGCGGTTCGATACAAATCATCGTTTGACGTGTCAATTAATGCGTATTTTTTTCTCCAAAGCCCAAAGATCTAACCATCTCACTCTTATTGCTTGATTAATGCAGCGCCATTCAAACAAACCTTCTCACTTCCGCATTGATACGTCTCCAACATATCTATAATTTTTGATTGCTCCATGCTATTATATTATCTATTTTGGATGTTAATAGGCTTTATTTTACACTTTTATATCAATTTTGGGACTAACCAACTAACCGGGGGCCCAACCCAAATTTGTTGTTTTTTGCCTATTTTAGGGTTTCAAAGAAAAGGAATATCAAATGGAGTCCAAACGGAATGAAACCTTCGGGAACATGATTTTCTCAACAAACATGATCCAGGAGACTTGGAGTGGGCGTCAAGAAACAAGGGAGGAAGGCACGGGGCAGGAGGCGCGCCTACCCCCCTGGGCGCGCCCTCCACCCTCGTGGGCCCTCCGTTGCTCCACCAACCCACTTCTTCCTCCTATATATATCCACGTACCCCCCAAACATCCAAGAGCACCACGAAAACCTAATTCCACCGCCGCAACCTTCTGTACCTGAGAGATCCCATCTTGGGGCCATTTCCGGAGCTCCGCCGGAGGGGGCATTGATCATGGAGGGCCTCTACATCAACTCCATGGCCTCTCCGGTGATGTGTGAGTAGTTTACTTCGGACCTACGGGTCTATAGTTATTATCTAGATGGCTTCTTCTCTCTCTTTGGATCTCAATACAAAGTTCTCCTCGATCTTCTTGGAGATCTATTCGATGTGATCTTCTTTGCGGTGTGTTTGTCGAGATCCGATGAATTGTGGGTTTATGATCTAGTTTATCTATGAACAATATTTGATTCTCCTCTGAATTCTTTTATGTATGATTGGTTTATCTTTGCAAGTCTCTTCAAATTATCAGTTTGGTTTGGCCTACTAGATTGATCTTTCTTGCAATGGGAGAAGTGCTTAGCTTTGGGTTCAATCTTGCGGTGCTCGATCCCAGTGACAGAAAGGGAACCGACACGTATTGTATTGTTGCCATCAAGGATAAAAAGATGGGGTTTATATCATATTGCATGAGTTTATCCCTCTATATCATGTCATCTTCCTTAAAGCAGTACTCTGTTCTTATGAACTTAATACTCTAGATGCATGCTGGATAGCAGTCGATGTGTGGAGTAATAGTAGTAGATGCAGAATCGTTTCGGTCTACTTGTCTTGGACGTGATGCCTATATACATGATCATACTTAGATATTCTCATAACTATGCTCAATTCTATCAATTGCTCGACAGTAATTCGTTTACCCACCGTAATACTTATGCTCTTGAGAGAAGCCACTAGTGAAACCTATGGCCCCTGAGTCTATCTTCCATCATATTAATCTTCCAACACTTAGTTATTTCCTTTTCCGTTTATTTTACTTTGCATCTTTATTTCTCTTTATCATAAAAATACCAAAAATATTATCTTATCATATCTATCAGATCTCACTCTCGTAAGTGACCGTGAAGGGCTTGACAACCCCTTTATCGCGTTGGTTGCGAGGTTCTTATTTGTTTGTGTAGGTGCATGGGACTTGAGCGTGATCTCCTACTGGATTGATACCGTGGTTCTCAAAAACTGAGGGAAATACTTATGCTACTTTGCCGCATCACCCTTTCCTCTTCAAGGGAAAACCAACGCAGTGCTCAAGAGGTAGCAAGAAGGATTTCTAGCGCCATTGCCGGGGAGATTCACGCCAAGTCAAGTCAGGATTTGACTCCCAACAATGATTCATTTCTGGCACGACTACCAAGTCAAGACATACCAAGTACCCATCACAAACTTTTATCCCTTGTATTACATTATTTTCCATTTGCCTCTCATTTTCCTCTCCCCCACTTCACCCTTGCCGTTTTATTCGCCCTCTCTCCCCGTTCCCCTTCTCTTTCCCTATTTGCCTCTTTTTGCCCGTTTCTTGTTTGCTTGTGTGTTGGATTGCTTGCTTGTCACGATGGCTCAAGATAATACTAAATTGTGTGACTTTGCCAATACCAACAACAATGATTTTCTTAGCACTCCGATTGCTCCTCTTACCGATGCTGAATCTTGTGAAATTAATGCTGCTTTGTTGAATCTTGTCTTGAAAGATCAATTCGCCAGCCTTCCTAGTGAAGATGCCACTACCCATCTAAACAACTTTGTTGATTCGTGTGATATGCAAAAGAAGAAAGATGTGGATAATGATATTGTTAAATTGAAGCTATTTCCGTTTTCGCTTAGAGATCATGCTAAAGCTTGGTTTTCGTCTTTGCCTAAAACTAGTATTGATTCATGGAATAAGTGCAAAGATGCTTTTATCTCTAAGTATTTTCCTCCCGCTAAGATCTTCTCTCATAGAAACGATATTATGAATTTTAAGCAACTTGATCATGAACATGTTGCACAATCTTGGGAGAGAATGAAATTAATGATACGTAATTGCCCTACACATGGTTTGAATCTTTGGATGATTATACAAAACTTTTATGCTGGATTTAATTTTGCTTCTAGAAATCTTTTATATTCGGCCGCGGGAGGTACTTTTATGGAAATCACTTTAGGATAAGCTACTAAACTCCTAGATAATATTATGGTTAATTATTCTCAATGGCACACCGAAAGATCTACTAATAAAAAAGTGCATGCAATTGAAGAGATTAATGTTTTAAGTGGAAAGATGGATGGACTTATGAAATTGTTTGCTAATAAGAGTGCTCCTACTGATCCTAATGATATGCCTTTGTCTACCTTGATTGAGAATAATAATGAATCTATGGATGTGAATTTTGTTGGTAGGAACAATTTTGGTAACAACACGTATAGAGGTAATTTTAATTCTAGGCCGTTTCCTAATAATTCCTCTAATAATTATGGTAATTCCTACAACAATTCCTATGGAAATTATAATAATATGCCCTCTGATTTTGAATCTAGTATTAAAGAATTTATTACTTCACAAAAGAGTTTCAATGCTTTGATTGAAGAAAAATTGCTTAAGATTAATGAGTTGGCTAGGAACGTTGATAGAATTTCTCTTGATGTTGATTCTTTGAAACTTAGATCTATTCCACCTAAGCATCATATCAGTGAGTCTCTCAAAGCCATGAGAATTTCCATTGAAGAGTGCAAAGAAAGAACCGCTAGGATGCGTGCTAAGAAAGATTACTTTGTGAAAGCGTGTTCTTCTAGTTTTCATGATAATAAAGATGAAGATCTAAAAGTTATTGATGTGTCCCCTATTAAATCTTTGTTTTGCAATATGAATCTTGATAATTATGGGGCTGAAGATGAGCCACCTTTACCTAGAAGGCGTTCCAAAAATTCGGAGTCTTTAGATCTTGATGCTAAAATTGTTAAAAGTGGGATTGAAGATGTCAAAACTTTAAATATCAATGAACCCACTATTCTGGATTTCAAGGAATTTAATTATGATAATTTCTATTTGATAGATTGTATTTCCTTGTTGCAATCCGTGCTAAATTCTCCTCATCCTTATAGTCAAAATAAAGATTTTACTAAACATATCGTTGATGCTTTGATGCAATCTTATGAAGAAAAACTTGAGTTGGAAGTTTCTATCCCTAGAAAACTTTATGATGAGTGGGAACCTACAATAAAAATAAAAATTAAAGATCATGAGTGCTATGCTTTGTGTGATTTGGGTGCTAGTGTTTCCATGATTCCAAAAACTTTGTGTGATTTGCTAGGTTTCCGTGATTTTGATGATTGTTCTTTAAACTTGCACCTTGCGGACTCCACTATTAAGAAACCTATGGGAAGAATTAATGATGTTCTTATAGTTGCAAATAGGAACTATGTGCCCGTAGATTTCATTGTTCTTGATATAGATTGCAATCCTTCATGTCCTATTATTCTTGGTAGACCTTTCCTTAGAACGATTGGTGCAATTATTGATATGAAGGAAGGGAATATTAAATTCCAATTTGCATTAAGGAATGGCATGGAACACTTCCCAAGAAAGAAAATTAAATTACCATATGAATCTATTATGAGAGCCACTTATGGATTGCCTACCAAAGATGGCAATACCTAGATCTATCTTCGCTTTTATGCCTAGCTAGGGCCGTTAAATGATAGCGCTTGTTGGGAGGCAACCCAATTTTATTTTTATTCCTTTATTTTTGCTCCTGTTTAGTAATAAATAATTTAGCTAGCCTCTGTTTTGGTTGTGTTTTTTGTGTTTAATTAGTGTTTTTGCCAAGTAGAACCGTTGGGAAGACTTGGGGAAAGTCTTTTTGATCTTGCTGTAAAAAATAGAAACTTTAGCGCTCACGAGAATCGCTGCCATTTTTATTTGGAAGGTGCTATTTAGTAATTATTTTTGCACATGATTAATAGATAAATTCCTCACGTCCAGAAATTTATTTTAGAATTTTTGGGGTTCCATAAGTTGCATTAGCTACAGATTACTACGGACTGTTCTATTTTTGACAGATTCTGTTTTTCTTGTATTGTTTGCTTATTTTGATGAATCTATGGCTAGTAAAAGAGTTTATAAAACATAGAGAAGTTGTAATACACTAGGTTTAACACCAATATAAATAAAGAATAAGTTCATTACAGTACCTTGAAGTGGTGTTTTGTTTTCTTTCGCTAACGGAGCTCACGAGATTTTCTATTTTGAGTTTTGTGTTGTGAAGTTTTCAAGTTTTGGGTAAAGATTTGATGGATTATGGAACAAAGAGTGGCAAGAGCCTAAGCTTGGGGATGCCCATGGAACCCCAAGGTAAAATTCAAGGACACCAAAAAGCCTAAGCTTGGGGATGCCTCGGAAGGCATCCCCTCTTTCGTCTTCGTCTATCGGTAACTTTACTTGGAGCTATTTTTTTATTCACCACATGATATGTGTTTTGCTTGGAGCGTCTTGTATGATTTGAGTCTTTGCTTTTTAGTTTACCACAATCATCCTTGCTGTACACACATTTTGAGAGAGACTCACATGATTTGAAATTTATTAGAATACTCTATGTGTTTCACTTATATCTTTTGAGATATATAGTTTTTGCTCTAGTGCTTCACTTATATCTTTTAGAGCACGGTGGTGGATTTGTTTATAGAAACTATTGTTCTCTCATGCTTCACTTATATTATTTTGAGAGTCCTATAGAACAACATGGAAATTGGCTATATTACAAAAAATTTCATAGAAGTGCATTGAATACTATGAGAAGTTTGATACTTGATAATTGTTTTGAGATATGGAGATGGTGATATTAGAGTCATGATAGTTGAGTGTGAATTTGAGAAATACTTGTGTTGAATTTTGTGATACGTCTCCAACGTATCTATAATTTTTTATTGCTCCATGCTATATTATCTTCTGTTTTGGATGTTTATGGGCTTTATTATAGACTTTTATATCATTTTTGGGACTAACCTATTAACCCAGAGCCCAGTGCCAGTTTCTGTTTTTACCTTGTTTTATGGTTTCGAAGAAAACGAAAATCAAACGGAGTCCAATTGACCTGAAACTTCACGGAACTCATTTTTGGAAAGAAAGAAGCCAGAAGACTTGAAGTGCACGTAAGGGAAGCTTCGAGGAGGCCACGAGGTAGGGGGCGCGCCCACCCCCCTAGGGCGCGCCCTCCACCCTCGTGGGCCCCTCGTGCCCCCACTGACGTACTTCTTCCGCCTATATATCTCCATATACCCTTAAAACATCAGGAAGCACAATAGATCGGGAGTTCCGCCGCCAGAAGCCTCCGTAGCCACCGAAAGCCAATCTAGACCCGTTCCGGCACCCTGCCGGAGGGGGCAATCCCTCTCTGGTGGCCATCTTCATCATCCCGGTGCTCTCCATGACGAGGAGGGAGTAGTTCTCCCTCGGTGCTGAGGGTATGTACCAGTAGCTATGTGTTTGATCTCTCTCTCTCTCTCTCGTGTTCTTGAGGTGATACGACCTTGATGTATCACGAGCTTTGCTATTATAGTTGGATCCTATGATGTTTCTCCCCCTCTACTCTCTTGTAATGAATTGAGTTTCCCCTTTGAAGTTATCTTATCGGATTGAGTCTTTAAAGATTTGAGAACACTTGATGTATGTCTTGCCGTGCGTATCTGTGGTGACAATGGGATACCACGTGATTCACTTGATCTATGTTTTGGTGATCAACTTGCGGGTTCCGCCCATGAACCTATGTATAGGGGTTGGCACACGTTCTCGTCGTGATTCTCCGGTAGAAACTTTGGGGGTACTATTTGAGGTTCTATGTGTTGGTTGAATAGATGAATCTGAGATTGTGTGATGCATATCGTATAATCATACCCACGGATACTTGAGGTGACATTGGAGTATCTAGGTGACATTAGGGTTTTGGTTAATTTGTGTCTTAAGGTGTTATTCTAGTACGAACTCTAGGGCTGTTTGTGACACTTATAGGAATAGCCCAACAGATTGATTGGAAAGAATAACTTTGAGGTGGTTTCGTACCCTACCATAATCTCTTCGTTTGTTCTCCGCTATTAGTGACTTTGGAGTGACTCTTTTTTGCATGTTGATGGATAGTTATGTGATCCAATTATGTTAGTATTGTTGAGGGAACTTGCACTAGCGAAAGTATGAACCCTAGGCCTTATTTCCACGCATTGCAATACCGTTTACGCTCACTTTTATCATTAGTTACCTTGCTGTTTTTATATTTTCAGATTACAAAAACCTTTATCTACCATCCATATTGCACTTGTATCACCATTTCTTCGCCGAACTAGTGCACCTATACAATCTACCATTGTATTGGGTGTGTTGGGGACACAGGAGACTCTTTGTTATTTGGTTGCAGGGTTGCTTGAGAGAGACCATCTTCATCCTACGCCTCCTACCGATTGATAAACCTTAGGTCATCCACTTGAGGGAAATTTGCTATTGTCCTACAAACCTCTGCACTTGGAGGCCCAACAACGTCTACAAGAAGAAGGTTGTGTAGTAGACATCAGTTTGTGATTCCCGTAGTATGCACGTATGGTGAACCGTTATGTGATGAAGTCGGAGCATGATTTATTTGATTGTCTTCCTTATGAGTGGCGGTCGGGGACGAGCGATGGTCTTTTCCTACCAATCTATCCCCCTAGGAGCATGCGCGTAGTGCTTGGTTTTGATGACTTGTAGATTTTTGCAATAAGTATGTGAGTTCTTTATGACTAATGTTGAGTCCATGGATTATACGCACTCTCACCCTTCCACCATTGCTAGCCTCTTCGGTACCGTGCATTGCCCTTTCTCACCTTGAGAGTTGGTGCAAACTTCGCCGGTGCATCCAAACCTCGTGATATGATACGCTCTATCACAGATAAGCCTCCTTATATCTTCCTCAAAACAGCCACCATACCTACCTATCATGGCATTTCCATAGCCATTCCGAGATATATTGCCATGCAACTTTCCACCGTTCCATTTATTATGACACGCTCCATCATTGTCATATTGCTTTGCATGATCATGTATTTGACATTGTATTTGTGGCAAAGCCACCGTTCATAATTCTTTCATACATGTCACTCATGAGTCATTGCATATCCCGGTACACCGCCGGAGACATTCATATAGAGTCATATCTTGTTCTAAGTATTGAGTTGTAATTCTTGAGTTGTAAGAAAATAAAAGTGTGATGATCATCATTATTAGAGCATTGTCCTAAGTGAGGAAAGTATGTTGGATACTATTATCCCCCCACAAGTCGGGATGAGACTCCGGACAAAAAAAGCGGCCAAAAATTAAAAAAAGAAAGAAGGCCCAAATAAAAAACATAAAAATAAATGAGAGAAAAAGAGAGAAGGGACAATGCTACTATCCTTTTTCCACACTTGTGCTTCAAACTAGCACCATGTTCTTCATATAGAGAGTCTCCTATGATATCACTTTCATATACTAGTGGGAATTTTTCATTATAGAACTTGGCTTGTATATTCCAATGATGGGCTTCCTCAAAATGCCCTAGGTCTTCGTGAGCAAGCAAGTTGGATGCACACCCACTTAGTTTCTTTTGTTGAGCTTTCATATACTTATAGCTCTAGTGCATCCGTTGCATGGCAATCCCTACTCACTCACATTGATATCTATTAATGGGCATCTCCATAGCCCGTTGATACGCCTAGTTGATGTGAGACTATCTTCTCCTTTTTGTCTTCTCCACAACCACCATTCTATTCCACCATAGTGCTATATCCATGGCTCACGCTCATATATTGCATAAAAGTTTGACAACATCAAAAGTATGAAACAATTGCTTGGCTTGTCATCGGGGTTGTGCATGATTTAAATATTTTGTGTGGTGAAGATAGAGCATAGCCAGACTATATGATTTTGTAGGGATAACTTTCTTTGGCCATGTTATTTTGAAAAGACATAATTGCTTAGTTAGTATGCTTGAAGTATTATTATTTTATGTCAATATTAAACTTTTATCTTGAATCTTTCGGATCTGAACATTCATTCCACAATAAAGAAAAATTACATTGAGAAATATGTTAGAAAGCATTCCACATCAAAAATTCTTCTTTTATCATTTACCTACTCAAGGATGAGCAGGAATTAAGCTTGGGGATGCTTGATACGTCTCCAACATATCTATAATTTTTGATTGCTCCATGCTATCATATTATCTATTTTGGATGTTAATGGGCTTTATTTTACACTTTTATATCATTTTTGGGACTAACCTACTAACGGGAGGCCCAATCCAAATTGCTGTTTTTTTTGCCTATTTTAGGGTTTCGAAGAAAAGGAATATCAAACGGAGTCCAAATGGAATGAAACCTTCGGGAACATGATTTTCTCAACAAATGTGATCCAGGAGACTTGGAGTGGGCGTCAAGACACAAGGGAGGAAGGCATGGGGCAGGGGGTGCGCCTACCCCCTGGGCACGCCCTCCACCCTCGTGGGCCCTCCGTTGCTCCACCGACGTACTTCTTCCTCCTATATATATCCACGTACCCCCCAAACATCCAGGAGCACCACGAAAACCTAATTCCACCGCCGCAACCTTCTGTACCCGAGAGATCCCATCTTGGGGCCTTTTCTGGAGCTCCGCCGGAGGGGGCATTGATCACGGAGGGCCTCGACATCAACTCCATGGCCTCTCCGGTGATGTGTGAGTAGTTTACTTTAGACCTACGGGTCCATAGTTATTAGCTAGATTGATCTTCTTGCAATGGGAGAAGTGCGTAGCTTTGGGTTCAATCTTGCGGTGCTCGGTCCCAGTGACAGAAAGGGAACCGACACATATTGTATTTTTGCCATTGAGGGTAAAAGATGGGGTTTATATCATATTGCATGAGTTTATCCCTCTAAATCATGTCATCTTCCTTAAAGCATTACTCTGTTCTTATGAACTTAATACTCTAGATGCATGCTGGATAGCGGTCGATGTGTGGAGTAATAGTAGTAGATGCAGAATCGTTTCAGTCTACTTGTCTCGGACATGATGCCTATATACATGATCATACCTAGATATTCTCATAACTATGCTCAATTCTATCAATTGCTCGACAGTAATTCGTTTACCCACCGTAATACTTATGCTCTTGAGAGAAGCCACTAGTGAAACCTATGGCCCCCGGGTCTATCTTCCATCATATTAATCTTCCAACACTTAGTTATTTCGTTTGCGGTTTATTTTACTTTGCATCTTTATTTCTCTTTATCATAAAAATACCAAAAATATTATCTTATCATATCTATCAGATCTCACTCTCGTAAGTGACCGTGAAGGGCTTGGCAACCCCTTTATCGCGTTGGTTGCGAGGTTCTTAATTGTTTGTGTAGGTGTGTGGGACTTGAGCGTGATCTCCTACTGGATTGATACCTTGGTTCTCAAAAACTGAGGGAAATACTTACGCTACTTTGATACATCACCCTTTCCTCTTCAAGGGAAAACCAACGTAGTGCTCAAGAGGTAGCACGCATGCATGCAAGGGTATATTAATGTCCTTGGTTGCTAGTATGAGGCAAACCCCATCAATTTTGCCTCAATTAGCATTATTGGCCTTTTGCAAATTGTAATTTTGATATACTAGCCTGGTGTACAAAAAAATGGAGGTAGTAACTATTTGATTTCCTTCCCCATTGCGGTGACGTCGACGATATCTCGAACGTTGTGGTTTGGCGAAGTGCGTTCGATGAAGAACACCATTGAGGGAGACCACGGTAAGTCATTTGCAAGTGCCGCCTGCAAGCCGAGACAACCGCCTTATTTTCATCCAGGAAGTCCGTTGAACCAAAGGACGCGTAAATGTACTAGTACTACTAGTACACTATAGCGTCGTCTGTCCAGCTTAGTGACATGAAGTGGTTTCTCGAAGAGGATGATGGAGAAGCGGAGTCAATGAAGAGTGAAATGATGGTTGCTTCATCCGTGCTTCGTGATTTGACACCTCACTGCTTTGTGATTTGTGATAGAAGGGACAGGGGAGAAGAATCTTGGTACGTCTCCAACGTATCTATAATTTTTGATTGTTCCATGCTATTATATTATCTGTTTTGGATGTTAATGGACTTTATTTTACACTTTTATATTATTTTTGGGACTAACCTATTAACCGGAGGCCCAGCCCAAATTGTTGTTTTTTGCCTATTTCAGTGTTTCGTAGAAAAGGAATATCAAACAGAGTCCAAACGGAATGAAACCTTCGGGGACGTGATTTTTGGAACAAACGTGATCCAGGGGACTTGGAGTGGACGTTAACACTACAAAAAAGACACATCCGTGACATTTTGGGCCGAACGATTTTTTTCTCTCAAGTGGATGAGGTTTGTAGGACAGTAGCAAATTTCTCTCAAGTGGATGACCTAAGGTTTATCAATCCGTAGGAGGCGTAGGATGAAGATGGTCTCTCTCAAGCAACCCTGCAACTAAATAACAAGAGTCTCTTGTGTCCCCAACACACCCAATACAATGGTAAATTGTATAGGTGCACTAGTTCGGCGAAGAGATGGTGATACAAGTGGTATATGGATGATAGATAATAGGTTTTGTAATCTGAAAATATAAAAACAGCAAGGTAACAAGTGATAAAAGTGAGCGTAAACGGTATCGCAATGTGTGGAAATAAGGCCTAGGGTTCATACTTTCACTAGTGTAAGTCCTCTCAACAATACTAACATAATTGGATCACATAACTATCCCTCAACATCCGACAAAGAGTCACTCCAAAGTCATTAATAGCGGAGAACGAACGAAGAGATTATGGTAGGGTACGAAACCACCTCAAAGTTATTCTTTCCAATCAATCCGTTGGGCTATTCCTATAAGTGTCACAAACAGCCCTAGAGTTCGTACTAGAATAACACCTTAAGACACAAATCAACCAAAACCCTAATGTCACCTAGATACTCCAATGTCACCTCAAGTATCCGTGGGTATGATTATACGATATCCATCACATAATCTCAGATTCATCTATTCAACCAACACAAAGGACCTCAAAGAGTGCCCCAAAGTTCTACCGGAGAATCACGATGAAAACGTGTGCCAACCCCTATGCATAGGTTCCCAATGTCACGAAACCCACAAGTTGATCACCAAGACATACATCAAGTGGCACGTGATATCCCATTGTCACCACAGATACGCACAGCAAGACATACATCAAGTGTTCTCAAATCTTTAAAGACTCAATCCAATAAGATTACTTCAAAGGGGAAACTCGATTCATTACAAGAGAGAAGAGGGGGAGGAGAAACATAAGATCCAACTATAATAGCAAAGCTCGCGATACATCAAGATCATGCCAAATCAAGAACACGAGAGAGAGAGAGAGAGATCAAACACATAGCTACTGGTACATACCCTCAGCCCCAAGGGAGAACTACTCCCTCCTCGTCATGGAGAGCACCGGGATGATCAAGATGGCCACTGGAGAAGGATTGCCCCCTACGGCAGGGTGCCGAAACGGGTCTAGATTGGTTTTTGGTGGCTACGGAGGCTTCTGGCAGCGGAACTCCCGATCTAATCTTCGTTCTGGAAGTTTTAGGGTATATGGAGTTATATAGGCAGAAGAAGCACGTCAGGGGAGCCACGAGGGCCCCACGAGGCAGGGGGCGCCCCCCCTACGCTCATGAGCTCCTCCTTCCTTCCTTGACATGGAGTCCAAGTCCATCGGGTGGCTTTCGTTCCAAAAATAACTTCTCTAGTTGATTTCGTTCCATTTCGACTCCGTCTGATATTCCTTTTCTTCAAAACACTGAAATAGGCATAAAACAGCAAATCTGGGCTGGGCCTCCGGTTAATAGGTTAGTCCCGAAAGTAATATAAAAGTGGATAATAAAGCCCAATATTGCCCAAAACAGTAGATAATATAGCATGGAGCAATCAAAAATTATAGATACGTTGGAGACGTATCAAGCATCTCCAAACTTAATTTCTGCTCGTCCTCGAGTAGGTAAATGATAAAAAAGATAATTTTTGATGTGGAATTCTAGTTGGCATAATTTCAATGTAATTCTTCTTACTTGTGATATGAATATTCAGATCCGAAAGATTCAAGACAAAAGTTCATATTGACATAAAAATAATAATACTTCAAGCATACTAACTAAGCAATTATGTCTCTTCAAAATAGCATGGACAAAGAAAGTTATCCCTACAAAATCATATAGTCTGGCTATGCTCCATCTTCACCACACAACATATTTAAATCATGCACAACCCCGATGACAAGCCAAGCAATTGTTTCATACTTTTGATGTTCTCAAACTTTTTCAATCTTCACGCAATACATGAGCGTGAGCCATGGATATAGCACTATGGTGGAATAGAATGGTGGTTGTGGAGAAGACAAAAAGGAGAAGATAGTCTCACATCAACTAGGTGTATCAACGGGCTATGGAGATGCCCATCAATAGATATCAATGTGAGTGAGTAGGGATTGCCATGCAACAGATGCACTAGAGCTATAAATGTATGAAAGCTCAACAAAGAAACTAGTGGGTGTGCATCCAACTCGCTTGCTCACAAAGACCTAGGGCATTTTGAGGAAGCCCATCATTGGAATATACAAGCCAAGTTCTATAATGAAAGATTCCCACTAGTATATGAAAGTGACAACATAGGAGACTCTCTATCACGAAGATCATGGTGCTACTTTGAAGCACAAGTGTGGTAAAAGGATAGTAGCATTGCCCCCTTTTTATTTGGCCTTTCTTTTTTTTATTTGGCCTTTCCTCTTTTTTTTATTTGGCCTTTTTTGGGGACAATGCTCTATTAATGATGATCATCACACTTCTATTTATTTACAACTCAATGATTACAACTCGATACTGGAACAAAGTATGACTCTATATGGATGCCTCCGGCGGTGTACAGGGATATGAAATGAATCAAGAGTGACAAGTATGAAAATTATGAACGGTGGCTTTGCCACAAATACAATGTCAACTACATGATCATGCTAAGCAATATGACAATGATGAAACGTGTCATAATAAACGGAATGGTGGAAAGTTGCATGGCAATATATCTCGGAATGGCTATGGAAATGCCATAATAGGTAGGTATGGTGGCTATTTTGAGGAAGGTATATGGTGGGTTTATGGTACCGGCGAAAGTTGC
Source organism: Triticum urartu (assembly GCF_056163025.1). NCBI lineage: Eukaryota > Viridiplantae > Streptophyta > Magnoliopsida > Poales > Poaceae > Triticum > Triticum urartu. The sequence continues at coordinate 60,901,351 of NC_141874.1, read as the reverse complement.
GCGGTACTAGAGAGGCTAGGAATGGTGGAAGGGTGAGAGTGCGTATAATCCATGGACTCAACATTAGTCATAAAGAACTCACATACTTATTGCAAAAATCTATTAGTTATCGAAACAAAGTACTACGCGCATGCTCCTAGGGGGATAGATTGGTAGGAAAAGACCATCGCTCGTCCCCGACCGCCACTCATAAGGAAGGCAATCAATAAATAAATCATGCTCCGACTTCATCACATAACGGTTCACCATACATGCATGCTATGGGAATCACAAACTTCAACACAAGTATTTCTCAAATTCACAACTACTCAACTAGCATGACTAATATTACCATCCTCATATCTGAAAACAATCATGAAGTATCAAACTTCTCTTAGTATTCAACACACTCATAAGAGAATTTTATTATTCTTGAATACCTAGCATATTAGGATTTTAAGCAAATTACCATACTATTTAAGACTCTCAAAATAATCTAAGTGAAGCATGAGAGTTCATCTATTTCTTCAAAATAAAACTACCACCATGCTCTAAAAGACATAAGTGAAGTACTAGAGAAAATGACAAACTACTCCGAGAGATTTAAGTGAAGATCAATGAGTAGTCGAATAATTATGCAACTATGTGAAGACTCTCTAAAATTTAATAATTTCAGATCTTGGTATTCTATTCAAACAGCATGCAAAGCAAAATAAAATGACATCTAAGAATGACAAACATCATGTGAAGAAGTAAAAACTTAGGATCAACTGATACTAACCGATAGTTGTTGAAGAAGAAAGGTGGGATGCCAACCGGGGCATCCCCAAGCTTAGATGCTTGAGACTTCTTGAAATATTATCATGGGGTGCCTTGGGCATCCCCAAGCTTGAGCTTTTGTGTCTCCTTAATTCCTCTCATATCACGGTCTCCCTAAATCTCAAAAGCTTCATCCACACAAAACTCAACAAGGACTCATGAGATAAGTTAGTATAAACCATTGCAAAAACCTTATCATATTCTACTGTAGCAAATCACTAAAATTACTATTAAACATTTCATACTAAATTCCTCTGCATATTTAATAGTCCTATCCTCAAATAGAATCATTAAAGAAGCAGACATATGCAAACAATGCAAACATAACAGCAATCTTCCTAAACAGGATAGTCTGTAAGGAATGCTGCAACATCCGTACTTCCCTAGCTCCAAAAATTATGAAATAAAATTATCACTAGAGTAAATTTATCAGAGCTTAATATGCAAAAGGTTTCAACATTTTATCACATTCTTACTTTTCTAGGGAATTATTGCAACAGCGGTAAACTTTCTGTTTTCAAACAGCAACATGTATACTTGTAACATAGGCATAGTAAAGGATATCAATGCCACTTTTATTGAAATAAAAGATGCAAGACAATGTTCTAAATAACAGAAAGCAAATACTAACAAAATAAATTGACGCTCCAAGCAAAACACATATCATGTGGCGAATAAAAATATAGCTCCAAGTAAAGTTACCGATGAACAAAGACAAAAGAGGGGATGCCTTCCGGGGCATCCCCAAGCTTAGGCTCTTGGTTGTCCTTAAATATTACCTTGGGGTTCCTTGGGCATCCCCAATCTTAGACTCTTGCCACTCCTTATTCCATAGTCCAACGAATCCTTACCCAAAACTTGAAAACTTCACAACACAAAACTTAACAAAAAACTCGTAAGCTCCGTTAGTACAAGAAAATAAATCACCACTTCAAGGTACTGTAATGAACTAATTATTTATATATATTGGTGTTAAAACTACTGTATTCCAACTTCTCTATGGTTTATAAAATATTTTACTAGCCATAGATTCATCAAAATAAGTAAACAACACATGAAAAACAGAATCTGTCAAAAACAGAACAGTCTGTAGTAATCTGGATCAAACGTATACTTATTGAACTCATAAAATTCTCAAATAAATTTCTGTACCTGAGGAATTTATCTATTAATCATCTTCAAAAAGAATTAACTAAATATCACTCTCCAAACAAAAATGGCAGCAGTTCTCGTGAGCGCTAAAGTTTCTGTTTTTTACAGCATGATCAACAAGACTTTCCCCAAGTTTTCGCAAAGGTTCTACTTGGCACAAACACTAATTAAAAGCATAAAACCACATATAAACAGAGGCTAGATGAATTATTTATTACTAAACAGGAACAAAAATCAAGGAACAAAAATAAAGTTGGGTTGCCTCCCAACAAGCGCTATCGTTTAACGCCCCTAGCTAGGCACGATGATTTCAATGATGCTCACATAAAGGATAAGAATTGAAACATAAAGGGAGCATCATGAAGAATATGACTAGCACATTTAAGTCTAACATACTTCCTATGCATAGGGATTTTGTGAGCAAACAACATGTGGGAACAATAATCAACTTGCATAGGACGGTAAAACAAGCATAACTTCAAAACTTTTAAGCACATAGAGAGGAAACTTGATATTATTGCAATTCCTACAAGCATATATTCCTCCCTCATAATAATTTTCAGTAGCATCATGAATGAATTCAACAATATAACCATCACCTAAAGCATTCCTTTCATGATCTACAAGCATAGAAAATTTACTACTCTCCACATAAGCAAAATTCTTCTCATTCGGGATAGTGGGAGTATCATATGAGACTTGAATATTATAAATTGTTTCCACATTAAAATAGTATTGTTCAGAAAAGGGGTAACCATAATCATGACAAGTTTTATAAATATAATCCTCACTACTTTTTATAGCATATGTATCATCACAATAATTATCATAAGTAGAAGGCATGTTATTATCATTATGAATTTGCATATGAAAACTTGGGAGACTAAAAATATAATCTTCATTAAGCGTAGCATCCCCAAGCTTGGAACAAACATTAATTGCAACAAATATATTCTCAAATATGTCATCCTCATCAAACATAGCTTCCCCAAGCTTGGGCCTTTTCGTATCATAAGCATAATCACTCTCACCATTAATAGCATGGATAGCACCAATAGTATAGCAATTATTATATTATTCCAAGCAAGTGCCAAAAAGATTTTCAAGATCATAAAAAGTATCATTATCTTCCACAATTATATTTTCATGAGGCACAATAGTAATAGGAGCAGCATTATTTGAGAGAGATATCTTTTTACCTCTCTTGTTTTTTCTTTTCTTCTTCTTCACCACATCATGTGTGGGTTTAATCCTCTTTTTGGAGCTCCTTATTAATGAGATTGGTTGAATAGGAGGCTCCTCCTCGTTACCTGATTCATCATAAGAAATAATAGGAGGGTATTGGGAAGCCTCTTCCCTTTCTTTAGTATTCTCTTCATCTTCTATTTGTTTTCTTTTCTTTATGTAATTGGCAATATAAGGATTTTCAATACAATTCACCGCACAATACATATAAATTTTCTCTAGATCAAAACCAAGAAGTTTATCAAGATTAAATTTTGGAATACCCTCAGTTATATGTTTCATTTCTTCATAACCGAAGAGCAAACTAAGTTCATTATGATGTGCAAGGGAAATCAAGTCATCACAATTTTTGGACACAATACGGTCATGAAACAATTTGCATTTGATATTTAAATGACCATGTTCATTGCAAAGTTTGCAAGTATGGGTAAGATATCTTAAATTTTCAGCACATTCATCTAGCTCTTCTTGCAACAATTTGGTTTCTAAGTACTTATGCCTCTTGCAATATCTATCTTCCCTATTTGGTGTGTACTTGCAAACCCAGTCTACTCCACAAAAATTGACATGTTTATAGGAGGCACTTTCATCATAACTAGTGCAATCATCATTAGCATCATGGATATCCAAAGAATTCGTACTAACAACATTGCAATCATGCTGATCATTCAAATGTTTAGTGCCAAACATTTTATAGATTTCTTATTCTAGCACTTGAGCACAATTTTCCTTTCCATCATACTCACGAAAGATATTAAAAAGGTGAAGCGTATGAGACAAACTCAATTCCATTTTTTATAGTTTTTCTTTTATAAACTAAACTAGTGATAAAAACAAGAAAGTAAAAGACCTGATTGCAAGATCTAAAGATATACCTTCAAGCACTCACCTCCCCGGCAACGGCGCCAGAAAAGAGCTTGATGTCTACTACACAACCTTCTTCTTGTAGACGTTGTTGGGCCTCCAAGTGCAGAGGTTTGTAGGACAGTAGCAAATTTCCCTCATGTGGATGACCTAAGGTTTATCAATTTGTAGGAGGCGTAGGATGAAGATGGTCTCTCTCAAGCAACCCTGCAACCAAATAACAAAGATTCTCTTGTGTCCCCAACACACCCAATACAATGGTAAATTGTATAGGTGCACTAGTTCGGCGAAGAGATGGTGATACAAGTGGTATATGGATGATAGATAATAGGTATTGTAATCTGAAAATATAAAAACAGCAAGGTAACAAGTGATAAAAGTGAGCGTAAACGGTATCACAATGTGTGGAAATAAGGCCTAGGGTTCATACTTTCACTAGTGTAAGTCCTCTCAACAATACTAACATAATTGGATCACATAACTATCCCTCAACATGTGACAAAGAGTCACTCCAAAGTCACTAATAGCAGAGAACGAACGAAGAGATTATGGTAGGGTACGAAACCACCTCAAAGTTATTCTTTCCAATCAATCCGTTGGGCTATTCCTATAAGTGTCACAAACAGCCCTAGAGTTCGTACTAGAATAACACCTTAAGACACAAATCAACCAAAACCCTAATGTCACCTAGATACTCCAATATCACCTCAAGTATCCGTGGGTATGATTATACGATATGCATCACACAATCTCAGATTCATCTATTCAACCAACACAAAGGACCTCAAAGAGTGCCCCAAAGTTCTACCGGAGAATCACGACGAAAACGTGTGCCAACCCCTATGCATAGGTTCCCAATGTCACGAAACCCGCAAGTTGATCACCAAGACATACATCAAGTGGCACGTGATATCCCATTGTCACCACAGATACGCACGACAAGACATACATCAAGTGTTCTCAAATCTTTAAAGACTCAATCCGATAAGATTACTTCAAAGGGGAAACTCGATTCATTACAAGAGAGAAGAGGGGGAGGAGAAACATAAGATCCAACTATAATAGCAAAGCTCGCGATACATCAAGATCGTGTTAAATCAAGAACACGAGAGAGAGAGATCAAACACATAGCTACTGGTACATACCCTCAGCCCCGAGGGAGAACTACTCCCTCCTCGTCATGGAGAGCACCGGGATGATGAAGATGGCCACCGGAGAAGGATTGCCCCCTCCGGCAGGGTGCCGGAACGGGTCTAGATTAGTTTTTGGTGGCTACGGAGGCTTTTGGCGGCGGAACTCCCGATCTAATCTTCGTTCTGGAAGTTTTAGGGTATATAGAGTTATATAGGCAGAAGAAGCACGTCAGGGGAGCCACGAGGGCCCCACGAGGCAGGGGGGCGCGCCCCAGGGGGGTGGGCGAGTCCCCTACCCTCGTGAGCTCCTCCTTCCTTCCTTGACGTGGGGTCCAAGTCCATCGGGTGGCTTTCGTTCTGAAAATAACTTCTCTAGTTGATTTCGTTCCATTTCGACTCCGTCTGATATTCCTTTTCTTCAAAACACTGAAATAGGCATAAAACAGCAAATCTGGGCTGGGCCTCCGGTTAATAGGTTAGTCCCGAAAGTAATATAAAAGTGGATAATAAAGCCCAATATTGCCCAAAACAGTAGATAATATAGCATGGAGCAATAAAAAATTATAGATACGTTGGAGACGTATCACTGCATGACATTCTTTGGGCCGTCCATGATGGAAAAAACCGTGGTAGAAGCGTTGGCGAGGAAAATTTTGGGGAGTTCCCGATTACGGTGGGAGGTCGGGGCCGAGCGATGCGCGTTTCTCTCGTACACGTATGCGCGTGTGTGTGAGGCGTTGGCTCTAACTGAACCCGAGCGAGGCGTTGGGCTCTAACTGAACCCGAGCGATCGATCGATGGCTGTTAACTGAACCCGATCGAGCGATTCCTTTGCTACTGCTGCTAACTGAAGCCGATCGATGCTGCCTCTGGGATGAACAGTGAGCGTTGCGGGAGGGGTTGGATGAATAGTGAGCGGTGGCGTTGCCTCTGGATGAACAGGACCCCGTGGTGTGGTGGAGGGCTGGATGAACAGTAGACGGTGGAGGGGTGCCCGTGGAGGGGTGGTTGAACAGGACCCCGTGGTGTGGAGGGCTGGATGAGCAGTAGATTGTGGAGGGGTGCCCGTGGAGGGGTGGTTGAAAAGTAGCCGGTGCGGTAGCGCGCGGTGGAGGCTGGATGAACAGGAGCCTGTGGAGGTTGGAGGAGGTCGACGGTAGCCCGTGGAGGCTGGAGGAGGTCGACGGTGGAGATGAACAGTATCGCGTGGAGTCCCGTTTTGCAGTACGCCACACCCCTCCCGATGAACAGGACCCCCGTTTCGACCGTAGGAGGTCCGTTTCGTCTGTTTTGCGGTACGCCACACCCTTCCCGATCAACAGGACCCCCGTTTCGACTGTAGGAGGTCCGTTTCGTCTGTTTTGCGGTACGCCACACCCCTCCCGATCAATAGGACCCCCGTTTCGACCGTAGGAGGTATGTTCCTCCGTTTTGCAGTACGCCAGACCCCTCCCGATCAACATGACCCTGTTCCGAACGTAGGAGGTCCGTTTCCTCCGTTGTGCGGTACGCCATGCCTCGTTTCCATCGCCTGTTCCATCCAAGCCCTCCCGATGAACACGACCACGCATTCCGTTCCGACCTAGCCGGTTGGCTCCCACGTGTTCCGCTGCCTCCCGATGAACACAACGCATTCCGTTGCCTCCCCATGAACACGACGACGACGCTGTTCTCCGTTCCGACCCAGCCATGTACACGAGCCCTGGCCGTACGTATGCGCGAGTAGGCGTTCGAGACCCTGCCCGTATGTACACATACGTGGCCATATTTTCTTTCTTGCACCCTGGCCGCTGTACGTACGTGTACATGCTACGTGCGCGCCTCTACTACGACACATACGTGCCTCTACTACGACACGTGCGCGCCTCTACATCCACCAGTATATATGTACGTACACGTTCGCAACCAGAATGAGAACGCTACGTACGCTTCGACCAGGTGGGTCCCGACTATCAGGCACTTCCTTGCCTGCGAAGATGTAGCTGGTGGGTCCCAGCAGTCAGGGGGCGAATCGTTTTTTTGTTGCCCGGACGCACTTCCTTGCGTGCGAAGATGTAGCTGGTGGGTCCCAGCAGTCAGGGGCAAACGTTTTTTCGCGAAATACGGTGGCCCGTCCGGTGGGTCCCCGCTGTCAGGTGGAGGAATAATTATTTTGCACGTAATAAGGAGGCACTTCCTTACTGCGGCCGTGGACCCAGCTGTCAGCCTCTCCATGTACAGTCCACGTCCGATGGAAGTCGTTCCTTGACCACGTTGACCACGCCGCACCGAGAGCACCAGGGCGGTGGACGACGGCGAGGCCTAGGAAGGGGACGACGCAGAGCCGGGGAAGACGCTGCAGTGGATGCCCACGCGTAGAGGAGTACGAGGGTTCACTGGTTCGCTGCGGTGTGAGGCTGCCGTCGCCGCAGAATAACAGGGGGTGTGGGTGAGTAGAGGGATGGCCTGGCCAGCGGTGGGAGTAGTAGGGGGCGGTGAGACCTCCTCCGGATCGCAGCCGGCCACAGGAGGCAGGAGCACCAGGCACGACCGGCGCTGGTTTGGGCGGCTGGAGCAAGAAGACCAGAGGTTGAAGAAGCACTACGGCCGTTGGATGGACATCGTACGGTCACTGGAGCTAGAATCGTGCATATTGACTAAGTTGACAAATCCCTCCGTCCCCGTTAACTTAGTAGGCCCACAAGTCAGCCTGCCACTATACTGGGTCCCAGCTAACAGGGGGAGTATTCATTTTTTTGTGCATAATAAGGAGGCACTTCCTTGCTGTGAAGATATAACTGGTGGGTCTGAGCTGTCAGCGGCGGTAACATTTTTTTCGTGAAATATAGAGGCCCTTTCGGTGGGTCCCTGATGTCAGGTGGAGGAATCATTATTTTGCGCGTAATAAGGAGGCATTTCCTGGCGTGCGGCTGTGGACCCAGCTGTCGGCCTCTTGACGTACAATCCACTTCAGATGCATGTCGTTCGTTGACCACGTTAACCAGGCCGCACCGAGAGCACCACGGCGGTGGACGACGGCGAGGCCTAGGAAGGGAACGACACGGAGGCAGGGAAGACTCGACAGTTGTTTCCCACGCGGAGGGGAGTACGACTATACGAGGGTTTACTGGTTCGTCTGCCGTCGCCGGAGAATAACAGCAGGTGTGGGTGAGTAGAGGGATGGCTAGGCCAGCGATGGGAGTACGGTGGGGCAGTGAGGCCTGCGCGGCAGCACAGCCGGCCGCGGGGAGGAGGGAGCAGGCAGTCCCGCCGGCGCTTGTTTGAGCGGCTGGAGCAGTAAGAGCAGAGATTGAAGAAGCACGACGGCCGTTCGATGGACATCCAACAGTCACTGCTTGTGCGTCAACCTTTTTTAGGAAAGCCTCAAATCTGTGGAAAACAACATACAACCCATCTGCCATTATTTCTAATAATTTACAGCCCATTTGCTAATTCTTAAGGTTTTTTGGAGCCCATATTCTTTTTGTTAGCATTACAACCCATATTGTAACAAATTCTCCACGCATAAAAGTTAATGTAATTTAAAATATCAAAATGAAAAAAAAATATTTGAAACTAATTGCCGGTTTGATGTGTTTTAAAGATATACAACCCATTTCTCATTACTCATGGGCCATTTTCTTGGTCAGCCGAATGAAAGCTCTCCTCGTCTTTAAGGATTTGCAGCCCAAGAGGCCTGACAAAGCGACTTACTTGGCAAATCACAAAAAAACTGGGCTGTGGCCGTGGACCCAGCTGTCAGCCTCTCCACGTACAGTACTCTTCCGATGGAAGTCGTTCCTTGACCACGTTGACCACGCCGCGTGGAGAGCACCACGACGGTGGACGACAGCGAGGCCTAGGAAGGGGATGACGCGGAGCCGGGGAAGACGCGACAGTGGAAGCCCGCGCGGAGAGGAGTACGAGGGTTGTCACAGCCCTAGAGTTTGATTGCAATTAGTTTCATAAGCATTCATGTCATCATGTTTAAATTTAATAAATTTGAAATGGGGATTGATAAACCCTAGCACAAATGCAATTCAAATAGGTTCAACCAAAATATTTTCAATGACCTCAAAATATCCTTTTAAAATGTTCATGATTTATGGAAAAAGGTGAAAGCCTCTACCAGAGATGATGCATATTTTTCCATGACATTTTGGTCATTGAATTAAATCATTATGGTATTTGAGTTGGAGTTTAAAAGTTACCATTAAATATTGGTTGCTCCAAATATTCTGAAATTTATTGTGTGGTTTGAAAATAATTCAAATATTCCTCAAAAAAATTTACAGAATTAACCAAAGTGTTTTGGTTGGTATTTTATTTGCAAACATAAAGCAGAAAAATAGAAAACATAATAAATTAGAAAAGGACAGAGAGAGAAGCCCAGCCACTTACCTGGACCTGGCCCAGTTGGCCCAGCTCACCAACCTACCCTGCCAGTCGTCTCCTAGCTTCTTCCAGGAGGACGACGCCGTGTCGACGCGCGCGCAACCGAGCTCCACCTCCTGCTTCCACCTCCTGCTTCCCCTTCGCCCTGTCCTCGCGCCACGGAGATGGCCATGAAGCCCCTCGCTCTCTGGTTCTCTCTCCCCTCGCTCCTCTGCTTCCCCTCCCTATGGCCGAGCGCTGCCGTCACCGTCGCTCATTGTTGCCATGGCCACCGGCCCTCCCTCGCCCGTCCAACATGCTCCAGAGATCCGCCACACCGTCCCCGTCAACTCCACCGAGCCACATGAGCTGGGAAGCACTGCAACGCCCTCGACGTCGTCGTCTTCTACCTCGGGCCACCAAGATCGCCGGCGCCGATTCGCGCCTCCCGGGTCGCCCCCAGCCCCGCCGTCTGCACCCTTCACCTCGCCGTGAGCTCTGGTCCCTTTCCCCCCTTCTCCCCTCGTCGTCCTCGTGTCACAGCGCAGTACCCCGCGAGCTCCCGCGCCGCCATCCGCCATGGCCAGAAGGCCCGTGCTCCTGAGATCTTCCCCTCACGGTCGAGCATAGCAACGCGCTCAGCGCGTCTCCAGGAGCTCAAAACACCCAACCGCTGCTCCTAACATGCTTTGAGGCGTCGTCTCGGTCGATGCCCGAACTCCGGCCGCCGCCTCGCTCGCCGCCGTTGCTATTTCCGACCACCTCATCCCCTCCCGCTTGCGAAGATGGATGCGGCCGAGCGCCCGCAACGAGTAGATGCCCTCCGTCGCGCGAATGGTCGCCGGAATAGAGCTTTCGACAAGCCACCGCCGTCCTGTAAGGTCGCCGGCGACTTGATCCGATGGTGCTGGTTAGATTAGGGCCTAATCACTGCTTAGTTAACCTCTTAGTCAATGACAAGTGGGCCCCGCCCTGCTAACAGCTCTAGTTTAGGTTAATTATAACCCTGCTAGTCAACTGAGTCAATGCCACGCGGGCCCCACGGGTCAGGTTTGACCTGAGCAGCCCCGTTGACCTGTTGAAGTCAGCATGAGGTCATGCTGACGCAATAAATGATTTTATGGATTATTTCTATTTTGGAAATTCCATAAAATTAGCAAAACTTCAAAAAATCATAGAAATTAAACCGTAACTCCAAATGAAATAATTTATATATGAAAAATTATCAAAAAAAATCCAAAGAATCTGTCTATGGCATTTTCATGCATGTTTGAACAAGTTAACCTCACTGAATAGGACAATTCATGATTATGGAATAAATGGTAATTAGTTTTGGAGTTGGAATTTGCTATAGGTTTGAATTCCACTTCAATGAATACGACTAACTGTTGCACTAGGTCAATTCAGTACTTTAATATGACATATCATTCATATGAATGTGCATTGCATTGATTGTGGTTCCTTTTGTGTTTGTCGGTGGTTGTTCCCTCGGTAGACGTTGTTCCGACGTTGTGATCGTTGACACCGATGAAGAACTATATTATCTTCAGAAGTGCCAGGCAAGCAAAACCCCCTTGTTCATTCCGATACAATCCTACTCTCTTGCTTCTGCTCTCTTTTACTGCATTAGGACAACAACGATTCAACTGTTACATGCTGCGGTAGTTGAACCCCTTTCCTTTGCATGACCTTTCATTGCCATAATAAATAGATGAAACCCATTAGCATGAGTAGGAGTTGTTTGAGCCCTGGTGTGCCTACTCATTCATGCTTGTTTGCCATGCCTGCTATTGCTTAGAGTTGAGTCAGTTCTGATTCATCGGGGATGAATTGGAGGTGTGAGAACATGTCCTACTGTTGTGAGCTAAGCGTGTGAACACGATTTAGTAAAGGTATCGGTGAGAGGCCATGTAGGAGTACATGGTGGGTTGTCTCATTGAAGCCGTCCTTAGGAACTGAGTTCTGTGTTTGTGATCCATGAACAGCTACTACCACACATTGGAATGCTTAAGTGCCCCTCTCGACTTATTAATCAACCTGATCTCTGTCCAGGAGTTGCACCTAGTTTCTGGTGTTTGTAGGTTGTGTTAGTAGTCTACCAAGTGGCACCCAGTATAGGTGGGCTTGGGACAGACTAGGCACAGTGGCACGGTGTACCAAGTGGCACCCGGATGGTGGGCTTGGGAACCCTGCACACATCATTTGGGGCCGTGAGCGACACCCCGGCCGGATCTCCTTGCGGATGGAACCCGAATAGGCGATAAACCTGGACTAGAGACTTGTTGGTTAGTCAGGTCGTGGCCCGACTCCCTCGCCAGGCTTCCGCTTGAAGGTTACCGAGATACACGACATGTACATGGTGGTAAGTGGCGAGAGCGTGTGTGAAGAAGTACACCCCTGCAGGGTTAGCATTATCTATTCGAATAGCTGGACTCCACGGATATGGAAACTTGGACCCCTTGCATAGTTCATAGACAAGTGAAAGTGGATACTCTAAAATGCGCTAGATAAGCGTGAGTGCTATGGATGGCGTTTTCGCAGGGAGACGGGAGCGGATCCATAGTGGTGTATTGGTATGGTGAATTTGTGGACTCGTGTGCGCCACCTCAAAAGAGTTACTTGCAGTCGTAGTTCAGGTTATCCACCGAGTCAAAGCTGGCTTGCTACAGTTAACTCCACCACCCCTTTGTTGATACCAATGTAGATAGTTCTGATGTAAGTCTTGCTGGGTACATTTGTACTCACGTTTTCTTATTTTATGTTTTGCAGAGAGACTCCAGTCTCGCTAGTAGTTCCGTGTGGACTTCGACGTTTAGCTTGATACCTTAGCTACGATCTTGTGCCCTCGGCAGGATCTGATAGATAGTCAGGCTTCTCAGCCTTTTTCATTTGTAGAAGTCTGTACTCAGACATGTTAAGCTTCCGCTTGTGCTTTGACTTGTATGCTCTGAATGATGGGTCATGAGACCCATGTTTGTAATATCTTGGCTCCTCGGAGCCTAATGAATAAATACTCTGAGTCGTAGAGTCTTGTTGTGATGCCATGTTGTATTGCACATATTGAGCATATTGTGTGTATGATTGAAATGCTTGGTATGTGTGGGATCCGACAACCTAGTTGTTTGTCCTTGGTAGCCTCTCTTATGGGGAAATGTAGTCTTGTGCTTCCATGAGCCATAGTAGTCCGCTACAGCCCGGTTCACCGGAGTCCTGCTAGCCCAGCACTACTGCTCCGGAACACTTGACTGACCGGCATGTGATTCACTTCATTCCTGTGTCTGTCCCTTCGGGGAAATGTCACGCAGTGACATCCGCAGTCCTGCCTAGCCTGCTACAGCCCAGTTCACTGGAGTCCTGTTAGCCCAGTGCTACAGCCCGGATTCTCACGCTGCTGACCGACATGCTCGATGTTGATTCATGTATGCCTGTCCCCGTAAGTTAGTGCCACTTTGGGTTCACGACTAGTCATGTCGGCCCGGGTTCTCTCTCATATGGATGCTAGCGACACTATCATATACGTGAGCCAAAAGGCACAAACGGTCCCGGGCCATTGTAAGGCGACACCCGTGGGAATACCATGCGTGAGGCCGCAAAGTGATATGAGGTGTTACCGGCTAGATTGATGTGACTTGGAATCAGGGTCCTGACAGTGTTGGTATTAGAGCCTGACTGCCTGTAGGATTACCAAGCCAAGCTGGTCGAAGTCGTGTCTAGAAATGCTTTAGTTATATAAGGGAGTTGATTGCGGATGGGAACGTAAGGCTCTTTTTACTCCTTATCCTCATGACCTTCTGATCTGAGCCATCTTATCTTTTCTACGGGGTTAAGAACTAGGCTTCTCTTCTATCTCTCAGGATGACGTGTTACTAAACCGTAGTTGCCTAGGATTGTTGAGTTCAAGCCTCAGTTCAGTTCCTACTACTTCCATATGTTCATATCTGGCCTCAGAACCTTGATATTGTGATGTTGAGTGGTTTTGCCACCATTTTGCAGGATGTCTCAAATCATTTTGAGCATTTACAGCCGTTATGCTATCCGAGTCATCCTAGGTTTCTAAATAGTCCGATGCATTTGCAACTCCCTTCTTTCTGCTCCCGATGTTCCTTTGGGCCAGATTAACCACACTAACCAGTGGGTTGAGATACTCCATTGCCTCGACATATATGTTGGAGTTGCTATTATGACACTAGGGTGTCTTAGAGTTAGTAATCTAGCCATGTTTGGTGTTCCCAGTGTGATGATTCTGGCCACCATTCTCGAAAGCATCTCGTGATGTTATTTAGTTAGTAGGTATTCTACTACTGGGTTTTGAACCCGAGATTCACCCTACTTCATGTTGTTAGTATTTGCTAGTTCCCTTAAGATATTAGTAACCATGTGATAGTCCTCGAGGTCTATGGTATATCGTTCTTCCAATACCATGAGCCAATATGGCAGAAGTTATTTGAACCAAAAGATCACAATCAGAGTACTCTTGAGGAGTTCTCCATTCATAATTGTGACTCTGCCAGTCCTATCTCTCTGCATGGGTTATCCGGAAGAAACATGTTGAACTTGGTTCGACATACTAATCTATGCATCCACAACTCAGAAAGTTATATGTTCCTTTGAGTTGTCCCCCTTCAGTTATATTCCGACCTTCATCTATCAATTGATAGTCAAGAGTATGTGAGCATTCGTTCATCGGTGCCTATCATTCTTGTGGTCTGTTAAACCATTCTAGTTCAGAATGACTAGGAGAAACACACTCCAGTACCTCATCCATTTCTAGGATTGGGTCAAAGCAGTTGTATTTCGCAGATCCAATGCAATCAAGCTATTGGTCTGTTCTACCCTGAAGTATTATCCACTTTATGTCAGGAATGTCATGAGAATTGCACCTTCCCTTATGAATTCTTGACGTAGTGATACCTCTCGCCATCATTATTCATTCCTCGGTGTCGTGTTGTCGCAACCGGAATACCGACAAGTGAATCGTCATGTGTGAAATCAATACTCCTAGCAACCCTTTGCTTGGTAGTTAATGGACATTAATATCATTCTTAGTGTGCTGATTATTGAATCATCACCCTAAGGTTGATCGTGCTACCTAGTCCTTATTTCCTGGTGCACTCTTCGATCAACGGGTTAGGATTTTGCCAAACCCTTGCTCTTTTGATCATATCGTCTTGCCTTGAAAAGCAAGATTGTTCTCGAGCTTAGAGACATATCAGTGGTTCGTGATTTTCCGAATGTCTTCTCGGAAGTGTCACCAGGTTGTCCCCTGACTGTTATGTTGAGTTCGTGATCAAGTTGGTTTCTTGCAAACCAGCCATTCTCCAAGAATCTGTGTCGGTTACCCCCCCTGAGCTAGTTGGTTAAGCTAAACAATAACTTGGAGAGTTGGAAGATAAAAGCATGCCAGCTTAGTTCATCTCAAGGGATATATATGCGTGTGTTGAAGATAGATGATATCTTCATCGATTGGTCCCTGTGATCAGTTGTTGGACCTATTGTCGTATCAAAACTTTGATTTGAGTATGGGCTATCATCAAATCAAATCAAAACCAATGATGTTCATAATGTTGTCTTACTCATGGTTGATCCCTCGAGCATACACCATTATATCTTTTGGGTCTGACCAATGCTATCATCTTGTTCACATAGTTGTGGGATTCCATATATATGGAAACATGGATAAATTGTTGTTGAGCCCATCAACAACATCCTTATCCTTTCCATGAATTATGTTGAACATTAAGCTAGTGTTGGAAACTTTGGAAGCGTTGCCCTCGTGTCCCGTTCATGAGGTATATGTTTGGATGAAAGAAGATACTTCCTCTAATTCACGTGCACTCGATGTAAGTTGCCGCCATGAATTTGAGAAAGGTTTGTTTTGCTTCCTCTGGAACCATCCCAAGTCAGTCATGCATATGTGCGAAGTATTTTGTGGTCTGGAGACTTGCAACCTTCATTCTATATGTATTCCTAGCACACCAAGCCATTGATTGAATTGTTCAAGGAGAAGAAGTTCCTTCTTAAGAGCATGCCTTATGCAAGGACTTTGATATCCTCGATGATGGTTCCCCACCTGAACTCGATAGTGTTTTATTATAAGACTACTATGTGGCCATTCTTGTCTTGGACAACGTGTTCACATGTGTGTAGCAGAACCCGCTCATGTTTTGGAGCATGCTACTGTAGTTCATTTCCCGAGAATCTCGCAACATCGTCTCGTCGATTTGT
Source organism: Triticum urartu (assembly GCF_056163025.1). NCBI lineage: Eukaryota > Viridiplantae > Streptophyta > Magnoliopsida > Poales > Poaceae > Triticum > Triticum urartu. The sequence continues at coordinate 60,885,581 of NC_141874.1, read as the reverse complement.
GTTGCAAACTCTCATTTTTCTCTCTAGACTTGATGGGTCTGGAATATCCTGACACCAACCAGATCTGAATCTCAGGCAGATATGATGGTTGGAACATTTCCCAAGAACTATAATATTGGTCTCTCTGTAACCGGTAAAGTGGATGTCGTGGGCAACACACCCAGCCGGAAGACCCATTATCGTAGTATTTTGCTTGAAGAAGTTGGCCACCTCCCCATAAGGATCTCATAGAATTTATTCCAGTAGTTGTTCCTTATGGATTTTTGTGTTTCCGAAGTCCGACCTTCTACTTGATGTTCTAGATATCAAACCATATCTATGAATGGATTACACTAGCACATCAAGGAGAACATTAGAAGCGAAGTGCTAAATGTCTCTTGGTCGATCATCCAGATTCCGCTTCCTTAGCCTTGCTAAGGTGAAGTCTGAGAAGGTGTTATCTTCCTTTGTATCCGCATCATCCATCACTAGTCATCATGGTAGTATGTCGTGTTGCCAGGATCCTTGCCACGGATGTTGGTAAAACCTTGATGAATATGGAAATGCTCAAGTTCTTGAGAGCACGCTCAGACACTAGGTTACATCCTCGGTATCAATTGGAATGTGCCTTCCGTTTGCCGAGTTGTCTTATAACTCTAGTTTCCTTTCCAAGCCGAGTATGCCATTCTTTCCAATTCCTTCAAATGGTCGATTGTGATTTGCCTTAGGCTGGTATGAAGAGTTTTAATGATCTATGGATCAAAAGTAATTCTTTTGCCACTTAAGGAAATAATTCTACGAGTCACCTCCCCTAAGGTGCCCCATTATAGAATCATGGTGGTTATTTCATCGCTATCTTGAGATCTTGCCCCACCCATTTCAGCGTGGGATTTTTTCCTACCAGTAGAACCTTGTCATCTACCTCTTTCCATCACTCCTGATGTGTGCTTCGCATCTCAGCTCGTGAGATGTATCTATCGCTCATTCCATGAGTTAATCCTGAGTTGCTCGATCTTCGAGAAGATCGATCCCTCTAGAGTTTCCCCTTTCCTCTCGTTGCCATGTTGGTTGGAGTTCTCAGAGCAGGACATTGAGACAATGATGGTGATCGAATCAACGCTCTAAAAGCAGTGCAAGTTGGTTCGGGAAGCTTATGTTAGCTTTGTGTTCCCTCTGTCTTCTTACCCCACGTCTTGAATCTCGGGACGAGATCCTTGTTTAGTGGGGGTGAGTTGTCACAGCCCTAGAGTTTGATTGCAATTAGTTTCATAAGCATTCATGTCATCATGTTTAAATTTAATAAATTTGAAATGGGGATTGATAAACCCTAGCACAAATGCAATTCAAATAGGTTCAACCAAAATATTTTCAATGACCTCAAAATATCCTTTTAAAATGTTCATGATTTATGGAAAAAGGTGAAAGCCTCTACCAGAGATGATGCATATTTTTCCAGGACATTTTGGTCATTGAATTAAATCATTATGGTATTTGAGTTGGAGTTTAAAAGTTACCATTAAATATTGGTTGCTCCAAATATTCTGAAATTTATTGTGTGGTTTGAAAATAATTCAAATATTCCTCACAAAAATATACAGAATTAACCAAAGTGTTTTGGTTGGTATTTTATTTGCAAACATAAAGCAGAAAAATAGAAAACAGAATAAATTAGAAAAGGACAGAGAGAGAGAGAGAAGTCCTAACCCGTTGATCGAAGAGTGCACCAGGAAATAAGGACTAGGTAGCATGATCAACCTTAGGGTGATGATTCAATAATCAGCACACTAAGAATGAAATTATTTATATATGAAAAATTATCAGAAAAATCCAAAGAATATGTCTATGGCATTTTCATGCATGTTTGAACAAGTTAACCTCACTGAATAGGACAATTCATGATTATGGAATAAATGGTAATTAGTTTTGGAGTTGGAATTTGCTATAGGTTTGAATTCCACTTCAATGAATACGACTAACTGTTGCACTAGGTCAATTCAGTACTTTAATATGACATATCATTCATATGAATGTGCATTGCATTGATTGTGGTTCCTTTTGTGTTTGTCGGTGGTTGTTCCCTCGGTAGACGTTGTTCCGACGTTGTAATCATTGACACCGATGAAGAACTATATTATCTTCAGAAGTGCCAGGCAAGCAAAACCCCCTTGTTCATTCCGATACAATCCCACTCTCTCGCTCCTGCTCTCTTTTACTGCATTAGGACAACAACGATTCAACTGTTACATGCTGCGGTAGTTGAACCCCTTTCCTTTGCATGACCTGTCATTGCCATAATAAATAGATGAAACCCACTAGCATGAGTAGGAGTTGTTTGAGCCCTGGTGTGCCTACTCATTCATGCTTGTTTGTCATGCCTGCTATTGCTTAGAGTTGAGTCAGTTCTGATTCATCGAGGATGAATTAGAGGTGTGAGAACATGTCCTACTGTTGTGACCTAAGCGTGTGAACACGATTTGGTAAAGGATCGGTGAGAGGCCATGTAGGAGTACATGGTGGGTTGTCTCATTAAAGCCGTCCTTAGGAACTGAGTTCTGTGTTTGTGATCCATGAACAGCTACTACCACACATTGGAATGCTTATGTGCCCCTCTCGACTTATTAATCAACCTGATCTCTGTCCAGGAGTTGCAACTAGTTTCTGGTGTTTGTAGGTTGTGTTAGTAGTCTACCAAGTGGCACCCGGTACAGGTGGGCTTGGGACAGACTAGGCACAGTGGCACGGTGTACCAAGTGGCACCCGGTACAGGTGGGCTTGGGACAGACTAGGCATAGTGGCATGGTGTACCAAGTGGCACCCGGATGGTGGGCTTGGGAACCCTGCACACATCGTTTGGGGCCGTGAGCGACACCCCGGCCGGATCTCCTTGCGGATGAACCCGAATAGGCGATAAACCTGGACTAGAGACTTGTTGGTTAGTCAGGTCGTGGCCGACTCCCTCGCCAGGCTTCCGCTTGAAGGTTACCGAGATACACGACGTGTACATGGTGGTAAGTGGCGAGAGCATGTGTGAAGAAGTACACCCCTGCAGGGTTATCATTATCTATTCGAATAGCCGGACTCCTCGGATATGGAAACTTGGACCCCTTGCATAGTTCATAGACAAGTGAAAGTGGATACTCTAAAATGTGCCAGATAAGCGTGAGTGCTATGGATGGCGTTCTCGCAGGGAGATGGGAGCGGATCCATAGTGGTGTATTGGTATGGTGAATTTGTGGAGTCGTGTGCGCCACCTCAAAAGAGTTACTTGCAGTCGTAGTTCAGGTTAGCCACCGAGTCAAAGCTGGCTTGCTACAGTTAACTCCACCACCCCTTTGTTGATACCGATGCATATGTAGATAGTTCTGATGTAAGTCTTCCTTGGTACATTTGTACTCATGTTTGCTTATTTTATGTTTTGTAGAGAGACTTCAGTCTCACTAGTAGTTCCGTGTGGACTTCGACGTTTAGCTTGATACCTCAGCTACGATCTTGTGCCCTCGGCAGGATCTGATAGATAGTCAGGCTTCTCAGCCTTTTTCATTTGTAGAAGTCTGTACTCGGACATGTTAAGCTTCCGCTTGTGCTTTGACTTGTATGCTCTGAATGATGGGTCATGAGATCCATGTTTGTAATATCTTGGCTCCTCGGAGCTTAATGAATAAATACTCTGAGTCGTAGAGTCTTGTTGTGATGCCATGTTGTATTGCACATATTGAGCATATTGTGTGTATGATTGAAATGCTTGGTATGTGTGGGATCCGACAACCTAGTTGTTTGTCCTTGGTAGCCTCTCTTATGGGGAAATGTAGTCTTGTGCTTCCATGAGCCATAGAAGTCCGCTACAGCCCGGTTCACCGGAGTCCTACTAGCCCAGCACTACTGCTCTGGAACACTTGACTGGTCGGCATGTGATTCACTTCATTCCTGTGTTTTTCCCTTCGGGGAAATGTCACGCGGTGACATCCGGAGTCCTGCCTAGCCTGCTACAGCCCGGTTCACCGGAGTCCTGTTAGCCCAGTGCTACAGCCCGGATTCGCACGCTGCTGACCGACATGCTCGATGTTGATTCATGTATGCCTGTCCCCGTAAGTTAGTGCCACTTTGGGTTCACGACTAGTCATGTCGGCCCGGGTTCTCTGTCATATGGATGCTAGCGACACTATCATATACGTGAGCCAAAAGGCGCAAATGGTCCCGGGCCATGGTAAGGCGGCACCCGTGGGAATAACGTGCGTGAGGCCGCAAAGGGATATGAGGTGTTACCGGCTAGATCGATGTGACTTGGAATCGGGGTCCTGACAAGGGTTCACTGGTTCGGCTGCGGTGTGAGGCTGCCGTCGCCGCAGGGCCTGGCCAGCGATGGGAATAGTAGAGGGCGGTGAGGCCTCTGCGGCAGCACAGCCGGCCACGGGAGGCAAGAGCATGCGGCACGACCGGCGCTGCTTTGGGCGGCTGGAGCAAGAGGACCAGAGGTTGAAGAAGCACTACGGCCATTGGATGGACATCGTACGGTCACTGGAGCTAGAATCATTCATATTGACTAAGTTGAAAAAGCCCTTTGTCCCTGTCAACTTAGTAGGCCCACAAGTCAGCCTCCCACCAAGGTGGGTCCCAGCTAGCCGGGGGATTATTCTTTTTTTTGTGCATAATAAGGAGGCACTTCTGGTGGGTCCGAGCTAACAGCGGGGGGAACGTTTTTTTCGCGAAATACGGTGGCCCGTCAGGTGGGTCCTAGCAGTCAGGGGGCAAACATTTTTTTCACAAAATACGGTGGCCCGTCCAGTGGGTCCCTACTGTCAGTTGGAGGAATCATTATTTTCCGCATAATAAGGAGGCACTTACTTGCTGCGGCCGTGGACCCAGCTGAGACTCTCCACGTACAGTATACTTCCGATGGAAGTCGTTCCTTGACCACATTGACCTCGCCGCGTTCCGTTGCATGCATGCGTCCATGGGCATGGTGCGTCCCCACTGTCAGCCTCTCACGTACAGTCATCTTTCGATGACTCTCGGTTGTTGACCACGTTGACCACACTGTGCCGAGCACACCCAGACTGGAACGACCCGGAGATGGGGAAGACGGGGCAGTGGAGTCACAGATGGAGAGGAGTGCGAAACTTCATTGGTTCGGGTGCGTGACAGCACAGCCGCGGTGCCGCCCCACAGGAGACAGGAGCAAGAAGAGAGGTTGAAAAAGGAGCACGGCTGTTGGATTAACATCCAACGGTCCAGCTGCTAGAATCATTTGTTGATTAAGTTGACAAAGACGTGCGTACACGTCCACTTAGTAGGCCCACAAGTCAGTCACCAAATCTGACGGGTCCCAGCTGTCAATGGGATGAATAATTTTTTTCGCAAAACAAGGAGGCACTTCCTTCCGTGCGAAGATACAGCCGGTGGGTCCCAGCTGTTAGGTGGAGGAAACATTTTTTTTCAGCTTAATAAGGAGGAACTTTCCTTGCGTCCAACCATGGACCTCGTGGGTCCCAGCCATCAGGCTCTCCACGTACAGTCCTCTTCTGATGACTCTCGTTTGTTGACCACGCCGCACCGAACGCCGTGAGGCGGTGGACGACGACGATGCCCCTGACGGGAACAACTCGGAGATGGGAAAATGCGGCAGTGAAGTCGCAGATTGAGAGGAGGAGAAGGGTTATAACTGGTTCTGTTGCGGCGTGGGGCTGCAGTCTGCGGAGAATAACAGGAGGTGTCGAGGGGTGGAGGGATAGCCTGGCCGGCGGTGGGGTAGCGCTTCACAGCGATGCGTGCTAAGCAGAGCCGCTAGCCACCGGAGGCCGGACCAGGCGGTCCCGGCGACGCTGGAGGAAGAAGACGAGAGATTGAAGGTGCATGCCGGCCGTTGGATATAAATCCAATGGCTGTGGATGACACAATCATTTGTAGACCAAGTTGACAACGCCCTGCATAGGCTTCGTCCTATTGGCCCACATGTCAGCCTGCAAAAATGTGGCATATATTTAACCCATGTTTTCTAGAATGTACAGTCCATTTGCTGGGCTGGGTGAACAAATAATTTCGCGTCAATCAGGCCCATTTATATTTTCTAAGAAATCCCAGCCCATTTGCACTTCCTTCAAATACACGTATTAGGTGGGCTCGTTATATATATAATGTTATGTTAGAAGGAGCAATTAATATCAAATAATAAACCGGAGAGGCACATTATATATATATAATTAAGAAATTAGCGAGTTATTTCTCAAAATAAAAATGAGCGCGTTATTATTAAATTGGTCCTAAAAATCTTCGCAAGCTTTTGTACGCAATCACCAGGATTTTCCTTGCCTGTGAGTCAAAAACAACCAGGATTTTCCTTGCAAACTTCCGTTAAACATTTACTTTTATAAGTTAATAACATGTGGGATGTTTTTATAATTTATATATAAGTGTCTATAAAATATACGATAATAGTAATAATATAAATATATATAATGTGGTTAGAAGGGAAAACATAAATAGGACACAACATTACTTTTATAAGAGACCTACGTTTTATACCCCATAGTAGGCATACTAACAAGTTCACACACAAATACAATAGAAAAGGTAAACATTCATATCAAACTCAGGTTCACAGGACACGTTCATATTCATAGACAACATTCACTATCAACAACTCAAAAGATTCATACATACACAAGCTCAGCATATCTATGCATCCAAATGATTGAGATCGCAGCTAATATGATCCATGGACGAACTTTAATTACCTAGCGTACAGACTGGTAAATGGTGTTCAATCGGAGGTACTTCTTGCTAAAATTAGTTCTTGTACGAGTAAACTTTCGAGTACATAAGAGGCAACACAGACAATCTGAACTTTGCTTGTAGGTTTATCCTCAAATAGTGGCCTCGTGCCGAGGGAGGTTTGAGCAACTTGGCCACTACTTTCATCCAACTAGTTTACTGGCTCATCTTGGTCCTGTATCTCGCCAAAATTTTACAGTGCAGACGAGAAAGGAGGTGGTTGAGAAAATGAACCACCCAAATTTTTTGTGCAGTTCAACTGAAATGGAGCATCCTTGGCATGCAGACTGATTAAGTGCCAGATGAATATACACGTCAACCAACTTGTCTGGAATCTTTAGACTCCATGCCATATAGTTCGCTACCATATGTGCCGATAACCAAAAGGCACAAGTTGGGACCAAAGACTGGACTGCGTTTTTCTGGGCTATGCACCAAGCAATATTTTTGGCGTTCACTCTCCTAATACTTGGAGTTTGACAATTGGTTGACGCCGGTTGATACTCGAATGAATATAGGCACTTCTTGTCAACATCGATGCTTGTCTGAGTGAACTTTGGAGTACATAGCAGCAGCATAAGTACCTGTCCATCTGATCATTTTGTGTAGTTCTATTGAAATCACCCGATGTAATGATTTGCCTGCGAGTTTAGGCTCCAAATTACTCCTTTATGAAATCGGCAAACAGTAGCACAATACCAAATTACCAATACATATGACAGGCACAATAATCAGGATAAAGACCAGTACCAAGCTGTGTGAGGTAGCATATCAATTACTATTTCCTTTGATTGGAAGCCGAGATAAGCCAAGTGACTGACAGCAAAGGAAGAAATCAAGCGGTGATTAGCGACTGACAGGAAAGGACGGAAGCTGTCGAGGCAATGAAGCACCCAAAGTTTTTGTGTAGTTCCACCAAAATCGAGCATCCCTGTTGGCACATATATTGAGAAAGTGAGATTACTGTAATAGTGGGACTAGTTGATGAAACATACACTAACAAATAGAAGCACCCTCATTATCTTAATGGGTAAAGTTAGCAAAATAGTAGTCTTGCTTAAAGAGAGGTATTAGTTTATTTAATCAGTGCCAATTAGCTCAACTCAACACTCAAAGCATTTCCATTTATCATAGGTTGCAAAACTTTAACGTGCAAAGATAAAGGAGTTTCTCATGACAGTAGCACGATACAAATAGAGATGACATCAAAGTAATATGGATGAAGGCCTTAGGCCCGTACCAACCTGAGAAAAAAAGCTTATTCATGTAGTCCCATAAGAGATGATAAAGCACTCACTGGAATCACACAATAGTATATATTTTTGTGCACTTCAAATGTATGGTTGAAATCACTCTTGTTTACCAGTGCTGAGATTATATCGAAAGATTATCAAGAACTTCCAGCAGAGTTAAAGCACTGACTGGGATACAGTTCATTGTATTGTCTTGTGTAGTTCCACTAAAATGTATGATTGGCACAACATGATCCCTGTTTGCACAAGTAGGAACAAGGTGAAACCTTCATTAGCTTAGTGAGAAAGGATAGGAAGACATTAGCATATTACTCAAATAGTAGCATCAAATTCATGATGGACAATACGCAAAACATTGCCTCATTGAACCAATGGCAATAAATTGACATGCAAAACAATAGCACTATTATGTCATGACACTAATAATATTCCCTCCCTGCTCCACCACATGATTCACCTCCATAGACAAACATACACATGTACATGATTCAGCATAGGGTCCTACTAAAGATTTGTTTAATTCCAACAGGAAAATTAGGCAGTATTAAATTAGTGGTACTTAAGTACTCCTAATTAATTAAGTGAGACAGAAGAAGTGGAAGGGCTCCCTGGAGGATCGTCTCACATGTAAGGTAGTCGTTGTCGGAGCCCTTGAATGGCCTCGACTGAGGCCTCTGGCATTAGCAAGATCGCCTTGGCACTGTTTATTCTTCTTCTTCCTCCTCTTCATGCTTTGTTTCTCTTTCTCCTCACCAGTTGGTGCAACCAAGTACATGATTGGCCTTCTAATTCAGAATTGGTTTTGTCTGTGAGGGAGTACAAGTGTACTAGTAAAAACAGCATTATTTTCTCATGGCAGTCGGAAAATAGAGATGAACACATGCATTAAATATCATTCTTACCTAAAGGAAGGTTTTGGCGCAAATATGGATGATGAGGATTGGAACACAAATCTCCCTTTGTGCAGTTCCACCAAAATGAACCAATTGTTCCATTCTGACATTCCAGTTAAACAGCACAAAAGTCACTTCTTTTAAGAAGAGTTTTGTGTAGTGCACCAAAAGGTCACAACAGCAACCAGGTGAATTGGATATCCCCGTTTGCACAAAAAGGCACAGAGGAAACAGTCAGAGTCTCAAACAATTACAGGCAAAAACATTTGGCTAAACTTGTCATGGCTTATAACAGTGGCATGGCTTCATTTTTACCAGGGACATTAGATTAAGAATAGCCAAGGCTGCGTTCGGTTCACATGTTTGGTGTAGGATTTTCGTAGGAACACAATTCCTACGGTATTCTTTCCCTAACAACCATTCGGAACACGGGAAAGGTGAATAGTGTTTCATAGGAAAGCTGGTCTGGTAGTACTGATTCCATAGGATTAGAAACATCCACGCGCTGCTCATTTTTTGGGCGGAAGCTCGAGGCAAGCGCTCGCTGCCATACATTAGACAGGTTGATGTGCTGTGTTGTCGGAATAAAATAATCAACCTATGTGTGGTACGTGAGGTGAGGACAAGAGTAGTCATTGTGCAGCTGAATAAACAAATAGCATCTCATACTGCCAAGCATGCTACTCTAAAAAAACAAATATGTACATTTCGTAGTCCATCTGAACACATTCTCTTGAGAGTTTCCTCCGGTTCGCTGATCCATAGTTTTATACCTACATTCCTTTCCTATTCCTCTATTTTCATCAAGACCTATGTTTTCTGCCCCTTTATTCCGAACGGAGCCTAAATATTTGGTATAAGGGCATGGGACAGTGCGTGCACCAGCAGTCCAGCACCATGTACGTAAACAGGGGCATAAAGTGGTGATTCATAGTTTGTTGCCCCGAGAAACAAACATCCAAGAAACATATCTGGGTTGGTCCCATTTTTGTTCACTCTAGCCACCTACTCATATGTGTGGATAGCAAATCTAGTCCTGGTCATACCACTGTGTACAGCGTTACCCCTATATTTCCCTTTTCAACCAAGAGACCGGTTGGATGACCAGTCTGTACTACTTTCGCCCCCTTTCCTTCCTATTTGTACCAAGTCTGATGTACATACTAAATTCCCCCACCCCCACTTTATTTCTTGTTTGAACCAAGTACTCCCTCCGTCCGGAATTACTTGTCATCAAAATGGATGTGTCTAGAACTAAAACACATCTAGATACATCCATTTCAATGGCAAGTATTTTTGGACGGAGGGAGTACAAGATTCGACTCCATGAAGTAGCTTTACCTCTAACAATAGAAAAAAAAGATGTGACGTTGGACCATCCGATCGAGAGGGGCTGAGAGGTAGAAAATGATGCACATGCAGCGACGTAGCGAGCCGGGGAAGTAGAGCTAAGGCGGTTTCGAACGAAGATATACCTGAAGGTTGTCGGGATGTGGATAGGTGGGCGGCGGGAGGCCTGATCCACCCACATGCAATGATGAAGGGATCAGAGGACCTCCCGCGCCGGCGCTCGACCAGAGATAACGATGCGGACGTCAGTGGGTCTCCTCCCTCGCTGTCGACGATGGCCTAAACGCTGCCCCTCCTCCCCTTCACCGGCAGAGGGGGATACGCCCGGATCTGTAACCAGCGGTGAAGATAGAAAGCCAGTGTTTTTTGAAGGGAGAAAGATAGTGTTACTACCCCTATCTTGTTTAGATCTAGAGAGGATGAGAGTGTGTGAATAGAGCAACCCTAGCAAGCAAGCACGGAGGCTCCGGCCTATATATACATAGTGGGGTAGTTTTCCTTTTTCACTCCATCAAAACAATAGTTTAAAATTGTGTACTACTACATGCCAGGTCACGGTTTTTTAGTTGTTGATTGTTTTTTGAGATAGCTACCCGCTTGTTCCAAGTGGTGTTACGGTGTGCCAGGTCGCACTTTGTATCGTTCAAGTCTGGTACTACAAGTCCCTCCATTAAATGAACAACCACCCCCTCGTAAAAATTGTGAACAAGCCCACGGCTAAAATTAGCGGAAACGTGGGTTGCAACATGCATTATTATTTATATTTTCTACTCCCTCCGTTCCTAAATATAAGTCTTTTTTATTAGGCACACCTAAGACAAGATTTTTTTATTAGCAGTGAACCCCACATGTCATAGACACAAAAATTGTGGCAAGATTCCCTTAGGTAAGCCAAAGTGTGTCTAACAATTTGAGCAACTCAGGTTAGGCAAGTGTGGCAAGTGTGGGAAAAATAATGTGGCAACATAAGACAAACATAGTCACAATCCAAACAGCCCCGTAATTTTTTGTGACATGCATGAAAATTTGGTTAGTTAAATTTATAGTCAGAATTTGGCAAGGTGCATCAAATCAACACATGCAAGTATCAAAAGGAAAGTCACGGCATGCATGCATGCGTTGTACTCCCTCCGTTTCAAAATATAAGTCTTTTTAGAGATTGCAACAAGTGACTACATACGAAGCAGAATATGTCTACTCCTGCATACGAAGTAGCCCATTTTAAATGTGTAAAAAGACTTATATCGAGTGCAGTGCTTTGATGTGTCGCGTCAACTCATACAAGACCGAGAAATTTGATTACTACAACGCCCTCTCCCTCGCGGACTGAGCTCCGGTGCCTTAACGGCACCTGCCTTTGGCTGCATGACAGGAGGGCCAACCACCTGTTGGGCCCACCTATCATAGACGCAAAGGCAGGAGCAGTAAGTAGAAGCTTTCGCTACACGCTATCCCTCCCGCACGAGGTGGACGGACATGCAACAGTGGATTCGATACTGTAGAAGTAGGAGTAACATCATTGTTTGTCTTCTTGAAGAGGCGAAGAGCCAAGCGCAACCCGAATGTGGCAGTTGCGAACGCTCGCATGGTGCGGTTCCTTGGAGTACTAGCCAGGCTCTTGCATGAGACAAAATTGCTATTGTTTAACAATTAAACTCCATTATCCATTGGTTGGTACTCATTCTGCATAGGTCCACGTGCTTAGCACTGTTTCCTCCTGGGGTCACCAATGTTTATTTGCTAATTAATAGCATTGCATGCAATGAACTAGCCATTGCAAGTCATTAAAAGCATGCACACCTCTCATCTCTTATTGGTTGATATGTCAAGAAACAAGAAACAAGGTAGAAGTTAATGCACCGTGCTTAAGTGTTTTGGGACTATTTGGTTTTTGTAAGATGACTTACACACCTAGACGGAGGGAGTAGTATAGCCCTGTAAACCGGAAAGGAGTATTTGCCTTTCTATTAATGGACTACAAGTGACTAGACTAGACTACACCGTGTGCAATACTCCCTCCCTTCCGGTTTATAGGGATCAAATCTCAAATCTCATGAACCAAGGCATTTTGCGATTGGAGGAATGTATCTCGTACTTTACAAAACTACCCTAATTAAACTCATGCATTAATTACGTAGTTCTCTCGTTTTCCTCTCCGCCTTGGTCGCGGTGCACATGCGGGACATTTCCAAGCATCCAGGCCCGCGTGCCATCCACCAAATCACAGCGAGGTGCTATAGTCGAGACTCACCTGTCACCCCGGTGTGGCCGTCATGACCCATCATATCACAAAACCCACACCTTTACCAGCAGTGGTAAGGTGGCCTCCAAGTTGGATAGGACGAAGCAACCATCATTTCACTGGAACGCTCGTTCAAGCCCTTTCTTCTCTTTCTTGAAGAAAACCTCACTCCAGGCTACTCACTTCTGCCATTTTCCTTCTGTACCGACGAAGGAAAGCTGGGCGAATCAGTTATGCTGCTATATTTTCATTCCAAGAATCTTCTTTTTGTGAAGCACCGGCCGACTCTCACATCCTATTCTTTTCCCGTTTTCATTGCGATTGTGGTTTCCTTTCGATTGCTTTTTGTTTGTCAGTTCATTGATGGATCCTGGAGCACTAGGCAAAGAGTTGCCAGCGGACAACCCACTGGAGACAGCGATCTCCAGGAAGTGAGCACTGACCAACGAGTTGACCATGTTGGCGGGCCAACCCATGGAGACGAAGAACTCCAAGAAACAAGCACTGGCCAAAGAGTTGAGGACGTTGGCGGACGAACTCCTCAAAGAAAGTTGGAAGAACAGCAAGGGCCCCACCATGCCTACCCCAGGAACTCTGATTGCCACCTATGTGAGACTCAAGACCGAGTTTGAGGGGATAGTCGCCGTTGAGAAGCAGTATTCCCCTGGCAAGGTGATGGCCCCCATCGAGGACGAGGAGATGGCCCCCGGAGGGATGAGATCCCCCGGTGAGCTGCACAAGGTAAAAAATAATGGCTTATTACCATAGTTGTGGTTTTTGATTATTTGCAATGTGCTTCCTAATATGTTAGGGTTGTGCAGGTGCCGGTGGACGTCCTTGATGATTCTGATGTCGTGGCCCGTCCTGTTGGCATCGCCCCGGAGATCGATTCCGATGCCGCTGTCCATCCTGTGGACATCGCCCCAGGGATCGATTCCGATGTCACGGTCAGTCCTGTGGACATCGCCCCTGAAATCGATTCCCATGCCGCTGTCCGTGCTGTGGTCATTGCCCGAGAGATCGATGACAAGAAATAGTTGGTTGCACTAATCCTTCAGGGTAGTTTGCATTGCCCTGTGTTTAATTACCAGAATGATGTGTGTTATCAAACCATCTTAGGGCTAGTGCACTGTCTTGTGTGGGCGGATCTTGCTACTTTTGTTTGATAGTGAATCATGCGAACCCTCTCCGAGTTATGGAAACATATGTATCTTCACCAGCTTTTGATGTCGAGTTATGGAAATAGATGTATCCTCACTTTGTATCGTTCAAGTCGGTAATAAATGATCAGGATTGAAGGGGAATCCAAATTTGCTTCGTCTTCTGTCCTTGAGCTCTTGACAAACCAATGCACTATATGGTTGTCCGGCCCCTCCACCCTAGAGCTCTCACCAAGCGTCGTTCATGCCACCGCGCCACACACTAACCGGTAAGGCAGCGATGGCATCCCGCCGCGCCGAGTTCCTCGCCGCCCACGACCGCACACAAAATGGTAGGGAAGTGATGGCATCCCGCTGTGCCGAGTTCATCGCCGCTCGCGACCTCACAACTATGTGGGAGGAATTTGAAGATGCCAAGGCCGAATGGCGATAGAGTAAGAGGCGGCCGAAGCCGCATGGAGGGAGCGGAAAAGTCAGAAAGCACTCAAGAAAAGAGAGGCCCGCTGCCGCAAGAAAGAAAAGGACGCAAGCGCTGCTGCAGAGAGGTCGGCGGAGATCCAAGCATGGTGGGGTGTCGCCGACAAAGCCGGGAAGGAGAATGACGGCGTCTGGCCAGCATGTGAGAAGTAGTAGTACTAGTAGTTAGTGTGTGTGTCTGTGTCTGAGTACGAGCATGTACCAATACTACTAGTTACTACTGTAGTTTTTAGAGCAAATTACCAGTACATTAGCCTAGACTAAATGGAAAAATTCCTATCCTAAGCATCGAATGGCATCTCTTTCTCTATAGGAATTGAGATGCATGTCATCTCACTTCCTATGATTTTCATATTCCTATCCTATGAACGAAAGGAGGCCTCTGCTGGAGTAACTACTGTAGCTAGCAGTACTGCTGGTACATTAGTTTTCTTCAAGAAGCGGAATTCAACGAAGTCATGATGGTTCCTTCGTCCGAGGAACTTCAAAGTGGGAAGTGGGCCTGTGATTTGACGGCTCATTAGTCATTGTTACTGTGGCGCGACGACCTGGGTGACTCTCCCTTGGAGTTTTGCGTGCATGGCAAGTGGACCAGGATGGTCGACGTCCCACATGTTGGCGAACGGAAGTATTCTTTTCGATATCAAGGAGCAAGGAAACCGCATGGTATAGTATCACTGCTGATTGGTTCGCAAAAAAATAGTATCACTGCCAATTTATAATTATTTTTTATTTCTGATGAATGTTAGCGTTTCAACTCTTACGACGAAGGGTGCCAAACACGGCACGTGCTGGATGTCCCACACGTCAGTGAAAGGAGTGGGACATGAACAGCGTGGTAGAGCCCAGCGTAAGAAAACAGCGTGGTAGAGCGTCTCCACTTCTTCCACTTCTGGGTCGGAGACCACACATAGTAGTACTTACTGGTATGAACGATACAAAGTGCGACCTGGAGAGAAAGACACGTCTAGTTGGAAGGTCTCGGGGCATACACGTAAACAAATATAAAAGTTAATATGTGCCTCCAACTAATATAGTAGTAGTAGAGTACTTAGGCATGTACTCCATAACATCACCGTGCATTGCACATACAACATTTAGTGGTAGTATGTAGTAAGAGACAAATGCCGCCCAAGAGTTCCCTTCTCGACCTACTTTTGGGTGTTTGGTAGAGTGTATGGAGGGTGCATGAGTCCACACTAGTTTAGCACAAATACACTAGAAGCATGCACGAAGAGAGCATGCATGAAGAGGGGGGTTGAGTTGAGCATGCATGAAGAGGAAACAACTATGCCGAGACGAGAACGCAACCAAACACACCCTATATGCCACGCATGTTCATACCATTTGTGCCTTTCTACTTCACTTACTGCGCTACATTACTCAGGTTTGTACGTCCACTCCTGGGTACATGTTCATCTCGTAGTTATAGTCCCACGTGTTCGTCATATAGATGGAATGATCCTAGCATAACAGGTGCACCTTGATGCTAGAGGTCTCGCGTGTTGGCAAAAGGATGAACAAATTTCACATAAAAAATAGAGTGGAAGAACATAGATTCCGGACGACCGAGAAGGAGCAAGGAACCTCGTGGTGGAGCGTCTGCACTCATAATATTTAATATTATTCAGCGATATAAAATTAACCAATCATCTCCAGAGTGGACTAGAAGAGTATGAAACACGACAGCCCAGTGTAGTTACATCATACTAGTACATGGCTAACCCACGCTATCACCATATTTCTTGGCTTCCGTGCGACACCTATCTCTAGTAATCCAGCAGCCTGTATCGCTTCTCCCTCCTCGTCTCTATCAAATGCGGCGGGCTGGCGTTTCTGCCGTCTATTGAGGTCGGTTAACTATCACATGTTAGCGACATGCCAAGAGCATTCTAAAAAAATCCTTTCACGTTCCATTTTCAAAAAGAAAAAAAAACCTTTCACGTACGAATTTGCCTGTATGCTTTGAGCAACTTGCATGTCCTATACTGCTCCTGTTTGATACTCTAACTTAGCTAGAGGTTAGACTAACTCATGACTAACCCTGAACTAACTGTAGCCAAAGAGGTGTTTGGGTGACAGGGTTAGATTGACAATAAATGCACTTCATGGAGAGAGAAAAGTGATTTTTCAGTGGTCCCAATGAGAACTATCTCCAGTTAGCACCTCCTGGGTGGGATAGTTTTTTTTGGTGGGTTCGGTGCAACTTGCTCCAATTTCCACCCTCATGCTTGGATACCTTAGTGCTATTTGAGCCCCAACTAGCTCAAACTAACTCTAACCCATGGATCCAAACAGGGCCTATGGCCAGTCTCGACGCGGAGCAGTCGCGTGCACCGGGAAGCAGCGGTCTCTCGGCCGTCGCACCACTTCAAAGCCAAGGCCAGTGAGAGGTTGCCTCCGCTCTGGTCGTGCATTAATGCGGCACTGACACTCCAGGGCGACGCTAACCATTTCACGCAGGAAGCGCGCGCTGGCAAGGGAGTATAGGTTTTGAACCGTTTCAGGCAAGGTTGTCAGAATCGCGATTCTGTTATACGATTCTACGACTTTACGATCCAAACTTACCGCTCTGATTCTACAATTTTAGTTCATGGAATCTACATTTCTACAATCCTGATAGTGAAGATTCTATGATTTGCGATCCTGCCATCAGAGCTCCGATTTGATTCAAAATCACGATTCTGACAACCTTGGTTTCAGGTGTAGTACTGGTAGTTTGCAAAACTACTCAATTATTACACTCAGTTTCCTAAGAAATTGTGGTAAAAAACGTTACTCCACAGCCCACTTCCCTGCTCCTTCCTCTTCCACCGCCCGCGCACGTTTGCGGGAAGCGACCGGTCAACCCTTATATAGGAGTGCTAGCACAAAGAGATGCATGCATGACCACTAAAATTTCCATATTAAAGCGCCGCTCCGGCAGGAGTATGGCGTATGTTGTTACCTTCAGCTGGGCCATGGCTACCAGGCGACGGCGACCAGAGAAGAGGCGGCGGGAGGGGAATGAATGCAGCTACTGTTTGGGTTCGCCTTCCGGCTTAAATAAATGCGCAACATCACGTGTACCCGCGGGTGCACAAATTGTAACATACGTGTCTGCTTAAGTGGGTGTCACATAACTGGTGTGTGTGAGAGAGAGAGATTCTAAGAGACAGAGTGTGTGTGTGCGACTCTACTCTTCGGACATGTACTCAACCTTTTGCATCGGGATATAAGTATAATGGTATTTACTTTAGCTAGTGATTTACGTGGCCATGTTAACGTGGTTGTGTCAAAAAAATGTCACTTCCTGCTCGTGATTTGCGTTATATAATTACAAGCAAGATTCTCATGCATTGCAGGGAACATCAATATGCATTTTTTACAAAACACCTATTGTGATTGACCCATGCAGGAGTAATCCCATGTGTAAAAACTAATGATATCTCGAGAATTTTATCGGAAAACTGGTATCTCGAGAATGTCATCGAAAAAATGAAAGATGAGAGATAAGGCGAGGAGGAGTGGAGTGTGGTGGTGACTGGTGGTCGGAATGGGCGGAGGCATGGGGATGGACGGCGCCGGCAGGCGGCAGCGGCCACCATGCATGCTAGATTTTTCCAGAGACTTATTCCTTTTTTTTAATTGCTGAGCAATGAGGTTGCGGGAGATAATGATGTGGAGAGAGGTGCGGGTATCTTTTGTAAAATTATCATAGTTTGCTTTCTATCCTCAGATATAGATCATATAGTTTGTATTACAAGATGCCAGGCACACCATCACCGCCAACTCATTTTTTTATAAGGGTACAGATGATAAGTTTGCTGACTACTAAAGTAAAGTGGAATTTTTCCATGTTATGCAAGTAAATAAAGGTGATTGTTTATCATACGGGTAAGGTTGGATGAAGGGTGGTAGGAACAAATGCTCCGCCTAGAGCATGTGTGTGTGAGATGAAGTCTTAGTGTGTGTGTGGGGTGTGTGTGTGAGAGAGAGAGGAGAGAGAGATGGAGTCTTAGTTTGTGTGTGTCTGTGTGTGTGTGTGTGAGAGAGAGAGAGAGATGGAGTCTTAGTGTGTGTGTGTGTTTGTGTGTGAGAGAGAGAGATGGAGTCTTAGTGTCTGTGTGGGAGGGTGCGTGCGTGTGTGTGTGTGTGTGTGTCGCGGGGTCCTTTGTGGCGGATGTAATTTAAGTGTGCATGGCTTCATCATAGAGAGGTGATGTGTATGGCAGAGGCCACCAATGATGGGGCGCGAGAGAGAAAATGCCCGTAGAGAGGGAAGAGAAGGTGTGTGCGCGTGAGAGGAGTCGACATCGAGAGAACGTGTTTGTTCGAGAGACAACGAGTAAGACTACTATATATCAATGGTGCATGCAGGCGGGAATTAAACAAAGGGATGGTCTTATTGGTTTCGGGGATATAGGGGAAGAGTGAGAGGCGGGGGGTAGCTAGAAGGAGATTGTTAAGTGTGAGTGTGTGTTTTACCCATCCAGGCGGAAGTTATGTGCACAAAAGAGGAGAACGATTCGATGTGTCGTTAGGATTGAGGGTAATTAACTACGTATGGAGACATAGAGACCTCGAACGTGCATGTGTGAGAGGTATACATGTATACATGGGATGTGTGTGTGTGCGTGTGCGCGCGCATGATCGAGATAAAAGAAAGAAGACATAAGTCATAAGATCAACAACATGGGAGAGACAGATCGATATGACAATATGCATGCATGTGAGAATGCAGGGAAGAAGGCCCGACAATTGAGCATGTGTTTTTATCTTTAAGAGATAGTGGCGGGGCTGGAGCATGCATTTATGGCGAGCAGAGGGAGTGAGGCGCAACGATTGTGCAAAAGAGACCAACCTATAAATGCATATGTATGGAGAGACATATATAGTGTGGGTGATAGGAAGCAAGACTCCATGCGAGAAAGAAATGTTGATGGAGAAACTACAGATAGATACAGAGATGGAGATGCTAGCTAGAGGGACATCCGCTAGTTTGGGTGTTGGAGATGACCGTCGGGTGGTTCAAAGCATGAAGTTATATATGTGTGTGAGAGGGCACTTGACTGCATGTAGAGAGAAACATATGTAGTGTGCGTGATAGGAATCAAGAGTAAGGGCAAGAAAGAAGGTTGATGGAGAAACAGATAAATAGAAAGATAAAGATGCTAGCTAGTGTGCATTAGAGATAGGAGTCGAGTGGATCAGAAGGCTGGGTTATGTGTGTGGGTGTGAGAGAGATAGAGAGAGGGTGCATGTGAGTCACATACAAACAGATATCAAAGAGAAATGAGATCCAGAGAGACGGAGTTTTGTGTCTGCGAGAGATAAAGATATTTCACAACGAGAGTGATAGCTAGAGAGACATATGAGGGAACGCAAGATATCTCTAGGGAGAGAGGGTGTGTGTGAGTGACATACAAGAGAACAATGGAGAAATATGAAACCCTGGGGGACAGAGTTTGTGTTTGTGTGTGAGAAAGAGATATTGAAGAGGAAGAGTCGTAGGTTCTCATATCTAAGGAGCGAAAGATATCTCTGTATGAGGGGTGTGCGAGTGGCACACATGGGAATAGTAGAGAGAAATGAGACCCGGGAGACAAAGTTTTGTGTTTGTGTGAGAGAAAGAGATTCCACATGGAGAATCATAGTTAGAGACACATAGCAGGGAGCGAGATATACTTAGAGAGAGATAGAGTGATGAAGGTCGAGGGCGAGAGTACCATCAGTGTGTTACGAAGATAAAAGATCATTGTCGACATACAGGTAGCACGAGAGATACCTGAGAGACTATGAACGCGTATAGGTCCAGAGAGATAGTCCTATATAAGCATGAGTGATAGCTATATGAGACGAATATCTGGATTAAAGGGGATTCAAATATTTAAACTGGAGATCACGACATCGATAATATCATAACGCAAATTGGTGTATCAAACATGCATATTCATTTGAATTTGGGCACACGTGTAATGTTATATAGTTTATCAATATTGGTGATCCATAGATTCTTCAATTACAAACAATGCATGGTTTATATGCAATTAATGTCTAAACGGGATTAAACTATATGTTGCGTGTGTGAAACACATTATACATGTTTGAGAAGTAAAAAAAAACCGCATGAAACACACACTAATTGGAGACAGTTAGCGAGGAATGCATACATTGGATTTCAACATAAAGTGGTTTCAAATATTTGAAAATCCAAATTGATGGATACAACCTTATGAATCTGAGATCATGCCATTTGTAAACCATATTTATGTATAAATGGTGTTGTGCTTTTGAAAGTATATATAAAAAATGATGTATATAGAATGTAATTACAATTGAAAATGGATCCCGCCCGAAAAAATAGAATACAAATGGGATTCGAATTGAGTTGGCATGGTAAACGTGCACTCTGCAAAATATGAACGAAGCGGGGAAAGTCACAGTAACCGCCCGAAACCAAAATCTGCGAGATGGAAATCACTACTGCCTATCCCTCCCACGCAAAGCCTATCAGTTGGATTTCTATAGGTTTCGATAGGGGTAGGTTTGTAATTTCACCCAAACATGACGTAACCGCCTCTCACCCGGATTCATACACGGTGGGCGCCAAAACACAGTGTGTCCTCGGCCGAAATCGACTCCCTCCCTGATTCATATTCATACACGGTGGGCGCCAAAAACAAACTCTCGTCGACAAATATACGGTGTATGCGAGATTACCGTCCTATCCCCAACTGACTAATGTTGCTGTGATGTAGTAGAAATTTGAAACGGGGGCTAAGTTTGTAAATTTCCTCGCATTTGAGACAAGCGCGCCCTAAATACATGGTTCCCCCTTCCTCTCTACCTCCCTTTTCCCCATTCGTACTCCATGGGCGCCAAAACACCCTCTCCACCCCACCCTCCTCCGTCCGCTACCGTCCGCCACCCCATCCACTGCTGTCCTCCTGCACTATGCCGGAGCTGATACCCCGACGCCGCCGTCCATTAAAAGAGATCGACCTCTCTCATCCACGGCTTCGGACCGGGATCCTTGCATCCCGTCCTCTCGCTTCATCCCCGCCGTCGTCCACCTTGCCGGCGCCGCTCCTACGACCGTCTCGTCCACCGTGCCCCGCCGCCACTGTCTACCCTCCTAGATCTGCTTCCATGCCGCCGACAGCCATCGCTACCGCAGCACCGTCAAATTCTCAGCAGATGCGTACACGGCGCCGCACTAGAGGCGGTACTCTTTCGTATCTGCTCAACTTATTTATCGCAGCAAGAAAATAGATCGCCACTGCTTCACTCTGATTTCTTGTCTTGGTTGCGAGGTTGCCTTTGTCCGGTTTGCACCTTCAGATCCACCATGGCATGCTCAACACTATACTCCCAATGCTTATGGTTTTCCCCTTTTATATTCCACACTAGTCATATCAAAGTAGACTAAATTTCAAAATTGGGTCAGTCGATTTTTCAGAGCTCGTCAGAGTTCGCCGGTGCGATCAAAGGGGCTCAGGTGGTTGTGGGGCCTCGCCGAATGAAGAAAACTCGACGCGGGTGGGGGTTGGGGTGGGGGTGGGGGTGGGGGTGGCGGAGGAACACGGGCGGTGGGGGCCGGTGGTCCGGCCGACGGCCCGTGCGGTGTTCTGTATGGGAAGAATCAGAGACGAGGAAGAAGAAGGGTTAGGTGACGTAGGATCTTCATCCAACTGCCTGAAATGGTCGAGAGACAGTGATACGTCTCCATCGTATCTACTTTTCCAAACACTTTTGCCCTTGTTTTGGACTCTAACTTGCATGATTTGAATGGAACTAACCCGGACTGACGCTGTTTTTAGCAGAATTACCATGGTGTTATTTATGTGCAGGAGCAAACGTTCTCGGAATGACCTGAAACTTCACGGCGACACTTTTCAGAAAATAAGAAAAATACCTGCCAAAGATGAAGGCCAGGGGGCCCACCGTCTTGCCACGAGGGTGGGGGCGCGCCCCCTACCTCGTGGGCCCCCTGTTGCCTCTCCGAATCCAACTCCACCTCCATATATTGAGTTTCGATGAGAAAAAACCAGAGAGAAGAAATCATCGCGTTTTACGATACGGAGCCGCCGCCAAGCCCTAAAACCTCTCGGGAGGGCTGATCTGGAGTTCGTTCGGGGCTCCGGAGAGGGGAATCCGTCGCCATCATCATCATCAACCATCCTCCATCACCAATTTCATGATGCTCACCGCCGTGCGTGAGTAATTCCATTGTAGGCTTGCTGGACGGTGATGGGTTGGATGGGATCTATCATGTAATTGAGTTAGTTTTGTTAGGGTTTGATCCCTAGTGTCCACTATGTTCTGAGATTGATGTTGCTATGACTTTGCTATGCTTAATGCTTGCCACTAGGGCCCGAGTGCCATGATTTCAGATCTGAACCTATTATGTTTTCATCAATATATGAGTGTTCTTGATCCTATCTTGCAAGTCTATAGTCACCTATTATGTGTTATGATCCATTAACCCCGAAGTTACAATAATCGAGATACTTACCAGTGATGACCGTAGTTTGAGGAGTTCATGTATTCACTATGTGTTAATGCTTTGTTCCGGTTCTCTATTAAAAGGAGGCCTTGATATCCCTTAGTTTCCGTAAGGACCCCGCTGCCACGAAAGGGTAGGACAAAAGATGTCATGCAAGTTCTTTTCCATAAGCACGTATGACTATATTCGGAATACATGCCTAATTATATCAATGAACTGGAGCTAGTTCTGTGTCACCCTAGGTTATGACTGTTACATGATGAACCACATCCGGCATAATTCTCTTTCACTGATCCATTGCCTACAAGCTTTCCATATATTTTTCTTCGCTTATTTACTTTTCCGTTGCTATTGCTATCATCACTACAAAATACCGAAAACATTAGTTTTACTACTGTTACCTTTTGCTACCGTTACCACTACTATCATATTACTTTGCTACTAAACACTTTGCTGCAGATATTAAGTTTCCAGGTGTGGTTGAATTGACAACTCAGCTGCTAATACTTGAGAATATTCTTTGGATCCCCTTGTGTCGAATCAATAAATTTGGGTTGAATACTCTACCCTCGAAAACTGTTGTGATCCCCTATACTTGTGGGTTATCAAGACCATTTTCTGGCACCGTTGCCGGGGAGCATAGCTCTATTCTTTGAGTCACTTGGGATATATATCTTCTTATCATTATGAAGAGCTCAAAAGATCCAAAAACCAAGATCTATCCCTCAACTATGAGGGGAGGTAAGGAACCGCCATCTAGCTCTGCACTTGATTCACCTTCTGTTTTGAGTAAGCTTGCGACACCTACACCCGCTTCTACTATTCGTTCTGATATGTCACATGTTATTGATGATGCCACTTCTGCTATGCATGATACTTATGATGAAACTACCTCTATGCCTGATACTACTATGCCAATTAGTGCTTTTCTTGATGAACAACTTGCCAGGGCTAGAGAAATTGAAAATATTGAATCTGATGATACTGATGAAAGTGATGATGAAGAACCACTTGCTATTCCTAAGGGTTATGTATTTGATCAAGATGCTTCTTTAGCCATTTTAGCTTGCAAAAATAGAACTGAACTTAAAAAATTATTAGCTAAATGGAGTAAGCAATCCCTAAATGATAGAATGAAACCTGACCCTGCTTTTGCTACTTCACCTATCTTTGTTACTGATAAGGATTATGAATTCTCTGTTGATTCTGATATAATTACTTTGGTTGAATCTGATCCTTTTCATAGTTATGAATCTGAAACTGTTGTGCCACATCTTACTAAATTGAATGATATAGCTACCCTGTTCACTAAAGATGAGAGAACTCACTACTTTTATATCCTTAAAATATTTCCGTTCTCATTAAAGGGTGATGCTAAGATATGGTTTAATTCTCTTGATCCTGGTTGTGTGCGTCGTCCCCAGGATATGATTTATTACGTCTCTACTAAATATTTCCCTGCTCATAAGAAGCAAGCTGCTTTAAGGGATATATATAATTTTGTGCAAATTGAAGAAGAGAGTCTCCCACAAGCTTGGGGGAGGCTTCTCCAATTACTTAATGCTTTGCCTGATCATCCTCTTAAGAAAAATGAAATACTTGATATCTTTTATAATGTACTAACCATGCCTCCAGAGATTACCTGAATAGGTGTGCTGGTTCTATTTTCAGGGAAAGAACATCGGATGAAGCTGAAATTCTATTGAATAATATGTTGACCAATGAAAATAATTGGACACCTCCGGAGCCAATTCCTGAGCCTATTCCTAAACCAACTCCGAAGAAGAGGGGTATTCTATTTCTCAGTCCTGAAGATATGCAAGAGGCAAAGAAATCTATGAAAGAAAAAGGTATTAAAGCTGAAGATGTTAAGAATTTACCTCCTATTGAAGAAATACATGGTCTTAATTTACCGCCTGTTGAAGAAACATATAATCTTAATCCTTTACCTATTGAAGAAACTCATGGTCTTGATAACCCGACACAGGTAGTAAAGGTAAATTCTCTCTATAGATATGATAAATCTGAAAACCCATTTACTAAATTTGCTAGCCCATGCTTAGATGAGTTTGATAAATTTATGGCTAAGCAAGAAGATTTTAATGCTTATTTTGGTAGACAATTGAAATATAATTCAAATATGCTTGGACACTTGGGTGATTATATGTCTAATGTTAAAGGTGAACTTAAACTTATTAGTAAACATGCTTCTATGGTTACCACTCAAGTAGAACAAGTACTTAAAGCTAAAAATGATTTCCTCAATGAATTGAATAATAAAGATAATGATTATGATGTTAGAGTGGCTACTAGAACTGGTAGAATAACTCATGAACCTTTGTATCCTGAAGGCCATCCTAGAGAATTGAGCAAGATTCTCAGAGAAATAATATAGATGCACCTAGCTCTTCTAAAAAGAAGAAAAAGAAAAATGATAGGACTTTGCATGCTTCTACTGATCCTATTGTTGAAACACCTGAGAATCCAAATGATATTTCTATTTCTGATGCTGAAACACAATCTGGTAATGAACCTGAAACTAGTGTTAATGTTAATGATAATGTTCATGATGATGCTAAACCTAGTAATGATAATGATATAGAAATTGAACCTGCTATTGATCTTGATAACCCACAATCAAAGAATCAACATTATGATAAGAAAGACTTTGTTGCTAGGAAACATGGTAAAGAAAGAGAGCCTTGGGTTCAGAAACCCATGCCTTTTCCTCCCAAACCATCCAAGAAAAAGGATGATGAGGATTTTGAGCGCTTTGCTGAAATGATTATACCTATCTTTTTGCGTATGCGATTAACTGATATGCTTAAAACCAATCCTTATGCTAAGTACATGAAAGATATTATTACAATAAAAGAAAGATACCGGAAGCTGAAATTTCCACCATGCTTGCTAATTATACTTTTAAGGGTGGAATACCAAAGAAACTAGGAGATCCAGGAGTACCCACTATACCATGCTCCATTAAAAGAAACTATGTTAAAACCACTTTATGTGATCTTGGAGCTGGTGTTAGTGTTATGCATCTCTCTTTATAGCATAAACTTGATTTGAATAAGTTGACACCTACTGAAATATCGTTGCAAATGGCTGATAAATCAACTGCTATACCTGTCGGTATTTGTGAGGATGTGCCTATTGTAGTTGCAAACATTATTATTTTGATGGACTTTGTTATTCTTGATATTCCCGAGGACGATAGTATGTCTATTATTCTTGGAAGACCCTTTTTGAATACTGCAGGGGCTGTTATTGATTGCACTAAAGGCAATGTCACTTTTCATGTTAATGGTAATGAGCACACGGTACACTTTCCAAGGAAACAACCTCAAGTTCATATTATCAACTCTATTGGAAAAATTCCATCAATTATATTTGGAGGTTTTGAATTTCCTCTTCCTACTGTCAAGAAGAAATATGATATTTTTATTATTGGGGATGTGCATATCCCCATTGAGGTAACATAGTGTTATTCAAAATTTCTCCGGTTCCATGTTATTCGGAATGAGTTCGTTAACAAGACTTGATCAACCTTGTTAGTGGATTCCTTTTGATGACCATGAGATGGATGAAACTAGAAGGCACAACCTTCTGTACCCCACTTTTACTTTCTGTTATTTACATTAAATAAAATAAAAATATATATTTTTCTGTCCGTTATCTGATTATCTGTTTAATATAAAAATACGTCGAAAATAAAAGTTCTCCAAATGCCCTGAAAATTGCATATGATTTTTTTCTAGAATATTTGAGGATTTATGGAACTAAGAACACACCAGGGGGTCAACCACCTGCCCACGAGGGTGGAGGGCGCGCCCACCCCTCTAGGACGCGCCCCCTGCCTTGTGGGCCCATGGTGGCCCTCCTCCACTTATTCTTGCACCCATACACTCCTTGTTCCTCCCCGAAACACGAATATCCAGCTCAAACCCGAGTCCAAGCTCGTTTTGCTGCCATTTTCGATCTCCTTTCTCAAAGGACCTCTCACAAAACTGCTTGGGGAGATTGTTCCTTGGTATGTGACTCCTCCATTGGTCCAATTAGTTTTTGTTCTAGTGCTTTATTCATTGCAAATTTTTACTGCTTAGGTGACCCTGTTCTTGAGCTTGCATGTCAAATTTATATGGTCAAAAGTAGTTTTGATGCATGATATAGGCCCTAGGCACTTGTAGGAGTAGTTGCTATCAATATTATTGAGTTTGGTTTACTTTTATTTTGAAGTTACTAAAAATTTCAGAATTTTTCAGAAAATGATGAGGAGACTTTTGAGGGGCTCATCGAGCCAAAGCTCGAAGGAAAAGGCACCGAAGCCTAAGTATAATCTGCCTCGCACCGTGGAGGTTCGGGCGTGTGAATGGCCTTCCGAGGATTTCTTAAGAGCAGCCGGGATTTATGAAGATTTTCATGAGTTGGCTCAGACTACAGGCCTTACCGCTTTCCTCCACGACCAATGCGATCAGTATCTCTTGCTCACAAATACCTTTGTGCAAAACTTTCATTTTCATTCTAGGAACTCACCACCTACGGTGGAATTTCATTTATATGATGAGCATAAGGAGATGTCACTTTATGATTTTTGTCAGATCTGTTTAGTCCCTTTTGGGGGCAAGACAGAAGAACCACATCGTGATGATGTGGAGGGATTTATTGACACTATCACTGTAGGGGAAACAAGGAAGGTTTCCGATGCACGGATCACTAGCATACATTTTCCTGTTTTACCCTACTTTGCATTATTTGCTAGTCGCTGCTTAATTGGTCGCGGAAAACTGTGGAAACCTGAGTATCCCTGATATTATTATTTTACACCACG
Organism: Triticum urartu; assembly: GCF_056163025.1. Classification (NCBI taxonomy): domain Eukaryota; kingdom Viridiplantae; phylum Streptophyta; class Magnoliopsida; order Poales; family Poaceae; genus Triticum; species Triticum urartu. The sequence goes on along the minus strand of NC_141874.1, from coordinate 60,858,140 downwards.
GTTTATACGGTGATAACTCTTTTAGTATGGGTAACATTATTGCCAAACGGTTAAGTCTGAACCGTACCAAGGGCCCCATCTTTGTAGGCATCTATGCTACACGCCTAGCTGCACATTTTAACATACCTATTAGGCATGCTGAGAAGGAAGAAAAAGTGATGCCTCGTGTTTATCTAGATTATAAAAGTATGGTGGCACATGATTTCATTGTTAAGAATAGGGAAGGAGAGCTTAAATATCAATTGTTCTTTAATAAACATCATCATGAGACTATTACCTTGCCTGCTCCTTTGTTTGATTTGATTGTAGGCACGTACCTTGTTCTATTGGCGGCTATCCACGCCTACCGGAACCCTGCACCAGTTGAGGAGCCAGAGCCGGAACCACAATTTGATCCTTCACGACAGTCCAATTACCAGTGGGATCCGGAGATGACTGTCAGCTAGTGGCAGTCGGAGCCATCCTCGTCTACATCTCAGTACGACCCCAACAACTATTATTATGGATATCCGCCAGGCCAGCCATGGCCATAGACCAACTTAGGCCAAAAGCCTAAGCTTGGGGGAGTACGTATTTCCCACTGACATTACATTTATGTTCACACACTCATTTCTAGATGTCGGTGCTCATACTTTTTTATTGTATCATCCATGCTAGTTTATTTTCCTTTTTATGTTTTCTTCTTGTGTGTTTAATAAACCTTAAGAAAAACAAAAAAATTTAGTTGTAGCCTTAAATTAGTTTACTTTCCATGCTTGTAGTAATAATTAAAAAGAAAATCCAAAAAGATTTCCTGTTCTTCTTTTGCTTGTTGGGAGCTTTACCGTGTAAATAGTTTTATTTCTTTTCTTTTCTTTGGGGGTCGATAGGAGAAGACCATAATTAAACTGTTGAAGTGGCTCTTATATGCATTATCATTGATCTGACAAAAGAGCCCATATTGCCTTGTCTTCTCCTGTTTATTGAATGCTTGCAGATTCCAGCTTAGTCCAATGCACGTGCACTATTATTATGATTCACATCGTTCGGTCATGCAAGTGAAAGGCAATTATGACGATATATGATGGACCGACTGAGATGAAAAAGCTGGTATGAACTCAACCTCTTTTGTTTTTGTAAATATGATTAGTTCATCGTTCTTGATTCAGCCTATTATGAATAAACATGTTTGCAATGACAATTAGAGATTATAGTTTCTTGTGCCATGCTTGATTAGCTATGAGTTATAATGGTTTACATTGCGTGCCAACATGCTATTAAAATGGTTGTGATGTGGTATGATAGGGTGGTATCCTCCTCTGAATGATTTAAGTGACTTGACTTGGCACATGTTCACGCATGTAGTTGAAACAAAATCAACATAGCCTTCACGATATTTATGTTCATGGTGGATTATATCCTACTCATGCTTGCATTCGGTGTTGATTAATTTTAATGCATGTTCATGACTGTTGTCGCTCTCTAGCTGGTTGCTTCCCAGTCTTTTGCTAGCCTTCACCTGTACTAAGCGGGAATACTGCTTGTGCATCCAAACTCCTTAAACCCAAAGTTATTCAACATGATCCCACTATACCTACCTATATACGGTATCTACCTGCTGTTCCAAGTAAATTTGTATGTGCCAAACTCTAAACCTTCAAATAAATATCCTGTTTTGTATGCTCGAATAGCTCATGTATCAACTAGGGTTATCTGTATCTTCCATGTTAGGCGGGTTATTCTCAAGAGGAGTGGACTCCGCTCCTCGCTCACGAGATAAATGGCTGGTCACCGGGATGCCCAGTCCCATGCTTTATGCAAACTAAATCAAAATAATTGCAAACAAAACTCCCCCTAGGACTCTTGTTAGTTGGAGGCACTCGTTGTTTCGAGCAAGCCATGGATTGATGCTTGTTGGTGGAAGGGGGAGTATAAAATTTACCATTCTGTTTGGGAACCGCCTATAATGTGTAGCATGGAAGATATCGCCATATCTTGGTTGTTATGTTGACAATGAAAGTATACCGCTCAAAATATTATTCACCTTTGTTTCAAAACCGAGCTCTGGCACCTCTACAAACCCTTGCTTCCCTCTGCGAAGGGCCTATCTATTTACTTTTATGCTGAGTCATCATCCTCTTATTAAAAAGCACCAGTTGGAGAGCACTGTTGTCATTTGCATTCATTATTGTTAGTTTACATTGAGTATGACATGACTGGATCTCTTTTACCATGAATTACAATGTCTAGTCAGTCCTTGGTCTTTAAAGGTGCTCTGCATTTATGTTTTGCGGTCTCAGAAAGGGCTAGCGAGATACCACCTTGTTATATTATATTATGATTGTTTTGAGAAAGTGTTGTCATCCGAGTTTTATTATTATGGCTCGCTAGTTGATCATGCTATTGATATGAGTAAACTTGAGACCTATGCGTTATTGCAAATGTGGTTAGTTATAATCTTTGCTGAAAACTTGAATGCTGGCTTTACATATTTACAACAACAAGAGCAAACAGAGTTTGTAAAAGTTTTTCTTTATCACTTTCAGTTTGTCAACTGAATTGCTTGAGGACAAGCAAAGGTTTAAGCTTGGGGGAGTTGATATGTCTCCGTCGTATCTACTTTTCCTAACACTTTTGCCCTTGTTTTCGACTCTAACTTGCATTATTTGAATGGAACTAACCCGGACTGACGCTGTTTTCAACAGAATTACCATGGTGTTATTTATGTGCAGGAGCAAACGTTCTCGGAATGACCTGAAACTTCACGGAGTCACTTTTCAGAAAATAAGAAAAATACTTGCCAAAGATGAAGGCCAGGGGCCCACCGTCTTGCCACGAGGATGGGGGCGCGCCCCCTACCTCGTGGGCCCCCTGTTGCCTCTCCGACTCCAACTCCACCTTCATATATTGAGTTTCGATGAGAAAAAAACCAAAGAGAAGAAATCGTCGCGTTTTACGAAACGGAGCCGCCGCAAAGCCCTAAAACCTCTCGGGAGGGCTGATCTGGAATCTGTTCAGGGCTCCGGAGAGGGGAATCCGTCGCCATCGTCATCATCAACCATCCTCCATCACCAATTTCATGATGCTCACCACCGTGCGTGAGTAATTCCATCGTAGGCTTGCTGGACGGTGATGGGTTGGATGGGATCTATCATGTAATCGAGTTAGTTTTGTTAGGGTTTGATCCCTAGTGTCCACTATGTTCTGAGATTGATGTTGCTATGACTTTGCTATGCTTAATGCTTGTCACTAGGGCCCGAGTGCCATGATTTCAGATCTGAACCTATTATGTTTTCATCAATATATGAGTGTTATTGATCCTATCTTGCAAGTCTATAGTCACCTATTATGTGTTATGATCCGTTAACCCCAAAGTGACAATAATCGGGATACTTACCGGTGATGACCGTAGTTTGAGGAGTTCATGTATTCACTATGTGTTAATGCTTTGTTCCGGTTCTCTATTAAAAGGAGGCATTAATATCCCTTAGTTTCCGTAAGGACCCCGCTGCCACGGGAGGGTAGGACAAAAGATGTCATGCAAGTTCTTTTCCATAAGCACGTATGACTATATTCGGAATACATGCCTACATTATATCAATGAACTGGAGCTAGTTCTGTGTCACCCTAGGTTATGACTGTTACATGATGAACCGCATCCGGCATAATTCTCTATCACCGATCCATTGCCTACGAGCTTTCCATATATTGTTCTTCGCTTATTTACTTTTCCGTTGCTATTGCTATCATCACTACAAAATACCGAAAACATTACTTTTACTACTGTTACCTTTTGCTACCGTTACCACTACTATCATGTTACTTTGCTACTAAACACTTTGCTGCAGATATTAAGTTTCCAGGTGTGGTTGAATTGACAACTCAGCTGCTAATACTTGAAAATATTCTTTGGCTCCCCTTGTGTTGAATCAATAAATTTGGGTTGAATACTCTACCCTCAAAAACTGTTGCGATCCCCTATACTTGTGGGTTATCAGACAGCTGGGAGTTGCATTCTTAATGCGCTCTGGTTCATCATGTGTGGGCACTACACAACCAACATTTTATTTATCCAAAATCTGCTTGCTCTTCTTAACCATGTTCCTCTTCCGTTCTTCTTTAATATGTACTCTCTCCGTTCCTAAATACAAGTCTTTGTATAGATTCCACCATGGACTACATATGGAGCAAAATGAGTGAATCTACACTCTAAAATGTATCTGGATACATCTGTATGTGATCCATAGTGGAAATCTCTATCAAGACTTATATTTTGTAACGGAGGGAGTATGATAGTAGTACAGTATGTTCCTTGTACTGAAGATGAGCAGGGACATTTGCAGTGTAGAGGTCTATACGGTCGGTTGTGATGGACACTTTGAGCCTCTTTGATTCGTAGGATCTTGTCAACATAGGAATAGGATTTGTAGTGTCCTGCCCACTTGAATCCTATAAGAATAGCAAGGAAATGCGGGGAGCTGTGTCGCCTTTGAGAGTTACACTGATATTAACAGTACTGCACCTTCACTTGAAGAGAGCTGGTATCCGAAGCCTTTCTAGCCGTACCGGCAATACTAGCACATATATTCAGCAAGTTCCACTTTGCTGATTTTACTCTGATGCTTAAGGTTTTCCCGTTATATCTACACTATGATCTGTGTAGCTGCTTTGTGTCGCACTAGCAGCAGTCCACTCTTGAAGCTAAACACTGCAATGACTTACAAAATTGGCACCAAGGCATTGAGTGCCATTCTGGATGCAATGAAACTCATACGCTCCCCACCTGTTGATTCTTGTTCAGAATATGATCCTAATGACTATTCTAACCTCGAGGAGTCAAAGGCAGATGGCCTGTGCTGTTCACCCATCAAGGTGCCTGTTCTAATTTGGCAATGTTTTATTGATTGTGGGTATCTTGCATATGTTGTCTTGCATTTCTCCTACTTTGTTGCACCGCCATCTGCTTAGTTTACTCAGTGTCGTGGTAACGATTCCGACAATAAGAGAGGGGTAGGATAAAGGAGCATGATCTATCGAGATGCATATGGGTGACACGGTGGTTTTAGCGAGTTCGGGCCTCTCACGGCGGAGATAACAACCCTACGTCTCGTGCTCCGGAGAGGCTTTGTTTTATCTTAGTATGTATCCGGAGATTACAATGAGAGGAGAACGGATCCCCGTAGTCCTGAGACTAAATGATGAAAAAGAGAGAGAGAGATCGAAGCAGAGAGCCCCCGAGTGTGGTGGTGGGGGTGGCTTATATAGAGTGCGCCACCCCCTCACCCATTATGTTACACGGTGGGGCATCAATGCCATAATGCCTTCCCACTACAAAACCGTCATGCTGACTACTGGTCTTTGCATATCCGAGTGAATTACACGGTCGAGTGGAGCGAGCTCGTCGAGTGAAGTGCCGTGCTCCGAGTGGTGATCGCCGTCCGAGTGACTTTCAAGTTGCGGTACATCTGGACGGCGATCTGGCCCAGGGGCCCAGTACAAAGTATACGGTGTCCATGGGTAGGGCCTTTAGGTCAAGCCTGTTACCCTACCCCTAATACATGTCCTCGTCATTAGCCCCCGAATCGGTCGAGGTTGAGCGGGTCGAGTCGAGGTGAATTCCCAGATGAGTCGAGTGCTGCGGAGGCACTTATGGACTCCCTCTAGTCACCCGGCGATCTTATCTCCGCATGTTGCCTTGACGGATTCCAGACTGTACGGTGTCCGAGTGAAATGAGCTCAAACGGATCCGCGGAGGAGCGTTAAACTCACCTTATAGCAAAAAAAATTGGAGTGGTTTGGAGCTAGTCCTGCATTGAGTAACTGATTATTCGGAATTTCTTCATGCCTGGAACGTGTCTTTGTTTTGTTGTTTGGCCGTCACTCGGACCGGGCGGACCGTTCCGAGTGGATACCATTCCAGTGGGGGCACGCTGAGTGCACCCACTGGGTGTAGTCCCAAAGACTGCCGTCGACTGCGGGCAGTCGGCAGGAGTCTTAGAGCTTGTCTTTTTTGTTGTTGTTCATCACTCGGACTGGTCAGGCCGTACCGAGTGGAGATTACTCCAGTGGGGGCACGCTGAGTGCACCCACTGGGTGTAGTCCCCGAGACCGCCGTCGACTGCGGGCAGTCAGCGGGGGTCTGAGAGAACTAAAACTCTTCTTAGATGGTACTGATCGAACTTGTTCTTCTCTGAATCGGAGGTCGAGTAATTCTGGAGCTGGTTTTGCATCGCGCAAAATGTTTCTTTCCGAGTTCTCTTCCAGTGGGGGCACGCTGAGTGCACCCGCTGGGTGTAGTCCCCGAGCCTCTGTCGGACTAGATGAGTCGGGCAGAGGATTTAAGTCTCCTGGTAAACCTCCATGCAGTCGACACGGTAAATATCTTTTAGGATGAAATTGAGTGAATCGGATGCATCTTCAGACGCTTGACATGGTAAATAAGCTCAGTCTGGAGCTGAGTCAGTCGGACTGATCTTCGTGCACTCAGCACGGGATAAATTCAACCAGGAACTTGGTCAAGCAGGTGAATCTTCGTGCTCTCGGCATGGTGAATGAACTCGGCTTTGAAACTGTCGACTGTAGAAAAAAGCTGGACACTCCAAGGAGTGGTCGTTCCAGTAGTACTTCTTATATTGACCGTTAGATTTTGCGTGAAAGGGGTATTTGTCCGAGTGGACGTGCTTCCCAACTGATCTGGGTATGTTGACTGCAAGGAAAAACTTGGTGGCATTCGTATGTCTCCCGGAGGAGATAGACTAGTGGTCTGACTTCGACATGCCATGAAACCCGAGTGGCGAGGCTAGTGTGTGGGCTGACTCTCTGGAGAGATGCCACTCATCATCCCGGGGGAACACCAGCGCATGCCATCTCTGAGTCCAAGTTTGTGAAACTGACGCCTTGGAGCCTAGGATAAGGGCCAAGTGTATCCGTAGAGGACCATCGTTTCACCCTTTTGCAGTCCTAAAGATGACTTCAAGAAATGACTTGGGCGATCGTCCGAGTGAACGGTACCTACCCTTATAAATTTTCGGCGGAACGAGCATGTATGGTCAGAAAGATACTCCTGATGTGATCAATGGGTTGATCGAATGGGCGTAACCCCTGAGGGCAGCATGGCCAATGGCTAAGCGTAGCCCCCGAGTGATGCTCGAAAGAGGTAAGCTTGCTACAGAGTGTGATATGAGGTTTGATCATATGAGTAACTTAGTCATTCCCATGCTCGGGGTGTAGAGGTAAAGATATGTCCAACTGATGGTGACGCGTGAGGTGTCCGAGGGGCGATGATGTGCACAACCGAGTGACGACGCGCGGGGCGGCCGAGTGGTGATGAGGTGACCAACCGATGGAGACGCGCGGGGCGGGCAAGTGGTGATGAGGTGACCAACCGATGGTGACGCGCAGGGCGGCCGAGTGGTGATGAGGTGACCAACCGAGTGACGGCGCACGGAGCGGCCGAGTGGTGAAGATGTGCACAACCGAGTGGCGACGCACGGGGCGGCCGAGTGAGGATGCACGAGGTGGCCGAGTGAATGACTACGTGTCCAGCCAAGTGGTGACGCGTGGGGCGGCCGTGTGGTGAAGGCATGCACAACCAAGAGGCGACGCGCGGAGCGGCCAAGTGGTGAAGACGTGCACAACCAACTGGCGACGTGCGGGACGGCCAAGTGAGGATGCTCGAGGTGGCCGAGTGAAGGACTACGTGTCCATCCAAGTGGTGACGCGTAGGGCGGCCGTGTGGTGAAGGCATGCACAACCGAGAGGCGACGCGCGGAGCGGCCAAGTGGTGGAGACGTGCACAACCGAGTGGTGACGTGCGGGATGGCCGAGTGAGGATGCTCGTGGTGGCCGAGTGAAGGAATGCGTATCTAGCCAAGTGGTGATGCGCGGGGTGGCCGAGTGACGACGCGCGGCGTGGCCAGGTGACGATGCGCGAGGCAGCCGTGTGGTGAAGGCATGCACAACCAAGAGGCGACGCGCGGAGTGGCCAAGTGGTGAAGACGTGCACAACCGACTGGCGACGTGTGGGACGGCCGAGTGAGGATGCTCGAGGTGGCCGAGTGAAGGACTACATGTCCATCCAAGTGGTGACGCGCAGGGCGGCCGTGTGGTGAAGGCATGCACAACCGAGAGGCGACGCGCGGAGCAGCCAAGTGGTGAGGACGTGCACAACCGAGTGGCGACGCATGGGGCGGCTGAGTGAGGATGCACGAGGTGGCCGAGTGAATGACTACGTGTCCAGCCAAGTGGTGACGCGCGGGGCGGCCGTGTGGTGAAGGCATGCACAACCAAGAGGCGACGCGTGGAGCGGCCAAGTGGTGAAGACGTGCACAACCAACTGGCGACGTGCGGGACAGCCGAGTGAGGATGCTCGCGGTGACCGAGTGAAGGAATGCGTATCTAGCCAAGTGGTGATGCGCGGGATGGTCAAGTGACGACGCGCGGCATGGCCAGGTGACGACGCGCAGGGCAGCCGTGTGGTGAAGGCATGCACAACCAAGAGGCGACGCGCAGAGCGGCCAAGTGGTGAAGACGTGCACAACCGACTGGCGACGTGTGGGACGGCCGAGTGAGGATGCTCGAGGTGGCCGAGTGAAGGACTACGTGTCCATCCAAGTGGTGAAATTGTCTTCGAAGGAGTTAGCCAGATGCTTTCGAAGCTAATGCAGTGATGAGGTTGATGTAGTGTGGTTGCGACGCAACAAGACCGGCGTGACAACTGAGTTTGAGTAGGAATGAAGATGGCGTGCAGAGCGTCCTGGGTGATTATAAAACTTGTCAAAGTGGCGGTTTGAATGCGCTTGTTGAAGTGAAGGATCTGACTGGTGATGAAGTACTCGACCACTCAGGAGAGTGTCATTCCAAATGAGATGCAGTCCCCGAGTGCGGCGTAGCCCCCGAGCGTACTACAGGCTTCGACAATGGGCATGTCGGAATACGAGAAATATAGTTTTGAATGGGTGATTTGCAATTCATCGAGTCGGACTCGGGTAAAGATGAGGAGAAGCTTCCGAGTGGTGCTCGAAAGAGGCAAACTCGCAAAGGAGTGAAGTGTGAAGTTTGATTATAAAAGGGACATATCTGTCTCATGCCTGACGAGGTCTATATTATTGATACGATGAAGAGGATTCCGCAGAGGGGTTGATCGGATGTGTTTGAAGTCAACAGAGCGACAAGGTCGGTGTTGTGGTGCGCTGGGACCGGTAAGGTGACCAAGTCCGAGCAGCGATGAAGTTGGCGCATAGGGCCGTCGAGTGATCGTGTAACTTGTGTATAAAACGACACAAGCCAACGAAATAATTTCTCGAGAAAATTTGATGTGTGCTGAAATGATTTGTGTGAATAACACCTATAGACACCCGCTGGGAGTGCAAGGAGCTTGCTGGTTAACCAGTAAGAGTTTGAAAGAGCGAAGGATCCGTTCAAACTTGTCGAAGCAACGGATCCGATTAAACTCATTGGAATAATGGCTCAAATAAAACGGAAGTGTAGTGTTTCGACTGAGTTGCAGCCCCGGAGGACCGATGCAAACTCGAAGTGAAGAACGACACATGGTGTTCGTGCATGATGTATGCGAAAAAAATGGAAGTTGGACTCGGGAGTCACATTACCAGTACTAAGCAAGTATGTGAAAATAAACAGCCGAGCGTAGAGGTACACTCGATGGCGTGGCCTCCGAGTGGACGTGATGTGTGAATTACGGGATACTCGGGAAGACAGAAATAACAGAATGTAAAATGACTTAGCTGTCTGAAGGCGTGCGAGTGGCCGAGTGGTGATGAGGCGACCAACCGAGCGGCGACGTGCGGGGCGGCCGAGTGGTGATGAGGCGATGGTGACAGTCGACCTTCGTCTCGGTGTCCTTGCGGATAGGGATGGAGCGCACATTATACTTGTGATGCAGCTCCTTGAATTAGAGGTTTGCTCTTGTCTCAGTCGGATTTTGCCTACTTAGGCGAGTCCTTGGACTGTAGCTAAGCCTCCGAGTGGGAGGCTTGCTCTCCACTCGGTAGGATTTCAAACACTTAGGTGAGTACTGGACTGCAGCTAAGCCCCCGAGTGGGAGGTTTGCTCTCCACTCGGTAGGATTTTTTTTCAAACTTAGGCGAGTACTGGACTGCAGCTAAGCCCCCGAGTGGGAGGTTTGCTCTCCACTCGGTAGGATTTTTTTAAAAAACTTACGCGAGTACTGGACTGCAGCTAAGCCCCCGAGTGGGAGGTTTGCTCTCCACTCGGTAGGATTTTTTGAACTTAGGCGAAACAGATTCGCAGCTAAGTCACCCACTGGGGGATTTTGGTGACGGCGACGCACGGGGCGGCCGAGTGGTGATCAGGATGTAAAATGACTTAGCTGTCTGAAGGCGCGCGAGTGGCCGAGTGGTTATGAGGTGACCAACCAAGTGGCGACGCGCGGGGCGGCCGAGTGGTTATGAGGTGACCAACCGAGTGGCGACGCGCGGGGCGGCCCAGTGGTTATGAGATGACCAACCGAGTGGCGACGCGCAGGACGGCCGAGTGGTTATGAGGTGACCAACCGAGTGGCGACGCGCGGGGTGGCCCAGTGGTTATGAGGTGACCAACCGAGTGGCGACGCGCGGGGCGGCCGAGTGGTTATGAGGTGACCAACCGAGTGGCGACGCGCGGGGCGGCCGAGTGGTTATGAGGTGACCAACCGAGTGGCGACGCGCGGGGCGGCCGAGTGGTTATGAGGTGACCAACCGAGTGGCGATGCGCGCGGCGGCCGAGTGGTTATGAGGTGACCAACCGAGTGGCGACGCGCGGGGCGGCCGAGTGGTTATGAGGTGACCAACCGAGTGGCGACGCGACACGCGGGGCGGCCGAGTGGTTATGAGGTGACCAACCGAGTAGCGACGCGCGGGGCGGCCGAATGAAGTAGACGCGTCTTGTGGACTGACGATGCGCGGGGCGTCCGAGTAAAGTAGGTGCGTCCCGTGGACTGACGATACGCGGGGCGTCTGAATGATGTAGATGCGTCCTGCGGAGTGGTGATGGTCGGGGCGTCTGAATGAAGTAGACGCGTCCCACGAAATGACGATGCGCGGGGCATCCGGGTGAGTCGGACAAGTTGATGATGATGCGAACAGCTTCGTCACCGCGTGCAGGACGATCAAGTGATGAGGTCATGTCCAGCCGAGTGCGTAGCCGAGTGATGACGCACGGGCGGCCGAGCGCATATGATCCGGTTTGGTGCGAGTGAGCTAGTCCCATCCGAGTGACCATGTCGACTGGTGGGATTGCTGCCGAGTGGACGATGCTGCAGTGTGTTGTTGACTCCATCGTACATGTTATCAGCGAGTGCTTGCCGCACGTCGGACCGAGGAACCCCCGAGGCGTCGTGCCAGAGGCCATTGGTCGTAGGATTATCTAACGCCTGCCGTTACGATGCATTGATGGGGTTGCCCATGTCCAAAACGTGTACACGCATGCAAAAGACTTAATTAGCGGTAATTAAGCAAGAATTAAGGCCGGTATTGCATGCGATGGAAGTTTCGGTCGTTTATCTCCTGCATGCGGTTTATTGCCACGTCGTGGGAGGTCCACTGGCTGGTGGAGATGACATGTAGTCAATTGCCAACGTCCAGAGTCTGCATGCAAGAGGTGTTAATTAAGCGAGAGTTAAAGCAATTCGTGCATGTAATGAACGTTTTCACGGCCATTTATCTCCTGCATGCAGGACATAAATGGGAAGGAATTAAGAAAGGAAAGCGGAAGGCGGGGCGCAGAACTACCTGATCGGCCAGGGCGGCGGCAATTTATGCGCGGATCCATCGCGAGGTGAGGCGGCCGCGGTGAATCCGAGTGCGGGTCGACGGGGTTCTCCTACGAGGTTGCACAGGCAGAGCTTGAGACGGCGCTGAGTCGATCTGGTGACTGCGTCCTGCAGTCGACCGCTCGGAGGAGCGCTGTGGTCCGGGACGTGGCCAGTCCAGACGTCGACGCCGTGTCGGGGCCGTGCGTCCGCTGCGGGGGTCGCCGTCGCGCAGTTGACTCCAGGCGTGTACCGCGAAGGCCATCATCGAGCTGTTGCCTTCACCGCGCAGGTCGCTATTGAAAGATCAATTGGAGAAAAGAGCTGTTGTGGTTGGGCTCGTGGCCAGCATCCGTGCTCCTTTTTTTCCTTTTGTTTGATCTGTGTACGATAGCAAAAACAAGATCCCAGGTGATTGTTCGTACAGGAAGAAAACCAACAGATTTGTTAGATCGTCGATGATCGATTGTAAAGAATAAAATACTATGGAATGGGACTTCATGATCCCTGTGTACGAAGAGTATCATGACTCCCTGTGAATGGAGTGATGTCCGAAACATCTTGGATCAGATCTTCCATTGATGATTGTTGATCGGCGGACGAACATTGAAGAAAAAAAACCATTTGCATCATGGTTCGATAAACGCCATGCCCCACGGTGGGCGCCAACTGTCGTGGTAACGATTCCGACAATAAGAGAGGGGTAGGATAAAGGAGCATGATCTATCGAGATGCATATGGGTGACACGGTGGTTTTAGCGAGTTCGGGCCTCTCACGGCGGAGATAACAACCCTACGTCTCGTGCTCCGGAGAGGCTTTGTTTTATCTTAGTATGTATCCGGAGATTACAATGAGAGGAGAACGGATCCCCGTAGTCCTGAGACTAAATGATGAAAAAGAGAGAGAGATCGAAGCAGAGAGCCCCCGAGTGTGGTGGTGGGGGTGGCTTATATAGAGTGCGCCACCCCCTCACCCATTATGTTACACGGTGGAGCATCAATGCCATAATGCCTGCCCACTACAAAACCGTCATGCTGACTACTGGTCTTTGCATATCCGAGTGAATTACACGGTCGAGTGGAGCGAGCTCGTCGAGTGAAGTGCCGTGCTCCGAGTGGTGATCGCCGTCCGAGTGACTTTCAAGTTGCGGTACATCTGGACGGCGATCTGGCCCAGGGGCCCAGTACAAAGTATACGGTGTCCATGGGTAGGGCCTTTAGGTCAAGCCTGTTACCCTACCCCTAATACATGTCCTCGTCACTCATCATATATGTCGAGATGCCATGCCCATCCATTATCAATACATATTCCATGTGTCATCATACCATGTTTTTCCACTCAAATGTTGTTCTTGTGCATCAGACATCAAAAAGGAAGAGGGTGATTGCCGAACCTGAAGGAGCACCAGCAAAGTCCTTGAAAAACATGGTGGTGCCGGAGAAATCAGACAGCACCCCACTTATATTGGTTGTACAACCAGTGACACAAAACGTAGGACCGACTCTAATAGACTGTACCCATACTTCACTGGCCACACCACTAGCCCCACCACACAGGACCTGCACTCCAGCAAAAGGTATACCGATTTCATTTGCCATAGCACCAGCTGTATCACAGAAAAATCCCACTCCGGCAAAAAGTACAGCAAGTCCACCGTCCGAAGACCTATCCCAACTGCAGAGACGGCCAATTCCTGCAGATTGGAACCCCATTCCATTTATTCCCAGTTTAAAAGACAATGCTTTCAATATTGTTAGGGACTACGTGCATACATTCCCATCATGGGAAGATTATTGTGAAGAAAAACACCATTTTCACATCTTCCTGTCCAACTTACGTGTAAGTGCTATTATTCATGGTTATTGTTTTCCTGTTTTCTGCTGATTGAACACATCAATGATTTACATTACATTGTTGTAACTAGGCGAGGGTCAATCTGGATAGTCATGACGAGCAAAGCTTACTTGTGCTTTTCAAGGAAGCATTGCAGCAGTATCGGTGTTACCTGAAGAAATCACACTTTGATGACAAGTCTATAAACGAATTTCCGGTGAAGTCTCCTGTGCTAAATTTAGAATACATTGAATGGAAAAACCTTGTTATACACTGGTATCGTTCCCAGGATGAGGTACTGTCTATGAAATCACATGACAATTTGAACTTCTACTTTTCCGCATGTGCCTTACGGATCTTTTTTGCAGGAAATCTGCTCGAAGAAGAATTCCGGTGTCGGTGTCAAAACCGGCGGATCTCGGGTAGGGGGTCCCGAACTGTGCGTCTAAGGCGGGTGGTAATAGGAGGTAGGGGACACGATGTTTTACCCAGGTTCGGGCCCTCTTGATAGAGGTAAAACCCTACGTCCTGCTTGATCGTTCTTGATGATATGAGTATTACAAGAGTAGATCTACCACGGGATCAGAGAGGCTAAACCCTAGAAGCTAGCCTATGGTATGATTGTCTGTTGTCCTATGGACTAAAACCCTCCGGTTTATATAGACACCGGAGGGGGCTAGGGTTACACAAGGTCGGTTACAAAAGAGGAGGTATACATATCCGTATTGCCTAGCTTGCCTTCCACGCCAAGTAAAGTCCCATCCGGACACGAGATGAAGTCTTCAACCTTGTGTCTTCATGGTCCAACAGTCCGGCCAAAGGATATAGTCCGGCAGTCTGGAGACCCCCTAATCCAGGACTCCCTCAGTAGCCCCTGAACCAGGCTTCAATGACGATGAGTCCGACGCGCAGTGTTGTCTTCGGCGTTGCAAGGCGGGCTCCTCCTCCGAATACACCATGGAAGAGTTTGAATGCAAGGATAGTGTTCGACCCTGTAAAATAAGTTCCACATACCGTCGTAGAGAGAATAATACTTCCATAAATCCAATCTGATGACATGTTTTGATAGTATGACATCACTTCATGGCCCGGTTATTATTCGAACCGCTTTTCTCAACTAGCTCCGCACACATCGCAAGGCGGTTTTCTTGATACATCTTGTCAAAGCAGAGATCGTGTTCCCCTTATCACGGGATTCTCATCAATACAGACGTGGGTAACCCAACCGCGCCATCAATTACGGCGCTTGAGGAATAAGCGGTTTTGCCAGGCAAGTGGGGAGACTCATCGCCTCCTCCGCCCTTATAAAAGGGACAAAGATCTACTTTTTTCACCCACGCCTTCTTCCTTCTCGCTTTCTCATTCCCGCACACTCGAGCTCTAGCGCCCAAGCTCGCGTCCTTCTTCTCAAACCACTCCAAGCATGTCTGGAGCAGGAGGCAAGTGGATGGCTTCCTCTGTCACGGAGAAAACATCAAAAAGTTACGGGAGGCCGGATACCTACCTGCGAATATCGCGCACCGGCTGCCGAATGCGGGGAAGATCGTCCCAACGCCCGAACCCCATGAGAGGGTAGCTTTTCTTTCCCATTTCGTCCGCGGACTGGGATTTCCTCTCCACCCGTTTGTCCGCGGGCTCATGTTCTACTACGGGCTGGATTTCCATGATCTGGCCCCCAACTTTATCCTCAACATCTCGACGTTTATCGTCGTGTGTGAGGCCTTCCTCCGCATCAGGCCCCACTTCGGCCTATGGCTGAAAACCTTCAATGTCAAACTGAAGGTGGTGGGAGGCCAGCAAGTAGAATGCAGAGGCGCCATGGTGGGCAAGATGCCCAATGTCACCTGGCTCGAGGGTACCTACGTGGATACCGTAAAGGGGTGGCAATCGGGGTGGTTCTACATTACCGAGCCGTGCGACTCCAACTGGGTGGCGGCCCCCAAATTTCGATCCGGAATCCCCACGCGGCTCACCTCTTGGAAAAAGAAGGGCCTGTCCTGGGGTTCTCCGGTAGAGCTAACCGGACTCCAGACCTGCATCCAGAACATGACGAGCAAGAAAATCAAGCTTGTCAATGTGGTCCAGGTCATGCTCCTCCACCGGATCCTTCCATGCCAATAACGGGCATTTGTTTTGTGGGAGTTCGACTCGGCCCAGCACCAGACGCTGCAAGAGCTCTACGACACGACGCACGAGGACGTCTAGAGGGTGTTGTTCAAGGGTGCCGAGATGCCTCCCTCCCTCACCGAGGACCGCGGACTCAGCGCAAAGCGCCGCGCCCATTCGGTAGGCTTTTATATCTCTCAGGGTATTTATGCGCCCTGGTTTAGTTATGTGCTGCATCTAAGCTTTCATGTCATTAACAGGACTGGATAAAGACAGTGGAGCAGCTTGATTGCCCAGCCCCCCTGCCCGAAGATCCTGCAAACGCTCTTCTAACGAAGATGCTGACTCCGGCACCTTACGAGGTGCCGGAAAATACGTCCAAGAAGAAGGCCGCGGGGACCCGAAAGGGTCTCCGGCACATGGTTCTATCGGACTCATCGTCTGATGAGTCCGATGCGCCCTCCTCCCACGGAAACGAGGAGGAGGAGAAAAGTCCCCCCCCCCCCCCGCCGGGGAGACAAGAAAAGGAAGGCCGGCCGATCCGGGGAGGCCGAAGGGTCCAAGAAGGGAAAGACCCTCCCTTCGAACTGTGCCACGATGGCCGCCGACAGCGGCGACGAGTGGCTACCCAGGGACAAGCCCCTGGCGAAGTCGTAAGTGTCCGGACACCATAGTATTTCATGGTACGTTTTATTGTACTGCCTTTGCTCATGCCGAACCCGATTATAAAGTCCGGCCCGAGCTCGTCTCGACGTACGCTCATCGAGCGGCTCTTTGGGCTCGTCGGATATGAAAAGCAGTTCTCCTTCGACGGCTTCCACCCCTCGCCCTACGGACAACGCCGAGGTGGTGTCTCAAGAGGCACCGTCCCAAGGGGAGGTGGTCCTAGGGGCGCCTCACGGCGACCTCCCACACCCTGGGTACCAAGGGAGCGAGGCTCCTACGGGCTTCGAGTTCGGGCCCCAGCCGGACACCGCGCTGGAGCCTTCAATGGTTCCGGACTTCGGCAGGCGGTCCCCCATTAAGGGGGGCCAACCATCCATGTCAGTGTCCTCTGTCCAACCAGAGGCACCGGACAACTTGCTGGAAGCGCTTCACAGTGCTTCCATCGATGAAGAACACCGCACTATCGTGAGTGCGGTGGTTAAGAGGGTTCAGTCCACCAAGAACGGGCTGACCAAAGCTTGCGCCAGCCTCCTAACAGGCTTTGAGGTCAGCATTCAAAATATAAAAATATTATCGCATAGATAGTAGCCCCTGATGCTCTGTTCGGCGTTCGCAAAGAAACGTTGAATAGAGTATCAAATGATAACTCAGGAGTCTAATCAGAGTATGTCTGTGTATGTGCAGGCTTCCCTGCTGGCCGTTGCCGCACGTACTGCGGAGGTTTCTGCGCTGAAGCAGGCCCTGAAGTGGTCCGAGGATGAGCTCGGCCTTACCAAGGGGCAGCTCGAAGAGAGCAAAGGTAAGATATACCCCATTTTATATAGTTAAAAAGAAGTTATGTGCAAATTAATAGGATCATAATGAATTTGTCCTGGGCCACGACCGAGGTGGAGACCCTGAGGAAGGCGTTGTCCGCGGCCGAAGATAAAGCGGCCAAAGAACGTATTGAACAGGAGAAACAAGAAGCCCGAGTGGGCGAGGTGCAGCAAGAGCTCAAGGCTCTCGCCAAGAAGCACGAGTCCTTAGAGCTTGACTCCAAGACGCGGGAGTCCGAGCGCCAAGGCCGAAGCCCACAAGGCCCTCCAGGAGATTGATGTGGCAAAGAAGATAGCAGCGGGAAAGGCATTCAATATGCAAAGCAAGAATGTGAAGGAGACTTTAATTTTTCTTACCCGAGTTCGGAGCTCTCCAGGAGCGTTTGCAGATCTCCCCGGCAGTGTGCTGGATGCTGCAGAGTTTTACCGAGCTGAGGAGGGGAGCTCAACGGAGAAGTTGTTCTGGTCTCAGTATACTAGGACAGAACACCCCGTGTCCTTGAGCGACCAGCTGAAGCAGTTGGTCGAACTTCACAAGGCGACCGAATAGGCCATGAAGGGCCTTATAGTCCGGATGTGGCCTGGCGAGCCCTTGTCCGGTAGCTACTTCGGTCTGGTGAGGCGGCTGGTGGAAGCCTGCCCACGGCTTGAAGTCATCAAGCGATCCGTCTGCATCGAAGGTGCACGCAGAGCTTTTGCCCGGGCAAAGGTGCACTGGGCGAAGCTTGTGAAGGAGGGGCCGCCGGAGGGCAAGGAGCATCGCTGCCCCGAGAATTACTATGAGAGCGTCCTGAAGGGTTCCCGCTTAGTGGCGGATGAGTGTGCCAAGGATGTAATTTTTGAATGAACATGCCCATGTGATCCTGTAATATTGAACGAGTTCTTTTGTGCCATGCAACGCTTTCTTAATTTAAAATATTACCTTCTCTGCGGCTGTTTATAAAATCTGAGAGTTGGCCAGTCGTCGGCTTCTGCCCCCATGTAGCTAGTACTGGGGTGTTCGGGGTAAATCTGAACACTCTTTACCCCAATTTTGGGTCCTTCAAGGGAGGTGCTCAGCGCAACGAACCAGGCAATCGGACTATAATGCTTTATCACTCTCACTTAGCCATAGAAGTCTATGATTTTAAATTTTTGGCGAAGCCCCTGGTATTTGGAGGGCCGAATTTGGGGTGCTATACACGCCTAAGCCGGACAAGGCTGACTCCTCGCCCGAAGCGGAAAAAGTCTTTAAGGACTTGAAACCTCTCGAACAGCGACCAGTCTCTCGCCTTATCATGACAATCGGTTTTTGGCTTTCTCTACTGAGGTGCTCGTCCGGAAGAACCGGGACACAAACACAGTAGTTCTCCCACCGCTACCTTAGCCGATATAGCGGAACATAAGGTACCAAAGCATGGGAGCCGGGCAACCCAACATTTGACCCAAGACATGATTCGGAGCTGATGCATATAATGCTATAAGTTCGGGGTGCCACACTGTCGAAAGTGTTCGGACTTCTTGCGCTGTATTACAGGGTGAACGAGATCCCCTGGCGTACTGACCGTACCCGAGCGTGCAGGTGCGGAATGTCATAAATGGACATATAAGAGAAAGAGAAAAACTTAAATAATGCAATAACAGATTAATAATATGCATTGTTATTTGAATAATACGTCGAAGTGCACTGGTACAAGTAGTGCAATAAGCGTAAAGTAGGACAATTCGAAATGTCCTATCCAAGGCAAGCTACGCAATAATAGTGAAAAGCGGGTATATCAAGTATTATTAGAGACCACCTGGCGGTTCCCGTGTTCATCTTAGCTTCTTGCCGCCTTGGTTGTTGCTTCCGGAATGTGTTCGGCCGTTGAACTGCCGGAGAGGCCTTCCGAAGAATTAGGCCCTGAAAGAGAGAGGGAATGTCAAAGGTATACAGCCCCTGGTGTGGTTAAGCCACAATGCGGGGTGTGTCCTGATTGTGCCCCCGCCTATGTCCATGGTATTTTCAATGCGTAGTTATGTACGCACAGCATGAATTTCGTTGCTGCACTGGGACTGGGACGGGGCCAAATTGCTAGGCGAGCGTAGATCGCGCCAGGCGATCCTGTTGTAGATTATATGGGGGCTGTAACGCCGAATGAGTGGTCTGTCTGAACAGGCTGCTTTGTGCCTTTGCTGCAAGGGCTGCGGTGTGCTCTTCCGTACGGAGCGAGCGTTCTGTGTTTCCATTTACTGTTATGACCCCGCGAGGTCCTGGCATCTTGAGCTTGAGGTATGCGTAATGCGACACTGCATTAAATTTTGCAAATGATGTTCGTCCGAGCAGTGCATGATAGCCACTGCGAAACGGGACGATGTCGAAGATTAACTCTTCACTTCAGAAGTTATCCGGTGATTCAAAGACCACTTCCAGTGTGATTGATCCTGTGCAATGGGCCTCTACACCTGGGATGATGCCTTTAAAGGTGGTTTTGCTGGGTTTGATCCTTGAGGGATCGATACCCATTTTTCGCACTGTATCCTGATAAAGCAGGTTCAGGCTGCTGCCGTCGTCCATAAGGACTCGAGTGAGGTGAAATCCGTCAATGATGGGGTCTAGGACCAGTGCGGCGGATCCGCCATGACGGATGCTAGTGGGGTGGTCCCTGCGATCGAAGGTGGTCGGACAAGCAGACCATGGGTTGAACTTTGGGGCGACGGGCTCCATCGCGTAGACGTCCCTTAGTGCACGCTTCCGCTCCCTCTTGGGAATGTGGGTTGCGTATATCATGTTTACTGTCTTCAATTGTGGGGGAAACCCCTTCTGCCCACCTGGGTTCGGCGGCCGTGGCTCCTCCTCGTCATCGCGATGCAGCCCCTTGTCCTTATTTTCGCCATTTAACTTGCCGGCCTGCTTGAACACCCAACACTCTCTGTTGGTGTGATTGGCTGGCTTGTCGGGGGTGCCATGGATTTGACACGAGCGATCCAGTATGCGATCCAGACTGGACGGAGCCGGAGTATTTCTTTTGAATGGCTTTTTCCGCTGACCGGATCTAGAGCCTTTGAATCCGGCGTTGACTGCCGTATCTTTGGAGTTATTGCCGTTATTGTGGCGCTTTGGTCTATTACAACGCTGCCTACCGTTAACGTCTTTGGTATCCGAGGTATCCGGATTCCTTGATGTGTTGTTGCTGTGAGCCAGCCAGCTATCCTCGCCCGCGCAAAAGCGGGTCATGAGTGTTGTGAGGGCTGCCATAGATTTCGGCTTATCCTGGCCGAGGTGGCGGGCGAGCCACTCATCGCGGATGTTATGCTTAAATGCCGCTAGGGCTTCTGCATCCGGACAGTCTACAATTTGATTTTTCTTAGTCAGGAACCGTGTGCCCTGAGGGTGGTGGATCCTGTTCGTCTCCGGCTTCGTCGTCCATACCGTCGAAGTCTTCGGAGCCGAAGTCAAGCATGTCGGTTAAGTCGTCGACAGTGGCTACTAAGTGGGTGGTGGGTGGGCAGCGAATTTCCTCGTCGCCCGCATCCCATTCTAGCCGGACATAGTTCGGCCAAGGTTCTCCTGACAGGGAGAGATACCTTAATGAATTTAGCACATCCCCGAAGGGTGAGTGCTGAAAGATGTCCGCGGAGGTGAACTCCATGATCGGCGCCCAGTCGGACTCGACGGGCACGAATATGAGCGTCTCGGAGTCCGTGGCCGTGGATGAATCCAGTGGTTTGGCGACACGGCTCTCATAAGGGGTAAAGTCAGTATCCGGCTCTATCGCCACTGAGAGTGCGGCCTCCATGGCGGGGTCCATCCCTCCGCTCTGGATGGCGTGACTTGCTCCGGATTAATGGACGGAGTAGCTACGGATGCGATCTCCCGAATACTGTCCGGCGACAGAGTTATGTCATGCTCGTCAAGACTGTACGGCGCGTCCGACATGGGCTTGAATCCGTCGAAGATCAAGTCTCCGCGGATGTCGGCCGTGTAGTTCAAGTTTCCAAATCTGACCTGATGGCCAGGGGCGTAGCTCTCAATCTGCTCCAGATGGCCAAGCGAATTGGCCCGCAGTGCAAAGCCGCCAAATACGAAGATCTGTCCGGGGAGGAAAGCCTCACCCTAGACCGCATCGCTAGCGATGATCGAAGGAGCCATCAAGCCTTATGGTGGCGACACAGTGGAACTCTCAATGAAAGCACCAATGTCGGTGTCAAAACTGGCGGATCTCGGGTAGGGGGTCTCGAACTGTGCGTCTAAGGCGGATGGTAATAGGAGGCAGGGGACACGATGTTTTACCTAGGTTCGGGCCCTCTTGATAGAGGTAAAACCCTACGTCCTGCTTGATTGTTCTTGATGATATGAGTATTACAAGAGTAGATCTACCACGAGATCGGAGAGGCTAAACCCTAGAAGCTAGCCTATGGTATGATTGTCTGTTGTCCTACGGACTAAAACCGTCCGATTTATATAGACACCGGAGGGGGCTAGGGTTACACAAGGTCAGTTAGAAAAGAGGAGGTATACATATCCGTATTGCCTAGCTTGCCTTCCACGCCAAGTAAAGTCCCATCCGGACACGAGATGAAGTCTTCAACCTTGTATCTTCATGGTCCAACAGTCCAGCCAAAGGATATAGTCCGGCTGTCCGGAGACCCCCTAATCCAGGACTCCCTCATCCGGTTTGACAAGAACAACAGGATATCGCAAATATGCTGCCCGCTGCTTTGCCCTTGTTAGTACCTGTTGTCCTGTATCACTGTACTTGCATACATACCTGGTTCATTATGTGACAACAGTATGCATGATAGCTTGCTTATCAATTGTTTGCTCCAAATTATCTGATCTGTATGAATGGTTACATTAGTGTAGAATATATCCAATGCCAATGTTTATTAGTGCTACATTGTTCTTGTAAGTACATGCTGTCCTTTATTAATGTACTTATAATGACAGGTAGTTGTTCATGTACCATCACTCTGCAGCTTATTTTCCTTTGCCCTCCATTTTCTACACATCAGATCTATATTTACTCTTACCATAAGGTTGGTACTGAAGAAGTTTAGCTGTGCATTGCCCTTGGCTGTACCTTTTGCCTGTATCGCTGCACTTACATTTATAGCTACTTGGTTATGTAGCATCACTCTTCATCTTATCTTAAATATTCTCCATTTTTCGTATATTATCACATCTATATTTACTCTTAACAAAATGTAGAATAAAGGCAATGATTTTGAAGAAGATTTTGTGGTAAACTTCTTGAATTGCCCCCCCCCCCATCAGCATGGACAAGGCCTTTATAGAGCCTGTCTTCACCAATAATGTAAGTTTGTCCATCTCAAGCCTTCAAACTTTGTTGTATATATTTGGTTAGGCATGACTGCAACAGCTGTTTATTTTTTGTGTTTGCATCAAATTGCTTGTTTAAAGTTTATTATGTAGTTCATAAACAAAAGTTTGTCCTTTCTCAATTTAAGTTTTCAGTTGTACAACCAAGTTCCTTCTTCATACCATGTAAATTAAACTATACAGAGCAAGTGATCTTCTTTTGCACTGCATGTATGCTTCTGTTCTTCATCCGTAATCCAGCGGTGTGGTGAACCTACCCACTACAGCACAACGTCATATTCTGCAATGTCTTAACTATGAACAATGTCATATCATTCTACTATTATTTAAACCGTCTCTTTATTTGCCAATCTGAAACGGTATAAATTGACAGCACACTAACCATTGATACTTATGAGTTCTTGATCTATAATCCAGTGGTGTCGTGAAGCTGCCAACTCCTTCACAATGTCATTTCCTGCCATGTCTTGACCTTAACAATACCATATTGTGTTAATGCAATTTTAAACTGTGTCACTTTATTCGTCAGTAATAAATGTGATGAATTGTCAGCACTCATACTTTTATGTGCAAAACCTGTCATCTGCCTGCTTGTTTATCTTTCAGAGTGAGGAATATATAAGTGTTGAACAAGCACAGTCTCATCATCTGGCTCAGCTGCTTGCACTGCAGCTCCCCAGTAGGGCTAACCTTTCTTGAACTCTATTGAAGTGCTGTCGGTTTTGTATATTATTCTGTTGGCGTGTTTATTTGCACTGGTGGCAATCTTTGATGCCTAGTGTATGTAATCTGCTTTCTGCTTGTGCTTTATTATCATAGTGGCGAACTTTGATGCCCAGTGGATGTAATATGCCGTAATTTCTTTATTGTATAGTCTAAGTTTTTTCTTATTCACGATGCTGCAGTTATTTTACTGTATATATATCCTATCTTTGCAGTAAACCGGCCAAACCATAAAATTACGGTACATAATCGGGCCGTCATGCAATCACGATGTAGGTTGGGCCTAAAACAAGCCGAACAGCTCACGGGCCGACATCAGCCCGAAATGAACCCCGGACCATGATTGTGCGAATCAAATCACGGGCTTTTAACAGGCCAAAATTGTCTCGGTCCTTGTTTGGCCCAATCAGATATCGGCTGCGAGCAGGCCGGATGCAAACCGGGCCGTAGTTAGGCCCAACTATATGACAGGCTTTTAACAGGCCAAAATTAATATAGGGCCGAAATGTTAAACGGGCCCTTAACAGGCCAAAAATAATATCAGGACGAATTACTAAGTGGGCCCAAAAGCATAGTGTTCAGTTGACGGGCCGAATCTGATATTGGCCATAATTGAGCCCAAAGCCTCTTAAAGGGCCGGACCTGATCTGGGCCGTAATTTGGCCCAGAACGTGGTAGGCTTTTAACGGGCCAGGTCTCATATGGGCCACTATTAGGCCTGGAGCGTGGTAGGCCATTAATGGACCGGATCAAATATGGGCCAGCATTTGGCCCAAAACATGGCAGCCAGTTAATGGGCCGGCCTACTAGGGTCCTCAAAATCTTGTGGGCCTACAGCTGGGCCGGCCCATTAATGTCGGCGAAATCTCGTGGGCCTTTAGCTGGGCCGGCCCATTATGATCCGCAAGAATCTTGTGGGCCTTTACCTGGGCCGGCCCATTATGGCACACAAAAATTTTCTGGGCCTTTGCCTGGGCCGGCCCATTATAGCCCACAAAATCTTGTGGGCCTTTAGCTGGGCCAGCCCATTATGGTCCGCAAAATCTCGTGGGCCTTTAGCTTGGCCGGCCCATTATGGTCCGCAAAATCTTGTGGGCCTTCAGTTGGGCCGGCCCGTTTAAACTTGATGGGCCGGTCCACGTGTCAACATATCATAGGCGCGTCTCGCCCATTGGATGAGTGACACCTATGCCAACGTGGACCTGACACGTGTCTCCTCCAGCAAATGATGATTTTACACGTGGAAAATCCCCATTGGTTGGGGCTGTTAACGGGTTATCGGATCCAAAACCCAACCCGATAGCTTAATGGCGTTCCGTTACGGTGGATGCCACGTGTCGGTCACCCTTAACGAAAGCACTTCTGTGACGCGCGATTTATCTTCATGGAAGTGGACACTTCCGTGATGATAATTTTGGTAATGTCATGGAACACTTCTACGACAGCATAGGTATGACTATCTTGATTCTATCATAAAATCGTCATCGATGTACATGCATGACAAAAAAACGCGACCTAGTGTGACGAACACGTATCATCACGGAAGTGTATTTTTTTGTAGTGCAAGCAATCTATGAGGTGGCCACGAGGCAGGGGGCGCGCCTACCCCCCTCGTGGGCCCCTCATTGCTCCACCGACCTACTTCTTCCTCCTATGTATGTTCACATACCTGGCAAACATCCAAGAGCACCACGAAACCCTATTTCCACAGTCGCAACCTTCTGTACCCAAGAGATCCCATCTTGGGGCCTTTTCCGGAGCTTCGCCGGAGGGGGCATTGATCACGGAGGGCCTCTACATCAACTCCATGGCCCCTCCGATTATGTGTGAGTAGTTTACCTCAGACCTTCGGGTCCATAGCTAGTAGCTAGATGGCTTCTTCTCTCTCTTTGCATCTCAATACAAAGTTCTCTTCGATTCTCTTGGAGACCTATTCGATGTAATCTTCTTTTGCGGTGTGTTTGTCGAGATCCGATGAATTGTGGGTTTATGATCAAGTTTATCTATGAACAATATTTGAATCTTCTCTGAATTCTTTTATGTATGATTGGTTTATCTTTGCAAGTCTCTTTGAATTATCAGTTTGGTTTGGCCTACTAGATTGATCCTTCTTGCAATGGGAGAAGTGCTTAGCTTTGGATTCAATCTTGCGGTGCTCGATCCCAGTGACAGAAAGGGAACGACACGTATTGTATTATTGCCATCGAGGATAAAAAGATGGGGTCTACATCATATTGCATGAGTTTGTCCCTCTACATCATGTCATCTTGCTTAAGGCGTTACTCTGTTCTTATGAACTTAATACTCTAGATGCATGCTGGATAGCGGTCAATGGGTGGAGTAATACTAGCAGATGCAGAATCGTTTTGGTCTACTTGTCTCGGACATGATGCCTATATACATGATCATGCCTAGATATTCTCATAATTATTCACTTTTCTATCAATTGCTCGATAGTAATTTGTTCACCCACCATAATACCTATGCTATCTTGAGAGAAGCCACTAGTGAAACCTATGGCCCCCGGGTCTATTTTCCATCATACAAGTTTCCAATCTATTTTATTTTGCAATCTTCACTTTCAATCTATATCATAAAAATACCAAAAATATTTATCTTATTATTATCATCTGTATCAGATCTCACTCTTGCAAGTGGTCGTGAAGGGATTAACAACCCCTTTATCGCGTTGGTTGCGAGGTTCTTATTTGTTTGTGTACGTACGAGGTGACTCGCGCATGGTCTACTACTGGATTGATACCTTGGTTCTAAAAAACTGAGGGAAATACTTACGCTGCTTTACTGCACCACCCTTGTTGGAAATATGCCCTAGATGCAATAATAAATTGATTATTATTATATTTCCTTGTTCATGGTAATTGTCTATTGTTCATGCTATAATTGTGTTATCCAGAAATCATAATACATGTGTGAATACATAGACCGCAACATGTCCCTAGTGAGCCTCTAGTTAACTAGCTCGTTGATCAATAGATAGTCATGGTTTCCTGACTATGGACATCGGATGTCATTGATAACTGGATCACATCAATAGGAGAATGATGTGATGGACAAGACCCAATCCTAAGCATAGCACAAGATCGTGTAGTTCGTTTGCTAGAGCTTTTCCAATGTCAAGTATCATTTCCTTAGACCATGAGATCGTGTAACTCCCGGATGCCGTAGGAGTGCTTTGGGTGTACCAAACGTCACAATGTAACTGGGTGACTATAAAGGTATACTACAGGTATCCCCGAAAGTATCTATTGGGTTGACACGGATCGAGACTGGGATTTGTCACACCGTATGACGGAGAGGTATCTCTGGGCCCACTCGGTAATGCATCATCATAATGAGCTCACTGTGACCAAGTGTTTGGTCATGGGATCATGCATACGGTATGAGTAAAGTGACTTGCCGGTCACGAGATTGAACAAGGTATTGGGATACCGACGATCGAATCTCGGGCAAGTAACGTACCGATTGACAAAGGGAATTGTATACGGGATTACTTGAATCCTCGATATCGTGGTTCATCCGATGAGATCATCGAGGAGCATGTGGGAGCCAACATGGGTATCCAAATCCCGCTGTTGGTTATTGACCGGAGAGTCGTCTCGGTCATGTCTGCGTGTCTCCCGAACCCGTAGGGTCTACACACTTAAGGTTCGGTAACGCTAGGGTTGTAGAGATATTAGTATGCGGTAACCGGAAAGTTGTTCGGAGTCCCGGATGAGATCCCGGACGTCACGAGGAGTTCCGGAATGGTCCGGAGGTGAAGATTTATATATAGGAAGTCCAGTTTCGGCCATCGGGAAAGTTTCGGGGGTAATCGATATTGTACCGGGACCACCGGAAGGGTCCCGGGGGTCCACCGGGTGGGGCCACCTATCCCGGAGTGCCCCATGGGCTGAAGTGAGAGGGGAACACAAGTTGTTGTGGGCGTTAATTTTATCAATTTACTTGCCGTTACTAGTCTTATCTTGATTCGGTGGCATCGTGGGATGAAGCGGCCAGGACCGACCTTACATGTACGCTTACGTGAGACTGGTTCCACCGACTAACATGCACTAGTTGCATAAGGTGGTTGGCGGGTGTCTATCTCTCCCACTTTAGTCGGATCGGATTCGATGAAAAGGGTCCTTATGAAGGGTAAATAGAAATTGGCATATCACGTTGTGGTTTTGGCATAGGTAAGTAACATTCTTGCTAGAAACCTATAGCAGCCACGTAAAAACTTGCAAGAACAATTACAGGACGTCTAACTTGTTTTTGCAGCATGTGCCA
This sequence comes from Triticum urartu, assembly GCF_056163025.1. Taxonomy (NCBI): domain Eukaryota; kingdom Viridiplantae; phylum Streptophyta; class Magnoliopsida; order Poales; family Poaceae; genus Triticum; species Triticum urartu. The sequence continues at coordinate 60,830,661 of NC_141874.1, read as the reverse complement.
TGTGATGTGATCTGGCCAAAAGGATGTGATGAATGATATATGTGATGTATGAGATTGATCATGTTCTTGTAATAGGAATCACGACTTGCATGTCAATGAGTATGACAACTTGCAGGAGCCATAGGAGTTGCCTTAATTTATTTATGACCTGCGTGTCAACATAAACGTCATGTAATTACTTTACTTTATTGCTAAACCATTAGCCATAGTAGTAGAAGTAATAGATGACGAGACAACTTCATGAAGACACGATGATGGAGATCATGGTGTCATGCCGGTGCCGATGATGATCATGGCGCCCCGAAGATGGAGATCAAAAGGATCAAATGATATTGTCCATATCATGTCACTATTTGATTGCATGTGATGTTTATCGTGTTTTTGCTTCTTATTTGCTTAGAACGACGGTAGTAAATAAGATAATCCCTCACATAATTTCAAGAAAGTGTTCCCCCTAACTGTGCGCCGTTGCGAAAGTTCGTTGTCTCGAAGCACCACGTGATGATCGGGTGTGATAGATTCTAACGTTCACATACGACGGGTGTAAGCCAGATTTACACATGCAAAACACTTAGGTTGACTTGACGAGCCTAGCATGTACAGACATGGCCTCGGAACACGGAAGACCGAAAGGTCGAACATGAATCGTATAGAAGATACGATCAACATGAAGATGTTCACCGATGATGACTAGTCCGTCTCACCTGATGATCGGACATGGCCTAGTTGACTCGGATCATGTATCACTTAGATGACTAGAGGGATGTCTGTCTGAGTGGGAGTTCATTAAATAATTTGATTAGATGAACTTAATTATCATGAACTTAGTCTAAAAACCTTTGCAAAATGTCTTGTAGATCAAATGGCCAACGCTCATGTCAACCTCAACTTCAACGCGTTCCTAGAGAAAACCAAGCTGAAAGATGATGCCAGCAACTATACGGACTGGGTCCGGAACCTGAGGATGATCCTCATAGCTGCCAGGAAAGCATATGTCCTAGAAGCACCGCTAGGTGAAGCACCCATCCCAGAGAACCAAGACGTTATGAACGCTTGGCAGTCGCGTGCTGATGATTACTCCCTCGTTCAGTGCGGCATGCTTTACAGCTTAGAACCGGGGCTCCAAAAGCGTTTTGAGCAACACGGAGCATATGAGATGTTCGAAGAGCTGAAAATGGTTTTCCAAGCTCATGCCCGGGTCGAGAGATATGAAGTCTCCGACAAGTTCTACAGTTGTAAGATGGAGGAAAATAGTTCTGTCAGTGAGCACATACTCAAAATGTCTGGGTTGCACAATCACTTGTCCCAGCTGGACATTAACCTCCCGGACAAGGCGGTCATTGACAGAATCCTTCAGTCGCTCCCACCTAGCTACAAGAGCATTGTGATGAACTACAATATGCAGGGGATGGTGAAAACTATTCCTGAAGTATTTTCAATGCTGAAATCAACGAAGGTGGAAATCAAAAAGGAACATCAAGTGTTGATGGTCAATAAAACCACTAGTTTCAAGAAAGGCAAGGGTAAGAAGAATTTCAAGAAGGACGACAAGGGAGTTGCCGTGCCCGGTAAATCAGTTGCCGAGAAGAAGCCAAAGAATGGACCCAAACCTGAGACTGAGTCCTTTTATTGCAAGGGAAAGGGACACTGGAAGCGGAACTGCCCCAAATACTTAGCGGACAAGAAGGCCGGCAACACTAAAGGTATATGTGATATACATGTAATTGATGTGTACCTTACCAGTACTCGTAGTAGCTCCTAGGTATTCAATACCGGTGCGGTTGCTCATATTTGTAACTCAAAACAGGAGCTGCAGAATAAGCAGAGATTGGCGAAGGATGAGGTGACGATGCGCGTCGGGAATGGTTCCAAGGTCGATGTGATCGCCGTCGGCACGCTACCTCTACATTTACCTACGGGATTAGTTTTAAACCTCAATAATTGTTATTTAGTGCCAGCTTTGAGCATGAACATCGTATCTGGATCTCGTTTAATACGAGATGGCTACTCATTTAAATCCGAGAATAATGGTTGTTCTATTTATATGAGAGATATGTTTTATGGTCATGCCCCGCTGGTCAATGGTTTATTCTTAATGAATCTCGAACGTGATGTTACACATATTCATAGTGTGAATACCAAAAGATGTAAGATTGATAATGATAGTCCCGCATATCTGTGGCACTGCCGCCTTGGTCACATCGGTGTCAAACGCATGAAGAAGCTCCATACAAATGGATTTTGGGAGTCTCTTGATTTCAAATCATTTGACACGTGCGAACCATGCCTCATGGGTAAAATGACCAAGACTCTGTTCTCCGAAACAATGGAGCGAGTACTTATTGGAAATTATACATACTGATGTGTGCGGTCCAATGAGTGTTGAGGCTCGCGGTGGCTATCGTTATGTTCTCACTCTCACTGATGACTTAAGTAGATATGGGTATGTCTATTTGATGAAACACAAGTCTGAGACCTTTGAAAAGTTCAAGGAATTTCAGAATGAGGTAGAGAATCAATGTGACCGAAAGATAAAATTCTTACGGTCAGATCGTGGGGGAGAATATTTAAGTCACAAATTTGGTTCGCACTTAAGGAAATGTGGAATCGTTTCACAACTCACGCCGCCTGGAACGCCTCAGCGTAACGGTGTGTCCGAGCGTCGTAATCGCACTCCATTGGATATGGTGCGATCTATGATGTCACTCACTGATTTGCCGCTATCATTCCGGGGATACGCTCTAGAGACAACTACATTCACTTTAAATAGGGCACCGTGTAAATCCATTGAGACGACACCGTATGAATTATGGTTTGGGAAGAAACCTAAGCTGTCGTTTCTAAAAGTTTGGGGATGCGATGCTTATGTCAAGAAACTTCAACCTGAAAAGCTCGAAGCCAAGTCGGAAAAATGCGTCTTCATAGGATACCCTAAGGAAACCATTGGGTATACCTTCTACCTCAGATCCGAAGGCAAGATCTTTGTTGCCAAGAGCGGGTCCTTTCTGGAGAAAGAGTTTCTCTCGAGAGAAGTAAGTGGGAGGAAAGTAGAACTCGATGAAGTACTGCCTCTTGAACCGGAAAGTAGCGTAGCTCAGGAAGATGTTCATGTGGTGCCTGCACCGACTAGAGAGGAAGTTAATGATGATGATCAAGGTACTTCAGATCAAGTTGCTACTGAACTTCGAAGGTCCACAAGGACACGTTCCACACCAGAATGGTATGGCAACCCTGTCCTGGAAATCATGTTGTTAGACAACAGTGAACCTTCGAACTATGAAGAAGCAATGGCGGGCCCAGATTCCAACAAATGGCTTGAAGCCATGCAATCCGAGATAGGATCCATGTATGAAAACAAAGTATGGACTTTGACAGACTTGCCCGATGATCGGCGAGCGATAGAGAATAAATGGATCTTTAAGAAGAAGACGGACGCGGATGGTAATGTTACCATCTATAAGGCTCGACTTGTCGCTAAGGGTTATCGACAAGTTCAAGGGGTTGACTACGATGAGACCTTCTCACCCGTAGCGAAGCTGAAGTCCGTCCGAATCATGTTAGCAATTGCTACATACTGTGATTATGAGATATGGCAAGTGGACGTCAAAACGGCATTCCTTAACGGCTTTCTTAAGGAAGAATTGTATATGATGCAGCCGGATGGTTTTGTCGATCCTAAGAATGCTAACAAGGTATGCAAGCTCCAGTGCTCCATCTCGGAGTTGGAACATTTGCTTTAATGAAATGATCAAAGCATTTGGGTTCATGCAGACTTATGGAGAACCTGCGTTTACAAGAAAGTGAGTGGGAGCTCTGTAGCATTTCTCATATTATATGTGGATGACATACTTTTGATGGGAAATTATATAGAACTTTTGGACAGTATTAAGGTCTACTTGAATAATTGTTTTTCGATGAAGGACCTTGGAGAAGCTGCTTACATATTAGGCATCAAGATCTATAGAGATAGATCAAGATGCCTCATAGGTCTTTCACAAAGCACATACCTTGATAAGATATTGAAGAAGTTCAATATGGATCAGTCCAAGAAGGGGTTCTTGCCTGTGTTGCAAGGTGTGAAATTGAGCTCAGCTCAATGTTCGACCACGGCAGAAGATAGAGAAAAGATGAGTGTCGTCCCCTATGCCTCAGCCATAGGGTCTATCATGTATGCCATGCCGTGTACCAGACCTGATGTAAACCTTGCCATGATTTTGGTAGGTAGATACCAAAGTAATCCCGGCATGGAACACTGGACAGCGGTCAAGAACATCCTGAAGTACCTGAAAAGGACTAAGGATATGTTTCTCGTATATGGAGGTGATGAGGAGCTCGTCGTAAAGGGTTACGTCGACGCTAGCTTCGACACAGATCTAGATGACTCTAAGTCACAAACCGATTACGTGTATATTTTGAATGGTGGGGCAGTAAGCTGGTGCAGTTGCAAGCAAAGCGTCGTGGCGGGATCTACATGTGAAGCGGAGCACATGGCAGCCTCGTAGGCAGCGCATGAAGCAATCTGGATGAAGGAGTTCATCACCGACCTAGGAGTCATACCCAATGCGTCGGGGCCGATCACTCTCTTCTGTGACAACACTGGAGCTATTGCCCTTGCCAAGGAGCCCAGGTTTCACAAGAAGACCAGGCACATCAAGCGTCGCTTCAACTCCCATTCATGAAAATGTTCAAGATGGAGACATAGATATTTGCAAAGTACATACGGATCTGAATGTCGCAGATCCATTGACTAAACCTCTTCCGCAAGCAAAACATGATCAACACCAGAACTCTATGGGTGTTCAATTCATCACAATGTAACTAGATTATTGACTCTAGTGCAAGTGGGAGACTGTTGGAAATATGCCCTAGAGGCACTAATAAATTGATTATTATTATTATATTTCCTTGTTCATGGTAATTGTCTATTGTTCATGCTATAATTGTGTTATACAGAAATCGTAACACATGTGTGAATACATAGACCACAACATGTCCCTAGTGAGCCTCTAGTTAACTAGCTCGTTGATCAATAGATAGTCATGGTTTCCTGACTATGGACATTGGATGTCATTGATAACGGGATCACATCATTAGGAGAATGATGTGATGGACAATACCCAATCCTAAGCATGGCACAAGATCGTGTAGTTCGTTTGCTAGAGCTTTTCCAATGTCAAGTATCATTTCCTTAGACCGTGAGATCGTGTAACTCCTGGATGCCGTAGGGGTGCTTTGGGTGTACCAAACGTCACAACATAACTGGGTGACTATAAAGGTATACTACAAGTATCCCTGAAAGTATCTGTTGGGTTGACACGGATCGAGACTGGGATTTGTCACTCCGTATGACGGAGAGGTATCTCTGGGCCCACTCGGTAATGCATCATCATAATGAGCTCAATGTGACCAAGTGTTTGGTCACGGGATCATGCATTACGGTACGAGTAAAGTGAATTGCCGGTAACGATATTGAACGAGGTATTGGGATACCGACGATCGAATCTCGGGCAAGAACGTACCGATTGACAAAGGGAATTGTATACGGGATTACTTGAATCCTCGAAATCGTGGTTCATCCGATGAGATCATCGAGGAGCATGTGGGAGCCAACATGGGTATCCAGATCCCGCTGTTGGTTATTGACCGGAGAGTCGTCTCGGTCATGTCTGTGTGTCTCCCGAACCCGTAGGGTCTACACACTTAAGGTTCGGTAACGCTAGGGTTGTAGAGATATTAGTATGCGGTAACCCAAAAGTTGTTCGGAGTCCCGGATGAGATCCCAGATGTCACAAGGAGTTCCGGAATGGTCTGGAGATGAAGATTTATATATAGGAAGTCCAGTTTCGGCCATCGGGAAAGTTTCGGGGGTAATAGGTATTGTACCGGGACCACCGGAAGGGTCCCAGGGGTCCACCGGGTGGGGCCACCTATCCCGGAGGGCCCCATGGGTTGAAGTGGGAGGGGAACCAGCCCCTGGTGGGCTGGTGCACCCCCCATGGGCCTCCCCCTGCGCCTAGGGTTGGAAACCTAGGGGTGGGGGGCGCCCCACTTGGCTTGGGGGGCAAGTCCCCCTTGGCCGCCGCCCCCCCTTGGAGATCCCATCTCCTAGGACCGGCGCCCCCCTAGGGGCCCTATATATAGTGGAGGGAGGGAGGGCAGCCGTACCCAAGTCCCTGGCCCCTCCCTCTCCCCTCGTAACACCTCTCTCTCGTTGGAGCTTGGCGAAGCCCTGCCGAGATCACCGCTGCTTCCACCACCACACCGTCGTGCTGCTGGATCTCCATCAACCTCTCCTTCCCTTGCTGGATCAAGAAGGATGAGACGTCTTCCCCAACCGTATGTGTGTTGAACGCGGAGGTGTCGTCCGTTCGGTGCTCGGTCATCGGTGATTTGGATCACGACGAGTACGACTCCATCAACCCCGTTCTCTTGAATGCTTCCGCTCGCGGTCTACAAGGGTATGTAGATGCACTCCCTCTCCCTCGTTGCTAGATGAATCCATAGATTGATCTTGGTGATGCGTAGAAAATTTTAAACATCTGCTACGTTCCCCAACAGTGGCATCATGAGCTAGGTCTATGCGTAGTTTCTATACACGAGTAGAACACAAGTTGTTTTGGGCGTTGATTTTGTCAATTTACTTGCCGTTACTAGTCTTATCTTGATTCGGCGGCATCGTGGGATGAAGCGGCCCGGACCGACCTTACACGTACGCTTACGTGAGACTGGTTCCACTGACTAACATGCACTAGTTGCATAAGGTGGCTGGCGGGTGTCTGTCTCTCCCACTTTAGTCGGATCGGATTCGATGAAAAGGGTCCTTATGAAGGGTAAATAGAAATTGGCATATCACGTTGTAGTTTTGGCGTAGGTAAGAAATGTTCTTGCTAGAAACCTATAGCAGCCACGTAAAAACTTGCAACAACAATTAGAGGACGTTTAACTTGTTTTTACAGCATGTGCCATGTGATGTGATATGGCCAAAAGGATGTGATGAATGATATATGTGATGTATGAGATTGATCATGTTCTTGTAATAGGAATCACGACTTGCATGTCGATGAGTATGACAACTGGCAGGAGCCATAGGAGTTGTCTTAATTTATTTATGACCTGCGTGTCAACATAAACGCCATGTAATTACTTTCCTTTATTGCTAAACCGTTAGCCATAGTAGTAGAAGTAATAGATGACGAGACAACTTCATGAAGACACGATGATGGAGATCATGGTGTCATGCCAGTGACGATGATGATCATGGCGCCCCGAAGATGGAGATCAAAGGAGCAAATGATATTGGCCATATCATGTCACTATTTGATTGCATGTGATGTTTATCATGTTTTTGCTTCTTATTTGCTTAGAACGACGGTAGTAAATATGATGATCCCTCACATAATTTCAAGAAAGTGTTCCCCCTAACTATGCGCCATTGCGAAAGTTCGTTGTCTCGAAGCACCACGTGATGATCGGGTGTGATAGATTCTAACGTTCACATACGACGGGTGTAAGCCATATTTACACATGCAAAACACTTAGGTTGACTTGACGAGCCTAGCATGTACAAACATGGCCTCGGAACACGGAAGACCGAAAGGTCAAACATGAATCGTATAGAAGATACGATCAACATGAAGATGTTCACCGATGATGACTAGTCCGTCTCACGTGATGATCGGACACGGCCTAGTTGACTCGGATCATGTATCACTTAGATGACTAGAGGGATGTCTGTCTGAGTGGGAGTTCATTAAATAATTTGATTAGATGAACTTAATTATCATGAACTTAGTCTAAAAAACTTTGCAAAATGTCTTGTAGATCAAATGGCCAATGCTCATGTCAACCTCAACTTCAACGCGTTCCTAGAGAAAACCAAGCTGAAAGATGATGCCAGCAACTATACGGACTGGTTCCGGAACCTGAGGATCATCCTCATAGCTGCCAGGAAAGCATATGTCCTAGAAGCACCGCTAGGTGAAGCACCCATCCCAGAGAACCAAGACGTTATGAACGCTTGGCAGTCGCGTGCTGATGATTACTCCCTCGTTCAGTGCGGCATGCTTTACAGCTTAGAACCGAGGCTCCAAAAGCGTTTTGAGCAACATGGAGCATATGAGATGTTCGAAGAGCTGAAAATGGTTTTCCAAGCTCATGCCCGGGTCGAGAGATATGAAGTCTCCAACAAGTTCTACAGTTGTAAGATGGAGGAAAATAGTTCTGTCAGTGAGCACATACTCAAAATGTCTGGCTTGCACAATCACTTGTCCCAGCTGGACATTAACCTCCCGGACAAGGCGGTCATTGACAGAATCCTTCAGTCGCTCCCACCTAGCTACAAGAGCATTGTGATGAACTACAATATGCGGGGGATGGTGAAAACTATTCCTGAAGTATTTTCAATGCTGAAATCAACGAAGGTGGAAATCAAAAAGGAACATCAAGTGTTGATGGTCAATAAAACCACTAGTTTCAAGAAAGGCAAGGGTAAGAAGAATTTCAAGAAGGACGACAAGGGAGTTGCCGCGCCCGGTAAATCAGTTGCCGGGAAGAATCCAAAGAATGGACCCAAACCTGAGACTGAGTGCTTTTATTGCAAGGGAAAGGGACACTGGAAGCGGAACTGCCCCAAATACTTAGCGGACAAGAAGGCCGGCAACACTAAAGGTATATGTGATATACATGTAATTGATGTGTACCTTACCAGTACTCGTAGTAGCTCCTGGGTATTCGATACCGGTGCCGTTGCTCATATTTGTAACTCAAAACAGGAGCTGCAGAATAAGCAGAGACTGGCGAAGGATGAGGTGACGATGCGCGTCGGGAATGGTTCCAAGGTCGATGTGATCGTCGTCGGCATGCTACCTCTACATTTACCTACGGGATTAGTTTTAAACCTCAATAATTGTTATCTAGTGCCAGCTTTGAGCATGAACATTGTATCTAGATCTCGTTTAATACGAGATGGCTACTCATTTAAATCCGAGAATAATGGTTGTTCTATTTATATGAGAGATATGTTTTATGGTCATGCCCCGCTGGTCAATGGTTTATTCTTAATGAATCTCGAACGTGATGTTACACATATTCATAGTGTGAATACCAAAAGATGTAAGATTGATAATGATAGTCCCACATATCTGTGGCACTGCCGCCTTGGTCACATCGGTGTCAAACGCATGAAGAAGCTCCATACATATGGACTTTTGGAGTCTCTTGATTTCAAATCATTTGACATGTGCGAACCATGCCTCATGGGTAAAATGACCAAGACTCCGTTCTTCGGAACAATTGAGCGAGCAACCAACTTATTGAAAATTATACATACTGATGTGTGTGGTCCAATGAGCGTTGAGGCTCGCGGTGGCTATCGTTATGTTCTCACTCTCACTGATGACTTAAGTAGATATGGGTATGTCTATTTGATGAAACACAAGTCTAAGACCTTTGAAAAGTTCAAGGAATTTCAGAATGAGGTAGAGAATCAACGTGACCGAAAGATAAAATTCTTACGATCAGATCGTGAGGGAGAATATTTAAGTCACGAATTTGGTACGCACTTAAGGAAATGGGGAATCGTTTCACAACTCACGCCGCTTGGAACGCCTCAGCGTAACGGTGTGTCCGAGCGTCGTAATCACACTCTATTGGATATGGTGCGATCTATGATGTCACTCACTGATTTACCGCTATCATTTTGGGGATATGCTCTAGAGACAATTACATTCACTTTAAATAGGGCACCGTCTAAATCCGTTGAGACAACACCGTATGAATTATGGTTTGGGAAGAAACCTAAGCTGTCGTTTCTAAAAGTTTGGGGATGCGATGCTTATGTCAAGAAACTTCAACCTGAAAAACTCGAAGCCAAGTCGGAAAAATGCGTCTTCATAGGATACCCTAAGGAAACCATTGGGTATACCTTCTACCTCAGATCCGAAGGCAAGATCTTTGTTGCCAAGAGCGGGTCCTTTCTGGAGAAAGAGTTTCTCTCGAGAGAAGTAAGTGGGAGGAAAGTAGAACTCGATGAAGTACTGCCTCTTGAACCGGAAAGTAGCGCAACTCAGGAAGATGTTCCTGTGGTGCCTGCACCGACTAGAGAGGAAGTTAATGATGATGATCAAGGTACTTCGGATCAAGTTGCTACTGAACTTCGAAGGTCCACAAGGACACGTTCCACACCAGAATGGTATGGCAACCCTGTCCTAGAAATCATGTTGTTAGACAACGGTGAACCTTCAAACTATGAAGAAGCATTGGTGGGCCCAGATTCCAACAAATAGCTTGAAGCCATGCAATCCGAGATAGGATCCATGTAGGAAAACAAAGTATGGACTTTGACAGACTTGCCCGATGATCGGCGAGCGATAGAGAATAAATGGATCTTTAAGAAGAAGACGGACGCGGATGGTAATGTTACCATCTATAAGGCTCGACTTGTCGCTAAGGGTTATCGACAAGTTCAAGGGGTTGACTACGATGAGACCTTCTCACCCGTAGCGAAGCTGAAGTCCGTCCGAATCATGTTAGCAATTGCTGCATACTATGATTGTGAGATATGGCAAATGGACGTCAAAACGGCATTCCTTAACGGCTTTCTTATGGAAGAATTGTATATGATGCAGCCGGATGGTTTTGTCGATCCTAAGAATGCTAACAAGGTATGCAAGCTCCAGCGCTCCATCTATGGGCTGGTGCAAGCATCTCGGAGTTGGAACATTTGCTTTAATGAAATGATCAAAGCGTTTGGGTTAATGCATACTTATGGAGAACCTGCGTTTACAAGAAAGTGAGTGGGAGCTCTGTAGCATTTCTCATATTATATGTGGATGACATACTTTTGATGGGAAATGATATATAACTTTTGGACAGTATTAAGGTCTACTTGAATAAGTGTTTTTCGATGAACGACCTTGGAGAAGCTGCTTACATATTAGGCATCAAGATCTATAGAGATAGATCGAGACGCCTCATAGGTCTTTCACAAAGCACATACCTTGATAAGATATTGAAGAAGTTCAATATGGATCAGTCCAAGAAGGGGTTCTTGCCTGTGTTGCAAGGTGTGAAATTGAGCTCAGCTCAATGTCCGACCACGACAGATAATAGAGAAAAGATGAGTGTCGTCCCCTATGCCTCAGCCATAGGGTCTATCATGTATGCCATGCTGTGTACCAGACCTGATGTAAACCTTGCCGTGAGTTTGGTAGGTAGGTATCAAAGTAATCCCGGCATGGAACACTGGACAGCGGTGTAACATCCCAAATTTTCAATTTGGAATGTTATACATTAGATCATCATGCATATCATATTTTATTTTGATTTTGGGTTTGATCCTAGAAATTTCTACGCAACTCAAGGACCCACGGAGAGAGTTGGGAAATTCATTATTTTCATATTTGAGCTTTCTCAAATTTTGAGAATATGATCATTTGATTTTATTTATTTTATCATCAATTATTTCTATTACAAAAATATGAGAGAGGGAATAAAATGACTTTCCCAAAATAAAGAAATATTGAGGATTTAATAAAAAAATCAAATAAGATTTTATTTCGGAGTTTTTCGTTATTTTATATGAATTTAGGAAAAATGTGTGTTTTTCAAAATTGCATTTAGTCCCCAAATAAATGTTCACCTTGTGCGGCTTGATTTTAGAAGCCAGGGAAAATTTATTTCGGGATTTTTGAAGTCCGTTTATTATTTCTTTTTATTTTTTTCCGCGCGTAATTATATATAAAAAACGCACCGACCTACGGGTCGTGTCCGACCTGGACACCGGTCCGGGAAGGCTTTATAAGCCGGGGGACCCGACCCCCACAGCCCACCCGACGCGCCCCAAACCCTAGCCCGCCGCCAGCGCCGCCGCCGCCCGCCCCCGCCGTTGCCGCCACCCGCCCCGCCGCCGCCGCACGCTGCCCGAGGTTCGCCGCGCCTCAAAGTCCACGCCCGTTTTTTTGTATTTTCTTTCCTTAAATAGATCGGTTTTTTTCCGATTTATTTAAATAGCGAGCGTTCGTCCGTTTGTTCGTTCTAGCGAACGTTCGTCATTTTTCCTTTTCTCGAATTTAATCCGCGATTTTTCTAATCGCGATTCCTGATCTGATTTTTGTTTTAGTATAACTTTTCGCTCGTTTATCGGAATCAGGCGATTCAAGCGCCTGGAGTTTCGTCTCGAAACCCTCTAACCGTTTAACCAACTTAAACAAGTTTTTGCTACTGTAAAATTTGCCTTAGATCCAGATTAGTAGAATGAAGTTGTTTTCTTTCGCCGTTTGACTTTCGTTGCCTCGTTTGATTTGATTCTTTTTGCAAACCGGAGTTCTTAAAGTGAACCTTCTGGTTAGATCTCTTATTTGAGTTTTACCTGTGCATTAGACGAGTACTTATTGTATGCTTGTTTGTTTGTTTGCGATAGAGTACCCGGAGTGCGCCGCTTGTTACTTCGAATCGCTAGGTTTCCCGGATCATCAGCAAGGCGAGTAACACTTTGATCATACCTCCTACTACCCAGTTTTATTGCATTAGATCAATCCTCAAACATTGCATGATTAGGATCTAATTAAATTATGGGATGGGAAGTAGTTGAGGTAGTACCTATTACCTGTTTATTATCAAACCTTTGGGAGTTACTTCTACGTTTGCTTATTATGCCATGCTATGCTAGTAGACGTGGATTGGGTGAGTGATATCCATGACAGATGTGAGTTTGTTAATTAATGGTTTATCTAAGGTGGCAACTTAAACACACATCTGGGTGGATTGAGGCACCTGGGTATTCCAGGACTTGCCTGTTTTCTTTTGGACCGCCACCCAGGCTCAAAGGGATCATTAGACTATTCATACTAGAAACTTCTGTGTGTAGCCACAAGCTATTATGGTCTCTAGCATAGTTGACTAAGTCGTGCGAACTCTTACAGTGGTATACTAGCAGATGTAGGGGATGTAGGTGATACGGTCTACCCGATCGTAAGGTGCTAGCGCTTCTGAAAGACTATGTCTCGGTCATCCGTCTTCTCAAACACCATGTAGTGCCAGAAACCAAACGGAGGCGATCGAGTCTTGTGGGGAAAAGTGCGCAAACCTCTTCAGAGTGTAATAAACTAATCATGGTTAGCCGTGTCCCCGGTTATGGACATCTTGAGTATCTAGTACCTGAATTTTCATGTGAATCTCAACATGTTACTCTAAATTAATTTTGTTGGGTTTGTTTAATGATGATGCTTTATTGGGATTAAGGATGCTGTCAACCATTCTCAATGTTTAACAACCACCATGATAGTAATTAAATTTATTCCTTTGAAGTAGGGAAAAATTGGCTTTACGCAAAGAGAGAAGTGCATATTTCAACCCTCAACTTTTGCCCTAGTCTAATTTACAACCCCGAACTCCAATACCATCTAAATTACAACCCCCAACTCTCAAAACCGGCCAGGATTCAACCCTCCCCTCTCTGTTGACCGGTTTTGACCAGTCAACAGGTCCAGTCAGCATGCCACATCAGCAAAAAATGCAAAATTTCCAAGGAAACAACCTGTAAAATCGAAGAAAATCTAGGAAAAGAAATAAGAAATCCAATTTCCGAAAAACACGGAAAATAAAAAAACGAATTTCCAAAAAAATCCAGAAAAAACCCAAAAACTCAAATTCCAGAAAAAAAATCATTTTTTATTTTCCCTAGCTTTTTTCGCGAATAATTTTTTCGGAATTTTACCTTTTTATATTTTTCCCTGATCTTATAGATTTTTATTTACTTTTTCTTGAAATTTTGAAAAAAAATTCTGACGTGGCATGCTGATTGGACCCATTGACTAGTCAAAACTGGTCACCCTAGGTCAAAACCGGGTCAACAGGGAGGGGAGGGTTGAATCCTGACCGGTTTTGAGACTTGGGGGTTGTAATTTAGACGGTATTAAAGTTCAAGGTTGTAAATTAGACTAGGGTAAGAGTTCAGGGTTGAAATATGCACTTCTCTCATTTATATATATGCATAACGTGTACAATATGTAATATCGTAAAATACCAGCAAACGAAAAAGAATTAAATGGAAAACACAAAATTAAAGGAAAAAAGAAATCATGAATCCAAACCCCCGCAAATATTTTAGTACCGGTTGGTGTTACCAACCGGTACTAAAGGGCTCCCCGCCCCTGGCGCTGGCTCGCGTCACGTGGTGGCCCTTTAGTGGCGGTTCATGCAAAACCGATACTAAAGGGGGACCTTTAGTCCCCACCCTTTAGTGTCGGTTACAGAATCGACACTAAAGGCCCTTACGAACCGGTGCTATAGCCCGGTTCTGCACTAGTGGGATTGCAACAAGGAAATACAATTATCAAAGAGCAATTATCATAATTAAATTCCTTAAAATCCAAAATAGTGGGTTCATTGCTATCTAAAGTTTTGACCTCACTACTGCTGGATGCTGCTAACGCAACACTACGATCGGAGACCCTTCGAGAAATTGTGTGCGATGCCATAATCGCAAACGGTGGTGTATGAAAACCGTCAGAAATGTGTAAAACGTTTGCGATGACGGATGCATCAAACACGGTTCAGGTTTTAGTTGCGTGTGTGATAAAGGGCATACGGTTCAGTTCAATGAACTATTTGCGATGAGGAGGAACAAAAGAAATGGGCAGCTAGATGGAGGCGTGTGTGATACACAGCATACGGTTCACTCGGATGAACTGTTTGTGATTAGGCAACACAAAAGAAACGGTTAGCCAGATCAAAGGTATGTGCGATATACGTCATGTGGTTCACTCGGATGAATTGTTTGCGTTGAGACATGAGAACAGAAACGGTTCAACTTAACAAGATGTGTGTGATACGCGACAAACAGGTTTGTAATCAGAAATGTGTCTGAAGACCGATAAGAACACAGACGGTTGCTGCTAGTAAGACGTGTGTGTTGTGCGATGGGATTGCATACAGAACAACAACATATGTATATACACACACTTATAAGGACATGCTTGCATAACCAAATTAAACATCCACTTACATATGTGGCTACTACAACCATGGCATTTGCACACACCAAAGTAAACTATTACATGCATAATTACATAAATGGCTACTACACACATGACATTTCCACACACACCAATAAAGTAAACTATATATTACATGCATGATTAACTAGCATAAACGATCATCTGATCATCATCTACTTGTTGTGACGCTTGCTCTTCTTGTGGCTCGATCCGGGCTCATCGATCTGGGTAACGAGGCACTTCCTCATGTCAACAATCCGCCTGTGCATCTCGTAGCATGTGTACATGCTCTTGGCCGCGAACCAGAGGTGAGGTTCATCCATTTGCCGCATCTAGGCCTTGTGCCAGGATACGGGACTTGTTCTCTGGGCATCCTGCTTCATCTTTTCATAGTAGGGGTCGATGATGGCTGAGGCGAGTTCGACCAGGGAGTCCTGCTTCGTGCTGCCCCAGACCCTGTAGTGGTCACGGATTTTGATAAGGTTCTTGCAGGCCAAGCTCGTAACACTGAGCGCTTTTACATCGTCTTTGGTATCCACCGTGGCGAACTTGTAGTCGGTGCTATTGACAAACCTGTTGAAACGGTCGCAAGGCCTTGTGGCCATGCAGTAGTGGTAGATGAGGACATGATGACGCACGCACAACTGAGCGACGGCAACCTTCTGATCTATGCCAGGACAACCGGCGGTGTACTGGAGGTCGATGCCGACCACCTTGTACTTGTCTCCAGCAAGCAACTGCTCAACGTTGTTGATGTAGTCGTCCACCACGTCCGGGTCGATGGTGTACACCACCGAGAGATCTGTCTCCCTCGCATGGGTCTCCACTCTATGCTCGTCGAACTCCATTGAAGCGTCGCCGGACATCCCCTCTCTATGTGTCGTCGTGGGTGTGCTTGTTGTGTTGTGGGGCGTGATCGAAAGGTTGAAGAGACTAAGGTTATAATGGCCGCGGGAATTAAAGGGGAAACCGGACGGCTAGGAATATTGGCAGGCCCTGATGGCAGTTCTAATTTGCAGCGTGTAACTCCATCGTGTCGCACGTAACTGCATCGCGTGGCAACGCGCGCGGCGCAACCGCATGCATATGGGGCCCCCGACATGATTGTGCGCACGCCCAACCGCTGGCAGAGCACGCGCGGAGGGACACGAGAAGAGCGCTCCGCGGTCGCCTCAAGGAAAAGCTATCCACAAGCCGAGCACACCGATGGACGCGAGCAGAGCGCGCCAAGGGACGCGACCGAGCGCGCCACGGCGCCTAACAGTGAGCACAGCGCGCTGCGGCGCCTAACGGCGAGCAGAGCTTGCCGAGGGACGCGAGCAGAGGACGGCACAGTGATACATAGCAAATAAGACGAACTGTGCGAGCGATGTCGGAGACATCAAGCACGAATCAGATTAGAGTTGCGTGTGCGATACGTGGCAGACAGTTGATCCATCAGAGTTGTTTGTGATGGAATAAGCCGTGTGTGTTGCGGGAAAATGCTTGCTGGTGTATAATCTTAAATTTAACCAAAAAAGTGTTAATGCATGTTACAAAAATTGTATAGCTGGAAACTATGTTCAAACCAGGACGGGCGTATGGTAGGTAATTAAATCGCAAACGTTTTTTTATTAACTGTATGTGTACGTGTTCTTTCGTCCTCCTCTCACACGTCTTGTCACCCCTCTGCCGCAGATGAATTACAGCGCTAGCTTGCGTAGCGTGCAGGGGCGTTCTTTTGGCCAAACGGCGGCGCCAATGAATCGTCGGTGAGCCTATTCCCACGCAACCTGGTAGGTTCCCGCGCAAGCTTCCCGCTCGACTCGGTGAAATCCCCCAAAATCCCAATGCTTACCGGCCTGCTATAAAAACCCTCATGGCCGGTGAGTCCTGCGTCGCATTTTCCCCTCCCTCCCAGTAGCTTATCTCGTCTGCTTCTTCCACAATCGCCAATGGCACCGGTCCATCATCGTCGCTCAGCCACTCCGCCATCATCAGAGGACAGCTCCAGCTGGGAGGCTACACCGCGGCGGCGGCGCAGTGTGGTGCGCGTGGCGTCCCTGTTGGATGTGCGCAGAACACCCACCACCCGCTCCGCCACCGCAGCCCGAAGGCGGAAGGTGGCCGCCATGGCCGCCACCCCACTGCCGGCCACCGTGGCCATCACCCGCTCCGCCACCGCGGCCCGAAGGCGGGAGGTGGTGATCGTGGCCGCCACCCCATCGTCGGCCACCGTGGCCGCCAGCCCACCGTCGACCGCCGGGATCATCACCCGCTCCGCCACCGCCGCCCGAAGGAGGGGGCGGAGGTGGAGCCCGCATGTGTGTCAGCGACCTTGCGCCCTACATCGAGTTCCTGCGGGAAGAGGAGGAGTGCCTCGTCGAGCACGCAAAGAGCCTTACCGCGGCCGTGGCCGCAGCACACGCCGACGCAGAGGCGAGGAATCAGGAGATCTACAAGCAGTCCGGCCGCTTCGAGAGGGATCGTCTGGAGCGGCAGTGGGCGTTCGAGCTGGCGAGCGTCACTGAACGTGCAGCAGCGGCAGGCACCGTATTGCATTTGTCCAGCTCGTCGGTAGGCTCCCCCTCCTCCTCTGCCTCTTACTGAGCGCGCTCGGCAGAGGAGAGACTGCCGGAAGTAGCACAAAGCCCCTCCGTGGTAGTAGTAGTATTTAGGGGCTATTTTGTTCAGTTCATCTCACTATAGATGTGTGGTTGAACTGTACAACGTATTTAAAATTAGCTAGTATATATAGTTGAACTAGTTATTTCAGTACATGGTTAGCAACAATTGGGGGATGATTTCTAGCTTAATTACTGAATTTTAGTTGCAAAAATTACATAGTGCTAATGATTTCTAGCTGCATTTTTGGACAAATCGCAGTGTTATAAGGATTGACAAATGGCAACGTTACTAGATCAACAAATGTAAATCTTTCCAGTTTGACAAATGGCAACATACCCAATATGACAGATGCAAATCTTACCAAATTGGTTGTACGTGGTTGCACACGGGTTATCCAGAACAACCGTTTGCATTGAAGGAATGCACAAATCCTGCGCTGCTCTCACTTTGCATACGGGTGTTCTATCTAAATCGTTTGTGATCAAGAGCTACAGAAATCCTGCTCGGCCCATTTTCTCTTGGCTTCCTGGGGAAGCTGTCGGTTTGCATACGGGTGTTCTAACTAAAACGTCTGTGATGCGTGTTTTATATTTAAAAAACGAATTAAACTGTGGCTTGGGCGCCATTAATGAAGAGGACGCCAGCAAGGCGGGTAGCCATGGAAATCAAAGGGCTCGCTTCCAAGTGAGCTTGCGCAGCGTACCGCTCGCACGCTTCCCGGTGAGCCTGCGCACTTGAGGACAGTTTGCACGCCTCTCGGTCAGCCTGCGCACCGGACGGTGCTCGCACGCCTCCCATTCAGTCAAGGTCAAGCAGGTATCCGCACGACACCTCCTACAGTGATTAAAACCAAGACATGTGGCGTCACATGAATGGTTAACAGAATTTTGGATTTACTAGAATTTAAAAACCATGCATCTCAATGTTTTGCCGGCAATCAACGGTTCTCCGGTGTTTGAAATTCATGCCCATTTCTTTCATGGGACCTAAGCATGCACCCAAGGACACAGATTTGATTTTTTAACCAATTTATATGCATTAGAGCATGTGCATGTAGTTCAAATTTGAATTATGCACATAAAATGCATTGAAAACTCAGCTAATGCATAAAAATGTCCAAACGAACCCCGAAAAATCACAAAAATTCACACAACACTTCTATTTGTTCTATGTTGAGACGAGAAAAAAATTTAAAAGCAATAAGAGGCAATGGATACCGTTTCGTCCCCAAAGGTGGAACGTTCCCTATCGAAAACCATCATGCCTGTTGTGAGAAGCTGCGGTTTGTGAGAAGTATATACCTAAACCTGCCCCATATGGGACAAAATTTGTACTATGACATGTTGATGCCGCTCCATGATAGCATGCCAAATTTCATGAATTTCAGACGAGTTTTGGATTAATAGAATTTAAAAACCATGCATCTCAATGTTTTACCGGCAATCAACGGTGCCCCGGTGTTTGAAATTCATGCTCATTTCTTGCATGGGACCTAAGCATGCACCCAAGGACACAGATTTGATTTTTCAACCAATTTATATGTACTGAAGTATGTGCATGTAGTTCAAATTTGAATTATGCACATAAAATGCATTGAAAACTCAGTTAATGCATAAAAATGTCCAAACGAACTCCGAAAAATCACAAAAATTCACACAACACTCCTGTTGTTCTATGTTGATGCGAGAAATTTTTTTAAAAGCAATAAGAGGCAATGGATATCGTTTCGTCCCTAAAGGTGGGACGTTCCCTATCAAAAACCATCATGCTTGTTGTGGGAAGCTCCGGTTTGTGAGAAGCATATAACCAAACCTGCTCATATGAGACAAAATTTGTACCACGGCATATTGATCCCGCTCCATGATAGCATGCCAAATTTTATGAATTTCAGACAACTTTTGAATTTACTAGAATTTAAAACTAGACATCTCAATGTTTTACCGGCAATCAACGGTGCCCCGGTGTTTGAAATTCATTCCCCGTCCATTATTTTGATTAGGAGGTGTACATGTTGTGGAGAATTGTGAACGCGTACGAGACAAAATGTGTGAATACAAATCTTCTAAACTTGTATGGATTTTTTTTACCCTGCCCACTTTCCATGGCCGGCTCATCCATGTATTTTCCATGCCCGGTTCGACTGAAAAAGAAGACCAAAACCGGTCCCGACTCACGAACGGATCTACCGACAGCCGTCATCCTCCTCCAGCAATCCCCATGTGCTCTCTGCCCCGCTCCGCCTGATCCCACTCCCAGCACCTGGACCCCTCCCCCTGCTCGTCCGCGCCCCATTCACCCACATCCGCCACCGTCCTCCATGCCCTGCCCCCCGGTGTGCCTGACGACCCGATTCCTCGCCAACGAACTCCTCCTCCTCGGTTCCACACTTCTCGGATCCTCGTCGCCCCGGCCGAGCAGAAACCGGAGCCCTGCCGCAGATCCGCAGGGAGGAGGAGCCGAGGAGGGGGAAGAATGGACGCCCCGTCGGTGGCGCTCTACAACCAGCTCAAGGTAACAAGAATGACCTCGCGCCGCGTGTGATGTTGGGTGCGGCATTTCGTCGACCACCCTGCGGCTGCCGGTGCTGTGGCGGGTTCAGTTCAGACCTTCTTTGCCCCTTTGTTCCTCGCCAAGGGTGCTTTAGGAGTTACTCCCTCCGTCCCATAATATAAGAACGTTTTTGACACCCTCCGTCCCATAATATAAGAACGTTTTTGACACTAGTGTCAAAAACGTTCTTATGTTATGGGACGGAGGGAGTACAACGGTTCTTGTGGTGGGGAGTTGTTGGATCACGTCGCTGTCTGCTTATTATTCGCAGTCCTTTTTTGTTTTGGATAATACTACGTAGATGATAATACAATTGACAGTTAGCGCATTCTGGCAGGGCCTTGCGTAGTGCTTAGCTTACCAGTTACGGCATATGCAAAAAATCCACATTTTGATAGGTTTCTTGGTGAGGTGCTGGTCAAATCAAGTCAATTAAAATGTTCTCTGAAGGTCCTGAATGCATGCCATTATTGAGATTTACATGATGTAGAAATATTCGCATGATTCAGTAAGTTTGTTGGTGTTGTGACGCTATTGACTATGCTCAAGCCTGGAGATGTTTGGTATGACTAGATGGGATTTCTGTTTTTGCGTTTTCTTTGAGTGAATTACATAGAAATTTCCTTTTGAGTGCTGTGTTTCTGCCTCTTGGATGACAGTAAAATTGCTTTTGGGAGCTCATCTCATGTCCTTGGTTTGTCGTCATATGAATGAATGATACTAGCAGCGTGATCACATCTCAAGACGTCATATATGCGAGAACTGACCCCTCTGATTCTGCACCAGGCTGCCCAACCATTCTTCTTGTTAGCTGGGCCCAATGTGATCGAATCAGAGGAACATGTCATGAAGATGGCCAAACACATCAAAGCCATCACAACCAAGTAAACAACCAATCACCATACTTCTGTTTACTCTTGGGCGAAACTAAACCTGTTTTTTTTTCTCTCCATGGCAGGCTTGGGGTGCCTCTTGTGTT
The DNA here is from genome assembly GCF_056163025.1 of Triticum urartu. NCBI lineage: Eukaryota > Viridiplantae > Streptophyta > Magnoliopsida > Poales > Poaceae > Triticum > Triticum urartu. The sequence goes on along the minus strand of NC_141874.1, from coordinate 60,809,529 downwards.
CAAATCAAGCTTTGATAAAGCAAACCGTACATCGTCGAAATCCTTCCGCGGTCCTGGGCTGGAACAAGGCCTAAAGGTCTGACAAAATAATATTAGACCTTTTGTCTCTTCCGTATCTAACCTTTCTACCTTGCTATATCAGATCCTTGAAAAGGTGAAGGCTGCATATGACCTTCCAGTGGTCACCGACGTGCATGAAAGCTGCCAGGTATCCATTTGATTCTTTTAATCCTGTAAGTAAGGACACTCTTCTCTGTTTTGCTAACAAATTCTGCTGTGTCACTCGCTTAATATTTCTGCAAATTTAGCTGAGTCCATTAATTATGTTTCCTTTCTATGAAATGTTACTGTACCACAGGTACCGTTACTTTTTTGTACATTTGAATGTGACATGTCTGAATTTAAAATATATTTGTTTGAATATATTGCTAGGCTTTTTGTGTTGAATTTGTACTGCTACATGTGTTTATTGTATCCTTTGAATCCAAATTCTTGGATTGTGTGTCCTTTGCTCTGAAGTGTAAAGCAAAGATGCTTTCTAACTAATTCACTAAATCAGTGCGAAGCTGTTGGAAGAGTTGCTGATATTATACAGATTCCAGCTTTTCTCTGTCGCCAGGTACAACTTTAATGTATGCATGTTTCTGGGAAAACTGCAGTACTACTAGCTATCAAGCATGAATCTTCTTTAATATCTCATTCAACATGCCTAATATAAGTATCTATGCCAACAGACTGACCTTCTAGTGGCTGCGGCTAAGACTGGGAAAATTATCAATATCAAGAAAGGACAATTCTGTGCCCCGTCTGTAAGTTGCATTTCTATCTGGCAGTCTTCACAAAATTTGAATGTAGCACCCCATTTTTTGATTCTTATAAGGTGCGTTTGAGTTGGCACCTCGACAAAATTAAACTTTAACCATAAATTTCTTCTCCAATATATTGTTTGTACCTATCAAGAAAATTATGACAGCGTGAAAAGCACATTTAGACACGGGGCATATTTACTAAACCTTTCTATTGTTTGACTATCTATTGGTCAAACATTAGAAAGATAGAATCTCATGTTTCATGGGCGCTTCATACAAATAAAAAAGGGGTACTATTGTTGCCACTATCTGCGTTATTACTGGTGCCATTGTCTGTTTTAGCGTTAGCCTAAAAAACTCATGCTTAGTTTGTTCAATAATGTCCTTTGTATTTCACATCATGTGGTTTCTTTCTCTATGAGATTGAATGGTCATGCAAAGTTGAAGCTAATTGCACTTGCTTGGACCTTTTATTCTACTCTTTATTAATCCAACATTAGAAACCAACATGATGTCTAACTAACTATGTAAAACAAGCTATCAGTTCCAGTTTAGTCTGTCACTGTTCTGAATTGTCATTTCTCTTCAGAAGTTCGGCTAGCCATTGTTCAAGATGTAGCTTTCTGTATCCGTATACCAATTACATGCTTGTGCTACTTAACTAGATATTTTTTCAATGGAAAATGTTGCGCCCAGCATCTAGTTAAGTTGCACATTTGTTGAAGTGATCCTGTATGGCTGTACCTTAACAGGTTATGGCCAACTCTGCGGAGAAAATTAGACTTGCTGGAAATCATAATGTGATGGTCTGTGAGCGAGGCACCATGTTTGGCTACAGTTAAGTCATCTTTTCGCCTTTTTTTGTACTGCCTGCTTCAGAAGTAAATAAATAAGAGAAAACACATAATATCATATTACATTATAGGCTATGTAATTATCACGAAACATATTGTACTGACTAGGATATCCTGCTCTTTTTGGACACTCGGATATGATGTGGCATGGGGAATAATGATTGTTGTGATTGAGCAGCTAGATAAAGAGAAAATACATGAAAAGGTGAAATCTGAGGGCTAACTAGCTCTTCAAATGTCTCTGTGTCCCTAGCCATTTAACATTTTAGCGTGTTTGAATGAATTTACTAATAGTAGTAGTAGTACACAGTGGCGGAGACAGGGGGGGACCAGCAGGGGCCCTGGCCCCCCCTAACACTACTGATTTGAGTCTAGTATTAGTGTAAACTTTGATGTTTTTGCTGCTAAAATGATGTATTTTTATGAACTGGCCCTCTCTAACAAGACATAACAATACTTGGCCCTCCTCATTCGAATTCCCTGGCTCCGCCACTGGTAGTACATACTACTAGTCAGGTTGGGGCACCATGCAGTGCAGCTGCCATAAAACAAAGTGAGCAATACAACCATTTGCCCGTTTTCCTTATTCAGGTTAAAGGAGAATCAGGCATTAGTCTTCCTGCAACAAGCAACTTATGTTCATGGTTTCCTTGTAGAAGATAACTGATTTAGCAATATCTTCCTTTGTTTTCATTGCACACACAGATGATCTAATTGTTGATCCAAGGAACTTTGAGTGGCTGAGGGAAACAAATTGCCCAGTTGTAAGTATTATCACCTTACTTTTGTCCACAATTGCACAATCACATATTCAGCATGTTTCTAGTCATGAAAAGCTCTGTCTAGGTTATCATTGGCGTTCGGCCACAATAGAAAAAGGTTATCATTGGTGAAATTGGGCATATCGGGATGTCCGGTATTCATGATGGCGTGATATTTGCAATAAAAATAGTATTAACCTATTTTGCAAACATTGGAGCTCTATTATATAATGAAGATAGTTGTTTTTTATTGTCAATTAATTGATTAAGCATTGAGTTATTTTTCTCTCTCGGGGCACATTTGCCTTAATATGGCAGATGTCTAGCTTTTGTGCTATTTTCTGTTGTTATTACTCGATAATGGATCTGGGTTGTTTATTTAGACATGAACCAGATGATTGCGTTTTCTATAGCTGAATTGTACATTGAATTCTTGATTTGTGTATTCTCAAATATCATGTTATGTGGTAACTTATTCCATTGAATTCTCGATTTGTGTATTCTCAAATATCATGTACCATGAACAATGACATAGATCGGTGACAGAGAAGTATCCATTTTCAGGTAGCTGACGTAACACATGCTCTACAACAACCAGCTGGGAAAAAGGTATAATCACCTATTTCCAATCTGCCTCTCTTGGTTTAGGGTAATTGTCCTCGCAGACATTTTTGCTCAACCTTAAGAAAATTATTCTTTTCTTTCTTTTCCCCTTTGTCAGAGTCATGTCATTTGTGAATAAAATCAACATCAAGGGAATCATCATGATCTTTAAATGTTGCCAATAGTTTACATGGAAACTTGCAGAAGTTGACCAGATTTTACATGGCATGTGAACTTACTCCCTTCTGTCTTAAAGAAGATGACATTTTAGACGTCTACGCTGTGTTCATAACATAATTTTGCTACTTAATTTCTACTATAGTATTGCTAAATTTAATTGTTACGTTATGGAAGTATTTTCTGATACCAATCTGTAAATATGATTTCTCACATATCCAATCGAATCATATGTTTTAAACAAATTGGTGGTGAAAGTTTTAAAAGCTTGATGAAAACTATGTCCCAGACACCATACTTATAATGGACTGGGAGGGTATGATACGTGGCAATGTTCCAACCTGATCCATCACTGTATATTTTTGCAACCATGATCCATGGCCAAAGCTCAAAAACCATGGTGTGATATCTAAGCAATTCAGACTTTTTGGGTTATTTTTATTTTGGTTCTTCTGTGTAGCCATCTCCTAAGATAGTGTGATCAACTAGTAAAACATTAATGACCAAATTAAACCTCTTCCAAACTAACTATCTTTTGAGGATTTTAATTTTGCTCAACCGGGCATACTTGACTCTGTTTTGCAAGCTTGATGGTGGTGGGGTCGCAAGTGGGGGCTTACGAGAACTCATACCATGCATCGCAAGGACTGCTGTTGCAGTTGGTGTTGATGGTATTTTCATGGAGGTAGGTCGATGAAACTATCATGTTGCTTTTTGCTCGTTGTACCTTTCATTTTAGTTATGATCCATTAGAGATACAACAATATTTGTAAGATTATTTTCACAATCCTATGACAGGTACATGATGATCCCCTGAATTCACCATGTGACGGGCCAACTCAATGGGTAACCTCTCCATCACCGTTGAGACATTTTCAACCCATGATGTGTGATGATATGCTCACTTATTACTACTGTTGTGCACATTGCTTTGTAGCCATTGCGCAATTTGGAGGAGCTGTTAGAAGAATTGATTGCGATCGCTGTAAGTTAGACATCCTTGCTTGGGTATAGTGAGGCCAAATCTCTCTCTAAGCGCTCACCATTTTTCTTTTTCTCTTTGTGCGAAGCGAGTCACCAAAGGAAAGAAGCCACTCAAGATCGACCTAACTCCATTCAAGGAATGATTTGGCAGTGGGTAGCAATAGGAATAACTTTGTCGTTACCAATTGGTTTCACCAATATGGTCGTGTCCAGGCGAGTTGCTCTTTATATGCGGTACTTTCATTTACCGTTGGCTTAAGCTTTGTTGGATTGCCTGCATGTATTAGTTTCTTTTGAAGTGTAGCATAGCAGCCACAGATTCCTGGTTTGAATCACTCTGTCTCAGAGTCAATCCGAAAGAATTCGACTTTTGATTTGTGGTGTTTCAGTTGGAGCACATTTTTCGAAATCGGACAGCTTGGTAAAGAAACACTCGCGGTTGCATGAGCATGATGATAGCAGCTTCCTCTATTTATCGCTGGTGATAAAACTGGTACAGTTGCGAACAATGCTAAATACATAAATTCTCCTTTTAAAATCATAATGCCTAGAGCTTTTCTTGCAAATGCAAACGGATTTGATGATTAGGGGACCGAACAAACCCCGAGTATATTAGAACTTTAGAAGAAGATGAATCTACTCCGAGGTAACGGCAGAACATAGAAACGCAAGGAATAAGTGTTCAGCAGGAATGTTGGAAATTTGAATGGCCTTTCTAGCAACAGTTCACTACACAATAATCTTACAAGTTAATTTACCTCTTATGCTTGTTCAGAAAAGAAAAACCGCTTATGTTACTGCTTTTGTCTACGGTACTGCTTTTCTTGGTGGGCATTTGGCTTTGCTCCAATAGTTTTTCCTCCTTGAAATTGAAAGCCTTCACCATATTGTAATAAACCTGAAGTGAAGCACCCAACTTACTCCCAGTTCTGAAGAAAGTTTTGACATTCCAGATATTTTGAATTGCAATTACCTTGCGAGTTCCCGATGTACAGCCCATGATCGACAAGTTTCAGTTTCATGCTATCCTGTCCCTTTCCCTTGGTGCATGCATACTTGACCCACATCACCTATGCTACAATAGAAGAAGAATTAGGCCCTGTTCGGCAGCTCTCCGCTCCACGGCTCAGCTCCTGGAGCGGCCGGAGCGGAGCGGCGCCATAGCCTATTTTTCTGAAGTCATCAAAGTGACGCTCCGCCGGCCCTCGTATTTTGAGGAGCTGGATGACTGCCGAACAGGCACTTAGGCCCTGTTCGGCAACTCTCCGCTCCACGGCTCAGCTCCTGGAGCGGCCGGAGCGGAACGGCGCCGTAGCCTATTTTATCGGAGTCATCAAAGTGACGCTCCGCTGGCTCCCATATTTTGAGGAGTTAGATGACTGCCGAACAGGTACTTAGTCTGGTTGCAACATTAGAAGCTACTCCTTTGGTCTAGAGAACCATCAGCTATCCTCAAGCATTGGATTTCTGTTCAACATACTCCTATGCTGACCAACTGCTTCAAATGCTTATCCATCTCGTTTCCCCTGTTTAGCCAAAGGATCGGTTATGCATTCGTCAACAAGAAGCTCCCTATGATCCAGCAATAGTGCCCAAAGGTATTCTCGTATCAGTATAAGCCTTTCAGGCCCTAAATTATCGGATGTCATATGGTTCTTGACAAAGGTAAATCTTTCCTATCCGAATCTTGAAAGGATAACCAGATCCTTGCGATCCCACTGATCTCCTTCCCCGCGTCGCCTCCCCCGGCGGCGGTGGGGGAACCCTAGCCGCGCCGCCGCGGGCCCCTCCCCACCTCGTCCCATCTCCTCGCTGCCGCCTGAGGCAGCCGCCGGACAAGCCCGGGGCGCCAAGGATGGTGGCGGCGGGGTCTCGGTTGCCCTACTTCTGCATGGGGAACCCCGGATCTGGAGTGGCGGCTTCATTGGCAAGGCACGACCAGTTAGCAGCCGTGCGGGCGGTGGATCTGATGTCCCGGCCACGTGGGCGGCGGGATCCGGTGGTCGTCGACAGGCGGCGGCGGCTTCTGTGGCGGCCGGTGCGCGCGATCTGGCGCCTCCCCTCCTCCCCTGTTCGGCATGCGGGCCAGCCTGGTCGGGCCGCGCTTCCTCTTGGTCGCCGGTTCTGTACAGGAGGCGCTGCTGGTGGCAGAGATCTAGTTCGGGTGAAATCACTGGCCGGCCATGACCGGCCGCGCCGACGGCGACGCCTGAGGGTGCCGTTCCCCTCCTTGGAGGCGTCGGTGAATTATCAAACTAATAGTTGTTAGCATCAACTTATTCCACTTAAGTAACAAAATCAATCTTTACTGAGCAGTATAGAAAAATAAAATAAAATGGCCACAGAAAATGAATCAACATTTTACATGCCATTTAGATCAAAAGGAAAAATAAACAACCTTCAAACTTATAAACTATCTAGCTAATCCATTGTATATAGCATCACCTCCAAAATTTGCAGGAGCCCCCAATCAATTTGTTAAACACCTCTGCCGCCACCCACTTGGATTTCGTCCTTGCTGGACAGTTGTCATCTTCCACTGATCACATGCTCAATGTTTGCTTAAAAGAAAGGAATTCATGTTCAAGCTTGGTGCCTCCAATATCTCCAAAATGATTCATGTTCTATATTAGCAAAGTTGATCTTCCATATGGCCTTCCCCTTGCAACCCTGAGAAGTAGCCATCCAAGTGAAGGTGGTACAATGCACATACCAACAACAATTATAGCCGCCAGGAGCACTAAACCGAGCACGTAGGACAATCCTAAAAAAGTAACAACCTCCACTGAAGGAAGACGAAGGTTAACTCCCTTTTCTGTAATTGTTGGCGCACCTGCACATAAACACACGGTTTAACTTGTATTGAGACTGGCTAGTGAGTTCGTTAGGTTTTGTTGGAGCAGCTTGGATAAACTATTAATCAAGGCAAGCGAGAACTGATTTGGTCTAGAATTGTATAGAATATTCACTTAGAGAGAAAAGTCTATTTTAGCTAAGAAAGGGAGAAATATAAAATAGGAACTTCCAGCTGATTGTTTCTTTTCCATTAAGGAATCCAGCTTAGCCCCCACTATTAGCTAGAAGCTCATATATTCAACTCGGTACTATACAAATCAGTGATAGAAACTCCTCTACATATCTTGTACATACTTGTATGCAATTAGCATCTGTAAGCACTCATGGAGATAAGGTTTGCATAGAAAAAATTGAACTGAATATGAAATGATTAGGATGAATGCCAACAAACTGAGCTAACATAGCTCAGTTTTCTACCACTTCACGGAACTTGGTATCGCAGAGCTCACATGTTCCTGCTACAAGTGAAGGGAAACTAAAAGCTACAGATTACACATTAGTATATTTGCTACACAGGCCCAAATATAATCTTTCATTACTTCTTTCTTGCATTCAGGTGGCCCCCCATCCATGTCTATGAAATGGTGTTTTATATCACATCCCTTGAACAGTTTGAACAGAGCCCCAGAGGGGAGGGAAGCACCTTGAACCGAATGAGGAGAGATTTGCAGGGGACATTAAGCGTGAGATTAAGGGACAATTAGCATTAGTCCAACGTTAATTGTTACAAACATGAAGCGTATGGCTGAGATTGTTTAGATTCCAGAGACAATGGTGCTTTCTATAGGGGTAGTGATATTTGTTGTACTAAGATTTCCTCTTTCTAATATCCAAGATCAGAAACATTCAATTCAATACTCATGTGCATCTCCAGCGACAATGATGCAACGTTACACTAGACAGACTCTAGTTATTGATAGCTGTTTTTTTAACTGAATATTGATAGCTGTTTTGACTGGATTGAGCATACATGGTTCAACAAAAGTCATGATTGATTTTGCTGATCACTACCCCATAGACAAGCATGAGTCACATGAACCAAAACTTTATCATTATTCTACGGATGATACTAAATTGGCTTGCACTGGCCATCTGTCGTCATCTGTACAGCAAACAGCAAGCCTTCAAATTCAAAGTAGGTCGAAGCAACCAAACAATGCATGTATTGAAATGAATCCAAAATAACCATAATAGATTAGACAGGCCTGCTTCACCCCCAAAAAAAAAGACAAGCACTCAGCAGATTCATTAAAGGAGCTGAAGTAAGAGATGCTGATGGACAATATTCATTAAAAAAAAGCTAACTATGAGATACTGATGGACATATGTAATAAGGCTAAACGTACCTAATAAGGTGGTACTACTAAACAACACATTAGTACCTTATTAGTTAACCATAGAAGAAAAAAGACTACACTTGCATCGCCCGCTATAAACTCACATATAACATATATATTCAGTAATATTAAGGAGTGGCCAGTGTTGCTCACCTTCCAGATCACAAGAAGGTTCTCTTTCTCTTTACTGGATCATCATAGACATCGTGTCGGCACCGGCGCTTGCCTTTTTCGCTCATAGATCGTCTGCAGCACAGCATAATGAACCCACTTAATCAAATCCACGACAGAACACATCAAATACGAATAGACTACAAACATGATAGAACTGATGAAGATAGGGGAAAATGACATTAACGCCTATAGACGCCGAGAGTTAGGAGGTGTTGTAAGTCTTAAGTTCAATTGTTTATGTTTAAGCTTGAATGAAAATGTTCCCTCTTTCCATTAGACAAAGACAAACACATGTACTGGCTTCAACGCCCTACCTAACAGTGAAATCTAAGATCAGACAAGAGGGCTTATTGATCACGATTTCTGTTTTCTTAAATCATGTCAATAATCGTAGTGAGCTACTAGGACACACGATCCAGGTGCAAAATATATCTATGTACACGTAGCAAAGAAATCAAGTAATTCATGAGGTAGGATTCACAACTTAAAACAAGAAATACAAATGCCTTTCCTTGTCCATCCATGGCTCACGATTACAACCACCGAATGTGAAATCACAGCCATGACCGATGAAAGACAACTGTGGATAAGCAAACTGGAAAAATACTGCTTTCATATTCACGACGAGACATACCTATATCGTTCCTGCTGTCGCACGCGTACCCTAATCCTTCTTGCAAATTCCACCAAATTTTCAAAAATTACACTACCTTGCACATAAACATGCCTGCCATCGGAAAAAATAGCCATGCCAACAAAATTCCCATCACCGTCGAAGAGTAGCTCACCATCACCAGCCTAGCACATAAAATAGCGAAAATCAACAAGGTTTGCATCAAACAAAGTAAAAGTGGCATCTAATGGGCGCATAGATTAGGTCATTCTGATTCCTCAAAATAAATTATTCATTTATTTCCTCTTATTAACATGTAAAGAAGATAAAAACTGACAACATACGTTGCAAAGCACAGTCTCGGAAGGCGTTGAAACTTTACTCGGGATCTCTTTTACAGCCGTCGCTCCACCAGAGTCATTATAGTGTATGGCTATTACGACAATGAGGGGCGGAATTCAATAATTCTACATCTACGAAACCTTCTACGTAAGCTTACTTAACCTTCCATAAAATTCTCTTCTCCCCCCCCCCCCCCTGATTTTAACCGGGGTGGGCCCCAGCTGCTAATCTTGGCTCAATTAACAAACCCCACATCAGCTTTTACGTAGAATCTGAACGTAACATTACGTATGTGTAGCATTGCTCGGCGGAATTTCCACCCCATGGTGGAGATGTACTTCGCAAACATCAAGGAACACTGTTATTTTGACAACAGCAGCCCTAACAGTCCCGTGATCTAACTCACATTCCTCCAAGCACCCAGGGGCAACATTACTAAATGCGTCGCGCACTTGAATCTGGAATGACAAGAAAGCAAGAAGAGAGCACAGAATTGCCACAATTAGTAACTTAAAATGAACAAGAGAACAAGCAAAATGGGGGAATAGTTAATTACCAACCTTCATGGCAGAGCTTGATTTTGTTTTGTCCCTCATAGCTGCAGCCAAATTTGTTGAGGTCAACACTTTTGTACAAGACGGATTGTGTTCTATAGGAATGCCGGAGCATAAAAACACAATGGTGTCTCCTACAAAAGATCAAAAGTTAACTGCTAATGCAGATGTGTATTTAGGGAATTCAGAAGCTTGAAAAGGCAAGATCACCATCAAACAAGAAGATCCAGATGACGCCACGGGCCATTTTGGATGGAGCTTCACCGGAACAGTCGGAGACATCTCGAGAAGAACCACCCGAGCTGCCAAGTCCGGCAGTATCAGTAGCACCTGAACCTACTTAAAATAAATATAACATAACAACCCCCCAACCCTAATTTCTTCGCAACTCGCTGTCCTTTCCTCTTCTTCACCCCTCTGGTGAAACAAGGGCGATCGACAGCGGAGGCGCTTCTCCGGTGAGTCTTACACGGTGATTGGGGCATTTGTAGAAAACATGAATCTTATAAGGTGATTGGGGCATTTGTAGAAAACCCTTCCAGGATTTGCATTAGATTTAGAAACTAGACAGATGGTTGACCAAAATCTGCAGCAAGGACACGACACCAACGGCAGCATCCTCGATGACGGATGCGCCAAAGAAGCTAATGCCCGCGATGGATGGCGCCATGGATGCGCCAAACAACTTCCTCCTGTGGTGCTTGAATGCGGAGGAGCTAGCGGCGGCGGTAGAACGAAGAGGGGAGGGGGGAGAAAAGACCTAGGGATGGGGGAATGTGAAGGAGAGATATTTCAGGGGCCAGATTGCATATATTTGCAATCACCGGCCGTGGGAAAACTCCCGCCTGGGCCCTGGTATCGACGTGGCGGCGGTCAAAGCATCACGCAAGCTGGTCAGCAGCGGTCAGACAAAACTAGGACCTCGCGTGGACAACTTAAACAGATTTCAGACTCAGACGTGCATTTTGAAAGAATTAGAACCTAATCGACACTTTGGTGAAAGAATTAGGATCACGCATGCATTTTACTCGGAATTTTTTTTACAGTTCAACCTTGTTGCAGATCTGCTTGGGATAAATTTTCACCGAAAACCATAAAAGTCAGTTAATTAGGACCCAACCTAGTACATATCAGCATAACTATGGTGATACATGGCCTCAACGCAGTCCTAAATGCATACATCACTACTCATTCGAACACCCACCCAGCACCAAGGCAGGTTCAGAACACGCGTAATTCTACGAATCACCCGAAGAGGAAAATCTTTGCCTTGCACCCACAACATTACTGTCATCTTATTCTTAACTATGTCGACAACATACAGTGCTTACCTTTTTTATTGGCTGCATCATGATTCAGGAATTTCATCTCCTTGTCCATGGCTCTACTCCTTCCCATGGCGTAGGCGATGCATGGCACGGCAACCTCGTTGGTGGGAAAACGGAGCGGACGTAGGAAGCAAGCACCCCGACACCTTCGCGTTGCAGTTATTACCGAGGTCCCCACCTTGTATACACAGACAAAGCTCCCGTCATGATGCACCACAACTTTGACCGATGGCTAAGATAGTGGGGTATACCCACACTCAGAAGTAGAAAGCCAACTCTCACCTCCAGATGGCACTATCCTACTATCCACGATCCAAATCGTGGGCAGTGAAAGTGACACGATCTTTCATTACTCATGATTTGGATGTGGATAGGAGTAATAATGCCATTGTTAAGAAACGTAATAGTGCCAAGAGGTGACTTTCTACTCCCAAATGTGGGTACATCCTATTATCTCAGCCGTCCGTCGAAGCTTTGAAGTAAAAGTACGCCTACTACCATGATTGCTTTCACTGCCCACTACTAATCAGAAGCTTAATTAGATCTAGCAAAGGGTAATCTCTCTTGCTTGAACGAGCGATGAGCTGAAAATAACCCATTGGGGTGCCTTTTATAGTGACTCCTACGTACCTAGCCTCATTTCTCACTCTCCACCATGGCCACTCCAGAATCACATTTTTCATAACATTTTCATGTCCTCAGTCAAGCCATGGTATTTCATACACCATGTCACGAGCATTTTGGCATTGATTCACACAGTTTGCATTCTGCGCCTAATTTCCTTGTGACACAACTACCTGCAAAATTGCTTCACCATTCTGCACATAAGAAAGGTGTGTTTCAGCCGACTGGGTAAATTGTGCCAGTCTCCATTTCTCTCCACTTTACACTTAACCTATACGGGAGACAACTAAGGAGTGTTTTACCAGCGCCTCGCTTGGCCACTGGTGTTATACCATTGGAAATCCATTCCCCTTTGTTTAGGCAACAACGATCTACACTACATAACGGTTAATGGTGCCCAAAGAACCCTAAAAAAAGGAACATACGATAAAGTTGACTACACGTAAAAGCATGCACGATTTGCACAAAACGGAAGACATACATATAGTGCAGACACATCAAATGTATCCTTTATTAAAACCAGATGATTTGATTTCATCTAGTAGCACGGCATTGCGAGAACTTTGGCTTACGGCAGCGTAACCTGCTATACTCCTAATCAGCCTCCGCCTTGGTGAGATCTGCAAACGCGGACAGCTGAGACACCTGCGAAGAACCAGAATTGTTCCTTTTGTATATCCGCATCGCGCTGGCCTTAAATGACCTGAACCGGCGGACCATCTCTTCACGGTCACGGGACACTTCATAATACCTGCACCAGCTCTCATACAAGGCCCACAGGGATTCCTTCGACTTGATGGAATTCTCATCGACAAGGGGAAAGTTTGGATCATTTCCCGACTCGTAGCGGCATGATTCCATCCACTCGATGAAATTCTTATCAACAGGGGGACCGTTTTTGTGATCTTCTTCTGACTCGTAACCGCCTGCGGTTCAGTAGCAAGCACGGAGTTACAATTTGATTTCAAAAAATACCATCATCTCCTCCCCCGGTGATTCTAAAAAAAAAACATCATTTGTAATATTTGCAGAGCTGAATGCAAACCCGACCTTTATGGGACCTTCAAGAGACTGAGCCGACACATCTGCATGAGATTAACGAAATTGCCACAGACGCCTTCGTAGGCGACGGGAATCACCTCCCATTGAATACACATCGACGAAAGGCCTGAAATGAATCAAGAAAAATGCGACCACCAATACCAAATTTAAGACTTGAACCCCAATTAGTTGGTTCCACCAAAAAAACCCTAACCATCTAAACTACGCTCGGTTTACTCGGTGATAATGATACTTATTTTACGTGCCTGCACAAATGTATACAGCCACCGCTTTAATGCATAAAAACTTGGTGACCGCGGCGAACTGAGCCTAGCTCAGATGGTCTGGTGGAACTAGCCCATCATGATTCATGTTCTAGACTCGACACTCCTGCTCGAATTTTACTTGGTTTAATTCAGGCTTCTTTGTTCGTTCAACGGGAGGAGACGTTCAAGTCGATTACAAAAGCACATGTGGTGACTTCGTGAATCTCAAAATGATGCGCCGGCTCAATCTCTCATAGAGGTATGGTGTGCGTGTGTGCGTTCACAACGTGTGAGTGTATGTATGTATGTATGTATGTCTGAGCATATGTGTTTTGTATAGTGTTAACAAAAACTTGGCGACCGATCAGAGCGAGCAATCGGTCACCGCATGGGCTAGATCCAGCAGGTTCCCGTCCCGAGCTGGTGTGGTACGGTGCTAGTGGTGGTCGCGTGTTGGCTGAGCTCGATACGACGTCCGTGGGCGGTGGCCTAAGGCGGAGGCGGCGGCGGCACCCTATGTATGGTCAGTCAACATGCAGCAGGCGGGACGACACTTGGCTGTGGCTGCGGCGGGTGAGTTTCCTCCAGGTGATCTGGCAGCTGGAGGTTGATTAACTGTCATGGATCTGATTCCCTTCTAGATCCGTCATCGGCTTCTTTGGCTTGCCAAGACACGAGTTGGGTTGTGGTGGTTGGGCTTGGCGGTGGGTGCTCCAACGGTCATCATGTGCCTACGTTTGGTCTGTGTCGTCGCCGGCGTGTTTTAGATGTGGTAGTACAGTGGTCTTGGCAAGGCTAGGCTTCTGGTGTTGTGGCATGTGTGGTGCTGTGGTGAGGGGTTGAGCGGCAGTTGGCTCACTGTTTCAGTTTGTGTGGTTTGCCCTTAACACCCCAGGCTTGGTACCTTTGGCTAGTCTGATGTCGTTGGTGGCTGAGACTCCTCCCAAGAGTCTCATCGAGGTGGAGGGACTATGGGCTTTGGGCGAAAGCTTTGGCGGACGGAGGTCGATACTAGTGAAGAACACGTCCATGGTCGTGTTTTTTGTCCTTATAGGCGTCATCGAAGAGTTCACCCCGACACTAGACTTTTGTTGTCTGGTTCTAGGTACCGACAACTGTTGATGTGGCCGGATCCCTTCCCACAAGATTAGGTGGGGGGTGGTGTGCGCTCTGGACAAAAGCTTTGTGCCGACGGGGTTCGGTATCGGTGACGTTTGACGTTAATGTGTGCCATTTTCTTTTTGAAGCCGCTGCAAAAGAGCATCTTCATTTCTACCATGGGTCTTTTTTGGTTCTCGATTATTGGTTTGCGTTTGGCAGTGGTGCCTGGTTTTAGTTAGGGGTTGTTTGTATTCGGTTTTGGCGTGATTGTCTTCTATTAATTATGTAGTTTAGTGGTTTTTGTCTAATTTTTCGTATAAACGTGACTAATTTTTTTCGTAATGAAATTGCAGGAGCATCTCTGAGGAGGTTCTGTAAAATAAATTCCTACAAATTCTTTAGAATAATTATTTTCTTAGTTGTATGAAAGGTAGAAAACTGGAGTTTTAGACCCTCAAGATGTCCATTTTAGAAGTTTCAGTCCGAAGAAGTTTATTTTTATTACTTTTTGACTCGATAGAATGAAGATAGCAACAATAAAAATTCCCTTACCTAGAGACTTTTCCACTCTGGGTGAGTTTTAAGCTCCGAGTTTATTCTTAAAAAAAATCCATAGTTTTCCCGCGAAAAAAATACAAGGAAATGAAAATTTTCAAGCTTCAGCTAAGCTCAATGGCCAACGCCCCAACCGAGTCGCGGGGCTCGCCGCTCGCCTCCCCCGCGACGGCGATGCGGCGACGCCCCCCGCCTCCGCCGCCCGCGTCACATGCCCCCTCGAAGAGCCGGCTGCTCCTCCCGCATAGCGCTTCGCCGACCCCCCCACATCCTCCCGCGGACCCGACGCCGGTGAGTCGCCGCAACCCTAGAGAGCCCCGCACTCGGCCAGATCTTTTCTGCATCGAGCTGTTGGGTTCCCCAATTAGGAGAAGCGTCGATCCCAAGATGAACACACACATATTCTTTGCTTTGGCTTCAACTGTACTCAAGAACGCACCGAGTCACTGTCCCTGTTTATTTTCGGCCACCATTTCTGTTTCTGCAGACTTCGCCTCCAGTGTGAGTACTGACGGATAATCGTCAACAGCAAGAGTAGCTGGCACTGATTCATCAACGGAAATGGTTGCTTCTTGCTTCCCCGCGATGTGATGTGCAAAAACGGAGGAGTAAAGCTTCAAACAGAATACTGACGTACGTCCCCATCCGTGCCCATCCTCGTCCCTCGTCCATTGGATGCCTTCTCGGCTAGCTTTGCTTCCACCCGTGGAACTGCCTTTTTTACTCAAATTGCTGGTTGCTTGACGCAGTACGCTTCTAGCCTCTGGTTGCATGAGCTAGAGCCTGTGCTATATATATAGGCTGTGCATTCAGTAATCAGCACTCTGTTCTTTCATTTGAGCTGCGGGTTCAGTTCAAACAAGCACAATGGCTGTGCCGAGGGCGTATGCCGGTCATCGGCTCCGTTGTGTCCTGGTAGTGGTGTGTGCCTTGTGCTGGGCATCGTCCTATGCTAGGTTCGTTGAGGGTCAGGCCGGGCAGCTGAGCGTGGATGCCTCGCCGCAGACTGCGAGGAAGATGCCTGACAAGATGTTCGGTATATTTTTTGAGGTGAGAATAAGAGTCCCTTGGTAAATTTCTTTTTCAACTGCAATTGCTGAAAGTTTTGGGCTCTTTTTTCGAGTTTGTACTAGCCACTTGGTAAAACTTAGCATAAACATTCCTCTCATTCAGTAAGGCCATTTTGTTTGGTTACAGTTTAAACTGTATATGCACCTATATTGGTTAACTGAATCTCATATGATTACAGAGTGCGGCTCGTGTCGCCGTTTGCCTCAGTTCAAAAAAGTTGGATCTTGAAAAACGGTTTTGATTTTGCTGCAAAGAGGATAAACTCAACAACAGTTAGTAACTCAAATCTTATTTTGGTTTTATCTGCAGGAGATCAACCATGCTGGTGCTGGTGGGCTGTGGGCAGAGCTTGTGAGCAACAGAGGTAAGGAAATACATATCATAGTTATCAGGTATAATATAGGCTATTGTAGATGCACACTTATACTGGAGGAAGTTGTGCAGAAGGTCGCGATATCTGTTGATGATTCAAGGGTCAATTCTGCACTTCCATTTTTCCTTGCTCAGTGTTGTGTAGTCTGATAAAATTACTTCCAGGTTTTGAGGCCGGTGGGCCTAATACACCATCAAACATCGACCCATGGTTCATAATAGGAAATGAATCAAGCATCATCGTGGGAACCGATCGGACATCTTGTTTCGAACGTAACCCGGTCGCACTCCGAATGGAAGTTCTTTGTGGTTCTAAAGGAACTAATGTCTGCCCATCCGGAGGCGTTGGGGTCTACAATCCTGGTTACTGGGGCATGGTATGATATTTCTTGTCTTCATATATCTGCATATATAATATGTTGAATTGTTTTCAAAAGAAATACAACATATTCAGTCTACAATATCACGGATCGTATGTGGCAGTTTCAATTTGGTTTGAAATGCATTATTATCCTTTTAAATGAAATGGATCTCTTTACAAGTTTGCCTCATATTGCTTTCGTCTTCCCAGAACATTGAAAGAAGGAAGGGTTATAAGGTGAGCCTGCACATTAGGTCTTCAGATGCAGTTTCCTTGACCATTTCTTTGACAAGCTCTGACGGTCTGCACAAACTCGCTTCTCGCACCATCACGTAATGTTATGCTGTCACCAGTTTATCAGAAATGCCGCATTTCTGTTTGCGTATTTCTGACATGCACTCCCCTGGTGCTTTCAGGGGCGGCAAGAAACAATTCGCCAACTGGACAAAGATACAGTTTCGTTTGTATTCCAGCCAAAACAACACTAATTCAAGGCTTCAAATTACAACCACTAAAACGGGGGTGGTCTGGCTTGATCAAGTGTCGGTTATGCCATCGGACACTTACATGGTATGCCTTCTTTGTGTCTGTTTCTCTTCCTTTTGGGTGAGATTTTCGTTTTCTTCCGAGACCGCATAGAAGAACCGTGTCTCTTTATGTTGAAGAAAGCAATGAGAATGAATACTATGTATACTTTTACCTGTACCGTGTTTGAACTTTTGTTCATTACATGTTTTCTTCATAGGGACATGGTTTTCGGAAGGATCTTGCTTCTATGTTGGCCAATTTAAAGCCCCAGTTTCTCAAGTTTCCAGGTTTGTCATATTTGCGGTTATTACATCCAAGGTTAACTTATACTAGCATTACATGATTTTGATGATACACATCAAATGTATTTTAGGCGGTAACTATGCCATGGGAAACTACCTAAGAAATGCGTTTCATTGGGGCGAAACTGTGGGTCCATGGGAGGAAAGACCTGGCCATGTCAATGATGCCTGGGGATACTGGACTGACGATGGACTCGGATTCTTTGAGTTCCTTCAGGTAAATGGAACAGAGACACAGTCTTTGACTTTAACACACTAAAATTTCTCCAATGAGTATATTTCATAAGTTGATATTGATATTTATTTACTGCAGTTAGCTGAAGACCTTGGTGCTTCCCCTGTTTGGGTGGTGAATGATGGTATGTTCAGTCTACATAGATGTATGGCTTCTAGCAAACACTTGATCTGTCTTATGAAATGCTTGTCGGTACTGCAGGAGCAAGCATTAATGAAGAAGTTCCTACTGCAATAATTGCATCTCTGGTGAAGGTATGTTCTTCAATAATACTTGTCAGTCACTTGATAAAGGAAAGAAACCTGACTGGATAACTTAATGTCATGAAATCTCTGATTTAATTTTGTGGAATACGTGTTCTTCTCTGTTGTTTGAAAACAACATATGATGCCCAACCTCGTAAACAATTGGCAACATGAACTTGTTCTACGAGGAAATGTGACTACAAAGACATAAGAAGTACAAAAACAAACTGGTTTACAAAGTAAGTTGAAGATTTTAAGAATAAATCAACCTATTTTTTGTAGCAGGTGTGTTTGCAAAACAAATGATTTATATTGCGATTAAATTTGCCATGAGCATTCTAGGCTCAGTTACTACCACAAAATATATTACGGCACATAATGTTCTCTTGTTGATGCCAAGAAAAAGAGATTAGTTGCTAAACATTCTGAGGCAGCATGAAGTTTCTCTTATATATTTTTTTAGAATTTTCTTTTATATAGTATTAGTCCAGTACTTTTCCGAAATTATTTAAATGAATAAATCTATTATACCATTACCTTTACGGCCTTCCTGGCCTTCCCTGCATTTTCTTCATACTTGTAGTATTTCAGGATGTTGTTGATGGTATCGAGTTTGCGAGGGGAGGGGCCAACACTACATGGGGTTCAGTTCGTGCGGCAATGGGACATCCACAACCCTTTAAGCTTGATTATGTTTCAATAGGGAATCAAGAATGTTGGATGCTCTACTACAGAGGTTTGTAGTTCAGTTCAGTAACCTTCTTTCCTAGGTTCACAAATCTGTACATGATTCAGTGTGTTTGTGGATCAAGAATTTTCTATGTATGCCATGATTGCATAGAATTTTTGGTCATGTGACTTCTGATTAAAGATTTTGTTCTATTTATTTTTCTGCTATGGATAACTCCTGTATCTGCAACCTTGCTTCTCTACTTAGTGAAAGTATGCGCAAAGATTTTGCACATTTTTCTCTCTCATGGATAAAGCAGGAAAGCGCATACTAAATGTTTACTTGGTTTAATAGGCAATTACCAAAAGTTCTATTCTGCGATTAAAGCTGCTTACCCAGACATCAACATTATATCAAGCTGTGATAAGTCAACTATTTCAGCATCCAACCCTGCCGATCTATATGATGTTCATGTAAGGCTCCTCTGTTATGTTTTGTGGCTTGCTATCACAAATTAACCTTAATGATTGATAAAAACTTCATTTCTGCTGCAGGTCTATGCATCTTCTGCTAACATGTTTTCGAGAGCTAGTATGTTTGACAACACACCACGCAGCGGACCAAAGGTAGTATGTTTCAAAATTCCAAATGCTATCCCGACATGCTACATCTGTGATGTTCTGTGCCAAGTCTCTGAGCTAGAAATGACCTGTGGAATCACTGTCAAACTGTAGGCAATCGTTAGTGAGTACGCCGTGACTGGAAACGACGCTGGCAAAGGAACACTGGTAGCAGCACTTGCAGAAGCTGCATTTCTCGTTGGATTAGAGAAGAACAGGTTATTATATGTTCTCTTACTGGTTTTTCATTGTACTGTTTTTTGTGTGTGTGTGTGTGCGCGCTCCTGGGTACTAAATCTGGTTCATGATGCCAATAATTAAGAGCCATGTAGAAATTGAGGTTTTGACATCAAATGCTAGAGGATAATGCCTAACTGTCCCAACAAGTCTGGGCAGTCTGCCATTTGCATTGCTGGTGGGTTGCACTGCAAACTTTGATATTTTGCCCCTTAATTGTTCTACTGCAGTGATGTGGTCGAGATGGCAAGCTGCGCACCGCTGTTTGTAAACGACAATGATCGAAGGTAAAGATTCAACATCTTAAAATCATTGTTTCACATTTCGATATGGTTTGCCAGCCTCGATCGTGTCGTGTATTTGGATAATCAAGGCAGAAAATATTATGTGCTCCCTCCACAGGTGGAGCCCAGATGCCATTGTGTTCAACTCATGGCAGCACTACGGATGCCCAAACTACTGGATGCTACACTTCTTCAAGGACTCGAGCGGCGCCACCTTTCACCCCACAGCCATGCAGGTCTCCAACTACGATCAGATGGTTGCATCTGCCATCACCTGGCAGAGCCCTAAAGACAAGAGCACTTACCTGAAAATAAAGGTGCTCCCATTTTTTCTTTTCCAAATTTCAGTAAGCAAACTCTGCTGACCAACCTTATTACGAAACAAAAATGACCAAACACAACAATCTTTCCGCAGGTCGTGAACTTCGGCAGCAAAGCCATGGATCTCAACATAACAGTGACGGGTCTGGAGAGCGGCATCAAGAGCTCCGGCTCGAAGAAGACGGTGCTGACATCCGCCGCGGCGCTCGACGAGAACTCCTTCGAGCAGCCAGAAAAGGTCAGCACCGCACCACCACACTTTTTTTTTTTGCTGACTCTGCAGGTGGTAAATTGCTCGCTCTAGCTGTTTAGCTCTGGTGTTTGCTGACTCTGCAACCGTGTTGCTGGAATTCTGCAGGTGGCGCCGGTGTCGAGCCCGGTGGCCGACGCCAAGCAGCAGATGGGCGTGTCAGTGAGCCCTTACTCCCTCACATCGTTCGATCTCCTGCTGGAGCCCAGCAAACACTCAATCATATGAAGAAGAAACTAGCTCGAGTGGAAGGAAATCATAGAGATAATTACCACGTATATTGTAGATTGTACTGTATTATTCTCTGTGCCTGGATTGTATGTCTGGAAGAAACATTACGTGGCCGTCTCTCTGAAGCTTATTACAGCAAACATTGTGCTCCGTAACTAGAAGCGATATTTGCAAATGTTCATCACCTTCCGTCGTAGTCTAGGTGGTTAGGATACTCGGCTCTCACCCGAGAGACCCGGGTTCAAGTCCCGGCGACGGAACATTTTTTTCCCACGCCACTTTTTAACCTACTTACAAATGGCTACTATTCCAGTCTCAGTTTTAGCACTTTCAGCTTTAACTTTAAACGTTCACAGTTGAAATATGAATATTGGCTCCAATGTATCATTCATCCAGTTTTAACTTTAATTGTAACGACTGGAATATGAATATTGGCTCCAATGTATCATACATCCAGTTTTAACTTTAATTGTAACGACTGGAATATGAATATTTGCACCAACATATCATACATCCATTTTTTAAAGCTTTAACAGCAAACGATTGGAATATGAATATTTTGGGGAAATTGTTGAACACATGATGTGTGTGAGAGTTTTGAGGCAATACAATAAGGAAAACGTTTGTTTTAAGTCGGATGAAAAGAACGAAACGCAAGCCGCTCCCGTTGATCAACACGTGTCCTCTCGCCTTCCACCGCTTCGCTCAGCCGGCCTTATCTCTTCACCCCGTCTCTCCTCCACACATTTTCATCCCCGCTCATTTTTTTTCTCTTTCCCATCTCTGCTCGCGAGAAGAGGAGAGCCCCCATGGCGTACTTCAGCCAAGGTGCTGCGAAAAAGGGAGCGACGGCTCCACCACGCTCCTGCATCCCACCACAAATGGAGAGACGGTGAAGTCCGCACGCCACCGCCGCGGTGTTGCATCCTCGAGGGTGCGACGCAGCGCGCACGGGGGGAGGCGCTCGCTCGTCGGTACCGCCGGCGATGCGCCGCGCTCGTCGATGACCATCTGTGCTCCAATGCAGAGCAACGCATCCATGGCCACAGCACTGCGATACAACCTGCTGATGTTGCAAGTCGCCGGCGGCGGCGCTACATTGGAGAGCTCTTGGGGCCATTGGAGCTCCACCGCGGCTGCAGTGAAGTGTCGCCGGAGGGTCGGGGTTGCAATATAGCGTCACCGGAGCTGCAGTGAAGCATGCCGGAGGGTCGTCGGGGTTGCAATGGAGCGTCGCCGGGAACTGCAGTGAAGCAGGCCGGAGGGTCGTCGGGGTTGCAATGGAGCGTTGCCGGAGCTGCAGTGAAGCACGCCGGAAGGTCGTCGGGGTTGCAATGGAGCGTTGCCGGAGCTGGAGTGAAGCACGCCGGAGGTTCCAATGGAGCGTCGGCGGCGCCACCAGTGCTGCCATGGAAGCTGTTACGCTTGGTACAGGGAAGGAAGACGAGGTTTGTGCTGCGATCCAACTGCTGCGCTACGTACAGGGAAGGAAGATGAGGCTGTGCTACGATCTAACGGCAACCCCCGTCAGATCGGACGGCTGGTTAGGCGGATGATTTCCGACTTATTCGTAGCAGTCGCCATACAATAACCAAGAATAAATCCGTCGTGAGCTTTAAGAGAAAATTCAGTTCTACGGTGCTTGTCAGGAAGACAGGAACGAACAAACCATTTGAACGCAAATACTCTAAAATATCCTACTTGGGGCTTTCTACTGGGAAGTTCATATACCACCTTCTTGAGGAGCTCGTGGAGGTATGGTTGATTTTTTTTTTGCGGGGTAAAAGGGAGTTTTATTGCAAATTCATAGAGTTACAGTCAAGAGGCCACAAGTCCTCGATACAAGGTGGAATCGAGCCCAACCACACTGTTGTAGCTCGTTCGGACCGGCTATAGGTGGCCAACCGATCGGCAACTCTATTTTGACTACGTCTAATTTTCTGAGGTACAAACTCCCTCTCACTCATCAACTTCTTAATCTCTAACACTAACTGGCCATACGCCGAGCGAACCAGGGCATCATTTGACAAACTGGACAGAGCTTCCGAAGAATCCGACTGCAAGACCACTGGCCGGTTGGAGTGCTGGATAGCCAAGGCCATACCTTGCATGATTGCATATAGTTCTGCTTCCAAAGGATCATTGCAGTGGAAAATAAAACGGTAAGACGCAAAAATAACCAAACCTTCGCTGTCCCGGAGAACCATGCCCGCAGCCGCTGACCCATCAGCCCCCAAAAATGAACCATCCACGGAGAGGGCGACGTAGTCTTGCTTCGGGGCCGGCCAGGGAAGTGGAGGGGCCGCCTCCAACTGTATGGGAGCAGTGGAGGGCGTAGCTGCCATTTTACCTTTCAAGATTTCATCAGTGTTGAAAACCTCTCAGCTAGTTTGATGGATTGGTAGTAGCTGTCCAGAAAATCCACCGTAGAAAGAATCGGGGGTGGATCCTTACCATGTGACATGTCATTGCGTAATTGCCAAATCCGCCATATCAACATTATTAACATGTCCCGAACATCATCAGAGCACCAGGTAAGCAGGTGCAGCAACCATTCCTTCCCATTGTCAAGGAGAAATTCATCACCTGGAAGGGGCCATCTGTTCCGCATATGTTCCCAGAGACTTCTAGCGTGCGAACAGGCAGCCAATGCATGGAATGTACCCTCCTCCTCCACACCGCACAAAGGGCAGGTCGAGCGAGTAGAAACATGTCTGTATTTCTTGCATTGCTGTGTGGGTAGAGTTCCTATCACAGCCCTCCATGCTGTGATCTTCATTTTCTGAGGTATGTTAGATTTCCACACATAGTTCCATAAGCCCCGGTTGCCATCTGGGCTAGTACTTGAAGCACCATCTGCGAACTGGATATTGTGTTCGTACATAGCTAGTTTATATGCACTTTTCACTGTGAAAACTCCACTTTTCTCCGGAAATCAAGAGAGAAAGTCCGTTCGTTGACGGGGGGATGTTCTGATTTTCAAAATATGTTGAACGTCCATCGGCCAAAAAAATTGTCTCAGGCGGTCAACTCTCCAAGCACCATTGACATCTAGGAAATCAGAAACACGATTTAGACGACAAGTACCTTTAGGGGAGATTGGCCGGAATGAAGAGGGGCGCGGTATCCATGGGTCTCTCCATGTCCGTATTGCAGCTCCGTTCCCCACCCGCCAAATAACACCATTTTTGAAAAGCTCAAGACCATGCAATATACCTTTCCACACCGCGGAGCCATTGCCTGAAAAAACAGTGTCCAGAGTATGACCTGAAGGGTAATATTCAGCCTTCAGTAATCGTGCACATAAAATTCCAGGCGAGTCCAGCAAGCGCCAGGCTTGTTTGGCCAACAAGGCCTGGTTGAAAGCTCGCATGTCCCTGAAACCCATGCCTCCCATAGGCTTTGGTAGCATCATTCTGTCCCAGCTCATCCAGGCCATCTTCTTTTTCCCATTCTCGACACCCCACCAATATTGCCTCATCAACCGTGTTAGCTCATCGCAAACAGAAGCAGGGAGCCTAAACACACTCATAACATAAGAAGGTATGGTTGATTGATGGCGGTGCACATGGTGTTGATGGCATTGGCCAAAAGCATATGTGCCTATTATACTCGTCGAGCATAGTGTACCACCACGATCAATGTTTCCTCTCCATAACTCCATTTTGTTGAGGGTACAGGTGGTGGAAAGCTTGTGGTTGATCCCATTTTCATCGAGGGAGACATCAATATTGGTGATCTTGAACTTCGTCCCATTATCACTTCAGACTTTCTTGATCTTGACCTAAATATGGCTTTGATCTTTTCTTACAAAAGTCTTGAATGTGCCTTGGGTTTTACCTTTATCATCCAAAAAAATACCAAAATGAATATAGAATAATCATCAATTATTATGAGACAAAATTTCCGGACATATGTTCTACCTTGTTTTAAGCACATTTGTAGGGATACACAATGGACTCGGATGATGAGTTTATTTACAACGAGTTATTCGATCCGTTGTCATAGGACGACGGTGATGGCGGCTACAAGTTGATGATGACGATGATCCTCGAAGAAATGGAGAAGAAGGAGGAGCATATGGTGTCAACTTTAGGGGTTTTGACACCGGGCAGCACAACTGTTTGCCGGGCTATTGTTCGTGTACATGCTAATATGTGGGATCCCGAGACATTGTGAGAGGTAATAATTGCATGCCTGATCATGCACGACAAGATTGTGGTCATCCGGAGAGGTCGGACGGCTAGATAAGGTTAGGTTTTTTTTTGGATAAGTTAGATAAGGTTTTTTCTAATAAAGACACTTAAAGCGCATCTTTTTTTAAAAAAAATTACTCAAAGCGCATCTTAAATCTGATTAATATCAAGAAAACAATGATCAGTACCACGGATAGATAACAGAGCGTGCTTTCTCAGGGGACATTTGTTTCCATCGGAGCGAGCTAACTTTCGCCCCCGCCCCGCACGTGGTTTCACTTAGCCGTGGACCGTCGTGGACGTATGTTCCTCCAACGAACTCGCACGGCGCCGCGCACCAGCCCGGGCCGGGCCGCACCGCTCCCGCCTGCATGTGCATGCAACAAGCTCCAAAACGTCCTGCGTCGTCCCAGCTCCATGCACGGCCATTTCAGGCTAAGCCAGCGCTTATCACACGCGCGTACGTAGCACTACGTGCCCATGACCCCATCATCATCGTCTCCGGTCGTCGCCTACCAGCACCGCAGCTGCCACGAAGCTTCCTAAAGTCGTCCTACACCAGCACCGCGCCTGCCTCCGCAGATAGAGAGTATGTCTATACACACGAACAAAACAATGCAAGAATACGTATAGGACGGTGACGTTACTTGCTGCCTGGCTTTTCGTGGCATATACTTACATTAGTAAGTACTTCCTAAATGCTCTTATATTAGTTTACGGAGGGAGTACATTATTACATATATCTGGCGGAACTAATGCGTGGTTAATAACCCAATGTTTGTGTGGGTGTGTGGGTTTAACAAAAGGTTATATCTCTTACGCCAAAAGAAAAAAACGAAAATGACGTGCATACGATATTACTTTCCTATACAATCCTTGTACGGCACTAACTAACATGGACCATTCACGTTGGAACACAAGAAGGAAACCAACAGCTCGTGCCATGCGTCTTACAAGGACTGTACGTGCGTGTAGCATCGATCAAAAAAAAAATTGACGGAAAGCATGGATTAATGTTATCTGCAGTTTCTTGTCTTGGTGGACCAACTGTTTCTTATTGTACCAACATATACGTACGTATGTATTGTACGTGCCATGCAACTGCCAGGCAAGTAAGTTTCTTGACCGACGCGAACCAACCCGTGGTTGGATGGTTAGAGGGACTGTGGTATCCCCAGCCCAGGAGGGTTCAAATCCTGGTGCTCGCATTTATTCTTGGATTTATTTCAGGATTTCCGGCGATGCGCATTCAGTGGGAGGAGACGTTCCCGTCAACGACAAGGTGCCTACGGTGACTTTGTAAATTTCAAGATGATATGCCGGCTCAGTCTTTCGGAGGTGCTCATAGGGGTAGGGTGTGCGTGTGTGCGTTCATAGAGGTGAGTGTATGCGCGTGTATATGAGCACTTGTGTCTGTACTGATGTTAAAAAAAGAAGTTTCTTGACCGACGAGCCTCTCTCGTTAACTATTGTCTTTCTTTGTACAAATGGGTCAATCAGTGACAAGAATTTTACATGTTCGTATTAGAGGGGGAGAGGTCGGCCGGTTAGATAAGATTTTTTTTTTACAAGGTTAGATAAGTTCTTTTTAACAAAGACGCCCAAAATGCATCTTAGATCTAACTAATATCAAGAAAAACAAAGGCCAGTTCAATGAATAGACAATTGGATGTGGAGCAATCAGTAAAAAAAATTACATTAGATAAGGTTAGTTGGGTCTTTGGGATGTAATCAGTAATAGTTGAGAAGCTTACTTTCCAGAACAAATGTCAATATATCTGTTCACAGTTAACCACCCCTGGCACCACGCATGTGCCGTAACAATGTGACCATAAGAAATTTCATGTCTGCTTCCTTCTCCCAAGCATGTCTGCTAGCTAGCCTCTCCTCCTTTTATTCTGCCATGAAATATATTCTGCCCAGCATGTTGCACGCAGCAGAGATATATACATACGAGTATATATTTGATCTGATCTCTGAGTCCTAATCAAACCCTACTGGTCACAGTCTTAATAAGTAGTACATCACCCACTCACAGAAAATGCATTTCAATATTTTTCAAGTATTGTTCGCTATACAGTTCATTCACACGCAGAGCTAGCCTCGAATAAAACATGCCCTGGATACAGAGCTGTACGGCTGCACTACCGAATCGATCTGCTTTGACCAGCTGCTAGCCGAGAGAGAGAGATAAATAATAATTAAGAATAACCCGATGGCGATTGGGTCGATCCAACGCGCCAATCGCTAAAGAATGTCAATGCATTGGTACATTTTTTAAAAAGTCTCGACATGCTAATCACGATCGTCATAGTATAGTTCAGGAAAAAAAATGAATAGGGTCGCCGTAGCTTGGTAACCAAAAACCACAGCACAACGTGACCGAGCCTAAACATACCCTCCGTCTCCCCCTCTCCCATTCTTGAAACTGAACCATTCCCCTTATATTTATAAAAACTTATGAGCTCAGCTATATTTATATGATCAGCCCTAGCAAAAATAGTAATTAATATGTAGAAAGTATGATTTTTTAGTGGGGGATTTGATCCGTAAAATAGATCATCATCAAAACTCAAACTTAAAAGTCGTTGTGTTGATCCAGCATGAGCACTGACTATTCATCAAAAAGATTATGATCGATGTATAGCATAATGATATATTGTTTATTCTGACCACATGATATATACTCCCTCCGTCTTAGAATAAGTGACTCAACTTTGTACTAAGTTTAATGCAAAATTAGTACAAACTTGAGTCACTTATTTTGGGACAAAGGAAGTATATAGTAAGCTATCTAGAAGGGAAAAAACGACGTTCTGACTTCTTGTGATTACCTAGGTGTAGCATTTTTTGGGAAGAGCTTTCCTACACCTACATAAGCTATCTAGAAGGAGTATTACGAAACTTAGCGTATGAGCTGATGTGGCCTGATTTAGTTGGAAGAAAAATGGCCCAGGCCCACCCCATGAAATTCAGGGGGGTGATTAGTTTAGGGGAAGGAAAATTACGTAGTTACGTAACAAGTTACGTAGGTGTAGCATTTTTGGGGAACTATTTACGAATAGAAATGCCACTGGCGGTGGAAGGGCCAGTGCCACTATCACAAAATTTATACCTTTTTGAGAAATGTAGGCAGCATGTGACGTGGGAAGCTCTAGTTTCTAAAATATGTCTTCGTTATAGCATTCCACGCCACGTACCTCAGAAGGGCATGATGCCGCAACTTTGTGGATGCTATCGGCGCTTCTCCCACCAATCATAGACCGCACAATTGGTGCACCAATAAGGCCGGGGGGTGGTGGTGGTGGAGAGAGGCGGGTTCCACATGGATCACAAATCACACCTATGTCGTGTAGCTGCAACCCTTGCCAAGGTGGGAGGGTTTCTTGGAAGCCGCTAGTGGAAGCAACACGCTGGCTTGAATGTATCCCGTTCAAAAGAAATTAAAAACCATTCAAAAATAGTAATACATTGTCACCACACAAATATGATCAAGACAAAAATATGATTGAGGCTAAACAAACTCTTTCCATATATCTTTCCCCTCCTGCAAAGTCGAGAATGCGCCATGACAGCGAGCCAATTAAGGAATAGTACCTATTGGCTCATCAGAAAGATCTAACAATAACAAAACTTGTAGGTCGTTGTTAGGAGCACACCCGCATCTCTCATGGTGCACAATATATTAAACATAAACTCGACATACTCCCTCCATTTCATACTACAAGCGGTTCCACGGCTCCCGGTTAGGGGCCTCTCATCATGTCGACTCCTAGTCTAGTGAGTCGGGCTAAGGACCTCCTTGTTCGTTCCGTCCTTGGCCACTTTGGACAGCCCATGACAATCTACTAGGAAAATCAAGAAGCCTTGTCATTCATGACAAGTACTCCTTATCTGTGATCCGTGAAGGACTCCTCTCCACCGACGTAGCCGACTAGGATTGTTGTTATCCTAGGCCTCCGGTAACTTATATAAACCAGGGTTGGGCTAGTTGATAGAACATCTAGATACACAACAATCTTAGTTTGTACTTTGTACTCCATCCAAAAGCAATATACACAAGCAGCGTGTAGGGTCTTATCTCTTCAGAGAGCCCGAACCTGTGTAAAAACTGTTGGAAATATGCCCTAGAGGCAATAATAAAAGGTTTATTATTATATTTCCTTGTTCATGATAATTGTCTTTTATTCATGCTATAATTGTGTTATCCGGAAATCGTAATACATGTGTGAATACTTAGACACCAAGATGTCCCTAGTAAGCCTCTAGTTGACTAGCTCGTTGATCAACAGATAGTCATGGTTTTCTGACTATGGACATTGGATGTCATTGATAACGAGATCACATCATTAGGAGAATGATGTGATGGACAAGACCCAATCCTAAACATAGCACAAGATTGTATAGTTCGTTTGCTAGAGTTTTCCAATGTCAAGTATCTTTTCCTTAGACCATGAGATCGTGTAACTCCCGGATACCGTAGGAGTGCTTTGGGTGTACCAAACGTCACAACGTAACTGGGTGACTATAAAGGTATACTACGGGTATCTCCAAAAGTGTCTGTTGGGTTGACACGGATCAAGACTGGGATTTGTCACTCCGTATGACGGAGAGGTATCTCTTGGGCCCACTCGGTAATGCATCATCATTATGAGCTCAAAGTGACCAAGTGTCTGGTCACGGGATCATGCATTACGGTACGAGTAAAGTGACTTGCCGGTAATGAGATTGAACGAGGTATTGGGATACCGACGATCGAATCTCGGGCAAGTAAAATACCGATTGACAAAGGGAATTGTATACGGGGTTGCTTGAATCCTCGACATCGTGGTTCATCCGATGAGATCATCGAGGAGCATGTGGGAGCCAACATGGGTATCCAGATCCCGCTGTTGGTTATTGACCGGAGAGCCGTCTCGGTCATGTCTACATGTCTCCCGAACCCGTAGGGTCTACACACTTAAGGTTCGGTGACGCTAGGGTTGTAGGGATATGTATATGCAGTAACCCGAATGTTGTTAGGAGTCCCGGATGAGATCCCGGACATCACGAGGAGTTCCGGAATGGTCCGGAGGTAAAGAATTATATATAGGAAGTGCTATTTCGGCTATCGGGACCAGTTTCGGGGTCACCGGTATTGTACCGGGACCACCGGAAGGGTCCCGATCCCGAAGGGCCCCATGGGCTGAAGTGGGAAGGGATCCAACCCAAAGTGGGCTGGGGCGCCACTTCCCCTAGGGCCCATGCGCCTAGGGTGGGGAAACCCTAAAGGGGGGGCGCCCCCTTGCTTGGGGGGCAAGCCCCCCACCCCTTGGCCGCCGCCCCCCCTAGGAGATTGCATCTCCTAGGGCCGGCGCCCCCCTAGGCCCCCTATATATAGTGGGGGGGAGGGAGGGCCTCTCACCTACGCCTTTGGTGCCTCCCTCTCCCTCTCCAACACCTCCTCCTCCTCCTCCATAGAGCTTGGCGAAGCCCTGCCGGAGTACTGCAGCTCCACCACCACCACGCCGTCGTGCTGATGCTGGAGCCATCTTCCTCAACCTCTCCTTCCCCTTGCTGGATCAAGAAGGAGGAGACGTCACGCTGACCATACGTGTGTTGAACGCGGAGGTGCCGTCCGTTTGGCGCTAGGATCTCCGGTGATTTGGATCACGTCGAGTACGACTTCCTCATCCCCGTTCTTTGAACGCTTCCGCGCGTGATCTACAAAGGTATGTAGATGCAATCCGATCACTCGTTGCTAGATGAACTCCTAGATGGATCTTGGTGAAACCGTAGGAAAATTTTTATTTTCTACAACGTTCCCCAACAGTGGTATCAGAACCAGGTTTATGCATAGTTCTTTTGCACGAGTAGAACACAATTTGTTGTGGGCGTAGATGTTGTCAACTTTCTTGCCGCTACTAGTCTTATTTTGCTTCAACGGTATTGTGGGATGAAGCGGCCCGGACCAACCTTACACGTACGCTTACGTGAGACCGGTTCCACCGACTGACATGCACTAGTTGCATAAGGTGGCTGGCGGGTGTCTGTCTCTCCCACTTTAGTTGGAGCGGATTCGATGAAAAGGGTCCTTATGAAGGGTAAATAGAAGTTGACAAATCACGTTGTGGCTTTCACGTAGGTAAGAAAACGTTCTTGCTAGAACCCTCTTGCAGCCACGTAAAACTTGCAACAACAATTAGAGGACGTCTAACTTGTTTTTGCAGCAAGTGTTTTGTGATGTGATATGGCCAAAGTTGTGATGAATGATGAATGATATATATGTGATGTATGAGATGTTCATGCTATTGTAATAGGAATCACGACTTGCATGTCGATGAGTATGGCAACCGGCAGGAGCCATAGGAGTTGCCTTTATTTTTGTATGACCTGCGTGTCATTGAGAAACGCCATGTAAATTACTTTACTTTATTGCTAAACATGTTAGCCATAGTAGCATAAGTAATAGTTGGCGAGCAACTTCATGGAGACACGATGATGGAGATCATGATGATGGAGATCATGGTGTCATGCCGGTGACAAGATGATCATGGAGCCCCAAGATGGAGATCGAAGGAGCTATGTGATATTGGCCATATCATGTCACTATTATTATTTGATTGCATGTGATGTTTATCATGTTTATGCATCTTGTTTACTTAGAACGACGGTAGTAAATAAGATGATCCCTCATAATAATTTCAAGAAAGTGTTCCCCCTAACTGTGCACCGTTGCGATAGTTCGTTGTTTCGAAGCACCACGTGATGATCGGGTGTGATAGATTCCAACGTTCACATACAACGGGTGTAAGACAGATTTACACATGCAAACACTTAGGTTGACTTGACGAGCCTAGCATGTACATACATGGCCTCGGAACACAGAAGACCGAAAGGTCGAGCATGAGTCGTATAGAAGATACGATCAACATGAAGATGTTCACCGATGTTGACTAGTCCGTCTCACGTGATGATCGGACACGGCCTAGTTAACTCGGATCATGTTATACTTAGATGACTGGAGGGATGTCTATCTAAGTGGGAGTTCATTGAATAATTTGATTTAGATGAACTTAATTATCATGAACTTAGTCTAAAATCTTTACAATATGTCTTGTAGATCAAATGGCCCATGTTGTCCTCAACTTCAACGCGTTCCTAGAGAAAACCAAGCTGAAAGATGATGGCAGCAACTATACGGACTGGGTCCGGAACCTGAGGATCATCCTCATAGCTGCCAAGAAAGAATATGTCCTACAAGCACCGCTAGGTGACGCACCCGTCCCACAGAACCAAGACGTTATGAACGCTTGGCAGACACGTGCTGATGACTACTCCCTTGTTCAGTGCGGCATGCTTTACAGCTTAGAGCCGAGGCTCCAAAAGCGTTTTGAGAGACATGGAGCATATGAGATGTTCGAAGAGATGAAAATGGTTTTTCAAGCTCATGCCCGGGTCGAGAGATATGAAGTCTCCGACAAATTCTTCAGCTGTAAGATGGAGGAAAACAGTTCTGTCAGTGAACACATACTCACTATGTCTGGGTTACATAACCGCTTGACTCAGCTAGGAGTTAATCTCCCGGATGACACGGTCATTGACAGAATCCTCCAGTCGCTTCCACCGAGCTACAAGAGCTTTGTGATGAACTTCAATATGCAGGGGATGGAAAAGACCATTCCTGAGGTATTTTCAATGCTGAAATCAGCAGAGGTAGAAGTCAAAAAGGAACATCAAGTGTTGATGGTCAATAAAACCACCAAGTTCAAGAAGGGCAAGGGTAAAAAGAACTTCAAGAAGGACGGCAAGGGAGTTGCCGCGCCCGGCAAGCAAGCTGCCGGGAAGAAGCCAAAGAATGGACCCAAGCCCGAGGCTGAGTGCTTTTATTGCAAGGGAAGTGGTCACTGGAAGCGAAACTGCCCCAAATACTTAGCGGACAAGAAGGCCGGCAAAACAAAAGGTATATGTGATATACATGTAATTGATGTGTACCGTACCAGTACTCGTAGTAGCTCCTGGGTATTTGATACCGGTGAAGTTGCTCACATTTGTAACTCAAAGCAGGAGCTGCGGAATAAGCGGAGACTGGCGAAGGACGAGGTGACGATGCGCGTCGGGAATGGTTCCAAGGTCGATGTGATCGCCGTCGGCACGCTACCTCTACATTTACCTACGGGATTAGTTTTAAACCTCAATAATTGTTATTTAGTGCCAGCTTTGAGCATGAACATTGTATCGGGATCTCGTTTAATACGAGATGGCTACTCATTTAAATCCGAGAATAATGGTTGTTCTATTTATATGAGAGATATGTTTTATGGTCATGCTCCGATGGTGAATGGTTTATTCTTAATGAATCTCGAGCGTAATGCTACACATATTCATAGTGTGAGTACCAAAAGATGTAAGGTTGGTAATGATAGTCCCACATACTTGTGGCACTGCCGCCTTGGTCACATAGGTGTCAAACGCATGAAGAAGCTCCATGCAGATGGACTTTTAGAGTCTCTTGATTACGAATCATTTGACACGTGCGAACCATGCCTCATGGGTAAAATGACCAAGACTCCGTTCTCAGGAACAATGGAGCGAGCAACCAACTTATTGGAAATCATACATACTGATGTGTGCGGTCCAATGAGTGTTGAGGCTCGCGGTGGCTATCGTTATGTTCTCACCCTCACTGATGACTTGAGTAGATATGGGTATGTCTACT
This sequence comes from Triticum urartu, assembly GCF_056163025.1. Lineage (NCBI taxonomy): Eukaryota > Viridiplantae > Streptophyta > Magnoliopsida > Poales > Poaceae > Triticum > Triticum urartu. The sequence goes on along the minus strand of NC_141874.1, from coordinate 60,775,929 downwards.
TGATGAAACACAAGTCTGAGACCTTTGAAAAGTTCAAGGAATTTCAGAGTGAGGTTTAGAATCAACGTGACAGGAAAATCAAGTTCCTACGATCAGATCGTGGAGGAGAATACTTGAGTCACGAATTTGGCACACACTTAAGAAAATGTGGAATAGTTTCACAACTCACGCCGCCTGGAACACCTCAGCGTAATGGTGTGTCCGAACGTCGTAATCGCACTCTATTAGATATGGTGTGATCTATGATGTCTCTTACCGATTTACCGCTATCTTTTTGGGGCTATGCTTTAGAGACTGCCGCATTCACTTTAAATAGGGCTCCGTCGAAATCCGTTGAGACGACACCGTATGAATTATGGTTTGGGAAGATTAAGCTGTCGTTTCTAAAAGTTTGGGGATGCGATGCTTATGTCAAGAAACTTCAACCTGAAAAGCTCGAACCCAAGTCGGAAAAATGCGTCTTCATAGGATACCCTAAAGAAACTATTGGGTATACCTTCTACCTCAGATCCGAAGGCAAGATCTTTGTTGCCAAGAATGGATCATTTCTAGAGAAAGAGTATATCTCGAAAGAAGTAAGTGGGAGGAAAGTAGAACTTGATGAAGTATTACCTCTTGAACCGGAAAGTGGCGCAACTCAAGAAAATGTTCCTGAGGTGCCTGCACCGACTAGAGAGGAAGTTAATGATGATGATCAAGATACTTCTGATCAAGCTCCTACTGAAATTCGAAGGTCCACAAGGACACGTTCCGCACCAGATTGGTACGGCAACCCTGTCTTGGAAATCATGTTGTTAGACAACAGTGAACCTTCGAACTATGAAGAAGCGATGGCGGGCCCGAATTCCGACAAATGGCTGGAAGCCATGAAATCCGAGATAGGATCCATGTATGAAAACGAAGTATGGACTTTGACTGACTTGCCCGTAGAGCGGCGAGCCATAGAAAATAAATGGATCTTTAAGAAGAAGACAGACGCGGATGGTAATGTGACCATCTATAAAGCTCGGCTTGTCGCTAAGGGTTATCGACAAGTTCAAGGGGTTGACTACGATGAGACTTTCTCACCGGTAGCGAAGCTGAAGTCCGTCCGAATTATGTTAGCATTTGCCGCATACTATGATTATGAGATATGGCAAATGGACGTCAAAACGGCATTCCTTAATGGTTTCCTTAAGGAAGAATTGTATATGATGCAGCCGGAAGGTTTTGTTGATCCTAAGAATGCTGACAAGGTGTGCAAGCTCCAACGCTCGATTTATGGGCTGGTGCAAGCATCTCGGAGTTGGAACATTCGCTTTGATGAGATGATCAAAGCGTTTGGGTTTATGCAGACTTATGGAGAAGCCTGCGTTTACAAGAAAGTGAGTGGGAGCTCTGTAGCATTTCTCATATTATATGTAGATGACATACTTTTGATGGGAAATGATATAGAGCTTCGGGACAGCATTAAGGCCTACTTGAATAAGAGTTTTTCAATAAAGGACCTTGGAGAAGCTGCTTATATATTGGGCATCAAGATCTATAGAGATAGATCAAGACGCCTCATAGGTCTTTCACAAAGCACATACCTTGATAAGATATTGAAGAAGTTCAATATGGATCAGTCTAAGAAGGGGTTCTTGCCTGTGTTGCAAGGTGTGAAATTGAGCTCAGCTCAATGTCCGACCACGGCAGAAGATATAGAAGAGATGAGTGTCATCCCCTATGCCTCAGCCATAGGTTCTATTATGTATGTCATGCTATGTACCAGACCTGATGTAAACCTTGCCGTAAGTTTGGTAGGTAGGTACCAAAGTAATCCCGGCAAGGAACACTGGACAGCGGTCAAGAATATCCTGAAGTACCTGAAAAGGACTAAGGAAATGTTTCTCGTTTATGGAGGTGACGAAGAGCTCGTCGTAAAGGGTTACGTCGACGCTAGCTTCGACACAGATCTGGATGACTCTAAGTCACAAACCGGATACGTGTATATTTTGAATGGTGGGGCAGTAAGCTGGTGCAGTTGCAAGCAGAGCGTCGTGGCGGGATCTACATGTGAAGCGGAGTACATGGCAGCCTCGGAGGCAGCGCATGAAGCGATTTGGGTGAAGGAGTTCATCACCGACCTAGGAGTCATACCCAATGCGTCGGGGCCGATCAAACTCTTCTGTGACAACACTGGAGCTATTGCACTTGCCAAGGAGCCCAGGTTTCACAAGAATACAAGGCACATCAAGCATCGCTTCAACTCCATTCGTTAAAATGTTCAAGATGGAGACATAGAAATTTGTAAAGTACATACGGACCTGAATGTAGCAGATCCGTTGACTAAACCTCTCCCTAGAGCAAAACATGATCAACACCAGAATTCCATGGGTGTTCGATTCATCACAATGTAACTAGATTATTGACTCTAGTGCAAGTGGGAGACTGTTGGAAATATGCCCTAGAGGCAATAATAAAAGGTTTATTATTATATTTCCTTGTTCATGATAATTGTCTTTTATTCATGCTATAATTGTGTTATCCGGAAATCGTAATACATGTGTGAATACTTAGACACCAAGATGTCCCTAGTAAGCCTCTAGTTGACTAGCTCGTTGATCAACAGATAGTCATGGTTTCCTGACTATGGACATTGGATGTCATTGATAACGAGATCACATCATTAGGAGAATGATGTGATGGACAAGACCCAATCCTAAACATAGCACAAGATCGTATAGTTCGTTTGCTAGAGTTTTCCAATGTCAAGTATCTTTTCCTTAGACCATGAGATCGTGTAACTCCCGGATACCGTAGGAGTGCTTTGGGTGTACCAAACGTCACAACGTAACTGGGTAACTATAAAGGTATACTACGGGTATCTCCAAAAGTGTCTGTTGGGTTGACACGGATCAAGACTGGGATTTGTCACTCCGTATGACGGAGAGGTATCTCTTGGGCCCACTCGGTAATGCATCATCATTATGAGCTCAAAGTGACCAAGTGTCTAGTCACGGGATCATGCATTACGGTACGAGTAAAGTGACTTGCCGGTAACAAGATTGAACGAGGTATTGGGTACCGACGATCGAATCTCGGGCAAGTAAAATACCGATTGACAAAGGGAATTGTATACGGGGTTGCTTGAATCCTCGACATCGTGGTTCATCCGATGAGATCATCGAGGAGCATGTGGGAGCCAACATGGGTATCTAGATCCCGCTGTTGGTTATTGACCGGAGAGCCGTCTCGGTCATGTCTACATGTCTCCCGAACCCGTAGGGTCTACACACTTAAGGTTCGGTGATGCTAGGGTTGTAGGGATATGTATATGCAGTAACTCGAATGTTGTTAGGAGTCCCGGATGAGATCCCGGACGTCACGAGGAGTTCCGGAATGGTCCGGAGGTAAAGAATTATATATAGGAAGTGCTATTTCGGCTATCGGGACCAGTTTCGGGGTCACCGGTATTGTACCGGGACCATCGAAAGGGTCCCGGGGGTCCACCGGGTGGGGCCACCTATCCCGGAGGGCCCCATGGGCTGAAGTGGGAAGGGATCCAGCCCAAAGTAGGCTGGGGCGCCACTTCCCCTAGGGCCCATGCGCCTAGGGTGGGGAAACCCTAAAGGGGGGGCGCCCCTTGCTTGGGGGGCAAGCCCCCTACCCCTTGGCCGCCGGCCCCCCTAGGCCCCCTATATATAGTGGGGGGAGGGAAGGCCTCTCACCTACGCCTTTGGTGCCTCCCTCTCCCTCTCCAACACCTCCTCCTCCTCCATAGAGCTTGGCGAAGCCCTGCCGGAGTACTGCAGCTCCACCACCACCACGCCGTCGTGCTGCTGCTGGAGCCATCTTCCTCAACCTCTCCTTCCCCTTGCTGGATCAAGAAGGAGGAGACGTCACGCTGACCGTACGTGTGTTGAACGCGGAGGTGCCGTCCGTTCGGCGCTAGGATCTCCGGTGATTTGGATCACGTCGAGTACGATTTCCTCATCCCCGTTATTTGAACGCTTCCGCGCGCGATCTACAAAGGTATGTAGATGCAATCCGATCACTCGTTGCTAGATGAACTCCTAGATGGATCTTGGTGAAACCGTAGGAAAATTTTTGTTTTCTGCAATGTTCCCCAACAAAAACTCGTGTCCTCGTTATCATCGTCTCTAGACACTTAGTTCGGGACCCCCTATCCGAGATCTGACAAATTTAGCTCCATCAACAGACGAACAATAAATGTTGTCGCGCAATGTTCATGGATGATCTTGGCTTCTAGGATGAGCAGCCTGCATTGTACCAGTCCATGCACAACGTCGCGATATCCGCCGCAAGAGATGATGGTTGTGCGTCTTGTGGGCAAAGAGGAACGCGCAGTTCACAAAGATGGACACGGAGGCAGATGAAAAAGAGGCGCGGGCGGAGGACCTCTCAGCTCCACGTGAAGGAAATATGCCCTAGAGGCAATAATAAAGTTATTATTTATTTCCTCATATCATGATAAATATTTATTATTCATTCTAGCATTGTATTAACCAGAAACATAATACATGTGTGAATACATTGACAAACATAGTGTCACTGGTATGCCCCTACTTAACTAGCTCGTTGATCAAAGATGGTTGAGTTTCCTAGCCATAGAAGTGAGTTGTCATTTGATTAACGAGATCACATCATTAAGAGAATGATGTGATTGACATGACCCATTCCGTTAGCTTAGCACTTGATCGTTTAGTTTACTGTTATTGCTTTCTTCATGACTTATACATGTTCCTATGACTACGAGATTATGCAACTCCCGGTTACCGGAAGAACACTTTGTGTGCTACCAAACATCACAACATAACTGGGTGATTATAAAGGTGCTCTACAAGTGTCTCTGATGGTGTTCGTTGACTTGGCATTGATCGAGAATAGGATTTGTCACTCCGATTGTCGAAGAGGTATCTGTGGGCCCTCTCGGTAATGCACATCACTACAAGCCTTGCAAGCAATGTGACTAATGAGTTAGTTACGGGATGATGCATTGCGGAACGAGTAAAGAGACTTGCCGGTAACGAGTTTGAACTAGGTATTGAGATACCGACGATCGAATCTCGGGCAAGTAACATACCGATGACAAAGGGAACAACGTATGTTGTTATGCGGTTTGACCGATAAAGATCTTCGTAGAATATGTAGGAACCAATATGAGCATCCAGGTTCCGCAATTGGTTATTGACCGGAGACGTGTCTCGGTCATGTCTACATAGTTCTTGAACCCGTAGGGTCCGCACGCTTAAAGTTCTGTGACGATCGGTATTATGAGTTTTTGTGTTTTGATGTATCGAAGGTAGTTCGGAGTGAAGGAAATATGCCCTAGAAGCAATAATAAAGTTATTATTTATTTCCTTATATCATGATAAATGTTTATTATTCATGCTAGAACTGTATTAACTGGAAACATAATACATGTGTGAATACATAGACAAACATAGTGTCACTAGTATGTCTCTACTTGACTAGCTCGTTGATCAAAGATGGTTAAGTTTCCTAACCATTGACATGGGTTGTCATTTGAATAACGGGATCACATCATTAGGAGAATGATGTGATTGACTTGACCCTTTTCGTTAGCTTAGCACTTGATCGTTTAGTTTGTTGCTATTGCTTTCTTCATGACTTATACATGTTCCTATGACTATGAGATTATGCAACTCCCATTTACCAGAGGAACACTTTGTGTGCTACCAAACGTCACAACGTAACTGGGTGATTATAAAGGTGCTCTACAGGTGTCTCCGAAGGTACTTGTTGGGTTGGCGTATTTCGAGATTAGGATTTATCACTCCGATTGTCGGAGAGGTATCTCTGGGCCCACTTGGTAATGCACATCACTATAAGCCTTGCAAGCATTGCAACTAATGAGTTAGTTGCGGGATAATGTATTACAGAACGAGTAAAGAGACTTGCCGGTAATGAGATTGAACTAGGTATTGAGATACCGACGATCGAATCTCGGGTAAGTAACATACCAATGACAAAGGGAACAACGTATGTTGTTATGCGGTTTGACCGATAAAGATCTTCGTAGAATATGTAGGAGCCAATATGAGCATCCAGGTTCCGCTATTGGTTATTGACCGGAGACGTGTCTCGGTCATGTCTACATAGTTCTCGAACCCGTAGGGTCCGCACGCTTAAAGTTCGATGACGGTTATATTATGAGTTTATGTGTTTTGATGTACCGAAGGAGTTCGGAGTCCCGGATGAGATCGGGGACATGACTAGGAGTCTCGAAATGGTCGAGACGTAAAGATCGATATATTGGACGACTATATTCGGACATCGGAAAGGTTCCGAGTGATTCGGGTATTTTCGGGAGTACCGGGGAGTTACGGGAATTCGTATTGGGCATTAATGGGCCATACGGGAAAGGAGAGAAAGGCCTCAAAGGGTGGCCGCACCCCTCTCCATGGGCTGGTCCGAATTGGACTAGGGAGGGGTGCGCCCCCTTCCTTCCTTCTCCTTTTCCCTTCCCTTTCCTTCCCTCCTACTCCTAATACTTGGAAGGGCTCCTAGTTCTACTAGGAAAGGGGGAATCCTACTCCCGGTGGGAGTAGGACTCCCCTAGGGCGCGCCATAGAGAGGGCCGGCCCTTCCCCTCCTCCACTCCTTTATATACGAGGGCAGGGGGCACCCCAAAGACACAACAATTGATCTCTTGATCTCTTAACCGTGTGCGGTGCCCCCCTCCACCATAATCCACCTTGATCATATCATAGCGGTGCTTAGGCGAAGCCCTGCGTCGGTAGAACATCATCATCATCACTACGCCGTCGTGCTGACGAAACTCTCCCTCAACACTCGGCTGGATCGGAGTTCGAGGGACGTCATCGAGTTGAACGTGTGCAGAACTCGGAGGTGTCGTGCATTCAGTACTTGATCGGTCGGATCATGAAGACGTACGACTACATCAACCGCGTTGTGCTAACGCTTCCGCTTTCGGTCTATGAGGGTACGTGGACAACACTCTCCCCTCTCGTTGCTGTGCATCACCATGATCTTGCGTGTGAGTAGGAAATTTTTTGAAAAATTGTTACATTCCCCAACACGGAGTCCCAGATATGATCATGGACATGACGAGGAGTCTCGAAATGGTCGAGACGTAAAGATTGATATATTGGACGACTATGTTCGGACACCGGAAGTGTTTCAGGAGGTTTCAGACATATACCGGAGTACTGGGGGTTACGGAAACCCCCCGGGGAGCATATTGGGCCTAATGGGCCCTAGTGGGAGAAGAGGAGGGTCGGCTAGGGCAGCCGCACGCCCCCTCCCCCTCTAGTCCGAATTGGACAAGGAGGGGGCGGCGCCCCCCTTTCCTTCTCTTCTTCTCTCCCTTCCTTCTCCTCTCCTACTCCTACTTGGAAGGGCATAGGAGGCTGGCCCCCTCCCCCTCCTCCACTCCTTTATATACAGGGAGGGGGGCACCCCTTGGAGACACAACAATTGATCATTGATCTCTTAGCCGTGTGCGGTGCCCCCCTCCACCATAATCCACCTCGGTCATATCGTAGCAGTGCTTAAGCGAAGCCCTGCGTCGGTAGCTTCATCAACACCGTCACCACGCCGTCATGCTGACGAGGCTCTTCCCGGAATCTCTACTGGATCGTGAGTTCGCGAGACGTCACCGAGCTGAATGTGTGCTGAACGCGGAGGTGCCGTACGTTCGGTACTGAGAATCGGTCGATCGTGAAGACGTACGACTACATCAACCGCGTTGTCATAACGCTTCCGCTTACGGTCTACGAGGGTACGTAGACGACACTCTCCCCTCTCGTTGCTTTGCACCACCATGATCTTGCTTGTGTGTAGGAATTTTTTTGAAATTACTATGTTCCCCAACACCGCGTCTGTCATGCCGCCCACTTGGTTCGTAGTCGGCCGCAACGACCACCAGATCGGCCCGTCCATGTCTGGCATTGTCCACACGACAGACTCCGGCGAGGAATATTAGGAGGTCGCACACGGACGTGGGAACATCTCGTGTCCCATATGGGTCGTGTCACATATCATATTCTTCCCCTCCCGCAACTTCACTTCCTGGAGCTCATGATCGTTGAGCTTGTCGGACATGCGAAAGATAAGATGTGGAACACAGACGCCTCCATGGCCAGCGATGATTTGGACTAGGTTAAAAAAGTATCGTACCCTTTTGATTAGTTCACATATGTCAGAAATTTAATGAATTTGGTCTGGTTTAAATGAAAATCGTCCAGTTTGCATGAAATTTGCCCGATTTGTGTAAATTCTATTTGAAATGTGTTCGGACCCTTGATGGATAGGATTGGATGGTTGGCTCCCGCATCACTATTCACAGACGGATATTGTGTCTGTTTTAGGGTTCCATGTTGGATATGCCCTAACCCCACTTTGCAATGGCACCAATATTATTCATGTCCACGAAGGGCAAATATTATGCAGTTGATGTTTGCACGATATAAGGGCATCTCCAACGCTGACCCCCAAGTCAAACCCCGCATCCGTTGCAGACCGGGGGGCAGCCCGCGGACACTGATGCGGGAGCTAGCCATCCAACCGTAGCTGCATACATTTCAAACCGGATTTCAATAAATAGATGAATTACATGTAAACCGGATGATTTTCATCTAAACCGGAGCACATTCATTACATATCGGACACTTTTCAGTGAAAAAGGGGACCAGACTTAAACCTAGCATACGACTGCGTCAGTCGTCCAAGTCCTTGTTGTTTCCTTTCGGCGACCACGTCCTCCATCGGCCGTCTCCATGAGCGGCGGTGATAGGACCCGGAAAATGAAGGTGTGGTCGCCAGCCAGGAAGAGTATAACATGGGAGACAGACTGGCCCACTTGGCACTCGAGGCCCCGCCGCCTTCCATGCCCTACTCATCCTCATCGGAGTCTGTGACCTGCCCGTCGCCGATGGACGTGAGGTCTGTGATGGAAGGACTACTTTGAGATACCCAGCCCGCTCTTCAAACGTCACCAATTTCGACGTCGTTTCCGTATGGCTAGGCATGTTTTCAACCATATTCGGAAGGGATGGTCGGATACGATAAGTATTTCAAGTGCAAGGAGGATGCCCTTGGAAAGATTAGTTTCCCCTCTTATCAGAAATGCACTGCAGCTATCCGGATCATGCGGAGTTCCCGATGATCTCATTAATGAGTATGTTCGTATGAGCAAGTCTATCTGCCTAGACTCCATGTAAAGTTCTGCAAGGCTATGATTGCAATGTTTGGCCCTGAGTACTTGAGAGGGCCAAATGCTGAAGATACAACCCACTTGTTGACGATGAATGCCACCAGGGGCTTCTCGGGGATGCTTGGTAGTATAGACTGTATGCACTAGGAGTGGAAGAATTGTCCTTCTGCTTGGCTGGGGCAGTATAGCGGCCATGTCAAGGCTTGCACTGTCATACTTGGGGCCGTGGCCTCACAAGATCTTTGGATCTGACACTCTTTTTTTGTCATGGCCGGATCGCACAATGATATCAACGTGCTTCAACGCTCTTCGGTGTTTGTAACGCTTGCCGAAGGCAACTGCCCGCCGGTGAATGTTAACATCAACGGCCACAACTACAACAAAGGATACTACCTAGCTGACGGTACCTATCCTCAGTGGACTAGTACTGTGAAGACAATCTTCAACCCCGTAGGAGAGAAGAGGAGGAGATTTGCACAAGAGTAAGAGAGTGCTAGGAAGGATGTGGAGCGTGCCTTTGGTGTTCTGCAATCTCGATGGGGCATCGTTCGATATCCTGCTAGAACTTGGAGCACCAAGAAGTTGTGGGAGGTGATAACTTCTTGTGTGATCATGCGCAATATGATCATAGAGGATGAGCACCCGGAACGTATTTACGACCAAGGGTTTCAGTTTCAGGATGACAATGTTGTGCGTGAGCATGGAGGAGCGGCAACGTTTGCACAGCTCACCCAATTTCATCATCAAATCCGTGATTGGAAAACTCGCGTTCGGCTGCAAGATGTGTTGAAATATATTGCCCACCTCCCTCCATCAGTTCGGACTTTTGGATATAGCTCCAAAGGAGCATAGACGTGAGCGGGAGTGTTGGAGTATATGTCCGGCCCCCTCCCTAAGATCGGTCTGATGGATGAACTGGTTAGGTGTATAAACTTACAACCAATAGGTTCAGGGTTCAAAACCCAGTAAACGCAATAAATAATTGCGGCCTGCCCCCGCTTCCGCTGTCCACGTCATATAGCTCCAAATGAGCATAGACGTGAGGGGGAGTGTTGGAGTATAATGTCCGGCCCTCTCTCTCAGACCGGTCTTTTGGTTGCATTGGCTAGAGCATGCACTTCTATAAGATGATTTGGTTGAGCATATATGGGCTCATGTTGACAACCAATGATGTATCTTTTTTAAATATAATTTGGGACAATTTAATTTTTATTTGAATTGTAAATAATGATATATTTATGTTTAGCTTACGGACTATGCTGTATTTGTTTGCTTGTAAAACTATGTAAAATGTTTGTGTTTTGCTTGAATTATGATTAAAAAACCACAGCAAGCCGACCGCGAGGGCAGAAATGGGCCTGCGCGTTGACTGCGCTAACGACTCAAATAAAAAAAGACAAACGACCGACCCAAACGAAAAAAAAAACCGAATAAAACGAACGTTCCTTTGGGTCAGCATGTTGGGTTGCTCTAGTAACGGCTGGAGCTCTTTCTCAGGGGCGTCTGTTTCCACCCCGGGTGAGCCAAGGCTAATCCTCGCCGCCGCACGTGGTTTCGCCTACCCGGCGGGCGTGGACGCACACAAGATTGAGACTCTCCCAACGAACTCGCCCGGCAGGCGCGCGCCCCTCGCCGCTACCTCTCCACGCGCGCACCCGCCCGCGCCGCGCCGCTCCCGCCCACCGCCTGCATGCGGCAAGCTCCAAAGCGCAGTGCGTCCCAGCTCCAGATACGGCCAGTGAGGCGAGTGATCGATGAGGCCATGCATGGCTTCACCTCCGGGCGGTCGTCGCCTCCTGCGCGCGCACCTTCCACGAAGCTTCCTACTAACTAAATTCGTACCCACAGGGAGTATTACGCACGAACAAACAATCCGAAAAAGTGCATACTTGTTGTCTGGCTGGCTGGACCTGGATTGCTAATTACTTCCGTGGCAAATGTGTACGTATCTGGTAGGATCAATGCGTGGTCGATTCGCCAGCTAGCCAGGGTGCGTGTGTGTGGGTGGGTTAAGGAAAATGTTTTCTCTGCCTCGGTGGGCGACCTGTTTTCACCGTAGCACCGTGCGTGCATGCAACTGCCCGTAATTAAGTAAGCTCCTTGACGGACGAGTTTCTCGTTGATTAAGGGCATCTCTGATGTTGACCCATAAATCAGACACCACATTCGCCCGCAGACAAGGGACCAGTCTATGATACTGATACGGTAGCCGGCCATCCAACTGTAGCCACATACAATCCAAACCGAATTTGAACTGACCGGGTGAATCACATGCAAACCCGGCATTTTCATCTAATCCGAGCGAAAATATTTACATTCGGACATATTTCAACTAGACTATATCGGACTATGCCAGGCTATCTAACCTAGTCTATCGCGGCCGCGGCGAAGCCCCATTCCCATGGCATGTCTTTCCCATGTCCGGCAGCAAGCTCGCCGGATCGCCATGCGCCTCGAAGGGATATGCTTCATTGGAAGGGGAGCCGTAAAGCACGGATCAAGATTGGTTTTGGGGGCGGTTGGAACATGCTTATTGTGGCCTACGCCCCCGCGAAGCAGGCAAAGTCATCGCCTATGATAGGCCGACAAGACGATGGCGGTGGCCTTCATGAGACCCAAGCGGCGGCCTCCCGTGGCATACTATTCCTTGCTATCGGCGGCGGCGGCAGGCGTGGCCGACGCAGAGTTGGCGAGGTCCTTGTCGGTGCCCCAGTCAACTTCCTCCGCCACCGCGTCAATCTCTGCAACATGGCTTCTTTCTTCGCCGATCAGACGCATTGCCGCCATCGCTCGCGAAAGATTGCCGGGAGATGGCATTGCCCGGCCTGGAGGGGCAATGACGTCCTGGCAATGGCGGTGGCGTCGGTCTGGAGAGCTTGTCGGCAAGCCAGACTGTATCCGGCTGGCTCGTCGGGCCACCTAGCCGGCTGCAATGCCAGAGATCTTCTTATTCTGCTCACCGGAGAGGCCGGCCCACAGGGCTCTCGAGCCGGATGCCATGGCGGGTGAGGTGCAAGGAGGAGATGGGGAGCGAAGGTGTGGTGTGGTTGCCTGACGCCTGGCCACATGTGGATGCGAGGCGCCAACCGGGAGGTGTTTTATGTCGGCCGGCACAGGGACGGAAATGTAGCGCTCGGGGCGCCAGAGTAGGTTCCTCGGCACACACGTTGATTTAATGGAGGTAGGCAGGCAGACGGATGTCGTTTCATGCAAGGAGAAGGCGCATGCAGCAGGCGGCGCTCGCAGCCGGAGGTTTTTTTTTTTGGTGTGCCAGGGTTGACGGGCGCTTACGTGGCAGCAGTCCGGACTCCCGCAAAGCTCCCCCTCTCCGGCGGTTTGTTTCCTGTTTACGAGAAAAAAGGACGTCTGGACTGGTCTACGTTGGATGACAACACATGTCCGAACGGATGCGGACGGTCCACGCTGGAGATGCCCTAACTTTTTTGTTTTTTGAGTTGGTCCTTCACTATTTGTCATGAGAGAGAGAGAGACCAATTAGTGACAAATTTTGTACTGCAATAGTTGAGACAAACAGACCAAATATGTGGCCGGTCAGTTAGCCAGGCTTGACTGGATCTTTGGGATGGAGTAAGAGTAACAGCTGAGACAAACAGAACAAATATCTATCTAACTGTTCACCCCTGGTGGCACGGCATGCATGCGTGCATGTGCCGGCTGCAGACGTTGCGGGTTCAAACACAATGTGACCACAAGAAATTTCACCCCAAGATAAGATCATACGTACTTTCGTTCTGCCAAGCATGTCTGCTAGCTTCTCCCCCTTTTATTTTGCCATGAAATATATTCTGCCGAGCATGTTGCACGCAGCAGGGATATACTTATATTTGATCTGATTTCCAAGCATCGATCCTTTTCTAAACACTCCTAGTCCAAATCAATTTTCCAAGCAATCCTGGTCCCAATCATTTCCTAAACACTGGTCGTAATCTCAATAAAAATGTGCTCACTACAATATTCGCAGAGAGGAAAGAATAAAAGCATGTCTTTCTTTTTTCGGGTGGATGGAGGGAATAAACCATGTCTTGGATACATAGGTGTAGGCTATGGAGTGGATTTCGGCGTCGATCTGATCTGACCAGCTGCTAGCTAGCCTAGCCGAGAGAGATTAAACCCTAATTAAAGAATATCCGACTGGCGATCCACTGGATCGACGACGCGCCATTCGCCAAAGAATGTCAATGCTTTGGTAAGCGTTTTTTTTTAAGTCTCTACATGCTAATCACGATCGTCGTAGTATAGTTCAGATAAACAATTGAGTAAACGGGGTCGCCGCAGCTGGTAACCGAGAACCACAGCGCGACGTGATCGAGCCTCAACAGGCTCTTCTTTTCTTTATCTCTCTCTTTCCCTTGAAAATGGACCAACTCCCCCTTAGAAAAAGCTTAGAAACCCAACTACGTATGATCAGCCAGCCCTGACACAAAAGAAGCAACTAAAACTCCCTCCGTCCCACAATATATGATCGTTTTTCAAGCTATGTTTCAGCTTGAGAAACGATCATATATTGCGTGACGGAGGGAGCAGAAGATACGATTCGATCGTTAACATGCATAGATCCACAAACAAAACTTAAATCCACCATGAGTGCATGACCACTTCACCTTCACAGGAAAAGACTACAATCGATAGTGCAATGCCGAAGTCTGGTCGTCGTGACCACATGGACATGATAAAGGAAAAACGTCGTCCTTGTGGGTCAATAGTGATGAATTCTACGAGGCAAGGAATTACTTGCTAAGGAAAATGCCACTGGCGGTGGAAGGGCCATTGCCACCATCATAAAAATATACACCATTATGGGGAAAATGTAGGCGACATCTGACGTGGGAAGATCTCATTTCTAAGATCCATCTTGGTTATATCGTTTCCAAGCATTCGATGTCGTGTATCCTCGGAATCGCACTAAAAAGGTGACGATGCTACTTCGTGGACGCTATCGGCGCTTCTCCCACCAATCATAGACCGTACCCTTGGCACGCCAATAGGGCCTGGGGGAGGGGTTGCGGTGGTGGTGTTCCACATGGATCGTGGATCACGTCTCCGCCATGTAGATCCAGCCGTCGAAGGTGGGAGGAGGTCTCGGAAAGCCATTGGCCGAAGCGGCACACTGAGGTTGAAAGTATGTCGATAGTAGTAACATTGTCATGACAAAATGTAATCGAGCCTACGCAACCCCCCCCCCCCCCCCCCTATCTTACTCCAAAACCGAAATCGAGCCATGACCGCCAAGCAATTAAGGAACTTTACCTCTTCGCTCGCCAAAAAGATCTAGCGATAACACAACTTGCAAGCCGTCATCCAGAGCACGCCGACACCCCTCTCGCCACGGTTCACAAACCATCAAGCGAAAAACTCGGCATACTCCATCTGTCTCATAATACGCGGCGCACGAGACGTCGTGCAAAGGGCCAACATGAACAGGCGCCACTGCTTGGAAAGGTAGAAAAGCCAGAAACCCAAATTCCCTATTTTCTTATAGAAGTGGTTTAGATTTATTAATTATTACGGCATCCCATTCCCATCAGCGGTGCAGGTACGAGGGGCAAACGGTGGGGGGCGTTTGTCCGGTCCGCCGCCACGCGCCTTACAAAAAGGAAAGGCCAGCAGGCGACCCAGTCCCCACCCCCGCCCCCGCAACTGCGAGCTTCTCCCTCCCTCCCTCCCTCATCATCCCCCATCTCCATCCCGCACGCGCTGGCTGCTGGCTGCCTATCCGCTGTTTCTCCCTCCCCGTGTGCCGAGCCGAGCCGTGCCCGTGGCCCCCCTCCTCTCCGCTCCTCTCCCCGGCGGCGACTCCCCCAACAAGGTACGCCCCCTCCCACCACATTGGTTTGTTAGCTAGCACCGGGATTCTCGCCTCTCGTCCGCCCGGGACAAGAATGGGCAGGGAGCCCTCTCTCCGGCCGGTGACGGGATTCCGGCTCCTGCCCGGCCGGCCGGCTTGCGTGTTGATCTCCCTGCACGTGCAACATTCCATCAGCAGAGTCTTGCATCCTCGTCTCGCCCAGTTCCGCCTGAGGAAAGGGAACGAAATGACGCCATGGAGCTTTCCAAGGTTGGGGGCTGAGGTTTCTCTCTCGCGCGCCATTCGTTTTGCCCCTGTTCCCTTCCCAGTGCCTCCGCAGATGCTGCACGAAATCTTCATCCTTTCTTGGTTAATCTCCGTGGCCTGTGTTTTTTCAGCACTTCTGACATCAAAATTCTCTAAATTCTTCCCAAGGCTTACATCATAGCGCCGGGCGCAAAATATCCGCCTGAGGTTTCAAGCGTCCTAGCGCGCGGCATGCTTCGTGAACCACGCCAGTATCCGGAGACGTTTAACGGCGAGATCCGATTGCTGACGTTTCGCCCCGAAGCAGTAACCACTGAAATTAATTACCCGCCATAAATGCATAAAGGTTTCGGCAGGCAGCTTCCAGGAAGCTGCAGTCGATGAAGCTTGCACGTTCCCGATTTGATTTCAGTTTCCAAGCCGTGAATGAGAAGCGTTATTATATATATGGTCAAATTAATCCAGCAGCATTTGTCCTGCTCCTCCTCCACCCTTGCCTGACCTGTCTCATGCTACCTGTGTTGGGTGCTGAATTGTCCGGTTCCACCACATCTTAAATTGTTCAAAAATGGCAGGTCTTTGGAGACTGGCTTGAGGGCGCCTAGGAGAGACTGGCCTGGAGGATGTACAAGGCAAGGAGGCAAGCCTCACTCAAAGTGCGGCGACGAGTTGGCAAGTATGAGCTCGGGCGGACGATCGGGGAAGGGACGTTCGCCAAGGTCCGGTTCGCCAAGGACACCGAGTCCGGGGATCCTGTTGCCATCAAGATCCTTGACAAGGCCAAGGTTCAGAAGCACGGGTTGGTCGAGCAGGTCAGATCATTTTCTGATAAATTTCCTTTGCGTGACTGCTCTGTTTCCTAGATATTTCACAGCATAGAGAAAGTTCCCTGCCTCATGCTTTCTAGAACTGAGCTGTTGTTATGCGCAGAAATAACTGCTCCCGTATTTCATTCTAAATATAGTCAAGAAAGGGGGCTAGCTTACGGGCTTATGCTCTACCTTGATGTTGACGCCGCTCTGAACTCTTTTGGCAGATTAGACGAGAAATCTGTACGATGAAGCTCATACAGCACCCCAATGTTGTCCGCCTGCATGAGGTAAAGACTGAACACTGACCTTTGGCATTTTGTTTTAAGTATGATATCCCCTACCTACATTAGAAATATTTACATCCAAGTCTACAGTTGATAACTAACTATTTTGACTCCACTGTAACAGGTGATGGGAAGCAAGGCAAGAATTTTCATTGTTCTGGAATATGTCACGGGTGGAGAGCTCCATGATATCATCGTTAGTACTGCTACTGCATCTCTTGTTTCATATTTCTCTGTGATGGGAGCTTAGCAGCACACCAGTTGCTTGAAAACTTGTAATCTTATATTAGTACACTATGGCTTTTTTTTACATTCGCCTTTATTGATTTCTACTAACTTCATAATCAGGCCGCCCGTGGGAGCTTGAAGGAGGATGAAGCACGCAGATACTTTCAGCAATTGATCAACGCTGTTGATTATTGCCATAGCAGGGGTGTATACCACCGAGATCTGAAGGTACATCGCCAACCACTCAACCCCTCGGTTCCAATTTATGTATCTGGTTTAGCAAAACATGAAACTGACAAATGGATGTTTTATGTGTGCCAGCTAGAGAATTTGTTGCTTGATACCGCTGGGAACCTCAAAGTCTCAGACTTTGGCTTAAGTGCGATATCTGAGCAGGCGAAGGTAATAACGCATTTTACAATCATAAAGATCACACGAGTCATTGCATTTCTGTAGTTTTTTTTCATGTCATTTAACTTATTAAACTGTAACCTCCGATTACTTCAACTTAACAGGCTGATGGGTTACTACATACTACATGTGGGACACCAAACTATGTTGCTCCCGAGGTAACAGCTTCTTCTACATTTGCATTGATTTTGTTTTAACCAGGAATGAACATGCCTATAATATAATGCTACCCAATATCCAGGTTATTGAAGATAAGGGCTATAATGGTGCGCTTGCAGACCTTTGGTCTTGTGGGGTAATTCTTTTTGTGATGCTTGCTGGATATCTGCCTTTTGAGGATGACAATGTCTCAGCCCTTTATAAAAAGGTAAGACAGAAGGAATAAGAAAATACATAAATGCCAATATTAATGGATGTATATTTGCATTTACCCTCTTTCTCTTGACAGATCTCTGGAGCTCAGTTTACTTGTCCCTCATGGTTTTCTGATGGAGCTAAAAAGCTGATTCCCAGGATTCTGGATCCCAATCCTTCTACTGTAAGCCTTTTTACTTCACATTCCATTTCTGAAATTTGAAATTAGCTAGCCAAAAGGTCAACAGAACTGCTCCCATGCAACACAAGTGGTGGCTCTGCACTTTTTTGGTCTATGACTACATTACTTATGGAGTTCTTTCTTACTCGGTTCTTCATTGTCGTTGACCAGCGGATAACTATCCCACAACTATTGAAAGACCCATGGTTCAAAAAAGGATACAAGCCACCTGTTTTTTATGATAAATATCAAACTAGTTTGGATGATGTTGATGCTGCTTTTGGAGATTCAGAAGTAAGTTAACCGACCGTGTTTTCACTGGAAAAGCCATTAGCCTTTATGGCTGAGTTAATATTACTAATATGGATGGTTACTATGGTTACCAGGAAAAACAAGTTAAGGAGGAAATGGAAGGGCAGCCAGCTTCGATGAACGCATTCGAGTTGATATCACTGAATAAAGGACTGAACCTACGCAATTTTTTTGAAGCTGATAAGGTTAGGAAATGTTCCAGCATTGTGTCCCATGAATATCTTTACAACATCTGTATATTTATGGCAACTTGTCACAAGAAGCCATGCAATTGTAGTTAGCTAAAATTTGTTAACCAATGACAGAAGTACAGAAGAGAAACAAGATTTACATCACAATGTCCTCCTGAAGAAATCATCAGTCGAATAGAAGAAGCTGCTAAGCCACTTGGCTTTGACATCCAAAAGAAGAACTACAAGGTAATGCCAAGCATCCTCCCATGGATACGACTTTTAACATAGGTTGTGTGAAATTTGAAGTATCTAAATATGAGTAACTGAGACTGTCCTTGTCATCCCATGACTTAACCTTTCATTTTATATCTTGTTCTTTCTAGATGCAAATGAAGAACCTAGAAGCAGGAAGAAAAGGAAACCTAAATGTTGCAACTGAGGTTAGAATAAAACACAGCAGTTTGAGAAATGTCTTTCATAACGTAATGCAATTATTGATCAAGGCTGACATTTCTAGGTCTTCCAAGTGGCTCCATCTTTGTTTGTTGTTGAGCTGAAAAAGGCAAAAGGAGATACTCTGGAATTTCAAAAGGTACTGCTCTTGGATATCGTGGTTCTCTAGGAAATTAAGATGTACGGTAGCTTCTTTCCTGAAGCTTTTCTATTCTATACAAGTGCCCATGAAGGACTATGCACACGTAATTTAAGCAAGCGACTAAGAACACAATCAAGTACTCCCTCCGTCCCAAAATAAGTGACTCAACTTTGTACTACAAAGTTAGTACAAAGTTGAGTCACTTATTTTGGGACGGAGGGAGTACCCAACAAAGAAGAATGTCTTTTTTTAACATTGAGTTTATTCTTGTAGCTGCAAATCAGTTTATATCCAATGGGTAAACCTAACTGACTCGGCATTAATTGTTTGCAGTTCTATAAAACACTCTCTGCGCAGATAAAGGATGTTGTTTGGGTTTGCGAGAGTGAGGTTGAAGAAAGAGGCTCCACATAAGGCAGCTGCAGAGTGTCTTTCTCAGGACGTAGTATTTTAGGTTCTCATGTATATAGTTGTCCTTTGTTCCTTGTAGATTCGTCCGGTGCTCGATGTATATAGAGCTTTAGGCTGGTTCATGACTTCATGGTCTAGAAGCAGATGAAATATATACCAGTAGGTTCAAGTGCCTCTCTTTTTTCCCTTGAAGAAGGAAAGGTTAAAATTTTGTTTGTGTAGTATCGGAGCATACTGATATCAAGATAAAGAGGATGAACATGGGAGGAAAAGAACAGGCAAATCGGGACTGATTTATTCTCATATCTCAATGAGGCTAATACGGTGAACAAGGTCTACCATCTGGATACAGCAAGCAAGCAACAGGTTTCAGACACCAACCCAACAAGCAAAGTTCAGCTACTGCCTCAAGCTGCAACTTGTTCCATCAGGTTTTCTGCTGACTCCACGCCGACACTGTCCTTATCTCCTGAACTCTCTGAATTTGAGGCCTTGGGAGCGTCTGCGTTCTTGAGATCCTCCAGGATGCTTGCGCTCCATTCAGAAAGCTGCTTCACAGATGCCTCATCTGTAAAAGACAAACAATCTGCCTCTCAATCTATTCACAAGAAATTTCGACAGTTATTTACATAGAAGAAAGACAGGGAAGAGTGCAAACCAAGCCTGGGGACAGTGTGACCCTGGGGGTGCCTTATGATGAGAGGGTCAGCAAAGGCAGAAGCCAGCTCCTCGGAAGGTACTTTGAGCCAGTCTTTCTCTCCAATGAAATGTACAGATTTCGCCTTGATCGGGTCCTTGTAGGCCACATCGCAGATGCTTGGGTCCCTGAATTTGCTCCCGGATACTGACACCATGAACTTAATTGGTGGGTGATCATTCAGCACCTTGCCCTACATCATTCAACCTAGTCAGAATCCACATGGAACCAGAAGCAGACACATGGTTTGGAGGACATCTTCCTCTGAGAACCATATTTCCTGCCTAAATTTCCATGTCCTAGTAAATACTTATTAGAATTGTTAATTTAGAGACAGATCTAAGCCTGTATCAACATGTTCTGCATAAGATTATGATATCTTTGGCATATGCTCTTGAAGAATAACTTCCTCTTTCCTAGAGTGTGGCATGTGACGCTGCTAAATTTATCAAAATTTACTATTCTGTCAGGATGGACAGGAGTTTCCTATTGCTAAAGGGGCCAAAAAACTCTCAACCACTAACCGAATTGCTAGATCGCGGGGACTCTGTTGTTTAATAATGGTAGTTGGATCTCACAGTTCATTTATCAATATTTACTTGCAGATCCAATCCATTGTTTTTGGCTCCTTTGTATATCTCTGGAACTTAACTCGAGGACTCAAAGTTTGCAGAATCTGAGAGTTCAAAAGGAGTACCTGTGCTTGGTAGCCTATCAAAAGGGCTGAAAGTGTTGCGCCCTGGAAGGAAAGAGAAGTTAATAGATGAAGCAAAACATACTACAAGTAGGTTTTCAACACAGAAAATCTTGTGTTGCTCAGGAATTAATATCATAAGCACCCCCAAACAGTAGTTATTTTGAAGGTTTCCTTTACCTGGGAGAATCCAAGCAGACCGTCGAAAGGCCCGTTTTTCACCATGTAATCACACAGATAGGCAATGCACTCGTCTAAATTTGTGTATTCGGTGAAATCCTGCAGTAGGAACACATGAATGATGCTAGCTGGAAACCAAACTGAAGCCTGGAAGAAGTGCTGATTTCAGTCCTGGTTTCTACTGAAAAAGATACCTTGTCGAACTGAAACCACTCAAAGTATGGTGGGGGGAATATGCCCTCGATGTCCGACTTCCCCCCAGCTGGGAACTGGCCATCAGGGAAGACCTGAAAAACCCAGCAGAATTGAACTTGGGATTAAACCAGAGCAAAAGGCAAAAAGCACTTAAACAGGATCTATCATCGAGTCAAGGGAAGAAACCGTGTCGAACTGCTGGAGGATGGAAGGGTGCCATTTGCTGATCTGCTTCTTCAGGAAACCCCCACTTGTCCGAAAGCCGTGGAGGCAGAGCACCTTGAGCTTCTTCTCCTGCTCCATGTGTGTGTGCGTGTGTTCCACTCTTGCACAAGCACAGAGAATTCCAGGCCTTAAGAGGACCATGAGCACGGTGGTAGTTGCTACCTACTACTCCTCACAGGCACAGGCTGCAACGTTGCTATCATCCAGCGATTGTTGGTTGCAACCTACCCAGCAGCACATTTAAGCCTGATACTTTTCTGTGAAGGCTAAATTTACATTTCAAATTTCATCCAGCATCACATACATCAATTGTATCTTCATCTGCCATTCACAAGCAAAAACAGGCACCAAAGCACAGGATAACACCTGTAAAATTAATAGAGTTGAAGAATTACGAAACACTGGCTTTCCATTGATACTAGAAGAGTCAAGCAGAAGTTGATGAAAAAATATACTACAAACGGGCGCAACAGCAATCAGGATACACCAGGGAGGACACAAGTTCACATAAAACACAAGAGGTCTGGAAACACACTGGAGAACATAGCAGGAATTGCGTCGTCCAATCCGTTTTAGCAGCTACAGCTAGGTAGGATGCTTAACTGGAAATCGATCAAATAAGAGTTGCATCTTAAACTAATATGCAATGCACAATTCTCCTCCTGTCTTGGGAGCACGGTTGGGTGCTCATTTGGCCATCATGACCTTGACAAACTCCTCATAGTTGATCTGGCCATCACCGTCGACGTCGGCTTCACGGATCATCTCGTCCACCTCCTCGTCGGTGAGCTTCTCGCCGAGGTTCGTCATGACGTGGCGGAGCTCAGCAGCAGAGATGAAGCCGTTTTGGTCCTTGTCGAACACCCTGAAGGCCTCCTTGAGCTCCTCCTCTGAGTCGGTGTCCTTCATCTTGCGGGCCATCAGGTTGAGGAACTCTGGGAAGTCAATGGTGCCGTTGCCATCAGCGTCGACTTCATTGATCATGTCCTGGAGCTCAGCCTCCGTTGGGTTCTGCCCCAGCGAACGCATGACTGTTCCCAGCTCCTTGGTGGTGATGCAACCTGTAAGAGATAGATACAATCAACTCCAGGATCAAACACAGCGTGTTGGCCATGCATAAAACAAATTAAATCTTCTTTAACAAATGGAAAAGATTATTGTTCACTACACATCAAATCAGGACAGATCAACTTCTGAAAAAAAAAGGAAAAACAATGTTCTTATTGCCATTAATGAGCTTGAAAGCAGTAAAGAAGATCTCCAAGCAGGGTACTAAGACGCTAAATCGAAACATATTTGTACAATACTGAGAATATCTTGCATAAGTACAGTATTGAGAATATCTTGCATTAATTCAGCTGGAAGGTGCGTATCTAGATTTATCCCAGGTGATTACAAGCCCACAGAATAACATCAAAACAAATTACCGCAACAATAACTTCGCTGTGAAGCGTTCGAGACAAGATACTTCTACGCGGTTACTAACCAACTTCTACATTACACGAGTACTGTGAAACCTCAACAAATCAGGGAACTACTAAAATGTTATCGGCTTGCAACTAGTCCAGCACAAGGATTTTCAACTACAGTAGGGTCATCGGTATTCAGACAAACTTGACCACCACATGGCACATCATCCAAAGCAAAATCGCAAAATTACTTAAATTTCCTACATAGCATCATCAAACGTTCATAGAATTTCCCTGTAAAACTAGATGGCGGGATTTCTCTGTACAAGGATCTCTACATGAATTTAACCACCTAAACCGAACGAAGTCCAGTAAAGATCAAGCTACAGCGACAGTCCACGGTCAACAACCACGACTCGTTCAGGCTTAGCTGTTCTGGAAGCAACAGTGGGCGCGATCGCGACGCGATCCGGAAAATAAATAAAACCTAGACGGCGACGAGACGTCGCCGTCACGAAATGGTCAACCGGGAAGATAAGCGTCGCGTGCACATCATCATCGACTCGCCACTAGGCGCGCGCACGACAGCGACGCGGTTCCGCCAGCGGCCAGGCCCAGATCCGGGCCGGATCTACCTCCCGACGGCGCGAATTCGACGCGCAGCAGGGGCGGGGGCAATGCGCACCGCGCGCGCGGCGGCGAGCGTCGCGCGAAGGAGAGATCCGGGGGACGGGAGGCGGAAGGGAGGGGGAGGGACGCTCTCACCATCTCCGTCCTTGTCGAAGAGGCTGAATGCCTCCTTGAACTCGGCGATCTGGTCGTCGGTGAGCTGATCCGCCATGCCGCCGGCGCGGTGGTGGGCCGGTGGATCGGAGGCGGCGAGCGAGCGAGCACGCGCGCGGGCACGGACGGGACGGGGCGGGCGCGGCGGACGCGAGAGCAAACAGAGAGAGGCCGGGAGCGTTCTGTGGCGTGGCGTCCGGTGGAATTTTCCCGGCCGGATTTATACAACGCCCCACCGTCAGCTCCGCTAAACGCGGCCGTTAGCGTCCGCGCGCCGGATTCCCCAAACTGCCCCTCTGCCGCCCTCCCGTCCCGTGACGCTCTTGTTGTTTATCACTGCTAGCTCCAGAGAAAATAAGATGGCCAGCTCCAATAATTTGCTAGTAGATGGTATGCCACTTGTGGTTTCTAATGCACATTTTGGAGTGCTTTGGTAGGTGCAGGGCACGAATTCATGGAATAGTCATGCGTTACCTAACTTGAGAAAATAATGCAACTTGTTTTGTGGCTGGGCTCTGGAGTCGGGTCATCTATACATCAACACGGTTGTCTGATGGTTTTATGTATGTGCAATTGGGCCTTCTTCATCTTATATCATGCTCTAACACGTACAGTAGTAGTGTACCAATGTCAAAAGTACATGAAACATGTCGATATTTATCTTTTTTTCGGGAAATATTTATCTCTACTTGCCTAGGACAGCATTAATGGTGTAGTATACTATGTTGTCAGGCATTACAGGTCATAAAAAGAGTGACATGAGATAGGTCATGGACTGGTAGGGTAGATGAAGACTCGATTTAATGGATTAGTTCATGAGTGTGTCGCGCGTGTGTTATGTGGTCTGTTGCTCAGCATAAGACGCGTGGATGTGCAAGGAGGTCGAAAACAATTTTTTTTTTGTATCCTTATGAGCTCCCCTCTATTTTTTCTCCCCACGAACATTCATCTATTTGTGCTTAAGCCGATATTAAGATTCAGTTGCATGTTCATGACACGAGGACAATGATTGACGTAATAGCATAGTATTTTTTTGTGGAAACAAATACGCGGTTTCTACACAGTATTTCTCTTGACGGTCTATGGAATCCTTCCAGGTTGCTTTCACGCGTCTAAAAGTCTTCAAAAATTCCGCTTAGAAATGTATTCAAAGGTGTCCTTTTCTTAGCAAAGGATAAGAGGACAAATATATGTGCAACTCCATGGTATACCTTATGAAAAGTGTGAATAGTGAACAACATAGCGGATCAATCCCCACAAAACGAGGATGTATAGAAGATAAAAAGAGAAAAAATGCGAAAAGAAAATGATAAAACCATGTAAATTTGCAGATATACGGATCATGCTCTACCAGGGGCAATTTGGTAACACCGGGCGCTCCGTTAGGGCCAAAGGCCCGTGCATCTCTGTGGACGGAGCCGACACGTGGGGCCGCACAAGGAAGGAATTTCTCGATAATGCACTGTCCGCTGGCATCTTTCAAACAGGGGGGAAATGACGGGAATGCCCTCCACGCGGTTGGGACGCGGAGTGCCCAGTTTCGCCAGTCGGTCCTCCAGCTTTTCAGGTTTCCGCTTATCGGGCTCGCCAGGACCGTGGGCCATTTGGCACCACGGCCGCTCGCTGTTGGGCCTTCAGGCTACAATCTTTCCATTAGGCCCTGGAAGTCGATCCCCTTTATTTAAGTTTTTCTAGCATTCCCTCAAAAAAAAAGTTTTTCCTAGTAATTATAAACAGCAACGATTTTGTTGGGAGCAAGTTGAGCACCGTTAAAACAGGCATATGAACACTGACACGCTCCATAATCTTGTGTTACTCTGATTTTATTCTTGACAAGCGAAACCAGTCATCTCGACAAAAAAATGAACATGATCTCTATATGAATTACAGCTTGTTTATGCAAATTATGCACGATCCGATCGGCGCAGACATGAAGGGTGAAAATCCTCTCACTCCCGTTCGGCGGCACTGGCTTCATGCGCTACGGTAAGCGCTATCGCTCGATGGCCTTGTAGAGGACGGTGGTGACATACTTGGACCGGAACCGGTGGGTGTGGCCGAGCGCCACCAGCGGCTGCGCGCCCCACCCCTTCTCGATGTAGAGGTGGTTCAGCACCACATGCCTTGGCCGCGCGCACTCCCGCTGCTCCGCGCTCCGCGAGTTGAGCACGCCGAGGTAGAGCTGCGCCGGCAGGGTGGGGGGCTCCTTGGCGAACTCCTTGTCCTCGGGGATCTGGAACCCGTAGCTCGAGTCCGGGGAGGGGGGCGCCATCAGCTCCGACACGCTCTCCACGCTTTCCGGCACAAAGTCCTGCATCAATTGCGATTGCATCACCGATGATCAAATGAATACCGTGAACATATATATACACCTTGATCAGTGTCAGGAATGGTGCTATATATGGTTGGTAATGGTAAGTAAGATCAGGAATAAATGAATACTCACATTGACGTCAAGAAGGTTCACGATGTTGCCCACGTTGTCGGTCTCACAGGGAAGATCGGGGAGGTATCTTCTTTCCCCGTCGACGATGAATCTGTACCGGTAAACTCCTGATGGAAGCTCTAATAAGATGGTGTGGTCTTTCCCAGATTTCTGAACGGTTTTCCTGCCATATAGGTTTGGCTCTGTCAGTATTTCAAGCATGTCATTTCATCAAGTTTCAGTTTTGGGGAGAAAAGGTCACTGCTGGTTGATGAGAATGTACTTTGATGTCCAGTGATCCCATGATCCTTCCACGAAGATACACTTGCCTCCATGAGGCCACACAAGCAAAGTAGGGATCCTCTTTGGAGGGGGGCCGTCGGAATCATCCTGATCACGCATCAGTATCTGGTTGAACACCGGAGGTGGCACATCTGAAGCTCTTTGCAGTGGAGTTACAGGGCTCTGCAATACAAGATATATCAAAGAATTCATAAGGATCATGTGTAAGAAGAGCTGTATATGCAGTCTCTTGTGGCAAATATGAGACCGAGGGGGTAAAATCGAATGACAAGATAGTAGGCATTCAGACTTTTGGGTACCAAATATGCCACGAAATTTTCAGAACAGATGCTACTGACAGATATACAACCGTATTATTTTTTGAGCATTCGGATGCAACAAATTACTAATAGTAGTTCGATAATTAAACACATTAATGAAAGACACAAACAGCCAGTGGTTTTTCTTTTACAGTATCAGCTATCGTGCAAACACCAAAACTTGTCAGGTGTGGCTGGCTGGAGATTTCTAGTTGAAAGTCACTCGTCGGGGAAAGTGAAATCAAGCTGTTCAATATCTGAATCTCACCAAGGAAAATGTTCAATAAGTATTTTTTTTACCCCTCAACTCTGACCTGAACCAATCATTCATCTGTCAGACTGTCACAAATATGAAGTTTCAGACAGCACGTCTTCAGATAGACTGTCACAAATATGAAGTTTCAGACGGCACGTCTTCAGATAACAATGGAGGCTCACGGTGACGATAGACAGATAGCTAGGGGCTTAAATCAACCGTAGTCGTAATTATCACTTAACCGTAGCCGCTCTAATCGATCAATACCTTCGGGTTCATGGCGTGATCTCATCGGATCGAGCGAGAAGCGCAGTGCGGCATAAGGCGAGAGCCACGCCGTTGCATCGCACTGGGGATTTGGAGGCAAGAAGCTCGCCGTGATTCGAAACCGGGCGCGGGATTCAGGGATGGATTTGATTGAATTACGTACGTATGCGTGCGTGATCGATCTGACTGACCTGGGGCACGAACATGCGCGGCGAGTGCGGCCGCGGGGGGCTTCCGGGCGAGGACGACCCTCCCCCACCCCCTCCTACGGCGCCGCCACCGCCGCCGCCTCCCCTCACGCCCCCGACGTATCCCGTAGACGAAGCGCGCCGCACGTGGCCGCGGCCCTCGTCCATCTCGGCGTCCGCGATGTCCTCCAGCCTGCCGCTCGCGTTGCCCATCGACCGACCCTCCGGCCCCAGCGCGCGCGGGGCAGAGGAGGAGAGAAAGATCGGAGGCCAGGCCGGTCGGGGCGTGGCGGTGTGCCGTCTCTCCGCCGTGCCGCCGTGCGTGCGATCGCGGCAGAGAGAGAGGAGGGCGATCGAGGCGGAACTGCCGACCCGGTCCGGCGCGGCGCGGTGCGGTGCTGCGACTGGGTTTGTTTGCCCGGGGAACGCACGAGCCCAGGCCCACGGCCCTGTTGCCCACACCCGTGCCAGCCAGGGCCCATTAGTTTCCCGTGCTCCATCAACAACAGTAATTCTCGCCACTAAAAAAACAGTAATTCTCAAAATAGGCTGTCGATGCTCACAAAAAAAACAGGAGGCTGTCTCAAAAAAAAAAACAGTACGCAATATCTTTCACAGGGGAAAAAAGAGGGCAATCGTGCATAAGCAATCGTCCCGTGGGAAATGATGCAAATCAGAGAGACCAAAGTTGATGCACAAGTGTTTTGCTGTCTTTTTTGCTAATGAAAATTTTCAATTGGCAAATATACAATGTTTAGATAATTTTTTTGGGGTTTACCTGCTACAGAAGCAATAAGATGTTGCAAAATGCCTTTTCCCGCGAGCAACATATGCTCGTATGAGAGAATTAGGTAGCTAGGGTTTCGGAAGCATCCTCATCAGATGTACAATTGATCTGGGCAAAGCAACCTCACCAAACACGACTAGTATATCACGGTACCTTCTTGCAACATGTGATCTGCGCCGCTCGCCAAAGCTGAAATCGTCCATCGATGAACAGGGGGAACAGTCAAAATCCCGGAGCTTCAAGTCATGGCGAAGGAATAGCGTGTCGCGGACGATATGGTGCGCGATAGGGCCACGTTTGAGGGGATGGGAGGGGGTGTTGTTTGCAGGCCGGGGCCTATGTTGGGGTGGTGGTGGCCGCAATCTCACCGAGGGCGGAAGGCAACTGCTCACGGGTGGTTCACGGTAGGGAAGGGGAGGGGGTGTTGCGTTGAAGCAGGACACTAATTGCAACGATCAGGCGATGGACACCTGCACGTGTCCATCTCACTGGGCCTGCGTCAGCCGGACGACGCTTAGCGCCCACATTGAGAATGGGTTTTCCAAGCCCAAGCACACTACCCCTTGTCCTCATCCTCCAACATTGCTTTTAAGATTTCTGCTAGCTAATTAACTACATGATTTTATTTTCTTTCTCTCAAATAAAACAATATATGGACCTCAAACTTCGTGAATCAATGAACTTTAGAGCTATAATGTGTGGGGATTTTTGGGATAGCATAATACATAGAATGTTATTTTTTAATAAAGAATGTTATTTGGTATTTATGTTGCACTATAATGTTTTGTTGTCATGCAAACTTTAAAGTTTATATGTTATTTTTATTTGAAAGAAACAAATCTGCACCAGATCTGGGCGAAGCACCCTCAACAAACACACCATGAGCGGCACGGTACCTGTTTGCAACATAGGATCCACATGTGCACCGGAGCAAAAATCGTCCATTGGGGACAATTGAACCCCTGGAGTTTCGAGTCATGGCGAAGAAGAGCATGCCACGATGATATGGTGTGCCATCGAACCATGATTGGGGGAGGGGGGGGGGTGAGGGGTACTGGGTGGTGGTGTTTGCGGGGCAGGGCTATGGACATTGCGATCGGGGT
This sequence comes from Triticum urartu, assembly GCF_056163025.1. Taxonomy (NCBI): domain Eukaryota; kingdom Viridiplantae; phylum Streptophyta; class Magnoliopsida; order Poales; family Poaceae; genus Triticum; species Triticum urartu. The sequence goes on along the minus strand of NC_141874.1, from coordinate 60,747,100 downwards.
GGTGGTGGCTGACAGCGATGGACGAAAAGTAACCATCCACGGCTCTCGCTCGCAGATGTTTCGCAGCTTGGGAGGGAGGGTGTGATGGTCGAAGCAAGACACCAAAAGAGTGTTTGGTTGGGCTTTTACTTGGTTTTTTCAAAGCACTCTATAGTACTGCAGCGTGGGTCCAGCTTGCGCTCATTGAACGCCCCGATCCAACGGCCCGCGAGGTGGTTGATTTTGGGCTCGCATCCGCCGGACGACGCCTAGCGCCCGCCAAATCCTCCTCCATCTCGCCGCTCCCGCGGAGGCGAAAGGCAGCGGCGGCGGCGGCGGTTCCTGATCGGAGCGGCGGCGCGGCTGAGCAAAAGAGGCAGCGCTGCAGCCTGCAGGTGCATTCCCTCCCCCCCCCCCTCTCTCTCTCTCTCTCTCTCTAGCCCTCTCCCCCTCTGCCTACACTCTGGTTACGATGGCTGCTGTGGACGTCAGCGCCGGCGGCGGGGCGCTGTGGAGGTGGGGAATGGAGGCGCTGCTCCCCCCCCCCCCCCCCCCCCCCCCGCGCGCGCTCTCGTTTCTCTGCAAGATCCGACATATCTATATGTTCTGTGTTCATTGCTGTTCCTCTTTGTGCCAGATCTGATGTATCTCTCCATTTATCTGCAGTTAGCGAATAGGAGCACCGAGCCGACGCATAGAAGCAGCAAGGCAGGCAGCCCATTTCTCCCTCAAAAATCAAAGGTATAACCCTGCTGCAGATAACAACCGGGTTTTGTTGTGCTTTTCTATGGTTTCATTGCGTGCATAAGAGAGCATACATTTGATTGCGTATGGGCAGTGGGCATGCATTTGTTTCTGTTTATGGACAGTGAGCATATATTTGAGTGTGCTATTTCAAGTTATATATATGTACTGTATAGACCCTGAGCATGGTATCTTGTTTGTTTTTGTTCAATTTTGCATTGTAGATGGACAACAAGCAAAAGAAGTTACTTCTCCTTTTGTTCGGCCCAGAAGAAAAGTAAAAAGGGAGCGGTGGTTGGATTCGACCGCCGCCCAAGCAGCCCTTTCGCGCCAACGAAAAGTCAATTTCCTGCTCACGAGCATTTCTAGTTTTCTACCCCAGAACCACAAACCTTAGTTACCAAGGGGGTCAAGAACATCGTCACACAGAATTTGAATCGATTCGAATCCGATGGGTTCTTCGAAGGACGATGTGGATCGCCTCTTCGCCTGCTTTAAATGCGGCATCTCCCCTCCCCGTAAGCTCCTTTTTCTAAATAAAATGGTGGTTTCCCTCGAATGTATCTCGACTTACTTGGTCGATTCGACTCGATTGGGATTCAGAGTCGGCGTTCAGGGTGAGACCGCGTCAGCAGGGCAAGAAGTTGCGGGTCACGCCTGCGGCGGAGGGCGACGGTGGTGGAAGCAGTTCCACTTCTGCATCCACACGGAAAGCTGGGGGAAATGCGAGCGAGGTGACCTTTTTTCAGTTCGATCTTGTGGTTTAACTACAAGAAACATGAAAGAGAAAGGGAATTCATGTGACACCTTGTTCATTCCAGCATAGGGAGCCATCATCAGCCGCGATCAAATTCAGAAATCGAAAGCAGATGTCTCCAGTTGTGTTCTACGGTTCTCCGCAAGGTGTTCCAGTAAAAAAGCCAATAAGCCTCTTGAGGCTGCTTCGTGAAATCCACATTGACCTCAAGAAGCAAACTGATTTGGTCTCCAGGTGTCTAGTTCAGTCGATGTTAAATTCGCGTGTGGCAAATGAGCTCGTTTTGTTCTGAATGCTGTTCTTTTTGTGGGTATGTAGGGATGTTGTTTGGGCTACATTCCCTAGGCAAGATGAGGCAATAAGGTTCTCAAAGGAACATGCACACACCAAAGTCTTCATCTATCAAGATCACTTGAGCGGGCAAAGAAGATTCCTTGTGTCTACATATGACGAGTTCTGGAGAAGGTTGAGACCTTGTTACATTGTTGCCCTTTCTATTTCATAGATACCTTATAGCTTATATCTGTCTGTCTCATTCTGCTCGGTTGTTTCATTGCAACCTCCTGTTACTAGAGGGCAAAACAAGTTGGGCTCTCTGAATAAAATTGCATCCTCTGTTACTTTGTGCCATATTTGAATATTCGTCTTGTTTTCCTTAAATGGCCAATCATATCGATAATACCCATCCATTCTGCTCCGTGGTAACATCTCTTCCAGGTACAATAATATGGATCAACAGATTCGCCATCACTATGAAGTTATCCAGGAGGCAAGTCTCCATATCTTTGTCCTAAAAATGGTCATAAATTATATGTTGCATGGTAGCTACACAGAAAATTCTGTATATCACCTTAATTTCATGTTCTAGTTCCCAGTTATGATGGGGAGGATGCGCGGAAAGAGTCCGTAAGGACATAATTATCTCTGGCTTTTATAATTCCTAACTCATAAACTTGGTAAAGAAAAGCAGGTTATGCTTGCCTTAACTTTATTCAAACTGTGTGTTTTTTGTGCATTGTTTGCAAGCTGTCTTGCCAGGGATTAATACTCTCCATAGAGAAAAAAATATACTATTATGGTTTAAAGAATCAGTTTACATACATTAATGCTTGAATTTTACCACAAATTGTCACAACCTAGATATCGACTATAACATCTCTACTGATGCTACAGGGTTCACCTTGCCACATTTACTTTGATCTTGAGTTTAATGCAAAACTGAACCAGAAGAGAGATGCAGATGAAATGGTTGATACATTGGTTGCTGTCACATTCAGTGCCTTGCAGGACAAATATTCCATCGAAGGACAAGAAGAATGGATCATAGAATTAGACTCATCTAATGAAGGTGCCCCAGTTTGTTCCCCTTTGCATCTGTTTTAACCCTGGAAAATTGGTTGTAACTTTTAACTTAATGTGAGGATTATTCTCGCATAATTATTGAGTAGATGTGTACACTAGGCATGTTCGGAAATCACATAACTAAATTGTATGCAACCACTTCTTAGTAATGCTGAACAGAGGCATCATGGCTCTCAGCCTAATCATGTTGTGATGCACCTGTATTCTTCTCTCAAGGTGCAGGGCTTCTCCACAGAGAAATTTGAAAATTTAACATTGAGAGTACAAGAAAGAAGAAGACAGTACTATTACTAAGTAATTTGTCTAGGACAGGGCAAGCACAAGTTATAATCACGGTTCTAGAACAGCTGTAGTAAAATAAGTTGCAGATTTATATATTATCGGAGTGGATATGGTTAAAGCATTAGTTTGTTTTCATGCACTTAATGTATGCCTTTTCCAAGGTTTTTGAGTCGCCTAGCCAAGTCGAGTCGCCATGCCTCCGACTAGTGGCTCGCTGCGATTAGTCTGCGACTCGTCGTGATTAATCGCCCCAAGTCGCCCCAGGTGTTAAGAGGAGGAGGAGGGGGAAGAGGAGGAGGAGGAGGGGGAAGAGGTGCTGTTGCAGGCGGAGGAGAGGGAAGGCAGCTGCTTGGAGGATACTTCAGCTCGGAGAAGGCAGCAGCAGCTCGTAGGAGCAATGGAGGCGGCGATTCTGATGTGGGATGGGAGCACGCGTCTTGCTCCTCCTCTGTTTCGTGCTAGAGAGCTGGCCCAATAGGCCCATTATGCAACCCTAGCTTCCAAATAAAATCCCAACCGTCCATATGCTCTAATCTGGACCGTGCATCTGCTCTCCCATGTGCCTTTCTCCTTCGTCTCTTCCGTGCTTCTCCTCGTACAGGCGGCGCACTCTCCAGCTTCGTCTCCTCCTCCCCTCCCTCGAACTCTGGCCTGCTCACCTCCCCAGTCTTCCCTCCCTTGGCCTTGCTGAAGCAAGCCGCCCTGCTCTGAGGTCCTAGTCGCCCGACTAGTCGTCGACTAATCGTCGACTAGCCTACCAGCCGCGCGACTCGCTCCTCAAGCCAAGTCGCCTGCGCAAGCCAACCTCGCTCCAACGACTTGGCGATTAGTCGGCGACTCAAAAACCTTGGCCTTTTCCACCACAAACAAGTTATTCTACAAGCAAGGAGTTGCGAGAAGTAGAACAATGTGAAAGCAGATTGAAGTTGCCCCTTATTGATTATTATTCAAATTTGTTTGCACCAAAGATTTCCATGTATTTTTTAGTTTTCTTTGTTATAACTAAACTCTTGTCATGGTGAACTTGTATGCTGCTTAATGGTACTCACATGACAACTATTGTTGTTTGCTTAGAAAAGTTTTCGCGCCATTTGATCATTCGTATACCAAAGACTGCATTCAAGGATAACTCCCATGTTGGTGCATTTATCTCTGAGGTATTATTCAATCTCAATCTTTAGTTTTGCTGTTTTCTGTAAATTTATAAATTTCAGTTGCTGAATACCTTGTTATGCTGGTTATATTTATTTTTGTCAATTGCTACACAGCTTGCTGTACTGGTTAATATTCAAGCAAGCAACAATTCTAAATTTATACATTTTAGCAATGTTCTAAACAGTACATGGTAGAAGTACATATGCGAAACGTCTGTTTAATGTGTATTGTATTAGCAGTGAGCCACCAATAGAGCAAGCATAACATAGAACATAGTACTCAAACTATACTTGATAACTTATTTAATCAAAACCTCTTCTGTATCGAGGAAAAATTACAATCCTTTCATTCTTTCAGTAAGGGATTGAAAGCCCCTTGATAAACGGGTTCCATGTTATCTTCTAGAAAACATGGCTGTCACTGTTCAACAAGATAATTAAATAGTTGGATAGTGTGGTTTCTGTTTCCTTTTTTGGGGGGGGGGGTGGATTCTAGAATATTTTTGTTGTGGCATGTGCATAGGTGGTCAACACGAGTCAAAACAGTCAACAAAAGTCCGAGCAAGCTATCATGGGCCTAAGCAGGCCATCATGGTCAACAAGTCAAAGGAAGAGGGACAAAAAGAACAAATCGAAGATTAAGACCGAAGCAAAGAGCTCATTCGCCACATTTCAGGACTGGCAGCTAATAAATTCATTTTCTGTTTTCTTTTGTAATGAAAATATAGCACTGATGTTAGAAAAACAAAAGGAAAACTTCGAATTTAAATGGAGATTATATGCTTTCCAATACATGCTTAAGATGTTTTCTAGGCAATGGGTTTATGTTCTGAGAAATAGATTTTTTTGCATCCTTTGAGGTTCAAGGGTAGAGTTTGATTGTGTTGCATGTTCTATAACCTTGATAAACTGTATTGCTTCCTGTGGCTTCCAGAATGAAATATTATTCTTCTCCACAGATCTGCTCTCGGATTGCCGCTCAACGTGCAGCCAACCCCAACCTTGATAAACTGTATATTACAAAAGATAGCAGTGGCGCAGAACCTGCTGATCAGCTCTTTGTGGATACTGCTGTATACTCTCGTAATCGTTGCTTCCGTTTAGCCTTCTCGTCAAAGTCTGGGAAAAAATCATTTCTTGTGGCTACTGGACGTTTCAAATGTAAGAACATGGTAAGCAGCTCTTGACCACAGGCTCGTTTTATGCTAGACAAAAGATATGGTTTTAATGGATGACTTAATTGCAAAAAAACACCATAATTGTGTCTACTGAGTAAAAAAACCACCACTTTTTTTTTTCAAAAATCAACCAGCATCCAAAAGTCTGTTTAGAGAAAACACGAATCACACGATTAAGCATCGATTGACGCTGAATCTGACCGGTGGGTGGGTCCCGCTATAAGTGATGATGTGGCAACCAAAACTCACACCGTTAGGTTGACGTAGGGTCCACCCTTCAGCACCTATACCCCCCCCCCCTCCCCCTTTGCATTTCGTCTAGCACCTCTGCACGCAGCCACGCACTGCCAGCCACCGTTGCGGGAGATGCATGGAGCACACGCTGCGGTGTGGCTTGGGGCGAGCTGGTGTGTGTAATGTTGCTCACCGCCCGTCTCCTGCTGCCCAATGGAGTGTAGAAATAGCGTGCTGCGGGGAAACAGGACGGTGTCCTGCTGGCCAGAGGGCGCGGCTCTGCCGTCGGAGATCTCGCAACAGCAGTTTGTCATGCTGGAAGCGAAGGGGAAGGTGGTGTGCCGGCTGCAGGGTGCTCCATCCCAATCATCTCCCTATTCTGGACCGGCGCGATCGGGATGGAGCACCCTGATCGGGATATAAACAATAATATTTTTAGAGAAGCTCTGAACTATGTGTTTACATGTACAAATTATGTGTAAAAGACTAGGTTTACAGGTACTAGGCCTTGTGACTTTTCTTTTAATAAAAGAGATGCATTCTGTACATGTAACAGAAGAGAAAAACTAGACCTACAGGGGCTAGTACCCTGCAGATTTCTTATTTAGAAATGGGAGAAAACTGTGAGATGCCCGCGGAGTCCAGGACCCGAAGGCGCGTGGGTAGGTGTGGACATGCACCTAGCTAAAATGAGTGACACTCGGTTCTCTTGTGTACATGTAACAAATCTGGAAATTCCATGAGAAAACTATTATCGCATTGTCAGTTAAAAATATAAAATGGCAATGCATTGCAGATGGTAAAATAAAGAATTTAATATTATATCTGAATTTTGAAGCACTATTTCCAAATATGATGTAACTTAATGAGGTTCCATAAATGACCTGGGAATTCATCCCAAACCAGCTTTTTAAAAATAGGCTGGTGCAGGCAGCTCTTTTTTGAAATCAAAATCGAGTATCAACTCATGCAACCTTCGAAATGTGTTTTGCGTCAACAGTTTTTAATATCTTTTGGCATGAGGAATTTAAATGAATGCTGAAATGCAGTCGGCGATTAGATTTTTGTCTGCACTGCAGTCCCTATGTGCTTGCAGTCTTGCAGACAAATCAACTTGACAGGTGCAGGTTTTCATGTGATGGTGATGCTATACAGTCTCTGGTTCCCTTTTCCTGTCATAGCGTCATTATCTTTTACCCCTAATGTTACCCACTGTTGACCACATGCAAACTTGCGAGGTTTATCTCAATATTGCATCTGATAGGCTGATATGATGTTCTACTCGTTTACAGAATGACAAGGAACTATTTATGGAGTCACTTATTTGCAGACTAGATGATGACTGCGATAAGCTTTTGATCTGCAAACTTGATTTGGAATGCAAGAAAGCATTACATTTTGACACTGAAGCCAGCGTTACACGAGTGAGTATTTGTGGTTTCATTACTGATGTATTTTTACTATGTTGAGTTTATATATGATTTTTTCTCTAATGTGCCATTCTTAGATTCAAGTAAAAAACTGCCGGGTTGCCATTGATACTTACCGAAGTGATTTTCCTCAAGCATATACTTACGGGAGATCTCCTTTTCCAGCTCTGGACGGTTTTATTGAATCTATAGCTTCCTTTGGAAGTGTCTCAGGTTTTTGGTTCTTCCTCACAGATATCCTTCTACTCCCTTCATCCAGAAATATGAGGCACATGATTTTGACCAGCAATTAGTCCAACTATATGTAGATTATCTGATACAAAATCGATATCGGTGAGAAGTGCTTTTATACTACGAACCATTGATGTTGATCTTGTATCACGCAATCCACATGCTACTGAACAAATTCTTAGCCAGAAATAAATCTTGAGAAGCGTTGCACCTTCTATTTCTGGATGGACTATTTTTGTTTGAGACAGTGGTTATTTTTCTAGCATACATTTATGTGTTATACAAGACTCAGTTTCAACAGGTTTGTCTGCCTCCGGCAGTCTATTTGAAATTCTGAAATGTGTGTTTGTGGGCAGTCCTGTCAAAGAACATGGTTCCACAATATGCCTATAGTACCCTGTTCTTCAGAATAAAAACCATTCAATGGCAATATAACCTGAGTGTATGCTGTCTAGTTGTGTGCTGCTGCTGCCTTGGTGCTGTATGAATACGGCACATTGTTACACTAGCATGCTGGCCATGCAAGTGACACTACCTTCAGTTGGAAATGTGTCTAACTAAGCCCCTCTACAGTAAAATAAAAAAGAATGGTTTCTGGTCATTAATCCTGAACTTTTGCTGCGCTGTTTCATTTGCTGAAGGCTTCACAGTATTGGTGTTTCCGCAGATAATGTTGTAATATATTTTTAGGAGATTATTTCTTATAGTACTCTTATTTAATTAATTTTATGCTGAAAGCAAATAAATGCTGCATTTTGGGAAATGCAAGTCTTACTCTTTCATCACTACTTAAACATTTATTTATTATTGCAGGGAAAATTCGATGCTGGTACTGGTTTTCCCAAGATGGTTTAATGATTTATAGCATGTCAAGGAGTAGATACTGTGAGCATATTGGAAGAGAGCATAAAAGCAATCATGGTAACATTTTACCGTTCTCTGTATATGACTTTCTTGCACAGCAGTGCATTACTTTGTTGATGCTGCTTGCAAATGTACCATAATCAGTTAGTTGAGAAAATACCATAAGTTTATACTGTACTTTATGTATGCTACTACAGTGTTGTTTGGATTTGTACCATCATGTGTTCACCCTTAATTTACTGTTAGCATTTTTGCAAGAACAAATGTATAATGGCCATGTGCTGCTGCAACAAATCTTTTGTGTTATGTTCTTTGCCTTTAGTATACAATATTTAACCAAATAATACTTGACATGTTTGTTAAGCATTACAATCATCTCATGTTGTGTTCATCTGCTAGTTCACTCTGCTGCAAAATCATCGTAAGTACATATTATCATAATTTTCTGTTAATGAGGATGCTTGAAGTAGTTAGCCTATAATAGCTGCAATGAATTTTTTTGCAAAAAAGTATTCACAAACCCTACAGAGTTGATCAAAGTAGGAAACGTTAACTGCGTGTCGGTGACATGTTTTCAGTTTAGATGAATACTTGCAAGCAACATTGCCTGCACATGTAGGTGTGTTTTCTGAAGTTTGTCACTACTTCATGTTAGCATATTAGCTAATCACTAATCCTGACTGACGGTGCACCAGTTATGTACATTGTGGATTTCCAAAGAGCTGCGTATTACCAGAAGTGTTATGACCCTGATTGTCGAGGTAAGAAAGGAACATCGATTGTTCCAGTAACTCTCCTTTTTCACTATAATCATTTCCTCTTAACACGAGTGCTTTGGAATGAACAGGGTACCGTTCTCCACTGCGTGCCGTACCCTTAGATGTGATTCCTGAGCTCACCACCTCCATAGCCGGATCAGCCCGGAGAGATTATCAAGGGAATGTTGTAGAATTCAATATGGAAGGCGGCGGAAACGATGCTAACTCTGTTATGGGGAGCGGGGAGGAGGAGGAGGATCCTGATTGGTGGGAAGAAGCGGTGAAGTTTGCTGACAGTGTCGAGAATGTCGATCATGCTCCTCCTGCATCTTGTAACTTGGTTAGTAGTTTGTGTCGCTTCTCGCTTTTGCTGCCCCAAGTTGGTCGGTGGAAGTCATGATCCCTGATATGTGTGTGTATGCGCAGGAGGATGGCGGCTGTGATGATGCTGGCTGGTGGACGGATGTGGAAAGGTTTATGGTGCAGATGGAATCACAGGGCGATGCATAGGAAGGGTTCTTGCAACCACGGTTACTGAACACGTTTGTTCATGGTAGATGTAGATGTAGCTGCCATAATAAGGTACATAGAATGCCTGCCATTTGGTTCGCAGAATCTGTTGAGGGGAGCGATGTGTATTTAATTGTTTGACAAGGTAAATTGCAATGGTAATCCACAGATGAGCCCAGGCTCCTCTCGATGAACAGTAAATTCGAAAAAATAGCAAAAGAAAAATCTGAAGTTTTTAGGCATCTAAGATGCTTGGATGTGCTAGAAGCGTGCAAGTTTCTATTATTACCAAGAAACAATGTGATGGTAAAATTTGAGGAGGGACTAATGGTATTGACATAAATTTCCTATTATTAAAAGAAAAAAACAAATTGGTGTGTACAATGGGAGGCATGAACGTATAGGGTTGCTCTAAGTTGAGTTTGTTTTTCTGAGTTAATTTGATAGGTACCGTTGCAATTCTAGCAAATTTGAGAAAAGTTCCAAAGTTTAAAAAGTCCCACTCCAATTCTCCTGTATGTCCATACAGTCGATAAGACCAAGGAGAGGAGTCAGGGAGCAGGAGAGATTTTCTTTAGTTTTTTCATATATTTTTTCCAATACACGATACACTTGAATATTTTTCAAACACATGATGAATATATTTTCAATACATGTTAAACATTGTTTCAAATACACATTGACCATTTTTTATGAATGTCATGTAACGTTAAAAAATATTAATGGGAACATTTTTTTGCATTGTATAAACATTTTAATAAATATTCATGAACATTTCTTTTGAAAAATGCGTGAAAATTTTTAAATATCAATTTTTAAAATGTATGTGAACTTTTTTTAAATGTCACAAACATATTTTTGAAACATGTGAATATTTTCTTAATGCCATAATTTTTTTAATGCTATCAATATTTTACACTATTATATCCCTTTTAGAGATTGAACTCAATTAATTTTTGAATTATAAGTATTTACTAGCATATTAAAAAAGACAAATGTAAAATAAAAGAAAAAAGAAGAACAGGACGAAACAAAGAACGCATGCTAACAAATTAACGCTACGGGGCCAGCCCACTCTGCGGGAGGGGGAAACGGGTGCTTTTCTGTTTGGGCCAAGGTGGGCGGTGCCGCCCTAGCGCGGGCCGCACACGCAGCGTACCTCAAGGCCCATCTGCCGTCTTCCTAAACCCTAGCACCTCTCCCCTGCTTACCAGCCGCCAGAGCCATCCATACCTCCTCGTCGCCACCGGCTCTCCCTTCCTCCTCCTCCTCTCTCCTTCCCTCCACCGGCGGCGGCTCTCCCCTCCTCCTCGCCACCCCACCCGGCAGAGGCGTCGTCGTCGGCGGCAAGATGCCGAAGAAGAGCAAGAAGAGCAAGAGCAAGCGGGTCACGCTCAAGGCGAAGCACAAGGTGCTGCGCAAGGTCAAGGAGCACCACCGCAAGAAGCGCAAGGAGGCGAGGAAGGAGGGCAAGACCGGCCGGAGCAAGGTCGAGAAGGACCCCGGGATCCCCAACGAGTGGCCCTTCAAGGAGCAGGAGCTCAAGAACCTGGAGGTGCGCCGCGCCATGGCCATCAAGGAGCAGGAGGACAAGAAGGAGGCCCGCAGGGAGAGGGTAAGCAACCACCCGCCTCTGCCGTTAACTTCCCTGGCGTGCCGCTACCAATTCCTCAGTGTTCGGTCGGTGTCATGAGAGCAAATTTGTAGTCGTCCTTGATGATCTAGTTATTTTTTAGTGTCAATTCCCTAGGTGTCATTAGATGCTTGCTTAGATAGATTGGTTGGCTAGATGTTGAGAGTTGATTTCCTTCGCGATGTCTACCTTCAGAAGTCTGTTATTAATGTTCACAGAAGTTGAACAATGATCTCAAATATTGTGGCCTCCTCTTTCAGGCTAGGAAGAGAAAGCTCGGAATACCCGACGATGAAGACATGGCTAATGACAATGACGCAGCAGAGGTGACTGCTGCTTTAGCGGTGCCTAAGACCAATGGTTAGCTTCTTTTCCCCCATTGCCGGTGTTTTTCGGCCTACTGCTTGCATGAACATTATTTACTAAAGCTGCTGAATGTGTCTCCAGACCATTCAGAGAGAGCCTTCTACAAGGAGCTGGTTAAAGTCATCGAAGCTTCCGATGTGATTCTCGAGGTTCTTGATGCAAGGGACCCACTGGGCACTCGCTGCGTTGACATGGAGAAGATGGTCAGGAAGGCTGATCCAACTAAACGGATTGTGCTGCTTCTCAACAAGATAGGTATAGTGTAACTTTTGATGACTTTATCATCAGTGTGATCTTTCCTATCTTTCTGCATCTTATGGTTATCCTTTTTGTCGATTGTAGATCTTGTCCCCAAGGAGTCGGTAGAGAAGTGGCTTTCATATCTAAGGGAGGAATTGCCAACTGTTGCATTCAAGTGCAACACTCAAGAGCAGAGGACCAAGCTGGGATGGAAATCGTCAAAGCTTGATAAAACAAGCAATATCCCACAAAGCAGTGATTGTCTTGGTGCTGAGAACCTGATTAAACTGCTAAAAAATTATTCCAGGAGTCATGAGGTATCCTATCTTGATGTTTTTAGAGATGACCGGAGACTGTCTTTGTTTGTGTGTATTTATCTAGCTTCATTTAGGAGTTTCACCTGTGTTCTTAGGATTTATAGTTTTCTTATCTTATTTACATTGAAAATTCCATCCTTTATTAAGACCAAATATGATTTGCCTGACTTCATGCTATTGGATTTTGTCCTTGTGTCTTGTTGTCCTGTTCCATGGAAGCCATATCAACATTGACAGACAGATTTATTTTCATGCACGCACCTAAATTTTCTGTGTGGACTGTTTAATCTCGTCGTGACATTTTGATAACTACTCCTGATTTTACAGTGGTCCTGTGCCTAAATTTAACTATTGGGGTGTGCTTGCAGCTCAAGTTGGCAATTACTGTGGGTATTGTTGGCCTTCCTAATGTTGGCAAGAGCAGTCTAATCAACAGTTTGAAGAGGTCCCGTGTGGTTAATGTCGGTTCTACTCCAGGGGTTACTAGATCAATGCAGGAGGTTCAGTTAGACAAGAAGGTGAAGTTGTTGGATTGTCCTGGTGTTGTGATGCTCAGATCTACCAGCAGTGGTGTGTCTGTAGCTCTTCGTAATTGCAAAAGAGTTGAGAAGATGGACGATGTAATCACTCCTGGTAGGTGTTATCGTGCATTATCATCACTCAAGCCAGCTTTTAGATAATTTATATTCATCCCAGTTACTGTACTTGTAGTTTACTTTGCTGATACTAATCTGACAACAAGCTAGTACGGTAGTATACCTGGAAATGCATTATCCAATGACTTACTCCATATTTATTGCATTCTTGCAGTTAAAGAAATCATCAGTCTTTGCCCACACGAGAAATTGCTGTCTCTGTACAAGGTGCCAAGCTTTACTTCAGTTGATGATTTCCTTCAAAAACTTGCTACACTCAGGGGGAAATTGAAAAAAGGTGGTATAGTGGATGTGGAAGCTGCTGCAAAAATAGTGATTCATGACTGGAATGAAGGTACAATTGACAAGTTATCCTGTAATTGTTAATTATTATTTTGTTTCCAAGCCATCTAACCCTCTTGTTATTAGGCAAGGTACCCTACTTTACACTGCCACCTAAAAGGGATGTTGTGGAGGACGCCAATGCGGTAATTATCACAGAAGATGGAAGTGAATTCAATGTTGATGAAATTTACAAAGCTGAGTCTTCATATATTAGTGGTCTAAAATCTATGGAGGAGTTCAGTCATATTGAAATTCCATCTAATGCCCCACCAGAGATTGATGAAGCGATGCTCGAGGTATTTCTTACAGCTACAGTGGTCTTCCTTTAATTAAAACAGCAATGTTATTATTGTAGATTTTTGCAGTCAGCTACCCCTTTCTTGACAGTATCCTACACTTTAGTTCCTACATATGCTTGTTTGGCCATGTTCTAATTCTAACTAAGCAAGTTATAAACTGTAGACCTGTCAAAGGCTTTGGTAGACAGAAAAGAAGCGGGCTTTGGGTATCTCTTGTGTTGGAGACGTCTAAGTTAACTTTCAAGTTGCATATTACTAGTACAGCTAGATGATATTTGTCTTGCATTGAACAGGATCCCCTGACGCAGAGTGCGCCTGTGAAGGACGAATCGATGTCCGACGCGAACGACCGTGAAGGAAGCAAGGCGGCGGCGAGTGGTGGCACGCAGCACGACAAGCTGTACACCGCCGAGGGCATCCTCGACCCCCGCAAGAAGAAAGCGGAGAAGAAGCGGCGCAAGGGGAACAAGTTCAGCGTGCTGAACGACATGGACGCGGACTACGACTTCAAGGTGGATTACCAGATGAAGGATGCCTCCCCCGCGGACGACGAAGATGGCGATGGCAGCAAAGCCGAGGGCGAAGAACCCAAGGGTGAAGACGACAAGAAAGACGCCCCTGCTGCGGAGTGCGAGCCTATGACGAGTTGATGATGCGTCGTGAGATAAGAACCGCAGGTTTTGGGGGTGCGAATTAGTAGGTTGTATTACAACTGTATGATGTGGGCTGCCAACAGTTGGCAGGAGTTTTTGTACGCCGTTAGGTTTAATGATGAAGACAGATGCAACAAATGGGATGATGCTTGTTTTTACCCCTCTGTTTTTGTTGTCTTGATAAATTAGTAATTACACGTGCACGGCTTGGACTGTCAAAGAGAGTACAAGAAAGAAAATATATAAACTGCCGTCGACGTGATGATGGCGTAAGTTTCCTCTGGTAATTTTGGGGGCAACCTACATAGACGTGTCTTCAAACTTCTGAACCCTAAAAAAGATTGCATTCACCTGTCAGCGAAGCCACAGCCAAGCAGCAGCATCACCTCTCCTCTCCTGAGTCAGTGTCAGCCAATGGGTAGGCCAAAGCCAGCCCCTACAGATGCTTCTCCCCATGTACAAATCACATATACAATCATGAGCGGCAACGGGAGATCGAAAGTAAGTTTAAAGCGTGTTAATTAATTGGCATCGTGATGCCGTGCGTTGTCTCCATGTTTGTTCTAGAGGAACACTTTTGTTGCTCTTTTCAAATCCCACTTGTAAATGTGTAACTCAATGAGTAGTGAAGTTACTTGTTTTGCTCCGGTTCGTGATTCCCTATAAGGAGAGCAAGGAAACCAACGACACAAACTCTAAGAGCAACTCTAGTAGAATCGTCATTGACAAAAATACGATGAAGACAATCGTCAAAGAACATGGAGACTCAAGAGCTAGTGGAGCGAAAGTCACAATCGCTAAAAAATACAACCTTCATATTTCACTTTTCATGTGGGATTCTGTTTGTCATTGGACACCTATTTCTTGGTAGGTGGGGACCAATTCCCACCTACCATGAAATTTCCGTCCCGCCACGTTCCCATCACGTGGGTGAAATTATGGAGTGCAACCCATGGTATCCCTCCTGTACTCCAAATATGGAGGCTGGAGACCAAATATGGAGCTCCCATTACAAAACATATGGTGATTTTGAAAGGTATGACAACTCTTCTAGAGTTTGTTTTTTGTGGTTTGTGCTACATATGACAGTTATTATGCAATTTTGGCGAATATGGCGATTCTGTTAGAGTTGCTCTAAGATCGCCTTGCCCTTGCATTTCGTGTTGATAACGAAGTTCTTCGGGTATTTGTTCACGACGAAGCGCGTGGGGGAGAAGAGAGTTGGAAGAAACACACGAGCAGGAGTGGGGATGGGGACGCGCACAACATCGCAATGTCAATTAACTCGCTTCAACTACGATGACAAGAGTCACATTATACAAAAAGATACAATCTCATTTTCCTTCTTTAATTGTGCTTTCACGTCACAGTTTTACTTTTGTGTTAGTTTTTTATTCTAAAAAGAGATTTCTTCCCTAATTCCATTTAAAGAAACTACATGTCTTTACTGCCATAACCAACCGTGTCATATGTGCGACGAATCACTCCCCTCCTCTATAGATCGTAGAAGGATGACATGCAGTGGCGGAGCCACCGCCCGGCTAGCCTGGGCAGTTGCCCGGGCTCGCTAGCTGCGCTGCATGCTACGATGGTGGTATCAAAACAGGGAAAATACTACTCGCACAGCGGTTTACCCGGGCAACGGGCAGCTGGGCCAATGGGCTTCCATTAATTTCCTCTCTAGTCAACCGTACTAATCAATTATTCAATTAAGCATTGACGGATGGGCTACGAGTACCCACGTGAGACGAGCCTACTTGTTCGGTTCGATTGTTCTTTCTTTTACTCGAGACGAGAAGGCAACCTCCCTGGGACTCCCCGTTCGTTTAGCTTCTATTTGAAAAATGGCGGCATCCTTCATCGATTAGAGACAGAGACAGACCTTCAGTGAGCGGAGGTTGGCCTGGGCGCGCGGCCGGCCGCGGGGGCGGAGCCAGAAAGTATCCACCCAAGACCCCAAGGAACGGTTTGCATCAACGGCCGCTTGTCCCCGTCTTTGTAATTAGGTGAGATTAATAGTTTTCTTTGTGAATAGATTAATAGACTTATTTTGAGGTCACGACGAGGGGAATTGATCATTGGAGATGATCACCACTTTTATGAGCTTAATCCTTCGTTTAGGGGTATGTTTTAGATAGTTGATGTTAATTTCAAACTTCAAATTATTAACTCTGAGAGACAAGGAGGTTCTTGGCACTGAAAGTACGCCACAACCACCATCTCATATTGCCTCGTGAGACGGTTGCAAGCTCTCTAATTTGAATATATTCACAAATCACAATACTTAATTTATGTGAATTACAAATCCATTTTTATCTTATAGTGTCTTCTAGGACATTTGAATGGTAATTTGGATAGTTATATTTCCGCCGGCAATATGACGAGTTTGGTCGCAAGCCTGGTTTTATAACTTAATATTTTCAAGTCTCAACTTTATTTTGGCCTATGAAACTAAATAAATACTCCCTCCGCCCCAAAATAAGTGTCAATGCTTTAGTTTAAAATTTGTACACTAATTTGGTACAAAATCAGTGACACTTATTTCACTATAAATTACATTTATATGATTTCTATGGTTATATTTTCACCACATCATTAATGTGGATTTGTGGTTTAAAAGTTTGATGTCGTTTTATATATTGTGTATCCGAACACCCGATTTTGGTTTCTAGGTTCGACACTCAGTCTCAAATTCGCCCAGGCTTCACAAAAGTTCTGGCTCCGCCACTGATGACATGCACAAGGATAAGCTTGAAAGAGATGAGTTAATTAATGGATATGTTTAGGGTACATCTAGATGTGTTTTAGGCTAGTCATAGTGGGAGTAACTTAGCTAGTAACATAGCATACTTCAAGAAATTGTTGCTTATATGGCAAGTAATTAATGAGAGGTGGTAACATAATATGTTACTGTAGCATAGCGCTTTTTAAGACAAGATGAGTCTACAAGCTAATAAATGAAGTCATCTAAGATACTACTATTATGTTACTTCGCATTATGAAAGTAGTAATTTAGACTAGTGTCATATACATGACAGTAGTATATGACACTAGCCTAAATTACTCCCCACTATGACCACCCTTAGCAAAACCGTTAATCATATAGTATACATAAGAGAGTGATCCCATTACTTTATTTATCTCAACATGCAAGCATGCTAACCCCATCAT
Source organism: Triticum urartu (assembly GCF_056163025.1). NCBI lineage: Eukaryota > Viridiplantae > Streptophyta > Magnoliopsida > Poales > Poaceae > Triticum > Triticum urartu. Next base: position 60,729,958 of record NC_141874.1, on the reverse strand, counting down.
ACAATTATGCATGAAATAAGGCCAACCCCAACATGTGACCATGCATGAAGAAAGCCCCACCACAACATTCAACCATGCAATAAAAACGTTTCCCATCCGGTTATTCTACTTATATTCAATATATATTTTGCAACTCCACACAAAATCAAATATAACAAATCATATGATAACGTTATCAGCCCAAATTTTCAGCAACCTATTACCGCAGCAACGCACGGGTTATCTTCTAGTTAACATAGTTCTACCTCTCATATTCACAGTTTATCAATTTTCTAGCAGAGCATCCCTCTGAGTATTCTCTTTTCATCTACTAGGATCTCAAACTATTCCATGGGCAACCCCCCCCCCCCCCCCCACTACACGCCACTACAACAGGTTAAGATTTCCTCGAGTAAGCCTTTCCTTTGGTTGTCCTATATGCAGAAAGCCCCACTCATGTGATATCTATTTCTTTTTTTTGCGAGGCAAAAGGGAGTTTTATTGCAAGTTCATAAAGTTACAGTCAAGAGGCCACAAGTCCTCGATACAAGGTGGAATCGAGCCCAACCACACAGCCGTAGCTCGTTTGGACCGGCTATATAGGTGGCCAACCAATCGGCAACTCTATTTTGACTAGGGGCTAATTTTCCGAGGTAAAAGCTCCCTCTCACTCATCAGTTCCTTAGTCTCCAAAACTAACCGGCCATACGCCGAGCGAACCGGAGCATCATTGGACAAACTGGACATGGCTTCAGAAGAATCCGAATGCAAGTTGTCCTACGCAGAAAGCCTCACTCATGTGATATTTATTTCCAGTCCCGGGATTTTGTATTTTTTTAGCAAACGGAAATTTGCATTTCTACCAAAGCACATCTAAGTCGTGTGTCATTGATTTTACGCGAAGGTTTGTGCAAGCATTTTTGTTAGTCTTTTTTTTCCTTTTTTTACAGTAAAACTTGAAAAAGAAGTTGCACACTCCTCAAAGACCTAAAATCCCAGTCTCATAAATTCCACCAACCCAGTAAATAGCTCACACGGTGAAAGTAAAATGAATACGACCCCCTCTTCCCAACTGCCCCCAAACCAAGCGGTAAAAGACAAGCCAGGGACTGGCAGGTGGGCCCCGCGACGGAACTGAACAGGGGGCGAAGAATGCCCGACTGACACGCACCCACCATCTCTCTCCCTCTCTAAACCCCAACCAACCAGCCCCTCCGCTCGCCGGCAAGAAAACCCCAGCCCCTTCCCGGAATCCCCACTCCGGCGAGCCCGACCGACCGGCCGGCCGGCCGGCCTCCGATGGCGTCGGCGACTTCGACGGCGGAGCTGGAGGCCGCCATCGCCGCCCTCCCCGCCAAGAAGCAGCGCCTGCGGGAGTCCTTCGACCGCCTCCTCGCCGCCTCCCCCATCCCCGTCCCCTTCACCTGGGCCGACGTCGACGCCCACATCTCCTCCCTCCAGGCCTCCATCGCCCGACGCTTCCGCCAGCTCCAGGCGCACCAGGCCGCCGCGCTCCGGTCCACCGCCGACCCCGTCCAGCACCAGCTGAGGGGCAAGGGCCAAGACAGCAGCGAGGAGGAGGAGGATTGGGCGCGGCCCAATCGCGCGCCTTCGGACCTCAATGCCGGGGAGGAGGGGTCGCAGGGGGGTGCGGAGATGGCAATCGAGGCGTCTCCCGGCCAGTACGACGCCGTTGAGGAAGGGGAGGCGTCTCCTGGCCTTGAACCGGAGGAGGGGGAGGCGTTTCTTGGCCTTGAACCAGAGGAGGAGGAGGAGGAGGAGGATGGGGGGCGGGCCAAGCGGGCGCCTTCGGACCTCAATGCCGGAGAGGAGGGGGAGCAGGGGAGGGTGGAGGTGGCAATCGAGGGGTCTGCCGGCCAGTACGACGCCGTCGAGGAGGGGGAGGCGTCTCCTGACCTTGAACCAGAGGAGGAGGACGAAGAAGATGGGGGGCGGGCCAAGCGGGCACCTTCGGACCTCACTGACGAGGAGGAGGGGGAGCAGGGGAGGGCGGAGATGGCAATCGAGGGGTCTCCCGGCCAAGACGACGCCGTTGAAGACTGGGAGGCGTCTCCTGGCCTTGAACCAGAGGAGGAAGAGGAAGAGGAGCGGGAGGAGGAGACCATCCAAGGGGCGTACCCAAGCCATCGCCACGGGGAGACGACGGGGAAGGCGCCGAGCAGCTGGCGGACGCCGGACCACGCAGGCGGCGCGGGGGAGGCCGTGAGGTGGAACCTCGCGGCGGCGCGCGCCGACAGGGACGCCTCGCTGCTGGCGGACATGCTGTACTGGGGCAACAAGAGGAGCCTGCGCGCCCGGCGGCAGTTCCTCCCGGCGCTGCTGTGCGCCGCGGAGCCCCACGCGCTGGTCGTCGGCGCCGTCAGGGACTTCCTGGCCAGGGCCGAGCCCAAGAGCGACAAGAACTGGGAGAACTGCGCCTCGCTCCTCTGCTGCGTCCCCAGCCTCAGGGCCGAGCCGTCGGCGGCCACGCTGGAGCGGGCCAGACGGCTGGCCGAGGACTGGAGGGAGATGATCATCGGCAGGCCTGAAACTTGCAGGGACCTCGGCCGGCTCGCCGTATGGGGCCTTCTGCAGTTTCTTGCCTCGTACAAAATCACCTTGGAGCTGGACGCCGATGGGATAAACCATCTCCTCGCCGACGTCCCGCGCAACAAAAAGCAGAGCTGCATCGAGCTCCGCAATGGTCTCGGGCTGATCCACGCCATGGCTGGTATGCTAGGACGCCTCTCACTGCTGAATCATAGTTTCATGAACTGCTGTGGCCGAATGCAGATAGTCAGTGTGTTCTCCAATCCACTTAGCATATACAGTACTTTTGGTTTCTCGCTTACATGGATCATCATTATCATGTGGCCTATTGAGATACTTTCAGTGGTATGCCCCTGAAGTGGTGCTCGATGTTGCTTGTTCTTCGGATATGAATAGAGTCAACAGCTCAACATGCTTGCACAGGGGTTGCCACGGATGATATTGTTTGCTCTTCACATTTAGCTCAACATTTAAGTGCTAAGTCATGGTCCTATAATATTGCACCTTAGTGTTCCATGCACTCTCTCTGTAGCTGTACAATATATAATATACTCCCTCTGTAAACAAATGTAAATGTCTTGCATTTGTTTACAGAGGGAGTACTATTGTTCAGATATTCCCAACCTGTAGCTGTACATGTTAAAATCTTACTGCAGGCATGTTTGGACCTTGCAAACCCTGCAAGAATTGGAAAACAAAATTGCATTCCAAACAAGTTCTTTGCAGATTTTCCAACCATTCTCTTGTATACTCATATTCCAAACAAGTAATAATGTTTTTTGTTAGGTGAGGAATATACATATTTCTCCATGTTATTTTGTTGATGCAGTGGCGAAACTGACAGTTATTCATGCTCATGCATTTGTTTGGTACTGGTTCCGAGTCATACGGAATACTATTATACAATATCACCAGCTGCTGATGCATAACTTATGGCAAGTGGACAAGCGGCTACTTTGCTAATTTCAAGCTGAAATATATATACTGTTGTCATCATGCATGCATGCAAATTGTAGCAGCGGGCGATGACAGTCTTTTACTGCTTGATGTTCTCCCAGTGTCTCATTTATACATATCTTTTGCAGTTAATACCTGTATCAAGAAAATGTTATTACAATTTTTTTTCAAAAAGGAGATAACCCCGGCCTCTGCATCATGTGATGCACGGCCACAGAAAAAAAGTTGGGCCATGTTATCTTCTTTTCGAAAAAAATTAACACTTCCACTTTGCCTGTTGCACGCGCTATGTTGAGTTGCTGATTCATTCTTCTGCAGACTCGGCCGACCATCTGATTGAGAATGGGCAGCCAGTTGATGCTATCAGCCATCTGATTGAGAATGGGAAGCCACTTGATGCTATAAAACTGGCGTGTGATTTGAATCTGACCGACAAATATCCTCCACTTTCCCTCATGAATGATTATGTTGGCAAAGCTAAGAAGACTGCTCAGGAGATATTGAGCAGGGAAGGCGATTCACGGGACTCTCTGGTTTGTCCTTCGCATATCTTCCTCAATAAGAATATCTTGTCTTGCATGAGAGTGATTTTTCCAAACTGAACATCTTTATACTAGTCAAGCTCATATGAATGTGAGTAGAGTTAGATCGTGAATTTTGAATCAAAATCTGGATATATCTACTTTCACAGGATTAGAAAAACAATTGCACAGCTTTTTTTTTGATTTACATATATGCTGCAAATACTAATAGTACATCATATCATTTCGCTATAAGCTTTCAACTGATTTGGCTCCTTGGGGTTTTGCCTTGGATGGGCAGAACCAGGCCATGGCGAGGCAGGTGAACGCCCTGATACTGTCGTGGAGGGCGGTGGACGAGCACGTCGACGTCGCGCACCGCACCGGCATCAAGGCGGAGATCACCCAGCTGCTGCACGGGTACGCGCGCAAGCGGCAGAGCCTGTCGGTGCCGGTCGGCTCTTCCTCCTCCTCCTCCCCGCCTGCCTGGAGCCCGCAGCGGCGGCGTCAGGAGCTGCCGCCGGAAGAGGAGGAGGCCGGGCAGAAGCAGCACAAGAAGCGGAAGCGGAAGCCGCACTGGCTGCAGCGGGAGGCGCGGCAGCACCGGTTCCACGAGCAGCCCAGGTTCTTGCCCCGGTGCGTCGGTGCCCGGCCGGGGCACGACGCCGGCGGGGGCCGTGATCGTGGCGGCGAGGGGCTCCCGGGGGTCCGTGGAGGGCCTCCTCGGTGCCCTGGTAGCCCGTATTAGCTGGTAGCGTCGCTCGCTCTTGGCCACGTCCTGCTGCCTTGCCTTCAGACCAGACAAGAGTATGTATGTAGAGTATGGTGCGACTGATCATGGGGCTGATGGTGCACGTATCTTTAGGATTAATTAACGTAAAAGTTGAGCTTAACCTCGTGGTTTACTGGTTAGAGTGCCTCACTCATTTAGACGAGACGATAATCGGAAGTCCGTCTATATTACATCTAGATGTGACATAATATCTTACATCTAAGTATAATGTCATGTGTTTTGTAATCCTTCCTGCTTGACTTTTTTGTTGTTCGTTTGTTTTTTGGGTGTTGCTACATGTCCGCCGGCCGATGATTCTAAAATATCCGCCGCATCGATGGCCGTTGGATCCCCGCGCTGTTAGCCGTTCGATGTAGTGCCCGCGCCTCGCATGCCCCCTCATTAATTCTCGCAACAAGCGTGTTGTTGCAGAAACAAACAACCTTGCCCCCAGCCTCGACAGAGCTGCGCCTAGCACGGGCGCCACCCCAACCCGCCCATGTTCCTGCAACAAAACCCATGTTGCAAAACTTGCATTTCAAGATAACCTTTGTTGCAAGACCATCTCCGACCTCTTCTCTGTATTCTTGCAACAAGACCCTTATTGCAAAAATTTCAACATCTCCGACCTCTTCTCTGTATTCCTGCAACAAGACCCTTGTTACAAAACTTGCATTTCAAGATAACCTTTGTTGCAAGACCATCTCCGACCTCTTCTTTGTATTCCTACAACAAGACCCTTGTTGCAAAAATTTCAACAACATCTCCGGCCTTTTCTCCGTATTCCTGCAACAAGATCTTTGTTGCCAAAAAAAAATGCAGCCAAGATGATGTTGTGGAAGAAGCTTTGTGTCAACAGATCGAGCCGAAAAGCTTCTGCACGGTTTGGCCTTGGACGAGCAGTCCAGTATGCTCTCAAACATCTTGGCGACGACCTCGGCGAGCTCGCCACCGGCTAGCTGGATCGCCGGAAGCAAGACAACGAGCAGCTGCGTCACCAGGGACTGCTCCTTGGCCATCTTCCTCAACGCCGCCGCCGAACAGTCCTCGTTACAGACAAGCCTGAACGAGCTGCTGCTTTTCTTGATGTGCTCCTCTAGCGGCAACCACGACGCATGGGTTAGCCGCATGCGGAGGGACGCCGAGCAGCGATAAGGGGTGCGGCTCGCCGGCGAAGCGCGCGCGGGCGAACGACGCTGGCCAAGTTGTTAACTCACATTGAGTTTTGGCTATGGGCGAGAAAAACGTGAAGATGTTTCGTTCGTGATAAGGATATCGGTGGAGTAAAGGCCCACGTGACGCGTGTCAATTACCGAAGGAGGCGGACGCGGCGTAGTTATCAGCCGGTTGAAGCTAAACGTTTCCCTTGTTTTTGAGCCTTTTCCGCTTTTATTTGCTGTCAGGTTGAACACATCCGGGCTGCCTGGCCAGCGCTTGCTAGCTCGGCTCCCCTCGCTGGCCTTGACTTGATTGATACTGTACAAGTCTGCATGCAATGAGAAGCAGCCCTATTGTTGATAACGCCCGTATCCTTTAGGTTTTTTTTTGCAAAGTGCCCTCCAGCTTGTCCCTAGGATGACGTCTTTTAGGTCAATTTACCCCATCCGCAAAACATGAAAAAAGTTTGTGTTTTTTTTAAGAATTTGAAATAAAAACAGTGGTAGCTCAAAAAGTGTTCATCAATTCAAAAAAGTCACAAATTAGAAAAATATATTCGTGATATAAAATGATGTTCATGAATTTGTTATTTTTTTATTTTCTAAAAATATTCATGAATAAAATAAATGTTCACGAATAGAAAAAAAAGGTCATGAATTTTAAAAATGTACACTGGGACAAAAAAAATGGTCGAACCTAGTTGCGAGTTGATGGTGGACTTGAAATTGGGTTAAGAAAATGTCGGGGCCAGTTGCGAGTCAAGGATGGACTTGCAACTGGGGCAAATAAAAGGGTCAATGGCCTAGTTGCATGTCAATGATGGACTTTTAACTGGGACGAAAAATTGATTATAGCCCAGTTGCGAGTCAAGAGTGGACTTGCAGCTAGGACAACTACACAAAACTACGCTAGGAGTTGCGAGTCGAGGGTGAACTTGCAACTAGGGCAACAACAAATCTATGTGCCTAGTTGCGAGTCGAAGGCGAACTTGCAGCTGGGACAACTATGAAACTACGAGATCAGTTGCAAGTCAAGGGTGGACTTGTAACTGGGGATGAAAAACAAACTATGGGTTTAGTTGCAGGCTTAGTTGTGAGGGAAAACTTGTAACAAGGACAACTACACAAAAAGTACAATACTATTTGCGAGTCAAGAGTGGACTCGTAACTGGACAACAAGAAAATACGAGCCCAATTGCGAGTCGAGCGCGGACTTGCAACTGGGATGAAAAATAAAACAACCGTTGCGAGTCAAGGGTGGACTTGTAACTGGGACAATAAAAACATAGGCTTCATTGCAAGTCAAGGGTGGGCTTGCAACTCGAAAAACTATGAACCCAGTTGCGAGTCGGTGGTTGACTTGCAACTGGGATGAAACAATCTATGGGCCAGTTGCGAGTTAAGGGTGAACCTGCAACTGCGATGAAAGTGAAAATACATGTGGAGTTGCAAGTCAACAATGAGCTTGCAGTTGGGATGAAACAAAACATAGCACAGTTGCGAGTGGAGGATGGACTTGCAGCTGGGATGAAACAATCTATGGGCCAGTTGCGAGTTAAGGGTGAACCTGCAACTGCGATGAAAGTGAAAATACATGTGGAGTTGCAAGTCAACAATGAGCTTGCAGTTGGGATGAAACAAAACATAGCACAGTTGCGAGTGGAGGATGGACTTGCAGCTGGGATGAAAAACAAAAACATAGGCTCCAGTTGCAAGTCGATGGCGGACTTGCAACTCAGATAACTATGAGCCCACTTGCGAGTCAACGACTGACTTACAACTGGGACAACTACGATATCATGTGCTCAGTTGCGAGTCAAGTGTCGACTTGCAACTGGAATGAAACAGTCTACGAAATCGAACGTTTGAAAATTAGATAAGACATTGCCAAATCTCATCTCGGTGAGTAACAACTTTTGTGAAATAATAGAGGCCCATATACTAACACCGGCGCAAGCATGGGAGACAACGAGAATAACAGCCACCAGAGCGACGCCAAAAACTGGTCCGACAGCGCAAACATCAGCACGAGACAAGACACATGCATGTGAACAAATATAATTTTGCACAAAACATACATGTTTAATTGCGTGGTGAGCATGTGACATAGCTAAAAAAACATCTAGATGAGAATTAGCTAATCCGGAAAAATAAAAATAGAGATATCTAAAATAGATGTGAAACAAAAAACAAAAATCATGAATTTTAAAAATGGAAAAATGGGAAAACAAAAACAGAAAACAACCCGGTCCTCGAATTGCGTGTCAAGAATAGACTTGCACAGAGGACAAAAACTGATCAAGTCAAGTTACGTATCAAGTGCAAGCCAAAGCCTATCTCTCCACGGAGCTTGTCTCTTCAACATCGAACTTGAAAGGAAATAGAAATACACAGCGACAAGCAATAGAGCATGTCACATCCATTTTTATGACACATGTCAGAAGAAATGGGGCGTAAGCAAAAAAAAAAGACCTGACAAGTGAACAAACAAAACAAGGTGACATAGGAATACATCGGCCGCCAACATGAGATCAAGAGTTTGCGGAAAAATTAAAACAATAAAATCCAACAAACAACATCTAGTATGCGCGGAAATTTGATCACGTGGTCTCGCTTAGGATATTATTTGGGCAATAGAAAAAGACAAATGAAATTAAATAAATGAAATGTTTTTTAACCTGAATATAAAATGAAATGTTGGTACAAGGAGATAGTGCGACTGCATGGTGCTTAAAAATGTAACAGAAATGGGAGATTAGAGAGTCAATCCATTCATGTGTTTTGAGTTAGCCACAAAAGAATTGCGACACATGGATTCGTGGCACTCTCGTGACAAATCTTCGTACAGCCGTTGTGAGTCTTTTTTTGTAAGGATCAACAGTCGCATGAGTCAAAAGGGAAAAGACAAACAAAACACAACCGGCCCATCTAACAATTCCTGCTGGGCCTCGCTACTAATAAACATCGCGAACCAGAACGCACCGCCACAAGCGACAAGCCAGGCGATCGACCAGAAACACGAATCTTAGCCTGTGAAAATCCAAGGGCAGGCAAGTTACATGTGAATGTGATATAGCTATTTCACTTTGTACTAATTTTGCACAAAGTTGAGTCATCTATTTTGGAACGGAGGAAGTAGAGCAAATCTGTAAACGGAAACGTTGGTAGAGAAATATTAGGAGGATTCTGCGAAGGAAACCGAGTGGGACTCCTCGAATCAAGTCCGTCCCTTCATCAGCCAAAAAACAGGAGAAAAGAGTCCCCGAGTGCCCAATCCAATCCACTTCTTCGCGTATTCGAATCAGGTGTGTCCTCCGTTTGTGATCTGCATATAAGTTACGTTTGTGATCTAAAAGTAAGTTACCCAAGAACTCCCAAGTTCACTGAAGAAATTCTGCACGCATCCTCCACTGATCAAGACTATGGAGGGCGCATCGCGTGATCTCCCTCAGGACATCTTGATGGACATATTTGCCACCCTCGAGATCCCCGACCTCGTCCGTGCCGGCTCCGTCTGCTCCTCCTGGCGCTCCGCCTACTCCAGGCTGCTCCTCCCTGGGCACTACACGCGCCCGCAGACGCCGTGCCTCCTCTACACATCCGCAACCGCCGGCGAGAGCGTCGCGTGCCTCTACAGCCTCGCGGAGAAGCGGACGTACAAGCTGACTCTCCCAGGGCCACCCATCAGCACTACGCATGTGATCGGGTCCGAGATGCACCTCGTCAACCCCATCACCGGCGAGCAGACCCATCTCCCTCCGGTGACCACCATCGAGCAAGTGAACTCCGGCGCTCTTCACAAGTACGAGTTCTCATCCCACACCGCAGAAAGGGTTTACAGTCCGCCGTCGATCTCGGCTCTGGAAGAGCTGAGGAACGAGCTTCACCATAAAGCCTTTGTGTTTTTTTCCGACGATACGTGCAACGGATGCGTCGTGGTGCACATACACAACCCGTTTTGCCAGCTCTCGTTTGCAAGGGCAGGGGACGATGGGTGGACATGGCTGCCACCCCACACCCACTTTGACGACTGCGTTTACAGGAACGGCCTGCTGTATGCGGTCACCTCATTCGGAGACATCCACGCTTTCAATCTAAGCAGCCCTGTTCCTACGATGAGGATGATCACATGGGAGCCCGGTCTCGAGGACCGGTTTCTGAATGCCTACATTGTGCAGGCTCCATGGGGCAGTCTTCTTCAGGTGTGGAGACTGTACGAGCACTGCGATTTAGAGCCCGAGCCTGGGGCGTCTGTGTTCTGGAACACCGGAGAGCTTGTAATATACGAAGTCGACGCTTCGTCGGGAGAGAGAATTAGGAAACTCAGTTGCTTGCGCGACCATGCGCTGTTTCTCGGGCACAATCAAACACTTTGTCTTGCTGCTCAAGACTATCCGGCTCTCAGGGGAAACCATGCCTACTTTACCGACGACAATGTGCTTTGGACAAAGGGGTTCAGGAACAATCCCCGTGACATGGGGATTCTCGACCTGGGTAATAACAGCAGGGAGGAACTTGTGTCTCCCCGGCTTTGCTCCGACTGCCCGGCTCCCGTGTGGATTACACCCAATCTTAGAAAGATGAACTTGGCTTTCAACGAATAGGTTGTAGCTTCCTTTATCTATACTTCTATAGTTATATGTAATGATTATTTAGTTTGGTAGGCGATGGTCCTGTGTTGATCTACACCTCTTTGTGCGTGTTTTAGCACTCTGCTCGTACACTGGAACAAGTTTTTCAAGAAGTTTTATGGTATGTGTATGCCAAAATATGAGAAATAAAAGTAGACTTGTCCAAAAATATCATCATGCACCATACAAAAAGACAAGATTGTACTTATATTACCAAACATGAGTGCAGTGTTTTTTTCCGATTTATCCTAATTACAATATACAAGGATCATATTTTTGCACAAATTATGCATTTTCTCATATTTATCATGTACTAGTGCCACACTTCCTTTTCCTTTGATCTTTTTGAGTTGTATAGAATATAGAGGATAATTTCTCATGTACTTCTCCACACAATAAGATGCGTCAAATCAAATGTAAAAGTTGAGGGATTTGGATGAACTTGCAGTATGTACTCTACTGTAACATGCAATCTTGTATGTTGCTGGACTTGGATAATAATAGCAGGGAGTTTGCATGTTTTTTTCATTCAACTGCATGTTGGAAGTATAGGAAACGTATTGTTTCTTTGCTGAAGTAGAAGGTAAGTGCTGACATTTGTGATAGATAAGCATGAAAGTGTGCATGATTGTTCTTTCAGAATGCACATGTGGCTTGTTTAAGTATACTATACAGTGGTGATCTGCTTTGGCAGCTATACATATATACAATTTTTTTGAACGGTTACATAATATACAATTACAAACCTGCATATTTGAATAGTTCATTCCGGGGGCTGAAAGACATCTGTCAGCATGTGTGTTGGCCGCCCGTGTATAACCTCCTTGGTGATGTAATTTGTTTTGCTATAATTCGGCCGCCCGTGTATCTCAGACATGAACAGATTGCAGTACTACTTTTGTCAAGTTTTAGTCTTGGCTCTTTGGTATATCTGTCCCTGTCTTTGGCCTTCATTTCTGCTAAATTTCAGTCGACTGGTTTTGATTTATTGCTCACTCGAAATTTTTGTCCATCAGATTTCTGTTTTCCTGTTTTTGCCATCTGAGTTACGTCGCCGACGGGCAGTGAGGATTTTTTACCCCTGTAGCTCTGCACGCTGCATGCTGCAATGATTTCAGCATTCCTGCATCTATGCTTATGGATTGTACACTGCTAAAATTTGTGTGGAGGGACGCACAATGGATTGGCAGGCAGTTCCCTTTGTTTGGTTTTGATTTCAGCACCATGTTCTGTACTTCTTCAGTTCAATTTTCAGATCTAGTTGTTTTGCAGAGTTTTTCTCCTTCCGTAGTTAGATCTAGCTAATATGAAGAATAAGTATGCAAAACAGAATGGGTGTCCAACTTGTGGACCATCTGCTTGGTTACATTTATAATCTGAGCAAGCTATATGTTTTGCTTTTTTTGAAAGTATAAGTAGAGATGACATAGCTGATGTGGTTTTTTGATCTTTAGTAACCATGTCCTGCTTCTTCAGTTCATGCTCGCAGCTAGCTCTATAAGCCTACAATATTTCTGTTTCTCAGTCTTTATGCTTGCATTGTTCTATACTGGGACTCTCATTTTTCTAGTTTTTGAATGCTCTCTTTATGTCACGCGCTAGGGAGATTAGAGCTTGCGGATTCGATTACCGGTTGTGGGTGTGGTCGACACGGGGCGAGTGTGACGCTCCGAGACCGATGTGCCAGGTGTCCTCCAGTTATTCGCTGTTGTTACCTTGTCATTGCTGGCGTGTCTTGCATTTCATATCATGTTATCATGTGCATTTCATTTGCATACATGTTCGTCTCATGCATCCGAGCATTTTCCCCGTTGTCCGTTTTGCATTCCGGCGCTCCTATGTCCTCCGGTGGTCCTTTCTACCTCTTTTCGTGTGTGGGGGTTAAACATTTTCGGATTGGACCGAGACTTGCCATGTGGCCTTGGTTTACTACCGGTAGACCACCTGTCAAGTTTCGTACCATTTGGACTTCGTTTGATACTCCAACGGTTAGCCGAGGGACCGAAAAGGCCACATGTGTGTTGCAGCCCAACACCCCTCCAAAGGGGCCCACCTCATTTGGAGATTCCTAACTCCCTCTACCTCTATATAAAGACCCCCCCTTTCCAAATCCCGGGTCTCCTCTTTCCCTAACCCTAAAAATTCCTCACGCCTCCGCCGGACATGTCCGTCCCTGGCCGGACACACCGCGCCGCCGCGGCCAGCCAGTGAACGAGCGCCACGTGTCCGTCCCGGCCTCCCACCGCCGCGGCCCGGGCGAGCCCGGATCGGGCCCCCGAGCCCATCTCCTTGCGCCCGCCGTCTTCCTCAGCAGCGCCACCCGCCGCCACCGGACGCCGATGCGCCGCCGCAGACCTCGCCGGCCAGCCGCCGTCGCAAGTCCGGCCGCCCCGTGCCCGCATCACCATGGGCCGGCGCCGCCCCGCCGTCTCGTCTCCGGCCTCCCCCTCGTCGCCGGCGTCCTCTCCCTCCTCCTCCGCAGATTCCGGCGAGGCTCCGGCCACCGCGGCCCCATTTTCCGGCGACCTCGGCCCTTGAAGCTACAGTGCCCCGGCCAGATCTGGATCCAGTTTCTCCTCGGTTGACTTTTTCCTTCCCGAAACCCTAGATTTTTGCATACTTTGACATGCCATAACTCTGCATCCGTAGCTCTGATTCGTGCGTGTAGCATATCAAAATGTTCGTCTCGACGAGTACATCATTTCATCTCATTGCATCATTTTCATTTGAGCTTATCTTGATGCCCGAAATGCTGTTGGAAGAGAGCTATGTGATGATTATGTCAGATCTGTTTCAACAAATGGCCTTTTGTCATTTTTGCCATGATTATTGTGTGCATGCTATGATCCTGAGCTCTACATGTATTTTGTAAAATGTCAATCCATCTTTACAGGGATGTATGCCATGTATTTTGTGTGATCTTTGTGGTGACTAGCACAAGCATGCAAAGTAGCTTACTCAATGATGCTGATTTCAGGGACTTAGAATTTCACTAAGTCCTTGTCCTGTTATTGTTTTTTATGCCATATGTTCATGTTGTTTCCTAGTGATCCGTGCCTCTTTTGAGCATGATCAGTAAGGATGTTTTGTAGATATTATGGTGCTCTATCCATCCATGTCTTTGTTTGCATTTATGGAGCACCCTAGCTTGAGTCAATCGAGCTCTACTTTTGCTATAAAATGTTCCTGGCAGATTGTTAACATGTTTAGCGATTTTGCCGAGCTTGTTGTTGTTGATCCGTGCATGCTATATTGTTGTTCTTGCCATGTCTAGCTTCTATGCCATGTCTTCTTGCTGGGTGTATGCTTAGATTGTCATGCCATGCCTCGTAGTAAGTGCATCGAGCTCGTGAACATGCCTACTTGTTATCTGTTTTGCATGCTCCAGTTTTTCACTAAGTCTGAATCTGTTTATGTTTTTGCTATGTTCACATGCTTGCAATTGTATTTTCTGATCCCTTTTGGCTCATGGTCACTAAGGGACTTTTGTTATATGCTTTGAGTAGCTTCATGCCATGCCTTGCATTGCCATGATATGTTCTTGTAGCATGTAGTTATCGTGCTCTAAACATTGCTTCCTGATGATACATTCCTGACTTGTTGTTATTTTCACTAAGTCTGTAACCTGTTATCTTTTGCACTTTTGCCATGCTTGTTTGAACCTGTTAATGAGTGAATTAGCCGTAGCTCAGTGTTCATCTTTTGTCAAGCATCATGAGTGGATCCCTGCCATGTATTTTGTTGCTATGTTTGAGTGCTGTAGCATATTTATCTTGATGCATTTAGATGGCTACTTGCTGATTATCGCAGACCGGTGCCATATTTGTTTTGCTTGCCATTTCCAAACCGTGCATCCGATTCCGGTGATCTTTATATCGATTTCGACCGAAATCAACTCCTCTTTCCAGTGGCACTCTTGGATTTCCAAGTTGAGGCCAGGTTCAATCATTCCTTTCCAAGTCTTGCATATGCATCACATATCGCATCCCGCATATCATACCATGTTTGCATCATGTTGTTTGAGCATTGCACGTGGTTGATTGTGTTCCTTTTGCTTGTTGTTCTTGTTTGGTAGAGCCAGGAGACGAGTACGTGAACGAGGAGCCCGTTGAGTACGCTTACGAGGATCAAGGCAACTCTGAGAACTTTGCAGGCAAGATGACCATACCCTCGAAATCACTTCTATCTTTGCTTGCTAGATGCTCGCTCTTTTGCTATGCCTATGCTACGATGCCTACCACTTGCTTATCATGCCTCCCATATTGCCATGTCAAACCTCCACCATATCCTAGCAAACCGTTGTTTGGCTATGTTACCGCTTTGCTCAGCCCCTCTTATAGTGTTGCTAGTTGCAGGTGAAGATTGGAGATCGTTCCTTGTTGAAACTTGTTTATTGTTGGGATATCACAATATTATCTTGTTTATCTTAATGCACCTATATACTTGGTAAAGGGTGGAAGGCTCGGCCTTATACCTAGTGTTTTGTTCCACTCTTGCCGCCCTAGTTTCCGTCATGTCGGTGTTATGTTCCCGGATTTTGCGTTCCTTACACGGTTGGGTTATAATGGGAACCCCTTGGCAGTTCGCCTTGAATAAAACTCCTCCAGCATGGCCCAACATTGGTTTTACCATTCGCCACCTAGCACTACAAGAAATATGTCAACTTGTGACCTTCTGTTAGTGACCCTGGAAGAATTGGTCATAGATCTATGACCATTTCAGACCAATTGGTCAAAAGTTGTTCGGGGGGCTCCAAAACCTAAACTATAACGACCATTTTGGTCAGAAAGGTCGTAATTTCCTTACATGAAATGGTCATAAAGCAGATATCACTGGTCTGCTGCCTTATTTCTAGCTGATCATGACCAATATAGATGGTCATAACCTTGTAAATTGTGGTGGGTTGCTATGACTAGGCACCACCTCATCAGTTTTGCCTATGTGTCATGTCCATGTGGCAGTTTTTGCCCTAGGTTGTGAAGCAACCTATATTTCTGTCATTCCCAAAATTCCCAAAAAAATCTCATAAATTCTTTGGGTCATATCTTCATCAAATATGTAAAAATCCTTCCTTGCCTAGTTCAAAACTAATTCAACAATATTCATTTTCCTATTCTGTTCACGACAGCACTTTATGAAGGAAGTGCTATTTATATATTCTTGATTGCCCTCGGAATTTTTGGGCACTCTTTCCTATCCAAATCATTACCGCATGACAAAATTCAGCTCCACTTGCCTAGCAAATCTTCCTCGGCAAATTTCCAAAGTTTTTGTCCACCTAGAAGCATTGTGAAGGAAGTACCTTTTTTATATATCCAAATAACATGAAATTTATACAGTTTCTTCATATGCCCAAATTATCACCCTCCTCCAAATTGCAGCTCAGGCAAATTATCTATGTGAGCCCAGGTTCAATTTATATTATATGGCCAAATTGGCACGTTGCAAAGCAAGTGTTATCTAGACCCCTCCTATTAACCTCAAACTCTTTGGGCACTCTTCCATATCCAAATCATTTCCACATGATAATATTCAGCTCCATTTTCCTAGTCAATCTTTCTCAGGAAATTTTCAAAGTTTCTACCTCGAGAGAAGCTTTGTGAAGTAAGTACTAGCTAGGCTTACCCAAATGATCTGAAAATCTACCAAGGCATAACCATACCTAGGTAACTTACCTACACCAAATTTGAGCTCATTTCATTCATCCAATTTCTCTCACTAGTTTTCCCAAGTTTCTGTCCATAGAAGAGCATTGTGAAGGAAGTACCACTTTGGCATGTCCAAATGGTATCAATTTTCTACGGTTCTTTCCAATGCCCAAATAACCATCCTCCACCAAATTTCAGCTCAATCCATTCATTATTTTGAGCCCAGCTTCAACATTCATATTTCTGTCCAGTGTGGTACTATCGGTGTACTAGAGTAGGGGTACCCTAGTATCCCAAACTTGTGCACGGGCAGTCGCAGCATCCTGCGGCAAGGCTTGCCGGGTGACCGCCAAGGTCCTCCGTGGTTCCTTTGGAGCCATTCAAGAACAAAGTGTCCAAGCCAAGAAGACAAGACCCCGGCAAGAGGAGCTTGCCGGGAAGGCTAACAAAAGCATCCCAAGACCCCGGCAAGAGGAGCTTGCCGGGAAGGCCACCCAAGGCATTTCAAGGAACTTGCCGCGGCGCACCACGCGTCCCGGCAAGGCCCGGTAAGCGACAAGCTCTCGGACGCGACAAGACAACGACCGCGGCAAGGCGCTTGCCGCGGCAAGCCACCTCTCCGTGCCCGCGCTCCAGCACATCCACCAACGTGTCGCTCTGGGGCCCTTCCAGGCGTACGTGGCGGGAGGCTGTGCAGCCAGCGGCGTGCGGTGGCAAGCGGCGCTGACAAGATCGCCATCGTGGCGAACGGTGGCGTCCCTGGCGGTCCCTTTTCGCACTGTTTAGGCGACACAGACGGGCATTTAAGGCTCTTGTCCCCTGCCGTCAGGGTTAGGTATGATACACTATAGCAGGTAGCTGTGCCTACCGCAGCACCTTTCCATTTTTACCCTTTTGCCTCCGTTGCCACCTGTTGGTGACCCCTTGAGCATATAAAAGGAGGCCCGTGTGCAACGTAGGGGGGGGGGCGGTAGCTAGTTCAGAGAACACTCATGCTCGGTCTCGTTAGCTGCTGAAGTGTACTGTAGCACTTCGCGCTCTCGAGCAAGAAATCAATACAAACCACAAAGCAGGAGTAGGGTTTTACGCATCCGTGCGGCCCGAACCTGGGTAAATCGCTCGCGTGCATCGCCTCGATTTGCTCTTTGCATGATCTCCGCCCCCGCCGAACCGAAAGGGACTCGGTCCGCCGGTCCCATAGGTGCCCGTGGATCAGTACCCCGGCAGGTACTTTGCAAAGCAAGTACCACCTAGGATCCTCCTTTTGATCTGAAAATTTGTGAAGACATTCTTCTTAGTAGATGAGCATCCTCAGCAAAAACTCACGCCCATTGGCCATGTGCATTTCCCGTACCGCTAATCAAACACTTGGCTGCTAATTCATGTTTGAGCATCGATCGGTCTCCTCGTGAGAATATTATGTTGTAATTTTCTTCCTAGAACCTACCTAGGGAGTTCCCAACCCACTAGACATGCCTAGGCTGCCCAGAACACATGGCAACGCCACGGTCACGCGGTGACCACGCGTCGGGCATGCGAGTTTACGCGCTCTAGAGTTGGGGGCCTTGGCCACCGTCCAAACCTCGACGTATCGCCATCAAACCATGTATTTATGATTAAATAGGTACTTATGTAACTATAAATGATTTTTGTAAAAAATAAATAGTAAACTATGAGGCAGCTGCAGTTCAAATTTGACCCGCTTCCTACTGAATCGGCGGGAATTTGTCTTTTTTACCAGAGGTGGATCAAAACTTTTGACGCCCAACATTTTTGTCAATTGTGCATTAAATATGGCCTACTATTTTATAAAAATGATTTGGTCCATTTTTGCAACAATTATTTGGGAGGTCCTTCACAAAAAAACCTCCTTTTGGGCACTCGAAAAATGGAAAATGGCTTTTTCGTCCAAAGAAAATGAAAACTTCCTTAGGCAACATTGTTTGCCATTCCAATATACACCCTTGTGCACAATATGGGATCATTTGAACAAATTATGCCATGAATGTGGCCATAAGATTGATCATTTGGCTTGAAAGCCATTGATCTCCACACGTGATAGCTCGTTTTTGAGAACACTTTTTTAAAATAATTGCCGTATTACAAGTTTGTTATTTTTCCTAGGAACTTGGCCACATATAATACAACAATGCGAAGGTTTCCCAATTTTCTGATTTTTTTTGAATTTTTTATGCCCGTTTCAAAATGCGGTCAAAACGGCGGGAATGACCGTTCTTAGCTAGTGGTTGAATCTTGGATTTTTTTGGTGTTTCTATGATTAAATAGATACTTATGTACCTAGAAATAATTTTTGTAAAAAATAAAGAGCAAACTACAAGGCAGCTACAGTTCAAATTTGACCCGCTTCCACCTGAATCAGCGGAAATTTGTCTTTTTCATGAGAGGTGGATCAAAACTTTTTACACTCAACCATTTGGTCAATTGTGAATCAAATATGGCCTAGTATTTTATAAAAATGATTTGGTCCAATTTTGCAACAAATATATGGTAGGTCCTTCACAAAAAGAACTCAATTCGGGCACTCGAAAAATGGAAAATGAATTTTCCGTGCAAAGAAAATGAAAAATCCCTTAGTCAACATTGTTTGGAATTCCAAGATGCACCCTTGTGCACAATATGAGATCATTTGAACAAACTATGCCATGAATGTGGCCATAAGATTGATCATTTGGCTTGAAAACCCTGAATCTTCACGCATGATAGCTCATTTTTGGGAACACTTTTTAAAAATAATTGCCGTATTACAAGTTTATTATTTTTCCTGGAAACTTGGTCACATATAATGACACAATGCGAAGATTTTCCAATTTTTTTGAATTTTTTATGCCTGTTTCGAAATGCGAGCAAAACGGTGGGTTTGATCGTTCCTAGCTAGTGGTTGAATCTTGGAATAATTTTGATGTTTCTCTGATTAAATAGACACTTATGTACCTAGAAATTATTTTTTGAAAAAATAAAGAGCAAACTATGAGGCAGCTGTAGTTCAAATTTGACCCGCTTCCTACTGAATCAGTGGGAATTTGTCTTTTTCACCAGAGGTGGATCAAGGCTTCTGACACCCAACCATTTGGTTAGTTGTGAATCAAATATGGCCTAGTATTTTAGAAAAATGATTTGGTCCAATTTTGCAACAAATATATGGTAGGTCCTTCACAAAAAGAACTCAAGTTGAGCACTCAAAAAATGATTAAAATAGCTAGAAAGATAAAAAAATGCATGAAAATTTGTGATCATCCATAAAATGTGGTCTAACTTGAGTGATAAATCTAGTTGAGCCATTTTGGAAAATATTTTTGATAGTTGCTTCACAAAACCTCCTAGTTTTAGTACTTAGAAACTATTTCAAATCATAAATTTTCTGAACCAATGAGAGCACTTCCCACGGATCACCCCAATGTAGCCGATCTAAACCGTCCACATCCGACGGATCCAATGGCTCTCACTCACCTCTCAGGTCTCTCTCTCTCTCTCTCTCTCCCTAACCCAAACCCTAGCAGCCCCCTCTCCTCGCTCCATCCAGATCTCTCTCCCGCGCCGCCGCTTGTCTCCTCCTCCCTCGTCCTCGTCTCATCGCTGCCGTCGTCACCTCCTCCCCGTCCCTGAGCTCCTTCTGCGACGTGCCCTGATTAAATCAATCCCTCTCCCCTCTCCTCCCAATCCCGATCCAGTCCTCTCCCCGCCGCTCCAACCCACCCACCAAACTGATCCTGATTCTCCTCCGGTCAAGACCTTCTCCCTCCCGATTCCCCCCAATCCCAACGCCACCGACGACATCCATCCATCCGCAGCTCTCCCTCCTGCCGTGGGGATGGATGAGGAGTTCCTCGCCCCTCAACCACCCATGGATGGATGTGGACGGGGCCAGGACGGCGCCGGCGCTGGATCTACACCCACCTACGTCTCGACGGGGCAGCACAACGGAGCACGCGACTGCGACGCCGCCCTCGCCGGGATGCCACCACCACGCGCCTGAGCCATGGAAGATGAGGAGGAGTGCCTCCCTCCGTCGTACGAGATGCCATCATGGAATCCAAGAGGGAGAGGAGGAGCATGGAGGTGTCCCTCCGACCCACCCTACTGACGACCGACGCCATGGAGGTGTCCCTCCCCTCCCCTCCCCTCCTCTGCTTCTTCTTGATTAGATATGATCTGATTCGTGAAGGGGGTTTGTGCAGGCTATCACCATGGTAAGCCGAGGTGCTGCGGGTGTCGAGGAAGACGATGGTTCGGGTGTGATAGTGAAGAGAGGATAGTGTGCAGAGGGGGAGGATGTCGGTTCATCCCCCTGTCCGAGGTGCTGCTTAGATTACTAAAGGGTAAAATCATCCAACCTGTCCTAGTTTGGCTGCTTGGTCCACTCTAGCTCCATTCCGGCCTCGGTGTCCAGTGATTTAATTTGTGGTTGCATAGTAGCATCAACATTATGTGCTAATGTTTAGCACAAATGATGTACATACGGTGTGTATTTTTCTTCAGTCACAGAAGTTAGAATAGCATCTTCACTGTAGTTCTACTTGCAACTCAACTAAACTGCAGCACAGTTTGAATACTTGATAGGCTTTACACTAATACATACTTTACATGTTCAAGCAAATCCGATGTGAAACTGGTCATCTTGTTCATGCAAATCCAGACACTCTAATGCATTATCTTGTATTGTATTAGTATGATAAGTATGTGTTAGGTTTGTCCAGTCCATCAATGTCGGTAAATGTGTTGTGGTCTATGCATGTGTATAGATTTTTTATTTTGTTGGCTATTGCAACACTTGGATTATTTATTAATATAACCCAGCAGCGCTGCTTCCATTTTAACACATGTACTAGTGTGCTAAAACTACTACTGTACCTGCTTCTTCTTAGCCTGAGTAGTACATCAGGCTTGCATTAACTTGTGTTAATTGTATTAACTTGTAGCCTAGTCATTGCAATCATCTTGTGTAGTCTATCAGAATCCATTCTCCTGCTCTTTTTCTTGTACTGTATGTCATCCATTGTTCAAACCTGTTGGTAAGTTCTTGTAGTGTGTCGCTCAGAAGTGCATTTTTATTTTAGGATTTGCTTCCTGTGTGGTACTGGATGGCTGAGTATTAAAATAATTTGGTTACTATCGGAAGCACTTTAATTCTATGGAATTAAACTTTGAGAAGCATGCATGCATACATATATATATATATATGTGTGTGTGTGTGTGTGTGTGTGTGTGTGTTCAATTTGTCTGGACTACGTGATGGCATCCTATGATTTTTTAACAGCTTTCGTATTATCTTCTTATTTTTCTTGTCCTTGTGCAGCAGGATTTGATTCTGTACAAGGGGTTCATCATGCCAGGCTCCTCTTTTTTGATGCTTCCATGCAACGGTGGTGGCGATGGTGCTGTTTGGCATCGGCTACAAAAACACCCTGCCATGTCATGCCAATCAAGTTAATTATATGTCGCTCTTTTCATGTTCTGCTTCATACATACATGCATATGTGATGGCTCCCTGCCTCCCTGCCTGCTACATCTCTGCTTGCATAAATAAAAGAGAAGAAAGAAACACTCAGCTTAAAATAATTGTAATGAGCAGCACATGCCTTTCATTTTACAAGATGGTCATTGTATCATGATAACTGGATCATGTCTATGCCACATACAAATCATTGAGCAGTGTTCCTGATGCTGATGGCATGTTACCTTGAATAATAATGTTGACAGGAGCATTTTGGTTGCACATTTGCGACTTCTTGCTTGAATCCCAAAGTTTCAGATCAACGTGGGGTTCAATGTTTGCTTTCCATTCTTATTGTCCGTCTTAGATCATTCCCAGTTCACTGAATCAAGTTGCTTGACCTACCTATCAGGCTAGCTCACATAGCTGTATCTGCCGTGTCCTTTCCAGTTGGACATGCGCAAGCTATGTTTTTACATAAGCTCATTTGAAAATCACATACTAGTAGCAGCAAAGTTTAGTGCAATAGTTGTCTGTCAACGTTCAGTGCCAGCTGCAAAATTCAGTTATGCACAAGCACCATTTAGTAGCAGCATAGGTATATAGCATTCATTTAGCGGCAGAAAAATCCAGTTCATTTTACTCGCTGCTCTCTTTGGCATTTACAGTCTTGGACTCTCTGGCTGCTCCTCCTCTGGCCAATGGTGAAGCGCCGACGAGGCTAGCAGCAAGGCAATGCGGCGGGATCGTGCTCCCGTGATCGTCTGAGGCGCATGCTCTGCTGCTCAAGGTACGATTACCTGTTGATTCCATGGTCTCGATGTTTTTCTCCTACATGGTTCAGAAGGTGAATCTTCCATTTGAGAAGTCAGACTGTTTAGGGAATTTCCGTGACGATGATGATGTTGTGCTCGGCAGAGGATGTGAAACATTTAGACCGCTGTGGCCTTTCCGGTCTTTGATGATCTAAAATTGAGCTTTTTAAAACTGATGCCTAGCATGCTATCAACGTTTTTTTGTTCCTCATCTAGAGATGCAGCTCTCTGTGTTGGTTTGATATAATGTAGAGGAGTTGCATGTGAATCGTTTGTCAGCTGAGCATATGATGTTACAAGGAGATGCTACTGAGATTTACGTCGTTCAAGTATCTTAAACCGAGCTTTTTTTAAAACTAATGCTTGGTTGATCTAGTTCTAGTATATTAGTTGGCTGTGAGAGTCTTCTGTTGTTGGTGTTGTGTTGTCATTTCTTTTTACGTCATTGAAGAATAAAAAAGATAAGCATTTCTCCAGCCAATGTCTGAAGTAGCTGCTGATGTGTAGTCATCGGCTAGACCTATGCATTTCATCAGAAGTCAGATATAGCTTGGACTATACTTCTGAATAGAATTGAAAATTTTCTCTTTTGTTTATTTGTCTTCAATTCTTTGGATCAAATGACTCTCTTGAACACATGTTCGTTAGTGTGGTGATGGTTAAACAACTACAGCAGATCGACGTTTTTTTTGCATTTTTTCATTTCTCAACCTTGGATAGTTTGCCAAAAATAAACCCTTAGATTCGTTACCATTCCTTTGATAATAATTTGTTGAGGTCGCTAAATATTTTTTAGCAGTAATAAACTGTTGGGTAACGTAGTAATTTCAAAAAAATTCCTACGCACACGCAAGATCATGGTGATGCATAGCAACGAGAGGGGAGAGTGTTGTCTACGTACCCTCGTAGACCGATAGCGGAAGCGTTATGACAACGCGGTTGATGTAGTCGTACGTCTTCACGGCCCGACCGATCAAGCACCGAAACTACGGCACCTCCGAGTTCTAGCACACGTTTAGCTCGATGACGATCCCCAAACTCCGATCCAGCAAAGTGTCGGGGAAGAGTTCCGTCAGCACGACGGCGTGGTGACGATCTTGATGTACTAATGTCGCAGGGCTTCGCCTAAGCACCGCTACAATATTATCGAGGA
Source organism: Triticum urartu (assembly GCF_056163025.1). Lineage (NCBI taxonomy): Eukaryota > Viridiplantae > Streptophyta > Magnoliopsida > Poales > Poaceae > Triticum > Triticum urartu. Next base: position 60,706,323 of record NC_141874.1, on the reverse strand, counting down.
CTATGGTGGCAGGGGGCGCCGCACACGGCTAAGAATATGATCACGTGGATCAACTTGTGTGTCTATGGGGTGCCCCTGCCTCCGTATATAAAGGATCAAGGGGGGGTTGCGGCCGGCCTAGGAGAGGCGCGCCAGGAGGAGTCCTACTCCCTCTGGGAGTAGGATCCCCCCCCCCCCAATCCTAGTTGGAATAAGATTCGCGGAGGGGGGAAAAGAGAGAGGGGGGCCGGCCCCCTCTCCTTGTCCTATTCGGACCAAGGGAGGGGAGGGGCGCGCGGCCCATCTTGGGCTGCCCCTTCTCTTTTCCACTAAGGCCCACTAAGGCCCATATAGCTCCCAGGGGGTTTTGGTAACCTCCCGGTACTCCAGTAAAATCCCAATTTCACCCGGAACACTTCCGATATCCAAACATAGGCTTCCAATATATCAATCTTTATGTCTCGACCATTTCAAGACTCCTCGTCATGTCCGTGATCACATCCGGGACTCCGAACAACCTTCGGTACATCAAAATGTATAAACTCATAATATAACTGTCATCGAAACCTTAAGCGTGCGGACCCTACGGGTTCGAGAACAATGTAGACATGACCGAGACACGTCTCCGGTAAATAACCAATAGCGGGACCTGGATGCCCATATTGGCTCCTACATATTCTACGAAGATCTTTATCGGTCAGACCGCATAACAACATACGTTGTTCTCTTTGTCATCGGTATGTTACTTGCCCGAGATTCGATCGTCGGTATCCAATATCTAGTTCAATCTCATTACCGGCAAGTCTCTTTACTTGTTCCGTAATACATCATCTCGCAACTAACTCATTAGTTGCATTGCTTGCAAGGCTTAAGTGATGTGCATTACCGAGAGGGCCCAGAGATACCTCTCCGACGATCGGAATGACAAATCCTAATCTCGAAATACGTCAACCCAACATGTACCTTTGGAGACACCTGCAGAGCACCTTTATAATCACCCAGTTACGTTGTGACGTTTGGTAGCACACAAAGTGTTCCTCCGGCAAACGGGAGTTGCATAATCTCATAGTCATAGGAACATGTATAAGTCATGAAGAAAGCAATAGCAACATACTAAACGATCGAGTGCTAAGCTAACGGAATGGGTCAAGTCAATCACATCATTCTTCTAACGGATCCGGTTAATCAAATAACAACTCTTTTGTTCATGGTTAGGAAACATAACCATCTTCGATTAACGAGCTAGTCAAGTAGAGGCATACTAGTGACACTCTGTTTGTCTATGTATTCACACATGTATTATGTTTCCGGTTAATACAATTCTAGCATGAATAATAAACATTTATCATGATATAAGGAAATAAATAATAACTTTATTATTGCCTCTAGGGCATATTTCCTTCAGTCTCCCATTTGCACTAGAGTCAATAATCTAGTTCACATCGCCATGTGATTCAACACTAATAGTTCACATCACCATGTGATTAACACCCATAGTTCACATTGTCATGTGACCTATACCCAAAGGGTTTACTAGAGTCAGTAATCTAGTTCACATTGCTATGTGATTAACACCCAAAGAGTACTAAGGTGTGATCATGTTTTGCCTGTGAGAGAAGTTTAGTCAACGGGTCTGCCGTATTCAGATCCGTAAGTATTTTGCAATTTTCTATGTCTACAATGCTTTGCATGGAGCTACTTTAGCTAATTGCTCCCACTTTCAATATGTATCCAGATGAAGACTAAGAGTCATCTGGATCAGCGCCAAAACTTGTATCGACGTAACCCTTTTACGACGAACCTTTTGTCACCTCCATAATCGAGAAAAATATCCTTATTCCACTAAGGATAATTTTTGACCGCTGTCCAGTGATCTACTCCTAGATCACTATTGTACTCCCTTGCCAAAATTAGTGTAGGGTATACAATAGGTCTGGTACACAGCATGGCATACTTAATAGAACCTATGGCCAAGGCATAGGGAATGACTTTCATTCTCATTCTATTTTCTGCCATGGTCGGGCTTTGAGTCTTACTCAATTTCACACCTTGTAACACAGGCAAGAATTCTTTCTTTGACTGTTCCATTTTGAACTACTTCAAAATCTTGTCAAGGTATGTACTCATTGAAAAAAAACTTATCAAGCGTCTTGATCTATCTCTATAGATCTTGATGCTCAATATGTAAGCAGCTTCACCGAGGTTTTCTTTGACAAAATCCTTTCAAACACTCCTTTATGCTTTGCAGAATAATTCTACATTATTTCCGATCAACAATATGTCATACACATATACTTATCAGAAATGCTGTAGTGCTCCCACTCACTTTCTTGTAAATACAGGCTTCACCGCAAGTCTGTATAAAACTATATGCTTTGATCAACTTATCAAAGCGTATATTCCAACTCCGAGATGCTTGCACCAGTCCATAGATGGATCACTGGAGCTTGCATATTTTGTTAGCACCTTTAGGATTGACAAAACCTTCTGGTTGCATCATATACAACTCTTCTTTAAATCCATTAAGGAATGTAGTTTTGTTTATCCATTTGCCAGATTTCATAAAAATGCAGCAATTGTTAACATGATTTGGAGAGACTTAAGCATCGCTATGAGTGAGAAAAATTCATCGTAGTCAACACCTTGAACTTTGTCAAAAACCTTTTTCGACAAGTCTAGCTTTGTAGATAGTAAGACTACTATCAGCGTCCGTCTTCCTCTTGAAGATCCATTTATTTTCTATGGCTTGCTGATCATCGGGCAAATCCATCAAAGTCCATACTTTGTTCTCATGCATGGATCATATCTCAGATTTCATGGCCTCAAACCATTTCGCGGAATCTGGGCTCATCATCGCTTCCTCATAGTTCGCAAGTTCGTCATGGTCTAGTAACATGACTTCCAGAACAGGATTACCGTACCACTTTGGTGCGGATCTCACTCTGGTTTACCTACGAGATTCGGTAGTAACTTGATCTGAAGTTACATGATCATCATCATTAGCTTCCTCACTAATTGGTGTAGTAGTCACAAGAACAGATTTTTGTGATGAACTACTTTCCAATAAGGGAGAAGGTACAATTACCTTATCAAGTTTTCTACTTTCCTCCCACTCACTTCTTTCGAGAGAAACTCCTTCTCTAGAAAGGATCCATTCTTAGCAACGAATGTCTTGCCTTCGGATCTGTGATAGAAGGTGTACCCAACAGTCTCCTTTGGGTATCCTATGAAGACATATTTCTCCGATTTGGGTTTGAGCTTATCAGGATGAAACTTTTTCACATAAGCATCACAACCCAAAACTTTAAGAAACGACAACTTTGGTTTCTTGCCAAACCATAATTCAGATTGTGTCGTCTCAACGGATTTAGATGGTGCCCTTTTTAACGTGAATGCAGCTGTCTCTAATGCATAACCCCAAAACGACAGTGGTAGATCGGTAAGAGACATCATAGATCGCACCATATCTAATAAAGTACGGTTATGACATTCGGACACACCATTATGCTGTGGTGTTCCAGGTGGCATGAGTTTGTGAAACTATTCCACATTGTTTTAATTGAAGACCAAACTCGTAACTCAAATATTTTACTTCTGCGATCATATCGTAGAAACTTTCATTTTTGTTACGATGATTCTCCACTTCACTCTGAAATTCTTTGAATTTTTCAACTATTTCAGACTTGTGTTTCATTAAGTAGATATACCCATATCTGCTCAAATCATCTGTGAAGATCAGAAAATAATGATACTTGTCGCGAGCCTCAATATTCATCGGACCACATACATCAGTATGTATGATTTCGAACAAATCTGTTGCTCGCTTCATTGTTCCGAAGAACAGAGTCTTGGTCATCTTGCCCATGAGGCATGGTTCGCAAGCATCAACTGATTCATAATCAAGTGATTCTAAAAGCCCATCAGCATGGAGTTTCTTCATGCGCTTTACACCAATATGACCTAAACGGCAGTGCCACAAATAAGTTGCACTATCATTATTAACTTTGCATCTTTTGGTTCAATATTATGATTATGTGTATCACTACGATCGAGATCCAATGAACTATTTTCATTGGGTGTGTAACCATATAAGGTTTTATTCATGTAAACAGAACAACAATTTATTCTCTTACTTAAATGAATAACCATATTACAATAAACATGATCAAATCATATTCATGCTCAACGCAAACACCAAATAACACTTATTTAGGTTCAACACTAATCCCGAAATTATAGGGAGTGTGCGATGATGATCATATCAATCTTGGAACTACTTCCAACACACATCGTCACTTCACCCTTAACTAGTCTCTGTTTATTCTACAACTCCCGTTTCGAGTTACTAATCTTAGCAACTGAACCAGTATCAAATGCCGAGGGGTTGCTATAAACACTAGTAAAGTACACATCAATAACACGTATATCCAGTATACCTTTGTTTACCTTGCCATCCTTCTTATCCGCCAAATACTTGGGGCAGTTCCACTTCCAGTGACCAGTCCCTTTGCAGTAGAAGCACTTAGTCTCAGGCTTAGGATCAGACTTGGGCTTCTTCACTTGAGCATCAACTTGCTTGCCGTTCTTCTTGAAGTTCCCCTTCTTCCCTTTGCCCTTCTCTTGAAACTAGTGGTCTTGTCAACCATCAACACTTGATGTTTTTCTTGATTTCTACCTTCGTTGATTTCAGCATCACGAAGATCTTGGGAGTTGTTTCCGTTATCCCTTGCATATTATAGTTCATCATGAAGTTCTACTAACTTGGTGATGGTGACTAGAGAATTCTGTCAATCACTATCTTATCTGGAAGATTAACTCCCACTTGATTCAAGCGATTGTAGTACCTAGACAATCTGAGCACATGCTCACTAGTTGAGCGATTCTCCTCCATCTTTTAGCTATAGAACTTGTTGGAGACTTCATATTTCTCAACTCGGGTATTTGCTTGAAATATTAACTTCAACTCCTGGAACATCTCATATGGTCCATGACGTTCAAAACGTCTTTGAAGTCCCGATTCTAAGCCATTAAGCATGGTGCACTAAACTATCAAGTAGTCATCATATTGAGCTAGCCAAACGTTCATAACGTCTGCATCTGCTCCTGCAATAGGTCTGTCACCTAGCGGTGCATCAAGGACATAATTCTTCTGTGCAGCAATGAGGATAAACCTCAGATCACGGATCCAATCCGCATCATTGCTACTAACATCTTTCAACACAATTTTCTCTAGGAACATATCAAAATAAACACAGGGAAGCAACAATGCGAGCTATTGATCTACAACATAATTTGCAAAATACCACCAGGACTAAGTTCATGATAAATTTAAAGTTCAATTAATCATATTACTTAAGAACTCCCACTTAGAAAGACATCCCTCTAATCTTCTAAGTGATCACGTGATCCAAATCAACTAAACCATGTCCGATCATCACGTGAGATGGAGTAGTTTCAATGGTGAACATCACTATGTTGATCATATCTACTATATGATTCACGCTCGACATTTCGGTCTCCGTGTTCCGAGGCCATATCTGTATATGCTTGGCTCGTCAAGTATAACCTGAGTATTCCGCGTGTGCAACTGTTTTGCAGCCGTTGTATTTGAACGTAGAGCCTATCACACCCGATCATCACGTGGTGTCTCAGCACGAAGAACTTTCGCAACGGTGCATACTCAGGGAGAACACTTCTTGATAATTAGTGAGAGATCATCTTAAAATGCTACCGTCAATCGAAGCAAGATAAGATGCATAAAAGATAAACATCACATGCAATCAATATAAGTGATATGATATGGCCATCATCATCTTGTGCTTGTGATCTCCATCTCCGAAGCACCGTCATGATCACCATCGTCACCGGCGCGACACCTTGATCTCCATCGTAGCATCGTTGTCGTCTCGCCAATCTTATGCTTCCATGACTATCGCTACCGCTTAGTGATAAAGTAAAGCATTACAGCGCGATTGCATTGCATACAATAAAGCGACAACCATATGGCTCCTGCCAGTTGCCGATAACTCGGTTACAAAACATGATCATCTCATACAATAACATTCAGCATCATGTCTTGACCATATCACATCACAACATGCCCTGCAAAAACAAGTTAGACGTCTTCTACTTTGTTGTTGCAAGTTTTACGTGGCTGCTACAGGCTTAAGCAAGAACCAATCTTACCTACGCATCAAAACCACAACGATAGTTTGTCAAGTTAGTGCTATTTTAACCTTCGCAAGGACCGGACGTAGCCACACTCAGTTCAACTAAAGTTGGAGAAACTGTCACCCGCAAGCCACCTATGTGCAAAGCACGTCGGGAGAACCGGTCTCGCGTAAGCGTACGCGTAATGTCGGTCCGGGCCGCTTCGTCCAACAATACCGCCGAACCAAAGTATGACATGCTGGTAAGCAGTATGACTTATATCGCCCACAACTCACTTGTGTTCTACTCGTGCATATAACATCAACACATAAAACCTAGGCTCTGATACCACTGTTGGGTAACGTAGTAATTTCAAAAAAATTCCTACGCACACGCAAGATCATGGTGATGCATAGCAACGAGAGGGGAGAGTGTTGTCTACGTACCCTCGTAGACCGATAGCGGAAGCGTTATGACAACACGGTTGATGTAGTCGTATGTCTTCACGGCCCGACCGATCAAGCACCGAAACTACGACACCTCCGAGTTCTAGCACACGTTCAGCTCGATGACGATCCCCGGACTCCGATCCAGCAAAGTGTCGGGGAAGAGTTCCGTCAGCACGACGGCGTGGTGACGATCTTGATGTACTAATGTCGCAGGGCTTCGCCTAAGCACCGCTACAATATTATCGAGGACTATGGTGGCAGGGGGCGCCGCACACGGCTAAGAATATGATCACGTGGATCAACTTGTGTGTCTATGGGGTGCCCCTGCCTCCGTATATAAAGGATCAAGGGGGGGTTGCGGCCGGCCTAGGAGAGGCGCGCCAGGAGGAGTCCTACTCCCTCTAGGAGTAGGATCCCCCCCAATCCTAGTTGGAATAAGATTCGCGGAGGGGGGAAAAGAGAGAGGGGGGCCGGCCCCCTCTCCTTGTCCTATTCGGACCAAGGGAGGGGAGGGGCGCGCGGCCCATCTTGGGCTGCCCCTTCTCTTTTCCACTAAGGCCCACTAAGGCCCATATAGCTCCCGGGGGGTTCCGGTAACCTCCCGGTACTCCGGTAAAATCCCGATTTCACCCGGAACACTTCCGATATCCAAACATAGGCTTCCAATATATCAATCTTTATGTCTCGACCATTTCGAGACTCCTCATCATGTCCGTGATCACATCCGGGACTCCGAACAACCTTCGGTACATCAAAACGTATAAACTCATAATATAACTGTCATCGAAACCTTAAGCGTGCGGACCCTACGGGTTCGAGAACAATGTAGACATGACCGAGACACGTCTCCGGTAGATAACCAATAGCGGGACCTGGATGCCCATATTGGCTCCTACATATTCTACGAAGATCTTTATCGGTCAGACCACATAACAACATACGTTGTTCCCTTTGTCATCGGTATGTTACTTGCCCGAGATTCGATCGTCGGTATCCAATATCTAGTTCAATCTCGTTACCGGCAAGTCTCTTTACTCGTTCCGTAATACATCATCTCGCAACTAACTCATTAGTTGCATTGCTTGCAAGGCTTAAGTGATGTGCATTACCGAGAGGGCCCAGAGATACCTCTCCGACGATCGGAGTGACAAATCCTAATCTCGAAATACGTCAACCCAACATGTACCTTTGGAGACACCTGTAGAGCTCCTTTATAATCACCCAGTTACATTGTGACGTTTGGTAGCACACAAAGTGTTCCTCCGACAAACGGGAGTTGCATAATCTCATAGTCATAGGAACATGTATAAGTCATGAAGAAAGCAATAGCAACATACTAAACGATCGAGTGCTAAGCTAAAGGAATGGGTCAAGTCAATCACATCATTCTTCTAATGATGTGATCCCTTTAATCAAATAACAACTCTTTTGTTCATGGTTAGGAAACATAACCATCTTCGATTAACGAGCTAGTCAAGTAGAGGCATACTAGTGACACTCTGTTTGTCTATGTATTCACACATGTATTATGTTTCCGGTTAATACAATTCTAGCATGAATAATAAACATTTATCATGATATAAGGAAATAAATAATAACTTTATTATTGCCTCTAGGGCATATTTCCTTCATAAACATTGCTCTTTCATGTTGCAACCCAACAGGAGCACCCCTATTTGTCTGCGTAATACACATATCTGCTCTGCTGCTCTTAGTTTTAACTAGCCAACGCAAGGATGATGCCAACCATCGATGTTAGATTTATTATCCATGTTGAAGTGTAGAGCAACAGCAGGTTAACGCGTTTTATTTGCCCTATGCAATTCTGTTGTTTTATATGCCCTTTCTAGTATTGTACAAACTGATGCAAGCTGATGCATTCCAGGCATAAACAAATTATTCTATAAGATCTCTAAACTGATGCAAACTTAGCAGTAGCAGTAGTATACTTCAGGAAGTTCTGTTCATTATACTAATGCCTCAGCAACAGTATACTAGTGTTGCTATGGTTATCCATACTTCATTATTTTGTTATCCATACTCCTAGCTGCTTGTGTATCTGTTTATTATTCTGTTCATTATTCTTTTCCTACTTGTTTATGCTAGAAGATATTGCTTTCATTGGCAGCCATGATAACATAATTTCCTCTCTTCTACAGGAGCTCTAGGCTGAAGAAGTTCGAAGAAGGGAACACTTCATCTTTGTAGCTAGTTTTATCTTCCTGGGTATTTTATGTTCCTGGGTGTTTACTTCATAGATGTTCCTGGGTGTTCCTGGGTGTTTACTTCAGAGATGTTTCTGGATGTTCCTGGGTGTTTACACTTCCTGGGTGTTCTAAATTCCTGGATGATGTGAACTAGCACATGATTGTAATATATATAATATACTCATATTAGTCGCCATTTATGAAAATTTGTGTGATTGAAATATTGGAAATGTTGATTATTTATTGTTTTTTGAGGATCAGATCATTAATTGTTGATACATCAAAATGAAACAAATACTATTTGGGCCCTAAAAAGGCACAAATCAAACAATTCAGGAAAATGAACAAAAACGCTTAAAAATCAATTGTGAAAAGCTGAAGGCCAAGAAAATAAAAAGGCCTAGGCCCAAAAATGAGAAGGCTTAATTGTTGGGCTTGGCCCATCTACCTAGCCAAAATTAATATGAGAAAAAACACAAATAGGCCGAATTGTTGGGCTAGGCCCATGTAGAAAATCGAATTGGATCGGGCTAAATCTTGTGCCACGTTAGATTGCCACGCTGGATGCCTACGTGGCCTGGGGAGGTTGCTAGTGACCAAAACGCCACAGTAGACGTATTTTGGTCATAAACGTCTACGACCATTCCAGAAGAAAGGTCGCTATAGTCAGTTTATGACGGCCAGCTTTTGACCTTATGTTTTTGGTCACAAAAAGGTCACAAATGTAAATTTGTGACCATTCAGTGACCAATAGTGGTGGTCACAAGTTGACATATTTCTTGTAGTGTAGCCTTTCTTTTCCCTTAGGTTTCCGGAGCCCAAGGGTCATCTTTATTAAACCCCCGGGCCAGTGCTCCTCTGAGTGTTGGTCCAACCCAGAGCACCGTGCGGGGCCGTCCCTTGGCAACTTGGGTTACGTTGGCTCCCGTACGCTTAGCTTATCCGGTGTGCCCTGAGAACGAGATATGTGCAGCTCCTATCGGGATTTGTCGGCACAGCGGGTGGTCTTGCTGGACTTGTTTTACCATTGTCGAGGATGTCTTGTAACCGGGATGCCGAGTCTGATCGGATTGTCTTGGGAGAAGGAATATCCTTCGTTGACCGTGAGAGCTTGTGATGGGCTAAGTTGGGACACCCCTGCAGGGATTTGAACTTTCGAAAGCCGTGCCCGCAGTTATGGGCAGATGGGAATTTGTTAATGTCCGGTTGTAGAAAACCTAAAGTTTATCTTAATTAAAATGCATCAACCGCGTGTGTAACCGTGATGGTCTCTTCTCGGCGGAGTCCGGGAAGTGAACACGGTGTTGGAGTACTGCTTGACGTAGGTTGTTCTAGGATCACTTCTTGTTCATAGTTGTTTGACCGTGTTTTTGCCTTCTCTTCTCGCTCTCATTTGCGTATGTCAGACACCATATATGCTAGTCGCTTGCTACAGCTCCACATTCATACCTTTACCTTACCCATAAGCTTAAATGGTCTTGGTCGCGAGAGTGTGAGATTGCTGAGTCCCCGTGACTCACAGATTCTTCCAAAACCAGTTTGCAGGTGCTGATGATACCGTACAGGTGACGCCACCAAGCTCAAGGAGGAGCTCTATGAAGATCTTGTCCTTTGTGTTGTTTCGTTCTAGTCGATCAGTAGTGGAGCCCAGTTGGGGCCGATCGGGGATCTGTGTAGCATTTGGGGTAGTCTTCTTTTTTTTATTTTGGTTCCGTAGTCGGACCTTGAGTGTTTTTGGATGAATGTAATGTTATATTCATGTATTGTGTGAAGTGGCGATTGTAAGCCAACTATGTATCTTTTCCCTTATTGTATTACATGGGTTGTTTGCGAAGATACATAGTATTACCTCACTTGCGATATTGCTTTCAATGCGGTTATGCCTCTAAGTCGTGCGTCGACACGTGGGAGATATAGCCGCATCAAGAGCGTTATAGCGAGGTCCAGGACCTCGTCGCCTTTCTGCCATGGGGTAGGGCGCTGAGGCGCTAGTCAAATGCTGGATTGTTCCATTATCCATTGAAGGATGAATTCCTGTTGCATCTTGAAATATTGTTTATCAATTTATAGGCTTCTTTCAGTTTTGGTTTACAATATTTTGAGTAAGTGTTTTGTTTATTGTTAATTTTATTTTTCAGACATTAATGAAGTTGAAGATGATTCCAATCGTAGTCATGTTTTTTCCCATTTGTTTAGATTTTTATCTAGAATGATAGTTGTGATGGATTGTATGACGAATCTAGATGTTAACTTGGAAGTGTGATGCATAAGTTATTCTGATGACCAAATTTTCTATCAAATAAGAAGTGCGGGAAAGCCGATCCCAAGCCCGGATAAAGGAGGAGGGTGGTGAAACTTGTGATAGGCTTGTCGAGCCAACGTAAAAACTCAGCCACTCTTATGGAGATGAAACCCAAAAGATCTTCGTTGGGGTGTAACCCTCCCAGCGACGCATCACATCGGAACCCGGTTGTGGTGTCAAATGACCAAAGAACTAACCATGGACAGGGCTGCGTGGAAGCTTGCTATCCATGTGCTAAAATCATGAGTTGGTCACGAGAACTCATGGGTTTCACCTCTAGCATACCCAACTTGTTAATATGCGTGGAAAATTGTTGTTATGAGTGATTTCAAGGTAGGATTGCTCACCCTCACAATGTTTCTCCTGTTTGAAGGCATCTTCTATGACTTCATGTTGATATATAGGTAGCTCGAATGTTGATGGGAAATTTTTTATCCGAGTCTTATTGGTCGGGCACTTTGCAGTTAACACCTAATAAGGCACAAAGAAATGATGATAGTTGTGGCGATTTGGGTATAAAAAGATATTGTCATTTTTAAGAACATGCCCTTATGATGTGGGGATACCTAGACCAAAGAGCACAGTGATTTCATATCCGGAGTTTTTATTCTTGATCCTCAGTAACTATATTTTGAGCGCCAATCTCTCAACTAAACGCTTGTGAGTAGTATTACTACAAGATACTTCACCTGTTCACAACAACACAAAAGAACAAAAGCTATAGAACTTTGCAAGCGAAACAACATTAATTAATCAATGGTTCATACTTGAGCCTAACAAAACTAGCAAAACAACATGATTTTTATTTTCTACGCCAAAACTCATGTTCTCCGGCATCTATTTAAAAATTGAATCCAAGCAGCCCTGGAAGATTCATCCACCAAGATCTGTGCCATCCAACTCCAATCCAAGGGCCCACGTTGAGTTTTTTCTTAAAAAATCCACAAAAAGTCGTCCCTTTTCTATCCTGGTCGCTCCCACATATTCCCCACCCCTTCCTCTTCGGTCGCGGTGAAGACGACAACGATAGTTAGCCGGCCAGCCAGCCGTGCTTGGTCTGAGAGCCACCAGGGCCCCACGCCTCCCGTGCCCCTACCCCTCCACCTGCCCCGCCACCTAGGCGCCCTCCCTCTTCGGGCTCGTGCGCCATGCCCCGCTCCTCACCGTCGCCAGCCCCGCGCCGTCGTCGCTCGCCGCCCTCTCGCTCCTCGCGTCCGCGCGGCCCGTCTCCGCGGCATGGGGCTCGGCCATGTGCCCCGCCGGCGAACACCCCCGGCCCAGCACCAGGGGTGAGTCAGGGCCTCTGTCACTTATATCCCGAGATTGCGGAGCATTTTCTTCAATTGTGGATTTTTTGCTTCCTCTTATGAATGCAAAATGTTTTGCATCGATTTGGGGGTGGTTATTTAGGGGCATGGAATTAGGTTAAGGTTTCCTAATCATGGACATGTGTTGTCATTTGATAACGGGATCGCATCATTAGAAGAATGATGTGATGGACAAGACCCATCCGTTAGCTTAGCATATTGATTGTTCAGTTTATTGCTATTACTTTCTTCATGTCAATACATATTCCTTCGACTATGAGATTATGCATCCGGATACCGGAGGAATACCTTGTATGCTATCAAACGTCACAACGTAACTGGGTGATCATAAAGATGCTCTATAGGTATCTCCGAAGGTGTTTGTTGAGTTGGCATAGATCAAGATTAGGTTTTGTCACTCTGAGTATCGGAGAGGTGTCTCTAGGGCCCTCTCGGTAATACACATCATAAGAAGCCTTGCAAGCAAAGTGACTAATGAGTTAGTTACGAGATGATGTATTACAGAACGAGTAAAGAGACTTGCCAGTAACGAGGATTGAACTAGGTATGAAGATACCGACGATCGAATCTTGGACAAGTAACATACCGATGGACAAAGAGAATTACGTATGTTGTCATAACGGTTCGACCGATAAAGATCTTCATAGAATATGTAGGAGCCAATATTGTCTTCCAGGTTCCACTATTGGTTATTGACCGGAGAGGTGTCTCGGTCATGTTTACATAGTTCTCGAACTCGTAGGGTCTGCACGCTTAACGTTCGTTGACGATATAGCTAGTGTTATATGAGTTATATGATTTGGTGACCGAATGTTGTTCGGAGTCCCGGATGAGATCACGGACATGACGAGGAGTCTCGAAATGGTCGAGAGATAAAGATTGATATATAGGATGATGGTATTCGGACACCAAAAGAGTTTTGGGATGCACCGGGTAGTGATCGGGTCACCGGAAGGGGTTCCGGACACCCCCCGGTAGGTGTATGGGCTTAATGGGCCAAGGAGGGAACAGACCAGCCCACAGGGGGCTGGTACGCCCCTCTCCCTGGCCAGCCAGCCCTAGGGAAGAAAAGGGGGGAGGGCTAGCCCCTCCTGCCTTCCCCTTCTCATGGGAGAAAGGAAAAAGGGGGAGGGGGGCGCTGAAGGAAATATGCCCTAGAGGCAATAATAAAGTTATTATTTATTTCCTTATTTCATGATAAATGTTTATTATTCATGCTAGAATTGTATTAACCAGAAACATAATACATGTGTGAATACATAGACAAACAGAGTGTCACTAGTATGCCTCTACTTGACTAGCTCGTTAATCAAAGATGGTTATGTTTCCTGACCATGGACAAAGAGTTGTTATTTGATCAACGGGATCACATCATTAGGTGAATGATCTGACTGACTTGACCCATTCTGTTAGCTTAGCACTTGATCGTTTAGTATGTTGCTATTGCTTTCTTCATGACTTATACATGTTCCTATGACTATGAGATTATGCAACTCCCGTTTGCCGGAGGAACACTTTGTGTGCTACCAAACGTCACAACGTAACTGGGTGATTATAAAGGTGCTCTGCAGGTGTCTCCAAAGGTACATGTTGGCTTGGCATATTTTGAGATTAGGATTTGTCACTCCGATTGTCGGAGAGGTATCTCTGGGCCCTCTCGGTAATACACATCACATAAGCCTTGCAAGCATTGCAACTAATGAGTTAGTTGTGATATGATGTATTACGGAACGAGTAAAGAGACTTGCCAGTAACGAGATTGAACTAGGTATTGAGATACCGACGATCGAATCTCGGGCAAGTAACATATCGATGACAAAGGGAACAACGTATGTTGTTATGCGGTCTGACCGATAAAGATCTTCGTAGAATATGTAGGAACCAATATAAGCATCCAGGTTCCGCTATTGGTTATTGATCGGAGACGTGTCTCGGTCATGTCTACATTGTTCTCGAACCGTAGGGTCCGCACGCTTAACGTTACGATGACAGTTTCATTATGAGTTTATGTATTTTGATGTACCGAAGGTTGTTCGGAGTCCCGGATGTGATCATGGACATGAAGAGGAGTCTCGAAATGGTCGAGACATAAAGATTGATATATTGGAAGCCTATATTTGGATATCGGAATCGTTCCGGGTGAAATCGGGATTTTACCGGAGTACCGGGGGGTTACCGGAACCCCCCCGGGGGTTATGTTGGGGAACGTAGCATAAATTCAAAATTTTCCTACGTGTCACCAAGATCAATCTATGGAGTCATCTAGCAACGAGGGAGGATTGGATCTACATACCCTTGTAGATCGCGCGCGGAAGCGTTCAAGAGAACGGGGTTGATGGAGTCGTACTCGTCATGATTCAAATCACCGATGATCCTAGCGCCGAACGGACGGCACCTCCGCGTTCAACACACGTACGGAACGGAGACGTCTCCCATGCCTTGATCCAGCAAGGAGAGAGGGAGAGGTTGATGGAGATCCAGCAGCACGACGGCGTGGTGGAAGTAGCGGGATTCCAACAGGGCTTCGCTAAGCGCTGCGGGAGGAGGTAGATGTGTCACGGGAGGGAGAGGGAGGCGCCAGGCCTTAGATTGGTTTGCTCCTCCTTTTTCCCCACTATATATAGGGCCAAGGGAGAGGGGGAGGCGCAGCCCTTGCCCCTTCCTCCAAGGAAGGGTGCGGCCAAGGGTGGGGAGGAGTCCATCCTCCCCAAGGCACCTCGGAGGTGCCTTCCCCTTGTAGGACTCTCCCCTTTTTTTTTCTCTCTTGGCGCATGGGCCTCTTGGGGCTGGTGCCCTTGGCCCATATAGGCCAAGGCACACCCCCTACAGCCCAAGTGGCCCCCCGGGGCAGGTGGCCCCACCCGGTGGACCCCTGGGACCCTTCCGGTGGTCCCGGTACAATACCGGTGACCCCGAAACTTGTCCCAATCCCGGTACAATTCTTTACCTCCGGACCATTCCGGAACTCCTCGTGATGTCCGGGATCTCATCCGGGACTCCGAACAACATTCGGGTTACCGCATACTAATATCTCTACAACCCTAGCGTCACCGAACCTTAAGTGTGTAGACCCTACGGGTTCGGGAGACATGCAGACATGACCGAGACGTTCTCCGGTCAATAACCAACAGCGGGATCTGGATACCCATGTTGGCTCCCACATGTTCCACGATGATCTCATCGGATGAACCACGATGTCAAGGACTTAATCAATCCCGTATACAATTCCCTTTGTCTAGCGGTATTGTACTTTGCCCGAGATTCGATCGTCGGTATACCGATACCTTGTTCAATCTCGTTACCGGCAAGTCTCTTTACTCGTTCCGTAACACATCATCCCGTGATCAACTCTTTGGTCACATTGCGCATATGATGATGTCCTACCGAGTGGGCCCAGAGATACCTCTCCGTTTACACGGAGTGACAAATCCCAGTCTCGATTCGTGCCAACCCAACAGATACTTTCGGAGATACCTGTAATGCACCTTTATAGTCACCCAGTTACGTTGTGACGTTTGATACACCCAAAGCACTCCTACGGTATCCGGGAGTTGCACAATCTCATGGTCTAAGGAAATGATACTTGACATTAGAAAAGCTTTAGCATACGAACTGTACGATCTTTGTGCCATGCTTAGGATTGGGTCTTGTCCATCACATCATTCTCCTAATGATGTGATCCCGTTATCAACGACATCCAATGTCCATGGTTAGGAAACCGTAACCATCTATTGATCAACGAGCTAGTCAACTAGAGGCTTACTAGGGACATATTATGGTCTATGTATTCACACGTGTATTACGATTTCCGGATAATACAGTTATAGCATGAATAAAGACAATTATCATGAACAAGGAAATATAATAATAAATAATTTATTATTGCCTCTAGGGCATATTTCCAACAGTCTCCCACTTGCACTAGAGTCAATAATCTAGTTCACATCGCCATGTAATTAACACTCACAGGTCACATCGCCATGTGACTATCACCCAAGAGTTTTACTAGAGTCGGTAGTCTAGTTCACATCACTATGTGATTAACACTCAATGAGTTTTAGGTTTGATCATGTTGCTTGTGAGAGAGGTTTTAGTCAACGGGTCTGAACCTTTCAGATCCGTGTGTGCTTTACAAATCTCTATGTCATCTCCTAGATGTAGCTACCACGCTCTATTTGGAGCTTATTCCAAATAACTGTTCTACTTGGAGCTATTCTAAATTGTTGCTCTATTATATGCATCTGGTATCTCTACTCAGAGCTATCCGGATAGGTGTTAAGCTTGCATCGACGTAACCCTTTACGACGAACTCTTTTTACCACCTCCATAACCGAGAAACTTCCTTAGTCCACTAGTTACTAAGGATAACTTTGACCGTTGTCCTGTGATCCATTCATGGATCACTCTTGTACCCCTTGACTGACTCATGGCAAGGCACACTTCAGGTGCGGTACACAGCATAGCATACTGTAGAGCCTATGTCTTAAGCATAGGGGACGACCTTCGTCCTTTCTCTCTATTCTGCTGTGGTCGAGCTTTAAGTCTTAACTTCATACCTTATAACTCAGGCAAGAACTCCTTCTTTGACTGATCCATCTTGAACATCTTCAAGATCACGTCAAGGTATGTGCTCATTTGAAAGTTCCATTAAGCGTTTTGATCTTATCCTTATAGATCTTGATGCTCAATGCTCAAGTAGCTTAATCCAGGCTTTCCATTGAAAAACACTTTCCCAATAACCCTATATGCTTTCCAGAAATTCTACATCATTTCTGATCAACAATATGTCAACAACATATACTCATCAAAAATTCTATAGTGCTGCCACTCACTTCTTTGGAAATACAAGTTTCTCATAAACTTTGTATACACCCAAAATCTTTGATCATCATCAAAGCATACATTCCAACTCCGAGATGCTTACTCCAGTCCTTAGAAGGATTGCTAGAGCTTTGCATACCTATCAGCATCTTTTAGGATTGACAAAACCTTTCGGTTTGTATCACATACAACCTTTCCTCAAAAACCGTCGAGGAAACAATGTTTTGACATCCTATCTGCAAGATTTCATAAATAATGCAGTAATTGCTAATATAATTCCAACAGACTCTTAGCATCGCTACGAGTGAGAAAGTCTCATCGTAGTCAACTCTTTGAACTTGTCGGAAAACATCTTAACGACAAGTCGAGCTTTCTTAATGGTGACATTTACCATCATTGTCCGTCTTCCTTTTAAAATCCATCTGTACTCAACAGCCTTACGACCATCAAGTAGTTCTTCCAAAGTCTACACTTTGTTTTCATATATGGATCCTCTCTCGGATTATATGGCCTCGAGCCATTTATCGGAATCCGGGCCCACCATCGCTTCTCCATAGCTCGTAGGTTCATTGTTGTCTAGCAACATGACTTCCAAGACAGGATCACGTACCACTCTGAAGTAGTACTCATCCTTGTCATCCTACGAGGTTTGGGAGTGACTTGATCTGAAGTTTCATGATCACTATCATAAGCTTCCACTTCAATTGGTGTAGGTGCCACAGGAACAACTCTTTGTGCCCTGCTATACACTAGTTGAAGTAACGGTTCAATAACCTCATCAAGTCTCCACCATCCTCCCACTCAATTCTTTCGAGAGAAACTTTTCCTCGAGAAAGGACCTGGTTCTAGAAACAATCCCTTGTTGCTTTCGAATCTGAGACAGGAGGTATACCCAACTGTTTTGGTTGTCCTATGAAGATGCATTTATCCGCTTTGGGTTCGAGCTTATCGGCCTGAAACTTTTCCACATAAGCGTCGCAGTCCCAAACTTTTAAGAAATGACAGCTTAGGTTTCTCTAAACCATAGTTCATACGGTGTCATATCATCGGAATTATGTGGTGCCCTATTTAAAGTGAATGTGGTTGTCTCTAATGCCTAACCCATAAACTACCGTGGTAATTCGATAAGAAACATCATGGTATGCATCATATCCAATAGGGTGCAGTTATGATGTTCGGACACACCATCACACTATGGTGTTCCAGGCTGTATTAGTTGTGAAACAATTTGCACAATGTCTTAATTCTGTGCCAAACTCGTAATTCAGATATTCATCTCTATGATCATATCATAGATCTTTTATCCTCTTGTCACGACGATCTTTCAACTTCACTCTGAAATTACTTGAACCTTTCAATAATTCAGACTCGTGATTCATCAAGTAAATATACTCAACGTCTACTCAAGTCATCTGTGAAGTAAGAACATAACGGTATCCACTACATGCCTCAGCACTCATTGGACTGCACACATCAAAAATGTATTACTTCCAACAAGTTGCTTTCTAGTTCCATTTTACTGAAAACGAGGCTTTCAGTCATCTTGCCCATGTGGTATGATTTGCATGTCTCAAGTGATTCAAAATCAAGCGAGTCCAAACGGTCCATTTGCATGGAGGTTCTTCATGCATATACACCAATAGACATGGTTCGCATGTCTCAAACTTTTCAAAAATGAGTGAGCCCAAAGATCCATCAACATGGAGCTTCTTCATGCGTTTTATACCGATATGACTTACGTGGCAGTGCCACAAGTAGGTGGTACTATCATTACTATCTTTTGGCATGAACATGTGTATCACTACGATCGAGATTCAATAAACCATTCATTTTAGGTGTAAGACCATTGAAGGTATTATTCAAATAAACAGAGTAACCATTATTCTCCTTAAATGAATAACCGTATTGCGATAGACATAATCTAGTCATGTCTATGCTCAACGCAAACACCAATCTCGATGGTAGAGGGAGCGTGCGATGCTTGATCATATCAACATTGGAAACACTTCCAACACATATCGTCAGCTCACCTTTAGCTAGTCTCCGTTTATTCCGTAGCTTTTATTTCGAGTTACTAACACTTAGCAACCGAACCGGTATCTAATACCCTGGTGCTACTAGGAGTACTAGTAAAGTACACATCAACACAATGTATATCCAATATACTTCTATCGACCTTGCCAGCCTTCTAATCTACCAAGTGTCTAGGGTAATTCTGCTCCAGCGGCTGTTCCCCTTATTACAGAAGCACTCAGTCTCGGGTTTGGGTTCAACCTTGGGTTTCTTCACTAGAGCAGCAGCTGAATTGCCGTTTCATGAAGTATCCCTTTGTTCCCTTGCCCTTCTTGAAACTAGTGGTTTCACTAACCATCAACAATTGATGCTCCTTCTTGATTTCTACTTTCGTGGTGTCAAACATCGCGAATATCTCAAGGATCATCATATATGTCCCTGATATATTATAGTTCATCACGAAGCTCTAGCAGCTTGGTGGTAATGACTTCGGAGAAACATCACTATATTATCTGGAAGATCAACTCCCACTTGATTCAAATGATTGTTGTACTCAGACAATCCGAGCACAAGTTCAACAATTGAGCTTTTCTCCCTTAGTTTGCAGGCTAAGAAAATCGTCGGAGGTCTTATACCTCTTGACGTGGGCACGAGCATGCAATCCCAATTTCAGCCCTCAAAACATCTCATGTGTTTCGTGATCTTTCAAAAACGTCTTTGGTGCCTCAACTCTAAACCGTTTAACTGAACTATCATGTAGTTATCAAAACGTGTATGTCAGATGTTCGCAACATCCACAGACAACGTTCGAGGTTCAGCACACTGAGCGGTGCATTAAGGACATAAGCCTTCTAAGAAGCAATGAGGACAATCCTCAGTCTACGGACCTAGTCCGCATAATTGCTACTATCAACTTTCAACTAATTTTTCTCTAGGAACATATCTAAACAGTAGAACTGAAACGCGAGCTACGACATAATTTGCAAAATCCTTTTTGACTATGTTCAGGATAATTAAGTTCATCGTATGAACTCCCACTCAGATAGACATCCCTCTAGTCATCTAAGTGATTACATGATCCGAGTCAACTAGGCCGTGTCCGATCATCACGTGAGACGGACTAGTCATCATCGGTGAACATCTTCGTGTTGATCGTATCTTCTATACGACTCATGCTCGACCTTTCGGTCTTCTGTGTTCCGAGGCCATGTCTATGCACATGCTAGGCTCGTCAAGTTAACCCTAAGTGTTTTTGCTGTGTAAATCTGTCTTACACCCGTTGTATGTGAACGTAAGGATCTATCACACCCGATCATCACGTGGTGCTTCGAAACGACGAACTGTAGCAACGGTGCACAGTTAGGGGAGAACACTTCTTGAAATTTTAATGAGGGATCATCTTATTTACTACCGTCGTTCTAAGCAAATAAGATGTATAAACATGATAAACATCACATGCAATCAAATAATAGTGACATGATATGGCCAATATCATATAGCTCCTTTGATCTCCATCTTGGGGCTCCATGATCATCTTGTCACCGGTATGACACCATGATCTCCATCATCATGATCTCCATCATCGTGTCTTCTTGAAGTTGTCTCGTCATTGACATGCAAGTCGTGATTCCGTTGACAAGAACATGATCAATCTCATACATCACATATATCATTCATCACATCCTTTTGGCCATATCACATCACATAGCATACCCTGCAAAAACAAGTTAGACGTCCTCTAATTGTTGTTTGCATGTTTTACGTGGCTGCTATGGGTTTCTAGCAAGAACGTTTCTTACCTACGCAAAACCACAACGTGATATGCCAATTGCTATTTACCCTTCATAAGGACCCTTTTCATCGAATCCGATCCGACTAAAGTAGAAGAGACAGACACCCGCTAGCCACCTTATGCAACTAGTGCATGTTTGTCGGTGGAACCGGTCTCACGTAAGAGTACGTGTAAGGTTGGTCCGGGCCGCTTCATCCCACGATGCCGCCGAATCAAGATAAGATTAGTAACGGCAAGCATATTGAACAAAATCAACGCCCACAACTACTTTGTGTTCTACTCGTGCATAGAATCTATGCAATAGACCTAGCTCATGATGCCACTGTTGGGGAACGTAGCATAAATTCAAAATTTTCCTACGTGTCACCAAGATCAATCTATGGAGTCATCTAGCAACGAGGGAGGATTGGATCTACATACCCTTGTAGATCGCGCGCGGAAGCGTTCAAGAGAACGGGGTTGATGGAGTCGTACTCGTCATGATTCAAATCACCGATGATCCTAACGCCGAACGGACGGCACCTCCGCGTTCAACACACGTACGGAACGGAGACGTCTCCCATGCCTTGATCCAGCAAGGAGAGAGGGAGAGGTTGATGGAGATCCAGCAGCACGACGGCGTGGTGGAAGTAGCGGGATTCCAACAGGGCTTCGCTAAGCGCTGCGGGAGGAGGTAGATGTGTCACGGGAGGGAGAGGGAGGCGCCAGGCCTTAGATTGGTTTGCTCCTCCTTTTTCCCCACTATATATAGGGCCAAGGGAGAGGGGGAGGCGCAGCCCTTGCCCCTTCCTCCAAGGAAGGGTGCGGCCAAGGGTGGGGAGGAGTCCATCCTCCCCAAGGCACCTCGGAGGTGCCTTCCCCTTGTAGGACTCTCCCCTTTTTTTTCTCTCTTGGCGCATGGGCCTCTTGGGGCTGGTGCCCTTGGCCCATATAGGCCAAGGCACACCCCCTACATCCCATGTGGCCCCCGGGGCAGGTGGCCCCACCCGGTGGACCCCTGGGACCCTTCCGGTGGTCCCGGTACAATACCGGTGACCCCGAAACTTGTCCCGATGGCCGAAATAGCACTTCCTATATATAATTCTTTACCTCCGGACCATTCCGGAACTCCTCGTGATGTCCGGGATCTCATCCGGGACTCCGAACAACATTCGGGTTACCGCATACTAATATCTCTACAACCCTAGCGTCACCGAACCTTAAGTGTGTAGACCCTACGGGTTCGGGAGACATGCAGACATGACCGAGACGTTCTCCGGTCAATAACCAACAGCGGGATCTGGATACCCATGTTGGCTCCCACATGTTCCACGATGATCTCATCGGATGAACCACAATGTCAAGGACTTAATCAATCCCGTATACAATTCCCTTTGTCTAGCGGTATTGTACTTTGCCCGAGATTCGATTGTCGGTATACCGATACCTTGTTCAATCTCGTTACCGGCAAGTCTCTTTACTCGTTCCGTAACACATCATCCCGTGATCAACTCTTTGGTCACATTGCGCATATGATGATGTCCTACCGAGTGGGCCCAGAGATACCTCTCCGTTTACACGGAGTGACAAATTCCAGTCGCGATTCGTGCCAACCCAACAGATACTTTCGGAGATACCTGTAATGCACCTTTATAGTCACCCAGTTACGTTGTGACGTTTGATACACCCAAAGCACTCCTACGGTATCCGGGAGTTGCACAATCTCATGGTCTAAGGAAATGATACTTGACATTAGAAAAGCTTTAGCATACGAACTGTACGATCTTTGTGCCATGCTTAGGATTGGGTCTTGTCCATCACATCATTCTCCTAATGATGTGATCCCATTATCAACGACATCCAATGTCCATGGTTAGGAAACCGTAACCATCTATTGATCAACGAGCTAGTCAACTAGAGGCTTACTAGGGACATATTATGGTCTATGTATTCACACGTGTATTACGATTTCCGGATAATACAGTTATAGCATGAACAAAGACAATTATCATGAACAAGGAAATATAATAATAACTAATTTATTATTGCCTCTAGGGCATATTTCCAACAGGTTATTGGGCCTACATGGGCCCTAAAGGGAGAAGAGGAAAGGAGGCAAGAGGTGGCCGCGCGCCCCTCCCCTCCCTAGTCCGAATAGGACAAGGAGAGGGGGGCGGCGCCCCCCTTTCCTTTCCCTCCTCCTCCTCTTTCCCCCCTTCTCCTTCTCCTTCTCCAACTAGGAAAGAAGGGAGTCCTACTCCCACCGGGAGTAGGACTCCCCCTTGGCGCGCCCCTCCTTGGCCGGCCGTCCCCTCCCCTTGGCTCCTTTATATACGGGGGCAGGGGGGCACCCTAGAACACACAAGTTGATCTTCGTGATCGTTCCTTAGCCATGTGCGGTGCCCCCCTCCACGATATTACACCTCGGTCATATTGTAGCGGTGCTTAGGCCAAGCCCTGCGACGGTTGAACATCAAGATCGTCACCACGCCGTCGTGCTGACAGAACTCCTCCCCGAAGCTTTGCTGGATCGGAGCCCGGGGAGCGTCATCGAGCTGAACGTGTGCCAAGAACTCGGAGGTGCCGGAGTAACGGTGCTTGGATCGGTTGGACCGGGAAGACGTACGACTACTTCCTCTACGTTGCGTCAACGCTTCCGCTTCGGTCTACGAGGGTACGTAGACAACACTCTCCCCTCTCGTTGTTATCCATCACCATGATCTTGCGTGTGCGTAGGAAATTTTTGAAATTACTACGTTCCCCAACAGTGGTATCAGAGCCTAGGTTATATGGTTTGATGTTATATGCACGAGTAGAACACAAGTGAGTTGTGGGCGATATAAGTCATACTGCTTACCAGCATGTCATACTTTGGTTCGGCGGTATTGTTGGATGAAGCGGCCCGGACCGACATTACGCGTACGCTTATGCGAGACTGGTTCTACCACCGTGCTTTGCACACAGGTGGCTGGCGGGTGTCAGTTTCTCCAACTTTAGTTGAACCGAGTGTGGCTGCGCCCGGTCCTTGCGAAGGTTAAAACAGCACCAACTTGACAAACTATCGTTGTGGTTTTGATGCGTAGGTAAGATTGGTTCTTGCTTAAGCCCGTAGCAGCCACGTAAAACTTGCAACAACAAAGTAGAGGACGTCTAACTTGTTTTTGCAAGGCATGTTGTGATGTGATATGGTCAAGACATGATGCTAAATTTTATTGTATGAGATGATCATGTTTTGTAACCGAGTTATCGGCAACTGGCAGGAGCCATATGGTTGTCGCTTTATTGTATGCAATGCAATCACGCTGTAATGCTTTACTTTATCACTAAGCGGTAGCGATAGTCGTGGAAGCATAAGATTGGCGAGACGACAACGATGCTACGATGGAGATCAAGGTGTCGCGCCGGTGACGATGGTGATCATGACGGTGCTTCGGAGATGGAGATCACAAGCACAAGATGATGATGGCCATATCATATCACTTATATTGATTGCATGTGATGTTTATCTTTCATGCATCTTATTTTGCTTTGATTGACGGTAGCATTATAAGATGATCTCTCACTAAATTTCAAGATAAAAGTGTTCTCCCTGAGTATGCACCATTGCCAAAGTTCGTCGTGCCCAGACACCACGTGATGATCGGGTGTGATAAGCTCTACGTCCATCTACAACGGGTGCAAGCCAGTTTTGCACACGCAGAATACTCAGGTTAAACTTGACGAGCCTAGCATATGCAGATATGGCCTCGGAACACTGAGACCGAAAGGTCGAGCGTGAATCATATAGTAGATATGATCAACATATTGATGTTCACCATTGAAAACTACTCCATCTCACGTGATGATCGGACATGGTTTAGTTGATTTGGATCACATGATCACTTAGATGATTAGAGGGATGTCTATCTAAGTGGGAGTTCTTAAGTAATATGATTAATTGAACTTTAAATTTATCATGAACTTAGTCCTGGTAGTATTAGCATATCTATGTTGTAGATCAATAGCTCGCGTTGTTGCTTCCCTATGTTTGTTTTGATATGTTCCTAGAGAAAAACTATGTTGAAAGATATAGCAATGATGCGGATTGGATCCGTGATATGAGGTTTATCCTCATTGCTGCACAGAAAAATTATGTCCTTGATGCACCGCTAGGTGAAAGACCTATTGCAGGAGCAGATGCAGACATTATGAACGTTTGGCTAGCTCAATATGATGACTACTTGATAGTTTAGTGCACCATGCTTAACGGCTTAGAATCGGGACTTCAAAGACGTTTTGAACGTCATGGACCATATGAGATGTTCCAGGAATTGAAGTTAATATTTCAAGCAAATACCCGAGTTGAGAGATATGAAGTCTCCAACAAGTTCTATAGCTACAAGATGGAGGAGAATCGCTCAAGCAGTGAGCATGTACTCAGATTGTCTGGGTACTACAATCGCTTGAATCAAGTGGGAGTTAATCTTCCAAATAAGATAGTGATTGACAGAATTCTCTAGTCACCATCACCAAGTTAGTAGAACTTCGTGATGAACTATAGTATGCAAGGGATAACGGAAACGATTCCCAAGCTCTTCGTGATGCTAAAATCGACGAAGGTAGAAATCAAGAAAAACATCAAGTGTTGATGGTAGACAAGACCACTAGTTTCAAGAAAAGGGCAAAAGGAAGAAGGGGAACTTCAAGAAGAACGGCAAGCAAGTTGCTGCTCAAGTGAAGAAACCCAAGTCTGGTCCTAAGCCTGAGACAAAGTGCTTCTACTCCAAAGGGATTGGTCACTGGAAGCGGGACTACCCCAAGTATTTGGTGGATAATAAAGGATGGCAAAGTAAACAAAGGTATATTTGATATACATGTTATTGATGTGTACTTTAGTAGTGTTCATAGCAACCCCTCAGTATTTGGTACTAGTTCAGTTGCTAAGATTAGTAACTCGAAACGGGAGTTGCAGAATAAACAGAGACTAGTTAAGGGTGAAGTGACGATGTGTATTGGAAGTGGTTCCAAGATTGATATGATCATCATCGCACACTCCCTATACTTTCGGGATTAATGTTGAACCTAAATAAGTGTTATTTGGTGTTTGCGTTGAGCATAAATATGATTTGATCATGTTTATTGCAATACGGTTATTCATTTAAGTTAGAGAACAATTGTTGTTCTGTTTACATGAATAAAACCTTCTATGGTCATACACACCAACGAAAATGGTTTGCTGGATCTCGATTGTAATGATACACATATTCATAATATTGAAGCCAAAAGATGCAAAGTTAATAATGATAGTGCAACTTGTTTGTGGCACTGCCGTTTAGGTCATATTGGTGTAAAGCGCATGAAGAAACTCCATGCTGATGGGATTTTGGAATCACTTGATTATGAATCACTTGATGCTTGCGAACCATGTCTCTTGGGCAAGATGACTAAAACGCCGTTCTCCGGAACAATGGAGCAAGCAACAGATTTGTTGGAAATCATACATACTGATGTATGTGGTCCGATGAATATCAAGGCTTGCAGCGGGTATCATTATTTTCTGACCTTCACAGATGATTTGAGCAGATATGGGTATATCTACTTGATGAAACATAAGTCTGAAACATTTGAAAAGTTCAAAGAATTTCAGAGTGAAGTGGAAAATCATCGTGACAAGAAAATAAGGTTTCTATGATCTGATCGCGGAGACAAATATTTGAGTTACGAGTTTGGTCTTCAATTAAAACAATGTGGAATAGTTTCACAAATTCGTGCCACCTGGAACACCACAGCATAATGGTGTGTCCGAACACCATAGTCGTACTTTATTAGATATAGTACAATCTATGATGTTTCTTACCGATTTACCACTATCGTTTTGGGGTCATGCATTAGAGACAGATGCATTCACGTTAAATAGGGCACCATCAAAATCCGTTGAGATGACACCTTATGAACTGTGGTTTGGCAAGAAACCAAAGTTGTCGTTTTTTAAAGTTTGGGGTTGCGATGCTTATATGTGAAAAAGTTTCATCCTGATAAGCTCGAACCCAAATCGGAGAAATACGTCTTCATAGGATACCCAAAGGAGACAGTTGGGTACACCTTCTATCACAGATCCGAAGGCAAGATATTCATTGCTGAGAATGGATCCTTTCCAGAGAAGAAGTTTCTCTCGAAAGAAGTGAGTGGGAGGAAAGTAGAAAACTTGATAAGGTAATTGTACCATCTCCCTTATTGGAAAGTAGTTCATCACAGAAATCTGTTCTTATGACTACTACACCAATTAGTGAGGAAGCTAATGATGATGATCATGTAACTTCAGATCAAGTTACTACCGAATCTCGTAGGTAAACCAGAGTGAGATACGCACCAGAGTGGTACGGTAATCCTGTTCTGGAAGTCATGTTACTAGACCATGACGAACTTACGAACTATGAAGAAGCGATGGTGAGCCCAGATTCCACAAAATGGCTTGAAGCCATGAAATCTGAGATGGGATCCATGTATGAGAACAAAGTGTGGACTTTGGTTGACTTGCCCAATGATCGGCAAGCAATTGAGAATAAATGGATCTTCAAGAATAAGACTGACGCTGACAGTAATGTTACTGTCTACAAAAGCTAGAATTGTCGCAAAAGGTTTTCGACAAGTTCAAGGTGTTGACTACGATGAGAGTTTCTCACTCATATCTATGCTTAAGTCTGTCCAAATCATGTTAGCAATTGCCGCATTTTATGAAATCCGGCAAATGGATAAACAAAAACTGCATTCCTTAATGGATTTATTAAAGAAGAGTTGTATACGATGCAACTAGAAGGTTTTGTCGATCCTAAAGGTGTTAACAAAATATGCAAGCTCCAGCGATCCATCTATGGACTGGTGCAAGCATCTCGGAGTTGGAATACACGCTTTGATAAGTTGATCAAAGCATATAGTTTTATACAGACTTGCGATGAAGCCTGTATTTACAAGAAAGTGAGTGGGAGCACTACAGCATTTCTGATAAGTATATGTAAATGACATATTGTTGATCGGAAATAATGTAGAATTATTCTGCAAAGCATAAAGGAGTATTTGAAAGGAGTTTTTCGAAGAAGGACCTCGGTGAAGCTGCTTACATATTGAGCATCAAGATCTATAGAGATAGATCAAAACGCTTGATAAGTTTTTTCAATGAGTACATACCTTGACAAGATTTTGAAGTAGTTCAAAATGGAACAGTCAAAGAAAGAGTTCTTGCCTGTGTTACAAGGTGTGAAATTGAGTAAGACTCAAAGCCCGACCACGGCAGAAGATAGAAAGAGAATGAAAGTCATTCCCTATGCCTCAGCCATAGATTCTATAAAGTATGCCATGTTGTGTACTAGATCTATTGTATACCCTACACTGTGTTAAGCAAGGGAGTACAATAGTGATCTAGGAGTAGATCACTGGACAGCAGTCAAAATTATCCTTAGTGGAATAAGGATATGTTTCTCAATTATGGACGTGACAAAAAGGGTTCGTCGTAAAGGGTTACGTCGATGCAAATTTTGACACTAATCTAGATGACTCTAAGTCTCAATCTGGATACATATTGAAAGTGGGAGCAATTAGCTAAGAGTAGCTCCTTGTAGAGCATTGTTGACATAGAAATTCGCAAAATACTTACGGATCTGAATGTGACAGACCCGTTGACTAAAATTATCTCACAAGCAAAACATGATCACACCTTAGTACTATTTGGGTGTTAATCACATAGCGATGTGAACTAGATTACTGACTCTAGTAAACCCTTTGGGTGTTGATCACATATGATGTGAACTATGGGTGTTAATCACATGGTGATGTGAACTATTGCTGTTAAATCACATGGCGATGTGAACTAGATTATTGACTCTAGTGCAAGTGGGAGACTGAAGGAAATATGCCCTAGAGGCAATAATAAAGTTATTATTTATTTCCTTATTTCATGATAAATGTTTATTATTCATGCTAGAATTGTATTAACCGGAAACATAATACATGTGTGAATACATAGACAAACAGAGTGTCACTAGTATGCCTCTACTTGACTAGCTCGTTAATCAAAGATGGTTATGTTTCCTGACCATGGACAAAGAGTTGTTATTTGATTAACGGGATCACATCATTAGGTGAATGATCTGATTGACTTGACCCATTCCATTAGCTTAGCACTTGATCGTTTAGTATGTTGCTATTGCTTTCTTCATGACTTATACATGTTCCTATGACTATGAGATTATGCAACTCCCGTTTGCCGGAGGAACACTTTGTGTGCTACCAAACGTCACAACGTAACTGGGTGATTATAAAGGTGCTCTGCAGGTGTCT
Organism: Triticum urartu; assembly: GCF_056163025.1. Lineage (NCBI taxonomy): Eukaryota > Viridiplantae > Streptophyta > Magnoliopsida > Poales > Poaceae > Triticum > Triticum urartu. The sequence goes on along the minus strand of NC_141874.1, from coordinate 60,676,990 downwards.
CCAAAGGTACATGTTGGGTTGGCGTATTTCGAGATTAGGATTTGTCACTCCGATTATCGGAGAGGTATCTCTGGGCCCTCTCGGTAATACACATCACATAAGCCTTGCAAGCATTGCAACTAATGAGTTAGTTGTGAGATGATGTATTACGGAACGAGTAAAGAGACTTGCCGGTAACGAGATTGAACTAGGTATTGAGATACCGACGATCGAATCTCGGGCAAGTAACATACCGATGACAAAGGGAACAACGTATGTTGTTATGCGGTCTGACCGATAAAGATCTTTGTAGAATATGTAGGAACCAATATAAGCATCCAGGTTCCGCTATTGGTTATTGACCGGAGACGTGTCTCAGTCATGTCTACATTATTCTCGAACCGTAGGGTCCGCACGCTTAACGTTACGATGACAGTTTCATTATGAGTTTATGTATTTTGATGTACCGAAGGTTGTTCGGAGTCCCGGATGTGATCATGGACATGACGAGGAGTCTCGGAATGGTCGAGACATAAAGATCGATATATTGAAAGCCTATATTTGGATATCGGAATCGTTCCGGGTGAAATCGGGATTTTATCGGAGTACCGGGGGGTTACCGGAACCCCCCCGGGGGTTATTGGGCCTACATGGGCCCTAAAGGTAGAAGAGGAAAGGAGGCAAGAGGTGGCCGCACGCCCCTCCCCTCCCTAGTCCGAATAGGACAAGGAGAGGGTGCGGCGCCCCCCCTTTCCTTTCCCTCTTCCTCCTCTTTCCCCCCTTCTCCTTCTCCAACTAGGAAAGAAGGGAGTCCTACTCCCGGTGGGAGTAGGACTCCCCCTTGGCGCGCCCCTCCTTGGCCGGCCGCCCCCTCCCCTTGGCTCCTTTATATACGGGGGCAGGGGGGCACCCTAGAACACACAAGTTGATCTTCGTGATCGTTCCTTAGCCGTGTGCGGTGCCCCCCTCCACGATATTACACCTCGGTCATATTGTAGCGGTGCTTAGGCGAAGCCCTGCGACGGTTGAACATCAAGATCGTCACCACGCTGTCGTGCTGACAGAACTCCTCCCCGAAGCTTTGCTAGATCGGAGCCCGGGGAGCGTCATCGAGCTGAACGTGTGCCAAGAACTCGGAGGTGCCGGAGTAACGGTGCTTGGATCGGTTGGACCGGGAAGACGTACGACTACTTCCTCTACGTTGCGTCAACGCTTCCGCTTCGGTCTACGAGGGTACGTAGACAACACTCTCCCCTCTCGTTGTTATCCATCACCATGATCTTGCGTGTGCGTAGGAAATTTTTGAAATTACTACGTTCCCCAACAGGCGCCTCCCTCCCTGCCTTTCCCCCGCACCTAAACATGGAAGGGGGGCACCACTTGAGAGGAGACCCCAAGTAGGATTCGGCCTACTTGGGGCGCCCTTCTAGCTGTTCCCTCCTCCCCCATGTATATATATGTGGGAGGGGGGCACCTAGCACATGAGAACATTGTCTTAGCCGTGTGCGGCGCCCCCCTCCATCGTTTATACCCCGGTCATATTTTCATACTGCTTAGGCGAAGCCCTGCGGAGATGGTTTCACCATCACCGTCACCACGTCGTCGTGCTGCCGTAACTCATCTACTACCTCACCGTCTTGTTAACGCGGAGGTGTCGTACCGAGCTGAACATGTCACCGAGCCCTGAGCTGAACATGTCCTTAACGCGGAGGTGTCCTACATTCGGTATTTGATCGGTTGGAGCGCGAAGAAGTTCGACTACATCAACCGTGTTGTTAAACGCTTCCGCTTACGGTCTACGAGGGTACGTAGACACACTGTCCCATCTACTTGCTATGCATCTTCTTGGATAGAACTTGCGTGCGCGTAGATTTTTTTTTGTTTCCATGCAACGTTTCCCAACAGTAGGACTCGAACGACCATTTCCTCCTTGGGGCCGCGTGGGACAAGTTCCGAGTCAACAGATTGGGAGCTGTAGGACTCGGATCCGTTGCCTGCCAAGCCGGAGAAGGTCTGAGATCACCGGACGAAAGCTTGTGGGCGGAGGGGTGTGGGCTGGAGTGGAGTGGAATGCGGTTAGGGTTTCATCCTAAATCTCCACTACTATTAAACAATCAAACAAAAACTTTCTTACGTGCACCCCGCAATTAGACCCACAACACTGTGCAAACCAATCAACACCGCACGATTAGTCCCACATATCTCAATCTAACCGTCATCCTTGATCTAATAAATCTATGGTGTGTACTTAGCAATTTGCAATGGCTAACCATACTCCACCGTCCCATAAGCCTTCCCTCGAACTACCCAGTCCCATGTCTCTGCAATCACGCACCCGCATTTGCAACCCATCCTCCAATCACGCAAGACACGTAGAAAAAAAAGGAAAGGGATCCCCTCCGCACAGACTGCTCCATCTCCGGCGCCCTTGACGGGTGTCTCTTCCGGCCAACCCCTGCTCCACTCTCAACGGGCTAGCGCCGGCCAAAGGTTGTGTTTCGGCTAGAGCGGTTGCCCAGGCGCAGGCGAGCGATGCGGTCAACGGGGGTGGCGGCGGCAGCTCGATGTAGGGAACAGTGATGGCCAAGGCGTGCACTCCGGTGGGGCTGGCATGGATCTGGAGGAAGGCAGCCGGATCGGGTCGACGATGGGCGGCGCCGGCGAGTCGGAGGGATGACGGTGGCGGCTGAGCTCCTCCATGGCCTGCTGCGTTTCCAGGAGATAGAGAAGGACCGAAGGAAGGGAGAGGAGGAAGGGCAGGGGTGCGGCGGCCTCGACGGTGAACATCCGGTGGCGACGGTCTCCGGCGAGAGGCAGTGCACGATGCCGGCGCGAGTCTATGGGGCGGATGCGGCGGCTGCTCGGAGCTGCGGGACATTGGGCATTTTGGATACTTTGGATGGCAAGCCAAAGATTGTGCATATTCGGTATGTATGGATCGCTATCAAACCTGGCCTTACAAAATATTGGCATGATTTATCGTGCTGTTGGCTATATATCTGAAGTATTACGTACCAAACCGATGATTGTTTGTGTTTTCAGGCCACATGCATGATGATTCGGTCAACACACTGGGATCCTAGAGGTAGAACCATAAGAAGAAGACTGATCACGGTAGGCCTTCAAAACCCATTTAGGAGTTATAGGACACACTAGCTATGTTTTGCTTACCAGCTGCTGGAGTTAATTCCAAAAGTCTAGAATCTGAATGCTATACAGTTTTCATCCTCCTGGAAACGACAGCTCCTCGACGCCGGCGTCCACTTCTTGCAAGATTCATATTGGTTCGTCTTGGTTCGAGCCATATAATCCCGTGGATCGACCCAGCGGTGCTGAATCTGAAGCACTGGATAGGGAGACACCCCTTCGTGTATGCCTGGATAGCGACGCACCACCAGAGATAGAGTATTATGACCTGTCCCACGAGTTCGACGTGAAGATGCTGCACCCGGTCAGGGACGACGAGCTGCAGGTGTTCTCGGCGAGATTCAACAAGGTCTTCGGCAAATGCCAGGGCCTGGGCAATGTCTGCTTCCTACATGGCATCTTGACGCGGAATGGGAGGGTATGATATTTTCTGACAAAGACTTGCTATTGGGTTGCCTGTGAATGAATCAATGAAGATGGTATTGTGGCTCAGTTTTGTTTCGTGTATTTCAGCTTTGTGTAGCGATGAGGTTTTCCGAAGGATCCATCAGGGATAGGATGGTTCAACTTAAAGGTGGAAGGCTCCCTTTGTCAAATGTTTTAAGGTATGGTGGATGTCTCCACATTTTAGTACATATTTGATGTTCTGAATACTGAATGTTGGTCGGATTATCATAAGGATGCATTTTTCTGCAGATGCAAATATATCCATTTTTAGATAAGAGTCACCTAAGCATGCAGTTTGCAACTTTCTACCGCCCGCCACTCCTCTGCTCGACCACCGCTGCCGGCACGTTGAGGCCCTCGCCACCAAGCGACATGCTTTCATGTGAGCTAGCTTCTTCAATACATGCTTCTCTGAATTTCTACAAGCTAAATTACTACATGTTTTTTGATTGTTGGCCTGCCAATTGGTATTGGGTTCTTGTATGTTATGATTTGCCCAATCTTCTCTTCCTACACCCATGGATAGGGAAAAAAATAATTAGAAAGCATGAAAGATGCCAATCAATACTTTCTGCTGGATATACCAATTGTTGTAGCTCTTCCTACACCCAAGCGCCACATTCTAAAATCTGAAGGCTCCGGCTCGAATTCTGGTTTGTTCATACGTTGCAATATGTCTGATAATGGGTCTTTGTATTTTCAATCGCCTTGCATTTTCCTCATGATCTGGTGCATGTGCACATAATTTATGACACATCAATTCATATTTTCGTTGAGCTTTGAATTTGCTTCTTTTATAATGGTTGGAGATGTGGTGTAGGAGATCAGCAAAATGGCAAACATGCCAGCGAGCCCCGAGCGCGGTGGCTCGTGCAATATGAAGAAGACCATCCGGACAAAGGGCGGGTACACAAATAGCCAAGAACGCAAGGAGACGTGCAGGTCTGCGTTTCCGAGTTATCTCTTTTAGCACTAGGGATTGAATGGTCTGGAGTTGGTGGTCAGGCGTGCTTGCCTAAAATGTACTTTGGTAGTTGCCAGAGCCATGCTAGCTTCATATGTTGTTCTTGCAGCCTCAACTAGCTAATTTTATTTGAAGGAAATGTTGTTCTATCCTTCCAATTACTCTTATTCATATCTTTTTTTGATCATTCAGAGTCCAAATGTTATGAAAATTTCAGGAATTTTGATTTTATGTTCAGAAAAGCCTACTTTAAAGCTGTGTAAATCCATTATTTCCTTTGAGTTTTCCGTGGAGGTGAGTTGGGAACCTTATTTTTAACTTGGTGGATGCTTTGTTGTAGTGACAGAGAGTTGCCTGAATGTTGTTTTCCTCCGCGTGAAGTGCTTAGAAATCTCAAAGGCGTCAACAAGTCCCGAAGGAAATTGACAAGGTGCAGGCAAGACTGCTGATCTCAAGTTCATTGATGTCCTTTTCTGTCTGAACATTTTCTTATTTGGACTTGCGTCCGGTTTATGGTGTATCAACCGACTTGGCTTAGGATGTATTGTAGTTGGTTTGGTTGCATCAACCAACAAGGCTTATTATGTATTGCAGTTCGTTTGGTACCATCAGCCGACTGGCCAGTTAGAAAACCAGCGGGGAAAACATCTACCGTGAGCTCCCCTCGCATTCAGAGTTTAGAGCTTGACGAGCCATGTTGTGTGAGCTTGTTGATGGTCTGCTATTTTTCACAAAATTGGGACATGTTGGATGGTCAATGTGAGGTTCTCTATGTAAAGAAATTCCTCATTTGTCCATTCTGATAGTATGATGGATTTTATTGATAAAGACCTACAGTTTCTTTAGTAAGTTTGGGTTAGGAGTTCCTTATATATGCCCCAAGAAAGTATGTAGGGAAATCATGATATGCTTTTTTTGCAGTGCCAACACTAAAAATGTAAAGTGTGTCATGCATGACTTTTATATGTGTTTTAGGATTTGGACGATAGCTCTATAAAAAAATTCCTTATTCTGCACTTCTATGCTTTGCTTGTCAGGAAGGAAGAGCGAAGGGATGGTTTGCATGACAATATCCTCAATGGGCTGGAGTTAGCGGGGATCATTGATCGGAGATATGTAAATGTTGATACTTGATTTTCTCGCCTGGCAGCTTCTCACTTCTGTGAAAGACACTTAATTTTGTCATAGTAATAGTTATTTATTATTGTTGATACATAAATGGTTATTTACTGAATGGTCCTTGTATGTGTATATGGAGAATGGTGATTAACCTTTTAAATAATAAATTGTCCAACAAGGTGATTCTAATTTCTGGTTAGATTATACTATAACAATATGATTAGCAAAATTCAAATGGTTGTATATTTGACACATACTGCAATGGGCCGAAGACCGCCTGGATATTTTGTTCAAATACTGAAATTCATTTACAGGAGATTATAATCATTTGGGCACTATGCATTGAGAAATTGTGCATTTAGATAAGAGATTATATCATTAACGCAAAGATGTGCGATATTTGTTTCAACAAGAATGTTGATCATGAAGAATGATAATCAAATTACTTGTATGAGTCGAGAATTAGGTATTATGCACTTTGTATGAAATTTCAAAAATTTCAAGAAATCTATCTATATTTTGTTAGAATTTTTCATATTTGATATGTGCGTTGCACGTGCATGATTACTAGTGCGGATAAAGTCCAATTTATGTGGAATAGGGTGAGCCACAGTGAGTCGGATCCTACATGATGGACGTGTCAAGACATCCTCATATTTTGCCCCAGATATGAGCCCGATATGAGGAGTGCCGATCAGTTCGACCATTTGAACCGGATTTGGCAGGTCCTTTGGATGGCTATTTTATGTCTGATCAGTTACTGACCAGTCAGCCCGGATGTTTGAAGCGGATATGGACGTCGCGTTGTAGATGTTCTTAGACCGCAAACACACAATGTGCATTGTGTCATCGACACCTGCCCCATGCTTCAATTTTTTTTAGGGAAGTCCATGCTCCGTTTTTTTTCTTTTTGAAACGCATGGGCGTGATATTTCTTCAAAGCCCAACTAGAACCAGGCACGTTCGTCGTGTTTCCGCGCCGCCCGGTCCAGGAACAGCCCAAACAAGGCCCGGCCTCCTTCGCGCAGCAGCATATTCCCCATCCCCCTTCCTCTCCCGTCGCAGTGAAGACGGACGGCGACACGACAGTTAGCCAGCCGGCCAGCCATGCTCGGTCTCAGAGCCACCAGGGCCGCGCGCCTCCCGTGCCCCTACCCCTCCCCGTGCTCCGCCGCCCAGGCGGCCTCCCTCTCCGGGCTCGCCCGCCGCGCCCCGCTCCTCGCCGTCGCCAGCCCCGCGCCGTCGTCGCCCGCCGCCCTCTCGCTCCTCGCGTCCGCGCGGCCCGTCTCCGCCGCGTGGGGCTCGGCCATGCGCCCCGCCGGCGAACACCCCAGGCCCGGCACCAGGGGTGAGTGGTAGGGCAAGCGCTATCTCTTGAGTGCTCGTCAGTTGGCTACGGAGATTGGGGAGCATTTTGTTCAGTTGTGGATTTTTTTGCTTCCTTTTATCTTAGACATGAATGCAAAATGTTTTGCATCGGTTTGGGGGTTAATAGTTAGGGTCACGGAATTGGTTACTCTGACATGAATCTCTGTTTGGATAGTTCTCTGCACTGCCGCTAGTAGCGCTCCGAGAGAGGGGAAGGAGGTGCTGGTCCAGCATCTGCTTGTCGGCGAAAAGGATGCCAGGCTTCTCGTGGATTTGGAGAAGAGCATCGCATCAGGTGAACACTCAAATTCGTTGTTGATTTTTCCTTTCGTACGGCTTACTAGCTCTGTTTGTTTAGTGATCTAAATGCTCTTATATTTCTTTACAGAGGGAGTAGCATCTGATATATTTAATTAGTCTAGATTCGAATCATATGATCCAGTGTTTAGCAACATGTGGCCCTTGCAAAATGGGTGTCCTAAAGTTATGCTTTATAGGGTCCTCTCCACTTGAATGCATCCAATCCATGCTGTTATTTATGTTCTGTATCTAAATTCAATGTTGCGTTATGATGTAACAAATGCTGATTGCTAAGCATACATGCTGAGCTGAACTCATTGATGTGTATGGTGTATATATCATTGATTTATGTAGATATCTATGGGAAAGTTGACACTGAAGAGTAGGATACATTTGAAGTGCTCAATAGCTGGCTTGTTTTTGTTGTTAGAAATCATTGATTTTTACTCTTGTTTATTTTATTTTTTAATTTCAGGGGCGGACCTGAGTGACTTAGCCGTGGAGCACTCCTTATGTCCATCAAAAGAAAATGGCGGTATGCTTGGGTGGGTTCGGAGGGGACAGATGGTACAATATTAACTTGCTTTTTCAGTATGCGTACTAGTAGTAGAGCATTGTAGTAGGACTTCACCTATGTACCCAAGGTGCACAGTGGGATTGCACTGATTATCTTACTATTGCTCAGCATCCGTCATGATGTCCATGTAGGATACAACTGGAAATGTTATGTTTCATAGTACATATTTGTTATTTAGCATTGAATTTGTTTGATCCTTTGGTGGATTTTTTTATTCTGTGGTGGAATTTACTTCTTTCTAACTTATAAATTATCAAGACCTATCAACATCTTCAACTGGCAAACAAGACATGTAAAATATTGTTGTTGGTACTGTTTTTGTTTGTTTGCATATTCCCGGGGAACTGGTAGCCTTACAACAAGTTTATTCCATCTTGTTGAACACTTCTATACGTTGTTATACACATCTAAATCCATCTGCCACCGATTTCACTGTTCTTGATTAACTTGCTGCCTCAGTCATCTAAGTGTCTGGTTAGAACTTAGAACTAGCTAGTTTACTTTCTGAAAGTCCCATCATTTCATCTGTTGCCACCATCTAAATGTTTGATTGGTTGGATACTGATATTTAAGTTTCTAGCACTGGGTCTGTCCACTGATATTTCAGTTTCTGTCAGTACCCTGCAGTCTGTGTTCAACAGTACTTTGAACGTTACTTGCTTGACTTGAGCAGGTACCAGAGTTTGAAGAAGCAGCATTTAGTGCGCCTTTGAATAAAGTTGTACGATGTAAGACAAAATTTGGATGGCATTTAGTGCAGGTGCTCTCTGAGAGGTAGATGGTTCTAACAACACATGATGTTGTATCTTGGTACACACGAATAGGTATTCATATCTTTTGCCGCCAAATGGCAGGGACCAATGCTTGCTGCAAGATATTCAACCAGAAGAGCTTCACGAAAAAATGCAAGATCCTAGTTTTATGGAAGAAGCTCAATTGATTGATGTTCGGGAGCCTGATGAAGTGTAAGATTCTTCACTATTGCACCCATGTCCCATTTATTGTTCCAACATTCCAAATATTAAGTCATTCACTAACTCATTATAGATGCCTGTATGAAAAGCACACATCTACAACTAGAATGCAAGATACATCTCCAGTATTTTGGATTTTGCTCAATAGCGCAAAAGTTCTTGCAACAGTCTTAATCTTGACTTTGATGAGAAGATGATAGAGGTTTATGCGGTGAACCAGAACGTTAATGTGGGACTTGTCCACATCTTTTGAGATTTAATGAATTTCATTTTCTCCCTTCTGAACAATTAAAACGTAAAAGTGTTTACCAGTGCGACATCTTTGTTGTTGTTCGAAAACACCTTTGTATATTGTCTCAGGATTAAACTGTTGGAACAATGGGATAGTCTGCAGCCTTGTATGGACTTGCAGTGTGTAAATCCTTTTACAGACTTATAGAGTGTGTTATTCCCCTTACACTAGAGAGACCAAATTGGGTTGCAGAATTCCACGATTCATCATTTAAAGTCAGATACTGGGCTAGGTTTTTGCTTTGCGGACATATTATTGTGATGGCCCTGTTCGTTGTGTTTGCTTATCCTAATTTTTCACACAGTGGGCCATCATGATGGAGTTGATGCTGATTTTATACTTTTTGCTTGGCAGGGAGAGAGCATCCCTTCCAGGCTTCAAAGTTCTACCTCTCCGCCAATTTGGAACCTGGGGACCAGTCATGACAGATGAATTTAATCCTCAAAAGGACACTTATGTTCTGGTAAGTTCGTTACTACGATGAAAATTGCTGCATAAATGCCAGTGACCTATAAAAGACTGAAGTATATATAATACTCCTACACGAAAAGATTGATGAGTTGATAGAAACTGCTTCAGTGTGTTATGCCACTTTCTAACTTTGCCTTCTGTACTTCGTTTCAGTGTCACCATGGCATGCGCTCGATGCAGGTAGCCAAGTGGCTGCAGTCACAGGTAACTGAAGCACCCACAGAAATCTTTAGACTCCCTACCAGCGCGTGTAGAGTAATTGTGTAGCATCCTCTGACAAGGTGACCCATCATTTTGCAGGGATTCCAAAAGATTTACAACGTTGCGGGTGGAATCCACGCTTACTCGGTGAAAGCCGATTCTTCCATCCCGACTTACTAGCCGTCATACCGATCAGCGTTCCAACCACAGAGGCTTCTCTGCGTGCTTTACCATGCTGAACTAAAATCATAGTCCGGTGCCTGTTGGTAGAACTTGGCATTGGTTTTGTGTCGATGCCAGGATTCAGAGCTAAAATTTTCTTCTCACGCGAAATCTTGTACTATCAAGTCATTTTTTCAGAAGTTGTCAACGGAACTAGTACGGATCGTATCAATATGAATATAAATGAAATATTCGAGAGATGATCATTGGAAGAGTAATCATCGAATTCCTCTTGTGGCGCCCCTGAATTTGGTGTCATATCAGTGCGTTTTGTTTTTCAAAAACCATCACATGTGATGCTATCGGTCCTGTTTAGGCTGCTTTAGGAAAACATTCAAGCAGGGAAATTCTTCTGCTGCAAGCTTATCTGCTAGAACGGAGAAAATCTTCTCTTATCTGTGTAATCAATCAGTGCAGTTTGACACTCGACGAAAAAAAAAGCAAGTATACATGCGCTGAGAGGGAAAAATGATTTTGGAGGTGCGGGGAATCGAACCCCGTGCCTCTCGCATGCGAAGCGAGCGCTCTACCATATGAGCTACACCCCCTTTGTGGTTGCTAACTCGACGAATAACTTATCTAATAACTTGGGCGAGAAAGAAGTGAATACGTATTTTTTTTTTAGGAAAGGCCATCATGACTAACTTTATTAAATTAAACAGGGATTACATCGTTCATCAGTTTTGAGACTAACAAGCCAGGAGGCTCGTTCGTCCAACTATTAGTAATCTTATTACAATAAGAATAGTTAGCTAACACATGCGCCGCTTCGTTACATTCACGATAACAATGTTTAAAGATGACCTTCCCAATAAAAGAGGAAATATCCACACATTCCGCGAATATTGCCGAATTTGCATCCCACCATGTTGTGTGTCCCACACACGCATCAACGACAATCGTAGAGTCCGATTCCGCTTCCACCCGCGGCATACCTAAGGAATTAGCAAGCGCCAGTCCATCTCGCATTGCCATTGCCTCCACATTAACCACATCTGCTGCATATGAAATAAATTTGCATTGTGCAGCTAGAAAATTTCCTTTGGCATCCCGAATCACCGCCGCTGTTGCCCCTTCTCCAACATCAGGATGGAATGAGGCATCAACGTTGAGCTTGACATACTTTGGGTCCGGTTTTTTCCATCGTTGTACTACGACCGCACTCTTACAATTAGCAACATGATAATTATTAGCAATTGCCAGAACAGACATTGGCCACCTCACGGGACTAGGAGGAGTCCCATCATGCGTGTGTTGTCTTCGGATCCACCAAAGATACCAACCCCCCACTGCTATGATTTGTTTAACATCCAGATTCGGTTTAGTGAGAGCTGGACTATCTGGTGCAAGAAGGATATGTTCCAAAATGACCGATCCAGACCGGTCTACTCTCCTTGCCTCGTCCACTCTGTCCAGAACACCCAGCCGACTCCATAAATCCCTTGCATGAGTGCACTCAAACAGCAAATGCCGCACATCCTCTGCACCCCGATGACAAATTGGGCATGCTCCCATCGAACCCACGTGCCGGTTACAGAGTATGGATTTTAGAGGCATAATTCCATGTAACGCGCGCCAGCAGAAAATTTGTATTTTCCGTGGGATGTTCAGCTTCCACAATGCACTCCACACCGCCGGAGAAGTGGACCCACTCGGCCTCTCCATCACATTTGCATTTCCCTGAAAAGTTTGAGTCCATTGCACCCGGTATGCTGATCTGACTGAGAATATACCCTTCCGGTCAGGATGCCAAGCGATAAAATCATCAAAAGTGTCATAGCTCAATGGAATCTGAAGTATTCTCCTTGTATCAACAGGGTTAAAGATGGATCTAATCAAATCTTCATCCCATGTGTTTGTATTAGGATCGATGAGTTCATCAACTGTAGATAGGATTGTGTGTCCCCTTGCTGTAATGACCTTCCTATCCGGACTTGCTGGAATCCAGGGATCTCTCCATATATGAACATTTTCTCCTGTACCAATCCTCCATATGTACCGCAACTTGAAGGTTTCTAGTCCCTTCATAATACTTTGCCATGTAAAGGAAGCACCATTTTTAAGGGTTGCCTGTAAAAGGCTGCTATTAGGGAAGTACTTCGCTTTTAGAATTCTAGCGCATAATGAGTCGGGGTTTGTAATAATCCTCCAGCACTGCTTTGATAACAATGCTAAGTTGAAGGAATATAAATCTCTGAAGCCCATTCCTCCCTCGGCTTTAGGATAGCACAGTTTCCACCAAGAGTACCAATGCATCCTCTTATGTTCCTCATCATCACCCCACCAAAACTGGGAAATTAAGTCAGTTATTTCCTTGCAAATTCCTTTAGGGATACTAAACACAGACATGGCAAACACAGGGATCGCTTGTGCCACTGATTTTAGTAAAATCTCCTTACCACCAGTAGACAGTTGTTTCTCCATCCATCCCATTAATCTTTCTTTAATCCTCTCAATAAAGTGCCTGAAACAGTCACTTCTATCAGCCCCTACCAATGCTGGAAGGCCCAGATATTTATCAGACAATGCTTCAGTGTCAATATGTAGCTGTTCACACACTTCAGTTCTGGATATAGCAGGAGTATTTGGACTGAATAATACACTAGATTTGGACAGACTCACCAATTGCCCTGAACTCTGACAGTAGGTCTCCAGAACATGTTGTAAGGAAGCTGCATTTAAAACATCTGCTTTCATAAGAATTAGAGAATCATCAGCAAATAAAAGGTGTGATACTGATGGTGCATTTCTGCACACTCTAACTCCCTCTATGCCACCAGCTTCTTCTTCATACCGCAATAAACTAGAAAGCCCTTCCGCACAAAGAAGGAACAGATAGGGAGAAAGTGGATCCCCTTGTCTAATGCCCCTGGTAGGGGTAAACGTGTCTGTCTCTTGAGAGTTAAACCTCACCTTGTATCTGACAGAACTGACACAAGCCATCATCATTTCAATCCATTGCTCATGGAATCCCAATGTTAACATCATATCATGTAAGAAGGACCATTCCACCCTATCATAAGCTTTGTGCATGTCAAGTTTAACAGCACACAGTCTTGTCTGACCAGCCCTCTTGTTCTTAATCTTATGCACACATTCATAAGCAATTAATATATTATCAGTGATCATCCTCCCGGGAACAAAGGCACTTTGTGTAGGGGAAATTATCTCAGGCAAAATAACCTTCAGTCGTAAAGCCAGCAGCTTGGAAATAATTTTGTAAAGCACATTACGGAGACTGATGGGTCGAAATTGAGTTACCAGCTCAGGTGCATCAGTTTTTGGAATCATCACAATGGTAGTATCATTCCATTCTGCCGGAATCTTCTTAGAATTGATAGCCAAAAGAACTTCCTGAGTAATTTCATCTCCAATTATATGCCAATATTTTTAAAAAAAGATTGCATGTAAACCATCCGGACCCGGGGCCTTCAGGTCCCCAATACTGAAAACTGCCTTCCTCACATCCTCAACAGTGTACGGAGCCATTAAGAAGTCATTCATATGTTTAGATACCTTCTGCTGCACCTTCTGAAGAATACTAGGATCCGTATGCTGCACCTCTGATGTAAACAGGAGAGAAAAATAATCTAGGACATGAGAGTTCAGTTCTGGCATACCTTCCAACCAATTTCCACCCGCATCTTTTAGTTTCTTTACAAAGTTTTTCTTTCTTCTAGCAGAAGCAAAAGCTTGAAAGAAGCCTGTATTGCGGTCGCCCCCTTTCAACCAATTAGCTCTGGACCTTTGCATAACTTGTATTTCTTCCAATTCAAGCAAATATTCAATCAGTTCTGCCAACTCTTTCCTCTTTATTTCATTGTCATCAGACATTGGTCCAGCCATGACTTCTTTGAGATCCCGTTGGGCTTTCCGGAGTCTCTTTCTAGGTTTTTTGAGAACCCGCTGATCCCAATCATGAAACTGTGCATGCATCAGGTTAAGTTTCTCATAAATATTCGTAGCATTCGGGTCAGCTTCTACCTTCGCCCATGCTTCTGTTACAGCGGCATCGAACGTACTCTCTCGTAGCCATCTTGCTTCGAATCTCCTAGTCTGACCATTAGTCGCACCATTCACATGGAAATAGTAATTTGTATCAACAAGAAGAGGGCGGTGGTCTGAGTGATTGAATTCTGTATTTACCAGTGCAGTATGGGGGAAGATCGATGCCCAAGCCTCATTTACCAGCCCTCTATCTAGTCGCACACGAATTCTGCCTCGACGCCATGTGAATGGGTCTCCAATGTAACCCAAGTCTCGCAACTCACAGTTCCTTATTGCTTCCTGAAAAGCGTTCATATACTGGACTGGGCGAGGGTTCCCGCCATCCTTCTCTTGTAACGTACTAATCTCATTTAGGTCACCAATCAATAGCCACGGGAGATCATGGGCACTATGGAGCTGGCGCATACGATCCCACGTCTTATATTTATCTTCCCACCGGAATTCACCATACATCCCGGTTAATCTCCAAGTTTGATTGGTCCCATCATTGACTTGAACATCTATATACATAGGATCAAGAACTAGCCTCTGTATATGGATCTCCTTCTTCCAAAACATCAACGGTCCACCTTTTCTTCCATCACTAGGGCACACAAGCTTTTGATCCATCTTCAATCTTTTCCTCAAACACTCTGCCGGATAGCTGTCTAAATGAGTTTCTGATAAGAACATCACATCAGGAGCCCAACTGCGCTGGACATCCACCAACGCACGTACTGCTGGGGCGTTTCCAAGGCCGTTGCAGTTCCACGCCAATATCCTCATTTTTCTTTCCTCAACAAACAACCTCCACAAACTAGAACAGTCCAACAAGGAATCACTCCGTGATGGATTGTAGAGAAGTCATCCAACTTAAGAGTCAGATCTTACCAGCCATGTTCCTCCGAACTAGCGATGGAACAGATAAAAACGAATTTGCTGCAGCCCTGGAACCACGTAGGTAGAAGCTCACAGCAGATAGAGAAAACCAGCCACGACACCTCACGGGCGTCGTCTGGGACAATGATCGCCGGCCAACCGTATTTTTTGTTGTTGTGAGAAAAAGAATACAGAGCTGCTGTATCAATTTTGTCTTCCATTTGCTGCACTTTATTCGCATAGTTTCCCGGAATTTCCTCGCGTCTCACCGAGTGACCGCTACGAAATCGCAGGATCAAGACGCTGTAGAAGGTACTAGAAGCGTAGTGTTGTCAGATGCTCAGTAACGCTGCTTGACGATCAATGATGCATTTTCGTCCTGTTCCCGCCCTTCCTCCTATGTAAAAAATGGTGTGTATTGTCTCTTTGGATATAGCAGCACAGTACAGGTAAACAAACGAATCACCCCTCAGAAAAAAGCAAGAAAGCCGAAGGCCACAACACAACGATCCACGGCAAATTACGATGGCACCAAGAAGAACCCCTTGGAACAACGCCGTTAAATTAAATAAATTAAATTAAACCAAGCCTGGCAGCGTCGTTTCACCGTAGCGACCACGTGCGCGCCATCGAGCCCCGGACCGCACGCAGGCAGCGGCCTCGGCGCAGCGGATAACGCCGGCCGCGCGCGCTCCGGTGGGCAAGTCAAAGACGCCACCCGCGTCGTCACGGAGCGAGGAGTTGGTGAGGCGAGCGAGGCGCGCGGGGCCCGCACACTGACGCCACCCGCGCCTAATCAGTCCAGCGAGCCGCGCCCACGCGTCCCCCGTGGCCCGCGCGTCAGCCGCACGCCGGCCCGTGCGCCGGGTCCAGGCCGCGCCCCGCCGCTTTGGCGCCTTCCCCTGCCCCCCAGGCCTCCCTCCCACTAGCCCTCCACCACCACCACCACCCGAAAGAGCTTCTCGAAGCTTCCCCGATTCGCCGCCGCTCCCCCCACCAAATCCCCGACGCCGCGAGCCGGAGCTGCTACAGGAGGAGGAGTCGCCGGCCTCCGGGCAGAAGCCGCGCGTGAGGCCAGGCCGTACCGGATTCGGTGCTGCGGCTCTGAGGCTCTCCCCCATCCATCCCCGGCGGGGGCCCGAGGGCCGACCACCTACCATGGCCGCGGCCCGCCGGCGCCACGCCGAGCCCCGCTCAGGACGACCGCGCCGACCGCACCCCGTATGCGCCCCCGCTCTGAGCTCGCTCGTCTCCCCCATCAACCCCCTTTCCCGTTGCTTGTTTCGGTTGGTTCTGCTGTTCCGGATCAGGATAGCTGTTTTTGTACCTACCGTGTCACTGTCAGTATATGCGATATGGTGGATGGATCATGGCTAGAGTAGTGAGCGAAGAACGGCCCCTGTTTCGTGATGGTTTTCCCGTGGCTGGATTCGTGTGCTTACTCCAGTGGCACATGCACCGTGCAAGCTACTTCTGTGGCCCTCCGGAGAGATTGACCACCAGCCTGTAGGGTTTCAGATCGGCACTAGTTCATAAATGTGCATATCCCTGTTCCAACATGCTAATGATTTGGATCGTGCTGTGTACCTCGCACTAAGGAAGCCACCTTCTTTTGCAGACCATACGGTTGTAGTAAATCCTCGGCAGCTACTGACTTGGGCTCTTGGAGAGAAGTAAGCACAACCATGTACTGTATTTCGTTACATGTACGCAATTACTGTTTTTGAGTTACTTCTCTGTCAGAGTTGCTTACCTTTTTTTTTTCCATTGTTATGAATAGATTCTGGCAACGATCGATCTCGCGCAGCAAAGGGCTGGGCTCACCGCTTTGCTGTTAGGAAGGGGGGAGCAAAGTGATTTGCTGTCTCCTTGTGATTGTGGTCCGCTGAGTGATGGCAGATGCTAGCTCAAGGACTGACAACTCAACTGTTCTAGACAACGACGGCAAGATCTATAGGGTAATCATGCTTCTTACTTTTGGGTTTTAACTGTTTCCCCTTCTTTTCATCTAAAGAGGCTTTAAGTTGAACTCAACTATGTAATAAGCACCTATGTCTTTACCTGCACCATTTTTCTAGAGATGAAATAGATAATTGTTGTGCTCAACACCATGTTAGCATTTGAACTGTGAATCACGCTGTGTTTGGAATTAATTGTTATAGCTTAACAGCGGAGTTGATAATCTTAAGTTATAGAGCAGTGCTGTTCCCGCAAAAATATTATAGCACTGCCGTTTTTGGATTTGCTAATTACTAGGACTTGGATTCTGGAGCGACAAGAACTTGAAAAATATACTGCCGGGGGCATCATCATGTTTTATAACAGCAGTAATGAATTGTTAGTTAAAACCAACCATTTTTACCCTACGATTCACATGCTGTTTCGCTTGCTCATATGGATCAGCTGTGAAGCACCGATATGCCCTTACCTATACACAGATACGAGTACGGGGACACGGCAATCTAGAAACAGCAATACGGCGAGTATATATGTAAATAATTAGTAAAATGACATGTAATAAAGACAAAACTTAATAGAATGCATGAGATGAGATCAAAATACTGCCCCATTGGTTGCCTCCATGCCTCTTTTCAAGTCCTGAATGATCATCAATGTCTTCAATCCTCATGGTGTATGCAAAATACTCCCTCTATAAAGAAATATAAGAGCGTTTGGATCACTACTTTAGTGATCTAAACGCTCTTATATTTCTTTACGGAGGGAGTACATCATATAATAGCATTAGGCTTTGTCGATCTAAGATAGATAAGCGTGAAAAGTTGAAACCAGTAAAGAAGTTGGCTTGCTTCCATGCCACTCTCCGCAGATGGCATCTCCTTAGCAGTAGCAGCAAAGCAGCAACATCAGCAAACAATAGCAACTTAGCAAGCAGCCAAGTACCAAGCACATACGCATACGCCAGCGGCAAGCACGCGCACACACATAAGCGCCTGCAAGCAGCCAGCCAGCCACTCCAGGCGGCAGCAGCAGCGGCGGAATCAATTATCTCGCACGAGGCGGCGGCGAGGCGAGTCGACAGGTCGGTGAGGTGATTCTAGGCGGCGGTGCCGAGCCACTCCAGTTGGCGGCAGCGGTGGTGGAATCAATTACCTCACTCGAGGCGGCGGCGAGGCAAGTCGACAGGTCGGTTGAGGCGACTCCAGGTGGCGGCAAGGCGAGTCGATAGGTTGGTGAGGCGACTCCAGGCGGCAGTGGGTCGATCCAAAGCTTCCTCGTGCGATCGAACAGAGAGCGAGAGAGAAAATGTTAGGGTTATTCGTGGTTCGTGGGCTTCTATTGGGCTCAGAGCTGCGCTTAATGTCCTCGCCGTACCAAGCCGTGTCCATACAGAGCTGTATCCTGCGTATAGGCTGCGTGCAGGACACTGACACGGCAAATCTGGGTGGATTGGTGCTTCAGAGTGGATCAGCTGCCAACTATATGCCAAAGTTATCAACTAAAACTTGCAGTTTTTAGTCTGTTTTACTCAATATTTGTTAATTCTGTTCTGTTACTTGGAACCGGAGCATTCCAGTGTTCTGTTCTGGCTTTTCATAATTCATATGCATCCCATCTGTATACACATACATGATGCACACAATATAAAAGGAAGAGGAAAATAAATAAAATAAGGCAACAAAATGGACTAGGCCTGGCCTTTGTATTAACCTAGTGCATGCGGACCCATTGTAAGAGCAAGAAGCCCACCGGTCAAATCTCTGCAATGAAGTATGGGCCCATTCCCCCTACCTCCTCCTCGCTGTCGCTACCATGTGGGATAGTACCACCTCGCTGAGGAGACCAAGATGCGGTGCGGCTGATGCCTTTATAAGCAACTAGAGTAGCGTAGAGGGTGGTAGTGTTGGTTGTGTCGACTGATACTGGTACGACTGGGATGGAAATGTTTAACCTGAACTTTATGTTTCAGCCTGAGCTGCTGGAATCTTGTCCGGTATGGAATGCCAGCTTGTGCATACCATTTTGTGTTTGTTACAAAAAAGGGAATTAATAAGTTTATTTTTCCTTGTTCATCGATACTCTAAACATTCTCAAGTTGTCTACTGTCTGCAGTTAGAACAAGGACAAAGTGGTGGGGCAATCATGGCTTCTAATTCTTCGGATAGGTCTGACAGGTCCGACAAACCCTTGGACCAAAAGGTATTTTTTCTTTTCTTTTTTCTTGTATATTGTTTTGTTTCTTGCCTTTTTATGTTATTAATTTCTTGTCATATTTTCCATACAATAGACATTGCGTCGTCTTGCTCAAAATCGTGAGGCTGCAAGGAAAAGTCGATTGAGGAAGAAGGTAATTGCTATAAATCTTGCCCCTATTTTTCATTGCTCTCTTATGTTCAGAATTTTCTCTTTCTACTCAACCTAATTTAGTAATTTAACCTGATTCACGCTAGATCTGTAATTTGAGAGTATGCTTGTAAAGGAAAGGCAGCAGTTCTGCTCAAAGAATTAAGGAGTTCAGAGGTTCTGGGCAGAGTTGTTTGTAGTTGTCTTGAAACAGGAAAAGGAAAGGAAACTGCCCTACCCTCCCGTGAGTGACTGGGAGGCAAACCCTAGCGCCGCCGCCGGGGCTCCCCCTCCTCCCTCGCCGCCACCAGAGGGCGTGGCCGGGTGAAGCCCCGTCGGCGCGGGCGGCTGGGGGTTCTCATCTGCTCGCATGGAGGATTCGGCGCGGGCCGGGTCATCCAAGCCTAGATGCGGCACTTCGCGTTGGGCGCGGCAGCACAGCGGCTTGCCGGTGTGGGTTGGCGCCGGTGCCGGGGCGGCGGTGTGACGGGCGACACGGAAGTAGTGCCTCTTGGGGCCTCAGACGGTGGCGGCAGTGGGATGCAGCGGCGCGGCCAGATCCGGCCTCAAGTGGTGTGGGCCATGGGCAGCACGGGTCGTGGGCTGCCACTCCTGCTGTGGCTATCTGCTGGTGGGGGTGGCGGCGCGACAATGGTGGCGACCTCTCCCTCCTCTGCTCGTTTGGCTGGGAGGGCGGCCGGTGGCGACCTTGTTGGCTGCTGTTGTGGCCCAGCGTGTGGCGTTGACGGCAGGCCGGTAGTGGCAGGGGCGACCCGGGGAGGGAGGCAGGGGGCCTCCTGGCCGTGCCAACACCGAGATCTGGAGAAGCCAGATGGGTCGTGTAGGTGGCACTTGTCCCCGGTGGAGCGGCGGGTGGCTGCGGCAAGGCCGACGGCCGGTGACGACCCTCCCTTGCTTGGTGCTGGCCGGCTTCACCGGTCGTCGGTGTCCTTATGCCGTGGTGGCGGTCGAGGGGTGGTTTGGGTTCCCGGGGCGGCGGCCTTGGTGGTGGGAGTCGCGGTGCTCGTGGGTGAGGCTCGCGGCTTAGATGCGGGCTGGCGGCCATGGTCGTTTGGGCGGCGTGGCGGCCGGTGTTTTGGTGATCAGCGGCGTTTCGGAGGTGGAGCGTGAGTGCCGGAGGGTAATCCCTGTTTGGCTTTTGTCGGGCTGTCGGCAGCGTCGTTCATGGGCGTGGTCCTTCCTGAAGGCGCCGTCACGGCTACTCTCCTCCTTCGGATTGCTTCGGGTGAAAATCATGATTCTTTGGATCGGGCCTTGGCGGCATTCTGGTGCCATTCCCTGCCTGAAGGTGCCGTCTCGGAGGCCGCTGTTCGTCGGGTACAGCTTCGTCTCTTCGTGACACCTCGGCCATGGAGATCTCCGACGACCTCAAGCAGGGCTCTTATTGCACATTTGTCGTTGGCTTGGCATTGGTTGGGGTGGTGTGGCTGTCCGTTTGCCTGTTGTATCCAGCCTTGGGTGTGTGTTGTGTGTGTGGTTTCGAGTAGTACTTTGCTTTATATATGAAGTGGGGCGAGAGCCTTTTCGGTTGTGTTGAAACAGAGCTGTTTGTAGTTGTGTTGATGAACTCAACGGCATGTTTCTTTACTGTAGTTCTATATGCATAATGGCTCCATTTTATTTGTTTGGTCATAATTTTCTTCATGTGTTTCAGTATACAAGACTTGAATAAATTCTTAGTTATCTGTGCACAGAGGTAGTTGAATTATATCAACTAACTGAATTCTCCATGCACAAGCCTTCGTGTAATACTAGTACTTGTCATTTCCACTGAGTAGTGAATACTGGATTGTTCATTTGTTCGGAATCACTGATTATGTTTTCTGTTTGTTTGAAGTCATATGTGCAACAGCTAGAAAGCAGCAAGCTGAAGCTTGCACAACTAGAGCAGGAGCTCCAGAAAGCTCGTCAGCAGGTAAATCTTTATTGGCTGAATGTTGGCCGTGATATCTTGTTGCAGTAGAGTATGCTTTTGCTGTTATTAATGCTCGTGCTGGATATTTATTTGCAGGGAATCTTCATTTCTAGCTCCGGAGACCAGACCCATGCCATGAGTGGAAATGGTATTTTCTTCTCCAAATTTCTCTCTGCCATAAATTTTGGCAGCATCATCCTTTTGTTACATATAATGTTCGATTGTATTGTGTTATCAATCTATGTTAGAGGTTCATCTGAACAGTAAACTTATCTTTGCAGGGGCAATGACTTTCGACCTAGAATACACTAGATGGCTTGAGGACCAAAACAAGCAAATCAATGAGTTGAGGACTGCAGTTAATGCTCATGCAAGTGACAGTGACCTGCGCCTTATCGTAGATGGGATAATGGGGCATTATGATGAAATATTTAAGGTCAAAGGTGTAGCTGCCAAGGCTGATGTGTTCCATATACTGTCAGGCATGTGGAAGACGCCTGCCGAAAGGTGCTTCCTGTGGCTTGGGGGTTTCCGTCCATCCGAGCTCTTAAAGGTGAGTGAAGTATTAAATCTCAGAGTTTGTTGTTAGTTCAATTTCCCTTGCTGGTCCTGTAAGCTGATTGTTCAATGCGGTATGAAATTTCAGCTGCTGGTGAATCATCTGGAGCCGCTAACCGAGCAGCAGATGTTGGGATTGACCAACCTCCAGCAATCTTCCCAGCAGGCAGAGGATGCATTGTCACAAGGAATGGAAGCATTGCAGCAATCACTGGCGGAGACTTTGGCTGGATCTCTGGGTTCCTCCGCTGGCTCTTCAGGGAATGTTGCAAACTACATGGGTCAGATGGCCATGGCCATGGGCAAGCTTGGAACGCTCGAGAACTTTCTTCGCCAGGCAGGCCTCTTTCCTTTCATCTTCCAGTCTTGAACCTGTGATATTTCAGCATGGAATTAGCTGCTCACTTTCATCAGTTTGGTTCATTTGATAACGTTCTTTCGTTTGTATCTACCAGGCCGACAACCTGCGACAGCAGACCTTGCATCAGATGCAGCGGATCCTGACGATCCGTCAGGCCTCCCGCGCCCTTTTGGCTATACATGACTACTTCTCGCGTTTGCGCGCGCTGAGCTCTCTGTGGCTTGCTAGGCCCAGGGAATAACCAAGGATCATCGCGCGCTGGATTTCCCCCAAGCTGATGTGTACAACGCCGGGGGTGCTCTTCATATTGCTGCAGATAATTTGGGTATTCGAGCTTTTCTTCTTGTATAATTATGTGTAGCTGCTTTTTGGGTCCAGGGTTTGTACTCAGGTGGTATACAAGTAGGTGGGGGGAGCCTGTAAGTTACAATGGTTGTAGAACTGTGTTGGGAATAAAAACTAGGTAAGTCAGGACGAGTCCTAATTAAGTTGTGTCACAGATCTGTAGTGGCTGGAAAATTGGTGCTCCGTGTATTTTAGCTGTTGTCCCTGTGGTGGTTGAACATGGTGAATACATATGAACTTGTTCCATTTGGTTGCTCAATCCTGTGCTTGTAATGAAACGATTATACTGTATCCATACGCTGCTTGTTGCAGTCTGGAGAGCGTCTGTAGACAAAGCAGTAGGTAAATTCCATAGTACTTTCTCTGTAAATATATTAAAACGTCTTATACTCCCTTCTTCTGAAAATACTTGTTGAAAAAATGAATAAAAATGATGTATGTAGAATTAAAATACATCTAGAAACATCTATTTCTCCAACAAATATTTCTTGATGGAGGGAGTATTTGTTTGCGACAAGTATTTCTGGACAGAGGGAGTATTTGTTTGTGGAGGAAGTACGTAAGACGCATGCCAGTGATTATGTGCGTCTCACTCTTTTTTCTTTTATCCTTCGAAAATACTCATAAAAATGGATGTATGTAGAATTAAATACGTCTAGATATATCTATTTTTCCGACAAGTATTTCTGAATGGAGGGAGTATTTGTTTGCGGAGGAAGTACGCAAGACGCATGCCAGTGATTATGTGCGTCTCACTCCTTTTTTCTTTTATCCTCTTAAAGATGTCAATTAGTTTCATCTTTTTTCTTTTGTGAAATGTATATTATATATTTAATAAAAGATATTTCATTGAATTGATATATCGAGATGATACAACCACATCAAAAAAATGCAGAGTCTCTGCATAGCACGATACGCACAGCCAATAAGATGGTTTTTGCCAAAATCTGTAGAATGAATAGTTTTGCAAGCGGCTGCAGTACGGTGATTAATTATTATACCGTTACTGGCTTTGCTACACAAAAATGTAACACGAAATGGTTGTATTATATTTTCAAAATTAATAAAAGTACACGGTGGAGTCGTGTTGTTTTCCTAAAAAAGAAAACGGTTTTGCAGTAGGAACCAACACAGAAAATATTGTCCCTCAGATTACTAGTCCTGTTGTTTCCTTAAAAAAAGGGTTTTGCAGTATGAACCAACCGCAGGTGTAACGCACAAAAGTTGGCCAATTGACATGCAGGGTACAAATGAATAATAAAGAGGTAAATACGTCCAAAATCCCGAACGAAACAGAAGAGGGCTTTGCTAGAATTCAGACCGGTTTGTGGGATTTTAGACGTTTGGACTGGTTTGCGGATCAACTGACACCGGTAGAAAAAGGGCCTGTAGTTTCGGTTCGTAAGGGCCTTTTGTCCCGGTTCTGAAACCGGAACTAAAGGGTCGGTACTAATGCCTTGTCCCTTTAGTCCCGGTTCAATCCAGAACCGGGACAGATGGGCCTCCACTAAACCTAGACAAATATTATGGAAAATGAAGCTTGGAGGTCAAGTTTGGAGAGGAGAAAGCTTAAGTAGTGTGGCTCGGGCATTCCATCGAACACCTTGTGTACATAGGAGGTGAGCTAGAGCACCACCAAGCCCTCTCCCCCTCGGCCAGAGAAAAACAGAGCACTGGGGAGCACTGGGGTGCTCTGCTCGCGAGCAAGAGGTATATATAGGCACCTCATTGGTCCCGGTTGGTGGCATGAGCCGGGACTATGGCTTTGTTTGGATAGCAGCCGGTATATGGAAAGCGATTTTGTGGCAGGATTTTAGCAAAGTCGGTTTTGCTAATTAATCTTTGGATTACTGATTTACATAATAACACGTTTTGGTTTGGAAAAGGGTAAAACTGGCTTGTGTGTTTCCTTGTTTGGATAGATACCGATTCGCTTCCTTCTATGACTTCTCTTCCTTTCCTCAATTTTAGCCATTGCCGATGGATTCCCAAGCTCACCTGCGAGCACGTAGACGTCGGTACTCCTCCCTACGGGATGGCCTCGATGACTTCGCGGTTCGCGTGCGGAGGCTTTCCCTGGTCGCGCATAGGCTCTGCTCAAGGAGAGCTGTTGCTCGCGCTCATCACGCTGTTCGCGGCCCCTCGGCGCTGGCCGTACAGAAGCGTCCCTCGTCGGCTTGCATACGCTCTGCTCGGGGAGCTGCTGGTCCGCTGCCCCTCGACGCCGGACGTCCAGGAGCATCCCTCATCGACACCGCATAGGTTCTGCTCGGGTTGAGCTCATTCCCAGTTTCGCCGCACCTACGCTAGCCGTCCAGGAGCATCCATACCAGGAAGAGCAGATCTTAAGGGAGTGCTCGATGCCGTCCACACGGACGGCGGCCATGTCGAGGCTGGAGGTGAGCGGCAAAAAAACACAACAAACGGCACGAAGCTGCTGGGAAACAACCAGGCGGAGATAAAAGCTGTTACGATCACGTATATGGCGATCGTGATTGTGGAAAAATGGATAATAGTCGATTTTCCACAAACCTAAAATCCAGGGATTTGGAGAACCAAGTTTTCTATAAACGTGGATTAGTAATTGTAGCCAAACAAAATTTTATTTGGTTGAACCGTTTTCCTGGTTTATAGAGATCAGATTCTGTATATGCGCCCTATTCAAACAACGCCTAAAGGGGAGCCTTTGGTCCCGGTTCTGGATTGAACCGGGACTAATGGGCTGAGCCGGCCTGGACCAAAACCTTGTTTTCTACTAGTGTGAGTACCGTGTTGGATGACAAACTGCTTTCGAAGATCTATGTCCGGACATATACAGTGTTTTGAGGGTCTACCTTGAAGATGCCCTTATATCCCTTTAAAGCGATCATACAAATTAAGTTAGAAAGTTTGACGAGAAAACATAGGCCACGGTTTGAACCTGTGACCTCATGGTCGCTCCCCCGCACGCATGGGTTAACCATCCTCACCACAAGGACAAATGATGGTATTGAAGGATAAATAACATTTATTTTGTCAGATCTTCATACATCAACAACAAAGCCTTTAATCCTAAATAAATTTGAAAACGATTGGCATCAACCGATCAATCAAGGCGCTGCATCCACGGCTTGGTGCGTCATTAGATCAAACAAAATCGTGCGTCTCTCACATATTCCAATCCAGCCAACCACCCAACATTATCCTCTCCACCATCCTTCTTCTCTATACATATGTTCCTTTCCCAAATCAAGCCATCTCTCTCCTCAAGTCAAGCTCCCGTCCGTCGCCCAACTCCGGGATGGCCTTTGCTCGCACGGGGACCGGTGGCCGGAGAAGATGGCAACCGCACCTCACGACGCGAGTGCACGACGAGCTCTAGTCTGCCCCAGTTCGTGGCCTCTCTGTTGTCTGCACCAGCAATGGCGAATGGTGACTGAGTTGTCGGCGACGGCGACGACAAACAACAGTGGTGCGGCACTGCAACTTCATCTTCATCAATGTTTTCTACAACATCACATGTGTTGCAAAATCTCCTTCCGCAACAACACTTGTGTTGCAAAAAAGTGAAGACAGTAAAAAGAAATTCCGCAACATCACCTTGGTTGCAAAATAAATCTGCAACAAGACTTTGTTGCACAATATTTCTGCAACAAGACATCTGTTGCAAAATAAATTCTGCAATAAAATCTTTGTTGCAATGATAAAGGCATTGTTCGGCTGCTCGATGTGCTAAACTGACGGCTTGCGACCCGGCCGATTTTTTTTTAAAAAGAGCAGCCGGCGGATGCGTAGCACGCCCCAAAAAAGTTGGGATAGGCTAGATGTGAAACCCATAAGATCTAGAAACAAACTCATGGTTCTAACTGTTGGACATGTCGCCTTTTAGTCGGTCAACATTCAGTGCCATACAACATTGCGGGTCGAACCGTAGTCGTATAGAACTTGCCTTTTATCTTTTGTGGCACCCTCTTGTCACAGAGAATGGCAGAAGGTTGGCGCCACTTTATCCATCCGGCTTTGATTCAATGGCTCACATTTTTATCAATATCCCCATCCTTATACAACATTGACCCCAAATATCGAAAGGTGTCCTTCCGAGGCACCAAGTGCCTAGTAGTACTGAAACCACACCTCATGTACTCGGTTTTAGTTCTATTAAGTCTAAAAAATTCGATTCCAAGGTTTTTCTTCATAGCTCTAACTTCTTACTGACCCCGTTCGACTATCATTGAGTAGCATCATATCATCCACAAAGAGCATACACCATGGGATATCTCCTTGTATATCCCTCGTGACCTCATCGATCACCAAAGAAAAAAGATAAGGGCTCAAAGCTGACCCCTGGTACAGTCCTATTTTAATCGGGAAGTCATCAGTGCCGCCATCACTTGTTTGAACACTTGTCACAATATTATCGTACATGTCCTTGATGAGGGTAATGTACTTTGCTGGGACCTTGTGTTTCTCCAAGGCCCACCACATGACATTTCATGATATCTTATCACAGGCCTTTGATGACCACAAGTATAGAGGATCAATTGTAGTCCTTTCGATAAGTAAGAGTGTCGAATCCAACGAGGAACATAAGGAAATGCCAAGTGGTTTTCAACAAGGTATTTTCTGCAAGTACTGAATGTAGCAATGTAAGATAGTTTTGTAGCAAGATAATTCGTAACAAGTGACAAGTAACAATAGTAACAAAGTGCAGCAAGGTAGCCCAATCCTTTTTATAGTAAAGGACATACCGAAACTTCTCCTTATAGTAAGCAAAGCGTTCTCGAGGACACATGTGAATTCATCTAGTTACTTTCATCATGTTTATTTGATCCACGTTCGCTACTTTGATAATTTGATATGTGGATGGACCGGTTCTTGGGTGCCGTTCTTACTCCAACAAGGCTCCCACTTATGATTACCCCTCTCTCAAGCATCCGCAACTACGAAATAAGAATTAAGATAAATCTAACCATAGCATGAAACATATGGATCCAAATTAGCCCCTTACGAAATAGCGCATAAACTAGGGTCTAAGCTTTTGTCACTCTAGCAACCCATAATCTAATTACTACTCCACAATGCCTTCTCTTAGTCCCAAGTATGGTGAAGTGTCATGTAGTCGACATTCACATGACACCACTAACGGAAGCCACAACATACATATAATCAAAATATCGAACGAATACCAAATGCACATGATTACTTATAACATGACTTCTCCCATGTCCTCATGAACAAAATTAACTACTCAAAAATCATATTCATGTTCAAGGTCATAGGGGTATTAAATATCATCAAGGATCTGAACATATAATCTTCCACCAAATAAACCAACTAGTGTCAACTACAAGATGTAATCAACAATACTAGCAACCCACACGTACCAATATGAGGTTTTGAGACAAAGATTGAATAGAAGAGATGAACTATAGTTTGAGATGAGATGGTGCCGGTGAAGATGTTGATGAAGATTGGTCCTCCCACGGTGAGAGGATTGTTGGTGATGTCGATGGCTTCGATTTCCCCCTTCCGGAGGGAAGTATCCCTGGCGGAATCGCTCAAGTAAAAGGACAAGTAAAAGTAGTTTTCTCTTGGTACTCTTTTGGCACAGGTATTTGAGAGAAAGTAGAATATCCGTCAAGGAAACATAAGTGTGTATGCTTAGAAAATCTTTCTAAAACCAGAATATTCATCAAGGAAACAGAAGTATTTTCCAAAAGGACAAGTAAAAGTAGTTTTCTCTTGGTCCTCTTTTTGACACAAGTATTTGAGATAAACAAGAATATCCATCAAGGAAACAAAAGTGTGTATGCTTAGACAATCTTTCGAACATTTGATCAATAAAAGGAAAGGGGTAATGATCTTTTCTAGTAGCTTTGTTTAATTACCTGATATCAATTACCATCCTATAACCAGTTATAATTCTTTGTGGAATAAGCTCATTTTTATCATTAGGAACAATTATAATGCCTCCTTTCTTAGGAACACAATGAATTGGACTTACCCATCTACTATCAGCTATGGGATAAATTATACCTGCTTCCAGAAGCTTTAATATTTCAGTTCTTACCACATCCTTCATCTTAGGGTTCAAATGGCGTTGATGATCAACGACGGGCTTATCATCAGGCTCCATATTAATCTTGTGCTGACATAAAGTGGGACTAGTGCCCTTAAGACCGTCAAGAGTATATCAATAGTAGCATAGTGCCTCCTCAGAGTTTTGAGTAATCTCTTTTCTTCACGCTCCGAAAGGTTAGCATTGATAATAACTTGATGTATTTTCTTTTCATCAAGATAAGCATATTTCAATGTATCAGGTAATTTCTTTAATTCAAACATAGGATCACTCTTGGGTGGAAGAGGATCTCCAAGAGTTTCAACAAGAAAATTATGATTAAGGATAGGTGCTTGATTAAAGAAGATCTCATCTATTTCATTTCTGTCATTCATATGCATATCATTTTCATGGTCTAGCAAATATTGTTCTAAAGGATCGGTGGGATGTATGGAAATAGAAGCAAGACCAATAGTTTCATCCCTACCAGGCAATTCTTTTTCATGTGGGTGTCTACAAAATTTAGAGAAATTAAACTCGTGAGATACATCACCAAAATTTAACACCATCTGTTTCCCTATTGCAATCAAAGTTAGCAGTAAATGTATTCAGGAAAGGTCTACCGAATATAATGGGACAAAATTCATCTTGTGGAGAACCAAGAACTAGAAAATCAGTAGGGTATTGTATCTTACCACACAAGACTTCGACATCTCTAACAATCCCAAGAGGTGAAATTAGTATCTCTATTTGCAAGTTTAATAGTAACATCAATGTCATCTATCTCAGCAGGTGCAATATCATTCATAATCTCTTGATATAAAGTAAAAGGGATGGCACTCACACTAGCACCCAAATCACAAAAACCATGATAATAATGATCTCCTATTTTAACAAAAAACACAGGCATGCCAACAACAAGTTTATTTTTATCTTTAGAATCAGGTTTAGCAATCCTAGTTGCTTCATTACAAAAATATATGACGTGCCCATCAATATTATCAACCAGAAGATCATTAACCATAGCAAGATTAGGTTCAATACTTATTTTTTTAGAGGAATTAGGTGTTTAACATTACTCTTATTGACCGCAGTTGAAACTTTAGCATATTCCTTAATTATAACAGGAAAATGTGGGTTTTCAATATAAGTAGTAGGCACAACTGGATCAACATTGTAGATATTGTTTCTTCTTTAGTTATAACAGGTTCCTCAAACTTTTCTACAATAGGTGGGTGACATTTAAACCACTTCTACTTAGGGAGATCAACATGAGTAGCAAATGATTCACAAAAGGAAGCTACTATCTCAGCGTCAAGTCCATATTAGCACTAAACTTATGAAAAGCATCAGTTTTCATAAAAGATTTAACACAATCAAACTCAATTTTTATACCTGACTCTTTAACTTTGTCGAGTTCCCAATCTCCAGAGTTGCGTTTCCATAAGACCCCATTTGAATTCAATTGTTTTCTTCATAAAGGAACCAGTAGATGAATAATCGAGCATGGATTGATTATTATGAGAAAGCTGAGCATAAAAGTTTTGAATAACAATTTCTCTTGAGAGCTCGCGATTGGGGCATGTGTACATCATGTACTTAAGCCTCCCCCAAGCTTGAGCGATACTTTATCCTTCACGAGGCCAAAAATTATGTATATGATTCCGATCACGATGAACAAGATACATAGGATAAAACTTCTGATGAAATTTCAATTTCTACTGGTTCCAATTCCATGTTCCAATATCATCCAATAGCCTATACCATGTCAATGCCTTTACCTCCAAAGATAAAGGGAATACCTTCTCCTTAACTCCATCCTCAAATAAACCTACAAGCTTAAACAATCCATAAATTTCATCACATATATTAAGTGCATATCAGGATGTACCGTTTCATCTCCTGCATAAGGATTAGCTAGCAGTTTCTCTAAGATACCCGAAGGAATCTCATAATAAATATTTTCAGTAGGTTTAGTAGGTTGAGGGGCAAATCTTGTTGCTTCCGGTCGAGGTGAAGATACCCCGAACAAACCCCTCAAACGATTACTTTCCATAGTAACAAGTAACAATTAATTTTAGCACTCAATATAAGTGTTTCCTCACCAAATTCCACTTACCAAAGGCACTTCACTCGCTAGCAATGGCGCCAAAAAAGATTCTTGATTACCCACAAGTATAGGGGATCAATCGTAGTCCTTTAGATAAGTAAGATTGTTGAACCCAACGAGGAGCAGAAGGAAACGAAAAGCGGTTTTCAGCAAGGTATTTTCTGCAAGTACTGAAAGCAGCAGTGAGATAGTTTTGTAGCAAGATAATTTGTAACAAGTGAGAAGTAACAATAGTGACAAAGTGCAGCAAGGTAGCCCAATCCTTCTTATAGCAAAGGACATCCCGGAAGTTTCTCTTATAGTAAGCAAAGCATTCTCGAGGACACATGGGACTTCATCTAGTTAGTTTCATCATGTTGATTTGATTCGCGTTCGCTACTTTGATAATTTGATATGTGGTTGGACCGGTTCTTGGGTGTTGTTCTTACTTGAACAAGCCTCCCACTTATGATTACCCCCTCTCGCAAGCATCCTCAACTACGATAGAAGAATTCAGATAAATCTAACCATAGCGTGAAACATATTGATCCAAATCAGCTCCTTACGGAATAGCGCATAAACTAGGTGAGGGAGTCCTGGATTAAGGGGTCCTCGGGCGTCCGGCCTGTGTGACATGGGCCGGACTAATGGGCTATGAAGATGAAAGACAGAAGACTCTCTCTCGTGTCCGGATGGGACTCTCCTTGGCATGGATGGCAAGCCTGGCGTTCGGATATGAAGATTTCTTTCTCTGTAACCGACTTTGTACAATCCTAGCCCCCTCTGGTGTCTATATAAATCGGAGGGTTTAGTCCATAGGGGCAATCATAATCACAATCATACATGCTAGACTTCTAGGGTTTTAGCCATTACGATCTCGTGGTAGATCAACTCTTGTAACCCTCATACTCATCAATATCAATCAAGCATGACGTAGGGTATTACCTAAATTAAGAGGGCCCAAACCTGGGTAAAACATCGTGTCCCCTGCCTCCTGTTACCATCAACCTTAGATGCACAGTTCGGGACCCCCTACCCGAGATCCGCCGGTTTTGACACCGACATTGGTGCTTTCATTGAGAGTTCTGTCGCGTCGTCACCAGAAGGTTCGATGGCTCCATCAATCATCTACAACAATGCTGCCCTGGGGCAGGTTTTCCTTCCCGGCCAGATTTTTGTGTTCAGCGGCTTTGCACTGTGGGCCAACTCGCTTGGCCATCTAGAGCAGATCGACATCTATGCCCCATGTCACCAGATTAGTTTTGGAAATCTGGACTATGTCGCTGATATCCGAGGAGACTTGATCTTCCAAGGATTCGCACCCCCAACCTCCGCTCTGGCCCTAGATCCTAACCGTATCGCCAGGTCCGAAGACGGGCTCCCTGAGCTCGCCGGACTATCGGTGGCCACTAGGCTCAGTACCGGAGAGCTAGAGAAAGCAGTTTCACTGGCAACCATCACAAAGCCGGACTCTTCCTCGGACGCTGGCTCCGAACTCTTGGAGTCAGCATCGTGTGAGCTCGACCGAGGAATTCCCTTCCCCCCATACTCCATGGATTCTTTTCTCCCTCGACAAACCTCGCCTTTAAGTGAGGCTCTGGACTTGATGCGACCCCTCATGATTACAGAGGAGCAACGTCCGAACTATGCCCAGCCCGGACTAGGGGTTGAGAGCAGGGAATTTTACGTCCCACTCACCACCCACTTTATAGCCACTGTCGAGGACTTAACAGACATGCTCGATTATGACTCTGAAAACATCGACGATATGGACGACGATGCCGGAGAAGAGGAGGCCCAAAACCCGCCGTTTACCGAATGCTGGACGGCCACCTCTTCGTATGACATGTACATGGTGGATACACCCAAGGAGGGTGACAGTGATAATGAGAAAAATCCGGTAGAGGATAAACCTCCCGAGATACAACCAAAGTGCCGACGGCGCCGCTCTAAATCACGCCGCTGCAAAGACAGCAATACCGACACGAGAGACAACAATACTCCGGATGATGCCGAAGACCAAGAAAACCCCGTCGAGCAAAACTCTGAACAAGACGATCAGGAGGATGGGCAAGTTAGCCCTGATGAACAGGCTGCAAACGAAGACTCGGAGGACAGTAATTACCTTCCACCTCCGAGGATGAGATGAACCTCAGCGACGAAGACTTTATCGTGCCCGAGGAACCTCTCAAGTAGGAGCTCTTTAAGCAACGGATAATAGCCACTGCAAGGAGCCTGCAAAAGAAACAACAACAGCTTCAAGCTGGTCAAGATCTACTCAGCGACAGATGGACTAATGTCCTGACAGCTGAGGAACACAGCCTCGTGCGCCCAACCAAAAGTTACCCGAAGCGCAAATTGCTACCTCAATTTGATGGCGAGGCACGGGAGCCCGTACCATCAACGCGTAATGCGGCTGATCGACCACCACGTGGCCGGGACAAAGCGGCAACTCAAGCTGAACACCAGCCCGTCCTACCTCGCCGTAAAGGCAAAGATAAAACAGCTCGAGGATATACATATGACCTGCGGCAGGACCTGAAGAATAAAGCAGGTCCGGTCAGATCGATCTACGGATCGCGGGGGCGTGCCCCGACGCGTGAAGACGGCTATCAAGCCGAACATGACAAGCACAATCACGTCCGGGCCGAAAACCGCAGGCGGACTCCATCCGAACTACGTTGCGATCTGGCCCGATATAGAGGCGCCGCACACCCCCTTTGCTTCACTGATGAAGTAATGGAGCACGAATTCTCAGAAGGGTTTAAACCCGTGAACATCGAATCATATGATGGAACAACAGATCCCGCGGTATGGATTGAAGACTTTATTCTCCATATTCATATGGCCCGCGGTGATGATCTTCATGCCCCCCTAAAACTCAAGGGACCGGCCCAGCACTGGCTGAACAGCCTGCCCGAAAACTCTATTGGCAGCTGGGAAGACCTAGAAGACGCCTTCTGATGTCTACTACACAACCTTCTTCTTGTAGACGTTGTTGGGCCTCCAAGTGCAGAGGTTTGTAGGACAGTAGCAAATTTCCGTCAAGTGGATGACCTAAGGTTTATCAATCCGTAGGAGGCGTAGGATGAAGATGGTCTCTCTCAAGCAACCCTGCAACCAAATAACAAAGAGTCTCTTGTGTCCCCAACACACCCAATACAATGGTAAATTGTATAGGTGCACTAGTTCAGCGAAGAGATGGTGATATAAGTGGTATATGGATGGTAGATAAAGGTTTTTGTAATCTGAAAATATAAAAACAGTAAGGTAACTAATGATAAAAGTGAGCACAAACGGTGTTGCAATGCTAGGAAACAAGTCCTAGGGTTCATACTTTCACTACTGCAAGTTCTCTCAACAATAATTACATAATTGGATCATATAACTATCCTTCATCATGCAACAAAGAGTCACTCCAAAGTCACTAATAGCGGAGAACAAACGAAGAGATTATGGTAGGGTATGAAACCACCTCAAAGTTATTCTTTCTA
The DNA here is from genome assembly GCF_056163025.1 of Triticum urartu. Classification (NCBI taxonomy): domain Eukaryota; kingdom Viridiplantae; phylum Streptophyta; class Magnoliopsida; order Poales; family Poaceae; genus Triticum; species Triticum urartu. The sequence goes on along the minus strand of NC_141874.1, from coordinate 60,642,941 downwards.
ATTGATCTATTCAAGAGTCCGTAGTAAAATAACATGAAGCTATTCTTTCCATTCAATCTATCCTAGAGTTCGTACTAGAATAACACCTTAAGATACAAATCAACCAAAACCCTAATGTCACCTAGATACTCCAATGTCACCTCAAGTATCCGTGGGTATGATTATACAATATGCATCACACAATATCAGATTCATCTATTCAAACCAACACAAAGTACTTCAAAGAGTGCCCCAAAGTTTCTACCGGGGAGTCAAGACGAAAACGTGTGCCAAACCCTATGCATAGGTTCATGGGCGGAACCCGCAAGTTGATCACCAAAACATACATCAAGTGAATCAATAGAATAACCCATTGTCACCACGGTTATCCCACGCAAGACATACATCAAGTGTTCTCAAATCCTTAAAGACTCAATCTGATAAGATAACTTCAAAGGGAAAACTAAATCCATTACAAGAGAGTAGAGGGGGAGAAACATCATAAGATCCAACTATAATAGCAAAGCTCGTGATACATCAAGATCGTACCACCTCAAGAACATGAGAGAGAGAGAGATCAAACACATAGCTACTGGTACATACCCTCAGCCCCGAGGGAGAACTACTCCCTCCTCGTCATGGAGAGCATCGGGATGATGAAGATGGCCACCGGAGAGGGATTCCCCCTCCGGCAGGGTGCCAGAACGGGTCTAGATTGGTTTTCAGTGGCTACGGAGGCTTCTGGTGGCGGAACTACCGATCTATTGTGCTCCCCGAAGTTTTTAGGATATATGGGTATATATGGGAGGAAGAAGTACGTTGGTGGACCTCCGGGCTGTCCACGAGGCAGGGAGGCGCGCCCAGGGGGGGTGGGCGCGCCCCCACCCTCGTGGGCAGCTCGGGACTCTCCTGGTCCAACTCTGATACTCCGTGGGCTTCTTCTGGTCCAAAAATAAGTTCCGTGAAGTTTCATGTCAATTGGACTCCGTTTGATTTTCCTTTTCTGCGATACTCTAAAACAAGGAAAAAACAGAAACTGACACTGGGCTCTAGGTTAATAGGTTAGTCCAAAAATCATATAAAATAGTATATAAATGCATATAAAACATCCAAGGTTGATAATATAATAGCATGGAACAATAAAAAATTATAGATACATTGGAGACGTATCAGCATCCCCAAGCTTAATTTCTGCTCGTCCTCGAGTAGGTCAATGCTAAAAACAGAATTTTTGATGTGGAATGCTACCTAACATATTTATCCATTTAGTTCTCTTTATTGTGGCAAGAATATTCAGATCCATAAGATTAAAGACAAAAGTTTAATATTGACATAAGAATAATAATACTTCAAGCATACTAACAAAGTAATCATGTCTTCTCAAAATAACATGGCCAAAGAAAGCTATCCCTACAAAATCATATAGTCTAGCTATGCTACATCTTCACCACACAAAATATTTAAATCATGCACAACCCCGATGACAAGCCAAGCAATTGTTTCATACTTTTGGTGTTCTCAAACTTTTTCAATCTTCACGCAATACATGAGCGTGAGCCATGGATATAGCACTATAGGTGGAATAGAATGGTGGTTGTGGAGAAGACAAAAAGGAGAAGATAGTCTCACATCAACTAGGCGTATCAACGGGCTATGGAGATGCCCATCAATAGATATCAATGTGAGTGAGTAGGGATTGCCATGCAACGGATGCACTAGAGCTATAAATGTATGAACGCTCAACAAAAGAAACTAGTGGGTGTGCATCCAACTCGCTTGCTCACGAAGACCTAGGGCATTTTGAGGAAGCCCATCATTGTAATATACAAGCCAAGTTCTATAATGAAAGATTCCCACTAGTATATGAAAGTGACAACATAGGAGACTCTATATCATGAAGATCATGGTGCTACTTTGAAGCACAAGTGTGGTAAAAGGATAGTAGCATTGCCTCTTCTCTCTTTTTCTCTCATTTTTTTTATTTTTTTATTTGGGCATTTTCTCCTTTTTTTGGCCTTTTTTTTCGTTCGGAGTCTCATCCAGACTTGTGGGGGAATCATGGTCTCCATCATCCTTTCCTCACTTGGGACAATGCTCTAATAATGAAGATCATCACACTTTTATTTACTTACAACTCAAGAATTACAACTTGATACTTAGAACAAAACATGACTCTATATGAATGCCTCCGGTGGTGTACCGGGATGTGCAATGAATCAAGAGTGACATGTATGGAAGAATTATGAACGGTGGCTTTGCCACAAATACGATGTCAACTACATGATCATGCAAAGCAATATGACAATGATGGAGCGTGTCATAATAAATGGAATGGTGGAAAGTTGCATGGCAATATATCTCGGAATGGCTATGGAAATGCCATAATAGGTAGGTATGGTGGCTGTTTTTAGGAAGGTATATGGTGGGTTTATGATACCGGCGAAAGGTGCGCAGTATTAGAGAGGCTAGCAATGGTGGAAGGGTGAGAGTGTGTATAATCCATGGACTCAACATTAGTCATAAAGAACTCACATACTTATTGCAAAAAAATATTAGTTATCGAGACAAAGTACTACGCACATGCTCCTAGGGGGATAGATTGGTAGGAAAAGACCATCGCTCGTCCCCGACCGCCACTCATAAGGAGGACAATCAATAAACAAATCATGCTCCGACTTCGTCACATAACGGTTCACCATACGTGCATGCTACGGGAATCACAAACTTCAACACAAGTATTTCTCAAATTCACAACCACTCAACTAGCATGACTCTAATATCACCATCTTCATATCTCAAAACAATCATCAAGCATCAAACTTCTCATAGTATTCAATGCACTTTATATGAAAGTTTTTATTATACCCATCTTGGATGACCATCATATTAGGACTAGTTTCATAACCAAAGCAAACTACCATGTTGTTCTAAAGAATCTCAAAATAATATAAGTGAAGCATGAGAGTTCATTTATTTCTTCAAAATAAAACCACCGCCGTGCTCTAAAAGATATAAGTGAAGCACTAGAGCAAACGACAAGCTACTCCGAAAGATATAAGTGAAGATCAGTGAGTAGTTTAATAATTATGCAACTATATGAAGAATCTCTAACATTTAAGAATTTCAGATCTTGGTATTTTATTCAAGCAGAAAGCAAAACTAAATAAAATAAAATGACGCTCCAAGCAAAACATATATCATGTGGTAAATAAAAAAATAGCTCCAAGTAAAGTTACCGATGAACGAAGACGAAAGAGGGGATGCCTTCCGGGGCATCCCCAAGCTTAGGATTTTTGGTGTCCTTGAATATTACCTTGTGTGCCTTGGGTATCCCCAAGCTTAGGCTCTTGCCACTCCTTATTCCATAGTCCATCGAATCTTTACCCAAAACTTGAAAACTTCACAACACAGAACTTAACAGAAAACTCATAAGCTCCGTTAGCGAAAGAAAACAAAACACCACTTCAAGGTACTGTAATGAACTCATTATTTATTTATATTGGTGTTAAACCTACTGTATTCCAACTTCTCTATGGTTTATAAACTCTTTTACTAGCCATAGATTCATTAAAATAAGCAAACAACACACGAAAAACAGAATCTGTCAAAAAAAGAACAGTCTGTAGTAATCTGTAACTAACGCAAACTTATGGAACCCCAAAAATTCTAAAATAAATTGCTGGACATGAGGAATTTATCTATTAATCATCTTAAAAAATAATTAACTAAATAGCACTCTCCAATAAAAAATGGCAGCAATTCTCGTGAGCGCTAAAGTTTCTATTTTTTACAGCAAGATCAACAAGACTTTCCCCAAGTCTTCCCAACGGTTCTACTTGGAACAAACACTAATTAAAACATAAAAACTCAATCATAATAGAGGCTAGATAAATTATTTATTGCTAAACAGGAGCAAAAAGCAAGGAACAAAAATAAAGTTGGGTTGCCTCCCAACAAGCGCTATTGTTTAACGCCCCAAGCTAGGCATGATGATTTCAATGATGCTCACATAAAAGATAAGAATTGTAACATAAAGAGGGCATAATTAAGAATATAACTAGCACAAGCCTAACCCACTTCCTATGCATAGGGATTTTGTGAGCAAACAACTTATGGGAACAAGAATCAACTTGCATAGGAAGGTAAAACAAGCATAACTTCATAACTTTAAGCACATAGAGAGGAAACTTGATATTATTGCAATTCCTACAAGCATATATCCCCCCCTCATAATAATTTTCAGTATCATCATGAATGAATTCAACAATACAACCAGCACCTAAAGCATTCTTTTCATGATCTACAAGCATAGAAATTTTAGTACTCTCCACATAAGCAAAATTCTTCTCATGAATAATAGTGGGAGCAAACTCAACAAAATAATTATCATGTGAGGCATAATCCAATTGAAAACTAAAATCATGATGACAAGTTTCATGGATATCATTATTCTTTATAGCATACAAGTCATCACAATAATCATTATAGATAGCAACTTTGTTCTCATAATCAATTGGAACCTCTTCCGGAATAGTAGATTCATCACAAAATAAAGTCATGGCCTCTCCAAATCCACTTTCATCAATATAATCATCATAAATAGGAGGCATGCTTTCATCATAATAAATTTGCTCATCAAAACTTGGGGGACAAAAAAATATCATCTTCATCAAACATAGCTTCCCCAAGCTTGTGGCTTTGCATATCATTAGCATCATGGATATTCAAGGAATTCATACTAACAACATTGCAATCATGCTCATCATTCAAATATTTAGTGCCAAACATTCTAATGCATTCTTCTTCTAGCACTTGAGCACAATTATCGGAATACTTATTTTCATGATAGATATTAAAAAGATGAAGTATATGAGGTACCCTTAATTCCATTTTTTGTAGTTTTCTTTTATAAACTAAACTAGTGCTAAAACAAGAAACAAAAAGATTTGATTGCAAGATGTAAAGATATAACTTCAAGCGCTAACCTCCTTGGCAACGGCGCTAGAAAAGAGCTTGATGTCTACTACACAACCTTCTTCTTGTAGACGTTGTTGGGCCTCCAAGTGCAGAGGTTTGTAGGACAGTAGAAAATTTCCCTCAAGTGGATGACCTAACGTTTATCAATCTGTAGGAGGCATAGGATGAAGATGGTCTCTCTCAAGCAACCCTGCAACCAAAAAACAATGAGTCTCTTGTGTCCCCAACACACCCAATACAATGGTAAATTGTATAGGTGCACTAGTTCGGCGAAGAGATGGTGATACAAGTGGTATATGGATGGTAGATAAAGGTTTTTGTAATCTGAAAGTATAAAAACAGCAAGGTAACTAATGATAAAAGTGAGCACAAACGGTATTGCAATGCTAGGAAACAAGGCCTAGGGTTCATACTTTCACTAGTGCAAGTTCTCTCAACAATAATAACATAATTGGATCATATAACTATCCCTCATCATGCAACAAAGAGTCACTCCAAAGTCACTAATAGCGGAGAACAAACGAAGAGACTATGGTAGGGTACGAAACCACCTCAAAGTTATTCTTTCTGATCAATCTATTCAAGAGTCCATAGTAAAATAACATGAAGCTATTCTTTCCATTCAATCTATCCTAGAGTTCGTACTAGAATAACACCTGAAGACACAAATCAACCAAAACCCTAATGTCACCTAGATACTCCAATGTCACCTCAAGTATCCGTGGGTATGATTATACGATATGCATCACACAATCTCAGATTCATCTATTCAAACCAACACAAAGTACTTCAAAGAGTGCCCCAAAGTTTCTACCGGAGAGTCAAGACGAAAACGTGTGCCAACCCCTATGCATAGGTTCATGGGCGGAACCCGCAAGTTGATCACCAAAACATACATCAAGTGAATCAATAGAATAACCCATTGTCACTACGGTTATCCCACGCAAAACATACATCAAGTGTTCTCAAATCCTTAACGACTCAATCCGATAAGATAACTTCAAAGGGAAAACTCAATCCATTACAAGAGAGTAGAGGGGGAGAAACATCATAAGATCCAACTATAATAGCAAAGCTCGCGATACATCAAGATCGTACCACCTCAAGAACACGAGAGAGAGAGATCAAACACATAGCTACTGGTACATACCCTCAGCCCCGAGGTAGAACTACTCCCTCCTCGTCATGGAGAGCACCGGGATGATGAAGATGGCCACCGGAGAGGGATTCCCCCTCCGGCAGGGTGCCGGAACGGGTCTAGATTGTTTTTCGGTGGCTACGGAGGCTTCTGGCGGCGGAACTCCCGATCTATTGTGCTCCCCGAAGTTTTTAGGGTATATGGGTATATATGGGAGGAAGAAGTACGTCGGTGGACCTCCGGGCTGTCCACGAGGCACGGGGGTGTGCCCAGGGGGGGGGGGGTGGGCGCGCCCCCCACCCTCGTGGGCAGCCCGGGACTCTCCTGGTCCAACTCCGATACTCTGTGGGCTTCTTCTGGTCCAAAAATAAGTTCCGTGAAGTTTCAGGTCAATTAGACTCCGTTTGATTTTCCTTTTCTGCGATACTCTAAAACAAGGAAAAAACAGAAACTGGCACTGGGCTCTAGGTTAATAGGTTAGTCCCAAAGATCATATAAAATAGCATATAAATGCATATAAAACATCCAAGGTTGATAATATAATAGCATGGAACTATCAAAAATTATAGATACGTTGGAGACGTATCACCTTCCGCGACAATTTCCAAGGCACATACGTCAGACCTCGGGATGCTGATGACTTAAGACACATAGTTCAACAGCTCATAGAGTCAGCCAGAAAATTCTGGACCAGGTTCTTAACTAAAAAGAACCAGATCGTCGACTGCCTGGATGCCGAAGCCCTAGCGGACTTTAAGCATATCATCCGCGACGAATGGCTCACCCGACACCTCGGCCAAGAAAAGCCGAAGTCCATGGTGGCCCTCGCGGCACTTATGACCCGCTTCTGTGTGGGAAAAGATAGTTGGCTAGCCTGTAGCAATAATAATGCAGGCAAACCTGACACCTCGGAAACCAAAAATAGTAACGGCAAGACTCGACGCAACAGGCATAAGCGTCAAAACAATGGTGACAATACTGATGACACGGCGATCAACGCCGGATTCAGTGGCTCCAAGTCCGATCAGCGGAAGAAGCCATATAAAAGGAATAATCAGGGCTCTTCCAGCTTGGACCGCATACTCGATCGTCCATGTCAGATCCACGGCACCCCTGATAAACCAGCCAATCATACCCACCGGAGCTGTTGGGTCTTTAAATAGGCCGGCAAGTTAAATGCCGAAGACAAGGAGAAGGTGTCGCAAAGCGAGAATGACGACAAGGAGCCCCGTTCGCCGAACACAGGGGGACAGAAGAAGTTTCCTCCCAGGTCAAAACAATGAACATGATATATGTTACCCATATCCCCAAGAGGGAGCGCAAACGTTCGCTCAGGGACGTCTATGCGATAGAGCCAGTCGCCCCAAAATTCAACCCATGGTCGTCCTCTCCGATCACCTTCAATTGCAGGGACCATACGACCAGTATCCGTCATGGCGGTTTAGCCGCACTGGTCCTTGACCCAATCATTGATGGATTCCACCTCACACGAGTCCTCATGGACGATGGCAGCAACCTCAATCTGCTCTATCAGGATACGGTGCGCAAAATGGGCATCGACCCGTCAAGAATCAAGCCCAAAAAAACTACCTTTAAAGGAGTAATACCAGGTGTAGAGGCCCACTGCACAGGCTCAATTACATCGGAAGTTGTCTTCGGATCTCTGGACAACTTCCGAAGCGAGGACTTGATCTTCGATATTGTCCCCTTCCGCAGTGGCTATCACGCACTGCTTGGACAAACTGCATTTGCGCGATTCAATGCGGTGCCACACTATGCTCATCTCAAGCTCAAGATGCCTGGACCATGCGGTGTCATCACAGTCAATGGAAACACAGAGATCTCCCTCCGTATCGAGGAGCACACCGCGGCCCTGGCATCAGAAGTATAGAGCGGCCTTAACAAGCAGAACCTTAATTCGGCGGCCATGCTCCCGGACACTGTCAAACGAGTCCGTACTACTCTGCAGCAGGATAGTCCTGCTCGTCAGGAGCTCGACTAGCAATTCGGCCTCCATCTCAGTCCCGACCAAATGGCGGCATACTGAAAGTGCAACTATCCCTGGGTGGTTATGGTAATTCCTAACAACATATAGCTCATTGAGCTAATGCTACTTGAAGATAAATATTTCAGGAAAAGCTCAATGATTGGCATGGCATGGATTAGAAAGTGGACCCCTCAAAATGCTAAGGACAAAAGGATTGGCTCAAGCTCAAAGCACAAGACTCTACATTACATTTTTAGTGATCCAAGATCACATTGAGTCCATAGGAAAAGCCAATACTATTAAGAGGGGTGAGGTGTTGCTTAATGAGGTTCTTGCTCAAAGTGCTTAGTGACATGCTCCACAACCCTCAACCATTTTCTCATATCCAAATATATCCCAAACCAAAAGTCAAACTCGGCCCCACCGATTTGATCTATCTGGCGCCACCGAGTTCACTTGACATAGCCACTGCCACAAACACTAGTCTTTTCGGTCCTACCGATAGGGATCTCGGTCTCACCGAGATGGGATTGTAATCTCTCTATTTCCCTTCGTAACGTTTCGGTCCAATCGAGATGAGCGATCGGTCCCACCGAGATTGCAATGCAAACTCTCTGTTTCCCTTTCGTAACGTTTTGTTCCTACCGAGAGAGCGAATCGGTCCCACTGAGATTGCCTGACCAACTCCCTGGTTAGTCTATTACCAAAATTGGTCTCACCGAGTTTGTGTAATCGGTCTCACCGAGATTACGTTATGCCCTAACCCTAATGATATCGGTCCCACCGAAAACCCTAACGGTCACATTATGAACTAAATCGGTCTGACCGAGTTGTATGATTTGGTCCCACCGAGTTTGGTGATTTGTGTGTAATGGTTAGATTTTCTGTGGAGGCTATATATACCCCTCCACCCACTCTTCATTCGTGGAGAGAGCCATCAGAACATGCCTACACTTCCAACATACATTTTGTGAGAGAGAACCACCTACACTTGTGTTGAGGTCAAGATACTTCATTCCAACCAAATAAATCTTGATCTCTAGCCTTCCCCAAGTTGCTTTCCACTCAAATCATCTTTCCACCAAATCGTATCCTATGAGAGAGAGTTGAGTGTTGGGGAGACTATCATTTGAAGCATAAGAGCAAGGAGTTCATCATCAACACACCATTTGTTACCTCTTGGAGAGTGGTGTCTCCTAGATTGGTTAGGTGTCACTTGGGAGCCTCCGTCAAGATTGTGGAGTTGAACCAAGGAGTTTGTACAGGAAAGGAGACCGCCTACTTCGTGAAGATCTACCCTAGTGAGGCAAGTCCTTCATGGGCGATGGCCATGGTGGGATAGACAAGGTTGCTTCTTCACGGACCCTTTGTGGGTGGAGCCCTCCGTGGACTCGCGCAACCGTTACCCTTCGTGGGTTGAAGTCTCCATCAACGTGGATGTACGATAGCACCACCTATCGGAACCACGCCAAAAATCTCCGTGTCTACATTGAGTTTGCTCCCTCCAAACTCCTCCATTTACCTTCATATGCAATTGTTTTACATTCCGCTGATATACTCTTAGAATTGCATGTGTAGGTTGTTTGCTTGACTTGTGCTAAGTTGCTAAAATCTACCAAGAATTAAAATTGGGAAAAGGCTAGATTTTTATTTGGTCAAGTAGTCTAACCCCCCCCTCTAGACATACTTTCGATCCTACAAGTGGTATTAGAGCTTTGGTCACCATTTGCCTTGATTTCCATAGCTTTGGTGATCATAGCCTTGGTTTCATAACCTAGGAGAGTATGGCGTCCAGTGGGGGAGATTACCACCGTAGAGGTCCTTATTTTGATGCTACTAATTTTGCTAGTTGGAAGCATAAGATGAAAATGCATATTCTTGGACATAACCCCGCCGTTTGGACCATTGTGTGTATTGACTTGCAAGGTGAATTCTTTGATGGGAGGGAACCGAACCGTGAGGCTAGCGTAGAAGAGTTGAAGATGCTGCAATACAATGCTTAAGCTTGTGATATTCTCTTCAACGGATTGTGCTCCGAAGAATTCAACAAAATCACCTGTCTTGAGAATGCAAAGGAAATCTGGGATACTTTGATTGATATGCATGAAGGTACCAACTCCGTCAAGGAATCCAAATTGGATGTTCTTCAAATTCAACTTTACAAGTTCAAAATGAAGGATGGTGAAGGTGTCGCTGAAGTGTACTCTAGGCTTGCTCTCATCACAAATGAGATTGCCGGCTTAGGAAGTGAAGAGATGACCGATAGATTCATCATCAAGAAGATCCTAAGAGCCTTGGATGGAAAATATGATACCGTGTGCACATTGATCCAAATGATGCCCAATTACAAAGATCTCAAGCCAACGGAAGTCATTGGAAGGATTGTTGCTCATGATATGTCACTCAAGGATAAGGAAGAGCTTCACAACAAGTCAAGTGATGCTTACAAAGCCTCATGTGACACTCCCACATCATCAAGTGAGAAACCGAACTTCAATGAAGAATTGAGCCTAATGGTGAAGAACTTCAACAAGTTCTACAAGAGTAGAAGCAAGGAAAGAAGTTCCAAGTCAAGTTCCTACGATGACAAAAGATCTTCAAGTCGTGAACGTAATTGCTACAATTGTGGAAGACCCGGACACTACTCCAATGAGTGTACGGCTCCCTACAAAAGAAGAGAAGGTTCTCCCAAAAGAAGGAGTAGGAGAGAAGAATCACAACCAAGAGAGAGAAGGAGTAGAGATGACCGTTATGAACGAAGAACATCACGGAGAAGCAAGGATTCGGAAAGGAAGGACCAATCATCAAGGGTCTACACAAAACGAAGACATCAAGCTCACATTGGTGAATGGGTATTCGGCTCCGACTCTGACGATCACTCCAAGAGAAGTTATCACTCCGACTCCGAATATACTCAAGATGAAGGTGTTGCCGGTCTAGCACTTGTGTCAACCAACTCCTACGACATATTTGAGTCACCAAATGAAGGAATTGGAAGATGCTTCATGGCTAAAGGCCCAAAGGTATCACACCCCGAGTATGTTGATTTCAATAGTGATGAAGATGATTTGCTAGGTGATGATGATTTACTTGTTGACAACTCTAGTTATGAAAACTATGATGAACTTGCTATTAATCATGCTAATCTAGATAAAATGAATGACAATGATAAGAAGGAGATCGAGCGTCTAACTATAGAACTAAACACTCTTAAGTTAGCTCATGAAACTACCTTGGAAGATCATCGAGAACTTTTAAAGACTCATGAGAAGCTATGCTTTGAAAAGCTCAACCTTGAGCAAGAGCATGAGTTCTTAAAGGCAAACAATGATGATCTTCGCAAGAAAAGTTCTTCTTACATTGCCAAGCGTTCACTCTTGTCTACTTACATGCCACAAGTTAAATCTAGCAACAAGAGTAAGAAAGATTCTTCTTCTAGTAGTAACAATAAACATGCTAAACTCAATGATGTTGCTTCTAGTAGTTCTCTTGATTCCACTAATGATTCTCTTAGCCAAGTTACACTTGAGCAAGAAAATATCTTATTGAAGGGAATTATAGAGAAAGGTGTTCACAAGAGCCTTGCCGGAAGTAAGCAATTTGAGGAAATTGTACGCAAGCAAGGAAGACACCAGAAGAATCAAGGTGTTGGTTTTGAACGAAAGTTCAATGCCAATGGAGTTGAGTGGGAAGAAGATCAATACCCCAAGACGAAATTTGTTCCTCAACAAGAGAAGTATGATCCTACTTCTTTCCAAGGAACACAAGCTCAAGATGATCTTCCACCACAAGACCACAAGAAAAAAGGCAAGGACAAGCTTCAAGAGGAGATTGATGAGTTTGAAGAAGCTCCCAAAGCCTTGGTGAAGTGGGTTCCTGCTACCTCTTGAGTACTGCGTTGGATTTCCCCGAAGAGGAAGGGATGACGCAGCAAAGTAGCGTAAGTATTTCCCTCAGTTTTTGAGAACCAAGGTATCAATCCAGTAGGAGGCTACGCTCGAGTCCCTCGTACCTACACAAAAACAATAGCTCAACGCAACCAACGCGCTTAGGGGTTGTCAATCCCTTCACGGTCACTTACGAAAGTGAGATCTAATAGAGATGATAAATAATATTTTTGGTATTTTTGGTATAAAGATGCAAAGTAAGTAAAGTAAAAGCAAAGTAAAAGCAAAGCAATAATAAAGTGATGGATATTGATATGACGAGAAAGAGACCCGGGGGCCATAGGTTTCACTAGTGGCTTCTCTCAAGAGCATAAGTATTCTACAGTGGGTGAACAAATTACTGTTGAGCAATTGACAAAATTGAGCATAGTTATGAGAATATCTAGGTATGATCATGTATATAGGCATCACGTCTGAGACAAGTAGACTGAAACGATTCTGCATCTACTACTATTACTCCACTCATCGACCACTATATAACATGCATCTAGAGTATTAAGTTAAAAACAGAGTAACACCTTAAGCAAGATGACATGATGTAGAGGGATAGTTTCATGCAATATGATAAAAAAACTCATCTTGTTATCCTTGATGGCAACAATACAATACGTGCCTTGCTGCCCCTTCTGTCACTGGGAAAGGACACCGCAAGATTGAACCCAAAGCTAAGCACTTCTCCCATGGCAAGAACAACCAATCTAGTAGGCCAAACCAAATTGATAATTCGAAAGACTTGCAAAGATAACCAATCATACATAAAATAATTCAGAGAAGATTCAAATATTATTCATAGATAGACTTGATCATAAACCCATAATTCATCGGTCTCAACAAACACACCACAAAAAGAAGATTACATCGAATAGATCTCCACGAGAGAGGGGGAGAACATTGTATTGAGATCCAAAAAGAGAGAAGAAGCCATCTAGCTACTAGCTATGGACTCGTAGGTCTGAAGTAAACTACTCACAGTTCATCGGAGGGGCTTGGATGATGATGTAGAATCCCTCCGTGATCGATGCCCCGTCCGGCGGAGCTCCGGAACAGGCCCCAAGATGGGATCTCGTGGATACAGAAAGTTGCAGCGATGGAATAAGGTTTTTGGCTCCGTCCCCGATCGTTTGGGGGTACGTGGATATATATAGGAGGAATAAGTACGTCGGTGGAGCTTCGAGGGGCCCACGAGGCAGGGGGCGCGCCCTAGGGGGGGCGCCCCAACCCCCGTGAGCACCTCGTGGCTTTCTTGACGGAGGGTCCAAGTGTCCTAGATCTTATCTGATGAGAAAATCACGTTTCCGAAGGTTTCATTCCGTTTGGACTCCGTTTGATATTCCTTTTCTTCGAAACCCTAAAACAGGCAAAAACGGCAATTCTGGGCTGGGCCTCCGGTTAATAGGTTAGTCCCAAAATAATATAAAAGTGGAAAATAAAGCCCAATAATGTCTAAAACAGCAGATAATATAGCATGGAGCAATAAAAAATTATAGATACGTTGGAGACGTATCAAGCATATTCAAGCTTAATTCCCGCTCGTCCTCGAGTAGGTAAATGATAAAAACAGAATTTTTGATGCGGAGTGCTACTTGGCATAATTTTAATGTAATTCTTATTAATTGTGGTATGAATATTCAGATCCGAAAGATTCAAGACAAAAGTTCATATTGACATAAAAATGATAATACTTCAAGCATACTAACTAAGCAATTATGTCTTCTCAAAATAACATGGCCAAAGAAAGTTCGTCCCTACAAAATCATATAGTTTAGTCATGTTTCATTTTTTTCACACAAAATGCTATCATCATGCACAACCCCGATGACAAGCTGTGACGCCCGGGTAATTAAGCTACAGTGACCCTCTGCTAATGATGCCACGTCACCTCGTTTATAGTTGCTAATCTCGAGTTAGTTCGAAACCGATTCAAATTCAAAATCAAAATCAAGCAAACAATAAAAGTTTTTTAAATATTAAAACTAAAATGTTCAATAAATAGTAGATAAATCAGAGGCTATGATAAAATTGTATACACCATTATTGAAATTTGATAAGTGACTTAAACAACCTCAAACAGTGGCTGAAAACATTATTTACTAACCTTTTTATTAATAAAAAGATAAATATGAAATGATAATTACCCCAAACTAGTTTTTGGTGGTAGGATATATTGTGATGTGAATTGTGGGCCAACTCTCCTATTTTACAAAACTCATATGGTGCCCAAACAATTAGCCAAAACAGAAAAGGAAATAAATAAAAGAAAAGAAAATACATAACAAAAAAAAGAGAAAACCCCTTGCCCCCTGGGCTTCGGCCCAGCAAAACAAGGCCCAACCGGCCAGCCCACCCCCACTCACCTTATCCCCACCACCTACCGAACCCTATCCCCATCTCTCCCACTCCCCCCCACGAACCCCACTCGCCCCCCCACGCCAGGACGCCGCCGCCCCGCAGGACCGCCTCCCCGCCGGCCTGCTTCCGCGTCGACCCCGTCGTCCTCTCCGTCGACGCCTCGACCCCGTCGCCCTCCTCACGCCCGCTGCCTAGTCCCTACTCCCCGCCGTGAGCAGCCGCCTTTTTCCCTCCTCCTTCTCCTCTGTGTCGCCTCGCGCGCACGCACACCACCTCGTCGGCCACGCCGTCCCCCCTGCCGGCGCCCGCGTCCCTGGCCGCCCACCTGCGCGCCAGGCCGAGCCCCCTGGCTCCACCGCGCGCGCCCCCGCCTAGAGTTCTGCCCCCGCGCGCGCCCACGCCGCTGCTGCAGCCGCCGAAACCGGCGCTAGCCTCCACCGCCGCCCCGCGCCCACCCGGGCCTTCCTCGCACCCACTCTCGCGCCCCTTGCTTCTCCTCCCCGCCGCTGCTCGCTGACCATGACCGCGGCCGCGCACGCGCCCACGGCCGCGCGCGCATGCGCGCACCTCCACTGCTCGCTACCCACGTCGGACTCGTCCTCTCCCAGACCGCACGCCCCGCCCTTGACCACCGCGCGCGCTGCCCGCCCCTACCTAGGGCCACCGCTCGCCACTTCTGGCGTCTGCCGGCGCCCTGCCGCGCCTGGCGGCCTCGCCCCCGTGCCCGAGCGGGCTACGTTGCCCCGGGTTTGCCCCGTCGGTCGCCCACGCCCACACGCCCAGCACCCGCCCCGTTTGGCCTCTGTGCCACTGAACACCGGGGTCCACCCCCTGAGGACGTTAAAAAAAGGAGAAAAAGAAAAAGAATTAAAAAAATAATTAATTAATTAATCCTACTTAATTAATCTAATTAACCTGTTAGTCTAACTAAACAGTAATTACTTTAACCTAAACCCTAATTAACTAAAACAGTCAATGACACGGGGGTCCCACCCCTGTTGACCAGTCAAACGTTGACTGGTCAACTGGGTCCCTCTGGCCCACCCGTCAGTCGCTGGGTACACTTTTGTGTACACTGTGTTGGGTGCGCCTAGCAATTTAGCAATTATTTTCGAATTAAAAATAATCCCAGAAATCAATAAAATCTTTAGAAAATCATATCTTTTAATCCGTAACTCGGATTAAATTATTTTCAACATGAAAGTTGCTCAGAACGACGAGACGAATTCGAATACGCAGCCCGTTCATCCGCCACGCATCCCTAGCATAGCAAACACGCAACTTTCCCCCTCTGGCTCCCCTGTCCGAAAACGTGAAACACCGGGAATACTTTCCCGGATGTTTCCCCCTTCACCGGTACCACCTCGTACCGCGTTAGGGCGGACCTAGCATCACGCCTTGTCATGTCATGCATCGTCATGCAATTGTTTGCATTATATTTATTGTTTCTTCCCCCTCTTCTCTCGCTAGACACCGAGACCGACGCCGCTGCTACCCAGTACGACTACGGTGTTGACGACCACTCTCTCTTGCCAGAGCAACCAGGCAAGCCCCCCCCCTTGATCACCAGATATCGCCTACTCTCCTCTATACTGCTTGCATTAGAGTAGTGTAACATGTTACTGCTTTTGTTATTCCTATCCTGATGCATAGCCTGTCCTTGCTACTACTGTTGATACCTTTACCTGCAATCCTACTTGCTTAGTATAGGATGCTAGTATTTCCATCTGTGGCCCTACATCCTTGTCCGTCTGCCATGCTATACTATCGGGCCGTGATCACTCGGGAGTTGATCACGAGTATATACTATATACTTTATACATGATACATGTGGTGACTAAAGACGGGTCGGCTTGAGGAGCACCCGCGAGTGGATCTTTGAGGCAGAGCGGCAGGGCAGGTTCCGACCACCTAGGAGAGAGGTGGGCCTGGCCCTGGTCGACGTTCGCGGATACTTAACACGCTTAACGAGATCTGGGTATTTGATCTGAGTCTGGCCATTTGGTCTATACTCACTAACCATCTACGCGGGAGTAGTTATGGGTATCCCGGTGTCGTGGTATCAGCCGAAGCCTTCGTGACGTCAGCGACTGAGTGGCGCGCGCCGGATTGGACTAGAAGGCCACTAGGCTAGGTTTGCTTTCGGCCGCGTTCGCAACGTGCAGGTGTGCTAAGGGCGATGGGCCCAGACCCCTGGGTGCTTAGGTTTAGACCGGCGTGCTGACCTCTCTGTTGGTCTAGGTGGGGCTGCGACGTGTTGATCTTCCGAGGCCGGGCATGACCCAGGAAAGTGTGTCCGGCCAAATGGGATCGAGCGTGTTGGGGAATGTGGTGCACCCCTGCAGGGAAGTTAATCTATTCGAATAGCCGTGATCTTCGGTAACAGGACGACTTGGAGTTGTACCTTGACCTTATGACAACTAGAACCGGATACTTAATAAAACACACCCTTCCAAGTGCCAGATACAACCGGTGGTCGCTCTCTCATAGGGCGACGAGGGGAGGATCATCGGTTAGGGTTATGCTATGCGATGCTACTTGGAGGACTACAGTCTACTGTCTTCTACATACTGCAAGACGGAGGCTGCCAGAAGCGTAGTCTTCGAAAGGATTAGTTATCCCCCTCTTATTCTGGCATTCTGCAGTTCAGTCCACCTATGATAGCCTTATTCCAGTTGATACCAATGCATACATATGTAGTGTAGCTCCTTGCTTGCGAGTACTTTGGATGAGTACTCACGGTTGCTTTCTCCCTCCTTTCCCCCTTTTCCTTCTTCCTGGTTGTCGCAACCAGATGTTGGAGCCCAGGATCCAGACGCCACCGTCGACGACGACTCCTACTACACCGGAGGTGCCTACTACTACGTGATGCCCGCTGACGACGACCAGGAGTAGTTAGGAGGATCCCAGGCAGGAGGCCTGCACCTCTTTCGATCTGTATCCCAGTTTGTGCTAGCCTTCTTAAGGCAAACTTGTTTAACTTATGTCTGTACTCAGATATTGTTGCTTCCGCTGACTCGTCTATGATCGAGCTCTTGTATTCGAGCCCTCGAGGCCCCTGGCTTGTAATATGATGCTTGTATGACTTATTTTATTTGTAGAGTTGTGTTGTGATATCTTCCCGTGAGTCCCTGATCTTGATCGTACACGTTTGCGTGTATGATTAGTGTACGATTGAATCGGGGGCGTCACACAAGCCAAGCAATTGTTTCATACTTTAGTAATCTCAAACCTATAAACTTTCACGCAATATATGAGCGCGAGCCATGGACATAGCACTATGGGTGGAATAGAATATAATGAGGGGGGTTATGTGGAGAAGACAAAAAAGGAGAAAGTCTCACATCAACGAGGCTAATCAATGGGCTATGGAGATGCCCACCGATTGATGTTAATGCAAGGAGTAGGGATTGCCATGCAACGGATGCACTAGAGCTATAAATGTATGAAAGCTCAACAAAAGAAACTAGTGGGTGTGCATCCAACTTGCTTGCTCACGAAGACCTAGGGCACTTGAGGAGGCCCATTATTGGAATATACAAGCCAAGTTCTATAATGAAAAATTCCCACTAGTATATGAAAGTGATAACATGAGAGACTCTCTACTATGAAGATCATGGTGCTACTTTGAAGCACAAGTGTGGTAAAAGGATAGTAACATTGTCCCTTCTCTCTTTTTCTCTCATTTTTTGTGGGCCTTCTTTTTTTATGGCCTTTCTTTTTATTTATTTATTCCTCGCTTGGGACAATGCTCTAATAATGATGATCATCACACTTCTATTTATTTATAACTCAATGATTACAACTCGATACTAGAACAAAGATGACTCTATGTGAATGCCTCCGACGGTGTACCGGGATATGCAATGAACCAAGAGTGACATGTATGAAAGAATTATGAACGATGGCTTTGCCACAAATACCATGTCAACTACATGATCATGCTAAGCAATATGACAATGATGAATGTGTCATGATGAACGGAATGATGCAAAGTTGCATGGCAATATATCTCGGAATGGCTATGGAAATGCCATAATAGGTAGGTATGGTGGCTGTTTTGAGGAAGATATAAGGAGGTTTATGTGTGAAAGAGCGTATCATATCATGGGGTTTTGATGCACCGACGAAGTTTGCGCCAACTCTCAATGTGAGAAAGGGCAATGCACGACACCGAAGAGGCTAGCAAGGGTGGAAGGGTGAGAGTGCGTATAATCCATGGAATCAACATTAGTCATAAAGAACTCACATACTTATTGCAAAAATCTACAAGTCATCAAAAACCTCGGCACTACGCGCATACTCCTAGGGGGATAGATTGGTAGGAAAAGACCATCGCTCGTCCCCGACCGCCACTCATAAGGAAGACAATCAAATAACACCTCATGTTTCAAATTTGTTGCATAACGTTTACCATACGTGCATGCCACGGGACTTGCAAACCTCAACACAAGTATTTCTCAATTTCACAACTACTCAACTAGCTTGACTTTGATATTATTACCTCCATATCTCAAAACAATCATCAAGCATCAAACTTTTCTTAGTATTCAACACACTCATAAGAAAGTTTTATTATTAATTTTGCATACCAAGCATATTAGGATTTTGAGAAAATTACCATGCTATTAAGACTCTCAAAATAATATAAGTGAAGCATGAGAGAACAATAGTTTCTATAAAAAAAATCCACCACCGTGCTCTAAAAGATATAAGTGAAGCACTAGAGCAAAACTATAAAGCTCAAAAGATATAAGTGAAGTACATAGAGTATTCTATCAAATTCCAAATCATGTATGGCTCTCTAAAAAGGTGTGTACAGCAAGGATACTAATAAGCAAAGACTCAAATCATAAAAGACGCTCCAAGCAAAACACATATCATGTGGTGAATAAAAATATAGCTCCAAGTAAAGTTACCGATAGAAGTTGACGAAAGAGGGGATGCCTTCCGGGGCATCCCCAAGCTTTGGATTTTAGGTGTCCTTAGATTATCTTGGGGGTGCCATGGGAATCCCCAATATTAGGCTCTTGCCACTCCTTGTTCCATAATCCATCAAATCTTTACCCAAAACTTGAAAACTTCACAACACAAAACTTGAGGTAGAAAACTCGTGAGCTCCGTTAGCGAAAGAAAACAAAAGACCACTTCAAGGTACTGTAATGAACTCATTATTTATTTATATGGGTGTTAAACCTACTTTATTCCAACTTCTCTATGGATTATAAACTATTTTACTAGCCATAGATTCATCAAAATAAGCAAACAACACACGAAAAACAGAATCTGTCAAAAACAGAACAGTCTGTAGTAATCTGTAGCTAGTGCAAGATCTGGAACCCCAAAAATTCTAAAATAAATTTCTGAACGTGAGGAATTTATCTATTAATCATCTGCAAAAAGAATTAACTAAATAGCACGTTCCAAATAAAAATGACAGCAGTTCTCGTGAGCGTTAAAGTTTCTGTTTTTTTACAGCAAGTTCAACAAGACTTTCCCCAAGTCTTCCCAACGGTTCTACTTGGCACAAACACTAATTAAACACAAAAAACAGAGGCTAGATAATTTATTTATTGAATAACAGCAAGTATAAATATTGGGTTGACTCCCATTAAGCGCTTTCTTTAAAGCCTTATAGCTAGGCATAATATTTCAACGATGCTCACATGAAAGACGAGAGTTGAAGCACAAAGAGAGCATCATAAAATATGTGACAAACACATCTAAGTCTAACATAGTTCCTATGCATAGGCATCTTATAGGCAAACAAATTATCATGGCAAGCAAAAACTAGCATATGCATGGAAGAGGAAAGAAACAATAGTAATCTCACCATAACAAGAGGTAATTTAGTAACATGAAAATTTCTACCACCATATTTTCCTCTCTCATAATAATTACATGTAGGATCATAAGCAAACTCAAAAAAATAGCTATCACATAAAATATTTTCAACATGATCCACATGCATGCAAAGTTGACACTCTTCCAAAGTAGTGGGATTAACATTAACTGAAGTCATGACCTTTCCAAACCCACTTTAGCAAAAAATTCATAAGATTGAACATTCTCCAAATATGTGGGATCTAAAGTTGACACTCTCCCAAACCCACTTTCAATAATATTGCAAACACTATTATCAATCTCATATTCATCATGGGGATTAAATAGATTTTCAAGATCAAAAGAAGAATCACCCCAATCATGATCATTGCAACAAATAGTAGTCATAGCAAAACTAGCATCCCCAAGCTTAGGTTTTTGAAAATCATTAACACAATTGACATTAAGAGAATTTGTAATAACATCATTACAATCATGCTTTTCATCAAAGGAACTATCAAGTATGGGTGCAATAGCAACGATCTCATGTGTAACATAAGGAACTATAGCAGATTCATCTTCATAAATATTGGCATCATGGCCACAAGCATAGCAAGCATCATGTTCATCAAGGGATATTTCAACCAAATCGTCGGAATCATCATTATCTATAGATTCATGCATATCATTATTTTCTTCCAAAGCAACGGTCATTCTTTTAATAAATTCTTGGACATAGACATTATGGGCAAGGTTTTCATTGCAATATTTAAGTATGACGGAATTTTCAGATTTATTGAGAGTGAAATCATACTTTTCAATCAAAGAAGCAACTTCATGAGCACCCTTAAAAACGACAAATTCTTCAATTTGTTCGATATCATAGTAACTATAAACACGCTTTGCATAAGAAGATAAGATTTCATTATCATTGAACTCACATAGGTAGGGAATGTGTTTTTTAGGGTTCTTAGAGCAACAAGTAAAATCACAAATATCACAAAGATTCCAAGCATAGCATAGCAAACTATTTATATGATACCATAAGAGCTTCCCCTTTTCAGACAAACGATGACACACAAAATGAGCATGCTCATCTAAAGATTTCCCATCAACTAGTCTAGTTGGGGTTTCAGCACGAGTGCATAAGGATCAAAGATGATCCAAGTAGAACACTTTAAGTGGATCCATAACAATAGAATATTAGCAAGCAAAGATGCAAGCAAATGGAAGGCACATGGTAACACAAGCAAACAAGAAAAAGAGGCAAGTAGAGAAAGAGAGGGGGGATAGAGAGAGAGAGAGCGGGCGAATAAAATGGCAAGGGTGAAGTTGGGGAGAGGAAAACAAGAGGCAAATGTCAAATAATGTAATGCGGGAGATAGGGATTGTGATGGGTACTTGGTATGTTGACTTTTGCACAGACTCTCCGACAACGGCGCCAGAAATTCTTCTTGCTACCTCTTGAGCACTGCGTTGGATTTCCCCGAAGAGGAAGGGATGATGCCGCAAAGTAGCGTAAGTATTTCCCTCAGTTTTGAGAACCAAGGTATCAATCCAGTAGGAGGCTACGCTCGAGTCCCTCGTACCTACACAAAACAATAGCTCAACGCAACCAACACGCTTAGGGGTTGTCAATCCCTTCACGGTCACTTACGAAAGTGAGATCTGATAGAGATGATAAATAATATTTTTGGTATAAAGATGCAAAGTAAGTAAAGTAAAAGCAAAGTAAAAGCAAAGCAATAATAAAGTGATGGAGATTGATATGATGAGAAAGAGACCCGGGGGCCATAGGTTTCACTAGTGGCTTCTCTCAAGAGCATAAGTATTCTACGGTGGGTGAACAAATTACTGTTGAGCAATTGACAGAATTGAGCATAGTTATGAGAATATCTAGGTATGATCATGTATATAGGCATCACGTCCGAGACAAGTAGACCGAAACGATTCTACATCTACTACTATTACTCCACTCATCGACCGCTATCTAGCATGCATCTAGAGTATTAAGTTAAAAACAGAGGAACACCTTAAGCAAGATGACATGATGTAGAGGGATAGTTTCATGCAATATGATAAAAAAACCATCTTGTTATCCTCGATGGCAACAATACAATACGTGCCTTGCTACCCCTTCTGTCACTGGGAAAGGACACCGCAAGATTGAACCCAAAGCTAAGCACTTCTCCCATGGAAAGAACAACCAATCTAGTAGGCCAAACCAAACTGATAATTCGAAGAGACTTGCAAAGATAACCAATCATACATAAAAGAATTCAGAGAAGATTCAAATATTATTCATAGATAGACTTGATCATAAACCCACAATTCATCGGTCTCAACAAACACACCGCAAAAAGAAGATTACATCAAATAGATCTCCACGAGAGAGGGGGAGAACATTGTATTGAGATCCAAAAAGAGAGAAGAAGCCATCTAGCTACTAGCTATGGACCCGTAGGTCTGAAGTAAACTACTCACACTTCATCGGAGGGGCTTGGATGATGATGTAGAAGCCCTCCGTGATCGATGCCCCCTCCGGCGGAGCTTCAGAACAGGCCCAAAGATGGGATCTCGTGGATACAGAAAGTTGCGGCGATGGAATTAGGTTTTTGGCTCCGTCCCTGATCGTTTGGGTGTACGTGGATATATATAGGAGGAAGAAGTACGTCGGTGGAGCTTCGAGGGGCCCACGAGGCAGGGGGCGCGCCCCCTACCCTCGTGAGCACCTCGTGGCTTTCTTGACGGAGGGTCCAAGTCTCCTGGATCTTATCTGATGAGAAAATCACGTTTTCGAAGGTTTCATTCCGTTTGGACTCCGTTTGATATTCCTTTTCTTTGAAACCCTAACACAGGCAAAAAACAACAATTCTGGGCTGGGCCTCCGGTTAATAGGTTAGTCCCAAAAATAATATAAAAGTGGAAAATAAAGTCCAATAATGTCTAAAACATTAGATAATATAGCATGGAGCAATCAAAAATTATAGATACGTTGGAGACGTATCAGTTCCCAAGACTACATCAAGTTCTACTTCATCAAGTACGACTACAAGTCCAAGGATTCCCATCAAGATGGTGTGGATCCCGAAGAAGAAGAACTAGAGAGTTCTTGAGGGTGACTCCGCCAACACACTTCACTCATATCATTTTGGCGAGGACAAGTGCAAACAACTTCCATATCTTGCACTAGTTCAAGGAGTCACAAACCCTCTTGTTGGTAAGACAAGGGACAAGGTAACCTAATGCATTCATGAACACCATCTCATGTGAATATCACTCTATGTCTATGGATATCCTTGTCTGTTCCTTGTGGGACTAACTCGTGTAGGTATTGAAAGTGCAACTCACTTCAAAGGATTGCTCCAAAGGATCTACATCAACATTGAGCATCTACATCTTCAACACCTACATGAAGTCATCATCGACAAAACCCAAGGTTAGTTCATCCCTCTTAAGGGGGGATATCACATCTAGGAGGAGCTTTACTCTAATCAATTGAGCTAAAGCAACTCTAATGGTGTGAACACAACAATGCTTTATGTAAAAGTGGCAACCCCACTTGTGCTTAAACGATGAGTATGACCTACGATCAAATGTTCTCATTTGACTTCTAAGTCAATATACTCATATATAGATGACCTAGTCATCGCCAAATTGCTTGATAGATGCTAGAGTGTTTGTGCATGCTTTGTCACATATTTCTTTTGCCATCTTATTGTGTGAGCATGTTGGTCGCATATTTTACTCATTCAAGGACATCCATTTGTTGCTTTGTTTGTTTGGCTTTTTCTCTTTTGCCAAATGGATGGACAAGAATGCCTAAGAACTCCCTCTAGCTATCTATGCTTTTCTTGTCTCAAACCCTATTCATGCTACATCACAAAGTTTGATCAAGTCAGATTCGAACCACTCTGTGTGAGGAGCACTCGAAGTCCCCGATTGGTCATAGACTTAAACTTCCAAAACCTCTTTGTGCATTTTGGTATGACCGAGTCATCTATTTCGGTCATACCGAGATCACTAAGTTGATCTAGGTTTTCAATCTCGATGCAACCGATTAGAACTTTTCGGTCATACTGAGTTGCGGTAACCGCTTGCAGTTCTGCATCTCGGTGCCACCGAGTTGTTCCACTCGGTCACACCGACAGGGTCAGGTTATATATACCGACAGGTCAAATTTTGGAAAATTTTCTGAAACCTTCCACCCACGCGTGACCTGCTCTGCCTCCTCGGGTCTCCGGATCGTTATATAAAATGAAGGATAGATCTAGGTATTGTCATCTTTGGTATGCAATCCATAAGTGGTCCTCATAATATATTCATAAGGTAATTTAATTTTCTTTCTAGGAAAGTGTTCCATGCCCTTTCTTAACGGAAATTGGAATCTAATATTCCCTTCTTTCATATCAATAATTGCACCAATCATTCTAAGGAAAGGTCTACCAAGAATAATAGGACATGAAGGATTGCAATCAATATCAAGAACAATGAAATATATGGGAACATAATTCCTATTTGCAACAATAAGAACATCATTGATTCTTCCCATATGTTTCTTAATGGTGGAATCCGCAAGATGCAAGTTTAAAGACCAATCACCAAATTCACGGAAACCTAGCAAATCACACAAAGTTTTAGGAATCGTGGAAACACTAGCACCAAAATTACATAAAGCAAAGCATTCATGATCTGTAATTTTAATTTTAATAGTAGGTTCCCACTCATCATGAAGTTTTCTAGGGACAGAAACTTCCAATTCAAGCTTTTCTTCATAAGATTGCATTAAAGCATCAATGATATGTTTAGTAAAAGCTTTATTTTTACTATAAGCATGCGGAGAATTTAGCATGGATTGCAACAAGGAAATACAATCTATCAAAGAGCAATTATCATAATTAAATTCCTTGAAATCCAAGATAGTGGGTTCATTGCTATGTAAAGTTTTGACCTCTCCAATCCCACCTTTATAAATTTTTGCATCAAGATCTAAAAACTCCGAATCATTGGGACGCCTTCTAACTAAAGTTGACTCATCTCCAGTCCCATCATTATAAATATTCATATTGCAAAACAAATATTTAATAGGGGACACATCAATAACTTTTAGATCTTCATCATTATTATCATGGAAACTAGAAGAACACGCTTTCACAAAGCAATCTTTTTTAGCACGCATCCTAGCGGTTCTTTCTTTGCACTCATCAATGGAAACTCTCATAGCTTTGAGATACTCATTGATATCATGCTTAGGTGGAATAGATCTAAGTTTCAAAGAATCAACATCAAGAGAAATTCTATCCACGTTCCTAGCCAACTCATCAATCTTAGACAATTTTTCTTCAATCAAAGCATTGAAACTCTTTTGCGAACTAATAAATTCTTTAATATTAGATTAAAAATCAGAGGGCATCTTATTATAATTTCCATAAGAATTGTTGTAGGAATTACCATAATTATTAGAGGAATTACTAGGAAACGGCCTAGGATTAAAATTACCTCTATACGCGTTATTACCATAATTGTTCCTACCAACAAAATTCACATCCATAGATTCATTATTATTCTCAATCAAAGTAGACAAAGGAATATCATTAGGATCAGAATAGACACTCTTATTAGCAAACAATTTAATAATTTCATCCATCTTTCCACTCAAAACATTGATCTCTTCTATAGCATGCACCTTTTTATTAGTAGATCTTTCAGTATGCCATTGACAATAATTAACCATAATATTATCTAGGAGTTTAGTAGCTTCTCCTAAAGTGATTTCCATAAAAGTGCCTCCCGCCACCGAATCTAAAAGATTTCTAGAAGCAAAGTTCAATCCGACATAAATTTTTTGTATAATCATCCAAAGATTCAAACCATGTGTAGGGCAATTACGTATCATTAATTTCATCCTCTCCCAAGCTTGTGCAACATGTTCATGATCAAGTTTCTTAAAATTCATAATATCATTTCTAAGAGTGATGATCTTAGTGGGAGGAAAATACTTAGAGATAAACGCATCTTTGCACATATTCCATGAGTCGATACTATTTTTAGGCAAAGACGAAAACCAAGTTTTAGCACGATCTCTAAGAGAAAACGGGAATAGCTTCAGTTCAACAATATCATTATCCACATCTTTCTTCTTTTGCATATCACACAAATCAACAAAGTTGTTTAGATGGGTAGCGACATCTTCACTAGGAAGGCCGGAAAACAGATCTTTCATGACAAGATTCAACAAAGCAGCATTAATTTCGCAAGATTCAGCTTCGGTAAGAGGAGCAATCGGAGTGCTAATAAAATAATTATTGTTGGTATTGGGAAAATCACACAATTTAGTATTATCTTGAGCCATTGTGACAAGCAAGCAATCCAACACACGAGCAAACAAAAAACAAGCAAAAACATACGAACTAGAAAAGATAAGGAGAATGGAAAAAGAGGGCGAACAAAACGGCAAGGGTGAAGTGGGGGAGAGGAAAATGAGAGGCAAATGGCAAATAATGTAATGCGAGGGATAAGAGTTTGTGATGGGTACTTGGTATGTCTTGACTTGTGCGTAGACTTCCCGGCAACGGCGACAGAAATCCTTCTGGCTACCTCTTGAGCACTGCGTTGATTTTCCCTTGAAGAGGAAAGGATGATGCAACAAAGTAGCGTAAGTATTTCCCTTAGTTTTTGAGAACCAAGGTATCAATCCAGTAGGAGGCCACACGCAAATCCCTCGTACCTACACAAACAAATAAGAACCTCGCAACCAACGCGATAAAGGGGTTATCAATCCCTTCACGGTCACTTACGAGAGTGAGATCTGATAGAGATGATAAGATAATATTTTTGGTATTTATCGTAAAGATTAAAAGTAAATATTGCAAAATAAAATAGATTGGAAACTTATATGATAAAAGATAGACCCGGGGACCATAGGTTTCACTAGTGGCTTCTCTCAAGATAGCATAAGTATTACGGTGGGTGAACAAATTACTGTCGAGCAATTGATAGAAAATCGAATAATTATGAGAATATCTAGGCATGATCATGTATATAGGCATCACGTCCGTGAAAAGTAGACCGACTCCTGCCTGCCTCTACTACTATTACTCCACACATCAACCGCTATCCAGCATGCATCTAGAGTATTAAGTTCATAAGAACAGAGTAACGCATTAGGTAAGATGACATGATGTAGAGGGATAAACTCAAGCAATATGATATAAATCCCATCTTTTTATCCTCGATGGCAACAATATAATACGTGTCGTTTCCCTTTCTGTCACTGGGATCGAGCACCGCAAGATTGAACCCAAAGCTAAGCACTTCTCCCGTTGCAAGAAAGATCAATCTAGTAGGCCAAACCAAACTGATAATTAGAAGAGACTTGCAAAGATAACCAATCATACATAAAAGATTTCAGAGAAGAATCAAATATTGTTCATAGATAGACTTGATCATAAACCCACAATTCATCGGATCTCGACAAACACACCGCAAAAAGAGTTACATCGAATAGATCTCCAAGAAGATCGAGGAGAACTTTGTATTGAGATTCAAAGAGAGAGAAGAAGCCATCTAGCCAATAACTATGGACCCAAAGGTCTGAAGTAAACTACTCACACATCACCGGAGAGGCCATGGAGTTGATGTAGAGGCCCTCCGTGATCGATGCCCCCTCCGGCGGAGCTCCGGAAAAGGCCCCAAGGTGGGATCTCTTGGGTACAGAAGGTTGCGGCGGTGGAAATAGGGTTTTGTGGTGCTCCTGGATGTTTTCAGGGTATATGAGTATATATAGGAGGAGGAAGTAGGTCGGTTGAGCCACGAGGGGGAGGGCGCGCCCCCTGCCTCGTGGACTCCTCGTTTGTTTCTTGATGTCCACTCCAAGTCCTCTGGATCATGTTTGTTCCAAAAATAACTCTCCCGAAGGTTTCATTCCGTTTGGATTATGTTTGATATTCCTTTTCCGCGAAACACTGAAATAGGCAAAAAGACAACAATTTGCACCGGGCCTTGGGTTAGTAGGTTAGTCCCAAAAATAATATAAAAGTGTAAAATAAAGTCCATTAACATCCAAAACAGATAATATAATAGCATGGAACGAAAAAATTATAGATACGTTGGAGACTTATCATCTACCGAGAGGGAATGAACAACGACAAACATAAAAAGGAACCACGATCAATGCAATGCACAACCAAATGAATGGTATGACATGTTAAGGTAGTGAATTGACCTAATGCAATGATTAGTCATATTAATTGAAGTCGAATTCAAACATATACTAAATCCTAACTCCAAACTGTTTATTAAAATCGCCCTAATCATGATTTTTCCTAGACAGTGATGGTAACTTGTTCAAACATGCATGATCATGGCATAAACATATTCTTCATATTTCTATGATCATTTTTCATATATAAATTATTTTCATCTGAGTGATAGATTAATTTCTATGATTTTCCAAGGTTTGTAGTATTTTCTGAATTAAACAAATCATTTTCTGATTTATTCAAAATCCAAAAAATAGTTATTGCATCAGCATAACATCATCACCACGTCAGTACTGAACGAGGTCAAATCTGACGTGTGGGTCCTACATGTCAGTGTAACAGTGGCTAAACGGGTTTAAATCCCGCATTGACTAGGATTTGACCAGCCACGGGGCCCGTTGACAGTGACCCTAGGGTTAGTTAGTGGGGGTGATTAGAGCTAAACTGATTACTGCCACATCAGCAAATCATCGTTTAGCCGCTGGTGACCAAGTCCCGTGGCGGAGAGTCGCCAGGGTGGCATTGCAGGGGGCGGATGGACAAGCGAAAGGCACCAGGAGGAAGCCCTCACTCGCGCGCTGATACGTCTCCAACGTATCTATAATTTTTTATTGTTCCATGCTGTTATATTATCATTCTGGGATTTTTTACAATCATTTTATAGCAACTTTATATCATTTTTTGGGACTAGCCTATTGACATAGTGCCCAGTGCCAATTGCTGTTTTTTGCTTGTTTTTTTACTTCGCAGAATATCAGTACCAAACGGAGTCCAAACGCAACGATTTTTTTGGAGATTTGTTTTGGACCAAAAGACAACTTGGAAGCCAAGGAAGCACCTGGAGGAGGCCCGTGGGGCCCATAAGACACCAGGGCGTGCTAGAGGGCCCCGGCGCACCCTAATGGGTTGTGGGGCCCACGGGGGTCTCCTCCACCGCCTCTTCGATCTATAAATATTCAGATATTTCAGAAATCCTAGAGTAGTTGACGAAACACAATTCCAGCTGCCACAAGTTCCAGAACCACGAGATCCAATCTAACACCATCACGGAGGGGTTCATCATCCTCATTGGTGCCTCTCCGATGATGCGTGATTAGTTCACCATAGACCTACGGGTCCGTAGGTAGTAGCTAGATGGCTTCTTCTCTCTTTTTGATTCTCATGGTCTCTTGAAGATCTATTTGATGTAATGAATTTTTGCAGTGTGTTTGTTGGGATCCGATGAAGTTCGAGTTTATGACCAGTTTCTATCCATGAATATTATTTGAGTCTTCTTTGATCTCTTATATGCATGGTTATTTATAGCCTTGTATTTCTTCTTCGAATCTTTGGCTAGTTAGGCCGACTAAATCAATTTTTCTTGCCATGGGAAGATGTGCTTTGTGATGGGTTCGATCTTACGGTGTCCTCACCCAGTGACAGAAGGGGTCGCGAGGCACATATGTATCGTTTCTGTTAAGGATAACAATATAGGGTCTATTCCTACATGAATAGATCTTGTCTACATTATGTCATCATTCTTATTGCATTACTCCATTTCTCCATGAACTTAATACGCTAGATGCATGCTGAATAGCGGTAGATGTGTAGAGTAATAGTAGTAGATGCAGAATCGTTTCGATCTACTAATCTTGGATGTGATGCCTATATATTGATCATTGCCTTGGATATTGTCATAATTATTTGTTCTTCTATCAATTGCCTAACAGAAATTTGTTTACCCACCGTATGCTATTTTCTCGAGAGAAGCCACTAGTGAAATCTACGGCCCCGGGTCTATCTTTTATTATATTGCTTTCCGATCTATCTATTACTGTATTTGTTTTCAGATCTATTATTCCAAAACCCAAAAATACCTTGCTGCACTTTTTATTTGCATCTTTTATCATGTTTTATTCAGATCTATTTATCCAAACCGATACAATTTAATCTATCTTTTTACCGAGGAGGGATTGACAACCCCTCTTATGCATTGGGTTGCGAGGATTTATTTTGTGTGTGCAGGCACTAGTAGAAAAAGGGTCAAATGTGCGACACACTAGTCCCGGTTTGTAACAGAACCGGCACTAATGTGTCCATTAGTGCCAGTTCCAACGGCTAGGCGGGAGGAGCTCTTTAGTACCGGTTCGTGGCGAACCTTTAGCACCGGTTCGTGCCACGAACCGGTACTAATGAGAGTGGTGGGAGGATGTTGTCAGAGTGGGGCCCCTCCAGCACCTTTACTACCGGTTCATGCCACGAACCGGTACTAAAGGTCGTCCTATATAAACCCTTCGTCCACCAGCACTCTATTCTTCCCCCTTTCCCCTCTCCCTCTCCTCTGTTCTTCCCTTCTTCCTCTCGAGTTCATCACAAAATTTGCCCCAAATTTGTCAAGATTTGCAGGCCCCCATCCATTCAAATGATCACAAAGGTTAGCAACTTTGTCCTTTCATCTCTCATTGCTAGATTAGCTCTTGCATTGGTTTATATAGTGATTAATTGTGGGTTTTAGTAATTTGGGAGGAATTATATGTGGTAGTATTTGATTTATATGCAAATTGAGGTCAAAATAACACTTAGTTTGCATATGTAGGTGTGGTTTACTTAGTGCCTTCTAAATCTCCGTCGTAACCACCGTCGATCGCCCGCACCGTCCCGTCGCCGGCACCACCTTGTGGTGAGCCTATTGTTCATGAAATTTTATATAAAAAATTGATGTTTGTGTGATTTGGATATATAATTACTCGTATAATTATCTTACCCGTACGTTGTTTGTTATACATAGTGCCATGGTTTTGATATCCGTCCCCGTCGGCCCTCGCCCTTGTTATGATTCGGATGTGGTATATTCTCTTTTAAAACTATTTGTTGCATTTCGTGTTTATGAAAAATTATGACCATCAAGCTGACATAGATATTTGTATGTAGGAGGTAGTTGAACTGGAAATTCCAACCGACCCTATTGTCGAGAGGTTAAATTTAGTTGAAAGAGAAAACGAGGATTTGAAAGAAAAATTGAAAAGAATTGAGGGGGAGAAGATGGAATTGGAGTTGCATGTTGCCGATGTCATCGATGATCACAAGATTAAGATGGAGAAAATGCGCTTGAAGATTAGAAAGATTAGAAAATATGCCATTCATAGTGAGGCTTGGTATCATTATGCTTTTGGATCAATTGTTACCTTAGTTGCGATCTTGATCGCATTTGTTGTTGCATTTAAATTCTTTAGCTAGAGAGTTATTTGTTTGTTGCATTTAAGTTTTGTATAAACTTTATGTATTGTATTAATTTGGTGTTTTCGGTGCTGTGTATTGAAGATGAGCCGGCAATGGATGTACGATGACCGATGCTCTCCCGAGTTCATTAATGGCGTGCATACTTTTCTGCTTGCGGCTGAGGCAAACAAGCGGGCGGATGGTTTTATGCCTTGTCCATGTGCTGGCTGTAGAATGGTCACAATTACTCTACGTCAAGAACCATTCACGTCCACCTGTTTGAGTCTGGTTTCACGCCCCACTATAATGTTTGGACCAAGCATGGAGAAAGAGGGGTTATGATGGAAGACAATGAAGAAGAAGAGGACGACGACAACTATCCTGGCCATGGGTTCCCTGAATACGATGATACAACAATGAGGGAAGAAGCTGAGCCGGTAATGCGGGAAGAAGCTGAAGAAGAGGCATTGGATGAGCCCGTTGATGATCTAGGTCGGGCCATTGCCGATGCAAAGAGAAACTGCGCAAGTCATTTGGAGAAGAAGAAGTTGCAGCGCATGTTAGAGGATCACAAAAAATTGTTGTACCCGAATTGCGTAGGTGACAAGAAAAAGCTGGGCACCACACTGGAATTGCTACAATGGAAGGCAGAGAATGATGTATCTGACAAGGGATTTGGAAAGTTGCTGGTAATGATAAAGAATATGCTTCCAAAGGACAACGAATTGCCCGAGAGTACGTACGAAGCAAAGAAGGCTGTCTGCCCTCTAGGGTTAGAGGTGCAGAAGATACATGCATGCCCTAATGATTGCATCCTCTACCGCGGTGAGTACGAGGATTTGAACGCTTGCCCGGTATGCGGTGCATTGTGCTATAAGATCAGCCACGATGACCCTGGTGATGTCGAGGGAGAGCGCCCCAGGAAGAAGATTCCTGCCAAGGTGATGTGGTATGCTCCTATAATACCAAGGTTGAAACGTTTGTTCCAAAACAAAGAGCATGCCAAGGCAATGCGATGGCACAGAGAAGACCGTAAGAAAGACGGAAAGTTGAGAGTACCCGCTGACGGGTCGCAGTGGAGAAAAATCAAACGGAAGTATGGGAAGGAGTTTGCAGATGACGCAAGGAACGTATGGTTTGGTCTAAGCGCAGATGGCATTAATCCTTTTGGGGAGCAGAGCAGCAACCATAGCACCTGGCCTGTGACTCTATGTTTGTATAACCTTCCTCCTTGGTTGTGCATGAAGAGGAAGTTCATTATGATGCCAGTGCTCATCCAAGGCCCTAAGCAACTCGGCAATGACATTGATGTGTACCTAAGGCCATTAGTTGAAGAACTCTTACAACTGTGGAATGGAACAGGTGTACGTGCGTGGGATGAGCACATGGGGGAAGAATTTGACCTAAAGGCGTTGCTGTTCGTGAGCATCAATGATTGGCCTGCTCTCAGTAACCTTTCAGGACAGACAAACAAGGGATACCGCGCATGCACACACTGTTTGGACGATACCGATAGTATATATTTGGCTAATTGTAAGAAGAATGTGTACCTGGGACATCGTCGATTTCTTCCGAGCAGGCATCCTGTAAGAAAGAAAGGCAAGCATTTCAAAGGTGAGGCGGATCACCGGACGAAGCCTCGCCACCGTACTGGTGCTGATGTACATGATATGGTCAAGGATTTGAAGGTGGTCTTTGGAAAGGGTCCTGGTGGACAACCTGTTCCGAATGACGCTGACGGACGCGCACCCATGTGGAAGAAGAAATCTATATTTTGGGACCTGCCCTATTGGAAAGACCTAGAGGTCCACTCCGCAATCGACGTGATGCACGTGACGAAGAATCTTTGTGTGACCCTGCTTGGCTTCTTGGGCGTGTATGGGAAGACAAAAGATACACCTGAGGCACGGGAGGACCAACAACGTATGCATGGAAAAGACGGCATACATCAGGGTCATGCAAGCTACACTCTTACCAAAGAAGAGAAGGAAATCTTCTGTGAATGCCTGCTCAGTATTAGGTACCGTCTGGCTTCTCGTCGAATATAAAGGGAATAATAAACATGGTAGAGAAAAAGTTCCAGAACCTAAAGTCTCATGACTGCCACGTGATTATGACGCAACTGCTTTCCGTTGCATTGAGGGGGCTTCTACCGGAAAACGTTCGATTAGCTGATACATCTCCAACGTATCTATAATTTTTGATTGCTCCATGCTATATTATCTACTGTTTTGGGCAATATTGGGCTTTATTTTCCACTTTTATATTACTTTTGGGACTAACCTATTAACCAGAGGCCCAGCCCAGATTTGCTGTTTTTTGCCTATTTCAGTGTTTCGAAGAAAAGGAATATCAAACGAAGTCGAAACGGAACGAAATCAACTGGAGAAGTTATTTTTGGAAGGAAAGCAACCCAGGGAACTTGGAGTGCATGTCAGGGGAGACATGGGCTGCCCACGAGGATGGGGGGCGCGCCCCCTGCCTTGTGGGGCCCCCGTGGCTCCTCCGACGTACTTCCTGCACCCATATATATCGTCGTACCCTAAAACTTCCAGAACAGAGATTAGATCGGGAGTTCCGCCGCCGCAAGCCTCTGTAGCCACCAAAAGTCAATCGGGACCCTGTTCCGGCACCCAGCCGGAGGGGGGAATCCCTCACCGGTGGCCATCTTCATCATCCCGGCGCTCTCCATGACGAGGAGGGAGTAGTTCTCCCTCGGGGCTGAGGGTATGTACCAGTAGCTATGTGTTTGATCTCTCTCTCTCTCTCTCGTGTTCTTGATTTGGCATGATCTTGATGTATCACGAGCTTTGCTATTATAGTTGGATCTTATGTTTCTCCTCCCCCTCTTGTCTCTTGTAATGAATTGAGTTTCCCCTTTGAAGTAATCTTATCAGATTGAGTCTTTAAAGATTTGAGAACACTTGATGTATGTCTTGCGTGGGATACCCGTGGTGACAATGGGGTATTTTATTGATCCACTTGATGTATGTTTTGGTGATCAACTTGCGGGTTCCGCCCATGAACCTATGCATAGGGGTTGGCACACGTTTTCGTCGTGATTCTCCGGTAGAAACTTTGGGGCACTCTTTGAGGTTCTTTGTGTTGGTTGAATAGATGAATTTGAGATTGTGTGATGCATATCGTATAATCATACCCACGGATACTTGAGGTGACATTGGAGTATCTAGGTGACATTAGGGTTTTGGTTGATTTGTGTTTTAAGGTGTTATTCTAGTACGAACTCTAGGGCTGTTTGTGACACTTATAGGAATAGCCCAACAGATTGATTGGAAAGAATAACTTTGAGGTGGTTTCGTACCCTACCATAATCTCTTCGTTTGTTCTCCGCTATTAGTGACTTTGGAGTGACTCTTTGTTGCATGTTGAGGGATAGTTATGTGATCCAATTATGTTAGTATTGTTGAGGGAACTTACACTAGCGAAAGTATGAACCCTAGGCCTTGTTTCAACACATTGCAATACCGTTTACGCTCTCTTTTATCATTAGTTACCTTGCTGTTTTTATATTTTCAGATTACAAAAACTTATATCGACTATCCATATACCACTTGTATCACCATCTCTTCACCGAACTAGTGCACATATACAATTTACCATTGTATTGGGTGTGTTGGGGACACAAGAGACTCTTTGTTATTTGGTTGCAGGGTTGCTTGAGAGAGACCATCTTCATCCTACGCCTCCTACGGATTGATAAACCTTAGGTCATCCACTTGAGGGAAATTTGCTACTGTCCTACAAACCTCTGCACTTGGAGGCCCAACAACGTCTACAAGAAGAAGGTTGTGTAGTAGACATCAAGCACTTTTCTGGCGCCGTTGCCGGGGAGGTTAGCGCTTGAAGGTATATCTTTAGATCTTGCAATCGAGTCTTTTAGTTTCTTGTTTTATCACTAGTTTAGTTTATAAAATAAAACTATAAAAAATGGAATTGAGTTTGTCTCATACGCTTCACCTTTTTAATATCTTTCGTGAGTATGATGGAAAGGATAATTGTGCTCAAGTGCTAGAAAAAGAAATCTCTAAAATGTTTGGCACCAAATATTTGAATGATGAGAATGATTGCAATGTTGCTAGTACGAATTCTTTGAATATCCATGATGCTAATGATGATTTCACTAGTTATGATGAAAATGTCTCCTATAAACATGTCAATTTTTGTGGAGTACATTGGGTTTGCAAGTACACACCAAATAGGGAAGATAAATATTGCAAGAGGCATAAGTACTTAGAAACCAAATTGTTGCAAGAAGAGCTAGATGAATGTGCTGAAAATTCATTATTTCTTAGCCCTACTTGTGAACTTTGCAATGAACGTGATCATTTTAGTGCCCAATGCAAATTGTTTCATGATCATATCGTGTCCAAAAATTGTGATGACTTGATTTCCCTTGCACATCATAATAAACTTAGTTTACTTTTGGGTTATGAAGAAATTAAACATAGAATTAAGGATATTCCAAAATTTGCCCTTGATAAAGTTCTTCATTTTGATCTAGAGAAAATTTATATGTATTGTGCGGTGAATTGCATTGATAATCCTTATATTGCCAATTACATAAAGAAAAGAAAACAAATAGAAGATGAAGAGAATACTAATGAAAGGGAAGAGACTTACCAATATCCTCCTATTATTTCTTATGATGAATCAGGTAACGAGGAGGAGCCTCCTATTCAACCAATCTCATTAATAAGGAGCTCCAAAAGGAGTATTGAACCCACACATGATGTGGTGAAGAAGAAGAAAAGAAAAAGGAAGAGAGGTAAAAAGATATCTCCCCCAAATGATGTTTCTCCCATTACTATTGTGCCTCATGAAAATATAATTGTGGAAGATAATGATACTTCTTATGATCTTGAAAATCTTTTTGGCACTTGCTTGGAAGAATATGATAATTGCTATACTATTGGTGCTATCCATACTATTAATGATGAGAGTGATTATGCTTATGTTATGAAAAGGCCCAAGCTTGGGGAAGCTATGTTTGATGAGGATGACATATTTGAGAATATATTTGCTGCAATTAATGTTTGTCTCAAGCTTGGGGATGCTACGCTTAATGAAGATGATATTATTAGTATCCCAAGTTTTGATATGCAAATTTATAATGATAATGACATGCCTCCTACTTATGATAATTATTGTGATGATACTTATGCTGTAAAAAGTAGTGATTATATTTATAAAACTTGTCATGATTACGATTACCCCTTCTCTGAACATTACTCTTTTAATGTGGAAACAATTTATAGTATCCAAGTCTCTTATGATACTCCCACTATCCCGAATGAGAAGAATTTTGCTTATGTGGAGAGTAGTAAATTTTCTATGCTTGTAGATCATGAAAAGAATGCTTTAGGTGCTGGTTATATTGTTGAATTCATTCATGATGCTACTGAAAATTATTATGAGGGAGGAACATATGCTTGTAGGAATTGCAATAATATCAAGTTTCCTCTCTATGTGCTTAAAGTTTTGAAGTTATGCTCGTTTTACCTTCCTATGCAAGTTGATTCTTGTTCCCATAAGTTGTTTGCTCACAAAATCCCTATGCATAGGAAGTGGGTTAGACTTAAATGTGCTAGTCATATTCTTCAAGATGCTGTCTTTATGTTACAATTCTTATCTTTTATGTGAGCATCGTTGAAATCATCATGCCTAGCTAGGGGCGTTAAACAATAGCGCTTGTTGGGAGGCAACCCAATTTTATTTTAGTTCCTTTCTTTTTGTTCCTGTTTAGTAATAAATAATTCATCTAGACTCTGTTTAGATGTGGTTTTATGCTTTTAATTAGTGTTTGTGCCAAGTAGAACCTTTGGGAAGACTTGGGGAAAGTCTTTGCGATCATGCTGTAAAAAAAGAAACTTTAGCGCTCACGAGAATTACTGCCATTTTTATTTGGAGAGTGATATTTAGTTAATTATTTTTGCAGATTATTAATAGATAAATTCCTCAGGTCCAGAAATTTATTTGAGAATTTTATGAGTTCCAGAAGTATACGTTTGATCCAGATTACTACAGACTGTTCTTTTTTTTGACAGATTCTGTTTTTCATGTGTTGTTTACTTATTTTGATGAATCTATGGCTAGTAAAATAGTTTATAAACCATAGAGAAGTTGGAATACAGTAGGTTTAACACCAATAAAAATAAAGAATGAGTTCATTACAGTACCTCGAAGTAGTGTTTTGTTTTCTTTCGCTAACGGAGCTTACGAGTTTTCTGTTAAGTTTTGTGTTGTGAAGTTTTCAAGTTTTGGGTAAGGATCCGATGGAAAGGAGTGGCAAGATCCTAAGCTTGGGGATTCCCAAGGCACCCCAAGGTAATATTCAAGGATAGCCAAGAGCCTAAGCTTGGGGATGCCCCGGAAGGCATCCCCTCTTTCGTCTTCGTTCATCGGTAACTTTACTTGGAGCTATATGTTTATTCACCACATGATATGTGTTTTGCTTGGAGCATCAATTTATTTTGTTAGGATTTTCTTTCTGTTATTTAGAACAATGTTTTGCATCTTTTATTTCAATAAAAGTGGCATTGATAGCCTTTACTATGCCTATGTTACAAGTATACATGTTGCTGTTTGAAAACAGAAAGTTTACCGCTGTTGCAATAATTCCCTAGAAAAGTCAGAATGTGATAAAATGTTGAAACCTTTTGAATATTAAGCTCTGATAAATTTACTACAGCAAGAATTTTATTTCATAATTTTTGGAGCTAGGGAAGTATGGATGTTACTGCATTCTTTACAGACTATGCTGTTTAGGCAGATTGCTGTTATGTTTGCATTGTTTGCATATGTTTGCTTCTTTAATGATTATATTTGAGGATAGGACTATTAAATATGCAGAGGCATTTAGTATGCAATGTTGAATAATAACTTTAGTGATTTGCTACAGTAGAGTATGATAAGGTAATTGCAATGGTTTATACTAACTTATCTCACGAGTCCTTGTTGAGTTTTGTGTGGATGAAGCTTTTGAGATTTAGGGAGACCTTGATATGAGAGGAATTAAGGAGGCACAAAGGCTCAAGCTTGGGGATGCCCAAGGCACCCCAAGATAATATTTCAAGAAGTCTCAAGCATCTAAGCTTGGGGATGCCCCGGTTGGCACCCCACCTTTCTTCTTCAAAAATTATCGGTTAGTTTCGGTTGATCCTAAGTTTTTGCTTCTTCACATGATGTTTGCCATTCTTAGAATGTAATTTTCTTTTGCTTGCTGTTTGAATAGAATACCAAGATCTGAAATTATTAAATGTTAGAGAGTCTTCACATAGTTGCATAATTATTCGACTACTCATTGATCTTCACTTATATCTTTCGGAGTAGTTTGTCATTTGCTCTAGTGCTTCACTTATACCTTTTAGAGCATGGTGGTAGTTTTATTTTGAAGAAATAGATGAACTCTCATGCTTCACTTAGATTATTTTGGGAGTCTTAAATAGCATGGTAATTTGCTTAAAATCCTAATATGCTAGGTATTCAAGAATAATAAAGTTCTCTTATGAGTGTGTGGAATACTAAGAGAAGTTTGATACTTGATGATTGTTTTGAGATATGGAGGTAATAATATCAAAGTCATGCTAGTTGAGTAGTTGTGAAATTGAGAAATTCTTGTGTTGAAGTTTGCAAATCCCGTAGCATGCACGTATGGTAAACGTTGTGTAACAAATTTGAAACATGAGGTGTTATTTGATTGTCCTCCTTATGAGTGGCGGTCGGGGACGAGCGATGGTCTTTTCCTACCAATCTATCCCCCTAGGAGCATGCGCGTAGTGTCGAGGTTTTTGATGACTTGTAGATTTTTGCAATAAGTATATGAGTTCTTTATGACTAATGTTGAGTCCATGGATTATATGCGCTCTCACCCTTCCATCATTGCTAGCCTCTACGGTACCGTGCATTGCCCTTTCTCACATTGAGAGTTGGCGCAAACTTCGCCGGTGCATCCAAACCCCGTGATATGATATGCTCTATCACACATAAACTCCTTATATCTTCCTCAAAACAGCCATCATACCTACCTATTATGGCATTTCCATAGCCATACCG
Organism: Triticum urartu; assembly: GCF_056163025.1. Lineage (NCBI taxonomy): Eukaryota > Viridiplantae > Streptophyta > Magnoliopsida > Poales > Poaceae > Triticum > Triticum urartu. Next base: position 60,603,209 of record NC_141874.1, on the reverse strand, counting down.
AGATATATTGCCATGCAACTTTCCACCATTCCGTTCATCATGACACATTCATCATTGTCATATTGCTTAGCATGATCATGTAGTTGACATAGTATTTGTGGCAAAGCCACCGTTCATAATTCTTTCATACTTGTCACTCTTGATTCATTGCATATCCCGGTACACCGCCAGAGGCATTCATATAGAGTCATATTTTGTTCTAATATCGAGTTGTAATCAATGAGTTGTAAATAAATAGAAGTGTGATGATCATCATTAGTAGAGCATTATCCCAAAAAAAGGCCAAAAAAAAGAAAGGCCAAAAAAAGAAAGGCCAAATAAAAAAAGGGGGACAATGCTACTATCCTTTTTCCACACTTGTGCTTCAAAGTAGCACCATGATCTTTATGATAGAGAGTCTCTTGTTTTGTCACTTTCATATACTAGTGGGAATTTTTCATTATAGAACTTGGCTTGTATATTCCAACAATGGGCCTCCTCAAGTGCCCTAGGTCTTCGTGAGCAAGCAAGTTGGATGCACACCCACTTAGTTTCTTTTGATGAGCTTTCATACATTTATAGCTCTAGTGCATCCGTTGCATGGCAATCCCTACTCCTCGCATTAACATCAATCGATGGGCATCTCCATAGCCCATTGATTAGCCTCGTAGATGTGAGACTTTCTCCTTTTTTGTCTTCTCCACATAACCCCCTCATTATTCTATTCCACCCATAGTGCTATATCCATGGCTCGCGCTCACGTATTGCGTGAAGGTTTATAAGTTTGAGATTACTAAAGTATGAAACAATTGCATGGCTTGTCATCGGGGTTGTGCATGATGAGAGCATTCTTGTGTGACGAAAATGAAACATGACTAAACTATATGATTTTGTAGGGATGAACTTCCTTTGGCCATGTTATTTTGAGAAGACATAATTGCTTAGTTAGTATGCTTGAAGTATTATTATTTTTATGTCAATATGAACTTTCGTCTTGAATCTTTCGGATCTGAATATTCATATCACAAGTAAGAAGAATTACATTGAAATTATGCCAACTAGCATTCCACATCAAAAATTATCTTTTTTATCATTTACCTACTCGAGGACGAGCAGGAATTAAGCTTGGGGATGCTTGATACGTCTCCAACGTATCTATAATCTTTGATTGCTCCATGCTATATTATCTACTGTTTTGGGCAATATTGGGCTTTATTTTCCACTTTTATATTACTTTTGGGACTAACCTATTAACCGGAGGCCCAGCCCAGATTTGCTGTTTTTGCCTATTTCAGTGTTTCGAAGAAAAGGACTATCAAATGAAGTCGAAACGGAACGAAATCAACTGGAGAAGTTATTTTTGGAAGGAAAGCAACCCAGGGAACTTGGAGTGCATGTCAGGGGAGACACGGGCTGCCCACGAGGGTGGGGGGCGCGCCCCCCTGCCTCGTGGGGCCCCCGTGGCTCCTCCGACGTACTTCCTGCACCCATATATATCGTCGTACCCTAAAACTTCCAGAACAGAGATTAGATCGGGAGTTCCGCCGCCGCAAGCCTCTGTAGCCACCAAAAGTCAACCGGGACCCTGTTCTGGCACCCTGCCAGAGGGGGGGGATCCCTCACCGGTGGCCATCTTCATCATCCCGGCGCTCTCCATGACGAGGAGGGAGTAGTTCTCCCTTGGGGCTGAGGGTATGTACCAGTAGCTATGTGTTTGATCTCTCTCTCTCTCTCGTGTTCTTGATTTGGCATGATCTTGATGTATCGCGAGCTTTGCTATTATAGTTGGATCTTATGTTTCTCCTGCCCCTCTTCTCTCTTGTAATGAATTGAGTTTCCCCTTTGAAGTAATCTTATCGGATTGAGTCTTTAAAGATTTGAGAACACTTGATGTATGTCTTGCGTGGGATACTCGTGGTGACAATGGGGTATCTATTGATCCACTTGATGTATGCTTTGGTGATCAACTTGCGGGTTCTGCCCATGAACCTATGCATAGGGGTTGGCACACGTTTTCGTCGTGATTCTCCGGCAGAAACTTTGGGGCACTCTTTGAGGTTCTTTTTGTTGGTTGAATAGATGAATTTGAGATTGTGTGATGCATATCGTATAATCATACCCACGGATACTTGAGGTGACATTGGAGTATCTAGGTGACATTAGGGTTTTGGTTGATTTGTGTTTTAAGGTGTTATTCTAGTATGAACTCTAGGGCTGTTTGTGACACTTATAGGAATAGCCCAACGGATTGATTGGAAAGAATAACTTTGAGGTGGTTTCGTACCCTACCATAATCTCTTCGTTCGTTCTCCGCTATTAGTGACTTTGGAGTGACTCTTTGTTGCATGTTGAGGGATAGTTATGTGATCCAATTATGTTAGTATTGTTGAGGGAACTTACACTAGCGAAAGTATGAACCCTAGGCCTTGTTTCAACACATTGCAATACCGTTTATGCTCTCTTTTATCATTAGTTACATTGCTGTTTTTATATTTTCAGATTACAAAAACTTATATCTACTATCCATATACCACTTGTATCACCATCTCTTCGCCGAACTAGTGCACATATACAATTTACCATTGTATTGGGTGTGTTGGGGACACAAGAGACTCTTTGTTATTTGGTTGCAGGGTTGCTTGAGAGAGACCATCTTCATCCTACGCCTCCTACGGATTGATAAACCTTAGGTCATCCACTTGAGGGAAATTTGCTACTATCCTACAAACCTCTGCACTTGGAGGCCCAACAACGTCTACAAGAAGAAGGTTGTGTAGTAGACATCATTAGCCATTGTGAAGCTATGTGCATTCCTCAATGCAATCTCTCAGAAGGTAATCGATCCAGAAATCATACTAAGGTTAGAGAATGATTTGGTGCAATGTCTTGTCAGTTTCGAGTTGGTGTTCCCACCATACTTCTTCAACATCATGACGCACGTCCTAGTTCACCTATGCGAAGAGATTAACGTTTTGGGTCCTGTATTTCTACACAATATGTTCCCCTTTGAGAGGTTCATGGGAGTATTAAAGAAATATGTTCATAACCGTGCTAGGCCAGAAGGAAGCATCTCCAAGGGCCATGAAAATGAGGAGGTCATTGAGTTTTGTATTGACTTTATTCTTGACCTTAAGCCGTTCCTGAATCGCGGCATAAGGGCAGACTGGATGGAAAAGGCACGCTAGGAGGGGAACAAATAATATGTATGGACGAACATTCTCTCACTGAAGCACACTACACAGTTCTACAGAATTCCGCCTTGGTGGCTCCGTATATGGATGAACACAAGAATTTGCTACGCTCCAAACAACCGGAGCGGTCTGATGAATGGATTACACGTGAACAAACCGGGAGTTTCGCCAGCTGGTTGCAGACACGTACCATGCATGACGCCTCTATTGAAGATGACCTGTACTTGCTGTCCCAGTTACCATCTTTGAATATAATGACTTTTAAAGGGTACGAGATAAATGGTAATACATTTTACACGATCGCCCAAGATAAGAAGAGCACCAACCAAAACAGTGGTGTCCGCTTTGATGCAGAAACCAAGACAGGAAAGGAAACATATTATGGTTATATACAGGACATATGGGAACTTGACTATCGATGTGGTTTGAAGGTCCCTTTGTTTTGGTGCAAATGGGTCAATATGACACGAGGCGGGGTAACGGAAGACCCGCAGTATGGAATGACAACAGTGGATCTCAACAATATTGCGTATGCAGACGAACCATTCGTCCTAGCCAATGATGTGGCACAGGTTTTATATGTGAAGGACATGTCTACCAAGCCGAGAAAAAGAAAAGATAAGGAAGCGAATGCATCGTACGATGAGCCAAAGCGGCACATAGTTCTTTTTGGGAAGAGAAACATCATGGGAGTGGATGACAAGACAGACATGTCAGGAGATTATGAAAAGTTTGATGAAATTGCTCCATTCACAGTGAATATTGACCCGAGCATCTCGTTAAATGATGAAGATTTTCCATGGTTATGGCGCAAAGGGACACATGCGAAGAAAAAGTTTCACACCCAAAAATCTGAGATGTGATCGGCTTCACTATCATCACTTTCTTGTGTGTTTCACACCTAGGAGGGAATCTCTGTAATAGTTAGGGTAGTTATGTGTTTTGGCATTTGAAACGCGAAGAAATTTTATGTGCAAAAAAATTCTTTCATGCCTTTACTGATTTTTTCAGCTAAAAAGGCATTTCATTTTTAAATAACCTAAGCATTACCAAATTGAATACAATGATAAAACACACTAATATTAAACATAATAAAAAAGAATCACTGAAAAATGTAATTTTAAAGTTAAGTTATTCACAAACTAGTGATTCACACAAATTTCAAATAATTCAAAATTTAAACTATTCAAATTTAAAAACTACCGGCACTAACTGAAAGTTTCTAAAACCTATCAAAAATATTCACAAAGAAACTCTAAATACAGCAAAAAACAACTAAAAATAAATAAAACAAAATAAATAAAGCAGAAAAGAAAAAACTAAATGAAAAAAAGCCCACCTACCGGGCCACAGCGGCCTGCATACGACTAGAAACCCAACCTGTTGTTGGGCCAGGATGCAGGCCCGCAAGCCCAATAGGCCCCACAGGGCAGAGTAGCAGAGGTAGGCCCAGAAGGCCTGCTTTAGAGAGGAGCTCGAGACAGCAGCGGCGGCGGGGCTTATAAGCAGGTGCGAGCGCCCTTCGGCTAGCGAGGTGGGACTAAACTTCTGCGCCCCTCGCCTGGCAGCGCACCCCCTTTAGTATCGGGTCGTGGCATCAACCGGTACTAAAGGGAGGGTCTTTAGTACCGGTTGGAGCCACCACCCGGTACTAAAGGCCTGCCCTTCCCGCCGCTTGGCCTGGCCAAAACAGGCCTTTAGTACCGGTTGGTGGCTCCAACCGGTACTAAAGGTGCCTTCTATATATACATCACTTTGAAAATTTTCATTCTCCCTCTATTTCTTCCTCTGTTTCCCCATTGAAGCACCGCCCGCCCCGATCGATCGACGCCGTCGCCGCCCCCGTCCCGCGCCGCCCCTGTCGCGCGCCGTTGCCGTCGCCGCCCTCATCCTTGTCGCCGCCCCCGTCCCCGTCGCCGCCCCCATCCCCGTCGCCGCCCCGGGCCCGTCCCCGTCGCACCATCCCCGCGTCGCCGCCCCCGTCACGCCCCGGCCAGTCGCCGCCCCCGGCCGTCGCCTCGTCGTCGCCGTCGCCCCGCTGTGAGCTCTCCCCCTCTAACCTCTCTCCCTCGCCCCCGGCGGCCACCATGGGCGCCGCCCCTCCCCGAGCCCATACACACACAAGCATGATGAACACACACACACACACATTTCCTTAAGTTAATTAGTATATACGTATTTTGTATGTTTAATTAGTTTAGATTTTTTAGATTATTATTTTTTCACTAGTATATATGTATGAATGCATGTTAGATGGATATAATTAGTGTTTAATTAGTATGGAATTTTTTATATAATGTTGTTTTTCTGTTTTTAATGGATGTATAGAAGTTGTTTTTTCTGTTTTTAGTGTTGGATGCTTAATTAGTATGAAATAGCATATAGAATTTTGACATATGCAATGATAGCATAATTAGTGTTACATTTGCATATAGTATTTGTTGTCGACGATGCCCGGCCCGCATCCTCGCCGTCGACCCGTTCGCGATGACGTCCTGCTTCAGAGGACCCATGTCCGGGACTGGGCTCCGCCGGGCTGGCACTGGGAGGTGCTACCTTCAGGGGCGCAACGCTTGGTGAGGAACCCGGCCCCGGGTCCCGTCGTCGACCCTCATCTCCTTTGGTGGCGTTCACGTGGGCCACTTTCGGTGTGGAGGGAGCCGGCCCCGCCGGAGGTGGTACGTCGCCGTGTCAGGGAGGAGGACGAGCATGTCCATCGCTACATGGCTGCTATGGACGTCAGGTTCTCCAATACCTGGCAGGTTCTTTGGGGAGATCACCCGAGCTATGATCCAGTGATGGTTCCTTCACTTTGGTTGTCCACCGCCTAGATTACTCTCTAGTATTCGATCTTTATTAGCTAGCTAGCTAGTGATGTATTCGATATATAATATTCGAGATGATTTATTCGAGATTATATATATTATTCAAGACGATGTATTCGAGATTATATCTATTATTCGAGACGACGTATTCGAGATTATATTCGATGATGCTTATTATGTATTATGATTGATTTAGTTTTTCCTTATTAATTGATTGCATCCATGCATTGTAATTTGAATATGTTTCTTTTGGATTAGTTAAATAAAACCTATGGCGGACAATACCGGCAGAGAGGGAGAAGAGGCCCTGTTCAATATCATACGCAATCCTCGCGGGCCAGATGCTAATCAGAATGAAGAAGATTATGATGGCTCCGAATATCTAAACAACACCGGGGAGGGTTGAGGGAGTCCTGGATTAGGGGGTGTTCAGGTAGCCGGACTATACCTTCAGCCGGACTCCTGGACTATGAAGATACAAGATTGAAGACTACGTCTCGTGTCCGGATGGGACTTTCCTTGGCGTGGAAGGCAAGCTTGGCGATGCGGATATTCAAGATCTCCTACCATTGTAACCGACTCTATGTAACCCTAACCCTACCCGGTGTCTATATAAACCGGAGGGTTTTAGTCCGTAGGACAACTTCATCAACTCCATAGACAACAATCATACCATAGGCTAGCTTCTAGGGTTTAGCCTCCTTGATCTCGTGGTAGATCTACTCTTGTACTACCCATATCATCAATATTAATCAAGCAGGACGTAGGGTTTTACCTACATCGAGAGGGCCCGAACCTGGGTAAAACATCGTGTTCCCTGCCTCCTGTTACCATCTGGCCTAGACGCACAGTTCGGGACCCCCTACCCGAGATCCGCCGGTTTTGACACCGACATTGGTGCTTTCATTGAGAGTTCCTCTGTGTCGTCGCCTTTAGGCCCGATGGCTCCTTTGATCATCAACAACGATGCGGTCCAGGGAGAGACTTTTCTCCCCGGACAGATCTTCATCTTCGGCGGCTTCGCTCTGTGGGCCAATTCTCTTGGCCACTTGGAGCAGATCGAAAGCTACGCCCTTGGCCATCAAGTCAGGTTTGGAAGCTTAAACTACACGGCTGACATCCGCGAAGACTTGATCTTCGATGGGTTCGAGCCACGGCCAAGCGCACCGCACTATCTCGAGGGGCACGATCTAGCTCAGCCTCCGGGTAGTATCCTGGAGGCCGCACACGCATCGGTTCCGACCTCTAACTCGGAGCCTATTGCGCCAATCGAGGACGAGCGGTTGGACACCACCTCGGGGGCTGCGATCTTAAAGGCGATCGAGCCGAACGCTAGCCCCGCACTCTACATGATCCGTGACTCCGAGGATCCGGAATCCTCCCCGGACTCCGAACCCCCCCGCGCCCCTGCCAATCGAATCCGATTGGGCGCCGATAATGGAGTTCACCACCGCAGACATCTTTCAGCACTCGCCTTTTGGCGTCATCCTGAATTCTCTTAAGTCTCTCTCTTTATCAGGAGAGCCCTGGCCGGATTACGGTCAGCGAGGATGGGATACGGATGACAAAGAAATTCAAAGCCCACCCACCACCCACTTTGTAGCCACTGTCGATGATTTAACCGACATGCTTGACTTCGGCTCCGAAGACATCGACGGTATGGACGACGATGTAGGAGACGAACAGGAACCAGCACCTGTAGGGCGCTGGAAGGCCACCTCGTCATATGACATATATATGGTGGATACTCCGAAGGATGGAGATGGCAATGGAACAGTGGGGGAGGACACCCCCAAGAAACAGCCAAAGCGCCGGCGTCAGCGGCGCCGCTCTAAATCCCGCCAAAGCAAAAACGGTGATTCCGGCACGGGAGATAATACTACCCCGGACAGTGCCGAAGAACACCCACCTCAGCAAGATTCGGCACAGGAAGATGGAGAAGCCAGCCCTCATGAGAGAGCGGCAGACCAAGAGGTTGAGGATGATAACTATATGCCTCCCTCCGAAGACGAGGCAAGCCTCGATGACGACGAATTCATCATACCATCAGACCCCGCCGAACAAGAGCATTTTAGACGCATGCTTTTAGCCACGGCAAGCAGCCTCAAGAAAAAGCAGCAGCAGCTTAGAGCTGCCCAAGATTTGCTAGCTGACAGATGGACTGAAGTCCTTGCGGCCGAAGAGTATGAACTCGAACGCCCCTCCAAGAGTTACCCAAAGCGCAGGCCGCTACCCCGATCAGAGGAGGAAGCACCTACATCACCAGCGCATGACATGGCAGACCGGCCACCTCGCGGCCGCGACAGAGAGGTCTCTCGACCCTCCACCCAAGCCATGCCCCGACGCCACTCAACCAAGGCACGGGAAAATGTGCCAGACCTGCGAGACGTACTGGAGGACAAGGCAAGACAAACAAGATCGATCTACGGATCGCGCAGGCGCCCTACGGCACGTGACGATGATCTTCACTCCGGATACAACAAATTCGGCCGGGCCGAACACAACAAACATAGCTCTTCCGAGCTACATCGTGATATAGCCCAGTACAGAGGCGCCGCACACCCGCTATGCTTCACGAATGAAGTAATGGAGCACAAAATCTCACAGGGTTTCAAACCCGTAAACATCGAATCATACGATGGCACAACAGATCCGGCGGTATGGATCGAGGATTATCTCCTTCACATCCACATGGCACGCGGCGATGTTCTACACGCCATCAAATATCTCCCGCTCAAACTTAAAGGACCGGCCCGGCATTGGCTTAACAGCTTGCCAGCAGACTCATTCGGTTCTTGGGAGGACCTGGAAGCCGCATTCCTCGACAACTTCCAGGGCACTTACGTGCGACCACCGGATGCCGACGACTTAAGCCACATAATTCAGTAGCTAGAGGAATCAGCCAGACAATTCTGGACATGGTTCCTAACAAAGAAAAACCAGATAGTCGACTGTCCGGATGCAGAGGCCCTAGCAGCCTTCAAGCATAACATCCGGGACGAGTGACTTGCCCGGCACCTGGGACAGGAAAAGCCGAAATCTATGGAAGCCCTCATGACACTCATGACCCGCTTTTGTGCGGGAGAAGACAGCTGGCTAGCTCGCAGTAACAACTTATCAAAGAACCCTGGTAATTCGGATACCAAGGACAAAAGTGGCAGGACACATCGAAATAAGCAAAAACGCCGCGTTAGCAGCGACAGCAATGAAGACACGACAGTCAATGCCGGATTCAAAGGCTACAAATCCGGTCAGCGGAAAAAGCCATTCAAAAAGAATACTCAGGGCCCGTCCAGTTTGGACCGAATACTCGACCGCTTGTGCCAGATACATGGCACCCCCGAAAGGCCAGCCAATCACACTAACAGAGATTGTTGGGTGTTCAAGCAGGCAGGCAAGTTAAGAGCCGAAAACAAAGACAAGGGGCTGCACAGCGATGACGAGGAGGAGCCCAAGCCGCCGAACAACAATGGACAGAAGGGTTTTCCCCCACAAGTGCGGACGGTGAACATGATATACGCAACCCACATTCCCAAGAGGGAGCAGAAGCGTGCGCTATGGGACGTATATGCGATGGAGCCAGTCGCCCCGAAGTTCAACCCATGGTCCTCCTGCCCGATCACTTTTGATCGAAGGGACCATCCCACTAGCATCCGTCATGGCGGCTTCGCCGCATTGGTTCTCGATCCAATCATCGACAGATTTCATCTCACAAGAGTCCTCATGGACGGCGGCAGCAGCCTGAACCTACTTTATCAGGATACAGTGCAGAAAATGGGCATAGATCCCTCAAGGATTAAGCCCACAAAAATGACCTTTAAAGGCGTTATACCAGGTGTAGAAGCCAACTGTACAGGCTCAGTAACACTTGACGTGGTCTTCGGATCCCCGGACAACTTCCGAAGCGAAGAGTTAATCTTCGATATAGTCCCGTTTCGCAGTGGCTATCACGCCCTGCTCGGACGAACCGCATTCGCAAAGTTCAATGCGGTGCCGCACTACGCATATCTCAAGCTCAAGATGCCAGGCCCTCGAGGAGTAATTACGGTCAACGGAAACACCGAACGCTCCCTCCGTACGGAGGAGCACATGGCGGCTCTCGCAGCGGAAGTGCAAAGTAGCCTTCTTAGGCAATTCTCTAGTCCGGCCGTTAAAAAGCTAGACACTGCCAAGCGCGCCCGGAGTAACCGACAGCAGGACCGCCTGGCACACTCTGAACAAGCGTAGCAATACGGCGCCAACCCCAGCTCTCGCGACATAGCAAAACCAGTACCTCGTGTACATAACTACGCCCTTGAAATTCCATGGGCACAGGGGAAGGGGCACAATAACGGCAAGCCCAAAATACGGCTTAAAACGTACAAGGGGCTGCCGGATTCTTTTTTTAATTTTTTCTTACTTTCAGGACTCCATACTTCGGACAACCTGTTCGGCAATTCGACTGCCGCACAAACGATGCAAGATCCAGGGAGGCAGACAAGCCATGCCGCATTATGGAACTCCCAGGTGGTCTCTGTTACGAGCGGTATACCTGTTTTAAATACAATTCCGCGGCCTGCCCCTGGTCAGGACATACCAAATAGTCCAATATCTTTTGCTTACCGCACTATTTGTATCGTTCGGCTTTGATAAATAGCCTCTCTCTAAAAACAATGCATAGCTTTCCGTATATTTTTTGCATTATCATCTTTTCATATATATGTTTATGACATGTTGCACCCATACACTGTGGTACGACAAAATACGCCAGGGGCTTTAGTACCCATTAATATGACGTGAGAAGTCCGTACACTTTCACAAGTGCGGCACCCCGAACTTATAGCACTATATGCATCGGCTCCGAATCATGATTTGGGTCAATAGATGGGTTTTCCTGGCTCCTATGTTTTGGTGCCTTACGTTCCACTATATCGGCTAAGGTAGCACTAGGAGGACCACTGCCATTGTGCCCCGATTGAGCTGGGCTAAGCACCTCAGTGGAGAAAGCTAAAACTCACTGTCATGATGTGGCGAGAGACCGGTCGTTGTTCGAGAGGGTTTTCGAGTCCCTAAAGGCTTATGCCGCTTCGAGCGAGGAGCTGGCTTTGTCCGGCCAAGGCATGGATAGCGCCCCGAACTTGGTCTTCCGAACTAGGGGCTTCGCCAAAATTTAAAATTATAGAGTTCTATGGCTAAGTGAGAGTGTTCAAGCATTATAGTCCGATTGCCTGGTTCGTTGTGCTGAGCGCCTCCCTCGAAGGACCCAACTATGGGAAAAAGAGCGCTCAGGTTTATCCTGAACACCCCAGCACTAGTGGCACGGGGGCAGAAGCCGACGACTGGCCATCTCTCAGTTTTTGATAAACGGCCGCACAGAAAGTAATATTTTAAATTCAATAAGCATTGCTTAGCGCATATGAACAAGTTTTCAGCGCACAGGATAAACACGAGCGAGTTCATTCAAAAATTACATCCTTGCTACATTCATCCGCCACAAGGCGGGCACCCGCAAGAACATCCTTATAGTAGTTCTCGGGCTTACGATGCTCCTTCCCCGGCGGCGGCCCGTCCCTCACAAGCTTCTCACCGTCCAGCTTACCCCAGTGCACCTTCGCACAGGCAAGGGCCCTACGGGCACCTTCGATGCAGAGGGAACGCTTGATGACCTCGAGCCTTGGACAGGCCTCCACCAGTCGCCGCACCAGCCCGAAGTAGCTCCCAGGCAGGGCCTCTCCGGGCCACAGCCGAACTATGAAGCCCTTCATGGCTTGTTCGGCCACCTTGTGGAGCTCGACCAGCTGTTTCAGCTGGTCGCTTAAGGGCACAGGATGTCCGGCCTCAGCATACTGAGACCAGAACACCTTCTCTATCGAGCTGCCCTCTTCGGCTCGGTAGAATGCGGCGGCGTCGGATACGCTGCGGGGAAGATCTGCGAATGCCCCTGGAGAGCTCCGGATTCGGGTAAGTAACAAGTACTTTACGGTTATACTTCTGCTTTGCATAAAGAATGCCTTACCCGCCGCTATCTTTTTCATATCCTCCAACTCTTGGAGGGCCTTTTGGGTTCGGCCTTGGCGGACTTGGCAGTCTCAAGGGCCGCCGCGAGCTCGGACGCTTGCGTCTTGGACTCAAGCTCCAAACTCTTATGTTTTTTCATGAGAGCCTGAAGCTCCCGCTGCACCTCGCCAACCTGGCCCTCAAGTTTCTCTCGCTCGGAGCACTCCACGGCCGTTTTATTTTCGGCCTCAGACAGCGCCTGCTTGAGGGTCGCCACCTCAGTCGTGGCCCCTACAATAAGCAGTACAATCCTGTTATTTTTTGCAATCAAGCCTTTCTATAGGCACTTTTTCTGTAAGATATTTCTTACCTTCTATCTCCTCGAGCTGCCGTTTGGCAAGGCCAGCTCTTGCTCGGTCCACTCGAGGCCCTGTTTCAGGGCACCCACCTCCGCAGTCAGTGCGGCGGTGGCTAGCAGCGAAGCCTGCATACGCATATTGACTCTTTGTTGTTAGACTCCTGCGAAATTTAATAGATCCTCTATTCGGCTTTTCTTTCCGAACGCCAAACAGAGCATCAGGGGCTACTGTCTATGTGGTTACATTTTTACATATTTTTTACTTACCTCGAAGCCTGTTAGAAGGCTAGCGCAAGCTTCACTCAGTCCGCTCTTGGCAAACTGAACCTTCTGGATCACCGTACTCATAATAGTACGGTGCTCCTCGTCGATGGAGGCGCCGTCAAGCACCTCCAGCAGATTGTCCGGCACCTCCGGTTGGACGGAGGCTGCCGGCTCAGAAGGCTTACTCCTCTTGGAAGGAGTTCGCCTACCGCGGCCCGGAACTGTTGTAGATTCCGGTGCGGTGTCCGGCTCAAAGCCGCACTTGGAGCCCTGGGGGCCTTGCTCCCTTCACTCATGGAGTCCGGGAGGTTGCCTTGCGGCTCCTCCGGGACCACCTCCTCCTACCCCGGAGCTCGTCGCATGCCACTTCGGCATCGTCCGCGGTGTGGGGGGAGACAACGGGCGGAACCGAGTTCATGTCCGATGAATTTAGGGAGCCGCTCGACGACTCGTCGAGTCCGGTCCGGGGCGGGCTGCATAATTATATTCAACATTGGTGAAAGCTGTGCAACAAAGGAACGCCATGAGTTACTCTGATATCTGAAGTTACGATTTCGCCGGACGCTTGGCCCTGTCTGGCCACTCCTCTTCGTCCTCTTCGGCGTCGGGGAGGTAGTCCGGCGGAGGGGTCTTTATCTTCTTGGACCCTTCGGCCTCCCCCGTTGGGGCGGCCTTCCTCTTCTTTCCTTCCCCCGCTGGAGGGGGAGAGGTTTCTTCTTCCTCCTCCTCGTTTTCACGGGAGGAGTGCGTCTCGGACTCGTCAGATGACGAGTCCAACACCACCATATTGCGGGCACTCTTTCGAGTCCCCGTGGTCTTCTTCTTCTTGGCCTTCTTCTCCGGCACCACATAAGGCGCCGGAACCAGCAGCTTCGTTAGGAGAGCTGGGGCTGGGTCTTCGGGCAGCGGAGTCGGACAGTTAATCGGTCCGGATATCGCCCGCCAAGCCTGTCAAAGGTAAGGGAATTTAGATCCCGCATAGAGTCAAACTATGGAAAAAGCTTAAAACATCCTGTAAAAAGGTGTAGATGGCTTACCTCGTTAGCATGACACTGCGAGCTGTATCCGCGGTCCTCGGAAGCGGATGCAGGAGCCTCGGCGCCCTTAAATAGCAGCCTCCAGGCGTCTTCGTATGTCGTGTCGAAGAGCCTGCTGAGGGTTTGATGCTGCGCCGGGTTGAACTCCCACAGATTAAAATCCCGTTGTTGATACAGGAGGATCCGGCGGACGAGCATAACCTGGATTACATTGACAAGCCGGACTGGCTTGTTCACCAGGGACTGGATGCATGTTTGCAATCCGGTCACCTCTTTTTCGTTACCCCACGACAGGCCCGTCTCTTTCCAGGACATAAGCCGCATGGGGGGTCCGGATCGGAACTCGGGGGCTGCGGTCCATTTCGGATCGCGCGGCTCGGTGATATAAAACCACCCAGCTTGCCATCCCTTTAGGGTCTCCACAAAAGAGCCCTCGAACCATAGGACGTTGGCCATCTTGCCCGCCATGGCGCCTCCGCACTCCGCCTGGTTGCCGCGCACCACCTTGGGCTTGACGTTGAAGGTCTTGAGCCAGAGGCCGAAATGGGGGCGGACGCGGAGAAAAGCCTCGCACACGACGATAAACGCCGAGATGTTGAGGATGAAGTTTGGGGCCAGATCGTGGAAATCCAGGCTGTAGTAGAACATGAGCCCCCAGACAAATGGGTGAAGTGGAAAACCCAGTCCGCGGAGGAAGTGGGGAAGGAATACTACCCTCTCATGGGGCCTTGGGGTGGGGATAAGCTGCCCCTCCTGGGAAGCCGGTGCGCGATGTCCTTGGACAAGTATCCGGCCTTCCTTAGCTTTTTAACTTGGCCCTCCGTAACGGTGGAGACCATCCACTTGCCTCCCGCTTCGGACATTGCTGGAGGAGGTTGAGGTGGGAAGTGCGGGCTTGGGCGCTGGAGCTCGAGTGCGCAGGAGATGGATAGGCAGAGGAGGAAGAAGGCGTAGGTAAAAAGATGGATCCTTATCCCCTTATATGGGCGGATGCGGTTGTGCGTCCCCACCTGCCTAGTAAAACTCACTTGCCTCCCAAGCGCCGTGATAAGTGGCGCGGTTGGATTACCCACGTCCGTATTGATGAGAATCCCGTAAAAGGGGGGGTACACGATCTCTGCTTTGACAAGACGTGCCAAGGAAACCGCCTCGCAAAACACGCTAAGGTGAAAAAGTAAAAATGATCCGTAAAGGACTTGGCCGTAGTGTGATGGCGCACTGCGGAATACGTCAGCAGATTGGATTTGTGTCAATATTATTCTCTCTATGGCAATATGTGGAAACTTACTTTGCAGAGCCGGACACTACTCTTGGTGTTTACAATCTTCTATGAAGGACTTGGAGGAGGAACCCGCCTTGCAATGCCGAAGACAATTTGCGCGCCGGACTCGTCGTCATTGAAGCCTGGTTCAGGGGCTACTGAGGGAGTCCTGGATTAGGGGGTGTTCGGGTAGCTGGACTATACCTTCAGCCGGACTCCTGGACTATGAAGATACAAGATTGAAGACTACGTCCCGTGTCCGGATGGGACTTTCCTTGGCGTGGAAGGCAAGCTTGGTGATGCGGATATTCAAGATCTCCTACCATTGTAACCGACTCTATGTAACCCTAACCCTATCCGGTGCCTATATAAACCGGAGGGTTTTAGTCCGTAGGACAACTTCATCAACTCCATAGATAACAATCATACCATAGGCTAGCTTCTAGGGTTTAGCCTCCTTGATCTCGTGGTAGATCTACTCTTGTACTACCCATATCATCAATATTAATCAAGCAGGACATAGGGTTTTACCTCCATCGAGAGGGCCTCAACCTGGGTAAAACATCGTGTTCCCTGCCTCCTGTTACCATCCGGCCTAGACGCACAGTTCGGGACCCCCTACCCGAGATCCGCCGGTTTTGACACCGACAAGGGTGATATGATATTCGATTGCGACGACCGAATTGATGAAGTCATGAACTATGAACATGACGAAGAAAATGTTGATCTTGAAACAACAAAGACCAGCAAGGTATATTTATATAAGCAGGCATCTGGTGATCATCACATGTTTTAAATGACTTGAAGAGGTATATTAACGAATCAATCTTTCTTCTTTCAGCCATCCGGATCGGGCAAATCTTCAGGCAGCAGGACAGTACGAGGCCCAAACAAAAAGTTGAAGGAGGGCGTAAAGTACAATATCGAGGCCATCAAACCTAATGGCGAACCATTAGCGCCTAAGAAGATTGCGGACAAGTTCATTCGTCAGTGCGGAGTTCTTGTGAAGGACCAACTCCGATCTCCCTTCAAGAATGGAGAGAGCCAGCAAAGCCACGTCCAGATCTTACTTTTGTCAACGACAGACAAAAACTTCTGCTTTGGGAAACGCTCATGGAACATTTCACCCTACCAGATCATTTCACAGATGCAGATGTGGAGAAAGTCAAGGATGCTGCTGTTAGGAAGATGGCGGTTGCATTCAACAACCACAAGAATCGTGTATGGGACCAGTACGTCAAGGGAGGAAAGAAGACTCCAGTATTCAAGGGAACACTAGAGAAGCAAAGTGCTCATTGGGACGATTTCTTGAAATTCAAGGAATCGGAATTATCTAAAGAACGGTCGAGAATAAACTAGGCCAATGCCGCAAAAAAGGATAAGTTCCATAAGCGGGGGCCAGGTGGCTATGCGGTGGGAATGCCTAAGTGGGATAAGTCTGAGAAAGAGATGGAGGATGTAGGTATCACTCCAGAAACATTGAGCTGGCCCCCCAGGTGCAGGACTTGGTTCTATGCGCATGGGGGGAGTTGGACCCGAAGACAGGCAAAGTTTCGAAGAAGGCATGTCTGGACAGAGCCGAAGATAAGCTACTTGTTGCAATAGAAGAGGCTCGATCGGGGGTGTTCGAGCCCAATAGAGAGAACGACGAGCTTACGCGTGCCCTGGGAAATCCTGAACACGTGGGAAGAACACGAGGCAAGGGCGCTATTCCGTGGTATAAGGGGTTTTCGGACTGGAACGCCGACTACAGAACCCGTGCGAGAAAGAAGATTGCGGAGGAGAAGAAGAGGAAGATGGAGGAGGAGCAGAGGAAGCTGGACTATGAACGCCTTCAAGGCCTAGAATCAGTGCACGCGGACTTGGTAGTCAAATTCCAGCAGTAGCAGGAGCAGATCGACTCACTTAGCCAGCAAAGGGGGTCTCAGCAGTTGCAGCAGCTAGTGGATGATCCAGCATTGGATAGCACCGTCCCATCCATGCCGAGAAGCAGCGTGGGTTCCGCCCCGTGCGACGCATTGCTGGATAGCTACCCAGTGGATGACATCATGGAGAACACTAACTGCGAGCTACACTTCAAAATGAAGAACATATCCATGAAGGTGGCGGACGCCGTTGCTTTTACAAATCCCCCCGAGGCAACCTTCCATTGCAACCCAATTCCAGCGGGCTATGCTCGTGTCTTGGTTGATGAGGTGGTGGACCAATATTCGGAGCTAGAGCTTGACATTCCTGGATGTGACGAGGAGAACACACTTGGAGAGGCAAACCATCGTATCATCCTATGGAGAAAGGATTACATCATCTTTCGAAGGCCACCGACACCACGTCATCCGACTCCTCGTCGAAGTCCGCCACCGAGTCAGCAGACTCCCGCTCCTCCAAGTCCACCAACGCGTTAGGACACTCCTCCTCCAAGTCCGGCACAGCTTCAGGCCACTCCTCCTCCTCCAAGTCCGGCAAAGCGTCAGGCCACTCGTCCTCGAAGTCCGGCACAGCTTCAGGCCACTCCTCCTCCTCCAACCCAGCCACGTCAGCCGTCTTCGCCGCCTCAGCAATCACGGAAGAGAGCCGCCTCAACTATGGTGCGTAGCGGTACAAGTCGAGGTAGTACTGGAGGTACAGGTGGAGGCGAGTGATTTCAATATGGTCCAAGCAGCCTCGCGCCTCTTCCGCAGAGGCCTTACGACAAGTCCGAGGAGGAAAACACAGCCATATCGAAGGCCGAGGTGGAAGCCCATTTTGCACCGAAACCGCCACCGCTGCCAAGGGAGAAAGTGCCTCAGGAAAATATTGACCACTTCATTCGTATGGCTAGAGCACCGGCTCCCAAGCCTGTTGACATAGACTATGAGCGCCACCTCAGGAAGTTAAATCGAGCACGTCTACAGAAAGAGGCGAGCTCGAGCTCGAGCAAATCAGCTGGCAAAAGGATCAGTAAAACCGTTCCCCAGCTGGGAGAACAGGCGGCGCAATCAATCCCCCCGCTTGTTGTGCCAACAACACATGAGAGTATGCGTGCCCAATATTATTGTGGGCAAACCGTTAACGTTCCCGGGATGGGCGATGTGGTAATAACCGAGGAGCATATTGAGCAGGCTAAAAGGCTCATGATCACTGTTGGACAACTCCTCGATATCGAGCCCATGTCTTTGGTTAGAGAGGAGGAAATAAAACGGAAATATGTCCGGGGCCAACCTTTGGTCGAGCCAGACGAGGTCAAGAAGCTCCCAACGAGAATGTATGAATTGCATCAATGGTACATGGACATTACCAAGGTTTCCAATCGAGAGTCCCTCATGGTGAATGTCAAGAAGGATCATTACTACCATGAGAAAGCTGTGTCCGTTGAGTATTCAGAACTATTTCAGTTTTACAATCAAGACGCACTCGACAAATCTATCGTCAGTTGCTATTTTCTGTAAGTGATTTCTTTCTGCAATTTAAGTCTCAAGCTAGCTGTAGTGATCATTTTGATCAATCATTACCTATAATTATCCTCACTATATTCTTTTCTGTGGTATTATGCAGGATGAAGATTTATGAAATGAAAAAGGTGGACGCTATGGCATTGGGTTCATTGACCCAAATACCATTAATGAATACACATGGAAATTAGATTCATATTATGAAAAAAGTGTAGAGGAAAGCATGCTAGAGTTCTTCAAGTGCCTCAATACCAATGAAGATATACTACTTCCTTACAACTTTGAGTGAGTCACACTGTCTTGTACTACAAATTCTGTTTTTGCCTACTAGCTAGCTACATGTTTTTGCTTACATATGCCCGCTTAATTAAGACATGCAAACGTGTGTGCATGCAGATTTCACTGGATCTTGTTAATCATTAAAGTTGATGAAGGAACAGTTGAAATACTGGACTCACTACTTAAAAAAGCAAGTGACTACACCATCTTGTTTGGAATAGTCAACAGGTAATTTCAATCATTATTAACTATATCTCGGCCTATTTAGTTCATCATTTCCTGATATAAACTATTTAATAACCCCTTTATTCATTTTCTTGGTCGGCGGGCAGGGCTTGGGCAAAGTTCATCAGCGTCACTCCAGGCCAATGGAAACGAAAGCTGAAATGGTATCGACCCAAGGTAAGTAATTAAGTAGTACTAACTAGCTAGCTGCCATCTCTTTAATTATCATGCTTGATTAATTATTATCTGATCAAATTCCATTCTCATAAAGGCCTTGAAGCAGGCGCTGGGGAATAATCTGTGTGCATACTACGTTTGCGAGAACATTCGCATGATGGCGTCCGAAAGGAGCAGATCTCAAAGACAGGAGTGGGTACGTTTGTCAGAACACTATTCAAATTTTTTACACCATTATCGATATCTAGTCACACAACTAATACACATGCATATTGATCTCCTTCTTAACAGTTCAAAGAGGTGCGGGAGCAGCTCCTAGAAGAGGACCGCATAGAAGCAATTCAAGAGGAAATAGCGGGATTTTTGCTCGACCAGGTCATAGATCCCAAAGGAGAATACTTTTACCCGCTACCGCCCCCATGAACCACTTCCAATTGTCATCGTTCTCCGAAGGCACCAATTAGGCAAATGCCACTGGCTCCGAAGGCACCAATTAGGAGAAATTGTATATAGCTACCTAAATGTATACATATATACATGTGTGTATATATGTGTGAATTAATGGTGGTTGTGAGACATTCGATGATATATATATATATATGATCGGTTCTACTAGAAATTCTATATATATATATATGCATAACATGTACAATATGTAGCATCGTAAAATACCAGCAAACGAAAAATAATTAAATGGAAAACCCAAAATTAAATGAAAAATAAATCATAAACCCCAAACCCCCCAACCTTTTAATACCGGTTGGTGTCACCAAACGGTACTAAAGGGCTCCTTGCCCCCGGAGCTGGCTCGTGCCACGTGGTTGCCCTTTAGCACCGGTTCGTGCTGAACCGGTACTAAAGGGGGGACCTTTAGTGCCCACACTTTAGTGCCGGTTACCATACCGGGACTAAAGGGCCTTACAAACCGGTGCTATTGCCCGGTTCTGCACTAGTGAGGTAACCTTTTACATAGTGTTGCTTGGTACTCCTACTGGATTGATACCTTTCATAACTGAGGAAAATACCTACCGTAGCGGTACTGCATCACCCCTTCCTCTTTCGTGAAATACCGATGCAGTTTCAAGCCGCATCACGCGCATCCAACGGTGGCCTCGGGTGGCACGGGGACGGTCGGGAACGTCGACGGCGTTGAGCTCCCGCGGCGACGGAGCCGCGACTTCGAGCGGGATGGCATTGTGGTGCACGGGGAAGCAAGCTGGGCTCACGGTTGGGTTGCCGAGAGCTCTAGGAGGTCAACGATGTGCCTGTACGTGACTGAAACAAACCCTGGCCGGGACGGCGACATGGCCGGCTGTCGTGGTTCTAACTCTGACAGTGATGTAGGGGGGTATGTATGGAGAGGCTAGATCTCAGCTATGGAGAAGTTGTACACACCAGGGTGTACGAGTTCAGGCCCTTCGCGGAGGAAGTAACAGCCCTACATCTCGGTGCCTGGAGGCGGTCGATTGGATTATGTGTGTATGAATTACCGGGGTGCGAACCCTTGCTACCGAGCAGGGGGTGGCTTATATAGAATTCGCCAGACCCCTCTGGCCCTCAATAATGCAGAGTTAAAATACATTAAGACTGGGCGTTACTGGTAACGTCCCTAATAAAGTGCTATGATGACCATAAAGACTACTTAATGGCCAACCGTTTGCTTGCGGAGTGACTTTAGATCTCCCCGAGTCGAGTGGTTGGCTTTGTGGTCAAGTGGTAGCTTCCTGGTTGAGTGTTTTGAATCCGTCGAGTGGGATACCTTCAAGTCGATTGAAGGGTGACTTCTTCTAGGGATGTACTTGGGTAGGGATCTTAGGACAGGTCCATGCCCCTACCCTAGGTACATAGCTTCATCATTAGCCCCCGAATGGATCGAGGTTCGAGTGAGGAAGGAGTTGGGGGTCCTTCCGTCCGGTCCTTAGCGTTATATGAATGTCTTGTACTGGATCAATCGTCACGGATGACGTTGTCGACTTCTTTCGGTCACCTTGATCCATTCTTGGTCTCTCGTCGAGTGAATTTCCTTACTTGTGAAATACCGAGCGCCGGCACGAGCGGGGTCTTCTGCTTGATGGGTTGTTTCGCAGCCCGCGGATTTCGCGGGATTTGAATTTTGGGAAGCGAGCGGGACGGGGGCGGCCGCAATAATCGGATGGGATAGGATGGAAGCTCCTCGATCCCCGCGCCACCTTTTTCGCCACGTACCGCGCGCGTGCCTGTTGCGGGATTTGACAGGATCGCCTGGGCCTACCGGTCAGCCACTCGGAAGCGGCTCCTTATAAGTTGCTGGCTCGTGGTTCTAACTCTGACAGTGATGTAGGGGGGTATGTATGGAGAGGCTAGATCTCAGCTATGGAGAAGTTGTAAACACACCAGGGTGTACGAGTTCAGGCCCTTTGCGGAGGAAGTAACAGCCCTACGTCTCGGTGCCCGGAGGCGGTCGATTGGATTATGTGTGTATGAATTACCGGGGTGCGAACCCTTGCTACTGAGGAGGGGGGTGGCTTATATAGAGTTCGCCAGACCCCTCCGGCCCTCAGTAATGCAGGGTTAAAATACATTAAGACTGGGCATTACTGGTAACGTCCCTAATAAAGTGCTATGATGACCATAAAGACTACTTAATGGCCGACCGTTTGCTTGCGGAGTGACTTTAGATCTCCTGGAGTCGAGTGGTTGGCTTTGTGGTCGAGTGGTAGCTTCCTGGTCAAGTGTTTTGAATCCGTCGAGTGGGATACCTTCAAGTCGATTGAAGGGTGACTTCTTCTAGGGATGTCCTTGGGTAGGGCTCTTAGGACAGGTCCATGACCCTACCCTAGGTACATAGCTTCATCATTAGCCCCCGAATGGATCGAGGTTCGAGTGGGGAAGGAGTTGGGGGTCCTTCTGTCCGGTCCTTAGCGTTATATGAATGTCTTGTACTGGATCAATCGTCACGGATGACGTTGTCGACTTCTTTCGGTCACCTTGATCCATTCTTGGTCTCTCGTCGAGTGAATTTCCTTACTTGTGAAATACCGAGCGTTGGCACGAGCGGGGTCTTCTGCTTGATGGGTTGTTCCGCAGCCCGCGGATTTCGCGGGATTTGAATTTCGGGAAGCGAGCGGGACGGGGGCGGCCGCAATAATCGGATGGGATAGGATGGAAGCTCCTCGATCCCCGCGCCACCTTTTTTGCCACGTACCGCGCGCGCCTATTGCGGGATTTGACGGGATCGCCTGGGCCTACCGGTCAGCCACTCGGAAGCGGCTCCTTATAAGTTGCCGGCTCGTGGTTCTAACTCTGACAGTGATGTAGGGGGGTATGTATGGAGGGGCTAGATCTCAGCTATGGAGAAGTTGTAAACACACCAGGGTGTACGAGTTCAGGCCCTTCGCGGAGGAAGTAACAGCCCTACGTCTCGGTGCCCGGAGGCGGTCGATTGGATTATGTGTGTATGAATTACCGGGGTGCGATCCCTTGCTACTGAGGAGGGGGGTGGCTTATATAGAGTTCGCCAGACCCCTCCGGCCCTCAGTAATGCAGGGTTAAAATACATTAAGACTGGGCGTTACTGGTAACGTCCCTAATAAAGTGCTATGATGACCATAAAGACTACTTAATGGCCGACCGTTTGCTTGCGGAGTGACTTTAGATCTCCTGGAGTCGAGTGGTTGGCTTTGTGGTCGAGTGGTAGCTTCCTGGTCGAGTGTTTTGAATCCGTCGAGTGGGATACCTTCAAGTCGATTGAAGGGTGACTTCTTCTAGGGATGTCCTTGGGTAGGGCTCTTAGGACAGGTCTATGCCCCTACCCTAGGTACATAGCTTCATCATTAGCCCCCGAATGGATCGAGGTTCGAGTGGGGAAGGAGTTGGGGGTCCTTCCGTCCGGTCCTTAGCGTTATATGAATGTCTTGTACTGGATCCATCGTCACGGATGACGTTGTCGACTTCTTTCGGTCACCTTGATCCATTCGTGGTCTCTCGTCGAGTGAATTTCCTTACTTGTGAAATACCGAGCGTTGGCACGAGCGGGGTCTTCTGCTTGATGGGTTGTTCCGCAGCCCGCGGATTTCGTGGGATTTGAATTTTGGGAAGCGAGCGGGACGGGGGCGGCCGCAATAATCGGATGGGATAGGATGGAAGCTCCTCGATCCCTGCGCCACCTTTTTCGCCACGTACCGCGTGCGCGCCTGTTGCAGGATTTGACGGGATCGCCTGGGCCTACCGGTCAGCCACTCGGAAGCGGCTCCTTATAAGTTGCCGTCTCGGGGCTCCCCAACAGTGTGCTCTCGCCTTTCCTCCTCCCCCCGCAAGGTCTTCTTCCACCTCCGCTCTCACCCTATCACCGTAGGTCCGTTCGAGCCTCGCCGGCGACGATGGTGAAAGACAAGACGTCGGCTTTGGAGCGCGCGAAGAAGGCGGCGGTGCAGGGGAAGGGGAAGAAGTCCGCTCGGGGCGGATCTTCCTCGAGGACTGCTCTGCCCAGGGATTGGACCCAGGGCGACTGGATGCCGTCGGTGATTCGGCAGGAAGATCTTGACGACATGGTCGAGGGGGGAGTCATTCCCCATGAAGCTGCGCGTCTCCCGGGGAGAGAAGTCGAACCCCAACCTCGTGACGGTGAGTGCGTCCTCCTCGCCACCCATATCGATCGCGGATTTTTCTCTACCTCCTCATCCTTTTTTCCGGAGCTTTTTGAACTTCTTCGGAGCGCAGCTCCACCATTTCACTCCCAATTCCATCGTGTATCTTGCGGCTTTCGTTTCCTTGTGCGAAAGTTTCTTGGGTTGCCGCCCTCATTGGGGACTCTTTAAACACATCTTCACTTGCCGTTCTCAATCGGTAAAGAAAGCCAAGTCGAGTGACGAACGGACGCAAGTGATCCAGCTGTGCGGGGGCCTGGCGATCCAGATGAGGGGAAAAAGTTCTTTTTCGTCTATCACTTTTCCCGAGTCGGTCCGTGGTTGGCAGTTGACCTGGTTTTATTGCCAAAACCAGGTGACCCCAGGGCAGTCGACTGGTCTTCCCCCTTTCTCTCTGGACCGAGCTCAAAAACCCGCTTCTCTGAAAGTGCTGCCGGAGGAAAAGGCGCAAGTCAAGGTGCTGGTTGGTCGAGTGGTTCAGCTTGTCCGAGAGGGCGTGACGGGCATGGACTTGTTGGAGGTCTTCCTTCGGAGGCGCATCCAACCGCTTCAGGCTCGTGACCACCCTATGTGGCTGTACTCGGGTCTCGACGACACCACTCGGATTCACCTAGAGGAGGTCACTAACGAGATGCTGGAAGGGTGGCTGTCGAGCATCACAGGGAACAAAGACAACCCCCGAGGAGCCAGGAGGGTTCCCCCGCTTGACAGTACATACGACGTGGACCAGGTCTGTCCTTGTGTTCCCGACTGAGATCTTGCTTTCTTCATTTGCTCTCTTTGAATCGGTCGACTGACTTTCGACTTGTCTGTTGTTCTCCAGGCAACTACAGAGATGTACTCGTCACCCAATGGAGCACAGGAGCAGGCCGAAGAAGGGGAGGCGAGCGGAGGCGAAAGCGGAGACAAACAGGGGGAGTGGGAATCTGACGGCGAAGGAGAGGGAGACGACGACATCGACTCCAGCGAAGAGGAGGAGGAGGAGGAAGCTGAACCTCCCCGCTCGGAAAGGCGATCCAAGCTTACAGACGACCCTGCGCGGGAACGTGGTAAGGCGACTGCTCTCGTTGGGCAGTCGTCGAAGCGCCCTCGGACCTCTTCCCCAGCGCCGACTGAAAAAGCTCCCAAGCACCCCCGCGCGGCGCCGTCTAAGCCACCAAAGGCTCTGCCCAAGATGAGGATGACTGTCCCCACCATTTCTGGGTAATGATAGAACTTGTTCTCCTTTGTCGACCGTGGACGGATCCTTGGTCGATCCACTGAGTCGACTGACTGTCTTTTAAAATTTACAGTGCTGCTACTTCTGAGATCTCCGCCAAGGACGATGATCAAGAGATGGAAGATGCTGTTACTTCCAACCCTGGTATGATTACTGATGTTCTGCCTTGAATCGACTGACGATTTCTTATAACTCTGGTCGATTGAATTTTTCTCGTAGCTCCTCCTCATGTTATTAACCTTCCTGACGACGAAGACGAAGCGCCGCTGAGAGTGAGGCGGAACAAGAAAGCGTCGGCTGGCGAGACCCCACAATCCACTCCGGCGCCTGAGGCCGTAGCTCGAGACGGTGGCGATACCACCCGGGCTTCTATGACTTTCGCCGATCCTCTGACGAGTGTGCGGCCCTCGACGTCGACCCTAAATCCGCCTTCGCTCTTCGCCACACACCACGTCCTTGAGGACCAAGTGGGTGCAGCTAAGGAAGCTATACGCCAGGCAGGCATCATGATGGAGCAGGTCAAGGTGGTTCGAGAAGCCAGCCAAGCGGCTTATGACGCGAGTTCAGCTCTTCAGAGTAACGTCCAGGTCAGTCGATTCACTGCTTGTTCTGTTAGGGTATGCTGTCTAAAGAATCTCTTTTCCGAAGATCTTTAAATCTGTACACCCACTGGGTGTTTCTGTTAAGTTTTTTGGTCGAGTGGGGGCACGCTGAGTGCACCCACTGGGTGTAGTCCCCGAGACTACGGTGGACTGCTGGCAGTCGACTGTAGTCTTCATATTGTGTTGCTGTAGTTTTACTTCTTCACTCGGTCTGGCCAGGCCATGTCGAATGAAACTGTATCCGGTCGACTGCGGGCAGTCAATTTTTTTTGTTCAAAACCAGTGGGGGCATGCTGAGTGCACCCACTGGGTGTAGTCCCCGAGACTACTGTTGAATGTTTTTGATTCAGCTGTAGTCTTAGAAACGTCATCATTGTCTCTTGGTTACCCGGAAGCAACTTATCTTGGATCTCTGTCGACTGACTCTTGCAGAAATCCTATGAACTTGTGGCTCTCTACACTGAGTTGGAGAACAAACAGATCCAGCTCAACCTTGACTTGAAGCTCGCTCAACAGAACCTGCAGAAGGCGCGAGACGAAGCAAAATGTATGGCTGGTGAGGTTTCTCATTCTTGACGAGTGACTTTCCTTTCTTGCCCGTTCTCGATGTTGAGTTCACTCGACGTTCTGTAGATAAACCGGAGGAAGCTCTGAAGAAGAAGGATCAAGATCTTGCCGAAGCACAGAAGGAGGCCTTGAGCAAAACGAAGCTTGCAGAAGAGAAACTGGCTTCGGCCGGAACTCTTGAACAGGAGAACTCCAGACTGAAAACTGCTCTCGAGACAGCTAATCAAGAGGTCAGCCGACTGAAGAACGACAAGATGGTTCTGCACGACCAGGCGGGTGAGCTGGCGGGGAAGGTAAACGATCTGGAGGTTTATCTCGGTGGACTCGCCAAGAAGCTGTTTGTCATGCTCGAAGGTAATTACTCCGACCCGGCTATCCTGCAGTTACCAAGCCCGCGTAAGGCCACTGTCTTACTCTTGAATCGTGTTTGCAGAATTCTGCCAGAGCTTCGAAGAGGAAACCAGTCGAGTGGAGCCAGGCTTGGATCCCGCCAATTCTCTCGTGAAGGACGAGGCTGCTATGAACGTGCTCCGACTGGAGTCTCGTGTTACCAGCGTTGTTGATTATCTTGCTCGGCTGAAGGTTGCGATGTCGCAGATCGACACATCACTCTGGCCTGGAACGACGCTTTAGAACGACCTTGAGTCCCTGATGGTTCGACTGAATGAAGTCCCGGGTCGAGTGGCGGAATGGAAGAAATCTTCTACTAGATGTGGTGCTGATGTCGCTCTGTCTCTGGTCCGCGTCCATTGCAAGGAGGCGCGAGAAGAAAAGCCGGCCGCCATCCAAGTTGCCAATACCAGGAAGCACAGCTTTCAAGACTTCATGGAGACTTTCATCGCTGCTGCTACTCGTATTGCAGACGGGATCGACTTGGACGAGTTCGTCACCCCTTCCAGTCCTCCGCTTGAGGAATGAAAAACTTTTATGCTTCGCTTTAAATTTGCCTCGGAATGCCGAGTGGATTTTGTAACCGTTAAACTCTGTCGAGCCGAGGGCTCGAGTACTTTGATCTGAGGTCTGGCACCTTTAGGCCTTATCTGAACTTGATTTCTCGTTGAATATCTTCATGGATTGATCCGTCGAGTGGAACTTGATCTTCACTCGGAATAACCTTGTATTTGTGGTGTAACTCCGAAGGAGAAGGTAGCAGTCGATTTGCGCCTCGACGTCCTTGCGGATTGGGTTGTGTTCCGAACTTAGGCGAGCGCTGCGCCGTAGCTAAGCCTCCGAGTGGGAGGTTTGCTCTCCACTCGGTAGGATTTTTTCAAACTTAGGCGAGCACTGGGCCGCAACTAAGCCCCCGAGTGGGAGGTTTGCTCTCCACTCGGTAGGATTTTTAAACACTTAGGCGAGCACTGGGCTGCAGCTAAGCCCCCGGGTGGGATGTTTGCTCTCCACTCGGTAGGATTTTTAAACACTTAGGCGAGCACTGGGCTGCAACTAAGCCCCCGAGTGGGAGGTTTGCTCTCCACTCGGTAGGATTTTTTAAGCACTTAGGCGAGCACTGGGCTGCAGCTAAGCCCCCGAGTGGGAGGTTTGCTCTCCACTCGGTAGGGTTTTCAAACACTTTGGCGAGCACTGGGCTGCAGCTAAGCCCCCGAGTGGGAGGTTTGCTCTCCACTCGGTAGGATTTTTTAAGCACTTAGGCGAGCACTAGGCTGCAGCTAAGCCCCCGAGTGGGAGGTTTGCTCTCCACTCGGTAGGATTTTTTAAGCACTTAGGCGAGCACTGGGCTGCAGCTAAGCCTACGAGTGGGAGGTTTGCTCTCCACTCGGTAGGATTTTTCAAACACTTAGGCGAGCACTGGGCTGAAGCTAAGCCTCCGAGTGGGAGTCTGGCTCGCCACTCGGTAGGATTTTAAAACTCTTAGGCGAGCACTGGGCTGCAGCTAAGCCCCCGAGTGGGAGGTTTGCTCTCCACTCGGTAGGGTTTTTAAACACTTAGGCGAGCACTGGGCTGCAGCTAAGCCCCTGAGTGGGAGGTTTGCTCTCCACTCGGTAGGATTTTTTAAGCACTTAGGCGAGCACTGGGCTGCAGCTAAGCCCCCGAGTGGGAGGTTTGCTCTCCACTCGGTAGGGTTTTTAAAACACTTAGGCGAGCACTGGGCTGCAGCTAAGCCCCCGAGTGGGAGGTTTGCTCTCCACTCGGTAGGGTTTTTAAACACTTAGGCAAGCACTGGGCTGCAGCTAAGCCCCCGAGTGGGAGGTTTGCTCTCCACTCGGTAGGATTTTTTAAGCACTTAGGCGAGCACTGGGCTGCAGCTAAGCCCCCGAGTGGGAGGTTTGCTCTCCACTCCGTAGGGTTTTTAAACACTTAGGCGAGCACTGGGCTGCAGCTAAGCCCCCGAGTGGGAGGTTTGCTCTCCACTCGGTAGGATTTTTTAAGCACTTAGGCGAGCACTGGGCTGCAGCTAAGCCCCGAGTGGGAGGTTTGCTGTCCACTCGGTAGGATTTTTTAAACACTTAGGCGAACACTAGGCTGCAGCTAAGCCCCCGAGTGGGAGGTTTGTTCTCCACTCGGTAGGATTTTTTAAGCACTTAGGCGAGCACTGGGCTCCAGCTAAGCCCCCGAGTGGGAGGTTTGCTCTCCACTCGGTAGGGTTTTTAAACACTTAGGCGAGCACTGGGCTGCAGCTAAGCCCCCGAGTGGGAGGTTTGCTCTCCACTCGGTAGGATTTTTAAACACTTAGGCGAGCACTGGGCTGCAGCTAAGCCCCTGAGTGGGAGGTTTGCTCTCCACTCGGTAGGGTTTTTAAACACTTAGGCGAGCACTGGGCTGCAGCTAAGCCCCCGAGTGGGACGTTTGCTCTCCACTCGGTAGGATTTTTTTTCACAAACTTAGGCGAAACTGATTCGCAGCTAAGTCACCCACTGGGGGATTTCGTACGCAAACAAAAGTGACAGCAATTATTGTAACACTCTTGTCTTTGATAAAAATGAACTGCAGAAGTTTTTCTTATTACATCTTATCCGAGAGAGAACTCAAGTGTAAAAGGGGCGGAGCAGTTCTGCATTCCAAGCTCGCGGCTCGTCAATCTGGCGATCAACATTGTAGAGGTGATACGCTCCATTGTGGAGGACTCTGGTGACGATGAAGGGGCCTTCCCAAGTAGGAGCAAGCTTGTGTGGTTTCTGTTGATCCCCTCGGAGGACCAAATCTCCTTCTTGGAAGGCTCGACTCTTCACATTCCTGGCGTGGAATCGACGTAAGTCTTGTTGATAAATGGTCGATCTGATCATGGCCATTTCCCTCTCTTCTTCTAAGAGGTCGACTGCGTCTTGCCGGGCTTGTTCTGCTTCATCTTCGGTATAAAGTTCGACTCGGGGTGCGTTGTGAAGAAGATCACTCGACAGAACTGCTTCGGCTCCATAAACCAAAAAGAATGGAGTTCTTCCAGTCGACCGGTTTGGGGTGGTCCTCAATCCCCACAGAACTGACGGAAGCTCGTCGACCCAAGCACCTGCCGCGTGCTTGAGATCACGCATCAGTCGAGGCTTTAGTCCTTTGAGAATCAAACCATTTGCCCTTTCAGCTTGTCCATTCGACTGGGGATGGGCGACCGATGCGTAGTCGACTCGTGTGCCTTGTGAGGCGCAAAAAGCTCTGAATTTGTCCGAATCAAAGTTTG
The DNA here is from genome assembly GCF_056163025.1 of Triticum urartu. NCBI lineage: Eukaryota > Viridiplantae > Streptophyta > Magnoliopsida > Poales > Poaceae > Triticum > Triticum urartu. The sequence continues at coordinate 60,573,565 of NC_141874.1, read as the reverse complement.
ATCCATTGTCAGTGATGATGCTATGCGGGACTCCATATCTGAATGTTAACTCCCTGATGAAGCTGATAGCAGTGCAGGCGTCAAGATTCTTGATAGGTATAGCTTCGATCCATTTGGTAAACTTGTCGACCGCCACAAGCACATGAGTGAAGCCGCTCCTACCTGTTCTCAATGGGCCAACCATGTCCAGTCCCCAAACAGCGAAGGGCCAGACGAGTGGAATGGTCTTCAGGGCTGATGCAGGCTTGTGTGACATGTTGGAGTAGAACTGGCACCCTCCACACTTGTCGACTATCTCCTTCGCCATTTCATTTGCTCTTGGTCAGTAAAATCCCGCTCGGTATGCTTTAGCCACAATGGTCCGAGAAGACGCATGGTAACCACAGGTCCCCGAGTGGATATCCTCAAGGATTATCTGACCTTCTTCTGGTGTTATGCACTTCTGACCGATTCCAGTCGCGCTTTCTCTATACAACTGTCCCTTTATGACTGTGAAGGCCTTGGATCGACGGATGATCTGTCGAGCCTCTTCCTCATCCTCCGGGAGTTCTTTCCTCAGGATATACGCGATGTACGGTATCGTCCAGTCGGGAGTGATTGCCAAGACTTCCATGATTAGGTCGACCACAGCAGGAACTTCGACTTCAGTCGGATCTGTGGCACTTTTCGGCTGCGGGGCTTCTTCTGTAAAAGGATCTTCTTGGACTGATGGTGAGTGGATGTGCTCCAGGAACACGTTGCTGGGAATGGCTTCTCTCTTGGAGCCTATCTTTGCCAAATCGTCAGCCGCTTGATTTTTCAGTCGGGGGATGTGATGAAGCTCTAACCCCTCGAATTTCTTTTCTAACTTTTTCACTGCATTGCAATAACCAGTCATTGCCGGACTTCTGACGTCCCACTCCTTCATCACCTGATTGACCACCAAATCTGAGTCGCCATAGACCATGAGGCGACGGACGCCGAGTGAAATGGCCATGCGCAACCCATACAAAAGTGCTTCATATTCTGCTTCATTATTGGAGGAATCGAAGTGAATTTGGAGAACGTATCTGAGCTTATCTCCTCGGGGGGAGACTAATACTACCCCAGCACCGGAACCATTTAGCATCTTAGATCCATCGAAGAACATGGTCCAGTGCTCCGAGTGAATTTGAGTCGGAAGTTGCTGTTCAATCCACTCGGCGACGAAATCTGCGATTGCTTGGGACTTGATAGCCTTCTTTGCTTCAAACTTGATATCCAGGGGAAGGAGTTCAATCGCCCACTTTGCCACTCGACCAGTTGCATCTCTATTGTGCAGAATCTCTGACAGTGGGGCGTCGCTGACGACTGTAATGGAGTGGTCAGAGAAGTAATGAGCAACCTTCTTCGTGGTCATATAAATCCCATATACAAGCTTCTGGTAATGAGGATATCTTTGTTTTGAAGGGGTCAAAACTTCAGACACATAATATACTGGGCGCTGAACTCTGAAGGCCTTTTCTTCTTCTTCCCGCTCGACCGTAAGTACTGTACTGACAACTTGTCCCGTGGACGCAATGTAAAGCAGCAGAGGCTCTTTACTGATTGGGGCAGCAAGCACCGGCTGGGTGGAGAGCAGAGCTTTGAGCTCTGCAAATGCTGCATCAGCTTCTGGAGTCCACTCGAACTTGTCAGACTTCTTCATCAGTCGGTAAAGAGGCAACGCCTTTTCACCGAGACGAGAAATGAATCGACTTAGAGGGGCCAAGCAACCTGTAAGCTTCTGGACATCGTGCACATGCACAGGATGCTTCATCCGGAGTATGGCACCGACTTTTTCAGGATTGGCGTCGATTCCCCGTTCAGAAACGAGAAAACCGAGTAACTTTCCACCTGGAACTCCGAATGTGCACTTTGATGGATTGAGCTTGATATCATACCTCCTGAGGTTTGCAAAGGTTTCAGCGAGGTCAGTCCGCAGGTCGGAACCTTTCCGTGACTTAACCACAATATCATCCATGTATGCCTCCGCATTCCGACTGATTTGGGTGAGTAAACACTTCTGAATCATCCTCATGAACGTGGCTTCGGCATTCTTGAGGCCGAATGGCATGGTGACATAACAGAAGCATCTGAATGGAGTGATGAAAGCTGTTTTGATCTCGTCGGGTCCATACAGACGGATCTGATGGTACCCGGAATAGGCGTCCAGAAAAGACAATCGCTCGCACCCCGCGGTCGAGTCGACTATTTGGTCGATGCGAGGGAGAGGAAAATGATCTTTCGGGCAGGCCTGATTGATATGTTTAAAATCAATGCACATGCGAAGTGACTTGTCCTTCTTGGGGACCATGACAACATTGGCGAGCCACTCGGAGTGGTAAATCTCTCGGATGAACTCCGCTGCTAAGAGCCGAGCCACCTCCTCGCCAATAGCTTTCCTCTTCTGGACGGCGGACCGTCGAAGATGTTCTTTCACAGGCTTAAATTTTGGGTCGACTCGTAGACGGTGCTCAGCCAGCTCCCTGGGAACTCCAGGCATGTCAGAGGGCTTCCATGCGAAGATGTCCCAGTTCTCACGGAGGAACTGGATGAGCGCTTCTTCCTATTTGGAGTCGAGCGTCGTTGAGATGTGAGTCGGGGCAGCATTGGGGTCGGTCGGGTGAATGTGGGCTGGCTTTGTTTCACCGGACGACTGAAAAGCTGATTCTGAAGCAGGCTTCTTGCCTCGTAGCAATTCACTCGGATCGGCAGTCTTCTGGTACTCTTGCAGCTCGACCACTGCCATCTGAGCATCAGCGATCTTTGAGCCTTTCTGAAAACACTCTTCTGCTTCCTTTCGATTGCCTATAACAGTGATCACACCTCTGGGGCCAGGCATCTTCAGTTTGAGATACACATAACACGGTCGAGCCATGAAGCGTGCATAAGCTGGCCTGCCCAAAATGGCATGATAAGCACTTTGGAAGTCCACAACCTCGAATGTCAACTTTTCCTTGCGGTAATTCTTTGAATCACCGAAAACCACATCAAGAGCAATCTGGCCGATTGATTCGGCTTTCTTCCCAGGAATGACTCCGTGGAAGCTCATGTTACTGGTACTGAGCCTGGACATCGGAATGCCCATCCCTTTCAATGTTTCTGCATACAGTATGTTCAGGCCACTGCCACCATCCATCAGGACTTTGGTCAGTCGAGTGCCTTCGACAACTGGGTCGACCACCAAAGCTTGCCTCCCAGGGGTGGCAATGTGCGTAGGGTGATCAGACTGGTCGAATGTGATGGCAGTCTGAGACCATTTCAGGTAACTGGGTGTTGCCGGAGCAACCATATTCACCTCACGGTTAATGACTTTCAATCGACTTTTACTTTCGACATGGGCAAAAATCATCAGGGTGGAATTGACTTGGGGGTATCCATCGTCACTATCTTCTTTGTCCTCAACTCTGTCTGACTCTTTTTCCTTGTCTTTGGACTGCTTGCCCTGAAACTGCTGGATCAGGAGCCGGCACTGTCGAGTGGTATGCTTTGGGTAAATAAGATTACCCTCTTCATCTTTCTTGGTGTGGATGTGACATGGCAGATCCAAAACATCATTTCCATCTTGATCCTTGACTTTCTTGGGGTTCCAGGGCCCCTTGGGTTTTCCCTTGAATTTTCCCTGGGTTACGGCCAGGGCCTCCCCAGGGGCTGCTGGCTCGGCCTTCCGCTTCTGTTTCCGACTGGAATTTCCTCCGGCTTCTTGGGCGACTGCCTTGTGCTTGCCACTCCGGAGGCGATCTTCGTCTTCACCATTAGCGTATTTGGTGGCAATCTCCATCATCCGATTCAGAGACATCTCTCCAGTTCGACCGAACTTCAGATTCAATTCTCTGTACTTAACGCCTTCTTTAAAGGCACAAACTACTTGATGATCTGGTACATTCTCAACTGTGTGATGCAATGTGATCCACCTCTGAATGTAATCCCTCAGAGTTTTATTCGGTTTCTGCACGCAAGACCGCAATTCTGTAAGGCCTGCGGGTCGCTTGCATGTTCCTTCAAAGATTGTAACAAACACTCGAGAGAGGTCCTCCCAAGTGTAGATGCTGCTGGGTGCTAACTGATTCAGCCACGCTCTGGCTGAGCCCTCTAACATGAGAGGCAAATGCTTCATAGCCACCTCATCATTTCCACCGCCAATCTGGACAGCCACTCGGTAATCTTCGAGCCAAGTGTCAGGCTTAGACTCACCGGTGAACTTGCTTACTCCAGTCGCCAACCTGAAGTTGGGAGGAATCACTGCGGCTCTGATGGCTCGACTGAAACACTCTGGCCCTGAAACACGTACTCTGCTGCTGGCAGGCGCATCTCTGTCGTGGCCTTCTCGGTGAGCTCTGTTCCTGTCAACCAGACCCTGAACGAGGATGGATCTCGCATCAAAGCCTGGGTCCCTGGGGTCGACTGGAACCCTCCGCCCAACACTATGAGGGTGTCTGTCATCCTGCTATCGAGGCACATATGACCCACTCCTCGGGGGAGGGGTTGGCACTCGACGTCGATCGAACCGGTGATCATACTGCTCATTTCTTCTGTACTGATCATGCCGGTCTCCGCGTCCCTCACGCCTCGGGGGCGATCTTGGGCTGTGAGCCGACTGGACTGTATCCGTTGCAACGGATCGACTGTGGATCCTATTCCGCGACTGAGAAACAGCGGAATTCTGGTTTCCCGCTGCCCGGAGCAACGCTCTGATTTGTAACAAGCCCCTGCCAGCCTCTGACTGGGAGGGCTGAATCGATTCTGCTATACGGGCTGCGGCTGCCAAATTCTGAACTGGGGTTCGATATACCTGCGTAGGCGGGAAGAGCTGACGTCGACTGGACTCGGGAGCTCGCTGACGCGCTTGCTCGTCGAGTATTCGCTGGAGATTCTCCGGTCGAGTGCACTCGGCCAAGTTAGCTAAGCGCGCGTCCTCCAAGGCCCGGGCCTCGGGGGTTTCTCCGACGATAGGAGTGTGGAGTGCATCCATGTTCCGGCGGCGAAGCTCCTCTCGCTGCAATGACGTGAGAGGTTCGGAGAGATACTCATCGTGGGGATGCAACGGGTCACCTCCACCCGCGCCTCCATCGGTGCGAGGGAAACCGGGAGGACTGTGTGTTCCATCGACCGCTAGAACCTCAGCCGCTGGGTCGCTGCTGTCGCACTCGGATGCGGTCTCCGCGAAGCCAGTCGACAGGTCGAACAGGCCGTGGAGGGATTCGTCGGGCTCGATTGCCGCGACTTGTGGGGCTGCCGACTGGCGGGCCACGGCATGCCTCACCCACCTCTGAAGTCTCGACCGACCGGAGCGCTTGTGCCGGTGGGAGACAGGGCGGGAGGATGACACGGGAGCCGACCGATACTGGGTCGACGGCTGCCGCAGGAGGACGCCACGAACACATGCGCGGAAGTGCGTCGCACCGCGAACGGGGAAGGCGTCGATGTCGAGTGGAGCCTCCTGAAGCCAAGCGGAGTCGTCGGCGATGAACGTGAGCGCGCCGAGACGGATCTCGCGGCCCTCCACCAACACTCTGCACGAAACCATGATCAAAGGGATCAGAAAAATCGCAACTTCTCCAACTAGGCGCTAAGACTCCTGCCCCACGATGGGTGCCAACTGTCGTGGTTCTAACTCTGACAGTGATGTAGGGGGGTATGTACGGAGAGGCTAGATCTCAGCTATGGAGAAGTTGTAAACACACCAGGGTGTACGAGTTCAGGCCCTTCGCGGAGGAAGTAACAGCCCTACGTCTCGGTGCCCGGAGGCGGTCGATTGGATTATGTGTGTATGAATTACCGGGGTGCGAACCCTTGCTACTGAGGAGGGGGGTGGCTTATATAGAGTTCGCCAGACCCCTCCGGCCCTCAGTAATGCAGGGTTAAAATACATTAAGACTGGGCGTTACTGGTAACGTCCCTAATAAAGTGCTATGATGACCATAAAGACTACTTAATGGCCGACCATTTGCTTGCGGAGTGACTTTAGATCTCCTGGAGTCGAGTGGTTGGCTTTGTGGTCGAGTGGTAGCTTCCTGGTCGAGTGTTTTGAATCCGTCGAGTGGGATACCTTCAAGTCGATTGAAGGGTGACTTCTTCTAGGGATGTCCTTGGGTAGGGCTCTTAGGACAGGTCCATGCCCCTACCCTAGGTACATAGCTTCATCACCGGCAGCAGGGGAATCTCGGCCACGACGATTACCGATGCTAGAGGACGCATTCGATGACGGGAGCAGGGAAAAAGTGCGGGGGCTCACAACAAACACGCATGGATGGTTAGTGGGCTCGGGGGCGCGCTGGAGGTGGCGAATCAGCGATGGTGACCGGCGGTGCAGAGAGACAAGGTCGAGCTCGATGGCGTCTCTTCAGGGCGTGCGGGGTCATGATCTGCGGCTTGGTGACTTTCTGGTCATCTGCGGGGCTCCCAGACATGGCATCACGACATCTCGTCGACGGTGGCCACGCGAACGATGTACGACGTCCATGGCTGCTCTCGGTTGGTGCTCGGGAAGGAGAGAGAGAGAAAGAGAGAGAGAGGCTGCGGGGCATCTCCCGGGCGATGCAGATGAGGATGGGGGAGGAAGCAGGAGGTGGCTTCGCCTCCTGTGCGTGCGCCACGCCCTTGTGCCTACTGGCACGAGGTTGAAGGAGGTTTGGTGGCCAGATGGGCTGGGCCGGCTCGGTGGGCTGCCAGGTGAGGCATTCCTTTTAGTTATTTCTTTCCTATTTTGTTTTTATTTAATCTTTGCCACTGTTTAAAATTCAAAACAATGTCAATATCCTCTGAATAATTTTATGTTGCGAAATGGACTTTTCCAAATGCACATAGAATGTTTCAGAGATATTTGAAATTATATTCCAATTATATGAATATAACACAAATTCAAATAGCTATTGATTTAAATTTAAAGTCCGATAAATAAATCCTTCAAAATGTTCCCAAATTTTGGTTTGATATATATCTCTTGCCAAAACTCTCAAACATTGCATAAGGACATCTTGGAAACAAAGAATGAAATTTCCATGGTTCTTTGCCCTTCTTTTATTTAGAGTTTCAAGGCCTCAAATTTCCTCAATTCAATTCCTTGAATTTAAATTTGATGCATGATGCTCACTGATGCAACTAATTACACAGATATTCTAGGGATGTGACAATGTAGAAGTCTCCCGTGATGAATTGCTCCTCCGGACGAGTACCGAAACAGGCCTCCAGATTGGACCACCTCAGAACAGGAACTTGTGGCGGCAATTGGTTTTTGGAGAAAATTGGTACTAATGGTTTTGAGAATTATCTCTACTCTTATAAAAAACCGAGTTGGTGATGATGGTGTGCCTGCCATCTTGCAAGATAGACCGTTTGATCTATATCTGACGGATAGAAAGCAAACTATGGCAATTTTGCAAAAAGATACCCGCACCTCTCTCCACATTTGCAGATAAGGCCTTCCCTTGTTCATCCTTATCTCCCACAACCTCATTGTTGAGCAATTAAAAAAGGAAACCTCTGGAACAATCTGGCATGGTGGCCGCATGGGTTTTTACACTCCTCCTCACCCTATCTCTTCTCTTTCTTGAGATATCATTAGTTTTTACACATGGGATTACTTCCGCATGGGTCAATCACAACATGTGTTTTATAAAAAAAATGCATCTTGACGCTCCGTGCAATGCACGGGCATCTTGCTAGTGTAGTATATATGCAGATGAATGGGCATAAGGCGGTGCTTCCTGGGTCCTTCGTTGCCGCGTGGGGGCACTATGGGTCTCCTGGGCTCCAGCGCTTTCTGGAACCTTCCTTGACCGAAAAAAACGTATTAAATCCTCAATTTCTTTTTACCTCGGTAGATATCGATTTCCTGAAAAGTAAAAAATATGCACAAAACAACAACTAACACTAGACATTGAATTAATAGTTTAGTCTAGAAAATAATATAAAATGCTATAGAAAGTATCCCAAAGTGATAATATAATAGCATAATCATGATTTCTTTAGCTTTTTCTTTTGAGAACTATGATTTCCTTAGCTTAAGCTGAGAAAGAGAGAAAATGACGATAAGGCGTGCTGGATCAAACTTGCACGGGACGCTGGACGGATTTCGTAGGCCTTGGCCCGCAAGCCGACCTAGTGCCGAAAGCTGAGCACGGCGACGGTGTCAGCCACCTTGGCGCCCGAACGTAACCGTTTCAACCAACAACAGCTTTCGCTTCTCATCTTCTCCCCGTCGCCGGAGCGCCAAGAAACCAACAACCCACTCCCCGTCTCCACCGCGCAGAGCCCCTCTTCTGCTCGGCAGCGATCCAGCGCAAGCGACCGATGGAGCAGTTCCACCACGGACACCAAGTGCGGCTGCGCAGCAGCGAGCTCGCCACGTACCTGCACGCCGACGAGGACGGACATGGCGTCTTCCTCGACCACCGCCGGGCGTCGATGAACGCGGCTTGGGTGGTGCACTTGTACCAGCCCCTCGAGATGCTGGTGCAGTACCTACTCGGCTACTCCTCCACAGCGCCGCCTACGGTCCCTACCTCGTCGTCGACTTGCCCCGCAGCCACCAGCCCCTCCACATCGTCGTCGTCAACGTTTGGTCGCCTGGTGAGAAGCCGTCCATATCCTAACCTTCCCATTCTTCTCCTTTGGCAAGAAAATCATATCTGCATTAAGCCTTGAACTTGTCCGGATATTTTGAGTTTCATTTCAGTCGAGTGCTAATCTGTCTGTGCTGGAAATTTTTGGGTGTTCGAAACTACTAGTCTTTAAAATAGTTTACTGAAACCGGTGTAGTCTGAAAGGTTTTCTAGGCATGTTTCAGCCGGGAGTTAAGACATGGAAATAGTCAGAACTGCTGTAGGATTATAGAAATTAGTAAAAGTTGCTGCATCAAAATAGTAGGTGGTCAACAGGCATCACACTGTGACTGTTGAATTTATGGACAGAGGCTAAAATCCACACCGAACCTTGATAAGGAAACTATAGGTTTTGATGCTACTGTGCTTTGATTCAGATGATTCAGTCGGAGTTTCTATTTTCCGCACTGGGCGACAAATAGTCGGAGTTTCGCGCAGGACAATCAATAGTGGGATGGGCCATTTTTTTTTTATTTCTATTTTTATTCTCCTTTCCGAGAGCAACTAGTTAACGAGCGCTCCTTCGGAAGCCTCACAACAATCAGCGTCACTTGGCGCGCTCTCAGCCATTCGCCACGTGTCGCGCTCTGGGCGCTCCCTTCGGATTTTTTTTTTATTTTTCCGCACGCGTTTTTGGCTTTTTAAATGTTTTTTCGGTTTTTTTCGATGTTCTGGTTTTCCACCGGTCTTGGTCTTCCTTAGCTTTTCGACAAAAAAAATTGCGTGAAAAAACACGTTTTTTCCCCTTCGTGAGTCATGGTTTTGCTTACGCGAGAACATTGTTGAGAAAATCGTTAACTGGTAGCCGCTCGGTTGGCTAGCGAGTAGGGGATTAATCGGCTAATCGGCAAGTTAATCGGTCATTTAATCAATTAATCGGACGATTTTTCGGTTTATCGGCTACTCGGTGACCCTATGAGTAGGGATTAATCGGCAAGTTAACTGGTTAATCGGATGAATTCTTGAACAGGGCGCGAGAAGCACGGTTTTGCTTTTCGCGAGAGTCACGGCCGTGCCTCTCGGAAACGAAGAAAAACATGTTTTCTGTTTTTTTCCTTTCGCGAGAGTCACGGTTTTGCTTCCACGAGAGGCACGGGTGTGTTTTCACAAGAGTCACGGCCGTGCCTCTCGAAAACGAAAAAAAAACGCGTTATCTATTTTTCTTTCTTTCGCGAGAATCACGGTTTTGCTTCCGCGAGAGGCACGGATGTGATTTACCGAGAGTCACAGCCGTGCCTCTCGGAAATGAAAAAAACGCGTTTTTCATTTTTTTCTTTCTTTGCGAGAGTTGCGGTTTTGCTTCTACGAGAGGCACGGTTGTGCTTTCGCGAGATCACGTCCGTGTCTCTCGGAAAAGAAAAAAACACGTTTTTTTGTTTTTTGTTTTCCTTTTGCGAGAGTCACGGTTTTGCTTCTGTGAGAGGCACGAGCGTGCCTCTTTCGGAAAGGGAAAAAACCCGTGCTCCCGGTTCGGTTTTTTCGTCTGTTTTTTTAATGAAAAAAAGTTCGTCAAAACCTATCAACATGAGATCTAGTTTTGAAGATCTCGACGCGAGGAATCTAGCGGGGAAAGCGGTTCGAGATTTGGACGCATAGTTTGAGAGATAAAATATTTTGAATAAACGAATCTACGAAAAAAGGGAAAACTCCCAGGTTGCGACAAGTGGCACGCTGCATGTGCGCCACTTGTCACAACCTGGGAAGTTGTTATGATTTTTGCAATGAGTACTCCTTAACTAGTGGTTTCGCTCCTTTCCCTATCTCTTTTTACCTTCCTAGTTTATATTTTTTTAAATTTATTTTGTATATTACAAATTCTCAAAAAACCTTCAGAATTATTTTTTTGGAAAATGTTCAGAATTCTAAAATTTTGTTGCTATTTTGAAATATATACGGAACTTGCAAAAAGCGGTCCATTTTTTTAGAAAAAATATTCTTGTTCGAAATTATTTGAGATTTATAAAAAAATGTCATATCAAAAAATGCTCCAAAGTTAAAAAATATTCATGTTTTTTTGAAATTTTCAAAATTAAATATAATGTTCATGTATAAAAGATACACATTTTCTAAAAGTCTTATAAATTTTCAAACCATGCTCCCGTTTCTAAAAAAATCACAAATTCAAGTAATGTTCATCCGTTCACCGCCGAGAATAATTTTTTCTATCCGAGGTGTAAGTAAATTCTTATGGTTTGTCTGCTAGACAAAGAATTTTCCTACGCGGGCTGCGGGCATTGGCCCAGCGAAGCCGGCCCACTTATTTTTCTGCCCATGAAGTTGGCCTAATTCTATTTTCCGCGCAGGGCGACAAATAGACGGAGTTTTGCATAGGACAATCAATAATGGGCTGGTCTGTTGTTCATTTTTTCTTTGTTTTACTCCTATTTTTATTCTCCTTTCCCTATCGCTTTTTTTCCTTCCAAGTTTATTTCCTTTTACAATTTATTTTGTAAATATAAAATTATCAAAAACCGTTCAGATTTTTAAAAAAAATAGAAAATATTCAGAATTCCAAATTTGTGTTGCTATTTTGAAAAATATTCGGAACTTGCAAAAAGTTACCCATTTTAAAAAAGTTCTTATTTTTCAAAATTGTTTGAGATTTCTAAAAAATGGCATTTCAAAAAATTCTCCAAATTTGAAAAATATTCATATTTTAGTGAATTTTTTAAAATTAAAAATAATGTTCATGTATAAGTGATACACATTTTCTAAAAATCTTATGAATTTTCAACACATGGTCCCGTTTTAAAAAAATCACAAATTCAAGTAATGTTCATGTTTTTATAAACAAGTTGGTGTTTTCAGAATATATTGGTGAATTTTAAAAGATATTCCCTTTCATATTTTGTTCGCGCCTTTTGCAAATGTAATAATTTTTGAAAAACTGTTCAGGATTTTAAAAATTGTTCATGTTTCCAAGAATATTCAAAAACTTCATACCTTAAAATCCCTCGATTGAAAGGATTGAAAGGAAGAGTAGATTGAATAAGTCATGGGTCTTCTCTGACGTACGATGATGTAACAAAACTCTTAAATGCCCTCGATCAATGAATGGAAAAATAACGGATTGATTCCTTCACATCCGGCGAAACCAAGAAGCTAAATATTCCTTTTTCGTGTGCACACAGGGTTTTGTTTGCACATATAATTTTCACAGACTTTAAATGCATGCTATTTTATCTCCCGTTGCAACGCACGGTATATGTGCTAGTAGGGTACCTATTTGCTTTGCCATCTCGGTTGTAAAATTCTGAAACTGTTTGAACAATGGTGCGGTGACTTTAGTCTGTAATGTGTTGACAATAGCCACTACTTCAACGTACCAGGTGCATTTCTCTTAGGTGTCAGACACAGATGAGGTGATTCTTGCACGCAGTTGAGCACTTGAGTTTACTAGTGCCTCTTACAGTTTCAGTCGTATAATAGAAACACAGATTCATGTCCTGTTTGTTGGTTATGTGCAACAAACACAGGTTCTGTTTATGGGCGTTCCATGCAGACCGAGGGCTGAGAAGTGTTTGCAGTACAGTGGCGATTAGTTGACAACCGGCAAGAAAGCCAGAATGCAAAACCAAACGACATCAAGCAGAATTCTTGCACAACGTCGCAAGATTTCCAACATAACACAGCTGAGCAGGTGCAGTATTTGAAAAAATCTCCATGGAATTTAAAACCGGCTGTATTTTTATAAAAAAATCATTTAACTAAAACAAATTGTACTTGAGAAAATGGTCATACATTTTGAAAAATATTTGTGTAATTTTAAAAAGCCCTCATGTTTTTTTAAATGGACATTGAATCATCCTTTTGCAAAAAACAAAATGGAACTACTGGAAGGAAGGCTCTTTTGAACACCATGCTGCATTACATCCTTTGTTTATGTGAGAGAAAATACGAAGATAAAGAGATATACAACTGCAGCGTGCGCAAGGGGGAAACATACAAAAAAAGTGCACGTTCAAAAAATGGATACATTGTCTAAGAGATTAAATAAACAAGAGGGATACTTTCAAAACTTTCAGGTGTGTCATCCATGAAACAAAATATATATTAAAAAGTCTTTTAGACACAACTAAGGCCAAAAGATAGAGAAAATGTTTTCATTTAGCAGCGTATCTAGACAAATTTAAGACAAGAATTTTGGGACGGATGAAGTATTTGTCTCATCCATGGTTTTCACAACAGGTTTACAAATGGCAAAAATATTGTCTTCACCTCCGAGAAAAAGTTGTAGACAAAAGACATGCTCACATGATAAAGGGCGTTTCAATGATACAACCAAGTACGGAAAAATCTCGCTTTACAACAGTGAGTACATTAGCTACAAAAGCATCCATCTCCAGCGCCCCCTTGCAAAAAAAGCACCTCAGCACCAACCCATGTCGTCGCGCCTACTCTTGTTGTAGAAGCTCAAAACAATCTATGTAATTATCAAGCAGCAGCTTCAGCTGTTTCGAGGGGTCCAACTTGTTTTCTAGGTGTCTCAGCAAGTTTTGCTGCGATGCGTTTCTGAAGCTTTGGGATATAGTCCCGAGGAAAACTAAAGAAATTAATTAGCCATAAAGCTCCATATATAGAAAAAGAATCCCAAAAAGGACCACACAGAAGCAAGTTGGTTGCCCCCCCTGCAAAATTACCATGTCGAATGATGCCATAACAAGGCTATTCCAGTTCTGCAGGTACAAAATATTGTAGTAGCCACAGTCATAGCTGAAAGTAAAGATATATAGTTAGAAAATGCAAAAAGGGTTAGGCAAAGAATGATTATGTTAAAAATAAGTTGCAAGTGTCGGTATACACAATGGTGCGGCGAAAAAAGTTTACTATGTTGTTTGCTTCGGGTAATCATTCAGGGTAAAAAACGTGAAAGACTCAAGATCATGTCTGAATAGTGGCTCCCCTCATTGCAAAACTCGATGTTGGCGATCTGATCAAAACTGCAAAGAACATCAAAATAAAAGGGAAAAACAATATACACGGAATTGAACACATGAGTATGTGTACTGTGTGGGAAAGAAACATAAATGTATAGGTAGAATTGAAGAAGCTGTGTTGCGCCCACTCCAACAAGTGCATTACCACATCCTTTGTGATCCTCTCCATCTCAAATACATCTTTCAAGTTCTTGATAGAGTCAAAAACATTGAACTCGTTTCCGGTGATGTTAACAACTACTACTGTCCAGTGCCTATTGTGGACAACCGTGAAGAAAACCTGTGGTGCATCAACACACACAAATAACAAAACAATTATTTTTCGCACAACTTGGGATCAAGGATTTACAAAAAATACAAAAAGTATGGGAAATGAAACAAATAGGAAAAATTAGGGTGTGGGGGCTAGGGATGGGAGAGGAAGAGCTTACTAGGTCAGTTTTTTAAATCGAGTTCTTTAAGCAAGCCTTCCTAAATTCTTCTTCGCACAACTTGGGGTCGAACGCATTAGGCTTGACGCTGAGTTTTACTTGAAAAAAAAGACAAAACAAAAGTGGAGGGCAAGAAAAATATATATGGAAGAACAAAGATTAAGACTGATGTGTTGGTGTTGTGATTCAAGGATCGAAAAATACATTGCAACACCGGATGCCTAGAAGAAAGTCTTGTTGGTCAAACTTGGTTGGCCACAACAATGGACCCAATATGCGGCACGCAGCAAAAGGGAAACAAGTATTGGGAGCATATTTGAAAGGAATACCATGAACAAAAGCAACATATGGAGCCTCATCCTATGGTCACCAACCGCAATGTAGCATCTCTCCAACATCGATGGGGGATCATTCAAAGGAAAGTGAACAAGTATGTCTTCTACTATTCACACGTGCTTGACCGTCCTCAAAGTGGGATGGGAGTGGCAACTCATGTAAGATAAATTACTTCATCTTGTCATCAAATCACGTATGCTTGTTTTTGTTGCATTCTCACACTCATACATATTTCGTTTGCTAGACGGTGGTGGTGGCCACTATGTATCAAGAAATGGAGAAGTCATTTGATTTTAGCCATTGTTGGGTGATATCAAATGGCAAACAAAAGTGGACACAACTTGTCGCCGATCTCAAGGCCGGCAAGAAGAGGAAGGATGGCTCAAGCTCCCACCAATCAATTGGGTTGGACAAAGAATATGAATATGTTGTAGTGGAGAATGGAAGAGCCACCATACCAAAGGATAACCGTCAAGTGATGTGAAACAAGTGGGAGAAGGCAAGGGCCTTCCATGATGTCATGACTACAAAAATGTGCTCCACATGGACATGAATTTTTTCTGTTAGGGAGAACAAGAAAGAGGAGAGGTGCAAGCTCATGTTGGATGCACAAAAGGATTGGGACTAGAAAAGGGCGGAGAAGAAGATGGAAATTGAGAGGGAGAAGATCAAATTAGAGAAGAAAGAGGTGGCAATCAAATGGGACCTTGAGAAGTCCAAGAAATTTGGAGAGATTGAGCTTGAGAAGGAGAGGTTGCAAATCTCACGGGACACAAAGGATGCGAAGATAATGTTGGTGGAAGAAAGCCTCTTGGAAGAGCATGTAAAGAAGTGGATTGTGAGGATGAAGAAGGAGATCAACAAGCGTAAAGAGTTGTTGGGGAACGCAATATTTCAAAAAAATTACCTACGATCACACAAGATCTATCTAGGAGATGCATAGCAACGAGCGGGAAGAGTGAGTCCACGTGCCCTCGTAGACCGAAAGCGGAAGCGTTTAGTAACGCAGTTGTTGTAGTCGAACGTCTTCGCGATCCAAGCAAGGAACGTACGACACCTCCGCGTTCAGCACACGTTCAGCTCGATGACGTCCCTCGATCTCTTGATCTAGTTGAGGACGAGGGAGAGTTCCGTCAGCACGACGGCATGGCAATGGTGATGATGAAGTTACCGACGAAGGGCTTCGCCTAAGCATGACGACGATATGACCGAGGTGTGTAACTGTGGAGGGGGCACCGCACACGGCTAAGAGAAGACTTGGTGTGCCTTTGGGGTGCCCCTTTCCCACGTATATAAAGGAGGGAGGGAGAGAGACCACCCCCCTAGGAGCGCGCCAAGAGTATGGAGTCCTACTAGGACTTGGAAGTGCTAGGAGGAATCCCTTTCCTTTTCGGAGTAGGAGAGAAGGAAAGAGGGAAAGAGAAAGGGATCAGGAAAAGGCAAGGGGGCGCCACCCCCTTCCCCTCGTCCAATTCGGACCCATGGAGGGGGCGGGGGGGGGGGGGCGCCACCTCCCTTGGCCAGCCTCCTCTTTTCCCGTATAGCCCAATAAGGCTCATTACTTCTCCCGGTGAATTCCCGTAACTCCCCGACACTCCGAAAAATACCCGAATCACTCGGAACCTTTCCGATGTCCGAATATAGCCTTCCAATATATGAATCTTTACCTCTCGACCATTTCTAGACTCCTCGTCATGTCCGTGATCTCATCTGGGACTCCGAACAAAATTCGGTCATCAAATCACATAACTCATAATACAAATCGTCATTGAACGTTAAGCGTGCGGACCCTACGGGTTCGAGAACTATGTAGACATGACCGAGACACATCTCCGATCAATAACCAATAGCGGAACTTGGATGCTCATATTGGCTCCTACATATTCTACGAAGATCTTTATCGGTCAAAACGCATAACAACATACGTTATTCCCTTTGACATCGGTATGTTACTTGCCCGAGATTCGATCGTCGGTATCATCATACCTAGTTCAATCTCGTCACCGGCAAGTCTCTTTACTCGTTCTGTAATGCATCATCCCATAACTAACTCATTAGTCACATTGCTTGCAAGGCTCATAGTGATGTGCATTACCGAGAGGGCCCAGAGATACCTTTCCGATACACGGAGTGACAAATCCTAATCTTGATCTATGCCAACTCGACAAACACCATAGGAGACACCTGTAGAGCATCTTTATAATCACCCAGTTATGTTGTGACGTTTGATAGCACACAAGGTGTTTCTCCGGTATTCGGGAGTTGCATAATCTCATAGTGAGAGGAACATGTATAAGTCATGAAGAAAGTAATAGCAATAAAACTAAATGATCATTTATGCTAAGCTAATGGATGGGTCTTGTCCATCATATCATTCTCTAATGATGTGATCTCATTCATCAAATGATAACACATGTCTATGGTCAGGAAACTTAACCATCTTTGATTAACGAGCTAGTCAAGTAGAGGCATACTAGGGACACTCTGTTTGTCTATATATTCACACATGTACTAAGTTTCCGGTCGATACAATTCTAGAATGAATAATAAACATTTATCATGATATAAGGAAATATAAACAACAACTTTATTATTGCCTCTAGGGCATATTTCCTTCAGTCTCCCACTTGCACTAGAGTCAATAATCTAGTTCACATCATCATGTGATTTAATACCAATAGTTCACATTGCCATGTGATCAACACCCAAAGGATTTGCTAGAGTCAATAATCTAGTTCACATCGCCATGTGATTAACACCCAAAAAGTACTAAGGTGTGATCATGTTTTGCTTGTGAGAGAAGCTTAGTCAACGGGTCTGCCATATTCAGATCCGTATGTATTTCGCAATTTTTTATATCTACAATGCTCTGCATTGAGCCACTCTAACTAATTGCTCCCACATTCAATATGCATCCAGATTGAGATTCCGAGTCATCTGGATTAGTGTTAAAACTTGCATCAACGTAACTCTTTTACAACAAACGCTTTATCAACTCCATAACTGAGAAACATTTCCTTAGTTCTCTTAGGTAACTAAGGATAATTTTGACCGTTGTCAAGTGATCCACTCCTGGATCACTATTGTACCCTCTTGCCAAACTCATGGTGAGGTACACAATAGGTCGGGTAGACAACATAGCATACTTTATAGAACCTATGACTGAGGCATAGGGAATGACTCTCATTCTTTTTTTATTTTCCGTCGTTGTCGTTTTTGAGTCTTACTCAACTTTATACCTTGTAATACAAGCAAGAACTCCTTTGACTGTTCCATTTTAAACTACTTCAAAATCTAGTCATGGTATGTACTCATTGAAAAATCTTATCAAGCATCTTGATCTATCTCTATAGATCTTGTAAGCAGCTTCACCAAGGTCTTTCTTTAAAAACTCCTTTCAAACACTCTTTTATGCTTTCCAGAAAATTCTACATCATTTCTGATCAACAATATGTCATTCACATGTACTTATCAAAAAGGTTGTAGTGCTCCCACTCATTTTCTTGTAAATACAGACTTCACCGCAAGTCTGTATAAAACTATATGCTTTGATAAACTCATAAAAGCGTATATTCCAACTCCGAGATGCTTGCACCAATTTATAGATGGATCGCTGGAGCTTACACATTTTGTTAGCACTTTTAGGATCGACAAAAACCTTCTGGCTGCATCATATACAACTCTTCTTTAAGATATCCATTAAGGAATGCATTTTTGACATCCATTTGCTAGATTTCATAAAATGCGGCAATTGCTAACATGATTCGGATAGACTTAAGCATCGCTACGAGTGAGAAAATCTCATCATAGTCAACACCTTGAACTTGTCAAAAACCTTTTGAGACAAGTTGAGTTTTGTAGATGGTAACACTACCATCAGTGTCCGTCTTTCTCTTGAAGATCCATTTATTCTCTATGGCTTGCCGATCATCGGGCAAGTCGACCAAAGTCCACACTTGTTTTCATACATGGATCCCATCTCAGATTTCATGGCCTCGAGCCATTTCGCGGAATCTGGGCTCATCATCGCTTCCTCATAGTTCGTAGGTTCGTCATGGTCTAGTAACGTGACTTCCAGAACAGGATTATCGTACCACTCTGGTGCGGAATGTACTTTGGTTGACCTACGAGGTTCGGCAGTAACTTGATCTGAAGTTTCACGATCATCATCATTAACTTCCTCACTAATTGGTGTAGGCATCACTGGAACTGATTTCTGTGATCAACCACTTTCCAATTCGGGAGAAGGTACAACTACCTCATCAAGTTCTACTTTTCTCCCACTCACTTCATTCGAGAGAAACTCCTCCTCTAGAAAGGATCCATTCTTAGCAACGAATATCTTGCCTTCGGATCTGTGATAGAAGGTGTACCAAATAGTTTCCTTTGAGTATCCTATGAAGACACATTTCTCCGATTTGGGTTCGAGCTTATCAGGTTGAAGTTTTTTCACATAAGCATCGCAACTCCAAATTTTAAGAAACAACAGCTTAGGTTTCTTGCTAAACCATGGTTCATACGGTGTTGTCTCAATGGATTTAGACGGTGCCCTATTTAACGTGAATGCAGCTGTCTCTAATGCATAACCCCCAAATGATAGTGGTAAATCGGCAAGAGACATCATAGATCGCACCATATCTAATAAAGTACGGTTACGAAGTTTGGACACACCATTACGCTGTGGTGTTCCGGGTGGCGTGAGTTGTGAAACTATTCCACATTGTTTCAAATGAAGACCAAAATCATAACTCAAATATTCGCTTCCTAGATCAGATCGTAGAAACTTTATTTTTTTGTTACGATGATTTCCCACTTCACACTGAAATTCTTTGAACTTTTCAAATGTTTCAGACTTATGTTTCATTAAGTAGATATACCCATATCTTCTCAAATCATCTGTGAAGGTCAGAAATAACGACACCCGCCGCGAGCCTCAACACTCATTGGACCGCATACATCGGTATGTATTATTTCCAATAAGTCAGTTGCTCGCTCCATTGTTCCGGAGAATGGAGTCTTAGTCATCTTGCCCATGAGGCATGGTTCGCAAGCATCAAGTGATTCATAACCAAGTGATTCCAAAAGCCCATCAGCATGGCGTTTCTTTGTGCACTTTACACCAATATGACCTAAACGGCGATGCCACAAATAAGTTGCACTATCATTATTAACTTTGCATCTTTTGGCTTCAAAATTATGAATATGTGTATCACTACGATCGAGATTCAATAAACCATTTACATTGGGTGTATGACCATAGAAGGTTTTATTCATGTAAACAGAACAACAATTATTCTCTGACTTAAATGAATAACCGTATTGCAATAAACATGATCTAATCATATTGATGCTCAACGCAAACACCAAATAACATTTATTTTGGTCCAACACTAATCTCGAAGGTAGAGGGAGTGTGCGATGGTGATCTTATCAACCTTGGAATCACTTCCAACACACATCGTCACCTCGCCCTTAACTAGTCTCTGTTCATTTTGCAACTCCTGTTTCGAGTTACTAATCTTAGCAACTGAACAGGTATCAAATACCCTGGGGTTACTATGAACACTAGTAAAGTACACATCAATAACATGTATATCAAATATATCTTTCACTTTGCCATCCTTCTTATCCGCCAAGTATTTGGGGTAGTTCCGCTTCCAGTGACCATTCCCTTTGCAGTAGAAGCACCCAGTTTCAGGCTTAGGTCTAGCTTTGAGTTTCTTCACGGGAGTGGCAACTTGCTTGCCATTCTTCTTGAAGTTCCCTTTCTTTCCCTTGTCCTTTTACTTGAAACTAGTGGTCTTGTCAACCATCAACACTTGATGCTTTTTCTTGATTTCTACCTTTACCGATTTCAGCATCGTGAAGATCTTGGGAATCGTTTCCGTTATCCCTTGCATATTATAGTTCATCACGAAGTTCTAGTAACTTGGTGATAGTGAATGGAGAACTCTGTCAATCACTATCTAATCTGTAAGATTAACTCCCACTTGATTCAAGTGATTGTAGTACTCAGACATTCTGAGCACATGCTCACTAACTGAGCTATTCTCCTCCATCTTGTAGGCAAAGTACTTGTCAGAGGTCTCATACCTCTTAACATGGGCATGAGTCTGAAATATCATTTTCAGCTCTTGAAACATCTCATATGCTCCATGGTCTTCAAAACATTTTTGAAGTCCCAGTTCTAAGCCGTAAAGCATGGTGCACTAAACTATCAAGTAGTTATCATATCGAGCTTGTCAAACGTTCATAACGTCTGCATCTGCTCCTGCAATATGTCTGTCACCTAGCGGCGCATTAAGAACATAATTATTCTATGCAACAATGAGGATAATCCTCAGATCACGGACTCAGTCCGCATCATTGCTACTATCGTCTTTCAACTTAGTTTCTCTATGAACATATCAAAAATAAAATAGGGGAGCTATACACGAGCTATTGATCTATAACATAGATATGCAAATACTATCTGGACTAAGTTCATGATAAATTAAAGTTTAATTAATCATATTACTTAAGAACTCCCACTTAGATAGACATCCCTCTAGTCATCTAAATGATCACGTGATCCATATCAACTAAATCATGTCCGATCATCACATGAGATGGAGTAGTTTTCAATGGTGAACATCACTATGTTGATCATATCTACTATATGATTCATGTTAGACCTTTCGGTCTCAGTGTTCCGAGGCCATATCTGCATATGCTAGGCTCGTCAAGTTTAACCCGAGTATTGTGCATGTGCAAAACTGGCTTGCAACCGTTGTATGTGAACGTAGAGCTTATCACACCCGATCATAACGTGGTGTCTCGGCACGACGAACTGTAGCAACGGTGCATATTCAGGAAGAACACTTATACCTTGAGATTTAGTGAGGGATCATCTTATAATGCTACCGCCGTACTAAGCAAAATAAGATGCATAAAAGATAAACATCACAAGCAATCAAAGTAAGTGATACGATATGTCCATCATCATCTTGTGCCTTTGATCTCCATCTCCAAAGCACCATCATGATCACCATCGTCACCGGCTTGACACCTTGATCTTCATTGTAGCATCGTTGTCGTCTCGCCAACTATTGCTTATACGACTATCGCTACCACTTAGTGATAAAGTAAAGCAATTACATGGCGATTGTATTTCATACAATAAAGCGACAACCATAAGGCTCCTGCCAGTTGCCGATAACTTTTACAAAACATGATCATCTCATACATCAATTTATATGTCATCACGTCTTGACCATATCACATCACAACATGCCCTGCAAAAACAAGTTAGACATCCTCTACTTTGTTGTTGCAAGTTTTACGTGGCTGCTACGGGCTTCTAGCAAGAACCGTTCTTACCTACGCATTAAAACCACAACGATTTTTCGTCAAGTGTGCTGTTTTAACCTTCAACAAGGACCGGGCGTAGTCAAACTCGATTCAACTAAAGTTGGAGAAACAGACACCCGCTAGCCACCTGTGTGCGAAGCACGTCGGTAGAACCAGTCTCATGAACGCGGTCATGTAATGTCGGTCCGGGCCGCTTCATCCAACAATACCGCCGAATCAAAGTAAGACGTTGCTGGTAAGCAGTATGACTATTATCGCCCACAACTCTTTGTGTTCTACTCGTGCATATAACATCTACGCATAGACCTGGCTCGGATGCCACTGTTGAGGAACGCAATATTTCAAAAAATTTACCTACGATCACGCAAGATCTATCTAGGAGATGCATAGCAACGAGCGGGGAGAGTGAGTCCACGTACCCTCGTAGACCGAAAGTGGAAGTGTTTAGTAACGCGGTTGATGTAGTCGAACGTCTTCGCGATCCAACCGATCCAAGCACCAAACGTACGACACCTACACGTTCAGCAAACGTTCAGCTAGATGACGTCCCTCGACCTCTTGATCCAGTTGAGGACGAGGGAGAGTTCCGTCAACATGACGGCGTGGCGACGGTGATGATGAAGTTACCGGCGCAGGGCTTCGCCTAAGCACTACGACGATATGACGGAGGTGTGCTGTGGAGGGGGGCACCGCACACGGCTAAGAGAAGACTTGGTGTGACTTTGGGGTGCCCCTTTCCCACGTATATAAAGGAGGGAGGGAGAGAGGCCAGCCCCCTAGAGGTGCGCCAAGAGTATGGAGTCCTACTAGGACATGGAAGTCCTAGTAGGAATCCCTTCCCTTTTCGGAGTAGGAGAGAAGGAAGAGGGAAAGAGAGAGGGAAAAGGAAAAGGCAAGGGGGGAGCCGCCCCCTTCCCCTAGGGGGGGGGGGCGAGCCACCTCCCCTTGGACAACCTCCTCTTTTCCCGTATGGCCCAATAAGGCCCATTACTTCTCCCAGTGAATTCTCGTAACTCCCCGGTACTCCGAAAAATACCCGAATCACTCGGAACCTTTCCGATGTCTGAATATAGCCTTCCAATATATGAATCTTTACCTCTCGACCATTTCTAGACTCCTCGTCATGTCCGTGATCTCATCTGGGACTCTGAACAAAATTCGGTCATCAAATCACATAACTCATAATACAAATCATCATCGAATGTTAAGCGTGCGGACCCTACGGGTTCGAGAACTATGTAGACATGACCGAGACACATCTCCGGTCAATAACCAATAGCGGAACCTGGATGCTCATATTGGCTCCTACATATTCTACGAAGATCTTTATCGGTCAAACCGCATAACAACATATGTTATTCCCTTTGACATCGGTATGTTACTTGCCCGAGATTCGATCGTCGGTATCATCATACCTAGTTCAATCTCATCACCGGCAAGTCTCTTTACTCATTTTGTAATGCATCATCCCGTAACTAACTCATTAGTCACATTGCTTGCAAGGCTCATAGTGATGTGCATTACCGAGAGGGCCCAGAGATACCTTTCCGATACATGGAGTGACAAATCCTAATCTTGATCTATGCCAACTCGACAAACACCATCGGAGACACCTGTAGAGCATCTTTATAATCACCCAGTTACGTTGTGACGTTTGATAGCACACAAGGTGTTCCTCCGGTATTCGGGAGTTGCATAATCTCATAGTGAGAGGAACATGTATAAGTCATGAAGAAAGCAATAGCAATAAAATTAAATGATCATTTATGCTAAGCTAATGGATGGGTCTTGTCCATCACATCATTCTCTAATGATGTGATCCTATTCATCAAATGACAACACATGTCTATGGTCAGAAAACTTAACCATCTTTGATTAACGATCTAGTCAAGTAGAGGCATACTAGGGACACTTTGTTTGTCTATGTATTCACACACGGACTATGTTTTCGGTTAATACAACTCTAGCATGAATAATAAACGTTTATCATGATATAAGGAAATATAAATAACAACTTTATTATTGCCTCTAGGACATATTTCCTTCAAGAGTATGAGGCGGCGAGGGCGGCAGCAGAACATGCGAAGGATGCAGGTAGAGAAGGCGGAGCAGAAGGCAGGGATGGTCGCGGAGCAGAAGGCATAGACGGCGTCCAAAGAGTGATCCGGCTAGCCAACGAGTGATCTATCACGCTCGGACTTTGATTTCATTTTGACATGTTCGGTTGTTGAACTATGATTTGTTTTGCTTTGTCGTATTTGTTACAAGCTGTTGAATTGGGATGATTTGTATCATAGATCAACGTGCATGGATTGCATGAATTTGAGAATCCGCATTTAAGGTGTGTGGACGTGGGGCAGCCCAGCGTTGTTAGCGGACGCATCCGGAGCGTACATGGCCGGATTTGCCAAGTCCGGCTGTAGATGCTCTAAGAAAGAGATTTCCTTGCACAATACACAATTCTTCTCACTTTGCAACGCAAGGCTGTGTGCTAGTTAAACAGATATAACATGTATTTTTAAAAACTAGTAAATGTGCACGTGCAAGGCACAAGTAATCTTAATCCGGTTTGAAGATATACCTGAATTTTCTCCAGAAGAGATGAAGAAAGCAGAGATGAAAGTCCCCTGGCTCGACGGCTATGTGTTTGACAGCGGCGTGTCCCTTGATGGCAGTGCTGACGACCTAGGCTAGGCGGCATCTCCCTGACATCCCAGCGGAGAGGGACGGGTAGGCGGTCCAGGCAGTGTCCCTGATGGTCCAATGGCCCGACGCCAACGAATGGCCAGGTAGCGTCCCTGACAGTCCAATGGTGATAGACGGCCAGGCTGTGCCTCCGACGCGTCCCCGCCGGTCAGCCAGGCGGCGCCTCCAACGCGTCCCCACCGGTCAGCCAGGCAGTCTAGGCAGCGTCCCTAACAGCCGGTGTCCTTACAGTTGCGGTGGCATCGCTACGGATGAGGCCAGACAAAGGTGATGGGTAGGGGCAGCATGGAGATGTGAGGGGCGACATCCTTGAAGCTGCTGCGGGTCGAGGCGATGAGGGTGGCGTGCGTCGCTGAAGCGAGGTGATGGAGCGGTGTCGTGGGGTGGTTCGCTGTGGCAGTTTCCTTTCGCGTGAAAGGGTATGTAAGGAAGGAGATCGGGGAGAGAAAGGATTGATTAGCAGTAAACGCATTGAGCGCTAAATGTGTTTAGTTTCTCACCATTAGGACAATAAAGATTGTCGGATTAACGCTAATGGAGGACCGAGATCTATTGGATCTGTCTTACTGGGTCTTTTTATATTCATATAGACTAGCAAAAGGGTCCGTGCGTCGTAATGGAGATAAAAAATCATAAAGCATCAACTTAAAGGTATTTCTATTATGAGCATGTGCATAAAGCTGATCGGTTTATCATTTCACCACTAACATCCCCGCGTTCTGCTAAACATGCCTATTTTATTTACTAAGACACCATTATCGCTGTTGAAAATTTAGGAAATTCACACAGTTAGTAAAAAGTGCAATACATAAAAAAACATACATAACTTTGTGTGACGGCCCGTCAGTGCACTGCTACTCAATGACGGCAGCTGCGGCTTGGCTTCTTGCGGTTTTCGGAACAACGTGTATATGACCGAGTCAACCAGGCATTTCCCTTTGAAGTTTTCTTATCCCTAATACTTTACTTTTTTCAAGTGCAACATGTTTGGGCATCTTAGGCTTCTGGTGTATCATTACTACATCTACTAAACTATAATGTTTGTTTCATGTTATTTTGCTGGTCATGTCATCATGCTTTGATTTGAATTGAGGTTTTTTAGAAATCCCTCACTTGAATTTTATTAAATTATCCAACCAAATGGAATTCAAATAAGTAAATTTTATGGATCTTCGATCTATCTAAATTGAGGGAATTCACATGGTGGTTCTCTTTATAACTCATGAACATTGCCCCCAAAAAATATTAGGGAGCTAAAAATAACAATCCCATTCATTTCGAAGTAAGCATAACCCACTTTCAATTTAAACCTCTTAATTAAATATTTGGATTTATATTTATAGCAATGTAATATAAGTTCCACGTGGGATAATTTATGTGGAGTTGGCACAACCCCAAAAGGCTAAAATAAAATAGTTTCAAGTTCCTTCAAACCCAAATGATTTTCAAATTCTTTTCTTTGGCAAAATTTTATAATTCTTATCTCTCTTCCCTGTGTTTCTCGACCCGGTGTGTGCTGCTACACGCACGCGCACACTCAAACTCAAAGACTGTGATCGCTGCACCCGACGACCGGCCTGCCGTTGCGCACTCGCTCAACCTCGCCGCACCTCTGTGTGCTCCTCCTTTCCCGCTGTGCATCCCCCTCGCACGGGGGACGTCGCCCAGCTGCGGCTCCCATCACGCTCTTGCACCTCCCGGAGCAGCCGCTTGTTCTCCTCTCGTCGCCCGCGTCCCTCGCCTCTCAACAACCTTTACTCACTCCTCCTCTTTGCCTCGTCAAGGATGTTCAATGGTACTGCATCGTCTTCTCCCGTTGGCTCTCGGGGCTGCTTGTTGATTTCCAGGTGGCTTTGTTGATATTTCAGCTAACTTGGAAACGTATATAAACTGAGACGACTCAACATAACAGAACGAGGTGGGATTATTCAACACCCAAGCAAACTTTAATTAAAAACATGCATGAATCGATTGGAATTAACCTTGCTGCGTTCGGCTCAAGGGCCAGGGTAATTGGGCCTATCTCCGTATTCTCACTCCACCAGGCTACGTTTGGCTGGGTGGGCCAGAATATTTGGCCAGCTTTCGAAGGAAGACTACTAAGAAGCTAACCCAGTTTTTAATCGCAACTTGGGGGCGAGCCCAATTGGTTGCGGCTGTAGCGTGAGAACGGGAGGTCGAAAGTTCGAACCTCACTCGCCTCTCTTCTATATCGTGCCTCACTTAAGGAGATAAGGGTGCATTTTCCACTAGGGATTCTAGTTCTTGCAATTTCAATTGCAGCTCTACCGTTTTCCCCTCAGGTGGAGAGTGTGAATGATGGAATTAAACAAATCAGAAACATGAGATATAAGAGTATGTTTGTTTTGTTCATAGCAATGTCCGAAAATAATAAAGTCACCACCCACAATATATGGAATGTCAATAGCATTGCATAATTAAGGAAGCAAATTCGGCTAGGAAGTAAGGTTTGTTCTCCTCATGAGCAGCTCAACAGACAATCACCAGAGCCCAATGAATAAGTTTCCTTTTATCCCGAAAATTCAACATGATAGAATATTGTCCTCTTTTCCCATCTAGAACCTCCACAATATATTGTCTCACACCACACAAAATTCCCCCTGATTTACCAATAGATGGGATTCAATCCCAAGCGAAGGCACTCACAGGATCAACTTTTCTAAAAAAACTCTATTTATAGTCTCTCCTCGTAGTTTCTTGTAGCCCCAGGAAATCCAAGGAATGGGTATTAATAAGATTCACAATACAGAAAGACATACCTTTCTTCAGTATCCCCTACAGTTACAAAATAGTCCTATCATTCATATCTATGGTGGTATTTCTTCAGCCTACCAAATTTGCTAGAAGGAAGAGCGGAACTAACATCAGCCTTTTGGTTCCTAGTAGCAGTTCATTTATTTATTTAAAAGACAGGGGCAAGGAAATAACGATATTTCTTCGAGAGATGTCCCTCCTTTCTCATAAGATTGCACAGTAGCGAAAGAATCATCATCTGCTCAGGAGCTAACCATGTCAAGCATAAAGGTACAACATCCGCATGGTTATCATGAATCACAATTCACAAGAGAGGGAGAATCAGAAGAAAAATGTTTAATATTAAGAGTTTCTCTAGCATTTTCTAATTCTCTTGAGGCATCAATAGAGGAGAAGCATTAGAGGGAATATCTACACCAATCATAGGAGCTATAAGCATTATTTCCTTATATTAGAGAAAACAGATGACCTTTCATCAATCCTCCCATGGGACCAGTATGAGGACAAGTACAGACCCCCAAAAAAGTTGCCATATAAGCCCGAAAGATCCCGTTCTTCAATAGGAGGAGAATCAGTAGGGGATTCCACAATGTATGTGCAATCCTCTCTATAGACGAGACAGGGGAGTCACTATTCAGTTCCATGACTATAGGTAATGGTGGCCACTCCAGATAGCTCAACAACTTTTGTGAGAACAGTTTCAGGAACAACTTCTTTATTAAGGGCAGGAGTATGAGCAGCCTGCACACATGTCATAGCTCATGCATTCAGAGGGTCTGCTTGTTTTTATCATAGCCAAATCAGGTTGCACCACATCAGAAATAGTGACCTGGAGCACTTGAGTAGTGTCCTGTTGGAGAGTATTAGACATCACATTTTTTGGAGCAGCAGTGAAATTATCAGCTTGATGCAACTTGACATTTTACTCAGAATTTATATCATTGAGAGGAAAAGCAAGTTGGGTAACACAGAACAATCGAAGGCATTGTTGTAGTCAGAATGAATAGCGGCACTAGATTCCATATTCTCTTGGGTTAGAGTTTCATTGAGCAGCCCCTGATCATCTTGTCTCTCTTCGTCCTCAGATTCCTGTTCAACCACAGCAGGCAGACTACGACTATAGGTTTTACCATATTTGCTAGCATCAGACTGACCACCACCTCTTGCGTCACTGGACTGATTGTTAGAGGAAGTCTGAGTAATGTCCCCAGTCCTGGCTCTTTTAGGAGATGTGCACATTTCCATTGTCAAGGGAAACAGAAGCTTGTTCTTTAGGGGCCCCTCCCACGACAATAGTTTCCACATCATTGTCAATGGAAACAAAAGCTTATTTTTAGGGGCCCCTTCCACAACAATAGTTTCCACATCATAGAAGAAGCCGTAGAAGTTACCACCCAACACCCTCCTAAGCTGACGGATGATAGCACTTAATGGCATCATGTTTGTAGTTTTCTCTCAACGCAAATCAATTGTCTGTAGTATAAATAGGTTCAACGGATTGCATTGTAACAACAAGGAACCGAATCATGTGTTTGTGTGCTGGTTAGTGTCTTTGAATATCTTGAATATGAGTGTATGTTCTCCTTGATTGGTAATGCTAGATAGGAAAAAAAAATAAAGTGGTGTGTCTTCAATATTATTACTAGATCTAAGGTGCTTTCTGAAACCTATTTGAGTTTAGGTCATGTGCTTGGGCACTTGTGGCTACTACTACTTCTAACATCTAAGGTGATGTGATTTTGAGTCGGATGACAGACCTGTGGAAGATGGCGGCGATGACACACGAGTGCGTCGGACCGGTTTGTACCCCAGACCCGGTATGTGGCTCGGCCGGGGCTTCCGGCTTTTGATGTTAGGCTTAGGTGAGTGGTCTGGTTAGTGGCCCAGCTAGCACCCCTTCATCATTTTGATGTTAGACTTAGATGAGTGGTCTGGGTAGTGGCCCAGCTAGCATGCCTTCATCATTTGGATAGAAGTAGCGGCATATGTTGCCAAGATGGCGGATTCAGGCATATTGTTGTAATACTTTGTAAGGTCCTCGAGAATAATAAATAAAGTGGCCGCATGCATCTCCCAGATGCAGAGGCCGGGGGTCATCCTCCTTTTCTAAAAAAAAATAATTCATTTGCATAGCTTCCTGTAGATTATTGACTATCTTACTGCTATTACTGACTGCCTTATTGCTATTGTCTGATTAATCAGCAAATAATTGTCTTGCCTCCACCTATGTTCTTCTGTAAAGTGATAGTAAGAGGGAGGAAATCCAAGTCATTGATATTTCCTAGTATTGGATTGCTTTGCAGCTGTGTTGATATTCCTGGCATTTGATTGCTTTTCATCGAGCATCAAGATGCATTACTGCATTTGTAGGTACTTGTCACTGCTGCAGCAGGCATTACTGTTTATGAAGCTGCACAAAATGATAGCAGATATACATACGCATATACTCCCTCCGTTCGGAAATACTTGTCAGAAAAATTGATAAAATGGATGTATCTAGAACTAAATATGTCTAGATACATCCATCTCTTCAACAAATATTTCCGGACGGAGGGAGTATGTGGTACTGGTAAGTGGATGGTGCATGATAATTTGATGTGTCATAGAAGAGAGGTTCTGTATATGTACGCACATGTTGATATGAGTAGCTCTGCATGCTACTAAGCTAATTTTCTTCTCCTATAAAGGTTTCAGTTTGCAATTGAATAGTCCGAGATGATGAATGCTGAAGCAATGGGCATTATTGGAAGCAAGGTTGGCTCCTGATGTTAAGACTTGCTAAAGCGTGTCGTCCGCTGAAACCACTGTTGTAAAACCGGGACTTGCCAGAGCATGTCTTTCGCTGAACAAGCAGCTTCAAAGTCCCCTTCTACCACTAACTTAGGTTTGATTCCATGAGCACATGGTACCATTTACATGTTGAATTTTCATTCTGGACCATGAGAAAAATAAGTCACACTATCCAATCACGCAGAGTCGTTGTCGCTGGGCTTAACTTGCTCTGTGCCATCTGCCTGACCGGCATCATGGTGTGTTCGTTGCTACTAGTTAATGGCTATATCATTGTAGTGTTGTGATTCTGATTAAGTACATTATTAGTTATACTAGTTCTATTGCTATTGACTGCTATTAACAAGCAAATTTCATGGTTTGCACCTTCTTGATGGCATAAAAGAAGGCTTGTTGTTCTCCGGCAGCAAACACTAGGGGTTACATGACATGGGTTCATTGGGGAAAACAAAACTGGGAGGGGTTCCATCCTACACTAGTGCTTTCGTATCACCTAGCTAGTCAAGGAGATCTTGCAGTTGATTGATGATGGTTTAGTGTTGCTAGATTATATATTTCTCAAATTATCTCCATCGATCTATAAGCATAACTACGGAATCCTCGGGGGCTCCCTGCGATTTTTGCAATGCTCTACATCTGGCTGTTGGATCTAATATCCAACGGTCTAGATGCTCTGTAGCAGGGGAGCATTAGAAATCCACCCCTCTGTCCCTCGCAGATCCCAAACCGCCCCTGCCACCACTCACTCACAGATCCCAATCCCCCTGTGACCTGGAAAGCCCTAGCTCGCAGGCACCGCCGCCGCCGCTGACTCCTCTTCATAGCCTCTTCGGCACCCTCGCCCCCTGAGGGAGTCCTGGACTAAGGGGTCCTCGGGCGTCCGGCCTGTTATTCATGGGCCGGACTGATGGGCTGTGAAGACATGAAGGCCGAAGACTGTACCTGTGTCCGGATTGGACTCTCCTTGGCGTGGAAGGCAAGCTTGGCAACCGATTATGAAGATTCCTTTTTATGTAACGGACTCTATGTAAACCCTAGATCCCCCCGGTGTCTATATAAACCGGAGGGGTTAGTCCGGAAAGGATATACTCATTACCTTAGTCATACATGCTAGGCTTTTAGGGTTTAGCCATTACGATCTCGTGGTAGATCAACTCTTGTAGCACTCATATTCATCAAGATCAATCAAGCATGACGTAGGGTATTACCTCCATAGAGAGGGCCCGAACCTGGGTAAACATTGTGTCCCCCGTCTCGTGTTACCATCGATCCTAGACGCACAGTTCGGGACCCCCTACCCGAGATCCGCTGGTTTTGACACCCACATTGGTGCTTTCATTGAGAGTTGCACTGTGCCGTCGACGAAAAGTTCGATGGCCCCTTCAATCGTCTATAGCGACACTGTCCAAGGAGAAACCTTCCTCCCCGGACAGATTTTCGTGTTCGGCGGCTTCGTACTGCGGGCCAACTCGCTTGGCCATCTTGAGCAGATCGATAGCTACGCCCCTGGCCACCAGGTAAGATTTGGAAGCTTGAACTACGTCGCGGCCGGATATCTGTGTAGACTTGATCTTCAATGGATTTGAGACCGCAGCGATTGCTCCCCCTCGCTCCGATGAACATGACTTAAAATTGTCATCGGATCACATCCAGGAGATGGTCCCTGTTGCTGCAACGGCCTTAGAACCGGAGCAGATCATGCCATCCGAAGCCATAGAGTCCGCGGCATTGGAGCCGCACACGGACTCGGCACCTCGCAATATTTGCGTTAATGGAACTCCGGATTCGTCTCTAGCTATAAGTCCCGGACCGAGTACGCCTGCAGACACCGAGCTGGATCGGTTATCGATTTTCGAATTTAGCGCCACAGACATCTTCCAGCACTCACCTTTGGGTGATGTGCTAAACTCTTTAAAGAACTTGTCCTTGGAGAAGGACTCACAGCCGAACTATGTTCGGTTCGAGCCAGATGCTGATGATGGGAAATTTCGTTTTCCACCCGCCACCCACTTCATAGCCACTGTCGATGACTTAACCGACGTGCTCGATTACGGCTCTGAAGACATCGACGGTATGGACGACGATGCCGACCAGGAGCAAGGCCAAAACCCGCCATTTACTGGACGTTGGACGACCACCTCTTTGTACGATGTGTACATGGTCGACACACCTAAAAAAGCTAGCGACGATGACAAAGGTTATCCAGTTGCGAATAAACCTTCTGAGACACAGTCCAAGCGCCAGCGCCCTAAACGCCACTCTAAGCCTCGTCGCTCAAATGATGGAAACACTGGCACTGGAGAGAATAGCACTCCGGGCGAAGCCGAAAACAATGAAGACCCTGTCGGGGCTGCATCCGAACAGGAGGAACAAGACAACGGGCAAGATAACCCTGATAAACATGCCATGCCCAATAACCCAGATGATGATAGTTATCGTCCAGTCTCCGAGGATGATGAGAGCCTCGGCAATGAGGACTTCATCGTGCCTGAGGCACCCCTCAAGCAGGAGCGCTTCAAGCGCCAGCTAATAGCCACTGCAAGAAGCCTGAAGAAGAAGCAGCAACAACTTCAAGCTGATCAAGACCTACTCATTGATAGGTGGACTGATGTCCTGGCAGCCGAAGAATACGGCCTCAAGCGCTCAGCCAAGAGTTACCCAAAGCGTAGACTACTACCTCAGTTCGATGAGGAGGCACCAGATCCCATACCTCCCTCATGCAATGCGGACCGACCACCACGCGGTCGGGATAGTGCGGCGGACCGACCACCCCGCGGTCGGGATAAAGCGGCAACTCAGGCCGAACAACAGCCCGCCCCACCACCTCGCAAAAACAGGGACATAACAGCTCGGGACCATACATACGACCTTTGGCAGGAGCTGGACAGTAGAGCAGAACACACCAGATCAATCTACGAATCGCGAGGACTCTTCCCGACTCGGGATGACGGCTACCTATTCGGGCATGACAAACCTAGTCACACCCGGGCCGATAACCATAGACGCACACCATCGGAGGTGCGCCGTGATGCCGCCCGATATAGAGGCGCCGCACACCCTCTCTGCTTCACATATGAGGTGCTGGATCACGAATTCCCCAAGGGGTTCAAGGCCGTCAATATTGAATCATAACCGACCCCGTAGTATGGATTGATGACTTCATTCTCCACATTCACATGGCCCGTGGAGACGACCACCACGCCATCAAATACCTCCCACTGAAACTCAAAGGGCCAGCTAGACACTGGATGAATAGCCTGCCCGAGAATTCCATCGGCAACTAGGACTTGGAAGAGGCCTTTCTTGACAACTTCCAAGGTACATATGTCCGGCCACCCGATGCCGATGACTTAAGCCACATAGTTCAACAACCTGGAGAATCAGCCAGAAAATTATGGACTAGGTTCCTAACCAAAAAGAACCAGATCATTGACTGTCCCGATGCCGAAGCCCTAGCGGCCTTTAAACACAGCATCTGTGACGAATGGATAGCACGCCACCTCGGCCAAGAAAAACCGAAGTCCATGGCAGCCCTTACGGCACTCATGACCCGCTTTTGCGTGGGTGAGGACAGCTGGCTGGCTCGTAGCAAAAACACAGCCAGCGAGACAGGCCCCTCCGAGGCCAAGAACAGCTCCGGAAAGCTCCGGCGCAACGGACACAAACGCCAAAGCAATGGCGACAACACCGATGACACCACCGTTAACGCCGGATTCAGCGGTCCAAGTCCGGATAGCGAAAGAAGCCCTACAAAAGGAACAGCGAGGGACCATCCAGCCTGGATTGCATACTCGATCGTCCGTGCCAAATACATGGTACCCCAGATAAACAAGCCAATCACACCAACAGAGACTGCTGGGTTTTCAAACAGGCTGGTAAGTTAAATGCCGAAAACAAAGAAAAGGGATCACAAAGTGAGGACGAGGACGAAGAGCCCCGGCAGCCGAACACTGGAGGGCAGAAGAAATTTCCCCCTCAAGTCAAAACGGTGAATTTCGGTGTCAAAACCGGCGGATCTCGTGTAGGGGGGCCCGAACTGTGCGTCTAGGCGGATGGTAACAGGAGGCAGGGGGCACGATGTTTTACCCAGGTTCGGGCCCTCTTGATGGAGGTAAAACCCTACGTCCTGCTTGATTAATATTGATGATATGGGTAGTACAAGAGTAGATCTACCATGAGATCAGAGAGGCTAAACCCTAGAAGCTAGCCTATGGTATGATTGTTGTGTGTCCTACGGACTAAAACCCTCCGGTTTATATAGACACCGGAGAGGGCTAGGGTTACACAGAGTCGGTTACAATGGTAGGAGATCTACATATCCGTATCGCCAAGCTTGCCTTCCACGCCAAGGAAAGTCCCTTCCGGACATGGGACGAAGTCTTCAATCTTGTATCTTCATAGTCCAGGAGTCCGGCCGAAGGTATAGTCCGGCTATCCGGACACCCCCTAATCCAGGACTCCCTCAGTAGCCCCTGAACCAGGCTTCAATGACGACGAGTTCGGCGCGCAGATTGTCTTCGGCATTGCAAGGCGGGTTCCTCCTCCAAGTACTTCATAGAAGATTTTGAACACAAAGGTAGTGTCCAGCTCTGCAAAATAAGTTTCCACATATTGCCATAGAGATAATAATATTTAAACAAATCTAATCTGCTGACGTATTCCGTAGCATGATATCACACCACGGCCAAGTTCTTATTTGAATCGTTTTACTGTCCCACCTCAGCGCGTTTAGCGAGGCGATTTCCTTGGCATGTCTTGTCAAAGCAGAGATCGTGTCCCCTTATTCCGGGATTCTCATCAATACGGGCGTGGGTAACCCAACCGCGCCATTGATTACGGTGTTTGGGAGATAAGCGAGTTTTACCAGGCTGGTGGGGACGCATAGTCGCATCCGCCCATATAAGGGGATAAGGATCCACCTTTTTATCCACGCCTTCTTCCTCCTTTGCCTATACATTTCCGCGCACTCGAGCTCCAGCGCCCAAGTCCGCACACCCCACCTCAACCTTCTCCAGCCATGTCCGGAGCGGGAGGCAAGTGGATGGTCTCCTCCGTCATGGAGGGACACATCAAAAAACTGAGGAAGGTCGGATACTTGTCTAACGACATTGCGCACCGGCTTCCCGAAGAGGGGCAGCTCATCCCCACCCCTAGGCCCCATGAGAGGGTGGTGTTCCTCCCTCATTTCCTCCGCGGACTGGGCTTCCCTCTCCACCCATTTGTCCGAGGGCTCATGTTCTACTATGGCCTGCATTTCCACGATCTGGCCCCGAACTTTGTCCTCAACATCTAGGCGTTTACCGTCGCGTGCGAGCCTTTCCTCTGCATCCGCCCCCATTTCGGCCTATGGCTCAAGACTTTCAATGTCAAGCCGAAGGTGGTGCACGGCACCCAGGCGGAGTGCGGAGGCGCCATGGTGGGCAAGATTCCCAACGTCCTATGGGTCGAGGGCTCCTTCGTGGAGTCCCTAAAGGGGTGGCAATCAGGGTGGTTTTACATCACCGAGCCGCGCGACCCTGAATGGGTCGCAGCCCCCGAGTTCCGATCCGGACCCCCTACGCGGCTCACCTCCTGGAAAGAGACGTGCCTATCGTGGGGTAAAAAAGGAGAGCTGACCGGACTCCAAACATGCGTCCAAACCCTGGTGGACAAGAAGCTCAAACTTGTCAACGTAGTCCAGGTTATGCTTATCCGCCGGATCCTCCCGTGTCAGCAACGGGCTTTCAACCTGTGGGAGTTCGACCCGGCGCAGCACCGAACTCTGAGCAGGCTTTTCGACATGACGTACGAAGATGCCTGGAAGGTGCTTTTCAAGGGTGCCGAGGCCCCCGCATCCGCTACCGAGGATCGCGGATTCAGCTCGCAGCGTCACGCTAGTGCGGTAAGCTGTTTTTACTTTTTACAGGGTATTGGTTTTTCATAGTTTGACTCCATGCGGGATCTAAGCTCCCTTACCTTTGACAGGATTGGCAGGAGATGTCCGGATAGATCAACTGTCCGGATCCTTTGCCCGAAGGCCCAGCGGACGCTCGCTTGGCGAAGCTGCTGGTTCCGGCACCCTATGTGGTGCCGGAGAAGAAGGCCAAGAAGAAGGCCACGGGGACTCGAAAGAGTGCCCGGCGCCCGGAGGTGTAGGATTCATCATCCGACGACTCCAAGACGCACTCCTCCCGTGAAGAAGAGGAGGAGGAAGAAGAGACCTCTCGCCCTCCAGTGGGGGGAGGGAAGAAAAGGAATGCCGCCCCAACTGGGGAGGCCGAAGGGTCCAAGAAGGGGAAGAACCCTCCTCCGGACTACTCCACCAACACCGACGATGGCAAAGAGGAGTGGCCGCACAGGGCCAAGCCCCTGGCGAGATCGTAAGTATCCGATACCAGAGTGACTCATAGTATTCCCCCATCGCACAGCTTTTCCTTACGTCGAACATGTTTATGCAGGCCACCCAAAGACCGGCTCGACGTGTCGTCGAGCGGTTCCCTGGATTCGTCGGATGTGAATTCGCTTCCGACGGCTACCTCCCCCCATCCTATGGACGACGCCGAGGTGGCATCCCAATAGGTTCCATGCCAGGAGGAGGTGGTCCTGGAGGCGCCGCAAGGCGACCTCCCGGACTCCAGGCGTAAAGAGGATAGAACCCCCAAGGGTTCCAAGTCCGGCCTTGAGCCGGACACTGCGCCGGAACCTTCAACGGTTCCGGACTCCGGTAGGAAGCCTCCTTCCAAGAGGAGCAAGCCTACCGAGACGGTGACCTCCGTCCAACCGGAGGCACCAGACAATCTGTTGGAGGTGCTTAACGGCACCTCCATCAACGAGGAGCACCGCACTATTATGAGTGCGGTGATCCAGAAGGTTCAGTCCGCCAAGGGAGGACTGACTGAAGCCTGTGCCAGCCTTCTAACAGGCTTTGAGGTAAGTAAAGAATATGTAAAAATATTACCGCATAGACAGTAGCCCCTGATGCTCTGTTCGGTGTTCGGAAAGAAAAGCCGAATAGAGGATCTAATAACATTCGCAGGAGTCTAACATAATCAAGTCAATATGCGTATGCAGGCTTCGCTGCTGGCCTCCGCCACACTGACTGCGGAGGTGGATACGCTGAAGCAAAACCTCACGCGGTCCGAGAATGAGCTCGGCCATGCCAAGAGGCAACTCGAGGAGAAGGAAGGTAAGTAATACCTTGCGCAAGTATATAGAGAAGATGCGGCTGCAAAAAATGACATGATCAACATGCTATTATAGGGGCCACGACCGAGGTGGCAACCCTTAAGAAAGCGCTGTCCGAGGCCGAAAACAGAGCGGCCGCGGAGCGCACAGAGAGAGGGAAGCAGGAGGCGCGGGTGGAGGTGGTGCAGAAAGAGCTCCAGGCTCTCGTGAAAAAACACGAGAGTTTGGAGCTTGACTCAAAGACGCAAGCGTCCGAGCTTGCGGCAGCCCTCGAAAGCGCGAAGTCTGCCAAGGCCGAAGCCCAGAAAGCCCTCCAAGAAATTGAAGCGATGAAGAAGATAGCAGCAGGTAAGGCATTCATTATGCAAAGCAAGCACGTGAAAGTGAATTACTTGTTACTTACCCGAGTCCGGAGCTCTCCAGGAGCATTCGCAGATTTGCCCCGCAGTGCATCTGATGCCGCCGCCTACTACCGATCCGAGGAGGGGAGCTTGACGGAGAAGGTGTTCTGGTCTCAGTATGCTGAGGCCGGACACCTGGTGCCTTTGAGCGACCAGCTGAAGCAATTGGTCGAGCTCCACAAGGTGGCCGAACAGGCCATAAAGGGCCTCATAGTTCGGCTTTGGCCTGGAGAGGCTCTGCCCGGTAGCTACTTCGGGCTGGTGAGGCGGCTGGTGGATGCCTGTCCATGGCTTGAAGTAATCAAGCGCTCCGTCTGCATCGAAGGTGCCCGTAGGGCGCTTGCCCGTGCTAAAGTGCACTGGGGCAAGATGGCTGCGGAGAAGCTGGTGAAGGACGGGCTGCCGTCGGGCAAGGAGCATCACGTCCCGGAAGCGTATTATGAGGGCGTCCTGAACGGTGCCTGCCTTATAGCGGATGAATGCTCCAAAGATGTAATTTTTGAGTAAACTCGCATTTGTGATCCTATACGCTGAAAACTTGTTCATATGCGCTAAGCAACGCTTTTGAATTTAAAATACTACCTTCTGTGCGGCTGTTTATCAAATTTGAGAGACGGCGAGTCGTCGGCTTCTGACCCCATGTCACGAGTGCTGGGGTGTTTGGGATAAACATGAGCGCTCTTTTTCCCATTCTTGGGTCCTTCGAGGGAGGCGCTCAACACAATGAACAAGGCAATCGGATTATAATGCTTGAACACTCTCACTTAGCCATAGAATTCTATAATTTTAAATTTTGGCGAAGCCCCTAGTGTTCAGAAGACCAAGTTCGGGGCGCTATCCACGCCTAGGCCGGACAAAGCCGACTCCTCGCTCTAAGCGGCATAAGTCTTTAGGGACTCGAAAACCTCTCGAACAGCGACCAGCTCTTGCCTCATCATGACTGTCAGTTTTAGCTTTCTCTACTGAGGTGCTTAGCCCAGCTCAACTGGGGCACAATCACAGTAGTTCTCCTAGTGCTACCTTAGCCGATATAATGGAACGTAAGGTACCAAAACATAGGAGCCGGGCAAACCCAACTATTGACCCAAGACATGATTTGGAGCCGATGCATATAATGCTATAAGTTCGGGGTGCCGCACTTGTGAAAGTGTTCGGACTTCTCACACCGTATTGTGGGGTACTTAAGCCCCTGGCGTATTGGCCGTACCAAAGTGTACGGGTGCAACATGTCATTAATGAACATATATTCGTAAAAAAAGTAATGCAATAATAGACAGAAGCTATGCATTGTTTATTTAAAAAGGCTGCGATCAAAGCAGAATGATACAAATAGTGTGATAAGCAAAAGATGGGACTATTTAACATGTCCTTTCCAGGGGCGAGCGGCGGAATGGTATGTGAAACAGGTATACTGCTTGTTATAGAGACCACCTTAGAGTTTCGTAGTGCGGCGTAGCTTTCTGCTTCCCTGGTTGTATCATTTGTGCGGCAATTGTACTGCCGGACAAGCCTTCCGAGGAATGGAGTCCTGAAAATAAGAGAAAATTAAGAAATCGGCAGCCCCTAGTGCGGTTTAAGCCGCGTTTTGGGCGTGCCGTGATGGTGCCCCTCCCCCTGTGCCCATGGTATTTCCAGGGCGTAGTTATGTACGCGCAACACTGGTTTTGCAAGTTCGCGAGGGCTGGGGTTGGGGCCGCATTGCTACGCTTGCTTGGAACGTGCCAGGCGGTCTTGTTGTAGGTTACTCCGGGCGCGCTTGACGGTGTCCAGACGTTTAATGGCCGGACTGGAGAATTGCCTTGAGAGGCTGCTTTGTACTTCCGCTGCGATAGCCGCCGTATGCTCCTCCGTTCGAAGAGAGCGTTCGGTGTTTCCATTGACCGTGATGACTCCTCGAGGGCCTGGCATCTTGAGCTTGAGGTATGCGTAGTGCGACACCGCATTGAACTTGGCAAATGCGGTTCGCCCGAGCAGTGCGTGATAGCCACTGCGGAACGGGACTATGTTGAACATTAACTCCTAGCTTCGGAAATTATCCGGAGATCCGAAGACCACTTCAAGTGTATCTGAGCCTGTACAGTTGGCCTCTACACCTTGTATGACGCCTTTAAAGGTCATTTTAGTGGGTTTAATCCTCGAAGGATCGATGCCCATTTTCCGCACTGTATCCTGGTAAAGCAGGTTCAGGCTGCTGCCGCCGTCCATAAGGACTCTAGTGAGGTGAAATCCGTCAATAATTGGGTCTAGAACCAATGCGGCGAATCCGCCATGACGGATGCTAGTGGGGTGGTCCCTTTGATCAAAAGTGATCGGGCAGGAAGACCATGGGTTGAACTTTGGGGCGACTGGCTCCATCGCGTATACGTCCCTTAGCGCACGCTTCCGCTCCCTCTTGGGGACGTGGGTTGCGTATATCATGTTCACCGTCCGCACTTGTGGGGGAAAACCTTTCTGTCCACTGTTGTTCGACGGCCGGGGCTCCTCCTCGTTATCGCTATGCAGCCCCTTGTCTCTGCTTTCGGCATTTAACTTGCCTGTCTGCTTGAACACCCAACAATCCCTGTTGGTGTGATTGGCTGGTTTTTCGGGGGTGCCATGTAACTGGCATGAGCGGTCGCGTATTCGGTCCAAACTGGACGGGCCCGAAGTATTTCTTTTGAATGGCTTTTTCCGCTGACCGGGTTTAGAGCCTCTGAATCCGGCATTAACTGCCGTATCCTTAGCATTATCATCGTTAATGCGGCGCTTTTGCTTGTTGCGACGTGACCTGCCACTGCTGTCCTTGGTATCCGAATTACCAGGGCTCTTGGTCATGTTATTACTGCGAGCTAGCCAGCTGTCTTCTCCCGCGCAAAAGCGGGTCATAAGTGTCGTGAGGGCTGCCATAGATTTCGGCTTTTCCTGTCCTAGGTGCCGTGCAATCCACTCGTCGCGGATGTTATGCTTGAAGGCTGCTAGGGCCTCTGCGTCCGGACAGTCGACGATTTGATTTTTCTTGGTTAGGAACCGTGTCCAGAATTGTCTGGCCGATTCCTCTGGCTGCTGAATTATGTGGCTAAGGTCATCAGCGTCTGGTGGTCGCACATAAGTGCCCTGGAAATTGTCGAGGAATGCGGTTTCCAGGTCCTCCCAACAACCAATTGATTCTGCTGGCAAGCTGTTAAGCCAATGCCGACCTGGTCCTTTAAGCTTGAGTGGGAGGTATTTGATGGCGTGTAGGTCATCACCGCGGGCCATGTGGATATGAAGGAGATAGTCCTCGATCCATACCGCAGGATCTGTTGTGCTATCATATGATTCGATGTTCACGGGTTTGAAACCCTCGGGGATTTGATGATCCATTACTTCATCTGTGAAGCATAGTGGGTGTGCGGCGCCTCTGTATTGGGCTATATCACAACGCAGCTCAGATGAGCTTTGTCTACTGTGTTCGGCCCGGCCGGATTTACTGTATCCGGAGTGAAAATTACCGCCTCGTGCTGTGGGGCGCCCACGCGATCCGTAGATCGATCTTGTTTGCCTTGCCTTGTCCTCCAATATATCTCGCAGGTCTGGCGCATTTTCCCATGCCTTGGTATTTTTTGAGCGGCGCCGGGGTGCGGCTTGAGTGGAGGGCCGAGAGGCCTCTCTATCGCGGCCACAGGGTGGCCGGTCGGCCGCATCATGCGCTGGTGATGTAGGTTTAGGTGCTTCCTCCTCTAATCGGGGTAGCAACCTGCGCTTTGGGTAGCTCTTGGAGGGGCGTTCGAGTTCATACTCTTCGGCCGCAAGGACTTCAGTCCATCTGTCGGCTACCAAATCTTGATCAGCTCTAAGCTGTTGCTGTTTTTTCTTGAGGCTGCTCGCCGTGGCCATAAGCCTGCATTTGAAACGCTCTTATTCGACGGGATCCTCCGGCACGACAAATTCGTTGTCGTCGAGGCTTGCCTCGTCTTCGGAGGGAGGCATATAATTATCGTCCTCGACCTCTCTGTCTTCCGCTCTCTCATGAGGGCTGGCTTCTCCATCCCCCTGTGCTGAATCTTGCTGGAGGTGGTTGTCTTCGGCACTGTCCGGGGTGTTATTACCTCCCGTGCCGGAATCACCGTTTTTGCTTTGGCGGGATTTAGAGCGGCGCCGCTGACACAGGCGCTTAGGCTGCTTCTTGGAGGGGTCATCCTCCGCTGTGCCATCGCCATTGCCTTCTTTTGGGGTGTCCACCATGTATATATCATACGACGAGGTGGCTTTCCAGTGCCCTATTGGCGCTGGTTCTTGATCGTCTCCGGCATCGGCGTCCATACTGTCGATGTCTTCAGAGTCGAAGTCGAGCATGTCGGTTAAATCATCGACAGTGGCTACGAAGTGGGTGGTGGGTGGGCTTTGAATTTCTTCATCATCCGCATCCCAACCTTGCTGACCATAGTCCGGCCAGGGCTCTCCTGATAAAGAGAGAGACTTTAGTGAATTCAGAATATCGCCGAAGGGCGAGTGCTGAAAGATGTTCGCGGCGGTGAACTCCATGAGCGGCGCCCAATCGGGTTCGATCGGTAGGGGCGCGGAGGGCTCGGAGTCTGGAGAGGAGTCCGACTCCTTGGAGTCACAGGCTTCGCCGAGAATAGGGCTGGTGTTCGGCTCGATCACCGTAGAGATTGCAGCCCCCGAGGCGGTGTCCAACCACCCATCCTCGATTGGCGCAGTTGGCTCCGAATTAAGGGTCAGAGCTGATGCGGGTGCGGCTTCCAGGGCACTGTTCGGCGGTAGAGCTAGATCATGCCCATCGTGACAGTGCGGCGCGCTTGGCTGCGGCTCGAATCCGTCAAAGATCAAGTCTCCGCGGAGGTCGGCCGTGTAGCTCAAACTTCCAAATCTAACCTGATGGCAGGGGCGTAGCTTTCGATCTGCTCCAGATGGCCAAGCGAATTGGCTCGCAGTGCAAAGCCGCCGAATACGAAGATCTGTCCCGGGAGAAAGGTCTCACCCTGGATTGCATCGCTGTTGATGATCGGAGAAGCCATCGGGCCTAAAAGTGACGACACAGAGGAACTCTCAATGAAAGCACCAATGTCGGTGTCGAAACCGGCGGATCTCGGGTAGGGGGTCCCGAACTGTGCGTCTAGGCGGATGGTAACAGGAGGCAGGGGGTACGATGTTTTACCTAGGTTCGGGCCCTCTTGATGGAGGTAAAACCCTATGTCCTGCTTGATTAATATTGATGATATGGGTAGTACAAGAGTAGATCTACCACGAGATCAGAGA
This sequence comes from Triticum urartu, assembly GCF_056163025.1. Taxonomy (NCBI): domain Eukaryota; kingdom Viridiplantae; phylum Streptophyta; class Magnoliopsida; order Poales; family Poaceae; genus Triticum; species Triticum urartu. The sequence continues at coordinate 60,530,834 of NC_141874.1, read as the reverse complement.
GGCTAAACCCTAGAAGCTAGCCTATGGTATGATTGTTGTGTGTCCTACGGAGTAAAACCCTCCGGTTTATATAGACACCGGAGAGGGCTAGGGTTACACAAAGTCGGTTACAATGGTAGGAGATCTACATATCCGCATCACCAAGCTTGCCTTCCATGCCAAGGAAAGTCCCTTCCGGACACGGGACGAAGTCTTCAATCTTGTATCTTCATAGTCCAGGAGTCCGGCCGAAGGTATAGTCCGGCTATCCGGACACCCCCTAATCCAGGACTCCCTCAATGAACATGATATACGCTACACACATCCCCAAAAGGGAGCGCAAATGAGCACTTAGGGACGTCTATGCGGTAGAGCTAGTCGCCCCAAAATTCAATCCGTGGTCGTCATTCCCGATCACCTTCGATCGTCGAGATCACCCAACTAGTATCCGGCATGGCAGTTTAGCTGCACTGGTCCTCGACCCAATCATCGACGGATTTCACCTAACACGAGTCCTAATGGACGGTGGTAGCATCCTCAACCTGCTCTATCAGGATACAATGCGGAAGATGTGCATTAATCCCTCACGAATCAAACCCACAAAGACTACCTTTAAAGGAGTCATACCAGGCGTTGAGGCCCGCTGCACGGGTTCAATCTCGCTGGAGGTGGTCTTCGGTTCTCCGAACAACTTCCGAAGTGAGGAGTTAATCTTTGATATCGTCCCCTTCCATAGCGGCTACCACGCACTGCTCGGACGAACCACGTTTGCTAGATTCAACGCGCGCGGTGCCACACTACGCTTATCTCAAGCTAAAGACACTACAAAAAAATACACTTCCGTGATGATATGTGTTTGTCACAGTAGGTCACGTTATCTGTCATGCATGTACATCCATGAAAAATTTATGACAGAATCAAGATAGTCATACATGTGCTGTCGTAGAAGTGTTCCATGACATCACCAAAATTATCATCACGGAAGTGTCCACTTCCATGACGATAAATCACGCGTCACAGAAGTGTTTTCGTTAAGGGTGACCGACACGTGGCATCCACCGTAACGTTATGCCGTTAAGCTATCGGGTCTGGTTTTGGATCAGATAACCCGTTAACAGCCCCGACCAATGGGGATTTTCCACTTGTAAAATCATCATTGGCTGGAGGGAACACGTGTCGACTCGCCGTTGGGACAGATGTCATCCACTCATTGGACCCAAAGCGCCTATGATACGTCGACACATGGCACGGCCCAACGGAGGCCCATTCCTGTGAAAAGGTCGGCCCGTTTAACTTTGTCAAAAGGTGGTGGGCAGGCCCACGGCAAGCCTGTTAACGGCCTATTCGCATATAGCCCATTTACAGCCCGCTAACCCAGCGCCTGTTTACGGCCTATCCAAATTAGGCCCAGCAGCATCATCTGAACTGTCCAATATAATTCCAGCCCGTTTTAACTTCCGGCCCATGTATGGCCCATGACGTCTTTCGGCCCATATGAGGCCCTTAGTAACCCTCGGCCCATTAACGGCCCGTGGTAAAACTGGCCCGTAATGAACATTGTATCACTTTATACCCATTAATGGCCCATTATACTGTTGGGCCGTTTCCAGCCCATGTTATCTTTCGGCCTTCTCAGGGCCCATTTATTCTTGGGCTCATTTCCAGCATTTGTTTACTTACGGCCCGTTACAAGCCTTTTCTGCTTGTGGGCCAAATTCAGCCCGTGGATACAGTCGGCCCGTTTGTGGCCCGTTAATCTCTTGGGCCATTTTCATAGCATCATAAAATACGGCCGATTAACGGCCCGTTATGGTCAGCCCATAAAACATACGATTTCCACTCTAGCCCCTTTATGGCCCCTTATACGGCCCGTACAAGGCCCATAGATGAGACGGCCTGTAGAAGGCCCATTGACCCGACGGCCCATAGAAGGCCCATTGATCCGAAGGCCCATGGATCCGTTGGCCCATGGAAGGCCATGGATCTGACAGCCGATAGAAGGCCCACGGATCCGACAGCCCATAGAAGGCCCACGAATCCGACGGCCACAGAAGGCCAGGGATCGTCCGTCCCATAGATGGCCCATGGAACGTACGGCCTGTGGAGGGCCATGGTCACTACAACGTTTGGATGAGTTGGCCCTCGTTTGAACGATATAGCATATCCAAAGGATTATCCTACTCTATACTATCACCTCTAAAAAACATACACTATACAATAAAGAGACTAAGGCATAGAAATGTAAAATAATCCTACACTATACAATAAAGAAATCACAGCCGATTATACCCACTGGGCATTATGGTTCGGCACCAGTGATAATAAAGCATACACAAACAACAAATTACATACACTAGGCAAATACAGCTCATACATCATGGACGCACATCAATATAACTTACCATTTGAACTATAATCTCTTCAGAAAATAGGATTGGCCGGATTTAGATAGCACAGATTTCAGTCTGCAAAACCTCCAATTCCTTCGTTGTTACCTCAGTGTCTTGTTTCATTTTTTTACTCCTACATCTAATACCTTCATGTCCAGTCTCAAATTGTTGATTGTACATTCAGAATCATGTACATGTTGTCTTGCCACCTCTAGTTGATGCTCGAGAACATCAGCACATTCCAATTCCAATCCATAATCATTCGGTAATGGCCATGCCGCACTGCTCGCAGATCTTTGTGTTGATGTCACTTCATCCTGAAATGTTTCTGTAAGTACACATGACTAGGGAAAAAAATATAGTTACAATAGTGAAGTGAGCAAGACAGACTATTTTGTACATGGCAAAACAGGACTAACAATAATGTTACACGTCATGAAGCATAAGCAGGTGATATTTTAAAAATTATAAAAAAGGTAGTCTATGCAGCCTGCATACAGAAATCTCTCTTAGCTCACCAGAGGAGCATGATGTTGGGGCCCAATCCAAAACACAGATGAGTTACAAATTTAGACAACACGTTGCGTAGAAGTAAGCAAGCAGTTGGCCATCCTGTAGCTCAATTAAAGTCTTAGGGAGCATAATGAACAACAGAGAATTTCATACAAACATACTACAACAAGCAAAACTATGCAATCATTAGCCTAGTATAAACTAGATTGTGAGCCTGATTCAATAATAGTTGGTTAGTAGACTTCAAAGCTTCAGGCACACTTCGGCAGAGTAATTAAATGGTAAGGCCTTTAATTATGTCAACTAATAGTTATACAAGTACCCAACAACCGGCATCAGTCTTTGGGCATCTCATTAACTGAGGACAAATAAAGCAATTGAAAAGAGCAAATTAACTATGCCTGAAACAAACAAGGAATTAAACTGTTGAGTTGGATACAGTGACTTACCTTAACAGGTTGAAGAGGCTCAGCGCAGCTCCTACTTCTCTTGCAAGGCTCCTTCCTAACATCTTGTACTTGGAAATCCTCACTCTTATCTTCATTGCACCCCCTCTGCAAGGTGACACAAACTAGTTACTCGTCATCTTGGAAGATAAATATGCATACTTTCAAGTCTGTGAACACAAAAGGATGAGATTATAACAAAACAACACCACATAATGAAACATGCCGCATCTCTTGCACTTGCACACAATGAAATGAGCATTTAGTATGTTTGCAATATGTAAAAACTAGGCATACCTTCGAACTGGATCTCCAGGTACTCTTGGAGAGCCTACTTTAGTGTACAGCCAAACCTTTATGTCACTTATGAGTTAGAAAAGGCCCCACTACAGCAGCCCTTAGTGTTTAAATCATTGACAAGCTCTGTTAGAGTGTTAGGTCAAGAACATCAAGTAATCAAAGAAAATAGTCCTAGTATGGCTGGCTGATGCAAACAAGCAATTGAACAGATGTGTGAGCAAATCTTACATATCAAGAAAAGAAGTAAAGAAGGAGGCTTATAGACCATCACTTGACTGACCAGATTTAAGTGGCATTTAAACATCATGTGCAACGTGTGAACTAACATAAACATTGCATATTCCAGATTCTACAATGGAATGCACATGTATTAGGTTATGCCATGTATGATGATGCCTAAATGTACACTATAGCAGGCAGGAGTGATTCATCATTGCACGCACAATTGAATTGCAGGTTAAGGGCCAGCTCTATTCCGCCTTTCCAGGGCTTATTGTCAAAATAAGCCTTAAAAGATGTAAAGAAGTCATTTTTGAGCTATGGGCTTGGGCTTAACTAATTCGCTTTAGAGGGGGGTGTTTCGGGTAGAACCTCACTAAAAATTGAAGGGAAGGGAATAGTGAATTGACTCTTTTGTCTGCCTATATTACACTCAAAATGCAACTAGTGACGCCCGCGTCACACCTCACCCCCAAGTAAAAACAAACACATAAGCGTTCATTGCCCTGACCACTTGCATCTCCTCTCCCCTTTTCCTCTACCTCGATCCCCTGCCTACAGCACTAGGGTTCCTCCAGCAAGCCGTCGCCACTGGTCCCATCTGTCCTAGTCCTCGACGATGCTTTGTCCAGCTAGGCTACATGGCCGGCGGGTAGGGGCAAATCTCCCTGGCTGCTCCTCCCTCTGGTGTCGCCCCTCATTCTCACGGTCTCCAGCAGCTGCTCCACTGTGGTTCGTCCAACGCACTACTCCGGCAGGCGCTGCACAAGTACGGATGATGCCACACTGCGGCAGAAGGCACCTTATTCCCCCTTCCCACCTCCCAGGCTGTGGCCTTGAGGTGCTGTTGAAGGATGAGCTCATCCAACAAGGTGAGGATCTCCTCTGATTTTTTGCCAAATTTTCATTCTGATCCACTATACGATGAATTGATATGAGCTGCTTCTGCTGCTGCTATATGATGCATTGCTATGAGCTACTCCTGCTGCTGATATATGATGAATTGCTATGAGCTGCTACGGCTATATGATGAATTGCTATGACCTGCTGCTGCTATATGATGAATTGCTATGAGCTGCTCCTGCTATATGATGAGTTGCTATAAGCTGCTGCTGCTGCTATATGATGAATTGCTATGAGCTGCTCCTGCTGATGCTATATGATGAATTACTATGAGCTGCTCCTGCTGCTGCTATATGATGAATTGCTATGAGCTGCTCATGCTGCTGCTATATGATGAATTGCTATGAGCTGCTCCTGCTGCTGCTATATGGTGAATTGCTATGAGCTGCTCCTGCTGCTGCTATATGATGAATTGCTATGAGCTGCTGCTAGTATATGATGAATTGCACACTGCTGCTGCTGCTGTCTAATGAGTTGCTATGAGTTGCTGCTGCTATATGATGCTTTCAGGTGCTGCTGCTATATGATGCTTTCAGGTGCTACTGCTATATGATAATAACCAGCCACTTGGACCATCGAATTTCAATAAATAATTGTTCTTCATTTAAATGTGGGTCATGCATTTTTTGTTTAAATTAGGCAATGTGATCTCTATGGAAAACATTGACCAAAGTAGATTGTGCCAACTAGATGGTATCTTTGTATTTGCATTTTGAGCAAATAGTGATGGTCTGTTTTCCTATCATATTAATTACCGCACTGGGTTCAATTTGTGATGTTTGCAAGTCAAATTAATTTTCATATGGGCAGCAAAGACTTTTCACTTATCATACCAAAGATAAGCTGAAAACGCAATGAAAAGAACTGGTTGGCTTATTACATGGAGCTTATATTTACATGTGCTTATTTTCTTAGGATAACTCGTAATAACTATCCCTAAGAAACTTGACCAATAGAACTGACATACAAATAACATGTCACGATGATTGCAATGGAGGAGTGACGTACCATAGCGCACTGTATAGGTTCACCGCTGGCTCTCCTTTTTTTACGATGTTCCATGAAATTGCCACATACATCTTGTACTTTTTCATTGTGTAACCCAATCTGCAAGTTGGCACGGCTAATTTCGGACATCTCTACATGATAATACATTGCATATCCCTTGCGCATATTTAAACCACCAATTAATGATTGTGTGCATAGCATAAACTAGCCATGACTCTGTGTGCTGGACTAGCAGGAACTCTAAGGGAGCCTAATGTAGTGTACTAGAATTCCTACATGCCACCTACGATTTTGTGTAATGTACTGCCTCTGTTCCTAAATATATGTCTATGTAGAGATTCCAGTATGGACCACATACAGATGTATATAGATGCATTTTCGAGTGTAGATTCACTCATTTTGCTCCGTATGTAGCCTATAGTGGAATCTCTAGAAAGAATTATATTTAGGAACGGAGGTATGAGGTAGTATCATGTATGACATCTACATATCTAATTTAGCAACTAGTAGTAGAAATCATTGTCTGCACAAAGGGATTACTGGTCGAAATCCTAGCAAAGCACGCTGGCAGGCACAGAACAATACAAGAGAGAGAGACACGCTTACAAGATCATAGCAATGCCTCGGTCCAGGATCTTTGTTGGCCAAGCTGTTAGATCCAGAAGAAACATTGTCCTTGTAGTTTTTGCCAGCTTCATAATAGGTAACAGTGACCTGTTAGTATATTTGAAGTACATCGGGCAGGTGATGCTAGACGGGTTTAAAGGTGACAAGTACCTAGGCCATGGCGGGTGCTTGGCATCTTGCCAGACGGTGGGAATCGGGTTAGAAACGTCAAGGGTGATGACGCTGCGCTGGCTGTCGGGGTACGGTAAGGAGATCTAGAACCGTCGAGTAGGGTATTTGTGGAGCGGCTCCGGTAGGGTGGACTACGGTGTGGACAAAGAGGATCTGTGGCCATGGACGAGGGCGTAGGTGAAGCTGCTCCGATGGTTGGGTTAAGGATGGTGTCGACGATGCAGATCTGCGGCCGTGGATGGGGCGTCAGAAGCTGCTCCGGTATGTTGGATGAGGGTGCGAGGAAGCGGATCTAAGGCCGTGGACTTGTGAGTTGGCAAAGCGGCCCCGGTAGGGTTGAAAATGGTATAGGCGAAGCTAATCCGGTGGGGTTGACGATGTTGTCGGCGAAGCGGCTCCGGTAGGGTTGAGGAAGGTGTCGGTGAAGAGGATCAGAGGCCATCGACGGGGGCGTTGGTGGGGCGGCTCTGGGGGGGGGGGTGGAGGAAGCATCTCCGGTGGGGAGTACGAATGAGCTGCTGCAGATGCACTGCAGTTGATTAGAGTACCGGCAAAGCAGATCCGGTGCCGTGGACAAGGCCGACACTGAATGGGCTGTGGTACAGTGGTGGATGAGCAGTCTACTTGTTTCTAGGGGAGGTGGGAGTGGTAGATGCGGCCGCAGAAGCAGATCCGGTGAGGTGGACACCGCTGGCAGTGAATGGGCTTTGGTACGTCAGTGGATGAGCAGTCTAGGGTTTCGAGAGGGGAGAAAGGCCGATGAAGTACGGACGACGTGATGTGAGATGCTCTAGTGCTGTGGAGTTAGTCGTTTTTGCGGGAGGGGGAGAGGAAATGGGGGTGCCATGTAGTGGGGGGAACCGGAAGTTACCAAAGCAGCCCCGACCTATTACGTAGATGAGGGCGGTATTGTAACTATTGGTCTCCATGCACCAAGGACAAAAGGGGAATTTCGCATGCTAAAGACTAAGGTGGCAGAAATTTTAAAAGGAGGCGGGAGATTTTTCCGCCCGTGGGATCGTTTGTATCCAGTTTCAACTAATTTTGGACCGTGCTAGCGGGAAGGTCATGCGAGACTGTGTACACGGGGCACGCGTCAGCAGTTAATAACTGGTGTGTCCACCCTAGAAAAAAAGACAATAACTCGGGATGATGCGCCGATAAATTGGACATTGACACGGGCGCGGCCAATCGTACGGGTGTAGTGGCGCGTTCACAAAAAAGGGACCAAACGCTCAGCCTATGTATTTCTCGTGTAAATAGATAATTTAGTGCAACTGGTTATTTACTTTAAACATAATGCATTGATGTGTTAGTGTAGAGGCGCACAAAAAGAAATGGATATTGTAGTTCGCTACTTAAAAGTGTTACCTCATATGATTACATAGCCTCCATTTCATAAATTGCGTACCCGTTGAATTCAAATATGAATATTACATATATTACTTCATAATAGAACCTTAAATCATCCAAGACTAATGATTTTGAATGCAAGAGTAACAATGGTGCATGTACATGATAGCTACATTGGTTGTTTGAAGAAACATCATTGTAACTTTGGCATGCACAACTGAAAAGGTTTATTTAAATAGAAAAAAATGTGATATGTGCGTGTCCAATATTTATAGCGTTGAATCGATATTGTACCTTTGGCCACGATACGAAGTAGATATTGATTTATGTTCAAGCGATGCATGTCCACGATCGCTAGATAGTGATACGTGAATGAATTTTGCAATCTCTCTCACACACATACATATCTCATTTCCCTGTGGTCATCGGAATCACACACACGCACTTCGTGTATTTCTCTCCCTCCGTCAAGGTTAGAATTCGTCTTTCTACCCCGTCCTACAAGTCTCTCACACAGAAACACACACGCTCTCTCTGTCGAACACGCCCACCCCTTTAATTCCGCCCACCCATAGCCACTAATGTCTCAAAGTATAATAATGTCTCTCACACATATGCCGAAGGTTAACTCGAGTTTCGGAACCATATGAATACATACAATGGAATTCCAACAGAGCACCTTTTGTTTTGAGATTTCACACACACTCTCTCTCTCCCACACATTGTTTCTTGCTTCATTTTTTCCGGCACTTGCATGCACACAATTTTGTTTATCTTTGTGATGCTTTAAGTTTGCCTCGCACAAATGCTATCTACCTATCCCTTAATATAGCTAGATATGTGTCACACAAACTCCTTATCCCTGCTAGCAAGATGCCCATGCATTGCACCGAACAACAAGATGCATTTGTATGAGTAGTTTATCTTGTGGGAGAAAAGGATGAACGAGGGAATGCCTTATTTGCAAATGCGGAGAGGTGTGGGTATCTTTTTGCAAAATTGTCATAGTTTCCTTCCTATCCGTCGGGTATAAATCGGATGGCCTATATTGCAGGATGGCAGGAACACCATCATCACCAACTCTGTTTTTTATAAGAGTAGGGATATGTAAGTGTCACTGCCCCCCCCCCCCCCGACACACACACCCACACCCACACAACCACACACACACACTTCCCAACACTGAAGGAGGAGGGTGACACCTCGATCTTGATACTAATCTATCGAATGGCTTTTCTCTCAAAGACACACACACACATGCACACACACTACCCGACACCGAAGGAGTAGGGCGGCACCTCGATCTTGATAGTAAGCTATCTACTCCTATTTCAAACACACACACTCACTAGTTGTGCCTCTATGCCTACTGCGCACACTCTCGATACGTCTTTCTCTCCCTCCCCCTCCCCCCACCCCAACAATGACAGCAGAAGGGTGACAACTCAATCTGATCGTAATCTGTCAATTGGTTTCTCTCTCAAACATTGTGTCTCTGTGCCTCGCTGAGTAGCCCCCTCGATATGTAGACTTCTCGTGCGCGCACAGCTGTAGTGACGATGACGCTGAACCCAGTGTGTCTCGTTTTTACCGGCCTCATGTGATAGTTTTCACCCTGTTTTCTGTTAATTAACAAGGCAACCTTTTCTTTGTTACTACTAGTGAATCCGAAATCATTCGGGGCAGACATAAAATATATCACTTCAACCCAATTATCGCAGTAACTATTCTAAAAGAAACTAGCTAGATGCCCGTGCGTTGCACAGAACATCAAGATGCATTTGTATGAGTAGTTTATCTTGTGAGAGAAAAGGATGAACAAGGGAAGGCCGTATTTGCGAACGTGGAGAGGGGTGTGGGTATATTTTTGCAAAATTTCCATAGTTTTCTTCCTATCCGTTAGATATAAATCTGACGGCCTATATTGCAGGATGGCACACACACCATCATCATCAACTATGTTTTCTACTCCCTCCATTCCTAAATATTTGTCTTTTTAGAGATTTCAACAAGTGACTACATATGGAGCAAAATGAGTGAATCTACACTCTAAAATATGTCTACATACACATCCGTATGTGGTAGTCCATTTGAAATCTGAAAAAGATAAATATTGACGAACGGATGGAGTATAAGAGTAGACATGGAGATATATCAGCAGCATGGTCTACAACAAAAATGTGCTGGACTGGTTAGCGTCGGATGCTCGCAATGCGATGACATGAGTTCGAATTCTCTCTTTAACTTTAGATTTTTATATTATATATTACTTATTTAATATATACTTCTTTCGCTACTATACTGACAAAGGAACCCACAGAGTACTTAGAATACAAGATTAAGGATGGACTTATTTCTTTTTAACTTTCTGTACGAAGCTGTAGCCACCCTGCAAGTCACGTGTACACTGTACATGCAATTAACTTTTTATAGAGGGACAATCATACACGCAATTAACTCAAATGGATTGGATGTCACTCTATTATTTCCAGCATAAGAGCATCTCCAACGGCGGCCATCAAATTTCCTCCCGTTTCCTTCCGCGGAGGACGACATCAAACGCCAGCAGCATACATTTTCACAACTCTTACCAACCAGATGAAATTCGTGCAAACACGGACTGATTTCATATAAGCATGAAGGATTTCGTATAAAAAGCCGGATCTTCATATAAACATGATGGATTTCATTACATTTACATGAACTAAGCGGTGCCAATCCGGCTATCTTGGTATAATTAATACTCCCTCCGTCCGGAAATACTTGTCCTAGAAATGGATGTATCTAGACTTATTTTAGTTATATATACATACAATTTATCCATCTTAGAACAAAAATGTCCCGCCAGCTGGGGAGGGAGTACATAATCTAAATGGCCGCCAACGGATCCCTTTGTCTTCCTCATGTCCGGCAGACACTTTGCGGGGTCGACGAAGTTCCTCGGAAGAGACGAAGAAGCAAAGAAACCACCTGAATGTGCAGTCGTCGCCTCAGCGGTGGCCTTCATGGCCCCGTGTTCTACTTCTCCTCGATGATGGCAGCGGGCACGGAGAAGCTGGCCACTGACTCATCATTGTCCACTGAAAGTGCAACTATCCCTGGGTGGTTTTGGTAATTCCTAACAACATATAGCTCATTGAGCTAACATTATTCGAAGATTAATATTTCAATAAAAGCTCAATGAATGGCATGGCATGGATGAGGAAAGTGGACCCCTCAAAATACTAAGGACAAAAAGATTGGCTCAAGCTCAAAGCTCAAGACTCTACATTTTATATTTTAGTGATCCAAGATCACATTGAGTCTATAGGAAAAGCCAATACTATCAAGGAGGGATGAGGTGTTGCTTGATGAGGTTCTTGCTTCATAGTGCTTAGTGATATGCTCCAAAACCCTCAACTACCTTCCCACATCCACATATGACCTAAACCAAAAGTCAAACTCGGCCCCACCGATTCTTTCTATCCGGCGCCACCGAGTTCAGATGTCATAGCCACTGCCACAAACCCTAGGAAAATCGGTCTCACTGATAGGGATTTCGGTCACACCGAGATGGGGTTGTAATCTCTCTGTTTCCCTTCGTAACATTTCGGTCCTACCGAGATGAGCGATCGGTCCCACCGAGATTGCAATGTAAACTCTCTATTTCTATTTTGTAACATTTCGGTCCCATCGAAATGAGCAAATCGGTCCCACCGAGTTTACCTAACCAACGCTCTGGTTAGCTTATTACCAAAATTGGTCCCACCGAGTTTGTGTAATCGGTCACACCGAGATTACGTTATGCCCTAACCCTAACCATATCGGTCCTACCGAGTTGCATCTCAGTCCCACCGAAAATCCTAACGGTCGCTAGATTTGCTAAATCGGTTCGACCGAGTTTCTCAATTCGGTCTCACCGAGATTGGTAAATTGTGTGTAACGGTTAGTTGTTGTGTGGAGGCTATATATACCCCTCCACCCACTCTTCATTCATGGAGAGAGCCATCAAAACATACCTACACTTCCAATACATATTTTCTGAGAGAGAACCACCTACTCATGTGTTGAGGCCAAGATATTCCATTCCTACCATATGAATCTTGATCTCTAGCCTTCCCAAGTTGCTTTCCACTCAAATCTTCTTTCCACCAAATCCAAATCTTGTGACAGAGAGTTGAGTGTTGGGGAGACTATCATTTGAAGAACAAGAGCAAGGAGTTCATCATCAACACACCATTTGTTACTTCTTGGAGAGTGGTGTCTCCTAGATTGGCTAGGTGTCACTTGGGAGCCTCCGACAAAGATTGTGGAGTTGAACCAAGGAGTTTGTAAGGGCAAGGAGATCGCCTACTTCGTGAAGATCTACCGCTAGTGAGGCAAGTCCTTCGTGGGCGATGGCCATGATGGGATAGACAAGGTTGCTTCTTCGTGGACCCTTCGTGGGTGGAGCCCTCCGTGGACTCGCGCAACCGTTACCCTTCGTGGGTTGAAGTCTCCATCAACGTGGATGTACGATAGCACCACCTATCGGAACCACGACAAAAACATCCGTGTCTCCAATTGCGTTTGAATTCTCCAAACCCTTCCCTTTACATTCTTGCAAGTTGCATGCTTTACTTTCCGCTGCTCATATACTCTTTGCATGCTTGCTTGAATTGTGTTAAGATTGCTTGACTTGTGCTAAGATAGCTAAAATCTGCCAAATACTAAAATTGGGAAAAGGATAGATTTTTAATTGGTCAAGTAGTCTAATCACCCCCCTCTAGACATACTTTCGATCCTACAAGTGGTATCAGAGCCTTGGTCTCCATTTGCTTTGATTTCCATAGCTTTTTGTGGTCATAGCCTTGGTTTCACAACCTAGGAGAGTATGGCGTCTAGCGATGGAAATTATCACCGTAGAGGTCCTTACTTTGATGGTACTAATTTTGCTAGTTGGAAGCATAAGATGAAAATGCATATTCTTGGACATAACAATGCCGTTTGGGCTATTGTGTGTGTTGGCTTGCAAGGAGAATTCTTTGATGGGAGAGAACCGAATCGTGAAGCTACCGCGAATGAGTTGAAGATGCTACAATACAATGCTCAAGCTTGTGATATCCTCTTCAACGGATTGTGCCCCGAAGAATTCAACAAAATCAGCCGTCTTGAGAATGCAAAGGAAATTTGGGATACTTTGATTGATATGCATGAAGGTACCGACTCCGTCAAGGAATCCAAGTTGGATGTGCTTCAAAGTCAACTTGACAAGTTCAAAATGAAGGATGGTGAAGGTGTCGCTGAAATGTACTCTAGGCTTTCTCTTATCACAAATGAGATTGCCGGCTTAGGAAGTGAAGAGATGACCGACAAATTCATCATCAAGAAGATCCTAAGAGCCTTGGATAGAAAATACGATACCGTATGCACATTGATCCAAATGATGCCAAATTACAAAGATCTCGAGCCAACAGAAGTCATTGGAAGAATTGTTGCTCATGAGATGTCACTCAAGGATAAGGAGGAGCTCCAGAACAAGTCAAGTGGTGCATACAAAGCCTCATGTGAAGCTCCCACATCATCAAGTCAGAAACAAACTTTCAATGAAGAATTGAGCCTAATGGTGAAGAACTTCAACAAGTTCTACAAGAATAGAAGCAAAGAGAGAAGTTCCAATTCAAGGTCTTACAATGATAAAAGATCTTCTAGTCGAGAGCGAAACTGCTACAATTGTGGAAGACCCGGACACTACTCCAATGAGTGTACGGCTCCCCACAAGAGAAGAGAAGATTCTCCGAAAAGAAGAAGTAGAAGAGAAGAATCACCATCAAGGGAGAGAAGGAGTAGGGATGATCGATATGAACGAAGACCCTCTCGGAGAAGCAAGGATTCGGAAAGGAAGGACAAGTTATCAAGGAGCTACACAAAATGAAGACATCAAGCTCATGTTGGTGAATGGGTATCCGGCTCCGACTCCGACAATGACTTCGAGAGAAGCTATCACTCGGACCCCGAATATACTCAAGATGAAGGTGTTGCCGGTCTAGCACTTGTGTCAACCAACCCCTATGACATATTTGATTCACCAAATGAAGGAATTGGAAGATGCTTCATGGCCAAAGGTCCAAAGGTATCACACCCCGAGTATGTTGATTTCAATAGTGATGAAGATGACTTGTTAGGTGATGATGATTTACTTGTTGACAACTATAGTGATGAATACTACGATGAAACATCAATTAATCATGCTAATCAAGATGAAACGAATGACAATGATAACGAGAAGATTGAGTCTCTAACTAAAGAACTAAACACTCTTAAGTTAGCTCATGAAACTATCTTGGGAGATCATCGAGAACTTTTAAGGACTCATGAGAAATTACGGTTTGAGAAGCTCAATCTTGAGCGAGAGCATGAGTTCTTAAAGGCAATCAATGATGATCTTTGCAAGAAAAGTTCTTCTTACATTGCCAAGCGTTTACTCTTATCCACTTACATGCCTCAAGTCAAGTCTAGTAACAAGAACAAGAAAGATTCTTCTAGTAGCAACAATAATCATGCTAAATCCAATATTGTTGCTTCTAGTAGTTCTCTTGATTCCACTAATGATTCTCTTAGCCAAGTTACACTTGAGCAAGAAAATAGCTTATTGAAGGGAATCATAGAGAAAGGTGTTTACAAGAGCCTTGTCGGGAGTAAGCAATTCGAGGAAATTGTACGCAAGCAAGGAAGGCACCGGAAGAATCAAGGTGTTGGTTTTGAACGAAAGTTCAATGCCAATGGAGTTGAGTGGGAAGAAGATAAATACCCCAAGATGAAGTTTGTTCCTCAACAAGAGAAGTATGATTCTACTTCTTTCAAAGGGACACAAGCTCAAGATGATCTTCCACCACAAGACCACAAGCAAAAAGGCAAGGACAAGCTTTAAGAGGAAATTGATGCATTTGAAGAAGCTCCTAAGGCCTTGGTCAAGTGGGTTCCCAAGACTACATCAAGTTCCACGTCATCAAGTACAACTACAACTCCGAGGATTCCCATCAAGATGGTGTGGATCCCGAAGAAGAAGAACTAGAGAGTTCTTGAGGGTGACTCCGCCAACATACTTCACTCTTATCATTTTGGCAAGAACAAGTGCAATCAACTTCCACATCTTGCACTAGTTCAAGGAGTCACAAACCCTCCTGTTGGTAAGACAAGGGACAAGGTAACCTAATGCTCTCATAGACATCATCTTGTGTGTGCATCACTCTATGTCTATGGATATCCTTGTTTGTTCCTTGTGGGACTAACCCGTGTAGGTATTGAAAGTGCAACTCACTCCAAAGGATAGCTCCAAACAATCTACATCAACTTAGAGCATCCACATCTTCAACACCTACATGAAGTCATCATGGACAAAACCCAAGGTTAGTTCATCCCTCTTAGGGGGGATCTCACATCTGGGGGGAGCTTTACTCTAAGAATTGAGCTAAAGCAACTCTAACGGTGTGAACACAACAACGCTTTATGTAAAAGTGGTAACCCCACTTGTTCTTAAACGATGAGTATGACCTATGATCAAATGTTCTCATTTGACTCCAAGTCAATATACTCATATATAGATGACCTAGTCATCGCCAATTGCTTGATAGATGCTAGAATTGTTTGTGCATGCCTTGTCACATATTTCATTTGTCATTTTATTGTGTGAGCATCTTGGTTGCATAATTTACTCATTCGAGGACATCAACTTGTTGTTTTATTGATTGGTTTCCTTTTCTTTTGGCCAAGTGGATGGACAAGAATGCCTAAGAACCTTCTCTAGCTATCTATGCTTTTCTCGTCTCAAACTCTATTCATGCTGCATCACAAAATTTGATGAAGTCAGATTCGAACCAATCTGTGTGAGGAGCACTCGGAGTCCCCGATTCGTCATAGACTTAAACTTCCAAAACTTCTTTGTGTGTTTCGGTCTGACCGATTCATCCATTTCGGTCATACCGAGATCACTAAGTCGATCTAGGTTTTCAATCTCGGTGCAACCGATTTGAACTTTTCGGTCACACCGAGTTGCAGTAACTGCTTGTAGTTATGCATCTCGGTGCCACCAAGTTGTTCCACTCGGTCACACCGACAGGGTCGGGCTATATATACCCACGGGCAAAATTTTGGAAATTTTCTCCGAACTCTTTCACCCGCGCTTAGCCCGCTCTGCCTCCAGGGTCTCCGGATCGTCCTCCTCGTCGCCAGCCGCCTCCTGTCGCTGGTCTTCGCAGCCGTCAACGGAATCATCCCCACCGTTGCCGCCGTAGCGAGTTCATCGCCGAACTAGGGTATGAACTCGATCACTATGCTATCCTTATCTGATTCCTAGCACATTGTGTTCGCCATGTATGTTGCCACGATTGAGATCATTCTATCCATCAAAAACACTCCGTAGTTTAGTCGTGAATTGAGAATTTAGGGTTAGGTTTCCGCCGAAACCATCTCGGACCCACCGAGTTGTGGAACTTGGTACCACCGATTCGGCTCAGGCCATTGCACACATGATTCTCGGTCTGACCGAGAATTGCAAATCGGTGTGACCGAGTTTAGGACTTTGTGAAACCCTAGCAGTCTCGGTGCCACCGAACTATGACTTGGTCTGACCGAGTTCACTAGTTTAGGTTCCAACAGCTGCTTCGGTATCACCGAGTTTACAAATCGGTTGATCCAAAATGCTTTCTGTGGAAAGTGAAACTAAGTTTTTGACTCATTCTTTTGCAAAACATCTGCATTTTGTGATGCTCATCCACTCTATCTCATCTATATCTATTCATAGGGTCTGCTGTCAGTGTTTGCAATATGTCTGATCAGAGTGACAGCCAGAACAAGTCAGAGGAGCAGGTTCACTTGAGTGAGGGCACTAGTCCCTCTAGCAGCTCTGATGAGGGTAGCAGGAGCACCCCAAACAACTTACCCAAAGCTGCCACCAGGGCCAGAAAGAAGAAAACTTCTGAATCTGAGGATGAAGGCTATGTGGCAGTTGAGGATGAGGCCACTTCCAAGAAGAAAGTGGTTAAAAAGGAATATAGTACTGCTGCTGCAACTAAGACAGGTTTGAAGACCAAGAGGCCATCAGGAAGACATCCAATGTCTAAAGCCAGAGCCTCTACTCAAGTACCTTTGGAATCTGAACCCAAAGAGGCTGCTGCAGAAGGGAAGAAGAGGAAAAAGAGGGTCAAAAAGACCACTGGCAGAGTGCTTGGGAGATCTTCAATCATGAGAGATTCTGAAGAGGATGCACCACCAGCACCCAAAGCTCAAAAGCTTATGGGAGATGCTATAAGGGCAGGGGTTGTTCCATCTAAGCCTAAGACTGCTGCTCCAGCTCCAAATCCAAAACCAAAGAGGAGCACCAGGAACATCCTGGCTGAGGAGAAGAACAAGGCCCAAGTGCCTGAAGCTGAAATGGAAGAAGAAGATGATGAGTCACATGTCTTGAGGAAGTTGAAGCCAAAAATTCTAGATCACAATGATGCTCATCCATTAGCTGAGAACATGAAGATAAGGAAGGACTCAGGATTGAGGCTATGGAGGGAGTCAGATCCATATGCCACCAGAAGGAGAACTGCTGTGGACTACAGGTTCCATACCAAAGAATAGCAGGATTTCTATGAGACAGTGTTGCTTGACAAGAAACCAATAGTATGTGACATGAGATGGGTTGACTGGGAGTACATCAAGGAAAATGAGGATCACTTCCCTGGTGTATATGACAGCTCAAGGCGTGTGGAGTCAATGAGTTTGTGGCTCAGAAGCTCACAAAGTGGAATGATGAGCTCATCATGCAGTTCTACTCCACAACTCATTTCTACCCAGATGGAAGGATTGTCTGTATGTCTGAAGGCACTACGTACCAGTCAACAGTTGCAGAATGGGCTCAGTTGATCAATGCCCAGAAGAACAAGAAGATGACTTGGATGTCTATGCCAAGAAGAAGAAGGATCACAACACCACGGCACACATGTACAAAGAGATCCCAGATGCTGCTGTTGAGACACACAAGTTTGGATTAGTACATTACCTTCTGTCAGGCTTGCCAACAATCAACTGGATCCTCAGGCACACTCTCTTGCCAAAGTCAGGTGATCACAAGATGATTAGAGGTCACTCCATGAACTTGCTGCACATTTTTGATGTTCCACAAAAGTTCAAGGTCATGAGTCTTATAGTTGAAACTATCAAGAGGACAGCTGCTGACCAAAAGAGGAGTTGTGGGTATGCCCCACAGATCCAGGAGTTGATTAACTCCAAGATGGGCACTGTCACATACTTGTTGGACAAGGAGCACATGCCTATCTATCCAGAATTTGAGGACAACCAAGTGGTTATGAATGAGGATGAACCATCTTCTGTGCACGTTCAAGCAAAGAGGGAGAAGGCAAAGGTTGAGAAAGCTGCAAGGATGCCAACCATGGAAGAGGCATCTAAGTATCTTCTGAAGAGCAAGCAAGATCAGCTTGGCTACTTGATTGCATCCACTCTAAGGATTGAGAAAGGGCTGGCCACCCTGACTCAAAACCAGGAGAGCCTGGAAAGGATCGTGGAGCAGAAGTTCTATGACATGGATGTGAAGGTAACTGAGATCCAGTCTGTTGTGGAGAAACTTCAGGATGATATACATGAGAAGAAGGGCAAGACAACCACTGATGCATTTGCCAGAGTGCCTAGAGCTCAGAGATCTCCCGCAGTGCCTGTCACAGACACCAGAGCCACTTCATCTGCACCAGCTACAGCTTCAGTGCCACCAGCTCCAGCACCTACTACATCAGCTCCATCCACATCGACTGAAGCCTTCGTTCTTGGAGTTATCTGGACACCACCACCTGAATACCAAGCCTGAGAGACGATTTAGTGCTATGCATTTTCTATGAAATTTTTGGTAACTTGTTGCCAAAGGGGGAGAAAAATGTATAGATCATAGGCTTCGAGAGAGAGCGTTGCTTTTTATTCTCTCTTGCTTTGGTGGTTGAACTTTATTTGCTTGATTGAGATACTTTCTGTCTGCGTGATACTTGGATGATCATGTGTGTTTGATCATATGCTACTTTAATGCTTGTTGGATGACATTATCATTTTATCCCTATATGATCATTCACTTTGCTTGGTGATGAGTGCATGTATTTAATTATTATCATTTTGAGCGCTCCACCAAGATGTATGTGACATGGAAGAGTAACCCATGAGCCTAACTCTCTGTGCATTTGCAGTCCAAAGCAAATCATAAACTATGCACAAATTTAGGGGGAGCTCTTGCTTTTCACATACTTCTCAAAGTGACAATGTTTTTCACTCTTATTATCATTCGTCGAAGCTTTGATCTATATGTTGTCATCAATTACCAAAAAGGGGGAGATTGAAAGTGCAACTATCCCTGGGTGGTTTTGGTAATTCCTAACAACATATAGCTCATTGAGCTAACATTATTCGAAGATTAATATTTCAGGAAAAACTCAATGAATGGCATGGCATGGATGAGGAAAGTGGACCCCTCAAAATACTAAGAACAAAAAGATTGGCTCAAGCTCAAAGCTCAAGACTCTACATTTTATATTTTAGTGATCCAAGATCACATTGAGTCTATAGGAAAAGCCAATACTATCAAGGAGGGATGAGGTGTTGCTTGATGAGGTTCTTGCTTCATAGTGCTTAGTGATATGCTCCAAAACCCTCAACTACCTTCCCACATCCACATATGACCTAAACCAAAAGTCAAACTCGGCCCCACCGATTCTTTCTATCCGGCGCCACTGAGTTCAGATGTCATAGCCACTGCCACAACCCTAGGCAAATCGGTCTCACCGATAGGGATTTCGGTCACACCGAGATGGGGTTGTAATCTCTCTGTTTCCCTTCGTAACGTTTCGGTCCTACCGAGATGAGCGATCGGTCCCACCGAGATTGCAATGTAAACTCTCTGTTTCTATTTTCTAACATTTCGGTCCCACCGAAATGAGCAAATCGGTCCCACCGAGTTTACCTGACCAACTCTCTGGTTAGCTTATTACCAAAATCGGTCCCACCGAGTTTGTGTAATCGGTCACACCGAGATCACGTTATGACCTAACCCTAACCATATCGGTCCTACCGAGTTGCATCTCAGTCCCACTGAAAATCCTAACGGTCGCTAGATTTGCTAAATCGGTCCGACCGAGTTTCTCAATTCGGTCTCACCTATATTGGTAAATTGTGTGTAATGGTTAGTTTTTGTGTGGAGGCTATATATACCCCTCCACCCACTCTTCATTCATGGAGAGAGCCATCAGAACATACCTACACTTCCAATACATATTTTCTATGAGAGAACCACCTACTCATGTGTTGAGGCCAAGATATTCCATTCATACCATATGAATCTTGATCTCTAGCCTTCCCAAGTTGCTTTCCACTCAAATATTCTTTCCACCAAATCCAAATCCTGTGAGAGAGAGTTTTGTGTTAGGGAGACTATCATTTGAAGCACAAGAGCAAGGAGTTCATCATCAACACACCATTTGTTACTTCTTGGAGAGTGGTGTCTCCTAGATTGGCTAGGTGTCACTTGGGAGCCTCCGACAAAGATTGTGGAGTTGAACCAAGGAGTTTGTAAGGTCAAGGAGAGCGCCAACTTCGTGAAGATCTACCGCTAGTGAGGCAAGTCCTTCGTGGGCGATGGCCATGATGGGATAGACAAGGTTGCTTCTTCGTGGACCCTTCGTGGGTGGAGCCCTCCGTGGACTCGCGCCACCATTACCCTTCGTCGGTTGAAGTCTCCGTCAACGTGGATGTACGATAGGACCACCTATCGGAACCACGACAAAAACATCCGTGTCTCCAATTGCGTTTGAATTATCCAAACCCTTCCCTTTACATTCTTTCAAGTTGCATGCTTTACTTTCCACTGCTCATATACTCTTTTCATGCTTGCTTGAATTGTGTTAAGATTGCTTGACTTGTGCTAAGATAGCTAAAATCTACCAAAGACTAAAATTGGGAAAAGGATAGATTTTTAATTGGTCAAGTAGTCTAATCACCCCCCTCTAGACATACTTTCGATCCTACATCCACGCACCCGGCTTCTGTCTCTGCCTGCATGGCACTGCCGCAGGCATGGGAGGCGCGCCCACAAACATGGGAGGCGTGGTACGACGCGGCAGCGATGACGCCCGTACCGGTGTGCTCGCCGCCGTGCCGGAGTGGAGCAACTCGCCACTCCTCATAGAGCTGAACTGGAGCGGCGAGTTGCTGAACCACGCGCCTGCTTGGGGCGGCAACTGGCTCCGTCGGGCCAAGCAAGGTTGGTGAAACACCGAGTGGCCTCGCCTGTATCCGGAGGGCTCGGTGGGCCACCCAGCCGGGTAATATGCCAGAGAACGGCTCCTCGGAAGCCATCGGAAGAGTGGAGAAAATGGTGAAGGCGAAGATTGGGGAGCGGCGGAGGGGTGCGATTCTTGCCCGCTGTCTGTCTGGTCTCGTGTAAATAGAGGGCGGACGGTAGGAGCTTGGCCGGTGTCTGGCCTCGTTTAAACTGAGGGCGGACGGGAGGAGCTCGGCCAGTGTTGCGTTTAATTCCGGCCCGCTCATGAACGGACGTGTGGCCGGAGTAGGTTTCTCGGTTTGCATGTGGGTTTAACGGAGGGGTTTGATGGAGGCGAGGAGGCGTGTTCAGCCGGGCGTGCAGCGGGCGGCGCGGTACTATTCGATTTGATAACGGGCGGCGTAGTTCCCGATACGGCTTTAATGCAGACAAGCGAGGGAGTAGTGGTTCCCGAAATGTTGAACAGCCAATGCATCCTCCTTCAATTAATGCATGAGGGAAGTAATGGGAGGAGGACCGGGAAAAGAGGCTGCACGATGTGAATGCAACGCAGTTTGCCCTCATATAAAGGCGCCCCTCCATTCCAATGCATCTCCACATCTTACGCACCTAAGCATTTGCCTAAGCACCTACACTAAGTGCAAAAGAGCTCACTCCAGACCCATGGCGGCGATGCGCGCGAGCGGCCAGCGGCTGTGCCAGATGGTCCACGACATCGACCTGCGGCATAGCGCCGAGGATCGTCTCCAGACGGTGTTGGAGATCGACTGGTGGATGGCCGCCATCGACGCCAACTAAGACTCTCATTTGGACCAGATGATCGTTGCCACCACCAACAAGTTCACCGTCCTCAAGGAGCTCGCGGACGACATCGCCATACTCCTCCAGCCCGCGTGCCCGGGCTCCTCATTGCCTTCCACCCTAATCGGCCTCCATGGTCGGAACCTATTTCAAGCACTGGTGGCCCTACGACTGCCCGCCGATGCCAGGAAGAATGTCCACCTAGAGGTCGCGCTCGCCGCGAGGCGCCTCGCCCTGCAAGAATTCGTCGACCTACACTTCCACATGTACGAGCAAATCGTGTACATAGGTATCTACAAGGCCAGTGAGGACGCTACGGCGTTGGCCTTCCTCAATCGGCTGGAAGCCTTGGATGCCTTTACTGAGAAGCACCTCGACCTCGCCACAAAAGCCGTCGCTCCTTAGCCGCCATTCGGTGGCCCGACGCACTAAGTTGAGGAGGAGGAGGTCGTACGTTGAAGGATGCATCTTTGTTCTTGCCTTCTGTAACCACCACTATGATCGCATCATCATCGTGGCCTTAATTCTTATTGCGGTGTTGCATTCTTGTTCCAGTCAATATCGACATGTGCGATCCCTTTGCTTAATTATATGCATCACTGTAACTAGTACTCCATCCGTCAATTTATAAGTTGTGGTTACCTTTTCCATCAACTTCGTGTAACGCGCGGGCATCTTGCTAGAAACACTAGAACATGTCGGACCACATGTGACCAAACCGACGATTCGCCAACCTAGCTACTACGTACCCTGCTTATCTGGTGGAAATAGCCCCGCCCTAGTGTTTCCAATCGTTATTTTGATCTATCGATCGTGCCAAGGAGCAGAACCAAAATGTTACAATTTATACATCTTTCTCTACTCCTACTCCTATAAAAGACTCAGTTGGTGATGGTGGCATGTCTGCCATCCGTCATTTCTGACCATTAGATCTGCATCGAACAGCTGTGAGGTAAGTTGTGGCATTTTTGCAACAATAGCCCACTTCTCTGCTCCAATTTACAGAAAACCCCTTACTATCTTGAAAGCAACCACATCCCTCCCTCACCTCATCAAAATAGCCTGAGAAATATATACTCCTATAAAAGACTCAGTTGGTGATGGTGGTGTGTCTGCCATCCGTCGTTTCTGACCATTAGATCTGCATCTAATGGCTGTGAGGTAAGTTGTGGCATTTTTGCAACAATAGCCCACTTCTCTGCTCCAATTTGCAGAAAAACCCTTATTAACTTGAAAGCAACCACATCCCTCCCTCACCTCATCAAAACAGCCTGAGAAATATATTTTGAGTGAAAAGTACTCCCTCCATTCCTAAATATTTGTATTTCTAGAGATTTCAATAAGTGACTACATACGGAGCAAAATAAGTGAATCTACACTTCAAAATATGTCTATATAATCCGTATGTGATAGTCCATTTGAAATCTCTAAAAAGTCAAATATTTAGGAATGGAGGGAGTAATATATTAGGAGTATATCAAAACAAGAGTGATTTCTTTCAAGTTTGTGAACAAGTACTACTATTCTACTACTTTGGATCCGTCGCAACGCACGGGCACATTGCTAGTAAAAGGAGAAGGCCTGCCGCGTTCGCGTCGCACTCCCCCCCCCACACGCACGGGAATCGGGAGTACTCCACGACCCGTCCGGCACGGCACATAGCTTAGGGAAGGCGTGTTGCCTAGCATTTTCACTTTCATGTGGGACCGCCATTGAGCAAACCGACTATTGGCAAGCCGCACCCCGCCCGCCGCCGGGTTGGAAAACAGAAACGGGGGGAAGATCTAGTTGTAGCATGGAAGCCAAGAAATTTGGTGTCAGATGGGGCTCGTTGATAGAGTAGGAGCATTCCGTACTACTCTGCTCCTACTAGTACCAAGTTTGTATTATACAACTAGTACTACCACTATACAACTGTAGCACGGCACAACATTGTAGGAACAAAAAATGGGAAGATCTTGTTTTGGGTGATTTATCTTTTTTTCTGTCAACGTAGTATGAATAATATGATGTGGGGGGCACCCATGAAGCTTATGTGGCTTGGTTGCATGTCTACAAAAGGTTAGAGAAAAATAAATAGTTAATGTGTTTAGAGTGCACTCCACTAAACAGATATACTTTGGATCCATTGCAACGGGCCGACAAATCTATATCTATACCCCCTATATAGTGTGTGAATAACTTTGAAAGTTGGTCATTGGATGAAGCCAATCCGACGGTACAAAGATGGCAAATCCGAGCACTTCTGGCCATTGGATATCATCTACATTCCACCAGATTCTGCCACATGTAGAATCTAGAAGACTCCATGGTTGAACTTCATTCATGACTAACTTTGCCACGACTAAGCTTAGGCAAAGTGTGTCTGAAACAAAAAATGTGGCTAACAAAATGGCCACCACAAGTGTGGCAAGATTTGGCAAGAAGTTGAGTCTATGACATGTGGACCATGTAGCTAGAAAAGTGTGGCAAGCCACAAGTGTAGCAATGAACCAAACACATGCCTGGTGTGTTTGGTAGGGTGTATGAAGGGTGCATGATCGCAAGAGTTCCCTTCTCGACCCAATTTTGGGTGTTTGGTAGAGTGTATGAAGGGTGCATGAGTCCACACTAGATTAGCACAAATACACTAGAAGATGCATGAAGAGAGCATACATGAAGAGGGGTGTTGAGTTGAGCATGCATGAAGAGGGAACAACTATGCTGAGACGAGAACGCAACCAAACACACTTGTGGCACGCCTAAGCTTAGGCGTGGAAACCTTAGGCTGCAAACCAAACCATAACTTTGAAAGTTGGTCGTTGGATGAAGCCAATCCGACGGTACAAAGATGGCAAATCCGAGCACTACTGGCCGTTGGATATCATCTACATTCCACCAGATTCTGCCACATGTAGAATCTAGAAGACTCCATGGTTGAACTTCATTCATGACTAACTTTGCCATAACTAAGCTTAGGCAAAGTGTGTCTGCCACAAAAAATGTGGCTAACAAAATGGCCACCACAAGTGTGGCAAGATTTGGCAAGAAGTTGAGTCTATGACATGTGGACCATGTAGCTAGAAAAGTGTGGCAAGCCACAAGTGTAGCAATGAACCAAACACATGCCGGCACGCCTAAGCTTAGGCATGGCAACTATGGGAGTCCTGGATTAGGGGGTCTCCGGACAGCCGGACTATATCCATTGACCGGACCGTTAGACTATGAAGATACAAGATTGAAGACTTCGTCTCGTGTCCGGATGGGACTCTACTTGGCGTGGAAGGCAAGCTAGGCAATACGGATATGTGTATCTCCTCCTTTGTAACCGACCTTGTGTAACCCTAACCTCTCCGGTGTCTATATAAACCGTAGGGTTTTAGTCCGTAGGACAACATACAATCATACCATAGGCTAGCTTCTAGGGTTTAGCCTCTCTGATCTCGTGGTAGATCTACTCTTGTACTACCTATATCATCAATATTAATCAAGCAGGACGTAGGGTTTTACCTCCATCAAGAGGGCCCGAACCTGGGTAAAACATTGTGTCCCCTGCCTCCTGTTACCATCTGCCTTAGACGCACAGTTCGGGACCCCCTACCCAAGATCCGCCGGTTTTGACACCGACATTGGTGCTTTCATTGAGAGTTCCTCTGTGTCGTCCCCGTTAGGCTTGATGGCTCCTACTATCATCGATAGCGATGCAGTCCAGGGTGAGACTTTTCTCCCCGGACAGATATTTGTGTTCGGCAGCTTTGCACTGCGGGCCAATTCGCTTGGCCATCTGGAGCAGATTGAAAGTTACGCCCCTGGCCACCAGGTCAGGTTTGGAAGCTTAAACTACACGGCCGATATCCGCGGAGAATTGATCTTCAACGGATTCGAGCCTGTGCCTTGTGCGTCACGCGGTCACAATGAGTATGATTTAGCTCTACCATCGGACAGTGTTAAGATCGCACCGGCAGCTGCTCCGACCCTTAATTCGGAGCCAGTTGCGCCTTCCGCGGACGGGTGGATGGACCCCACCACGGAGGACTTACCCTTAGCGGCGATCGAGCCGAACATCAACCTTACCTTGCACGAGAGCCGTGTTGTTAAACTGCCGGATACTTCTCCGGCCACGGACTCCGAACCGCCTGTGCCCGTTCCGATTGAATCCGGTTGGGTGCCAATCATGGAGTTTACCTCCGCGGATATCTTTCAGCACTCGCCCTTTGGCGATATACTGAATTCATTAAAGTCTCTCTCCTTGTCAGGAGAATCCTGGCCGAACTATGCCCGGCAGGATTGGGATGCGGATGACGAAGAAATTTTCCGCCCACCCACCACTCACTTAATAGCCACTTTTGATGACTTAACCGACATGCTCGATTCCGACTCCGAAGACGTCGATGGTATGGACGACGATGCAGGAGACGAACAAGAACCACTGCCCACAGGGCACTGGACGCCCACTTCACCACATGACGTATACATGGTGGACACACCAAAAGAAAACGACGACGAGGAATGGAAGGACGCTACGAAGGGTTGTTCCCTCGAAAAGCAGTCAAATCGGCGGCGTAAGCGCTGCCCCAAATCCCGCCTCGGTAGAAACAACGATCATGCAAACCCAGCGTTAGAGCAGGGGGATCCATTGTTGGACCACGGCAACATGGAGAATCAAGCCGAACAACCCGACTCTGTCAAAGATCATAGTCCAGATGACGTCACACCGGACAGACACCCGGAGCAACAGAATGCCCATCAAAGGCTTTGTTGCCACCGCGAGGAGTCTAAAAAAGCAGAAGCAAAGGCTCAAGGCTGCGCAAGACACACTCCAAATCAGATGGAGCAAAGTACTCGACACAGCAGCGAAGTACGGCGGTAATCGCCCCACCAAGAGCTACCCGAAGCGGAAGTTGCTACCTGAATTTGATGAGGAGGCCTTAGATCCCCCACAACCAAAAATCAAAACAGCCATCTGGCCGGATAGGCGACCTCACGGCCAACATAGAGCGGCAAACAACGTCGCACATAAGCCAATACGCGATCCACGCGAGGACTCGCATCAAAAGGATGGTGCAACCAGATCCATCTATGGACCACGTAAGCGCGCTCCAGCATACAACGCAACACAACAAACATCCGAAGAACGCGGTACACCCGGATATAGGGGTGCCACACACCCCCTATGTTTCACCGATGAGGTGCTGGATCATGAATTTCCAGAGAGATTCAAACCCGTAAATATAGAGGCATACGACAGAACAACAGACCCTGGTGTCTGGATTGAGGATTATATCCTCCATATCCATATGGCTCGAGGAGATGACCTCCACGCCATTAAGTATTTACCCCTCAAACTCAAAGGGCCAGCTCGGCACTGGCTTAAGAGCCTCCCCGAAAGTTCCATTGGAAGCTGGGAAGAGCTCGAAGATGCTTTTCGGGCAAATTTTCAGGGGACTTACGTCCGACCTCCGGACGCGGACGATTTGAGTCATATAACTCAACAGCCTGGAGACTCAGCCCGAAAGCTTTGGAACAAGTTTCTTACTAAAAAGAACCAAATAGTCGACTGTCCAGACGCCGAAGCCTTGGCAGCTTTTAAGCATAGCGTCCGTGACGAATGGCTTGCCAGACACCTCGGCCAAGAAAAGCCGAGAACAATGGCATCATTAACAAGCCTCATGACCCGCTTTTGCGCGGGTGAGGATAGCTGGCTAGCCAGATGCAGCATCAGCGACCCCAGTACATCCGAAGTTAGAGATGGAAATGGGAAATCACGGCGCAACAACAATAACAAACGCCGGAATAAAAAAGACATCACGAAGAGCACGACAGTAAACGCCGGATTTAGAAACTCTCGGCCAACTCAGCAAAAGCCGCCCTCTAAAGGCGCCAAAGACAAACTGTCCGGCCTAAACAGAATTCGACCAAGTATGTCAGATCCATAGCACCCCTGGTAAACCCGCTAATCATACCCACAGAGAATGTTGGGTCTTCAAGAAGTCCGGCAAGCTCAATGCCGTACACAAGGGGGAGAATACACCAAGCGAAGACGAGGATGAGCCTCTCAAGCAAGACACTGGGGAACAAAAGAAATTCCCACCAGAAGTCAAAACAGTAAACGTGTTACACGTGATCAAGGGGAGAAACAAAGCGGCACTCCCAGAAAAATATGCCCAATGGCCTATCACCGCAGAGTCCTGCCACTGGTCGTCTCAACCGATCACTTTCGACCATCGTGATTACTCAGCAAGTATCTGGCGTGCAGGATGGTCTGCCTTGGTATTAGACCCAATAATTGACGGATACCACTTTACACGAGTCCCGATGGATGGTGGCATCAGTCTAAACCTGATATACTAGGATACAATCCGCGAAATGGGGATAGACCCAACGAAAATTTGCCATAGCAACACTACCTTTAAAGGAGTAACGCCTCGCCCAGGGGCTCACTGCACGGGCTCCCTGCTACTAGAGGTTATATTCGGCTTCCGCGATAACTTCCTTAGCGAATATTTAACCTTCCACATTGCTCCGTTCCAAAGTGGCTATCAAGCACTACTTGGATGCGAAGCTTTCGCTCGCTTTAATGCAATACCGCATTACGCTTCCCTCACACTCAAGATGCCCGGTCCACGTGGCATCATTACAGTGAGTGGAAATATTGAGAGATCTTTGCGCGCCGAAGAGAATGCGACTGCCTTGGCAGCCGCACACTAAAAACGGCCTCACCAACTAAAGCATTTGATAGGTCGTCAAGACAACGGACACGGTTAGACGAGTCTGGCGCAGCTATATGTAATTCATACCGGATTGATGGCCACACCCCTATTACAAATACAAGGGGCTCAACGCGCGCAGACAAGTGGCAATTTTTACTCATCTTTAATTATACATGGTTTCTTTAAAAACTACATTTTTGCACGACAACTTTTCACCTAAGTTCCTCTCTTTTACAGATGACCATCGTGCTACACCCGTCCAGGATACGACACAACGGAGAGACAGGCGCAGACGTGCAGCAGGGACCCGCTCCAAGGATTCTTTTTAGATTAAGACCCTGCGTAAACCTTTTTTACTGTCTCTTGTTGATACACATCCCTCGGATTCTCAGTAAAATTGAGAAGGATGCTGACGTCTTGGCATGTGGCCACGTCATAATAACGCCCGTACCTGTACACAAGGGGCTTCTTACAAAGGGCACTATTTAGGCCCGGTTTATACCATAAAGACCGAATACCTTAGGGAGTGTTCGGCGTCGCGAGTTTGGCCTTATATGCATCAGCTCCGAATCATGTCTTTGGTCAAATGTTGGGTTTTCCCGGCTCCTGTGTTTTGGTGCCTTACATTCCGTTCTATCGGCTAAGGCAGCACCAGGAGAACTACTGCGATTGTGCTCTGGTTCGTCCGGACGAGCACCTCAGTAGAGAAAGCCGAAAACTGACTGTCATGATATAGCGCGAGACTGGTCAACCACTCGATGACCTATCGGAATGTTAGAATTCCTCCGCTTTAATGAAGGGCCGTTTCCCGGCCAGGCATATACGCACCCCGAGTTCGGGAGAGTGCGGAGCCACCAGGGGCTATATAGTATCCCCACCGTCAAACTCCTATGGCTAAGTGAAAGTGTTAAAGCATCATAGTCCGGTTGCCTCGTTCGCTGCGCTATCACCTCCTTAATAGGACCAAGACGTTGGGTTAAGTGTGAACACACGTTTTCTGCGAGCACCTCCGCATTATATGCGTGGGGGTTGAAGCCGACGACTGCAATCTTTCAGGTTATATACATATATACATAAACAGCCACACATGAGGCATCATATTACTTTCCGGCAAAAGTACAAATACAACCTTACTACATTTCATAAAAACATTGTGTTGACAATGGGAATACATGTCACTCAAACATAATATTCTTCGAGCACTGGGCCTATATCAAACGAGCACCCTCAAGAACCTCTTCAAAATAGTGCTCGGCAGCTACTCGGCCTATGGCCGAACCTTGCGCCGCAACAGTGGTAGCATCCATCTCCGCCCAGTATGCCTTGACACGGCCAAAGGCCATCTGTGAGCCTTCTATGCACGCCGACCTCTTCATCGCATTGATGCGCGGCACCGCACCAAGGAACAGCTGCACTAAGCTGAAATAGCTGTTCGGCTTCGGCTTCTCCGGCCACAAATGATCTATGATGGACCTCATGGCAAGTCCGGACAACCTATTAAGTTCGGCCCATTCGGCTAGCTAATCAGTCAAGGGAAGCGAACGCTCTGGAACATTAAATTGCGACCAGAACAGCTTGTCCACTTCACGATCTGTCTGATCTCGGAAGTATTCGACCACATCGATAGTGCTTGCCGCCAAGTCCATATATGCATCTGCCCAACTCCACAGCCGATCTAGAGGGGCATACCGTGGATCTCCGAACTTCCTTTGCAGCAGAAAGGGCTTCCCAGCCGCAATATCCCCGGCTTCGTGCAGCTCCTCCTTCTTCGCCCTCATAGCAGAGCGAGTGTCTTTGGTCGCCATCATGGCCTTTTCAAGGTCCGTTGCCTTCACTCGGTTCTCTTCTTCAAGGAACTGGCAACGGTCGGCAGTGTCTTTTAATTCTAGGGCCATCTTGGCCATCTTCTCTTTGCTTTCGCAATGCGCAGCTTTCTCGGCTCTTAACTCTTCGGCCGCCTTCAAAGCAGCCACATTACTAGCTCTTGCTTGTTCCTTGGCTCGGGCAAGTTCCGCCCGAAGGGTCTCCACGGTGGCAGCTCCGTCTGCAGTCACAACATATTAAAGATACTGGCATCATGCTGCTCTTATTATGCGACATTCACCAGAAAACATTACTTACCCTGTGACTCATTAAGCCGCTTGTTAACAAGCTCGATGTCAGCGTCTGCCGCATCCAGTTGCCGCTTTAGTTCGGCAAACTCATTAGTCCGGCTAGCCACCGGAGCTTCCACCACCTGCACATAAAGGCAGTCTGGTTATTACCTGGGACTATGATCCTCTGTTCGCCGACGTTCTCGATGACAACGAGAGTCTCAGGGGCTACTATCTACACAGGGCACACCTAACATGCGCGGTACTATCAAGAAGTATATCATTTCACGTACCTCAAAGCCCGTCAGTAGACTCATAAAGGCTTCATGTAATCCGCTTTCGGCGGAGGAAATTCTTTCCATCAGCATACCCATCAATGTACGGTGTTCTTCTGAGATGGCCGCTCGCTCCAACAGCTCCCTCAGAACGTCCGACCGCATACCAGACGGTGCCGGACTCTTTTGTTTGCTCTCTTCGAGAGCCGGACGCTGGGGACTTCGGGTGACTATGGGATTATCTTCTGTCCTGACCGGATCCCGAGAGGCCCTCCGTGACGACACTTCGAGGTCGCCCGCTTCTTGAGCGGGGGAGTCCGGGGGAGGCGTTTCGCTCTGCATCATCTCTGGAAGAAGATCCCCTGAAGACGAGCTCAGCTGAGAAGGGCTAAGATCCGAACTGCAAGATATATGCTTCGGTTATTTTCCTCAGAGGAAAGGTAGTATACCTTCACTATTAAAGTTTTTTTTGATCACCTACGGCTCGTTGGAGGGCTGATCCCCGCGTGGACTGTGTGCGACAAGAGCACCCCCCGAGGCAGGACCCTCTGTTGGAGACTTCTTCTCCTGTTTGGAAGCCTCGGTTTCCGGATCCTCAGTGGCAATCCTCTTCCTCCCCCGTAGTGAGAGAAGGTCAGAATCTTCTCCTTGGTTATCCTCCCTTATGGAGGCGCTCATTCCCTCGGTTGGAACTGGCAGCGACGGGGGCCCGCTTTCGCCCATATTATTCCCCCATGTATCTTCCTTCGAGGGCTCCGGGCAAGGTGCGAGCTCGAGCATCTTTTCCAGTACGGGATTTTCCAAACCCTCAGGGAGGGGGGCCGAACACCGAATCATCTTCGCCTTTGTTAGCCAGTCCTTGTCAAAGGGCGATTTCTCAGGAATGACGTCATGGTAAATAAAAGACGATGTGTTCGGCTAGAGGATTACTTACTTGTTCGGCGGCGCGGTTGCTACTCAGGCCCACGTCCTCGGTAGTGTCCGGATACTCTGTTTGAGGTCCGAAGAATGACTTGTACATCTCCTCGTGCGTCAGGCCGAGGAAACTTTGAATAGCGCGCGGTCCTTCTGGGTTGAACTCCCACAAGCGAAGGGGCCGGCGTTTGCAAGGCTGGACTCGACGAACTAGCATGATTTGCATTACCATAACCAAATTAAAATCTCTCTCGAAGAGATCTTGAATGCGGCTTTGCAGTATAGGCACGTCCTTGGCTGGACCCCAGCTCAGCCCTCTGCTAATCCATGACATCAGTTGTGGTGGGGGGCCCGAGCGGAAAGCGGGGGGAGCCACCCACTTGGCACTTCTGGGAGCTGTGATGTAAAACCAATCCCGTTGCCATAATCCAGACACCTATGGAAAGGAACCTTTTGGCCACGGAGCTCCCGCAATCTTGCTTATTAATGCTCCTCCGCACGCTGCGTGCTGTCCCTCGATTGTCTTTGACTTCACATAAAAGGTCTTGAGCCACAGGCCGAAGTGAGGGGTAATGCGGAGGAAGGCCTCACACACGACAATAAATGCCGAGATGTGAAGAAAGGAGTCCGGGGCTGTTAGAACATCAAACATCAAACCCCTTACGAAGGGATCCAGGGCGAGGCCTAGACCTCAGAGGAAGTGGGAGATGAACATGACGTCTTCGTTGGTTTCAGGAGTAGGGACGACCTGCCCTCGGGCAGGCAGCCGATGCAAAACCTTGGCGGTCAGGTATCTGGCCTCCCTTAACTTCTTGATATCTTCTTCCATAACGGAGGAGGGCATCCATCGGCCTTGAAGGCTGGATCCGGACATGATTGAAGATCCGGAGCACCTGACCTGGGCGTTGGGTGTTAGAACTTGAGGCGGGTGAAGGATTCGATTGAGCACGGGAGGGAAAAAAGTGAAAGCCTTGGCCCTTTATAAAGAGGGTGAATACCAAGCGTCCTCTCCATGGCCGTTTGGGGCTTGCCTATAATCTAGGAGTCCTAGACGCGGTTGGGTTACCCACACCTGTATTGATGAGAATCCCGTGATAAGGGGACGCGATCTTTGCTTTGACGAGACGTGTCAAAAAACTTCCTTGCGTTATTTGCGGGGCTAGTTAAAAGAAATGGTTCGAATAATCACCGGGCCATGACATAATGTCGTGTTGCCAAAACAAGTCAGCAAATTGGATTTGTGGAAATATTATTCTCTCTACGGTGGTATGTGGAACTTATTTTGCAGGGTCGGACACTATCCTTATATTCAAATTCTTTCGTGGTGTATTCGGAGGAAGAACCCGCCTTGCAATGCCGAAGACAATACTGCGCGCCGGACTCATCGTCATTGAAAGCCTGGTTCAGGGGCTACCGTGGGAGTCCTGGATTAGGGGGTCTCTGGACAGCCGTACTATATCCATTGGCCGGACCGTTAGACTATGAAGATACAAGATTGAAGACTTCGTCTCGTGTCCGGATGGGACTCTACTTGGCGTGGAAGGCAAGCTAGGCAATACGGATATGTGTATCTCCTCCTTTGTAGGCGACCTTGTGTAACCCTAACCTCTCCGGTGTCTATATAAACTGGAGGGTTTTAGTCTGTAGGACAACATACAATCATACCATAGGCTAGCTTCTAGGGTTTAGCCTCTCTGATCTCTTGGTAGATCTACTCTTGTACTACCTATATCATCAATATTAATCAAGCAGGACGTAGGGTTTTACCTCCATCAAGAGGGCCCGAACCTGGGTAAAACATTGTGTCCCCTGCCTCCTGTTACCATCCACCTTAGACGCATAGTTCGGAACCCCCTACCCGAGATCCGCCGGTTTTGACACCGACATCAACCTTAGGCTGCAAACCAAACCATAACTTTGAAAGTTGGTCGCTGGATGAAGCCAATCCGACAGTACAAAGATGGCAAATCCGAGCACTACTGGCCATTGGATATCATCTACATTCCACCAGATTTTGCCACATGTAGAATCTAGAAGACTCCACATGTAGAAGCATAATGCACAAACCACCAGAATCTCATGCGTGCAATGCACATGTACCTTACTAGTAGTTGGTAGTAGTAAGAAACAAATTCCGGGTTTGGCACGAGCTCGTACTGCGGGAGCACCACAAGGCCTGCCGCAGGAGTTACATTTCCCTCTTGGGGCCCACGAGACCGAACTTCAGTGGCTTGGTGCCCAACCTATGAGTCAATGACATGCGGACCTTAAATGCGGCTGGCCCACATGTCATTCTCATGGTGGTGGTGTGGTTCGCGACTCACTCGTTCGAGATGAACCGGCTGGTGGTGTCGTGGCCGTGGTGAGGGTGCCACAGCTGGCCGCCGGGGCATTACGAGGCGTAGATGGCCACACCGGCGGGTACTACCTATAGTACAGAAGTACTCCAGCTGAGGATTGATGCCCGGGACGACATGTGTCACAGCCGCTGGATGAAAATTCGATTGTGCGGGACGTGTGGTGTCATGGGTTCGTGCGTCGTTGTGGGAATCGCATGTGGCTGTGGTAGAAACTTGATGCTCGCCGCATTTAAGGTGGCCCACATGTCATGTACATAAAGGCAGAGGGGCGGTGCGGCCGAGAGGGGTGAGGTGCATGTCAGGGGACGTGGTGTCGTGGGTTGGAGCGGCGTCGTGGGAATTGCGAGTGGCAGTGGATGAAACATGATGGTCGCCGTAGTTGAACTTCCATGGACAAGTTGTCATGTCTACAGACACATGCATTGCATACCGATCACTAGAAGGAGTAGTAGAGAAAGCTAGGTGGATAAATAGTTCCTTATAGTCAAGCAGACCCACGCTACTACTTGTTCCAAAGACATGCACACCATCGAAAAAGTCTATCTATATCAATATACATAGAGAGGGAATGTTTTTTTACAAGAGAGGAAATAGTTCATCCATCCATAATGCCCTGCTGCTGGTGCAGCATCTTCATCATCATCATCATCTTCTTCATCTTCTTCTTCTTCTTCTTCTTCTTCTTCTTCTTCTTCTTCTTCTTCTTCTTGTTCTTCTGTGGGAGACGGCTTCGCAACAAGCTCTCTATACCTTGCAGCTATCTCAAAACTCACACGGGCATCGAGGGCAGCATATTTTATCCGCTCGTACGTCAAGGGATAATTCTCACATCCAGACGACCTTAATGCCATCATCTCATCACCCTTCTGAAGATTTGTTCCTAGCACAAAATTTGCTACGTCGAATAGGGATGGTGTCGGTTTATCACAATCTTCTACAGGAATTTTTATTCTGGTTTGTAGGTCAGCGATGCTCTTCAAATCAAGGTTGTACGGCTCCAACTTCTATTTGTCCCCTGCGATGGCTGCCCCACAGAAGTATATGTCCTCCCAAGACAAGAAATCATGAAGCTTACCTGGTATGAGGGCGTGTGTATGATGTGGTACAACAAAACATCATCTTCGAGGCACAGTTGAAGGACAGCGGCGCGTTGGATCTTCCCAGTGGCACGCTCCGTGTACTCTGTGTCGAGACCGATGACATTCATCTCCACCTTTTGGAGGGAGTTGGATACGTTGTTGATCCACTTCCGAAAAACCCTTGGGTGGTCGGTGACTGTGGCAACTATGCTCAACGAGCCTTCGACGAGGACATGTTGGACGCTAAAAACCTGCATCTCGATCTCTTTGGCCATTTGGAACCGCTAGACCGGAGGGCTTTGGTTTGGAGAAAGGATTAGATGGCTAATCTAACTGAAGAAAATGATTATTTATAGGGGCTTCGGAATTACTCCAGGAGGATGTGAAGAGGTTAAAGCAATGTGAATGCAGTGTGGTTTGGATGCAAATGAAGATCAAGGAGTAGTGAAAAAGCTGAGGAAAATCGGTTCCCGATGGAGAAGTAAATGGGAGAAGTTATGCGCATGCATGAGGAGAGGTGTGGTGGTTTGACTCCTGCATGCAATGGATTGGACGGGCTCTTCGGTTGCCTTTTCTCTCTCCCACGTGCACAGAGTGGCCCACTTGCATGCTGTAGTTTATTGGCTGGAGTCGGGCTACAACTGCTCATGCGTACGCTAATTAATGTTGTGACTGCGGGGCATGGAGGGGAATGGGCGCATGCAAAAGGGTATATACGCAGACTAATTAGAATAGCCATAGTTGGAGTAATTTCAGCAGTAACATCGAGTCCAACTCAGCAAATTTGCTTATGTGGCAATGAGTTAATGAAGAGAGAGGTAGTTGTAGTAACTTAGCTAGTTACTCTAACATCACATGTTCCAGTGCAATATGAGTCTATAACCTAATAAATTAATCTTTGCACGTTATCACACTTAAGTTACTACCCACTATGAAGTTAGTAACATAGTCTAGAAATATGTGTATGTTACTAGTGTATGTTACTATCCATTGTGGCTAGTCTTAGAGAAATACTGAAAAAAATTATGCGCAGACAAAAGAGGACCAGAGGGAGTACTACTCATGTTCCTACTACGGTTAAGGAATATGCGGTTATCCTCAAAAAAGAAAAGTCCTTCTTCGCGCTTCCGCATGCATGAGAATTTGGTTCTGCTCACAATACGGACGATAGCTGGAGGATGAAGTGAACCCAGAGGCATGCTAGCACGGGAGTGTACTCATGTTCCTACTAGTACTACTACTAGTAGTAGTATTACAACTATGGTAAACTTGATGGTCAAAATACTCTTATTCATCCGGTCCTCACAGTGAAGTGACAAGACCCTGCGCCCGAGGTGACACCAGTCCAGGCGGCGTGTCCGGGTTACCAAAGTCAGCCTCACCTTTGTGCACTCTGCAGTCACTGTCACCGCCGCTGTATAGCATGCCTCGCCTCATCTCCCTCTCCCCTAGCACCACTCCATCTCCATTTTCATCTCGCCGGAGATCCTGAGGTCACTCTTCATTATCTCACTGTGCCCCCAGATACCCTCGCCTCACTCGCCTCCCCCAGTATCACTATTCCCTCGCTAGCCGCTCCAGCACCGACCGCCTTCTCCCCCGTAAATTAAGCCCCCCAAAACCCCACCTTCCAAACTCCACCATGGCCTAACACGAACTGCGCAGGATCCATATGAGCCGCGATTGGAGCAATCTCCCTAGTGACGTCCTCGACCTCTGTTGTTCGTGTATGGATATGTTGAGCGCCCTGCGGCTGGCTGCATGCCCGAGGGGCATGCACACTGCCATCATCGAAGCGAGGCCAAAGCTTCTCAAGACACCCTGCTTGCTGCTATCTGGTCTTGCGAGATTGGCTCACCATGATACAGAGGCATACATGATGCCCTTCGACTTTAATTCGATCTCCATTAGCCGAAACTTCTTTGCAGGTATGTAGTGGGTCGCCATACATCATTTCCCTCGACTTTGATCCGATCACCATCGCCCAAAACTTCTTGGCAGGTATGTACTGGGTCGGCATGAACTCCCACTGGATGGCTGCCTTCAGAGAAGATGGTAAAAAGTTGGTGCTCATGAACTTCCAGACCTCCCATGAGATTATCCTTCCTCCGTTGGATTATATAGAGTTTTACCATTGCAGTCCTAGTCATCTAGATTACCACGTCAGTTGGATGAACCTTGTTTTGTAGAAGATTGTAATCTGCCAAGTGCCCACACAACATGCGAATTGCGCAGACTTCAAGCTAATTGCCTTGTTCGATCGCGGACTCGCCTATCTTTACGCCGGTGCCTTCTTTAGCTGGAGACAACTCAACTCGCAGTGGATCATCGTCAAAGCTGATACACACTTCTGTGATGCTATTGAACACAATGGAATCATCTACTGGATCGACAAAGCAGATGGCACCACGTATTGCTGGGACGACGCGTGTAAGTTGTTTCTGTCTCATGTTAATGATGACGCCATGACACTGTTTGATCTTTTTGTGATGATTGGCATATCCCTGTTTGAGTAGAATTTGAGTAGAACTATGGCAATGTATTAGAGACGTCGTAAATCAGCTATATTTGGAATGAGTTAATTCATGCGATTATGATCATGTCATTACAGCCAATTTGTACCCCTGAATAATCAAACGGTTAGGAATATATGGATATTCTCCTTATTTTATAGTAATCTATATACTACTACTAAATATGAGTGGGTATCAATGGCCATGTTAGTTTCCTCATTTTCATGATGTAGAAACATGCACCACACTGTTGGTTTGATCT
The DNA here is from genome assembly GCF_056163025.1 of Triticum urartu. Classification (NCBI taxonomy): domain Eukaryota; kingdom Viridiplantae; phylum Streptophyta; class Magnoliopsida; order Poales; family Poaceae; genus Triticum; species Triticum urartu. The sequence continues at coordinate 60,492,659 of NC_141874.1, read as the reverse complement.
AACCACACATTAGGGAAGTAAATGTGCATATGGAAAACTCTACATTTGGAAGTAGTGAAATCCTGTAATGCTTACCATGTGTACATACCTATATTCGCCCTTCAGCAATCAATGGCTAGAATAATATCCTCACAAAAAAATTTCCCACTGAACACGAGTATATACCAATGCATGGTCTGTTAGTTACCTTGAAGAATTTGTTTGTGAGGACAGAACATGATTCCATAACATGCATGACATGGTAGTTTCCTGTGAAGAATCGATTGCGAGATAACATGAGTATAACCATGCATGTCACTTCTATATTTTCGAACCCAGTATACATTTCCCTGTATTTTCCTCCCAGTTCCAACATGGACATATCAATGCTGATCTTACATTAACAATGCTGATCTTACATTAACAATGCTGTTTCTTGCATTATCCTACTCATACTCTAAACAATGCTGATCTTACATTAACAATGCACGTCCTTTTTGATATGATGCAGTGCCCCTACAGTTACTGCCCTTTGTAATCACACCACCTTTGCCAAAAACAGGGAAGCACAACTGGTTCCTCACTCGATCAAACAACGACAAAAGACTGATGATCATTCGGACACATGAGCCGGAAAAGTTATATTGCAAAAACCCCACTGTATACAAGCACAGTGAAATACGTGAGTATCCGGACAGTGGTTGTTACGTCTATGAGCAGGATACCAGCTTGTTGGGGCCTTCAGGATTTTTTAGTTGGAGGCGGGTAAACAGCCTTGGTTCACACTCTCTGTTTCTCGGACTCAATTATCCGATTAACCAGGAGATCACCGTTGGCAAGGACCTTGATGCCAGAGAGGCTCTATTTGCTATGGAAGACTGTGTCTACACGGCGAGCCCTAGGAGTTCGGGAGAAAACTCCCCTGATTGTCAACGATACAGCCTGCAGCCAAAAGAAGGTGAGAACGGCAAAGGCATCCGGATTAACTTTGATCCTTGGATGTCTCAATTACGACAGGCAGTGATGTGGTTCAAGCCTTCATGTTGATAGGTAATTGGGCTGTTGCATCGAAAGGGTGGAGTACTGGTGTCGTGGAATTGTCACGGCAGATGTCCTAGTGTGAGGACTTACTCGTGAGGCCAACGCATCTATGTGGTAGCTTGAGAGGGGTTGAGCGGAATCAAGAAACGCAACACAACACAAGGGTTTAGACAGCTTGGGGCCCAGGAAACATCATCCGGTAACAACCCTACATGTTGTTTGTGGCTAGGTCTCATTATCATCATGAGGGAGTCGCCGTAAACCGGCTCTTTGTGTCTAGGCCTAGAGATTGTTTCTTCTTGCTTGTCCCTCTTCGGGGAGCCCTGCCCCTCCTTATATATGTTGAAGGGGCGGGTTACATGATTAGTCCTAGTTGGATTAGGATTGCTCTATTATAAGTGGAGTCCTAGTCTTGCTTCCTTTGTAGGAGAATATTCCTTGTGCTTTCCTCATAAACCGGCCCACCATAACATGAACCAGCCTTCCATAAACTGCCTTCCGGGCCACCGGGTCTTGTCATTCCTCTGACCTGCTCACCGGGTCACCCATGAGTCGCCAGGCTCGGGCGGGTCACTTAGTGAGTCGCCAAGTCCGGCCGGGTTATACTTCCGGCCGGGTTACGCCGCGGGGTATATCCCCGACATTAGCCCCTAGTTTAATTTGGATTCATCCATGTTAAACTAATCTGCAACATAAACACACGAACAAATTTGTCGGGTTGTGCTCTGGTTTAAATATTCTTATAAACCGGCACTTGATCATCCCTAAGTCCTTGTCATTTCTTCCTTCTGAAAAAATCCGAGTCAATATACCAGCTTCATAATCAATTTCCTTGCAGAAGATATTTTGTAAATAAAGAGTCCATTTGAATCGGCCTTCAATGCTCTGATTTGACAAAAATATTGGTCTTTAAATATTCAACTGATATCAGCCAGTTTTGAAAATGTAGAACTTGCCAGTTTATCATTGCCAAAATTGCCGGTTTATAAAAACTGATGATCCCGGGTCATGACTGTTTATAGACGCTGGGTTATGATTGTTGCCAACGCCGGGTCACACAATTAATCTTCGTGATTTGCCCAAAACTGAGAATTTGAAGATGTTCCTCCTTTATATGCATATTACCTGTAGCCCCCAAGTCTTAAGAGGAAAACATAGTGATAGCTTAAGACTTGTTTCAATATAAATGTTGCAACCTTGAAGAAATCCAAATTGTTCATCTCAGTCACTAGTCAAAACTGAATATTTCACACATATAGCCCCCAAGTGCCGGGTTGTCATGCTTGCAGCAACCTGGGACTTGTAATTGCCTGATGCTCAAAAAACTTCAACCAGTGTAGCCCCCAAGTGCCGGGTCATTATGCCATAATGAGCAGGGACTTTGTAGATATGATCATGTAGACTTGAACAGCAATGTGTAGCCACCAAGGGCCGGCTCAGTAAGATAATACTAAGCTGGGACCTTATATATACTTCATTAAAAATAACATCATATAATGTAACTCCCATCATGGGGCTTGAACCCACGTCCACAAGGTTAAGAGCTTTGTGCTTTACCAACTGAGGAGTGGACCCTTCAATATAATGGATTAAAACTTGTGTACCTTGAATTGTTGACAGGAGCAATTGGTAGCCCCAAGGGCCGTCTCATTACACTGTGATGAGTCAGGTCTTCAATAAGGTGAGAAAAAAATGACTTTGCATTAGCCCCCAAGTGTCATGGTGCATGCTTGCAGCGACATGAGACTTGCATATTTGATGTAATCTCAACTTGAATAATGTAGCCCCCAAGTGCCGGGTCGTAAGCCTGCAGCGACTCGGGACTATTCCTTCAATTGTCTAATAAATCATATCCATTGATAATATAATAGCCATTGCGCTAAAGCGAATTTGAAAACCTTAATCATAACACTGGTTACTGATAACCATAATATAATCCAGTGATACGTCTCCGTCGTATCTACTTTTCCAAACACTTTTGCCCTTGTTTTGGACTCTAACTTGTATGATTTGAATGGAAATAACCCGGACTAACGCTGTTTTCAGCAGAATTGCCATGATGTTGTTTTATGTGCAGAAAACAAATATTCTCGGAATGACCTGAAACTCCACGGAACGTCTTAGAAAAAACAATAAAAAATCCTTGCCAAAGATGAAGACCAGGGGGCCCACACCCTTCTCACGAGGGTGGGGGGGCTCCCCCCTAGGGCGCGCCCCCCTACCTCGTGGGCCCCCTGGAAACCCTCCGACGCCAACTCCAACTCTATATATTTGCTTTCGGAGAGAAAAAAATGAGAGAGAAGAAATCATCGCGTTTTACGATACGGAGCCACCGCCAAGCCCTAAAACCTCTCGGGAGGGCTGATCTGGAGTCCGTTTGGGGCTCCGGAGAGGGGGATTCGTCGCCGTCGTCATCATCAACCATCCTCCATCACCAATTTCATGATGCTCACCGCCGTGCGTGAGTAATTCCATTGTAGGCTTGCTGGACGGTGATGGGTTGGATGAGATTTATCATGTAATCGAGTTAGTTTTGTTAGGGTTTGATCCCTAGTATCCATTATGTTCTGAGATTGATGTTGCTATGCTTAATGCTTGTCACTAGGGCCCGAGTGCCATGATTTCAGATCTGAACCTATTATGTTTTCATGAATATATGTGAGTTCTTGATCCTATCTTGCAAGTCTATAGTCACCTACTATGTGTTATGATTCGGCAACCCCGAAGTGACAATAATCGGGACCACTCCCGGTGATGACCATAGTTTGAGGAGTTCATGTATTCACTATGTGCTAATGTTTTGTTCCGGTTCTCTATTAAAAGGAGGCCTTAATATCCCTAAGTTTCCAATAGGACCCCGCTGCCACAGGAGGGTAGGACAAAAGATGTCATACAAGTTCTTTTCCATAAGCACGTATGACTATATACGGAATACATGCCTACATTACATTGATGAATTGGAGCTAGTTCTGTGTCACCCTATGTTATGACTGATACATGATGAACCGCATCCGGCATAATTATCCATCATTGATCCGGTGCCTACGAGTTTTCCATATACTGGTTCTCGCTTATTTACTTTCCCGCTGCTACTGTCACAATCACTACAAAATACCAAAAACATTACTTTTGTTGTCTTTACTTTTGTTGCCGTTACCACTACTATCATATTAGTTTGCTACTAAACACTTTGCTGCAGATACCAAGTTCCCGGGTGTGGTTGAATTGACAACTCAGCTGCTAATACTTGAGAATATTCTTTGCCTCCCCTTGTGTCGAATCAATAAATTTGGGTTGAATACTCTACCCTCGAAAGCTGTTGCGATCCCCTATACTTGTGGGTTATCAAGACTAATTTCTGGCGCCGTTGCCGGGGAGCATAGCTCTATTCTTTGAGTCACTTGGGATTTATATCGGCTTATCATTATGAAGAACTTGAGAGATCCAGAAACCAAGATCTATCCCTCAACTACGAGGGGAGGTAAGGAACTGCCATCTAGCTCTGCACTTGATTCACCTTCTGTTATGAGTAAGTTTGCGACACCTACATATGCTTCTGCTGTTCGTTCTGATATGTCGCATGTTATTGATGATGCCACTTCTGGTATGCATGATACTTATGATGAAACTGCTTCTATGCCTGATACTACTGTGCCCCTTGGTGAATTTCTTGATAAACATATTGCTAGGGCTAGAGAAAAAGAAACTATTGAATCTGAATACGATGATGATAGTGATGATGAAGATATGCCTGTTATTCCTGAGGGCTATCTTTTTGATATGGAATCTTCTGCCGCTATTTTTCCTTGCAAAGATAGATATGAGCTTAAGAGGTTAATAATTAAATGGAACAAAGAATCACTTAGATATAAAATGAGAACTGACCCTGCTTTTGCTACTTCACCTATATGTGTTCCTGATAAAGATCATGAATTCTCTGTTGATCCTGATATAATTACTTTGGTTGAACCTGATCTGTTTCATGTCTATGAATCTGAAACTGTTGTGGCACATCTTACTAAGTTAGATAATATAGCTGCCCTGTTTACTAATGATGAGAGATCGCGTCACTTTTATATACTCAAAATATTTCTGTTCTCATTGAAGGGTGATGCTAAGATATGGTTTAATTCTCTTGATCCTGGTTGTGTGCGTAGTCCCCAGGATATGATTTATTACTTCTCTGCTAAATATTTCCCTGCTCATAAGAAACAAGCTGCTTTGAGGGAAATATATAACTTTGTGCAAATTAAAGAAGAGAGTCTCCCACAAGCTTGGGGGAGGCTTCTCAAGTTACTTAATTCTTTGCCTGATCATCCTCTTAAGAAACCTGAAATACTTGATATCTTTTATAATGGACTAACCGATGCTTCCAGAGATTACCTGGATAGTTGTGCTGGTTCTCTTTCCAGGGAACGAACACCGGATGAAGCTGAAATTCTATTGAATAATATGTTGACAAATGAAAATAATTGGGTACCTCCTGAGCCAGCTCCTACTCCAATTACTGAGCCTGTTCCTAAAACAACTACGAAGAAGAGAGGTGTTCTATTTCTCATCCCGAAGATATGCAAGAGCCAAAGAAATCTATGAAAGAGAAAGGTATTAAAGCTGAAGACGTTAAGAATTTACCTCCTATTGAAGAAATACATGGTCTTAATTCACCGCCTCTTGAAGAAACTTATGATCTCAATTCTTTATTTACTAAAGAACCTCCTAACCCCGATATCCCGACACAGGTAGTAAAGGTAAATTCTCTATATGATAAAGCTGAAGTCCCTCCTACTAAAATTGCTAGTCAGTGCTTGCATGAGTTTGATAACTTTGTGTATAAGCAAGACGACTTCAATGCTTATTTTGGTAGACAATTAAAATAAAATGCTTATACGATTAGACGCTTGGGTGATTATATGGCTAATATTAAAGATGAACTTAAACTTGTTAGCAAACATGCTTCTATGGTTACCACTCAAGTAGAACAAGTGCTTAAAGCTCAAAAAGAAGTGCTTGATGAAATGAATAGTAAGAAAAATGATTATGCTGTTAGAGTGGCTACTAGAACTGGTAGAATGACTCAGGAACCTTTGTATCCTGAAGGCCATCCTAAGAGAATCGAGCAAGATTCTCAGAGAAATAATATTGATGTTCCTAGTTCTTCTAAAAAGAAGAAAAAGAAAAATGATAGAACTGTGCAAACTTCTAGTGAACCTATTGCTGAACCACCTGATAATCCAAATGATATATCTATGTGTGATGCTCAAACACAATCTCGTAATGAACATGAACCTAATGAAAATGTTAATAATGATGTTCATGATGATGCTCAACCTAGTAATGACAATGGTGTAGAAATTGAACCTGCTGTTGATCTTGATAACACACAATCAAAGAATCAACGTTATGATAAAAGAGACTTTGTTGCTAGGAAACATGGTAAAGAAAGGGAACCCTGGGTTCATAAACCCATGCCTTTTCCTCCAAAACCATCCAAGTAAAAGGATGATGAGGATTTTGAGCGCTTTGCTGAAATGATTAGGCCTATATTTTTGCGTATGCGATTAACTGATGTGCTCAAAACAAATCCTTATGCTAAATATATGAAGGATATCATTACTAATAAAAGAAAGATACCGAAAGCTGAGATTTCCACTATGCTTGCTAATTATACTTTTAAGGGTGGAATACCAAAGAAACTTCGAGATCCCGGAGTACCTACTATACCTTGCTCTATTAAAAGAAATTATATTAAAACTGCTTTATGTGATCTTGGAGCCGGTGTTAGTGTTATGCCTCTCTCTTTATATCGTAGACTTGACTTGAATAAGTTGACACCTACTGAAATATCTTTGCAAATGGATGATAAATCAACTGCTATACCTATCGGTATTTGTGAGGATGTGCCTGTTGTGGTTGCAAACGTTACTATTTTAACAGACTTTGTTATTCTTGATATTTCCGAGGATGATAGTATGTCTATTATTCTTGGAAGACCTTTTCTTAATACTGAAGGGGCTGTTATTGATTGCAATAAGGGCAATGCCACTTTTCATGTTAATGGTAATGAGCATACGGTACACTTTCCGAGGAAACAACCTCAAGTTCATAGTATCAATTCTATCGGAAAAATTCCATCGATTATATTTGGAGGTTTTGAATTTCCTCTTCCTACTGTCAAGAAGAAATATGATATACTTATTATAGGGGATGTGCATATCCCCGTTGAGGTAACCTAGTGTTATTCGAAATTTCTCCGATTCCATGTTAATCGGAATGAGTTTGTTAACAAGACTTGATCAACCTTGTTAGTGGATTCCTTTTGATGAGCATGAGATGGATGAAACTAGAAGCACAAACTTCTGTACCCTCTCTATATTTTCTGTTAATTAGTAGAAATAAAGTAAAAATAGTATTTTTCTGTCTGTCTCCTGGCTTATCCGCGTAATATAAAAATATCCCAAAAATAAAAGTCCTCAGAATGCCATGCCAATTTAATATGATTTTTTCGGGAATATTTGAGGATTTACTGTGCAAAAATTACCGCGGGAGGAGCTGCCACCTGGCCACGATGGTGGTGGGCGCCCCCCCAGGGCGCGCCCCCCTGCCTCATGGGCCCATGGTGGCCCTCCTCCACATATCCCAGCACCCATCTTCTTCCTCTGTCTCACACAAACCCGAAAAACCAACTCAAGCACGACTTCCAGCCACTTTTGCTGTGATTTTCGATCTCCTTCCTCAAAGCACCTCTCGCAAAACTGCTTGGGGAGATTGTTCCTTGGTATGTGACTCCTCCATTGGTCCAATTAGTTTTTGTTCTAGTGCTTTATTCATTGTAAATTTATGCTGCATAGGTGACCATGTTCTTGAGCTTGCATGTCAAATTTATATGGTTCCAAGTAGTTTTGATGCATGATATAGGCTCTAGGCACTCGTGGGAGTAGTTGCTATCAGTTTTATTGAGTTTGGTTTACTTCTATTTTGAAGTTAATAAAATTTTCAGAATTTTTTAGAATATTATGAGGAGATTCTTGAGGGGCTCATCGAGCCAAAGCTCGAAGGAAAAGGCACCCAAGCCTAAGTATAATTTGCCACGCACCATGGAGGTTTGGGCGTGTGAATGGCCGTCCGAGGATTTCTTGAGAGCAGCCGGTATCTGTGAAGATTTTCATGAATTGGCTCACAATGCAGGCCTCACCGCTTTCCTCCACGACCAATGCGATTAGTATCTCTTACTCACAAATACCTTTGTGCAAAACTTTCATTTTCATTCTAGGAACTCACCACCTACGGTGGAGTTTCGTTTATATGATGAGCATAAGGAGATGTCACTTTATGATTTCTGTCGGATCTGTTTAGTCCCTTTTGAGGGCAAGACAGAAGAACCACATCATGATGATGTGGAGGGATTTATTAATAATATCACTGTAGGAGAAACCAGGAAGGTTTCCGATGCACGAATCACTAGCATACATTTTCCTGTTTTACGTTACTTTGCATTATTTGCTAGTCGTTGTTTAATTGGACGCGGAAACTGTGGAAACCTTAGTATCCCTGGTATAATTATTCTCCTCCAAGGTTTATACAGTGATAACACTTTTAGTATGGGCGGTATTATTGCTAGACGGTTAAACATGAACCATACTAAGGGCCCCGTCTTTGGAGGCATCTATGCTACACGCCTAGCCGCACATTTTAACATGCCTATTAGGCATGCTGAGAAGGAAGAAAAGGTGTTGCCCCGTGTTTATCTAGATCATAAAAGTATGGTGGCACATGATTTTATTGTTAAGAATAGGGCAGGAGAGCTTAAATATCAATTGTTCTTTAATAAACATCATCCTGAGACTATTACCTTGCCCGCTTCTTCTTTGTTTGATTTGACTGTAGGCACGTACCTTGTTCTGTTGACGGCTATTCACGCCTACCGGAACCCTGCACCAGCCGAGGAGCCAGAACCGGAACCACAATTTGATCCTTCACGGCAGTCTAACTATCAGTGGGATCCGGAGATGATTGCCAGCCAGTGGCAATCGGAGCCTTCTTCTTCCTCATCACAGTACGACCCCAACAACTATTATTATGGATATCCGCCAGGCCAGCCGTGGCCATAGACCAACTTAGGCCAAAAGCCTAAGCTTGGGTGAGTACGTATTTCTCACTGACATTACATTTATGTTCACACACACTCATTGCTAAATGTCGGTGCTCATACTTTTTCACTGTAATATCCATGCTAGTTTATTTCCTTTTATGCCTTCTTCTTGTGTGTTTGTTAAACCTTAAGAAAAACCAAAAAAAATTAGTAGTAGTTTATGTTTCTGCTGTAGTAGTAATAATTAAAAAGAAAATCCAAAAATATTTCCCGTTCTTCTTTTGCTTGTTGGGAGCTTTCCCGTGTAAATAGTTTTATTTCTTTTATTTTCTTTGGGGGTCAGTAGGAGAAGACCATAATTAAATTGTTGAAGTGGCTCTTATATGCATTATTGTTGAATTAACCAAAGAGCCCATTGTTGGTGTCAAAACCGGCGGATCTCGGGTAGGGGGTCCTGAACTATGCGTCTAAGGCGGATGGTAACAGGAGGTAGGGGACACGATGTTTTACCCAGGTTCGGGCCCTCTTGATGGAGGTAAACCCTACGTCTTGCTTGATTGTTCTTGATAATATGAGTAGTACAAGAATTGATCTACCATGAGATCGGAGAGGCTAAACCCTAGAAGCTAGCCTATGGTATGATTGTCTATTCTATCGACTAGCCTGGCCTCGGTTTATATAATGCACCAGAGGCCTAGGATAACAAGAGTCCTAGCCGAATACGCCAGTGGGGAGGAGTCCTTTTCTTGATCACCAAGTCTTGTGGAATCTTCCATGTATGCGGCAACTGTCCGAACTGGCCCATGAGTATATGGCCATGGGGGTCCTCGGCCCAATCTAACAGATCGGGAGATGACGTGGTGAGTACCCCCTAGTCCAGGACACCGTTAGTAGCCCCCTGAACCGGTCTTCAATTTAGGGACGCTCCTCTATTCTTCCGAACTATTCTTCGTCTTCAGTCGTCGGTCTTGAAAACTGGTTCAACAAATCTTCTCATCTTCGATCTTGAGGATTGCTGAAATGCATTCGGCGAGTTTACACGTCGGGTATCCGAGGAGCCCCTTTAAGTTTCCGGCCTTTATCAATGCCTTGCTATTTTTGTGCCACACCTCGGGTTTGAAGTTGTTCCCGGGAGGCAGTGTCCTCTTGCGTCCGAGCTCCAACGCCGGACTGCATTCGAGGTATCTTTTGCAGCCGAGCACCAACGTCGGACCGCTTTCCAAGCTCCAATGCCGGAATGTATCCGAGCTCCAACGCCGGACTATGTCCAAACTCCAATGCCGGAATATATCCGAGGTGTCATATCACCTTGGTTCAAAAAAGTTGAAGGAGTTTAGCCGAGCTTAATGCTGGAAATGCCCTCTATGGAGCCAGCTACTAGCGCCCGAGCTTTATGCCGGACTGCTTCCGAGGTGGTGCACCACCCTGACTGTGGGCCGATTTTTTGTCAATATTTTTTGATTGGTGCGATTTATTCTCTGCCGAGATATATAGCCAGTAGCCCTCAAGGTGTGTATCGGTTTAAAACCCGAGATGCACTTGAAGGATGACGTAAGACCGCTGCTCCCAGTAGCCGCTGAGACTCAGGTTGATTTACAAAATCAGCCTGAGGATCAAGTCCTAGCTCGGCAGAATACTTCGGGACACAAAAAGCGGCGTGCTCAGTCCTCGAGACTCGGGTTGGGTGCGGCCGACCAACCTGAGGATCAAAATCTCCTCGGCAACTGTATTGCACTTAAATTTTTCTGCATTGAACAGGCAATGCAGTAGCCCCCGAGACACTGGTCGGGTGGCAACGCCAGATCAGGGGATCGATGTGCCCCTTTAATATGTTTAAATAATAAGCCCGAAGCCTAGTAGCCCCCGAGCCTTAATGTGGGCACGGGTGGCCGAATTAAGGATCGATATCCATAGTAAAATCACAAATTGTGTGTAATAACTCTATGTATCCAAGTACTTTACATCATTAATGCTCGGATCCACATTGTTAAAAACTTTGTTGACCGACCATCGGCTTCCACCTCCTCAGCTAGTAGCCGAGGAGTGTTTGTCCTACTTTACAAAGCCATTATGAGGGCAAAGATTTACGACAAACAAGGCAATCTGGCCATATGGTTTTATAAACAAAGGTACGCAGAGAGATATGTTATATTACTGTTTAACATAAGAAATGTCTTTCCAAAGAAAATAGTCCCGCTATCGGTCCCTTTCTTTGGGTTGTCATGCTAAGCATGATCATGAAACCTCAGCTCTAATGTAAGAGCAAAATATTGAGGATTTTAATTTGGGGGAGCCAGTTACTAGCCCCTGGTAGTGTTCGGCGACAGTCGAGGTCAAGCCGTAAACACTTCGGCTAATGTTATGAATGGCCCGTCATTTAATACAATCATCGGATCGCTGACCAGTTTACACTTATTGTGACAGTCAGTTTTCGGCTTTCTCCACTGAGGTGCTTAACCAAGTGAGCTGGAAGCACAATCGCAATGGTTCTCCCTTTGCACACCTAGTCGAACAGAGCAGAACGTAGGAGGCAAGCGCAGGAGCCGGGCAACCCAACTATTGACCGAAGACACAATTTGACACCGATGCATATATAGCAATATCCGAGAATGTTTTTGCCGAACCTCTAAAGGTGTCCGACATTGCACTGTGAGACTTGTGCTGAAAACACATAAATAGTTTAAAAGTGCCATAAGCTTGGAAAACCAAAAAACGTCAGTAAAAACTTGACGTCCGAATAAGATCAAGTGTTCGGTGCCAATCCGAAAATTGGGAAATTTTTTTTGCTTCTGTCGTGCATTAATATGACACATCCGATCTCAAGACTTCAAGCGGGTCAGCCTACGGCTGCAGCCTCCTATCCCGAAGGCGGAGTGCTTCTCGTTAGACCAGTTTAGCGAACTAAACTCGAGCGATCACTAGAGAGAAAATGGGTTATCTGGCTATTGACCACACACTCGCGTCAAAAGGAGCGGTAGAAAAAGACTTTGCAACGACCAAGAAGAAAACACATTTACTATAAAATAGCTCATATAAATTTTAGGAGCCCCCAAGTGACTTGGGTAAAAGAATTTTATGTATAATGATTGTATGTACCGAAGTACTTATATCATATTTGTGTTCACCCGAACTTTAAACGCGTCTTAACCGACCGTCGGCTTCTCCCTCTTCGGCCAAGGGCCGAAAAGTGTCATGTACTCCGCCTGTCAAGAGTATCGACGGTGTTTCCGATGACCAGGCAATCAGGCCATAAGGCTGTAACAGACAAAGCGCGCTCAGGGAACTTATCCTATATTACTAACAAAGTGTAAGAAGCATCTTCGAAGAAAATAGTACCCCCACCGATACCTTTCTTCGGTGCTCATTATTACTATGAGACTTGTGCAATAGATTTTTTGTACTCATGAGTTCCGTTGTGTGCCGACCATGATTGTAAACAATAAGAGCGCTAGCTTTCGGCTTCACCCAGTCTGAGGTCAGAGCTCGGAGGACCCGATCATGACAATCGCAGAGGTGCTCCCTTTACTCCCTAGCCGAACAATCGGGAACGTAAGGGTAAGCACAGGAGCCAGGCAACCCAGCTTGCAAATCGCTTAAGTCAATATGGCGCATATTGTGGCGTAATACACGAACAAGGAACGAAGCCATACAAGTATAATCATATGCAAGAGGAAAAAGCTTCATGAAGGAAGCCCCCAAGTAAACGGGGTATTTGAATTTGCATGTCACAAACAAAGTTTTGACAAGGAGATTTTTACAAGCAACTTTTTTCCAAAAAAGTATAATGCTTGGTCGAACCGAACACAACTTAAAAATTAAAACTTTGAGCATGAAAGCGACTTAGCTGATTAATGTGTTCGGCATTGATGACGCGGTCCGAGCTTGATACGGGACAAGGTTCCATCCCCTAAGCCGGTCCCGAGGTGGCGGACCGGAGATCTCGACACACCGAAGTGGTGACGTAGCACGGTCAATGCAGGCCGGCAGAGTGATGCCGAAGTCCTCGGCATGGGGTAATGAAGTGTTGACGAAGCCCCCGTCTAGCCGAGGTGGCGTGGTATGTCAATACACCGAGTTGACGATACTGCCCAACCCGGATCATTTTCCTGTGCACAAAAAGTGATGCAAACCGGAGATAATAGTAAAAAAATCGTTGCATAATAAATAATTTATGCAAAGTGAGTAATAAAAGAAATATGGCCTGGCGCCGAAGTCAATGTCGATGCAGGCGTCGGCGTGATGCGGTAAAGGCGTGGCAAATCCTGAATTCACAGGCCGGTCCGAGTTTCGGATGCGGCATTCACCGAACTATGTACGGAGACTGACCGAACCACCATGCGACCGTCATTAATGCGGCCACCATTTGATAGACCTATGTACATATGATGGACAAGGCAGAGTAATAATTCCTTGGGAAAAATGAACCCAAACAAGCAAAAAATACTGGGATTAATAGCACCTGGTTTATTTGTTGTAGCAATCCGAAGGAAGGTGATTCCCAAAATTGGGACTCGATCCGCACACCCATTACCTGATGGGCGATAAAACGAAGGCATGGCAATGCTGGCAAAGGTTGGCTCGTCGAGGCAAAGCCCTCGGTCCAGCTAACATGACGGAGCTGGTCGGTTAGTGACACCGAAGTGTCCGGAGTAGGTTGATGAAGAGATGGCAAAGCCCCCGGTCCAGCCGAGATGTCGAAGCCTCGATGTCAGCCGATGACTCGAAGTAGGTCGGCGTGATGGACACCAGCTTGAAGAAGCAATAGTGCGGCCCTGCTGATGCAGGTCGTGACATGGTCGATGCCGGCTTGATGAAGCGACCGTGTGGCGATGCCGGTATGCCCGCTCCGTGTAATCCGTGGGGCGGCGATGTTGGTGATGATTTATCCTTCACGATGCCGGAATCTTGTTCGGCTTTCCGAGATGATGATCCGAAGAAGTTGAACTCGGCTCAACAAAGTGACGACGTGTCTAGCGCAGGTCGGCAGCCGTGGAGCAATATTGCCGGACTGGTTTGACACCAGCATGATGTTGAATATCATGTTCAAAAGATCTTGAAGTTAGTGGGATGTGTTCGGGAACAAAACACAATACCCCATACAAAACTTCCTTCAAAAGGATGTCCGAAATCCCGTTCATAAAAAAGATGAACTCGGGTCGGATTCGTTTTCGCGCAGAAAACAGATCCGAAAAGTGATGCACTAATCGGAAGGTTCCCGAGGTCTGGACAGTCGGATCGAGCTGAAATTTTGAAAGGTGGTAGATATAGGAATTCCGCAGCCGAGCAACGGTTGGATCTTCCAAAGGACGTCCGAGCTAGAAGCTGGACACCACGCCCTAAACTCATCCAGATTCCCGTCCAGATTTGACAGGGCTCCGATATATCGTGGATTGCCAGAGATTCCTCCATTGGAACTCGACGATATTTTCTAGGGTTGTTGTAGACTCAATTCCGCACAATTTCACCGAAGAAATCGTTAAAAAGACACTTGAGGAGGCGGTGGCGGCGGACACAAGTTTGCTGTCCAGAAAAACAGCACGGTCGCCCGAGGGCAATGTTAACGCTGAGCCCCTGGGCTCCCTGGATGATTCCTCCATGATCTTGATAGAGATCCACTAGTAGAAAAAGGGTCAAACGTGAAGCACATTAGTGCCGGTTTGTATTTGAGCCGGCACTAATGTATACATTAGTGCCGGTTCCAACGGCTAGCCGGGCCGCTTTCATTAGTACCGGTTCATGGCTAACCTTTAGCACCGGTCCGTGCCACGAACGGGTACTAATGAGAGTGGTGGCAGGATGTTGTCAGACTGGGGCCCCTCCAGCCCCTTTAGTACCGGTTCTTGGCACGAACCGGTACTAAAGGTCGTCCTACATAGACCCTTCGTCCACCCGAGCTCGCTCTGTTCTTCCCCTTTCCCCTCTCCTCTCTGTTCTTCCCCTCTTCCTCTCAAGCTCATCACACATTTTTGCCCAAAATTTGTCAAGATTTGAAGGCCCCCATCCATTCAAATCATCACAAAGGTTAGCAACTTTGTCCTTTCATCTCTCATTGCTAGATTAGCTCGTGCAATGCTTTATATAGTGATTGATTTTTGAGTTTAGTAATTTGGGAGGATATCTATATGTGTGCTAGTATTTGATTTATATGCAATTTGAGGTCCAAAATAACACTTAGTTTGCATATGTAGGTGTGGTTTACTTAGTGCCTTCTAAATCTCCATCGTAACCACCGTCGATCGCCCGCACCGTCCCGTCACCGGCACCACCTTGTGGTGAGCCTCTTGTTCATGAAATTTTATATAAAAATTGATGTTTGTGTGATTTGGATATATATTTACTCGTATAATTATCTTACCCGTACATTGTTTGTTATACATATAGTGCCATGGTTTTGATATCCGTCCCCGTCGGCCCTCGTCCTCGTTATGATTCGGATGTGGTATATATATTCTCTTTTAAAACTAGTTGCATTTCGTGTTTATGACAAATTATGCACATCAAGTTGACATAGAAATTTTTTCTAGGAGGTATGTGAACCGGAAATTCCAACCGACCCTATTGTCGAGAGGTTAAATTTAGTTGAAAGAGAAAACGAGTACTTGAAAGAAAAATTGAAAAGAATTGAGGGGGAGAAGATGGAATTGGAGTTGCATGTTGCCGATGTCGTCGATGATCACAAGATCAAGATGGAGAAAATGCGCTTGAAGATTAGAAAGATTAGAAAATATGCCATCGATAGTGAGGCTTGGTATCATTATGCCGTTGGATCCATTGTTACCTTAGTTGCGATCTTGATCGCATTTGTTGTTGCATTTAAATGCTTTAGCTAGAGAGTTATTTGTTTGTTGCATTTAAGTGTTGTATGAACTTTATGTATGAACTTGTATTAATTTGGTCTATTCGGTGTTGTGTAATGAAGATGAGCCGGCAATGGATGTACGATGACCGATGCTCTCCCCAGTTCGTTGAGGGCGTGCATACTTTTCTGCTTGCGGCTGAGGCAAACAAGCGGGCGGATGGTTTTATGCCTTGTCCATGTGCTGGCTGTAAGAATGGTCACAATTACTCTACGTCAAGAACCATTCACGTCCACCTGTTTAAGTCCGGTTTCATGCCCCACTATAATGTTTGGACCAAGCATGGATAAAGAGGGGTTATGATGGAAGACAATGAAGAAGAAGAGGACGACGACGGCTATCCTGGCCATGGGTTCCCTGAATACGATGATACAACAATGGGGGAAGAAGCTGAGCCGGTAATGCGGGAAGAAGCTGAACCGGCAATGCGGGAAGAAGCTGAAGAAGAGGCATCAGATGAGCCCGTTGATGATCTAGGTCGGGCCATTGCCGATGCAAAGAGAAACTGCGCAAGTGATTTGGAGAAGAAGAAGTTGCAGCACATGTTAGAGGATCACAAAAAATTGTTGTACCCGAATTGCGTAGGTGACAAGAAAAAGTTGGGCACCACACTGGAATTGCTGCAATGGAAGGCAGAGAATGGTGTATCTGACAAGGGATTTGGAAAGTTGCTGGTAATGATATAAGGATATGCTTCCAAAGGACAACGAATTGCCCGAGAGTACGTACGAAGCAAAGAAGGCTGTCTGCCCTCTAGGGTTAGAGGTGTAGAAGATACATGCATGCCCTAATGATTGCATCCTCTACCACGGTGAGTACGAGGATTTGAACGCTTGCCCGGTATGTGGTGCATTGCGCTATAAGATCAGCCGCGATGACCCTGGTGATGTCGAGGGCGAGCGCCCCAGGAAGAAGATTCCTGCCAAGGTGATGTGGTATGCTCCTATAACACCACGGTTGAAACGTTTGTTCCAAAACAAAGAGCATGCCAAGGCGATGCGATGGCACAGAGAAGACCGTAAGAAAGACAGAAAGTTGAGAGTACCCGCTGACGGGTCACGGTGGAGAAAAATTGAAAGAAAGTACGGGAAGGAGTTTGCAGATGACGCAAGGAGCGTATGGTTTGGTCTAACGTAGATGGCATTAATCCTTTTGGGGAGCAGAGCAGCAACCATAGCACCTGGCCTGTGACTCTATGTTTGTATAACCTTCCTCCTTGGTTGTGCATGAAGCGGAAGTTCATTATGATGCCAGTGCTCATCCAAGGCCCTAAGCAACCCGGCAATGACATTGATGTGTACCTAAGGCCATTAGTTGAAGAACTCTTACAACTGTGGAATGGAACAGGTGTACGTGCATGGGATGAGCACATGGGGGAAGAATTTGACCTAAAGGCGTTGCTGTTCGTGACCATCAATGATTGGCCCGCTCTCAGTAACCTTTCAGTACAGACAAACAAGGGATACCGCGCATGCACGCACTGTTTGGACGATACCGACAGTATATATTTGGCTAATTGTAAGAAGAATGTGTACCTGGGACATCGTCGATTTCTTCCGAGCAGGCATCCCGTAAGAAAGAAAGGCAAGCATTTCAAAGGTGAGGCGGATCACTGGACGAAGCCTCGCCACCGTACTGGTGCTGATGTACATGATATGGTCAAGGATTTGAAGGTGGTCTTTGGAAAGGGTCCTGGTGGACAACCTGTTCCGAATGACGCTGACGGACGCGCACCCATGTGGAAGAAGAAATCTATATTTTGGGACCTACCCTATTGGAAAGACCTAGAGGTCCGCTCCGCAATCGACATGATGCACGTGACGAAGAATCTTTGTGTGACCCTGCTTGGCTTCTTGGGCATGTATGGGAAGACAAAAGATACACTTGAGGCACGGGAGGACCAGCAACGTATGCACGGAAAAGACGGCATACATCAGGGTCATGCAAGCTACGCTCTTACCAAAGAAGAGAAGGAAATCTTCTTTGAATGCCTGCTCAGTATTAAGTTACCATCTGGCTTCTCGTCGAATATAAAGTGAATAATAAACATGGTAGAGAAAAAGTTCCAGAACCTAAAGTCTCATGACTGCCACGTGATTATGACGCAACTGCTTCCGGTTGCATTGAGGGGGCTTCTACCGGAAAACGTTCGATTAGCCATTGTGAAGCTATGTGCATTTCTCAATGCAATCTCTCAGAAGGTAATCGATCCAGAAATCATATCAAGGTTAGAGAATGATTTGGTGCAATGTCTTGTCAGTTTCGAGTTGGTGTTCCCACCATCCTTCTTCAACATCATGACGCACGTCCTAGTTCACCTATGCGAAGAGATTAACGTTTTGGGTCCTGTATTTCTACACAATATGTTCCCCTTTGAGAGGTTCATGGGAGTCTTAAAGAAATATGTTCATAACCGTGCTAGGCCAGAAGGAAGCATCTCCAAGGGCTTTCAAAATGAGGAGGTCATTGAGTTTTGTATTGACTTTATTCCTGACCTTAAGCCGATTGGTGTTCCTGAATCACGGCATAAGGGCAGACTGGATGGAAAAGGCACGCTAGGAGGGGAACAAATAATATGTATGGACGGACATTCTCTCACTGAAGCACACTACACAGTTCTACAGAATTCCACCTTGGTGGCTCCGTATATGGATGAACACAAGAATTTGCTACGCTCCAAACACCCGGAGCGGTCTGATGACTGGATTACACGTGAACAAACCAGGAGTTTCGCCAGCTGGTTGTAGACACGTACCATGCATGACACCTCTATTGAAGATGACCTGTACTTGCTATCCCAGTTACCATCTTCGAATATAATGACTTTCAAAGGGTACGAGATAAATGGTAATACATTTTACACGATCGCCCAAGATAAGAAGAGCACCAACCAAAATAGTGGTGTCCGCTTTGATGCAGAAACCAAGACGGGAAAGGAAACATTTTATGGTTATATACAGGACATATGGGAACTTGACTATCGACGTGGTTTGAAGGTCCCTTTGTTTCGGTGCAAATGGGTCAATATGACACAAGGCGGGGTAATGGAATACCCGCAGTATGGAATGACAACAGTGGATCGCAACAATCTTGCGTATGCAGACGAACCATTCGTCCTAGCCAATGATGTGGCACAGGTTTTCTATGTGAAGGACATGTCTACCAAGCCAAGAAAAAGAAAAGATAAAGAAGCGAATGCATCGTACGATGAGCCAAAGCGGCACATAGTTCTTTCTGGGAAGAGAAACATCGTGGGAGTGGATGACAAGACAAACAAGTCAGAAGATTATGAAAAGTTTGATGAAATTGCTCCATTCACAGTGAATATTGACCCGAGCATCCCATTAAATGATGAAGATTTTCCATGGTTACGGCGCAAAGGGACACACGCGAAGAAAAAGTTTCACACCCAAAGATCTGGGATGTGAGCGGCTTCACTATCATCACTTTCTTCTGTGTTTCACACCCAGAAGGGAATCTCTGTAATAGTTAGGGTAGTTAATTATGTGTTTTGGCATTTGAAACGCGAAGAAATTTTATGTGCAAACAAATTCTTTCATGCCTTTACTGATTTAAGTTAAGTTATTCACAAACTAGTGATTCAAACTAATTTCAAATAATTCAAAATTTAAACTATTCAAATTTGAAAAGTACGGTTACTAACAGAAAGTTTGTAATTTTTTGTACCTAAAGCAAAAATATTCACAAAGAAACTCTAAATACACAAAAAAACAACTCAAAAATAAATAAAGCAAAAAAATAAAAAAGCCCGCCTACTAGGCCAGAGCGGCCTGCATACGACTAGAAACCCAACCTGTTGTTGGGCCAGGATGCAGGCCCGCAAAGGCCCAGTAGGCCAACAGGGCAGCACAGAACATGTAGGCCCAGTAGGCCTGCTCTGGAGAGGAGCTCGAGAGAGCTACCGCACGGGGGTTTATAAACCAGTGCGGTCGCCCCTCGGCTAGCGAGGTGGGACTAAACTTGCGCACCGCACCTGCGCCAGCGCACCCCCTTTAGTACCGGTTCGTGGCACCAACCGGTACGAAAGGGGGGCCTTTAGTACCGGTTGGAGCCACCAACCGGTACTAAAGGGGGTGCGGTTCCCGCCGCTTGGCCTGGCCAAAACAGGACTTTAGTACCGGTTGGTGGCTCCAACCGGTACTAAAGGTGCCTTCTATATATACAACACTTACGAAAATTTCATTCTCCCTCTGTTTCTTCCTCTGTTTCCCCATTGAAGCACCGCCCGCGCGCCCCGATCGATCGACGCCGTCGCCGTCGCCGCCCCCGTCCCCGTCGCCGCCCCGGTCCCCGTCGCCGCCCCGGGCCCGTCCCCGTCGCGCCGTCCCCGCGTTGCCGCCCCCGCGTCACGCCCCGGCCCGTCGCTGCCCCCGGCCGTCGCCTCGCCGTCTCCGTCGCCCCGCTGTGAGCTCTCCCCCTCTAACCCCTCTCCCTCGCCCCCGGCGGCCACCATGGGCGCCGCCCCTCCCCGAGCCCATACACACACACAAGCATGATGAACACACACACACACACACACGTACATATGTATGGATTAATGCATGTATATATTAGTATATACGTATTTTGTATGTTTAATTAGTTTAAATTTTGTAGATTATTATTTTTTCACTAGTATATATGTATGAATGCATGTTAGATGGATATAATTAGTGTTTAATTAATATGGAAATTTTTTATATAATGTTGTTTTTCAGTTTTTAATGGATGTATAAAAGTTGTGTTTTCTGTTTTTAGTGTTAGATGCTTAATTAGTATGAAATAGCATATAGAATTTTGACATATGCAATGATAGCATAATTAGTGTTATATAGAAATGTTAGAAATTTTAGTTATCAAAATCCAATCATTAAAAAAATGTTACTTTTTGCGGGCATATAGCTAGTATTTGTTCTCGACGATGCCCGACCCGCATCCTCGCCGTCGACCCGTCCGCGACGACGTCCGACTGACCCATGTCCGGGACTGGGCTCCGCCGGGCTGGCACTGGGAGGTGCTGCCTGGAGGGGCGTGCCGCTTGATGAGGAACCCGGCCCTGGGTCCCGTCGTCGACCCTGGTCTCGTTTGGTGGCGTTCGCGTGGGCCAGTTTCGGTGCAGAGGGAGCTGGCCCTGCCGGAGGTGGTACGTCACCGTGTCAGGGAGGAGGACGAGCACGTCCATCGCTACATGGTTGCGTTAGAGGGCGGCAGGTTCTCCGATACCTGGCAGTTTCTTCAGGGATCTCACTTCGGCTATGATCCTGTGAGGGTTCCTTCTCTTTGGGTGTCCACCGCCCGCGCCGCAGGAACCGCGAGTGTCCTAGATTCTTCTGTAGTATTCGATCTTTTATTAGCTACCTAGCCAGTGATGTACTATTCAATATTATATATTATTTGAGACGATGTATTCGAGATTATATCTATTATTCGAGACGATGTATTTGAGATTATATCTATTATTCGAGACGATGTATTCGAGATTATATCTATTATTCGAGATGATGTAATTTGAATACTAAATTGTTTTATATTTCTTTTTGCATAGTTAAATAAAAGCTATGGCGGACAATACCGACAGAGAGGGAGAACAGACCATGTTCGATATCATACGCGGGCCAGATGATGATCAGAATGAAGAAGATTATGATGGCTTCGAATTTCTAAACAACACTGGAGAGGGTGATATGATATTCGATCGCGACGACCAAATGGATGAAGTCATGAACTATGATTATGACAATGACGAAGAACATGTTGATCCTGAAACAACAAAGACCGGCGAGGTATATATATTTATATAAGCAGGCATCTGGTGATCATCACATGTTTTAAATGAGTTGAAGATATATTAACGAATTGATCATTCTTCTTTCTGCCATCCAGATCGAGCAAATCTTCAGGCAACAGGACGAAACGAGGCCCGAACAAAAAGTTGAAGGAGGGCGTAAAGTATAATATCAAGGCAATCAGACCTAATGGCGAACCATTAGCGCCTAAGAAGATTGCGGACAAGTTCGTTCGTCAGTGCGGAGTTCTTGTGAAGGACCAACTCCCGATCTCCCTTCAAGAATGGAGAGAGCCAGCAAAGCCACGTCCAGATCTTACTTTTGTCGATGACAGACAAAAAAGTCTGCTTTGGGATACTCTCATGGAACATTTCACCCTACCAGATCATTTCACAGAAGCATATGTGTGCAGAAAGTCAAGGACGCTGCTCTTAGGAAGATGGCGGTTGCATTCAAGAACCACAAGAATCGTGAATGGGACAAGTACGTCAAGGGAGGAAGGAAGACTCCAGTATTCGAGGGAACACTAGAGAATCAAAGTGCTCATTGGGATGATTTCGTGAAATTCAAGGATTCAGAATTAGCTAAGGAACGGTCGAGAATAAACAAGAAGAATGCCGAAAAAAGGATAAGTTCCATAAGCTGGGGCCAGGTGGCTACGCGGTGGAATGCCTAAGTGGGATAAGTCTGAGAAAGAGATGGAGGATGCAGGTGTCACTCCGGTTACTAAGAGCTGGCCCCCCAGGTACAGGACTTGGTTCTATGCGCATGGGGGGGAGTTGGACCCGAAGACAGGCAAAGTTTCGACGAAGGCATGTCTGAACAGAGCCGACGATAATATACTTGTTGCAATAGAAGAGGCTCGAACGGGGGTGTTCCAGCCCAACAGAGAGAACGATGAGCTTACGCGTGCCCTAGGAAATCCTGAACACCCAGGAAGAACACGAGGCAAGGGCGCTATTCCCTGGTATGAGGGGTTTTTGGTCTGGAACGCCGACTATAGAACCCGTGCGAGAAGGAAGATTGCGGAGGAGAAGCAGAGGAAGATAGAGGAGGAGAAGAGGAAGCTGGACTATGAACGCCTTCAAGGCCTAGAATCAGCGCACGCGGACTTGGTAGTCAAATTCCAGCGGCAGCAGGAGCAGATCGACTCACTTAGCCAGCAAAGGGGGTCTCAGCAGTTGCAGCAGCTAGCGGATGATCCAGCATTGGATACCACCGCCCCATCCATGCCGAGAAGCAGCGTGGGTTCCGCCCCGTTTGACGCAATGCTGGATAGATACCCCGTGGATGACATCACGGAGAACACTAACTGCGAGCTACACTACAAAATTAAGAACATATCCTTGAAGGTGGCGGATGGCGTTGCTTATACAAATTCTCCCGATGCAACCTTCCATTGCAACCCGATTCCAGCAGGCTATGCTCGTGTCGTGGTTGATGAGGTGGTGGACCAATATTCGGGGCTAGAGCTTGACATTCCTGGAGGTGATGAGGAGCACACACTCGGAGATGCCAAACATCGTATCATCCTATGGAGAAAGGATTGCATCATCTTTCGAAGGCGACCGACACCGCGTCACCCGACTCCTCGTCGAAGTCCGCCACCGAGTCAGCAGACTCCCACTCCTCCAAGTCCACCAACGCGTGAGGCCACTCCTCCTCCAAGTCCGGCAAAGTGTCAGGCCACTCCTCCTCCAAGTCCGACACAGTGTCAGACGTCCACTCCTCCTCCAAGTCCGGCACAACCTCAGGCCACTCCTCCTCCAAGTCCGGCACAGCTTCAGGCCACTCCTCCTCATCCAACTCAGCCCCGTCAGCCGTCTCCGCCACCTCAGCAATCGCAGAAGAGACACCCCGTAGCTATGGTGCGTAGCGGTACGAGTCGAGGTCATAGTACAGGAAGTACAGGCGGAGGCAAGCGATATAAATATGGTCCAAACCTCACTACTCCTCTTCCTGAGAGGGCTTACGACAGGACCGAGGAGCAAACCAATGCCATAGTGCGGGCAGAAGTCGACGCCCATTTTGGACCGAAACCGCCACCGCCGCCAAGGGAGAAAGTGCCTGTGGAAGTAGTTGACCACTTCATTCGTATGGCCCAACCACCAGCTCCTAAGCCTATTGACACAGACTATGAGCGCCACATCAGGAAGTTACATCGACAACGTCTACAGAAGGAGGCGAGCTCAAGCTCGAGCAAACAACAAGCAGCTGTCAAAAAATGCGGGAAAACCGTTGCCCAGCTGGGAAAACAGGCGGCGCAATCGATCCCCCCGCTTGTTGTGCCGCCAACAACATGTGACAGTACGCGCGCCAAATATTATTGTGGGCAAACAGTTTACGTTCCCGAGGTGGGCGATGTGGTAATAACCCAGGAGCATATAATGCAGGCTGAAACTCTCAACATCACTGTTGGACAACTCCTCGAGATTGAGGACATGCCTGTGCTTATAGAGGAGGAAATAAAATGGAAATATGCCCGGGGCCAACCTTTGGTCAAGCCAGAAGAGGTCAAGAAGCTCCCAACGAGAATGTATGAATTGCATCAATGGTACATGGACATTACCAAGAGATCCGATCGAGAGTCCCTCATGGTGCAAGTCAAGAAGGATCATTACTACCATCAGAAACCTGTGACCGTTGAGTATTCTGAACTGTTTCAGTTATACAATCAAGACGCACTCGACAAATCTATCATCAGTTGCTATTGTCTGTAAGTGATTTCTTTTTGTAATTTAAGTCTCAAGCTAGCTGTAGTGATCCTTTTGATCAATCATTACCTGTAATTATCCTCACTATATTATTTTCTATGGTATTATGCAGGATGAAGATGTATGAAATGAGAAAAGGTGGACGCTATGGCATTGGGTTCATTGACCCAAACACCATTAATGAATACACATGGAAAATAAACAAGCATCATGAAAAGCAGGTAGAGGATAGCATGCTAGAGTTCTTGAAGCGCCTCAAATACAATGAAGATATACTACTTCCTTACAACTTCTAGTGAGTCACACTTTCTTGTACTACAAATTCTCTGTTTTTGCCTACTAGCTAGCTACATGTTTTTGCTTACATATGCCCGCTTAATTAAGACATGCAAACGTGTGTGCATGCAGATTTCACTGGATCTTGTGTATCATTAAAGTTGACGCTGGAGCAGTTGAAATACTGGACTCACTACTCAAAGCAAATAGTGACTGTAACATCTTGTTTGGGATAGTCAACAGGTAATTTCAATCATTATTAACTATATATCTCGGCCTATTTAGTTCGTCATTTCATGATATGAACTATTTAATAACCCCTTTATTCATTTTCTTTGTCGGCGAGCAGGGCTTGGGCAAGGTTCATCAGCGTCACAGAAGGCGAATGGAAACGACAGCTAAAATGGTTTCGACCCAAGGTAAGTAATTAAGTAGTACTAACTAGCTAGCTAGCTGCCATCTCTTTAATTGTCATGCTTGATTAATTATTATCTGATCAAATTAAATTCCATTCTCGTAATAAAGGCCCTGAAACAGGCGCAGGGGACTAATCTGTGTGCGTTCTGCATTTGCGAGAACATTCGCATGATGGCGTCCGAAAGGAGCAGATCTCAAAGACAGGAATGGGTACGCTTGTCAGAACACTATTCACAATTTTTACACCATTATCGATATCTAGTCACACAAATAATACACATGCATATTGATCTCCTTCTTAACAGTTCACAGAGGTGCGGGACAAGCTCCTAAAAACGGAGCGCGTAGAAGCACTTCAAGAGGAAATAGCAGGATTTTTGCTCGACCAGGTCATAAATCCGAAGGGAGAATACTATTACCCGCTACCGCCCCCATCGACCAGGTCATGAACCACTTCCAATTGTCATCGTTCTCCGAAGGCACCAATTAGGCTAATGCCACTAGCTCCGAAGGCAACATGCATATGTAGGAGAAATTGTATATAGCTATACATGTGTGTATGTGTGAATTAATATGGTGGTTTGTGAGACATTGATGATATATATATATATATGATTGGTTCTACTAGAAATTCTATTTATATATATATATATATGCATAACGTGTACAATGTGTAGTATCGTAAAATACCAGCAAACGAAAAAGAATTAAAATGGAAAACACAAAATTAAATGAAAAAGAAATCATAAAACCAAAAACCCCCCAAACATTTTAGTACCGGTTGGTGTTACCAACCGGTACTAAAGGGCTCCCGGCCCCCAGAGCTGGCTCGTGCCACGTGGTTGCCCTTTAGCACCGGTTCGTGCTGAACCGGTACTAAAGGGGGGGGCCTTTAGTGCCCACACTTTAGTGCCGGTTATGGAACCGGCACTGAAGGGCCTTACGAACCGGTGCTATTGCCCGGTTCTGCACTAGTGATCGGAGTTGATGTTTATAAAAGCCCTCATCCGAACATGACGATCAGAGGTAGGGCGCAGTCCTTGGTCGAACCAAGGTGACCAGTCGAGCTGGTGACGAAGATGCCGAAGTCGCAGTTGATCTGCAGGCGAGTCATCAACCTTTTGCCGAACACACATCGGAACTCTCAATGAAAGCACCAATGTCGGTGTCAAAACCGGCGGATCTCGGGTAGGGGGTCCCGAACTGTGCGTCTAAGGCGGATGGTAACAAGAGGTAGGGGACACGATGTTTTACCCATGTTCGGGCCCTCTTGATGGAGGTAAAACCCTACATCCTACTTGATTGTTCTTGATAATATGAGTAGTACAAGAGTTGATCTACCACGAGGTCAGAGAGGCTAAACCCTAGAAGCTAGCCTATGGTATGATTGTCTATTCTATTGACTAGCCTGGCCTCGGTTTATATAATGCACCAGAGGCCTAGGATAACAAGAGTCCTAGCCGAATACGCCGGTGGGGAGGAGTGCTTGTCTTGATCACCAAGTCTTGTGGAATCTTCCATGTATGCGGCAACTGTCCGAACTGGCCCATGAGTATACGGCCATGGGGGTCCTCAGCCCAATCTAACAGATCGGGAGATGACGTGGTGAGTACCCCCTAGTCCAGGACACCGTCACCCATATTGCCTTGTCTTCTCCTATTTATTGAATGCTCGCAGATTCCAGCTTAGTCCAATGCACGTACACTCTTATTTTTATTTACACCATTCGGTCGTGCAAGTGAAAGGCAATTATGATGATATATGATGGACCAACTGAGATGAGAAAAGTTGGTATGAACTCGACCTCTTTTGTTTTTGTAAATATGATGAGTCCCGCATTCTTGATTTAGCTTATTATGAATAAACATGTTTGCAATGACAATTAGAGATCGTAGTTGCTTGTGCCATGCTTGATTAGCTATGAGTTATAATGGTTTACCTTGTGTGCCAACATGCTATTGAGATGATTATGATGTGGTATGATGGGGTGGTATCCTCCTTTGAATGATTTAAGTGACTTGACTTGGCACATGTTCACGCATGTAGTTGAAACAAATCAACATAGCCTTCACGATATTTATGTTCATGGTGGATTATATCCTACTCATGCTAGCATCCAATGTTTATTAATTTTAATGCATGTATATGGCTGTTGTCGCTCTCTAGTTGGTCGCTTCCCAGTCTTTTGCTAGCCTTCACTTGTACTAAGCGGGAATACTGCTTGTGCATCCAATCCCTTAAACCCCAAAGTTATTCCAGATGAGTCCACTATACCTTCCTATATGCGGTATCTACCTGCTGTTCCAAGTAAATTTGTATGTGCCAAACTCTAAACCTTCAAATAAACATTCTATTTTTTTGCTCAAATAGCTCATGTATCAACCAAGGCTGTCCTTATCTTCCGTGTTAGGCAGGCTATTCTCAAGAGGAGTGGACTCCGCTCCTCACTCACGAGAAAATGGTTGGTCACCGGGATGCCCAGTCCCATGCTTTATGCAAACTAAATCAAAATTAATTGCAAACAAAACTCCCCCTGGGACCTGATGTATGTTGGAGGCACTCGTTGTTTCGAGCAAGCCATGGATTGATGTTTGTTGGTGGAGGGGGAGTATAAACTTTACCATTCTGTTTGGGAACCGCCTATAATGTGTTTAGCATGGAAGATATCGTCATCTCTTAGTTGTTACGTTGACAATGAAAGTATACCGCTCAAAATACAATTTATCTCTATTGCAAAACCGAGCTCTGGCACCTCTACAAATCTATGCTTCCCTCTGCGAAGGGCCTATCCATTTACTTTTATGTTGAGTCATCACCCTCTTATTAAAAAGCACTAGCTGGAGAGCACAGCTGTCATTTGCATTCATCACTATTACTCTATGTTGGGTGTGACTATGATTGGATCTCTTTTACCATGAATTACAATGTCTAGTCAGTCCTTCATCTTTAAAGGTGCTCAGCATTTATGTTTTGCGGTCTGAGAAAGGGCTAGTGAGATACCATCTTGTTATATCATATTATGATTGTTTTGAGAAAGTGTTGTCATCCGAGATTTATTATTATGACTTGCTAGTTGATTATGCTATTGATATGAATAATTATGAGACCTGAGAATTATTGCAAATGTGGTTAGTTATGATCTATGCTGAAAACTTGAATGCTGGCTTGACATAGTTACAACAACAAGAGCAAACAGAGTTTGTAAAAGTTTTTCTTTCTTTCTTTCAGTTTGTCAACTGAATTGCTTGAGGACAAGCAAGGGTTTAAGCTTGGGGGAGTTGATACGTCTCTGTCGTATCTACTTTTACAAACACTTTTGCCCTTGTTTTGGACTCTAACTTGTATGATTTGAATGGAACTAACTCGGACTAACGCTGTTTTCAGCAGAATTGCCATGATATTGTTTTATGTGCAGAAAACAAATATTCTCGGAATGACCTGAAACTCCACGAAACGTCTTAGAAAAAACAATAAAAAATCCTTGCCAAAGATGAAGACCAGGGGGCCGACACCCTTCTCATGAGGGTGGGGGGCGCCCCCCCCCTAGGGCGCGCCCCTACCTCGTGTGTCGTGGTTTTGTCACGGCAGATGTCCTAGAGAAAGGACTTAGTCGTGGAGCCATCGCAACGGGTTAGCTTGAAGGGGTTAAAGCGGACACATGGACGCAAGAGCATTTATACTAGTTCGGCCCCTTCGATGAAGGTAAAAGCCTACGTCTAGTTGTGATGGAATTGATGGGGTTTCGATGACTAGGGAGCAAACAAGCTTCGCCTATGTCTCGAGTTCTTGTCTGTTGTCCTTGAACCGCCGCCGAGTCGTCCCCTTATATACACGGGTGACACCCGTCGGTTCACAGAGTCCCAACACCGGTCGATATTCATATCCGGGTTGGTCTCTCCTTATTCCTAACTTACAATACAAGTTTATATACAAATTCCGGTTTACTGCTACAAGCCTTGAACCGGCTACGGGCCTTAGGCCCTCATCTGCCTTCTTGGGCTTTATCACTTCTGGAGCTACTGATGAAGTTGACCCGGCCCAGATAGGCCGGTTTACGCCCAGCAATAATATCCCCAACATTAGGCCCCAGATTGATTTGAACGGGTTCATGTCAATCCTTTAACAAAAACTTCATCTTCAACGTCTTCTCATAAATTCGTAAACCGCCATGATGTCATCTTCTCTGATTATTGTAAACCGGAGTGATGTCACCGGTCATAACGAAGATATCCATTATGCTTCTTTGTTTAATATATCTACGGAAATTGAGGCGACAGCTCCGTTTCGCGGCCCCTTGATTGTCGCGCCTGACACATGTCTTTTTGCCTTATAAATAGGACCGAAGGGTCATTTCCTTTCTCTTTCCCTTCTTCCCCTTCTGCTTCATCTTCCTCGCATCGCCCGGCTTCAAAGCTCCGCCGCCACCGTCGACCTCTGCCTCAACCTTGGCCGCTGCATCAACCTGGGCGCACCAGAGCATCGCGGCAACCTTCCGCGTCTTCCTCAGCTCCGGTAAACCTTCTATCCTTTCCCCCGCAGATCTGTTTTAGGGTTTCATAGTTCTTCAGTATTCATCATCTGCCTCTTGCTCATATGATAGATCTTTAGATGAATCCGCAAATCTTTATTCTTTGCAATGATAGTTGTTTGACCTTCGCCTTCACTTATGCATCTCAAAACCATAGATCTATATGAACGTTTTGCTCATTGGTTCGGTACTGCTCCTTTTGAACCTCTAAGTATTTACCTCTTTTCTGAACTTGCTTCAGATCCAATGTTGTAAAGAAATCTTGTGAAACCTGTTTCTGCGTACTTGTCCATCCGCAATCTCAGCTGTTTCAATGCTTAGATCAGGCAGTTTAACTTTATAGAAAAATTTTCCAAACCGGTATATGCCATTAGTCCCCTTGTTAAACCGCCAGGTGTTTGTTGCTTCATAAAACTCCGGTTGAGATAGTTCTGTCTCCGGTTTGACAGTGCACATACCAATGTACCTTGATCAAATGCATTTTTGAACCGGGATCTTCTACCTTGTAGATTCCATCATGGCCAAGCAAGTATATGAGTGCAATTGGGTTCCTTCTCGCGTCACAGAGGCTCAACTAGACGATTTAGTCCTGATTGGCGCTTTAAGCAGCAAAGATACCATCCATTGGAGGGCTCCTCGCAAAGAATGCCCTCCCACACCTCAAGAAGGAGAGGTTATTGTTTTCGTAGATCACTTAGCCCGGGGCTTTAAGCCACCCGGTTCTAAATTTGACCGAGATGTTTTAGCCGATTTCCTGCTCCATCCACAAGATACTGGCCCCAACTCTGTTACAAATATGTGTCACTTCCAAGTGCTCTGTGAGGCGTTCTTTCAAGAGGAGCCCACAGTGGAATTGTTCAGAGACCTTTTCCATCTAAACCGTCGTACTGAGTTTACTGATGCTTCCAATACGGAGTTGGGTGGCGTGGTGATTCAGAAAAGGAAATAGGTCACATACCCTCACGCCAAACTGCACAGCCACCCCAAAGAGTGGAATCAGACATGGTTCTACTGCAAAGACACCTCCCCTGCTGGTGAGAATCCCTTGCCTAGTTTTCGTCCGGAGCAGCTCAGCAATACACACCCTTTTCCGCGAAGATTGATGGCCTAGGAGAGATCAAATATGCTCCTCAACTATCAAAGCTCAGAGCCTTTATGGCCAACGGTTTAAATGGGGTTGATCTCGCTCGCTGTTGGATATCATGGAGCATTCTACCCCTTAGTCAGCGCTCCGGTTTGATGTGCGAGTATACTGGTAGTGTTGATGACCCACTGCGACATTCCAAAATCCAGCTCACCGATGAAGAAATCACAGAGGCTGTGAATAAGATGCTGAATGAACCGGAACACGTCTGTGCTAGAAACGGCCTGCTTCCCTTCTGTGCCACCAACAAACCGCCAGCTGTAAGACTTTGGTTTTTCTTTTTGCTGAATCTGTTATTGATATATCTGGTCTTTGTTTAATATCAGTGTCTGTGTAATCAGGGTAATGATCCTTTTTGGAGCAAGAAACTGTCGCAGGAGACACCAGAAAAACCAGAAAAACCGGAAAGAGCAACTCGACAAAAGACTAAAGTTGTGAAGAAGACTGCCCACAGGAAAAGAACCACTACATCTTCTAATCCGGCCCCTGATGATGATGTGGATAATCCGGACCTTGAGGTAGAGCTTGACTCACTTGGTTTATTTTTCATGCGTCTTATTGATGATGATATTTGTCAGGATGATGCCGAAGCCAGCCACGCGGATGCTGCAGAGGTAATTATTCTCTCTTCCGATTCAGAACCTTTGCCTTCACAAAAAATCCGTCAGGCAAACCGGAAAGTTAATTTTTCTCATCCTCTTGCTTATTTGGATCCTAAATTTCTTATGAAGACCCAACAACACGAATCTCGTCGCACAACCCGACATAGCGGCCAGGTAGTTACCTCCGTCGGTTTACCAAACAGTCCGGTTCTGAAATGCCGTTCAGAGGTCTCTAATTTGCTTGTCAGTGCTTGTCCTAAAGCGGGCTGCTTTCGTCAACCTCTTAATCCGCCTGACTCCGATTACCAGGTTACTTCCCACTCATCTTCTGGCGAGTCATTGGCTACTCAGCTGCCACCGCTCAAAACGGTGCTTGGGTAAGCTATACTTATTGTGATATTTGTAGTACATCACCTTAGAACATATGCTGTATTTGATTTTGTTATTCTTCTCAGGGCCAAACCTAGGCCAAGCAAGAAGGCCCGCCTGGACAAAGCGGCCGAAGAAGATGCCGTTCTTGAGCCAGGCAAGACACCCGATCTTGAAGCGGCTATTCCTGAGGATGTACCCAATGATCCACCGCAGCAAGACGACGATCTTATTGCTGAAGAGAGACCTACTGATGCCTCAGGTCCTGTCAATCAGCCCACAGGCTCCATCCGGATTGAAAGCTCCATCGGTCCAGCAAAACCTACTGACAAGCCAATAGCCCCAGTGCAAACCGGTGGTACCCAGGATGATGAGGTTGTCATTACTGGCACTGGTCATACTGAGCCAAGCAATCCTGTCGCTTTGTCCAAACATTCTGCCAAGGAAGAATTTGCTGCCTTTGGCAAAGGCAAGTGGAACGCTGATCTGACGACTTACGCTGCTCTGAACGCCCAAGATATCCATTCCGGCTACCTGAACCAGTTGTATACCACTCGCGACTATGAAGCCGGTCTGGTTAATATGATGAAAGATAAATATGAGGTAACTTCCATATGTTCCTTCCTGTTTGTACGCTTCAATTCTTGCTGAATCTCCTAGACCCCAAGAGGCGGTTTGTAATCTTCTTTCGAAGCGGGACTTACTAATGTAAATCTTGATGCTTTGAAATTCGCTGATGTAGCCCCCAAGGGCCGGTTCAACTTAGCGTAGTTAAACTGGTACTTTAAGTAATTGAAATTGCTGCATTAGAATATATACGAGCAAATAGCCATTAGCCCCCAAGTGCCAAGTTGAATACTTGTATTGATCTTGGGACTTTGTAAGCAATTGAAAGATGAAGATCGAATATGCATTAGCCCCCAAGTGCCAAGTGCATAACTTGTTATGTGGTTGGTACTTCAATCCTTGTATCATTTTGTTGAAGCATATAACTGTCTGCATGCAGGCTGAGCTGAAGACGAAAGAAAACCAAATCGCCGACCTCCAAGAAAACCTGAAAACCCAACAAGCTGAAACCTCCAAAGCAAAAGAGGAATTAGCCAGCGCTTTAAACGCCATGGAGCAGCTTAAGGAGAGATTCAAGAAGAAGCAGGAGGATTGGGCCACTGAAAAGTCCACTTTAATCAAACGAGCAGAGGATGCCGAGGCTGCACTAAAACCGATGGCGGATGAACTGACCAGTATAAAGCATCACGTGCATACTATGACCACTGCTATCTTTGGTAAGCCAGTTTGACTTCTGAATTGACTCGGCCTTCTTACAGAGCTGCCGGTTTAACCCTTATGATATTTCAGGGACACGCACTGGTCACTTGGGGTTAGATGTGCGGAAAAAATTGAAAGCCGTCTACACATTGGTCGAACATTTGTACACTGGTGCACAGAGGATCATCTGTACCGCATCTCACAACAAACCGGCGCCCACTTTGATTCAAGATACTCTGAAGAAACTGTCGGTGCTTCCCCCCCGGGTTGAAGAGCTGAAGAAATCTGCTGGTCGAACCGGTGCGATCAATGCCTTAATGCGGGCAAAAGCCTGGGTGCCGGATTTTGATCCTATTGAAGCGGCTCAGGGCTATCCCAGCTTGAAAGAAGACGGGTCAGAGTTCAGTGAAGCGGATCAGCGAGCCATAAACCGGGAGGTGCGTCCGCTAGCTTGTCAATTGGCTGAAGAAGCAGACTTGTCTCGTTATCAAGCCCAATATGACAATCAGAACAAGCGAATAGCTGCCCCAATTCATGAGTCGTAAAATCTTATCCCTCCAATCCGTAAGCACACTTACGCTTCCGATATTGACCCGTCATTGCTGATCCACGATGAAGCTGTTTTTCAAGCATTAATGGGAATCGACTGGACAACTGTTGATTTCCAGCCACTGGGTAGAGAAACGGAGGCTGAAGCGGCGCAGGATGACCCACAACCATCAGGCCAGGCTGGTGACCAAGCTTGAACCGGAAGCCGGTTTTGAAACTACCTCTCCTTTGCGAAAAACAATGATATTATTATGGGCACCGTGTTGCCTTGTAATAGGCTAGCTGATACTTTTGATGTTGATATGCCTTCGTGCATAATTTGTTCTTCCTGTGGTGATGAACTTTCCAAAGCACTTTCTGCAATAAAAAACTCGTCAAGTGCCACCGCGGTTGTACCGTCCGGCGGAATATGATGTCTGCATATATGAAGTCGAAACATCCAAAAAATTCTTAAGTATATGACCAAATTTTTGCGATACATAATACCTGCCATCATTGAGCATGAAATTGGCTTGGCCAATCTTGAAGCGGAGTTTTGCAAACCCACACTGTTGGAGGAGATAACAGCTCCTGTATATATATGACGCTGGTTTACCATGTAAACCGTGCTGGGTTATAATAAACACCGTGTTACTCCATAAGAGGATGTTAACAACAAGGATCAAACCGGGCAAATAGTCTCCGGATTGATGTGAACTGTGTTTCGTCAATTGATTGGTTAAAAAACTTTGTCGGTTTAAAAAACGCAATAAAAAGCAAAAACCCCCTTCAAAGAAAAAATGTAAAGCAAATGCAAAGACAAAACCGTTGTAAAAAAGGTTTATTTGAGCTGATCAGATGGTGTTACCATGGCCGAACACGACCAAGCTCCCGTTAGGTGTAACTATGGTTCTAGTCAGCCAGGTCCCCAAATGAATCCGTGGAATTTATGCCGATCAAGTGGCATGGTCATGGTTCGGGTTCGACCAAGCCCCCAAGTGATTCTGTGGCCTTAGGCCGATCAAGAGGCATGACTGGTTCAGACATGACCAAGTCCCCAAGTGATCTGGTGGCTCTCGCCTATCAAGAGGTATGGTATTGGTTCGGACACGACCAAACCCCCAAGTGATATAACATGATGCTTTTAAAAAGCGAACTCAAGGGGTAAACCGGAGGCCGTTTTAGAGCAACTCCGTGTAACCTCACATGATGTAAAAGAATAGATACCCCGCTTTAGCTGAGGTTCCGGTTTATTATATTTAATCATAATATATACATTGTCGTAATATGTACATTAGTATAGCCAATGGCTTAGGTATAGTAAGGACGAAGATGAGCTATGTTCCACGGCCTGTTGGTCTCCTCCTCTGATGTGCATGAGTATTTATGCTCTCGAATATTGATCAGATAGTACGACCCGTTGTGCAGATTCTTGCTGACCACGAAAGGCCCCTCCCAATGTGGGGATAGCTTATGCCTATCAGTCTGATCTTGGATGAGCCGAAGCACCAAATCTCCTTCCTAAAAGGTTCTGGTTCTGACTCGGCGACTGTGATAACGATGAAGATCCTGCTGGTAAATCGCTGATCGGGCGGCTGCGATGTCACGCTCTTCATCCAACCGGTCCAAAGCATCTTGCCGTGCCGTCTTGTTGTCCGCTTCAATATAAGCTGCCACACGAGGTGAATCATGACGGATATCACTGGGGAGAACCGCCTCCGCTCCATAAACCATGAAGAATGGTGTGTATCCTGTTGATCTGTTGGGTGTTGTATTGATGCTCCATAGCACAGATGGTAATTCTTCTACCCAACAACCCGGAGTTCTCTGCGAAGGAACCATGAGCCGGGGCTTGATGCCTCTCAAGATCTCTTGATTAGATCTTTCTGCTTGACCATTGGACTATGGATGTGCCACTAATGAAACATCGAGCCGGATGTGCTCCCGTTCGCAGAACTCCTTCATAGCACCTTTGGACAAATTGGTCCCATTATCTGTGATAATACTGTGCGGAAAACCAAACCGGAAAATCACCTTTTTGATGAACTGAACCGCCGTGGCCGCATCACACTTGCTAACAGGCTCTGCCTCCACCCACTTTGTAAACTTATCAACCGCCACCAGGAGGTGGGTCTTCTTATCTTTGGATCTTTTGAAAGGCCCAACCATATCCAGCCCCCAAGTCGCAAACGGCCAAGTAATTGGAATCATTCTCAATTCTTGAGCCGGTACATGAGCACGTCTTGAAAACCGTTGGCAACCATCACATCGTCTGACCAGATCCTCCGCATCAGCATGAGCAGTTAACCAATAGAAGCCATGCCGAAACGCTTTAGCCACCAGAGACTTCGAACCGGCGTGGTGATCACAATCTCCTTCGTGGATCTCACGCAAAATTTCACGGCCTTCTTCAGGAGACATGCAGCGTTGAAAAGCTCCTGACACACTTCAATGATGCAACTCGCCGTTGATAATAGCCATGGACTTGGATCGCCGGATTATCTGCCGGGCCAGAATCTCATCCTCTGGCAACTCGCCCCGGTTCTTGTACGCCAGGTAAGGAAGCGTCCAATCCGGAATAATATGAAGAGTTGCCACCAATTGAGCCTCCGGATCAGGAATAGCCAAATCCTCTTCACCAGGGATCTTGACCGACGGGTTGTGCAGCACATCCAGAAAAACATTGGGCGGGACCGGTTTGCGCTGATAGCCCAGCCGGCTTAAAGCGTCCGCCCCTTCATTTTTCCGCCGGTCCACGTGGTCCACCTGATAGCCTTTGAAATAACCTGCAACAATATCCACCTCACGACGATATGCTGCCATGAGTGGGTCCTTGGAGTCCCAAGTGCCAGACACTTGCTGAGCCACAAGGTCCGAGTCACTGAAGCACTTAACTCGACTTAGATTCATCTCCTTAGCCATCCGGAGACCATGGAGCAAGGCTTCATACTCAGCTGCATTGTTAGTACAAGGGAACATTAAGCGGAGAACATAACAAAACTTATCACCTCGTGGGGAAGTTAATACGACTCCAGCCCCCGAGCCTTCCAATTGCCTGGATCCGTCAAAATGGATGGTCCAATATGTGTGATCCGGCTTTTCTTCAGGTGCTTGCATTTCCGTCCAATCATTGATGAAATCAACAAGTGCTTAAGACTTAACCGCTGTCCGAGGCACATACTTCAAACCGTACGGCCCCAGCTCTATAGCCCACTTTGCAATCCGGCCAGTTGCTTCCCGGTTCTGGATGATATCTCCCAAAGGAGCAGAACTGACCACCGTAATTGGGTGCCCTTGGAAGTATTGTTTAAGCTTCCGGCTTCCCATAAAAACTCCATACACCAGCTTCTGCCAATGCGGATACCTTCGCTTGGACTCGATTAGTACCTCACTGATATAATAGACCGGTCGTTGAACCGGATGCTCCTTGCCTGCCTCCTCTCGCTCCACCACAACAGCCACGTTGACCGCCCGAGCATTAGCAGCAACATATAGCAGTAACGGCTCCTTGTCAATGGGAGAGGCGAGCACAGGCGGATTGGCCAACTGCCGCTTTAAGTCCTCAAATGCTTCATCAGCGGCGGAGCTCCAAACAAACTGATCCGTTTTTTTCAACATCTGATACAAAGGGATTGCCTTCTCACCAAGACGACTGATAAACCGGCCTAACGCGGCAATCCGGCCTGCCAGGCGTTGAACATCATTGATACACTTCGGTTTAGCCAAGGAGGTGATAGCCGTGATCTTCTCCGGATTAGCCTCAATTCCCCTGTTGGACACCAGAAACCCAATAGCTTGCCCGCCGGTACACCAAAGACACACTTGTCCGGATTAAGCATCATCTTGTATGTTCTCAGGTTATCAAGGGTTTCCTTCAAATCACCAATCAGAGTCTCCTTCTCCCTGGACTTAACCATGATATCATCCACGTAAGCATGTACATTACGGCCAATCTGCTTGTGAAGACAATTTTGTACACACCGTTGGTAAGTTGCCTGGGCACTCTTGAGCCCGAAGGGCATAGACACATAGCAGAAGGCTCCAAAGGGAGTTATAAATGATGTCTTCTCCTGGTCCTTAACTACCATTTTGATCTAATGATATCCAGAATAGGCATCCAAAAAACTTAAACGCTCACAACCCGTAGTAGCATCAA
The DNA here is from genome assembly GCF_056163025.1 of Triticum urartu. NCBI lineage: Eukaryota > Viridiplantae > Streptophyta > Magnoliopsida > Poales > Poaceae > Triticum > Triticum urartu. Next base: position 60,454,907 of record NC_141874.1, on the reverse strand, counting down.
TAATTTGATCAATACGGGGGAGGGCAAAAGGATCTGCTGGACAAGCTTTATTAAGATCTGTGTAATCCACACACATGCGCCAGGTGCCGTTTTTCTTGAGGACCAGCACCGGATTGGCAAGCCACTCGGGGTGAAAAACTTCAACAATAAAGCCAGCTGCTAAGAGCCTGGCTACCTCTTCTCCAATCGCCTTGCGTCTTTCTTCGTTAAACCGGTAGAGGAACTGTTTCACCGGTTTATATTTAGGATCCACATTAAGTGTGTGCTTAGCGAGTTGCCTCGGTACACCTAGCATGTCAGAGGGCTTCCATGCAAAAATGTCCCGATTCTCACGGATGAACTTGATGAGCGCGCTTTCCTATTTCGGATCCAAGTTGTCACTGATGCTGAACTGCTTGGACGAATCGCCAGGTACGAAGTCAACAAGCTTAGTTTCTGCTGCCGATTTGAACTTCAGGGCCGGATCATGCTCCGTAGTTGTCTTCTTCAACGGAGTCATGTCCGCCGGATCAACATTGTCTTTATAATACTTCAACTCCTCGGTGGCACAGACCGACTCTGCATAGGCCGCATCTCCTTCCTCACACTCCAAAGCGATTTTGCGACTTCCGTGAACCATTATTGTCCCCTTGCGACCCGGCATCTTGAGCTGCAAATACACATAACAGGGCCGAGCCATAAACTTAGCGTAGGCCGGTCGCCCAAATAGGGCGTGATATGGACTTTGGATTTTCACCACTTCAAACGTCAATGTCTCCGACCTGGAATCATGATCATCCCCAAAGGCCACTTCCAGAGCTATCTTACCAACGGGATATGCTGATCTACCAAGCACTACACCGTGGAATACTGTATTAGACGGTTTGAGATTCTTATCTGTTAGTCCCATACGATGGAAGGTCTCATAGTACAGGATGTTAATGCTGCTCCCTCCATCCATGAGCACCTTGGTGAACTTGTAACCTCCCACCTGAGGTGCCACCACTAGAGCCAACTGACCCGGATTATCGACCTGGGGAGGGTGATCCTCTTTGCTCCATATGATTGGCTGTTCAGACCAACGTAAATAATGGGGTATGGCCGGTTCAACAGAGTTGACCGCCCGCCTCTGAATCTTCCGGTCTCGCTTGTCCAAGCTAGTGGTGAAGACATGGTACTACCCACTACTCAACTGCTTTGGGTTGCTCTGGTAACCTGACTGTTGCTGCTGTTGGTTGTAACCACCCTGGTTGTTCTGACTATTTTGACCATTACGTCCGCCCGGATTACCATTAAATCCTGAACCGGAACTTCCTCCACCGTAACCCGGCCCGGATCCTGAGCCACCGCCAGATTCGTGATCATACCAGAAATTATTAGAATTCTTGAAGTCCTGCATAATAAAGCAATCCTTCCAAAGGTGGTTTGCTGGCGCCTCCTTCGTCCCATGTCTTGGACAGGGCTGGCTTAGCAGATAGTTTAGGCGGTCTGGGTTAGGGTTGGGTGCCCCATTGTGATTTTTCGGTCTACCCTTGCGTCGCTGGCCATTGTCCTGCGCGTTGGTATTAGCCACAAAGTCCATGTTACCATCTGCTTTACGCTTGCCTCCACCACCATTACCTGCCCAGTGATGCTGCTGACTTTTGGAGTTGATGTTCCTCTTTCCCTTCCCTGCCTTGTCATCATCAGATTCGGGATCCTTGGTACTATCAGAATCAGCATACTTCACCAAAGCGGCCATGAGGGTCCCCATATCCGTGCAATGACGCTTCATCCGTCCCAACTTCAGCTTTAGGGGCCCAAACCGGCAATTGCCTTCTAAGGTTAATACTGCGGTGTCAGCGTTGATACGGTCTGATGAGTATAACACCTGTGAAACCCGGCGCACCCAATGAGTCGTTGATTCTCCTTCCTCCTGGACACAGGCAGCTAAGTCCACTATCGACATAGGCTGTTTACATGTATCCTTGAAATTGCTGATAAACCGGGCCCGTAACTGGGCCCATGAACTGATAGAATTAGCCGGCAAACTTTTTAACCAAGTACGGGCCGTTCCCTCAAGCATCATGGTGAAGTATTTCGCACACGCGTCGTCATCCACATCAAGCATCTCCATGGCCATCTCATAGATCTCCACCCACGTCTCTGGAGGTTGATCCGCCGTGTAATTTGGTACCTTGCGTGGGCCTTTGAAATCCTTGGGCAGGCGCATGTTGCGTAAAGCGGGGATAAGGCAAGGCACCCCCAAAGAACTAGAAGTAACACCAGGTTCGGTCAAGGTGGTTGGACGAACCGGCGTGAGCTGCCGAGCCTGATGCTGTGCGGCTAACTCGGCCTCCCTGCGCGCGCGGGCCCAGTCCACTACTCCCTGAGCGTTATCAGCACCACCCGCCGGGTTGTTGCCACGGGGTGCTCCACGCCGTTCATTACTCGACACTGCTGGTTCATCCATATGTCTGCTATAGCTCCGGCTTGGATGGGGGGTCGAGTGGATCCGGTCGCGGATGTACGAGTATGCTTCCTGTTGGACCAAAGCTGTCCTTAGAAGTTCCTTGACCCGTCGCGTCTCTACTGCCTGCGGCGAGTCACCTTCAATCGGAATGGCCTCCATCCGTGCAGGAGCAGCAACAAGATTGTCCATTGGGTTGGAGTAGTGACCTGGAGGTGTTAAAGCAGCCTGAGGTATAACGGTGTTTTGACGAGGCGGGTCCATCTGACGAGGCTGAACCGGTGCACCGGTCCCAGGGGCTTCTGCCCGGTTTCCCTCCAGTGAATTGCCGGTTCTTGGTCCTCGAGTGTTGAAAAGGTCTCTGGCCTCGAAAACCGGAGGTAAACGGGATCGGTGCTTCCTCCTCATGACTTCATGCGACGCGCTCTGGTCCAACATAAGCTTGTAGGCTTGTGCGTCTAAAGCGGCCCGCTCTGCAGCCATCCTGGTGTCCTCAGCTGCCAGATCCGCCTTGGCCTGGGTGATCTGTTCCTTTACCTTTGCAATCTCCGCGTTGTGAACGTCCTAATCCAGTGGATTAGCTTTTGCCATAAGCACAGCCAACGCATCAAATAGCTCTGATAGAACCTGAGCCGGCGGGCGCACAGGGCCTCCTGCCCCGGCAGCCGTTGCCGCTGCTGAACCGGAGGTCGTTGCCACAGCTGTCAAAGAATGAAAGCGCTGCTTGTGTTCTGGCCATGAATATTCCAACCCGGTTGGGCAGATCAGAGGAGTCTGGAATACTGTCGCCATCGGAACAGCTCCCAATCCAACCATCTTGTAGCTGATACAGAGATTCGGTTTCTCCGGTCGAAGACTCGTCATCGGAACAAACGACGGTCGCGCCGTGAAATTCCGATCCGTCCTCATAAATTCCTTAATGGATGACTCCCACGAAGGCACTCTTTACGGCCGGTTTAACCCGGGCGGATCGCGCGCACTGAGCCATCTCGACGAGGTCGGTGCAGATGTCCGGCTCAGGGCCCGGTTCACCGATCTTGCCAATGAAAACGTGAATGCCACCAAAGGGGACCCGGTACCCGTACTCAATTGAGCCGGCCTCGGGGCCCCAGCCTGCGTCGTCGATGTAGGGCTTGCCGCGATGACTCTTAGTTATCCGTCCTACGGCGTAACCCTCGAGTCCTTCAAAGCGGCCCTCCAAGAAACGGAAACCATCGCGCGATAGCCCCACGGTGGGCGCCAACTGTCGTGGTTTTGTCACGGCAGATGTCCTAGAGAAAGGACTTAGTCGTGGAGCCATCGCAACGGGTTAGCTTGAAGGGGTTAAAGCGGACACAGGGACGCAAGAGAGTTTATACTAGTTCGGCCCCTTCGATGAAGGTAAAAGCCTATGTCTACTTGTGATGGAATTGATGGGGTTTCGATGACTAGGGAGCAAACAAGCTTCGCCTATGTCTCGAGTTGTTGTCTGTTGTCCTTGAACCGCCGCCGGGTCGTCCCCTTATATACACGGGTGACACCCGTCGGTTCACAGAGTCCCAACACCGGTCGATATTCGTATCCGGGTTGGTCTCTCCTTATTCCTAACTTACAATACAAGTTTATATACAAATTCCGGTTTACTGCTACAAGCCTTGAACTGGCTACGGGCCTTAGGCCCTCATCTGCCTTCTTGGGCTTTATCACTTCTGGAGCTACTGATGAAGTTGACCCGGCCCAGATAGGCCGGTTTACGCCCAGCAGTAATATCCCCAACATAGTGGGCCCCCTGGAAACCCTTCGACACCAACTCCAACTCTATATATTTGCTTTCGGAGAGAAAAAAATGAGAGAGAAGAAATCATCACGTTTTACGATACGGAGCCGCTGCCAAGCCCTAAAACCTCTCGGGAGGGCTGATCTGGAGTCCGTTCGGGGCTCCGGAGAGGGGGATTCATCGCCGTCGTCATCATCAACCATCCTCCATCACCAATTTCATGATGCTCACCGCCGTGCGTGAGTAATTCCATCGTAGGCTTGCTAGACCGTGATGGGTTGGATGAGATTTATCATGTAATCGAGTTAGTTTTGTTAGGGTTTGATCCCTAGTATCCATTATGTTCTGAGATTGATGTTGCTATGCTTAATGCTTGTCACTAGGGCCCGAGTGCCATGATTTCAGATCTGAACCTATTATGTTTTCATGAATATATGTGAGTTCTTGATCCTATCTTGCAAGTCTATAGTCACCTACTATGTGTTATGATCCGGCAACCCCGAAGTGACAATAATCGGGACCACTCCCGGTGATGACCATAGTTTGAGGAGTTCATGTATTCACTATGTGCTAATGCTTTGTTCCGGTTCTCTATTAAAAGGAGGCCTTAATATCCCTAAGTTTCCAATAGGACCCCGCTGCCACGGGAGGGTAGGACAAAAGATGTCATATAAGTTCTTTTCCATAAGCACGTATGACTATATACGGAATACATGCCTACATTACATTGATGAATTGGAGCTAGTTCTGTGTCACCCTATGTTATGACTGATACATGATGAACCGCATCCGGCATAATTATCCATCATTGATCCGGTGCTTACGAGTTTTCCATATACTGGTTCTCGCTTATTTACTTTCCCGCTGCTATTGTTACAATCACTACAAAATACCAAAAACATTACTTTTCCTGTCTTTACTTTTGCTGCCGTTACCACTACTATCATATTACTTTGCTACTAAACACTTTGCTGCAGATACTAAGTTCTCGGGTGTGGTTAAATTGACAACTCAGCTGGTAATACTTGAGAATATTCTTTGGCTCCCCTTGTGTCGAATCAATAAATTTGGGTTGAATACTCTACCCTCGAAAGCTGTTGCGATCCCCTATACTTGTGGGTTATCATCCAGCCATGTTGGCTATTTGAAGATTTGAATAATCCAATGATTTATGAGCGCATGATTCCAATGGCGCAATCCAAATATATACTGGCGACTTATAATCCCAAGCCAGTCCGGGTTAATAAACACTGGATAATTTATCATCATACTGGCGACTTATAGTCGAAAGCCAGGCCGGGTTAATAAACGCCAGTGATTTATAATCATGCTTTATTCAACCTGTTTCTGCATATAATAAGTTGAAAGTGTCCTGGCGGTTTACCGCTGGACAGGTCATGCTGTGACATTGAATCACATCGTTGGCTTACCAAAGTTTGTAATAAGGGCGATAACCCAAATCTTGAGTATGGATAACTCCTCCCATGTTTTCCGGTTTATAATAAAACCATACCGGGTTGTAATAAACATCGGAGTAACCATATATAATACTGGCGATTTATAGTCAAAACTAGGCTGGGTCAATAAGCACCAGATTATAACTGATCATGTACCGACAACTTGTAGTTGAAAGCCAAGTCGGGTCAATAAACACCGGATTATCATAAGATACTATAAACCTCATCAAAGGAGAAAAAACTTGGCAAATAAAAGCATAAAAAGAACATGCGAGGCTTTTCATGGGCTGCCAGACCCAAAATCGAGGCTTTTCATTGGCTGCCAGGCCACTGAGTTAAACCATTTTACAAAGCCTTTTAAGATGGACCTCACATTAACCAATCATCGTTTTAACTTTGACAAGTTCAAGGTCTATGAGATTGACTGTCAAATGTTCGGTGGGTCATACCAGGATTACTTGGACGGAGTGGCTTACTTAAAAAGGCGGGATAACCCGGGGTTTTAGGTGAATACACCTGGCTTCCAAGCCTGGCTTGATAGCCTATTACAAGGGTGCAGACTCTTTGTTCTTTGAGAAGCAAAGAACCCCCAAGCAATATTTTGAGCTGTGCTCAGTGGGTGCCTATGTTTGAGTTGTGCTTTTGCAACACTCCCTTTGGCCCCCAAGTGATTTCCCTGGTGGCCTTACGCCGATCAAGAGGTGTAGCTATGGTTCGAATATGACCAAGCCCCCAAGTGATTTCCCTGGTGGCCTTATGCCGATCAAGAGGTGTAGCTATGGTTCGAATACGACCAAGCCCCCAAGTGATTTTTTTATATATGGCTTTATAAGCCGGATCAATGGGTAAACAGAACTCCGCTTTATAAACAGAAGCTCCCACGTGATCAATAATATGATAAACCAATAAGGCAGGATACCCATGTTTGAACCGCGCATCATGGCAGTAGGTCCTCTTCGGCAACGTTTGACTTTTTGCAAGAGATAAATTCTTCTTGAACCGGGATTTTGAACCGGATATTGAGAGCGTCAGAGCTTTGCAAGAGATAATTTCCTCTTAAACCGGATTTGAATCAGATACTAAGGGCTTCAGCGCTGTGTGTGAGACGGGATTTCCCTAAAACCGGATTTTAAACCGGCATTCTTCATTTTGAACCGGAAATTTTCTGACAGCCTTTAAATTTCTATCAATATGGTAGTAGCCTCCGGGACCAGGTTATCTTTCCCTCCAACGTCCTGGGGTTCTTGAATTCACTGAAAACCGGTAACATTTGCTGAGTCATATCATTGTAGCCCCCGAGTCTCAAGACAACTCGGGGAGTTGGCTTGAGATTCTCCATATTTGACCGTGATATAAACTGGCATAAGTTGTATATCATTGGTGTTGATAGCACGATGTGAATTCACAGAAGGTTGAGGTGACTACGGCGGGTTATAAATGATCCCGTATGAGCCGTGTCAGCAACTCGACCAATGGTTCCTTCCAACTGGCTATTTGAAGTTAACCAAACTGTAGTGGCGGCCACTTGTGCGCCTGCCATTGGGCCACCCAGTGCAGACGGCTGTTGATAGTATATGATAATTTCCTCCAGAGTTATTGGAAGAAAACCGGGCTACCCAAGCAATGACTGGCTTTATACTTAATAAAAAGCTCATGCAGACAGGTGCAGTCCGGTGTGTTAATGTAGACCGGATCACGAGAGACGGATGGTAAAGACGTCCACCGTATCAGAGGCGGCAAGAGCAGATGAGTCGGTCACGGCATTGTAAGCCAGTACGGACGGGCGAGTCAAACACAGGCGCGGTCCCGGCAAGCTGATATAAACCGGGTCGTAAGGGCGGCGTCTTGCACGCGTCCATTCACCGTGTAATGTGACACGGACGAACATCGGGTAGGAGTTGCCAGCGCATGCTCCGTACCCATAGTATAAACCACGTTTATAATGAATAATTGTCCTGCATATCAAAATATACGGAGTAATTGTTCTTTGACAAAAAACAATATGTGTAAAAAATAGACTTAGATAGATGTCACCTGATATGTTAGGCCGGAAATTATCCGCCGTGGAGTTGATGGTCACCACGGTGAAACTAAAATCAACCACGGATGAGTCACCCGCGGGGGCAGACGGATGAGCCGGTCGTAGCGTTGTAAGCCGGTGCGGACGAGCAAATTATCCTCCGCGATGTAAGTCGGCATGGACGCGTGAACCGGCCGCGAGGGCGGACGGGCGATTCGTCCGTGGCATTGTAAAGCGGCGCGGACGGGCGAGTCGGCCGGCGCATTGATGTAAACTGGACCGCGACATGCGTGTCCGTGAAACCGCACGGCACAGCCGAACGTGCATCCGCAGTATAATACCATCCCCTTTTTTTTAATAGTCGTCCTGCATAAAAAATATTACGAGTCAGAGTAATTGTTCTCAAGTAATTTAATATGTGTTGATAAGGTATATAAAAAGATAGCACCTGATATATTTTATCCGATGAATACAGATGCTGGAACATGTTGCGGCAACTGCGGCCGTAACGGAGCCTGAAACCGGGCGGTTTAGAACAGAGCCCCTGGGTCACGGGCCATGTTGACTTTGGGACATGTGATGTCTGGCGCCTGTCCTCATCTAGTCTGATACTTTCTCTATTTCACAATGTAGTGTTTTTTTTATCCACGTGCTTCAACTTTAACCGTAAATTTAACTATCAAGACCGATTGTGACAGGAGCAAAAATTATATCAGTGAATTCGTATTCGAAAGAAATTTTCAATTATATAATTTGTTCTCCCGCCATAGTTGGTCTCCTTGTTAAATTTATGGTCAAAGTTAAATCTCGAAAAGCGTGAGCGCACTATATTTTGGAATGGAGGGAGTATTTATCTGTACTAGACCTTACGTGAGATGTATATTAGTAGTACTTTTCTTATTCTTCCTTTCTTTTGGCCTTTGACTTCCGCAGACTGCCGCTGCATGTACATGCATCATCAAACAGGGCTAGCGGGCACATGCCTCGAGCACGTCTTTGTCCGAGGCCTTTGGGTGTCTGCTGCCATATTTTTTTTTTCTTTCAGCAGCGACGAGGCGGGTCGACTCGGAGGTGGCTTAACGCGCTGGAATCTTCCCTTAATGCTTCAGACGTCTTCTCATGACAAACAGGAGCTGATCTTGTTCTGATTAGAGCTCACGTGTTAGTAGTAACAACAACACTATGAATCAAAACAGATCTCGTAAACCGTGCAATTACAAGTCCTAATACTTGGCCATGACTTTTCCGTGAGCGCAGCAACATCAATGATCAATCCAATCTTCTTGGGAGCTGCTCCTGTCGCTGCTTGTTGCCTTTGTTTATCCGGCGAGTATCATAGAGTCCGGCCAGGACACGGCTAACTTGCTAAATCAGATATCATGTCGGTTTGTACGGCAACCGCTGCAACAGGTGTCGATCTGTCTTCAGATTTGACGGATCGTCAGGTCTTGTCCGCAACGCAACCCTAATTTTTCGTGAAACTTTGTACTGCCAATTCCAATGTTAACTATGATCCTGACCGCAAAACAATGAATTTTGCTGGTTCTGCTCAATCTTCTATACACCGCCGCTGAAAACTTCTTCCATCTTGACTGATGTTCTTCGTAGTTTACATTAATTCTTCCACGCCGGCTCTTGCTGATCTGGCGGATCACAGCTTCTCGGTCTTAGAAAGAGATCCCTTCAAAAACTTAATATCACCGTATGCAGGTTCCACGATGGATGCCAACTGTCGTGAAATTGTCACGGCAGATGCCCTAATGTGAGGACTTAGTTGTGAGGCCAACTCATCTATATGCTAGCTTGAGAGAGGTTGAGCGGAATCAAGAAACGCAACACAACATAAAGGTTTAGACAGCTTTGGGCCCCGTGAAACATCATCCGGTAACAACCATACTGTCGGAGTAATTGGACACAGATACCCTGAAGACGGCGAGACGATAAATCAAGACATCAGGGGTAGCAAAGCCCCTCAGTCCGACTGCCCGGCCGCTCCTGTCGGCTCCCCGTTCGACTGCTCTGCCCGGCCAGCTGCCGACTGCCGGCTGCCGAGTACGCCAACCAGCCGACTGCGCCAACCAGCCGGTTGCCGACTACGCCAACCAGCCGGCTGCCGACTGCAGCCTGACGCGACCCCGACGGAACGGCCATACCGCGGACGAGACAGCTGTACCGCGACGCCATCATCTATAGTGTACCTGTCCCCTTGGCACTATTCTATAAAGTACTCAGGGGACAAGCATGACATCCACCATGCCCCATACATGGCTTGGCTTGTAAGCTACCCAAGGTAGCTTACAACCAACGCCATGTCCCATGCCCACTACACACTATATATAGCTAGCCATCCATCCATCCTCACACATGCATGAGCATCCAAGCTCACTCACGGCCACGCATGGCCACTAGTTCATACGGCCACCCGGCCATGGGCATGCGTGCTCGAGATACAGCTCCAGGAGCACACTGTACCAGATATACATACTCCCTTCTTCCATCTATATAGAGTCTAATGCGTTTTTCAAGACCGCCTTTGACTATTGTTAAAATTAATACTACATGACATGCATAATGTGAAAATTATATCATTGAAAGGTCCTTTCACATACAAATTTGATGATGTGCTTTGTGTAAGTTGCATGTCATATATTATTGCTCTAATATTTGGTCAAAGTTAGCCTCGAAAAACGCATTAGGCCCTATATAGATGGAAGGAGGGAGTACCAGATATACCCAGACATGCAGGAGTAGGGGTGTTATCTCTCCGAAGAGCCCCGAACCTGGGTAAACTAGCGCGTGCTACTCGCATACCCGTCCCTGGATATTCCGGCAGCAGTCTTGCCCTCACACGAAGCCACCTTGTGGCATATGTCGTCTTGCACCCCCGTGAGAATACCACGACATTTGGCGTCCACCGTGGGGCGGTACTATGCTACCGCGCTGCTGCTGGTTTCGCAGTCCGGGCGGGACCATCTTCACCATCACCGCCACGGCGTCACGCCGTCTCTCCGATAGCGGTCGGGGGCTCGACATCGACATGCCTCCGGAATGGTCGCGAGGGGCGGCGCGTCCTCGTCGTCGGCCTCGCTTTCTTCACCACCACCACAAAGCCGGCCGCCCGTCCGCGCGCGCCACGCGGGGGGCCTCGTTTCGGTCGGCCGTGTCCGTCCACGCGCCGCTCGCGTCTGCTTTCCTCCGCGGTGCGCCTTGCTCCGGCCACGCCTTCACTCCTCCATACATCATCTATGCAGACTAGCCAGAGCAAGTCAACAATGGTCAAACTATAGCCATGCATTGCCTATACACTATCCAACAGCCACTACAGCACGGGTGTGTGAAGCTAGCAAGCAAACAAACACCCTGGCAGCTCAGATCGATTCTGCAGCTAGCTAGCTCTAGTACGTACATACGTGCATGCTGTCTCACTTCTACGTCGCCGGCCGCGAGATCTCCACGAGCGCGCCGTCCGTCCTTGTACACGTAGCCGCGGCCTCGCTTCCATGGCCACCCCCGCGCACCTCCTCGCTGCGCCACGGTGGCTCCCAGCAGCCACTCCACTGCCGGACTTTAGCGCCCGTGGTCTCTGCCCGCCGCCTCCACCTCGCGAGCGCTGAGGCCCATGCGCGCGTCCGCTTCCCGCCGCGCTGCTGGTTGCGGCCGGCCGCCCCCGTCTCTCGCCGCTGACCGGCTCCTCTTACTCCTCCACGCTCGCTGGCCGGCTCCGAGCGTGCCGTCTACTCGCCGGCTCGCCGCTCCGCCCCTGTGCGCCGGCCTTCTCCGCGCCCGCTGCCTCGTCCTCGACCCCAACAGCGGCGGGTCCGGCCCCATCCGCTAGTCGGCTCGTCGCCCCTCGCCCCCGTGCCGGCTCCTCCCCGGCTTCCCTGCAGCGCTGCCGGCTGCCTCCACCACCACTCGGCCGCGGCTTCGGGCCGTCTCCCGCCCCACGCATCCGCCTCCAGTCGGCCGCTACTCCGGCCGGCTCCTGCCCCGCGCGCCTCTCCCCCCTGCCTCCCTGCGTCCACGACCCGGCCGCGCGCAGACCCCGCCGTGTGGTCACTACCGCCTCCGTGAGCCACCCCTGGCCGGCTGCTCCGGGCCCACTGGCTCCGCCTTCGCCCGCGGCGGACACTTCCTCGGCCCCACCTCCAAGCCTCACCCCGGCCGCCTGCGCCGCATCCGCCGGGTCGCCAAGCCAGCCTGGCCGCCTGCTCCGCTTCAGCGGGCCACGAGGGCCGACTCCCGCGCCCGCCTGCTGCGCCGCTCCGCTTGCCATGCTCCTCTCGCCGGCTCCACCGTGCTCCAGCCGCGTCCGGCCTCTACTCCCGCCGTCTTGCCGCTCCAGCCGGCGGCCGGCTTCGCACGTCGGGTCCGCCTCCTCCCCACACCTGTCCGTCTGCCAAGTCTGGCTGCTGGCTCGTCGCCCCGGCCGACTGGGCTAGCTCCCAACCGCCCCCTGCGCTGGCCGGCCTTCGCGAGCGCCTCCCTGGGCTCGGCCGTCGTCGCCCCTCCTCCGAGCGCGCCCGCGTCGCCGAGCGCCTGCCGGCTGCTCCCAGTGGGCTCTTCTGCAGGCTGCACAAAGAAGAAAGGGAGGGGGAGTCTGACTGAAAAGTCAAAAGGCCGACTGCCCCCAGCCGGCTGGCCTTGCAAAAAAAGAAAAGAAATAAGGGTCCGGCTCCCCGCGTGGAGTCGGACAGAAAGAGAGAAGAGCAAAGAAAGGGCCGGCTGCCCGTGATCCGGCTAAAAAAGCCACGGGCCGACTGCCCACAGCCGGCTGGCGAAAAGAAAAAAAAAGAATATGCGTCCGACTGCCAGATGTGCCTCTGACCGATGGCTGCCTGACCGACTGCAAAGCGCCCGACTGCTGTGTCGGGGTCCGCCCGCCCAGCCGGCTGAAGAAGAAAAAGAAGACAAAGTAGTTGCCGAGAGATCCGGCCCGACTGCTCAGCAGTCGGCTCGAATCTCGAGGGCTGCACCTAGCGGGTGCGCTGAAGCGCCCCCGCGAAGAAGAAGACAAAGTAGTCGCCGGGAGATCCGGCCCGACTGCTTAGCAGTCGGCCCGAATCTCGGGGGCTACACCCAGCGGGTGCGCTGAAGCGCCCCCGCGAAGAAGAAGACAAAGTAGTTGCCGGGAGATCCGGCCCGACTGCTCAGCAGTCGGCCCGAATCACGGGAGCTACACCCAGCGGGTGCGCTAACGCGCCCCCGTGAATAAGAAGAAAAAGTAGTTGCTGGGAGATCCGGCCCGACTGCTCAGCAGTCGGCCTAAATCTCGGGGGCTACACCCAGCGGGTGCGCTGACGCGCCCCCGTGACTAAGAAGACAAAGTAGTTGCCGGGAGATCCGGCCCGACTGCTCAACAGTCGGCCCGAATCTTGAGGGCTACACCCAGTGGGTGCGCTAGCGCGCCCCCACGGATGATTGCAAACAAGAGAAGAGTTTTGTCCGGCTGTCAGCAGCCGGCAGAAGAGAAAAAAGAAGAAAAAGGGCGCTGCAAGACGCCTCGCCGCCTGGCTGGTCGAGCCTGACCGGCCAGGACTCCCCTTCGAGCACCCGAAGGCCCGAAAGCTACACCCAGCGGGTGCGCCGGCGCGCTTCGCAAGCGCTGAGCCGCGCCGGCTGTCTTCAGCAAACTCCGTCTCGGCTACATGAAAACCAATGTGAGCTCCTCATCCGCATATTTTTTCACCACGCAAGCACGGATAACCCCGAGCGATGCTCGGGGAACTATCTCCGCATTTTATTACAGTTGCACCACTGTTCGCACCGGCGCCAGCCAGAATTGGCCCGGGGGCTGGCCGCTTGGCCTGAGACGTTAGTTCTTGCAGACGGCTTAGTAGCGTGCGCGGTACCAAAGGCCCACTCTTAGTCACAGACCGCAGAGCGGCTGTCCGACTAGCAAGAGTGAACGCTGGAGGCCACCCACGCGAAAAACGTCCGGGAAGAAAAACGGATCGGGCGATCCGGTCGTTTCCTTTACAAGTATCTACTCGGTTGAATTTGCCCCCAGACTCTGAGTACTGTACACTCCACTTCGCGGCCCACTCTCAGCCACAGACCGCAGGGCGGCTGTCCGGCAAGCAAGAGCACAAGCCAAAAAGTGGAGGGAACACGAAAAAGATTAAGGGACTCGGACGAAACCGAATCGGCACCCTCCGCATAAAACTTGCAATGCTAAAAGCAAGCATTTGATATACTGCGTGGACTAACTTCGTCTTTTTTCATGATCATTTCTATGAACACTCATCAAAAAACCTCCACCCAACTTTGCCAAGTTGCCCGGAGGCTTGGGGGCCATTGTCGGAGTAATTGGACACGGATACCCCGAAGACGGCGAGACGATAAATCAAGACATCGGGGCTAGCAAAGCCTCTAAGTCCGACTGCCCGGCCGCTCCTGTCGGCTCCCCGTCCGACTGCTCTGCCCGGCCGGCTGCCGACTGCCGGCTGCCGACTACGCCAACCAGCCGGCTGCCGACTACGCCAACCAGCCGGCTGCCGACTGCATCCTAACGCGACCCCGACGGGACGGCCATACCGCGGACGAGACAGCTGTACCGCGACGCCATCATCTATAGTGCACCTGTCCCCTTGGCACTATTCTATAAAGTGCCCAGGGGACAAGCATGACATGCACCATGCCCCATACATGGCTTGGCTTGTAAGCTACCCAAGGTAGCTTACAACCAACGCCATGACCCATGCCCACTACACACTATATATAGCTAGCCATCCATCCATCCTCACACATGCATGAGCACCCAGGCTCACTCACGGCCACGCATGGCCACTAGTTCATATGGCCACCCGGCCATGGGCACACGTGCCCGAGATACAGCTCCAGGAGCACACTGTACTAGATATACATACCAGATATACTCAGACATGCAGGAGTAGGGGTGTCATCTCTCCGAAGAGCCCCGAACCTGGGTAAACTAGCGCGTGCTACTCGCATACCCGTCCCTGGATATTCCGGCAGCAGTCTTGCCCTCACACGAAGCCACCTTGTGGCATATGTCGTCTTGCACCCCCGTGAGAATACCACGACACCTACATGCTGTTTGTGGCTAGGTCTCATTATCATCATGAGGGAGTCGCCATAAACCGGCTCTTTGTGTCTAGGCCTAGAGATTGTTTCTTCTTGCTTGTCCCTCTTCGGGGAGCCCTGCCCCTCCTTATATATGTTGAAGGGGCGGGTTACATGAATAGTCCTAGTTGGATTAGGATTACTCTATTACAAGTGGAGTCCTAGTCTTGCTTCCTTTGTAGGAGAATATTCCTTGTGCTTTCCTCGTAAAGTGGCCCACCATAACATGAACCGGCCTTCCATAAACCGCCTTCTGGGCCACCGGGTCTTGTCGTTCCTCTGACCCGCTCACCGGGTCACCCATGAGTCGCCAGGCTCGGGCGGGTCACTTAGTGAGTCGCCAAGTCCGGCGGGTTATACTTCCGGCCGGGTTACGCCGCGGGGTATATCCCCGACAACTGGTGTCTCCGGATCATTGGTCGCTGAAGCGGGGCTGCAAATTATGATGGTGTTGGATCATCTCTTCGAATGACTTTGTTGTCTTTGCTGCTTGTTCTGGATGGGTAGTTCTTTCTTTTGTTATGCATGTTCCTTGTCATTTGGTCATCCTCGTCTATGTCACTCTTGCTATGTAATAGTTGGCTCTGTTTAGAATGTCATTCTCGTCTGGATCGTGAGAGTCTGAGCGTTGCAGCTAGGTGTGTTTGGGTGGTGTAGCAAGACTTCTTATGAACTATCATGTCTTGCTGTTTATGTCAGTAGTAGTCAGTAGTCAGTGTTTGAATGTTGTATATATCGTTGTTTCAAATTGTTTATTGTCTCGAACTACTCGTGGGCTAAATGAGGGCATCACCATTCTCCAGTGTTCAGAGTGTATCTCCTTTTTCAAGTTATATAATTTGAGCTCAGTGCCTTTTCGATGATGTACACTTTGTTTGGGACAGTGGGGTGTCGTTGAATATGGGCCGAGTAGTAACGCAATGCCAAACAGGTCAATTATTACTCTCAGGCCGGGCTCTCAAAAGATCCTAAAAAAAGGCTGGGCTCTCCAAAAAAGAAAGAATAAGGACTCTTATGCCGACATGTGGGCGCCACCGGTGTTTTCGTGCGCTTGCGCACCGAGAGCATATTGGCGCGTGTTCGAAATTCAAGCTACCTTTTCATCCCCAATCTCCCGCCCCTCCCCCACCTCTGGAATCTCGATTCCTACTCCAACCCCCAAATCCCCCTCCTGTACTCCCTGTACTCAAGCTCACTATCATGTCGCCAGTCAACGCGGATCTTCAAGCCAGAGATCCTGAGGTCCGTCCTGCCTTCGGTCGCTGCGTGCTGTCGCTCAACAGTGGCATGGCGGCGCTTGATGACCAGCTTGCCGGCAAAGTGCTGATGGTAACCATCAATGGCGATCGGCCTCCCATCTCGCCGGACGACCTTTTCAAAGCTCTTGGCATTGCGTACGGCATCCAAATAAGTGACTTGCTCATCGAAGTCTGTCCGCCACCGGCTGATTTCTTTGTCAGGTTCCAAACAACTTTAGACTGCAGTCGTGTGTTCGAATCTTCCCGGCGTTCGTTCTGCGATGGCGCGCTAGTGAGCTTTGATCGGTGGCACCCAGGATGGGGCTCGGTGCCCTCTGAGCTTGAGTTTTTAACAAAGCTTACCTTCCACGGCATGCCTCAACGTGCTTGGAACAACGAGTCCATGAATGAGCTTATCAACGACCTTGGAGGTGAGCTCGTAATTATGTTTGTTCCTCCAAACAGCTGGGCTCTGACGGTTATGGCATGGATGAAGAAGCCGTCCACCATATTGATAACCCACAAGTATAGGGGTTCGCAACATCTTTCGAGGGTAGAGTATTCAACCCAAATTTATTGATTCGACACAAGGGGAGCCAAAGAATATTCTCAAGTATTAGCAGCTAAGTTGTCAATTCAACCACACCTGGAAACTTAGTATCTGCAGCAAAGTGTTTAGTAGCAAAGTAATATGATAGTGATGGTAACGGTAACAAAAGAGTAACGAAAGCAAAGTAATGTTGTTGGTATTTTGTAGTGTTTGTAACAATAGCAACAGGAAAGTAAATAAGCGTAAACCAGTATATGGAAAGCTTGTAGGCATCGGATCAATGATGGATAATTATGCCGGATGTGGTTCATCATGTAACAATCATAACATAGAGTGACACAGAACTAGCTCCAATTCATCAATGTAATGTAGGCATGTATTCCGAATATAGTCATACGTGCTTATGGAAAAGAACTTGCATGACATCTTTTGTCCTACCCTCCCGTGGCAGCGGGGTCCTAATGGAAACTAAGGGATATTAAGGCCTCCTTTTAATAGAGAACCGGAACAAAGCATTAGCACAAAGTGAATACATGAACTCCTCAAACTACGGTCATCACCGGTAAGTATCCCGATTATTGTCACTTCGGGGTTAACGGATCATAACACATAATAGGTGACTATAGACTTGCAAGATAGGATCAAGAAACTCTCATATATTGATGAAAACATAATAGGTTCAGATCTGAAATCATGGCACTCGGGCCCTAGTGACAAGCATTAAGCAAAGCAAAGTCATAGCAACATCCATCTCAGAACATAGTGGATACTAGGGATCAAACCCTAACAAAACTAACTCGATTACATGATAAATCTCATCCAACCCATCACCGTCGAGCAAGCCTACGATGGAATTACTCACGCACGGCGGTGAGCATCATGAAATTGGTGATGGAGGATGGTTGATGATGACGACGGTAACGGATTCCCCTCTCCAGAGCCCCGAACGGACTCCAGATCAGCCCTCCCGAGAGGTTTTAGGGCTTGGCGGCGGCTCCGTATCGTAAAACGTGATGATTTCTTTTCTCCTATTTTTTTCTCCGCGAAAGCAGATATATAGAGTTGGAGTTGGAGTCGGGAGGTCTCCAGGGGGTCCACGAGGTAGGGGGGCGCCCCCACCCTCGTGAGCATGGTGTGGGCCCCCTGGTCTTCATCTTTGGCAAGGATTTTTTATTATTTATTGTAAGGTATTCCGTGGAGTTTCAGGTCATTCCGAGAACTTTTGCTTTCTGCACATAAAACAACATCATGGCAATTCTGCTGAAAACAGCGTCAGTCCGGGTTAGTTCCATTCAAATCATACAAGTTAGAGTCCAAAACAAGGGCAAAAGTGTTTGGAAAAGTAGATACGACGGAGACGTATCAACTCCCCCAAGCTTAAACTCTTGCTTGTCCTCAAGCAATTCTGTTGACAAACTGAAAGAAATAAAGAAAAACTTCTACAAACTCTGTTTGCTCTTGTTGTTGTAAATATGTCAAGCTATCATTCAAGTTTTCAGCAAAGATTATAACTAACCACATTTGCAATAATTCTCAGATCTCATAATTACCCATATCAATAGCATAATCAAGTAGCAAGCCATAATAATAAATCTCGGATGACAACACTTTCTCAAAACAATCATAATATGATATAACAAGATGGTATCTCCCTAGCCCTTTCTGAGACCGCAAAACATAAATGCAGAGCACCTTTAAAGATCAAGGACTGACTAGACATTGTAATTCATGGTAAAAGAGATCCAATCATAGTCACACCCAATATAAATTAATAGTAATGAATGCAAATGACAGCGGTGCTCTCCAACGGGTGCTTTTTAATAAGAGGATGATGACTCAGCATAAAAGTAAATAGATTGGCCCTTTGTAGAGGGAAGCAGGGATTTGTAGAGGTGCCAGAGCTTGGTTTTGAAATAGAGGTGAATAATATTTTGAGCGGTATACTTTCATTGTCAACATAACAACCAAGAGATGGCGATATATTCCATGCTACACACATTATAGGCGGTTCCCAAACAGAATGGTAAAGTTTATACTCCCCCTCCACCAACAAACATCAATCCATGGCTTGCTCGAAACAACGAGTGCCTCCAACTATCAACAGTCCCAGGGGGAGTTTTGTTTTGCAATTATTTTGATTTAGTTTGCAAAAAGCATGGGACTGAGCATCCCGGTGACCAGCCATTTTCTCGCGAGTTAGGAGCGGAGTCCACTCCTCTTGAGAATAACCCGCCTGGCATGGAAGATACAGGCAGCCCTAGATGATACATGAGCTATTCGAGCATACAAAACAGGATATTTATTTGAAGGTTTAGAGTTTGGCACATACAAATTAATTGGAATGGCAGGTAGATACCACATATAGGAAGGTATAGTGGACTCATCTGGAATAACTTTGGGGTTTAAGGGATTGGATGCACAAGCAGTATTCCCGCTTAGTACAGGTGAAGGCTAGCAAAAGACTGTGAAGCGACCAACTAGAGAGCGACAACAACCATGTAAATGCATTAAAATTAATAAACATTGGATGCAAGCATGAGTGGGATATAATCCACCATGAAAATAAATATCGTGAAGGCTATGTTGATTTGTTTCAACTACATGCGTGAACATGTGCCAAGTCAAGTCACTTAAATCATTCAGAGGAGGATACCACCCTATCATACCACATCATAACCATTTTAATAACATGTTGGCATGCAAGGTAAACCATTGTAACTCATAGCTAATCAAGCATGTCACAAGCAACTATGATCTCTAATTGTCATTGCAAACATGTTTATTCATAACAAGATGAATCAAGAACGATGAACTCATCATATTTACAAAAACAAAAGAGGTCGAGTTCATACCAGCTTTTCTCATCTCAGTCAGTCCATCATATATCATCATAATTGCCTTTCACTTACACGACCGAACGATGTGAATAATAATAAGAGTGCACGTTCATTGGACTAAGCTAGAATCTGCGAGCATTCAATAAACACGAGAAGACAAGGAAATATGGGCTCTTGGTTAAATCAACAATAAAGCATATAAGAGCCACATCAACAATTTAGTCACGGTCTTCTCCTACTGACCCCCAAAGAAAAGAAAAGAAATAAAACTATTTACACGGGAAAGCTCCCAACAAGCAAAAGAAGAACGGGGAATATTTTTGGGTTTTCCTTTTAATTACTACTACAAGCATGGAAAGTAAATTACTACTATTTTTTCTTAAGGTTTATTAAACACACAAGAAGAAAGCATAAAAGGAAAATAAACTAGCATGGAAGATACAATGAAAAAATTATGAGCATCGACATCTAGCAATGAGTGTGTGTGAACATAAATGTAATATCGGTGGGAAATACGTACTCCCCCAAGCTTAGGCTTTTGGCCTAAGTTGGTCTATGGCCACGGCTGGCCTGGCTGATATCCATAATAATAATTGTTGGGGTCATACTGTGATGAGGAAGAAGAAGGCTCCGATTGCCACTAGCTGGCAATCATCTCCGGATCCCACTAATAGTTAGACTGTTGTGAAGGATCAAATTGTGGTTCCGGTTCTGGCTCCTCGGCTGGTGCAGGGTTCTGGTAGGCGTGGATAGCCGTCAACGGAACAAGGTACGTGCCTACAGTCAAATCAAACAAAGAAGGAGCAGGCAAGGTAATAGTCTCAGGATGATGTTTATTAAAGAACAATTGATATTTAAGCTCTCCTGCCCTATTCTTAATAATAAAATCATGTGCCACCATACATTTATAATCTAGATAAACTCGAGGCAGCACTTTTTCTTCCTTCTCAGCATGCCTAATAGGTATGTTAAAATGTGCAGCTAGGCGTGTAGCATAGATGCCTCCAAAGACGGGACCCTTAGTACGGTTCATACTTAACCGTCTAGCAATAATGCCGCCCATACTAAAAGTGTTATCACTGTATAAACCGTGGAGCAGAATAATTATATCATGGATACTAAGGTTTCCATAGTTTTCGCGTCCAATTAAGCAACGACTAGCAAATAATGCAAAGTAATGTAAAACAGGAAAATGTATGCTAGTGATTCGTGCATCGAAAACCTTCCTAGTTTCTCCTACAGTGATAGTATCAATAAACCCTTCCACATCATCATGATGTGGTTCTTCTATCTTGCCCTCAAAAGGGACTAAACAAATCCGACAAAAATCATAAAGTGACATCTCCTTATGCTCATCATATAAATGAAACTCCACCGTAGGTGGCGAGTTCCTAGAATGGAAATGAAAGTTTTGCACAAAGGTATTTGTGAGTAAGAGATACCGATCGCATTGGTCGTGGAGGAAAGCGGTGAGGTCTGCATTATGAGCCAATTCATGAAAATCTTCATAGATACCGGCTGCTCTCAAGAAATCATCAGAAATCCATTCACACGCCCGAATCTCCGCGGTGCACGACAAATTATACTTAGGCTTTGGTGCCTTTTCCTTCGAGATTTGGCTCGATGAGCCCCTCAATAATCTCCTCATCATTTTCTGAAAAATTCTGAAATTTTTAGTAACTTCAAAATAAAAGTAAACCAAACTCAATAATATTGATAGCAACCCCTCCTACAAGTGCCTAGGGCCTATATCATGCATCAAAACTACTTTTGACCATATAAATTTGACATGCAAGCTCAAGAACAGGGTCACCTAAGCAGAAAAAATTTGCAATGAATAAAGCACTAGAACAAAAACTAATTGGACCAATGGAGGAGTCACATACCAAGGAACAATCTCCCCAAGCAGTTTTGTGAGAGGTGCTTTGAGCAAGGAGATCGAAAATGGCAGCAAAGAGGGCTGGAACCTGTGCTTGAGTTGGTTTTTCATTTTTGTGGGAGGAAGAAGAAGAGGATGGGTGTAGGAATAAGTGGAGGAGGGCCACCGTGGTCCCATGAGGCAGGGGGCGCGCCCTAGGGGGTGGAGCGCCCTCCACCCTCGTGGCAAGGTGGTTGGCCCCCTAGTGTGTTCTTTGTTCCATAAATCCTCAAATATTCTAGAAAAAATCATATTTAATTTTCAGGGCATTTGGAGAACTTTTATTTTCGAGGTATTTTTATATTGCACGGATAATCAGATAACAGACAGAAAAATATTTATTTTTATTCTATTTAATATAAATAACAGAAAGTAAAAGTGGGGTACAGAAGGTTGTGCCTTCTAGTTTCATCCATCTCATGATCATCAAAAGGAATCCACTAACAAGGTTGATCAAGTCTTGTTAACAAACTCATTCCGATTAACATGAAACCAGAGAAATTTCGAATAACACTAGGTTACCTCAATGGGGATATGCACATCCCCAATAATAAGTATATCATATTTCTTCTTGATAGTAGGAAGAGGAAATTCAAAACCTCCAAATATAATCGATGGAATTTTTCCGATAGAATTGATACTATGAACTTGAGGTTGTTTCCTCGGAAAGTGTACCGTATGCTCATTACCATTAACATGAAAAGTGACATTGCCTTTGTTGCAATCAATAACAGCCCTTGCAGTATTAAGAAAAGGTCTTCCAAGAATAATAGACATACTATCGTCCTCGGGAATATCAAGAATAACAAAGTCTGTTAAAATAGTAACATTTGCAAGCACAACAGGCACATCCTCACAAATACCGACAGGTATAGCAGTTGATTTATTAGCCATTTGCAAAGATATTTCAGTAGGTGTCAACTTATTCAAGTCAAGTCTACGATATAAAGAGAGAGGCATAACACTAACACCGGCTCCAAGATCACATAAAGCACTTTTAACATAGTTTCTTTTAATGGAGCATGGTATAGTAGGTACTCCTGGATCTCCAAGTTTCTTTGGTATTCCACCTTTAAAAGTATAATTACCAAGCATGGTGGAAATTTCAGCTTTCGGTATCTTTCTTTTATTTTTAACAATATCTTTCATGTACTTAGCATAAGGATTCATTTTGAGCATATCAGTCAATCGCATACGCAAAAAGATAGGTCTAATCATTTCAGCAAAGCGCTCAAAATCCTCATCATCCTTTTTCTTGGCTGGTTTGGGAGGAAAAGGCATGGGTTTCTGAACCCAAGGTTCTCTTTCTTTACCATGTTTTCTAGCAACAATGTCTCTCTTATCATAACGTTGATTCTTTTATTGTGGGTTATCAAGATCAACAGCAGGTTCAATTTCTACATCATTATCATTACTAGGTTGAGCATCATTATGAACATTATCATTAACATTACCACTAGTTTCAGGTTCATTACCAGATTGAGTTTCAGCATCAGAAATAGAAATATCATTTGGATTATTAGGTGGTTCAGCAATAGGTTCACTAGAAGTTTGCACAGTCCTATCATTTTTCTTTTTCTTCTTTTTAGAAGGACTAGGTGCATCAATATTATTTCTCTGAGAATCTTGCTCAATTCTCTTAGGGTGGCCTTCAGGATACAAAGGTTCCTGAGTCATTCTACCAGTTCTAGTAGCCACTCTGACAGCATAATCATTTTTCTTACTATTCATTTCATTGAGCAATTCTTTTTGAGCTTTAAGTACTTGTTCTACTTGAGTGGTAACCATAGAAGCATGTTTTCTAACAAGTTTAAGTTCACCTTTAACATTAGCCATATAGTCACCCAAGTGTCCAAGCATATTTGAATTGTATTTTAATTGTCTACCAAAATAAGCATTAATGTCTTCTAAGCATGGGCTAGCAATTTTAGTAAATGGGATTCCAGCTTTATCATATCTATAGAGAGAATTTACCGTTACTACCTGTGTCGGGCTATCGAGGTCTGGAGGTTCTTCAATAAATAAAGGATTAAGATCATATGTTTCTTTGATAGGCAGTAAATTAAGACCATGTATTTCTTCAATAGGAGGTAAATTCTTAACATCTTCAGCTTTAATACCTTTTTCTTTCATAGATTTCTTTGCCTCTTGCATATCTTCGGGACTAAGAAATAGAATACCTCTCTTCTTCGGAGTTGGTTTAGGAATATGATCATTAATTGGAGAAGGAGCTGGCTCAGGAGGTGCCCAATTATTTTCATTTGTCAACATATTGTTCAATAAGATTTCAGCTTCATCCGGTGTTCTTTCCCTGAAAAGAGAACCAACACAACTATCCCGGTAATCTCTGGAAGCATCGGTTAGTCCATTATAAAAGATATCAAGTATTTCATTTTTCTTAAGAGGATGATCAGGCAAAGCATTAAGTAACTTGAGAAGCCTCCCCCAAGCTTGTGGGAGACTTTCTTCTTTAATTTGCACAAAGTTGTATATTTCCTCTAAAGCAGCTTGTTTCTTATGAGCAGGGAAATATTTAGCAGAGAAGTAATAAATCATAACCTGGGGACTACGCACACAACCAGGATAAAGAGAATTAAACCATATCTTAGCATCACCCTTTAGTGAGAACGGAAATATTTTGAGGATATAAAAGTAGAGGGATCTCTCATCATTAGTGAACAGGGTGGCTATATCATTTAATTTAGTAAGATGTGCCACGATAGTTTCAGATTCATAGCCATGAAAAGGATCAGATTCAACCAAAGTAATTATATCAGGATCAACAGAGAATTCATAATCCTTATCAGTAACAAAGATGGGTGAAGTAGCAAAAGCAGGGTCAGGTTTCATCCTAGAATTTAGAGATTGCTTACTCCATTTAGCTAATAATCTTTTAAGTTCAGTTCTATTTCTGCAAGCTAAAATGGCTGAAGAAGCATCTTGATCAAAAGCATAACCCTTAGGGATGGCAAGTGGTTCTTCATCATCACTTTCATCAGTATCATCATATTCAATATTTTCAATTTCTCTAGCCCTAGCAAGTTGTTCATCGAGAAAATCACTAAGTGGCATAGTAGTATCAGGCATAGAGGCAGTTTCATCATAAGTATCATGCATAGCAGAAGTGGCATCATCAATAACATGTGACATATCAGAATGAATAGCAGAAGCAGGTGTAGGTGTCGCAAATTTACTCATAACAGAAGGTGAATCAAGTGCGGAGCTAGATGGCAGTTCCTTACCTCCCTTCGTAGTTGACGAATAGATCTTGGTTTTTGGATCTCTCAAGTTCTTCATAGTGTCCAGTAGATATAAATCCTGAGTGACTCAAAGAATAGAGCTATGCTCCCCGGCAAAGGCGCCAGAAATTTGTCTTGATAACCCACAAGTATAGGGGATCGAACAACTTTCGAGGGTAGAGTATTCAACCCAAATTTATAGATTCGACACAAGGGGAGCCAAAGAATATTCTCAAGTATTAGCAGCTGAGTTGTCAATTCAACCACACCTGGAAACTTAGTATCTACTGAAAAATGTTTAGTAGCAAAGTAATATGATAGTGATGGTAACGGTAGCAAAAGAGTAACGAAAGCAAAGTAATGTTTTTGGTATTTTGTAGTGATTGTAACAATAGCAACGGGAAAGTAAATAAGCGTAAACCAGTATATGGAAAGCTCGTAGGCATCGGATCAATGATGGATAATTATGCCGGATGTGGTTCATCATGTAACAATCATAACATACGGTGACAGAGAACTAGCTCCAATTCATCAATGTAATGTAGGCATGTATTCCGAATATAGTCATACGTGCTTATGGAAAAGAACTTGCATGACATCTTTTGTCCTACCCTCCCATGGCAGCGGGGTCCTAATGGAAACTAAGGGATATTAAGGCCTCCTTTTAATAGAGAACCGGAACAAAGCATTAGCACAAAGTGAATACATGAACTCCTCAAACTACGGTCATCACTGGTAAGTATCCCGATTATTGTCACTTCGGGGTTAACGGATCATAACACATAATAGGTGACTATAGACTTCCAAGATAGGATCAAGAACTCCCATATATTGATGAAAACATAATAGGTTCAGATCTGAAATCATGGCACTCGGGCCCTAGTGACAAGCATTAAGCATAGCAAAGTCATAGCAACATCAATCTCAGAACATAGTGGATACTAGGGATCAAACCCTAACAAAACTAACTCGATTACATGATGAATCTCATCCAACCCATCACCGTCGAGCAAGCCTATGATGGAATTACTCACGCACGGCGGTGAGCATCATGAATTGGTGATGGAGGATGGTTGATGATGACGACGACGACGGATTTCCCTCTCCTTAGCCCCGAACGGACTCCAGATCAGCCCTCCCGAGAGGTTTTAGGGCTTGGCGGCGGCTCCGTATCATAAAACGCAATGATTTCTTCTCTCCTATTTTTTTCTCCCCGAAAGCAGATATATAGAGTTGGAGTTGGAGTCGGGAGGTCTCCAGGGGGGCCACGAGGTAGGGGGCGCGCCCTAGGGGGGCGCCACCCACCCTCGTGAGCAGGGTGTGGGCCCCCTGGTCTTCAGCTTGGGCGAGGATTTTTTATTATTTATTGTAAGGTATTCCGTGGAGTTTCAGGTCATTCCGAGAACTTTTGTTTTCTGCACATAAAACAACATCATGGCAATTCTCCTGAAAACAGCGTCAGTCCGGGTTAGTTCCATTCAAATCATACAAGTTAGAGTCCAAAACAAGGGCAAAAGTGTTTGGAGAAGTAGATGCGACGGAGACGTATCACATACAGAAGGTGATTGGTGTTGAGATACCGGTGCAGGAACCGGGGTTGTACTATTCGTCGTGACCAAGGCCGCCACGGACCACGTTAGGGATGTACCTATATCGGGTGTTCGTGCATGTCGAAGAAGTGGTCAATCCATCAATCGAAGTCCTGCCGTTGCCGCTGGTGCCAAGGTCCGTCGACGACGTCCATTACAGGAGTCAACGTCAGACTTTCCCCTTGTTGCTCAGAATGATGGATGGCACAGGGCCTACACCATCGCGTGGCGGAGGCCACTGCTTCTTTGGGAGAAGAGGCAGGGATGGCTGCCTAGATGTGCTCTAATTTGAGATAACAACTGAATCTTGTCAGATACTAGTTAGATCCGAGCTATGGGTGTGAAGCACTGATGTGCCGGTACATTTGATTGTGACCTATTCTAATTTTGTACCTGAACTTTTTTAGCAAGGGCTGTACGTCAACTTAATGTGCTAGCAGAACTTATTGTGTTGTCTGTCTGTTTTCTTTGCACAACACTCAAGATATTTCCCTGTCATTGATAAAGACGATGAACCGTTATGTAGGAGTTTGTTGGTTTCAACATAGCCCTACCCGTAGCGATCCACTGCTTCCATCCTGATTGTGCCGCCTGCGTGAAATTTTTGTATGCAAGTTTAGTGTGCTATGATGTTCTATATGATTGTATCAACTATATAAGTTTTTACTGAGCATCAGCAATGCATATGGCTGAAAGATGTATTTACGAGCATCGACCGATGGGTCTCTCTCTCTCTCACACACACACGCACACACGCACAAGTGGGACCCGTTGAATTATTTCTTTGCTCGTGACAACTTTTAATTAGGTTCCACTGTAATATAACTTTTTTCTTAAGTTATTAATTGAGCTCAGTGACTTCAAAAAGTTGTACAGAAGCCTTGTTTGGGCCTTTCCGGCGTCGTTGAATGTGGGCTGAGTAGCCATGTTAGGTTGTACTGTACTACACAGGCCTTTTTTTCAACGTCAGCAATGCAACTGGGCCGACAGTTGTACACAATATCCGGGTCAACTTGTTATTCTCCACCCCGCTGGGCTGCAAACTTTCCTAGGAGGTATGCATTAGGCTTAACAAGAAAATGGACTTCAAGAAATAATAAATGGGATGTAATTATAATAACTCGGCAGTAACTATAAAAAAATGCACCAACGCCTAATTAGTTTAAAAAATATATTATTTTCAGAATTTGAAAATTTTAATTTCATTACTTGTTGCGCGCGCAATATTTCGTTGGATTTTAACGTAATACAACTTTATTTTGATATTATATTTAATCTGACTAGAAATTTCGGATAAAAATAGTTTGGATGCCATAAAAATGTGGGATTTTTTTTTGAATTCTGTATTGAGCGATTGGTTGAAATTATTAATCTTGTCCTAGCTAGAAAAAGGGTTGTACTTTTAACAAACTGTAAATGGGATGTAGTAAATTCCATTAGAATAGAAAAATGGGCCGTACATTCTTACATATCGCAAATGGGCTAGATGTTCTCTGCCACACACTTGTGGGCCTTCTAAGTTGACGCGTCCCCTAAAAAACTAAGTTGACGCGTATGCAAGCCTTTGTCAACAACACACGGTTCTGGCAGCTGTGGCCGTTGGATGTCCATCCAACGGATGTCGTGCTTCTTCTTCAATCTCGGATATTCTTGCTTCAGCCGTCTAAAAAATGATTCCTCCCCCTGACATCTGGGGCGCACCGTTTCGGAGGCTGACCTTTGGGCCTACTAAGTTGACGCGTACCAAGGGCTTTGTCAACTTAGTCAATATAAACGATTCTAGCTGCAGTGACCGTACGATGTCTATCCAACGTCCGTAGTGCTTCTTCAACCTCTGGTCTTCTTGCTCCAGCCGCCCAAAGCAGCGTCGGTCGTGCCACGTGCTCCTGCCTCCCGTGGCCGGTTGTGATGCCGCGGAGGCCTCACCGCCCCTACTACTCCCACCGCTGGCCAGGCCATCCCTCTACTCATCCACACCCCCTGTTATTCCGCCGCAACGGCAGCCTCACACCGCAGCCGAACCAGTGAACCCTCGTACTCCTCTCCGCGCGGGCTTCCACTATCGTGTCTTCCCCGGCTCCGCGTCATCCCCTTCCTAGGTCTTGCTGTCGTCCACCGCCCTGGTGCTCTCGGCGCGGCGTGGTCAACGTGGTCAAGGAACGGCTTCCATCGGACGTGGACTATACGTGGAGAGGCTGACAGCTGGGTCCACGGCCACAGCAAGGAAGTGCCTCCTTATTACGCAGAAAATAATGATTCCTCCACCTAACAGCAGGGACCCACTGGACGGGCCACCGTATTTCGCAAAAAAATGTTTCCCCCTGACTGCTGGGACCAACGTCCCCCCCCCCCCGCTGTCAGCTTGGGCCCACCGAAAGTGCCTCCTTATTACGCACAAAAAAATGAATACTCCCCCTGCTGGTTGGGACCCACCTTGGTGGGAGGCTGACTTGTGGGCCTACTAAGTTGACGGGGATGGACTGATTTGTCAACTTAGTCAATATGAACGATTCTAGCTCCAGTGTCCGTACGATGACCATCCAACAGCCGTAGTGCTTCTTCAACCTCTGGTCTTGTTGCTCCAGCCGCCCAAAGCAGCGTCGGCCGTGCCGCATGCTCCTGCCTCCCGTGGCCGGTTATGCTGTCGCAGAGGCCTCACCGCCCCTACTATTCCCACCGCTGGCCAGGCCATCCCTCTACTCACCCACACCCCTTATTATTCTGCGGCGACAGCAGCCTCACACCGCAGCGAACCAGTGAGCCCTCATAGTCCTCTATGCGTGGGCGTCCACTGCCGCGTCTTCCCCGGCTCCGCGTCGTCCCCTTCCTAGGCCTCGCCGTCGTCCACCGCCCTGGTGCTCTCGGCGCGGCGTGGTCAACGTGGTCAAGGAACGGCTTCCATCGGATGTGGGATGTACGTGGAGAGGCTGACAGCTAGATCCACGACCGCAACAAGGAAGTGCCTCCTTATTACGCGCAAAATAAATATTCCTCCACCTGACAGCGGGGACCCACCGGACGGGCCATCGTATTTCACGAAAAAAACGTTCCCCCCTGACTGCTGGGACCCACCAGCTACATCTTCGCACGCAAGGAAGTGCGTCCGGGCAAAAAAAACAATTCGCCCCCTGACTGCTGGGACCCACCAGCTACATCTTCGCAGGCAAGGAAGTGCCTGACAGTCGGGACCCATCTGGTCGAAGCATACGTAGCATTGTCATTCTGGTCGTGAACGTGTACGTACATATGGGTCGAGGTAGAGGCGCGCACGTAGCATGTACACGTACGTACAACGACCATTGTGCAAGAAAGAAAATACGGCCATGTACGTACATACGGGAAGGGTCTCGAACTCCTACTTGCGCATACGTACAGCCAGGGCTCGTGTACATGGCTAGGTTAGAACGGAGAAACAGCGTCGTTGTCGTGTTCATGGGGAGCCAACCAGCTGGGTCAGAACGGAATGCGTCATCGTGTTCATCGGGAGGGCTTGGACGGAACAGCCGATGGAAACGAGGCCTGGCGTACCGCAAAACGGAGGAAACGGCCTTGTGTTCGACCGGCCACGTTCGCAACAGGATCCTGTTCATCGGGAGGGGTCTGGCGTACCGCAAAACGGAGGAAACAGACCTCCTACGGTCGAAACAGGGGTCCTGTTGATTGGGAGGGGTGTGGCGTACCGCAAAATGGAGGAAACGGACTTGTGTTGGAGCGCTGCGGTCGAAACGGGGGTCCTGTTCATCGGGAGGGGTGTGGGGTACCGCAAAACGGGACTCCACGGGATACTGTTCATCTCCACCGTCGACCCCCTCCAGCCTCCACGGGCTACTGTTCATCCACCGTCGACCTCCTCCAGCCTCCACCTACGACTGTTCATCCGTGGGCTCCTGTTCATCCAGCCTCCACCGCGCGCTACTCCATCGGCTACTGTTCAACCTGCCCTCTCCACGGGCTCCTGTTCAACCACCCCTCCATGAGCTACTGTTCATCCTGCACTCCACAGTCTACTGTTCATCCTGCCCTCCACGGGGTGGTCCTGTTCATCCTGCCCTCCATGGGGTCCTGTTCATCCAGCCCCAACCGGCTCGATCGATCGGGGTCCTGTTCATCCAGAGGCAACACCACTGGGTCCTGTTCATCTACCCCCACCAGGAACTGTTCATCCAAACCACCCCGCAACACTCACTGTTCATCCAGAGGCAGCATCGATCGGCTTCAGTTAGCAGCGGTAGCGAAGGAATCGCTCGATCGGGTTCAGTTAACAGCCATCAATCGATTGCTCGGGTTCAGTAATGCGTAGCCTGAAGTGCAATCGCTCAGGTTCAGTTAGAGCCCAACGCCTCGCACCCACGCGCATGCGTGTACGAGAGAAACACGCATCGCCTGGCCCCAACCACCCACTGTAACCAGGAACACCCCGATATTTTCCTCGCCCTCGCTTCTACCATAGTTTTTTCCGTCATGGACGGCCCAAAGAATGTCATGCAGTTGCATCTCCGGCCCACCCAGGACGAAAGACCCATTTTCTGTCATGTTTTTTGTCATAGACGTAGGACCCCACCACATCTATGATGATACCGGGTTTTGTCACAATTATTTTCATAGAAGTGTCATAGGTATGACAGAAAAAAAATCGTTCGGCCCAAAATGTCACGGATGTGTCTTTTTTTGTAGTGAGATGCCCGGTCCGCGCGGCATCATAACAGTCAATGGAAACACAGAACGCTCCCTCCGGACAGAGGAGCACACCACCACCATAGCAACTGAGGTACAAAGCGGCCTTCTCAAGAAGCATCATAGTCTAGTTGCCGAGCCCCTGGACATCATTAAGAGGGTCCGGACTACACTGCGACAGGACAGCGCGGCTCGTCAAGAGCTCGATTAGCAATTCAGACCACGCGTCCATAACTACGCACTCAAAATTCCATGGGCATCGACGGAGGCATAAGCTATCCCGGGATCCACGGTTCGGCCAGACCGATCCCGGACACACATATAACTTTACTATCTCCTTTTCCCTTGTTTCAGGTTTCTCCTATGGGGGCCTCCTTCGACGGCCTGATTAATGATCCCGTCAAAAGATAAACACACTGGATTGACACGGAGCACAGGCGTACATGGGAAGCCCTAGAGGCTAACCCTTTTTCAGGACCCACGCGCAGTCCGCTTTTGGGTATGGCATGTCAAATAGCCGGTTGCTTATTGCATTATTTTGTACCAATGTGCTTGGACGCATTAACCCAACTATAATGGAAACAGTTCATGATCCAAGTTCAAGGGCTCCAGATCCTATCTCTGTTCTCCCTCTGTTTTCCTTTATATTACTTATTTCCTAGCAGCCGCACACTTTGGTACGTTTCATATTTGCCAGGGGCTCCCCATCGCCCCACGGTACGGCAACAAAGTCTGAACAATCCTTAAAGATAAGTTCGGCACTCCGAATTTAGCATTATATGCATTGGCTCCGAATCATGTCTTTGGTCAACAGTTGGGTTGCCCGGCTCCTGTGCTTGCTACCCTACGTTCCGCTAAATCGGCTAGGGTAGTAAAGGGAGAACTACTGCGATTGTGCCCTAGCCTTGACTAGATGAGCACCTCAGTAGAGAATGCCGAAAAATGACTGTCATGATACGGCGAAAGCCGGTCAGCTGTTCGAGGGTCACAAATCGTTGGAGATTTTTTACGCATTGCGCGAAAGATCGGCACTTCCCGATCAGATGCTGACAGCACCCTGGTTTGAACCAGGGGCTACACATACGCTTTATTATAAAAACTCCTATGGCTAAGTGAGGGCGTTTAAGCCGTACAGTCTGATTGCCTTGTTCGTTGCGCTAAACAACCCCTTCAAGGACCATATAATTGGATCAAAATTGTTTAGATTCCACCCCGAACACCTCCATACTACCTACGTGAGGGCAGAAGCCGACGACTGGCCAACCCTCAGATTACATACAACACGGCCGCACAGGAGGAAAAAATTCAAAGCATAACAAAATTACATTACAAAACATGCTTTGTTCTCATAATACAAGGCAAAGGCAACATGAATACATTTATTCAAATACAATGTCCTGCGAACATTGTGCTGCCGCAAGGTGAGACCCCTCCAGGACATCCGCAAAATACCGTTCGGGTGTTTGGTGTTCCTTGCGCTCCGGTGGCCCTCTGGTCACCTCGACGGCGTCCATCTTCGCCCACCACATCTTGCAATGGGTGAAGGTCATGCGCGCACCTTCAATCAGGTCGAGCGCTTGACGACGTCCAGCGGAGGACAGGCGTTCACCATCCGCCTCACGAGTCCGAAGTAGCTACTTGGCATAGCCGGATTATGAAATCCTTCATGGCTAGTTCGGCCACCCTATGCAGCTCCACCAACTGTTTCAACTGATCGGTGAAGGACACGGGATGCTCTGGCGCCGCATACTGCGACCAGAATAGCTTCTCCGTAGAACCCCCTTCTTTGGCTCGATAGAACTCCGCAACGTCTGATACACTGCGTGGTAAATCCGCAAAAGCTCCTGGGGAACTCCGAACCCGGGTTAGTAAAAGGTACTGCTTCTCCGCATACTTGCTTTGCATCTTAAATGCCTTACCCGCCGTGATCTTCTTGGCCTCCTGGATCTCCTGGAGGGCAGCCTGGGCATCATTCCGTACGGTCTCCGTGCTCTGACGAGCCTTGGCGAGTTCGTTCCCTTGAACCGACGCATCATGCTCCAAGGCTTCGCATTTCTTGACCGCATCCTGGAGCTCCTGCTGGACTTCTTTGACCCGGGCCTTGGACTTCTTACAAGCGGCTTGCTACTAGACAGCCTTCTCCTCGGCCTTGCCCAGGGCCTTCGTCAGGGCCACGACCTCGGTCGCGGCTCCTGCACATATTACGACACAAACGGTCAATATACGGCGTCTATCCTTTCTAAACACACAACAAGTCGTCACTCACCTTGCTTCTCCTGGAGCCGAACCTTAACCTCACCGAGCTCGTTCTCGGTCCGCTCCAGCCTCTGCCTCAGCTCAGAGACTTCGGCAGCATGGGAGGTCGCGGCCAACAGCGACGCCTGCTTATTCATACATATTACGTTAGTCTCCCACAACAAAAGATTGATCCTCTGTCCGGTTCTTCTTGCCGAACACCGGACAGTGTCTCAGGGGCTACTGGCTACACAGGGTTTTTCTATTTCTTACCTCGAAACCTGTCAACAGGCTGTTGCAGGCTTCATTCAGTCCACTCTTGGTGGATTGAATCTTCTCGATCACCGCACCCATAAGTACACGGTGCTCGTCCACGACGGAGGCACCTCGAAGCGCCTCCATTAGGTTATCTGGCGCCCCTGGATGGACAAGGGCCACCGATGGAAGCGGTGCATCCCCCTCCTTCAAAGGGGGCTGCTCGCCCGACTCCGGAGCCATATGGGCCTCCGGAATCATATTCCGCTGAGGGCCAAACTGGATGCGGCCCTCTTCGCCAATCTCCATGGGGATCGGCTCCCCCATGTGTCCGGTAGTGGAGGTCTCGCCTTGTGGCGCCTCCCAGACAATGTCCTGGGCTCCTCCCCGGTTCGGAGCGGTCCTAAGGGATAACACTTCGGTGTCGTCTGTCGTGGTTCTAAGTCTGACAGTAGAATGGGGGTAGGGATGTAGAGGCAAGATCCTAGCTATGGAGGAGTTGTACACGCGAGTTTTACGAGTTCAGGCCCTTCTCGGAGGAAGTAACAGCCCTACGTCTCGGAGCCCACAGGCGGTCTACTGGATTATATGCGTGTGTGTTACAAGGGGTGCAAACCCCTGTCCCTGAGGAGGGGGTGGCTTATATAGAGTTCGCCGGACCCCTCCCGCCCTCAGTTACAAAAGGGTTTAAGGTACATAAAGAAGGGGACGTTACTGGTAACGCCTGCAATAAAGATACATAATGACCATTAAATCTATGACTTAATTTCCAACTGTTGCAGAGTGGAGTGGCTCTAGATCTTCCGATGGTCGAGTGATTGTCCATACGGTCGAGTGTCTTCGAGACTGTCGAGTGGAACTTAGCTTCATGGTCGAGTGGATGGTGATTTTTGCTTCTGGTTCTTTTAGAGATGTCCTTGGGAAGGGTATCTTGGATAGATCCATGACCCTACCCTAGGTACATAGCTTCATCATTAGCCCCCGAATGGATCAGGGTTTGAGTGAGGAAGGAGTTGGGAACACTTCCGACTCAGTTTTCGTGCTATGAGTATATCTTGTTCTGGATCAATGAACTGAGGTGACGGCACCAACTTCTTTTTCAATCGCCTTGATCCATTCTTATTTTTTGTCGAGTGAACTTTTATGGAAGAGTTGCGGGTGATGATGCGGAGGATGTCTTCTGTCTGACAAGTTGTTCTGCTGTCCGTGGATTTCGCGGGATTCGAATTTTGGGAAGGGCGCTGGGCGGGGGAGGCCGTGGTAATCGGGACGGATTAGGAAGGTTTCCTCGATCCCCGCGCCACCTTTTTCGCCACGTATCGCGCGCGCGACTGTTGCGGGATTTGATAAAATCGTCCGGGCCTACAAGTCAGTCACTCGGAAGTGTCCTTATAAAAGGCACCGGACCGGGCTTTTGAACAGTGCGCCCTCATTTTCCTTCTTCTTCCTCAGATTTCTCCACCGCGCCTGCTTCCGCTCTCGGCATCGTAGCCCCGCCCGGACTCGATTTGCTGCCATGGGGAAGGAGAAGACGGTGGCGTTGGAGCGCGCAAAGAAGGCGACGACGAAGGCAAAAGGAAAGAGGACCAGCCGGGGTGGATCCTCGTCAAGGTCCGGCCTGCCGCCGGGCTGGATCCAGGGCGACTGGATCCGCTCGACGATCAGCCAAGACGACCTCGACGATCTGGTTGAGGGGGGACTGATCCCCCACAAATTGGTGCGGCTCCCGGGGAACGAGACCGAGCCGTGGCCGCAGGAGGGTGAGTGCGTTCTCCTCGCCACTCATGTCAACCGTGGGTTTTATTTGCCTCCCCACCCTTTCTTTCGTGGTTTTTTGAACTTCTTCGGGGCTCAACTCCACCACTTTACTCCAAACACCATCGTGTACCTTGCTGCCTTCGTGTCAATGTGTGAAAATTTCTTGGGTTGCCGACCGCACTGGGGTCTCTTCAAGCACATATTCACATGTCGCTCCCAGTCGGTCAAGAGGGCCAACCCGAGTGACGAGAGGACGCACGTAATATAGATGTGCGGGGGCATTGGAATCCAAATGAGGAATAAGAGCACCTTCCCAGCTATGATCCTACCTGACTCGGTCCGGGGCTGGCAGTTGACCTGTTTTTGCTGCAAGGACCAGCCGACCCCGGGTCAGTCGAATGGACTTCCCCCCTTTTCCTTGGCTCGAGTGGAGAAGCCCTCCTCCTTGAGGGTGATCCCGGAAGAGAAGGCGCATGTAAAGGCGTTGGTCGAGCGGGTCGTCCAACTTGTCCGTGACGGAGTGACTGGAATGGACCTGCTGGAGGTCTTTCTCAGTCGACGCATCCAACCACTCCAAGCCCGTGACCATCCGATGTGGATGTACTCGGGACTCGAGGACTCCACTCGGATCCACCCGGAGGACGTTAGTGAAGACACGGTGGAGAAGTGGTTGTGAGGAATCACCAGCAACAAAGATAATCCCGGGGGGTCTAGGAGGGTGATTCCATTCGACCATTTGCGCCAGCCGGAACAGGTATGATTCTGCATTGTCAAGTATCTTCTTGATTCACTGTGTAACATCTTGTTGACGGTCGACTGTATTTCTTTTGTTCATTGTCTTTTCAGGCTCTTATTGATATGTACTCGATGCCCAATGGAGTGCAGGAGCAAAATGTCGAGGAGGGGGCGAGCGGGGGTGAGAATGGCGAGTGGCACTCGGATGCAGAGGAGGACGAGGAGAGCGATGACTCGAGTGATGAAGAAGAGGTCTACTCGCCTCCTCGCAGGGAGAGGAGGTCCAAGCACGGTCACGACCCGGCAAGCACCCCTGACCTGGCGGCAGCACCGACTGGGCAATCTTCGAAGAGCCCTCGGACGTCTTCTCCGGTGCCGACTGAGAAGGTATCGAAAGAGCTCAAGACTGCGCCGCCTCCTGCGCCGAAAGCATTGAAGGCCACCTCCTCCAAACCACCGAAGGCTTTGCCCAGAATCAAAGTGACCATCCCCACCATCTCCGGGTAATCATCTGACCCGATCTTTTGGTCGACTCAAGCAACAGAACATAACCAGCTGAATGTTGACATTTGCAGTGCTGCTACATCTAGAACTTCTTCCTACCAATACCGAGACGAGGAAATGGAAGACGCGGTTACCTCCAACCTAGGTAAAACTCTCATGATCTTGTTCTTGATTATTTGGTCGATTAAATTCTGGCGATTCACTTGGGGTCGACTGATTTATTCCCAGCCACACCCAACGTCATCAAGCCTTCGGATGATGATGAAGATGTAGCCCCTAGGTCCAGAAAGAACAAAAAAGTAGCAGCTGGCAAGACGTCTCAGCAGGGGCCGGTGACAACACCAACCGTCCAGCAATCTGAAGACGCAGGTGGGGCCTCTGTAACTTTTGTTGTTCCATTGTCGAGTGAGCGCCCTGCACCATCGATTGTACCGGTGTTTCCTTCAGTCGTCCAACCTCATGCTTCGGAGCTCCAAGCTCCCGCACCTAGGTCGTCTGCCCCCTTCTTCACTAACTACCATGTTCCGGAAAGCCAGTCGGACGCGGCTGCGGAAGCCATCCGTCAGGCTAACGTGATGATGGAGCGGATGAAGACGGTGCACGAGAACAGCCAGGCTTCTTACGATGCCAGTGCGGCTCTCCGGGCCAATGTCCAGGTAAGTAGACTTTCGACTGACCTTGTTCTATTAGGATATGCTACCTGAAATATTTTCTTTCATACCACCCCTTATCGTTTGCGTCGAATCTGTACACCCACT
Source organism: Triticum urartu (assembly GCF_056163025.1). NCBI lineage: Eukaryota > Viridiplantae > Streptophyta > Magnoliopsida > Poales > Poaceae > Triticum > Triticum urartu. The sequence continues at coordinate 60,417,873 of NC_141874.1, read as the reverse complement.
GGGTGTTTTGTTGTCTTTGGTATTTGCGCTCTTCCACTCGGCCTGGGCGAGTGGGATCTGAACTGGTGGGGGCACGCTAAGTGCACCCACTGGGTGTAGTCCCCGAGACCGCAGTCGACTCTACGGGCAGTCGACTAGGGTCTGAGTACTTTTTACTTTCTTTTCTTCCATTCGATCCAGGCGGACCGGTCGAATGGGATCTGAACCAGTGGGGGCACGTCAAGTGCACCCACTGGGTGTAGTCCCCGAGACCGCGGTCGACTGCTGGCAGTCAGTCGGGGTCTGAATAGTTCTTTTTTTACTCGACCCAGGCGGACCGGTCGAGTGGGGTTTGAATCAGTGGGGGCACGCCAAGTGCACCCACTGTGTGTAGTCCCCGAGACCGCGGTCGACTGCGGGCAGTCGGCTGGGGTCTCAGCAAACTTTTAAGTTTTATTCACTCGGAAGTAAATAATCTTTGATCTTGTCGATTGACATGTCTTTTATCTTCTGCAGAAATCTTATACTCTCATTTCTAAGTTTTCCAAATTTTAGGAGAAGCAGAGGCAACTCAACCTCGACTTGGAGCTGGCCCAACAAAAGTTGAAGAAAGCTCAAGATGAAGCTGCTAGTATGGGAGGTAACTGTCTGTCGACTGTTCACGTCGATTGTATTTTAAGATATTTCTTCGATCTCTTGTTTGATCCGATTGCTTCTTTTGCAGAGAAAATGAAGTTGGCTCTGAAGAAGAAGGACTTGGACCTTGCAGCTGCGCAGAAGGAAGCTCAAGACAAGGCTGCCCTTGCAGACCAAAAGCTGGCTTCGGTCGGAGTGTTGGAAGGAGAAGTAAACAAGCTGAAGTCCTCTCTCAATGAGTCCAACCGAGAGGTGACTCGTCTGAAGAAGGATAAGATTGCTCTGAATGAGAAGCTGGAGTCTGCGGTCCGTAAGAAAAATGACGTGGAAGCCTATCTGAGAACTCTTGCCAAGAAGCTCTATCTTATGCTGGAACGTACTCTTTTTAATCTGACTGCTTTACTGTTTTCAAGTTAATCTTGTCCAGTCGACTCACTAACTCTTTGACTGCAGAATTCTGCCAAAACTTTGACGAGGAAACTGGACGGATCGAGACGGGTTTAGACCATATCGTTTCTCCGGTCGGCGACGAGGCTGCCATGAGTGTGCTTCGACCGGAATCCCGTGTCGCCAGTGTCACAAGTTACCTCGCTCGTCTGAAGGTGGCACTTTCACGGATCGACTCATCACTCTGGCCCAGGGCGACGCTTCAAAATGACCTCGAATCTCTGATGACTCGGCTCAACGAGATTCCTGGTCGAGTGAAAGAGTGGAAGAAGTCCTCTGCCCGGTGTGGTGCTGATGTGGCGTTGTCCTTGGTAAGGGTCCACTAGAAGGATGCTCGTGAAGACAAGCTGGTGACGATCAAGGTCGCCAACACCAAAAGGCATGACCTCCAGTCCTTTATGGAGACTTTCATCGCTGCTGCCACTCGAATCACAGATGGAATCGATTTGGACGAATTCGTCGAACCCGCCAGCCCTCCTCCTGCCGAGTGAACAAACTGAGATTTAAACCTGTCTTAAATTTGCCTCGGAATGCCAAGTGGTTGCTGTAACCATTGAACTCCTTCAGGCTTGATGCTCGAATACTTTTGATTTATCGCTTGGAACTTTAGGATTTAACCGCACTGCTTTTGAATATGCTTGCGATTGCTCTTGGAATCTGCTCCCTATTTGGAATGACCTTCGTGTTTGAGATGCAGCCTTGAAATGGAGACTTCAGTCGAACTGCGCCTTGTCGTCCTTGCGGACAAGGACGAAGCGCACGTTGTATTTGTGGCGTAGCTCGAGGGAGAAGGTTGCAGTCGACCTACGCCACGTCGTCCTTGCAGACAAGGATGGAGCGCACGTTGTATTTGTGGCGTAGCTCGGAGAAGAGGGTTGCAGTCGACCTGCGCCTCGTCGTCCTTGCGGACAAGGATGGAGCGTACGTTGTATTTGTGGTGTAGCTCGAAGGAGAAGGTTGCAGCCGACCTACGCCTCGTCGTCCTTGCGGATGGAGATCGAGCGTACGTTGTACTTGTGGTGCAGCTCCAAAGGAGAAGGACGGCTCACCGCTCGGTAGGATTTTACAAACTTAGGCGAGTACTGGACTGCAACTAAGCCCCCCGAGTGGGAGGATTGCTCACCACTCGGTAGGATTTTACAAACTTAGGCGAGTACTGGACTGCAGCTATGTCCCCAGTGGGAGGATTGCTCACCACTCGGTAGGACTTTACAAACTTAGGCGAGTACTGGACTGCAGCTAAGCCCCTGAGTGGGAGGATTGCTCACCACTCCATAGGATTTTACAAACTTAGGCGAGTACTGGACTACAGCTAAGCCCCCCGAGTGGGAGGATTGCTCACCACTCGATAGGATTTTACAAACTTAGGCGAGTACTAAACTGCAGCTAAGCCCCCGAGTGGGAGGATTGCGCACCACTCGGTAGGATTTTACAAACTTAGGCGAGTACTGGACTGCAGCTAAGCCCCCGAGTGGGAGGATTGCTCATCACTCGGTAGGATTTTACAAACTTAGGCGAGTACTGGACTGTAGCTAAGCCTCCCAGTGTGAGGATTGCTCACCACTCGGTAGGATTTTACAAACTTAGGCGAGTACTAGACTGTAGCTAAGCCTCTGAGTGGGAGGATTGCTCACCACTCGGTAGGATTTTACAAACTTAGGCGAGTACTGGACTGCAGCTAAGCCCCCGAGTGGGAGGATTTCTCACCACTCGGTAGGATTTTACAAACTTAGGCGTGTACTGGACTGCAGCTAAGCCCCCGAGTGGGAGGATTGCTCACCACTCGGTAGAATTTTACAAAGTTAGGCGAGTACTGGACTGCAGCTAAGCCTCCGAGTGGGAGGATTGCTCACCACTCGGTAGGATTTTACAAACTTAGGCGAGTACTGGACTGCAGCTAAGCCTCCGAGTGGGAGGATTGCTCACCACTCGGTAGGATTTTACAAAATTAGGCGAAATGGATTCGCAGCTAAGCCCCCGAGTGGGAGGATTGCTCACCACTCAGTTGATTTTACAAACTTAGGCGATTACTGGACTGCAGCTAAGCCTCCGAGTGGGAGGATTGCTCACCACTCGGTAGGATTTTATAAACTTAGGCGAGTACTGGAGTGTAGCTAAGCCTCCGAGTGGGAGGATTGCTCACCACTCGGTAGGATTTTACAAACTTAGGCGAAACAGATTTGCAACTAAGCCCCCGAGTGAGAGGCCTGCTCGTCACTCGGTAGGATTTTCTTTTGAACTTAGGCGAAACGGATTCGCAGCTAATCCACCCACTGGGGGATTTCAGATGTAAATAAAATCAACAACAATCATTCGAGAAGACTGTAAAGCTCTTGTCTTTGATGAACAAATTACAAAGGTATTTCTTATTACATTTTATTCGAACGAGTGCTTAAGTATAAAAGGGGCGGAGCAGCTCCGTGTTCCAAGCCCGTGGCTCGTCCTTCTTATGATCGACACTGTAAAGGTGGTATGCTCCATTGTGGAGCACTCTGGTGACAATGAAGGGACCTTCCCAAGCTGGGGCGAGCTTGTGTGATTTCTGCTGATCCACTCGAAGAACCAAGTCTCCCTCTTGAAAGGCTCGACCCTTCACGTGTCTAGCGTAGAGTCGACGCAAGTCTTGTTGATAAATGGTCGACCGGATCAAGGCCATCTCTCTTTCCTCGTCTAGGAGGTCGACTGTGTCTTGCCGAGCTTGTTCTGCTTCATCTTTAGAGAAGAGCTCAACTCGTGGTGCATTATGAAGCAAGTCACTCGGTAGAACAGCTTCAGCCCCATAGACCAAGAAGAATGGAGTTCGGCTAGTCGACCGATTAGGAGTTGTTCTCAATCCCCAGAGAAATGATGGAAGTTCATCAACCCAGGTGCCCGCTGCGTGCTTGAGATCTCGCATCAGTAGAGGTTTTCGTCCTTTGAGAATCAGGCCATTTGCTTTTTCTGCTTGTCCATTCGACTAGGGATGGGCAACTGAAGCATAGTTGACTCGTGTGCCTTGTGAGGCCCAGAAGGTTCTGAACTCATCAGAATTGAAGTTCCATCCGTTGTCAATGATGATGCTGTGCGGAACCCCATATCTGAAAATCAACTCTCCGATGAAGCTGACAGCAGTACTAGCTTCAAGATTCTTAATAGGCTTGGCTTCGATCCATTTGGTAAAATTGTCGACTGCTACAAGCACATGAGTGAAGCCGCTCCTACCAGTCCTCAGTGGACCAACCATGTCCAATCCCCAAACAGCAAATGGCCAGACGAGCGGGATGGTCTTCAGGGCTGATGCAGGTTTGTGCGACATATTGGAGTAGAACTAGCAGCCTTCACATTTGTCGACTATATCTTTCGCCATTTCATTTGCTCGTGGCCAATAAAATCCAGCTCGGTATGCTTTAGCCACAATGGTCCGAGAGGACGCATGGTGACCACAGGTCCTCGAATGCATGTTGTGGAGGATCACTCGGCCTTCTTCTAGTGTTATGCATTTCTGGCTGACCCCAGTTGCACTTTCTCTGAACAGTTGACCCCTTATTACAGTAAAGTCCTTGGATCGACGGACGATCTCCCGAGCCTCTTCTTCATCCTCTGGGAGCTCTTTCCTAAGGATATATGCAATGTATGGCATTGTCCAGTCGGGAGTGATGACCAACACCTCCATGATTAAGTCGACCACGGCTGGAACCTCGACTTCAGTCGGATCTGTGGCACTCCTAGGCTGCGGGGGCTCTTCAGCAAAGGGATCTTCTTGAACTGAAGGTGCATGAATGTGCTCCAGGAACACGTTGCTGGGAATATCTTCTCTCTTGGAGCCTATCTTTGCTAAATCATCTGCTGCTTGATTTTTCAGTTGGGGTACATGATGGAGCTCTAACCCCTAAAACTTCTTTTCCAACTTCCTCACCGCGTTGCAGTAACCAGTCATGGCTGGGCTTCTGACATCCCACTCCTTCACCACTTGATTGACTATCAAATCTGAGTCTCCATAGACCATGAGGCGACGGACGCCGAGTGAAATGGCCATACACAACCCATACAAGAGTGCTTCATATTCTGCTTCGTTATTGGAGGAATCAAAGTGAATCTGGAGGACATATCTGAGCTTGTCTCCTCGGGGGCATACCAGTACCACCCCAGCACCGAAACCATTCAGCATCTTGGAACCACCAAAGAACATGGTCCAGTATATTGTTAGAATAAATTTGCGACGATCAATCGATCTACCGAGGACCAATCACACAAGCACGACACCGAGTTTGTTAACGAGGTTCATCATCATGGCTATATCCCGGGGCCTGACTACGGGCACTCCTCCCCATGACACTGCTACAATACCGCACCCCGGCCACCCGGGTGCCAGCACACGCCTGAATCATGTTAAGGATTGGGTGCTAAGGAATGAAATCAACCTTCAATTTGCCGTCAAAAAATATTCTTGGAATCATGTTCTTCGCGAACCATGGTCCTTACATGATCCAATGAGTAAGTCGAACAATATAGTCAACATTATGCGCCTAGATGGCGAGAATGGCACTCTAGTGAAGGATGTTTTTAGTTGGGACTCAGATGATGAAAATGCTATTGACACCACAGGCTGTCCTAGAGCACACGAACGCGACCCTCATCTTTTCCACTATTTTGGATTTCATCCTTATAAGAAAATTGCCTTGTTTTATGATGACCACAGTACAATAACAAGGAAGAAGAAGAACAGAATGAATGGTTATCCCAAAATGCTAACGTTTCTGTAGGAAACAATTTCCATGGACTGTTTACTGAAATATTGCTAAATACTATAATATAATTGTTAGAATACAGAATGGTGCAACTCTTTATGGACTAAGAAATTCCACTGGTTGGCGACTAGTATAAGAATGTTTTGCGTAACTTCAGATTGACTTAATCATACATGGCGCTCAGTAGAGGAGTAAGTATTGATTCGTTGCTTGGTATGGCAGCCTGAATCGGAATCGCGGCAGGAGGAACGACGACGGCGAGGCAGCACCGAACGAGGAGGCGGTCGTCGTGCATGGCCGAGAACGAGCTCAGCGGCTCCAGCTCGTATTTAATCAAGTGTTGATGGTTGGCATGGTAGAACGTGTGCGTCATCTTGTCGGACTGGAAATTCACCATCCCCCCGAGCTCAAAGCTGAACTCCGCCGTCGTGGGCTTTTCGTCCGCCTTAATTGCGCGTCCGAGGAAAAGGGACGCAAATCCGCAGGCGTCGTTGGGGCAGACTCTGAGGTACCATGTGCACCCTCCTACGATGAAACGTGGGGAGCAGGCGCATTCTGTGTCGCGGAGCATGGCCTTAAGCTTGGAGAAGTTGCTGATGATGAGTGTGTGGGACCACGGAAGATGACGGTATCGAAAGTCTGCGGGCGCAGCAGCATGGAGTAGTCATGGATCCAAGTTGTCGTCAGGACGGGCGCCGAGCGGCTGGTGGTGGTGGTGCCATCGGTAGGGGATGTTGGTGGGGTTGGTGGCTGCGCGACGAACCTGGTATTGCATGCCCCGGCCCCCCACCTCTTTATATTGCGCAGCACGATAGGGGCCCACCAACCAAAGAACGGTTGGGGGCCCCTGATCAGGGCGTGAGTTAGGGGCACGTCGAGCCATTGGGCTCGATCGGGAGGAGATCAACCTAACAGTCAACACTAATGGAGCCGGAGGGGATAGCATCGATCGGCACCGAGAGACACGCCCATGAACAATTAATGCACGTCGTTGTCCTCCACCCTAGCTCTTGAGCGGAAGTAGAGTCCCCGTGTTAAAATCCACTTCTCGATACATGTCATACATGCTGTTTGCTCCATATGTGGACACACATCGTCATACATGGCTCGTTTCACCCATAGATAGCCTCCGGTGCACTAGCAACAGGTCCCCGCCGTTATTCGCCAGGTGTGCTTCGTCGCTAACCACGTCTAGACCATCCGGCACCAGCGGAGTCTACGTAGGTAGCTTGGCAGCAAGGTTGAGACATGGTGGATCCGTCTGCAGCACCATGACACCGTCTGGAGTGACCATGTACAAGCGGCCTACAAACATCAGAGGTGTTGTGATCAGCGGGTCACTGAAATCCAGCGAGGTCTAGCACCCGTCGCCAGGTGCCCTGGATCCCCGTGTTGCTAAACTCTCGATCATCCATTACAATGCTGTCATTGCGAGGGAGAAAGCTAACAAGAAGGCCGAGGAAAAATGTCCACTTGTTGGTCTGGCGAGAATGGGAGGGGTTGAGAGGTGGACGGTCCATGTTCTTTTCGCCCTCTCCATTCTCTACTCCTTTGGTGCAGGGATCTGCTGCGCTGCTGCTTACTTCAGGTCCGCTGAGCTAGAGCTGGGTGACTCGATGAGCCTTGGTGCAGTTATTGGCAGTATCGCAGTTCCGGGAGTACCATTTGTCTTGGCACATTTCCATTTACTTTATGTAGCCTTCCGTGAGAACTAGTTTTGCAGTGGGGCAGGGATCTGCAGCGCTGTTGCTTACTTCAGGTCCGCTGAGCTAGAGCTGGGCGATTCGAGGAGCATTGGTGCAGTTATTGGCAGTATCGCGGTTCCGGGAGTACCGATTGTCTTGGCACATTTCCATTTCCTTTATGTAGCCTTCTGTGAGAACTAGTTTTGCAGCGGGGCAGGGATCTGTAGCGCTGGTGCTTACTTCAGGTCCGCTGAGCTAGAGCTGGGCTACTTGATGAGCCTTGGTGCAGTTTGTTGGCAGTATCGCGGTTCCGGGAGTATCGTTTGTCCTGTTACATTTCCATTTCCTTTATTCAGACTTCCGTGAGAACTAGTTTTGTAGTTCCGCCAAAGCTGAGGATAGAGCAGCCAGTGAAGAGGACAAAAGCCTACAAGTTCGCTTTTGAAGATCTGAGTGCGCCCCGTACTGCCGTCAAAGAAGCCGCAGAAGCCTACGCATTGGCTCACGAGATGTTCCCCCATCTTGCAGAAGGTACCCTGATCCCCGTGTCACTGCTGCTGACAAGACCTGTTGCGATGTTGTTTGCGCATTGATGAGCACCACGGAGAAGGCCGAGAAGAAAAAACCTAGTGCTTCTCGTGCAGCTCCTACTCCTTTGGCCTCTTAATTAGTTGGTGTAACTTTTAGCCTCAGGGATAATTAAAATAAATATAATTATATATACTAACTTTAGAGTTTTATTTATAAATCACTTTTCTCAAATCAGCATAATAGATATTATATATTGAAATCTAAATTATACGTTTGTAAAAAATGTTACATTTTTTTACTCATTGAACCTTTAAAAATATATTGAAGGCAAAATCAAATGTCTATCTTCAAACACCATTTGCATGAACTAATTTGTGCAATTTGCTTGAACATATTGTGTGTGTGTGTGTGTGTGTGTGTCGTTAAACACCATAGCAGGGAATTCGAAATAGTATGGTCTATAGAATATCTTGATAGTGTCCTTTATATTTAGATATACACGAATAGAAACATCTGGAGCATATACGCTGATAAGGAGTTTGTCACTGAATCATTGGCCTGATGTTTTACTTTTTGATAAAAAAAATTGCTTCAATGATATTTTGATCATGTGTTGTATTTGACACTAAAATGACATACTCAAAGTAAGCGATGTTGGGTAGTCAAGCTACCACATCGATGTGTTGTGTATACCGCATAACAGGTCGTATGAGCCTGGATATACGCGGCCCTGGGCCCGCACAGAACATAATGGCATATAATTGGTATACGCTCTTAGTTCCTAATGAAGGAAGCATTGTGGGTTAGTTTACGAAGAGGGCACAAGTTCTACACATATACTTCTCCTATTGGTGGACATTTAGGGAATAGAGTCGCATATCATAGAATCAAGAAGATATTCTATTCGGCCAATTTGAAAACTATTGTGGAACAGTATGTGCAGAATTGTCATGTGTGCGAGAGAGCAAAAGTTGACCATTGTCATATATAGGCTTATCGGACCCACTTCCAATGCTCGGTATGGCATGGAGTGATATATCAATGGATTTTGTAGAAGGCCTGCCTATCGAATGGAGAAGAGGTGACCCTAGTGGTAGTAGAATGATTTACAAAATACACTCACTTCATACCACTAGCACACCCATTTCTTGTGCACATTGTGCTGCAAGCATTTATAGACAGCATCTTTAAACTCTGTGGCATGCCAGTCTCTGTGGAAACTGATGGGGACATAGTTTTTACAAGCAACTTCTGGCAATCACTATTTAAATATCTTAAGGTGCATTTAAACATGAGCACAACTCATCCTCCCTAGTTTGATGGACATTAATAAAGAGTCAATCAATGCCTAGAAGCTTATTTGTGGAGCATGGCTTTTGTTGAACTAGGAAATGGTGCTCTTGCTTGTGTTTTACAGAATGGTGGTTCAATACCACATCTCATAGAACAAAAAAGTTTACACTATTTCAGTGCTTATATGATCCCCCTCAAATTGGTGAAGTCTCTATCTCCAGCATGATACGTCTCCATCGTATCCACTTTTCGAAACACTTTTGCTCTTATTTTGGACTCTAATTTGCATGATTTGAATGGAACTAACACGGACTGACGCTTTTTTCAGGAGAACTGTCATGGTGTTGTTTTTGTGCAGAAATAACAGTTCTCACAATCGGACAAAACTTTGCAGAGATTTAATAAAAAATACTGGAACAAAGATCCATCGGAGGGGGGCCACCAGGTGCCCACAAGGCAACAGGGCACACCTTGATGCCTTATGGGTCCCACAGGCAATCGTCTGACCTAATTCCAAGCCTATAAATTATGTTTCCCCGAGAAAAAACAGAGAAGAAGTTTCATCGTGTTTACCATACAGAGCCACACCTCCTATCCTTCCTCGGGAATGTTGTTCTAGAGTTCGTTCGGGGCTCCAGAGAGGGGGATTTGTCACCATCGTCATCACCAACCCTTCTTCATCAAAAATTCCATGATATGCTCACCATCAGGAGTGAGTAATTCCTTCATAGGCTTGTTGGATGGTGATGGAATTGGATGACATGTATCATGTAATCAAGTCAATTTGTTAGGGCTTGATCCCTATTATCCATTATGCTCTGAGATTTATGTTGCTATGACTTTGCTATGCTTAATGCTTGTCACTAGGGCCTGAGTGCCATAATTTCAGATCTGAACACTCTATGTTTTCATGAATATATTTTAGTTCTTGATCCTATCTGCTAGTTGTATGCACTTGTTATTGTTCTGATTCGTAGACCGCAAAGTGACAATAGTTGGGATACTCTCCAGCGATGACTGTAATTCGAGGAGTTCATGTATTCACCATGTGTTAATGCTTTGTTCCGGTTCTCTATTAAAAGGAGGCCTTAATATCCCGTAGATTTTCTTATGGACTCCGCTACCACGGGAGGGTAGGACAAAATATGCCATGCAAGTTCTTATTATAAGCACGTATAACTATATATGGAATACATGCCTATATTGAATTGATGAATTGGAGTTATTGTATATTGCTCTAGGTTGTGACTGTTATATGATGAATATCATCCAACACAAATATCCATCGCTGATCCAATGCATATTGCTAAGTTACTACTATTCCTGCTGCTGTTACAATCACTACAAAACTGCTAGTGTTACTGTCACCTTTACTGCTGCTACTGCTACTGTTACTACCAAAACTATCGTACTAATGTGCTATTAAATACTTTGCTGCAGATATTTAGCTGTCCAGGTGTGGTTGAATTCAAAACTCAACTGCTAAGACTCATAAATATTCTTTGACTCCTCTTGTGTCGAATCAATAAATTTGGGTGAAATACTATCCTCGAAGACTATCGCGATCCCCTATACTTGTGGTTATCATAGCCCACAATGTTCATGATTGAGTTTATCCCAAGCTTGAAACAAGGTGGACTTGATGCATGATATGTAGAATTAAATGAAGTAGCATAAAAACTGTAGTAAGAGCAAGTAATGCGAACAGTGGTTTGCTTGTCTTGTGCAAATAGCGCAAACTCTACAATGATCAACCGATTGCCAATTGCACAACCTTCCTAGTCTTGGTAGAGGACAAATAAGTGTCACATGAGTTTGTAAAGAGCATGAAATAATTTGCCAAAATCTAAACCACGGGTGATTCCTCTAGGATAAGAATGAGATTGTCGAGTAAGGTTATTATACCTCTTAAACATGTTAAATATACACTTAAAATAAAGCGAATGATTCAAAAAAAAGGCAAGTAATAAAATTGTTATGATGTCTGTGGAGCTTTGATAGTGAAGAGTTAAATTTTTTTTTGAAAAGGAGGATGACCCCCGGCCTCTGCATCTGGGAGATGCATACGGCCACTTTATTGATTATTCTCAAGGACCTTACAAAGTATTACAATAATGTGCCTGAATCCATCATCTTGGCAACACATGCCGCTACTCCTATCCAAAAAGATGAAGGGGTGCTGGCTGGGCCACTACCCAAAACACTCACCTAAGCCTAACATCAAAAGCTGGAAGCCGAAACATATTTGGAAACCCCAGCCAAGCCACATACCGGGTCTGGGGCACAATCCGGTCAGACGCACTCGTGTGTCGTCGCTGCCATCTTCCACAGGCCCGTCTTCAGATCATATTGAGGCTTCTACCTTGTCTGGCCACTCTGCCATCGACGTCACCATGACGCCAGACAGCAACCTCCTCCCGCGCGAGTCCATCTCCATGCATCGTACGCCGAGCCTCCACAGCGCCATGCCGCTGATATCCACCGCCATCGATGTGTGAGATGAAGTACCGCTCCACCATCCGCCCAGCCAGCACTTACTCCAAAACGATGCCCCCAGGAGGGAAATAATCATCGTCCGATCCGGAAGACCCAGATCTAGGGTTTCCCTCGGAGCATCCCGAGCCTGATGACGCAGACTGCAACGACGATGCCTCGACAAGGGAACGACATCTAAGACGCCGCCATCGTCCGACATGACCGTAGTCGGCGCGATTTTCATCGGCACTTGCTCCACCAGACGTGCGCCGCCGACGTCGCTGGTCCCTTCAACCGGACCAAACTCCAAAACAATGCCCTAAAGAGGGACTACGACACAGAAGCGCCGCCATCGCTCGATCCCAAAAAAATCTAGGGTTTCCCCCGTAGTTGCCCGCGCTGTCAAGGGCCAGACAAGGGTAGAATCCCGCGGATCTGCCCAGCTGCCGACGAGTCGCACCCACCACCGTGCCAACGGCCGACCAGTAATCCGGTCGCGCCGCCGCGAACCGACGGCCAACCAGTGAAGAGTTAAAATGACACCAGAATTTCTCTAAGAACAACACAATACGGAAACAGTCATGGATAATACTCTGTATATTAAAGACTCAATTCCACTCTTAATATATAACTGGATTATCCTTAATATTAAACACTCAATTCCACTCTTGCTACTCCAAATCTCTCGAATTACCTTACAGCAGAATTACTCAGCTTTCCCCCCACATATGTATCAGTGCCAGCATTGGGCTCTTGATGCGCATATTGATCTCCACGAAGATCAAGACCGTAATGGTGAGCTCCATGTATCCAACACAACAAACGCGAGTACATAAACTAGGAAAACGTAGGCTACAGAGTGTGGTATCTGCCAACCTCGTGGCCGCTGGCACATTGTGCAACTGAGTGCGAAAACGTGAAAATCAATTGGCCCTCACGCGGCCAGGGAGTCTTGAACATTATGGCATCGCCTGATGATTGACGAGAAAAGCCACGAAGCTGACTGGTGCCAGCTGCCTCGTGCTCCCATGTCTCCAGAGTACGTCATCTTATCTTACACATGAATCTATTACGAGTAGGACACCAACTTTCAAACGAATGAAGCCGGTTTTCAGAGATCAAGACCGAGTATTAGCAGGACAAGTAAGAAGAGAGGACTCCGGCGGGACTACATATACACCGACCGGTTGGCCGACCCGCCGACACACGGTGGGCGAGTTGGACAAGAAGAGAAGAGAGGGCTCGAGACTACATAGTACATATACAACGTCCAGGCCAGCGCGGGGACATAGCTAGCGCAGGTGTGAGCTCGCGCGGAGAGGCTTGGACGTTCTCGTCAATGGGCGCCACGGCCAGCCGCTCGACGCCCGTCGTGACGACAACTCGGATCCACAGCTACTCCAGGCTGCTTCGCCGGCAGACTTTCGACACCATCTTCTTCCGTGATCTCCACTGGAACCTCATAGTGCACCCGCAAAGGGATCGTCTCAACGAGCTGGGCCTAGCGGACAGCTTCGTTATCTCAGTTGAAATCGACTACGTGTCCCGGGGAAATCTCATAGACTCGGGCCTCCACAGAGACATCTCCATAGGAATCGAAATCCTTGACAGGACCGGCCAGCACACCGTCTTCCAAGATGGCAACTTCCTGCCGGGGTCGACGCCTGACGGGGACTACTCGATGTTGTTAGTGTCAAGGAGGGAGCTGGAGGCATCGTCGTGTGTCCGCGATGGTGGCTTTACCGTCAGGTGCACCATGACTACGAAGCAGCCGGCAAAGCGAAGCTTGTCTGCATCCAAGGAGCTTGCGGTCATGGACGCCATGGCCGGGTCCCACACGCTCGCCATCGGCAGCTTCTCCAAGCTTCAGGCCGGGCTCCGCCACATGGAAAGTGTCTACTCCACGCGCTTCGCGGTAGGGGGGTGCACATGGTACCTCAAATTATGCCCCGACAACGGTGATGGATTTACCTTTCTGTTCCTAGTGCTGGCAACTAACGCGGACGAGACGCCAACGACGGCCGAGTTCAGCTTTGAGCTCGAGGGGATGCTGAACTTTGAGTCCCACAAAATGACGCACATGTTTCATCATACCATCCATCAATGCTTCTTTAGATACCGGCTGGAGCCGCTGAGCTCATCCTCGGCCATGCACGACGACCGCCTTCTTGTTCGGTGCCATCTCGCCGTCATCCCTCCCCCTGTGATGATTCAGATACCGGTTGCCACCCCAAGCACTGAATCCTTACTAACTCCTCTACTGAGGGCCATGTATGATTGAGTGTTGTCAATCTGTTTGGATTACGCAGAACTAGCTCATACTAGTCAGCAACCCAGGCAACTTTTTCAGTCCATAAAGAGTTGTACTATACCATTCTGTTCATACTATTTGATTTTCAATTCTCAATGAGTTAATTCCACTTTTCCCCCAAGTTTGTCACTTGCGACAGGATAACCCTCTTTTTTTTTTCTTGAGAAACACTTACGTAGAACTCACGTACTTCCGAGCCGACAGATGACTTTATTTGCCAAAGACGTCTACTCCCTCTATTCATGTATATAGGGTCTTCTACGTTTTCTGATGCCAACTTCGATCAAATATTAGAGCAATAATATAACGTGCAACTTACATAACCATACCATCAACAAATTAATGCTTGAAAGGAGCTTTCGATGATATAATTTTCACATTATACATCTGATATACTATTAATCTTATCAATAGTCAAAGACAATCTCAAAAAAGGCATTAGGCCCTATATAGATGCATGGAGGGAGTAGTAACCCGCTGAAAGAATAGAGCTGAAAAGCATGGAATAAATCCAGAAAAATGTGACCACCCATGTCAAGTCTAGGACTTGAATTTTGTTCCGCGGGTCTCATCGTGTTAGAATAAATCTGAGGGATTAGTTGATCTACTGAGAAGCAAGCAATCACACGAGGCACGACACCGAGATTTATTAACAAGGTTCACCAAACTTGACTACATCCCGGGGTTTGACTATGGGCGCTCCCTCCATGACACCGCTAAATACCGCACCCCGGCTACCCGGGCGTCGACACACGCTGCCGGCTCCCTCTTCATGCATGTACTATTATGTTGGCATAAGTTACATTGTGTGTCTACCCCCAAATATTATATAAGAGGTCTAGGGTACAAGAGTCCTACTAGGACACTATACCATACCATGTCTACACATAGTACGACTCCTTGTCAACTATAACATACCTTGTATAAATATTAGACATAATGTTAACAAAACTCCACCTTGGCGAATACTATTCATCATCTTGGATTCCTCTATGCGTCAAGCATCCATGTACATTTGACTTGAGATTATATCATGAGCATCGTTGCTACTCCCAGACTCCACGTGACTCCACCTGCAACTGTATTCCCTCCTTGTCTTCTTCGCAGTCAACTCTCGAGCAAAATCAAGTTACTCTTTACTCTAGTTTGCACTCCCAACTTTCGGCGTATTCGTTCAACACGATCACAACGTACCGATCATTGTCTGCGTGAAAGTGAACAGCTCGCATTTTGAATGCCACATGTAAGAGTTAGATGAACTCAACCTTCTCGCTCTCAAGGGACATGGGACTTGTGTCTGTCTGTGCACCACAATGGAGGTGCATCTTGACGGCTGCACAAACAGAGCTCCTTCCTAAGCAGATTCAAATTCGTACCAAGGGCAGGCAGATTCTATACACAGTATTTTCGATCTTGTAGTAGTAGGTGAAGCGGGCTGTGTACATTAATTGTTGTTGAGTGACATCATTGTAATGGCATCTAGTGTTTTCCTTTCATGTGCAGTGCAAAAATAAATGGTAGACAATGCATTTCCTCCCCCAAACGCGTTATGCTGTCGAAGTTTCTAGCCCAGACTTGTCAAAATTTTGGCCTTCTTTAAAAGAACACCAAAAATTTAAGGGTCTCTTGGCTACAAAATTGTGGCGTTCATTATAGCTGTGGTCAACCCCGGCGTGCTCCTACTCCACGACCACATGGTCAACCCCGCGATGCGGCGGTCCATGCGGTTCCCCGCGTACCCACCGCCATGCGCAGTGCCGGGCTGCACAAGCTGTAAAGACATCGTGTGTAACCAGTACCTCGTCTATGATCCTACCATGTCGCCGCACTACGAGGTGGCCTTGATCCCTCATATTCCCCGCAAGCTTTTCATAGGGCACATCGCAAAACATGCATGCAGTCATGGACCCGACGTCTTGGCAATGGAATGGCCACCGTCGCCTTTCATCATCGACGTCTTCTCGTCAAAAACTGGATGCTGGAAGGAAAAGCCATACACGCGAGAAGGAGAAGCCGCGGGAACCGTTGCTGACCTGAAAACTGATCATGACGCCTTTCTTTACCACTCTGCATATTACCAACCAGGACTAAAGGTGAAGCTCCAACCGAAACTAAAACTAGAGCTTCAGAAAACGACAAAAAATTTCAAAAAATTAGGGTTCTCGAAGCAGCTCGCATGTCCACTCCACCGCCCTC
Organism: Triticum urartu; assembly: GCF_056163025.1. Classification (NCBI taxonomy): domain Eukaryota; kingdom Viridiplantae; phylum Streptophyta; class Magnoliopsida; order Poales; family Poaceae; genus Triticum; species Triticum urartu. Next base: position 60,401,593 of record NC_141874.1, on the reverse strand, counting down.
GCCCGGAGGTTAACGACCCCGGCCGTGCCATGGCTCGTGAGGAGCAGCGCGGTGCCGTGGTGCCAACGAGTGCCTAGCTAGCATCTTCTCTGTACATGCATTCATGCAGGTGAAGGCCGGCCTATCTTGTATGAACACGTGTATATATTGTTAGAATAAATCCGAGACGCCCAGTCGATCTACCGAGGACCAATCAATTACACAAGCATGATACCGAGATTTGTTAACGAGGTTCACCATCATGGCTATATCCCGGGGCCTGACTACGGGCACTTCTTCCCATGACCCCACTACAATACCGCACCCCGGCCGACGGCACACGCCTGAATCATGTTAAGGATTGGGTGCTAAGGAATGAAATCAACCTTCAATTTGCCGTCAAAAAATATTCTTGGAATCATGTTCTTCGCAAACCATGGTCCTTACATGATCCAATGAGTATGTCGAAGAATATAGTCAACATTATGCGCCTAGATGACGAGAATGGCACTCTAGTGAAGGATGTTTTTAGTTGGGACTCAGATGATGAAAATGCTATTGACACCACAGGCTGGCCTAGAGCACACGAACGCGACCCTCATCTTTTCCACTGTTTTGGATTTCATCCTTATAAGGAAATTGCCTTGTTTTATGATGACCACGGTACAATAACAGCCTACCTTTTGAAAAGCTCAAAGGTCCGCTATTTGGGTAAGGTGGAAAGCTTCTACAACGACATCAGAGAGTGGTTTCCATATGCTGCATGTTGGGTGAGGGATCTACCTGGGAGCTGACATATGTGCAATTTGGATTGCAACTGATCCGGCCCAGTTCTGCTATACTTGTATCCTTCATCTCTCACGGATAATCTAAGTGACCATGTCCCACGTACATCAAAAAGATATTGTATGCATTAGGTTTCACTAGGACAACCTTTGACTAGCAATTACTCTGTTATTATGTTTTTGAGATATTAATTCATTGTACCGGACAAATCGGTTCGGACGGATGCGGGCAATTTGAGGGCCTGCTTTGGAACTGCTCTAAAAACACATACTAAACAGTTGTGACAGTTTCACCAACATGAAACTAAAATGCACATCAAACATATGAATACAGCTAACCTCTTCCCTTTAAAAAGGTTGCTAGTGTGTAGGCATCTTTCAATCACTAACCATAGAATCGGTTCTGTCATTTTTTCTCTGCACCGTTGATGCTCAACCACAAGAGTTACTGGAAAAGAAGAACCTACTTGAAAAACAGACAACCAGGAAGAAGAAGAAGAAGAAGAATAGAATGGATGGTTATCCCAAAAGGCCTAACGTTTCTGTACAAAACAATTTTCATGGATTGTTTACCAAAATATTACTAAATATAATATAATTGATAGAATATAGAATGGTACAACTCTTTATGGACTAAGAAATTCCACTGGTTGGCGACTAGTATAAGAAAGTTTTGCGTAACTTTAGACTGACTTAATCATACATGGCGCTTAGTAGAGGAGTAAGTACAGATTCACTGCTTGGGATGGCAGTCTGAATCGGAATCGCAGCAGGGGAAACGACGACGGCGAGACGGCACCGAACGAGGAGGCGGTCGTCGTGCATGGCCGAGAACGAACTCAACGGCTCCAGCTCGTATTTAATTAAGTGGTGATGGTTGGCATGGTAGAACGTGTGCGTCATCTTGTCGGACTGGAAATTCACCATCCCCTCAAGCTCAAAGCTGAACTCCGCCGTTGTGGGCCTGTCGTCCGTCTTACTTGAACGTCCGAGGAACAGGGAGGCAAATCCGCAGGCGTCGTTGGGGCAGACTTTGAGGTACCATGTGCACCCCCCTATGGTGAAACGTGGGGAGCAGGCACATTCTTCGTCGCGGAGCGTGGCCTTAAGCTTGGAGAAGTTGCTGATGATGAGCGTGTGGGACCCAGACATGGTGTCCAACGCCGCGAGCTCCTTGGATTCGGACAAGTTTTGCTTTGCTGCCTGCTTCATAGTTATGGTGGACCTGACGGTGAAGCTGCCGTTGCGGACACAGGACGACGCCTCCAGCTCCCTCCTTGACACGCAGAACATAAAGATGTCCGCGTTGCTCATCCACCAGGGCATGAAGTTCCCATCTTGGAAGACCGTGTGCTCGCCGGTCTTGTCAAGGATTTCTATTTCTATGGAGATTTCTGTGTGGAGGCCCGAGTCTATGAGACTGCCGCGGTAGAGTTCGCGATTTCGATCGAGACAATGAACCTGTCCGCTAGGCCGAGCTCGTCGAGACCATCCCAGTCCGCGGGCCGACCGGTGTATGTGTCCTACTCATAATCCTCTCTTCTTTCTTGACCTCTATCGTTTGAAAGTTGGGAGTCCTACTCATAATAGATTCATGTGTAAGATAAGAATCGCGCCCTTGTGCACCCCGCATCGGTTGAGCTAAGCCAAAAAAGATGGGAATGGATAAACCAACCCACGAGAGAACCCGACGCGCGTGGCTCAACCCATCGTTTCAGGCTCAGGATTGATCATCTTATTTAGTGGCAAGACACGTAACAAGAGAGGACTCTCGCACGGACTACATATTTATACGCCGGCCGGCGCACGGACGTACGTGTCGCGGTCAATGGGTGCCGCCGGCAGCCGCTCGACGCCCCTTGTGGAGACAACTCGCATCTACGACTACTCCAGATTGCTTCGCCCGCGGGTTTTCAGCATCATCTTCTTCAGCGATCTCCCCTGGAAACTCATGGTGTCCCCGGCTGGTACCGATGAGAAGGGCTTACCCAACTACTTGGATGTCTCCGTCGAAATCGACAGCCGGTTCCGGGACCAGCTCCTAGGCACGGCCTGCCGCACCGACGTCTCCATAGGAATAGAGATCCTTGACGAGACCGGCGAGCACACCGTTTTCCATAAAGAGACCCGTCCAGGGTTCACGATGACCGGAAGCTCGACGCTGCTCGTGAGTAGGAGGGAGCTGGAGGCGTCGTCGTGCGTCCGCAACGACAGCTTCACCGTCAGGTGCACTATGACTACGAAGCAGCATCGAGAATTGTCCAGATCCAAGGAGCTCGCGGCATTGGACGCCATGGCCGGGTCCCACACCCTTGCCATCCCCAGCGTCTACAAGCTCAACGCGGGGCTCCGGGACGGGGAGTGCGCCTACTCCACACGCTTCGCTGTTGGGGGGTGCACATGGTATCTCAAATTTCACCCATACTACTCCGGATTTGCCTTGCACCTCGTCCGCGCGAGTAAGTATACGGATGAGATGCCGGCGACAGCGGAGTTCTGTTATGAACTCGAGGGGTTGGTAAACTTTGAGTCCCAGAAGATGACATACACGTTTCACTATGACAATAAACACTTATTTTGGTACCCGCTGGAGCTACCGAGCATGCCGGTCATGCACGACGACCGCCTACTTGTTCGGTGCCGCCTCACCGTTATGCCCCCTGCGGCGATGCCAATTCCAGCAGTCATCTCGCGCACTGAATCTGTATTAACTCCTCTACTCAGCGCCGTGTATATGTGATTGAGAGATGACATTTATTTGGATTAGCAAAATTTTCTTATACTTGTCATAAATAGTGCAATTTCTTGGTCAATAGAGAGTTGTACCATTATATCCGTTCCAGTATTTGTTTTCATTTAATCAACCCTTTATTTTGAATTAGCGGGTCATTTTCCGCATTTTAGATATGTATTTTTGTAATATCTCTACCTTTCTCTGATTGTGTATGTCGCTTGACCTTCCATGTATGCCAAACATTTATCGATGTATATTAATGTCTAAAGTTGCCAAAATATTCTATCTCCTAACAATCAATGAAGCCTATGGCTGCCCGGATGTTTGAATGTTGTTAATGATAATGATGATTAATTTTCCTTAATAATGTAGGACCCATTGAGGTTCATCAATCATCATGCTATTGATCTAGGTCTGCATATAACTTCACTGATTTTAGTAAAGGGCCCTTTAGATACACACGGTTGAAAATTAATGCCTAATACATAGAACAATTAAAGCGGCTAAGCTAGGCTTCACTTGATGCGTTTGAAGTGTTTTGCGTGAGATACTTCCCTGATTGACGCGTGTGTTTTTTAAAATTAGTTTAAATTTTAGTTAGCAAATAAAGTCTCAATTTTTGGCTAAAAATAAATAAATCTCAATACACCATCTACATGTGATATAACATACTCAAGTATAAAATAACTATTGAATAGATACAACATGGTGAAGTGTGCCGAGGAGAGGGGGAGGGGGGGGGGGGCAAATGCCCCCTGTAGTGATGGATGTCACCGCCAACTCCCCCCCCCCCCTTTTCCTTGTCGAGATTATGAACAACTTTTATGTAAAGCGCTTCGTACCTGTTTGCCCGGTCTGTTTGCAGGTTGAGCTCGCGGAGGGCGTCGTCCAACCGATCGAGCGTAGCTGTGATGTTCTCATGAATCCGCGCGCGTGGGCCGAGGGCGCGCGGCCACAGGCCACAGTGCGTCGCCCTGTCCTATCGCGCGCGTGGCCTGTCAGGCCCCTCCGTCTTCCGGGCGCCACATGGTGCCCGTGCGAAGTTCAAAAGATTGCCCCAAGATTCAATGGACTCTTCTGTTTCCCGCCCCTGTCGGGGTGCCGGGATCCGGCTTCCGGAAGCCGGCAAACAATGGGTGTTGCCAGACCCGACGGCCGCAAAATTCTCCTCCTTAAGGGGGGGGGGACTGCAAAGGCCCTCCCATCCGAAGACGGCGGACCTTCACAGCTTCAGGTACTACTGTCGGGGGGATGAACCCCAGGTAGGCAACGAAACCCGGATCCCCCTCAAGCCGGCTCGCGCTTGGCCGGGTCTCTCGACCCGGCCAAACTCCTCAACCCGGCCGGACTCGTCAACACGGCCCTAACAACCAGCTCAAGATAACTGAACCCAACGCATCAAGACTTCTCCAGCAAGCGAGCTCCACCCTTGGCGCGTTCCTCAACCCGGCCACGGGTCAACTCCCGTCCCATCCCAGTCGTACGATGGGACGAGTCTCCATCTACCGATGACCAAGGCAACAGTGTCGTGCCCATGCCTCTGGTCAGCCGGGGCATGGCAACAGTGCCCCACCTACGCGCTGACCAGGGCCGGCGTGGCAACAGTGCAACCATCATCACCAATGACGCCAGCAAGCGGCGACCTGACGGAGCGTCACTATAGCCGACTCAACCCGGCCACTCCCTGTCAATCGACAAGATGACCAACAGTGCCCCCGTACCCAGCGGGCCCCGCGCCCGGAGAACCCGACGAGCCCTGACCCCGGCGGGTCCCAGCACCGGCTTCCCGGACAATGACACCCCACGGCCTTATAACATTACCATTGTATCCCTGGGGGTTGACCTATAAAACCCCCCAGAAGCCCTCATTCATACAGCAACGCGATCATTCACTTACTCACACACACACGTAGCAGGCAACACCCAAGGAGAGGGAGCAGCCTAGGCCTTGGCCTGCCTTCTTTCTTCCTCCGTACAACTCCAAGAGCAACTCTGTACTGATACACATCAACTAGACTCGGCAGGACTAGGGGTATTATCTCCTCGGAGAGCCCCGAACCTGGGTATGTCTTGCGTCCCACGCTCGCTCATACCGGCCTCGCCTCTGGAACCCACCAGTGCTCTCGAGCCTCCTTCTATATTTAGCCATCCCTTGGTATCTACCGTGCGCCCACCACGACAATATTCCTTCTAGTGACACCACCATCAATCATGTTATTTGCGTTGCACGGGAAACGTCATGGTCTATGACGCTTTCCCTGCCCCAAACATCGTCGGCCGTCAACCGATGTGTCATAAATCTATGGGATTGGACACATCATTGCTAGGCATCGACGAGGTGATAGAAACATGCACATGTCCCCGGCTGATAAACTCAGCACATTATATAACTGGGCATCAATGAGGCGAATGTCATTCCCTTCGTATGTCTAGGTTCTTTGTTTTGTAACCATGGTTTTAAATAGCATATTATAACATCGACTAGTGATATAATATTTAGAAGAGGTCCTGCGCTAAGAGACTTTAATCCAAACACATGAATAAGCATTTTTAATAGTGCGCTATAGCATCGCTATAGTGTCTAGAAGAGGTCCGGCGCTAAGAGGGGTCGCACTCTATTTAAAACAATGGGTGGAACATGCGCAATAAGATTCAAATCGTAGACTTGACACACACGGGTGGTCATATTTTTCAGGATTTTATTCTTGGCTTTCTAGCGCTATTCTTTCAAGGGCGTGACGTGTCAGTCAACTACTAGTTATCTTTGAAGACTTCGTCAATCTCAAAATATGTCATCTCGGAAGTATGTGAGTGTCTACGTCTATGTTTCCCAAGAAAAAAGACAAGGGGTTATCCCTATCTCGCAAGTGACAAACTTAGGGCAAAAGGTGAAATTAACTCAATGATGAAGTGAAAACCAAATAGTATAAACAGAATGGTATAGTACAACTCTTTATGGATTTTGAAATTGCACTGGTTTGGTTGACGACTAGTGTAAGGAATTTTTCGTAACCCAAACAGACTGACACCTGTCAATCAATCATACATGGCACTTAGTAGTGGAGTAAGTATTGATTCGGTGCTTGGGATGGCATCCTGAATCAGAATCGCCGCAGGAGGAACAACGATGGTGAGGCGGCACCGAAGGAGGAGGCGGTCGTCGTGCATGGCCGAGAACGAGCTCAGCGGCTCCAGCTCATATTTAATCAAGTGTTGATGGTTGGCATGCTATAACGTGTGCGTCATCTTCTCGGACTGGAAATTCACCATCCCCTCGAGCTCAAAGCTGAACTCCGCCGTCATGGGCCTTTCGTCCGCCTTACTTGCGTGTCCAAGGAATAGGGAGGCAAATCCGCAGGCGTCGTTGGCGTAGACTTTGAGGTACCATGTGCACCCTGCTAGGGTGAAACATGGGGAGCGGGCGCATTCTCTGTCGCAGAGCGTGGCCTTAAGCTTGGAGAAGTTGCTGATGATGAGTGTGTGGGACCCGCACATGGTGTCCAACACCGTGGGCTCCTTGGGTTCGGAAAAGTTTCGCTTTGCTGCCTGCTTCATAGCCATGGTGGACCTGACGGTGAAGCCACCGTCGCAGACACACAACGACGCCTCCAGCTCCCTCCTTGACAGGCACAACATGAAGATGTCCGCGTTGCCCGTCCACCAGGGCATGAAGTTCCCATCTTGGAAGACAGTGTGCTCGCCGGTCTTGTCAAGGATTTATATTCCTATGGAGATCTCTGTTAGGAGGCCCGAGTCTATGAGACTGCCGCGGTAGAGGTGGTCTGTCGGGGGTTGGGTGCGACATATGCCAATGGATGGCTTATCATGGTGGGAGCGAGTAGAACGTCGCCGGTGCCTGGAAGCGGGATGAGGCGTAGACACATACGCCGGCGAATTTTACCCAGGTTCAGGGCTCTCCTAGGAGATGACACCCCTAGTCCTGCTCTGCGGGGTCTCCGCATGATCACTAAGGCGCGAGTGAGTACAATGGTACTCCTCGAGCTGTATGCTAGGGGTGGGAGAAGGCAAGGCTCCTCTCTCCTCCCATAGGTACGAATCTAGTCCTAACCGGGTGGGAACCCTTTGCATGGGTGCCATGGGGGGTTTATATAGGCCTACCCCCAGGGGTACAATGGTAATCCGGCCGGGCGTAGGGCCTGGCTGTCAGTCTCTCTGGTCGCCGGCTTCTCCGCTGACTGCTGGGGCCCGCCGCCTGATGGGCCCCGCCGGCTGGTCTGGTACGGAGCGGACAGGCCGCCTCCGCCACTCGCAGGTCCTGCCGGCTACGGATCACTGTAGCCGTGCTGCTAATGACGCGTGCTCAGTCGGGGAGGCATGGCTTTAGTCCCGCCGCCTGGTGGGAGATCACTGTAGCCACTCTGCATCTTATCTGGTTAATGATGTGTGGGCCCCCGAGGAAGGATCGGGCCGGCTGCTGGGAGCCGGCCTTCCTCGGGTCCAACTAGTATGGCTCCTGCTGTCTTCCGGGCTCTTGCTGACCGGTAGGGCCCGCCGTCCTTGGGCCGTACCGACAGGCGGTCGTGGGAGCAGGGCTTTGCCTGTCAGGAGAGACGTCAAGGGCGAAGTGGCAACAGTGCTGCGCCCAGCGGAGATCTCCGGTGGTATGAGGCACTATGGCCACGCCCGGCCCTGGATTCGGAGGGGGGAATGGGCTACAGTGTTGCCTCACCCCGTCATGTCTTCTTTAATGGGGGTGCAGACTTTGAGGGCGCCGTGGGCCGACTGCTGGGAGCTGGCCTCTCTGGAGGCCGCCTGCCAGGAGTCGTCCTGTCTTGGAGCCGCCTTCCTAAGCATGGCCGCCTTCTGGCAGTCGGTCACTCAGCCAGCCGGCCACCATAAGGCGGTGCTTCATCTTGACGTCTTGAGGGGCGCAGCCGGCCCGATGTCTTGAAAGGTTCCGGGACTCGGGTTAGGCTACCCGTGGCCCATTACTCTGACAGTAGTCGCTGAAGCTGGTGAGGCGCCGCGGTTGATGTGCCAAGGAGCCTCAACAGGTTCCTCCTCCGGGTACTCTGAAAGAAAACTCGTCCGACTCCCGGGAAGCCGGCTGGCGGGTGTCGGATACGTCCAGTCGGATCTTCCTAGAATTTCGAATGCATCGGCGGGAACCAGGTGGCGTGCTGGCTAAGCCTCTCGATCAGCCGCCTGTCGTGGGCACGCCACGTGGTGCCATTCGGCCGGGCCAGCCTGTGAGCCCACGCGCGCGATGGGATGCCTCAGCAGGCCGGGCCCACCACCACCGGGCCTCGGCACGCGAGCGGATCCGCTGCGGCCAAGGTGGGCGGTTTCGCTTACCCGTGGAGTTACTGCACGCATTAATTTTGCGCGATAAAGGTGGGGACGTGGGGTCGTGGGCACAGTTAATCCCACGATCCCAGGCCCACCCCCTCGGCTTCATAGCCCGCGGGCTATAAGTAGGGGAGGGGAGAGAGCGGCGGAGCACGCGCGCCCTCCTACCCTGCCATTGCCTCCTTCTTCCTTTCGCCGCAGCGCCCCCCGAGCCACGCCGGAGTGCTGCAGCAGTTCGTCTCCGCCGAGCCCGCTCGCCCGAGCCTCCTTGCTCCGCCCCACTCTCAGCTTCCTCGCCGCGCCTTTCTTCGTCGACCTCTCCATGGCGCGCGAGCGAGGAGGAGACTGGGACGGATCCAACGTCAACGAGGATCACATAACCTTCCTCCGCGAGACGCGACGTCTCCTCAGCGCAGACCACATGAAGACGCGCGTGCCGCTGGAGGGAGAGATCTCCCCGGCGCCGGGTGAGAGCGAGTGGGTCGTCTTCCGCTCGCACTTCATCTGGGGCTTCGGCCTGTCGGCAAGCGACTTCCTTCGCTCATTCGTCGAGTTCTACCACCTCCAGCCCCATCACATCATGCCCAACACCGTGATGCTCCTGGCTGCCTTCGTCACGATGTGCGAAGGATACCTCGGCATTCTCCCCACCATCGAGCTGTGGGGAGCCTTCTTTTACACCAAACTGGGCACCTCCATCCGGGAGGTGGCTGCCTAATGCGGTGCCTTCGTTGCAGTTCGCCGACCGTCGCTGCAAAACATTTTCCCCATCATCAAGCTGTCGCAGTCGGTCAAGATGTGGCAGCAATCCTACTTCTACATGGAGAACATAGACCCGGCGGCCAACTTCCTCAACCTGCCGGCCTACGAAGCCGGCCCGCCTGCCGAGCCCCGGGCTAGCTGGGGCTACAAACCGAAGCCGGTGTCGGCAGACGGCGCCGCCGCCATCCAACGGCTCCGGGAGCTGATCAACACCGAAGGCCTCAGGGCGTCTGACTTGCTGGTTGCCTTCGTCGAGTGCCGGGTTCTCTCGCTCCAAAGCCGGCCACACCTGATCAGCCGGATGAGCGGGCACCGCGACCCGTGCTGGCTGAGCACCAAGGAGATGCCGGCCGCCGAAGTCGCGAACTTGGTGAACGAGATCTCCGGCCTCAGGCTGGAGGGGTCTTGGAGTTTCGGCAAGCAGCCATATTCTCGCGCCGACCCGCCGCCTGCGGTAAGTTTGTCGATTCTCTCTCTGATACTTGCCCTAGTCTTGATTTTGATCTTGATCAGCCGGCCTCCCATTGTCTGAAACAGATCTACATGTCGAACACGACGGCCACCCTCGTAGGGGCGGGTGGTGACTACCAGCCGGACCGGGCGGTGAGCGACGTGGACGACCCCGACTTGTCCACGAGATTCAGGCCGACCGCTGAGCAGTTGGGCCGGATCTTCCTGACAACTTCATCTTTCTTTGCTGATTGTTGTCGTCTCTTTCTTTTTCTACATTTTGCAGAGGCCAACGTCACCCTTCAACAGCAACTGGGCGAAGCCAACGCCGTGCTTCATGCCAAGGAGGTGGACTGCAGCAAGCTGGCTGAAGAGCGCGACCGGCTTGTCGCGCAACTGGCGGAACAGAAGGAGCTCCTCAAGAAGGCCCAGGATGAGACGGAGGACAAGGAGACCAGAATCCTTGCTGAGTTTGCGATTGAGCGCTCCTCCTGGACCGACAAGGAGGCAATGCTGACCTCTGGCTTTCACGCGATCGACGACATAGTCGATGGTGAGCTTCCCTCTTTTTCCTTCTTTGAGCTGCCGGCTTGTTGGTTGAGCCGGCTTCTCGTCTTTAACTTTGGCTTTTTGCTTTCTATTTTGGCAGACTTCTTCCCTGGTCACTCAGACGCCGCCAACCAGGCCGAAGGACGGAGGGCGGATGGTGCGCAGATCGCCGCCAACGCCCCCCGAACCCTTAACGAGCAGATCCTGAGCATCGAGACCCGTCTTCGGCCGGCTCACCGGATGCTGCACCGGCTTCAGCGTGTTGGCGCCCAAGCGATCGCCGTCCTGTGGCCTGACATGCCGGCACCGCGCACTCCCAGTCGGACTGCCGACTGGCTAGAGGTGGCGGCCGGCCGTCTTGAGGCCTAGAAGGGCTCCTCGGCTCGAGCAGGAGCGCGCCGGGCCTTGGAGTTCGTCAAGGCGTGGTACCCTGGGCTGAGTCTAGCCCAGCTAGCCATGTTCCAGCTAGAGGCTCAGGAGGAATTGGCCGTCGTGGAAGATGAACTCGTCCAGCGTGCGGCGTCAATCGCCGAGTACACCGACATCAGCATCTTCGTCCTGGAGCGGGCTGAGGACGGCACTGATGCGCCGCCGGAGTGGTTCGGGCTGAACCCGGAAGACGGAGAGGACTCGGCGGAGGTGATCGACTCCAGCGGCGAGGAAGAGGGTGAGGCGGAGGAGGAAGGCGAAGAGGAGGCGCCAGAGGTCGGAGCGGGCGGCCAGCCCCAGCTCGATCGCGCCTCAAGCAACGAGCCACGCCTATCTGAGCCGGCTACCGCCGAAGGCGACCAAGCGGAGACTGACCAGCCGGCCGCTCCACCAACCGCCGCCGCCGATTCCTCCGATCCACCGAACCCTCCTGTCGCTTCCTAGGCCGCCAGTTTATCTTTTGCTTTAACTGTCTATTAGTCTCGATGAACTCGTTAATTTGCACAATTCCACCCGCGGGGTGTATCTTAAACTTGTGTTTTGAAGATCGGCCAAGGGCCTTTGCTATGTAAATATTTTTCCGAATTCTATCTTTTCTTGCTTGCTGCTCTTTGGCTTTTTCCTTTGCCGCCTTCCCTTGGTTGCTGTCTTGCTAGCCGAACAGCCGCTCTGCGGACTGTGGCTGGGTCAAGTACTTAGCTACTTCTGGGAAGGCAAGTACTTAGCCGTTTTTAGAACATTCTAGCAAGTTAAGTAGAAACCGGCAGGCCGGCTGTTCGGCAACCGGTTGGTGAGGCGAGAAGCCGGCTTGGACTATGCACATGCTTTGTGTCCTTAGCCATTTTTCATGTGGACACCCTTTCTTCCTTGCTCCTGCCCACCGGGCAGTCGCTCTGCAAGCTGCGGCTTCTGACAGGAGACGGCTTAAGTGCCAACACATTACTTGTCCGGCTGCAGGAAGCACTTCATAGTACAAGGCGGCAAGTCCCCGGGCTGACTAGTCGGACCCGGTGCCGAGCGGCGTAAAGAAAATGACATACTCATAGGCATAATTCTTATCATATAGATGAAAGAGGGCAGTCCCCGAGCTCTTCTTGGGGGACCTGGAGTCTTCGTACTTTAATACAAAAGGTAGCGTGGTACAAACTACATCAACTGTAAAATCTTCGAAGGAGATTTGCATTCCATGGCCGCTCCGTCTCCTTGCCGGAGTCGTCCCTCTTGTGTGCTTGAGGCTTCTGAGCGTCGATCAAGTAGTAGGAGTCATTGCCCAACACTTTGCTAATGATGAAGGGGCCTTCCCAAGGCGCTGAGAGCTTGTGCTGGTCGGCTGTTCGCTGGATCAGCCGGAACACAAGGTCTCGTTCTTGGAAAGATCTCGGCTTGACCTTCCGGTTGTAGTATCGGCGCAGGCTCTGCTGGTAGATGCTAGACTGGCTGAGTGCCAACAGCTGGCCCTCTTCTAGCAGATCGACACCATCTTGACGAGCTTCTTTCGCCTCCTCCTTGGTGTACATGGTGACTCGAGGGGAGTCGAATTCTATGTCCGTTAGGATGACAGCCTCGGCACCGTAGACGAGGAAGAAGGGCGTGAAGCCGGTTGATTTGTTCGGAGTTGTGCGCAGGCTCTAGAGGACGACCGGCAGCTCGTCGAGCCAGCAGCCGGCCGACCGTTCCAAAGGCTCGACCAGTCGGGGCTTGATGCCGGACAAAATAAGGCCGCTTGCTCGCTCCATCTGGCCGTTTGACTGCGGATGAGCAACAAATGCTAGGTCTAGTCGGATGCCCTGCGTCGCACAGAAACGGGCCAAGGCACCTTTGGTGAAGTTCGTGCCGTTGTCGGTGATGATGCTATGTGGTATGCCGTACTGGACGGTGATGTCGGAGATGAAAGTCATAGTAGTCGGACCATTCAGCTTCTTGATTGGTTTTGCTTCTATCCACTTGGTGAACTTGTCCACCGCGACAAGCAGATGAGTCAAGCCACCTCTTGTCGTCTTGAATGGTCCCACCATATCCAGGCCCCAGACGGCAAAGGGCCAGGCTATGGGAATAGTCTTGAGTGCAGAAGCCAGCTGATGAGGCTTTGTACTGAACTTTGGCACCCTTTGCATTTCTGGACCAAGCTCTTGGCGTCTTCCAGGGCAGTTGGCCAGAAAAAACCATGGCGGAAAGCCTTGGCGACAAGTTCTCTTGATGCCGCATGGTGGCCGCATTCGCCTTGATGGATGACTTTGAGGATTGCTTGGCCTTGCTTCGGCTCGACGCAGTGCTGGTAGACACCGGTGACACTGCGCCTCACCAGCTCTTTGTTGACTATGGTGTATGCTGCTACCCGGCATTGCACTTGCATGGCCGAGATCTCATCAGCCGGCAACTCTTTGTTTACTAGGAAGTTGAGGATGGGCTGGACCCATGAAGGTGCTGCGATTTCTTCGACTGTCAGGACTGCAACTTGGACGAGGGTGGTTGGGCTGGGAGGCGGCGGGTTGGAGTCGGCTGCCGCTTGTTGGGTCGATGAAGTCTCTGGGCCGACTGTCGCAGTCCCCGGGCCGGGCTCTGAAATCGCTGGGCCGGGTGCGACTGCTGCGGCCCCCGGGCCGCCTGCCAGAATTCCCGTGCCGACTGCTGGAGCTCTTGAGTCGGATACGTCTGCTTCAGGAGGAGCCGACACGAAGATAGAATCCGACTCTGGCGATGGCTTGACAGACGGCTTGAGGAGGCGTTGTAGGGCGACACCGGTCGGTATCGCTTGACGGGTGGAGCCGATTCGCACCAAGGCGTCTGCTTGCTCATTGTCGTTTCTTGGCACATGGAGAAACTCGCACCCATCAAAAAATCCATTGAGTTGCTGCATGAGAAAAAGATAGCTCGCCATGTTTGCATCCTTGGCATCCCAGTCGCCTAACGACTGCTGGACCACCAAGTCAGAGTCACCATAGCACAAGATCCGGCGAATGCCGAGTTCTTTGGCAAGCCGGAGCCCGTGAATGAGTGCCTCATATTCAGCGACGTTGTTGGAAGTGGAAAAATGGATTTGCAGCACATATCTGAGCTTGTTGCCTTTGGGAGAGGTGAGGACGATGCCGGCTCCCAAACCGGTGCGCATCTTGGAACCATCAAAGTCCATCCGCCAATGGGTGGAGTCCGGCGCCGGTGGCAGGTACTGGGTCTTGGCCCAGTCGACGTGGAAGTCGGCCAGCGCCTGTGACATGATGGCGGTGTGAGGCTGGTAGCAGATGGTGTAGGGGCCCAAATCTATGGCCCATTTGGCCACCCGGCCGGAGGCATCTCGGCTTCCAATGATCTCGGCGAGCGGAGCAGTGCAGATAACAGTGATTGGGTGCTCTTGAAAGTATGGCTTCAATTTTTTGACGGCAAAGTGCACGCCGTAGCACATCTTCTGTTAGTGGGGGTAGTTTTGCTTAGAGGCTGACAGCACTTCACTTAGGTAATACACCGGTCTCTGGACTGGCAGCGCCTTTCCTTCCTCCTTGCGCTCTACCACTATGACTGTGCTAACCACTCGGCTGGTGGCGGTGATGTAGAGGAGCATGGGCTCCTTAGGAGTCGGAGCCGCCAGGACAGGCGAAGTAGTCAACATCTTTTTGAGCTGGAGAAAAGCTTCATCCGCCTTGTTATTCCATTCGAAAAAGGTGGTCTTCTTCATGAGCTGGTACAGGGGAAGAGCCTTCTCTCCCAGCCGACTGATGAAGCGGCTGATGGACGCCAAACAGCCGGTGAACTTCTGCACATCCAGCAGTCGGCTGGGTACTCCCATCCTCTCGATGGCCTTGATCTTCACAGGGTTGCATTCTATGCCGCGTTCTGAGACCAGGAATCCAAGAAGCTGGCCGACTGGTACTCCGAAGACGCATTTTTCTGGCTTGAGCTTGATTTGAAACCGGCGTAGGTTCTCAAAGGTCTCTTTGAGGTCTTCTAGCAGCATTCCACGCTTCTTCGTCTTCACCACGACATCGTCCATGTAAACGTGGGTGTTTCTGTCGAGCTGTTTGAGGAGGCACTTCTGCATGCAACGTTGAAACGTGGCGCCGACATTCCTCAAGCCGAAGGTCATGGTTAAGTAGCAGAAGGCTCCAAATGGCGTGATGAAGGCGGTCTTCAGTCGGTCGGCTGGGTTCAGCTTGATCTGGTGATACCCTGAGTATGCATCCAAGAAACTCAACAGCTCGCATCCGGCTGTGGAGTCTATCACTTGGTCAATTCTTGGCAAAGCAAACGGGTCTTTGGGGCAGGCTTTCTTGAGGCTGGTGTAATCAATACACATGCGCCACTGCTTGTTTTTCTTCAGCACAAGGACTGGGTTGGCCAGCCACTCTGGAAAGAACACTTCCATGATGAAGCCGGCTGCCAGCAGCCGGGTTATCTCTTCTCCAACGACTCTTCTCTTCTGCTCTGACAGGCGGCGCAAGGGCTGCCTGACTGGTTTGGCATCATACCGGACATGTAACTTGTGCTCGGCAAAATCCGTCGGAACACCCGACATGTCTTTAGGTGACCATGCAAAGATGTCCCGATTCTCACGGAGGAAATCGACGAGCTCGCCTTCCTATTTGCTGTCGAGGTTTGCACCTATGACATCGTACTTCTCCGGGTGCTCCGAGTCCAAGGGTATCTTCTTTGTTTCCTTGGCCGGCTTGAACGAGCCCTCGGCTTCTGACTCCTTGCGGTGGGGTGGCATGTCCTGCTGCCTGCCTGCCATTGCCACAACTTGGTCAAGGAGCCGCTTCTCGGCCGCGATCATGAGGGACTCGGCCAGCCGACTGCTCTCAGCCGCACAAGCGGACGACTTCTTGTAGTCCCCAGCTATGGTCAGAATTCCCTTAGGACTCGGCATCTTCATTTTGAGGTAAGCGTAGTGGGGGACCGCCATGAACTTGGCCAGCGCAGGTCGGCCAAGTAGCGCATGGTAAGGGCTCTCAAGGTCCACCATCTCGAACCAGACTGGTTCTCGTCGGAAGTGATCCTTGTCTCCAAAGAGGACGTCTATCTGGATCTTGCCGATTCGTGAGCAGGAAAGGCCAGAAACTATGCCATGAAATACAGTCCGACTGAGCTGAAGCTGTCTCTGTCTGATTCCCAACTTCTCCATGGTATCTTTGTACAGAATGTTGATGCTGCTGCCGCCATCTATCAGAACTCGGGAAAACCGAGCAGCTCGCCTATCAGTGGCAAAGGTGGCATCTAGAACCAGGGCGTAGTAGCCGGGATTGGGCATCACCTCCGGTTGGTCGGCTCTGCTCCAGTTGATGGGCTTCTTGGACCAATGCATGAACTCGAGGGTCTCCGATGCTACTGTATTCACTTCTTGCTATCGTTGTCGTCTGTTGTGCCTATCGTCGGCCACGCTGGTGAATACGACATAAGCTCAGTGCTCTCCAGGGTATTCATCTTGTATGGCTCCGACTGGTCGAACGGCCGGCTGCTGAGGGGGAGGGGGTGGCTGCCCAGCAGGCGGAGGAGGCAGAAGGTCGTCTCCCTTGGCGATCCTGGTGAGCCAATGGCATTTTCAAGTGGTATGGTTGGACGGCTTCGCACCACTGTGGAATTTACAGGGTGCGTCCAGAGTATGCTCATATGAGAAAGCCGGCAACCAATCGGGCTTGCCGCCCTTCTGGCGCTTGGACGGAGGCTGCCCCTCCAGCTGCTGGTCTTCGACTGTCACCACCTGCTGGCTTGTGGAAACCGGCTTCATGGCCTTGTGCTTGTTGTCGCTTTGTTGCTGGCGCCGACTGGTGTCGCCAGCCGGGGTTCGAGGAGCTGGAGGGGCTACTTTGCCAGACGCATCAACATGGATTTCTGCCTTCATGGAGGATTCGGCCGTGGCATATTTATCTGCTATGATCAGTAGCTCGTCGAGGGTCACCGGCTCGTCACAGAGGAGTCGGTGCTTGAGGAGGGTGCCCTCTCGGCACCCAGTGGTGAAGTACTCGATGGCCTGCACCTCGTGCACGCCTTCGCAAGAGTTGCGGAGCTCGGCCCAGCGCGTGAGGTCGTCGCGGGTCGACTTGTTGGGGCCTTGTACGCACAAGGAGAGCTGGCGAGGTTTGGGCGGTCGCTTATACGTGCTGGTGAAGTTGCAGATGAAGGCTTCGGTGAAGTCGACCCAGCTGTTGATGCTGCGGGGCTTCAGACTGTTCAGCCATGTCCGTGTTATGCCCTAGAGCATGAGCGGAACATACTTCACGACAAGGCGCTTGTTGCCGTTTGCTATGCTGACGGCTGTGGAGTAGTCGACCAGCCAGTCCTCCAGATTCATGGAGCCGGTGTATTTGGGCGTGTCTCTTGCGAGTGTGAACCCTTTGGGGAAGGGCTCGTCTCGAATGCGGGGGCCGAAACAGGGTGGACCCAACTCATGTTCCTCTTCTAGTGCCAGGGACCAATGGAGATGGTCGATCCGGTGGCGGGCATCGTTCTCTCCGACTCCCTTTCGGCGACCAAGGCGGTCGCCGAGTGTCGGGTGATCAACAGGCGGCGGGGTGATGTGCCTTTCCCTTCGAGGGGGAGGAGGCGGACAGCCATCCCGTTGTTCCACACCTCTTGGGCGGCTGTCTTGGTCGCGCTCAATGGTGATGGGAGTCCGGCTGCGGCTGGCAGCTGGCTCCTTGTCTCTTCTCCCGCGGACGTCACCAGTCGGCGTCCGAGATGATGCGCCTTGATCTCGGCGGGGAGGTGGATCGTCGTTTTGCCAGTGTGGCGCCTTAGTGCGGCAACCGGCCTCGTGCTGCTCAGCAGCCGCATCGAGGAGCCGCTGGACACGCTCCGCCATTGAGGAGCCGCTGGACGCGCAGCCGCATCGAGGAGCCGCTGGACGTTCTTCGCCCTCGAACTTGTCTAGCTATTCTGCTGCCGCCTAGGCAGCTCGGATATTATCTGCGGGCGTGGCGTACACGGGGCGATCTGCCCCGAGCAGGTTGGCGATGGCCATGCTGCGCTGCTGGACCGCGCCAAGGCGGCTGGGCCCAGCGGGAGCCGGCGTGCTGCCACAGCATGGTCCATCTCGCGTCGGTAGGCTTCCGACAGGCGTCTCATGCTAGCCAGCTTCTTGGTGCCTTCGACGAGCTAGAGGCGGCGTGCTTCCAGCATCTCGGCGTCGACATCTTCTGGGATGGGTGCCGTCAGGTCTTGTAGTGCCGCGTTGAGCGGATCATGAGCACCTCCGCCAGAGTGCTCACTATGGCGATGACAAGCACCTCCGTGACGGCGCTTTCGCCACTCTCCGCGCGAGGAGGCAGCTTGTTGTAGACCACCACGTTGGTGGGGAACGCGTCAAGCGATGCAATGTCAGAATCGACAAGCATCGGGTCGGTGGAGCCAACGGATTCCAAATCCGCGACGGGCTTGCTGGCTACGTGGAGCTGATCGAGGAGGCTGACGAGGCGGCTCTCAGGGCCGTCATTGCCCGCATCTGACGCCGGCTCGTCGGAGAGGCGAACCTCGCCAACAAGGTCGGCGAGGCAGCTCGCCGCGCAGGCGAGCTCCGCGCCACGCAGCGCGTCGGCACAGACTCTGTCTCGCGTGCCGGACTGGCTATGCTCGCGAGGGAGGAAAAGGGTTCCCGTCCAGAACAGGTCTCCGGACGACGGTGCACCTCGCCCCATGGTGGGCGCCAAATGTCGGGGGTTGGGTGCGACATATGCCAATGGATGGCTTATCATGGTGGGAGCGAGTAGAACTTCGCCGGTGCTTGGAAGCGGGATGAGGCATAGACACATACACCGACGAACTTTACCCAGGTTCGGGGCTCTCCTAGGAGATAACACCCCTAGTTCTGCTCTGTGGGGTCTCCGCATGATCACTAAGGCGCGAGTGAGTACAATGGTGCTCCTCGAGTTGTATGCTAGGGGTGGGAGAAGGCAAGGCTCGCTCTCTCCTCCCCTAGGTATGAATCTAGTCCTAACCGGGTGGGAACCCTTTGCATGGGTGCCCTGGGGGGTTTATATAGGCCTACCCCCAGGGGTACAATGGTAATCCGGCCGGGCGTAGGGCCCGGCTGTCAGTCTCTCTGGTCGCTGGCTTCTCCGCTCACTGCTGGGGCCCGCCGCCTAGTGGGCCCTGCCGCCTGGTCTGGTATGTTGCCGACAGGCCGCCTTCACCGCTCGTGGGTCATGCCGGCTACGGATCACTGTAGCCATGCTGCTAATGACGCATGCTCGGTCGGGGAGGCATGGCTTTAGTCCTGCTGCCTGGTGGGAGATCACTGTAGCCACTCTACATCTTATCTGGTTAATGATGCATGGGCCCCCGAGGAAGGATCGGGCCGGCTGCTGGGAGCCGGCCTCCCTTGGGTTCGACTTGTATGGCTCCCGCTGTCTTCCGGGCTCTCGCTGACCGGTAGGGCCCGCCGTCCTTGGGCCGTACCGACAGGCGGTCGTGGGAGCAGGGCTTTGCCTGTCAGGAGAGACGTCAAGGGCAAAGTGGCAATAGTGCCATGCCCAGCGGAGATCTCCGGTGGTACGAGGCACTGTGGCCACGCCCGGCCCCGGATTCGGGGGGTGGGGGTGGGCTACACTGTTGCCTCATCCCGCCGTGTCTTCTTGAATGGGGTGCAGACTTTGAGGGCACCGTGGGCCGACTGCTGGGAGCCGGCTCTCTAGAGGCTGCCTGCCAGGAGTCGGCCTGTCTTGGAGCCGCCTTCCTGAGCATGGACGCCTTCTGGCAGTCGGCCGCTTAGCCAGCCAGCCACTAGAAGGCGGTGCTTCATCTTGACGTCTTGAGGGGCGCGGCCGGCCCGATGTATCCAAAGGTTCCGGGGCACGTGTTAGGCTACCCGTGGCCCATTACTCCGACATGGTTGATTTCGATCGAGACAATGAATCTCTCCGCTAGGCCCAGTTCGTCGAGACCATCCCAGTGTGGGTACACCTTGACGTTCCTGTTGGGGAACGTAGTAATTTCAAAAAAAATCCTACGCACACACAGGATCATGGTAATGCATAGCAACAAGAGGGGAGAATGTGTCCACGTACCTCATAGACCGAAAGCGGAAGTGTTAGCACAACGCGGTTGATGTAGTCGTACATCTTCACGATCCGACCGATCCAAGTACCGAACGCACGACACCTCCGAGTTTAGCACACGTTCAGCTCGATGATGTCCCACGAACTCCGATCGAGCAGAGCTTCATGGGAGAGTTTCGTCAGCACAACGGTGTGATGACGGTGATGATGATGCTACCGATGCAGGGCTTCGCCTAAGCACCACTACGATATGATTGAGGGGATTATGGTGGAGGGGGGTACCGCACACGGCTGGGAGAGATCAACAAATCAACTTGTGTGTCTACAGGTGCCCCTGCCCCCATATATAAAGGAGCAAGGGGGGAGTCCGGCCGGCCCCTGTAGGCGCGCCAGGAGGAGTCCTCCTCCCAGTAGGAGTAGGACTCCCCTCTTTCCAACTCCTACTAGGAGGGGGAAAGGAAGGGGGAGAGGGAGAAGGAAAGGGGGCGCCGCCCCCCTCTCCTAGTCCAATTCAGACCAGAGGGGGAGGGGCACGCGGCCTGCCCTAGGCCAGCCCTCTCTCTCTCCACTAAGGCCCATAAGGTCCACTATTTCTCCCGGGGTGGTTCCGGTAACCCTCCGGCACTCCGGTTTTCTCCAAAATCATCTTGAACACTTCCGGTGTCCGAATATAGTCGTCCAATATATCGATCTTTATGTCTCGACCAATTCGAGACTCCTCGTCATGTCCGTGATCATATCCAGGACTCTGAATCACCTTAGGTAACTCAAAACACAAAACTCATAATACCGATCATCACAGAACTTTAAGCGTGCGGACCCTACGGGTTCGAGAACTATATAGACATCACCGAGACACGTCTCTGGTCAATAACCAATAGCGGAACCTGGATGCTCATATTGGCTCCCACATATTCTATGAAGATCTTTATCGGTTAAACCGCATAACAACATACGTTGTTCCCTTTGTCATCGGTATGTTGCTTGCCCGAGATTCGATCGTCGGTATCTCAATACCTAGTTCAATCTCGTTACCGGCAAGTCTCTTTACTCGTTCTGTAATACATCATCTCGCAAATAACTCATTAGTTACAATGCTTGCAAGTCTTATAGTGATGTGCATTACCGAGTGGGCCCAGAGATACCTCTCCGACAATCGGAGTGACAAATCCTAATATTGATCTATGCCAACTCAACAAGTACCATCGGAGACACCTGTAGAGCACCTTTATAATCACCCCGTTCCGTTGTGACGTTTGGTAGCACAAAAAGTGTTCCTCTGGTAATCGGGAGTTGCATAACCTCATAGTCATAGGAACATGTATGAGTCATGAAGAAAGCAATAGTAGTATACTAAACAATCAAGTGCTAATCTAACGGAATGGGTCAAGTCAATCACATCATTCTCCTAATGATGTGATCCCGTTAATAAAATGACAACTCATGTCAATGGTTAGGAAACATAACCATCTTTGATTAATGAGCTAGTCAAGTAGAGGCATACTAGTGACACTCTGTTTGTCCATGTATTCACACATGTACTAAGTTTCTAGTTAATACAATTCTAGCATTAATAATAAACATTTATCATGATATGGGGAAATAAATAATAACTTTATTATTGCCTCTAGGGAATATTTCCTTCAGTCTCCCACTTGCACTAGAGCCAATAATCTAGATTACACAGTAATGATTATAACACCCATGGAGACTTGGTGCTAATCATGTTTTGCTCGTGAGAGAGGCTTAGTCAACGGGTCTGCAACATTCAGATCCGTATGTACCTTGCAAATCTCTATGTCTCCCACCTGTACTTGATCGTGGATGGAATTGAAGCATCTCTTGATGTGTTTGATTCTCTTGTGAAATCTGGATTCCTTTGCCAAGGCAATTGCACCGGTATTGTCACAAAAGATTTTCATTGGACCCGATGCACTAGGTATGACACCTAGATCGGATATGAACTCCTACATCCAGACTCCTTCATTCACTGCTTCCGAAGCAGCAATGTACTCCGCTTCACACGTAGATCCCGCCATGACGCTTTGTTTAGAACTACTCCAACTGATAGCTCCACCGTTCAATATAAACACGTATCCGGTTTGTGATTTAGAATTGTCCGGATCAGTGTGAAAGCTTGCATCAATGTAGCCATTTACGATGAGCTCTTTGCCACCTCCATAAACAAGAAACATATCCTTAGTCCTTTTCACGTATTTCAGGATGTTCTTGACCGCTGTCCAGTGATCCACTCCTGGATTACTTTGGTACCTCCGTGCGAAACTAATAGCAAGGCATGATGCGTCCATTTTGCATCGTGATTTTATATCGATATTTATTGCATTATGGGCTGTTATTACACATTATGTCATAATACTTATGCCTATTCTCTCTTATTTTACAAGGTTTACATAAAGAGGTAGAATGCTGGCAGCTGGGATTCTGGGCTGGAAAAGGAGCAAATATTAGAGACCTATTCTGCACAGCTCCAAAAGTCCCGAAACATCACGGAAGTCATTTCCAGAATATATAAAAAATACTGAGCGCAAGAAGTTCCGAAGGGGGGCCACACCCTGCCCACGAGGGTGGGGGCGCGCCCTACCCCCCATGGGTGCGCCCCCTGCCTCGTGGGCCCCCTGGTGGCCCTCCGATGCCCATCTTCTGCTATATGGAGTCTTTCGTTGAGGAAAAAATCATAAGCAAGCTTTCGGGACGAGACTCCGCCGCCACGAGGCGGAACCTTGGCGGAACCAATCTAGGGCTCTGGCGGAGCTGTTCGGCCGGGGAAACTTCCCTTCGGGAGGGGGAAATCATCACCATCGTCATCACCCAACGATCCTCTCATCGGGAGGGGGTCAATATCCATCAACATCTTCACCGGCACCATCTCTTCTCAAACCCTAGTTCATCTCTTGTATTCAATTCTTGTCTCTAAGTCTGGGATTGGTACATGTGGGTTGCTAGTAGTGTATTACTCCTTGTAGTTGATGCTAGTTGGTTTATTTGGTGGAAGATCATATGTTCAGATCCTATATGCATATTAATACTCCTCTGATTATGAACATGAATATGCTTTGTGAGTAGTTACGTGATACGTCTCCAACGTATCTATAATTTTTGGTTGCTCCATGCTATATTATCTACTGTTTTGGACATTATTGGGCTTTATTATCCACTTTTATATTATTTTTGGGACTAACCTATTAACCGGAGGCCCAGCCCAGAATTGCTGTTTTTTTGCCTATTTTAGGGTTTCGAAGAAAAGGAATATCAAACGGAGTCCAAACGGAATGAAACCTTCGGAAACATGATTTTCTCATCAGATAAGATCCACAAGGTGGTCACGAGGGTGGAGGGTGCGCCCCCCCTAGGGCGCGCCACCTGCCTCGTGGGCCCCTCGAAGCTCCACCGATGTACTTCTTCCTCCTATATATATCCACGTACCCCCAAACGATCAGATACGGAGCCAAAAACCTAATTCCACCGCTGCAACTTTCTGTATCCACGAGATCCCATCTTGGGGCCTGTTCCAGAGCTCCGCCGGAGGGGGCATCGACCACGGAGGGGTTCTACATCATCATCCAAGCCTCTCTGATGAAGTGTGAGTAGTTTACTTCAGACCTACGGGTCCATAGTTAGTAGCTAGATGGCTTCTTCTCTCTTTTTTGGATCTCAATACAATGTTCTCCCCCTCTCTCGTGGAGATCTATTTGATGTAATCTTCTTTTGGCGGTGTGTTTGTTGAGACTGATGAATTGTGGGTTTATGATCAAGTCTATCTATGAATAATATTTGAATCTTCTCTGAATTCTTTTATGTATGATTGGTTATCTTTGCAAGCCTCTTCGAATTATCAGTTTGGTTTGGCCTACTAGATTGGTTATTCTTGCCATGGGAGAAGTGCTTAGCTTTGGGTTCGATCTTGCAGTGTCCTTTCCCAGTGACAGAAGGGGCAGCAAGGCACGTATTGTATTGTTGCCATCGAGGATAACAAGATGGGTTTTTTATCATATTGCATGAAACTATCCCTCTACATCATGTCATCTTGCTTAAGGCGTTACTCTGTTATTATGAACTTAATACTCTATATGCATGCTAGATAGCGGTCGATGTGTGGAGTAATAGTAGTAGACGCAGGCAGTAGTCGGTCTACTTGTCTTGGACATGATGCCTATATACATGATCATACCTAGATATTCTCACAACTATGCTCAATTCTGTCAATTGCTCAATAGTAATTTGTTCACCCACCGTAGAATACTTATGCTCTTGAGAGAAGCCACTAGTGAAACCTATGGCCCCCGGGTCTCTTTCTCATCATATCAATCTCCATCACTTTATTATTGCTTTGCTTTTACTTTGCTTTTACTTTTTTACTTTGCATCTCTATACCAAAAATACCAAAAATATTATTTATCATCTCTATCAGATCTCACTTTCGTAAGTGACCGTGAAGGGATTGACAACCCCTAAGCGCGTTGGTTGCGTTGAGCTATTGCTTTTCTGTAGGTACGAGGGACTTGTGCGTGGCCTCCTACTGGATTGATACCTTGGTTCTCAAAAACTGAGGGACATACTTACGCTACTTTGCTGCATCATCCTCTCCTCTTCGGGGAAATCCAATGCAGTGCTCAAGAGGTAGCATTACGTTTGTTCCCGAGGACATGGGAGAAGTCTTGCTATTAGTAGTCATGTGAATTTGGTATTCGTTCAATATTTTGATGAGATGTATGTTGACTCTCCTCTAGTGGTGTTATGTGAACGTCGACTACATCACACTTCACCATTATTTGGGCCTACAGGAAGGCATTGGGAAGTAATAAGTAGATGATGGGTTGCTAGAGTGATAGAAGCTTAAACCCTAGTTTATGCGTTGCTTCGTAAGGGGTTGATTTGGATCCATATGTTTCATGCTATGGTTAGGTTTACCTTAATACTTTTGTTGTAGTTGCGGATGCTTGAAATAGAGGTTAATCATAAGTGGGATGCTTGCCCAAGTAAGGACAGCACCCAAGCACTGGTCCACCCACATATCAGATTATCAAAGTACCGAACGCGAATCATATGAACGTGATGAAAACTAGCTTGACGATATTCCCATGTGCCCTCGGGAGCACTTTTCTCTATATAAGAATTTGTCCAGGCTTGTCCTTTGCTACAAAAAGGATTGGGCCACCTTGCTGCACTTTATTTACTTTTGTTACTCGTTGCTCGTTACAAATTATCTTATCAAAAACTATCTGTTACCTATAATTTCAGTGCTTGCAGAGAATACCTTGCTGAAACCCGCTTATCATTTCCTTCTGCTCCCCGTTGGGTTCGACACTCTTACTTATCGAAAGGACTATGATAGATCCCCTATACTTGTGGGTCATCAAGACTCTTTTCTGGCGCCGTTGCCAGGGAGTGAAGCGCCTTTGGTAGGTGGAATTTGGTAAGGAAAAAAATTTATATAGTGTGCTGAAATTTACTGTCACTTGTTACTATGGAAATTAATCCTTTGAGGGGCTTGTTTGGGGTATCTTCACCCCGACCAGTAGAGCATAGAGTTGCTCCTCAACCTACTGAACCTATTGAACCTACTGAAAATGAAAATGTCTGCTTTGAAATTCCTTCGGGTATGATAGAAAAACTGCTAGCTAATCCTTTTGCAGGAGATGGAACATTACATCCTGATGTGCACCTAATATATGTGGATGAAGTTTGTGGATTATTTAAGCCTGCAGGTATGCTCGATGATGTTATCAAGAAGAAGGTCTTCCCTTTATCTTTGGAGGGAGACACATTGACATGGTATAGGCTATGTGATGATATGGGATCATGGAACTACAAACGATTGAAATTGGAATTTCATCAGAAGTTTTATCTTATGCATCTTGTTCATCGTGATTGTAATTATATATATAATTTTTGGCCTCGCGAAGGAGAAAGCATCGCTCAAGCTTGGGGGAGGCTTAAATCAATGTTATATTCATGCCCCAATCATGAGCTCTCAAGAGAAATGATTATTCAAAAATTTTATGCTCGGCTTTCTGATAACAACCGCACCATGCTCGATACTTCTTGTGCTGGCTCTTTTATGATGAAGACTATTGAATTCAAATGGGATTTATTGGAAAGAATTAAACGCAACTCTGAATATTGGGATCTCGACGAAGGTAAGGAGTCAGGTATGACATCTAGGTTTGATTGTGTTAAATCTTTTATGGATACCAATGTTTTCCATAAATTTAGCACTAAATATGGACTTGACTCTGAAATAGTAGCTTTTTTCTGTGAATATTTTGCTACTCATATTGATCTCCCTAAAGAGGAGTGGTTTAAATATCATCCTCCCACAGAAGTAAAAGTAGCTGCACCTATTAAAGTTGAAGAAAAGACTATCACTTATAATGATCCTATTGTTCCTACTGCTTATGTTGAGGAGCCACCTTTTCCTGTTAGGATAAAAGATCATGCTAAAGCTTCAACTATGGTTCGTAAAAGCAATATCAGAACTTATACACCTCCTGAGCAAGTTAAAGTTGAACCTAATATTGCTATTGTTAAGGATCTCTTGGCTGATAATATTGATGGGCATGTTATTTATTTCTGTGATGAAACTGCTAGAATTGCTAAACCTTGTGCTAAAGAAAAACATAGACCTGTGGTAGGCATGCATGTTATTTCTGTTAAAATAGGAGATCATTGTTATCACGGCTTGTGTGATATGGGTGCTAGTGCTAGTGCAATACCTATTGACTTATACAAAGAAATTATGCATGATATTGCACCTGCTGAGTTAGAAGAAATTGATGTCACCATTAAACTTGCCAATCTATACCTACTATTAAAAGGATTAGGTATTCCTGGTTTGGTTCCACTTTGTTTGGCCCCGTCTTAAGTATTTTCACATATGTATGTTATTTTTTAGTTTTGTCTGCTTGATGAACGTATGTGCAAACAAAGGAAACTGGGATGAACAAAGGAAATAAAGACGTACGTGTAAAGGAAACTTGAAACTAAGGGGACGAACGTGTCTGCAAAGAAAGGAAACCGGGACGAACGAAGGAAACAGAGACGTACATGTAAAGGATACTTGAAACTAAGGGAAGTAGCCGACCGGCCGGCCATATATATTTTTTAGTTGCCAATGGAAACAAAGCCGCTGGCCCGTATGTCTATTTTATTTATAGTTGCCAGCCCATATCAAGAGAACGCACGGCAAATTAAGGTTCCCTTTAGCAATCAGAAAAAACAGCAGACGACCATGTATGAAATCCTCAAGTGACTCGAAGGCCAGTAACTTCTCAATCAGCTGCATACGACGGCAACGAGAGGAACTTTCAAAAGGTACAACCCCTCGCTGGTCGCCGAAGCTGCACGTCGGCCACGGACGATGGTGAGGAGGTGAAACGGCCGACGGGGAGGTGAGCCTGCCGTGCTTTGTGTTTCACGTTATGTAATGATGCCACAGTTGAATACCATCGGAAAGGGCCCACCGTGCATGCACATCATCGTCGCCATGGCCAAGCTAAGCAAAAATAGAAGAGAGTAGACAAGCATCATGCATCCATGCATGCTACGTCTATCCTAATCTGACATGGATAATATTTCTTTCTAGGTATCTAAGGAAATTATGAGCATGCATGCATGGCTCAACCGGCGGGGTGCAATCACTTTTGCTTTATTTACTAACATCAGTTAGTCTTGAGGTAGCCAAAAAATTACGTGCTTTCATTCAAATTAACAGAGATTTATTTTGTGCAGACCACCTTCATTGTGGGGAGTCATGTGTGTTGTACTGCTTGGTAATCATGTGTTACAGAGAGGAATTGAATCAGTTGTGATATCAAATAGTTACATATTAAGTGGTCATGGTCAATGGAATTGCTTAAATGCAATTGTTATATGATAATTTTTTTATACTGTTCATTTCGGAATCACAGATTGATCGATGAAATTATGATGTCAAATAGTTATTCACAATCTGGTCAGTGAAATTGCTTAAACATGATTATATCAAACCCTACATCTACGTTCTGAAGGTTTTAGTTGTATCATCTATTTAATTCATTTATCAACATTGTTGCCTGTTGCAATGCACTGAACATTTAACTATAAACCTACAAATAGAGTGTTTCTTATATATATACAAGTTAGAAGTTGCTATATGTATGCCTACGGAAGATTTCACTGCATCAAGGAAACAAACTTTAAATGGTCATGCCACTTATTTTTAGATACATATTACTGAATTTCCCCTACTATAGTTTGATGTTTTTGCATCGGATATTTTAGCAGTATATAGATATAACACCGGTCGCCTGGCAAAAGCCAATGAAGACAGGCCAGCAAATGTTCTAGCTTGAAAATTCTCAAAAGTTCTTTTATTCCTACACATCCACACATCCCAATTCTCATGCCTTATACATAGCGTGCTTTTCATAATATGAATATTCTTTTTTGCTCCCGTTGCAACGCACGGGCATGTTTCCTAGTAGAGATAATATTTCACCAATGGGAATTGTTAGAGATGTTGAAGTCTTGTGTGGGAAAACTAAATATCCTGCTGATTTTCTTGTTCTTGGTTCCCCACAAGATAGCTTTTGTCCCATTATATTTGGTAGACCCTTCTTAAATATTGTTAATGCTAGGATAGACTGCAAGAAGGATGTTATTACTATTGGTTTAGGTGATATGTCTCATGAGTTCAACTTTTCTAAATTTCATAGACAACACCGTGAAGAAGAATTGCCTGGTAAAGATGAAATTATTGGTCTTGCTTCTATTGCCGTACCTCCTAGTGATCCTTTAGAACAATATTTGCTAAACCATGAAAATGATATGTTTATGAATGAATGAAGGGAAATAGATGAAGTGTTATTTAAACAGGGACCTATTCTGAAACACAACTTGCCTGTTGAAATCTTAGGGGATCCTCCTCCACCCAAGGGTGATTGATACGTCTCCAACGTATCTATAATTTTTGATTGTTCCATGCTATATTATATTCTGTTTTGGACATTATTGGGCTTTATTATACACTTTTATATTATTTTTGGGACTAACCTACTAACCGGAGGCCCAGCCCAGAATTGCTATTTTTTTGCCTATTTCAGGGTTTCGAAGAAAAGGAATATCAAACGGAGTCCAAACGGAATGAAACCTTCGGGAACGTGATTTTTGGAACGAACAAGATCCAGAAGACTTGGACCCTACGTCAAGCAACCAACAGGGAAGCCACGAGGTAGGGGGCGCGCCTACCCCCCCCCCCCCCCCCAGGCGCGCCCTCCATCCTCGTGGGCCCCCTATTGCTCCACCGACATACTCCTTCCTCCTATATATACCTGCGTACCCCCAACCGATCAAATACGGAGCCAAAACCCTAATTCCACCGCAGTAACTTTCTGTATCCACGAGATCCCATCTTGGGGCCTGTTCCGGAGCTCCACTAGAGGCGGAATCGATCACGGAGGGCTTCTACATCAACACCATAGCCTCTCTGATGAAGTGTGAGTAGTTTACCTCAGACCTTCGTGTCCATAGTTATTAGCTAGATGACTTCTTCTCTCTTTTTGGATCTCAATACAAAGTTCCCCCCTCTCTTGTGGAGATCTATTCGATGTAATCTTCTTTTGCGGTGTGTTTGTTGAGACCGATGAATTGTGGGTTTATGATCAAGTTTATCTATGAACAATATTTGAATCTTCTCTGAATTCTTTTATGTATGATTGATTATCTTTGCAAGTCTCTTCGAATTATCAGTTTGGTTTGGCCTACTAGATTGATCTTTCTTGCAATGGGAGAAGTGCTTAGCTTTGGGTTCAATCTTGCAGTGTCCTTTCCCAGTGACAGTAGGGGCAACAAGGCACGTATTGTATTGTTTCCATTGAGGATAACAAGATGGGGTTTTTATCATATTGCATGAATTTATCCCTCTACATCATGTCATCTTGTTTAAGGCGTTACTCTGTTATTATGAACTTAATACTCTATATGCATGCTGGATAGCGGTCGATGTGTGGAGTAATAGTAGTAGATGCAGGCAGCAGTCGGTCTACTTGTCTTGGACGTGATGCCTATATACATGATCATACCTAGATATTCTCATAACTATGCTCAATTATGTCAATTGCTCAACAGTAATTTGTTCACACACCGTAAAATACCTATGCTCTTGAGAGAAGCCACTAGTGAAACCTATGGCCCCCGGGTCTATCTTCATCATATTAATCTTCCAACACTTAGTTATTTTCCTTTTCTTTTATTTTACTTTGCATCTTTATCATAAAAATACCAAAAATATTATCTTATCATATCTATCAGATCTCACTCTCGTAAGTGACCGTGTAGGGATTGACAACCCCTTATCATGTTGGTTATGAGGATTTATTTGTTTTGTGCAGGTGCGAGGGACTCGCGCGTAGCCTCCTACTGGATTGATACCTTGGTTCTCAAAAACTAAGGGAAATACTTACGCTACTTTGCTGCATCACCCTTTCCTCTTCAAGGGAAAACCAACGGAGTGCTTAAGAGGTAGCAAGAAGGATTTCTGGCGCCGTTGCCGGGGAGGTCTACGCAAAAGTCAACATACCAAGTACCCATCACAAACCCTTATCTCCCGCATTACATTATTTGCCATTTGCCTCTCGTTTTCCTCTCCCCCACTTCACCCTTGCCGTTTTATTTGCCCTCTCTCTCTATCCTCCCTCTCTTTCTCTATTTGCCTCTTTTTGCCCGTTTCTTGTTTGCTTGTGTGTTGGATTGCTTGCTTGTCACGATGGCTCAAGATAACACTGAATTGTGTGACTTTACCAATACCAACAACAATCTTTTTATTAGCACTCCCATTGCTCCTCTTACCGATGCTGAATCTTGTGAAATTAATGTTGCCTTGCTGAATCTTGTCATGAAAGATCCGTTTTCCGGCCTTCCTAGTGAATATGCCGCTACCCATCTAAATAGCTTCATTGATTTGTGTGATATGCAAAAGAAGAAAGATGTGGACAATGATATTTTTTAAATTGAAGCTATTTCCTTTTTCGCTCAGAGATCGTGCTAAAGCTTGGTTTTCGTCTTTGCCTAAAATAGTATTGATTCTTGGAATAAGTGCAAAGATGCTTTTATCTCTAAGTATTTACCTCCCTCTAAGATCATCTCTCTTAGAAACGATATTATGAATTTTAAGCAACTTGATCATGAACATGTTGCACAAGCTTGGGAGAGGATGAAATTAATGATACGTAATTGCCCAACACATGGTTTGAATTTGTGGATGATTATACAAAAATTTTATGCCGGATTGAATTTTGCTTCTAGAAATCTTTTAGATTCGGCCGCGGGAGGCACTTTTATGGAAATCACTTTAGGAGAAGCTACTAAACTCCTAGATAATATTATGGTTAATTATTCTTAATGGCACACTAAAAGATCTACTAATAAAAAAGTGCATGCGATAGAAGAAATTAATGCTTTGAGTGGAAAGATGGATGAACTTATGAAATTGTTTGCTACTAAGAGTGTTTCTTCTGATCCTAATGATATGCCTTTGTCTAATTTGATTGAGAATAATAATGAATCTATGGATGTGAATTTTGTTGGTAGGAATAATTTTGGTAACAACGCGTATAGAGGAAACTTTAATCCTAGGCCGTATCCTAGTAATTCCTCTAATAATTATGGTAATTCCTACAACAATTCTTATGGAAATTATAATAAGATGCCCTCTTATTTTTAATCTAATATTAAAGAATTTATTACTTCGCAAAGGAATTTCAATGCTTTGATTGAAGAAAAATTACTTAAGATTGATGAGTAGGCTAGGAACGTTGATAGAATTTCTCTTGATGTTGATTCTTTGAAACTTAGATCTATTCCTCCTAAGCATGATATCAATGAGTCTCTCAAAGCCATGAGAATTTCCATTGATGAGTGCAAAGAAAGAACCGCTAGGATGCGTGCTAAGAAAGATTCCTTTATAAGAGCATGTTCTTCTCGTTTCCATGATAATAAAGATGAAGATCTAAAAGTTATTGATGTGTCCCCTATTAAATCTTTGTTTTGCAATATGAATCTTGATAATGATGGGACTGAATATGATCTACCTTTACCTAGAAGGCGTTCAAAATTTTTGGAGTTTTTAGATCTTGATGCTAAAATTGATAAAAGTGGGATTGAAGAGATCAAAACTCTAGATGTTAATGAACCTACTATTTTGGATTTCAAGGAATTTAATTATTATAGCTGCTCTTTGATAGATTGTATTTCCTTGTTGCAATCCATGCTAAATTCTCCTCATGCTTATAGTCAAAATAAAGCTTTTACTAAACATATCGTTGATGCTTTGATGCAATCTTATGAAGAAAAACTTGAGTTGGAAGTTTCTATCCCTAGAAAACTTTATGATGAGTGGGAACCAACTATCAAAATTAAAATTAAAGATCATGAATGCTATGCTTTGTGTGATTTGGGTGCTAGTGTTTCCACGATTACAAAGACTTTGTGTGATTTGTTAGGTTTCCATGATTTTGATGATTGCTCTTTAAACTTGCACCTTGCGGATTCCACTATTAAGAAACCTATGAGAAGAATTAATGATGTTCTTATTGTTGCAAATAGGAACTATGTGCCCGTAGATTTTATTGTTCTTCACATAGATTGCAATCCTTCATGTCCTATTATTTTTGGTAGACCTTTCCTTAGAACGATTGGTGCAACTATTGATATGAAGGAAGGAAATATTAGATTCCAATTTCCGTTAAGGAAAGGCATGTAACACTTTCCTAGAAAGAAAATTAAATTACCTTATGAATCTATTATGAGAGCCACTTATGGATCTCCTACCAAAGATGGCAATACCTAGATCTATCCTTGCTTTTATGCCTAGCTAGGGGCGTTAAACGATAGCGCTTGTTGAGAGGCAACCCAATTTTATTTTTATTCCTTGATTTTTGCTCCTGTTTAGTAATAAATAATTTATATAGCCTCTGTTTTGGTTGTGTTTTTTGTGTTTTAGTGTTTGTGCCAAGTAGAACCGTTGGGAAGACTTGGGGAAAGTCTTGTTAATCTTGCTGTACAAAATAGAAACTTTAGCGCTCACGAGAACTGCTGCCATTTTTATTTGGAAAGAGCTATTTAGTTAATTCTTTTTGAAGATGATTAATAAATAAATTCCTCACGTCCAGAAATTTATTTTAAAATTTTTGGGGTTCCAGATATTGCGCTAGCTACATATTACTACAGACTGTTCTGTTTTTGACAGATTCTGTTTTTAGTGTGTTGTTTGCTCATTTTGATGAATCTATGGCTAGTAAAATAGTTTATAAACCATAGAAAAGTTGGAATACAGTAGGTTTAACACCAATATAAATAAAAATGAGTTCATTACAGTACCTTGAAGTGGTGTTTTGTTTTCTTTCGCTAACGGAGCTCACGAGATTTTCTACTTTAAGTTTTGTGTTGTGAAGTTTTCAAGTTTTGGGTAAGGATTTGATGGATTATGGAACAAGGAGTGGCAAGAGACTAAGCTTGGGGATGCCCATGGCACCCCCAAGATAATATAAGGACACCAAAAATCCAAAGCTTGGGGATGCCCCGGAAGGCATCCCCTCTTTCGTCTACTTCTATCAGTAACTTTACTTGGAGCTATATTTTTATTCACCACATGATATGTGTTTTGCTTGGAGTGTCTTGTATGATTTGAGTCTTTGCTTCTTAGTTTACCACAATCATCTATGCTGCATAAACATTTTGAGAGAGACACACATGATTCGGAAATTATTAGAATACTCTATGTGCTTCACTTATATCTTTTGAGTTATATAGTTTTGCTCTAGTACTTCACTTATATATTTTAGAGCACGGTAGTGGATTTGTTTTATAGGAACTATTGTTCTCTCATGCTTCACTTAGATTATTTTGAGAGTCCTACAAAACAGCATGGTAATTTGTTTTAATTATGTTAGGCATTCAAGATTAATAATAAAATTCTCTTATGAGTGTGTTGAATACTAAGAGAAGTTTGATACTTGATAATTGTTTTGAGATATGGAGATGGTGATATTAGAGTCATGCTAGTTGAGTAGTTGTGAATTTTAGAAATACTTGTGTTAAAGTTTGTGATTCCCGTAGCATACACGTATGGTGAACCGTTATGTGATGAAGTCAGAGCATGATTTATTTATTGATTGTCTTCCCTATGAGTGGCGGTCGGGGACGAGCGATGGTCTTTTCCTACCAATCTATCCCCTTGGAGCATGCGCGTAAGACTTTGCTTTGATACCTTGTAGATTTTTGCAACAAGTATATGAGTTCTTTATGACTAATGTTGAGTCCATGAATCATACGCACTCTCACCCTTCCACCATTGCTAGCCTCTCTAATACCGCGCACCTTCCGCCGGTATCATACACCCACCATATACCTTCCTCAAAACAGCCACCATACCTACCTATCATGTCATTTCCATAGCCATTCCGAGATACACTACTAGGAAAAGGGCTACTAATGCCACACCAGTTTTGCCTACTAATGGCGCATCACTGGTGCGCCATTAGTATCACGCCACTAGAATTTTTTACTAATGGTGCACCACTGGTGCACCATTAGTATCTGGTACACTAATGGCGCACCAGGCAGTGCGCCATTAGTTTTGCCCATGGTGCGCCACTAGTGTCTGCTATACTAATGGCGCACCACACGGTAATGCGCCATTAGTAACAATTTTTTTAATTTTTTTTCTTAATCTCGGGTCACTATTTCACCTATGAGATATCCAACACATATATATACAACAAGCATCCATATAACAATCATAGCCAACACACAAGTTCCATCATATATACATACATAGCCAACACACAAGTTCCATCATATATACATACATAGCCAACACATAGTTCCATCATTACATATTACAAAAGTTTCACATTGTTCATTCAACACCGTTATCCATCAATTCACAAAAGTTTCACATTGATACAAAATAAAAACACAAATGGAAAAGAAGCACTCCATCCATGCAAGCTTCCGTGAATTAAATCAAATCTGCAAAATGATAAACAAGAAGTTAGAAGAAGAAAAAGAAGAAGACTAGAAGAATACTAGAAGAAGAAGAACACTAGAAGAAGAATAAGAAGAATTTTGGAAAAGAAATAAGAAGAAGACTATAAGCTTATTATGTAAACTTGATCATTTTGTGCTAACATAAGTTATTTTGGAGCTAACCTATAGGAAACTAAGCATATAAGCTCTAAGTTAGTATATTAGAGCCAACTTAGGTAAAATGAAGCTAACCTATGTCATTTTGGAAAAGAAGAAGAATAAGAAAAAGACTATAAGCTTATTATGTAAACTTGATCATTTTGTGCTAACATAAGTTATTTTGGAGCTAACCTATAGGAAACTAAGCATATAAGCTCTAAGTTAGCATAT
The DNA here is from genome assembly GCF_056163025.1 of Triticum urartu. NCBI lineage: Eukaryota > Viridiplantae > Streptophyta > Magnoliopsida > Poales > Poaceae > Triticum > Triticum urartu. The sequence continues at coordinate 60,366,200 of NC_141874.1, read as the reverse complement.
TAGAGCCAACTTAGGTAAAATGAAGCTAACCTATAGGAAACTAAGCATATTAGAGATAACATAGGTAACTAAGTATATATATATATCATTTTGGAGATCTGACATACCTGACAAAGTTCAGTTCTCATGCATTGTTCTTCTCCTTCCTCAGCCTGATGCGCCAAGAGAGGCGGTAGAGGCAGTGGGATGTAGTCTTCTACCTCAATTGGCGTGGTCATGTCGCCCAGCTGTGGGATCGCCGGCGCCACCACCTGTGCGTGGTCATTGTCAGGCACCACCACCATCGCGAGGCCACCTTCAGGCACGACCATCGCTAGGTCATCCTCAGCCACCTCCATATCTTGCCCATGGTCAGCCACCACCATCTCTTGCCCTTGGTCAGCCACCACCATCTCTTGCCCTTGGTCAGCCACCACCAGCGCTAGGTCATCCTCAGCCTGATGCCCATCGTCATCCTGCAGCTCCTCATCCCCACTCTGCTCCTCTTCTCCCGCACTCCAGTCCGGATCATCCTTCTTGTTGTCTATGCTGCTGCCAGAATCGCTGCTGCTTTCGCTACAACCAGAATCGCTGCTGCTTTCGCTACAGCCATGGTCACTGCTGCTTTTGCTACAGCCATGGTCGCTGCTGCTTTGGCTGTAGCCATTGTCGCTGCTGCTGCTCCCATTACCTGTCCCAATGCAACAATGACCATTAACAATCGATGTGAGACAAAGCCAAATGTAGAGGAATAAGAAGAGGCAGAACGTACCGGCATCATAATCTTCAGCGTAGCGCATGCGACACATAGTCGCGTTGAACACCTTCACGATGAGCATGGTGGCGTCATCGTCGTACCTGAAGAGAAGGAAGTACCCCAGCCGCAGGTCGTAGGCACGGTAGAACTTCTCCCACCCACGAGACAAGTACATGTGGCCCTCCTTGATCACCAACTCCACATCCCATAGCCTGCGAAACCCGCTGCCGGCCTGTCGCACCTTCACATTATTTGGCGGATCTTCACCCATCAGCATGTTCTTAAAACTGTCAGGCAGCCTCTGCAGTTTGGGACAATGAGCGATGTAGGAAAACAACAGATATCATAATGAGATGGGTGAAGCTAGGGGAGATCTCTCATTTTATATACCTGCGAAATGGATGATACTGAAGTTCCAAGTATGATAGTGAAGAACTCGGAAGCATCCAACTCGTACTGCGGTGTCGCAGAGCGGCGGTGGCTGCTTCCCGCCATCTCTGATAAGCAGCAGAAGAGACCAATTAGTACCCTTACAACCGAACAAGGCAAGGCAAGGTATTAAGACAGATGTGAACACATGAGATAAAATCTAGAGACGTGAACACAGAAGATAATAAGAACTACTCGTCATCATCACCAATATTGTGACCAGTCTGATCTTCATCATCACTACCATATTGCATCATAGTTTCATCATGGTCATCCTCCAATAATTCAATATGTTGTTTGAGAAGTTTTGCTGCTACAACAGGACAAATTACATGCCTCCTAGGAGGTGGTTTTCAGTTTATGTTACAATGGTCTTAGTGGACATCCCAGGTGATTGGGATCACCAATAAAGGGCAGCCTCTGCTTTGATATTCTCCGTTAGCTGGTGAATGGATGGTCGATCCCCATCGAAAATTGATTGTATGATAAGATAGCAGAGAGATACATTCCAAACTGTGAATGTGGTATGGCAATGGACTTGTAATCATATCGTTGTTCATAGCTAAAATAACACCTTGTATATAAGAAGAAATCATGATCTGGCAGACATATAGATTTACCAGCAAACTTGTGTGCCTAACTATCTATATCTAGGAAATCAAAGTTATTTCAACTTTGATGTTTGGAATATACCTAGAGAAACATGATTTATTTATTTTACTTCACACTCACAACTAAACAGCACTGAGGCACAGCTTATTGATGATCACTTTAATTTTATGAAGCGAATTTACTCACTAGTAAAAGATGTAATACAACTGTATTGCAGAAAGAACTAAAAGCTTGAGCAAAAAGGACTCGATAAAAGGTATCACTATGCATAATTATTTGTAGCTACAAACAATACATGTAATGAGCTAGAAAAGCCACCTTACCATCATTAACAGTACTCATAAGTCATAACCCACTTTCCAAATTTAATTGGGAACCCTTTCATAACCATCACCTTTTCTAAAAATCCTAGTTAATTTTGTCCTTTCTTAAAATCAAGCTTGAAATTAACAGAACTTCTTTTCTTAACTCTAATCTCATGAATTATCTCACGCAACAATAGCACACCATCTAAAATAAACATATTTCTCACAAAAGCCGTCTGCACAGGGGATATAATCTTATCAGCTACAACAACGGCTCTGCTTTGACCACAGTAAAAGTCATAAAAGGAACATTTAGCAAACATATAGGCCTATATCTTTGGATCATCATTCCCTTTAGGCAACAAAGTAATAATGCCATAGTTAAGTCTTCCTACATCCAACTTTCCATTAAAAAAATCATGAAACAGAGGCATCAAATCATCACAACTCAAGTCCCAGAAATGCTGGAAAAACTCTGGGAAACCCATCAGGACCTGGGGATTTATTATGTTTCATCTGGAAAACATCATGTTTTACTTCCTCAACTGTAAAAGGTTTGATCAGCAACTGCTTATCTATATCATCAAGCACACATTGTGAAGGAACATCTAAAGAGACATTAATAACACTAGCCTCTGGACCAAAGAGCTCTGTAGGGTATTTAATGGCATACTTAAGTAGTATGTTATCATCCCCTACAATCAAACCCTCCTCTTGTTGTAGAGATAATAAAATCTTATGTTTCTTCCGTTTTATACCACTAGCTTTAGCCATAAAATATTTAGTAAGAGAATTTCCCTGGAGCAGGTCAGTGTCTTTTGACCTCTGATACCACTTCACCAGCTCCTCCTTTCTAATATGTTGTTACTGCACATCTAAAACTTTTCTAGTGTTATACTTGTCTACAGATAAAGCATAATTTCACTCTCTTTGTCTATATCATCGATAGCAGTTTCCAAAATTTTCTTCTGTTTTCTATAAAAACTTTCATAGTTAATGTTCCATCCTTTCAACTTTTTTCTCACTACTCTAACTCTATTTTGCCACTTATCTAACTTAGTTGTATCAAAATGAAATGCATTCCAAACTATGCTGGCCACCTCACTTACATTGCTCTCTAAGAAACCAGAAATGGAACTGTACCTGGGGTGGCCTGGTAGCGGACGTCGGGGTGGGGGCAGGGGGTGGACGGGGTCCTGGCCCCGCAGGTGCGGCGGCTCCGACGACGGGAGCGGGCCGGAGGAGGAGGAGTGGGCCATCTTCTTCTCGCCGTCGTCGCCGGCGCCGGCCTCCAGGTCCTGGCCGGCTCCCATGGTCGACGGACGGAGATCGGTGGGGACGGGGCGGCGGCGGTAGGGGATGGCAGGGACGGAGGGGACGGAGGGGGCGTGGGCGCGCGGGGGTCGGGGGTCGGGGCGGCGGCGGCAGGGGACGGAGGGGGCGTGGGGGCGCGGGGGCGGGGGTCGGGGCGGCGGCGGCAGGGGACGGAGGGGACGGAGGGGGCGGAGGGGGCGTGCAGGCGCGGCGGCGGCGTACGGTTGGGGCGGAGGGGGCGTACTGAGTGGGGAGGAAGGGAGGGAGGGGAATAGGTGGAGTGGGGGGAAGCGTACTAATGGCGCACCGAGCGGCGGTGCGCCATTAGAAAGTTTTTTTGCCAAAAAGTAAAACAAAATTACTGGCGCACTCTATCGCCAGTGCGCCATTAGTAGTTCTAACTACTAATGGCGCATTTTGCCCGGATGCGCCATTAGAATGTTTGAAAAAATGAAAAAAAATTGTCATATTGGTTTGCATGATCATGTAGTTGACATTGTATTTGTGGCAAAGCCACCGTTCATAATTATTTCATGCATGTCACTCTTGATTCATTGCATATCCCGGTACACCGCTGGAGGCATTCAAATAGAGTCATATTTTGTTCTAAGTATTGAGTTGTAATTGTTGAGTTGTAAGTAAATAAAAGTGTGATGATCGTCATTTTTAGAGCATTGTCCCAAGTGAGGAAAGGATGATGGAGACTATGATTCCCCCACAAGTCAGGATGAGACTCCGGACGAAAAATAAAATAAAATAAAAAGAGGCCAAAGAAGCCCAAAAAAAGAGGCCATAAAAAAGGCCCAAATATAAAAAAATGAGAGAAAAAGAGAGAAGGGACAATGCTACTATCCTTTTACCACACTTGTGCTTCAAAGTAGCACCATGATCTTTATAATAGAGAGTCTCCTATGTTATCACTTTCATATACTAGTGGGAATTATTAAATATAGAACTTGGCTTGTATATTCCAATGATGGGCTTCCTCAAATTGCCCTAGGTCTTCATGAGCAAGCAAGTTGGATGCACACCCACTTAGTTCCTTTTGTTGAGCTTTCATATACTTATAGCTCTAGTGCATCCGTTGCATGGCAATCCCTACTCACTCACATTGATATCTATTGATGGGCATCTCCATAGCCCGTTTATACGCCTAGTTGATGTGAGACTATCTTCCCTTTTCGTCTCCTCCACAACCACCATTCTATTCCACCTAAATTGCTATGTCCATGGCTCACGCTCATGTATTGTGTGAAGATTGAAAAAGTTTGAGAACACCAAAAGTATGAAACAATTGCTTGGCTTGTCATCGAGGTTGTGCATGATTTAAATACTTTGTGTGGTGAAGATAGAGCATAGCCAGACTATATGATTTTGTAGGGATAACTTTCTTTGGCCATGTTATTTTGAAGAGACATAATTGCTTAGTTAGTATGCTTGAAGTATTATTATTTCTATGTCAATGTTGAACTTTTGTCTTGAATCTTTCGGATCTGAATATTCATACCACAATTAAGTAGAATTACATTGAAAATATGCCATGTAGCATTCCACATCAAAAATTCTATTTTTATCATTTACCTACTCGAGGATGAGAAGGAATGAAGCTTGGGGATGCTTGATACGTCTCCAACGTATCTATGATTTTTGATTGTTCCATGCTATATAATATTCTGTTTTGGACATTACTGGGCTTTATTATACACTTTTATATTATTTTTGGGACTAACCTACTAACCGGAGGCCCAGCCCAGAATTGCTGTTTTTTTGCCTATTTTAGGGTTTCGAAGAAAAGGAATATCAAACGTAGTCCAAACGGAATGAAACCTTCGGGAACGTGATTTTTTGGAACGAATAAGATCCAGGAGACTTGGACCCTATGTCAAGCAACCAAAAGGGAAGCCACGAGGTAGGGGCGCGCCTACCCCCCCCCCCCCCCCCAGGCGTGCCCTCCACCCAAGTGGGCCCCCTGTTGCTCCACCGACGTACTCCTTCCTCCTATATATACCAACGTACCCCCAAACGATCAAATACGGAGCCAAAACCCTAATTCCACCGCCGTAACTTTCTGTATCCATGAGATCCCATCTTGGGGCCTGTTCCGGAGCTCCGCCGGAGGGGGCATCGATCACGGAGGGCTTCTACATCAACACCATAGCCTCTCCGATGAAGTGTGTGTTTGTGAACGTAGTAATTTCAAAAAAATTCCTACACACACGCAAGATCATGGTGATGCATAGCAACGAGAGGGGAGAGTGTTGTCCATGTACCCTCGTAGACCGAAAGAAGAAGCGTTAGCACAACGCAGTTGATGTAGTCGTGCGTCTTCACGATCCGACTGATCAAGTACCGAACGTATGGCACCTCCGAGTTCAGCACACGTTCAGCCCGATGACGTCCCTTGAACTCCGATCCAGCCGAGTGTTGAGGGAGAGTTTCGTCAGCACGACAGCGTGGTGACGATGTTGATGTTCTACCGACGTAGGGCTTCGCCTAAGCACCACTACAGTAATATCGAGGTGGACTATGGTGGAGGGGGGCACCGCACACGGCTAAAAGATCAAATGATTAATTGTTGTCTATGGGGTGCCCCCCTGCCCCCGTATATAAAGGAGCAAAGGAGGGTGCGGCCGGCCAGGGAGGAGGCGCGCCAGGAGGAGTCCTACTCCCACCGGGAGTAGGACTCCCCCCTCTTTCCTAGTTGGATTAGGACTTGGGAGAAGGAAAGAGAGAGGGGGAGAAGGAAAGAGGGGGCCGACCCCCCTTGCCCTAAACCAATTCGGTTTGGGCCTTGGGGGGCGCGCCCCACACTCCCCTTGCTGCCCCCTATTTCCACTAAGGCCCATGTAGACCCATTAAGCTCCCAGGGGGTTCCGGTAACCTCTCGGTACTCCGGTAAAATCCCGACTTCACCCGGAACAATTCCGATATCCAAACATACACTACTAGGGAAAACCATATACACAGAACTTTTGCAGTAGCGGAAACGTAAGAATGGAACAGAAAGAAAGAATCTGCAGTTTATTGTCTTAATTTTTATTCTTATTCTATATGAATATTATAGATTCTATTAATACGTAGATTGAAAGGGGGAGTACGTTCGATGCAATAATTTCTTAGATGTATTACCCTATCCCCAGGGGTTGGGACCCCTTTTGACGGGTCAATGGAATCTTTATGCCCAAAACCCTGATTCAAGTAATCATTTATTTGGTACCGCTCAAGGAGCGGGAACTGCCATTCTAACTCTTCTTGGGGGATTCTACTTCAATTGTAGATTTGAGTATTGAGCGAAAGGTTACACCTACAGGATATGGTATGGTATGGATTACAGGCCAATCCTACTCTATTAGTATCCGTAGGCAGCATAGGGGAGAAAAGCACTACACCTAGAAATAGGAATCAACAAGAGAAAAACTTTGTTAGAAATTACCCGAGGTTCAGTATCATAACAGTTTCCTCGTAGTAACGCCAGCGAATCTCATCAAGAACTCTTTGTGCTTTGAAAACAGACATAGGGATACATTTTTGTGCTTTGAAAACTCTCTCGAACTTAAGTAGACGATCGGTTGGAACTTTCCTTGCGAGTTTCCTTAGCCCACTTTTCTTCTTCTTTATCCTAGGGATATACTTTACTAGTTTGAAACTTGTCATAAATAAGGTTATTCCCCGCCTACCTTTACTTTATTTTGAATCTTTTTTTCTTCTTAATCTTTCTATTCAGAATTCAGTGGGTCAAAGAAGCACGCTGGTGCTAAGTAGCAGTAGCACGCATGTGCAAACTGCGCTGTAGATAAAGTTTTAGCAGTAGCGCGTCTTGTTCTAAACACGTTACTACTAAAATTCCCACGGCTTAGCCGATAGGCTATACATAGTAGTAGCGACCTATATCGAACCGCGCTACCGCTACTTTCTTTGTAGCAGCGCGTTTTAATCTAAACTCGCTACTGCTAAAGGATATAAAATTAAATGGAAAGCACATAGAAAGGTAATTGAAAATGAAAAAAATAGAATAAGGTGAAAGGAAAAAAATAAAAATGTGAAGAAAACTAAATGAAAAGGGGGGAAAGAGAAAGGAGTAGCAGTAGTGTGTATCCCAGAATGCGATGTAGCTAACGTAGCAGTAGCGCGCTTTCTGGAACGCGCTACTGCTACTTCTGACTTAACCACAGGGTTCGTCCTTCCCCACGGCCACTTCCCCCAAATCCAGCTCTCCACTCTCACCGCCGCGCGCTCTCCGCACACCCTCTACACCGCCCCTGACCCCAGATTCAATGCCGCCCCTGCCCCCGACCTCAACGCCGCCCCGGACGCCGCCCCGGACCCCCACCTCGACGTCGCAATCCGCTGCGCGCCCGAGCCCCGACCCCGACCTTGACGCCGCCTGCCCCTCCCTCGTCGCAGGCACCCGAGGTGAGCACGCCTGTTCCTCCCTCTCCCCTACCTCTGCCTAGGGTTTCTTTATATTTTAGTTCCATCAAATTAGTTAGGGTTCATGTAAGGGTGGAAACGAATCGGATGCGGATGCGGCTCAAATGAGTTAGGGTTCATGTAAGGGTGGAAACGAATCGGCTGCGGATGCGGCTCAAATGAGTTAGGGTTCATGTAAGGGTGGAAACAAATCAAATTTCTAAGATGAATCATAAAACGAGTATAATTTGACCACTTATTTCACTTTATAGTTGGATAATTGGAATATCCGCTACCACTTTCCACCCCTAGCTTCATCAAATTAGATGGTAATTAGGGCAGTAGTTCCTAGGTACTAATTAGTTAGTAAGAACTAGGTACTAATTAGGTACTAGTTTATTTTTATTTATAGTAAGTTTATTTTTAATAAGAACTAGTTGAATTAATAGAACTAGTTAGTAAGAACTTGTTGCTATTTTTTAGTTAAAGCAATTTTTCCCGCATCGATGTGGACGATGCCTATCCCGCATCCTCATCGTCGAGTCGGTGGAGGACGACACCTGCTTGACCAGATGGGCCATGTCCGGGACTGGGCTCCGCCGGGGTGGTACTGGGAGGCGCTACCTATCGGGGGCGCAGGTTGGTGAGGAGCCAGCCTGTCGTTGACCCGAACCTTCTTTGGTGGCGGTCGCGTGGGCCAGTGACGGTCCGGAGGCTCGAGGACCCCGCGGAGGTGGTGCGTCACCGTGTCAGTGAGGAGGACGCGCACGTCCGTCGCTACTTGTTTGCGTTGGAGCACAGGTTCTCCAATACCTGGCAGGTTCTCCAAGGATCTCACTGGAGCTATGATCCCGTGATTGTTCCTTCTCTGTGGGTGTCCACCGCCCGCGCCGATACCCGTCGTGTGCTAGGGTTTTAGTTGTATTAGTGATGTTATATGTATGACACTATTCGGGATGTATTAGTGATAATATTCGACGATGTATGGATGCATGAGATGATTTACTTTTGCTTATTGAATGCATGCTAATTTGAGTCCTATAAGATATTTAGAAATGTATATCTTGTGTTGCTCAAATAGGATATGTGCTTGCCCAAGTGGCCGGTCATGTTTGCAGGTTACACCTCCGAGTGGCCTATGTTTTGCCGGAGTGTTGATTCATTTCCGTTCTGGCAAATTTCAGGTGCTCGATATGTCCTATTTTAGCAAAGGTCATCCGGGATTTTTCCGTGAATTTTGGCATGACTTGTGCCAGAAGATGTAGGAAATATCGAGTGCCCCGGATTTGTGTGTTGAGTATCCTGGTAGTTGTCTTCGATCGATTTTCAATTAATGTTTTAACTATGAACATAGGAAATGTCTCACGACGAAAAGGATTTCGGTATTTGCAAATACTGCAAAGACGAGCGTGGCTTGTGCGACGGAATCTTCCTAGATGATGATAGGCGCTTCAGCATCAAGCTGGACGAGAACTTCGAAGTGGATACAGTAAGTCACAACGACAAGTCTTTTTTCGTAATTAAGCATGGCATTTGCTTCATTTGCTTCAACTTATAATTTAAGCATGACATTAAGCATGACAAGTCTTTTTTTACTATTCTACTAGCGTATCCCCTGCCATGCAAGAGTTTTTGTATTGGATAAGATAGGTTTCATTCGTACTATGGAGGAAAAGAAAGTTTACTTGAAGACCGAGCATGGTTATATTTTCCACGCAAAATTATACAATTCAGACGACTACACCTATTTTGGAAGCAAAACATGGCGAGCACTATGCAAGACTTATGCATTTGAGCCTGATATGGTTATCACCTTTGATATTCGTCCGGAAGATGATATTGAAGGTAATGCCGACATCTGGGTCGATGTGCAGACGCCTCCAGTTATACCATTATGTAAGTTTCTCAACCATATTTATGTCTTTGATATTGTTTACTCAAAAATAGTTGACAACTAATTTGTATTGTCAGCTTATTTCGGTGCAAGCAAACATGTCCAGCGCTTGGTAGACAGAACCTACTACTGTCTCGAGTCTGAACTAAACTGCGAGGAGCTAAGTCATTATGTTTCATGGCTTGAGGATCTTGATACAGTCAAGACAAATTTTCTTCCTGCATTTAGAAATGTTAGTACTGAAAACGTGCGACCAATAGTGTTCGTAATGAACTACGGTCACATCTATTTAGGAAGGATGGTAAGATTTTTACTATTTGTCCTCAGTGCATCTTTTCCATACATTATTTTTGAAGCTAAACTTCATTGCTAAGTATGTTACCATACGATGTTCCTCAACAGGGACTCCCGATGAATGTTGTGCCTTATGGGATCGAGACTAAAGGTACCATGAGTATTACTAGCTTACGGCCAAGATATCCTATAGATTACTATAGTGCATTCAAGATTAGCGACGGATGCTTAATAGTGCAAGACTGGACCAAATGTGTGATGCAGAAGCGCAGAGAAGTACTAGGGGGCAGCAAACAGATGCGCTACCCACGATTAGGAGACATGTTCATCTACATGCTCCAACTTGATCAAGGAGGAGAGCTACACATGTTTTATGTTATTTTACCTAAGAGAGAGCAGCATGAGTGATTAGCTAGCTAGAAATGAGTTTGAGGATGATGATGTGCTACACTATTACTATGATGATAAAATAGCTAGTGTTGGTGGTAATGACTATGATGATTATTATTAGCTAGTGTTAGTGGTGATTAAATAAATACTGTTGGTGGTAATGACTATGATGATGATTAAATAGCTTGTGCTGGCGGATTAGATTCAAGTGGAGGCAACATGTGGTGCACATCGAAAGTACTACTAGTCCAAACTGATCAAGTTTGGATTAGTAGTATACTTTTGACATGCACCACATATTGCCTCCACTTGAACCTAATCCACCTTCATTTGACACACTATTATGGACATAATGATGTAAACCTCATAACTGGTATTGTACCAATATTTGTACGATGGCGCATAAATACACTAAAAATAAAAAAATAAAAAAAAGAATACTAGTAGCGATGGAGAGAAAACACGCTGCCAGTAGTTACATTAGTAGTAGCGTGGGAGTGAACAAACGCTGCAGCTATTTGTCCTAGCAGCAGCGCGTGCGGGCACGCGTTACTGCTAAGCAATAGTTGTAGCGCCTTATTAGTAGTGCGCCTACCCGCGCTACTAGTGAGCACAAAACCAGCGCTACTGCTAGGGTTTTCCCTAGTAGTGATAGGCTTCTAATATATCAATCTTCATGTCTCGACCATTTCGAGACTCCTCGTCATGTCCGTGATCACATCCGGAACTCTGAACAACCTTCGGTACATCAAAACATATAAACTCATAATATAACTGTCATCAAAACGTTAAGCGTGCGGACCCTACGGGTTCGAGAACTATGTAGACATGACCGAGACACGTCTCCGGTCAATAACCAATAGCGGAACCTGGATGCTCATATTGTCTCCCACATATTCTACGAAGATCTTTTATCGGTCAAACCGCATAACAACATACGTTGTTCCCTTTGTCATCGGTATGTTACTTGCCCGAGATTCGATCATCGGTATCTCAATACCTAGTTCAATCTCGTTACCGGCAAGTCTCTTTACTCGTTCTGTAATACATCATCCCGCAACTAACTCATTAGTTGCAATGCTTGCAAGGCTTAAGTGATGTGCATTACCGAGAGGGCCCAGAGATACCTCTCTGACAATCTGAGTGACAAATCCTAATCTCGAAATACGCCAACCCAACAAGTACCTTTGGAGACACCTGTAGAGCACCTTTGTAATCACCCAGTTATGTTGTGACATTTGGTAGCACACAAAGTGTTCCTCCGGTAAACGGGAGTTGCATAATCTCATAGTCATAGGAACATGTATAAGTCATGAAGAAAGCAATAGCAACATACTAAACGATCGGGTGCTAAGCTAACGGAATGGGTCATGTCAATCACATCATTCTCCTAATGATGTGACCCCGTTAATCAAATGACAACTCATGTCCATGGTCAGGAAACATAACCATCTTTGATCAACGAGCTAGTCAAGTAGAGGCATACTAGTGACAACCTGTTTGTCTATGTATTCACACATGTATTATGTTTCCGGTTAATACAATTCTAGCATGAATAATAAACATTTATCATGATGTAAGGAAATAAATAATAACTTTATTATTGCCTCTAGGGCATATTTCCTTGAGTCTCCCACTTGCACTAGAGTCAATAATCTAGATTACACAGTAATGATTCTAACACCCATGGGGCCTTCGTGCTGATCATGTTTTGCTCGTGGAAGAGGCTTAGTCAACAGGTCTGCAACATTTAGATCCGTATGTATCTTGCAAATTTCTATGTCTCCCACCTGGACTAGATCCCGGATGGAATTGAAGCGTCTCTTGATGTGCTTGGTTCTCTTGTGAAATCTGGATTCCTTCGCTAAGGCAATTGCACCAGTATTGTCACAAAAGATTTTCATTGGACCCGATGCACTAGGTATGACACCTAGATCGGATATGAACTCCTTCATCCAGACTCCTTCATTTGCTACTTCCGAAGCAGCTATGTATTCCGCTTCACATGTAGATCCCGCCACAACGCTTTGTTTAGAACTACGCCAACTGACAGCTCCACCATTCAATGTAAACACGTATTCGGTTTGCAATTTAGAATGTTCCGGATCAGTGTCAAAGCTTGCATCAACGTAACCATTTACGATGAGCTCTTTGTCACATCCATAAACGAGAAACATATCCTTAGTCCGTTTCAGGTATTTCAGGATGTTCTTGACCGCTGTCCAGTGATCCACTCCTGGATTACTTCGGTACCTCCGTGCTAGACTTATAGCAAGGCACACATCAGGTCTGGTACACAACATTGCATACATGATAGAGCCTATGGCTGAAGCATAGGGAACATCTTTCATTTTCTCTCTATCTTCTGCAGTGGTCGGGCATTGAGACTTACTCAACTTCATACCTTGTAACACAGGCAAGAACCCTTTCTTTGCTTGATCCATTTTGAACTTCTTCAAAACTTTGTCAAGGTATGTGCTTTGTGAAAGTCCAATTAAGCGTCTTGATCTATCTCTATAGATCTTGATGCCCAATATGTAAGCAGCTTCACCGAGGTCTTTCATTGAAAAACGCTTATTCAAGTATCCCTTTATGCTATCCAGAAATTCTATATCATTTCCAATCAGCAATATGTCATCCACATATAATATCAGAAATGCTACAGAGCTCCCACTCACTTTCTTGTAAATACAGGCTTCTCCAAAAGTCTGTATAAAACCAAATTCTTTGATCACACTATCAAAGCGTTTATTCCAACTCCGAGAGGCTTGCACCAGTCCATAAATGGATCGCTAGAGCTTGCACACTTTGTTAGCTCCCTTTGGATCGACATAACCTTCCCGTTGCATCATATACAACTCTTCTTCCAGAAATCCATTCAGGAATGCAGTTTTTACATCCATTTGCCAAATTTCATAATCATAAAATGCGGCAATTGCTAACATGATTCGGACAGACTTAAGCATCACTACGGGTGAGAAAGTCTCATCATAGTCAATCCCTTGAACTTGTTGAAAACATTTCGCAACAAGTCGAGCTTTGTAGACAGTAAAATTATCGTCAGCGTCAGTCTTCTTCTTGAAGATCCATTTATTCTCAATTGCTTGCCGATTGTCGGGCAAGTCAACAAAAGTCCATACTTTGTTCTCGTACATGGATCCCATCTCAAATTTCATGGCCTCAAGCCATTTTGCGGAATCTGGGCTCACCATCGCTTCTTCGTAGTTCGTAGGTTCATCATGATCTAGTAGCATGACTTCCAGAACAGGATTACCGTACCACTCTGGTGCGGATCTTACTCTGGTTGATCTACGAGGTTCAGTAGTAACTTGATCTGAAGTTCCATGATCATCATCATTAACTTCCTCACTAATTGGTGTAGGCGTCACAGAAACCGGTTTATGTGATGAACTACTTTCCAATAGAGGAGCAGGTATAGTTACCTCATCAAGTTCCACTTTCCTTCCACTCACTTCTTTCGAGAGAAACTCCTTCTCTAGAAAGGATCCATTCTTAGCAATGAATGTCTTGCCTTCGGATCTATGATAGAAGGTGTACCCAACAGTCTCCTTTGGGTATCCTATGAAGACACATTTCACCGACTTGGGTTCGAGCTTATCAGGTTGAAGCTTTTTCAAATAAGCATCACAGCCCCAAACTTTCAGAAATGACAACTTTGGTTTCTTGCCAAACCACAGTTCATAAGGCGTCGTCTCAACGGATTTCGATGGTGCCCTATTTAATGTGAATGCGGGCGTCTCTAAAGCATAACCCCAAAATGATAGCGGTAAATCTGTAAGAGACATCATAGATCGCACCATATCTAGTAAAGTACGATTACGATGTTCGGACACACCATTATGTTGTGGTGTTCCGGGTGGCGTGAGTTGCAAAACTATTCTGCATTGTTTCAAATGTAGACCAAACTCGTAACTCAAATATTCTCCTCCACGATCAGATCGTAGAAACTTTATTTTCTTGTTACAATGATTTTCAACTTCACTCTGAAATTCTTTGAACTTTTCAAATGTTTCAGACTTATGCTTCATTAAGTAGATATACCCATATCTGCTTAAATCATCTGTGAAGGTGAGAAAATAACGATATCCGCCATGAGCCTCAACATTCATCGGACCACATACATCTGTATGTATGATTTCCAACAAATCTGTTGCTCTCTCCATAGTTCCGGAGAACGGCGTTTTAGTCATCTTGCCCATGAGGCACGGTCCGCAAGTACCAAGTGATTCATAATCAAGTGGTTCCAAAAGTCCATCAGCATGGAGTTTCTTCATGCACTTTACACCGATATGACCTAAACGGCAGTGCCACAAATAAGTTGCACTATCATTATCAACTCTACATCTTTTGGCTTCAACATTATGAATATGTGTATCACTACTATCGTGATTCATCAAAAATAGACCACTCTTCAAGGGTGCATGACCATAGAAGATATTACTCATATAAATAGAACAACCATTATTCTCTGATTTAAATGAATAACCGTCTCGCATCAAACAAGATCCAGATATAATGTTCATGCTCAACGCTGGCACCATATAACAATTATTTAGGTCTAATACTAATCCCGAAGGTAGATGTAGAGGTAGCGTGCCGACCGCGATCACATCGACTTTGGAACCATTTCCCACGCGCATCGTCACCTCGTCCTTTGCCAGTGTTCGCTTAATCCGTAGTCCCTGTTTCGAGTTGCAAATATTAGCAACAGAACCAGTATCAAATACCCAGGTGCTACTGCGAGCTCTAGTAAGGTACACATCAATAACATGTATATCACATATACCTTTGTTCACCTTGCTATCCTTCTTATCCGCCAAATACTTGGGGCAGTTCCGCTTCCAGTGACCAGTCTGCTTGCAGTAGAAGCACTCAGTTTCAGGCTTAGGTTCAGACTTGGGTTTCTTCTCCTGAGCAACAACTTGCTTGCTGTTCTTCTTGAAGTTCCCCTTCTTCTTCTCTTTACCCTTTTTCTTGAAACTGGTGGTCTTATTGACCTTCAACACTTGATGCTCCTTCTTGATTTCTACCTCCGCTGCCTTT
Source organism: Triticum urartu (assembly GCF_056163025.1). Lineage (NCBI taxonomy): Eukaryota > Viridiplantae > Streptophyta > Magnoliopsida > Poales > Poaceae > Triticum > Triticum urartu. The sequence goes on along the minus strand of NC_141874.1, from coordinate 60,350,752 downwards.
AGCATTGCGAAGAGCTCTGGAATTGTCTTATCCATCCCTTGCATATTATAGTTCATCACGAAGCTCTTGTAACTTGGTGGCAGTGATTGTAGAACTCTATCAATGACACTATCAACCGGAAGATTAACTCCCAGCTGAGTTAAGTGATTATGGTACCCAGACATTCTGAGTATATGTTCACTGACAGAACTATTCTCCTCCATCTTGCAGCTGTAGAACTTATTGGAGACTCCATATCTCTCAATCCGGGCATTTGCTTGAAATATTAAATTCAACTCCTGGAACATCTCATATGCTCCATGACGTTCAAAACGTCGTTGAAGTCCCGGTTCTAAGCCGTAAAGCATGGCACACTGAACTATCGAGTAGTCATCAGCTTTGCTCTGCCAGACGTTCTTAACATCGCCAGTTGCATCAGCAGCAGGTTTCGGTGTCAAAACCGGCGGATCTCGGGTAGGGGGTCCCGAACTGTTCGTCTAAGGCGGATGGTAACAGGAGGCAGGGGACACGATGTTTGGCCCAGGCTCGGGCCCTCTTGATGGAGGTAAAACCCTACGTCCTGCTTTATTATTCTTGAGAATATGAGTAGTACAAGAGAAGATCTATGATACGTCTCCAACGTATCTATAATTTTTGATTGCTCCATGCTATATTATCTACTGTTTTGGACTATATTGGGCTTTATTTTTCACTTTTATATTATTTTTAGGACTAACCTATTAACCGGAGGCCCAGCCCAGAATTGCTGTTTTTGCCTATTTCAGTGTTTCGAAGAAATGGAATATCAAACGGAGTCCAAACGGAATGAAACCTTCGGGAACGTGATTTTCTCACCAAACGTGATCCAGGAGACTTGGACCCTACTCCAAGGAGTCAAAGAGGCGGTCACGGGGGTGGAGGGCGCCCCCCTTAGGGCGCGCCCCCTGCCTCGTGGGCCCCTCGATGCTCCACCGACGTACTCCTTCCTCCTATATATACCTACGTACCCCCAAACGAACAGATACGGAGCCAAAAACCTAATTCCACCGCCGCAACTTTCTGTATCCACGAGATCCCATCTTGGGGCCTGTTCCGGAGCTCCGCCGGAAGAGGGCCGTCATCACGGAGGGCTTCTACATCATCATAGCCTCTCCGATGAAGTGTGAGTAGTTTACCTCAGACCTTCGGGTCCATAGTTAGTAGCTAGATGGCTTCTTCTCTCTTTTTGGGTCTCAATACAAAGTTCTCCCCCTCTCTTGTGGAGATCTATTCGATGTAATCTTCTTTTTGCGGTGTGTTTGTTGAGACCAATGAATTGTGGGCTTATGATCTAGTCTATCTATGAATAATATTTGATTATTCTCTGAATTCTTTTATGTATGATTGGTTATCTTTGCAAGTCTCTTCAAATTATCAGTTTGGTTTGGCCAACTAGATTGGTAGTTCTTGCCATGGGAGAAGAGCTTAGCTTTGGGTTCGATCTTGCGGTGTCCTTTCCCAGTGACAGAAGGGGCAGCAAGGCACGTATTGCATCGTTGCCATCGAGGATAACAAGATGGGGTTTATTTCATATTGCATGAATTTATCTCTCTACATCATGTCATCTTGCTTAAGGCGTTACTCTGTTTTTAACTTAATACTCTAGATGCATGCTGGATAGCGGTCGATGAGTGGAGTAATAGTAGTAGATGCAGAATTGTTTCGGTCTACTTGTCACGAACGTGATGCCTATATACATCATGATGCCTAGATATTCTCATAACTATGCTCAATTCTGTCAATTGCTCAACAGTAATTTGTTCACCCACCGTAGAATACTTATGCTCTTGAGAGAAGCCACTAGTGAAACCTATGGCCCCCGGGGTCTATTCTCATCATATCAATCTCCATCACTTTAATCTTTCTTTGCCTTTTACTTTGCCTTTACTTTTTACTTTGCAGCTTTATACCAAAAATACCAAAAATATTATATCTATCAGATCTCACTCTCGTAAGTGACCGTGAAGGGATTGACAACCCCTAATCGTGTTGGTTGCAAGTAGCTATCGTTTTGTGCAGGTACGAGGGACTTGAGTGTGGCCTCCTACTGGATTGATAACTTCGTTCTCAAAAACTAAGGCAAATACTTACGCTACTCTGCTGCATCATCCCTTCCTCTTCGGGGAAAACCAACGCAAGCTCAAGATGTAGCAAAAAGGATTTCTGGCACCGTTGCCGGGGAGTCTACGCAAAATGTCAACATACCAAGTACCCATCACAATCCCTATCTCTCGCATTACATCATTTGCCATTTGCCTCTCGTTTTCCTCTCCCCCACTTCACCCTTGCCGTTTTATTCGCCCTCTCTCTCTCTATCCTCCCTCTCTATTTGCCTCTTTTGCCCATTTGCTCTTGTTTTCTTGTGTGCTAGTTTGTTTTCTTGTCGTCATGGCTAGTCTCATATCTTCTCCGTTGTCTCCCGAGAGTGAAGTTCTAAATTTTAAACAAAGGGAGGGAGAAAATCTAAAAGATGGCAGACTAAGGCATAGCCTAGTGGTGGGAAGGAGCTGATGCCTTCCCACCCACCCAGGTTCAAGGCATGGTACTTGCAATTTGGGTTTGTTGCACCAATTATACTGTAAGGGGTTCCCTTACAGTCTTTCTGTCAAAAAAATCTAAAAGATGCTTGGTATAGAATTTGCAATGCTCAAAATAGATCTACCAGGAAGCAATCTACCTTAGTTCTTCTCCGCAATTTTTATGTAGGTGTGAATCCTTGGTATAGATATATCCTCGATACCATTACTGGAGGGAACTTCTTGGGTAGCCATACTTTTGATTCTTATAATGCTATGCTAAATTTATTTGGCTCACCACCTCTTTTGGTTAATGGAACCATGTTAACTTTGGAGCATGTTATGCAAAGACTTGAAATTATTGAAAATAAAGTTGCTACTATTGAATCAATTGAAAATCTAGATAAAAGATCCACAATCAAATTACTCAATATGGATCTAAGGTAGGAATGACTTTGAAAAATATTAAGGAAAAAGAACCCATAGTTAATGAGAAGATGAACTTAGATTCTACTAGAATTGATAAACTTGAGGGTATCATTACAAACTTGGGAACCGCTTTTTCTTCCGTAAAGAATACTCCAAGTCCTCCTACTAAAATTGCCAAGCTTATGTATGTTCCTAAAAATAAGGGTGAATCATCTAAGAAAACTGTGGATCTTAAATCTATAAGTATTCATCCCAATCTTTTTGATATCATTAAGGAACCAATTGCTACAAATGAATTTTTTGATCTTGTGCCTAAAAGTTTAATAATCACTAGAAAGAAAGAAATTCCTAAGGGGAACAGATGCCTCATCGAAGAATTGCCTACCAAAGATGGCAATACCTAGATCTATCCTCGCTTTTATGCCTAGCTAGGGGCGTTAAACGATAGCGCTTGTTGGGAGGCAACCCAATTTTATTTTTATTCCTTGATTTTTGCTCCTGCTTAGTAATAAATAAATTATTTAGCCTCTGTTTTGGTTGTTTTTTTGTGTTTAATTAGTGTTTGTGCCAAGTAGAACCATTGGGAAGACTTGGGGAAAGTCTTGTTGAACTTGCTGTAAAAAAGAGAAACTTTAGCGCTCACGAGAACTTCTGTCATTTTTATTTGAAGAGAGATATTTAGTTAATTCTTTTTGAAGATGATTAATAGATAAATTCCTCACGTCCAGCAATTTATTTTAGAATTTTTGGAGTTCCATATCTTGCGCTAGCTACAGATTACTACAGACTGTTCTGTTTTTGACAGATTCTGTTTTTCGTGTGTTGTTTGCTTATTTTGATGAATCTATGGTTAGTAAAATAGTTTATAATCCATAGAGAAGTTGGAATACAGTAGGTTTAACACCAATATAAATAAATAATGAGTTCATTACAGTACCTTGAAGTGGTCTTTTGTTTTCTTTCGCTAACGGAGCTCACGAGTTTTCTGCTTTAAGTTTTGTGTTGTGAAGTTTTCAAGTTTTGGGTGAATTCTTTTGATGGATTATGGAACAAGGAGCGGCAAGAGCCTAAGCTTGGGGATGCCCATGGCACCCCCAAGATAATCCAAGGACACCAAAAATTCAAAGCTTGGGGATGCCCCGGAAGGCATCCCCTCTTTCGTCCACTTTCATCGGTAATTTACTTGGAGCTATATTTTTATTCACCAACATGATATGTGTTTTGCTTGGAGAGTCTTGTATTATTTGTGTATTTGTGCTTTAGTATGACACAATCATCCTTGCTGTACACACCTTTTGAGAAATCCATACATGAATTAAAATTTGATAGAATACTCTATGTGCTTCACTTATATCTATTGAGCAATGTAGTTTTGCTCTATGTGCTTCACTTATATCTTTTGAGCGTTATAATTTTGCTCTATGTGCTTCACTTAGATTTTTCAGAGCACGGTGGTGGATTTGTTTTAAAGAAACTATTGATCTCTCGTGCTTCACTTAAATTATTTTGAGATTCTCTTAATAGCATGGTAATTTGCTTAATAATAATATGCTTGGTATTCAAGATTTGTGAAACTTTCTTTTGAGTGTGTTGAATACTAAGAAAAGATTGAAACATGATAATTGCTTTGAGATATGGAGGTGATAATATTAAAGTCATGCTAGTTGAGTAGTTTTGAATTTAAAGAATACTTGTGTTAAAGTGTGTGATTCCCGTAGCATGCACGTATGGTGAACCGTTATGTGATGAAGTCGGAGCATGATTTATTTATTGATTGTCTTCCTTATGAGTGGCGGTCGGGGACGAGCGATGGTCTTTTCCTACCAATCTATCCCCCTAGGAGCATGCGCGTAATACTTTGCTTTGATAACTTCTAGATTTTCGCAATAAGTATATGAGTTCTTTATGACTAATGTTGAGTCCATGGATTATACGCACTCTTACCCTTCCACCTTTGCTAGCCTCTCTAATACCGCGCACCTTTCGCCGGTATCATACACCCACCACATACCTTCCTCAAAACAGCCACCATACCTACCTATTATGGCATTTCCATAGCCATTCCGAGATATATTGCCATGCAACTTTCCACCGTTCCGTTTATTATGACACACTCCATCATTGTCATATTGCATATCCCGGTACACCGCCGGAGGCATTCATATAGAGTCATATTTTGTTCTAAGTATCAAGTTGTAATTGTTGAGTTGTAAGAAAAATAAAAGTGTGATCATCATTATTAGAGCATTGTCCCAGTGTGGAAAGGATGATGGAGACTATGATTCCCCCATAAGTCAGGATGAGACTCCGGACGAAAAATAAATAAATGAGGCCAAAGAAGCCCAAATAAAAAGAGGCCATAAAAAAGAGAAAAGGCCCAAATAAAAAAATGAGAGAAAAATAGAGAAGGGACAATGTTACTATCCTTTTACCACACTCGTGCTTCAAAGTAGCACCATGATCTTCATAGTAGAGAGTCTCTCATGTTATCACTTTCATATACTAGTGGGAATTTTACATTATAGAACTTGGCTTGTATATTCCAATGATGGGCTTCCTCAAATTTCCCTAGGTCTTCATGAGCGAGCAAGTTGGATGCACACCCACTTAGTTTCTTTTGATGATATTTCATATACTTATAGCTCTAGTGCATCCGTTGCATGGCAATCCCTACTCACTCACATTGATATCTATTGATGGGCATCTCCATAGCCCGTTGATATGCCTAGTTGATGTGAGACTATCTTCTCCTTTTTGTCTTCTCCACAACCACCATTCTCTTCCACCTATAGTGCTATATCCATGGCTCACGCTCATGTATTGCGTGAAGATTGAAAAAGTTTTGAAAATTTTAGAGTATGAAACAATTGCTTGGCTTGTCATCGGGGTTGTGCATGATTTAAATACTTTGTGTGGTGAAGATAGAGCATACCCAGACTATATGATCTTGTAGGGATAACTTTCTTTGGCCATGTTATTTTGAGAAGACATAATTGCTTTGTTAGTATGCTTGAAGTATTATTATTTTTATGTTAATATAAAATTTTGTCTTGAATCTTTCGAATCTGAATATTCATATCACAATTAAGAAGATTTGCATTGAAATTATGCCAAGTAGCACTCCGCATCAAAAATTCTCTTTTTATCATTTACCTACTCGAGGACGAGCAGGAATTAAGCTTGGGGATGCCTGATACGTCTCCAACGTATCTATAATTTTTGATTGCTCCATGCTATATTATCTACTATTTTGGACTATATTGGGCTTTATTTTCCACTTTTATATTATTTTTGGGACTAACCTATTAACCGGAGGCCCAGCCCAGAATTGTTGTTTTTTGCCTATTTCAGTGTTTTGAAGAAACGGAATATCAAACGGAGTCCAAACGGAATGAAACCTTCAGGAACGTGATTTTCTCACCAAACGTGATCTAGGAGACTTGGACCCTACTCCAAGGAGTCAAAGAGGCGGTCACGAGGGTGGGGGGCGTGCCCCCCTAGGGCGCGCCCCCCTGCCTCGTGGGCCCCTCGATGCTCCACCGATGTACTCCTTCCTCCTATATATACCTACGTACCCCCAAACGAACAGATACGGAGCCAAAAACCTAATTCCACCGCCGCAACTTTCTGTATCCACGAGATCCCATCTTGGGGCCTATTCCGGAGCTCTGCCGGAAGAGGGCCGTCATCACGGAGGGCTTCTACATCATCATAGCCTCTCCGATGAAGTGTGAGTAGTTTACCTTAGACCTTCGGGTCCATAGTTAGTAGCTAGATGGCTTCTTCTCTCTTTTTGGATCTCAATACAAAGTTCTCCCCCTCTCTTGTGGAGATCTATTCGATGTAATCTTCTTTTTGCGGTGTGTTTGTTGAGACCGATGAATTGTGGGCTTATGATCTAGTCTATCTATGAATAATATTTGATTATTCTCTGAATTCTTTTATGTATGATTGGTTATCTTTGCAAGTCTCTTCGAATTATCAGTTTGGTTTGGCCAACTAGATTGGTAGTTCTTGCCATGGGAGAAGAGCTTAGCTTTGGGTTCGATCTTGCGGTGTCCTTTCCCAGTGACAGAAGGGGCAGCAAGGCACGTATTGCATCGTTGCCATCGAGGATAACAAGATGGGGTTTATTTCATATTGCATGAATTTATCTCTCTACATCATGTCATCTTGCTTAAGGCGTTACTCTGTTTTTAACTTAATACTCTAGATGCATGCTGGATAGCGGTCGATGAGTGGAGTAATAGTAGTAGATGCAGAATCGTTTCGGTCTACTTGTCACGGACGTGATGCCTATATACATGATCATGCCTAGATATTCTCATAACTATGCTCAATTCTGTCGATTGCTCGACAGTAATTTGTTCACCCACCGTAGAATACTTATTCTCTTGATAGAAGCCACTAGTGAAACCTATGGCCCCCGGGGTCTATTCTCATCATATCAACCTCCATCACTTTAATCTTGCTTTGCTTTTTTACTTTGCCTTTACTTTTTTACTTTGCATCTTTATACCAAAAATATTATATCTATCAGATCTCACTCTCGTAAGTGACCGTGAAGGGATTGACAACCCCTAATCGCGTTGGTTGCGAGTAGCTATCATTTTGTGCAGGTACGAAGGACTTGAGCGTGGCCTCCTACTGGATTGATACCTTGGTTCTCAAAAACTAAGGGAAATACTTACGCTACTCTGCTGCATCATCCCTTCCTCTTCGGGGAAAACCAACGCAAGCTCAAGACGTAGCAATCTACCACGAGATCAGAGAGGCTAAACCCTAGAAGCTAGCCTATGGTATGATTGTATGTTGTCCTATGGACTAAAACCCTCCGGTTTATATAGACACCAGAGGGGGCTAGGGTTACACAAGGTCAGTTACAAAGGAGGAGATATACACATCTGTATTCCCTAGCTTGCCTTCCACGCCAAGTAGAGTCCCATCCGGACACGGGACGAAGTCTTCAATCTTGTATATTCATAGTCCAACAGTCCGGCCAAAGGATATAATCTGGCTATCCGGATACCCCCTAATCCAGGACTCACTCAGTAGCCCCCGAACCAGGCTTCAATGACGATGAGTCCGGCACACAGTATTGTCCTCGGCATTGCAAGGCGGGTTCTTCTCCAAATTTCAAACGTTTGTTAAGCAGTGTCTAGCCCCATAAATGCTGGACCTCTTGGCTTCTGTGCCCAATAAGGGCTATCTTCCACGCGTCGAATGAATACGAGGCGCCAAGGCGTTTTTTCATTTGCCCCCCTAGCCAGATAAACAAATTGTCTATTAAAGGGATGGGGATTCTTAGATCCAATCCATATCATCCTCCCCCAGCAAGAATCCATCGGAACGCGCTTCGGAAAAATCCACTCCAACATGGCCGACCTTCGCAGCTCCTCCTCCCGCCCCCGTAGCCCTAAGCCCGATGATTGGGAGAGGTGTTCAGTCCCACACAGTCGATTAGTCAAACTGCAGACTAAGGGATTTCTCCCTCCAGCGTATATGGTTCCCGTCCGAGCCGGGCTCGCCACCTACAATGGCGGGGAGCAAGCGGAGAGCTTCCCCAGCCCCTCTACGGGGGAACGGGTATGCTTGTTCCTTATTTATTGAGGGGACTCGGATTTCCAATTCATCCGTTCCTCCGTGGGCTCCTGGAGTTTTACGGCCTCCAACTGCATAATTTCACCCCCTGCTTCCATATTACACATCGCCGGCTATGTTGCCCTCTGCGAGTTATTCCTGGGCTGCGAGGCTCATTTCGAGCTGTGGAAAAGGTTATTTTTCGTCGTCCCCCGCACACAGGAGGGGTCACTTTATCAAGTGGGCAGAGCCGAAATATGGCGCATCGCCGAAACCGGATACCTGTCCGGTACTCCGAAGAAGACATCCGAGGACTGGCCTTCGGAATGGTTTTATATGGAGGACGTCCCCCTTCCGGACCCTGTTCGACGGGGTCTACCTGAGTTCAATAATGCTCCTCTGAAGAAACACCGAAGCTGGCGCCCACGGAGCCCCCAGGAGGAAGATAATGGGGAAGTCCTTTACCTGATGAACCGGATTAAAGCGCTGGCTCAATCAGGATTGACAATAATCAAGGTTATGTCAATATGCATAATGCGGGGAGTACAGCCACTTCAATATCGAGGGCACCCCCTGTGGTGTTTTAACGGGGAAGATGATGCCACCCGTTGCGGGCGCAAGGGTCTGGACAACGCTTCTGCCTTAGCAAAAATCCTGTCCGAGCTGTTCAAGGGAGAGGAAGAGGAGTTCATCCGCATCAAACCACGGGATGGATTCTCCATGTACAACCCTCCAAGCTGGGTGAGTTATATCTCCTTACTCCCATTCTTCCCGCATTCTTTGTTGCAGGTACTCACCTTGCCATTTCACGGCAGGAACTACGAAAAGCCATAAGGGAGGTCAACAGCCCATCCCCACAATCAGAGGACCCCGACCGGGCCCTTAGTCCCGGACTCGAAGAAGATCCGGACATATTCGTGGAGCTGATAGACCGACAGTTCTATCAGTTGAGCTGTGATGACGCCATGGTGGCCATTACGGCCGACTATCCCGGACTACTCCCTGCGTCGCTTGTAAGAAAAACCAAAATCCCAACTCCGAAAACTAGGATCCCCTTTTAGATACTTCACCTACCATATACATATGGTGTTTTATAGGGAAGGCATTCGGGACGCCGTGCCAAACCCGTAGCAACTCGCCAACAAGAGGCGCCGAGGCCGAGTAGGCCAAAAAGGAAGGCGGTTAGGACAGAGACGCCGGCGCAGAGGTATGACAAAAACCCCGCTCCGTGGTTGTCGTATTTCTCAAAATGTAATGGCGTGCATGTTTCTTTAACATAAAAAACACTCGCCGGAATATGTCCGGTGAGTCTGCCGATCATGCTTCCACCAGTCGGGCTCCAGGACCGGACATAGAGGTGGAAGCCGACATGGGGCGGACGCCGGATACTCCCCCTACAGAGGATGCGGATAGACTATCCGCCACAAATTCAGAAGTGGAGAGCGCCATGAATCATAGGCGTCGTCGGGCCGTACTCCGTGACGCTTGCTTCTCACCAGAGGCATTTGATGCCTTCAATTCTGGAGACGCGTACCTCCGTCCTTCTCAAAGTGGTCTAGCTAAAGCCACGGACCAGTATGTAAAGGATGTACGGGTAAGCAAATCTGACGATTATATGTATCAGTAGCCCCTGAGACTTGAAACAGTTAGCATAACTGATTTAAGGATCATCGATTGTGCAGGTTCTTACAGAGAAGAATACTCGACTGTCACAGGAGCTGGATGAATGCAAGACCCAACTTCGGGCTGCCGTTGCCGCATTGAAGGAACCTAAAAAGTCCCCAGCTGGTAACATTTGTTTCAAAGAATGATAGGTACCACATAGCGTGCGACGTGGCTGCAGATCTAACAATAGATATTGCAGATGAATCTGGAGAGAATCCGGAGGACCAGCATGCCGTACGACAGCTAAAGGCTGGAGAACGTGTGCTGACTAAGGTCAGGCGGGAGAAAAACAATCTCCAAGACGCCAATACCAAGCTGAGCGTGGAACTGAAAGATGTTCGAGCCCAGTTTGCGGACTCCGAGAAGGAGAATAAGCGGCTTCGACGCGGCATTTTCAGTAAGTGCTTGAACGAACCCTTAAAAAGGGGGCAGCGGAGAAGCCGACTAACAGAGTTATGTCTACAGGTATGCTGACGGGTCGTCCCGCAGAGGAGATGCCCGGGTCTGCGGGTGATCTTCTATCCGAGCTCTCACAACTGCACGGACAAGTTTGGCAGGTGATGAAAGGTACTGGCCAATCCTTGTGGCCATCCGTCTCCCTGCCAGAAGGCATTGGAGAGCTTGCGGAGAAGCTCAAGGGAGCACGGCGGCGCTTCCGATTATGGAAGATATCGGTCTGCCGTCAAGGTGCCCGGGAAACCTGGGCCATGGTGAAGACGCGGTATACCAAAGCTGACCCAAACCACATGGCCGAGGTCGGACCTGTGGGGCCCGATGGGAAAGAGATCCCCGTTAGCTTAGTTTATGGGCAAGTAGAATTAGCCGCAAAGTATTCCCAACAGGATTGTAGGCTAGACAGCCTGTTGGATGGTATAGAAGAGGAATTTAGTCAGTCTACATGACTATGTAATTAAAGTGACATTTATAATGCCTTCTAGCCGGATTGTAAATCATTTGTCATGGCGGACCTTTTCGCTTCAACCTTGGGACCCGATAGTCCGGAGTGTTTCCCAATACCCGCTCAGTAATATAAGAACCGGGGTATGCGTGGAAACCAGGCGTAGGGGTCATTAGTGCTTGAACAGACAAGTACCCAACTAGTTATGTTATATTACATGGGTAGTAAGAAACATCTTCCAGGGAGAATAGTTCCGTTAGGGGTTCCTTTCCCTGGGTACGCATGCCCTAAGGTGCATGTCCGGACTGCGAGAGGAGACGCAGGAAAAAACATCTGGGGGCATATGTGGAAAATAAATAAAAATCATCTTTTGTTCACCGACCGAATATTCCCTTAAGAACGCTAGCTTTTGGCTTCACCCAGTCTGAGGTACACATCCGGCTGACCCGGCAGTAACAATCGCAGAGGTGCTCCCCTTATGCCCTAGCTGAATTAACGGGAACGTAGGGCATAAATACAAGAGCCAGGCAACCCAGCTTGGCCAAAACTTAAGTCATATCGATGCATATAATGGCGAAGAAAAGGTACATGCGGAAGAATAACACATGTGCGGGGGATAAAGCCCAGAAATATAATTAAGCTTATGTGTAAGAAGCCCCCGGGTATAATGAGCGCGGTTAGCGCGTCTATAGTGTGCAAGCGAGGCACAAGTTGGGCCTTGAAGGCCTTGAGAAAGAATAAAAGAAAGAAAGAGAAGAAAGACAAATAATGTATATGCAAAAAAATGAATGGAGGAAGGAGACGAACATAGAGTCCGGCGCTAGGCGTAGAATCTTCGGAGCCTCGTTGCGTTCCATGGGTTCGGCTCAAGTCGGTTATTCGATGCATCCTGCAGACGGTACGCTCCACCGGTCAGAACTTGGTCAATAATGAAGGGACCTCCCCATTTGGGCTCGAGCTTGGTCTTTTTCTTCTCCAGCAAGCGTAGAACTAACTCGCCAATGTTATAAGTTTTGGCCCGTACTTCTCTGCTTTGGTATCTGCGAGCCTGTTGCTGATAGAATGCGGAACGGGCTTTTGCCACGTCGCGCTCCTCCTCCAGGGTGTCCAGACTGTCCTACCGATTGAGCTCGGCTTCTCTTTCTTCGTACATGCGCACTCGAGGTGAGTCACGAATTATGTCGCAGGGCAGAACTGCCTCTGCGACGTGCACCATAAAGAAGGGTGTATATCCGGTAGTATGATTCGGCATGGTCTGCAGCCCTCAGAGTACGGAGTCGAGCTCCTCTACCCAGTGCGTGTTAGACTCCTTTAAGGACCACACTAATCTGGGTTTAATGCCGCTCATGATAAGACCATTTGCTCGCTCAACTTGGCCATTGGTTTGTGGGTGATAGACAGAAGCATAATCGAGCTTGATGCCCATGTTGCTGCACCAGAGTTTTACCTCGTCGGTCGTGAAGTTCGTGTCGTTGTCAGTGACGATGCTGTGGGGGACGCCATAACGGTGTACAACCCCGGATATGAAGTCTATCACCGGTCCGGATTCGGCTGTTTTAACAGGTTTGGCTTCTATCCATTTGATGAATTTATCCACCATGACCAGTAAGTATTTTTTCTTATGGGTTCCCCCTTTAAGGGGTCCAACCACGTCAAGCCCCCAGACCGCGAAGGGCCAAGTAATGGGGATTGTTTGGAGGGCGGTGGGTGGCATGTGGCTTTGGTTTGCAAAAAGCTGGCAACTGACGCAGCGTTGGACCAAGTCCTGTGCGTCTGCCCGGGCCGTCGGCCAATAAAAACCTATACGGAAGGCCTTGCTTACAAGGGCCCGGGCTGCGGCGTGGTGGCCGCCGAGTCCGGCATGAATTTCTGCCAAAAGCTTCCGCCCTTCCTCTTCGGAGATGCACCTTTGAAGGACTTCGGTAGTGCTTTTTTTATACAGCTCTCCTTCATGGACCCTGTAGCCTTTAGATCGCCGCACTATGCAGCGTGCCTCATTTTGGTCCTCGGGAAGTTCCTTCCTAGTTTGGTAGGCCAAGAATGGTTCTGTCCACGGGGCAATGATGGCCATTATGACATGGGCTGAAGGTGTTATTTCGATGGCAGAGCCTCTGATTATGTCAGAGTGCTCGGTATCAGGCATTTTGGCCGGGTCCGGACTATTGTTACCGGTGTCCCCTTCCCATACCACGGATGGCTTAAACAACCTCTCCAAAAATATGTTGGGGGGACCGCATCGCGTTTTGCGCCGATGCGGGCGAGGATATCCGCCGCCTGATTGTTTTCCCGAGCACATGGTGAAATTCGAGCCCCTCGAACCGAGCTGACATCTTTAGGACGGTGTTTCGATAGGCCGCCATCTTTGGATCCTTGGCATCGAAGTCTCCATTTATTTGGGATATTGCGAGGTTCGAATCCCCACGCACCTCCAGGCGTTGAATGCCCATGGAAACTGCCATCCGAAGACCATGTAGCAGGGCTTCGTATTCGGCTGCGTTGTTGGACTCTGTATACAGTATTTGCAGTACGTATTGAACTGTATCTCCGGTTGGGGACGTCAGGACGACGCCAGCCCCCAGACCAGCCAGCATTTTGGAGCCGTTGAAGTGCATGATCCAATTGGAGTATGCATCGTACTCTTTAGGGAGTTCAGCTTCCGTCCATTCGGTGACAAAGTCAGCCAATACTTGCGATTTAATGGCTCGCCGTGGTTTGTATGTTATGTCGAACGGGAGGAGCTCAATGGACCATTTGGCAATCCGGCCCATGGCGTCGCGGTTGTTTATAATATCATTAAGTGGCACTTCCGAGGCTACTGTAATCGAACACTCTTGAAAGTAGTGTCGCAGCTTCCGGGATGCCATGAATACTGCATAGGCTATCTTTTAATAATGTGGGTATCGTGATTTGCATGGAGTGAGGACAGTGGATACATAATATACCGGCTTTTGAAGAGGGAATTTATGTCCGTCCGCTTCTTGTTCGACGACGAGCACTACGCTTACAACCTTATGAATTGCCGCAGTGTATAACAACATTGGTTCGCCAATGCTTGGTGCGGCCAGGATTGGGTTGGTTGCCATTATGGCTTTTATTTCCTCCAATCCGGCTGTGGCAGCGTGCGTCCACTCGAAGTGTTCGGTGCGCACGAAGGAGGCGATAAAGGGGTAATGCCTTTTCTCCTAAGCGGGAGATAAAGCGGCTTAGAGCCTCCATACATCCAGTTAATTTCTAGATTTGTTTGAGGTCTGTTGGGGTAGCCAACTATGACAAAGCTCGGATTTTGGCCGGATTAGCTTCAATTCCTCTACTGGAGACAATGAAGCCCAGGAGCTTTCCGGCTGGTACACCGAAAACGCATTTTTCGGATTGAGCTTGATGTTGTATGTTTGGAGGTTGTCGAATGTGAGCCTCAAGTCATCTATTAGAGAGTTGACGTGTTTGCTTTTGACGACCACATCATCTACGTATGCCTCTACTGTTTTGCCGATCTGTTTCTCCAGACATGTCTGAATCATGCGTTGATATGTTGCGCCGGCATTTTTGAGCCCAAAAGGCATTGTGTTGAAACAGAAGGGGCCGTATGGTGTGATAAATGCCATTGCGGCTTGGTTGGACTCCGCCATCTTGATTTGGTGGTAGCCGGAGTATGCGTCGAGGAAACACAATGACTCGTGTCCTGCGGTAGCATCGATAATTTGATCAATGCGGGGGAGGGGGAAGGGATCCTTTGGGTAAGCCTTGTTGAGGTCCTTGAAATCGACACATAGGCGCCAGGATTTTTCCTTCTTTGGTACCATCACTAGGTTTGCTAGCCAGTCCGGGTGTTTTATTTCTCTAATGAATCTGGCCTCCAATAACTTGGCTAGTTCCCCTCCCATAGTCTGTCTCTTAGGTTCAGAGAAACGCTGAAGAGCCTACTTGACCAGCTTGAATCCCTTTAGGATATTGAGGCTGTGCTCGGCCAGCCTGCGTGGGATTCCTGGCATGTCTGAGGGGTGCCAGGCGAATATGTCCCAATTCTCGCGCAGGAACTCTCGTAGTGCGGCGTCCACGGCGGGGTTTAACTGTGCCCCGATGGAGGCTGTTTTTGTAGGGTCCGTTGGGTGGACTTGGAATTTGACTATTTCATCCGCTGGTTTAAAAGAGGTGGACTTGGATCTCTTGTCAAGTATCGCGTCGTCCCTGTCCACTGTGGAGCGTAGCGCAGTTAATTCCTCGGCCGAAAGGGCTTCGGATAATGCCTCGAGGGCCAATGCGGTTGTTTTGTTTTCGGCGCGGAGTGTTGTGTCCGGATCACTAGCGAGAGTGATGAGTTCGTTGGGCCCGGGCATTTTGAGCTTCATGTACCCATAATGGGGTATGGCTTGGAAGATCGTGAACACCTCCCGTCCTAAAAGGGCGTGGTATCCACTACTGAACGGGGCCACTAGGAATGTAATTTCTTCGGACCTATAGTTCTCCGGCGTGCCGAATACCACATCTAGTGTGATTTTCTCAGCACAGCGTGCTTCCCGACTGGGGATGATTCCTCTGAAGGTTGTTGTCGGTGTCAAAACTGGCGGATCCTGGGTAGGGGGTCCCGAACTGTGCGTCTAGGCCGGATGGTAACAGGAGGCAAGGGACACGAAGTTTTACCCAGGTTCGGGCCCTCTCGATGGAGGTAAAACCCTACGTCCTGCTTGATTAATATTGATGATATGGGTAGTACAAGAGTAGATCTACCACGAGATCAGAGAGGCTAAACCCTAGAAGCTAGCCTATGGTATGATTGTTGATGTGTGTTCTATGGACTAAAACCCTCCGGTTTATATAGGCACCGGATAGGGTTAGGGTTACATAGAGTCGGTTACAATGGTAGGAGATCTGAACATCCGTATCGCCAAGCTTGCCTTCCACGCCAAGGAAAGTCCCTTCCGGACATGGGACGAAGTCTTCAATCTTGTATCTTCATAGTCCTGGAGTCCGTCTGAAGGTATAGTCCGGCCATCCGGACACCCCCTAATCCAGGACTCCCTCAGTAGCCCCCGAACCAGGCTTCAATGGCGATGAGTCCGGCGCGCAGATTGTCTTCGGCATTGCAAGGCGGGTTCTCCTCCAAATTCCATGTACCTGTCGAATGAAGTCTGATTTCTTGTAGATGTTGCGCTCCTTGGCTTCTGCACCCAATAATGGTCGCTCCCCACGTGTCAAACGAATATGAAAGGTCTGAGTGTTTTTACATTCACACCCTTAGCCGCGTAAACAAGCTGACCTATTTAAGGAGACGAGGATTTAGATCCAAACCACACCTTCCCCCTTCGCGAGTGTTCATCAGAGCGCATTCGACAAAGATCCATTCCACCATGGCCAGCCGTCGCGACTCCTCCTCCCGCCCTTCCAGCCCTAAGCCTGGATATTGGGAAAGATGCTCCATCCCGCATAGCGAGTTGGTGACGCTCCAGACCAAGGGATTTCTCCCCCCGGCCTATATGATCCCAGTTCGAGTCGGTCTTGCTGTCTATAACGGCGGAGAGCAAGCGGAGAGCGCCCCTAATCCCTCCAAAGGAGAGCGGGTGTGCCTCGTCCCTTATTTAATAAGGGGGCTCGGATTTCCAATCCATCCATTTCTCCGGGGGCTGCTGGAGTTCTACGGCCTGCAGCTACATCATCTCACGCCTGCCTCAGTATTGCATATCGCGGGCTTTGTAGCCCTATGCGAGCTGTTCTTGGGTGTTGAAGCTCACTTCGGACTGTGGAGGGAGCTATTTTGCCTCGTGCCCCGTTCCAAGAAGGGGTCTATGTATTAAGTGGGCGGAGCCGAAGTATGGCGCATCGCCAGGACCGGCTATCTGTCCGGAATCCCAAAGAAGGCGTCCGAAGACTGGCCCTCGGAATGGTTTTACATAGAAGACGTCCCGCTGTCGGATCCTGTCCGGATCGGCCTCCCTGACTTCAACAATGCTCCCTTAAAGAAGCGCCTAAGCTGGCGCCCACGGAGCCCTCAGAGGGAAAGTGACAGGGACGTCGTTTACCTGATGGGCCGGATAAGATTGTTAGCTCATTCCGGACTAACCATGATCGGGGTCATGGCCGCATGCATCATGCGAGGGGTGCAGCCGTTACAGTATAGAGGCCACCCCATGTGGGATTTCAACAGGGAGGACGACACCACCCGCTACGGCCGTAAGGGGCCGGATTCGGCTGCGGCTCTAATAAAGACCTTGTCCGCTTTGTACAAGGGAGAAGAGGAGGATTTTCTCCGCGTTGACCCAAAGGGTGGATTCTCCATGTACAATCCTCCAAGCTGGGTGAGTGATCTCATCTTGCCCATCCGTTTTATATCCCCATTGTTAAATATTTAATCTTAGAGATTTCGACGCAGGAACTGTGCCAGGCTGTTAAAGAAATAAACAGCCCTCCTCCACAACCCGAGGACCCAGGACGGTCCCTCGACCCAGACTCGCAAGAGGATCCGGAGCTTTTAGTGGATCTGATTGATGGAGTGTTCCATCAATTGAGCAAGGACAATGCCCTGGTGGCCATTACGGTCGATTATCCAGGGCTAATCCCGGCCTCCCAGAAACGGGAGGCCGAACCTGCGGCGACAAGCCAACGAGGGGCCGCAGGGCCCCATGGGCAGAAAAGAGGTGCAGTCCGGACCGGGGCGTCAGCGCAAAGGTATGGCGCACCCCCTTATCCCAGGTGTCGTACCTTCAGGGCATATTAACACTTGTGCTCTCTTCAGGACAAAGAGACCTCGCCGAACTATATTTGGAGAGACCGCCAATCGCGCCTCCACCAGCCAGGCTCCAAAGCCTGGTCCGGAAGCGAGGCCGAACACAAGGCGCGCACCGGACGCTCCTCCGACGGAGGATGTGGAAAGGTTGTCTGCCACCAACTCTGAGGTGGAGAGTGCCATAAACCACAGGCGTCGCCGAACAATTCTTCGCGACGCTTGTTTCTCCCAAGAGGCGTTAGATGCTTTTAAGTCGGGAGATGCGTATCCCCGTGCCGCTCAAAATGGTCTAACCAGAGCCACGAAGCAATATGTAAAAGACATACGGGTAAGAAAATTTTGGTAATTATATATATACCAGTAGCCCCCGAGACTTGAAGCAGTTAAAATAACTGATTTAAGGATCATGTGTTATGCAGGTTCTTACAGAAAAGAATTCCCTGCTGTCCAAGGAGCTGGAAGAGTGCAAAGCCCAACTTGAGGCCGCACAGGCCGCGGCAGGGGAGCCTAAAGAGGCCCCCTCAGGTAATATACACTTAGAAAGATAAGTATTTTGCGAAGCACGGATTTGGTGCGAATTCTGACAAATGAAATTGCAGATGGCGCCGGATTGGATCCGGAAAGGCAACACCTCCTACGCCAGCTAAAGGCTGGTGAGAGGGTGCTGTTAAAGGTGATGGGGGAGAAGAACGGTCTCCGAGATGCCAACACCAAGCTGGGCGTCGAGCTGAAAGATGTTCGTGCCCAGCTGTCAGACTCCGTGAAGGAGAATCAGCGGCTTCGGCGCGGCATATTTAGTAAGTCCTTGAATGAACCTTTTGAAAGAAAGTTCGGCGGGGAAGTCGACTAACAGAGCAATGTCTGTAGGTGTGCTGACAGGTCGTCCTGCAGAGGAGATGCCCGGTTCTACGGGTGACCTTCTTCCCGAGCTCTCGCAACTAATCGATCGAGTTCGGCAGGCGATGCGAGGCGTCTCCCAGGCCCTGTGGCCATCCGTCTCCATGCCCTAAGGTCTTGGAGAGCTTGCAGAGAAGCTAAAAGGAGCATGGCGGCGCTTCCGATTGTGGAAGATATCAGCCTGCCGTCAAGCCGCTAGGGAGGCCTGGGCCATGGTGAAGACGCGGTACGCAAAGGCTGACCCCAACCACATGGCCGAGGTCGGTCCTATAGGGCCCGATGGGAAGGAGATCCCTGTAAGCTTAGTATACGGCCAAGTAGAGTTGGCCGCAAAGTATTCCCAGCAGGACTGTAAATTAGATAGCCTGTTAGATGGTATTGAAGAGGAATACGATCAGTCAAAATGACTATGTAATGTAATTGACATTTATGATGCCTTCTAGCCGGATTGTAGATCGTTTGTCATGGCCAACCTTTTCGCTTCAGCCTTGGGACCTGACGGTCCGGAGTGTGTCTGAATTCCCATGCGGATATATAAGAACCGGGGAATGCATGGAGACCAGGCGTAGTGGTCATTAGTGCGTGAACAGACAAGTGCCCGACTAGTTATGTTATATTACATGGTTAGTAAGAAACATCTTCCGGGGAGAATAGTTTCGTTAGGGGTTCCTTTCCCTGGGAGGCATGCCCTAAAGTGCATGTCCATGCTGCGAAAAGAAACGCAGGAAAAACATCTGGGGGCATATAGATAAAAATAAAAAAGATCATCTTGAGTTCATCGACCGAATATTCCCTTAAGAACGCTAGCTTTCGGCTTCACCCAGTCTGAGGTACACATCCGGCTGACCCGGCAGTAACAATCGCAGAGGTGCTCCCTTTACCACCTAGCCGAACAATCGGGAACGTAGGGGTAAGCACAGGAGCCAGGCAACCCAGCTTGGCCAAAACTCAAGTCATATCGATGCATATAATGGTGAAGAAAAGGTACATGCAGAAGTGTGACACATGTGTTGGGCATGAAGCCCGTATAAATAGGCTTCTGTTTAAAGAAGCCCCCAGGTTTAATGAGCGCGGATGGCGCGTCACTTTAGCCTTTAAGGGCTATAAGAGAGAGAGAAGAAGAAGAGAAATGCAAGACAGAAAATATATAAAAAATGGACAGAGGAAGGAGACGAACATAGAGTCCGGCGCTAGGCATAGAATCTTCGGAGACGGGCTGCGTTCCATGGGTTCAGCTCGAGTCGGTTATCCGATGCATCTCGCAGGCGGTACGCTCCACTAGTCAGGACTTGGTCAATTATGAAGGGACCTTCCCACTTGGGCTTGAGTTTGTCCTTTTTCTTGTCCGGTAGCCGTAGAACTAATTCGCCAACGTTGTAATTTTTGGCCCGTACTTCTCTGCTTTGGTATCTTCGAGCTTGCTATTGATAGAATGCGGAACGGGCTTTTGCCACGTCACGCTCTTCCTCCAATGCGTCTAAGCTGTCCTGCCGATCGAGCTCGGCTTCTCTTTCTTCGTACATGCGCACTCGAGGTGAGTCATGGATTATGTCACAGGGCAGAACTGCCTCTGCGCTGTACACCATAAATAATGGTGTGTATCCGGTGGTGCGATTCGGCGTGGTCCGCAGCCCCCAGAGTATGGAGTCGAGCTCCTCTACCCAGTGCGTGTTAGATTCCTTGAGGGACCGCACTAATCTGGGTTTAATGCCGCTCATGATAAGACCATTTGCACGTTCGACCTGGCCGTTAGTTTGTGGGTGATAGACGGAAGCATAGTCGAGCTTGATGCCCATGTTTTTGCACCAGAGTTTTACCTCCTCGGCCATGAAGTTCGTGCCGTTATCAGTGATGATGCTGTGGGGAACGCCGTAACGGTGTACGACCCCGGATATAAAGTTTATCACCGGTCCGGATTCGGCCGTCTTGACAGGCTTGGCTTCTATCCATTTGGTGAATTTATCCACCATGACCAGTAAGTATTTTTGCTTGTGGGTTCCGCCTTTAAGGGGTCCAACCATGTCAAGCCCCCAGACCACGAAGGGCCAAGTAATGGGGATAGTTCGGAGGGCGGTGGGTGGCATATGGCTTTGGTTTGCAAAGAGCTGGCAACCGGTGCATCATTGGACTAAGTCCTGAGCGTCTGCCCGGGCCGTCGGCCAATAAAAGCCTGTACGGAAGGCCTTGCTTACAAGGGACCGTGCTGCAGCGTGATGACCGCCCAGTCCGGCATGAATTTCAGCCAGGAGGTTCCGCCCCTCCTCTTCGGAGATGCACCTTTGAAGGACTCCGGTAGTGCTTTTCTTATAAAGCTCTCCCTCGTGGACTCTGTAGGCTTTGGATCACCGCACTATGCAGCGTGCCTCATTTTGGTCCTCGGGGAGTTCCTGTCTAGTGAGGTAGGCGAGAAATGGTTCTATCCACGGGGCGATGACGGCCATTATTACGTGGGCTGAAGGTGTTATTTCATTGGCAGAGCCTCCGATTGTGTCAGAATGTTCGGTGTCGGGCAGTGCGGTTGGGTCCGGGGTGTTATTGTTCGGCTCCCCTTCCCATACTACGGATGGCTTGAACAGCCTTTCCAAGAAGATGTTGGGGGGACTACATCGCGTTTTGCGCCGATGCGTGCCAGGACATCTGCCGCCTGATTATTTTCCCGGGCTATATGGTGAAATTCAAGCCCCTCGAACCGAGCTGACATTTTTAGGACGGCATTGCGGTAAGCTGCCATTTTTGGATCCTTGGCATCGAAGTCTCCATTTATTTGGGATATTGCGAGGTTCGAGTCCCCGCGCACCTCTAGGCGCTGAATGCCCATGTATACTGCCATCCGGAGACCATGTAAAAGGGCCTCATATTCGGCTGCATTGTTGGAATCCGTGTACATAATCTGGAGTACGTATTGAACTGTGTCTCCTGTGGGGGATGTCAAAATGACGCCAGCCCCCAGTCCGGCCAACATCTTGGAGCCGTCGAAATGCATGATCCAATTTGAATATGTGCCGTACTCTTTAGGGAGTTCGGCCTCCGTCCATTCTGCGACGAAGTCGGCCAAGACTTGCGACTTGATGGCTCACCGTGGTTTATAAGTTATGTCGAACAGGAGGAGCTCAATGGCCCATTTTGCAATCCGGCCCGTTGCGTCACGGTTGTTTATAATATCGTTAAGTGGTACTTCCGAGGCTACTGTTATTGAACACTCTTGAAAGTAGTTTCATAGCTTCCGGGATGCCATGAATACCGCGTACGCGATTTTTTGATAATGTGGGTACCGTGCTTTGCAAGGAGTGAGGACAGTGGACACATAATAGACCGGCTTTTGAAGGGGGAATCTGTGTCCGTCCGCTTCTCGTTCGACGACGAGCACTGCGCTTACAACCTGATGTGTTGCTGTAATGTATAATAGCATTGGTTCGCCAATATTTGGCGCGGCCAGGACTGGGTTTGTTGCGAGTATGGATTTTATCTCCTCGAGTCCGGCCGTGGCTGCATCCGTCCATTCGAAGT
Source organism: Triticum urartu (assembly GCF_056163025.1). Classification (NCBI taxonomy): domain Eukaryota; kingdom Viridiplantae; phylum Streptophyta; class Magnoliopsida; order Poales; family Poaceae; genus Triticum; species Triticum urartu. The sequence goes on along the minus strand of NC_141874.1, from coordinate 60,328,524 downwards.
GTTCGGTGCGCCGAAGGAGGCGGTAAAGGGGTAGGGCCTTTTCTCCCAAGCGGGAGATAAAGCGGCTTAGAGCCGCCACGCATCCGGTTAACTTTTGTATTTGTTTGAGGTCCTTTGGGATATCCAGTTGCGACAGGGCTCGGATCTTGGCTGGATTTGCTTCGATTCCTCTACCGGATACAATGAAGCCCAAGAGCTTTTCGGCTGGAACGCCGAAAACGCATTTTTCCGTGTTGAGCTTGATGTCGTATGTTCGGAGGTTATCAAATGTGAGCCTCAAGTCATCTACTAGAGATTCGACAAGTCTTGTTTTGACGACCACATCATCTACATATGCCTCCACTGTTTTGTCGATCTGGCTTGCCAGACATGTCTGAATCATGCGCTGATATGTTGCGCCGGCGTTTTTGAGCCCGAAGGGCATTGTGTTGAAGCAGAATGGGCCGTATGGTGTGATAAATGCCGTTGCGGATTGGTCTGATTCTGCCATCTTGATTTGATGGTAGCCGGAATATGCATCGAGGAAACACAACGAATCGTGTCCTACGGTAGCGTCGATAATTTGATCGATGCGGGGGAGGGGGAAGGGATCCTTTGGGCAAGCCTTGTTAAGGTCTTTAAAATCGACGCACAGGCGCCAGGATTTGTCCTTCTTTGGTACCATCACCAGGTTTGCAAGCCAGTCCGGATGTTTTATATCTCTGATGAATCCGGCCTCCAATAGCTTTGCTAGCTCCTCTCCCATAGCCTGTCTCTTAGGTTCGGAAAAACGCCGAAGAGCCTGTTTAACAGGTTTGAATCCTGTTTGGATATTTAAGTTGTGCTCGGCCAGCCTGCGTGGGATTCCTAGCATGTCTGAAGGGTGCCGGGCGAAAATGTCCCAGTTTTCTCGTAGGAACTCTCGCAGTGCGGCGTCTACATCGGGGTTTAACTGTGCCCCGATGGAAGCTGTTTTATTTGGGTCCGTTGGATGGACTTGGAATTTGACTATTTCGTCCGCCGGTTTAAAGGAGGTGGACTTGGATCTTTTGTCGAGTACCACATCGTCCCTATTCACCGTAGAGCGCAGCGCAGTCAGTTCCTCAGCTGCTAGGGCTTCGGATAGTGCCTCGAGGGCCAGTGCGGCTGTCTTGTTTTCGGCGCGGAGTGCTATGTCCGGATCACTAGCGAGAGTGATGATCCCGTTAGGCTCGGGCATTTTGAGCTTCATCTACCCGTAATGGGGTATTGCTTGGAAGATTGTAAACGCTTCCCGCCCTAGCAGAGCATGATAACCGCTGCTGAACAGAGCCACATGGAACGTGATCTCTTCGGACCTGTAATTATCCGGCATGCCGAACACCACATCTAGTGTGATTTTTCCTGTACAGCGCGCTTCCCGACTGGGGATTATTCATCTAAAGGTTGTGTTGCTTCGCTCAATGCGGTTCCAGTCTATTTCCATTTTTTGAAGGGTTTCCTCGTAAATGAGGTTCAATCCGCTGCCGCCGTCCATGAGTACCTTGGTAAGACGAAAGCCGTCCACTATTGGGCTGAGGACCAATGCGGCTGGTGCTCGGGCTGTTCGGAATCTAGGTTCATCACTGGCGTTAAAGGTAATAGCCGTGTCACTCCATGGGTTTATTGTTGCTACTTGGTAGACTTCGGCAAGGCTGCGGAGTGTCCTTTTTCGCATATTATTTGATGCAAAAGTCTCGAAGACTGTTAATACCGTATGGGTGTCTCTGGGGTGGCCTTCTGTGGCCTCCGGAATTAGGAGGTTTTCGCCAATTTTGGCCACCTGCCGGAGTATCCAACATGCTCTAAGGCTGTGAGTTGGTGTGGCGTCCTCTGTACTGTGAATTTTACAGGGTCCGTTAAGCGATCCTTCCAGTACGGTTCCGTGCCCTATAGAGGGTTTTTGCTTTTTGGTATTTGACCTGGGTGTCTGGTTATGCTGCACCCTTTTATTTCGGACTGGGTTTGTATTTAGGGTCGGATTGTCCCAAAATTTTATTTTGGTTTTCCAGGCTCTTTCCGTCGCATAATACTTTCGTACAATGGACGCCAAGTCAGCGAAGCGTGTGATATCACGGAGACTTATGGCGTTGAGTATTCCCTTGTCCGTGCAATTATTGCAGAAGATTAAGATAGCGTCTTCCTCGCGGCAGTCCCTTAGACTGTTCTTAACCAGGAGGAATCTAGCCCAGTAATGATGTACTATTTCGTCGGGCTCTTGCCTGATTTTGGATAGATCGCTTATGTTGGGGTGGGTGGGTGGAGTTAAATCCGAAGCCTCACCCCGTCTGAGGCTCAGAGGCCGAGGAATTTCTGAACTCGAAAATTTGGATCCCTGGGTGTTGTCCAATGAATCCAGCCCATCGCCTGACTCTAAGTTCAGGTCTTGAGTGATATCCTCCCCTCCGCGGGTATCCGGCTTGGAGGGATCTGGAATCCGAATGTAGCGAGTCCTTAAGATAGACGAAGGGTCGCCGCACTATCCCTCTACCACGGCAACGTGATGGGTAACTTGGGGAGAGTTAATCTCTCTCAGATCGGTTTTAGGCCCAATCTGGTCGTAATCCGTAGCGACTCCCAGGGCAGCGAAGCGATCCAAGAGCTCGTTTATGGAGGAAAGCTCCATTGGATCTAACTGCTCGACGAGTTCCAAACTGACATGAAGATTGTTTTCGATGGCTCGAGAGGTCATCGTCGGTGTAGAAGCCGAACAGGCGGTCATAAGAAAACCACCTAGCCGGAGGGTTTGGCCGACAGCCAAAGCTCCCTTAGCAACGGTGTCGTCTTTAAAGACGGGGCGAGGCATCCTTCCTGATGGCGACGACACAGAGGAACTCTCAATGAAAGCACCAATGTCGGTGTCAAAACCGGTGGATCTCGGGTAGGGGGTCCTGAACTGTGCGTCTAGGCCGGATGGTAACAGGAGGCAAGGGACACGAAGTTTTACCCAGGTTCGGGCCCTCTCGATGGAGGTAAAACCCTACGTCCTACTTGATTAATATTGATGATATGGGTAGTACAAGAGTAGATCTACCAAGAGATCGGAGAGGCTAAACCCTAGAAGCTAGCCTATGGTATGATTGTTGATGTGTGTTCTACGGACTAAAACCCTCCGGTTTATATAGGCACCGGATAGGGTTAGGGTTACATAGAGTCGGTTACAATGGTAGGAGATCTGAACATCCGTATCGCCAAGCTTGCCTTCCACGCCAAGGAAAGTCCCTTCCCGACACGGGACGAAGTCTTCAATCTTGTATCTTCATAGTCCTGGAGTCCGGCTGAAGGTATAGTCCGGCCATCCGGACACCCCCTAATCCAGGACTCCCTCAGTCGTGCTGCTTTGCTCAATGCAGTTCCAGTCTATTTCCATTTTTTGAAGAGTTTCCTCATAGATGAGGTTTAATCCACTGCCGCCGTCCATGAGTACTTTGGTGAGTCGAAAGCTGTCCACAATTGGACTGAGGACCAGTGCCGCTGGTGCTCGGGCTGTTCGGAATTTAGGTTCGTCACTGGCATTGAAGGTAATAGCCGTGTCAATCCATGGATTCATTGCTGCCACGTGGCAGATTTCGGCGAGGCTGCGGAGTGTTCGCTTGCGCCTATTATTTGATGCGAAGGTTTCAAAGACTGTTAATACCGTATTGTTATCCACGGAATGGTGCTCTGTGGCACTTGGGATGAGAAGATCCTCACCACTTTTGGCCACCTGCCGGAGTATCCAACATGCTCTAAGGCTATGTGTTGGTATGGTATCCGCTGTACTATGAATTTTGCAGGGTCCGTTAAGCCATCCCTCCAATACGGTTATATGCCCTGTAGAGGGTTTTTGTTTCTTTGTAACTAACTCGGGTGTCTTATGGTAGTGCACCCTTTTACTTCGGACTGGGTGTATATTCCAAGCCGGATAATCCCAAAATTTCGTTTCGGTTTTCCAGGCGTTTTCAATCGCACAGTACTTTCGTACTACGGACGCCAAGTCAGCGAAGGGTGATATGTCACGGCGACTTAAGGCGTTAAGGATTCCCTTGTTCGTGCACTTATTGCAGAAAAATGAGACTGCGTGTTCCTCGTGATAGTCCTTAACCTTGTTCATCACAAGGAGGAATCTGGCCCAATAATGATGTAATGTTTCATGGGGCTCTTGCCTGATGTGGGAAAGATCGTTTATGTCTGGGTGGGTGGGTGGATTTGAGTCCGAACCCCTACCCGATCTGAGACCCAGGGGCCGAGGAGTTTCCAATTTTGGAAGCTCAAATTCCGGAGTGTTGCCCGATAAGTCTGGCCCGCTGCCTGACTCTAAGTTTAGGGCTTGGGTGATGTCCTCCCGTAAACGGGTATCCGTCTCGGAGAGCTCAGGAATCCGGACATAGTTAGTCCTCAAGATAGAGGAAGAATCGCCGCATTGTTCCTCCACCACCGCAATATGATGGGTGACCGGTGGAGAATTAATCTCCCTTTGATTGGGTTTAAGCCCAATCCGATCATAGTCTGTAGCAACTCCTAGGGCGGCGATACGATCCAAGAGCTCGTTTAGGGAAGAGAGCTCCATTGGATCCATCTGCTCGGCGAATTCTGAGCCGACGTGGAGGTTGTTTTTGATGACCCGAGAGGTCATCGTCGGTGCAGCGGCCGAATGGGCGGTCATGATGAAACTGCCAAGATGGAGAGTTTGGCCGACAGTGAGGGCTCCCCCGGCGGTAATGTTGTTTTTAACAACGAGACGAGGCATCCTTCCTTACGGCGACGGCACAGTGGAACTCTCAATGAAAGCACCAATGTCGGTGTCAAAACCGGCGGATCTCGGGTAGGGGGTCCTGAACTGTGCGTCTAAGGCGGATGGTAACAGGAGGCAGGGGACACAATGTTTTACCCAGGTTCGGGCCCTCTTGATGGAGGTAAAACCCTACGTCCTGCTTGATTATTCTTGATAATATGAGTAGTACAAGAGTAGATCTACCACGAGATCAGAGAGGCTAAACCCTAGAAGCTAGCCTATGGTATGATTGTATGTTGTCCTACGGACTAAAACCCTTCGGTTTATATAGACACCGGAGGGGGCTAGGGTTACACAAGGTCGGTTACAAAGGAGGAGATATACATATCCGTATTGCCTAGCTTGCCTTCCACGCCAAGTAGAGTCCCATCCAAACACGGGACGAAGTCTTCAATCTTGTATCTTCATAGTCCAACAGTCTGGCCAAAGGATATAATTCGGTTGTCCGGATACCCCCTAATCCAGGACTCCCTCAGCAGGCCTGGCACTCAGCGGTGCTTCCAGGACGTAATTCTTCTGAGCAGCAATGAGGATAATCCTCAAGTTACGGACCCAGTCCGTGTAATTGCTACCATCATCTTTCAACTTTGCTTTCTCAAGGAACGCATTAAAATTCAATGGAACAACAGCACGGGCCATCTATCTACAATCAAACATAGATAAGCAAGATACTATCAGGTACTAAGTTCATGATAAATTTAAGTTCAATTAATCATATTACTTAAGAACTCCCACTTAGAAAGACATCCCTCTAATCTTCTAAGTGATCACGTGATCAAAATCAACTAAACCATAACCGACCATCACGTGAAATGGAGTAGTTTTCAATGGCGAACATCACTATGTTGATCATATCTACTATATGATTCATGCTCGACCTTTCGGTATCAGTGTTCCGAGGCCATATCTGCATATGCTAGGCTCGTCAAGTTTAACCTGAGTATTCTGCGTGTGCAAAACTGGCTTGCACCCATTGTAGATGGACGTAGAGATTATCACACCCGATCATCACGTAGTGTCTGGGCACGATGAACTTTGGCAACGGTGCATACTCAGGGAGACCACTTTTTATCTTGAAATTTAGTGAGAGATCATCTTATAATGCTACCATCAATCAAAGCAAGATAAGATGCATAAAAGATAAACATCACATGCAATCAATATAAGTGATATGATATGGCCATCATCATCTTGTGCTTGTGATCTCCATCTCCGAAGGACCGTCATGATCACCATCGTCACCGGCGTGACACCTTGATCTCCATCGTAGCATCGTTGTCGTCTCGCCAATCTTATGCTTCTACGACTATCGCTACCGCTTAGTGATAAAGTAAAGCATTACAGGGCGATTGCATTGCATACAATAAAGCGACAACCATATGGCTCCTGCCAGTTGTCGATAACTCGGTTACAAAACATGATCATCTCATACAATAAAATTTAGCATCATGTCCTGACCATATCACATCACAACATACCCTGCAAAAACAAGTTAGACGTCCTCTACTTTGTTGTTGCAAGTTTTACGTGGCTGCTATGGGCTTAGCAAGAACCGTTCTTACCTACGCATCAAAACCACAACGATAGTTTGTCAAGTTGGTGCTATTTTAACCTTCGCAAGGACCAGGCGTAGCCACACTCGGTTCAACTGAAGTTGGAGAAACTGATACCCGCCAGCCACCTGTGTGCAAAGCACGTCAGTAGAACCAGTCTCGCGTAAGCGTACTCGTAATGTCGGTCCGGGCCGCTTCATCCAACAATACCGCCGAACCAAAGTATGACATGCTGGTAAGCAGTATGACTTATATCGCCCACAACTCACTTGTGTTCTACTCGTGCATATGACATCTACGCATAAAACCTGGCTCTGATACCACTGTTGGGGAACGTACTAATTTCAAAAAAATTCCTACGCACACGCAAGATCATGGTGATGCATAGCAACAAGAGGGGAGAGTGTTGTCCATGTACCCTCGTAGACCGAAAGCGGAAGCGTTAGCACAACGCGGTTGATGTAGTCGTACGTCTTCACGATCCGACCGATCAAGTACCGACATACGGCACCTCCGAGTTCAGCACACGTTCAGCCCGATGACGTCCCTCGAACTCCGATCCAGCCGAGTGTTGAGGGAGAGTTTCGTCAGCACGACAGCATGGTGACAATGTTGATGTTCTACCGACGCAGGGCTTCCCCTAAGCACCACTACAGTAATATCGAGGTGGACTATGGTGGAGGGGGCACCGCACACGGCTAAAAGATCAAACGATCAATTGTTGTCTATGGGGTGCCCCCTGCCCCCGTATATAAAGGAGCAAAGGGGGTGCGGCCGGCCAGGGAGGAGGCGCGCCAGGAGGGAGTAGGACTCCCCCCTCTTTCCTAGTTGGATTAGGACTTGGGAGAAGGAAAGAGAGAGGGGGAGAAGGAAAGAGGGGGCCGGCCCCCCTTGGCCTAAACCAATTTGGTTTGGGCCTTGGGGAGCGCGCCCCACACTCCCCTTGCTGCCCTCCATTACCACTAAGGCCCATGTAGGCCCATTAAGTCCCCGGGGGGTTCCGGTAACCTCCCGGTACTCCGGTAAAATCCCGATTTCACCCGAAACAATTCCGATATCCAAACATAGGCTTCCAATATATCAATATTCATGTCTCGACCATTTCGAGACTCCTCGTCATGTCCGTGATCACATCCGGAACTCCGAACAACCTTCGATACATCAAAACTTATAGAATCGTAATATAACTGTCATCGAAACGTTAAGCGTGCGGACCCTACGGGTTCGAGAACTATGTAGACATGACCGAGACACGTCTCCGGTCAATAACCAATAGCGGAACCTGGATGCTCATATTGGCTCCCACATATTCTACGAAGATCTTTTATCGGTCAAACCGCATAACAACATACGTTGTTCCCTTTGTCATCTTTATGTTACTTGCCCGAGATTCGATCGTCGGTATCTCAATACCTAGTTCAATCTCGTTACCAGCAAGTCTCTTTACTCGTTCCTTAATACATCATCCCGCAACTAACTCATTAGTTGCAATGCTTGCAAGGCTTAAGTGATGTGCATTACCGAGAGGGCCCAGAGATACCTCTCCGACAATCGGAGTGACAAATCCTAATCTCGAAATACGCCAACCCAACAAGTACCTTTGGAGACACCTGTAGAGAACCTTTATAATCACCTAGTTACGTTGTGACGTTTGGTAGCACACAAAGTGTTCCTCCGGTAAATGGGAGTTGCATAATCTCATAGTCATAGGAACATGTATAAGTCATGAAGAAAGCAATAGCAACATACTAAACGATCGGGTGCTAAGCTAACGGAATGGGTCATGTCAATCACATCATTCTCCTAATGATGTGACCCCGTTAATCAAATGACAACTCATGTCAATGGTTAGGAAACATAACCATCTTTGATCAACGAGCTAGTCAAGTAGAGGCATACTAGTGACAACCTGTTTGTCTATGTATTCACACATGTATTATGTTTCCGGTTAATACAATTCTAGCATGAATAATAAACATTTATCATGATATAAGGAAATAAATAATAACTTTAGTATTGCCTCTAAGGCATATTTCCTTCAGTGTGAGTAGTTTACCTCAAACCTTCGGCCCCATAGTTATTAGCTAGATGGCTTCTTCTCTCTTTTTGGATCTCAATACAAAGTTCTCCCCCTCTCTTGTGGAGATCTATTCGATGTAATCTTCTTTTGCGGTGTGTTTGTTGAGACCGATGAATTGTGGGTTTATGATCAAGTTTATCTATGAACAATATTTGAATCTTCTCTGAATTCTTTTATGTATGATTGGTTATCTTTGCAAGTCTCTTCGAATTATCAGTTTGGTTTGGCCTACTAGATTGATCTTTCTTGCAATGGGAGAAGTGCTTAGCTTTGGGTTCAATCTTGCGGTGTCCTTTCCCAGTGACAATAGGGGCAGCAAGGCATGTATTATATTGTTTCCATCGAGGATAACAAGATGGGGTTTTTATCATATTGCATGAATTTATCCCTCTACATCATGTCATCTTGCTTAAGGCGTTACTCTGTTCTTATGAACTTAATACTCTAGATGCATGCTGGATAGCGGTCGATGTGTGGAGTAATAATAGTAGATGCAGGCAGGAGTCGGTCTACTTGTCTTGGACGTGATGCCTATATACATGATCATACCTAGATATTCTCATAACTATGCTCAATTCTGTCAATTGCTCAACAGTAATTTGTTCACCCACCATAAAATACCTATGCTCTTGAGAGAAGCCACTAGTGAAACCTATGGCCCCCGGGTCTATCTTCATCATATTAATCTTCCAACACTTAGTTATTTTCCTTTGATTTTATTTTACTTTGCATCTTTATCATAAAAATACAAAAAATATTATCTTATCATATCTATCATATCTCACTCTCGTAAGTGACCATGTAGGGATTGACAACCACTTATCGCGTTGGTTGCGAGGATTTATTTGTTTTGTGCAAGTGCGAGGGACTCGTGCGTAGCCTCCTACTGGATTGATACCTTGGTTCTCAAAAAATGAGGGAAATACTTACGCTACTTTGCTGCATCACCCTTTCCTCTTCAACGGAAAACCAACGTAGTGCTCAAGAGGTAGCAGTGATCCCGTGTTTGAGCTTAAACCATTGCCTGATACTCTTAAATATGCTTATCTTGAAGAAAATAAGATATATCCTGTTATTATTAGTGCTAACCTTTCAGAGAAGGAGGAAGAACGATTATTGAAAACTCTGAAGAAGCACTGTGTTGCTATTGGATATACTCTTGATGATCTTAAGGGCATTAGTCCCACTCTATGTCAACACAAAATAAATTTGGAAAAATATGCCAAACCAGTTATTGATCACCAATGATGACTAAATCCTAAGATGAAAGAAGTGGTAAGAAAAGAAATAATAAAGCTCCTTGAGGCAGGTATAATTTATCCCGTTGCTGATAGTCAGTGGGTAAGTCCTGTCCATTGTGTCCCTAAGAAGGGAGGTATTACTGTTGTTCCTAATGATAAAGATGAATTGATTCCGCAAAGAATTATTACAGGTTATATGATGGTAATTGATTTCCGCAAATTAAATAAGGCTACTAAAAAGATCATTACCCCTTACCTTCTATTGATCAAATGCTAGAAAGATTATCCAAACATACACATTTTTGCTTTCTAGATGGTTATTCCGGTTTCTCTCAAATACCTGTATCAGCTGAAGATCAATCTAAGACCACTTTTACTTGCCCTTTCGGTACTTTTGCTTATATATGTATGCCTTTTGGTTTATATAATGCACCTGCTACCTTTCAAAGATGCATGATGGCTATATTTTCTAATTTTTATGAAAAGATATGTGAGGTATTCATGGATGATTTCTTCCTTTATGGATCCTCTTTTGATGATTCCTTAAGCAACCTTGATCGAGTTTTGCAGAGATGTCAAGAAACTAACCTTGTCTTGAATTGGGAGAAATGCCACTTTATGGTTAATGAAGGTATTGTCTTGGGGCACAAAATTTCTGAAAGAGACATTGAAGTTGATAAAGCTAAAGTTGATGCTATTGAAAAAATGCCGTGTCCCAAGGACATCAAAGGTATAAGAAGTTTCCTTGGTCATGCCGGTTTTTATAGGAGGTTCATTAAGGACTTCTCAAAAAAATCTCGGCCTCTGACTAATTTATTACAAAAAGATATACCGTTCGTCTTTGATAATGATTGTGTAGAAGCATTTGAAATACTTAAGAAAGCATTAATCTCTGCACCTATTGTTCAGCCACCTGATTGGAATTTACCTTTTGAAATTATGTGTGATGCTAGTGATTATGCTGTAGGTGCTTTTCTAGGGCAAAGAGTTGATAAGAAATTAAATGTTATTCAATATGCTAGTAAAACTCTAGACAATGCTCAGAGAAATTATGCCACTACTGAAAAAGAATTTTTAGCAGTTGTATTTGCTTGTGATAAGTTCAGACCTTATATTGTTGATTCTAAAGTAACTATTCACATGGATCATGCTGCTATTAAATATCTTATGGAAAAGAAAGATGCTAACCTAGACTTATTAGATGGGTTCTCTTGCTACAAGAATTTGATTTGCATATTATTGATAGAAAGGGAGCTGAGAACCCCGTTGCAGACAACTTGTCTAGGTTAGAAAATGTTCTTGATGACCCACTACCTATTGATGATAGCTTTCTTGATGAACAATTAAATGTCATAAATGCTTCTCATACTGCTCCATGGTATGCCGATTATGCTAATTACACTGTTGCTAAATTTATACCACCTAGTTTCACATACCAGCAAAAGAAAAAGGTTTTCTATGATTTAAGAAATTACTTTTGGGATGATCCACATCTTTATAAAGAAGGAGTAGATGGTGTTATTAGACGTTGTGTACCTGAGCATGAACAGGAACAGATCCTACGCAACTATCACTCCGAAGCTTATGGAGGACACCACGCTGGAGATAGAACTACACATAAGGTATTGCAATCCGGTTTTTATTGGCCTACTCTCTTCAAGGATGCCCGTAAGTTTGTCTTATCTTGTGATGAATGTCAAAGAATTGGTAATATTAGTAGACACCAAGAAATGCCTATGAATTATTCACTTGTTATAGAACCATTTGATGTTTGGGGCTTTGATTATATGGGACCTTTTCCTGCCTCTAATGGATATACACATATTTTAGTTGTTGTTGATTACGTTACTAAGTGGGTAGAAGCTATTCCAACTAGTAATGCTGATCATAACACCTCTATTAAGATGCTTAAAGAAGTTATTTTTCCGAGGTTTGGAGTCCCTAGATATTTAATGACTGATGGTGGTTCACATTTTATTCATGGTGCTTTCCGTAAAATGCTTGCTAAGTATGATGTTAATCATAGAATTGCATCTCCTTATCACCCACAGTCTAGTGGTCAAGTAGAACTGAGTAATAGAGAACTAAAATTAATTTTGCAAAAGACTGTTGATAGATCTAGAAAGAATTGGTCCAAGAAACTTGATGATGCATTATGGGCCTATAGAACTGCATATACAAATCCTATGGGTATGTCTCCGTATAAAATGGTTTATGGAAAAGCATGTCACTTACCTCTCGAACTAGAACATAAGGCTTATTGGGCTATTAAAGAGCTCAATTATGATTTCAAACTTGCCGGTGAGAAAAGGTTATTTGACATTATCTCACTTGATGAATGGAGAACCCAAGCCTATGAGAATGCCAAATTGTTTAAAGAAAAAGTTAAAATATGGCATGACAAAAGAATACAAAAGCGTGAGTTTAATGTAGGTGATTATGTATTGCTATACAACTCTCGTTTAAGATTTTTTGCAGGAAAGCTTCTCTCTAAATGGGAAGGTCCTTACGTTATCGAGGAGGTCTATCGTTCCGGTGCCATAAAAATCAACAACTTCGAAGGCACAAATCCGAAGGTGGTGAACGGTCAAAGAATCAAACATTATATCTCACGTAATCCTATAAATGTTGGAACCAATGTTATTGAAACCGTAACCCTGGAGGAATACATAAGGGACACTTTCCGGGACGTTCAAGACTCCGAAAAGGAATGGGTATGTGGTACGGTAAGTAAACCGACTCCAAAACAGTTCTAATGGCAATTTTTCTCCGTTTGGGAATATTTAGAAAAATAAGAATCGGTCCGGGAAGGACACGAGGGCTCCACGAGGGTGGAGGGCGCACCCTACCCCCTGGGCGCCCCCTACCTCGTGGGCACCTCGTGTGCTCTCCAGACTCCGTTTTCTTACATGTTACGTATTTTGGTCAGTAAAAATTCATTATATAATCTCCCGAAGGTTTTGACTCCTGTATCACGCAAAAATCTCGTGTTCTTGTTTCGAGCTGTTTTCTGTCAGGGTTGTCAAGGCCAGGCATTATGTCGTCTCCCTCCTCAAACAATGGTGACAACGATGCTTGGCTAATGAAGATAGAGCTGAAGAGGGAAGAACCTATGGAGATCAACAAGGATGAAGGGATCAAGAAGACCACGGAGGACCAAGTTCCGGCAGCAGAAGACATCCTTCAACTTGATCACAATCTTCTTACCCCAACTGAGATTGGGGCTTTCAAGATGATTGAGTTATCCCGTATACAAAACAAGTATCTCACACGTGAAAATATTTTGTTGAAGGAGCATATCATCGCACTCAAGGGCATTATCCGCAAGTTGGAGGACCTCCTACGCTCGATGTGCGACTATCCATCATCAACAACTCCACCTTATTCACCAACAAAGAAGAACTGAGTATCAGTTATGGGCACTCCCCTTGGCAACTGCCAAGCTTGGGGGAGTGCCCCGGTATCGTATCACCATCACTTCTATTTTTACCATTTTTCTTAGTTCGATCCTTTTGGTAATATCTTGATCTAGTAGCATAAAGTTTTAGTATGATCTAGTTGTGAGTTTTGCTTTATGATCTTTCTATGTCATCGAGTCCGTGAGCTATATATAATAAAGATTAGTGTTGAGTCAAGGGCTTGATTATTTTTCCATGATCTTGAGTGAATAAAAGAAAACAGAAAAAAATAAAAAGAAACAAAGAGATCTTATGGATCTTATGAAGAGTAATGAGCTCACATAGAAAGAGTATGATGAATAAAAGTTGTTGAGAGTTGACAAACATAGTTTTGGTCATCGTTGCAATTAATAGGAAGTAATAAATAAAGAGAGGTCTTCACATATAAATACACTATCTTGGACATCTTTTATGATTGTGAGCACTCATTAAAATATGACATGCTAAAGAGTTGATGTTGGACAAGGAAGACAACGTAATGGGTTATGTTTTCTTACATCTGAGATAAATTATATTGTCATGGATCATCCAACATGATTGAGCTTGCCTTTCCCCCTCATGCTAGCCAAATTCTTCGCACCAAGTAGAGATACTACTTGTGCTTCCAAATACCCTTAAACTAGTTTTGCCATGAGAGTCCACCATACCTACCTATGGATTGAGTAAGATCCCTCGAGTAAGTTGTCATCGGTGCAAGCAATAAAAATTGCCCTCTAAATATGTATGACTTATTAGTGTGGGAGAAAATAAGCTTTATACGATCGTGTGATACGGAAGAAATAAAAGCGACGGACTGCGTAATAAAGGTCCATATCACAAGTGGCAATATAAAGTGGCGTTCTTTTGCATTAAGATTTTGTCCATCCAACCATAAAAGCGCATGACAACCTCTGCTTCCCTCTGCGAAGGGCCTATATTTTACTTTTATCTCCTACCTTACATAAGAGTCATGGTGATCTTCACCCTTCCTTTTTACATTTTATCTTTTGGCAAGCACAACATGTTGGAAAGATCCTGGTATATATGGCTAATTGGATGTGAGTTTCCATGCACTATTATTGTTGACATTACCCTTGAGGTAAAACGTTGGGAGGCAAAACTATAAGCCCCTATCTTTCTCTGTGTCCGATTAAAACTCCATACCCATAAGTATTGTGTGAGTGTTAGCAATTGTGGAAGACTATATGATAGTTGAGTATGTGGACTTGCTGAAAAGCTCTTATATTGACTCTTTCCTATGTTATGATAAATTGCAATTGCTCCAATGACTGAGATTATAGTTTGTTAGTTTTCAATGAAGTTTATGATTCATACTTGAAATTGTGATTGAATTGTTACTCTTGCATAAGAGATCATATGACAAGAATTATATAACTTGATGTAATAAGAATGATCATTATGCCCTCATGTCCGTATTTTATTTTATCAACACCTCTATCTCTAAACATGTGGACATATTTTTCGATTTCGGCTTTCGCTTGAGGACAAGCGAGGTCTAAGCTTGAGGGAGTTGATATGTCCATTTTTCATCATGCTTTTATATCGATATTTATTGCATTATGGGTTGTTATTACACATTATGTCACAATACTTATGTCTATTCTCTCTTATTTTACAAGGTTTACATAAAGAGGGAGAATGCCGACAGCTGGGATTCTGGGCTGGAAAAGGAGAAAATATTAGAGACCTATTCTGCATAGCTCCAAAAGTCCTAAAACTTCACGGAAGTCATTTTCAGAATATATAAAAAATATTGTGTGCAAGAAGTTCCGGAGGGGGCCACACCCTGCCCACGAGGGTGGGGGCGCGCCCTACCCCCTTAGGCGCACCCCCCTGCCTCGTGGGCCCCCTGGTGGCCCTTCGATGCCCATCTTCTGCTATATGGAGTCTTTCATTGAGGAAAAAATCATAAGCAAGCTTTCGAGACGAGACTCCGCCGCCACGAGGCGAAACCTTGGCAGAACCAATCTAGGGCTCTGGCGGAGCTGTTCTGCCGGAGAAACTTCCCTCCGGGATGGGGAAATCATCACCATCGTCATCACCAACGATCCTCTCATCGGGAGGGGGTCAATCTCCATCAACATCTTCACCAGCACCATCTCCTCTCAAACCCTAGTTCATCTCTTGTATCCAATTCTTGTCTCTAAGTCTGGGATTGGTACCTGTGGGTTGCTAGTAGTGTTAATTACTCCTTGTAGTTGATGCTAGTTGGTTTATTTGATGGAAGATCATATGTTTAGATCCTATATGCATATTAATACTCCTCTGATTATGAACATGAATATGCTTTGTGAGTAGTTACGTTTGTTCCTGAGGACATGGGAGAAGTCTTGCTATTAGTAGTCATGTGAATTTGGTATTCGTTCGACATTTTGATGAGATGTATGTTGTCTCTCCTCTAGTGGTGTTATGTGAACGTCAACTACATGACACTTCACCATTATTTGGGCCTAGAGGAAGGCATTGGGAAGTAATAAGTAGATGATGGGTTGCTAGAGTGACAGAAGCTTAAACCCTAGTTTATGCGTTGCTTCGTAAGGGGATGATTTGGATCCATATGTTTCATGCTATGGTTAGGTTTACCTTAATACTTTTGTTGTATTTGCGGATGCTTGCAATAGAGGTTAATCATAAGTGGGATGCTTGTCCAAGTAAGGACAACACCCAAGCACCGGTCCACCCACATATCAGATTATCAAAGTACCGAACGTGAATCATATGAACGTGATGAAAACTAGCTTGACGATATTCCCATGTGTCCTCGGGAGCGCTTTTCTCTATATAAAAATTTGTCCAAGCTTGTCCTTTGCTACAAAAAGGATTGGGACACCTTGCTGCACTTTATTTACTTTTGTTACTCGTTGCTCGTTACAAATTATCTTATCACAAACTATCTGTTACCTATAATTTCAGTGTTTGCAGAGAATACCTTGCTGAAAACCGCTTATCATTTCCTTCTGCTCCTCGTTGGGTTCGACACTCTTACTTATCGAAAGGACTACGATAGATCCCCTATACTTGTGGGTCATCAAGGCACACATCAGGTCTAGTACACAGCATTGCATACAAGATAGAGCCTATGGTTGAAGCATAGGGAACATCTTTCATTTTCTCTCTATCTTCTGCAGTGGTCGGGCATTGAGTCTTACTCAACTTCACACCTTGTAACACAGGCAAGAACCCTTTGTTTGCCTGATCCATTTTGAACTTCTTCAAAACTTTGTCAAGGTATGTGCTTTGTGAAAGTCCAATTAAGCGTCTTGATCTATCTCTATAGATCTTGGTGCCCAATATGTAAGCAGCTTCACCGAGGTCTTTCATTGAAAAACTCTTATTCAAATATCCTTTTATGCTATCCAAAAATTCTATATCATTTCCAATCAACAATATGTCATCCACATGTAATATTAGAAATGCTACGGAGCTCCCACTTACTTTCTTGTAAATACAGGCTTCTCCAAAAGTCTGTATAAAACCATATGCTTTGATCACACTATCAAAATGTTCATTCCAACTCTGAGAGGCTTGCACCAGTCCATAAATGGATCGCTGGAGCTTGCACACTTTTTTGGCACCCTTTGGATCAATAAAACCTTCAGGTTGCATCATATACAACTCTTCTTCCAAAAATCCATTCAATAATACAGTTTTTACATCCATTTGCCAAATTTCATAATCATAAAATGCAGCAATAGATCACATGATTCGGGCGGACTTAAGTATCGCTACAGGTGAGAAGGTCTCATCGTAGTCAACTCCTTGAACTTGTCGAAACCTTTCGCAACAAGCTGAGCTTTATAGACAGTAACATTACCATCGGCGTCAGTCTTCTTCTTAAAGATCCATTTATTCTCGATGGTTTGCCGATCATCGGGCAAGTCAACTAAAGTCCACACTTTGTTCTCATACATGGATCCCATCTCAGATTTCATGGCTTCTAGCCATTTTGCGGAATCTGGGCTCATCATCGCTTCCTCATAGTTCATAGGTTCGTCATGGTCTAGTAACATGACCTCCAGAACAGGATTACCGTACCACTCTGGTGCAGATCTTACTCTGGTTGTCCTACGAGGTTCGGTAGTAATTTGATCTGAAGTTTCATGATCATCATCATTAGCTTCCTCACTAATTGGTGTAGGTGTCACAGGAACCGGTTTCTGTGATGAACTACTTTCCAATAAGGGAGCAGGTACAGTTACATCATCAAGTTCTACTTTCCTCCCACTCACTTCTTTCGAGAGAAACTCCTTCTCTAGAAAGGATCCATTCTTAGCAAAAAAAAGTCTTACCTTCGGATCTATGATAGAAGGTGTACCCAAATGTTTCTTTTGGGTATCCTATGAAGACACATTTCTCCGTTTTGGATTTGAGCTTATTGGGTTGAAGCTTTTTCACATAAGCATCGCAGCCCCAAACTTTAAGAAATGACAACTTTGGTTTCTTGCCAAACCATAGTTCATAAGGAGTTGTCTCAACGGATTTAGATGGTGCCCTATTTAACGTGAATGCAGCCGTCTCTAAAGCATAACCCCAAAATGATAGCGGTAAATCAGTAAGAGACATCAAGATCGCACCATATCTAGTAAAGTATGATTACGACGTTCGGACACACCATTACGTTGTGGTGTTCCGGGTGGCGTGAGTTGCGAAACTATTCCGCATTGTTTCAAATGAAGACTAAACTCGTAACTCAAATATTATCCACGATCAGATCATAGAAACTTTATTTTCTTGTTACGATGATTTTCCACTTCACTCTGAAATTCTTTGAACTTTTCAAATGTTTCAGACTTATGTTTCATCAAGTAGATATACTCATATCTGCTCAAATCATCTGTGAAGGTGAGAAAATAACGATATCCGCCACGAGCCTCAACATTCATCGGACCACATACATCAGTATGTATGATTTCCAACAAATCTGTTGCTCGCTCCATTCTTCCGGAGAATGGTGTTTTAGTCATCTTGCCCATGAGGCATGGTTCGCAAGTACCAAGTGATTCATAATCAAGTGATTCCAAAAGTCCATCAGAATGGAGTTTCTTCATGCGCTTTACACCAATATGACCCAAACGGCAGTGCCATAGATAAGTTGCACTATCATTATCAACTCTGCATCTTTTAGCTTCAATACTATGAATATGTGTATCTTCAGTATCGAGATTCAAAAAGAATAGACCACTCTTTAAGGGTGCATGACCATAAAAGATATTACTCATATAAATAGAACAACCATTATTCTCTGATTTAAATGAATAACCGTCTAGCATTAAACAAGATCCAGATATAATGTTCATGCTCAACGCTGGCACCAAATAACAATTATTTAGGTCTAAAACTAATCCCGAAGGTAGATGTAGAGGTAGCGTGCCGACCGCGATCACATCGACTTTGGAACCATTTCCCATGCGCATCGTCACCTCGTCCTTTGCTAATCTTCGCTTAATCCGTAGTCCTTGATTCGAGTTGCAAATATTAGCAACAGAACCAGTATCAAATACCCAAGCACTACTGCGAGAATTAGTAAGGTACACAACAATAACATGTATATCACATATACTTGTGTTCACCTTGCCATCCTTCTTATCCGCCAAATACTTGGGGTAGTTCTGCTTCCAATGATCAGTCTGTTTGCAGTAGAAGCACACAGTCTCAGGCTTAGGTCCAGACTTGGGTTTCTTCTCCTGAACAGCAGCTTTTTTGTCGTTCTTCTTGAAGTTCCCCTTCTTCTTCCCTTTGCCCTCTTTCTTGAAACTGGTGGTCTTGTTGACCATCAACACTTGATGCTCCTTCTTGATTTCTACCTCCGCAGCCTTTAGTATTGTGAAGAGCTCGGGAATCGTCTTATCCATCGCTTGCATGTTATAGTTCATCACGAAGCTCTTGTAGCTTGGTGGCAGTGATTGAAGAATTCTGTCAATAACACTATCATCCGAAAGATTAACTCCCAGTTGAATCAAGTGATTGTTATACCCAGACATTCCGAGTATATGCTCACTGACAGAACTATTCTCCTCCATCTTGCAG
Source organism: Triticum urartu (assembly GCF_056163025.1). Lineage (NCBI taxonomy): Eukaryota > Viridiplantae > Streptophyta > Magnoliopsida > Poales > Poaceae > Triticum > Triticum urartu. The sequence continues at coordinate 60,309,394 of NC_141874.1, read as the reverse complement.
CTGTAGAACTTATTGGAGACTTCATATCTCTCAATTCGGGCATTTGCTTGAAATATTAACTTCAACTCCTGGAACATCTCATATGCTCCATGACGTTCAAAACGTCATTGAAGTCCCGGTTCTAAGCCGTAAAGCATGGCACATTGAACTATCGAGTAGTCATCAGCTTTGCTCTGCCAGACGTTCATAACATCTGGTGTTGCTCCTGCAGCAGGTTTGGCACCTAGCGGTGCTTCCAAGACGTAATTCTTCTGTGCAGCAATGAGGATAATCCTCAAGTTACGGACCCATTCCGTGTAATTGCTACCATCATCTTTCAACTTTGCTTTCTCAAGGAACGCATTAAAATTCAACGGAAGAACAGCATGGGTCATCTATCTACAATAACATAGACATGCAAAATACTATCAGGTACTAAGTTCATGATAAATTAAAGTTCAGTTAATCAAATTATTAAAGAACTCCCACTTAGATAGACATCCCTCTAATCATCTAAGTGATCACGTGATCCATATCAACTAAACCATGTCCGATCATCACGTGAGATGGAGTAGTTTTCAATGGTGAACATCATTGTGTTGATCATATCTTCTATATGATTCACGCTCGACCTTTCGGTCTCTAGTGTTCCGAGGCCATATCTGCATATGCTAGGCTCGTCAAGTTTAACCCGAGTATTCTGCACGTGCAAAACTGGCTTGCACCCGTTGTATGTGAACATAGAGCTTATCACACCCGATCATCATGTGGTGTCTCGGCACGACGAACTTTCGCAACGGTGCATACTCAGGGAGAACACTTGTACCTTGAAATTTAGTGAGAGATCATCTTATAATGCTACCGTCGATCTAAGCAAAATAAGATGCATAAAAGATAAACATCACATGCAATCAATATAAGTGATATGATATGGCCATCATCATCTTGTGCTTGTGATCTCCATCTCCGAAGCACCGTCATGATCACCATCGTCACCGGCGCGACACCTTGATCTCCATCGTAGCATCGTTGTCGTCTCGCCAAATATTTCTTCTACGACTATCGCTACCGCTTAGTGATAAAGTGAAGCCATTACAAGGCGATTGCATTGCATACAATAAAGCAACGACCATATGGCTCCTGCCAGTTGCTGATAACTCGGTTACAAAACATGATCATCTCATACAATAAAAATATAGCATCATGTCTTGACCATATCACATCACAACATGCCCTGCAAAAACAAGTTAGACGTCCTCTACTTTGTTGTTGCAAGTTTTACGTGGCTGCTACGGGCTGAGCAAGAACCGTTCTTACCTACGCATCAAAACCACAATGATAGTTTGTCAAGTTAGTGATGTTTTAACCTTCTCAAGGACCGGGCGTAGCCACACTCGATTCAACTAAAGTTGGAGAAACTGACACCCACCAGCCACCTGTGTGCAAAGCACGTCGGTAGAACCAGTCTCGCGTAAGCGTACGCGTAATGTCGGTCCGGGCCGCTTCATCCAATAGTACCGCTGAACCAAAGTGTGACATGCCGTTAAGCAGTATGACTTATATCGTCCACAACACACTTGTGTTCTACTCATGCAAATAACATCTACGCATAAACCAGGCTCGGATGCCACTGTTGGGGAACGTAGTAATTTCAAAAAAAAAATCCTACGCACACACAGGATCATTGTGATGCATAGCAACGAAAGGGGAGAGTGTGCCCACGTACCCTCATAGACCGAAAGCGGAAGCGTTAGCACAACACAGTTGATGTAGTCGTACGTCTTCACGATCCGACCGATCCAAGTACCGAACGCACGGCACCTCCGAGTTCAGCACACGTTCAGCTCGATGACGTCCCACGAACTCCGATCCAGCAGAGCTTCACGGGAGAGTTTCGTCAGCACGACGGTGTGGTGACGGTGATGATGATGCTACCGACGCAGGGCTTCGCCTAAGCACCGCTACGATATGATCAAGGTGGATTGTGGTGGAGGGGGCACCGCACATGGCTGGGAGAGATCAACAGATAAACTTGTGTGTCTAGAGGTACCCCCCTGCCCCCGTATAAAAAGGAGCAAGGGGGGAGGCCGGCCGGCCCCTGTAGGCGCGCCAGGAGGGGGATTCCTCCTCCTAGTAGGAGTAGGACTCCCCTCTTTCCTACTCCTACTAGGAGGGGGAAAGGAAGGGGGAGAGGGAGAAGGAAAGGGGGCCCCCCTCTCCTAGTCCAATTCGGACCAGAGGGGGAGGGGCGTGCGGCCTGCCCTAGGCCAGCCCTCTCTCTCTCTCTCTCTCCACTAAGGCCCATAAGGCCCACTATTTCTCCCGGGGGGTTCCGGTAATCCTCCGGCACTCCGGTTTTCTCCGAAATCATTCGGAACACTTACGGTGTCCGAATATAGTTGTTCAATATATCGATCTTTACGTCTCGACCAATTCGAGACTCCTCGTCATGTCTGTGATCATGTTTGGGACTCCGAATCACCTTCGGTACATCAAAACACAAAACTCATAATACCGATCGTCACAGAACTTTAAGCGTGCGGACCCTACAGGTTCGAGAACTATGTAGACATGACCGAGACACGTCTCCAGTCAATAACCAATAGCGGAACCTGGATGCTTATATTGGCTCCCACATATTATACGAAGATCTTTATCGGTTAAACCGCATAACAACATACGTTGTTCCCTTTGTCATCGGTATGTTACTTGCCCGAGATTCGATCGTCGGTATCTCAATACCTAGTTCAATCTCGTTACCGGCAAGTCTCTTTACTCGTTCTGTAATACATCATCTCGCAACTAACTCATTAGTTACAATGCTTGCAAAGCTTATAGTGATATGCATTACCGAGTGGGCCCAGAGATACCTCTCCGACAATCGGAGTGACAAATCCTAATCTTGATCTATGCCAACTCAACAAGTACCATCGGAGACACCTGTAGAGCACCTTCGTAATCACCCAGTTACGTTGTGACGTTTGGTAGCACACAGAGTGTTCCTCTGGTAATCGGGAGTTGCATAACCTCATAGTCATAGGAACACGTATGAGTTATGAAGAAAGCAATAGCAGTAAACTAAACGATCAAGTGCTAAGCTAACGGAATGGGTCAAGTCAATCACATCATTCTCCTAATAATGTGATCCCGTTAATCAAATGACAACTCATGTCTATGGTTAGGAAACTTAACCATCTTTGATTAATCAGCTAGTCAAATAGAGGCATACTAGTGACACTCTGTTTGTCTATGTATTCACACATGTACTAAGTTTCCGGTTAATATAATTTTAGCATGAATAATAAACATTTATCATGATATGAGGAAATAATAACTTTATTATTGTCTCTGGGGCATATTTCCTTCAGTTCTAGGGGAGACCACGGAAGACGATGGTGTCGAAAGTCTGCGGGCGAAGCAGCATGGAGTAGCCGTGGATCCGAGTTGTCGTCACGACGGGCATCGAGCGGCTGGCGGTGGCGCCCATTGACGAAACGTCCAAGCCTCTCGATCGAGTTGGAGGCGTCGTTGTGTATCCACTACGACAGCTTCACCGTCAGGTGCACTATGACTTCGAAGCAGCATCGAGACTTGTCTAGATCCAAGGAGCTTGCGGCCTTGGATGTCATGGCCGGATACCGAGCAGGAAAATCGGTTACCAGGCGGTAACTACAAATCCCAATGAATGCCCCATGAGAAATTACCTTACTGAGCAAAAATCTTAAAAAATATACTTTTAGTGGCTTTGGAAAACAACTGTCTCGATTCAAAATTCAGTAAAAAAATTGTCTGGTTACCGCCCTGTATTTTTAGGTTACAGCGTTAACCTCAAGTCATGGTGCATGGTACATGGTCAGATCAGGGGATGCGAGATGCTGCAGTGAAGAAAACACATACATATTTCTTCATGAATTCGTTGCCACTGTACGATCCGAACGAACTTAGCAGAACCCGATTATCATAGGTGTATGGCACTCCTGCAAATCCAAAGTCAACCTGCTCGCACAGTATAAGAGCATGCTGAAATGCTGCCATCAATGACAAGCGGCGAGGGGTAAGTGACGTATGCTTGAAATCACCTATTACAAGCTACAATCAATCTGACTCCGCCTTCAAACCTTGTAGAGTAGACCACATAAAATGACGATTTTCAACTATTGCTCGGATGGCTGGTGTGACAAGTGGCCAGGTCTTGTGAAGTTTCGTTTGGATAAGTCAATTTTCTAGCCATTAGATCAAGTCTTTAAAATCAAATGTGTGCCCTTCTTCTCCCTTTGGCTTTCTTCCTCCTTTCGACCGTTTCTTCTCCCACGAAATAGACTTACCCAAATTTCAAATTCAATTAACTTACATAAAACTATTGTGGAAAAAAATGACTGACTGAAATATAAGTTTGAGTCAACTTACACCTAGCCGGTCCCTAATCATTAACCAGGGAAACTACGTCTATCTACCTCGTTCTATGCGGGATGATAATGCATGGTGTTGTTTTCAGCTAGGTGTTGCCATCTCGCACAGCGTTTGCACAGGAAGAGGAGGGGTGTTGTACTCCGCGGACAGTATCTTCTCGGCGACGACCCGGTTCGCGGCCTTGGTGTAGTGCACCCCGTCCCAGCTGACGCGCCTGCGTCCCTCCACTTCTGAGCGTCTCTCCGAGAATGATGTGGCATACCCGGTTTTCATGGCCAAGGTGCCAAAGGGCAAGGGCTTTGTCGATAGCATCATCGGGCGTATGATCGTCCTGCGGTTTGATGACATCTTCGCTATGTTTAATCTTTATCCGCTGCACTACATCTTCATTCGGCTATTTTCGCTCAGTATGGAGATATGAATCATTAGAGACAAGACCCCGGACATCGTGATAATCAACCCCTTCTACATGCATGCCAAGATCTTAAGCAGCGCTGGAGACCGGCAAGTCGCGAGTTCATACCTCGAAGGCGTCATTCTGGCGAACCCAGATAAGGATAACTTCCTCGTGCCTTACTTTTCTGAGTAAGTCATCCCCTCACCGCCCCGTAACATATGATTTCTTAGATTTTGATCGTTCTTTTTTTTCTAACATTTCGTGTTTTGTGCAGTGACGCACATTGCACACTCATCCTCTTCAGCCCGAAATATTCCATGGCCACATATTTCGACTCAGATCGTCAGTCAAAAAAGACTACACAAATATCAAGAAAGTTCTTGATGATGCTCTCCCCGCCTACGCCAAATCTGGAGGCACCTTCAGGAGGCCAATTTGTAGGTACGGCAAGCACGTGTTCACCCACGTAACGACGTTCCCCTGCGTCAAGCAGCCGCTTGACAGTTAGAAGGATATCTACTACGCCCTCCATCACATGCAGGTGATCGTACGGGACCATAATCACCTTATGCTACCAAATAATCTCAAAGAATGGGCCGCACGCTTGTCGGCAATCCAGGATGAGGACATCAGACAAGAATTCTTCCGCATCCAGTCGGAGTTTGCGGAAATCATCTATCAAGATGTTCTTCGTATCTCGGGGCAGTTCTACCTCAAATATCAACCGTCCAACAGTGAAATAGAAACAACGCTACAAATGCAGGCTGACAACGACCGCACATTCATGACCATCACGAAAGACGGCGGCTTCATCCACGCTCCGGTCCCTGAGTCGAGTCGAAAGTATTGATGCTATGTAGTTCTGAAATATCGATTAGCTCATGTTGTAATTAAACTTTAATGAACTTGTATGTCTCTTTAGTTTGGACAGTCGTTCAACTTGTATGTAATCGATGCTATTTATTAGTAGGACCATGAATCGTGCTATTAATGTGTTGCTTTTCTCTTTCTATCCTTTTGTTGCATACTTATATATTGCTTATATATTATCTTTGAATTGCTACTAATATTTTATTTGTCTAGTGCATAGAGATGTCGTCGTATGTCGTGTACAAGGGTGAGGTTCCCGGAGTCTACGACGACTGGGAGGAGTGTCGGAGACAGGTTCACCATTTCAGCGATAACAGTTACAAAGGGTACACCACTAGGGCGGAGGCGGAAGCTAGATACGCGCGCTATCTAGCGGGAGAGAGGAGGGAGCGGAGGAGGAATCGGATGAAGATCAGTTTCATCGCGATGATGCTCATCGTGACCGCAACCATCTTCTATGTGATGGTAGTTTAGATATCGACTTGTAATGTGAAGACAAACTCGCTATTCGCGGTCTCGAGACTTGTAATGCTCTAACTTTGTTCGGTATTTTGAATTCGGAGACTAATATGATGAATTGTATTCGGAGACTAATCTTCTATTGTATTTGATAAATCTGTTGTTTATATGTTGTGCTGTATATATTCTGTGTTGTAATGTATTTTGTAGCCTGTGCAAATATCAAAAAAGCAAAAAAATAATAATTCCTAATATTCATAGTAGTGGCGCACCATATTGCACTTTAGTGGCGCGCCATATTGCACTTCAGTGGCGCACAGAAATAAACACACCAGTGGCGCATTATCTAAAAGTGTGCCATTAGTTACCCAGAGCACAAGGTACACGTGGCCCTTTGGAGTAACAGCAGTGGCGCACTTCTGGGCCTAGTAATGGCGCACTTTAACTGCGCCATTAGTGTCTGGGATAGTAATGATGCACCAGGTGGTGCGCCACTGTTATGTAGATTAACAGTGGTGCACTAGGCGTGCGCCATTACTATTTATTAGTAGTGGCGTGATAATAGTGACGCACCTATAGTGTGTCATTAATAGCCAAAATAGGTGCATCACTGACAACCTTTTTTCTAGTAGTGTCATTGCAAGCGTGAGGCAGGAATGGACTAAGGGCCGTGAATGTGGAGGCGACGATCTTAGTAGTGGGAGTCATGGTGATCGTGGGTGGAGCTTGTGTGGCTCGGGTGTTGGCTGGTTCCCATGGTCGCGCGGGTGAAGTGGTGGCCATTTGTACGGCGGTCGGTGACGGTAGTGCGGTAGGTGTTTTGGGCGCTTTTTCTAGTACGTCTTGGAGGTGCATAGGGCTTGCCGGGATGGAAACTCTTGAAGGTGTTTTTGCGGTTCTTCTGTGCCTTCGATGTTGTTCCTTCTTGAAGGCACTCATCTCTTGGCGGTGACTCGTTTATGGTTGAGGCCCCGACGACTTCAAGCGATGCTCTTTTTTCCTAGTTTTAGTTTGCTTGAAGTGGCTTGTGGTTGTGTGGTTGTTCAAGCACCCTTGTATCTTGTCTTTAGTGTGCGTATTGTGTTGCCGAGTTGTATGATGATCGTTGCTTTATCTATAAGGCGCGAGCCTTTTTTTGGTAAAGGTGATGGCAAGTGTGCAACACACCTCCACGTTGTTCGCGTGGCTCGATTGGATCAAGTTTACCAGCGGTGAGTACATGCTTGTCGGGTCTCTCTCCGGCAGAGTCACTCCACATTTGTTCGCATGCAGCTTAAGCTTGTTAATTAAGGTAGCTGGTCAGAGATTAGGGTTCTCGAAGCAGCTCGCATGTCCACTCCACCGCCCTCGCCCTGAGGCTAATGACGCTCGTCATGTCATCCTCGCCGGCCGTGCCGTGCCGTGTCTCGTAGGGAGCAGCGCGGTGCTGACGAGTGCCTAGCTAGTAGCATCTTCTCGGTCCCCGCCTCTCCGGCAGCCGGCTGCTGAAGCTTCGGGTTGACATTTTGTGTGGGGGGACGCATGTGCTGTGTGTGCCCTGAGCTGCATGCATGCTGCCATGCTCGTTCAAGGCGAGCTGCTAGCTTGACTGTTCACTCTGCAGTGTGAATTGTACTGTATACTGTAGTGATTACAGATTCGCGATATAAACCCTGCACGACAGGGAACACGCTAGCTGCCAGTTTAATCCGTCCAATGCACTTTTGGTCTGTCAAGACTGGACGTACGTGGCTTCGAAATTCTGGGAAACGGGGTACTACTGGCTTTGACAAAATGCATCACATACGATAAAGATACACGGTGCAGTGACCGTTGCTGCACGCCAACGGGGGACGCAGTTACGGGATATAGCACGCTGCGGTCAGCACCAAAGTTATTAGTAGATGAGCGTAAGTAGCCACGAGCATGGGACACCAGCAGCCACCTACCGACATTAGTATACCTAGCGAGCAGGGCGCCTATGTGCATGTGCATCGCTCGGCCCGGCCGTGATCCCCTTTTTCAGTTAAAATAACCGAATGCTTTGAACGTAGCAGCATCAACTGTCATACCATGTCACTGTTATACTAGTGCTGTTCTCAATAAGCTATGTATAGCCCATGCTGGATTGGATATATATACCACGCACGTCACGCCCAGGACGCCGACGCGCTGTCGGCGAACGCTGGATGGCCGGCGGCTCGCGGTCACTGGCTTAGTTAATTGCTCCATGCGGCGTCAGCCCGTGCCGACGAGGACGACGCACGCTGTACCACGTCAAGCTAGGGCCCGCGCGTGCACATGGAATTGGACGGTGCACGCGACGACGATCTCGACACGACGAGGCCGGCGCGCATGTACGCGGTACCTAGCTAGCTAGTGGTAAGGATCGACGCAACGTGTGCACCGGCCGGCCAGAGCCGTGCATGCATCCCGAGATGACCGATCACGCCGATCGCCGGCAGTGGCTCCACAGGTCGCTGCCCGGCCGGTAGCCACCACGCGCGCGCAGATCAAAATCAAATCCAGGCTCGGTCCATAGTTGACCGCGGGGCCGGCCAGCCTCGGCGAGCCGCACCGTACGGAGGAGCTCGATCTCGCCCTAGTCCGGTGGCAAGCTAGCTACGTTTCCCAGGTCAGCCCTCCCCGTGCCATGGCTCGCAGGGAAGGAGCAGCTAGCGCGGTGTTGACGAAATAGACGAGGAACCCGTCGTTGTAGGAGCGACGACGACGACGTCGGTCCCGCGGAAGTTGGCCGGCTGTCGCGGCCGTGCATATGGACGCGCCACCGAGGCGATTTGGACATGCCGAGGACGAAACGGGAGCATCGTCGTCCGGCCGGGCCACCGGGCGGACGGAGCCTTTCACGTCGACAAGGAGGCCGGACAGCCGTCGCCTCGCTACCGGCCAGGCCTCGCCGTCGACGAGAGCGATGCACGCGCGCGCTAAGTCCAAACGAAAGAAACGGACCATCTCCCGTTTTGGTTGGTCGCCTCGTCTCCATCGCTTCAACTTGATCGACTGAGCTAACATCTACTACTACTTCTACTAGCTGGTGTTGGTCGCAAAGTAGGACAAACTCAACTCACGTAGACAGCAAGGGGAACACCACCCAACAAGACAGCAGCGAAATGAGAATCCAATGAATATACAAAGGGATACGGCGATCACAGGTGACACCACAGAATCAGTTGGGAAAATATCTCCAAAACGTTTGGGCCATGCATACGTGTAGTATACGTAGCAGGTCGATCTATAAACATAGTAGTTGGACCAACCGCGTGCTTGCACGTGTTTACAAAATCCTTCATTATACAAACCGAAAAACACTATGATAACCGTGCCTCAATCAAGAAAAGAACACTGTATATATATGTTCGATTGATGATCTACAATACCAAAACGTGCAGATACTAAATCGACGACGATATTACGTACTGAGGAAATCTCTGATTGTGGATTCCTACGTATTTATTAGAACATACGCCTAACTGAGAGGCGATGACTACGCAGCCGATGGCGCAGGGAAGGACTTGACGGCGACGACCTCGGCGAGGGCAGCACGCAGCGGGTCGGTGGCCTCGTCGGCTGCAGGCTTGTAGTTGAGGCTCTCATCGTCGTAGATGGCCCACCATTTCTTGACCAGCATCTTGATGTCCTCCCTGTCCATGTTGGCCTCCTCGCCGGTGTACCTCCACGGCTTCGAACCCTGCATGCCATGGAAGCATCGATCAGCATCGAGCGAGATGAGAATCATAATATCGTGTTATATGACAAAGATGTGAAGCAACGACGTACCGCGGCGCAGTAGTGGACGACCTTGACCTTGTGGAGCTGGACGTTCTCGGGGTGCCTCCAGAGCATGGCGAGCACGAGGTTGTAGACGGGCGGGATGGGCGTGTACACGTCCCGGAAGAACATGTTCAGAAAGTCCTGCTCGGCGAACGGGGTGGGGTCGGTGACTACGAGCTTCTGAAGCAGGGCCTCGGCGGTGGCCATGCTGGGCTCGTGCACGAACATGCCGGCGTTGAAGTAGAGCGGCGGCGGGGGCACGCCGAGCTCACGCTCCGGCCACACCACCCTGTCCGGGCACTGCTGGCAGTAGCCGATCTCGTACTGCCGCGTGTGGCTCCACGTCTTCTCGCAGAAGCAGTCCTTGACGGCGTAGAAGCGGCCCATCTCGAGGTCGAAGAGGTGGTCGATGTTGTCGTACACCTGGATGTCGGCGTCCAGGTACACCATCCGCTCGTACTCCACGAACTGCATAGTACATACACCACAGACCTCATCGTCGTCAGCATCAAGCCAAGGATGAAAATGAAGAGACGATGGATCAAGCTAGCAATAAGTAGGTGATGTACGTACCTCCCAGATGCGGAGCTTGGAGTAGTTGATGACGTAGTATGCCATGGCGAACTGCGTCTGGCTCTCCGGCGGGTACACGGGCACGATCTCGCGGACGACGCAGCCCTGGGCGAGCAGCTTCTGGCGGTGGTCCTCGGGGACGTCGGGGAGCACGGCCACCACGAGCGGGTAGGCCGACTTGACGGCGCGGAGGCCCTTGGCCAGCCCCACCACGCCCTTCCAGTAGTCGCCGGAGCCGGCGAGGAAGGTCACGTACGCCGCCTTCTTGGGCTCGTCCTCCGCGATCCGCTTGAGCATGGGCGCCATTGCTCGCTCGGTCTCTCTTGTCTTGCTTCAAATCAAAGGATGGATGGGATGTGTTTGATGTGTGTTGTGGACTTGTGCGTGCTTGTTCGATGGATGCTTGGTGGTGGAGCTGGCCGGTGTTTATATAGGCAATGGGGGCGTGGGTGGGTCGAGGCGTCGAGCAGATCAGGCCACGAAATGGGAAGCGTAAAAAAAGGGAGCCTGGATATTGGAATGTCTGAGAAGGACTTTCCTAGCTATGTCTTCTTTACCGCCCCTTCATTTCGTTTTTACTCTTGGGTGGATACTTTTCTAAGATCCCCCTATCTCTTATCTGAGATAATGTAAGCATGTTGTATGGTAACTGACGATCTTAATTAGAGACGGTAAGAAGTGATTTGGGCGTGATATTAAATCACCGTCCATTTTTTTTACCATGGTCTATGATTTGTCAACGGATGGTGGCATATTCTATTTTGACTTTGGTATATGCTAGCACTGTATTAAATGCCATGTACCACTAGACGGGAAACAGATAATCAAGCGGTTTATACTAGTATATATCCAATCCGGATCACGTTCACCGACCCATTCCAAAATTCCATTCCAATTGGAGCGGGAGGTATGTCGTCGGTTTTAGGAAGGGTGAAATTTCCTGGCGAAGTGCAGTCCAACCGACCTCGCGATGGAGACGCGCGCGTCCGGTGAAATGTACCCCGTATTTCTTCCCACGCCTTCATGCGCTGTCAAATCAACCGGCATCCATCGCAATAAAATGTCTCCGGCTCTCCGCGACAGCCGGGCGATGGACGTAACCTTGGCCGGTCGAGCTAGCCTTCAGGCATGGTCCATGCACAGGAAACCATGTGGATGGAGCCATCGACGGACGGCGAGACAATTTAATCAGCACATGGCGCGGTCAAATGAGCCAATGACATGGTGTGTTATAAGTTCACAAAGGATAATGTAACCATGATCAGAGGAACTCGTACACTATTATCCAGGGTAAAGTAGTGCAGTATGGTGGTACTGGTGCGTACGTGTAACGATGTAGGGTGAGGGTACGTGGGCTGGGCATGCCCCGCCTGCCTTCGTGGAAGAAGAATCGGACCAGATCCCAGCTAACTCCTTTGGACGCACTCAACTGGCAGCTAGTACTCCCTCCGGTCGAAATTGCTTGCCTCAAAAATAGATGTATCTAAAACTAAAATACGTCTAAATACATTTATTTTTGTGACAAGTAATTTCGAACGGAGGGAGTAGTACGTAACGTACTGGTCAGCTCATGGCCGGTGCGGCAGTTGGCGTCGGCACTGTTCCCTGGATAACGTACGTGGTGTGTGCGACCGGTTAATTAATTACTAGCAAGTGCAACCACACCGCGAAGAGGCCGACGCGGCAGCAAGCAAAGAGACGTGTTTGTTTTCTCCCGTCGACGCCACGTCGCCCTCCGTCGAGTTGCGATCGGCCGAGCGGTTTTTTCGTCGTCATCAGTGAATGAAAGAGAGGAAAAATGGCGGGTGTCCGGCGAGCGAGATTTGGACGGCGAAAGCGCAGTCCACCACGTGTTTGGCACTTGGAAACGAAGATGGTTTAGCAGTAGCAGGTAGGCAGGCTGGGCTGAGCTCGTCTGGTTTGTTCGTTGATTCCTTTGCAGGGGCAGCTGACAGCTCTCTCGTCGCCGGTCGCCTATGGGTATAGATAGATCTTGGGCGTGGCCGGCGCGGCCCTTGCGCGTGTGCCGCCCTATCCATGGAGGTAGAGGTTTTTTTTTTTTGGAGAATCATGGAGGTGGAGGTGGTATTCATACTGATCGGCCATTTGGAGACGAGCCAGACCGCGCGCGTACCCCCCGCAGCAGCATGCTGTGGTTCAATTCGCGCGTCCAGTACCGGCCCGGCCCAGCCCATCTTTCCTCCCCCTGAGGACTGACAGGCCTGGCCCGTCTACACAGACATACAGGCCCGCTGCTCACATTCTGAATTTCTGATGCTTATACAGAAACTTGCAACGACGGTCGAGAGTGCACAGAGTATACTGAATGATAACCCAGGAAGGCCAGATTTTCCAGCTCCACATATCCCAACTTTGCGTTGGTGAAGCGTGAGCGAGAGAAACCTCGGGGAGCTCCTCCACAGACAGCAGCCATCTGCGATTGACCTGGGAAGAAAGCTGTCATGTGACCCGTAACAAAGCTAATGGGGAAAACAGGAGGTACTTGAAATTACAGATACCCCTAAACATCGGTCTGATAAGCCCAGCAACAACAGCTTCTGAAACGCAGCAGCATATTCTTGGGTCTGGTGCGCCGCGAAATGTCTCTCGACTCCTAAATCCTGCAACGATGTCATTTTCTCTTAATTTTTAGTCGTTTCTACGTGCCATGCAAAAAATATATTCATTGCAGTATTACACTATTTTAGTGTGTGTACCTTTGGGGAGAATGGCTTGATGGCTGCCTGCACCAGTTTCTGCGGCAGAAATTACTCTTCTGTAGTCAGGTGGCTCAGCCCGATGCTTGATTTTGCTGGCTGGAGACTTCATCAAATTGGCTTGAAGAAGCTTTCGCCAGCTGACTAGCAGGGGCAGGAGAAGCCGTGGCCACCCTGTATTCAATGTCAATACTCCTGCTAATTTTGGAAGCTAGGCTAGACCCTGTTGGTGTTCTTGAAGCATCGCATGTAGCAGTAGGGCTTGAGAAATTAACATGCTGCATTTGATGCGCTAGGACTGCATACTGGCTCTTCTTCTGTTCTAGGACTAGTTGATAGACCTTTCAGATCAACACATATTCTGCACTTCGGATATCCCGCTGGGCGCTGGCTTGTCAAGGTCCTGGGCTCCTGCCAGGCATCAAAGCCGCAATCGATGTCGGCATCGATAACTGATCCAGATAATTCTGTGCTTCTACTGAATGAAGTCCATCTTCTTCTGCTGCATAGAAATAGATTGGCAAAGACTACATCGTACTGTCTCCACTGCTAGACTGCAGCTGGTTCTCCCTCTAGAGCTGCAACAAGAGCATTCAGCAGATAAATGGTTTGGCGAGCATTGGCAACTGACAGCAGATAAATGAAGATCATAAAAGCATGAAAAGCATTTGCGATCCACTGAATGGTGAATCATAATCTTGATCCATCTTCTTATACATTGCGAAATAGCATTCACCTCCCGTGCTGCACCGACCATTCTAATTCTTGTCTAAAACATTGGAGCCAAGAGTATAAGTAATAGTTAAGTTCTTTGAGAGAACTAACAAATAATACAGGCCTGAATGAAGTACCTTAATTGCACTTGTGAGCACTCCATTTTTTCCACAGGTATCCAGCCATATATGTTCCTTCTGACCACTCTTGCAGTTGTGAAGGTTCGTCCATGTCTGAGAGCTGCTTCTGCAGTTGTGAGCAATAACTTGTCATGTGATATTGATGTCTTGGACGGCTGATCTCTGTAAGCTCAACAGCACATTGTCCATGGGCAGCCAGTCCAGGGTAGCGACATTTACAGCATCTGCAAAGTTGAAGCCACAGATGAACCCAGAATGGTAAGCTCATGGTAATGTCCGAACAAACTCGCCTGAATTCTGAACAACACAGTAAACAGGAACTCCTTATGATTTTAGAACAGAAGGGGACAAACTGTGTGACCCGTACAGAGAAACTCAGAATGAAAATGGATGAAAGTGCAAATATATTTGCATAATGAAGGGCGATAATGATTCCTCATGTTGAGGATTATGCTGCATGTTTGCGGAAATTAGCAATAAGACAGCTCTAATAGGAAATCTGACAACTAATCTAACTATAAATCCTGAAAAATTATGATAAAAAAGCAGTCAAAGATACATGAGCATTGGAAAATTGACAAAAAAAATATTAAGGAACATGAAACAACACAATAGAAATTAAGATTCAGGGAGAAAACCCTGACTGATTTGATTCATTTGTATGTTTATGAGATGATGCTGTACAACAGACAACATCATTTGGCTGTCAACACTACCACAAAACCCTCCTTGTCAGCAGCTACTACAGGTCTATTCCAGTATCAAAACTGAGAAGAAAAAAGAGAGGCAAAATCCTCAACCTCCGCCGGGGACAAAATTTGATTTTGAATTCTACATTGTTCAATACAGGAGACAAAGACAACGAGGCTGCTCACGTATGCTGCAGTGACAGCAGCAGAATGCACTCCAGGTTGTGCATCCAGCATCGGCCCAGCCTCCCTGACAGACAGGCCTGGCCTGTCTAGACATACACGCCTGCCGCTCACATTCAGAAACTTGCACCGACAGCCGAGAGTTACTGAATAATAAAGCAACAACGCCAGATTTTCCAGCTCTATGTTGCTTCTCTCGCATCATCCCAACTTTGCAATTGTAAACGTGAGCAAGAGAAACCGCAGGAAGCTCCTCCACAGACCACAGCCACCTGTGATTGATCTGGGACATGTGACCCCCAATAAAGCAAATGGGGTCAAAAGACTGACAATAGGAGAGGGATTTAGAATTACAAATAGCCTAAACAATGGTCCGAGAAGTCCAGCATCAACAACTTGTGAGATGTAGCAGCATATTTTTGTTTGATCTGGTGTGCCGTGGAATGTCACTCGACCTCTAAACTGAAAACATATCACTTTCTCTTAATTTTAACACTTTTACAGGCCATGGAAAATACTCACTACACCATTCAGTGTGTGTACCTTTTGGGAAGATAGCTTGATGACTGCACCAATTTTCACCACATATTACTCTTCCATAGTCAAGTGGCTCGGCCTGATGCTTGATTTTGCTAGCTGGAGGCTTCATCAGATTGGCTTGAAGAAGGTTCAGCTAGTTGCCTAACCTGGGCACGCAAAGCCTTGGCCCCACTATGTTCAGCCAACACCAAACAGTTTCTTAGTATCCGAGAAGGACATGGAAACTCAGATGAATGGCTCAAGGGTTGTGTGCACCGGGAATTCGCACTAGCTGCGTCACTTGTCCCCAGGGACTCGCAGTCCAAGACCATCTTGTCCTTGCTAAGTTTTTTCCTAGAGCACTGCATGTAGAGCTCAATAAATTAACATGCTGCATCTGATGTGCTAGAACTGCATCCTAGCTCTTCTTTTATTCTAGGACTACTTGATGGACCTTCTACATTCAGATCAACACATTTATTCGACACTTCAGATATCCCCCCGGGCACTGGCTTGTCAAGGTCCTCGCAGATATCAAGGCTGCAAACGATGTTGACATCAGTAACTGATCCAGATAATTCTCTGCCTTTACTGAAGTCCATATTCTTC
This sequence comes from Triticum urartu, assembly GCF_056163025.1. Classification (NCBI taxonomy): domain Eukaryota; kingdom Viridiplantae; phylum Streptophyta; class Magnoliopsida; order Poales; family Poaceae; genus Triticum; species Triticum urartu. The sequence goes on along the minus strand of NC_141874.1, from coordinate 60,293,364 downwards.
TGATGCATACAAATAGATTGCCACCTTAATTGCACTTGTGAGCATTCCATTTTTTCCACAGGTACCCAACTATATATATTCCTTCTGCCCACTCTTGCAGTTGTGAAGGTTCATCCAGATCTGTCTGTGAGCTGCTTGTGAAGTTGCAGGTGATAACTTGTCATGTGATATTATGTCTTGCGCCGCTGATCTCTGATCTCTAGCATTGTCCGACATTTACAGCCTCTGCAAAGCTGAAGTCACAGTTGAACCCAGAATGGCAAGCTCGTGATAATGTCAGAACGAACTAGCCTGGATTCTCAACAACGTGATAAAAAGAAATTCCTTCTCATTTTAGAACAGAAGGAGATAACTGTGTAACATGTACAGATAAATTCAGAATGAAAAAGAAGGTGCAAATATATTTGCATAATGCAGGAGGAGAATGATTCTGACAATTATGCTGCATGTTTGCAGAGATTAGCAATAAGACAGCTCTACCAAAATAGTTTATCCGACTAATGATCCATAAATCCTAAAAAAATGATTAAAAAGCAGGCAAAGATACATGATCATTGGAAAATCAACAAAAAAATATTAAGGATGACACACATAGTAGATATTTAAGATTGATGAGGAAAACCCTGACTGATTTGATTCATTTGTATGTTTATGGGATGATACTGTACAACAGATACAACATCGATTGGCTTGTCAACCCTACCACAAAACTCTCCGTGTCAGCAGCTACTGCAGGTCTATTCCAGTATCAAAACTGAGAAATAAAAAAGAAAAGGAGGCAAAATCCTCAATCTCCACAGGGGGACAAAATCTGATTTTGAATTCTACATTGTTTCAGTGCCGAAGACGAAGACAAGCACAGCTTGAGAAACCTTCAAACATCTGGCATCATCTGGTTCCAGGATCTCAACAGTTTTGAAAGCTCCGCAACATGAGAGGCCAGAAGGCTTGCACCTTTGTCACCTAAGTGATGCTTAGCTCCTCTTGCCTTTTGACTCAACCCCAACTGTCTGTCCTGGGTTCCTCGAGAAAGCGCCATATGATCATGATGTGGCCTGCAGGTGCTGGTGTCTGGACAGCAGCACTCTTTCCACTCAGAAATATGCTAGCCCATCGTGTACAAAAACTCATCGACTGACACTAGGGTTCCGCATGATTCATTTTATTTCTTGCAGCCCATCAGCAGCAGAGGAAAGTACACAACTACGCATCATTTGCTCACTCGGTAGCTGAAGGATCTGTATCACGACCACCATCAGCAACGAGCACTCAGCAAGTTCCTCCTGAATCGGCTCCAGTTGGACAGCTCTCCAACGTCGTTTGCACATGAAAAACAAATGGCCCCATCTTCGAAAAACATGTTGCATACCACACATCTAATGTGATGCAATAGGCGACTGCTATGACAAAATGACCACAGGAATGATAGACTTTCGACCGGCAAATCTAGTTTCCAATCCTCTTCCCAGGCCCTTCCTCTAGTACTGCCACCGTGTTATATGTACCACGGTAAGCAACTCTGCTGAATGCCCCAAAGGTACCAACCTGTCATCGGAGGATATAAGACTATTTTCTCAAGACACTTCATTGCCACACTCTTCACTCTTGAAGTATTCACTATTCAGACCCAGGAGCCCTTAGGGATATAGATGAAATCATTGCAACTGCCTACAGAACTGAATATAGCCTGTTCACGTGCAGAGAAGTTTGTATCATGGAAAGTCAGAAACAAGCTCTTGTTCCTGCCCTGCAATCATAGCCTGCATTCAGAACAAAAGGATATGGAAGGAAAAACAGGCGACTGGACTAAGAACATGGAAATGCAAGATGTTAGTTCATTTTGGTACAGGCGGCAAAAATAGGGACAAATCAACAGCAGTCACATGCAATGCAGAAGTACTGTCTATGCAGTTGGCATCGTGATGTTAAGTGCAGCTTCAAGTAGCTAAACTACAATGATCATGAAACACTGGAGTGTGGATTCAAACTATAGCATAGGAGTTATATATAGCACATATGTGATGCACCTGATCCATGTTTTAAAGCTTCAGACTTATATTCTTCTAAACCTAGCTGCTAATAACATATGTGATGCACCTGATGTTGCAACTTCCACAACAGAAAATCTAGGTATTGATAGAAGTAGTTTGTTTTGTTATATAGCGATGAGGTATTTAGATCAGAGTTACAACTTGATGGTTTTATGGTGGAAAAGTTCTCTTTCGCTGTATACAATTGAAGTCGAATGAAAAGCAGTGCCAGAAGTCATATGCACCTCAGGATTATATTGTATGCTGAAGGCAGCAGCCTTGCAGACTTTCTCATAAGAAAGTTCAGAACTCAGGACCAACATTAAACTTGTTGTAGAAGCATTGGAGACCACACCTGTGATTTTTAGAGAAGTGTTATACAGTGTATTAAACAAATATGCATGTACGAGAGATCCGAAAAAATTAGGCATGAACCAACTTAAATCAAACAAGAAGTTATAAAGTCATCACTACCTTACATTGCTTTTGGCAATGTTTATCAGGTGTATGTCTTCAGCTAGAATCTGAAAAGATCCTTAGCTATTATAACAAGGATTATATTGGCTCTCCAGCTCTAAAAAAATCTTAGACTGTCCACTTGTTCAACAGGATTGCCTTTGCTTCACAATTACTCCCTCCGTTCCAAATTAAGTGTTGTGATTATAGTTCAAATTTGTACTAAAACCACAACACTTATTTTGAAACGGAGGGAGTAAATGTCTGTTGTGTACTCCACCGTTTTGAACTAAAACCACGACGAGTAATTTGGAACGGAGGGAGTACATCTCAAAGGCTAGCACAATGCCCATAAATCAGAAGGTCAAAAGGAGGATTACCTTGTCCATTGCTACTTTCATGTGTCTGCCATGGTCTGGACGTCTGGTCCAGCTATGCATAAAGGGAGGAGGGCATCCATGTTGTATGTAACTGCAAAGTGATGCTCTTAGAATCAACTACTGACGCTCTTAAGGTAGGTGCGCGGAGGTGGCAGAGACAGGACAGCTTCGAGTGGCTAAACCTCTCCAAGAACTTGGCTGCTACTTGTTCTCAAATTTCAGCACACTTATCAACCTTTCAGAAACTTCTCTGTCGAGAATGATACCATTTTCCATCATATATTCCCATACCTCATAAGCTAGTGTAGATCTTCCCTCGTCCAGGAGGCCGTTGATCAAATACTTGAATGTCAAACTATCTGGTTCTACTCCCTTTGTCCTCATATCCTTGAAGAGATCAAGAGCTTCCATTGCTCTTGAATTTTTTCCAAGCCAATATATGAGTGTATTATAAGTAACAGTGTCAGGTAAGATTTCCTTCTGAATCATATGCAAGAATATTTTCTGAGCACGTTTGAGATCACCAACCTTGCACAGGTTATGAAGCATAATATTGTACAGATTAACATTAGGGTCAATCTGAGCCTTCAGCATCTGCTCAAAAAGTTCTTCAGCTAGATTATAGTATCCTATACTGAAAAGACCATTGATCAGAGTCCCATATGTCACAGCGTCAGCTTGCATTCCCTTATAATCCATTTCCTTGAACAGGTCCAGTGCAGATTTTACCTTTTTGGCCTTGCAAAATGCATCAATCAATATGTTACAGGATACAATATCACAGAACCCACCAACTTCCATATGATCAGAAACAAAAGCAAATGCCTTGTCCAGTTGATGAGTTTTGCAGAGCCCTTTCAACAACTGATTATAGCTGTATCGGTCAGGATTTACACCGCTTGTTTCCATCTTTGTTATCAATTTTTCAGCTTTCTCTATCATACCTATAGTGCAGTAATGATTCAAGAGGATATTATATGTAACAACATCTGGCTCACATCCGTTTGCCCGCATGAATGATATGATGGTATAGGCTTTATCAATGCTCCCAGCTCTCCAGAAGCCACTTATTAGGGTGTTGTATATTGAGACACTCAGTTCTATGTTCAGACTTAACATCCTTGATGCCAGTTCAAAAGCCTCTTCAACCTTGCTATTCTTGCACAGCCCAAAGATCAGTGCACCACAGGCAACAACATCTGGTTTAAGGCCCATCTTCACCATTTCTTCCCAAAGTCCAACTGCTTCTGAGAGCCTCTTATTGTTACATAAGCAGCCAACAACTGTTGTATAAGTCACAACATCTGGGCTGGTTCCTTTCCCCCGCATCTTCTCTACCATCTGCAGTGCATCATGTAATCTGTTCTGTTTACACAAATAATCAATGTATATATTACAAGCCCAAATATCTGGAGAACAGCCAAATCTATCCATATCAGCCAGAAGCTCCTCTACAAGCTCAATCCTATTTGATTGACACAATGCAGAGATCCACCTTGAGTAAGTGAATGGAGTCAGACAAAAACCTTTCGAGAGCGCCATGCCATAATACTTCTCCACCAAATCAAAGCAACAGTTCTTAATTAGAACACCTATGTACCTATTGTAATCGATACCAAACTCACGGCAACCTGACATGACCATCTCATCAAATGTCTCTATGACCGAATCAAACTTGCCAGCTCGGACATAGCCGGACAAAAGGATCCGATATAACGATCGATGAAGTGCCACCCCTTGGCTCCTCACTGTCCCCAGGAACTCCGACAACAGAGCAAAATTTCCATCTACAAACAGCAAGCTCACAATGTACGCTATTGCGAACTGGCTATGATCGAATCCTGGACGGGACTCCGCCCACCAGTAAAACCGCACCGCTGTCTCCGAGTCCGACAAGCCCCGGACCACCAAGTTGACAACAAAAGGATCCAGCTCGACGTCGAGCCTCTCCAGCTCCACCGACTCCGGACACATACCGGATTCAAGTGCCCGCAAGATGATACGGCTGATGTCCATCCGGACTGGCCGGAAAAGATCTGACAGCCGGCCGAGAGAATTGCGGGCAGCGTCATCGCTGTCGCTGCTGAATCGTGCCCGCCTCGATGAAAGTATCCAAGAAACGGTGTGGAGGATGCAGATCCTGCTGATATTAGACAACCCAGACGGTCGTCTGGCCAAGAACATAACAGAACTCCCTCAGGGGAACGATGTCGAACACCTGGTGCGCCACTGGCCGGAGGCGACGCGGATGAAAGGACGCCGGATGCGGCGCCACCGCGGTGCCGGGGTGGATGCGTAGCGAATCCGCGCACCGAGAAGGAACGCGGGGTGCCGAGCCAGTGAGGATGCGCCGCCGTGAGCGCTGGCTCGGCGCCGGCAGCCTCGAGCTGGATTAGATGCCCAGCTGCTGATTGGTAGGGCGGGATGGGAGATGCTGTGGAAGGGGGTGGGGGTGGGGGCGGGGGGAGATGCGGAGAGCAGGGGAGCGGCGGTAAATGGTAAGCGGTGGGTGGCCGCCGGGAAGACGGCGCGGCGGCGGCGGCGAGGCAGTGCCTCACTCGAGTCTAGAGGGGAGGAGGAGAGAAAGGGCGGTCGATTGACCTGTCCATTCGTTGGATCATAGCCCAGTCGATGTACTGACCTGTGGTGCACGGCCCAACTATTTTGTTTGTTTATCGGCCCATCTGCAGTAGGTACGGTCGCGCGGATCCAATGAACACAATCGGCCTGTTTGGTTCAGTGGATTTTCTTTTGGGCCCTGATAAGTGTCACGTGTGTGGCACTTATCTTCTGAGTTTCCTTTTTAGAGAGATAGCTTTTTTTGAAAGAGTTCAGCAGAATCGGCCGAAATCACTAATTAAGAAGTACTAGGTCATCCCACCTCTCCCAGGTTGCGAAATGTGTCCCACGTGCACCACTTGTTGCAACCTGGGAGCTTTTCCTTTTTTTGTAGATTCGTTTATTCCAAACATTTTATCTCTTAAACCGTGCGTCCAAATCTCGAATCATTTTCACCATTGGATTTTTTGTGTCGAGATTTTTAAAACTAGCTCTCATGTTGATAGATTTTGACAAAAATTTATTCATGAAAAAAGTGAATGAAGGAAACCAAACTGGAAACATGTTTTTTTTTCCTTTTCGAGAGATACGACCGTGCCTCTTGTGGTAGCAAATATGTGCCTCCACGAGAAGTAAATCCGTGCCTCTCGTGACAAAAAAAAACACATTTTTTCCTTTTACGAGACGCATGGCCCTGCCTCTTGCGGAAGAAAATCCGTGTCTCCACGCGAAGTAAATCCATGCCCCTCGTGGAAAAAAACGCATTATTTTTTACCTTTTGCGAGATGCATAAGCAAATCCGTAGATCCACGAAAAGTAAATCCGTGCCTCTCGAGGAAGGAGAAAAACATTTTTTTTCATGACCATACCTCTTGCGGAAGCGAATTCATGCCTCCATGAGAAGTAAAATTGTGCCTCTTGCGGAAAAAAAAACAAAAAAAACATGTTTTTCATGCAAAAAAATCAAAAGTTTTTTTGTTCCAAAAGTTAAGAAAAACCGAGAGAAAACCAAGAAGCCAAAAAAATTATTCTAAGCCGAAAACGTGTACAAAAAATTAAAAATTAAATCCGAAGAGGTCACTCAGAGCTCGACACGCGACAGCTTCTGAGAGCGCACCAAGTGGCACACTCCCAGCCCACCTCAAGTGACCCTTGAATGGGCTCCCGAAAGAGTACTCCTTAATTAATTGCTTTCGGAATTGGCGCGAGATGGAAGCCAACGTCCCCTCAAGCCCATGTTCAATTGGGCCCGCCCAGGTTCCTGCCACTGGCGGCCAATAAAAATCATGTTTTTCAAAATATCAATGCTAAATAACATTATCCCTACAAAATCATATAGTCTTGCCATGCTCTGTCTTCTTAACACAAAGTATAAATCATGTACTATCTTGGTGTCAGTCAAGCAATTGGTTCATACTTTTTAACGCGCTTCAGCATTTTCACTCTCACGCAATACATGAGCGCAAGCCATGGGCCTCTTTTTTAAAAAAAAACAGGGGCCAACCCGTGTACTTTAAAAAAAAATCCCCCTTAACATTTAAATATTATTAACATTTGAGAGGATGGGTAAATACATAGTAGATCATAGGAGGGGCCATTGCCCCTGCCAGTCCCTCCTGTCTCCGCCACTAGGTTTCTGCTTAGGTTAGTTCGTTTGTCTCCTCTATTTCTTCATTCTTTTTTTATTTCTTTTGTTCGAAAGAATTCTAAGTACATATATTTCAAAAATTAAATTAAATTTTTAAAAATAAATAACATTAATTTGGAAAATGTTAATGCAATGAAAATAATCTGTTACCGAATGTTGATAACATTTAAATATTGTTTGTGACACTTCAAAATTGTTCGTGCATTTTAAAAAATACATATAAAAATGCTTATACGATGTAAAAAATGTTGAGGAAATTTTTTTGTGCCATTCAGAAAAATGTACATTACATCTATAAAATGTTCACATATGACATATTTATAAATGTTGATACAATGTACAACAATGTCCACATAGTATAAAAAGAACTGTTCATACCATTCAAAAGAATGTACCTGACATTTTAAAGAAATATGTACGTGTTTCCAGAAATTGCTGTGACATTTAAAAAAATTGTACATAGTAAAGAATTTTTCGTTTAGTTTAAAAAAAATTACTGCCATTAAAACTGTTCAATTTATTCAAAAAATGTTTAAAATGTATTGGAAAAAATATTCTAATATATATTTGGAAAATATATATCATGTATTTAAAAAATGTTCGACATGTTTCAAAAAGATGCTCCACATGTACACTAGAAATGTACAATGTGCATTGAAAAAAATAGACATGTGTTAAAAAAGAAAAACCCAAAGAAAACTAGTGAAAACACAGAAACGCTGACAAAACAAAAAAACTGGGGAAGAAAAACAAAAAACAGAAAGAAAGGATGGAAATAAAAAACCGAAGAAAACCAATGAAAACCTGGTACAAACAACGCATGGAAACAAACAAAAGCATAAAACACTCAGATATCAGTTCTTCATTCCAATCGCAGATGTCAGAGCAAAATTTTAACAGTCCAGCGTCGTGAAGAACACTAAGGACTGGTGCGAAGCACGACAGAGATTCCATGTCCACGTGAGGAATATGCTCATGATAGAAGATTTTCTCCTTGTTGAACAGCACTGAGGAATAGAAATTGGTTTGACTAGCAGTACAGAAACGCCTCTTCCTAATGCGAGCAGAGTTATATGGGTTGTAATCTTTGAAGAATACGTGCTCGCCGAAGAAATCATCAGCCTTGAACTTTTGCTTGCATGAGAATGGATCCTTTGGCTTCGGCAGAGGAGTGTCAATGAGTTGCATCACGACCTCAGGAATCTCAATCGCAGATTCTTCAGGCTGAGGAATTTCCGGTTCCTCTTTAGTGGCAGTCTGCGTCTTCAAATGTTCAGCAGCAACATTTTCTTCAGCAGTAGTGGCTGAAATTTCCTCATGCACAGATGAAATGGGCTGAGTTTTTTTTTCTGAGAGGCATGAACAACCTCTCGCGGAAGCGAATCGTGCCTCCACGAGAAGTAAATTTGTGCTTCTTGCGGAAGGAACAAAAAAATGTGTTTTTGTCCAAAAAAATTTGGAAGTTTTTTTGATTCAAAAGCTAAGAAAAACCAGGAGAAAACCGATAAACCAAAAAAAATCTAAAAGCCGAAAACGCGTAAAAAAATAAAAACAAAATCTGAAAAGATCATCCAGAGCACGACACGCAACGGCTTTTGAGAGCGCGCCAAGTGGCACGTTCCCAGCCCACTTGAACAGCCTCCCGAAAGAGTATTCCTTAATTAGTGGGAGCAACTAGTTAACGAGCGCCCCTTCGGGAGCCTCGCAACGATCAGCGCCACTTGGCGTGCTCTCAGTCATTCGCCACGTGTCGCGCTCTGGACGCTCCCTTCGGATTTTTTTATTTTTATTTTTCCGCACGCGTTTTCGGCTTTTTAAACGGTTTTTTCCAGTGTTCGCACACGAACACGTCACCGTGTACCTCCAACGCCGAGGGTGATGCACCGCAGCTCACGTCGAAGGAGACCCGCTGGAAGCGCGGTACGCAAGACAATCCGGTGGGCGCTTTTGAAGACCCGAAACCCCGCACGCCCGGGAGGGACCCCGTCTGGACGCGCGGCGGCTATGGGCTGCCCTAGGTCGACCTGATCGCCCCTAGGGCCTCGAGGTTCGCCGCCCTGCAACAAGAAGAACAGACGAAGAACGAGGAAGAAGAAGAACTAGGGTTAAGGAGAAAAGATAAAAGATAAAAAGTGATAGATGATTTGATCGATTGTGTGTTGTTCAATCGGCCGTCACCTCTCATCTATTTATGAGGCGGCTGGACTTTCCGTACAAGAAAATGACTAAAAATTCCGTCCAAAACATCAAAAACCCTAACCTAACTCGGACACGAATCTTTGGTAATTTCCGGATCAATCTCGGTCTCACCGATTGGTTTGCTTCGGTCCCACCGAGTGAACGTGGCCCACTCTCTCTGTAACTTTCTGTAATTTCCGGATCAATCTCGGTCTTACCGATTAGTTTGCTTCGGTCCTACCGAGTCAACATTGCCAACTCTCTGGTAAATTTTCGGACCAACTCGATCTCACCGATCAAATCAACTCGGTCGGTCCGAAATGACTCTGCAGCTTCTGTTTCTGACCTTGTTTTGCCTTCACAAGTTGCATACGACCTCGGATTAAGATGATTTTTATATCAAAATCCACCATTTCGACGAGACGCACAACTTTCATGTTCATCATTTTTTCATATAAGGACATCTTAATTGGGTTTCAAGCCATTCTTTAATCTGGTGTCAACATGAGCATCTCTGAAGTTGTCATAACTTTTGCATCTGAACTCCGTTATAGACCATCTTCATATTCATCTTGATCTTCTCGGAGAGAGCCATCTCATAGTGACTTTCAATAGTAAGTTTGAATTACTCTTGACATAGCTTCAAGCCACTCTTTATAAACGTGCCATTTTTGAGCGTCAACACATGCCCCCCTATTTTTCGGCAAAGCTAGCGTGCCGAAAAATAACTTGTACCAAGTTTGTTCTAAGGACGATGTCAACACTCCATCAGCCATCTATATGTCCTTAGGACGATAAGTATATATCGACCATGTCTTGTGTGAACTTTCTGATGCAAACTTGGGTGAAACCTTCTCAATTTCATTAACAATCCGGTGATAAATTTCCATAGATATGTATTTCAAAGTCATCCTCCGAACCATATTGTTCACCCTTTCGCTGGGATTTTGCAGACAGTTAAGAATGAATTCCCTCTAATCCTTTATTTCACCTGCATACAAATTTCATTAGTGGCCGAAGCAATGGGCTTTGGTTCGGCCTTACCTATGTCGGTGAGATCAAGCATCGGCTATTGATAGATGTGCAATACACCATGATCAACATGGTAGCCGGATGCTTGTTGCGCCAACTCATTTGCTATTCAATTTTCATGTCTAGATATATGAGAAATATTAAAGAAACCCAAGGTAAATTTTATATCTAGAGATACCTCAAGGTAAACTATTAGTGATTCGTCAAAACATTGATGACCCTTAGATATTTATTGCACTACTCATAACGAATCACCCAAAGCCTTAATGTGCGTAGCACCTATGACACCCAAAAGATCCAAACCGAATAACATTGCATATTCGGCTTTGATTATTGTGCAAAAATATATATTTTAAGTGGCATGAGGCTTCACAAAATAGCATCATAAGGAGATATATGAACAACACCAACACCTTGGGCATTGTTATGAATTCAACCATCAAAACATAATCTCCATAGTACTAGAAAGACCAAGGCTAATATCAATATTATGCATGCCATAAACCCGATGGTCGATAGTAAAACAACAATGATTTGACCTTCATAGACTTGAATATTCGTAGGCCAAATCATATATATTAAATCAAAGCATAAACCCACTCAATTCTATGAATTAGTCTATGCAACATATTTTGAATGGCATCGGTCATAATGTTTCATCTCCATGCAAGCATAATATAATTATACGTAGAGATTTCCATGAACATGTACCTTGTCTTGCTCTCCAATTAAACTAAGGACGATGTTATAATGCTACACCGGCCATGCTTTGTCATATTCTTAGGGCGATAAATAAATACCGGCCACCTCCATAAGGTTCATGTAGAATTCATCCACCAAAGCATGTATAGCTGAAATAAACAAATGAAATGACAAATCAAGTATTTCAGCTCTTTGGACCAGCAACAAACTTGTAGCTAATCAAATTTATGGTGATTTGGTAATACCCTCTCATGATATAGAAGACTATATTGCATCCATGGATGAAAATAAGTCCATGGAGGGTAATTGATCATACCTAGGGATGAATTCCATGGCAAAGGCATCAATGGCATGGTTGAAGAAAATGGATGATGTGCTAACCAAAGATTTTGATGTTGTGATGCACTCCTTCGGCTTAATTGTTTGTTGCTTCCATCCTTCTCTCTATTCACTTTTATTGTACTTCTTGTAATGGAAGCTTGCACACACTTCTTATTTTGGGTACTTCCTTTCGGAACCCATGCCATATTCCTTTCCTCAAGTTCTTGTGCACTAAGTTTTTGCAATTTCTTCTTTTGCCAATATGATAAGCCGAGTGGGCACCCCGGCTGTGATTTTGTTTGAAGCAATGGCAACTCTTGTTTTACCATGTGCACTCTCAACTTCCTCCCTTCAGATTTGGCGCTTGATTGAATTGCCTCATTGCTTTTTGTAGCCAATGTCAACACTGTAATTGGCTCTTTTTCATTTGAGATCATATATGAAGTGGCACTCTTACGACCATTTCTTTTGACGCGGTAGACTTGCTCAACCACCTCCTTATTCTTCCTTGTGCTCCGGACTGATTCTTTTTTATTGAAACGTTCTTGAACATATGATTGCTCACTGAACGTTGGTCTTCTTGAAGCGGCATAATATTGGTGAGATGGTTCATAATAATATGGAGAATGTGCCCTTGCATCATACCTGTCCCATGATGGATATGGATTTATTTGAGCATTGGGAGGCATCCACGACATTGGCATTGGCGGCCCAAAATAAGGATATGAGTATGCACCATTGAGATTCTCACTTTGCCAATACCGATACTTGGATTTGCGCCTAGGGGGTGATGTTGACTCTTTTGCATTAGTTGGCCGATAAGCACTTTTCTCTTCACTCTTCTTTTGATATTTATCTAATAACTGTGCAAAAGTGACCTTGAATTTCTTGCACCTGTGCTTATTGCGGCCTTTGTTTCCTTTGGTTGTGCTTGCACCGATGTCTGAATTTGCTTGTTGCCCCCCAGTCCTTGGCATCTCCATTGTAGCTTCGATGGAATTCTCGCCCTCAAGATTATGTTCATTATGCTCTTCAACAACTTCTTTACTTGAAAGCTTGATCCCATCACCTGCAATTTTTACCTTTTCTTTAAATGGATCGGCTTGAAGCAGCCGATGCAAAAACTTTTTGCCATCGGGACCAATCGGAATAGACTGGTCATCTCTTGGTGTTTCAACAAACTTCAATCGTCCTTTTTCAATGGCCGATTTAACTATTTGATGAAACATGTTGCAATCCTCAAAATTATGCTTGGACGAATCATGCAACTTACAATACATTCGTCCTTGAATTGATGGCTTAACATGGTGGTCAAGAATTGTAATGTAATTATTTTTCAGCAAGAAATCAAATATCTGATCACACATGCTTGAATTGAAGGTATACTTCTTGTTTTCTAGCCGATCTTGCTGTGAGAACGGCTTTGGAATTAAGCAAACGAATGGTTCAGATTTTGCATCACACCATTCGGCTATGCATTGTGTTTTGCACTCTATCTCCGATGTCTTTGGATAAGATATTATACTAGCATCGGTTTTCTTAACAGAATTTAATCTTGGCTTTAAATTTCTAAAACGAAAATAGTTAGAACACACATGTCTCAATTGAGACCAAGTGCAAGCCAAGTATGAAATAAGCAAAGCTACCCAAATAGATATGAACTTTAGATAAAGCAACGGGGAAAGCTTTGGCTGTAATAATAAGTCACTATCGGTCTTTATAAATGGCGTAATGGGTTGACCGATATGCTCAATAACAACTTTATTGCTAGCAAGTAAATTACCCTTCTTCATTGGTCTTTCAAAATTACTTATGAGGATTTTTCTAATAGATGCATCAATAATAAAGTCCTGACCAAATCTGAAAATAGGTAAATTACTTGCTAAACATATCTCTTCAAATATGTTGGGAGAGCACAATGGTGGTGTGACTTGAACAATATCTTGCTCCGCCTTTGGATGGCTCCCCAACGCTTCTTCATCATCTTTTTCTTGATTTCGTGCATCATTACATTGAAGATTTTTGTCGTCCGAACTTTGTTCGACTACTTGTTCTTGTCCTTAAAGTTCATCAATTTCTTTGGCACGAAACTCATAGGGCAGGAAGTAGGTTCCATTAACTTTAGAAAAATCATGTATGGTCGCTTTGCTATGCTTGCCATGCCCTTTCTCAATAATGCTTGCCTCTTTGCATTTGATGGATTCAGAATATATACTTCTTGATTCGGCTCTTTTAACGGGAGTACTTTCATGTTCTGAATCATCTTTCTTTACATTGCTCCTACCAATTGGCAATGCTTCTTTCACTTGAGCCAATTCTGTTTCTTTTTGTTTCTGGCGGCGAGCGGCGAAATTGGCTTTAATCTTTTTCTCAATTTCAGCCCACTTCGGATACGATTGTCCCCCAATGCTTTTAGATTCTTTCGGCAATGGCACATGGGTGTTGCCGAAACTTTGCAATTGTGTAGGGGCTGTATAATATGATGTAGTATTAGGTGAAGGCATATACATTGTTGTAAAACCATATTTTTGCTCGCCAATTTTATCAATTGGCAAAGATTCATCTTCTTGCAAAACTCTAGCTTTTATTACGGCATAATCAGGAAATAGCCCCTTTTCATGTTGTTCAAGGCAAAGAGCACTAATCCTTTTATTTTGGGCCAAACTCTTCAATGCAGCCACTACTACCTCATCTTCTACAATATTGGGCACAACCTCTCCTGTAAAATTTACATTTAATCGGCTATGACCAGAAAGGTGTGAAGCTGAATTATGAACATCTACAGTTGTGTATGGTGCTGAAAAATTACTAAGATGGGGTGTAGCATATGACGGTTGAGAGTAATTGGCCGAATAGCTAGTAGTAGCATGGCCGATTCTCCCATCCATCGGCATGCTTGAACTAGTATATTGCAAATTAGTTGCCGATGAATAAAAAGGTGAAACACTTTGTCGCATGATATTGGAAGTTCCTACAAGAGGTGTTTCAACTTGATTGCCCAAACTCATCATGTTATTCATCGGCATATAAATTTTTGGGGTTGCCGATGCATGGGAGTTGGGATACATATGTTGCATGTTGCTAAAATTATATGAAGTAGAATCATGGAGATTTTGTTGCATCGGCCCTTGCACATAATTAGATATATGATTGATAAAGCTAGGGCTAGCCGATACATTATTCTCATTAGATGATCTAGCAACAACATATGCATTATTTGCATCTACATATGTGAATTGGGTATTCATATTACCTTTGTAGATTGCAAACCCTAGATGACGATCTCTTCGTAGCAAGAACGGGCTGGAGACCGTTCAAAGCTTCGTCCCCAGCGGAGTCGCCAAAAAGTGTGTTCGCACACGAACACGTCACCGTGTACCTCCAATGCCGAGGGTGATGCACCGCAGCTCACGTCGAAGGAGACCCGCCGGAAGCGCGGTACGCAAGACAATCCGGTGGGCGCTTTTGAAGACCCAAAACCCCGCACGCCCGGGAGGGACCCCGTCTGGACGCGCGGCGGCTATGGGCTGCCCTAGGTCGACCTGATCGCCCCTAGGGCCTCGAGGTTCGCCGCCCTGCAACAAGAAGAACAGACGAAGAACGAGGAAGAAGAAGAACTAGGGTTAAGGAGAAAAGATAAAAGATAAAAAGTGATAGATGATTTGATCGATTGTGTGTTGTTCAATCGACCGTCACCTCTCATCTATTTATGAGGCGGCTGGACTTTCCGTACAAGAAAAGGACTAAAAATTCCGTCCAAAACATCAAAAACCCTAACCTAACTCGGACACGAATCTTTGGTAATTTCCGGATCAATCTCGGTTTCACCGATTGGTTTGCTTCGGTCCCACCGAGTGAACGTGGCCCACTCTCTGTAATTTTCTGTAATTTCCGGATCAATCTCGGTCTTACCGATTAGTTTGCTTCGGTCCTACCGAGTCAACATTGCCAACTCTCTGGTAAATTTTCGGACCAACTCGGTCTCACCGATCAAATCAACTCGGTCGGTCCGAAATGACTCTGCAGCTTCTGTTTCTGACCTTGTTTTGCCTTCACAAGTTGCATACGACCTCGGATTAAGATGATTTTTATATCAAAATCCACCGTTTCGACGAGAGCACAACTTTCATGTTCATCATTTTTCCATATAAGGACATCTTAATTGGGTTTCAAGCCATTCTTTAATCTGGTGTCAACATGAGCATCTCTGAAGTTGTCATAACTTTTGCATCCGAACTCCGTCTTAGACCATCTTCATATTCATCTTGATCTTCTCGGAGAGAGCCATCTCATAGTGACTTTCAATAGTAAGTTTGAATTACTCTTGACATAGCTTCAAGCCACTCTTTATAAACGTGCCACTTTTGAGTGTCAACATCCGGTTTTTTTGACATTTTGGTTTCCCCGGTCTTTCTTAGCTTTTTGATTAAAAAAATTCGAATTTTTTTTCACGAAAAAACGTGTTTTCTTTTTTTCCTTTCGTGAAAGTCACGGTTTTTCTTCCGCGAGAGGTACGGTTGTGCTTTAGCGAGAGTCACGACCGTGCCTCTCGGAAACGAAAAAAAACCGTGTTTTCTGTTTTTTTCTTTCGCGAGAGTCACGGTTTTGCTTTCGCGAGAGTCACGGCCGTGCCTCTCGGAAAGGGAAAAACAAAACGTGTTTTCTATTTTTTTTCGTTCGTGAGAGTCACGGTTTTTCTTCCGCGAGAGGCACGGTTGTGCTTACGAGAAAGTCACGGCCGTGCCTCTCGGAAAGGAAAAAAAATACGCGTTTTCTGTTTTCTTTTTATTTTGCGAGAGTCACGGTTTTGCTTTCACGAGAGACACGGTTGTGCTTTTGCGAGAGTCACGGTCGTGCCTCTCGGAAACGAAAAAAAACGCGTTTTCTGTTTTTTTCCCTTACAAGAGTCACGGTTTTGCTTACACGAGAGGCACGGTTGTGATTTTGCGAGAGGCACGGGCGTGCCTCTTTCGTAAAGGGAAAAAAACCATGCTCCTGGTTCGGTTTTTTCGCCCGGTTTTTTTCGTTCGGTTTTTTTTGGTGAAAAAAAAGTTCGTCAAAACCTATCAACATGGTATTTAATTTTGAAGATCTCGACGCGAGGAATCCAATGGTGAAAACGGTTCGAGATTTAGACGCACGGTTTAAGAGATAAAACGTTTTGAATAAACGGATCTACAAAAAAAAGAGAAAACTCCCGAGTTGCGACAAATGACGCGCTGCATGTGCGCCATTTGTCGCGACCTGGGGAAGTGAAGTGTTCTTTGCAACGAGTACTCCTTAATTAATGATTTGGTTAATTAGTTGCTGTCGGAATTGGGCATGTCTCCGAGGCTATACACTTTTTTTTTAGAAACGGCTATACACCTCCGTTGGCGCGAGATGGAAGCCAGCGTCCCTCACATTAAAAGATTATTAAGAGGATAGGTAAACACATACTAGTAGATCATAGAAGGGGCTATGGCCCCTGTCAGTCCCTCCTGTCTCCGCCACTAGTTTTCTGCTCAGGTTAGTTCGTTTGTCTCCTCTGTTTCTTCATTCGATTTTTTATTTCTTTTGTTCATATTTTTGAAAGAATTCTAAGTACATATATTTCAAAACTTAAATTTAATTTTTAAAAATAAATACCATTAATTTGGAAAATGTTAGTGCAACGAAAATAATTTGTTACTGAATGTTGATAACATTTAAAAAATGTTTGGACACTTCAAAATTGTTCATGCATTTCAAAAAATATACATATAAAAATGCTTATATGATGTCAAAAAAGTGTTTGGGAAAATTGTTTTGTACCATTCAGAAAAATGTACATTACATTTATAAAATGTTCACATGTGACATATTTATAAATGTTGATACAATGTACAACAATGTGCGCATAGTATAAAAAACATTTCATACCATTCAAAAGAATGTACCTGACATCTTAAAGAAATATGTGCGTGTTTCCAGAAATTGTTGTGACATATAAAAAAATCATACTCCCTCCATTCCAAAATATAGTGTGCCCGCGCTTCCCGAGTTCCAACTTTGATCATAAATTTAACCAACGAGACCAACTGCGGCGGGAGAAAAAAATATATAATTGAAAACTTCTTTCGAATATGAATTCACTGATATAATTTTTGCTCCCGCCGCAATCGGTCTTGGTAGTTAAATTTACGGTCAAAGTTAAAGCACGTGGATAGAGGAAGCACTACATTGTGAAATTGAGGGAGTACATACTAAAGAATTGTTCATTTAGTTTTAAAAAATCTTTCCTGCCATTAAAAATGTTCAATTTATTTGAAAAAAGGTTTAACATGTATTGGAAAAATATTCAAATATATATTTGGAAAATATATATCATGTATTTAAAAAATGTTCGACATGTATCAAAAAGATGCTCCACATGTACACTAGAAATGTACAACGTGCATTGAAAAAAATAGACATGTGTTAAAAAAGAAAAACCCAAAGAAAACTAGTGAAAACACAGAAACGCTGACAAAACAAAAAAACTGGGGAAGAAAAACAAAAAACAGAAAGAAAGGATGGAAATAAAAAACCGAAGAAAACCAATGAAAACCCGATACAAACAACGCATGGAAACAAACAAAAGCATAAAACACTCAGATGAGCTATAGTGTGGGGCCCACCTCGTCACTGATCGCCAGTGGCGAGACTTACTTACGTCTTGCAATGAGTGAGAAATAGCTCATGTGCACGTCTTCGGCTGCACTTCTTTTTTATAAGACGGACATCGAGTTTCCTCATTCATGGAGACACCTCAGCCGCCAATGAACCAATCTCCTCTCCCCCTCCACCTTCACCCATTGCTCTGGCGTCGTGTGGCAGAGGGGAGGGAGCCTCTTCTCTCGTTCTTTGTGTCATTTTTGGATCAAGGTGGCGACGTTCCGACGGTGATTGCAGTGTTGTTTTGAATAAAAGTCCCCCAACTCTAATCATGTCTCGATGACGCTTGGTGCGGCGCTGTTGTGGATCCTCGGAGTTTTGTCGCCACTGTTCTTCATGTATAACGGGTTGGTTATCTGTGTCATCTGTCAACATAGGCCTGGTCTGGCGATACTAGCGCGGCTGCTTCGTCTAGACCGGTGTGCCCCCCCTCCCGGCTGATATTGTTGGCAAGTTTGCCAATCTCCGTCGTGCGTGCGCGGTCTACGATTGTTTATCTACGGGCGGGTCTTTGCAGATGTTTCAGTGTTTGTATTTCTTGATGTTGTCCATTATTGACATGAGCTACAGTGATGCAACGACGACGAGCTCAGCTGGGGCTTTGGCAAAAATTTGAAGGCATGTAGTGGTAGTCACAGTCTCCCCTTTGTTTTGGATAGTTTTCGTGATTGTGTGTGGCCGACGTATGTAGGCCGTGTTTCTTCTCCCCTGAATTCAAACACGCGAATGCAATCAAAGCTGCCAAACCATGCGTCCATGGGGCGTCTGAGTAGTGGACGTACTGCTGCACAAGTACACTCTGAACTGAAAGTGCCATCCACTAAGTTGAGTTCTCCAGCTGCCGGCCGGGTGCCGTGCATGTGATGTGCTTAACAGGAACGTGCGTACCAAACAAGGGAAAATCGGCTAGCTATGCCGGCACGGTGGCTGCAAGACTTGGGGCCGCGACGAGCTCGGCGCTGATCGGCAGGGTGTCAACTGGTGTCTGTCCCTTTCCAACAAGCTACAGTTTGGTGAAACACTTGCACCTAGCATAACTGCATGGAAGTCGTTGGAGTGCACATGCTGCAGTACTTCTCTCCTCTTTCACCTTGTTAATTTGTCCACGCCTAGACGTAGCATCTGATGATTATCCCCTGTCTCAGCGCGCACATCGGGCGTCGCGGTCACCACGGCATATGCCATGCCGGCGGCGTCAACTGTGTTCTCCCGCCAAGCGTGCGTGCTTCTTGCGCCAAGGGGATTGTTAGGCCAAGTACGCACGTCGTTTCACACCACCTTTGCTGGTTTTGCTTTGCATGCATGTACACTACTCCTGGCATACTCTGAGCAATGCAACCCCCAACTATACAAACTCCATGTCGACGAGACGACAGTATGTCATTGGTAGGTACGATGGCATAACCATGCATGACGCTCATCATGCATGCAGGGGCCTATCTAGCTAGCTAGCTAGCTCGGTCCATTCCACGGGCGCCATTGATCGGCTTCCCTGGTGCGGCGCGCGAGTCTTTTGGGCTGAACCATATGCATGACTGACTCGCCAGCTAGACACTAGGCGGTCGAACGCGCCCGCGCCATCCATGGCTTTTTGCCTCCACTAGCGACGCAAGCGCGCACGCATGCTCAACGAAGGCGTTTCCATGCATGTCGACGGAGTCTTGCTTGCGCGGCCGCCGCGTCGGTGATGACCCAAGAGTGAAGACTTCGCCAGAAAATATCAACAAAATATCATGCATGGGCTCAACGAAGTTAGGCCCAATTATGCATGCTTGGGCCAGCGGTAATTAGCACCTGACGGCCCAACGCTAAATTAACCACCAGAGGTTAGGGTGAGAATGACTGTCGATAAAAAAAAAAGACTGTCGAAAAGGAGGAGCTCACGTAGTCAGATGACGATGCACATCCAAACGTTAGGAATTGGACTGAAATCAACTGTAACAGAGATGGCCGAGCACTGCACTGCAAAACCTGAAGCAAAATTGAACGAATGAAAAGGTGCGACAGTGAGCGCCCTGCAGGATTCGCTCGCCTGTTTGCTGCTGCTGGAAGCAGAGACAGCATCAAGCACAAGGCGCTAGCTAGCTAGCAGATGCCTCTGCCTAATCCGATCGCATCGCCGACGTCTCTACCCTAGGTCACTATTGCAGTTTCCTCTAGGCGCTAGCTAGATCAATCGATCAGTAGCACTAGTGCTATTCGACTATACCCATTTTGCTTCCCAACAGCGCAGCAGCTACGTACGAAGGCAGAGATCATGGGGTGGCTAGCATCTCCACTACCTGGAGTATTACTTGCTGGCGCAGCTTAAATTTGCTCTGTCAGGAATCCGGGATCAGCGACGGTAACCACCACCACCTCTTGTCTCCGTCAGAGGAGTCGTTGAGCTCGAAGAAAATCGGGCATAACTAATCGTGCAGGAGATTTTAACTGCGCGTATGAGGAAAATGGTTAGTGCTCCACTCGTTGGTTAATTTTGTCAGCCCTTGGAAATTGTTGCTGCGCCCCCCTGTCGGACTTGACCACAACAATCGAACAGTGATTCAGTGATCGGCAGCAGGATGTGACCCCTTTGGTCAGAGAATCTCCATGTCCCCTCATCGGAAAATGTTCCTCTCCAACCCACTGACAGACTGACTCAAAACTACGACTAGATTTAGGCGGTTCCGATAAGTCACGTCTGTTTGGTTGTCACCTGACTTATAAGTCACCTGAGCACACGTTTCCATCTTGTTTTTTATGTAAAGGTAATGGGACTCACGTAAAAGGAGGTGACTTATAAGTTTTAAATTGAGGTGGAGCAACTTATGAGTTTGGTCTATTTGGTAAAATAAATCACTTTTTTCACTTTTTGACTTATAAGTTGGTGACTTATTTGGAACCAAACAGACCCTTATCATGTGTTTTAATGATGCTCGTTGCTCTGAATGGTCGCCTGAAAAATGTCCAGAGTGCATGTAAACCTCCTTTGGTGTAAGAATTATTTCAACGCATAGTCGTACACTCTTAGTAGTAGCAGTTAGTATTACCACTACAAAAAACCGCTACCCCACTGATCACTTAGCTACGACTAAGATTTGTCAAGTGTTTTACTACTTCTCTGCTGCGAATGAATGGCCGTCTGGAAAATTTTCAGAGTGCAAACCACCATAAGGGCATTTCTAACCGATTCCTAAAAAATAGGGGAGTATCTGTCCTAGTAAAGCTTAGTGGTGTATTTATACCTCACTAAATTTTGGTCGGTTCTAGCCGATCCTCTAAACTTAGCGGAGTAAAATGTAAATTTGCATAAATTCAATCAAATTTCAACCGAAACTTGCGTGCATTTCAACATAAGTTGAGCATAGATAGTCTTGACAGCCCAAATTAAACATAAGTTCAACATAAAATTAAATTTAAATTAAACTACACTAAAAAATTAAAATAAACTACACCCAAATTTGGCTGAAGTGGAGGTCGAGTCAGTCCTTCCTGGTGAGGCCACCCTCAGTGATAGCCAGGTCTGGGTCAGTGTCGTCATCGTCGTCACCAGGGAAGATGCTCCGCCACTCCCCGACGTCGATCTCTTCCTCCTCAGCGCCAGGCTCCTCCTCGCCTCCCTCCTCGTCGACGAAGATGACGATGACTTCGCCGCCATTGACGATGAATATCACCCGCTCCGCCTCCACGAGCTCCGGGTGCTGCCTCCGGAGGTCATCCATGTAGGCCTTGTCGGCGGCCTCCACCTCGAGGCGCTCCCTCGCGTTTTGATCCTCCCGTGCCATCCGAGCGCTCACCACCCCCGGCTCCGGCGGGACAAGGTGGACCGGCGCCATCCCGAACGGGAAGTTCAGCCTCGCATCGCGGCCGTGGTACCTCACCTACCACCGGTCATACTCCATGGTTAGGTGGAACGACCCGATCCACCGCCGTTGCCGGGTCTCCCGGTCCGTGATTTCCACCACCCACGTCCCCCACGAACACTATCAGACGCCAAGGTAGGTCCTTGTTGGCGGCTGCGGCGGAGGGAGCTCCGAAAAATCCTCGAATCGGATGAGGGTCGCGGCGGCGGGCGGATCGAGGAAGTGGCGGCGGGAGGATCGGGTGAGCGGCGGTGACTCAAGGAAGCGGCGGCGCACAACGACCCGCGGGTGTGGCGGGGTGGTTCCGCGCTCCGGATCCTCCGCCCACCGCGTCCGGCCATTGGGAGGAGGGGGCGGCGGATCGAGGCTGGGGACGCTCCGGATTTGCGGAGGGGACCTTCGGCCACCGCGTCCGACCATTGGGAGGAGGGGGCGGCGGATCGAGGCTGGGGACGCTCCGGATTTGCGGAGGGGATCTTTGGCCACCGCGTCCGTCCATTGGGAGGAGGGGGGGTCGAGGCTAGGGATGCGCCGACGGCGAGGCGAGGGGAAGAAGAGGAGGCAGAGGAGAGGAAGAGAGAGGAAGATAATTTTACTTGGTCATTGCGAGCCAGAGTAAATATACTCGTGGGAATAGGGCTAGAGTAAAAATTTACTCTACTGACCAGTATAAGTGATCGGCTGGGTGCGATTTAGAGAAAAAAACGGCCGGATAAAGGGTTGGTTAGAAATGCCCTAACAATCGAACAGTGATTCAGTGATTAGCAGCAGGATGTGACCCTTTTGGTCAGAGAATCTCGATGTCACCTCCTCGGAAAATGTTCTCCCATGGTATAATCTGTTCATCTCCAACCCACTGACGACTATGACTAGATTTGTTACCGTCACTACTACGACTATGACTAGATTTGTTCAGTGTTTTACTGCTGCTTGCTGCTGTGAATGGTCGTCTGAAAAATGTTCAGAGTGCAAACCTCCTTAGGAGTAAGATACACTCTTAGTAGTGTAGTAGTTAGTATTACCACTATAAAAAACCGCTACCCCACTGATCACTTAGCTGCGACTAGATTTGTCAAGTGTTTTACTGCTGTGGATGATCTGAAAAATGTCAGTGCAAACCTCCTTAGTGGAGTAAGAATTATTTCAACGCATAGTCTTACACTCTTAGTAGTAGTAGTAGTTAGTATTACCACTACAAAAAAACTGCCACCCCACCGATCACTTAGCCACGACTAGATTTGTCAAGTGTTTTACTGCTTCTGCTGTGAATGGTCCGAAAAATGTTCAAATCTCCTTCTCACTACGACTTGTTTCAACGCACGGTCTTACCACTACAAAAGATTGCTACCCCACTGATCACTTACTACTTACATAAGCGGCCCAATCATCCATCCATGTACGCACATAGTACTCCCTCCGTTTCTTTTTACTTCGCATATAAGATTTAGTCAAAGTCAAACTACATAAAGTTTAACCAAGTTTATATAAAAAAATATGAACATCTACAATATTAAAACTATATAGTATGAAAATACATTTTGTGGTGCATCTGATAATATTGATTTTGTATTGTCAATGTTTATATTTTTTAACATAAAGTTAATCAAATTTTACAAAGCTTGACTTTGACCAAACTTTATATGCAAACTAAAAAAAAACCGAGGAAGTAGTAGTCAAACTGCAGGGGTTCCTTCTAGAAGACGACCATCGTCACCACGTCCTTCTCTACGAGGACCTCACATTGAAACTCGCGCGCCTGCAACGACCCTCTTTTCCCCCTTTTGACGGGCAAGCGGCTCGCCTCCGCGCATAATTCCATAAAAAACCACATCCCAAACCCCGACGTCGTTTCCATTTGCTTATTTTTATGCCATACCACGTCTCGCACTAACGGCTCGGCACGCCACACAAGTCAAGAACCCCGTCCTGAAATGCCTATTGGTTCCTTTCTGAATTCAGGTGTCACACGCTATGGGTAGCCATCAACCAGTCCGGTCGTTACTACTAACGCACCGGGTTAGTGCTTGTTTGATTAATGCATATGTATGTACTATGTCATGGACTTATGGCCGTGTTATCTCTATGCGTTTGAAGATGATGAACAGTCAAGGGTCTAAAGATTTTTAAGCAGTTCCAGTCAGATTCAGAAGAATCGACTTGGACTCGCTTCATGTCACTGCCATTTTCGATGTTTTTGCCACACGACCGTAGTCTGGGACGGCAGTTTTGCAGTAAAGAGTCAGTTTTACACGAAGGGCCATTGGCCGTATTTTATTAGATGGAAAAAGAGAGAGTACAAGGTTACAGTCTAGGAGAACTAGACCTATAACTACAACAATACAGCTGGCATCCCAGCTCGACCGCACAGGAAGCATCTGACTCTACAAATCGACCAAGAAGGCCAGCTAAATCACGTCGTCAGGTCACAAATGCATCCTGCTGCCCTCCATGTGTGGATATCCTGTATTACCAGGTCCCGAACCCTGTCAGCCGAGCTAGCGACATTGTCAAAAATCCTCGCGTTTCTTTCCTTCCAAATCCTCCAATGGAGAAGGATGACAATAGTATCGAAGTTCTTCTTCATTGGTTTTGGGATCCCCTCCCTCGCCTTCAGCCACCAATCCTCTGTAGAACTGAAATTGACCTCCGGTATTATGAAATCTGCCCCTGTCCAATCCCTGAACCTCGTCCAAACCTGCCTGGTAAAGTCACAGTGCACAAAAAGATGTGAGCAAGTCTCCGGGACAGATGAGCATAGTGTGCAGGTGCCATTTGACGGCCAGTTCCTTCTCTCTAAGTTATCCGCCGTCAGACATCTTCCGTGAACTGCCAGCCACATGAAAAATTTACACCGGCAATTTTGCTGCTCGATCTGGGCCGGCAATTTTGCTGCTTGGTCTGAGAGCTTCAGAGGACACACAGTTCTGTGCAGTGCAGCTGGAGTCGCCGTCTGTGATGACCATGGATGCCGTGGAAACCACTGAAAATCCAATGGTTTTGAGTGGAGTAGGGATGTAGCTGCGATGCGAACACAACTTACCCGCACCAGCAGTGGCACATCCCAGATTTCTTTTAATGGTACTTGTGTGATGATAGTTAAACAACTGGCCGGCCGGGCCGGCTATAGTACTACACATCGATCAAGTGGCGCCGCAATCGGCATGGCCCTTTCAGACACTTGCTGGAATTAACAATCGAGATCGGTCACCCAGGTTCTAGAACAAACCACCTTCTTGACAAGAGATGATTAGTTTACTTCTGGTCTAATAATCAGAGTCCATGACCCTAATTAGTCACGTGTGTGTGTGTCCCTCCGTTTCTTGCGACAAGAGTCATCGAGATGCTTTGATCCAAAGTATAGAGACGAACATCATTTGTTTAACTGAAAGTTTGCACATATATGATCAGCATTTTCAGTCACATGTGTTTTCTTTAGTAGCATGGGAACTGGAGCTGAGCATCTGCGCTGAAAAGGAGGAACACACGGGAAGTTGCTTGCAAAGTTTAACTTCACCTTCGGAAAGCCACCACCATGATGCTGCCTAAGTAATTATTTAACAGGATGCAGAAAAGACCAAGCACCATATTCCTAATAGAATACATTCTCTATGGTTCCAAACACTAGACTACCACTACTAACTTCCATTGCCCCGGTGTGCATCCTACAAGTGTCGATGTGCCATGTTTTTCTGCCGGTTCCTTTCACTTCAGCAATGTAGGCATCATAAACAAACCGGGATCGGTCGATCGGTCGATCCCTCGTGGCTAATCAAATCAAAGGTCTTCTTTACTTTCACTCAAACAAGACACCATCGATCGAGAAGAGCAACAAGACAAGATAAGAAAAGGGAAGCATGGAGCAAAAGGAGGAAAGCGGCTTTCATTTTAGTATATGTTTATCTGTTATTCTAGTACACACGAGTGTGTGTAGATGATGAGAATGTAGCTAAACAACACTGTCGCGTGGACGTGGTTAGTGCTGATCATATCAGGCGTGCTTGTTTCTGCTTTAAGGGACATGCTCTTGAGCGTGTCCACGAACCCGGGACAAGTTGCTTTTATATCAACAATAGGTTGTTTGTTGTTGAGCTTCTGGCTTCTGCTCCCCCTCGTGTATCAGATGCTGCATGGATGTCTACTTTTTCTGAGTTCAGATCTCTGCATGTACTCACTGCTCTAAGAGCAACTCTAGCAGACCCGCATCCTTCCGGTCCGCAAAACGTGTTTGCAGTTCACGCAAAAACGTCTTTGCGGACCGGCACGGACGGCCATAGTTGCAGACCCTGCATAATGGACCTGTGAAAAAGGATATTCTCGGAATATCCATTTTTAACGGTCGGCTTTGCGGCGTCTGATCTGGCGCAGCTCCTCCCGGCCCGTAAATTCTATATTTGCAACTTAATTTGATCTAGCATAATGCATTTCTTTGCTTTTGCAACAACATTAGATACAAAAGACATCACCAAATCTTTGCTAGAATAGCAAAACCAAAGAAAACAAGAACCACAAGTATGGATTTCAAAAGATTTTCAACTTCCATAACTGCTCCCACTAGTTGGACTAATATCTTCTCCATGCATTCGTTGTTGATCTGTGGATTCTTGATTTTGCATTCCTCTTTCTTCATCTTTGGTTCGAAAGAAGTAGACATTGCTTCCCGTCTAGTTGCACATGCAGCCGCATCATTGCCTTCGATTCTACTAAGAAGTGCACCAACATCTATTAAGTTTCTTTCTATCAACAAATCAATGTATTGGCCTTCCCAAAAACAAAATGAGCATCCATCGTCCTACACAAAAGAATGAGCAAGCTCGAAGTGAGCTGCCGCAATTGAACTAAAGAATGAGCTATGAAATGAGCTACCGCAAGTGCACGTACCCGTCGTTTTCGCATTTGAAGAACACCCATCCGGGGTGCTTCGGCGTGCCCGAAGTGAGCCGCGTCACTTTCCACGTGCAGTCGTCGCATGCTATGAGCGGCATCGGCAAGCTACAAAGACGTTGCGTGAGCGCCGAGCCCGGTGGACGGCCGGACGAATCCATGCCCGCAAACCTTCGCTCGCGGCGGGCGGGCGAATCCCGTACCTGCATGCGGCGATGCACCCTAGTCTGGGCTGGGGAGAGGCTCCCCGACCACTCCATTGCTTGGGGCAGCAACCGGCTGCCGGAAAAAGCCAAATCCGGCGGCCCGCGATCAAGTGCCGCAAATCTGCAAATCCGGCGGCCCACCGCCTGCGCGTGGCGGCCTTTCGGCGTGCTCCTGCCGGCTACTTTCGCCGGAATCTTGGGCGGTGGCCGGCGGCCGCGCGAGGGGGGAGAGAAGAGGTGGTTGGTGGGGGAAAACGCGGGATGAAATGTCCCCCCACCAACCGCTTCCGCTTATATTCAGGACACCGCAGCCGCGAGGGGGAAACCCGCGTTTTCCCAGGTTGGTGTCGGAATTTTGCCGCGCCCCCTAAAAATTTTTGCAGGCCGGGGCGGGATGCGGGTCTGATTGGGCTAGGTTTTCCGCCCCGACCTGTATTTTAACGGTTATTTTACGGGTCGAGTCGGGATGTGTGGTCTGCTAAAGTTGCTCTAATACCCTCCTGTACTCTGGATACTTGTGTTGCATCCGAATGGTTGGTGTGGTCAATGCATATAAAGCGAGGCGCAAGCCTTTTTCGTCGATACTTGTCTTGCATGATAAATCTCCGTACCCAAATTAGTTCGAGTTTGGCAAAATTCAGAAATGAACTGTTACTTTTTTTTACAGCATGATCTTCTGCCATGTCTAGCTAGCGAGCCGGATAGATGCCTTCTCTATTTTATTGGTACACATGTAAAAGCGGCGAGCGGCCGCCGGAGTTTATGTGAGACAAGTTACCACGTTAATTAGGCATGCGAGCCCTCTGAAAGCCTACAAATACTGACTGGTTCGAAGTGCCAATTAATTCCCGTGCTTTAACTTTAACCGTAAATTTAACTACTAAAACCGATTGCGGTGGGAGCAAAAATTATATCAGTGAATTTGTATTCGAAAAAAGTTTTCAATTATATAATTTTTTCTCTCGCCGCAGTTGGTCTCGTTGGTTAAATTTATGATCAAAGTTGAATCTCAGAAAGCACAGGCACACTATATTTTGGAATGGAGGGAATAGTAACTTACGCGAATGGTTCCACGATCAACCACGTCGCACTGCAAGAAGGAAGAAAGAACTAAATAATGTATGATCGGCACGCGTCCTGCTACCCAGCTTTGTGCAAACAAACCCCCGCTTTCCCACTAGTTTTTTTCTTTGAAAAATAGGCATGAAGTCCCAGCTTACAATAAGAGAATGACATTCTTTTTTTTCATGGAAATAAGAGAAAAAATACAGATAAGGAGAGGGGGATGGGGGGGAAGGGAATGATAAAAAAATAGGTTTTATTTGATTGAAAACTCAACTGATTTGCGGGCCAGTTTAATGTATTTGTAAATTTAGCAAACAAATATTGACATACAAAGTAAAAAATCGTTTCAAAAGTGGCTTATTGAAATGAAGATCTACAGGAAATTTGAAAAAAGAACAAGAAAATTCCTAGAACATTAATAAAAAAATCTAGAAATTCATGAATATTATATACAAATTCTAAAAATAATGAGAAATTTAAAAGTGAATAAAACAAATGGAAAAGCCTTTACTAACTTTAAGGGATGATTAAATTCTTTAAATTTTAGCAACTTCACTGAAATAATATATTTCCCTAATCCTCTATTCCTAAATAACTACAACTCACTACATATTTTTCCTAGTCATGCAATTGCCACATAAGGAAATGCATGCATGTAGTAATTCATAAGTTACCCTTTTGCACTAATCTATGCATGCAGTGCTGCCACGTCATCAATTTATGCATGCATATTAGTCATAATTTATTTTGTTAATTGTTGTTTTATTGGCAGTATATTTGTGAGATGATTGCAACATACCTACAATTCAAAAGAAAATTACCTTTTCTATTATTTTTAAGCTTATATTTGTTTTGATTAGTCTTAGTTGTGTTTTCAGCAATTATGTATGTATTTTTTCTAACAAGGTCCTCACAACACATGTGCGGCGTCATCTAGTTGTCTTTTAACTATCTTGTGCAACTCGCAAAACTATCAAGGCTGACACCCCTGTTTTCTATGTGTTTTCATCATTTTTCTTTATTTTGCTTCTTTTTCATGACGGGGTTACCACGTTATCATGAAAATACTTCGGGTGGAGTAAGAAATCGAATCAAAACTAGAACCAACCCAGATTGGATGATTTGGATGATGGTTATATCTTTAGACTACTGAGATGAAACCCCGAGGTTTAAATCGTGTGTTGTCAGCGGTGGTGGGGTGTGTGTGCGCGCGCGCATGTATACCTCTGTTTATAAAGAGAAGGAGAAATCATAATATCATTTGCAAAATTGAACTAAAATCGAGAGACCAAACTTCTACAAATCCAAGAGGCATTATATACATACTCCACGCCTCCACCTCTCATCCGTCGATAGGTCACCACTCCCTCCCCATTCACCAGTTCTGTCGGTGTGGAAGTGCACGTAGGCCTCAATATATCGGATGTAGCTGTTCTTCGATTTTGGGGTTTTGGGTAGATTTTCACTATCGATCGCATCAGTCCTTCCACTTGTGGTGTCTGCCCAAGAATAATTGTTTCTCGAGCCTTCCTATCTCGACGACGTTGTACACGACAGTGAAGATTCACAACATAGATTTCTACCGCCCGTTCTGCACGACTAGACTACACCTGGGCATCTCTGTGCTGGGCCAGGTTTCGGGCTGGGTTTTAAAAAGCCCGACCTCAAAATCCCAAGCCCGGGCCCGGCCTGCAGCCTGATAAAAAGGTTGTTTTGTCCATTAAAAAGAATGAAATACCTAATTTCGTGGTTATACTATACATAGTTTTCATAAAATATATTAAATAATAGATTTTATCGGGCTTTTCCTGGGCTTTAGGCTGGGATTGGGCGGGAAAAGTGAGGTCCGAGTCCAGCCTTGATGTCGGGCTTTGGGCGGGACTTCTTGGGCCGGGCTGTCCATGCCCAGGTTTGGACTAGACTAGGTTTTACAGGGTACATGGGCATCTAGGCGGCGACTTCCCTTCGAAGTTTGGCCCTTTGGCACATCAGTGCATGAAAAATTAACAGAGGTCAAGGCCTTGGATCCACGGCTCTTCTAGGAGTGACAACTTCTTCTCGAAGACAATGGTCCGACAGGACCATGGTCCTGATAGCTTTCCATATGTGATCAACAATGAATGGTTGGATCCTCCTTCCTTTGACGCGGCAAACAATGGCGCGCCGTCGGACCGTTTGGACGAAGGAGACGGTTGGGCCCAGGGATCAGAATTTAATTTTTTTTCCAGGGTTGCTTGTGCTGTTGGTTTGGTTAATAGATCCAACTAGTGTGTGCAATTTTGAACTTTATAAACATAAAATTTGGAATGAATAATGTCATCGGATTCCTTTGCGTGCCGATATTGCCATCGGATTCCCGTGGAAGGGGGGCACATGAATGAAGACAGCACATAGAGAGACCCCCGTGGTCAACTCGAATATGTATGCACGTAGTAGTGCAGTCTGCTCACAGCACGTATGACGAAAACGATTCAACGAATAATTTGACCTTTGCAAGCAAGCCAACAAAACTACACATGCGCCAAATCCATCACGAGAGCTGAAATGAAGCTAAACAAATGGAAGCGACCATGTACTGCACCGGTGGTACCGTATAAAGATTGTTAGTGAGAGATGTATCGCTCTGCCGCGTCAGAGGGGAGACCGGAGTCTGCTGACGGGGTTTGACAGAAACGTCCATGCATGCACACCTACCAAACTAAACTAAACACAAAAATCCAATCCCAACTGTGCCGCTGCTGCTGGAGATGTGGATCCTGACCATACACCTGCTCTGCTCTATTTATTTAGAAAAGATTTGTTTTGTTTTTTCCCTTCAATTATAGTATTTCCTGCTTAATTATTACCTCAGGCAGTTGACTGTATGGCAATATAATTGAGAGCACCATGCTGCTTGATAGTACCTAGCTAACTAGTACCTAGGGCGGCATATATGAGAGAGCTTATCTTCAGTAGTATGGTGACAAATTGGTGCGTGTATTCAGGGATTTCAGGCATATATTATTTGAGCTTAAAGCATATTTTGTGATGAAAACCACGCGCGCGCGCGCACACACAAACAGAAAAATATTTCTTCTATTCATTCTACATGGTTCTTATATCTTTTAAGTATTATAAAGCGCCTCTTTTCAAAAAAAATCATACCGCATGGTTTGGTAAATCTTGCTGGTATAGCTATTACTCCATCTGTAAAGTAAAGATCTAAACATCATTAGAGCATCTACAACTGGACTTGACAAATCCGGCCCCCTATATGTCCACGAGCGCGTCCGGGCGCATCCGTGGACAGCGCCTGTCGGCCCCTCATATATTGCGTTGCACATCCACATACCTCAAATGCCAGTCCTCAAATTCATGCAATCCATGCACGCCAATCATATGATACAAATTGTTTGAATCTAAAAGTTCAAAACAAAGCAAAACAAATCATAGTTCAACAAACCGGACATGACAAAGTGAAATCAATGTCCGAGTGTGAGACGGATGGCTCGCCGCGGCGAGTCACATACGTCCATCACCGGCATCTGTGTGGGTGGAAATCTCTCCGGAATGGTCCAGCCGGCCATCGGATCCTCCTCTGTCCCAATGTGGTCGAACGGCGTAATCCGTGTCGGTGCTCAAATGGAAGGAGCGCGGGGTTCCGGACGCGGCGGGGGAGACAACTGATTGCCGATGTCCGCACCTCCCTGCACCGCTGCTGCTGCTTCCCTCTCTCGCTGCCGGCGTCGCCGCATCTTCTGGGCGACAATCTCCGCCTTACATGACGAAGCCGAAGAAGGGACGCCGACGGACGAGGCGGACCGCGTCTCCGTCGTGACACTCGGGGACGGGCCAGACGACATCTACGACGGCAGATCGGGACCGGAGGTGAGGATGGGGAGCAGTAGTGGCAGATGTTGGTGCAATTTTGGAGGGTAGCGGGAGGAGGAGGAAGAGTTTTGTGATTTTGGTGCAATTTGCTGTGGGATCGGGCTGTCGGGTCCGACTGACGGACGCGCCCAGACGCCCCATATCCGCCCTATAATTGGACTGGATATATGGGGTGTCGGCCAGTCCCAACGTTTGAGGGCCGTTTGAAGAGTTTGTCTGGGTTGAAATTTTATGACCGATCAATAACCAAGCAGCCCGGTGAGATATTTGAGGTGGCTTTGGGCGTCCGGCTGTAGATGCTTTTATTTTATTTTTACGGAGGCAGTACGACACAACTGAGCAGTGAAGTCTACACCGGACATGGGGTCAAAATCAAAGCAAAGCAGCACGAGAAAAATTAAGCTAGCTAGCTTTAACTGGCGTGTGCCCGCGGGTTAGCGTCGTTAATCTGGCGCTGTAATTCCAAAAGACGGGCTAATCACGCCTCAACTTTTGGCTTTTTCGAGTTTGGTTCATCATCAGATGCATGCTTAAACAAATCCTCCACGGTTGCGGCGTGCTCCCCGATCTGCCTTCCATCATCCATCCTCATCGTCATCCGTCGTCCAGTCTACTAACTCTTTTCAAGTCCAAGCCAAGCCAAGCCAACCAAGCTACCACGGAATACCTCTCTCCCTCCACTACCTACAGCAAAGCTAGCCACTCCTCTCCTCTATATAAGCCCGTCCATGGCGGATGGCTCTCCCGCCCTTTTCATCGTCCCATCATTTGATCACCCATATAGAGATCCGGATAGCTAGCTGCTAGCTTCGCTTGTCAGTTGTGGCGATGGCGTGTGATCAGCGGGGGATGAGAGGCGAGGAGACGGCGGCGGGGGAGGAGGAGATGCTCCGGCGCGGGCCGTGGACGGTGGAGGAGGACGTGCTCCTCGCCAACTACATCGCCGCCAACGGCGAAGGCCGGTGGAACGCGCTGGCCCGGCGCGCGGGGCTGAAGCGCACCGGCAAGAGCTGCCGCCTGCGGTGGCTCAACTACCTGCGGCCGGACCTGCGGCGCGGCGGCATGACGGCGGAGGAGCAGCTGCTCGTCCTCGAGCTGCACGCGCGGTGGGGCAACCGGTGGTCCAAGATCGCGCAGCACCTCCCCGGCCGCACCGACAACGAGATCAAGAACTACTGGCGGACGCGGGTGCAGCGCCACGCCAAGCAGCTGCGGTGCGACGTCGGCAGCCAGCGGTTCAGGGACCTCGTGCGCGGCCTCTGGATCCCCCGCCTCCTGGAGCGCATCCACGCCGCCAACAGCTCCGGCGAAGGGGACGTGATAGCGCAGGCCACGGCGGCCGCGCTGCCGGTCGCGGCCGACGGGCGGTGCTGGGCCGTCGACGACGTGTTCGACCTCGGCCCGGGCGCCGCGGCGGCCGACGTGGAGCTTTCCTGCACCACCGCCCTGTCGTCGTCGTCGTCCGTGTCCACGGACGGCTGCGGCGTGCAGCCCCTGCCCCCGCCGGCGCCCATGGTGGCTACCGCCGAGAGCGCGCACGGAAGCGTCGTCAGCAGCGCTGCCATGCACGACACGGCGCTCTGGCAGCCGCCGCAGACGCACGGCGGCCTCATGATGACCCAAGAACAACAGCACCACCAACGGGCAGAGTCGCAGCTGCTTGGAGCCGAGACGTGGTGGTCCGACCAGACCTCGCTCCACGCGGGGCTGTACGCCGACGTGGGCTTCCCGGAGCTGGAGTTCGGCGGCGAGACCATGTGGGGCGCCTGCGCCGATGACCTGTGGTGCACGGACATGCTGGGGCTGTGAAACATCAAACTACCGGTGACCTGTGGTAACTGAGGGGAAGGTTATTATCGGAGCGTTCGCTACTAATCTTGCACTTAGCGCTCCAATAATCCCTTTTCCTCCTCTCTCAAAACATGAGTATACTTCAGTAACTTCACTAGCTAGCTAGTGTGTCTTCTTCAGTATGTGTACTACGTGTAATGTTGATGGATCTTTCATTTTTCTTTTTTCCTTTTGGACTTTACTCATTCTTTGCTGGGTAAATACGGAGTGATTGGTTTGTAACCAGCCGTGTGTAACTTTTGATGGCCCGGCTGAGGCCGCAATAAAACTTGAATCAACCATGCATCCCGATCAGACTGTGGTGTCAAGAACGCTCTTATATTATGGAACTAAAGGAGTAATTAATTAATCTGTGGGGAGAGACCTCTAATCTTCATGCATAAACATTCTTATGCATGTTACCACAAAGAATTATTCGTCAAGTAGATCAAGATTATGAGTATGTGACAAAGCAACCACAACAAACTAGCTAGATTGAATTGATCACGTGTGCGTAACCGACCACAGTTTTGTATCGGAAACCATTTGCTCGATCGCATGCCCATCTCCAAACTATAAAAAGTATTCGGTGCCGATTAGGATACGAGTCACCTTCCTCTAATCTAATCTAGAGAAAGATAAGCAGATATTTCAGCTAGGCGTCCGTACGGACCGGCCTCTCCGGCCAATCCAATGATGCAATCAACTGAACATCTTTGTGTTTGTCTTGATGATGGCGAGCGTCACTGAGAATTCCCCTAGAAAAAGAGACACGCGCGGAATTTAACCAAGCACAAGCATATGCTCCAGGTGATCGAATTGGACAGCACTAGCGACCGCAATCAGCACACAGATGCAGACGCCGGGCCACGCGTACATATGATTAGCAACGCACAACGGAGGTGGGGCAAACTGTGTGCGGAAAGGATGTACTCTAGCATCCATCGCTTTAGTTTTTGGCATGTCCACCACATGATGAAAACGGCCGGAGAAAAGGGCCGGAAAGCATCGGATTTCCCGTGTTTTCTCACACGTACGTATCGGTCGATCCCCTCCGGCAGCTAGGTTCGCGCTAGTGATGGATGGATGGATGGATGGATCCTCCTCTCTGTCAGGAGCTCGTTCAGGTCTCGGGGGCACCTGATGAGAAGGAAAAAGGGGGAGGAAAAGCGCACCATGCGTCGATCATTCAGGGCCCCCCTTCAGCTCAGTACGTTCCTCTAATCATTCGCCGCACAGAATTTCTGGCTCAGCTGCACCGCGTGTTCTTCTTCCTTTTCTGGATCGGTGAGAGGGATCAGGAACGAGTCCAAAGTTTGGTTCGATTTTGACGGTGGACGGACGCGCATTAGCCGACTACCTACATGTCTGCGTGCATGTAGGGTTGCTCTAGTGCATGACCTGGTCAGTGTCTGCAGTGCCAATTAATCTTACTACCGTAGTATCTATCCTATCCTCGGCAGCTGCTTCTCCAGCGAGTTCAGAAAACAGAAATGACAAGTACAACACATTTGGTAGGCTACATTACCCTGCAAGCCCGCGCGGAATGAAATTGTCCTGTTTGTTTGCATGGGCTACATCTGTTTCCTAGCCCGCACGAACCTTAAAGCAGCTCTAGGCCTGCATCCGGAGGAACGAACGAATGAGCCGCTTTCGCGAGTCAGACTCGCTCGAGCCACGCATGGCGAGTGCCTGCCCGCGTGGGGAAGCATGAAAGACGACGGGACGTCTTATAACTCCCCACGCTCTCTCCAATCATCACCCACGTCGGTTCACAAACACTCGCTCTCTCTCCCCTCACCGGCCCTTCGGTGTCTTTGATGGAAGAGCCATCGCCCCCCTCCCCCCCCCCCCCCGCCCTACCACATAGTCGGTAGCAACCCTATCCAGGAGAAGTGAACTGCAGGCCTCCCCTCTTCCTGCCCAGGATATCGCCGTTGTTCTCCGGGCACCGTCCCCTTTCTGCACCATGCTGCCGCCATGGGCCAATGCGCCGCCGCCGCGTGCTCCGGCTCCGCCACCGGTGCCAGACCTCCTCATCTTGGGCTCAACTACAGCGGGGTCACAAACCCCACCGCCTGCAGGTTTGGCAGGCTCAGCTTATGGGGGTATTTTTACCCCCATTCGAGGGTTTTCTTCTCTGCGTCCAGTGCAAGGAGAGAGGAGCTCGAGGATGGCGCACTCATCCTCCAGCCAGCATGCGACGAGGACCACGACTGGGGTCCTCGGAATGGCCTTACCATCTTCCGCAGCGGTGGCACCCCTGTTCCCACCAGGGTTTTCTCCTCGATCGGCGTATGCTGCATCGGCACCCGCTCCGATAAGCTTCTATCTATTCCCCTTGTAGATGAGTTCGTAATTAGGGTTCTTAACGTACTTCGAGTAATGGTTAGGGCAATGTTAGATTTGATTGTTCATAGTGAATTCGATCCGATTCGATTCGATCAGACTCAATTCAAATCTAGTAGATTTGGGTTGAATCAGAGCAATGCAAGTGTTGTGGCTGCTTAGATGAGAATGTTGTTGCCTTAGTCATGCTAGATTGATGCATTTGTCCCTGTTCTTGCCACATTATTAGTGCCTAGGGTAGTGATGGTAGATTGGTTTGTTCATGCCACATTGATACTGCCTACAATGCTACCGTATCGTGTGTTGTTGGTGTTGTTCTTTGTGTATGTTGCTAGATTAATGTGTTTGTGCATGATCAGTAGGTGCTACGTGATTGCATGAGCAGCATAGGACAATGCATGTGCTTGTTATTAGGACAAACTTCTATGCCAAAAATAGTTCTAGGACAAATTTGAGGATGTGCATTTGACAACTATCATGATCTGATGGTGACACTGATCATTGGCACTTTGAAAGTGCAATATTGCACTAAAGTGTTTTTGACATTGATGACAATTTCATTTGTGTTTCTAACCGCATGCTCTAAGTGTTAACAGCCCTGATCAAACTAAAAATGAAGCATGGATGGTTATTTTCCCTCTTATTGGAACAAGGAAAAGCGGTGCACTCAAGAAAAGAAGAGTACCTTAATGTTTTCTTATTTCTTGAGTCCTTAGGGCAGCCGCATTATTAAGAGGGGGTGCATCATAAAAACATCCGGGCAATCAACTTACCTTCTCACATTGATCTGAAAATCCTAGTGCCAAGTCTCTGTTCAGGAACTTCTGGGGACGGCAGGAACTTCCGGGGACCGGAATGTCCGGGCGGGGTCCGGGAAGCTTCCGGGGTACCCAGAGAAAATGCATTTTTCGTGCGATCTCTCTATGTAGCCCGGAACCTCGCCGGAACCTGGCCGGAACTTCCGTCACCCGGAACTTCCGGGGCGGCCGGAACTTCCGGGCACCGGAACTTCCGTCCCCTGTGTCAGCAGCTTCCGGGGTACTACTGAGTGGTGCAAACCTTCTGTGTAGCCCGGAACCTGTCCGGAACTTGGCCGGAACTTCCGGGGTCCGGAACTTCCATCTGTTGCTGGAACTTCCGGGCTGCGCAGAAATCTGCCTCCAACGGCCAGATTTCATCCCCACCTAGAAATAGTCTTCTTCTTCCTCACGAAGGGTTGACGACTCCATTTCTCTCACCTCCATTTTCAGACCTCGATTTCTTGGAGATCTCCCTCCTTAGCCAACCAAAGCTCTTGATCTTTTGAGAAGCAAAGGAGAAGTGCTTGATCTACACATTCACCAAAGCGAAGGTTGATTCCCCCTTGTTTTTGTGGTGCGTCTTGTTACTCTTGGAGGTTGGAGACTCCTAGGCGGTAGGAGTGCTCCGGCGAGAAATCGACCATTGTGATTTTCCCCGGAAAGTTTGTGAGGGTTTGGAGACCACCCCAAGGTCTACCACTAGTGGTTGAGAAACGCCTTCGTGGTGTTGTCTCAAGGAGAGAATAGGGTGAGCCTTCGTGGCGTTGGTGTGCCTTCGTGGTAACATCCACCTCTCTAAACGGTGACTTAGCTTCCCTCCAAGAAAGTGAACATCGGCATACATCCTCGTCTCTCAGAGTTGCAGTTATCCCTAACCCTAACTCTCTACTTGTGGTTACTTGTCTTTTAGCATTTACTTATATCATCTTGTGCTTGCTTACTCATACATATATTTGTGTCACTTGTTTATCTTGCTTAGCTCATTAGTATCATACTTGCAATTGTTAGGCTCACTTTCATTTTCCGCATTAGTGCCTAAAATTGCTTAGTAACAATTAAAATTTGTAATTGTACCTATTCACCCCCCTCTAAGTCCATCTCGATCCTTTCAATTGGTATCAGAGCCTCGTGCTCTATTCTTGTGGCTTAACCGCCCTAGAACGAGATGAACCCCGATGGGACTCCCCGTGTTGTAGATCCGAAGGATAAAGGCGAGGCTTCTTCTGAAGTTAAGTCCTTTACTTCTGAGGATCTAGAACAGGCCCTTGCTAAGCAAAAGGAGGAACATGATGCTTCTCTTGAGGCCTTGGTCCAAATGAGGATAGCCACGTTGTCCACGGTGCTTGCACCACTTTCGGGTGGTGCGGCTTCGAGGCCAACTGTGCCTACTCCGTCACTTGGTCAACAACCTCCTAGCAATGAACACTCCAGTGTTCCTTGGCTTTATGCAAGACCCCAAGTTGAGAAACCTAAATATAACCCTCAAGGCAAACCTCCTGTACTTGATGCCACTTCTGATTTTGCCTTGTGGAGAGTTGCTATGTAGGATCATCTTCGATATGGAAATGATGAGATGCTAGAGATCTTGGAGTATGGTTACCATGTGGTTGATCCAAAGAATCCTACACCAATAGAAATTTATGACAAGAATCTCAATGACACTACAACCATGTGTATAAGGAGAGGTATGGTTGAAAAGCAAAGGAGACCTTTCATACACATCACAAGTGCCAAGGAACTACGGGAAAGTATTATAAGATCCAAGACCGGTACCTCCACCCTTAGGAGTGCTCAATATGAAATTGCAAAGGGGCAATTGCAAAACTTTTGTATGGAGGAAGGTGAAACTCCCAATGAACTCCTTGAGCGCCTCATGACTCTCACCGCTGATATTGAGTCGTGTGAGTGTGACAAGACACAAGATGGATTCAACATGACTAAGCGATTCCTTGTGGACAAGTTGTTCCATGCTCTTGCTCCATATCACCATCAAATGGTATGGGACATAAGACAACACCATGCCTTCAAGGAAATGACTACAGATGACATCATATCCACTTTCCAACTATTTGAAGAGTAAAAGGCAAATGCTACAAAACATCTTGCCATGCATGGTACTCCATCGTCAAAGATCAATCTTGCATTGAAGGCTAAGCATGCATGTG
Source organism: Triticum urartu (assembly GCF_056163025.1). NCBI lineage: Eukaryota > Viridiplantae > Streptophyta > Magnoliopsida > Poales > Poaceae > Triticum > Triticum urartu. Next base: position 60,254,375 of record NC_141874.1, on the reverse strand, counting down.
AAGATGAGCAAAGTGAAGAAGAAGAAGATGATGATGATGATGAAGAAGATGGCGATGAGGTTGAATCCGATGAGGGCCCTTCATATGAAGACATGGCTCTCTTTGTTAAGAAGTTTAGCGCAGGAAAATTCAAGGGAAGATTTCAAAAGAAGAAAGTAAGAAAATGTTACAACTGTGAAGAAACCAACCATTTCTCAAACGAGTGCCCGTATGAGAAGAGAGAAGATAAACCAAGGTTTCCCAAGACCTTTCCCAAGAAGAAGTTGCCAAATCCTTTAAACTCCAAGCTTAAGAAGAGAGATGGGAAAGCAATGGTTGCTCAAGAAGAATCCGATCCAGATGATGTTAGTGGTGTTGCCGGAGTTGCTCAAGATTCTCAAAACACATTGAGGCTAGTCAACAAGAGTGGTGAAGTTGTCACCTACAACTACATGAAAGATTACAAGGGCAACACTCACAAGTGCCTCATGGCGAAGGCCGTGGTAGAAGATGGAGAGGACCAACACTCTCCTGACAAGGTCAAGGTAACCCCACGATCAAACCCTCCTCTTTTCACTCCTCCTACTTCTAGTGATGAGTATCTTGTTGCGGAGGATAGTTATGAGGATGATGATATAAATGATCCTATGCTTGCTAAATTAAATAAGTTCATGTGCTCCCTTAAAGGAAAGAAGCTCACTATGTTTCGTATGCTTATGGAGATGGTGAGTAAGCACACCATTTCCATTAAGGAACTCGAAACCCTCGTCACCGAGGAAAAGGAAAAATATGAAATCCTTGAGCGGAAAGTCCAATATGAGGAAGCACACAATGATGAACTATGCTTAAAAATTGGTGCAAACATTGATGTTCATACTAGGGATCTTGCCTCCTTGAAAAAGGCTATCAACTCTTGCGAAGAGTTGATGAATGATAAAAGTAAGCTTGTACAGTCTAATGCTTCTCTCTCTAAGGATTGTGAGCTCCTATCCGTGTCCCTCAAGACCAAGGAAGAAGAGCTCACCCTCCTTACAAAGAGTTTTGAGACACTCAAGCTTACTTATCTTGAAACTCTAGCCAAGGCTTACTCTTCTCCTATTATCAATGTTGATGCTTGTACTACTAACTCTAGTAGTGATCTAGCGTCTATTCTTGAGGAGAATCACTTTCTCAAAGCTCAAATTGAGAAAGGACTCATGACATGTGCTCAAGGGCAAAAGAACCTTAATGAGGTGTTGAGCCAACACAATGAGGTGTTTGCCAAAGAGGGACTCGGGTCTGACGCAAGCACAAGCAAGAAGAAGACGTCCTCTCAAAAGTGCACCACTCCGTTAAAAGAAACTTTTGTACGAGAAGGGCACAAGGAGAAAGGTAAGGTTGTTAGTGGGAAGGCCACAAGGGGCATGCCTACTCTCAACAATCCAAAAGTGTTTATGCCTCCATCCTATGTACTTCGTAAGACTAAGGATGGAGAAGTTTTTGCTAAATTTGTTGGTCCTCGAAATGCATTTCGGTTTTATGCTATTTGGGTCCCTAAGACCCTTGTGACTAACCTGAGAGGTCCCATTGCAAAATGGGTGCCTCTAACCAAGCCATAATTGTGTGTAGGTCGCTTTCTCCGGTGGAGTAAAATGGGTGATTGACAGTGGATGTACCAATCATATGACCGGAGATAGCAAGTTGCTCTACGATTTCATGGAAGCTATTCAACCATTTATGAGCATTATGTTTGGTGGAGGTTCAAAAGGACAGGTACTCGGATTGGGCAAAGTGGCCATCACAAATGACATGTCTCTTGCAAATGTGATGCTTGTCCAATCCCTCAAATACCATTTGCTTTCTGTTCGCCAATTGGCTTCTGTTGGTTATGATACACTCTTTGGACTAATGGATGTGAAAGTCTTTAAGAGAGATACTCTTGAAGTGGCCTTTGTTGGAGAGTTGGATGGCAACCTTTACACGGTTGATTTCTCAAAAGAGAGCACATTCCATGCAACTTGTCTAATGGCCAAGGCCGACAAGGGGTGGCTATGGCATCGCCGACTAGCCCATGTCGGCATGAGAAATCTTCAAGATCTCTTAAAGGGTAATCACATCCTTGGACTAACAAATGTCTCTTTTGAGAAAGATCGTGTGTGTAGTGCATGCATAGCCGGGAAATAACATCAATCAAAGCACCCACCCAAGAATATTGTATCTGCTTCAAGGCCTTTGGAGCTCCTTCATGTGGATCTCTTTGGGCCTCCTTCGTGGGATAGTCTTGGTGGAAAAAAATATGGACTTGTCATTGTGGATGATTACTCAAGGTATACATGGGTCTTCTTCCTCAAATCCAAGGACGAGACGAAGATCACCTTCATTGACTTTGCAAAGCAAGTACAACGCAAGTTTGACAAAGAAATTCTGGCAATAAGAAGTGATAATGGATCTGAGTTCAAGAACTACACCTTGGAAGGGTTCCTTAGTGATGAAGGGATTGAACATCAATATTCAGCTCCATACACTCCCGAACAAAATGGTGTTGCAGAAAGGAAGAATCGCACTCTTGTGGAGATGGCAAGGTCCATGTTGGATGAATACAAGTCGCCACATAGTTTTTGGGCCGAGGCTGTCAACACTGCATGTCATGCATCAAACCGGCTCTTCCTCTGCACGATATTGGAAAAGACTCCATATGAGCTCCTAACCGGGAACAAGCCTAACGTCAAGTACTTTCGTGTATTTGGGTGTAAATGCTTCATCCTCAACAAAAGAGAGCGGTTAGGAAAATTGCAATCTAAAACCATTGAGGGCATATTTGTTGGCTATGGATCAAACTCTCACGCCTATAGAGTCTACAACAAATCCAATGGATGTGTTGTAGAAACTTGTGACGTGGTGTTTGATGAATTTAATGGCTCCCATGGGGAGCAAGTTGATCTAAATGATGTAGGTGAAGAAGATTCTTCTCAAGATATCTTGACGATGGGTGTTGGTGCACTTCTTCCAATGGAACAAGAACCTCATGATGATGAAGAAGAAGATGAAGGCCTCACACACCATCAAACTACTTCAACACCCATACCACCACAAGCCCCTATTACTCAATCAATGCCCATAGTCCAAGTACAAGATGATGATCAAGCTCCTCTTCATGATAATCATCAAGAATAAGATCTTCCTCAAGGGCAAGAACAAGAAAGTGCAATCATTGACAATGAACCTCAACAAATGCAAGAAGAAGAAGAAGATTTTCCAACACACATTAATGATCCATATGTAGAGGACGTGGATGATGGACATGAAGTTGAACCTCGTGAAACCTTAACCTCCATCATGCCTCGAGTGGCCAGTCGTGTTGATGTTGATAAGATCCTCACCGGCATATCGGAAGGTAGAGTCACTCGTAAACAATTGAAAAACTTTTGTGCTCACTTCTCTTTTGTGTCTAGTGTTGAACCTCTCAAGGTACAAGATGCGTTGATAGACAACGATTGGCTCATTGTTATGCAAGAAGAGTTGAATAGTTTTGAGTGCAATCAAGTGTGGTCATTAGTCAAGAGGCCAACTACGGAACACAACGTCATTGGTACAAAGTGGATTTTCAAGAACAAGCAAGATGAGAATGGTGTAATCATCTGCAACAAGGCAAGGTTAGTGGCACAAGGGTACTCACAAGTTGAAGGTTTGGACTTTGGTGAGACCTTTGCCCCCATTGCCCGTCTTGAATCCATTCGCATCTTACTTGCTTATGCTGCTTTCAATGGCTTTACATTACATCAAATGGATGTGAAGAGTGCTTTCCTTAACGGCCCTCTACAAGAAGAAGTATATGTATCACAACCACCTGGGTTCGTTGACCCCGATCACAAAGACTATGTGTATAAACTTCATAAGGCTTTGTATGGCCTCACATAAGCACCTCGTGCTTGGTATGATCATCTTAAGAAGTTTTTACTCGATGATGGCTTTGTGAGAGGGGTGATTGATCCCACCGTTTTTACTAAGAGGGACAAAGGTGATTTGATCTTATGCCAAATCTATGTAGATGATATCATTTTTGGTTCTCCTAACATTCATTTATGCAAGAAGTTTGCGGCATCAATGACCAAGAATTTTGAAATGTCACTCAATGCGGATTTAAAGTTCTTCCTCGGATTTCAAATTCAACAATTTCAAGAAGGAATTTTCTTGTCTCAAGCAAAATATCTCAAGGATATCCTGCAAAATTTGGCATGACTGATGCTAGCCCATGTAAGACACCCATGCCAACCAAAATTGGACTCACTGAAGACTCAAATGGTATCCCCTTCGACCCATCTAAATACCACTCTATGATTGGTTCATTGCTTTATCGTTGTGCATCTAGACCAGACATCATGTTTAGTGTATGCATGTGTGATAGATTTTAAGCTTCCCCTAGGGAAAGCCATCATAAGGCGGTCAAGCATATTCTTAGATACCTTGTTCACACCCCAAAGTTGGGTCTATGGTACCCCAAGGATGCTAAGTTTGATCTCATTGGGCACACGGATGTGGATTGGGCTGGAGACAAAGTGGATCGTAAATCCACCTCCGGTGCATGTCAATTTCTTGGATGCTCCTTGGTAAGTTGGTCCTCGAAGAAGCAAAACTGTGTTGCTCTCTCCACCGCTGAAGCTGAATATATTGCAACCGCCAGCTGTGCAACTCAGTTACTATGGATGAGGCAAACCTTGAAGGATTATGGTATCACCTATAGACATGTGCCTCTTCTATGTGATAATGAAAGTGCCATTAATATTGCTGAGAATCCCAAAGATCATACCTGCACCAAGCACATTGACATTAGGTACCACTTCTTGAGAGATCATGTGGAGAAGGGTGATATTGACATTGCTCATGTTGGCACAGATATGCAACTTGCAGATATTTTCACCAAGCCATTGGATGAAGCAAGGTTCTGTCAACTTAGGCGTGAACTTGGTATCTTGGAGCTTGACAATATTATGTGAAATCTAGTATCCATTCATTCATTTTCATAATGTCGTGTCTAGATGTAGGCATGTCTTTAGGGGGAGACATTCAACCCATGAGTTATCTCACCTTATATGATGCACAAATAAACCAAACACTCTCAAAGTTACTATGTTCTCACTTTCTGACCTAGTACTTTAAATGATGGAGTTGTGATGTTGGGCTCAAGGTTAAAATCTTCGTAGTACCAAGTCACACACACTCAAACATGGTGGACTCGTCCACCGCCCTCTCTTAGAGAGGCTGGACTTATTCTTCATTTCTACATTTCTTTTTCCGTGTGTTCGTTCCGTGTTTTTTTCTCTCTATTTGCTGGTTCTCGTTGTTGCTCTGGTGTTTTGCCCCTAGCTCAGGTTCTACTCAAATCTCTCTCATCTCGAAACCATCTGATATTTATCTAGTGCACAAGCTTCAAATCATCCTCACATAAATGTTGATGTGGTGTGTGGTGTGTTGGGAGCTTTAGGACCCCCTCCCCCTAGTTCTCAGGAGTTTAGAGAGACTGTAATCTCTCTGGATATTCCGGAACTTCCGGGGTGAGGCCCGGAACTTCCGGCCGCCGGAACTTCCGGCCTTTCCCGGAACTTCTGGGCGTCGCGGGTCGTGGGCACATATTATGGGCAGGGGATCTCAAAGGGGTTATTTCCCTTCTTCTCTATTCCACTGCTCTCTCCCCCTGCGGCGCCCCTCACCCATCGCCGACTTCTGGGCGAGCTGTCAGCCCCCGGAACCTCTGGCCCCTTCTTCCCTTTCATCGTACTTGGAGGGGATCTGTCCTCTTCACCATCTACATGGAGGAAGGTAACCTAAGCTTTTCTCTGCTCTCTCTAAATTCCTAGGGATTGTAGGCTACGCTTATGGTTCTAGGGTAAACACAAGTCTCACACTCTCAAGCCCTGCATCCACTTTAGATCTGCAGTGCTCCATGACTTCTTTTTTCTCAAATTGATCGATCCATGTCAGTCCCCTACCAAGATTTGGAAGGAACCCTGCGACCATGCTGGTGCCCGGAACTTCCGGGCAGGCCGGACCTTCCGGCCTCGCTAGGGTTTCCATGTTCAGGCTGGCCCGGTACTTCCGCCGGCCAGAACTTCCAGGCTCCCCGGAACTTCCCGCCTCTGGAACTTCCGTCCACCCCGAAACTTCCGGCCTAAGCAGAGTTCTGTCAAAATTTCGACCAGTGAGATTCTTTGATTTTTTGAGGCTTGTGTACTTATTCTATCCCCATGCTATTCTCTATCTCTGTTAGCAGGAGGGTTTGGTTCGCGTGCTCACTCATCCAAGGTGTATGAACGGAAAACCAAATCTAGGGTCAAGAAGACAACGGCCGTTGTTTTAGGGCGTGAGAACATGTTTGACTGCCATCCTGAGGAAGATGCTGAGGCTGAAGACAATGCATCCCCTCCTGCTGCACCCGCCCACTCCAAGAAGCGGAAGACCACTTCCAAGAAGGCAAAAGCACAAAACGTACAACCTCCTCCTCCTGAGCCAGTCACCATGAAGGAAATGCCCGCACCGGAGTGGATTGCTCTGCGCCGTGTCAATCCCTATCGTCACGATCGTGATCATGTGGCTGATTCCAAGTTTTGGACACTTTTCCAGCAATGCAACTATGAAGAGATTTTTTCTCAGTTCGTCAACAAGTGTGTCACTCAGAAGAGCATCAACATTGCTCACTTTGACAAGACTCCAACAAACTCTGCGTACTTTGAGGGGATCCAGAACATGTGTGTGAAGCTCAACCTCCTTCCACTCATGCGCTTTCAACATGATGTGTCTCCGCCTCTTGTGGCTCAATTCTATGCCACTGTGCATTTTGGGACAGATATGCAGCGCACTCTTACTTGGATGAGTGGTAATGAGAAGTTCTCTGGTCCGTTCTCCGTGCTGGCCGGTCTTTTGGGCTATGAGTATACTGACATTACTGCTGACTGTGGGTACAAGATTCACGACAAAGGGGTCTTCCAAGCTATTCACTTGGCTGATTTGTATCCTCCGTCCGGAAAGGTTGGATCTATTGGTGATCTTCTGCCTTTCTATGACATCATGCACCGTATCTTTCGAGAGACCCTTGCAGTCAAGGTGGGTGACAAGAACAAGATTCGTGGGCACCTGATCAACCTTCTTCACTACACTTGTCATAACTCCGAGCAGGGCCCCATTGATGTGATGGACTTTATGTGGAATGAGATGTACAGTGTGGTAGTCAACCGCAAGGTTCCTATCTATGCTCCGTACATTACTGCTTTAATCGCTGAGGTTGCTCCTGATGCACTTGCGGGTCGGTGTCTGACTGGCCACTTCAGTGTTAACTTGCTTGTTAAGAAGGGCAAGGCAACTGCTCATGAGGGTGAAGATGAGGAGGAAGAGGAGCTACATGCTGGAAATCCACACCACTTTGAGCTTCATCCCCGCTCACATTACTTTTCATCATGGGGAGCCTAGTGACTCCGGGTCCAAGAAGAGCAACAAAATTTGGCGTATTCTCAAGAACATGTTTTGTCTTCAGCAAGATATGCATAAGAAGCAGTGGGAGGAGCACAAGTCTAGGAAGGAGAGCATGAAGGCTCTTAAGGATGGTATGCGTGCATCTGGTATGGACATTGCTCACGGCTTCGAGTCTAATGTGACTCCTTTTGAGAAATACCAGTCCTAGTTTGCTCGGTTTGATGTTGAAGCCGGTGATGAAGCCTCTTCTCACCGCCCTCCTCGCCCAGAATCTTCTGGAGAGTCGTCTGGTGACTCGTCTGCGTCCCTCTCCTAGGAGCTATTTGCGGATTCCTCCATCTTTCCTTTTTGCCATCTAGGTGACAACAGGGGGAGATGTTGTGATGCTTGATAGGGTCTTATCGTTTATCCTTAAACCTTTGTTTTTATTAGGGCTTATCGTTTATCCTTGAACCTTTGTTTTTATTTGGATCCTTGAACCTTTGTTCTTTATTTGCCTCCATTTGGATCTGAGCTTGCTATTTGAACCTATTTATGTTCTGTCAATTAATCTATCTGTGTGTGAGACACTTATGGCAAGGAGGTCATGTGGCATATTCTATTTATTGTAAGAGATATCTATCAGGCGATGATTATATCTATATCTGTACCCTCACTATGAAGAACAAAGGTTAGTAAAGTGTGCTATGTCTATATATCATTCTTCTGTGGGTATGCACAGTGATAGGGGGAGAATCCTCTAACCATGTCATCTCATATCAAATGCAATCTTAAAATAAGGCATGGGTTGTGGGGGAGTACCTTCCTATCATTAAAGTTGCTTATTTCTGTATATACTTTATGAGTTTACCCTCTCAAGCATTGTTGTCATCTATGTCAAAAAGGGGGAGAGTGCAATATTGCACTAAAGTGTTTTTGACATTGATGGCAACTTCATTTGTGTTTCTAACCGCATGCTCTAAGTGTTAACAGCCCTGATCAAACTAAAAGTGAAGCATGGATGGTTATTTTCCCTCTTATTGGAACAAGGAAAAGCGGTGCACTCAAGAAAAGAAGAGTACCTTAATGTTTTCTTATTTCTTGAGTCCTTAGGGCAGCCGCACTATTAAGAGGGGGTGCTGAATGAAATATGCCCTAGAGGCAATAATAAAGTTATTATTTATTTCCTTATATCATGATAAATGTTTATTATTCATGCTAGAATTGTATTAACCGGAAACACAATACATGTGTGAATACATAGACAAACAGAGTGTCACTAGTATGCCTCTACTTGACTAGCTCGTTAATCAAAGATGGTTATGTTTCCTAACCATGAACAAAGAGTTGTTATTTGATTAACGAGGTCACATCATTAGTTGAATGATCTGATTGACATGACCCATTCCATTAGCTTAGCACCCGATCGTTTAGTATGTTGCTATTGCTTTTCTTCATGACTTATACATGTTCCTATGACTATGAGATTATGCAACTCCCGTTTACCGGAGGAACACTTTGGGTACTACCAAACGTCACAACGTAACTGGGTGATTATAAAGGAGTACTACAGGTGTCTCCAATGGTAGATGTTGGGTTGGCGTATTTCGAGAATAGGATTTGTCACTCCGATTGTCGGAGAGGTATCTCTGGGCCCTCTCGGTAATGCACATCACATAAGCCTTGCAAGCATTGCAACTAATGAGTTAGTTGCGGGATGATGTATTATGGAACGAGTAAAGAGACTTGCCGGTAACGAGATTGAACTAGGTATTGGATACCGACGATCGAATCTCGGGCAAGTAACATACCGATGACAAAGGGAACAACGTATGTTGTTATGCGGTCTGACCAATAAAGATCTTCGTAGAATATGTAGGAGCCAATATGGGCATACAGGTCCCGCTATTGGTTATTGACCGGAGATGTGTCTCGGTCATGTCTACATTGTTCTCGAACCGTAGGGTCCGCACGCTTAAGGTTTCGATGGCAGTTATATTATGAGTTTATGAGTTTTGATGTACCGAAGGAGTTCGGAGTCCCGGATGAGATCGGGGACATGATGAGGAGTCTCGAAATGGTCGAGACGTAAAGATCGATATATTGGACGACTATATTCGGACATCGGAAAGGTTCCGAGTGATTCGGGTATTTTTCGGAGTACCGGGTAGTTACGGGAGAAGTAATGGGCCTTGATGGGCTTTAGTGGGAAGAGGAAAAAGGCTGCTGCGCCCCCCCTCCCCTTTGGTCTGAATTGGACTAGGGAAAAGGGGGCCGGCCACCTCTCCTTCTCCTCCACTTCCTTCTCCCTTCCTCCCCTCTTGATGGACTCCTACTAGGACTTGGAGTCCTAGTAGGACTCCCATCCTGGCCGCACCTTATGCCTTGGCCGGCCTCCTCCTCCATCCTTTATATACTGAGGCAAGGGGCACCCCATAGACACACAATTGATCATTGAGATCGTTCCTTAGCCGTGTGCAGTGCCCCCTGCCACCATATTCCACCTCGGTCATATCGTTGTAGTGCTTAGGCGAAGCCCTGCGTCGGTAGAACATCAAGATCGTCATCACGCCGTCGTGCCGACGGAACTCTTCCTCGACGCTTTGCTGGATCGGAGCCCGAGGATCATCATCGAGCTGAACGTGTGCTAAGAACTCGGAGGTGCCGGAGTAACGGTGCTTGGATCGGTCGGATCGGGAAGAAGACGTACGACTACTTCCTCCACGTTGTGTCAACGCTTCCGTTGCGATCTACAAGGGTACGTAGATCATACTCTCCCCTCGTTGCTATGCATCACCATGATCTTGCGTGTGCGTAGGAAAATTTTGAAATTACTACGTTCCCCAACAGGTGCATCATAAAAACATCCGGGGAATCAACTTACCTTCTCACATTAATCTGAAAATCCTAGTGCCAAGTCTCTGTTCAAGCCGGAACTTCTGGGGACGGCCGGAACTTCTGGGGACCGGAATGTCCGGGCGGGGTCCGGGAAGCTTCCGGGGTACCCAGAGAAACTGCATTTTTCGTGCGATCTCTCTGTGTAGCCCGGAACCTGGCCGGAACTTCCGTCACCCGGAACTTCCGGGGCGACTGGAACTTTCGGGCACCGGAACTTCCGTCCCCTGTGTCAGCAGCTTCCGGGGTACTACTGAGTGGTGCAAACCTTCTGTGTAGCCCGGAACCTGTCCGGAACTTGGCCGGAACTTCCGGGGACCGGAACTTCCGTCTGTTGCCGGAACTTCCGGGCTGCGCAGAAATCTGCCTCCAACGGCCAGATTTCATCCCCACCTATAAATAGTCTTGTTCTTCCTCACGAAGGGTTGACGACTCCATTTCTCTCACCTCCATTTTCAGACCTCGATTTCTTGGAGATCTCCCTCCTTAGCCAACCAAAGCTCTTGATATTTTGAGAAGCAAAGGAGAAGTGCTCGATCTACACATTCACCAAAGCGAAAGTTGATTCCCCCTTGTTTTTGTGGTGCTCTTGTTACTCTTGGAGGTTGGAGACTCCTAGGCGGTAGGAGTGCTCCGGCGAGAAATCGACCATTGTGATTTTCCCCGGAAAGTTTGTGAGGGTTTGGAGACCACCCCAAGGTCTACCACTAGTGGTTGAGAAACGCCTTCGTGGTGTTGTCTCAAGGAGAGAATAGGGTGAGCCTTCGTGGCATTGGTGTGCCTTCTGGTAACATCCACCTCTCTAAACGGTGATGTAGCTTCCCTCCAAGGAAGTGAACATCAGCATACATCCTCGTCTCTCGGAGTTGCGGTTATCCCTAACCCTAACTCTCTACTTGTGGTTACTTGTCTTTTAGCACTTACTTATATCATCTTGTGCTTGCTTACTCATACATATATTTTTGTCACTTGTTTATCTTGCTTAGCTCATTAGTATCATACTTGCAATTGTTAGGCTCACTTTCATTTTCCGCATTAGTGCCTAAAATTGCTTAGTAACAATTAAAATTTGTAATTGTACCTATTCACCCCCCTCTAGGTCCATCTCGATCCTTTCAATTGGTATCAGAGCCTCGTGCTCTATTCTTGTGGCTTAACCGCCCTAGAGCGAGATGAACCCCGATGGGACTCCCCGTGTTATAGATCCGAAGTTAAGTCCTTTACTTCTGAGGATCTAGAACGGGCCCTTGCTAAGCAAAATGATGAACATGATGCTTCTCTTGAGGCCTTGGTCCAAATGAGGATAGCCACGTTGTCCACGGTGCTTGCACCACTTTCGGGTGGTGCGACTTCGAGGCCAACTGTGCCTACTCCGTCACTTGGTCAACAACCTCCTAGCAATGAACACTCCAGTGTTCCTTGGCTTTATGCAAGACCCCAAGTTGAGAAACCTAAATATAACCCTGAAGGCAAACCTCCTTTACTTGATGCCACTTCCGATTTTGCCTTGTGGAGAGTTGCTATGCAGGATCATCTTCGATATGGAAATGATGACATGCTGGAGATCTTGGAGTATGGTTACCATGTGGTTGATCCAAAGAATCCTACACCAAGAGAAATTTATGACAAGAATCTCAATGACACTACAACCATGTGTATAAGGAGAGGTATGGTTGAAAAGCAAAGGAGAAATTTCATACACATCACAAGTGCCAAGGAACTATGTGAAAGTATTATAAGATCCAAGACTGGTACCTCCACCCTCCGGAGTGCTCAATATGAAATTTCCAAGGGGCAATTGCAAAACTTTTGTATGGAGAAAGGTGAAACTCCCAATCAACTCCTTGAGCGCCTCATGACTCTCACCGCTGATATTGAGTCATGTGAGTGTGACAAGACATAAGATGGATTCAACATGACTAAGCGATTCCTTGTGGACAAGTTGCTCCATGCTCTTGCTCCATATCACCATCAAATGGTATGGGACATAAGACAACACCATGCCTTCAAGTAAATGACTACAGATGACATCATATCCACTTTCCAACTATTAGAAGAGTCAAAGGCAAATGCTACAAAACATCTTGCCATGCATGGTATTCCATCGTCAAAGATCAATCTTGCATTGAAGGCTAAGCATGCATGTGAAGATGAGCAAAGTGAAGAAGAATAAGATGATGATGATGAAGAAGATGGCGATGAGGTTGAATCTGATGAAGGCCCTTCATATGAAGACATGGCTCTCTTTGTCAAGAAGTTTAGCGCAGGAAAATTCAAGGGAAGATTTCAAAAGAAGAAAGTAAGAAAATGTTACAACTATGAAGAAACCAACCACTTCTCAAACGAGTGCCCGTATGAGAAGAGAGAAGACAAACCAAGGTTTCCCAAGACCTTTCACAAGAAGAAGTTGCCAAATCCTTTGAACTCCAAGATCAAGAAGAGAGATGGGAAAGAAATGGTTGCTCAAGAAGAATCCGATCCAGATGATGTTAGTGGTGTTGCCGGAGTTGCTCAAGATTCTCAAAACACATTGAGGCTAGTCAACAAGAGTGGTGAAGTTGTCACCTACAACTACATGAAAGATTACAAGGGCAACACTCACAAGTGCCTCATGGCGAAGGCCGTGGTAGAAGATGGAGAGGACCAACACTCTCCTGACAAGGTCAAGGTAACCCCACGATCAAACCCTCCTCTTTTCACTCCTCCTACTTCTAGTGATGAGTATCTTGTTGCGGAGGATAGTTATGAGGATGATGATATAAATGATCCTATGCTTGCTAAATTAAATAAGTTCATGTGCTCCCTTAAAGGAAAGAAGCTCACTATGTTTCGTATGCTTATGGAGATGGTGAGTAAGCACACCATTTCCATTAAGGAACTCGAAACCCTCGTCACCGAGGAAAAGGAAAAATATGAAATCCTTGAGCGGAAAGTCCAATATGAGGAAGCACACAATGATGAACTATGCTTAAAAATTGGTGCAAACATTGATGTTCATACTAGGGATCTTGCCTCCTTGAAAAAGGCTATCAACTCTTGCGAAGAGTTGATGAATGATAAAAGTAAGCTTGTACAGTCTAATGCTTCTCTCTCTAAGGATTGTGAGCTCCTATCCGTGTCCCTCAAGACCAAGGAAGAAGAGATCACCCTCCTTACAAAGAGTTTTGAGACACTCAAGCTTACTTATCTTGAAACTCTAGCCAAGGCTTACTCTTCTCCTATTATCAATGTTGATGCTTGTACTACTAACTCTAGTAGTGATCTAGCGTCTATTCTTGAGGAGTATTGCTTTCTCAAAGCTCAAATTGAGAAAGGACTCATGACATGTGCTCAAGGGCAAAAGAACCTTAATGAGGTGTTGAGCCAACACAATGAGGTGTTTGCCAAAGAGGGACTCGGGTCTGACCCAAGCACAAGCAAGAAGAAGATGTCCTCTCAAAAGTGCACCACTCCGTTAAAAGAAACTTTTGTACGAGAAGGGCACAAGGAGAAAGGTAAGGTTGTTAGTGGGAAGGCCACAAGGGGCATGCCTACTCTCAACAAGCAAAAGTGTTTATGCCTCCATCCTATGTACTTCGTAAGACTAAGGATGGAGAAGTTTTTGCTAAATTTGTTGGTCCTCGAAATGCATTTCGGTTTTATGCTATTTGGGTCCCTAAGACCCTTGTGACTAACCTGAGAGGTCCCATTGCAAAATGGGTGCCTCTAACCAAGCCATAATTGTGTGTAGGTCGCTTTCTCCGGTGGAGTAAAATGGGTGATTGACAGTGGATGTACCAATCATATGACCGGAGATAGCAAGTTGCTCTACGATTTCATGGAAGCTATTCAACCATTTATGAGCATTATGTTTGGTGGAGGTTCAAAAGGACAGGTACTCGGATTGGGCAAAGTGGCCATCACAAATGACATGTCTCTTGCAAATGTGATGCTTGTCCAATCCCTCAAATACCATTTGCTTTCTGTTCACCAATTGGCTTCTGTTGGTTATGATACACTCTTTGGACTAACGGATGTGAAAGTCTTTAAGAGAGATACTCTTGAAGTGGCCTAAAATTGCTTAGTAACAATTAAAATTTGTAATTGTACCTATTCACCCCCCCTCTAGGTCCATCTCGATCCTTTCACACTTGCACTTGTGCAGTGCTATGATATGATCATAGCACAACTCAAATGCAACTGCCACTGATCAGCAGTAGTTGCAAATGATCATTGCCAATGATCATAACTACTTTGCTAACTGTCGCCCACTTAACTGACAAGGTAATGAAGACAGAGTGAGGCACAGCCGGCGGAGGAGCGTGATACGTCTCCAACGTATCTATAATTTTTTTATTGTTCCATGCTATTATATTATCTATTTTGGATGTTTAATAGGCTTTAATATGCTTTTTTATATTATTTTTGGGACTAACCTATTAACCGGAGGCCCAGTGCCAGTTTCTGTTTTTTTGCCTATTTCAGTGTTACGTAGAAAAGGAATACCAAACGGAATCCAAACGGAATGAAACCTTCGCGATGATCTTTCTTGGACCGAAAGCAAACCAGGAGACTTGGAGTGGAAGTCTGGAACTCCGTGAGGCAGCCACGAGATAGGAGGGCGCGCCCCCACCATCGTGGGCCCCACGGAGCTCCACCGACATACTTCTTTCGCCTATATATACTCTTATACCCTAAAAACATCAGGGGGAGCCACGAAACCACTTTTCCATCGCCGCAACCTTTTGTACCCGTGAGATCCCATCTGGGGACCTTTTCCGGCGATCTGCCGGAGGGGGAATCAATCACGGAGGGCTTCTACATCAACACCATAGCCTCTCCGATGAAGCGTGAGTGGTTTACCATAGACCATCGGGTCCATGGTTATTAGCTAGATGGTTTCTTCTCTCTCTTTGATCTTCAATACAAAGTTTTTCGATGTTCTTGGAGATCTATTCGATGTAATACTCTTTTGCGGTGTGTTTGCCGAGATCCGATGAATTGTGGGTTTATGAACTTGATTATCTATGAATATTATTTGGTTCTTCTCTGAATTCTTATATGCATGATTTGATATCTTTGCAAGTCTCTTCGAATTATCGGTTTAGTTTGGCCTACTAGATTGATCTTTCTTGCAATGGGAGAAGTGTTTAGCTTTGGGTTCAATCTTGCGGTGTCCTTTCCCAGTGACAGTAGGGGTAGCAAGACACGTATTGTATTGTTGTCATCGAGGATAAAAAGATGGGTTTTATATCATATTGCTTGAGTTTATCCCTCTACATCATGTCATCTTGCTTAAAGCGTTACTCTGTTCTTATGAACTTAATACTCTAGATGCATGCTGGATAGCGGTCGATGTGTGGAGTAATAGTAGTAGATGCAGAATCGTTTCGATCTACTTGACACGGACGTGATGCCTTATATTCATAATCATTGCCTTACATATCTTCATAACTATGCACTTTTCTATCAATTGCTCGACAGTAATTTGTTCACCCACCGTAATACATGCTATCATGAGAGAAGCCACTAGTGAAACCTATGGCCCCCGGGTCTCTTTCTTATTATATTGCATCTATTTTATTATTGCATCTCATTTACTATGTTGCAATCCTTATTTTCCAATCTATACAACAAAATACCAAAAAAAATTATCTTATTATCTCTATCAGATCTCATTTTCGCAAGTGGCAGTGAAGGGATTGACAACCCCTTTATCGCGTTGGTTGCGAGGTTCTTGATTGTTTGTGTAGGTACTAGGTGACTTGTGCGTTGTCTTCTACTGGATTGATACCTTGGTTCTCAAAAATTGAGCGAAATACTTACGCTACTTTGCCGCATCACCCTTTCCTCTTTAAGGGAAAACCAACGCATGCTCAAGAGGTAGCAGAGCGCCTATCGTCGCCGGTGCCAAGGACCTCATCCCCATAAACCGCTGGCTGAAGAGGGAGGAGGTTCCGGGTAGGGTGGCGACCATGAGCGTGTCACTGGGCGCTGGCAGGAGGCCGCGCAAGGATCAGCCACGAGGAGGGTGTACGGGTGCCGGTCATGTTCTATGTGCAGATCAACGACCAGTAGGAGATCACCATGTTGGTCATTCTGACTGCCTTCAGGCCGGTGATGAAGCAATGGCTGGCCGTCAACACTCCTCGCGTCGTCAGCCTCTCTGCCAACAAGTGGTGCAAGTTCTGGGTCCAGGTGGACATCTTCATCGAACAAGCTTTCGCCCTGCTTTATATATAAAGCACCAAACCACAAGTACCACGATACAAACCCACGCCACCACCGCACACGCACACCCAAGGCAAGAAACAAAGGAGCTGAGCACTGTCACACCACCCCAAAAACTACCAAGACACTACATATGCGTGAGGACGAACCGCTTGGAGCCACCGGAGACCTCCAATCATCTAAGGAGAGGTGACACAGAAACGACGGAGCAAGGACTCCAAGATGGTGCCTCCAAAAAAGGAATGACCACTGGTAGCCGCCACCATCCGATCCCAAAGACCGGGTTTACACCCGGAGCAACTCGAAGGAGAAAGGCCACCGCAACGAGGCCTTCATAAAGGATATGGTGTCCATGGACGCCCCCGCCGCTGGCCTTGGGCAAGTGATGTACCCCAACACGCCCACCCCTCTGATGCAACATAGCTCTGCCAACCACCAGCGACCACCCACCCGCGTGGCCATGGCCACTCGCCCGCACCCAACATCTTCAAGGGGCACATGGTGCTCGGGCGGGGCTAGGAGTACTTCTGCCGGCGACACAAGATCGTCCCCGGCGACTTGCTCATCCCGCGGCTCTCCGGGCTGGGCCTGAAGGGACATATCTACAATGTCAGCACCTCTGACATCTGCATGGTCAGGTGCTCGAAGCACAGCTACGTCGGCGACATCTGCCATGCCCTCTAGTATGCAAAGTGCTGAAAAGCGGTGCAGGTAACCAAACGCCTCCTAAGAAAACGAATTCAGTTATATTTTCTCAGATCTGGCTGAGGCTGCGGGCTGGGTCGATGGGTCTTGTAGGTGTCATGGTTGCTTCGCTGGCCCTCAAAGGTGGGCCACGTGGATGGCTCTCCGGGAAGCCCCGTAGCGGGGCGTTTGTCACTCCCCTTAGCTGTTTGGCTAGTAAGGGGAGCGACAGTGAGCGGTCTTGGCCTAGTTGCTGCCGGTGAGGGTGGCTAAGCCCTGACCCAGACCTGGAGCCTATGATCCAGTTGCGACGGCCCCCCTTCCCGTGTTGGGAACGTGGCTAGGGTTATTGACAAGACGCGAGGGAATTACTAAGCGAAAGCTCTAAGCTCCTTTGTGGTAGTACTCCCACCCCTGGTCGGTGCCACAAGTGAAAATTCAAGTTTGCTCTGCGGGACATGGTCACGTGTTATGCCAATCGTGGCGTGATGCACCGAGGCTCCAACATTGGGCGGTCTCGTCCGTTTCCTCTCATTTACGGACGACCGTGTCCATATTGCGATATTTTCTCTGCCTTATCTACCTTAGGGATTAGCACAATTGTTGTCTCTAAACTTTTGGCGGCTAGACTAAAGGTCTTCCTACCTGAGATCAAGGTTGTCAGAATCGCGATTCTGTTATACGATTCTACGACTTTACGATCCAAACTAACCCCTATGATTTTACGATTTTAGTTCATAGAATCTACGTTTCTGCGATCCTGATAGTGAAGATTCTACGATTTGCGATCTTACCATCGGAGCTCCGATCCGATTCAAAATCGCGATTCTGACAACCTTGCCTGAGATAATCAGTGAAACTCAGAGTGCTTTTGTGCTTGGGAGGATAATTATAGATAATGTCATAGTAGCATATGAATGCCTGCATACGATGAAAAAAGGAAGCAAGGGAAACATGGTACTTGTGCGGTGAAACTGGATATGCACAAGGCATATGATCATGTTGAGTGGGTTTTTCTGGAGGCTATCCTGGCCAAACTTGGGTTTGCAGAGAGATGGATCCATCTTATTATGTTATGTGTTACTTCGGTTGAATATACAATGAGATTTAATTCACATGAGACACAACCATTCAGACCTACAAGGGGTTTGAGACAGGGAGATCCTTTGTCCCTGTATCTTTTCTTACTGTGCGCGGCAGGTCTTTCATCTTTAATTGAGCACGAGGAGAGCCTGGGAAGATTACTCGGTGTACAGGTCAGTAGGGATTCCCCAAAAATCTCTCACCTATTATTTGCGGATGACTCCTTGATTTTTATGAGGGCTGATTCTTCAAATGCCTTGTCGCTAAAGAGTGTATTGGATGATTAATGTGCGGCGTCGGGACAAATAGTGAGTGTAGCTAAATGCTCTATTTTTTGAGTCCAAATACCCAGGTTGAGGTGAGAGCAATTGTATGTGAAATCCTAGACATTATGGCTGAGTCTTTATCAGACAAATATCTGGGGCTACCTTCTATGATTGGAGTAGACCGCACGGATTGCTTTCTACACCTAATTGAAAGAATCCATAAAATGGTGAATGGTTGGAAGGAAAGAACTCTATCTTTTGGTGGAAAAGAGGTGTTGATAAATGCGGTGGTCCAAGCCATCCCAACATATGCGATGAGTGTATTTAAATTCCCAAAGAAAATTTGCAAGGGGATCACTGATGCAATGTCGCAATACTGGTGGGGTGGTGAGGAAGATCAACGCAAGATGCACTGGTTTGCATGGTGGAAAATGTGTCTACCGAAAGAGAAGGGTGGAATGGGGTTCAGAGATATCCATGCTTTTAATTTAGCTTTGCTTGCAAAACAGTGTTGGAGGTTAACTGAGAATTTTGATTCTTTGTGTGCTCGAGTGCTACGAGCAAAATACTACCCAACGAGAGATATTCTTAATGCCACACAAAAGAAGGGCTCCTCTTTTGTTTAGCAAAGCATATATGCAGGAATACAGACTTTCAAGAAGGGTTGCATATGGAGAGTTGGAGATGGTCTGAAAATTAATGTTTGGGACGATTGTTGGATCCCAAACAGTCCCTCCAGGAAAATAATAACACCCCGTGGTAATCGAGTTTTATCCTATGTCAATGAACTTATTGACCCCGCAACAGGTGAGTGGGATGAGCAATTGATACGGGACAACTTTTGGCAAATTGATGTGGATCGTATCATGCAAATCCCACTGACACAAGATGAAATGGAGGACAGTGTTGCTTGGCATTATACCAAGAATGGAGTATTCAGTGTTCGGTCAGCATATTACAGAGAATGGGACGATCAGTTCAGGGACAAGATTGCAAGCACGGATGGGCAGTCTAGCTCACATAATCACCCTGTATGGAGAAAGGTTTGGAACTTGAAAATGCCAGGGAAGGTGAAATTTTTTATCTGAAGATGTTTACATAACACTATTCTTTTCCGTTGTACACTTGCAAATCGTCATGTGCCTGTCAGCGGCCAATGCCCTTTGTGCCAGCAGGGTGCTGAAGATGCTAGCCATGCTCTTTTTCAGTGTAACAGGGCAAAGCTGGTATGGGCTGATTTATGA
Source organism: Triticum urartu (assembly GCF_056163025.1). Classification (NCBI taxonomy): domain Eukaryota; kingdom Viridiplantae; phylum Streptophyta; class Magnoliopsida; order Poales; family Poaceae; genus Triticum; species Triticum urartu. Next base: position 60,234,592 of record NC_141874.1, on the reverse strand, counting down.
CTATATGAAATCATACGAGAGGCACTGTTGGTTGATCGTTCAGGTGCCAAAGTGATGGAGTCGCTTCTGTGTGACGTCAAATTCCAGCGAAGTCATATGGACTCAATTGAAATTCCAGAGATGGTGGCATCAACTTGCTGGTATTTATGGTGGCAAAGGAGAGAAATTGTCAAAGGAGAACAAGTACAGACTACGGGCCGTACTGCAATGGCTATACAAGCGATGTCATTAAATTTTGTGCGAGCGGCAAGCAAGCCAAACCCAGCGCCCCACCTAAACATATGGAAGAAGCCACTTTCAGAGTTCCAAGTGCTAAATGTTGATGCTTCATTTTCAGAAGAGAACAATATGGGCTCCTGTGGTATGGTGATCAGAGATCACAACGGAGGATTTATTGCAGCAGCAACGGCACAATTGCTCCATGTAGCGGATGTGGTATCGGCCGAAGCTGAAGCATTGCGTCAAGGAATATTATTCGCCCGTAGTCATGGATGTAATCAGGTATTGATACATTCGGACAGCTTGATCGTCGTGGATGCACTGATTAAGAATGAAGAATATGGTTTAGTAGCAGCACCAATTCTGAATGATTGTCATAGTTTACTAAAAGAGTTCATGAAGGTTATCATTGAACATTGTATAAGAGAGACTAATATGGTTGCTCATGAGCTTGCTAGTTTCGGGGCGTGTAATCCACCGGCTGTGTGGTCAAATACACCCCCTAGTTTTATCTGCAAGCTCTTAGCTAATAATGTAAGTCTAATTTGAGATAAATAAAACTAGCCATGAAGGCCTTCCTGTAAAAAAAAATACGGACGACCGTGTCATCAACTTTGTTGGTGCCCTATGCTCGCCGACAAGATCGACGTTCCTCTTCAGTCATATTTTGGAAACCCGGTTTGCTTGTGGTCGGATCCCTCGATGAGGTCTTGTTGTGGTTCTGCTACTCTCTTGCTCTTGCTTGGCGGCAAGCTCGCGAGTGCATTTCTTGTCCATTTCGGACGATGTCCTGCTTGTTTAGTATTGTTTTTCTTTGATCTGCTTTGTAAGCAAGTTTTTCTTAATAAATTATGTCATTCGGTTCTGGGGCTGTATCTATAAAGCAAGACGAAAGACTGTTTTCGGAGTAGACGAACTCTATGTAAAAAGAATATATCTTTAGTTTTGGTCTGTCCAGCCCGGCACGATGGAAACGGCGGAAGAAAAGGCAGGAAAGTATCGAATCCCCCATGTTTTTTCTCACGTACGTATCCCCTGCAGCTGCTAGTGAGGGCATATACAATGCATAGCCTCAAGGTGATGCCTCGCATGCCATGTAGGATCGGATATGACGTAAAGTAGGTTCGGATAGGGAAGCGGGATCCTCACCAGGAGGCGGGTGCTTGAAGAGAAAAAGTGTGGTCCGATGACAAAAGCTGAAAATGTTGGAGTAAAAAATAAAAATACATATGTACTAGAGTCTTTATTTTCTATTTTTTAATGAGATCCACTAGTGATAGCTTGCATTGGGGAGAAAAAATAAATATAGGTGCCTCAAATTACTTTTTGCCATGGGGCATATGTAACCATATGCCACCATTGTACATGCCCTGATGGGTCCTCCTTCAAGGCGGGGATCACCTGACTACCTGAGAGAAAGAAAAAGGGAAGAAAAAGCGCAGCATGACGCCCATGATTGTTGATGCAATGGGCGGGTGGGCCTTTGCTTAAGTTCAGTTCGTTGCTCTAATCATTCGCCGCCCTACGTGCCATGCTCTTTCTTCTTTTCAAATTTCGGATCGACCAGACGACGGAGAACGAGTCCAAAAGTTTCGCTCAATTTTGACGGTGTGGCGAAACGCATTAGCCGACTAGAGTACTCCATGTCTGCAACTCTGCATGTAGGGTTGTTCTAGTGCCAGCTGATCTGGCCAGTACCTGCACTTTCTGCAGTCCTGTACTACTGATCATTCATTCATTCCGCCCACCCAAGCTTCTCAATCTGGGGCAGGCAATTTCTGCTTCTTCCTCCTAACCTTTTTAGCCGATCAGTGGAGCCAGCTACCTGATGTTTCTCCAACGAGTTCAGATAACTGAACTCGACGAGCCAGCAAGTGCAGCGCAGGCATCGTGTGGTGTCCGCACAAGTGCAGGTGGTGCTCCGCAAGGCGAGCTTCTCCGGAGCAGAATTTCGCTACGTTAACGGCAACAGCGATTGGCACGACACAGGTTAACATGGCGGATTGGTACTTCGGTCAATCATGACCTGCCAAGTGCCCAAGTGGCTCCCGAATTGGATGGACGGATCGATCGAGACCACTCGGGCAGCAGCACGATGATCATGGGAGTATATGGCTCAGCCCACCGTCCCACCGCCGGCCCCCGGTTTACACACACGCACGCACGCACGCACGCACAGGCGGCACGGCGCGACACGCGCGGCGGCCGGCGGCGGTCGTGGAGGACCACGGCGAGGAAGAAGTAGTCGCGTGCCAGAGGCGGAAAGCGCAGATCAATGCCGCGTCACCGGGCATGCCCGCGTAGCTCCTGCGTGCCCATTGGGCTGTCACCTTTTCTCCTCCGGCTCCCGACCCGGCCTTCATCGCTTCACACGTGTACTGCAATGGCTCTGTGTTGCGTACGTACGAGTTTAATTTTTTTTACGCAAAAAAGCAGCATGGGCGTGATTTTCGTTACCTCCTCCTCAAAAAACTTAGTCGTAAATTTGTCTACATAGGAATTTATTTAACACAAAAACGTGTCTAAATACATTCGAATCTAAACAAATCTAATACTCCCTCCGTTTCTAGATTTCATAACGGACTACATCAGAAATATATAGACATATTTTAGAATATAGATTAACTCATTTCGGTTTCGTGTGTAGTTCATATAAAAAACTTTAAAAAGTCTTATATTTAGGAACGGAAGGAGTATAAGCTTTATATTTAAGAACGAAGGGAGTATAAGCTTTTTCGGACGGAGGGAGTACGTGGTATGTTGTGCATATATAAATCGTTCGTCGTTGCTTTGAGTGTTGTGATGTATCGTTTCAATTTTGATAAAATTTGTCTTTCTTTAAAGTGCTAGGTTGTCTAGCAGTTCCCAACTACTCCCTCCGTTCCATAATATAAGACGTTTTTGGAGTTTAAAGTGAACTGCAAAAATGTCTTACATTATGAGACAGAGGTAGTAGCTTTTTTTACATGCTGCAAAGAAAAATTAGCCTTTTCTACATAATGTTCCGATGGATTTATTTTTTCCAGATTTAAGGTGTATCATGCTTCGTTGTGTACGAGCAAATTCACTTTGAGACAAGCGCACTCTTTATTATTTAGGCCATATGTTAGATATAAAATCATTCCTTAGAAGAACTTCCATAAAAAAAAATACAGTAAGAAATTACATGCAGATTATGTTGAAAGAAAGACAGCACCGTCTTCCTTCTGCATCCATCGAAGGCGATGTATGAGCAAAGCTTGTTGTCACCTTTAGGCCTCCATCTCAGCGGAGAAATCTTGTTGAAGCCCAGGAGGTTAAAGAAGCATCGGTTAAGATGTCATCGATATAGACCAGAAGACTCTGCCGTTCACAATCTGGACAGCTTGCACTCCCGAAGAAGCTATCACCGAGTAGGGCCTGAAGATAAATCTGACTCTAATAGACATAGATGGGAAACACAAACCTCGAAAGTTCCCCGACAAAGCACCATCTAATTGAGCTTCATTACATGGAGAAGGAACCAAAAGAAACACGTTGTAAGAGCAACTCTAGCAGACCCTGCAAAACGTCCCGGCCCACAAAATAACCGCCAAATTGCGGGACGCGGCCAAAAAATCTGCACGAGCAAAACCCGCATCCCGCCCCGGCCCGCAATTTTTTTTGCGGGGCGCGGCAAATCTTCTCCCCAACCTCTATCTTCACGGGCTGGGAGTCCGACCCGAGCTCAACCCCTATCCCGCGCGAGATTTGGTGGGAGGGACATTTTCGTGCGGCCCTTCCCGCTCCCCGCACCCTCCGCCACCATTGCCCCCACTTCGCAAGCTCCGGCTGCTCTTCCCCGGTCGTCCGTCGCCGCCATGGACGACCCCCTGCTGTCCCCCGTCACCGTCGAGGTCGACCACGCCCCTTCCGCTCGGGCGGATCTCGTCGCTGGCCAAGTTGGCCCCGCCGCCGTCGCCCAAGCCCAAGCCGCGCCTGCACGCAAGCGGCAGGGCAACGTTGTCGTGCAGGGCGGGAATCCGGCCGCCCCTGCCGCGATGGCCCGTGCTCCGGGCGCCAACGTGGCAGCGCGATCCCGGCCGGCGGCGAAGGTCGGCAAGGTCGCAGGCGTAAAGCGGAGGAAGGTTCCGGCTTCAAAGAAGCCACCTTCTTCAACCTCTCGCTCCATCCCGCCGCAAGGAGGTGCTCCGGCAATGCCGTTCAGCGGTGCCGCTCACCCCGCGAGTGAGGTGTTCGACGAAATGGCCGGAAGGTTCCCTTTCATTTTTCGCCATTATTCTTGATAGCGCGTGACTTGTTATCGTTCGCTACAACGGTGGTTCGAACAATGGAACAACCGAGTTCATGAACTTGTTGGACACGAACGCAGTTGACATTGATCAAGCCCCTTTCGAACCATTCGAGTACGATGAAACGGAGGCCGGCGTGGATGATCATGGTTGTGCGGATGAATTGGAGGAGATCGAAGCGGAAGCGTTTGAGCAATCGCAAGAAAAAACTGGGAAAAGCATAAGATCAAAGAACTACACGATCTTGGAAGATCAAGCTTTGATTCAAGCATGGAGTGCGGTGTCTCTTGATGCATGCACGTGTACATCTCAAACTTCCAAGAGATATTGGCAAAGGATCGAAGATCAATACTTCTGCATTATGGCAAAGTATCCCAATAGGACTCCACGCACATTTCGGTCGCTTCAAGAGCGTTGGGAGAACATCAAGCCTATGTGCAGCCGTTGGGCAGCTTTCTTGGAGCAAGTATGCAATGCACCTCCAAGTGGCAGCGTGGAGTCCGGCCATGTGAGTTAGTTTTGCCTTTGTTAAAATTGTGCATCATCATATTGCATCATGAGAAGTGATTGGATCACTTTGTTCACATTGTGTAGAAAAAGATTGCTCAACATAGATACAAGGACATGGAAGCTTTGGAAGGCAAAATTTTCAAACTAGAGCATTGTTGGGAGTTGCTCCAAAAGTGCGAGAAGTGGAAGTTGGTCGACAAAGAATCCCCACCAAAGAGAGGCTCACTTACAAACATGGATGAAGATGAGGATGATGATGGCCCAAGAAATTTGCACAAGCCCGATGGTGACAAGAAGACCAAGGAGAAGATGAAGAGAGAGCAAGAAGCATCAAGCTTGAGGGAGAATATTGATGCCATGTTGCAATCCAACGAGTCGATGTTGTTGAAATCGTTGGAGATCAAGAAAGAGTTGGCCGAGAAGAAGGTGAAGGAGAAGCAAGAAAAGTGGCAGTTGCTCAAGGAAGAGGGGCTGGGCAAAGCTGCCATCGAGGAGAGAAGAGCACGAGCCGCCGAAAACAAATCAATGTTCATGTTGCTCGCCGAAGAGAACAAGATCATGTCAATGAACCGCAATGACATGGACGACCTCACCAAAACATGGCATGATATGGCAAGGAGGGAAATCTTGAAGAGAAAAATGGTGGCGTCGGCCGGTTCGTGCTACAGTTTCGGTGATGTTTTCTCCGCTCCATATGGTGGCAATGTGGATGATTTCGGTGCGGGAGTTGGAACAAGCGCCGGAGGTGGATTCAGTGGCGCCGATGAACTCCAAGGTGGACTCGATGGCACGGAGTGAAGATCGATCAAGATGATGCCGGACATGGGCGCAAACCTTTTGCAGGGCCCTCTTTTGCGTTAGCCGTAATGAACTTGGCTTCTATTTACGCGTAAAATTGTTTGTGTTGTTTGAATTTGAACTTGTTTGTGAAATCCTATGTTAAATGCGAGATTTGCAGTTTATCTGTTTGCGGGTCGTTACAGTGATGTCCGAGCAGAACCCACATAGCTAACCCGTAAAAAAGTATATTCCGCGAATATACTTTTTCACGGATCTGTTTACGGGGTTTGCATCTGTGCCAGCCCGCGCCGACCCACAAAAGCTATTTTGCGCGAACTGCAAACGCGTTTTGCGGGGTCTGCTAGAGTTGCTCTAACAACATCCCCTCCGTAGGGCACCGCTAACTACCTAAACAAAACAAAGATCGAAAACAAGGTCTATTCCTGACTAAAGCTCCAAACTCCTTTTGCCAATGCCAAACATCAATGTTGGAGCGGGGACAGGATAAGGAGGACTTATTCATCATTACTGATGGCGCCAATGCCTCACCACCGCCATCGACACACTAAAATCTAACCGTAACTAGGACGACCAAAGACTATAGAGACAACCTAGACCCGGGGATCCCCCCATCTCATTGGTGCCAAAAGGCACCCGGAGATCAAAACCAGTGGCGGTGGCTCTAAGATGAAACCTAGTCGCCCTATTTCCCATGAGAGCAGGTTACCTGTTCGGTTCACGATTCACTCTTTTTTATTGGTACACAATGAAACCTTCTGATACGCTTTGAAACAAAACAAAATGAATAGAACATAATATAATGCAATGAACTTTGCCAAGAATCAGGAAAAGTTGCACGGATCTCAGAGTAATCCTGGACTGAAGGTACTTCCTCCGTTCGGAATTACTTGTCATAGATATGGATGTATCTAAAATTAAAATACATCTAGATACATCCATTTCTGCGACAAGTAATTCCGAACGGAGGAAGTACATACACAGTACATCACGTGCATAGTAAAACATCACTTTTCAAAGCAGTACCCCCTCGGTTGCATATTGTAGTACATATAGATTTTCTGCAAAGTCAAACTTAGTAAAATTTGACCAAGCTTATGAAGAAAGTTGTCTATATTTACAATATCAAACATATACAATATGAATATTTAACACACCATGTATCCGATGATATACATTTGTTATTCTAGATATAAATATGTTTCTCTCTATACATGGCCAAAGTTTGACTTTTAGAAAAAATATATGCACTACATTATAAAACGGTGGGAGTATATTATGTAACGGTGTATGTCACGTTTAGAAGGTGTGATATTTGTTTCCTTGGCTGAAATTGAACCCAATTCCTGCAAACTTCCATACGTAGTCCAGAACAATCATCTACCTAGTGGAGTTTGGGGAGTTTACGTCATACACGCGCGTGTATCAAATAGCTAGCCAGACTGATCCAACCCGATCGCCAGATATGCATCAACTTTTACTTCACTTCTCGTGCCGTCCATATCGCAATCATCGTATTCTGTAGAACTAGCCATGTCAAGATCATACTGGCCATAGAAACCACAACAGAAGTGCACTTGTGCAAGTCAAGGAAAAGTTACCTCGACGACTTCCAAAAGCGCAAAAAGTCCATGCATTCATCCATCGGACCACACAATTTCATCTACTCAAAATGGACAATACGTCATGCATGCGCCGTGCCGATTCAGCGATGCGATGCGCGCTGGGCCTTCACTACATTGCCGGAATCATTGGCCGCACAAAAATTCCGTCTCAGCTGCACCTACACCGCGTGCGTGCCATCATCTTCTTCTTTTTCTGGATCGGCGAGACGGAGAACAGAGTCCAAAATTTTCCTTCGGTTTTGACGGTGGACAGAAGCGTATTAGCCGGCTACATGTCTGCATGCATGTAGGGTTGCTCTAGTGCCTGGCCTGGTCAGTGTCTGCAGTGCCAATCTTCGTACCTTCATCCTATCCCCCGCAGCTGCTTCTCCAGCGAGTTCAGAGAACAGAGATGACAAAATTATAAGACTGGCACTGAAAAATAATTCAGAAAACAACGAGTTCAGATCTGCTTTCCCAGATCTGGCCAAGGCCGTGGGCTGGGACGCTGGGTCGATCTGGGATCTTGTATGAGTCGTGGTTGTTTCGGCGGCCCTGGATGGTTCTCTAGGAAGCCCCATGACGTTGGTGTTTGTTGCTCCTCTTGGCTGCATGGATGGTAAGGGCATCTCCATCCGCGCCCCTAGGAAGGCCTCTCCAGGCGATTTTTTCGCGCCGGCGCTGAAAAAACGGCCCAGTCATGCCTCCAGGAGCCCGATTTTCGCGGCTTGGGCCGAAAACAGCGCCGGCGGACCCAGACCGAACCCGGCGCGCTGGGGGGGCGTCCGGGGGCGCCGGGGCGAGCTGTTTTGGCGCGAAAAAGACGCGGGCCAGCCGCGTCAGCGACTCGGCGCCTCGTCTTCCCCCAACGACCTCGGTTCCCACGGGGAATCAATGGCAAGGCTGCCGCCGGTCAGCCTTGCCATTGATTCCTCACAGGCGGCGCGTTCACGGGACGACGCGCCGACGCCTCCACTCCCTCGCACGCGTACTCACGGGCGGCGCGTTCACGGGACGGCGCGCCGACGCCTCCACTCCCTCGCACGCGTACACACGGGCGCGGCCCGGCTATAAAAGCCGGCGACTTCCACTCACCTGCGCCCACACCAGCCCCGCCCCTCGCCGCCGTCCAGCCCTTCCTCTTCGTACCTCTCCCCGAGCGCCGCCGCCTAGCCCCTCCCTCTACCTCTTCCGAGCCCGCCCAGCCCCGCCTTCGCCATGGCAGAACGCTTTCCCGGAGATACGGCGGCGGCCAACGGCTTCGGCCGCCGTTCGCTGCGCAAACAGGAGTCCTGGCTCCTGTTCCAGGCGAACATCCCGGCGCCACCGGACATGCGCGCCGGGCCGACGGGGTGGAGACTCAGCGCCGGGGGAGTGCCCATTCCCCCGTTGCCCGACGCCGTGGCGGACCCGAGGTACTTCGCCGAGGAGGTCGAGATCGTGCGCGCGTCCCTCACCGACGCCGAGCTCTTCCTCCCCCAGTACGCCGCCGACAACCACGCGGCCTGGGCGGCGTATTTCGAGCACCGCCAACAGTAGCGCTTGGCGTCCACCAACGGCGCGCCGGTGGTCGGCAGCCGGTAAAACAGCGAGGGACGCTACCTCTGGTGGGGCGTCCCGGGCCGCACACTCGAGGGCGTACTCACGTACCTCGAGGGCGGCAACGACCCGCCGTTGGCGTACCCCCCGGCGAGGGTGGCCGCCCCGGCGCAGCACCGACGCGCTGGGCCATGGGCTCCAAGGAGGTTCGGCGCCTCCTCTTCTTCCTCCTCCTCATCCCGTTCTTCTTCACACTCCTCCGGCTCTCCGGCGCTGCTCGGCGTCAAGGCCGAGCCCGCGGCGGAGACGCCGCTCGGCCGGCGCACTCGCAGCGCCGGCATCGTCATCAACGAGGGCGGCCGGCGCACCCCCTCGTCGGCTCCTCCGCGCTTCGTCAAGCCAAAGACGGAGCCGGGGCTGGCGCCGGTGAAGGCCGAGTTCGCCGACGACGGCGACGCCGCCCTCGAATGGGCGCGCCAGGACTCCATTGCGATGGAGAAGGCGCGCCGCGAGAAGGAGAAGGAGCGCCAGCGCGCCGCCCTACGCCGCTTCGAGGAGCGCCGACGCGGCCGCGAGGAAGGCGGGGTCGTCGTCTTATGCGACAGCGACGACGACGACGACGCGCCACCGCCTGTTCGCCATGGCGACGCCGGGCAGGGGTCCAGCAGGGGCGCCCGCGTCAAGGAGGAGAAGGCCGACGACGACGACGATGGCGGCGACGACTTCAGCCGCTTTCTTTTTTTTAGATTAGGTTAATGTAATGTTTGGACGAATTTCGCCGAAATTTGCCATGTTTGGCCAAAATTTAACTAGTTTTTATTATAACTTCGCCGAACGTTCTTTTTTTTTGTTTTTTAATACGCGCCTGGGGGCGGCCCTGGGGGCCGACGGCTGAGGACCGACTCGCCCCCAGGGCCATTTTTTGCGCCGGCTCACCCCAGGCGGCGCTTTTAGACGCCCCCTGGGGGGCCAACGGCTGGAGATGCCCTAAGGGGAGCGACGAAAGTGGTGGAACTTAGTGCAATGCTTCAGGGGCCACTGCCTTCCCAGGTTTGGATAAATTACCGAAGATAGGGACAAAAAAGTGCCCCCCCCTCCCCTCCCCCCTCTCCCCCGAATGAACCTTGTCAGGCTCCGCCACCGAGCGACGGTGAATGGTCTTGGCGAAATCGCTGTTGGCGGTGGTGGCTAAGCCCTGACCAAAATCTGGAAGCCCCATGATCCAGTTGCGACGGCCCCCCTTCGCGCATTGGGAGCACGGCTAGGGTTCTTGACAAGGCGCGAGGGAGTTACCTAGCGAAATCTCTGAGCTCCATTGTGGTAGTCCTCCCACCATTGGTCAGTGCTCTAGGTGAAAATTCAAGTCCACCCTGCCGGACATGGTGACGTGTTCTGTCAATCGTGGTGCGATGCACTCCAGCGTCAAGCGGCCTCGTATGTCTCCTCTCATTTACACGCGACCGTGTCATCAACTTTGTCGATACCCTATGCTCGCCGACAGGATCGACGTTCCTCACTAGTGATATTTTGGAAGCCCGGTTATTTCTTCCGGGAGGCGTGGTTTGCTCGTGGTCTGCTACTCCTTTGCCCTCGCTTGGTGGCAAGCTCGTGACACTCTTCAGTGCTTTTCTTGTGCAATACATACCATGTCCTTCCTGTTTCGTTTTGTTTTTCTTTGATTAGCTTTGTAAATGAGTTTTTCTTAAGCAATTGTGCCATTTTGGTTCTGGGGCTGTATATACAAAGCTAGACGAAAGTCTGTTTTTCAAGCAGACGGACAAACCCTATGCAAAAAAGAATGGGAATTCGTAATTTCTGAACGTTCTGTTTTTGTCATTAGATCCGAACGATCTCCCCCTGCTCGATCCGCGTCGCGTGGGAGCAATCCTGATTCTGCGTCGCGTTGGGAGCTCGTGCAAAAACACTAGTGTGATGTGTAGGATTCAAACCTTGCACCTCTTGGCAGCGGGCCGAGCTAGCTAACCACCTCGCCTAACTTCCGTTTCTTCAAAGAATTAAAACAAATAAGCTATTTAACCTGTCTACTCTACTACGTTTGCACAAAAACAAGTTGGTCTAGTTTCTGATTTTTTTGGCACTTAATTAGATTGTTACCCATCGAAGTTAGTGATCGGCGAACCAGCAACCTAGCTCGTCCATTCACCCCTTTGGTTTTTAAAGGTTATTTGGCAAATGTTCCGATTTTTTGGAACACCGTTGAATGTCTTGCTCGATACCAGCGGTAACTCGTGTGTAAATTGCATGGTAATGTACACACAACAGGCATGGTAACTGTTTGTTGCAAGAGAAAAAAGTTTCTGAAAAACATCCTCTGATAACTCATGTGTAATTATCATGATAATATATGCATAATGAAGCTGATAGCTTACTTAGCCTAGGTGTGATAATTTTTTTGACTATGAGAAAAGAAATTGTTGAGAAACTCACCCTCGATACTTTCTGTGCAAACAACACGGTCTTATACACACAACAAAGTTGATAACTCACTACAAACCCCACGATAACTTTTGACCCCGGGATAAAAGTTTGCTGAAAAACATACCCTAGGTACTTATGTGTTAATAGCATGATAATATACATATAACAGAGCTGATAACTTACTCAATCCGGCCGTGGTAACTTTTTCACCAGGGCAAAAAGTTGTTGAAAAATACCTCCCATTAACTCATGTATAAACAACATGATAATACAAGAGCTGATAACTCATATACAAACATCACGGAAATTTTAGGACCGGGTGAATGAAAATGGTTGAAAACATGCCTTGATAACTTTTATGAAACATGGTAACATACACACAATAAAGCTCACAACTCACTACAAACACCACAATCATTTTTGACCCTGAGATAAAAGTTTGATGAAAAACATACCCCGGTAACTTCTGTGTAAATGACACGGTAACTTATGTATGAAAAGCGTGATAACTTACGTAGCCCAGATGTGGTAACTTTTTGTCCGAAAAAAAGGTCATCAGCACATATCAACATGGGATCTACTTTCGAAGATCTCGTCAAGTTGATTTTTTTTGTGAAGACGGGTTTTCAATCGGAGCAACGGTTTAAGCTAGAAAACATTTTGAAGTTTGAAAAAAGAAAGAATTTAGGATGACATCAGCTTTTTGTCATTTAGTGCATATATGCATGTAATTAGAGAAAGAAGTGTAGGTGAAGGAAAAATTAGTCATTCTAATGCATGCGTGTATATAATTAGAGTGAAGTAAGAATCGTTCTTGCATATTGCTAAAATCCGAATCTTTGGTAGTTATAAAAGTCCAAAAGAATATATCTTTACTTTATTTAGGGGAATATATATCTTTAGTTCTGGAATGTCCAGCCCAGCATGATGAAAAGGTCGGGAGAAAAGTACAGAAAAGCATCGGATTTCCCATGTTTTTTCACACGTACGCATCTAGCGACGGATCCTCATTCAGGGATGGATCACCTGAGAGAAAGAAAAAGGGAAGAAAAAGCGCAGCATGACACCATGATTGTTGGTGCAATGCGCGGGTGGGCCTTTGCTTAAGTTCAGTTCTTTGCTCTAATCATTCGCCGCCCCAAAAACTCCGGCTGTTAAGAAGGACACCGCGTACATGCCATGCTCTTTCTCCTTTTCAAATCTCGGGTCGGCCAGACGACGGAGAACGGGTCCAAATTAAAGTATCCTACGATTTAGATCGGTGTGGCGAAACGCATTAGCCGACTAGACTGACACATGTCTGCATGCATGAATGCAGGGTTGTTCTCCACCTAATAAGTTTCTTAATTTGGGGCAGACAATTTGTGCTTCTTCGTCCTGACCTTTTTAGCCGATCAGTGGAGCTAGCTAGCTAGCTGCTGCTCCAGCGAGTTCAGAGAACAGAAATCGACGCGGCAGCAATTCAGTGCAGGCAACGTGTAGGCGTCCGCACAAGTGCAGGTGGCGCTCTGGAAGCTGAGCATTTTCTGGAGCAGAATTTCGCTACGTTCACGGCAACAGCGATTGGCACGACACAAATTAACATGGAGGATTGGTACCCGAGACTGGCAGTGCGACGCACGATCGATCATGGCCTGCCAAGTGGCTCTCGAATTGGATCGATCGATCGAGACCGGTCGGGCAGCGGCACAATGATCAGGGGGATATGGCTCAGGCTCAGCCCACCGTCCCACCGCCGGCCCCCGTTTCATACACACGCACGCACGTACGTGCTCGCGGCGGCCGGCGGCGGTCGTGGAGGACCACGGCGAGGAAGAAGTAGTCGCGTGCCGGAGGCGGAAAGCGCAGAACAAACGCCGCGTCACCGCACCGGGCACGCCCGCCTAGCTCGTGCCCATTGAGCTGTCACCTTTTCTCCTCCGGCTACCGAGTCCCGACCCGGTCTTCACCGCTTCATTCGCACGTGTGCTGCGATGCTTCTGCAAAGTTTTTTAGGCCAAGCGGCACGGGAGTGTATTTCCTTGCCCTGCAATGCATCCAAACATGTTTTTAACACAGTACGAACGCAGAACGCAGACACACGCACCTTCTTCATATGAAGACCTCTAAAAGGCTGAGCCGGCACATCATTTTAAGATTGACAAAATCACCACCAACGCCTCCTTTGCCGACGGGAGCGTCTTCGTTGTTTCTTTGACATTCATGCTATGCTTCATGATTTTTGGTAAAATTTATCTTATTTCAAAGTACTACATAATGTTTTTTCTTATTTCAAAACATGTCGCCGTGTTTCATTGTGTACCAGCAAGTCAACTTATGAGACAATCTCACTATTATCTGCTGATACGCGACGAAATGTTATGTTACACTTTTAAAAAATGAAACCAAACATTCTTTCTTGAAAAGGTGGTTGAAATCCCTGACCTCTTCATCAGTGTAATGCACACAATCATTTTAATTAACTATTAAAGCAGAGTACATAATAATGGCATTATAATATACTCCCTTTGTTCCAAAAAATTTGTCTTAGATTTGTCTAAATACGGATGTATCTAATACTAAAATGTGACTTGATACATCCGTATCTAGACAAATGTAAGACAAGAATTTTGGGACGGAGGGAGTATGAAACTAACACCATGACTAAGTTGACTTCTTACACAACAACGCGGTCAAGAAAGGAAAAACAAAGGCCATGATGCCATAATTGTCATGTCCGGCCCGAGATGGCCTAGAGAAGGATTTTCATCCAATTGTTGGGGTCGGCCGGTGAAGACCAGCACAACGAGAAGACAACACCTTCAACAAGGTAACAAAGCAACAAGTTTGTCCTTGCTGAGTCCAACCAATAAAGGTCAATGCAAGAGTTTTCACCCTGGACATGAAGTGGTGCTCCAACAAGCATAATGTAACACTAGTACAAAACAACTTTATCATAAACCAGAAGACGTGACATGAATTTCAAAATAATGACAGACAATAGAACATAAACGATATATCATGTGTATGGTAAAATATCATTTCTCAAAGGAGCTTATTTTTTTGCGGGGTTCAAAGGAGTATATTGTGTATGGGTTTACGTCCCGTTTGAAACGTCTGATATTTTTTTCTTGGCTGAAATTGAACCTGATTCCTGCAAAATTCCCTAGGTGATCCAGAACAATCATCTACTCCAGCTAGCAGCTAGTGGAGTTTAGGGAGTTTACGTCATGCAGGCGTGTACTTGTCATCAAAATGAATAAAAATGAATGTATCTAGATGTATTTTAGTTCTAGATACATCTCTTTTTGTTCATTTTGATGATAAGTATTTTCGGACGGAGGGAGTATCAGATAGCAAGACTGATCCGATCCGATCGCCAGATATGCATCAACTTTTTGTTGTCATGGTTAGCTTCTCTCTCCCGTACATATCACAATCATCGTATTCAGTAGAACTAGCCATGTCAAGATCACACTGGCCACAGAAACTACTCCAACAGAAGTGCATTTCTCCAAGTCGGGAAAAGGGTACCTCGACGACTTCCAAAAGCGCAAAAGTCCAATGCATTCATCCATCGGACCACACAAGTCATCTACTTGAAATGGACAATACATATGGTTGTATGCATATCTATCTATCTATCCAAGCCATTTTCCAAAGTCTTCTTGGAACTTGCCGATTTGAGCGTACAAAGTCATCTGAGCGCGTACACACGCAGATAGATATCTTGGACAGTGATCGATCGACGGAATCCAACACCACGTACCAGAGTTCATAGATATGCTAGATTATTTAGAACTGCACTTTCATTGTTGCTTCGGCTGCCCATTTTTCGTTTGTTCATGTATTTGCACTTGTGGTGATGTACGGGATTATAGATCATGATGACGTGGTCTCAAATCTGATGGTAATCCTGATCTTGATACTAGTTTTATTTTCTTATGTATTTTGCATTATTTCTCACAAGTTAGCATTTGTCTGCATTTGACCAAGCGCGGTAGATTGTGGTGTGTGCCTTCCTTTATATGATGCTCTCAAACATATTTACAAGTAAGATATGATGTTCTCAACATAATTTCTTGTTATGACATGTTGCTTGGCTAGTTGTTTGAATATTTTCTTCTTATGTTGATGTCATGCCTTCCTCTTAATATAGACTAGGTTGATTAAGATTGACTAATTTGTTTGCACAGGAAAGAGTGCACCTGAAGTGCCAATGCATTTGTAAGTATGTGAACTCTTTGAAACTTACTTCTTTTTTTAATTTTAATGTGTTATGATCCTCAGTCGAGATGAGGCTTAGGTAAATCAATTGTACATACCAAAACCAAAACCGACCAGAACCCCAGATCCCCAAAGACCTACCGGAGACACAACTCCACACACCCTCTGCGGACGATAAAAACACCAATGGAATGGGGATAGGATGGGGATGGCATTATTCCTACAGAGGTATGATGCCCCGCCTCGCCTCCCTAACTAAGACTCTAAGACAACACAAGACCCATCGCTGCCCACTTCTCTGATGACCAAGCCAAGACGGGTCGGTGCTGAAGGTAGCCAACACACCAGAGTTGAGCCGCCAGCATGGACCAGCCACCAGTGCGCACGCGCCAGCACCTCACCAGCGTTGTTGGGAAACATAGTAGAAAACGAAAAAATTGTCCTATGGGTCAAGGTTTCGGATCACTATAAAGATGCAAGGTTAGATCGGATCGTTACCAACTTAAAGTTGTAGGGGAAGAAAAGTTGGTGTAGATCGTTGATGAAGTCCCTCGAACCATACACGGACGATTGCCCACATACGGGCTTCATGATTCGGTAGCTCTTCGCCATCCAGAGCTTTGCTTCGTCGGGGAACCAGAGGAGGGAGTAGAGGACCTCATAGGGCTTCTCTATTATGAGGACTAGAGAAAACTAAAACTAGGTCAAGTCTAGATCAAGAACTATAACAAGAGAGAACGAGGGGGTGGACATGGATTCAAGGGACTTGTGTGCTCCAAACGGGGCGCCCCCTCACATATATATATATATATGTGTGTGTGTGTGTGTGTGTGTGTGTGTGTGTGTAAGGGAGGGGCGCCGACTTCGGAAGGGCTCCCCACTTGGCACGCCGGCCTAGGGATAAGAGTCCCTCTCCAACTCCAATCCCCACCCCCCAAAGCTTATGCTACAAGCTAGGGGCGTGCCCACTTTATTGGGCCCATAGGGTCGATTAAGTCTCCCCTATTAGGCCTTTAATTAGCAATTTTGTTTACCCTGTAGCCCTTAAATAAATCCTAGGGGGCTTTTGGTAATTACTAAAGCCCTCTCATATTTACATTAGGTCCCTAGAAACTTTTTTCGCCCATCTGGCAATTCCCGCTATTACCCGGTATGCCCCGAAACTCTTCCGATAACTCTTAGAGGCTTCAAGTAACTCTGAAACGCTTCTGCTTTCTCTCAAAATTATTTCCTTTATTCCTGGAACTTTTTCGAAAATATTTTCTCATATTCCTAACTCCAATAGAACTCAAAAGATCATAATCCCTTAAGTGTGTGACCTTGCAGGTTCGATGAAATATAGACATGAATGAAAACACTTTCGTTGAACGATCAATAGAAGAACCGTGGACTTCCATATTGACATCTATACTCAGACAAAAGATATTCGAGCGATACTTTGGTTATATTATGTTATTCCTTTTTCTTCACGATATGTTAAAAATTTGAGGTGAGATATATCGATATCCCCGTGAATCAAACATGCTCACTATACCGATCTTCCTTGTTATCGGTTTTGTTCTCTTTACTCATTCTCGTGTTCCGGCATCCCCATGATAAATTCACGCTTTGTCTGGCCATACAATGATGAATGCCTCGCACTGAGAGGGCCCTAAGAATACCTCTCCATCGTCGAAGGAGCAAATCCCAGTCTTGAGCTACGTACCCAGTCCCTCGTCATACATTTTCGATGAACCCGTAAGTTGTCGTTATGACCACACTATTATGGATGACGTTAGAACAACCCCAAAGTGCAATGTCCGGTATGGAGTGATTTGATACTCTCATAGTTTACGGAATCATGCATACGTTAACTCATGTGTTATGAACTATAGACTTCAGACGATATAATCTCTAAGTATAACATACTATTTGGGTCAATTCAACACGAGTGTTCTACCAACATCGTGCTCTCAAATGTTAGTGGCATTAACTTCATGCCCATGATCAGGAAAATGAAATCATCAATTTAACACTTGAGCGAGCCCTAGAGGCAAGATTATTATTGCCCCTAGGGCATATTTCCAACAAGCGCACCACATCTCGAAAGAACCCCCCAGTCGGCAGTGGGAGTAGAGGTGGTATAGGATCCCTGGGGGTGAGAGGAGAAGAAAATGCTTCGCGGACGGTCAAATGAGTTCAAGCTTACAACATTTTTTGTTGGAGGATTATTTTTTCTCCTGTGTGGGATATTATTCTCTACAACTTTTGCCATTCATTTTTCTAATATGGTTGTGCTTCCATCTAGGAATGGAGTCTTTTTTTTGAACTTAGAAGATGACATATGTCACCACTACATGATACTTGATGTATCTACAGAATATGACAAAATTGTATTAGTGTCAATTGATGTCATTCATGTTGTGCATCCACGAATCAAACTAAACAAGATAATTTATAAGAACACAAATCATTCTGTGCTCATTCTGTTTGCACGTCGACTCAAAGTGGTGGAGTTGAGAGAAGGGAGCAAGGTGAACCAAGGGAAGTACATGTCGGCGGTGGGAGTGGATCGAGGGGATATAGCGGAGGCAGCGGGATGAGCGTGAGTGTGGGAAAAAGGGAGGTTTGAAGGATCAACGGAAGTCGAGGGGAGGGGCGGCCGGTAAAGAGGAATGTTATTGGGAGGGGCAACAATGGAGGGAAGGGGCGGTGGAAGTAGAGGTTACAGCACCAATGGCGGACTGACCATTTCGAGCATCAATACTTCCAATGACGGGTGTAAACTTTGTGCCCGTCGCTAGAGGTGTTGGAGATATGCCCTAGAGGCAATCATGTATGATGATATTTCCTATGTGTTTATGAATAAAGATAGTCCTTGGACATTATCAATGATGTGTATCAGCGTACGTGACTTGTTTGTGGGACTATGCATTGTATGATGACTGTCCTAAAAGGTCCCTAGTCAAAAGGGCCATGTGGACGCATAGCCGACTAAATTAGCATATGCCACGGTGGATGGCTCAGTCTCACTGACCATGGAGCATTGGAGCTAGCCGGATAATATGGACTCAGAAGGATCTAGTCAGATTCGACATAGTTGGATTCGAGTCCAAATAAGGTGTGAGTCAGACAGACCCGGCTATGAGACGCAGTGATAGGCCATTTGTGAGTCTCTAGTACAACATACCTTCTATGTCCTAAGACCTGAGCTAGCGCATTTCCTCGGGATGAAGACATGCCTTCTTTGAGCCGATCAAATGCTACTCCGCATCTGAGTGGTTATAAAGGTAGGTTTTGGGCCTATCCAGACCCAAGTTGTGAGACATGGTCGAGCAAGACGGAATTTGCCCCTTCAATCAGGAGAGATATACTCTAGGCCCCTTGTGTGATCTGACCAAGATAAGCATAGCCAGACGACAAGGATTATGAGATAGTCCATTTTGTGGTCGGCATCACTAGAACGAGAAAGAGGTCGGGCTAGCACGAGAATGACAGACTCGCCTTTAGCACAACAACATATATCATGTGGCAAAGGGACCAGAAGTGTGACATGTTGTACATGCTCGCCAACCGACTTCATTATCTACTTGGTGGTTGGCACGCCTTGCTAGAGGCCGCTATTAATCGAGCAGATCAAAGGTGATCCGACCTGCGACCAAGTCAACTTGAACCTAAGGAGTCATGCGCTTAAGGGAAAGAACCTGTGAGGACGGATCCGACTCCACGAGTCAGGTGTGATCCCACTCGGACTCTGATCCAGGCCAGACAAAATTTGGGCTTTAGGATCCATGCGAGGCCTAAGTGTTGAGCCCACGGCGGATGCCTATATATAGTGAAGATGCGGCACACTCATTCAATTGATCGCTTCAGCACCATCACTAGGTCTTTGCATGTGTTGCAACTAGTCACCTCCACTCGCCGTCAGCTGTGCGATCGGACCTAGCAGTCTGCCGCGCGTTGTTCCTCCTACACGCACGAATACTGTTAGATGTGATGCACTTGCGTTGCTCTTGCGACCCTATTTGTGGGATCAGGCGACTGGCTGTTCGATTGAGATCGGACGAGGAGGAGACGAGAGGAGACGAACCCCGCAGATGCATTGCCCTAACTCTACTTCTGCTGCACGGCATTGCGCATCTAGTGATAATGATCTGTGATCCACATCCCATAGCATGTTTCTGGTTGTTCTGTGCATAGGGATGTTTTTATATTGCAGCCGATGCACCTAGCGTAGCCCAAGAGGTACATTAGCAGTCACACACACAACTAAAGTCTCATTATTGGTGAGCTCTTCATAATTCTGGTCATCAATTAAGGCGTCTACTTTTTTTTTGTGTGCCAGTCACAGGTATGTATTGTTAGTGCTGATTTTTTGTACTCGTTGCTAGTGACAGATAGGGTGTTCTACAGTAGTGTATTTTTTATATTCTATAATTTTCTATTTTGTATGAAGAGAATTATCCCTTCTATTTACTCGCAAAGTAGACAAGC
The DNA here is from genome assembly GCF_056163025.1 of Triticum urartu. NCBI lineage: Eukaryota > Viridiplantae > Streptophyta > Magnoliopsida > Poales > Poaceae > Triticum > Triticum urartu. The sequence goes on along the minus strand of NC_141874.1, from coordinate 60,214,533 downwards.
ATGCAATTTTGAAACCTCACTCGATTTTATATCTCTCAGCCATAATATTTATAGAATAGGCACAACCACCAACATGTAGTTGCAATTCACTAACTGGCACAATTTAGACCATGAGGACGTATGCTCTAATTCTTTTCCATTTCTATCTGCTCTAGAATAATTTGGTTAAACTAAAAATTAAGTAAGGCATAATGCCTCAAAACAGATTCCCTTTACCATATCCTTCAAATTTAGTGAATTTTATTTCTTATTGTCCAAGTTAAATTTATCTAAAATATATTGTATCTTCATATTTAGATATAATATTACACAATTGCTAAGTATAATTAAAAAAACTATGTGAACTATGATGACATGTCAAAATATGTAATTATAAAAAAGTAGAAGAGCTTAGTCTAAATAAACTAGAATAAAATACTATATGGATCAAATCTTATGAACTATAAAATTTACTAACAACATTGCGGACTCTGGATATGTTGTTATTTGAAGACTATATAGATTTTAAGAACAAAACATTTGAAAAATTGGTTGAAGAAATGAAAGAACCAAAGTCTCCACTCCAAAATTCTTTGGTTATACAAGAACCGATGAACGATGATGGAAATATTCCCATTTGTTGGTTGAAGAAATTTCTAATATGACGAAAACATAAGGCTTGCAATTTTAGATGTGCTAGATTATTTAGAACCGCATCTCTATATTTCCTTCAACTTCTCATTTAATGTTTGTTCATAATTTTGAACCTGTGATGATGTGATCTCAAATCTAAATGGCATCATGATCCTGATGTTGGTTTATTTCAAAATATATACATTAAATCATTGTTGCATAAGTTACTGTTTGTTTGCATTTTACCAAGCATGACAGATAGCGGCGTGCCTTGCTTTACCTAATGGTATTAACAAAATTTCTTGTTATAATGTGTTGCTTGGCTAGTTCTTTGTAATTTCTTGTTATGGTGATGACATGTGTTCCTTTAAATAAAAACTCGGTGGATTAAAATTGACCTATTTGTTTGCTGAGAAAAGATCCACTTGAAGTGCCAATGCATTTGTATGCTATATTTGGACACTTCGAAACTTATTTTTTCTATTCTAAAAGAATTATTATGCTTATTGGAGATGATACATTGGTAAATCCATTCTACAAGCATATCGTTGCCTTTTTAGTTGAAGTTACAAAATAGAGAGTGTATATATTGTTCCATATGATCCTCACAAAGGATCAAATTGCACTATCACACGATAACAGAACAAAACACCCAGTGTAGTTAGCATCCAGGAGCAACATAAAAATAAAAATGAGTTCAACTGCCGCAAAATGCTAGTAGAGAATCAAAAGAAAGAATGCACAAAAGACATGGCCTAACACAGGGGGAAATCATTTTATAGAATCATCAGCCCCCATTGCTTTAAAATTTTATTAGTGCTCCATCTACAGGCGAACACTAGTAGAAAACAGGGCTTTGGTTCGGGCCTGGCCAGCCCATTAGTCCTGGTTCAGTCACGAACCGGGACCCATTGGGACATACATCCCGGTTCATGAGCCCAGGGGGCGGCTCGGGCCTCGTGGGCATTGGTCCCGGTTCGTCTGGACCCATTTGTCCCGGTTCCTGGCACGAACGGGGACCAATGGGCCTCGCTCCTGGCCCACATACATTGGTCCCGGTTCGTGGCTCGAACCGGGACAGAAGGGGGAGCTTTAGTCCCGGTTCCAGCCACGAACTGGGACAAATTAGCTGCCTATATATACCCCATCGCCGCAGCAGAGCACTCCACAGTGCTCTGTTTTTCCTGGCCGGCGAGGGGAGGTCATTTGGGTGCTCTAGCTCACCTCCTATGCACATGAGGTGTTAGATGAAATGCCCGAGCCACACTAGTTAAGCTTTCTCCTCTCGAAGCTCGACCTCCAAGCTCCATTTTCCCCGAGATTTGCATAGGTTTAGCGGTCTGTCACGTCCCATCCCCATCTTCACCGCCGTCGATCGCATGCGCCGATCTCGTCGCCGGCACCACCGTGGTGAGCCTCTTGTTCTTATCTTCTTTTTGAAAGAAAAAATATTCGTACTTTAGATAGATACTTGTCTAATTTTCTTACTTTTATTATTGCTTGTTATTATATAGTGCGATGGTTTTGGTATCCGCCCCCGTCGGCCCTCGTCCTGGCTATGATTCGGCTGTGGTATATATTATCTTTTTATAACTATTTGGTTCATTTATTGTTTATGACAATTATGCCGACCAATGTGACATAGATTTTACTTATGTAGGAGGTAGTTGAACCAGAAATTCCAACCGACCCTATTATCGAGAGGTTAAATTTAGTTGAAGAAGAAAACAATTACTTGAAGGAAAAAAATAAAAAAATGAGGAGGAGAAGATGATATTGGAGTTGCATGTTGCGGATGTCGTCGATGATCATAAGATCAAGATGAATGCAATGCGGTTGAAGATGAGAAAGATTAGAAAATATGCCATTCATACCGAGGCTTGGTATCATTATGCTGTTGGATCAATTGTTACCTTGGTTGTGATTATGATCGCATTTGTTGTTGCATTGAAAGGTTTTACATAGTTTCAATGTATGGTTTAAGTAGATGCTCTAGAGAGCTATATGTTGTTCAATTTGAACTATGTATGTACTTTGGTTTTAATGTGATGATGAACTACTATTAATTTGGTCACTTATCTATCCATGTGAACCTGTAATGGTTTTTGACACACATAATTATATATAATGCACGCAGATGAACTGACAATGGATGTATGGTGACAGACACACATAATTATGTTTCTTGAAGTGGCTGAGGCAAACAAGCAGAATGGTTGCATGAAAAATAACAAATGAATTCAGAAAGATTTGAAAATTGATGATGTGGCTTTGAATGGTGCATTTTGAACACACAAAAAGTCTGGAGTTCAAATAAGTTCAAAAAATGAAATCCCTTTGTAACAGATGAGTTTTTATCTGAAACCCTGATACTTCGAAAGAGCTTGTCCATTTTGTACATGAAGTGCATCTAGTTTTTGCCATAACCCTCTCTATTTTTTTAGCACATTCTATGTGGGTGAAATGATGACACCATGTCAATTTTCAACCTTTCCAGAGTTCATTTGAAATGCTTTTGAATTTCAGGGTCTTATAGCTAAAAAAATCAATTAAAATATTCTATTATGATCAACTAAAACAAAACAATAATATTCTTTAATAGCAAAAAGAATATCAACTAAAAAACTTTTATAAAACTTTAATAGCAAAAGGAATCAACTAAAAAGCTTTTATAAACCTCTAGTATTTTTTAAACTAAAATTATACAAAATTTATGCAACTAAAATTATCAAAGTATTTTCTGTTCAAAACATGAAAAGCAGAAAGAAACAAAATAAACTTCAATAAATAAGTAGAAATAAAATAAATAAGTAGAAAAAAAATAAAATAAAATGAAAAACTCTTTAATAAAATAAATAAGTAGAAACAAAATAATATTTAATAAAGTAAAATAAATAAACTTTAATAAAATAAATAGAGATAGCAACAGTAAGTATTTTGTTGTAAGTAGAAACAAAATAAAATAAATAAAGCAATAAAGAAAATAAAAAACTCTTTAATAAAATAAATAAGTAGAAACAAAATAAACTTTAATAAAGTAAAATAAATAAACTATAATAAAATAAATAAAAATAGCAACACTAAGTATTTTATTGTAAGTAGAAACAAAATTAAATAAATAAAGCAACAAAAAAGATAAAAAAGTGCCACCTACTTGGCCACCATGGCCTGAATACGACTAGAAACCCAACCATGAGCCAGGATTCAGGCTCGCAGGAGGCCCAGTAGGACCACAGACACATAGTCACAGATTAGGCCCAAAAGCCTGCATTTGAGAGGAGCTCGAGAGGGTGGGCGCAACAACGCTTATAAATCACTCTCGAGCCCTCTCAACTAGCGAGGTGGGACTAAACTTTTTGCCGCGACGCGGGCAGCAAGAGGCCTTTGGTCCCGATTGGTGCCACCAACCAGTACTAAAGGGGTGCATTGGTACTAGTTCGTGGCGACCAACTGGGACCAAAGGCTTCTGCTTCCCGCCCTTTGGGCTGCTGAAAAGAGACCTTTGGTCCCGGTTGGTGGCACCAACTGGGACTAAAGGGGGCGTTGGTCCCGGTTGGTGCCACGAACCGGAACCAAAGCTCTGAATATATAACCAACACTTGTGAAAATTTTCATCTTCATCTCACAGTTGCCCCCGACGACCCCTCGACGACATCGACGCCGCCAGGCTTCCCCGACGCCGCCCGCCGCCCCCGACGTCGCAGTCGCCGTCGCCCGCGCCCTCGCCATCGCCCGCGCCCGTCGTCGCCGTCGCCCGCTGAGGGAGTCCTGGACTAAGGGGTCCTCGGGCATCCAACATGTTAGCCATGGGCCGGACTGATGGGCTGTGAAGATATGAAGACCGAAGACTGCACCCATGTCTGGATGGGACTTTCCTTGGCATGGAAGGCAAGCTTGGCGGCCGACTATGTAGATTCCTTTCTCTGTAACCGACCTTGTGTAATCCTAGATCCCTCCCATGTCTATATAAACCGGAGGGCTAGGTCCGTAGATAGGCCGGATCTTCATTATCATAGCCATACAAGCTAGACCTCTAGGGTTTAGCCGTTACAATCTCGAGGTAGATCAGTCTTGTGATACTCGTATTCATCAATATCAATCATGAAGGACGTAGGGTATTACCTCCACAGAGAGGGCCCGAACCTGGGTAAACATCGTGTCCCTTGTCTCCTGTTAACATCGACATTAGATGCACAGTTCGGGACCCCTTACCCGAGATTCGTCGGTTTTGACACCGACATTGGTGCTTTCATTGAGAGTTCCACTGTGTCGTCGACAAAAAGATCGATGTCTCGCCTTGTTCTTGAGGATAATATCGCCACCGGAGGAACGCTGGCTCCAGGCCAAACCCTCCGGCTGGGCGGCTTTACCATGACCGCCCGTTCGGTCATTAAGCTGATGATGACCTCTCGGGTCATCGAAAACCCCCTTCGTATTGACTCCGAACACTCCAAGCAGATGGATCCGGCGAAGCTTTCGTCCTTAAATGAGCTCCTAGATCGCATCGCCGCCCTGGGGGTCGCTACAGACTACGATTGGATTGGGCTTAAACCTGATCAGAGAGAAATCAAATCTCCGCCGATCACCCACCAGATAGCGGTAGTCGAGGAGCGAGTCGACAACTCTTCCTCCATATTAAGGACAGACTATGTCCGGATCTCCAGTCTCGAAGAGCCGAACACCTACTCGCGAGGTGAAGTATCCTGCCCTCCGAACATAGAATCGGACGACGGGCCTAAGAAATTAGTGGACATCCCGGAGCCCGATCTGCTAAGTTCGGAAGACCTTCAGACTCCGGATCCGAAACTGCGGCAGGGTTCAGATTTAAATCCACCCACCCACCCGAATACAAGCGCTCTCATGAGCATAAAATAGCAGTCTCAGGAAACGGTCCGCCACTTCCGGGCCAGATTCCTTCTTGTCAAAAACAAGATTAAAGATTGCCGGGACGAGGAAGCGATCTCAGTGTTCCGCAACAATTGCAGGAACGAAGGAACCCTCAACGCCATCAACCACCATCGCATCCTACACTTTGCTGACTTGGCAACTATCGTACATAAGTACAATGCAATGGAAAGCGCCTGGAAAACTCAAGTGGCTCGTTGGGAATCATCGGTCCCCACTCAACCCCTCATTCAGGCGAAATGGGCGCACCCTTGCAACACGCCCGGTTCAATAGTATAGAAATACAAGTCCAGTATGGGGCGCGAAAGTGTTCTGGAAGGATGGCTCGATGTGCCATGCAAAATACACGCAAAATCGGATAACATACCAACACATAGCCTTAGAGCATGTTGGATACTCCGGCAAGTGGCCAAGAGCAGCGAGGGTATCCTCACCAAGAATAACCCAGAATAACACCCTCCAGAGGACAACGACCCCAAAATACTGATGGTCTTCGAGACATTCGCATCAAACAATAGGCGCAAAAGAGCACTATGCGGACTCACTGAAGTCTGTCAAATAGCAGCAATAAACCCTTGGAACGACACGGCTATAACTTTTAATGCCAGCGACGAACCAAAATACAGGACAGTCCGAGCACCAGCCGCCTTGGTCCTCAGTCCAATCATGGACGGCCTTCGGCTAACCAAGGTCCTCATGGACGGCGGCAGCGGACTAAACCCCAAAATAGACAGGAGCCGCATTGAGCAAAGCAGCACGACCTTCCAAGGAATTATTCCCAGTCAGGAGGCGCGTTGTGCGGGAAAAATAACACTCGACATGGTATTCGGCACGCCGGAGAATTATCGGTCCGAAGAAATAACCTTCCAAGTGGCACCTTTCAACATCAGATATCACACCCTCTTAGGGAGAGATGCATTTACGCGCTTCTAAGCGGTACCCCATTATGGATACATGAAGCTTAAGATGCCTGGGCCCAACAGTATAATCACTCTAGCTAGTGATCTGGACATAGCACTCCGCGCCGAGAATAAAACCGCATCCTTGGCCCTCGAGGTATTATCTGAAGCCCTCGCGACCGAAGAATTAACCGCGTTGCGCTCCATGGTGGACAATGATGATGTGGTCCTAGAAAAACGACCCAAAATCACCTCCTTCAAACCAGCAGAAGAAATAGTCAAATTCCAAGTCCATCCAACGGACCCAAGATGACAGCATCCATCGGAGCACAATTAGACCCAACGGTTGACGCCGCGCTACGAGAGTTTCTGCGTGAGAATTGGGATATATTCGCCTGGCACCCTTCTGATATGCCAGGAATCCCACGCGAGTTGGCCGAACACAACCTCAATATATTAAAGGGATATAAACCGATCAAGCAAACACTGCGGCGCTTCAAGCTATGGGGGAGGTGCTTGCCAAGCTAATTGAGGCCGGATTCATCAGAGAAATAAAACATCCGGACTGGCTAACAAAGCTGGTGATGGTACCAAAGAAGGACAAATCCTGGCGGTTGTGCATCGATTTTAAAGACCTCAATAAGGCTTGCCCTAAGCATCCCTTCCCCCTTCCCCGCATTGATCAAATCATTGATGCTACCGCAGGACACGACTCACTGTGTTTCCTTGATGCATATTCCGGATACTATCAAATCAAAATGAAGGAGTCCGATCAAGCTGCAACAACATTCATTACCCCATATGGGCCATTCTGCTTCAACACCATGCCCTATGGGCTCAAGAACGCCGGTGCCACATACCAACGCATGATTCAAACATGCCTGGAGAAACAGATCGGCAAGACAGTTGAAGCTTATGTGGACGACGTCGTCATAGAAACTAGGCGCGTCGAAACATTAACAGGCGATTTACGTCTCACATTCGATAACCTCCGCGCGTATGACATCAAGTTCAATCCTGAAAAGTGCGTTTTCGGCGTCCCCGCCGGAAAACTGCTGGGCTTCATCATTTCCAACAGAGAAATTGAAGCAAATCCAGCCAAAATACGAGCCCTATCATAATTGGCTACGCCAACAGACCTTAAACAAGTCCAAAAGCTCGCGGGTTGCGTGGCAGCTCTAAGCCGCTTTATCTCTAGATTGAGAGAAAAGGCAGTACCACTCTATCACCTTCTACGGCGAACCGATCACTTCGAGTGGATGGACGCAGCAACAGCTGGACTGGAGGAAATAAAAACCCTTCTTGCGAGCAACCCAATCCTGGCCGCACCAAACGTCGGTGAACCGATGTTGTTATACATATCAGCAACACATCAGGTGGTGAGCGCCATCCTCGTCGTCGAACGAGAACAGGATGGACACAGATTCCCGCTTCAAAAGCCAGTATACTACGTATCCACTGTCCTTACACCATGCAAATCCCGGTACCCCCATTATCAAAAGATAGAATACACAGTCTTCATGGCATCCCGAAAGCTCCGTCACTATTTCCAGGAGTGTTCGATCACGATGGCTTCCGAAGTACCACTCAACGACATCATAAACAGCCGCGATGCCACGGGCCGGATTGCCAAATGGGCCATTGATCTCCTTCCATTTGATATTACATACAAATCATGTCGAGCTATTAAATCCCAAGTACTGGCTGACTTCGTCGCCGACAGAGGCCGAATTCCCTAAAGAGTACGACGCATATTCCAATTGGGTTATGTATTTCGATGGCTCCAAAATGCTGGCAGGGCTAGGGGCGGGCGTCATCTTAACGTCACCAACTGGAGACGTCGTTTAGTACGTACTCCAAATACTATACAAAGACTCCAACAATGCAGCCGAATACGAGGCCTTATTGCATGGTCTCCGGATGGCTGTCTCCATGGGCATACAACGCCTAGAAGTGTGCGGGGACTCAAACCTTGCAATATCTCAAATAAATGGAGACTTCGACGCCAAAGATCCAAAGATGGCAGCTTACCGTAATGCCGTCGTAAAAATGTCGGCCCGGTTCAAGGGCTCGAGTTCCACCATGTGGCTCGGGAAAGTAATCAGGAGGCGGACGTCCTTGCTCGTATCGGTGCTAAGCGCGACCCCGTTCCACCTAATATCTTTCTCGAAAGGCTTTTTAAGCCATCCGTGGCGTGGCAGGGGGGAAATGGCAACACCAGTCCGGATTCGAACATAAACCCAGATTCCGAAAACACCGACATCATCGGAGGCTCAGCCATCGAAATAACACCGTCGGCGCATCTCATCATGGCAGTCATTGCCCCAGCGACCGAACCCTTCCTGGCCTACCTTAATAGGAAGGAGCTTCCTGAGGACCAGAATGAGGCCTGCTGCATTGTCCGGCATTCGAAGGCCTACAAGGTTAATGACCGAGAGCTCTATAAGAAAAGCCCTACCGGAGTTCTTCAAAGATGTATCTCCAAGGAAGAGGGGCGGCAGCTCTTGGCCGAGATTCACACCGGACTCGGCGGTCATCACGCCGCAGCCCGGGCCCTTGTTAGCAAGGCCTTCCGTTCAGGGTTTTATTGGCCGACGGCCCGAGCAGATGCACATGACCTTGTCCAACGTTGCATCGGATGCCAACTCTTCGCCAACCAAAGCCATATGCCCCCACTGCCTTACAAACAATCCCCATCACTTGGCCTTTTACGGTCTGGGGACTCGATATGGTCGGACCCCTTAAAGGAGGAAGCCATAAGAGAAAGTATCTGCTGGTCATGGTGGATAAATTCACTAAGTGGATAGAGGTCAAACCAGTCAAAACAGCCGAAGCGGGGCCAGTAATAGATTTCATATCCAGCGTGGTACACTCTTATGGTGTCCCACACAGCATAATCACCGATAATGGCTCTAATTTCAGAGCCAATGAAGTGAAAACCTGGTGCGCTAATCTGGGCATTAAGCTTGATTACGCCTCTGTCTATCACCCACAGACAAACGGTCAAGTCGAACGGACTAATGGTCTTATTATGAGCGGCATCAAACCTAGACTAGTGCGGTCTTTGAAAGAATCCAACAAGCACTGGGTGGAGGAACTTGACTCCGTACTCTGGGGGCTGCGAACCACACCCAACTGCATTACTGGATATACACCTTTCTTCATGGTGTACGGTGCAGAAGCAGTGTTACCCTGCGATATTATTCATGACTCACCTCGAGTGCACATGTACGAAGAGAGAGAAGCCGAGCTTGATTGGCAGGACAACTTAGATGCCCTGGAGGAGGAGCGCAACGTCGGTAAAGCCCATTCCGCATTTTATCAACAGTAGGCTCGTAGGTATCAAAGCAGAGAAGTACGGACCAAGACTTATAACATTGGTGAACTCGTTCTATGCCTACCGGAGAAGAAAAAGGACAAACTCAAGCCCAAGTGGGAGGGTCCCTTCATCATTGACGAAGTTCTCACCGGTGGAGCGTACTGCCTGCGTGATGCGTCAGACAATCACGTGGAGCCGAACCCCTGCAATGCGGCCATACTCCAACGATTTTATGCCTAGCGCCGAATTCCGTGTTCGTATCCTCCCTCCTGTTATTAACTTTATTTTTTCTCCCTTTTCATTTTTTTTTATCTTTTTCCGTTTTGCTCTTTAGCCCTATGGCTTTAGTACGGCTAAACCGTCCTCCCCTGATGCGTACATCTACACATATGTACGTTCATTATACCTGGGGGCTTCTCGTACAGAAGCTTGCTATTATTCCTCGAGCATCAAGCTCGCCACATATGCGTTTTTCCATATGTACCTTTTCTTCGCCATTATATGCATCGATATGACTTAAGTTTTGGCCAAGCTGGGTTGCCTGGCTCCTGTGCTTATGCCCTACGTTCCCGTTAGTTCAGCTAGGGCATAAAGGGAGCACCTCTGCGATTGTTACTGCCGGGTACCCGGATGTGTACCTCAGACTGGAGGAAGCCAAAAGCTAGCGTTCTTAAGGGAATATTCGGTCGGTGAATTAAAGATGTTTCCGCATTCACTCCATTGTGAAACCCCAGAAGTTACTCACTCTGCGATTTTTTCAAATCGCAGTTCGGACATGCACATCAAACGCATGCACACCCAGGGAAAGGAACCCTTAGCGGAAATATTCTCTTTGGAAGATGTTTCTTACATAATGTAATATAACATAACTAGCCGGATACACATTGTCTGTTCAGGCAACTATGACCCGTACGTCTGGTTCCCATGCATACCTTGGTATATTCTACTGTTAGGGTATTCGGAAACACTCCGCACCTTCGGGTCTAAAGGTCGAAGCGAAAAGGTTGGCCATGACAATTGTTTTTATTATCCAGCTAGAAGGAAAGTACATAGTCACTTAGGACTCAAAAACTTCATCCTCTATACCATCCAACAGGCGGTCTAATTTACAATCCTGTTGGGAGTATCTAGCAGCCACCTCTACTTGGGCATATACTAAACTAACGGGAATTTCTTCCCCATTTGACCCTAGCGATCCGACCCGGGCCATGTGATTCGGATCCAGCTTGGTATATCGTGTTTTTACCATGGCCCAGGCCTCTCGCGCGCCCTCTTGGCAGGCCGATATCTTCCATAGTCGGATACACCGCCGCGCTCCCTTGAACAGCTCTACAAGCTTCTCCATACTCCCTGGAGGGGAGTCGGATGGCCATAAGGCCTTGGCCACACTCCGCATTGCCTGCCGAGCTTGATCGTGCAACTGCGACAGCCCTTGTAGAAGATCACTTGATGATCCGGCACCTCCTCTTCAGGACGGCCCGTCAATATACCTGCAATCACAGTTATATTAGCTACTTTTACTTCCAAACTATTATAAGGTAAATACGGTCACATACTGAATATGCCGCCTCACAGTTTTTTGTTCTCCTTCACGGAGTCTGCCAGCTGGGCCCGTACATCTTTCAGTTCTTCGCGCATTTGGGTGTTCGCATCCTAGAGCTTGTTTTTCACCTGCATGACTTTTGTTAGCACACGCTCGCCCGCTGCTAGCAGTTTTTTGGCTCCATGTTCTCCGCTTCGAGCGGCGTCCAGCTGTTCTTGCAGTTGGTCTAATGATCCGATAAAAAGGTAAGCAACTAAGTTAGCATTATTAGTGTACCATTATGTTTTCTTGATGGAGGGAAACATTACCAGGGGATGCCTTCTTGGATTTCTCCAGTTCGACATTGGCAGCAGTTAGCTGGCTTTGACACTTTTCTAGTTCCTAAGCTAACAGGGTGTTCTTCTCTGTAAGCACCTGGTTATAAATTGATCCTTAAATCAGTTGTATCAACTACTTTAAGTCTCGGGGGCTACTGGTGTATGCTTATTAAATCTACGCTTACCTGCACATCTTTTAAATGCTGTTTTGTGGCTCTGTTAAGCCCATCTCGAGCAGCTCGGATAGATGCATCAGCCGAGCTGAAGGCGTTAAATGCCTCTTCTTAAAAGCCAGGGTCTTGTAAAACGGCCCTGCGGCGCCGATGATTCATGGTGCTCTCCACTTTCGAGTTGATGACAGATACGTCATTCGAATCCTCGTCTGGAGGATAGAATGGCGTCACCCCCGCATCAGCCCCGGTCTTCATGGTAGGATCTGGATCCTGGCTGCGGGAAGTATGGCCGGCTGGACCCCCGGATATAGTCCGGCACACCCTTTTCCTGATACAGGATAAACAGAAAGGTCGCAGTTGGATGTGACTGCCAAGGTGCATATTTGCAAATTCATACTTTTTTGATGAAGGCTCGGTCGTATCTTCGTTTGCCTTCCTCTTCGAAGGCTTGCCTGGTGTGGGGGACGCTCTCTTCGGAGATGCCCCCGGGGCAGCATGGCACGCCGAGCGCCTCCCCTTTTGAGCACAGGACAGTGCGGTGGGTAAGAAGGAATGAGAAAACTCTCTTGGACAAGGTATCTCCGGATTACTTACATGTGAAGCAGGAAGGAGGCCCGGGTAATCGGCGATGATTTGTACATATGTACCGTCATAGCTCATCTGATAGAATATTCCATCCTCGAGCTCCACAAATATGTCTGGATCTTCCTCATATCCGGGGTCAAGATCCCGGTTGTGATTCTCCGGCTAAGGGGCAGGGTCATGGATCCCCTCGACAACCTTTCGCCATTCCTGTTATAAGCGGATAAGATATTGTCTGTCAAGAATGATTCAGGGACAGGAGTAAAATAGTGAAGCTGAAGCTTACCCAGCTGGGAGGATTATACATGGAAAATCCGTCTCGATGTTGGAGACGGGTGAACTCCTCTTTCTCCCCTTTATACAGCTCGGCCAGTATTTTGGCCAGGGCGGCGGGGGTCTTCGGGCCCTTCCGACCGAGGCGTCGTCCTCCCCATTATAATGCCACATGGGCAGCCCTCTGTATTGGAGTGGCTGGACCCCCCGTGTTGTAGAGGTCGCCATTACCTCAACTATTGACAATCCAGACTGAACAAGCATCTTAATCTTTCCCAGCAGCAGGCTGATCTCTGCACTATCCTCTTCCTCGAGGCTCCGAGGACGCCAGCTATGGCGTTTCTTTAGCGGAGCACTTGAAAACTCCGGGAGGCCCATACGGACAGGGTTGGGTAGAGCGACGTCGTCGATGTAGAACCATTCGGAAGGCCACTCTTCGGAAGCTTTCTTCAGCGTGCCAGACATGAAGGAAATATACCCTAGAGGCAATAATAAAGTTATTATTTATTTCCTTATTTCATGATAAATGTTTATTATTCATGCTAGAATTGTATTAACCGGAAACATGATACATGTGTGAATACATAGACAAACAGAGTGTCACTAGTATGCCTCTACTTGACTAGCTCGTTGATCAAAGATGGTTATGCTTCCTAGCCATACACATGAGTTGTCATTTTATTAACGGGATCACATCATTAGGAGAATGATATGATTGACTTGACCTATTCTGTTAGCTTAGCACTCGATCATTTAGTATGTTGCTATTGCTTTCTTCATGACTTATACATGTTCCTATGACTATGAGATTATGCAACTCCCATTTACCGGAGGAACACTTTGTGTGCTACCAAACGTCACAACGTAACTGGGTGATTATAAAGGTGCTCTACAGGTGTCTCCAAAGGTACATGTTGGGTAGGCATATTTCGAGATTAGGATTTGTCACTTCGATTGTCGGAGAGGTATCTCTGGGCCCTCTCGGTAATGCACATCACTTAAGCCTTGCAAGCAATGCAACTAATGAGTTAGTTGCGAGATGATGTATTACGGAACGAGTAAAGAGACTTGCCGGTAACGAGATTGAACTAGGTATTAAGATACCGATGATCGAATCTCGGGCAAGTAACATGCCGATGACAAAGGGAACAATGTATGTTGTTATGCGGTTTGACCGATAAAGATCTTCGTAGAATATGTGGGAGCTAATATGAACATCTAGGTTCCGCTATTGGTTATTGACCGGAGACGTGTCTCGGTCATGTCTACATTGTTCTCAAACCCGTAGGGTCCGCACGCTTAAAGTTTCGATGACATTTATATTATGAATTTATGAGTTTTGATGTACCGAAGGAGTTCGGAGTCCCGGATGAGATCGGGGACATGACGAGGAGTCTCGAAATGGTCGAGGCGTAAAGATCGATATATTGGATGACTATATTCGGACATCGGAAAGGTTCTGAGTGATTCGTGTATTTATCGGAGTACCGGAGAGTTACGGGAATTCGCCGGGGAGTATATGGGCCTTATTAGGCCATACGGGAATAGAGGAGAGAGGCCAAAAGAAAGGAGGCACGCGGCCCCCCTCTGGTCCGAATTGGACAAGGGGTGCAGCCCCCTTTTCCTTCTTCCTCTCCTCCTCTTTCCTTCTCTCCTACTCCAACAAGGAAAGGAGGAGTCCTACTCCCGGTGGGAGTAGGATTCCCCCCTTGGTGCGCCCTCCTCCTAGGCCGGCCGCCTCCCCCCTTGCTCCTTTATATACAGGGGCAGGGGGCACCCCATGGACACACAAGTTGATCAGTTGATCTCTCCCAGCCGTGTGCGGTGCCCCCCTCCACCATATTCCACCTCGGTCATATCGTAGCGGTGCTTAGGCGAAGCCCTGCGTCGGTAGCAACATCATCACCGTCACCACGCCGTCGTGCTGACGGAACTCTCCCGTGAAGCTCTGCTGGATCGGAGTTCGCGGGACGTCATCGAGCTGAACGTGTGCTGTACTCGGAGGTGCCGTGCGTTCGGTACTTGGATCGGTCGGATCGTGAAGACGTACGACTACATCAACCGCGTTGTGCTAACGCGTCTGCTTTTGGTCTACGAGGGTACGTAGACAACACTCTCCCCTCTCGTTGCTATGCATCACCATGATCTTGCGTGTGCGTAGGAATTTTTTTGAAATTACTACGTTCCCCAACAGTGGCATATGAGCCTGGTTTTATGCGTAGATGTCATGTGCACGAGTAGAACACAAGTGAGTTGTGGGCGATATAAGTCATACTGCTTACCAGCATGTCATACTTTGGTTCGGCGGTATTGTTGGATGAAGCGGCCCGGACCAACATTACGCGTACGCTTACGCGAGACTGGTTCTACCGACGTGCTTTGCACACAGGTGGCTGGCGGGTGTCAGTTTCTCCAACTTTAGTTGAACCAAGTGTGGCTACGCCCGGTCCTTGCGAAGGTTAAAACATCACCAACTTGACAAACTATAGTTGTGGTTTTGATGCGTAGGTAAGAACGGTTCTTGCTAAGCCCGTAGCAGCCACGTAAAACTTGCAACAACAAAGTAGAGGACGTCTAACTTGTTTTTGCAGGGCATTTTGTGATGTGATATGGTCAAGACATGATGCTAAATTTTATTTTGTGAGATGATCATGTTTTTGTAACCGATTTATTGGTAACTGGCAGGAGCCATATAGTTGTCGCTTTATTGTATGCAATGCAATTGCGCTGTAATGCTTTACTTTATCACTAAGCGGCAGCGATAGTCGTGGAAGCATAAGATTAGGCGAGACAACAACGATGCTATGATGGTGATCAAGGTGTCGCGCCGGTGACAATGGTGATCATGATGGTGCTTCGGAGATGGAGATCACAAGCACAAGATGATGATGGCCATATCATATCACTTATATTGATTGCATGTGATGTTTATCTTTTATGCATCTTATCTTGCTTTGATTGATGGTAACATTATAAGATGATCTCTCACTAAATTTCAAGATAAAAGTGTTCTCCCTGAGTATGCACCGTTGCCAAAGTTCATCGTGCCCAGACACCATGTGATGATCGGGTGTGATAAGCTCTACGTCCATCTACAACGGGTGCAAGCCAGTTTTGCACACGCAGAATACTCAGGTTAAACTTGACGAGCCTAGCATATGCAGATATGGCCTCGGAACACTGAGACCGAAAGGTCGAGCGTGAATCAAATAGTAGATATGATCAACATATTGATGTTCACCATTGAAAGCTACTCCATTTCACGTGATGATCGGTTATGGTTTAGTTGATTTGGATCACGTGATCACTTAGAAGATTAGAGGGATGTCTTTCTAAGTGGGAGTTCTTAAGTAATATGATTAATTGAACTTTAATTTATCATGAACTTAATCCTGGTAGTATTAGCATATCTATGTTGTAGATCAATAGCTCGCGTTTAGCTCCCCAGTTTTATTTTTGATATGTTCCTAGAGAAAATTAAGTTGGAAGATGTTAGTAGCAATGATGGAGATTGGATCCGTGATCTGAGGATTATCTTCATTGCTGCACAGAAGAATTATGTCCTTAATGCACCGCTAGGTGACAAACCTATTGCAGGAGCAGATGCAGACGTTATGAATGTTTGGCTAGCTCAATGTGATGACTACTTGATAGTTTAGTGCACCATGCTTAAACGGCTTAGAATCGAGACTTCAAAGACGTTTTGAATGTCATGGACCATATGAGATGTTCCAGGAGTTGAAGTTAATATTTCAAGCAAATACCCGAGTTGAGAGATATGAAGTCTCCAACAAGTTCTATAGCTGAAAGATGGAGGAGAATAGCTCAAGCAGTGAGCATGTGCTCAGATTGTCTGGGTACTACAATCGCTTGAATCAAGTGGGAGTTAATCTTCCAGATAGGATAGTGATTGATAGAATTCTCTAGTCACCATCACCAAGTTAGTAGAACTTCATGATGAACTATGATATGCAAGGGATAACGGAAACGATTCCCAAGCTTTTCGTAATGCTGAAATCAACGAAGGTAGAAATCAAGAAAAATATCAAGTGTTGATGGTAGACAAGACCACTAGTTTCAAGAAAAGGGCAAAGGGAAGAAGGGGAACTTCAAGAAGAACGACAAGCAAGTTGCTGCTCAAGTGAAGAAGCCCAAGTCTGGTCCTAAGCCTGAGACTAAGTACTTCTACTGCAAAGGGACTGATCACTGGAAGCGGAACTGCCCCAAGTATTTGGCGGATAAGAAGGATGGCAAAGTGAACAAAGGTATATTTGATATACAAATTATTGATGTGTATTTTACTAGTGTTCGTAGAAACCCCTCTGTATTTGATACTGGTTCAGTTGCTAAGAGTAGTAACTCGAAATGGGAGTTGCAGAATGAACAGAGACTAGTTAAGGGTGAAGTGACGATGTGTGTTGGAAGTGGTTAATCTTCCAGATAAAATAGTGATTGACAGAATTCTCTAGTCACCATCACCAAGTTAGTAGAACTTCGTGATGAACTATAATATGCAAGGGATAACGGAAACGATTCCCATGCTCTTCGTGATGGTGAAATTGATGAAGGTAGAAATCAAGAAAAACATCAAGTGTTGATGGTTGACAAGACCACTAGTTTCAAGAAAAGGGAAAAGGGAAGAAGGGGAACTTCAAGAAGAACGGCAAGCAAGTTGATGATCAAGTGAAGAAGCCCAAGTCTGGTCCTAAGCCTGATACTAAGTGCTTCTACTGCAAAGGGACTGGTCACTGGAAGCGGAACTGCCCCAAGAATTTGGCGGATAAGAAGGTTGGCAAAGTGAACAAAGGTATATTGGATATACATGTTATTGATGTGTACTTTACTAGTGTTCATAGCAACCCCTCGGTATTTGATACTGGTTCAGTTGCTAAGAGTAGTAACTCGAAACGGGAGTTGCATAATGAACAAAAACTAGTTAAGGATGAAGTGACGATGGGTATTGGAAGTGGTTCCAAGATTGATATGATCATCATCGCACACTCCCTATACTTTCGGGATTAGTGTTGAACCTAAATAAGTGTTATTTGGTGTTTGCGTTGAGCATGAATATGATTTGATCATGTTTATTGCAATACGGTTATTCATTTAAGTAAGATAATAAATTGTTGTTCTGTTTACATGAATAAAACCTTATATGGTTACACACCCAATGAAAATGGTTCGTTGGATCTCGATCGTAGTGATACACATATGCATAATATTGAAACGAAAAGATGCAAAGTTAATAATGATAGTGCAACTTATTTGTGGCACTGTTGTTTAGGTCATATTGGTGTAAAGCGCATGAAGAAACTCCATGCTGATGGACTTTTGGAATCACTTGATTATGAATCACTTGATGCTTGCAAACCATGCCTCATGGGCAAGATGACTAAGACTCCGTTCTCCGGAACAATGGAGCGAGCAACTGACTTATTGGAAATAATACATACTGATGTATGCGGTCCGATGAGTGTTAAGGCTCACGGCAAGTATCGTTATTTTCTGACCTTCACAGATGATTTGAGCAGATATGGGTATATCTACTTAATGAACCACAAGTCTGAAACATTTGAAAAGTTCAAAGAATTTCAGAGTGAAGTGGAGAATCATCGTAACAAGAAAATAAAAGTTTCTATGATATGATCGCAGAGGTAAAATATTTGAGTTGAGAGTTTGGCCTTCAGTTAAAACAATGTGAAATAGTTTCACTACTCACGCCACCTGGAACACCACAGTGTAATGGTGTGTCCAAACATCGTAACCTAAGCTGTGAACTATGGTGCGATCTATGACGTCTCTTACTGATTTACCGCTATCATTTTGGGGTTATGCATTAGAGACAGCTACATTCACGTTAAATAGGGCACCATTTAAATCCGTTGAGACGACACCGTATGAACTATGGTTTGGCAAGAAACCTAAGCTGTCGTTTCTTAAAGTTTGAGGTTGCAATGCTTATGTGAAAAAGTTTCAACCTGATAAGCTCAAACCCAAATCGGAGAAGTGCGTCTTCATAGGATACCCAAAAGAAAATTTTGGGTACACCTTCTATCACAGATCCGAAGGCAAGATATTCGTTGCTAAGAATGGATCCTTTATAGAGAAGGAGTTTCTCTCGAAAGAAGTGAGTGGGAGGAAAGTGGAACTTGATAAGGTAACTGTACCTTCTCCCAAATTGGAAAATAGTTCATCACAGAAATCATGATAAATATGCCCTAGAGGCAATAATAAAGTTATTATTTATTTCCTTATTTCATGATAAATGTTTATTATTCATGCTAGAATTGTATTAACCGGAAACATGATACATGTGTGAATACATAGACAAACAGAGTGTCACTAGTATGCCTCTACTTGACTATCTCGTTGATCAAAGATGGTTATGTTTCCTAGCCATAGACATGAGTTGTCATTTGATTAACAGGATCACATCATTATGAGAATGATGTGATTGGCTTGACCCATTCTGTTAGCTTAGCACTCGATCGTTTAGTATGTTGCTATTGCTTTCTTCATGACTTATACATGTTCCTATGACTATGAGATTATGCAACTCCCGTTTACCGAAGGAACACTTTGTGTGCTACCAAATGTCACAACATAACTGGGTGATTATAAAGGTGCTCTACAGGTGTCTCCAAAGGTACATGTTGGGTTGGCGTATTTCGAGATTAGGATTTGTCACTTCGATTGTCGGAGAGGTATCTTTGGGCCCTCTCGGTAATGCACATCACTTAAGCCTTGCAAGCAATGCAACTAACGAGTTAGTTGCGAGATGATGTAATACGGAATGAGTAAAGAGACTTGCTGGTAACGAGATTGAACTTGGTATTAAGATACCGACGATCGAATCTCGGGCAAGTAACATGCCGATGACAAAGGGAACAACATATGTTGTTATGCGGTTTGACCGATAAAGATCTTCGTAGAATATGTGGGAGCCAATATGAGCATCTAGGTTCCGCTATTGGTTATTGACCGGAGACGTGTCTCGGTCATGTCTACATTGTTCTCGAACCCGTAGGGTCCGCATGCTTAAAGTTTCGATGACAACTATATTATGAGTTTATGAGTTTTGATGTACCTAAGGAGTTCGGAGTCCCAGATGAGATCGGGGACATGACGAGGAGTCTCGAAATGGTCGAGACGTAAAGATCGATATATTGGACGACTATATTCGGACATCGGAAAGGTTCTGAGTGATTCGGGTATTTATCGGAGTACCGGAGAGTTACGGGAATTCGCCGGGGAGTATATGGGTCTTATTGGGCCATACGGGAATAGAGGAGAGAGGCCAAAAGGAAGGAGGCGCGCGGCCCCCCTCTGGTCCGAATTGGACAAGGGGTGCAGCCCCCTTTTCCTTCTTCCTCTCCTCCTCTTTCCTTCTCTCCTACTCCAACAAGGAAAGGAGGAGTCTTACTCCCGGTGTAGTAGGACTCCCCCCTTGGTGCGCCCTCCTCCTAGGCCGGCCGCCTCCCCCCTTGCTACTTTATATATAGGGGAAGGGGGCACCCCATGGACACACAAGTTGATCAGTTGATCTCTCCCAGCCGTGTGCGGTGCCCCCCTCCACCATATTCCACCTCGGTCATATCGTAGCGGTGCTGAGGCAAAGGCCTGCGTCGGTAGCAACATCATCACCGTCACCACGCTGTCGTGCTGACGAAACTCTCCCGTGAAGCTCTGCTGGATCGGAGTTCGCGGGACGTCATCGAGCTGAACGTGTGCTGAACTAGGAGGTGCCGTGCGTTTGATACTTGGATTGGTCGGATCATGAAGACGTACGACTACATCAACCGCGTTGTGCTAACGCTTCCACTTTCGGTCTACGAGGGTACGTGGACAACACTCTCCCCTCTCATTGCTATGCATCACCATGATCTTGCGTGTGCGTAGGAATTTTTTTGAAATTACTACGTTCCCCAATAAGACAGGTATCCGGTCCCGGCGATGCGCCACACTTCGGCGCTTCCCACTTCAAAAATTGACCCACCTTGATTACGAGGGACGAGGCAGAACAGTCTTCTCCATAAATTGAAATGGGCCTCGCAGCCCAGGAATAGCTCGCATAAAGCGACGTAACCCGCAATATGAAGGATAGAGGCGGGAGTGAGGCTGTGCAGTAGGAGGCCGTAATACTCCAGCAGACCTCGGAGGAAGGGATGGATCGGAAATCCGACACCTCTTAACAAGAAGGGGACGAAGCATACTCACTCTTCCTTGGACGGATTGGGGAAGTTCTCCGTTTGAGCTCCGCCCTTGAAGGACGTCATCCCTGCTCGTTCGGGAACCAGGTCCGCGGGGGGGGGGGGGGGGGAGGAAAGCCGTGTGTTTGCAGCTTTGCTAGCTGACTGTGGGATACAGAACATCTCTCCCAATTACCCTTCTTGGAACCGTGGGGATGAGAGGAAGAGCCAGGAGCGCTAGCCATGTTGGGATGGTTTTTTTGTAGCAAGCTCTGGATTTTTCATGGGGTGTTGAATGGATCTGAGATCTATTCTCTTTAAATAGGCACCTTTGTGGTACGGTCGGGGTGGTATATGCAAAAATACCCTGACCTCTCGCATCCGCTCGACACGTGGAAACTGGAGTTGTTGATGCACAGAAGCCGAGGAGTACAACATTAAATGGAAGGCCGAACACACTACTTGGAAGTCATCGGTGAAGGAACCCACCTCGCAATGCCGAAGATAATCTATGTGTCGAACACCTCGTCATTGAAGAATGGTTTGAGGGCTACTGAGGGAGTCCTGGACTAAGGGGTCCTTGGGCGTCCGGCCTGTTAGCCATGGGTCGGACTGATGCGTTGTGAAGATATGAAGACCGAAAACTGCACCCGTGTCCGAAAGGGACTTTCCTTGGCGTGGAAGGCAAGCTTGGCGGCCGACTATGTAGATTCATTTCTCTGTAACCGACCTTGTGTAACCCTAGATCCCGCCCGTGTCTATACAAACCGGAGGGCTAGGTCCGTAGATAGGCCGGATCTTCATTATCATAGCCATACAAGCTAGACCTCTAGGGTTTAGCCATTACGATCTCGAGGTAGATCAAATCTTGTGATACTCGTATTCATCAATATCAATCAAGCAGGACGTAGGGTATTACCTCCGCAGAGAGGGCCCGAACCTGGGTAAACATCGTGTCCCTTGTCTCCTGTTACCATTGACCTTAGACGCACAGTTCAGGACCCCCTACCTGAGATTCACCAGTTTTGACACCGACACCCGCGCCCTCGCCTTCACCCGCGCCCTCGCCCGATGCCGCGCGCCGCCCCTGCCCCGAGGTGTGCCGCCCCTGCCCCACCGCGCGCCGCTCCTGCCCCAACGTCGTCGCCCACGCCCTCGCCCGACGTCGTCGCCGCGCGCCGCTCCTGCCCCGCCTCGCCACTAAATGTAACTTTTTAGTTATACATGCTATTTTTACATGTTTTTAGATTTTCATATATGTATGTATGTATTTTTTAGATATATGTATTTTTTATGTATGTTCATATATGTATGTATGTATTTTTTACATGTTTTTTGTATGTATGTATGTATATTTTCAATTGTAATATGCATGATGTTTTAAAAATACATATATGCAAAAGTTAGATTTTTAGAAAAAATTTATCTATATATGTTCTCTCATTTAGTACATTTTAGGTTAGTTTCATTTTTAGAAAAGTTTTATATATTTAGGAAGAAGGAAGAGAAGGAAGAACGAAGAATAAGAAGAAGAAGAAAAAAGTTTTATACATGCAAAAGTTACATTTTTAGAAAAGTTTTATATATCTAGCTAGGAAAGGAAGAAGAAGAAAAAGAAGGAGAGGAAAAAGGAAAATAAGAAGAGGAAGAAAGGAGAAGAGGAGAGGAATAAAAAGGAGAAATAAATAAGAAGAGGAAAAAAGAAGAAAAGGAAGAGGAGAAGAAGAAAGGAATAGAGGAGAAGAAGAAAAAATAGAATATATTTCTATTTTTTCTTCTTCTCCTCTATTCCTTTTTTCTTCTCCTCTTTTTTTCTTCAATCTTCTCCTCTATTCCTCCTCCTCATTAAAATTATTTTCCCATGTATGTCCCCCGCTCAAGGTGTAGAGGAGAACAAGCGAACCAATCGTGTCCCCCGCTCAAGGTGTCTAGCGATATCGTCGCTAATGATCAGAGGATGGTGCCCGGTTATACCAATCATGAAGATTACCTGCCCAACGATGTACATTATGAATTCTTGGAGGTGGAAAAATACAAATACCATTACGGGAAGCCTCTTGTCAAAGATGAAAAATCTCTAACAACGATGATGTGAAGGTTGCATGATTGGTACATGAAAACCTGCAGAGAGTCTGGGGGACCAATACTTTGATGCTGAGAGTTAAAGAGGAGCACGACCTCGTTGGAATTGATCCGTTGTCTATTCCATTTGAGGAGTTCTTCCAGTTTTTCAATCAAAAGGCCCTCGATAAATTAACGGTCACTTGCTACTGTCTGTAAGTACTACTTCTGTCATTAAGTCTCTATATATAGCTCAGCTCTTTCATTGCATGTATTTATAATTATCCTCACTATATTATGTAGATTGAAGAACGTCGAGTGCAGAAAAGCAGAAATATATGATATTGGGTTCATTAACACAAATCTCATAGATGAATATGTTGTTAAAAAGAATGCCAAAGAAGTCGAGGCCAACTTGTTCAAATCGTTGGTAATAAATCAAAACAAAGATAAAATACTCTTTCCTTACAACTTCAAGTGAGTGTTACTGTCTTGTGCATATTCGGTTTCCCTTATGACTCGAGGTTATAGTAATGTTATTGATTGATGAGTTATTCATGCATGCGCAGCTTCCACTATATTCTCATGGAGATTAAGCTTGAGCAGGGACTAGTAATCGTCTTAGACTCGAGACGAAAAGATCCCGAGACCTATGCGGACATGACTAAAATTCTCAATAAGTAAGTTCAATCAATCATTATCGCACCACATCGGCAACTTTTTGTTCATTTCCTGATATCTCAAGTAATAATTACTATCTTTGTCTTGCAGGGTTTGGAAAAAGTTCACCGCAGAAGCTCTGGGACTCCCAAAGGAGCGACGATATACATACCCGAAAATAAGTAGTACTAGCTAGTTACTTCCGTGCATGTCCCGTTGATTCTAGCTACTTTCATCGATGCCATTTATAATGCTTCATTATCAGTTTGATTAACCTCTATTTCTCGTAAAGTGCTTGTGGCAGGAACAAGGGAATGATTACTGTGGATACTACATGTGCGAGTTCATCTACATCGCGACTTGCAAAAATAAGTGAGGCTACTCTCAAAGATAATTTGATGTGCGTAAGCAATAATATTCACAATTTCATTTTATTACACCATCATTTCTGTTGAGTTTCATTCATATATATGTATTAACCCCCTTCTTCAAATTAGACGTGGCAGATGCAAAATGAACTCCTACCAAAAGATCGCATGAAGGCAATTCAAGAGGAATTGGCGGGATTCTTTTTTGACCACGTCATCAATAAAGCCACAGAATACCATGTTGAAGCTGAGTTCTTATATAATTAGGGGAGATTATATTGTAAGAGATCTTAATATTGTATATATGTAGCCAGTAGCATTAGATAGATATACGAAAACTTGTTGTTCGTGCAATCTCTCGGAGAAGGAGAGGTCGATATCACTTCTCTCGATATGCATGACGAACTTCTGTACTTAATAGTTTCCTTCATTTGCTTACTAGCTAGCGTGTCGAGGGCCTCTCTATACGTATAGTACGTAGCATCGACCAAGCACAGAGATAAGAGAGGGCACTTCTCTCTATTAATTAATTAGCTACCTAACACAATATATGAAACACCTTAATTAACCATACAGAACCCCCAAACCCCCCCTTTCAGGAAAACAAACAAAAACCCTAGCCCTTGAAAAGATGACGCGTGGATGCCTTTTGGTCCCGGTTGGTGCCACCAACCGGGACCAAAGGCCCTCCTACCTGGGCTCGCCGCAGCGGCCACGTGGAGGACCATCTGTCCCGGTTCGTATAAGAACCGGGACTAAAGACCAAGGGCTTTAGTAACGACCCTTTAGTCCCGGTTCCTAAACCGGGACAGATGGGCCTTACGAACCAGGACAAATGGCCCTTTTTCTACTAGTGGAACTCAACATCTAAGAAACATCAACATATATCTCCTTCTTTTTACTTTTATTATTGCACTTCATATTTTGTAGCTTTTCCAATCTTCTTCCATCGCTACTTCCTTTGTCTGTTCTTCGGCTTTAGCATATTCTGATCCTCTTGTATTGATCAGTAGCAGGTGATCATTTATTTCATTTGGTTCACTAGAACCATCAGTGTGTTAATACAGTTCCTTTTTCCGGTAGCATCATCTCTCCATCATTTTGTAGACATGTCCAATAAGGTATGAACGAGCTGGCATAACATATAATCTTAGCAAGAGATCTAATAATATATTTCAAAAGAAGCTCTATTACGCAATTTTCAAACAATCCAGGATAGCCCAGCCAACCCCACAATATGGATGTTGAGGTCCCATGAATAAAAATTTTATCCACCGGAAAAACTAGGAGAAACACTCCGGCCTACCATTGGCACCCAAGCACTTGCACACAACTATTGACATGTATTTAACAACACAACAACTGAAGAACAAGTGGTTAATGCTCTCGTGCTCTAGACGGAATCACCACAAAGGGACTCATGTCCATTTCCTTTTCACCATATAATCTTTTGTGCAAATGGCATTATGCCAGATGAGACACAACCATATTTTGATCTCAGTATGAATTTTTACTTTCCACTAATGCCTGATCTATCAGGTCCACCTCAGATAAATGAGCATAAAGGGATTTTACTAAGAAGATACTACTCTTGTCCATTTCCACCTGGGCATATCAACAAGCCGGTTTTCTAACAGTGCAACCTACATCATCGTTGGCTGATGTTCAACAAGATGGTTTTCTTGCTCTCCAATCAGCCATATACTAAAATGAAGAATCCTCCCTCTCTCAGACAACTTCTTAATAGAGCAACCTATATCATCGCTGGTTGCAAATAGATGAGGGTATTGTTCTCCCAGAGTTTTAGGTCCACATGAAGTGTCATTTCGGAAACTTGTCAATTATCAATTCTCAACAATCATTCTTCCTCCCTATGAGGTACAAATGTTTAATTTTAAACAGAGCAGACCAACGGGAAGAATCATCTGCAGCCTTATTACCTGCCTTACTCCATTATGTATCTTATATTTATTTTTGGCAATCTCCCGTCACATCCCCCTTTTCCCTTTTCCAAATTTTACCATCATTAGCTTGCTCGTGCATTGCAACAGGGGCGTACATACTTTAGTGGTTGAACATCAGGCTTCTCCGACATATACCTTACACTCATGATATTCTAGATTTTGGTAAGATTTAACTTGATTTTATTATGGGTGGGGAAGGGAACGAATGTTTTGTTTTAGTTGAGGTTTTGGTATGTGTAGGCAAAGGCTAGGAAAGTTTCGATTTTGTTGAGATTTTGGTAAGATTTGATTTGATTTCATATGCTTCAATAATCAGGTACCAATTTCGTATAGATTATTCCAAGTTACTCTATTTAAGTTGGGTTTTTTTGTACGACATCGGACAAAAAATAACAGGAATCCAAAGGGAGGAGGGGCGTGGGGAGGAAAAAAGCGGTCAAGGAGGTGAGACGAACCGGTGGGAGGAAACATTTGTGGTGGAAGGGGCTTAATCGAAGTGGAGATGACGGAACCAACTCCCCTTTAATAGTAGAGATTTACACAGGCTGATGTTGAACCTTTCCAAGTTATGAACTCCCCGCCCTCCTTTTTCTTTGGTCTACATATCAACAACCATCTAACCATGTGGTGCTTTTTTATTGTTTTTCTACACTGTCAGGAAAACGTTCTTTATGTTTATGGTCATTCTGGCCGCATTTGTCTTAGGGAATCCGTACAAGGAAAGCTTGTAAAGTTGCATTGCTAGTCGGGCAAGCTTTTATCCTAGCCACTCTACCACCCAAGGATAGAGTGTCTTCTTCCCAACCATCCAACCTTGACTGAGTGAAATACATTCATATCCTTGGCTAGGGTTCGTGACGAGATCGGAAGTACCGAAATGGAGTCTGCACATGAAATTTACCCAGGTTCGGGCCTCCGAAGAGTAATACTCAGCATCCTGCTTGCTCTTGTTATTCATGCTGAGGGGATATCTTGTGCAGAGGATTACAATGGTGTACGAGATTGCTACCGAGAGTTTGGATCTAAGATTGGATTGATAAATGAGGACCCTAGACCTCTCTCTATATAGACATGAGGAGTCTAGAGTTTACACGTGTTGGGGAACGTAGTAATTTCAAAAAAATCCTACGCACACGCAAGATCATGGTGATGCACAGCAACGAGAGGGGAGAGTGTCGTCTACGTATCCTCGTAGACTGTATGCGGAAGCGTTATGAGAACGCGGTTGATGTAGTCGTACGTCTTCACGATCCGACCGATCCAAGTACCGAACGCACGGCACCTCCGAGTTCAGCACACGTTCAGCTCGATGACGTCCCACGAACTCCGATCCAGCAGAGCTTCACGGGAGAGTTCCGTCAGCACAACGGCGTGATGACAGTGATGATATTGCTACCGACGCAGGGCTTCGCCTAAGCACCGCTACGATATGATCGAGGTGGATTATGGTGGAGGGGGGCACCGCACATGGCTTGGAACAATCAACTTGTGTGTTCTAGGGTGCCCCCTGCCCCCGTATATAAAGGAGCAAGGGGGGAGGCTGGCCGGCCCTTGCAGGGCACGCCAGGAGGAGGAGTCCTCCTCCTAGTAGGAGTAGGACTCCCCTTTCCTACTCCTACTAGGAGGGGGAAAGAAAGGAGGAGAGGGAGAAGGAATGAGAGGGAGGAAAGGAGGAAAGGGTGGCCGGCCCCCTAGTCCAATTTGGTTTGGGCTAGGGGGGCCGCGCGCCCTGCCTCCTCTCTTCCACCACTTGGTCCATGAGGCCCAATACTTCTTCCCCATATTCCCGTAACTCCCCGGTACTCCGAAAAATACACGAATCACTCGGAACCTTTCCGATGTCCGAATATAGCCGTCCAATATATCGATCTTACGTCTCGACCATTTCGAGACTCCTCGTCATGTCCCCAATATCATCCGGGACTCCGAACTACCTTCGGTAAATCAAATCACATAAACTCATAATACCGATCGTTAAGCGTGCGGACCCTACGGGTTCGAGAACTATGTAGACATGACCGAGACACGTCTCAGGTCAATAACCAACAGCGGAACTTGGATGTTCATATTGGCTCCTACATATTCTACGAAGATCTTTATCGGTCAAACCGCATAACAACATACGTTGTTCCCTTTGTCATCGGTATGTTACTTGCCCGAGATTCGATCGTCGGTATCTCAATAACTAGCTCAATCTCGATACCGGCAAGTCTCTTTACTCATTCCGTAATGCATCATCCCGCAACTAACTCATTAGTTACTTTGCTTGCAAGGCTTATAGTAATGTGTATTACCGAGAGGGCCCAGAGATACCTCTCCGACAATCGGAGTGACAAATCCTAATCTCGATCTATGCCAACTCAACAACTACCATCGGAGACACTTGTAGAGCACCTTTATAATCACCTAGTTACGTTGTGACGTTTGGTAGCACACAAAGTGTTTCTCTGGTAATCGGGAGTTGCATAATCTCATAGTCATAGGAACATGTATAAGTCATGAAGAAAGCAATAGCAGTAAACTAAAATGATCAAGTGCTAAGCTAACAGAATGGGTCAAGTCAATCACATCATTCTCCTAATGATTTGATCCCATTTATCAAATGACAACTCATGTCCATGGTTAGGAAACATAACCTTCTTTGATCAACGAGCTAGTCAAGTAGAGGCATACTAGTTGTTTGTCTATGTATTCACACATGTATTATGTTTCCAGTTAATACAATTCTAGCATGAATAATAAACATTTATCATGAAATAAGGAAATAAATAATAACTTTATTATTGCCTCTAGGGCATATTTCCTTCAGTCTCCCACTTGCACTAGAGTCAATAATCTAAATTACACAGTAATGATTCTAACACCCATGGAGCCTTGGTGCTGATCATGTTTTGCTCGTGAGAGAGGCTTAGTCAACGGGTCTGCAATATTCAGATCCGTATATATCTGGCAAATCTCTATGTCTCCCACCTGGACTCGATTGCGGATGGAATTGAAGCGTCTCTTGATTTGTTTGGTTCTCTTGTGAAATCTGGATTCCTTTGCCAAGGCAATTGCACCAGTATTGTCACAAAAGATTTTCATTGGACCCGATGAACTAGGTATGACATCTAGATCGGATATGAACTCCTTCGTCCAGACTCCTTCATTTGCTGCTTCCGAAGTAGCTATGTACTCCGCTTCACAAGTAGATCCCGCCACAACGCTTTGTTTAGAACTACTCCAACTGACGGCTCCACCGTTCAATATAAACACGTATCCGGTTTGCGATTTAGAATCGTCCGTATCAGTGTCAAAGCTTGCATCGACGTAACCATTTACGACGAGCTCTTCGTCACCTCCATAAATGAGAAACATATCCTTAGTCCTTTTCAGGTATTTCAGGATGTTCTTGACCGCTGTCCAATGATCCACTCCTGGATTACTTTGGTACCTCCCCGCTAAACTAATAGCAAGGCACACATCACGTCTGGTACACAACATTGCATACATGATAGAGCCTATGGCTGAAGCATAGGGAACATTTTTCATTTTCTCTCTATCTTCTGAAGTGGTCGGGCATTGAGCCTTACTCAACTTCACACCTTGTAACACAGGCAAGAACCCTTTCTTAGCTTGATCCATTTTGAACTTCTTCAAAACTTTATCAAGGTATGTGCTTTATGAAAGTCCAATTAAGCGTCTTGATCTATCTCTATAAATCTTGATGCCCAAATATAAGCAGCTTCACCGAGGTCTTTCATTAAAAAACTCTTATTCAAGTATCCTTTTATGCTATCCAGAAATTCTATATCATTTCCAATCAACAATATGTCATCCACTGATACGTCTCCGTCGTATCTACTTTTCCAAACACTTTTGCCCTTGTTTTGGACTCTAACTTGCATGATTTGAATGGAACTAACCCGGACTGACGCTGTTTTCAGCAGAATTACCATGGTGTTATTTATGTGCAGAAACAAACGTTCTCGGAATGACCTGAAACTGCACGGAGCAACTTTTTGGAAAATATAAAAAATACGTGCAAAAGATGAAGGCCAGGGGGCCCACCACCTGTCCATGAGGGTGGGGGCGCGCCCCCTACCTCGTGGCCCCCCTGGAGCTCCTCGGACTCCAACTCCAACTCTATATATTGTGTTTCAGGGAGAAAAAAATCAGAGAGAAGAATTCATCGCGTTTTATGATACGGAGCCGCCGCCAAGCCTTAAAACCTCCCGGGAGGGCTGATCTAGAGTCCGTTCGGGGCTCCGGAGAGGGGAATCCGTCGCCATCATCATCATCAACCATCCTCCATCACCAATTTCATGATGCTCACCTCCGTGCGTGAGTAATTCCATCATAGGCTTGCTGGATGGTGATGGGTTGGATGGGATCTATCATGTAATCGAGTTAGTTTTATTAGGGTTTGATCCCTAGTATCCACTATGTTCTGAGATTGATGTTGCTATGACTTTGCTATGCTTAATGCTTGTCACTAGGGCCTGAGTGCCATGATTTCAAATCTGAACCTATTATGTTTTCATCAATATATGAGAGTTCTTGATCCTATCTTGCAAGTCTATAGTCACCTACTATGTGTTATAATCCGTTAACCCTGAAGTGACAATAATCAGGATACTTACCGGTGATGACCGTAGTTTGAGGAGTTCATGTATTCACTATGTGTTAATGCTTTGTTCCGGTACTCTATTAAAATGAGGCCTTAATATCCCATAGTTTCCGTAAGGACCCCGCTGCCACGGGAGGGTAGGACAGAAGATGTCATGCAAGTTCTTTTCCATAAGCACGTATGACTATATTCGGAATGCATGCCTACATTACATTGATGAACTGGAGCTAGTTCTGTGTCACCCTAGGTTATGACTATTACATGGTGAACCGCATCCAGCATAATTCTCCATCACCGATCCATTGCTTACGAGCTTTCCATATATTGTTCTTCGCTTATTTACTTTTCAGTTGCTATTTCTATCATCACTACAAAATACCAAAAACATTACTTTTACTACTGTTACCTTTTGGCACCATTACCACTACTATTATATTACTCTGCTACTAAACACTTTGCTGCAGATATTAAGTTTCCAGGTGTGGTTGAATTGATAACTCAGCCGCCAATACTTGAGAGTATTATTTGGCTCCCCTTGTGTTGAATCAATAAATTTGGGTTGAATACTTTACCCTCGAAAATTGTTGTGATCCCCTATACTTGTGGGTTATCAAGACTATTTTCTGGCGCCTTTGCCAGGGAACATAGCTCTATTCTTTGAGTCACTTGGGATTTATATCTTCTTATCATTATGAAGAACTTGAAAGATCCAAGAACCAAGATTTATCCCTCAACTACGAGGGGAGGTAAGGAACTGCCATCTAGCTCTGCACTTGATTCACCTTCTGTTTTGAGTAAGCTTGCGACACCTAAACCTGCTTCTGCTATTCGTTCTGACATGTCGCATGTTATTGATGATGCCACTTCTCCTATACATGATACTTATGATGAAACTACTTCTATGCTTGATACTACTGTGCCACTTGGTGAATTTCTTGATGAACAACTTGCTAGGGTTAGAGAGATTGAAAATATTGAATCTGATAATACTGATGAAATTGATGACGAAGACTTGCATGTTATTCCTGAGGGTTATGTTTTTGATAAAGAAGCTTCTTTAGCTATTTTAGCTTGCAAAGATAGATACGAACTTAAGAGGTTATTAGCTAAATGGAATAAGCAATCTCTAAATGCTAGAATGAAACCTAACCCTGCTTTTGCTACTTCACCCATCTGTGTTATCGATAAGGATTATGAATTCTCTATTGATCCTGATATAATTACTTTGGTTGAATCTGATCCTTTTCATGGCTATGAATCTGAAACTATTGTGGCACATCTTACTAAATTAAATGATATAGCCACCCTATTCACTACTGATGAGAGAACTCATTACTTTTATATTCTTAAAATATTTCCTTTCTCATTAAAGGGTGATGCTAAGATATGGTTTAATTCTCTTGATCCTGGTTGTGTGTGTAGTCCCCAGGATATGATTTATTACTTCTCTGCTAAATATTTCCCTGCTCATAAGAAACAAGCTGCTTTAAGGGATATATATAATTTTGTGCAAATTAAAGAAGAGAGTCTCCCACAAGCTTGGGGTAGGCTTCTCCAATTACTTAATGCTTTGCCTGATCATCATCTTAAGAAAAATGAAATACTTGATATCTTCTATAATGGACTAACCGATGCTTCCAGAGATTACCTGGATAGTTGTGTTGGTTCTGTTTTCAGGGAAAGAACACCGGATGAAGCTGAAATTCTATTGAATAATATGTTGACAAATGAAAATAATTAGACACCTCCGGAGCCAATTCCTGAGCCTATTCCTAAACCAACTCCGAAGAAGAGGGGTATTCTATTTCTCAGTCCTGAAGATATACAAGAGGCAAAGAAATCTATGAAAGAAAAAGGTATTAAAGCTGAAGATGTTAAGAATTTACCTCCTATTGAAGAAATACATGGTCTTAACTTACCGCCTGTTGAAGAAACATATGATCTTAATCCCTTACCTATTGAAGAAACTCATGGTATTGATAACCCGACACAGGTAGTGAAGGTAAATTCTCTCTATAGATATGATAAAGCTGAAATCCCATTTACTAAGTTTGCTAGCCCATGCTTAGAGGAGTTTGATAAATTTATGGTTAAGCAAGAAGATTTTAATGCTTATTTTGGTAGACAATTGAAATACAATTCAAATATGCTTGAACACTTGGGTGATTATATGGCTAATGTCAAAGGTGAACTTAAACTTATTAGTAAACAGGCTTCTATGGTTACCACTCAAGTAGAACAAGTATTTAAAGCTCAATATGATTTTCTCAATGAATTGAATAGTAAGAAAAATGATAATGCTGTTAGAGTTATGACTAGAGGTGGTAAAATGACTCAGGAACCTTTGTATCCTTAAGGCCACCCTAAGAGAATTGAGCAAGATTCTTAGAGAAATAATATAGATGCACCTAGTACTTCTAGAAGGAAGAAAAAGAAAAATGATAGGACCTTGCATGCTTCTAGTGAACCTATTATTGAAACACCTGAGAATCCAAATGACATTTCTATTTCTGATGCTGAAACTCAATCTGTTAATGAACCTGAAAGTAGTAATAAGATTAATGATAATGTTCATGATGATGCTCAACCTAGTAATGATAATGATATAGAAATTGAACCTGCTATTGATCTTGATAACCCACAATCAAAGAATCAACGTTATGATAAGAAATACTTTGTTGCGAGGAAACATGGTAAAGAAAGAGAACCATGGTTTCAGAAACCCATGCCTTTTCCTCCCAAACCGTCCAAGAAAAAGGATGATGAGGATTTTGAGCGCTTTGCTGAAATGATTAGACCTATATTTTTGCGTATGCGATTAACTAATATGCTTAAAATGAATCCTTATGCTAAGTATATGAAAGATATTGTTACAAATAAAAGAAAGATACCGGAAGCTGAAATTTCCACCATGCTTGCTAATTATACTTTTAAGGGTGGGATACCAAAGAAACTTGGAGATCCAGGAGTTCCCACTATACCATGCTCCATTAAAAGAAACTATGTTAAAACTGCTTTATGTGATCTTGGAGCCGGTGTTAGTGTTATGCCTCTCTTTATACCGTAGACTTGATTTGAATAAGTTGACACCTACTGAAATATGTTTGCAAATGGCTGATAAATCAACTGCTATACCTGTCGATATTTGTGAGGATGTGCCTGTTGTAGTTGCAAACATTACTATTTTAACGGATTTTGTTATTCTTGATATTCCCGAGGACGATAGTATGTATATTATTCTTGGAAGACCCTTTTTGAATACTACAGGGGCTGTTATTGATTGCACTAAAGGCAATGACACTTTTCATGTTAATGGTAATGAGCATACGGTACACTTTCCGAGGAAACAACCTCAAGTTCATAGTATCAACTCTATTTGAAAAATTCCATCGATTATATTTGGAGGTTTTGAATTTCCTCTTCCTACTGCCAAGAAGAAATATGATATTCTTATTATTGGGGATGTGCATATCCCCGTTGAGGTAACATAGTGTTATTCGAAATTTCTCCTCTTCCATGTTATTCGGAATGAGTTCGTTAACAAGACTTGATCAACCTTGTTAGTGGATTCCTTTTGATGATCATGAGATGGATGAAACTAGAAGGCACAACCTTATGTACCCTCCTTTTACTTTATGTTATCAATATTAAATAAAATAAAAATAGTATTTTTCTGTCTGTTATCTGATTATCCATGCAATATAAAAATACCATGAAAATAAAAGTTCTCCAAATGCCCTGAAATTTAAATAAGATTTTTTCTGGAATATTTGAGAATATTTGGCACTGAGAACACAACAGGGGGGTCAACCACCTGCCCACGAGGGTGGAGGGCGCGCCCTACCCCCCTGGGCGCGC
Source organism: Triticum urartu (assembly GCF_056163025.1). NCBI lineage: Eukaryota > Viridiplantae > Streptophyta > Magnoliopsida > Poales > Poaceae > Triticum > Triticum urartu. The sequence goes on along the minus strand of NC_141874.1, from coordinate 60,180,201 downwards.
CCCCTACCTCGTGGGCCCACGGTGGCCCTCCTCCACTTATCCTTTCACCCACACACTCCTTCTTCCTCCCCCAAACACGAATAACCAGCTCAAACCTGAGACCAAGCTCGTTTTGCTGCCATTTTCGATCTCCTTGCTCAAAGCACCTCTCACAAAACTGCTTGGGGAGATTGTTCCTTGGTATGTGACTCCTCCATTAGTCCAATTAGTTTTTGTTCTAGTGCTTTATTCATTGCAATTTTTTGCTGCTTAGGTGACCCTGTTCTTGAGCTTGCATGTCAAGTTTATATGGTTCCAAGTAGTTTTGATGCATGATATAGGCCCTAGGCACTTGTCGGAGTAGTTGCTATCAATATTATTGAGTTTGGTTTACTTTTATTTTGAAGTTACTAAAAAAATTCAGAATTTTTCAGAGAAGAAAAATGCTTAGGAAAATGTTCCAAGGTGGTTCCTCAAGGAAGCAAGGACCCAGGCTTGCAATGCGTGATGCTGATGAAGAGCCACCAAGAGACGCTCCGGTGCGCCCTTGTGAGTGGCATTCGGAAAATTTTATGGATCGAGCGGGAATTAAGGAATAATTCAACGCATATTTGCGTAACGCTGATCTTGTGAGCTTCGAGGAAGAGAAGTGCAGCCAGTATCACAATCTCACTAGTACCTTTGTCAGGAGGTTTGAATTTTCATCTTCACGTAATTCTCCAACTGTCCTGTTTGATCTTTATTAAAATTCTTAAACTATGGTCTTAGAGGATTTTACCACTGCTTGCAAACTTCCACAATGGGGTAGTATAAGGGATCGTCGCAAATCTGAATTTAGAGATTTTCTTGCTAGCATAACTGTGGGAGAATCTTGAGATATTACACAAGCTACCATAGGGAGCATTCACTTTCCTGCTATACATTATTTTGCTCTCTTCATAGGTAGATGCATTAATGGTAAAGATGAGGCATGTCATATGTGTGTCCCTGACCTAAGTATTCTTAGGAGTGATGTGTTAGGAGATAAGTCTTATAATTTGGGAGCCATTGTTGCACGTAGGTTGCATCTTAATAGATTTAATGAAGATTTCTTTGGAGGAATTTATGCAACCCGCATAGCTAATTTTTTTGGTGTAGCCATACGCGAAGATGATATTGAATTACCCCTGCTTACCTAGACTTTAATGATATGGTTCACCACCAGTTTGTTGAAAGGAATGAATCACCTCTTCAGTATCGACTAATCTTTGACAGACGCCGTGCTGTCCATATTACCCTCCCTGCTCCTGCCTTCTTTGATCATAAGGCAAAAGGAAGATATGTTATTACCAGAGAGGAGGCAGATGAGTACAAGAGGAGAGCGGAGGCCGCTCGTTGCCACGCTGCATCTCAGGAGGCGATAGCCGCTGCATCTCAGTACGACCCTAGCTACTATTATGGATATCCGCCAGGCCAGCCGTGGCCATAGACCAACTTAGGCCAAAAGCCTAAGCTTGGGGGAGTACGTATTTCCCATCGACATTACATTTATGTTCACACACTCATTGCTAGATGTCGGTGCTCATACTTTTACATTGTATCATCCATGCTAGTTTAATTTCCTTTTTATGCTTTCTTCTTGTGTGTTTGATAAACGTTAAGAAAAACAAAAAAATAGTTGTAGCTTTTAATTAGTTTACTTTCCATGCTTGTAGTAGTAATTAAAAAGAAAACCCAAAAAGATTTCATGTTCTTCTTTTACTTGTTGGGAGCTCTCACGTGTAAATAGTTTTATTTCTTTTCTTTTCTTTGGGGGTCGATAGGAGAAGACCTTGATTAAATTGTTGAAGTAGCTCTTGTATGCATTATTGTTGATCTGACAAAAGAGCCCATATTGCCTTGTCTTCTCCTGTTGATTGAATGCTTGCAGATTCCAGCTTTGTCCAATGCATATGCACAATTATTATTATTATTCACATCGTTCGGTCGTGCAAGTGAAAGGCAATAATGACGATTATATGATGAACTTATTGAGATGAGAAAAGCTGGTATGAACTCGACCTCTTTTGTTTTTGTAAATATGGTTAGTTCATCGTTCCTGATTCAACCTATTATGAATAAACATGTTTGCAATGACAACTAGAGATCATAGTTTCTTGTGCCATGCTTGATTAGCTATGAGTTATAATGGTTTACCTTGCGTGCCAACATGCTATTAAAATGGTTGTGATGTGGTATGATAGGGTGGTATCCTCCTCTGAATGATTTAAGTGACTTGAGACTTGGCGCATGTTCACGCATGTAGTTGAAACAAAATCAACATAGCCTTCACGATATTTATGTTCATGGTGGATTATATCCTACTCATGCTTGCATTCAGTGTTGATTAATTTTAGTGCATGTTCATGACTGTTGTCGCTCTCTAGCTGGTCGCTTCCCAGTCTTTTGCTAGCCTTCACCTGTACTAAGCGGGAATACTGCTTGTGCATCCAATCCCTTAAACCCCAAAGTTATTCCATATGAGTCCACTATACCTAACTATATACGGTATCTACCTGCCGTTCCAAGTAAATTTGTATGTGCCAAACTCATAACCTTCAAATAAATATCTTGTTTTGTATGCTCGAATAGCTCATGTATCGACTAGGGCTGTCCGTATCTTCCATGTTAGGCGGGTTATTCTCAAGAGGAGTGGACTCCGCTCCTCACTCACGAGATAAATGGCTGGTCACCGGGATGCCTGATGTCTACTACACAACCTTCTTCTTGTAGACGTTGTTGGGCCTGCAAGTGCAGAGGTTTGTTGGACAGTAGCAAATTTCCCTCAAGTGGATGACCTAAGGTTTATCAATCCGTAGGAGGCGTAGGATGAAGATGATCTCTCTCAAGCAACCCTGCAACCAAATAACAAAGAGTCTCTTGTGTCCCCAATACACCCAATACGATGGTAAATTGTATAGGTGCACTAGTTCGACGAAGAGATGGTGAAACAAGTGGTATATGGATAGTAGATAAAGGTATTTGTAATATGAAATTATAAAAACAGCAATGTAGCAAGTGATAAAAGTGAGCGTAAACGGTATTGCAATGCGTTGAAACAAGGCCTAGGGTTCATACTTTCACTAGTGTAAGTTCCCTCAACAATGATAACATAATTGGATCACATAACTGTCCCTCAACATGCAACAAAGAGTCACTCCAAAGTTACTAATAGCGGAGAACGAACGAAGAGATTATGGTAGGGTACGAAACCACCTCAAAGTTATTCTTTCCAATCAATCCGTTGGGCTATTCCTATAGGTGTCACAAACAGCCCTAGAGTTCATACTAGAATAACACCTTAAGACACAAATCAACCAAAACCTAATGTCACCTAGATACTCCAATGTCACCTCAAGTATCCATGGGTATGATTATACGATATGCATCACACAATCTCAGATTCATCTATTCAACCAACACATAGAACCTCAAAGAGTGCCCCAAAGTTTCTACCGGAGAATCACGACGAAAACGTGTGCCAACCCCTATGCATAGGTTCATGGGCGGAACCCGCAAGTTGATCACCAAAACATACATCAAGTGAATCACGTGGTATCCCATTGTCACCACAGATACGTGTCGGCGTTCTGGGAACGGGGGTCCCCAGACTTGCCTGCCTGCGGCCTGCGGCGTGGTTCAAAGGGGGCCCAGCACGGCCCATCTTCATCAACACAAGACTCAAGACCCTCGCGAGGGGCCAAGCCTCGCGGGGCGGACGACACGGAGCTTCCTCAGGCGCGGCCTCGTCAGGCTGGCTTGCGAGGAGGCGGAGGAATCAAGGCGGGGTACCTCGCGAGGTGCCCGTGACGCAAGCCATGACGACCCGGGGCGCCAGGCGGGTGCCAGCCCGCGCAGCGTCCTCCTTTCCTCTTTGGTGCAAAGGGAGAAAGCACAGCCGCGGAGTATCGAGGCATCAGGCAAAGGTTGCCGTTTCGGTGCAATGAGACCAAGACCAGGAGGACTACGAGACGGAGGTCACCGTGGAGCCCAAGACGGCGTCATCACCAGAGCTTTGTGCAGGCGAAGACTGCTTTTGTCAGGATAGCTGATACTTGCTGCCCCCCTTCAAATTAGCCCGCCATTGTTGGCTCCCTTCCCGCTTGATATTTGGGAAGAGGACCAGGGCCTCTATAAATAGGACCAGCCACCCACATAACAAGGGGACGACGAGTGAGAGTAAAGCATAGAGAGAGAGAAAGGTGACTGAGCTCCTCCCAGCAGTTCATCACCCCAACCAAGAACAGACCCTCGCGAGGCTGTTCTTCCTTGTATTGTTCATCATCATCAGCCCAAGAGGCAATCCACCCACCATACACTGGAGTAGGGTATTACACCACAACGGTGGCCCGAACCAGTATAAACCTTGTGTCTCTTGTGCAGTTCTTTTAGTAGTTTAGATCTTTGCGAGACGGAGAGGTAGAAGACGTAATCTCCGTGCGCACCCCAGAGTTCGAACCTTAAGGGTCTGCCGGAACCCGAAATCCGACATTTGGCGCGCTAGGTAGGGGTGTGCCGGAATTCGTCTTCCACCGCCCCGTTCTCCTCCGACCGTCGCATCCATGTCCGACGCCCGTCGGGCCCGCGCCGAGCGCCGGGCCGCCATCGCTTCCCGCGTCGCCCAGACGGCGCCCGTCGGCGGACGTCCTCGTCGTTCCCCATCACCCGCCGTCAACGCCGCCACCGTCCCGGTGGGGGGCAAGCAGCAAGCGTCGTCTCAGCACCCATCCGTGCGGCAAGACGGCCGCACCACTACTCCATCGCTCACGCCAGCTGGTTCTTCGTCCCGCGCGCTCCGTGCACCCTTGGAAGCTCGAGCTGCGCTCATCGCGGCAAACGAGCTCCTGCGCTACCGTCCCGTCGACGACGTCTATGACGAGTGGCTCGACCGCGTCGCCGAGCTTGTCCGCGCTGCAGGGGGCTCTCCCGCGCCGTCCGTTCCGCTGCGCCGCACCCCGCCCCGCGCGGGCAACGAAGATCCGGGGGCGTACCAGCCGCCTCCTCTCCAAGAAGATGCCGTGGCTCCAAGGTGCGTGGCCCCTGGGCGGAACCCGCTCCGCCAGGTGCCAGCGCAGCAGGAACGGAGCTGCCAAGAAGTCCCTCGCCCACAAGGAGCTGCCCGGGCGCTCCCTGCTCCAGCTCTGGCACGCCAAGACCCCGCGCTGCTCCTAGCTACAGCGCGTGGGGACCCTCAAGACCAAGCTCTCCACCAACCGAAGCCTTTCGTGGCCACCGCAGGCTGCCGTGCTTACACCACCGAGCTGCGTAGCGTCGCGTGGCCCGGCAAGTTCAAGCTAGACCTGCCTCCTCGTTACGATGGCACGACTGACCCTGCGGAGTTCCTCCAGCTCTATGAGCTGGGCATTGAAGCTGCCAGCAGGGACGGGAAGGTCATGGCGAACTGGTTCCCCATGGCGCTCAAGGAAGGAGCTCGCACCTGGCTCCTGAATCTGGCTCCAGGCACGATCTCTTCCTGGGACCAGATGCGCACCCGCTTCATCGCCAACTTTCAAGGTACTCGCGACCGACCACCCGCCATGAGCGACATGCGCCGCATCAAGCAACAACCCGGAGAGACCCTGCAAAAGTACATCCAGCGCTTCAACAGCGCGCGCCTCAAGATCCCCAAGGTGTCCGAGGAGGCCCTCATCTCGGCCTTCTCCGACGGCATGCGCGACGTCAAGATGAAGGAGGAACTGGCGATGCATGAAGACCTGTGCACCTCCCTGGAGCTGTTCAACTTGGCGACCAAGTGCGCCAGGGCTGAGGAGGGACGCCTCTCCCTCCTCGAGCTGCCTGCCGCAGACCCAGAAGAGAAGAAGCCCAAGGCCAAGGACGTGAAGCGCAAGGGGGCTGCCGTGCTCGCGGCAGAACCAGACACCAAGCGGGGCAAAGATCTGCCTGAGTCCTCCAGGAGCAGCCGGTACTGTGTGTACCACGACCTCCACACCCACAACACTAACGAATGCGAAGAACTCCGCGCCGTACGAGAAGGATGGATCGGCCGTCGTCCCGACCGCGCCGATCGGGGCTACAGCCGAGGAGGAGGAAGAAACGCATGACGCTGGGAAGACCGCGGCCCGCGCCAAGAGTGGCGCGAGCAACCTTGCGAGGATCGCTGGCGAGGCCTGCCTCGCGAGGGGGACTGGAGGGATCAGCCTCGTGAGGATCGCCCATAGGGCAACGCAAGCCTCCCTCCACTGCCGCCTCAGCCAAGGAGGAACGAGGATCGCCATCAAGACGAAGGGGCTGGGGGCTTCCAGGAGCCACGCGCAATCGCCTGCATCCTGGGTGGAGCTCAAGCCCCAGCCTCCCAACGCATCTTCAAGCAGTTTGCCCACGAAGTGAATGCAGGCCTCCCCAGGCTTGAAGCAACGCGCCCTCTCAGGTGGTCAACATGCGCCATCACATTCAGCTCAGCGGATCAACTCAAGTGTGCGGCCACAGCCGGAGTTCTCCCGATGCTTTGCTCCCTAGTCATCAGCAATGTACTGGTCACCAGGACCCTCATCGATGGTGGGGCAGGGCTCAACGTCCTGTCCGTGGAAACGTTCAACAATCTCCAAGTGCCCTACGACCAGCTTCAGCCAACCAAGCCCTTCTCCGGAGTCACCGACGGCTCCACGGTCCCGATTGGGCAGGTCCGCCTCCCTGTCACCTTCGGGGCACGCAACAACTACCACACCGAGCTCATCGACTTCGACGTCGCCCACATCCGCCTGCCGTACAACGCCATCCTCGGGTACCCGGCACTGGCCAAGTTCATGGCCGTGACTCACCATGGCTACAACGTCCTCAACATGCCAGGGAGTGGCGGAGTCATCATGGTGCCCTGTGAAGAGAAGGATGCAGTGTGTTCCCTGGAGCGAGCCTTTCAGGCCGCGTCGCTGGAAGACCCGGATCGCGGAAGCGAGAGGCTTCCCGAGACCACCCCCAAGAAGAAGACATCGTCTGGACTGGCCACTCGGGAGGCGGGCCCCTCAGGGCCCACATCTGCCCAGGGGGAACCTCCTTCCGTCGCATAGGAAAGCACGCCCAGCGTCCTCCTCAGGCAGGGCTCGAGGGCTCTCCCCTGGAGGGCCACCGACCTGGCCAGGGTCACGAGGGAGGCGCTTGGGCACCACGTGGAGGCGTGTTTCGAAGCACGTTTCCCTCAAGAAGGAGCAAGGCAAGGAAGGTCAGACCCGCAGGAGTTCGTCGACAAGGCCATCCAGGAACTACATGAATCAAGAATCATGAGAGGTTGCCGCCGTCTACCGGCTGTGGCTCCCCATCCAGGCGAGGATGGTGGGCTGCGCGTCTGCATCGATGTACCAGGGCTCAACCGAGTCGCTACGATGGAGCGCCTCTGGCCCTCGCGAGTGGGGCACTGCGGGGGTCCGCCCCACAGCTACGTTCGCATGCCTCATGGCTTGCCGAGCGCGGTTGCTACGTGCCAGCGCCTCATGAGGGGCATCATGGAGGCTCAAGAAGACAGGCGTTCCGCAGCCTTGGCGGAGATGGAGATGGTTCGCGAAGGGCTACTAGTGCCTCCGGAGCCTCCCGAGGCCCCTGGGCCTGGCGGCTCGTGAGGATAGGCTTCCGCAGCCCACCGAGTCTGCTGCGCCAACACCCCTTCGCCCTCGACACCCTTAGGTGACATCTTACAAGTTTCATTTCTAGCTGGGAGCGCCCTCCCAGGGCCGCATCATTCCCAGGCCGCGTGGGTCCGTCCCTGCGGTATGTACCCCTTTTATTTCATGTCGTTAGCTTGCTTTGTTGGGGGCGCCCCTCGGGCTGCATCATCCCCAAGTCGCTCGGGCCAGGCCCAGCGGCATGTATCTCCCTTGCGTTTATCTTCGGCTATGCATTCGCCCATCATGCTTGATTACATGATGCCTGTCCATGGCACCTCTTATTCTCCATGTCGACCACTTGCACGTTAAGGGGGGGGGTACCTGAGCATCGCGACTCAGGGTTCTTACTGGCTCTCCAGCCCTCACCCTCTGGCCATGTCCACGGCATCGTGACCTGGCATACCAGCGACGGCTGAGACAAGCTCAAGGGCCGGGACCCGAGGACGTAGAGTGCCGGCATCTAACCAAATTTGCAGGAACACAACACAAGATAAGGCCCAGTACCAGGCGCAACCCGCCTAGAGGTAGGGCCCCGCGAGTCCCGCGCTGGCTCACGGGTGCCCAGATACACCTCACCTAGCCCTACCGTGCTGGCCACGTGTCAGGGCGGGGCTGTACATGCCCCGGGGGCTCCTCCCGGAGGGGAGCCCCCTCCCACGTACCAGTGGAAGCACCATGCTCCGCGCTGGCCGACGACACTGCCGAGGAGCGGCTATGCCCGTACACATGCGGAAGCGCTATGCTCCGCGCTGGTGATAAACAACTGAGGGTGGCCCCCGGGCCGCATCAACCTCAGGGAGCCCAGAGCTCAGTGTCCAGCCTCATCGCAATGCCTCCCCTCGGGAGCGCCGCGCGAGGGGGCTGGGCACGGGGGCTGCGCCCGGGTCACGCCCAGACGTACGCCACCCAGCCAGGCCCCTCGGGCCTGGTTCGCCGCGCGTCTCTCCCCGAGCGGAGCCAAGGTATGAAGGCCGTTTGAGCGTCAAGGGGACCCCTGAGCATTGCGACTCAGGGGCCTAACTGGTCCCGTAGCCCCTCACTCCTTAGTTCCGAACGGCTATGCTGGGTGAGGCACGCGCGGGGCCGGGCTCTGCAGACGTAGAACGGTGGTCCCACATTGCATCTCACCTCATCACTAGCTGTTTGCGCGTCAAGGGGGACTCCTGAGCATCGCGACTCAGGAGCCTAACTGGCTCCGTAGCCCCTCACTCCTTTGGTCCCGTCCTGGTTTCCGGTCGGGGCTAATGTTGGGTGAGGTACGCGCGGAGTCGGGCTCTGCAGACGTAGAACGGAAGATCCACCTACATCACACCTCCCTACTTGTTGTTCGTGCGCCAAGGGGGACTCCTGAGCATCGCGACCCAGGAGCCTAACTGGCTCCGTAGCCCCTCACTCCTTTGGTCTCGTCCTGGTTTCCGATCGGAGCTAATGCTGGGTGAGGTACGCGCGGGGCCGGGGTCTGCCAGCGTAGAACACAAGCAAGTAGGGAAGATAAGCGTAAAATTCAAGGAATTTAAAAGAAAATATTACAGTCCATATTGTCGTCTCAATACCAAACGCGAGTTTAAACGCCTCCCCGAGGCATGATGCATGTGCAGGAATTAAAAGCAGGACAGGAGCAGTAGCGGAGTCACTTGGCGGCGGTGGAGCAGCGAGGGTGGCCCCGACTCATGGAGCAGCAGGACTGGCAGCATCCTGCTTCGACTTAGTACTGAAGGCTCGGAACTTCCCCAGCAGAGCCTCCGCGCGACCCTTCACGGCCTCGGCAGCGGCGGCAGCACCCTCGCCGCTTACTGGTTCCAGCAGGCTGTCGAGGTCGGCGCTGGGGTTGCGAAGGTAGATGTGGGTGAAGACCCGCGTCAGCGCAGCAGAAGACAGGACACGTGCCTCGGCCTCGGCCGTGGGGCCAAGGCCAAGGGTGACATCCTCAAGAGCACGGACCAGGAAGGGAAGCAGCTTGGCGGGGCCGTCCTCGGCGCCGGCCAGCGGGCTCTCCAGGCCACTGGCGTAGAGCATCTTCAGCGAAGCACAAGCCTTCTTCTCCATGTCTGTGAAGGCCACGCGATCCTCGGCAAGAACCTTGGCCTTGCTATCCAACTCGACCTTCGTTGCCTCCAACTCCTTCCCCGGCGCGCCTAGGCGGTCGCGACGCTTCTTGATCTTGGCCTCCCGGCACTTGATGGCCACCTCGCGAGCCTTCATGCCTTCTTCTTGCTCCCGACGAAGACGAACCTCTTTCGCGAGCTGGTCCCGCAGGCCTTGCAGCTCGTCCTCCAGCGCCTTGCAATGACTGTGGACTTCAGCCACCTCCCCCAGGGCTGCGTCACGAGCAACCTTCGTCTCAAGGATGGCCTGCCTCTCCTCGTCGCAGGCCGTCGAGGCTTGAACCAGCGCCGCCCGAATCGAGGTGTCGGAGCGAATCCATCCTGAAGCCAGCTCCAAGCGCCCGGCCACCAGGCAAGGGTCGGCGCCAAGAAGATCCTGCCGCAGCCGGTCCAGTCCAGCAACAGCACGCTCCAGGATGGCAGGAGGAGTCGGAGAAACAGCAGTCGGCGGAACGGGGGAAGAAGGCGGCGACGGCAACACCACAGCGTCCTGAGGTGTAGCCTGCTGCGCCCCAGCGGCTGTGGTGGCGGCAGTGGGCAAAGGCACCACAGGAGTCACTTGGGCCATGGGGGATGAGCTCGCCCCAGCCAGCTCAGCCAGGCCTCGTGAGGACGACCGGGCAGGAGAAGCCCGCGCGCCGCGGTCACCCTCCTTCGCAGGCGGAGGCGCTGCCGCGGATGGAGCCTCAGGAGCCCCCTTCGGCTTCTTCGCCGCAGGCGCCAGCCTATTCAAGAGATGCGAACGTCAAGCCTCGGCAGCAGAATAAGAAGTAAAGACAAGGGTCAAGCACTTATGGGTCATCACCGGCTCGGACAGCCTCCGGCCAAACTTGAAGCCTGACAGCCGGCTGGAAGGGTCAACCTCGGAAGCAGAAGGCGCGTCTGCAGACTGCCTCAGGGCAGGGGCAGACCCGCGGGAGATCAGCCCGGTCCTGTCCTTCTCCTAGATCAGGGGCAAGCTCCCGCCGACCTGCTCATCTCCATCCTCGTCATCGTCGCTCGAAGAAAGGCGGAGACTGCGGGGCTTGCGCCGGGAGAGGGGAGTCCTCGACTCTCCGTCGGTCGCCTCGGAGTCGGGCCCCTTCTCCCGCTCCTCTTCGTCCTCCTCCTTGCTGTAGTCGCCGGAGGGCACGTCCACCAGTCCCTCGGAAGCCGCCACGGGCACGAGCCCGTCCCTGTTAAAAGCGGGCATGGACTCCACCACCTGCTCCCAGTCGTCGCGAAGAAACAAGGGCTTGGGAGCACCCTCCAACCTTGCCACCTCGCCCCCAACCAGAGATTGAAGGACCACGGCCAAATCTTCGCTGCTCAAGGCCGCGGGGCTCGGATGAGGCCTCCACATCGGAGGTGAGTACCGCCGGAGTGGAGCCAGCTGGTGCTCCAGGAACTCCCTCAGTGGCAACACACGGTTAACTTCGCCGCCGCCGCGCTGACCGGCCTCAGGTCCGCGTCCATCTTCTCCAACACCAGTTTTGCGCGGGGGTCCGTGAGCTCCGCTCGGCACCAGTCGCTGGAGCTCGCGGGCTGCTCCGCGGGCAAGATCAGCCGAGGGTGGATGCGCCCGGCATCTACCAAGACCCACTTGCTCCTGAAGCCCTCAATCCTCTTCCCTGGATTCGAGATAGCAATGGTGCCGCCATACGCGACGAAGCTTGCGCACGCGGAAGGAGAACCGCGAGAGACCCGGAGGGAGAAGTAGTGGCGCAGCAAGGCCACTGAAGGCTGCACCCCTACGTAAGCCTCGCAGTAATAAGCAAAGATCGCCAGGAGAAGGACGGAGTTGAGGTGAAGATGCAGAGCCTGCAAGTTGTAATGGCGGAGGACAGAGAAGAAAGACTCGGAGAAGGGAGGCACCAGGCCCGCAGCAATGGAGCTTACGAAGAGAGGATAGAAGGTGCTCCCTCGGCCCTCAGGGGTGGCGGAGCCGGCCTTGAACACCCGCGCCCCGTTGATTCCCTGCGCCGCTGCCATCCGGCGCAGCCGGGCAAGGCCCGCCTTGGACACGCTCGGCAAGTCCAGAGCAGGCGAGTACCAAGTTTCGGCCGGAGACTGACGAGGCGCCATGGCTTCCTAGGTCACGCGGCCAGAGTAGATCTGGAAATTTGGAGGAAGAAAGGGGAGGCGCAAGAAAGGGGATCTGAGCAGCAACGGAGAAAGCAAAAGGCCAAGTCTGGGCAGATGCCACTCCTTTATCAACCTGCGCGGTTGCTGAAGCAATTGCGTCCAACCACCCGCCACGCGGCGTCCAAGGCCGCAGGCTGTTAGGGCCCACGGCGCTTCGCCCTTGCCCTTTCGCCTCTCGGCACGGCCAAGTCCAGGCGCGCCTTGGGCCCGGGGGCTACTGTCGGCGTTCTGGGAACGGGGTCCCCAGACTTGCCTGCCTGCGGCCTGCGGCGTGGCTCAAAGGGGGCCCAGCACGGCCCATCTTCATCAACACAAGACTCAAGACCCTCGCGAGGGGCCAAGCCTCACGGGGCGGACGACACGGAGCTTCCTCAAGCGCAGCCTCGTCAGGCTGGCTCGCGAGGAGGCGGAGGAATCAAGGCGGGGTACCTCGCGAGGTGCCCGTGACGCAAGCCATGACGACCCGGGGCGCTAGGCGGGTGCCAGCCCGCGCAGTGTCCTCCTTTCCTCTTTGGTGCAAAGGGAGCAAGCGCAGCCGCGGAGTACCGAGGCATCAGGAAAAGGTTGCCGTTTCGGTGCAACGAGACCAAGACCAGGAGGACTACAAGACGGAGGTCACCGTGGAGCCCAAGACGGCGTCATCACCAAAGCTTTGTGCAGGCGAAGACTGCTTTTGTCAGGATAGCTGATACTTGCTGTCCCCCTTCAAATTAGCCCGCCATTGTTGGCTCCCTTCCCGCTCGATATTTGGGAAGAGGACCAGGGCCTCTATAAATAGGACCAGCCACCCACATAACAAGGGGACGACGAGTGAGAGTAAAGCATAGAGAGAGATAGAGAGAAAGGTGACTGTGCTCCTCCCAGTAGTTCATCACCCCAACCAAGAACAGACCCTCGCGAGGCTGTTCTTCCTTGTATTGTTCATCATCATCAGCCCAAGAGGCAATCCACCCACCACACACTGGAGTAGGGTATTACACCACAACGGTGGCCTGAACCAGTATAAACCTTGTGTCTCTTGTGCAGTTCTTTTAGTAGTTTAGATCTTTGCGAGACGGAGAGGTAGAAGACGTAATCTCCACGCGCACCCCAGAGTTCGAACCTTAAGGGTCTGCCGGAACCCAAAATCCGACAATACGCACGGCAAGACATACATCAAGTGTTCTCAAATCTTTAAAGACTCAATCCGATAAGATAACTTCAAAGGGGAAACTCAATTCATTACAAGAGAGTAGAGGGGGGAAGAAACATCATAGGATCCAAATATAATAGCAAAGCTCGTGATACATCAAGATCGTATCATCTCAAGAACACGAGAGAGAGATCAAACACAAAGCTACTGGTACATACCCTCAGCCTCGAGGGAGAACTACTCCCTCCTCGTCATGGAGAGCACCGGGATGATGAAGATGGCCACCGGAGAAGGATTGCCCCCTCCGGCAGGGTGCCGGAACGGGTCTAGACTGGTTTTCGGTGGCTATGGAGGCTTCTGACGGCGGAACTCCCGATCTATTGTATGTTCTGGAAGTTTTAGGGTACATGAGTATATATGGGTGCAGGAAGTACGTCGGTGGAACTTCAGGGGCCCCACGAGGCAGGGGGCGCGCCCTAGGGGGGGCGCCCCCACCCTCGTGAGCACCTACCTTGGCTCCTGACGTGGGGTCCAAGTCCATCCGGCAGCTTTCCTTCCAAAAATAACTTCTCTATTTGATTTCGTTCCGTTTCGACTCCATTTGATAATCCTTTTCTTCGAAACACTGAAATAGGCAAAAAAAATAGCAAATCTGGGCTGGGCCTCCGGTTAATAGGTTAGTCCCAAAAATAATATAAAAGTGGATAATAAAGCCCAATATTGCCCAAAACAGTAGATAACATAGCATGGAGTAATCAAAAATTATAGATACGTTGGAGACGTATCAAGCATCCCCAAGCTTAATTCCTCCTCGTCCGCGAGTAGGTAAATGATAAAAACAGAATTTTTGAGGCGGAGTGCTACTTGGCATAATTTCAATGTAATTCTTCTTAATTGTGGTATGAATATTCAGATCTGAAAGATTCAAGACAAAAGTTCATATTGACATAAAAATAATAATACTGCTGGGGAACGTAGTAATTTCAAAAAAAATCCTACGCACACGCAAGATCATGGTGATGCATAGCAACGAGAGGGGAGAGTGTTGTCCACGTACCCTCGTGGACTGAAAGCGGAAGCGTTAGCACAATGCGGTTGATGTAGTCGTACGTCTTCACGATCCGACCGATCAAGTACCGAATGGACGGCACCTTCGAGTTCAGCACACGTTCAGCCCGATGACGTCCCTCTAACTCTGATCCAGCCGACTGTTGAGGGAGAGTTTCATCAGCACGACGGAGTGGTGACGATGTTGATGTTCTACCGACGCAGGGCTTCGCCTAAGTACCGCTACAGTATTATCGAGGTGGACTATGGTGGAGGGGGGCACCGCACATGGCTAAGAGACGATCAACTTGATCAACTTGTGTGTCTGGAGGTGCCCCCTTGCCCCTGTATATAAAGGAGCAAGGGGGGTGCGGCCGGCCAAGGGGAGAGGCACGCCGAAGGAGTCCTAGTCCCACCGGGAGTAGGACTCCCCCCTTTTCCTAGTTGGATTAGGAGTCGGGAGGGGGGAAGAAGGAAAGAGGGGGGCCGGCCCCCTTTTCCCTAAACCAATTTGGTTTGGGCCTTGGGGGGGGGGCGCCCCACACTTCCCTTGCTTCTCTCCTTTTCCACTATGGCCCATGTAGGCCCATTAAGCCCCCGGGGGGTTCCGGTAACCCCCGGTACACCGGTAAAATCCCGATTTCACCCGGAACACTTCCGATATCCAAACATAGGCTTCCAATATATCAATCTTCATGTCTCAACCATTTCGAGACTCCTCGTCATGTCCGTGATCACATACGGGACTCCGAAGAACCTTTGGTACATCAAAACATAAAACTCATAATATAACTGTCATCGTAGCGTTAAGCGTGCGGACCCTATGGGTTCGAGAAATATGTAGACATGACCGAGACATGTCTTTGGTCAAAAACCAATAGCGGAACCTGGATGCTCATATTGGCTCCTACATATTCTACGAAGATCTTTATCGGTCAGACCACATAACAACATACGTTGTTCCCTTTGTCATCGGTATGTTACTTGCCCGAGGTTCGATCGTCGGTATCTCAATACCTAGTTCAATCTCGTTACCGACAAGTCTCTTCACTCGTTCTGTAATACATCATCCGGAACTAACTCATTAGTTGCAATGCTTGCTTGGCTTAAGTGATGTGCATTACCGAGAGGGCCCAGAGATACCTCTGCGACAATCAGAGTGACAAATCCTAATCTCGAAATACGCCAACCCAACAAGTACCTTCGGAGACACCTGTAGAGCACCTTTATAATCACCCAGTTACGTTGTGACGTTTGGTAGCACACAAAGTGTTCCTCCGGTAAACGGGAGTTGCATAATCTCATAGTCATAGGAACATGTATAAGTCATGAAGGAAACAATAGCAACATACTTAAATGATCGTGTGCTAAGCTAACGGAATGGGTCATGTCAATCACATCATTCTCCTAATGATGTGATCCCGTTAATCAAATGACAACCCATGTCAATGGCTAGGAAACTTAACCATCTTTGATCAACGAGCTAGTTAAGTAGAGGCATACTAGTGACACTCTGTTTGTCTATGTATTCACACATGTATTATGTTTCCGGTTAATACAATTATAGCATGAATAATAAACATTTATCATGATATAAGGAAATAAACAATAAATTTATTATTGCCTCTAGGGCATATTTCCTTCAGTCTCCCACTTGCACTAGAGTCAATAATCTAGATTACACAGTAATGATTCTAACACCCATGGAGCCTTGGTGCTGATCATGTTTTGCTCGTGGAAGAGGCTTAGTTAACGGGCCTGCAACATTCAGATCCGTATGTATCTTGCAAATTTCTATGTCTCCCACCTGGACTAGATCCCGGATGGAATTGAAGCGTTTCTTGATGTGCTTGGTTCTCTTGTGAAATCTGGATTCCTTCGCTAAGGCAATTGCTCTAGTATTGTCACAAAAGATTTTCATTGGACCTGATGCACTAGGTATGACACCTAGATCGGATATGAACTCCTTCATCCAGACTCCTTCATTTGCTGCTTCCGAAGCAGCTATGTACTCCGCTTCACATGTAGATCCCGCCACGACACTTTGTTTAGAACTGCACCAACTGACAGCTCCACCGTTCAATGTAAACACGTATCCGGTTTGCAATTTCGAATCGTCTGGATCAGTGTCAAAGCTTGCATCAACGTAACCATTTACGATGAGCTCTTTGTCACCTCCATAAACGAGAAACATATGCTTAGTCCTTTTCAGGTATTTCAGGATGTTCTTGACCGTTGTCCAGTGATCCACTCCTGGATTACTTTGGTACCTCCCTACTAGACTTATAGCAAGGCACACATCAGGTCTGGTACACAGTATTGCATACATGATAGAGCCTATGGCTAAAGCATAGGGAACATCTTTCATTTTCTCTCTATCTTATGCAGTGGTCAGGCACTGAGTCTTACTCAACTTCACACCTTGTAATACAGGCAAGAACCCTTTCTTTGCTTGATCCATTTTGAACTTCTTCAAAACTTTGTCAACGTATGTGCTTTGTGAAAGTCCAATTAAGCTTCTTAATCTATCTCTATAGATCTTAATGCCCAATATGTAAGCAGCTTCACCGAGGTCTTCCATTGAAAAACTCTTATTCAAGTATCCCTTTATGCTATCCAGAAATTCTATATCATTTCCAATCAGTAATATGTCATCCACATATAATATCAGAAATGCTACAGAGCTCCCACTCACTTTCTTGTAAATACAGGCTTCTCAAAAAGTCTGTATAAAACCAAATGCTTTGATCACACTATCAAAGTGTTTATTCCAACTTCGAGAGGCTTGCACCAGTCCATAAATAGATCGCTGGAGCTTGCACACTTTGTTAGCTCCCTTTGGATCGACAAAACCTTCCGGTTGCATCATATACAACTCTTCTTCCAGAAATCCATTCAAGAATGCAGTTTTGACATCCATGTGCCATATTTCATAATCATAAAACGCGGCAATTGCTAAGATGATTCGGACAGACTTAAGCATCGCTACGGGTGAGAAGGTCTCATCGTAGTCAATCCCTTGAACTTTCCGAAAACTTTTCGCAACAAGTCGAGCTTTATAGACAGTAACATTACCGTTAGCGTCAGTCTTCTTCTTGAAGATCCATTTATTCTCAATTGCTTGCCGATCAACGGGCAAGTCAACCAAAGTCCACACTTTGTTCTCATACATGGATCCCATCTCATATTTCATGGCCTCAAGCCATTTTTCGGAATCTGGGCTCACCATCGCTTCTTCATAGTTCGTAGGTTCGTCATGGTCTAGTAAGATAACTTCCAGAACAGGATTACCGTACCACTCTGGTGCGGATCTTACTCTGGTGGACCTACGAGGTTCAGTAACAACTTGATCTAAATTTTCATGATCATCATCATTAACTTCCTCACTAATTGGTGTAGGTGTCACAGAAACCGTTTTCTGTGATGAACTACTTTCCAATAAGGGAGCAGGTACAGTTACCTCATCAAGTTCTACTTTCCTCCCACTCACTTCTTTCAAGAGAAACTCCTTTTCTAGAACTCCGAATTTAGCAACAAAAGTCTTGCCTTCGGATCTGTAATAGAAGGTGTACCCAACAGTCTCCTTTCGGTATCCTATGAAGACACATTTCTCCGATTTGGGTTCGAGCTTATCAGGTTGAAGCTTTTTCACATAAGCATCGCAGCCCCAAACTTTCAGAAAACGACAACTTTGGTTTCTTACCAAACCACAGTTCATAAGGCGTCGTCTCAACGGATTTCGATGGTGCCCTATTTAACGTGAATGCGGCCGTCTCTAAAGCATAACCCCAAAATGATAGCGGTAAATATATAAGAGACATCATAGATCGCACCATATCTAGTAAAGTACGATTACGACGTTCGGACACACCATTACGCTGTGGTGTTCCGGGTGGCGTGAGTTGTGAAACTATTCCGCATTGTTTCAAATGTAGACCAAACTCATAACTCAAATATTCTCCTCCATGATCAGATCGTAGAAACTTTATTTTTCTTGTTACGATGATTTTCAACTTCACTATGAAATTCTTTGAACTTTTCAAATGTTTCAGACTTATGCTTCATTAAGTAGATATACCCATATCTGCTTAAATCATCTGTGAAGGTGAGAAAATAACGATATCCGCCACGAGCCTCAACATTCATCGGACCACATACATCTGTATGTATAATTTCCAACAAATCTGTTGCTCTCTCCATAGTTCCGGAGAACGACGTTTTAGTCATCTTGCCCGTGAGGCACGGTTCGCAAGTACCATGTGATTCATAATCAAGTGGTTCCAAAAGTCCATCAGTATGTAGTTTCTTCATGCGCTTTACACCGATATGACCTAAACGGCAGTGCCACAGATAAGTTGCACTATCATTATCAACTCTGCATCTTTTGGCTTCAACATTATGAATATGTGTGTCACTACTATCGAGATTCAATAAGAATAGACCACTCTTCACGGGTGCATGACCATAAAAGATATTACTCATATAAATAGAACAACCATTATTCTGTGATTTAAATGAATAACCGTCTCGCATCAAACAAGATCCAGATATAATGTTCATGCTCAACGCTGGGACCAAATAACAATTATTTAGGTCTAATACTAATCCCGAAGGTAGATGTAGAGGTAGCGTGCCAACTGCGATCACATTGACTTGGGAACCATTTCCCACGCGCATCGTCACCTTGTCCTTAGCCAATCTTCTCTTAATTCGCAGCCCATGTTTCGAGTTGCAAATATTAGCAACAGAACCAGTATCAAATACCCAGGTGCTACTGCGAGCATTAGTAAGGTACACATCAATAACATGTATATCACATATACCTTTGTTCACCTAGCCATCCTTCTTATCCGCCAAATACTTGGGGCAGTTCCGCTTCCAGTGACCAGTCTGCTTGCAGTAGAAGCACTCAGTTTCAGGCTTAGGTCCAAACTTGGGTTTCTTCTCTTGAGCAGCAACTTGCTTGTTGTTCTTATTGAAGTTGCCCTTCTTCTTCCCTTTTCCCTTTTTCTTGAAACAAGTGGTCTTGTTGACCATCAACACTTCATGCTCCTTCTTGATTTCTACCTCTGCAGCCTTTAGCATTGCGAAGAGCTCGGGAATTGTTTTATTCATCCCTTGCATATTATAGTTCATCACGAAGCTCTTGTAGCTTGGTGGCAGTGATTGAAGAACTCTGACCATGACACTATCAACCGGAAGATTAACTCCCAGTTGAATCAAGTGATTATGGTACGCAGACATTCTGAGTATATGTTCACTGACAGAACTATTCTCCTCCATCTTGCAGCTATAGAACTTATTGGAGACTTCATATCTCTCAATCCGGGAATTTGCTTGAAATATTAACTTCATCTCCTGGAACATCTCATATGCTCCATGACGTTCAAAACATCGTTGAAGTCCCGGTTCTAAGCCTTAAAGCATGGCACACTGAACTATCGAGTAGTCATCAACACGCAATTGCCAGGCATTCACAATGTCTGCAGTTGCTGGCGCAGGAGGTACACCTAGTGGTGCTTCCAGGACATAACTCTTCTGTCCACCAATGAGGATAATCCTCAAGTTACGGACCCAGTCCGTGTAATTGCTACCATCATTTTTCAACTTTGCTTTCTCAAGGAACGCATTAAAATTCAATGGAACAACAGCACGGGCCATCTATCTACAATCAACATACACAAGCAAGATACTATCAGGTACTAAGTTCATGATAAATTTAAGTTCAATTAATCATATTACTTAAGAACTCCCACTTAGATAGACATCCCTCTAATCCTCTAAGTGATCACATGATCCAAATCAACTAAACCATGTCCGATCATCATGTGAGATGGAGTAGTTT
This sequence comes from Triticum urartu, assembly GCF_056163025.1. Taxonomy (NCBI): domain Eukaryota; kingdom Viridiplantae; phylum Streptophyta; class Magnoliopsida; order Poales; family Poaceae; genus Triticum; species Triticum urartu. Next base: position 60,160,335 of record NC_141874.1, on the reverse strand, counting down.
CAATGGTGAACATCACTATGTTGATCATATCTACTATATGATTCACGCTCGACCTTTCGGTCTCCGTGTTTTGAGGCCATATCTGTTATATGCTAGGCTCGTCAAGTTTAACCCGAGTATTCCGCGTGTGCAACTATTTTGCACCCGTTGTATTTGAACGTAGAGCCTATCACACCCGATCATCACATGGTGTCTCAGCACGAAGAACTTTCGCAACGACACATACTCAGGGAGAACACTTATACTTTGATAATTTAGTGAGGGATCAAAGGAAGATAAGATGCATAAAAGATAAACATCACATGCAATCAATATAAGTGATATGATATGGCCATCATCATCTTGTGCTTGTGATCTCCATCTCCGAAGCACCGTCATGATCACCATCATCACCGGCGCGACACCTTGATCTCCATCGTAGCATCATTGTCGTCTCGCCAATCTTATGCTTCCACGACTATCGCTACCGCTTAGTGATAAAGTAAAGCATTACAGGGCGATTGTATTGCATACAATAAAGCGACAACCTTATGGCTCCTGCCAGTTGCCGATAACTCGGTTACAAAACATGATCATCTCATACAATATAGCATCACGTCTTGACCATATCACATCACAACATGCCCTGCAAAAACAAGTTAGACGTCCTCTACTTTGTTGTTGCAAGTTTTACGTGGCTGCTACAGGCTTAGCAAGAACCGTTCTTACCTACGCATCAAAACCACAACGATAGTTTGTCAAGTTGGTGTTGTTTTAACCTTCGGAAGGACCGAGCGTAGCCACACTCGGTTCAACTAAAGTTGGAGAAACTGACACCCGCCAGCCACCTATGTGCAAAGCACGTCGGTAGAACCAGTCTCGCGTAAGCGTACGCGTAATGTTGGTCCGGGACGCTTCATCCAACAATACCGCCGAACCAAAGTATGACATGCTGGTAAGCAGTATGACTTATATCGCCCACAACTCACTTGTGTTCTACTCGTGCATATAACATCAACGCATAAAACCTGGCTCGTATGCCACTGTTGGGGAACGTAGTAATTTCAAAAAAATTCCTACGCACACGCAAGATCATGGTGATGCATAGCAACGAGAGGGGAGAGTGTTGTCCACGTACCCTCGTAGACAAAAAGCAGGCGCGTTAGCACAACGCGCTTGATGTAGTCGTACGTCTTCATGATCCGACCGATCCAAGTACCGAACGCACGGCACCTCCGAGTTCAGCACACATTCAGCCCGATGACGTCCCTCTAACTCCGATCCAGCTGAGTGTTGAGGGAGAGTTTCGTCAGCACGACGACGTGGTGACGATGTTGATGTTCTACCGACGCAGGGCTTCGCCTAAGTACCGCTACAGTATTATCGAGGTGGACTATGGTGGAGGGGGCACCGCACATGGCTAAGAGACGATCAACTTGATCAACTTGTGTGTCTAGAGGTGCCCCCTTGCCCCTGTATATAAAGGAGCAAGGGGGGGGGGGTGCGGCCGGCCAAGGGGAGAGGCGCGCCGGAGGAGTCCTACTCCCACCAGGAGTAGGACTCCCGCCTTTTCCTAGTTGGATTAGGACTTGGGAGGGGGAAGAAGGAAAGAGGGGGGCCGGCCCCCTTTGACCTAAACCAATTCGGTTTGGGCCTTGGGGGGGCACGACCCACACTTCCCTTGCTTCTCTCCTTTTCCACTAAGGACCATGTAGGCCCATTAAGCCCTCGGGGGGGGGGGGGGGGGGGTTCCGGTAACCCCCCGGTACTCCCGTAAAATCCCGATTTCACCCGGAACCCTTCCGATATACAAACATAGGCTTCCAGTATATCAACCTTCATGTCTCGACCATTTCGAGACTCCTCGTCATGTCCGTGATCACATCCGAGACTCCGAACAACCTTCGGTACATCAAAACATAAACCTCATAATATAACTATCATCGTAGCGTTAAGCTTGCGGACCCTATGGGTTCGACAACTATGTAGACATGACCGATACATGTCTCCGGTCAATAACCAATAGCGGAACCTGGATGCTCATATTGGCTCCTACATATTCTACGAAGATCTTTATCGGTCAGACCGCATAACAACATACATTGTTCCCTTTGTTACCCGGATTCGATCGTCGGTATCTCAATACCTAGTTCAATCTCGTTACCCGGAAGTCTCTTTACTCATTCCATAATACATCATCCCGCAACTAACTCATTAGTTGCAATGCTTGCAAGGCTTAAGTGATGTGCATTACCGAGAGGGCCCAGAGATACCTCTCCGACAATCGGAGTGACAAATCCTAATCTCGAAATACGCTAACCCAACAAGTACCTTCGGAGACACCTGTAGAGCACCTTTATAATCACCCAGTTACGTTGTGACGTTTGGTAGCACACAAAGTGTTCCTTCGGTAAACGGGAGTTGCATAATCTCATAGTCATAGGAACCTGTATAAGTCATGAAGAAAGCAATAGCAACATACTTAAACGATCGTGTGCTAAGCTAACGGAATGGGTCATGTCAATCACATCATTCTCCTAATGATGTGACCCCGTTAATCAAATGACAACCCATGTCAATGTCTAGGAAACTTAACCATCTTTGATCAACGAGCTAGTTAAGTAGAGGCATGCTAGTGACACTCTGTTTGTCTATGTATTCACACATGTATTATGTTTCCGGTTAATACAATTCTAGCATGAATGATAAACATTTATCATGATATAAGGAAATAAATAATAACTTTTTTGTTGGCTCTAGGGCATATTTCCTTCAAATACTTCAAGCATACTAACTAAGCAATTATGTCTTCTCAAAATAACATGGCCAAAGAAAGTTCATCCCCACAAAATCATATAGTTTAGTCATGCTCCATTTTCGTCACACAAGAATCCTCTCATCATGCACAACCCCGATGACAAGCTAAGCAATTGTTTCATACTTTAGTAATCTCAAACACATAAACGTTCATGCAATACATGAGCGCGAGCCATGGATATAGCACTATGGGTGGAATATAATATAATGAGGGGGGTTATGTGGAGAAGACAAAAAGGAGAAAGTCTCACATCAACGAGGCTAATCAATGGGCTATGGAGATGCCCACCGATTGATGTTAATGCAAGGAGTAGGGATTGCCATGCAACGGATGCACTAGAGCTATAAATGTATGAAAGCTCAACAGAAGAAACTAGTGGGTGTGCATCCAACTTGCTTGCTCACGAAGACCTAGGGCACTTGAGGAGGCCCATTGTTGGAATATACAAGCCAAGTTCTATAATGAAAAATTCACACTAGTATATGAAAGTGATAACATGAGAGACTCTCTACTATGAAGATCACGGTGCTACTTTGAAGCACAAGTGTCGTAAAAGGATAGTAACATTGTCCCTTCTCTCTTTTTCTCTCATTTTTTGGGCCTTTTCTTTTTATGGCCTTTCTCTTTTTTTATTCCTCACTTGGGACAATGCTCTAATAATGATGATCATCACACTTCTATTTATTTACAACTCAATGATTACAACTCGATACTAGAACAAAATATGACTCTATATGAATGCCTCCGGTGGTGTACCGGGATTGCGATGAATCAAGTGTGACATGTATGAAAAATTATGAACGGTGGCTTTGCCACGAATACGATGTCAACTACATGATCATGCGAAGCAATATGACAATGATGAATGTGTCATGATAAACGGAATGGTGGAAAGTTGCATGGCAATATATCTCGGAATGGCTATAAAAATGCCATAATAGGTAGGTATGGTGGCTGTTTTGAGGAAGATATAAGGAGGTTTATGTGTGAAAGAGCGTATCATATCATGGGGTTTGGATGCACCGACGAAGTTTGGACCAACTCTCAATGTGAGAAAGGGCAATGCACGGTACCGAAGAGGCTAGGAAGGATGGAAGGGTGAGAGTGCGTATAATCCATGGACTCAACATTAGTCATAAAGAACTCACATACTTATTGCAAAAATCTACAAGTCATCAAAAACCTCGGCACTACACGCATGCTCCTAAGGGGATAGATTGGTAGGAAATGACCATCGCTCGTCCCCGACCGCCACTCATAAGGAGGACAATCAAATAACACCTCATGTTTCAAATTTGTTACATAATGTTTACCATACGTGCATGCTACGGGACTTGCAAACTTCAATACAAGCATTTCTCAATTTCACAACTACTCAACTAGCACGACTTTGATATTATTACCTCCATATCTCAAAACAATCATCAAGCGTCAAACTTCTCTTAGTATTCAAAACACTCATAAGAAAATTTTACTAATCTTGAATACCTAGCATATTAGGATTTTAAGCAAATTACCATGCTATTTAAGACTCTCAAAATAATCTAAGTGAAGCATGAGAGTTCATCTATTTCTTCAAAATAAAACTACCATCATGCTCTAAAAGATATAAGTGAAGCACTAGAGCATCGACAAACTACTCCGAAAGATATAAGTGAAGATCAATGAGTAGTTGAATAATTATGCAACTATGTGAAGACTCTCTAACATTTAATAATTTCAGATCTTGGTATTTTATTCAAACAAAAAGCAAACAAAAATAAAATGGCATCTAAGAATAGCAAACATCATGTGAAGAAGCAAAAACTTAGGATCAACCGATACTAACCGATAGTTGTTGAAGAAGAAAGGTGGGATGCCAACCGGGGCATACCCAAGCTTAGACGCTTGAGACTTCTTGATATACTATCTTGGGGTGCCTTGGGCATCCCCAATCTTGAGCTTTTGTGTCTCCTTAATTCCTCTCATATCACGGTCTCCCTAAATCTCAAAAGCTTCATCCACACAAAACTCAACAAGGACTCGTGAGATAAGTTAGTATAAACCATTGCCAAAACCTTATCATGCTATATTGTAGAAAATCACCAAAATTATTATTCAACATTGCATACTAAATTCCTCTGCATATTTAATAGTACTATCCTCAAATATAATCATTAAAGAAGCAAACATATGCAAACAATGCAAACATATATAACAGCAATCTGCCTAAACGGCGCAGTCTGTAAAGAATGCAGCAACATCCATACTTCCCTAGCTCAAAAAATTATGAAAGAAAATTCCCACTGTAGTAAATTTATCAGAGCTTAATATGCAAAAGGTTTCAACATTTTATCACATTCTTAATTTTCTAGGTAATTATTGCAACAGCGGTAAACTTTCTGTTTTCAAACAGCAACATGTGGACTTCTAAAATATGCATAGTAAAGGCTATCAATGCCACTTTTATTGAAATAAAAGATGCAAAACATTGTTCTAAATAACAGCAAGCAAATCCTAACAAAATAAATTGACGCTCCAAGCAAAACACATATCATGTGGAGAATAAAAATATAGCTCCAAGTAATGTTACCGATGAACGAAGACGAAAGAGGGGATGCCTTCCGGGGCATCCCCAAGCTTAGGCTCTTGGTTGTCCTTGAATATTTTCTTGGGGTGCCTTGGGAATCCCCAATCTTAGGCTCTTAACACTCCTTGTTCCATAGTCCATCGAATCTTTACCCAAAACTTGAAAACTTCACAACACAAAACTAAACAGAAAACTCGTAAGCTCCGTTAGCGAAAGAAAACAAAACACTACTTCAAGGTACTGTAATGAAATCATTATTTATTTATATTGGTGTTAAACCTACTGTATTCCAACTTATATATGGTTTATAAACTCTTTTACTAGCCATAGATTCATCAAAATAAGCAAACAACACACACAAAACAGATTCTGTCAAAAACAGAACAGTCTGTAGTAATCTGTATCAAACGTATACTTCTCGAACTCATAAAATTCTAAAATAAATTGCTGGACCTGAGGAATTTATCTATTAATCATCTGAAAAAATAATTAAGTAAATATCACTCTCCAAATAAAAATGGCAGCAATTCTCGTGAGCGCTAAAGTTTCTGATTTTTACAGCATGATCAACAAGACTTTCCCCAAGTCTTCCCAAAGGTTCTACTTGGCACAAACACTAATTAAAATCATAAAACCACATCTAAACAGAGGCTAGATCAATTATTTATTATAAACAGGAACAAAAAGCAAGAAACAAAAAATAAAGTTGGGTTGCCTCCCAACAAGCGCTATCGTTTAACGCCCCTAGCTAGGCATGATGATTTCAATGATGCTCACATAAAGGATAAGAATTGAAACATAAAGAGAGCATAATGAAGAATATGACTAGCACATTTAAGCCTAACCCACTTCCTATGCATAGGTATTTTGTGATCAAACAACTTGTGGGAACAAGAATCAACTTGCATAGGAAAGCAAAACAAGCATAACTTCAAGATTTTAAGCACATAGAGAGGAAACTTGATATTATTGCAATTCCTACAAGTATATATTCCTCCCTCATAATAATTTTCAGTAGCATCATGAATGAATTCAACAATATAACCAGCACCTAAAGCATTCTTTTCATGATCTACAAGCATAGAAATTTTACTACTCTCCACACAAGAAAAATTCTTCTCATGAATAATAGTGGGAGCAAACTCAACAAAATAACTATCATGTGATTGAAAATTAAGATCAAGATGACAAGTTTCATGGTTATCATTATTATTTAAAGCATACGTGTCATCACAATAATCATCATAGATAGGAGGCATGCTTTCATCATAGTAAATTTGCTCATCAAAGCTCGGGGAACAAAAAATATCATCTTCATCAAACATAGCTTCCCCAACCTTGTGGCTTTGCATATCATTAGCATCATAGATATTCAAGGAATTCGTACTAACAACATTGCAATCATGCTCATCATTCAAATATTTAGTGCCAAACATTCTAATGCATTCTTCTTCTAGCACTTGAGCACAATTATCGGAATCCTTATTTTCATGATAGATATAAAAAGATGAAGCATACGAGGTAGACTCAATTCCATATTTTTTGTAATTTTATTTTATAAACTAAACTAGTGATAAAACAAGAAACTAAAAGACTCGATTGAAAGATCTAAAGATATACCTTCAAGCGCTAACCTCCCCGGCAACAGCGCCAGAAAAGATCTTGATGTCTACTACGCAACCTTCTTCTTGTAGACGTTGTTGGGCCTCCAAGTGCAGAGGTTTGTAGGACAGTAGCAAATTTCCCTCAAGTGGATGACCTAAGGTTTATCAATCCGTAGGAGGCGTAGGATGAATATGGTCTCTCTCAAGCAACCCTGCAACCAAATAACAAAGAGTCTCTTGTGTCCCCAACACACCCAATACAACGGTAAATTGTATAGGTGCACTAGTTCGTCGAAGAGATGGTGAAACAAGTGGTATATGGATAGTAGATAAAGGTATTTGTAATCTGAAATTATAAAAACAGCAAGGTAGCAAATGATAAAAGTGAGCGTAAACGGTATTGCAATGCGTTGAAACAAGGCCTAGGGTTCATACTTTCCCTAGTGTAAGTTCCCTCAACAATGATAACATAATTGGATCACATAACTATCCCTCAACATGCAACAAAGAGTCACTCTGAAAGTGCATTATATCGACTAGAGGGGGGTGAATAGGCGATTTTTATGAAAGTCTTCAAAACGTGGAAGTTATGAAGACAAACAGTAGAGATAAGCCTATTACTATGCAGCGGAAGTTAGACTACACTAGGCAAGCCATGGTCAAGTATTCAATGGAGTGAAAGCACAATGACAAACAGCTGCAGTGTAGTAAGGATCAGGTAGGAAGATTTTATGAAGCCAAACAGATCATACAGTCACGTTGTGAAGACAAAAGAGAGAGCAAGCATGCAATGACTTCACAATGAGTAACAGTAAGAAAAAGGAAGTGAAGATGAAACCAGTGACTCGTTGAAGACAATGATTTGTTGGACTAGTTCCAGTTGCTGTGACAACTGTACGTCTGGTTGGAGCGGCTAGGTATTTAAACCTTAGGACACACAGTCCCGGACACCCAGTCCTGAACACGCAGCTCAGGACACCCAGTCCTCACCGTATTCTCCTTGAGCTAAGGTCACACAGACCTCGCCCAATCACTCTGGTAAGTCTTCAAGGTAGACTCCCAAACCTTCACAGACTTCATTCTCCGCCAATCCACAATGTCTCTTGGATGCTCAGAACGCGACGCCTAACCGGCTGGAGGATGCACAGTCCTCAAGTGTAATAAGTCTTCAGATCACTCAGACAAGAAGACTTAAGTGATGCCCAATTCTCTCTAGCTCTGGGTGGTTAGGGCTTTATCCTCGCTAGGAATTCTCTCTCTCAAAGGCTTCGAGGTGGGTTGCTCTCAAACGACAAAAGCCGTGCAATGAATCTGAGCAGCCAACCGTTTATGGTTGTAAGGGGTGGGCTATATATAGCCACTTGGCAACCTGACCTGATTTGTCCGAAATGACCCTGGGTCACTAAGGAACTGACACGTGTTCCAACGGTCAGATTTCAAACTCACACGGCAACTTTACTTGGGCTACAAGCAAAGCTGACTTGTCCGACTCTGGACAAGATTTGCTCTCATAGTCTTCACTCGAAGACATAGGTTTTGAATTAGGCATCACTTCAGTCGTTCTGACTGATTCTCTTGGACCCCACTTAGCAGTACGGTGGTTCCTATGACTCAACACAAAGGAAAAAGAACTAAGAAAGATCTAAGTCTTTGAGCTCCATACGCTTCATGCGGTGTCTTCTCTTGTCATAGTCTTCAATGTGAATATCTTCATATACCACCATTGACTTCAATCTCTTCGTACATTTTTAGGGGTCATCTCTGGTAGTAAAACCGAATCAATGAGGGACTTCTACCTGTGTTATCCTGCAATTCTCACAAACACATTAGTCCCTCAACTAGGTTTGTCGTCAATACTCCAAAACCAACTAGGGGTGGCACTAGATGCACTTACAATCTCCCCCTTTTTGGTGATTGATGACAAACTAGTTGAAGTTTTCAACGGGGAATTTAATCTGTGGAATTGTAAAGGATAAGGAATTTTCTTCATAAGTTACAAGGGCTCCCCCTGAAGATGTGCATATAAGTAATTTGCTTTTGGAATGCAAATGCACATGGCAGGTTGTACTTGTGGAGATCCACTTCAAATTATGATGACAATCCACTATGCATGTAAAAGTGTATGAAGATAATAACATGCATAATGAAAAATGGACGTCTGCAGAATGATCTAAGTGCGGAATTTATCGTCGCACATGCAGAATTTATCTTCGCAAAACAAGGTGGCAAACAAGTAGCAGACGACCATCGAGTTTAAGTGTTACAACTCAAAGAACCAAATGTAGCAAAACGAGAGTTGTAAGCACGAAGCAAAATATAGCAAAATATAAAGCACCCACCCATATTGACCCGCTTGAAGACTATCAACCTCATATGCTTCTCCCCCTTTTGTAAGTGAGGACCAAAAAGGTTTGAAGACATAGAGTTTTCTACTCGTTCCCATGAGCAGCAGAGTCGTTGGTGGTGTTTGGCAGTGCTGAAGTACTTGGTGCAGAGTCGACGCATGCTGAAGGAGGTGGCGGTGATGTAGCATCGTCTTCATCCTCGATAATTCTGGCGTTCACTGTGGCAGCAGATGAAGAGAACTCTGAGTCTTCAAGTGATGGAGTTCCTCGCAGCACAGCCCTTCTAGGAGGTGTGGAGTCAAACTTGAATCGCTCTTTTAAGCCATCCTCTCGAAGATCAGCTTCAGAACACATCATCGTGAGTCCTTTCCAGGTGCGGCGACTGGTTTCATGTGCAACGAATGCATTCTTGGTGGCAAGATTTCGAATGCGATTTACATCCACCAAGAGGCTTTTCATCTGACGCTTCAGCCAGTCATGATGCCTATCCTGCTTTTGATGAAGGGCCACTAGAAGCTCTCGGTCATGGAGAACACGAGCGCGCTTCTTGGGTCTTGGAGCAGTTGTGCTGTCAGTGGCTTCAGTGGAAGAAGGGCGTGGTGCATGTGTAGTGCCAGCCAACGGATACACCCGAGAGATGGCTTCAATTCCTTCAATGTTTTGAGTGAAGCTCTGGTGTTCTGCATTCTGAAGACTTAGAGGTTGCTTGGCAGGTTTAGTATAGATGGCTTCAGCAGAGGTATCCACATCAGGCAAGAAGATACGATGGTTGCGGGCAGAGGGCTGATACAAGATAGCAGAGTGAAGTTTGATCAGCCTCATTACCCAAGGGGCATAGAACTTCAAACCAAACAGATCTGAGCCTGATGCAGCAAGTTGGCGTATGAAGAAGTCCTGTGCATTGAAGCATTTGCCATGAAGGATATAGAATATCAGAGTCTTCATTGCACCCTCGATCTTGGCATTTGGAGAGTGCCACTGATGTTGAAGGAGCCAGGTGCTGATGTAGGACCTGGGAACCTTGGCAGTCTTGGGATCGGCGTCTGTACCTGAGGCCTGTGCTCAACATGGTAGTCAAATTGGGGACCGACAGCAGAGTCAGGAACAGAAGTGTCAGGATCAGTGGCTTCACTGTTTTCTGATGCTTTTGGTGGGGAGGGCTCCACATTAGCTTCATTGTTTGTGGTGGCAGCCTCAATATTTTCATCCTCCACTTGACTAGCTGGAGGGTCAGACACAGGCACGTTCTCCTGGAGAACTGCTTCTTGGTGAGACGGGGGGACTGGTGGTACTTCTTCGTCTTCGGCTGATGCAGCCAAAATGTCTTCAGAAGAGACTTGAGGCCTTGGACCTTTGCGAAGCCTGCGTAACGCAGACGACGCCTGTGGAGTTGGAGTGGGCTGGGCCTCATTGTCTTCTTCCTCTTGTGGGCGATCCGCCCATGAGGCATCCTGGGCAATTGGCGTCAATGGACGAAAAATGCTGATGAGTTCGCTGTTGTCTTGTTGAGGAAGGACTGCATTATCTTCTACATTGTCATGATGACCAATGTCTTCAGCAGCGATGGGATCGGCTGCTGGAATGTCTTCAGCTTCAGGAGCCTCTGTGGAAGCAGGCTCATGAACTGTCAGTTGACGTTCTGCGTCACGATGAATCATAGAAATGGGTTCAACTATCAAGGGCTCTGTGAGAGCAGCCCGAGCTTTCTTGGTGTTTTTCCTTTTCTTGGTGGGGGCAGTAGGAGAGGCTTCAGAGTGTTTCCTTTTCCTTGCTTCAGCCTCAGCAGTCCTGGTCTTCTTGAGCTCTGAAGCGGTTGACCGGCTCTTTGGCTTCAAGCCAGTCATTGCAGTTGGGAAGACAATTGGAACTGCTTCCTGCCTTGGTGCATCGGGTTCAGCTGTAACAAACTTCTTCTTTTTCTTTGCGGCCATCCTGGGGTCGATGCCAGGACGCCCAAGTGCCTTGCGCTTCTCAGCCTCATTGTAGGCTTGCACACATCTGTCAGCCAGAGTCTTCATGCGCTCACGCGAACCCTGAGCTTCTGCACGCTTCTTCAGAAAGTTTTCCTTGAGCTCGTGCATCATGATCTTGAAGTTCTTCACTTCTTGCACACCGAGCTTGGCCATATGCTTCTTGAACTGAGCCTTTTCATGGTCAATCTTCTGCTTCAGTTCAACAATGTGCTGGGCAACAGCAAGTTCTGAAGCAATGGCGCCTTGGAAGGTGACACTGAGGCCAATGGGTAGCTGCAGATCTTCAAAGCTGATGTTTGGCGTGTCAAACCACTCGTCAATGAAGTTGTGGATGATGGCGACATCAAAGAGAGGCAGATTATTGAAGATTTCTGCTTCTTCTTTGCTCTTGATGAGTTGCTCAAGAGTGTCATCTGCAAGATCTTCATCACTTGACAGATCAATGGCGTCGTTGCGCAAAATGGTAGCAACTGTGAGCTCTTGGCCGGTGTGAGGCATCTTGGCCTTCTGGGGCTTGGAGACGCGTGATAAGTCTTCAGACTGCACACTGTCTTCAGGAGGTGCAGTTGCCAATGGCTTCGCCCTTGAGATTTTTGGTGAAGGGGCCGGCTTTGAAGCTTTTGGCTTCTTCAACTGCTTTGGCTTCGGCACTGCAGGCACGTCATCAGACTCAGTGTCAGCTGCAGGCTTATTCACTGCAGTCCCTTGAACCAATATGTAGGTGATGAGGCCTTCAAGGTTGGCATAAGGACCGATGACATTTGGTTCTGCTTGTCGTGTGACATCTGCCCTTGGTGCTGAGGGACCAGGGTTGAAGTCTAACCCAAATTTCTTCTTGTTCTGCTTCGTTGAGTTTTGGGCAAACTGGAAGTTGCGCTTGAACAGATTGTCGTCACGACACCAGAGTAGTGACGACGGATGTGCATCAGCAGGCTGTGGTCCACGGACCATGCATGGGTAGAAGCTTTGGGCAATAGCTTCATCTCTGGACCTGGGTAGAAGGTTCTTGTATAGGATGTCTCCCCATGGTCTTTTGATGGCACTTTTCTCAGCATACTCTTGGGTTGTGAAGCGGTATTTGAACCACTGTTCTGCCCAATAGCGTCGAATCCATTGGATTCGGGTCTTGCGCTGACCGTAATTCTCTTCAGGATCTGTTTTATACATTTCTGCGAGTTCATCAGGCAGATCTCTGGATGTTCCGCCACGACGCTATCTGCCCCCCTTCCTTGCTGCTGTCTCTGAAGCCACAAACTTTAACTTGAAAGGCTTCAAGACGTTCAAAGGCTTCAAAGGCTTTCTCTTGCTGGACCAACAGGAACTGGCTTCAGGAGAGTTTATGTGATGCTGTAAGAACTTTGCAAATGAATGCAGACTATGAGAACCAAAGGATTCTCCCACGGACATGTACCTGTGACAGCATTAAGGTGCGAGGGAAGGGGAAGAGGTCATATGCATTCTCAGAAGATTTTGAAGATAAATCAGTTTAGAAGACATTGACCTCATCGTGCGAAGACATTCACTCATAGATAAGAAGTTGGTTCCAGATTTGTACGAACCCACAGATCGGTACAAGTGAGGAATCTAACTACTTTGTGAAGCACAAGTGAATATACTAGGCATGTTATGAGATGCAGATTGAGAGAGATCTAACTTGTGTGAACAGAAACTTCTTATGGTAGAAAGAGATAAAGCCATAGGATCAAGAGGGGCCATAAAAAGAAGTTTTATTTACCACACTGGGAACTGCTAGACGGAGTGGGAGATGAGGCCGAGCAGTTCAATCTTCCGTGCCCTAACTTGGCGACGGAAGACACCTACAGTGACGGCGGAGAGGACGATGTCCGCGATCGGCGTGAAGACGGCGTCGGAGAGGTTGCGGCAGCGAAGCGCTTCGTCGCCGGCGTCGTCGAGGGCTAGCGGTGGCGCTAGGGTTCATGCGAGGGTGGAAGAAGGAGATAATGACCGCTGTGAGTGTGTATTTATAGTTACAGGGGCGGCACTGCGCAATTACACAGGTGCCCCTGGCGATTCGCATCTGAGTAACACGTGGCCATCATGCGGTATTTTGGGGGCAGTTCCACGTCCCACGCACGCCTGGATTGTCGGGTGGTCGTTCCTACTTCTCCGGATTTCATGTGGATAAATGAGCATTGAAAACAGATTTAAATGTTGTCTCTGTATCTTCTGCTGACAAGGACGCAGAGAAGACATTCGACAGTTTCAATAGAATGCATATGACTTGGAGAGATAGAATTTAAGATAGAAAGCATAGAGAGGTTAGGGTCCGATCACATTCAGTTAGTTCAAAAGATTCAAACAAGAAGACATAGCTATAAGTGAATGCTGTAGAGGACAGAACATTAGTATATATATATATATCAATACAATCAACATAGTGAAGATAATCATGAAGACATGTTGAGAGTGAAGCCAAACCAAATGTGAAGAAACGCCATGAGTGAAACACTTGAAAATAGGACGTTTGGTGGTGGCGTTACCCACCGTATAGGAAGTATTAGACCCAGACACAGCGCACAATTATCGTGGCGCTCCAAAGTCAAATTCCACATTAATGTATTCACACTTAGAATGTATGTCTTCATTGATTGAAGATATATGTTACTTCGTGTGTTGCAGATCTGAGTCATCAATATGCATAAGTGTTAGGATGTGTGCCTGAACACAGAACATTTGAGGATTCTAGGATACTTAGCTCACACCGTAACTTGCAAAACCTCTTCTCATCCAAGGGCTTGGTGAAGATATCTGCCAATTGCTCTTCAGTGTTGACGTGTATGATATCAATGTGTTCCTTCACAACATGATCTCTGAGAAAGTGATGACGAATTTCAATGTGCTTTGTCTTGGAGTGCTGAACTTGGGTTGTTGGCAATCTTGATGGCGCTTTCGTTGTCGCAGTAAAGTGGCACTTGCTTCAGATGAATGCCATAGTCCTTGAGTGTTTGCTTCATCCACAGAAGCTGAGCGCAACAAGATCCAGCAGCAATGTATTCAGATTCAGCAGTGGAGAGAGATACACAGTTCTTCTTCTTAGAAGACCAACAGACAAGTGATCGTCCCAGAAAGTGGCATGTGCCTGATGTAGACTTCCGATCAACCTTGTCACCAGCATAATCAGCATCCGAGAATCCAACCAGATCAAACTCTGAGCCCTTTGGATACCATAATCCGAGAGTTGGGGTGTGAGCCAAATATCGAAGAATTCGCTTTACAGCTAAGTGATGCGACTCCTTTGGTGCTGCTTGAAATCGAGCACACATGCAAACACTAAGCATAATATCTGGCCTAGATGCACATAAATAAAGCAAAGAACCAATCATGGAGCGGTATACCTTTTGATCGAACTCTTTACCATTGTCGTCGGGACCCAGATGATGTTTGGCTGGCATTGGTGTTGTGAAGCCTTTGCAGTCTTGCATACCAAACTTCTTCAGGCACTCTTTGAGATACTTCTCTTGAGATATGAAGATGTCGTTGCGTTGTTGTCATATTTGAAGACCGAGGAAGAACTTCAGCTCCCCCATCATAGACATCTGATATTGCTCTTGCATCATATAGCCAAACTCTTCATTGTACTTCTGATTGGTGCAGCCGAAGATAATGTCATCCACATATATTTGGCACACAAACAGTTCACCATCATATGTCTTCGTGAAAAGAGTGGGATCTAGGGAACTAGGTATGAAGCCTTTGCTCTTCAGGAAGTATTTGAGTGTTCCATACCAGGCCCGAGGGGCTTGTTTGAGGCCATACAGTGCCTTGTTGAGCTTGTGTACCATGTCTGGATGTTTTGGATTTTCAAAGCCAGGCGGTTGTGCAACATACACTTCTTCTTCAATCTTTCCATTGAGAAAGGCACTCTTCACATCCATTTGATATAGAAGTATGTTATGATGATTTGCATAGGCCAGCAGTATGCGTATGGCTTCAAGCCTAGCCACAGGAGCAAATGTTTCATCGAAGTCAATGCCTTCCACTTGAGTATATCCTTGAGCAACGAGACGAGCTTTGTTTCTGATAACTTGACCATGCTCATCTTGCTTGTTGCGGTATATCCATTTAGTGCCTATTATATTGTGCTTCCGTGGATCAGGACGCTTAACCAGTTCCCATACATTATTCAGCTCAAACTGTTGAAGCTCTTCTTGCATAGCTTGAATCCATTCAGGTTCCATGAAGGCTTCTTCAACTTTCTTGGGTTCTGCAATTGAGACGAATGCGAAATGCCCACAGAAATTTGCCAGCTGAGTTGCCCTTGAACGAGTGAGTGGACCAGGTGCATTGATGCTGTCAATTATTCTGTCAATCTGCACTTCATTGGCAACACGAGGATGTACAGGGCGAAGACTTTGCTCTTGCAGATCTGTGTTGTTGTTGGGAGGAATGTCTTCAAGCTGAGCATTGTCTTCATGTGGATCAGGTGCTGAGATGATAAGTTCTTCTTCAGGATGAGCTTCAGAAGGTATAATTTCTCTAGTTCCCATTAGCTTGATTGATTCACTAGCTGGAACTTCATCTAGCACATTTGGCAGTTGCTCTCTTTGTGAACCATTGGTCTCATCGAACCGCACATCCACTGTTTCAACCACTTTGTAATGAAAGAGATTGAAGACTCTGTAGGAGTGCGAATCCTTTCCATATCCAAGCATAAAACCCTCATGTGCTTTTGGTGCAAACTTTGAGGTGTGGTGTGGGTCCTTGATCCAGCACCTTGTGCCAAATACTCTGAAGTAACTGACATTTGGCTTCTTGCCAGTTAGGAGTTCATAAGATGTCTTGTTCAGAAGCTTGTGAAGATAAACACGATTGATTGTATGGCATGCAGTGTCAATGGCTTCAGGCCAGAATTTTCTTGGAGTCTTGTATTCATCTAGCATCGTTCTGGCCATCTCAATGAGCGTTCTGTTCTTGCGTTCGACGACGCCATTCTGCTGCGGCGTGTACGGAGCTGAGAATTCATGTGTGATGCCCAAAGTATCAAGATATGTATCAAGGCCAGTGTTCTTGAATTCAGTGCCATTGTCACTTCTGATGTGCTTTATCTTGGCGCCATAGTTGTTCATTGCTCGATTGGCGAATCGTCTGAAGACATCCTGCACTTCAGTCTTGTAAAGGATTATGTGCACCCAAGTATATCTGGAATAATCATCAACAATGACAAAGCCATAGAGGCAAGCAGTAGTGGAAAAAGTTGAGTAGTGAGTGGGACCAAAAAGATCCATGTGAAGCAGTTCGAAGGGTCGAGTAGTGGTCATGATTGTCTTCGAGGGATGTTTTGCCCTCATCATCTTCCCTGCTTCACAGGCACCGCATAAGTGATCTTTCTTGAACTTGATGCCCTCGATGCCTATGACATGCTTCTTCTTCGCAAGGGTGTGGAGGTTCCTCATGCCAGCATGTCCAAGCCTCCGATGCCAAAGCCAGCATTCTGAAGCTTTTGCCAGAAGACATACTGCAAGCTGTGGCCCTGCTGAGAAATCTACCACGTACAAGTCATCTTTCCGATACCCTTCAAACACTAGAGACTTGTCAGATTCGATTAGTACCAGGCAACGATATTTTCCAAATATTACGATCATGTTCAAATCGCAAAGCATTGAGACAGACATTAAGTTGAAGCCAAGGGATTCAACAAGCATGACTTTATCCATGTGTTGATCCTTTGAGATTGCAACTCTACCTAGACCCAATACCTTACTTTTACCAGTGTCAGCGAATGTGATGTGGCTCTTGTCGGATGGACGTAAGGTTGAGTCCATAAGAAGGCTTCTTTTGCCGGTCATGTGATTTGTACACCCACTGTCAATAATCCATTCTGAAGACTCTGAAGACGCTGGTGTCATACCCTACAGTGTAGTTAGGGGGATAGGCTTCACGAAGAGAATTGTGAAGCAAAAACATTTGACGAACCAGTGGGTTATGAAAACTTAGATCCAGATTAGGACTAATAGGGAGAGTAGCATGCGATTCAGGAACGAAATACATAGTGATGCCACTTGGGCATTTGATCTTGCGCCCTACAAGATTTTTAAGGTCTCCAGCAATAGCTTCAGAAGATTTTGGTTTTCTGCTGGAGACCTTTCCCTGCAAAAGAGAGTTAAGCTTTCTTAACCACCCACATCTTCAAGGGTGGCTTAGAAGCAATAAGTCTAAGTGCAGCATCTGAGAATTTTGGCTTTGGAGCCCTAGCAAACAGTCTAGCAGGCGAACAATAGTACTCATAAGAATAGGCAGAATAGTTCTTGGTCATATGAACATGGCGGTTGGATGAACCGCTCTCATATTCATATGCCTGAGTATGGTTTCCCTGCGAAACATTTGCGTTAGTGCGACTCAGGTGAGTCCTCTATTTGTATGAAGCCTTTGGACCGTATGAAGCCTTTGGTCTGAGGTTTGTCTTCTTCATGTGAGGTGTCATGAAGACATTCACAGGAAGATTTTCCAGACACGTTTTTGGAACCCAGATCTTCTTCGTAGGCGGTCCATTCCTGCAGTTAGTACCAATGTACCTGGCAAACACTTCACCATTCTAATTCTTAAACAGTTTGTAGTTTGCATCAAAGGATTCATCAATGATAATGGGGTTAGCACAAGTGAAGCCAGATAGATTGGATGGATCTGCTGAAGGTTCCTTTGCAGCAACCCATGTGGTTTTGGGGTACTGCTCAGGTTTCCAGTAAGAGCCATCTGCATTTATTTTCCTTACGAACCCGACACCCTCTTTCCTAGGGTTTCAGTTCAGAATCTGCTTCTTGAGGACATCACATAATGTCTGATGTCCTTTAAGACTTTTGTACATCCCTGTTTCAAGCAATGTCTTCAACCTAGCATTCTCATCAGCAATAGCAGTGGTATCCTCAGCAGAGGGGTTAGTTACCACTTCAACAGTTGAAGATATTGCAACAGCAGTAGCAGTGGAATATTCAGCAACAGAAGTAGCATTATCACGCTCAATGCATTTAAGACATGGTGGTTCAAATCCTTCCTGAGCGGAACTGATCTGTTCGGCGCGAAGTGACTCGTTTTCCTTTTAAAGATCTTCATGAGCCGTTGTCAATTTCTCAAGATCTTGCTTCCTTTGAAGATAATCATAGGAAAGCTTTTCATGAGTTGTTGAGAGAGTATCATGACGATCTTCAAGTTCCTAATACTTAACGTGAAGATTTTTTATGTCTTCAATTAAGGATTCAGATCGAGTCATTTCAGCACCCAACAGATCATCACTTTTGTCTAACAGTTTTTGAATATGTTCCATGGCTTTCTGTTGTTCAGTAGCAATTTTAGCAAGTGTTTTGTAGCTGGGTTTTGAATCACAATCAGAGTCATCGTCACTACATGTTTGATAGTGAGTAGTGCGTTTGTTTACCTTGGCACCGCGTGCCATGAAGCAGTCGGTAGGAGTGGAGTAGTCCTTGTCATTTGCATCGGTGTCGGTGATGAAGTCATTATCTTCTGTGTTGAAGATGGACTTGGCGATGTATGCTGTAGCCAGACTTGCAATGCCAGAATCAGACTCCTCCTCAGACTCCACCTCTGCCTCCTCAGACGCGGACTCCTCCTCTGAATCCATTTCCTTGCCAACAAACGCACGTGCCTTGCCAGATGAGCTCTTCTTGTGTGATGAAGACTTTGAGGAAGACTTGGAAGAAGACTTTGAGTATTTCTTCTTCTTCTTGTTGTCAGAGTCATATTCCTTGCTCTTCTTCTTCTTTCTGTTCTCATTGTCCCACTGTGGACATTCAGAGATGAAGTGTCCAGTTTTCTTGCACTTATGGCATGTTTTCTTCTTGTAGTCATGAGCAGAAGCTTCATCATTCCTTGAGCTTGATCGTGAAGACTTTTTGAAGCCTTTCTTCTTGGTGAATTTTTGGAACTTCTTCACTAGCATTGCAAGTTCCCTTCCAATGTCTTCAGGATCATCAGAACTGCTGTCAGATTCTTCTTCAGATGACGAAACAGCTTTTGCCTTCAAGGCACAAGTTCGCCCATAGTTTGGACCGTAGATATCTCTTTTCTCAGAAAGCTGAAACTCATGTGTGTTGAGCCTCTCAAGTATGTCAGACGGATCGAGTGTCTTGAAATCAGGACGTTCTTGAATCATCAGGGCTAGGATGTCAAACGAACTATCAAGTGATCTCAGCAGCGTCTTGACGACTTCATGTTTGGTGATCTCAGTAGTGCCGAGGGCTTGAAGCTCATTTGTGATGTCAGTGAGTCAATCAAATGTGTGCTGCACATTCTCATTGTCATTTTGCTTGAAGCGGTTGAAGAGGTTGCGAAGAACACTGATTCTCTGATCTCTCTGGGTTGAGATGCCTTCATTGACCTTGGAGAGCCACTCCCAGACCAGCTTGGATGTCTTCAAAGCACTCACATGGCCATACTATCCTTTAGTCAGATGACCACAGATGATATTCTTGGCAGTAGAGTCCAGTTGAACGAATTTCTTGACATCAGCAGCAGTGACACCTTCTCCAGCCTTGGGAACGCCGTTCTCGATGACATACTATAGGTCGACGTCAATGGCTTCAAGATGCATGCGCATCTTATTCTTCCAGTAGGGATATTCAGTTCCATCGAAGACGGGGCACGCAGCGGAGACTTTAATTATCCCTGCAGTCGACATAGCTAAAACTCCAGGTGGTTAAACCGAATCACACAGAACAAGGGAGCACCTTGCTCTGATACCAATTGAAAGTGCGTTATATCGACTAGAGGGGGGGTGAATAGGCGATTTTTATGAAAGTCTTCAAAACGTGGAAGTTATGAAGACAAACAGTAGAGATAAGCCTATTACTATGCAGCGGAAGTTAGACTACACTAGGCAAGCCATGGTCAAGTATTCAATAGAGTGAAAGCACAATGACAAACAGCTGCAGTGTAGTAAGGATCAGGTAGGAAGATTTTATGAAGCCAAACAGATCATACAGTCACGTTGTGAAGACAAAAGAGAGAGCAAGCATGCAATGACTTCACAATGAGTAACAGTAAGAAAAAGGAAGTGAAGATGAAACCAGTGACTCGTTGAAGACAATGATTTGTTGGACCAGTTCCAGTTGCTGTGACAACTGTACGTCTGGTTGGAGCGGCTAGGTATTTAAACCTTAGGACACACAGTCCCGGACACCCAGTCCTGATCACGCAGCTCAGGACACCCAGTCCTCACCGTATTCTCCTTGAGCTAAGGTCACACAGACCTCGCCCAATCACTCTGGTAAGTCTTCAAGGTAGACTCCCAAACCTTCACAGACTTCGTTCTTCGTTGATCCACAATGTCTCTTGGATGCTCAGAACGCGACGCCCAACCGGCTGGAGGATGCACAGTCCTCAAGTGTAATAAGTCTTCAGATCACTCAGACAAGAAGACTTAAGTGATGCCCAATTCTCTCTGGCTCTGGGTGGTTAGGGCTTTATCCTCGCTAGGAATTCTCTCTCTCAAAGGCTTCGAGGTGGGTTGCTCTCAAACGACAAAAGCCGTGCATTGAATCTGAGCAGCCAACCGTTTATGGTTGTAGGGGGTGGGCTATATATAGCCACTTGGCAACCCGACCTGATTTGTCCGAAATGACCCTGGGTCACTAAGGAACTGACACGTGTTCCAACCGTCAGATTTCAAACTCACACGGCAACTTTACTTGGGCTACAAGCATAGCTGACTTGTCCGACTCTGGACAAGATTTGCTCTCATAGTCTTCACTCGAAGACATAGGTTTTGAATTAGGCATCACTTCAGTCGTTCTGACTGATTCTCTTGGACCCCACTTAGCAGTACGGTGGTTCCTATGACTCAACACAAATGAAAAAGAACTACGAAAGATCTAAGTCTTCGAGCTCCATACGCTTCATGCGGTGTCTTCTCTTGTCATAGTCTTCAATGTGAATATCTTCATATACCACCATTGACTTCAATGTCTTCGTACATTTTTAGGGGTCATCTCTGGTAGTAAAACCGAATCAATGAGGGACTTCTACCTGTGTTATCCTGCAATTCTCACAAACACATTAGTCCCTCAACTAGGTTTGTCGTCAATACTCCAAAACCAACTAGGGGTGGCACTAGATGCACTTACACACTCCAAATTCACTAATAGCGGAGAACGAACGAAGAGATTATGGTAGGGTACGAAACCACCTCAAAGTTATTCTTTCCAATCAATCCATTGGGCTATTCCTATAGGTGTCACAAACAGCCCTAGAGTTCGTACTAGAATAACAACTTAAGACACAAGTCAACCAAAACCCTAATGTCACCTAGATACTCCAATGTCACCTCAAGTATCCGTGGGTATGATTATACGATATGCATCACACAATCTCAGATTCATCTATTCAACTAGCACATAGAACCTCAAAGAGTGCCCCAAAGTTTCTACCGGAGAATCACGACGAAAACGTGTGCCAACCCCTATGCATAGGTTCATGGGCGGAACCCGCAAGTTGATCACCAAAACATACATCAAGTGAATCACGTGGTATCCCATTGTCACCACAGATACGCACGACAAGACATACATCAAGTGTTCTCAAATCTTTAAAGACTCAATCCGATAAGATAACTTCAAAGGGGAAACTCAATTCATTACAAGAGAGTAGAGGGGGGAAGAAACATCATAGGATCCAAATATAATAGAAAAGCTCGCGATACATCAAGATCGTATCATCTCAAGAACATGAGAGAGAGATCAAACACATAACTACTGGTACATACCCTCAGCCTCGTGGGAGAACTACTCCCTCCTCGTCATGGAGAGCACCGGGATGATGAAGATGGCCACCGAAGAAGGATTGCCCCCTCCGGCAGGGTGCCGGAAAGGGTCTAGATTGGTTTTCGGTGGCTACAGAGGCTTCTGGCGACGGAACTCCCGATCTATTGTATGTTATGGAAGTTTTAGGGTACGTGAGTATATATGGGTGCAGGAAGTACGTCAGTGGTGTCGTGGTTCCAAGTCTGACAGTAGTGTAGGGGGGTAAGTATGGAGAGGCAAGATCTTAGCTATGGAGAAGTTAAGAACGCAAGGTTTACGAGTTCAGGCCCTTCTCGGAGGAAGTAATAGCCCTACGTCTCGGAGCCTGGAGGCGGTCGACTGGATTATGAGAGTATGAATTATAGGGGTGCGAACCCTTTACACTGAGGAGAGGGTGGCTTATATAGAGTCCGCTAGACCCCTCCGGCCCTCAGTTATGCAGGGTTTGAAGTACATTAAGGTCG
Source organism: Triticum urartu (assembly GCF_056163025.1). Lineage (NCBI taxonomy): Eukaryota > Viridiplantae > Streptophyta > Magnoliopsida > Poales > Poaceae > Triticum > Triticum urartu. The sequence goes on along the minus strand of NC_141874.1, from coordinate 60,137,814 downwards.
GGCGTTATTGGTAACGCCCCTAATAAAGTGCTATGATGACCATAAAAGCTACTTAATGACCGACCGTTAGCATGCGGAGTGACTTTAGGTCTCCTGGCCGTTGGGTGGTTGGATCTTGGTCGAGTGGTTGCTTCTTGGTCGAGTGTCTTCGAGTCCGTCGAGTGAAACACCACCAAGTTGATTGAAATGTGATTTCTTCTGGAGGTGTCCTTGGGTAGGTCAGTTTGGACAGGTCCATGGCCGTACCCTAGGTACATAGCTTCATCAGGTGGAGCTTCGGGGGGCCCGCAAGGCAGGGGGCGCGCCCTAGGGGGGCGCCCCCCACCCTCGTGAGCACCTCCCTTGGCTCTTGACGTGGGGTCCAAGTCCATCCGGTAGCTTTCCTTCCAAAAATAACTTCTCTAGTTGATTTTGTTCCGTTTCGACTCCGTTTGATATTCCTTTTCTTCGAAACACTGAAATAGGCAAAAAATAGCAAATCTGGGCTGGGCTCCGGTTAATAGGTTAGTCCCCCAAAAAATATAAAAGTGGATAATAAAGCCCAATATTGCCCAAAATAGTAGATAACATAGCATGGAGTAATAAAAAATTATAGATACGTTGGAGGCACTCGTTGTTTCGAGTAAGCCATGGATTGATGCTTGTTGGTGGAAGGGGGAGTATAAACTTTACCATTCTGTTTGGGAACCGCCTATAATGTGTGTAGCATGGAAGATATCGCCATCTCTTGGTTGTTATGTTGACAATGAAAGTATACTGCTCAAAATATTATTCACCTCTATTTCAAAACAGAGCTCTGGCACCTCTACAAATCCCTGCTTCCCTCTGCGAAGGGCCTATCTATTTACTTTTATGCTGAGTCATCATCCTCTTCTTAAAAAGCACCAGTTGGAGAGAACCGCTGTCATCTGCATTCATTATTATTAGTTTACATTGAGTATGACTTGACTGGATATCTTTTACCATGAATTACAATGTCTGGTCAGTCCTTGGTCTTTAAAGGTGCTTTGAATTTATGTTTTGTGGTCTCAGAATGGGCTAGCGAGATACCATCTTGTTATATCATATTATGATTGTTTTGAGAAAGTGTTGTCATCCGAGATTTATTATTATTGCTCGCTAGTTGATTATGCTATTGATATGAGTAAACTTGAGACCTAAGCATTATTGCGAATGTGGTTAGTTATAATATTTGCTGAAAACTTGAATGCTGGCTTTACATATTTACAACAACAAGAGCAAACAGAGTATGTAAAAGTTTTTCTTTATCACTTTCAGTTTGTCAACTGAGTTTCTTGAGGACAAGCAAAGGTTTAAGATTGGGGGAGTTGATATGTCTCCGTCGTATCTACTTTTCCAAACACTTTTGCCCTTGTTTTGGACTCTAACTTGCATGATCTGAATGGAACTAACCCGGACTAACGCTGTTTTCAGCAGAATTACCATGGTGTTATTTATGTACAGAAACAAACATTCTCAGAATGACCTGAAACTTCATGGAGCAACTTTTTCGAAAATATAAAAAATATCTGCAAAAGGTGAAGGCCAGGGGGCCCACCACCTGTCCACGAGGGTGGGGGCGCGCCTACCCCCATAGGGCGCCCCCCTACCTGGTGGGCCCCCTGGAGCTCCTCCGACTCCAACTCCAACTCTATATATTGTGTTTCGGGGAGAAAAAAATCAGAGAGAAGAATTCATCGCATTTTACGATACAGAGCCGCCGCCAAGCCCTAAAACCTCTTGGGAGGGCTGATCTGGAGTCTGTTCGGGGCTCTGGAGAGGGGAATCCATTGCCATCATCATCATCAACCATCCTCCATCACCAATTTCATGATGCTCACTGCCGTGCGTGAGTAATTCCATCGTAGGCTTGCTGGACGGTGATGGGTTGGATGGGATCTATCATGAAATCGAGTTAGTTTTGTTAGGGTTTGATCCCTAGTATCCACTATGTTCTGAGATTGATATTGCTATGACTTTGCTATGCTTAATGCTTGTCACTAGGGCCCGAGTGCCATGATTTCAGATCTGAACCTATTATGTTTTCATCAATATATGAGAGTTTTGGATCCTATCTTGCAAGTCTATAGTCACCTATTATGTGTTATGATCCGTTAACCCCGAAGTGACAATAAACGGGATACTTACCGGTGATGACCGTAGTTTGAGGAGTTCATGTATTCACTATGTGTTAATGCTTTGTTCCGGTACTCTATTAAAAGGAGGCCTTAATATCCCTTAGTTTTCGTAAGGACCCCGCTGCACGGGAGGGTAGGACAGAAGATGTCATGCAAGTTCTTTTCCATAAGCACATATGACTATATTTGGAATACATGCCTACATTACATTGATGAACTGGAGCTAGTTCTGTGTCACCCTAGGTTATGACTGTTACATGATGAACCACATCCGGCATAATTCTCCATCACTGATCCATTGCCTATGAGCTTTCCATATATTGTTTTTCGCTTATTTACTTTTCTGTTGCTATTGCTATCATCACTACAAAATACCAAAAACATTACTTTTACTACTGTTACCTTTTGCCACCGTTACCACTACTATCATATTACTCTGCTACTAAACACTTTGCTGCAGATATTAAGTTTCCAGGTGTGGTTGAATTGACAACTCAGTTGCCAATACTTGAGAGTATTCTTTGGCTCCCCTTATGTCGAATCAATAAATTTGGGTTGAATACTTTACCCTCGAAAACTGATGCGATCCCCTATACTTGTGGGTTATCATCCACATATAATATTACAAATGCTACAGAGCTCCCACTCAGTCTCTTGTAAATACAGTCTTCTCCAAAAGTTTGTATAGAACCATATGCTTTGATCACACTATCAAAACATTTATTCCAACTCCGAGAGGCTTACACCAGTCCATAAATGAATCGCTGGAGCATGCACACTTTGGATCGATAAAACCTTCAGGTTGCATCATATACAACTCTTCTTCCAGAAATCCATTCAGGAATGCAGTATTTACATCCATTTGCCAAATTTCATAATCATAAAATGCGGCAATTGCTAACATGATTCGGACAGACTTAAGCATCGCTACGGGTGAGAAGGTCTCATCGTAGTCAACTCCTTGAACTTGTCGAAAACCTTTCACAACAAGTCGATCTTTGTAGATAGTAACGTTACCGTCAGTGTCAGTCTTCTTCTTGAAGATCCATTTATTCTCGATGGCTTGCCAATCATCGGGCAAGTCAACCAAAGTCCACACTTTGTTCTCATACATGAATCCCATATCAGATTTCATGGTCTCAAGACATTTTGCGGAAGCTGGTCTCACCATTGCTTCTTCGTAGTTTGTAGGTTCATCATGGTCAAGTAACATGACTTCCAGAACAGGATTACTGAGGGAGTCCTGGATTAGGGGGTCTCCGGACAGCCGGAATATATCCTTGGGCCGGACTGTTGGACTATGAAGACACAAGATTGAAGACTTCGTCCTGTGTCCGGATGGGACTTTCCTTGGCGTGGAAGGCAAGCTTGGCAATACGGATATGTAGATCTCCTCCCTTGTAACCAACTCTGTGTAACCCTAGCCCCCTCCGGTGTCTATATAAACCGGAGGGTTTAGTCCGTAGGACAATAACAATCATACTATAGGCTAGCTTCTAGGGTTTAGCCTCTACGATCTTGTGGTAGATCAACTCTTGTAATACTCATATCATCAATATCAATCAAGCAGGACGTAGGGTATTACCTCCATCAGGAGGGACCGAACCTGCGTAAACATCGTATCCCCTACCTCCTGTTACCATCCGCCTTAGACGCACAGTTCAGGACCCCCTACCCGAGATCCGCCGGTTTTGACACCGACATTGGTGCTTTCATTGAGAGTTCCACTGTGTCGTCACCATAAGGCTTGATGGATCCTTCGATCATCGGTAACGATGTGGTCCCGGGTGAGGTTTTCCTCCCCGGACAGATCTTCGTATTCGACGGCTTCACACTGCGGGCCAACTCGCTTGGCCATCTGGAGCAGATCGAGAGCTACACCCCTGGCCATTAGGTCAGGTTCGGAAACTTATACTACACTGCCGACATCCGTGGAGACTTGATCTCCGGCGGATTCGAGCCCATGTCAGGTGCGCCGCACAATCACGACGAGCATGACGTAACTCTGTCGTCGGACAGTGTTCGGGAGATCGCATCTGCAACTACTCCGGCCCTCAATCTGGAGCAAGGTGCGCCATCCGAAGACGGGTGGATAGACCCCGCCATGGAATCCGCACTCTCAGTGGCGATAGAGCCGAATACTGACTTCACCCCTTACGAGAGCCATGTTGTCGAACCACTGGATTCATCTCCGGCCACGGACTCTGATCCACCTACGTCCATGCCTATCGAATCCGATTGGGCGCCGATCATGGAGTTCACCTCCGCGGATATCTTTCAGCACTCACCTTTTGGCGAGGTGCTAAACTCATTAAGGTCTCTCTCCTTGTCAGAAGAACCTTGGCCAAACTATGTCCGGCTAGAATGGGATGCGGACGATGAAGAAATTCGCTCCCCACCCACCACCCACTTAGTAGCCACTATCGATGATTTAACCGACATGCTCGACTTCAGCTCCGAAGACATCAACTGTATGGACAGCGATGCAGGAGACGAACAGGAACCACCGCCCACAGGGCACCAGACCACCACTTCATCACATGACATATACATGGTGGATACACCGAAAGAAGGCAATGGCGACGAGACAGCGGAGGATGACCCCTCCAAGAAGCAACCCAAGCGCCGACGTCAGCGGCGCCGTGCTAAGTCCCGCCATAGCAAAAACAGCGATATCAGCGCAAGAGAAAATAACACTCCAGTCGACTCCAAAGGAAACGATGACGACATTAACCCAGCGGTAGAGCACGGTGAAACTGCAGACGGCGAACATAGTACAGATCTGATATCTGAACACGGCGACGCCGAGGATAAATCTCGTCACACCCCCTCTGGGGAGGAAAACAGTCCGGACAAAGATGCAAACATCATCCCGGAAACGCACATGGAACAAGAGAACCTCCGCAGAAGGCTCATTGCCACAGCGAGGAGTCTGAAGAAGCAGAAGCAAAGGCTTAAGGCCGCACAAAATACGCTCAACAGCAGATGGAACAAAGTGCTCAACAACGAAGAAAAGTACGGTGGAAGTTACCACACAAAGAGCTATCCAAAGTGCAAGCTATTACCCGAATTTGACGATGAGGCCTTAGAGCCCACACAACCGAAAAATAAAACGGCCAACCGGCCAGATCAACCACCTTGTGACCGCGATAGAGCGGCTAACAAGGCCGCACATAAGTCAACACACGATCTACGTGAGGACTTGCGCGCCAAAAATCCAGTATGACCAGATCCATCTATGGATCCAGGAAGCGCGCTGCGGCACAAAATCAAAACCGAATACTACAACCGTCCGAACGCCATGATACATCCAAATACAGGGGTGCCGCACACCCCCTATGTTTCACGGATGAGGTGCTGGACCACGAATTCCCAGAAGGATTCAAACCAGTGAACATAGAGGCGTACGACGGGACCACAGACCCTGGGGTCTGGATTGAGGACTTTATCCTTCATATCCATATGGCTCACGGAGACGATCTCCACGCCATCAAGTACTTGCCCCTCAAGCTTAAAGGACCAGCTCGGCACTGGCTGAAAAGCCTCCTCGAAAACTCCATTGGAAGTTGGGAGGAGCTCGAGGACGCTTTTCGGGCTAATTTTCAAGGGACCTATGTCCAGCCTCCGGATGCAGACGATTTAAGTCACATAATTCAACAGCCCGGAGAATCAGCCTGAAAGCTTTGGAGCAAGTTTCTCACTAAGAATAACCAAATCATCGACTGTTCGGACGCCGAAGCCTTAGCAGATTTCAAACACAGCGTCCGAGACGAATGGCTCACCAGACACCTCGGCCAAGAAAAACCAAGAACAATGGCAGCCCTGACAAGCCTCATGACCCGCTTTTGCGCGGGTGAAGATAGCTGGTTAGCCCGCAGTAGCATCAGCGACCCACGAAGTCAGGGATGGCAAACCACGACACAGTAAAAACAAGTGTCGAAATAAAGAAGACAGCCCAGATAATACGGCGGTAAACGCCAGATTCAGGGGCTCTCAACCAGGTCAGCGGAAAAAGCCTTTTAAAGGCAGCAGAGATGGACCGTCTAGCCTAAACAAAATTCTAGACAAACTATGTCAGATTCATGGCACCCCCGACAAACCTGCAAATCACACCCACAGAGAATGCTGGGTCTTGAATTAGGCCGGTAAGCTAAACGCCGAACACAAGGAGGGGGAGACACCAAGCGAAGACGAGGACGAACCTCGCCAGCAAAGCACTGGAGGACAGAAAAAATTCCCACCAGAGGTTAAAACAGTAAACGTGATCCATGTGACGAAGAGGAGAAGCAAACATGCACTCCAAGACATACGTGTCGTAGAGCCTGTCACCCCCAAGTTCACCCCCTGGCTGGCCCGCCCGATCACTTTTGATCGCAGGGATCACCCGACAAGCATCCGGCATGAAGGATTAGCTGCCTTGGTGTTAGACCAAATAACAAACGGATACCATCTCACACGAGTCCTTATGGACGGCGGCAGTGGTCTAAATCTGATATATCAGGACACAGTCCGCAAAATGGGGATAGACCCGACAAAAATCAGCCACAGTAATACTACCTTCAAGGGAGTAATACCAGGCCCAGAGGCCCGCAGCACGGGCTCTCTACTACTAGAGGTTGTATTCGGTTCTTCCGACAACTTTCGAAGTGAAATGTTAACTTTCTACATCGCTCCATTCCGAAGTGGCTATCAAGCACTACTCGGAAGAGCGGCTTTCGCTCGTTTTAATGCAGTACCGCATTACGCTTCTCTCAAGCTTAAGATGCACGGTCCATGTGGCACCATCACAGTTAGTGGAAATATTGAGCATTGTCTACGCGTGGAAGAACGTGCAGCGGTGTGGGAGTCCTGGATTAGGGGGTCTCCGGACAGCCGGACTATCTCCATTGGCCGGACTGTCAGACTATGAAGATACAAGATTGAAGACTTCATCTCGTGTCCGGATGGGACTCTACTTGGCGTGGAAGGCAAGCTAGGAAATACAGATATGTGTATCTCCTCCTTTGTAACCGACCTTGTGTAACCCTAACCCTCTCCGGTGTCTATATAAACCGAAGGGTTTTAGTCCGTAGGACACAACAACTACAACATACACTCATACCATAGGCTAGCTTCTAGGGTTTAGCCTCTCTGATCTCGTGGTAGATCTACTCTTGTACTACTCATATCATCAATATTAATCAAGCAGGACGTAGGGTTTTACCTCCATCAAGAGGGCCCAAACCTAGGTAAAACAGTGTGTCCCCTGCCTCCCGTTACCATCCGCCTTAGACGCACAGTTCGGGACCCCCTACTCGAGATCCGCCGGTTTTGACACCGACATTGGTGCTTTCATTGAGAGTTCCTCTGTGTCGTCGCCGTTAGGCTTGATGGCTCCTACTATCATCGACAGCGATGCAATCCAAGGTGAGACTTTTCTCCCCGGACAGATCTTCGTGTTCGACGGCTTTGTACTGTGGGCCAATTCGCTTGGCCATCTGGAGCAGATTGAAAGTTACGCCCCTGGCCACCAGGTCAGGTTTGGAAGCTTAAACTACACGGCCGATATCCATGGAGACTTGATCTTCGACGGATTCGAGCCTCTGCCTTGTGCGTCACGCGGTCATGATGGGTACGATTTAGCTCTACCATCGGACAGTGTTCAGGAGATCGCACAGGCAGCCGCTCCGACCCTCAATTCGGAGCCAGTTGCGCCTTCCATGGACGGGTGGATGGACCCCGCCACAGAGGCCTTACCTTCAGCGGCGATCGAGCCAAACATCGACCTTACCTTGGACGAGAGCCGTGTTGTTAAACTGCCGGATCCTTCTCCGGCCACGGACTCCGAGCCGCCTGCGCCCGTTCCTATCGAATCCGATTGGGTGCCGATCACGGAGTTTACCTCCGTGGATATTTTTCAACACTCGCCCTTTGGCGACATACTGAACTCATTAAGGTCTCTCTCCTTGTCAGGAGGATCCTGGCCGAACTATGTCCGGCGGGACTGGGATGCGAACGACGAAGAAATTCATGGCCCACCCACCACCCACTTAGTAGCCACTGTCGATGACTTAACTGACATGCTCGACTTCGACTCCGAAGACATCGACGGTATGGACGACGATGCGGGAGACGAAGAGGAACCACTGTCCACAGGGCACTGGACAGCCACTTCACCACATGACGTATACATGGTGGACACACCAAAGGAAAACGACGATGAGGAACGGAAAGACGCAATGAAGGGTTGTTCCCTCGAGAAGCAGTCAAAACGGCGGCGTAAGCGCCGCCCCAAATCCCGCCTCGGCAGAAACAACGATCATACAGACCCAGCATTAGAGCAGGGTGAACCATCGCCGGATCACGGCAATACGGAGAATCAAACTGAAAAACCTGACTTTGTCAAAGATGATAGTCCGGATGACCTCACACCGGACAGACACCCGGAGCAACAGAATCCCCGTCAAAGGCTTGTTGCCACCGCGAGGAGTCTAAAAAAGCAGAAGCAAAGGCTCAAGGCTGCACAAGACACACTCCAAATTAGATGGAGCAAAGTACACAACACAACAGCGAAGTATGGCGGTAATCGCCCCACCAAGAGCTACCCGAAGCGGAAGTTGCTACCTGAATTCGATGAGGAGGCCTTAGATCCCCCGCAACCAAAAATTAAAACAGCCACCTAGCCGGATAGACGACCTCACGGCCAACATAGAGCGGCAAGCAATGCCGCACATAAGCCAATATGCGATCCACGCGAGGGCTCGCATCAAAAGGATGGCGCAACCAGGTCCATCTATGGACCACGCAGGTGCGCTCCAGCATACGATGCAACACAACAAACATCCGAACACTACGGTACACCCAGATACAGGGGTGCCGCACACCCCCTATGTTTCATCGACGAGGTACTGGACCATGAATTTCCAGAGGGATTCAAACCCGTAAACATAGAGGCATACGACGGAACAACAGACCCTGGGGTCTGGATTGAGGACTATATCCTCCATATCCATATGGCTCGAGGAGATGATCTCCACGCCATTAAGTATTTACCCCTCAAACTAAAAGGGCCAGCTCGGCACTGGCTTAAAAGCCTCCCCGAAAGCTCCATTGGAAGCTGGGAAGAGCTCGAAGACGCTTTTCAGGCAAATTTTCAAGGGACTTATGTCCGACCTCCGGACGCGGGCGATTTGAATCATATAACTCAACAGCCCGGAGAGTCAGCCCGAAAGCTTTGGAACAGGTTTCTTACTAAAAAGAACCAAATAGTCGACTGTCCGGACGCCGAAGCCTTGGCAGCTTTTAAGCATAGCGTCCGTGACGAATGGCTTTCCAGACACCTCGGCCAAGAAAAGCCGAGAACAATGGCAGCATTAACAAGCCTCATGACCCGCTTTTGCGCGGGTGAGGTAAGCTGGCTAGCCAGATGCAGCACCAGCGACCCCAGTACATCCGAAGTTAGAGATGGAAATGGGAAATTACGGCGCAACAACAATAACAAATGTCGGAATAAAGAAGACAACACGAAGAGCACTGCAGTAAACGCCGGATTCAAAAGCTCTCGGCCAAGTCAGCAAAAGCCGCCCTCTAAAGGCGCTAGAGACGAACTGTCCAGCCTAAACAAAATTCTGGACCAAGTATGTCAGATCCATAGCACCCCCGGTAAACCTGCTAATCATACCCACAGAGAATGTTGGGTCTTCAAGCAGTCTGGCAAGCTCAACGCCGTACACAAGGGGGAGGATACACCAAGCGAAGACGAGGATGAGCCTCTCAAGCAAGACACTGGGGAACAAAAGAAATTTCCACCATAAGTCAAAACAGTAAACGTGTTACACGTGATAAAGGGGAGAAACAAAGCGGCACTCCCTGATAAATATGCCCAAGGGCCTATCACCGCGGAGTCCCGCCACTGGTTCTTTCAACCGATCACTTTTGACCATCGGGATTACTCAGCAAGTATCCAGCGTGCAGGATGGGCTGCCTTGGATTAGACCCAATAATTGAAGGATACCACTTCACACGAGTCCTGATGGACGGTGGCAGCACTCTAAACCTGATATATCAGGACACAATCCGCAAAATGGGGATAGACCCAACGAAAATTTGCCTCAGCAATACTACCGTTAAAGGAGTAACGCCCGTCCCAGGGGCTCATTGCACGGGCTCCCTGCTACTAGAAGTTATATTCGGCTTCCCCGATAACTTTTGTAGCGAAAATTTAACCTTCCACATTGCTCCGTGCCAAAGTGGCTATCAAGCACTACTTGGACGCGAAGCTTTCGCTCGCTTCAATGCAATACCGCATTACGCTTCCCTCATGCTTAAGATGCCCAGTCCATGTGGCATCATTACAGTGAATGGAAATATTAAGCGATCCCTGCGCGCCGAAGAGAGTGCGAGTGCCTTAGCAGCCGCACACTAAAAAGGGCCTCACCAGCTAAAGCATTTGATAGGTCATCAAGACCATGGACACGGTTAGACGAGTCCGGTGCAGCTATAGGTAACTCACACAGGTTTGATAAGCCACACCCCTATTACAAATACAAGGGGCTCAACGCGCGTAGACAAGTGGCAATTTTTACTCATCTTGAATTATACATGGTTTCTTCAAACCTACCTTTTTGCATGACAACTTTTCACCTAAGTTTCTCTCTTTTACAGATGACCATCGTGCTACACCTGTCCAGGATACGGCACAATGGAGACACAGGCGTAGACGTGCAGCAGGGACTCGCTCCAAGGATTCTTTTTAGATTAAGACCCTGCGTAAACCTTTTTTTACTGTCTCTTGTTGATACACATCCCTCGGATTCTCAAATACAATTGAGAAGGATGCTGACGTCTTGGCATGTGGCCACGTCAGAATAAACGCCCATACCTGGACACAAAGGGCTTCTTACAAAGGGCACTATTTAGGCCCGGTTTATACCATAAAGACCGAATACCTTAGGGAGTGTTCGGCGGCGCGAGTTTGGCCTTATATGCATCAGCTCCGAATCATGTCTTTGGTCAAATGTTGGGTTTGCCCGGCTCCTATGTTTTGGTACCTTATGTTCTGCTCTATCGGCTAAGGTAGCACTAGGAGAACTACTGCGATTGTGCCCCGGGTCATCCGGACGAGCACCTTAGTAGAGAAAGCCGAAAACTGACTGTCATGATATAGCGTGAGACTGGTCAACCACTTGATGACCTATCGGAATGTTAGAATTCCTCCGCCTTAACAAAGGGCCGTTTCCCGGCCAGGCACGTACGCACCCCGAATTCGGGAGAATGCAGAGCCAACAGGGGCTATATAGTAGCCCCACCGTCAAACTCGTATGGCTAAGTGAAAGTGTTAAAGCATTATAGTCCGGTTGCCTCATTCGCTGCGCTATCACCTCCTTAATAGGACCAAGACGTTGGGTTAAGTGTGAACACGCGTCTTCTACGAACACCTCCGCATTATATGCGTGGGGGCTGAAGCCGATGACTGCAATCTTTCAGGTTATATACATATATACATAAACGGCCGCACAGGAGGCACCATATTACTTTCCGGCAAATGTATAAATACAGCCTTACTACATTTCATAAAAACATTGTGTTTACAATGGGAATACATGTCACTCAAACATAATATTCTTCGAGCACTGGGCCTCTATCAAACGAGCGCCCTTAAGAACCTCTTCAAAATAGTGCTCGACAGCTACTCGGCCTATGGCCGAACCTTGCGCCGCAATAGTGGTAGCATCCATCTCCGCCCAGTATGCCTTGACATGGGCAAAGGCCATCCGCGAGCCTTCTATGCACGCCGACATCTTCATCGCATTGATGCGCGGCACCGCACCAAGCAATTGCTGCACTAAGCTAAAATAGCTTTTCGGCTTCGGCTTCTCCGGCCACAAGTGATCTCGACGGACCTCATGGCAAGCCCGGACAACCTATTAAGTTCGGCCCATTCGGCTAGCTGATCAGTCAAGGGAAGCGGACGCTCTGGAATGTTAAATTGCGACCAGAACAGCTTGTCCACTTCACGATCTGTCTGATCTTGGAAGTATTCAACCGCATCGACAGCGCTTGCCGCCAAGTCCATATATGCATCTGCCGAACTCCACAGCCGATCCAGAGGGGCATACCACGGATCCCTGAACTTCCTCTGTAGCAGAAAGGGCTTCCCAGCCGCAATATCCCCGGCTTCGCGCAGCTCCTCCTTCTTCGCCCTCAAAGCAGAGTGAGTGTCTTTGGTCACCATCGTGGCCTTTTCAAGGTCCGTTGCCTTCAATCGGTTCTCTTTTTCAAGGAACTGGCAACGGTCGGCAGTGTCTTCTAATTCTACGGCCATATGGGCCATCTTCTCTTTGCTTTCGCAACGTGCGGCCTTCTCGGCTCTTAACTCTTCGGCTGCCTTCAAAGCAGCCGCATTACTAACTCTTGCTTGTTCCTTGGCTCGGGCAAGTTCCGCCCGAAGGGTCTCCACGATGACAGCTCCTTCTGCAGTCACAACATATTAAAGATACTGGCATCACGCTGCTCTTATCATGTGACATTCACCAGAAAAACATTACTTACCCTGTGACTCGTCAAGCCGCTTGTTAACAAGCTCGATGTCGGCGTCTGCCGCATCTAGTTGCCGCTTTAGTTCGGCAAACTCATGAGTCCGGCTAGCCACCGGAGCTCCCACTACCTGCACATTAAAACGGTATGGTTATTGCCTGGGACTACGATCCTCTGTTTTCCACCGTCCTCGGCGACAACCAGAGTCTCAGGGGCTACTATCTACACAGGGCATACCTAAAAATGTGCGGTACCATCACAAATGTACATCATTTTACGTACCTCAAAGCCCGTCAGTAGACTCACAAAGGCATCATGCAACCCGCTTTTGGTGGATGAAATCCTTTCCATCACCATACCCATCAAGGTACGGTGTTCCTCTGAGATGGCTGCTCGCTCCAACAGCTCCCTCAGTACGTCTGACCGCATACCAGATGGTGCCAGACTCTTTTGTTTGCTCTCTTCAAGAGCCGGACGCTGAGGACTTCGGCTAACTATAGGATTATCTTCTAGCCTCACCGGATCCGGAGAGGCCCTCCATGACGACACTTCAAGGTCGCGCGCTTCTTGAGCGGGGGAGTCCAGGGGAGGCGTTTCGCTCTCCATCATCTCCGGAAGAAGATCCCCTGAAGACGAGCTCTCCTGAGAAGGGCTAAGATCCGAACCACAAGATAAACGCTTCGGTTATTTTCCTCAGAGGTAAGGTAGTATACCTCCACTATTAAAGTACTTTCTGATTACTTATAGCTCGTTGGAGGGCTGATCCTCGCGCGGACTTTGTGCAGCAAAAGCACCCTCCAATGCAGGACCCTCTAGTCGAGACTTCTTCTTCTGTTTGGAAGCCTCGGTTTCCGGATCTTCAGAGGGAGTCCTCGTCCTTCCCCGAAGCAAGATAAGGTAGGATTCTTCTCCTCGGTTATCCTCCTTCATGGTTGGAATTGGTAGCGATGGGTGTCGGTGTCAAAACCGGCGGATCTCGGGTAGGGGGTCCCGAACTGTGCGTCTAGGCCGGATGGTAACATGAGGCAAGGGACACGAAGTTTTACCCAGGTTCGGGCCCTCTCGATGGAGGTAAAACCCTATGTCCTGCTTGATTAATATTGATGATATGGGTAGTACAAGAGTAGATCTACCACGAGATCGAAGAGGCTAAACCCTAGAAGCTAGCCTATGGTATGATTGTTGATGTGTACGTTGTCCTACGGACTAAAACCCTTCGGTTTATATAGACACCGGATAGGGTTAGGGTTACATAGAGTCGGTTACAATGGTAGGAGATCTACATATCCGTATCACCAAGCTTGCCTCCCACGCCAAGGAAAGTCCCTCCCGGACACGGGACGAAGTCTTCAATCTTGTATCTTCATAGTCCAGGAGTCCGGCTGAAGGTATCGTCCGGCTATCCGAACACCCCCTAATCCAGGACTCCCTTAGCAGCCCGTGAACCAGGCTTCAATGACGACGAGTCCGGCGCGCAGATTGTCTTCGGCATTGCAAGGCGGGTTCCTCCTCCAAGTACTTCGTAGAAGATTTTGAACACAAAGATAGTGTCCGGCTCTGCAAAATAAGTTTCCACATATTGCCATAGAGAGAATAATATTTACACCAATCTAATCTGCTGACGTATTGCGTAGCGTGATACACCACGGCCAAGCCTTTATCCGAGTCGTTTCATTATCCCACCTCAGCGTGTTATGCAAGGCGGTTTCTTTGGCACATCTTGTTAAAGCAAAGATCGTGTCCCCTTATCCCGGGATTCTCATCAATACGGGCGTGGGCAAACCAACCGCTTCTAGGACTCCTAGATTATAGGAAAGTCCAAATGGACACGGAGAGGACGCGTGATATTCACCCTCTTCATAAAGGGGACAAGGCTTTTATTTTTCCCTCCCGTGTTCAATCGAATCCTTCCCCCACCTCAAGCTCAAACGCCCGAAGTTCAGGTCAGGTGCTCCAAACCTCCAGTCATGTCCGGATCTAGCCTTCAAGGCCGATGGATGCTTTCCTCCGTCACGGAAGAAGACATCAAGAAGTTGAGGGAGGCCAGATATCTGACCGCCGAGATTTTGCATCGGCTGCCTCCCCGAGGGCAGGCCGTCCCCACCCCCGAACCGAACGAGAACGTCGTGTTCGTTTCCCACTTCCTCCGAGGTTTAGGCCTTACCTTGGATCCTTTCGTCAGGGGTTTGATGTTTTACTACGGGCTAAAATTTCATGATCTAGCTCCGGACTCCTTTCTTCATATCAGGACATTTATTGTCGTGCGCGAGGCCTTCCTTCGGGTTACCCCTCACTTTGGCCTATTGCTCAAGACCTTTGAAGTGAGCCGAAGATGGTTGAGGGGCAACATGCAGCGTGTGGAGGTGCCTCAATATGCAAGATGACGGGAGCTCCATGGCCCAAAGGTTCCATCCTAGAGGTGTCTGAATTGTGGCAACAGGAGTGGTTCTACATCATGGCTCCTAGAAGTGCCAAGTGGGCGCCCCCCTGCTTTCCGCTCGGGCCCTCCACCACAGTTGATGTCATGGATCAGCAGAGGTCTGAGAAGGGGTCCAGTAAAGGACGTGCCTATACTGCAAGGCCGCATTCGAGGTCTCTTCAATGGAGATTTCAGTTTGGTTGCGGTAACACGGGTTATGCTGGTTCGTCAAGTCCAACCTTGCAAATGCCGGCCTCTTCGCCTGTGGGAGTTCAATCCCGAGGGACCGCGTGCCGTTCAGAATTTTCTCGGCCTGACGCATGAGGAGATGTACAAGTCATTCTTCGGACCTCAGGTGGAGTGTTCGGAAATCACCGAGGACATGGGCATGAGTAGTAACCGCACCGCCGAACAGGTAAGGCATCTTCCGGCCGAACATACTCTCTCTACTTCGTTACAAAGTTATTTCTAAGAGTTCGCTTTTTGACCAGGACTGGCTAACAAAGGCGAAGTTGATTCGGTGTTCGGCCCCCCTCCCTGAGGGTTTGGAAAATCCGGTATTGGAAAAGATGCTCCAGACCGCGCCTTGCCCGAAGCCCTTGAATGCAGATACTGTGGAGGATAATGCGGGCGGACGCGGGCCCCCAACGCTGCCAATTCTAGCCGAGGGAGCGAGCGTCTCCATGAGGGAAGGCGACCAGAAGAGGAAAAGGACTGCGCCCGGGGATTCGGAAGCCGAAGCTTCCAAACAGGAGAAGAAGTCTCCCACAGAGGGTCCTACCTTGGGGGGCGCTGTTGCCGCACAAAGTCCGCGGGGGGATCAATTCTCCCTCGAGTCGTAAGTGACCCGAAATACTTTTAATAGTACAGATATGCCATCTTTTTCTTCTGAGGAAATAACCACCGCATATATTTTCGCAGTTCGGGCCTTAGCCCCTCTCAAATGAGCTCATCTTCAGGGGATCTTCTTCCAGAGATGATGGAGAGCGAAACGCCTCCTCCGGATTCCTCCGCTCCAGAAGCGGGCGACCCTGAAGTGTCGTCGCGGAGGGCCTCTCCGAGTCCGGTGAGGCCAGAAGATAATCCCATTGACCCCCGAAGCTCCCAGTGTCCGGCACCGTTTGGTGTGCGATCGGATGTTCTGAGGGAGTTGGTGGGGCCAGCGGCCATCTCAGATGAACACCGTTTGATGATGAATACGGTGATGGAGAGAATATCGCCCGCCGAAAGCGCATTGCATGAAGCTTTTATGAGTCTACTGACAGGCTTTGAGGTACGTAAAAGAATGTATGATAATCCTGCACATGCTAGGTGTGCCCTGTGTAGATAGTAGCCCCTGAGACTCTGTTTGTCGTCGGGAACGACGACGAACAGAGGATCATATTCCCAGGAAATAACCATACTGCCTCTATGTGCTAGTAATGGAAGCTCCGGTGGCTAGCCGGACTAGCGAGCTTGCCCATTTAGAGCGGCAGTTGGATGCGGCAGACGCAGACATCGAGCTTGTTAACAAAAGGCTTGACGAGGCACAGGGTAAGTGTGAATATCTGGTAAATGCCACATAGGAAGAGTAGCATGATGCCAGTATCTTTAATATGTTGTGACTGCAGATGGAGCTGCCACTGTTGAAGCCTTGCGGGCAGAACTTGCCCGAGCCAAGGAACAAGTGAGGTTGGGTAATGCGGCTGCTGTGAAGGAGGCCAAAGAGTTGCAAGCCGAGAAGGCCGCGCATGGCGAGACCCGAGACAAGATGGCCAAGATGGCTATAGAATTAAAAGCCGCCGCCGCCCGTTGCCGGGTTCTTGAAAAAGAAAACCAAGTGAAGGCATCGGACCTTGAAAAGGCTGCTGCGATGAAAAAGGATCTCCGCTCTGCTATGAGGGCAAAGAAGGAGGAGCTGCGGGAAGTCGGGGACATTGTAGCTGGGAAATCCTTTATGTTGCGGAGGAAATTCGGAGATCCATGGTATGCCCCTCTGGATCGGCTGTGGAGTTCGGAGGATGTGTATATGGATTTGGTGGCGAGCGCTGCCGATGCGGCCAAGTACTTCCAGGGTCAGATAGACCATGGAGTGGACCAGCTGTTTTGGAGACAATTCCATTCTCCCGAGCATCCACTTTCATTGACTGATCAATTAGCCGAATGGGCCGAACTAAATAGGTTGTCCGGACTCTCTATGAGGTCTGTTGTGGATCAGCTATGGCCGGGAAGGTCAAAACCGAACAACTATTTCAGCTTGGTGCAGCAGGTCCTTGATGTGGTGCCGCGCATTAATGCGATGAGGAGGTCGGCGTGCATAGAGGGCACACGGATGGCCTTTGCCCGTGTTAAGGCATATTGGGCAGAGATGGATGCTACCAATGTTGCAACGCGGGATTCGGCTATAGGTCGAAAGGCTGCCGAGCACTACTTTGAAGAAGTTCTTGAGGGTGCTCGTTTGATAGAGACCCAGTGCTCAAAAAATATTATGTTTGAGTGATATGTAATCTCATTGTAAGCGAAATGCTTTTATAAATTTTTATAAGGCTATTTTTATACTTTTGCCTGAAAGTAATATGATGCCTCCTGGGCGGCCGTTTATGTATACATGTGTATAACCTGAAAGATTGCAGCCGTCGGCTTCAACGCTCACGCATATAATGCGGAGGTGCTCGCAAAAACACGCATTCACACTTAACCCAACGTCTTGGTCCTATTAAGGAGGTGATAGCGGAGCGAGCGAGGCAACCGGACTATAATGCTTTAGCACTTTCACTTAGCCATAGGAGTTTGACAGTGGGGCTACTAGATAGCCCCTGGTGGCTCCGCACTCTCCTGATCTCAGGGTGCGTACGTGCCTGGCCGGGAAACGGCCCTTCGTTAAGGCGGAGGAATTCTAACATTCCCACAGGTCATCGAGTGGTTGACCAGTCTCACGCTATATCATGACACACAGTTTTCGGCTTTCTCTACTGAGGTGCTCGTCCGGATGAACCAGTGCACAATCGCAGTAGCTCTCCTGGTGCTACCTTAGCCGGCAAGGCGGAACGTAAGGCACCAAAACACATGAGCCGGGCAAACCCAACATTTGACCAAAGACAATGATTCGGAGCTGATGCATATAGGGCCAAACTCGCGATGCCGAATACTCCCTAAGGTATTCGGTCTTTGTGGTATAAACCGGGCCTAAATATTGGCCTTTGTAAGAAGCCCCGTGTGTCCAGGTACGTGCATTGTTCTGGCGTGGCCACATGCCAAGGCGTCAACATCCTTCTCAACGGTGGATATGTATCAACAAGAGACAGTAAATAAGGTTTACGCAGGGTCTTAATCTAAAAAGAATCCTTGGAGCGGGTCCCTGCTGCACGTCTGCGCATGTGTCTCCGTTGTGCCGTATCCTGGACGGGTGTAGCACGATGATCATCTGTAAAAGAGAGGAAGTTAAGTGAAAAAGTTGTCGTGCAAAAGGATAGTTTTTAAAGAAACCATGTATAATTCAAGATGATAAGAAATTGCCACTTGTCGGCGCGCGTTGAGCCCCTTGTATTGACACATAGGGGTGTGACCACTTATTTCCGTATAAATAGCGGCGCCGGACTTGATTAGTTGTATCTGAGGTCTTGATGACCTATTGGATGCTTTCGTTTGTCCGGGCGCCTTTAGTGTGCGGCGGCCAAGGAAGCCTCACTCTCTTCGGCGCACAGAGATCACTTGATATTTCCGCGCACTGTAATGATGCCACGTGGACCGGGCATCTTGAGTGTGAGGGAGGCGTAGTGTGGTATTGCATTAAAGCAAGCGAAAGCTTCGCGTCCGAGTAGTGCTTGATAGCCACTTTGAAACGGAGCAATGTGGAAAGTTAAATGCTCGCGACGGAAGTTATCGAGGGAGCCGAATGTAACTTGTAGTAGGAGGGAGCCCGTACAACGAGCCCCTGGGCCTGGCGTTACTCCTTTAAAGGTAGTATTGCTATGGCGAATTTTTGTTGGGTCTAGCCCCATCCCGCGGATTGTATCCTGATATATTAGGTTTAGGCTACTGCCGCCGTCCATCAAGACCCTTGTGAAGTGATATCCGCCAATTACTGGGTCTAATACCAGGGCAGCCCATCCTGCGTGTCGGATACTTGGTGAGTAATCACGATGGTCGAAAGTGATCGGTTGAGATGACCAGTGGTAGGACTTCGTGGTGATAGGCACTTGGGTATACATTCCTGGGAGTGCCACATTGTTTTTTTCCTTGATTGCATGTAACACGTTTACTATTTTGACTTCTGGTGGAAATTGCTTTTGTTCCCCCCATGTCTTGCTTGGGGGGCTCGTCCTCGTCTTCACTTGGTCTATCCTCCCCCTTGTGTACGGTGTTGAGCTTGTCGGCCTGCTTGAAGACCCAACATTCTCTGTGGGTATGATTAGCAGGTTTACCAGGGGTACTATGAATCTGACATACTTGGTCCAGAATTTTATTGAGGCTGGACAGTTCTTCCCTGGTGCCTTTAGGGGGCGGCTTTTGGCCTGGCCGAGAGCTTTTGAATCCGGCATTTACTGCCGTGCCCTTCGTGCTGTCTTCTTTATTCCGGCGTTTGTTATTGTTGTTGCGCCGTGATTTCCCGTTTCCATCTCTAACTTCAGATGTACTGGGGTCGCTGGTGCTGCATCTGGCTAGCCAGCTGTCCTCCCCCGCGCAAAATAAGGTCATGAGGTTTGTTAATGCGGCCATCGTTCTTGGCTTATTTTGGCCGAGGTGTCTGGCGAGCCATTCGTCACGGACGCTATGCTTGAAAGCTGCTAAGGCTTCAGCGTCCGTACAGTCGACAATCTGGTTCTTTTTAGTAAGAAACCTGTTCCATAGCTTTCGGGCTGACTCTCCGGGCTGTTGAGTTATATGACTCAAATCGTCCGCATCCGGAGGTCGGACATACGTCCCTTGAAAATTTGCCCGAAAGGCGTCTTCGAGCTCTTCCCAACTTCCAATGGAGCTTTCGGGGAGGCCTTTGAGCCAGTGACGAGCTGGCCCTTTGAGCTTGAGGGGTAGGTACTTGATGGCGTGGAGATCATCTCCTCGAGCCATATGGATATGAAGGATGTAGTCCTCAATCCATACCCCAGGGTCTGTTGTTCCGTCGTATGCCTCTATGTTTACGGGCTTGAATCCCTCTGGAAATTCGTGGTCCAGCACCTCATCGGTGAAACATAGGGGGTGTGCGGCACCCCTGTAGCTGGGTGTACCGCGTTGTTCGGATGTTTGTTGTGTTGCTTTGTATGCTGGGGCACGCTTGCGTGGTCCATAGATGGATCTTGTTGCACCGTCGTTTTGGTGCGAGCCCTTGCATTGGTTGCGTGTTGTATGTTGAGCGGCGCTGTATGCCACTCTGTGTTGGTAGAGGGGCCGTCTATCCGACCAGGTGGCTGCTTTGATATTTGGTTGTGGGGGTCTGAGGCCTCCTCATCAAATTCGGGTAGTAGCTTCCGCTTTGGGTAGCTCTTGTAGGGGCGATTGTCGCCGTACCTTGCTGCTGTGTTGAGTATTTTACTCCATCTGATTTGGAGTGTCTCTTGCACGGCCTTGAGCCTTTGCTTCTGTTTTTTTAGACTCCTCGCGGTCGCAACAAGCCTTTTACGGGCAATCTGCTGCTCCGAGTACCTGTCCGGCGTTATGTCGTCCGGATCATTTTCCTTGATAGGATTTGTTTGTTCGGTTTGATTATCCGGATTGTCGTTGTCCGGCAGCGGTTCGCCCTGCTCCAGCGCTGGGTCTGTGTGATCACTATTTCTGTCGAGGCGGGATTTGGGGCGGCGCTTGCGTCGCTGTTTTGACTGCTTCTCGAGGGAACAAGCCTTCGGTGCATCCTTCCGCTCCTCGTCGTCATCTTTTGGTGCGTCCACCATGCATACGTCATATGACGAGGTGGCGTTCCAGGGACCAATAGGCGCTAGTTCTTCATCGTTTCCTTCATCGGCGTCCATACCGTCGATGTCTTCGGAGTCGAGGTCGACCATGTTGGTTAAATCGTCGACCGTGGCTAGAAAGTGGGTGGTGGGTGGGCTTTGAATTTCTTCATCGTCCGTACCCCAACCTTGCTGACCGTAGTTCGGCCAGGGCTCTCCTGATAAAGAGAGAGACTTTAGTGTCTTCAGAATATCACCGAAAGGCGAGTGCTGGAAGATGTTCGCGGCAGTAAACTCCATGATCGGCACCCAACCGGATTCGATCGGCAGGGGCGCGGAGGGTTTGGGGTCCGGAGAGGAGTCCGGCTCCTTGGAGTCACGAGTCTCGCGGAGTGCGGGGCTGGTGTTCGGCTCAATCGCTGTTGGGATCGCAGCCCTCGAGGCGGCGTCCAACCACCCATCCTCGATCGGCGCGGTTGGCTCCGAATTAAGGGTCGAAGCCGATGCGGGTGCGGCCTCCAAGGCACTGTTCGGCGGTAGAGCTAGATCATGCTCGTCGGGACAGTGCGGTGCGCTCGGCAGTGGCTCGAATCCGTCGAAGATCAAGTCCCCGCGGATGTCAGCCGTGTAGTTTAAACTTCCAAATCTGACCTGACGGCCAGGGGCGTATCTTTCGATCTGCTCCAGATGGCCAAGTGAATTGGCCCACAGTGTGAAGCCGCCGAAGACGAAGATCTGTCCGGGGAGGAAGGTCTCACCCAGGACTGCATCGTTATTGGTGATCGTAGGAGCCATCGAGCCTGACGGCGACGACACAGAGGAACTCTCAATGAAAGCACCAATGTCGGTGTCAAAACCGGCGGATCTCGGGTAGGGGGGACCGAACCTGGGTAAAACTTCGTGTCCCTTGCCTCCTGGTACCATCCGGCCTAGACGCATAGTTCGGTACCCCCTACCCGAGATCCGCCAGTTTTGACACCGACAATGGGGGCCCATGAGGGAGTCCTGGATTAGGGGGTGTCCGGATAGCCGGACTATACCTTCGGCCGGACTCCTAGACTATGAAGATACAAGATTGAAGACTTCATCCCGTGTCCGGAAGGGACTTTGCTTGGCATGGAAGGCAAGCTTGGCGATACGGATATGTAGATCTCCTACCATTGTAACCGACTCTGTGTAACCCTAGCCCTCTCCGGTGTCTATATAAACCGGAGGGTTTTAGTTCGTAGGACAAACATACAATCATACCATAGGCTAGCTTCTAGGGTTTAGCCTCCTTGATCTCATGGTAGATCCACTCTTGTACTACCCATATTATCAATATTAATCAAGCAGGACGTAGGGTTTTACCTCCATCGGGAGGGCCCGAACCTGGGTAAAAACATCGTGTCCCTCGCCTCCTATTACCATCCGCCTAGATGCACAGTTCGGGACCCCCTACCCGAGATCCGCTGGTTTTGACACCGACATTAGTGCTTTCATTGAGAGTTCCTCTATGTCGTCGCCATCAGGAAGGATGCCTCATCCCGTCTTTAAAGACGACACCGTTGCTAAGGGAGCTTTGGCTGTCGACCAAACTCTCAGGCTAGGTGGTTTCCTTATGACTGCCCGTTCGGCTGGTGCACCGACGATGACCTCTCGGGTCATCGAAATCAATCTTCACGTCAGCTCGGAATTCGCCGAGAAGCTAGATCCAATGGAGCTCTCTTCCCTATACGAGCTCTTGGATCGCTTCGCCGCCCTGGGAGTCGCTACGGATTATGACTAGATTGGGCCTAAACCCGATCTGAGAGAGATTAACTCTCCCCAGGTCACCCATCACGTTGCCGTGGTAGAGGGACAGTGCGGCGACCCTTCATCTATCTTAAGGACTAGCTATGTCCGGATTCCCGATCCCTCCAAGCCGGATACCCACGGAGGGGAAGCCATCATTCAAGACCTGAACTTAAAGTCAGGCGACGGGCTAGATTCATTGGACAGCATCCAAGAATCCAAACTTCCGAGTTCGGGAACTCCTTGGCCCCTGGGTCTCATATTGGGTGAGGTTTCAGATTTGATTCCACCCACCCACCCGTACATAAGAGATCTATCCCAAATTAGGCAAGAGCCCGAAGAAACAGTACATCATTACTGGGCCAGATTCCTCCTGGTTATGAACAGGATAAAGGACTGCCACGAGGAAGACACAATTTCATTCTTCTGCAATAATTGCACGGACAAGGGAATCCTCAACGCCATAAGTCGCCGTGATATTACACGCTTCGCTGACTTGGCGTCCATAGTACGAAAGTACTGTGCGATGGAAAGCGCCTGGAAACCCGAAATAAAATTTTGGGACAATCCGGCCCTGAATACAAACCCAATCCGAAATAAAAGGGTGCATCATCGCCAGACACCCGGGTTCAATACCAAAAAGCAAAAGCCCTCTACAGGGAACGGAACCGTACTAGAAGGATGGCTTAATGGACCCTGTAAAATTCACAGTGCAGAGGGCGCCACACCAACTCACAGCCTTAGAGCATGTTGGATCCTCCGGCAGGTGGAAAAAATTGGCGAAGATCTTCTAATCCCAGAAGCCACAGAAAGCCACCCCAGAGACACCAGTATGGTATTAACAGTCTTCGAGACTTTCACATCAAATAATATGCGAAAAAGAACACTCCACAGCCTTGCCGAAGTCTACCAAGTAGCAACAATAAACCCATGGAGTGACACGGCTATTACTTTTAACGCCAGTGATGAACCTAAATTCTGAACAGCCCGAGCACCAGCCGCATTGGTCCTCAGTCCAAAAGTGGACGGCTTTCGTCTTACCAAGGTACTCATGGATGGCGGCAGCGGATTGAACCTCATTTATGAGGAAACCCTTCAAAAAATGGAAATAGACTGGAACCGCATTGAGCGAAGCAGCACAACCTTTAGAGGAATAATCCCTAGTCGGGAAGCACGCTGTACAGGAAAAATTACACTAGATGTGGTGTTCGGCACGCCGGATAATTACAGGTCCGAAGAGGTCATGTTCCAAGTGGCCCCGTTCAGTAGCGGATATCACGCTCTGCTAGGGCGGGAAGCGTTTACAATCTTCCAAGCAATACCCCATTACGGGTACATGAAGCTCAAGATGCTCGGGCCTAGCGGAATCATCACTCTCGCTAGTGATCCAGACATAGCACTCCGCGCTGAAAACAAGACAGCTGCACTGGCCCTCGAGGCGCTATCCGAAGCCCTAGTGGCTGAGGAACTGACTACGCTGCACTCCACGGTGAATAGGGACGATGTGATACTCGACAAAAGATCCAAGTCCACCTCATTTAAACCGGCGGACGAAATAGTCAAATTCCAGGTCCATCCAACGGACCCCAATAAAACAGCTTCCATCGGGGCACAGTTAAACCCTGATGTAGACGCCGCACTGCGAGAGTTCCTACGAGAGAACTGGGACATTTTCGCCTGGCACCCTTCACACATGCCAGAAATCCCACGCAGGCTGGCCGAACACAGCTTAAATATCCTAAAAGGATTCAAGCCAGTCAAACATGCTCTTTGGCGTTTTTCCGAACCTAAGAGACAGGCCATGGGAGAGGAACTTGCCAAGCTATTGGAGGCCGGATTCATCAAAGATATAAAACACCCGGACTGGCTAGCAAGCCTGGTGATGGTACCAAAGAAGGACAAATCCTGGCGCCTGTGCGTTGATTTTAAAGACCTGAACAAGGCTTGCCCAAAGGATCCCTTCCCTCTCCCCCGCATCGATCAAATTATCGACGCTACCGCAGGACACGATTCGTTGTGTTTCCTTGATGCATACTCCGGCTACCATCAAATAAAGATGGCAGAGTCAGACCAAGCCGCAACGGCATTCATCACACCATATGACCCATTCTGCTTCAACACAATGCCCTTCGGGCTCAAAAACGCCGGCGCAACATATCAGCGCATGATTCAGACATGTCTGGCAAACCAGATCGGCAAAACAGTGGAGGCATACGTAGATGATGTGGTCGTTAAAACAAGACATGTCGAATCTCTAGTAGACGACTTGAGGCTAACATTCGATAACCTCCGAACATAGGACATCAAGCTCAACCCGGAAAAATGCGTTTTCGGCGTCCCAGCCAGAAAGCTCTTGTGCTTCATTGTATCCGGTAGAGGAATTGAAGCAAATCCAGCCAAGATCTGAGATCTGTCACAATTGGATATCCCGAAGGACCTCAAACAAATACAAAAATTAACCGGATGCGTGGCAGCTCTAAGCCGCTTTATCTCCCGCTTGGGAGAAAAGGCCCTACCCCTTTACCGCCTCCTTAGGCGCACGGAACACTTTGAGTGGACGGATGCAGCCATGGCCGGACTCGACGAAATAAGAGCCATCTTGGCAAAAAACCCAGTCCTGGCCGCGCCAAACATTGGCGAACCAATGCTATTATACATTGCAGCAACCCATCAGGTCGTAAGCGCAGTGCTCGTCGTCGAACGAGAAACGGACGGACACAAATTCCCCCTTCAAAAGTCGGTCTATTATGTGTCCACTGTCCTTACTCCGTGCAAGTCACGGTACCCGCATTATCAAAAGATTGTGTACGCGGTACTTATGGCATCCCGGAAGCTACGACACTACTTTCAAGAGTGTTCAATAATAGTAGCCTCGGAAGTGCCACTTAACGATATTATAAACAACCACGACGGGCCGGATTGCAAAATGGGCCATTGAGCTCCTCCCGTTCGACATAACTTACAAGCCACAGCGAGCTATCAAGTCGCAAGTTTTGGCCGACTTCGTCGCAGAATGGACGGAGGCCGAACTCCCTAAAGAGTACGGCACATATTCAAACTGGGTCATGCACTTCGACGGCTCCAAAATGTTGGCCGGTCTAGGGGCTGGCGTCGTTTTGACGTCCCCCACAAGAGACACAGTTCAATACGTACTCCAGATAATGTACACAGACTCCAACAATGCAGCCGAATATGAGGCCCTTTTACATGGTCTTTGGATGGCAGTATCCATGGGCATTCAACGCCTAGAGGTGTGTGGGGACTCGAACCTCGCAATATCCCAAATAAATGGAGACTTGGATGCCAAGGATCCAAAAATGACAGCTTATCGCAACGCCGTCCTAAAAATGTCAGCTCGGTTCGAAGGACTTGAATTTCACCATATAGCCCGGGAAAATAATCAAGCGGCAGATGTCCTGGCACGCATCGGCGCAAAACGCGATGTAGTCCCCCCAACATCTTCTTGGAAAGGCTGTTCAAGCCATCCGTAGTATGGGAAGGGGAACCCGGCAATAACAGCCTGGACCCAACCGCACTGCCCGACACCGAACACTCTGACATAGTTGGAGGCTCTGCCAATGAAATAACACCTTCAGCCCACCACTACAAGAAATATGTCAACTTATGACCTTCTGTCAGTGACCCTCGAAGAATTGGTCATAAATTTATGACCATTTTAGACCAATTGGTCAAAAGCTGTTCAGGGGGCTCCAAACCCTAAACCATTTTGGTCAGAAAGGTCGTAATTTCCTTACACGAAATGGTCACAAAGCAAACAGTGCTAGTCCGCTGCCTTATTTCTAGTTGTTAATGACCAATATAGATGGTCATAGCCTTGTAGATTATGGTGGGTTGTGATGACTAGGCGCCATCTCATCAGTTTTGCCTATGTGTCATGTCCATGTGGCAGTTTTTGCCCTAGGTTGTGAAGCAACCTATATTTCTATCATTCCCAAAATTCCCAAAAAAATCTCATAAATTCTTTGCGGCATATCTTCATGAAATATGTAAAAATCCTTCCTTGCCTAGTTCAAAACTAATTCAACAATATTCATTTTCCTATTCTGTTCACAGCAACATTTTATGAAGGAAGTGCTATTTATATATTCTTGATTGCCCTCGGAATTTTTGGGCACTCTTTCCTATCCAAATCATTACCGCATGACAAAATTCAGCTCCATTTGCCTAGCAAATCTTCTTCGGCAAATTTCCAAAGTTTTTGTCCACCTAGAAGCATTGTGAAGGAAGTACCTTTTTTATATCTCTAAATGACATGAAATTTATACAGTTCCTTCATATGCCCAAATTATCACCCTCCTCCAAATTGCAGCTCAGTCAAATCATCTATGTGAGCCCAGGTTCAATTTATATTTTATGGCCAAATTGGCACGTTGCAAAGCAAGTGTTATATAGACCCCTCCTATTACCCTCAAACTTTTCGGGCACTCTTCCATACCCAAATCATTGCCACATGATAATATTCATATTAAGTTTCCTAGTAAATCTTTCTCGGGAAATTTCCAAAGTTTCTACCTCGAGAGAAGCTTTGTGAAGTAAGTACTAGCTAGGCTTACCCAAATGATCTGAAAATTTACCAGCGCATGACCATACCTAAGTAACTTACCTGCACCAATTTTGAGCTCATTTCATTCATCCAATCTCTCTCACTAGTTTTCCCAAGTTTCTGTCCATAGAAGAGCATTGTGAAGGAAGTACTACTTTGGCATGTCCAAATGGTATCAATTTTCTACAATTCTTTCCTATGCCCAAATAACCATCCTCCACAAAATTTCAGCTCACTCCATTCATTATTTTGAGCCCAGCTTCAACATTCATATTTTTGTCCAGCGTGGTACTTTGCAAAGCAAGTACCACCTAGGATCCTCCTTTTGAGCTCAAAATTTGTGAAGACATTCTCCTTAGTAGATGATCATCCTCAGCCAAAACTCACGCCCATTGGCCATGTGCATTTCCCGTACCGCTAATCAAACACTTGGCTGCTAATTCATGTTTGAGCATCGATTGGTCGCCTCGTGAGAATCTTATATTGTAATTTTCTTCCTAGCACCGACCTGGGGAGTGCCCAACCCACTAGACATGCCTAGGCCGCGCAGAACACATGGCAACGTCACGGTCGCGCGGTGACCACGCGGCGGGCATGCAAGTTTACGCGCTCTAGAGTTGGGGCCCTCGGCCGCCGCCCAAACCTCGACGTATCGCCACAAAACCATGTATTTATGATTAAATAGGTCCTTATGTAACTATAAATGATTTTTGGAAAAAATAAATAGCAAACTATGAGGCAGCTGCAGTTCAAATTTGACCCGCTTCCAACTGAATCGGCGGAAATTTGTCTTTTTCACGAGAGGTGGATCAAAATTTTTTACACCCAACCATTTTGTCAATTGTGCATTAAATATGGCCTAGTATTTTATAAAAATGATTTGGTCCAATTTTGCAACAATTATTTGGTAGTTCCTTCACAAAAAAAACCTCCTTTCGGGCACTCGAAAAATGGAAAATTGTTTTTTCATCCAACGAAAATGAAAACTTCCTTAGACAACATTGTTTGCCATTTCAATATGCACTCTTGTGCACAATATGAGATCATTTGAACAAACTATGCCATGGATGTGGCCATAAGATTGATCATTTGGCTTGAAAGCCATTGATCTCCACACATGATAGCTCGTTTCTGAGAACACTTTTTTATAATAATTATTGCCGTATTACAAGTTTGTTATTTTTCCTAGGAACTTGGCCACATATGATGACACAATGCGAAGGTTTCCCAATTTTTTGATTTTTTTTGAATTTTTTATGCCTGTTTCAAAATGCGGTCAAAACGGCGGGAATGACCGTTCCTAGCTAGTGGTTGAATCTTGGAATTTTTTTGGTGTTTCTCTGATTAAATAGGTCCTTATTTAACTATAAATGATTTTTGGAAAAAATAAATAGCAAACTATGAGGCAACTTCAGTTCAAATTTGACCCGCTTCCAGCTGAATCGGCGGAAATTTGTCTTTTTCACGAGAGGTGGATCAAAATTTTTTACACCCAACCATTTTGTCAATTGTACATTAAATATGGCCTAGTATTTTATAAAAATGATTTGGTCCAATTTTGCAACAATTATTTGGTAGTTCCTTCACAAAAAAACCTCCTTTCGGGCACTCCAAACATGGAAAATGGTTTTTTCGTCCAATGAAAATGAAAACTTCCTTAGGCAACATTGTTTGCCATTCCAATATGCACTCTTGTGCACAGTATGAGATCATTTGAACAAACTATGCCATGGATGTGGCCACAAGATTGATCATTTGGCTTGAAAGCCATTGATCTCCACACATGATAGCTCGTTTCTGAGAACACTTTTTTATAATAATTGCCGTATTACAAGTTTGTTATTTTTCCTGGGAACTTGGCCACATATGATGACACAATGCAAAGGTTTCCCAATTTTTTGATTTTTTTTGAATTTTTTATGCCCGTTTCAAAATGCGGTCAAAACGGCGGGAATGACCATTCCTAGCTAGTGGTTGAATATTGGAATTTTTTTGGTGTTTCTCTGATTAAATAGATACTTATGTACCTACAAATGATTTTTGGAAAAAATAAATAGCAAACTATGAGGCAGTTGCAGTTCAAATTTGACTCGCATCCAACTGAATCGGCGGAAATTTGTCTTTTTCACAAGAGGTGGATCAAAACTTTTTGCACCCAACCATTTGGTCAATTTTGCATTAAATATGGACTAGTATTTTATAAAAATGATTTGGTCCAATTTTGCAACAATTATTTGGGAGGTCCTTCACAAAAAACCTCCTTTTGGGCACTCGAAAAATGAAAAATGGTTTTTTCGTACAAAGAAAATGAAAACTTCCTTAGGCAACATTGTTTGCCATTCCAATATGCACCCTTGTGCACAATATGAGGTTATTTGAACAAACTATGCCATGAATGTGGCCATAAGATTGATCATTTGGCTTGAAAGCCATTGATCTCCATACATGATAGCTCGTTTCTGGGAACACTTTTTTAAAATAATTGCTGTATTACAAGTTTGTTATTTTTCCTGGGAACTTGGCCACATATGATGACACAATGCGAAGGTTTCCCAATTTTTTGATTTTTATGAATTTTTGATTCCCGTTTCAAAATGCGGTTCAAACGGCGGGAATGACCGTTCCTAGCTAGTGGTTGAATCTTGGAATTTTTTTGGTGTTTCTCTGATTAAATAGATACTTATGTACCTAGAAATGATTTTTAGAAAAAATAAATAGCAAACTACAAGGCAGCTGCTGTTCAAATTTGACCCGCTTCCAACTGAATCGACGGAAATTTGTCTTTTTTACGAGAGGTGGATCAAAACTTTTTACACCCAACCATTTGGTCAATTGTGCATTAAATACGTCCTAATATTTTATAAAAATGATTTGGTCCAATTTTTCAACACATATTTGGTACGTTCTTAAAAAAACTCAGTTTGGGCTGTTTAAAAATGTGAAATGAAATTTTCATGCAAAGATAATGAAAACTTTCTTAAGCAACATTGTTTGCCATTCAGAGATGCAAACTTGTGCAAAATATACTGTCATTTGAAAAAGGGAAACGTTTAACAATGACGCGTCGGTCCAACGATTTGCCGGTCACACGCGCATCGTGCGATCCAATCTCATCGTGCATCTGAGACTACGTCTCCCTTGTGTCTCTCGTCTTCCTGACTTCAGATTGAGAATCCGATCGCACCAGCCACCGCACAACCCGGCCCCTCCCTCCCCTGACTCCACGCCGGCAAGCCGCCGCCCGAGAGTTGCAGGGGCACTTCGCAGGTCACCGTCCTAGGAAACATGGGCAGACGCGCGGGGGAGAGTTATGCGCGAGCAGTTGTGAAGAAGGTGGATGCATCTCTTTTTTCATGTGTGCGTGCGAGATGCGGGCTGAGAGATAACCGAAAGAACACAGATCCAACGTCTATGGATGGATGAGTCCAGCGGACGCAGGGAGACCGGCGGAGCGACTCGGCCGGTCGACCGATGCAGATCAACGCCCTTTGAAAAAACTATGCCATTCCAAGATACAACCTTGTGCAAAAAATACAAGAGAAACAAAAAGAAAAAATACAATTACATAAGCTTTGTTCTCATTGGTTGAAACGTTTGAGCCATGGATTGATGACGTGGCACACATCC
Organism: Triticum urartu; assembly: GCF_056163025.1. NCBI lineage: Eukaryota > Viridiplantae > Streptophyta > Magnoliopsida > Poales > Poaceae > Triticum > Triticum urartu. Next base: position 60,106,911 of record NC_141874.1, on the reverse strand, counting down.
ATCCATCCATATATCCCATTTATATACAGAAAAAGGAGAAAAAAAAGAAAAAGAAAACCCCACCCGCAGCACAACTACCCCCAAACCCTAACTCCCATCGATCCCTCTCACACTCTCCCCCCGATTCATTTCCACGCCGCCGCCGCACGTCCCCCTCCCCCTCCCCGCCTCCCATCCCCCTCGCTGCCGCCTCTCCAACCTCGCCGTCGCCTCCTCCTCCCCCCATGGCGCCGCCCAGTCCCTCGTGCTCGGGCCGGACGAGGTCGCGCGTGCGCTCACCGGCACGCCCTCTTCACCGTTTGCAACCCAGTCGGCATCGCAACCCAGTCGGCATGGTTTCGGGCTGGCATCGCCGGCGGCCACTCCTCTCTTCTTCGACGGGATCTGTCGCCCTCACCTCACCTACGTTTCTTAGCCCGCCTCATCGACATGGCACAACCACGCAACAGCAGAGGGTTTCTGGTCCATCCCTCTTATTTGCCATGACCCTCTCCCTCCTCCTCACCTCGTCTCTTCTACCTTGCAGATCCACCACGCCATGGGCCAGATCGAGCCCCGATGCCATGGTCTTCCTCTGCCTGCTCAAGTGCTACTCAAGGTCAAGTAGCCGACGCCATCAAGGTCAGCACCCCCTCTCTTCCTGCGGTTTCCCATTCTTCCTTCCATTCCCTTGTCTGACTTGTGTGATTCTCTCATGGTGGATGGGCTAGTCTCCTATGATGCATGGATGGATGGTTTGGTTGCAGGAACAGTAGGTCTTCGCTTCTCTTCATCAACCAGAGGTACCGTCTTCTCTCATGGATGGATGAGCGTCGATCAATTTAGTCCATCTATTTACGAAGATAGTATGCTGCTGATGATGTTGTTGATGCCATGCTTTTTGTCTTTTACATGCTCTGAAATTAAGTGGTAGCATCAGATGCAAATTTCCCATCATCCTTTAGCTGCACTAGTCCTGTGTATTTGGCAGGCAGATGCATATCTTCCTTTTTTTGATAATTCACTCATCTGTAGCAGTCACATATCCGTCCTCGTAACATCTGTTTGATCAATGCTGTTTTGTTCTCATATAGAATGTCCATTTTTTGCTGTCTATCATGCCTCGATGAAAAGTTGTAGCCTCCTATGTACCGTTTTCATGACATTAATAATGACCTGAGCATTTTTCCATATGGTGTAATATGCAGACAACAACAGAGCTAGTGATGCTATGTTAAAATTAATGTGTATTTGTCAATTCTAGCTTATATTCGTGTCTTGTGATCCTGTTCTATATAATGTGTATACTACAAGCCCTTGTTTTCCTGTCTAAATGCGTGCATAGAAGTTGAGTTACCTTCTAAAAAATTGTTCATGCATTTCTCAGTTTCTCAAATACAAAATAGCTTGCTGGGTGTCCTAGATACAGAAATATACCAAGTGCAAGTGGGTGCTTGTGTTGTGCATAGTAGGATCTGGTTATGTGAGCTATACAATGGCCTATTTCTTCCTAATGATATGAACACTATCTCATGATTGACCATGTCCCTGCTTTGTTTCTTCTTTTTTTGCTTCCTGTATGTATGTATGTATGTATGTATGTATGTATGTGTGTATGTGACGACGAAGGTGGTTTCTTCAGAATTGATCGAGTCTGACAAAGTTGTTGTGAACATTTCTTGAAACAGGGTGAGACCGGTGATGTCCATGCGGTGATGTGCCTGGGGCGGCGCCACTGTGCCCGGCGCTTGCCCTGGTCGCCGCGGTGGTGCTTCGGCGGCTTCCAGACCCTCTCCTGGATGTGGTGATGGTCACACCACAGCCGTGGTGTGGCTAAGCCTCTACTACGACTACAACCTCCCTCTGGTGAGCTCCTCCCCGTTCCTACTTCTCTGATGTAGCTCCTGCATGGCCTTGTCCATGATTTGGGTTGGATGTGGGGCTCTACTAGTTGCTGCTAGATGCTGTAACCAAGCATCAACTCCTACTGGAGCTCTCTGGTGATAAATTCATGCGGTTCTAGGGTCTGTCAGTAGCTGCCCATGTGTACTTGCTTTATATGTGCCCCTGTGATGCTCTGGTGATATGGGGTGGCTAAGATCAAGATCATGGTGGTGTTGATGCTTATCATTACTGCTAATTTACCTCAAGTTTACCTGAACATGGTTGAAGTGAGCGCTGCTAATTTTGATGTCTAAAATCAATTTTTGCCCCAAGTCCTTAAGTAATTATTTTCATTACATCACAGTTAGCTGAGAATATTGACTAGAATATTTTATGTATGCCCTGATGCATGTACACATACGATTAAGCAAATACTGAGCTGTAGTGGAACAGCCTGGAGTTAGAGAACTTCAAGGACAATATCAACAAGGTGACCGGCATTATGGTGGCTGTGTACGGCGATGACCACAAGTTCTTCGGTGAGCTGGCAGTGTCCATATTGTGTGATATATGATGCTGCTCCGTTGTGCATCTCTCTTTTCTTGTGTGTTGCATCATTGTTGCTTGATAGAGTAAATGATTTCAGTTCTGGTTGTGTCAAATCTTTACTATGTACCATGCTTAGTGTTTACTAAATTGAGGCATTGGGCATTGGAATTTAGGCATTTATGTATAATTTTAGTTTTGGATGTGTCCAATGCAAACATTGCTGTCAACTGTCAAGTTGATTCTAAAATGTCTCATTAACTTCATTATTCTGTTATTTATTGTTAAATATGCTGTTAGATTTACTTCTATTTTGTTCCTAAACATTTTGTTCTGTAACGTGTAGATGCTGGGCTTTCATGTTTCTTCTTGAGCATTAGGACAAAGAAGTCGGAGGAAGCATAGTTCTAACATTGCTATCAACTGTCAAGTTTTGCATTAATGAAGCCCTTTATACTGCTCCTATTTGTATGTGTGTATGATGTAGCAGAACTTGGCTCATGTGATTGTACACTTATAGAGCTTGTTATATGATTGTAAACTTACTTGATGCTGATCACATTGTATGTGTGTTATATGATGTAGCACTTTGATGGTTGATAATATTTGAAGTATTTCATGTGTTTTCTGTGTGCCAATTTGAATACCAGGTATTTATTTGCGTGAAATAAAAAAATGAAGAATATTGCCCTGATGGCTAGGACCCAGCACTAGAACCTGACAATGGGGACCCACCTGACTAGTGAACTCAATTTAGAAAAAAAAGAAAAAAAATGAAATTGTTGAGACAAAAAGGCCATGGCCCAAAAATAAAAAGGCTGCAATGTTGGGCTTGGTCCATTTAGCTGACAAAAAATTCATAGGAAAAAAATATATAAATGGGCTGAATTAATGGGCTCGGCCCATGTAAAACACCGAATTGGACCGGGCTGATTCTTGTGCCACATCAGATTGCCACGTCGGATGCCTACGTGGCCTGGGGAGGCTACTAGTGACCAAAACAAAACAGTAGGAATATTTTGGTCATAAACGTCTACGACCTTCTCACAGAGAAGGTCGCTATAGTCAGTTTACGACGGCCAGCTTTTGACCTTATGTTTTTGGTCATAAAAGGTCATAAATGGAAATTTGTGACCATTCAGTGACCAATAGTGGTGGTCATAAGTTGACATATTTCTTGTAGTGCATGTAATAATGGCTGTCATCGCCCCGTGGACAGAACCATTCCTCGCCTACCTTACTAGGCAGGAACTCCCCGAGGACCAAAATGAGGCACGCTGCATAGTGCGGCGATCTAAAGCCTATAAAGTCCATGAGGGAGAGCTTTATAAGAAAAGCACTACCGGAGTCCTTCAAAGGTGCATCTCCGAAGAGGAAGGGCGGAACCTCCTGGCTGAAATTCAAGCTGGACTCGGCGGTCATCACGCTGCAGCTCAGTCCCTTGTAAGCAAGGCCTTCCGTACATGCTTTTATTGGCCGACGGCCCGGGCAGACGCCCAGGACTTAGTCCAATGATGCGTCGGTTGCCAGCTTTTTGCAAACCAAAGCCATATGCCACCCACCGCCCTCCAAACTATCCCCATCACTTGGCCCTTCGCGGTCTGAGGGCTTGACATGGTTGGACCCCTTAAAGGTGGAACCCACAAGAAAAAATACTTACTGGTCATGGTGGATAAGTTCACCAAATGGATAGAAGCCAAGCTTGTTAACACGGCCGAATCCGGACCGGTGATAGACTTTATATCCGGGGTTGTACACCGTTACGGCGTCCCCCACAGCATCATCACTGATAACGGCACGAACTTTACGGCCGACGAGGTAAAACTCTGGTGCAAAAACATGGGCATCAAGCTCGATTATGCTTCCGTCTATCACCCACAAACTAAAGGCCAAGTCGAATGTGCAAATGGTCTTATCATGAGCGGCCTCAAACCCAGATTAGTGTGGTCCCTTAAGGAATCTAATACGCACTGGGTAGAGGAGCTCGACTCCGTACTCTGGGGGCTGCGGACCACGCCGAATCGCACCACCGGATACACACCATTCTTCATGGTGTACGGCGCAGAGGCAGTTTTGCCGTGCGACATAATTCATGACTCACCTCGAGTGCGCATGTACGAAGAAAGAGAAGCCGAGCTCAATCCGCAGGACAGTTTGGACGCCTTGGAGGAAGAGCTTGACGTGGCAAAAGCCCGTTCCGCATTCTATCAACAGCAGGCTCGAAGATACCAAAGCAGAGAAGTACGGGCCAAAAATTACAACGTTGGCGAATTAGTTCTACACTTGCCGGACAAGAAAAAGGACAAACTTAAGCCCAAGTGGGATGGTCCCTTCATAATTGACCAAGTCCTGACTGGCAGAGCGTACCGTCTGCGAGATGCATCGGATAACCGACTCGAGCCGAACCCATGGAACGCAGCCCGTCTCCGAAGATTCTATGCCTAGCACCGGACTTTGTGTTCGTCTCCTTCCTTTGTCCATTTTTTATATACTTTATGTGTTACATTTCTCTCCTTCTCCTCTCTCTCTCTCTCTTATAGCCTTTAAAGGCTCATAAAGCGACGCGTTATCCGCGCTCATTAAACCTGGGGGCTTCTTTAAACAGAAGCTTATTTATACGGGCTTCATGCCCAACACATGTGTCACACTTCCGCATGTACCTTTTATTCACCATTATATGCATTGATATGACTTAAGTTTTGGCCAAGCTGGGTTGCCTGGCTCCTGTGCTTACCCCTATGTTCCTGATTGTTCGGCTAGGTGGTAAAGGGAGCACCTCTGCGATTGTTACTGCCGGGTCAGCCGGATGTGTACCTCAGACTGGGTGAAGCCGAAAGCTAGCGTTCTTAAGGGAATATTCGGTCGGTGAACTAAAGATGATCTTTTTTCACTTATTTATCTATACGCCCTCAGATGTTTTTCCTGTGTCTCTTTTCGCAGAATGGACATGCACTTTAGGGCATGCCTCCCAGGGGAAGGAACCCCTAACGGAACTATTCTCCCTGGAAGATGTTTCTTACTAACCATGTAATATAACATAACTAGTTGGGCACTTGTCTGTTCAAGCACTAATGACCCCTATGCCTGGTCTCCATGCATACCCCGGTTCTTATATAACCACAAGGGTATTCGGACACACTCCGGACCATCAGGTCCCGAGGTTGAAGCGAAAAGTTCGGCCATGACAAACGATCTACAATCCGGCTAGAAGGCATTACACATGTCAATTAAAATTACATAGTCAATCTGACTGATTGTATTCTTCTTCAATACCATCTAACAGGCTGTCTAGCTTACAGTCCTATTGGGAATACTTTGTGGCCAATTCTACTTGGCCGTATACTAAGCTCACAGGGATCTCCTTCCCATCGGGCCCCACGGGTCCGACCTCGGCCATGCGGTTTGGGTTAGCCTTCGTGTACCGCGTCTTCACCATGGCCCAGGCCTCTCTGGCGCCTTGACGGCAGGCCGACATCTTCCACAATCGGAAGCGCCGCCACACTCCCTTCACCTTCTCTACAAGCTCTCCAAGGCCTTCGGGCATGGAGACGGATGGCCACAAGGCCTGGGCGACACCTTGCATCACCTGCCGAACTCGCTCGTGCAGTTGTGAGATCTCGGGAAGAAGGTCACCGGTAGAACCGGGCATTTCCTCTGCAGGACAACCTGTTAGCATACCTACAGACATTACTCTGTTAGTCGACTTCCTCGCCGAACTCTTTTTTCAAAGTTCGTTTAAGCACTTACTAAATATGCCGCGTCGAAGTCGCTGATTCTCCTTAACGGAGTCCAACAGCTGGGCACGAACATCCTTCAGTTCAACGCCCAGCTTGGTGTTGGCATCTTGGAGATCGTTCTTCTCCCGCCTCACCTTTGTCAGCACACTCTCACCAGCCTTCAGCTCGCGTAGGAGTTGTTGCTTTTCCGGATTTAATCCGGCGCCATCTGCAATTTCATTTGTCAGATTTGCACCCACGCCGCACTTCGCAAAATACTTATCTTTCAAAGCGAATATTACCAGAGGGGGTCTCCTTGGGCTCCCCTGTCGCGGCTAGTGCGGCCTCAAGTTGGGCTTTGCACTCTTCCAGCTCCTGGGACAATAGGGTCTTCTTTTCTGTAAGAACCTGCATAACAAATGATCCTTAAATCAGTTATTCTAACTGTTTCAAGTCTCGGGGGCTACTGGTATATATAATTACCAAAATTTTCTTACCCGTATGTCTTTTACATACTGCTCCGTGGCTCTGGCTATACCATTTTGAGTGGCACAGAGGTACGCATCTCCTGAATTGAAGGCATCCAATGCCTTTTGGGAGAAACAAGCGTCGCAAAGAACTGTCTGGCGACGCCTGTGGTTCATGGCACTCTCCACCTCGGAATTGGTGGCAGACAACCTGTCCGCATCCTTTGTCGGAGGAGCGTCCGGTGCGTGCCTTGTGTTCGCCTCCGCTTCCGGACCATGCTTTGGAGCCTGGCTGGTGGAGGCGCGATTGGCAACCCCTCCGGATATAGTCCGGCGAGGTCTCTTCGTCCTGAAGAGAGCATGAGCGTTAATATGCCTTGAAGGAATAGCACCTGGGAATAAGATGGCGCGCTATACCTTTGCGCCGGCGTCTCAGTCCAGACCGCACTTCTTTTCAGCCCGCGGGGCCTTGCCGCCCCTCGTTGGCTAGTCGCCGCAGGCTCGGCCTCCCGTCTCAAGGACCTCCCCGGCAAAACACGGTTGTCATACGGCAATCGAAAACACGCGAGGATAGATCCCTTTTCAAAGTGCTGGGACTTCGGTCTCAGTTACCTGTGGGGCTGGGAGTAGCCCTGGGTAATCGGCCGTAATGGCCACCAAGGCGTTGTCCCTGCTCAATTGATGAAACACCCCATCAATTAGCTCCACAGATAAGTCCGGATCCTCTTGAGAGGCCGGGTCGAGGGACCGTCCCGGATCCTTGGGTTGTGGAGGAGGGTTGTTTATTTCTTTAACAGCCTGGCGCAGTTCCTGCATTGAAGTCGTTGGACTAAATATTTAACGATGGGAATATAAAACGTATGGGCAAGTAAAAGTGTCCGCTTACCCAACTTGGGGGATTGTACATAGAAAATCCACCCTGTGGATTGACGCGAAGAAATTCCTCCTCTTCTCCCTTGTACAAAGCGGACAAGATCTTTATTAGAGCGGTAGCCGAATCCGGCCCCTTACGGCCATGGCGGGTGGCGTCGTCCTCCCCGTTGAAGTCCCACATGGGGTAGCCCCTATACTGGAGCGGCTGCACCCCTCGCATGATGCATACGGCCATGACCCCGATCATGGTCAGTCCGGAATGAGCTAACAATCTTATCCGGCCCATCAGGTAAAGAACGTCCTTGTCGCTTTCCCTTTGAGGGCTCCGTGGACGCCAGCTTAGGCGTTTCTTCAGGGGAGCACTGTCAAACTCAGGGAGGCCGATCCGGACAGGATCCGGCAGCGGGATGTCCTCTATATAAAACCATTCCGAAGACCAGTCCTCGGACGCCTTCTTTGGGGTTCCGGATAGATATCTCGTCCCGGCGATGCGCCACACTTCGGCTCCGCCCACTTGATATATTGACCCCTTCTGAGAATGGGGCACAAGGCAGAATAGCCTTTTCCACAGCGCGAAATGAGCCTCGCAGCCCAAAAACAGCTCGCAAAGGGCTACGAAGCCCGCGATATGCAATATGGAGGCAGGCGTGAGGTTGTGCAGCTGGAGGCCATAGAACTCCAGGAGCCCCCGGAGAAACGGATGAATTGGAAATTCGAGCCCTCTTACTAAGTAAGGGACAAGGAATACCCGCTCTCCTTTGGAGGGATTGGGGGCACTCTCCGCTTGCTCTCCGGCATTATAGGTGGCAAGTCCGGCTCGGACAGGGACCATATAGGCCGGGGGGGGAAATCCCTTGGTCTGGAGCGTCACTAGCTCGCTGTGCGGGATGGAGCATCTCTCCCACTCCAGGCTGAGGGCTGGAAGGGCGAGAGGAGGAGCTGCGGCAGCCGGCCATGATAGAATGGACCTTTGCCGGATATGCTCTGATGAATACTCGCGGAGGGGAGAAGGTGTGCTTTGGATCTAAATCCTCGTCCCCTTAAATAGGCGGCTCATTCACGCGGCTAGGGGTGTAAATATAAAAACACCCTGACTTTTCGTATTCGTTTGACACGTGGAAGACAACCATCATTGGGCATAGAAGCCAAGGAGCGCTACATTTACAAGAAACCGGACATTATTCGATAGGTACACGGAAATTGGAGGAGAACCCGCCTTGCAATGCCGAAGAAAATCTGCGCGCCGGACTCGTCGTCATTGTAGCCTGGTTCGGGGGCTACTGAGGGAGTCCTGGATTAGGGGGTGTCCAGATAGCCGGACTATACCTTCGGCCGGACTCCTGGACTATGAAGATACAAGATTGAAGACTTCGTCCCGTGTCCGGAAGGGACTTTCCTTGGCGTGGAAGGCAAGCTTGGCGATACGGATATGTAGATCTCCTACCATTGTAATCGACTCTGTGTAACCCTAGCCCTCTCCGGTGTCTATATAAACCGGAGGGTTTTAGTCCGTAGGACGAACATACAATCATACCATAGGCTAGCTTCTAGGGTTTAGCCTCCTTGATCTCGTGGTAGATCCACTCCTGTACTACTCGTATTATCAATATTATTCAAGCAGGATGTATGGTTTTACCTCCATCGAGAGGGCCCGAACCTGGGTAAAAACATCATGTCCCTCATCTCCTGTTACCATCCGCCTAGACGCACAGTTCGGGACCCCCTACCCAAGATCCACTGGTTTTGACACCGACAGCCCGCTTTCGACCTCATTACCCCCCCCCCCCTTTATCTTCCTTTGAGGGTTCCGAGAAGGGTGCTAGCTCAAGCATCTTTTCCAGTACCAATTCTCCAAACCCTTGGGAAGGGGGGCCGAAGACCGAATCATCTTCACCTTAGTTAGCCAGTCCTGGTCAAAAAGCGACTTCTTAGAATGACGTCGTGGTAAATAAAAGATGGTGTGTTCGGCTAAAGGATTACGTACTTCGTCGGCGGTACGGTTGCCGCTCAGGCTCACGTCCACGGTAGTATCCGGACACTCTATTTGGGGTCCGAAGAATAATTTGTACATCTCCTCCTGCGTCAGGCTGAGGAAATTCTGAATAGTACGCGGCCCTTCTGGGTTGAACTCCCACATGCAGAGGGGTCGGCATTTGCAAGGCTGGACTCGACGAACCAGCATGACTTGCGCCACCATAATCAAACTGAAATCTCCTTCGAAGAGATTTTGGATGCGGCTTTGCAGTACAGGCACGTCCTTGGCAGGACCCCAGCTCAGCCCTCTGCAAATCCATGACATCAGTTGTGGTGGAGGGCCTGAGCGGAAAGCAGGGGCAGCCACCCACTTGGCACTTCTGGGAGCTGTGATGTAAAACCACTCATGTTGCCATAATTCGGACACCTCTGGAAAGGAACCTTTGGGCCACAGAGCTCCTGCTATCTTGCTTATTAATGCGCCTCCGCACGCTGCATACTGCCCCTCAAGCATCTTCGGCTTCACGTCAAAGGTCTTGAGCCACAGGCCGAAGTGAGGGGTAATGCGGAGGAAGGCCTCACACACGACAATGAATGTCGAGATGTGGAGAAAGGAGTCCGGGGCTAGATCGTGGAAATCTAGCCCATAATCAAACATCAACCCCCTAACAAAGGGATCCAGAGTGAGGCCTAGTCCTTGGAGGAAGTGGGAGATGAACACGACGTCTTCGTTGGGTTTAGGAGTAGGGACGACCTGCCCTCGGGCAGGCAGCCGATGCGAAACCTCGGTGGTCAGGTATCTGGCCTCCCTCAACTTCTTGATGTCTTCTTCCGTAACGGAGGAGGGCATCCATCGGCCTTGAAGGCTAGATCCGGACATGATTGAAGGTCTGGAGCACCTGACCTGGGCTTTGGGTGTTAGAACTCGAGGCGGGGGAAGGATTCAATTGAGCACGGGAGGGAAAAAGGTAAAAGCCTTGTCCCTTTATAAAGAGGGTGAATATCAAGCGTCCTCTCCGTAGCCGTTTGGGACTTGCCTATAATCTAGGAGTCCTAGACACGGTTGGGTTACCCACGCCTGTATTGATGAGAATCCCGTAATAAGGGGACACGATCTCTGCTTCGACGAGACGTGTCAAAAAACTGCCTCGCGTTATGTGCGGGGCTAGTTAAAGGAAACGGTTCGAATAATCACCGGGCCACGGCTTAATGTCATGTTGCCAAAACAAGTCAGCAAATTAGATTTGTGAAAATATTATTCTCTCTACGGTTGTATGTGGAACTTATTTTTGCAGGGTCGGACACTATCCTTATATTCAAATTCTTCCATGGTATATTCGGAGGTGGAACCCGCCTTGCAATGACGAAGACAATACTGCGTGTCGGACTCATCGTCATTGAAGCCTGGTTCAGGGGCTACTGTGGGAGTCCTGGATTAGGGGGTCTCCGGACAGCTGGACTATCTCCATTGGCCGGACTGTTAGACTATGAAGATACAAGATTGAAGACTTCGTCTCATGTCCGGATGGGACTCTACTTGGCGTGGAAGGCAAGCTAGGCAATACGGATATGTGTATCTCCTCCTTTGTAACCGACCTTGTGTAACCCTAACCCTCTCCGGTGTCTATATAAACCGAAGGGTTTTAGTCCGTAGGACACAACAACTACAACATACAATCATACCATAGGCTAGCTTCTAGGGTTTAGGCTCTCTGATCTCGTGGTAGATCTACTCTTGTACTACCCATATCATCAATATTAATCAAGCAAGATGTAGGGTTTTACCTCCATCAAGAGGGCCTGAACCTGGGTAAAACAGTGTGTCCCCTGCCTCCTGTTACCATCTGCCTTAGACACACAGTTCGGGACCCCCTACCCGAGATCCGCTGGTTTTGACACCGACAGGCGGCTTTAACAGCCGATCACTAGGCGGCCTCACCAGCCAGAATAAACGACAGGTCGCCAAGACCGCGGACACGGTTAGACGAGTCTGGCGCATCACTAGATATACCTGAGATTGGTTTAATGGTTAAACCCTCATAGACCGTACCAGGGTCTTCTCGCGTGTAATCAGGGATAGTTCGGCTCAACTTCACTTAATCAGGGATAGTTCGGCTCAACCCACATAAACCAATTTTCTGGCACAACAAGTTTCACCTAAGTTCTTCTCTTTTACAGATCACAATCGTGCTACACCCGTCCAGGACACGGCAAAACGGAGACACAGGCGCAGACGTGCAGCAGGGACCCGCTCAAAGGTTTCTTTTCAGATTAAGTTCCTGTGTAAACCTTTTTTACTGTCTCTTGTTGTTCACAATCCTCCGGATACTTCATACAACCGAGAAGGATACTGATGTTATGGGCATCTGACCACGTCAGAATATTACACGTACCTGGACACTTGGGGTTTTACTGTTAAGGGCATTTTCAGCCCGGCATATATTATAAAGACCGAATACCTTAGGGAGTGTTCGGCGTCGCGAGTTTGGCCTTATATGCATCAGCTCCGAATCATGTCTTTGGTCAAATGTTGGGTTTGCCCGGTTCCCGTGTTTTGCTACCTTACATTCCGCTCTATCGGCTAAGGCGGCACCTGGAGGACTATTGCGATTGTGCCCTGGGTCATCCAGATGAGCACCTTAGTAGAGAAAGCCGAAAACTGATTGTCATGATAAAGCACGAGACTGGTCAACCACTTGATGACTTAGCGGAATCTTCGAGATTCCTCCGCATTAACGAAGGGCCATTTCTCGGTCATGTACGTAGGCGCCCCGTAATCGGACAAGCGCGGAAGTACCAGGGGCTCCTATGGCTAAGTGAAAGTGTTAAAGCAGTATAGTCTGGTTGCCTCGTTCTCTGCGCTACCACCTCCTTCATGGACCAAGACGTTGGATCAAGTGTGAATACACATTTTTTGCAAACACCCCCGCATTATATGCGTGGGGGCCGAAGCCGATGACTACAAACTTTCAGGTTATATACATATATACATAAACGGCCGCACAGGAGGCATCATAATACTTTATGGCAAAAGTATAAACATAGCCTTCATAATTCAATAAAACATTGTTTTTACAATCGGAATACATGTCACTAGAACATAATATTCTTCGAGCACTGAGCCTCTATCGAACGAGCGCCTTCAAGGACTTCTTCAAAGTAGTGCTCAGCAGCTACGCGGCCCACGGCCGAACCCTGTGTTGCAATAGTGATGGTGTCGGTGTCAAAACCGGCGGATCCCGGGTAGGGGGTCCCGAACTGTGTGTCTAGGCGGATGGTAACAGGAGACAAGGGACACAATGTTTTTGCCCAGGTTCGGGCCCTCTCGATGGAGGTAAAACCCTACTCCTGCTTGATTAATATTGATGATATGGGTAGTACTAGAGTAGATCTACCACGAGATCAGAGAGCCTAAACCCTAGAAGCTAGCCTATGGTATGATTGTTGTTATTGTGTCCTACGGACTAAACTCTCCGGTTTATATAGACACCGGAGGGGGCTAGGGTTACACAGAGTCGGTTACAAGGAAGGAGATCTACATATCCGTATTGCCAAGCTTGCCTTCCACGCCAAGGAGAGTCGCATCCGGACACGGGAAGAAGTCTTCAATCTTGTATCTTCATAGTCCAACAGTCCGGCCAAAGGTTATAGTCCGGCTGTCCGGATACCCCCTAATCCAGGACTCCCTCAGTAGCCCCTGAACCAGGCTTCAATGACGATGAGTCCGGCGCGCAGATTGTCTTCGGCATTGCAAGGCGGGTTCCTCCTCCGAATACTTCATATAAGATGTTTGAACACGAGGATCGTGTCCGGCTCTGCAAAACAAGTCCCACATACCATCATAGAGAGAGTAATATTTTCACAAATCTAATTTGCTGACGTATTCTGCAGCGTGACATCACACCACAGCCAAGCCTGAATCATTTTTTACTGTCCCACCTCAGCGCGTTTTGCGAGGCGGTTTCCTTGGCACGTCTTGTCGAAGCAGAGATCGTGTCCCCTTATTACGGGATTCTCATCAATACGAATGTGGGTAACCCAATCGTTCCCGTTGGTATATCTCCTCAATCGAAGGCAAGTCCCAAACGGCCACGAGGAGGACGCTTGATATTCACCCTCTTTATAAAGGGGACAAGGCTTTTTCCTCTCGATCTTAACCGAATCCGCCTCCTGCCTTGAGTTCCAACACCCAAAGCTCCGGTTTAGGCACTTCGGACCTTCAACTATGTCCAGATCCAACCTTCAAGGTCGGTGGATGCCTTCCTCCGTCACGGAGGAGGACATCAAGAAGTTGAGAGAGGCCAGATATCTGACCGCTGAAATTTCGCATCGGCTGCCTGCCCGAGGGCAAGTCGTCCCTACTCCCGAACCCAACGAGAGCGTCATGTTCGTCTCCCACTTCCTCCGAGGACTAGGCCTCGCTTTGGATCCCTTTGTTAGGGGTCTTATGTTCTATTATGGGCTAGATTTTCACGATCTGGCCCCGGATTCCCTTCTTCACACCTCGACATTTATCGTCGTATGTGAGGCCTTCCTCCGCATTACCCCTCACTTTGGCCTGTTGCTCAAGACCTTTGATGTGAAGCCGAAGATGATCGAGGGGCAGCACGCAGCGTGCGTAGGCGCCTTAATAAGAAAAATCGCTGACGTTCCATGGCCTGAGGGTTGCTTCCCAGAGGTGTCCGGATTGTGGCAGCGGGAGTGGTTCTACATCACAGCTCCCCGAAGTGCCAAGTGGGTAGCTGCCCCCATCTTTCACTCAGGCCCCCCACCACAACTGATGTCATGGATCAGCAAGGGGCTGAGCTGGGGTCCAGCCAAGGACGTGCCAATACTGCAAAGCCGTATCCGAGATCTCTTTGAGAGAGATTTCAGTCTGGTTATGGTAGTGCAAGTTATCCTAGTTCGTCAAGTCCAACCTTGCAAACGCCGGCCCCTTCGCATGTGGGAATTCAACCCGGAAGGACCGCGAGCTATTCAACGTTTCCTCGGCATGACGCACGAAGAGATGTACAAGTTGTTCTTCGGCCCACAAATAATGTGTCCGGACATCACTGAGGATGCAGGTCTGAGCTGCAATCGCCCGGATACCCAAGTAAGTAGCCCTGTGCCCGGACACGCTATTTGTTCCTTTATCGCCACATCACCTTTAAAAGAGTTGTTCTTGAACCAGGAGTGGATAGCGAAGGCGAAGTTAATTAGGTGTCCAGCCCCCCTTCCTGAGACCTCACCAGATCCCGTGTTAGCAAGGATGCCAGAGGTCGCGCCGTTAGAAGAAAATGAAGGGGGGAATAAGGAAGCTACTGCCTCCGCAGAGGAGGTGGTCTGGAAGGGAGGAATCGAAAAATCCTCTCCTCAGGGGAAGAAGAGGACCGCCTCTGAAGACCCGGAGACAATGATCTCAAAGCGGGGGAAGAAGGCTTCGTTAGAAGGTCCTGTGCCGGGGGATACCCCGGCCGTACTATGCCCTCAAGGGGATCAGCCCTCCACCGAGCCGTAAGTAAAAGGGTGTTTAATAATGAGAGAAATCCTTGCATCACTTCCGAGGAAAATAACTGAAAATTTACCTTGTAGTTCGGATCTTAGCCCTTCTCAGCAGAGCTCGTCTTCGGGGGATCTTCTTCCAGAGATGATGGAGAGCGGAACGCTCCCCCTGCCATACCACCTCATGAGGCGGGCGACCCCGAGGTGTCATCGTGGAGGGTTTCTCCTGATCCGGCAAGGCCAGAAGGTAGTCACATGGCCACCCGAAACCCCCTGTGTCCGGCTTCTGGAAGAAGCAATCGAACGAGTCTGGCACCGCCTGGTGCATGATCAGAGGTACTGAAGGATCTGCTAGGGAGGGCGTCTATCTCAGAAGAGCACCGTGCATTGATGGGTACGGTAATTGAAAGGATTTCGTCCGCGGAGAGCGGGTTGCATGAAGCTTTCATGAGTTTATTGACAGGCTTTGAGGTACGTGAAATGATGTACCTTTTGACAGTACCGCATACTTTAAGATGCACCCTGTATAGATAGTATCCCCTGAGACTCTAGGTGCTGTCGAAGATGACGGCACGTAGAGGATCATAGCCCCAGGTTTAATTTTGCCACCTTGATATGCAGGTGGCGAAGTGTCCGGCGGCCAGCCGGACTGATGAATTTGCCGAGCTAAAGCGGCAACTTGACATGGTAGATGCCGACATCATGCTTGTCAACAAGCGGCTTGACGAGGCACAAGGTATGTAATTTCTCCGGAGACACCTGGTAAGAGGAGCTTGATGCCAATATCTTATAACGTGTGTGCTTAATGCAGATGGGGCTGCCGCCATGGAGAACCTTCGGGCAGAGCTTGCCCGAGCCAAAGAACAAGCCAAGAAAAGCGATGCGGCTGCCCTAAAGGCATTTGAGGAGCTAAAAGCCGAACAGGCTGCTCACTGCTGAAGCAAGGACGAAATGGCCGAGATGGCTGTGAAGTTGAAGAACGCTGCTAACCGCTGCAAGCTTCCTGAAAAGTAAGACCGGGCAGAGCGGACAGACCTAGAGAAGGCCATGACGGCGGCCAATGAAACTCATTCTGCGATGAGAGCAATGAAGGAGGAGCTGCGTCAAGCCAGAGATATCGTGGCTGGGAAGCCCTTTATGCTGCGGATGAAGTTCGGAGATCCTAAATATGCTCCGTTGGACCGGATGTGGAGTTCGGAGGATGCATATCTGGATTTAGCAGCGAGTGCTGCTGATGCGGCCGAACACTTCCGAGATCAAAAGGACCGCGAAGTGGAAAAGCTATTCTGGTCACAATTCAACAATCCAGAGCGTCCGCTTCCATTGACTGATCGGTTGGCTGAATGGGCCGAGCTGAATAGGTTGTCCGGACTTGCTATGAGGTATGTCGTGGATCATCTATGGCCGGGAAGGCCAAAGTCGAACAGTTATTTTAGCTTGGTGCAGCAGTTCCTTGGTGCGGTGCCGTATATCAACGCGATGAAGAGGTCAGCATGCGTGGAGGGTGCGCGGATGGCCCTTGCCCGTGTCAAGACATACTGGGCGGAGATGGAGGCCACCGCCGTTGCAGCCCAACATTCGGACGGAAGCCGAGTACCTGCTGAGGACTACTTTCAAGAAGTTCTGGAGGGCGCTCGTTCAATAGAGACGCGGTGCTCGAAGGATATTATGTTCGAATAACATGTATTTTCATTGAAAGCAATATTTTCCTGAAATGTAGAAGCTTTTTATACTTGTGCCTGCAAGAATTATGATACCTCCTGTGCGGCCATTTACGTATATGTATATATAACCTGAAAGATGGCAGTCGTCGGCTTCAGCCCCCATGCACATAATGCGGGGGTGTTAGCAGAAGACGCATTGTCACACTTGATCCAATGTCTTGGTCCATTAAGGAGGTGATAGCGCAGCGAACTAGGCAATCGGACTATAATGCTTTATCACTTTCACTTAGCCATAGGAGTTTGACAGTGGGGCTACTATATAGCCCCTGGTGGCTCCGCGCTCACCCAAATTCGGGGCGCGTGTGTGCCTGGCCAGGAAACAGCCCTTCGTTTAGGCGGAGGAATCCCGAAGATTCCGCTAGGTCATCGAGTGGTTGACCAGTCTCACGCTATATCATGATAGTCAGTTTTCGGCTTTCTCTACTGAGGTGCTTGCCTGGCTGAACCGGGGCACAATCGCAGTAGTTCTCCTGGTGCTGCCTTAGCCGATAGAGCAGAACGTAAGGCAGCAAAACACGGGAGCTGAGCAAACCCAACATTTGACCAAAGACATGATTCGGAGCTGATGCATATAAGGCCAAACTCGCGACGCCGGACACTCCCTAAGAGACAGTGAAAAAGGTTTACGCAAGGTCTTAATCTGAAAAGAATCCTTAGAACGGGTCCTTGCTGCACGTCTGCGCCTGTGTCTCCTTTGTGCCGTATCCTGGATAGGTGTAGCACGATGTTCATCTGGAAAAGAGAGGAACTTAGTTGAAAAAGTAGTCGTGCAAAATGTATGTTATACTAAGTAAACAAAGTATGATTCAAGGTGGGAAGAATTGAGTTTTATTGCTGCTTTTTTACATGCGCGGAGCCCCTTGTATAAGGGTGTATAACCATCAAACCTTTAACAATTAAATAGTTACGCCGAACTCGTCCAGTCGTGTCCGTGGTCTTGACAACCTATTAGGCGCTCTGGTTGGTGAGGCGGTTTAGTGTGTGGCTGTTAAAGCAGCCGCACAGTCTTCCGCGCGCAAGGAGCGCTCAATGTATCACTTTACTGAAATGATGCCTTGTGGACCGGGCATCTTAATCGTAAGAGACGCATAGTGCGGTATTGCATTGAAGCGGGCGAAAGCATCGCGTCCCAGTAGTGCTTGATAGCCACTTTTAAACGGAGCGATGTACAAGGTTAGCTTTTCGCTACGGAAGTTATCGGGAGAGCCGAATATGACTTCTAGTAGGAGGGAGCCCGAACAGTGAGCCCCTCGGCCTGGTGTTACTCCTTTAAAGGAAATATTGCTATGGCTAATTTTTATTGGGTCTACCCCAATTTTGTGGACCGTGTCCTGATATATCAGGTTCACACTGTTGCCGCCGTCCATCAGGACTCGCGTAAAGTGGTATCCGTCAATCATCAGGTCTAATACCAAGGCAGTCCAGCCTGCGTGCCGGATACTTCCGGAGTAATCCCGATGGTCGAAGGTGATTGGTTTGGACAACCAGTGGCGAAACTTCGTTGTGATAGGCCGCATGGCATGTATCTCTATGGGCGCCACTTTGTTTCTCCCTTTTGTCACATGTAATACGTTTACTGTTTTGACTTCTTGTGGGAATTTCTTCTGTTCCCCAGTGCTCTGCTTGTGAGGTTCATCATCGTCTTCACTTGTTGTATCCAGCCCCTTGCGTTCGGCATTGAGTTTGCCGGATTGCTTGAAGACCCAACATTCTCTGTGGGTATGATTTGCAGGCTTACCAGGGTACTGTGGATTTGACATATCTTGTCCAGGATTTTGTTTAAGCTGGACAGTTCGTCCCTGTTATCCTTGAGAGGCAGCTTTTGCTGACCCCGTCGAGAGCTATTGAATCCGGCGTTAACTGTCGTGATCTTCGGGCTGGTTTCCTTATTCTGGCGATGGTCTTTGCTGTGTCGTGGCTACCCGTTTCCATCCCTGACTTCGGATGTACTTGGGTAGCTGGTGCTGCATCTTGCCAACCAGCTGTCCTCGCCCGCGCAAAAGTGGGTCATGAGGCTTGTTAGTGCAGCCATTGTTCTTGGCTTTTCCTGGCCGAGGTGTCTGGCGAGCCATTCGTCTCGAACGCTGTGTTTAAAAGCTGCTGAGGCTTCGACATCCGGACAGTTAACTATTTGGTTCTTTTTTAGTAAGGAACCTGTTCCAGAGTTTTCGGGCTGACTCTCCGGGCTGTTGAGTTATATGACTTAAATCATCTGCATCCGGTGGTCGGACATAGGTCCCTTGAAAATTTGCCCGAAAGGCGTCCTCGAGCTCTTTCCAATGCCTGGCTGGCCCTTTGAGCTTGAGGGGTAGGTATTTGATGGCGTGGAGATCATCTCCTCGAGCCATGTGGATGTGGAGGATGTAGTCCTCAATCCAGACCCCAGGGTCTGTTGTTCCGTCGTATGCCTCGATGTTTATGGGTTTGAATCCCGCTGGAAATTCATGGTCCAGCACCTCATCAGTGAAATATAGGGGGTGTGCGGCACCCCTGTATTTGGGTGTGCCGTGGTGTTCGGATATTTGTTGTGTTGCATTGCTTGCAAGAGCGTGCTTTCTTGGCCCGTAGATAGATCTGGTTGGGCAATCTCTTTGATGCAAGTCCTCGTGTGGATCACGTGCTGGCTTGTGTGCGGCGCCGTGTGCCGCTCTATGTTGGCCGTGAGGTCGTCTATCCGACCGGATGGTGCTTTGTTTTTTGATTTGGGGGGGGGGGGCTCTAAGGCCTCCTCATCAAATTCGGGCAGTAGCTTTCGCTTCGGGTAGCTCTTTGTGTGGCGACTGCCGCCATATTTGTCTGCGGTGTGGAGTACTTTGCTCCATCTGATTTTGAGTGCAACTTCCACAGTCTTCAGCTTCCGCTTCTGCTTTTTCAGGCTACGCGCAGTGGCGACGAGCCTTTTATGGAGGTTCTTCTGCTCCAGGAACTTGTCCGGCGTGAGGTCATCCGGACTGTTATCTTTGCTGGGGACGGGTTGTTCGGTTTGATTATCCAAATTGCCTTGTTCAGACGGTTGCTCGATGCCATGTTCGTCGTCCGCCGGCTCGCCCTGCTCTGTGGCTGGGTCTGTATGACCGTTGTTTCTGTCGAGGCGGGGTTTGGAGCGGCGCTTGCGCCGCCGCTTTGACTGCTTTTCGACGGAACGATCCTTCACTGCGTCCTCCCGTTCCTCGTCGTCGTTTCCTTTGGGTGTTTCCACCATATATACATCGTGAGATGAGGTGGCTGTCCAGTGCCCTGTAGGCCCTGGTTCCTGTTTGTCTCCTACATCGTCGTCCATACCGTCGATGTCTTCGGAGTCGAAGTCGAGCATGTCGGTCAAATCATCGAAGTGGGTGGTGGGTGGGCGTCGAATTTCTTCGTCGTCCGCATCCCAATCCTGCCGGTCATAATCTGGCCAGGACTCTCTTGATAAGGAGAGAGGCCTTAGTGAGTGCAGTATGTAGCCTTAGGGCGGTGAACTCCATGATCGGCGCCCAATCGGATTCGATTGGCAGAGGAACGGATGGTTCAGAGTCCGGAGGAGAGTCTGGCAATGTGGAGTCATGGGCCTCGCGAAGGATAAGGTTTGTGTTCGGCTCGATCGCCGTCGAGGCTACGACCTTCATGGCGGGGTTCAACCACCCGTCCCTGGATGGCGCAGGTGGCTCCGAATTGAAGGTTGGAGCGATTGCAGGTGCGATCTCCTGAACATTGTCCGGTGGCAGAGCTAAATCATGCCCATCGTGACAGTGCGGCGCACTTGGCAAGGGCTCGAATCCGTTGAAAATTAAGTCTCCGCGGATATCGGCCGTGTAGTTTAAACTTCTAAACCTGACCTGATGGCCAGGGGCGTAGATTTCAATCTGCTCCAGATGGCCACGCGAATTGGCCCGCAGTGCAAAGCCGCCGAATACGAAGATCTGTCCGGGGAGAAAAGTCTCACCCTGGACCGCATCGCTAACGATGATCGAAGGAGCCATCAAGCCTGATGATGACGACACAGAGGAACTCTCAATGAAAGCACCAATGTCGGTGTCAAAACCGGCGGATCTCGAGTAGGGGGTCCCGAACTGTGCGTCTAGGCGGATGGTAACAGGAGACAAGGAACACAATGTTTTTACCCAGGTTCGGGCCCTCTCGATGGAGGTAAAACCCTACTCCTGCTTGATTAATATTGATGATATGGGTAGTACTAGAGTAGATCTACCACAAGATCATAGAGGCTAAACCCTAGAAGCTAGCCTATGGTATGATTGTTGTTATTGTGTCCTACGGACTAAACCCTCCGGTTTATATAGACACCGAAGGGGGCTAGGGTTACACAGAGTCGGTTACAAGGAAGGAGATCTACATATCCGTATTGCCAAGCTTGCCTTCCACGCCAAGGAGAGTCCCATCCGAACACGGGACGAAGTCTTCAATCTTGTATCTTCATAGTCCAACAGTCCAGCCAAAGGTTATAGTCTGGCTGTCCGGATACCCCCTAATCCAGGACTCCCTCAGGTGGCCTCCATCTCCGCCCAGTATGTCTTGACACGGGAAAGGGCCATCCGCGCACCCTCTATGCACGCCGACCTCTTCATAGCGTCGATGTGCGGCACAGCACCAAGGAATTGTTGCACTAAACTAAAGTAACTATTCGGCCTTGGCCCTTCCGGCCACAGATGATCCACAACAGACCTCATGGCAAGTCCGGACAACCTATGGAGCTCGACCCACTCGTCCATTTGCTCATTCAACAGTAGCGGACGCACTGGAACATGGAACTGCGACCAGAATAGCCGTTCCACTTCACGATCTTTTTGATCCTTAAAGTACTCGGCCACATCAGCAGCACTGGCTGCCAAATCCACGTATGCGTCTGTCAAACTCCATATTTGATCAAGAGGGGTATACTTCGGATCTCCGAACTTCGTCCGCAACAAAAAGGGCTTCCCAGCGGTTATATCTCCAGCTTGATGCAGCTCCTCCTTCGCCGCTCTGATTTTAGAGCGGGCTTCCTTGGCGGCTACCATGGCCTTCTCCAGGTTCGTCGCCTTCGCTCAGCTTTCTTTTTCAAGAGGCTGGTAACGGTTGGCGGCATCTTTCAGCTCAACGGCCATCTTGGCTGTTTTTTCTTTGCTTTTGCAATGCACGGCCTGTTCGGCCCTCAGCTCTTCGACCGCCTTTAGAGCGACCGCATCACTATTTCTAGCTTGTTCCTGGGCTCGGGCAAGTTCCGCCCGAAGGGTCTCCACGGCGGCAGCTCCATCTGCAGTCACAACATGTTAAAGATACTAGCATCACGCTCCTCTTACTATGTGTTGATCACCGGAGAAATCACATACCCTGTGCCTCGTCGAGCCGCTCGATGTCGGCATCCACCGCATCAAGTTGCCGCTTCAACCCGGCAAACTCACCAGTCCAGCTAGCCACCGGACCTTCCGCCACCTGCAGATGAAGGTGGCCTGATTATCACCTGGGACTATGATCCTCTGTTTGCCGCCGCTCTCGACAGCAACCAGAGTCTCAGGAGATACTATCTGCATAGGGCACACCTAACGTGTGCGGTACCGTCAAAAACATACATTATTTCACGTACCTCAAAGCCTTTCAGCAGACTCATAAAAGCTTCATGCAACCCGCTTTCGGCAGATGAAATCCTCTCAATCACCATACCCATTAGCGTACGATGCGCTTCTGAGATGGCTGCTTGCTCCAAAAGATCCTTCAGTGTGTCCGATCGCATTCCAGACGGTTCCGGACTCTTTATGTTGCTCTCTTTAGGAGCCGAACACTGAGGACTTCGGATGGCCAAAGGATTACCCTCTGGCCTTGGCAGATCAGGAGAAGCCCTCCGCGACGACACTTCAGGGTCGCCCGCCTCATGAGGCGGGGTGGCAGGGGGAGGTGTTTCGCTCTCCATCATCTCCGGAAGAAGATCCCCCGAAGACGAACTCTGTCGAGAAGGGCTACGAGCCGAACTACAAGATATATGCTTCGGTTATTATTGTCTTCAGAAGTACGGTAGGATATTTTTACTATTAAGTACTTTTTGTTTACTTACAGCTCGGTAGAGGGCTGATCCCCTTGCGGGCGCTGTGCGGCAAGAGTGCCCTTCGAGGCAGGACCCTCTGGCAAAGATTTCTTCCCCTGTTTGGAAACCATTGTTTCCGGGTCTTCAGAGGTAGTCCTCTTCCTTCCTTGGTGAGAGGGAATTTTAGATTCTTCTCCCTGGTTACCCTCCTTCACGGAGGCGCTTATTCCCCCGGTTTGGATGAATAATGAGTGAGGTCTGCTTTCAGCCTCTTTATTCCCCCCTTCATCTTCCCCTGAGGGCGCCTGATAAGGCGCTGGCTCGAGCATCCTGGCCAGTACTGGGTTTTCTGTGCCTTCAGGAAGGGGGGTCAAACACCTGATCATCTTCGCCTTTGTTACCCAATCCTGGTCAAAGAGCGACTTTTCAGAATGATGATTATGATAAATAAAAAGACAGCGTGTTCGGCCATGGGTTTACGTACTTGGGTATCTGGGCGATTGCAGCTCAGACCCGCATCCTCGGTGGAGTCCATACACCTTACTTGTGGTCCGAAGAACAATTTGTACATCTCTTCGAGCGTCATGCCGAGGAAGTGTTGAATGATTCGCGGTCCTTCCGGGTTGAACTCCCACATACGGAGAGGTCGACGTTTGCAAGGCGGGACCCGACGAACTAGCATTACTTGCATTACCGTGACCAGGCTGACATCTCTCTCGGGGAGATCTCGGATGCGACTCTGCAATACCAGCACGTCACTTGTTGGCCCCCAGTCCAGCCCCTTGTTGATCCATGACGTCAGTTGTGGTGGGGGCCCGAGCGAAAGGCATGGGCGGCTACCCACTTGGTACTCCGGGGAGCTGTGATATAAAACCACTCCCGCTGCCATAAATTGGACACCTCTGGAAAGGAACCTTCTGGCCATGGAACATCAGCGTTCTTGCTTATTATAGCACCTCCGCAATCTGCGTGTCGCCCCTCGATCATCTTTGGCTTCACATTGAAGGTCTTGAGCCACAGGCCGAAGTGTGGGGTAATGCGGAGGAAGGCCTCAGACACGATGATGAACGATGAGATGTGAAGGAGGGAATCCGGGGCCAGGTCATGGAAATCCATCCCGTAATAGAACATGAGCCCCCTAACAAAGGGATCCAGAGCGAGGCCTAGCCCTCGGAGGAAGTGAGAGATGAATACCACGCTCTCACCGGGTTGGGGAGTGGGAATGACCTGCCCTCGAGCAGGCAGCCTGTGCCAGATTTCGCCGGTCAAATACTTGGCCTCTCTTAGCCTTGATGTCTTCCTCTGTAACAGAGGAAGGCATCCACTGACCTTGAAGGTTGGATCCGGATATGGTTGAAGGTCCGAAGCGCCTGACCTGAACCTTGGGTGTTGGAACTCGAGGCGGGGGAAGGATTTGATGGAGTACGAGAAGGAAAAAAGGACAGGCCTTGGCCTCTTTATAAAGAGGGTGAATATCAAGCGTCCTCCCCGTGGCCATTTGGGGCTTGCCTAAAATCAAGGAGTCATACTAACGGGCACGATTGGGTTACCCACGTCCGTATTGATGAGAATCCCGTAATAAGGGGGGCACAGTCTCTGCTTCGACAAGACATGTCAAGAAAACCGCCTCGCAATATGTGCAGTGTTGGTTGAGAAAAACGGTTCGAATAATGACCGGGTCGTGGCATGATGTCGTGTTGCTAAACATGTCAGCAGATTAGATTTGTGGAACTATTATTCTCTCTACGGAGGTATGTGGAACTTGCTTTGCAGAGCCGGACACTATCCTTATGTTCAAAATCTTCTATGGAGTATTCGGAGGAGGAACCCGCCTTGCAATGCCGAAGACAAATCTGCGCGCTGGACTCATCGTCATTGAAGCCTGGTTCAGGGGCTACTGAGGGAGTCTTGGATTAGGGGGTCTCTAGACAGCCAGACTATATCCTTGGGCCGGACTGTTGGACTATGAAGACACAAGATTGAAGACTTCGTCCCGTGTCTGGATGGGACTTTCCTTGGCGTGGAAGGCATGCTTCGCAATACGGATATGTAGATCTCCTCCCTTGTAACCGACTCTGTGTAACCCTAGCCCCCTCCGGTGTCTATATAAACCGAAGGGTTTAGTCCGTAGGACAACAACAATCATAATATAGGCTAGCTTCTAGGGTTTAGCCTCTATGATCTCATGGTAGATCAACTCTTGTAATACTCATATGATCAATATCAATCAAGCAGGACGTAGGGTATTACCTCCATCAAGAGGGCCCGAACCTGGGTAAACATCATGTCCCCTGCCTCCTGTTACCATCCGCCTTAGACGCACAGTTCAGGACCCCCTACCCAAGATCCGCCGGTTTTGACACCGACAATTACCGTACCACTCTGGTGCGGATCTTACTATGGTTAACCTATGAGGTTCGGTAGTAACTTGATCTGAAGTTTCATGATCATTATCATTAGCTTCCTCACTAATTGGTGTAGGTGTCACAGGAGCCGGTTTCTGTGATGAACTACTTTCCAATAAGGGAGCAGGTACAGGTAGCTCATCAAGTTCTACTTTCCTCCCACTCACTTCTTTCGAGAGAAACTCCCTCTCTAGAAAGGATCCATTCTTAGCAACAAATGTCTTGCCTTCGGATCTGCGATAGAAGGCGTACCCTGATACGTCTCCAACGTATCTATAATTTTTGATTGCTCCATGCTATGTTATCTACTGTTTTGGGCAATATTGAGCTTTATTATCCACTTTTATATTATTTTTGGGACTAACCTATTAACCGGAGGCCCAGCCCAGAATTGATGTTTTTGTCTATTTCAGTGTTTCGAAGAAAAGGAATATCAAATGGAGTAGAAACGGAATGAAATCAACTGGAGAAGTTATTTTTGGAAGGAAAGCTACCGGATGGACTTGGACCCCACGTCAGGAGCCAAGGGAGGTGCTCACGAGGGTGGGGGCGCCCCCCTGCCTTGTGGGCCCCCCAAAGCTCCACCGATGTACTTCCTGCACCCATATATACTCACGTACCCTAAAACTTCCAGAACAGACAATAGATCGGGAGTTCTGCCGCCAGAAGCCTCCGTAGCCACCGAAAACCAATCTAGACCCGTTCCGGCACCCTGCCGGAGGGGGCAATCCCTCACCGGTGGCCATCTTCATGTACCAGTAGTTCTCCCTCGAGGCTGATGGTATGTACCAGTAGCTATGTGTTCGATCTCTCTCTCGTGCTCTTGAGATGATACGATCTTAATGTATCGCGAGCTTTGCTATTATATTTGGATCCTATGATGTTTCTTACCCCCTCTACTCTCTTGTAATGAATTGAGTTTCCCCTTTGAAGTTATCTTATCGGATTGAGTCTTTAAAGATTTGAGAACACTTGATGTATGTCTTGCCGTGCGTATCTGTGGTGACAATAGGATACCACGTGACTCACTTGATGTATGTTTTGGTGATCAACTTGCGGGTTCCGCCCATGAACCTATGCATAGGGGTTGGCACACGTCTTCGTCATGATTCTCTGATAGAAATTTGGGGCACTCTTTGAGGTCCTATGTGTTGGTTGAATAGATGAATCTAAGATTGTGTGACACATTTTGTATAATCATACCCACGGATACTTGAGGTGACATTGGAGTATCTAGGTGACATTAGGGTTTTGGTTGATTTGTGTCTTAAGGTGTTATTCTAGTACGAACTCTAGGGTTGTTTGTGACACCTATAGGAGCAGCCCAACGGATTGATTGGAAAGAATAACTTTGAGGTGGTTTTGTACCCTACCATAATCTCTTCGATCGTTCTCCGCTATTAGTGACTTTTGAGTTACTCTTTGTTTCATGTTGAGGGATAGTTATGTGATCCAATTATGTTATCATTGTTGAGGGAACTTACACTAGCAAAAGTATGAACCCTAGGCCTTATTTCCCCACATTGAAATACCGTTTGTGCTCACTTTTATCATTAGTTACCTTTCTGTTTTTATAATTTCAGATTACAAATACCTTTATCTACTATCCATATACCACTTGTATCACCATCTCTTCGCCGAACTAGTGCACCTATACAATTTACCATTGTATTGGGTGTGTTGGGGACACAAGAGACTCTTTGTTATTTGGTTGCAGGGTTGCTTGAGAGAGACCATCTTCATCCTACGCCTCCTACGGATTGATAAACCTTAGGTCATCCACATGAGGGAAATTTGCTACTGTCCTACAAACCTCTGCACTTGGAGGCCCAACAACGTCTACAAGAAGAAGGTTGTGTAGTAGACATCAAGCTCTTTTCTGGCGCCGTTGCCGGGGAGGTTAGCGCTTGAAGGTATATCTTTAGATCTTGCAATCGAGTCTTTTAGTTTCTTGTTTTATCACTAGTTTAGTTTATAAAAGAAAATTACAAAAAAAATGGAATTAAGTTTGTCTCATACGCTTCACCTTTTTAATATCTTTCGTGAGTATGATGGAAAGGATAATTGTGCTCAAGTGCTAGAAGAAGAAATCTATAAAATGTTTGGCACTGAATATTTGAATGATGAGCATGATTGCTATGTTGTTAGTATGAATTCCTTGAATATCCATGATGCTAATGATATGCAAAGCCACAAGCTTGGGGAAGCTATGTTTGATGAAGATGATATTTTTGTCCCCCAAGTTTTGATGAGCAAATTTATTATGATGAAAGCATGCCTCCTATCTATGATGATTATTGTGATGACACGTATGCTTTAAAGAATAATAATAGCAATGAAACTTGTCATCTTGATTTCAATTTTCAATCCCATGATAGTTACTCTGTTGAGTTTGCTCCCACTACTATTAATGAGAAGAATTTTGCTTGTGTGGAGTAATAAAATTTCTATGCTTATAGATCAAGAAAAGAATGCTTCAGGTGCTGGTTATATTGTTGAATTCATTCATGATGCTACTGAAAATTATTATGAGGGAGGAATATATGCTTGTAGGAATTGCAATAATATGATGTTTCCTCTCTATGTGCTTAAAGTTTTGAAGTTATGCTTGTTTTGCCCTCCTATGCTAGTTTATTATTATTCCCACAAGTTGTTTGCTCACAAAATCCCTATGCATAGGAAGAGGGTTAGACTTAAATGTGCTAGTCATATTCTTCATGATACTCTATTTATGTTTCAATTCTTCTCTTTTATGTGAGCATCATTGAAATCATCATGCCTTGCTAGGGGCATTAAACGATAGCGCTTGTTGGGAGGCAACCCAATTTTATTTTTGTAATAAATAATTCATCTAGCCTCGGTTTAGATGTGGTTTTATGCTTTTAATTAGTGTTTGTGCCAAGTAGAACCTTTGGGAAGTGAGGGAGTCCTGGATTAGGGGGTCTCCGGACAGCCAGACTATCTCCATTGGCTGGACTGTTAGACTATGAAGATACAAGATTGAAGACTTCGTCTCGTGTCCGGATGGGACTCTACTTGGTGTGGAAGGCAAGCTAGGCAATACGTATATGGATATCTCCTCCTTTGTAACCGACCTTGTGTAACCCTAACCCTCTCCGGTGTCTATATAAACCGAAGGGTTTTAGTCCATAGGACAACAATCATAACATACAATCATACCATAGGCTAGCTTCTAGGGTTTAGCCTCTCTGATCTCGTGGTAGATCTACTCTTGTACTACCCATATCATCAATATCAATCAAGTAGGACGTAGGGTTTTACCTCCATCAAGAGGGCCCGAACCTGGGTAAAACATCGTGTCCCCTGCCTCCTGTTACCATCCGGCCTAAACGCACAGTTCGGGACCCCCTACCCGAGATCCGCCGGTTTTGACACCGACATTGGTGCTTTCATTGAGAGTTCCGCTGTGCCGTCGCCACCAGGAAGGATGTCTCATCCCGTCTTTAAAGACGACTCTGTTGCTAAAGGAGCTTTGGCTGTCGGCCAAACTCTCCGGCTAGGTGGTTTTCTTATGATCGCCTGCTCGGCCGCTGCGCCGACGATGACTTCTCAGGTCATCGAAAGCAATCTTCATGTCAACTCAGAACTCGCCGAGCAGTTAGATCCGATGGAGCTCTCTTCCCTGAACGAGCTCCTGGATCGCATCGCCACCCTGGGAGTCACTAGAGACTACAATCAGATTGGGCCTAAACCCGATCTGAGAGAGATCAACTCTCCCCAGGTCACCCATCACGTTGCAGTCATGGAGGAACAATGCGGAAACCCTTCATCTATCTTAAGGACGAGCTATGTCTGGATTCCTGATCTCTCCATGCCGGATACCCGCGGAGGGGAGGACGTCACTCAAGGCCTGAACCTAGAATCAGGCAGCGGGCTAGATTTATCGGAAAACATCCAAGAATCCAAACTTCCGAGTTCGGAAACTCCTTGGCCCCTGAGTCTCAGATTGGGTGAGGATTCGGATTCAATTCCACCCATCCACCCTAACATACGCGATCTGTCCCAAATTAGGCAAGAGCCCGAAGAAACAGTACACCATTACTGGGACAGATTCCTCCTGGTCATGACCAGGATAAAGGACTGCCGCGAGGAAAACGCAATTTCATTCTTCTGCAATAATTGCACGGACAAGGGAATCCTCAACGCCATAAGTCGCCGCGAAATTACACGCTTTGCCGACTTGGTGTCCATAGTACGAAAGTACTGTGCGATGGAAAGCGCCTGGAAAACCGAAATAAAATTTTGGGATAATCCGGCCCTGAATACAAACCCAGTCCGAAATAAAAGGGTGCATTATCACAATACACCTGGGTTAACTACCAAAAAGCAAAAGCCCTCTATGGGGCAAGGAACCGTACTGGAGGGATGGCTCAATGGACCCTGCAAAATTCATAGTACAGGGGATGCAATACCAACGCACAGCCTTAGAGCATGTTGGATACTCCGGCAGGTGGCCAAAAGTGGTGAGGATCTACTCCTCCCAAATACCACAGAGCACCATCCCGTGGACAACAATACGGTGTTAACGGTCTTTGAGACCTTCGCGTCAAATAATAGACGCAAGCAAACACTCTGCAGCATGGCCGAAATCTGCCACATAGCAGAAATAAATCCTTGGAGTGACACGGCTATTACCTCCAATGCCAGTGACGAACCTAAGTTCCGAACAGCCCGAGCACCAGCCGCACTGGTCCTCAGTCCAATCGTGGACGGCTTTTGACTCACCAAGGTACTCATGGATGGCGGCAGCGAGTTAAACCTCATCTATGAGGAAACTCTTCAAAAGATGGAAATAGACTGGAGCCGCATTGAGCAAAGTAGCACAACCTTTAGAGGAATCATCCCCAGTCGGGAAGCACGTTGTGCTGGAAAAATCACACTAGACGTGGTATTCGGCACGCCGGATAATTACAGGTCCGAAGAAATTACATTCCAAGTGGCCCTGTTCAGCAGCGGATACCATGCTCTATTAGGGCGGGAGGCATTTACAATCTTCCAAGACATACCCCATCACGGGTACATGAAGCTCAAAATGCCCGGGCCCAACGGAATCATCAGTCTTGCTAGTGATCCGGACATAGCACTCCGCGCCGAAAATAAGACAGCTGCACTGGCCCTTGAGGCACTATCCGAAGCCCTAGCGGCCGATGAACTAACTGCGCTGCGCTCCACGGTGAACAGGGATGACGTGATACTCGATAAAAGATCCAAGTCCACCTCCTTTAAACCGGCGGACGAAATAGTCAAATTCCAAGTCCATCCAACGGACCCTACAAAAACAGCTTCCATCGGGGCACAATTACACCCTGATGTCGACGCCGCACTGCGAGAGTTCCTACGCGAGAACTGGGACATTTTTTCCTGGCACCCTTCAGACATGCCAGGAATCCCACGCAGGCTGGCTGAGCACAGCCTAAATATCCTAAAAGGATTCAAGCCAGTCAAGCAGGCTCTTCGACTCTTCTCCGAACCTAAGAGACAGCCATGGGAGAGGAACTAGCCAAGCTATTGGAGGCCGGATTCATCAGAGACATAAAACATCCGGACTGGCTAGCAAACCTGGTGATGGTACCAAAGAAGGACAAATCCTTGCGCTTGTGCGTCGATTTTAAGGACCTTAACAAGGCCTGCCCAAAGGATCCCTCCCCCCCCGGCATCGATCAAATCATCGATGCTACCGCAGGACACGATTCATTGTGTTTCCTCAACGCATACTCCGGCTACCATCAAATTAAAATGGCAGAGCCAGACCAAGCCGCAACGGCATTCATCACACCATACGGCCCATTCTGCTTCAACACAATGCCCTTCGGGCTCAAAAACGCTGGCCCAACATATCAGCGCATGATTCAGACATGTCTGGCAAACCAGATCGGCAAAACAGTGGAGGCATACATGGATGATGTGGTCATTAAAACCAAGCATGTCGAAACTCTAGTAGACGACTTGAGGCTCACATTCGACAACCTCCGAACATATGACATCAAGCTCAATCCGAAAAAATGCGTTTTCGGCATACCAGACGGAAAGCTCCTGGGATTCATTGTCTCTAGTAGAGGTATTGAAGCTAAACCGGCCAGAATCCAAGCGTTGTTACAGTTGGCTACCCCAACAGACCTCAAACAAATACAAAAATTGACTGGATGCGTGGCGGCTCTAAGCCGCTTTATCTCCCGCTTGGGAGAAAAGGCATTACCCCTTTATCGCCTCCTCCGGCGCACCGAACACTTCGAGTGGACGGACGCTGCCACGGCCGAACTCAACGAAATAAAAGCCATAATGGCAACAAACCCAATCCTGGCCGCGACAAACATTGGCGAACCAATGCTATTATACATTGCGGCAACTCATCAAGTAGTAAGCGCAGTGCTCGTCGTCGAGCGAGAAGTGGACGGACACAAATTCCCCCTTCAAAAGCCGTTTTACTATGTGTCCACTGTCCTTACTCCATGCAAATCACGGTACCCGCATTATCAAAAGATAGCGTACGCAGTATTTATGGCATCCCGGAAGCTACGACACTACTTTCAAGAGTGTTCGATAACGGTAGCTTCGGAAGTACCACTTAACGATATTATAAACAACCGCGACGCGACGGGCCGGATTCCCAAATGGGCCATTGAGCTCCTCCCATTTGACATAACTTAGAAGCCACGGCGAGCTATTAAGTCGCAAGTTTTGGCTGACTTCGTCGCTGAGTGGACGGAAGCCGAACTCCCTAAAGAGTACGGCACATATTCAAACTGGATCATGCACTTCGACGGCTCCAAAATGTTGGCTGGTCTGGGGGCTGGCATCGTTTTGACGTCCCCAACAGGAGACACCGTTCAATACGTACTACAGATAATGTATACAGACTCCAACAACGCAGCCGAATATGAGGCCCTTCTACATGGTCTCCGGATGGCAGTATCCATGGGCATTCAATGCCTGGAGGTGCGCAGGGATTCAAACCTCGCGATATCCCAAATAAATGGAGACTTTGATGCCAAGGATCCGAAAATGGCAGCTTATCGCAATGCCGTCTGTCGGTGTCAAAACCGGCGGATCTCGGGTAGGGGGTCCCGAACTGTGCGTCTAGGCCGGATGGTAACAGGAGACTGGGGACACTTTGTTTTACCCAGGTTCGGGCCCTCTAGATGGAGGTAAAACCCTACTCCTGCTTGACTAATATTGATGATATGGGTAGTACAAGAGTGGATCTACCACGAGATCAAGGAGGCTAAACCCTAGAAGCTAGCCTATGGTATGATTGTGTATGGAGTTGATTCTGTCCTACGGACTACAACCCTCCGGTTTATATAGACACCGGATAGGGTTAGGGTTACATAGAGTCGGTTACAATGGTAGGAGATCTTGAATATCCGCATCGCCAAGCTTGCCTTCCACGCTAAGGAAAGTCCCCTCCGGACACGGGACGAAGTCTTCAATCTTGTATCTTCATAATCCTGGAGTCCGGCCAAAGGATATAGTCTGGCTGTCCGGAGACCCCCTAATCCAGGACTCCCTCACTAGCCCCTGAACCAGGCTTCAATGACGACGAGTCCGGCGCGCAAATTGTCTTCGGCATTGCAAGGCGGGTTCCTCCTGTAGGTCCTTCACAGAAGATTGTAATCTCCAAGAGTAGTGTCCGGCTCTGTAAAATAAGTTTCCACATATTGCCAGAAAGAGAATAATATTAGCACAAATCAAATCTGCTGACGTATCCTGCAGTGCGCCATCACACTACAACCAAGTCCTTTACTCAAATCGTTTTTATTTTTCCACCTCAGCATGTTTTGCGAGGTGGTTTCCTTGGCACGTCTTGTCAAAGCAGAGATCGTGTGCCCCCTTTCACGGGATTCTCATCAATACGGACGTGGGTAACCCAATCGTGCCCGTTAGCACTTTTTCTCGATTTAAAGACAAGTCTCAAACGGTTACGGGGAGGGCTCTTGGTTCCAACACCCTAGGCTTCAGATTTTAGGCGCTTCGAACCTTCGACAATGTCCGGTTCCGACCTTCAAGGCCGATAGATGCCCTCCTCCGTCACGGAGGAGGACGTGCTAAAGTTGAGAGAGGCTAAGTTCTTGACCGCCGAAATTCCTCATAGGTTGCCTGTTCAAGGGCAAGCTATTCCCAGTCCCCAGCCCGGCGAGAGCGTAGTGTTCATGTCTCACTTCCTTCGGGGGTTAGGCTTCCCGATGGATCCCTTCGTGAGGGGGCTGCTGTTTTATTATGGGCTGGAATTTCATGACTTAGCTCCGGAGTCCATCCTCCATATTTCTTCATTCATCGTTGTGTGCGAAGCGTTCCTCCATGTTACCCGTCACTTCGGATTATGGCTCAAGACCTTTGGAGTGGAGCCGAAGATGATTGAGGGACGGCATGCAGAGTGCGGAGGCGCTGTCATAAGTAAGAATGCCGATGCTCCATGGCCCGAGGGCTTCTTTCAAGAGGAGCTCGGCTTGTGCCAACGAGAATGGTTCTATATTACCGCTCCCAGGAGCGCCAAGTGGGCGGCGCCTCCTGCCTTTCACTCGGGTCCCCCACCACGACTATCGTCATGGGTCAACAAAGGATTAGACTGGGGGTTACCCAAAGACGTGCCCCTGTTGCAGGGCCGCATTAGGGATCTCTTAGAAGGAGACCTCAACCTGGTCAAGGTGATGCAGGTCATGCTGATTCGCCGAACATTGCCTGGCAAACGTCGCCCCCTTCGTCTGTGGGAGTTTAATCCGGAGGGACCGCGAGTTCTCCAGAACTTCATGGGCGCAACACCCGTGGAGATGTATAAACTATTCTTCGGATCACAAGAGATGTGTCCGGATTTAACCGAGGACGCAGGCCTAAGCTGCAATCGCCCGGATACTCAAGTAAGCAACCTTGTGCCCGGACCTTCTATCCGTATAATAAACTTGCCCCTAAAAGAGTTGTCCTATTAAACAGGAGTGGATAGCGAAGGCAAAGCTGATCAGGTGTCCGGCTCCCCTTCCTAAAACTAGGCCGGATCCCGTGCTAGTCAGGATGCTGGAAATAATGCCTTTGGAGGGGGGGACAAGGAAGCTATGGCCTCCTTGAAGGAGGCTGCTTCGAAGGGAGGAACCGACAATTCCTCTCCTAAGGGGAAGAAAAGAGCCACCTCTGATGATTCGAAAACCATGGTCTCGAAGCGGGGGGAAAAATCCTCGTCAGAGGGTCCGACGCCGGGGAGTCCCTCGGCCGGACTACGCCCTCAAGGGGATCAGCCCTCCAGCGAGCCGTAAGTAGAGAGAGGTTTTCCTTTTGAGGGATGAGAGAAATCTTTGATTTATATCTGAGAAGATTAACTGAAATTTTACCTTGTAGCTCGGACCTCAGCCCTTCTCAGCAGAGCTCGTCTTCGGGGGATCTTCTTCCGGAGATGATGGAGAGCGGGACGCCTCCCCCTGCCGTGCCGCCTAGCGAGGCGGGCGACCCTGAGGTGTCGTCGCGGAGGGTTTCTCCGAATCCGGCAGGGGCGGAAGGTGGTAGTGCGGCCCCCCGAAGTTGTCCCCGTCCGGCCTTCGAAGGAGGCCATAGGACAAGTCCAGCAACGTCTGGTGCTCG
Source organism: Triticum urartu (assembly GCF_056163025.1). NCBI lineage: Eukaryota > Viridiplantae > Streptophyta > Magnoliopsida > Poales > Poaceae > Triticum > Triticum urartu. Next base: position 60,072,273 of record NC_141874.1, on the reverse strand, counting down.
GCTGGAGGAGCTAAAGATTCTGCTAGGGCAAGCTTCTATCTCAGAGGAGCACCGTGCATTGATGGGTACGGTGATTGAAAAGATTTCATCCGCAGAAAGCGGATTGCATGAGGCCGTCAAAAGCTTAGTGACGGGGTTTGAGGTACGTTAGATAATGTTCCCTTTGGTCTGTTGCGCATGAATAAGATGCACCCTATGTAGATAGTAGCCCCTGAGACTCTGCGCGTCGTTAAGAAATGACGGCACGCGGAGGATCATAATCCCAGGTCTAAGATGTCGCCTTTGAATGTAGGTGGCAGGGAGTCCGGAATCGACCCGAACTAAAGATTTTGCTGAACTAAAGCGGCAGCTGGACGTGGCAGATGCCGGCATCACGCTTGTTAATAAGCGGCTTGATGAAGCTCAAGGTATGCAATTCTTCGAACGGCATCAGGTAAGAAGAGTTTTATGCCAGTGTCTTACTATGTGTATGCTTGACGCAGATGGTGCGGCCGCCATGGAGAGTCTTAGGGCAGAACTTGCCCGAGCTAAAGAACAAGCCAGAGAAAGTGATGCGGTTGCCAAGAAAGCCCTTGAAGAGCTGAGAGCCGAACAGGCTGCTCATGGCCGAAGCAAAGAGGAGATGGCCGAGATGGCCAAAAAGTTAGAAAGCGCTACCGACCGTTGCAGATTTCTTGAAAAAGAAGGCCAGGCGAAACAGACGGACTTAGAGAAGGCCGTCGCTGATGCCAAGGACGCTCGCTCTGCGATGAGAGCTGTGAAGGAGGAGCTGCATCAGGCCGAACAGATTGTGGCTGGAAAGCCCTTTATGCTGCGAAGGAAGGTTTGTGATCCGAAGTTTGCTCCATTGGACCGGATGTGGAGTGTGGAAGACACCTATCTGGATTTGGCAGCGAGTGCTGCTGATGCGACCGAACACTTTCGAAATCAAAAAGATCGTGAAGTGGAAAGGCTTTTCTGGTCGCAGTTTCACAATCCAGAGTGTCCACTGGCGGTGGATGATCGTTTGGCTCAATGGGCCGAACTGAATAGGTTCTCTGGACTCGCCATGAAGTATGTCGTGGGTCACCTGTGGCCGGGGAGTTCGGAGCCGAAGAGTTATTTCAGCTTGGTGCATCAATTCCTTCACGCGGTGCCGCGTATAAATGCAATTAAGAGGTCAGCATGTATAGAGGGCGCTAGGATGGCTCTAGCCCGTGTTAAGACATACTGGGCGGAGATGGAGACCACCGTTGTTGCCTCCCAAGATTCGGACCAAAGCTGAGTACCCTCCGAGCACTATTTTCAGGAAGTTCTTGAAGGCGCTCGTGTAATAGAGACGCGGTGCCCGAAAGATGCTATGTTATGATAGCATATGTAATTATAAAGTAATATTTTGATGGCCTTTTATACTTGTGCCTCCAAGTATTGTAAACACCTTCTATGCGGCCGTTTATATATATATATATATATATATATGTATGTATGTATGTATGTATGTATGTATGTATAGAATCTGAAAGATGGCAGTCGTTGGCTTCAGCCCCCATGCACATAGTGCAGGGGTGCTCGCAGAAGACGCATTTTCACACTTGACCCAACGTCTTGGTCCTACAAAGGAGGTGATAGCGCAGCGGGCCAAGAAACCGGACTATAATGCTTTAACACTTTCACTTAGCCATAGGAGTTTGAAAATGAGACTCTTTAGGTAGCTCCTTGGTGGCAACTGCGCTCGTCCGAAGTCGGGGCGCGTATGTGCCTGGCTGGGAAACAACCCTTTGTTAAAGCGAAGGAATTTGATAGATTTTGATCGGTCATCGAATGGCTGACCAGTCTCACGCTACATCATGACAGTCAGTTTTTGGCTTTCTCTACTGAGGTGCTCGCCCTGGCCGAACGGGGGCACAATCGCAATAGTTCTCCTGGTGCTAACTTAGCCGATAGAGCAGAACGTAAGGTAGCCGAACTCAGGAGCCGGGCAACCCAACATTTGACCAAAGACATGATTCGGAGCTGATGCATATAATGCCAAAACTCGCGACGCCGAACACTCCCTAAGGTGTTCGGTCTTTATGAGTGCGGGCCAAACAACACTCTTTATTAAAAAAAAGCCCCTAGTGTCCGGGTACGTGCGAAAATTCTGACGTGGCCACATGCCAAGACGCCAGCCTCCTCCTTGGTTATGCTGGAAAGAAAAAACCAGGGGAAGTGTAGCAACAAGAGACAGTAAAAAAGGTTTACACAGGGTCTTAATCTAAAAAGAATCCTTTAGGACGGGTCCCTACTGCATGTCTGCGCCTGTGTCTCCGTTGTGCCGTATCCTGGACGGGCGCCGCACGACGTTCATCTGTAAAAGAGAGGAACTGAGTTGAAAACGGGTTGTGCGGAAAAAGTTTAAAAAATAAGCAAAGTATAAAGTAAGATATGGAAGTTTGAGCTTTATTTGTCTCTTATTGTATATGCGTGGAGCCCCTTGTGCGGGGGTATATGGCTTCTAGGCCTGCATCAATGATGATTTTGCACCGAACTCGTCTATCCGCGTTCGCGGTCTTGAAATGACCTATTTTAAAGTTTTTTGGCCGGTGAGGCCATTTTTCTGTGGGGCTGTTAAAGCGGCCGCACTGTTCTCCGCTTAGGGAGGCGCACTTTAGTGCTTTCCTGTCAAAGAAATGATGCCTCGTGGACCGGGCATCTTAAGCGTAAGAGATGCATAATGCGGTATTGCGTTAAATCGAGCGAAAGCTTCGCGTCCCAAAAGTGCTTGATAGCGACTTGAGAACGGGACGACGTGGAAGGTCAGGTTTTCACGGCGGAGGTTATCGGCGGAGCCGAATGCAACTGTGAGCCGGAGAAAACCCGTACAATGGGTATCCGGGCGCGGTATTACCCCTTGAAAGGAGGTTTTGCTGCGGCGGATTCTTGCTGGGTTTATCCCCATGTGTTGTATTGTATCCTGATATATCAGGTTTAGTCCGCTGCCGCCGTCCATAAGGACATTTGAAAACTTGAGTCCGCCAATTATTGGATCGAGTATCAATGCAGTCCATCCTACATTCTTGATATTCCTAGAATAATCTAGCTGATCAAAGGTGATCGGTTTTGACAACCAGTGGCAGGATCCTTTGGGGATGGGTCGTGTGGTGCATACCTTTACGAGCACCGCACGTTTTTTATGTGAAGTGAGTTCACTGTTTTTACTTCCTGCGGGAAGTTCTTTTGTTTCCTGGTGCTCTGCTATTGGGGTTCGTCCTCGTCTTCGCTTGGTGCGCCGAGCCCCTTGTGTTCGGCATTAAGTCTGCCGGATTGTTTGAAGACCCAACAGTCTCTGTGGGTATGGTTAGCGGGCTTCGCTGGAGTACTGTGTATCTGACATATCCTGTCCAGGATTTTATTTAGGTTGGATGGATCATCCCTGTTATCCTGGGGGGGGCGATTTTTCCTGATTTTGTCGTGAGCCTTTGAATCCAGCGTTGACTGCCGTGCTGTTCAGACTTTTGTCCTTAGTCCGGCGACGATCCTTGTTGCATCGCGGTCTTCCATTTCCATCCCTGGTTTCGGATGTACTTGGGTCGCTGGGGCTGCACCTTGCCAACCAGCTGTCCTCCCCTGCACAAAAGCGGGTCATGAAGCTTGTTAGTGCGGCCATTGTTCATGGCTTTTCTTGGCCGAGGTGTCTGGTGAGCCATTCGTCTTGGACATTATGCCTGAATGCTGCTAGGGCTTCGGCGTCCGGACAGTCGACTATCTGATTCTTTTTAGTGAGGAATCTATTCCAGAACCGCCGAGCTGATTCTCCGGGTTGTTGAGTTATGTGACTAAGATCGTCTGCATCCGGAGGACGGACATAGGTTCCTTGAAAGTTTGCTCAGAAAGCATCCTCGAGCTCTTCCCAGCTTCCAATTGTGTTTTCGGGAAGGCTTTTAAGCCAATATTTTTATAGCTTAACAGGAACATTTTCTTGGGTTATTTGAAGAAATTTTTAATGTTGATTATTTTTTTAAATGATTTCTGAGGCTTTCCACTTTCCCCAATTCAACTTTCATGAATTTAAACATGATGCAAGATGATTGATGCAAGGACAAGCAATGACTAGCTAGGGATGTGACAACTCACCACCACTAAACAAAAATCTCTTCCCGAGATTCAAGACGTGAGGTAAGAAGGAAGGGGGTCACAAAACTATCACAGTCTTCTCGATCCAACTGCCCTTCCCGAGGATGTTGATTCATTGTGTCATCTTGATCTTGACGTATTTGCTTTCGGGATCTTCATCCAACATGATGACGGTAGAAAGAAATTCTACAGGAATCGATCTCCTCGAAGATCGAGCACTCAAGATCAACTCATGGAGTGAGATATAAAACATCTCTTAAGCTGAGACACGAAACACACATTGAGAGAGATGGAAGGTAATAGATGACAAGGGTTCAAATTGGTAGGCAACAATTCCACACTGGAGTAGGATGGTTCATGGTTTCAAAGTAGCGAGGAGGTAATTGCCATGATTCCATAACGGGACACCTTAGGGAAAGGTGACTCGTAGAGCATTTCCCTTAAGTGGCAAAAAGAATTACTTTTGATACAAAGATCATTGAAACTCTTTATACCAGCCTCAGGCAATCACAAACGATCGTGTGAAGGAGCTCGAAGGAATGGCATACTCGAACTAGAATGAATGATGTGGACTACCTTGTTGAAGACAACGCAAGGGATGATTTTGCTTGCACGTGCTCTCAAGAACTTGAGCATTTCCATATTCATCAAGGTTCTACCAACATCCGTATCTAGGATCCTGGCAACACATCTTACTACCTTGACGAATAGAGATGGACAATGCAGATGCATAGAAAGACAACCCTTTCTCAGATTTCACCTTAGCGAGGCCAAGCAAACGAAATCTGGATGATCGACCGAGAGACATTTAGCACTCCGCTTTTAATGTTCTCCTTGATGTACTGGTTACTACGGTCATGCTTAAAGCATCAACATAGCCATCAAGTAGTGGTCGGACTTCGGAATACAAAGGATCCATAAAGAACAACTTCTGGAGTAAATCCTACGAAATCCTTATGGGGAGGTGGCCAACTTCCTCAATCAAGATACTACAATAATAGGTCTTCCGGCTGGGTGTGTTGGCCACGACATCCACTTTACCGGTTACAGAGAGACCAATATTATAGTTCTTGGAAAACATTTCAACCATCATATCTGCCTAAGATTCAGGGGAGGTGGCCAACTTCCTCAATCAAGATACTACAATAATAGGTCTTCCGACTGGGTGTGTTGGCCACGACATCCACTTTACCGGTTACAGAGAGACCAATATTATAGTTCTTGGAAAACATTTCAACCATCATATCTGCCTAAGATTCAGATCTAGTTGGTGTCAGGATATTCCAGACTCATCAAGTCTAGAGAGAAAAATGAAAGTTTGCAACACAAGTCGACGAGATGACGTTGCAGGATTCTCGGGAAATGGACTATGGTGGTAAGCTCCAAAACATGAGCTGGTTCTACTACAAACATGTGAACACGTTGTCCCAGACAAGCATGACCACGTAGTAGTCTTACAATGAAACACTACCGAGTTCAGGTGGGGAACCATCATTGCGGATAACGAAGTCCTTGATTAAGCCCGGGTTAGCTCTTAAAAAGGAACTTCTTCTCCTTGAACAAATCAATCAGTGGCTTGGTGTGCTAGGAACACATATGGAGTGGAGGTAATTAATCTACCAAACCATAGAATACTTCGCACGTATGCATGACTGATTTGGGATGATTCCAAGGGAAACAAAACAAACCTTTCTCAAATTCATGGCGGCAACTTACACCTAATGCACGTGAACTTAGAGAAAGTCACTTCTTTCACCCAACATATACCTCATGAGCGGAACACGAAGGCAATGCTTACAAAAGTTCCAACACTAGCTCAATGTTCAACATGAATCATGGAGGAGACAAGATGCTGCTGATGGGATCAACAGCAACTCATCTGAATTTCCATATCACTGGAATTCCACCATTATGCGAACAATGTGATAGTATTGGTCAGACCAAAGGATGTAATGTTGTATGCTCGAGGAACAACCACGAGTAAGACAACATTATGAATATCGTTGGTTCTAACTTGATTTGACGATAGCCCACACTCAAATCAAGGTTTGGACAAGATGGTAGATTCAACAACCGATCACGAGGAACAATCGATGAAGATATCATCTCGTCAACACACACACACACACAAGATATCCCCTTTGGAGTGAACTAAGTGGATTAAGCTTTTTTCTTCCAACTCTCCAAGTTGTTGTTTTAGCTTAACCAATTAGTCAAGAGGTATCTAACACGGATTCTTGGAGAAAGAGTGGCTTACAAGAAAACCAACTTGATCACGAACTCAACATAGCGGTCAAGTGACAACCTGGTAACACTTCTGAGAACATATTCGGAAAATCACGAACCACCAATATGTTACTAAGCTCGAGAACAATCATGCTTATCAGGGCAAGACGATATGATCAAGGGAGTGAGGGATTGACACAATCCTAACTCATTGATCGAAGAGTGCACCAGGAAATATGGACTAGGTAGCAAGATCAATCTTAGAAGGGTAGTTCAATAACCAATACGCTAAGAATGAGGATATTGTCCATTTACTACCAAGCAACGAGTTGCTCGGAGTATTGATTTCATACATCACAATTCACTTGTCGACATTCCGGTTACAACAACACGAGGACCGAGGAATGAATGATGATGGTGAGAAGTATCACTACATCAATAATTCATAAGAGGTGGTGTAATTCTCAAGACATTCTTGACATAAAGATGGTAACACTCCAAGGTAGAACAGAGCAAAAGCTGGATTGACATTTTGATCTGCGGAATACAATTGCTTTGACCCAATCCTAGATATGGATGAGGTTCTGGAGTTTGTTTTCTCCTAGTCATTCTGGAGTAGAATGGCTTGACGGACCACAAGAATAATAGACTTTGATGAGCAAATGCAATGATATACCCTCGACTATCAATTGATAGACGAAGGTCAGAAACAACTAAGGAGGGACAACTCAAGGAACATATATCTTTCTGAGTTGTGGATGCATAGATTAGTATGTCGAGCAAAGCTCAACATTTCTTTCGGATAACCCATGTAGAAAGGTAGAACTGGCAGATTCACAAATGTAGAACGAAGAACTCATCAAGAGCACTCTTATTGTGATCTTTTGGTTCAAAAGAACTTCTGCCATAAGCAGTTCATGGTACTTGGAAGAAGAAAATACCACGGACCTCGAGGACTATCGCAAAGGTTACTAATATTCTAAAGGAACTAGCAAACACTATCAACAGAAGGTAAGTGGAGTGAATCTTGGGTTAGGAACCCAAGAGTGGAATACCTACTACTAAATGGCATCACGGGATGCTTTCGAGAACAATGGCCAGAATCATCACACCAGGAATACAAAGCATTGCTAGATTACTAGGTGACTCTCTAAGACACCTAGGGTCATAATAATAGCTCCAACATATATGTCAAGGCAACAGAGTACCTCAACTCACTGGCTAGTGTGCTTATTCTGACCAAAAGGACATCGGGGACGGAGGAAGGATTTGCAAATGCATCAAACTATTTAGAAACCTGGAATGACTCGGGCAGCATAACGGCTGTAAATGCTCGAAAAGATTTGGGACATCCTGCAAAATGGTGGCATAACCACTTAACATCGCAATATCAAGTTTCCAAGTCCAACTAACAACACACTGGAGTAGTAGAAACTGGACTGAGGCTTAAATCCAACAATCCTAGGCAACTACGGTTTAGTAATACGTCATCCTGAGAGATAGAAGAGAAGCCTAGTTCTTAACCTCGTAGAAAAGATAAGATGACTCAGATCAGAAGGTCATGAGGATAAGGAGTAAAAAGAGCCTTACGTTCCCTTCCACAATCAATTCCCTTACATAACTAAAGCATTTCTAGACTCAACTTCGACCGGTTTGGCTTGGTAATCCTACAGGTAGTCAGGCTCTGATACCAAAGCTTTCAGGACCCTGATTCTAAGTCACACCGATCTAGCCTGTAACACCTCATATCACTTTGCAGCCTCACGCACGGTATTCCCACGGGTGTCGCCTTACCATGGCCCGGGACCATTTGCGCCTTTTGGCTCACGTATATGATAGTGTCGCTAGCATCCATATGACAGAGAACCCGGGCTGACATGACTAGCCGTGAACCCAAAGCGGCGCTAACTTATGGGGACAGGCATACATGAATCAACATCGAGCATGTCGATCAGCAGCGTGTGAATCCGGGCTATAGCACTGGGTTAACAGGACTCCGGGAACCCGGGCTGTAGCAGGCTAGGCAGGACTCCGGATGTCACCGCGTGACATTTCCCCGAAGGGACAGACACAGGAACGAACTGAATCACATGCTGGCCAGTCAAGTGTTCCGGAGCAGTAGTGCTGGGCTAGCAGGACTCCGGTGAACCGGGCTGTAGCGGACTACTATGGCTCATGGAAGCACAAGACTACATTTCCCCATAAGAGAGGCTACCAAGGATAAACAACTAGGTTGTCGGATCCCACACATACCAAGCATTTCAATCATACACACAATATGCTCGACATGTGTAAATACAACATGGCATCACAACATAACTCTACGACTCAAGTATTTATTCATTAGGCTCCGAGGAGTGAGATATTACAAGCATGGGCCTCATGACCCAACATTCAGAGCATACAAGTCAAAGCACATGCGGAAGCTTAACTTGTCTGAGTACAGACAACTAAAAATGAAGAAGGCTGAGGAGCCTGACTATCTACAAGACCCTCCCAAGGGTACAAGATCGTAGCTGAGGTAACAAGCTAAACGTCGAAGTCCAAGCGGAACTACTAGTGATACTGACGTCTCTCTGCAAAACATAAATTAAGCAAACGTGAGTACAAATGTACCTAGCAAGACATACATCAGAACTAGCTACATATGCATCATTATCAACAAAAGGGATGGTGGGGTTTAACTGCAGCAAGCCAGCTTTGACTAAGTGGCTAACATGAACTACGACTACAAGTAACTCTTTTGAGGTGGCGCACACCAGTCCACAAATTCACCATACCAATACACCACTATGGATCCGCTCATGTCTCCCTGCGAGAATGCCATCCATAGCACTCATGCTTATCTTGCGAGTTTTTAGAGTATCCACTTTCACTTGTCTATGAACTATGCAAGGGGTCCAAGTTTCCATATCCAAGGAATCCGGCTATTCGAATAGATAATGATAACCCTACAAGGGTGTACTTCTTCACACACGCTCTCGCCACTTATCGCCCTGTACACGTCATGTACCTCGGCAACCTTCAAGCGGAAGCCAGGCAAGGGAGTCGGCCATGACCTGACTAACCAACAAGTCTCTAGTCCAGGTTTATCGCCTATTCGGGTTCCATCCGCAAGGAGATCCGGCTGGGGTGTCGCTCACGGGCCCAAACGATGTGTGCAGGGTTCCCAAGCCCACCATCCGGGTGCCACTTGGTACACCGTGCCACTGTGTCTATTCTGTCCCAAGCCCACCTGTACCGGGTGCCACTTGGTAGACTACTAACACTACCTACAAACACCAGAAACTAGTTGCAACTCCTAGACAGAGATCAGGTTGATTAATACGTCGAGAGGGGCACTTAAGCATTCCAATGCGTGGTAGTAGCTATTCATGGATCACAAACACAGAACTCAGTTCCTAAGGACGGCTGCAATGAGACAACCCACCATGTACTCCTACATGGCCTCTCACCGCTACCTTTACCAAATCGTGTTCACACACTTAGCTCTCAACAGTAGGACATGTTCACCACATTCCAATTCATCCCCGATGAATTAGACCTGACTCAACTCTAAGCAGTAGCAGGCATGACAAACAAACATGAATGAGTAGGCACATCAGGGCTCAAACAACTCCTACTCATGCTAGTGGGTTTCATCTATTTACTGTGGCAATGACAGGTCATGCAGAGGAAAGGGGTTCAACTACCGCAGCATGTAACAGTTGAATCGTTGTTGTCCTAATGAAGTAAAAGAGAGCAGGAGCGAGAGAGTGGGATTGTATCGAAATGAACAAGGGGGTTTTGCTTGCCTGGAACTTCTGAAGATATTATAGCTCTAGATCGGTGTCATCGAACTCATCGTCGGGATACGCCTACCGAGAGGGGACAAGCACCAGCAATAGAGAAAAACACAATCAATGCAAATGCGACAATATGATGCATGATCATGGCATGTATATGTGATGTTGTTTGTGCTAATGCAAACAGCAACAAGTTCAATGGAGCTCATTTGAATCAAGGGTTCAAATGCAAGTCCAAACTTAAGCATTTTAAATGCCCTTTATGTGTTTTCATCTATACAGCAGGTTTAGGTTGGTTTGTCATGCATGAAACTAGTACAGATGGATAGATTAAATTTTTCTGATAATTTTTCATATATAAATTATTTCATTTGGAGTTACGGTTGAATTTCTATGATTTTTTGAAGTTTTGGGCATTTTCTGAAAATAATAAATCATTTAAGATTTATCTAAATTCCAGAAAGGAATTATTGCGTCAGCATGACCTCACAGTGACGTCAGCAGGTCAACAGCTCGGTCCAGGTCAAACCTGACGTGTGGGGTCCACACGTCAGTGACATAGTTAACTACCAGGGTTAATTAAAATTAAACTAACCTAATCTAGATTAGTTAAGGCCTAGGCCCACATGTCAGTGGCACTTGCTCTAATTAGAGATTAAGTTAAAACTATTATGGCACTCGGCCCACTAGTCAGTGACTATACTAATTAATCTAAGTTAGTTAGCACTAACCTAAAACTAATTAGAGATTAACAGGGCGGGCCCATGCGTCAGTGACCCTGGGAGGTCAAACAAGGTCAGACGGGGTCAAACCCCGGGGTCAACTCGCCGGAGCTGACCCGCGGCTCGTCGCCGGCGAAGCCCGAGACGGCGGAGCGGCTCGGAAATTACCCACGGTCGACCAAATCGGTCGCGGTTTGGTCCTACGCGTAGCTGGGGCTCGCGCACATCTGGTAGGGCATGCGAGAGGAGCTGGGGTGGAGTGAGCTCGCCAGAGTTGAGCTCGTGACGGCGGCCGGCGTTCGGCGTTAGCGGGTTAGGCGCTACGGCGCACCTCAGGAAGAGTGAGTGGGTGCGTTCGGCTCCTGGGAGCGTGCTGATCACGAAGACAAGCTCGGACGTGAGCTTTGCTAGCTCTGTCTACGGCGGCCTCATGACCGGCGGCGAAGAGCTCCGGTCACGGTTGGGGATCAGGGCTAGAGCACGCGCGGAAGTGAGGGGACAGGGGGAAAAGAAGGAGGAGCTCACGGCGATCTCGCAGAGCAGCTCAATGGGCTCAGGGAAGCTTTGGTTGCCGCGAATTTGACAGTGGCGATCCACGGTGACCAAGGCCGAAGACGACGATGGTGGCGATGAAGCAGGGCCTCCGGCGTTGTGTAGCTCGGTGGAGAGGACGAGGAAGATGCGCCGGTGCTCGTGGACACGTCGGGGAAGCGAGGGGGAGGCGGTGGCCGTGGTGGTGCTTGTCGGCGGCGACGGTCTCCGCTCGAGTGGCTGCGGCGCGAGCGCTGGGGAGAGAGGGAGGAACCAGAGAGGGGGAGGGAGATGTAGGCGGTGCTGTGGCGCTCTTGGCACCCTCCAGCAGCAGCGGCGGCAAGCAGGAGGTGGCCGCGCGCGTGCTGGTGTGCGGAGGCCACGCGCCCCTGCCTACTGGCGTGAGGTAGGGGATGACTGGCATCTCCAGTGGGCTGGGCTGCTACAGTAACGGGCTGGCCAGGTATTTTCTCTCTCTCTCTCTCTCTTTCTAATTTTGTTTCTGTTTTCTATTTCTGACATTTGTTTTAATTTGGTTTTTGAACCAAACTAATTTTTCTGCTTCTGACAATTTTTGCAGGGACTAAATGGATTATTCCAAATCCCCTCAACAATTATCAGAATTATTGGACATATAGTTAATATATCACATATATAAATCCAAATCAAATAATTATTCGATTAACTCAAATGCCCAAAATAAATATTTCCGTGACTCCAAAAATATTGGTTTTAATTTTACCTCTTGCCAATATTTTTATAGCTTAACAGGAACATTTTCTTGGGTTATTTGAAGCAATTTTTAATGTTGATCATTTTTTTTTGAAATGATTTTTGAGGCTTTCCAATTTCCCCAATTCAACTTTCATGAATTTAAACATGATGCAAGATGATTGATGCAAGGACAAGCAATGACTAGCTAGGGATGTGACACGAGAGGGATCAAGTGATCCCATGGTATTGTAAGCATTGTCCATTGCACTTTGTGTACTAACCCATGGTCTATGTGAGAGTCTATGTGGGGTTAGGTACGTGTCCATGGGCTTGAGTCAAGAGGATGATATCATACAACCCATGGGAAGGATGACATCAAGTGGTGATCGTCATCAAGATTGCCGTGTGCAAGTTCAAGTGGAGAATCACGAAGAGATCAAGTGCTTGAAGCTTTCCATCCATTGTGGTGTCAATGGACTTGTGAAGATGTGCCTAAGAGTGGCTCACGCATAGTGGAGTATGGGGGAGCAATCATCTAGTCTCCATCGACCCAACGCAATCAAGAAAGGTGGCCCATCTTGAGGAGGACAAGATCGTCATCATCTAGCTCAAGTGGATCATGTGCAAGGCAAAGGTTTTCCCTTGATAGTTTTTCTATTTTACCGGTCTCATGGTGGTAGTTGGGAGACCGGGTTATAGGATCGATAGCTGTACTATCAAGGGGGGATCTCAAGTGAGTAGCTTGATCGTATCGTTCGTCGAGAGCTCAAACCATTGCATCCTTGCATCATGTTTCTTGGTTCTTGTTTGGTTCTCTTTGTGAGTCTTAGAGCTTATGGTCATCTTGATGACAAGCTTGAGTTCATCGAAAACGGAGTTTGCATGCGTCTTCTATGATGTTTTTGGTGTTGGAGGTTTTACGGGTCTTATTCGAGGAAGGGTTCTCACCATTTTCTTTTGGGCCTTTTCTCATTTGCTTCTTATTGGTATTTATATCAATATTGTGTTAGCCGTTGTCGCTAGCTTTCCAACAAACTTGGTTTCGTCGAATTTGGACTCCGTTTGCAAAAGTTGTGGCAGTTTTGGTGTTCTGAAAAGGTTGCAGCGGTACAACCGCGAATTGGAGCGGATGTAATTTTTTACTACCGCTCCAGAGTGGTACTACCGCGGCTCCTACAGCGGTAGTACCGCTCCGGACCAAAAACTCGTCCCAAGTCTTGCGGTGGTAGGCCCAGATGTATTTTTTTAGTACCGCTCGCAAGCAGTAGTACCGCTAACCTTTGCGGTAGTACCGCGATCCCTAGCGGTAGTACCGTGAGGACGAGCAGTAGTACCGCTCCGGCGGTTCTACTGGCATTTTGCCTCCTCGCTGTTGTGTTTCAAAGGGCTACTACCGCCCTAGGGGTAGTACCGCTCCGCTCAGTGCGGGCTGTGAGCATAACAGTTGGATTTTTCCCCACCTATAAAAGGGGGTCTTCTTCCCCAATGAACCTTATCTCTTGAGCTCGTGTCCTTCCCCCATTGTTGACCTTCTTCGAGCTTGCTAACTCTCAATCCCTCCAATGATTCTTGCTAGTTCTTGAGGGAAAAGATAGAGGAGATCTAGATCCACGTTTCCACCAATCAATTTCTCCTCTAAGTGAGGGGAACCCCTTGGATCTAGATCTTGGAGTTCTTCGTGTTCTTCTTTCGTTCTTCCTCTCATTTTCCTCCCTAGTATTAGTTGCTTTGGTGGGATTTGGGAGAGAAGGACTTGGGCACTCTGTGTGCCCTTTCCATTGCATTTGGTGCATCGGTTTGAGTTCTCTACGGTGATACGTGGAAGTGAAGTTTGAGAAGCTTATTACTCTTGGGTGTTTGGGCACCCTAGAGCTTGTTCCTCTTGGGTGCCTTGGCGCCCTAGATGGTTGGTGGTGTTCGGAGCTCAATCATTGTGGTGTAAAGCTCCGGGCAAGCATCGGGGTCTCCAATTAGGTTGTGGAGATCGCCCCGAGCAATTTGACGGGTACCGGTGACTGCCCCCAAGGGTTGCCAAAGTGTACGGGTTCGGTGACCGCCCCCAAGGGCTGCCATTTGTACGGGTTCGGTGACCGCCCTCAAGGGTCCCTTAGTGGAATCATGGCATCTTGCATTGTGCGAGGGCGTGAGGAGATTACGGTGGCCCTAGTGGCTTCTTGGGGAGCATTGTGCCTCCACACCGCTCCAAACGGAGATTAGCCTCCGCAAGGCTGTGAACTTTGGGATACATCGTCGTCTCCGCGTGCCTCAGTTATCTCTTACCCGAGCCCTTTACTTATGCACTTTACTTTGTGATAGCCATATTGTTTCTTGTCATATATCTTGCTATCACCTAAGTAGTTTTTCTTGCTTAGCATAAGTTGTTGGTGCACATAGGTGAGCCTAGTTGTTGTAGGTTTTGTGCTTGACAAATTAACCGCTATGTTTATTCCGCATTTGTTCAAGCCTCAACTGTAATTATTTTAAAGCGCCTATTCACCCCCCCCCCTCTAGGCGACATCCACGATCTTTCAATTGGTATCAGAGCCTCGTCTCTCTTTATTAGGCCTTACCGCCTAGATAGTAAAGATGTCGACTAGGGGATTAGGTTTCTCTGACACTCTTAGTTTCGATGGCACAAATTTTGATGTTTGGGTAATTCACATGCTTAATCTCTTTAGGGTCATGGACCCAAATTTAGAGCGAATTGTAGATATGGGTTTTTCTCCTCCAAAGGATCCCCAATGATTATCTTTAGAGGATGAGAAAAACTCTTATCTCAATGATCAAGCTTCTAAAGTGCTTTTCGATGCTTTGAGCAATGTAGTTATATTTCAACTCTGCCATTTCGGGATGCTCATGACTTGTGGACAAAGCTTCAAGATAAATATGGCGTGTCCAAGTTTTGTGGGGATGAGTGTTCTCCCTCCACCTCCAGCCGTGTTGAGTTCTCAACTTCTTCTACTTCACCTACATGTGGTTTGCCACAAGGTAATGAAATGGTGAGTAGTGTTGGTCATTGCAATGATGATGGTACTCTTATTGTGGATGATACTTCATCACCATCTTATTGCAATGCATCTTCTTTGGACTTTAACACCTCGAGCACCATACATGTTTCACATGCTTGTGTTGATAGTCCGTGCATATCTTGTAGAAATTGTTTGACTAAATCCCATGATGATATGCTTGCTATATCTTGTTGCCATGATAAAAATGCTTGTATTTCCTCGAGTTGTGGCGCCAACAATGTAGAGGAAACCCAACACTCCATGGAACAAGATGTGTTTTTAAATGGTGCTTCAAGGGATCCTACATCATCATCTATTGCTTTTTGCCTTATGGCTAAGGCTTCAAAGGTATCTCCTACTTTGAAACCCAATATGTCTCTTGATGATGATGTTGATACTAATGATGATGAGGATAATGATGAAGAGAATGATAATGTTGCCTCCTTCAAAATTAAGGGGGAAATGGTTTTTAAAGCTCTTCATAAAAATAAAATTGCTCGTTCCAACTTCATGGAAATCATGTCCATTGCCATTGAGGGCAAGAAGTATATTGATGAGTTGGAATCTCGTCTTGAGGAGCATGAGGTCACCATTGAGAAAATGGAAGGTCATGAGCATGATTACGCTAATAAGATTGCGGACCTCTCTCAAGCTCTTGAACTTGAACAAACCACCAAGGAATCTCTTGAGGAGACTTTTGCTCTAGAATTATCTAGAGTGAGGGAATCTCGTGATATAGCTCTTGAGGTGGCCAATGATTTTTAAACTAAAAATGAGGAGCTTGAAGTTGCGAATGCTAAACTCCTTGAGGACTTTGAGCACCTCGAAAATGGCTCAAGGGTCATTAAGAGTGAGCTCATCAAACTCACCGAGTCTCATGCTCAATTTAAAGCTTCGTATTCAAAAGAGCTTGCCAAGTTGTCTTCTCCTCTTGTTTCTAATGATGGTGCTTGTGCTACTAACTCTATCTCTTGTGAAGCATCCATAATGAAGGAGCATGTTGAGCTAAGGGCTCAACTTGAGTTGCTATCTAGCAATTATGGGATGTTGGAAGAAAATCATGTAAAGCTCACAAGCTCTCATGATGATCTTCTAGTATCCCATAATGTGCTAAAGTTAGCTCATGAGGCCATGCTTGCTAAGGTAACATCTAGTAAGCCTCATGTGGATACTAGCACTACTTTTATTCAAAATTATATATTGCCTTGTGCTAGTCCTCGCAATTCATCCATGCATAACATTGGTACATCTTGTGATGAATTACTTTCCTTGCCTTGTTGCTCTAACGATGAAGCTTATACTTCCTATAGTACTTGTGTTGATACTAACCATGTAGAGGAAATCAAAGAGCTCAAGGCCCAAGTCACTTCTTTGAAGAAAGACTTGGAAACGAGTCGTGAAGGGAAATTTACACTCAACAACATCTTGAGCGTGCAAAAATCCCCCAATGACAAAGGTGGACTTGGATTCAACTCCAACAAGAAGAAGAAGTCCAAGGTGAACAAGAAGAAGGGCCAAAAACAAGTCAAGAGTTCGGCCAAGATTATTTGCTTCAAGTGCAAAATTGAAGGGCATCATGTTAGATCTTGCCCGTTGAAGAAGAAGGCCATTAGTGACAAGCAACAAGGGAAGCGGCTACAAGTACATTCTCATGGTCAACCTCAAGTTGAAGAAAGGCCTCTTCCCAAGAAGACTCAAGCTAATGCTTCTCAAGTTGATAAATCAAGTGAGAAGAAAGTGAAGAGTATACGTTGCTACCTATGTCGCGAGAAAGGTCACCTCGCTTCTTCATGCACTAGTGGTAACTTATCCAACCCAATTATTATTGATGATGTCTATTCTCTTGGGAAGGATAAGGTTGGCAATGTGGTTGCCAAGTTTGTTGGTACTCAAAGTGGTTTGAAGCAAAGAACCATTTGGGTAGCCAAGCCTATTGTGACTAACCTCTTAGGACCCAACTTGGTTGGGGACCAACAAGCTCAAACTTGATCAATAGGCGATGTTGGACGTCATTGGAGACTTGGCTACATTATGAAGAATTAAGGGGACTTCATCACTCTCATTGTCTCAAGCTAAGTCATTCAGATTATCAAGTTTCTATCTTATATCCAATGTTCCTCCTTGCGATAACTCGTGCTTAAATTGTTTACTTTGAAAGTTACTTGCCCCTTTGCATGTTTGGCTTTGTTCCTTGCATGTGTTTGTATATGTTGTGCTTCCAACTTGATTATCTTGAGCAATCAAGTATGTGTGTGTTGGTTTGCACATCATGTACATGTGTGCCATTCGTTGAGCCTTTGTGCATCTTGGTCATATCTTAGTTGGCTCTTGTGAGAGATTAATGGAATATCCCATTATGGGGTGATGTGCTTTGTGCACTTCACAATCCTATAAAGGTGGGTACATGGGGAATACCACTTAGTATTGATATTGCAAGCTTATCTAGTCGCTATGTGGTATGTCTTCTCATGAGAAATTCAAATTCTAAATAGTCCATTAATTATCTCTTGTTGGATCCTTTTATTTGCCTCTTGTTTATCTTTAATTGGTATCACATTATGGGGGAGTAATATGCTATGTGTATATTACTAGCCTAGAAAATGTGTACATTTGAGATATTGTCACCTAGAATTGATATTGTAAATTATCTTGTTCCTAGGTGGCATGTTAGCTCTACAAGTTGCAATTTGCTTTTTGTTTGGTGTGAAGATGATGTCGGATATCCTTGTTATCTACCACCGGGAATTATTTCCAAATACTTCTTGTCTTTTGACAATTGGTACTCACTTGTGTGGTAGAAATTATTGATCATCTTTACATTGGCCTTTGCTTTTATTTGCTTTATCTCTTGCCTAGGATTGTGTCAACTCCCATTGTATTCGATACCACTTGCGGATCTTGTTAATTTCTTGACCTTGTCTAGTGTTTTCTAGATATAGTGAAAGTGGTGATCCCACCTCATGCATTTTGTATTCAAATGAAAATTCTCTATAATGCACTAGTATTGGGGGAGCTATCCTATTATCTATAAAACACTCATCTTGTGATCCTTATCAAGTGTGTGTTTGTGGAAGACAAGCCATTTCTTTTTGGTGCTTTGTGCCATCATGAAACTTTGTAGAGGGCTTGGTTTGTTTGGAACCATTCTCTCTTTTGGGAGTTTGACATCTTTATTTTTGAGTGTATCAATGGATATCTCATTCCTTGATGTATCTTTTATGGATATCCTCCAAGTGATGATTTATTCATTTGGTATATTTTCTTCGCTTGGTATTTCTTTGTCTTTTGGTCTCGGTTCTTGAAAGTCTTGAGCATGCATATTTACTTCTCGTAGTTTCTTTGGCATGTTTTCTTTCTTTGACCCAATATATAGGGGGAACTCCGCCAAGTCTCAAATTGGATGAGATGTGCATGAAATTCATTTTCATATCTATATGCAGATATTTATGTGGAGTTTGTCCTATGTGTTGTTGGTTCTCTAACTCTTTGGTCCCAATGAGTTTGGGTACCATTTTGTTTGTGTTGTTGTTCCAGGAACAATTGGAGATGCATTGGACGCTTGGCTCACTCACAAGGAAGGTGGTGTCATCATGTGCTAATTGGAGTCAAGCTAGGATGATCAATGAACTACTACCTACCTTTATTTGGTATCTACTACATCCTTCCAATGATATCTCGGTAACAAGTATCTCTTCATGCATTCTTTTCTTGCATTAAACCTTGTGTAGGTTGCATCTTTGCATGATTTTCATTCCATCTTGTGATACTTGTTTCCTTTCTCAAAGCATCTCAACGATGATCTCATGTTGCTAGTTGTGATGTCTTTGATGGGTGTGTGGTAGGAATTCATTTATATACTATAAGACCATAACTAGCCATGTGCTATGCTTCCAAGCAAATATCTTATTGGTATATGTATGACTTCCTTTTGGATATCTTGTTCCTTCGTGTTGTAACTATTTCGGGTGTACATCCTTCTTTGTAGATATATATATATATATATATATATATATATATATATATATCATCATGATTTCATCTACCTAGAATCTTATACACTTGAGAGAAGTTGCATATCTAGATGATATCCTTTCTTTCATGTCCACCTTGTTTTTCTTATGTCATTTCTTTGGTGGCTCCATGAAAGCTTTTGCCTTGAGTGCGTGTCTTCTATCGTTGCATCTTGATGCACTCTTGTGCGGTGAAGATTATTTTCCTCATGCTTATCTTTACGAGGTTTTTGCCATCTTAATTGGTATCCCTCGTCTTGATGAGCCTTTCATCTTCTATCTTCACCGCGGGTTGTCACAAGCATAGGTTCTCTATATGCTTATTAGTAAACTTGTGACCCCCTTTTGCTAGTTGTGTGTGGGAATGACAGGCCTTGCACCATGTATCTCATTAATTCAAGACCATATTGATGCTTAATGCTCATCCATACATTAGTCTTCTCAAGTTCATTGCCTTAACTCACACACATCGGTTTTGGTTGAGCCTATTCTTAAGTTTCCTTTTTACATGTTGCTCAACCATGTGTTTGTTGCAAGTACTAGGCTTTGTTTCCTATATGCTCACTTGCACTTGTTGTAAGTTTCTGTTGATTCTGGGGGAGCTATGATCCTATTTTGTGCACTTTGTATCCAAATACAAAAATTCTTATGTGTGCACAAATCATGGGGAGCTACTCTAGTTTCCTTAGAACACTTCTTTGCTCTTATCGTAATATCTTTTATTCATGTTGCATGTAGGATCATTGGTCTAGTTGGTTCAATTGGTATCTTTTCATAGCTTGCTTCAATTGGTATCCTATGATTTCTTGTTTGCTTGTTTCTCTCTTTGTTATGTCTTTGTGGCATATCTTTCTGTTGCAATCTTTGGGACTCAATATAGTTTGTCCTCCTCCAAGTATTGGCAGTTGGATATGTATATTGCATTCCCCTCTCTTGTTGAGAAATACACAATTTATGGAGGACCACAATCTATATTGGCCCTCTAAGATTTTCACCCATTTTGGCAATCGATGCCAATGGGGGAGAAGTTTCAGAGAGTTTTGTGGAGAAGCTTTGGTTTATGTTTCCTTAGTATTCGCATCTCCTACGCATGCATTATTGGTTGTTCCATTGCATGGTGATGCATAATTACTTATATAAACTCTCTTGAAAGTGATTGTCATCAATTACCAAAATGGGGGAGATTGAAAGGACATGCGGTGCTCCCATGTGTGGTTTTGGTAATTGATGACATTCTCTATGGACTAATGGTTGCATTGAGTTATATTTGAAGGATTTTTCCATATGCATTTCTTGAAGTCCATGTGTTGGTTTCAAGTAGTTTATGGGTTGACCAAGGTGCTATTAAGGAACTATCCAAAGATTGGTCATGTGAGTGTTGAGCTTATTGCAAGCATGTCTTGAAGAAGAAGATTGTGTGATCATTCATGTTTACCTTCAAGACATCATCCAAACGAAGAGAGTTGGAAAGATTCAAGGTTGATCAAGACTAAGTCAAGAGTGAATCAAGTTGATCAACTCACAAAGAGTAGAAGATGTACCGAGAGGGATCAAGTGATCCCATAGTATGGTAAGCATTGTCCATTGCACTTTGTGTACTAACCCATGGTCTATGTGAGAGTCTATGTGGGGTTAGGTACGTGTCCATAGGCTTGCGTCAAGAGGATGATATCATACAACCCATGGGAAGGATGACATCAAGTGGTGATCATCATCAAGATTGCCGTGTGCAAGTTCAAGTGGAGAATCATGAAGAGATCAAGTGCTTGAAGCTTGCCATCCATTGTGGTGTCAATGGACTTGTGAAGATGTGCCTAAGAGTGGCTCACGCATAGTGGAGTATGGGGGAGCAATCATCTAGTCTCCATCGACCCAACGCAATCAAGAAAGGTGGTCCATCTTGAGGAGGACAAGATCGTCATCATCTAGCTCAAGTGGATCATGTGCAAGGCAAAGGTTTGCCCTTGATAGGTTTTCTATTTTACCGGTCTCATGGTGGTAGTTGGGAGACCGGGTTATAGGATCGATAGCCGTACTATCAAGGGGGGCTCTCAAGTGAGTAGCTTGATCGTATCGTTCGTCGAGAGCTCAAACCATTGCATCCTTGCATCATGTTTCTTGGTTCTTGTTTGGTTCTCTTTGTGAGTCTTAGAGCTTATGGTCATCTTGATGACAAGGTTGAGTTCATCGAAAACGGAGTTTGCATGCGTCTTCTATGATGTTTTCGGTGTTGGAGGTTTTACCGGTCTTATCCGAGGAAGGGTTCTCACCATTTTATTTTGGGCCTTTTCTCATTTGCTTCTTATTGGTATTTCTATCAAGATTGTGTTCGCCCTTGTTGCTAGCTTTCCAACAAACTTGGTTTCGTCGAATTCGGAGTCCGTTTGCAAAAGTTGTGGCAGTTTTGGTGTTCTGAAAAGGCTGCTGTCGGTGTCAAAACCGGCGGATCTCGGGTAGGGGGTCCCGAACTGTGCGTCTAGGCCAGATGGTAACAGGAGCTAGGGGACACGAAGTTTTACCCAGGTTCGGGCCCTCTTGATGGAGGTAAAACCCTACGTCCGGCTTGATTGATATTGATGATATGGGTAGTACAAGAGTAGATCTACCACGAGATCAGAGAGGCTAAACCCTAGAAGCTAGCCTATGGTATAATTGTATGTTGTGATTGTTGTCCTGCGGACTAAAACCCTTCGGTTTATATAGACACCGGAGAGGGTTAGGGTTACACAAGGTCGGTTACAAAGGAGGAGATATCCATATCCGTACTGCCTAGCTTGCCTTCCACGCCAAGTAGAGTCCCATCCGGACACGAGACGAAGTCTTCAATCTTGTATATTCATAGCCTAATAGTCCGGCCAATGGAGATAGTCCAGCTGTCCGGAGACCCCCTAATCTAGGACTCCCTCAGTAGCCCCTGAACCAGGCTTCAATGACGATGAGTCTGGCGCGCAGTATTGTCTTCGACATTGCAAGGCGGGTTCCTTCTCCGAATACATCACAGAAGAATTTGAATACGAGGATAGTGTCCGACCCTACAAAATAAGTTCCACATTCCACCGCAGAGAGAATAATATTTTCGCAGATCTAATTTGCTGACTTGTTTTGGCAACACGACGTTATGTCATGGCCCGGTGATTATTCGAACCGTTTCCCTTAACCAGCTCCACACATAACGCGAGGCGGTTTCTTGACACGTCTTGTCAAAGCGGAGATCGTGTTCCCCCAATTACGGGATTCTCATTAATGCGGTCGTGGGTAACCCAACCGTGTCTAGGACTCCTAGATTATAGGCAAGTCCTAAACGGCTACGGAAAGTACGCTTGATATTCACCCTCTTTATAAAGGGACAAGGTTTTTGCTTTTCCCCTCTCGTGCTCAATCGAACCCTTCCCCCGCCTCGAGTTCTAACACCCAATGCCCAGGTTAGGTGCTCCGGATCTTCTATCATGTCCGGATCCAGCCTTCAAGGCCGATGGATGCCCTCCTCCGTTACGGAAGAGGACATTAAGAAGTTGAGGGAGGCTAGATACCTGACCGCCGAGGTTTCGCATCGGCTGCCTGCTCGAGGGCAGATCGTCCCTACTCCCGAACCCAATGAGAACGCTGTTTTTGTCTCCCACTTCCTCCGAGGTCTAGGCCTCACTCTGGATCCTTTTGTCGGGGGTTTGATGTTCTATTACGGGCTAGATTTCCACGATCTAGCTCCGGACTCCTTTCTCCACATCTCGACATTTATAGTCGTGTGTGAGGCCTTCCTCCGTGTTACCCCTCACTTCGGCCTGTGGCTCAAGACCTTTGAAGTAAAGCCGAAGATGATCGAGGGGCAACATGCAGCGTGCGGAGGTGCATCAATAGGCAAGATGGCAGGAGCTCCATGGCCGAAAGGTTCCTTTCCAGAGGTGTCCGAATTATGGCAATCGGAGTGGTTTTACGTCACAGCTCCCAGAAGTGCCAAGTGGGCGGCTGCCCCCGCTTTCCGCCTGAGCCCCCCACCACAACTGATGTCATGGATTAGCAGAGGTCTGAGCTGGGGTCCAGCCAAGGACGTGCCTATACTGCAAAGCCGCATACGAGATCTCTTCGAGGGAGATTTTAATTTGGCTGTGGTAATACAAGTTATGCTGGTTCGTCAAGTCCAGCCTTGCAGACGCCGGCCCCTTCGCTTGTGGGAGTTGAACCCAGAGGGACCGCGTGCCATTCAAAGTTTCCTTGGCCTGACGCACGGGGAGATGTACAAGTCATTCTTCGGACCTCAAGTAGAGTGTCCGGATATTACCGAGGAAGTGGGTGTAACGCCCCGTGACCGATGTGTCAGGTGTCCTCCAGTTACTCGCTGTTGTTGCCTTGTCATTGCTTGCGTGTCATGCATTGCATATCATGTCATCATGTGCATTTCATTTGCATACATGTTCGTCTCATGCATCCGAGCATTTTCCCCGTTGTCCGTTTTGCATTCCGACGCTCCTATCTCCTCCCGTGGTCATTTCTACCTTCTTTTCATGTGTGGGGATTAAACATTTCCGGATTGGACCGAGACTTACCAAGCGGCCTTGGTTTACTACCAGTAGACCGCCTGTCAAGTTTCGTACCATTTGGACTTCGTTTGATACTCCAACGGTTAACCGAGGGACCGAAAAGGCCTCGTGTGTGTTGCAGCCCAACACCCTTCCAAAGTGGCCCAAAACCAACCTAAACCTCCTCCATCATCTCGGTCGTTCGATCACGATCGCGTGGCCGAAAACCGCACCTCATTTGGACTCTCCTAGCTCCCTCTACCTATAAATATGTGATCCCCTCCGAAATTCGCGGTGCAAACCCTAGACCACCACCTCTCCGCGCCGAGGACATTTCCTCCCCCGCCGACGGACATGTCCGGTCTCTCCTGCGCGAATCCGGAGCCGCCAAGTGTCCTCGCCGCCGCCGTTCTCCACCGCGCGCCGCTGCAGGCCCACGCGGCCCAGATCTGGCCCGCGGGGCCCGAACCGCCGTCGCCCGTGCCTGTGCATCGCCGCCGCCTAGTGCCTCCCGTCCGCGCCCGCCGGCCGCCACCTCCGCCTCTGCGCCGCCATGTGCGCCGCCGTCTCCTGCTCAACGCCGGCGCGGGTCTCGGCAGCCGCGCCGCCCTAGATCCCCTGCAGCTCGCCCGTGCGGAGCTCCGCCGCCGCCTTCCGCCGTCGCCTAGCTCGCCGCCGGCCGGATCCGACCAGATCCGGGCCGGGTCGACCTCCCGCCGCCGCCCCTGACTTCTATGGCGCGGATCCGGCGAGATCCGCTGCCGCCTCGGTTCGCGCGCCGGATGAACCCTAGATTTGGAGGTCTATATTTTCACTAAGTCCCTGAGTTTTCCATGTTTCATATGTCCATGTTCATCGCATCGTAACTTTGCATCCGTAGATCCGCTTTGGTCGTGTAGCATATCAAAATGTTCGTCTCAGAGAGTACATCATTTCATCCCATTGCATCATTTTCATTTGAGTTCATCTTGATGTCCGAAATTCTGTTGGAAGAGAGCTATTTGAGTTAATTGTCAGATCTGCTGCACCAAATAGCTATTTGTCATTTTTGCCATGATTATTGTGTGCATGATACGCTCCTGAGCTCTACATGAGTTTTGTTATATGCCATGCCGTCTTTCTAGAGGTGCAATCCATGTATTTTTGTGATATGTGTGGTGACTAGCACAAGCTTACAAAGTGGTGCATTCGTTAATGCTGATTTCAGGGACTTAGCAATTCCACTAAGTCATTGATCTGTCCTTATCAATATGCCATATGTTCATGTTGTTTCCTAGTGATCTGTGCCTCTTTTGAGGATGATCAGTAAGGATGTTTTGTTAATATTATAGTGCTCTATCCATCCATGTCGTTGATTACATTTATGGAGCACCCTAGCTTGAGTCAATCGAGCTCTACTTTTGTTATTTCGTGAATCCTGGCAGATTGTCTACTTGTTAGGGATTTTGTCGAGGATGTTGTAGTTGATCCGTGCATGCTATGTTATTGTTCTTTCCATGTATAGCTTATATAATGTGTGTTCTTGATGGGTGTATGCTTAGATTGTCATGCCTTGCTCTGTAGTGAGTGCATCGAGCTCGTAAACATGCCTACTTGATATCTGATTTGCATGCTCCAGTTTTCCTCTAAGTCTGTAACTTGTTTATGTTTTTGCCATGTTCACATGCTTGCAATTGTATTTTCTGATCCCTTTTGGCTCAAGGTCACTAAGGGACTTTTGTTAAGCTCTTTGAGTAGCTCCATGCCATGCCTTGCTTTGCCATGTTAAATTCCTGTAGCATATAGTTTTCATGCTCCAAAGTGTGCTACCTGATTTGAAATTCCAGACAAGTGTTAATTTCACTAAGTCTGAAATCTGTTTACCAATTGCACTTTTGCCATGCTTGTTTGAACCTGTTAAAGGATGAATTGGCCGTAGCTTAGTGTTCATATTTTTTTAAGCATCATGAATGGATCCCTGCCATGTATTTTGTTTCCATGTTTGAGTGCTGTAGCATGTTCAACTTGTTGCATTTAGATGGCTACTTGCTGTTTATCGCAGACCGGTGCCATATTTGAATTGCTTGCCATTTCCAAACCGTGTCTCCGATTCCGGTGTTCCTTATATCGATTTCAACAGAAATCACCTCATCTTTCCAGTGGCACTCTTGGATTTCCAAGTAGGGGCCATGTTACATCACTCCTTTGAAAATCATGCATATGCATCGCATACCACATCCCGCATATCATACCATGTTCATGGCGTTGGTTGTTTACTATGTTGTGTGCTTCTTTTCCGGTGTTTCATTCTTCGGGTTGGTTCCGGTAACATCGTGTTTGTGAGGACCCGTTCGACTACGTCCGTTTGTCTTCTTCATGGACTCGTTCTTCTTCCTTGCGGGATTTCAGGCAAGATGACCATACCCTCGAAATCACTTCTATCTTTGCTTGCTAGTTGCTCGCTCTTTTGCTATGCCTATGCTGCGATACCTACCACTTGCTTATCATGCCTCCCATATTGTTGAACCAAGCCTCTAACCCACCTTGTCCTAGCAAACCGTTGTTTGGCTATGTTACCACTTTGCCCAGCCCCTCTTATAGCGTTGTTAGTTGCAGGTGAAGATTGAAGTTTGTTCCTTGTTGGAACAGGGAGATGTTGTTCCTTGTTGGAACATGTTTACTTGTTGGGTTATCACAATATATCTTATTTATTTAATGCATCTATATACTTGGTAAAGGGTGGAAGGCTCGGCCTTATGCCTGGTGTTTTTTTCCACTCTTGCCGCCCTAGTTTCCGTCATGTCGGTGTTATGTTCCCAGATTTTGCGTTCCTTACGCGGTTGGGTAATAATGGGAACCCCTTGACAGTTCGCCCTGAATAAAACTCTTCCAGCAATGCCCAACATTGGTTTTACCATTCGCCACCTAGCCCTTTTCTTTTCCCTTGGGGGTCGCGCGCCCAAGGGTCATCATTATTTTAAACCCCCGGGCCAGTGCTCCTCTGAGTGTTGGTCCAACTGGTCAGCCTCCGGTGGCCACCAGGGGCAACTCTGGGCTGGCCTACCGGAAGTTTAGACAATCCGGTGTGCCCTGAGAAAGAGATATGTGCAGCTCCTATCGGGATTTGTCGGCACATTCGGGCGGTGTTGCTGGTTTAGTTTTACCTTGTCGAAATGTCTTGTAATCGGGATTCCGAGTCTGACCGGGTCTTCTCGCTAGAAGGAATATCCTTCGTTGACCGTGAGAGCTTGTGATGGGCTAAGTTGGGACACCCCTGCAGGGATTTGAACTTTCGAAAGCCGTGCCCGCGGTTATGGGCAGATGGGAATTTGTTAATGTCCGGTTGTAGAAAACCTGAAGTTGACCTTAATTAAAATACATCAACCGCGTGTGTAACCGTGATGGTCTCTTTCCGGCAGAGTCCGGGAAGTGAACACGGTGTTGGAGTTATGCTTGATGTAGGTTGCTCTAGGATCACTTCTTGATCATAGTTTTCTCGATCGTGCTTTGCCTTCTCTTCTCGCTCTCATTTGCGTATGTTTAGCCACCATATATGCTAGTTGCTTGCTGCAGCTCCACCTCATACTTTTACCCTACCTATAAGCTTAAATAGTCTTGATTGCGAGGGTGCAAGATTGCTGAGTCCCCGTGACTCACAGATACTTCCAAAACCAGATCGCAGGTGCCGATGAGTCCGTGCGGATGACGCAACCCAGCTCAGGAGGAGCTCGATGAAGATCTTGTCCTTTGTGTTGTTTCGTTCTAGTTGATCAGTAGTGGAGCCCAGTTGGGGTCGATCGGGGACCGTGTCGCATTTGGGGTTCTTCTTTTTTTTGGTTCCGTAGACGGACCTTGATTGTATTTGGTTGTTGTAATGCTTTATTCATGTAATTGCGTGAAGTGTCGATTGTAAGCCAACTATGTATCTTTTCCCCTATTGTATTACATGGGTTGTTTGCGAAGATTACCTCACTTGCGACATTGCTTTCAATGTGGTTATGCCTCTAAGTTGTGCTTCGACACGTGGGAGATATAGCCGCATCGAGGGCGTGACAAGTTGGTATCAGAGCCTTCCCCGACCTTAGGAGCCCCCATTGCTTGATCGAATTAGCGGACAAGTTGAGTCTAGAAAAATGCTTTGAGTCATTTAGGAATTATATATCGAAGAGTTTAGGAATTCTTTTACTTCACAGTCCCTTCATCGCTCTGGTAAGGCATCCTGACGTAGAGTTTTGACTCCTCTCTTCTCAAATTTCACTAAAAAAATTTAGGATCACGCGGGTATCTTGGAATCGTTTCGATGGTTTTGTGACGAGAACATTGTTCTTGGTGCCTCCTGTCTTTAGGGGTTGTGGCAGTGTCCCGGGGAGTTGAGCTCCGAGGTGTTGTCGTCACAATCTTATCGTTGCAGTTCTGGAATACCTGAGTTTAGTTCGCCGACATCGAAAATCTCTTTTATGCAGTTGTTGGTGAGATAACCTCAACGCCACCCAGTACTGGGGCGGGAGTTCGGGAGTATTGCCATAACTCATATAACGGATGCTTTTCGAAGGTTGAGGTAGATGATTTCCGAAGGTTTCTTGGTTATGTGTTGAAGGATGGATACAGCTGGATGTAGGATTTGTTAGTTTGGGTGAGATATTATGCTTCCCCTGTATCCCCAACACCTGATTGCATAACTGGGAAAATTTCAGGAGTCTATAAGTGGGAATTCAAGTAGCTCTTAGGATATCTTTCCGACAGATGTATGATATGAAATTGGGGTTCGACGTCCAGTGGTCCGCCTATTCACAGTTGGTCTTACAGTGTTCTCATTGTGTCTTAAAGAGTCCTTGGCTATGCCGACTCGGGGACGCTTCGTATGTCATGTGCACTGCCTTGTACACGATGGTGTTGTATGATCGAGCCCGTGTAGGCCCCACCATGAAAACTTCGGACAAAATCTCTATCATATGTTTGTTCTGGCTTATTCTGCAAGCCAATCCTTTGTTTTGTTTTGAGTTGTGGTATTCGAGTTGCTTCGAAGTCAAGTGTTGAGTCCATACCTATTCCTAAGCGGTGTTCTCATACTCCGATGTGAATACTAATCCTTCTTGATAATCGAGATTGTCATGTAAATCCTTTTCAACCGGCGTGTTTCTCTTCAAGTGGATCCGATCATTTCAACAACCGCAAGATCAAGTATCAGTTCTTCTCAACGGTGTTTGTTTCTCCCGTCTCCAAGTTGCCTTCGTTTTTTCCCACCCTCCCACCCTTGTTTCTTCAAGGACTAAGATTTCTTTATCAAGTATCTATCTTATGATTATGAAGTCTCTCCATTCTTTTCCGTCAATGTCCTTACCCGGCGGTTCTCATGAAGATGCTCTTCAAGTTCGTTATTCTTCATTCTTTTCTTCTCCGGTGGATTCAATTCAAGCTTTTTGTGTTGATCATATCCCTTTTTCTCGTTTCAAATGCTTTCTCATGCCGGTGCACCTCTTAATCACCCACTTCTCGCTATTCAGTCGTTCTGGAGTGTTCAAGATATCTCGAGGCTGTTATCGCATTCAAGTCATCTAAATCTTACCCGTGCATTATCTCTTCCTAAGTAATTGTTCAATGGTGTTTCTTTTGAGTGGTCCCTAACCCACAGGTCTTTTCCCAGGATCTTACCTGACTCTTCTTATTTTCCCGGAGCTATCCTAATTTTTTTTCAAAGTTTGACGTAAGAATGAATTATCATCAGTCAAATGCCTTTCTCCAATATATGTCAAATTCTTTTAATCGTTGGTTCAACCTTTATAATTTTCATTCCGGAGTGCCTCAACAATTCATGGTGGTGTTCCTCATCGTCATTCTCTGCATTTGGAGACTGAAGAAGAGTTTTACCTCCATATCTTATCCGTTCTCTCAGAGATTCGTGATTCTAGTTCGAGCCCATCCTCTCATAATTGTTTTTGATTGTCAGAATTCTTTTCACTCTTCCGGAGCAATTCAAGAGTCTTCTCATTTTGTTTATCCGGAGTCCTTCAATTCAGGTTTATTCATTCTCAGCTGGCATTTATCATTCTCCAATCTTATCGGTGCATCGCTCAAGTGATCTCTAATCAGTCCGTGATCTATTCGTTCACTTGTATCTAAATTCTCTCAAGAATCTTCATTCATTTGCTAATCCTTCCTGCTGTTTCTTCACGTTTTATTCGTTCTTTTCCAATTCTTATCGGTGTTTCATCCTTTTACTTCATTTGTTGTTCAATTCTTACGGTGGTTCGTTCAAGATCTCTCTTCCGTATCAATTCATTCGTTCTTTCCAATCCCGACTGATGATTTGTTGAAGACCTTCTCAAGTTGGCGCTATATCTGTCTTAATGCTCTCTACGAGAATAAGTAGTATGTCAAATCCGCTGCTTGTCATCAATTTAAATTGGTGAAGGATACGCACAATGTAATTCTTATTCTTGTTCCATCCAAGTGATTAATTCCGTATTCCGGAGGCTCATCAAATTCTCGGGTTCATTTGCTCTTTCTTTTCTGGAGTTCCTACCTTGTCTGCATTATCTCGTCGCGAAGCTCCTTCTAAATCATTACAAGGTTTCACCTTGTGTTTTCAACTTCTCTTGCTTTTATCATCATTTTGTTTACCGGAGTTCCTCATGGATGTCCTACATGGTGGTTCATCGAGGTTTTATTTCCTTCTCGAAGCGTTCATCAACATTCTTTTCTAAGGAGCTCAATCATTCTTCATTTTGCAATCCGGAGTGCAATTCTTTCTACCGTATCATTGGAGGTGGTATTATGTCATTCTTGATAATTTGAGTTCATGCTTCATGATTCACACATTGTTAAGAATGAGGTATTTTAAATCCATTAATCTCGTCATTGGAGTTATCCTAGCTTATATTTCACCTAAAGCCTTCCCTAAGGATTGTTGCAACTTATGGTGCTTATAAAGGACCCAAGTTTTTCTTATCCTCCCGGTGAAATACGTTCTCGTCTCCTCGGTCATACCAATCCAATTCTTCTTCCCGTGAGTGGCAGGTTGTCACCTCATAATTTGACATGTATTCCATAAGACCATATCGAGCTTATTCTTTTCATTGTTGGTGTTCCAACAACTCCATTCAACCCTTCTCCTAAAGATGCCTTTTCAAGCTCTTTTGTAGCAGAAGTTGGCATTGTCTTCTACATTCTTTTGTCTCAATTATTTTTATTCTATTCTTTCTCCTGGAGGTCTATTGTTGTTGCTCTTTTCACTCCTCATCTCGTTTTGGCAAGATCATGTTCAATTTCTCCCATTTACAGTCGAAGTGTTGTCCAAATTATATCACTCTTATACCTTCCCTATCTTATTTTAACCGGAGTTTTGTGTCCCTTTTTCTCTAGCTCTTCCATTTTATCAAGTTTTTCATCTCTTTTAAACCGAAGTGCTGTCCGAATTTGTAATTCCTTGTTTCCTCTTTCCTACCGGAGTGCTTTCAACTTCATTTATCTCTGTTGTATTCTTTTCTCGATATGGCTTAACCTTTTCAAGGTTCTTTGGTTTCACTCGTTTGTCAAAGGAGCAACTTAGTATTACCTCTTCTCTTTCTCTTCCGTTTTCCCTCCGGTGCCATTCTAGATCTCGGGAGGAGATCCTCTCGTAGTGGTGGAGTGTTGTAACGCCCCGTGACCGATGTGCCAGGTGTCCTCCAGTTATTCGCTGTTGTTGCCTTGTCATTGCTTGTGTGTCATGCATTGCATATCATGTCATCATGTGCATTTCATTTGCATACATGTTCGTCTCATGCATCCGAGCATTTTCCCCGTTGTCCGTTTTGCATTCCGGCGCTCCTATCTCCTCCGTGGTCATTTCTACCTTCTTTTCATGTGTGGGGATTAAACATTTCCGGATTGGACCGAGACTTGCCAAGCGGCCCTGGTTTACTACCGGTAGACCGCCTGTCAAGTTTCGTACCATTTGGACTTCATTTGATACTCCAACGGTTAACCGAGGGACCGAAAAGGCCTCGTGTGTGTTGCAGCCCAACACCCTTCCAAAGTGGCCCAAAACCTACCTAAACCTCCTCCATCATCTCGGTCGTTCGATCACGATCGCGTGGCCGAAAACTGCACCTCATTTGGACTCTCCTAGCTCCCTCTACCTATAAATATGTGATCCCCTCCGAAATTCGTGGTGCAAAACCTAGACCACCACCTCTCCGCGCCGACGGACATTTCCTCCCCCGCCGACGGACATGTCTGGCCCCTCCTGCGCGAATCCGGAGCCGCCAAGTGTCCTTGCCACCGCCGTTCTCCACCGCGCACCGCCGCGGGCCCGCGCGGCCCAGATCCGGCCCACGGGGCCCGAACCGCCGTCGCCCGCGCCTGTGCATCGCCGCCGCCTAGCGCCTCCCGTCCACGCCCGCCGGCCGCCACCTCTGCCTCCGCACCGCCATGTGCGCCGCCGTCTCCTGCTCAACACCGGCGCGAGTCTCGGCAGCCGCGCCGCCCCGGATCCCCTGCAGCTCGCCCGTGCGGAGCTCCGCCGCCGCCTCGCCACGTCACCGGCGCCGCCTTCCGCCGTCGCCTAGCTCGCCGCCGGCCGGATCCGACCAGATCCGGGCCGGGACGACCTCCCGCCGCCGCCCCTGACTTCTCCGGCGCGGATCCGGCGAGATCCGCCGCCGCCTCGGTTCACGCGCCGGATGAACCCTAGATCTGGAGGTCTATATTTTCACTAAGTCCCTGAGTTTTCCATGTTTCATATGCCCAGGTTCATCGCATCGTAACTTTGCATCCGTAGATCCGTTTTGGTCGTGTAGCATATCAAAATGTTCGCCTCAGAGAGTACATCATTTCATCCATTGCATCATTTTCATTTGAGTTCATCTTGATGTCCGAAATTCTGTTGGAAGAGATCTATTTGAGTTAATTGTCAGATCTGCTGCACCAAATAGCTATTTGTCATTTTTGCCATGATTATTGTGTGCATGATACGCTCCTGAGCTCTACATGAGTTTTGTTATATGCCATGCTGTCTTTCTAGAGGTGCAACCCATGTATTTTTGTGATATGTGTGGTGACTAGCACAAGCTTACAAAGTGGTGCATTCGTTAATGCTGATTTCAGGGACTTAGCAATTCCTCTAAGTCATTGATCTGTCCTTATCAATATGCCATATGTTAATTTCACTAAGTCTGAAATCTGTTTACCAATTGCACTTTTGCCATGCTTGTTTGAACCTGTTAAAGGATGAATTGGCCGTAGCTTAGTGTTCATCTTTTTTTAAGCATCATGAATGGATCCCTGCCATGTATTTTGTTTCCATGTTTGAGTGATGTAGCATGTTCAACTTGTTGCATTTAGATGGCTACTTGCTGTTTATCGCAGACCGGTGCCATATTTGAATTGCTTGCCATTTCCAAACCGTGTCTCCGATTCCGGTGTTCCTTATATCGATTTCAACAGAAATCACCTCATCTTTCCAGTGGCACTCTTGGATTTCCAAGTAGAGGCCAGGTTACATAACTCCTTTGCAAATCATGCATATGCATCACATACCGCATCCCGCATATCATACCATGTTCATGCGTTGGTTGTTTACTATGTTGTGTGCTTCTTTTCCGGTGTTTCCTTCTTCGGGTTGGTTCCGGTAACGTCGTGTTTGTGAGGACCCGTTCGACTACGTCTGTTTGTCTTCTTCATGGACTCGTTCTTCTTCCTTGCGGGATTTCAGGCAAGATGGCCATACCCTCGAAATCACTTCTATCTTTGCTTGTTAGTTGCTCGCTCTTTTGCTATGCCTATGCTGCGATACCTACCACTTGCTTATCATGCCTCCCATATTGTTGAACCAAGCCTCTAACCCACCTTGTCCTAGCAAACCGTTGTTTGGCTATGTTACCGCTTTGCCCAGCCCCTCTTATAGCGTTGTTAGTTGCAGGTGAAGATTGAAGTTTGTTCCTTGTTGGAACAGGGAGATGTTGTTCCTTGTTGGAACATGTTTACTTGTTGGGTTATCACAATATATCTTATTTATTTAATGCATCTATATACTTGGTAAAGGGTGGAAGGCTCGGCCTTATGCCTGGTGTTTTTTTCCACTCTTGCCGCCCTAGTTTCCGTCATGTCGGTGTTATGTTCCCAGATTTTGCGTTCCTTACGCGGTTGGGTAATAATGGGAACCCCTTGACAGTTCGCCCTGAATAAAACTCTTCCAGCAATGCCCAACATTGGTTTTACCATTCGCCACCTAGCCCTTTTCTTTTCCCTTGGGGGTCGCGCGCCCAAGGGTCATCATTATTTTAAACCCCCGGGCCAGTGCTCCTCTGAGTGTTGGTCCAACTGGTCAGCCTCCGGTGGCCACCAGGGGCAACTCTGGGCTGGCCTACCGGAAGTTTAGACAATCCGGTGTGCCCTGAGAAAGAGATATGTGCAGCTCCTATCGGGATTTGTCGGCACATTCGGGCGGTGTTGCTGGTTTAGTTTTACCTTGTCGAAATGTCTTGTAATCGGGATTCCGAGTCTGACCGGGTCTTCTCGCTAGAAGGAATATCCTTCGTTGACCGTGAGAGCTTGTGATGGGCTAAGTTGGGACACCCCTGCAGGGATTTGAACTTTCGAAAGCCGTGCCCGCGGTTATGGGCAGATGGGAATTTGTTAATGTCCGGTTGTAGAAAACCTGAAGTTGACCTTAATTAAAATACATCAACCGCGTGTGTAACCGTGATGGTCTCTTTCCGGCAGAGTCCGGGAAGTGAACACGGTGTTGGAGTTATGCTTGATGTAGGTTGCTCTAGGATCACTTCTTGATCATAGTTTTCTCGATCGTGCTTTGCCTTCTCTTCTCGCTCTCATTTGCGTATGTTTAGCCACCATATATGCTAGTTGCTTGCTGCAGCTCCACCTCATACTTTTACCCTACCTATAAGCTTAAATAGTCTTGATTGCGAGGGTGCAAGATTGCTGAGTCCCCGTGACTCACAGATACTTCCAAAACCAGATCGCAGGTGCCGATGAGTCCGTGCGGATGACGCAACCCAGCTCAGGAGGAGCTCGATGAAGATCTTGTCCTTTGTGTTGTTTCGTTCTAGTTGATCAGTAGTGGAGCCCAGTTGGGGTCGATCGGGGACCGTGTCGCATTTGGGGTTCTTCTTTTATTTTGGTTCCGTAAACGGACCTTGATTGTATTTGGCTGTTGTAATGCTTTATTCATGTAATTGCGTGAAGTGGTGATTGTAAGCCAACTATGTATCTTTTCCCCTATTGTATTACATGGGTTGTTTGAGAAGATTACCTCACTTGCGACATTGCTTTCAATGTGGTTATGCCTCTAAGTCATGCTTCGACACGTGGGAGATATAGCCGCATCGAGGGCGTGACAGTGGGCCTGAGCAGTAACCGCATCGCCGAACAAGTAAGAAACCCTCTGGCCGGACACACTGCCGTTTATTCGTCATGAAGTTATTTTTGATAGTTTGCTTTTTGACCAGGACTGGCTAACAAAGGCGAAGATGATTCGGTGTTTGGCCCCCCTCCCCGAGGGTTTGGAAAATCCGGTATTGGAAAAGATGCTCGAGGTCGCACCTTGCCCGGAGCCCTCGAAGGAAGATACCGGGGGGATAATACGGGCGGACGCGGGCCCCCATCGCTACCCATTCCAACCGAGGGAATGAGCGTCTCCATGAAGGAGGACAACCGGGGGAGGAGAAGGACTACTTCCGAGGATCCGGAAGCCGAAGCCTCCAAACGAGAGAAGAAGTCTCCCATAGAGGGTCCTGCCTCGGGGGGTGCTTTTGCCGCACAAAGTCCGCGGGGGGGTCAGCCCTCCAACGAGTCGTAAGTGATCCAAAATACTTTAATAGTAAAGTTATGCTATCTTTTTTCTGAGAAAATAACCATCGCATATATCTTGCAGTTCGGGCCTTAGCCCCTCTCAGATGAGCTCGTCTTCAGGGGATCTTCTTCCAGAGATGATGGAGAGCGAAACGCCTCCCCCGGACTCCTCTCCTCAAGAAGCAGGCGACCCCGAAGTGCCGTCACGGAGGGCCTCTCCGGATCTGGTGAGGCCAGAAGATAATCCCATAGACCCCCGAAGTCCCCAGCGTCCGGCTCCCGAAGAGAGCAGACAAAAGAGTCCGGCACCGTCTGGTATGTGGTCGGACGTTCTGATGGAGTTAGTGTGGCGAGCGGCCATCTTAGAAGAACACCGTATGCTGATGGGTACGATGATGGAGAGAATCTCGTCCACCGAAAGCGGATTACATGAAGTCTTTATGAGTCTACTAACAGGCTTTGAGGTACGTGAGATAATATGTGATAGTACTGCACATGTTAGGTGTGCCCTGTGTAGATAGTAGCCCTTGAGACTCTGGTTGTCGTCGAGAACGGCGGCGAACAGAGGATCATATTCCCAGGCAATAACCAGACTGCCCCTATGTGCAGGTGGTGGAAGCTCCGGTGGCTAGCCGGACTAGTGAGTTTGCCAAATTAAAATGGCAACTAAATGCGGCAGACACCGACATCGAGCTTGTTAACAAGAGGCTTGACGAGGCACATGGTAAGTGTTATTATCTGGTGAACGCCACATAGTAAGAGCAGCATGATGCCAGTATCTTTAATATGTTGTGACTGCAGGTGGAGCTGCCACCGTGGAAATCTTGCGGGCAGAACTTGCCCGAGCCAAGGAACAAGCGAGGATTAGTAATGCCGCTTCTTTGAAGGCGGCCGAAGAGTTGAAAGCCAAGAAGGCCGCACATTGCGAGAGCCAGGAGAAGATGGCCAAGATGGTCGCAGAATTAAAAGACACTGCCGACCGTTTCTGGGTCCTTGAAAAAGAAAACCGAGCGAAGGCAACGGACCTTGAGAAGGCCACGGCGGCGGAAAAAGACACCCGTTCTGCTATGAGAGCAAAGAAGGAGGAGCTGCGGGAAGCCGGGGATATTGCGGCTGGGAAACCCTTCATGTTACGGAGGAAGTTCGGAGATCCACGGTATGCCCCTCTGGATCGGCTGTGGAGTTCGGCAGATGCGTATATGGATTTGGCGGTGAGCGCTGCCGATGCGGCCAAGTACTTCCAAGGTCAGACAGATCATGAAGTGGACAAGCTGTTCTAGTCACAATTCCACGTTCCAGAGCGTCCGCTTTCATTGACTGACCAGCTAGCCGAATGGGCCGAACTGAATAGGTTGTCCGGACTTGCCATGAGGTCTGTTGTGGATCAGCTATGGCCGGAAAGGCCAAAGTTGAACAGCTATTTCAGCTTAGTGCAGCAGTTCCTTGGTGCGGTGCTGCGCATTAATGATATGAAGAGGTCGGCGTGCATAGAAGGCTCGCGGATGACCCTTGCCCATGTTAAAGCATACTGGGCGGAGATGGACGCTACCACTGTTGCGGCGCAGGGTTCGGCCATAGGCCGAGTGGCTGCCGAGCATTACTTCGAGGAGGTTCTTGAGGGTGCTCGTTTGATAGAGGCCCAGTGCTCGAAGAATATTATGTTTGAGTGATACGTATTCTCATTGTAAACACAATGCTTTTATGAAGTTTTTATAAGGCTATGTTTATACTTTTGCCTGAAAGTAGTATGATGCCTCCTGTGCGGCCGTTTATGTATACATGTGTATAACCTGAAAGATTGCAGCCGTCGACTTCAACCCCCACGCATATAATGCGGAGGTGCTCGCAAAAAAACGTGTGTTCACACTTAACCCAACGTCTTGGTCCTATTAAGGAGGTGATAGCGTAGCGAGCGAGGCAACCGGACTATAATGCTTTAACACTTTCACTTAGACATAGGAGTTTGACAGTGGGGCTACAAGATAGCCCCTGGTGGCTCCGCACTCTCCCGATCGCAGGGTGCGTACATGCCTGGCCGGAAAACGGCCCTTCGTTAAGGCAGAGGAATTCTAACATTCTGATAGGTCATCGAGTGGTTGACCAATCTCTCGCTATATCATGACAGTCAGTTTTCGGCTTTCTCTACTGAGGTGCTCGTCCGGATGAACCAGGGCACAATCGCAGTAGTTCTCCTGGTGCTACCTTAGCCGATAAAGCGGAATGTAAGGCACCAAAACATAGGAGCTGGGCAAACCCAACATTTGACCAAAGACAATGATTCGGAGCTGATGCATATAAGGCCAAACTTGCGACGTCGAGCACTCCCTAAGCTATTCGGTCTTTATGGTATAAACCGGGCCTAAATAGTGCCCTTTGTAAGAAGCCCCTTGTGTCCAGTTACGTGCATTATTCTGACGTGGCCACATGCCAAGACGTCGGCATCCTTCTCAACTGTGCTGAGAATTCGGTGGATATGTATCAACAAGAGACTGTAAAGAAGGTTTACGCAGGGTCTTAATCTAAAAAGAACCCTTGGAGCGGGTCCCTGCTGCACGTCTGCGCCTGTGTCTTCATTGTGCCGTATCCTGGACGGGTGTAGCACGATGATCATCTGTAAAAGAGAGGAACTTAGGTGAAAAAGTTGTCATGTAAGAAGATAGTTTTTAAAGAAACCATGTATAATTCAAGATGAGTAAAAATTGCCACTTGTCTGCGCGCGTTCAGCCCCTTGTATTTGTAATAGGGGTGTGACCATTGATCTGGTATGAATTACATATAGCTGCGCCGGACTCGTCTAACCGTGTCCGAGGTCTTGACGACCTGTTAAATGCTTTAGCTGGTGAGGCCGTTTTTAGTGTGCGACTGCCAAGGTAGCCGCACTCTCTTCGGCGCGCAAAGATCGCTTAATACTTCCGTTTACTGTAATGATGCCATGTGGGCCAGGCATCTTGAGTGTGAGGGAAGCGTAGTGCGGTATTGCATTAAAGCGAGCGAAAGCTTCGCGTCCGAGTAGTGCTTGATAGCCACTTTGGAACGGAGCGATGTTGAAGGTTAAATGTTCGCTACGGAAGTTATCGGGGAAGCCAAAGATAACCTTTAGTAGCAGGGAGCCCGTGCAATGAGCCCCTGGGCCTGGCGTTACTCCTTTAAAGGTAGTATTGCTATGGCAAATTTTTGTTGGGTCTATCCCCATTTCGTGGATTGTATCCTGGTATATCAGGTTTAGACTGCTGCCACTGTCCATCAGGACTCGTGTGAAGTGGTATCCGTCAATTATTGGGTCTAATACCAGGGCAGCCCATCCTGCACGCCGGATACTTTCTGAGTAATCATGATGGTCGAAAGTGATCGGTTGGGACGACCAGTGGCAGGACTCCGCGGTGATAGGCCCTTGGGCATATTTTTCTGGGAGTGCCGTTTTGTTTCTTCCCTTGATCACGTGTAACACATTTACTGTTTTGACTTCTGGTGGAAATTTCTTTTGTTCCCAGTGTCTTGCTTAAGAGGCTCATCCTCGTCTTCGCTTGGTCTATCCTCCCCCTTGTG
Source organism: Triticum urartu (assembly GCF_056163025.1). NCBI lineage: Eukaryota > Viridiplantae > Streptophyta > Magnoliopsida > Poales > Poaceae > Triticum > Triticum urartu. Next base: position 60,033,353 of record NC_141874.1, on the reverse strand, counting down.
TACGGCGTTGAGCTTGCCGGACTGCTTGAAGACCCAACATTCTCTGTGGGTATGATTAGCGGGTTTACCAGGGGTGCTATGGATCTGACATATTTGGTCCAGAATTTTGTTTAGGCTGGACAGTTCATCTCTGGCGCCTTTAGAGGGCAGCTTTTGCTGACCTGGCTGAGAGCTTTTGAATCTGGCGTTTACTACCATGCTCTTCGTGCTACCTTCTTTATTCCGACGTTTGTTATTGCGGTTGCGTCGTGATTTACAGTTTCCATCTCTAACTTTAGATGTACTGGGGTCGCTGGTGCTGCATCTGGCTAGCCAGCTGTCCTCACCCGCGCAAAAGCGGGTCATGAGGCTTGTTAATGCTGCCATTGTTCTCGGCTTTTCTTGGCCGAGGTGTCTGGCAAGCCATTCGTCACGGACGCTATGCTTAAAAGCTGCCAAGGCCTCGGCGACCGGACAGTCGACAATTTGGTTCTTTTTAGTAAGAAACATGTTCCAAAGTTTTTGGGCTGACTCTCTGGGCTGTTGAGTTATATGACTCAAATCGTCCGTGTCCGGAGGTCGGACATAAGTCCCTTGAAAATTTGCCCGAAAAGCGTCTTCGAGCTCTTCCCAGCTTCCAATGGAGTTTTCGGGGAGGCTTTTAAGCCAGTGACGAGCTATCCCTTTGAGCTTGAGGGGTAAGTACTTGATGGCGTGGAGATCATCTCCTCGGGCCATATGGATATGGAGGATATAGTCCTCAATCCAGACCCCAGGGTCTGTTGTTCCGTCGTATGCCTCTATATTTACGGGTTTGAATCCCTCTAGAAATTCATGGTCCAGCACCTCATCGGTGAAACATAGGGGGTGTGCGGCACCCCTGTATCTGGGTGTACCGTGTTGTTCGGATGTTTGTTGTGTTACATCGTATGCTGGGGCGCGCTTGCGTGGTCCATAGATGGATCTGGTTGCGCCGTCCTTTTGGTGCGAGCCCTCGCGTGGATCACGTATTTTCTTGTGAGTGGCATTGTTTGCCGCTCTATGTTGGCCGTGAGGTCGTCTATCCGGCCAGGTGGCTGTTTTGATTTTTGGTTGTGGGGGGTATGAGGCCTCCTCATCGAATTCAGGTAGCAACTTCCGCTTTGGGTAGCTCTTGATGGGGCGATTGTCGCCGTACTTCGCTGCTGTGTTGAGTACTTTACTCCATCTGATTTGGAGTGTGTCCTACGCAGCCTTGAGCCTTTGCTTCTGCTTTTTCAGACTCCTCGCGGTGGTAACAAGCCTTTGACGGGCGTTCTGCTGCTCCGGGTGCCTGTCCGGCGTTATGTCGTCCAGACTATTATCTTTGACAGAACTGGTTTGTTCGGTTTGATTCTCCGTATTGCCGTGGTCCGGCAGTGGTTCGCCCTGCTCCAACGCTGGGTCTGTATGATCGTTATTTCTATCGAGGCGGGATTTGGGGCGGCGCTTGTGCCGCTGCTTTGACTGCTTCTCGAGGGAACAAGCCTTCGATGCGTCCTTCCGTTCCTCATCGTCGTCTTCTTTTGGTGTGTCCACCATGTATACGTCATATGATGAAGTGGACGTCCAGCGCCCTGTGGGCGGTGGTTCCTCTTCGCCTCCCGCATCGTCATCCATACCGTCGATGTTTTCGGAGTTGAAGTCAAGCATGTCGGTTGAGTCATCGACAGTGGCTATTAAGTGGGTGGTGGGTGGGCGTCGAATTTCTTCGTCGTCCGCATCCCAATCTTGTTGGCCATAATCCGGCCAGGGCTCTCCTGACAAAGAGAGAGACCTTAGTGAATTCAAAATGTCGCCGAAGGGCGAGTGCCGAAAGATATCCACGGCGGTGAATTCCATGATCGGCGCCCAATCGGATTCGATTGGCAGGGGCGCGGGCGGTTCGGAGTCAGAAAAAGAGTCCAGCACCTTGGAGTCACGGGCTGCGCAGAGGATTATGCTGGTGTTTGGCTCGATCGCCGTTGAGACTGCAGCCCCTGAGGCGGTGTCTAACCACCTGTCCTCGATTGGCGTAGCTGGCTCCGAGCTAAGGGTCGGAGCTGATGCGAGCGCGGCCTTTGGGGTACTGTTCGGCGGCAGAGCTAGGTCATACCCATCGCGACAGTGCGGCGCGCCCGGCTGTGGCTCGAATCCGTCGAAGATCAAGTCTCCGCGGATGTCGGCCGTGTAGTTCAAACTTCCAAATCTGACCTGATGGCCAGGGGCGTAGCTTTCAATCTGCTCTAGATGGCCAGGCGAATTAGCCCGCAGTGCAAAGCCGCCGAATACGAAGATCTGTCCGGGGAGAAAAGTCTCACCCTGGACCGCATCGCTATCGATGATAGTAGGAGCCATCAAGCCTAACGGCGACGACACAGAGGAACTCTCAATGAAAGCACCAATGTCGGTGTTAAAACCGGCAGATCTCGGGTAGGGGGTCCCGAACTGTGCGTCTAGGCCGGATGGTAACAGGAGGCAGGGGACACGAAGTTTTACCCAGGTTCGGGCCCTCTTGATGGAGGTAAAACCCTACGTCCTGCTTGATTGATTTGATGATATGGGTAGTACAAGAGTAGATCTACCACGAGAATAGAGAGGCTAAACCCTAGAAGCTAGCCTATGGTATGATTGTATGTTGTGATTATTGTCCTACGGACTAAAACCCTTCGGTTTATATAGACACCGGAGAGGGTTAGGGTTACACAAGGTCGGTTACAAAGGAGGAGATATCCATATCTGTACTGCCTAGCTTGCCTTCCACGCCAAGTAGAGTCCCATCCGGACACGAGACGAAGTCTTCAATCTTGTATCTTCATAGCCTAACAGTCCGGCCAATGGAGATAGTCCGGCTGTCCGGAGACCCCCTAATCCAGGACTCCCTCAGCTGCAGCGGTACTACCGCGAATTGGAGCGGATGTAATTTTTTACTACCGCTCCAGAGTGGTATTACCGTGGCTCCTACAGCGGTAGTACCGCTTCGGACCAAAAACTCGTCCCAAGTCTTGCGGTGGTAGGCCCAGATGTAATTTTTTTAGTACCGCTCGCAAGCAGTAGTACCACTACCCTTTGCGGTAGTACCGCGATCCCTAGCGGTAGTACCGTGAGGACGAGTGGTAGTACCGCTCCGGCGGTTCTACTGGCCTTTTGCCTCCTCGCTGTTGTGTTTCAAAGGGCTACTACCGCCCTAGCGGTAGTACCGCTCCTTGGAGCGGTACTACCGCTCGGTGCGGGCTGTGAGCATAACGGTTGGATTTTTCCCCACCTATAAAAGGGGGTCTTCTTCCCCAATGAACCTTATCTCTTGAGCTCGTGTTCTTCCCCCATTGTTGACCTTCTTCGAGCTTGCTAACTCTCAATCCCTCCAATGATTCTTGCTAGTTCTTGAGGGAAAAGATAGAGGAGATCTAGATCCACGTTTCCACCAATCAATTTCTCCTCTATGTGAGGGGAACCCCTTGGATCTAGATCTTGGAGTTCTTCGTGTTCTTCTTTCGTTCTTCCTCTCATTTTCCTCCCTAGTATTAGTTGCTTTGGTGGGATTTGGGAGAGAAGGACTTGGGCACTCCGTGTGCCCTTGCCATTGCATTTGGTGCATCGGTTTGAGTTCTCCACGGTGATACGTGGAAGTGAAGTTTGAGAAGCTTATTACTCTTGGGTGTTTGGGCACCCTAGAGCTTGTTCCTCTTGGGTGCCTTGGCGCCCTAGACGGTTGGTGGTGTTCGGAGCTCAATCATTGTGGTGTAAAGCTCCGGGCAAGCGTTGGGGTCTCCAATTAGATTGTGGAGATCGCCCCGAGCAATTTGACGGGTACCGGTGACCGCCCCCAAGGGTTGCCAAAGTGTACGGGTTTGGTGACCGCCCCCAAGGGTTGCCATTTGTACGGGTTCGGTGACCGCCCTCAAGGGTCCCTTAGTGGAATCACGGCATCTGGCATTGTGCGAGGGCGTGAGGAGATTACGATGGCCCTAGTGGCTTCTTGGGGAGCATTGTGCCTCCACATCGCTCCAAACGGAGATTAGCATCCACAAGGGTGTGAACTTCGGGATACATCATCGTCTACGCGTGCCTCGGTTATCTCTTACCCGAGCCCTTTACTTATTCACTGTACTTCGTGATAGCCATATTGTTTCTTGTCATATATCTTGCTATCACCTAAGTAGTTTTTCTTGCTTAGCATAAGTTGTTGGTGCACATAGGTGAGCCTAGTTGTTGTAGGTTTTGTGCTTGACAAATTAACCGCTAGGTTTATTCCGCATTTGTTCAAGCCTCAGCCGTAATTATTTTAAAGCGCCTATTCACCCCCCCCCCCTCTAGGCGACATCCACGATCTTTCAACTGTTTTGGGCAATATTGGGCTTTATTATCCACTTTTATATTATTTTTTGGGACTAACCTATTAACCGGTGGCCCAGCCCAGAATTGCTTTTTTGCCTATTTCAGTGTTTCGAAGAAAAGGAATATCAAACAGAGTCGAAACGGAACGAAATCAACTGGAGAAGTTATTTTTGGAAGGAAAGCTACCGGATGGACTTGGACCCCAGGTCAGGAGCCAAGGGACGTGCTCACGAGGGTGCCCCCCCTAGGGCGCGCCCCCTGCCTCGTGGGGCCCCCAAAGCTCCACCGGCGTACTTCCTGCATCCATATATACTCACATACCCTAAAACTTCCAGAACAGACAATAGATCGGGAGTTCCACCGCCAGAAGCCTCCGTAGCCACCGAAAACCAATCTAGACCCGTTCCGGCACCCTGCCGGAGGGGGCAATCCCTCTCCGGTGGCCATCTTTATCATCCCGGTGCTCTCCATGACGAGGAGGGAGTAGTTCTCCCTCGGGGCTGAGGGTATGTACCAGTAGCTATGTGTTTGATCTCTCTCTCTCGTGTTAGTGATTTGGCACGATCTTGATGTATCGCGAGCTTTGCTATTATAGTTGGATCTTATGTTTCTCCCCCCCCCCTCTACTCTCTTGTGATGGATTGAGTTTTCCCCTTGAAGTATTCTTATCGGATTGAGTCTTTAAAGATTTGAGAACACTTGATGTATGTCTTGCCGTGCGTATCTGTGGTGACAATGGGATACCATGTGACTCACTTGATGTATGTTTTGGTGATCAAGTTGCGGGTTCCGCCCATGAACCTATGCATAGGGGTTGGCACACGTTTTCGTCGTGATTCTCCGATAGAAAGTTCGGGGCACTCTTTGAGGTCCTATGTGTTGGTTGAATAGATGAATCAAAGATTGTGTGACGCATATCGTATAATCATACCCACAGATACTTGAGGTGACATTGGAGTATCTAGGTGACATTAGGGTTTTGGTTGACTTGTGTCTTAAGGTGTTATTCTAGTACGAACTCTAGGGCTGTTTGTGACACCTATAGGAATAGCCCAACAGATTGATTGGAAAGAATAACTTTGAGGTGGTTTCGTACCCTACCATAATCTTTTCGTTCGTTCTCCGCTATTAGTGACTTTGGAGTGACTCTTTGTTGCATGTTGAGGGATAGTTATGTGATCCAATTATGTTATCATTGTTCAGGGAACTTACACTAGAGAAAGTATGAACCCTAGGCCTTATTTCCACACATTGCAATACCGTTTGTGCTCACTTTTATCATTAGTTACCTTGTTGTTTTTATAATTTCAGATTACAAATACCTTTATCTACTATCCATATACCACTTGTATCACCATCTCTTCGCCGAACTAGTACACCTATACAATTTACCATTGTATTGGGTGTGTTGGGGACACAAGAGATTCTTTGTTATTTGGTTGGAGGGTTGCTTGAGAGAGACCATCTTCATCCTACGCCTCCTACGGATTGATAAACCTTAGGTCATCCACTTGAGGGAAATTTGCTACTGTCCTACAAACCTCTGCACTTGGAGGCCCAACAACGTCTACAAGAAGAAGGTTGTGTAGTAGACATCAAGCTCTTTTCTGGCGCCGTTGCCGGGGAGGTTAGCGCTTGAAGGTATATCTTTAGATCTTGCAATCGAGTCTTTTAGTTTCTTGTTTTATCGCTAGTTTAGTTTATAAAAGAAAATTACAAAAAAATGGAATTAAGTTTGTCTCATACGCTTCACCTTTTTAATATCTTTCATGAGTATGATGGAAAGGATAATTGTGCTCAAGTGCTAGAAGAAGAAATCTATAAAATGTTTGGCACTAAATATTTGAATGATGAGCATGATTGCAATGTTGTTAGTATGAATTCCTTGAATATCCATGATGCTAATGATATGCAAAGCCACAAGCTTGGGGAAGCTATGTTTGATGAAGATGATATTTTTTGTCCCCCAAGTTTTGATGAGCAAATTTATTATGATGAAAGCATGCCTCCTATCTATGATGATTATTGTGATGACACGTATGCTTTAAAGAATAATAATAACAATGAAACTTGTCATCTTGATTTCAATTTTCAATCCCATGATAGTTACTCTGTTGAGTTTGCTCCCACTACTATAATGAGAAGAATTTTGCTTGTGTGGAGAGTAATAAAATTTCTATGCTTATAGATCATGGAAAGAATGCTTTAGGTGTTGGTTATATTGTTGATAGAACAACCATTATTCTCTGATTTAAATGAATAACCGTCTCGCATCAAAGAAGATCCACATATAATGTTCATGCTCAACGCTAGCACCAAATAACAATTATTTAGGTCTAAAACTAATCCCGAAGGTAGATGTAGAGGTAGCGTGCCAACGGCGATCACATCGACTTTGGAACCATTTTGTAACACCCCGGATGTGATTTACCCAATATGTACTCCAACTCTTGCCGTTTCCGGCGTTAAGTTATTTTATATTCTCGAGTTCGGGTTTTTGTCTCCATGTGTTGTTGTCGTTGTCATGCATCTCATATCATGTCATCATGTGCATTGCATTTGCATACGTGTTCATCTCATGCATTCGAGCATTTTCCCCGTTGTCCGTTTTGCATTCCGGCGCTTCGTTCTCCTCCGGTGGTCATTTCTACCTTTCTTTCATGTGTGGGGATTAAACATTTCTGGATTGGACCGAGACTTGCCAAGCGGCCTTGTTTTACTACCGGTAGACCACCTGTCAAGTTTCGTATCATTTGGACTTCGTTTGATACTCCAACGGTTAACCGAGGGACCGAAAAGGCCTCGTGTGTGTTGCAGCCCAACACCCCTCCATTTTGGCCCAAAACCCACCTAAACCTCTCCATCATCTAGAGCGTTCGATCACGATCGCGTGGCCGAAAACCGCACTCCATTTGGAGCTTCCTAGCCCCCTCTATGCCTATATATAGACCCCCTCATTTCAAATCTCGGATCCCCTCCTCGAAACCCTAAAGAAATCAGCTCCGCCGCGCCGGACATGTCCAGATCCCGCCGGACATCTTCCCGCCGCCATCCGCAGCCTATGCGCGCCTGACGCGTGGCCTCGCCACCGCGCCCCGCAGTGGCCCGCTCGGGCCCGCCGCCGGCCCCCGCGGCCCGCACCGCACCCGCCGCCCGCCTGCTCCACGCCGCCGCCCGCCTCTCTCCGCGGCTCCTCCGCGCCGCCGCGCCAGGGCGCCTCCTCGCCGCCCTCGCCTCTACTCCGGTGGCCGGGCCGCCGCACCGGCTCCGGCCAGCCCCAACTCCGACCCCGCCGCCTCGTCCTAACGCCGCCCCGGCCCCGGATCCGGCGAGATCCGGCCGGCCATCGACTCCGGCGAGCCCTACGCTGCCTCCCCAGCGAACTCCGGCGGCCGACTTCATCTCCGGCGAGCTCGAGGACGAACCTCGGGAAGCGTGCAGATCTGAGATCCGAAATCTTGGTTGACTTTCTCCCGAAACCCTAGTTCATATTGCCATGTTCATCGCATCGTAACTTTGCATCCGTAGCTCCGTTTTGGGCATATAGCATATCAAAAATGTTCGTCTCAGAGAGCACATCATTTCATCTCATTGCATCATTTTCATTTGAGTTCATCTTGATGCCCGAAATGCTGTTAGAAGAATGCTATTTGAGATAATTGTCAGATCTGCTGCTCCATTTAGATATTTGTCATTTTTGCCATGATTATTGTGTGCATGATATGCCCATGAGCTCTACATATGTTTTGTTAAGGGATTTGCCATCTTTCTAGAGGTGCAACACATGTATTTTTGTGATGTGTGTGGTGACTAGCACAAGCTTGCAAAGTGAGGCACTTGGTAATGCTGATTTCAGGGACTTAGCATTTCCACTAAGTCCTTGATCTATTTATCTCATATGGCCATATGTTCATGTTGTTTCCTAGTGATCCGTGCCTCTTTTGAGGATGATCAGTAAGGATGTTTTGTTAATCTTGTAGTGCTCTATCCATCCATATCTTTGTTTGAAATTATGGAGCACCCTAGATTGAGTCAATCGAGCTCTACTTTTACTATTTCGTGAATCTGGGCAGATTGTCTACTTGTTAGCGATTTTGCCGAGGATGTTGTAGTTGATCCGTGCATGCTATGTTATTGTTCTTGCCATGTATAGCTTTCATTTTGTGTATTCTTGATGGATGTATACTTAGTTTGTCATGACTTGCTCTGTGGTGAGTGCATCGAGCTCGTAAACATGCCTACTTGATATCTGTTTCAGCATGCTCCAGTTTTCACTAAGTCTGAGAACTGATTATGTTTTTGCCATGTTCACATGCTTGCAAATGTATTTTCTGATCTCTTTTGGCTCAAGGTCACTAAGGGACTTTTGTTAAGCTCTTTGAGTAGCTCCATGTCATGCTTTACTTTGCCATCTTCAGGTCCTGTAGCATATAGTTTTGTTGCTCCGAAGAGTGCTATCTGATCTGAAATTCCAGACAAGTGTTAATTTCACTAAGTCTGAGATCTGTTTAACATATGCATTTTTGCCATGCTTGTTTGAACCTGTTAATGGATGAATTGGCCGTAGCTCAGTGCTAGACTTTTGTTAAGCATCATGAATGGATTCCTACCATGTATTTGGATGCCATGTTTGAGTGCTGTAGCATGTTCATCTTGTCGCATTTAGATGGCCACTTGTTGTAAATCGCAGAACGTGGTCATATTTGAATTGCTTGCCATTTCCAAACTGTAACTCCGATTCCGGCATTCTTTATATCATTTTCAAGAGATTTCATCTCATCTTTCCAGTGGCACACTTGGATTTCCAAGTTGAGGCCAGGTTCATGCATTCCTTGTCAAATCTTGCATATGCATCACATACTGCATCCCGCATAGCATACCATGTTTGCATCATATTGTTTGAGCTTTGCACGTGGTTGATTGTGTACTTGTTGCTTGTTTGTCTTATTTGGGTAGAGCCAGGAGACGAGTTCGCTAACGAGGAACCCGTTGAGTTTGCTTTTGAGGATCCAGTCAACTCTGACAACTTTGCAGGCAAGATGATCATACCCTCGAAATCACTACTATCTTTGCTTTGCTAGATGCTCGCTCTTTTGCTATGCCAATGCTACGATGCCTACCACTTGCTTTCAAGCCTCCCAAATTGCCATGTCAAACCTCTAACCCACCATGTCCTAGCAAACCGTCGTTTGGCTATGTTACCGCTTTGCTCAGCCCCTCTTATAGCGTTGCTAGTTGCAGGTGAAGATTGGAGCCCGTTCCTTGTTGGAACATTATTTACTTGTTGGGATATCATTATATTGCCGTGTTATCTTAATGCATCTATATACTTCGTAAAGGGTGGAAGGCTCGGCCTCTCGCCTAGTGTTTTGTTCCACTCTTGTCGCCCTAGTTTCCGTCATATCGGTGTTATGTTCCCGGATTTTGCGTTCCTTACGCGGTTGGGTTATAATGGAAACCCCTTGATAGTTCGTATTGATTAAAGCTTTTCCAGCAATGCCCACCTTGGTTTTACCATTTGCCACCTAGCCTCTTTTTCCCTTGGGTTTCCGGAGCCCGAGGGTCATCTTATTTTAACCCCCCCCCCCCCCCGGGCCAGTGCTCCTCTAAGTGTTGGTCCGAACTAGAGTCCTGTGCAGCGCCCCCTCGGGGAAACTCGACGTTTGGTTATAGTTGTATGGAGAGCTCATCTGAGTGTGCCCTGAGAACGAGATATGTGCAGCTCCTATCGGGATTTGTCGGCACATTCGAGCGGTGTTGCTGGTCTTGTTTTAACCTGTCGAAGTGTCTTGAAGAACTGAGATACCGAGTCTGATCGAAATGTCTCGGGAGGAGGTCTATTCCTTCGTTGACCGTGAGAGCTTGTCATGGGCTAAGTTGGGACTTCCCTGCAGGGATTTGAACTTTCGAAAGCCATGCCCGCGGTTATGGGCAGATGGGAATTTGTTAATGTCCGGTTGTAGATAACTTGAACCTTAACTTAATTAAAATGAATCAACAGTGTGAGTTGCCGTGATGGTCTCTTCTCGACGGAGTCCGGGAAGTGAACACAGTGTTGGAGTAATGTTTGCGCAGGTTGTCCTCTAGTTACTCGTTCGCGCTTTGCCTCCTCTTCTCGCTCTCTTTTGCGAATAGGTTAGCCACCATACATGCTAGTCGCTTGCTGCAGCTCCACATATATTTTCCTTGCCTTACCTATAAGCTTAAATAGTCTTGATCGCGAGGGTGCGAGATTGCTGAGTCCCTGTGGCTCACAGAATACTATTACACCAGATGCAGGGCCTGATGATTCCGCTCCAGATGGCGCGCTTGAGCTCAAGTGGGAGTTCGACGAGGACTCTCAATGATACTATGTGTCTTTCCCTGATGATCAGTAGTGGTGCCCAGTTGGGGGTGATCAGGACCGTGTCGCATGTTGGTTTATCTTTTATTTTGGCGCCGCAGTCGGGCCATGAGTGTTTGGATGATGTAATGTTATTTATGCACTTTGATTGACGTGGCGAGTGTAAGCCAGCTATGTATCTCCCCTTTTATTATCTATATTACATGGGATGTTGTGAAGATTGCCTAACTTGCGACATTGCTTTCAATGCGGTTATGCCTCTAAGTCGTGCCTCGACATGTGGGAGCTATAGCCGCATCGAGAGCGTTATAAGTTGGTAATCAGAGCCTTCCCCGACCTTAGGAGCCCCATTGCTTGATCGTTTTAGCAGCCGAGTTGTGTCTAGAAAAATGTTTTGAGTCATTTAGGATTTATATATCGGAGAGTTTAGGAATTCTTTTTACTTCCCAGTCTCCTCATCGCTCTGGTAAGGCATCCTGACATAGAGTTTTGACTCTTCTCTTCTCAAATTTCACAATAAAAATTAGGATCACGCGGGTATTTTGGAATCGTTCCGATGGTTTTATGACGAGAACATTGTCTTGGTGCCTCCTGTCAGGGGTTTTGTGGAAGTGTCCCGGGGAGTTGAGCTCTGAGGTGTTGTCGTCATAATTTTATCATTGCAGTTCTGGAATACCTGAGTTTAGTACGCCAACATCGAAAATCTCTTTTATGCAGTTCGTTGGTGAGATAACCTCGACGCCACCCAGTACTGGGGCGGGAGTTCGGGAGTATCGCCATAACTTGTATAACGGATGCTTTTCGAAGGTTGAGGCAGATGGTTTCCGAAGTTTTTCTCGGTTATGTGTTGAAGGATGGATACAGCTGGATGTAGGATTTGCTAGATTTGGGTGAGATATTATGCTTCCCCTGTATCCCCAACACCTGATTGCATAACCGGAAAGGTTCGGGAGTTTCATAGGTGGGAATTCTTGTAGCTCTAGTTCTTCTTCCACGGATATTTGGTTTGAGATTGGGATTTCTTACCGACTATTCGTTCTGGATCCGTACCTTGTTGATTTATTTCTCTACCTTAATTCTAAGTGGCTTCTCAATTTATGGATATGTGACCATTTCAAGAGGAATGCATTCGTTCATTGTGTTCGGATGTGAAGACTTTATGTTGCAATTTTCATTCCATTGGATTCAGCTTCATTTTATCTGTCTATGTGCTAATGGTGGTCAACCTCTTCAGGATGGCTCCCGCTAAGAGCACCAATCAGAATCAGAATCAGGATCCGCCACCACCTCCACCTCCTCCGGAGGCATGGCAAGCTGTGATGGCCGCAACCAATGCAAACACACAGTTGATCATGCAAATTCTTCAAGAGCGCAATCAAGCGAACCAAGGCAACCAAGGCAACAATCAGAATCAGTTTGCTACACTCAACCAGTTCCTTGCTAACCATCCAAAGACCTTCAGGAATTGTGTTGAGGCAACAGATGCTGATGATTGGCTCGTGGAAATATGCAAGCATTTCGAGTGCAGTAACGTCAGGCCTGAGGACTTTGTCAAGTTCGCATCCTTCCAACTCAAAGATCAAGCTGCAGAATGGTTCCAGCAATACAAGGATTCCAGAGGTGGACGTGCTATTACCTGGGATGAATTCCGTCAAGACTTCAAAGCTCATCATATTCCCCAGAGTGTGGTTGAAAGCAAGCGTGAGGAATTCCGCAACCTGAAGCAAGGCTCTTTGTCTGTCTATGACTACAACAAGTTGTTTCAGAAGCTCGCCCGCTTTGCCAAGCAGGACGTCCCTGATGAGAAGAGCATGATATACCAGTTCAGGGGTGGTCTCAGAGAAGAAATTCAGCTAGCTCTTGTTCTCTTTGAGCCCTTGAGGTACGATGAGTTCTACAACATGGCATTGAAACAAGGGGCTGCTCAACTGAGGTGTGATGCTTCCAAGAAGCGAGTCAGAGATGCTACTCCTTCTTCCTCTACTCAAGTGGCCAAGCAGCAGAAGTATTGGCTTCCTCCTCCTCCGTTTCGTCAGCCGTATCAGAAGAGCAAAGGTGGCAGTGGATCTTCCCACCCACCCAACCCTGGCTTTTAGAACAAGACTTCGTCTTAAGCTCCAAGATCGAGTGCTCTGTATCACCGTCCGCTTTCAGAGGTCACGTGCAACAAGTGCCAACAGAAGGGTCACTATGCCAACAAATGCTTCAATCAGAGGCGTCTTCCTCCTCCTCCTGTGAGATCGGCAAGTACAGTGTGGTCAAGCATAACCCCAAGTACGCCAAGGTCAATATGGTGAATGCAGCTCAGGTAGAGGATTCATCAGATGTCATCATGGGTAACCTTCCTGTTAACGATATCCCTGCAAAAGTTCTTTTTGACACTGGTGCATCGCATTGTTTCATTTCCAAACCTTTTGCATCGAATTATGAGTGTGATTATCAGTATCTGCAAAATTATTTGCAAATCGTGTCACCGGGCAAGCAAATGACAGCTAATTTCTGCGTCCCGGATATTACTATCACGTTGGGCGACTACAAATTTCTAGCTTCTCCTATTGTTCTGGGTGACTCGGATATTGATCTTATTCTCGGAATGGATTGGCTTTCTAAGCACAAGGCGCATCTTGATTGTGCAGCCAGGCAGATTCAATTGACTCATTCCTCTGAGGATGTAATTGTCTTTGCCGCTCGTGACGATACCATCCGTCTATTTTCTCTCAATGAGAAGGGTGAACTGGATGCTATCTCGCAAATTCCAGTCGTTTGCGAATATCAAGACGTCTTTCCAGAAGAGCTTCTAGGAATGCCTCTGCACCGGCCAGTTGAATTCGTCATCGATCTTGAGCCTGGCACGGAACCAGTGTGCAAGCGTCCTTACAAGCTCGGACCTGAAGAGTTGAAGGAGCTGAAGAAGCAAGTCGATGTTCAAGAGAGAATGGGCCTCATCCGGCCTAGTTCTTCTCCGTGGGGTTGTGGTGTTCTTTTTGTGAAGAAGAAGGATGGAACGGACCGACTTTGTGTTGATTATCGTCCATTGAACAAGAAGACCATCAAGAACAAATACCCACTTCCCAACATCAACGAGCTGTTCAAACAACTCAAAGGTGCCCAAGTATTCTCCAAGCTTGATCTCCGTATGGGTTATCATCAAATTCGAATCCGTGAGCAAGATATTCCCAAGACGGCTTTCAGGACAAGCTATGGTTCATGTGAGTACACTATCATGTCTTTTGGCCTCATCAACGCTCCTCCGACTTTCTCTTGCATGATGAACTTCATCTTCAACGCCTACACCAATGACTTTGTTTTGGTCTATCTCGACGACATTCTGATTTTCTCGAAGAACAAGGAAGATCATGCCAAGCACTTGCGTTTGGTACTCGATAAGTTGAGGGAACACCAGTTCTACGCCAAGTTCTCCAAGTGCGAATTTTGGCTCGATGAGGTTCTTTATCTTGGTCATATCATCTCTGCCAAGGGCATTGCGGTGAATCCTGAGAAGGTGTCTGCAATTGTGAATTGGGAACCTCCTCAGAACGTGAAGCAACTCCGTAGCTTCCTCGGTCTCGCAAGCTACTGTCGAAGATTCGTTGAAAACTTTTCTAAGATCGCGAAGCCTCTCTCAAATCTTCTCCAGAAGCACGTCAAGTACGTTTGGTCTCCGGAGTGTGACATTGCTTTCAACACTTTGAAAGAGAAATTGATCACTGCTCCAGTTCTGACTCCGCCTGATGAATCCAAGCCGTATGAGGTCTTTTGTGATGCCTCTCTCCAAGGTCTTGGCGCAGTGTTGATGCAAGAGAAGAAAGTTGTTGCTTATACCTCTCGCCAGTTGAAGCCCAACGAGAAGAACTAATCCACTCATGATCTCGAGTTGGCGGCAGTTGTGCATGCTCTTTTGACTTGGAGTCATCTCTTATTGGGAAGAAAAGTGGACATTTTCACTGATCACAAGAGTCTCAAGTACATCTTCACTCAGCCTAATCTCAACCTCAGGCAGACTCGATGGGTCAAAATGATTCAAGAGTATAATCCGAGTATCGAGTATACTCCAGGCAAGGCCAATGTGATTGCTGACGCATTGAGCAGGAAGGCTTATTGCAACAGTTTGATTCTCAAGCCTTATCAACACGAGCTTTGTGAAGCTTTCCGCAAACTTAATCTGCAAGTTGTTCCTCAAGGTTTCCTCGCCAACCTTCAAGTCTCTCCTACCTTGGAAGACCAGATTCGCCAAGCTCAGCTTCTCGATGCTATGATGAAAAAGGTGAAGATTGGGATTGCCAAGAGTCAACCCAAGTACAAGTGCTACCGCCTTGATGACAAGGACAATCTCTTTTTCGAGGATCGTATTGTTGTGCCCAAAGGTGAGCTCCGTAAAGTGATCATGAATGAGGCTCACAATTCTCTCCTCTCCATCCACCCTGGGAGCACGAAGATGTATCAGGACCTCAAGCAGGCTTATTGGTGGACTCGAATGAAGCGCGAGATTGCTCAATTCGTGAAGGAGTGTGATGTCTGCAGAAGAGTGAAGGCAGAACATCAAAGACCAGCAGGTCTCCTCCAACCTCTTGCCATTCCAGAATAGAAGTTTGACCACATTGAGATGGACTTCGTGACTGGGTTTCCAAAGTCCAAGCGTGGCAATGATGCTATATTCGTTGTCATCGACAAACTCACTAAAGTGGCTCACTTTCTGCCTATCAAAGAGTCAATCACTGCAGCTCAATTGGCGGAACTCTATACCTCTCGAATTGTCTCTCTGCACGGTATCCCACAATTGATCTCTTCAGACCGTGGCAGCATCTTTACCTCCAAGTTTTGGGATTCTTTTCAGAAGGCCATGGGCACCAACATCCGCTTCAGCACAACTTTCCATCCTCAAACTAGCGATCAAGTCGAGCGTGTCAATCAGATTCTTGAAGATATGCTCAGGGCTTGTGTGATCTCCTTCGGCATGAAGTGGGAGGATTGTCTTCCATATGCTGAATTTGTTGGAAATATGCCCTAGAGGCAATAATAAAAGCATTATTATTATATTTCCTTGTTCATGATAATTGTCTTTATTCATGCTATAATTGTATTATCCGGAAATCGTAATACATGTGTGAATAACAGACACCAACATGTCCCTAGTAAGCCTCTAGTTGACTAGCTCGTTGATCAACAGATAGTCATGGTTTCCTGACTATGGACATTGGATGTCATTGATAACGAGATCACATCATTAGGAGAATGATGTGATGGACAAGACCCAATCCTAAACATAGCACAAGATCGTATAGTTCGTTTGCTAGAGTTTTCCAATGTCAAAGTATCTTTTCCTTAGACCATGAGATCGTGTAACTCCCGGATACCGTAGGAGTGCTTTGGGTATGCCAAACGTCACAACGTAACTGGGTGACTATAAAGGTACACTACGGGTATCTCCGAAAGTGTCTGTTGGGTTGACATGGATCAAGACTGGGATTTGTCACTCCGTATGACGGAGAGGTATCACTGGGCCCACTCGGTAATGCATCATCATAATGAGCTCAAAGTGACCAAGTGTCTGGTCACGGGATCATGCTTTACGGTACGAGTAAAGTGACTTGCCAGTAACGAGATTGAACGAGGTATTGGGATACCGACGATCGAATCTCGGGCAAGTAACATATCGATTGACAAAGGGAATTGCATACGGGATTGATTGAATCCTCGACATCGTGGTTCATCCGATGAAATCATCGTGGAGCATGTGGGAGCCAACATGGGTATCCAGATCCCGCTGTTGGTTATTGACCGGAGAGTCGTCTCGGTCATGTCTGCTTGTCTCCCGAACCCGTAGGGTCTACACACTTAAGGTTCGGTGACGCTAGGGTTGTGAAGATATGTATATGCAGAAACCCGAATGTTGTTCGGAGTCCCGAATGAGATCCCGGACGTCACGAGGAGTTCCGGAATGGTCCGGAGGTAAAGAATTATATATAGGAAGTGCTGTTTCGGGCATCGGGACAAGTTTCGGGGTTATCGGTATTGTACCGGGACCACCGGAGGGGTCCCGGGGGTCCACCGGGTGGGGCCACCTATCCCGGAGGGCCCCATGTGCTGAAATAGGATGGAACCCAGCCCATAGTGGGCTGGGGCGCCAGCCCCTATAGGCCCATGCGCCTAGGGTTCCACCATGGAAGAGTCCATGTGGTGGAAGGCACCCCTAGGTGCCTTGGGGGGGAGGGAATCCTCCCCTTGGCCGCCGCCCCCCCTAGTAGATCTCATCTACTAGGGCCGGCGCCCCCCCATGGCACCCCTATATATAGTGGGGGGGAGAGGAGGGATTTCATAGACCAGCCCCTGGCGCCTCCCTCTCTCCCCGTTACGTCTCTCCCTCGTAGTCTTGGCGAAGCCCTGCTTCTGTGACGCCCTGCATCCACCACTACGCCGTCGTGCTGTTGGATCTTCATCAACCTCTCCTTCCCCCTTGCTGGATCAAGAAGGAGGAGACGTCTCCCGTCCCGTACGTGTGTTGAACGCGGAGGTGTCGTCCGTTCGGCGCTGGTCATCGGTGATTTGGATCACGTCGAGTACGACTACATCATCACCGTTCTTTTGAACGCTTCCGTGCGCGATCTACAAAGGTATGTAGATGCATCCAATGACTCGTTGATAGATGAACTCCTAGATGATCTTGGTGAAACGAGTAGGAAAATTTTTGTTTTCTGCTACGTTCCCCAACAGTGGCATCATGAGCTAGGTCTATGCGTAGTTCTTCTTGCGCGAGTAGAACACAATTAGTTGTGGGCGTAGATTTGTCAACTTTCTTGCAGTTACTAGTCTTTTCTTGCTTCAGCGGTATTGTGGGATGAAGCGGCCCGGACCAACCTTACACGTACGCTTACGTGAGACCGGTTCCACAGACTAACATGCACTAGTTGCATAAGGTGGCTGGCGGGTGTCTGTCTCTCCCACTTTAGTTGGAGCGGATTCGATGAACAGGGTCCTTATGAAGGGTAAATAGAAGTTGACAAATCACGTTGTGGCTTTGACGTAGGTAAGAAGACGTTCTTGCTAGAACCCTAAATCAGCCACGTAAAACTTGCAACAACAATTAGAGGACGTCTAACTTGTTTTTGCAGCAAGTGGTTTGTGATATGATATGGCCAAAGTTGTGATGAATGATGAATGATCTATATGTGATGTATGAGATGTTCATGCTATTGTAATAGGATTCACGACTTGCATGTCGATGAGTATGACAACCGGCAGGAGCCATAGGAGTTGTCTTTATTCTTTTATATGACCTGCGTGTCATCAAGAAACGCCATGTAAATTACTTTACTTTATTGCTAAACGCGTTAGCCATAGTAGTAGAAGTAATAGTTGGCGAGCAACTTCATGGAGACACGATGATGGAGATCATGATGATGGAGATCATGGTGTCAAGCCGGTGACAAGATGATCATGGAGCCCCAAGATGGAGATCAAAGGAGCTATGTGATATTGGCCATATCATGTCACGATTATTATTTGATTGCATGTGATGTTTATCATGTTTTTGCATCTTGTTTACTTAGAACGACGGTAGTAAATAAGATGATCCCTCATAACAATTTCAAGAAGTGTTCTCCCCTAACTGTGCACCGTTCCTAAAGTTCGTCGTTTCTAAGCACGCCGTGATGATCGGGTGTGATGGATCCTTACGTTCACATACAACGGGTGTTGACGAGCCTAGCATGTACAGACATGGCCTCGGAACACATGAAAAACACTTGGGGTTAACTTGACGAGCCTAGCATGTACAGACATGGCCTCGGAACACAGAAGACCGAAAGGTCGAGCATGAGTCGTATAGAAGATACCATCAACATGAAGATGTTCACCGACGTTGACTAGTCCGTCTCACGTGATGATCGAACACGGCCTAGTTAACTCGGATCATGTAATACTTAGATGACTAGAGGGATGTCTAATCTAAGTGGGAGTTCATTAATAATTTGATTAGATGAACTTAATTATCATGAACTTAGTCTAAAATATTTTACACTATGTCTTGTAGATCAAATGGCCCACGTAGTCCTCAACTTCAACGCGTTCCTAGAGAAAACCAAGCTGAAAGACGATGGCAGCAACTATACGGACTGGGTCCGAAACCTGAGGATCATCCTCATAGCTGCCAAGAAAGATTATGTCCTACAAGCACCGCTAGGTGATCCTCCCGTCCCACAGAACCAAGACGTTATGAACGCTTGGTAGACACGTGTTGACGACTACTCCCTTGTTCAGTGCGGCATGCTTTACAGCTTAGAGCCGGGGCTCCAAAAGCGTTTTGAGAGACATGGAGCATACGAGATGTTCGAAGAGCTGAAAATGGTTTTTCAAGCTCATGCCCGGATCGAGAGATATAAAGTCTCCGATAAGTTCTTCAGCTGTAAGATGGAGGAAAATAGTTCTGTCAGTGAGCACATACTCACTATGTCTGGGTTGCATAACCGCTTGTCTCAGCTGGGAGTTAATCTCCCGGATGATGCAGTCATTGACAGAATCCTCCAGTCGCTTCCACCAAGCTACAAGAGCTTTGTGATGAACTTCAACATGCAGGGGATGCAAAAGACCATTCCTGAGTTGTTCTCAATACTGAAATCAGCGGAGGTAGAAGTCAAGAAGGAACATCAAGTGTTGATGGTCAATAAAACCACTAAGTTCAAGAAAGGCAAGGGTAAAAAGAACTCCAAGAAGGACGGCAAGGAAGTTGCCGCGCCTGGCAAGCAAGCTTCCGGGAAGAAGCCGAAGAATGGACCCAAGCCTGAGACGGAGTGCTTTTATTGCAAAGGGAAGGGTCACTGGAAACGGAACTGCCCCAAATACTTAGCGGACAAGAAGGCCGGCAAAACAAAAGGTGTATTTGATATACATGTAATTGATGTGTACCTTACCAGTACTCGTAGTGACTCCTGGGTATTTGATACCGGTGTCGTTGCTCATATTTGTAACTCACAGCAGGAGCTGCGGAATAAACGGAGACTGGCAAAGGACGAGGTGATGATGCGTGTCGGGAATGGTTCCAAGGTCGATGTGATCGCCGTCGGCACGCTGCCTCTGCATTTACCTACGGGATTAGTTTTAAACCTCAATAACTGTTATTTAGTGCCAGCTTTGAGCATGAACATTGTATCGGGATCTCGTTTAATTCGAGATGGCTACTCATTTAAATCTGAGAATAATGGTTGTTCCATTTATATGAGAGATATGTTTTATGGTCATGCTCCTATGGTGAATGGTTTATTCTTAATGAGTCTCGAACGTAATGCTACACATGTTCATAATGTGAGTACCAAAAGATGTAAGGTTGATAATGATAGTTCCACATACTTGTGGCACTGCCGCCTTGGTCACATAGGTGTCAAACGCATGAAGAAGCTCCATGCAGATGGACTTTTAGAGTCTCTTGATTATGAATCATTTGACACGTGCGAACCATGCCTTATGGGTAAAATGACCAAGACTCCATTCTCAGGAACAATGGAGCGAGCAACCGACTTATTGGAAATCATACATACTGATGTGTGCGGTCCAATGAGTGTTCAGGCTCGCGGTGGATATCGTTATGTTCTCACCCTCACTGATGACTTGAGTAGATATGGATATGTCTACTTAATGAAACACAAGTCTGAAACCTTTGAAAAGTTCAAGGAATTTCAGAGTGAGTTTGAGAATCAACGTGACAGGAAAATCAAGTTTCTACGATCAGATCGTGGAGGAGAATACTTGAGTCATGAATTTGGCACACACTTAAGGAAATGTGGAATAGTTTCACAACTCACGCCGCCTGGAACACCTCAGCGTAACGGTGTGTCCGAACGTCGTAATCGCACTCTATTAGATATGGTGCGATCTATGATGTCTCTTGCCGATTTACCGCTATCTTTTTGGGGCTATGCTTTAGAGACTGCCGCATTCACTTTAAATAGGGCTCCTTCGAAATCCGTTGAGACGACACCGTATGAATTATGGTTTGGGAAGAAACCTAGGCTGTCGTTTCTAAAAGGTTTGGGGATGCGATGCTTATGTGAAGAAACTTCAACCTGAGAAGCTCGAACCCAAGTCGGAAAAATGCGTCTTCATAGGATACCCAAAAGAAACTATTGGGTACACCTTCTACCTCAGATCCGAAGGCAAGATCTTTGTTGCCAAGAATGGGTCCTTTCTAGAGAAAGAGTTTCTCTCGAAAGAAGTAAGTGGGAGGAAAGTAGAGCTTGATGAAGTATTACCTCTTGAACCGGAAAATGGCGCAACTCAAGAAAATGTTCCTGAGGTGCCAGCACCGACTGAAGAGGAAGTTAATGATAATGATCAAGATACTTCTGATCAAGCTCCTACTGAAATTCGAAGGTCCACAAGGACACGTTCCGCACCAGAGTGGTACGGCAACCCTGTCTTGGAAATCATGTTGTTAGACAACGGTGAACCTTCGAACTATGAAGAAGCGATGGCGGGCCCGGATTCCGACAAATGGCTAGAAGCCATGATATCCGAGATAGGATCCATGTATGAAAACGAAGTATGGACTTTGACTGACTTGCCCGTTGAACGGCGAGCCATAGAGAATAAATGGATCTTTAAGAAGAAGACAGACGCGGATGGTAATGTGACCATCTATAAAGCTCGGCTTGTCGCTAAGGGTTATCGACAAGTTCAAGGGGTTGACTACGATGAGACTTTCTCACCGGTAGCGAAGCTAAAGTCCGTCCGAATCATGTTAGCAATTGCCGCATTCTACGATTATGAGATATGGCAAATGGACGTCAAAATGGCATTCCTTAATGGTTTCCTTAAGGAAGAATTGTATATGATGCAGCCGGAAGGTTTTGTCGATCCTAAGAATGCTGACAAGGTGTGCAAGCTCCAACGCTCGATTTATGGGCTGGTGCAAGCATCTCGGAGTTGGAACATTCGCTTTGATGAGATGATCAAAGCGTTTGGGTTTACACAGACTTATGGAGAAGCCTGCGTTTACAAGAAAGTGAGTGGGAGCTCTGTAGCATTTCTCATATTATATGTAGATGACATACTATTGATGGGAAATGATATAGAACTCTTGGACAGCATCAAGGCCTACTTGAATAAGAGTTTTTCAATGAAGGACCTTGGGGAAGCTGCTTATATATTAGGCATCAAAATCTATAGAGATAGATCAAAACGCCTCATAGGTCTTTCACAAAGCACATACCTTGATAAGATATTGAAGAAGTTCAATATGGATCATTCTAAGAAGGGGTTCTTACCTGTGTTACAAGGTGTGAAATTGAGCTCAGCTCAATGTCCACCCACGGCAGAAGATATAGAAGAGATGAGCGTCATCCCCTATGCCTCAGCCATAGGTTCTATTATGTATGCCATGCTGTGTACCAGACCTGATGTAAACCTTGCCGTAAGTTTGGTAGGAAGGTACCAAAGTAATCCCGGCAAGGAACACTGGACAGCGGTCAAGAATATCCTGAAGTACCTGAAAAGGACTAAGGAAATGTTTTTCGTTTATGGAGGTGACGAAGAGCTCGTCGTAAAGGGTTACGTCAACGCTAGCTTCGACACAGATCTGGATGACTCTAAGTCACAAACCGGATACGTGTATATGTTGAATGGTGGAGCAGTAAGCTGGTGCAGCTGCAAGCAGAGCGTCGTGGCGGGATCTACATGTGAAGCGGAGTACATAGCAGCCTCGGAGGCAGCACATGAAGCAATATGGGTGAAGGAGTTCATCACTGACCTGGGAGTCATACCCAATGCGTCGGGGCCAATCAAACTCTTTTGTGACAACACTGGAGCTATTGCACTTGCCAAGGAGCCCAGGTTTCACAAGAAGACAAGGCACATCAAGCGTCGCTTCAACTCCATTCGTGAAAATGTTCAAAATGGAGACATAGAGATTTGTAAAGTACATACGGACCTGAATGTAGCAGATCCGTTGACTAAACCTCTCCCTAGAGCAAAACATGATCAACACCAGAATTCCATGGGTGTTCGATTCATCACAATGTAACTAGATTATTGACTCTAGTGCAAGTGGGAGACTGTTGGAAATATGCCCTAGAGGCAATAATAAAAGCATTATTATTATATTTCCTTGTTCATGATAATTGTCTTTATTCATGCTATAATTGTATTATCCGGAAATCGTAATACATGTGTGAATAACAGACACCAACATGTCCCTAGTAAGCCTCTAGTTGACTAGCTCGTTGATCAACAGATAGTCATGGTTTCCTGACTATGGACATTGGATGTCATTGATAACGAGATCACATCATTAGGAGAATGATGTGATGGACAAGACCCAATCCTAAACATAGCACAAGATCGTATAGTTCGTTTGCTAGAGTTTTCCAATGTCAAAGTATCTTTTCCTTAGACCATGAGATCGTGTAACTCCCGGATACCGTAGGAGTGCTTTGGGTATGCCAAACGTCACAACGTAACTGGGTGACTATAAAGGTACACTACGGGTATCTCCGAAAGTGTCTGTTGGGTTGACATGGATCAAGACTGGGATTTGTCACTCCGTATGACGGAGAGGTATCACTGGGCCCACTCGGTAATGCATCATCATAATGAGCTCAAAGTGACCAAGTGTCTGGTCACGGGATCATGCTTTACGGTACGAGTAAAGTGACTTGCCGGTAACGAGATTGAACGAGGTATTGGGATACCGACGATCGAATCTCGGGCAAGTAACATATCGATTGACAAAGGGAATTGCATACGGGATTGATTGAATCCTCGACATCGTGGTTCATCCGATGAAATCATCGTGGAGCATGTGGGAGCCAACATGGGTATCCAGATCCCGCTGTTGGTTATTGACCGGAGAGTCGTCTCGGTCATGTCTGCTTGTCTCCCGAACCCGTAGGGTCTACACACTTAAGGTTCGGTGACGCTAGGGTTGTGAAGATATGTATATGCAGAAACCCGAATGTTGTTCGGAGTCCCGAATGAGATCCCGGACGTCACGAGGAGTTCCGGAATGGTCCGGAGGTAAAGAATTATATATAGGAAGTGCTGTTTCGGGCATCGGGACAAGTTTCGGGGTTATCGGTATTGTACCGGGACCACCGGAGGGGTCCCGGGGGTCCACCGGGTGGGGCCACCTATCCCGGAGGGCCCCATGGGCTGAAATAGGATGGAACCCAGCCCATAGTGGGCTGGGGCGCCAGCCCCTATAGGCCCATGCGCCTAGGGTTCCACCATGGAAGAGTCCATGTGGTGGAAGGCACCCCTAGGTGCCTTGGGGGGGAGGGAATCCTCCCCTTGGCCGCCGCCCCCCCTAGTAGATCTCATCTACTAGGGCCGGCGCCCCCCCATGGCACCCCTATATATAGTGGGGGGGAGAGGAGGGATTTCATAGACCAGCCCCTGGCGCCTCCCTCTCTCCCCGTTACGTCTCTCCCTCGTAGTCTTGGCGAAGCCCTGCTTCTGTGACGCCCTGCATCCACCACTACGCCGTCATGCTGTTGGATCTTCATCAACCTCTCCTTCCCCCTTGCTGGATCAAGAAGGAGGAGACGTCTCCCGTCCCGTACGTGTGTTGAACGCGGAGGTGCCGTCCGTTCGGCGCTGGTCATCGGTGATTTGGATCACGTCGAGTACGACTACATCATCACCGTTCTTTTGAACGCTTCCGTGCGCGATCTACAAAGGTATGTAGATGCATCCAATGACTCGTTGCTAGATGAACTCCTAGATGATTTTGGTGAAACGAGTAGGAAAATTTTTGTTTTCTGCTACGTTCCCCAACAGAATTCTCCTACAACAACAATTTTCAAGCAAGTTCGGGCAAGGCCCCATTTGAAATTATGTACGGCAGGAAGTGCCATACCCCTCTCAACTGGTCTGAAACCGGTGAACGTCGGCTTTTGGGTAATGACTTAATCACAGAGGCAGAGGAAATGTGCAAAGTCATTCGAGATAACCTCAAAGCAGCCCAATCCCGCCAGAAGAGCTACTATGATAGTAAGCACCATGATTTGGCCTTCGAGATCGGAGATCATGTTTACCTTCGCGTCTCTCCTATGAAAGGTACTCGTCGCTTCGGTATCAAAGGGAAGCTTGCCCCTAGATACGTGGGACCTTTCAAGATTGTCAGCAAGAGAGGCGATCTCGCCTATCAACTCGAGCTTCCTTCAAACTTTGCAAATGTTCATGATGTGTTCCATGTCTCTTAGCTTCAAAAGTGCTTCAAGACTCCTGACCGCACTGTCAACTTCGAGGACAATGAGCTCCGAGAAGATCTCTCTTACCGTGAGCACCCCGTTGCTATTCTCGAAGAGACTGAATGCAAGACCCGCAACAAGTCAATCAAATTCCTCAAAGTCAAGTGGTCACACCATTCCGACCGTGAAGCTACCTGGGAACGCGAGGATCACCTCCATTCTGAATACCCGGCGTTCTTTCAGTCCTAGATCTCGGGACGAGATCCTTTCGTTGTGGTGGAGTGTTGTAACACCCCGGATGTGATTTACCCAATATGTACTCCAACTCTTGCCGTTTCCGGCGTTAAGTTATTTTATTTTCTCGGGTTCGGGTTTTTGTCTCCATGTGTTGTTGTCGTTGTCATGCATCTCATATCATGTCATCATGTGCATTGCATTTCCATACGTGTTCATCTCATGCATTCGAGCATTTTCCCCGTTGTCCGTTTTGCATTCCGGCGCTTCGTTCTCCTCCGGTGGTTATTTCTACCTTTCTTTCGTGTGTGGGGATTAAACATTTCCGGATTGGACCGAGACTTGCCAAGCGGCCTTGTTTTATTACCGGTAGACCGCCTGTCAAATTTCATATCATTTGGACTTCGTTTGATACTCCAACGGTTAACCGAGGGACCGAAAAGGCCTTGTGTGTGTTGCAGCCCAACACCCCTCCATTTTGGCCAAAAACCCACCTAAACCCTCTCCATCATCTAGAGCGTTCGATCATGACCGCGTGGCCGAAAACCGCACTCCATTTGGAGCTTCCTAGCCCCCTCTATGCCTATATATAGACCCCCTCATTTCAAATCTCGGATCCCCTCCCCGAAACCCTAAAGAAATCAGCTCCGCCGCGCCGGACATGTCCAGATCCCGCCGGACATCATCCCGCCGCTGTCCGCAGCTTATGCGCGCCTGACGCGTGGCCTCGCCACCGCGCCCCGTAGTGGCCCGCTCGGGCCCGCCGCCGGCCCCCGCGGCCCGCACCGCACCCGCCACCCGCCTCTCTCCACGGATCCTCCGCGCCGCCGCGCCAGGGTGCCTCCTCGCCGCCCTCGCCTCTACTCCGGTGGCCGGGCCGCCGCACCGGCTCTGGCCAGCCCCAACTCCGACCCCGCCGCCCCGGCCCCGGATCCGGCGAGATCTAGCCGGCCATCGACTCCGGCGAGCCCCACGCCGCCTCCCCAGCGAACTCCGGCGGCCGACTTCATCTCCGGCGAGCTCGAGGACGAACCTCGAGAAGCGTGCAGATCTGAGATCCGAAATCTTGGTTGACTTTCTCCCGAAACCCTAGTTCATATTGCCATGTTCATCGCATCGTAACTTTGCATCCGTAGCTCCGTTTTGGGCATATAGCATATCAAAAATATTCGTCTCAGAGAGCACATCATTTCATCTCATTGCATCATTTTCATTTGAGTTCATCTTGATGCCCGAAATGCTGTTAGAAGAATGCTATTTGAGATAATTGTCAGATCTGCTGCTCCATTTAGATATTTGTCATTTTTGCCATGATTATTGTGTGCATGATATGCCCATGAGCTCTACATATGTTTTGTTAAGGGATTTGCCATCTTTCTAGAGGTGCAACACATGTATTTTTGTGATGTGTGTGGTGACTAGCACAAGCTTGCAAAGTGAGGCACTTGGTAATGCTGATTTCAGGGACTTAGCATTTCCACTAAGTCCTTGATCTATTTATCTCATATGGCCATATGTTCATGTTGTTTCCTAGTGATCCGTGCCTCTTTTGAGGATGATCAGTAAGGATGTTTTGTTAATCTTGTAGTGCTCTATCCATCCATATCTTTGTTTGAAATTATGGAGCACCCTAGATTGAGTCAATCGAGTTCTACTTTTACTATTTCGTGAATCTGGGCAGATTGTCCACTTGTTAGCGATTTTGCCGAGGATGTTGTAGTTGATCCGTGCATGCTATGTTATTGTTCTTGCCATGTCTAGCTTTCATTTTGTGTATTCTTGATGGATGTATACTTAGTTTGTCATGACTTGCTCTGTGGTGAGTGCATCGAGCTCGTAAACATGCCTACTTGATATCTGTTTCAGCATGCTCCAGTTTTCACTAAGTCTGAGAACTGATTATGTTTTTGCCATGTTCACATGCTTGCAAATGTATTTTCTGATCCCTTTTGGCTCAAGGTCACTAAGGGACTTTTGGTAAGCTCTTTGAGTAGCTCCATGCCATGCTTTACGTTGCCATGTTCAGGTCCTGTAGCATATAGTTTTGTTGCTCCGAAGAGTGCTATCTGATCTGAAATTCTAGACAAGTGTTAATTTCACTAAGTCTGAGATCTGTTTACCATATGCATTTTTGCCATGCTTGTTCGAACCTGTTAATGGATGAATTTGCTGTAGCTCAGTGCTAGACTTTTGTTAAGCATCATGAATGGATTCCTACCATGTATTTGGATGCCATGTTTGAGTGCTGTAGCATGTTCATCTTGTCGCATTTAGATGGCTACTTGCTGTAAATCGCAGAACGTGGTCATATTTGAATTGCTTGCCATTTCCAAACTGTAACTCTGATTTCGGCGTTCTTTATATCGTTTTCAAGCGATTTCATCTCATCTTTCCAGTGGCACACTTGGATTTCCAAGTTGAGGCCAGGTTCATGCATTCCTTGTCAAATCTTGCATATGCATCACATATTGCATCCCGCATAGCATACCATGTTTGCATCATATTGTTTGAGCTTTGCACGTGGTTGATTGTGTCCTTGTTGCTTGTTTGTCTTATTTGGGTAGAGCCGGGAGATGGGTTCGCTAACGAGGAGCCCGTTGAGTTTGCTTTCGAGGATCCAGTCAACTCTGACAACTTTGCAGGCAAGATGATCATACCCTC
Organism: Triticum urartu; assembly: GCF_056163025.1. Lineage (NCBI taxonomy): Eukaryota > Viridiplantae > Streptophyta > Magnoliopsida > Poales > Poaceae > Triticum > Triticum urartu. The sequence continues at coordinate 60,005,624 of NC_141874.1, read as the reverse complement.
GAAATCACTACTATCTTTGCTTTGCTAGATGCTCGCTCTTTTGCTATGCCAATGCTACGATGCCTACCACTTGCTTTCAAGCCTCCCAAATTTCCATGTCAAACCTCTAACCCACCATGTCCTAGCAAACTGTTGTTTGGCTATGTTACTGCTTTGCTCAGCCCCTCTTATAGCGTTGCTAGTTGCAGGTGAAGATTGGAGCCCGTTCCTTGTTGGAACATTATTTACTTGTTGGGATATCATTATATTGCCATGTTATCTTAATGCATCTATATACTTGGTAAAGGGTGGAAGGCTCGGCCTCTCGCCTAGTGTTTTGTTCCACTCTTGTCGCCCTAGTTTCCGTCATATCGGTGTTATGTTCCCGGATTTTGCGTTCCTTACGCGGTTGGGTTATAATGGGAACCCATTGATAGTTCATATTGATTAAAGCTTTTCCAGCAATGCCCAACATTGGTTTTACCATTTGCCACCTAGCCTCTTTTTCCCTTGGGTTTCCGGAGCCCGAGGGTCATCTTATTTTAAACCCCCCCCCCCCCCCCCCCCCCGTCGGGCCAGTGCTCCTCCGAGTGTTGGTCCGAACTAGAGTCCTGTGCGGCGCCCCCTCGGGGAAACTCGAGGTTTGGTTTTAGTTGTATGGAGAGCTCATCTGAGTGTGCCCTGAGAACGAGATATGTGCAGCTCCTATCGGGATTTGTCGGCACATTCGGGCGGTGTTGCTGGTCTTGTTTTAACCTGTCGAAGTGTCTTGAAGAACCGAGATACCGAGTCTGATCGGAACGTCTCGGGAGGAGGTCTATTCCTTCGTTGACCGTGAGAGCTTGTCATGGGCTAAGTTGGGACTCCCCTGCAGGGATTTGAACTTTCGAAAGCCGTGCCCGCGGTTATGGGCAGATGGGAATTTGTTAATGTCCGGTTGTAGATAACTTGAACCTTAACTTAATTAAAATGAATCAACAATGTGAGTTGCCGTGATGGTCTCTTCTCGGCGGAGTCCGGGAAGTGAACACGGTGTTGGAGTAATGTTTGCGCAGGTTGTCCTCTAGTAACTCGTTCGCGCTTTGCCTCCTCTTCTTGCTCTCTTTTGCGAATAGGTTAGCCGCCATACATGCTAGTCGCTTGCTGCAGCTCCACATATTTTTTCCTTGCCTTACCTATAAGCTTAAATAGTCTTGATCGCGAGGGTGCGAGATTGCTGAGTCCCTGTGGCTCACAGAATACTATTACACCAGATGCAGGGCCTGGTGATTCTGCTCCAGATGGCGCGCTTGAGCTCAAGTGGGAGTTCGACGAGGACTCTCTACGATACTACGTGTCTTTCCCTGATGATCAGTAGTGGTGCCCAGTTGGGGGTGATCGGGACCGTGTCGCATGTTGGGTTATCTTTTATTTTGGCGCCGTAGTCGGGCCATGAGTGTTTGGATGATGTAATGTTATTTATGCACTTTGATTGACGTGGCGAGTGTAAGCCAACTATGTATCTCCCCTTTTATTATCTATATTACATGGGATGTTGTGAAGATTGCCTAACTTGCGACATTGCTTTCTATGCGGTTATGCCTCTAAGTCGTGCCTCGACACGTGGGAGCTATAGCCGCATCGAGGGCCTTATACATTTCCCACGCGCATTGTCACCTCGTCCTTAGCCAATCTTCGCTTAATCCGTAGTCCTTGTTTCGAGTTGCAAATATTAGCAATAGAACCAGTATCAAATACCTAGGTGCTACTGCGAGCTTTAGTAAGGTACACATCAATAACATGTATATCACATATACCTTTGTTCACCTTGCCATCCTTTCTTATCCGCCAAATACTTGGGCCAGTTCCACTTCAAGTGACTAGTCCATTTGAAGTAGAAGCACTCAGTCTCAAGCTTAGGTCTAGACTTGGGTTTCTTTTCTTGAGCAGCAACTTGTTTGCCATTCTTCTTGAAGTTCCCTTCCTTCTTCCCTTTACCCTTTTTCTTGAAACTGGTGGTCTTGTTGACCATCAACACTTGATGCTCCTTTTTGATTTCCACCTCCGCAAATTTTAGCATTGCGAAGAGCTCGGGAATAGTCTTATCCATCCCTTGCATATTATAGTTCATCACGAAGATCTTGTTGCTTGGTGGCAGTGATTGAAGAACTCTGTCAATGACACTATCAACATAAAGATTAACTTCCAGTTGAGTCAAGTGGTTATGGTACCCAGACATTCTGAGTATATGTTCACTGACAGAACTATTCTCCTCCATCTTGCAGCTGTAGAACTTACTGAAGACTTCGTATCTCTCAATCTGAGCATTTGCTTGAAATATTAACTTCAACTCCTGGAACATCTCATATTCTCCATGACGTTCAAAACGTCGTTGAAGTTCTGGTTCTAAGCCGTAAAGCATGGCACACTAAACTATCGAGTAGTCATCAGCTTTGCTCTGCCAGACGTTCATAACATCTGGTGTTGCTCCCGCAGCAGGTTTGGCACCTAGCGGTGCTTCCATGACGTAATTCTTCTGTGCAGCAATGAGGATAATCCTCAAGTTACGGACCCAGTCCATGTAATTGCTACCATCATATTTTAATTTTGCTTTCTCAAGGAACGCACTAAAATTCAAGGGAACAACAGCACGGGCCATCTATCTACAACAACATAGACAAGCAAAATACTATCAGGTACTAAGTTCATGATAAATTGAAGTTCAATTAATCATATTTAAGAACTCCCACTTAGATAGCATCCCTCTAATCATCTAAGTGATCACGTGATCCAAATCAACTAAACCATGACTGATCATCACGTGAAATGGAGTAGTTTTCAATGGTGAACATCACTGTGTTGATCATATCTACTATATGATTCACGCTCGACCTTTCGGTCTTAGTGTTCCGAGGCCATATCTTCATATGCTAGGCTCGTCAAGTTTAACACAAGTATTTCTGCGTGTGCAAAAATGGCTTGCACCCGTTGTATGTGAACGTAGAGCTTATCACACCTAATCATCACGTGATGTCTCGGCACGACGAACTTTGGCAACGGTGCATACTCAGGGAGAACACTTGTACCTTGAAATTTAGTGAGAGATCATCTTATAATGCTACTGTCAATCAAGTAAAATAAGATGCATAAAGGATAAACATCACATGCAATCAATATAAGTGATATGATATGGCCATCATCATCTTGTGCCTTTGATCTCCATCTCCAAAGCACCGTCATGATCACCATCGTCACCGGCGCGACACCTTGATCTCCATCGTAGCATCGTTGTCGTCTCGCCAAATATTGCTTCTACGACTATCGCTACCGTTTAGTGATAAAGTAAAGCAATTACAGGGCGATTGCACTGCATACAATAAAGCGACAACCATATGGCTCCTGCCAGTTGCCGATAACTCCGTTACAAAACATGATCATCTCATATAATAAAATATAGCATCATGCCTTGACCATATCACATCACAACATGCCCTGCAAAAACAAGTTAGACGTCCTCTACTTTGTTGTTGCAAGTTTTACATGGTTGCTACGGGCTGAGGAAGAACTGTTCTTACCTACGCATCAAAAACACAACGATATTTCGTCAAGTTAGTGATGTTTTAATCTTCAACAAGGACCGGGCGTAGTCACACTCGGTTCAACTAAAGTTGGAGAAGCTGACATCCGTCAGCCACCTGTGTGCGAAGCACGTCGATAGAACCAGTCTCGCGTAAGTGTACATGTAATGTCGGACCGGGCCGCTTCATCCAACAATACCGCCGAACTAAAGTATGACATGTTGGTAAACAGTATGACTAGTATCACCCACAACTCACTTGTGTTCTACTCGTGCATATAACATTTACGCATAAACCTGGCTCGGATGCCACTATTAGGGAACGTAGTAATTTCAAAAAAAATCCTACGCGCACGCAAGATCATGGTGATGCACAACAACGAGAGGGGAGAGTATCGTCTACGTACCCTCGTAGACCGTAAGCGGAAGCATTATGAGAACGCGGTTGATGTAGTCGTACGTCTTCACGATCCGACCGATCCAAGTACCGAACGCACGGCACCTCCGAGTTCAGCACACGTTCAACTCGATGAAGTCCCACGAACTCCGATCTAGCAGAGCTTCACAGGAGAGTTCCGTCAGCACAACGGCGTGATGACGGTGATGATATTGCTACCGATGCAGAGCTTCGCCTAAGCACCGCTACGATATGATCGAGGTGGATTATGGTGGAGGGGGCACCGCACACGGCTTGGAACAATCAACTTGTGTGTTCTAGGGTGCCCCCTGCCCCCGTATATAAAGGAGCAAGGGGGAGGCCGGCTAGCCCTTGCAGGGCGTGCCAGAAGGAGGAGTCCTCCTAGTAGGAGTAGGACTCCCCTTTCCTACTCCTACTAGGAGGGGGAAATGAAGGAGGAGAGGGAGAAGGAAGGAGAGGGAGGAAAGGAGGAAAGGGGGCCGGCCCCCTAGTCCAATTCGGCTTGTGCTAGGGGGCCGCGTGCCCTGCCTCCTCTCTTTCACCACTTGGCCCATGAGGCCCAATACTTCTTCCCCGTATTCCCGTAACTCCCCAGTACTCCAAAAAATACACGAATCAATCGGAACCTTTCCGATGTCCAAATATAGTCGTCCAATATATTGATCTTTACGTATCGACCATTTCGAGACTCCTCGTCATGTCCCCGATCTCATCCGGGACTCCGAACTACCTTCGGTACATCAAATCACATAAACTCATAATACCGATTGTCACTAACGTTAAGCGTGCGGACCCTACGGGTTCGAGAACTATGTAGACATGACCGAGACACGTCTCCGGTCAATAACCAACAACGGAACCTGGATGTTCATATTGGCTCCTACATATTCTACGAAGATCTTTATCGGTCAAACCGCATAACAACATACGTTGTTCCCTTTGTCATCGGTATGTTACTTGCCCGAGATTCGATCGTCGGTATCTCAATAACTAGCTCAATCCCGTTATCGGCAAGTCTCTTTACTCGTTCCGTAATGCATCATCCCGCAACTAACTCATTAGTTGGTTTGCTTGCAAGGCTTATAGTAATGTGCATTACTGAGAGGGCCCAGAGATACCTCTCCGACAATAGGAGTGACAAATCCTAATCTCGATCTATGCCAACTCAACAAGTACCATCGGAGACACCTGTAGACCACATTTATAATCACTCAATTACGTTCTGGCGTTTGGTAGCACATAAAGTGTTCATCCGGTAATAGGGAGTTGCATAATCTCATAGTTATAGGAACATGTATAAGTCCTGAAGAAAGCAATAGTAGTAAACTAAAACGATCAAGTGCTAAGCTAGCGGAATAGGTCAAGTCAATCACATCATTCTCCTAATGATGTGGTCCCATTTATCAAATGACAACTCATGTCTATGGTTAGGAAACATAACCATCTTTGACCAACGAGCTAGTCAAGTAGAGGCATACTAGTGACACTCTGTTTGTCTCTGTATTCACACATGTATTATGTTTCCGGTTAATACAATTCTAGCATGAATAATGAACATTTATCATGAAATAAGGAAATAAATAATAACTTTATTATTGCCTCTAGGGCATATTTCCTTCAACACGGAGGTAGATGTGATCTAGGGTGTCGTCGCCCTCTAGCCAGAGCACGAAGGTCCGCTCCGCCTCTTACGGCTTCGTTCTAGTCTTGGGCCTAGCGGGCCCTGTGTATCTGACTAGGCCAGGGTCCCTTATGTTAGCTACCCTGGGTATAAGACCCCATCAAATCATTTTATCAATTTATCCTCTACAGGCACCTGGTCCACCACATGTAGCATGCTTCCACACACTGGGAATCCAAAATACTTCATAGGCCAATCACCATATTGGCATATCTTTGTGTTTTTCCAGCACGTGACACCATCATCACCTCACTTTTTTTTGGAAAATGATCTTTAAACTAGACATTTGCTGAAATAAATAAAGCAGCAATTTGAAAATCCTAGCACTCATTTTAAAGACCCGGTCTGTAGGCATGCCGCCTTGTCTTGGCACATATTCCTCTTCTCTCATTGTAACCTATGATGTTTCCAGCCCTTTTGGAGTAATATATTCAGGTGGGACGCCCCCCCCCCCCCCCAGGGGGGTGATTGTTCGAAAGGTAAAACCACGCCTTCATGCAAAGAGAACAAAAATTTATAATAAATCGGTGTGTGCTTATTATGTTGGTGTGTCGATTTGGTGTCTGATCGCAAGATATGCATCAACTTTTCTTCTGTTATCTCCACCATGCATATCGCAATCATCATCGTTTGTAGAACTGGCCATTTCAAGACTACTGGCCACAAACTTACAACAAACGTGCATTTTTGCAAGTCAAGATAAAGGTAGCTCAGCGACTTCCAAAAGCGCAAAAGTCCAAAGCATGCATCCATCGGACCGCACAAGTCATCTACTCGAAATCGACAATACATATGGTTGTATGCACATCTATCTCTCCATGCGTGCCGTTTGCCAAAGTCTTTTTGAAACTTGCCCAGTTCGAGCGTGCAGCTGGGCACAAGCTAGTCATCTGAGCCTGTACACACATAGACAGCGATAGATCGACGGAAGCCAACACCTCGTACCGGAGACGATCGACTTGACGTGTCCAACAAAACCTGTACTAGCCGCAGGCAAGTCAAAATTAGCTTATCATCCATATGTGATCTAACTATCCGTATCTACCGTGGGAGTGAGAGGATGGGCAACTTGGCATCACGAAGCAGGAACCAAAACTGGCTAAGCAATAAAGTGTCCTTTCTCGAAACAGTCTCCGCATGATTACTTGTATTTCGTCTTTTTTCTTTTTTAAAACATTGACTTGATTATGATTGTGTGCATTTCAGTTATGCAAATGCTTAAACCTTTTAAGTACTTTTATGGGACAAAAACTGGCTAAGGGCATCTCCAACGGCTTCAAGCCCGTGTCTTCCTCCATCCGTCGTCTACATGATCACCGACGAGGCGACTAGGGTTTCCGCCCAGCGCCGCCACCCCTCACCTCCTTCCCCCTCGTCGCCACCCGAGGTGGCCGCCGGCAAGCCATGCGCGGTCGCCGGTGACGGTGGCGGCGAGATCCTGCTCGCTCCGTTCCTGGCGGAGGACTCCGGATCTGGGGCGGCGGCCCTTGGCGCGGCGGCGGCGCCCTCCCGGCTGGCGGCGTCCGTGGGTGGTCCTAGCCGGCGTTCCCGACCACGCGGGTGGTGGGACGGCGGCGGGTGGTGGTCGCGGCGTGGAGATCCCCCTCCTCGTCAGATCTGAGGTTCGACTCCCCTCCCCTTCAGCTCCCTCATCCTTGCCGGTTCCAGCAGCTTCGGTCGCCAGATAGGTGTGGATGGGTGCCCGGTGGTGCGGTTTTGGGACCGTGGGAAACCACTGGTCGGCTGGTCCGGCCCAGCAGCAGCGACGCCCTTGGGCGCCGCCCTTCCTCATTAGGTGCAGCTGAGATCCCAACCCTATCCACCCCCACTCCCCTCCCGGGTGAAAGCCCAAAATCCTTTTTGGATTGGGCGGTGACGGCGCGCTGCGCGTCGTGCCCTCCTTGGAGGCGCCGCCTGGGGAGTGTGCGTTCGGGTGAGGGGCGACAAAGGTGGAGTTTTTGGGCGGCTCTGGTTATCAGGTGGCAGTGGTTGATCTGGCTCGCAGGGAAGTCTGTCCCCGCTCCCCTCAAGTGCGGTGCTCCTTGGCGGTGGCGTGTCTAGCTCAGCTCCGGCGGTACAGCGTCTGCGATCCGGTGGTAGGGGATAGGGTTCCTCTTCCCGGCAGTAGCAGCACATCCCTGGCCGTGGACGCCCGGTGTTTCTCTTCAACGGCCGACGACTCCTGCTCCTCGTCGTTCTGCGGCCTCTCCTGATGTCCTTGCTGCTCGTCCTTCAGTGGCTCCTCCCGGTGGCTTTCCCGCTGTTTTTCAGGTGTCCTAGGTTGCTTCGGTGTGTCAGATGAGGTGTGCTCATGTCCTAGGAGGATGTGCTCTGTGACTGTTCCAGGACTCGAGGACGACATCTCTCCTGCTCTAGGATGAGCGTCTCTCATGTCCGTCGGCGGCGCTTTTCGATCCAAGGTGAGAGGGAAGGGTCCCTCTACGGCGAGAGCAAAGGAAGATGCTTGATTTCCTCCAACCTTGGACTCAATCATGTCCACAACTCCACTCTGTTTCTGTAGGTCCTCGTTGTGCTCATGTTGTTCGCAATTCTCGGTTCTTGTTTGCTGCGGTCGGCGGCGTGTACTAGCTTGGGCTTCTCTTTTTGTTTTGAGCTAGTTTTCGGCGTTGAGTTGTAAGCTTTCTAGGGTGCTCCCTTGTATCGTTCAGCCGTTGTGCTTGTTCCTGTGTTGTAATTCCTGGCCGGTTGATGGCTTTGTTAATTCAAAGCCGGGCTCATCGCGAGCCTTCGTTCAAAAAAAATGATCACCGACGATAAGACCCGTGAGGTCGGTCCGGACTCCCGCAACCCCCCCCCCCCCCCCCCATCCCCTCTCCCACACACACATATTTGTCTCCGATTTGCGAGAGAAAATGCATCAGGACCGCGCCGCGAACCGATGCAGACCTGCGATAGATGGCTTCCGTTGTTCAGATAGCGCGATCCGAACGGATGCGAGAGGTTTGAGGATCAGTATTGGAGATGCCCTAAGTATCCTATCATGTGCTTTGCCACGCACTTAGTGATTACCCATGCACCGTCGCCATCGTCGTCGATTCTTGGTAACATATGGTCGGTGGCAAATGCTCTGATAGTAGAGAAGAAGAATTGTAACTCTTGTTAATAGCAATCACATGTGCAAAGAGTGTAGGCAACTAGGCATCATGTCAAACTGCAGGGTCAAACAATATTTCTTTTCTTTCTTCTGCATACAGGTCAATCGAGCAAAGATCATGCGGTTGTCACGACTTCCAACTGAGGCCCACGTCCAGTTTCTCAGCGTACTTGCACGCTCACAACACACTAGTTTTTTCTAGGGCTGCTCACAACACACTAGTGCGCTGCCATGGATAGCTCCTCTTCGGCGCCAGAAACCCTCTCACGTGGGCCGGCCCCAACAAACCTCGATCACTCGAGTCGCCCCCAACTGTCCGAAATCACTAATTGAGAAGCATCTATTATCACTCCCATCTTTCCAACTTATGACTAGTGGCGTGCCGCATGTACGCCATTTGTTGCAATTTGAGTGGTTTTTTTTCATAGATCTGTTTATTTTAAAAAAAAATCTCTTAAACCATGTGTCCAAATCTCGAACCGTTTTCATCATTGGATTTCTCGCGTCGAGAATCTTTAAAATTAGATCCCATGTTGATAGGTTTTGACGAACTTTTTTCACAAAAAAAACCTGACGAAAAAACCAAACAACGAGCACGGTTTTTTCCCTTTACGAAAGAGGCACGCTCATGCCTCCCGCGAAATCCTAGCCGTGCCTCTCGCGGAAGCAAAACCGTGCCTCTTGCGAAAGGAAAGAAAAAAAACGCATTTTTCCGTTTTCGAGAGGCACCGCCGTGACTCTCGCGAAAGCAAAAACGTACCTCTCACGGAAGGAAAGAAACAGAAAACGTGTTTGTTTTCGTTTACGAGAGGCACGGCCATGACTCTCGCGAAAGCACAACCGTGCCTCTCGCGGAAGCAAAATCGTGCCTCTCGCGGAAGGAAAAAGAATAGAAAATGTGTTTTTTTTTTCATTTCCGAGAAGCACGGCCGTGACTCTCGCGAAAGCACAACCGTGCCTCTCACGGAAGCAAAACCGTGCCTCTCGCAGAAGGAAAAAAACAGAAAACACGTTTTTTTTCATTTTTGAGAGGCACGGCCGTGACTCTGGCGAAAGCAAAACCGTGACTCTCGTGAAAAAAAACGTATTTTTTCGTGAAAAATTTTTTTGCCTCCAAAAGCTAAGGAAGACCATGGAAAACCGAAATGTCGAAAAAAACTGGAAAAAAGCCCGTTTGAAAAATTGTCTAAAAAATTGACCTTTGGAAAAAACATGAAATTAAAACCAGCTCATATATTTGAAAAAAAAAACTTTTTTTTTTGAAAAAACATAGATTCATGAAAATAAATCATGAATTTGAAAAATGTTCTTCAGTTTTAGAAAAAACCATAGATTTGCAAAAAAAAGTCAAGAAAATGATAAAAGTTCAAAATTTCTAAAAAGGGTTCATAAACTTGGAAAAAGTTCATAGATTTTGGAAACAAAAGATCACGAAGTTGAAAATGTTTATCGATTTTGAATTTTTCTTTTACAAATATGAAAAAAAATCATTTTTAAAAAAAGTTTATAGACTTGTAAAAGTAATACTGTAATATCACGAAAATAAAAAAATAAAAAATTGAGAAAAACATTCATGATTTTTTCAAAGAATTTTTGAATTGAAAAAATCTCACCCATTTGTAAAAGTAGGGAAAAGGAAAAAAAACTGACTGGAAGCTTCCTGAAACCGACTTGGAAAGCTTTTGGAAGCTTCCCAGAAGTAGCAACCGAAACCATTGAATACAGTTAATTGGGTCGGCCCACTGAGAAACGATGGAAAAGAGGGGGCTCTGGGTATGCGCTAGTTTGCAGCAACACCTATACTCGACGCCTGAAGCGCCTAATAGGGTTTGCGGCTGCCATGTACAGGCGAGCAAATCCGGGCGCTGTTCTTTTGGGAGAGTACAAGTTGCATGGAAGGAAAAGTATAGATTGCCCCATGAAGGAAGTACATGTTGCACCAAAGAGTACAAATTATGTTGTGCGGGAAGCACACGTTGCAAACACCTCGTACCTGAGAAGATCATTACACTACATCGATCGTCCATGTGCAGTCTATCAATCCGTATCAACCGTGGGAGTGAGAAGTTGGCAACTCTGGCATCATGAAGCATGAACCGTCTAATCTATCTTGTGCTTTGCCACGTACGTAGTGATTACCCATGCATTGTTACCATCGGATAGAAGCCACATTTTCCATGCCGCAACGTCGATTCTTGCCAACGTATGGTAGGTGGCAAAATGCTCTGGTTGTAGAGAAACAAAATTGTAACTCTTGTTTAAAACAATCACATGTACAGGAATCAAGAATGTAAGCATCATGTCAAATTTCAGGGTCCCACAAAGTATTCATTTTATTCTTTTGAGTACACAGTTCGAACAAGAGTTTTGATACTCTCATCACCGGCAGATTTTCTATACAATTAACATACGAGTTGACATACGTGAAATCTTCTTTTTTTTTAGCAAAGGGTAGCTAGCCTTTATTGATTATGCAGGATGTTCGTGGGAATTACAAGGGTGTCATGCGGGACAGCCAACCACAGGTGTCTCCCTACATGCAGAGAGACACCATGTCGAGCTAGCTTGTGGGCTTCAAAATTCAAAATCCTAGATTCAAAATTGAAAGAACAGGAATTAAAAAGACTTGTAGTTTCAGCAATCTCTCTGATGATGCCTCCTTCTTCGCCTCCTATTTTCTGCTGGATATAAGACACGGCTTGCTTGCAGTCTGAAGCTATGAAAAGCTGATTTTCACCAAGGTCCAGCGCCAACGCTTGAGCTTCCCTGCAAGTGATCGCTTCTAGAACAGCCGGTTCAAAAAGCCCTTGGATCACCAATATGGACGAGCCCAGATAGTTGCCGCCCCGATCCCTGCAAATGGCTGCAGCCGTACCCACTCCATGGTCCTCTGAAACGCCTGCATCTACATTTATTTTCACAGTTCCTTCCGGTGGTGGTTGCTAAACTCTCGCCGGTGCACTTCTTGGCGCTCTAATCACATGTGGCTCACTTGGCTGCTGTAGCTGATCCAGTTCAGCTATAAAGCGAGTAACAAAAAGGTGAGTTGACAGGGGGCTTTGGTTTATACCTTCATGTATCAGTTTTCGGCGAGCATACCAAATTGACCACAATGTCACAGTCATCCGAGTTAGTTCCTCATGGTTTAAAACCTCAAACATGGAAAACAGCCAACTTCTTGCTGATGGTTCAGTCGTGGCGATCATATGTTCCAGCAACTCATGATCGACAAGAGCCCATACGCAGCGGGCCATATTACATTCTATTAAGCTGTGCCTCCAAGAGTCTTGCATACCACATACAGAGCATAAATCATTTGTGGACATTTTCCTATGTTTTCTGACATCCTCGGTAGGAATAGATTGTTGCGCCAATCTCCACAGAAAAACCTTTATCTTGGCCGGCACTGTTACTCCCCATAAGAATTCCCAAGATTTTTCAACTGCCGCTGTGTTTGAAGGCCCCGCTCGCTGATCCAGCCAATCTACTCTCCTGGTTTCCGTGGCCACAATCATCCGATAAGCTGAGCGTACAGAGAAGATACCATTCTTTTCGAAACCCCATGACCAAAAATCCTCAAAATTTCGGGTACATAGTGGGATTCTCTGAATTGCAGCAGTATCATATGGCAAAAACACTTGCTCCAACAACGGTACATTCCAGCTGGCATTTGCTGAATCAACGAGTTCTGACACGTATTGTGGTGGCTGAGCTAACAGTGACACAATAGGCCTCATATTCTCCTTCCTTGGTATCCAGTTTGTACCCCAAATATTGGTTGTTTCTCCATTTCCTATACGCCTGATCAGTCCTTGTTTCAAGGTATCCCTTCCTTCAATTACTGCCCTCCAAATTTGTGACGGGTGGTTGCCCAGTGCGGCTGATAGAAAACCAGTATCCGAGAAATATGCCGATTTCATGATTCTAGCACTCAATGATTCAGGGTTCTCAAGTATCCTCCAAGCCTGTCGAGCCAACAGGGCCAAGTTAAAAAGTTCAAAGTCTCGAAAGCCGAGTCCTCCCATGTACTTTGGCATACTCATAGTGTCCCAAGATACCCAATAGGGTTTTCGTTTGCCTCTCTTGCTACCCCACCAAAAAGCTTTAATCATAGAAGTTAGATGCTGCAATAGGCCACGAGGGAGTTTAAAACAAGACATGGAGTAAACTGGTATAGCCTGAGCCACTGATTTTATTAAGACTTCCTTTCCAGCTGCAGATAATAATTTCTCCATCCATCCTTTTATTTTGCTCCATAGTCTGTCCTTGAGGTATTTAAATGCCCCATTCTTTGATGCCCCCACATCTGAAGGCATCCCAAGATACTTCTCATTCAACTGTTCATTTGGGACATTCAGAATCTGTTTAATTGCCGCCCTCACTCCTTCAGGACATCCTTTACTGAAAAATATAGAGGATTTATCTTTATTTATTCTCTGACCAGAAGCAAGTGCATATGTTTCCAGAAGGTGAGAGACTTCTTCAGCTCCCTCTGTATTTGCTTTAAAATACAGCAGGCTGTCATCTGCAAATAGCAAGTGGTTCACCGGCCGAGCCGATGTGGCCACCTTAATGCCACCAAGATTAGATGACTGAACTCTAGATTTCAAAAGGCACGAAAGGCCCTCTGCTGCCAGCAAAAAGAGGTATGGTGAAATAGGATCTCCCTGACGGATACCCCGTATAGGGTTAAATTCGTCAAGCTTATGGCCATTAAAAAGGACTGAGAATGAAACTGATGTTACCATGTCCATAACTATGTTAACCCACCACTCAGTGAATCCCAGCTTAAGCATAATGGCTCTCAAATAATTCCATTCAACCCTGTCATATGCCTTCATCATATCAAGCTTCAAGGCACAATGCATGTTTCTCTCAGCCTTATTTCTCTTCATGAAATGTAGACATTCATAAGCACCAATGATGTTATCTGTGATCAAGCGGCCAGGCACGAAAGTTGATTGCTCTTCAGAAATAATCTCAAGCAGCACCCTCTTGAGGCGATTAGCAATCACTTTGGATGCCAGCTTATATAAAACATTGCATAGACTTATTGACCGGAACTGAGTGAGAAGCATAGGGTTCTTTACCTTTGGGATCAAAACCAGGATGGTGTTGTTCAATTCCTGCGCACTCTCCACACCTTCCACAATGTTGAGGACCACCTTGGTTACCATACCTCCACAAATATCCCAATGCTTTTGAAAAAATTGCGCGGGAAAGCCATCTGGCCCGGGAGCCTTTGTAGGAGCCATCTGGAAAAGAGCAACCCGAACCTCCTCTACAGTGTACGTTGCATTCAGCATGTCATTCATCTCTTGTGTCACTTTGCATTGGACGGTATCAATGACCCTGTTCATTTCATGCACTCCCTCGGAAGTGTACAAATTATTATAAAAAACATTCGTCATCATTTGCATCTCCGCCACATCTTCCGTAGGGTTGTCATCCTCCCTTAACAAAGATTTGATCTTATTCTTTGTGCGGCGCATATTTGCACGCATGTGGTAGTACCGTGTGTTTTTGTCTCCTGCTCGAAGCCACTCCACCCGTGCTCTTTGTTTCCACATCTTCTCCTCCCTCCTATACAACTCAACAAGCTCTTCTTTAATTTTCAATTCCCTTAATGAAGGACCAACGCGCCCCGGGATGCAGCATTCTCTCACTTGCAACGAGACCGACGAGCCTATTGCCTCGATGGAAATTATAGTGGGCTGGCCCAGTCAGGAGATGTCGCTTCATTTGTTTCTTTCGTTGGTTGGTTTTTGTTTTTTGTAATTTTGTTTATATTTTCTCAATAATTTAAATATATTTACGTATTTCTAAAACTGTTCATTGCACATAAAAATCATGTAGTGTAAATAATGGTAGCGCAACTTAAAAAAATGGTGATATTAAAAAAAATTGTGACATTTAAAAAATGTTCATGAGTTTCAAAACATGTTCATGATATATATAAAAAAATAATATGTACAATGTAAACAATGAGTGTAATTTTAAAAACCCGGCATAACAAATTATATGTTTGTAAAATGTAGTTAAAAATGTTTATACAATGTAAAACAATGTTCGCACAAATTATTAAAATGTTTTTGCCATTCAAATGTTTTTACTTGACATTTAAAAACTCACATGTTTCAAAAATATGTTCGTAACATTTAAGCGACCGTAAATGTTCGGGAAATTTAAAAAATATGTTTGGTACCATTCAAAAAGCTGTTCAATGTGTGTTTGGAAAAAGTTTGACATGTATTCAAAAAACTTCCTAGAGCCTCCTCCATAGATGTATCTTCTCTCCTTTGATCAAGGGCTCTGGATGAGCCAAATACTCTTATAAATCATCCCTTGATGGTGAAGGAAGTAATGGGAACAAAAAAGATGAAATCCACGAAGAATCGTGAAGATTGGAGCTGTTTTCATAACTCATGGCACCTGATATGAGCTGTGGTACTCCAGGCATGGTCGTACTTCCCTGGACTACGTATGTGCAGTTTATTATTTTGGTCGTCATTTCTTCATACGAACTCCTTTTTTGGCGTTCTTGGACCCGTTGTATTCCTCTCGGAAAGCTCGATATGGAAACTTTGAAAAAAATGTCAAATCCAACTCCCCAAAGGGTCTGAACTCGGTGCCTGGAAATCCTTCGCATTGATCCTAACCTTGGTCCTTTCACCATGCTAAGTCCACGGCTGCTCCAAAACACCTACAAACACAACAAATCAAAGAAAGGAAACAAAAACTAACAGAAACTAAAAACCATGCAATGCTCACAATAAAAAAAGCGCAAAATCGAGGGAGCATGATATATGGAGTTATTATGCAACAAATGAACTTTAAAATAGGTCTAAAATAGAGCCACTCGATATCCAACTCACTTTATTCGAAGGCACTGGGAAGTGTGTGGTAATGATGCTTGATACAGGGAGCTAATGACCTAGCAACACTTGAATCTTTGGCAATTCGTGGAGGTCTAGCGTTGGCAGCTGATTTGAATCTATCTCACCTGAGAATCGCTTCGACAGCCCTGAATGAACGCATTGATGGACGTTATGCTTCAGTTATTTGAGAGATGTAGTTGAGAACGAGTAGCTTTATCTAATGCTCCATTATTATTCATGAAGGAAGCTTATCAAACCAGGAGGCTCGCTCCTTAGCTATACACGTTCTTATGTTATCCAAGGGGGGAGACATGTTTGGTTTCTAAACCCCCATGATCCGAGGGGAGACATGTTTGGTTTTCCTCAATAACATAAATTACATACAGGTTCGTAAACCACTTAGCAGGAACTATAAGTACTGGAGGCGAGCGCCAATGAAGAGAAGCGTAGATTTGAAGGCTCCAACTAGTAGATACATGAATGTACATGAACAAAGATTGGATCCAAGTATTTCCAACGAAGACAAACACCATCTGAATCCCGTGAAATTCGTCGGAGACACACATTTGCACCCCCGGGATGTGGGCTCGGAGGGAACCTTATTCTATTTTCAGGAAGTCATCATTGCCGCCTCGTCTCCTGGGCATCACATAAACCCCTAACTAAACTAAAAAACATCTAAAGCGGAGCAATAACCCTCCTGCCAACAAGGGTCATGGTCGAGGGGAGGCAGGCCGGCGGCGGCGACGACAGGAGGCAGGTCATCTCCGCGTGGGAGTCGCCTTTCGTGGGCAGGAGGAAAACGTTTCGCACGTCATTGACTACCACATCGAGATCACATTCTTCTTCATTTAATAGTTGTCGCGCCTATGCAACCCACCAGCTTCTACCAAAGCATCGACCCCCACGACCCCACCACCCTTCGTCTTAAATTACTTGTCTTGGATTAAAGACAAGTAAATTGGGACTGAGAGAGTATGTACTACTAGGGATGCAGGCGCATGTGTTCACAACCGTATTTTTTGGAGCAGCACAATTTTTAAAGCAGGGGCGCGCTACCTCATCTCCGGCCGTCACTCCGCAGGCTTCGTGGACATGTCCGCTTGCGTCCTTATTTTAGGCAGGGCATGTTTTTCTAAAAAGCCAAATGCTTAGATGCATCTCTAAGAGCAACTCCAATGGGGCGACCCATTTCGTTCGCGGCCGTCTGTTTGGGTCGGTGCGAATAGAAAAGGCGGCCCAACGCGCCAACCTAAACGGACGCGCGTCTGTTTTTCGTCCGCGTGAGATCCATTCCCGGCCCATTTTTGAGCCTGATTTGCGTCGGCGCGGACGCGCGCGCTCGCCAACTCCTGTCCCTGGGCTGGCTGGTCTGTGGCATATTGGCCTCCCCTCTCACCCCCCCCTCCCGGGCCAACAAGCAACCCTCGCCCCCGCCTCCTCCGTCACCGACGTCGCCGCCCATTGTTGCCGGCGACTCTTCCAGCTGCCGCCGCCTCCACATCCGCCCAACAACGCCGCCCCTGCCCCCAGTCGCCCGTCACGGTCATTTTACCGCCGGGGAGCAAACTGGTTCCCGCTGCCGCTTCCCCCAACGCCCAGCCACCCCGCGACCAAGAAGACGCCTCGCCGCCCCCGTCCCATACGACCGGCATGCTCGTCGGACGCCGTCACACTCAGAGGACGCCGGCAGGGCAGCTAGCTGGTCTGTGGGCGCCGCGTCTCCCCTCGCCGGCCGTCTCCTTCTTTGACGCCCGCAAGCTGTTCGACAGTTTGCCAAGGTACGAAAAATGGACTCCGCCGACGAGTTCTTTTTCCATAATTTCCTTTGCGACTCCGATGATTCGTCGTCCGACGACGAGGAGGAGATATTGGTTGCCGTCTTGGTCCATCACCACCTGAACAACCAGCGGCCGTTGTTAAGTGGCTCCATTCCGGGCCACCTTCCGGCGTTGAATCGTAACCGAGAGAGCGGGCATTTCCTTCTCTGGAAGGACTACTTTGATACAACAAACCCGTTGTTCAAACATCACAAATTTCGACGCCGGTTCCGTATGAGTAGGCATGTTTTCAACCGTATTAGAGAGGGAGTGGACGGCTATGATGACTACTTCGAGTGCAAAGAGGATGCCGTCGGTAAGATTGGTTTCTCCTCTTATCAGAAATGCACTGCCGCCATCCGAATGCTTGCATACGGAGTGCCCGGTGATCTCATTGACGAGTACATCCGTATGAGCGAGTCTACATGCCTAGAGTCCCTATATAAGTTCTGCAAGGCTATGATTGCTGTGTTTGGCCCTGAGTACTTGATAGAGCCGACAGCTGAAGATGCAACCCGTTTGTTGGTGATGAATGCCAGCAGGGGCTTCCCGGGGATGCTTGGCAGTATAGACTGCATGCACTGGGAGTGGAAGAACTGCCCTTCTACTTGGCAAGGGCAGTATAAGGGACATGTCAGGGCTTGCACTGTCATACTAGAGGTCGTGGCGTCTCAAGATCTCTGGATCTGGCACTCTTTCTTTGGCATGGCTGGATCACACAAAGATATCGACGTGCTTCAGCGCTCGCCGGTGTTTGCTAGGCTTGCCGAAGGCAACAGCCCACCGGTGAACTTTACTGTCAACGGTCACAACTACGACAAAGGGTACTATTTGGGTAACGGTATCTATCCTCAGTGGACCACTATTGTCAAGACAATACCCAACCCCGTCGGAGAGAAAAGAAAAAGATTTGCCCAAGAGAAAGAGAGTGCAGAAAGGATGTCAAGTGTGCCTTTGGTGTTTTGCAATCTCGATAGGGCATCGTCCAGTATCCTGCTAATACTTGGAGCACGCAGAAACTATGGGAGGTGATGATTGCTTATGTGATCATGCACAATATGATCGTAGAAGACGAGCGCCCGGAACGTTTGTACGATCAAGGCTTTCAGTTTCAGGATGAGAATGTTGTGCCTGAGCATGGAGTAGCGGCAACAATTGAGCAGTTCACTCAGTTTCATGAAAACATGCGTGATTGGGAAACTCATGTGCAACTGCAAAATGATTTGATTGAGCATATGTGGACTCATGTTGGCAACCAATAGATGTATCTTCTTTTATTCGTTTGCAAAACTATGTGAAACATTTTTATTTGTATTTGGCCTGTAAAACTATACTATTTATTTGGGCGGCTAAATTATTTTTGTTTGTTAAATTTTCGTTTCACAATATGTTGTAATGCAAATCAATGTAAAATTGGACGGCCAGCCGGCCACGCCTGCACATATGGATCGACACGTTGGGCGTGCTGCCGACCCATATAAAAAACAGGACGGACACCGGGCGGGCGGCCGACCCAAACAGATAAAAAGCGGACGAAATCACCGTCCGTTTGAGTCGACCCGTTGAAGTTGCACTAAATGGTACTCCAAAAAGAGATACTCCATGTATTATCATTCGTATAAGACCAAAATGTGGAACTGTCTAGTTTTTTTTTTAGGATTGGAACTGTTGTCATTTCACGGAGAAACAAAATGCGAGACGAACCGACTTTTTGGAGCATAGAATGCGTGTGTGGTGTATCACCATAAAGGGCCCAAGAAGGCATGCACAGACCAAGGCCCGCTGAACGGGACGGCTTAAGACTGGACTTGCGGAGTAGCAGCCCAGTACTGGAATGCGGAATATCCTTAGACCATCTTCAACAGGCGCGTTAAACTAGCGCCACGCCGAAAAATTCTTTCTTTTAGCGTGCGCGTAATCGGAATAGCTGCTCCAGCGGGCGTGTGAAAAACGCGCGCGCGGCATACGTAGTCCAGTATGCGGGCCGAAACGCAATCGCGCGCCGCTTATTTGCTGCGCCCGCTCCCGCGCGCTGGACTCTCGCGCGCTCGCTCGCACCTTCCACCCCCCCTCCAGCCGCGCCGCCGCCGCCGACCGCGCCACCCGGCGACCGTTCCGGCGCTTTCCCGACCTATCCCCGCCCCGCGCGCGCTTTCTCCGGCCCCCCTCTAGGCCCGCCGCCCCCCGCGCGCGTTGTGTTTAATTGCACTATTTGTTGTATTGAACAATAAATTGTTTGTTTGAGTTGTAATAAACGAAATTAAACTATTTATTTTTGTTTGTTTTTTATTTTTTTGCTTTTGTTTTTGAATGCATATGTTGTTTGTGCGCGCCGCGCGCGCTGTATTTTTGCGCGTTGCTGGAGCGGCGCGCGCTGCATTTTAGCGCGGCTGCTGGAGCCAGCGCTGCACGCCACGCCAAACCAAGCGATACGCGTGCGGTATATGTGTTTTTTGTGCGCGGCGCGATCGGCGGCGCCTGTTGGAGATGCTCTTAAGCCCTAATAAATAATGAAGCTTCTCTGCCTATAAATACTCCCACGACCCTGAGCCATAAACCTCACCTCAAGCCAGTGCCAGCCTCTTTACTTCCCCGACTCAAGTCCTTCCTACCAAGAGCTAGCTACCTCGCCATGGCGTTCTCCAAGCCCCCCGCTCTCCTGCTGCTCGTTGCTCTGTCCGCGACCGCCATGCTCGCCGCCGGCCAAGGCTGCGGCGGCCACAAGGTGACGGTGCAGAACCTATGCGGCCAGGACCTGAAGCTGAGCCTCGAGGAAGTCGCGCACAGCGCGGCCCTCTTCCCCGACGGGTGGGTGCTCCCAGACGGGAAGCACGGGTCGTTCGACGTGTGCGCGTGGACGGGGGGCGTGCTTGCGCCCGGCGCTGCCGTGGCCAAGGTCCACCTGGGCCACGACGGCGGCGCGTACTACGAGGTGAGCACCCAGCAGTCGGGCCCCATCCGCGTCTCCGTCACCCCGCACGGCAGCCCGCTGCGGGGGCACTGCCCCACCGCCGGGTGCAAGGGCGGCGACCACTGCTTCGAGCACTCCGTCCCCGATGGCGACTGCCACGGCGTCATCGAGATGAAGATCGTCTACTACAAACAATAGGTCGATCGAATGGCCTTGCTAGCTGCTGCGTACCTCCGAGTGGTTTCCCATAATGTTGCAGTGCAGCTAGCTAGCTCGATCGTCAGTCGGTGTTGCATGCAGCTGTTGCCGGTGAATCTGTGGTGTGTTGGCGGTCACCGTCGTCGGTCGTGTAGTGTTGGATTTGCAGTTTAACTTTGTATTTGCAGAGATGCATGCATGGGCTTAGCTCAGATGCAAGTGTTTGGGTGTCATGGCTCGTGAGTCGGACACATGTACTAGCTACTGTTATTTCTACGTCTTTTCTACAGATGGTGAATTTTATTGGGTTAAAATAAAGCATCAAAAGGATACATAACACATTAAGCACACGTCTGGTCTCTACATAGATAGGATGCACACATCTTACATTAACACATACAAAAAGCATGTTAACAACTAACAAAGTCATATAAAGACCAAAGTTATGCATATGCGATGAAAAAAAAAGTCCCAAGACGATCAGATTAGCGATCGGCACACTGCCACAATGACCATATCTGCACAAACCATCTCATGACATCACATGGACGACGAGATTCTTCAACAACAATGCTTTCGGGAAGGGGGCGACACTCAAACGCCACCATCATCAGATTCAACCATTAAGGCTAGAATCTAAGTTTTCACCCTAAAGAATCAATCCGAACAAAGCCCAACAATGCCTTCAACAAGCTAACGACGTAAAAAAAATTGTCATTGTTAGATATAACCAGCTCGGCTCAAACCTAGGCTTTCATCCTGAAACTTGAGATCGACTGCTCGAATACATTTGCATCACATCCAACGACTTCCTTTGATACCTAACCAAATGAACCGGTTAGTTTAGTTAATTGTTATTTGTGTGGTTTCTAGTATATCACCAACCGCTGGCTCCTCGGTTTGTTGGTACTTAGAAACTCTAGCGGAGTTGCCAAAACTGCAATATCCATTAATTGTTACTTGGAGTCTATATTTGATGTATCCATAATCATGTGATCCACTTGTCAATGGGACATTTCTTTTTCCCACCTCGAAGCCATCCCACGTGAGGTAGGGTAGGGGTCACCCGAAGTTTCCTTCGCACCACATGTAAATACGCGTAACTGCCATATGGAACGAGCTCTACATGGCAGTCTCGAGACGCCATGTATGATGACAGGGTCAGGGAGGCCATATATGAAGGTTGTTTCATAAATTATGGTGATCCTAACAAGATGATGACCAATTCAAAAAAAGAAAGAAAGATGATGACTCTGATAGAGTATCTATTTGACCAACATTTCTATTAAAACGGTTGACAGTCGGGCTAACATAACGACTCGGCTAGAGTTGATTTTACTGAACAAGGAACACCCGGCCCGACTTTCATAACTTGTAAACGACATGTCAATTATATAAGGAATAGAGTGTTTTACCGTCAAAAAAACAAAAAACACCCGGCCTGACTTGCACTCTTTCTACGCCTTGATTGTTGGTTGGTTTTAGTCCCATTTTTTCCGTTGTGGAGTAGACCGTGTATATATGTATTGGATATCCATACTTGGACTTCATTTGTTTTTAATCATCGTAGCATTTGATAAACAGCTGCACACGGTAGCTAGGGTACAGAAAAAGCCCTGCTTGGTATTTGGTAATGCCACCAATCTTCATGTGTTTGAACGCCAATTTGGATCTGTTGCTTATGTCCATGAGTTGAGAAGTTAAAATTTGGAAACCCGCAACCTAAGCACGATGCTTCGTTAAGTGTATGCCGACATGTTTGGTTTACCTCTCCCTATGACACTGCTTGGGCATCCGTAAACATTTTGATTAAAAATCAATAAAGCTTTGCAGGGTTGTGTGTACTAGGCGGTGCCGTCCTGCTCCGGTATCCCATGCGTGCCCCTGTCGTCCTGCTCGTCAGCGAGATGCCTGACCCTGAGGTCTCACCACACAGATCTCCATGCACATCCACATATTTACTTACTAGTACAGTACTGAGTACCAAAGAACAGTTTTCTTTTGGTATCTACTCCGAGATTAACGATGTGTTTAGAGGAGAGGAAATGGGCTGGTTCAGTGTTGTTTGATGTCTTGATGCCGACCCAAGGAACTAGTTCTCTCTATCGAAAAAAAAGGAGAGACCAGTATAGGATCAATATTTTTGAAGATACAAAGCATGTTTAAACGTGGTTAGTTGCAACATTACAAGTACCAAATCTCCATCACACACACACACAAAAAAAACAAGTACCAAATCATGTGGATTTTTTTGTTATTGTCTGATGGTATTTTTCAAATCCCTTTTTTTAGTTGATGCTTCTTTTTGACGGGAAACTTTCGATCTATTCGTTTTTAATCATGTCAGTGCAGTGAACACTGAAGGGAGCCGAAGGCGCGCCATCGCCATCACCCCTCCCTCGTCGGAGTCAGACACAACTTATTATAGTAGATAGTCGAAAAGTCGTCGTGCTAAGACCCCGTAGGACCAACGCACCAGAACACCAACCGCCGTCGAAGAAGAGAAGGTTAGATCGGAAGAATCCAACCTGAAGACACATGAATAAAGACGAACAAAGAGCGAACGCGGGCAGATCCATCAAAGACAACCACTGACCGAATCCCGCGAAATCCGCCGGAGTCACACCTCCACACGCCCTCCGACGATGCTGTAACCACACCATATTTGTCAGTTCTATGTTATTAGTATGAATGTATGATACTAGTATAAGTTACTCCTCATTATGACCAGCCTCACACGATTGCACACACTTCGATTGCTCGAAAAACATAACGAAGGCCGGTGACACAGTACTACTACGAGACAACACAAGATTTTCTTTCTATGGTACGTTCTCCAACGCCATCGGTTTCCCACAACCGCATGCAAGATCAAGCCGGGCACTCGGTCCACACGGTTCAGTTCACACAGGCGTCGACCTTCAGCTGACAAATACGGTGTGGTAGCTGGGATGTTGATGTCGGCCTACATCGTGATGAGGGCTCGTCACTTGAGAAACCGATAGCCAGCCGCGTGCTCGATATTTCAGAGACCCATACTACTCTGCTACTAGGGAAACAACACTTTTAACTTCTTGTAGCAATCACATGTACCCTCTGTTCTTAAACGGAAGACGTTTTTGTAGTTCAAGAGGTAGTATCAAATTGCAGGGTCATTCGAATACAGGTTCAGTTACAAGGATCTCACCGAGCCCCCAGGATCAGTTCCTCAATCACTCCCACTGACAGAAGGCTGAAGGCACGTGTCAAAACATACTTTACATTTCCTGCTCACCATTCCCAGATATTTTTTTTCCCATCAAATTTGGATTGCTTACCACGTATTCCACGCATTCACAGATTTTCAGTTCTACTGCATAGTACAGACATTTCACGAGAAAAAATTTCACACCGATAAATATCTCTCTATGCTGGCCACGATCACATGAATAATTTGATATTTAATCATGCGAGGAAGGATTTAGCTCCTAGAGCAATGCAGAGTCGTCTAGGATCACTCGGTCCCATCTGCGCTGGGCGCTGGTACCGGTGGCTGTGCGGCATCTTCTGGCACCGTCTCCACTTTCTCTGCAGAGCCATCTTTGGAAGCCGGCAAATTTGCGTCGTCGCTTACTTCCTCATCCCAATACCTCTCGAGCAGCTTCATGGCTAATTTGTAAACCACATCATTGTCAAAATCCTGTAGCTCTTCTAAATTGTCCAGGCCACCATTCTCCAGAATAAACTGCGCGTATGGGTTCGTCACAGATTCATTGCCCTGCTTCCCAATCTCACCCTCCACGAGTATATTTTGGAGACCTTCCAGACACGTGTACACAAGATCAACATCTTGGTACTTGAGGACATTGCAGAGTGGCTCCAAACATCCCCGGCTCACCAAATATCTGCGGCCAGAAAGTGAAAAATTCATCGCAAAGCACTTGGCTCAACATCATGCGCATACAAAATAATGAAAGCAAGAACATTCAAATTGCGTGTGAACTAGCACGCAAGATAACCACTGGTTAAGACTTACTGGATTTGATCGCTTGAACCACCAGAGGCAGCATTTGATATAGCCCAAGCAGCTTCCTTCTTTAGATCAGTTTCTGAGGTCTTTAGTAGGACAATGACATGGTTCATAACATCAGCATCAATGACTGCCTGTCAAAAGAATTACGAGTAAACCAATAGTAATAGTAATAACATAATGTGCAAGATTCAGTTGACATAGGGCAAAATACTACTAATGCAACTAATGTACATCCAGTTCCCTTCGACTGAACACAGGAGCCTAGCTTTATTGGATAAACACCAAAATCAGCATATAACTTGTTACCTGAATCTGATCCTTGCTGCCGGCGGTAATATTAGAAACAATTAGACAAGCTTGTTTCTTGATGATCTTTGGATAATTTCGCGCTAATAACTGGGCTAAGCAAGGAAGAATGCCCTGTTCTACTATGACCTGAAAAACATTATTGCACAGGTTCAACACACCAAAATAAACACCGGCTAGGCATTGTAGCAAACAATAGACAATATATATAAATTTCTGACAGCGACACACATGCAAACTACAATAAATAGAAAGCATTTTATGTCAGAGGCATGCAGAGCTCCCCTAAGGTTTCACAACTTCATACTGCATGGAGTGTGCATGAATTGGTCGCAATATGGGCATATGAACTTGCAAAGTATGAAATCAGTGAGGCTGGTACCGAACAGTGGTGTTAGAGGATGAACAGCTGGTGAGGTTTATTGAGGAATTAAATGATCTAGTCAGACTCCAGTAATGTAAATATGCAATATTAGGTACAGTCATTGCAGCTAATGTAAGATGAACTTCGGGCAATAGAGCAAACACCACCAACCCCACCTGCCAATTCAGCCAACTACATAGTCGGTTCCTCTGATCTCGTTGTTGCAGTTAACTGACAATCCATATTGGTTAAATAAAGGATAATAACAAACAAATAGTATAGGTCTATACAAATTTAACCAACCTGCACTTGAGTATCATCTCCAGCAGAAATTCTTGCGAGTGACGTAATGACAGGGAGAAGAATATTAGCTGACGCATGCCTAAAATCAGGACAAAAGAGTGTTTCATATGATGAGTCATGAGTGGTTTTTCCTCATATGTGGAAATGCATATAAAACTGATTCCACCAACTTACATCAGAAGTTTTACAAGTTGAGGGCATACACCTGCATCTAATGCATCTTGGATGCCACCTTCCACACCATCGCATATATAATAAAGAGCCCAGCATGCATCTGCCAAGATCTTCTCATCAGCGGAATGGATAAGAAGGCTAATTATTTCCAGTATTGGTTTCACCTGCAATGATCAACCAAAATAGATTCAGCAAATTATTTGTTCACATGTTAACTAGGGAATATAATCATACAGAGACCCACTTGTACTTCAGCCGGTAATTTCCCAAAACAAAGGTTTGACAGTGCCCATGTGGCAGTCCTAAGAACTGAAACTTTCATGTCTTCTTTAAATTGAGCAAGTAATGGTGTAACAGCGCCATGATCAAGAACAATCTCTCTGCAGCTAGGCATGTCTGCAGCTATATTTCCAAGGGCCCATGTAGCCTGCTTAACAACAGAACCAACAATATAAGTAACAAAGCCATTTCAAAAACAATGTACGACGGAGTATCATTCTTTGACCTGGTGTCTGATATTAGCATCTGGGGATTCTAAGAGCTCTACCAGCCTTGGAACAGCACCACACTCTGCAACTAGCAGTGTATAATCAGACGCAGCTATGTTGGTAAGCACCCATGCTGCTTCCATCTGCAAAAGGTATACCCAGTATAAGATTGTTTACAGAGAAAAACAAAGGGAAGAAACAAAAGAGAACAAACAGACGGCCATACTTGGAGCTGAGGAGGTCTTTGTCTTGAAAGGAACTCAGCAAACCTTGGCAGGACATCCGCTCTAATGATTTTTATCATGGTTGAGTTCTTCCCTACGGATATAACAATAACAAGTTAATCTTTAGCCACACACAAAAGAAATGGCATCTCACATTAAACATGTCAAGTACCGTCCGAGAGAAGTTTCCTGAACTGGACTGTGGCTTCCAGCTGAGTAGCTGTGTCATCTGACCAGACTTTATCGACCATTTCTGATAGGCCTTCAAGCTAACTGGATACAAGAAACAGAATAAGGAAATCTGGAAAGAAAGATAAAGAGTGCGCACCACAAGTAATTCCTGCATTGTGACAAAAGAAAGGATCTGATTCATCGCATAAACAGTTGACATTTGCCAAACCATAGGAGTAACTTGTCACGGGCTCCTTACAGTTCACATTTTCAAAAGCAGGCAGATAACTAGCCAAAATCTATATACTACTACTAGTGACTAGTGAGTAGTAAGTGTGTTCATCAAAACATGGCAGTGAGAAAAATCATGTAGTAATCATCTATTCTGTTGGAATTATCTTTTGCGCGTCATCTGTGGCTTCAAATATTACAGAGGTCTCCAAATTCTCAGCATGAATAAATTTCAAACATATGGTGGCAAATTACATTTTCTTACAACGACCAATGCGAAAACACTGGCAGAGTTAAAATCCTAAGTACCGCACCTCAGCGTCGGCGGCGGCCCGCAGAGCTTCTGCGGGGGGCGGAGAGGGCGCAGGCGAAGACGGCTCGGAGGAAGGAGGTGGCGCGGTGGCGTCTGCGGCCGCATCGGAGGGAGGCACGACGGGGGCGGGGGCAAGGGTGGGCTCCTCGCGGCGGCGCTTGAAGAGGCCGGCGTCGCGGTTGCGGCGACGGAGGGCGAGGAGGCGGTCCTCGCGGCGCCGGCGCGAGCGGGCGGCGTCCACGCCCGGCGGCTTGTACGCGCCGCGGCGCGCCTCGTCGGACGGCCGCCGTGGGACGCGCGGCATAGCTGCGGGCGCGGCGAGGTAGGCTCGGGTCGGGCTCTGCTTTCGTTTCGGGCCGGTTCCTGTTTGAGGAGCTGGTGCGGTCGGAATATGCTCGTGGTTTTTTCATTTTTTTAGACAACCTCGCGAAGTTTTTTATTAAGACGTCACAATGTTTACAGGCACGAATGAACAAAACAGGGCGGCCAACCCCGAAGGATAAAGTATGCTTCGCCAAGTTGTGAGTTTCAAAATTCGATCAACGGACTATCTCATGTATAATGGCGCCATAGCCCGACGAATTTTTCTTCTTCAGATCGTCTACCACCACCTTGCAGTCGGATGCAACATGTACTCTCCTCTGATATAAGTCATCTGGCAAAGCTAATGCCTCCCTGATGGCCAGAGCCTCAAGGGTTTGGGGATCACCAATGTACCTGAAGAACATCGTTGAAGCTCCCAGGAACGTTCCATTGGAGTTCCTGCATACCGCCCCCACAGCTCCGTACCTTGCCTGACCAAACAATGCCTCATCTACATTCACCTTGACACTTCCCTCAACTGGAGCCTGCCATTGTGTCAGTCTTGCTTGCACCACCGCTGATGGTCTATGTGTTATCCCATTGACAATCCGGAGATCTGTGAAGTAACTAGTAATAAACCCATTAATAGCGTGAGGTGACTTGTAAATATCCTGATGGATCGCCTTTCTCCGTGCTCCCCAAATGGCCTAGATGGTAACAATCAGCTCACAAAGTTGTTGATGTCTAGTATTTCATGTAACCCAAACGGCCACTCCTTCGGATTGATCTCCTACCTCTCCACCAGGTGTTGTACTAACTCTTCCGGCGCTAAGGCCCACACGCTGCTCGACATCGGGCAGGTTAATAGAGCATGTCTCCATGTGTCAATAGCCCCGCAAATAAATCAAGTCTCCTATGTCGCCATGTTACGATGCTTCAAAAGTTCATCGGTTGGCATAGACTGTCTCGACAAACGCCACACAAACATTCGCAGCTTTGAAGGAACCTTTATATGCCAAATACTGCTCCATTTGTTTTTCTCTTGCTGATCACTAGACGGTCCCTCCTCTTCATTTAGCCAGGCTTCCTGGTCCAACTTTGTCTTTAATATCATTCTGTATGCCGATCTCACACTGAAAACTCCTCTGTTCTCCTCATGCCAGGCCCAGAAGTCATCAACATTGCATATACACAATGAAATCCGAAGAATCTTCTCGGCGTCAAAGTGTGTAAACGCCGCCCGAACCAGGCCCTCCTTCCACAATGCAGAAGAAGCATCGATTAACTGGGCGCACCAAAAAAACAGCGTTCGGGCTGCCCGAACCAGGTCCTCCTTCCACGATGCTCGTGGTTTTTTCATGCCACCGCACCGTATCCATTCGCGATGCACAAATTTGAACACGCAAATGTCCGTGATAAGCAATCCAAACTACTCGACGTTTACAATATGAGATTGATGGAGTATTAAAAAATCCATCTTGTTATGGTTTTGCTACTCAGTTTTTCATATATGAGAAAATGGTAGGCAGGTGTGCTCTTTTCTCACTTTGATTTGAATAAAATCCCCTCCTTCCATTCCAAGTCTAGATTGTCGGATATGTTTAATTCCAATCGTTTTCTCTGCCAACTTTCTCCTAATATGCTTTTTCGGTCTATGTGGGATCCAAGCGGGACGGTTCGAAGTAAACCCGGGCATGGACAGCCTGGCCCGAGCCCGGACCGAAAAACCCGGGTTAGGCTTGACGTTCGGGCCGGGCTCGGGCTTTGTTTTCCAGCCCGAAAGATAGTTCGGGCCGAACTCAGGCTTCACTTTTTATGTATTTTGGTCCAGGCTTTCGGGCTTTCAGGTCGGGCTTGCACGTGCGTACACCAAAAAAACAGTGTTCGGGCCGGGCTTTTGTGCTTGCTTTCGGGCTGGGCTTAGGCTTCAAAACAAAGAGTATTTCGGGCTTTGGGCCGGGCTCGGGCTTGAGAAATGATGGTCGGGCTTTTACAAGCCCGGCCTGGCCCGGGTTTGTAGCACGCACAGCCGAAGGCACACAGATTTGTGGTTGTCCGTTTGCCTCGTGATTCGTAAACTGGCTTACTCTTTGCATGTGCTTTAGCCCTTAATTACTCTATGGTGGCATGCGCTCAACTTTTTCGCAGCTTTTGGCAGTTACAACCATCCCACATCTCACGCATTTATTTTTGACTTTCAAATTTGGATCTACTTTATCTTTTGAATAAAAAAGTCCAATTTATATTTCGTTCGCATATACGTGTTTTTTGCTACAATGGATTTCAAATAAGATCCTTTTTTAATACATTTTGATGAGTTTTAAAAACTTCATTAAGTTTCAACTTCTAAAACTTGGTAAGAGCGAATAACAAAATCCGGGTTTCAGAAATTAAAACTTAAAACTTGGTGTGCCCTCATGCAGAATCCAACGACTTTACGGATCACAAGACAAATCAGGCGGTCGGGCAAGTTTCAACTACTAAAACTTGATAGGAATGATGATAAATTTGATAAGTTTTAAAAACTTAAACTAAAACTTTAAACCCCAAACCGTAAACCTTAAGCACATAACTCTAAAACCCTAAAAGCATATGAAACTTGGTAAAGCTTGATGAAACTTTGTAAAACTTAATGTTACGACTATCAAGTTTCAATATTTCAAACTTGGATTTTTTTGGAAGTTGTTGAAATGTATTCAAGACTGGTCATGTTCGAAAGTTCTTGTCGCGACGAACACAGATATGCAAAGGAAACTTAATTTAGACTTTTGGTTTAAACTAGATTGAAATTAAAAGATGAAATGAAAAAGGCATGGGAGGTGAGGTGGACAGCGCCGACAGCTCTGACAAAAGCTGCCAAAATGTGCATGGATGAACCCCAACCTAGAATAATCAAAGGCCTAAGACTAATCAACTTTATGAATCTTAAAGCAATCAGGTGGTGTTTGGTTCTCTAGTCCTAGGACTTTTTCTAGTCCCAACTAAAAAGTCCCTCCCTGTTTGTTTCCAGAGACTAAAAAGTCCCTAGTCCCTTCCTAGAGGTTATTAAATGACCATGTTGCCCCTAGTATATAGAAAAATAACAATCAAACAACACCATGGGGTGGCGGGCCAATGGGTGCATGGAGGGGCATTGTTGGAAAAGTCACAAAAAGACTCTTCTTGAGAGTCTTCTTCATTTAGTCCCAAATGCCTAGTTTAGTCCCTAAAAAGTCTCTCCCGTTTGGTAAAAAAGTCTCTAAGAAGGACTTTTTCTAGTCCCTACACAAAAAAATCCCTGGAAACAAACACCTCTTCAGACGGTAGGCACGATTCGGCAGGTGGGTGCCTCTGCACCTACATGTCCTTGCGAATTTCCGTTATGGTTGCCAGATTTAATAGCCATGCCATACTATTTTTAGACATGTGTTTGGTTCATTGTCACATTTGTAATTTGCCAAACTTTTCTAGTTACATACTCCATATGTCATAGGTTGTATTTATTTATTGCTAAATCTTGTCGGTGGCCATTTTGTTCACCATGTTAGAAGTATAATTACGTTTTTGAGATTAGGAGTTAGAGATAAAATAGGAATAAACCATGTACGACTTGCCACTATTAGTGTAACCTATTCACCGTTAAAAGATGCTAGTTAGCACTTTGATGTAGCCAATGACACTGCGGTACGGTTACTGTCAAAAGATGCTAGTTCTAACATGTTCACCGTTACTAGTGTAATTGAATCCACTCCCAGAAGACCAAGCTGATGGGAGAGATGGTACGGTATGTTCAACACTTGCAGCTTCGTACTGTACTCACTTGGGCCCTTATTGTATAGTAAATCGGATTATGAATAATTTGTATTAGGAAAATAAGCACACAAAAGCGTCTGTAGTCCAACGGTTAGGATAATTGCCTTCCAAGCAATAGACCCGGGTTCGACTCCCGGCAGACGCATTTTGTACTGCCAATACAATAATCAATTGTTTTGTATCATTTTCAACAGAGATTCTATATTTTGTTCAATACATTTTTTGCATTTTGTACTGCCAATACAATAATCAATTTTTTTGTATCATTTTCAACAAAGATTCTATATTTTGTTCAATACATTTTTTAATTTAAAGTATTTTGCTGGGTTCCTTTGATTTTCTATTTAAATGTAGGCTTTCAACCCAAGACACTTCTCGCCTGGTTCAGCGCATCTCGAAGGTAAATGTAGGCTTTCAACCCAAGACACTTCTCGCCTGGTTCAGCGCATCTCGAAGACGAACCGTAAAACACAGGCAAATGTCCGGACACTGCGAGCCATCCAATGTAGACTTGTATTTGTTCGCGGATTTCGTATTTTCTTAAACCGGAAGCAAGCCATAGGCATTGCGGGAGTCGCACCTCCGCCATGTAGGACACCACACCCCCAGCCCACCCAGAACCGAGGCGGAGCCCGTGCATTTGGAGCGGTCCGCATTATTTTCGCGCCAAACCCCCCTTTCCCCACCCTCTGCTTGGATCGCCATCGTCCTTCAACTCAATTCCTATATTTTTCATTACCGTCGCTCGCAGGAACCCACGCGAACAGCTGCCAGAGTCGGCGGGGGTGGAGGATCTAGAGAAGGTGGCCGCCCGAAAGACCAACTCAACGACACGGCATGCTCGTCGCCTCAAAGCGAATGCAAAGGATGGGTGGCCGGCAAAAAGAAGGGTACACCGGGTAGCCAGAGCAGAACACGTACAACAACAACAATGGCCTTGATCCGGAGGATTGGTCGACCGCTCCACAAAAGAGGGGTGGAGGAGAAAGTTTTAAAATGCAGGAGGACAAATTTTTGTGTGATGCGTGGTTGGCCACTAGCATTGATCCGATCCATGAAACGGAGCAAAAGGGCACAACATTTTGGTCCAATATTCATTCTTGGTTCCATGAGCACAAGAATTTTGAGCCCTATCACAATGAACTCATTCGCGATCATGGGGCAAAGTCGTTCAACTCATTCGCGATCAAATCACCGAGCAAGTAAGTTGTTCTATGTGTTGGTCATTTGGCTGAATATTCTCTATGTGTTGCTCATTGGCTGGATATGCAAGTTGTTGACAGTGTCTTTTTTAGCCCTCCCTTGCGTGCAACTTATTCTTGAAGGTGGAGAAGAAGAGTTTCGTCCTCTTGCATTATTGGTTGAATTTGAACGGGCGACCCAAATGGCAACTATCCATTGTCAAATCCATCAAGACCATCGACATCAACAATGAGGAAGAAGTGGGTGATCCAACCAACCAAATAAAAGAGCTGCCCCAAAAGTATAGAAGGGTGTTCCGAGGAAAGAAGTGGGAGGAGGAGAAGGAGAAGCGAGAAGGGGTGACGGCCAAGATGACAAAGAGGTTCAAGGGCATCTTGGCAAAGAAGGAGGATGCATGTCTCAGGCGCTCCAACGTGAAGGAGGAAAATAAGGTGGAGAGGTTTAACATCTTGATGATAGTGACCGAGATAAAGATCAACCTTGAAGAGAAGAAAACGGAGCTCCAATAGAGGAGTGTTGAGCTTGCGGCCGCTTCGGTGGATACCAAGATGCTGACCATGAGGATGGACGAGTTGGATGCCGATGCGGTAATGATTGTATGCGTTGTCCGTGTTAGGGTGTTGAAGCGCTTGGCGGCCGAGTTGGAGACAGACGAGAAGGAGGCGAGTGGTGAGGAGAAGGCTACAAAGTAAGCAAGGAGGCTCGGACAACCAGTCTAGGAGAGCAAAAATGTCATTTTTTTGCACGGACAATCAAACTGGTTCTTTTGTGATGGAGCACGTGTAAAAACTATAAACATCAATATCTTTTTGGTTGTCCTCAGTCGCAAATGAACACACACACTTTAACTTCCTCACATCCCTATTCACTTGAATGAAATTAGCTGGACCTAGCCGAACATTTATGATGCGGTTAGATGGGTCATGCGTACAGGCTACATAACATGTAAAGCAACATTGAGTATATGAATGAATCAATCAACAAATTGACCAGGAAAAATAAAAACTTACGATCTCTATTGTTGCCGCGCACAATGGCCACATTGCCTCCAACCGATAAATCACGCCACAAAACTTTATGAAAAGAGTTCTGGATGATATACCATCGATACACTAATGATTTCACATTTGTTTTCATGGATGATGTGTATGTTAGGGCGCAATGTGCTTTCGCACATAAAACAAACCATGCGCACGCTGTCAAAATATCCCACCCCTTACGCTGCTGCCTATAAAGTCCACAAATACGACCAACCACGCATTGCACAACAATTCATCGTCCATGGTCGAGTGTCCGCCATCCTTTATGGTCCTTCACTTGCGCTCTCATTGTACAAATAAAGTGTATGCTAAAAATTAGCACACCAGCGTCTGTAGTCCAACGGTTAGGATAATTGCCTTCCAAGCAATAGACCCGGGTTCGACTCCCGGCAGACGCAGTTTTTTTCATTCTCTCTTCTACAGACGTTTTTTTTTGTATTTTCTCTACTCACATTCATTGAAGACGTTCTTACACGTGTCTTCACCCTGCGCGCTCTACGACCCACCCCGTGCTCACGTGGAAACAACCACCTCGCGTCACCCTGCCTCCAGACGCTTCTCGCGCTGTTCAGTTTCGGCCTCGCTCCACCCCGCACCAAACGTTCAATCTACGGGAGCGTGGCGCCCGGCCAAGCATATACCGTCGGAGAGACCAGGAGAGATCGCTACGAAGCCAACCAGCTGAAAGACCAGTAGCTAAGCTTGCTCCCACTGACAATCTACAGCTACCGGCGTGATGGGCGGAGGCGGCTTCGTGTCCACGCTCCGGTGGCTGCGGGACACCGGCGCCGCGCTGCGCTCGCCCTACAACCTCCTCCGCGGCTGGCCCGGGCTGCTGCTCGACCACCCGGCCGTCGACGCCGTGCTCTGGGCCGCCGTCACCGCCGTCGAGTCCGTCGCCATCGCGGGCATGGTCTGCGCCTTCTTCCTCTGCTGCGGCTGCACCTTGTAGTGAAGGCTCGAGAGTCGATCCATCGGCAAGGCTGGCACATACATCTCTTCTCTCCTGTCCTTTTTCTCAATGTTCAGTTGTTCACCGTTTCGCTCCTGCTTCGTCTGGATGCATTTTGGTGTGCATTAACGTGATCAAGAGCAATACAGTAGAAATACAAATGGCGAATCGGTGTACATGGAACGCATTATGTTTTCGAACTGAGAGTATGATACAGGCTACGAACAAGTACCGTCATGTATGCAAATGCATTTGGTTTGCCAAATTCAGTTCAAGAAAACAGTAATGACAATGTATTCGTAACAATGAATTTGATTTATTTTTTACCAGTACAACTGAATTTGATGTTCGAGCTCCCCCTCTAGGATCGACCATACACTCGGTCCAATGGCCAAGAGATCGCTGGTCAGGCTCGACCGCGCCTTCTTCAACCTTTCCTGGAACGATTCCATTCTGAATTCCTCCCTCCGCCGCGCCAAACCTTGGAACTCTGCGCTCTCGTCGTCACCGGCTCCACCTCCATCTCGCGAGCTGTCCATTTCCGTTTCAAGAATGACTGGTTGCGATCCCACGTTCCTCCCCGACACCTTCCCCTCCTGATCCTGTGGGGAGCCCACCGTGATTCCGCCTGTGACCTTGCTGTGAGGATTAGATGATACCGTTCCGGCCGCAAAAAAATCACCACAATGGCGAACTCTAAATCAGAAAACCATCGATTTTCATTTGTTTTTGCAAAAATAACATTGATAGCTCGATAAGCATCCGTTGACGATGGATCTGACAGGTGGTCCCATTGTCAGGTCGACGTGGTACGGGAGGTCGAAAGTTAAGTGACCCAGTTAACCCTTCTCTGCCCTATTGAGGGATTTCCCCAAATACTTAGCAGATGCACACTGAGTGGCAGCCCGGTGCATCCTGCACACCAATGAGTCAGGTTAGAATCCGAGCTCTTCCAAAGTGATATCTCATTGATGGCTCGGGCACCCTTGGAAGGGGTCCTTCTTCGTCTTCCACGTAAGCTGCACAAGAAAGGTCCAAAGCCAATCAAGCCAATCCAAGAGAACAGTAAAGCTTCATATGGTTAGAATCCGAGCTCTTTCAAAGTAGTATTTCACTGATGGCTCGGGCACCCTCGGAAGGGGCCCTTATTCGCCTTCCACCTAAGCTGCGCAGGAAAGGCCCAAAGCCAATCCAAGAGAATAGTAAAGCTTCATACGGTCTTTTTGTCGACGTTGAATAATCAATAATTTCACTATCTTTTGTACCATAAATATTCATTTGATCTTGATCGATGATGCACTCGTTGTGGGCTTGATGTCTCCGGCCAGCGTCATGAAGTCGCCACCAAGGGATGTCGAGGAGTTCAACAATGCGTAGCTCGTGAGGCGCAACCACCCATCGTGCCCTAGGTTGAACACGCGGAAATCCGACGGCGCGAGGTCCACCCGAAACTCCCGTGCGCCATCGGCGGCGAGCATAAACAGGCTTGACGAGTTGAACCACATCGATGCTGTGGCTTCATTGCGGTCCTCGAAGAAGAGGAGGTCATTCGACAGCCACAAGTAACATGCCCCGT
Organism: Triticum urartu; assembly: GCF_056163025.1. NCBI lineage: Eukaryota > Viridiplantae > Streptophyta > Magnoliopsida > Poales > Poaceae > Triticum > Triticum urartu. Next base: position 59,969,616 of record NC_141874.1, on the reverse strand, counting down.
GCCACATACGAGGCAGAAACAACGAGTCGGCATCCCCCCTGGCGAAATCACTGGGACTCCTCCCCTGACGCCAAGTACACGAGGGCACATAGCTTCTGTCCAAAAAGCAGCACATCGGTGGCATCGTATGATATGTTGCTAAAACTCCTTTTAACCCTGTGAGAAAATAAGAAGAAAATAATACAATGCATTACTGTCTCCTTGATAACTCATAACAGAAAAACCTAGATAGGAAAAAAAATCTCATTAGTGAGTTGGAGACCAATAAATATGCCTTGTATACTTTCTTCAAAAACCACGGTGGAGAAAATAGAAAGTATGAATATGAAAAAAAATGTATTAGCTCATTTAGCACCTTATATGAGAACCTTGAGAGTAAACTCATTAAGGGAAAAAGAGTGCAATATGATGTGCCACGAAAAACTCCTTTAAAAACCCACTGGGGAAATATAAGGATAAAAGAAAAATGGCATATCTGAACACTTGTATTTATATTGTCTCATTGAAAATCTTTTATGAAAAACCATTAGGGAAAACTCACCAATGAAAAAGAGTACAACATGTATGATCTGACGATCATTGATGGGTTATGATATGGGGGTTTACTCCCCCTAAACTTTGCAAATCTCAACAGTTTTCTTTTCAATATTATTTTGTATCTAACCCATATGCATTTGAAAATACAAGTAATATTATCTAGATAGATAATTGTAGGTTTTAAATCATATGGTCATTTGGTTTTCCTGGAACAACCAACCAAAAGAGTGGTAGATTTTTGAAGAGGTAAAGCGGCGACGTTAGAGGAGGAGGGTGCAGGCGCAAAACAAGGGAGGGCATGGATGGAATGGAAGAGAATGAGACCGAGAGGAGGGTTTAATTGGGCCGGAGATGTTGGAGTCCTACGTAGCGGCGGTCAAGACCTCCACAAAAGCTTCCCCAGATGGCTTTCAATTTATATGAAAACAGATGTCGGGTAGCTCCGTGGACCGATACGGTACCGCGTTGGATGACAGAATAGGTCCGGACAACACAGTCCCAACGTTGTGGGTCGCGTCCCCTCGGACGGTACAATAGGTTTAACGCTGTTTCAGGAGGCTAAGCTGAGACGGTACAAGGGGCCTGATGTGATGATGGTTCACTTGCGTCGTTGTTGTACGAATAATTTGTATCGTGAAAATTAGCACATCCAGCGTCTGTAGTCCAACGGTTAGGATAATTGCCTTCCAAGCAATAGACCCGGGTTCGACTCCCGGCAGACGCACTTTTTTTTTTGCCAGCCTACACTGCGTCTGCACCTTGCAGTGAAGACTCACTCCAGAGTGGATTCCATCGGTCAGCCGCTGGATCAGTCGATCGTGCGGCCCTGAGCTTGGACGCTTCTTTTGTTCACGACAACACTGGCCAAAAAATGACGCGAAGCGCAAGACCAACTCTCTGCGGCTCCCTCCCACGGCAGCCCCGCTCGCACGCCGCGGCTGTCCTCTCGCCTCGTCTGCCCTCCGTCCCTCCACTCCGCTGGATGCACCCGCCTGACCGCGTCCCGTCGTCACCAACTCCCTCCTCAAGCTCTACTGCGCACTTGGCCTCCTGCCCCACGCGCGCAAGGTGTTCGACCCGGGCGCCGCCTCATGGTGCCCGGGCATGGGCGCATGGCAAGAGCGGCGACCTGCCGGCGCCGCGGCAAGTGTTTGCAAGAATGCCGGGGCGGAATCTGGTGTTGCCTTGGAGCGCGATGGTCGAGTAGTCGACGCGCTTGTGCGTGCAGGGGAGCGAGCTCGAGGAGGCGCTGCATGCGTTTGATCGGATGATGGGGGAGGGTTTCAAGCCGGGTGTACTGGTGCTGGTGACCGTGCTCCCGTCTTGGTGTCGTCGAGTGTGGTTGGTGCCTTGGTGGGTCCATCGGTATCTGGAGATGGGGGGCTTGCAGGGAGGCAAAGGAATGTCATGGTTGAGGCCGCGCCGGTGGACATGTACTGCAAGTGTGGGTGCGCGGAGGAGGGGTGGTGTGTTTTTGACTGCGTTCACCGCCGTGAAGTTGTGCTGTGGAATTCAGTGACCGAAGAGCTTGCAGTGAATGGCCATGGTGAGCGTGCACTTGAGTTGTTCCAAAGGATGCTTGAAAAGGGGTTTGTGCGTAATCAGTCGTTTGTTGCTGCTTTGTGCAGCGTGCACCCACACAAGTCGTGTGGATGAACGGAAAATTTTCCAGTCAATGCGGCACCATGGAGGGCTTGCAATGATCTAGGCACTATGCGTGTCCAGCTGATCTCCTTGGGCGTGCAGGAGGCTGAAACTGTGTCTTGGATATACCAACGGAGACATGTGCATTGCACACATGGTGGATGTTATGCCTTTCTGCTCAACTTGTAGGAAGTCAATGGTCGATGGGAAGATGCAAGAGCCATTGGGCAGAAGATGGTGGAGCAGGGAGCCAACAAAGAGGAAGGTTTGAGCTTAATGGAGTGAAATGGTTGATTCCATGAGTTACGCCCCGGAAAATGCAGATCTATGCACTGTCAGAAGATAATAATATCTCCTACTGGTGTAAGTGCTTGTGAGTGTGCAAGAGAAAAAGAAGGATCTGCCTCGAGCCCTCAACGTCTGACAGCAGTGCCTTCTCTGTCAACTGGCTATCTACGGCGGCTTCATGTTCTCCGGTGGCAAGAACGCAAGCTTGCCACAGGAAGCCCATCACGCTTCTTCTGCACATGTTAGTGTTTATTCTTCTGCTCCGATTACTACTCACAGCGATTGCTGGCGCTGTTCAACAGCAACTTATTCTTGCCATAAGGAAGAACCTGAAGGAGAGGACAGGCAGGTAGATGCTGATGCTTATTTCGCTTTGCCTTTCGTTTTTTTGGTTGCAAGACTTTCTTGGCTTCGACGTTTTTCTTCTAATACAGAATGATGCGCACTTTCCAGCTGCATATTCTAGTAGAAAAAAATAAAAGATCCTTTCTCCTGCCATCCTTGTGATCCGCATGGGACTTTCATTTTTGAAGTGTGCCTTTTCTTAATCAGCTGAGTGGTGTTTTGTCTCTTGAGTTTCCATTTAATCTCTGACGCATTAGGCCAAATTGTTTAATGGGCCTCGTGCAGTCCTGAAGGGCCAGTTGACGCACGGATCACGAGCCGGGAAAAAATATGTATGACAACTCTAGCTGGAGATATTTTATGAAATAAATAATTAAGTGCGTGACTCATCACTCTGTACAGGGTCTGACGCCATGAAGGCAAAGCAAGCACGATGTACATGGCAGTTGGGCATGCCTATACTTGTGAACTATTTATTTGGCTTGGATGAAGATGAAGTTGAGGCTAGTTGACTTGTGGGCTATTTATTTGACCTGGATGAAGATGGGGTTGAGGAGAGTTGGCATAAATCCAAGAAGATAGATACATGGGTGCCACTGCTTTCTTGTACATCTTGCTGTCCCTCTGGGTTCAGGATGCAGCTGCCATTCTTGGCTTCACAAGAAGTGATTTTCCGCAGGACTTCGTATTTGGATCTGGAACCTCAGCATATCAAGTAAGCTGATGGAATCTTATTTCGTTGAAAATCATGGTGTGCTAAATTTAGATATTTCATTTGCATATAGTATGAGGGTGCTGTTGCTGAGGATGGTAGGAGGCCAAGCTTTTGGGACACTTTCACTCATGCAGGTTAGTTGCTATCTATGCGTGCAATTTATCTTTCTGGTTTTGATGTGCTGCAATGCCTCACTAAATATGCGGCAGCAAGTTTCGTAGAAGGAATTGATATAGCATGTGCTTATTTTTATTTTTTATTTCAAATGCGTAACAGATAGAGTCTGGCACAATTTGTATTTCAAATGCGTAGAAATTTGAGACCGGTTCCCTCTTGGACAAACAATTCCACATAAACATTTTTGTTTTGTTTTGTTAAAGCAGAGCTAAACTGGACATGGTAATCATAGTCGCACAGGTTGACCAAGCTGACCGTTGTTGATTTGTGTTCACAGGTAAAATGCCAGACCAAAGCACAGGAGATGTTACTGCAGATGGGTACCATAAATACAAGGTAAATGATAAGAGCAAAATGTTCTGCTGGTGTTTCTCTGTGTTGCATCAACTGTAGTAATACTTCAGCAGTTCTCAGGTTTAGTAATTCCGATATTTCAGGAGGATATCAAGCTCATATCTGATACAGGCCTAGAGGCCTATAGGTTCTCCATCTCCTGGTCGAGGCTCATTCCAAGTACATAATTCCTCACAAGGTCCATCACAAAAGCCCTTTTTCAATTTCGTTTTTTTCTAACTATTTCGGCAAAATTTGTGGTTTGCAGATGGACGTGGAGCTGTCAATCCAAAAGGGTTACAGTTCTACAATAACATCATAGATGAGCTTGTGAAACATGGTAATTGTTCTTTCTATTTCTCTATACATGTCCTTGGCCTCAGGAGTCTCCGCCAAATATTTGTCCATTCAGGGAATCAAGTGTAGTTGATACAATGCTTCTACTCCTACTTTAATGATTTGGAAGAGGTCATGTGGTTGTAGCATGTCATATGATAAGGCTATGCATACTCATTTCTCACTCACTCTTTTGTAGAATTAGTTTTCTCTTTGTATGTGTGTGGTGGCCTGGTGGGCTGAGGACAGACATAGCAGAGCGAGTGGAGTATATATTTTGATCTCTGAGCATCCAAATGCAGCTATGGCTTAGGTATGCACCAACGAAGTTTATTTGTACAGGTATTCAAATACACATCACACTTCACCATCTAGATCTCCCTCAAATTCTTGAAGACGAGTATGGTGGATGGTTAAGCCCCAGAATTATGTAAGTTTATATAAGGGTTCACAAATACTCCCTCCGTTCCAAAATAGATGACCCATCTTTGTACTAACTTTGTACTGAAGTTAGTATAAAGTTGACTTAGTTGAGTCATCTATTTTGGAACGGAGGGAGTAAATAATTTCTCTCGGAGTGGCAGTTTTTTAGTAACAGTGACATACTACAACGGAGTGGTTCTATTAATACTTTTGTATCTGCAAAATGCAGCGAAGATTTCACGGCATATGCGGATGTTTGCTTCAGGGAGTTTGGAGGCAGAGTCACTTACTGGACTACAGTGAACGAACCAAACATTGGTGCAGTTGCCTCTTATGGCAGTGGTCAATTACCACCTGGTCGATGCTCAGATCCATTTGGAATAACAAAGTGCACAGCTGGGAACTCCAGCACTGAACCATATGTAGCAGTCCATACTTACTTATTGGCGCATGCATCAGTTGCCAGACTGTACAGAGAGAAGTATCGAGTGAGTGAATGATCTTGTACCCAAAATAGTTTGGTTGCTGCTAGATTCTTCAGAAACTGTGAGCTTTATTAGCCATCTTAGCTTAGGTCGATGGTGAAGTCACAATTTTCATTCATTACACATTAACCATTTCATAGCCCATCTTTGTTTATGCATGTTTTATGTTTTAGCACGATATTCCCTTTTCCTGTTACAGTGCAAATTTTTCATAGCTAAAGAGTGTGGACTCACTGAAGGAACTTATGGATGCAGGCTATGCAAAAAGGAGTTGTGGGCATAAATATCTACTCCTTCTGGAGTTACCCATTCACAGATTCCACCGCGGATTTAGAAGCAACTCAAAGATGCAAGGATTTCATGTTTGGCTGGTATGATATTTATCTCCATCTTTACATGGGAACTATGCATGTTGGGAGCCTAACTGCAATACTGACAGGATACTAGAGCCTTTGGTGTTTGGGGACTACCCAGAAATGATGAAGAAAAATGTTGGCTCTCGTCTTCCATCCTTCACAAAAGTCCAGTCTGAACTTATCAAGGGTTCTTCTGATTTTATCGGAATAAATCACTACTATTCTCTCTATGTGAGTGACCGCCAGACAGAACCAGGTATCCGAGACTACAACAGGGACATGTCAATTTATTACAGAGGTAAACAGTTTACAGAGGTATCCACCTATGTAATTCTTTTTCTCAAGCACGCCTGGAAGCGTGTCAATTTCACTATATAGCCTGTGTAAAAATAGCACCTTTCTTAGCCTATGCCTCAGGGCTTAGCGCTCTAGACTCTTGTGCTATGTCCAGTTTGGTGAAGCGAGGCATTATCGCATCATTCATGTCCTTCATCCCTTAACTGCACGCCTTCATATTTTCGTTGTTGGCATTCATGTTGGCGAAAAACTTGGCATCGGAAGCCATGTCGACCTTGGCGTCCATTGCCCTGTTTTGCATTTGTATCGTTGGCTTTGATTCATTTCCTAGGGAACTAAGTGGGCCTGGGTTGGATCTAGGGGTTCCTAGCAGGAGGATGTGTGTGTGTGTGTTGGGGGGGGGGGGGGGGGGGTACCCTGCTTAGGCTGCAAGTGACACTATTTTGCTGGTCTGCTATGCTGCTGTCGGCGCTACTTTCCTGGTACCGCTATGCTGCTGCTGCTACTTTGCTGTTGCTGCTGTTTTGCTGAGAGTTCAGAGTGAGAGATGAGAGAAACTGAAGATGGTGAGTGAGAGGGAGATGGTATTTCAGAGATGAAGAGTGAGAGAGAAATAGAATTACAGAGGGATGTGTTGTTGACAGTGACAGAGATTAAATTACAGAGGATGATAGCTTGAGATAGATTGTTGATTCATTGGTTTTTTATGCTCTTGTGTAATTGTGGTGCTTGGTGTTGTTTGTTTGTCGGGTAAAGATGAATCACTGCATCGACTTGTTGAACGAGCAGAACACCAGTGCTATGTTTCACTTTGAATTTTAAAATTTGGATTTGAATGTTATTGAAGTGTGTGATGTTGAAATGCCAAAAGTATGGTTTATATCTATGTGAACTTGAAGTTTAATTACAGTGTATATGCACACACATCGGAGAAATAGGAGAGGGAGATTATAAAGGAAGTAGCTTTTGGGGAATCTGAGTTTGCACACTATTTCTCGAGCCTTCAAAATATTATAAAGGCTACCCTTTTCAGTTCTAAAAGATGCATTTTTGAGAGAATCTGCTAGAGTTGCTCAAATTAAGTGGAGCTAGCTAAGGCTGGCTGTGCTTAGCAGATGGGTTAGCGACTCACATGTCATGAATTATCCAAAAAAATAGCTGTCTAGTCTATCTATAAGGTATAGTTTCTCTATCAAGTTATATTGTTTTACCATAGTTTTCTAGACGACATAACTTTTGTTTGACCATTTCAATCCTTTTTTTTACTTCATAACCTTAGTAAACGAATACAATTATTTTTCAACAGTTCTATTTTGCAGTATATGCCTTGGTTACCCTAACTAGATATTTGTTTCTATGCTGCAGCTTCTAGGACAGAACCACCTGCTGGTCAGGTAAACCATGTCATCAATGCTTTTTGTGAAGGGTTGCCAACTATGAGTGCATCTATGTTCTTGGATTTTTTGTCCCTCTCAACTCTTGACTGAGTGCACATTACAACCCTAAACTTTGATAGAAGACAAATCTAACCTTTAACTCTCAAAACCTGGTACTACTTTGTAAGATCTTTGTGAATAATTAATAAAATGGCTGCATGCATCTTTCAGATGCAGAGCCGGGGGTCATCCTCCTTTTCGAAAAAAAACTCTCAAAACCTCGTAGAACATCTCACACTACTCCAAAGTGGTTTTAGATGGCATGTCAAAACTATGTGTTTACCACATCTTTAATAGCAGAAAATACTAGAAATAGAAAGGATCGTTGTTTAGATGTTCAAACTTTTCAGAAGGTATAAATAATAAAAAGGCTGACCCCCCTGATTTCCAAATAAAAAACACAAATAATTTTGTTTAAAAAAGTAACCGCAAATCTCACCAAAGAATTTCTCAGCGTTTTTCCATGTTTCTAGAAACATTCTCAATTCAGTTTCCCCAAAAACTAATAATTGAAATTTTCTCTCGAAGAGAAATTAATGTCTAAAAGCAAATGTTTTTTTATCCAAGGTTGGAGCGATTATTTTAATATCTCATTTTCTTTTTATTATTGCTAGGTTTTGGGTGATGTAGAGACGACGTGGCATACACATAGGCACCATGTCTAAACCTGTTTTGCAGTTATTCAAAACCACTTTGGGGCAAATAAGAACCTTGTAAACCACTTTTAACTCGATTTTGAAAATAACACTTTGTATCTCATTTTCTTTTGGCCGCGCACCATTCAGTTAGAAATACCAAACTGGCTCGGAGATTAAATAAGAAAAATACGCATCAAGCAGATGTGATCGAGGTTGACAAACTGATGCTGATTCATGACAAAGCTACGGTCTCTATTGGTCTGCAGGGAGCCCCAACAAATGTTCCAAGTGATCCCAAAGGGTTGCAACTTGTCCTCGGGTACCTGAAGGAAACCTATGGGATAACTCAACTTTATGTCCACGAGAATGGCAAGCACATATAGTTTAGCAAGAAGCAAACCTATGTTAACAAACCAAATATCTTCCTGAACCTCAGTTGTATTATTCTTCGTGTCAGCAGGTGTGGGGTCTGCCAACGATAGCCTTGATGATACTTACAGGGTCGATTACCTGAGCAGCTACATGGGAAGCACGCTAGATGCAATAAGGTTAGCAATTTTCAGCACACGACTGCATATCTCTCCGCGGATGCTTGAGACCCAAAAAAAAAAGAAAACGAAGATAAAATTTGGTGTTCCACCACCCTGATTGACACTCGTTGTTCTGCAGGAATGGGGTTAATGTGAGGGGTTATTTCGCCTGGGCACTCATGGATCTATTCGAGCTCCTGGCAGGATACGAGTCCAAGTACGGCCTGTACCGCATAGATTTTGATGACGAAAGGAGGCCACGGCAAGCCAGGCTCTCTGCTCGCTGGTACTCCGGCTTCCTGAAAAAGAATGGATCCTCTATTCGAGTATCAAGGGTGCAGGAGGACCTGAGGTTGACGACCGTCTTCTAATTTGGTGCTCGGGCGTCACATGTATGTATGCACGCACCTGTCGAAGTTTAACAAAAGGCTTGAGCAGCAGATTCTTCAACTTTATTTTCTGAAAATAAGGGGGCGTGAGAGGAAGAACTGGCAGCCAGACGGCCCGGGAAGAAGTATGTTTAGCTGACTTGTGGGTTGTTTTGTCACTACAAGGGTGGCTTCCCTGCTATTTGTAGGAATTGCAAGTCAAACATTACAAGTGTAAGTTGATGGCGACGAAAACAACCCAAGGAACTAACCGAGGATGAAAAATACAAGTTCGCTTTTTAAAACTCATGAAAATTGGAAAGTTAATTGGCTATGGCTGTTATATGGTCTGGATCAGATAAATTTTGAAAGAAGAAGTCTTCTTTCGATCCTTGAACTGGTGCCATCTTGGTCTTGGTCATATCAGTTTTGAAAGGAATATGTCTTCTTTTGATCCTTCTACAATTTACCTTTTTCTTTTCTTTAGAATGACCTATAACTTTGCTCAAACTTGACACACATTACAAGTACAATGAACAACAACAACAAAGCATGTAAAAAAAACAACAACAAAGGCTTTAGTTGAAAGACAAGCTATTTCAGCTTAGTCCATGTCCAACTAACTGCAGCTAAGCCAACACACATGCTGACAGATGTCTTCCAGCTCCCGGAATGAGCTATTTCAAATGATGCAGGTCTGTAATTGTATATATAGCTGCCAAAGCTGATCACCACTGTACAGTATACTTAAACAAGCCACAGGTGCATTTTGAAAGAACAATCATGCACACTTTCATGCTTATCTATGTCAGCACTTACCTTCTACATCAGCAAAGAGACAATACGATTCTTATATTTCTAACGCGTAGTTGAATGAAGATTGTTGGATAATGAGCAAGTGACTTTACTGAGGGCCAAAGGCCAATACATATACATGTGTGGTAAAGTGCAGGAAACCCCTTATACAATAGGGATAAATCGAAAAGAAACTATACACATCTAACACCCCCCCCCCCCCCCCCCCAAACTCATGGTGGATCAACAACACTGAGTTTGGAGAGGAAAAAGGCATGCTGCGCTCGAGTCTGTGCCTTCATGAAGAAGTCAGCCAACTGTAACTCAGAGGGCACATAGTGAAGAGCGAGAGTCTGATCCTGCACAACAGCACGCACAAAGTGGGCATCCACACCGATGTGCTTGGTGAGCTCATGCTTCACCGGGTCACGGGCAATACTGATAGCACTGGTACTGTCTAACAGTAAGGGAGTTGAGGTAGCAGCAGACACACCCAAATCCTCAAGTAACCACCGTAACCAGATCACCTCAGCCGTCAGCATAGCCATGGCTCACAACTTAGCCTCTGTACTCGAGCGAAAAACTGCAGTCTGTTTCTTTGTCTTTCAGGCAATAAGAGAGCCACCAAAAAGACACAAAAAGAAGACAGCGAGCGTCGATCAGAGGGATCACTAGCCCAGGTAGCATCAGAGTAAGCCTGGAGCTCAAGAGAACTGGAGCGGGGAAAGAAAAGGCGCTGAGAGATCGTGCCACGAAGATATCATAGAACACGGAGGAGGTGACTATAGTGGACAGAGGTGGGGGCTGAAACAAACTGACTCAGGATGTGAACGGGATAGGAGATGTCAGGACGCGTAACAGCAAGATAGACAAGGCTACCAACGAGGTGACGATAGCGAGTGGGATTAGGAAGAGGGTCACCATCAGAGGCATAAAGCTAAACGTTGAGCTCCATAGGAGTCACAACAGTGCGATCATCACTGAGAGCAGCTCGAGCAAGAAGATCCTGAATATATTTCTCTTGAGAGATGTAGAAGCCATCAGAGGTCGAGGAGATCTCAATTCCAAGAAAGTAGCGAAGAGGACCAAGATCAGTCATGAGGAACTGGTCGTGAAGGCGGGCCTTAACAAAGGCAATGTAGTCAGATTCGTCACCAGTGATGATCATGTCATCAACATAAAGAAGGAGAAGAGTCCGACCACGAGGAGACGTGTGAACAAACAACGCGGGATCATGATCACTGGGCAAGAAACCAGCGGCAGTCACCACAAAGGCGAAGCGTGATAACCCACAAGTGTAGGGGATCGCAACAGCTTTCGAGGGTAGAGTATTCAACCCAAATTTATTGATTCGACACAAGGGGAGCCAAAGAATATTCTCAAGTATTAGCAACTGAGTTTTCAATTTAGCCACACCTGTATAACTTAATATCTGCAACAAAGTATTTAGTAGCAAAGTAATATGATAGTAGTGATAACGGTAACAAAAGAGTAAAAAAGCAAAAGTAATATTTTTGGTATTTTGTAGTGATTGTAACAATAGCAACGGAAAAGTAAATAAGCGAGAACCAGTATATGGAAAGTTCGTAGGCATTGGATCGGTGATGGATAATTATGCCGGATGCGGTTCATCATGTAACAGTCATAACATAGGGTGACACAGAACTAGCTCCAATTCATCAATGTAATGTAGGCATGTATTCCGAATATAGTCATAGGTGCTTATGGAAAAGAACTTGCATGACATCTTTTGTCCTATCCTCCCATGGCAGCGGGGTCCTAATGGAAACTAAGGGATATTAAGGCCTCCTTTTAATAGAGAACTGGAACAAAGCATTATCACATAGTGAATACATGAACTCCTCAAACTATGGTCATCACCGGGAGTGGTCCCGATTATTGTCACTTTGGGGTTGCCGGATCATAACACATAGTAGGTGACTATAGACTTGCAAGATAGGATCAAGAACACACATATATTCATGAAAACATAATAGGTTCAGATCTGAAATCATGGCACTCGGGCCCTAATGACAAGCATTAAGCATAGCGAAGTCATGGCAACATCAATCTCAGAACATAGTGGATACTAGGGATCAAACCCTAACAAAACTAACTCGATTACATGATAGATCTCATCCAACTCATGACCGTCCAGCAAGCCTACGATGGAATTACTCAGGCACGGCGGTGAGCACCATGAAATTGGTGATGGAGGATGGTTGATGATGACGACGGCGACGAATCCCCCTCTCCGGAGCCTCGAACGGACTCTAGATCAGCCCTCCCGAGAGGTTTTAGGGCTTGGCGGCGGCTCCGTATCGTAATATGCGATGATTTCTTCTCCTTAATTTTTTTTCTCCCCGAAAGCAAATATATAGAATTGGAGTTGGCGTCGGAGGAGCTCCAGGGGGCCCACGAGGTAGGGGGGCGCCCCCCTAGGGGCGCCCCCACCCTCGTGGACAGGTGGTGGGCCCCCTGGCCTTCATCTTTTGCAACGATTTTTTATTATTTCCGAAAAGATGTTCCGTGAAGTTTCAGGTCATTCCGAGAAGTTTTGTTTCTGCACATAAATAACACTATGGCAATTCTGCTGAAAACAGCGTCAGTCCTGGGTTAGTTCTATTCAAATCATGCAAGTTAGAGTCCAAAATAAGGGCAAAAGTGTTTGGAAAAGTAGATACGACGGAGACGTATCAACTCCCCCAAGCTTAAACCTTTGCTTGTCCTCAAGCAATTCAGTTGATAAACTAAAAGTGAAAAAGAAAAACTTTTACAAACTCTGTTTGCTCTTGTTGTTGTAAATATGTAAAGTCAGCATTCCAGTTTTCAGCAAATATCATGACTAACCACACTTGCAATAACTCTCAGGTCTCATGTTCACTCATATCAATAGCATAATTAACTAGCGAGTCATAATAATAAATCTCGGATGACAACACTTTCTCAAAACAATCATAATATGATATAACAAGATGGTATCTCGCTAGCCCTTTCTGAGACCGCAAAACATAAATGCAGAGCACCTTTAAAAATCAAGGACCGACTAGACATTGTAATTTATGATAAAAGAGATCCAATCATAGTCATACCCAATATAGATTAACAGTAATGAATGCAAATGACAGCTGTGCTCTCCAGCTAGTGCTTTTTAATAAGAGGGTGACGACTCAACATAAAAGTAAATAGATAGGCCCTTCACAGAGGGAAGCAGGGATTTGTAGAGGTGCCAGAGCTTGGTTTTAAAATAGAGATAAATAATATTTTTGAGTGGCATACTTTCATTGTCAACATAACAACTAAGAGATGGCGATATCTTCCATGCTACACACATTATAGACGGTTCCCAAACAGAATGGTAAAGTTTATACTCCTCCTCCACCAACAAGTATCAATCCATGGCTTGCTCGAAACAACGAGTGTCTCCAACTAGCAACAGTCCCAGGGGGAGTTTTGTTTGCAATTAATTTTGATTTAGTTTGCATAAAGTATGGGACTGGGCATCCCGATGACCAGCCATTTTCTCGTGAGTGAGGAGCGGAGTCCACTCCTCTTGAGAATAACCCGCCTAACATGGAAGATAAGGGCAGCCCTAGTTGATACATGAGCTATTCGAGCATACAAAACAAAATGTTTATTTGAAAATTTAGAGTTTGGCACATACAAATTTACTTGGAACGGCAGGTAGATACCGCATATACGAAGGTACGATGGACTCATATGGAATAACTTTGGGGTTTAAGGGATTGGATGCACAAGCAGTATTCCCGCTTAGTACAAGTGAAGGCTAGCAAAAGACTGGGAAGCGACCAACTAGAGAGCGACAACAATCATGAACATGCATTAAAATTAATAAACATTGGATGCAAGCATGAGTAGGATATAATCCACCATGAACATAAATATCGTGAAGGCTATGTTGATTGGTTTCAACTACATGCGTGAACATGCGCCAAGTCAAGTCACTTAAATCATTCAAAGGAGGATACCACCCCACTATACCACATCACAACCATTTTAATAGCATGTTGGCACGCAAGGTAAACCATTATAACTCATAGCTAATCAAGCATGGCACAAGCAACTATGATCTCTAATTGTCATTGCAAACATGTTTATTCATAACAAGCTGAATCAAGAACGATGAACTCATCATATTTACAAAAACAAGAGAGGTCGAGTTCATACCAGCTTTTCCCATCTCAGTCAGTCCATCATATATCATCATAATTGCCTTTCACTTGCACGACCGAACGATGTGAATAATAATAAGAGTGCACGTGCATTGGACTAAGCTGGAAACTGCGAGCATTCAATAAGCAGGAGAAGACAAGGCAATATAGGCTCTTGGTTAAATCAAGAACAATGCATATAAGAGCCACTTCAACAATTTAATCATGGTCTTCTCCTATCGACCCCTAAAGAAAAGAAATAAAACTATTTATACGGGAAAGCTCCCAACAAGCAAAAGAAGAATGGAAAATATTTTTGGGTTTTCTTTTAATTATTACTAGTATAGCAAGAAAAGTAAACTACTACTTTTTTTTGTTTTTCTTAAGGTTTAACAAACACACAAGAAGAAAGCAGGAAAAAGAAAATAAACTAGCATGGATATTACAGTGAAAGAGTATGAGCACCGACATCTAGCAATGAGTGTGTGAAAACATAAATGTAATGTCGGTGAGAAATACGTACTCCCCCAAGTTTAGGCTTTTGGCCTAAGTTAGTTCATTGCCAAGGATGGCCTGGTGGATATCCGTAGGTGTAGCTGGGGTCGTACTGTGATGCAGCGTTTATCGCCTCCCGAGCTGCAGCGTGGCGGCGAGCTGCCTCCGCTCTCCTCTCGTACTCATCCGCCTCCTCTCTGGTAATAATATATCTTCATTTTGCCTGATAATCAAAGAAGGCAGGAGCAGGGAGAGTAATACGGACAACACGCCGTTTGTCAAAGATTAGTCGATACAGGAGAGGTGATTCATTCCTCTCGACAAACTGGTGAGAGACCATAAAATTAAAATCCAAATAAGTAGGAGGCAACTCCATATAATCCTCACGAACGTCTACCTCAAGAAAATTAGCTAAGCGGGTTGCATAAATTCCTCCAAAGAAATCTCTATTATATCTATTATGATGCAACCTACGTGCAACAATGGCTCCCAAATGATAAGATTGGTCTCCTAACACAGCACTCCTAAGAATACTGAGGTCAGGCACACACATATGACATGCTTCATCCTTACTGGTTATGCACCTACCTATGAAGAAAGAAAAATAATGTATAGCAGTAAAGTGAATGCTCCCTATGGTAGCTTATGCTATATCTCTAGATTCCCCTACAGTTATACTAGCAAGAAAATCTCTAAATTCAGATTTACGAGGATCACTAGCACTACCCCAATGTGGAAGTTTGCAAGCAAAAGTAAAATCCTCTAAGTCCATGGTATAAGATTTTCCATAAAGATCAAACATGACAGTTGGAGAATTACGTGAAGATGAAAATTCAAACCTCCTCACAAATGAACTAGTGAGTTGATGGTACTGGGGGCATTTGTCTGCCTCAAAGCTCACAAAATCGGCGTTACGCAAATATGCGTTAAATTCTTCTTTGATTCCCGCTCGATCCATAAAATTTCTGAAGGCCACTCACAAGGCCGCACTGGAGCGTCCCTTGGGGGCTCCTCATCAGCATCACGCATTGCAAGCCTGGGTCCTTGCTTCCTAGAAGAACCACCTTGGAACATTTTCCTAAGCATATTGCTTCCTCTGAAAAATTTCTGAAATTTTTAGTAACCTCAAACAAAAGTGAACCAAGCTCAACAAAATTGATAGCAACTACTCCTACAAGTGCCTAGAGACTATATCAAGCATTAGAACTACTTGGAACCATATAAATTTGACATGCAAGCTCAAGAACATGGTCACCTATGCAGCACAAATTTGCAATGAATAAAGCACTATAGCAAAAACTAATTGGACCAATGGAGGAGTCACATACCAAGGAACAATCTCCCCAAGCAGTTTTGTGAGAGGTGCTTTGAGTAAGGAGATCGAAAATCACAGCAAAGTGAGCTAGAACTCGTGCTTGAGTTGGATATTCGTGTTTCTGGGAGGAAGAAGAAGAGGATGGGTGCATGAATAAGTGGAGGAGGGCCACCGTGGGCCCACGAGGCAGGGGGCGCGCCCTGGGGCGTAGGGCGCGCCCTCCACCCTCGTGGCCAGGTGGCAGCTCCCCCCGCAGTGTTTTCAGTACCATAAATCCTCAAATATTCCAGAAAAAATCATATTAAATTGGCATGGCATTTGGAGGACTTTTATTTTCGAGGTATTTTTATATTGCACGGATAAATCAGAAAACAGACAGAAAAATACTATTTTTTACTTTATTTCAACTAAATAACAGAAAATATAGAGAGGGTACAGAAGGTTGTGCCTTCTAGTTGCATCCATCTCATGCTCATCAAAAGGAATCCACTAACAAGGTTGATCAGGTCTTGTTAACAAACTCATTCCGATTAACATGGAACCGGAGAAATTTTGAATAACACTATGTTACCTCAACGGGGATATGCACATCCCCAATAATAAGAATATCATATTTCTTCTTGATAGTAGGAAGAGGAAATTCAAAACCTACAAATATAATCGATGAAATTTTTCCAATAGAGTTGATACTATGAACTTGAGGTTGTTTCCTCGGAAAGTGTACCGTATGCTCATTACCATTAACATGAAAAGTGACATTGCCTTTGTTGCAATCAATAACAGCCCCTGCAGTATTCAGAAAAGGTCTTCCAAGAATAATAGACATACTATCGTCCTCGGGAATATCAAGAATAACAAAGTCCGTTAAAATAGTAACGTTTGCAACCACAACAGGCACATCCTCACAAATACCGACATGTATAGCAGTTGATTTATCAGCCATTTGCAAAGATATTTCAGTAGGTGTCAACTTATTCAAATCAAGTCTACGATATAAAGAGAGGGGCATAACACTAACACCGGCTCCAAGATCACATAAAGCAGTTTTAACATAGTTTCTTTTAATGGAGCATGGTATAGTAGGTACTCCTGGATCTCCAAGTTTCTTTGGTATTCCACCCTTAAAAGTATAATTAGCAAGCATAGTGGAAATTTCAGCTTCCGGTATCTTTCTTTTATTAGTGACAATATCTTTCATATACTTAGCATAAGGATTCATTTTGAGCATATCAGTCAATCGCATACGCAAAAAGATAGGTCTAATCATTTCAACAAAGCGCTCAAAATCCTCATCATCCTTTTTCTTGGATGGTTTCGGAGGAAAAGGCATGGGTTTCTGAACCCATGGTTCTCTTTCTTTACCATGTTTCCTAGCAACAAAGTCTCTCTTATCATAACGTTGATTCTTTGATTGTGGGTTATCAAGATCAACAGCAGGTTCAACTTCTACATCATTATCATTACTAGGTTGAGCATCATCATGAACATCATCATTAACATTTTCACGAGGTTCATGTTCATTACCAGATTGTGTTTCAGCATCAGACATAGATATATCATTTGGATTCTCAGGTGGTTCAGCAATAGGTTCACTAGAAGTTTGCAAAGTCCTATCATTTTTCTTTTTCTTCCTTTTAGAAGAACTAGGTACATCAATATTATTTCTCTGAGAATCTTGCTCAATTCTCTTAGGGTGGCCTTCAGGATACAAAGGTTCCTGAGTCATTCTACCAGTTCTAGTAGCCACTCTAACAGCATAATCATTTTTCTTACTGTTCATTTCATTGAGCAAATCATTTTGAGCTTTAAGTACTTGTTCTACTTGAGTGGTAACCATAGAAGCATGTTTGCTAACAAGTTTAAGTTCACCTCTAATATTAGCCATATAGTCACCCAAGTGTTTAATCATATAGGCATTTTGTTTTAATTTTCTACCAAAATAAGCATTGAAATCTTTTTGCTTAAACATAAAGTTATCAAACTCATCCAAGCATTGGCTAGCAATTTTAGTAGGAGGGATTTCAGCTCTATCATATCTATAAAGAGAATTTACCTTTACTACCTGTGCCGGGTTATCAAGACCAAGAGGTTCTTCAATAGGTAATGGATCAAGATCATATGTTTCTTCAACAGACGGTAAATTAAGACCATGTATTTCTTCAATAGGAGGTAAATTCTTAACATCTTCAGCTTTAATACCTTTTTCTTTCATAGATTTCTTTGCCTCTTGCATATCTTTAGGACTGAGAAATAGAACACCTCTCTTCTTCGGAGTTGGTTTAGGTTAAGGATCAATAATTGGTTCAGGGGCTGGCTCAGGAGGTGCCCAATTATTTTCATTTGCCAACATATTATTCAATAGAATTTAAGCTTCATCTGGTGTTCTTTCCCTGAAAAGAGAACCAGCACAACTATCCAGGTAATCTCTGGAAGCATCGGTTAGTCCATTATAAAAGGTATCAAGTATTTCATTTTTCTTAAGAGGATGATCAGGCAAAGCATTAAGTAACTTGAGAAGCCTCCCCCAAGTTTGTGGGAGACTCTCTTCTTTAATTTGAACAAAGTTGTATATTTACTTTAAAGCAGCTTGTTTCTTATGAGCAGGGAAATATTTAGCAGAGAAGTAATAAATCATATCCTGGGGACTACGCACACAACCAGGATCAAGAGAATTAAACCATATCTTAGCATCACCCTTTAATGAGAACAGAAATATTTGAAGGATATAAAAGTAGCGAGATCTCTCATCATTAATGAACAGGGTGGCTATATCATTTAATTTAGTAAGATGTGCCACAACAGTTTCAGATTCATAGCCATGAAAAGGATCAGATTCAACCAAAGTAATTATATCGGGATCAACAGAGAATTCATAATCCTTATCGGCAACACAAATAGGTGAAGTAGCAAAAGCAGGGCCAGGCATCATTCTATCCCTAAGAGATTGCTTATTCCATTCAGCTAATAACCTCTTGAGTTCATATCTATCCTTACAAGCTAAAATAGCTGCAGAGGCTTCCATATCAAAAGTATAACCCTCAGGAATAACAAGTGATTCTTCATCATCACTTTCATCATCATAATCAGATTCAATATTTTCAATCTCTCTAGGCCTAGCAAGTCGTTCCTCGAGAAAATCACCAAGTGGCACAGTAGTATCAAGCATAGAAGTAGTTTCATTATAAGTATCATGCATAGCAGAAGTGGCATCATCAATAACATGCGACATATCAGAACGAATAGCAGAAGCAGGTTTAGGTGTCGCAAGCTTACTCATAACAGAAGGTTAATCAAGTGCAGAGCTAGATGGCAGTTCCTTACCTCCCCTTGTAGTTGAGGGATAAATTGTTGTCTTAGCGTCTTTCAAGTTCTTCATAGTGTCCAGCAGATATAAATTCCAAGTGACTCAAAGAATAGAGCTATGCTCCCTGGCAACGGCGCTAGAAATTAGTCTTGGTAACCCACAAGGGTAGGGGATCGCAACAGCTTTCAAGGGTAGAGTATTCAACCCCAATTTATTGATTCGACACAAGGGGAGCCAAAGAATATTCTCAAGTATTAGCAACTGAGTTGTCAATTCAGCCACACCTGGATAACTTAATATCTGCAGTAAAGTATTTAGTAGCAAAGTAATATGATAGTAGTGGTAACGGTAACAAAAGAGTAACAAAGGCAAAAGTAATATTTTTGGTATTTTGTAGTGATTGTAACAATAGCAACGGAAAAGTAAATAAGCGAGAACCAGTATATGGAAATCTCGTAGGCATTGGATCGGTGATGGATAATTATGCCGGATGCGGTTCATCATGTAACAGTCATAACATAGGGTGACACAGAACTAGCTCCAATTCATCAATGTAATGTAGGCATGTATTCCGAATATAGTCATACGTGCTTATGGAAAAGAACTTGCATGACATCTTTTGTCCTACCCTCCCGTGGCAGCGGGGTCCTAATGGAAACTAAGGGATATTAAGGCCTCCTTTTAATAGAGAACCGGAACAAAGCATTAGCACATAGTGAATACATGAACTCCTCAAACTATGGTCATCACCGGGAGTGGTCCCGATTATTGTCACTTCAGGGTTGTCGGATTATAACACATAGTAGGTGGCTATAGACTTGCAAGATAGGATCAAGAACACACTGTTGGAAATATGCCCTACATGCAATAATAAATTGGTTATTATTATATTTCCTTGTTCATGATAATCGTTTATTATCCATGCTAGAATTGTATTGATAGGAAACTCAGATACATGTGTGGATACATAGACAACACCATGTCCCTAGTAAGCCTCTAGTTGACTAGCTCGTTGATCAATAGATGGTTATGGTTTCCTAACCATGGACATTGGATGTCGTTGATAACGGGATCACATCATTAGGAGAATGATGTGATGGACAAGACCCAATCCTAAGCCTAGCACAAGATCATGTAGTTCGTATGCTAAAGCTTTTCTAATGTCAAGTATCATTTCCTTAGACCATGAGATTGTGCAACTCCCGGATACCGTAGGAATGCTTTGGGTGTACCAAACATCACAACGTAACTGGGTGGCTATAAAGGTACACTACGGGTATCTCCGAAAGTGTCTGTTGGGTTGGCACGAATCGAGACTGGGATTTGTCACTCCGTGTAAACGGAGAGGTATCTCTGGGCCCACTCGGTAGGACATCATCATAATGTGCACAATGTGATCAAGGAGTTGATCACGGGATGATGTGTTACGGAACGAGTAAAGAGACTTGCCGGTAACGAGATTGAACAAGGTATCGGGATACCGACGATCGAATCTCGGGCAAGTATTGTACCGATAGACAAAGGGAATTGTATACGGGATTGATTAAGTCCTTGACATCGTGGTTCATCCGATGAGATCATCGTGGAACATGTGGGAGCCAACATGGGTATCCAGATCCCGCTGTTGGTTATTGACCGGAGAATGTCTCGGTCATGTCTGCATGTCTCCTGAACCCGTAGGGTCTACACACTTAAGGTTCGATGACGCTAGGGTTGTAAAGGAAGCTTGTATGTGGTTACCGAATGTTGTTCGGAGTCCCGGATGAGATCCCGGACGTCACGAGGAGTTCCGGAATGGTCCGGAGGTAAAGATTTATATATAGGAAGTCCTGTTTCGGCCATCGGGACAAGTTTCGGGGTCATCGGTATTGTACCGGGACCACCGGAAGGGTCCCGGGGGTCCACCGGGTGGGGCCACCTATCCCGGAGGGTCCCATGGGCTGAAGTAAGAAGGGATGCAGCCCAAAGTGGGCTGGGGCGCCACTTCCCCTAGGGCCCATGCGCCTAGGGTGAAGGGGAAACCCTAAAGGAAGAGTCCCATCAGGGGAAGGCACCTCCTAGGTGCCTTGGGGGGGGAGGACTCCTCCCCTGGCCGCCGCCCCCTTGGAGATTGGATCTCCTAGGGGCTGGCGCACCCCCCCTTGGGATCCCTATATATAGTGGGGTAGGAGGGCCTCTCAAACATACCTTTTGCCTTTGGTGCAGCCCCTCCCTCTCTCCCAAGTTCTTCTCCTCTTCTGCGGTGCTTGGCGAAGCCCTGCAGGATTGCCACGCTCCTCCATCACCACCACGCCGTTGTGCTGCTGCTGGATGGAGTCTTCCTCAACCTCTCCCTCTCTCCTTGCTGGATCAAGGCATGGGAGACGTCACCGGGTTGTACGTGTGTTGAACGCGGAGGTGCCGTGCGTTCGGCACTTGGTCATCGGTGATTTGAATCACGACGAGTACGACTCCATCAACCCCGTTCACTTGAACGCTTCCGCTTAGCGATCTACAAGGGTATGTAGATGCACTCTCCTTCCCCTCGTTGCTGGTCTCTCCATAGATAGATCTTGGTGACACGTAGGAAAATTTTTGAATTTCTGCTACGTTCCCCAACAGCGGCATCATGAGCTAGGTCTATGCGTAGATTCTATGCACGAGTAGAACACAAAGTAGTTGTGGGCGTTGATTTTGTTCAATATGCTTGCCGTTACTAGTCTTATCTTGATTCGGCGGCATCGTGGGATGAAGCAGCCCGGACCGACCTTACACGTACTCTTACGTGAGACAGGTTCCACCGACTGACATGCACTAGTTGCATAAGGTGGCTAGCGGGTGTCTGTCTCTCCTACTTTAGTCGGATCGGATTCGATGAACAGGGTCCTTATGAAGGGTAAATAGCAATTGGCATATCACGTTGTGGTTTTGCGTAGGTAAGAAACGTTCTTGCTAGAAACCCATAGCAGCCACATAAAACATGCAAACAACAATTAGAGGACGTCTAACTTGTTTTTGCAGGGTATGCTATGTGATGTGATATGGCCAAAAGGATGTGATGAATGATATATGTGATGTATGAGATTGATCATGTTCTTGTAATAGGAATCTCGACTTGCATGTCGATGAGTATGACAACCGGCAAGAGCCATAGGAGTTGTCTTTATTTATTTATGACCTGCGTGTCAACTTAAACGTCATGTAATTACTTTACTTTATTGCTAACCGTTAGCCATAGTAGTAGAAGTAATAGTTGGCGAGGCAACTTCATGAAGACACGATGATGGAGATCATGATGATGGAGATCATGGTGTCATGCCGGTGA
The DNA here is from genome assembly GCF_056163025.1 of Triticum urartu. Taxonomy (NCBI): domain Eukaryota; kingdom Viridiplantae; phylum Streptophyta; class Magnoliopsida; order Poales; family Poaceae; genus Triticum; species Triticum urartu. The sequence goes on along the minus strand of NC_141874.1, from coordinate 59,947,323 downwards.
CGATGATGATCATGGAGCCCCGAAGATGGAGATCAAAAGGAGCAAAGTGATGATGGCCATATCATGTCACTATTTGATTGCATGTGATGTTTATCATGTTTATACATCTTATTTGCTTAGAACGACGGTAGTAAATAAGATGATCCCTCATTAAAATTTCAAGAAGTGTTCTCCCCTAACTGTGCACCGTTGCTACAGTTCGTCGTTTCTAAGCACGCCGTGATGATCGGGTGTGATGGATCCTTACGTTCACATACAACGGGTGTTGACGAGCCTAGCATGTACAGACATGGCCTCGGAACACATGCAAAACACTTAGGGTTAACTTGACGAGCCTAGCATGTACAGACATGGCCTCGGAACACAGAAGACCGAAAGGTCGAGCATGAGTCGTATAGAAGATACGATCAACATGAAGATGTTCACCGACGTTGACTAGTTCGTCTCACGTGATGATCGGACACGGCCTAGTTGACTCGGATCATGTAATCGCTTAGATGACTAGAGGGATGTCTATCTGAGTGGGAGTTCATAAGATGAACTTAATTATCCTGAACATAGTCAAAAGATTTTGCAAATTATGTCATAGCTCGCGCTCTAGTTCTACTGTTTAGGTATGTTCCTAAAGAAAAATTAGTTGAAAGTTGATAGTAGCAATTATGCGGACTAGGTCCGTAAACTGAGGATTGTCCTCATTGCTTCTTAGAAGGCTTACGTCCTTAATGCACCGCTCAGTGTGCTGAACCTCGAACGTTGTCTGTGGATGTTGTGAACATCTGACATACACATTTTGATAACTGCGTGATAGTTCAGTTAAACGGTTTAGAATTAAGGCACCGAAAACGTTTTTGAAACGTTGCGAAACATATAAGATGTTTTGAGGGCTGAAATTGGAATTTCAGGCTCGTGCCCACGTCAAGAGGTATAAGACCTCCGACGATTTTCTTAGCCTGCAAACTAAGGGAGAAAAGCTCAATTGTTGAACTTGTGCTCAGATTGTCTGAGTACAACAATCGCTTGAATCAAGTGGGAGTTGATCTTCCAGATAAGATAGTGATGTTTCTCCAAAGTCATTACCACCAAGCTACTAGAGCTTCGTGATGAACTATAATATATCGAGGACATATATGATGATCCTTGAGATATTCGCGATGTTTGACACCGCAAAAGTAGAAATCAAGAAGGAGCATCAATTGTTGATGGTTGGTGAAACCACTAGTTTCAAGAAGGGCAAGGGCAAGAAGGGATACTTCATGAAACGGCAAATCAGCTGCTACTCTAGTGAAGAAACCCAAGGTTGAACCCAAACCCGAGACTAAGTGCTTCTGTAATAAGGGGAACAGCCACTGGAGCAGAATTACCCTAGATACTTGGTAGATTAGAAGGCTGGCAAGGTCGATAGAAGTATATTGGATATACATTGTGTTGATGTGTACTTTACTAGTACTCCTAGTAGCACCAGGGTATTAGATACCGGTTCGGTTGCTAAGTGTTAGTAACTCGAAATAAAAGCTACGGAATAAACGGAGACTAGCTAAAGGTGAGCTGACAATATGTGTTGGAAGTGTTTCCAATGTTGATATGATCAAAGCATCGCAAGCTCCCTCTACCATCGAGATTGGTGTTTTGCGTTGAGCATAGACATGATTGGATTATGTCTATCGCAATACGGTTATTCATTTAAGGAGAATAATCGTTACTCTGTTTATTTGAATAATACCTTCAAATGGTCTTACACCTAAAATGAATGGTTTATTGAATCTCGATCGTAGTGATACACATGTTCATGCCAAAAGATAGTAATGATAGTACCACCTACTTGTGGCACTGCCACTTAAGTCATATCGGTATAAAACGCATGAAGAAGCTCCATGTTGATGGATCTTTGGGCTCACTCATTTTTGAAAGGTTTGAGACATGCGAACCATGTCTATTGGTGTATATGCATGAAGAAACTCCATGCAAATGGACCGTTTGGACTCACTTGATTTTGAATCACTTGAGACATGCAAATCATACCACATGGGCAAGATGACTGAAAGCCTCGTTTTCAGTAAAATGGAACTAGAAAGCAACTTGTTGGAAGTAATACATTTTGATGTGTGCAGTCCAATGAGTGCTGAGGCATGTAGTGAATATCGTTATGTTCTTACTTCACAGATGATTTGAGTAGATGTTGAGTATATTTACTTGATGAATCACAAGTCTGAATTATTGAAAGGTTCAAGTAATTTCAGGGTGAAGTTGAAAGATCGTCGTGACAAGAGGATAAAAGATCTATGATATGATCATAGAGATGAATATCTGAATTACGAGTTTGGCACAAAATTAAGACATTGTGGAAATTGTTTCACAACTGATACAGCCTGGAACACCATAGTGTGATGGTGTGTCCGAACATCATAACTGCACCCTATTGGATATGATGCATACCATGATGTCTCTTATCGAATTACCACAATAGTTTATGGGTTAGGCATTAGAGACAACCACATTCACTTTAAATAGGGCACCACGTAATTCCGATGATATGACACCGTATGAACTATGGTTTAGAGAAACCTAAGATGCCATTTCTTAAAAGTTTGGGGCTGCGACGCTTATGTGAAAAAGTTTCAGGCTGATAAGCTCGAACCCAAAGCGGATAAATGCATCTTCATAGGACACCCAAAACAGTTGGGTATACCTCCTGTCTCAGATCCAAAAGCAATAAGGGATTGTTTCTAGAATCGGGTCCTTTCCCGAGGAAAAGTTTCTCTCGAAAGAATTGAGTGGGAGGATGGTGGAGACTTGATGAGGTTATTGAACCGTCTCTTCAACTAGTGTGTGACAGGGCACAGGGAGTTGTTCCTGTGGCACCTACACCAATTGAAGTGGAAGCTTATGATAGTGATCATGAAACTTCAGATCAAGTCACTACCAAACCTCGTGGGATGACAAGGATGCGTACTACTTCAGAGTGGTACGTAATCCTGTCTTGGAAGTCATGTTGATAGACAACAATGAACCTACGAGCTATGGAGAAGCGATGGTGGGCCCGGATTCTGATAAATGGCTCAAGGCCATAAAATCCGAGAGAGGATCCATGTATGAAAACAAAGTGTAGACTTTGGAAAAACTACTTGATGGTCGTAAGGCTGTTAGGTACATTTGGATTTTAAAAGGAAGACGGACAATGATGGTAAGTATCACCATTAAGAAGGCTCGACTTGTCGTTAAGATGTTTTCCGACAAGTTCAAGGAGTTGACTACGGTGAGATTTTCTCACTCGTAGCGATGCTAGGAGTCTGTTGGAATTATATTAGCGATTACTGCATTATTTATGAAATCTTGCAGATAGGATGTCAAAACATTGTTTCCTCGACGATTTTCTTGAGGAAAGGTTGTATGTGATACAACCGAAAGGTTTTGTCAATCCTGAAAAGATGCTAATAAGGATGCAAAGCTCCAAAATCCTTCTGAGGACTGGAGTGAGCATCTCGGAGTTGGAATGTACACTTTGATGAGATGATCAAAGATTTTGGGTTTATACAAAGTTTATGAGAAACTTGTACTTCCAAAAGAAGTGAGTGGGAGCACTATAGAATTTCTGATAAATATATGTTGACATATTGTTGATCAGAAATGACGTAGAATTTCTGGAAAGCATATAGGGTTATTTGGAAAGTGTTTCAATGGAAAACCTGGATTAAGCTACTTGAGCATTGAGCATCAAGATCTATAAGGATAGATCAAAACGCTTAATGGTACTTTCAAATGAGCACATACCTTGACATGATCTTGAAGGTGTTCAAGATGGACCAGTCAAAGAAGGAGTTCTTGCCTGAGTTGTAAGGTATGAAGTTAAGAGTTAAAGCTCGACCACGGCAGAATAGAGAGAAAGGACGAAGGTCGTCCCCTATACTTAAGACATAGGCTCTCTACAGTATGCTATGCTGTGTACCGCACCTGAAGTGTGCCTTGCCATGAGTCAGTCAAGGGGTACAAGAGTGATCCAAGAATGGATCACGGGACAGCGGTCAAAGTTATCCTTAGTAACTAGTGGACTAAGGAATTTTCTCGATTATGGAGGTGGTAAAAGAGTTCGTCGTAAAGGGTTACGCCGATGCAAACTTTGACACTAATCCAGATTATTCTGAGTAGTAAACTGGATTCGTATAGTAGAACAGTTATTTGGAATAGCTCCAAATAGAACGTGGTAGCTGCATCTAGGAGATGACATAGAGATTTGTAAAGCACACACGGATCTGAAAGGTTCAGACCCGTTGACTAAAACCTCTCTCACAAGCAACATGATCAAACCCAGAACTCTTTGGGTGTCAGTCACATGGCGAAGTGACCTGTGAGTGTTAATCACATGGCGATGTGAACTAGATTATTGACTCTAGTGCAAGTGGGAGACTGTTGGAAATATGCCCTAGAGGCAATAATAAATTGGTTATTATTATATTTCCTTGTTCATGATAATCGTTTATTATCCATGCTAGAATTGTATTGATAGGAAACTCAGATACATGTGTGGATACATAGACAACACCATGTCCCTAGTAAGCCTCTAGTTGACTAGCTCGTTGATCAATAGATGGTTATGGTTTCCTAACCATGGACATTGGATGTCGTTGATAACGGGATCACATCATTAGGAGAATGATGTGATGGACAAGACCCAATCCTAAGCCTAGCACAAGATCATGTAGTTCGTATGCTAAAGCTTTTCTAATGTCAAGTATCATTTCCTTAGACCATGAGATTGTGCAACTCCCGGATACCGTAGGAATGCTTTGGGTGTACCAAACGTCACAACGTAACTGGGTGGCTATAAAGGTACACTACGGGTATCTCCGAAAGTGTCTGTTGGGTTGGCACGAATCGAGACTGGGATTTGTCACTCCGTGTAAACGGAGAGGTATCTCTGGGCCCACTCGGTAGGACATCATCATAATGTGCACAATGTGATCAAGGAGTTGATCACGGGATGATGTGTTACGGAACGAGTAAAGAGACTTGCCGGTAACGAGATTGAACAAGGTATCGGGATACCGACGATCGAATCTCGGGCAAGTATCGTACCGATAGACAAAGGGAATTGTATACGGGATTGATTAAGTCCTTGACATCGTGGTTCATCCGATGAGATCATCGTGGAACATGTGGGAGCCAACATGGGTATCCAGATCCCGCTGTTGGTTATTGACCGGAGAACGTCTCGGTCATGTCTGCATGTCTCCCGAACCCGTAGGGTCTACACACTTAAGGTTCAATGACGCTAGGGTTGTAAAGGAAGCTTGTATGTGGTTACCGAATGTTGTTCGGAGTCCCGGATGAGATCCCGGACATCACGAGGAGTTCCGGAATGGTCCGGAGGTAAATATTTATATATAGGAAGTCCTGTTTCGGCCATCGGGACAAGTTTCGGGGTCATCGGTATTGTACCGGGACCACCGGAAGGGTCCCGGGGGTCCACCGGGTGGGGCCACCTATCCGGGAGGGTCCCATGGGCTGAAGTAAGAAGGGATGCAGCCCAAAGTGGGCTGGGGCGCCACTTCCCCTAGGGCCCATGCGCCTAGGGTGAAGGGGAAACCCTAAAGGAAGAGTCCCATCAGGGGAAGGCACCTCCTAGGTGCCTTGGGGGGGGGGGAGGACTCCTCCCCTGGCCGCCGCCCCCTTGGAGATTGGATCTCCTAGGGGCTGGCGCACCCCCCCTTGGGATCCCTATATATAGTGGGGTAGGAGGGCCTCTCAAACATACCTTTTGCCTTTGGTGCAGCCCCTCCCTCTCTCCCAAGTTCTTCTCCTCTTCTGCGGTGCTTGGCGAAGCCCTGCAGGATTGCCACGCTCCTCCATCACCACCACGCCGTTGTGCTGCTGCTGGATGGAGTCTTCCTCAACCTCTCCCTCTCTCCTTGCTGGATCAAGGCATGGGAGACGTCACCGGGCTGTACGTGTGTTGAACGTGGAGGTGCCGTGCGTTCGGCACTTGGTCATCGGTGATTTGAATCACGACGAGTACGACTCCATCAACCCCGTTCACTTGAACGCATCCGCTTAGCGATCTACAAGGGTATGTAGATGCACTCTCCTTCCCCTCGTTGCTGGTCTCTCCATAGATAGATCTTGGTGAAACGTAGGAAAATTTTGAATTTCTGCTACGTTCCCCAACACACACATATATTCATGAAAACATAATAGGTTCAGATCTGAAATCATGGCACTCGGGCCCTAGTGACAAGCATTAAGCATAGCAAAGTCATATCAACATCAATCTCAGAACATAGTGGATACTAGGGATCAAACCCTAACAAAACTAACTCGATTACATGATAGATCTCATCCAACCCATCACCGTCCAACAAGCCTATGATGGAATTACTCACGCACGGCGGTGAGCATCATGAAATTGGTGATGGAGGATGGTTGATGATGACGACGGCGACGAATCCCCCTCTCCGGATCCCCGAACGGACTCCAGATCAGCCCTCCCGAGAGGTTTTAGGGCTTGGTGACGGCTCCATATCGTAAAACACGATGATTTCTTCTCCTTGATTTTTTCTCCCCCAAAGCAAATATATAGAGTTGGAGTTGGCATCGGAGGAGCTCCAGGGGGCCCACGAGGTAGGGGGGCACGCCCTGGGGGGGGGGGCACACCCCCCACCCTCGTGGACAGGTGGTGGCCCCCCTGGCCTTCATCTTTTGCAATGATTTTTTATTATTTCCGAAAAGATGTTCCGTGAAGTTTCAGGTCATTCCGAGAAGTTTTGTTTCTGCACATAAATAACACTATGGCAATTCTGCTGAAAACAGCGTCAGTCCGGGGTTAGTTCCATTCAAATCATGCAAGTTAGAGTCCAAAACAAGGGCAAAAGTGTTTGGAAAAGTAGATACGACGGAGACGTATCAAAGCGCTCAAACCAGGCGTGAGGGGCCTGTTTAAGACCATAGAGGGAGCGGCGAAGTCGACAGACCATACTGTCAGGAGCATAGTACCCCGGTGGTGGCTGCATGTAAACCTCCTCACCCAACTCGCCATTGAGAAAGGCATTCTGGACATCAAGTTGGGAGATAGACCACTGACGAACAGAAGCCACAACAAGGAGAGTGCGGACAGTGGTCATGTGAGCCACAGGAGCGAATGTCTCATCATAATCGCGTCCCTGCTCCTGCTGAAAACCACGGGCCACAAGACAAGCTTTATATCGCTAAAGAGAACCATCGGAGCGAGTCTTAATCTTGTAGACCCACTTGCAGGTGATGGGACGAACACCGGAAGGGAGGGAAACCAGCTCCCATGTGCCAGAGTGCTCAAGGCAGCAAGCTCTTCGGCCATCGCAAGCTGCCATTCAGGTTGAGTCATGGCAGTCCGATAGGAAGTGGGCTCAGCAATAACAGAGAGACCATACCGATCAGGAGAGTAGCGATCAGGCGGGGGGCGAGGCCGAGCCCGGAGGTTGTGAACCGGGGGAGGCGTGAGGAGAGGTGCACCAGAGGTGGAAGGCGCATCAGGGGAGACATCCTCAAGACGAGGGCGACGAGTATAGTGGAGTGGGAACGGTGAGAGAGGGCGACGGACTGGAGATGATGGTGGAGAGGTGGAGGAGGAGGATGGAGAAGATGGGGTAGGTGGTGAAGGAGAAGGAATGAGAGGTGCCGGAGGAAGAGATGACACAGGAGGTACATAGTAGGGTGTATCGGGAAGGAGAAGGAAAGAGAGATCGTCCACAGAGAAACTCGAGGAAGAAGGACATGGGTAGTAGGAATGAGACTCGTCAAAAGTCACATCACGCGAGATGCGCAAGCGACGACCCATAGGATCCCAACATCGATAGCCCTTGTGCTCATCACTGTAACCAAGGAAAACACACTCAACCGACTGAGCAGTCAGTTTGGTGCGTTCTTGGGGGGCAAGAAGAACATAGCACACGCATCCAAACATACGAAGAGCGGAGTAGTCAGGAGAGCGACCAGTGAGACACTCCAGAGGAATACCTGTTGGAAATATGCCCTAGAGGCAATAATAAAAGCATTATATTATATTTCCTTGTTCATGATAATTGTCTTTATTCATGCTTTAATTGTGTTATCCGGAAATCGTAATACATGTGTGAATAACAGACACCAACATGTCCCTAGTAAGCTGTTGGGGAACGTAGTAATTTCAAAAAATTTCCTACGCACACGCAAGATCATGGTGATGCATAGCAACGAGAGGGGAGAGTGTTGTCTACGTACCAACGCAGACCGACTGCGGAAGCGATCACACAACGTAGAGGAAGTAGTCGTACGTCTTCTTCCCGATCCGACCGATCCAAGCACCGTTACTCCGGCACCTCCGAGTTCTTAGCACACGTTCAGCTCGATGACGATCCTCGGGCTCCGATCCAGCAAAGCGTCGAGGAAGAGTTCCGTCAGCACGACGGCGTGGTGACGATCTTGATGTTTCACCGACGCAGGGCTTCGCCTAAGCTCTACAACGATATGGCCGAGGTGAAATTTGGTGGCAGGGGGCACCTCACACGGCTAAGGAACGATCAACAATGATCAACTTGTGTGTCTAGAGGTGCCCCCTGTCCCCGTATATAAAGGGGCCAAGGGGGAGAGGTGCGCCGGCCAGGGAGAGGGCGCAGGAGGAGTCCTACTCCTACCGGGAGTAGGACTCCCCCCTCCAATCCTATTCCAACTAGGATTCCTCGTGTGAGAGAGAGAGAGAAGGGGGCCGGCCCCTCTCCTAGTCCTAACAGGACTAGGGAGAGGGGGGAGGCGTGCAGCCCTATGTGGGCAGCCCTTTCACCTTTCCACTAAGGCCCATGTTGACCCATTTGGCTCCCGGGGGGTTCCGGTAACCTCCCGGTAATCCGGTAAAATTCCCGATTTCACCCGGAACACTTCCGATGTCCAAATATAGGCTTCCAATATATCAATCTTTATGTCTCGACCATTTCGAGACTCCTCGTCATGTCCGTGATCACATCCGGGACTCCGAACAACATTTGGTACATCAAAATGCATAAACTCATAATAACTGTCATCGTAACGTTAAGCGTGCGGACCCTACGGTTCGAGAACAATGTAGACATGACCGAGACACGTCTCCGGTCAATAACCAATAGCGGGACCTGGATGCCCATATTGGCTCCTACATATTCTACGAAGATCTTTATCGGTCAGACCACATAACAACATACGTTGTTCCCTTTGTCATCGGTATGTTACTTGCCCGAGATTCGATCGTCGGTATCCAATACCTAGTTCAATCTCGTTACTGGCAAGTCTCTTTACTCGTTCCGTAATACATCATCTAACAACCAACATATTAGTTGCAGTGCTTGCAAGGCTTATGTGATGTGCATTACCGAGAGGGCCCAGAGATACCTCTCCGACAATCGGAGTGACAAATCCTAATCTCGAAATACGCCAACCCAACATCTACCTTTGGAGCCACCTGTAGTACTCCTTTATAATCACCCAGTTACGTTGTGACGTTTGGTAGTACCCAAAGTGTTCCTCCGGTAAACGGGAGTTGCATAATCTCATAGTCATAGGAACATGTATAAGTCATGAAGAAAGCAATAGCAACATACTAAACGATCGGGTGCTAAGCTAATGGAATGGGTCATGTCAATCAGATCATTCAACTAATGATGTGACCTCGTTAATCAAATAACAACTCTTTGTTTATGGTTAGGAAACATAACCATCTTTGATTAACGAGCTAGTCTAGTAGAGGCATACTAGTGACACTCTGTTTGTCTATGTATTCACACATGTATTATGTTTCCGGTTAATACAATTCTAGCATGAATAATAAACACTTATCATGATTTAAGGAAATAAATAATAACTTTATTATTGCCTCTAGGGCATATTTCCTTCAGTCTCCCACTTGCACTAGAGTCAATAATCTAGATTACACAGTAATGATTCTAACACCCATGGAGCCTTGGTGCTGATCATGTTTTGCTCGTGGAAGAGGCTTAGTCAACGGGTCTGCAACATTCAGATCCGTATGTATCTTGCAAATCTCTATGTCTCCCACCTGGACTAGATCCCGGATGGAGTTGAAGCATCTCTTGATGTGTTTGGTCCTTTTGTGAAATCTGGATTCCTTTGCCAAGGCAATTGCACCAGTATTGTCACAAAAGATTTTCATTGGACCCGATGCACTAGGTATGACACCTAGATCGGATATGAACTCCTTCATCCAGACTCCTTCGTTCGCTGCTTCCGAAGCAGCCATGTACTCCGCTTCACATGTAGATCCCGCTACGACGCTTTGTTTAGAACTGCACCAACTGACAGCTCCACCGTTTAATGTAAACACGTATCCGGTTTGCGATTTAGAATCGTCCGGATCAGTGTCAAAGCTTGCATCAACGTAACCTCTTACGGTGAGCTCTTTGTCACCTCCATATACGAGAAACATATCCTTAGTCCTTTTCAGGTATTTCAGGATGTTCTTGACCGCTGTCCAGTGATCCACTCCTGGATTACTTTGGTACCTCCCTGCTAAACTTATAGCAAGGCACACATCAGGTCTGGTACACAGCATTGCATACATGATAGAGCCTATGGCTGAAGCATAGGGAACATCTTTCATTTTCTCTCTATCTTCTGTAGTGGTCGGGTTTTGAGTCTTACTCAATCTCACACCTTGTAACACAGGAAAGAACCCTTTCTTTGCTTGATCCATTTTGAACTTTTTCAAAATTTTGTCAAGGTATGTGCTTTGTGAAAGTCCAATTAAGCGTCTTGATCTATCTCTATAGATCTTTATGCCTAATATGTAAGCAGCTTCACCGAGGTCTTTCATTGAAAAACTTTTATTCAAGTATCCCTTTATGCTATCCAGAAATTCTATATCATTTCCAATCAGTAATATGTCATCCACATATAATATCAGAAATGCTACAGAGCTCCCACTCACTTTCTTGTAAATACAGGCTTCTCCGAAAGTCTGTATAAAACCAAATGCTTTGATCACACTATCAAAGCATTTATTCCAACTCCGAGAGGCTTGCACCAGTCCATAAATGGATCGCTGGAGCTTGCACACTTTGTTAGCTCCCTTTGGATCGACAAAACCTTCCGGTTGCATCATATACAACTCTTCTTCCAGAAATCCATTCAGGAATGCAGTTTTGACATCCATCTGCCAAATTTCATAATCATAAAATGCGGCAATTGCTAACATGATTCGGACAGACTTAAGCATCGCTACGGGTGAGAAAGTCTCATCGTAGTCAATCCCTTGAACTTGTCGAAAACCTTTCGCGACAAGTCGAGCTTTGTAGACAGTAACATTACCATCAGCGTCAGTCTTCTTCTTAAAGATCCATTTATTCTCAATTGCTTGCCGATCATCGGGCAAGTCAACCAAAGTCCATACTTTGTTCTCATACATGGATCCCATCTCAGATTTCATGGCTTCAAGCCACTTTGCGGAATCTGGGCTCACCATCGCTTCTTCATAGTTCGTAGGTTCATCATGATCTAGTACCATGACCTCCAGAACAGGATTACCGTACCACTCTGGTGCGGATCTTACTCTGGTTGATCTACGAGGTTCAGTAGTATCTTGATCTAAAGTTTCATGATCATCATCATTAGCTTCCTCACTTATTGGTGTAGGTGTCTCAGAAACAGTTTTCTGTGATGTACTACTTTCCAATAAGGGAGTAGGTACAGTTACCTCGTCAAGTTCTACTTTCCTCCCACTCACTTCTTTCGAGAGAAACTCCTTCTCTAGAAAGTTTCCGAACTTAGCAACAAAAGTCTTGCCTTCGGATCTGTGATAGAAGGTGTATCCAATAGTTTCCTTTGGATATCCTATGAAGACACATTTCTCCGATTTGGGTTCGAGCTTATCAGGTTGAAGCTTTTTCACATAAGCATCGCAGCCCCAAACTTTAAGAAACGACAACTTTGGTTTCTTGCCAAACCATAGTTCATAAGGCGTCGTCTCAACGGATTTTGATGGTGCCCTATTTAACGTGAATGCGGCCGTCTCTAGAGCGTATCCCCAAAACGCTAGCGGTAAATCAGTAAGAGACATCATAGATCGCACCATATCTAGTAAAGTACGATTACGACGTTCGGACACACCATTACGTTGTGGTGTTCCGGGTGGCATGAGTTGCGAAACTATTCCACAATTTTTCAAATGTACACCAAACTCGTAACTCAAATATTCTCCTCCACGATCAGATCGTAGAAACTTTATTTTCTTGTTACGATGATTTTCAACTTCGCTCTGAAATTCTTTGAACTTTTCAAATGTTTCAGACTTGTGTTTCATTAAGTAGATATACCCATATCTGCTTAAGTCATCTGTGAAGGTGAGAAAATAACGATATCCGCCGCGAGCCTCAATATTCATCGGACCACATACATCGGTGTGTATGATTTCCAATAAATCTGTTGCTCTCTCCATAGTACCAGAGAATGGTGTTTTAGTCATCTTGCCCATGAGGCACGGTTCGCAAGTACCAAGTGATTAATAATCAAGTGGTTCCAAAAGTCCATCAGTATGGAGTTTCTTCATGCGCTTTACACCGATATGACCTAAACGACAGTGCCACAAATAAGTTGCACTTTCATTATCAACTCTGCATCTTTTGGCTTCAACATTATGAATATGTGTGTCACTACTATCGAGATTCATCAAAAATAGACCACTCTTCAAAGGTGCATGACCATAAAAGATATTACTCATATAAATAGAACAACCATTATTCTCTGATTTAAATGAATAACCGTCTCGCATTAAACAAGATCCAGATATAATGTTCATGCTCAACGCTGGCACCAAATAACAATTATTTAGGTCTAATATTAATCCCGAAGGTAGATGTAGAGGTAGCGTGCCGACCGCGATCACATCGACTTTGGAACCGTTTCCCACGCGCATCGTCACCTCGTCCTTTGCTAGTGTCCGCTTATTCTGTAGTCCCTGTTTCGAGTTGCAAATATTAGCAACAGAATCAGTATCAAATACCCAGGTGCTACTGCGAGCATTAGTAAGGTACACATCAATAACATGTATATCACATATACCTTTGTTCACCTTGCCATCCTTCTTATCCGCCAAATACTTGAGGCAGTTCCGCTTCCAGTGACCAGTCTGCTTGCAATAGAAGCACTCACTTTCAGGCTTAGGTCCAGACTTGGGTTTCTTCTCTTGAGCAGCAACTTGCTTGCCGTTCTTCTTGAAGTTCCCCTTCTTCTTCCCTTTGCCCTTTTTCTTGAAACTAGTGGTTTTGTTAACCATCAACACTTGATGCTCCTTCTTGATTTCTACCTCCGCAGCTTTTAGCATTGCGAAGAGCTCGGGAATAGTCTTGTTCATCCCTTGCATATTATAGTTCATCACGAAGCTCTTGTAGCTTGGTGGCAGTGATTGGAGAATTCTGTCAATGACGCAATCATCCGGAAGATTAACTCCCAATTGAATCAAGTGATTATTATACCCAGACATTTTGAGTATATGCTCACTGACAGAACTGTTCTCCTCCATCTTGCAGCTATAGAATTTATTGGAGACTTCATATCTCTCAATCCGGGCATTTGATTGAAATATCAACTTCAACTCCTGGAACATCTCATATGCTCCATGACGTTCAAAACGTCGTTGAAGTCCTGATTCTAAGCCGTAAAGCATGGCACACTGAACTATCGAGTAGTCATCAGCTTTGCTCTGCCAGACGTTCATAACATCTGGTGTTGCTCCAGCAGCAGGCCTGGCACCCAGCGGTGCTTCCAGAACGTAATTCTTCTGTGCAGCAATGAGGATAATCCTCAAGTTACGGACCCAGTCCGTGTAATTGCTACCATCATCTTTCAACTTTGCTTTCTCAAGGAACGCATTAAAATTCAACGGAACAACAGCACGAGCCATCTATCTACAATCAACATAAACAAGCAAGATACTATCATGTACTAAGTTCATGATAAGTTTAAGTTCAGTTAATCAAATTTTTAGAACTCCCACTTAGATAGACATCCCTCTAATCCTCTAAGTGATCACGTGATCCAAATCAACTAAACCATAACCGATCATCACGTGAGATGGAGTAGTTTTCAATGGTGAACATCGTTATGTTGATCATATCTACTATATGATTCACGCTCGACCTTTCGGTCTCTGTGTTCCGAGGCCATATCTGTATATGCTTGGCTCGTCAAGTATAACCTGAGTATTCCGCGTGTGCAACTGTTTTGCACCCGTTGTATTTGAACGTAGAGCCTATCACACCCGATCATCACGTGGTGTCTCAGCACGAAGAACTTTTGCAACGGTGCATACTCAGGGAGAACACTACTTGATAATTTAGTGAGAGATCATCTTATAATGCTACCATCAATCAAAGCAAGATAAGATGCATAAAAGGATAAACATCACATGCAATCAATATAAGTGATATGATATGGCCATCATCATCTTGTGCTTGTGATCTCCATCTCCGAAGCACCGTCATGATCACCATCGTCACCGGCGTGACACCTTGATCTCCATCGTAGAATCGTTGTCGTCTCGCCAATCTTATGCTTCCACGACTATCACTACCGCTTAGTAATAAAGTAAAGCATTACATCGCGATTGCATTGCATACAATAAAGCGACAACCATATGGCTCCTGCCAGTTGCCGATAACTTAGTTACAAAACATGATCATCTCATACAATAAAATTTAGCATCATGCCTTGACCATATCACATCACAACATGCCCTGCAAAAACAAGTTAGACGTCCTCTACTTTGTTGTTGCAAGTTTTACGTGGCTGCTACGGGCTTAAGCAAGAACTCATCTTACCTACGCATCAAAACCACAACGATAGTTTGTCAAATAGACTCCGTTTTAACCTTCTCAAGGACCGGGCGTAGCCATACTTGGTTCAACTAAAGTTGGTGAGACAGTCTCCCGCAAGCCATCTATGTGCAAAGCACGTCGAGGGAACCGGTCTCACGTAAGCGGACGCGTAAGGTTGGTCCGGGTCGTCTCGTCCAACAATACCGCCGAACCAAAGTATGACATGCTGGTAGGCAGTATGACTTGTATCGCCCACAACTCACTTGTGTTCTACTCGTGCAAATAACATCAAACCATAAAACCTAGGCTCGGATGCCACTGTTGGGGAATGTAGTAATTTCAAAAAAATTCCTACGCACACGCAAGATCATGGTGATGCATAGCAACGAGAGGGGAGAGTGTTGTCTACGTACCAACGCAGACCGACTGCGGAAGCGATCACACAACGTAGAGGAAGTAGTCGTACGTCTTCTTCCCGATCCGACCGATCCAAGCACCGTTACTCCGGCACCTCCGAGTTCTTAGCACACGTTCAGCTCGATGACGATCCTCGGGCTCCGATCCAGCAAAGCGTCGAGGAAGAGTTCCGTCAGCACGATGGCGTGGTGACGATCTTGATGTTTCACCGATGCAGGGCTTCGCCTAAGCTCTACAACGATATGACCGAGGTGAAATTTGGTGGCAGGGGGCACCGCACACGGCTAAGGAACGATCAACAATGATCAACTTGTGTGTCTAGAGGTGCCCCCTGCCCCCGTATATAAAGGGGCCAAGGGGGAGAGGTGCGCCGGCCAGGGAGAGGGCGCAGGAGGAGTCCTACTCCTACCGGGAGTAGGACTCCCCCCTCCAATCCTATTCCAACTAGGATTCCTCGTGTGAGAGAGAGAGAGAAGGGGGCCGGCCCCTCTCCTAGTCCTAATAGAACTAGGGAGAGGGGGGAGGCGCGCAGCCCTATGTGGTCAGCCCTTTCACCTTTCCACTAAGGCCCATGTTGGCCCATTTGGCTCCCGGGGGGTTCCGGTAACCTCCCGGTAATCCGGTAAAATTCCCGATTTCACCCGGAACACTTCCGATGTCCAAATATAGGCTTCCAATATATCAATCTTTATGTCTCGACCATTTCGAGACTCCTCGTCATGTCCGTGATCACATCCGGGACTCCGAACAACATTCGGTACATCAAAATGCATAAACTCATAATAACTGTCATCGTAACGTTAAGCGTGCGGACCCTATGGTTCGAGAACAATGTAGACATGACCGAGACACGTCTCCGGTCAATAACCAATAGCGGGACCTGGATGCCCATATTGGCTCCTACATATTCTACGAAGATCTTTATCGGTCAGACCGCATAACAACATACGTTGTTCCCTTTGTCATCGGTATGTTACTTGCCCGAGATTCGATCGTCGGTATCCAATACCTAGTTCAATCTCGTTACTGGCAAGTCTCTTTACTCGTTCCGTAATACATCATCTAACAACCAACATATTAGTTGCAGTGCTTGCAAGGCTTATGTGATGTGCATTACCGAGAGGGCCCAGAGATACCTCTCCGACAATCGGAGTGACAAATCCTAATCTCGAAATACGCCAACCCAACATCTACCTTTGGAGCCACCTGTAGTACTCCTTTATAATCACCCAGTTACGTTGTGACGTTTGGTAGTACCCAAAGTGTTCCTCCGGTAAACGGGAGTTGCATAATCTCATAGTCATAGGAACATGTATAAGTCATGAAGAAAGCAATAGCAACATACTAAACGATCGGGTGCTAAGCTAATGGAATGGGTCATGTCAATCAGATCATTCAACTAATGATGTGACCTCGTTAATCAAATAACAACTCTTTGTTTATGGTTAGGAAACGTAACCATCTTTGATTAACGAGCTAGTCTAGTAGAGGCATACTAGTGACACTCTGTTTGTCTATGTATTCACACATGTATTATGTTTCCGGTTAATACAATTCTAGCATGAATAATAAACACTTATCATGATTTAAGGAAATAAATAATAACTTTATTATTGCCTCTAGGGCATATTTCCTTCATAAGCCTCTAGTTGACTAGCTCGTTGATCAACAGATAGTCATGGTTTCCTGACTATGGACATTGGATGTCATTGATAACGAGATCACATCATTAGGAGAATGATGTGATGGACAAGACCCAATCCTAAACATAGCATAAAGATCGTATAGTTCGTTTGCTAGAGTTTTTCCAATGTGAAGTATCTTTTCCTTAGACCATGAGATCGTGTAACTCCCGGATACCGTAGGAGTGCTTTGGGTGTACCAAACGTCACAACGTAACTGGGTGACTATAAAGGTATACTACGGGTATCTCCGAAATTGTCTGTTGGGTTGACACGGATCAAGACTGGGATTTGTCACTCCGTATGACGGAGAGGTATCACTGGGCCCACTCGGTAATGCATCATCATAATGAGCTCAAGGTGACCAAGTGTCTGGTCACGGGATCATGCATTGCGGTACGAGTAAAGTGACTTGCCGGTAACGAGATTGAACGAGGTATTGGGATACCGACGATTGAATCTCGGGCAAGTAACATATCGATTGACAAAGGGAATTGCATACGGGGTTGATTGAATCCTCGACATCGTGGTTCATCCGATGAGATCATCGTGGAGCATGTGGGAGCCAACATGGGTATCCAGATCCCGCTGTTGGTTATTGACCGGAGAGTCGTCTCGGTCATGTCTGCCTGTCTCCCGAACCCGTAGGGTCTACACACTTAAGGTTCGGTGATGCTAGGGTTGTAGGGATATGTATATGCAGTAACCCGAATGTTGTTCGGAGTCCCGGATGAGATCCCGAACATCACGAGGAGTTCCGGAATGGTACGGGGGTAAAGAATTATATATAGGAAGTGCTATTTCGGCCATCGGGACAAGTTTCGGGGTTATCGGTATTGTACCGGGACCACCGGAAGGGTCCCGGGGGTCCACCGGGTGGGGCCACCTGCCCCGGGGGGGCACATGGGCTGTAGGGGGTGCGCCTTGGCCTACATGGGCCAAGGGCACCAGCCCCAAGGGGCCCATGCGCCTAGGGTTTCCAAAGGGGAGGAGTCCTACTAGTGGAAGGCACCCCCTAGGTGCCTTGGGGGGGGGGGGAGGGAAACCTCCCTTGGCCGCTGCCCCCTAGGAGATTGGATCTCCTAGGCCGGCGCCCCCCCTAGGCCCTCCTATATATAGTGGGGGAAGGAGGGCTCTTGAGACACGCTTTTGGTTGCCTCCTTCTCCCTCTCCAACACCTCCTCCTCCTCCATAGTGCTTGGCGAAGCCCTGACGGAGTACTGCAGCTCCTCCATCACCACGCCGTCGTGCTGCTGCTGGAGCCATCTTCTTCAACCTCTTCTTCCCTCTTGCTGGATCAAGAAGAAGGAGACGTTACATTGACCGTACGTGTGTTGAACGCGGAGGTGCCGTCCGTTCGGCGCTAGGATCTCCGGTGATTCGGATCACGTCGTGTACGATTACTTCATCCACGTTCTTTGAATGCTTCTGCTCGCGATCTACAAAGGTATGTAGATGCATCCGATTACTCGTTGCTAGATGAACTCATAGATGGATCTTGGTGAAGCCGTAGGAAAATTTTTGTTTTCTGCAACGTTCCCCAACAGTGGCATCATGAGCTAGGTCTATGCGTAGTTCTTCTTGCGCGAGTAGAACACAATTGGTTGTGGGCGTAGATGTTGTCAACTTTCTTTCCGCTACTAGTCTTATCTTGCTTCAACGGTATTGTGGGATGAAGCGGCCCGGACCAACCTTACACGTACGCTTACGTGAGACCGGTTCCACCGACTAACATGCACTAGTTGCATAAGGTGGCTGGCGGGTGTCTGTCTCTCCCACTTTAGTTGGAGCGGATTCGATGAAAAGGGTCCTTATGAAGGGTAAATAGAAGTTGACAAATCACGTTGTGGCTTTCACGTAGGTAAGAAAACGTTCTTGCTAGAACCCTGTTTCAGCCACGTAAAACTTGCAACAACAATTAGAGGACGTTTAACTTGTTTTTGCAGCAAGTGCTTTGTGATATGATATGGCCAAAGTTGTGATGAATGATGAATGATCTATATGTGATGTATGAGATGTTCATGCTATTGTAATAGGAATCACGACTTGCATGTCGATGAGTATGACAACCGGCAGGAGCCATAGGAGTTGTCTTTATTTTTTATATGACCTGCGTGTCATTGAGAAACGCCATGTAAATTACTTTACTTTATTGCTAAACGCGTTAGCCATAGTAGTAGAAGTAATAGTTGGCGAGAAACTTCATGGAGACACGATGATGGAGATCATGGTGTCATGCCGGTGACAAGGTGATCATGGAGCCCCAAGATGGAGATCAAAGGAGCTATGTGATATTGGCCATATCATGTCACTATTATTATTTGATTGCATGTGATGTTTATCATGTTTTGCATCTTGTTTACTTAGAACGATGGTAGTAAATAAGATGATCCCTCATAATAATTTCAAGAAAGTGTTCCCCCTAACTGTGCACCGTTGCGACAGTTTGTTGTTTCAATGCACCACGTGATGATCGGGTGTTTGATCCAAACGTTCACATACAACGGGTGTAAGACAGATTTACACATGCAAACACTTAGGTTGACTTGACGAGCCTAGCATGTGTATAGACATGGCCTCGGAACACAGAAGACTGAAAGGTCGAGCATGAGTCGTATAGAAGATACGATCAACATGAAGATGTTCACAGACGTTGACTAGTCCGTCTCACGTGATGATCGGACACGGCCTAGTTGACTCGGATCATGTTATACTTAGATGACTAGCAGAGGGATGTCTATCTAAGTGGGAGTTCATTGAATAATTTGATTAGATGAACTTAATTATCATGAACTTAGTCTAAAATCTTTACAATATGTCTTGTAGATCAAATGGCCAATGCAGTCCTCAACTTCAACGCGTTCCTAGAGAAAACCAAGCTGAAAGATGATGGCAGCAACTATACGAACTGGGTCCAGAACCTGAGGATCATCCTCATAGCTGCCAAGAAAGATTATGTCCTACAAGCACCGCTAGGTGAAGCTCCCGTCCCACAGAACCAAGACGTTATGAACGCTTGGCAGACACGTGTTGATGACTACTCCCTCGTTCAGTGCGGCATGCTTTACATCTTAGAGCCGGGGCTCCAAAAGCGTTTTGAGAGACATGGAGCATATGAGATGTTCGAAGAGCTGAAAATGGTTTTCCAAGCTCATGCCCGGATCGAGAGATATGAAGTCTCCGATAAGTTCTTCAGCTGTAAGATGGAGGAAAATAGTTCTGTCAGTGAGCACATACTCACTATGTCTGGGTTACATAACCGCTTGACTCAGCTGGGAGTTAATCTCCCGGATGATGCGGTCATTGACAGAATCCTCCAGTCGCTTCCACCAAGCTACAAGAGCTTTGTGATGAACTTCAATATGCAGGGGATGCAAAAGACCATTCCTGAGGAATTTGCAATGCTGGAATCAGCAGAGGTAGAAGTCAAGAAGGAACATCAAGTGTTGATGGTAAATAAAACCACTAAGTTCAAGAAGGGCAAGGGTAAAAAGAACTTCAAGAAGGACGGCAAGGGAGTTGCCGCGCCTGGCAAGCAAGCTGCCGGGAAGAAGCCAAAGAATGGACCCAAGCCCGAGACTGAGTCACTGGAAGCGGAACTGTCCCAAATATTTAGCGGACAAGAAGACCGGCAAAACAAAAGCAGGGGCTGCGGAATAAGCGGAGACTGGCGAAGGACGAGGTGACGATGCGCGTCGGGAATGGTTCCAAGGTCAATGTGATCGCCGTCGGCACGCTACCTCTATATTTGCCTTCGGGATTAGTTTTAAACCTTAATAATTGTTATTTAGTGCCAGCTTTGAGCATGAACATTGTATCGGGATCTCGTTTAATTCAAGATGGCTACTCATTTAAATCCGAGAATAATGGTTGTTCTATTTATATGAGAGATATGTTTTATGGTCATGCTCCTATGGTGAATGGTTTATTCTTAATGAATCTCGAGCGTAATGCTACACATATTCATAATGTGAGTACCAAAAGATCTAAAGTTGATAATGATAGTCCCACATACTTGTGGCACTGCCGCCTTGGTCACATAGGTGTCAAACGCATGAAGAAGCTCCATGCAGATGGACTTTTAGAGTCTCTTGATTACGAATCATTTGACACGTGAGAACCATGCCTCATGGGAAAAATGACCAAGACTCCGTTCTCAGGAACAATGGAGCAGGCAACCAACTTATTGGAAATCATACATACTGATGTGTGCGGTCCAATGAGTGTTGAGGCTCGCGGTGGCTATCGTTATGTTCTCACCCTCACTGATGATTTGAGTAGATATGGGTATATCTACTTAATGAAACACAAGTCTGAGACCTTTGAAAAGTTCAAGGAATTTCAGAGTGAGGTTGAGAATCAACATGACAGGAAAATCAAGTTTCTATGATCAGATCGTGGAGGAGAATACTTGAGTCACGAATTTGGCACACACTTAAGAAAATGTGGAATAGTTTCACAACTCACGCCGCCTGGAACACCTCAGCGTAATGGTGTGTCCGAACGTCGTAATCGCACTCTATTAGATATGGTACGATCTATGATGTCTCTTACCGATTTACCGCTATATTTTTGGGGCTATGCTTTAGAGACTGCCGCATTCACTTTAAATAGGGCTCCGTCGAAATCCTTGAGACGACACCGTTTGAATTATGGTTTGGGAAGAAACCTAAGCTGTCATTTCTAAAAGTTTGGGGATGCGATGCTTATGTCAAGAAACTTCAACCTGAAAAGCTCGAACCCAAGTCGGAAAAATGCGTCTTCATAGGATACCCTAAAGACACTGTTGGGTATACCTTCTACCTCAGATCCGAAGGCAAGATCTTTGTTGCCAAGAATGGATTCTTTCTAGAGAAGGAGTTTCTCTCGAAAGAAGTGAGTGGGAGGAAAGTAGAACTTGATGAAGTATTACCTCTTGAACCGGAAAATGGCGCAACTCAAGAAAATGTTCCTAAGGTGCCTGCACCGACTAGAGAGGAAGTTAATGATAATGATCAAGATACTTCTGATCAAGCTCCTACTGAAATTCGAAGGTCCACAAGGACACGTTCCGCACCAGAGTGGTACGGCAACCCTGTCTTGGAAATCATGTTGTTAGACAACGGTGAACCTTCGAACTATGAAGAAGCGATGGCGAGCACGGATTCCGACAAATGGCTGGAAGCCATGAAATCCGAGATAGGATCCATGTATGAAAACGAAGTATGGACTTTGACTGACTTGCCCGATGATCGGCGAGCCATAGAAAATAAATGGATCTTTAAGAAGAAGACAGACGCGGATGGTAATGTGACCATCTATAAAGCTCGGCTTGTCGCTAAGGGTTATCGACAAGTTCAAGGGGTTGACTACGATGAGACTTTCTCACCGGTAGCGAAGCTAAAGTCCGTCCGAATCATGTTAGCAATTGCCGCATTTTACAATTATGAGATATGGCAAATGGACGTCAAAACGGCATTCCTTAATGGTTTCCTTAAGGAAGAATTGTATATGATGCAGCCGGAAGGTTTTGTCGATCCTAAGAATGCTGACAAGGTGTGCAAGCTCCAACGCTCGATTTATGGGCTGGTGCAAGCATCTCGGAGTTGGAACATTCGCTTTGATGAGATGATCAAAGCGTTTGGGTTTACGCAGACTTATGGAGAAGCCTGCGTTTACAAGAAAGTGAGTGGGAGCTCTGTAGCATTTCTCATACTATATGTAGACGACATACTTTTGATGGGAAATGATATAGAACTCTTGGACAGCATCAAGGCCTACTTGAATAAGAGTTTTTCAATGAAGGACCTTGGAGAAGCTGCTTATATATTAGGCATCAAGATCTATAGAGATAGATCAAGACGCCTCATAGGTCTTTCACAAAGCACATACCTTGATAAGATATTGAAGAAGTTCAATATGGATCAATCTAAGAAGGGGTTCTTGCCTGTGTTACAAGGTATGAAATTGAGCTAAGCTCAATGTCCGACCACGGCAGAAGATATAGAAGAGATGAGTGTCATCCCCTATGCCTCAGCCATAGGTTCTATTATGTATGCCATGCTGTGTACCAGACCTGATGTAAACCTTGCCGTAAGTTTGGTAGGAAGGTACCAAAGTAATCCCGGCAAGGAACACTGGACAGCGGTCAAGAATATCCTGAAGTACCTGAAAAGGACTAAGGAAATGTTTCTCGTTTATGGAGGTGACGAAGAGCTCGTCATAAAGGGTTACGTCGACGCTAGCTTCGACACAGATCTGGATGACTCTAAGTCACAAACCGGATACGTGTATATTTTGAATGGTGGGGCAGTAAGCTGGTGCAGTTGCAAGCAGAGCATCGTGGCGGGATCTACATGTGAAGCGGAGTACATGGAAGCCTCGGAGGCAGCACATGAAGCAATATGGGTGAAGGAGTTCATCACCGACCTAGGAGTCATACCCAATGCGTCGGGGCCGATCAAGCTCTTCTGTGACAACACTGGAGCTATTGCACTTGCCAAGGAGCCCAGGTTTCACAAGAAGACAAGGCACATCAAGCGTCGCTTCAACTCCATTCATGAAAATGTTCAAGATGGAGACATAGATATTTGTAAAGTACATACGGACCTGAATGTAGCAGATCCGTTGACTAAACCTCTCCCTAGGGCAAAACATGATCAGCACCAGAATTCCATGGGTGTTCGATTCATCACAATGTAACTAGATTATTGACTCTAGTGCAAGTGGGAGACTGTTGGAAATATGCCCTAGAGGCAATAATAAAAGCATTATTATTATATTTCCTTGTTCATGATAATTGTCTTTATTCATGCTTTAATTGTGTTATCCGGAAATCGTAATACATGTGTGAATAACAGACACCAACATGTCCCTAGTAAGCCTCTAGTTGACTAGCTCGTTGATCAACAGATAGTCATGGTTTCCTGACTATGGACATTGGATGTCATTGATAACGAGATCACATCATTAGGAGAATGATGTGATGGACAAGACCCAATCCTAAACATAGCATAAAGATCGTATAGTTCGTTTGCTAGAGTTTTTCCAATGTCAAGTATCTTTTCCTTAGACCATGAGATCGTGTAACTCCGGATACCGTAGGAGTGCTTTGGGTGTACCAAACGTCACAACGTAACTGGGTGACTATAAAGGTATACTACGGGTATCTCCGAAAGTGTCTGTTGGGTTGACACGGATCAAGACTGGGATTTGTCACTCCGTATGACGGAGAGGTATCACTGGGCCCACTCGGTAATGCATCATCATAATGAGCTCAAGGTGACCAAGTGTCTGGTCACGGGATCATGCATTGCGGTACGAGTAAAGTGACTTGCCGGTAACGAGATTGAACGAGGTATTGGGATACCGACGATCGAATCTCGGGCAAGTAACATATCGATTGACAAAGGGAATTGCATACGGGGTTGATTGAATCCTCGACATCGTGGTTCATCCGATGAGATCATCGTGGAGCATGTGGGAGCCAACATGGGTATCCAGATCCCGCTGTTGGTTATTGACCGGAGAGTCGTCTCGGTCATGTCTGCCTGTCTCCCGAACCCGTAGGGTCTACACACTTAAGGTTCGGTGATGCTAGGGTTGTAGGGATATGTATATGCAGTAACCCGAATGTTGTTCGGAGTCCCGGATGAGATCTCATCCCGGACGTCACGAGGAGTTCCGGAATGGTCCGGGGGTAAAGAATTATATATAGGAAGTGCTATTTCAGCCATCGGGACAAGTTTCGGGGTTATCAGTATTGTACCGGGACCACCGGAAGGGTCCTGGGGGTCCACCGGGTGGGGCCACCTGCCCCGGGGGGCCACATGGTCTATAGGGGGTGCGCCTTGGCCTACATGGGCCAAGGGCACCAGCCCCAAGGGGCCCATGCGCCTAGGGTTTCCAAAGGGGAGGAGTCCTACTAGTGGAAGGCACCCCCTAGGTGCCTTGGGGGGGAGGGAAACCTCCCTTGGCCGCCGCCCCCTAGGAGATTGGATCTCCTAGGCCGGCGCCCCCCTAGGCCCTCCTATATATAGTGGGGGAAGGAGGGCTCTTGAGACATGCTTTTGGTTGCCTCCTTCTCCCTCTCCAACACCTCCTCCTCCTCCATAGTGCTTGGCGAAGCCCTGACGGAGTACTGCAGCTCCTCCATCACCACGCCGTCGTGCTGCTGCTGGAGCCATCTTCTTCAACCTCTTCTTCCCTCTTGCTGGATCAAGAAGAAGGAGACGTTACGCTAACCGTACGTGTGTTGAACGCGGAGGTGCCGTCCGTTCGGCGCTAGGATCTCCGGTGATTCGGATCACGTCGTGTACGACTACTTCATCCACGTTCTTTGAACGCTTCTGCTCGCGATCTACAAAGGTATGTAGATGCATCCGATTACTCGTTGCTAGATGAACTCATAGATGGATCTTGGTGAAGCCGTAGGAAAATTTTTGTTTTCTGCAACGTTCCCCAACAATACCACCCTGCAAAGCAGTCAATGGCTGAATGTTGATGAGATAGGTGGATGCAGAAACAGCCTCAGCCCAAAATGGGGTGGAAGGGAAGCAGCAATCATCAGCGCACGAGCCGTCTCAAGCAAATGACGATGCTTACGTTCGGCAACGCCATTCTGGGCATGAGCTCCAGGACATGAGAACTGAGCAAGAGTACCCTGTTCCGCGAGAAAACCACGCAACAGCCGAGAGATATACTCTCCAGCAGAGTCAGCACGAAAAGTACGAATGATCGTGGAAAACTGGGTACGAACCATGGTAGCAAATCGTTTGTATATAGAGAGAACCTCGCTACGAGATTTCATGAAGTAGAGCCAAGTGTAGCGAGAGAAATCATCAATAAACAAAACATAGTAGCGATGACCACCTTTCGAATCAAAGGGAGCAGGACCCCAGACATCAGAATGAACTAAGTCAAAAGGACGCTGAGATACAGACTCACTAGTAGGATAAGGTAACTGAGTCTGTTTGCCAAATCTGCAACCATTACAATGTAAGGAGACATCTCCAGATATAGACCCTGAGAGGCCCTGGCGAACTAACGAAGACAAGCGAGAGCCACAAATGTGACCAAGACGATGAGGCCACTGCTGGAATGACGCAGACGAAGAGAGCAAGAGCATGGGAGTCGGCAGAAGTGGTGGCAGCGGAAGGAACACAAAGCCAGTCAACCTCCCAAAGACCCTTTGATTCACGGCGCCGGGGGCCAGCACCAACCAAAGCCTTGGTGCGACGATCCTAAATGGAGCAAGAGTCGGTATCAAGAATGACACGACAACCAGAATCAGTGAGTTGGGCAGCAGAAAAAAGATTCATGGTAAGGCGAGGAACATGGGAAACACTAGGGACAGAAAAGGATGGAGTAGAAAGAAGACCACGACTAGCAACAGGAAGAGGTGTGCCATCAGCGGTAAGAACATTAACAGGTGAATCAAGAGGTCGGAGAGAAGACAACACAGAAGAATCAGAAGACATATGAAAGGAAGCTCCAGAATCCAGAACCCACGAGGATGTACCTGACTGTGTAGAGGCCTGTGGTGGTGTAGAAGGGGGTGCAGTCATAGCAGCAGCTGAACCAGTCGACGAGGAGCCAGAGGAGGCAAGTAGACGCTTGAGGCGTACAATGTCCTGGTCAATGAGTGACTGAGTCGAGGAAGATGCAGGAGGGCCACTAGAAGAGGAGCGTCTCTGGTCTCGCTTCTTCTGGCGACAATCAGACTCTGAGTGACCTGACCGGGAGCAGTAACCACAGAAAGTGTCACGGCGCGACGTACTCTTCTCAGCATAAAGAGGACGGCTCACCCCCTGAAGGAGTGGGCAGGAGTGGTGGAGCAGTGAGGCGAGCAGATGACACAGGAGCCCGGGTGGCCAACACTGAAGGACCCACAAGTAACCCACCAGAGCAAAGACGGGTCTCCTCAGCACGAAGCTCAGCAAGCACCTCCGAGATAGGAACACGACCACGAGCAAGCAAGTGAGCCCGGCGGGGCTCAAACTCAGAGCGGAGACGAGATAAGAACTCATGAATCCTCTGAAACTTCAAGTCAGACCGCGTAGTCTGACAGCAACGGCAAGTGCCACAAATAACAGTCCTCAGTGAGTCAAGCTGACGCCAGATGACAGAGCATTGTGAATAGAACTCATCAACAGACAAGTCACCCTGCTGAAGAGCATGCTCCTGACGCATCATAGAAAGGTATAGAGCATTGCCAGAGGGCTGATAACGCTGACAAAGATAGGACCACATCGCTGCAACAGTGTCGAGGCCCATGAACTCCGAAGCAAACTAAGGGAGGACACTCGCAGTGAGGACAGCAGCAGCTCGAGCATCATCATTGCACGACTGAGTGTAAGCAGACAAATCATCCCGGTAGGCAGAAAGAGCATCAGAATATGCGGATACCTGCTGATCATAGGCATCAACGGCAGCATCATCAAGAGCCTTGGCTGCATCCCGGTCAGCCTGAGAAGCATCAGCAGCAAGCATTGGCGGGACCAGCGGAACAGGAGCCAACGGAGCAACAGGGCAGGGCGGACAGGGTATCTTGCCAGAGAGAACGCCCCACAGAAGAAGACCGCGCATGTGGATACGCATGAACCCCACAAACTCAGCATAGTTGGTGCCATCGAAGATCACCGAGCACCGAGAAACCACAACATAGCCCGAGGAGGACATGAAGAAGCAACTATGATGTTGCTGCCCTTTTTTTTGGTCAACTGCTACTGTAGCCCGATCTGGATCGGGAACCAGCAGCGCTCGAGGAACCGGAACGGGAACCAGCTGCGCTCGAGAAAATAGATCGAGCCAGCAGCGCTCGCAGGAGCGGGAGGTAGGCAGGGGCAGCCGGGGAGGACCGAAGCAGGCGGCGGCTGCGGCCGGATGCCGGGGGCGGCCAAGCAGGCGGCGGCTGCGGCCGAACGCCGGGGGCAGCCAAGCAGGTGGCGGCTGCGGCCGGACGAAGCAGCAGGCCGCGACGGCTGAACGAAGCAGCAAGCGGCGGCGGCAGGACGAAGCAGCAGGCCACGGCGGCTGGACGAAGGAGCCAGCAGCAGCTGCAGGACGAGGCAGAGGGCGGCAGGTGCCTGACGAGGCAGCTCGCAGCAGCTGCAGGACGAGGTAGCCGACGGAAGTAGCTGGGTGACGCAGTCAACGGGAGGATCCGGGCAGAAACTGCCAGCCACGGGCGGAGAGAGCCGGCGACGAGCGGATCTGGTTACGGGCGAAGCACGCACGGAGCTGCATCGAGAGAGGCTAACCTAGCATCTGATACCATGTTGGATAATGAGCAACTGACTTTACTGAGGGCCAAAGGCCAATACATATACATGTGTGGTAAAGTGCAGGAAACCCCTTATACAATGGGGATAAATCGAAAAGAGACTATACACATCTAACAAAAATAACATACCAAATCACTGATGTTATTATCCAAATTCAGCAACATACAAGACTGAATGTTACAGTAGAGTACATATTGCAAGTTCATCCAAATCCCTCAACTTTTACATTTGATTTGACACATCTTATTGTGTGGAGAACTACATGAGAAATTATCCTCTATATTCTATACAACTCAAGAAGATCAAAGAAAAAGAAAAGATCAGTGGCACTAGTACATAATAAATATGAGAAAACACAAAATTTGTGCAAAAACATGATCCATGTACATTCTAATTAGGATAAAGAGGAAAAAAGACTGCAGTCATGTTTTGTGATATAAGTACAATCTTGTCTTTTTGTATTTTCGGACAAGTCTACTTTTTTCCTCATATTTTGCCATACGCTTACCATGGAACTTCTTAAAAACTGGTTCAAGTGTACGAGTAGAGAGTTCATCAACACAGGACCATCGCCTACCAAAGAAAATAATTAATTCCCAATAATTATAGATAAAGGGAGGGTAAACCTTTTCATTGAATGCCAAGTTCATCTTTCTAAGATTGGGCGTAATCCACACGGGAGCCGGGCAGTTGGAGCAAAGCCGGGGAGACACAAGTTCCTCCCTGCTGTTATTACCCAAGTCGAGAATTCCCATATCAAGGGGATTGTTCTTGAATCCCCTTGTCCAAAGCACACTGTCATCAGGTAAAAAATATTATAAAAATTCAGTTATGGTTAGTTATTTTAAGGTAAAAGCATCTCTAGCATATGCCCTAAACTTAATCTCTCAAAACTTCTTCCTATTTCAAAAAGTTAAAAAACTTAAGGGATTAAACTTTTCCTTGGCTAGCAGATCCCCTAGAATTTTTGGTTTGACAATTCTTCCAAACCTTTGCTCGAACAACTGAAACAAAATTAATCTATTTCAAAGCAAACATAAACAATTCAAATGCATCATATTATAATTAAACTAGAACATAATTAAGGTTCACCCAACCCATCAAACGTAACAATAGGTTGCGCCAAAAGGCACAGAATGAACAAGTAAATTGCAAAAAGCACCAACACGCGATGGACCTAAATCCAACATAGCATGAGCCTCAAGCAATTGCGTCGTCACCGTTGGCACCACCATCAACGCTGCCGCCGCACATCTTAGCCAAGATGTCCCCACGGGCGAACTCTCAATATTGTTTCATATTCTTGTCCAGGTCTAGGATTCATGAACATGATAGCATGGCCATTGACCACTCTTTTTCTTCTTTGCTCCTCGACCGCCAATGCAAGCTTTTGCTCCTCAAGCTTAATCTTTATTAGTATTATTTTGGCCTCTAATGCAAGTCTTTTCGTCTCAATTTCAAGTCTTTTTTGTTCCGCTAGCACCTTCCTCTCTTTGGCCGCCGTCTTTTCTTCCACGTCTCCTCCATCATCTTCATCTCATAGAAACAAGTCATCTTCTCCTTCCGGTCGGCCGCCAATGCCCTCTTCATCTCCACAATCGCAATCTACTCTTCTTTGTATGCTCCGACACCACCATTCTTCTTGGTATGCTTTGCAATTTTGATCCATCTGGCCGAACGAAAGGAGTGGATGGGTTCTCTACTAAGGCCTTCCACTATGTAGGCCAAAAGTGATGCCAAATTTGCTTTTTGGATATTTGGCACCGATGCCCTACATTGTCAAGCCGATGCCAAATAAAAATTCATGGGCACCGGAGCATCTACTTGCTTCGAAGCCAAATCCATCGAGCAAATAAAGTAAGCGCCTTGTACTGCAGTGAGTCAGGAAGGAGGGCAGTGAGCCAGGAAGGAGAGACGCTGGCAGTGGGGTGTCTTGGCCTGGTCTATACTATTTTATGTATGTGGGTCCAAGCTTCGATCGATGCTAACTTCTCAACATGGTGTGAGCGGTGCTAAATATTTTGTATCTGACATAGATGTGTATGTGGCAAACTTTTCAGAGTTTTGGCACCTAACACATAGTGGAAGGCCTAAGTCGGCATCATCAACAATAATGGTGTTGAGCCTTTGCCTCTTCGGTGTTGTCACATAGTTCCTTCTTGTCTACTTTTCATGTCGATCCAGCTCTTTGTAGCAATGATGCAAACAAAAGTCATAGCTCTTTTCCTACCAAATAAGGCCAACGCCCCAAAAATTGGTTCCTTCAGTTCTCCGGGCTCAAACAAAGAAAATTCCCACTGCTGCAGTTTAAGTTGATGACCACTGATAAAGCTACTAAGCAATGGGCTAAGAACAAAGGCCAAGGGTGTGGATGTCTGTTTATTAGTACTTGACTGTTTTTCAATTCGGAATATGTCTAATTTTGGGCCATTCATAACCAAGCACGTGTATAGGCCAGAAAAACCAACACTTCAAATACTCCTCCCAGCCTCATCGTTTATTTTCTATCCATTTATTTAGCACCTTGTGGGTGGATCGGTGAACATGATTTTGCAATTTATTTATTTTCCATGCCCACCTGACTGTTCTAATCACACCCCAAAGCAATTCCTGGAAACTGAAACCGGAGATACAAAGTACACTGAAGTTAAAAAAAACACAAGGTATACTCGCTGTTAAAAAACTGAAATAGTGCATATAACCAATTTTTCCTACATAATAAAGGAGCATTAATCAAAAAGCAGATTGATTTTTCTGCATTACCACTGGAAGAAACATCATGCCAAGCATTAAGAAAGTTCGTCAGTCCCTCCAAAGTGAACTTACTCGTATACAAAATTTTCCAACAGTATTCGAGCTACCTATATCAACAAAAAGTCATAAAAGATTCCTTCAAACAGGTGAAACGTCGTGAGGACGAGCAATCCTGTCTCGAAATCACTCATAACAAAAACTTCCCGCGCGTCTTAGTTGATAGAAAATCTGGCCATCGTAATAACTTAGGCATCACACTTCCAAGTTAACGGCTAGATTCGGCATACGATCCATCACAACTATCATTCAAAAATCTAAACCAATGGACAAACACGACCACATTGGAATCATCTTCAACTTCGCCAACATCTGAAACGTAAAATCAACAATAAATACAACACTTACTCAAAATATTTTATAACCAAAACTGAAAGAAGCCTATAAATTGATAAACAAGATTTCAAGATGTAGCAGGAAATAACCCTTCAATGGATAATGGACCAATCCAGCCTTTGTAAGCATGAAACACAATATTTTTCTCTTCCAATTTATGTCTCAGTTGGAGCAAAATAAAGGGTGGGAGAACAACCAAATTACTCAGAGTGATGTTTGGCTCTGAGATAATGGACCAATCCCAACCCTTGTGACAAACAACATGAGAAAAAAAAGGTAAAAAGGTACTCCCTCCGTCCGGAAATACTTGTCGTTGAAATGGATGTATCTAGATGTATTTTAGTTGTAGGTACATCCATTTCCATCCATTTTGATGACAAGTATTTCCGGACGGAGGGAGTATCATAAATGAAGTGACTTGCCTGAAAATATTGGTTGATGTCCCCCCTGGTTGAGAAAAAAAAGATCTACCTACAACTCAAGGACATTATGCAAAAAAATCAGAGTAGAACTTATAACAATGATGGTAGGATTGGTACAGATAAAGAATGAAAAGAAAATATGCAGAAGAGTTAGCATTTACAACTTAGCAGTCCCAGTATTTTTAGGATCGCTTCTAAAATTGCTATGCATATGAGATAGTCATAGAGCAAAACAAGAGACATCAAGAGTGACGACTTCAGTGAGGAGGAGACGGAGAAAAGACTGATCTGTAGGCATGACTAAAAAGGACGCCACCAAAAGAACTTGACACTTGTAGTTTCATCATGTGACCATACAAGACTTAGGTAGTGACAAATAAGAGCTGCAGAAATAGGAATCAAGGAAAAGATACTGATAAAAAACTGAAGAAATAGACTGAAGAAAGCACAAGGATAAATGAAAGAATTAAAATGCAAGACTGTCCGGTTACTCAGCTCATGCTTGGACAGAACAGTGAAGAAACAAATACAATGAAAACTGATAAAAAAGAATTGACTGAAAAGTGAAAAGTAAACAAAGAGGTATTAAGAAAACTAAAGAATAATAACACAGCAGAAATGAAGAAATTTAAGAATGAAAGACTGAACAAACTGAAAAAAAGTGACGATTAACTGAAACAAAAGAAAAAAGAATGAAGGACTAATCAAGATTGGAAGTGAAGATTAATGAAGAGAAAAATACTGAGGGACTACAAATTGACTGATGATTGAAGAGACCCCTCTTAGAAAATCAATGATGCCGCAACACTGAAATGAACACACAATGGCATTACCTTCACAGATCCAGGAAATACAATCATTCCCTCGGGGAAATTGTCCAAGCTAATCGCTGCAGCTCAGAATAAGTTTTCCATACTTATTCTTCATATTAGATCTCACTACGGAAGAAGAAAAACTCTGCAAAACAACTACCGTAGATCTGAAAATTGAACTGAAGAAGTACAGAACATGGTGCTGAAATCAAAACCAAACAAAAGGAACTGGCTGCCAATCCACTGTGCAATCCTCCACACAACTTTTAGCAGTGTACATTCCATAAGCATAGGTACAGGAGTGCTGAAATCGTTGCAGCACGCAGGGTGCAGAGCTACAGGGGTAAAAAATCCTCCCTGCCCGTCGGCAACGTAACTCGGATGGCAAAAACACAACAGACTAAACAAGGGGAAAATAAAAGGCCGCGCATGGCGTACACACCTTGCCGGCGGCAGGCGCTGGTCTGGCCCCTCCATGCTCCATCTCCTACCTCTCTCTCAGACTGAGCAGGATGAATCCCCTGTGGCCTCCCCACCTCAAACCAGGTCGGTTTACTTAGAAACCCAGTAAAAAAAACAGACCGCAAGACACAAAACCAGAAAAGAGATCGAACCATGCTCTGAGATTCACACTTAAAAGAAATCTGATGCACACAAACTTCGAATGAGCAAGAAATCAAAACCAGTCGATTAATTTTAGCAGAAACAAAGGCAAAAAGACAGCGACAGATATACCAAAGAGCCAAGACTAAAACTTAACAAAGGTAGTACTGGTACTGGAATCCATGTCTAAGACACACGGGCAGCCAAAATATAGTTAAAAAAATTACAGCACCAAGGAGGTTATAATGTAGCTTTCCTATTTTGCGCCAAGTGAAAAATAGCCTCTGTATCCTGCACTATTCAGGGGTGCACAAGCAAGCAGATTGACAACATAGTGCCGTTACAGATCAGCTAGGCCAAGATGGATATAAAACCAAATGTAAGCGGCTCACAGATGCTGGATCTGTATGCTGAAACATACCAGGTCAGATGGGGCACATAAGCTGGCAACAAGGAGGGAATTAGAGCTCTGCTCAAAGATAGGCGAAAGGACACATCTTATTTTATTTCGAAAAAATAGATTGGTCAGATAGTTTGTTTTTGTTGAAAGACAAGCTATTTCAGCTTAGTCCATGTCCAACTAGCTGCAGCTAAGCCAACACACATGCTGACAGATGTCTTTCAGCCCCCGGAATGAGCTATTCAAATGATGCACGTTTGTAAGTGTATATATATAGCTGCCAAAGCAGATTGCCACTGTACAGTATACTTAAACAAGCCAGATGTGCATTTTGAAAGAACAACAATGCATACTTTCATCCTGCTCTATCGCAAATGTTACCACTTATCTTCTACATCAGCAAAGAGACAATACGATTCTTATATTTCTAACGCGTAGTTGAATGAAAATAACATGCCAAATCCCTGATGTTATTATCCAAATCCAGCAACATACAAGATTGAATGTTACAGTAGAGTACATATTGCAAGTTCATCCAAATCCCTCAACTTTTACATTTGATTTGACACATCTTATTGTGTGGAGAACTACATGAGAAATTATCCTCTATATTCTATACAACTCAAGAAGATCAAAGAAAAAAAATAACAGTGGCACTAGTACATAATAAATATGAGAAAATACAAAATTTGTGCAAAAACATGATCCATGTACATTCTAATTAGGATAAAGAGGAAAAAAGACTGCACTCATGTTTTGTAATATAAGTACAATCTTGTCTTTTTGTATGGTGCATGATGATATTTTTGGACAAGTCTACTTTTTTCCTCATATTTTGCCATACGCTTACCATGAAACTTCTTAAAAACTTGTTCTAGTGTACGAGTACAGAGTTCATCAACACAGGACCACCGCCTACCAAACTAAATAATTATTACCTATAATTATAGATAAAGGAAGCTAAAACCTATTCATTGAATGCCAGGTTCATCTTTCTAAGATTGGGTGTAATCCACACAGGAGCCGGGCAGTTGGACCAAAGCTGGGGAGAAAAAAGTTCCTCCCTGCTGTTATTACCCAAGTCGAGAATTCCCATATCACGGGAATTGTTCTTGAGTCCCCTTGTCCAAAGCACACTGTCATCGGTAAAGTAGGCATGGTTTCCCTTGAGAGCGGGATAGTCTTGAGCAGTAAGACAAAGTGATTGATTGTGCCCAAGAAACAACACATGGTCGCGCAAGCAACTGATTTTCTTAATTTTCTCTCCTGACGAAGCATCGACTTCATATATTTTGAGTTTTCCAGTGCTCCAAAACACAGATGCCCCAGGCTCGGGTTCTAAATCACAGTGCTCACATAATCTCCACACTTGAAGAAGATTGCCCCATGGAGCTTGGACAATGTAAGTATTCAGAAACCGGTCCTCAGGCTCTAGCTCCTGTGTAATCATCTTCATCGTGAGAACAGGGCTACTTAGATCGAAAGCGTGAATTTGCCCAAATGAAGTGACTGCGTACAGCAGGCCATTCTTGTAAATGCAATCATCATAGTTGGTGTATGGTGGCAGCCATATCCAACTATCATCCCCTGCCCTTGCAACTGAGAGCTGACTAGCTGGATTGTGTATGAGCGCCACAATGTATCCATTGCATGTATCAGAAAACACGAAAGCTTTATGGTGAAGCTTGTTCCTCAGCTCTCCAAGAGCCAAAATTGATGGCGGACCGTAAACCATTTTTGCGGTGTGGTATGAGTACTCGTACTGGTGAAGAGCACCAGAGTCATTATAGATGGGTTTCACATGCTCAACGGTGATCACCGAAGGGAGATTAATCTGTTCACCAGTGATGGGATTGACAAGGTGCATCTCTGATCTGTCATCAACTGTAACAAGCAAACCTTGCGAGGACCCAATCAGATGCCTATTTCTGATGGGTGGCCCTGGCAGAGCTAGCTTGTACGTCCTCTTCTCCGCGAGGCTGTAGAGGCAAGCAACGCTCTCGCCGGCAGATTCAGAGGTGTAGAGGAGGCACGGCGTCTGGGGACGCGTGTAGTGCCCAAGGCTGCGGAGCCTGGAGTACGCGGAGCGCCAGGAGGAGCAGACTGAGCCGGCACGAAGGAGGTCAGGGATCTCGAGGGTGGCAAATATACCCATCAAGATGTCCTGAGGCAGCTCAGGCGATGCGCCCTCCATAGTCTTGATCAGTGGAGGATGCTTGCACAATTTCTTCAGTGAACTTGGAGTGAGGCGCAGCAGCCTAGGCAAAGCTCTGAGGACTAGCGAGCACAGATATGCTGGGTGTATAGCGAGACTCCATAAGCTCATTGTCCAGGCTAGGCTACAGGCCTCCGTATAGGCAAAATCAATCTTGGACGACTTGCAAAGACCCAATGACGGAGGAGGAAAATACGCAGCTTCCGCGATGCGCCGATTATTCTCAGGCGTACCGCCGGACTTCATAATCTACAGGCATCCGTATATATATATATAAGCTTTAATTAAAAAAAATTACAACTTTGGATGGAAACAGAGGATAAGAGTTCTTGTGGGTAACTTATAGATCACAAACGGAGGACAAGCCTGATTCGAATACGCGAAGAACTGGATTGGATTGGGCACTCGGGGATTCTTTTGCTGATGAAGGGACGGACTTGATTCGAGGAGTCCTACTCGGTTTGCTTCTCAGAATCCTCCTATCTCTCTACCAAAGGGAGGAAGGAAATTATTAGAGCAATAACCGGCGGAAGGTGAAACATAACCAAATCAGATGCGGCGGAAGGTGATACCCAGATTGAAGAGGGAGATCTAAG
Organism: Triticum urartu; assembly: GCF_056163025.1. NCBI lineage: Eukaryota > Viridiplantae > Streptophyta > Magnoliopsida > Poales > Poaceae > Triticum > Triticum urartu. The sequence continues at coordinate 59,910,964 of NC_141874.1, read as the reverse complement.
CCGCAGCAGCCGCAGCAGAGGAGGGAGGGGGCGCAGCCGCAGCGTTGACCTGATTGGATCAGCAGAGGAGGGTGGAGGCGGGGGAACGCCTATAGGGCGCAGCACGCGCTGGGAAGGAAGCGGGCGCGCACCCCCCGCTCCCCTTCTGGGCCGGCCCATGTGTGGCCGGGACGCCGCCTGTTTTTTTTTTGCGGATGTTTCCTTTTTCTTTTTTTCTTTTTTTCAATAATTCGGGATATGAAAAAGGTCCTAAATGTCAGAAAAGTTGCTAATTTTGAATAAAACAATCATGATTTGGCAAAAAATGTTCACAAATTTAAAAAATGTTCATGAATTTAAAACAATGTTCACGATTTCAAAAAAATGTTCATGAAATTGAAAAATGTTCACAAAATAAGTAAATCATGATTACAGAAAAATGCTCTGGAATTCAGAAATTGTTCACGAATTTGTAAAAAAATGTTTACAAACTTAAAAAATGTTCATAATTTAAAAAATTCAAACAAATGTTCGCTAATTCGAAACACATTCATGAATTTGGGAAAAATGTTCATGATTCAAAAAAATGTTCACGAATTTGGAAAAAATGTTCGCTAATTCAAAAAATATTCACAAATTTGAAAAAAATGTTCATGATTTTGAAAAAGTAGTCTTTAATTTTAAAATGTTCATTATTTCAAAAAAATGTCCATGATTTGAAAAACATGTTCATGACTTAAGAGAATCTTCAAAACTTTCTAAAAAATTGTTCATGATTTCAAAAAAAATGTTTGTGAGTTTTTTAAAAATGTTCACAGTTTCAAAAAAATGTTCATGATTTAAGAGTAACAATTTAGTGAAAATAAAACCACAATTTTGGAAAAAATGTTCATCATTAAAAAAATAATTTTAGAAAACAAATCGCGAATTAATAGATTTTAGGAAATTGGAAAACAAGAATAAAAATGAAAACATAAAAGTAAAGAAACAATGAAAAGAAAACAGAAAAAGGAAAAGAAAAAACGAAAAAAGAAAAAGAAAAACCGAAAGACAAACATAAAAAACCGGTTCAGGGAAGGTTCTAGAACCTTTCCCTAAACCGGGGGTACGTGCCATGGCGCTCGCGGGCGCGGTACGCGCCGTATAGGATCCCCGTCGAGGCGGCTGCGAGTATTCCTCTTCGCACAGCGCTCACGTGCCTCTGCTCGTGGGCCGGCCCAACCAGCAGGCGAACACGGCACCTGGTATGGACCAGCCAGGCAATCAGCGAATCGCTCGCCAGCTCACGCTTCGTTCTTTCCTAAAAAAACATACGCTTCGTTCTCCACTCAAAAAAACAAACGCACGAAAAAAGTTCATCCATTTCCAAAAAAAATCATCAGTTTTGAAATAGACTTCCTCGATATCCAAATATAGGACCCGGTGATAGACGTGGAGTTTAGGGTTTAGGATGGACGCCTCGGGAGCGGAGCCTGGGAGGCGATTTCCTTCCCCTTCCCATCATCCTTCTACCTACCACCCGCTCGCCATTACCACGCATCCTCTGCGCTCAACCACTGCTTCCTCCATCGTTGGGGCGGATGACAGCACCTCACCGTCGCGGCGCTCCTCGTCGTCTTCGGCCGGCGTCGCGGGTGGCGGGGCCACTGTTGCTTCCGCCTCCCCCAGTCGATGCGAACTCACCGAAGGCGTATCGGGAGATGGAACGGGTGGTGCGGGAGAGGTTCCCAGACCGCTCGGAGTGGTCAGATCTCTTCGACGTCATCATTCAACATGCCACGTTCGAGGAATACACGAGATTCACCGGCGTCGATGGCGCATCGGATGTGGAGCTCCTGTTCTGGGTCATTCAGGAGGCGAGCTCTCCAGATCCAGCGCACGCAGCGAGGTGGAGCAACTTCCACGCGCTCAATCCGCCTCGGCTCAACATCGCAAGGCCGCAGATGGATGCTCTACCCAGAATTCCACCGGATGCGCTACCGCCGGGGTCCCCTCCCCCTCCTCCCCCCCCCCCCCCCCCGCTTGCAATAATCGTTGCCGATGGCGATGGTCGGAGCGCGCGGGGTTGGAATCCTGCTCCTGCTGGTCACAATCAGGCGTGCGAGAGGAGCAAGCGTGACATCGAGCCTCCTCCATGGCCTAGAGTTCATCTTTGACAGCAATCCTGACATGCCGCGGTATTAGCGTTAGAGAAAGGAAAGGACCAGGGTATGATTCCTGAGATTCTGTCTGCTACTTCAATTGAGTATCTGCATGCATTTCGTGTTAGGGAACGTAGTAATTTCAAAAAAATTCCTACGCACACGCAAGATCATGGTGATGCATAGCAACGGGAGGGGAGAGTGTTGTCTACGTACCCTCGTAGACCGTAAGCGGAAGCGTTATGACAACGCGGTTGATGTAGTCGTACGTCTTCACAATCGACCGATCCTAGCACCGAAGGTACGACACCTCCGCGGACTGCACACGTTCATCTCGGTGACGTCCCACAAACTCACGATCCAGTAGAGCTTCGAGGGAGAGCTTCGTCAGCACGACGGCGTGATGACGGTGACAATGAAGTTATCGACGCAGGGCTTTACCTAAGCACCGCTACGATATGACTGAGGTGGATTATGGTGGAGGGGGGCACCGCACACGGCTAAGAGATCAATGATCAACTTGTGTCCATAGGGTGCCCCCTCCCCGTATATAAAGGAGTGGAGGAGGGGGAGAGGGCCAGCCTCCTAGGCGCGCCCAAGGGGGGAGTCCTACTCCCGGTGGGAGTAGGATTCCCCCTTCCCAAGTTGGAGTAGGAGAGGGAAGGAAAGGGAAGGAGGGAGGAAGGAAAGGGGGGGCCGGCCCCCCTCCCAATTCGGATTGGGCTTGGGGGGGGCGCCCCCTCCTTTGCTCCTTTCCCCTCTTTTCCACTAAGGCCCAATAAGGCCCATATACCTCCCGGGGGGTTTCGGTAACCTCCCGGTGCTCCGGTATATTCCTGATCTCACCCGGAACCATTCTGATGTCCAAATATAGTCGTCCAATATATCAATCTTTATGTCTCGACCATTTCAAAACTCCTCATCATGTCCGTGATCATATCCTGGACTCCGAACTACCTTCGGTACATCAAAACACATAAACTCATAATACTGATCGTCACCGAACGTTAAGCGAGCGGACCCTACGGGTTCGAGAACTATGTAGTCATGACCGAGACACGTCTCCGGTCAATAACCAATAGTGGAACCTGGATGCTCATATTGGTTCCTACATATTCTACGAAGATCTTTATCGGTCAAACCGCATAACAACATACGTTGTTCCCTTTGTCATCAGTATGTTACTTTCCCGAGATTCGATCGTCGGTATCTCAATACCTAGCTCAATGTCGTTACCGGCAAGTCTCTTTACTCGTTCCGTAATGCATCATCCCGCAACTAACTCATTCGTCACATTGCTTGCAAGGCTTATAGTGATGTGCATTACCGAGAGGGCCCAGAGATACCTCTCCGACAATCGGAGTGACAAATCCTAGTCTCGATCTATGCCAACTCAACAAGTACCATCGGAGAAACCTGTAGAGCACCTTTATAATCACCCAGTTACGTTGTGACGTTTGGTAGCACACAAAGTGTTCCTCCGGTAATTAGGAGTTTCATAATCTCATAGTCATAGGAACATCCATAAGTCATGGAGAAAGCAATAGCAGTAAACTAAAACGATTAAGTGCTAAGCTAACGGAATGGGTCAAGTCAATCACATCATTCTCCTAATGATGTGATCCCGTTTTATCAAATGACAACTCATGTCTATGGTTAGGAAACTTAACCATCTTTGATCAACGAGCTAGTCAAGCAGAGGCATACTAGTGACACTCTGTTTGTCTATGTATTCACACATGTATTATGTTCCTGGTTAATACAATTTTAGCATGAATAATAAACATTTATCATGAAATAAGGAAATAAATAATAACTTTATTATTTCCTCTAGGGCATATTTCCTTCAGTCCCCCACTTGCACTAGAGTCAATAATCTAGATTACATAGTAATGATTCTAACACCCATGGAGTCTTGGTGATGATCATGTTTTTCTCGTGAGAGAGGCTTAGTCAACGGGTCTGCAACATTCAGATCCGTATGTATCTTGCAAATCTCTATGTCTCCCACCTGGACTTGATCGCGGATGGAATTGAAGCGTCTCTTGATATGCTTCGTTCTCTTGTGAAATCTGGATTCCTTTGCCAAGGCAATTGCACCAGTATTGTCACAAAAGATTTTCATTGGACCCGATGCACTAGGTATGACACCTAGATCGGATATGAACTCCTTCATCCAGACTCCTTCATTTGCTGCTTCCGAAGCAGCTATGCACTCCGCTTCACACGTAGATCCCGCCACAACGCTTTGCTTAGAACTGCACCAACTGACAACTCCACCGTTCAATATAAACACTTATCCGGTTTGCGATTTAGAATCGCCCATGTCAGTGTCAAAGCTTGCATCGACGTAACCATTTACGGCGAGCTCTTTGTCACCTCCATAAACGAGAAACATATCCTTAGTCCTTTTCAGGTATTTCAGGATGTTCTTGACCGCCGTCCAGTGATCCACTCCTGAATTACTTTGGTACCTCCCTGCTAAACTAATAGCAAGGCCCACATTAGGTCTGGTAAACATCATTGCATACGTGATAGAGCCTATGGCTGAAGCATAGCGAACACTTTTCATTTTCTCTCTGTCTTCTGCAGTGGTCGGGCATTGAGTCTGACTCAACTTCACACCTTGTAACATAGGCAAGAACCCTTTCTTTGCTTGATCCATTTTGAACTTTTTCAAAACTTTATCAAGGTATGTGCTTTGTGAAAGTCCAATTAAGCGTCTTGAACTATCTCTATAGATCTTGATGCCCAATATATAAGCAGCTTCACCGAGGTCTTTCATTGAAAAACTATTATTCAAGTATCCTTTTATGCTATCCAGAAATTCTATATCATTTCCAATCAACAATATGTCATCCACATATAATATTAGAAATGCTACAGATCTCCCACTCACTTTCTTGTAAATACATGCTTCTCCAAAAGTCTGTATAAAACCATATGCTTTGATCACACTATCAAAACGTTTATTCCAACTCTGAGAGGCTTGCACCAGTCCATAAATGGATCGCTGGAGGTTGCACACTTTGTTAGCACCTTTTGGATCGACAAAACCTTCTGGTTGCATCATATACAACTCTTCTTCTAGAAATCCATTCAGGAATGCAGTTTTGACATCCATTTGCCAAATTTCATAATCATAAAATGCGGCAATTGCTAACATGATTCAGACAGACTTAAGCATCACTATGGGTGAGAAAGTCTCATCGTAGTCAACCCCTTGAACTTGTCGGAAACCTTTTGCAACAAGTCGAGCTTTGTAGACAGTAACATTACCATCAGCATCAGTCTTCTTCTTGAAGATCCATTTATTCTCTATGGCTTGCCGATCATCGGGCAAGTCAACCAAAGTCCACACTTTGTTCTCATATATGGGGGCCATCTCAGATTTCAAGCCTCAAGCCATTTTGCGGAATTTGGGCTCACCATCGCTTCTTCATAGTTCGTAGGTTCGCCATGGTCAAGTAACATGACCTCCAGAATAGGATTACCGTACCACTCTGGTGCGGATCTTACCATGGTTGACCTACAAGGTTTGGTAGTAATTTGATCTGAAGTTTCTTGATCAATATCATTAGCTTCCTCACTAATTGGTGTAGGTGTCACAGGAACCGGTTTCTGTGATGAACTACTTTCCAATAAGGGAGCATGTACAGTTACCTCATCAAGTTCTACTTTCCTCCCACTCACTTCTTTTGAGAGAAACTCCCTCTCTAGAAAAGATCCATTCTTAGCAACAAATGTCTTGCCTTCGGATCTGTGATATAAGGTGTACCCAACAGTCTCCTTTGGGTATCCTATGAAGACACATTTCTCCGATTTGGGTTCGAGCTTATCAGGTTGAAGCTTTTTCACATAAGCATCGCATCCCCAAACTTTAAGAAACGACAACTTTGGTTTCTTGCCAAACCATAGTTCATAAGGTGTCGTCTCAACAGATTTAGATGGTGCCCTGTTTAATGTGAATGCAGTCGTCTCTAAAGCATAACCCCAAAACAATAGCGGTAAATCAGTAAGAGACATCATAGATCGCACCATATCTAGTAAAGTATGATTACGATGTTCGGACACACCATTACGCTGTGGTGTTCCGGGTGGCGTGAGTTGCGAAACTATTCCGCATTGTTTCAAATGAAGACCAAACTCGTAACTCAAATATTCTCCTCCATGATAAGATCGTAGAAACTTTATTTTCTTGTTACGATGATTTTCCACTTCACTCTAAAATTCTCTGAACTTTTCAAATGTTTCAGACTTATGTTTCATTAAGTAGATATACCCATATCTGCTCAAATCATCTATGAAGTTGAGAAAATAACGATACCTGTCGCGATCCTCAACATTCATTGGACCACATACATCAATATGTATGATTTCCAACAAATCTGTTGCTCGCTCCATTGTTCCGGAGAACGGCGTTTTAGTCATCTTGCCCAGGAGGCATGGTTCGCAAGTACCAAGTGATTCATAATCAAGTGATTCCAAAAGTCCATCAGTATGGAGTTTCTTCATGCACTTTACACCAATATGACCCAAACGGCAGTGCCACAAATAAGTTGCACTATCATTATCAACTCTGCACCTTTTGGCTTCAACATTATGAATATGTGTATTACTACTATCGAGATTCAACAAAAATAGACCACTCTTCAAGGGTGCATGACCATAAAAGATATTACTCATATAAATAGAACAACCATTATTCTCAGATTTAAATGAATAACCGTCTCGCATCAAACAAGATCTAGATATAATGTTCATGCTCAACGCTGGCACCAAATAACAATTATTTAGTTCTAAAACTAATCCCGAAGGTAGATGTAGAGGTAGCATGCCGACGGCGATCACATAGACTTTGGAACCATTTCCCATGCGCATCGTCACGTCGTCCTTAGCCAATCTTCGCTTAATCCGTAGTCCCTGTTTCGAGTTGCAAATATTAGCAACAGAACCAGTATCAAATACGCAGGTGCTACTGCGAGCTTTAGTAAGGTACACATCAATAACATGTATATCACATATACCTTTGTTCACCTTGCCATCCTTCTTATCCGCCAAATACTTGGGGTAGTTCCGCTTCCAGTGGCCAGTCCCTTTGTAGTAGAAGCACACAGTCTGAGGCTTAGGTCCAGACTTGGGTTTCTTCTCCTGAGCGGCAACTTGTTTGCCATTCTTCTTGAAGTTCCCCTTCTTCTTCCCTTTACCCTTTTTCTTGAAACTAGTGGTCTTGTTGACCATCAACACTTGATGCTCCTTCTTGATTTCTACCTCCACAGCCTTTAGCATCGCGAAGAGCTCAGGAATTGTCTTATCCATCCCTTGCATATTATAGTTCATCACAAAGCTCTTGTAGCTTGGTGGCAGTGATTGAAGAATTCTGACAATGACACTATCATCTGGAAGATTAACTCCCAGTTGAATCAAGTGATTATTGTACCCAGACATTTTGAGTATATGTTCACTGACAGAACTATTCTCCTCCATCTTACATCTATAGAACTTATTGGAGACTTCATATCTCTCAATCCGGGCATTTGCTTGAAATATTAACTTCAACACCTGGAACATCTCATATGCTCCATGACGTTCAAAACGTCGTTGAAGTCCCGGTTCTAAGCTGTAAAGCATGGCACACTGAACTATCGAGTAGTCATCAGCTTTACTCTGCCAGACGTTCTTAACGTCATCAGCAGCATCTGTAGCAGGCCTGGCACCCAGCGGTGCTTCTAGGATGTAATTCTTCTATGCAGCAATGAGGCCTCAAGTTACGGACCCAGTCCGTGTAATTGCTACCATCATCTTTCAACTTAGCTTTCTCAAGGAACGCATTAAAATTCAACGGAACAACAACACGGGCCATCTATCTACAACAACATAGACAAGCAAAATACTATCAGGTACTAAGTTCATGATAAATTAAAGTTCAATTAATCATATTACTTAAGAACTCCCACTTAGATAGACATCCCTCTAATCATCTAAGTGATCACGTGATCCAAATCAACTAAACCATGTCCGATCATCACGTGAAATGGAGTAGTTTTCAATGGTGAACATCACTATGTTGATCATATCTACTATATGATTCACGCTCGACCTTTCGGTCTCAGTGTTCCGAGGCCATATCTGCATATGCTAGGCTCGTCAAGTTTAACCCGAGTATTCTGCATGTGAAAAACTAGCTTGCACCCGTTGTATGTGAACGTAGAGCTTATCACACCCAATCATCACATGGTGTCTCGGCACGATGAACTCTTGCAACGATGCATACTCAGGGAGAACACTTATACCTTGAAATTTAGTGAGGGTCATCTTATAATGCTACCGCCATACTAAGCAAAATAAGATGCATAAAGGATAAACATCACATGCAATCAAAATAAGTGATATGATCTGGCCATCATCATCTTGAGCCTTTGATCTCCATCTCTAAAGCACCGTCATGATCACCATCATCACCGGCTTGACACCTTGATCTCCATCGTAGCATCGTTGTCATCTCGCCAACTATTGCTACTACGACTATCACTACCGCTTAGTGATAAAGTAAAGCAATTACAGGGCGATTGCATTGCATACAATAAAGCGACAACCATATGGCTCCTGCCAGTTGCCGATAACTTCGTTACCAAACATGATCATATCATAAAATAAAATATAGCATCATGCCTTGACCATATCACATCACAACATGCCCTGCAAAAACAAGTTAGACGTCCTCTACTTTGTTGTTGCAAGTTTTACGTGGCTGCTATGGGCTGAGCAAGAACCGTTCTTACCTACGCATCAAAACCACAACGATATTTCGTAAGGTTAGTGTTGTTTTAACCTTCACAAGGACCGGGCGTAGCCACACTCGATTCAACTAAAGTTGGAGAAACTGACACCCGCCAACCACCTGTGTGCGAAGCACGTCGGTAGAACCAGTCTCGCGTAAGCGTACGCGTAATGTCGGTCCGGGCCGCTTCATCCAACAATACCGCAGAATCAAAGTATGACATGCTGGTAAGCAGTATGACTAGTATCACCCACAACTCACTTGTGTTCTACTTGTGCATATATCATCTACGCATAAACCTGGCTCGGATGCCACTGTTAGGGAACATAGTAATTTAAAAAAAATCCTACGCACACGCAAGATCATGGTGATGCATAACAGCGAGAGGGGAGAGTGTTGTCTATGTACCCTCGTATACCGTAAGAGGAAGAGTTATGACAACGCGGTTGATGTAGTCGTACGTCTTCACGATCGACCAATCCTAGCACCGAAGGTACGGCACCTCCGCGGACTGCACACGTTCAACTCGGTGACATCCCATGAACTCATGATCCAGTAGAGCTTCGAGGGAGAGCTTCGTCAGCATGACGACGTGATGACGGTGATGATGAAGTTACCGATGCAGGGCTTCGCCTAAGCACCTCTACGATATGACCGAGGTGGATTATGGTGGAGGGGGCACCGTACACGGCTAAGAGATCAATGATCAACTTGTGTCTATGGGGTTCCCCCTCCCCGTATATAAATGAGTGGAGGAGGGGGAGAGGGCCGGTGTCGGTGTCAAAACCGGCGGATCTCGGGTAGGGGGTCCCGAACTGTGCGTCTAAGGCGGATGGTAACAGGAGGCGGGGGACACGATGTTTACCCAGGTTCGGGCCCTCTCGATGGAGGTAATACCCTACTTCCTGCTTGATTGATCTTGATGATATGAGTATTACAAGAGTTGATCTACCACGAGATCGGAGAGGCTAAACCCTAGAAGCTAGCCTATGGTATGATTGTTGTTGTCCTACGGACTAAACCCTCAGGTTTATATAGACACCGGAGGGGGCTAGGGTTACATAGAGTCGGTTACAAGGGAGGAGATCTACATATCCGAATCGCCAAGCTTGCCTTCCACGCCAAGGAGAGTCCCATCCGGACACGGGACGGAGTCTTCAATCTTGTATCTTCATAGTCCAACAGTCCGGCCAAAGGATATAATCCGGCTGTCTGAGGACCCCCTAATCCAGGACTCCCTCAGTAGCCCCTGAACCAGGCTTCAATGACAATGAGTCCGGCGCGCAGATTGTCTTCGGCATTGCAAGGCGGGTTCCTCCTTCGAATACTCCATAGAAGATTTTGAACACAAGGATCGTGTCTGGCTCTGCAAAATAAATTCCACATACCACCATAGAGAGAATAATATTTCCACCAATCTAATCTGCTGACAGCTTTTCCACTACAAAAAAAAGACACATCCGTGACATTTTGGGCCGGACGAATTTTTTTTCTGTCATACATATGACACTTCTATGACGATAATTGTGACAAAACCCGGTATCATCATAGATGTGGTGGGCTCCTACTTCTATGACAAAAAATCATGACAGAAAATGGGCTTTTCGTCCTGGGCGGGCCGGAGACGCAGCTGCATGACATTCTTTGGGCCGTCCATGACGGAAAAAACCGTGGTAGAAGCGAGGGCGAGGAAAATTTCAGGGAGTTCCCGGTTACGGTGGGAGGTCGGGGGCCGAGCGATGCGTGTTTCTCTCATACACGTACGCGTGTGTGTGCAAGGCGTTGGCTCTAACTGAACCTGAGCAAGGTGTTGGGCTCTAACTGAACCCGAGCGATTGCACTGTAGGCTACACATTACTAAACCCGAGCGATCGATCGATGGCTATTAACTGAACTCGATCGAGCGATTCCTTCGCTACTGCTGCTAACTGAAGCCGATCGATTGGATGAACAGTGAGCGTTGCGGGCGGGTTTGGATGAACAGTGAGCGGTGGCGTTGCCTCTGGATGAACAGGACCCCATGGTGTGGTGGAGGGCTGGATGAACAGTAGACGGTGGAGGGGTGCCCGTGGAGGGGTGGTTGAACAGGACCCCGTGGTGTGGAGGGCTAGATGAACAGTAGACGGTGGAGGGGTGCCTGTGGAGGGGTGGTTGAACAGGACCCTGTGGTGTGGAGGGCTGGATGAACAGTAGACGATGGAGGGGTGCCCGTGGAGGGGTGGTTGAACAGTAGCCGGTGGAGTAGCGGGGGGTGGAGGCTGGATGAACAGGAGCCCGTGGAGGCTGGAGGAGGTCGACGGTAGCCCGTGGAGGCTGGAAGAGGTCGACGGTGGATATGAATAGTATCCCGTGGAGTCCCGTTTTGCGGTACGCCACACCCCTCCCGATGAACAGGACCCCCGTTTCGACCGTAGCGCTCCAACACAAGTCCGTTTCCTCCGTTTTGCGGTACGCCACACCCCTCCCGATCAACAGGACCTCCGTTTCGAATGTAGGAGGTCCGTTTCCTCCGTTTTGCGGTACGCCACACCCCTCCTGATCAACAGGACCCCCGTTTCGACCGTAGGAGGTCCGTTTCCTCCGTTCTGCGGTACGCTAGGCCTCGTTTCCATCGCCTGTTCCGTCCAAGCCCTCCTGATGAACACGACCACGCATTCCGTTCTGACCCAGCCGGTTGGCTCCCACGCGTTCCGTTGCCTCCCGATGAACACAACGCATTCTGTTGCCTCCCCATGAACACGACGCATTCCGTTGCCTCCCCATGAACACGACGACGCCGCTGTTTCTCTGTTCTGACCCAGCCATGTACACGAGCCCTCGCCGTACGTATGCGCGAGTAGGCGTTCGAGACCCTGCCCGTATGTACGTACGTGGCCGTATTTTCTTTCTTGCACCCTGGTCGCTGTACGTACGTGTACATGCTACGTGCGCGCCTCTACTACGACACGTACATGCCTCTACTACGACACGTGCGCGCCTCTACATCGACCAGTATGTACGTACACGTTCGCGACCATAATGACAACGCTACGTATGCTTCGACCACGTGGGTCCCGACTGTCAGGCACTTCCTTGCCTGCAAAGATGTAGCTGGTGGGTCCCAGCAGTCAGGGGGCGAATCGTTTTTTGCTCGGACGCACTTCCTTGCGTGCGAAGGTGTAGCTGCTGGGTCCCAGCAGTCATGGGGCGAATCATTTTTTTGCCCGGACGCACTTCCTTGCGTGCGAAGGTGTAGTTGGTGGGTCCCAGCAGTCGGGGGGCGAATCGTTTTTTTTCGACGCACTTCTTTGCATGCGAAGATGTAGCTGGTGGGTCCCAGCAGTCAGGGGGGCGAATCGTTTTTTCTCGGACGCACTTCCTTGCGTGTGAAGATGTAGCTCGTGGGTCCCAGCAGTTAGGGGGCGAATCATTTTTTTCGTGAAATACGGTGGCCCGTCCGGTGGGTCCCCGCTGTCAGGTGGAGGAATAATTATTTTGCACGTAATAAGGAGGCACTTCCTTGCGGCTGCCGTGGACCCAGCTGTCAGCCTCTCCACGTATAGTCCACGTCTGATGGAAGTCGTTCCTTGACCACGTTGACCACGCCGCGCCGAGAGCACCAGGGCGGTGGATGACGGCGAGGCCTAGGAAGGGGACGTCACGGAGCCGGGGAAGACACGGCAATGGATGCACACGCGAGAGGAGTACGAGGGTTCACTAGTTCGGCTGCGCTGCCGTCGCCGTAGAATAACAGGGGGTGTGGGTGAGTGGAGGGATGGCCTGGCCAGCGGTGGGAGTAGTAGGGGGCGGTGAGGCCTCTGCAGCAGCACAGCCGACCACGGGAGGCAGGAGCAGGCGGCACGACCGGCGCTGCTTTGGGCGGCTGGAGCAAGAAGACCAGAGGTTGAAGAAGCACGACGGCCGTTGGATGGACATCGTACGGTCACTGCAGCTAGAATCATTTATATTGACTAAGTTGACAAAGCCGTTGGTACGTCAACTTAGTAGGCCCACAGGTCAGCTTCCGAAACGGTGCGCCCCAGATGTCAGGGGGAGGAATCATTTTTTGGGTGGGTGAAGCTAGAATATCCGAGATTGAAGAAGCACGGCATCCGTTGGATGGACATCCAACGGCCACTGCTGCTAGAACCGTGTGTTGACTATAAGTTGACAAAGCCTTGCATACGCGTCAACTCTGTTTTTTAGGGGACGTGTCAACTTAGTAAGGCCAGAAGTGTGTGGCAGAGAACTTATAGCCCATTTGAGATTTGTAAGAATGTGTAGCCCATTTTTGAATTCTAATGAAATTTACTACAACCCATTTACAGTTTGTTAAAAGTACAGCCAATTTCAACCAACCATTCAAAACAGAATTCAATAAAATTTCCCACATTTTGATGGGATCCGAAATATTTTTATCCCGAAATTTCTAGCCAGATTAAATACAATTTCAATATAAATTTATATTACGTAAAAATCCAACGAAACATTGCGCTCGCAACAATTAATGAAATTAAAATTTTCAATATCTAAAAATAATATTTTATAAAGTAATCACGTGTTTGGTGCATTTTTTATAGTTACTGCCCAGTTTTTATAATTACATCCAATTTATTATTTCTTAAAGCCCATTTTCTTGTTAAGCCTAATGCATCCCTCCTAGGAAAGATTTGCAGCCCAACGGGGCGGAGAATAACAACTTGACCTTGCCTGGGTATTTCTAAAAAAAGTATAGCTGGGCTAGCCATTTTTAGCTTGAAAAAAATTAATATCTGGGCTGGATATCTTGCCTGGGCTAGACGGGTCACAGCCCGCCCAGTTAATACCTGCAGCGATGTTTTCGTTGTTGTTCAGAGGAGAAAAATTAATATCTGGGCTAAACATCGAAAAACTCTGAAGTGCTCACACCTCAAAAACACAAATACTACTTGGGCTGCTTGGTCCCAGCTGTCAGCCGCTTCTTGTGCAATTCTCTCGTTTATTGACTACTACATAAGTTGACAATGGTGTGGGACCATGATGTCAGGAAACCAGGAGGAGGCAAAATAAATTATATATATATATATAAATATAATAAGGAGGCACTTGCATACGTGAGGCTATGGACCTGGTGGGTCCCCATTGTCATCCTCTCCAAGTAAAGTCATCTCCTCGCTCGCGCGCGCTTTCCGCCCGAAACAGTCAGCGTCGCCCGCCCCGCTTCTCGGTGCAGGTGATTGCTCCGCCTTCAAATGACACAAGTGCCGTCCGTCCGTCCATCTGCCGCCCACATTAATGATACGCGGTTGCCGAGGCGGCTACTCTGGCACCACACGTCCGTCCCTCCGCCCGCCCACCATTGCTATATAAACTGCTGCGCCGGTCATAAGCCGCAGTCATCTGCATCTGTTCCCTTTCTCCTGTCCACACCACTACTGCCCACCATGGCTTCCTCGCGCTCCAGCGCTTTTCGGGACGGGCGGACGACGGACCACAAGGAGATGGCAACCATTGCTGCCGATCGGCTGGCCGGCGGGCAGCCAGAGGACGACGACGTCCCAATGGAGAACATGGTAGTCGACGATCCGGCACCAACCCCCTCCTCCGCGCCATCCTCACCGGTGCATTGCACCATGACCATCAGCGAGGCCCGTGCCCAATATATGGATAGGGTGAGGTAGATGCGTGAGGAGCAGTTCCGGGAGGCGCAGGCCGACGCCGCCTACAACCACCATCTCCTCCAGGAGCACCTGCAGGCGGAGGAGCAGATCGCCGCGGAGCGGGCGAAGCAGGAGGCGCTGCTCGACTCGTACCGCTCAGCCCGCAAGGACCGCCTCGAGCGCTGGCGGTACCGCATGCGGGTGGCGGAGGCTGTGGCCGCCTACAAAGAGGCTAGCAAAGAGGGCGATGAAGCGGGCGAGGCGCTGTTTGGCGAGACCGAGGACGAGGTAGAGGACAATGCCGGCTCCGACGAGTCCCCGCTCCGCTGGCGTCGACGAGGCCCTGCTCCGCCGAGGCCCCGCGGCACCAACAACGAGGAAGAGGACACCGCCGGCTTCGCCGAGGCCCCGCCCCGCCAACAACGAGGCAGAGGACATCACCAGCTCAGCCAAGGCCCCACCCTGCCGGCAACGCCGGGGAGGATTTCCACCGCTCCGCTAAGGCGCCGCCCGTCGGCAACGAGACATAGGACATTGCCGGCTCCGCCGAGGCCCCTCCCCGCTGCCAACGAGGCCGCACCACACAAAAAACGAGGAAGAGTAGAACACGGTAGGTCGCCGCCGCTCGGGTCCAAGTAAGGCCACCGCTGCTACCCTCCGGTTGAAGCCAAGCTAGGCGGGTTGACCATTGATGGCCGGTTAGCTTCTTGGCGGCGACGTGGAGTCAGAGAGCGACGCTGGAGAAGAACGCTGCTTCTACTTAACTGCTGGTGTAGTTGGCTGACTGACACGTGGGCCCAACAGGACACATCTCAGTTACGCAACTGCACCTGCAGTTAAGTCATTGAAGCTTCTGTTCGGCTCAGCGGGACACAGGTGGGTAGCTTCGGTTAATTAATTATACCTCCAGCGCACCCCTTTTTAGTAGAAGAATGTATGAAATGTAATGAAATCTGGCATGTTTATATGAAATCCGACCGTGTATGAATGAATTTATTTCGATTAGTTCGAATTCCTGTATCACTAGCATTGGATGAACATGCACAACAATACGTACTAGCATTATTCCCAGAGTGATCACCTCGTTTACAGCAGTTTCACATGTACTCCCTCCGGTCCTTTCTAGTCTGCATACAAGTTTTGTCTGCAGTCAAAGTATCTCTACTTTGACCAATCTTATACAAAAAGTATGCACTTTCACAATGTGCGAAGTAAAAAGGAACAGAAGGAGTACAAAGAGTTTGAGCAGCTTTTTAGCGTTTCTGTACATTGCAATCAAACACACATGCTTGGCAATTCATAGAGAACATTCAAAACAATTGATGATTATGCATCTCAGCGACTCACATGTCAGAGGCAATATTTACTTCACAACTAAAGAATAAAGAAAAAATTGATCGATGCTGCTGACAGCAAAGGGCATCCCATTCGAAAATATCAAACACATGTATTGCTAAAATCAATGAGCAAAATTTGACAAGGTTGTCCCATTCCAAAATATCAAATGCCTACGATTGTGGAATGGGCAGGGTTTGCCATCAGTTCGAACATTGACATGGCACCTCGTGCTAAATAAACCAGCTGTTCTTTTTGTGCAGTTTCACCAAAATCAACCAAATTCGCGCGTAGCTTGTATGATTTCGCCCTTATATGTTGCAACGCCTTGAACTTATCAGCACCTCCTTTCTTGTGGTGGAAATGAATGATTCGATGTATTCATGAACATTTTGTGCAGTTCCCATTGAAATCAAGCTGAGCACCCCTGTTTGCACAAATACAAAAAAGTGATTAGTATAAAGCAAAATGTACTATGAATTGACAGTTTCAACAGGCACATACATGGTCCATGTAGAGCACACTTTTAGAAAAATGGAACTCACCAGAAAGAATCCTAGAACAACATTGTACTCGCGCATCACAGCAAAAAATGGAGATTTGTCAGTCCTTCTGAGCTGAAGTTAGTTTGGTCTTGTGGGGAGTAATGTAACCATCCTTCAACTGCTCCTTCTGATGAGAAGATAGACAGGGCTTCTTCATCCTGGCATAATCGGAACTAGTCACTTCACGTACTCCATATTCTTCTTCAGAGGAAGATGATCCTGTTGTGCAAAGACAAGAGGACTAATAAATGCTAGCATCCCTGTTTTCTCGAAAAAATGAAAGGAAATATTTAAAACAACACAGATGAAGCACTTCTCAAGGACAATACCACCTTTTCATGACAGTATCTAAACAGTAGCACAACACCAATAGAGATGACAAAGCTCAATCATATGGATGAAATTAGTGGGCGAGTACCAACCTTTGTCAGGAGGCTTATTGTGTAGAGCATACAGATGAAGCACTTCTCCGGAACCATCTGTTGCTATCTACGATGGTGGCCATGCTTACTATATACTCCTCAATTAGTTTAATGTTTCCAACATCTTCTTGTGCAGTTCCACTAAAATATATGGTATCTTCAAAGAAGATCCCTATTCGCACAAGTAGAGATAATTACATATTACATTAAGAGTGGCATCAAATCAGTGGCAAAACAATTGCTCGTTCCAGCCATAGCAATAAATTAAGATGCAAAACTATATCATTACTTGTGTCATCACAGTTCCAGTGCTTCATTACAGCACCAGGAGTTGATTTTTGTTTTTCTTCCGCTTGTTCTTCCCCTTCATCACTTGGTTCAATAACAGACAAGCTTCGCCTTCAATGTAAGATTTGGCATGTCAATTAGGGAGGACAAGTATAGTAGTAAACTTAATTTTCTGATGAAAGTGGCAAAATACAGGCCAGCAGTTGTGAAATATCCTTATCTTACCTCAATGGGATATTAGGGTGCACATACAGATTGGAAGTCTTGTCTCCATTTGTGCAGTTCACTAAAATCAAGCAACATTATCGTACAAGTAGCACAACATATGAAAGCACACTACAGAATCATGTGAAAGAAGGCTAGTACTCACCTCTCATGATGCGGAATTCAAACAACTCACAAGAAGAAGATCTGAACCAAATTCGCCTTAATGGATAGGAAGTAAGATATCCTCTTGTGCAGTTTCACTAAGATCAAGCAATCAAGCAACGTTGTCGGTGTGACATTTTGGTTGAACTGCACAAAACACTCTTAAAACAAAAGTGTTTTGTGCAGTGCAACAAAAGGTCACAATGGCAACGAGGTGAAGTAGATAACCCTGTTTACACAGAGGTGCAAAGGAAACAATTAGTGGTCAATAACGATGGATGACACAGAAGCCAACAAAAAGAAGCATCTACCTTATCTAAATGGGAAAGAAAGCAAGACAATAGCATTTCTCAAACGGTGGCATTGATTAATATTAACATAGAGATTATATTAACAATAAAATTCGTTAAACATGTAATTTGCTTTTAACTGTGGCATTGCATCAATTTTCCAGCGGCATTATTAGAGGGTGTTTGTTTACAGGGACATTTTGGTGTAGGGACTAAAAAAACTCCGTGTCAGTCCCATCTAAACGAAACAGGAGGGACTTTTAGGGACTAAAAGTGGGCATTTGGGACTAAAGAAAGAAGACCCTGAGGGAGTCTTTTTGGGACTTTTTCCAACAGTTGCCCCTGCCACGCATCGCACCTTGTCTCTATTAGTTCATTACTAGGGGTAACATGGTCTTTTAGCATGTCATTTAATAACCTCTAGTCCATGTTTAGTCCCTGGAACCAAGCAGGTAGGGACTAGGGAGTTTTTAACCAAACAGGGCCTTAGATTAACAACAGCTAATGAGTTGCATGGGACAGTGGACGCACCAGCACCATGTGCATCTACCGATGTACTGTGGTCATGCACAGTCTGCTGCAACAAAGAACAAACAACCAAGGAGCATATTTGTGTTGGTCCCAGTTTTGTTATCTTTAGACACCTTTCCCTATGTGAGCGCAGCAAATCTAGTCCTGCTCAAACTCTACAGCCTTGTCCCTTCCTTTCCTTTTTGAACTAGTACTTTCGCCCCTTCCTTTCCTCTTTGAACCACCTCCTAGATTTATGCGATACAACTTTCCCCACTACTTTCCCCCATTCCTTTCCTCTTTTAACCACGTCCTAGATTCATGCTATACAATTTCCCCCCTTCATTTCCTCTTTGAACCACGTCCTAGATTCATGCTATATACAACTTTTCCCACTACTTTCCTCTTTGAACCACGTCCTAGATTCATGGTATACATGCAGCTAGAGCAATGCATGTGGAGTAAGTAAATTATACCTTAAGGTTCTTGGGGCGTGGTTCGGTGGGCGACGGGACAACGACGAAGAAGAAGGGGTCGGAGGCCCTCCCGCGTCGCCGCTGGGTGGAAAGTGAACAGCTGCGCCGGTAGTCCCTCGCCGACGGCGACATCGTTAAGCCTCCTTCCCTTCCCGGCGGATGGATCCTGCCGGCTCTTTGAGCATCAGTGAGGGGAGAGAGAGGCCAATGAAGTCTTGTTTAGATCTGGAGAGGGCGAGAGAGTGTAAAGAGAGCAACTACAAGCGTTGAGGCTCCAGCGGGAGAGGGCGAGAGAGTGTGAAGAGAGCAACTACAAGCGCTGAGGCTCCAGCGTGTATATATATATACTGGAGAGAGAGTGTAGCGTGCAAACCCTAGAAAACATTTTGACCAGTCAAAGAATCCTCCTGGCACAAATTATGCTCAAGTGTAGTTATCGAACCCGAGACCCCAAGTTTGATGAGCGAACAGGCTAACCAGCTACACAACCCTCCCGTTATGTTCAACGAGAGGGAAATAACCTTTTATACATTCCTGCATTCGTGTGACAAGCATGCCGTGTTTTTGTGTGTGTGTGGGAGTCATTGGGATTTCAATCATAATCGTGTCATGTGGCTTTGGTGGTAAGACTATCCACAGTGGTGCAGAAATAATGCAGCCTTAGTCACCTTACCTCTCTCGACGTAGTACGTTGGGTCCCACCAGTCAGAGGGTGAAACAAACAAATTAATAAGAAAAATTAAAAGCGCTAGCGGTGTATCTTACCTCACACATCTTGCTACTGCTCGGGAACACTGTTCAATTGATCCCTTTGTTCACTCACGTACTATTTTAAGTGAATCCTTATTATAACATGCACACAAATTTTGGGCACTTGTATTCGACTTAAGTCAGTGTGCCACCGTATCTCATATACTTACTACTCCCTCCGTCTAGGTGTAATAAGTCACGTTAGAAGGTGCAATGGGACCAAGGTGCGTGCGTGTGCGCGCGCGCGCGCGCGCGTGTGTTTAACAACAGGTGTGTGTTAGAGAGAGCGACAGATCGACCTACTCCTACAGAGAGATGTTGTGTAGTGTATGATTTTAGCCGCGAGAGTCGGTGCATCCTCTCATTTCCGGGCATGTCCGGTAGGGACATGCGGACAGCTGCCACGCCCGCTCCTGACCAGCCTGGCCCACCCAAAGCCCCTCCATCGCCCGCGCGTGCTTCCCACCCGAAACGGTCAGCGCCTCTCCAAAGAATCGGTGCCGCATTCATGCCCGGGCAGAGCGGACGCGACCTCTCACTGGCGCAAGAGTGATGGTTGCTTCGTCCGTCCAACTTACTGCTGGGTCTATGTAATTTGAAGGCTCATTGGTCTTTATTACTGAGGTGGTAGGACTGCTAGATGTCCCGCGCTTTCGGCGAAATGAGGTACTACTACTAGATTACAATTTTCTCCATTCTTACAGCGAAGGCGTGCAAGAGCAGTGAAAACACGCAGGCTCAATGATTACATGGCCCACCTCACACTATCACCGTGCAACACCTAACTCTTTACATAGTACTCCCTCCGTTCCTAAATATTACCAGATGAGTCCCCGCGCGTTGCCGCGGAACAGCGGTATATCTCTCTGCGCAAAATTATCGATTTCATAGAACTAAAAAAACTCTATAACCGCATGACAAATGTGGTAGCCAAACTAAATATACTCCCATCATCATTTAGATCATCCCACGTAAGGAAAAAAAGATCAGCCAACTCCTACTGCATAATGGGATTATATTTTTCTTTTTGACATGTAAATGGGACTTAAAAGCTCCCTTACATGCATGCTACCGGTGCATGCTTGCATGCAGACATGTTGATGTGATTTAAAACCCACTCACATGCATGTGCCACGGTATTTCTGCATGCTTGCATGTGGCTTAGTGTGGAGCCTCTCAACGTCTAGATCAGACGGCTATTATGGACTGATTTACTTCATCTAACGGCTACATAAATTTTGATGATGTGGCTCAAGGAGAGGATAGAGAATTCCTAGTAGTGGGGGCTAGCTATTACTAGTAGATAAGTCTTTGTAGATATTCCACTACATATGGAACAAAATGAATGAATCTACACTTAAAATGCATCTATATACATCCGCATGTGGTTCATGGTGAAATCTCTACAAAGACTTATATTTAGGAATGGAGGAAGTACTCATATAGTACGTACTGTAATTTATCAGCGAGATAAATTTGTACAATGCTATGAAGCTTCCAGCTTCTGTTACATGTATCTTGCGTCCAAGGTTGCCCGTTGCAACATTTCATCAAATACAAAGGAGATTAACATGCATGCTATTGCATCTCAATGATTGATAGATCATAGCAAATATGTACTCCCTCCGTTCCAAAATAAGTGTCTCAACTTTCTGCAAACTTTAGTACAAAGTTGTACTACTACTAAAGTTGACACTTATTTTGGAACAGAGGCAGCTAAATAAAAAACCGATCCATGCAGTCCCTAGCCCTTGAACCATGAACCCTGACCAGGCTTCAATTTGCTGGCAACGTTCGAGCTTCCTAATAAATGAAGTTTGCAACCTTTTGACCATCGGATCATTTTGTGCAGTTTCACCAAAATCGAGATGAGCATCCCTGTGGCAAAGAAATTGATGAAGCGTGATTAGAATAAGATTACTGGGACTAGTTGATGAGACATAAAC
Source organism: Triticum urartu (assembly GCF_056163025.1). Lineage (NCBI taxonomy): Eukaryota > Viridiplantae > Streptophyta > Magnoliopsida > Poales > Poaceae > Triticum > Triticum urartu. The sequence goes on along the minus strand of NC_141874.1, from coordinate 59,889,514 downwards.
TCATCACAAATACAGTACGTAGAAGCCAATAGAGGTATGTGCGGGGCAAAGAAGTAGAGAAATATCCACAGGGAGTGATGTGGGCAGCTGGAGTAGTGGTGCAAGCCGGCTATAAAGGGAGTTGTACCTGAGGGACGTAGCTCAACCTTGAGGAGGGCGGCGGGAGGCGGCAACTGCCCACGTCGCGGCAGTGAGCAAGGGACGAAGGCGACCTCACCGGCTTTGTGAGAGAGAACGACGGGGACCCCTGATCGGGACGTGCCGACAGTGGGTTTTCGCCGTCGGCGATGGCCACCGCATCTACACTAAGCATCCACCCCTTCCCCAAGCGGACGTGATCCGCCGGGATGTTAGAGATGTGGCCACAGTCGTTTTGTGCGAGAGAGTGTGAAGAGAGCAACCCCAGCAAGCAACCGTGTAGGCTGGCCCATCCTGACTATGTATATAGTGGAGCGGTTTCCTTTTCTCTCCATATGAACCTATCATATTGCGTACGTGCCACTAAAGAAAAAAAACTTTATTTATAAATGATGCGGCACCTACTACTCGTTCTCCTATAACCTTGCGCTTGGCATCTCCAAAATATTAACCTTGCGATTGGCTCTTCGCCTCTTCGGGAAGTCGAGCAATAATGGTAGTGCAGTATATGTCGTTCTGGCTATATGAGACCGAATGAATTGCTGCACGTCCACCACGTGGGCGAGGGTCGAGGGGCGAGGGAGAGTGCTACATATGGAGCAAAATGAGTGAATCTACACTCTAAAATACGTCTATATACATCAGTGTTTGGAGTATGTAGTAGTAGTTCATATTGAAATCTACTAAAGGACATATATATTCCAAACAATATGATATAATCTCTATAACCAAGGTAGTAGGTACGAGGAGTAAACGGAGGGAGTAGTAAATTTTTCTCCTCGTCCTGCGAGCCACCGCGCGCATGGGCGAGGGAGCGGGCGTAAGGCGGAGCAAGCTTCACCTCATCCTGCGAGCCACCGCGCCCGTGGGCGGGGGAGACAGCGTACTAAGCAAGCTTCTCCTCGTTCTGCGAGTTGACGGGACAGATCAAAAGTACTCCAGTGTATAGAGCCTTGCCTCTAAGGTAGGCCCCACATGGTTTGCCTCTTTTTTTAACATAACACGTCAAGTCGCAATTTGTTTGTTCACCCGTGGTAGACGATCCTCCCTCCACCAAGTGGACAACCAGTACACGTGCCAAATTACCACGTGGGCTGCATTTTTCGTACAGAAATGAGCTCTACCGTGTACCCACACGGGTGTGGCCGGGAAAGAGATGAGAGTACGTGCGCCGTGCATGCACCTCTTCTCTTCGTGCACGTCCCCCACCTACGTGGGTGTGTGTGAGAGATACAAACCACGTTCGTGAGTGTTTTTTGTTTTGGGGTGGGGGGTGGGGTGGGGGGTTGATTTCGTGAATTATTTGTGGGAATATGTGTCGATGACATCTTAAACAAATTTTTTCATGCAATGTGTGTGAAATGGAGGCCTATCCATATTATACATAGAGGGTTGGGCAATCCACGAGAAGAGAGGGAGGGGTCATAGCTATCGATAGAGTCGAAGAGAGGATCAAGTGGGTGGGTGCGAGATCGATGAAGAGAGCCATCGAAATTGTGTGTGTGTGCAAGTCAAAGATATAGGGCGACTGGCCTACCGGAACGTTAGAGGGCACATGTCAAGTTTGTGTGTGGCAGGGAGACATGACTAGAGCGCTCGATGTATTGGTGTGTGTGGGGGAGGGGGAGGGGGTGGGGGGAGGGGTAGGCTGAGGCCTAACTCTAGAGGTAGAACGACTCGTATATGTGTTGAGAAGGAGAGACCCATCTATGTCTTGAGGGAGATCGGTCGACATCCATACATAACTGAAGGACGGGAAATATGATGGGACAGAGAGAGAGAGGGGGGGAGGGAGAGGGAGGGAGAGGGGTAGAGTGCTGGATGGGTGATGGAGTTGCTTCTCGAAGATGGTGGGAGAGGCCTACTAGACAAACTGAGGGTGGAACTGCAATGTTATTAATAAGAGGGGTGATGTGTTTCTGTGTGTGCCTATGCGTGATAGATCTGTCGGGACGCATCCATGGGTGATGAAGGGGAACCATGTGTTTGGTAAGCAAACCTAACTAGATCGGTAGATCAATTGTTGTTTGTCGGAGGAAGGGAGAGACACAACTAATGAGGTAGATCGACGTGTGGGTAAAAACGAGTTATAAGGACCTAGCTAGCTATATGTATAGCGAGAGATCGGTCGGTGTACGTCCATTTGTTAGAGGCAAATAAGGCCCAGCGAGACGGATAGACAAAGAGAATGGAGGTAGGAGGTGGTGCGAGAGGCCCAACTACTAGCTAGATAGGGGGAGGAGTGTGCGGTTGTGAGATCGATGAAAAGAGGGACGAGAGTTTACATGTGTGTCTGACCGTATGAGAGACATGAGGCAAGGAAACATAAAGGAGGAGATTGAAGGTGTGTGTATGTTGTAGGCAGGCATCGCTGGAGAGGTTTATCGATCGGTGTGTGTCGGAAAGGAGTTGTGGAGACTCTGGGAGAACGACCTAAAGAAAAAAATGAATGCACCCGGTGGATAGAATGCCGAGGGAGGGGGAGGGCGAGGAGGGCGTGTGCATGCACGAGAGAAAGTTAGTTGTAGCTACAAAGGTTAGAGGATTGTGTGGGTGTAAGAGACTAACAAAGATCATAATTTGATATGAAAGCGGATTCATATATTTGAATAGGAGACCATAGTGTTTTAAACATTGCAGGCATGAATATAGCAGTGATACACGTGCTGTGCACATGTTATACCATAATGTGATAATGCATGACATTTGCAACTCACAGCTAAATGCCGAACAATCTAAACCATACTATACATTAAACAATCTCACATTTTATTTGAATTTGTGATAATGTGTGGCGTTTGCAGCTTACAACTAAATATCGAACAATCTAAACAATACTATATATCGAACATTCTCACATTTTATTTGAATTTGTGGTAATGTGTGGTGTTTGCAACTCACATCTAAATACTTGTAGGCGTAGGGGGCGGGGCACCATACATAATGTGATAAACACATTATACATATGAGACATGGTTTAGATTATGAAGATCTAGCTAGAGCTAGAAATGTAATGTGATTTGAAATCAAAATAAAGTGGATTCAAAAAATCTAGTTCGAGTTCATATAGTACACATAGTTCATATGTAACTCGAGACTAATCATGTGGTGTGCTGTGAAGATAATACACAAACGATGGTTTAACTTGACAATAATGATGATTGTAGATCTTATTAAATCAGAGAAACGAATTCAAATGCTTTGACTTCACAACAATCATTACTGTAGATCTTATTCAAATAGAGAAACAAATTCAAATTTAGTTCATATTGAAGCGGTAGTATATACATTTGGAATGCACTAAAACGTTCATTTGAGTAGTAGGTTGCATGCCTTATACACGTAGCGAAATATTTTAATTGAACATAACATGAATTCAAAGTTTTGAATGACATTTGTAGTGCGCATTGATTTGGTACAATACACGTTAGGCTTGTCCGGAAATTTCAACCCGCGCCTTGTTAGCCTGAAATATTTAAGATATATGTTTGTCTCATTGTGCTCTGACAACTCTCTCCATCTCAACCCGCGCCTTGCTATTCCGAAATTACAACGCGCGCGAAAACTCCCACCTCCTGTGAAATCCCGACACGCGGAATGCCCGTGGTACCCCTGAACCGAAAGAACCGCCTCAAATCGGTGGGGGTACTTTCGTAACCTACCCCACATTTCGGACAAGCGCGTCTCTAAGCCATGGTTCCCCACTGCCATCCCATCCGCCCACCCATTCGTACACCAAGGACGCGAAAACCCGTGACGAAACCCCACACCCTGCTCCGTCTGCCACCCAGTCGGAGCCTCTTCCCCGACGTCGTCGTCCACAGCAACACCTCGACGTCCCTCATCCACCGTACCAGATGAGGATCCGTCGTCGATCTCATCGTCCCGCCGGTTCAGCCACCCCGTCCTCCACCTCCAAGGAGCTGCCCCGATGTTCCCCTCGTCTTTTGCGCCACCTCCATTCTCACACCGCCGTCTTCACCTGCACCACCGGAAGAGCATCATCATCACCGTTTCCTTGGATGAAGCTGCGGCCTAATCGGCACCACCAAAGAGGTTGTACACTAATCGCCGCATTTTCTTCTTGATTCAATCTCATGGTGCTGCCGGCGCTCGGTCCCGAGCCGACACGGCGCGGCTCCATCCACGGCGGTGTCGCCGGCCACTTCCTCCACGGTGTCGCTCCCTCGGCGGCGACGTCCACATCAGTAGGAGCTGCTGCTGCTTTAGCTCTCGCTCGCGCTGCTGCTCTGCTCTTGCTCTCGGTCCGCTGCCTGGTCTGCTCTTGCTATTGCTCTTGCTCGTGCTGCTGCTCTCGCTCTTGCTCTTGCTTGCGATGCTGCTCCGATTTAGCTACACTTCAGTCGACTGAATCGACTTTTGGGTCAGTCGATTTTCAGGGGGTGGGGGGGGGGCTCGCCAGGGTGAAGAAAGAACCAGCCGCAGCAGGGAGGGGGGCTCGCTGGAGAGGTACCCCACTATCTATCTTAGGGTTCAGGATGGGGGCGGTGGTCGCCGGCGGTGGCGGGACGGTGGCGTGGGGGGGGGGGCGGCGCACCGCCAGCCACGGGCGGCGGGGGGCTGCTGTTTGGCCGGTGGTGGCTGGCGGCTCAGGGGGGTGGAGGTTGAAGATGAACCGCAGGCCCTTGATTTCGTATCCAACGGCTGCAAAATCAACCGACCAGAGATGAAAAAGTCAGTCGACCAACGTGTAGCCTCACCTTGCTAGTGCGTTCAGTTTCGACAGCAAAATTCAGTTTTGACAGCAAAATTCAGTTTCGACAGTTAAGTTCAGTTTCGATAGTTAAGTTCAGAGATGAGCGGCTGATGTATTTTACATCTAGCACTTTGTGGTTATGTATTTTACGTCATGTATTGGAGATGCTATTAGAATTCCACTCAGGTTAACGTTGTTCGTTGTCTCTCTTGTCCTGCTTTAGCCTCGGCGTCGTACAACTCACCGGAGCTGCTCCAACGACGAAACCCTCCATCACAGCGGAGCAGTACCTCGGGCTCCATCTCCAGACGCCTAAGATATTCTTCCCCTCCTCCGACAGCCAAGTCAGCCGAAGCATCCTCACCGGCCAACCCAATCACGCTAAGATCGACATGGCTTCGCCAAAGAGGTTGTACACTTGTTGCATCTCTTTTTTACTCTACATGTTATATATATATTGTCCACTGAGCACACGGATTTGTTCCTTTAGTGTCTCCTTGAAAGAAAAAATGTAGGAATTTTAATTTTCACTTGTCCTCCTTTTCAAATTCCTATTCATGAAGCATCAGACTAAGAGATAGTAGCATAATAGCATTATAACCGTACATCTTCTTGTGGTTTGACTTAATCTCACCATGCTTCTTTGCATCCTGTGATCTTCCAATTGTTGTGAATCAAACACCCAGATTGGCAGAAATCCTGTGTTTTTAAATTCTCTGTTTTGCACGTGCATTCCTACCCTATTCCTGTCTATTTCCTATCCCTGCATTGTTGGAATCCTCCAATTCAAACGAGCCCTTACAGAATTAATTCTCTTATAGATAGTTGTCAAAGAAAACCTTGTGTGGTTTGTCCCGCTCCTGCTGCGCCGTTGTCCACCCCAGCTCAGCTGCTCCAACGACAGAAGGGTCCAGCACAGCAGGGATCCGGCCTCCAGACTGTCTTTCGCCGCCTCAGATCTTCTTGCCCGCTGCTGGCAGCCATGAAAATTGCATTACCATCATCAACCAAGCAGATGACCTCGAGGACTACACGGGTCCGCAAGAGAGGTCGCACTCTTTCGTTTCTGCTTACGTTATGCATCGCTTAATATTACATGCTACTTTATCGTCCTGTTCACCGATTAGACTCTGAGTCAGCTCCAAACTAATGGTCAAACTTGAGTTTTTAAATGGTTGTGGGGTACATATTGGGGCCTCTATCAATAGTATCTATCTACTATCTGGTTAATCTCTGGTGTCTACTATGAGTTTCATGTTGGGTGGGAAACAAACAGTAAAGAAGCCATTATCTGTATTTTTTAACTGAAGCCATTATCTGCCTGCTATTATTGGTTTTGGGTCTATCCACAGGTTGCTACCATCACTCTGGATTTCTGCATACACTCCTTACATAATCTCACTATGTTTTAATCCTATGCATGACAGTTATTGTAAACAATGGAACTGAACATGTAGAGCAAAAGAGACGAGCCTTGCATGGCAATAAAATTTCATGCAGACGTCTCTCCATGGTAGGCGCAAAGGCATCCCCCCTCCACGCATTTGGATTGTAATCGAGAGGAAGATATCTGTTCTGAGGGGGATTCAGAAGGAGAAGACAACTCCTATTTACCCCCTGAGGTCTTCGCTCTAACTTGGCATGCTGATGTTGGTTATATCATGCATATGGTGTCTTGCATTGCTTACTTTATACATCAAATATGTCATCTGCTTAGTTTAGACATCATTTGTGCGAATGCCATCTGTTTAGTTTATTCATCATTTATGTGAATTATGCAAGCCATCTTGTTTAGCCAGGCATCATATATGTGAATTTTGCAATGCCATCCTGCTTAGCTAGTCATCTTATATGTAAATTATATCAGGCCATCCTTTTTTTCCGTTACATATTACATTTGTCAACAATGTTAGTACATTCAACTGCTCTTCGTGTGCATCAACCATTTGACACGGTGATGGCAAATTCTGCAGTGAAAACAAGGTCTTCAGAGCAGACTATGCTATCTGACGAAGCGCATATCTCGCTGGTTACGGATAGCTCCTCAGAGGAGGATTGAGAGACAGATGACCAGTCCTATTCCCCCCGAGGTGTATGCTCTAACTTGGCAGGGTTATGTTGCTCATATCGTGCGTATGGTGTCTCGCATTGCTATGTCATTTGATTAGTTTAGACATGCTTTGTGTGAATGCCACCTGTTCAGTGTCTAATTACCATATATGTGAATTATGCATTGCCATCTTGTTGCAAGACATTATATATGTGAATTATACAATGCTATCTTGTTGCAAAGGCATTATATATGTGAATTATGCAATGCCATGTTGTTTAGCCAATCATCATGTATGTGAATTATATCATGCTATCATTTTTTTGTATTACGTGTTCCATTTGTCGACAACGTTTGTATATTCAACTACTCTTCCTGTGCATCAGCCATTTGAAGCGGTGATGGAAGTATCTGGAGTGAAAACAAGGTATTCAGAGCAGACAATGCTACCCGTTGAAGCAGACATCTTGCTGGTTATAGAGAGCTCCTCAGAGGAGGATTCAGAGACTGATGACCAGTCCTATTTCCCCCCTGAGGTCTATGCTCAAATTTGGCAGGGTTATATTACCCATGTCATGCATGTTGTCTTGCATTGCTTAGTTTTTACATCATATATGGATTGCCATCTGCTTACTTGCTTACTATATAAATCATATATTTGAATTATATCATGCCATCATGTTTACATAGTACATACACATCATCTATCTGAATTATGGCATGGCAACCCATTTAATAAAGACATCATATAGTTATATCATCTCATCCTGTTTAGTGTTTACAGTCATCATATTTTGAATTATGGCATTCTATCCGTGAATGTATGTGAATTATGGCATGCCAACCTATTTAATAAACACATTATATAGTTATGTCATGTCATCCTGTTTACATAGTCTCATATTTTGAACTATGTATTTCCATCTTTTTTAGTTAGCCATCATAATGTGAAATTGTGTCATGCTATCCTATTTAGTTAGCCATCATATATGTGAAATTGTGTCATGCTATCCTGTTTGGTTAGACAACATAAATATGAATTATTTAATGCCCTCTTTTATTCCCCACTATCCATTGCACTTGTCTATCATACAATGTCTATACTTTCAATTACTTTTCTTGTTTATCAGCCATTTGAATTGGAGAGCGTGATGGCAGTATCTAAGGGAGTAACAACACAGTCTTCAGAAAAGGTAGTGCTACCAGTTGATGTAGATAGAACCATGGTTGTACTTGCCCAAGGACCAGATCCACCACACATAACCCAGAATCTCGCAGATTGTACCCCTACCCAGTTGGACAGAGAACCAGCTACACCCCTTCTAACCCCAACCCCGGCAGATAGTAACCCAGTTCCAGTTGACACAACACCGTCTCCACCATAGAGCACCCAAACACGAGCAGTTAGTAAGGGAACTGCAGTGCCCAAAGCACGAGGACCACCACTCCGAATCCCAACTCAACGCTTAAAGGAGAAGAAGATTTGTTCTTAGTTCAGGTTCTGTAGCTATGGTTCATACTCCTTTGCTCTTGCATTACTGTATTTACTCATACCAACTATTTTCAAATTTGAAGGATGGAATTGAAACTCCAATGGTGCAACATGTATGTTTTAAACCTGTTTCTTTAACTGGTTTGCTGTTGTAACCTGCTCTATGTTGATTTTAGTTTTAATTGAATAAACAGTTATGTTCGCATGTCATGCACATTACAATGTTGTTATTGCACTATAGTTACCCATACTTATATTCTATCTATTCTGCTTTGTCTTGAACAAATATTATTTGAACTGTGTCTCTATCTTGATTTGGCAACAAAAACTAGAATGATATAGACCATAAAGTGACCATGGTACATAGATATATGTTTGTTTCATGCTGTTATCCTATCGACTTTACTACTGAACTCATTTACCAAAATGAGTTTCATATACAACATGGTAAACGTGTGATGTGTCTGCTTGTTTCTCTTTTAGAATGCGGACAAAATTTTGGAGAACAGTACCGCGTTATCCAATGGTAAAGGAAGTAATGCAGATAAGGTTCAAGATAGTGAGACATCCCTGTTGGTCTCCAAGAAAGCTGATAAAAACTATCTTGACGATAGTGAGGGAACCCAAAAGTCATGTCTTGATGTAGTGTTCGAGTTACTGGCCACTACTGCTGGCACAAGCTCTTCGAACTCGCTGCCTGAATCAGTTCGTCTTCTTGAGTCTCAATTTCAAGTTGAAAGACATCGATCAGATGTGCTGCGATAGGAAGCTGAAGGACTGAGGAAGTCCCTGCAGAATTCAGATGCATATTTTCTGGTGCAACAGCAAGCGCTGGAGGATTTAAGCGCCAAACAAGAGAAAGTTAATAAGCTTGCTAAGCATCTTGCCAGCATTATCTTCTAAAGTGGTTTCAGTTCTGGATTTGTTTTGCTGCAGCGTTTATTTGCGCTGGTCGCCAACTTTGACAACCAGTGTATATGATATGCTGCTTTGTTCCCTATATTTGCACTGGTGGCGAACTTTGATGCCCAGTGGATGTAATATGTGTAATAGCCGTGATAGCCTAGCGTTAGTTGCTTGCTTATTTATTTCCTTGTTGTCTTGTTTATTTGTTTGCTTGTAGTCATTGCAGTTCTTTTTCCGCAGTTAGCTAGTGGCTGCAATAACCTATTTTTTAAAACTAGGCCACAATAACCATGGGCTAATATCTACTGTAGTGACACTGGGCCTCCTACTGGACGTAGAAACAGTGGGCCTTCTACGGGCCGTAGAAACAATGGGCCTTCTACGGGCCGTAGAAACAATGGGCCTTCTGCGGGCCATATCATCAATGGGCCTTATACGGGCCGTATGATCGATTGGCCAAACATGGGCCAAACAGACCGCATTATGGCCGTAAACAGGCTAGAGTTGGAATCGTCCGTTCATGGGCCGACCATAACGGGCCATCATTAATAGGCTGTATTTGATTACGCTATGAAAACGGCCCAACGTATTAATGGACCACAAACGGGCCGACTGTAACGACATGCTGAATTTGGCCCACAAGCAGAAAATGTCAGTAACGGGCCGTAAGTAAACGAATGCTGGAAATGAGCCCAAGAATAAATGGGCTTTGGGAAGGCCGAAAGATAACATGGGCTGGAAACGGCCCAATGGAATAATGGGCCATTAATGGGTATAAAGTGATACACTGTTCATTATGGGCCAGTTTCACCACGGGCCGTTAACGGGTGTAAAGTGATACACTGTTCATTACGGGCCAGTTTCACCACGGACCGCTTATGGGCTAAGAGTTACAAAGGGCCTCATATGGGCCGAAAGACGTCATGGGCTATACATGGGCCAGAAGTGAAAACGGGCTGGAATCATATTGGATGGCCCAGATGACGCTACTGGGCCTAATTCGGATAGGGCGTAACGGGCCTTGGGTTAGCGGGCTGTAAATGGGCTATATGCGAACAGGCCGTTAACAGGCTTTCCATGGGCCAGCCCGCCAGCTTTTGACCAAGTCAAATGGGCCAGCCTTTTCACAGGAATGGGCCACTGTTGGGCCGTGCCACGTGTCGACGTATCATAGGCGCCTTCTGTGCAGTGAGTGGATGACATCTGTCCCAACGATGAGCCGACACGTGTTTCCTCTAGCCAATGATGATTTTACACGTGGAAAATCCCCATTGGTCGGGGCTGTTAACGGGTTATCGGATCCAAAACCCGACCCGATAGCTTAACGACGTTCCATTACGGTGGATGCCACGTGTCGGTCACCCTTGACGAAAGCACTTCTGTGACGCGCGATTTATCGTCATGGAAGTGGACACTTCCGTGATGATAATTTTGGTAATGTCATGGAACACTTGTACGACAACACAGGTATAACTATCTTGATTCTGTCATAAATTTGTCATGGATGTACATGCATGACAAAAAACGCGACCTACTGTGACAAACACCTATCATCACGGAAGTGTATTTTTTTTGTAGTGTTCATAACGTGACGTTCCGCCATGGTTTGGTCATGACGAACCATTTTTCCGAGCCTGCTACTGCACGCGTTGCGAGGCGGTTTTATTGGCACGTCCTGTCAAAGCAGAGATCATGTTCCTCTTTTCACGGGATTCTCATCAATACGGGTGTGGGTAACCCAATCGTGCCTGCTGGTATGACTCCTCGATTTTAGGCAAGTTCCAAATGGCCATGCGGAGGACGCTTGATATTCACCCTCTTTATAAAGGGGCCAAGGCCTGTCCTTTTCTTCTCGCGTTCGATCCTTCCCTTCCCCCCACCTTGAATTCCAACACTCAAGGTTCAGGCTAAACACTTCGGACCTTCGATCATGTCCGGATCCAACCTTCAAGGCCGGTGGATGGCCTCCTCTGTCACAGAGGAGGATATCAAGAAGCTAAGAGAAGCCGGGTATCTGACCGTCGAAATTCCGCACAGGCTGCCTGCTCAAGGGCAGGTCATCCCCACTCCCGAATCCAACGGGAGTGTCATATTTGTTTCTCACTTCCTCTGAGGGCTAGGCTTCGGTCTTGATCCCTTCATTAGAGGGCCTATGTTCTACTACGGGCTCGATTTCCATGATCTGGCTTCGGATTCTATCCTTCACATCTCGTCGTTCATCGTTGTGTGTGAAGCCTTCCTCCGCATCACCCCACACTTCGGCTTATGGCTCAAGACCTTCAATGTGAAGCTGAGGATGATCGATGGGCGACACGCAGAGTGCGGAGGTGCCATAATAAGCAAAGGCGCCGATGCTCTATGGCCAAAGGGTTCCTTCCCGGAGACTTCCAAGTTATGGCAGCGAGAGTGGTTTTACATCACAGCTCCCTGAAGTACCAAGTGGGCAGCCGCCCCCGCTTTCCGCCCGGGCCCTCCGCCACAATTGGCATCATGGGTAAACAAGGGGCTGGACTAGGGGCCAGTTAATGATGTGCCGACATTGCAGAGCCGCATCCGAGATCTCCTCAAGAGAGATGTCAGCCTTGTAAAGGTAATACAGGTCATGCTAGTTCGTCGGGCCCTGTCGTGCCAACGTCGACCTCTCCGTATGTGGGAGTTCAACCCGAAAGGACCGTGAACTATTCAGCAATTCTTCGGTACAACGCTCGAAGGGATGTATGGATTGTTCTTCGGACCACGAATAAAGTGTCCAGACACCACCGAGGATGCGGGTCTAAACTGCAATCGTCCAGATACCCAGGTAAGTAATTCTACGGCCGAACATGCTGTGTTTTTATTTATCACAACATCATTCTAACAAGTCGCTTTTTGACCAGGACTGATAAAAAAGGCGACGATGATCAGGTTTTCGGCCCCCCTTCCCGAGGGCTCATCGGATCCCGTACTAGCCAGGATGCTTGAGCTCGTGCCTTATCAAGTGCCATCAGGGGAAGATGAGGGGAGGAAGGAAGAAGCCGAAAGTGGGCCTCGCGCATTACTCATCCAAACCGGGGGAAATAGTGTCTCCGTGAAGGAGGATAATCGGGGAGAAGAATCTGAAATTCCCTCTCCCCAAGGAAGAAAAAGGCCCGCCCCTGAAGATTTGGGAACAAGGATTTCCAAATGAGGGAAGAAAACTTCGCCGGGGGGCCCTGCCCCGAAGGGCATACTTACCGCACAGTGCCTGCAAGGGGATCAGCCCTCCACCGAGCCGTAAGTGAACAAGAGTACCTTATAGTAAATATATCCTTCTTCATTTTTGAGAACAATAACCGAAATGTATGTCTTGTAGTTCGGATCGTAGCCCTTCTCGACAGAACTCGTCTTCGGGGAATCTTCTTCCGGAGATGATGGAGAGCAAAACGCCTCCTCGTGCCTCCCCGCCTCATGAGGCGGATGACCCTGAGGTGTCGTCATAGAGGATTTCTCCCGATCTGCCAAGGCCAGAATGTAACCCTTCGGCCACCCGAAGTCAGGAGTATTTGGCTCCTAAGGAGAGCCACAAAAAGAGTCCAGGACTGTCCGGCGCACGACCGGACGCACTGATGAGTCTTCTGGAGCAAGTGTCTATCTCAGAGGCGCATCGTACTTTAATGGGTACGGTGGTTGAGAGAATTTCATCTGCTGAGAGTGGGTTGCATGAAGCTTTTATGAGCCTGCTAAGAGGCTTTGAGGTATACAAAGTAATATATATTTTGACGGTACTGCACACGCTAGGTGCGCCCTGTGTAGATAGTAGCCCCTGAGACTCTGGTCGCTGTCCAAAAGGCGGCAAACAGAGGATCATAGTCCCAGGTAATAATCATGCTGCTTTCATGTGCAGGCGGCCGAGGGTCCGGTGGCTGGCCGGACTGGCGAATTTGCCGAATTGAGGCGGCAACTTGATGCGGCAGATGCCGACATCGTGCTTGTAAACAAGCTGCTTGACGAGGCACATGGTATGTATTCTCCGGCGATCAACATACATTAAGAGGAGCATGATGCTAGTATCTATAATATGCTGTGACTGCAAATGGAGCTGCCGCCGTGGAGACCCTTTGGGCGAAACTTTCCCGAGCCAAGGAACAAGCCAGGGAATGTGACGCGGCTGCCCTAAAGGCGGTCGAAGAGTTAAGAGACGAACAGGCTGCGCACTGCCAGAGCAAAGAGAAAATAGCCAAGATGGCTGTTGAGTTAAAAGATGTCGCCGACCGTTATGAGCTTCTTGAAAAGGAAAGCCAAACGAAGACGGCGGACCTGAAAAAAGCCATGGCAGTAGCCAAGGAAGCCCGCTCTAAAATCAGAGCGGCGAATGAGGAGCTATGTCAGGCCGGAGATATCATGGCTGGGAAGCCCTTTTTGTTGCGGACGAAGTTCGGAGATCCTAAGTATGCCCCTCTGGATAAATTATGGAGTTTTGCAGACGCGTAGTTGGATTTGGCAGCGAGTGCTGCTGATGCGACCGAGTTTTTCAAAGATCAAAAAGATCATGAGGTGGAAAAGTTGTTCTGGTCGCAATTCGATGCTCCAGTGCGTCCGCTGCTGTTAAATGAGCAAATGGCCGAGTGGGCCGAGCTCCATAGGCTGTCCGGGCTTGCCATGAGGTCTGTTGTGGATCATCTTTGGCCGGAAGGACCAAGGCCGAATAGTTATTTTGGTTTAGTACAACGATTCCTTGGTGTTGTGCCGCATATCGACGGCGCAAAGAGGTTGGCATGCGTAGAGGGTGCGCAGATGGCTCTTGCCCATGCGAAGATATACTGGGCAGAGATGGAGGCCACCGCCATTGCAACCCAGAGTTCGGCCGTAGGTTGGGTATCGGCCGAGCACTATTTTGAAGAAGTCCTAGAAGGCGCCCGTTTAATAGAGGCCCAGTGCTCGAAGAGTATCATGTTCTCGTGACATGTATCCCAATTGTAAAAACAATGCTATTATGATTATAAAGGATGTGTTTATACTTTTGCCTGAAATTATTATGATGCCTCCTGTGTGGCCGTTTATGTATGTATATAACCTGAAAGTTTGCAGTTGTTGGCTTCAGCCCCCATGCATATAATTCGGGGGTGTTCGGAAAAGCGCGTATTCACACTTGATCCAACATCTTGGTCCATTAAGGAGGTGATAGCACGGCGAACAAGGCAATCGGACTATATTGCTTTAACACTTTCACTTAGCCATAGGAGTTTGACGGTGGGGCTACTATATAGCCCCTGGTACTTCTGCGTCTATCCGAATACGGTGCGCGTATATACATGACCGGGAAATGGCCCTTCGTTAATGCGGAGGAATCACGAAGATTCCGCAGGGTCATCGAGTGGTTGACCAGTCTCGCGCTTTATCATGACAGTTAGTTTTCGGCTTTCTCTATTGAGGTGCTCGTCCGGATGAACCAGGGCACAATTGCAGTAGTTCTCCCGGTGCCACCTTAGTCGATAGAGCGAAACGTAAGGTAGCAAAACACGGGAGCCGGGAAAACCCAACATTTGACCAAAGACATGATTCGGAGCTGATGCATATAAGGCCAAACTCGCGACGCCGAACACTCCCTAAGGTATTCGGGCTTTACAACATATACCGGGCTGAGTAACGCCCTTGAACCCTGAATTTCCAGGTACGTGTATTAGTCTGATGTGGCAAAATGCCAATAACGCCATCATCCCTCTCGGTTGTGTTGAGTATCCGGAGGGTGTGAAGCAACAAGAGACAGTAAGAAAGGTTTACACAGGGTCTTAATCTAAATAGAAACCTTGGAGCGGGGCCCTGCTGCACGTCTGCGCCTGTATCTCCATTGTGCTATATCCTGGAAGGGTGTAGCACGATTATCATCTATCAAAAGAGAAGAACTTAGGTGAAATTTGTCGTGCAAAAAATTGGTTATTCTTAATAAACCATTGAAATTCAGAATAAGGTCGAGCCGAATTGTAGCCTTTTTTACATGCGAGAAGCCTCTAGCACCATCTACGGGGGTATACTCATTAACCCGATCTCAGGTTTATCTAAGCTGTTACAGCTAGTGGTGCGCCGGACTCGTCTAACCGTGTCCGTGGTCTTGACGACCGATCGTTTATGTTAGTTGGAGAGGCCATTTAGTGTTCGGCTGCTAAAGCGCCGCACATCCTTCCGCGCGTAAGGAACGCTCAGTGTTTCCGCTAACTATGATGATGCCGCATGGACCGGGCATCTTGAGCTTAAGATAAGCATAGTGCGGTACTACATTAAAACGAGCGAAGGCCGTTCTTCCGAGTAGTGCTTGATAGCCGCTTCGGAATGGAGCGATGTCGAAGGTTAACTTTTCTCTTCGGAAGTTGTCGGAAGAACCGAATACAACCTCTAGTACGAGGGAGCCCGTGCAGTGGGCCTCTGGGCCTGGTATTACTCCTTTAAAAGGTAGTATTGCTTTGGCTAATTCTCGTTGGGTCTATCCCCATTTTATGGACTGTGTCCTGATATATCAGATTAAGACTACTACCGCCGTCCATAAGGACTTGGGTGAGATGGTATCCGTTGATTATCGGGTCTAGCACCAAGGTAGCCAATCCTCCGTGCCGGATATTGGTCGGGCTATCCCTGTGATCAAAAGTGATCGGGCAGGTCGACCAAAGGTTGAACTTGGGGGTGACGGGCTCTATGGCACATATGTCTCGGAGTGCGTGTTTGTTCCTCCTCTTCGTTACGTGAATCATGTTCACTATTTTGACCTCTGGTGGGAACTTTTTCTGTCCCCCAGTATTTTGCTAGTGAGGCTCATCCTCGTCTTCACTTGGCGTCTCTGTCCCCTTGTGTTCAGCGTTTAGCTTACCGGCCTGCTTAAAAACCCAACATTCTCTGTTGATATGGTTTGTAGGTTTGTCGGAGGTGCCATGAATCTGACATAATCTGTCTAGAATTTTTTTTAGGCTGGACGGTCCATCTCTGCTGCCTTTAAATTCCTTTTTCCGTTGACCGGGTCGAGAGCCCCTGAATCCGGTGTTTACCGCTGTGTTGTCTGGGATGTCTTCATTGTTTTGACGCTTACTTTTATTGCGTCATGGTTTTCCATTACCATCCCTGACTTCGGATGTGCCAGGGTCGCTGGTGCCACTACGGGCCAGCCAACTATCTTCGCCCGCGCAAAAGCGGGTCATAAGGCTTGTTAGGGCTGCCATTGTCCTCGGTTTTTCTTGGCCGAGGTGTCTGGCGAGCCATTCGTCCCGGACACTGTGTTTGAAAGCCGCTAAGGCTTCGTCATCCGGGCAGTCAACAATCTGATTCTTCTTAGTAAGGAATCTGTTCCAAAGCTTTCGGGCTGACTCTCCGGGATGTTGAATTATATGACTTAGATCGTCTACATCCGGATGTCGGACATAGGTCCCTTGAAAATTAGCCCTAAAAGCATCCTTAAGCTCTTCCCAACTTCCAATTGAGTTTTTCCGAAATAGGCTTTCGCCCCGCTATATTGATATAGCAACCACCCGAAACAACATTTTGATCAACGCTGGGGCTAATAGCACAAGCACGCCCAAAAGAAATAACAAGAGAAAATAAGAGAAAAAATGCCAACAACGCCGGATCAACGAAAGCTACGGCACACCGCGACCGCTGGGCCCACCGAAGATAACTACCACGCTCCAAAGCCACCGAGTTTCCGTGTACCAAACATCACCTTCAAGAAGGAATGCGATGATGATGACGCTACTGCCCGGATGAATCCTAGGATTTCTCCCGGTACACGGAGGGTAGAGGGGGAGAGGGTCACCCGACGCCCTTCAAGAAGGATGGCGGCGCCCTCATGCGTCACCGCGTTGGTGCAGGCAAGACCCGACAAGGATTTCTCCCGACCTCTCGCACCCACCACCCAGGACCAACCTTCGGCTCCATCACACCCGCCGCCCACCAACATGCGCCAACACAGTCATGAGGACACTGCCGTCGTCTCACCACGGCCAATGAAGCGAGGCCGGCCGGATCCAAACGAGACACCTGTAGACAAGGACCAGCAGCACCACAGCCATGAGGGAGGGAACAACCTCCACCGGCTTAGGCGGTAGCAGACCGGGCATAGCAGCAGAGGCACACCAGACCAAATCTCCAGCCGGGCCCAGAGCGGGCCTGTGAAGCTCCGCCGCTGTGCTGCAGCAGTTGCGGCACAGCAGCCGCCGTCCCTGTCGCAAGGAGCTCGCCGGAACCACCAGAGAACAACCCACTGCAGCCACCCAGCAGGCCCACCCCGACCCAGATCGGGCCTATAGGGCCTAGATCTGGGCCAGCCGGGCGCCGCCGGCCGCCGCAAGCCATGGGCCGTCACCGCCGCCAAGGGGCAACGCCTCCGCACCGCCGCCGTCCAGATCCGCGCCGGAACGCCGCTGGCCGAAGGGCTCCGCCGCCAGGACCGCTCGCCCGAGCCGGGGTCCAGCGACGGGGGAAGAAGGAGGGCCGCCACCGCCGGACTACGGGGCGCCGCGCAAGCAACGCCCGGCCGCGCTCGCCGGCGGCAGCAGCGAGGGGGAAGGGGGGCGGCGACTCGCGGGGAGGGGGGAGTGGGGAACCGCCCTGGTCGCCTCGCTCGGGGAGGGCGACGCGGGGGGCACCGTGTTCTTATTATTGCTGCTTGCTGTGCTCTTTCACTTCCAATTGAGTTTTCAGGGAGGCTCTTCAGCCAATGCCGAGCTGGTCCTTTCAACTTGAGGGGCAAGTATTTGATGGCGTGGAGATCATCTCCACGAGCCATGTGGATATGAAGGATAAAGTCCTCAATCCAGACCCCAAGGTCTGTCGTTCCGTCGTATTCCTCTATGTTCACGAGTTTGAATCCCTCTGGGAATTCGTGATCTAGCACCTCATCGATGAAACATAGGGGGTGCGCGGCATCCCTGTAATTGGACGTGTCATGCCGTTCTGACGGTTGTAGTATTCGGTTTTGATTCTGTGTTGGAGCGCGCTTCCTAGATCCGTAGATGGATCTGGTCATACCGACATTGTTAGCCGCCCTATCGCGGCCACGGGGTGGTCGATCCGGCTGATTTGCCATTTTATTTTTCGGCTATGCGGGTTCTAAAGCCTCGTCATCGAATTCAGGCAGCAGCTTGCGCTTTGGATAGCTCTTCGTGTGGCGACTGCCACCGTACTTTTCTGCAGTGTCGAGCACTTTGTTCCATCTACTGTTGAGTGTATTTTGCGCGGCCTGAAGCCTTTGCTTCTGCTTCTTCAGACTTCTCGCGGTGGCGGTAAGTCTTTTATGGGGGTTCTCTTGCTCCAAGCGCCTTTCCGAGATGATGTGTGCATCGTCGTCCGGACTATTCTCCTTTCCGGAGATAGGTTGATTAGCATGACGCTCGGCGTCGCCGTAGTCGGACAACGGCTCCGTACTGTGTTCGCCATCCGCTGGCTCATCCTGCCTTATCGCTGGTTCGATGTGGTCGTTTTCTCTGGAGTCGACGGGGTTGTTATTATTTCTTGCGCTGTTATCGCTGTTGAGGCGGGATTTAGGGCATCGCCTATGTCACCGCTTTGATTGCTTTTTGAGGGAATTATCCTTCGCCGCATCCTTCCGTTCCTCGTCGTTGTTTTCGTTGGGTGTGTCCACCATGTATATATCATATGATGAGGTGGCAGTCCAGTGACCTATGGGCGGTGGTTCCTGTTTGTCTCCTGCATCGTCGTCCATATCGTCGATGTCTTCGGAGCCAAAATCGAGCATGTCAGTTATGTCGTCGACAGTGGCTATGGGTGGTGGGTGGGGAACGAATTTCTTTGTCGTCTGCTTCCCAACCAAGCCGGACATAGTTCGGCCAAGGGCCTCCAGACAAGGAGAGAGACCCTAATGAATTTAGCACGTCGCCCAGTGGCGAGTGCTGAAAGATATCCGCGGAGAAAAACTCCATGATCGGTGCCCAATCAGATTCGGTAGGCACAGCCGCAGGTGGTTCGGAGCCCGTGGCCGGGGACGAATCCAAGGATCCGGCAACACGGGTCTCATAGGAGGTGAAGTCTGTATTCGGCTCTATCGCCGTTGAGTGTGCGGCCTCCGTGGCGGGGTCCATCCACCCGTCCTTGGACGGCGCAACCTGTTCCGGTTTGAGAGCCAGAGTAGCCACAGGTGCTGTCAGTGTCAAAACCGGCGGATCTCGGGTAGGGGGTCCCGAACTGTGCGTCTAGGCCGGATGGTAACAGGAGGCAGGGGACACGAAGTTTTACCCAGGTTCGGGCCCTCTCGATGGAGGTAAAACCCTACGTCCTGCTTGATTAATATTGATGATATGGGTATTATAAGAGTTGATCTACCACGAGATCAGAGAGGCTAAACCCTAGAAGCTAGCCTATCGTATGATTGTTGATGTGTATGTTGTCCTACGGACTAGAACCCTCCGGTTTATATAGACACCGGATAGGGTTAGGGTTACATAGAGTCGGTTACAATGGTAGGAGATCTGAACTTCCATATCGCCAAGCTTGCCTTCCACGCCAAGGAAAGTCCCTTCCAGACACTGGACAGAGTCTTCAATCTTGTATCTTCATAGTCCAGGAGTCTGGCTGAAGGTATAGTTCGGCTATCCAAACACCCCCTAATCCAGGACTCCCTCAGTAGCCCCCGAACCAGGCTTCAATGACGATAAGTCCGGCGCGCAGATTGTCTTCGGCATTGCAAGGCGGGTTCTCCTCCAAATTCCGTGTACCTGTTTGAATAAAGCCCGGTTTCTTGTAGATGTTGCGCTCCTTGGCTTCTACGCCCGATAATGGCCGTTTTCCACGTGTCAAACGAATATGAAAAGTCTGAGTGTTTTTACGTTCACACCCCTAGCCGCGTAAATGAGTTGCCCTTTTTAAGGGGACGAGGATTTAGATCCAATCCACACCTTCTCCTCTCCACGAGTGTTCATCAGAGCGCATCTGACAAAGGTCCATTCCACCATGGCCAGTCGCCGCAACTCCTTCGCTCGTCCTTCTAGCCCTTAGCCTGGATATTGGGAGAGATGTTCTACTCCGCATAGCGAGTTAGCGACGCTTCAGACCAAGGGATTTCTCCCCCCGGCCTATATGGTCCCGGTCCGAGTTGGTCTTGCTGTCTACAACGGCGGAGAGCAAGTAGAGAACGCCCCTAATCCATCCAAAGGAGAGCGGGTGTGCCTTGTCCCTTACTTAATAAGGGGGCTCGGATTTCCTATCCACCCGTTCCTCCGGGGGCTGCTGGAGTTCTACGGCCTCCAGCTACATCATCTCACGCCTGCCTCGGTATTGCATATCGCGGGCTTTGTAGCCCTCTACGAGCTGTTCTTGGGTATTGAAGCTCATTTCGGACTGTGGAAGGAGCTATTTTGCCTCGTGCCCCGTTCCAAGAAAGGGTTAATGTATCAAGTGGGCGGAGCCGAAGTATGGCGCATCGCCGGGACCGGATATCTGTCCGGGACCCCAAAGAAGGCGTCCGAAGATTGGCCCTCAGAATGGTTCTATATAGAAGACGTCCCGCTGCCGGATCCTATTCGGATTGGCCTCCCAGAGTTCAATAGTGCTCCTTTAAAGAAGTGCCTAAGCTGGCGACCATGGAGCCCTCAAAGGGAAAGTGACAGGGACATCGTTTATCTCATGGGCCGAATAAGATTGTTGGCCCATGCCGGACTAACCATGATCGGAGTTATGGCCGAATGCATCATGCGGGGGGTGCAGCCGCTTCAGTACAGAAGCCACCCCATGTGGGATTTCAACGGGGAGGACGACGCCACCCGCTACGGCCGTAAAGGGCCAGATTCAGTTGCCTCTCTATTAAAGATCTTGTCCACTCTGTACAAGGGGGAAGAGGAGGAATTTCTCTGCGTCAACCCACAGGGTGGATTCTCTATGCACAACCCCCCAAGCTGGGTAAGGGGTTGCATTTACTTGCTCATCCGTTTAGTGTTCCCATTGTCAAATACTTAGTCTGATGACTTCAATGCAGGAACTGCGCCGGGCCGTTAAGGACATAAGCAGCCTGCCTCCACAACCCGAGGACCCAGGACGGTCTCTCGACCCGGCCTCTCAAGAGGATCCAGACATATCTGTGGAGCTGATTGATGGAGTTTTCCATCAGTTGAGCGAGGACAACGCCTTGGTGGCCATTACGGCTGATTACCCAGGGTTAATCCGAACACCCCAGGTACCTGAGACCGAAGTCCCCGTACCCCGGACAGGGGCCCGTCCACGCGTGTTCAATTTCCTGATTGCAACCAAACTTTGCAGGGGAGGTTTTTGAGGAGGAAGGCCGAACCTGCAGCGACAAACCAACCAGGGGCCGTAGGGTCCCGTGGGCAGAAAAGAGGTGCAACCCGGACTGAGGCATCGGCGCGAAGGTATGGCGCACCCCTTTATCCCAGTTGTTATACCTTCGAGGCACATTTGACACTTGTGCCCATTTTAGGACAAAGAGACCTCGCCGGACTGTATCTGGAGAGGCTGTGAATCGCGCCTCCACCAGCCAGGTTCCAAAGCCTGGTCCGGGGGCGGAAGCGAACGCAAGGCGTGTGCCAGACGTTTCTCCGCCGGAGGATGCGGACGGGTTATCTGCCACCAACTCTGAGGTGGAAAGTGCCATGAACCACTGGCATCGCCGGACAATTCTTCGCGACGCTTGCTTCTCCCAAGAGGCATTAGATGCCTTCAATTCGGGAGATGCGCACCTCCGTGCCGCTCAAAATGGTCTAGCCAGATCCACGGAGCAATATGTAAAAGACATACGGGTAAAATTTTTTTGGTTAATATATGTGTAGCAGTAGCCCCCGAGACTGAAAACAGTTAGAATAACTGGTTTAAGGATCATTTGAAATGCAGGTTCTTACAGAAAAGAATTCCCTACTGTCCCAGGAGCTAGAAGAGTGCAAAGCCCAACTGGAGGCCGCACTAGCCGCGACAGGGGAGCCTAAGGAGACCCCCTCTGGTAATATATATTTCGAAAGATAAGTATTTGGCGAAGCACGGCTTTGGAGCGAATCTGACAAATAAAATTGCAGATGGCGCCGGATTGAATCCAGAAAGGCAACACCTCCTACGCCAACTAAAGGCTGGTGAGAGGGTGTTAATAAAGGTGATGGGGGAGAAGAACGTTCTCCAAGATGCCAACACCCGGCTGGGCGTCGAGCTAAAAGATGTTCGTGCCCAGCTGTCAGGCTCCGTGAAGGAGAATCAGCGTCTTCGGCGCGGCATATTTAGTAAGTGCTTGAACGAACCTCTTGAAAGAAAGTTCGGCGGGGAAGTCGACTGACAGAGCAATGTCTGTAGGTGTGTTAACAGGTCGCCCGGTGGAGGAGATGCCCGGTTCTACGGGTGACCTTCTTCCCGAGCTCTCGCAACTGCTCGATCGAGTTCGGCAGGCGATGCGAGGCGTCTCCCAGGCCCTGTGGTCATCCGTCTCCATGCCCGAAGGTATTGGAGAGCTTGCGGAGAAGCTAAAGGGAGCACGGCGGTGCTTCCAATTGTGGAAGATATCAGCCTGCCGTCAAGGCGCTAGGGAGGCCTGGGCCATGGTGAAGACGCGGTACTCAAAGGCTGACCCCAACCACATGGCCGAGGTCGGTCCTATAGGGCCTGATGGGAAGGAGATCCCTGTAAGCTTAGTGTACGGCCAAGTAGAGCTGGCCGCGAAGTACTCCCAGTAGGACTGCAAATTAGACAGCCTGTTAGATGGTATTGAAGAGGAATACGATCAGTCGAAATGACTATGTAATTGAATTGACATTTATAATGCCTTCTAGCCGGATTGTAGATCATTTGTCATGGCTGACCTTTTCGCTTCAACCTCGGGGCCTGACAGACCGGAGTGTGTCCGAATTCCCATGTGGTTATATAGGAACCGGGGAATTCGTGGAGACCAGGCGTAGGGGTCATTAGTGCGTGAACAGACAAGTGCCCGACTAGTTATGTTATATTACATGGTTAGTAAGAAACATCTTCCAGGGAGAATAGTTCCGTTAGGGGTTCCTTTCCCTGGGGGGCATGCCCTAAAGTGCATGTCCATGCTGCGAAAGGAAACGCAGGAAAAATGCCTGGGGGCACATAGATAAAGAAAAAGATCATCTTTAGTTCACCGACCGAATATTCTCTTAAGAACGCTAGCTTTCGGCTTCACCCAGTCTGAGGTACACGTCCGGCTGATCCGGCAGTAACAATCGCAGAGGTGCTCCCTTTACCACCTAGCCGAATAATCGGGAACGTAGGGGTAAGCACAGGAGCCAGGTAACCCAGCTTGGCCAAAACTTAAGTCATATCGATGCATATAATGGTGAATAAAAGGTACATGCGGAAGTTTGACACATGTGTTGGGCATGAAGCCCGTATAAATAAGCTTCTATTTAAAGAAGCCCCCAGGTTTACTGAGCGCGGATAGCGCGGCAATGTGTGAGCCTTTAAGGTTATAAGAGAGAGAAAAAGGGAGAAGGAGAGAAATGTAAGACGGACAGTATATAAAAAATGGACAGAGTAAGGAGACGAACACAGGATCCGGCGCTAGGCATAGAATCTTCAGAGATGGGCTGCGTTCCATGGGTTCAGCTCGAGTCAGTTATCCGATGCGTTTCGCAGGCAGTACGCTCCACCAGCCAGGACTTGGTCAATTATGAAGGGACTTTCCCACTTGGGCTTGAGTTTGTCCTTTTTCTTGTCCGGCAGGCGTAGAACTAATTCGCCAACGTTGTAATTTTTGGCCCGTACTTCTCTGCTTTGGTGCGTACATGCGCACCCGAGGTGAGTCATGAATTATGTCGCAAGGCAAAACTGCCTCCGCGCTGTATACCATGAAGAATGGTGTGTATCCGGTGGTGCGATTCGGCATGGTCCGCAGCCCCCAGAGTACGGAGTCGAGCTCCTCTACCCAGTGCGTGTTGGATTCCTTGAGGGACCTCACTAGTCTGGGTTTGATGCCGCTCATGATAAGATCGTTTGCACGTTCGACCTGGCCGTTAGTTTGTGGGTGATAGACGGAAGCATAATCGAGCTTTATGCCCATGTTTTTGCACCAGAGTTTTACCTCGTCGGCCGTAAAGTTCGTGCCATTATCAGTGATGATGCTGTGGGGGACGCTGTAACGGTGTACAACCCCAGATATGAAGTCTATCATAGGTCCGTATTCGACCGTCTTAACAGGCTTGGCCTCTATCCATTTGGTGAACTTATCCACCATGACCAGTAAGTATTTGTGCTTGTGGGTTCCGCCTTTAAGGGGTCCAACCATGTCAAGCCCCCAGACTGCAAAGGGCCAAGTGATAGGGATAGTTTGGAGGGCGGTGGGTGGCATATGGCTTTGGTTTGCGAAGAGCTGGCAACCGGGGCATCGTTGGACTAAGTCCTGAGCGTCTGCCCGGGCCGTTGGCTAATAAAAGCCTGTACGGAAAGCCTTGCTTACCAGGGACCGGGCTGCAGCGTGATGGCCGCCGAGTCCGGCATGGATTTCAGCCAGGAGAGCCCGTCCCTCCTCTTCGGAGATGCACCTTTGAAGGACTCCGGTAGTGCTTTTCTTATAAAGCTCTCCCTCGTGGACTCTGTAGGCTTTGGATCGCCGCACTATGCAGCGTGCCTCATTTTGGTCCTCGGGGAGTTCCTGCCTAGTAAGGTAGGCGAGGAATGGTTCTGTCCACGGGGCGATGATGGCCATTATTACGTGGGCTGAAGGTGTTATCTCAATGGCAGAGCCTCCGATTATGTCAGAATGTTCGGTGTCGGGCAGTGCGGTTGGGTCCGGGCTGCTATGGTTCGGCTCCCCTTCCCATGCCAAGGATGGCTTGAAAAGCCTTTCCAAGAAAATGTTGGGGGGGACTACATTGCGTTTTGCGCCGATGCGTGCCAGGACATCTGCCGCCTGATTGTTTTCCTGGGCTATATGGTGAAATTCAAGCCCCTCGAATTGAGCTGACATTTTTAGGACGGCGTTGCGGTAAGCTGCCATTTTCGGGTCCTTGGTGTTGAAGTCTCCATTTATTTGGGAGATTGCGAGGTTTGAATCCCCGCACACCTCTAGGCGTTGGATGCCCATGGATACTGCCATCCAGAGACCATGTAGAAGGGCCTCATATTCGGCTGCATTGTTGGAGTCCGTGTACATAATCTGTAGTACGTATTGAACTGTGTCTCCTGTGGGGGACGCCAAAATGACGCCAGCCCCCAGTCCGGCCAACATTTTGGAGCCGTCGAAATGCATGATCCAATTTGAATATGTGCAGTACTCTTTAGGGAGTTCGGCCTCCGTCCACTCTGTGACGAAATCGGCCAAAACCTGTGACTTGATGGCTCGTCGTGGCTTATAAGTTATGTCGAACGGGAGGAGCTCGATGGCCCATTTCGCAATCCGGCCCATTGCGTCACGGTTGTTTATAATGTCGTTAAGTGGTACTTCCGAGGCTACTGTTATTGAACACTCTTGAAAGTAGTGTCGTAGCTTACGGGATGCCATGAATACCGCGTACACAATCTTTTGATAATGCGGGTACCGTGATTTGCAGGGAGTGAGGAAAGTGGACACATAGTAGACAGGCCTTTGAAGGGGGAATTTGTGTCTGTCCGCTTCTCGTTCGACGACGAGCACTGCGCTTACAACCTGATGTGTTGCTGCGATGTACAATAGCATTGGTTTGCCAGTGTTTGGCGCGGCCAGGACTGGGTTTGTTGCCAGTATGGCTTTTATTTCGTCGAGTCCGGCCATGGCTGCGCCCGTCCATTTGAAGTGTTCGGTGCGCCGAAGGAGGCGGTAAAGGGGAAGGGCCTTTTCTCCCAGACGGGAGATAAAGCGGCTTAGAGCCGCCACACATCCGGTTAACTTTTATATTTGTTTGAGGTCCTTTGGGATATCCAGTTGCGACAGATCTCGGATCTTGGCTGGATTTGCTTCAATTCCTCTACTGGATACAATGAAGCCCAAGAGCTTTTCGGCTGGGACGCCGAAAACACATTTTTCCGGGTTGAGCTTGATGTCGTATGTTCGGAGATTATCAAATGTGAGCCTCAAGTCGTCTACTAGAGATTCAACATGTCTTGTTTTGACGACCACATCATCTACATATGCCTCCACTATTTTACCGATCTGGCTTGCCAAACATGTCTGAATCATGCGCTGGTATGTTGCGCCAGCATTTTTGAGCCCGAAGGGCATCGTGTTGAAGCAGAATGGCCCGTATGGTGTGATAAATGCCGTTGCGGCTTGGTCTGGTTCTGCCATCTTGATTTGATGGTAGCCAAAATATGCATCGAGGAAACACAACGAATCGTGTCCTGCGGTAGCATCGATAATTTGATCGATGCGGGGGAGGGGGAAGGGATCCTTTGGGCAAGCCTTGTTAAGGTCTTTAAAATCAACACACAGGCGCCATGATTTGTCCTTCTTTGGTACCATCACCAGGTTTGCTAGCCAGTTCGGATATTTTATATCTCTGATGAATCCGGCCTCTAATAGCTTTGCTAGCTCCTCTCCCATAGCCTGTCTCTTAGGTTTGGAAAAACGCCGGAGAGCCTGTTTGACAGGTTTGAATCCTGTTTGGATATTTAAGCTGTGCTCGGCCAGCCTGCGTGGGATTCCTGGCATGTCTGAAGGGTGCCAGGCAAAAATGTCCCAGTTCTCTTGTAGGAACTCTCGCAATGCGGCGTCGACATCAGGGTCTAACTGTGCCCCGATGGAAGCTGTTTTATTGGGGTCCGTTGGATTGACTTGGAATTTGACTATTTCGTCCGCTGGTTTAAAGGAAGTGGATTTGGATCTTTTGTCGAGTACCATATCGTCCCTATTCACCGTAGAGCGCAACGCAGTCAGCTCCTCAGCCGCTAGGGCTTCGGATAGTGCATCGAGGGCCAGTGCGGCTTTATTGTTTTCGGCACGGAGTGCTATGTCCGGATCACTAGCAAGAGTGATGATCCCGTTAGGCCCGGGCATCTTGAGCTTCATGTACCCGTAATGGGGTATTGCTTGGAAGATTGTGAATGCTTCCCGCCCTAGCAAAGTGTGATAACCGCTGCTGAACGGGGCCACATGGAACGTGACCTCTTCGGACCTGTAATTGTCCGGCGTGCCAAACACCACATCTAGTGTGATTTTTCCTGTACAACGCGCTTCCCGACTAGGGATTATTCCTCTAAAGGTTGTGCTGCTTTGCATGATGCGGTTCCAGTCTATATCCATTTTTTGAAGAGTTTCCTCATAGATGAGGTTCAATCCGCTGCCGCCGTCCATGAGTACCTTGGTAAGACGAAAGCCGTCCACTATTGGACTGAGGACCAATGCAGCTGGTGCTCGGGCTGTTCGGAATTTAGGTTCATCACTGGCGTTAAAGGTAATGGCCGTGTCACTCCATGGGTTTATTGTCGCTACTTGGTAGACTTCGGCAAGGCTGCGGAGTGTCCTTTTTCGCATATTATTTGATGCGAAGGTCTCGAAGACTGTTAATACCGTATTGGTGTCCCAGGGGTGGCTTTCTGTGGCCTCCGGAATTAGGAGGTTTCCGCCAATTTTGGCCACCTGCCGGAGTATCCAACATGCTCTAAGGCTGTGAGTGGGTGTGGCATCCTCTGTACTATGAATTTTACAGGGTCCATTAAGCCATCCTTCCAGTACGGTTCCATGCCCTGTGGAGGGTTTTTGCCTTTTGGTGTTTGACCCGGGTGTCTGGCGATAGGGTTAGGGTTACATAGAGTCGGTTACAATGGTAGGAGATCTGAACATCCATATCGCCAAGCTTGCCTTCCACACCAAGGAAAGTCCCTTCCGGACATGGGACAGAGTCTTCAATCTTGTATCTTCATAGTCCAGGAGTCCGGCTGAAGGTATAGTTCGGCTATCCGAACACCCCCTAATCCAGGACTCTCTCAGGTGCGATCTCCCGAACATCGTCCGGCGACAGAGTTAAGTCATGCTCGTCATGACCGTGTAGTGCACCTGGCATGGGCTCGAATCCGTCGAAGATCAAGTCTCTGCGGATGTCAGTATAGTTTAAGCTTCTCAACCTGACCTGATGGCCAGGGGCATAGCTTTCGATCTGCTCCAAATGGCCAAGCGAGTTGGCCGGCAGTACAAAACCGCCGAATACGAAGATCTGTCTGGGGAGGAAAACCTCACCCTGGATCACATCGTTGCTGATGATCGAAGGAGCCATCAAGCCTTATGGTGACGGCACAGTGGAACTCTCAATGAAAGCACCAACGTCGGTGTCAAAACCGACGGATCTCGGGTAGGGAGTCCCGAACTGTGCATCTAAGGAGGATGGTAACATGAGGCGGGGGACACGATGTTTACCCAGGTTCGGGCCCTCTCAATGGAGATAATACCCTACTTCCTGCTTGATTGATCTTGATGATATGAGTATTACAAGAGTTGATCTACCATGAGATCAGAGAGGCTAAACCCTAGAAGCTAGCCTATGGTATAATTGTTGTTGTCCTACGGACTAAACCCTCTGGTTTATATAGACACCGGAGGGGGCTAGGGTTACACAGAGTCAGTTACAAGGGAGGAGATCTACATAACCGAATTGCCAAGCTTGCCTTCCACGCCAAGGAGAGTCCCATCCGGACATGGGACGGAGTCTTCAATCTTCTATCTTCATAGTCCAATAGTCCGGCCAAAGGATATAGTCCGGCTGTCCGAGGACCCCCTAATCCAGGACTCCCTCAGCCGGCCTCCTAGGCGTGCCCAAGGGGGGAGTCCTACTCCCGGTGGGAGTAGGATTCCCCCTTCCCAAGTTGGAGTAGGAGAGGGAAGGAAAGGGAAGGAGGGAGGAAGGAAAGGGGGGCCCGGCCCCCCTCCCAATTCGGATTGGGCTTGGGGGGGCGTGCCCCCTCCTTTGCTCCTTTCCCCTCTTTTCTACTAAGGCCCAATAAGGCCCATATACCTCCCATGGGGTTCCGGTAACCTCCCGGTGCTCCGGTATATTCCCGATCTCACCCGGAACCATTCCGATGTCCAAATATAGTCGTCCAATATATCGATCTTTATGTCTCGACCATTTCGAGACTCCTCGTCATGTCCGTGATCATATCCAGGACTCTGAACTACCTTCGGTACATCAAAACACATAAACTCATAATACCGATCGTCACCGAACGTTAAGCGTGCGGACCCTACGGGTTCGAGAACTATGTAGACATGACCGAGACACGTCTCCGGTCAATAACCAATAGTGGAACCTGGATGCTCATATTGGTTCCAACATATTCTACGAAGATCTTTATCGGTCAAACCGCATAACAACATACGTTGTTCCCTTTGTCATCGGTATGTTACTTGCTCGAGATTCGATCACCGGTATCTCAATACCTAGCTCAATCTTGTTACCGGCAAGTCTCTTTACTCGTTCCGTAGTGCATCATCCCGCAACTAACTCATTAGTCACATTGCTTGCAAGGCCTATAGTGATGTGCATTACCGAGAGGGCCCAGAGATACCTCTTCGACAATCGGAGTGACAAATCCTAGTCTCTATCTATGCCAACTCAACAAGTACCATCGGAGACACCTGTAGAGCACCTTTATAATCACCCAGTTATGTTGTGACGTTTGGTAAAACACAAAGTGTTCCTCCGATAATTGGGAGTTGCATAATCTCATAGTCATAGGAACATGTATAAGTCATGGAGAAAGCAATAGCAGTAAACTAAAACGATCAAGTGCTAAGCTAACGGAATGGGTCAAGTCAATCACATCATTCTCCTAATGATGTGATCCCGTTTATCAAATGACAACTCATGTCTATGGTTAGGAAACTTAACCATCTTTGATCAACGAGCTAGTCAAGCAGAGGCATACTAGTGACACTCTGTTTGTCTATGTATTCACACATGTATTATGTTTCGGGTTAATACAATTTTAGCATGAATAATAAAAATTTATCATGAAATAAGGAAATAAATAATAACTTTATTATTGCCTCTAGGGCATATTTCGTTCATTTCGTTCTCGCCGTAGATGCGCTGTAGATTGTGCTTCCATTTCGGAAGAGACTGATTTAGGTGGTGTTGCCTGTCGTAATAATAGTGTGGATATTGAGATTTTGAGGGTTCTCCCTCAGGAGGTTGATGGTGTAGTTAATTTCAATTCTGGAGGTGAGATGGTAGTTTTTGAAGGAAATAGGGACAGGCTAGTTATGCAATCTTGTGCCTCGCCGAGGTCGAATGCTGACAGTGAAGCTTTTGCTTTGAAAAAGTATGATAAAGTTAAAGGAAATACCCAATCCTTCCCCGCGGTACATGAGCCACTCATCCGTGGATGTGTGGTGAGGAGCAAGATGGGTTCTAGAAAACCGTCTTCCTGTTCTCAGGATCATGACCTAGAATATATAGAGGAGCTCTATGGCCAGTTATGTCCATTCCTCCCCCCCGCCGCAGTAACCCTAGTTCGTTCTTCCCCAAACCTCTCCCTCATATATTTTGGATTCGAAAAGATCTTCTTGCTACTAGGGAGTTTACTCTGTCTGATTGTCACCCTACTACGTTGCGATTATCTAATCATACTCCAATAGATATCCACATCCCGTGTGAAGGAATTGGTCCGAGATCTCGCTCGTTTGCTGAAGTTTTTAAACAAGGTGGGGTTATGGTAGATCGTCGTCCATCGGGATCCAGCTCTGTGGCAGCATCTCAACGCGGTCCTGCCCAGCGTGCCCCAGCCCCTGTACAACACAGGCAAACTTCTGCTCCATCTGGTAAGGATCCTATGCCTGTGCAGAAATCCAAATCTACTGTATCTATAGCATCGTCCTCTCAAGTTCCTGCGTCTCAAGCGGTAGTTGGTGAGGTAGAGCAGGTGCTAGACCCCAGATATAAGGATATAATATGTGTCGGAGTAATGGGCCACGGGTAGGCAAACCCGAGCCCCAGAACCTTTCAAGACATCGGGGCAGACTGCGCCCCTCCAAACCCCAGGACAAAGAGCCGCCTTCTTGTCATGACTGCCTTTCCAATAAAACATTTATTGAAAAGCCAATCTTTGCATTAACCAGTACAGAAGAATTCTTCTTACTGGCAGACAAAACCTTGATACAGAAATCTAGCAGTACTAATATTATACATGGTTGAGCTGAGGATGCTCAACAAATTATTACAAGCACGCCTAAATTATACATAGAGGCGGATATGACACAAGGGTATGGTGGCATAACTACTGACTCGTAATAGAGGTGGTGGTGGATATGTCACAGTGAGGTGGGTGACATGACTCTGAAATCTTACAGCTCATCAAGCGTCGGAGTGAGGCTTGATGATTTTTATTTGGGTGGCGGAAGTGTGTATAATACAATTGAACAACTCCAGGGTCGCACGTGACTGACTGGGACTCCTCTAGGCGTCAGACTCGCTATCGAACTCTTCATCCATAAGATCACCTTCATCAACATCTGGCCAAATCAACAAGCCAGGTGAGTACTTTGAATGTACTCGCAAGACAGTTCGGACATAAGATATAACAAATGTAAACATGATGCACATGAGCAGGTCAGTATGCACAATCAAATAATAGATTTGCACTGCATGATAAATATGAGGAAATCAGGCGGTAGTCCTCCCGAAATCCCAATAAAAATAACTGAAAACCGATCGGGTGTCTGAAGCGACGCCTCGAAAGGTGGAAACAAATTCAACATGCCGCAGTCGGGCGTCGAGGCGACACCACATAAAGGGCTTATATTGAAAAGTAAATAACAGGACGTGCCACAGTTGGGCGTCTAGGCGACACCTCGAAAAGGGCTTATAATGAAAATAAATAACAATAATGCCACAGTCGGACGTCAGAGCGACATCACGTAAAGGGCTTATATCAAAACTAAATAACAATAATGCCACAGTCGGACGTCTGCGCGACATCACATAAAGGGCTTCTATCAAAAGTAAATAACAATAATGCCACAGTCGGACATCTGCGCGACATCACATAAAGGGCTTATATCAAAAGTAAATAACAATAATGCCACAGTCGGACGTCTGCGCGACATCACATAAAGGGCTTATATCAAAAGTAAATAACAATAATGCCACAGTGGGACGTCTGCGCGACATCACATAAAGGGCTTATAGTTTATCATTCGAATTTAAGTAGCTCATGAATTCAAATCATCACAAGGAAATACTTAGCGTAAAATAATAAACTGGTTAGTCCATTCACATGAATAACCTTCAACCGAGTTTACCACTCTCGGTTGTATGTTTATACTCCGGAGAGTGTCACCGGGGTTGACACTGAGATTTGACACTGAGACTGACACTGGCACTGAGATGATGTCCAAGTCCTTGATCGTGGACATGGATACTCGCATGATTTTGACTCTGCAGAGTTTGTACTCTTTAACCACAGCCAACGGATTTCAGTAGTCACAAGGGCTAGTTCCGTTTATGGTGTTTTAGAAGAAACACGTCTAACCAGTACACACCCATTCCACATTCCGTTGCCAGGAATCACCCTCGGCAACGTTCAAGAAAAACCTTAAGACGGGGAGGCCACAACCTCGAATAGCATGGGATCAAATTTATATCGCGCGCTCTAAGGGGTGCCCCACTCTCGGTCCCAACCGGAAACACCCATGCCCCCTGACCGGATGACTGGCTTTAATCCAGGGCCATGGAACCCTCATCGCGGTCCCTCTGTTTGGTGTGTACCAGGAAATAGGTTTGCAACTTAGTAAACCGCACTCTTTGCAGAAAACATGTGGCAGCACGAAGGGGAAATGAATGGGATCAAGACTTGACCCACGTTAAAACTGGAGTTCACGGTTGGCATAAAACTGGCATGCTTCAACAATACCAGCCTGCAACCTATCATGTCACCACATGATCGTGTTGTCTTATCATCATAAGAACACATCAACTTCGAAGCTCACCGGTAGCTTGCCTTGCATGTACATAACATTCACAAATGCTTATATAAACATGCCATGAGAAAACTACTCGAGCAAACATGCAAAACACTCATCATATCAAAGGTTCAAACATGCTTGCCTGGTTCGGAGAAGTCGGAGTCTAGCTCGGCGAAGTATGCGTCTCCTTTACTCCTCCCGGTATCTACGTATTTAAAGAAAATCCGGATACTACATAAATACCGCGCGTGCACAAAAAGTATCCCAACTATTTTTCAAATAAATACGACAAAAAACTAGACAGAAATATAAAGATGACAGAAAAGGTTTCAAGTTAAAACCATGTTTTGTTTAAAAGTTATAAGAGTTTTAGTCCAGGGACCTTTTTGTAATGAAAAAGAAAGTTTTCAGGGTTTATTTTATAAAAATAGAAAACGTTTCAGTCTAGAATACGTCAGTCCAGGGGGAAGACGTGTTTTGCCCAAAGGCGTTTTCAGAAAACGTTTCAAAAAGGAGAAAAAGCTGACGGGGAGGTCCCACCCGTCGGGTTTGAAAACTGAAATAGAGTGCTGGCGCCCGAGGGCCGCGGTGGTCGCCGACGGTGATCCACGATGAGGCAGGGGGATCGGGGGTTACCAACGTGTTCACGGTGTTCTTCCGCACCTGTGGGTGGTGGAGTTGAGCGTCGGTGAGCACCACATCGACGGTGGCCCTAACTCCGGTGGACGGTGGTTCGGGCATTGGTGGATCTCGCCGGGGAGAGCTGCAAAGATCGGATTGAGGCCCGGGTTAGGGTACTGGGTGCACTAGGGGTTTGCTGACGCGGTTTGGGAGGCGGGGGTGGCCTCACCTAAGTGAATCAAGCCGGAGCCCGAGGCGGGACGGGGCGGCCGGAGTCGGGGAAGGTGACCTCCTCGGGGTCCTTCTAGTGGTTAGGCGGGGCTCTGGTGAGGTGGAGGTGTGGCGTTGGGTCGAGAAAAAGCTCGGGGGCTCCTTTTATAGCCGATCCGAGGTGGTGGCCGTGAACGGGATAACGCCGGCGATGATTACGGCGAGGCAGAGGACGGTCAGGTGGATTAGGGAGCTAGGCATCACCGCGAGGGTTCACTGGTTCCGTTCAAGTGCTAAGCTTGGCCTGCCTTGGGTGTTACTCCACGTTCCCGATGGAACGGCTCACGGGACTCGTGGGCGGCATAGAGCACGCGTTGTGCTGCTCAGGCCACGGCGACGGTGCCGCAGCGTGCACAGGAAAGCGGACAGCCACACGGAGGCCACGGGTGGCTTGGGCGGTGCTGGACGACGCTGAAAGGTGGTGCCGATCCCTGCTGGCCGCCACGGGTGGCTCTGCCACCGCAGAAGCTGCCGGCATCGGCGAGACGCGTCACCAGCGACGATGGTGCCCGTCCAAACAAGTGTGCGGCGCTCTGGATAAGGAGGGGGGACAGGGAGCAAGGATCCAAGGAGGCTACTGGCGAGATCATCGACGGGTTCTGACGAAACGACACCGTCGCCTGAATCCAAACACTGAATCTCTGAACTTTTCTGAATCCAGACAGAAACAGTGCATGCCAGGTGTTCGATGAAATGATTTTGGCATGTGGGAAATTTTTCTGGAGCTGATCTTTGGTGAGGTGGCCTCTTGGTGTATCTGGAAGCTGCAAGAATTATCTCAGAATTTTTGGAAAAAGAAAAATATGAATTTCACCAAAAAAGGCATTTCTGGTCCAAACTTGCAGTGGACAATTTGAAATATTTGAACTGAGGCCAAGTGGATCTTGATGGATCTAGGTTGAGGGTACTAAGGACTAGTTAGAGGAGTTGGTTTGGGATCAAAACTCAAAAGAAATTTGGTACTTCCTTTGCAAATCACCTAGGTCCATAAATAATGGCAGAAATAGTTTTTTGAGGAAAATAAATTGAATAAAAACCAAATATGGCTTGAGACTTTCTGGAGATGGGAGTCCTGACTTGATCCAAGGTAGGGAGGGGTTTTGGAAGGCTATGTCAAAAAGTGACATGGCAAAAGAGGAAATTTTGAATGGGGAAAAGAATAAACCCATAACTCCTAGGGTTTCTTTTTAATAGAAGGAATTTCAAAAATGAATTTGAGTAGAGGCAAGACAAAAATGAAAAGCTCTCAAGGCCAAAAATCAAGGTTGAGAAGAGTACAAAAATATTTGTCATAAAAGTTTTTGAGGGGGAGAGGGTTTAAGAAAATTTTTAAATAGCTTCCTCCAAATCACATAAAGATTTTGATAAAAACCAAATTAAAATTTTTGGAGTGTCACAACACCTACCCCCTTAAGAAAAATCTCGTCCCCGAGATTTCAGCTGATCCTCAAATAGGTGTGGGTATTCTGCCCGGAGAGAGTCCTCTCTTTCCCATGTCGCTTCATCCTCGGTGTGATTCATCCACTGAACCTTGAAGAACTTAATTGCTTTCTGACGGGTCCTCCTTTCAGACTCCTCTTGTCGGTGTTCTGGGAACGGGGGTCCCCAGACTTGCCTGCCTGTGGCCTGCGGCGTGGCTCAAAGGGGGCCCCAGCACGGCCCATCTTCATCAACACAGACCCAAGACCCTCGCGAGGGGCCAAGCCTCATGGGGCGGACGACATGGAGCTTCCTCAGGCACGGCCTCATCAGGCTGGCTCATGAGGAGGCGGAGAGATCAAGGCGGGGTACCTCACGAGGTGCCCGTGACGCAAGCCATGACGACCAAAGGCGCCAGCCGTGCAGTGTCCTCCTTTCCTCTTTGGTGCAAAGGGAGCAAGCGCAGCCGCGGAGTACCGAGGCATCAGGCAAAGGTTGCCATTTCGGTGCAACGAGACCAAGACCAGGAGGACTGCAAGACGGAGGTCATCGTGGAGCCCAAGACGGCGTCACCACCAGAGCTTTGTGCAGGCGAAGACTACTTTTATCAGGATAGCTGGTACTAGCTGTCCCCCTTCAAATTAGCCCGCCATTGTTGGCTCCCTTCCCGCTCGATATTTGGGAAGAGGACCAGGGCCTCTATAAATAGGACTAGCCACCATAGTAGAGGAGAGATCGGACCCGGAGATACACACAAGTCCGAAAGCACAAGAACACCTCAACCTCAGGAGGTTGTTCTTCCCTTGTACTGTCCATCATCAGCCCCAGAGGCAATCAACCACACCACACACTGGAGTAGGGTATTACACCACAACGGTGGCCCGAACCAGTATAAACCCTGTGTCTCTTGTGTTGTTCTTTCCATAGCTTAGATCTTAGCGAGGCGGAGGGGTGCAGGTAGGTAGAAGGCGAAATCTCCGCGCGCACCCCAGTGTTCGAACCTCAAGGGTCTGCCGGAACCCGAAATCCGACATTTGGCGCGTCAGGTAGGGGTGCGCCGGAATTTGTCTTCCACCACCCCGTTCTCCTCCAACCATCGCGCCCATGTCTGACGCTCGTCGGGCCCGCGCCGAGCGCCGAGCCGCTCTCGCTTCCCGCGTCGCCCAGACGGCTCCTGTCGGCGGGCGTCCTCGCCGTTCCCCGTCACCTGCCGTCAACGCCGCCACCGGCCCGGCGGGGGACGAGTAGCAGGCGTCGTCTCAGCATCCGTCCGTGCGGCAGGACGGCCGCACCGCTACTCCCTCGCTCACCCCAGCTGGTTCTTCGTCCCGCGCGCTCCGCGCACCCATGGAGGCTCGAGCTGCGCTCATCGCGGCAAACGAGCTCCTGCGCTACCGTCCCGTCGACGACGTCTACGAAGAATGGCTCGACCGCGTCGCCGAGCTCGTCCGCGCCGCAGGGGGCTCTCCTGTGCCGTCCGTTCCGCTGCACCGCACCCCGCCCTGCGCGGGCGACGAAGCTCCGGCAGCGCCCCGGCCGCCTCCTCCTCAAGAAGGCACCGTGGCTCCATGGCGCGTGGCCCCTGGGCGGAACCCGCTCCATCAGGCGCCAGCGCGGCAAGAGCAGAGCTGCCAAGAAGTCCCTCGCCCGCAAGAAGCTGCCTGGGTGCTCCCTGCTCCAGCACGTCGCGACCATGCTCCTGCTCCCGCACGTCAAGACCCCGCGCTGCTCCCAGCTGCAGCGCGTGGAGACATGCAAGACCAAGCTTTCCGTCACCCAAGGCCTCCCGTGGCCACAGCAGGCTGCCGTGCCTTCACCACCGAGCTACGCAGCGTCGCGTGGCCCGGCAAGTTCAAGCCAGACCTGCCTCCTCGTTACGACGGCATGGCCGACCCTGCGGAGTTCCTCCAGCTCTATGAGCTGGGCATGGAAGCTGCCAACGGAGACGAGAAGGTCATGGCGAACTGGTTTCCCATGGCGCTCAAGGACGGGGCCCGCACCTAGCTCCCGAACCTGGCTCCAGGCACGATCTCCTCTTGGGACGAGATGCGCATCCGCTTCATCGCCAACTTCCAAGGTACTCGTGACCGGCCACCCGCCGTGAGCGACATGCGCCGCATCAAGCAACAACCAGGAGAGACCCTGTAGAAGTACATCCAGCGCTTCAACAACGAACGCCTCAAGATTCCCAAGGTGACTGAGGAGGCCATCATCTCAGCCTTCTCCGACGGCGTGCGCGATGTCAAGATGAAGGAGGAGCTGGCGATGCATGAAGACCTGTGCACTTCCTTGGAGCTGTTCAACTTGGCAACCAAGTGCGCCAGGGCTGAGGAAGGGCATCTCTCCCTCCTCGAGCTGCCTGCCGCAGATCCAGAAGAGAAGAAGCCCAAGGCCAAGGATGTGAAGCGCAAGGGGGCTGCCGTGCTCGCGGCAGAACCAGACACCAAGCGGGGCAGAGATCAGCCTGAACCTTCCAAGGGCAGTCGGTACTGTGTGTACCACGACCTCCACACCCACAACACCAACGAATGTCAAGAGCTCCGAGCCATGCGAGAAGGAAGGATCGGCCGTCGCCCCGACCGCGGTGACCGGGGCTACGGTCGAGGAGGAGGAAGGAACGCAGGACGCTGGGAAGACCGTGGCCCGCGCCAAGGGTGGCGCGATCAACCTCGCGAGGATCACTGGAAAGACCCGCCTCGTGAGGGAGACTGGAGGGATCAGCCTCGCGAGGATCGCCTGCAAGGCAACGCAGGCCTCTCTCCGCTGCCGCCGCAGCCAAGGAGAAACGAGGACCGCCACCAGGACGAGGGGGCTGGGGGCTTCTAGGAGCCGCGCGCGATCGCCTGCATCCTGGGCGGGGCTCAAGCCCTAGCCTCTCAACGCATCTTCAAGCAGTTCGCCCGCGAAGTGAATGCAGTCCTCCCCAAGCTCGAAGCCACGCGCCCTCTCAGGTGGTCAGCATGCGCCAGCACGTTTAGCTCAGCAGATCAGCTCAAGTGTGCGGCTACAGCCGGAGTCCTCCCGATGCTTTGTTCCCCAATCATCAGCAACGTGGTGGTCACCAGGACCCTCATCGATGGCGGGGCAGGGCTCAACGTCCTGTCCGTGGAAACATTCAACAATCTCCAAGTGCCCTACAGCCAGCTTCAGCCAACCAAGCCTTTCTTTGGAGTCACCGACGGCTCCACGGTCCCGATTGGGCAGGTCCGCCTCCCTGTCACCTTCGGGGCACGCGACAACTACCGCACCGAAGTCATCGACTTTGACGTCGCTCACATTCGCCTGCCGTACAACGCCATCCTTGGGTACCCAGCGCTGGCCAAGTTCATGGTCGTAACTCACCACGGCTACAACGTCCTCAAGATGCCAGGAAGTGGCGGAGTCATCACGGTGCCCTATGAAGAGAAGAACGCGGTGTGTTCCCTGGAACGAGCCTTCCAGGCCGCATCACTGGAAGACCTGGATCGCAGGAGCAGGAGGCTTCCCGAGACCGCTCCCAAGAAGAAGAAGACATCATCCGGCCCGGCCCCTCAGGAGGCAGGCCCCTCTGGGCCCGCGCCTACCCAGGGGGAACCTCCTTCCATCGCATAGGAAAGCGTGCCCGGCGCCCTCCTCAGGCAGGGCTCGGGGGCTCTCCCCTGGAGGGCCACCGACCTGGCTAGGGTCACGAGGGAGGCGCTTGGGCACCACATGGAGGCGTGTTTCGAAGCACGTTTCCCTCAAGAAGGAGTAAGGCAAGGAGAGCCAGACCCTCAGGAGTTCGTCAGCAGGGCCATTCAGGAGCTAAAGGAGTCAAGAATCATGAAAGGCAGCCGCCGCCTACCAGCAGTGGCTCCCCATCCAGGCGAGGATGGTGGGCTGCGCGTCTGCATCGACATACCAGGGCTCAACCGAGTCGCCTCTTTGGAGCGCCTTTAGCCCTCACGAGTGGGGCGCTGCGAAGGTCCACCCCACAGCTACGTTCGCATGCCTTACGGCTTGCCGAACGCGGCTGCCACGTACCAGTGCCTCATGAGGGACATCATGGAGGCTCAAGAGGCCAGGCATTCCGCAGCCCTGAAGGAGATGGAGATGGTCCGTGAGGAGCCACCAGCGCCTCCGGAGCCTCCCGAGGCCCCTGGGCCCGGAGGCTCGTGAGGATCGGCTTTCGCAGCCCACCGAGTCTGCTACACCAACACTCCTTCATCCTCAACATCATCAGGTGACATCTTTCAAGTTTCATTTCCAGCTGGGAGCGCCCCCCCAGGGCTGCATTATTCCCAGGCCGCGTGGGTCCTTCCCCGCGGCATGTATCCCTTTTATTTCATGTTGTTAGCTTACCTTGTTGGGGGCGCCCCTCGGGCTGCATCATCCCCAAGTCGCTCGGGCCAGACCCAGCGGCATGTATCCCTTTTGCGTTTATTTCCGGTTATGCGTTCGACCCACCATGCTTGATTATTTGATGCCGGTCCATGGCACCTCTTCTTTTCCATGCCGGCCACTTGCACGTTAAAGGGGGGTACCTGAGCATCGCGACTCAGGGCTCTTACTGGCTCTCCATCCCTCACCCTCTGGCCTTGTCCACAGCATCGCGACCTGGCATACCAGCGACGGCTGAGACCAGCTCGAGGGCCGGGACCCGAGGACGTAGAGTGCCGGCATCTAACCAAATTTGCAGGGACACATCACAAGATAAGGCCCAGTGCCAGGCGCAACCCGCCTAGAGGTAGGGCCCCGTGAGTCCCGCACTGGCTCACGGGTACCCAGATACACCTCGCCAGGCCCTACCGTGCCAGCCACGTGTCAGGGCGGGGCTGTACACGCCCCGGGGGCTCCTCCCGGAGGGGAGCCCCCTCCCACGTACCAGTGGAAGCACCATGCTCCGCGCTGGCTGATGACACTGCCGAGGAGCGGCTATGCCCGTACACATACGGAAGCGCTATGCTCCGCGCTGGTGATCAACAACTGAGGGTGGCCCCCGGGCCACATCAACCTCAGGGAGCCCAGAGCTCAGTGTCTAGCCTCATCGTAACGCCTCCCCTCGGGAGTGCCGCGCGAGGGGGCTGGGCACGGGGGCTGCGCCTGGGTCACGCCCAGACACACGCCGCCCAGCCAGGCCCCCCGGGCCTGGTTCGTCGCGCGTCTCTCCCCGAGCGGAGCCAAGGTATGAAGGCCGTTTGAGCGTCAAGGGGGACTCCTGAACATCGCGACTCAGGAGCCTAACTGGTCACGTAGCCCCTCACTCCTTAGTTCCGAAAGGCTAAGGGCGGTTGAGGTATGCGCGCGGCCGGGCTCTGCAGACGTAGAACGGTAGATCCACCCACATCATACCTCCCTACTTGTTGTTTGTGCGCCAAGGGGGAATCCTGAGCATCGCGACTCAGGAGCCTAACTTGTCACGTAGCCTCTCACTCCTTGGTCCCGTCCTGGTTTCCGGTCGGGGCTAATGGCGGCTGAGTTATGCGCGGGGCCGGGCTCTGCCACGTAGAACATAAGCAAGTAGGAAGGAAAAGCGTAAATCTCAAGGAATTTAAAAGAAAATGTTACAGTCCACACTGTTATCTCAATGCCAAACGCAAGTTTAAACGCCTCCCCGAGGCATGATACATGTGCAGGAATTAAAGGCAGGACAGGAGCCACAACGGAGTCACTTGTCGGCGGTGGAGCAGCGCGGAGTGGGTTCGCCTCATGGAGCAGTGGGGTCGGCAACGCCTTGCTTCGGCTTGGTGCTGAAGGCCTGGAACTTCCCCAGCAGAGCCTCCGCGCGACCCTTCACGGCCTCGGCAGCGGCAGCGGCACGCTCGCTGCTTACTGGCTCCAGCAGGCTGTCGAGGTCGACGCTGGGATCGCAAAGGTAGATGTGGGTGAGGACCCGCGTCAGTGCTGCAGAAGACAGGACACGCGCCTCAGCCTCGGCCATGGGGCCAAGGCCAAGGGCGACGTCTTCAAGAGCACGAACCAGGAAGGGAAGCAGCTTGGCGGGGCCGTCCTCGGCGCCAGCCAGCGGGCTCTCCAGGCCGCTGTCGTAAAGCGTCCTCAGCGAGGAGCGAGCCTTCGCCTCCATCTCCGTGAAGGCCACGCGGTCCTTGGCAAGAACCAGGGCCTTGTCGTCCAGCTCGGCCTTCCACGCCCCCAACTCCTGCTCCAGCGCGCCTAGGCGGTCGCGACGCTTCCTGAGCTTGACCTCCCTCTCCTTGACGGCCGCCTCGCGAGCCTTCACGCCTTCTTCCTGCTCTTGGCGAAGGCGGACCTCTTTCACGAGCTGGTCCCGCAGGCCTTGCAGCTCGTCCTCCAGCGCCTTGCAGCGACCACGGACGTCGACCACCTCCCCCAGGGCCGCGTCACGAGCAGCCTTCGCCTCAAGGATGGCCTGCTTCTCCTCATCGCAAGCCGTCGAGGCCTGGACCAGCGCCGCCCGAATCGAAGCGTCGGAGCGAATCCATCCTGAAGCCAGCTCCAAGCGCCTGGCCACCAAGCGAGGGTCGGC
Organism: Triticum urartu; assembly: GCF_056163025.1. Lineage (NCBI taxonomy): Eukaryota > Viridiplantae > Streptophyta > Magnoliopsida > Poales > Poaceae > Triticum > Triticum urartu. The sequence goes on along the minus strand of NC_141874.1, from coordinate 59,847,659 downwards.
GCCAAGAAGATCCTGCCGCTGCCGGTCCAGCTCAGCAGCAGCACGATCCAGAACGGCAGGAGGAGTCAGAGAGACAGCAGTCGGTGGAGTAGAAGGAGAAGGCGGCAGCGCGACCACAGCATCCTGAGGCGGAGCCTGCTGCGCCCCAACGGCTGTAGTGGCGGCAGCAGGCAAAGGCACCTTGGGAGTCACTTGGGCCATGGGGGCTGAGCTTGCCCCAGCCGGCTCGGCCAGGCCTCGCGAGGCCGACCGGGCAGGAGAAGCCCGTGCGTCGTGCTCACCCTCCTTCGCGGGCAGAGGCGCTGCCACGGATGGAACCTCAGGAGCTCCCTTCGGCTTCTTTGCTGCGGGCGCCAGCCTATCCAAGAGATGCGGACGTCAAGCCTCAGAAGCAGAACAAGAAATAAAGATAAGAATCAAGCACTTACGGGTCGTCGCCAGTGAGCTCAAGCAGCCTCCGGCCAAATTTGAAGCCTGAAAGCCGGCTGGAAGGGTCAACCTCGGGAAGCTTGGAAGCGGAAGGCGCGTCTGCGGTCCGCCTCGGGGCGGGGCAGACCCGCGGGAGATCCGCCCGGTCCTGTCCTTCTTCGGGATCGGGGGCAAGCTCCCGCCGTCCTGCTCGTCATCATCCTCGTCGTCATCGCTCGGAGAGAGGCAGAGAACGCGGGACCTACACCGGGGGAGGGGAGCCCTCGACTCTCCATCAGTCGCCTCGAAGTCAGGCCCTTTTTCCCGCTCCCCTCCTTCCTCCTCTTCACTGGAGTCGTCGGAGGGCACGTCCACCGGTTCCCCGGGAGTTTCCATGGGCACGGGCCCGTCCCCGTTGAAGACGGGCATGGACTCCACTACCCGCTCCTAGTCAATGCGGAGGAACAAGGGCGTAGTAGCGCCCTCCAACCTCGCCACATCACCCCCGACCAGAGATTGGAGGACCGCAGCCAGATCTCCATCGGCCAAGGCCGCGGGGCTCGGATGGGGCCTCCACATCGGAAGTGAGTACTGCCGAAGAGGAGCCAGCTGGTGCTCCAGGAATTCCCTCAGCAGCGATGCGCCAATTAGCTTCGCCGCCGCCATGTTGGCCGGCCTCAGATCCGCGTCCATCTTCTCCAACACCAGCTTCGCGCGGGGGTCCGCGAGCTCCGCTCGACCCCAATCGCTGGAGCTCGTGGGTTGCTCCGTGGGCAAGATCAGCCGAGGGTGGACGCGCCCAGCATCCGCCAAGACCCACTTGCTCCTGAAGCCCTCAATCCTTTTCCCGGGGTTCGAAATGGCAATGGCGCCACCGTACGCGATGAAGCTCGCGCACGCGGAAGCAGGACCGCGAGAGGTCCGGAGGTAGAAGTAGTGGCGCAGCAAGGCCACTGAGGGCTGCACCCCTACGTGAGCCTCGCAGTAATAGGCGAAGATTGCCAGGAGAAGGACGGAGTTGGGGTGGAGATGCAGAGCCTGTAGCTTATAATGGCGGAGGACAGAGAAGAAGAACTCAGAGAAGGGAGGCACCAGGCCAACAGCAATGGCGCTTACGAAGAACGAATAGAAGGTGCTCCCTTGGCCCTCAGGGGTGACGGAGCCGGCCTTGAACACCTTCGCCCCGTCGATGCCCCGCGCCGCCGCCATCCGGCGCAACCGGGCGAGGCTCGCCTCCGACACGTTCGGCGAGTCCAGGGCAGACGAGTACCAAGCTACGGCCGGGGACTGACGAGGCGCCATGGCTTCCTAGGTCATGCGGTCGGAGTAGATCTGGAAATTTTGGAGGAAGGAAGGAGAGGCGCAAGAAAGGGGTTCTGAGCAGCAACCGGAGAAAGCAAAAAGCAAAGCCTAGGCGGATGCCGCTCCTTTATCAACTCACGCAGTTGCTAAGGCGCTCACGTCCAATCAACCGCCACGCGGCGCCCAAGGCCACAGTCTGTTAGGGCCCGCGGCGCTTCACTCTTTCCCTTCCGCCTCCCTGCATGACCAAGTCCAGGCGTGCCTTGGGCCCAGGGGCTACTGTCGGCGTTCTGGGAACGGGGGTCCCCAGACTTGCCTGCCTGCGGTGTGGCTCAAAGGGGGGCCCAGCACGGCCCATCTTCATCAACACAGACCCAAGACCCTCGCGAGGGGCCAAGCCTCGCGGGGCGGATGACACGGAGCTTCCTCAGGCACGGCCTCATCAGGCTGGCTCGCGAGGAGGCGGAGAGATCAAGGCGGGGTACCTCACGAGGTGCCCGTGACGCAAGCCATGACGACCAAAGGCGCCAGCCGCACAGTGTCCTCCTTTCCTCTTTGGTGCAAAGGGATCAAGCGCAGCCGCGGAGTACCAAGGCATCAGGCAAAGGTTGCCATTTCGGTGCAACAAGACCAAGACCAGGAGGACTGCAAGACGGAGGTCATCGTGGAGCCTAAGACGGCGTCACCACCAGAGCTTTGTGCAGGCGAAGACTACTTTTGTCAGGATAGCTGGTACCAGCTGTCCCCCTTCAAATTAGCCCGCCATTGTTGGCTCCCTTCCCGCTCGATATTTGGGAAGAGGACCAGGGCCTCTATAAATAAGACTAGCCACCATAGTAGAGGAGAGATCGGACCCGGAGATACACACAAGTCCGGAAGCACAAGAACACCTCAACCTTAGGAGGTTGTTCTTCCCTTGTACTGTCCATCATCAGCCCCAGAGGCAATCAACCACACCACACACTGGAGTAGGGTATTACACCACAATGGTGGCCCGAACCAGTATAAACCCTGTGTCTCTTGTGTTGTTCTTTCCATAGCTTAGATCTTAGCGAGGCGGAGGGGTGCAGGTAGGTAGAAGGAGAAATCTCCGCGCGCACCCCAGTGTTTGAACCTCAAGGGTCTGCCGGAACCCGAAATCTGACACCTCTAGTATCTTTATTGGACGCTCCCTGTAGGTGAGGTCTGGTTGCACATCAATGTTCTCATGTGACACCTGCTTCTCTAGGTTGCTTACACATTTCCTCAACTGTGAGACGTGGAACACATCGTGGACGTCTGACAGCTCCTTGGGTAGGTCTAGCTGGTAGGCTACGGTGCCTCTCCGTGAAACCACACAGAAGGGTCCAATAAATCTTGGTGCTAGCTTTCCTTTAACCTTGAACCGTTGCAGGCCCCTCATAGGGGATACTCGTAGGTACACATATTCACCAGGTTCAAAGCTGACTTCATGGTGCTTCTGATCGTAATAGCTCTTTTGTCGACTTTGCGCTGTCTTGAGTCGGTCCCTGATGAGTCTAACTTTCTCTTCAGCTTCCTTGAGCATGTCTGGGCCGAAGATACGGCTGTCTCCTGTCTCTGACCAATTTAATGGGGTACGACACCTCCGTCCGTACAGGGCTTCAAAAGGTGCCATTTGTAGGCTGGATTGGTAACTGTTGTTGTATGCGAACTCGGCATATGGCAGGCTTTCTTCTCAACTGGTTCCATAGGTGTGGACACATGCTCTTAGCATGTCCTCTAGAATTTGGTTCACGCGTTCAGTTTGTCCATCAGTCTAGGGGTGGTAGGCTGTACTGAATGCTAGCTGAGTTCCCAGAGCCTGTTGTAAATGATCCCAGAATTTCGAGACGAACTGAGTGCCTTTGTCGGATATTATAGTCTTTGGAACTCCATGCAGACAAACTATACGGGAGAGATAAATCTTGGCAAGTTTCTGACTGGTGTGGGTTGTCTTCACTGGAATGAAATGTGCCACCTTGGTTAATCTATCGGTGATGACCCATATGGCATCATTTCTGCGTTGTGACCGAGGTAGTCCGACAATGAAATCCATCCCTATTTCATCCCATTTCCACTCAGGTATCCTGTTTGATTGCAGTAGTCCGACTGGTTTTTGGTGCTCGGCTTTTATGCATTGACAAGAATCGCAACATGCAATGAAGGTGGCTATATCCCTCTTCATACCGTGCCACCAAAATCTTTCCTGAATGTCCTTATACATTTTGGTTCCTCCAGGGTGGATCGAATATGGAGCGGTGTGGGCTTCGGTCAGGATTTGCTGATTGAGGCCCTCTATATTCAGCACGCAAAGTCTGTCTCCATACCATAATATTTCCTCATTGTCTATGACGAATTCCGAGGCCTTGCCCATACTCACTTTTCTTTTTATGCCTTCGATGCTGGGGTGTCCATGTTGAGCTTTCTTAACCTGCTCCACAAGGGTGGGTTGTACTTCCAAATTTGACACAGTGCCTTCCGTGACCATCATCAAGTTGAGTTTGGCGAACTCCTGTTGAAATTCAGGTCTCAAGTCTTGCAGACTGTTGTCGTCTGAGCTGGGGTTTCGACTAAGAGCATCTGCCACTACGTTTGCTTTTCCTGGGTGGTAGTGGATGCCAACATCATAGTCTTTCACTAATTCCAACCAGCGCTGTTGCCGCAAATTGAGCTCTGGCTGTGTGAAAATATATTTGAGACTTTTGTGGTCCGTATATATATTTCACAACGATTCCCAAGCAAAAAGTGTCTCCACTCTTTGAGTGCATGAATGACTGCTGCCAATTCTAAGTCATGAGTGGGACAATTTTCTTCATGCTTTCGAAGTTGCCTTGAAGCATATGCGACAACCTTGCCTTCTTGCATCAGCACACATCCGAGGCCTTTCCGGGATGCGTCACAATACACTTCAAAACTTTTGTGTATGTCTGGTATAACTAACACTGGTGCGGTTGTTAATTTCTTCTTGAGTTCTTGGAAACTCTTCTCGCAAGCTTCAGTCCACACAAATTTCTTCTCCTTCTTGAGTAACTGTGTCATTGGTTTCGCTATGGTGGAGAATGCCTCAATGAACCTTCGGTAGTATCCAGCCATTCCCAGAAAACTGTGGACATCCGTTACGTTGGCTGGTGGTTTCCAGCCAAGTACGGCCTTGACTTTCTCTGGGTCCACGATGACACCTTCTTGGGTCAATACGTGGCCTAGAAAACCAACCTGTCTTAACCAAAATTCACATTTGCTGAATTTGGCGCATAATTGGTGTTTCCTTAATTCTCCCAGTACAATCCTGAGATGTTCTGCATGCTCTTCTGGTGTCTTAGAGTATACCAGAATATCGTCAATGAACACCACGACAAATTTGTCCATAAATTTCATAAACACTTTGTTCATGAGGTGGACAAAATATGCGGGGGCGTTTGTTAATCCAAACGACATTACTGTAAACTCATATAGTCCGTATCTGGAGGTGAATGCTGTCTTAGGGATATCTTCTGTCCGGACTTTTAATTGATGATATCCTGAACTTAAATCAATTTTTGAGAAAACTTTGGCTTGTGCGAGCTGGTCAAATAAATCATTTATCCGTGGCATCGGATATTTATTTTTGACGGTGACCATATTGAGTGCTCGATAGTCTATGCATAATCTCAGTGTCCCATCCTTTTTCTTGGCAAATAATACTGGCGAACCCCAAGGTGAGGAGCTGGCTCGTATAAATCCTTTGTCCAGCAATTCTTTTATTTGCTTCTTTAATTCTACTAACTCAGAGGGTGCCATCCTATAGGGTTTCTTGTAGATGGGGGTGGTTCCAGGTGCTAGTTCAATACTGAATTCTATTTCCCGGTTTGGTGGCATGCCTGGTAGTTCTTCGGGAAAAACGTCGGGGAACTCACATACCACTAGAACTTTGCTTAACTCTGAGGTGTCCACCTTGTTCAATCTTGGTTGTCGTGATCCTGGTCTTTCTTGGGCTGCGACTTTTATTGTCTTCCCGTGATGATGAGTGAGGATTACAGTCCGGTTGAAGCAATCGATAAATCCCTTGTTTGTGGCTAACCATTCCATTCCTAGGATAACCTCCAGTCCTTTATTTTCCAATACGATGAGGTTTGCTTGAAATTTCAGTCCTCTGAGCTCAATAACCACACCTTGACAGTAACTCTGAGTGACTTGCTTATTCCCAAGGGACTTGATCATGGATTTTTCCAAAGGGAGTATCGAAAAATCATGTTGCAAAGTAGAACTCTTCGAAATGAACGAGTGAGAAGCTCTAGAATCAAACAAAACCGTGGCAGGTATTGTGTTGACAGGGAACGTACCGAGTACGATATCCGGGGCATTCTGTGCTTCCTCCTTGGTCACATGGTTCAGGTGACCCTTCTTGTGATTATTGTTGGGGTTGAAGTTGTTGTGCTTGGGTGCTGAATTGTTTCCATTGTTGTTCGGTTTTGGGGCCGAGTTTCTTGGCTTTGGACACTGTTTCGCATAGTGCCCTTCCTCTCCACAAGCGTAGCAAGTGACACCTGGGTGATATGAAAAATTCTTGTCCCTTGCGTGAAAATTTTTGATTGGCCGCGGAACATTGGTTGTGGGTCGGTTTGCTCCAATCTTCTGAGGATCAGTCTTGTGTCAGTTGTTGCGAGCATGAGTAACTTGGTCCCTTTTCCGCTTGCGAAATTCCTCCAAGTTGTGGCGCTCATTTTCCAATGTAATGGCCTTGTCCACAAGCGTTTTGAAGTCTGGAAAGGTGTGTACGACCAGCTGGCATTTAAGTGCTGGTGCCAGACCATCCAGAAACTTCTCCATCTTTTTGTCCTCCGTCATACGTTCTTCATTGGCATAACGAGATAATAGGGTAAACTGACTATTGTAGTCAGTCACTGTCATGCTTCTCTGCTTGAGGTCGTCAAATTCCCTTTTCTTGATCTTCATAATGCTCCTGGGAATGTGCGCCCCACGAAATCCTTCTTTAAAATCTTCCCATGTGTTACTGTTTTCATCGGGGTGCATGTGTAGGAAATTCTCCCACCATGACGCGGCTGCTCCCGTGAGATAGTGAGGTGCATAAAGTACCTTCTCACGGTCTGAGCACTGTGCAATAATCAGCTTCCTCTCAATGTCTCGAAGCCAATCATCGGCCTCAAGAGGTTTATCAGTATGAGAGAACGTTGGGGGACGCATCTTCTGTAATTCAGACAATTTAGAGTGCTGCTGATAAGGCTCACGATGATTCCCCATATTGATAACATGGTTCATCATTTCCTGGTGCTGCTGCTGGCTTTGCTCATAAAGTCGGCATACTTGAGTAAATGCTGTCTCACTGCCTTGCTGACTTGACTGTCCCTGTGTGAAGTTGTTGCTAGTCTGGGCACCATAATTTTCTTCCGGCGGGTTTGGCATGGAACGCGTCCAGGGACGAGGCATTTTTCACTCTGGGGTAATTTTGCAAACTCATGAGAAAATTGAGTCATAAAATAAATAATTTTGTAAAGGCAGAAATTTCAAGAACTTCAACATTTTTCAAGAAAACACTAGATCGCGCGTGGAGAAGGACCGCTCAGAACATATCTTACATGCAAGCCATAATTATACAATACATCACCCAGGATGTGCGTACACGTTCCTGACATGTTATTTAGGCTAGTGCACTTCCCCGAGATCCTACATGATGCGCAAACAAGCTACTACTCACCAAACCTATGTACATATAAACATATCATACAAGCTGGCACATCACACTGCTGCTAGGCGTGCTCAGTCGGAGATGGTGAAGACCTCCTTTGGCCTGCCAAGGGTAAGACCCAGTGGTGCTGGGGACTCAACCTCTTCCTCAATGATAGGCTCCAGGCGCGAAGTACTGGGTTGTGGAGCTGGCGCGGGTGTGGCAGGTGGTGCGGCTCGGACTGGAGTGGGAGCAATGACCTGGTCAAACTCCTCAGTGGTGGGCAGGCGACGAGCAGTGGCTAAGATGGCCGGTGTATATGTTGCTGAGGACGAGACGAACGTCAGTGGTGGTGCCATGTGGAGGAGCTCCCTCCTATTGGCGGAGCAGCCATGGATGGAATCCATGCGAGCAGCTACGAGGTCGTCCACGAGGTTGTCGAAAGCTGCCTCTAGTGCCTTGAGGTACTCAACAAGCATCTCAATAGCCTCATCTCTTTCTCCCCTGGCGCAAGCGAATGCATAGTGGCAGGTGTATGGCACGTGGCATGGAAGGTAGCGGTAACGACGAGTCTTCATTGAAGGAAGAACATCCCGGAGACGAGCTATTGCCTCGCGGGCAGCCATCTGCATGGCATGCCTCTCCGTAGGCATGGCCCTTGTCGGAGGTTTGGTGTGACATATGCCAACGGATGGCTTATCATGGTGGGGGCGAGTAGGACGTCGCCGGTGCCTGGAAACGGGATGAGGCGAAGACATGCACGCCGGCGAATCTTACCCAGCTTCAGGGCTCTCCGGGGAGATAATACCCCTACTGCTGCTCTGTAGGGTCTCCGCATGATCACTATAGTCAAGGGTTTACACGGTTGCTCCTTGAGCTGTGTATGGTGGTAGGAGAGGGCAGGGCTAGCTCTCTCCCTCTATCTGGTGAGGTGTAGAACTTCTAGGATCCAACCCTTTGCATGGGTGCCCTGGGGGGTTTATATAGGCCTACCCCCCAGGGGTACAATGGTAATGTGACCGGGCACGGGCCCAGCCATCAATATCTCCGACCTCCGGCTTCTCCGCCGGCTGCTGGGGCCCGCCGACTAGTGGGCCCCGCTGCCTGGTCTGGTACGGAGCCGACAGGCCGCGTCCGCCGCGGGCGGGTCTTGCCGGCTGCTGATTTCTGTAGCCGTGCTCCTGATGATGCAAGCCTGGTCATGGGGTCATGGCAACAGCCCCGCTGCCTGGCGGGCGATCACTGTGGCCACTCCCCATCTCTTCTTGATTAATGGCGTGTGGGCCGCGGGGGAGGGCTCGGCCGACTCCCGTTGGGTCCGACTGGCGGTGCTCCTGCCATCTCCCGAGGTCTCGCTGGCTGGTGGGCCCTGCTGCCTCCAGGCCGTACAGACAAGCTGTCGTGGGTGCAGGACCGGGTACAGTGGTGCTGATGTCAGGGCCGGCTGGGCAACAGTGCCACGCCGCGGGAGATCCTCCCAAGTACGGCGCGCTGTAGCCATGCCTACCCTTGGTAAGGGGCGGGGAGTGGGCTTCATTATAGCCACGCCCCTGCCCCGTCCCCCTTGATGAGGTCACGGTTTGTTGGAGTCACCGGCCGACTCCCCAAAGCCAGCTTCTTTGGAAGTCGTCCCTGGGACTCGGCCGTGAGCGGGCAGTCGGCCGCCTTGCCGTAGACTCCCTACGAGGCGGCTCTTCGCCCTGTGGTCTTGAGGGGCGCAACCTGCCCCGATGTCCTGAAAGGTCATGGGGCTCGGGTTGGCCTACCCGTGGCCCATTACTCCGACAATAGTCCCCGAAGCTGGTGAGGCGCCGCGGACGATCGGCCGAGAAGCCTCAGCAGTTTCTTTTTCCGGATGCTCGACGCATGGCCTTGATTGACTTTCGCCGGGCCAACTAGACGGAGTCGGACTCGCCCGACTCGGGCTCACTCTATTCTGACTTGCTCAGTAGTTCGAACGTCGCGGCAGGATTTTCAAGTGGCGTGCTAGCTAAGCTTCCAGGCCGCCGCCCGTTCTTGGCCTGCCACGTGGGGGCACGTGGCTAGGCCGTCCTACCAGCCCACGCGCGCGACGGGACTGGCCCGTAGGCGGGGCCCACCACTACCGCGCCTCGGCGCTCGAGCGGATCCGCTGTGGCCTCGGTGGACGGTTTGGATTCCTGTGGAGTTACAGCGCGCAGTAACTTTGCAGGGATCGTGGGGGGCGTGGGGTTGTGGGCGCAGTAAATCCCCATGCCCGCCCCCTCGGCTTCGCAGCCTCGAGGGCTATAAGTAGGGGGAAGAGGGGAGCACGCGCGCCCCTCCTTCCTACTTCCCCTTGCTTTCTTCCTCCTCGCAGCTCCTTCACTCTCCTTCTTCCTCCTTCTTCTTTCTCTCGCTCGCTCCGCCGCACGCCCAAGCTCCGGCGCACGCTGCGGTGACAGCTCACGACGATGAGTTCTTCCTCTGCTGCCGCGCCTCCCCCGGTACGCTCCGGTACCTGGGAAGGCTCCGAAGTCCACGAAGACCATATCGAGTTCCACCGCCGGACCCGTCGTCTTCCCAGCGAGGATCGCGTGCAGGTGCGCCTCGCGCCGGAGGGGGAGATTTCCCCCGCCCCGCAGGAGGGCGAGCGGGTCATCTTCCGCTCGCACTGCCTGCGCGGGCTGGGGCTGCCGGCGAGCAGCTTCTTCCGGTCTTTCATGGAGTTCTACGGGCTCCAGCCGCACCACCTCACCCCCAACACAGTGGTGCTACTGTCCGCCTTCGTGGCTCTGTGCGAGGGCTTCCTGGGAGTCCTCCCCACCCTCGAGCTCTGGGGGGAGTTCTTCTTCTCCAAGCTCGGCACCCAGGCCGCGGGTGTGCCGGCTCAGTGCTGCACCTTCATCGCCGTGCGAAGGACAGGAGCCGACAACCACTTCCCCTCCATCGCGCTGCTGAAGTCGGTGAAGATGTGGCACCTGTCCTACTTCTACGTCAGGAACGTCGCCGCGCGGGGCGACTGGGTCAATCTGCCGGCTTTCAAAGCCGACCCGCCGGCTGGCAGACTGCCCAACTGAAGGAAATATGCCCTAGAGGCAATAATAAAGTTATTATTTATTTCCCTATTTCATGATAAATGTTTATTATTCATGCTAGAATTGTATTAACCGGAAACATAATACATGTGTGAATACATAGACAAACAGAGTGTCACTAGTATGCCTCTACTTGACTAGCTCGTTAATCAAAGATGGTTATGTTTCCTAACCATAGACAAAGAGTTGTTATTTGATTAACGGGATCACATCATTAGAAGAATGATGTGATTGACATGGCCCATTCCATTAGCTTAGCACCCGATCGTTTAGTATGTTGCTATTGCTTTCCTCATGACTTATACATGTTCCTATGACTATGAGATTATGCAACTCCCGTTTGCCAGAGGAACACTTTGTGTGCTACCAAACGTCACAACGTAACTGGGTGATTATAAAGGAGCTCTACAGGTGTCTCCAAAGGTACATGTTGGGTTGGCGTATTTCGAGATTAGGATTTGTCACTCCGATTGTCGGAGAGGTATCTCTGGGCCCTCTCGGTAATGCACATCACATAAGTCTTGCAAGCATTGCAACTAATGAGTTAGTTGCGAGATGATGTATTACGAAACGAGTAAAGAGACTTGCTGGTAACGAGATTGAACTAGGTATTGAGATACCGACGATCGAATCTCGGGCAAGTAACATACCGATGACAAAGGGAACAACGTATGTTGTTATGCGGTCTGACCGATAAAGATCTTCGTAGAATATATGGGAGCCAATATGAGCATCCAGGTTCCGCTATTGGTTATTGACCGGAGACGTGTCTCGGTCATGTCTACATTGTTCTCGAACCCATAGGGTCCGCACGCTTAAGGTTTCGATGACAGTTATATTATGAGTTTATGAGTTTTGATGTACCGAATGAGTTCGGAGTCCCGGATGAGATCAGGGACATGACGAGGAGTCTCGAAATGGTCGAGACATAAAGATCGATATATTGGACTACTATATTCGGACATCGAAAAGGTTCCGAGTGATTCGGGTATTTTCGGAGGTACCGGGGAGTTACGGGAATACGAGGAAGACGCAATGGGCCTTAATGGGCCTTAGTGGAAAGGACCAGGAGGTGGCGCGCGCCCCTCCCAAGCCCAGTCCGAATTGGACAAGGGGTTTGGGGCGCGGCCCCTCTCTCCCTTCCTTCCCCTCTTCCCCCCTTTTCCCCCTTCTCCTAGTTGGACTAGGAAAGGAGGAAACCTACTCCAACTAGGAGTAGGAATCCTACTCCCTGGCGCGCCCCTCCTAGGGACGACCTCCTTCCCCTTGCTCCTTTATATACGGGGGCAGGGGGGCACCTCTAGACACACAAGTTGATCTTTGTGATCGTTCCTTAGCCGTGTGCGGTGCCCCCCTCAACCATATTCCACCTCGGTCATATTGTAGTGGTGCTTAGGCGAAGCCCTGCGACGGTTGAACATCAAGATCGTCACCATGCCGTCGTGCTGACGGAACTCCTCCCCGAAGCTTTGCTGGATCGGTGCCCGGGGAGCGTCATCGAGCTGAACGTGTGCCAAGAACTCAGAGGTGCCGGAGTAACGGTGCTTGGATCGGTTGGACCGGGAAGGCGTACGACTACTTCCTCTATGTTGCGTCAACGCTTCCGCTTCGGTCTACGAGGGTACGTAGATCACACTCTCCCCTCTCGTTGCTATGCATCACCATGATCTTGCGTGTGCGTAGGAATTTTTTTGAAATTACTACGTTTCCTAACACCAACTGGTTGTACCGGGCCAGGTCGCTGACACCTGCGGGAGTGGGCGCCATCACGCGACTCCGAGTGCTGACGCAGTCGGAGGGTCTGACTGGCCCGGACCTGCTGGCGGCCTTTGTCTCGCGCCGAGTTCTTCCACTCCAAGGCCGCCCTCACATGATATGCCAGATGAGCGGGGGCCGCGACCCGAGTCAGATGTGCACCAAGGACATGCCTCACGAAGAGGTGGCCCACATGGTGAACTACCTCTCGGACAGCAGGCTCCTGGAGGACTGGCGATTCGGTAAGGAGCCGTATTCCCGTGCCAACCCCCCGCCCGAGGTGAGTCGCCTCTCTTTCCATTAGATTGTCTTCTTCTTGCCGAGTGTTGTTCTAATCAGTCTGCTTTTTGGTTAGAATCCCCTTCTTCACCCACCAGCCGGCACCTCGGGGCTGGCCCGTGAGTTTGCCGCCGACCGGGCGAAGAGCGACGTCGACGACCCCGATCTGGGGGCGGCGGCTCTGGAAGACGACGCCGAGGGAGGAGGAGGGACGACAGGAGACTTCAGGCCCTCGGCCACCTTTGCTGACTGGCCTGAAGACGACGCCAAGGAAGGAGTCGCCCGTCGCCATCGGCCAGGAGCCAGCCGGCCAGGCGCGGGCTCTTCTGCCGTGTCGGGCGCTCCAGGCGGCGGGAAGAAGCACCGGGTTGCGCCGACTTTGTTCGGCAGCCGGCCGAAGAAGCCCAAGGGCTCGGCTGCGGCTACCCGGCGGGACGAGGCGGCCGCGAAGGCCATCCACTTCCGTAAGGAAGTGAAGAAGCCGCCGTTGGTCTCTGCATAAGTATTTCTGTCTTCAAAGTTCGTTCTTTCTTCGTGCTTTGTCTGAGTCTCTGCTCGCCCCTCTTTCTTCAGGGCTCCCCTCTCTCTGGAGCGGGTCGCCACCGCCTCCGTCATGGGGTCAGCGGAGACGCCCGCCACCACTCGGCGGATAGACCCCGCAGCCGACCTCCGGGAGGCGACGGAGCGGAATGCGCAGGAGAAGCGCAATGAAGAAGAAGCCCTCCGCCTGGAGAAGGCGGAGGCCGAAAAGGCGGAGGCCTCCGCCAAGAAAAAACTAGCGGAGGCCGAAGCCGCCACCGTGGCGAAGCAGCAGGCTGAGGAAGCCGCACGCCGCCAGGCGGCCTTGCTTGTTACCCCGCTGAACTCTGCGCCGCCGTCGCCGGAGTTCACGGGGCAGACTGGAGGAGCCGGCGGGGAGAACCTCGTCGAGGAGAGGGAAGGCGGCGAGCCCTCTACTCCTGGCGCGAACGTTCCGCCGCCGCCTCCACCGCCGTCTAAAGGCGTGTGAGGCGAGCGGCCAGCGGACCCTCCGGTGCCGCCGACCGAAGACGAGGCCATGGCGAGGCTACTCCTCCAGGTCGGCTCGCCAGCGCACCGTCTTCGGGAGAAGGCGACTTCGGCACCCTGCCCCTGGAAGCCGGCACCGCCAGCTCGGCGGCTCCAGACGGTGAGGCGACGAGCGCCGCACCCGTTGGGTGGGTGCAGGGAGGCGGCACAGGGCCGCTGAACCGGGCGCTCCTAGACGTCCAGGAGAAGCTCCGCGCTGAGGGCGACGCCCTCCAGAGCTGCACCAAGGCGTTCCTGGCGTCGCGGGCGGCCGTCTGGGTATATTTTTCTTGTTCCTATCTGTGGGGGCGCGCCAGCGCACCCACTGGGTGTAGTTCCTGAGTTTCGGGTCGGCTACTGAGCAGGCGGCCCGAAACTCCAATTTGATGGACTTCTGGGTACTAACTTTGTCTGAAATGCTTGTTGCAGGACTACCACAACCTCCGCGTCACCGCCTTCAACCGTAATGTTGAAGAGTTGGGCAAGCGGACCGCCGACTTGGCGGAGAGCCAGAGTAAGTCCTTCTCCTTTTTCTCTTCTCTGCGGGGGCGCGCTAGCGCACCCGCGGGCTGTAGTCCCCGAGATTCGGGCCGACTGCTGAGCAGTCGGGCCGGATCTCCCCGGCGACCTACTTTATTGACAACTGTCTTTCTTTCTTTCCTTCAGGGGCCAACACTGCCCTTCAACAGCAGCTGAGCGAAGCCAACTCCGCCCTGCTCGTCAAAGGGGAGGAGTGCAGCAAACTCGCCACGGAGCGCGATCTGCTGGCCACTCAGTTGGCAGAGCAGAAGGGGCTGCTCACGAAGTCGCAGAGGGAGGCAGAGGAGACGGAGGACGCCCTCCTCGCCGAGTTCGTGAGCGAGCGCTCTTCCTTGTCTGACAAGGAGGCGTTGCTATCCTCCGGCTTCCACGAGATCGAAGACATCGTTGATGGTGAGTCTCTTTGTTTTCTTTCTTTGAGCTACCGACCTAGGTCGTGCTGACTCCTGGTTTTTGACTTGCTTTTTTGTTTCTTCGTGTCTTTTGCAGACTTCTTCCTTGGGCAGTCTCAGGCCGCTGTCCAAGCCATCGAGGCCGATCGTGCAAGTCGGAGGGTGCAGAGATCGCCGCCGATGCCCCCCGAACTCTTGATGAGCACATCTTGAGTATCGAGGCTCGCCTCCGGCCGGCTCACCGGATGCTGCGCCGGCTTCAGCGTGTCGGCGCCCAGGCGATCTCCGCCCTTTGGCCGGATATGCAGGCTCCGCGCACCCCCAGCCTGACGGCCAACTGGTTGGAGGTCGCGGCTGGTCGCCTCGAGGCTTGGAAGGGCTCTTCGGCCCGGGCTGGAGCGTGTCGGGCCTTAGAGTTCGTCAAGGCGTGGTACCCGGGTCTGGATCAAGACCGGTTGGCCATGCTTCTGTCGGAGGCCCAGCCGGAGCTGGCGGCTGCAGAAGACGCCCTCGTAAAGCGTGCTGCAGCGATCGCCGAGTACACCGATACGAGCATCTTCGTCCCCGAGCAGTCTGAAGACGGCGAGGAGGTCCCGCCGGAGTGGTTTGGGATGAACCCAGACTACGGCGAAGACTCGGCGGAGGTGATCGGCTCTAGCGTCGAGGAGGAGCATGAGGCGGAGGATGAGGGCGAGGCGGAGGCACCAGAAGACGGAGCAGACGGCCAGCCTCAGCCCGACCGTGCCTCCAGCAACGAGCCGCGTGCGACCGATCCGACTGCTGCCGGAGGCGATCAAGCCGAGACTAGCCGGCCGACCGCCCCGATGACTGACGCTGGCGCCTCCTCCGACCCCCTGACTCCGTCTGCCGCCTCCTAAACTGTCGCTGTGTCTTTTGTTTTATCTGCTTCAGTAGTCTTTTGAAGAACTTGTTAATTCGCACAATTCCACCCGCGGGCTGAATTTTGAACCTCTGCTTGGCAATTGGGCCAAGGGCCTATGTTATGTAAATTTATATATCTATCCTTTCTTGCTCATTGTTCTTTTGGCTGTTTTCCTTTGCCGCTTTCCCCTAGTTGCCTGCCTTGCCAATCAGATAGCCGCTCTGCAGACTGTTGCTGGATCAAGTGCTAGGCTACCTTGGGAAAGCAAGTACTTAGCCGATTTTAAGATTCTTTGAGCAAGTTGGATAGAAAACGACAATCTGACTATCCGAGAATCGGTTTGCGAGAAAAAGCCGGAAGCCATCTTGAGCTATGTTTTATGCTTTGAGTCCTTAGCCATTTTTCGTGCGAGCACCCATTCTACCTTACCTCTGCCCACCGTACAGTCGCTCTGCGAGCTGCGGCTTCTGACAGAAGACGGCTTAGATGCTACACACAACTTGTCCGGCAGCAGGACGCATTTCATAGTGCAAGGCGGCAAGTCCCCGGGCCGACTTGTCGAGCCCGGTGCCAAACGGTATAAGAAAGAGTAATCATACTTGTAGGCATAATTTTTATCATACAGACAAAAGAGGGCAGTCCCCAAGCTTGTCTCGGGGGTCTCGAAGTCTTGGTACTTTAATACAAAAGGTAGCGTGGTACATACTGCATCAACTATAAAATCTTCGGAGAAGATTTGCATTCCATGGCCGCTCTGTCTCCTTGCCGGAGTCGTCCCTCTTGCATGCTCGGGGCTTCTGAGCGTCGATCAGGTAGTAGGAGTCGTTTCCTAGTACTTTGCTGACGATGAAAGGGCCCTCCCAAGGCGGCGACAACTTGTGCTGGCCGGCTGTTCGCTGGATCAGCCGGAGCACAAGGTCGCCTTCTTGGAAAGATCTCGGCCTGACCTTCCTGTTGTGATATTGGCGCAGGCTCTGCTGGTAGATGCCGGACCGGCTGAGTGCCAGCAGCCGGCCCTCTTCCAGCAGATTAACGCCGTCTTGTTGTGCTTCTTCTGCTTCCTCCTCGGTGTACATGGTGACTCGTGGGGAGTCGAACTCTATGTCCGTTGGGATGACGGCTTCGGCACCATAGACGAGGAAGAAGGGCATGAAGCCGGTTGACTTGTTTGGAGTCGTGCGCAGACTCCAGAGGACGGCTAGCAGCTCGTCGAGCCAGCAGCCAGCCGAGCGCTCCAGAGGCTCGATCAACCGAGGCTTGATGCCGGACAGGATGAGGCCGTTTGCTCGCTCCACTTGGCCGTTTGACTGCGGGTGGGCGACGGATGCTAGGTCCAGTCGGATGCCCTGTGTTGCGCAGAAACGGGCCAAGGCGCCTTTGGCAAAATTTGTGCCGTTATCGGTGATGATGCTGTGTGGTATGCCGTACTGAATTGTGATATCGGTGATGAAGGTCACGGCAGTCAGACCGTTCAGTTTCTTAATTGGCTTTACTTCCACCCACTTGGTGAACTTGTCCACTGCGACAAGTAGGTGAGTTAAACCACCTCGTGCTGTTTTGAATGGTCCCACCATGTCTAGACCCCAAACTGCGAAAGGCCAAGCAATGGGGATGGTCTTGAGCGCGGAAGCCGGCTGGTGTGGCTTGGAGCTGAACTTCTGGCACCCTTTGCATTTTTGGACCAACTCCTTGGCCTCTTCCAAGGCAGTCGGCCAAAAGAAACCGTGCGAAAAGCTTTGGCGACGAGTGCTCTTGAAGCCGCATGGTGGCCACATTCGCCTTGATGGATGTCTTTGAGGATCACCTGGCCTTGCTCTGGCTCTACGCAGCGCTGGTAGACACTAGTGATGCTGCGCCTGACCAGCTCTCTGTTGATTATGGTATAGGCTGCTGCCCGGCGTTGTACTTGCCGAGCTGAGGTCTCATCATTTGGTAGCTCTTTGTTCACCAGAAATTTGAGGATGGGCTGGGCCCATGAGGGTGCTGCTATTTCGTCGACTATCAGAACTACGACTTGGACGAGGGCGGCTGGGCTGGGAGGCGGCGGGCTGGAGTCAACAGCCGCTTGTTGGGCTGATGAAGTCCCCAGGACGACTGGCTCGGTCCTTGGGCCGAGTTCTGGAATCTTTGAGTCCGTCGGCGCAGTCCCCGGGCCGGGCTCGACTGTGGCAGCTTTGGAGTCGCCCGCCAAAGTCCTTGTTCCGACTGCCGGAGCTCTGGAGTTGGATCCGCCATCTTCGGGAGGAGCCGGCACAAAGATGGAGTCTGATTCTAGTGAAGGCTTGATAGACGGCTTGAGGAGGCGTTGAAGGGCGACGCCAGATGGTATTGCTTGGCGGGTAGAGCCGATTCGTGCCAAGGCGTCTGCTTGGTCATTGTTGTTTCTTGGCACATGGAGGAACTCGCACCCTTTGAAATACCCACTGAGTTGCTGCACGAGGAAACGGTAGCTCGCCATGTTTGCATCTTTTGCGTCCCAATCGCCAGACGACTGCTGGACCACTAAGTCCGAGTCGCCATAACACAAGATCCGGCGGATGCCAAGTTCTTTGGCAAGCCGGAGCCTGTGAATGAGCGCCTCGTACTCGGCCACATTGTTGGAGGCAGCAAAATGGATTTGCAGTGCATATTTGAGCTTGTCGCCTTTGGCAGAGGTGAGGACACGCCGGCTCCCAAACCGGTGCGCATCTTGGAGCCATCGAAGTGCATCCGCCAATGGGTGGAGTCAGGCGCTGGAGGCAGGTACTGGGTCTCGGCCCAGTCGACGAGGAAGTCAGCCAGTGCTTGTGATTTGATAGCGGTGCGGGGCTGGTAGTAGATGGTGTAAGGAGCCAGTTCTATGGCCCACTTGGCCACTCGACCAGAGGCATCTCGGCTACCGATGATCTTGGCAAGTGGAGCCGTGCAGACCACCGTGATTGGATGTTCTTGAAAGTAAGGCTTCAATTTCTTGGCGAGAAAGTGCACGCCATAGCACATCTTCTAGTAGTGGGGGTAGTTTTTCTTGGAGGTCGACAGTACCTCGCTCAGGTAATATACTGGTCTCTGGACAGGTAGCGCCTTGCCTTCCTCCTTGCGCTCTACTACAATGACTGTGCTGACTACTCAGCTGGTGGCGGCGATGTACAGGAGCATAGGTTCCTTAGGAGTCGGAGCCGCTAGGACAGGTGGAGTAGTCAGCATCTTCTTCAACTGGTGGAAAGCTTCGTCCGCCTTATGGTTCCACTCGAAAAAATTGGTCTTCTTCATGAGTTGGTATAAGGGAAGAGCTTTCTCGCCCAGCCGACTGATGAATCGGCTGACGGACGCCAAGCAGCTGGTGAACTTCTGCACATCCAGCAGTCGGCTAGGTACCTCCATTCTCTCGATAGCCTAGATTTTTACTGGGTTGCACTCTATGCCGCGTTCAGAGACCAGGAAACCTAGCAGCTGGCCGGCTGGTACTCCGAAGACACACTTCTCGGGGTTGAGCTTGATCTGGAACCGGTGCAGGTTCTCAGTGGTCTCCTTGAGGTCTTCCAGGAATGTTCCTCGCTTCTCCGTCTTTACCACCACGTCGTCCACGTAAACGTGGGCGTTCCTGCCGAGCTACTTGAGGAGGCACTTCTGCATGCAACGCTGAAAGGTGGCGCCGGCATTCCTCAAGCCGAACGTCATGGTGAGGTAGCAGAATGCTCCAAACGGCATGATGAAGGCGGTCTTCAATCTGTTAGCCGGGTTCAGCTTGATCTGGTGATATCCTGAGTACGCATCCAGGAAACTCAACAGCTCGCATCCGGCTCTGGAGTCTATCACCTAATCAATTCTTGGCAGAGAAAACGGGTCCTTGGGGCAGGCCTTGTTGAGGCTCGTGTAGTCAATACACATTCGCCATTGCTTGTTCTTCTTTAGCACCAGGACCGGATTTGCCAGCCACTCCGGGAAGAAAACTTCCATAATGAAGCCGGCTGCAAGGAGTCAGGCTATCTCTTCTCCGACAACTCTTCTCTTCTCTTCTGATAAGCGGCGCAGGGGCTGCCTGACCGGCTTTGCATCAGACCGGACGTGTAACTTGTGCTCGGTGAATTCCGTCGGCACACCCGGCATGTCTTTGGGAGACCATGCGAAGATGTCCCAATTCTCATGGAGCAAAACGATGAGCTCGCCTTCCTATTTGCTGTCGAGGTTTGCACCTACGACAGCGTACCTCTCTGGGTGCTCCGGATCCAAGGATATCTTCTTTGTCTCTTTGGCCGGCTTGAACGAACCTTCGGCTTTCGACTCCTTCGGGTCGGGCGATATCTCCGGCTGCTTGCCGGCCATAGCCACAGCTCGCTCAAGGAGTCGCTTCTCGGCCGCAATCACCAGGGACTCGGCCAGCCGACTGCACTCGGCCGCGCAGGCGGATGACTTACGGTAGTCGCCGGCCACAGTCAGAATTCCCCTGGAACTGGGCATCTTCATCTTGAGGTAGGCGTAGTGGGGACCGCCATGAACTTGGCCAAGGCGGGCTGGCCAAGCAGCGCATGGTACGGGCTCTCAAGGTCCACCACCTCAAACCAAACAGACTCTCTTTGGAAGTGATATTTGTCCCCAAAGAGGACGTCAATCAGGATCTTGCCGATTGGTGAATAGGAAAGCCCAGGAACAATGCCGTGGAACACGGTCCGACTGTTCTGAAGCTGTCTCTGCTTGATTCCTAACTTCTCCATGGTGTCCTTGTACAGGATGTTGATGCTGCTGCCCCCATCTATCAGGACTCGCAAGAAACGTGCGGCCTGGTTATCCGTGGCGAAGGTGGCGTCCAGGACCAAGGCGTAGGAGCTCGGACTTGGCATCACTTCTGGGTGGTCAGCCCTGCTCCAGCTGATGGGCCTCTCTGACCAGTGCATGAACTCTGGCGTCTCTGAGGCTACTGCGTTCACCTCATGTCGCTACAGTCGCCTGCTGCGTCGATCATCAGCCACACTGGTGAACACCACGTAGGCTCCATGCTCTTCAGGGTACTCGTCTTGTACTGCGCCGACTGGCCTGACTACCAGCTGCTGGGGCGGAGGCGGAGGCGGCTGCCCAACAGGCGGGGGTGGCAGGAGGCCGTCTCCCTTGGCGATCCTGGTGAGCTAGTGGCACTTCCGGGTGGTGTGATTCGATGGCTTCGCGCCGCTGTGGAACTTGCAAGGTCCATCCAAGGTCTGCTCGTAGGAGAAGGCCGGCAACCAGTTCGGCTTGCCGCCTTTCTGTCGCTTGGGCGGAGGCTCCTGGGCTTCGAGGGTCGCGACCTGCCGGCTGCTAGAAACCGGCTGCGGGGCCTTGCGCTTGTTGTCGCCCTGCTGCTGTCGCCGGCCGGCGTCTGCTACCAGAGTTCTTGGAGCCTGAGGAGCTACTTTGCCAGTCGTGCTGATTTGAATTTCCGTCTTCATGGAGGAGTCGGCCGTAGCGTACTTGTCCGCTATGATCAGCAGCTCGTCGAGGGTTTCTGGCTTGTCGCAGAGGAGCTTGTGCTTGAGGAGGGTGCCTTCTCGGCACCCGGCTGTGAAGTACTCGATGGCCTGCACCTCGTGCACGCCCTCGCAGGAGTTCCGGAGCTCGGCCCAACGCGTGAGGTAGTCGCGAGTCAACTCGTCAGGACCTTGCACGCACAAGGAGAGCTGACGAGGCTTGGGAGGACGCTTGTACGTGCTGGTGAAGTTGTGGACGAATGCTTCGGTGAAGTCGACCTAGCTGTTGATGCTATGGGGCTTCAGGCTGTTCAACCACGTCCGGGACGTGCCCTGGAGCATGAGCGGAACGTACTTTATGGCGACACGCTTGTTGCCGTTTGCTATGCTGACAGTCGTGGAGTAGTCGACTAGCCAGTCTTCCGGCTTCACGGAGCCAGTATACTTGGGCGTGTCTCTTGGGAGCGTGAACCCTCTGGGAAAGGGCTCGTCCCGAATGCGGGGCCCGAAACAAGGCGGACCCAGCTCGTCTTCTTCTTCCAGCGCCAGGGATCGGTGAAGTCGGTCAATCCGGTGGTGAGCGTCATTCTCCCCAACTCCCTCTCGGCGGCCAAGGCGGTCTCCGAGAGTCAGATGGTCAACAGGCGGCGATGAGACTCGCCTCTCCTTGCGGGGAGGGGGAGGCGAACAGTCGTCCCGTCGTTCCACTGCTCTTGGGCGTCCGTCTCGGTCGCCCTCTATGGTAATCCGAGTCCGACTGTGGCTGACAGCCGGCTCCTTGTCCTTTATTCCTCGGGCACCGCCAGTCGGCGTCCGAGACGTCGCGCCTTGATCTCGGTGCGGGTCGTCGTTTGGCCGCTGCGGCGCCTCCGTGCGGCAGCCGGCCTCGTTCTGCGCGGCGGCCGCGTCGAGGAGCCGCTAGACTCGCTCCATCATGAGGCGGCGCTCTTTGCCCTCGAAATTGTCCAGCTCATCCGCCGCTTCCTGGGCGGCTCGGATGTTCTCCGCTGGCGTGGCATACACGGGGCGACTAGCCCCAAACAGGCTGGCGATGGCTACGCCGCGCTGCTGAACCGCGCCAAGGTGGCTGGGCCCTGCCGGAGCCGGCGAGCCGCCAACAGCGCGATCCATCTCCCGCTGGGAAGCTTCTGACAAGAGTCTCATGCTGGCTAGCTTCTTCGTGCCTTCAACAAGCTGAAGGCGGCGCGCTTCTAGCGTCTCTGCGTTAGCATCTTCCGGGATGGGCGCAGCTAGGTCTTGCAGCGCTGCGCCAAGTGAGTCGGGCGCCCTTCCTCCAGGGAACTCGTCATGACTGACGACCAGCACCTCAGTGACGGTGCTCCCGTCGCTCTCCACGTGGGGGAGAGGCTCGTCATAGACCACCACGTTGGAGGGGAACGCATCGACCGACGCGGTGTCGGAGTCGACCAGCATTGGGTCGGTGGAGCCTACGGACTACAAGTCTATGGCAGGCTTGCCGGAAACGTGGATTTGATCGAGGAGGCCCGCGAGGAGGTTTTCGGGGCCGCCTACGCCTGCGTCAGACAAAGGCTCATCGGAGAGGCGGACCTCGCCGACAAGTTCGGCCAAGGAGCTGGCTGCGCAGGTGATCTCCACGCCGCGCAGCGCGTCGACACAAACTTCGTCTGGTGTGCCTGGTTGGCTGCGCTCGCCAGGGAGGAAAAGGGTTCCCGTCTAGAACAGATCTCCGGACGGTGGTGCACCATGCCCCATGGTGGGCGCCAAATGTCAGGGGTTTGGTGCGACATATGCCAACGGATGGCTTATCATGGTGGGGGAGAGTAGGACGTCGCCGGTGCCTGGAAACGGGATGAGGCGAAGACATGCACGCCGGTGAATCTTACCCAGCTTCAGGGCTCTCCGGGGAGATAATATCCCTACTGCTGCTCTGCGGGGTCTCCGCATGATCACTATAGTCAAGGGTTTACACGGTTGCTCCTTGAGCTGTGTATGGTGGTAGGAGAGGGCAGGGCTAGCTCTCTCCCTCTATCTGGTGAGGTGTAGAACTTCTGGGATCCAACCCTTTGCATGGGTGCCCTGGGGGGTTTATATAGGCCTACCCCCTAGGGGTACAATGGTAATGTGACTAGGCGCGGGCCCAGCCATCAGTGTCTCCGACCTCCGGCTTCTCCGTCGGCTGCTGGGGCCCGCCGACTGGTGGGCCCCGCCGCCTGGTCTGGTACGGAGCCGACAGGCCGCGTCCGCCGCGGGCGGGTCTTGCCGGCTGCTGATTTCTGTAGCCGTGCTCCTGATGATGCAAGCCTGGTCATGGGGTCATGGCAACAGCCCCGCCGCCTAGCGGGCGATCACTGTGGCCACTCCTCATCTCTTCTTGATTAATGGCGTGTGGGCCCCCGGGAGGGCTCGGCCGACTCCCCCGGGCCGACTCCCGTTGGGTCCGACTGGCGGTGCTCCCGCCGTCTCCCGAGGTCTCGCTAGCTGGTGGGCCCTACTTCCTCCAGGCCGTACAGACAAGCCGTCGTGGGCGCATGACCGGGTACAGTGGTGCTGATGTCAGGGCCGGCTAGGCAACAGTGCCACACCGCGGGGAGATCCTCCCAAGTACGGCGCGCTGTAGCCATGCCTGCCCTTGGTAAGGGGCGGGGAGTGGGCTTCATTGTAGCCACGCCCCTGCCTCATCCTCCTTGATGAGGTCACGGTTTGTTGGAGTCACCGGCCGACTCCCCAAAGCCGCCTTCTTTGGAAGTCGTCCCTGGGACTCGGCCGTGAGCGGGCAGTCGGCCACCTTGCCATACACTCCCCAGGAGGTGGCTCTTCGCCCTGTGGTCTTGAGGGGCGCAGCCTGCCCCGATGTCCTGAAAGGTCATGCGGCTCGGGTTGGCCTACCCATGGCCCATTACTCCGACAGCCCTCCCGACGAACCGGAAGCGGCGGAACTCGACGCGTCCTCCCTTGAACTGAATTGTGGCCTGGTACATGGACAAACTGCCGCTGAGCTTGTGCCGGTAGAGTGTGAACTCCAGACGGACTGATGGCCCGATCGCGATCTTGGTGATGGAGATGAGGAGTTTGACAAAACCCTCAGGAATATTGGCGAACACCTGTGACTCACAAACGTTGCCCGCCATCTACAAAAGTAGACAAAATCCCGAATAGTCAAATCATAAATTTATGATGACCAACAGAAAATTGCTATAATATGCAGAATAATAAAATAAGCTAATAACCGATTAGCGATCGCACCTAGTGGCTTCCTACAGTTAGCCTGGCTCTGATACCAAGTTTGTCACGACCGCCTTTCCAATAAAACATTTATTGAAAAGCCGATCTTTGCATTAACCAGTACAGAAGAATTCTTCTTACAGGCAGACAAAACCTTGATACAGAAATCCAGCAGTACTAATATTATACATGGTGGAGCTGAGGATGCTCAACAAATTATTACAAGCACGCGTAAATTATACATAGAGGCGGATATGACACAAGGGTATGGTGGCATAACTACTGACTCATAATAGAGGTGGTGGTGGATATGTCACCGTGAGGTGGGTGGCATGACTCTGAAATCTTACAGCTCATCAAGCGTCAGAGTGAGGCTTGATGATTTTTATTTGGGTGGCAGAAGCGTGTATAATACAATTGAACAACTCCAGGGTTGCACGTGACTGACTGGGACTCCTCTAGGCATCGGACTTGCTATCGAACTCTTCATCCATAAGATCGCCTTCATCAAAATCTAGCCAAATCAACAAGCCAGGTGAGTACTTTGAATGTACTCGCAAGACAGTTCGGACATAAGGTATAACAAATGTAAACATGATGCACATGAGCAGGTCAGTATGCACAATCAAATAATAGATTTGCACTGCACGATAAATATGAGGAAATCAGGCGGTAGTCCTCCTGAAATCCCAATAAAAATAACTGAAAACCGATCGGGTGTCTGAAGCGACGCCTCGAAAGGTGGAAACAAATTCAACATGCCGCAGTCGGGCGTCGAGGCGACACCACATAAAGGGCTTATATTGAAAAGTAAATAACAGGACGTGCCACAGTCGAGCGTCTAGGCGACACCTCGAAAAGGGCTTATAATGAAAATAAATAACAATGATACCACAGTCGGACGTCAGAGCGACATCACATAAAGGGCTTATATCAAAAGTAAATAACAATAATGCCACAGTCGGATGTTTGCGCGACATCACATAAAGGGCTTCTATCAAAAGTAAATAACAATAATGCCACAGTCGGACGTCTGCGCGACATCACATAAAGGGCTTATATAAAAAGTAAATAATAATAATGCCACAGTCGGACGTCTGCGTGACATCACATAAAGGGCTTATAGTTTATCATTCAAATTTAAGTAGCTCATGAATTCAAATCATCACAAGGAAATACTCAGCATAAAACAATAAACTGGTTAGTTCATTCACATGAATAACCTTCAACCGAGTTTACCACTCTCGGTTGTATGTTTATACTCCCGAGACTGTCACCGGGGTTGACACTGAGATTTGACACTGAGACTGACACTGGCACTGAGATGATGTCCAAGTCCTTGATCGTGGACATGGATACTCGCATGATTTTGACTCCGTAGAGTTTGTACTCTTTAACCACAGCCAACGGATTTCAGTAGTCACAAGGGCTAGTTCCGTTTACAGTGTTTTAGAAGAAACACGTCTAACCAGTACACACCCATTCCACATTCCGTTGCCAGGAATCACCCTCGGCAATGTTCAAGAAAAACCTTAAGACGGGGAGGCCACAACCTCGAATAGCATGGGATCAAATTTATATCGCGCGCTCTAAGGGGTGCCCCCCTCTCGGTCCCAACCGGAAACACCCATGCCCCCTGACCGGATGACTGGCTTTAATCCAGGGCCATGGAACCCTCACCGCGGTCCCTCTGTTTGGTGTGTACCAGGAATGAGGTTTGCAACTTACTAAACCGCACTCTTTGCAGAAAACATGTGGCAGCACGAAGGGGAAACGAATGGGATCGAGACTTGACCCACATTAAAACTGGAGTTCACGGTTGGCATAAAACTGGCATGCTTCAACAATACCAGCCTGCAACCTATCATGTCACCACATGATCGTGTTGTCTTAATATCATAAGAACACATCAACTTCGAAGCTCACCGGTAGCTTGCCTTGCATGTACATAACATTCACAAATGCTTATATAAACATGCCATGAGAAAACTACTCGAGCAAACATGCAAAACACTCATCATATCAAAGGTTCAAACATGCTTGCCTGGTTCGGAGAAGTCGGAGTCTAGCTCGGCGAAGTACGCGTCTCCTTTACTCCTCCCGGTATCTATGTATTTAAAGAAAATCCGGATACTACATAAATACCGCGCATGCACAAAAAGTATCCCAAATATGTTTCAAATAAATATGAAAAAAAACTAGACAGAAATATAAAGATGACAGAAAAGGTTTCAAGTTAAAATCATGTTTTGTTTAAAAGTTATAAGAGTTTTAGTCTAGGGACCTTTCTGTAATGAAACAGAAAGTTTTCAGGGTTTATGTTATAAAAACAGAAAACGTTTCAGTCTAGAATACGTCAGTCCAGGGGGAAGACGTGTTTTGCCCGAAGGCGTTTTCAGAAAACGTTTCAAAAAGAAGAAAAAGCTGACGGGGAGGTCCCACCCGTCGGGTTTGAAAACTAAAATAGAGTGCTGGCGCCCGAGGGCCGCGGTGGTCGCCGGCGGCAATCCATGACGAGGTAGGGGGATCGGGGGTTTCCAACGTGTTCACCGTGTTCTTCCGCACCTGTGGGTGGTGGAGTTGAGCGTTAGTGAGCACCACGTCGACGGCGGCCCTAACTCCGGCGGACGGTGGTTCGGGCGTTGGTGGATCTCGCCGGGGAGAGCTGCAAAGATCGGATTGAGGCTCGGGTTAGGGTACTGAGTGCACTAGGGGTTTGCTGATGCGATTTGGGAGGTGGGGGTGGCCTCACCAGAGTGAATCAAGCCGGAGCCCGAGGCGGGACAGGGCGGCCGGAGTCGGGGAAGGTGACCTCCTCGGGGTCCTTCTAGTGGCTAGGCGGGGCTCTGGTGAGGTGGAGGTGTGGCGGTGGGTCGAGAACAAGCTCGGGGGCTCCTTTTATAGCCGATCCGAGGTGGTGGCCATGAACGGGATAATGCCGGCGATGATTACGGCGAGGCAGAGGATGGTCATGTGGATTAGGGAGCTAGGCATCAGCGCGAGGGTTCACTGGTTCCGTTCAAGTGCTAAGCTTGGCCTACCTTGGGTGTTACTCCATGTTCCCGACGGAACGGCTCACGGGCCTCGTCGGCGGCATAGAGCACGCGCTGTGCTGCTCAGGCCACGGCGACGGTGCCGCAGCGTGCACAGGCAAGCGGACAACCACGCAGAGGCCACGGGTGGCTTGGGCGGTGCTGGACGACGCCGAAAGGTGGTGCCGATCCCTGCTGGCCGCCACGGGTGGCTCTGCCACTGCAGAAGCTGCCGGCGTTGGCGAGACGCGTCACCACCGATGATGGTGCCTGTCCAAACGAGTGTGCGGCGCTCTGGATAAGGAGGGGGAACAGGGAGCAAGGATCCAAGGAGGCTACTGGCGAGATCATCGACGAGTTCTGACGAAACGACACTGTCGCCTGAATCCAGACACTGAATCTCTGAACTTTTTTGAATCCAGACAGAAACAGTGCATGCCAGGTGTTCGATGAAATGATTTTGGCATGTGGGAAATTTTTCTGGAGCTGATCTTTGGTGAGGTGGCCTCTTGGTGTATCTGGAAGCTGCAAGAATTATCTCAGAATTTTTGGAAAAAGAAAAATATGAATTTCACCAAAAAAGGCATTTCTGGTCCAAACTTGCAGTGGACAAAATTTGAAATATTTGAACTGAGGCCAAGTGGATCTTGATGGATCTAGGTTGAGGGTACTAAGGACTAGTTAGAGGAGTTGGTTTGGGATCAAAACTCAAAAGAAATTTGGTACTTCCTTTGCAAATCACCTAGGTCCATAAATAATGGCAGAAATAGTTTTTTGAGGAAAATAAATTGAATAAAAACCAAATATGGCTTGAGACTTTCTGGAGATGGGAGTCCTGACTTGATCCAAGGCAGGGAGGGGTTTTGGAAGGCTATGTCAAAAAGTGACATGGCAAAAGAGGAAATTTTGAATGGGGAAAAGAATAAACCCATAACTCCTAGGGTTTCTTTTTAATAGAAGGAATTTCAAAAATGAATTTGAGTAGAGGCAAGACAAAAATGAAAAGCTCTCAAGGCCAAAAATCAAGGTTGAGAAGAGTACAAAAATATTTGTCATAAAATTTTTTGAGGGGGAGAGGGTTTAAGAAAAAATTTAAATAGCTTCCTCCAAATCACATAAAGATTTTGATAAAAACCAAATTAAATTTTGTGGAGTGTCACACTTCCGAGAAGTTGGCAGCAAGGCAGCCGACTGCCCACTCGCGGCCAAGTCCCAGGGACGACTTCAAGATAAGCCGACTCCTGACAGGCGACTTCCAGAGAAGCCGGCTTTGGGGAGTCGGCCCACGACTACAACAAACCCCATGCCCTCATCAAGAGGGACGGGACGGGGAGTGGCTACAGTCAAGCCCACTCCCATCCCTTACCAGGGGCAGGCATGGCTACAGCACGCCATACCCAGAAAGATCTCCATGCGGCGTGGTACTGTTGCCGTGCTGGCCCTGACATCAGCACCAAAGGACCGAATCCTGCGCCCACGACGGCTTGTCTGTACGACCCTGGGGCGGCGGGTCCCACCAGCCAGTGGGACCCTAGGAGACGGCCAGTGCACCCCCAGTCGGACCCATTGGGAGTCGGCCCCCGAGAGTCGGCCAGATCCTCCCCCGGGGCCCACGCACCATTAATCCGATGTGACGGAGAATGGCAATAGTGATCGCCCGCCAGGCGGCGGGGCTGTTACCACGACTCCATGACCAAGCCCGCGTCATCAGAAGCACGGCTACAGTAATCAGCAGCCGGCAAGACCCGCCCGCTGCGGACGCGGCCTGTCGGCTCCTTACCTAGCCAGTCGGCGGGGCCTAGCAGTCGACGGAGAAGACAGAGGCCGGAGACACTAACGGTTGGGCCCACGTCCAGCCAGATTACCATTGTACCCCTGGGGGGTAGGCCTATATAAACACCCCAGGGCACCCATGCAAAGGGTTGGAATCAATTAGCTCTAGACCAGATCACATAGAAGGGAGAGAGCTAGCCGTGCCCTCTCCTACCTCCAGAAAATAGCTCTAGGAGCAATCGTGTAAACACTTTGCCATAGTGATCATGTGGAGACCCCGTAGAGCAGCAGTAGGGGTATTATCTCCCCGGAGAGCCCTGAAGCTGGGTAAGATTCGCCGGCGTGCATGTCTACGCCTCATCCCGTTTCCAGGCACCGGTGACGTTCTACTCGCCCCCACCAGGATAAGCCATCCTTTGGCATATGTCGCACCCAACCCCCGACATTTGGCGCCCACCGTGGGGCCTGGTGCACCATCGTCCGGAGACCTGTTCTGGACGGGAACCCTTTTCCTCCCTAGCGAGCGCAGCCAGCCAGGCACGCAAGACGGAGTTTGCACCGACACGCTACACGAAGTTGAGATCGCCTGCGCAGCTAGCCGCCTCGCCGAACTTGTCGGCGAGGTTCGCATCTCCGACGAACCTGCATCCGACGCAGGCACGGGCGGCCCCGAGAGCCTCCTCGCGGGCCTCCTCGACCAACTCCATGTCGCCGGCGAGCCTGCCGTGGACTTGGAGTCCGTAGGCTCCACCGACCCGATGCTGGTCGACTCCGACACCGCGTCGCTCGACGCGTTCCCCACTAACGTGGTGGTCTATGACGAGCCTCTCCCTCGTGAGGAGAGCGACGGAAGCACCGTCACTGAGGTGCTCGTCATCAGTCATGGCGAGCCCTCCGGCGGAGGAGCGCATGACCCGCTTGGCGCGGCGCTGCAAGACCTGACTACGCCCATTCCGGAAGACGCTGACGCGGAGACGTTGGAGGCGCGCCGCCTTCAGCTGGTCGAAGGTGCGAAGAAGCTGGCTAGCATGAGACGCTTGTCAGAAGCCTACCAACGAGAGATGGATCGCGCTGTTGGTGGCTCGCGAGCCCCAGTCGGGCCCAGCCGCCTTGGCGTGGTCCAGCAGCGCGGCATAGCCATCGCCAATCTGTTCGGGGCAAGCCGCCCTGTGTATGCTACCCCTGCAGAGAACATCCAAGCCACCCAGGCGGCAGCGAACGAGCTGGACAATTTCGAGGGCGAAGAGCGCCGCCTGATGATGGAGAGAGTCCAGCGGCTCCTCGACGCGGCTGCCGCGCAGAACGAGGCCGGCTGCCGCACAGAGGCGCCGCAGCGGCAAAATGACGACCTTCGCCGAGATCAAGGCGCAACGTCTCGAACGCCGACTGGTGGCACCCGAGGAAGAAGAGACAAGGATCCGGTTGTTAGCCACAGTCGGACTCACATTACCATAGAGCGCGACCGAGACGGCCGCCCAAGAGCAGTGGAACGACGGGACGACTGTCCGCCTCCTCCTCCTCGCAAGGAAAGGTGAGTCTCCCCGCCGCCTGTTGATCATCCGACTCTTGGCGACCGCCTTGGCCGCCGAGAGGGAGTCGGGGAAAACGACGCCCGCCATCGGATCGACCGGCTTTACCGATCCCTGGCGCTGGAAGAAGAAGACGAGTTGGGTCCGCCTTGTTTCAGGCCTCGCATTCGAGACGAGCCTTTTCCCAAAGGGTTCACGCTCCCAAGAGACACGCCCAAGTACACCAGCTCCGTGAAGCCGGAAGACTGGCTAGTCGACTACTCCACGGCTGTCAGCATAGCAAACAGCAACAAGCGCGTCGCCGTAAAGTATGTTCCACTCATGCTCCAGGGAACAGCCCGGACATGGCTGAACAGCCTGAAGCCCCGCTACATCAACAGCTGGGTCGACTTCACTGAAGCGTTCGTCCGCAACTTCACCAGCACGTACAAGCGTCCTCCCAAGCCTCGTCAGCTCTCCTTGTGCATACAAGGTCCCAACGAGTCGACTCGCGACTACCTCACGCGTTGGGACGAGCTTCGGAACTCCTGCGAGGGCGTGCACGAGGTGCAGGCAATCGAGTACTTCACCGCCGGGTGCAGAGAAGGCACCCTCCTCAAGCACAAGCTCCTCTGCGACAAGCCAGAAACCCTCGACGAGCTGCTGATCATAGCAGAGAAGTATGCCACGGCTGACTCCTCCATGAAGGCGGAAATTCAAGTCAGCGCGACTGGCAAAGGGGCCCCTCAAGCTCCAAGAACTCTGGCGGGAGATGCCAGTCGGCGGCAACAGCAGAGCGACCACAAGCGCAAGGTCCCGCAGCCGGCTTCCAGCAGCCGGCAGGTCGCGACAGTTGAAGACCAGCAGCCGGATGAGCAGCCTCCACCCAAGCGACAGAAAGGTGGCAAGCCCAAATGGTTGCCAGCCTTCTCATACGAGCAAACCCTGGATGGTCCTTGCAAGTTCCATAGCGGCACGAAGCCGTCGAACCACACCACAAGGAAGTGCCACTGGCTCACCAGGATCGCCAAGGAAGACGGCCTCCTACCTCCACCGCCTGCTGGGCAGCCGCCTCCGCCTCCGCCCCAGCAGCCGGCTATCAGACCAGTCGGCGCAGTACAAGACGAATATCCCGAAGAGCACGGAGCCTACGTGGTGTTTACCAGTATGGCTGACGATCGAATCAGCAGGCGGCTGCAGCGACAAGCAGTGAATGCAGTGGCGTCAGAGACGCCAGAGTTCATGCACTGGTCCGAGAAGCCTATCAGCTGGAGCAGGGCTGATCACCCAAAGGTGATGCCGAGTCCGGGCTCCTATGCTTTGGTCTTGGATGCCACCTTTGCCACGGATAGACGAGCCACGCGTTTCTCGCGAGTTTTGATAGACGGAGGCAGCATCATTAACATCCTGTACAAGGACACCATGGAGAAATTAGGAGTCAAGCAAAGACAGCTTCAGAACAGCCGGACAGTGTTCCACGGCATTGTGCCTGGGCTTTCCTGCTCACCAATCGGCAAGATCCTGATGGACGTCCTCTTCAGAGACAAAGATCACTTCCGCCAAGAGTCAGTTTGGTTTGAGGTGGTGGACCTTGAGAGCCCATACCGTGCACTACTTGGCCGACCCGCCTTGGCCAGGTTCATGGCAGTCCCCCACTACGCCTACCTCAAACTGAAGATGCCCAGTTCCAGGGGGATTCTGACCATAGCCGGCGACTATCGGAAGTCGTCTGCCTGTGCGGCTAAGAGCAGTCGGCTAGCCGAGTCCCTGGTAATCGCAGCCGAGAAGCGGCTCCCGGAACGAGTCGTGGCGATGGCCGGCAAGCAGCCCGAGGTGTTGCCCAACCCAAAGGAGTCGGAGGCTCAGGGTTCGTTCAAGCCGGCCAAGGAGACAAAGAAGATACCCTTGGATCCGGAGCACCCGGAGAGGTACGCTGTCGTAGGCGCAAACCTCGACAGCAAATAGGAAGGCGAGCTCGTCGATTTCCTCCGTGAGAATCGGGACATCTTCGCATGGTCCCCCAAAGACATGCCAGGTGTACTGACGGAATTCGCCGAGCACAAATTACATGTCCGATCTGATGCAAAGCCGGTTAGGCAGCCCCTGCGCCACCTATCAGAAGAGAAGAGAAGAGAAGAGTTGTCGGAGAAGAAATAGCCCGGCTCCTAGCAGCCGGCTTCATTATGGAAGTATTCTTTCCAGAGTGGCTAGCCAATCCGGTCCTGGTACTGAAGAAGAACAAGCAGTGGCGAATGTGTATTGACTACACGAGCCTCAACAAGGCCTGCCCCAAGGATCCGTTTGCTCTACCAAGAATTGATCAGGTGATATACTCCACAGCCGGATGCGAGCTGTCGAGCTTCTTGGATGCATATTCGGGATATCACCAGATGAAGCTGAACCCGGATGACAGACTGAAGACCGCCTTCATCACGCTGTTTGGAGCTTTCTGCTACCTCACCATGACATTCGGCTTGAGGAATGCCGGTGCCACCTTTCAGCGTTGCATGCAGAAGTGCCTCCTCAAGCAACTCGGGAGAAACGCCCACGTCTACATGGACGATGTGGTGGTGAAGATGGAAAAGCGTGGAACACTGCTGGAAGACCTCAAGGAGACTTTTGAGAACCTGCGCCGATTCCAGATCAAGCTCAACCCCGAGAAGTGCGTCTTCGGAGTACCAGTCGGCTAACTCCTTGGCTTCCTGGTCTCCGAACGTGGCATAGAATGCAACCCTGTAAAGATCAAGGCCATTGAGAGGATGGAGGTACCCAGCCGACTGCTGGATGTGTAAAAGTTCACCGGCTGCTTGGCATCCGTTAGCCAATTCATCAGTCGGCTGGGCGAGAAAGCTCTCCCCTTATACCAACTCATGAAGAAGACCACTTTTTTCGAGTGGAACCACAAGGTGGACGAAGCTTTTCTCCAGTTGAAGAAGATGCTGACTACTCCACCCATTGTGGCGGCTCCGACTCCTAAGGAACCTATGCTCCTGTACATCGCCGCCACCAGCCGGGTAGTCAGCACGGTCATTGTAGTGGAACGCAAGGAGGAAGGCAAGGCACTACCTGTCCAGAGACCGGTATATTACCTGAGCGAAGTACTGTCGACCTCCAAGCAGAACTACCCCCACTACCAGAAGATGTGCTATGGCGTACACTTTACCGCCAAGAAATTGAAGCCTTACTTTCAAGAGCATCCAATTACCGTGGTCTGCACAGCCCCACGTGCCGAGATCATCGGAAGCCGAGATGCTTCTGGCCCAGTGGCCAAGTGGGCCATAGAGCTGGCTCCCTACACCATCCACTACCAGCCCCGCACCGCCATCAAGTCACAAGCACTGGCCGACTTCCTCGTCGACTGGGCTGAGACCCAGTACCTACCTCCAGCGCCCGACTCCACCCATTGGCTGATGCATTTCAACAGCTCCAAGATGCGCACCGGCTTGGGAGCCGGCGTTGTCCTCACCTCTCATAAAGGTGACAAGCTCAAATACGCACTGCAAATCCATTTTTCCGCCTCCAACAACGTCGCCGAGTACGAGGCGCTCATTCACGGGCTCCGGCTCGCCAAAGAACTTGGCATTCGCTGGATCCTGTGTTATGGCGACTCGGACTTAGTGGTCCAACAGTCATCTGGCGACTGGGACGCCAAAGATGCAAACATGGCGAGTTACCGTTTCCTCGTGTAGCAACTCAGTGGGTATTTCGAGGGGTGTGAGTTCCTCCATGTGCCAAGAAACGACAACGACCAAGCAGACGCCTTGGCACAAATCGGCTCTACCCGCCAAGCAATACCATCCGGTGTCGCCCTTCAACGCCTCCTCAAGCCGTCTGTCAAGCCTTCACCAGAATCAGACTCCATCTTCGTGCCGGCTCCTCCCGAAGAAGTCGGATCCGACTCCAGAGCCCCGGCAGACGGTACGGGGATTTTGGCAGATGGCTCCAAAGCCGCCACAGTCGAGGCCGGCCCAGGGACTGCAGTACCCAGCCCGGGGACTGCGGCGGTAGGCTCGAAGACTCCAGAACTCAGCCCAAAAGCCGCGCTAGTCGGCTTGGAGACTTCATTAACCCAGCAAGCGGTTGTTGACTCCAACCCGCCGCCTCCCAGCCCAGCCGCCCTCGTCCAAGTCGCAGTTCTGGCAGTCGAAGAAATAGCAGCACCCTCATGGGCCCAACCCATCCTCAAATTCCTGGTGAGCAAAGATCTGCCGACTGATGAGACCTCAGCTCGGCAAGTACAACGCCGAGCGGCAGCCTACACCATAGTCAACAGAGAGCTGGTCGAGCGCAGCGTCACCGGTGTCTACCAGCCCTGCATAGAGCCAGAGCAAGGCCAAGAAATTCTCAAAGACATCCATCAAGGCGAGTGCGGCCACCATGCGGCTTCAAGAGCACTCGTCGCAAAAGCCTTTCGACACGGTTTCTTCTGGCCGACTGCCTTAGAAGAGGCCAAGGAATTGGTCCAAAAATGCAAAGGGTGCCAGAAGTTCAGCTCCAAGCCGCACCAGCCGGCTTCTGTGCTCAAGACCATCCCCATTGCCTGGCCTTTCGCAGTTTGGGGTCTAGATATGGTGGGACCATTCAAGACGGCACGAGGTGGCTTAACTCACTTACTTGTCGCAGTGCACAAGTTCACCAAGTGGATAGAAGCGAAGCCAATCAAGAAACTGAACGGTCCGACTGCCGTGACTTTCATCTCCGATATCACAATTCGGTACGGCATACCACACAGCATCATCACCGACAACGGCACAAATTTTGCCAAAGGCGCCTTGGCCCATTTTTGTGCAACACAGGGCATCCGACTAGACCTAGCGTTCGTCGCCCATCCACAGTCAAACGGCCAGGTGAAGCGAGCAAACGGCCTCATCCTGTCCGGCATCAAGCCCCGACTGGTCGAGCCTCTGGAGCGGTCGGCTGGCTGCTGGCTCGACGAGTTGCCAGCCATCCTCTGGAGTCTGCGCACGACTCCAAACAAGTCAACCAACTTCATGCCTTTCTTCCTCGTCTACGGTGCTGAAGCCGTCATCCCAACGGACATAGAGTTCGACTCCCTGCGAGTCACCATGTACACCGAGGAGGAAGCAGAAGAAGCACGTCAAGACGGCGTCGATCTGCTGGAAGAGGGCCGGCTATTGGCAGTCAGCCGGTCCAGCATCTACCAGCAGAGCCTGCACCGATACTACAACAGGAAGGTCAAGCCAAGATCTTTCCAAGAAGGCGACCTTGTGCTCCGGCTGATCCAGCGAACAGCCGGCCAGCACAAGCTGACG
Source organism: Triticum urartu (assembly GCF_056163025.1). Classification (NCBI taxonomy): domain Eukaryota; kingdom Viridiplantae; phylum Streptophyta; class Magnoliopsida; order Poales; family Poaceae; genus Triticum; species Triticum urartu. The sequence continues at coordinate 59,812,128 of NC_141874.1, read as the reverse complement.
GCACCTTGGGAAGGCCCTTTCATCATCAGCAAAGTGCTGGGCAACGACTCCTACTACCTGATTGACGCTCAGAAGCCCCGAGCACGCAAGAGGGACGACTCCGACAAAGAGACAGAGCGGCCATGGAATGCAAATCTCCTCCGAAGATTTTATAGTTGATGCAGTATGTACCACGCTACCTTTTGTATTAAAGTACCAAGACTTCGGGGCCCCCGAGACGAGCTCGGGGACTGCCCTCTTTTGTCTATATGATAAAAGTTATTCCTATGAGTATGTTACTCTTTGTTATGCCGCTTGGCACCGGGCTCGACAGGTCGGCCCGGGGACTTGTCGCCTTGCACTATGAAAAGCTTCCTGCAGCCGGACAAGTAGTGTGTGGCGTCTAAGCCATTTCCTGTCAGAAGCCGCAGCTCGCAGAGCGACTGTACGACGGGCAGGAGTAAGGAATAATGGGCGCTCGCATGAAAAATGGCTAAGGACCCAAAGCATAAAACATAGCTCAAGACGGCTTCCAGCCTTCCTTTTTCTTTTTCACAAACCGACTATTAACCAGTCGGCTCACCGCCTTCTATCCAACTTGCTAAAAAACTCTAAAACGGCTAAGTACTTGCCTTCCAAAGTAGCCAAGCATTTGATCCAACGGTAGTCCGCAGAGCGGCTGTCCGACCGGCAAGGCAGGCAACTAAGTGAAAGCGGCAAAGGAAAAAAGCCAAAAGAGTAATGAGCAAGAAAAGATAGAACTCGGATAAATATTTACATAGCATAGGCCGTTGGCCGAATCTTCGAGCAGAAGTTCAAAATACACCCCGCGGGTGGAATTGTGCGAATTAACAAGTTCTTCAAGATTACTAAAGCAGATAAAATAAATATAAGGCGGCAGCCTAAGATGCGGCAGACGGATTCGGAGGGTCGGAGGAGGCGGCAGCGTCAGGCGTCGGGGCGGCTGGCTGGGCAGTCTCGGCTTGATCGCGTCCGGCGGAAGTCAGCTCGGTCGCACGCAACTCGTTGCTGGAGGCGCGGTCGAGCTGAGGCCGGCCGTCCGCTCCGTCTTCTGGTGCTTCCATCTCGCCTTCCTCCTCCGCCTCGCCTTCCTCCTTGACGCTGGAGCCGATCACCTCCGCCGAGTCCTCGTCGTAGTATGGGTTCATCCCAAACCACTCCGGCGGTACCTCCTCGCCGTCTTCAGACCGCTCGGGGACGAAGATGCTGGTGTCGGTGTACTCGGCGATCGCCGCGGCACGCTTGACGAGGGCGTCTTCCGCGGCTGCCAGCTCCGGCTGGGCCTCTGACCGGAGCATGGCCAGCCAGTCTAGATCCAGCCCCGAATACCATGCCTTGACGAACTCCAAGGCCCGGCGCGCTCCAGCTCGGGCCGAGGAACCCTTCCAGGCCTCAAGACGACCAGCCGCGACCTCTAGCCAGTCGACAGTCAGGCTGCGGGTGCGCGGAGCCTACATGTCCGGCCACAGGGCGGCAATCGCCTGGGCGCCGACACGTTGAAGCCGGCATAGCATCCGGTGAGTCGGCCAAAGGCGAGCCTCGATGCTCAGGATATGCTCATCAAGGGTTCGGGGGGCGTCGGCGGCGATCTCTGCACCTTCCGCCCTCCGACCTTCACGGTCAGCCTCGATGGCTTGGATGGCGGCCTGCGAGTGCCCAGGGAAGAAGTCTGCCAAGACGGAAGAAACGAAGAAACAAGTCAAAAACCGGGAGTCGGCACGATTTATAATTGGCGGCTCGAAGAAAGAAAGTAAAGAAACTCACCATCAACGATGTCTTCAATCTCATGGAAGCCGGAGGCCAGCACTGCCTCTCTGTCAGTCCAGGAGGAGCACTCGCTTGCGAACTCGGCCAGGAGGGCGGTTTCCGCCTCTTCTGCCTCCTTCTGCGTCTTCGCGAGCAGCTCCCTCTGCTCTGCCAATTGAGTGGCTAGCAGATCACGCTCTGTGGCGAGCTTGCTGCACTCCTCCCCCTTGGCGCGCAACGCGGAGTTGGCCTCGCTCAGCTGCTATTGAAGAACAGCGTTGGCTTCTGAAGAGAAGGAAGAAAGAAGGCGTTAAGTCATCAGAAAAGAAGATCGCCGGGGAGATCCGGCCCAACTGCTCAGCAGTCGGCCCGAATCTCGGGGACTACAGCCCGCGGGTGCGCCAGCGCGCCCCCGCGAAGAAGGAAAAGAACTCACTCCGGCTCTCCAACAATTCGGCGGTCCGCTTGCCCAGCTCTTCAACATTGCGGTTGAAGGCAGTAACGCAGAGGTTGTGATAGTCCTGCGACAAAATATTTCAGACAAAAGTAAGTACCCGAAACTCACCAATAGGAGTTCCGGGCCGCCTGCTCAGCAGCCGACCCGAAACTCGGGGACTACACCCAGTGGGTGCGCTGGCGCGCCCCCACAGAGAGGAACAAGAAAACAAGGACAAAAGAGAAAACATACCCGGACGGCTGCCCGCGATGCCAAGTATGCCTTGGTGCAGTTCTGGATGGCGTCGCCCTCAGCTCGAAGCTTCATTTGGACGTCCAAAAGCGCCTGATTCAGCGGCCCCGTGCCGCCTCCTCGCACCCACTCAACGGGCGCGGCGCTCGTTGCTTCGGCATCCGGGATCGCCGAACTGGTGGTGCCTGTCTCCAGGGGCGTGGCGCCGAGGTCGCCTTCTCAAGACGGCGGCGCGTTGGCTAGCCGACTTGAAGGAGTAGCCTCGCCACAGCCTCATCTTCAGTCGGCGGCACTGGCGGGTCCGCCGGATGTTCGCCTTGCGCGCCCCCAGACGGCGGCGGAGGTGGCGGCGGAATGATCACGTCCGGCGTGGAGGAGTCGCCGCCTTCCCTCTCCAGGACGGGGTTCTCGCCGCCGGCTTCCCAGTTTGCCCCATGAACTCTGGATGCGACGGTGCAGAGTTCAACGGGGTGACGAACACCGCCGATTGGCGGCGCGCGGCCTCCTCAGCCTGTCGCTTCGCCGCGGCGCGGCTTCGGCCTCGGCCAGTTTCTTCTTGGCGGAGGTCTCCGCCTTATCGGCCTCCACCTTCTCCAGGCGGGCGGCCTCCTCCTCGTTGCGCTTCTCCTGCGCATTCCGCTCCATCGCCTCCCGGAGGTCAGCGGCGGGGTCGATCTGCCGAGGGGTGGCGGACGTCTCCGCTGACCCCATGACGGAGGCAGCGACGGCCCTCTCAAGAGTGAGGGGAGCCCTGAAGCAAGGGAAGCAAGCAAAAGACTCACACAACGACACAAAGAAAAAATAAAGTGTTGAAACAGAATACTCACGCGGAGACCAGTGGCGGCTTCTTCACTTCCTTACGGAAGCGGAGGGCCTTTGCAGCCGCCTCGTCCTGCTGGGTCGCCACAGCCGAACTCTTGGGCTTCTTTGGCCGACTGCCGAACAAAGTTGGCACGGCCCTACGCTTCTTCCCGCCGCCTGGAGCACTCGGCGCGGCAGAAGAGCCCGCGCCGGGATGACTGGCTCCTGCCGGTGGCGGGGGGCGACCTCGTCATCATCATCAGGCCAGTCCTCTAGATTGGCCCCGAGCCGCGGGCCGCCTCCTCCCTCGGCTTCGTCCTCCAAAGGCGCCGCCCCCAGATCGGGGTCGTCGACGTCGCTCTCCGCCCGGTCGGCGAGGAACTCACGGACCAGCCCCGAGGTGCCAGCTGGTGGATGGAGGAGGGGATTCTGACCAAAGCCGGCTGGTCAGGTCGGACAAGATAAACTCGGCAAGAAAGAACACAATTCAAAGAAAGAAGGAAAAAGGCAACTCACAATGGGCGGGGGGTTGGCGCGAGAGTACGGCTCCTTGCCGAACTGCCAATCCTCCAGGAGCTTGTTGTCCAAGAGGTAGTTCACCATGTAGGCCACCTCCTCATGAGGCATGTCATTGGTGCACATCCGACTCGGGTAAAGGTGCCCGCTCATTTGGCATATCATGTGGGGGCGACCTTGGAGCGGGAGGACTCGGCGCGCCACGAAGGCTGCCAGCAGGTCTGGACCAGTCAAGACCTCCGACTGCGTCAGCACTCGGAGTCGCATGATGGCGCCGGCTCCCGCAGGCGTCAGCGACTTGGCCCGGTACGACCAGTTGGGCAGTCTCCCAGCTGGCGGGCCGGCTTTAAAAGCCGGCAGGTTGACCCAATCGCCCCTCGCAAAGACGCTCTTGACGTAGAAGTACGAGCGCTGCCACATCTTCACCGACTTTATCAGCTTGATGGCGGGAAAGGGGTTGTCGGCCCCCAATCTCCGCACGGCGATGAAGGCGCCGCATTGAGCCGGCACGTCTGCAGCCTGGGTGCCGAGCTTGGAGAAGAAGAACTCCCCCCAGAGCACGAGGGTGGGGAGGACTCCGAGGAATCCTTCGCACAAAGCCATGAAGGCGGACAGCAGCACCACCGTATTAGGCGTGAGGTGGTGCGGCTGGAGGCCGTAGAACTCCAGAAAAGAGCAGAAGAAGCTGCTCGCCGGCAGCCCCAATCCACGCAGGCAGTGCGAGCGGAAGATGACCTGCTCGCCCTCCTCCGGCGCAGGGGAAATCTCCCCCTTCGGCGCAAGACGCACCCGCACGTGATCTTCGTCAGGGAGCCCACGAGTCTTGCGGAGGAACTCGATGTGGTCGTCATGCACTTCTGAGCCGTCCCAGGTGCCGGAATGCACCGAGGGAGGCGTGGCGGCAGAGGAAGAACTCATCGCGAGCTGATCCCCGCGACGTTCGGCAAAGCTTGGGCGCGTGTGACACCCCAAAAATTTGGCCTTGTTTTAATGAATTAAAATTTTTGCCAGGAATTAAAACTTTGAATTTCTGAGCTCCATTTTGATTTTTAAATCATTTCCTTCCCTGTTATGATGAGTTCTTCCCAAAGAGAAAACCTTTCAAATATGTTATTGGACTTGATTAACCTCTCAAGAAAAACTTTTCTTTTATCAGTATAACTAATTAACTAATTAAATTGCTTGATCTTTATTTTCTTGAAAAATGGTTTTCCAAGGTTATATGGCCATAATTGAACTACAACCATTTGATAAATTCACCTAAAATTCTAACCAAAATTTGGAGATGTCATGTGATGTTTTTAAATCACTTTTATACAAAAATATCTATTATACATGAAATATTTTGAGCTCTACACTCAATTTTCCTTCTCTGGTCCAGAGTGCAATTTGCACTACAACCCTTTTAAATAATTCTTTCTAGCCTCCACCAAAATTATGGGATGTTGGTAGTAGCATATGATTCAACTTTATGCAAAAACCTAGTGCTGTTCTTTGAAAAATTTGAGTGAATCAACCTCATTTTCATTCTGGTCCAGCCTTGTGATTTCTACTACAACCCTATTTAATTTTGCTCCAATGATCTTGTGCTTTCTCCCACTTGTAGATAGCCCTACCAAACCCCTAAGTCCAGGAGCATGCACCCATTGGCATATTTTTGGTTCATGAAATAATGTCATTTATTTCCTGTCCAGAATTGTAGTTTTGCAGAACTTGCACTAGCAAGTTTCTGCTTTTGGCAAACTAACCTCACCACCCTCTTGTACATCTAAAGAGACCCCAATTTGGAAGTTTTGGCCACCCCAAGAAGAGCCTAGGTGCCTGTGGCATTCTGTCAAACACCTGGAGAGCATGGCCAGATTTGACATGAATCTTGATTTTGCACTGTGAACTTGGCCACCTGACCTAACCACCATGTCCATTCACCCTCTAACTAACCCTAACCTAGCCCTGTTTCTACCCAGCCTCAACCGCGACCTCTAGCATGCTTTAGCATTTCGTCGAGCACATTCAGTGCGTGCACGGGACGCGCCCAGAGCGCGCGTATTGCACGACCCGCGCCCGAGCCGACACGCTGGCCCCCCTGGTTTTGGCCCGCTCTGCAGAGCCACGCCACTCGCTATCCCCCTCACAGCAACGCGCCAAGCCGCCCTGGCAGCCTACAGCGACGCCGACAGAGCTTTTGGCGGCACACCGGCGTCCGTAGCGCGCCTCTGCCACGGTCGGTGCCGCCAAAGCCACCCCGGCTCGCCACATGCCCCTGGGAACAGCGTGAACTTATCTCCTCGCTCGTCGGCTAGCTCTCGTCGCCGCCACGATGCCCTGCCACTACAGGAAGGCGGTCCGCCGTCGTTCTTATCCGGCCGCCGCGGAACTGACCTCGACGAGCTATAAAAGGAGGCCCCCGAGCTTCCCCGAGCACGCAGGCAACCTCTGGCCACCCCAATGGCACTCCCCTAGCTCGCATTCGACCCGGGGAGGCCTCCTTCCTCATCTCCGGCAACTCCTGCCGCCGCCACCGCCCCGGCCAATCCGGCACCTCCAGTACCTCCCCCTCTCCGTTCGCTTCGCCAGGAACCTCCTCATCCTCCCGTGAACCCGTCCCCCTACTCAATTTTGATCGGGAACCACCGCAGCCCCAAACTCACTTCGCCCCTGAAACCATCTCCGCTGCGAAGCTCGTCGCCGGCAACTCCGTCCACGTCGGCGACCATAGCGGGTACCCCCGAGTTCGTCTCGACCTCCTGAGCACGCCCATGCACTCAGATCACCGAGGGACGCCGCCATTCGCCGGCGAGCCTCGCCGGAGCTCCGCCCCTGTTCGGTCAGGGGGAGACGACGCGCGCGTGGACCAGTCAAACCTGACCAGTGGGCCAGGCGGGCCCACTGTCGGTGACTCACGCGGCAGCCACGCTGGATAAGTGGAGGCGTAAAAGGCGCAAATACGTCTTCTCTGTCCGAAAGCGTAATCTCTTTTGAAACGTTTTCTTTTTCCTGATTTTATTAAAAACAGATTTTGACCACAACTTTGACTTCCTATAACTTTTTAAATATAACTCCAAATGAATTAATTCTTTTTCCTACCTCTCTCAAATATTGTCTAGTTTATTTTAAGATTTATTCGAAAATTTTCCAAACAACTTTTTTGTACTGTTTTTGAAATATGTGCTATTTGCATATTTTTGGAAATAGGATTTTTGGGAGAGAAGGAAGCTTTCAAAAATTTTGGAGAGCACCCCCACCTCTCCACACAATTAAAGGCAAGCATTCTGAACCCTGGCATAATTTTTTTGGTGTGTTATTTGACACGTTTATAACACCACCTTATTTCAGAGGTCTTGTTATTTCATGTGACATGATCATTTGCATGGAGGCATATTAGTGATTTCCTTGCTGTTGGAAATGAATATACTTGTGATGGTAATCATCCTCATGTGCCTTGCATGCATGCCGGAAAGGAATCCGGGAAAGCCTCAGCCTTGGGTAGGCGTGAGCTTGTCGCCGGTCCCCGTCGGGACGGTTATGTCCGGTATGGCATGGTAAGGTATATTGAGTGGTGATTATGTTGGTTGAATTATATTTGTTTACATGTCATGCAGGGAACTTATAAACCTCCTGAGTCGACCGTAGACCGAGTCTTGTTTCCAGTAACCCCCATACTTGCTATGTACTACCACTTGTCCCTGCCGTAGGTAGGGTATGGTTCAGTAAGTCGTCAACCCCTTTCAAGCACACACCGTACAGAGAGGCCATGGTGGAAGATACCGGTTGTAGCTGGTAGGCAGGCCACCTGGTCCGGGGGCATGGGTGTTTCCGGTTGGGACCGAGAGGGGAGGCCACCCCTTAGAGCGCGCGATATAAATTTGATCCCATGTTATGCGAGGTTGTAGCCTCCCCACTTAGAGTTTGCTTGACAGGTGTCGTGGGTGATTCCAGACACCGGTGAGTTAAGCTGGTGTGTGCAAGTTAGGCGTGTTTTCAACTAAAAGGCCATAGACGGAATTAGTCCCGATGGACTAAAGGAATCCGTTACTCGTGGGTAAAGAGTACACCCTCTGCAGAGATTAAAACCTATTCGAATAGCCGTGTCCATGGTTAAGGATTACAGTCTGGGATGGGTCAAGTGTTGGTCTTAGTGTCGGTCTTCGGAGGAGATATTGTTAAACCAAACTTGGATATCGACTGGTGACTTGTGAGAACCATGATTATTATTTTATGATGGACTAACCCGTTGCATTTTTGTATTATTGAGTATCCCTGGGACGGTTCTACCTCCTGGATATTCATTGTGATTATTTATCGTGTAAGCCCTTTATGTGGTGTCGCTCAGACGCCCGACTGTGGCATTTCTTTTAAAGCCCTTTATGTGGTGTCGCTCAGACGCCCGACTGTGGCATTTCTTTTAAAAGCCCTTTATGTGGTGTCGCTCAGACGCCCGACTGCGGCATTTTATTCCCACTCTATTATTGCTTATTCATGTTGCATATAAATAACCTGCTTGCATGCATAAAAGATATTTTATTTATGACTGGCGATATGATCATAGAATTTTTCAGTGCATGATTATCAATTATATTATACCTGTGTTCTTAATGTTTGCGAGTACATTCAAAGTACTCACTGGCTTGTCCCTGGCTATTGTCTTGGCCAGATTTCTGCTTGGAGAGGAGCGTGACGATGACAGCCTCGGGACCTAAGCAACGGTGATAGCAGCCTCGCGAAGATAGGAGTTAACCTGGTCAGCTGTTCCTGTGGGAAATGGAGTCCCCTATACGTTGACGATCCACAAACCGCTTCCGCCATCAACCACTAGAAACCCAATTGTTGTACTCACAGGCCAGAATGGTCTTGTACTACATATATTGTATTTTTCTTGGAATTTCTGTATCAAGTTGGAGCCTCATCAGCTAACAGTAATCGTGGGGCTGATGAGCACGACGGCCATTTTCTGGAAATTTATGTCCGGAAAACCGGTCGTGACAGACTTGGTATCAGAGCCAGGCTGACCATTGGCTAATCCTATCTTAGCCGGGTCTATAAACTTAGGCAAACCAACCCACCAAACCATAACCAAACCCCAGCCAAGCTTCTCGTGCAAGATAGCCACACAGTGACCCAACACTTTTGGCAGTCGGTGCCCAACCTATCAACCTAACCTGTCGCTCATGCGCCAGTGATTGAATCTTAAATAGGCCTTTCTCGCAAGCGTGCAAGGGAAGACTCCGTCCCCTTTTTCCTATAAAAAGGGGGCACGCTAGCCCCAACACAGCACAGCACAGCCTCTACCCCAAACCGAGCCACAATGCCTGGACCCGTCGTGCACAATGAAACCACAGCAACCAACCTTGGAGGTTTTGTGACCATACTCGCAAACCTCACCCGTCGTGCCTATGCGTTAGAAGAGGCCCCAGAATATGTTGTGTACCAAGGAACCATGAGCGGTGAGAACCGTCAATTCTGGGCCACTGTACACATCTACGGTAGGGGTCTAGAGCCCGAGCGCCCCTACAGGTTCACCGGAAGGACAACTTCCTTTGAGCTTCAAGCCATCCAACTAGTTGCTCAAGAGGCTATAGTTCATCTCCGGCACTTGTCGCCCAGAGTTAACTGTCACTCGTTCCACTACTACCCCAGACGTGAAGGGTATGGTAGGCCACCCCAAGTTGCCAACGGAGATCACGAGACGGATCCTGCATTGTTGCACCTAGTGCGCTATGTAAGTGCACTAGAGGAACTGAGCGATCAAATCACTATTGATCTAATCGCAGCTCGTGGAGAGCTGGTTCGTCGAGCCCCGGCGAGAGAAGAAAAACGAGCCCAACGCCGACAACCCCGTCGTGCTGTTTGGACACCCGATCAAGTCCCTGAGATCTGCCCCAGCCATAGGCCAAGGTGCTGCGATAACCCCAGAAGTGCTTCGTCGCATATTGGGAGCACACTCCAACGGGATTGTGGCCAACAATCCCCGTGATGGTCCTCATCGCTACCCCGAGCCTGCAGCCCCTCAACCCACTCCAGCTAATTCTGACGACGAGACCCGTGGAGGAGCCTCAAGGCACGCCCGCTTGGATGTAAACGAGGTAGACTAAGTCACCCAAGTCGTATCGAGTCCCAGTGTACCCTCGCTTTGTAATCGTGTGGCCTCGTATTTAAATGCCGCCTGTTGTCGTGCCTCTATTTTAATAGTGGCCTTGCCTAGATACGCCTGTATGCAGTATAAGATTTCTATCCCGGACACAGTTACCAAAAATCACCCCGTCAATCCCACAGTAACACATCACTATAGTGAAATGTGTGAATCTGTGGCTTGACCCCGACCCTTGGAACAGAGCTGAAAATTTTCTTTACCATTCACCACGGTAAAAATGACCCAGCTCCGGTGCTATAAAAAGGCCACCGCGTGACCTTGCCAAGCACCTCTCATCTTGTGCACCACCCTCACAACCATTTCCTTGCCATGCCGAGCCCCAGCATTTATCTGAGAACCCCAGATGCAGCCCCAGGTAGTTTTGTCAAGATATTGCGGGATTTTACCTGCAGTACCATGGGCGCTACCCAGCCACCCCAGTACGAGCTGTTCAAATCAAGAATTACCTCTTCCACCTCAAGATATTGGGCAGCAGTGCACATCCCTCCCGTAAACTCAAACCAAGACCCAACAGAGGTCTCCTTCGTGGGGAAATCTATGCCAACCTCACAGATGGCCATAGAAGTTGTTGCATACGAAGCGCTTGCTCGCCTTCGATTCGCGGTACCCTATGCCAGCGAACGAGGGTGTTATTACTTTCCGAACCGTGCAGCACCCGGAGGAGTGACATCTTTTCCCGGTGGATGCATTGAGAGAGACCCAGTCCTGGCCAACCTTGTCCAGTACGTCATCGCTCAAGAGCGTTTAACCCAACGTGTGATGGGTTATCTCCAGAGCCTCGCAGATTTAAATCCTCAGATCGCCATCGGCAGAGCACTAAGGCCCGACCAGGAGAGACACGTGCATCGACTGGTCAATCCACTTTCCCCGATAGAAGAGGAGTGTATCCTGTTGGGGAACGTAGCAGAAATTCAAAATTTTCCTACGTATCACCAAGATCTATCTATGGAGAAACCAGCAACGAGGGGAAGGAGAGTGCATCTACATACCATTGTAGATCGCTAAGCGGAAGCGTTCAAGTGAACAGGGTTGATGGAGTCGTACTCGTCGTGATTCAGATCACCGATGATCCTAGTGCCGAACGGACGGCACCTCCGCGTTCAACACACGTACGGAACGGAGACGTCTCCCACGCCTTGATCCAGCAAGGAGGAGGGAGAGGTTGATAGAGATCCAGCAGCATGACGGCGTGGTGGAAGTAGCGGGATTCCAACAGGGCTTCGCTAAGCGCTGCGGGAGGAGGGAGATGTGTCACGGGAGGGAGAGGGAGGCGCCAGGCCTTAGATTGGTTTGCTCCTCCTTTTCCCCACTATATATAGGGCCAAGGGAGAGGGGGAGGCGCAGCCCTTGCCCCTTCCTCCAAGGAAGGGTGCGGCCAAGGGGGGGGGAGGAGTCCATCCTCCCCAAGGCACCTCGGAGGTGCCTTCCCCTTTTAGGACTCTCCCCTTTTTTTTCTTATCTTGGCGCATGGGCCTCTTGGGGCTGGTGCCCTTGGCCCATATAGGCCAAGGCACACCCCCTACAGCCCATGTGGCCCCCCGGGGCAGGTGGCCCCACCCGGTGGACCCCCGGGACCCTTCCGGTGGTCCCGGTACAATACCGATGACCCCAAAACTTGTCCCGATGGCCGAAATAGCACTTCCTATATATAATTCTTTACCTCCGGACCATTCCGGAACTCCTCGTGACGTCTGGGATCTCATCCGGGACTCCGAACAACTTTCGGGTTACTGCATACTAATATCTCTATAACCCTAGCGTCACCGAACCTTAAGTGTGTAGACCCTACGGGTTCGGGAAGCATGCAGACATGACCGAGACGTTCTCCGGTCAATAACCAACAGCGGGATCTGGATACCCATGTTGGCTCCCACATGTTCCACGATGATCTCATCGGATGAACCATGATGTCAAGGACTTAATCAATCCCGTATACAATTCCCTTTGTCTAGCGGTATTGTACTTGCCCGAGATTCGATCGTCGGTATCCCTATACCTTGTTCAATCTCGTTACCGGCAAGTCTCTTTACTCGTTCCATAACACATCATCCCGTGATCAACTCCTTGGTCACATTGCGCATATGATGATGTCCTACCGAGTGGGCCCAGAGATACCTCTCCGCTTACACGGAGTGACAAATCCCAGTCTCGATTCGTGCCAACCCAACAGACACTTTCGGAGATACCTGTAATGCACCTTTATAGTCACCCAGTTACGTTGTGACGTTTGATACACCCAAAGAATTCCTACGGTATCCGGGAGTTGCACAATCTCATGGTCTAAGGAAATGATACTTGACATTAGAAAAGCTTTAGCATACGAACTACACGATCTTTGTGCTAGGCTTAGGATTGGGTCTTGTCCATCACATCATTCTCCTAATGATGTGATCCCGTTATCAACGACATCCAATGTCCATGGTCAGGAAACCGTAACCATCTATTGATCAACGAGCTAGTCAACTAGAGGCTTACTAGGGACATGGTGTTGTCTATGTATCCACACATGTATCTGAGTTTCCTATCAATACAATTCTAGCATGGATAATAAACGATTATCATGAACAAGGAAATATAATAATAATCAATTTATTATTGCCTCTAGGGCATATTTCCAACAGTCTCCCACTTGCACTAGAGTCAATAATCTAGTTCACATCGCCATGTGATTAACACTCACAGGTCACATCGCCATGTAACCAACATCCAAAGAGTTTACTAGAGTCAATAATCTAGTTCACATCACTATGTGATTAACACTCAATGAGTTCTGGGTTTGATCATGTTGCTTGGGAGAGAGGTTTTACTCAACGGGTCTGAACCTTTCAGATCCGTGTGTTCTTTACAAATCTCTATGTCATCTCCTAGATGTAGCTACCACGCTCTATTTGGAGCTATTCCAAATAACTGTTCTACTTGGAGCTATTCTAAATTGTTGCTCCATTATACGTATCCGGTATCTCTACTCAGAGCTATCCGGATAGGTGTTAAGCTTGCATCGACGTAACCCTTTACGACGAACTCTTTTACCACCTCCATAATCGAGAAAATTCCTTAGTCCACTAATTACTAAGGATAACTTTGACCGCTGTCCTGTGATCCATTCTTGGATCACTCTTGTACCCCTCGACTGACTCATGGCAAGGCACACTTCAGGTGCGGTACACAGCATAGCATACTGTAGAGCCTACGTCTAAAGCATAGGGGACTACCTTCGTCCTTTCTCTCTATTCTGCCGTGGTCGAGCTTTAAGTCTTAACTTCATACCTTACAACTCAGGCAAGAACTCCTTCTTTGACTGATCCATCTTGAACACCTTCAAGATCATGTCAAGGTATGTGCTCATTTGAAAGTACTATTAAGCGTTTTGATCTATCCTTATAGATCTTGATGCTCAATGTTCAAGTAGCTTAATCCAGGCTTTCCATTGAAAAACACTTTCCAAATAACCCTATATACTTTCCAGAAATTCTACGTCATTTCTGATCAACAATATGTCAACATATACTTATCAGAAATTCTATAGTGCTCCCACTCACTTCTTTGGAAATACAAGTTTCTCATAAACTTTGTGTACACCCAAAATCTTTGATCATCATCAAAGCATACATTCCAACTCCGAGATGCTTACTCCAGTCCTTAGAAGGATTGCTAGAGCTTTGCATACTTATTAGCATCTTTCAGGATTGACAAAACCTTCCGGTTGTATCACATACAACCTTTCCTCAAGAAAATCGTCGAGGAAACAATGTTTTGACATCCTATCTGCAAGATTTCATAAATAATGAAGTAATCGCTAATATAATTCCAACCGACTCTTAGCATCGCTACGAGTGAGAAAGTCTCACCGTAGTCAACTCCTTGAACTTGTCGGGAAACTTCTTAACGACAAGTCGAGCTTTCTTAATGGTGACATTTACCATCATTGTCCGTCTTCCATTTAAAATCCATCTGTACTCAACAGCCTTACGACCATCAAGTAGTTCTTCCAAAGTCTACACTTTGTTTTCATACATGGATCCTTTCTCGGATTTTATGGCCTCGAGCCATTTATCGGAATCCGGGCCCACCATCGCTTCTCCATAGCTCGTAGGCTCATTGTTGTCTAGCAACATGACTTTCAAGACAGGATTACGTACCACTCTAAAGTAGTACGCATCCTTGTCATCCTACGAGGTTTGGGAGTGACTTGATCCGAAGTCTCATGATCAATATCATAAGCCTGCACTTCAATTGGTGTAGGTGCCACAGGAACAACTCTTTGTGCCCTGCTATACACTAGTTGAAGTAACGGTTTAATAACCTTATCAAGTCTCCACCATCCTTCCACTCAATTCTTTCGAGAGAAACTTTTCCTCGTGAAAGGACCCGATTCTAGAAACAATCCCTTATTGCTTTCGGATCTGAGACAGGAGGCATACCCAACTGTTTTGGGTGTCCTATGAAGATGCATTTGTCCGCTTTGGGTTCGAGCTTATCAGCCTGAAACTTTTTCACATAAGCGTCGCAGCCCCAAACTTTTAAGAAATGACAGCTTAGGTTTCTCTAAACCATAGTTCATACGGTGTCATCTTATCGGAATTACGTGGTGCCCTATTTAAAGTGAATGTGGTTGTCTTTAATGCCTAACCCATAAACTATCGTGGTAATTCGATAAGAGACATCATGGTATGCATCATATCCAATAGGGTGCAGTTATGATGTTCGAACACACCATCACACTATGGTGTTCCAGGCTGTATTAGTTGTGAAACAATTTCCACAATGTCTTAATTCTGTGCCAAACTCGTAATTCAGATATTCATCTCTATGATCATATCATAGATATTTTTATCCTCTTATCACGACGATCTTCCAACTTCACACTGAAATTACTTGAACCTTTCAATAATTTAGACTCGTGATTCATCAAGTAAATATACTCAACATCTACTCAAATCATCTGTGAAGAACATAACGATATCCACTACATGCCTCAGCACTCATTGGACTGCACACATCAAAATGTATTACTTCCAGCAAGTTGCTTTCTAGTTCCATTTTACTGAAACCGAGGCTTTCAGTCATCTTGCCCATGTGGTATGATTTGCATGTCTCAAGTGATTCAAAATCAAGTGAGTACAAAACGGTCCATTTGTATGGAGTTTCTTCATGCATATATACCAACAGACATGGTTCGCATGTCTCAAACTTTTCAAAAATGAGTGAGCCCAACGATCCATCAACACGGAGCTTCTTCATGCGTTTTATACCGATATGACTTACGTGGCAGTGCCACAAGTAGGTTGTACTATCATTACTATCTTTTGGCATGAACATGTGTATCACTACGATCGAGATTCAATAAACCATTCATTTTAGGTGTAAGACCATTGAAGGTATTATTCAAATAAATAGAGTAACCATTATTCTCCTTAAATGAATAACCGTATTGCGACAGACATAATCCAATCATGTCTATGCTCAACGCAAACACCAATCTCGATGGTAGAGGGAGTGTGCGATGCTTGATCATATCAACATTGAGAACACTTCCAACACATATCGTCAGCTCACCTTTAGCTAGTCTCCGTTTATTCTGTAGCTTTTATTTCGAGTTACTAACACTTAGCAACCGAACCGGTATCTAATACCCTGGTGCTACTAGGAGTACTAGTAAAGTACACATCAACACAATGTATATCCAATATACTTCTATCGACCTTGCCAGCCTTCTAATCTACCAAGTATCTAGGGTAATTCTGCTCCAGTGGTTGTTCCCCTTATTACAGAAGCACTTAGTCTCGGGTTTGGGTTCAACCTTGGGTTTCTTCCTTAGAGCAGTAGGTGAATTGCCGTTTTATGAAGTATCCCTTCGTGCCCTTGCCCTTCTTGAAACTAGTGGTTTCACCAACCATCAACAATTGATGCTCCTTCTTGATTTCTACTTTTGTGGTGTCAAACATCACGAACATCTCAAGGATCATCATTCATGTCCCCGATATATTATAGTTCATCACCAAGCTCTAGCAGCTTGGTGGTAATGACTTTGGAGAAACATCACTATCTTATCTTGAAGATTAACTCCCACTCGATTCAAATGATTGTTGTATTCAGACAATCTGAGCACAAGCTCAACAATTGAGCTTTTCTCCCTTAGTTTGCAGGCTAAGAAAATCGTCGGAGGTCTTATACCTATTGACGTGGGCACGAGCTTGAAATCCCAATTTCAGCCCTCAAAACATCTCATATGTTTCGCGACGTTTCAAAACGTCTTTGGTGCCTCAATTCTATACCGTTTCACTGAACTATCATGTAGTTATCAAAACGTGTATGTCAGATGTTCGAAACATCCACAGACGACGTTCGAGGTTCAGCACACTGAGCGGTGCATTAAGGACATAAGCTTTCTAAGAAGCAATGAGGACAATCCTCAGTCTACGGACCTAGTCCGCATAATTGCTACTATCAACTTTCAACTAATTTTTCTCTAGGAACAAATCTAAACAGTAGAACTATACCGCGAGCTACGACATAATTTGCAAATTCCTTTTGACTATGTTCAGGATAATTAAGTTCATCTTATGAACTCCCACTCAGATAGACATCCCTCTAGTCATCTAAGTGATTACATGATCCGAGTGAACTAGGTCGTGTCCGATCATCACGTGAGACGGACTAGTCAACGTCGGTGAACATCTTTATGTTGATCGTATCTTCTATACGACTCATGCTCGACCTTTCGGTCTTCTGTGTTCTGAGGCCATGTCTGTACATGCTAGGCTCGTCAAGTTAACCCTAAGTGTTTTTGCTGTGTTCCGAGGCCATGTCTGTACATGCTAGGCTCGTCAACACCCATTGTATGTGAACGTAAGGATCTATCACACCCGATCATCACGGCGTGCTTCGAAACGACGAACTGTAGCAACGGTGCACAGTTAGGGGAGAACACTTCTTGAAATTTTAGTGAGGGATCATCTTATTTACTACCGTCGTTCTAAGCAAATAAGATGTATAAACATGATAAACATCATATGCAATCAAATAATAGTGACATGATATGGCCAATATCATATAGCTCCTTTGATCTCCATCTTGGGGCTCCATGATCATCTTGTCACCGGCATGACACCATGATCTCCATCATCGTGTCTTCTTGAAGTTGTCTCATCATCGACATGCAAGTCGTGATTCCCTTGAAAAGAACATGATCAATCTCATACATCACATGTATCATTCATCACATCCTTTTGGCCATATCACATCACATAGCATACCCTGCAAAAACAAGTTAGACGACCTCTAATTGTTGTTTGCATGTTTTACGTGGCTGCTATGGGTTTCTAGCAAGAACGTTTCTTACCTACGCAAAGACCACAACGTGATATGCCAATTGCTATTTACCCTTCATAAGGACCCTTTTCATCGAATCCGATCCGACTAAAGTAGGAGAGACAGACCCCCGCTAGCCACCTTATGCAACTAGTGCATGTCAGTCGGTGGAACCTGTCTCACGTAAGAGTACGTGTAAGGTCGGTCCGGGCCGCTTCATCCCACGATGCCGCCGAATCAAGATAAGACTAGTAACGGCAAGCATATTGAACAAAATCAACGCCCACAACTACTTTGTGTTCTACTCGAGCATAGAATCTACGCAATAGACCTAGCTCATGATGCCACTGTTGGGGAACGTAGCAGAAATTCAAAATTTTCCTACGTATCACCAAGATCTATCTATGGAGAAACCAGCAACGAGGGGAAGGAGAGTGCATCTACATACCCTTGTAGATCGCTAAGCGGAAGCGTTCAAGTGAACGGGGTTGATGGAGTCGTACTCGTCGTGATTCAGATCACCGATGATCCTAGTGCCGAACGGACGGCACCTCCGCGTTCAACACACGTATGGAACGGAGACGTCTCCCACGCCTTGATCCAGCAAGGAGGAGGGAGAGGTTGATAGAGATCCAGCAGCACGACGGCGTGGTGGAAGTAGCGGGATTCCAATAGGGCTTCGCTAAGCGCTGCGGGAGGAGGGAGATGTGTCACGGGAGGGAGAGGGAGGCGCCGGGCCTTAGATTGGTTTGCTCCTCCTTTTCCCCACTATATATAGGGCCAAGGGAGAGGGGGAGGCGCAGCCCTTGCCCCTTCCTCCAAGGAAGGGTGCGGCCAAGGGGGGGGGGGGAGGAGTCCATCCTCCCCAAGGCACCTCGGAGGTGCCTTCCCCTTTTAGGACTCTCCCCTTTTTTTTCTTCTCTTGGCACATATGCCTCTTGGGGCTGGTGCCCTTGGCCCATATAGGCCAAGGCACACCCCCTACAGCCCATGTGGCCCCCCGGGGTAGGTGGCCCCACCCGGTGGACCCCCAGGACCCTTCCGGTGGTCCCGGTACAATACCGATGACCCCGAAACTTGTCCCGATGGCCGAAATAGCACTTCCTATATATAATTCTTTACCTCCGGACCATTCCGGAACTCCTCGTGATGTCCGGGATCTCATCCGGGACTCCGAACAACTTTCGGGTTACCGCATACTAATATCTCTATAACCCTAGCGTCACCGAACCTTAAGTGTGTAGACCCTACGGGTTTGGGAAGCATGCAGACATGACCGAGACGTTCTCCGGTCAATAACCAACAGCGGGATCTGGATACCCATGTTGGCTCCCACATGTTCCACGATGATCTCATCGGATGAACCACGATGTCAAGGACTTAATCAATCCCGTATACAATTCCCTTTGTCTAGCGGTATTGTACTTGCCCGAGATTCGATCGTCGGTATCCCTATACCTTGTTCAATCTCGTTACCGGCAAGTCTCTTTACTCGTTCCGTAACACATCATCCCGTGATCAACTCCTCGGTCACATTGCGCATATGATGATGTCCTACCGAGTGGGCCCAGAGATACCTCTCCGCTTACACGGAGTGACAAATCCCAGTCTCGATTCGTGCCAACCCAACAGACACTTTCGGAGATACCTGTAATGCACCTTTATAGTCACCCAGTTACGTTGTGACGTTTGATACACCCAAAGCATTCCTACGGTATCCGGGAGTTGCACAATCTCATGGTCTAAGGAAATGATACTTGACATTAGAAAAGCTTTAGCATACGAACTACACGATCTTTGTGCTAGGCTTAGGATTGGGTCTTGTCCATCACATCATTCTCCTAATGATGTGATCCCGTTATCAACGACATCCAATGTCCATGGTCAGGAAACCGTAACCATCTATTGATCAACGAGCTAGTCAACTAGAGGCTTACTAGGGACATGGTGTTGTCTATGTATCCACACATGTATCTGAGTTTCCTATCAATACAATTCTAGCATGGATAATAAACGATTATCATGAACAAGGAAATATAATAATAATCAATTTATTATTGCCTCTAGGGCATATTTCCAACATATCCCAGTACCAGAGACGTTTTCTAGGGACCCCGTCCAGTTGCCGTTTCCATTTTAGAACATCGCTGCGGTGTTCATTATTGCAACATTTATTTATGTGTGTGACTTATGCGTGATACCCTGAGTTTGTACGACAAGTCAATTATTTGGCTTCTACTAATGTGTGTAGTTTTTATTGTGGTTTATGCTCTTTTAAAATTAACTGTTTTTCTCTCGCAAAATCCTGGAGTGAGATTTCTTTTCCCTGAGTTGCTACATCTGCCCCTTCTCACGACGTGGATTATTTAATTTCACACAGCACCACGCAGCAGACTCACAACCATTACCATTCGAACACATACACTGTTTGCAAAACTTTGCAACGGTGTTGCATCCAGCTAATCACCCCCTAACAACGGTTAGCACCCGGCACACCTCACCTACCCCTCGTGATCACCACCATCGCGGAGAGCCAACACCGGAGCAGCAGCGTCGCGACGATCGTCGAGGATCATCGCGCACAGGAGCACAGAGAGCCCCAGTAGTGTCGCCAGCCCTCCAAATATCAGGACCGCAAACCCGTCTGGCATCGCCTCCGCCATTAGAGCCTCACCCAAGCTTCTGTAAGCAGTAATGGAGAAAGAAGGAGGAGGATAAGTGAGGCCAAGTGTGAGGAAGAAGAGAGGGACACCCCGGCCGCTTTATAGCTCGAGCTCGGTGTACGGTGGGCGAAGTCCACCAACGCCGCTCGTCGCCGATCGCCGGTGTTCAGAGACGAATCCGCGAGCAGTGCCGACAGCGCGCTGGCCCGCGAGGTGAGTGCACGCTGCACCGGCAGCTAGCACGCCGCGCACTACCGCGGTACAGCCTAAATGCCCTACGCGCTAGGCGTCGCCGGTAGAGAAAGCGCGGGAGAGAGGAAGAAGAGAGAACCAGAGGGAGAAGAAGAGACTGACAGTGGACCCCGGGTCCACCTGTCGGCCAGAGAGAACACTGTGCTCTCGGGTACGACCAGCGTATATTTAAATTTAGAAATTATTCTAAATTTATATCCAGCGTAGAAATCTCACGTTTTTGTCCCGAACCGTACACTTTTCCACGCAACACCAGTTTTCACACTGTGATTTTTCACCACTTATTGCCCTCTCACTGTAGCCACATTTTTACTGCTTATAGTTTTTCTTAAAACAGCTTTGAACAAATCTCGAGGACGAGATTTTTCTCAAGGGGGGTAGTGTTCTGACACCCCAAAAATTTGGCCTTGTTTTAATGAATTAAAAATTTTGCCAGGAATTAAAACTTTGAATTTCTGAGCTCCATTTTGATTTTTAAATCATTTCCTTCCCTGTTATGATGAGTTTTTCCCAAAGAGAAAACCTTTCAAATATGTTATTGGACTTGATTAACCTCTCAAGAAAAACTTTTCTTTTATCAGTATAACTAATTAACTAATTAAATTGCTTGATCTTTATTTTCTTGAAAAATGGTTTTCCAAGGTTATATGGCCATAATTGAACTACAACCATTTGATAAATTCACCTAAAATTCTAACCAAAATTTGGAGATGTCATGTGATGTTTTTAAATCACTTTTATACAAAAATATCTATTATACATGAAATATTTTGAGCTCTACACTCAATTTTCCTTCTCTGGTCCAGAGTGCAATTTGCACTACAACCCTTTTAAATAATTCTTTCTAGCCTCCACCAAAATTATGGGATGTTGGTAGTAGCATATGATTCAACTTTATGCAAAAACCTAGTGTTGTTCTTTGAAAAATTTGAGTGAATCAACCTCATTTTCATTCTGGTCCAGCCTTGTGATTTCTACTACAACCCTATTTAATTTTGCTCCAATGATCTTGTGCTTTCTCCCACTTGTAGATAGCCCTACCAAACCCCTAAGTCCAGGAGCATGCACCCATTGGCATATTTTTGGTTCATGAAATAATGTCATTTATTTCCTGTCCAGAATTGTAGTTTTGCAGAACTTGCACTAGCAAGTTTCTGCTTTTGGCAAACTAACCTCACCACCCTCTTGTACATCTAAAGAGACCCCAATCTGGAAGTTTTGGCCACCCCAAGAAGAGCCTAGGTGCCTGTGGCATTCTGTCAAACACCTGGAGAGCATGGCCAGATTTGACATGAATCTTGATTTTGCACTGTGAACTTGGCCACCTGACCTAACCACCATGTCCATTCACCCTCTAACTAACCCTAACCTAGCCCTGTTTCTACCCAGCCTCAACCGCGACCTCTAGCATGCTTTAGCATTTCGTCGAGCACATTCAGTGCGTGCACGGATCGTGCCCAGAACGCGCGTATTGCACGACCCGCGCCCCAGCCGACACGCTGGCCCCCCTGGTTTTGGCCCGCTCTGCAGAGCCACGCCACTCGCTATCCCCCTCACAGCAACGCGCCAAGCCGCCCTGGCAGCCTACAGCGACGCCGACAGAGCTTTTGGCGGCACACCGCCGTCCGTAGCGCGCCTCTGCCATGGTCGGCGCCGCCAAAGCCACCCCGGCTCGCCACATGCCCCTGGGAACAGCGTGAACTTATCTCCTCGCTCGTCGGCTAGCTCTCGTCGCCCCCACGACGCCCTGCCACTACAGGAAGGCGGTCCGCCGTCGTTCTTATCCGGCCGCCGCGAAACCGACCTCGACGAGCTATAAAAGGAGGCCCCCGAGCTTCCCCGAGCACGCAGGCAACCTCAGGCCACCCCAATGGCACTCCCCTAGCTCGCATTCGACCCGGGGAGGCCTCCTTCCTCATCTCCGGCAACTCCTGCCGCCGCCACCGCCCCGGCCAATCCGGCACCTCCAGTACCTCCCCCTCTCCGTTCGCTTCGCCAGGAACCTCCTCATCCTCCCGTGAACCCGTCCCCCTACTCAATTTTGATCGGGAACCACCGCAGCCCCAAACTCACTTCGCCCCCGAAACCATCTCCGTCGTGAAGCTCGTCGCCGGCAACTCCGTCCACGTCGGCGACCATAGCGGGTACCCCCGAGTTCGTCTCGACCTCCTGAGCACGCCCATGCACTCAGATCACCGAGGGACGCCGCCATTCGCCGGCGAGCCTCGCCGGAGCTCCGCCCCTGTTCGGTCAGGGGGAGACGACGCGTGCGTGGACCAGTCAAACCTGACCAGTGGGCCAGGCGGGCCCACTGTCGGTGACTCACGCGGCAGCCACGCTGGATAAGTGGAGGCGTAAAAGGCGCAAATACGTCTTCTCTGTCCGAAAGCGTAATCTCTTTTGAAACATTTTCTTTTTCCTGATTTTATTAAAAACAGATTTTGACCACAACTTTGACTGCCTATAACTTTTTAAATATAACTCCAAATGAATTAATTCTTTTTCCTACCTCTCTCAAATATTGTCTAGTTTATTTTAAGATTTATTTGAAAATTTTCCAAACAACTTTTTTGTACTGTTTTTGAAATATGTGCTATTTGCATATTTTTGGAAATAGGATTTTTGGGAGAGAAGGAAGCTTTCAAAAATTTTGGAGAGCACCCCCACCTCTCCACACAATTAAAGGCAAGCATTCTGAACCCTGGCATAATGTTTTTGGTGTGTTATTTGACACGTTTATAACACCACCTTATTTCAGAGGTCTTGTTATTTCATGTGACATGATCATTTGCATGGAGGCATATTAGTGATTTCCTTGCTGTTGGAAATGAATATACTTGTGATGGTAATCATCCTCATGTGCCTTGCATGCATGCCGGAAAGGAATCCGGAAAAGCCTCGGCCTTGGGTAGGCGTGAGCTTGTCGCCGGTCCCCGTCGGGACGGTTATGTCCGGTATGGCATGGTAAGGTATATTGAGTGGTGATTATGTTGGTTGAATTATATTTGTTTACATGTCATGCAGGGAACTTATAAACCTCCTGAGTCGACCGTAGACCGAGTCTTGTTTCCAGTAACCCCCATACTTGCTATGTACTACCACTTGTCCCTGCCGCAGGTAGGGTATGGTTCAGTAAGTCGTCAACCCCTTTCAAGCACACACCGTACAGAGAGGCCATGGTGGAAGATACCGGTTGTAGCTGGTAGGCAGGCCACCTGGTCCGGGGGCATGGGTGTTTCCGGTTGGGACCGAGAGGGGAGGCCACCCCTTAGAGCGCGCGATATAAATTTGATCCCATGCTACGCGAGGTTGTAGCCTCCCCACTTAGAGTTTGCTTGACAGGTGTTGTGGGTGATTCCAGACACCGGTGAGTTAAGCTGGTGTGTGCAAGTTAGGCGTGTTTTCAACTAAAAGGCCGTAGACGGAATTAGTCCCGATGGACTAAAGGAATCCGTTACTCGTGGGTAAAGAGTACACCCTCTGCAGAGATTAAAACCTATTCGAATAGGCGTGTCCATGGTTAAGGATTACAGTCTGGGATGGGTCAAGTGTTGGTCTTAGTGTCGGTCTTCGGAGGAGATATTGTTAAACCAAACTTGGATATCGACTGGTGACTTGTGAGAACCATGATTATTATTTTATGATGGACTAACCCGTTGCATTTTTGTATTATTGAGTATCCCTGGGACGGTTCTACCTCCTGGATATTCATTGTGATTATTTATCGTGTAAGCCCTTTATGTGGTGTCGCTCAGACGCCCGACTGTGGCATTTCTTTTGAAGCCCTTTATGTGGTGTCGCTCAGACGCCTGACTGTGGCATTTATTTTAAAGCCCTTTATGTGGTGTCGCTCAGACGCCCGACTGTGGCATTTCTTTTAAAGCCCTTTATGTGGTGTCGCTCAGACGCCCGACTGTGGCATTTCTTTTAAAAGCCCTTTATGTGGTGTCGCTCAGACGCCCGACTGCGGCATTTTATTCCCACTCTATTATTGCTTATTCATGTTGCATATAAATAACCTGCTTGCATGCATAAAAGATATTTTATTTATGACTGGCGATATGATCATAGAATTTTTCAGTGCATGATTATCAATTATATTATACCTGTGTTCTTAATGTTTGCGAGTACATTCAAAGTAC
Source organism: Triticum urartu (assembly GCF_056163025.1). Classification (NCBI taxonomy): domain Eukaryota; kingdom Viridiplantae; phylum Streptophyta; class Magnoliopsida; order Poales; family Poaceae; genus Triticum; species Triticum urartu. Next base: position 59,787,861 of record NC_141874.1, on the reverse strand, counting down.
TCACTGGCTTGTCCCTGGCTATTGTCTTGGCCAGATTTCTGCTTGAAGAGGAGCGTGACGGTGACAGCCTCGGGACCTAAGCAACGGTGATAGCAGCCTCGCGAAGATAGGAGTTAACCTGGTCAGCTATTCCTGTGGGAAATGGAGTCCCCTATACGCTGACGATCCACAAACCGCTTCCGCCATCAACCACTAGAAACCCAATTGTTGTACTCACAGGCCAGAATGGTCTTGTACTACATATATTGTATTTTGCTTGGAATTTCTGTATCAAGTTGGAGCCTCATCAGCTAACAGTAATCCTGGGGCTGATGAGCACGATGGCCATTTTCTGGAAATTTATGTCCGGAAAACCGGTCGTGACAGCGCGCGGCGGTGCAAGGAAGAAGAAGAAGGAGTAGAGCAAGGAGTAGTGGGAAGGAGGGGCGCGCGTGCTCTGCCGCGCCCCCCTCCTCCCCCTACTTATAGCCTCATGGGTTGCGAAGCCAAGGGGGCGAGCATGGGATTTACTACGCCCACGACCCCCATGTTTCCACGACAAAGTTACTGCGCGCCGTAACTTCACAAGAATCCCAACTGTCCGCACGGGCCACAGCGGATCCGCTCGAGGGCCGAGGCGCAGTAGTGGCGGGCCCCTCCTACGGGCCTGTCCCGTCACACACGTAGGCTGGCGGACTAGCCCGGCCACGCGTTGCCACGTGACGGGCCCAAAACGGGCGGCGGCTTGGAAGCTTAGCCGCCACGCTACTTGGATCCCGCCAAGACGTTCGAAATACTGCTGAGGCTTCTCGGCCGATCGTCCGTGGCGCCTCACCAGCTTCGGGGACTACTGTCGGAGTAATGGGCCACGGGTAGGCAAACCCGAACCCCAGAACCTTTCAAGACATCGGGGCAGACTGCGCCCCTCCAGACCCCAGGACAAAGAGCCACCTTCTGAAAAGTCGGCGGCAAGGCAGCCGACTGCCCACTCGCGGCAAAGTCTCGGGGACGACTTCAAGATAAGCCAACTCCTAACTGGCGACTTCCAGAGAAGCCGGCTTTGGGGAGTCGGCCCGCGACTCCAACAAACCCCATGCCCTCATCAAGAGGGACGGGACGGGGAGTGGCTATAGTCAAGCCCACTCCCATCCCTTACCAGGGGAAGGCATGGCTACAGCACGCCGTACCCAGAAAGATCTCCGTGCGGCGTGGTATTGTTGCCATGCCGGCCCTGACATCAGCACCAAAGGACCAAATCCTGCGCCCACGACGGCTTGTCTATACGACCCTGGGGCGGCGGGTCCCACCAGCCAGTGGGATCCCAGGAGACGGCAAGTGCACCCCCAGTCGGACCCATTGGGAGTCTGCCCCCGAGAGTCGGCCAGATCCTCCCCCGGGGCCCACGCGCCATTAATCAGATGTGACGGAGAATGGCAATAGTGATCGCCCGCCAGGCGGCGGGGCTGTTACCACGACTCCATGACCAAGCCCGCGTCATTAGAAGCACGGCTACAGTAATCAGCAGTCGGCTCCGTACCTAGCCAGTCAGCGGGGCCCACCAGTCGGCGGGCCCCACCAGTCGGCGGAGAAGACAGAGGCCGGAGACACTGACGGCTGGGCCCGCGTCCAGCCATATTACCATTGTACCCCTGGGGGTAGGCCTATATAAACCCCCTAGGGCACCCATGCAAAGGGTTGGAATCCATTAGCTCTAGACCAGATCACATAGAAGGGAGAGAGCTAGCCGTGCCCTCTCCTACCTCCAGAAAAGAGCTCTAAGAGCAATAGTGTAAACACTTTGCCATAGTGATCATGCGGAGACCCCGCAGAGCAGCAGTAGGGGTATTATCTCCCCGGAGAGCCCTGAAGCTGGGTAAGATTCACCGGCGTGCATGTCTATGCCTCATCCCGTTTCCAGGCACCAGCGACGTTCTACTCGCCCCCACCATGATAAGCCATCCTTTGGCATATGTCGCACCCAACCCCCGACAATATGCTTCAACTGTGGGGGGGCCTAGTCACTATGTGGGAAACTGTGTGAAATCCAAAGCATGTTTTATTTGCCAGCAAAATCACAATGTCAACAACTGTGCTGCTTGGACCAAAATTCAACCATCTGCTACTTTCTCTGGGAGTGGTGCTAGTGGTGCCAAAATTCAACCATCTGCTACCAAAATTCACTACTGCAGGATGCTGCATGCTAACACAACACTACGATCAGAGACCCTTCGACGAAACTGTGTGCGATGCAATAATCACAAACGGTGGTGTAAAAAACCCGTCAAAGAAGGTGCAAAACGTTTGCGATGGAGGATGCATCAAACACGGTTCATATTTTAGTTGCGTATACGATGCAAGGCATATGGTTCAGTTCAATTAATTGTTTGTGATGAGGAGGAACAAAAGAAACAGGCAGCCAGATGAAGGTGCATGCGATATACAGCATACGTTTCACTCAGATGAACTGTTTGTGATTAGGCAACACAAAAGAAATGGCCAGCCAGATCAAGGTGTGTGTGATATACGGCATGCGGTTCACTCAAGTGAACTGTTTGCGTTGAGACAAGAGAACAGAAACGGTTCAATATATCAAGATGTGTGTGATACGCAACAAACAGGTCTGTAATCAGAAATGTGTGCGAAGACCGTAATAACACAGACAATTGCTTCTAATAAGACGTATGTGATATGCTTTGTCTACGCAACATCTATTGTCCATTGGAGGACGGGCGGTCATCCGTATACGCCATAAGGATGCGAAGAGGCATCCTATATCAGCAAGGACTAGCTGTTCCACCAGTAGCTCATGTAAGAGAACTCTCAAGTTTAGTGTGCTCAGGCTGGAGCAGCCATCGTATCGGTGACTAGATGGGAAGTTGTGTTGATGTTAAATTAACTGATAGGATGGGTCATATCTGTCAAATTAAATGACTGACATGACCCATCCCATGAGTTAATTTAACCTTGAGGTCCTTGTTTATTATTATTTTTATTTTTAACACATGTTAAAGAAGGTCTACCGCATTACTTTTTGACAATGTGCGATACGTGGCATACAATTGATCCATCCGACCTGTTTGTGATGCAATAAGCCGTCTGTGTTGTGGGCAAACGCTTGCTAGTATTTGATAACCCACAAGTATAGGGGATCACAACAGTTTTCGAGGGTAGAGTATTCAACCCAAATTTATAGATTCGACACAAGGGGAGCCAAAGAATATTTGAAGGTATTAGCAGCTGAGTTGTCAATTCAACCACACCTGAAGATTAATTATCTGCAGCAAGTAATCAGTAGCAAAGTAATATGATGGTTTGATAGTGGTGATAGCAGCAATAGTAGTGGTAACAGTGATAGCAGTAATTTTGTAGCAAGTGTAACAGTGATGATAGCAGTAGTAACTTAGCAAGAACAATATAAGATAAATTCATAGGCATTGGATCGGTGACTTGTTGGATGATATTCATCATGAGACAGTTATAACCTAGGGCGATACGGCACTAGCTCCGGTTCGTCAATATAATGTAGGCATGTATTCTGTAAATAGTCATACGTGCTTATGGAAAGAACTTGCATGACATCTTTTGTCCTACCCTCCTGTGGCAGCGGGGTCCATATTGGAAACTAAGGGATATTAAGGCCTCCTTTTAATAGAGAACCAGAACAAAGCATTAACACATAGTGAATACATGAACCCCTCAAACCGGCTACCAAGACCAGGGCCAAGCCTCCGGACTATTGTCACTCTGGGGTTGCCGGATCATAACACATAGTAGGTGACTATAACTTGCAAGATCGGATCTAAAAGATGGATATAATGATGATAACATAAATGGTTCAAATCTGAGTTCATGGCACCCGGGCCCGAAGTGACAAGCATTAAGCATAGCAAAGTCATAGCAACATCAATCTAAGAATATAGTGGATACTAGGGATCAAGACCTAACAAAACTAACTCAATTACATGATGAATCTCATCCAACTCCTCACCGACCAGCGAGCCTACGAAGGAATTACTCACTCCCGGTGGGGAGCATCATGGAATTGGCGATGGAGAAGGGTTGGTGATGACGAAGAACGAAGATCCCCCTCTTCGGAGCCCCAAACGGACTCCAGATTTGGCCTCCCGATGAAGAACAAGAGGTGATGGCGTCTCCGTCTCGTGGATAGTGATAATTCTTTCTCCTAGATTTTTTCTGAAATAATGTGATTTTATAGCATCGGTTTCAGGGTCTGTGAGGCCACCATGTGGGGACAACCCACCTGGGCGCGCCAGGAGAGGGGGCGCGCCCTGGTGGGTTGTGCCCACCCAGGTGCCCCTCTTCGGTGGATCTTGGCTCAAGAAATTCTTATTTATTGTATAAAAATTCCTCGCGAAGTTCTGTTCCATTTGGAGAACTTTTATTTCTGCACAAAAACAACACCATGGTAGTTCTACTGAAAACAACGTTAGTCCGGGGTTAGTTTCATTCAAATCATGCAAATTAGAGTCCAAAACAAGAGGAAAAGCGTTAGGAAAAGTAGATACGTTGGAGATGTATCAACTCCCCCAAGCTTAGACCTTTGCTTCTCCTCAAGCAATTCAGTTGATAAACTGAAAGTGAAAAAGAAAAACTTTTACGAACTCTTTTGCTCTTGTTTGCATAAATAAGCTTAAACAACACCTAGGTTTTCAGCCAACATTATAACTAACCATGCTGACAATAACTCTTAAAGATTATAATGACTCATATCAATGACATAATTAGCTAGCGAGCAATAATAAGATATCGCAAATGACAACATGTTGTCAAAACAACCATGATATAATATGACAATAGTGGTATCTCGCTAGCCCATTCTGAGACCGCAAAACATAAATGCAGAGCACCTCCAAAGTTCAAGCAGCGACTAAACATTGTAATTCATGGTAGAAAAGATCCAGTCATATGATGCACCCAACATTAGCTACACACAATGCATAAGTCATGACAGTCGTCCTCTCAGGTTCTAGCGCTTGTTTTAGAAGGTGATGGCACAACATAAAAGTAAATATATAGTCCCTTCGCAGAGGGAAGCAATGATTTGCAGAGGTGCCAAAGCTCAAGTTTTTAAAACAGGGGTAAATGATATTTTGAGACAAGCACCCTTCTCATTTACTTCACGACCATCAGTTATCAATATCTTCCATGCTAAGCACGCTAGTGGCGGTTCCCAAGCGATAAAAGTAAAGGTTTTGACTCCATTGGGATTTGGGAGTTTTTGTTTGATTATTTAAGAGATTAACTCTTTTTCAGTTTGCAGTTTGGAACTGGGCATCCCTATTACCGCCCTTTTCTCGTGCGATGGCGAGTGAATAAACACTCGACCTGAGAATAACCCTCTTAGCATGGAAGATACCGACCATCTCCTGTCGTTCCATGAACGATCCAGGCACACAAAAAGGATATTTATTTAGAAGTTTTTAGAGGTGGCACATGCAAATTTACTTAGGATGGCAGGGTAATACCACATATAGGTAGGTATGGTGGACTCATCTGGAATAACTTTGGGTTCAAGGTTTTTGATGTACAAGCAGAATTCCCACTTAGTACAGGCGAAGGCTAGCAATTAGATTGAGAAGCGGCCAACTAGAGAGCAACAACGGTCATAAACATGCATTATGCATAAGTAACATTGGACTAGCATGAGTAGGATATGAACACCGTGAACATAAATATCATAAAGGCTATGTTGGTTTTGATTCAACTACATGCATGAACATGTGCCAAGTCAAGCCACTCAAACATTCAGAGGAGGATAACATATCATTATACTACATCACAATCATCTTAACGCAATGTTGATATCCAAGATAAATCATTATTCACTCCCAGCTACTTATGCATGGCATGAGAAACTATAATCTCTAATTGTCATTATAAACATGTTCAATCATAATGGGTTGAATCATGGATACTAGGTTAAACATATTTACACAAACAGAACAAGTCGAGTTCATACTAGTTTCTCTCTGCCATGGCCAGTTCATCGATTGTCATCATTATTGTCTTTCAGTTGCACGACCGAACGATATGAATGTAATAATAGTGCAAGAGTGCCGTGGACTAAGCTGAAATCTGCAAACATTTTATTCAACAGGAGAAGACAAGGTAAAATGGGCTCTTTATTAGATCAACAATTATTCATATGAGAGCCACTCGACATTTTCGTCGTGGTCTTCTCCTCGGTACAACTCGAATAAAAATAAAATAAATTCAGAGAAACACACTAAAATATTTTTGGAGTGTTTGGTTTTCTTGAACAAGGAAATAAAAGGGAAAAGCAAAAACGAGAAAAACTATTTACACGGGAAAGCTCCCAACAAGCAAAATAAGAACAAGGCAATCTTTTTGGGTTTTCTTTTTAATATTTCTACAAAGCATGAATAGAAAGTAAACTAACTACAGCTATTTTTTGGTTTTTCTAAAAAAAATCAAACACACAAGAAAAAATCAAGAAAAATAAATCTAAACATGGATGATACAATGAAAAAGTGTGAACACTGACAAATGAAATAAGTAAACATGAATGTAAAGTCAGTGGAAACACGTACTCCCCCAAGCTTAGGCTTTTGGCCTAACTTGGTAGTCGATCAGTAGCCTGGTTGGTAGTAGGGGTACTGAGGAGCGGGCATCCAGTCATCGCACTTCCGAGGTTCCTCCGCTGCCTCCGCAGCAGCCTGAGCGTTCCGATAGGCGATGATGTCCGCAGGCATGAGCCTATATCCGCCCTGGCAACAGAATCAAACAAGGCAGGAGCAGGAAACAAAATAATATCACGAGTTTTAATGATAAAAACCAGGTTATAAGGAATAGGGATGTCAGGGTAATCTTTTGCAATAAAATGGTGGTGTTCCATAGCTGCGCGGTCTAGGTAAACCTTGGTCAGGGGGTAATCATGATGGCGTATCTCAACATTAAAGTGAGCCGCCAAACGAGTAGCAAAAATCCCACCATGTATTTTACCCTTGGATTTATTAATGTGAAGGCGACGAGCCACAATAGCTCCCAAGCTATAAGTGTTGTCGCCCTCCAATGCACGACGTAAAACAACAAGGTTTGGTGAACTAAGTGCACCCACCTTCTCTCCAACAAGCAAGCATTTTGCAATGAAAAGAGCAAAGTAATGAACAGTAGGAAAATGCAAGACAACGACAGTGATAGCTGACACCTCTCTCTCATCTCCCACTGTCAAAGTGCGATAAAAGGTCTCAAACTCCGCCGGCCTAGGCTCGACTAAGCTCCCATCAGAAGGGATCATGCATATGTCACAAAATTCAGTGAGTGGTATATGATGGTTTTCAGCATATAAATCAAAGCTCACTTCAGGAGGATTATTCCTAGAAAGGAAAGTAAAACTTTGAACAAAGATGTTTGTGAGGATTTGGTGTTGTTCACACTCATCTGCGATGAAGTCGGTGAGGCCGGCATTAGCAGCATATTGTGAGAACTCCTGAAGGATTCCAGCCTCTTCCATGAACGGGTTGTGCGGCCATTCACACGGCCGTACTTCCGCCAACCTCCGAGGATGGAGATCACTATCAGATGACTCCCAATAACACCCTTGGAGTTATTCTTAGAGCCAAACTTCCTAAATATATTAATGGTTTTCCTGTGAACAAAATTCTGAAATTTATTACACAAAATTTTCTCAACAAAACTTCACAAAAATGGTACCAACTACTCATAGGGATACATAGAGGCCATAGAAAGCATTCAAACTACTTAGAACTCTAAGAATTCAACATGCAAGCTCATCTATAGCAGTACCAAGAGTAGCTAATTATTCAAAATATAAACCACTAAAACAAAGACTAATTGGACAAATGGTGGAGTCACATACCAAGCAACAATCCCCCAAAACAGTTTCAGAAGCAGAGCTTCGACCAAAGAGATCGAAATCCACGGGTTTCGGAGCAAGAACACTGGTGAGGGAGTCCTGGACTAAGGGGTCCTCGGGCGTCCGGCCTGTTATCCATGGGCCGGACTGATGGGTTGTGAAGATACGAAGAACGAAGACTGCACCCGTGTCCGGGTGGGACTCTCCTTGGCGTGGAGGGCAAGCTTGGCGACCAAATATGTAGATTCCTTTCTTTGTAACCGACCTTGTGTAACCCTAGATCCTCCCGGTGTCTATATAAACCGGAGGACTTAGTCCGGAAGGGAGATATACTCATTACCATAGTCATACAGGCTAGACTTCTAGGGTTTAGCCATTATGATCTCGTGGTAGATCAACTCTTGTAATACTCATATCCATCAAGATCAATCAAGCAGGAAGTAGGGTATTACCTCCATAGAGAGGGCCCGAACCTGGGTAAACATCGTGTCCCCTGTCTCCTATTACCATCGACCTTAGACGCACAGTACGGGATCCCCTACCCGAGATCCGCCGGTTTTGACACTGACATTGGTGCTTTCACTGAGAGTTCCACTGTGCCGTCGACGAAAGGTTCGATGGCCCCTTCAATCATCGATAGTGACGCTGTCCAAGGAGAAACCTTCCTCCCCGGACAGATCTTCGTGTTCGGTGGCTTCGCTCTACGGGCCAACTCATTTGGCCACCTGGAGCAGATCGATAGCTACGCCCCTGGCCATCAGGTCAGATTTGGGAGTTTGAACTACGTTGCGGACATCCGTGGAGATTTGATCTTCGCCGGATTCAAGACCGCGGTGACCGCTCCCGGTCACCTTGATGGACATTTCGTTAGACCGCATCCAGGAGATAGCTCCTGTGACCACTCCGGCCCTAGATCCAGAGCACACTACGGCATCCAAGGATTGGAGGTTCAACCCCCACCTTGGAGGCCATATATTCTCCAGCGTTGGAGCCGCACATGGACTTAATCTCATGCAATACTCATGTCACCGGAACTCCAGACCCTTCTCTGGGTATGAGTTCCGAACCATGTGAGTCCGCGGATACGAAACTTGAGCGTTTATCGATCTTTGAGTTCAGCGCCGCAGACATCTTCCAGCACTCGCCCTTGGGAGATGTGCTTAACTCATTAAAGAGCTTGTCCTTGGTGGGGGAATCATAGCCGAACTATGTATGGTTCGAACTAGAAGCTGATGACGGTGAATTTAGCTTCCCACCCACCACCCACTTCATAGCCACTTTCGAGGATTCAACCGACATGCTTGACTATAGCTCCGAAGACATCGCCAGTACAGACAACGATGCCGACAAGGAGCAAGGCCAAAACCCGCCATTCACTAGACGACGGACGACCACTTCTTCCTACGACGTATACATGGTGGACACGCCTGGAAAAACTAACAACGATGACAAAGAGGATCCAGTTGAGGATAAACCTCCTGAGAGACAGCCCAAGCGCCAGCTTCCTCGACGCCGCTCTAAGCCACGTTGTTCCAAAGACTGTAGTCCGGGCATCGGAAAAAATAATACTCCAGACGATGCCGAAAATAATGAAGACCCCGTCAAAGTAACCTCCGAACAGGGGGAACGGGATAATGGGCAAGTTTGCCCTGATGAACAGGCCATACACGAAGACTCGGAGGACAGTAATTATCTCCCGCTCTCCGAGGAAGAGGAGAGCCTTGGCGATGATGATTTCATCGTGCCCAAGGAACCTCTCAAGCAGGAGTGCTTCAAACACCGGCTAATAGCCACTGCAAGGCGCCTGAGAAAGAAGCAGCTGCAGCTTCAAGCAGACCAAGATCCGCTCAATGATAGATGGACCGAAGTCCTGGCCGCCGAAGAATACGGCCTTAGTGGCCCAGCCAAAAGCTACCCAAAGCGTAGATTGCTACCTCAGTGCGATGACAAGGCGTTGGAGCCCGTACCATCATCACACAATGCGGCAAGTCGACCACGACTCGGTCCGGATAAAGTGGCAACTCAAGCCGAACACCAGACCACCCCACCTCGCCGGAAAGAATAAAACAGCTCGGGGTTGCACATACAACCTCCAACAGGACTCGGATAGTAGAGCAAGACACGCAAGATCGATCTATGGATCACGAGGACATGCGTCGACACAAGAAGGCGGCTACCTATTCAGACATGACAAACCTAGCCACGCCCGGGCCAAAAACCGCAAATGGACTCCATCGGAGGTACGTCGCAGTGTGGCCCAACATAGAGGCGCCGCACACCCTCTTTGCTTCACAGACGAAGTAATGGAGCACGAATTCCCAGACGGGTTCAAACCCATGAATATCGAATCATACGATGGAACAACGGATCCCGCGGTATGGATCAAGGACTTCCTCCTCCATATCCACATGGCCCGCGGAGATGACCTTCATGCCATCAAATACCTACCACTAAAACTCAAAGGACCAGCTCGGTACTGGTTAAACAGTCTGCCGGAAAATTTTATTGGTAGCTGGGAGGATTTGGAAGATGCCTTTCACGACAACTTCCAAGGAACATATGTCCGGCCACCGGACGCCGATGACTTAAGTCACATTGTCCAGCAGCCCGAAGAGTCAGCCAGGAAGCTATGGACTAGGTTCTTAGTTAAAAAGAACCAAATCGTCGACTGTTCGGACGCGGAAGCCCTTGCGACCTTCAAGCACAGCGTCTGAGATGAATGGCTTGCGCGCCACCTCAGTCAAGAAGGACCTAGATCCATGACAGCCCTTACCGCTCTAATGAGCTGCTTTTGCGCGGGAGAAGGCAGCTGGCTCGCTCGTAGAAGCAACATCGCTAGCGACTCGGGCACTTCCGAAATTCGAGACGGCAATGGCAAGCCACGACGAAGCAAACACAACAGTCGCAATGATAATGAAAGATCATGCGACACAGCGGTCAACGCCGGATTCAGCAATCACAAGCCCGGTCAACGGAAAAACCCATTCATGGCGAACAGAGACGGGTCATCCAACCTAGACAGGATACTGGACCGACTCTGCCAGATTCACAACCACCGCGATAAACCAGCTAATCATACCAACAGAAGCTGTTGGGTCTTCAAGCAGGCCGGCAAGCTCAACGCCGAACACAAGGGAAGGGGGCCGCCAGGCAATAGGGACGATGGAGTGGTTCACCAGCCAAATACCGGGGGTCAGAAGCAATTTCCCCCCGAGGATCGATCAATCCCGAGCAGAAATAGCAGTTCGGCTTCCGCTGCCCACCTAATATACCCGTAAAATTTGTACCGCGCATATATCACTACGCACTTAAGATACCGTGGGCATTGGTGGAAGTACAATACGGACAAGCCTGCAAGCACTCCCGTAACATTTCTTTATCTACTTTCCTTTTTTCTTTCTTCATTATCTCTTAAAAACAGGTGGCGCAAAGAACAAACATCTAAAACTGACTCTATCGAACTTCGGATCCGCACACTCACCTATGGGGCTACTTCCGTCAAGGATTCCCCTCACCGAGGACAGACGGCGCAGACGTGCAACCGGAGGTCCAAAATAACTTTTTGTAGACCACACTCTTTTTTGAGCCTGTAACATGCCTTTTTCCTCCGCCTTCGACCCCAGGCATATCAAATAGCCGGCGTTGTGGCCTTTATATATATCAAGTAATCATTGGCATATCACTCAGGTCCCAGCAAACATTATCCGAATTAATCATCCGCGTCTTTCCGCAAATGAATACGCCTTCTATGGTTGTTTCACAAATATACCCCGGCTTAACCTGCCAGGGGCTCGGTATGGGAACAAATGAGTTGCCAACAAAGTCCGAACAGCTTTTATAGCGTACTTCGGCGTCGCGAGTTTGGCCTTATATGCATCAGCACCGAATCATGTCTTGGGTCAATGGTTGGGTTGATCGGCTCCTGTGCTTGCTACCTTACGTTCCGCTCTATCGGCTAGGGTAGTAAAGGGAGAACTACTGCGATTGTGCTTCCGGTTCATCTGGTCAAGCACCTCAGTAGAGAAAGCCAAAAACCGAGTATCATGATGCTGCGAGAGCTGGTCAACCACTCGATGACTTATCGGAATCTGTCGCGATTCCCTCCGTATCACACGAAGGACCCTTTTTTCAGGTCATGTATGTAACGCACCATATCGGAATAAGCCGTACGCATACCAGGGGCTATATCGTAGCCCTCCCCCTATAAAACTCCTATGGCTAAGTGAAAGTGTTAACGCCCTATAGTCTGATTGCCTGGTTCGCCACATTATCGCTTCCTTCATGGACCAAGACGTTGGGTCAAGAGTGATCAAATGCTTTTACAAACACCCCCGTACTTCCTACGAGGGGGCTGAAGATGACGACTGGAAAACTTTCAGATTATATAAAAAACGTCCGCACAGGAGGAACACAAGATTTCGAGCAAAACATAAAAATAGATTAACTATACAATTGTCTTTTACAATTCTCATACACCTCACTCGAACATTATGTCTTTCGAGCATTGACCCTCTATCAAGCGGGCGGCCTCTAGGACGTCTTCAAAATAATGCTCCGGTTCGTAACGGTCCTTGACCTTGGGTGGACTCTTCGCTGCAACATCGATGGCCTTCACCTTTCCCCAGAATGTCTTGACTCGGGCAAAGGCCATCCGTGCACCCTCAATGCACACCGACCGTTTCACAGCATCGATACGTGGCACCGCATCAACAAGCCACTGCACCAAGCCGAAGTAGCTATTCGTCACAGGCTCAGTTGGCCACAACTGGATTATGACATTCTTCATGGCGGCGCCGGATATCCTATGAAGCTCGGCCCATTGGGACATCTGTTCATTCAGCAACAGAGGGCGCTTTTGCGCGCCAAATTGTGACCAGAAAAGCTTTTCCATTGCATACCCCTCTCACGCTTGGTAAAACTACGCCGCATCTGAAGAACTCTTCGGCAAGTCTAAAAACTCGTCCGCAGAACTCCACACTTGCTTAAGCTGAGCATAGTTTGGATTGCCGAACTTAGTTTGTAGCAAAAAGGGCTTACCAGCCGCAATCTCCCTAGCTTTCCAAATTTCCTCATGGGCTGCTCTGGATTCAGACCGCGCTTCGCTCGCCTCTTGTAAGGCCTTGTCAAGCTCATCCGTTTTGGCTTTATTCTCTTTCTCAAGAAGTTCACAGCGGCTGGCAGCATTTTTTAGTTCGAGCGCCATCGTGGATATCTTCTCCTCGTCTTGGCGCCGAGCAACTTGTTCGGCTTTTAACTAAGCCGATGCCTTTTCGGTAGCCGCATTACTAAATCGGGCCTGCTCCTTGGCCCGGGCCAGCTCCACCCGAAGAATTTCAACGGTGGCAGCACCATCTGCAGTCATGCATATTCCAGTATATAACTTTTAGCGCCATGCTTATATCACAAAAATGTATGTGAAGGGATTGCCCCGAATACATACCTTGCGACTCGTCAAGACGCATATTGATTAACGCAATGTCATCCCCTACCACATCAAGCTTCCGCTGCAGCTTGGCAATATCTGTAGTCTGGGAAGTAGCCAGGGGAGAAGTAGCCTGCGTTCAAGTTAATCAGATTAGTCCTTGAATTTTTCTTTTCGATCCTCCGTTCGCTTCCCAGGGGAAGCCAACTTGAGTCTCAGGGGCTACTACCTATACACAAGTGCATCTTTGCAAATAAAATATAGTTGAAAACATTACAAACCTCGAAGCCTTTTAGCAAGCTCATGAAGGCTTCATTCAATCCGCTCTTCGCAGACAGAATCTTCTCAACCACTGTACCCATCAAGGTATGCTGTCCCCCCAAGACAAATGCTTGTCGCAGCATATCCCGCAATATATCCGGCGCCGCAGGGTCCCCAGAAGCCGCTCTAGGAGCACGACCATCCTTTGAAGGAACCCATTCACCCGTCTCCAGAATCATCATTGGCTGCAAACCGGAGAGTCCGGGGCCTTCATTATTGGGCCCCGAATCCCGGACGATCGGAGGTCCACCTTCGGGTACTGCCTCTTTCATCCCTTGCACAGCTTGTTGATAAAGAAAATCCCTCCGAGATGACACTTTGGAGTCATTTGACTTATTGGGTGAGGAGGTCGGTGGAGGCATATCGCTTTCCATCATCTCTGGGAGGAGGTCTCTCGAAGAAGAGGATTACCCAGAAAAACTCTATGCGGAACTGTAAAATACACATGCACGTTATGTATCTCTCTGGTAACAGGAAAGGAGCGAGATGCTATCAAAGCACCCTAGATTCACTTACGGTTTGGTTGAGGGCTTGTCCTCATGATGGAGCTGTTCAACGGCGTCTCCTTCCAAACCCGAGCCGCTCGACGGTGGCATCTGGCCCCTCTTAGGAGACCGCCCCTCCCAACCTTCGGAGGTAGCCCTTTTCCTCCTGAATGGAGAAGGGATATTGGCTTCTCTTTCGCCTTTGTCTTCAGGCGAGGAAATGTCGATTTCTCCGGAGTCAGTATTTGATTTACCTCCGGGACGAAGGTCATCCCGGGTCTTCTCACTCTCCACCTTGCCCTCCCCTGCTGGCGCCTGGTACGGTGCCGGTGCCAGCATCCTTGTTAACATGGGGACCGCTGAGTCTTTGGGAAGAGGGGCCGAACACCTAATCCGATCTGCTTTCTTTATCCAGCCCTGGAAAAGGATGGTTTGCTCAGTGTCTTACCACTGGATATATGATTATGAGGTTTTCGGTGGACGAGTACTTACCGGGGTGTCCGGATGGTTACAGTCTAGGCCGGTATCTTTGGTGGAGTCCGGCCATTGTTTTCATCTCCTGAAGAATAGTTTCCACATTCCTTCATGCGTAGTGCCGAAGAAGTACTGAAGAGTCCGTGGCCCTTCGGGGTTAAATCCCACAGGCGGAGAGGTCGTCGCTGGCACGGCAGGATACGGCGGACTAGCATTACCTGAATAACGTTGACAATATTGATATCCTTCTCAATGAGGCTTTGGATGCGACTTTGCAGAGTCCGCACCTCGTCAACTGATCCCTAGTCCAACCCCATATTGATCCATGATGCAAGCTGAGTTGGGGGGCTGGATCGAAACGCAGGCGCAGCTTCCCACTTGGAACCACGGGGCTTGGTGATATAGAACCACCCCTGCTACGATAAGTCGGAAGACTCTTTGAAAGATCCTGTCAGCCAGATAGCGCTGGTGAGCTTGCTCACTGAGGCACCACCACACTCGGCCTGCTCCCCCTCTATCATTTGCGGTTTCACATTGAAGGTCTTGAGCCACAAGCCGAAGTGTGGAGGAGTTCGGAGGAAGGCTTCGCACGTGACGATAAACACCAAGATGAGAAGAACAGAGTTTGGGGCGAGATCGTGAAAATCTAACCCATAATAGAACATGAGCCCCCGGACGAAGGGATTGAGGGCGAACCCCAATCCTCGGAGGAAGTGGGAAACAAACACGAACCTCTCATCGGATCTGGGGGTAGGGATAACCTGCCCCTCCGCGGGAAGCCGGTGGAGGATTTATGCGGTCAGGTATCTGGACGCCCGAAGCTTCGCGATATCCTCCTGTGTGACAGAAGAAGCCACCCACCGGCCTTGACGGTTGGATCCGAACATGACTTAGGATTACGGAGGGTGAGACCTGGGTGTTGGAACTCGAGGTAGTAAGAGTCAAGGAAGAAGCAAGCGTGGAGAGGAAAGGCGGGTCTGTGCCCCTTTATGAAGGCCGAGAATATCGAACGCCTCCTCCCGGGCCTTAAACTTTGACTATTCCCAGGGAGTTGTACCCTAAGGACGGTTGGGTTACCCACGTCCGTGTCGATAAAAGAATCCCTTAATAAGGGGACACAATCTCTGCTTGGATAAGACGTGTCAATGACAACCGCGTTTCGGAATGTGGGGCCGCAGGCGAAACAACGGTTCAAAATAATGACCGGACTGACATGATCTCGTGTTGTAAAAAGTTGCCAGGGGATTGAACTTATAAATTATTACGCCCTTTGTGGAAATATATGTTGCTCGTGCTGCCAAGCTAAACTTGATCGTTCGAAGACCATTATGAAGTATTCGGAAGGAGGGGAACCCGCCTTGCAATGCCGAAGACAGATCCGCGCGCCGGACTCCTCATCATTGAAGCCAGGTTCAGGGGCTACTGAGGGAGTCCTGGACTAAGGGGTCCTCGGGCGTCCGGCCTGTTATCCATGGGCCGGACTGATGGGCTGTGAAGATACGAGGACCGAAGACTGCACCCGTGTCCGGGTGGGACTCTCCTTGGCGTGGAAGGCAAGCTTGGCGACTGAATATGTAGATTCCCTTCTTTGTAACCGACCTTGTGTAACCCTAGATCCTCCCGGTGTCTATATAAACCGGAGGACTTAGTCCGGAAGGGAGATATACTCATTACCATAGTCATACAGGCTAGACTTCTAGGGTTTAGCCATTACGATCTCGTGGTAGATCAACTCTTGTAATACTCATATCCACCAAGATCAATCAAGCAGGAAGTAGGGTATTACCTCCATAGAGAGGGCCCGAACCTGGGTAAACATCATGTCCCCTATCTCCTGTTACCATTGACCTTAGACGCACAGTTTGGGACCCCCTACCGGAGATCCACCGGTTTTGACACCGAGAACGGGAGAGAGAGCAACGAAGATTTTTTTCTGGAGGTGAGTGATAATGTGGTATGAAGGGATAAGTGAGGGGGCCCACGTGGGAACCACAACCCACCAGGGCGCGCCTGGGGGTCCTAGCGCGCCCAGGTGGGTTGTGCCCACCTGGTGCACCTTCCTTTGATATTATTTGCACCAGAAATTCAGAAATATTCAGAAAAGAATCGTACTAAATTTTCAGGGCATTCTGAGAACTTTTATTTTTGGGTCATTTTTTATTGCACGGGAAATTCAGAAAACAGACAAAACATGGCATTTTTTTATTTAACTAATAAAAACAGAAAACTAAAAGTAGGTACAGAAGGTAGTTCTTACTAAATTCATCAACTTCATACCGTTCAAAAATGATCTATTAATATGGTTGATCATGTCTTATTAACAACCACTTTCGATTAGCATGAAACCGAAGAACTTTCGTAACCTCAATGGGGATATGCATTTCCCCAACAATAAACATTTCGTATTTCTTTTTGACAGTAGGTAGAGGTATTTGAAAACTTCCAATAGTGATTGTCGGAGATTTTTCAATAACATTAATACCATTCACTTGGAATTGTTTCTTCGGAAAATGCACCGTATGCTCATTACCATTGATATGAAAAGCGACCTTGCTTTTATTGCAATCAATAACAGCCAGTAGTATTTAAGAAGGGTCTACCAAGGATAATCAACATGTTGTCATCCTCGAGCATCTCAAGTATAACGAAGTCAGTCAAAATAGTAACATTAGAAACAATAACGGGCACATCCTCACAAATACCGATAGGTATGGCAGTTGATTTATCAGCCATTTGCAAAGGTATTTCAGTAGGTGTGAGTTTATTCAAATCAAGTCTTTCATATAAAGAGAAAGGCATAACATTAACACCAGCTCCTAAATCACACAAAGCAGTTTTCACATAATTCTTTTTGATACAGCAAGGTATAGTTGGTATTCCCGGATCTCCAAGTTTTTTAGGTACTCCATCTTTAAAAGTATAATTAGCAAGCATAGTGGAGATTTCAGCTTCCGGTATTTTTCTCTTATTAGTGATGATGTCTTTCATATACTTCGCATAAGGAGGCTTTTTCAAGATATCAGTCAAGCGAGTACGCAAAAAGACTGGCCTCAGCATTTCAGCAAAGCGTTCAAATTCTTCATCATCTTTATTTTTAGTTGACTTGGGTGGAAAAGGCATAGGTTTTTGAACCCACGGTTCTCTTTCTTTACCGTGTTTTCTAGCAATGAAGTCTCTTTTATCATATATTTTATTCTTAGGTTGTGGGTTATCAAGATCAACAGGTGGTTCTATCTCAACATCATTATCTGGTTCTTTATTATTTGTTTGAGTGTCTTCATGAACCTCATCATTATCTTTTTCATTATCACTAGGTGAGTGTTCATTACCAGATTGAGTTTTAGCATCAGAGATAGAAGTTTCATTATCATTATCAGGAGGTTTTTCTATTTCAGGTTCACTAGAAGTATGCAAAGTCATATCATTATTCTTTTTCTTTTTGTTTCTAGAAAGACTAGGTGCATCATTGTTAACTCTTTGTGAATCTTGTTCAATTCTTTTCGGGTGTCCCTCAGGATAAAGTGGTTCCTTAGTCATTTTACCTCCTCTAGTTGCAACTCTAACAGCAAAGTCATGTATATTATTATTCATTTCATCAAGCAATTCTCTTTGTAATTTAGCAACTTGTTCTAACTGAGTTTGAACCATAGAAGCATGCTTTCCAACACCTCTAACATCATTTGAGATTCTAAATAACATATCACTCAAGCGAGCAATCATATAGAAATTGTATCTCAATTGTTTCATAACA
The DNA here is from genome assembly GCF_056163025.1 of Triticum urartu. NCBI lineage: Eukaryota > Viridiplantae > Streptophyta > Magnoliopsida > Poales > Poaceae > Triticum > Triticum urartu. The sequence continues at coordinate 59,769,571 of NC_141874.1, read as the reverse complement.
TTTGCATTGAAGTGATCTTGTTTTCTAATATAGTTTTCAAACTCATAAAGGCATCAACAAGGGTGCATATTGTGAGGATTGTCATTATCATTGAACTTCATTAGAGAATTTACCTCTACCACCTTAGGCAGTGGTGGTGTATTAAGCCCATGTATTTCTTCAATAGGAGGTAAATTTTTAACATCCTCGGCTTTAATACATTTTTCCTTCATAGATTTCTTTGCCTCTTGCATATCTTTGAGACTGAGATATAATATAACCATGTTCTTCGGAGTGGGTTTAGCTGGTGGTTCAGGAAGAGTCCAATCATCATAGTTTTTCAACACATTATTCAATAATTCCTCAGCTTGCCCAATAGTCCGTTCCCTGAAAACACAACCAGCACAGCTATCTAGGAAGTCCCTAGAAGCATCGGTTAGTCCATTATAGAAGATATCAAGTATTTCATTTTTCTTAAGAGGATGATCAGGCAAAGCATTAAGTAGTTGGCAAAGCCTCCCCCAAGCTTGTGGGAGACTCTCTTCTTCAGTTTGCACAAAGTTAAATATTTCCTGTAAGGCAGCTTGTTTATTATGAGCATGAAAATATTTTTCAGAGAAGTAAAAAATCATATCCTGGGGACTACGCACACAACCAGGAGTAAGAATATTGTACCAAGCTTTAGCATCACCCTTTAATGAGAACGAAAATAATTTGAGAATAAAGTAGTAGCGAGTCTTCTCATCATGAGTAAAAAGGGTGGTTATGTCATTCAACTTAGTAAGATGTGCCACAACAGTTTCAGTTTCATAACCATGGAAAGGATCATATTCAACCAAGGTAATTAACTCTGGGTCGATAGAGGATTCATAATCCTTATCATCAATAAAGATAGGTGAAGTAGCAAACTTAGGATCACATTTCATTCTAGCATTCAGAGATTTTTCTTTATACTTGCATAATAATTTCTCTAGATCATCTCTATCTCTGCAAGCAAGAATATCTCTAGTTGTCTCCTCACTCATAACATAACCTTCCGGTACCTTAGGCAATTCATATATAGGAAGACTAGTTCTAGCAGGTGTTTCAGGAGATTCAGTTTCAAGCTCATCATCAGATTCAACAACATCATGTTGTATTACCCTAGCAATTTGTTCATCAAGAAATTCACCAAGTGGCACATCATCATTATCAAGCAAGGTACTAGCATCATCATAAGCATTATCCATAGCAGAAGTAGCATCATCAATAACTTGCGACATATTAGAACTGATAGCATGTGGTGGTGTTGCAACTTTACTTATAACATAAGGTGAATCTAAAGCAGAATTGGATGGCAGTTCCTTACCTCCCCTCGTCCTTGAAGGAAATATCTTAGTCTTAGCATCCTTCAGATTCTTCATAGTGATAATATGATAATCATAAGTGACTCAACAAATATAGCTATGCTCCCCGGTAACGGCGCCATAAAAAGGTCTTGATAACCCATAGGTATAGGGGATCGCAACAGTTTTAGAGGGTAGAGTATTCAACCCAAATTTATAGATTCGACACAAGGGGAGCCAAAGAATATTTGAAGGTACTAGCAGCTGAGTTGTCGATTCAACCACACCTGGAGATTAATTATCTGCAGCAAGTAATCAGTAGCAAAGTAATATGATAGTTTGATAGTGGTGATAGCAGCAATAGTAACGGTAACAGTGATAGCAGTAATTTTGTAGCAAGTGTAACAGTAATGTTAGCAGTAGTAACTTAGCAAGAATAATATAAGATAAATTCATAGGCATTGGATCGGTGACTTGTTGGATGATATTCATCATGAGACAGTTATAACCTAGGGAGATACGGCACTAGCTCCAGATCGTCAATATAATGTAGGCATGTATTTCGTAAATAGTCATATGTGCTTATGGAAATAACTTGCATGAAATCTTTTGTCCTACCCTCCTGTGGCAGCGGGGTCCATATTGGAAACTAAGGGATATTAAGGCCTCCTTTTAATAGAGAACTGAAACAAAGCATTAACACATAGTGTCGTGGAATTGTCACGGCAGATGTCCTAGTGTGAGGACTTAGTCGTGAGGCCAACACATCTATGTGGTAGCTTGAGAGGGTTTGATTGGAATCGAGAGACGCGAGGCGCGTTAACACACAAGACAAGGATTTAGACAGCTTTGGGCCCTAGGAAACATCATCCGGTAATAGCCCTCCATGCTGTTTGTGGCTAGGTCTCATTATGCTCATGAGGGAGTCGTCGTATAAACCGGCTCTCCTCTAGTTGTGTCTGGCCTTAGAGATTGTTTCTTCCTGTCCTCTTGGGGTGCCCTGCCCCTCCTTATATAAGTTGAAGGGGCGGGTTGCATGTAGAGTCCTAGTCGGATTAAGACTTAAACTATTCTGACCTTTTATCACGGGCTTCCATCCATGGGCTTCTTAACGTCTTGGGCTTCTTAACATCTCGGGATTCTTAACGTCTGCCGGCTTACCACTGTCTGTTGGCTTACAACTGTCTGTCGGCTTACCATCTGGCTTATACTGTCTGCCGGCTTACAATCTGCCGGCTTACAATCTGGCTTATAACTATCCGCTGGCTTACAATCTGCCGGCTTACAATCTGGCTTATAACTGTCCGCCGGCTTACAACCTGCCAGCTTACAATCTGGCTTATAACTGTCCGTCGGCTTACAATCTGCCGGCTTACAATCTGGCTTATAACTGTCCGCCGGCTTACAATCTGGCTTATAATCTACCGGGTCACCAACGAGTCACCAGGCTCGGGTGTTTTACCAATGAAATACCAGGTCCCAGCCGGGTCATACCGCGGGGTATATCCTCGACAGTAGCCCCCAGTTTAATTTGGATTTATCCATGTTAAACTGATCCTGATCATCCTTAAGTCCTTGCCATTTCTTTCTTCTAAAAAATCCGGGTCAATAGGCTAGCTTCATAATCAATTTGCTGACATTGGTTTCTCCCAGAAAAATATTGTTAAGAATAATTCATTTGATTCAGCTCCCAATGCTTAAAAAATATTGGTCTTGAAATACTCATCTAATTTTCAGCCGGCTTAAGGATGCAAAGCTTGCCGGTTTTTCATTGCCAGAATATCCGGTTTGTAAATATTGACAGCACCGGGTCATAATTGTTGCTAACATGAAGCTTGAAAATGTACCTCCCTTATATGCATATCACTTGTAGCCCCCAAGTCTTAAGAAGGGAGCGTAATAACAGCTTAAGATTTGCTTCAATATAAATGTTGCAACCTTGAAGAAATCCAGGTTGTTCATCTCTGTCACCAGTCAAAACTGAATATTCCACATATATAGCCCCCAAGTGTCGGGTTGTCATGCTTGCAGCAACCTGGGACTTGTAATTTCCTTATGCTCATAAAAACTTCAACCAGTGTAGCCCCCAAGGGTCGGGTCATTATGCAATAATGAGCAGGGACTTTTTAGATATGATCATGTAGACTTGAACAGCAATGTGTAACCCCCAAGGGCCGGCTCAGCAAGACATTACTGAGCTGGGACTTTATATATATTCTTCATTGAAAATAACATCATATGATGTAATCCCCACCATGGGGCTTGAACCCACGTCCACAAGGTTAAGAATCTTGTGCTCTACCAACTGAGCAATGAACCCTTCAATATAATGGATTAATGCTTGTGTACTTTGAATTTTTGACAGCAGCAATTGGTAGCCCCCAAGGGCCGGCTCATTATAATGTGATGAGTCGGGTCTTCAATAAGGTGAGCAAAAATGACTTTGCATTAGCCCCCAAGTGCCATCGTGCATGCTGGCAGTGACATGGGACTTGCATATTTGATGTAATCTCAACTTGAATAATGTAGCCCCCAAGTGCCGGGTCGTAAGCCTGCAGCGACTCGGGACTATTCCTTTCATTGTAGAATAAATTATATCCATTGATAAATAATAGCCATTGCGCTAAAGCGACTTTGAAAACCTCAATCATAATACTGGTTATTGATAACCATAATAAAAATCCAGCCATGTTGGCTATTCAAGATTTTAATAATATAATCCGTCGTGGGTATTGACCCGTAGGCATGCAATATTATGATTTTGATTGCTCAAGGCAAAGATATCCTGGTAACTTAATGCCCTCTATCAGGACGGGTTATCAAAACCCCAAATATGCTCAAATATGAGTCATAAAGATTAAGGCTACATGACCTGAATTGTTTTAAACCATATGTCAATATGGTACAAAGATGAACCCACAACAAAATGTTCAAATAAAAATAAAAAAACAGAAAAAACAAGGCTTTCATAGGCCACCAAGCCTAAATCTCAAGTGCTTTCAAGGGCCGCACAGCCACTGAGTTAAACCTTCATGCAAACCTTATAAGCCGGACCTCACATAACCAATCGTCGTTTTAACTTTGACAAGTTCAGGGTCTGTGTAAAATTGACTTGTCAAAAGTACGGCGGGTCATTCTAGTCAATCTGGGCGGAGTGGCAGACTTAAAAAGGCTAACCCGGGTTTTTAGGTGAATACACATGGCTTCCAAGCCTGAAAAATGTTATGTCCTCTTTGGTGAATACACCTATGTTTGAACAAGATAACCTGGAAAGTTTTGGTGAATACACCTACATTCCACGCCAAAAAAGGTTATGTCCTCTTTTGTGAATACACCTATGTTTGAACAAGATAACCTGGAAACTTTGGTGAATACACCTGGTGTTCCAAGCCAGTCAAGAGGGTAGTGATGCTATGTTCTCTTTGGTGAATACACCTATGTTTGAACAGGAAGCCCCCAAGTGATTTTTACAACCCATCCTATAAGCCGGACCAAAGGGTAGTCATAGCTATGCTCAGTGAGCAGGAAGCCCCCATGTAATTTGTAACAGGGTGTATAAGCCAATAAGCCAGGATACCCATGTTTGAACCGCGCATCATGGCAGCAGGTCATCTTCGGCAACCTTTAATTTTCTAAGAACTCGAACCTTGCGAGAGATAAATTCTTCTTGAGCCAGAATTTTAAACCGGATATTGAGAGCTTTCAAAGCTTTGTGGGAGATAGCTTTCCCTTGAGCCAGATTTTGAACCGGAATCTTTCCTGATAACCCAAAATTCTTCTATTGAGCTGGATTTTTATGATTGTCAGGCACTTTTTAAGCCGGAAATTTTCTGACGGCCTTCAAATTTTCACCAATAGGGCAGTAGCCTCCGGAGTCGGGTTATTTTTCCCTCCAATGACCCAGAGTTCTTGAATTGGCTGAGTCGTGTCATTGTAGCCCCCGAGTCTTAAGACAATTTGAGGAGCTGGCTTGAGACTCTCCATACTTGACCGTGCTATGAACCGGCATATAGTTGAACAGCGGAATGCTGGAATATGTTGAAGATAGAAGTAAAGGTGGCGAGTTGATGATCTTCGCAACAATCATTGTATACTCCCAGACTCCCGGTATGAGTCATTCAATAAATTCCGTGACATGAAGGTCACCTTTGCAGTAGAAAATTTGTCCTGCATCAAAAAACATTGCAAGCCAGAGTAATTGTTCTTTAAAAAATGTATCAATAAAAATTGACTGGACAAATTTCACCTGATTCATCCGAACGAAAGATGATCTATTCTTCAAACAACCTTTAGTATTTGCTATGGTGATTTAGCCCCTCTCTCATGTCCTTGCAAAAGGGAATCAATCATAGCGCTGCTACCGTCACAGACCACTGGACGCCCTTGTAGAACGCCAAGACCCCAAGTAGCCTTATAGCCAGCATGGTTGAGGCGGGGGTGTGAAGGCAGAGATGGGACGACTCGAAGGCAGTCGCATGGTGGAGCTCAGCAGTTGCAAAGCGGCAGCTTAAAACGGACCCTCCGGGTCTCTCTTTTTTCATCACCTGGCCACTTTAATTTTTCCTCCAACCGGCTCTTCTTACCCATTTCGGCAGACAGGCGCCAAGCAGAAGAACACGCAGGGGCACAGCGGCTCAGAGGAAAAATCGAGCGAGGGGGACGGGAGTGGCGGCTCTGAAGCGAGGTGAGGGCCAGCCGGCCGCAGGCTCGCGGGGGGCGGTCGGCGGCTCAAGCTGACCCGGAGCAGAGGTGAAGCGACCGCAGACATGGAGCAGGACGGCTCACCACGCGGGGCAGCGCTCAATGCAAGGAAACCCAGAGGCGCGGGGCGGCCCTCCAGCAGCGGCTCGACGCAGGGCGACTTGGTCCGGCTCACCGCCCACTCCGGCAGTGAGGCGGAGGAGGCCATGGAGGCGTCTCTGGCAGGTGGAAGTGAGCAGCGGCTCAGCAGCAGACGGTGGCGACTTCGAAGCAGGCAGATGCGATGGAAAAAACCCAAAGGCAGGTCACTCGACGACGGTGACTCAGACGGCCGTAGGAGCAGAGTTTCTTGGGAAGCTACCGGTCGGCAAAGGCGCAGCGACTCAGAGAAAAAATGAGGCCGACGTTGGGCAGTTTGAGGTTTGGGTGGCTTACAAGAAGCGCTGTAGGCCGGGGTAGCTCAATGCTGCTGGTGGTTAACGACGTCCCCGGCAAGGCGGCTCAGCGCGGTATGGACTGGTGAGGTGAGGCGAGGGGGCAGAGCCGGCACTGGCGGAACCGTGCGAGCGTGGGCCTGACGAGGCACAGCAACACGAGCGTGTGGTGGACGTCGAAGCGTACGGAGCCGAGGCGGCTCAGAGGCATACCAATGACGACTTGGAGCGGAGCACAGTGGTTGGCTTAGAGAAGCGCGGGGCAGCCGGTGCTACCTCTTGAGCATGCGTTGGTTTTCCCTTGAAGAGGAAAGGGTGATGCAGAAAAGTAGCGTAAGTATTTCCCTCAGTTTTTGAGAACCAAGGTATCAATCCAGTAGGAGATAACATGCAAGTCACCTAGTACCTACACAAACAATCAAGAACCTTGCAACCAACGCGATAAAGGGGTTGTCAATCCCTTCACGGTCACTCGCAAAAGTGAGATCTGATAAAGATAGTAAAGTAAATATTTTTGGTATTTTTGTTGTATAGATTGGAAATTAAAGATTGCAAAATAAAAGAACGGCGACAGAAATTGGCAAGTTAACGGGAAACTAATATGAAGTAAAATAGAAGATTATATGATGGAAAATAGACCCGGGGGGCATAGGTTTCACTAGTGGCTTCTCTCAAGATAGCAAGTATTACGGTGGGTGAACAAATTACTGCCGAGCAATTGATAGAAAAACGCATAGTTATGAGAATATCTAGGCAATGATCATGAACATAGGCATCACGTCTGTGTCAAGTAGACCGAAACGATTTTGCATCTACTACTATTACTCCACACATCGACCGCTATCCAGCATGCATCTAGAGTATTAAGTTCATAAGAATAGAGTAACACATTAAGCAAGATGACATGATGTAGAGGGATAAACTAAAGCAATATGATGTAAACCCCATCTTTTTATCCTCAATGGCAACAATACAATACTGCCTTGCTGCCCCTGCTATCACTGGGAAAGGACACCGCAAGATTGAATCCAAAGCTAAGCACTTCTCCTATTCCAAGAAAGATCAATCTAGTAGGCCAAAATAAACCTATAATTCGAAGAGACTTGCAAAGATATCAAATCATGCATATAAGAATTCAGAGAAGAACCAAATATTATTCATAGATAGACTTGATCATAAATCCAGAATTCATCGGATCTCGGCAAACACACCGCAAAAAGGTATTACATCGAATAGATCTCCAAGAACATCAAGGAGAACTTTGTATTGAGAATCAAAGACAGAGAAGAAGCCATCTAGCTAATAACTATGGACCCGAAGGTCTGTGGTAAACTACTCACACATCATCGAAGAGGCTATGGTGTTGATGTAGAAGCCCTCCTTGATCGATTCCCCCTCCGGCGGAGCGCCGGAAAAGGCCCCAAGATGGGATCTCATGGGTACATAAGGTTGCGGCAGTGGAAAAGTGGTTTCGTGGCTCTCCCTGATGTTTTTAGGGTATAAGAGTATATATAGGCGGAAGAAATAGGTCGGTGGAGCTCTGTGGGCCCACGAGGGTGGGGGCGCGCCCTCCTGCCTCGTGACCGCCTCGCGGAGTTCCAGACTTCAACTCCAAGTCTTCTGGATTGCGTTTGTTCCAAGAAAGATCATCGGGAAGGTTTCATTCCGTTTGGATTCCGTTTGTTATTCCTTTTCTGCAAAACACTGAAATAGGCAAAAAAACAAAAACTGGCACTGGGCCTTCGGTTAATAGGTTAGTCCCAAAAATAATATAAAAGAGCATATTAAAGCCCATTAAACATCCAAAACAGATAATATAATAGCATGGAACAATCAAAAATTATAGATACGTTGGAGACGTATCAAGCATCCCCAAGCTTAATTCATGCTCGTCCTCGAGTAGGTAAATGATAAAAAGAGAATTTTGATGTGGAATGCTACCTAACATAATTATCAATGTAATTTTCTTTATTGTGGCATGAATGTTCAGATCCGAAAGATTCAAGACAAAAGTTTAATATTGACATAAGAATAATAATACTTCAAGCATACTAAGAAAGTAATCATGTCTTCTCAAAATAACATGGCCAAAGAAAGTTCATCCCTACAAAATCATATAGTTTGGCTATGCTCCATCTTCGTCACACAAAATACTCTAATCATGCACAACCCCGATTTCAGCCAAGCAATTGTTTCATACTTTAGTATTTTCAAACTTTTCAACTTTCACGCAATACATGAGCGTGAGCCATGGACATAGCACTATAGGTGGAATAGAATGGTGGTTTTGGAGAAGACAAAAGGAGGAAGATGGTCTCACATCAACTATGCATATTAATGGGCTATGGAGATGCCCATCAATAGATATCAATGTGAGTGAGTAGGGATTGCCATGCAACGGATGCACTAGAGCTATAAATGTATGAAAGATCAACAAAATAAACTAAGTGGGTGTGCATCCAACTTGCTTGCTCACGAAGACCTAAGGCATTTGAGGAAGCCCATTGTTGGAATATACAAGCCAATTTCTATAAAAAAAATCCCACTAGTATATGAAAGTGACAAAATAAGAGACTCTCCATAATGAAGATCATGGTGCTACTTTGAAGCACAAGTGTGGAAAAAAGGATAGTAGCGTTGTCCCTTCTCTCTTTTTCTCTCATTTTTTAGAGACTCCCCTTTTTTTGGAGACTCTTTCTCTTTTCTCTTTTTTTTATTTCCTCACACGGGACAATGCTCTAATAATGAAGATCATCACAGTTCTATTTATTTACAACTCGAGAATTACAACTCAATATCTAGAACAAGATATGACTCTATATGAATGCCTCCGGCGGTGTACCGGGATGTGCAATGAATCAAGAGTGGCATGTATGAAAACATTATGAATGGTGGCCTTGCCACAAATACGATGTCAACTACATGATCATGCAAAGCAATATGACAATGATGGAATGTGTCATAATAAATGGAACGGTGGAAAGTTGCATGGCAATATATCTCGGAATGGCTATGGAAATGCCATAATAGGTAGGTATGGTGGCTGTTTTGAGGAAGGTATATGGTGGGTGTATGGTACCGGCGAATGTTGCGCGGTACTAGAGAGGCTAGCAATAGTGGAAGGGTGAGAGTGCGTATAATCCATGGACTCAACATTAGTCATAAACAACTCACATACTTATTGCAAAAATCTACAAGTCATCAAAACAAAGTACTACACACATGCTCCTAGGGGAAGGGTTGGTAGGATTTAACCATAGCGCGATCCTGACCTCCACACATAAGGAAGACAATCAAAGAATAATTCATGCTTTAAATTTGTTACACAACGGTTACCATACGTGCATGCTACGGGACTTGCAAACCTCAACACAAGTATTTCTCAAATTCACAATTATTCTACTAGCATGACTCTAATATCACCATCCTCATATCTCAAAACAATCATCAAGCATCAACCTTCTCATAGTATTCAATGCACTTTATATGAAAGTTTTTATTATACCCATCTTGGATTCCCATCATATTAGGACTAGTTTTATAACCAAAGCAAATTACCGTGCTGTTCTAAAAGACTCTCAAAAAAATATAAGTGAACCATGAGAGATCAATAATTTCTATAAAATAAAACCACCACCGTGCTCTACAAAGATATAAGTGAAGTACTAGAGCAAAATTATCTAGATCAAAAGATATAAGTGAAGCACATAGAGTATTCTAATAAATTCTGATTCATGTGTGTCTCTCCCAAAACGTGTGTACAGCAAGTATGATTGTGGTAAACTAAAAGCAAAGATTCAAATCATACAAGACGCTCCAAGCAAAACACATATCATGTGGTGAATAAAAATATAGCATGAAGTAAAGTTAGGCTTTTGGTTGTTGTCGGTGTCAAAACCGGTGGATCTCGGGTAGGGGGTCCCGAACTGTGCATCTAAGGAGGATGGTAACAGGAGGCGGGGGACACGATGTTTACCCAGGTTCGGGCCCTCTCGATGGAGGTAATACCCTACTTCCTGCTTGATTGATCTTGATGATATGAGCATTAGAAGAGTTGATCTACCACGAGATCGGAGAGGCTGAACCCTAGAAGCTAGCCTATGGTATGATTGTTGTTGTCCTACAGACTAAACCCTCCGGTTTATATAGACACCGGAGGGGGCTAGGGTTACATAGAGTCGGTTACAAGGGAGGAGATCTACATATCCGAATTGCCAAGCTTGCCTTCCACGCCAAGGAGAGTCCCATCCGGACACGGGATGGAGTCTTCAATCTTGTATCGTCATAGTCCAACAGTCTGGCCAAAGGATATAGTCCGGCTGTCCGAGGACCCCCTAATCCAGGACTCCCTCAGTAGCCCCTGAACCAGGCTTCAATGACGATGAGTCCGGCGCGCAGATTGTCTTCGGCATTGCAAGGGGGGTTCCTCCTCCGAATACTCCATAGAAGATTTTGAACACAAGGATCGTGTACGGCTCTGCAAAATAAATTCCACATACCACCATAGAGAGTATAATATTTCCACAAATCTAATCTGCTGACACATTTCGTGGCATGACATCACGCCACGGCCCGGTCATTATTCGAACCATTTTTCTCAACCAGCAACTGCACATATTGTGAGGCGGTTTCCTTGGCACGTCTTGTCGAAGCAGAGATCGTGTCCCCTTATCATGGGATTCTCATCAATATGGGTGTGGGTAACCCAACCGCGCCATCAATTACGGCGCTTGGGGAATAAGCGAGTTTACCAGGCGGGTGGGGAGGCGCATAGTTTCTTCCGCCCTTATAAAGGGATAAGGATTCCTCTTTTTACCCATGCCTTCTTCCTCCTCGCTCATCCATTCTTGCACACTCTCGAGCTCCAGCGCCCAAGTTCGCACTTTCTCCTCACAACCACTCCAAGCATGTCCGGAGCGGGAGGCAAGTGGACGGTATCCTCCATTACGGAGGAGGACATTAAGAAGCTTTGGGGAGCCGGATACCTAGCCGCAGATATTGCGCACCGGCTACCAGACGTGGGGCAGATCGTTCCTACTCCAGAACCCCATGAGAGGGTGGTATTTCTTACCCACTTCGTCCACGGACTGGGATTTCCTCTCCACCCATTTGTCCACGGGCTCATGTTTTACTATGGGCTGGATTTTCATGATCTGGCCCCCAACTTCATCCTCAACATCTCAGCATTTATCGTTGTGTGCGAGGCCTTCCTTTGCATTAAGCACCACTTCGGCCTATGGCTGAAGACCTTCAATGTGAAGCCAAAGGTGATAGTCGGTCAGCAGGCGGAGTGCGGAGGCGCCTGATACGTCTCCAACGTATCTATAATTTTTGATTGCTCCATGCTATATTATCTACTATTTTGGACCATATTGGGCTTTATTTTCCAATTTTATATTATTTTTGGGACTAACCTATTAACCAGAGGCCCAGCCCAGAAGTGCTGTTTTTTTGCCTATTTCAGTGTTTCGAAGAAATGGAATATCAAACAGAGTCCAAACGGAATGAAACCTTCGGGAACGTTATTTTCTCACCGAACATGATCCAGGAGACTTGGGCCCCATGTCAAGAAAGAAGGGAGGCGGCCACGAGGGTGGGGGGCGCCCACCCCCCTAGGGCGCGCCCCTGCCTCGTGGGCCCCCCTTTGCTCCACCGACGTACTCCTTCCTCCTATATATACCTACGTACCCCCAAACGATCAGATACGGAGCCAAAAACCTAATTCCACCGCCGCAACTTTCTGTATCCACAAGATCCCATCTTGGGGCCTGTTCTGGAGCTCCGCCGGAAGGGGAATCCACCATGGAGGGCTTCTACATCATCACCATAGCCCCTCCGATGAAGTGTGAGTAGTTTACTTCATACCTTCGGGTCCATAGTTAGTAGCTAGATGGCTTCTTCTCACTTTTTGGATCTCAATACAATGTTCTCCCCCTCTCTCGTGGAGATCTATTCGATGTAATCTTCTTTTTGCGGTGTGTTTGTTGAGACCGATGAATTGTGGGTTTATGATCAAGATTATCTATGAACAATATTTGAATCTTCTCTGAATTCTTTTATGTATGATTGGTTATCTTTGCAAGTCTCTTTGAATTATTAGTTTGGTTTGGCGTACTAGATTGGTTTTTCTTGCAATGGGAGAAGTGCTTAGCTTTGGGTTCAATCTTGCGGTGTCCTTTCCTAGTGACAGTAGGGGCAGCAAGGCGCATATTGTATTGTTGCCATCGAGGATAACCAGATGGGGTTTTTATCATATTGCATGAATTTATCCCTCTACATCATGTCATCTTGCTTAAGGCGTTACTCTGTTTTCTTGAACTTAATACTCTAGATGCATGCTGGATAGCGGTCGATGAGTGGAGTAATAGTAGTAGATGCAGGCAGGAGTCGGTCTACTTGTCTCGGACATGATGCCTATATACATGATCATACCTAGATATTCTCATAACTATGCTCAATTCTGTCAATTGCTCAACAGTAATTTGTTCACCCACCGTAGAGTACTTATGCTCTTGAGAGAAGCCACTAGTGAAACCTATGGCCCCCGGGTCTATCTCTATCATATTAATCTTCCTACGCTTTATTATCGCTTTGCTTTTTTACTTTGAATCTTTATACCAAAAATACCAAAAATATTATCTATCATCTCTATCAGATCTCACTCTCGTAAGTGACCGTGAAGGGATTGACAACCCCTATTCGCGTTGGTTGCGAGGAGTTATTTGCTTTGTGTAGGTACGAGGGACTCGCGCGTAGCCTCCTACTGGATTGATACCTTGGTTCTCAAAAACTGAGGGAAATACTTATGCTGCTTTGTTGCATCATCCTTTCCTCTTCGAGGAAATCCAACACAGTGCTCAAGAGGTAGCAAGAAGAATTTCTGGCGCTGTTGCCGGGGAGTCTACGCAAAAGTCAGCATACCAAGTACCCATCACAATCCCTTATCTCTCGCATTACATTATTTGCCATTTGCCACTGTTTTTCCTCTCCCCCACTTCACCCTTGCCGTTTTATTCGCCCTCTCTTTGCCTTTTTCTCGCTTGCCTTTTTGTTTGCTCGTGTGTTGGATTGCTTGTCTGTCACGATGGCTCAAGATAATACCAAATTGTGTGACTTTACCAATACCAACAATAATGATTTCCTTAGCACTCTGATTGCTCCTCTTACCAACACTAAATCTTGTGAAATCAATACTGCTTTGTTGAATCTTGTTATGACAGATCAATTTGCCGGCCTTCCTAGTGAAGATGCCGCTACTCATCTAAATAGCTTCGTGGATTTATGTGATATGCAAAAGAAGAAAGATGTTGATAATGATATTGTTAAATTGAAGCTATTTCCTTTTTCGCTTAGAGATCGTGCTAAAGCTTGGTTTTCGTCTTTGCCTAAAAATAGTATTGATTCTTGGAACAAGTGCAAAGATGCTTTTATCTCTAAGTATTTTCCTCCCGCTAAGATCATCTCTCTTAGAAATGATATTATGAATTTTAAGCAACTTGATCATGAACATGTTGCACAAGCTTGGGAGAGAATGAAATTAATGATACATAATTGCCCTACTCATGGCTTGAACTTGTGGATGATTATACAAAAAATTTATGCCGGATTGAATTTTTCTTCTAGAAATCTTTCGGATTCGTCCACGGGAGGCACTTTTATGGAAATCACTTTAGGAGATGCTACTAAACTCCTAGATAATAATATGGTTAATTATTCTCAATGCCACACTGAAAGATCTACTAATAAAAAAGTGCATGCAATAGAATAAATTAATGCTTTGAGTGGAAAGATGGATGAACTTATGAAATTATTTGCTACTAAGAGTGTTTCTTTTGATCCTAATGATATGCCTTTGCCTACTTTGATTGAGAATAATAATGAATCTATGGATGTGAATTTTGTTGGTAGGAATAATTTTGGTAATAACGCGTATAGAGGGAATTTTAATCCTAGGGCTTATCCTAGTAATCCTTCTAATAATTATGGAAATTCCTACAACAACTCTTATGGAAATTTTAATAAGATGCCCTCTGAATTTGAGACTAGTGTTAAAGAGTTTATGAATTCACAAAAGAATTTTAATGCTTTGCTTGAAGAGAATTTGCTTAAAGTTGATGAATTGGCTAGGAACGTTGATAGAATTTCTCTTGATGTTGATTCTTTAAAGCTTAGATCTATCCCTCCTAAGCATGATATCAATGAGTCTCTCAAAGCCATGAGAATTTCCATTGATGAGTGCAAGGAAAGAACCGCTTATTAAAGCGTGTTCTTCCAATCCCTATGAAAATAAAGATGAAGATCTAAAAGTTATTGATGTGTCCCCTATTAAATCTTTGTTTTGCAATATGAATCTTGATAATGATGGGACTGAATATGATCCACCTTTACCTAGAAGGCGTTCCAAGAATTCGGAGTTTTTAGATCTTGATGATGAAATTGATAAAAGTGGGACTAAAGAAAGCAAAACCCTAGATGTTGCTAAGCCCACTATTTTGGATTTTAAGGAATTTAATTATGAAAGTTTCTCTTTAATTGATTGTATTTCTTTGTTGCAATCCGTGCTAAATTCTCCTCATGCTTATAGTCAAAATAAAGCGTTTACTAAACATATCGTTGATGCCTTGATGCAATCTTATGAAGAAAAACTTGAGTTGGAAGTTTCTAGCCCTATAAAACTTTATGATGAGTGGGAACCAACTATTAAAATTAGGATTAAGGATCATGAATTTTATGCTTTATGTGATTTGGGTGCTAGCGTTTCCACTATTCCCAAAACTTTGTGTGATTTGCTAGATTTCCGTGATTTTGATGATTGCTCTCTAAACTTACATCTTGAGGATTCCACTATTAAGAAACCTATGGGAAGAATTAATGATGCTCTTATTGTTGCAAATAGGAATTATGTGCCCGTAGATTTTATCGTTCTTGATATAGATTGCAATCCTTCTTGTCCTATTATTCTTGGTAGACCTTTCCTTAGAACGATTGGTGCAATTATTGATATGAAGGAAGGGAAAATTAGATTCCAATTTCCATTAAAGAAAGGCATGGAACACTTCCCTAGGAAGAAAATAAAATTACCATATGAATCTATCATGAGAGACACTTATGGATTGCCTACCAAAGATGGCAGTACCTAGATCTATCCTTACTTTTATGCCTAGCTAGGGGCGTTAAACGATAGCGCTTGTTAGGAGGCAAACCAATTTTATTTTTAGTTTTTTTCTTTTGCTTCTATTTAGGAATAAATAATCCATCTACCTTCTGTTTAGATGTGGTTTTACGTTTTAATTAGTGTTTGTGCCAAGTTAAACCTATAGGATCTTCTTGGATGATAGTTATTTGATCTTGCTATAATTTCCAGAAACTTTCTGTTCATGAAAACAATTGTTAAAAATCACAAGAACGTGATAAAATAGTGATTCAAATTGCTGCTGATCAATAAACAAATTGCCTATGTCGTCCTATTTTGGCTGAATTTTTGGAGTTCCATAAGTTTGTGTTAGTTACAGATTACTACAGACTGTTATGTTTTTGACAGATTCTGTTTTTCGTGTGTTGTTTGCTTATTTTGATGAATCTATGGCTAATAAAATAGTTTATAAACCATAGAGAAGTTGAATACAGTAGGTTTAACACCAATATAAATAAATAATGAGTTCATTACAGTACCTTGAAGTGGTCTTTTGTTTTCTTTCGCTAACGGAGCTCATGAGATTTCTGTTGAGTTTTGTGTTGTGAAGTTTTAAAGTTTTGGGTGAAATATTTTGATGGATTATGGAACAAGG
Source organism: Triticum urartu (assembly GCF_056163025.1). Classification (NCBI taxonomy): domain Eukaryota; kingdom Viridiplantae; phylum Streptophyta; class Magnoliopsida; order Poales; family Poaceae; genus Triticum; species Triticum urartu. The sequence goes on along the minus strand of NC_141874.1, from coordinate 59,753,344 downwards.
AGTGGCAAGAGCCTAAGCTTGGGGATGCCCATGGCACCCCCAAGATAATACAAGGACACCAAAAAGTCAAAGCTTTGGGATGCCCCGGAAGGCATCCCCTCTTTCGTCTACTTCCATCGGTAATTTTACTTGGAGCTATAATTTTATTCACCACATGATATGTGTTTTTCTTGGAGCGTCTTGTATGATTTGAGTCTTTGCTTTTTAGTTTACCACAATCATCCTTGCTGTACACACCTTTTGAGAGAGCCATACATGAATTGAAATTTGATAGAATACTCTATGTGCTTCACTTATATCTTTTGAGCTATATAGTTTTGCTCTAGTGCTTCACTTATATCTTTTAGAGCACGGTGGTGGATTTGTTTTATAGAAACTATTGATCTCTCATGCTTCACTTAGATTATTTTGAGAGTCTTAACTAGCATGGTAATTTTCTTAATAATAATATGCTTGGTATTCATGATTTGTAAAACTTTCTTTTGAGTGCGTTTAATACTAAGAAAATTTTGATGCTTGATAATTGTTTTGAGATATGGAGGTGATAATATCAAAGTCGTGCTAGTTGAGTTGTTGTGAATTTGAGAAATACTTGTGTTGAAGTTTGCAAGTCCCGTAGCATGCACGTATGGTAAACGTTATGTAACAAATTTGAAACATGAGGTGTTATTTGATTGTCCTCCTTATGAGTGGCGGTCAGGGACGAGCGATGGTCTTTTCCTACCAATCTATCTCCCTAGGAGCATGCGTGTAGTGCTTTGGTTTTTGATGGCTTGTAGATTTTTTGCAATAAGTATATGAGTTCCTTATGACTAATGTTGAGTCCATGGATTATACGCACTCCCACCCTTCCATCATTGCTAGCCTCTTCGGTACCGTGCATTGCCCTTTCTCACATTGTGAGTTGGTGCAAACTTCGCCGGTGCATCCAAACCCCGTGATATGATACGCTCTTTCACACATAAACCTCCTTATATCTTCCTCAAAACAGCCACCATACCTACCTATTATGGCATTTCCATAGCCATTCCGTGATATATCGCCATGCAACTTTCCACCATACCGTTCATCATGACACATTCATCATTGTCATATTGCTTAGCATGATCATGTAGTTGACATAGTATTTGTGGCAAAGCCACCATTCAGAATTCTTTCATACATGTCACTCTTGATTCATTGCATATCCCGGTACACCGCCGGAGGCATTCATATAGAGTCATACTTTGTTCTAGTATGGAGTTGTGATCATTGAGTCGTAAATAAATAGAAGTGTGATGATCATCATTCAATAGAGCATTGTCCCAAAAAAAGAGAAAGGCCAAAAAGAAAAAAAGGCCCAAAAAAGAGAAATAAAAAGGGTCAATGCTACTATCCTTTTTTTCCACACTTGTGCTTCAAAGTAGCACCATAATCTTCATGATAGAGAGTCTCTTGTTTTGTCACTTTCATATACTAGTCGGAATTTTTCATTATAGAACTTGGCTTGTATATTCCAACAATGGGCCTCCTCAAGTGCCCTAGGTCTTCGTGAGCAAGCAAGTTGGATGCACACCCACTTAGTTTCTTTTGTTGAGCTTTCATACATTTATAGCTTTAGTGCATCCGTTGCATGGCAATCCCTACTCCTTGCATTAACATCAATCGATGGGCATCTCCATAGCTCATTGATTAGCCTCGTTGATGTGAGACTTTCTCCTTTTTTGTCTTCTCCACATAACCCCCATCATCATAGTCTATTCCACCCATAGTGTTATGTCCATGGCTCACGCTCATGTATTGCGTGAAGGTTTATAAGTTTGAGATTACTAAAGTATGAAACAATTGCTTGGCTTGTCATCGGGGTTGTGCATGATGAGAGCATTCTTGTGTGACGGAAATGGAGCATGACTAAACTATATGATTTTGTAGGGATGAACTTTCTTTGGCCATGTTATTTTGAGAAGACATAATTGCTTAGTTAGTATGCTTGAAGTATTATTATTTTTATGTCAATATGAACTTTTGTCTTGAATCTTTCGGATCTGAATATTCATACCACAATTAAGAAGAGTTACATTGAAATTGTGCCAAGTAGCATTCCGCGCCAAAAATTCTTTTTTATCATTTACCTACTTGAGGACGAGCATGAATTAAGCTTGGGGATGCCTGATACGTCTCCAACGTATCTATAATTTTTGATTGCTCCATGCTATATTATCTACTGTTTTGGACCATATTGGGCTTTATTTTCCACTTTTATATTATTTTTGGGACTAACCTATTAATCGGAGGCCCAGCCCATAATTGTTGTTTTTTTGCCTATTTTAGTGTTTTGAAGAAACGGAATATCAAACGGAGTCCAAACGGAATGAAACCTTCGGGAACGTGATTTTCTCACCGAACATGATCCAGGAGACTTGGACCCCACGTCAAGAAAGAAGGGAGGCGGCCACGAGGGTGGGGGCGTGCCCACCCCCCTAGGGCACGCCCCCTGCCTCGTGGGCCCCCCTTTGCTCCACTGACATACTCCTTCCTCCTATATATACCTACGTACCCCCAAACAATCAGATACGGAGCCAAAAGCCTAATTCCACCGCCGCAACTTTCTGTATCCATGAGATCCCATCTTGGGGCCTGTTCCGGAGCTCCGCCGGAAGGGGAATCGACCATGGAGGGATTCTACATCATCACCATAGCCCTCCGATGAAGTGTGAGTAGTTTACTTCAGACCTTCGGGTCCATACTTAGTAGCTAGATGGCTTCTTCTCTCTTTTTGGATCTCAATACAATGTTCTCCCCCTCTCTCGTGGAGATCTATTCGATGTAATCTTCTTTTTGCGATGTGTTTGTTCCGACCGATGAATTGTGGGTTTATGATCAAGATTATCTATGAACAATATTTTAATCTTCTCTGAATTCTTTTATGTATGATTGGTTATCTTTGCAAGTCTCTTCGAATTATCAGTTTGGTTTGGCCTGCTAGATTGGTTTTTCTTGCAATGGGAGAAGTGCTCAGCTTTGGGTTCAATCTTGCGGTGTCCTTTCCCAGTGACAGTAGGGGCAGCAAGGCACGTATTGTATTGTTGCCATCGAGGATAACAAGATGGGGTTTTTATCATATTGCATGAATTTATCCCTCTACATCATGTCATCTTGCTTAAGGCGTTACTCTGTTTTCTTGAACTTAATACTCTAGATGCATGCTGGATAGCGGTCGATGAGTGGAGTAATAATAGTAGATGCAGGCAGGAGTCGGTCTACTTGTCTCGGACGTGACGCCTATATACATGATCATACCTAGATATTCTCATAACTATGCTCAATTCTATCAATTGCTCAACAGTAATTTGTTCACCCACCATAGAATACTTATGCTCTTGAGAGAAGCCACTAGTGAAAACTATGGCCCCCGGGTCTATCTCTATCATATTAATCTTCCTACGCTTTATTATTGCTTTGCTTTTTTACTTTTGCCTTTTATATTACTTTGCATCTTTATACCAAAACTACCAAAAATATTATCTATCATCTCTATCAGATCTCACTCTCGTAAGTGACCGTGAAGGGATTGACAACCCATATTCATGTTGGTTGCGAGGAGTTATTTGCTTTGTGTAGGTACGAGGGACTCGCGCGTAGCCTCCTACTGGATTGATACCTTGGTTCTCAAAAACTGAGGGAAATACTTACGATGCTTTGCTGCATCATCCTTTCCTCATTGGGGAAATCCAACGCAGTGCTCAAGAGGTAGCAGCGCCATGGTGGGAAAAATGCCCAACGTCACCTGGCTCGAAGGCTCCTACGTGGAGACCGTGAAGGGGTGGCAATCGGGGTGGTTCTACATCACCGAGCCGCGTGACACCAACTGGGTGGCGGCCCCTGAATTTCGATCCGGAATCCCCTTGCGGCTCACTTCCTGGAAAGAGAAGGGCATATCCTGGGGTTCATTGGTGGAGCTGACCGGACTCCAGACCTACGTCAAAAACATGATGAGCAAGAAAATTAAGCTTGTCAACATGGTCCAAGTCATGCTCTTCCGCCGGATCCTCCCATGTCAAAGACGAGCTTTCAATTTATGGGAGTTCGACCCGGCTAAGCACCAGACGCTGCGAGAGCTCTTCGACACGATGCACAAGGACGTCTGGAAGGTGCTGTTCAAGGGCGCCAAGGTACCTCCTTCCCTTATCGAGGACCGCGGACTCAGCGCGAAGCGTCCTGCCAATCCGATAAGTCTTTTATATCTCATAAGATGTTCTCTTCCCCAGTATAACCATGCGCGGGGTCTAAGCCTTCACGCCATTTAACAGGACTGGGTAGCGACAGCATGGCAGATCGATTATCCAGCCCCCCTGCCCGAAGATCCAGCAGATGTGCTCCTAACGAAGATGCTGGCTTCGGCGCCCTATGAGGTGCCGGAGAAGAAGGCCAAGAAGAAGGCCACGGTGACCAGGAAGTGTCTCCTGCGCCAGGTTGTATCGGACTCACCGTCCGAAAACTCTGAGTTGCGCTCCTCCCCTGAAGACGAGGAGGAGGAAGAGGAAAGCTTCCCCCCCCCAGCTGGGGGGGAGAAAAGTAAGGCTGCCCCATCCGGGGAGGCCGAAGGGTCCAAGTAGGGAAGGACCCTTCCTCCGGACTATTCCACAGCAGCCACTCACAGCGACGAGGAGTGGCTGCCCATGGACAAGCCCCTGGCGAAGTCATAAGTATCTGGATACCCTAATAGTTCATGGTATGTGAGGGTGTCCTGGATTAGGGGGTCTCCGGATAGCCGGACTATATCCTTTGGCCGGACTGTTGGACTATGAAGATACAAGATTGAAGACTTCGTCCCTTGTCCGGATGGGACTCTCCTTGGCGTGGAACGCAAGCTTGGCAATATGGATATGTAGATCTCCTCCTTTGTAACCGACTCTGTGTAACCCTAGCCCCCTCCAATGTCTATATAAACCGGAGGGCTTTAGTCCATAAGGACAACAATCATACCATAGGCAAGCTTCTAGGGTTTAGCCTCTACGATCTCGTGGTAGATCAACTCTTGTAATACTCATATCATCAAGATCAATCAAGCAGGAAGTAGGGTATTACCTCCATCAAGAGGGCCCGAACCTGGGTAAACATTGTGTCCCCTGCCTCCTGTTACCATCCGCCTTAGACGCACAGTTCGGGACCCCCTACCCGAGATCCGCCGGTTTTGACACCGACATTGGTGCTTTCATTGAGAGTTCCACTGTGTCGTCACCATAAGGCCTGATGGCTCCTTCGATCATCAATAATGATGCGATCCAGGGTGAGGTTTTTCTCCCCGGACAGATCTTCGTATTCGGCGGCTTCGCACTGCGGGCCAACTCGCTTGGCCATCTGGAGCAGATCGAGAGCTACGCCCCTGGCCATCAGGTTAGGTTTGGAAACTTGAATTACATCACCGACATCCGCGGAGACTTGATCTTCGACGGATTCGAGCCCATGCCAGGTGTGCCGCACGATCACGACGAGCATGATTTAGCTCTGCCGTCGGATAGTGTTCGGGAGATCACACCGGCGACTACTCCGGCCTTCAATCCGGAGCAAATTGCGCCATCTGAGGACGGGCGGATAGACCCCGCCGTGGAGGCCGCACTCTCAGCGGCAATAGAGCCGGATATTGACTTCACCCCTCACGAGAGCCGTGATGCCGAACTACTGGATTCACCACCTCATGGCCGCGATAGGGTGGCTAACGAGGCCGCACATAAGTCGACACACGATTTACGTGAGGACTTGCGCCAAAAATCCGGTATGACCAGGTCCATTTATGGATCTAGGAAGCGCGCCCCGACACAAAATCAAAACTGAATACTACAACCGTCCGAATGCCACGATACATCTAAATACAGAGGTGCCGCACACCCCCTATGTTTCACCGATGAGGTGCTGGATCACGAATTTCCAGAGGGATTCAAACCCGTGAACATAGAGGCGTACGATGGAACGACAGACCCTGGGGTCTGGATTGAGGACTTCATCCTCCATATCCACATGGCTCGCGGAGACGATCTCCACACCATCAAATACTTGCCCCTCAAGCTGAAAGGACCAGCTCGGCACTGGCTGAAGAGCCTCCCCAAAAATTAAATTGGAAGTTGGGAGGAGCTTGAGGATGCTTTTAGGGCCAATTTTCAAGGGACTTATGTCCGACCTCCGGATGCAGACGATCTCAGTGATATAATTCAATAGCCCGGAGAGTCAGCCCGGAAGCTTTGGAATAGATTCCTCACTAAGAAGAACCAAATCATCGACTGCCCGGACGCCGAAGCCTTAGCAGCTTTCAAACATAGCATTCGCGATGAATGGCTTGCTAGACACCTCGGCCAATAGAAACCAAGGACAATGTCTGCCCTAACAAGACTTATGACCCGCTTTTGCACGGGCGAAGATAGCTGGCTGGCCCGTAGTAGCACCAGCGACCCAGGCACATCCGAAGTCAGGGATGGCAATGGAAAACCATGACACAACAAAAGCAAGCATCAAAACAATGAAAACATCCCAGACAATACGATGGTAAACGCCGGATTCAGGGGCTCTCAAACCGGTCAACGGAAAAAGCCCTTTAAAGGCAACAGAGATGGACCGTCCAGCCTAAACAGGATTCTAGACAAACTATGTCAGACTCATGGCACCTCTGATAAACCTGCAAATCATACCACAGAGAATGTTGGGTCTTCAAGCAGGCCGGTAAGCTAAACGGCGAACACAAGGGGAGGGAGACACCAAGTGAAGACGAGGATGAGCCTCGTCAGCAAAGCACTGGGGGACAGAAAAAATTCCCACCAGAGATCAAAACAGTGAACATGATTCACGTAACAGAAAGAAAGGGCCAACATGCACTCCAAGACAAATGCGCCATAGAGCCCGTCACTCCCAAGTTCAACCCTTGGTCGGCCCGCCCAATCGCCCTTGATCGTAGGGATAACCTGACAAGTATCCGACATGGAGGAGTGGCTGCTTTGGTGCTAGACCCAATTATCAACGGATACCATCTCACCCAAGTCCTCATGGACGGCGGCAGTAGCCTGAATCTGATTTATCAGGATATAGTCCGCAAAATAGGGATAGACCCGACAAGAATCTGCCAAAGTACTACTACCTTCAAGGGGGTAATACCAGGCCCACAGGCCCGCTGTACGGGCTCTCTAGTACTAGAGGTTGTATTCGGTTCACCCGACAACTTCCGGAGTGAAAAGTTAACCTTCGACATCGCTCCATTCCAAAGCGGCTATCAAGCGCTACTCGGAAGAACAGCTTTCGCTCGTTTTAATGCAGTACCGCATTACTCTTCTCTTAAGCTTAAAATGCCCAATCCACATGGCATCATCACATTTGGTGGAAATATTGAGCGTTCATTACGCGCGAAAGAACATGCGGCGGCTTTAACAGCCGAACACTAGACGGCCTACCCGACCAAAATAATGGATCAGTCGTCAAGACCGCGGACACGGCTAGACGAGTCCGACACATCACTAAGCTGTAACAGCCTAGATATACCTGAGATCCGTTTGCTGATTATACTCCCATAAACGGTACCAGGGGCTTCCCGCGTGTAAAAAGGACTATGTCGGCTCAACTTTACTTACCTTGACTTTTAATGGTTTATTGAGAATAACCAATTTTTTTGCACGACAACTTTCACCTAAGTTCTTCTCTTTTTTGCAGATGACAATCATGCTACACCCTTCCAGGATACGCACAACAGAGACACAGGCGCAGACGTGCAGCAGGGACCCGCTCAAAGGTTTCTTTTTAGATTAAGACCCTGCATAAACCTTTTTTTACAGTCTTTTGTTGCTTCACATCCTCCGGATACTCAGTATAACCGAGAAGGATGCTGACGTTATTGGCATTTCGCCACGTCAGTACATTGGACGTACCTGGACACTCGGGGTTCATTATCAAGGGCATTGCTCAGCCTGGCATATGTTATAAAGACCGAATACCTTAGGGAGTGTTCGGCATCACGAGTTTGGCCTTATATGCATCAGCTCCGAATCATGTCTTTGGTCAAATGTTGGGTTTGCCCGGCTCCCGTGTTTTTCTACCTTACGTTCCGCTCTATCGGCTAAGGTGGCACCGGGAGAACTACTGTGATTGTGCCCTAGTTCATCCGGACGAGCACCTCAGTAGAGAAAGCCGAAAACTGACTGTCATGATAAAGCGCGAGACTGGTCAACCACTCGATGACCTGGCGGAATCTTCTGGATTCCTCCGCATTAACGAAGGGCCGTTTCCCGATCATGTATGTACGCGCCCCGTGAATGGATGAGTGCGGAAATACCAGGGGCTATATAGTAGCCCCACTGTCAAACTCCTATGGTTAAGTGAAAGTGTTCAAGCAATATAGTCCGATTTCCTCGTTCGCTATGCTACCACCTCCTTAATGGACCAAGACGTTGGATCAAGTGTGAAGACGTGTTTTTGCGAACACCCCCGCATTATATGCTTGGGGGCTGAAGCCGACGACTGCAAACTTTCAGGTTACATATATACATGTACATAAACGGCCACACAGGAGGCATAATAATACTTTCAGGCCAAACTATAAATATAGCCTTTAGAATTCAAACATCATTGTTCTTACAATTGGGATACATGTCACTAAAACAAGATACCCTTCGAGCACTGAGCCTCTATTAAACGAGCGCCTTCTAGGACTTCTTCAAAATAATGCTCGGCCGCTACCCGGCCTACGTCCGAACTCTGGGTTGCAATAGCGGTGGCATCCATCTCTGCCCAGCATGTCTTGACATGGGCCAGAGCCATCCGCGCACCCTCTATACACGCCGACCTCTTCATAGCGTCGATGTGCGGCACAGCACCAAGGAACTGTTGCACCAAATTAAAATAACTATTCGGCCTTGGCCCTTCTGGCCACGGATGATCCACAATGGACCTCATGGCAAGCCCAGACAACCTATGGAGCTCGACCCACTCGGCCATTCGCTCATTCAATAGCAGCGGACGCATTGGAACATTGAACTACGACCAGAACAACTTTTCCACTTCACGATCTTTTTGATCCTTGAAGTACTCGATCGCATCAGCAGCACTGGTTGCCAAATCCGCGTATGCGTCTACAGAACTCCATAGTTCATCAAGAGGTGCATACTTCGGATCTCCGAACTTCGTCCGCAACAAAAAGGGCTTCCCAGCCGCAATCCAGCTTGACGCAACTCCTCCTTTGCCGCTCTGATCTTAGAGTGGGCTTCCTTGGCTGCTACCATGGCCTTCTCCAGGTCCGTCGCCTTCGCTCGGCTTTCTTTTTCAAGAAGCTAGTAACGGTCGGCGGCATCTTTCAACTCAACGGCCATCTTGGCCATCTTTTCCTTGCTTTGGCAATGCGCAGCCTGTTCGGCTCTCAGCTCTTCGGCCGCCTTCAGAGCGGCTGCATCACTACTCTTGGCTTGTTCTGTGGCTCGGGCCAGTTCTGCCCGGAGGGTCTCCACGGCAGCAGCTCCATCTGTACTCACAAACATATTAAAGATACTAGCATCAAGCCCCTCTTATTATGTGTTAATCACCAGAGAAATCACATACCCTGCACCTCGTCAAGCCACTTGTTTACAAGCACGATCTCGGCATCTGTGCATCAAGTTGCTGCTTCAGTTCGGCAAACTCGCCAGTCCGGCTAGACACCGGACCTTCAGCGACCTGCACATGAAGGCAGCATGCTTATTACCTGGGACTATGATCCTCTATTTGCTGCGGTTTTCAGCAACCAGAGTCTCAGGGGCTACTATCTGCATATGGCACACTTAGCGTCTGCGGTACCATCAAAAACATATACTACTTTGTGTACCTCAAAGCCTTTCAGCAGACTCATGAAAGCTTCATGCAACCCGCTTTCGGCGGATGAAATCCTCTGAATCACCGTACCCATTAGCATATGATGTGCTTCTGAGATAGCCGCTTGCTCCAGAAGATCCTTCAGTGCGTCCGATCTCACACCGGATAGTTTCGGACTCCTTCTTTTTCTCTCCTCAGGAGCCGAATACTGAGGACTTCGGGTGGCCGAGGGATTACCCTCTGGCCTTGGCGGATCAGGAGAAACCCTTCGCGACGACACTTCAGTGTCGCCCGCCTCATGAGGCGGGTGGCTTGGGGAGGTGTTTCGCTCTCCATCATCTCCGGAAGAAGATCCCCCGAAGACAAACTCTGTCGAGAAGGGCCATAATCCGAACTACAAGACACACGTCTCGGTTATTGTTCTCAGAAATAAAGCAGGGCATATTTACTATAAATTACTTTTGTTTACTTACAGCTCGGTGGAGGGCTGGTCCCCTTGCGGGTACTGTGCGGCAAGGGTGCCCCCCGAGGCAGGACCCTCTGGCGAAGATTTCTTCCCCCGTTTGGAAACTTTTGTTTCCGGGTCTTCAGAGGTGGTCCTCTTCCTTCCTTGGGGAGAGGGGATTTTGGATTCTTCTCCCCTATTATCCTCCTTCGCGGAGGCGCTAATTACCCCGGTTTGGATGAATAATGAGTGAGGCACGCTTTCAGCCTCTTTATTCCCCCCTTTATCTTCCCCTGATGGCGCCTGATAAGGCGCCGGCTCGAGCATTCTGGACAGTACCGGGTCTGCTGAGCCTTCGGGAAGGGGGGCCAAACACCTAATCATCTTCGCCTTTGTTACCCAGTCCTGGTCAAAGAGCGACTTTTCAGAATGATGTTGTGATAAATAAAAAGACAGCGTATTCGGCCATGGGATTACTTACTTGGGTATCTGGGCGATTGCAGCTCAGGCCCGCATCCTCGGTGAGGTCCGGACACCTTATTTGTGGTCCGAAGAACAATTTGTACATCTCCTCGAGCGTCATGCCGAGGAAGTGTTGAATAGCTCGCGGTCCTTCCGGGTTGAACTCCCACATTCGGAGGGGTCGACGTTTGCAAAGCAGGACTCGATGAACTAGCATGACTTGCATTACCGTTACCAGGCCGACGTCTCCGTCGAGGAGATCTCGGATGCGATTCTGCAATAACGGCACGTCTTTTGCTGGCCCCCAGTCCAGCCCCTTGTTGATCCATGACGTCAGTTGTGGAGGGGGGCTCGAGCAAAATGCAGGGGCGGCCACCCACTTGGTACCACGGGGAGCTATGATATAAAACCACTCCCGTTGCCATAAACTAGACACCTCTGGGAAGGAACCCTCTGGCCATGGAACATCGGCGCCTTTGCTTATTGCAGCGCCTCCGCACTCTGTGTGTCGCCCCTCGATCATCTTCGGCTTCACATTGAAGGTCTTGAGCCATAAGCTGAAGTGTGGGGTGATGCGGAGGAAGGCTTCACATACGACGATGAACGACGAGATGTGAAGAATGGAATCCGGGGCCAGGTCATGAAAATCCAGCCCATAATAGAACATGAGCCCCCTGACAAAGGGATCTGGAGCAAGGCCTAGCCCTCGGAGGAAGTGAGAGATAAATACAACGCTCTCGCCAGGTTTGGGAGTGGGAATAACCTGCCCTCGAGCAGGCAACCTATGCAAGAATTCGCTGGTCAAATACCTACACTACAAAAAAATAAGCCCGTTGTTGACACGGGAGGATCCGGCGGATGAGCATAACCTGGACTACGTTGACAAGCTTGAGCTTCTTGTCCGCCAGGGTTTGGATGCAAATTTGCAGTCCGGTCACCTCTCCTTTTTCGCCCCACGACAGGTCGGTCTCCTTCCAGGAGGTGAGCCGCGTAGGGGAACCGGATCGGAACTCGGGGGCTGCGACCCATTCAGGATCGCACGGCTCAGTGATGTAAAACCACCCCGATTGCCACCCCTTTAGGGTCTCCATGAAGGAGCCCTTGAGCCATAGTACATTGGGCATCTTGCCCACCATGGCGCCTCCGCACTCCGCCTGGTTGCCGCGCACCACCTTTGGCTTGACATTGAAAGTCTTGAGCCATAAGCCGAAATGGGGGCGGATGCAGAGGAAAGCCTCGCACACGACGATAAACGCCGAGATGTTAAGGACAAAGTTCGGGGCCAGATCGTGGAAATCCAGGCCATAGTAGAACATGATCCCCCGGACAAATGGGTGGAGAGGGAAACCCAGTCCGCGGAGGAAGTGGGGGAGGAATACCACCCTCTCATGGGGCCTGGGGGTGGGGACGAGCTGCCCCTCTTCGGGAAGCCGGTGCGTGATGTTGTTGGACAAGTATCTGGCCTTCCTCAGCTTTTTGATGTGTCCCTCCGTAACGGAGGAGACCATCCACCTGCCTCCCGCTCCGGACATGGCTGGAGAAGGTCGAGGTGGGAAGTGCGGACTTGGGCGCTGGAGCTCGAGTGCGCGGAAAATGGATAGGCAAAGGAGGAAGAAGGCGTAGGTGAAAAGGTGGATCCTTATCCCCTTATATGGGCGGACGCAACTACGCGTCCCCACTAGCCTAGTAAAACTCGCTTATCTCCCAAGCGCCGTAATCAATGGTGCGGTTGGGTTACCCACGCCCGTATTGATGAGAATCCCGGAATAAGAGGACACGATCTCTGCTTCGACAAGACGTGCCAAGGAAACCGCCTCGCTAAACGCGCTGAGGTGGGACAATAAAACGATTCGAATAAAGGCTTGGCCGTGGTGTGATGTCACGCTACGGAATACGTCAGCAGATTAGATTTGTGTAAATATTATTCTCTCTATGACAATATGTGGAAACTTATTTTGCAGAGCCGGACACTATCCTGGTGTTCAAAATCTTCTATGAAGTACTTGGAGGAGGAACCCGCCTTGCAATGTCGAAGACAATCTGTGCGCCGGACTCGTCGTCATTGAAGCCTGGTTCAGGGGCTACTGAGGGAGTCCTGGATTAGGGGGTGTCCGGATAGCCGGACTATACCTTCGGCCGGACTCCTGGACTATGAAGATACAAGATTGAAGACTTCATCCCTTGTCCGGAAGGGACTTTCCTTGGCGTGGAAGGCAAGCTTGGTGATACGGATATGTAGATCTCCTACCATTGTAACCGACTCTATGTAACCCTAGCCCTCTCTGGTGTCTATATAAACCGGAGGGTTTTAGTCCGTAGGACGAAAAACAATCATACCATAGGCTAGCTTCTAGGGTTTAGCTTCCTTGATCTCGTGGTAGATCTACTCTTGTACTACCCATATCATCAATATTAATCAAGCAGGAGTAGGGTTTTACCTCCATCGAGGGGGCCCGAACCTGGGTAAAAACATCGTGTCCCTTGTCTCCTGTTACCATCCGCCTAGACGCACAGTTCGGGACCCCCTACCCGAGATCCGCCAGTTTTGACACCGACATGGAGCTTTGAGCAAGGAGATCGAAAATCGCAGCAAAATGAGCTAGAGCTAGTTGGTGATTTTTTTGGGAGGAAGAAGGAGTGTGTGGGTGCTGGAATAAGTGGAGGGGGGCCACCAGGGGCCCACGAGGCAGGGAGGCGCGCCCTGGACCCTCGTGGCCAGGTGCTAGCTCCCCTGATGTGTTCTCAGTGCCAGATATTCTCAAAGTTTCTAGAAAAAATCATATTTCATTTTCGGGACATTTGGAGAACTTTTATTTTTGGGGTATTTTTTATTGCGGGGATAATTCAGAAAACAGACAGAAAATACTAATTTTTCTTTATCTAATCAAAATAACAGAAAGTAAAAAGAGGGTATAGAGAGTTCTGCTTTCTAACTTCATCCATCTTATGCTCATCAAAAGGAATCCACTAACAAGGTTGATCAAGTCTTGTTAACAAACTCTTTCCGAATCACATGGAACCAGAGAATTTTCGAATAACACTAGGTTACCTCAACGGGGATATACATGTCCCCAACAATAAGAATATCATATTTCTTCTTGACAGTAGGAAGAGGAAATTCAAAACCACCAATAGTAATAGTTGGAATTTTTCCAATAGAATTGATACTGTGGACTTGAGGTTGTTTCCTCGGAAAGTGTACCGTATGCTCATTACCATTAACATGAAAAGTGATATTGCCTTTGTTGCAATCAATAACAGCCCCTGCAGTATTCAAAAAGGGTCTACCAAGAATAATCGACATATTGTCGTCCTCGGGAATATCAAGAATAACAAAGTACGTTAAGATAGTAACGTTTGCAACCACAACAGGCACATCCTCACAAATACCGACAGGTATAGCAGTTGATTTATCGGCCATTTGCAAAGATATTTCAGTAGGTGTCAACTTATTCAATTCAAGTCTACGACATAAAGAGAGAGGCATAACACTAACACCGGCTCCAAGATCACACAAAGAAGTTTTAACATAGTTTCTTTTAATGGAGCATGGTATAGTTGGTACTCCTGGATCTCCTAGTTTCTTTGGTATTCCACCTTTAAAAAGTATAATTAGCAAGCATGGTGGAAATTTCAGCATCAGGTATCTTTCTCTTATTTGTAACAATTTCTTTCATATACTTAGCATAAGGATTCATTTTAAGCATATCAGTCAAACGCATACGCAAAAAGATAGGTCTAATCATTTCAGCAAAGCGCTCAAAATCCTCATCATCCTTTTTCTTGGATGGTTTAGGAGGAAAAGTCATAGGTTTCTGAACCCATGGTTCTCTATCTTTACCATGTGTAACACCCCGGATGTAATTTACCTTATATGTACTCCAACTCTTGCCGTTTCCGGCGCTAAGTTATTTTATTTCCTCGGGTTCGGTTTTTTTGTCTCCGTATGTTGTGGTTGTTGTCATGCATCTCATATCATGTCATCATGTGCATTGCATTTGCATACGTGTTCGTCTCATGCATCCGAGCATTTTCCCCGTTGTCCGTTTTGCATTCTGGCGCTCCTATCTCCTCCGGTGGTCCTTTCTACCTTCTTTTCGTGTGTGGGGGTTAAACATTTCCGGATTGGACCGAGACTTGCCAAGCGTCCTTGGTTTACTATCGGTAGACCGCCTGTCAAGTTTTGTACCATTTGGACTTCGTTTGATACTCCAACGGTTAACCGAGGGACCGAGAAGGCCTCGTGTGTGTTGCAGCCCAACACCCTTCCAAACTGGCCCAAAACCCACCTAAACCCTCTCCATCATCTAGAGCATTCGATCACGATCGCGTGGCCGAAAACCGCACCTCATTTGGACTCTCCTAGCTCCCCCTATGCCTATTTAAAGAACCCCCTCCGAAATTCACGGGTCTCCTTCCCCGAAACCCTAGATCTGCTCCTCCGCGCGCCGGACATTGTCCGCCGGCGCCGGACACACCGCCCAACCACTCCCGCGCTGCCACGTCACCGCCGCCGACCCGCGCGCCGCCGAGGCCCGACGGGCCCAGATCCGGCCCCCGCGGCCCACTTCCTCCGCCGCCAGGCCGCGCCTCTCCCTCCGCCGCCCGGTGCGCCTCGCGCGCCTCGACACCGGCGACCGCCCCTCTGCCGCCCGACCGCCGCACCTCCTCCCAGCCATCGCCCGCCGCGCCTCCTCCCGGCCGCCGGCCGCCGCCGTTCGTTTCCGCCGGCGACCGCCGCCCCTTCCGACGCCCGCGGCCACCACCACCAAGTCCGGCAACCCCGCGAGCTCCGGCCACCACCACCAACTCCGGCGACTCCGAGTTGTTCCGGCGATCCTTGTTGCGCGTGCCACCCCGATCCAGATCTGGATCCAAACCCTAGAGGGTTGACTTTTTCCCTCTCCCTTGTATTATTTTGCATTCTTCATCATGCCGTAACTCCGCAGCCGTAACTCCGTTTTGGACGTGTAGCATATCAAAATGTTCGCCTCAGAGAGTACATCATTTCATATCATTGAATCATTTTCATTTGAGCTCATCTTGACGCCCGAAATGCTGTTGGAAGAGTGCTATTTGAGTTAATTGTCAGATCTGCTGCATCAAATGGCTATTTGTCATTTTTGCCATGATTAATGTGTGCATGATATGCCCTTGAGCTCTACATGTGTTTTGTTATATGCCATGCCATCTTTACAGAGGTGTTTACCATGTATTTTTGTGATATGTGTGGTGACTAGCACAAGCTTGCAAAGTAGTGCATTCGTTATAGCTGATTTCAGGGACTTGGAATTTCTCTAAGTCCTTGATCTGTTTTTATCAATATGCCATATGTTCATGTTGTTTCCTAGTGATCCGTGCCTCTTTTGAGGATGATCAGTAAGGATGATTTGTTAATATTGTGATGCTCTATCCATCCATATCTTTGTTTGCAATTATGGAGCACCCTAGCTTGAGTCAATCGAGCTCTACTTTTGCTATTTCGTGAATCCTGACAGATTGTCTACTTGTTAGCGATTTTGCCGAGGATGTTGTTGTTGATCCGTGCATTCTATATTGTTGTTCTCGCAATGTATAGCTTATATAATTTCTATTCTTGATGGGTGAATGCTTAGTTTGTCATGCCATGCTCTGTAGTGAGTGCATCGAGCTCGTAAACATGCCTACTCGTTAACATATTTGCATGCTCCAGTTTTTCACTAAGTCTGTAACCTGATTATGTTTTTGCCATGTTCACATGCTTGCAATTGTATTTTCTGATCCCTTTTGGCTCAAGGTCACTAAGGGACTTTTGTTAAGCTCTTTGAGTAGCTTCATGTAATTCCTTGCTTTGCCATGTTAAGTTCCTGTAGCATATAGTTTTCATGCTCCAAAGTGTGCTACATGTTCTGAAATTCCAGACTTGTGTTAATTTCACTAAGTCTGAAACCTGTTTATCAATTGCACTTTTGCCATGCTTGTTTGAACCTGTTAATGGATGAATTGGCTGTAGCTCAGTGTTCATCTTTTGTCAAGAATTATGAGTGGATTCCTGACATGTATTTTGTTGTCATGTTTGAGTGTTGTAGCATATTTAACTTGTTGCATTTAGATGGCTACTTGTAGTTTATCGCAGACCGGTGCCATATTTGTTTTGCTTGCCATTTCCAAACCGTGCATCCGATTCTGGTGATCTTTATATCGATTTCAACCGAAATCACCTCAACTTTCCAGTGGCACTCTTGGATTTCCAAGTTGAGGCCAGGTTCAATCATTCCTTGTCAAATCTTGCATATGCATCACATATCGCATCCCGCATAGCATCTCATGTTTGCATCATGTTGTTTGAGCTTTGCACATGGTTGATTGTGTTCCTTTTGCTTGTTTGTATTGTTTGGGTAGAGTCGGGAGACTAGTTCGCTAATGAGGAGCCCGTTGAGTTTGCTTACGAGGATCAAGTCAACTCTGAGAACTTTGCAGGAAAGATGATCATACCCTCGAAATCACTTCTATCTTTGCTTGCTAGATGCTCGCTCTTTTGCTATGCCTATGCTACGATGCCTACCACTTGCTTATCATGCCTCCCAAATTGCCATGTCAAACCTCTAACCCACCATGTCCTAGCAAATCGTTGATTGGCTATGTTACCGCTTTGCTCAGCCCCTCTTATAGCGTTGCTAGTTGCAGGTGAAGATTGGAGATCGTTCCTTGTTGGAACATTGTTTCTTGTTGGGATATCACTATATTATCTTGTTATCTTAATGCATCTATATACTTGGTAAATGGTGGAAGGCTCGGCCTTTTGCCTAGTGTTTTGTTCCACTCTTGCCGCCCTAGTTTCAGTCATATCGGTGTTATGTTCCCGGATTTTGCGTTCCTTACGCGGTTGGGTGATAATGGGACCCCTTGATAGTTCGCCTTGAATAAAACTCTTCCAGCAATGCCCGACCTTGGTTTTACCATTTGCCACCTAGCCTCTTTTTCCCTTGGGTTTCCGGAGCCCAAGGGTCATCTTATTTTAACCCCCCCCCCGGGCCAGTGCTCCTCTGAGTGTTGGTCCACCTCGTCAGCCGCCGGTGGCCACCAGGGGCAACTCTGGGCTGGCCTACCAGAAGTTTGGACAATCTGAGTGTGCGCTGAGAACGAGATATGTGCAGCTCCTATCGGGATTTGTCGGCACATTCGGGCGGTGTTGCTGGACTTGTTTTATCTTTGTCGAAGTTGTCTTGTAGAACTGGGATGCCGGGTCTGATCGGATTGTCTCGGTAGAAGGTTTATCCTTCGTTGACCGTGAGAGCTTGTGATGGGCTAAGTTGGGACTCCCCTGCAGGGATTTGAACTTTCGAAAGCCGTGCCCGCGGTTATGGGAAGATGGGAATTTGTTAATGTCCGGTTGTAGATAACTTGAACCTTAACTTAATTAAAATGAATCAACTGTGTGTGTAACCGTGATGGTCTCTTCTCGGCGGAGTCCGGGAAGTGAACACGGTGTTGGAGTAATGTTTGCCGTAGGTTTTTCTATAGTTCTTCGTTCGTGCTTTGCCTTCTCTTCTCGCTCTCTTTTGTGAACAGGTTAGCCACCATATATGCTAGTCGCTTGCTGCAACTCCACATATTACCTTGCCTTACCTATAAGCTTAAATAGTCTTGATCGCGAGGGTGCGAGATTGCTGAGTCCCCGTGGCTCACAGATTACTTCCAAACCAGATGCAGGGCCGATGACTCCGTGCCAGATGATGCGCTTGAGCTCAAGTGGGAGTTCGACGAAGACTCACGCCATTACTATGTGTCTTTCCCTGATGGTCAGTAGTGGTGCCCAGTTGGGGCGATCGAGACCATGTCGCATGTTGGGGTTGATCTTTTATTTTGGTACCGTAGTCGGACCATGAGTGATTGGATGATTGTAATGTTATTCATGTACTTTGTGTGACATGGCGAGTGTAAGCCAACTATGTACCTTTCCCCTTATTATCTATTTACATGGGTTGTTGTGAAGATTACCTTACTTGCGACATTGCCTTCAATGCGGTTATGCCTCTAAGTCGTGCTTCGACACGTAGGAGATATAGCCGCATCGAGGGCGTTACACCATGCTTCCTAGCAACAAAGTCTCTCTTATCATAACGTTGATTCTTTGATTGTGGGTTATCAAGATCAACAGCACGTTCAATTTCTACATCATTGTTATTGCTAGGTTGAGCATCATCATGAACATCATCATTAACATTATCACTAGGTTCATGTTCATTACCAGATTGTGTTTCAACATCAGAAATAGAAATATCATTAGGATTCTCAGGTGTATCAACAACAGGTTCACTAGAAGCATGCAAAGTCCTATCATTTTTCTTTTTCTTCCTCTTAGAAGGACTAGGTGCATCAACATTAGTTCTCTGAGAATCCTGCTCAATTCTCTTAGGGTGGCCCTCGGTATACAAAGGTTCCTGAGTCCTTTTACCCATTCTAGTTGCAACTCTAACAGCATTATCGTTTCCCTTATTATTTAATTCATTGAGCAAATCATTCTAAGCTTTAAGTACCTATTCTACTTGAGTGGTAACCATAGAAGCATGTTTACTAATGAGTTTAAGTTCACCTTTAACTCTAGACATATAATCACTCAAGTGTTCAATCATATAAGCATTGCGTTTCAATTGTCTACCAACATAAGCATTGAAGTTTTCTTGTTTGACAATAAAATTATCAAAATCATCTAAGCATTAGCTAGCAGACTTATAACGAGGAATATCACCTTCATCAAATCTATAGAGAGAATTTACCTTTACTACCTGTGTCGGGTTATCAAGACCATGTATTTCTTCAACAGGTGGCAAATTAAGACCATGTATTTCTTCAATAGGAGGTAAATTCTTAACATTTTCAGCTTTAATACATTTTTCTTTCATAGATTTCTTTGCCTCTTGCATATCTTCAGGACTGAGAAATAGAATACCCCTTTTCTTCGGAGTTGGCTTAGGAGTTGGTTCAGGAAGTGTCCAATTATTTTCATTAGTCAACATATTATTCAATAGCAATTCGGCTTGATCGATTGTTATTTCCCTAAAAACACAACCAGCACAACTATCCAGGTGGTCTCTGGAAGCATCAGTTAGTCCCTTATAAAAGATATCAAGTATTTCATTTTTCTTGAGAGGATGATCAGGCAAAGCATTAAGTAATTGGAGAAGCCTCCCCCAAGCTTGTAGGAGACTCTCTTCTTCAATTTGCACAAAATTATATATTTCCCTTAAAGCAGCTTGTTTCTTATGAGCGGGGAAATACTTAGCAGAGAAGTAATAAATCATATCCTGGGGACTACGCACACAACCAGGATCAAGAGAATTAAACCATGTCTTAGCATCACCCTTTAATGAGAACGGAAATAATTTGAGGATATAGTAGTAGCGAGTTTTCTCGTCGTTAGTGAATAGGGTGGCTATATCATTTAATTTAGTAAGATGTGCCACAATAGTTTCAGATTCATAGCCATAAAAGGGTCAGATTCAGCCAAAATAATTATCTCAGGATCGACAGAGAAATCATTATCCTTATCAGTAACACAGATAGGTGAAGTAGCAAAAGCAGGGTCATATTTCATTCTAGCATTCAAAGACTTTTCTTTCAGCTTAGCTAATAATTTCTTAAGATCGGATCTATCGTTGCAAGCAAGATAATCTCTAGCAGTTTCTTCATCCATAACATAACCCTCAGGCACAACAGGCAATTCATATCTAGGGGGAGAATCTTCGTCATCACTTTAATCAATATTATCAGTTTCAATAATTTCATTCTCTCTAGCCCTAGCAAGTTGTTCATCAAGAAACTCACCTAATGGCACAGTATTATCAAGCATAGAAGTAGTTTCATCATAAGCATCATGCATAGCAGAAGTGGCATCATCAATAACATGCGACATATCAGAATTAATAGCAGAAGCTGGTTTAGGTGTCGCAAGTTTACTCAAAACAGAAGGTGAATCAAGTGCAGAGTTAGATGGCAGTTCCTTACCCCCCCCCCCTCGTAGTTGAGGGATAAATCTTGGTTTTATCGTCTTTCAAGTCCCTCATAGTGATCAACAGATATAAATCCCAAGTGACTCAAATAATAGAGTTATGCTCCCCAGCAACAGCGCCAGAAAATAGTCTTGATAACCCACAAGTATAGGGGATCACAATAGTTTTCAAGAGTAGAGTATTCAACCCATATTTATTGATTCGGCACAAGGGGAACCAAAGAATATTCTCAAGTATTAGCAGTTGAGTTGTCAATTCAACCGCACCTGGATAACTTAATATCTGCAGCAAAGTATTTAGTAGCAAAGTAATATGGAAGTAACGGTAACGGTGGCAAAAGTAACAGTAGCAGCTCTGTAGTAATTGTAACAGTGGCAACGGAAAAGTAACTAAGCAAAGATCAATATGTGATAAGCTTGTAGGCATTGGACCGGTGATGGATAATTATGTCGGATGCGGTTCATCATGTAACAGTTATAACATAGGGTGACACGGAACTAGCTCCAATTCATCAATGTAATGTAGGAATGTATTCCGAATATAGTCATACATGCTTATGGAAAAGAACTTGCATGACATCTTTTGTCCTACCCTCCCGTGGCAGCGGGGTCCTATTGGAAACTAAGGGATATTAAGGCCCCCTTTTTAATAGAGTATTGGAACAAAGCATTAACACTTAGTGAATACATGAACTCCTCAAACTACGGTCATCACCGGGAGTGTCCCGATTATTGTCACTTCAGGGTTGCCGGATCATAACACATAGTAGGTGACTATTGACTTGCAAGATAGGATCAAGAACTCACTGATACGTCTCCAACGTATCTATAATTTTTGATTTTTCCATGCTATATTATATTCTGTTTTGGACATTATTGGGCTTTATTATACACTTTTATATTATCTTTGGGACTAACCTATTAACCAGAGGCCCAGCCCAGAATTGTTGTTTTTTTGTCTGTTTCAGTGTTTCGTAGAAAAGGAATATCAAACAGAGTCCAAACGGAATGAAACCTTCGGGAACGTGATTTTCGGAACGAACGTGATCTAGAGGACTCGGAGTCTACGCAAAGCAACGAACAAGGAAAGCACGAGGTAGGGGGACGCGCCTACCCCCCCCCCCAGGCGCGCCCTCACCCTCATGGGCCCCTCGTTGCTCCACCGACGTACTTCTTCCTCCTATATATACCTACGTACCCCCAAACTACCAGATACGGAGCAAAAAACCTAATTCCACTGCCACAACTTTCTATACCTGAGAGATCCCATCTCGGGGCCTTTTCCGGCACTCCCCCGGAGGGGGCATTGATCACGAAGGGCCTCTACATCATCTCCAAGGCCTCTCCGATGAAGTGAGAGTAGTTTATCTCAGACCTTCGGGTCCATAGTTATTAGCTAGATGGCTTCTTCTCTCCTTTTGGATCTCAATACAAAGTTCTCTCCCTCTCTTGTGGAGATCTATTCGATGTAATCTTCTTTTGCGGTGTGTTTGTCGAGATCCGATGAATTGTGGGTTTATGATCAAGATTATCTATGAACACTATTTGATTCTCATCTGAATTCTTTTATGTATGATTGGTTATCTTTGCAAGTCTCTTCGAATTATCAGTTTGGTTTGGCCTAGATTGATCTTTCTTGCAATGGGAGAAGTTCTTAGCTTTGGGTTCAATCTTGCGGTGTCCTTTCCCAGTGACAGTAGGGGCAGCAAGGCACATATTGTATTGTTGCCATCAAGGATAAAAAGATGGGGTTTATATCATATTGCATGAGTTTATCCCTCTACATCATGTCATCTTTCTTAATGCGTTACTCTGTTCTTCATGAACTTAATACTCTAGATGCATGCTGGATAGCGGTCGATGTGTGGAGTAATAGTAGTAGATGCAGGCAGGAGTCGGTCTACTTGTCTCGGACGTGATGCCTATATACATGATCATACCTAGATATTCTCATAACTATGCTCAATTCTATCAATTGCTCGATAGTAATTTGTTTACCCATCGCAAATACTTATACTATCTTGAGAGAAGCCACTAGTGAAACCTATGGCCCCCGGGTCTATTTTCCATCATATTAATCCTCCAACACTTTGCTATTTCTATTGCCTTTTATTTTACTTTGCATCTTTATCACAAAAATACCAAAAATATTATCTTATCATCTCTATCAGATCTCACTCTCGTAAGTGACTATGAAGGGATTGACAACCCCTTTATCGGTTGGTTGCGAGGTTCTTGTTTGTTTGTGTAGGTGTGAGGAACTCGTGCATGGCCTCCTACAGGATTGATACCTTGGTTCTCAAAAACTGAGGGAAATACTTATGTTGCTTTACTGCATCACCCTTTCCTCTTCAAGGGAAAACCAACGCAGTGCTCAAGAGGTAGCACTCACATATATTCATGAAAACATAATAGGCTCAGATCTGAAATCATGGCACTCGGGCCGTAGTGACAAGCATTAAGCATGGAAAAGTCATAGCAAGATCAATCTCAGAACATAGTGGATACTAGGGATCAAACCCTAACAAAACTAACTCGATTACATGGTAAATCTCATCCAACCCATCACCGTCCAACAAGCCTACGATGGAATTACTCACGCACGGCAGTGAGCATCATGAAATTGATGATGGAGGATGGTTGATGATGACGATGGCGACGGATTCCCCTCTTCGGAGCCCCAAACGGACTACAGATCAGCCCTCCCGAGAGAGATTAGGGCTTGGTGGCGGCTCCGTATCGTAAAACGCGATGAATCCTTCTCCTTGATTTTTTTCTCCCCGAACGTGAATATATGGAGTTGGAGTTGAGGTCGATGGAGCACCAGGGGGCCCACGAGGCAGGAGCGCCTCCCACCCTCGTGGATAGGGTGTGGGCCCCCTGGTCTTGATTCTTTCGTCAGTATTTTTTATAAATTCCAAAAATATTCTCCGTGAAGTTTCGGGTCATTTGGAGAACTTTTATTTCTGCACAAAAATAACACCATGGAAATTCTGCTGAAAACAGCGTCAGTCCGGGTTAGTTCCATTCAAATCATGCAAGTTATAGTCCAAAACAAGGGCAAAAGTGTTTGGAAAAGTAGATACGATGGAGACGTATCAGTGCTTAGGCGAAGCCCTGCGTCGGTAACTTCATCATCACCGTCACCACGCCGTCATGCTGACGAAACTCTCCCTCAGCCTCAGCTGGATCTAGAGTTCGAGGGACGTCACCGAGCTGAACGTGTGTAGATCACGGAGGTGCCGTGCGTTCGGTACTTGGATCGGTTGGATCGCGAAGACGTTCGACTACATCAACCGCGTTACTAAACGCTTCCGCTTTCGGTCTACGAGGGTACGTGGACACACTCTCCCCACTCATTGCTATGCTTCTCCTAGATAGATCTTGCGTTATTGTAGGAATTTTTTTTTTTTGAAATACTACGTTCCCCAACGGTGGCATCCGAGCCAGGTCTATGCGTAGATGTTATATGCATGAGTAGAACACAAAGAGTTGTGGGCGATAATAGTCATACTGCTTACCAGCATGTCATACTTTGATTCGGCGGTATTGTTGGATGAAGTGGCCCAAACCGACATTACATGACCGCGTTCATGAGACTGGTTCTACCGCCGTGCTTCGCACACAGGTGGCTAGTGGGTGTATGTTTCTCCAAACTTTAGTTGAATCGAGTGTGACTACGCCCGGTCCTTGTTGAAGGTTAAAACAGCAAACTTGACGAAAAATCGTTGTGGTTTTGATGCGTAGGTAAGAACGGTTCTGGCTAGAAGCCCGTAGCAGCCACGTAAAACTTGCAACAACAAAGTAGAGGACGTCTAACTTGTTTTTGTAGGGCTTGTTGTGATGTGATATGGTCAAGACGTGATGATATATAATTTGTTGTATGAGATGATCATGTTTTGTAACAGTTATCGGCAACTGGCAGGAGCCATATAGTTGTCGCTTTATTGTATGAAATGCAATCGCCATGTAATTGCTTTACTTTATCACTAAGCGGTAGCGATAGTCATAGAAGCAATAGTTGGCGGGACAATAATGATGCTTCGATGGAGATCAAGGTGTCAAGCCGGTGACGATGGTGATTATGACGGTTCTTTGGAGATGGAGATCAAAGGCACAAGATGATGATGGCCATATCATATCACTTATATTGATTGCATGTGATGCTTATCCTTTATGCATCTTATTTTGCTTAGTACGGCGGTAGCATTATAAGATGATCTCTCACTAAATTTCAAGGTACAAGTGTTCTTCCTAAGTATGCACCGTTGCGACAGTTCGTCGTGCCGAGACACCACGTGATGATCGGGTGTGATAAGCTCTACGTTCACATATAATGGGTGCAAGCCAGTTTTGCACACGCAAAATACTCGGGTTAAACTTGATGAGCCTAGCCTATGCAGATATGGCCTCGGAACACTAAGACCAAAAGGTCGAGCATGAATCATATAGTAGATATGATCAACATAGTGATGTTCACCACTGAAAACTACTCCATCATGTGATGATTGGACATGGTTTACTTGATATGGATCACGTGATCACTTAGATGATTAGAGGGATGTCTATCTAAGTGGGAGTTCTTAAGTAATATGATTAGTTGAACTTTAATTTATCATGAACTTAGTACCTGATAGTATTTGCATATCTATGTTGTAGATCAATAGCTTGCGATGTAGCTTCAAGTTTATTTTTTTGATATGTTCCTAGAGAAATATAAGTTGAAATATGATAGTAGCAATGATGCGGATTTGGTCCGTGTTCTGAGGATTATCCTCATTGTTGTACAGAAGAATTATGTCCTTGATGCACCGCTAGGTGACAGACCTATTGCAGGAGCAGATGCACATGTTATGAATGTTTGACAAAGCTCGGTATGATGACTACTTCATAGTTTGGTGCACCATGCTTTACGGCTTAGAACCGGGACTTCAAAAATGTTTTGAATGCCACTGAGCATATAAGATGTTCTAAGAGTTGAAATTGGCATTTCATACTCATGCCCGTGTCGAGAGGTATGAGACCTCTGACAGTACTTTGCCTACAAGATGGAGGAGAATAGCTCAACCAGTGAGCATGTGCTCAGATTATCTGAGTACTACAATTGCTTGAATCAAGTGGGCTTTAATCTTCCAGGTAAGATAGTAATTGACAAAGTTCTCTAGTCACTATCACCAAGTTACTAGAACTTAATGATGAATTATAATATGCAAGGGATAACGAAAACAATTCCCAAGCTCTTCGCGATGCTGAAATCGGCGAAGGTAGAAATCAAGAAATAGCATCAAGTGTTGATGGTTAACAAGACCACTAGTTTCAAGAAAAGGGCAAAGGGAAAGAAGGAGGAACTTCAAAGAAGAATAGCAAGTAAGTTGTTGCTCCCATGAAGAAGCCCAAAGCTAGACCCAAGCCTGGAACTGAGTGCTTCTACTACAAAGGAAATGGGTACTGGAAGTGGTACTGCCCTAGATACTTGGCGGATAAGAAGGATGGCAAAGTGAACAAAAGTATATTTGATATACATGTTATTGATGTGTACTTTACTAATGTTTATAGCAACCCCTCAGTATCTGATACTGGTTTAGTTGCTAAGAGTAGTAACTCGAAACGGGAGTTGCAAAATAAACAGAGACTAGTTAAGGGCGAGGTGATGATGTGAGTTGGAAGTGATTCCAAGGTTGATAAGATCACCATCGCACACTCCCTTTACCTTCGAGATTAGTGTTGAACCTAAAATAAATGTTATTTGGTGTTTGCGTTGAGCATAATATGATTGGATCATGTTTATTGCAATACGGTTATTCATTTAAGTCAAATAATAATTGTTATTCTGTTTACATGAATAAAACCTTCTAAGGTCATACACCCAAGGTGAATGGTTTATTGAATCTCGATCGTAGTGATACACATATTCATAATGTTGATGCCAAAAGATGCAAAGTTGATAATGATAGTGCACATTTTTGTGGCACTTTCGTTTAGGTCATATTGGTGTAAAGCGCATGAAGAAACTCCATGCTGATGGGCTTTTGGAATCACTTGATTGAATCACTTGATGCTTGCAAACCATGCCTCATGGGCAAGATGACTAATACTCCGTTCTCCGGAACAATGGAGCAAGCAACTGACTTATTGGAAATAATACATACTGATGTATGCGATCCGATGAGTGTTGAGGCTCACGGTGGGTATCATTATTTTCTGACCTTCACAGATGATTTTAGCAGATATGGGTATATCTACTTGATGAAACATAAGTCTGAAACATTTGAAAAGTTCAAAGAATTTCAGAGTGAAGTGGAAAATCATCGTAACAAGAAAATAAAGTTTCTATGATCTGATCACCGAGACAAATATTTGAGTTACGAGTTTGGTCTTCATTTGAAATGATGTGGAATAGTTTCGCAGCTCATGCCACCTGGAACATCACAGCGTAATGGTGTGTCCGAACGTCATAACCGTACTTTATTAGATATGGTGCGATCTATGATGTCTCTTACCGATTTATCACTATCGTTTTGGGGTTTATGCATTAGAGACAGCTGCATTCATGTTAAATAGGGCAACATCTAAATCCGTTGAGACGACACCATATGAACTGTGGTTTGGCAAGAAACTAAGTTGTCGTTTCTTAAAATTTGGGGATGTGATGCTTATGTGAAAAAGCTTCAACCTGATAAGCTCGAACCCAAATCGGAGAAATGTGTCTTCATAGGATACCCAAAGGAGACTGTTGGGTACACCTTCTATCACAGATCCGAAAGCAAGATATTCGTTGCTTAGAATGGATCCTTTCTAGAGAAGGAGTTTCTCTCGAAAGAAGTGAGTGGGAGAAAAATAGAACTTGATGAGGTAATTGTACCTTCTCTCGAGATTGGAAAGTAGTTCATCACAGAAATCAGTTCCGATGATGCCTACACCAATTAGTGAGGAAGCTAATGATGATGATCATGAAACTTCAGATCAAGTTACTACCGAACCTCGTAGGTCAACCAGAGTAAGGTCTGCACCAGAGTGGTATGGCAATCCTGTTCTGGAGGTCATATTACTTGACCATGACGAACCTACGAACTATGAGGAAGCGATGATGAGCCCAGATTCCGCAAAATGGCTTGAGGCCATGAAATCTGAGATAGGATCCATGTATGAGAACAAATTATAGACTTTGGTTGACTTGCCCGATGATCGGCAAGCCATAAAGAATAAAATGGATCTTCAAGAGGAAGACGGACGCTGATAGTAGTGTCACTATCTACAAAGCTCGACTTGTCAAAAAGGGGTTTTGACAAGTTCAAGATGTTGACTACAATGAGATTTTCTTACTCGTATCGATGCTTAAAGTCTGTCCGAATCATGTTAGCAATTGCCACATTTTATGAAATCTGGCAAATGGATATCAAAACTACATTGCTTAATGGATTTCTTAAAGAAGAGTTGTATGTGATGCAACAAGAAGGTTTTGTCAATCCTCAATGTGCTAACAAAGTGTGCAAGCTCCAGCGATCCATCTATGGACTGGTGCAAGCATCTCGGAGTTGGAATATACACTTTGATAAGGTGATCAAAGCATATGGTTTTATACAGACTTGCGGTGAAGCCTGTATTTACAAGAAAGTGAGTGGGAGCACTACAACATTTCTGATAAGTATATGTGAATGACATATTGTTGATCAGAAATAATGTAGAATTTTCTGGAAAGCATAAAGGAGTGTTTGAAAGTAGTTTTTCAAAGAAAGACCTCGGTGAAGCTTCTTACATATTGAGCATCAAGATCTATAGAGATAGATCAAGACGCTTGATAAATTCTTTCGATGAGTACATACCTTTATAAGATTTTGAAGGAGTTCAAAATGGATCAGTCAAATAAGGAGTTCTTGCCTGAGTTGTAAGGTGTGAAGTTGAGTAAAGACTCAAAACCCGACCACGGCAGAAAATAGAAAGAGAATGAAAAGTCATTCCCTATGCCTCAGTCATAGGTTCTATAAAGTATGATATGTTGTTACTAGACCTACTATGTACCTCACCATGAGTTTGGCAAGAGAGTAAAATAGTGATCCAGGAATGGATCACTGGACAACGGTCAAAATTATCCTTAGTGGAATAAGGACATGTTTCTCGGTTATGGAGGTGACAAAAAGTTCGTCGTAAAGGGTTATGTCGATACAAGCTTTGACACTAATCCGGATGACTCTAAGTCTCAATCTGGATACATATTGAAAGTGGGAGCGATTAGCTAGAGTAGCTCTGTGTAGAGCATTGTAGACATAGAAAATTTGCAAAATACATACTGCTCTGAATGTGGCAGACCCGTTGACTAAACTTCTCTCACAAGCAAAACATGATCACTCTTTGGGTGTTAATCACATAGCGACGTGAACTAGATTATTGACTCTAGTAAACCCTTTGGGTATTAGTCACATGGAGATGTGAACTAATCACATAAAGATGTGAACTATTGGTGTGAAATCACATGACGATGTGAAGTAGATTATTGACTCTAGTGCAAGTGGGAGACTGAAGGAAATATGCCCTAGAGGCAATAATAAAGTTGTTATTTATATTTCCTTATATCATGATAAATGTTTATTATTCATGCTAGAACTGTATTAACCGGAAACTTAGCACATGTGTGAATACATAGACAAACAGAGTGTCCCTAGTATGCCTCTACTAGACTAGCTCGTTAATCAAAGATGGTTAAGTTTCCTAACCATAGACATGTGTTGTCATTTGATGAACGGGATCACATCATTAGAGAATGATGTGATGGACAAGACCCATCTGTTAACTTAGCACTATGATCGTTTAGTTTATTGTTATTGCTTTCTTCATGACTTATACATGTTCCTATGACTATGAGATTATGCAACTCCCGAATACCGGAGGAACACTTTGTGTGCTATCAAACGTCACAACGTAACTGGGTGATTATAAAGATGCTCTACAGGTGTCTCCGATGGTGTTTGTTGAATTGGCATAGATCGAGATTAGGATTTGTCACTCCGATTGTCGGAGAGGTAGCTCTGGGCCCTCTCGGTAATGCACATCACAATAAGCCTTGCAAGCAATGTGACTAATGAGTTAGTTGCGGGATGATGCATTATAGAACGAGTAAAGAGACTTGTCAGTAACGAGATTGAACTAGGTATGGTGATACCGACGATCGAATCTCGGGCAAGTAACATACCGATGACAAAGGGAATAACGTATGTTGTTATGCGGTCTGACCGATAAAGATCTTCGTAGAATATGTAGGAGCCAATATGAGCATCCAGGTTCCGCTATTGGTTATTGACCGGAGAGGTGTCTCGGTCATATCTACATAGTTCTCGAACTCGTAGGGTCAGCATGCTTAATGTTTGATGACGATTGGTATTATGAGTTTATGTGATTTGATGTACTGAAGGTTGTTCGGAGTCTCGTATGAGATCACGGACATGACGAGGAGTCTCGAAATGGTCGAGAGGTAAAGATCGATATATTGGAAGGCTATATTCGGACATCAGAAAGGTTCCGAGTGATTCAGGTATTTTTTGGAGTACCGGAGAGTTACGGGAATTAGCCGGGGGAAGTAGTGGGCCTTAATGGGCCATACGGGAAAGGAGAGAAGGGCCTCAAGGGGTGGCCGCGCGCCCCCCATGGGCTGGTCCAATTTGGACTAGGAGGGGGTGGCGCCCCCCTCCTTCCTTCTCCCCTCTTCCTCCTTCCTTCTTCTCCTACTTGGACTAGGAAAGGGGGAAACCTACTCCTACTAGGAGTAGGAATCCCCCCTTGGGTGCTCCCCTTGTGGCCAGCCCTCCTCCTCCTCCCCTCCTTTATATACAGGGGAGGGGGCACCCCATAGACACACAAGTTGACCTTTAGCCGTGTGCGGTGCCCCCCTCCATAGTTTTCCACCTCGATCATATTGCCGTAGTGCTTAGGCGAAGCCCTGCGTCGGTAACTTCATCATCACCGTCACCACGTCGCCGTGCTGACGAAACTCTCCCTCGGCCTCAGCTGGATCTAGAGTTCGAGGGACGTCACCGAGCTGAACGTGTGCAGATCAAGGACATGTCGTGCGTTCGGTACTTGGATCGGTTGGATCGCGAAGACGTTTGACTACATCAACCGCGTTACTAAACGCTTCTGCTTTCGGTCTACGAGGGTACGTGGACACACTCTCCCCGCTCGTTGCTACGCTTTTCCTAGATTGATCTTGCGTGGTCGTAGGCAATTTTTTTGAAATACTACGTTCCCCAACAACCTCGAGCCGCAAGATAGAGTGCCAATCGTGTGGGGGCGGTTGTCTTGCCAGATCTTTATATTTTCTTTTTTGAACACCAGATATTTACATCGTCTGATGATTTTTTAACTCGCACACAAGTACACAAAAATATGATTTTTCAAACCATTATGGTTAGCCATTGCATGAAGATGTAGTTCAAATTTGAATTACGGTAATTAAATGGCTAGCAAATCACTTAAATGTCTTTAAAAGGTCAAATGACCCCTGAAATTTTCCAAATTTTCACTTGACAGTTGTATTAGTGCACGTTAAACGTAGAAAAAATTTGAAGGCGTAAGAGGAAGCTATCTCCCGTTCGTCATCAAACATGCATTGTTCCCTCTTGGAATTACGAACCTTCTAGTGAGTTGCACCGGATTTGTGAGGGGTGTGTCCAAACTTTCGTCAAACAGGCCATTTTTTTACCACATCATCTTGGTGGCATGACATTACATCAAGCAAGGTTTCATGTTTTTCTGATCATTTTTTTATTTTTTGGAATTAAAATGCCATGGCACTCCATGCATGTGCCCATGCCGTGAGACCAATATGTTTGAAAATTCCTTCTATTTTACTGCACATGGAATTAACTCGCACACAAGTACACAGATATGATTTTTAAAACCGTTACGGTTAGCCATTGTATGTAAATGTAGTTCAAATTTGAACTACGGTCATTAAATGGCTAGAAAATCACTTAAATGTCTTTAAAAGGTCAAATGACCACTAGAATTTTCCAAATTTTCACATTACAGTTCAAGTGCACGTTAAACGTAGAAAAAATTTGAAGGCCGTAAGAGGAAGCTATCTCCTGTTCGTCATCAAACATGCATTGTTCCCTCTCAGAACCATGAGGCTTCTAGTGAGTTGCTCCGGTTTGTGAGGGGTGTGTGTCCAAACTTTCGTCAAACATGCCAATTTTTTTACCACGTCATTTTGGTGGCATGACATTACATCAAGCAAGGTTTAATGTTTTTCTGATCATTTTTTAATTTTTTGGAATTAAAATGCCATGGCACTCCATGCATACATATGCATGTGTCCATGTCGTGAGACCAATATGTTTGAAAATTCCTTCTAATTTACTGCACATGGAATTAACTCGCACTTAAGTACACAAATATGATTCTTCAAACCGTTATGGTTAGGCGTTGCATGTAGATGTAGTTCAAATTTGAATTACGGTCATTAAATGGCAAGAAAATCACTTAAATGTCTTTAAAAGGTCAAATGACCCCTTGAAGTTTGCTAATTATCACATTACAGTTGTAGTAGTGCACGTTAAACGTAGAAAAAATGTGAAGGCTGTAAGAGGAAGCTATCTCCCGTTCGTCATCAAACATGCATTGTTCCCTCTCGGAACCACGAGCCTTCTAATGAGTTGCTCCGGTTTGTGAGGGGGTGTGTCCAAACTTTCGTCAAATATGCCAATTTTTTACCACATCATCTTGGTGGCATGACATTACATCAAGCAAGGTTTCATGTTTTCTGATCATTTTTAAATTTTTTGGAATTAAAATTCCATGGCACTCCATGCATACATATGCATGTGTCCATGTCGTGAGACCAATATGTTTGAAAATTCCTTCTAATTTACTGCATATGGAATTAACTCGCACACAAGTACACAAATATGATTTTCAAACCGTTATGGTTAGGCGTTGCATGTAGATGTAGTTCAAATTTGAATTACAGTCATTAAATGGCTAGAAAATCACTTAAATGTCTTTAAAAGGTCAAATGACCCCTAGAAGTTTCCTAATTTTCACATTACAGTTGTAGTAGTGCACGTTAAACATAGAAAAAATGTGAAAGCCGTAAGAGGAAGCTATCTCCTGTTCGTCATCAAACATGCATTTTTCCCTCTCGGAACCACGAGCATTCTAGTGAGTTGCTCTGGTTTGTGAGGGGTGTGTGTCCAAACTTTCATCAAACATGCCAATTTTTTTACCACATCATCTTGGTGGCATGACATTACATCAAGCAAGGTTTCATGTTTTCTGATCATTTTTAACTTTTTGGAATTAAAATGCCATGGCACTCCACGCATACACATGCATGTGTCCATGTCGTGAGAGCAATATGTTTGAAAATTCATTTTAATTTACTACACATGGAATTAACTCACACACAAGTACACAAATATGATTTTTCAAACCATTATGGTTAGGCATTGCATGTAGATGTAGTTCAAATTTGAATTACATTCATTAAATGGCTAGAAAATCACTTAAATGTCTTTAAAAGGTCAAACCCCTAGTATTTTCCAAATTTTCACATTACAGATGTACTAGTGCACGTTAAACATAGAAAAAAAATTGAAGGCCATAAGAGGAAGCTATCTCCCGTTCGTCATCAAACATGCATTATTCCCTCTCGGAACCACGAGCCTTCTAGTGAGTTGCTCCGGTTTGTGAGGGGTGTGTGTCCAAAATTTCGTCAAACATGCCAATTTTTTTACCACATCATCGTGGTGGCATGACATTACAGCAAGCAAGGTTTCATGTGTTTCTGATATTTTTTTTTAAAAAAAAAATGGAATTTAAATGCCATGGCACTCCATGCATACATATGCATGTGTCCATGTCGTGAGACCAATATGTTTGAAAATTCCTTCTAATTTACTGCACATGAACTCGCACTCAAGTACACAAATATGATTTTCCAAACTGTTATGATTAGCCGTTGCATGTAGATGTAGTTCAAATTTGAAATACGGTCATTAAATGGCTAGAAAATCACTTAAATGTCTTCAAAATGTCAAATGACCCCTGAAATTTTCAAAATTTTCACATGGCAATTGTATTAGTGCACGTTACATGTAGAAAAAATTTGAAGGCCGTAAGAGGAAGCTATCTCTCATTCGTCATCAAACATCCATTGTTCCCTCTCGGAATCACGAGCCTTCTAGTGAGTTGCTCCGGTTTGTGAGGGGTGTGTGTCCAAACTTTCGTCACACATGCCAATTTTTTTACCACATCATCTTGGTGTCATGACATTACATCAACCAAGGTTTCATGTGTTTCTATTTTTTTTAATTTTTTGGAATTTAAATGCCATGGCACTCCATGCTTAATTGTGTAATAGCCGTTAGACCAATATGTTTGAAAATTCCTTCCAATTTACTGCACATGGAATTAAATCGCACACAAGTACAGAAAACATGACTTTTCAAACTGTTATGGTTAGCTGTTGCATGTACATGTAGTTCAAATTTGAATTACGGTCATTAAATGGCTAGAAAATCACTTAAATGTCTTAAAAGGTCAAATGACCCCTGAAATTTTCCAAAATCTGACATGACAGTTGTATTAGTACTACAAATTTTCTCGTACATTTAAAACACCATCCGTTGTCACTTTACTCCAAATTCGTCTTCCATAGCTAATAAACAATATGTACAACATCACACAGAGTTGTTTTCTAGGAACCGTTTGCGATGAAAATATCTGGGTCTATTTAAGTCTCCCTCCTTAAGCTTCACCGGCTCATCTGCTCCAGTGTCGGCAACCCCCGGATCCACGAATCCCGATCCCCATTCCCGCACCCCCTTCTTGCAAAGATGATGCTGTGGAAACGCTTTGTGAATGCCCATACGATGGCCGCGTCCCTCCGAGCGCCGCCACCTGCGCCAAGAGCGCCGCCGCCTTACGTCGAGAGTGCTGCTGCATCCTCATTGAGCGTGACTGCTTCCGCCGAGAGGGCATCTGCGGCAGTCGACATGGCAGTTGTTGCTGTGATGGTGAATGCAAACGCCAAGAGCGCTCGAGCTACCGTCCGTGCCGCCGATGTCGCCCTGGCCCGGGTCGAGACCATCCATGCCAAGATCGAGGATGCACACGCCAAGATATTCCAGGCCACCTCGGACTCCAGCATGCAACCCACGTCCGAAAAGGCGGCGGTGGCCATGGAGCACCTGCTTCCTCATGAGGTCGTCGAGCGGGAGTTGGAGATGTAGGAGGCGGCGGAGATCGAGGAGCGCCGGGAGGAGGAGTTGCGCGTGGCCGAGGTCGAGGTAGAGAAGAGTCTGTCCATCGAGAAATTAGCGGTGGAGTACCAACACGAGCTCTGGCGCAGCCACTACTACGAGTACTACAACCTTGAGGGCGGCGCCGAGGATGAGGACGCGGTCAACTTCAGCAGGGGGGACGTGGAGTCCACCAACGGCGGCATGTCGCCAGGACAAGTCATCGACATCTCATCTCACACCGGCGATGCATAGGCCGGCGCGGCGGCGGATTTGTTAAAATTATGCGTACTTAGGCTTGGTTTTTAATGTTGGTCTTTTGTTAGAGCAATGTTTAGGTCAACTGGCTCTATTTAATTACTAAAATTGCTTGATTCAGTAAGTGTGGTATGTCTGTTGTACGCTCTTTTGTGTGCCCAAATTAGCAAGCGATGTTAAATTATGCAATGACATACCCGGGGAAATTTCCACCAAAATTTGAATTATCAAACTCAACCCATGCGCGTACAGCAGAAGAATCATTTGCAATGCACACAATCGTTCAAAGTGAATGGTCCGGCGGTACCGCGCGCAAAGTTTCCCTCCACATTTCCAAAATTTTGGCCTACCGTCAAAATATCTACCCCGCCCCCTCCCCCCTTCCCCACCCCCTTTTCTCCCCGACCACAAGTCACGCTTCCCCTGTTTCCTCCTTCCTTCCTTCCTAAGCTATAGCCGCTTCCTCACTCTCGCCGTCTCGCATCCTACCGTCGAGGTCGCCATGGTCTTCTTCAAAGATCTCTCCAGGCGTTCCTCCTCCGGCGATGACTCCTTCACCACCCGGGTATGCCTCTCTTCTCTCTCTCTCTCACTCGGGCTATGACTTGGAATGAATGATTTTTACCCGGCGGTCGATTTGAGTCATTTCTTCCTCTTGTAGCTCCCTAGGACCATCAGTGGCAACGAATGGAGCGGGTGGTTAAAGATCTATCTGCTTGTTGTCACCATCAATCTCCATGCGTGAAGCTAGTTGCGTTTGAATTTATGGACAGTGGGAGGAAGTTTCTGGCATGTGTAGAGAAGGTTAGATCCTCTTTCGTTGTTATAAATCATTTGTTAGATGTGATTCAGACACTGTCACGGTCCCAACCCATTCATACCACACCTTCAACCAAACGCATCCTAAGACATTGTCACAGTTTGTACCTAGTATCTAAAATTGCTGCCATCTCATCAGCGGTGCCATTAGAAAATTATTTGGCACCGCTTCAGCAGTTTGTGTAGCCAACTTTGATCCACACATCCGAACAGCCAAGCAGTAAAATACTAAAATTTTATGGCACGAAGGAACTAGGCATCGGAGCAACTAGGTGCTCCGAAATCCGGGTCCCTGATTTTTTTCCGCTGCATCGGCTCGCCAGTGCAGGGCACCGGTGCGAGATGTAGCAACAGTTGTCTTTACACCAGTTTTGGCATACATAGTGGACGGCCTTAGTGCTATTTGTTCTATGTTACTAAATTTGTGCATGTACACACCTGTTAGTATCAATTTGCTGTCATCCGAACACTGTCGCTATGCTGTTGCAGTTATATTTACCTTCCTCATGAAATGTTCAATTTGTTATTTATTGTACATGCGTAAGAACTTGTAGCGTTGTTGTAGTTAATTATAGCTTTTGATGTTCCAGAATTTGGTTGTTGTCTCAGTAGCAATTAATTCATTTGCACATTGATCTTTTTTAGAAGATATGTCATAATTAACATGTTTCTTCAGTTTTTCAAAATAAGCATTGGTGATTTTCTATGTTGCTATAAACCCATTTCCCCTATAATTGTTACTGATCTAGTTTTAAATACTATAGGATGAACGGAAGTGTTCTTACTTGGAGTGGGTTGATCAAGAGTGGCCACAGTCTTTGAAGGTGTGCCCAGCGAAGCTCTGGGGCATGTATGAGGAAGAGAACAGAGAAAGTGTTGTCAATGCTGAAGAATATTTGAAGATGCGGGATAAAAAGAGGAAGGTGGAGAATGAGCTCAGATTTTTTAAATCAGACTTTGCTAAGATGGTGTTGGCGAAGGAGGAGGCACTTTCCTAGTTGGCCAGTGCAAAACAGGTTACTGAACTGAAAGCAGACGTGGATAAGACGAGCCTAGATGATCTCGATTAGGGAAATGAATATATTGTTCTAATATTGTTCTTATGAAGTT
Organism: Triticum urartu; assembly: GCF_056163025.1. Taxonomy (NCBI): domain Eukaryota; kingdom Viridiplantae; phylum Streptophyta; class Magnoliopsida; order Poales; family Poaceae; genus Triticum; species Triticum urartu. The sequence goes on along the minus strand of NC_141874.1, from coordinate 59,716,227 downwards.
GAACTAGCTATATGTTGTACTGTGTTGTTTTCATGTAGCTATCGTACTGTGATGTTAAAATATATTTATGTGCCTGATATGAAATTGGCAAACAGTTGTTCGATATGAAATGTGAATTTGCGTAATACTGGAATTATTAATTGTAAACTAATAAACCTGCTAAATGTGTGATGGAACTTTGCAAATAGTTCTAGCAGTAAAAACGCTTGTGATGGATAGCCCAATGCCGCACAGTTTTCTTTATCAAATCATGTGTGATGTAGTTGATAAAAGCAAACAGTTAACCAAGGAAGAGCGTGTGTGATAGTTACACCTTTCACACACGAGCCTACACATAAAACTGTGTGAGATGTACATACGAACGGAAACGTTTTCTCTAGATTGACTGTGTGGGATGTACATAAGAACGGAAACGTATTCCTTGGACCGACTGTGTGTGATATACATACGAACGGAAACGTTTTCTGGGATTCACCGTGTGGGATGTACATACGAACGGAAATGATTGGGTTTCAATGCCTCGCCCGATCGCACACGAGCTCATTTTGCCCCAGCCTGTGTCCCAGGAGGGCCTATAACCGACGATTTCTGGGTCGTGCGGGAAGGACCCCCCTATCGACCACACTCACTTGGCGACGGTTCCAAATGCCGTCGTGGAAAGGGGTTAAAAACCATTTGTATAGCACCGACGCGTACCAGTGGTACCTCAGACTTACAAAGGTAACTCATTTGCTATCCTTGATCATGTTATCCTTGCTAAGCATACTGATAAAATTAGTTTGAAATTTGGTAATGATCTATGTTCCCAGTCTGAGATTATTAATGATTTGATTGCTAATGAGAAGGAAAAATACTTGTTTTTTGCCAATAATAATCCTGAAATAGTTTTACCACCCAATTTGGATATTGATTTGAATAATGATAGATATACTCCAGTTAGGTCTACACTCCCTAAATCAGTGGGCACTGCTGATGTTATGAGGGAATCACCTGCTGTTTTGACAAAAGTTAAGCCTTGTGGCTTGTCTCACCCTTCCAAAATAGCTTAATTATGATTGGTCTCATTTGGAATATTAGAGGATTAGGTCAACCTGGGAAAATTCAGTGCCTTTGTGATACTATTGCTAAAGCTAATCCTGATTTCATTGGGTTTCAAGAAACTAAAAGAGAACTTATATCTGAGGGTTTCCTCAAGGCTTCAGACAAAAAAAGTCTATTTACTTGGCATTTTTTGCCTGCTTTAAAAACTGCTGGTGGTATTTTAGTAGGGTTTAAAAATGATTTGTTTGAGGTGATTGGGTTTTCTAACAAAGAGTTTGGAGTGGTTTCTACTATTAGGCCCAAAATTGATAATCTTGTGTGGCAGTTAGTTGTGCTTTATGGTTCTTCATAGCCTGAATTTAAACTAGACTTTATTGCTGAGTTACATGACATTTTGGGAGCTGTCTCCTATCCTGTGTTGATTTGTGGTGATTTTAATTTAGTTAGACAGCAGACTGACAGAAGCAGTGGGATCATTAACTCTCACATTACTTTTTTGTTCAATGATTGGGTGAATAGGTGGGGCTTGTTGGAGATTCCTATCTCCAACAAGACATTTACTTGGTCTAATAATCAGAGCAACCCAATCTTTGCTGTTCTTGATAGGATTTTCACTTCTGTGGATTGGGACAACCATTTCCCTCTGTCTTCCTTGATTTCTCTCACTAGGGTGGGAAGTGCCCACACCCCGTTGGTCTTGGATACTGGGGCTAGGAAAGTTTCTAGTCCAAAAATGTTTAGATTTGAAAAATGGTGGTTATCCCAACCATGGGTTCTCCCAGCTGGTTCATGATGTATGGTTGGCCAATGGGGATCCTAGAGCCTCTATTGAAAATTGGATGTGCAAGACCAGGGTCCTTAGGAAAGTCATTAAGGGCTGGAGTATTAATATTGAGGCTGCTATGAAGAAAAAGAAAAATCCCTCCTTATGGAATTTGATATCTTAGATGTGCTCTCTGAGAGTAACCCTCTTTCAACTAGTGATTATGGGAGAATGAATCAGATTAAAACTGAACTAGAGGAAATTTGGAAGAAGGAGGAAACTGCCTTATGGCAGACATCCAGAGATAGGAAAATCCTGGAAGGTGATCGTAATAATGCCTATTTTATGGCCCTGGCTAATCATAGACACCGCAAAAACCATTTAACAGAATTGAATGGGCCTGATGGCCCTTTCACCTCCACTTCAGATATGTTATCTGTTGCTACTACCTTTTATAAGAGGTTATTTTCTTTTGAACCCAAACCTGACATTCATCTAGACTCAAATTTATGGGATGAATGTGAGATGATTAATGAAGAAGATAGAATTGTCCTCGAGAGACCCTTTTCCGAGGAGGAAATTAGAGATGCTATCATGAGTTCTTATGCAGGGGGGCCCTTGGCCCGGATGGCCTCTCCTTTATTTTCTATCAAAAATTCTGGGATTTGATTAAAAATGACTTTATGTGGATGTTTAGAGATTTTGAAAATGGTAACCTTGATGTTTCCAGGTTGAATTTTGCTATTATCACCCTTATTCCTAAAGTTACTAATGTTAAAGATCTGAAGAACTTCAGACCTATTAGCCTTGGTAACTGCTCTGTTAAGATTTTTTCCAAGCTATGAATACTAGGGCCTCTCCCATTTGTGACAAGATTATTTCTCAGAACCAAACTGCTTTCATAAAAGGGAGATTTATCCTGGAAAGTGTGGTTATGGCCCATGAAGTGATCCATGAAATTCGCAGAACAGGGGCTAGTGGGTTGGTCTTGAAGCTTGATTATGAGAAAGCCTATGATAAGGTGAATTGGGATTTCCTTGTCGAAATGCTCAGATCTAGAGGTTTTGGGAATAAATGGATTGGGTGGGTGTGTAGTTGCTTACACCAAGGAACTTTTTCTGTTAGGATTAATGATACTAATGGTCCTCATTTTGTTGGTGGAAAAGGTCTTAAACAAGGAGATCCTTCATCTCCTTTACTTTTTAATTTGGTAGCTGATGTATTTTCTAAGATGCTTAAGAAAGCTGCTAGTCATGATTTGATCAAGGGGCTTTTACCTCATGTAATACCAGGAGGTGTGGTCAGACTGCAGTATGCTGATGATACACTGCTTTTCTTAGAAGCATGTGTGGATCATGCTAGGAACCTCAAATGGATCTTGGCCTATTTTGAAAAACTTTCTGGTTTGTGTATTAATTTCCATAAAAGTGATCTTCATACTATCCATATTGATGAGGAGACTTCTAAGGAGTTTGCTCAAATCTTTTGCTGTCAAATTGGGGATTTCCCCTTCAAGTATTTGGGTGTTCCATTGCATTATAAGAAGCTCAGAAGGGAGGACATCCAACCTATTAGTGATAGGATCATTAGGAACATTGCTGGATGGTTGGGGAGGAATTTATCCTATAGAGGGAAGCTTATTCTCCTTACCACCTGCATTGCCAGCATCCCTACCTACTTGATGTCCATGATGAAATTTCCTAAATGGGCAATTGATGCCATTACATCTCAGATGTCTCACTTCTTTTGGGGTAATGTAGGTGAGAATCATAAATGCCATTTGGCCAATTGGGAGGTGATCTCCCAGCAAAAAATGGGGTGGTTTGGGTGTCCCTAATCTCAGGGAGTTTAATATGTCATTGCTAGCTGCTTGGAGTAAGCACTTTTTTGATAATAGAGACAGTGACTGGAAAAAATTACTTAGGTTTAAATATAATGTGGACAAACCTAACATTCTCTAGTCCAAAACTGGGGTGGGCTCCCCTTTTTGGAAGAGCATCACCTGGGCTTTTTCAGCTGCCAAATCTTTTTATAAGTGGGTTCCTGGGAATGGTAGGAATGCGTCATTTTGGCATGACACGTGGATTGGTGATTATTCACTCAAAACTAGGTTCTGGGATTTGTACGTTATCTGTCAGCAACAGGATGCTTCTGTGGCCCAAGTGTGGGATGGTTTTAACTTGCAATTGACCTTTAGGAGATGTGTAGATGAATATACTTTAAATTTTTGGAAAGAAATGCTAGACTTGGTGAGGGGTTTTTCTCCTTCTAATGATTTGGATAAACTTGTTTGGTCCTTAGAAAGTAAGGGGGTATATACTGTGAAATCACTTTATAAGATGATCAATTTTGGGGGTGTGACTTCTGTTTGGAAAGATTATATTTGGAGAATCAAAGTTCGCCCAAACATACATGTGTTTCTTTGGTTAATGGTGCACAACAAAAGTTTGACTAGAGATAATCTGTCAAAACAGCAACATGTTGATGATTTGACATGTGTTTTCTGTAATGAGCTGGAAAGTATACAACATCTGTTCTTTGACTGTGTGGTTGCCCGACAAGTCTGAGGAGTGATATCCTAATGTGTTGATATACCTATCCCTGGCACTTTTAGTTCATTTATCTCCTTCTGGAAGAAGAAGAAAAGTTATGATGTTGTTAATTTAGTTTCTACTGCTACCTTATGGAGCTTATGGTTGCTTCGGAATGGATTTGTTTTCCAGGGAAGAAAGTGGCGAAATATCACGTGTGTGCTGGATTTGGTGGGGAAACATATTCATCAATGGAAGGTGCTGTGTATGGACTCCCAGGCTGCGCTACTCCTCCGATGCTTGAGGCTGCTCGACCATCATCGCGGGGAACTGCATAGGATCGCCTGGCGTGTTGATGCTGCTGGGGTAGTTAGACAATGGAGCTGGTGTTTGCCCATGTAGCTCTGCTGTCTTCGCCTCCTTTTTGGATTCTAGCTGGACTAGCTTCATTGAGAGAGACGTTTCTCCTTTAGTTCTGTAATAATTCTGCTGCAACTACTTATGGCTGGAACCGAGAGCTGTTAACAGTCCGGTGTTGGTCTCGCCTTTGCTTTTTAATAAAAGGTGGGGCAGGGGGCAACCCCTATCATTTCAAAAAAAAGATATCCAAATATAGTTCATTCATTTGAAAAGGTTTGTCGGTTTTGAAATTTTTTCATCAAATTTGTAAAAAAGTTTATCAAATCTTTACCTACTAATAAAGCATGGATTAAGTCTGTCGCGTTCACCATCACGGCCTTCTTACACAAAACAGGATCCATCCAGCCGCGCAGCAGCACCACAAAGAACACCGTCACGCTAGCGATGAAGCCGGAGGATCCAAATCCCCGATGAGGACATCGACGCCGCCCCGCTATCCACACCCAGGAACACAACTCCCGCCGTCGCGTGCGAGCGACGAGAAGATGATGCAGCCCAATCCGATCCGCCGTCCTGAAGGATGCCGTGGTGGAGGAGAAACTGCTGCAACTTATTCCGGCGAGATGCCACCACCTCGACCCGAGCGAGACTACAAGAAACAGAAAACCTATCCCTAACCCTACCTACATGATGGAATCCGAGAACTGGGTTCCCCCACTCTCCCGCCGCCGGGGCGACAGACAGAGGGGGAGGGAACCGACGGCCTCGCCGGCAGTTCACGGATGGGATCTGGTCGCGTCTGGTTTTGCCTCTTCCAGAGGAAAGGGAAAAGCAAAGCAGTTTATTTTCTTATGTTCGTTTAACGCCATGTTGGAAGTTCAGGCTTAGAGCATCTCCAACCGTCCCCCCAAGAAGCCGTCCAGAACCATTTTTTTACCCCAGCGCTAAAAAATGAGCCAGTCAAACCCCCAAAATCTCGTTTTGCGCCGGATTTAGTCAAAAACACATCCGGCGATCCCGGGCGAGACCCAAGAACCTGGGCAGCTGGGGCACCGGCGCTATTCTCTAGCCGCGAACGCAATGCCAGAAGGCCAAAAATATCTATGTCAACTTGATGAACATAATTTTCATACACATAAAATGCAACAAATAGTTATAAAAGATAATATACCACATCCGAATCATAAACCGAACAAGGGTCGACGGGGACGGATATCAAGACATGTTTCCTGCTGGTGTAGCATTCTACAAGGCCTTACTAGGCCGGGTCAATGCGTCGCCTCGGCTGTTTGACGATGCGGGAGTTGAACACGAGCTCTCGTTTTCGTGTGATAGTTCAAATACAATACCATTTTTTCGTACTACACAAAATAACAGCCATTTAGCACATGTGTGGCCTGGCAATCCGTCATCGATTCTTTTTTTACGAATCATTGGTTATTTATTCCAAGGTAATAGAGTTATAATCTTCAGCGACTAGCCCACTGATACACGGAGAGGCCGTAGTGTTGTCCCGGTCCAGACGAAGTATAGCTAAACAATGTGCAACTCTATTTTGAAAGCGAGAATTGTTTACTAGAACAACTACCATAACATCTATGGGACATTTGATTTCCATAATCAGATGACCATACACCGGTCTGTCAATGGAATTACCCATGAGCGTCTTGTGTGCAATTGTGCAATCAAACTGAAGTTGTATAGGTATACTTGATCGTTCTAACGCCAACGAGAACCCTTCACCAATCGCTTGAATTTCAGTTCTAAAGCCTCATTGTAGTGAAAGAGCCTTCTGTAAGCAGCAAAGATCACCATACCCTTGTCACCTTGTAAAATCATCCTTGTCCCAACCTTACCATCATTTGAACTGAAAGAGCCAGCAACTGAAAGTGCAGCCCACACCGAAGATAGACTTGACCATGGTATGCTTGGGGGTCTGTAGCCTCAAGCGCAAAATGTTTCGCCGCCAATTATGGAGAGCTTGGCACCTGAGAATGATTTGATTTTTGGAAGAGGGAAAGAATATGTGACCGCCTCTGTGATTTTCGTGGAAAATCACCGGAAAACTTTCACAGCTGCCAATGCTTGTCGCAAGTGGATTTAAGCAACAAAGGTAAGGGGTTGATAGGTGTAACGGGAATTATTCTAGGACGCCTACAAATGATCGTGCTCTTTGGAAGCCATATGATCCATAATATATTAAAATAAATGTTGATGCAAGTTATGTGAAGAGCATGAGATCTGCTAGCGTTGGGTTGTCGCTCGGAATCATCTGGGAGAAGCCCTGGTTTCTTCATGAGATTTTTTACCATCATGCTTGTGTGGATGAAGCCGAACTTCGTGCGTGCCTCGCCGGTATATACATTTGTATTACTATTCATAAACCTATTGTTTTGGAAACGGGTTGTTCTTTTGTTGCATCTTTTCTTGCAAAAGAAACCATTGACAGGTTTTCATCGGCGGATCTAAAAAAGGGAAGCGAAAAACGTCTCTAAGTTCATTGAGGATATCAAGATTGTAAAGATTGCTAGGCAGGCTACCAAGACGGTGCATGAGATTACAAATTTTGGCTTTGATAGCAGGTCTGATTGTGTGATTTGTAATAGTGTTCCGTCCTGCGTGGCAAACTATGTAATGAACGATTGTAAGAACATTGTTATTTGATCAATATATTGGTTTTTTTCTTTAATGTTTCGCTGCCTGCTCCAAAACCATATGTGATTTCCCTTTCATAATCTCTTCTACGCTTGATGAGATTTGGCAGAACGTGTTATAGTAGCTGCTCAGAAAAGAACATGACACTACAGATTTTTCATGAGAGAGTTCATTCCAGAGGTGCCATATGCGCCATAGCACCATGCATGATAACCATGTCCCTGGTGATCAAAGTGCCATATAAAAATAAATATACACCGAATTATCCTACGCACAGTAATATCAAGCAATTTTTGTTTGTGATGCAGTGAGTATCGTCCAGGAATCACAATCAGCCTTTAAATCGACTTTACACCGAACCTTCAAAGTAGTCCACCAGCCTGCTCATATCTCCGCTGTACTCCAAAGAGGATATAGGTCGCGCCCATGAGGAGGAACGAAATCACTATTCTGACCCTTTGAACGAACTTTGTCATAAAATGAACTCGACGTGAAAGTATTTCACGATCTGACCCTTTTAGCAACGCCATAGCCCGCGGCGTTTCTACTCAAAGAAGAAACGCCGAGATAGCTAGCGTTCCTGATCAAAGAAGAAACGCCGAGGTAGCTAGCGTTGCGGACCAGGTAAGAAACGCCGAAGGCGCTGGCGTTTCTGACCATCATAGAAACGCCAAAGAACCATGGCGTTACTGCCCTTTTTCATGTGCATGTGAAACCTGGATAAACAACCTAATTAATAAGGCTAATTAATTACGACCAAAGAGGGCAGCAACGCCATGGTCATTGGCGTTTTCATGATGGGCTGCAACGCCAGCGCCTTCGGCATTTCTTACTTGGTTCGCAACGCTAGCTACCTCGGCGTTTCTTCTTTGGTCAGACACGCTAGCTACCTCAGCGTTTCTATATTGGACAGAAACGCCGCGGGCTGTAGCGTTGCTAAAAAGGTCAGATCGTGAAATACTTTGACATCGAGTTCATTTTGTGACAAAGTTCGTTCGAAGGGTCAGAATAGTGATTTCGTCCCACGAGGAGAAACGAAAGACAGAGACCAGCACCCTCGCGCCCATGAGTTCTTCCCCTCGTCCTCCGACCCGGACTACCAGGTCGCGACCTCTGACCTCGACGATGACGCCGTCCTACCTAAGCGCCCCGACGCCGAGGGCTTCGTCTCGTCCATGCGCTCGCCGGACGATGTCGACGCCGTTTGCAAGAAATACGGCATCCCGAGGGACCACTACACCGCGCGCCCCGCCGGCGATCTACGCGCGTGCTCGCCCCCGCCGCCGGGGTGCGTCTGCGTGTACGCGCACACGCTGAAAGCCAGGATGTGCGTCCCGCTCAGCGGCGGAGCCAGAAAATTTGTCCATTGGGTTCACTCGATAACTACATTCCGCATAGCTTTATTTTAGTTTACCAAGGTATGTACAAACTCTTAAAAAAATTCCTTTTTTTTACTCTTCTGACTCGTCATCGCCTCAGAAATTTAAGCATTAATGCAACAAGTATCTTACCGAATCAATGAAAGCATTAAGTCGGATTCGATTTTGCTTTTTTGTAAGATCAGTTTGTTTATCAAAACAACCTGAATTGACTGAACTTGATTCATCAAAGCATCACATCTTTTTTACTATTGCATTATGAAAGCTAATAACATTAGCCTTAGCATCATGGGTATATAGTCCGTTTTTCTTGTTCCAACCATTCCAGTCATTAATTACAAATGCGCTAGTCCAGCTTGTCCCTTATTGTAATATTTGAAAAGATAGCAGCATAAACACAAGGCCTTATGCACTTTATCACTAACTCAAGCCAAGGACCATATTCATCAACAATCTAGATTAAATCTCTGTTGAGTATCTCCAATCTTCCTCTGTGGGTAATCAAAATTAGACGGTGGCCTATAAGGCCTCTCATTAAATATTTGCGCCTAATCTCATCTTGCTTTTGTGGATTTCTTGTGTACTCTGAAATTTTCTTCCGTACGTCTAATTTTGATTACCTTTTCTTGTGTACTCTGCATGTGGATGTAGGCGTTCGTCCATGCCTGTCCATTGTGCAGACACCGGGCCAACGGTGATACGTGAGGTGTGTGCAAGACTATCGACAACAAGTTGCAGCCTTGCATGGCTCATCGAGTTGTCCGTGCGAGGAGAGACAAACTAAACTAGTCTTGTGCGAAACAAAAGAAAAGGAATACTTCGCCGAGTGTACACAAGTGAAAGAAAGAGCAAAAGACTTTACCGTGGCACGACATCGTGATTGACCCGAGCGTGTACGGCTAAGCCCAACTTCAACGCATGCCCTTAAATCGTTCGACCACATCCCTTTGAAGGTAAATGGATGGAATATGTGTCCCAAACGGACCAATGTCCGTTTCTGGTATACTTTCGACTTATTCCTGACCAAAATTTCGACCGCGCTTGTGTCAAAGCGAACAGTGCGTCGACGGGTGGGACGCATGCCTTTCTCCTCACCTGGCCCGCGCGTCGGGGCACACGCGCCCACTTTCCATGAAAGAAAAAGAAAAGACGGTTTTTGTTTGAGACATGGAGTTTCTGCTCGCAAACTCAAATGCTCCATCATAAACAGTAAAAATACAGTGACAAATCTAACAAATCTAATATTTTTTGTCAACAAACATTTATGAATTGCGTACATACGTGAAATTTTTGGTGTAGGAAAACATTCCTAAATACTCTTGAAAAAAGTCAATGCTCAATACTCTTTGCAAGCATTTTGAAGAAATGATTGTTTTTCAGAGCAATAGAAAAAAATATTCACGAAAATTTGAATGTATGTAAAAAATTAGTCAATGTTTGGACAAAAAAGATATATTTTTTAATATAGTTACTATTTATTTTGATTGTACTATTCAGGAGGGAGCATTTGAGCTCGCCGGTAGAATGACACCTTCGTTCCAGTCTGCCACTATTTGGACTGCACTTGGATTTTCAGAGGAGGAAAGAGTCTCAAAATCCGACATTTAGCTTACTACTTCTATTTTAAAGCATCAGCCTATGCATCAATTGGCAGTCTTATTTTTCATCATGGACATTTTTCCAAAATGCTTTACTCAAATGAGTACTCCTCAAAAAGAAAGTATGTTTGTTATTTTTTTTCCTAAAAAAAGATACATGCATAAAGTTTTTGAATACTCCTCGAGTATCGCCTACGAAAGCGAGGTGTACCATTTACTCGGAGCTGCCAGAGAGTGTCACTCCCTTGTATTGCCCGTGCCATAATCGACAATGTTGCCTTAGTCTACAACGCGCCATTACTAACGAGTCAAGTCACACACACAAAACGACATCCATTGTGCTTCCTCCATTGCATTTGTGTTCGTTGCTTCATGTAACTTTTTTTTGCAGGAACGTTGCTTCATGTAACTTGCGAGGGTGCGTACATGTAAATTATGTGGCGGTTCTGACCCATGAGAGGGTGTGTATCCAATGCTCCTATTCATCACAAGCAACCATCCTCCCGCATTTAAATAATCAATTTATATATTTCAAAAAATCCTGAGACATTTGATGCAAGCCGTAAGACATATGTTTGCAACCCCTACAAACTTCAGATCAAAATCCATTTCACAAATGAATTAAAAAGAAGGGGAATCTATGTGTGACCATTCTCAAGAAAATTCAATATTGTGAACCAATCTAGGATTGGATGTTTATGAAGGCAGTGGTATTTCCAGTCCATCAGAGTTGAAGTCTTAAACTTGACACCTATGCTCGCACTTTTCCGGATTTTCTTTCACCCCTTCTAGCGATGTATCTTTAGTCGAAAAAAATGTTTATGTTGACTACAAAGACATCTGTGACGACTTTGTCAATCTCAAAATCATGAGCCGGCTTAGTCTCTTAGAGATGCTCGCCAGGATAGGATGTGCGTGTGTCGTACATAAGGGTGAATGTATGTGCGTCTGCATATGTACCGTGTTAAAAAAAATCCTGCAATAATGGTGTCAAAAAATTCAAAAGCAAAAAAGACACTACTAACATATGGATTTGTCTCTCTCTTTTTTTCTTGACGTGTAATCCAAATTCGGATATGATTTTTAGGATTGTAGACACATCCTTTATAAAAATCCACAAACAATAAAAACATTTGTTAAACGTTTAAATTGACTATTTAAAATGTAGGAGATCAGCTTGGGAGCATGTAATACACGAGATATCCATGCAGCGTACTGGTTGACTAATATAGAGTGGTAGCAATGCTTCTCGTGAGACATGGGTGGGAGCGTTGTACACAGACGGGTCGGTGACGAAGTGAAGACTCACGAGACATCAACTTGTGAGAACAGAGACAATGGTGAGGTGGGGAGCAGTTCCGGTGCCTGAATATGGCCCCGCCATCCAAACGTCATGGCCGGACGAAAGGCTGGCCAATGGCACATGATCCTCAGTCTACTCTCGGCTCTCTCTCGGGAGCGTCCAGCCGTCTACCGCGGGTCTAGCGATAGCTGCATGCGTCACATTTACTGGCTTTTCCGTTTTTGCACCTGATTGATCAAGACTCTGGCCGTAGCCTATAGCCAATCTCGTGCTGGTAGCCATGTGTCCATGCCTGCTAGCTGGTTGCTTCAAGCAACTGGGTATCTGTATGCGCTTGTATGCATGTGGATGTAGGCGCCGCCCATGCCCGTGGATTGTGCGGCCAACAGTGATAGTGGTACATGATGTGTGTGCAAGGTCGTGTCCGAGGTGCCACCGGTCTACCCTCTACCTAGGGAGTAGGGACTATCGAAAACAAGTTGCAGGGGCAAAGGATTTGCTGCTGATCGAGTTGTCTGTGGGAAGAGAGACAGACGAGTCATATGCGCAACAAAAGAAAAGGAATGCTTCGCCGAGCGTACAAATGTGAAAGAGCACGAGACATTACCTTGACACCACATCGTGATTGACCCGAGCGTGCAGTGCTACGATGTCGTCCGGGTCAAAAGGAGGAAGACATTGCGTTGTTGCGTGCGCCGGTGCTATTGGTCTTCCGGCCAGAGGAGAGGAAAGATGAAAGTGTGCAACCAAAAAACGCCGCTGCTGTTCTCTCCGTGTTCTCCTACGTCTACATGCATGGATAAAAGGAATGGGAACTACGTGCCTCTGCTCCTCTTCACCCCGCGGCAGGCCAAAAGACTGGCCATGGCACATGATCCTCGGGCAATTCAGCTACCTTCGCCTCAAAGGCATCTGCTCAAGTCCATCCACGCTGCAGGGGCGTGCCTCGCATTTCCTTCTTGCTCTCTACTGTGTATCTTTTTTGCGTGTAGTATATATGGCGCTCGTAGGCATGTGTGTATGCAGGAAGATTTTCTGCAGACATCCAGTGCAACTGTGGTGCGTGTGATATGTCTGCAAACGAAGCAAAAGATTTGCTGCCCATTCTCTTTGGGATTGGGACGAGTCATGTGAGAACAGAAGAAAAAAAAGGATAACTTGAGCACACAACATTGCCCGGACCGACCGTGTGAGGCGTGACAAGACTTCACAACGGAGCAGCTTCGCGCGTGTGAAGGAAGGAGATGAGACCCGCGCGCTGCCCGGTTGGGATAAACGGATTTCACCTATACACAGGGGCGTAGCCAGGCCCCAGGCTACAGGGCCATGGCCTGGGGCGTGGCTGCTAATTTGTTCGTTCACTATAGGGATTAAAACACTGTTTGACACTATTTACTACTGTAGCTAGGCTGTTAGCCCGGGGCGTGCTCCTAACCTGGCTACGCCTCTGCCTATACAGAAGGAGGTCTTTCTCTGTTTCTCCCTTGCGTTTCTTTAAAAAAAATCTCTGAGTTGTGTTATCCTTTGATGTATAAAAATCAGAAAGAAAGTAGAGTTGATGAGAGAGGAGAAATCACAGTTGATTTTTTTCACATTTTGATCACGCGAACAGTGCAACCATGTAATTTTTAAAGAAAATATGCCCTTGATAACTTTCAGAAAAAAATCGATCATCGAATCAGTACTCCACTGGTTCACCTTGTTAACATATATAATTGGTTACAATAACTATTATCACTATTATGTAATTATGTTGCGAGTCTCTTGCACTGAAGGAATTCTTCCAAAATGATCTCATATATGTGGATTCACGAAAAGCAAAGTTAAGGTGCTTATTTTCAGGATTCTTTTGTCATGCTGTTAAACCCTATGACTCATTTATACTACTATTGCTTTTCTATTAAGTAACCTTCAGGGATAACGAAGAACAACTTCTACGATTATAAACCAAACTTAACTCTATGTCTTCACCTCTTATTGTTTCTGAGCAGGAATGCGCTAAAAAGGAACAAATGAGAAGAGACTCGAAGATGTATTGTGAAGATCCAGTTCATTGATAGAATCCTAACCTCCAATATCTTTTGTCAACCATGCAGAAGATATCATTAATACAAGAAGAAAGAGCAGCATATACTGGTTCAGGGGTACGATGACTGATGGCCAAAAACAGAGTAAAAGGAAATAAACCAGCTTGAACACTACTTTACAGGCTGACCGAGAAATCATTTAAGTGGCTTAATTCAATAAGGGATAAGTATATTTTTCGTCCTCGAACTTTTCCGGGAGTTTAGAAATCGTCCCTCAACTCAAAACCGGATAGTTTTCGTCCCTCAACTATCAAAACCGGATAGTTTTCGTCCCTCATGCCGCTTCGGGCGGTTTTCATCCGCATGAACAGTAAAACGATGAACAGTAAATTTAAAAAAAATTAGCAAAAATGTCGAAAACATCTGGAAATTTGTGGGATCAAAGTTCCTCGGGTGCACAAGGTGCGTAATTTTTTTCTATTTAAACATTCAAGGAGCTCGTGACAACGGAAGAACCATAAATATGTACGCCGGTGAACAGTAAATTCGGAAAAAAATAGAAAACAAATTAAAAAAAATATGAAAAATGTTGACATACAAGATGCTCGGGTGCTCAATGTGTCTGCAAAATTTCATTGTGTTTGGACATTGTGGGAGCTCGTGGCAAAAAAAAATTGGCTGGGAAAGAAACTTTGAAAAACTGCACTATTTTTTTTTTTTTTGCTAGAGCTCCTCCTATGTCATTTGAGCACGAAAATATGCACGGACCTTGCACACCCATGCATCTTTGATGCCAAAAAATTTCATATTTTTTTGCTATTGTTTAATTTACTGTTCACAGACGTACATATTTACAATTTTTCTTTCTCATGAGCACCTGGAATGTCCAAACAATATGAAAAAATTTACGCACCTTGTGCACCCGAGGAACTTTGATCCCACAATTTTTCAGTTTTTTTAATTTTTTCTGCTATTTTTTTGAATTTACTGTTCATGACGGACGAAAACTGCCCAAAACGGCATGAGGGACGAAAACTATCCGGTTTTGATAGTTGAGGAACGAAAACTACCCGGTTTTGAGTTGAGGGATGATTTCTAAACTCTCAGAAGAGTTCGAGGACGAAAAATATACTTATCCCATTCAATAACTGCGTCAACCTCGATTTGACTTGTGACTTGGAGAACATGGGAGACTCTCTTATCAAAACTGAAGGTTTTTGTTAAATTGTATGTCACTTTCTCAGTGTTTCTACAGATTCTCTAACTGAAAGAAGCTACAACTATGAGCTATGGTAGCAGAAATTCTTATTTCAAACTGCAGTTTACTACCATGCAAGCCTACTTCGCATGTAGAAATGTGGAATTGTACTCCAATAGTTTGCTCTTCACTGAAATTGAATGCGACATGAAAATATGACCGAAGTCTGAACCTATTTGGGGGATGAACTGGTGACAATTTTGTAGGAATTTCTGTAATTAAAAGAACTCCTGATTCATATTTAGATTGTACCTGTAGACCATTTTAAGAATTGTAGATAATTGAGGGAAGCTACATATGGCCATCTTGTTTCATCCAATTACCATATAACTTCGAACTTGAATGGCATGTAAAGTATTTAGATAATTGGGGTAATGATGTTGGTTGCTGCGAGTCTTCTACTTGCGTATTCATTGACATCACTCAGTAGGCTTCTACTTGTATGTGAGACGGGTCTACTCATCCGCATTTTCTCTTGACCTTGGTGATTCTTCTATTTTCCACCTTGCTTGATCTAGATACAATCATACTTCCATTTGGTTTGCCTTTAATAATATACTGACAACTTAGTTGTGTTGTACAGGATGATAGTTGATGCCACTGGAGATACAAAACCATTTGATTCTCCACTGTCTTACCTATTTATGCACCTAGGGCGCCTCATCACCTATTTATCGGTTACTTAGATAAATGCCACTCCAATTCTGGCCATTCAGAAAAATGCCACTGCAATTTCTAAACTAAGAGAAACGCCACTCCAATTATAGTATACATCTGTAGATGCCACTGCAGCCACTTGAGCTCGTTTCTTGTCAAAAGAAACTATTACATTTTCATCTCATATTTCCTCTGGACAAAATTGCCCCTGCCCCAAACCATATTGAAAAGAAACGAGGAAAACTGTCAATTCATCCCGCTCATCCCGTTCTCCTCTTGGCCAAGAACCCTAGCCTAGCTAAGGGCGCCACCGGCAACCCACAGCCCCATCCACGCTCTAGCCGCCCCCGCGCCCCGCAGCCGCAGCAGCAAGCTTGTGCAGCTTGCTCAAGTTTCACCAATTCGTGGCCCATGTGTTTAGTTTTTCTCTGATTGTTGATATGGGAGTGACTGAATTATGGTAGGTGCAATGGGAGTAATGAATTTACTTTACAAATTGTTGTGGAGGCATTTTTCTGCACAAGTCATGATGGTAGGAAGAATTATGTGAAAGGAAGAACTATGACATGGTCTGCAAAATTCAGTGTAGATGTGCTAACAGGTCAGCTAGCTATAGAGTTGAATGTTGGCAATAATCAATTGGTGGATGTTTGGTATTTGGACAAAGTATTGGGCCAATATGTTAGGATATTGCATGATGACCAGCATTAAGTGATGTTTGATATGTATGCAGCTGAGAAGAAAGTGCCACTTAGTGTGGTAGTGGTGGATGTAAATGGATCTAGTGTATCCAATGGTGCAGAAAAAACTGCAGATTTTGGTCCTGGTGTTAATTTTGGTCATGGGCATTGTGTTGTTGTGCATGCTGATAATCCTTTGGTTATGGGCACTCAAAATTGTCAAAATACAATCCAGCCGAACGATGCGCAAGCTGACCACCAAACTGACACTCAAAATTGTCCAGTATCTCCACCTATAGCTGAGAGTGTCACATCAGAGGTTGGTAGTACAAGCGAACCCAATGTGGCACATGCTGACCAACAACAACCTCAGAATCGTTCAGCTGTTCCGTTTGATAACAAGGAGGAGTATGTTTTAGTTGATGATGAACACTTAGTTGGTCTTAGCATTCCTGAACCTCTCATTGTGCAACCACCGGCTCCGATACCTGATGAGGAATCCGAAGACGGCATGGATGACTCTGATGTTAAGCATCTCATCCAACAGAGGAAGAGGATGAGGTTACTGACATGCCTCTTCAGTACAATGTGACTCTTTTTCCTGACATTGTAACCTTTAGAAAAGCAATAAAACATCATGCTGTGATAGAAGACTTTGAGTTTGCTAACGTGAGGACTGACCGTACTAGATTCATGGCTAATTGCGCATATCCTAGTTGCCCTTGGCGCATTCGTGCGTCAAGGTTGCGTGATCAACAAGTTGTCATGGTATGCTTTGCTTATGCTGTAAATATTTGTGCATTTTCTCACCTTTCTCTTATGGCTCTTATACCCTAGATGTATCTTGTTTTTGTTTGGTAAACTAACCATGCCATCTTTGCGCAGATAAAGAAGATCCCCTTTGAGCACAATTGCCCTACTACAAAGCTTGTAGACAGCAAAATGGCAACACAAGGTTGGGTTGCAGAGAAGCTTGCAGACTGGGGGAAGAAAAACCCAGGAGAGGGAGCAAAAGCAGCTAGAACTAAGTTAGAGGGTGAGTTCAACTTCAAGCTGAAATGTTCCAAGGCTTGGGCAGGTATGAAGATAGCTCTAGAACAAATGCATGGTAAATATGAGGACAGTTTTCAGTTGTTGTTTAATTGGAGAAGAGATGCCCTGGTAGTATAGTTGAAATTGACTTGGTCAAGGGAAAAGATAAGTAGTACTATTTCAACAGAGTCTTTGTAGCATTCAAGCCCTGCATAGATGGTTTCTTAGCTGGATGTCGACCATACATAGGAGTAGATGCAACAGCACTGAATGGAAAATATGTTGGTCAATTAGCATCAGCGACTGCAGTAGATGGACATAACTGGTTGTACTATGTAGCGTATGCTGTATTTGATTCAGAAACTACGGAAAATTGGTTATGGTTTATGCAGCAGCTGCTCAGGGCTGTAGGATGCCCACCAGGGCTAGTAATTTCCAGTGATGCCTGCAAGGGACTAGAAAATGCTGTTGACAAAGTATTCCCTGAGTGGCCGAGTGCGAATATAGGGAGTGTATGAGGCATTTAGACCAAAATTTTATGAAAAAATTCCATGGTAAAGTGTATGCAGATCATTTGTACCTAGCTGCTAGGGGATTCACAGAGCGCAAGTTTAGATGGCACATGGAAAAGATATTTGAGGCAGATCCAAACACTATTTGAGTTTCTGGAGAAACACCATAATAGGATTTGGTATAGATGCGGCTTTGGTGTGGATAGCAAGTTTGATTATCACAAACAACATTTCTGAAAGCTTTAACAAGCAAATCAATGACTTGAAAGGACTCAATGTGTGTGAGCTACTAGATAGAATCAGAGAGCTAATAATGTTGAAGTTCAATGTGAGGAGGCATGTTGGTAGGTATTTGGCCGGCATAATCTTGCCTGCGGTCCTCAAAAGGCTCAATGCACTTACAAAACTATTGGGCTGCATAAAGTGGCATGGGATACTGAACATGAGGCAGAGATTACACTATATGATGTCAAAGCGTATGACCAAAGGCACACAGTTGATCTACAGCAGAGAACATGCTCATGTCGGGTATATCAAGTTTCAGGGAACCCTTGCATTCATGCATTGACACAGTGGGAACAAGTTGATATTGGCTTCCCGGTTTACCCACCTGTACAAGAGGAAATGCCACCTGGGAGGCCTAGGGTTCAAAGAATTAGAGGTTTCCATGAAGTCCCATGCAGGAAAGTGTTGAAATGCAAGAAACGTGGACGAAATGGTCGCTTTCAGAAAACTAGCAATCTCCCTCCTGAAGTTATTGCAGAACCACCACCAGAGGAGCACACTCCTACTAAAAGGTGTCATTTTACTCCCCTAACTTTTATTGTCAATTTGGTTAATGTTGCTAAATCTTTTCATCTTTTACTATCATGCAGAAAGAGAGATGCTACTACAACCGAAGAGGAAACTGTGGAAGATGATGGACCTATAGCAAATTATGAAAGGTATCATGCTGACTTTAATTATTGTATATTTCTGAACACACAATACTTAGTTCTTGCACATGCTCAAATTGTATCTGCAGGCAGATGACTCCTGTGTCCTGTGAAGATCAAGAATAACACTCCGGTGAAGAAGATGCCGGTCAAGAAGAAGACTCCAGTCAAGAAGAAGAAAACGCCGGTCAAGAAGACGACTCCGGTCAAGAAGAAGAAGACGGTCAAGAAGAAGACGCCACAGAAGAAAGAGCCAGTCATAAGGAAGACTCCAGTCAAGAAGTCAGCTGAAGAGAAGGGGAAAGGCAACCAAAGTGAAGGTACTGGAAAGAAACCTGCAGGGAAGTAGAGCAAAAAACTGCTTGTTACACCATCTACTAGTGATGCTGTTCTCAAGCCAACTCTAGGAACCAAGAGAAATCTGCTTCATTGGCTTGGGGGATGAATATGCTTACTTGTAATCTGTTCTGGGCCATGCGTGTGTGTGTGTGGTAGCTCAAACAGTTACTTGAACTGGTGTTTTGGGGTAGCTGTTTGTGTGTGTGTTAGCTCAAACTGGAGCTCGAATTTGTGCGTGTGCGTGTGCATGTGTGCGTGCGTGTGCGTGCATGTGATGCTCAAACGGGAGCTTTATCTCATGCAAGACCATATGCCCCCTTTGCTTTAGTAATCTGGAGTTTTAAGACTATTTTGGTTCATCTACTATTATGCAGAATATTATCACTTGTAATCTGATGCAAATTATCTGTATTTTGGATAAGGTCATGTCAAAATTTTCCACTAACTTCATGCATCTGTTCATCTTCAAACAATGCATAGTATATTCACAGTTTACTTTGCTCCATTCATTTGTACACTCGAATTAAGTTGTAAAATTCACTTTGCTCCATTCACAGTCTTGGCTCAAACACAAGCTCCAGTTCATGCATCAGTACATTTACATCAATACATTCACAAGCTTCATGCACCTTTCCATCCATGATAGACAGAGAAGAAGTTTACACTTTTAGCACAACCACCAGAAGCAATGCACACAAAGGAGCACCCAAAAAAAAAACAGTTACATCTACAACTATAATGTTTCCAATCTGCCTACTATACATCAAACAAAATCTCAGCATTTCTTTGCTGAATTCCACACATCATGTTTTCTGCATTCTTCAGGTGTCGCCTTCTTCGATGTTGCTGCCACCAACGCTGCCCTTGCTATTGCCCCAAGAAGCAAACGAAGAGGAGCTCCACCCAGCTACATCTCTCAGGGCTATGCTGGTGTTGCACGAGCTGGTTGCCTGAAGAGCTACGACGGCGCTGCTGTGGGGAGCAAGCGACGGAAGGATGAGGCAAGGGCGCGAGGCGAACGGCACTGCTAGCTGCGGGGAGGAACGGGGGAGAGAGGGAGGCGGCGATGAGCAGCACAGAGACAGCTAGGGCTGCGGGGCGGCGGTGGCTGCTGGAGCACGCGACGAGGATGTGGGGTTTGGGTCGGCTAGGGCAGGGTGGGAAGGTGGAGAGAAGGGGGGCGGCGCCGGCGGTGGTATGGGACTGTGGGGCGGCAGATGTAGGGCTGCGGAGCGGCGGCGGTGGGAAGGGCTGCGGCTGCGGTGGCGGCGGTGGGAAGGGCTGCGGCGGCGGCGCCCTGTTCTTGGCGACAGAGGAGGGGATCGAGAGAACAGGAGGAGAAGAGGTACCGACGAAGAGTGGATTTTTGAAGCCTGGATGTATCGGAGGACCTTATTTTACAAATCACATTTAGTGTTTAAAAAATCCGAAAATATTCTACGTGATCATATGGATGTATATTACACATATGTAAAGTTTGGTGATGAAATAAGTAAACATGTGAGCTATACAAAAATGATAAAATGGTGATTTGCAAATAGTGAATAATGCATGCATAGTTCATCTTTCCAAAATCATGATTTTGTCTTTTTTGTGTAACTCACATGGTTACTTATTTCAGCATCAAAATTTGCACATGTGTAATGTACATCCATATAAACGTGTTGATTTGTTTTCAAATTCTTTTGAAACTTCAAAAAAGCATTTTGGCACTATTCAAAATATAGCGCTCCAGTGCACCCGTCCTTCAAAGTGGCTTTTTATACCGATGAAGTCCTGTTCTAATGCATACAAAACATTTGTGAAAGTTTACCAACAAAAAATTCAGAATTTTTAAAACTTTTACTATTTTTTAATTTTACTGTTTACCAGGGTGCATTTGAGCTCGGGAGGATATACTCCACGTCCAGGTACCGATGACTACTTGTCTGGGGCTCTGACTTTGAGAATTTTGGGGCCAAGGGCATTTTCGTCCAGAAGGAAAATACGAACATATACGAGACAAATTTTTGTCAAGAAATGATCCTCAAATAGCTGGAGTGGCATCTACTCCCTCCGTTCCAAATTACTCGTCGCAAAAATGGATGTAGAGTAATTTGGAATGGAGGGAGTATAAACGTACGTGAGAATTGGAGTGGCATTTTTCTTAGTTTAGAAATTGCAGTGGCATTTTTCTGAATAGCCAAAACTGGAGTGGTATCTATAGTACATCGTTATGTTTTGATTTCTTACCTATGCTATGCTCTTTGCAGATAATGAGAAAAGTAGTTGCTTGGTGTACACCGTTTTTTGTTTTTTCATGTCATTATCAATTGCATGTTCCCAGTTTATATATGATGTTCCATGCTACTATCAATAATACTATTTTCCAAAATTTCTCAATTACTTGTACCCTACAGATCTTCACAGATATTTGTGTCATCGTTTTGTCATTATGAATGATCACAAAAACACGTGAATTAGATGCTCCTATGAATTGCAAATATTGGTTCTTTGTTTTTATATCTAGAAAGTTAAGTTTCTTACTTTTCTTAATTTTCTCACAACTCAATTGGATATTTAATGCAACTTGCATAAAAAAAGAATCCTATTATTCTATGGAATAAATAGATGAGCACAGCAACACGCACCATTACTGATCTAGTACTATACCATATATAGCGTGACAGCAAACGGAGGATGCGGGAGAGAATGGAAGCGATACAGGGAAGGGATCTCCCGTGATCTGGGGGCTAAAATCCTTACAATTACTAAGCTCCCTGAGAATAGAGGCCTGAGATTCAAAGAATTTTCCTGGAAGTGGACCCCGCCTATAAGGGTCTGATAGGGTCATGGGTCCAACGTGACGATATCATAACTCACATTTCATTTAGACACTTTTCAAAAAAAAAATTAACAAATTTTCTTTTTTGCATTTCCAAAAAATTTCACAAATTTCAAAAAATATTCTTGAATTTTTAAACAATATTCTTAAATTTAAAAGTCCTTCACGAATATGAAAAATATATTCATGAATTCTAAAAAAATGTTCACAGTGTTCATAGTTGTTCATGCTTTATTAATATATTTATGAATTCATAGATTCAAAAATATTTATAAATTTTAAAAGTTCATGAATATGAAAAAATATTCATAGATTTTTAAAACATGCTCATGATTTTGAAGAAAACATTTTAGAATTTGGAAAAGTGTTTAAGAACATAAATTATGTTCCTGAATTTTCAAAAATATTCTTAAAAAGAAAAAAAATCACTAAGCTCCCTAGGAATAGAGGCCTAGGAGTGCTTCAATGTTGTTTCCTAGAAGTGGACCCCACCTATAAGGGTTTAATGGGGTCATGGGTAATACCGAAACCGACATTCACGAAACATGATAATACCGAAATCGACGTTCCATTTAGACACTTTTCAAAAACAAATTCAGGAATTTTCATTTTTTGTGTATTTCCAAAAATTGGTCACAAATTTTCAAAAAACATCTTGAATTTAAGCAATGTGTGTAAATTTAAAATCCTCCATGAATATGAAAAATAAATTCATGAATACTAAAAATGGTTCACGTGTTTCATAATTGCTCACATTTTTTTGAATGGTCATGAATTAACAGATTTAAAGAATCCATGAATATAAAAAAAATTCACTGAATTTAGGAAAAAAGTTCACCGTTTTGAAGAAAAAGTTCTAGATTTGAAAAATGTTTAAGAACTTAAATTATGTTCCAGAATTTTTAAAAAATATTCATAAATTTTACAACATGCATGAATGTAGAAAAACATATATAAAAACAACAATAAAAATAGAGAAAAAAATAAAATAAAAAATCAAATTAAACCCGTCCCAAAACAGGAAGGAGCGGCCTACATGGCCAGCCCAATATGCCTACGGGGGTCCGCATTTACTTTCCCGCCTGTGTGGTACGCATGGAATGTGATTAGCCATAATAAACTTTGAGAAAAAATAGAATTAATTCCAAAACGGAAAAACAGAGCGGCAAAGCGCGTGTTATTCTCTAGTCTAGTTTGACATTGAAATGAAATGATGTTGCGTGTAGAGGGGACACCTTATATTAATGTAAAGTGCAATAAGGGCATCTCCAATATCGTCCTTTGAAACTTCTGCAAACGCTGGAACCAAATAATCTGGGCATATTTGCTATCCAATTCTGGACTGTATTTGCCCATGAACGTGTCTACATATCTGAATTCTTGCAAATTGGACGCAAACAGGAGAGGTCCGTGGGTGTTCGGATCCATGCCGCGTACGTGCCCGTCAGGGTCGCATTTTCATGACCGATCAGTGACCGAGCCGTCCGCTCGGACGTTTGAGGCGGGTTTGGGTCGTGCGGCTCTAGATGCTCTAACCTTGAACCCACAAAACATGAACAGTTTCGAAGATTCTGGTCTAGCTCTCATAGAATTTTATTTTGAGTTAATTTCACTTTTTACCTTCAAGTTTCGAGTTGTGACAAACATTATCTCATCTAGCAATAAATTATTATTTTTCCCTATATAGTGTTTTCCTCAGTTTTGGTGCCGGCTAAATGTGCCACGTCGACGGTTTTATTTTTTCCCTGTTTTTTCGTCTACTATTTTTTCAAAACAAACCGAACTAAAAGGCCCACCTGTACCCACCTCTCTCTCCCATGAACCATCATCTTCTCTCCCCCGGCGGCGCAGAGCAGTTTGCCTCCGACCTCTCTTCGAGTCCCTTGCCTCCGGGGCCCTCGGCACCTTCTCCTCCCAGCGACCCACTCGTGACCTCTCCCCCTGCTGCACGACCGGTTCTTTGGACCGCCTAGTCGCACCGTAGGTACCGTGCAGAGAGGGTACGGCAGCCCGCTCGTCACGCTGGCTGGCGCAGCTGTCATGGGAGCGACGGAGATGCAGAAAGAGAAGCCAGTCTGACACTCGGAATGATGTTGTCTACAGGTAATTAATGGAAAGGGCAGGTTCAACTGGAGATTGGAAAGAAGGATACGCACGGCCCCTCCTCCCTCCGTTTGTGCGTGATCTAGCTATCTTTTTTCCCTTTCTTTCTAAAGAGTGGGTGACCAGATTGGCAGCTCTCTGGTGCCGGTGTGCCACACACCCTATATGAATATAGATTAAAAAATGTATCAGATCTTTTTTGAAAATTCTGGAATTTTTGGATACCAAACAGAGTGCTCATTTCACTCCCGTGTTGTTAGTTTCATGAGGAATGGGACCTGTGGTATTCTCGGTAAAAAAAGTTAAAAAAATACTATGCATATAAAAAGGAATATTTGGATGGATCGTACGTCAAACCAAATTTTCTTTGCCACAAATACCGCGGGCATCCATTGCTCACGAAACTAAAGGGGGGGGGGGTGTGCAATGGGCACCCATGTTTGATAACCTAAAATTTCAGAAATTTTAGAATTTTTCTGGTAATTTTTTAATACTATATTCATATAGAGATGCGTGACACCCGAGATCCTGTGTGATCTACTATATTTTAGGATTTTATTTATTCTTGTTGGATAACAAAAAGTTTGTTCCCATTATAAGTTTCAAAAGATGTTGCTCAACGTGAGACTAATAAAGATAAAAGAGCTGCGGGCTGCATTGTACATGGCGCCGATCAATTGACTGATCCAAAACATGAGTCACATTTGAGATACCTTTTACTTTGCGCAAAAAATTAAAATAAAAATAATAGATACCCTTTTCTAGTTAAGGCCAGGAGAGTGCCAAGTATTAAGCATTTTGTGATCATACACCAATGTCCATTTCATACACTGCGGGTGGTTTCAGGGGTGACTTTAACAAGTAGAATTTCTCTGTTGTCTCCTATCGCATCGCCAGAGACCTACTCCCTTCGTCTCATAATGTAAGACGTTTTTTGACACTACACTAGTATCAAAAAACGTCTTATATTATGAGACGGAGGGAGTAGATCACATCTTCTCCTCTTGCCGCTGGGCAAAGCCAATACAAAGCCAACGGCGACAGGGAGGGCCGGTTGCTTTTGTGTGTTGGCGTGCGTGTGTGTTGGTGGTGGCGATGCCTAGTTTAGGTTGGCGACTCAGCTCTGACATGTTGGCAACCTTTGGCAACGACCTGGCCTAGCCTGTTCATCGGAGAGGTGGGCTTCACGACAAGATCCTTAGCAGTGAAGGGATCTAGGTTGTCTTAGGGTCTTGGTTAGGACGACAAGATGGTGGCGGCAACCCTCTGTAGGGATAATGTTTTCCCCGTCCTATCTACTTTTCTTGGTGTGTTGTCGCCGAAATAAGACGTGTGGAGCTGTGTCTTCGGCGGGTCTTTTGAAATCTGATCAGTTTAGGTTTTCGGTGGATCGGCTTGGATTTGACCGACGTTTGTGGTCTTGGTCTTTAGAGTTTATACATGCCATTCGCGATTTCTTTCTTCTCCGGGACGACAATTTGCTTTGCAGATCGTGGCCGACGACATCTCTTGGTCTACATCGATAACTTCCTGGCCGCTGCTTCTTCGAGCTCCTGGTTTCAAGAAAGTTTGCTCCGCCTAGGCATAAGCCCGAAGGCAGTAGCCATGCTCATGGTGCGCCGTTGATGGATGCATGAGGGAAAAGACTTCGGCTCCCTCAAAATTGGAATGTCATTTTATTTTTCTATATGGGTAAGTTTGTAACGACCTATATTATTTGGACTCTACTACAAATCCGATGCCAAATTTTTGACCATGACAAACGAACGCTTTTCATGACAAACTATATTCTTCGAGGATGACAGGTTTAGGTGACAAGCATGATAAATCCGTCTCAGTTTATTTTTTGTCATGCCTAAAAAACTGATGTCAGATTGTTTTTAGTATTTCCATGTTATTTAATATATGGCCTTAAGCCCTTTTTTTTCTAAAAAAAGACAAGGTTCATTCCACAGATCTGTGTTTCTCATGGGTAGGAATTTTTGAATAATGAATTTAAGTTAAGTAAGTTGTTTCTCCACCTGCAAAAAAAGAGTAAGTTGTTTCTGAAAACAGCAGAGTTTATTCCTATCCTCACTTGGGCCGTATCGACCTGCCCCGGCACTCGCTCCATCTTTCTCCCCTTGCCGACCAAACCCCCCAAAGCCGCCGCTCCCACGAGACCGAACCCGTCTCTCCGCTCGCCGCCTCTCCGCTCCTACCAGCACCCACCCCTCCTCCGGCATGTCAGACGTGAATCCCGGCTCCTCCACGGCGGCCGAATCGAGCGATCGGACTCGCTACGAGGCCCCGCAGCCCGCCGCCGCCAAGCTGCCCGGGCACCTGGCCTCCTCCACGGCGGCGATGCAAGGTGAGGGGACACGAGGCGGTGTTGCCCTGGGACTGGAGGAGGCCACCGCCGTCGACAACCCGCTCTCCGTCCAGGCCTCCTCCACTGTGGCGCGGAGAGGAGAGGGGGCGCGCGGCGGCGTTCCGCAGGGTCACACCGAAGAGCTCCCCACCCGCCGCTCATCCACGGCGGCCCCCGGAGCAGAGAGGACACGCGGCCGCGTTACGCAGGATCGTGAAGAGCTCCCTGCCCGCGACGTGCGCTCCTCCACGCTGGCCCTCGACGCCACCGGCGGCACCGACGAGAAGCTGCGCTCCCCACCCGTCCAACGCGGCTCCTCGTCGTCCGCGGCCAGAAGTGGGTTCACAGAAGATCAACTCGATAGACTCAAAGCCATCGTGAGAAATCTGAAGAGAGATGACCCCGCCTCAATCCGGGTTGTTTGCCACGAAGCATTGGGCCTTTATCACCGTGGTGAGAACAAAATGGCGACGGCCGTGGCTGACTATGTCATTGACAAGGATAGATGCCCCCCAAAGCACGGTCGCTCTGAACCTATCGGCGGCGCTCCATCAAAGTCTGGGAGCGGAGGCCATGGGCATTGTGCGACGTGGTCAGGAGCAGGCGATGGAGCTTAAGCGCCGTGGTGAGGAGCAGGCCCTGGAGCTTGTGCACTGTCGTCTGAAGGAGGCCAGCGCTGAGGCGGCGAAACACTACAAGGCTGCAAAGACGCACTATCAGACCGCAGCAACTCTTGCTCCCCGCTGCATTGCAACAGCACTTGCTCGCGGCAGAGTCTTTGCAGCGTGTCAATGGTTCGTGTCTGCAGAGCAGGAACTTGGCCGGGCCAGCGCCATCCAGATCGCAGTGGCAGATGACCCGCTGAAGCACAACATTGGTTACGAGCTCCCGCCCCACGGCAACTCTACGCCCAAGATGAGGGTCAAGTCCGCTCACGCGGAGGTGCTGAGAGAAATTGATATGTTCCAAGCAATGATATGCAAAGAACACGTTCCAAGGGAGTGCACACAGACTCTGACGCAGTTCAACTCCGGCCAGTGTACTATGGAGGATGTATTGGCTACGGCCAAAGACCTTGCTGATAACCACTCTTATTGCCGGAGGGTCCATGTCTTTCTTGTACTAGCAGAGGTGCAGAGCATTGATGGTGCTCCTGAAGAAATTAGGATGCAGAAACTACAGGACATACTAATTACCATGAACAGGAATACAAGAACCTTCAGAAATTCAGTGCTTATTGCCCTTCTGCGTGCCCAACTGCTGTTCATGACGGACAAGCTTGTTGATTCTTCCAATGAGATTGAAAGAGCATTAGACATCAGTGATCCAAGTGACCCAGGAGAAGAGGACGTCCCAGTTGGATCAACTGAAGGACTGGACCCTGATACCCGGATCAGTGCTGTCAAGACAGAATTGCATGAGTTCCTCACTTATATCTATGCTGCTCTCGAATCGAAAGGTATGTCCCTTAGCATTTTTTTTCTTGAGATTGTTCCATGAGCATAAGCCTTTTACAATGCATTGGGGCTTAGGTGAGTTGGTAAGTGCACTAAAAACCTTAGCAACTAATCTTCCAAATGCATAAGGTGCTTATTTTTTGTAGCATGCTTTCCATATTTAATTGTTTAATAAATAAACTTCTTCATGCATTGGTTGGTAGGCATTTTGCATAGGTCCACGCGCTTAGTATCGTTTCTTCCCACATTTAATTGTTGAACAAATTAACTCCTTATGTCCATGTGCTTATCATCGTTTCTTCTTAGCCTAGTCATAGTTGGGAGTAACTTAGACTAGTAACATATAGCATGCATATGTTACTAGTCTATTTCCTTCATAGTGGGTAGTGTCATAGGTGTGGTAACGTTGATATCTTAATTTATTACTTTGTAGAGTCATTTTGCATTGGGAAGCGTTACATATTATGTTATTCTATTTGTCTCTCTTCTTTTAATTACTTGCCCTGTCATGCTTTTTTGCTTATGTGGTAAACTTCTTCATACTTCTTTTCTTGGCGCTTCTTTTGTAGCTAACCACAAGTTATTTGTAGATGCTCCATCCCCCTCCCAGGACACAAGCAGGCCTAGGAGACAGAGTTCAAAAAGGAATTATGCTTTTATGTACACGCGCATTGGAAGAAAGTACCAGGAGCCGCCGCTCAAATTCATTGGTATTGAGGCCCCGAAGACGGTTGCAGAGCCAGTAACATATCCAGTCCATGTAAGTAACTATTACACTTCTTTGATAGGCTTAAATCCAGCCATAGTCATCATCCGTTCTCAAATAAAGGCGTGTATGTTGTTTCACTCATACCAAAGATAACCAAATTCATCAATATTTGCATGTTTTTTTAAGAAAAAAAACA
Source organism: Triticum urartu (assembly GCF_056163025.1). Classification (NCBI taxonomy): domain Eukaryota; kingdom Viridiplantae; phylum Streptophyta; class Magnoliopsida; order Poales; family Poaceae; genus Triticum; species Triticum urartu. Next base: position 59,687,518 of record NC_141874.1, on the reverse strand, counting down.
TCAATCATGCTAGTGTTACCCATTCGGCTTAGCTTGTAACTGGTTCAAATTTAGAGCATCTCCAGCCCTTCTTGCAAAACTTAATTCTCTAAATTTCCTCCCAGCCCTTCCCTAAACTTGACTCATCAAATGAGTTAGCCCCTACATGAAAGTCTCTCTCTATCTTTTCCCCTTTTCTTTCTTCTTCCTTTTAAGATGGTCATGAATTTACGCGGCCAAGGACTACTTCTGACCATTAGATGATGTCTAGTAGCTAGCTAGGGCCTATGATAGACGATTTGCAAAATCAATTTGATAGATGCTCATCGAGCGCAATGGAGGTGTGCGAGGAAGGAGTGGAGAAAGTCGGCAAAATTTGCCCTCAACATGCCATGGTTTGGGCACTTCTTCGCCTGAATTAGTTCTCCTCCTGTTCGTTCTGCTGGTTCTCGACGGCGTGAAACAGGCTGCAACGATTCGCTGCAGTTGGGGATGGCGGCCGGCGGCCGGCGGTCATGTTCTCATGCACATAATGCTTTGCTGTAGGTGTAGGTGCTGTATGTGTATGTGCTGCTCTCCCCGTTGCCGGGGAGGGATGGGAGGTGGGTTGGGGACTCCTAATTTGAGGAGTTAAACTTTTGAAGGAAGGGATAGGTTGGGTTAAAGCAAAATTATTTGTTCTTGAGGGGTCAACGGAATTTGGGGAACCTTATTTTTCAGTATGTGAACAAGTTTCTGTTTGTGCAGTATGTTCGTGGTATATTGGTGCCGGTCGAGGAGTGGAATTTGTACAGAGACTTCTGTGCCAAAAGATCGACCTGCACGGATGAGCAGAAGGCATGTCATCTGTGTTGCTTTGAGGGGGCAGCTACACTCATTCTTCTCAAACGCGATGTAAGCCTTAGCACTTTTCAATTCCATTTTTATCTCCATGAAGAATTGGAGATGACAACTTGACCTCAATTTCCCATCGCAGGAAACTCTACATTACCAAAACAAACACGCGTGGGTGGATTCCATCAAATGCAAGGAAGCTGGGTGCCTCGTGCGTGTCAGAAACCAGGTGGCCCTCGATCGTCACTGCTACTTTGCGCACCGTCTACCTCCTGATTGGTGGACCATCACTTGATCGAAAATGCTGGTCAAGACACCGGTCAGTTAGTGTCGACCATGAACAACAACTCGCTTCAACCTTCTTCTGTAATGATGTGTGATTTCGTTGTGTTGGTGCTCGAATATGTAATGTGCTCCTCAAGGTGAGACATAAATTTCGTGACAAGCTACTCAACTCTGCTGTGCCAGTTTTTCTCGCTGTTTTGTGTCGTATTGTGGACCGCAGCCAACTGATATACACGAAGATTTTTCTTTTTGCGAATAAATGAGATTTTTATTGCTCAACCGGTGTGCTACACTATTACATGAACGATGCATATGCACTACAGAGTACTCTCTATCCTGCTTAAGTAGACTCTTGATTTCACCCATTATGGCAGCCGTTGACCATCGATCCGTCTCTGGCTGCATGATCATTTACTGCAACTTGCGAGTCAGTTTCAATAACAAAAGGCTTCGTGCTCCGATCATAAGCTAGGGCAATTCCTTCCATGTACGCAGCGAGTTACGCTTCAAGTATGCTATTGCAAGTATATAGATGGCGATATACACGAAGATTACTGCAAAATATTTCTGAAACTTTCTGCCGACTAAAGCAGTAAAAAGTCCTACCATGCCAAATAGACAAAGAAGTGCTGCAACCCCCACATAGAGAACACAAATTCTACGCCCAGGTCCAAATGCTCCTGGGTGTGAACTGTAAAATTGTTTAAAATAGTAGAAAAATTCAAAAAATTCCATTTTTTGTAAGATGGTCAAATGTGTGATGCCCGTGCCAAATTTGGTGGAGTTTGGGCGAGGAGCTCATGGCAAAAAAAAATTCCAGTTATGCGAGACAGTTCATAGCTGATTTTTCTTTCTTGGCGCGATCTCCTCGAATGTCGTTTGCCCATGAATTTATGCACGTGCATAACGCACTCAAGCATCTTGCATGCAAAAAACAAAATCCATTTTTTCAAACAAGGCAAAAGATTTGCCATTCCATTGATCAATGAAGAAGTTTAAGGCAAAGTCGCGAGGCGGCAAGAAAAGAGAAGGACTACTCTAGTGATATTACAACACCCAAATGTTTGACACCCACCAAAGCCAAAGAGGCACCTCTTCTTTAATCTGCTTAATAAGGGTATCTCCAGCCGTTGGCCCCCCAGGAGGGGCAAAAAATCGCCCCCTGGGGGCGCACCGGCGCTAAACCGCGCACTGGGGGCGTGATGTCCCCCAGTCGCGGCCCCCCACGGGTTTTTAAAAAAGTCAAATACGGCGCAAACACGACTCAAATTTAACGCAAACATCGGCGAGTTCGTTCAAATTTAAATATACTTTACAAAAAAGGAAAAACTACCGCGGGCTACCTCCGCCGTCTCCCTCGCCGCCCGCCTCGCCGCCCGCCCACGCGGTTCTACATGCCGAGGAGGCGGTAGAACCGCGTGTAGTCACCGCCGCCGTCGTCGTCGCCCCCGCCGACGCCTCCGCCGTCCCTGCTGCATCCCTCCCCCAGTTGGCGCGGCGGGTTGGACGGTCCGGGGGCGTCGTCGTCGTCGTCGCTGAGGACCACGACGCCGTGCTCGTCCTCGCGCCCACGCTTGCGGGCGGCGATCTCCTCCAGGGCCCGGCGCTGCCGGACCATCTCGTCGCGGAGGTAGTCGTCCCGCGCCCACCGCAGGGCGTCCTCGTCGGAGAAGCCACGCCGGGCTATCTCCTCGTACTCCACGGGGAGGCCGGGCTCCGGCTTGGACTCGACGAGGACGAAGCGGCCAGTGGGGGAGGCGTTGTCGCCGATGCGGACGCCGGAGCTGCGGGTGCGCGCGCTAACAGGCGCGCCCTGGGGCTCCGGCTTGACGGGGCGAAGGTGGAGGCAGGGGAGCCGCCGGACGAGGAGGAGGACCCCCCGGTCTCCATGCGCCGCGGGGTCCAGGAGCTTCCCCAGCGGCGTGTGAAGGACGGGGGAGCGGGGTACTCGAGGCGCGGCGTGTTGCTGCCCTCGATGTACTCGAGGACGGCCTCCAACGTGCGCCCGGGTACGCCCCACCATCGACGCCGGCCCACGGCGTTGAGCTTGCCGGAGGGCTCGACGCCGTTGGTGGCCTCGAGCTGCTTGGCGTGACGGCGGCGGAAGTAGGGCTCCCAGAGCGGGCTGTCGGGGACATACCATGGTCCCTCCCTCGCCGCACGCGGCAGGGACGAGCGGATGTGTGCGATCTCCGCACGCCGCGCCGCGCCGGTGGGTATCGGGGGCACCGGCATGCCGCCGGCGCTGATCCTCCACGCCACCGGCGCTGATCCTCCACGCCCCGGGTACCCGCATGTCCGGCGGGACCGGGTACTCGGCCTCAAAAAGGAGGCGAGCCTCGCTCTCGTGAAGATGGCGGCGGCCGAAGCCGTTCGCCGCCGCGCCATCACCTGGGAAGCGCTCGGCCATGGGTGCTGGAGACGGCGAGAGAGAGGAGAGGGAGGAACGACGACGGCGAGAGAGAGGAGAGGGAGGAACAACGACGGCGAGAGAGTACGAGTCGCCGAGTGTGTTGGGGCGCGTCTTATATAGGCCGAGGTGCCGCCCGTGCGCGAGCCGCCGTGAATACGCGTGGCGGGCGAGGGAGGGTGAGGGACGCGCGTCATCCGGTCTTCACTGCGCCGTCCGTGAGGCATCAATGGCGCAGGCTGACCGGCGCGGCAGCGTGGCAGCTTTGGCATTGATTTGCCGCGGGAAACGAGGCGATGAGGACGACGAAGGGGCGAGAAGAGGGTAGAGTCGCTGACCCGGCGGGCCCACGGCTGTTTCGCGCCAAAACAGTTCGCCCCGGCGCCCCCAGCGCGCCGGGTTCGGCCTGGGTCCGCCGGCGCTGTTTTCGGCCCAAGCCGGCAAAAATCGGGCTCCTGGGGGCGCGACTGGGCTGATTTTTTGGCGTCGGCGCAAAAAAACGCCTGGGGAGGCCTTCCTGGGGGCGCGGCTGGAGATGCCCTAAGAGTCATCGAAGGGATGGTCGTATTACGGAAGACTCTAGCATTGTGCTCCGACCAAATCTCCCATGAGTTGAACATGATCAAAGAGCCAAGTGCCCTTGGGAGACCCACACCAAATGTGAATGTTTCGGGTCCACCAATCCCTCACCGGGACCCTCGACATCCAAGTAGTTGTATTGATATGGTGCATGCCAAGCCACGGGAGAATATCCATTCCACACACGAAGGGTGAAGCGGCATTGGAAAAGGAGACTAGCCGCCGTTTTTTGACTTTGCGTGCAAAGGGGGCAAAGAACACAGTTGGGCCGTCCATGACGAATTAAGAGATCTGACGTCCAAATTCTATGTTGTAGGACAAGTGTTGGGAAACATAGTAGGAAACAAAAAAATTCGCGCCTACGATCACCCATGATCAATATGAAGATGCATAACGGGTTGGGATCACGATTGTTACCGTCACCGAATTGCAGCGAAAGAAGAACGTGTCGGTGTAGATCGTACTTGAAGTCCGTCGAACCATCGATGAACGATCCCTCGTACGGCCCACGAACACTCCCTCGAGCTAAAGACTGAAAGCACGACCTCTCTACTTGGTTGCAAGCACGCAACCTTCACGATCTGGCAGCGCTTCGCCGTCTAGAGCTAATCGTCACCGGAGAATTAGAGGGAGGAGATTAGAACCATACACTAGTGCAGAACTGGGCAATAGCACCGGTTCGTAAGGCTCTTTAGTGCCGGTTCTGTAACCGGCACTAAAGTGTGGGCACTAAAGCCCCCCCGTTTAGTACCGGTTCAACACGAACCGGTGCTAAAGGGAAACCACGTGGCACGAGCCAGCTCCGGGGGCAGGGAGCCCTTTAGTACCGGTTGGTGAAACGAACCGGTATTAAAAGGTTGGGGGGGTTGGGTTTATGATTTCTTTTTCATTTAATTTTGTGTTTTCCATTTAATTCTTTTTTGTTTGCTGGTATTTTACGATACTACACATTGTACACGTTATGCATATATATAAATAGAATTTCTAGTAGAACCGATCATATATATATATATATCATCAAATGTCTCACAAACCACCATATTAATTCACACATACACACATGTATATATATATATACAATTTCTCCTACAATGTTGCCTTCGGAGCTAGTGGCATTAGCCTAGTTGGTGCCTTCGGAGCACGATGACAATTGGAAATGGTTCATGGGGGCGGTAGCGGGTAATGGTATTCTCCCTTCGGATCTATGACCTGGTCGAGCAAAAATCCCGCTATTTCCTCTTGAAGTGCTTGTACTTGCTCCGTTGGTAGGAGCTTCTCTCGCACCTCTGTGAACTGTTAAGAAGGAGATCAATATGCATGTGTATTAGTTGTGTGACTACATATCGATAATGGTGTAAAAATTGTGAATAGTGTTCTAACAAACGTACCCATTCCTGTCTTTGAGATCTGCTCCTTTCGGACGCCATCATGCGAATGTTCTCGCAAACGCAGTATGCACACAGATCAGTCCCCGACGCCTGCTTCAGGGCCTTTACGAGAATGAAATTTGATCAGATAATAATTAATCAAGCATGATAATTAAAGAGAAGGCAGCTAGCTAGCTAGCTAGTACTACTTAATTACTTACCTTGGGTCGAAACCATTTCAGTCTTTCTTTCCATTCGCCTGGAGTGACGCTGATGAACCTTGCCCAAGCCCTGCCCGCCGACAAAGAAAATGAATAAATGGGTTATTAAATAGTTCATATCAGGAAATGACTAATTACTAAATAGGCCGAGATATATAGTTAATAATGATTGAAATTACCTGTTGACTATCCCAAACAAGATGATGTAGTCACTTTGTTTTTTAAGTAGTGAGTCCAGTAGTTCAACTGTTCCGGCGTCAACTTTAATGATACACAAGATCCAGTGAGATTTGCATGCACACACGTTTGCATGTCTTAATTAAGCGGGCATATGTAAGGAAAAACATGTAGCTAGCTAGTAGGCAAAAACAGAGAATTTATAGTACAAGACAGTGTGACTCACTGGAAGTTGTAAGGAAGTAGTATATCTTCATTGTATTTGAGGCACTTCAAGAACTCTAGCATGTTGTCCTCTACATGCTTTTCATGATATGCATCTATTTTCCATGTGTATTCATTAACGGTGTTTGGGTCAATGAACCCAATGCCATAGCGTCCACCTTTTTTCATTTCATACATCTTCATCCTGCATAATACCACAAAAAAGAATATAGTGAGGATAATTACAGGTAATGATTGATCAAAAGGATCACTACAGCTAGCTTGAGACTTAAATTACAGAAAGAAATCACTTACAGACAATAGCAACTGACGATAGATTTGTCGAGTGCGTCTTGATTGTATAACTGAAACAGTTCATTATACTCAACGGCCACAGCTTTCTGATGGTAGTAATGATCCTTCTTAACTTCCACCATGAGGGACTCTCGATTGGAAATCTTGGTAATGTCCATGTACCATTGATGCAATTCATACATTCTCTTTGGGAGCTTCTTGACCTCGTCTGGCTTGACCAAAGGTTCGCCCTGGACATATTTCCATTTTATTTCCTCCTCTCTAAGCACAGGCATGGGCTCGATCTCGAGGAGTTGTCCAACAGTGATGTTAAGAATTTCAGCCTGCGTTATATGCTCCTCGGTTATTACCACATTGCCCACCTCGGAAACGTAAACTGTTTTCCCACAATAATATTGGGCGCGCGTACTCTCACGTGTTGTTGGCACAACAAGCGAGGGGATCGATTGCGCCGCCTGTTCTCCCAGCTGGGGAACGGTTTTCCCGCATTTTTTGGCAGCTGCTTGTTGTTTGCTCGAGCTCGAGCTCGCCTCTCTCTGTAGACGTGCTCGATTTAACTTCCTGATGTGGCGCTCATAGTCTGTGTCAACAGGCTTGGGAGCTGGTGGTGCAGCCATACGAATGAAGTGGTCAATCTTTTCCTAAGGCACTTTCTCCCTCGGCGGCGTTGCCGGTTTTGGTCCAAAATGGGCGTCCACTTCTGCCCGCACTATGGCATTGGTTTGCTCCTTGGTCCTGTCGTAAGCCCTCTGAGGAAGAGGCGCGAGGCTGCTTGGACCATATTTATATCGCTTGCCTCCGCCTGTACTTCCTATACTACCTCAACTCGTACCGCTACGCACCATAGCTGCGGGGTGTCTCTTCTGCGATTGCTGAGGCGGCGGAGACGGCTGACGGGGCTGAGTTGGACGAGGAGGAGTGGCCTGAAGCTGTGCCGGACTTGCAGGAGGAGTGGCTTGAAGTTGTGCCGGACTTGGAGGAGGAGTGGACGTCTGACGCTGTGTTGGACTTGGAGGAGGAGTGGCCTGATGCTTTGCCGGACTTGGAGGAGGAGGAGTGGCCTGACGCATTGGTGGACTTCCAGGAGCGGGAGTCTGCTGACTCGGTGGCGGACTTCGATGAGGAGTTGGCTAACGCGGTGTCGGTGGCCTTCAAAAGATGATGCAATCCTTTCTCCATAGGATGATACGATGTTTGGCCTCTCCGAGTGTGTGCTCCTCGTCACCTCCAGGAATGCCAAGCTCTAGCCCCGAATATTGGTCCACCACCTCATCAACCAAGACACGAGCATAGCCTGCTGGAATCGGGTTGCAATGGAAGGTTGCCTCGGGGGGATTTGTAAAAGCAACAGCGTCCACCACCTTCATGGATATGTTCTTCATTTTCAAGTGTAGATCGCAGTTAGTGTTCTCCATGATGTCATCCACGGGGTATCTATCCAGCATTGCGTCGCCCGGGGCGGAACCCATGCTGCTTCTCGGCATGGATGGGGCGGTGCTATCCAATGCTGGATCATCCGGTATCTGCTGCAGCTGCTGAGACCCCCTTTGCTGGCTAACTAAGTCGATCTGCTCCTGCTGCCGCTGGAATTTGACTGCCAAGTCCGCGTGCTTTGATTCTAGGCCTTGAAGGCGTTCATAGTCCAGCTTCCTCTGCTCCTCCTCCATCTTCCTCTTCTTCTCCTCCGCAATCTTCCTTCTCGCACGGGTTCTGTAGTCGGCGTTCCAATCCGAAAACCCCTCATACCATGGAATAGCGCCCTTGCCTCGTGTTCTTCCCGGGTGTTCAGGATTTCCCAGGGCACGCATAAGCTCGTCGTTCTCTCTGTTGGGCTGGAACACCCCCGATCAAGCCTCTTCTATTGTAACAAGTATCGCATCGTCGGCTCCGTTCAGACATGCCTTCGTCGAAACTTTGCTTGTCTTCAGGTCCAACTCCCCCCATGCGCATAGAACCAAGTCCTGCACCTGGGGGGCCAGCTTGAAAGTGCGTTATATCGACTAGAGGGGGGTGAATAGGCGATTTTTATGAAAGTCTTCAAAACGTGAGAGTTATGAAGACAAACAGCGAAGATTATGCCTATTACTATGCAGCGGAAGTTAGATTACACTAGGTCAGCCATGGTCATGTATTCAATAAAGTGAAAGCACAATGACAAACAACTTCAGTGTAATAAGGATCAGGTAGGAAGAAGTTATGAAGCCAAACAGATCATACATTCACGTTGTGAAGACAAAAGATAAAGCAAGCATGCAATGGCTTCACAATGTGTAACAGTAAGAAAAGGAAGTGAAGATGAAACCAGTGACTCGTTGAAGACAATGATATGTTGGACCAGTTCTAGTTGCTGTGACAACTGTACATCTGGTTGGAGCGTCTAGGTATTTAAACCTTAGGACACACAGTCCCGGACACCCAGTCCTGAACACACAGTTCAGGACACCAAGTCCTCACCGTATTCTCCATGAGCTGAGGTCACTTAGTCCTCGCCCAATCACTCTGTTAAGTCTTCAAGGTAGACTCCCAAACCTTTACAAACTTCGTTCACTGGCAATCCACAATGTCTCTTGGATGCTCTGAACGCGACGCCTAACCGTCTGGAGGATTCACAGTCCTCAAGTGTAATAAGTCTTCAGATCACACAGACAAGAAGACTTAAGTGATGCCCAATTTACTCTGGCTCTGGGTGGTTAGGGCTTTTCTCCTCACTAGGAATTTTCTCTCAAAGGCTTCAAGGTGGGTTGCTCTCAAACGACAAAAGCCGTGCACTGAAATCTGAGCAGCCAACCGTTTATGGTTGTGGGGGTGGGCTATTTATAGCCACTTGGCAACCCGACCTGATTTGTCCGAAATGACCCTGGGTCACTAAGGAACTGACACGTGTCTCAACGGTCAGATTTCAAACTCTCATGGCAACTTTGCTTGGGCTACAAGCAAAGCTGACTTGTCCGGCTCTGGACAAGATTCGCTCTCATTGTCTTCACTCGAAGACATAGGTTTTTGATTCAGGCATCACTTCAGTCATTCTGACTGGTTCTCCTGGACCCCACTTAACAGTACGGTGGTTCCTATGACTCAACACAAAAGAAAAAGAACTACGAAAGATCTAGGTCTTCGAGCTCCATAAGCTTCATAACGTGTCTTCTGTTGTCATAGTCTTCAATGTGAATATCTTCATATACCACCTTTGTCTTCAATGTCTTCATACATTTTTAGGGGTCATCTCTGGTAGTAAAACCGAATCAATGAGGGACTTCTACCTGTGTTTTCCTGCAATTCTCACAAACACATTAGTCCCTCAACTAGGTTTGTCGTCAATACTCCAAAACCAACTAGGGGTGGCACTAGATGCACTTAAAATCTCCCCCTTTTTGGTGATTGATGACAAACTAGTTGAAGTTTTCAACGGGGAATATAATGTGTGAAGTTTGTAAAGGATAGGGAATTGTCTTCATAAGTTGCAAGGGCTCCCCCTGAAGATGTGCATATAAGTTAATTTGCTTTTGGAATGCAAATGCACATGGCAGGTTGTACTTGTGGAGATCCACTTCAGCTTATGATGACAATCCACTATGCATGTGAAAGTATATGAAGATAATGACATGCATAATGGAAAATGGACGTCTGCAGAATGAGATAAGTGCGGAATTTATCGTCGCACATGCGGAATTTATCTTCGCAAACAGAGTGGCAAACGAGTAGCAGACGACCATCGAGTCTTAGTGTTACAACTCAAAGAACCGAATGAAGCAAAAACAAGAGTTGTAAGCACGAAGCAAAATGTAGCAAAAATATAGCACCCGCCCATATGGACCCGCTTGAAGACTATCAACTCATATGCTTCTCCCCCTTTTGTCAGCAAGGACTAAAAAGGTTCAAAGACATAGAGTGTCTACTCGTTGCCAGGAGCAGCAGGGTCGTTGGAGGTGTTTGGCGGTGCAGAGGAGCTTGGAGGTGCTGAAGCAGGTGGTGGTGATGTAGCATCGTCGTCTTCATCAATGATCCTTGCAGTAACTGTGGCAGCAGATGAAGAAAACTCAGAGTCTTCAAGTGATGGTGTTTTGCGCATCACAGCCCTTCTAGGAGGTGTGGTGTCAAACTTGAAACGCTCTGTGAAGCCATCCTCTTCAAGTTCAGCTTCAGTACATATCATTGAGAGCCCTTTCCATGTACGACGGCAGGTTGCGTGTGTAACGAAGGCATTCTTGGTGGCAAGGTTTCGAAGACGATTGACATCCACCAAGAGGCTCTTCATCTGACGTTTTAGCCAGTCGTGATGCCTATCCTGATTTTGGTGAAGGGCCACAAGAAGCTCTCGGTCATTGAGGACACGAGTACGCTTCTTGGGTCTTGGAGCATTTGTGCTGTCTGTGGCTTCAGTAGATGCTGGTGCACGTGTAGTGCCAGCCAACGGATATACCCTGGATATGGCTTCAACACCTTCAACATTCTGCGTGAAGCTCTGGTGTTCTGCATTCTGAAGACTTATCGGTTGCTTGGCAGGCTCAGGATATATTGCTTCAGCAGAGGTATCCACATCTGGCAAGAAGATCTAATGGTTTCGGGCAGAGGGCTGATACGAGATCGCAGAGTGCAGTTTGATTAGCCTCATCACCCAAGGAGCATAGAACTTCAAACCAAATAATTCTGAGCCTAACGCTGCAAGTTGGCGTATGAAGAGATCCTGTGCGTTGAAGCATTTGCCATGCAAGATATAGAATATGAGAGTCTTCATTGCATCCTCAATCTTGGCATGTGGTGAGTGTCCCTTAATGGGCCAGAGAGTCCGCCGGATGATGTGATATATGGTCCTGGGCAGGTACTCTAGGTCTTCAACGAAGAACTCAGTAGGATAGGGTGCATCATGGGGCAATGGCTTCATCATTGAGAGCATCTGACTCATATTGGGTTCAGGCCTCTGGAATATGCTCTCAATAGCTTCAGAATGTAGTTGACAGCCTTCCTCGAAGAATTCTCTTGGAGTGGGCAGGCCGGTGAGCTCAATGATATCAAATGCATTGGCTTCATGATGGACATTGCCGGTCATCCACTCCAGGATCCAAGTCTTCGGATCTCTGTTGTATCCTTTGATATGGAGGGTGGCATAGAACTGAAGCAGAAGCTCTTCATTCCAGTGCTCTTCATCAGTCACAAACGGCAGCAGACCCACTTGCCTGAAGCAATCCAGTGCTTCCTCTAAGCAGGGCAGGCCAGCAATGGCTTCAACCTCAAGGCGCTTGTGCGGGAAGATGCGACCTTGGTTGTATATGATGCATGAATAATAGCTGCGCTGAGAATAGCTCCAGAACCTATCTGATACAATCCTTTCCCTTGAATAGGGGTTCTTGGAGCTATTGAAAAATGTATTGTCTGCCTTGAAGCTGTTGATGTCAAAGGAACCAGGTGCTGATGCAGGACCTGAGAACCTTGGCAGCCTTGGGACTGGCTTCTGAACATGAGGCCTGTGCTCAATATGATAATCGAATTGAGGACCTGCAGCAGACTCAGGAACAGAAGTGTCTGGCTCGGTAGCTTCGCTGTCCGCTGAAGCATTTGGTGGGGCGGGCTCCACATTGGCTTCAGTGTTTGTGGTGGCAGCCGCAACATTTTCTTCCTCCGCTTGTGTAGTTGGAGGGACAACCTCAGGCACGTTCTCCTGGAGAACTGCATCTTGATGGAGCGGGGGAGTGGGTTCTGGTGGTGCTTCTTCATTGTCTTCGGCTGATGCAGCCGGAATTTATGCAGTATGGACTTGAGGCCGTGGACCTTTGCGAAGCCTACGGAACGCAGACGACGCTTGTGGGGTCGGAGTGGGCTGGACCTCAAAGTCTTCTTCCTCCTGAGGGCGATTCGCCCATGACTCATCTTGTGTCATTGGCGTCAGAGGACGACCAATACTGATGAGTTCGCTTGTTTCAAGCTGAGGAAGGGCTGCATCATCTTGTACATTGTCTTGGTGACCAATATCTTCAGCAGCTATGGGGTCGGCTGCTGGAATATCTTCAGCTTCAGGAGCCTCTGTGGGAGCAGGCTCATGAACTGTCAGTCGTCTTTCTGCATTGGGGTGAATGACAGAGAGGGGTTCAACCATCAAGGGCTCTGTGGGAGCAGCCCGAGCTTTCTTGATCTTGCGCTTCTTCTTGGTTGGGTCAGAAGGAGAGGCTGCAGAGTGTTTCCTCTTTCTAGCTTCAGCCTCTGCATTCCGTGTCTTCTTGAGCTCAGAAGCGGTTGACCGGCTCTTTGGCTTCGAGCCAGTCGTGGCGGTGGGGAAGACAATCGGAACAGCTTCTTGCCTTGGTGCCTCTGGTTCATTCACAGCAGGCTGCTTCTTCTTCTTCACGGCCATCTTGGGGTCGATGCCAGGATGCCCAAGTGCCTTGCGCTTCTCGGCCTCATTGTAGGCCTGCACACATCGTTCTTCCAGAGACTTCATCCGCTCACGCGAGCCCTGAGCTTCAGCACGCTTCTTCAGAAAATTTTCCTTGAGCTCATGCAGCATGGTTTTGAAGCTCTTCACTTCCTGCATGCTGAGCCTGGCCATGTGCTTCTTGAACTGAGCCTTTTCATGATCAATTTTCTGCTTCAGCTCAACAATGCGCTGAGCAATGGCCAATTCTGAAGCAATTGCGCCTTGGAAGGCGACGCTGAGGCCAACGGGCAGCTGCAGATCTTCGAAGCTGATGTCTGGTGAGGCAAACCATTCATCGATGAAGTTGTGGATGATGGCAACATCAAAGAGAGGTAAATTGTTGAAGATTTCAGCTTCTTCTTTGCTTTTGATAAGCTGCTCTAGAGCGTCATCTCCCAGATCTTCATCGCTTGATAGATCAATGACTTCGCTGCGCAGAATGGCAGCAGCAGTGAGCTCTTTGCCTGTTTGTTGCTGGGGCTCCTTTTCCTTCTGGGGCTTGAAGACGCGGGATACGTCTTCAGACTGCACACTGACTTCAGGAGGTGCAGTTTTCAATGGCTTCGCCCTTGAGATTTTTGAGGTAGGGGTCGGCTTTGAAGCTTTTGGTTTCTTCGTCTGCTTTGGCTTCGGCACAGCAGGAGCTTCATCAGACTCAGAGTCAGCTGGAGGGTCATTTACGGCAGTCCCTTGGACTAAGATGTGGGTGATCAGGCCCTCAAGATTGGCAAACAGACCGATGACATTGGGTTCCGCGTCGCGTGTGCCATCTGCCCTTGGTGCGGAGGGACCAGGGTTGAAGTCTAACCCAAATTTCTTCTTGTTTAGCTTCGCTGACTGTTGGGCAAACTGAAAGTTGCGCTTGAAGAGATTGTCGTCACGACACCAGAGGAGTGACGACGGATGCGCATCATCAGGCTGTGGTCCTCAGACCATGCATGGGTAGAAGCCTTGAGCAATGGCTTCATCTCTGGTCTTGGGTACGAGATTCTTGTATAAGATGTCCCCCCATGGCTTCTTGATGGCACATTTCTCAGCATACTCCTGAGTGACGGAGCGGTATTTGAACCACTGTTCTGCCCAATAGCGTCGAATCCATTGGATTCGGGTCTTGCGCTGCCCATAGCTCTCTTCTGGATCTGTTTTGCACATTTCTGCCAAGTCTTCAGGCAGATCCTTGGAAGTTCCCTCACGTCTCTGTCTGCCCCCCTTCCTTGCTGCTGCTTCTAAAGCCATAAACTTTAACTCGAAAGGCTTCAAAACTTTCAAAGGCTTCAAAGGCTTTCTTTTTCTGGACCAACAGGAACTGGCTTCAGGAGAGTTTATGTGAAGCTGTAGGAATTCTGCAAATGAATGCAGACTATGAGAACCGAAGGATTCTCCCACGGACATGTACCTGTGATAGCATTAAGGTGCGAGGGAAGGGGAAGAGGTCATATGCATTCTCAGAAGGTTTTGAAGATTAATCAATTTAGAAGACATTGACCTCATCGTGCGAAGATATTCACTCATAGATAAGAAGTTGGTTCCAGATTTGTACGAACCCACAGATCAGTACAAGTGAGGAATCTAACTACTTTATGAAGCACAAGTGAATATACTAGGCATGTCATGAGATGCAGTGAGAGACCTAATTAGTGTGGAGAGAAACTTCTTATGGTAGAAAGTGACAAAACCATGAGATCAAAGGGGCTGTAAAAAGAAGTTTTATTTACTACACTGGAACTGCTAGACGGAAGGGAGTTGATGCCGAGCAGTTCAGTCCTCCGTGCCCTAACTTGGCGACGGAAAACACCTACGGCGACGGCGTAGAGGACGATGTCCGCGGTCGGCGTGAGGACGGCGTTGGAGAGGTTGCGGCAGCGAAGCGCTTCGTCTCCGGCGTCGTCGAGTGCTAGCGGTGGCGCTAGGGTTCGTGAGAGGGTGGAAGAAGGAGATAATGATCGCGGTAAGTGTGAATTTATAGGCTCAGGGGCGGCACTGTGCTATTACATAGGTGCCCCTGGCGGTTCGCATCTGAGGAACGCGTGGCCAGTTTGCGGAAGTTTTGGGTCTGTTCCACGTCCCACGCACGCCTGGATTGTCGGGCGGTCGTTCCTGCTTCTCCGGATTTTATGTGGAGGAATGAGCATTGAAGACGGACTTTATGGTTGTCTCTATATCTTCTGCTGACTAGGACGCAGTGAAGACATTCGACAGTTTCAATAGAATGCATATGACTTGGAGAGATAGAATTTGAGATAGAAAGCATAGAGAGATTAGGGTCCGATCACATTCACTTAGTTCAAAAGATTCAACCAAGAAGACATAGCTATAAGTGAATGCTGTAGAGGACAGAACACTAGTATATATATCTATATAATCAACGTAGTGAAGATAATCATGAAGACATGTTGAGCTCGAAGCCAAACCAAATGTGAAGATATTTCAAGGTAACGCCATGAGTGAAACACTTCAAAATTGAACGTTTGGTGGTGGCGTTACCCACCGTATAGGAGGTATTAGACCCAGACACGGTGCACAATTATCGTGGTGCTCCGAAGTCAAATTCCACATTAATGTATTCACACTTAGAAGGTATGTCTTCATTGATTGAAGATATACTTTACTTTGTGTGTTTCACATCTAAGTCATCATATGCATAAGTGTTAGGATGTGTGTCTGATCACAGGACATTTGAGGATTCCAGGATATTTAGCTCACACCGTAACTTGCAAAATCTCTTCTCATCCAAGGGCTTGGTGAAAATGTCCGCCAATTGCTCTTCAGTGTTGACGTGTATGATATCAATGTCTTCCTTCACAACATGATCTCTGAGAAAGTGATGACGAATTTCAATGTGCTTTGTCTTCGAGTGCTGAACTGGGTTGTTGGCAATCTTGATGGCGCTTTCGTTGTCGCAGTAAAGTGGCACTTGCTTCAGATGAATGCCATAGTCCTTGAGTGTTTGCTTCATCCACAGAAGCTGAGCGCAGCAAGATCCAGCAGCAATGTATTCAGATTTAGCAGTGGAGAGAGATACACAGTTCTGCTTCTTTGAAGACCAACATACAAGTGATCGTCCCAGAAAGTGACATGTGCCTGATGTAGACTTGCAATCAACCTTGTCACCAGCATAATCAGCATCCGAAAATCCAACCAAATCAAACTCTGAGCCCTTTGGATACCATAATCCTAGAGTTGGGGTGTGAGCCAAATATCGAAGAATTCGCTTCACAACTAAGTGATGCGACTCCTTTGGTGCCGCTTGAAATCGAGCACACATGCAAGCACTAAGCATAATATTTGGCCTAGATGCACATAAATAAAGCAAAGAACCAATCATGTAGCGGTATACCTTTTGATCGAACTCTTTACCATTGTCGTCAGGACCTAGATGATGTTTGGCTGGCATTGGTGTTGTGAAGCCTTTGCAGTCTTGCATACCGAACTTCTTCAGGCAATCTTTGAGATACTTCTCTTGAGATATGAAGATGCCATTGCGTTGTTGTCGTATTTGAAGGCCAAGGAAGAACTTCAGCTCCCCCATCATGGACATCTGATATTGCTCTTGCATCATATACCCAAACTCTTCACTGTACTTCTGATTTGTACAGCCGAAGATAATGTCATCCACATATATTTGGCACACAAACAGTTCACCATCATATGTCTTCGTGAAAAGAGTGGGATCCAGGGAACCAGGTATGAAGCCTTTGCTCTTCAGGAAGTACTTGAGTGTGTCATACCAGGCCCTAGGGGCTTGTTTGAGGCCATACAGTGCCTTGTTGAGCTTGTATACCATGTCAGGATGTTTTGGATTTTCAAAGCCAGGCGGTTGTGCAACATACACTTCTTCTTCAATCTTGCCATTGAGAAAGGCACTTTTCACATCCATTTGATATAGAAGTATGTTATGATGATTTGCATAGGCCAGCAGGATGCGTATGGCTTCAAGCCTAGCCACGGGAGCAAATGTTTCATCGAAGTCAATTCCCTCCACTTGAGTATATCCTTGAGAAACGAGACGAGCTTTGTTTCTGACAACTTGACCATGCTCATCTTGTTTGTTGCGGTATATCCATTTAGTGCCTATAATGTTGTGCTTCCGTGGATCAGGACGCTTAACCAGTTCCCATACATTATTCAGCTCAAATTGTTGAAGCTCTTCTTGCATAGCTTGAATCCATTCAGGTTCCATGAAGGCTTCTTCAACTTTCTTGGGTTCTGATATTGATACGAATGCGAAGTGCCCACAGAAATTTGCTAGCTGAGTTGCCCTTGAACGAGTGAGTGGACCAGGTGCATTGATGCTGTCAATTATTCTGTCAATCTGTACTTCATTGGCAACACGAGGATGTATAGGGCGAAGACTTTGCTCTTGCTGATCTGCGTTGTTGTTGGGAGGAATGTCTTCAGGCTGAGCATTGTCTTCATGTTGACCAGGTGCTGAGATGATAAGTTCTTCTTCAGGATGAGCTTCAGAAGGTATAATCTCTCCAGTTCCCATAAGCTTGATTGATTCACTAGCTGGAACTTCATCTAGCACATTTGGCAGTTGCTCTCTTTGTGAACCATTTGTCTCATCAAACCGCACATCCACTGTTTCAACCACTTTGTAATGGAAGAGATTGAAGACTCTGTAGGAGTGTGAATCCTTTCCATATCCAAGCATAAAGCCCTCATGTGCTTTTGGTGCAAACTTTGAGGTGTGGTGTGGGTCCTTGATCCAGCACCTTGCGCCAAATACTCTGAAGTAACTGACATTTGGCTTCTTGCCAGTTAGGAGTTCATAAGATGTCTTGTTCAGAAGCTTGTGAAGATAAACACGATTGATTGTATGGCATGCAGTGTCTATGGCTTCAGTCCAGAATTTTCTTGGAGTCTTGTATTCATCTAGCATTGTTCTGGCCATCTCAATGAGTGTTCTGTTCTTGCGTTCGACGACGCCATTCTGCTGTGGCGTGTATGGAGCTGAGAATTCATGTGTGATGCCCAAGGTATCAAGATATGTATCAAGTCCAGTGTTCTTGAATTCAGTGCCATTGTCACTTCTGATGTGCTTTATCTTGATGCCAAAATTGTTCATAGCTCGATTGGCGAAGCGTCTGAAGACATCCTGCACTTCAGTCTTGTAAAGGATTATGTGCACCCAAGTATATCTAGAGTAATCATCAACAATGACAAAGCCATAGAGGCAAGCAGAAGTAGTAAAAGTTGAGCAGTGAGTGGGACCGAAAAGATCCATGTGGAGCAGTTCGAAGGGTTGTGTAGTAGTCATGATTGTCTTCGAAGGATGTTTTGCCCTTGTCATCTTCCCTGCTTCACAGGCACCGCATAAGTGATCTTTCTTGAACTTGACGCCCTCGATGCCTATGACATGCTTCTTCTTCGCAAGGGTGTGGAGGTTCCTCATGCCAGCATGCCCAAGCCTCCGATGCCAAAGCCAGCATTCTGAAGCTTTTGCAAGAAGACATACTGCAAGTTGTGGCCCTGCTGAGAAATCTACCATGTACAAATCACCTTTCCGATACCCTTCAAACACTAGAGACTTGTCAGATTCCATTAGTACCAGGCAACGATATTTTGCAAACATTACGATCATATTCAAATCGCAAAGCATTGAGACAGACATTAAGTTGAAGCCAAGGGATTCAACAAGCATGACTTTATCCATGTGTTGATCCTTTGAGATTGCAACTCTACTTAGACCCAATACCTTACTTTTACCAGTGTCAGCAAATGTGATGTGGCTCTTGTCGGATGGACGTAATGTTGAGTCCATAAGAAGGCTTCTTTTGCCAGTCATGTGATTTGTACACCCACTGTCAATAATCCATTCTGAAGACTTTGAAGTCTCTGGTGTCGTACCCTACAGTGCAGTTAGGGGGATAGGCTTCATGAAGAGAATTGTGAAGCATAAACATTTGACGAACCAGTGGGTTATGAAAACTTAGATCCAGATTAGAACTAATAGGGAAAGTAGCATGCGATTCAGGAACGAGGTACATAATGATGCCATTTGGGCATTTTATCTTGTGCCCCACAAGATTTCTAAGGTCCCCAGCAATAGCGTCAGAAGATTCTGTTTTTCTGCTGGAGACCTTTCCCTGCAAAAGAGAGTTAAGCTTTCTTAACCACCCACATCTTCAAGGGTGGCTTAGAAGCAATAAGTCTAAGTGCAGCATCTGAGAATTTTGGCTTTGAAGCCTTAGCAAACAGTCTAGCAGGTGGATAGTAATACTCATAGGAATAAGCAGAATAATTTTTGGTCATATGAACATGACGATTCGAAGAACCGCTCTCATATTCATATGCCTGAGTATGGTTTCCCTGCAAAACATTTGCGTTAGTGTGACTCAGGTGAGTCCTCTGTTTGTATGAAGCCTTTGGTCTGAGGTTTGTCTTCTTCAAGTGAGGTGTCATGAAGACATTCACAGGAAGATTTTCCAGACACTTTTTTGGAACCCAGATCTTCTTCATAGGCGGTCCATTCCTGCAGTTAGTACCAATGTACCTGGCAAACACTTCACCATTCTTATTCTTAAACAGTTTATAGTTTGCATCAAAGGATTCATCAATGATAATGGGGTTAGCACAAGTGAAGCCAGATAAATTGGATGGATCTGCTGAAAGTTCCTTTGCAGCAACCCATGTGGTTTTGGGGTACTACTCAGGTTTCCAGTAAGAGCCATCTGCATTTATTTTCCTCACGAACCCAACACCCTCTTTCCTAGGGTTTCGGTTCAGAATCTGCTTCTTGAGGACATCACACAATGTCTGATGTCCTTTAAGACTTTTGTACATCCCTGTTTCAAGCAATGTCTTCAACCTAGCATTCTCATCAGCAATAGCAGTGGTATCCTCAGCAGAGGGGTTAGTTACTACATCAACAGTTGAAGATATTGCAACAGCGGTAGCAGTGGAACATTCAGCAACAGAAGTAGCATTATCATGCACAATGCATTTAAGACATGGTGGTTCAAATCCTTCCTGAGCGGGACTGATCTGTTCGGCGCGAAGTGACTCGTTTTCCTTTTGAAGATCTTCATGAGCCGCTCTCAATTTCTCAAGTTCTTGCTTCCTTTGAAGATAATCATAGGAAAGCTTTTCATGAGTTGTTGAGAGAGTATCAAGACGATCTTCAAGTTCCTGATACTTAACGTGAAGGTTTTTTATGTCTTCAATTAAGGATTCAGATCGAGTCATTTCAACACCCAACAGATCATCGCTTCTGTCTAACAGTTTTTGAAGATGTTCCATAGCTTTCTGTTGTTCAACTGCAATTTTAGCAAGTGTTTTGTAGCTGGGTTTTGAATCACAGTCAGAGTCATCGTCACTAGATGTTTGATAGCAAGTAGTGCGTGTGTTTACCTTGGCACCGCGTGCCATGAAGCAGTAGGTAGGAGTGGAGTCATTCTTGTCATTTGCGTTGGTGTCGGTGATGCAGTCATTGTCTTCAGTGTTGAAGATGGACTTGACGACGTATGCTGTAGCCAGACTCGCAATGCCAGAATCAGACTCCTCCTCAGACTCCACCTCTGCCTCCTCAGATGCGGACTCCTCCTCTGAATCCATCTCCTTGCCAACAAACGCACGTGCCTTGCCAGATGAGCTCTTCTTGTGTGATGAAGACTTTGAGGAAGACTTGGAAGAAGACTTTGAGTATTTCTTCTTCTTCTTGTCGTCAGAATCATATTCCTTGCTCTTCTTCTTCCTTCTGTTCTCATTGTCCCACTGTGGACACTCAGAGATGAAGTGTCCAGTTTTCTTGCACTTGTGACATGTTTTCTTCTTGTAGTCATGAGCAGAAGCTTCATCATTCCTTGAGCTTGATCGTGAAGATTTTCTGAAGCCTTTCTTCTTGGTGAATTTTTGGAACTTCTTCACTAGCATTGCAAGTTCTCTTCCAATGTCTTCAGGATCATCAGAACTGCAGTCAGATTCTTCTTCAGATGAGGAAGCAGCTTTTGCCTTCAAGGCACGAGTTCGCCCATAGTTTGGACCGTAGATATCTCTTTTCTCAGAAAGCTGAAACTCATGTGTGTTGAGCCTCTCAAGTATGTCATACGAATCGAGTGTCTTGAAATCAAGACGTTCTTGAATCATCAGGGCCAGGATGTCAAACGAACTATCAAGTGATCTCAGCAGTGTCTTGACGATTTCATGTTTGGTGATCTCAGTGGCGCCGAGGGCTTGAAGCTCATTTGTGATGTCAGTGAGCCGGTCAAATGTGTGCTGGACATTCTCATTGTCATTTCGCTTGAAGCAGTTGAAGAGGTTGCGAAGAACACTGATTCTTTGATCTCTCTGGGTTGAGACGCCTTCATTGACTTTGGAGAGCCAGTCCCAGACCAGCTTGGATGTCTTCAAGGCACTCACACGGCCATACTGTCCTTTTGTCAGATGATCACAGATGATATTTTTGGCAGTAGAGTCCAGTTGAGTGAACTTCTTGACATCAGCAGCAGTGACACCTTCTCCAGCCTTGGGAACGCCGTTCTCGACGACATACCATAGGTCGACGTCAATAGCTTCAAGATGCATGCGCATCTTATTCTTCCAGTAGGGATATTCAGTTCCATCGAAGACGAGGCAAGCAGCGGAGACTTTGATTATCCCTACAGTCGACATAGCTAAAACTCCAGGTGGTTAAACCAAATCACACAGAACAAGGGAGCACCTTGCTCTGATACCAATTGAAAGTGCGTTATATCGACTAGAGGGGGGGTGAATAGGCGATTTTTATGAAAGTCTTCAAAACGTGAGAGTTATGAAGACAAACAGCGAAGATTATGCCTATTACTATGCAGCGGAAGTTAGATTACACTAGGTCAGCCATGGTCATGTATTCAATAAAGTGAAAGCACAATGACAAACAGCTTCAGTGTAATAAGGATCAGGTAGGAAGAAGTTATGAAGCCAAACAGATCATACATTCACGTTGTGAAGACAAAAGATAAAGCAAGCATGCAATGGCTTCACAATGTGTAACAGTAAGAAAAGGAAGTGAAGATGAAACCAGTGACTCATTGAAGACAATGATATGTTGGACCAGTTCCAGTTGCTGTGACAACTGTATGTCTGGTTGGAGCGTCTAGGTATTTAAACCTTAGGACACACAGTCCCGGACACCCAGTCCTGAACACACAGTTCAGGACACCAAGTCCTCACCGTATTCTCAATGAGCTAAGGTCACTTAGTCCTCGCCCAATCACTCTGGTAAGTCTTCAAGGTAGACTCCCGAACCTTCACAAACTTCGTTCACTGGCAATCCACAATGTCTCTTGGATGCTCTGAACGCGACGCCTAACCGTCTGGAGGATTCACAGTCCTCAAGTGTAATAAGTCTTCAGATCACACAGACAAGAAGACTTAAGTGATGCCCAATTTACTCTGGCTCTGGGTGGTTAGGGCTTTTCTCCTCACTAGGAATTTTCTCTCAAAGGCTTCAAGGTGGGTTGCTCTCAAATGACAAAAGCCGTGCACTGAAATCTGAGAAGCCAACCGTTTATGGTTGGGGGTGGGCTATTTATAGCCACTTGGCAACCCGACCTGATTTGTCCGAAATGACCCTGGGTCACTAAGGAACTGACACGTGTCTCAATGGTCAGATTTCAAACTCTCATGGCAACTTTGCTTGGGCTACAAGCAAAGCTGACTTGTCCGGCTCTGGACAAGATTCGCTCTCATTGTCTTCGCTCGAAGACATAGGTTTTTGATTCAGGCATCACTTCAGTCATTCTGACTGGTTCTCCTGGACCCCACTTAACAGTACGGTGGTTCCTATGACTCAACACAAAAGAAAAAGAACTACGAAAGATCTAGGTCTTCGAGCTCCATAAGCTTCATAACGTGTCTTCTGTTGTCATAGTCTTCAATGTGAATATCTTCATATACCACCTTTGTCTTCAATGTCTTCATACATTTTTAGGGGTCATCTCCGGTAGTAAAACCGAATCAATGAGGGACTTCTACCTGTGTTTTCCTGCAATTCTCACAAACACATTAGTCCCTCAACTAGGTTTGTCGTCAATACTCCAAAACCAACTAGGGGTGGCACTAGATGCACTTACACAACTCCTAGTAACCGGAGTGACACCTGCATCCTCCATCTCTTTCTCAAACTTATCCCACTTAGGCATTGCCACCGCGTAGCCACCTGGCCCCAGCTTATGGTACTTATCCTTTTTTCGGCATTCTTCTTGTTTATTATCGACCGTTCCTTAGCTAATTCCGAATCCTTGAATTTCACGAAATCGTCCCAATGAGCACTTTGCTTCTCTAGTGTTCCCTCGAATACTGGAGTCTTCCTTCCTCCCTTGAAGTACTTGTCCCATTCACGATTCTTGTGGTTCTTGAATGCAACCGCCATCTTCCTAAGAGCAGCGTCCTTGACTTTCTGCACATCTGCTTCTGTGAAATGATCTGGTAGGGTGAAATGTTCCATGAGAGTATCCCAAAGCAGACCTTTTTGTCTGTCGTCGACAAAAGTAAGATCTGGATGTGGCTTTTCTGGCTCTCTCCATTCTTGAAGGGAGATCGGGAGTTGGTCCTTCACAAGAACTCTGCACTAACGAACGAACTTGTCCGCAATCTTCTTAGGCGCTAATGGTTCGCCATTAGGTCTGATTGCCTCAATATTGTACTTTACGCCCTCCTTCAACTTTTTGTTCGGGCCTCGTTTCGTCCTGTTGCCTGAAGATTTGCTCGATCCGGATGGCTGAAAGAAGAAAGATCGATTCGTTAATATATCTTAAAGTCATTTAAAACATGTTATGATCACCAGATGCCTGCTTATATAAATATATATACCTTGCCGGTCTTTGTTGTTTCAAGATCAACATTTTCTTCATCATCATCATAATCATAGTTCATGACTTCATCAATTCGGTCGTCGCGATCGAATATCATATCACCCTCCCTGGTGTTGTTTAGAAATTCGGAGCCGTCATAATCTTCTTCATTTTGATCATCATCTGGCCCGCGAGGATGGCGTATCATATCGAACAGGACCTGTTCTCCCTCTCTGCCGGTATTTTCCGCCATAGCTTTTATTTAACTAATCCAAAAGAAATATAAAACAATTTAGTATTCAAATTACATCGTCTTGAATAATAGATATAATCTCGAATACATAGTCTCGAATAATAGATATAATCTCGAATACATCGTCTCGAATAATATATAATCTCAAATACATCGTCTCGAATATTATATATCGAATACATCACTGGCTAGGTAGCTAATAAAGATCGAATACTACAGAAGAATCTAGGACACTCGCGGTTCCTGCAGCGCGGGCGGTGGACACCCAAAGAGAAGGAACCCTCACAGGATCATAGCTGAAATGAGATCCCTGAAGAAACTGCCAGGTATTGGAGAACCTGCCGCCCTCTAACGCAACCATGTAGCGATGGACGTGCTCGTCCTCCTCCCTGACATGGTGACGTACCACCTCCGGCGGGGCCGGCTCCCTCCGCACCGAAACTGGCCCACACGAACGCCACCAAACGAGATCAGGGTCGACGACGGGACCCGGGGCCGGGTTCCTCATCAAGCGGCGCGCCCCTCCGGGCAGCACCTCCCAGTGCCAGCCCGGCGGAGCCCAGTCCCGGACATGGGTCAGCCGGACGTCGTCGCGGACGGGTCGACGGCGAGGATGCGGGCCGGGCATCGTCGAGAACAAATACTAGCTATATGCCTGCAAAAAGTAATATTTTTTTAATGATTGGATTTTGATAACTAAAATTTCTCATATTTCTATATAACTAACATTTCTATAATATTTCTAACAATGCTATATAACTAACATTTCTATAACATTTCTAATATTTCTATAACTAAAAAACAGAAAAAAAAATTATAACATTTCTATATAACTAACATTTGTATAACATTTCTAATATTTCTATAACTA
The DNA here is from genome assembly GCF_056163025.1 of Triticum urartu. Classification (NCBI taxonomy): domain Eukaryota; kingdom Viridiplantae; phylum Streptophyta; class Magnoliopsida; order Poales; family Poaceae; genus Triticum; species Triticum urartu. The sequence continues at coordinate 59,662,839 of NC_141874.1, read as the reverse complement.
AAAAAAAGAAAAATTTATAAATTTTTTATAACTATTTTTATAACTAAAAAACAGAAAAATTTCTAACAATTCTATCTTTTTTATAACTATTTCTATAACTAAAAAACAGAAAAAATTTCTAACAATTCTAACATTTCTATAACATTTCTAACAATGCTATATAACTAACTATTTCTATAACTAAAAAAAGAAAAATTTCTAACTTTTTTATAACTATTTCTATAACTAAAAAATTAAAAAAACGTATGTGTGTGTGTGCGCTCACCGGCGAGGCGAGAGGCGACGGGGGCGGCGTCGGGGATGGCGACGACGGGGATGGCGACGACGGGGACAGGGACGGGGCGGCGACGACGGGGACGGGGCGGCGACAACGGGGATGGGGCGGCGATGACGTATGGGGACGGGGACGACGCGGGACGGGTCGGGACGGGGCGGCGGTGACGACGGGGACGATGGGGACGGGGACGACGGGGCGGCGACGATGGGGACGACGGGGCGGCGACGACAGGGACGGGGCGGCGATGAGGGATATGGAGATGGGGGCGGCGGGCGACAGGGCAGAGGAGAAGAAGCAAATGAGAAACTGAAATTTTTGAAGTGTTTAATTATATAGGATGGACCTTTAGTACCGGTTGGAGCCACCAACCGGTACTAAAGGCCTATTTTGGCCAGGCCAAGCGGCGGGAAGCGCACCCCCTTTAGTACCGGGTGGTGGCTCCAACCAGTACTAAAGGCCCCCCTTTAGTACCGGTTGGTGCCACGAACCGGTACTAAAGGGGGTGCGCTGGCGTAGGTGTGGTGCGGCAAGTTTAGTCCCACCTCGCTAGCCGAGGGGTGTCCGCACTGGTTTATAAACCCCCGTGCGGTAGCTCTCTCGAGCTCCTCTCCAAAGCAGGCCTATTGGGCCTACATGTTCTGTGCTGCCCTGTGGGCCTACTGGGCCTTTGCGGGCCTGCATCCTGGCCCAACAACAGGTTGGGTTTCTAGTCGTATGCATGCCGCTCTGGCCTAGTGGGCGGGCTTTTTTTATTTGTTTTTTGCTTTATTTATTTTTGAGTTGTTTTTTTGTGTATTTAGAGTTTCTTTGTGAATATTTTTGCTTTAGGTACAAAAAATTACAAACTTTCTGTTAGTGCCCGTAGTTTTCAAATTTGAATAGTTTGAATTTTGAATTATTTGAAATTAGTGTGAATCACTAGTTTTTGAATAACTTAACTTTAAAAATCAGTAAAGGCATGAAAGAATTTGTTTGCACATAAAATTTCTTCGCGTTTCAAATGCCAAAACACATAACTACCCTAACTATTACAGAGATTCCCTCCTGGGTGTGAAACACAGAAGAAAGTGATGATAGTGAAGCCGATCACATCCCAAATCTTTGGGTGTGAAACTTTTTCTTCGCGTGTGTCCCTTTGCGCCGTAACCATGGAAAATCTTCATCATTTAACGGGATGCTCGGGTCAATATTCACTGTGAATGGAGCAATTTCATCAAACTTTTCATAATCTTCTGACATGTCTGTCTTGTCATCCACTCCCACGATGTTTCTCTTCCCAGAAAGAACTATGTGCCGCTTTGGCTCATCGTACGATGCATTCGCTTCCTTATATTTTCTTTTTCTCGGCTTGGTAGACATGCCCTTCACATAGAAAACCTGTGCCACATCATTGGCTAGGACGAATGGTTCGTCTGCATACACAAGATTGTTGAGATCCACTGTTGTCATTCCGTACTGCGGGTCTTCCGTTACCCCGCCTTGTGTCATATTGACCCATTTGCAACTAAACAAAGGGACCTTCAAACCACGTCCATAGTCAAGTTCCCATATGTCCTGTATATAACCATAATATGTTTCCTTTCCCGTCTTGGTTTCTGCATCAAAGCGGACACCACTGTTTTGGTTGGTGCTCTTCTTATCTTGGGCGATCGTGTAAAATGTATTACCATTTATCTCGTACCCTTTGAAAGTCATTATATTCGAAGATGGTAGCTGGGACAACAAGTACAGGTCATCTTCAATAGAGGTGTCATGCATGGTACGTGTCTGCAACCAGCTGGCGAAACTCCTGATTTGTTCACGTGTAATCCAGTCATCAGACCGCTCCGGGTGTTTGGAGCGTAGCAAATTCTTGTGTTCATCCATATACGGAGCCACCAAGGCGGAATTCTGTAGAACTGTGTAGTGTGCTTCAGTGAGAGAATGTCCGTCCATACATATTATTTGTTCCCCTCCTAGCATGCCTTTTCCATCCAGTCTGCCCTTATGTCGCGATTCAGGAACACCAATCGGCTTAAGGTCAGGAATAAAGTCAATACAAAACTCAATGACCTCCTCATTTTCATGGCCCTTGGAGATGCTTCCTTCTGGCCTAGCACGGTTATGAACATATTTCTTTAAGACTCCCATGAACCTCTCAAAGGGGAACATATTGTGTAGAAATACAGGACCCAAAATGTTAATCTCTTCGCATAGGTGAACTAGGACGTGCGTCATGATGTTGAAGAAGGATGGTGGGAACACCAACTCGAAACTGACAAGACATTGCACCAAATCATTCTCTAACCTTGGTATGATTTCTGGATCGATTATCTTCTGAGAGATTGCATTGAGAAATGCACATAGCTTCACAATGGCTAATCAAACGTTTTCCGGTAGAAGCCCCCTCAATGCAACCGGAAGCAGTTGCGTCATAATCACGTGGCAATCATGAGACTTTAGGTTCTGGAACTTTTTCTCTACCATGTTTATTATTCCCTTTATATTCGACGAGAAGCCAGATCGTACCTTAATACTGAGCAGGCATTCAAAGAAGATTTCCTTCTCTTCTTTGGTAAGAGCGTAGCTTGCATGACCCTGATGTATGCTGTCTTTTCCGTGCATACGTTGCTGGTCCTCCCGTGCCTCAGGTGTATCTTTTGTCTTCCCATACATGCCCAAGAAGCCAAGCAGGGTTACACAAAGATTCTTTGTCACGTGCATCATGTCGATTGCGGAGCGGACCTCTAGGTCTTCAATAGGGCATGTCCCAAAATATAGATTTCTTCTTCCACATGGGTGCGCACCCGTCAGCGTCATTCGGAGCAGGTTGTCCACCTGGACCCTTTCCAAAGACCACCTTCAAATCCTTGACCATATCATGTACATCAGCACCAGTACGGTGGCGAGGCTTCGTCCGGTGATCCGCCTCACCTTTGAAATGCTTGCCTTTCTTTCTTACGAGATGCCTGCTCGGAAGAAATCGACGATGTCCCAGGTACACATTCTTCTTACAATTAGCCAAATATATACTGTCGGTATCGTCCAAACAGTGCGTGCATGCGCGATATCCCTTGTTTGTCTGTCCTGAAAGGTTACTGAGAGCAGGCCAATCATCGATGGTCACGAACAGCAATGCCTTTAGGTCAAATTCTTCCCCCATGTGCTCATCCCACGCACGTACACCTGTTCCATTCCACAGTTGTAAGAGTTCTTCAACTAATGGCCTTAGGTACACATCAATGTCGTTGCCGGGTTGCTTAGGGCCTTGGATGAGCACTGGCGTCATAATGAACTTCCGCTTCATGCACAACCAAGGAGGAAGGTTATACAAACATAGAGTCACAGGCCAGGTGCTATGGTTGCTGCTCTGCTTCCCAAAAGGATTAATGCCATCTGCGCTTAGACCAAACCATACGCTCCTTGCATCATCTGCAAACTCCTTCCCATACTTTCTTTCGATTTTTCTCCACTGCGACCCATCAGCGGGTGTCGTGGTTCTAAGTCTGACAGCAATGTAGGGGGGGTAGGTATGGAGAGGCAAGATCTTAGCTATGGAGTAGTTGTAAGCACACGAGGTTTACGAGTTCAGGCCCTTCTCGAAGGAAGTAATAGCCCTACGTCTCGGAGCCTGGAGGCGGTCGACTGGATTATGCGTGTATGAATTACAGGGGTGTGAACCCTTTACACTGAGGAGGGGGGTGGCTTATATAGAGTTCGCCGGACCCCTCCGGCCCTCAGTTGTGCAGGGTTTTAAATACATTAAGGTCGGGCATTACTGGTAATGCCCCTAATAAAGTGCTATGATGACCATAAAAGCTACTTAATAACCAACCGTTAGCGTGCGGAGTGCCTTTAGGTCTCCTGGCCGTTGAGTGGTTGGATCTTGGTCGAGTGATTGCTTCTTGGTCGAGTGTCTTCGAGTCTGTCGAGTGGAACACCTCCAAGTCGATTGAAAGGTGATTTCTTCTAGAGATGTCCTTGGGTAGGGCAGTTGGGACAGGTCCATGACCCTACCCTAGGTACAGAGCTTCATCATTAGCCCCCGAATGGATCGAGGTTTGAGTGGGGAAGGAGTTGAGAACTTCTCCGACTCATCTTTCATGCCATGAGCATATCTTGTTTCGGATCAATGATCCTGAGTGATGACGGCAACTTCCTTTTCAGTCGCCTTGATCCATTCTTAGTTTTTTGTTGAGTGAGTTTCTTTACTTGAAAAGCCCCGAGTGACGGCGTGGAGGAGATCTTCCGTCTGACAAGTTGTTCTGTTGCTCGCAGATGTCGCGGGATTCGAATTTTGGGAAGCGCGCGGGACGGGGAAGGCCGCAGTAATCGGATGGGATAGGGCGGAGCCGCCTCGATCTCCGTGCCACCTTTTTCGCCACGTATCGCGTGCGCGATTGTTACGGGATTTGACAGGACCGCCTGGGCCTACCAGTCAGCCACTCGGAAGCGACCTCATATAAGGCGTCGGACCGGGGTTTCTTGAACAGTGCGTTCCCATTTCCTCTTCTCCTCTTCAGGCTTCTTCGTCGCGCTCGCTCTCGCCCCAGCGCCGCCGCTCCATACGCGTCTCGCCGGCGACGATGGGGAAGGAGAAGATGGCGGCTCTGGAGCGGGCGAAGAAGGCGACGGCAAAGGCGAAGGGGAAGGCGACCAGTCGGGGTGGATCTTCCTCACGAGCCGGCCTGCCGAAGGGCTGGATCCAGGGCGACTGGATCCGCTCGACGATCCGCCAAGAAGACCTCGACGACCTAGCCGAAGGAGGGCTGATCCCCCATGGATCGGCGCGGCTTCCGGGGAAGGAATCCGAGCCGTAACCTCGGGAGGGTGAGCGCGTTCTCCTTGCCACCCACGTCGACCGTGGATTTTCCTTGCCTCCTCACCCTTTCTTTCGGGGATTTCTGAATTTCTTTGGGGCACAACTCCACCACTTCACTCCCAACACAATCGTGTATCTTGCTGCTTTCGTGTCTTTGTGCGAGAATTTCTTGGGTTGTCGGCCTCACTGGGGTCTTTTCAAGCACATTTTCACCTGTCGTTCTCAGACGGTGAAAAAGGCCAATCCGAGTGACAAGAGAACACAAGTGATTCAGATGTGTGAGGGTCTTGGTGTTCAGATGAGAGGGAAAAGTTCCTTCCCAGCCATGATTCTTCCCGACTCGGTTCGTGGATGGCAGTCGACCTGGTTTTACTGCAAAGACCAGCCGACGCCAGGGCAGTCGACTGGCCTCCCTCCTTTTACCATGGACCGAGTGAGGAAACCTTCCTCTTTGAAGGTGCTCCCGGAGGAGAAGGCGCAGGTTAGGGTGCTGGTCGAACGAGTGGTCCAGCTTATCCGTGACGAGGTCACCGGTATGGGTCTCTTGGAGGTTTTCCTTCAGCGGCGCATCCAGCCTCTTCAAGCCCGAGACCATCCGATGTGGATGTATTCGGGTCTTGACGACTCCACTCGGATTCACCCGGAGGAGGTCGATGACGACACACTGGAGAAGTGGCTGTCGGGCATGACCGGAAACAAGGACAACCCCAGGGGAGCCAGGAGAGTTCCTCCATTCGACCAGTCCCATGTACCAAAGAAGGTCCGATTCTGAGCTTTGATTGTAATCTGAATTCACTCGCGCAACTGTCTATACTGCATCGACTGACTTTATTTCCTGCTTTCTTTCAGGCTCTTATCGAAATGTATTCAATGCCCAACAGAGAGCAAGAGCAAGACTTGGAAGGAGAGGCGAGCGGCGGCGACAGTGGCGAATGGTATTCTGACGGTGAAGGGGACGAAGAAAGTGATGACTCAAGTGACGAAGAAGAAGTCGAGTCGCCTCCTCGCATGAAGAGGCGATCCAAGCTTGACCAAGAACGACCGAGCACCCGTGAAAAGGCGATTGCTCAGGCTGGTCAGTCTTCAAAGCGTCCTCGGACCTCTTCACCAACCCCAACTGAAAAAGCGTCAAAGCATCCCAAAGTTGCAGAGCCGAAACCTCGGAAGGCGTTGCCGAAGATTAAGATTGACATCCCCGCCGCTTCTGCATGAGTGTCTCCCTTTGTATTCACTCGACGCCCCGTGCTGTTTGTTTTTTCTTGATTTAACCAGACGAACTTTGGAACTGGCAACGCTGCTACTTCCGGGACCTGAGCTTATAGGGACGAGGATGAGGTAATGGATGAAGGAAATATGTCCTAGAGGCAATAATAAAGTTATTATTTATTTCCTTATTTCATGATAAATGTTTATTATTCATGCTAGAACTGTATTAACCGGAAACATAATACATGTGTGAATACATAGACAAACAAAGTGTCACTAGTATGCCTCTACTTGACTAGCTCGTTAATCGAAGATGGTTATGTTTCCTAACCATAGACATGTGTTGTCATTTGATTAATGGGATCACATCATTAGGAGAATGATGTGATTGACATGACCCATTCCATTAGCTTAGCACCTGATCGTTTAGTATGTTGCTATTGCTTTCTTCATAACTTATACATGTTCCTATGACTATGAGATTATGCAACTCCCGTTTACCGGAGGAACACTTTGTGTGCTACCAAACGTCACAACGTAACTGGGTGATTATAAAGGAGCTCTACAGGTGTCTCCAAAGGTGAATGTTGGGTTGGCGTATTTCGAGATTAGGATTTGTCACTCCGATTGTCGGAGAGGTATCTCTGGGCCCTCTCGGTAATGCACATCACATAAGCCTTGCAAGCATTACAACTAATGAGTTAGTTACGAGATGATGTATTACGAAACGAGTAAAGAGACTTGCCGGTAACGAGATTGAACTAGGTATTGAGATACCGACGATCGAATCTCAGGCAAGTAACATACCGATGACAAAGGGAACAACGTATGTTGTTATGCGGTCTGACCGATAAAGATCTTCGTAGAATATGTAGGAGCCAATATGAGCATCCAGGTTCCGCTATTGGTTATTGACCCGAGACGTGTCTCACTCATGTCTACATTGTTCTCGAACCCGTAGGGTCCGCACGCTTAAGGTTTCGATGACAGTTATATTATGAGTTTATGAGTTTTGATGTACCGAAGTTAGTTCGGAGTCCCGGATGTTATCACGGACATGATGAGGAGTCTCGAAATGGTCGATACATAAAGATTGATATATTGGACGGCTATATTCGGACACCGGAAGTGTTCTGGGTGATTTCGGAGAAAACCGGAGAGCCGGAGGGTTACGGAACCCCCCCGGGAGAAGCAATGGGTCATATGGGCCTTAGTGGAGAGAGAGAGGGGCAGCCAAAGGTGGGCCGCGCGCCTCCTCCCCCCTGGTCCGAATTGGACTAGGAGAGGGGGGGGCGCCCCCCTTTCCTTCTCCCTCCCCACTTCTTTCCCCCTCCTAGTAGGAGTCCTACTCCTATTAGGAGGAGGACTCCTCCTTGGCGCGCCATAGGGGCCGGCCGGCCTCCTCCCCTTGCTCCTTTATATACGGGGGCAGGGGGCACCCCTAGACACACAAGTTGATCCACGTGATCATATTCTTAGCCGTGTGCGGTGCCCCCTTCCACCATAATCCTCGATAATATTGTAGCGGTGCTTAGGCGAAGCCCTGCGATGGTAGTACATCAAGATCGTCACCACACAGTCGTGCTAATGGAACTCTTCCCCAACACTTTGCTGGAGCGGAGTCCGGGGATCGTCATCGAGCTGAACGTGTGCTAAAACTCGAAGGTGCCATAGTTTCGGTGCTTGATCGGTCGGGCCGTGAAGACGTACGACTACATCAACCGCGTTGTGCTAACGCTTCCACTGTCGGTCTACAAGGGTACGTAGATCACACTCTCCCCTCTCGTTGCTATGCATCACCATGATCTTGTGTGTGCGTAGGAATTTTTTTGAAATTACTACGTTCCCCAACAATGGAGGATGCGGTCACTTCCAATCTGGGTATGATTTCTGCCATTCTGTCTTTATTTGGTCGACTCAACTGCAATGTGTACCATTGGGTGATGTGATTTTGGCGATTGAACTTTGAACAGCTCCTAACATTATTGACCTCCCCGATGATGAGGATGAAGAGCCTGAGAGGCCTTTGACGAGGAAAAATAGGCAAGCTCATGCAAGCAAGGTACCACAGTCGACGCCAAGGGCGGAACTAGTCGTTCAGGACGCTGGTGATGCCAATCGGGGTTCCGTTACCTTCGCCGTGCCATTGTCGAGTGCCTTGCCTTCTTCGTCGACTGCTCAGGCCCCTGTCGACCCACCTTCAGTTTTTGCGACCCATCATGTCCCAGAGGACAAAGTGAATGCTGCCAAGGAAGCCATACGCCAGGCGGGCATTATGATGGAGAAGATGAAGACGGTGCGGGACGCCAGTCAGGCCGCCTACGACGCCAGCTCGACTCTCCAAAGTAACGTTCAGGTTAGTTGGTCACCGCTTGTTCTGTTAGGATATGCTATCTGAAGACTCTCTTTCCAAAATCTTTGCATCTGTACACCCACTGGGTGCGTCGATTGAATTTTTGAACTAGTGGGGGCACGTTGAGTGCACCCACTGGGTGTAGTCCCCGAGACTACGGTGGACTGGACTACGGTGGACTGCTGGCAGTCGACTGTAGTCTTTGTATTTTGATTCTTTCGCTCGATGTGGTCTGGCCGCGTCGAGTGTAAACCGAACTGGTAGTTTGTCTCTTCTACTCGGTCTGGGCGAGTGGGATCAGAACCGGTGGGGGCACGCCAAGTGCACCCACTGGGTGTAGTCCCCGAGACCGCGGTCGACTGCTGGTAGTCGACTGTGGTCTGAGTTCTATGGTCTGAGTTCTTCTTTCTCTCTCTTTTTTTTACTCCCCGCACTCGACTCTGGCGGGCCGGTCGAGTGGGATCAGAACCGGTGGGGGCACGCAAAGTGCACCCACTGGGTGTAGTCCCCGAGACTATGGTGGACCGCTGGCAATCGACCGTAGTCTTAGTATTTATTGTCTTTGTCGTTTTTCGCTGTAAAATAACTTCTCCTCCCTGATTGCAGAAATCTTGTGATCTTGGAGCTCGCTTTGCTGACTTGGAGAAATAGCAGATCCAACTGAACCTTGACTTGGAATTGGCCAAGACAGAGCTGCAAAAGGCCAAGGACGACGCCAATGGTAAGACGAGCTTGTCAACTGGTTTGTCTTAGGCTTGAGTACCCTTCTGCTCTTTCTGAATCAAGCACCATTTCTTTGCAGAAAAACTGAGAGAAGCTCTGGCGAAGAAGGATCAGGATTTGGCTGCTGCTCAAAAGGAAGCTGACGATAGAACCGCTCTGGCTGAACAGAAACTGGCTTCGGTCGACCAATTGGAAGAAGAGAACACCAAGATGAAATCTGCTTTGAACGAAGCCAACAAAGTGTGCACGCGCTTGAAGAAGGACAGTCTCAACCTGTACGAGAAGATGGAAGGCATCGCTCGCAGGAGGGACAATCTGGAGAGCTATCTGAGGAGCCTTGCCAAGAAGTTGTTCATCAAGCTTGAAGGTATACATTTTGTTCCGACTGATGTTTTTTGTCGACATAGCATACGAAAATTGACTTATCCTTGGATCATGAATGCAGAGTTTTTCCAGAACTTCGAGGAGGAGACTGGGCGGATTGAGCCAGGTTTGGACCCAATCAATTCTCCCATGAAAGATGAAACTGCCATGAATCTGCTCCGACTGGAATCCCGCATTGATGGTGTTGTGGACTACTTGGCTCGGCTGAAGGTCGCCACGTCACGGATCGACATGGCACTTTGGCCAGAGGCCACACTCCAGAATGATCTTGAGTCCCTGATGACTCGACTTAATGAGATCCCCGATCGAGTGCAGAAGTGGAAGAAATCTTCTGCCTGGTGTGGTGCTAATGTGGCTCTGTCTTTGGTTTGTTTCCACTGCAAGGAGGTGCGACAAGATAAGCTAGCACCAATCAAGGTCGCCAACACCCAGAGGCATGACTTCCGATCTTTTATGGAGACTTTTATTGTTGCAGCCACTCGTATCGCCGACGGTGTCGACCTGGACGAGTTCGTCGAGCCTGCCAGTCCTCCTCCTGCGGAGTGAACAAACTTTTATGCCCCACCTTAAATTTGCCTCGGAATGCCGAGTGGTTTTTGTAACCATTAAACTCTTTCAAGCTGAATGCCCGAGCACTTCGATCTGTGGTCTGGAACCTTTAGGATTTATCTGAACTTGGTTTATCGTTGAATATCTTCATGAATCCTCCGTCGAGTGGAACTCATTCTTCACTCGAGATAACTTTTGTATTTGTGGCGCAACTCCGAAGGAGAAGGTAGCAGTTGACCTGCACCTCATCGTCCTTGCGGGTCGGCGATGGAGCGCACGTTGTATTTGTGGCGAAGCTCCCAAGGAGAAGCCGGCAGTCGACCTGCACCTCGTCGTCCTTGCGGAGTGGGATGGAGCGTACGTTGTATTTGTGGCGAAGCTCCCAAGGAGAAGGTGGCAGTCAACCTACACCTCGTCGTCCTTGCGGAGTGGGATGGAGCTCACGTTGTATTTGTGGCGAAGCTCCCAAGGAGAAGGTGGCAGTCGACATGTACCTCATCATCCTTGTGGATTGAGATGGAGCGCACGTTGTATTTGTGGCGAAGCTCCCAAGGAGAAGGTGGCAGTCGTCCAGCACCTCGTCGTCCTTGTGGATTGAGATGGAGCGCACATTGTATTTGTGGCGAATCTCCCAAGGAGAAGGTGGCAGTCGACCTGCACCTCGTCGTCCTTGTGGATTGAGATGGAGCGCACGTTGTATTTGTGGCGAAGGTCCCAAGGAGAAGGTGGCAGTCGACCTGCACCTCGTCGTCCTTATGGATTGAGATGGAGCGCACGTTGTGTTTGTGGCGAAGCTCCCAAGGAGAAGCTGGCAGTCGACCTGCACCTCGTCGTCCTTGTGGATTGAGATGTGTTTCGTACTTAGGCGAGTACTGGACTGCAGCTAAGCCCCCGAGTGGGAGGCTGGCTCACCACTCGGTAGGATTTTCAAATACTTAGGCGAGTACTGGACTGCAGCTAAGCCCCCGAGTGGGAGGGTCGCTCACCACTCGGTAGGATTTTTCAAATACTTAGGCGAGTACTGGACTGCAGCTAAGCCCCCGAGTGGGAGGGTCGCTCACCACTCGGTAGGATTTTCAAATACTTAGGCGAGTACTGGATTGCAGCTAAGCCCCCGAGTGGGAGGCTGGCTCACCACTCGGTAGGATTTTCAAATACTTAGGCGAGTACTGGACTGCAGCTAAGCCCCCGAGTGGGAGGGTCGCTCACCACTCGGTAGGATTTTCAAATACTTAGGCGAGTACTGGACTGCAGCTAAGCCCCCGAGTGGGAGGGTCGCTCACCACTCGGTAGGATTTTTCAAATACTTAGGCGAGTACTGGACTGCAGCTAAGCCCCCGAGTGGGAGGGTCGCTCACCACTCGGTAGGGTTTTTCAAATACTTAGGCGAGTACTGGACTGCAGCTAAGCCCCCGAGTGGGAGGGTCGCTCACCACTCGGCAGGATTCTCAAATACTTAGGCGAGTACTGGACTGCAGCTAAGCCCCCGAGTGGGAGGGTCGCTCTCCACTCGGTAGGATTTTTCAAATACTTAGGCGAGTACTGGACTGCAGCTAAGCCCCCGAGTGGGAGGGTCGCTCACCACTCGGTAGGATTTTCAAATACTTAGGCGAGTACTGGATTGCAGCTAAGCCCCCGAGTGGGAGGCTGGCTCACCACTCGGTAGGATTTTCAAATACTTAGGCGAGTACTGGACTGCAGCTAAGCCCCCGAGTGGGAGGGTCGCTCTCCACTCGGTAGGATTTTTCTTTTACAAACTTAGGCGAGTACTGGACTGCGGCTAAGCCCCCGAGTAGGAGGGTCGCTCTCCACTCGGTAGGATTTTTCTTTTACAAACTTAGGTGAAACGGATTCGCAGCTAAGCCACCCGCTGGGGGATTTCTTCCGCAAACAAAAACAACAACAATCACTGGGAAAATTATAACGATCTTGTCTTTGATAAATAAACTACAGGAGTTTTTCTTATTACATCTCATCCGAGTGAGAATTCAAGTATAAAAGGGGCGGAGCAGCTCCGCATTCTAGGCTCGTGGCTCATCAATCTGGCGATCGACATTATAAAGGTGATACGCTCCGTTGTGGAGGACTCTGGTGACTATGAAGGGACCTTCCCAAGTAGGAGCGAGTTTGTGTGGTTTCTGTTGATCCACTCGGAGGACCAAGTCTCCTTCTTGGAAGGCTCGACTCTTCACATTTCTGGCATGGAATCGACGCAAGTCTTGCTGATAGATGGTCGATCAGATCATGCCCATTTCTCTTTCTTCTTCCAGGAGGTCGACTGCGTCCTGCCGGGCTTGTTCTGCTTCATCTTCAGAGTAGAGCTCAACTCGGGGTGCATTGTGAAGCAGGTCACTCGGCAAAACTGCTTCGGCTCCGTAGACCAGAAAGAACGGGGTTCTCCCGGTCGATTGGTTCGGGGTTGTCCTCAATCCCCAAAGAACTGATGGAAGCTCGTCGACCCATGCACCTTCTGCGTGCTTGAGATCGCGCATCAATCGAGGTTTCAGTCCTTTGAGAATTAAGCCGTTTTCTCTTTCCGCTTGTCCATTCGACTAGGGGTGAGCGACCGAAGCGTAGTTGACTCATGTGCCCTGAGAGGCGCAAAAGGCTCTGAATTTGTCGGAATCGAAGTTTGACCCATTGTCAGTGATGATGCTATGCGGAACTCCATATCTGAATATCAACTCTCTGACGAAACTGATAGCAGTGCAAGCATCAAGATTCTTGATAGGCTTAGCTTCAATCCATTTGGTGAACTTGTCGACTGCTACTAGCACATGAGTGAAGCCGCTCCTGCCCGTTCTCAGTGGTCCAACCATGTCCAGTCCCCAAAGGGTGAAGGGCCAGACGAGTGGAATGGTTTTCAGGGCTGACGCGGGCTTGTGCGACATATTGGAGTAAAACTGACATCCTTCACACTTGTCGACTATCTCTTTCGCCATTTCATTCGCTCTTGGCCAGTAGAATCCTGCTCGGTATGCTTTAGCCACAATGGTCCGAGTGGACGCATGATGACCACAGGTCCCCGAGTGGATATCATCAAGGATCATCTGACCTTCTTCTGGTGTTATACACTTCTGACTGACTCCAGTCGCGCTTTCTCTATACAACTGTCCCTTTATGACTGTAAAGGCCTTGGATCGATGGACGATCTGTCGAGCCTCTTCTTCGTCCTCCGGGAGTTCTTTCCTTAGGATGTACGCGATGTACGCTATTGTCCAGTCGGGAGTGATGACCAAGACTTCCATGATCAGGTCGACCACAACTGGAACTTCAACTTCAGTTGGATCCGTGGCACTTTTTGGCTGCGGGGCCTCTTCAGTGAAGGGATCCTCCTGAACTGATGGTGTGTGGATGTGTTCCAAAAACACATTGCTGGGAATGGCTTCTCTTTTGGAACCTATTTTTGCCAAATCATCAGCTGCTTGATTTTTCAGTCGGGGTATGTGATGAAGTTCTAACCCCTCGAATTTCTTCTCTAGCTTTCTCACTGCATTGCAATAACCAGTCATGGCTGGACTTCTGACGTCCCACTGTCACACCCTAGCTAGTTCAAGCATTAGAGTGTGCATCATGTTTAAATTTCTCTTAAATTTGAAATGGGGAAGGCAAAAACCCCCAACACCCCCTGGAAACAACTAGGGTTTACTAAAATTATTTTCAATGAACCTGAAGTGCCCTTCTAAAAAGTTCACCCTCTTTGTCTTGGGTTAGAACCTCTGGCAAAATTGGTGCACAATTTTCTAGGTCAACAGAAGGTCATTGAATTAAATCATAAGTATTTGAATTTGGGCATTTAAATGCTATAAAATAAATTAAATGCTCAAATAATTCTGGAAATAAATGTTTGCTGTTGGAAATATTGTAAATAGGGCCCACAATTATTTTCAGGATTTTTGGAAACGTTTTAGTATTTTTTAACAAAGCCCAATATTTGCAGTTAAATAGAAAAACAGAAACAATTAAAAAAAGAGAGAGAGGGAAGCCACCTGGGCCTTACCTGTGCTGGCCCAGCCCACCTGGATCGGCCCAGCCGACTGGCTTGCCAGTCGTTGTCCTCCTCCCGCCAGAAGGACGCGGAGCGCGTGGCCGGCACCCGTGGCCACACACCGGCCACCTCCTGCTTCTGCCGACGTCCTGGAGACGTCTAGGGGTGCCACGCGACCCCCACGTCCCCCTCTCATCCTCCCTCACTCTCCCCCTCGTCTCCCTCACTCTCTCCCATGATGCTCGAGCGCGTTCCTCGCCGCCGTTCGCCATAGACGACGCCAGAGCCACCCCCTCGCCCCTCCGACAAGCCAAATCGCTCCGCCGCGACGCCCTCGCCCTCCCCACCGAGCCACGCTTCGCCGGAGGCCCTGCATCGCCGCTATCGCGCCGTCTTCAACCTCGGTACCCGCCGGACGCCGTTCATCGATTCGCCTCGCTTCGGTCGCCCCCGAGCCCACTGATCTGCTCATCGACCTCCCTGTGAGCTCCGCCGCTTTTCCCCTCTTCTTTCCCATGCGTTTGCACCCTCTACGCCATAGTTCCACCATGGCCGAAGCTCGTCTCCGCTTGAGCTTGTCGCCGGCGTCGCTCCGCCGACCATTTGGTCATCCCGTGCTATGCAACGTGCTTGCCGCATCGCGTAGTGCCTCGCTAGCGCCTCAGTTTTCGTGTTTGCACGCCGCAGCCCAAATCCCGCACATGGCCGAACTCCGGCCGCCGCCTTGGAGCTCGCCGTCGTTGTCTCCGGCCACCATAGGCCCGGCCTCCACCACCACTAGATGCGCGCCTGCAAGAGCTCTCCAATGAGCCCAAGAACGGCCTCGCCCGTGCCCTGTGGGCTTTTTCCCAGCCGCGCCACCGTCTCGGGCCTCGCCGGCGTCGAGTCGCCGGCGGGATTAGCCCCGCTGACCAGGGGTTTGACCCCAGTTTGACTCCCCTGAGTCAATGAAAAGTGGGCCCCCTCTGTTAACTAAATCAGATTAGTTTTAATTAAAAATAATTAGCTTAATTAACTACTGACACGCGGGATCCACCAGTCAGGTTTGACCTGGACGTCCCCGTTGACCACTGACGTTACCGTGACGTAATGCTGACGCAATAATTGAATTACTGGAATTATTCTTATACAGGAATTTCAGAAAATAGTCAAAACTTCTAAAAATCATAGAAAATCAACCATAGCTCCAAATGCAAAGATTTATATATGAAAAATGATCAGAAAAAATTCAATCTATCCATTGGTAATGGTTTCATGCATGACAAAACAAGTTTACCTTGCTATTTAAGCAGAATAAGGAAATGCACTGTTAAAGCCATGTTTAATAAGCTAATAGTTGAATCTTTGATTCAAATAAGCACATTCCTTTCTGTTATAGCTTGCATTAGGCCAAGACACATTCATATTGCCATGTCATAGCATGCATCATATTGTTGCATATCGTCATGTGTTGATTGTGTTCCGATGTGTTCTTCCTGGTAGGTTCTGCCTCCGAGGATATTCACGAGTATCCAACTGAAGGGCAGTATCCCACTACCACTCCATCAGGCAAGCAACCCATTGATCATTCCGATACAAACCCATGTTCTCACTTCTGCTCTTGTTTACTGCATTAAGACAACGCGATTCAAACTGCTGTGTGCTACGGTAGTTGAACCCTTATCCTCTGCATGACCTGTCATTGCCACAGTAACTAGATGATACCCACTAGCATGTGTAGTAGTTGATTCAGCCATGTATGTGATTCCTACCTTGATATGCCTGCTATGCTTAGAGTTGTGTCAGGTCTGGTTCATCTGGGTGATGGGATAGAGTGAAATGCTTATGCCGGTAATGTGAGGGATGTGTTGAACATGTTTTGGTAAAGGTATCGATGAGAGGCCATGTAGGAGTACATGGTGGGTTGTTTCATTGAGGCCGTCCATAAGAACTGAGATCTGTATGTGTGATTTAAGATGCAGTTACTACCGTACATTGGGCCCGAAACCAATGGACCCTCTCGGCTTCTTAATCACCCTAGTACTCTGTCCAGGAGTTGCAAATAGTTTCTGGTGTTTGTAGGTTATGTGTTGGCGGCCGTGCATAACGCTGACCCTAGGGGTGGGCTATATTGCGGTAGATACACCGTGGCACGGTGTACTGAGTCACCCGTTTGGTGTCTCGGGAACCCTGTTCACATCATTCGGGGCCGTATGTGGAAACCTCGGCCGGACTCCCTACGGATGGAACCTGGATAGGCGATAAATCTGGACTAGAGACTTAAGTGTTTAGGTAGGCCGTGGCCGACACCCTCGCTGGGCTTCCGCTTGAAGGTTGCCGAGTACATGTCGTGTAAGCGGCGGTAAGTGGTGAAAGCGTGTATGAAGAAGTACACCCCTGCAGGGTATAAAACTATTCGAATAGCCGCGTTCGTGGTAAAGGACTACTTGGTTTCCTATACAGTTCATAGACAAGTTAATGGATACTACTAAAAGACTCAAGATAAGTGTGAGTACCGAGGATGGCCCTCTCGTAGGATGACGAGGGAGGATCCCCGGTGGAGTATTGTGTTGGTGAGTAGTGGACTTGTGTGCGAAAACTATTTTACTGGTGGAGTTCCGTAGGATAGCTTAGCCAAGAGTCAAAGCTGGCTTGCTGCATTAACCCCACCACCTTCTTGAGAATAAGCATGTATAGTAGGTTCTGATGTAAGACTTGCTGAGTACCTTTGTACTCATGTTTGCTTAATTACTATTTTCAGACGACAACACCGCCCCCTCCGATGGGTTCTACGTAGACCTTGACGTCGACGAGTGACTAGCCACCCAGGTGGTGATCCTGGCCATGGAGGGCCCTATGTAGATAGACAGGCTTCGAGAAGCCTTCTTTCTTTCTAGAGTCTGTACTCAGACTAGTTGCTTCCGCATGTGCTTGTATGTTTGTATGACTTGAGTGTCGGGTCATGTGACCCCTATCTGTATGAACATGTTATGTATGGCTCCCTGGAGCCTTTAAATAAAGTACTTGAGTTGTAGAGTTTTGTTGTGATGCCTTGTTGTATGTACTCATATCGGGCATATTGTGTGTATGATTGAAATGCTTGGTATGAGTGGGATTCGACAATCTAGTTGTTTATCCTTGGCAGCCTTTCTTATGGGGAAATGTAGTCTAGTGTTCCTCGAGCCATAGTAGTCCGCTACAGCCCGGTACACCGGAGTCCTGCTAGCCCAGCACTACTGTTCAGGACACT
The DNA here is from genome assembly GCF_056163025.1 of Triticum urartu. Lineage (NCBI taxonomy): Eukaryota > Viridiplantae > Streptophyta > Magnoliopsida > Poales > Poaceae > Triticum > Triticum urartu. The sequence goes on along the minus strand of NC_141874.1, from coordinate 59,645,329 downwards.
TGACTGGCCGGCATGTGTTTCACTTCGTTCCTATGTCTGTCCCTTCGGGGAAATGTCACGCGGTGACTTCCGGAGTCCTGCCTAGCCTGCTACAGCCCGGGTTCCCCGGAGTCCTGTTAGCCCAGTGCTACAGCTCGTAATCACTCGCTGATGACCACATGCTCGATGTGATTCATGTATGCCTGTCTCCGTAGGTCTGTGCCGCTTTGGGTTCACGACTGGCCATGTCGGCCTGGGTTCTCTGTCATATGGATGCTAGCGACACTATCATATACGTGAGCCAAAAGGCGCAAACGGTCCCGGGCCATGGTAAGGCGACACCCGTGGGATACCGTGCGTGAGGCCGCAAAGTGATATGAGGTGTTACTGGCTAGATCGATGTGACTTGGAATCGGGGTCCTGACACCCACTCCTTCATCACCTGATTAACCACCAAATCTGAGACGCCATAGACCATGAGGCGACGGACGCCGAGTGAAATGGCCATGCGCATCCCATATAAAAGTGCTTCATATTCTGCCTCGTTATTGGAGGAATCAAAGTGGATTTGAAAAACATATCTGAGCTTATCTCCTCGGGGGGAGACCAATACCACCCCGGCACCGGAACCATTCAGCATTTTGGAATCGTCGAAGAACATGGTCCAATGCTCCAAGTGAACCTGAGTCGGTAGTTGCTGTTCAATCCACTCGGCGACGAAATCTGCTATTGCCTGGGACTTGATAGCTTTCTTTGCCTCAAACTTGATATCTAGAGGAAGGAGTTCAATCGCCCATTTTGCCACTCGACCAATTGCATCTCTGTTATGCAGGATCTCTGACAATGGAGCGTCGCTGACGACTGTAATGGAATGATCAGAGAAGTAGTGAGCAACCTTCTTTGTGCTCATATAAATCCCATATACAAGCTTCTGATAATGAGGATATCTTTGCTTCGACGGGGTCAAAACTTCAGAAATATAATATACTGGGCGCTGAACCTTGAAGGCTTTTCCTTCTTCTTCCCGCTCGACCGTAAGTACCGTACTGACGACTTGTCCCGTGGCTGCGATGTAAAGCAGCAAAGGCTCTTTGCTGATTGGGGCAGCAAGCACCGGCTGGGTGGAGAGTAGAGCTTTGAGCTCTGCAAACGCTGCATCAGCTTCAGGAGTCCACTCGAACTTGTCTGACTTCTTCATCAATCGGTAAAGAGGCAATGCCTTTTCACCGAGACAAGAGATGAATCGACTTAAAGCGGCCAAGCAACCAGTAAGCTTCTGGACGTCGTGCACTCGCACAGGACTTTTCATTCGGAGTATAGTACCAACTTTTTCTGGATTGGCGTCGATTCCCCATTCGAAAACGAGAAAACTGAGTAGCTTTCCGCCGGGAACTCCGAATGTTCACTTTGATGGATTAAGCTTGATATCATACCTTCTGAGGTTGGCAAAGGTTTCAGCAAGGTCAGTTAGCAGGTCGGAACCCTTCCATGACTTGACCACAATATCATCCATGTATGCTTCCACATTTCGACTGATTTGAGTGAGCAAACACTTCTGAATCATTCTCATGAATGTGGCTCCGGCATTCTTGAGGTCGAACGGCATGGTAACATAACAGAAGCACCCGAATGGAGTGATGAAAGCTTTTTTGATCTCGTCAGGTCCATACAGACGGATCTGATGGTACCTGGAATAGGCGTCTAAAAAAGACAGTCGCTCACATCCCGCAGTCGAGTCGACTATCTGGTCGATGCGGGGGAGAGGAAAATGATCTTTCGGGCAAGCCCGATTAATATGTTTAAAGTCAATGCACATGCGAAGTGACTTGTCCTTCTTCAGGACCATGACAACATTGGCGAGCCACTCGGAGTGGTAGATCTCTCGGATGAACTCTGCTGCTAGGAGCCGAGCCACCTCCTCACCAATAGCCTTTCTTTTCTGGACGGCGGACCATCGGAGATGTTCTTTGACAGGTTTTACTTTTGAGTCGACTCATAGGCGGTGCTCAGCCAGCCCCCTGGGAACACCCGGCATGTCAGAAGGCTTCCATGCGAAAATGTCCCAGTTCTCACGGAGGAACCGGATGAGCGCTTCTTCCTATTTGGAGTCGAGTGTTGTTGAGATATGAGTCGGAGCAGCACTGGGATCGGTCGGGTGAATGTGAGCCGGCTTCGTTTCGCCAGAAGACTGAAAAGCTGATTCTGTAGCGGGCTTCTTGGCTCGTAACAAATCACTCGGGTCTGCAGTCTTCTGGTATTCCTGCAGCTCCACCACTGCCATCTGAGCATCAGCGATCTTTGAACCTTTCTGAAAACACTCTTCTGCTTTCTTCCGATTGCCCATAACAGTGATCACACCTTTTTGACTAGGCATCTTCAATTTGAGATACACATAACATGGTCGAGCCATGAAGCGTGCATAAGCCGGCCTGCCCAAAATAGCGTGATAAGCACTCTGGAAATCTAAAACTTCGAACGTCAACTTTTCTTTGCGGTAATTCTTGGAATCACCTAAAACCACATCAAGAGCAATCTGGCCGAGTGACTCAGCCTTCTTTCCAGGAATGACTCCGTAGAAAATCATGTTGCTGGTACTGAGTCTGGACATCGAAATGCCCATCCCTTTCAATGTCTCAGCATACAGTATGTTCAAACCACTGCCACCATCTATCAAGACTTTGGTCAGTCGAGTGCCTTCAACAACTGGGTCGACCACCAAAGCTTGCCTCCCAGGGGTGGCAATATGTGTTGGGTGATCAGACTGGTCGAATGTGATGGCAGTCTGAGACCACTTCAGATAATTGGGTGTTGCCGGAGCAACCATATTCACCTCACGGTTGATAACTTTCAGTCGACTTTTGCTTTCAACATCAGCAAAAATCATCAGGGTGGAATTGACCTGGGGGTATCTATCATCACTATCTTCCTTGTCCTCAACTTTGTCCGACTCCTTTTCCTTATCTTTGGGTTGCTTGCCCTGGAACTGCTGGATCAAGAGCCGACACTGTCGAGTGGTATGTTTCGGGTAAATGAACTTACCCTCTTCATCTTTCTTGGTGTGGATGTGACATGGCAAATCCAACACATCATTTCCGTCTTGGTCTTTAACTTTCTTGGGGTTCCAAGGTCCTTTCGGTTTCCCCTTAAACTTTCCTTGAGTTACAGCCAAGGCTTCCCCAGGAGCAGCTGGCTCGGCTTTCCGCTTCTGTTTCCGATTGGAATTTCCTCCTATGGTTTCTTGAGCGACTGACTTGAGCTTGCCACTCCTGAGTCGATCCTCATCTTCACCATTAGCGTACTTGGTGGCAATCTCCATCATCCGATTCAGAGACATGTCTTCGGTTCGACCGAATTTTAGATTCAGTTCTCTGTACTTGACGCCTTCTTTGAAGGCACAGACTGCTTGGTGGTCAGGCACATTCTCTACTGTGTGATGTAACGTGATCCATCTCTGGATGTAATCCCTCAAAGTTTCATTCGGCTTCTGCACGCAAGACCGCAGTTCCGTCAGCCCTGCCGGTCGCTTGCATGTTCCTTCAAATGTGGTGACAAACACTGGAGCGAGATCTTCCCAAGTGTAAATGCTGCTGGGTGCTAACTGATTCAGCCACACTCTGGCCGAGCCCTCCAACATGAGAGGCAGGTGCTTCATGGCCACTTCATCATTGCCACCGCCAATCTGGACGGCCACTCGGTAGTCTTCAAGCCAAGTATCGGGCTTGGACTCACCAGTGAACTTACTGACTCCAGTCGCCACCCTGAAGTTGGGAGGAATCACAACGGCCCTGATGGCTCTACTAAAGCACTCTGGCCCCGAAACATGTACTCTGCTGCTGGTAGGTGCATCTCTGTCGTGACCTTCTCGGTGAGCCCTATTCCTGTCGACCAAACCTTGAACGAGAATGGATCTTGTATCAAAGCCTGGTTCCCTTGGGTCGATTGGAATCCTTCCCCCAACACTATGAGGGCGCCTGTCATCCTGCTGTCGAGGCACATACGACCCGCTCCTCGGGGGAGGGGTGGGCACTCGACGTCGATCGTCACGATCGAATCGATGATCATACTGCTCATGGTTCCCGTACTGATTACGCCGGTCCCCACGTCCCTCACGCCTCGGGGGCGATCTTGGGCTATGAGCCGACTGGACTGTGTCTGCAGCAATGGATCTGCTATGAATCCTGTTCCGCGACTGAGAAACAGCGGAGTTCTGGTCTCCTGCTGCACGGAGTAACGCTCTGATCTGCAACAAGCCTCTGCCGGCCTCCGACTGGGAAGGCTGAATCAACTCTGCTATATGGGCTGCAGCTGCTAAATTCTGAATCAAAGTTCGATATACCTGCGGGGGCGGAAAGAGCTGACATCGACTGGGTTCTAGAACCCGTTGTCGCGCACGCTCGTCGAGTGCTCGCTGGAGGTTCTCCAGTCGGGTGCGCTCGGCCAAGTTTGCCAGGCGCGCGTCCTCCAAGGCACGAGCCTTGGGGGTTTCTCCAACGATAGGAGTGTGCAGTGCATCCATGTTCCGGCGACGAAGTTCTTCTCTCTGCAGTGACGTGAGAGGCTCGGGGAGATATTCCTCATGGGGACGCGACGGGTCGCCTCCACCCGCGCCTCCGTCGGTGCGGGGAAAACCGGGAGGACTGGGCGGTCCATCGACCATCAGAACCTCTGCCACCGGATCACTGCTGTTGCACTCGGATGCGGTCTCTGCGGAGCCAGTCGAACAGGCCGTAGAGGGATTCGTCGGGCTCGATCGCCGTGACTTGAGGGGTGGCCGACTGGCGTGCCACCGCGTGTCTCACCCACCACTGAAGTCTCGACCGACCGGAACAGTTGCGCCAGCGGGAAACAGGGAGAGAGGACAACACAGGAACCGATCGATAATGGGTCGACGGTTGCCGCAAGAGGATGCCACGGACGCACGCGCGAAAGTGCGTTGCCCCGCGGACAGGGAGTGCGTCCACGTCGAGCGGAGCCTCCTGAAGCCAAGCGGAGTCGTCGGCGATGAACGTGAGCGCGCCGAGACGAATCTCGCGGCCCTCCACCAAAACTCCGCCAGAAACCATGATGATTTGGATCGGAAAAGATCGCAACTCCTCCAACAAATCGCTAAAACACCTACCCCACGGTGGGCGCCAACTGTCGTGGTTCTAAGTCTGACAACAATGTAGGGGGGTAGGTATGGAGAGGCAAGATCTTAGCTATGGAGTAGTTGTAAGCACACGAGGTTTACGAGTTCAGGCCCTTCTCGGAGGAAGTAATAGCCCTACGTCTCGGAGCCCGGAGGCGGTCGACTGGATTATGCGTGTATGAATTACAGGGGTGCGAACCCTTTACACTGAGGAGGGGGGTGGCTTATATAGAGTTCGCCGGACCCCTCCGGCCCTCAGTTGTGCAGGGTTTTAAATACATTAAGGTCGGGCGTTACTGGTAACGCCCCTAATAAAGTGCTATGATGACCATAAAAGCTACTTAATAACCGACCGTTAGCGTGCGGAGTGCCTTTAGGTCTCCTGGCTGTCGAGTGGTTGGATCTTGGTCGAGTGATTGCTTCTTGGTCGAGTGTCTTCGAGTCTGTCGAGTGGAAAACCTCCAAGTCGATTGAAAGGTGATTTCTTCTAGAGATGTCCTTGGTTAGGGCAGTTGGGACAGGTCCATGACCCTACCCTAGGTACATAGCTTCATCAGCGGGTACTCTCAACTTTCCGTCTTTCTTACGGTCTTCTCTGTGCCATCGCATCGCCTTGGCATGCTCTTTGTTTTGGAACAAACGTTTCAACCATGGTATTATAGGAGCATACCACATCACCTTGGCAGGAATCTTCTTCCTGGGGCGCTCGCCCTCGACATCACCAGGGTCATCGCGGCTGATCTTATAGCGCAATGCACCGCATACCGGGCAAGCGTTCAAATCCTCGTACTCACCGCGGTAGAGAATGCAATCATTAGGGCATGCATGTATCTTCTGCACCTCTAACCCTAGAGGGCAGACATCCTTCTTTGCTTCGTACGTACTCTCAGGCAATTCGTTGTCCTTTGGAAGCATATCCTTTATCATTACCAGCAACTTTCCAAATCCCTTGTCAGATACACCATTCTCTGCCTTCCATTGCCCGCTTGTTTGCCTCAGCCGCAAGCAGAAAAGTTTGCACGCCATTAATGAACTCGGGAGAGCAACGGTCATCGTACATCCATTGTCGGCTCATCTTCAATACACAGCACCAAAAACACCAAATTAATACAAGTTCATACATAAAGTTCATACAACACTTAAATGCAACAAACAAATAACTCTCTAGCTAAAGCATTTAAATGCAACAACAAATGCGATCAAGATTGCAACTAAGGTAACAATTGATCCAACAGCATAATGATACCAAGCCTCACTATCGATGGCATATTTCTAATCTTTCTAATCTTCAAGCGCATTTTCTCCATCTTGATCTTGTGATCATCGACGACATCGGCAACATGCAACTCCAATTCCATCTTCTCCCCCTCAATTATTTTCAATTTTTCTTTCAAGTACTCGTTTTCTCTTTCAACTAAATTTAACCTCTCGACAATAGGGTCGGTTGGAATTTCCGGTTCAAATACCTCCTAGAAAAAATATCTATGTCAACTTGATGGGCATAATTTGTCATAAACACGAAATGCAACTAGTTTTAAAAGAGAATATATATATACCACATCCGAATCATAACAAGGACGAGGGGCGCCGACGGGGACGGATATCAAAACCATGGCACTATGTATAACAAACAACGTACGGGTATGTTATACGAGTAACTATATATCCAAATCACACAAACATCAATTTTTATATAAAATTTCATGAACAAGAGGCTCACCACAAGGTGGTGCCGGCGACGGGACGGTGCGGACGATCGACGGTGGTTATGGCGGAGATTTTGAAGGCACTAAGTAAACCACACCTACATATGCAGACTAAGTGTTATTTTTGACCTCAAATTGCATATAAATCAAACACTAGCACATATAATTCCTCCCAAATTACTAAACTCACAAATTAAACACTATATAAAGCATTGCAAGAGCTAATATAGCAATGAGAGATGAAAGGACAAAGTTGCTAACCTTTGTGATCATTTGAATCGATGGGGACCTTCAAATCTTGACAAATTTTGGGCAAAATGTGTGATGAGCTCGAGAGGAAGAGGGGAAGAATAGAGAGGGAGGGGAAAGGGGAAGAACAGAGCGAGCTCGGGTGGACGAAGGGTTTATGTAGGACGACCTTTAGTACCGGTTCGTGACACGAACCGGTACTAAAGGAGCTGGAGGGGCCCCAGACTGGCAACATCCTGCCACCACTCTCATTAGTACCGGTTCGTGGCACGAACCAGTGCTAAAGGTTCGCCACGAACCGGTACTAATGAGAGCACCCCGGCTAGCCATTGGAACCGGCACTAATGGACACATTAGTGCCAGCTCAAATTCAAACCGGCACTAATGTGCTTCACATTTGACCCTTTTTCTACTAGTGATAGTGAGCTTCTAATTATGAGGACAAGAGGATTAGCCACGCTCTAATTAGTCAATGAGGACCAACTAGAGCATGAACTAGAAGAACTAGAGGATGCTCCAAAAACTGCGTATACATAGAGCAAAAACCCCTAGTATATATAGGTTGGAGGAGGAGGAGGAGAGGGCGGCCACCAAGGGGGGCAAGTTCCCCCTTGGGGCGCCGGCCATGGGGAGGCCCCTTTTCCAATTCGCCCCACCCACAAGAAAGGGGGGGTGTCGGTGTCAAAACCGGCGGATCTCGAGTAGGGGGTCTCGAACTGTGCGTCTAAGGTCGATGGTAACAGGATACAGGGGACACAATGTTTACCCAGGTTCGGGCCCTCTCTATGGAGGCAATACCCTACTTCCTGCTTGATTGATCTTGATGAATATGAGTATTACAAGAGCTGGTCTACCACGAGATCGTAATGGCTAAACCCTAGGAGTCTAGCTGGTATGACTATGGTAATGAATATCCTCCGGACTAAGCTCTCCGGTTTATATAGACACCTGAGAGATCTAGGGTTACATAAGGTCAGTTACAGAAGAAGGAATCTACATAATCGGTCGCCAAGCTTGCCTTCCACGCCAAGGAGAGTCCCATCCGGACATGGGGGAGAGTCTTCGGTCTTGTATCTTCACAACCCATCAGTCCGGCCCATGGATAACAGGCTGGACGCCCGAGGACCCTTTAGTCCAGGACTCCCTCAGTAGCCCCTGAACCTGGTGTCACAGCCTGATTTTTGGCCCTTTCTTTTTCTTTTGTTTTTCTGAGATTTTTGCTTGAGTTTTCTTTTTCCATGGCTTTGTGGTCTGGAAACTGAAGAAAATGACCTCTTCTTTGCTTCCATAGTGGCTTGTCCACCTCAAATCCTTCCCTAGACCTTTCCATTTTCATCCTAGCCCAAATCCCAATATTCTTTTTATTGGGAATATTCCTTTTCTATTAAAGGAATAACCCTAATTGCCCCAGGTTGTGAAGCAACCTATATTTCCATCACTCCTAAAATTCCCAAATAATTCTCATAAATTGTTTGGGTCATATCTTCCTCAAATATGGCAAAATATTTCATTGGCCATATTTCCCATCATCCTCAAATAATTCTTTTCCTATTCTGTCCTGAATGGCAGATTGTGAAGCAAGTGCCATTTATCTTTGCCCAATTGACTCCAAACTTCCTGGACATCTTTTCATGTCCAAATAATTGCCTCATGACAAATTTCAACTTAATTTGCCTAGTAAATATTCCTGAGAAATTTTTCAAAGTTCCTGTCTGAGGGAATTGGTTGTGAAGGAAGTACTAGCTAGGTTAATTCAAATGAGTTGAAATTTATGCATGAACTCAATATCATCATATCATAGCCCTACACCAAAGTTGAGCTCATGTCATGCCTCCATGAGAGCACAACTTCAAATCTTTGGTTCTATCCAAATTTTCAGTTAGTGAAGCAAGTATATTTTATCTTGCTCCATTATGGCTGTAAATTTTCCTAGGCCTTCTCTTATCCATATGACCTATCTCCACCAAATTTGGGAATATTTTGTTTAGCCATTTTCCCTCTAGAAATTTTGCAAGTTTCTGGTCAGTGGAAATGTTTGTGAAGGAAGTACCATTTTGGTTTATCCAAATGGTATGAAACCTTTTTCAGCATCTTCATATGATCAAATAACCCTACCTTGCCAAATTTCAGCTCAAGTGGCTTCTCCAGTGCACCATCATGATCTTCATTCTGGACCAAATTACTTAGTTGTAAAGCAACTATATTAATTATTGGTCCTTTTCCATCCAAAATTCACAAGATCGTAGTCCTTCCTATCCTAAACACCCCAGACAACTCCATTTGACCCAATCAAGTTCCTATTGATCAGCAGTGCTTGGACAAATCTGATACAGCAAACTTGTAGCGATGCCACACTCCTCTCCTTGGCTCCTTCTCGTTGTATTTTACTTTTGAGATGCCTTGGGGATCAAGGACTAGCCTCCAGACAAACTTTGCGAGCCCTTGGCAGCTTCTCCTTGCCGTTCACAGTGGTGACCACCGTGTTGGCATATCATCTGCGCGCTCCAGCGCCTCTGTCTTCTTCTCCCTCTCTGTGCGCTGGTTTCCTTGGAGCCTAGCCATGTCCAGCGTGCTCCCTGAGCCGTCGACGTCCCTTTGGAGCTCTTGCCCCCTCCGTTTGCTTCCCCGGCAACCCATCCCCGTCGAGAAACAGAGTGCATCCACGGGCGCACAGTGCCGACAAGGCATTAATGGCGTCGTGGATTCTTCCCTCTCTTGTCCCCGAGCCCCTCTCGTCTCCGTTTCCCTCGTCCACTTTCCCCTCATCGCCGTTCGAGCTTGGCCGCGAGCACACGCGTCAGCGGTGCCGGACACGCGTCCGCGGTGGCAACCGAGCTCGAACCGCCTTGCCACGGCTATTTAAGCTAGCCCCGACCCCTCCCGAGCACACCACACACCTCACCTCACTCCTAGAGCCCTGCCTAGCCTCTGTCTCGAGCTCAAGAAGCTCTCCTGCCCTCCCTCTGTCGCCATGGCCGCCGGCCTCCTCCTCCTAAATTGGAGCGAGCCGAGCCCTCCCTTAACTAGTAGCCACCACCACCCGAAGTCCCTCACTCCGGCGACCCTCCTCAGACCCTCTTCCCCTCGCCAGAGCCACTATGGCCAGAACCCCATCTCCACCCGAAGCCCTCCTCTGCCGCAGCCCTCACCGCCTCCGTTTCGGTCCCTCTCGGAGCCCGTGAACCCTAGGAATGGATGCTCCTCTCTTCCCCGAGCTCGCCGGTGTGCCGAGCGCCGCGAGAGGTGGCCGGAGTCGGCCGGACGGCTGCCCGCAGCGCGGCCCCTCCCCTGCTTCCTCTGTTCCGTGCACACCGCCACAGCATATTAGGCCATAGTACCAGAGCTTCAGCGACAATTGTGTGGTTAGGCGTGCATGCATATTATTGTTGTGAGTAGCAGTAATATGTGATGTTGCTTGATTATTTATAATATTAGTATGCTTGTGTGCTTTTGTTTTCATCGTTTCTTTTATTTCTTTCTTTGGGCCTTCGGTGTTACAAAATTTTCCCCTTATTAAAATTTCTCGTCAACCGACACCGGACTTGAAGAATAAGTAAGGAATTCAAATATTTGGAAGCTCGGATAAACGAAATGAAGTTATCAGCAAACTACAGTGACATTGGAATATCTTGTCTGAATGCGAAAGAAATCCTGGATGGGCAGTCAGTATCATGTTTGCATTAGCGTGCACTCCTTACAGCAGTACGGATAATCAGGTCTACCTCAGTGTGCACTCTTCATGGCAGAAATGATCAACTCAGCAATAAGATAAGCTATGTGCAAGACCAACAGCGCAGTTTCAGTCAAAGCATAAGCCATCCAATCGTCCTCAGTACGGCACTGGTGTAAGACAGTACTGAAAATGCGTTATATCGACTAGAGGGGGGGGGGGTGAATAGGCGATTTTTATGAAAGTCTTCAAAACATGGAAGTTATGAAGACAACCGATAGAAATAAACCTATTACCATGCAGCGGAAGGTAGACTACACTAGGCAAGCCATAGTCAAGTATTCAATAGAGTGAAAGCACAATGACTTAATAGCAGCAATGTAGTAGGATCAGGTAGGAAGATATTATGAAGCCATATAGAACATGCAGTCACTCAGTGAAGACAAAGGATAGTGCAAACATACAATGACTTCACAAGGAGCAACTGTAAGTAAAGGTAAGGGAAGATGAAACCAGTGACACGCTGAAGACAATGATTTGTTGGACCAGTTCCAGTTGCTGTGACAACTGTACGTCTGGTTAGGGCGGCTAGGTATTTAAACCTTAGGACACACAGTCCCGGACACCCAGTCCTCACCGTATTCCCCTTGAGCTAAGGTCACACAGACCTCGCCCAATCACTCTGGTAAGTCTTCAAGGTAGACTCCCAAACCTTCACAGACTTCGTTCACCGGCAATCCACAATGTTTCTTGGATGCTCAGAACGCGACGCCTAACCGGCTGGAGGATGCATAGTCCTCAAGTGTAATAAGTCTTCAGATCACACAGACAAGAAGACTTAAGTGATGCCCAATTCTCTTTGGCTCTGGGTGGTTAGGGCTTTATCCTCGCAAGGAATTCTCTCTCAAAGGCTTCGAGGTGGGTTGCTCTCAAATGACAAAAGCCGTACTCTGAATCTAAGCAGCCAACCATTTATGGTTGTAGGGGGTGGGCTATTTATAGCCACTTGGCAACCCGACCTGATTTGTCCGAAATGACCCTGGGTCACTAAGGAACTGACACGTGTTCCAACGGTCAGATTTCAAACTCACACGGCAACTTTACTTGGGCTGCAAGCAAAGCTGACTTGTCCGACTTTGGACAAGATTCGCTCTCATAGTCTTCACTCGAAGACATAGGTTTTAGTTTAGGCATCACTTCAGTCATTCTGACTGGTTCTCTTGGACCCCACTTAACAGTACGGTGGTTCCTATGACTCAATACAAGAAGAAAAAGAACTATGAAAGATCTAAGTCTTCGAGCTCCATAGGCTTCATGTGGTGTCTTCTCTTGTCATAGTCTTCAATGTGAATATCTTCATATACCACCTTTGACTTCAATGTCTTCATACATTTTTAGGGGTCATCTCTGGTAGGAAAACGAATCAATGAGGGACTTCTACCTGTGTTATCCTGCAATTCTCACATAACACATTAGTCCCTCAACTAGGTTTGTCATCAATACTCCAAAACCAACTAGGGGTGGCACTAGATGCACTTACAATCTCCCCCTTTTGGTGATTGATGACAAACTAGTTGAAGTATTCAACGGGGAATATAATCTGTGAAATTGTAAAGGATAAGGAATTGTCTTCATAAGTTGCAAGGGCTCCCCCTAAAGATGTGCATATAAGTAATTTGCTTTTGGAATGCAAATGCACATGGCAGGTTGTACTTGTGGAGATCCACTTCAACTTATGATGACAATCCACTATGCATGTGAAAGTATATGAAGATAATGACATGCATAATGGAAAATGGACGTCTGTAGAGTGATCTAAGTGCGGAATTTATCGTCGCACATGCGGAATTTATCATCACAAAACAAAGTGGCAGATAAGTAGCAGACGACCATCGAGTTTAAGTGTTACAACTCAAAGAACCAAATGTAGCAAAATGAGAGTTGTAAGCATGAAGCAAAATATAAAGCACCCGCCCATATGGACCCGCTTGAAGACTATCAACCTCATATGCTTCTCCCCCTTTTGTCAGTAAGGACCAAAAAGGTTTGAAGACATAGAGCATCTACTCGTTCCCATGCGGAGTAGGTGAAGTAGCAGGGTCGGTGGTGGTGTTTGGCGGTGCTGAAGAGCTTGGAGCAGAGTTGACGCGTGCTGAATGAGGTGGTGGTGAAGTAGCATCATCTTCATCCTCGATAACTCTGGCAGTCACTGTTGCAGCAGATGAAGAGAACTCAGAGTCTTCAAGGGATGGAGTTCCTAGTAGCACAGCCCTTCGAGGAGGTGTGGAGTCGAACTTGAATCGCTCAGTGAAGCCATCCGCTTGAAGATCATCTTCAGAACACATCATCGTTAGCCCTTCCATGTGCGGCGACAGGTTTCATGGGCAACGAAAGCATTCTTGGTGGCAAGATTGCGAATGCGATTAACATCCACCAAGAGGCTTTTCATCTGACGCTTCAGCCAGTCATGATGCCTATCCTGTTTTTGATGAAGAGCCACAAGAAGCTCTCGGTCGTTGAGAACACGAGTGCGCTTCTTGGGTCTTGGAGCAGTTGTACTATCAGTGGCTTCAGTGGACGCAGGGTGTGGTGCACGTGTAGTGCCATCCAAAGGATACACCCGAGTGACTGCTTCAACTCCTTCAATGTTCTATGAGAAACTCTGATGCTCTGCATTCTGAAGACTTAGAGGTTCCTTTGCAGGATCAGGATAGATGGCTTCAGTAGAGATGTCCACATCAGGCAGAAAAATCCTATGATTGCGAGCAGATGGCTGATATGAGATATCTGAGTGAAGTTTGATGAGCCGCATCACCCATGGGGCGTAGAACTTCAAGCCAAACAAATCAGAGCCTGATGCAGCAAGTTGGCGGATGAATAAGTCCTGTGCATTGAAGCATTTTCCATGAAGAATATAGAAGACCAAAGTCTTCATTGCACCCTCAAGCTTGGCATTTGGAGAGTGCCCTTTAATGGGCCAGAGAGTTCGCCTGATGATGTGATAGATGGTTCTGGGCAGATACTCAAGGTCTTCAACGAAGAACTCCGTGGGATAAGAAGCATCTTGGGGCAATGGCTTCATCATGCTGAGCATCTGACTCATATCAGGTTCAGGCCTCTTAAAGATGCTCTCAATAGCTTCACTATGCAGCTGACAGCCATGCTCGTAGAGATCGCCAGGAGTGGGCAAGCCAGTGAGCTCAATGATGTCAAAGGCTTTGGCTTCGTGATGAACGTTTCCAGTCATCCACTCCAGGACCCAAGTCTTCGGATCTCTGCTATACCCGCTGATGTGAAGTGTGGCATAGAATTGGAGCAGCATCTCTTCATTCCAATGCTCTTGGTCAGTAATGAACGGCAGCAGTCCAACTTCCTTGAAGCAATCCAAAGCTTCTTCCAGACAGGGCAGACCAGCTATAGCTTCAATGTCAAGGCGCTTGTGTGGGAAGATGCGACCTTGGTTGTAAAGAATGCATGAGTAATAGCTTCGCTGAGGATAGCTCCAGAATCGATCAGATGATATCCTTTCCCTTGAGTAGGGGTTCCTGGAGCTATCGAAGAATGTGTTGTCTGCCCTAAAGCCATTGATATTGAAGGAGCCAGGTGCTGATGCAGGACCTGGAAACCTTGGCAATCTTGGGATTGGCTTCTGTACCTGAGGCCTGTGCCCAACATGATAGTCGAACTGGGGACCGGCATCAGACTCAGGAACAGAAGTGGCAGGATCAATGGCTTCGCTGGCTTCTGAAGCTTTTGTTGGGGAGGGCTCCACATTAGCTTCATTGGTGGTTGTGGCAGCCTCAAGATTTTCATCCTCCACTTGACGAGCTGGAGGGTCAGACACAAGCACGTTCTCCTTGAGAACTGCTTCTTGGTGGGACAGGGGAGTGGGAACTTGTGGGACTTCTTCTTCCGCGGCTGATGCAACCGGAATGTCTTCAGCAGAGACTTGAGGCCTTGGACCTTTGCGAAGCCTGCGCAACACGGGCGACGCCTGTGGAGTTGGAGTGGACTGGGCCTCATAGTCTTCTTCCTCTTGTGGGCGATCCGCCCATGAAGCATCCTGTGCAATTGGCGTCAGTGGACGACCAATGCTGATGAGTTCGTTGTTCTGAGGAAGGACTGCACCATCTTCTACATGGTCATGTCGACCAATGTCTTCAGCAGCGATGGGATCAGCTGCTGGAAAGTCTTCAGCTCCATGAGCCTCTGTGGAAGCAGGCTCATGGATTGTCAGTTGACGTTCAGCTTCAGGATAGACCATTGAAATAGGTTCAACTATCAAAGGCTCTGTGGGAGCAGCCCGATCTTTCTTGGTCTTCCTCTTCTTCTTGGAGGGGGCAGTAGGAGAGGCTTCAGAATGTTTCCTCTTCCTGGATTCAGCCTCAGCAGTCCTTGTCTTCTTGAGCTCTGAAGCGGTTGACCGGATTTTTGGCTTCGAGCCAGTCCTAGTTGGGAAGACAATCGGAACTGCTTCCTGCCTTGGTGCTTCGGGTTCAGCCGTAGCAGACTTCTTCTTCTTCTTTACGGCCATCCTGGGGTCGATGCCAGGACGCCCAAGGGCCTTGCGCTTCTCAGCCTCATTGTAGGCTTGCACACATCTGTCAGCCAGAGTCTTCATGCGCTCACGCGAACCCTGAGCTTCCGCACGTTTCTTCAGAAAGGCTTCCTTGAGCTCGTGCATCATACTCTTGAAGTTCTTCACTTCTTGCACGCTGATCTTGGCCATATGCTTCTTGAACTGAGCCTTTTCATAGTCAATCTTTTGCTTCAGTTCAACAATGCGCTGGGCGACAGCTAGCTCTGAAGCAATGGCGCCTTGGAAGGCGACACTGAGGCCAATGGGTAGCTGCAGATCTTCAAAGCTGATGTTTGGCGTGTCAAACCACTCATCAATGAAGTTGTGGATGATTGTCACATCAAAGAGAGGCAGATCATTGAAGATTTCTGCTTCTTCTTTGCTCTTGATGAGTTGCTCAAGAGCGTCATCTGCAAGATCTTCATCACTTGACAGATCAATGTCATCATTGCGCAGAATGGCAGCAGCTGGTAGCTCTTGGCCTGTGTGTGGCAGAGGCATCTTGACCTTCTGGGGCTTGGAGATGCGAGATAAATCTTCAGACTGCACACTGTATTCAGGAGGTGCAGTTGCCAGTGGCTTCGCCCGTGCTATTTTTGGTGAAGGGGCAGGCTTTGAAGCTTTAGCCTTCTTCAGCTTCTTTGTCTTCAGCGCTGCAGGCGCTTCATCTGATTCAGCGTCAGCGGCAGGCTCATTCACTGCAGTCCTTGAACCAAGATGCGGGTGATGAGGCCTTCAAGGTTGTAGAAAGGAGCGATGACATTGGGTTCTGCATCTCGTGTGCCATCTGCCCTTGGTGCTGAGGGACCAGGGTTGAAGTCTAACCCCAAAGTCTTCTTGTTCTGCTTCGCTGAGTTCTGGGCAAACTGGAAGTTGCGCTTGAACAGATTGTCGTCACGATACCATAGTAATGATGATGGGTGTGCATCTGCAGGCTATGGCCCACAGACCATGCAGGGATAAAAGCCTTGTTCAATGGCTTCATCTCTGGACCTGGGTAGAAGATTCTTGTATAGGATGTCTCCCCACGGTCTCTTGATGGCGTTTTTCTCAGCATACTCCTGGGTTACAAATCGGTATTTGAACCATTGTTCTGCCCAATATCTTTGAATCCATTGGATTCGGGTCTTGCGCTGATTGTAATCCTCTTCAGGATCTGTCTTGTACAGTTCTGAGAGTTCATCTGGCAGATCTCTGGATGTTTCACCACGACGCTTTCTGCCACCCTTCCTTGCTGCTTTCTCTGAAGCCATAAACTTTAACTTGAAAGGCTTCAACACGTTCAAAGGCTTCAAAGGTTTTCGCTTGCTGGACCAACAGGAACTGGCTTCGGGAGAGTTTATGTGATGCTTTAAGAATTCTGCAAATGAATGCAGACTATGAGAACCAAAGGATTCTCCCACGGACATGTACCTGTGACAGCATTAAGGTGCGAGGGAAGGGGAAGAGGTCATATGCATTCTCAGAAGATTTTGAAGATAAATCCGTTTAGAAGACATTGACCTCATCGTGCGGAGATATTCACTCATAGATAAGGAGTTGGTTCCAGATTTGTACGAATCCACAGATCAGTACAAGTGAGGAATCTAACTACTTTGTGAAGCACAAGTGAATATACTAGGCATGTTATGAGATGCAGTATGAGAGAGATCTAACTTGTGTGAATAGAAACTGCTTGTGGTAGAAAGTGACAAATCCATAGGATCAACTGTGTTGTAAAAAGGAAGTTTTATTTACCACACTAAGAACTGCTAGACGAAGTGGAAGATGAGGCCGAGCAGTTCGATCTTCCGTGCCCTAACTTGGCGACGGAGGACACCTACGGCGACGGCGGAGAGGACGATGTCCGCGGTCGGCGTGAAGACGGCGTCGGAGAGGTTGCGGCAGCGAAGCGCTTCGTCGCCAGCGTCGTCGAGGGCTAGCGGTGGCGCTAGGGTTCGTGCGAGAGTGGAAGAAGAGATAATGACCGCTGTGAAGTGTGTATTTATAGGTACATGGGCGGCACTGCGCTATTACACAGGTGCCCCTAGCGATTCGCATCTGAGAAACACATGGCCATTTTGCGGAAATTTGGGGTTTGTTCCACGTCCCACGCACGCCTTCATTGTCGGGTGGTCGTTCCTACTTCTCCGGGTTTTATGTGGAGGAATGAGCATTGAAAACGGACTCAATGGTTGTCTCTGTGTCTTCTGCTGACAAGGACGCAGAAAAGACATTCGACAGTTTCAATAGAATGCATATGATTTGGAGAGATAGAATTTGAGATAGAAAGCATAGAGAGGTCAGGGTCCGATCACATTCACTTAGTTCAAAATATTCAACAAGAAGACATAGCTATAAGTGAATGCTATAGAGGACAGAACACTAGTATATATATATATAATCAACATAGTGAAGATAATCATGAAGATATGTTGAGATTGAAGCCAAATCAAATGTGAAGACATAGCAAATGTAACGCCATGAGTGAAACACTTCAAACAGAACATTTGGTGGTGGCGTTACCCACCGTATAGGAAGTATTAGACCCAGACACGGCGCACAATTATCGTGGTGCTCCGAAGTCAAATTCCACATTAATGTATTCACACTTAGAATGTATGTCTTCATTGATTGAAGATATACTTTACTTCGTGTGTTGCACATCTAAGTCATCTATATGCATAAGGGTTAGGATGTGTGCCTGATCACAGGACATTTGAGGATTCCAGGATATTTAGCTCACACCGTAACTTGCAAAATCTCTTCTCATCCAAGGGCTTGGTGAAGATATCTACCAATTGCTCTTCAGTGTTGACGTGTATGATATCAATATCTTCCTTCACAACATGATCTCTGAGAAAGTGATGACGAATTTCAATGTGCTTTGTCTTCGAGTGCTGAACTGGGTTGTTGGCGATCTTGATGGCGCTTTCGTTGTCGCAGTAGAGTGGCACTTGCTTCAGATGAATGCCATAGTCCTTGAGTGTTTGCTTCATCCACAGAAGCTGAGCGCAGCAAGATCCAGCAGCAATGTATTCAGATTCAGCAGTGGAGAGAGATACACAGTTCTGCTTCTTTGAAGACCAACATACAAGTGATCGTCCCAGAAAGTGACATGTGCCTGATGTAGACTTGCGATCAACTTTGTCACCAGCATAATCAGCATCCGAGAATCCAACCAGATCAAACTCTGAGCCCTTTGGATACCATAATCCTAGAGTTGGGGTGTGAGCCAAATATCGAAGAATTCGCTTCACAGCTAAGTGATGCGACTCCTTTGGTGCCGCTTGAAATCGAGCACACATGCAAACACTAAGCATAATATCTGGCCTAGATGCACATAGATAAAGTAAAGAACCAATCATGGAGCGGTATACCCTTTGATCGAACTCTTTACCATTATCGTCGGGACCCAGATGATGTTTGGCTGGCATTGGTGTTGTGAAGCCTTTGCAGTCTTGCATACCAAACTTCTTCAGGCAATCTTTGAGATACTTCTCTTGAGATATGAAGATGCCGTTGCGTTGTTGTCGTATTTGAAGACCGAGGAAGAACTTCAGCTCCCCCATCATGGACATCTGATATTGCTCTTGCATCATATATCCAAATTCTTCACTATACTTCTGATTGGTGCAGCCGAAGATAATGTCATCCACATATATTTGGCACACAAACAGTTCACCATCATATGTCTTCGTGAAGAGAGTGGGGTCTAGGGAACCAGGTATGAAGCCTTTTCTCTTCAGGAAGTATTTGAGTGTGTCATACTAGGCCCGAGGGGCTTGTTTGAGGCCATACAGTGCCTTGTTGAGCTTGTATACCATGTCAGGATGTTTTGGATCTTCAAAGCCAGGCGGTTGTGCAACATACACTTCTTCTTCAATCTTGCCATTGAGAAAAGCACTCTTCACATCCATTTGATATAGAAGTATGTTATGATGATTTGCATAGGCCAGCAGTATGTGTATGGCTTCAAGTCTAGCCACAGGAGCAAATGTTTCATCGAAGTCAATGCCTTCCACTTGAGTATATCCTTGAGCAACGAGACGAGCTTTGTTTCTGACAACTTGACCATGCTCATCTTGCTTGTTGCGGTATATCCATTTGGTGCCTATTATATTGTGCTTCCGTGGATCAGGATGCTTAACTGGTTCCCATACATTATTCAGCTCAAACTGTTGAAGCTCTTCTTGCATAGCTTGAATCCATTCAGGTTCCATGAAGGCTTCTTCAACTTTCTTGGGTTCTGTTATTGAGACGAATTCGAAGTGCCCACAGAAGTTTGCTAGCTGAGTTGCCCTTGAACGAGTGAGTGGACTGGGTGCATTGATGCTATCAATTATTCTTTCAATTTGCACTTCATTGGCAACGCGAGGATGTACAGGGCGAAGACTTTGCTCTTGTTGATCATTGTCATTGTTAGAAGGAATGTCTTCAGGCTGAGCATTGTCTTCATGTTGATCAGGTGCTGAGATGATAAGTTCTTCTTCAGGATGAGCTTCAGAAGGTATAATTTCTCCAGTTCCCATTAGCTTGATTGATTCATTTGATGGAACTTCATCCAGCACATTTGGCAGTTGCTCTCTTTGTGAACCGTTGGTCTCATCGAACCGCACATCCACTGTTTCAACCACTTTGTAATGAAAGAGATTGAAGACTCTGTAGGAGTGCGAATCCTTTCCATATCCAAGCATAAAACCCTCATGTGCTTTTGGTGCAAACTTTGAGGTGTGATGTGGGTCCTTGATCCAGCACTTTGTGCCAAATACTCTGAAGTAACTGACATTTGGCTTCTTTCCAGTAAGGAGCTCATAAGATGTCTTGTTCAGAAGCTTGTGAAGATAAACACGATTGATTGTATGGCATGCAGTATCAATGGCTTCGGGCCAGAATTTTCTTGGAGTCTTGTATTCATCTAGCATCGTTCTGGCCATGTCAATGAGTGTTCTGTTCTTGCGTTCGACGACGCCATTCTACTGTGGCGTGTACGGGGCCGAGAATTCATGTGTGATGCCCAAGGTATCAAGATATGTGTCAAGGCCAGTGTTCTTGAATTCAGTGCCATTGTCACTTCTGATGTGCTTTATCTTGGCGCCATAATTGTTCATAGCTCGATTGGCGAAGCGTCTGAAGACATCCTGCACTTCAGTCTTGTAAAGGATTATGTGCACCCAAGTATATCTAGAATAATCATCAACAATGACAAAGCCATAGAGACAAGCAGTAGTAGTGAGAGTTGAGTAATGAGTGGGACCGAAAAGATCCATGTCAAGCAGTTCGAAGGGTCGAGTAGTGGTCATGATTGTCTTCGAGGGATGTTTGGCCCTCGTCATCTTCCCTGCTTCACAGGCACCGCATAAGTGATCTTTCTTGAACTTGACGCCCTCGATGCCTATGACATGCTTCTTATTTACAAGGGTGTGGAGGTTCCTCATGCCAGCATGCCCTAGCCTCCGATGCCAGAGCCAGCATTCTGAAGCTTTTGCTAGAAGACATACGGCTAGCTGTGGTCCTGCTGAGAAATCTACCACGTACAAATCATCTTTTTGATACCCTTCAAATACTAGAGACTTGTCAGATTCCATTAGTACAAGGCAACGATATTTTCCAAATATTACGATCATGTTCAAATCGCAAAGCATTGAGACAGACATTAAGTTGAAGCCAAGGGATTCAACAAGCATGACTTTATCCATGTGTTGATCCCTTGAGATTGCAACTCTACCTAGACCCAATACCTTACTTTTACCAGTGTCAGCAAATGTGATGTGGCTCTTGTCGGATGGACGTAAGGTTGAGTCCATAAGAAGGCTTCTTTTGCCAGTCATGTGATTTGTACACCCACTCTCAATAATCCATTCTGAAGACACTGGTGTCGTACCCTACAGTGCAGTTAGGGGGATAGGCTTCACCAAGAGCATTGTGAAGCAAAAAAATTTGACGAACCAATGGGTTATGAAAGCTTAGATCCAGATTAGGACTAATAGGGAGAGTAGCAAGCGATTCAGGAACGAAGTACATAGTAAGACCATTCGGGCATTTGATCTTGCGCCCTACAAGATGTTTAAGGTCCCCAGCAATAGCGTCAGACGATTTTGGTTTTCTGCTGGAGACCTTTCCCTGCAAAAGGGAGTTAAGCTTTCTTAGCCACCCACATCTTCAAGGGTGGCTTAGAAGCAATAAGTCTAAGTGCAGCATCTGAGAACTTTGGCTTTGGAGCCCTAGCAAACAGTCTTGCAGGCGGACAATAGTACTCATAAGAATAAGCAGAATAGTTCTTGGTCTTATGAACATGGCGGTTTGATGAACCGCTCTCATATTCATATGCCTGAGCATGGTTTCCCTGCAAAGCATTTGCGTTAGTGCGACTCAGGTGAGTCCTCTGTCTGTATGAAGCCTTTGGACCGTATGAAGCCTTTGGTCTGAGGTTTGTCTTCTTCACGTGAGGTGTCATGATGACATTCACAGGAAAATTCTCCAGACACCTTTTCGGAACCCAGATCTTCTTCATAGGCGGTCCGTTCCTGCAGTTAGTACCAATGTACCTGACAAACACTTCACCATTCTGATTCTTAAACAATATATAGTTTGCATCAAAGGATTCATCAATGATAATGGGGTTAGCACAAGTGAAGCCAGATAGACTGGATGGATCCGCTGAAGGTTCCTTTGCAGCAACCCACATGGTTTTGGGGTACTGATCAGGTTTCCAGTACGAGCCATCAGCATTCATTTTCCTTACGAACCCTACACCCTCTTTCCTCGGGTTTCGGTTCAGAATCTGCTTTTTGAGGACATCACATAGTGTCTGATGCCCTTTAAGACTTTTGTACATCCCTGTTTCAAGCAATGTCTTCAACCTAGCATTCTCATCAGCAATAGCGGTGGTATCCTCAGCAGAGGGGTTAGTTACCACATCAATAGTTGAAGATATTGCAACGGCAGTAGCAGTAGAACATTCAGCAACAGAAGTAGCATTATCACGCCCAATGCATTTAAGACATGGTGGTTCAAATCCTTCCTGAGCGGAACTGATCTGTTTGGCGCGAAGTGACTCGCTTTCCTTTTGAAGATCTTCATGAGCCGCTCTCAATTTCTCAAGATCTTGCTTCCTTTGAAGACAATCATAGGAAAGCTTTTCATGAGTTGTTGAGAGAGTTTCATGACGACTTTCAAGTTCTTGATACTTAACGTGAAGATTTTTTATGTCTTCAATTAAGGATTCAGATTGAGTCATTTCAGCACCTAACAGATCATCGCTTTTGTCTAACAGTTTTTGAATATGTTCCATAGCTTTATGTTGTTCAGTTGCAATTTTAGCAAGTGTTTTGTAGCTGGGTTTTGAACCACAATCAGAGTCATCGTCACTAGATGTTTGATAGTAAGTAGTGCGTGTGTTTACCTTGGCACCGCGTGCCATGAAGCAGTAGGTAGAAGCGGAGTAGTCCTTGTCATTTGCATCGGTGTCGGTGATGAAGTCATTGTCTTCAGTGTTGAAGATGGACTTGGCAACGTATGCTGTAGCCAGACTTGCGACGCCTGAATCAAACTCCTCCTCAGACTCCACCTCCGCCTCCTCAGAAGCAGACTCCTCCTCTGAATCCATTTCCTTGCCAACAAACGCACGTGCCTTGACAGATGAGCTCTTCTTGTGTGATGAAGACTTTGAGTATTTCTTCTTCTTCTTGTCATCAGAGTCATATTCCTTGCTCTTCTTCTTCTTCTTTTTCTTCTCATTGTCCCACTGTGGACACTCAAAAATGAAGTGGCCAAGTTTCTTGCACTTGTAACATGTTTTCTTCTTGTAGTCATGAGCAGAAGCTTCATCATTCCTTGAGTTTGATCGGGAAGACTTTCTGAAGCCTTTCACTTGGTGAATTTTTGGAACTTCTTGACAAGCATAGCAAATTCCCTTCCAATGTCTTCAGGATCATCAGAGCTGCTGTCAGATTCTTCTTCAGATGAGGAGACAGCTTTGGCCTTCAAGGCACGAGTTCGCCCATAGTTTGGACCGTAGATATCTCTTTTCTCAGAAAGCTGAAACTCATGTGTGTTTAGCCTCTCAAGTATGTCAGACGGATCGAGTGTCTTGAAATCAAGACGTTCTTGAATCATTAGGGCTAGGATGTCAAACGAGCTATCAAGTGATCTCAGTAGTGTCTTGACGACTTCATGTTTGGTGATCTCAGTAGCGCCGAGGGCTTGAAGCTCATTTGTGATGTCAGTGAGTCGGTCAAATGTGTGCTGGACATTCTCATTGTCATTTCGCTTGAAGCGGTTGAAGAGGTTGCGAAGGACACTGATTCTCTGATCTCTCTGGGTTGAGATGCCTTCATTGACCTTGGAGAGCCAGTCCCAGACCAGCTTAGATGTCTTCAAAGCACTCACACGGCCATACTGTCCTTTGGTCAGATGACCACAGATGATATTCTTGGCAGTAGAGTCCAGTTGAACGAATTTCTTGACATCAGCAGCAGTGACACCTTCTCCAGCCTTGGGAACACCGTTTTCGATGACATACCATAGGTCGACGTCAATGGCTTCAAGATGCATGGGCATCTTATTCTTCCAGTAGGGATATTCAGTTCCATCAAAGACGAGGCACGTAGCGGAGACTTTAATTATCCCTGCAGTCGACATAGCTAAAACTCTAGGTGGTTAAACCGAATCACACAGAACAAGGGAGCACCTAGCTCTGATACCAATTGAAAGTGCGTTATATCGACTAGAGGGGGGTGAATGGGCGATTTTTATGAAAGTCTTCAAAACGTGGAAGTTATGAAGACAACCGATAGAAATAAACCTATTACCATGCAGCGGAAGGTAGATTACACTAGGCAAGCCATAGTCAAGTATTCAATAGAGTGAAAGCACAATGACTTAATAGCAGCAATGTAGTAGGATCAGGTTGGAAGATATTATGAAGCCATATAGAACATGTAGTCACTCAGTGAAGACAAAGGATAGTGCAAACATACAATGACTTCACAAGGAGCAACTGTAAGTAAAGGGAAGGGAAGATGAAACCAGTGACACGCTGAAGACAATGATTTGTTGGACCAGTTCCAGTTGCTGTGACAACTGTACGTCTGGTTAGGGCGGCTAGGTATTTAAACCTTAGGACACACAGTCCCGGACACCCAGTCCTCACCGTATTCCCCTTGAGCTAAGGTCACACAGACCTCGCCCAATCACTCTGGTAAGTCTTCAAGGTAGACTCCCAAACCTTCACAGACTTCGTTCACCGGCAATCCACAATGTTTCTTGGATGCTCAGAACGCGACGCCTAACCGGCTGGAGGATGCACAGTCCTCAAGTGTAATAAGTCTTCAAATCACACAGACAAGAAGACTTAAGTGATGCCCAATTCTCTTTGGCTCTGGGTGGTTAGGGCTTTATCCTCGCAAGGAATTCTCTCTCAAAGGCTTCGAGGTGGGTTGCTCTCAAATGAAAAAAGCCGTACTCTGAATCTAAGCAGCCAACCGTTTATGGTTGTAGGGGGTGGGCTATTTATAGCCACTTGGCAACCCGACCTGATTTGTCCGAAATGACCCTGGGTCACTAAGGAACTGACACGTGTTCCAACGGTCAGATTTCAAACTCACACGGCAACTTTACTTGGGCTGCAAGCAAAGCTGACTTGTCCGACTTTGGACAAGATTCGCTCTCATAGTCTTCACTCGAAGACATAGGTTTTAGTTTAGGCATCACTTCAGTCATTCTGACTGGTTCTCTTGGACCCCACTTAACAGTACGGTGGTTCCTATGACTCAATACAAGAAGAAAAAGAACTATGAAAGATCTAAGTCTTCGAGCTCCATAGGCTTCATGTGGTGTCTTCTCTTGTCATAGTCTTCAATGTGAATATCTTCATATACCACCTTTGACTTCAATGTCTTCATACATTTTTAGGGGTCATCTCTGGTAGGAAAACGAATCAATGAGGGACTTCTACCTGTGTTATCCTGCAATTCTCACATAACACATTAGTCCCTCAACTAGGTTTGTCATCAATACTCCAAAACCAACTAGGGGTGGCACTAGATGCACTTACAAGTACATTGTGAATTGACAGCAGATGTCAGAATCAGATCCGCAACAGTTGGTCAAAAGCAAGAATTGGTCAGAACACAAGTCTGCCTCAGGAATCAGATTCTCAGATATATGTGAAGGAAGCCAGATATACACCTTAGTGTGACAAAGGACTATGAAGATTGACGACAACACTGAGCTCTGGACAAGTACCGGTGAACCTGGAATATGATCCTGATGAGCCCTTGTCTTCTTTTCTCTAGTAACGGCACCACGCCTGTGTTCTGAGCCATTTTTGGTCGTCCAGGGTGGATGCCGACTTTATATTTCTCTCTTCAACGACTGTCATGAGTTCTGAGCTGTTTTTCGGCCGTCTCATACATCTGTTGAGTTTCTTTTTGTGACAGTAGCCCTATATCTACTTTTGGCTATTTTAGGGAGCTGCCACTTTCTTACCGACCCGGTCTCATGCTCTGAGCTGCTTTTCAGCCGTCCTAAGCCGTGGTTGAGTTATCTCAGTAATGTCCCAGATCTGAGTTGTAAAGACCGTTCTGGTGGCAACTGATTTATTTGTCGATTTCTTGCAAGGGTTCGGATGATCATTTTCCTACGGTTAAAACTTGAGGAGACGATGAACCTGCAATGGGAATGATGCTACCATGTCAGGAGATGAGAATAAAAGTACGCCTGTCAGAATATTGCAACCGACAGAACCTAGGGTCACACGAAGAAGCAATATGACCCCGCTCCTTCACCCAAGGATCCAGGCAAGGAAAACAGTAATGAAGGAGCTAGACTGATAATTGTTGCATGATTCACATGGTGCAGATACCCCGGACAGTCTGAGTCAGGATCGACCGCCATGGATATTCACCTAAGGAGTCTACTCAATTTTGAACGACCGTCAGTTAAGGATGAGGATATTATCAGATAAGGTCATACCCCTTATGCTGGCCACGACATGCGGCAATCAAATATTCGGTATGAAGCTGAGACTCAAGGCAGTGGAGCCAGTCATGATGATTCAGAAATTCCTGCGACAAGTCAGAATCTATCAGGAAAACCATTATGTCTCAACTCTCTATTTGGAACCCGAAGGACCTGTAGTTAAGTGGAGAAACCCAATGCAAGGAGTCAGAGCTTGGGTGTTCATCAGGAAAATCTGATCACCAATTCATGGACAGTTTTCAGTACAGACACAACAATTGGAAATCACTCTCAGATTTGTGAGACAGGAATATATTTCAGACATGGTAAATCTCAGATAATTCAGCAGATATGAGCAGAATTGGAGCCAGTATAAGCAAGAAAATGGGAAGTAAGATCTGCCAGGATATGGATACAGTGAAGCAAACCGCCCCAGAGCCAGTCCGGCAAGTCAGATGAAGAAGTTAATGGGAACAATCAACAAAGGAAAAAGGATACCCGAGTTGGAAACGGTTTCCTTAAGGCAGTATGTTCATACTTGTTCCTTGAGAAACCAAATCTCGAGGATGAGATTTCTTTAAGGGGGGAAGGTTTGTCACAGCCTGATTTTTGGCCCTTACTTTTCTTTTGTTTTTCTGAGATTTTTGCTTGAGTTTTCTTTTTCCATGGCTTTGTGGTCTGGAAACTAAAGAAGATGACCTCTTCTTTGCTATCAGAGTGGCTTGTCAACCTCAAATCCTTCCCTAGACCTTTCCATTTTCATCCTAGCCC
Source organism: Triticum urartu (assembly GCF_056163025.1). Taxonomy (NCBI): domain Eukaryota; kingdom Viridiplantae; phylum Streptophyta; class Magnoliopsida; order Poales; family Poaceae; genus Triticum; species Triticum urartu. Next base: position 59,618,306 of record NC_141874.1, on the reverse strand, counting down.
AAATCCCAATATTCTTTTTATTGAGAATATTCCTTTTCTATTAAAGGAATAACCCTAATTGCCCCAGGTTGTGAAGCAACCTATATTTCCATCACTCCTAAAATTCCCAAATAATTCTCATAAATTTTTTGGGTCATATCTTTCTCAAATATGGCAAAATATTTCGTTGGCCATATTTCCCATCATCCTCAAATAATTCTTTTCCTATTGTGTCCTGAATGGCAAATTGTTAAGCAAGTGCCATTTATATTTGCCCAGTTGACTCCAAACTTCCTGAAGATCTTTTCATGTCCAAATAATTGCCTCATGACAAATTTCAACTTAATTTTCCTAGTAAATATTACTGAGCAATTTTTTCAAAGTTCCTGTCTAAGGGAATTGGTTGTGAAGGAAGTACTAGCTAGGTTAATTCAAATGAGTTGAAATTTATGCATGACCTCAATATCATCATATCATAGCCCTCCACCAAAGTTGATCTCATGTCATGCCTCCATGAGAGCACAGCTTCAAATATTTGGTTTTGTCCAAATTTTTCAGTTAGTGAAGCAAGTATATTTTATCTTACTCCATTATGGCTGTAAATTTTCCTAGACCTTCTCTTATCAATATAACCTATATCCACCAAATTTGGGAATATTTTGTTTAGCCATTTTTCCTCTAGAATTTTTGTAAATTTCTGGTCAGTGGAATGTTTGTGAAGGAAGTACCATTTTGGTTTATGCAAATGGTATGAAACCTTTTTCAGCATCTTCATATGATCAAATAACCCTGCCTTGCCAAATTGCAGCTCAAGTGGCTTCTCCATTTGAGTGCACCATCATGATCTTCATTCTGGACCAGATTACTTAGTTGTAAAGCAACTATATTAATTATTGGTCCATTTCCATCCAAAATTCACAGGATCGTAGTCCTTCCTATCCTAAACACCCCAGACAACTCCATTTGACCCAATCAAGTTCCTATTGATCAGCAGTGCTTGGACAAATCTGATACACCAAACTTGTAGCGATGCCACACTCCTCTCCTTGGCTCCTTCTCGTTATATTTTACTTTTGAGATAGGACTAGCCTCCAGACAAACTTTGCCAGCCCTTGGCAGCTTCTCCTTGCCGGTCACAGTGGTGACCACTGTGTTGGCATATCATCCGCGCGCTCCAGCGCCTCTGTCTTCTTCTCCCTCTCTGTGCGCTGGTTCCCATGGAGCCTAGCCATGTCCAGCGTGCTCCCCGAGCTGCCGTCGTCCCTGTGGAGCTCTTGCCCCCTCCGTTTGCTTCCCTGGCGACCCGTCCTCATCGAGAAACAGAGCGCGTCCACGGACGCACAGTGCCGACAAGGCATTAATGGCGCTGTGGCTTCTTCCCTCTCTTGTCCCCGAGCCCCTGTCGTCTCCGTGACCGTCGTCCACTTCCCCCTCGTCGCCATTCGAGCTTGGCCACGAGCACACGCGTCCGTGGTGGCAACCCAGCTCGAACCGCCTTGCCACGGCTATTTAAGCCAGCCCCGACCCCTCCCGAGCACACCACGCACCTCACCTCACTCCCAGAGCCCTGCCTAGCCTCTGTCTCGAGCTCAAGAAGCTCTCCTGCCCTCCCTCTGTCGCCATGGCCGCCGGCCTCCTCCTCCTAAATTGGAGCGAGTCGAGCCCTCCCTTTCCTAGTAGCCACCACCACCCGAAGTCCCTTACTCCGGCGACCCTCCTCAGACCCTCTTCCACTCGCCGGAGCCACTATGGCCAGAACCCCATCTCCACCCGAAGCCCTCCTCCGCCGTAGCCCTCACCGCCGCCGTTTCGGTCCCTCTCGGAGGCCTTGCACCCCAGGAATGGATGCTCCTCTCTTCCCCGAGCTCTCCGGTGTGCCGAGCGCCGCGAGAGGTGGCCGGAGCCGGCCGGACGGCCGCCCGCAGCGCGGGCCCGCCCTGCTTCCTCTGTTCCGTGCGGGGGGCAGCGCGAGGAAGAGGACAGCGCCCGTGCCCCTCCCCCTGCCAGTGGGTCCCTCGCATCAGCCTCACGCGTTGACTGGGCCGCACCGCTGACGTGGATAAGTGGAGGCACGTTTCCCTGTTGGCGCCTTTCTCTCCTGAAAGCGTATTCCGCTAAATCTTTACCTTTCGAGGAAACGTACTTTCGTTGTTCTTCGACTGGGAATACGTTTTCTTGTTCAGAAGGTATAATCTGCCCGAAGGCGCTTTCAGTTTTTGCCTCCAGGGACTTGTTTGTGGAAGTTTTATTCACAGATTGGTCCCTGGTGTTCCACACCTCATATCTCTGCAACCGTAACTCCGATTGAGGTGAAACCAACGCTCACTTCTTCGTCTCTTCGAGCCCAAACTTTTGGTATCATTTTCACTATGGTTTGACATACTGGAAATGACCATTTTGCCCTTGTCCCAATCAGCCCCCTCCGAGAGAGTACCCTTTCCGGCGATTCCTTCCGCGGTCATTCCGCACTTCTTCCCGGAGCCTTCTTCATCCCCAGGCAAGCCACAACCTCCATTCGCATGATAGCCATGCAGAAGCATTGGTTTCCAACTTGAATCTTTAATAACTGTTTGATTGTTTTGCTACTGCTGTCGTTATTTCGGTTATGCTTATGGATCGGTGTTTACCGTGATGCTATGTTTTCTTGCACTCTGTTATTTTGTTCTTCATACTAGTATTATATTGGCCATGCTTGGTAGTAGTACATGTTGGTGATGGTCTTCGGTGCATGACTATCGTCTGTTCCGAGTACCGTTGTTATGCACGTTCCTTTGCACTGAGTTGGTTAAATGCTTGCATGGTAGTTTATCGTTATGCATGATATTTATTGTTGATGTTAGTGGTCATGTTATGCTATGAGTAGTGTTCTAGTTGTGATATTCATGCTCGTCAGTATGTCATGCTCATCTGGATAAATGATTAAATGATGTTGTTATGCTCGTTGATTATGTTGCACCTCCATGCTTATTTGATATCATGTTCATGCATTGTAGTTGCATCATGTTATTTTATCATGGCTCAGCATATTGCATTCAAGTTTAACCGGATTAAATTGAACTTGAACAACTATTGGCTGAGTCATGGTGCCACCATATCGAGCTGACCAGTGCAACCACGTTTGCCTTATGGGAAGGCCCTAACTGGGTCTATTGTCATGCCTCTAGCAGGTGCCTCCTATGAGGGAAGGTTAGGTGCGGGCGCTACCTTGGCCGGGTAGGACGGCATAAGCCTTGTGTGCCCATGTTTGGTTTTGAGCTTATGTCCCCGTTTCGGACCGTTTTGCCACGACGGTGGCCGTTGGTGCCTTTGGTAGGCACAGGGCCACCCAGGACTTAGCCCAAAGGGGAGTTGGTCGGAGTGGCCGGGAGAGTGTCATGGCAGTAGATCGGTTTTGTCGGAATGCCGTGTCCGCACGTATGGGAGTGCGAGACCATGGGTTCCGTGGTGTGGGTACAGTGTGCTAACCTCTGCAGAGTGTGTGTTTAATCTGTCGATAGCCGTGCCCGTGGATAAGGGCCCAGTTCGTGTCGGTCACACTATGGGTCAACAGTAATAATAGTAACAATTTGATTAATAACAATCCCGGTTCGATGACGAAAGAAGTTGGTTGATATTTATGTGATCATGAGAGGACCACTGTGGTATCGTGAATACCAACTTGTTGGATATTTGGGGATGTTATGCAAGAGTCAAGGGTAAAAGTCAAGCTCCTTGTGGTCATAAATGATTACTACGGTATTGTTAATACCAAGCTTGATTGGATCCTGAGATGATTGTGTGATATCCGTGATGGTAAGTGATACACGTGATGGTTACGAGGTAACCCGAACAGAGTAAGTTGGTGCATGCTAGTTTCATCATGTTGCATGCTAGTCTCATCATGTTCATATGTTTATGCCATGCTTGTATTGTTCTAGCTGTATCATCTTGTTCATGCTATGATTGATCTGATAGTATCATGTTAATCCTTGTTAACCTGTAATTGCCATGCTATTGTTTATCTTGATTGCTTTGGTTGCTGTGAGCTTGCAAGTACATTCAATGTACTGACCTGGCGTGTCATGCCAGTTTGCAGGTCGTGCCGGATTTGATTGCTTGTTTGCCATGGATCCCTTGTTTGCGCACTAGGATAAGCGTTCCAGCCAGAGTCCCTGCGGAGTGGAGTTCACCACCGTCGTCGCTTCTCCGCTGCCAGTAGTCATTCCGCTGCGTCGTGTTGTTCTGCTGCTTGCATAGAGCAACCATGGCAGGCATAGTGTCGCCATGCCGATGTAATCCCCTTGTACCCCAATAGATTGCAATAAAGAGCTGATTTGTTCTATGCTAAGCAGTGCCGTATTCCAGAAGACTTCTCCTTGATCTCTGGGCTGGAATACGGGGCGTTTCTGGTTTCTCTGAGCCGGGGTGCCACACCTGGCTTCAATGACGAGGAGTCCGGCACGCAGATTTGTCTTCGACATTACAAGGCGGGTTCCCCTTTCCGAACTCCAAGATTGTCTTTGGACGTAATGATTGTATCCGGACCTGTACACACAACCGCAGAGAGTATAATATTCCACAAGTCCAATCCACTGACAACTTTTTGCAACACGACATCACGTCTGCCCGGTCATTATTTTCGAATCGTTTTTCGCCTGCCGCTCCACGTTTCGAGACGCGGTCGCCATTGGCACGTCTTATCGAAGCAGAGATCGTGTCCGCTTATTGCGGGATTCTCATCAATACGGGTATGGGTAACCCAACCATGCTGTTTACACAGCCCTTGGGAATAGGCGAGGTTTAAGGCAAGTGGGGAGGCGCTTGATATTCATGGCCTTTATAAGGGGATAAGGATTCCCTTTCTTCACCCACACCGTCTCTCTCTCTGCCCTTCCATCCTCGAGCTCCAGCGCCCAAGTCCCCATCTTTCTCCATCTCCAGAAAGTATCCGGCCATGTCCTCATCCGGGGGTCAAGGCAAGTGGATGGTCTCCTTCGTCAAGGAGAAGGACATTGCTGAGCTTCAGGCGGCCGGGTACTTGGCGAAGGAAATCGCCCACCGTCTTCCAGCCCAGGGGCAAGTCGTCCCCACCCCGAAGCCTACTGAGAGGGTAGTTTTCCTCCCTCACTTCGTCCGTGGACTAGGGTTTCCACTTCACCCTTTCGTCCGCTGACTGATGTATTATTACGGGCTAGATTTCCATGATGTGGCCCCGAACTCCTTCCTCAATGTATCGACGTTCATCGTCGTGTGTGAGGCCTTCCTCCACATCTAACCCCACTTCGGGCTATGGCTTAAGGTCTTCAACGTGAAGCCAAAGGTGGTGGATGGCCAGCATGCGGAGTGCGGGGTGGTGAGCAAGCTGGCCAACGTCTCCTGACCAAAAGGCACTTTCGTGGAGTCGGTAAAGGAATGGCAGAAACAGTGCTTCTACATCACAGAACCCCACAGCGCCACCTGGGCTGCAGCTGCTGAATTCAACTCCGGCGCTCCCATGCGACTTACCTACTGGGTCGAGAAGAGCCCGAACTGGTGTTCGCCAGATGAGCTGATAGCGCTGCATACGCGCGTTCAAAGCATGGTGGACAAAGATGTCAAACTTGTCGATGTAATCCAGGCGATGTTAGTTCGCCGGATTCTCCCGTGCCAAAGCCGAAGCCGCCCTCTATGGGAGTTCAATCCGAAGAAGCACCATACTCTAAAGAGGCTCTTCGAAACCACTCACGAAGACGCCTAGAAGTTGCTCTTTAAGGGCAACGAGAAACCGCCGGCCATAGATTTGGACCGCGGGCACGACATTAACCACCTCGCCAATGAGGTATGTTATTTTTAACGCATCCCCTACTTGCTTGTTTCAAGGATGATATCTAAGCTTTTATTATTATTGCTTCTTCAGGACTGGATGGAGAGGGCGAAGCGGATCCAGTGTCCGGCTCCGCTGCCTGAAGAACCAGTCATCCCGCGTTTAGCGAAGATGCTGGTGCCGGCGCCCTATAAGGCGCCGGAGAAGAAGGCCAAGGGGGTCCGGAGTGGCCCCCGTCGCAAGGGCGCTTCAGACGCGACGTCCGAAGACAAGACCCGCTCCTCCGTCGCCGAAGATGACGAGGAGGAGGAGGAGGAGGAGAACAACCCTCCCCCTGATGAGGGAAGGAAAAAGAGGGCGGCCTCCACGAACCTGGAGGCGGGGACGTCCAAGAAAGGGAAGGGCTCCCTCGTGGATAACTCTGCATGGGACGTCAACAGCAGTCCGGAGCGACGCCCCCGCACTAAGCCTCAAGCTGCATCATAAGTGCTATGACTCTGTATACCCATATATCCAGCCATTCCTCTTCAATGTATTGACATGGTTAATTGTGCTATTACAGTCCGGCCCACGACAGCTTCCAGCGATCCTCATCAGAGGGTTCGTTGGATTCAAAGGCGATGGCCAGCGAGTCTCTGCCGGCCGCTGACTCTCCCAAGGCCAAGGACGACACTGAGGTGCTGTCTCCAAGGGCCGCTCCAGTCCGGGGAGAGGCTCAGGACGCTATCAGGGAGGCGCTGGAGGGCAAGACCTCTACCGCTAGACACATGGGGGAATAGATCCCCGGGGAGACGGGCGAGGAGGGCCGTATTCAGTTCGGCCCTCAGCCGGATACGATTCCGGAGACTAATACGGCTCCGGAATCCGGCGAGCAACCTCCTTCGAAAGAGGGGGTGCGTGATGACCCACAAGTATAGGTGATCTATCGTAGTCCTTTCGATAAGTAAGAGTGTCAAACCCAACGAGGAGCATAAGGAAATGATAAGCGGTTTTCAGCAAGGTATTCTCTGCAAGCACTGAAATTATAGGTAACAGATAGTTTTGTGATAGGATAATTTGTAACGAGCAACAAGTAACAAAAGTAAATAAAGTGCAGCAAGGTGGCCCAATCCTTTTTGTAGCAAAGGACAAGCCTGGACAAACTCTCATATAGAGAAAAGCGCTCCCGAGGACACATGGGAATTCTCGTCAAGCTAGTTTTCATCACATTCATATGATTCGCGTTCGGTACTTTGATAATTTGATATGTGGGTGGACCGGTGCTTGGGTGCTGTACTTACTTGGACAAGCATCCCACTTATGATTAACCCCTATTGCAAGCATCCGCAACTACAAAAGAACTATTAAGGTAAACCTAACCATAGCATGAAACATATGGATCCAAATCAACCCCTTACGAAGCAACGCATAAACTAAAGTTTAAGCTTCTGTCACTCTAGCAACCCATCATCTAGTTATTACTTCCCAATGCCTTCCTCTAGGCCCAAACAATGGTGAAGTGTTATGTAGTCGACCTTCACATAACACCACTAGAGGAGAGACAACATACATCACATCAAAATATCGAACGAATACCAAATTCACATGACTACTAATAGCAAGACTTCTCCCATGTCCTCAGGAACAAACGTAGCTACTCACAAAGCATATTCATGTTCATAATCAGAGGGGTATTAATATGCATATAGGATCTGAACATATGATCTTCCACCAAATAAACCAACTAGCATCAACTACAAGGAGTAATCAACACTACTAGCAACCTACAGGTACCAATCCCAGACTTAGAGACAAGAATTGGATACAAGAGATGAACTAGGGTTTGAGAGGAGATGGTGCTGGTGAAGATGTTGATGGAGATTGGCCCCCTCCCGATGAGAGGAGCGTTGATGATGACGATGGCGATGATTTCCCCCTCCCGGAGGGAAGTGTCCCTAGCAGAACAGCTTTGCTGGAGTCCTAGATTGGTTCCGCCAAGGTTCCACCTCGTGGCGGCGGAGTCTCGTCTCGAAAGCTTGCTTATGATTTTTCTTCGGACGAAAGACTTCATATAGCAGAAGATGGGCTCCGGAGGGCCACTAGGGGCCCACAAGGCAGGGGGCGCGCCCAGGGGGTAGGGCGCGCCCCCACCCTCGTGGCCAGGGTGTGGGCCCCCTCTGGTATTTCTTCCACTCAGTATTTTTTATTATTCCCAAAAATAACTTTCGTGGAGTTTCAGGACTTTTGGAGTTGTGCAGAATAGGTCTCTAATATTTGCTCCTTTTCCAGCCCAGAATTCCAGCTGCCGGCATTCTCCCTCCTTATGTAAACCTTGTAAAATAAGAGAGAATATGTATAAGTATTGTGACATAATGTGTAATAACAGCCCATAATGCAATAAATATCGATATAAAAGCATGATGCAAAATGGACGTATCAACTCCCCCAAGCTTAGACCTCACTTGTCCTCAAGCGGAAGCCGATAACGATAAATATGTCCACATGTTTAGAGATAGAGGTGTCGATAAAATAAAATACGGACATGAGGGCATCATGATCATTCTCATAATAGCAACATATATGGATATTGTCATATGATCTCTTATGCTCAAGTAATAATCCATTCACAATGCAAAGTATGAATCAGAAACTCTATTGAGAACCAACAAACTATAATCTCAGTCATTGAAGCAATTGCAATTTATCATAACATCAGAAAGAGTCTATGTCAGAGCTTTTCAGCAAGTCCACATACTCAACTATCATTTAGTCTTTCACAATTGCTAACACTCACGCAATACTTGTGGTTACGGAGTTTTAATCGGACACAGAGAAAGATAGGGGCTTATAGTTTCGCCTCCCAACCTTTTACCTCAAGGGTAATATCAACAATAATAACTCATGCTAACTTACATCCAATTAGATATATACACATATACATATACACATAAACACTATTCTGATCACGGGATGAGAATAATATTCTGATCACAACCTGACCTGCCCGCTAGTAGTAGGCTGAACTTCCCTCTGAACTAGGTTGAACTTCCGCCAACATTGCCCAAACGGGGCTTGCGATATACCATTAGAAAGCTATGGACACCAGTATCATGACCCAACTTAAATTTTTGTCAAAATGTAAGTGGTTTAAGAGCAGTTTTGAAAATCGTTTTTTCTTCACACAAAAAATATGAATCGTATTTTCGATTGCATTTCTAAACCGTTTATCGAGATGAGGCAAATAATATGGCCTTGGAAAGCTGCTGCAAAAACGCTCCTTCCACATGTTGAAAGTTTTCTCTAATTCCGTATGGTTAAAGAGTAATTTGGAAAAATGAAAAGTTTCACAAACCGAACAGCCGAGTTCGTATTTTCGATGTCATTTATAAACGGCTAATCTAATTGAGACAAATGATATGGCGTTGGAAAGCTTATGAAAATGCGCTACATTTTCATGTTGAAACATTTTTCCAATTTTGAACGGTTTAAGAGTAATTTAGAAAACGGTACAAGTCCTACAGAGTTCGTATTTCCAAGCTCATTTTTTAACAGTGCGTCCAAATGCAGCAAATGATATGGCGTTGGAAAGCTTGAACAAATGCAAAACTTTTTGGTATGTATTATTTCTCGCAATTCTTTATGGTTTTAAGTCAATTTTGAAAATGGCAAAAAATGTATTTTCGCTATAATTTCTACAAACTTTATCGGAATGGGGCAAATAATATACCGTTAAAAAGCTACGGTAAATTCGAACCTTTTTCATGTTGACGTTTTTCTCTAATTCCTAGCCGTTTTCAAGTAATTTCCAAAATGCCGAGATCATTCGTTTTGCTTTTATCGCGAAACATATTCGTTGAAAATGCATCGCGTGAAGAACTTGAACTTCTCGGCGTGTCTACTTGAACTTCACTCTATTTTTCATGTGCTTTTTTTCCCATAGCTCACCATCTACTCACCGGAACACTCACCGGAATTGAGGAAGTAATATACCGATGGAAAGCTGATGTAAACACGCAACTTTCCCGTGTTGATCGTTTTTTCATACTCCCGACAATTTTAATTGTTTTTCATCTGAAATTCAGTCACTATAGTAGTCGAACTTCCTGCTGTTTTCACGTTGAACTTCTGTGACGTATTTTCGTTTATAATTTTCTTATCCGTTCATCCATGTTACACAAATGATATTCCTTTTGTACAAACGTCTCTCCCAATTTTTTTTACTTTCTCCGACGAAGGAGTTGAACTTATAACAACAAAACTTTTAGACTTTGCTTTTTTATTATTTTTTAATACAAAATGCACACCGTGTAATACGTGAACTTCTTGCAGTTATCAATCTGAACTTCTCTCGATTACGTGAAAATATCTGAGTTTTTTTATGAATTTTTAATCTGATTTTCTCAATCCCTTTTTATGAAATTTTGAAGCGCGCTATTTTTAAAAGTTGAACTTCTTGTTATTTTATTTTTGAACTTCTTGTTTCCATTCTTTTTGTATTTTTGTTTGTAATTTTCTTATCCGTTCGTCCGTGTTACATAAATGATATTCTTTTTGTGCAAACCTCTCTCACAATAATTTTTTTAAAACTTTCTCCGACGGAGGAGTTGAACTTATTATAACAAAACTTTTAGACATTGCTTTTTTATTCTTTTTTAATACAAAATGCACACCGTGTAGTATGTGAACTTCTCGCAGTTATCACTTCTCTCGGTTACGTGAAAATATCTGAGTTTTTTTATGAATTTTTAATCTGATTTTCTCAATCCCCTTTTATGAAATTTTGAAGCGCTCTATTTTTTAAAAGTTGAACTTCTTGTTATTTTATTTTTGAACTTCTTGTTTCCATACTTTAATAACGAGAAAAATCTGAGTTTTCTATAATCATCCAACATCTTCATCTTTTTAATATGGACTTCCTGGTTCTATTTCTTAATCTTTTTATGAAATTTTGAAGCTCTCTATTTTTTAAAAGTGGAACTTCTTGTTATTTTATTTTTAAACTTCTTGTTTCCATTCTTTAATAACGAGGAAAATCTGAGTTTTCTATAATCATCGAACTTCTCCATCTTTTTAATATGGACTTCCTGGTTTTATTTTCTTGATCTTTTTATGAAATTTTGAAGCGCTCTATTTTTTAAATTCTTGTTATTTGATTTTTGAACTTGCTTCCATTCTTTAATAATGAGGAAAATCTGAGTTTTCTATAATCATCGAACTTCTCCATCTTTTTAATATGGACTTCCTGGTTTTATTTTCTTAATTTTTTTATGAAATTTTGAAGCGCTCTATTTTTTAAAAGTTGAACTTCTTGTTATTTTATTTTTGAACTTGCTTCCATTCTTCAATAATGAGGAGAATCTGAGTTTTCTATAATCATCGAACTTCTCCATCTTTTTAATATGGACTTCCTGGTTTTATTTCTTTTAGTAACGAAAAAATCATACCTTATGGTAGACATCGAGCCGCTCCGTTTTTAAATTTTAAGTTCTAGGTTTATTTTAATAGAACTTCTTCATTATTTCAGACAGAACTTATTGGTCTTATTCTTTAGTTACCGGGAAAAATTGAGTTTTCAAATAAATATCAAACTGCTGTGCTTTTAAAAATTGAACTTCTTGGTTTTATTATTTAGTAACAAGAAAAAACTGAGTTTTTAATGTGCATTGAACTACTTAATTTTTTAAAATTGAACTTCTTGGTTTTAATCTTTAGTATGGAGGAAAATATTAGATTTTTATAAACATCAAAACCACTTCATTTTTTTAATTAGGACTTCTTGGTGTTATTCACTAGTAAAGGGAAAAGTCCTAGTTGTGTAATAAACAACGAACCGCTCACTTGTTTAAAATTGAACTTCTAGATCTTAAAAAAATAGGGGTAAATCCATGTTTACAAACTTTTTAAAGTGCTCGGTTTTTTTAATTTGACCTTCTTGGTTTTGGAATAAACATTTTGAACTTCTTTGTTTATTAAATTTGAACTTCTCCATTTTTTAGTAAAATGTAGAAACACCCTTTTTTATAAACTTTTCGGACATCTCCTTTTTTATTTTTATTTTACTTCCTGTTTTATTCTACAGTAACGGGGAAAATCACAAGTTTGTGATAAACATTGAACAGCCCGATTATTTAAATTTGAACTTCAAGTATTTTTTAGAAATGGTTAAACTTACAAAACAAATTTATGTTTTTCCACTTTCTACGAACTTACTATGTTATATCTTGTGAATTTTTTTTGTCTCGTGACATTTTTAGGCTTTTTTGCTGTTGGTGAAATGGCCTAGGCGGTCTCTATTTTTCGTTGATGAATTTCTTCAGTATATGGTACACATGAACTTAGGAATTTCGGAAACATGAACTTCACAGGCTATTGAAATTCAAGCAAATTCCACAAAACAATACAAATACACTTCGTGTGCTACATGCACAAACAATACATCATCCAGTATAGCACACCAATACATCATAAAGCTTGGTACCAACATACATATGTAGCGTCACACTAACATTATTTGTTTCTGTTCTGATCCTTGGGAAAAATAATTTGTACAAACTTTGACTTTTAGAAAATGCTCACTTGTTTTAAATGAACTTCAACATTTCTGTTCGTCATTCTTGAAGGAGTGTAATTGAAAACCATGGTGAGATAACTGAAAGGTACTAACTGAAAGGTACTATCATCCCTTTCTAACAAGAGACCACACTTTTTGTTGTTTTCTTTGAGCTGGTGGGGATTTCAAAAGAAATTTGATGTTTTTTTAACTCCAACCCTAAGTGATCTCTCATTTTTTCCCTAGTGATCTCTCGTTTTTTCTTTTTGAATTTCTGTACATGCCATCAAGTGAAATCAGCAAACAGATTTCACATGCGTGGTCGCTAAGAAGCACCTACCCTGCTACTTAGTAGAACAAGTGTACTGGATCGCATATATCCGAAGGAATTTTTTTTTGCAAGTCACTGAAAAAATGTAAAAGTTAAAGCAGCAGCAGCAACACAGGGTGTGTAGCAGCCAGTGGCACACAAACACAAACACCTTGTGGGCACCAGACGGCACGCACTACTTCTCAATCTATAATTACTGAACGTCACTAGTACAAATGTCTGAACTTCGACAGCCATCAACTAATTTTTCCCAATTGAAAATGCTTCTTTTACACAAATTGCTGTAGCGCACTGACGCACATAGCACGCATGCACACATCCATGGCAGAGAAAGCCGAAGGGTAAAAGAATGGTGGCCGCCGGCCGGTTCGAGAGCAACTGCTCCGGAAAGACCAGGAAGGGAGGGAGGCTCAGAGGAGCTACGCGGAACCGTCAAGCGGCAGTGGCAGGGTAGTTGGCCGTCGATGTGGGAGGAGCTCGCATAGGGGCGCACGAACTTGGGGGAGGGGAGGTGTTGTGGCATGCACCCGCATTCTAGTGAGGTGTGGCTCGGTGGCAGGGCCGCTCGGGAAAGAGGGGAGGCTCGGGCATGGGGTGGTGGAGTTTGTGGCGGCGTGTGGGGGTGCGGGAGTCCCGGAGGCGCATGGGGAAGCAGAGTTCATAGCGGTGATGGAGTAGGGAAGCCAGCACCCCGGCGGCGGCGGCGCTCGGAATCCATGGCCCGACGAACAGCACACGGGGGTTCCGAGGTGCTGAGGTGGCTGGATCCAAGCGGTGGTGGCGGTAGGAGGCTTGCCGGGCATGGCGGCGGTGCGCTGGCTCCACTGTCTGGCGGCAGCATTCGTGGATCCAGGGCCCGGCGGCGCAAGGGAATCGTGGGACGGCGGCGACCGGCGTATGGCAGTGTGCGTGGGTGTGCACTGCGGTTCCGGTGGCCGGCAGCGCTGCGTCCTGCGGGGAAGGTGGGGATCGGGCGGGGGGTGGGCCGGTGGGGATCGTGGGGAGGGGGGAGTGCGTGAGTGGGTCGGGTGTGGGTGGGAGATCGTTTTTCTTTTTCTTTTTTCCTCCATTGTATTTGTACTGGTTCGGTTGAATCTCAAGAACACATGATTGTCCCTTATAGAGTGCGCCGTGATCCAAATAACTATTCTGATCCCGGGATCAGAATAGTGCTATCCTATATATATATATCCTATATATATATATCGCAACAATATCAAGTTTCCTCTCTATGTGTTGAAAGTTTTGAAGTCATGCTTGTGTTGCCTTCCTATGCTTGTTGATTCTTGTTCCCATAAGTTGTTGTGCTCACAAAATCCCTATGAATAGGAAGTTTGTTAGGCTTAAATGTGCTACTGATATTTTTCATGATGCTCCCTTATGTTTGAATTCTTTATTTTTATGTGAGCATCATTGAAATCATCGTGCCTAGCTAAAAAGGCATTAAAGAAAAGATCTTGTTGGGAGACAACCCAATATTCCTACCTACTTTTTTGTGTGTTCACATGATTAATCAACTATATTAATTATGTTTTATAGCTTTTTGTTCAATAAAGTTCCAAGTAAAGCCTTTGGGATAGTGTGGATGATAGTTGACTTGATTCTGTGCAAAGACAGAAAATTTTGCGGCCAGTCCAGTAATTTCTGAAATTCAGTGGAACATGATTTTGATCTGCATTTTTTACACATTTTAAGATACAAATTTCCTACGTTTTCCTAATTTCTCAAAATTTTAAGAGTTGTATCAGTATGGTGATTATTCAGATCATTACAGACTGTTGTGTTTTTGATGGATTCTGTTTTCAATGCATAGTTTGCTTGTTTTAGTATTTCCATAGCTTATATTAAGCAATATAAATTGTGGAAATAATAAGGTACAGTAGAAATTGTGTGAGAAAAATTATGAATCTTGTCTTTGTCAGTACCCAAGTGAATGATTTGTTTATCATACTAACCTATCTCACGAAGTTCCGTTAAGTGTTGTGTGATTGATGTTTTCAAGTTTTGGGTGAGATATCGACATGAGGAGATTAAGGAGTGGAAATACCCTAAGCTTGGGGATGCCCAAGGCACCCCAAGGTAATATTAAAGGAATACCCAAGCAACTAAGCTTGGGGATGCCCCGGAAGGCATCCCCTCTTTCGTCTCCAACATTATCGGTAACCTTACTTGGAGCTATATTTTTATTCGTCACATGATATGTGTTTTGCTTGGAGTGTAATTTTATTTTGTTGATATTTTCTTGATTTTATTTAGAATGAGGTTCTCTATCTTTTATTTCAATAAAAATGTCAAGGATAGCCTTCACCATGCTTAGTTTGCAAGTACATGAGTTGCTGTTTCAATATAGAAAGTTGCACACTATTGCGTAAATTCTCTAGAAAATTTAGAATTTGATAAAATAATGAAATTTTGACAAAATGAGCTATGATAAATTTTCTACAGTACGGTGAAGTCTCATAATATTTTGAGTTAAATAAGTATGTATCTTCCTTAATCCTTTACAAACTGTTCTCTTTAGACAGATTGTTGTTATGATTGCATTTTTTGCATGTGTTTGCTTGTTTAATGGTTCTATTTGAGGATAGGATTATTAAATATGTAGATGCATTTAGTATGAAATGTAAAATTATAATTTCAGTGATTTTCTGTAGTAGAGAATGATAAAGTTTTGTATTGATTTATACTAACTTATCTCACGAGTTCTTGTTGAGTTTTGTGTGGATGAAGATTTTAAAAATTAGGGAAACCGTGCTATGAGAGGAATTAAGGAGACACAAGAGCTCAAGCTTGGGGATGCCCCAAGGCATCCCTAGTTAATATTTCAAGAAGTCTCAAGCATCTAAGCTTGGGGATTCCCCGGTTGGCATCCCACATTTCTTCTTCAACAATGACCGGTTAGTTTTGGTTGAGCCTAAGTTTTTGCTTCTTCACATGATATGTGCTATCCTTGGAATGTCATTTCATTTTGTTTTGCTTTCTGTTTGAATAAGATACTTAAGATCTATTTTTTATGAGATAGAGTCTTCACATAGCTACTTAATTATTTGACTACTAATTGATCTTCACTTGTATCTTTTTGGAGTAGTTTGCCAATTACTCTCGCGCTTCACTTATATATATATATGAGTAAATGGTTGAGTGAATTGAATATCATATATCTGAAATTATATACGTTTCATATGCTTATCCCATGGGGAGTAATGACTTCACATATAAGAAGTATAGGTGGTAAAATTTATTGAAAGTTAGCAAACACATCATTAGTCACTTGAACAATTCATGAAAGAATATTGAAGGAAGAGAGATTTCACATATAAATATACTATCTTGGACATCTTCTATGATCGTGAGCCCCATTAATTATTTTCAAACTTGAGAAAATTAGTTGAAGTTGGACAAGGAAGACAACGTAATGAGTTATGTTTGGGTATATTTGTATAGACGTTATATTGTTATAGATCATCCAACATGTGGTGCTTGCCTAGGATCTTGTGCATCCAAATCCTGAAACCCAAAGTGTCGGTGTACAAAAGTAGGGGCCCTTTTTGTACCCCTTTACTTGTGCACGGGCAATCGTAGCCGCACCTGCAGCCATGCTTGGCAGGGAAGAGGAAGCAGAGATGCAAGACTACCAGGACAGCGCTCAAGCCTGAGGCATGAAGAGCGAGGGGACAAGATAGGCTTCCCCCGGCAAGAGCCTTGCCGGGGCGGCCTACGTAGTCCCGGCAAGAGCCTTGCTGGGGCAACTTACCCAACACCAGCAAGGCCGCCACCCTTGAGCCTGAGAGTTCCGACACCGTCGACAAAGTTGGAGCCAAGGCACGGGAGGCGCCTGCATAGTGGCGTGTAGATCTTTGTGAAGATAAAAGGCTTGCGAAGCCTAGATGAGGACCAGAAGACAAAACACTGGCAAGGCCCCTTGCCGAGGGCACCCACGAGGCCCCGACAAGGCTCCTGCCGAGGACACCCACGAAGCCCCGGCAAGATCCTTGCCGAGGGCGCTCGCAAGACCCCGGCAAGACCCTTGCCAGGGATATCAGCAAGACCACGGCAAGGCTTCGCCACCCCATTGCTGACCCAGCTCAGCGGCCGACCCACCAACTAAGCAAGTGCCAATGTGGCAGCACGTGGCTTCTAGGCCAGCTAGTCAGGCACCTGCATGGTGGCATGCGGATCTTCATGAAGACCCCGCCACCGCACCAGCTCAACAGCTTGCCAGCCTACATGGCATTGCATGCCTCGTTGGCCTGGACATGTGTTGAAGCAAGGAGAAGCGGCGACGGACGGGACGGGCTCCGTAGCCGTCCCCGATAAAGACAGAGGACACCTAAGTAGCGCATTAAATGCGTTTGTCCTGTCATGTCAGGCGATAAGCTTGTACACTGTATATACTTTCCACCTCCTGTGTGCCACTTTGGCGACCCCTTTGACCTATAAAAGGAGGCCCGAGGCGTACTGAGGAAGGATTCGGACTTTTGGGCTAGGCATGCACCGCAGCTAGTTCAAGAACTCAAGAACAGTACTCAAATATACAAACAAAGCAGGACTAGGGTATTACGCATCTTCGCGGCCCGAACCTGTGTAAAATCTCCTTGTATTGACTCACCAGACCCGCTCCTTGCACAACCTCGGGAGCGCTTGACGATATTCTTGTATTGACTCACCAGACCCGCTCTTTGCTCCATGCTATATTATCTACTATTTTGGACTATATTGGGCTTTATTTTCCACTTTTATATTATTTTTGGGACTAACCTATTAACCGGAGGCCCAGCCCAGAATTGTTGTTTTTTTGCCTATTTCAGTGTTTCGAAGAAACGGAATATCAAACGGAGTCCAAACGGAATAAAACCTTCGGGAACGTGATTTTCTCACTGAACGTGATCCAGGAGACTTGGACCCTACTCCAAGGGAGTCCCGAGGCGGTCATGAGGGTGGGGGTGCGCCCCCCTAGGGCGCGCCCCCTGCCTCATGGGCCCCTCGGAGCTCCACCGACATACTCCTTCCTCCTATATATACCTACGTACCCCCAAACGATCAAATACGGAGCCAAAAACCTAATTCCACCGCCGCAACTTTCTGTATCCACGAGATCCCATCTTGGGGCCTGTTCCGGAGCTTCGCCGGAGAGGGCCATCATCACGGAGGGCTTCTATATCATCATAGCCCCTCCGATGAAGTGTGAGTAGTTTACCTCAGACCTTCGGGTCCATAGTTAGTAGCTAGATGGCTTCTTCTCTCTTTTTGGATCTCAATACAATGTTCTCCCCCTCTCTTGTGGAGATCTATTCGATGTAATCTTCTTTTTGCGGTGTGTTTGTTGACACCGGTGAATTGTGGGTTTATAATCAAGTCTATCTATGAATAATATTTGAATCTTCTCTGAATTCTTTTATGTATGATTGGTTATCTTTGCAAGTCTCTTGGAATTATCAGTTTGGTTTGGCCTACTAGATTGGTTTTTCTTGCCATGGGAGAAGTGCTTAGCTTTGGGTTCGATCTTGCGGTGTCCTTTCCCAGTGACAGAAGGGGAAGCAAGGCCGATATTGTATCGTTGCCATCAAGGATAACAAGATGGGGTTTATTTCATATTGCATGCATTTATCTCTCTACATCATGTCATCTTGCTTAAGGGTTACTCTGTTTTTAACTTAATACTCTCGATGCATGCTGGATAGCGGTCGATGAGTGGAGTAATAGTAGTAGATGCAGGCAGGAGTCGGTCTACTTGTCTCGGACGTGATGCCTATATACATGATCATACCTAGATATTCTCATAACTATGCTCAATTCTGTCAATTGCTCAACAGTATTTTGTTCACCCACCGTAGAATACTTATGCTCTTGAGAGAAGCCACTAGTGAAACCTATGGCCCCCGGGTCTATTCTCATCATATCAATATCCATCACTTTAATCTTGCTTTGCTTTTTTACTTTGCCTTTTACTTTTTGTTTTGCATCTCTATATCAAAAATACCAAAAATATTATCTATCATCTCTATCAGATCTCACTCTCGTAAGTGACCGTGAAGGGATTGACAACCCCTAATCGCGTTGGTTGCGTTGAGCTATCGTTTTTTGTAGGTATGAGGGACTTGCGTGTGGCCTCCTACTGGATTGATACCTTGGTTCTCAAAAACTGAGGGAAATACTTATGCTACTTTGCTGCATCATCCTCTCCTCTTCAGGGAAATCCAACGCAGTGCTCAAGAGGTAGCAAGAAGAATTTCTGGCGCCGTTGCCGGGGAGTCTGCACAAAAGTCAACATACCAAGTACCCATTACAATCCCTATCTCCCGCATTACATTAGTTGCCATTTGCCTCTTGTTTTCCTCTCCCCCACTTCACCCTTGCCGTTTTATTCGCCCTCTCTTTCCCAATCTCCTTCTCCTTCTCTTTCTCCGTTTGCCTTTTTCTCGCTTGCCTTTTGTTTGCTCGTGTGTTGGATTGCTTGTTTGTCGCGATGGCTCAAGATACTACCAAATTGTGTGATTTCACCAATACCAACAATAATGATTTCCTTAGCACTCCGATTGCTCCTCTTGCCAATACCGAATCTTGTGAAATCAATACTGCCTTGTTGAATCTTGTTATGAAAGATCAATTCGCCGGCCTTCCTAGTGAAGATGCCGCTACTCATCTGAATAGCTTCGTTGATTTATGTGATATGCAAAAGACAAAAGATGTCGATAATGATGTCATTAAATTGAAGCTATTTCCTTTTTCGCTTAGAGATCGTGCTAAAGCTTGGTTTTCGTCTTTGCCTAAAAATAGTATTGATTCTTGGAACAAGTGCAAAGATGCTTTTATCTCTAAGTATTTTCCTCCCGCTAAGATCATCTCTCTTAGAAATGACATTATGAATTTTAAGCAACTTGATCATGAACATGTTGCACAAGCTTGGGAGAGAATGAAACTAATGATACGTAATTGCCCTACTCATGGTTTGAATTTGTGGATGATTATACAAAATTTTTATGCCGGATTGAATTTTGCTTCTAGAAATCTTTTAGATTCGGCCGTGGGAGGCACTTTTATGCAAATCACTTTAGGAGATGCTACTAAACTCCTAGATAATATTATGGTTAATTATTCTCAATGGCACACTGAAAGATCTTCTAATAAAAAAGTGCATGCGATAGAAGAAATTAATGTTTTGAGTGGAAAGATGGATGAACTTATGAAATTATTTGCTACTAAGAGTGCTTATTCTGATCCTAATTATATGCCTTTGTCTAATTTGATTGAGAATAATAATGAATCTATGGATGTGAATTTTGTTGGTAGGAATAATTTTGGTAACAACGCGTATAGAGGGAATTTTAATCCTAGGCCTTATCCTAGTAATCCTTCTAATAATTATGGAAATTCCTACAACAACTCTTATGGAAATTTTAATAAGACGCCTCTGAATTTGAGAATAGTGTTAAAGAGTTTATGAATTCACAAAAGAATTTTAATGCTTTGCTTGAAGAGAAATTTCTTAAAGTTGATGATTTGGCTAGGAACGTTGATAGAATTTCTCTTGAGGTTGATTCTTTAAAGCTTAGATATATTCCTCCTAAGCATGATATCAATGAGTCTCTCAACGCTATGAGAATTTCCAATGATGGGTTCAAGGAAAGAACCGCTAGGATGCGTGCTACGAAAGATAACTTTATTAAAGTGTGTTCTTCCAATTCTTATGAAAATCAAGACGAAGATCTAAAAGTTATTGATGTGTCACCTATAAAATCTTTGTTTTGCAATATGAATCTTGATGAAACTGAATATGATCTTCCTTTACCTAGAAGGCGTTCCAAAAATTCGGAGTATTTAGATCTTTATGATGAAATTGATGAAAGTGGGATTGAAAGAAATAAAACCCTAGATGTTGCTAAACCCACTATATTGGATTTCAAGGAATTTAATTATGAAAGTTGCTCTTTAATTGATTGTATTTCCTTGTTGCAATCCGTGCTAAATTCTCCTCATGCTTATAGTCAAAAGAAAGCCTTTACCAAACATATTGTTGATGCCTTGATGCAATCTTATGAAGAAAAACTTGAGTTGAAAGTTTCTATCCCTAGAAAACTCTATGATGAGTGGGAACCAACTATAAAAATTAAAATTAAAGATCATGAGTTTTATGCTTTGTGTGATTTGGGTGCTAGTGTCTCCACTATTTCCAAAACTTTGTGTGATTTGCTAGATTTCCGTGATTTTGGTGATTGCTCTCTAAACTTGCATCTTGCGGATTCCACTATTAAGAAACCTATGGGAAGAATTAATGATGTTCTTATTGTTGCAAATAGGAATTATGTTCCCGTAGATTTTATCGTTCTTGATATAGATTGCAATCCTTCTTGCCCTATTATTCTTGGTAGACCTTTCCTTAGAACGGTTGGTGCGATTATTGATATGAAGGAAGGGAATATTAGATTTAAATTTCCATTAAAAAGGGCATGGAACACTTCCCTAGAAAGAAAATAAAATTGCCATATGAAACTATCATGAGAGCCACTTATGGATTGCCTACCAAAGATGGCAATACCTAGATCTATCCTCGCTTTTATGCCTAGCTAGGGGCATTAAACGATAGTGCTTGTCGGGAGGCAACCCAATTTTATTTTTAGTTTTTTTTGTTTTTTCTTCTGTTTAGGAATAAATAACCCATCTACCTTCTGTTTGGATGTGGTTTTGTGTTTTAATTAGTGTTTGTGCCAAGTTAGACCTATTGGATCTTCTTGGATGATAGTTATTTGATCTTGCTGTAATTTCCAGAAACTTTGCGCTCAGTGCCCGAATTATTAAAAATCACCAGAACGTGATAAAATACTAATTCCAATTTTTTCTGATCAATAAACAAATTGTCTAGGCCGTTCAATTTTTGTAGATTTTTTGGAGTTCCAGAAGTTTGCGTTAGTTACAGATTACTATAGACTGTTCTGTTTTTGACAGATTCTGTTTTTCGTGTGTTGTTTGCTTATTTTGATGAATCTATGGCTAGTACAATAGTTTATAATCCATAGAGAAGTTGGAATACAGTAGGTTTAACACCAATATAAATAAATAATAAGTTCATTATAGCACCTTGAAGTGGTCTTTTGTTTTCTTTCTCTAACAGAGCTCACGAGATTTCTATTGAGTTTTGTGTTGTGAAGTTTTCAAGTTTTGGGTGAAATCTTTTGATGGATTATGGAACAAGGAGTGGCAAGAGCCTAAGCTTGGGGATGCCCGTGGCACCTCCAAGATAATCCAAGGAAACCAAAATTTCAAAGCTTGGGGATGCCCCGAAAGGCATCCCCTCTTTCGTCTACTTCCATCGGTAATTTTACTTGGAGCTATATTTTTATTCACCACATGATATGTGTTTTTCTTGGAGCGTCTTGTATTATTTGTGTCTTTGTTTGTTAGTGTGCCACATGTTGGAAATATGCCCTAGAGGCAATAATAAATTGGTTATTATTATATTTCCTTGTTCATGATAATCGTTTATTATCCATGCTAGAATTGTATTGATAGGAAACTCAGATACATGTGTGGATACATAGACAACACTATGTCCCTAGTAAGCCTCTAGTTGACTAGCTCGTTGATCAATAGATGGTTATGGTTTCCTGACCATGGGCATTGGATGTCGTTAATAACGGGATCACATCATTAGGAGAATGATGTGATGGACAAGACCCAATCCTAAGCCTAGCACAAGATCATGTAGTTCGTATGCTAAAGCTTTTCTAATGTCAAGTATCATTTCCTTAGACCATGAGATTGTGCAACTCCCGGATACCGTATGAGTGCTTTGGGTGTGCCAAACGTCACAACGTAACTGGGTGGCTATAAAGGTACACTACAGGTATCTCCGAAAGTGTCTGTTGGGTTGGCACGAATCGAGACTGGGATTTGTCACTCCGTGTAAACGGAGAAGTATCTCTGGGCCCACTCGGTAGGACATCATAATAATGTGCACAATGTGATCAAGGAGTTGATCATGGGATGATGTGTTACAGAATGAGTAAAGAGACTTGCCGGTAACGAGATTGAACAAGGTATCGGGATACCGACGATCGAATCTCGGGCAAGTATCGTACCGCCAGACAAAGGGAATTGTATACGGGATTGATTAATCCTTGACATCGTGGTTCATCCGATGAGATCATCGTGGAGCATGTGGGAGCCAACATGGGTATCCAGATCCCGCTGTTGGTTATTGGCCGGAGAGTGGTCTCGGTCATGTCTGCATGGTTCCCGAGCCCGTAGAGTCTACACACTTAAGGTTCGATGACGCTAGGGTTATAGGGAAAGTATGTACGTGGTTACCGAATGTTGTTCGGAGTCCCGGATGAGATCCCGGACGTCACGAGGAGTTCCGTAATGGTCCGGAGGTAAATATTGATATATAGGAAGTATGGTTTTGGCCATCGGAAGTGTTTCGGGAGTCACCGGTAGTGTACCGGGACCACCGGAGGGGTCCGGGGGTCCACCGGGAGGGGCCACCAGCCCCAGAGGCATACATGGGCCAAGTGTGAGAAGGGACCAGCCCCTAGGTGGGCTGGGGAGCCTCCCCACCAAGGCCCATGCGCCTAAGGGGAAGAGGGGGCAAACCCTAAGGGCAGATGGGCCCTAAGGCCCATGCCTGGTGCGCCTCCCTCTCCCCCCACTTGTCCGCCACCCCAGATGGGGATTGGGGCTGCCGCCACCCCTAGGGTGGAAACCCTAGGTGGGGGTGCAGCCCTCCCTCTCCCCCTATATATAGTGGAGGCAAAGGGGCAGCCCAACAGATGAAGTTCCTCCCCTATTGGCGCAGCCCTACCCCTCTCCCTCCTCGTCTCTCGTAGTGCTTGGTGAAGCCCTGCTGGAGTCCCGCGCTCCTCCACCACCACCACGCCGTCGTGCTGCTGCTGGATGGAGTCTTCCCCAACCTCTCCTTCTCCCCTTGCTGGATCAAGGCGTAGGAGAGGTCACCGGGCTGTACGTGTGTTGAACGCGGAGGTGCCGTCCGTTCGGCACTAGGATCATCGATGATTTGGATCACAACGAGTACGACTCCATCAACCCCGTTCACTTGAACGCTTCCGCTTAGCGATCTACAAGGGTATGTAGATGCACTCTCCTTCCCCTCGTTGCTAGATTACTCCTTAGATTGATCTTAATGATGCGTAGAAAATTTTAAATTTCTGCTACGATTCCCAACAGTGGCATCATGAGCTAGGTCTATGCGTAGTTTCTATGCACGAGTAGAACACAAAGCAGTTGTGGGCGTCGATTTTGTCAATTTACTTTTCGTTACTAGTCTTGTCTTGATTCGGCGGCATCGTGGGATGAAGCGGCCCGGACCGACCTTACACGTACGCTTACATGAGACTGGTTCCATTGACTGACATGCACTAGTTGCATAAGGTGGCTAGCGGGTGTCTGTCTCTCCCACTTTATTCGGATCGGATTCGATGAAAAGGGTCCTTATGAAGGGTAAATAGAAATTGGCATATCACGTTGTGGTTTTCGTGTAGGTAAGAAACGTTCTTGCTAGAAACCTATAGCAGCCACGTAAAAACTTGCAACAACAATTAGAGGACGTCTAACTTGTTTTTGCAGCATATGCCTTGTGATGTGATATGGCCAAAAGGATGTGATGAATGATATATGTGATGTATGAGATTGATCATGTTCCTGTAATAGGAATCACGACTTGCATGTCGATGAGTATGACAACCGGCAGGAGCCATAGGAGTTGTCTTAATTTATTTATGACCTGCTTGTCAACATAAACGTCATGTAATTACTTTACTTTATTGCTAAAGCGTTAGCCATAGTAGTAGAAGTAATAGATGACGAGACAACTTCAAGAAGACACGATGATGGAGATCATGATGATGGAGATCATGGTGTCATGCCGGTGACAACGATGATCATGGAGCCCCGAAGATGGAGATCAAAAGGAGCAAAATGATATTGGCCATATCATGTCACTATTTGATTGCATGTGATGTTTATCATGTTTTACATCTTATTTGCTTAGAACGACGGTAGCTTAAATAAGATGATCCCTCGTAATAATTTCAAGAAAGTGTCCCCCCTAACTGTGCACCGCTGCGAAGGTTCGTTGTTTCGAAGCACCACATGATGATCGGGTGTGATAGATTCTAACGTTCGAATACAACGGGTGTAAGCCAGATTTACACAGCAAAAACACTTAGGTTGACTTGACGAGCCTAGCAGGTACATACATGGCCTCGAAACACGGAAGAGCGAAAGGTCGAGCATGAGTCGTATAGAAGATACGATCAACATGAAGATGTTCACCGACGTTGACTAGTCCGTCTCACGTGATGATCGGACACGGCCTAGTCGATTCGGATCATGTTTCACTTAGATGACTAGAGGGATGTCTATCTGAGTGGGAGTTCATTAAATAATTTGATTAGATGAACTCAATTATCATGAACATAGTCTAAATTGTCTTTGCAAATATGTTGTAGATAAATAGCTCATGTTGTAGCTCCCCGTTTCAATACGTTCCTAGAGAAAGATTAAGTTGAAAGATATTGTAAGCAATGATGCGGACTAGGTCCGTAGTCCAAGGAGTGTCCTCACTGCTGCACAGAAGGCTTGCGTCTTTGATGCACCGCTCGATGTGCAAACCCCTACAACGTCGTCTGTGGATGTTGTGAACACCTGACAGACACATCCTGATGACTACTTGATAGTTTAGTGCACCATACTTTACGGCTTAGAATCGGGATTCCAATGACGTTTTGAACGCCATAGAACATATGAGATGTTCCAAGAGCTGAAATTGGGATTTCAGGCTCATGCCCGTGTTGAGAGGTGTGAGACCTCTGACAAGTTCTTTTGCCAACAAGATGGAGGAGAATAGCTCAGCTAGTGAGCATGTGCTCAGAATGTCTGGGTGCAACAATCACTTAAATCAAGTGGGAGTTAAACTTCCAGATAAGATAGTGATTGATAGAGTTCTCTAGCCACTATCACTAAGCTACTAGATCTTCGTGATGAACTATGACATGCAAGGGATGGAGTTGATCCCGGAGATGTTCGCGGTGCTTAAGACCACAAAAGGTAGAAATCAAGAAGGAGCATCAAGTGTTGATGGTTTGACAAGACCACTGGTTTCAAGAAGGGCAAGGGCTAGAAGGGAAACTTCATGGATGGCAAACCAGTTGCCGCTCCAGTGAAGGAACCCAAGGTTGAACCCAAACCCGAGACTAAGTGCTTCTATTGTAAGGGGAACGGTCACTGGTAGCGGAATTACCCCAAATTCATGGTAGATAAGAAGGTTGGCAGCTTCAACAAAGTATATACGTGTTATTAATGTGTACCTCACTAGTACTCCTGGTAGCACCTGGGTATTGGATACCGGTTCAGTTGCTATTATTGGTGACTTGACGCAAAAGCTACGGACTAAACGGAGACTGGCTAAGGGTGAGGTGACGATGAGTGTTGGAAGTGTTTCCAAAGTTGATGAGATGACCATCGCACGCTGCATCTGCCTTCGGGATTAGTATTGCACCTAGATAAATGTTATCAGGTGTCTGCGTTGAGCATGCATATGATTAGATCATGTTCATTGCAATACGGTTATTCATTTAAAATAGAGAATAATGGTTATTCTGTTTACATGAATAATACCTTTCATGGTCATGCACCCTATGTGAATGGTTCATTGAATCTCGGTCGTGGTAATACACATGTTCACGCCAAAAGATGTAGAGTTAATAATGATAGTACCACTTTCTTGTGGCACTGCCGCTTAGGTCATATTGGCGTAAGATGGATGAAGAAACTCCATGTCGATGGATGTTTGGAGTCACTTGATTTTGAATCACTTGACACATGCGAGCCATGCCTGATGGGCAGGATGACTAAGACCCTATTTTCAGGTACAATGAAACGGGCAAGTGACTTGTTGGAAATCATGCATGCTGATGCGTGTGATCCAATGAGAATTGAAGCATGCGATGGATATCACTATTTTCTCATCTTCACTGACAATTTGGGTAGATATAGGTATATCTACTTAATGAAGCACATGTCTGAAACGTTTGAAAAGTTCAAGCGATTTCAGAGTGAAGTTAAGAACCATCATAACAAGAAGATCAAATTCCTACGATCTGATCGATGAGAATTTCTGAGTTATGAGTTTGGCAATCACTTAAGACATTGTGGAATTGTTTCACAGTTGAAGCCACCTGGAACACCACAGGGTAATGGTGTGTCCGGATGTCGTAATCGAACCTTATGAGATATGGTGCGATCTATGATGTCTCTTACCGATCTACCGTTTTCATTTTGAGGTTATGTGTTAAAGACAGCTGCATTCACTTTAGATAGGACACCATCTAAGTCCATTGAGACGACATCGTGTGAACATTGGTTTGGCAAGAAACCAAAGTTGTCGTTTCGTAATGTTTGGGGCTGCGATGCTTAAGGCTTCAGCCGGAGAAGCTCGAACCCAAAGAGGACAAACACATCTTCATAGGATACCCAAAGGTGACAGTTGGGTACACCTTCTATCTCAGATTCGAGGGCAAATTGTTTGTCGCTAAGAACGGGTCCTTTCTCGAGAAGGAGTTTCTCTCGAAAGAATTGAGTGGGAGGAAGATAGAACTTGATGAGGTTGTCGAACCTTTACTTCAACCAGAGAGTGATGCAACACAGAAAGATGTTTTCTGTGGCGCCTACGTCTGTTGAAGAGGAAGTTAATGATAGTGATCATGAAGCTTCGGATCAAGTTGCTATCGAACCTCGTAGGTCGACAAGGATATGTACTACTCCTAAGTGGTACGGTAATCCTGTCTTAGATATCATGTTGTTAGACAACAATGAACCTACAAGCTATGGAGAAGCGATGGTGGGCCCGTATTCCGACAAATGGTTAGAAGCCATGAAATCTGAGATAGGATCCATGTATCAGAACAAAGTATGGACTTTGGTGGACTTGCCCGATGATCGGCAAGCCATTGAGATAAATGGATCTTTAAGAAGAAGACGGACGTGGGTGGTATTGTTACCGTCTATGAAGCTCGACTTATGGGAAAGAGTCTTTTCACAAGTTCAAGGAGTTGACTATGATGAGAATTTCTCACCCGTAGCGATGCTTAAGTCCGTCGGAATCATGTTAGCATTAGCTGTATTTTTGGATTATGAAATCTAACAGATGGATGTCAAAACAAGTTTTCTTACTAGTTTTCGTAAGAAAAAGTTGTATGTGATACAATAAAAGGTTTTGTCGATCCTAAGGATGCTAAAAGGTATGCTGGCTCCAGCGATCCTTCTATGGACTAGAGCAAGCATCTTGGAGTCGGAATATATGCTTTGATGGAGTGATCAAAGCTTTTAGGTTTATACAATGTTTGCTAGAAACTTGTATTTACAAGAAAGTGAGTGGGAGCACTACAACATTTCTGATAAATATATGTGCATGACATATTGTTGATCCGAAATAATGTAGAATTTCTGGAAAGCATAAACGGTTGTTTGAAGAGTGATTTTCAAAGGAAGACCTGGATAAAGCTGCTTACATGTTGGGCATCAAGATCTATAGAGATAGATCAAGACGCCTGATGATACTTTCAAAGAACACACACCTTGACATGTTTTTGAAGGAGTTCAAAATAGATCAGTCAAAGAAGGGGTTCTTACCTGAGTTGTAAGGTGTGAAGTTGAGTAAGACTCGAAGATTGACCACGGCAGAAGAAAGAGGAAGGACGAAGGTCGTCCCCTATGCTCTTGTCATAGGCTCTATACGGTATGCCATGCTGAGTACCGCACCTGATGTGTGCCTTGCCACATGTCTGGCAAGAGGGTACAAAGGGTGATCTAGGAGTGGATCACCAGATAGCGGTCAAAATTATCCTTAGAGGAATAATGAAATGTTTCTTGGTTATGGAGGTGATAAAGAGTTCGACATAAAGAGTCACGTCGATGCAAGCTTAACACCTATCCAGATAGCTCTGAGTAGAGATACCGGATACGTATAATGAAGCAATAATTTGGAATAGCTCCAAGTGGAACATGGTAGCAGCATCTACGATATAAAGTTTTGCGAAATACATAGGGATCTGAATATGGGAAGACCCGTTGACTACAACCTCTCTCACAAGCATAACATGATCAAACCCAGAACTCTTTGAGTGTTTATCACATAGTGATGTGAATTAGATCATTGAGTCTAGTAGACTCTTGGATGTTGGTCACATGGCGATGTGACCTGTGAGTGTTAATCACATGGCGATGTGAACTAGATTATTGACTCTAGTGCAAGTGGGAGACTGTTGGAAATATGCCCTAGAGGCAATAATAAATTGGTTATTATTATATTTCCTTGTTCATGATAATCGTTTATTATCCATGCTAGAATTGTATTGATAGGAAACTCAGATACATGTGTGGATACATAGACAACACTATGTCCCTAGTAAGCCTCTAGTTGACTAGCTCGTTGATCAACAGATGGTTATGGTTTCCTGACCATGGGCATTGGATGTCGTTGATAACGGGATCACATCATTAGGAGAATGATGTGATGGACAAGACCCAATCCTAAGCCTAGCACAAGATCGTGTAGTTCGTATGCTAAAGCTTTTCTAATGTCAAGTATCATTTCCTTAGACCATTAGATTGTGCAACTCCCGGATACCATAGGAGTGCTTTGGGTGTGCCAAACGTCACAACGTAACTGGGTGGCTATAAAGGTACACTACAGGTATCTCCGAAAGTGTCTGTTGGGTTGGCACGAATCGAGACTGGGATTTGTCACTCTGTGTAAACGGAGAGGTATCTCTGGGCCCACTCGGTAGGACATCATCATAATGTGCACAATGTGTTCAAGGAGTTGATCACGGG
Organism: Triticum urartu; assembly: GCF_056163025.1. Taxonomy (NCBI): domain Eukaryota; kingdom Viridiplantae; phylum Streptophyta; class Magnoliopsida; order Poales; family Poaceae; genus Triticum; species Triticum urartu. Next base: position 59,588,837 of record NC_141874.1, on the reverse strand, counting down.
ATGATGTGTTACAGAATGAGTAAAGAGACTTGCCGGTAACGAGGTTGAACAAGGTATCGGGATACCGACGATCGAATCTGGGGCAAGTATCGTACCGCCAGACAAAGGGAATTGTATACGGGATTGATTAATCCTTGACATCGTGGTTCATCCGATGAGATCATCGTGGAGCATGTGGGAGCCAACATGGGTATCCAGATCCCGCTGTTGGTTATTGGCCGGAGAGTGGTCTCGGTCATGTCTGCATGGTTCCCGAGCCCGTAGGGTCTACACACTTAAGGTTCGATGACGCTAGGGTTATAGGGAAAGTATGTACGCGGTTACCGAATGTTGTTCGGAGTCCCGGATGAGATCTCGGACGTCACGAGGAGTTCCGGAATGGTCCGGAGGTAAAGATTGATATATAGGAAGTATGGTTTTGGCCACCGGAAGTGTACCGGGACCACCGGAGGGGTCCGGGGGTCCACCGGGAGGGGCCACCAGCCCCAGAAGCATACATGGGCCAAGTGTGAGAAGTGACCAGCCCCTAGGTGGGCTGGGGCTAAGGATGGCAATTTTATCCATGGACATGGATATCCATGGATATCCGACCCGAATGGATAGGGTTTGGATATGCTTTTGTGTCCATGGGCGACGCCCAAACCCGACCCGATTGTTCGTGGGTAGGGCATGGATATAATCTTCTACCCATGGATATACCCAAACCCGACCCGATAGTATGACTTAATGGGAAAAAATCTGCCATCCCTGCCCCACGTTCACATGTCCCACGACAATTTTACACTTTTTTTATCTAAAACATGCATAAGAAATCACACAATCCCCATCGTAACTTTTATAAGTTGACAGTCAATCCCCTCTGTAACATACTCCAACACCCCTTCCCTTATTTTTATCTCCTTCTTAAATGACTCGTCATTCTCATCTATTAGAAAAATACTAAATGATCTTAGGTTGTTACTGGATGTTGATTTACCATAAGTGAAGCCTAGCCTGCCACGAGGTGAAGAATGGAAGAGTTTATATTAATATTGTGTTAAGTTTTATTTATATGTCTCAGAGGACCCAATGGATATCCAGTGGATATGGATATCCATCGGATTTGGACATGGACACAATTTTTCACCCATGGATTTTTTCATGGGCGGGCAAAGACTGTCTTCATGGATATGGATATGGATTTGATATTGTTCAACCTGATCCATTGCCATCCTTAGCTGGGGCGCCTCCCCACCAAGGCCCATGCGCCTAAGGGGAAGAGGGGGCAAACCCTAAGGGCAGATGGGCCCTAAGGCCCATGCCTAGTGTGCCTCCCTCTCCCCCCCACTTGGCCGCCACCCCAGATGGGGATTGGGGCTGCCGCCACCCCTAGGGTGGAAACCTGTAACGCCCCGAGACCGATGTGCCAGGTGTCGTCCAGTTATTCGTTGTTGTTGCCTTGTCATTTTCTTGCGTGTTGCATTTCATCATGTCATCATGTGCATAGCATCATCATGTTTTCAAAACTTGCATCTGTCCCGGTCTTCTCGTCCTCTCCGTTGTCCGTTCTGAGCCCAACCACACTTGCACACGCCCGCGGCATGTCCGAAATATTATTTTGTAAGTGGCCGAAAAATGTTCTCGGAATGGGTTGAAAGTTGGCGTGCGCTGTTGCTATGTTGTTAGTAGGTCGCCTGCCAAGTTTCATCGCATTCGAAGCTCGTTTGACACCCCAACGTTTAACTATAGCAGCAGTATAGCCGGTCTAACATCGGACGTTTTCGGTCTCCGGAAACATATGCCGGGCCCTCTCTCTCCCTTCTCCCCCTCGCAGTCTCGCCATAGCCCACCTAGTCCATCCTCCTTCCCCTCTTCGCTTCCGGAGTTGTCCGATGCGACCGGACGGTCCGAAACCCTCTCTGCACAGTGCATCAAACCCCTCACGTGAGCGTCCGAAAGTTGTCCCGGACCCGACCCGGGCTGTCGCCACCGTTGTGTCCGGATCATCCCCAAACGTCTACAAAACGTCACCGTTTTCTTATTTGGACTTCCTAGCTATTTTATTCGCGATCGTTCGATTGCGATCGGAGGGACGATATACCCCTAAGTCTAACCCACCTACCTGCTATATAACCAGACCAAACCCTAAAATCTAGGGAGATGTCCCATCCATTCCATCACTGCGCCGCCACTCCACCCGGTCTCTCCTTCCACCTCGGGATCTTCCCAGATCCAAATCCTCCCCTCCTCGATTTCAGCCACCAGCCAACCATCGCTCTCCACTGCTCCTCCTCGATCCAGAGCTCACGCCCCCGATCCAAATTCTTCTCGGCCTCCACCCGTGCAGCCTCCTCCCTCCTGCTCGTGCCGAGGGTTTGTCTCGAGCGCTGCCGCAAGCAGCAGCAGCCATTGGAGGCCCAGAGCCACTCCTTTTCTCCGTCCGCAGCACCAGGAGCCCGAGCTCCATCTTCTACGTCCGCGTCCGAGTGAGAGGAGCTCGCTGCTCGAGCTCGAGCATGCAGCCCAGTCCCATGGCGCCCTCCCGAGGTCCTCCCGTGCGTGCCTCCACTCGTCCTCATCGCCCTCCTTCTTCATCGGAGCATCACCGGACCAACAACTCCATCGCGCACACCCGCCTCCGGCAAAAGACCCAGGATCCTCGTGGCCGCCCGACCCCCTGCTGCTTCGCGCTGCTGTCGGAACCTCGCCTCCACCACCAGATCCGGCCGGCCTCCGCCACCCTTGCCTATTCCCGGCCGGATCCCGCTCCAAGACCCTCGCCGGAGTCGCACCCAAGTCCCCGGTCTCTCCATCCCCTGCTGCGGCCTCTGCTACAACGAGCAGGTCGCTCGTCCCGTGCCCGCTCGCGTTGACCAAGCCAGCGCCAGGCTCAGCCTGCTTCTTCGCCAAGGCCCAGCGCCTCTACATCCCCCAGCCAACCTCAAAGGCCCAACGTGAGCAGCCCAGATCCAGCTAATTCGGCCTGTAGTATTTTTTTCCTTAGCTGCGATTTTATCCATTTCCACGGATTTGCACTTTTGCAGATCAGCCCTTAAACTTCATGCATTTCATTCCTCTCATCCGGTGCATCACATGTAAAAAGTTTATATATGAAAAATGCTTAAAATTGTGTCTAGTTTCATAATATGTCACTTTCATCCATGTTTAAAATGTTTAAAATCCTGTTTGGTTAAATTTGCTCCTATGCCATGCTAAAATGGTTTAATTCATAACTAAATAACCGTAACTCGGAATTTAATAATCTTTATATGTAAATGGGGTAGAAAAATGCCTAGTTTAACTTGGTTCACTTACTTTGCATGTTTAATAACTCTAAAATTATGATTAGGGCAGAACAGTACCAAACCCTAATATATGCATATGGGGATTACCGGAATTGTTGTTCGTTGCTTCCGGCCTCATTTAAACTTGACTAGATAGGTAGTTTACTTTGCTTCACCCATTCCATGTTAAGAACATTTAATATTGTTGGGATACATAAATGAGAGAGAACTAAATAATTGATGTGGTGCTCCGTCAATATGCAACTCGTTGCATATTGAGCTCCACTTAATTTGTAGTTTTGGTTGTTGCACTTTGCCATGCCATGCCCTCTTTAAACCGGACATGCATCATACTTGTTTGCGCATCATGCCGTGTCTATGTGGTGGTTGTTTACTATGTTGTGTGCTTCTTTCCGGTGTTTGCTTCTTCGGGTTGGTTCCGGTAATGTCGTGCTTGTGAGGAACCATTCGTCTACGTCCGTTTGTCTTCTTCATGGACTCGTTCTTCTTCCTTGCGGGATTTCAGGCAAGATGACCATACCCTCGAAATCACTTCTATCTTTGATTTGCTTAGTTGCTCGCTCTTTTGCTATGCCTATGCTGCGATACCTACCACTTGCTTATCATGCCACCCATATTGTTGAACCAAGCCTCTAACCCACCTTGTCCTAGCAAACCGTTGTTTGGCTATGTTACCGCTTGCTCAGCCCCTCTTATAGCGTTGTTAGTTGCAGGTGAAGATTGAAGTTTGTTCCTTGTTGGAACATGGAGATACCGTTCCTTGTTGGAACATGTTTACTTGTTGGGATATCACAATAACTCTTATTTAATTAATGCATTGTCGGTGTACTAGAGTAGGGGTACCCTAGTATCCCGAACTTGTGCACGGGCAGTCGCAGCATCCCGCAGCAAGGCTTGCCGGGTGACCGCCAAGGTCCTCCGTGGTTCCTTTGGAGCCATTCAAGAACAAAGTGTCCAAGCCAAGAAGACAAGACCCCGGCAAGAGGAGCTTGCCGGGAAGGCAAACAAAAGCATCCCAAGACCCCGACAAGAGGAGCTTGCCGGGAAGGCCACCCAAGGCATTGCAAGGAACTTGCCGCGGCGCACCACGCGCCCCGGCAAGGCCCGGTGAGCGACAAGCTCCCGGACGCGACAAGACAACGACAGCGGCAAGGCGCTTGCCACGGCAAGCCACCTCCCTGGGCCCGCGCTCCAGCACATCCACCAACGTGTCGCTCTGAGGCCCTTCCAGGCGTACGTGGAGGGAGGCTGTGCAGCCAGCGGCATGCGGTGGCAAGCGGCGCTGACAAGATCGCCATTGTGGCGAACGGTGGCGTCCCTGGCGGTCCCTTTTCGCACTGTTTAGGCGACACAGACGGGCATTTAAGGCCCTTGTCCCCTGCCGTCAGGGTTAGGTATGATACACTGTAGCAGGTAGCTGTGCCTACCACAGCACCTTTCCATTTTTGCCCTTTACCTCCGTTGCCACCTGTCGGTAACCCCTTGAGCATATAAAAGGAGGCCCGTGTGCAACGTGGAGGGGGGGAGCTAGTTCGAACTCTCACGCTCGGTCTTGTTAGCTGCGGGTGTGTAATGTAGCACTCCGCGCTCCCGAGCAAGAAATCAATACAAACCACAAAGCAGGAGTAGGGTTTTACGCATCCGTGCGGCCCGAACCTGGGTAAATCGCTCGCGTGCATCGCCTTGATCCGCTCTTTGCACGATCTCCGCCCCCGCTGAACCGAAAGGGACCCGGTCCGCCGGTCCCATAGGTGCCCGTGGATCAGTACCCCGGCATCTTTGGCGCGCCAGGTAGGGGGCGTCGAGGTTGTGTGAACCAGATCCGGCGTTCACGCGAGCTAGATCTTCATCATCTTCATCGACATCCCGCCGAAGAAGAAGGTTTCGGAGGCGGCTTCTCCGTCCGCGCCTTACCCACCACCGCCGGGACAAACGGCTGGTGGGGCAGACGCCAGCGGAAGAACGGGCGTCGACGGAGGAGCTCACGGTGCTGCCAGGTCCAAGGACAAGGCTGCGCTGCCCATCGGCGGCGTAGCCGGCTCCCACAACGACCGGGCGCACTCCAAGACCTCGGCATCCGTACACGCACCGCACCCATCTCAGGAGGCGCAGGACCAACAGCGTCATGATACTCATGGTACCATGCGTTTGCTGGACCAAGATCGAGCTGGCGGATCTCGGAGTGCTCAAGACCAGCATGCACGCCAGCATGCTGGCATGAGCGAGGCACGGTCGCCTGGACGAGATACTGCTCCTTCTAACATAGTTAGAAGTCCGAGCATATCCCGCTCCTCGTCCGTAACGCCAGCAACTGGACAGAGCAAGAAGAGGAAGTTGATTTCTGGTGACTATTTGCCGGCAGAGCTCCCTGAAGCCGCCGCCAAGAAGGTCCCAAAGATCAACGCCAAGAGCGCTGAGGAGCAATCTGCTCCGGCAAGCCCCAGGGTTTGTTCCGTTGAAGCAGAAGCTCCCGACAAGTTTTGCTCCGGCAAGCTTGCCGGGGAACGTCAAGCTCCGGCAGAGCCGCAGGTTCTCGCCGTAGAAGCGGACGTTCCCGCAGCAACAGATTTGCCTTGCGCTGAGGAGCAGTCCGCTCCGGCAAACCCCAGGGTTTGTTCCGTTGAAGCAGAAGCTCCCGACAAGTTTTGCTCCGGCAAGCTTGCCGGGGAATGTCAAGCTCCGGCAGAGCCGCAGATTCTCGCCGTAGAAGCGGATGTTCCCGCAGCAGCAGACCCCGTGCATAAGTAAAGCTCATGTGCTCCGCACATTTTGTCAATTTCATGCTCTCTATTTTTTGGCATATATGATCTGACACTTTGTGCAGCACCTACTCCACGGTAAGCGATAACGAGCCGTAAGGCTCCGTATCTTTATTTTCTCCTCTTTCTTTTTTCTCAAGGAAAGGAAGGTTCCCTCGCGCACAAGTTTGCCGGGGAGGAAAGGAGAAGAAAAGGGTATGGACCAGGCGTCGTTCAAGAATTTCGCCTTGCCGGGAAGCTAACAACAGAAAAGATAAGTTGCCAAAGTTTGAGCAATCAGATTTTTTAAATTTTTAAGTTATCTCCCTTGAACGACCGCACTTTGTATGGAAAACCTGTGCGCAGAGGAACCAGCTCGTAGCTAGTGGCGCCCTTACTTTGTTTCGAGTCCGCTCAACAACTTAAGTGAGCTGCGACTAGTTGTCGCGCCCTTACTTTGTTTCGAGTCCGCTCAACAACTTAAGTGAGCTACGACTAGTTGTCGCGCCCTTACTTTGTTTCGAGTCCGCTCAACAACTTAAGTGAGCTGCGACTAGTTGTGACAAGGTTTCTTGTCGGCAGCGGCACCGCCAGCAGGCTGCTAACGTCCCGCACTCAGCGCTCGCGGCTCAGGTGCCTACGCCGGCAAGTTCCCTAAAAGCGTAGGGTAAAAGCATACAAAGCAAGGAGTCAAGTAAAGGGAATAACATTGCAATCATTACCCAGAATAGAGTTATATTACAAGGTAGCATGTCGCGGCTTTAACAGATTGTTCTCATAACATGACCAGCAGCAACAAGAAAAGAAGAAAAACCGGCGGCGGAACAACAGGAAGAAGAAAGGCAAAGATGTGCTAGTCATTGAGCAGTCCGGCAACGAAGGTGGCACCAAGAAAGCCAAAGCTGGTAGCTCCGGCAAGGAGATTGCCGCATGCACCAACTGCCAGACTGTGGCGGTCACCGACAAGCAGGACGGCACCAACAAGCAGTACAGCAAGATCGAAGAAGAAGACCAAGTCCGGCAAGAGTTCTGATGCCCACTCCGGCAAGCGCACCTCTTCGGAGTGTTGCGCTGCCGTCGAGGACGCACCATCGAGCTCCACCGGCAAGTATAAGAAGACAATGGCAGCTTCGCCAGAGACCAAGAAGATGTTCGCCGGATACGGGGAGAGATACGGCGTAACCTAGGCCGCGCGTGCCCGTGCCCTGTTTTGGGCCTGGCCCAACAGCACTCGGCACCGTGTATGGCCCAGGCCCGGGGGCTCCTGTCGGTGTACTAGAGTAGGGGTACCCTAGTATCCCGAACTTGTGCACGGGCAGTCGCAGCATCCCGCGGCAAGGCTTGCCGGGTGACCGCCAAGGTCCTCCGTGGTTCCTTTGGAGCCATTCAAGAACAAAGTGTCCAAGCCAAGAAGACAAGACCCCGGCAAGAGGAGCTTGTCGGGAAGACTAACAAAAGCATCCCAAGACCCTGGCAAGAGGAGCTTGCCGGGAAGGCCACCCAAGGCATTGCAAGGAACTTTCCGCGGTGCACCACGCGCCCCGGCAAGGCCCGGTGAGCGACAAGCTCCCGGACGCGACAAGACAACGACAGCGGCAAGGCGCTTGCCGCGGCAAGCCACCTCCCTGGGCCCGCGCTTCAGCACATCCACCAACGTGTCGCTCTGGGGCCATTTTAGGCGTACGTGGCGGGAGGCTGTGCAGCCAGCGGCATGCGGTGGCAAGCGGCGCTGACAAGATCGCCATCATGGCGAACGGTGGCGTCGCTGGCGGTCCCTTTTCGCACTGTTTAGGCGACACAGACGGGCATTTAAGGCCCTTGTCCCCTGCCGTCAGGGTTAGGTATGATACACTGTAGCAGGTAGCTGTGCCTACCACAGCACCTTTCCATTTTTTCCCTTTACCTCCATTGCCACCTGTCGGTAACCCCTTGAGCATATAAAAGGAGGCCCGTGTGCAACGTGGAGGGGGGGGGAGCTAGTTCGAACTCTCACGCTCGGTCTTGTTAGCTGCGGGTGTGTACTGTTGCACTCCGCGCTCCCGAGCAAGAAATCAATACAAACCACAAAGCAGGAGTAGGGTTTTACGCATCCGTGCGGCCCGAACCTGGGTAAATCGCTCGCGTGCATCGCCTCGATCCGCTCTTTGCATGATCTCCGCCCCCGCTGAACCGAAAGGGACCCGGTCCGCCGGTCCCATAGGTGCCCGTGGATCAGTACCCCGGCATCTTTGGGTACTGCTCCACGGGCACCTATGGGACCGGTGGACCGGGTCCCTTTCGGTTCAGCGGGGGCGGAGATCGTGCAAAGAGCGGATCGAGGCGATGCACGCGAGCGATTTACCCAGGTTCGGGCCGCACGGATGCGTAAAACCCTACTCCTGCTTTGTGGTTTGTATTGATTTCTTGCTCGGGAGCGCGGAGTGCTACAGTACACTTCAGCAGCTAGCAAGACCGAGCGTGAGAGTTTGAACTAGCTAACCCCTTCTTCCGTTGCACACGGGCCTCCTTTTATATGCTCAAGGGGTTACCGACAGGTGGCAACGGAGGTAAAGGGCAAAAATGGAAAGGTGCTGTCGTAGGCACAGCTACCTGCTACAGTGTATCATACCTAACCCTGATGGCAGGGGACAAGGGCCTTAAATGCCCGTCTGTGTCGCCTAAACAGTGTGAAAAGGGACCGCTAGGGACGCCACCATTCGCCACGATGGCGTTCTTGTCAGCGCCGCTTGCCACCGCACGCCGCTGGCTGCACAGCCTCCCGCCACGTACGCCTGGAATGGCCCCAGAGCGACACGTTGGTGGATGTGTTGGAGCGCGGGCCCAGGGAGGTGGCTTGCCGCGGCAAGTGCCTTGCCGCTGTCGTTGTCTTGTCGCATCCGGGAGCTTGTCGCTCACCGGGCCTTGCCGGGGCGCGTGGTGCGCCGCGGCAAGTTCCTTGCAATGCCTTGGGTGGCCTTCCCGGCAAGCTCCTCTTGCCGGGGTCTTGGGATGCTTTTGTTAGCCTTCCCGGCAAGCTCCTCTTGCCGGGGTCTTGTCTTCTTGGCTTGGACACTTTGTTCTTGAATGGCTCCAAAGGAACCACGGAGGACCTTGGCGGTCACCCGGCAAGCCTTGCCGCGGGATGCTGCGACTGCCCGTGCACAAGTTCAGGATACTAGGGTACCCCTATTCTAGTACACCGACAGGAGCCCCCGGGCCTGGGCCATACACGGTGCCGAGCGCTGTTGGGCCAGGCCCAAAACAGGGCACGGGCACGCGCGGCCTAGGTTACGCCGTATCTCTCCCCGTATCCGGCGAACATCTTCTTGGTCTCTGGAGAAGCTGCCATTGTCTTCTTATACTTGCCGGTGGAGCTCGATGGTGCATCCTCGACGGCAGCGCAGCACTCCGAAGAGGTGCGCTTGCCGGAATGGGCATCAGAACTCTTGCCGGACTTGGTCTTCTTCTTCAATCTTGCTGTACTGCTTGTTGGTGCCGTCCTGCTTGTCGGCGACCGCCACAGTCTGGCAGTTGGTGCATGCGGCAATCTCCTTGCCGGAGCTACCAGCTTTGGCTTTCTTGGCGCCACCTTCGTTGCCGGACTGCTCAATGACTAGCACATCTTTGCCTTTCTTCTTCCCGTTGTTCCGCCGCCGGTTTTTCTTCTTTTCTTGTCGCTGCTGGTCATGTTATGAGAACAATCTGTTAAAGCCGCGACAGGCTACCTTGTAATATAACTCTATTCTGGGTATTATTTGCAATGTTATTCCCTTTACTTGATTCTTTGCTTTGTATGCTTTTACCCTACGCTTTTAGGGAATTTGCCGGTGTAGGCACCAGAGCCGCGAGCGCTGAGTGCGGAACGTCAGCAACCTGCTGGCGGTGCCGCTACCGGCAAGAAACCTTGTGCAACTAGTTGCAGCTCACTTAAGTTGTCGAGCGGACTCGAAACAAAGTGCGTACCCCGGGCACCTATGGGACCGGCGGACCGGGTCCCTTTCGGTTCAGCGAGGGCGGAGATCGTGCAAAGAGCGGATCGAGGCGATGCACGCGAGCGATTTACCCAGGTTCGGTCCGCACGGATGCGTAAAACCCTACTCCTGCTTTGTGGTTTGTATTTATTTCTTGCTCGGGAGCGCGGAGTGCTACAGTACACTTCAGCAGCTAGCAAGACCGAGCGTGAGAGTTTGAACTAGCTAACCCCTTCTTCCATTGCACACGGGCCTCCTTTTATATGTTCAAGGGGTTACCGACAGGTGGCAACGGAGGTAAAGGGCAAAAATGGAAAGGTGCTGTGGTAGGCACAGCTACCTGCTACAGTGTATCATACCTAACCCTAATGGCAGGGGACAAGGGCCTTAAATGCCCGTCTGTGTCGCCTAAACAGTGTGAAAAGGGACCGCCAGGGACGCCACCGTTCGCCACGATGGCGATCTTGTCAGCGCCGCTTGCCACCGCACGCCGCTGGCTGCACAGCCTCCCGCCACGTACGCCTGGAATGGCCCCAGAGCGACACGTTGGTGGATGTGCTGGAGCGCGGGCCCAGGGAGGTGGCTTGCCGCGGCAAGCGCCTTGCCGCTGTCGTTGTCTTGTCGCGTCCGGGAGCTTGTCGCTCACCGGGCCTTGCTGGGGCGCGTGGTGCGCCGCGGCAAGTTCCTTGCAATGCCTTGGGTGGCCTTCCCGGCAAGCTCCTCTTGCCGGGGTCTTGGGATGCTTTTGTTAGCCTTCCCGGCAAGCTCCTCTTGCCGGGGTCTTGTCTTCTTGGCTTGGACACTTTGTTCTTGAATGGCTCCAAAGGAACCACGGAGGACCTTGGCGGTCACCCAGCAAGCCTTGCCGCGGGATGCTGCGACTGCCCGTGCACAAGTTCGGGATACTAGGGTACCCCTACTCTAGTACACCGACATGCATCTATATACTTGGTAAAGGGTGGAAGGCTCGGCCTTATGCCTGGTGTTTTGTTCCACTCTTGCCGCCCTAGTTTCCGTCATATTGGTGTTATGTTCCCGGATTTTGCGTTCCTTACGCGGTTGGGTTATAATGGGAACCCCTTGACAGTTCGCTTTGAATAAAACTCCTCCAGCAAGGCCCAACCTTGGTTTTACTATTTGCCACCTAGCCTTTTTTCCCTTGGGAGTCACGCATCCCGAGGGTCATCTTATTTTAACCCCCCCGAGCCAGTGCTTGTCTAAGTGTTGGTCCGAAATGGGCAGCCTGCGGGGCCACCTCGGGGAAACTTGAGGGCTGGTTTTACTCGTAGCTTGACCTATCCGGTGTTGCCCTGAGAACGAGATATGTGCAGCTCCCATCAGGATGTCGGCACATCGGGCGGCTTTGCTGGACTTGTTTTACCATTGTCGAGGATGTCTTGAAGAACCGGGATACCGAGTCTGATCGGAATGTCTCGGGAGGAGGTCTATTCCTTCGTTGACCATGAGAGCTTGTCATGGGCTAAGTTGGGACACCCCTGCAGGGATTTGAACTTTTGAAAGCCGTGCCCACGGTTATGGGCAGATGGGAATTTGTTAATGTCCGGTTGTAGATAACTTGAACCTTAACTTAATTAAAATGCATCAACCACGTGTGTAACCATGATGGTCTCTTTCCGGCGAAGTCCGGGAAGTGAACACGGTTGTTGGAGTTATGCTTGACGTAGGTTGCTATAGGATCACTTCTTGATCATACTTTGTCCTTTGTGTTGTTTCGTTCTAGTTGATCAGTAGTGGAGCCCAGTTGGGGTCGATCGGGGACCTTGTCGCATTTGGGGTTCTTCTTTTATTTTGGTTCCGTAGTCGGATCTTGATTGTATTTGGATATTGTAATGCTTTATTCATGTATTTGTGTGAAGTGGCGATTGTAAGCCGACTATGTATCTTTTCCCCTTATGTATTACATGGGTTGTGTGAAGATTACCTCACTTGCGACATTGCTTTCAATGCGGTTATGCCTCTAAGTCATGCTTCGACACGTGGGAGATATATCCGCATCGACGGCGTTATAAAACCCTAGGTGGGGGCACAGCCCTCCCTCTCCCCCTATATATAGTGGAGGCAAAGGGGCAGCCCAACAGATGAAGTTCCTCCCCTGTTGGCACAGCCCTACCCCTCTCCCTCCTCGTCTCTCGTAGTGCTTGGCGAAGCCCTGCTGGAGTCCCGCGCTCCTCCACCACCACCACGCCGTCATGCTGCTGCTGGATGGAGTCTTCCCCAAGCTCTCCTTCTCCCCTTGCTGGATCAAGGCGTAGGAGATGTCGCCGGGCTGTACGTGTGTTGAACGCGGAGGTGCCGTCCGTTCAGCACTGGGATCATCGGTGATTTGGATCACGACGAGTACGACTCCATCAACCTCGTTCACTTGAACGCTTCCGCTTAGCGATCTACAAGGGTATGTAGATGCACTCTCCTTCCCCTCGTTGCTAGATTACTCCATAAATTGATCTTGGTGATGCGTAGAAAATTTTAAATTTCTGCTACGATCCCCAATAGTGGCATCATGAGCTAGGTCTATGCATAGTTTCTATGCACGAGTAGAACACAAAGCAGTTGTGGGCGTCGATTTTGTCAATTTACTTGCCGTTACTAGTCTTATCTTGATTCGGCGGCATCGTGGGATGAAGCGGCCCAGACCGACCTTACACGTACGCTTACATGAGACTGGTTCCACCGACTGACATGCACTAGTTGCATAAGGTGGCTAGTGGGTGTCTGTCTCTCCCACTTTAGTCGGATCGGATTCGATGAAAATGGTCCTTATGAAGGGTAAATAGAAATTGGCATATCACGTTGTGGTTTTCGCGTAGGTAAGAAACGTTCTTGCTAGAAACCTATAGCAGCCACGTAAAAACTTGCAACAACAATTAGAGGACGTCTAACTTGTTTTTGCAGCATATGCCTTGTGATGTGATATGGCCAAAAGGATGTGATGAATGATATTTGTGATGTATGAGATTGATCATGTTCTTGTAATAGGAATCACGACTTGCATGTCGATGAGTATGACAACCGGCAGGAGCCATAGGAGTTGTCTTAATTTATTTATAACCTGCATGTCAACATAAACGTCATGTAATTACTTTACTTTATTGCTAAAGCGTTAGCCATAGTAGTAGAAGTAATAGATGATGAGACAACTTCAAGAAGACACGATGATGGAGATCATGATGATGGAGATCATGGTGTCATGCCGGTGACAACGATGATCATGGAGCCCCAAAGATGGAGATCAAAAGGAGCAAAATGATATTGGCCATATCATGTCACTATTTGATTGCATGTGATGTTTATCATGTTTTACATCTTATTTGCTTAGAACGACGGTAGCTTAAATAAGATGATCCCTCGTAATAATTTCAAGAAAGTGTTCCCCCTAACTATGCACCGTTGTGAAGGTTCGTTGTTTCGAAGCACCACGTGATGATCGGGTGTGATAGATTCTAATGTTTGAATACAACGGGTGTAAGCCAGATTTACACAGCAAAAACACTTAGGTTGACTTGACGAGCCTAGCATGTACAGACATGGCCCCGGAACACGGCAGACCGAAAGGTCGAGCATGAGTCGTATAGAAGATACGATCAACATGAAGATGTTCACCGATGTTGACTAGTCCGTCTCACGTGATGATCGGACACGGCCTAGTCGATTCGGATCATGTTTCACTTAGATGACTAGAGGGATGTCTATCTGAGTGGGAGTTCATTAAATAATTTGATTAGATGAACTCAATTATGAACATAGTCTAAATTGTCTTTGCAAATATGTTGTAGATAAATAGCTCATGTTGTAGCTCCTCATTTCAATACGTTCCTAGAGAAAGATTAAGTTGAAAGATATTGTAAGCAATAATGCGGACTAGGTCCGTAGTCCGAGGAGTGTCCTCACTGCTGCACAGAAGGCTTACGTCTTTGATGCACCGCTCGATGTGCAAACCCCTACAACGTCGTCCGTGGATGTGGTGAACACCTGACAGACACATCCTGATGACTACTTGATAGTTTAGTGCACCATACTTTACGGCTTAGAATCAGGATTCCAATGACGTTTTGAATGCCATAGAACATATGAGATGTTCCAAGAGCTGAAATTGGGATTTCAGGCTCATGCCCGTGTTGAGAGGTGTGAGACCTCTGACAAGTTCTTTTGCCAACAAGATGGAGGAGAATAGCTCAGCTAGTGAGCATGTGCTTAGAATGTCTGGGTGCAACAATCACTTAATGTCTGGGTGCAACAATCATCTAGTGAGCATGTATTCTACTTGACAACCCCTAATCACGTTGGTTGTGTTGAGCTATCGTTTTGTGTAGGTACGAGGGACTTGCGTATGGCCTCCTACTGGATTGATACCTTGGTTCTCAAAAACTGAGGGAAATACTTACGCTACTTTGCTGCATCATCCTCTCCTCTTCGGGGAAATCCAATGCAGTGCTCAAGAGGTAGCAATGACGAGCCGCACGCCGCCAAATCCAAGGACGGAGCCATGCCGCCCGCAGGTGGAGGGGGACCTCCAAGGGCGGAGTCATGCTGCCTACGGGTGGCATGGCGACTTCCAAGACACCCACGCCGGCGCCCGCGCCGTGATCTTCCCAGGTCACGCATGGCGAGCAGCGCCACCACGTTGATGACCCCGGGCGCCGCCCCGGGAGGAGTCCTCTGCACCACTCACGAGATGCCCCGGACCAGCATGCATGCCGAGACGCTGGCGAAAACGGCACGTGGTCGCGAGGCCGTGATAGAGCTCCTTCTAACGTAGTTAGAAGTCAGAGCGCGTCACGGTCCATGCAGCTTTCGCCGCCACCCACGCCAGCGGAAGCGTTAGCGTGCGTGCAACTGCTCCTCGACTCTCCTCCTGTTGCGGAGAAGCTTGACGAGTGGAGAGCCACCATCCGAAGCCTCATCAGCATCGCCAATAAAGATGAGCCGCGACCAGCGGGGCCCTCATGCCGGCGCTCCATCGAGCCAGTGCATGCCGGTGGTGGAAGGACCGGAGGCGCTGCGACTACAGTGCACTCTCCTCCTCCGTGCCAGCACTCACGGCCGCCGGTTCGTCGGGTCGACGCCTGTAATAACGTTTTCACAACGTCGTCTGACCCACGAACCCACCGCGATCAACGTCAAGTTCTTCGAGAGTGAGCCCAGGAAGACGCCCGGACCACTATCGAGCGGCGGCGGGAAGCATGCCATCAGTCAGATAGGCATGCGGGGCCTATTGTGGACCGCCCATCGCCGGGAGGTCCTGGCGGCCTACCTTACGAGGTGGGTTGTCCAGCCTTTACCTGTGAGCTGCGGCAGTTCCAGTGGCCCGCCCACCGCACCTTCAAGCCTGATGTCGGTGAGAAGTACAATGGCAAGACTCAATAGTCGCAGTTCCTCAGCATCTACACCATCGCGATGCAAGCTACCGGAGCTAGCGACGAAAAGGTGCTTGCTAGCTACTTCCCGTTGGCACTTAAACCCAACGTCATGTCATGGTTGATGCACCTGCTAGCGGATTCCATTTCTTCTTGGTCGGATCTGTGTCACGAGTTTGTTGGCGCCTTTACTGGAGGCCACCAAGCTCATGGACAGGCAAGAGATTTGCATGTCATCCCCCAGAAGGATGGCGGAAACCTACGCAAGTACATACAAAGGTTCAGCCGGGTGCAGTACAACATCCTAGATGTTCATCCCGCCGCTGTCATCAGTGCATTCCATCAGAATGTGCACAACCGCAAGATGCATGAAGAGCTGGCGATGAACAAGGTTAAGGATGTGGCAGAACTTTAATTATGTTCTGGCCGATATATGCGCTCGGGCTGAAGAGGGGAGGAAGTACCCCGGTGAAGACACCGGTACGGAAACCGACTCCACAGATGAAGACATCGTTGCCTCGGCAAGGAAGGGCCAACGTCGCAATAGAAAGCGTAAGGGCAAGACCGTGCTTGCCGTCCAGGGATCCGACGATGTCGGCGCCGCCAAGAAGGCCAAGGCTGGCGACCCCGGCAAGGAAGTTGCCGGGTGCGCCGCCTGCCGAGCCTTGGCGGCTGCCGACAAGCCAGGAAGCTCTGACAAGCAGTACTACAAGATCCATCGCACTAAGGGCCATGACCTCCAGAACTGCCGACAGGTTGAGCAGCTTGTAGAGAAGGAGAAAGCTGAGTACGAGAGGCGGGACAAGGAGAAGGGCCAAGATGGTGCCAAGGGGTCCAGCAAGAAGCGTGGCGGCCAAGGTGGTCGCCACGGCAAAGATAATCAACAAGAAAGGCCTGCTCGGGGCCGTGATAAGCAGGAGGAAGACGACGATCATGATGAGGACGACGAGTCCGGCGAGAACGAGTTCCAGAAAGCTACAGAGGCCATGTGCGTCAATGGTGGCGATTCGCTGCACACTTCTCACCGCCAACTCAAGAAGTGGGCGCGTGAGATTACTGCGGCAGAGCCGTCGTTCGATGCCTAGAAGCCACTAAAGTGGTCCAGCACGCCTATCATTTTTGACATCGAGGTTCACCCTGATTGCACAGTTTGCCGTTGTTGGTTTCACCAACAATACGCAACCTCAAGGTGACAAAAGTGCTAGTTAACGGCGGGGCCGGTCTGAACTTAATCTCGCCTGTTGTGATCAAAAGGCTACAGATTCCCGATGGAGACATCGAAGAGACAGGCACGTTTCAAGGGGTCAATCCGGGAAGGAGTCAGCCGAAAGGTAAAATCATGCTGCCTGTTACATTTGGAGGCGAGCTGAACTATAGAACAGGGAGGATCGTTTTTTATGTTGCCGAGATCCCCTTGCCCTATAATGGGATCCTTGGCCGCCCAGCGCTGGCCATGTTTATGGTGGCATCACAGTATGCGTACAACACGTTGAAGATGCCTGGGCCGATGAGCATCATCGCCGTCCCCTCCGACAAGAAAGACGCACTCATTTGCGCTGATCAACTCTACCAGGAGGTGGTTGCAGAAACTGCAGCCAAGGCACTTGCTCCTGCCGCTGGAGCCCCGGGAGGAAAGAAGACCGGCAAGACCTCCTGCACCCACTCCGGCAAGCGCACCTCTTCAGAGTGCTGCGCTCCCATCGAGGACGTGCCAGAGAGCTCCACCGGCAAGAGCAAGAAATCTAGAGCTGCACCACCAGAGACCAAGAAGGTGCCCGTCAAAGAGGATGGCACGGGCGGAGCTTTCACTATAAGCTCCACCCTCGACAGCAAATAGGAAAGCGCGCTCGTCGCCTTCCTGCGAGCGAATGTCGATGTGTTTGCATAGCAAGCATCCGACATCCCCGGTATTCCCAGGGAGGTGATTGAGCACCATCTTGTTGTCTGTCCTCATGCACGGACCATCAAGCAGAAGGTCAGGAAGCAAGCTTTGGAGCGACAAGAGTTCATCACTGAGGAGATCAGGAAGTTGGAAGCGGCAGGCTTGGTCAGAGGAGTGCTCCACCCTACGTGGTTGGCCAATCCGGTAGTAGTGCGCAAGGCAAATGGGAAATGGAGGCTATGTATTGATTACACAGACATTAGTAAAGCTTGTCCAAAGGATACCTTCCCTTTGCCGCGCATTGACCAGATTGTGGACTCCACTACCGGGTGCGACTTGCTGTCGTTCCTTGGCGCCTACTCAGGGTACCACCAGATCTTCATGACAAGAGAAGACCGCGTTTATCACCCCATGTGCTACATATTGTTTTATAGGAATGCCTTTCGGGTTGAAGAGCGCTGGATCAACATTTACAAGAGTAGTCCAAATTGGTTTTGAGCCTCAGCTACATAGAAATGTGGAAGCTTATATGGATGACATAGTGGTCAAAACCAAGGACAGGGAAACACTCATACAAGACTTAGAAGAAACATTTGCAAACTTGCATAGGATCAACCTCAAGCTGAACCCTGAGAAGTGTGTCTTCGGTGTTCCGTCCGGCAAGCTTCTCGGTTTCTTTGTATCACAGCGTGGGATCAAGGCGAACCCCGACAAGATCAAAGCAATTGAGCAGATTGAGGCGCCAAGGCGAGTCAAGGATGTGCATCGGCTTGCTGGCTGCGTTGCTGCCTTGAGCAGGTTCATCTCCAAATATGCTGAGCGCACCCTTCCCTTTTTTAAGATCTTGAAAAAGGCGGGCCTGATGGAACGGAACCCGGAGGCCGAGGCAGCGTTGCAGGATTTGAAGAGATACCTCTCCTCTACACCAATACTAGTTGCGCCTAAACCGCAAGAGCCCTTGCTGCTATATCTAGCGGCAACGAATCTAGTGGTTAGTGCTACACTAGTGGCGTAGAGGGAGGTCGATGAAGAGGCAGTAGCAATGGCAGAGCTGACGAATGGCGAGCTAGAGCTCCCCCCGACAGGGTCTAGCGCCAGCAAGGTAGGACCCCCGGCAGAATCTGACGCCGGTGGAGCAGGATCGACATGAGCAAATGAAGTGGTGCAGAAGAAGAAGATGATGCAGCACCAAGTTTACTTTGTCATCTCCCTCTTGCAGGGGGCTAGATCGAGGTACTCCGGTGTGCAGAAATTGCTCTTTGGCCTCCTTATGGCCTCGAGGAAGCTGCGTCATTATTTCCAAGCACATGAGAACACCGTCGTCACCCACCTCCCTTTGCAACTGATCTTGCATAACCCAGATGCAACCGGGAGGATTGTGGAATGGGCATTGGAACTGTCGAGCTTTGGTCTGAAGTTTGAGAATACGTCAACAATTCAGAGTAGAATCTTGGCAGAGTTCATTGCGGAGTGGACCTCAATACCCGACGAACAAATTCAAGAGACTACTCTCCCCGGCAAGGAAACAAGTCGCAACTAGGTTATGTGCTTTGATGGGGCTTTCTCACTGCAAGGCGCCGGTGCTGGTGTGCTACTTGTCGCACCCACTGGAGAGCACCTCAAGTATGTAGTCCAAATGCACTTTCCCAGGGAGAGATCAACAAACAACACTGCTGAGTATGAAGGGCTGCTTGCCGGTCTCAGGATCGCGGCGGACCACGGAATCAGGAAGCTCATCGTCAGAGGTGACTCACAGCTTGTCGTCAAGCAAATCAACAAGGATTATCAAAGCCCGTTGATGGAGGCCTAAGTAGATGAAGTGAGGAAGTTGGAGGAGCGTTTTGACGGTCTGCAAGCAGAGCATGTTCCTCGAGCAGAGAACAGCATTGTTGACGACCTGTCAAAACGTGCTGCCTTAAACTTACTTGTGGAACTAGGGACCTTTGTTCTCCAACTAACTCAGCCATCCGTGGAACCATCGGTAGGGCAGGATAAGCGAAGGAAGTCGAGCCCCGGCAAGTACTTTCCTGCCAAGCTCCCAGGAGCCGTCGGCAAGGATGTTGCCGGGGACACTAAGCTTGCCGAGGAGCAACAGGCTCTAGCAGGGCCCCAAGCCCTTGCCATGGAGACGACTGCTCCCGCAGCAGAAGAGATGCCTTTAGTCCTTGTCGTCGATCCTCAGGCTCCGGCATGGGTGCAACACACCGTTTGATTTCTCCAAACAAGGGAACTCCCTGAGGAGCAATAAGAAGCAAAGAAAGTAGCCCATCGGTCTGCCATGTAGCAGTTCGTGGACGACGTCCTCTGCAGGAAAAGAACGAATGGTGTGAAATTAAAGTGCATTCCCCGGGAGGACGGACTGGAGCTGTTGGCAGAGATACATGGAGGCATATGTGGCTCTCACATAGGGTCAAGAGCCCTTGCCGGCAAGGCATTCCGGCAAGGTTTCTTTTGTCCCACTGCCCTCCAGGATGCAACTGCACTAGTAACCAAGTGTGAAGCGTGTCAGGTTCATTCAAAGAAGCTTCATCAACCAGCTCAAGCTCTCCAAACTATCCCTCTTTCCTGGCCATTTTCGGTCTGGGGGCTCGATATGCTGGGCCCCTTTCCCCATGCTATCGGGGGCTTTGAGTACTTGTACGTCATAATTGACAAGTTCACAAAGTGGCCAGAAGTGGAAGCAGTGAGAAAGGTGACAGCACAATCACCCGTCAAGTTCTTCAAGGGGCTAGTCTGCCATTTTGGTGTACCAAACAGGGTCATCACCGACAACGGCATGCAGTTCACAAGTTGTACCTTCATGCAGTACATCCAAGACCTCGGCAGCAAGGTCTGTTTTTCTTCTATTGCACATCCATGAAGCAACGGCCAGGCGGAGAGGGCAAATGCTAAAGTACTGTGAGGCCTCCAGACGAAGACTTTTGACAAGCTACACAATTGCGGAAGACGCTAGATTGATGAATTGCCAGCGGTTCTTTGGTCGATCAGAACGATGCCAAATCAAGCCACCGGCCAAACTGAAGGAAATATGCCCTAGAGGCAATAATAAAGTTATTATTTATTTCCTTATTCTCATGATAAATGTTTATTATTCATGCTAGAATTGTATTAACCAGAAACATAATACATGTGTGAATACATAGAGAAACATAGTGTCACTAGTATGCCTCTACTTGACTAGCTCGTTGATCAAAGATGGTTATGTTTCCTAGCCATAGACATGAGTTGTCATTTGATTAACGGGATCACATCATTAGGAGAATGATGTGATTGACTTGACCCACCGTTAGCTTAGCACACGATCGTTTAGAATTCTGCTATTGCTTTCTTCATGACTTATACATGTTCCTACGACTATGAGATTATGCAACTCCCGTTTACCGGAGGAACACTTTGTGTGCTACCAAATGTCACAACATAACTGGGTGATTATAAAGGTGCTCTACAGGTGTCTCCAAAAGTACTTGTTGGGTTGGCGTATTTCAAGATTAGGATTTGTCACTCCGATTGTCGGAGAGGTATCTCTGGGCCCACTCAGTAATGCACATCACTATAAGCCTTGCAAGCATTGTAACTAATGAGTTAGTTGCGGGATGATGTATTATGGAACGAGTAAAGAGACTTGCCGGTAACGAGATTGAACTAGGTATTGAGATACCGATGATCGAATCTCGGGCAAGTAACATACCGATGACAAAGGGAACAGCGTATGTTGTTATGCGGTTTGACCGATAAAGATCTTCGTAGAATATGTGGGAGCCAATATGAGCATCCAGATTCCGCTATTGGTTATTGACCGGAGACGTGTCTCGGTCATGTCTACATTGTTCTCGAACCCGTAGGGTCCGCATGCTTAAAGTTCGATGGCGGTTATATTATGAGTTTATGTGTTTTGATGTACCAAAGATAGTTCGGAGTCCCGGATGAGATTAGGGACATGACGAGGAGTCTCGAAATGGTCGATACATAAAGACCGATATATTGGACGACTATATTCAGACATCGGAAAGGTTCCGAGTGATTCAGGTATTTTTCGGAGTACCGGAGAGTTACGGGAATTCGCCGGGGAGTATATGGGCCTTATTGGGCTTTAGGGTAAAGAGAGAGGAGAGGTTGGGCGCCCCCCCCAAGTCCTAGTCCGAATTGTACTAGGGGGAGGGGCTGCGCTCCCTCCTTCCTTCTCTTCTCTCTCCCCTTTCCTTAACTCCTACTCCTACTACTTGGAAGGGGGGGGGGAATCCTACTCCCGGTGGGAGTAGGACTCCTCCTAGGGCGCGCCATAGAGAGGGCCGGACCTCCCCCTCCTCCACTCCTTTATATACGGGGAGGGGGGGCACCCCTTGGAGACACAACAATTGATCCTTTGGATCTCTTAGCCGTGTGCGGTGCCCTCCTCCACCATAATCCACCTCTGTCATATCGTAGCGGTGCTTAGGCGAAGCCCTGCGTCGGTAGAACATCATCATCGTCACCACGTCGTCGTGCTGACGTAACTCTCCCTCAAAGCTTGGCTGGATCAGAGTTCGAGGGACGTCATCGAGTTGAACGTGTGCAGAACTCGGAGGTGCCGTGCGTTCGGTACTTGATCGGTCGGATCGTGAAGACGTACGACTACATCAACCGCGTTGTGCTACTGCTTCCGCTTTCGGTCTACGAGGGTACGTGGACACACTCTCCCCTCCCGTTGCTATGCATCACCATGATCTTGCGTGTGCGTAGGAATTTTTTTGAAATTACTACGTTCCCCAACAGTGGTATCCGAGCCAGGTTTTATGCGTAGATGTCATATGCACGACTAGAACACAAGTGAGTTGTGGGCGATATAAGTCATACTGCTTACCAGCATGTCATACTTTGGTTCGGCGGTATTGTTGGATGAAGCGGCCCGGACCAACATTACATGTGCGCTTATGTGAGACTGGTTCTACCGACGTGCTTTGCACACAGGTGGCTGGCGGGTGCCAGTTTCTCCAACTTTAGTTGAACCGAGTGTGGCTACGCCCGGTCCTTGCGAAGGTTAAAATAGCACCAACTTGACAAACTATCGTTGTGATTTTGATGCGTAGGTAAGAACTGTTCTTGCCAAGCCCGTAGCAGCCACGTAAAATTTGCAGCAAAAAAGTAGAGGACGTCTAACTTATTTTTGTAGGGCATGTTGTGATGTGATATGGTCAAGACATGATGCTAAATTTTATTGTATGAGATGATCATGTTTTGTAACCGAGTTATCGGCAACTGGCAGGAGCCATATGGTTGTCGCTTTATTGTATGCAATGCAATCGCCCTGTAATGCTTTACTTTATCACTAAGCGGTAGCAATAGTCGTAGAAGCATAAGATTGGCGAGACGACAACGATGCTACGATGGAGATCAAGGTGTCGCGCCGGTGATGATGGTGATCATGACGGTGCTTCGGAGATGGAGATCACAATCACAAGATGATGGTGGCCATATCATATCACTTATATTGATTGCATGTGATGTTTATCTTTTATGCATCTTATCTTGCTTTGATTGACGGTAGCATTATATGATGATCCCTCACTAAATTATCAAAGTATAAGTATTCTCCCTGAGTATGCACCATTGCGAAAGTTCTTCGTGCTGAGACACCACGTGATGATCGGGTGTGATAGGCTCTACGTTCAAATACAATGGGTGCAAAAAAGTTGCACACGCGGAATACTCAGGTTAAACTTGACGAGCCTAGCATATAACAGATATGGCCTCGGAACACAGAGACCGAAAGGTCGAGCGTGAATCATATAGTAGATATGATCAACATAGTGATGTTCACCATTGAAACTACTCCATCTCACGTGATGACCGGACATGGTTTAGTTGATTTGGATCACGTGATCACTTAGAGGATTAGAGGGATGGCTATCTAAGTGGGAGTTCTTAAGTAATATGACTAATTGAACTTTAGTTTATCATGAACTTAGTCCTGGTAGTATTAGCATATCTATGTTGTAGATCAATAGCTCACGTTTAGCTCCCCTGTTTATTTTGATATGTTCCTAGAGAAAAACTATGTTGAAAGATGTTAGTAGCAATGATGCGGACTTGGTCCGTAATCTGAGGTTTATCCTCATTGCTGCATAGAAGAATTATGTCCTTGATGCACCGCTAGGTGACAGACCGATTGCAGGAGCAGATGTAGACGTTATGAACGTTTGGCTAGCTCAATATGATGACTACTTGATAGTTTAGTGCACCATTCTTAACGGCTTAGAATCGGGACTTCAAAGACGTTTAGAACGTCATGGACCATATGAGATGTTCCAGGAGTTGAAGTTGATATTTCAAGCAAATACCCGAGTTGAGAGATATGAAGTCTCCAACAAGTTCTATAGCTAAAAGATGGAGGAGAATAGCTCAAGTAGTGAGCATGTGCTCAGATTGTCTGGGTACTACAATCGCTTGAATCAAGTGGGAGTTAATCTTCCAGATAATATAGTGATTGACAGAATTGTCTAGTCACCATCACCAAGTTAGTAGAACTTCGTGATGAACTATAATATGCATGGGATAACGGAAATGATTCCCAAGCTCTTCGTGATGCTGAAATCGATGAAGGTAGAAATCAAGAAAAACATCAAGTGTTGATGGTTGACAAGACCACTAGTTTCAAGAAAAGGGGCAAAGGGAAGAAGGGGGACTTCAAGAAGAACGGCAAGGAAGTTGCTGCTCGAGTGAAGAAGCCCTAGTCTGGACCTAAGCCTGAGACTAAGTGCTTCTACTGCAAAGGGACTGGTCACTGGAAGCGGAACTACCCCAAGTAATTGGCGGATAAGAAGGATGGCAAAGTAAACATAGGTATATTTGATATACATGTTATTGATGTGTACTTTACTAGTGTTTATAGCAACCCCTCAGTATTTGATACTAGTTCAGTTGCTAAGAGTAGTAACTCAAAACAGGAGTTGCAGAATGAACAGAAACTAGTTAAGGGCGAGGTGACGATGTGTATTGGAAGTAGTTCCAAGATTGATATGATCATCATCGCACACTCCCTATACTTTCGAGATTAGTGTTGAACATAAATAAGTGTTATTTGGTGTTTGCGTTAAGCATGAATATGATTTGATCATGTTTATTGCAATACGGTTATTCATTTAAATTGGAGAATAATTGTTGTTCTGTTTACATGAATAAAACCTTCTATGGTCATAAACCCAACGAAAATGGTTTGTTGGATCTTGATTGTAGTGATACACATATTCATAATATTGAAGCCAAAAGATGCAAAGTTAATAATGATAGTGCAACTCATTTGTGGCACTGCATGAAGAAACTCCATGCTGATGGGATTTGGAATCACTTGATTATGAATCACTTGATGCTTGCGAACCATGCCTCATGGGCAAGATGACTAAGACTCCGTTCTCCGGAACAATGGAGCGAGCAACTGACTTATTGGAAATAATACATACTGATGTATGCAGTCCGATGAGTGTTAAGGCTCGCAGCAAGTATCGTTATTTTCTGACCTTCACAGATGATTTGAGCAGATATGGATATATCTACTTGATAAAACATGAGTCTGAAATGTTTGAAAAGTTCAAAAGAATTTCAGAGTGAAGTAGAAAATCATCGTAACAAGAATATAAAAGTTTCTACGATATGATCGCAGAGGTAAAATATTTGAGTTACGAGTTTGGTCTTCAGTTAAAACAACGTGAAATAGTTTCACTACTCACGCCACCTGGAACACCACAGTGTAATGGTATGTCCGAATGTCGTAACCGTACTTTATTAGATATGGTGCGATCTATGATGTCTCTTACCAATCTACCACTATCGTTTTGGGCTTATGCATTAGAGACAGCTGCATTCACGTTAAATAGGGCACCATCAAAATCCGTTGAGACGACGCCTTATGAATTATGGTTTGGCAAGAAACCAAAGTTGTCGTTTCTTAAAGTTTGGGGCTACGATGCTTATGTGAAAAGGTTTCATCCTGATAAGCTCAAACCCAAATCGGAGAAATGTGTCTTCATAGGATACCCAAAGGAGACAATTGGGTACACCTTCTATCACAGATCCGAAAGGCAAGACATTCGTTGCTAAGAATGGATCCTTTCTAGAGAAGGAGTTTCTCTCGAAAGAAGTGAGTGGGAGGAAAGTAGAACTTGATGAGGTAACTGTACCTGCTCCCTAATTGGAAAGTAGTTCATCACAGAAATCTGTTCCTGTGATTCCTAACCAATTAGTGAGGAAGCTAATGATGATGATCATGTAACTTCAGATCAAGTTACTACCGAACCTCGTAGGTCAACCAGAATGAAATCTGCACAAGAGTGGTACGGTAATCCTGTTCTGGAGGTTATGTTACTTGACCATGACGAACCTATGAACTATGAGGAAGCGACGATGAGCCCAGATTCCGCAAAAAGGCTTGAGGCCATGAAATCTGAGATAGGATCCATGTATGAGAACAAAGTATGGACTTTGATTGACTTGGCCAATGATCAGCGAGCCATTGAAATTGAATGGATCTTCAAGAGGAAGACGGACGCTGATAGTAGTGCTACTATCTAGAAAGCTAGAATTGTCGCAAAAGGTTTTCGACAAGTTCAAGGTGTTGACTACGATGAGAGTTACTCACTCGTATCTATGCTTAAGTCTGTCTGAATCATGTTAGCAACAGCCGTATTTTATGAAATCTGGCAAATGGATAAACAAAGCTGCATTTCTTAATGGATTTATTAAAGAAGAGTTGCATATGATGCAACCAGAAGGTTTTGTCAATCCTAAAGGTGCTAACAAAATATGCAAGCTCCAACGATCCATCTATGGACTGGTGCAAGCATCTCGGAGTTGGAATATACTCTTTGATAAATTAATCAAAGCATATAGTTTTATATAGACTTGCGGTGAAGCCTGTATTTACAAGAAAGTGAGTGGGAGCACTACATCATTTCTGATAAGTATATGTGAATGACATATTGTTGATAAGAAATAATGTAGAATTATTCTGCAAAGCATAAAGGAGTATTTGAAAGGAGTTTTTCAAAGAAGGACCTCGGTGAAGTTTCTTACATATTGAGCATCAAGATCTATAGAGATAGATGAAGACACTTGATAAGTTTTTTCAATGAATACATACCTTGACAAGATTTTGAAGTAGTTCAAAATGGAACAGTCAAAGAAAGAGTTCTTGCCTGTGTTACAAGGTGTGAAATTGAGTAAGACTCAAAGCCCGACCACGGCAGACGATAGAAAGAGAATTAAAGTCATTCCCTATGCCTCAGCCATAGGTTCTATAAAGCATGTCATGCTGTGTACCAGATCTATTGTATACCCTACACTGAGTTTAGCGAGGGAGTACAATAGTGATCTAGGAGTAGATCACTGAACATCGGTTAAAATTATACTTAGTGGAATAAGGATATGTTTCTTGATTATGGAGGTGACAAAAGGTTCGTCGTAAAGAGTTACGTCGATGCAAGCTTTGACACAGATCTGGATGACTCTAAGTCTCGATCTAGATACATATTGAAAGTGGGAGCAATTAGCTAGAGTAGCTCCGTGCAGAGCATTGTTGACATAGAAATTTGCATAATACATACGGATCTGAATTTGGCAGACCCGTTAAACAAATTTCTCTCACAAGCAAAACATGATCACACCTTAGTACTCTTTGGGTGTTAATCACATGGCGATGTGAACTAGATTATTGACTCTAGTAAACGCTTTTGGGTGTTAGTCACATGACGATGTGAACTATGGGTGTTAATCACATGGTGCTGTGAACTATTGGTGTTAAATCACATAGCGATGTGAACTAGATTATTTACTCTAGTGCAAGTGGGAGGCTGAAGGAAATATGCCCTAGAGGCAATAATAAAGTTATTATTTATTTCCTTATTCTCATGATAAATGTTTATTATTCATGCTAGAATTGTATTAACCGGAAACATAATACATGTATGAATACATAGACAAACATAGTGTCACTAGTATGCCTCTACTTGACTAGCTCGTTGATCAAAGATGGTTATGTTTCCTAGCCATAGACATGGGTTGTCATTTGATTAATGGGATCACATCATTAGGAGA
Source organism: Triticum urartu (assembly GCF_056163025.1). Classification (NCBI taxonomy): domain Eukaryota; kingdom Viridiplantae; phylum Streptophyta; class Magnoliopsida; order Poales; family Poaceae; genus Triticum; species Triticum urartu. Next base: position 59,561,543 of record NC_141874.1, on the reverse strand, counting down.
ATGATGTGATTGACTTGACCCACCGTTAGCTTAGCACACGATCGTTTAGTATTCTGCTATTGCTTTCTTCATGACTTATACATGTTCCTACGACTATGAGATTATGCAACTCCCGTTTACCGGAGGAACACTTTGTGTGCTACCAAACGTCACAACGTAACTGGGTGATTATAAAGGTGCTCTACAGGTGTCTCCAAAAGTACTTGTTGGGTTGGCGTATTTCGAGATTAGGATTTGTCACTTCGATTGTCGGAGAGGTATCTCTGGGCCCACTTAGTAATGCACATCACTATAAGCCTTGCAAGAATTGTAACTAATGAGTTAGTTGCGGGACGATGTATTACGGAACGAGTAAAGAGACTTGCCGGTAACGAGATTGAACTAGGTATTGAGATACCGATGACCGAATCTCGGGTAAATAACATACCGATGACAAAGGGAACAACGTATGTTGTTATGCAGTTTGACTGATAAAGATCTTCGTAGAATATGTGGGAGCCAATATGAGCATCCAGGTTCCGCTATTGGTTATTGACCGGAGACGTGTCTCGGTCATGTGTACATTGCTCTCGAACCCGTAGGGTCCGCACGCTTAAAGTTCGATGACGGTTATATTATGAATTTATGTGTTTTGATGTACCAAAGATACTTCGTTGTCCCGGATGAGATCGGGGACATGACGAGGAGTCTCGAAATGGTCGAGACGTAAAGATCAATATATTGGATGACTATATTAGGACATCGGAAAGGTTCCGAGTGATTCGGGTATTTTTCGGAGTACCGGAGGGTTACGGGAATTCGCCGGGGAGTATATGCGCCTTACTGGGCTTTAGGGTAAAGAGAGAGGAGAGGTTGGGCGCCCCCCCAAGGCCTAGTCCGAATTGGACTAGGGGGAGGGGCTGCGCCCCCTCCTTCCTTCTCTTCTCTCTCCCCTTTCCTTAACTCCTACTCCTACTACTTGGAAGGGGGGATCCTACTCCCGGTGGGAGTAGGACTCCTCCTAGGGTGCGCCATAGAGAGGGTCGGACCTCCCCCTCCTCCACTCCTTTATATACGGGGAGGAGGGGCACCCCTTGGAGACACAACAATTGATCATTTGGATCTCTTAGCCGTGTGCGGTGCCCTCCTCCACCATAATCCACCTCGGTCATATCGTAGCGGTGCTTAGGCGAAGCCCTGCGTCGGTAGAACATCATCATCGTCACCACGCCATCATGGTGACGGAACTCTCCCTCAAAGCTCGGCTGGATCGGAGTTCAAGGGACGTCATCGAGGTTAACGTGTGCAGAACTCGGAGGAGCCGTGCGTTCGGTACTTGATCGGTCGGATCGTGAAGACGTACGACTACATCAACCGTGTTGTGCTAACGCTTCCGCTTTCGGTCTATGAGGGTACGTGGACACACTCTCCCCTCTCGTTGCTATGCATCACCATGATCTTGCATGTGCATAGGAATTTTTTTGAAATTACTACGTTCCCCAACACAAACACCCTTCTCACTCATGTACAGGGCAGAAGTAGTTCTCCCCACGGAACTCACATACGGGTCACCTCAAGTGCTCGCTTATGATGAGCTTGAGCAAGAGCAGTTGCGGAAAGATGACGCAAAGCTCCTTGAGGAAGATCGTCTCTGGGCAGCTATGCGAGCTGCATGCTACCAGCAAGCCTTGCGCCGGTACCATAGCCGCAAGGTTCATGCCCGGAGCTTTGAGGAAGGCGACCTTGTTCTTCGGCGCGTTTAGTCGTCCTAGAATTCCAACAAGTTGACGCCAAAGTGGGAAGACCCTTATCAGGTAATACAAGTCACCAGGCTCGGCACAGTCCGCGTGGAGACCAAAGATGGTATTCCAGTGAGCAATTCCTGGAACATCGAACATCTTCGCAAGTTTTACCCATAAGGTGCGGTTGCCGGGCCCCCCGGCAGACCACTTTTTGTACAAGCCTTGCCAGCAAGGCATGTAAGCATTTGTACAAAGCCAGGCGCAGACCCTGAGGAACCGATAAATAAATGAAGCGATGGCGCCCTAAGTTTAGCATGCATGCTAGGTTGAGTCTCTCTCTCTCTCTTTTTTAGGGTTGATAGTGCTTAGCAGTGACTAACCCCTAGCATAGAGGTCGAGCATGCGGCTCTCTGTCCCTTCCAGTCCTTTTTTGGTTCGCAGGATGCACATGCATTTCTGTTGAGCCGTCTGGAGGAAAGGAAACAGGCCGACGCCCCAACCTCGGCAAGCCAAGGTTGCCAGGGGCTGCAGATTCAGATATCCAACTACGGCAAGCCAAGATTGTCGGGGGCTGCAGATTCAGATAAGTCCTTTATCCCCCACTCTACACTTCCGTATGGGACTTGAACGTACAAAACTCTATCCATTCCTATGCCGCCGTGCTCTCTCTTTCCTAAGCCCAAAGACCCTTCTTTTGGTCGGAACTTGGTTGTAGTTGCGGTGACAAGGGAAGAGACGAAGGGCCTAATCCTACCTTTGCCCCTACCTCCGCCAAGGGTGTGAGCATGGTCAAGCTACAAAGTGGGAGGACGGCAAGGTCTGTTGCCAGGTGACGATGTTTATCTGAAAATAACAAGGACTCGTTCCTTGGTGTGAGCCTTGATCGTGCACAAAAGGACCCGGCAAGCACCCTTTTCTTCATTAATACGTTGTTAACAAGTACAATTCATACGGAATGTAAACATGAGCAAGGGATTACAAAGTTCAAATCTGAAAAATGCCCACAGGCTTAAAAACCAAAAAAAGATGAGATGCCCATAATCCCTTTCTTTTCCCTCTCCTCAGGAGGTGAACCAAGATGGCAGAAGGTCAAAAGGAGTGCCTAGGCGAGGTACGAGTAGCAGAAGACACCAACAGAACATCCTGGCGGCCGTCCAGAAGAGGGCTGGTGATGATGGTGCCGGGAGAAGAGCCGAAATATTTGCCAGCGGCCCGCCAATACGCGACGAAGACGTCGGTGCGATTGTACTTCGACTTGACGGCCCGCCACTCGCCTTCTTCGTCTTATCTGGCCTTCCAACGCCAGCCGCCCAAGGAGGCGACCCCGAGAAGTTCAAGGAGCTGGCCCCCGCCCCCGGTAAATCGCTCTGCCGAGGGAAAAGCCAGGTGCAGATGATGGTGCTCCCGGCGTCACCTGAGGACGGTGTGTCCGAAGCCTAGTCGGACCTGTCCCCGTCGTCCTGCCCATCGGTCTCCTCCTCATCACTCTCGCTCAAGGAGGAGCTTTCGTCATCGGTCGAGCTCTCTGCGCAGCACCCTAACCTGATTCCCGAGCGCCCGAAGACCTTGACGGAGAGCAGGCCGTTCTCCGTTAATTTGAACTGGAGAATGTGCCCCTCCGATAAGTTGTGAGAACGGGCGAAGGTCTTCCACCTGCGACGGAGATACATGACATGGGGGCGAGGAAGTCAACATCAACCTGAATGCCACCGTTCTCGCAACCCCTCATGTGCAACCTCAAGGCCTGTGGCGGGTCGATCTCCATTTCCCGAGAGAACGGGGTGTGGAGGCGAAGGTGACCGCACGCCGGCTTGTACAGCCTAATGAAGAACTCATGGGGCTGGTCTCCGACGTGGCCCTCCATTAGGAGGGGAGCCGCTGGCGAAAGCACGGCCGGTGTGCCGCCCCATCCTCCTCTCCCCCGAGCGCCGCGGTGACCTCGGCCTCGCCCCCTCCCTCCTCCTCTCATGGCGGGCTCCACCACCATGGGATCCGGAGGAGGGGGGACACGCTGTCGAGCAGAAGCCCTAGTCGCCGCTGCAGAAGTGCTGGTGCACCCTCTCACCATGTTGATTGGAGGAAAGAAGCTGAACAGGAAGGAGATGTATGCAGAGGCATGCCATCCCTTTTCCCATTTTTATAGGGGAGCGAGGCCAAAGCTCGGCTCCCCAACCTAGCTACGGCCGCCCCGCTCAGCCAATCTAGGCTCCAGGGGTGCAGGGAATCAGGACCGACCCGTTGCTCCAATTGGCGGCGCCTGGTTTCCCGCCTCGGCGTTAAGGCCCATGCCCTCCATATCCGCCACCTACCCCCCCCTGAGGCATGAGTGACACGTGGCGGGCAGGCCAGAATCAAGAAGACAAGTGGGGCGACCGTTTTCCGCCCTATGATCATGGGACGTGGGCGCCATAAAGGCCACGCCCCAAGCCCACTGTGTAAATGAGCCGCACCCCTGCGGCTTCCTCTCTTTTATGGGAAGACGCGGGCTGCCTCTTTACTACTCGCCATGACATGACGCAAGCGGGCAGCAACCGCTCCACGCATGACCCCCATGTTGCACATTCAATGCGGGTCGTGGGGAAGCACAACTGGCAAAGGAGTTACCGCAGTAAAAACTGTGCCACGCGTGCCCGGGCACCGTTGTGGGCCTGGCCCAACAACGCTTCGCGCTTATGTGTGGCCCAGGCCCGGGGGCTCCTGTCGGTGTACAAAAGTAGGGTCCCATTTTGTACCCCGTCACTTGTGCATGGGCAGTCATAGCTGCACCTGCGGCCATGCTTGGCAGGGCAAAGGAAGCAGAGATGCAAGACTACCAGGACAGTGCTCAAGCCTGAGGCACGAAAGCGAGGGGACAAGATAGGCTTCCCTCAGCAAGAGCCTTGCCGGGGCAGCCTACGTAGCCCCGACAAGAGCATTGCCAGCACAACTTACCCAACACTAGCAAGGCCGCCACCCTTGAGCCTGAGAGTTCCAACACCATCGACAATGTTGGTGCCAAGGCACGGAAGGCGCCTACATAGTGGCGTGCAGATCTTTGTGAAGACAAAAGGCCTGCGAAGCCTAGATGAGGACCAGAAGACAAAACACTGGCAAGGCCCCTTGCCAAGGACGCCCACAAGGCCCCGACAAGGCTCCTGCCGAATACATCCACGAAGCCCCGGCAAGATCCTTGCCGAGGGCGCTCGCAAGGCCCCAGTGACACCCTTGCTGGGGATATCAGCAAGACCGCGGCAAAGCTTCGCCGCCCCGTCGCTGACCCAGCTCAGCGGCCAACCCACCAACTAAGCAAGTGCCTACGTGGTAGCACATGGCTTCTAGGCCAGCTAGTCAGGCACCTGCGTGGTGGCATGCGGATCTTCATGAAGACCCCGCCACTGCACCAGCTCATTAGCCTGCCGTCCTACATGGCATTGCATGCCTCATTGGCCTGGACGTGTGTCGAAGCAAGGCGAAGAGGCAACGGACGGGACGGGCTCCGTTGCTGTCCCCGATAAAGCAAGAGGAAACCTAAGCAGTGCATTAAATGTGTTTGTCCTGTGATGTCAGGCGATAATCTTGTACACGGTATATACTTTCCACCTCCTGTGTGCCCCTGTGGTGACCCCTTTGACCTATAAAAGTAGGCCCAAGGCGTACTGAGGAAGGATTCAGACTTTTGGGCTAGGCATGCATCGCAGCTAGTTCAAGAACTCAAGAACACTCAAATATACACACAAAGCAGGACTAGGGTATTACACATCTTCGTGGCCCGAACCTGGGTAAAATCTCCTTGTATTGACTCACCAGACCTGCTCTTTGCACAGCCTCACGCCCCGCCAACTGTAGAAGGGATCCTCGTGGTCCCATAGGTGTCATTTCCCCAACACAAAGTTTTTCCATATGAGTCCACCTTGCCTACATATATGCGGTATTTACCTGCCGTTCCAAGTAAGTTTGCACGTGTCAAACTCTAATCTTCAAATAATAATCTGTTTTGTATGCCCAAATCTCCCATGAAGCGACAAGGGGGCTGTCAGCACCTTTCATGCTAGGTGGGTTATTCTCACGTTAAGTGTTTATTTGCTTGTCATTCACGAGAAAGTGGCTAGTAATTTGGATGCCTAGTCCTATGATCAAATCAAAATATAATAATAAACAAAACACCCCCGAATTGTTGTTGGTATGGAAGGCACCCAAGGATTCGGCTAGCCATGGCTTGTGTTTGATGGTGTAGGGGGAGTAATACTTTACGTTTTTGTTTTGGAACCGCCTATAATGTGTCTAGGATGGAAGATGTTAAAAACTCTCGGTCGCTACGTTGACAATGAAAGCATACCTTCCAAAATTATATCCATCTCTTTTTTACAAACTTCAAGCTCTGGCGCCTTTGCAAATCCCAGGTTCCCTCTGTGAAGGGCCTATCTTTTACTTTTATGCAAGAGTCAGTAGTATTCCTTCTCATTTCAACCTCAATTATTCTCCAGTTGGCAAGTATCATGTGGTGGGGAAAGATCCAAGAATATATGGCCATGCAAATATATTTGATCGTGAATTATTATTGTTTACAGTTATCTATATGATAAATAAGTTGGGAGGCAAAACATTAAGCCCCTATCTTTCTTTGTGTTTGATGGATGCTATTTGTTCTAAAAATATGCTTTGAGTGTCACCAATCATGGAAGACTATATGATAGTTGAGTATGTGGAATTTGCTAAATCAAAGCTCTTACATAGACCCTTCCTTAAAATAAGATGAATTGCAAGTGTTTGATGACTGAGAACATAGTTTGTTAGTTTTCAAGAAAGTTTATGGTCTATGCTTTAACATGTGAATAGATTGTTACTTGATCATGAGAAGTTTAATGAGATGAGCTACTGTTTATGAAATATAATGATGCTAGAAAAAGTGTTTGGAACTATCATTTATCAAATTTATGTACTATGCTAGCATTCACACTTCATAAATTATTTCTTTTATCATTTACCTACCCGAGGGAGAGCAGGAATTAATCTTGGGGATACTGATACATCTCCAACGTATCTATAATTTATGAAGTATTCATGCTATGTCACTACTGCAGGATGCTGCTAATGTGACACTATGATCAGAGACCCTTTGATGAAACTGTGTGCGATGCATTAATCACAAACGGTGATGTAAAAAAACCGTCAAAAAGATGCAAAACGTTTGCGATGAATGATACATCAAACACGGTTCAGATTTTAGTTGCGTCTGCGATGCGGGGCATACATGTGATCCATACGAACTATTTGCGATGAGACAGAACAACAGAAACGGGCAGCCAGATCAAGGTGTGTCCAATATATGGCATACAGTTTGCTCCGATGAACCGTTTGCGATGATCGAGGTGAACACAAACGATTCGGCGTAACAAGATGTGTGTGATACCCAACAAACAAGTCGGTAATCAGAATTGTGTGCGATCATTATAGACAGCCCATATGGTCTTTTTTTGTGAATTGTATGCTCGTCAGGGCACACAGTTCAACAAACCAACCTATGGGCCATAATGTAGAAGATATCTGTCGAATATGTATTACTAACCGTCTGCGATGAGATGGACAGGATAAACAGAGATAACAAATTAATTTGAGCGAACGGAAACAAAGATATATACAGCATGCTTAATATATTCCTTGTTGTTGTTGTTGTTGTTGGATGGCCCCGCGACATCGTCTTGGCAAGGACGCTTCTTGCCGCTGACTGTTGGCTTTTCATCGCAGTCGCTGTCATCAACGTCGTTGCTGTCGTCGTCCTCCTCCTCCTCGTTCGACCATTCCTCCTCCTCATCATCGTCGTCTTCTTCATCGTCCTCTGACGGCTCCTCGTCCATCTGGTTGTCGTCTGACGGCTCTGGAGGTGGGTCCCTTCCATGATCCTGTTATAATCGAGGTTTGGGATCGACGCCGGACTCATGGAAGACGAGCGAGATGATTCCAATGTTGACCTATCATCGGGCGCCAGACTGCTGGCCGAATTGTCGTCCTCGCTGTCGCTCGACATGGTTGTGTTCGTATAAAAACCGCGAGAAAGCGAGATTGCAGAGTCTGTGCAAGAGTGTAGCGTGGCCTGCCGGGGACGATAAAGATGGTGGACATTTAAGCAGGGTATGCAGAGAAGAGGAAATGCCAATTGAAGCGGAAGTTGACGTATTATCTAACCGCTGATATAATCAACCGCAATTATTTGTACCCAGTCGCTCCAAATTCCTGGGGTTGCGCAGGACTCCTATTGGCTTATTTCTATTTTCAGGACAAAAACAAGGAACAAGTTTTGGGATTATGCACCGGTACCGGTACGAATGGAGTAGGATAATAAGCACTAGTAGAAGTATATGGAGAAGAATAGGAAGCTAGATCAATCCTTGTAGATCAAGAATACCGGTGAGGAGTCCTCATGTTTTCCATCTACAAGGATCGATCTAGCTTCCTGTTCTTCTCCATATACTTCTACTAGTGCTTATTATCCATCTGCTAATTACTCTGTCACAATCGCCGCCGCTAATCGCCATTAGCTTAATCCCCTGCATCTATACTAGTACTACTACTACTACCACGTACATCTTCCAGCGGCTGTTCATCTCCACAATCCATCCATCCATCTAGTCTGCTACTAGTCTCCTTCACGTACACATCCACAATCTATTCCGAATTCAACAAGATCCATTGTGTTTCCTTTTTCCTGCAACATTGCTTCTGCCAGTACAATTGTTGGCGCGTTGTGAAAGATTAGGGCAACCCAAAATCACCTCAACGCGACTTCAGTCGTATCAGTTGGTATCAGAGAGCGCCAGGTTTATCACTGCACGTGATGTCAACTGCAAGCAAGCGTGACGAGGATGAGGTGCGGGAGGATGACGGGCCGCCACAATATGGTCCCGATCTAGACCCAGGTGTTCGAGTTATGTTCAAGGCTACATACCAGCACTTCGACAACCGCATGAAGGCCCTCAACCAGACGGTGACCGATGGGTTCCAGGCCATGCAGGCAGCCCTCCGTCGCCTAGAGGCAAGGGCAACCGACACGACTGCTCCAGCGAGGGTACAACATGCCCTGCAGCAGTGAGCATATCTACATGTACGTGACGCGGACATTGTCAAAGAAGACAATGATGCTGAGTCCGAGGATGGTTCTAATGCTCTCGGTGACTTGCCTTCCCGACCACGGCAGGATTCTCGTCCCCATGATGATGTACCAACGCGGCGCCACGATGAGGACAAGGGCAGAGGTAATGGTAGAATAAAAATTACTATACCTCCGTTCATAGGCAAGGCCGATCGTGAGGAGTATCTTGAGTGGGAGATGCGTGTGGAGCAAATTTTTGATAACCACCGTTACTCCGAGGAGCGGAAGATTCATTTTGCTTCTCTTAAATTTTCAGGTTATGTGTTAATTTGGTGGGATCAATTCAACTGCAATGATGCATGACCAGAATTGTAGCGTGAGAGGAAGCATACAATGCGTGCTCGCTTTGTGCCATCTTATTTCCAGAAGGAGCAACACAAAAAGCTTCGACATCTTGCTCAAGGAGCCATGACGGTGGATGAGTATTACCAACGGATGCAAGTTCTGATGATCAGAACTAATGTGCCTGAGTCTGATGATGCAACAATCACACGTTTCTTTAAGGGGTTGAATGAGGATATATGCGACCGTGTTGATTTGATGCAGTATAATGATATGCAAGAGCTTCTCCATCAAGTAGAGCGTGCCGAACAGTGGGTCAAAGCAAAGCAAGCTCCCAAAGGCCGCACCAATTTCAGCATGGGGCAATGTTCCTATTCGCATGACGATGATAATGTCAAGCCAGTTTCATCCTATAGGTCAGCTGCTATCGACCACAAGGAGATGAGCAAGGAATCTATGGCCGCGAATAAAGTGGCTTCAAGGGCTGATTCAAGTGTGTATTCTGCTATGCGTACTAGTGAGATTGTGTGTTACACATGTGGAGGTATGGGACACAAACACATTGATTGTCCGAACAAGAAGAGAGTGCTCCTTGTTAATGATGGATATGTTTTCGAAGACAAAACTGACTCAGAGTCTGATGAGCCCAAGGAAGGGGAAAGTGAATCTAATCCTATCAAATGCTATCCTTTAGATTATGATCTGCCATGCATCATGGTGCAGCGAGCTAAAGAGGATCAAATTCCAAGCTCGGGATAGCGGTGGAAAATTTTTCAGTCACAATGTCGAATCAACAACAAGTGTTGCAAGTTGATAATTGGTGGAGGAAGCTACACCAACATCATAAGCAAGCATGTGGTGGATGCTTTAGGATTGAAGACATGGCCACATCCGCAACCACATTGCAATGAGTGGTTGTACAACTCCGGATGTCTGAAGGTGATTCACAAGGTACGCGTGTCGGTGTCAAAACCGGCAGATCTCGGGTAGGGGGTCCCAACTGTGTGTCTATGGATTGATAGTAACAAGGGACAGTAGGGACACGATGTTTACCTAGGTTCGAGCCCTCTTAGAGGTAAAACCATATGTCCTGCTTGATTGTATTCGAAGAGTATAGGGGCTACAAGATTTGATCTACCTCGAGATCGTATTAGCTAAACCCTAGATGTCTGGCCTATGATTAGTCTGATCGCCTCTACGGACTAAACCCTCCGGTTTAAATACACACCGGAGGGGCCTAGGGTTGTACAGAGTTGGCTTGTAGAGGAAGGAAATATTACACCCGGACACCAAACTTGTCGTTCTACACACATAGGAGTCCTACCCGGACACGGGGGACAATCTTCTGCTTTGTCTTCACGGCCCATCAGTCCGGCCCATATCGAATAGTCCGTACACCCGAGGACCCCATAGTCCAGGACTCCCTCAGTAGCCCCTAAACCAGTCTTCGATGATGAGGTGTTTGGCATGTGAATAGTCTTCGGCATTGCAAGGCGGGTTCCTTCTTCTGAATACTTTAAGTTGGCTTCCTGCATTAAGGGGATAGTGTCCGGCTCTACATAATCAATACAACCCTTAGCCAAGAAGGTAGGGCGTACAAATAGGAACAGTGCCTTTACTGACAACATTTCGGTGAAGCGTCACACTTGGCTTTTTAACACTTTTGTAGTTCGCGTTTTCATGCTTCTCGTTTCGCGTTTTGAGGTCTAACCTCCATTGGCACGTCTTATCGAAATAGAGATCATACCCGCCCATTACGGGATTCTCATTAATATGATTTGGGTAATCCAACCGCACCATGCGCACGATCTCGTTGGGAACAAGCGAGTTTTATGGCTACAGAGGGGGGCGTTTGGCATTTTCATCGTCTATAAAAGGATAAAGATCCCTCCTTTTTCTTCACGCCTTCCTCTAGTCTCTGTCTCCCAACCTCCAAGCTCCAACTAAGGGAGTCCTGGATTCAGGGGTCCTTAGGTGTTCGGCCCAGGAGTATGGGTCGGGTTGGATGGCCCGTACAAGATCAAGCTGAAGACCATCCAACGTGCCCGGGTGGGACTTCTCCATACGTGAACGGAGAGATTGGAGTCCTGGTGTATCGTTTCCTTCCCTGATGAACCGACCTTGTACAAACCCTAGGCTCTCAGGTGTGTATAAGCTGGAGGGGTTAGTCCGTAGAGGCTATCCTCATTACCGTCATCGGAATATTCATAGGCTAGACATCTAGGGTTTAGCCGTCACGATCTCGAGGTAGATCAACTCTTGTAATCACTATACTCTTCAAATATAATCAAGCAGGAGTAGGGTTTTACCTCCTTTAAGAGGGCCCAAACCTGGGTAAACATTGTGTCCCTTGGTCCCTTGTTACCATCGATCCCTAGATGCACAGCTTGGGCCCTGATACGTCTCCGTCGTATCTACTTTTCCAAACACTTTTTCCCTTGTTTTGGACTCTAACTTGCATGATTTGAACGGAACTAACCCGGACTGACGCTGTTTTCAGCAGACTTTCCATGTTGTTATTTATGTGCAGAAACAAAAGTTCTCGGAATGACCCGAAACTCCACGGAACATCTATTGGAAAATAAGAAAAATACCAGAAGAAAAATCCACGTCAGGGGGCCCACACCCTATCCATGAGGGTGGAGGGCGCGCCTGCCCCCTAGGGCGCGCCCCCTACCTCGTGGGCCCCCTGACGCTCCACTGACCTCAACTCCAACTCCATATATTCACTTTCGGGGAGAGAAAAATCAAGGAGAAGGATTCATCACGTTTTACGATACGGAGCCGCCGCCAAGCCCTAAAACCTCTCGGGAGGGCTGATCTGGAGTCCGTTCGCGGCTCCGGAAAGTGGGATTCGTCGCCATCGTCATCATCAACCATCCTCCATCACCAATTTCATGATGCTCACCGCCGTGCGTGAGTAATTCCATCGTAGGCTTGCTGGACGGTGATGGGTTGGATGAGATCTATCATGTAATTGAGTTAGTTTTGTTAGTGTTTGATCCCTAGTATCAATTATGTTCTGAGATTGATGTTTCTATGACTTTGCTATGCTTAATGCTTGTCACTAGGGCCCGAGTGCCATGATTTCAGATCTGAACCTGTTATGTTTTCATGAATATATGTGAGTTCTTGATCCTATCTTGCAAGTCTATAGTCACCTACTATGTGTTATGATCCGGCAACCCCGAAGTGAAAATAATCGGGACCACTCCCAGTGATGACCATAGTTTGAGGAGTTCATGTATTCACTATGTGTTAATGCTTTGTTCCGGTACTCTACTAAAAGGAGGCATTAAATCCCTTAGTTTCCGCTAGGACCCCGCTGCCACGGGAGGGTAGGACAAAAGATGTCATGCAAGTTCTTTTCCATAAGCATGTATGACTATATTCAGAATACATGCCTACATTACATTGATGAATTGGAGCTAGTTCTGTGTCACCCTATGTTATGACTGTTACATGATGAACCGCATCCAGCATAATTCTCCATCACCGATCCAATGCCTACGAACTTTTCACATATTGTTCTTCGCTTATTTACTTTTCCATTGCTACTGTTACAACCACTACAAAACACCAAAAATATTACTTTTTTCTTCCGCTACTTTTGTTACCGTTACCACTACTATCATATTACTTTGCTACTAAACACTTTGCTGCAGATACTAAGTTACCCAGGTGACAACTCAACTGCTAATACTTGAGAATATTCTTTGGCTCCCCTTGTGTTGAATCAATTAATTTGGGTTGAATACTCTACCCTCGAAAACTGTTGCGATCCCCTATACTTGTGGGTTATCAGGCCCCCTATCGGAGATCCGCCGGTTTTGACACCGACATTCGTGCTTTCATTGAGAGCTATGTCGTGCTGTCTACAAAAGCGATCTATGGCTTGCCTAGTCATCAACGATAATATCACTTCTGGAAGGAGCCTGCCTTCGGGGCAGACCCTCCATCTCAGCGGTTTCACCGTAGGAGCTTGTACGGCCGTCAAGCCTGCAGCACCCCCTACGGCCGCCGAACACCGTCTTTGCATCAGCCTCAAGTACTCTGAAAAGATTGATTCAACAGATGTCTTGTATTTAAACGAACTGCTGGACCACATCGCCGCCCTGGGGGTCTCAATGGAATATGATCGGATCGGGCTCAAGCCTGACCAGAGGGAAATTATTTACCTGCCGATCACCCACCTCGTAGCGGTCGTTGAGGAACCAGTCGAAGACACTTCCCTCCCTGTATTGAAGACCAAGTATGTTCGGGTCTCCGAAACCCCTGAGCCAGATACTCTTCCTTCGGACGGGACCTCACGTCCTCCGGACTCTGGCTCAGGTATTGGATCGCAAAAGCCCTTGAGCCGCCCCGGAGCTCAAAAGTTTCTGTTTGAGCCCGTGAGCGCAAAAGTTACCATTTTTCAATAAGATCAAATCAACTATCACCCAACATGATCCCAAAGGCTTTACTTGGCACTTTATTGAAACAAAATCAATAAAACAAGATCAATACATTAGCTTAATCATGTGAACACTCAAAAACAGTAGGTAAAAGTGTTGGGTTATCTCCCAACAAGCGCTTTTCTTTAATGCCTTTTAGCTAGGCATGATGATTTCAATGATGCTTGCATAAAAGATACGAATTGAAACATAACAAGAGCATCATGAAACACAAGGCAAGAACATTTAAGCCTAACCCACTTCCTATGCATAGGGATTTTGTGATCAAATAATTTATGGGAGCAAGAATCAACTAGCATAGGAAGGCAAAACAAGTGCAACTTCAAAACTTTCAACACATAGAGAGGGAACTTGATTTTATTGCAATATGTAAAAGAATATGTTCCTCTCTCATAATAATTTTAAGTAGCATCATGAATGAATTCAACAATATAACTATCACATAAAGCATTCTTTTCATGATGCATAAGCACAGAGATTTTATTACTCTCCACATAAGCAAATTTATTCTCATCAATAGTAGCGGGAGTAAACTCAACAAAATAACTATCATGAGATTGAAAATTAAAATCATGATGACAAGTTTCATGGTTATCATTATTCTTTATAACATACATGTCATCACCATAATCATCATAGATAGGAACTTTGTTGTCACAATCAATAGCAACCTCTTCCAAAATATTGGATTCATCATCAAATAAATTCATGACCTCTCAAAATCCACTCTCATCAATATAATCATCATAAATAGGAGGCATGCTTTCATTATAACAAATTTCCACATCAAAACTTGGGGGAAAATATCATCTTCATCAAACATAGCATCCCCAAGCTTGTAGCTTTGCATATCATTAGCATCATGGATATTCAAAGAGTTCATACCAACAACATTGCAATCATGCTCATCATTCAAATATTTCGTGCCAAACATTTTCTTGACTTCTTCTAACAATTGAGCATAATTTTCTGATCCACCATTTTCAAGAAATATATTATAAAGATGATCAATAATATGATGCAACCTCAATCCATTTTTTTGTAGTTTTGTTTTATAAACCAAACTAGTGATAAAACAAGAAACTAAAAGATTCGATTGCAAGATCTAAAGATATACCTTCACGCACTCACCTCCCTAGCAACGGCGGCAGAAAAGAGCTTGATGTCTACTATGCAACTTTATTCTTGTAGACACGTGTTGGGCCTCCAAGCGCAGAGCTTTGTAGGACAGTAGAAATTTTCCCTCAAGTGGATGACCTATGGTTTATCAATCCGTGAGAGGTGTAGGATGAAGATGGTCTCTCTCAAACAACCCTGCAATCAAATACAAGAAATCTCTTGTGTCCCCAACACACCCAATACAATGGCAAATTGTATAGGTGCACTAGTTCGGTGAAGAGATGGTGATAAAAGTGTAATATTGATGGTAGAAATATATTTTTATAATCTGAATAAATAAAAACAGCAAGTTGGCAAATAGTAAACGGGCACAAAAACGGTATTGCAATGCTTGAAAATTAGGCCTAGGGTCCGTACTTTCGCTAGTGCAACCTCTCAACCATGCTAATATAATTGGATCATATAACAACCCCTCAAAGTGCAACGAAGAATCACCCCAAAGTTCCTATCTAGCGGAGAACATAAGAATAAATTGTTTGTAGGGTACGAAACCACCTCAAAGCTATTCTTTCCGTTTGATCTATTCAAGAGTTCGTACTAAAATAACACAAAGCTATTCTTTTCATTTGATCTATCCTAGAGTTCGTACTAAAATCACACCAAAGCAAATTCATATTCATAATCAATCCAACACAAAGAACTTCAAAGAGTGCCCCAAGATTTCTACCGGAGAAACAAAGACAAGAACGTGTATCAACCCCTATGCATAGATTACCCAATGTCACCTCGGGAATCCGCGAGTTGAGTGCCAAAACATGTATCAAGTGAATCAATACGATACCCCCATTGTCACCACGAGTATTCAATTGCAAGACATATATCAAGTGTTCTCAAATCCATAAAAGTATTCAATCCGATAACAATGAAATCTCAAAGGGAAAACTCAATTCATCACAACAAGATAGAGAGGGGAAAACACCATATGATCCGACTATATTAACAGAGCTCGCGATACATCAAGATTGTGCATCTCAAGAACACGAGAGAGAGAGAGAGATTAAACACATAGTTACTGGTACAAACCCTCAGCCCCGAGGGTGGACCACTCGCTCCTCATCGTGGTGGCCGTAGGGATGATGAAGGTGGCCACCGGAGATGATTTCCCCCTCCGGCAGGGTGCCAGAACGGGGTCTAGATTGGTTTTCGGTGGCTACAGAGCCTTGTGGCGGCGGAACTTCTGATATAGGTTAACCCACGAGGGTTTTGGAATATTTGGTGATTTATAGTGTAAAGAGGGGGTGCCGGAGGCCACCGAGGTGAGCACAACCCACTTGGGCACGCCTGGGCCCCCAGGCGCGCCCTGGTAGGTTGTGCCCCCCTCGGGGCATCCCTAGGTGCTGCTCTGGCCCATTGGAAGTATGTTCTGGTCCATAAAAGATTGTCAAAAAGTTTTGCGGTGTTTGGAATCCGTTTGATATTGATTTCCTGCGATGTAAAAAACAAGCAAAATAAAGCAACTGGCACTGGGCACTGGGTCAATAGGTTATTCCCAGAAAATGATATAAAGTTGCTATAAAATGATTGTAAAACATCCAAGAATGATAAAATAACATCATGAATACTTCATAAATTATATATACGTTGGAGACGTATCAAGCACACCCTCTCCCCTTGGCTGGGGTTGGGGAAATTCTCTGCCAATACACCATTGTCCATAGAAGCTAATCATGCCCGTACGGAGACTTGATCCGCGGGGGAAGATACTGGAGACGATTGAGCTGAAGCTGGGATACAGAACAGCTTTGTCAATCCCCCTCTTGAGGACCATGAGGATGCGAGGAGGAGCCAGGGGCTCTAGCCATGGTTTGAGTTTTCCGTGGTTTGCTCTGTTGCTCTTTGGGCGATGTGAGATGGTGTTCGGGGATCTAACCTCATTATATAAACGCCGACCGTGCCTATTAAAGGGGTTAAAAGATAAAAAGATAATGGACCGTTCGCATTTTCTCGGGCGGAAATCGAGACGATGGCAGGAAGGAATCATAAAGACTGGACATAGAAGCTGATGCTGGACTATCGTCAATCCGGAGTATGGTGGAGAACCCGCCTTGCAAAGCCGAAGACTTATATCTGCATACTACATCGTCATTGAAGGCAAGTTCGGGGGCTACTGAGGGAGTCCTGGATTCAGGGGTCCTCAAGTGTCCGGCCCAGGAGTATGGGCCGGGTTGGATGGGCCATACAAGATCAAGCTGAACACCTTCCAACGTGTCCGGGTGGGACTTCTCCATACGTGAACGGCGAGATTGGAGTCCGGGTGTATCGTTTCCTTCCCTGATGAATCGACCTTGTACAAACCCTAGGCCCCTCCAGTGTGTATATAAACTGGAGGGGTTAATCCGTAGAGGCTATCCTCATTACCGTCATTGGAATATTCATAGGCTAGAAATCTAGGGTTCAGCCATCACGATCTCGAGGTAGATCAACTCTTGTAATCGCTATACTCTTCGAATATAATCAAGCAAGAGTTGGGTTTTACCTCCTTTAAGAGGGCCCGAACCTAGGTAAACATTGTGTCCCTTGGTCCCCTATTACCATCTATCCCTAGACGCACAACTTGGGCCCCCCTACCCGAGATCCGCCGGTTTTGAAACCAACGCCAGCGCCCACAACTCCGATCTCCTCCACTGCTGCCACCCTCCCCAGCCATGCCGGGTCCGGCTCCAAGGGCAAGTGGGAGGCCTCCTCCCTCACCGAAAAGGACGTCAAGGATCTCCGGAGCGCGGGCTATCTGTCTGCGGACATCGCGCATAGGATTCTAGACAAAGATCAGGTCATTCCTACTCCAAGGCCTGGTGAAAGGGTTGTGTTCATCCCTCACTTCCTTCGGGGGCTAGGATTTCCCCTCCACCCCTTCGTGTGGGGTCTTCTGTTTTTCTATGGGCTAGATTTCCATGACCTAGACCCAAATTCCTTCCTCCACATATCGGCTTTTATAGTCGTGTGTGAGGTTCTTCTCCGCATCCCGCCATGCTTCGGCTTGTTGCTCAAGGTTTTCAATCTGAAGCCGAAGGTGGTCGATGGACAACATGCGGACTGCGGCGGAGCTATGGTAAGCAAGCTCCCCAACTCCGTCTAGCCCAAAGGGGCCTTCGTAGAGACAGTCAAGGTATGGCAGCAGGAGTGGTTCTACATCACCAAACCATGCGACGCCACCTGGGCGGCCACGCCTGACTTCAGATCCGGGCCCCCCACGAGGCTCACATCATGTACCGCCAAGGGCCTTGATTGGGGGTCCAAATTGGAGGTGAAGATGCTCCAGAAACGCATCTCCGACATGTTGGGTGAGAACACCGGTCTAACTAATGTGATTCAAGTGATGCTCTTCCGTCGCATCCTTCCATGCCAGCTTCGAGCCTCCCCCATGTGGGAGTTCAATCCGGAGGAGTCATGGACCCTGAAGCACTTCTTCGGCACCACGCACGAAGATATATGGAAGCAGCTCTTCAAGGCTCAGAAAAAGTGGCCGAAGAAGACTGAAGACATCGGGCTCAACATCGAGAACCCAGCCACGGCGGTAAGCATAATCTTTCTGAAGACCTATATGATTGATATTTCAGATGTAATAGAAATTACATTACTTGCTTTCCTTACAGGTTGGACGGCGAAGGCGGAGCAGATTAACTGTTTGGCACCTTATCAGGCGCCGGAGAGGAAAACCAAGAGGAAGAAGGGCAAGGAGACCAAGGGCAGCCCCCACCCGAAGGGTCCTTCGGGAACAGTGTCTAGAGAGACCGAAGCCCTCTCCTCTCATGAGGGAGACGAGGAGGAAGTGGAGGAGGATGTGGAAAGCGACTCCCCCATAAGGGGAGGAAGAAGAAGAAGGCGTCCTCCGATAATACGGAGGAGGACGCGCCCAAGAGAAGGAGGAAGCTGACCCTGGACAGTTCGGACTCAGGGTCCGAAGTAGTCCCCAAGAAACCTCTCTGGGTGAAGCCCCTGGCCGAATCGTAAGTATCCGAAAAATCACTGTTATCTTCGGTCTACTTGCTTCCATTATGTAAGTTATTTTGTTTGTTGCCTTTCAGCCCTCCCCGCGTGCTCCCCGACACTCCATTATCGGAGGGGAACTCCCTGCCGCCTGAAATGGCAGAGAGTGATACGCCACCGCAAGCCCCATCGCCTACCGCTATAAAGGACACCGAAGTGTCATCCCGGAGGACATCCCCTGGCCGAGAGGGGCCGAGCGAGTCTGACAAGAGGGCACCTGAGGTTAATACCTCAGTCGCCGAAGACCAAGGGGAGGCGATCCCCATGACGACCGATGGTAGGGAGCCCAAGCAATCCAGGCTCCAGCCGGACACCATTCCAGCGGCCAGTATGGCTCCGGGAAAGGATAGGCAACTCCCTACAAAAGAGGGGGGAGGAGCATTGATACGTCCATTTTGCGTCATGTTTTCCTACTATTATTTATGATGTTTTTATGCATAATAATGATTTTTGGAGTAATTCTAATGCCTTTTATCTCATAATATGCAAGGTAAACACAAAGAGGGAAAATTCCGGCAGCTGGAAATCTGGACCTGGAAAAGCTACATCAGGCCACCTACTTTGCACAACTCCAAAAAAGTTGAAACTTTACAGAGAATTTTTATGGAATATTTGAGGAATATTGGAGCCAATAAGTACCAGAGGGGCCCTACCAGGTGGGCACAACCCACCTGGGCGCGCCAGGTAGCCAAGGCGCGCCCTGGTGGGTTGTGCTCACCTAGGCCCACCTCCGGTGCCCATATTCTGGTATATAAGTCATTTTTACCTAGAAAAAAAATAAGGAGAGGACTTTCGGGATGGAGCGCCACCGTCTCGATGCGGAACTTGGGTAGGAGCACTTTTACCATCCGACGGAGAGATTCCGCCAGGGGAACTTCCCTCACGGAGGGGGAAATCATCATCATCATCACCAACAACTCTCCCATCTTGGGGAGGGCAATCTCCATCAAAATCTTCAACAACAGCATCTTCTCTCAAACCCTAGCTCATCTCTTGTGTTCAATCTTTGTACCGGAACTATAGATTGGTGCTTGTGGGTGACTAGTAGTGTTGATTACATCTTGTAGTTGATCACTATAGGGTTTATTTGGTGGAAGATTATATGTTCAGATCCAATATGCTATTTAATACCCCTCTAATATTGAGCATGGTTATCATTTGTGAGTAGTTACTTTTTTTCTTGAGGTCACGGGAGAAATCATGTTGTGAGTAATCATGTGAACTTGATATGTGTTCGATATTTTGATAGTATGTATGTTGTGATTCCCTTAGTGGTGTCATGTGAATGTCGACTACATGACACTTCACCATATTTGGGACTAAGCGAATGCATTGTGGAGTAGTTATTAGATGATGGGTTGCGAGAGTGATAGAAGCTTAAACCCTAGTTTATGTGTTATTCCGTAAGGGACCGATTGAATCCAAAATTTAATGCTATGGTTAGAATTTATTCTTAATACTTTTCTCGTAGTTGCGGATGCTTGCGAGGGGGTTAATCATAAGTAGGAGGTTTGTTCAAGTAAGAACAACACCTAAGCACCGGTCCACCCACATATATCAAATTATCAAAGTAGCGAACATAAATCGAACAACATGGTGAAAGTGACTAGATGAAATTCAAGTGTACCCTCAAGAATGCTTTGCTTACTATAAGAGATCGTTTTGGCCTGACCTTTGCCTCAAAAGGATTGGCCTACCTTGCTGCACTTTTGTTACTACTATCATTACTTGCTCGTTGCAAATTATCTTGCTATCAAACTACTCAGTTACTTACAATTTCAGCACTTACAGACATTACCTTGCTGAAAACCACTTGTCATTTCCTTCTGCTCCTCGTTGGGTTCAACACTCTTACTTATCAAAAAGAGCTACAGTTGATCCCCTATACTTTTGGGTCATCACCTTCCCCTATACTTGCCGGGGATTGAAGCGCTCTTGGTAAGTGGAAATTGGTAAGGGAAAATTATTACTACGTGCTAAAATTTATTGTCACTTGTTACTATGGAGAATCATCCTTTGAGGGGTTTGTTCGAGGTATCTTCACCTCAACCAGAACCACAATTAGCTACCCCTCAACCTACTGCACCTACTGAAAATATTGAATATGAAATTTCTTCGGGTATGATAGAACAACTGCTAGCTAATCCTTATGCAGGAGAGAGAACCGAACATCCTGATATGCACTTGATATATGTGGAACAAATTTGTGGATTGTTTAAGCTTGCAGGTTTACCCGGAGATGAAGTTAAAAAGAAGGTTTTCACTTTATCTTTGAAGGGAAAAGCATAGGCATGGTATAGGCTATGCGATGATATTGGAGCTTGGAATTGGAATCGATTGAAATTGAAGTTCCACCAAATTTTTTATCCTATGCATCTAGTTCATCATGATCAGAATTACATATATAACTTTTGGCCTCATGAAGGTTAAAGTATCGCTCTAGCTTGGGGGAGGCTTAAGTCAATGTTATATTCATGCCCCAATCATGAGCTCTCAAGAGAAATTATTATCCAGAATTATTATGCTCGGCTTTCTCATAATGATCGATCCATTCTTGATACTTCTTGTGATGGTTCTTTTATGAAGAAGACTATTGAATTCCGGTGGGATCTTTTGGAAAGAATTAAAAGCAACTTTGAAGATTGGGAACTCGATGAAGGTAAAGAGTCAGGTATTAAGCTTAAGTATGATTGTGTTAAATCTTTTATGGATACCGATGCTTTTCAAAAGTTTAGCACTAAATATGGATTTGACTCTGAGATACTAGCCTCCTTTTGTGAATAATTTGCTACTCATGTTGATCTCCCTAAATAGAAGTGGTTTAAATATCACCCTCCTATTGAAGAACAAATTAAAGAATCGGTATCAGTCAAAGAGGAAACTATACTTTATAATGTTGATCTAGTTGTTCCTACTGCTTACATTGAGAAACCACCTTTCCCTATTAGGATAAAGGAACATGCTAAAGTTTCGACTATGCTCAACAAAAGTTATATTAGAACACCTAAACCTGATGAAAAAACTAAAGTAGAGCCTAGTGTTGCTCTGGTTAAAGATCTCTTGGAAGAAGATATAGATGGGCATGTTATTTACTTCTGTAATGAAGCTACTTGAATTGTCAAACCTGATAAAACGGATAATCATAGACCCGTTGTTGGCATGCCCGTTGTCTCAGTTAAAATAGGAGATCACGGTTATCATGGTTTATGTGACATAGGTGCTAGCGTAAGTGTATTCCCTACACCTTATATCAACAAATTATGAATGGCATACCACCCGCGGAGATAGAAGACATAGATGTTACTATTAAAATTGCTAATAGAGACACTATTTCACCAATTGGGATTGTTCGAGATGTTGAAGTCTTGAGTGGGAAAATAAAATACCCTACTGATTTTCTTGTTCTTGGTTCCCCACAAGATGACTTCTATCCCATTATCTTTGGTAGACCTTTCTTGAACATCGTTAATTCTCAGATAGATTGTAAGAAACAAACTGTTAGTGTCAGTTTTGGTGATGAGTCTCATGAGTTTAATTTTTCCAAGTTTAGTAGAAAGCTTCATGAAAAAGAATTTCCTAGTAAGGATGAAATAATTAGTCTTGCTTCTATTGATGTTCCTCCTACTGATCCTTTAGAACAATATTTGCTAGGCCATGAAAATGATTTGCATATGCATCAAAGAAATGAAATACATGAGGTTTTCTTTGAACAACGTCCTCTACTTAAACACAATTTGCCTGTTGAAACTCTAGGAGGTCCTCCTCCACCTAAAGGTGATCCTGTCTTAGAATTAAAACAATTGCCAGACACTTTCAAAAATGCTTATCTTGATGAAAAGAAGATATATCCTGTTATTATTAGTGCTAACCTTTCAGAACATGAAGAAGAAAGATTATTGAAAGTTCTAAGGAAGCACCGAGCTGCTATTGGATATACTCTTGATGATTTAGAGGGCATTAATTGTTGGGAAACGTCGCATGCAATTTCAAAAAAATTCCTACAATCACGCAGATCTATCTAGGAGATGCATAGCAACGAAAGGGGGAGAGTGTGTCCACGTACCCTCGTAGACCGAAAGCGGAAGCGTTATGTTAACGCGATTGATGTAGTCGAACGTTTTCACGATCCAACCGATCCAAGTACAGAACGTACAGAACCTCCGAGTTCTGCACACATTCAACCCGATGATGTCCCTCAAACTCTTAATCCAGAAGAGCGTCGAGGAAGTAGATGAGTTCCATCAGCATGACGGCGTGGCGACGGTGATGATGATGTTATCCGCGCAGGGCTTTTCCTAAGCACTACGAGAATATGACCGGAGGCGTAAACTGTGGAAGGGGGCACCGCACATGACTAAGAAACAATGTTGTGTGTTCTAGCGGTGCCCCCCCACATATATATAGGTGGGAGGGTGAGGGAGAAGTAGGAGGCGCGCCCCAAGTAGGAGGAATCCAACTTGGGGCCTAATCCTATTCGGCCTCCCCCCTTTCCATGTTTTCCCGAGGGAGAAGGAAAGAGGAGGGGGGAGAAGGAAAGGGGAGGCCGAATTGCCCCCTTCCTTTCTCTCCTCTCCCTTTCCTCCCCCCTATTCGGCCCTATATGGGGCGCACTAGCCCACTAGGGGTTGGTCTGTCCCACCCTAGGCCCAATAAGGCCCATATCTTTGCCGGGGGTGCCCGGAACCCCTTTCCGGTGACCCGATACGTATCGGATACCCCCAGAACACTTCTGGTGTACAAATACTATCGTCCTATATATGAATCTTTACCTATTGACCATTTTGAGACTCCTCGTCATGTCTGTGATCTCATCCGGGACTCCGAACAACATTCGGTCATCAAATCACATAACTCATACAATATAAAATCGTCATCGAACGTTAAGCGTGCGGACCCTACAGGTTCAAGAACTATGTAGACATGGCGGAGACACCTATCCGGTCAATAACCAATAGCGGAACCTGGAAGCTCATATTGGCTCCCACATATTCTACGAAGATCTTTATCGGTCAAACCGTAATGACAACATACGTTGTTCCCTTTGTCATCGGTATGTTACTTGCCCGAGATTCGATCGTCGGTATCTTCATACCTAGTTCAATCTCATTACCGGCAAGTCTCTTTACTCGTTATGTAATGCATCACCCGCAACTAACTCATTAGTCACTTTGCTTGCAAGGCTTCTTATGATGTGCATTACTGAGAGGGCCCAGAGATACCTCTCTGATACTAAGAGTGACAAATCCTAATCTTGATCTATGACAACCCAACAGACACCTTCGGATATACCTATAGAGCATCTTTATAATCACATAGTTACGTTGTGATGTTTGATAGCACATAAGGCATTCCTCCGGTATCCGGGAGTTGCATAATCTCATAGTCGGAGGAATATGTATAATTCATGAAGAAAGCGATAGCAATAAAACTAAACGATCATTATGCTAAGCTAACGGATGGGTCTTATCCATCACATCATTCTCCTAATGATGTGATCCCATTTATCAAATGACAACACATGTCTATGCCTAGGAAACTTAACCATCTTTGATTAACGAGCTAGTCTAGTAGAGGCTTACTAGGGACAAAGTGTTTTGTCTATGTATCCACATATGTATCAAGTTTCCTGTTGATAAAATTCTAGCATGAATAATAAACATTTATCATGATATAAGGAAATAAAATAATAACTTTATTATTGCCTCTAGGGCATATTTCCTTCAATCTCCCACTTGCACTAGAGTCAATAATCTAGTTCACATCGCCGTGTGATTTAACACCAATAGTTCACATCTTTATGTGATTAACACCCATAGGTCACATCGCCATGTGACCAACACTCAAAGGGTTTACTAGAATCAATAATCTAGTTCACATCGATATGTGATTAACACCCAAGAGTAATAAGGTGTGATCATGTTTTTCTTGTGAGATAAATTTTAGTCTACGGTCTGCCACATTCAGATCCGTATATATTTTGTGAATTTCTATGTCTACAACGCTCTGCACAGAGTTAATCTAGCTAATTCCTCCCACTTTCAATATGTATCTAGATCGAGACTCAGAGTCATCCAGATCGGTGTCAAAGTTTGCATCGACGCAACTCTTTATGACGAACTCTTTATCACCTCCATAACCCAGAAATATTTCATTAGTCCTTTAAGGATAATTTTGACCATTGTCCAGTGATCTACTCCTAGATCACTATTATACCCCCTTGCCAAACTCATGGCAAGGTACACAATAGGTCTGGTATACAACATGGCATACTTTATAGAACCTATGGCTGAGGCATAGGGAATGACTTTCATTCTTTCTCTATCTTCTATCGTGGTCGGGCTTTTAGTCTTACTCAACTTCATACCTTACAATTTAGGCAAGAACTCCTTCTTTGACTAATCCATTTTGAAATCTTTTCAAAATCTTATCAAGGTATGTACCCATCGAAAGTCTTATCAAGCGTCTTGATCTATCTCTATAGATGTTGATGCCTAATATGTAAGCAGCTTCACCGAGGTCTTTCTTTTGAAAAACTCCTTTCAAATACTCCTTTATGCTTTCCAAAAAATTCTACATCATTTCCGATCAACAATATGTCATTCACATATACTTATCAGAAAGCCTGTAGTGCTCCCACTCACTTTCTTGTCAATACAGGCTTCACCGTAAGTCCGTATAAAACTATATAGTTTGATCAACTCATCAAAGCGTATATTCCAACTCCGAGATGCTTGCACCAGTCCATAGATGGATCGCTGGAGCTTGCACATTTTCTTAGCACCTTTAGGATTGACAAAACCTTCTGGTTGCATCATATACAACTCTTCTTTAATAAATCCATTAGGGAATGTAGTTTTGATATCCATTCGCCAGATTTCATAAAATGCGACAATTGCTAACATGATTCGGACGGACTTAAGCATCAATACGATTGAGAAAATCTCATCATAGTCAACACTTTAAGCTTGTCGAAAACCTTTTGCGACAATTTGAGCTTTGTAGATAGTAACACTATCATCAGTGTCCGTCTTCCTCTTGAAGATCCATTTATTATCAATGGATTTCCGATCATCGGGCAAGTCCACCAAAGTCCATACTTTATTCTCATACATGGATCCCATCTCAGATTTCATGGCGTCAAGCCATTTTGCTGAATCTGGGATCATCATAGCTTCCTCATAGTTCGTAGGTTCATCACGGTCTAGTAACATGACTTCCAGAATAGGATTACCATACCACTCTGATCCCTACGAGGTTCGGTAGTAACTTGATCTGAAGTTTCATGATCATCATCATTAACTTCCTCACTAATTGGTGTAGGAATCACTAGAACTGATTTCTGTGATGAACTACTTTCAAATTCAAGAGAAGGTACAATTACCTCATCAAGTTCTACTTTCCCCCACTCACTTATTTCGAGAGAAACTCCTTCTCTAGAGAGGATCCATTCTTAGCAACGAATATCTTGCCTTAGGATCTGTGATAGAAGGTGTACCCAACAGTTTCCTTTGGGTATCCTATGAAGACGCATTTCTCTGATTTGGGTTCGAGCTTATCAGGCTGAAGTTTTTTCACATAAGCATCGCAACCCCAAACTTTAAGAAATGACAGCTTAGGTTTCTTGCCAAACCACAGTTCATATGGTGTCGTCTTAACGGATTTAGATGGTGCCCTATTTAACGTGAATGCAGCTGTCTTTAATCCATAACCCCAAAACGATAGCGGTAAATCAGTAAGAGACATCATAGGTCGCACCATATCTAATAAACTACGGCTACGACGTTCGGACACACCATTGTGCTGTGGTGTTCCAGGTGGCGTGACTTGTGAAACTATTCCACATTTTTTCAAATGAAGACCAAACTCATAACTCAAATATTCGCCTCCGATTAGATCGTAGAAACTTTATTTTCTTGTTACGATGATTTTCCACTTCACTCTGAAATTCTTTGAACTTTTTAAATGTTTCAGACTTGTGTTTCATTAAGTAGATATACCCATATCTGCTCAAATCATCTGTGAAGGTCAGAAAATAACGATACCCGCCGTGAGCCTCAACACTCATCGGACCGCATATATCGGTATTTATTATTTCCAATAAGTCAGTTGCTTGCTCCATTGTTCTAGAGAACGGAGTTTTAGTCATCTTTCCCATGAGGGATGGTTCGCAAGTATCAAGTGATTCCAAAAGTCCATCAGCATGGAGTTTCTTCATGCGCTTTACACCAATATGACCTAAACGGTAGTGCCACAAATAAGTTGCACTATCATTATTAACTTTGCATCTTTTGGCTTCAATATTATGAATATGTGTATCGCACGATCGAGATTCAATAAAACATTCATATTGGGTGTATGACCATTGAAGGTTTTATTCATGTATTTCTATCAAAAAAGGTTTTATTCATGTAAACAGCATACCAGTTATTCTCTGACTTAAATGAATAAATGTATTGCAATAAATATGATCTAATCGTATTCATGCTCAACGCAAACACCAAATAACATTTATTTAGGTTCAACACTAATCCCAAAGGTACAGGGAGTGTGCGATGGTGATCGTATCAACCTTGGAATCACTTCCAACACGCATCGTCACTAGGCCCGTAAATAGTCTTTGTTCATTCTGCAACTCCTGTTTTTAGTTACTAATATTAGCAACTAAACCAGTATCAAATACCCAGGGGTTACTATGAACACTAGTAAAATACACATCAATAACATGTTTATCACATATACCTTTGTTCACTTTTCCATCCTTCTTATCTGCCAAGTTTTGGGATAGTTCCGCTTCCAGTGACCATTTCCTTTGCAGTAGAAGCACTCAGTTTCAGGCTTGCGTTCAGCTTTGGACTTCTTCACAGGAGTGGCAACTTTCTTGCGATTCTACTTGAAGTTCCCTTTCTTTCCCTTTTCCCTTTTCTTGAAACTAGTAGTCTTGTTAACCATCAACAATTGATGCTCTTTCTTGATTTCTACCTTCGTCGATTTTAGCATCACGAATAGCTCGGGAATCGTTTTCGTCATCCCTTGCATATTATAGTTCATCACGAAGTTCCAGTAACTTGGTGATAGTGACTAGAGAACTCTGTCAATCACTATCTTATCTAGAAGACTAACTCCCACTTGATTCAAGCGATTGTAGTACTCAGACATTCTGAGAACATGCTCACTAGTTGAGATATGCTCCTCCATCTTGTAGGCAAAATACTTGTCAGAGGTCTCATACCTCTTGACTCGGGCATTAGTCTGAAATACCAATTCTAGTTCTTGGAACATCTCATATGCTTTGTGGCATTCAAAATGTTTTTGAAGTCCCGGTTCTAAGCCGTAAAGCATGGTGCACTAAAATATCAAGTAGTCATCATATCGAGCTTGTCAAACGTTCATAATGTCTATGTCTGCTCCTGCAATAGGTCTGTCACCTAGCGGTGCATCAACAACATAATTCTTCTATGCAGCAATGAGGATAATCCTCAGATCACGGACCCAGTCCACATCATTGCTACTATCATCTGTCAACTTAGTTTTTCTCTAGGAACATATCAAAAAATAAACGGGGAGCTATATCGCGAACTATTTATCTACAAGATAATTTGCAAATACTACAGGACTAATTTCATGATAAATTAAAGTTCAATTAATCAAATTACTTAAGAACTACCACATAGATAGACATCCCTCAAGTCGTCTAAATGATCACGTGATCCAAATCAACTAAACCATGTCCGATCATCACGTGAGATGGAGTAGTTTTCAATGGTGAACATCTCTATGTTGATCATATCTACTATATGATTCACGTTCGATCTTTTGATCTCAGTGTTCCGAGGCCATATCTACATATGCTAGGTTCATCAAGTTTAACCTTAGTATTATGCACGTGCAAAACTGGCTTGCAGCTGTTGTATGTGAACATAGAGCTTATCACACCTGATCATCATGTGGTGTCTCGGCACGACGAACTGTAGCAACGGTGCATACTTACGGAGAACACTTATACCGAGAAATTTAGTGAGGGATCATCTTGTAATGCTACCGCCATACTAAGCAAAATAAGATGCATAAAAGATAAACATCACATGCAATCAAAATATGTGACATAATATGGCCATCATCATCTTGTGCCTTTGATCTCCATCTCCAAAGCACCGTCATGATCTCCATCGTCACCGGCTTGACACCTTGATCTCCATCGTAGCGCAGTTGTCATCTCACCAACTATTGCTTCTACGACTATCGCTACCTCTTAGTGATAAAGTACAGCAATTAGATGGTGATTGCATTTCATACAATAAAGCGACAACCATTAGGCTCCTACCAGTTGCCGATAACTTTTACAAAAGATGATCATCTCATACAACAATTTATATCTCATCAGGTCTTGACCATATCACATCACAACATGCCCTGCAAAAACAAGTTAGACGTCCTCTACTTTGTTGTTGCAAGTTTTACGTGGCTTCTATGGGCATCTAGCAAGAACCGTTCTTACCTGCGCATCAAAACCACAGTGATTTTTCGTCAAGTGTGTTGTTTTAACCTTCAACAAGGACCGGTCGTAGTCAAACTCGATTCAACTAAAGTTGGAGAAACACCCGCCAGCCTCCTGTGTACGAAGCACGTCGGTAGAACCAGTCTCATGAACGCGGTCATGTAATGTCGGTCCGGGTCGCTTCATCCAAAAAATACCGCTGAATCAAAGTAAGACGTTGGTGGTAAGGAGTATCACTATTATCACCCACAACTATTTGTGTTCTACTCGTGCATATCATCTACGCATAGACTTGGCTCTGATGCCACTGTTGGGAAACGTAGCATGCAATTTCAAAAAATATCCTACAATCATGCAAGATCTATCTAGGAGATGCATAGCAAGGAGAGGGTGAGAGTGTGTCCACGTACCCTCGTAGACCGAAAGCAGAAGCTTTATGTTAACGCGGTTGATGTAGTCAAACGTTTTCATGATCCAACTGATCCAAGTACCGAACGTACGGCACCTCCGAGTTCTGCACACGTTCAGCCCGATGACGTCCCTCGAACTCTTGATCCAGTAGAGCATCGAGGAAGTAGATGAGTTCCGTCAGCACGACGCCATGGCGACGATCATGATGAAGTTATCCGCGCAGGGCTTCGCCTAAGCACTACGAGAATATGACCAGAGGAGTAAGCTGTGGAAGGGGGCACCGCACACGGCTAAGAAACAATGTTGTGTGTTCTAGCGGTGCTCCTAACATATATATAGGTGGGAGGGGGAGGGAGCAGCAGGAGGCGCGCCACAAGTAGGAGGAATCCTACTTGGGGCCTAATCCTATTGGGCCTCCCCCCTTTCCATGTTTTCCAGAGGGAGAAGGAAAGAGGACGGGGAGAGAAGGAGGGGAGGCCGAATTTCCCCCTTCCTTTCTCTCCTCTAGGGGCTGGTCTGTCCCACCCTAGGCCCAATAAGGCCCATATCTTTGCCGGGGGTGCCCGGAACCCCTTTCTGGTGACCCGATACATACTGGGTACCCCCGAAACACTTCGGTGTCCAAATAATATCGTCCTATATGTTAATCTTTACCTCTCGACCATTTCGAGATTCCTCGTCATGTCCATGATCTCATCCGGGACTCCGAACAACATTCGGTCATCAAATCACATAACTCATACAATTTAAAATCGTCATCGAACGTTAAGCGTGCGGACTCTACAGGTTCAAGAACTATGTAGACATGGCGGAGACACCTATCCGGTCAATAACCAATAGCGGAACCTAGAAGCTCATATTGGCTCCCACATATTCTACGAAGATCTTTATCGGTCAAACCGTAATGACAACATACGTTGTTCCCTTTGTCATCGGTATGTTACTTGCCCGAGATTCGATCGTCGGTATCTTCATACCTAGTTCAATCTCGTTACCGCCAAGTCTTTTTACTCGTTCTGTAATGCATCACCCGCAACTAACTCATTAGTCACTTTGCTTGCAAGGCTTCTTATGATGTGCATTACTGAGAGGGCCCAGAGATACCTCTCTGATACTTAGAGTGACAAATCCTAATCTTGATCTATGACAACCCAACAGACACCTTCGGATATACCTATAGAGCATCTTTATAATCACATAGTTACGTTGTGACGTTTGATAGCACACAAGGCATTCCTCCGGTATCCGGGAGTTGCATAATCTCATAGTCGGAGGAATATGTATAAGTCATGAAGAAAGCAATAGCAATAAAACTAAACGATCATTATGCTAAGCTAACGGATGGGTCTTATCCATCACATCATTCTCCTAATGATGTGATCCCATTTATCAAATGACAACACATGTCTATGGCTAGGAAACTTAACCATCTTTGATTAACGAGCTAGTCTAGTAGAGGCTTACTAGGGACAAAGTGTTTTGTCTATGTATCCACATATGTATCAAGTTTCTGGTTGATAAAATTCTAGCATGAATAATAAACATTTATCATGATATAAGGAAAAAAATAATAACTTTATTATTGCCTCTAGGGCATATTTCCTTCATTAGTCCCACTCTATGTCAGCACAAGATTAATATGGAACCTGACGCTAAACCAGTTGTTGATCACCAGTGTCGGTTAAACCCGAAGATGAAAGAAGTGTTAAGAACAGAGATATTAAAACTTCTGGAAGCAGGTATAATCTATCCTATAGCTGATAGTAGATGGGTAAGACCTGTTCATTGTGTTCCTAAGAAAGGAGGTATTACTGTTGTTCCTAATGATAAGAATGAATTTATTCCACAAAGAATTGTTACAGGCTATAGAATGGTAATTGATTTTAGAAAATTAAACAAAGAAACTAGAAAAGATCATTACCCTCTACCTTTTATTGATCAAATGCTAGAAAGATTGTCTAAGCACACACACTTCTGCTTCCTTGATGGATATTCTAGTTTTTCACAAATACCTGTTTCTTAACTTGATCAAGAAAAGACCACTTTCACTTGTCCCTTTGGAACGTATGCTTATAGACGTATGCCCTTTGGTTTATGCAATGCACCTGCTACCTTTCAAAGATGTATGACTGCTATATTTTCTGACTTTTGTGAAAAGATTGTTGAGGTTTTCATGGATGACTTCTCTGTTTATGGGAAGTCTTTTGATGATTGTTTAAGCAATCTTGATCGAGTTTTGCAGAGATGCGAGCAAACAAATATTGTCTTGAATTAGGAGAAGTTCCACTTTATGGTTGATGAAGGTATTTTCTTGGGTCATAAATTTTTTTGAAAAAGGTATTTAAGTGGACAAAGCTAAGGTTGATGCAATTGAGAAAATGTAGTGTCCTAAAGATAGCAAAGGTATTCGTAGCTTACTTGGTCATGCTGGTTTCTATAGGAGATTTATTAAAGACTTTTCTAAGATTTCTAGGCCCCTGACAAATCTCTTGCAAAAGGATATCCCTTTTGTGTTTGATGATTATTGTTTAGAAGCCTTTGAAATACTCAAGAAAGCCTTAATTTCTGCACCTATTGTTCAACCACCTGATTGGAACTTGCCTTTTGAAATTATGTGTGATGCTAGTGATTATGCTGTTGGTGTTGTTCTAGGACAAAGAGTTGATAAGAAACTGAATGTTATTCATTATGCTAGGAAAACTCTAGATAGTGCACAACGAATTATGCTACTACTAAAAAAGAATTCCTAGTAGTGGTGTTTGCTTGTGATAAATTTAGATCTTACATTGTTGACTCTAAAGTTATCGTTCACACCGATCATGTTGTTATTAAATATCTTATGGAAAAGAAAGATGCTAAACCTAGACTTATTCGATGGGTTCTCTTGCTACAAGAATTTGATATACATATTGCGGATAGGAAAGGAGCTGAGAACACCCAGTAGCTGATAACTTGTCTAGTCTTGAAAATGTGCTTGATGACCCACTACCTATTGATGATAGTTTCCCTGATGAGCAGTTAGCTACAATAAATGTTTGTAATAATACTCCTTGGTATGCTGATTATGCTAATTGCATTGTTGCTAAATATTTACCACCTAGCTTTACATACCAACAAAAGAAAAAAATTCTTCTATGACTTGAGACATTACTTTTGGGATGATGCACATCTTTATAAAGGAGTAGATGGTGTTATTAGACGTTGTGTACCTGAGCATGAACAGGGCAAATCCTACGAAAATGTCACTCCGAAGCTTATGGAGGGCATCATGCTGGAGATAGAACTGCTCACAAGGTATTACAATCTGGTTTTTATTGGCCTACTCTCCCGTAAGTTTGTCTCATCTTGTGATGAATGTCAAAGAATATGTAATATCGGTAAGCGTCAAGAAATGCCTATGAATTATTCAATTGCTGTTGAACCATTTGATGTTTGGGGATTTGATTACATGGGACCTTTTCCTTCCTCTAATGGGTATACACATATTTTGGTTGTTGTTGATTATGTTACTAAATGGGTAGAAGCTATTCCAACCAGTAGTGCTGATCACAACACCTCTATTAAAATTCTTAAGGAAGTTATTTTCCCAAGGTTTGGAGTCCCTAGATATTTAATGACTGATGGTGGTTCACACTTTATTCATGGTGCTTTCCGTAAAATGCTTGCCAAGTATGATGTTAACCATAAAATTGCATCACCTTATCATCCTTAGTCTAGTGGTCAAGTTGAACTTCGCAATAGA
Source organism: Triticum urartu (assembly GCF_056163025.1). NCBI lineage: Eukaryota > Viridiplantae > Streptophyta > Magnoliopsida > Poales > Poaceae > Triticum > Triticum urartu. The sequence goes on along the minus strand of NC_141874.1, from coordinate 59,528,146 downwards.
GAAATAAAATTAATTTTGCAAAAGACTGTCAATAGGTCCCGGAAGAATTGGTCTAAGAAATTAGATGATGCACATAAAAATCCTATGGGTATGTCTCCTTATAAAATGGTTTATGGAAAGGCTTGTCATTTTCCTCTTGAGTTAGAACATAAAGCATATTGGGCAGTCAAATAAATCAACTATGATTTCAAACTTTCCGGTGAAAAGAGGTTATTTGATATTAGCTCATTAGATGAATGGAGAACCCAAGCTTATGAAAATGCCAAGTTATTCAAAAAAAAGTTAAAATGTGGCATGATAAAAGAATCCAAAAGCGAGAATTCAAAGTCGGAGAATATGTTCTTTTGTACAACTCTCGTTTCAAATTCTTTGCAGGAAAACTCCTCTCTAAATGGGAAGGACCCTATGTTATCGAGGAGGTTTATCGATATGGAGCTATCAAAATAAATAATGCTGAAGGTACTAACCCGAAGGTTGTCAATGGGCAACGAATAAAACATTATATCTCGGGTACGCCCATTAATGTTGAAAGTAATATTATCCAAACTTTGCCACTAGAAGAACACATAAAAGTGTCCTTCCGGAACACTCCAGAATCTTGAAAAAAAGAGGAGGTACCTGATACGGTAAGTAAACGGACTCCAAAAAATCCAAAAAAATATTTTTTGTCAGCTTTGGAATATTTAGCAAATTAGGAAAATAAAAAACTACCGGGAAAGTGAACCTGGTGGGCACAAGATGGGTTGTGCCCACCTGGGGCACCTTCCGGACTCCATTTTTCTACAGTTTGCTTGTTTCCCAAGATAAAAAAAATCTTTATATACCCCCCAAACCTATTGACCACCGTATCATGGAGAAATCTTCTGTTCTTTTTTCTTACTATTTTCTGTTAGGTCTGTCAGGCTAGGTATCATGGATTCTTCCCTCTCCAACCATGAAGAGGGAGATGCTTGGTTTCACCAGGCAGAGCTCGGGAGAGGAGGAGTTGAGGAGGTAGCCATGGAGGAGAATGAAGAAAATTCTTCTGTAGTTCACTTTATGGCTTCCGAGAGTGGCACACTGGCTGGCATCTCCACTCATCATAACCCTCACCAGGCCATAAGATCAACCAACAGTCAAGAGAACCTTGAAGTCCAAGAAGAACTCCCACCAAGAAGGCCCTTACATAGGTTACATCGTAACAATTTTCATAATTTGATTCATAATTATGGGTTCGAAAATACTCCTCGTGTGCACATACCGTCCAATTGGGACATATCTCGTCCAAGAGAAAGTGATGAAGAAGCAAGTTCTTGGGGGCCGGAGAATAAACATATTATGGCCGCAATGTAGGAAAACACGGAGCTGCTCCATAAAGCTCTTCGTGAGATTCAAAGCATGAAGGAGGCAATCATGGATATATTGGGAGTTATATCATCAACACCTCCTTCTTCATCACCAAAAGAAAATTGAGTATCGGGTATGGGCACTCCCCTTGCTTCCGCCAAGCTTGGAGGAGGTGCCCCGGTATCGTATCATCCCCACTATCTTTTGCCTTTACTTAATTTAGTTCGATATTTTTCTTTAGAGGAATAAAAGTTTAGTTCGATCCTTTCTTTTCAAGAGTTTTCTTAGTGATCTATCTTTTTAATCATGTGTGAGATATATAATAAACTTTAGTTTGAGTTTTTACTTTCTCTACTTTCATGCTGCAATAAAAAGAAAGGAAATAAATTAAAAAGATCATATGCTAATCTTATGGTAAGTGATGACACCACATAAGCAAAAGTATAAGTAGAAAATTTTATTAGAGATTGACAAACATAGCATTAGTCAATGATACAACTCATGAAAGAATTAATAAGGGAAGAGAAGATTCACATATAAATACACTGTCCTAGAAATCTTTTGTGATTGTGAGCCCCCATCAAAATAGTATATGCCAAAATTGTTGACGTTGGACAAGCAAGACACCGTAATGATTTATGTTTGTTCATATTCACATAGAAGTTATATTGTCATAGATCCTTCAACATGTGGTGCTTGCCTCTATCTTTGCTAGCCGAAAATTCCGCACTAAGTAAAGATACTACTTGTGCATCCAAAACCATTAAACCCAAATCTTATTTTTAATAGTCCACCATACCTACCTATGGATTGAGCAAGATCCCTCAAGTAAGTTGTCATCGGTGCAATAAGGCAATAAAAATTGCTTCTAAAAGTGTGACATCATTTAGTGTAAGAGAAAACTGAGTCTTGTACGAACTTGTGATGGTGAAGAATAAAAGCGACAGATTGCATAATAAAGTTTGCCATCACAAACAAATAAGCGAAGGGCAACCTCTGCTTCCCTCTGCGAAGGGCCTATCTTTTACTTTCATGAATTTACTTTTATGCAAGAGTCAAAGTTTCTTCTGTCTACTCCTTTTTATTTTCTCCTTTGGCAAGCATCATGTGGTGAGGAAAGATCTAGGCACATATGTCCAGCTGAATATGGGTGGCATGAGTTATTATTGTTGACATCACCCTTGAGGTGAATACGTTGGGAGGCGAAACTATAAGCTCCTATCTTTATGTGTCTGGTTGAAACGTTTTGCTCATGTGTATGCGGTGAGTTTTAGCAATCATGGAAGACTATATGATGGTTGAGTATGTGACCCTTCCTGAAAAGATACGTGACCCTTCCTGAAAAGATGATGAATTGTAGTTGCAAAGTTGAATGAGAACATAGTTTGTTGCTTTCTAATAGAGTTTATGCTTTATACTTCAATTGTGTGATGAATTGTCACTTATTCATGGGAAGTCTATGATAAAAGTTCTACGATAAAAATCTTATGTTTAAATTTGTTGCTGTTATAATAATCTACATGATGCTTCTATGTCCGTATTTTGTTTTTTTATCGACACCTCTCTCTCTAAGCATGTGGACATGTTTTTTGATTGCGGTTTTCGCTTGAGGACAAGCAAGGTCTAAGCTTGGGGGAGTTGATATGTCCATTTTGCATCATGATTTCCTACTATTATTTATGATGTTTTTATGCATAATAATGCTTTTTGGAATAATTCTAATGCGTTTTCTCTCATAATATGCAAGGAAAACACAAAGAGGGAAAATTCCGGCAGCTGGAAATCTAGACCTGGAAAAGCTACGCCAGGCCACCTATTCTGCACAACTCCAAACAAGCTGAAACTTTACGGAGATTTTTTATGGAATATTTGAGGAATATTGGAGACAGTAAGTACCAGAGGGGGCCCACCAGGTGGGGCACAACCCACCTGGGAGCGCCAGGCAGCCCAGGCGCGCCCTGGTGGGTTGTGCTCACCCAAGCCCACCTTTGGTGCCCATCTTCTGTTATATAAGTCATTTTGACCTAGAAAAAAAATAAGGAGAGGACTTTCGGGATGGAGCGCCACCGTCCCGAGGCGAAACTTGGGAAGGAGCACGTTTGCCCTCCGGTGGAGCGATTCCGCCAGGGGAACTTCCCTCTCGAAGGGGGAAATCATTGTCGTCATCATCACCAACAACTCTCACATCTTGGGGAAGGCAGTATCCATCAAAATCTTCAACAGCACCATCTCCTCTCAAACCCTAGTTCATCTCTTGTGTTCAATCTTTGTACCGGAACTATAGATTGGTGCTTGTGGGTGACTAGTAGTGTTGATTACATCTTGCAGTTGATCACTATATTGTTTATTTGGTGGAAGATTATATGTTCAGATCCAATATGCTATTTAATACCCCTCTGATCTTGAGCATGGTTATCATTTGTGAGTAGTTACTTTTGTTCTTGAGGTCACTGGAGAAATCATGTTGCAAGTAATCATGTGAACTTGATATGTGTTCGATATTTTGATAACATGTATGTTGTGATTCCCTTAGTGGTGTCATGTGAATGTCGACTACACACACTTCACCATGTTTGGGCCTAAGGGAATGCATTGTGGAGTAGTTATTAGATTATGGGTTGCGAGAGTGACAGAAGCTTAAACCCTAGTTTATGCACTATTCTGTAAGGGACTGATTGGATCCAAAAGTTTAATGCTATGGTTAGAATTTATTCTTAATACTTTTCTCGTAGTTGCGGATGCTTGCGAGGGGGTTAATCATAAGTAGGAGGTTTGTTCAAGTAAGAACATCACCTGAGCACCGGTCCACCCACATATCAAATTATCAAAGTAGCGAACACAAATCGAATCAACATGATTAAAGTGACTAGATGAAATTCCCATGTACCCTCAAGAATGCTTTGCTTACTATAAGAGGCCATTTTGGCCTGTCCTTCGCCTCAAAAGGATTGGGCTACATTGTTGCACTTTCGTTACTACTATCATTACTTGCTTGTTACAAATTATTTTGCTATCAAACTACTCGGTTACTTACAATTTCAGCACTTGCAGACATTACCTTGCTGAAAACCACTTGTCATTTCCTTCTGCTCCTCGTTGGGTTCGACACTCTTACTTATCAAAAAGAGATACAATTGATCCCCTATACTTGTGGGTCATCACCTCCCCAAGCGCAGTGCGAATAGCATGAGCACGCGCCTAGGACTGCGAAGCAAAACTGATATGAAGGGCCACCCACGCGTCCCGAGACGTAGCGGCGAAGATGACCAGTGACGAGACTCCCTCCGTGAGAGAGGACTGGATAGCGGAGAGGATGGCTTGATCCTAGGCCACCCAAGCATGATGCGCCGGATGATATGGCGTAGGGCACAGCCGTGTGCCATCAACATAACCCTCCAAATGGCGACTGCGAAGAAGCGGCATACTTGAGCACGCCACAACAAGCAGTTATCCGTCATCAACTTCACTGGGATGTGGTGCGCAAAGTAAAACGGCGCAGGAGCCACAACATGATCCGAAGGCGGTGGTGGCACATAAAAGCCCGGGAACGAGTTAACACCCGGTAGCACGGACGAGGGCAACATCTTCGTCGATGGACCACTGCAAGGCGCCCCGTAGGCGGAGGAAGCGCCATGAGGAGGCGCATATGCCTATGGGGCAGAGGCGCCTCAGGGAGCCAGCTGCACGACCATGGCGCCGTAGGGAGCCGGCGGCAGCGGTGCTGAAGCGTCGTAGGGCGCCGGCGACGCGGGTGGAGCGCTATATGCCGCCAGCGGCGCAGGTGGATACCCCGGCCAGGGGTTGGCCACGGGAGCCGCATAGGCCGGCGGTGGTGCCGGGACATAGTCGGCAGGCGGGAACGGAGTCGCGGCGTCATAGGAGATCGGCGACGGCGGGCCATGCAAAGACGCGACAGCCTGCGCGGCAGTAGCCGGAGCGGCGGCACCAGCTACGGAGTCCAGTGGGCGCGAGGCCAAAAACGGAGAGGCAGCACCGGCGTGAGCGCCGTGGACCTGAGGAGCGGGTGGGGTGGTAGCGGCCGGAGCAGCGCCGGCCGGGGCAGATGGGGTCGCGGCAACGGCGGCGGCGGAAGACATAATTGTAACCTAATCTGATACCATGTAAGACTTATAATTTGTGGGAACTGCTAAACACCCAATACGGGTGTAGCTATCTCATTCATATATATATATATATAGGGGTACACCAAGTGTACAAATACAAGATACATGCCATATACAGAATCTACTTATAAACATTGTCTAACAAACTTCACAACCTTCGGAAAGAGTCTCGTTTGCTTGCGTGCAAGCCCTTTGTTCAATCTTCATTTATTTCACTTTTCTATCTTGGTCTTCTTCTTCTTCTTCTTCTGCTGCTGCTGCTGCTTCTTCTTCTTCTTCTTCTTCTTCTTCTTCTTCTTCTTCTTCTTCTTCTTCTTCTTCTTCTTCTTCGTTCAACGGAGGCTAACCTGATTTTTCTTTACTTGTGTTGGTGGCTACTAGATGGAGGGCGAGACAGCTCCCTTCCCACACCTGCAAAGATCAAAATCATTCTAGGTCATAACCCTAATGGGTAGTGGGCCCTACCACACGTTTGGGCTGCCTAAAGGCTTCAATTTGTTATCTCATCATAGCCCAAACAAGGAGGATATCCCAACAAAATTTCCTATCATGACGGACGTGAAAACCTGATACCTATTGACATATTTTCCCTAGTTTAGCTCAAGTTCGTCATTAAATAAAAAATAGGCATGGTCATAATCGCTCTCACATATAAGTCACGAAGGAGTCTACATACGAGGGAGTATTGAAATATAGTAGTTGTTATTGTTCATCAGTCAAATTATTGAAATATCCTTTTTAAACCATGCAGGAAAACTACATATAATTAATATAGAAAAAAGAGTCCAAGACAGAGAAGAGGTACAAAGTCTTAGATTGCAACAACAACCAGAAGGAAAAACAAAAGAGGGACCTTAAAATTAGGACCCTGATAAATCCCAACGTTCGGATTTTAAGCATTGCAACCCAAACATTTTTCAAACTTATCACCTTGCATCAACTAAAGTTGCCATAAAACCCGTTCGGGTTGCCATGCTTAAATCCAAATGTTTGGGATTTATGAGGTAAAAACACTAGAAGTCTTACAACTTGTGCACGACGGTCAGTTCGATGCACAAACTTGCAAAATACATGTTTTTGATCATCAAACTTGCGCGGGCATGCAAATACGGTCACAATTATCGTACGTGGGTGTATTCACTGCCTGCATTGTGGCCAGAGCCCATTGTGAGTGGCTAGTGCACGTTATAGATATATTGGGCTGGAAAAAATTGGATGGAGCCCGTTCGAACAAGCGAACTGTTGTGTTGGCGCTAGGGGGACCTAGCCACCGCAACTGATCGTGTTGCGGTGTTGTATTACTCAAAAAAAAAAAGCTGATCGTGTTGCTGTTTCCTTTGGACTACTAAGGTGTATCACCTCTTGGATAAAAGTACACATTCTGAATATATTTTCTCTTCTCTAGATTTTCAAATTTAAAATTATCCAGATTCAAACAAAATCTCCACTGATTTGTTCAAAAGAAAATTATGTACATTCATTCTGCACTACATTTTCTTTTATCTAGATTTTTAAATTTAGAATTATTCGAATTCAAACAAAAAAATTATTTTTTCCTGGAAAAAATACATAAATTCATTCTGACGTATATTTACTTTTATCTAGATTTTCCGATATAAAATTATTTGAATTCAAACAAAATTTCCACAGATTTGTTCGAAAGAAATTTATGTACATTCACTATGAACTATATTTCTTTTATATAGATTATTAAAATTCAAAAAAAAAGTTGATTTGTCTGAAAAAAATACTTACATTCATTGTGACCCATATTTCCTTTTCTCTAGAATTTAGAATTTCAAATTATTGGATTTCAAACAAAATATTGTTGATTTATCCCCAAAAAATGTGTACATTCATTGTGCACTATATTACCTTTTATCCATATTTTAAAATTTTAAATTATTTGAATTCAAACAAAAATTTAGTTGATTTGTCCAAAAAAATTATGTACTTTTTTGCATATAATTATTATCTAGATTTTCGAATTTATAATAAATTCTGTTGATTTGTCCGAAAGAAATTGACTTATATTCCTTATGAACTGTAGTTTCTTTTATCTAGATTATTTAAATTCAATCAGAAAAATAGTTCAGTTGTCCAAAAAGAATTGCGTACATTTATGCTGACCTGTAATTTCTTTTATCTAGATTTTCGAATTTAAAATATTTGAATTCAAACAAAAATTTCATTTATTTGTCCAGAAGAATTTACGTACATTCATTCTGCACTACATTTTTTATCTACATTTTTCTGTGAAATTATTCGAATTCGTACAAAAATTTAGTTGATTTTGTCCAAAAATAAAATTGCGTACACTTATTCTGTGCTATATTTGGTTTTGTCTAGATTTTAAAATTTAAGATTACACAAATTCAAACAAAAATCTAGTTCATTTGTCCAAAATGTTTATCTAGAATATAAGTAATTTTCTGAAAATGTAAAAAAGAAACAAGAATACATAAGACAAATTATGTTTATCTATTTAAATGTCATTGTGGCTGATGATTTTTTTTAAACCCATTGTGGCCGGATGGTTGGTGCTCGCACATGGGGCGAGCTTATGCGGTCATAGGTTTGAACCGGTGCCTTCCCCTTTTCTCGTTTTGATTTCTATTTTAACTCGTACGGCCTGTGTTATATAAAGGTAATTGTGCTCTACAAATGTCAACAGTTACGAGTTCAAGTGGCTATCTAAGCGAGGCCAACGTACCAGGTCTTGTGTTCGAATGTGAGTGCCGGTCCAACATTATTCATAATTTTTTGCGGATTTTTGTGTGTAAATAAATAAAATGCAGGGGTGCTGTCTGAAGAAAAAAATAGTGCACGCGGATTACCCACCACTGACAGTGGGCTCCTGTCAGGTTGGCACGCCATGCGTGTACATTATATAGCTGAATACAGTAGAAAGCACTGTATATGAACGGAATGACAAGTTTGATGACCAGAAACATGTATCTTACAAGTTTGTGCACTAAACTGACCGCCGCGTGCAAGTTCTATGACTTGTGGTGTATTTACCTCGGGATTTATCATTACCATAAAACCCTAGAAGAACGCAATTCCAGGCATTTAGCGCCAGCTTCAGACCAGCTGTGTGCATCACACTTGATTTTATCAAAGATACGATCAATCGAGCTAGCCTTGTTATCAAAAGACCATTTGTTACCCCCATCCCAGCTGATTGCCCAGGCTAGTAAAACAGCCACGCTCTTTAACATCTTTCTCTCAGCCGATCGCACGTTCGTCCCAGCCGTTGCCTAGACTGTTGGAATATATATCTGGCTGGAGTATAAAGGTTTCTCTCTCGAGATTTCCAGATTTCTTTATGGAAGCTGCCTTAGCGTTTCCTCCTAGGCGACTCTATTGTCTGGAGCATAAGTTGGAGCATTAGGCATCTGTCTCCAGATTTCTTTATCAAAGCTGCCTTGCGTTTCCTCCTAGGCGGCTCAATTGTCTCCTTCACTTTGGAGGACCTGCCCTCTTGTGAGACCTGTTTATCGTTTTGCTGGCAGGTAACCTTCACCAATAAGCCATAGCCAACAACAAAAGAGTACAGAAGGAATGTAGCAAAACCAATTTTTCTTCCCGACCAACCAACCAAAACACCGCCTTTGTCTCTACGTGATGTGCATGTGCGTACATGCCAACATGATGGCTCCAAGCTCGTCGACCCATATTTCAGGGCACACGCTTCTGCTGCTTAGCTAGCTCCCATATTTCAAGACCTATCAGGGAAGCTGGACCAAATGAAACATCTCTGAGATTGAAACCCAAAGCTAGCTAGCTTCAACAACGATTTGGTCGAGTAGTTGATGGTGTTAGATGCATCGTTGCCGGTGTAGTTGGGACACGATATCTCATGTGTTCACGCATGGGGACGCTGAACTGCGCTGTTGACATGAGCTCCGGCACGAAGCAGCTACAGCACCAGCCAGCAGCGCCGACATCACCCACCGCCTCCTTCTCGGAGTCGAACATCGTCGCTTCCTCCGCGGACCCCGACGCCATCGACGCCCTAGCGGGCCTGCAAGCGCTGAGGTTCGATGGAGACATCGACGGCGAGATCCAGTCGCCTGACCTCGCCATGTGGGAGTCGCTCTTCGCCGACCAGATCGGCGCTGGCGCCGCCTCGGGCGCTGACTTCTTGATGTCCTCCCCAAGGAGGGACTTCAGCCCTCTGAGGGACTTCATGGCGTCTTCTCCCAAGAGGGACTACATGGTGTCTTCTCCCAAGCGGGACTACATGATGTCTTCACCCAAGCGGGACTACATGGTGTCCTCCCCAAAGAGAGAGATGGTCGCCTCCCCGAGGAGAACCTTCTCCAGCCTCTACAACAACAGCACCAGCCAACAGAGCTACATGCATGGCACCCTGCACGGCATGGACACGGGGAGCCCCAGCAATCTCGCCGGCTATGGCAAGGGTAAGTCGTCGCAGAGCCCGCTCCACAAGGGATTCGTCAACAACGCCCACAGCAACAGCAGCAAGAGCAACCTCTCCTGCTCCTCGTCCTACGTTAACAACAGCGAGAACCTTGCTCTGCCATCCCTGAACTCCTCCTTCCTGGAGGAAGGGTACCTGGCGTACCAGCTGCCGCCGGAGAAGGATGCCGGCGGCTCCTCCTCTGCCGGCACCAGTGCCACGCAGCTGCCGACGCTCTCCGAGTGCCTGGCGATGCCGGAGCCGGTGTACGGAACCAGGGACGAGGCGGCGGTCGGCAGAGGGATTCAGGTGGGAGGTTTGCAGCCCGATCACCTCTACTACGCCAGCCAGTTCGGAGCTGCAGATGGCTTGCCGTTGCAGCACCAAATGGCAAAGCCTGACCAGTGGGCAGATTCTTCCTCCTTGCACAGCATGCTGGGGTCAGTAATACAGTCAGATCAGGCTGAGCAGGTAACTAAGAGTAACAGCCATGCATCAATTTTTATTTTTATTTTTATGTTCATGCGATGGAAACCATGCATCAAGTTACACAGACTGTTTACGTAGACTTGAGGATTTAGGTTGCGGTTATGCACTGTTTTTTTACTCCATCTTCTTTGGTAGTCTTTGAATTTGGTACGCAGGCTGTCACAATTGGCCAAATGGTCGCAGTCCATGCATTCCGTACGTGGGGGTGGTGTGGTAGTAGATTATAGCCAAGTCAGATTGAGACCGCTGTTTTAACCCAACTTGCCAAAAGTATGCCATATTTAATGCTTTTTAAAAAAGGCCCTTTATATTGAATCAAATGCCGCATCGAGGGATCCAGACAAACACAATACGCACACACTCGACATTTTGCATAGTTAGAATGCACACAGCGTAAAATCCGATGCACACACACAAACTAACGTGCCAACAAAGAGCAATTGAGGGCGTAATATGTTCATGGACACCTAAAATCAAGTCTTAGAAAGCCAAACCTTTCTTACTGTCTGATACGAGGGAAATGGGCGGCAAGCCGAGTGGAAGAAGATGAAAGGGCAGAAGGGGGAGTAAGACGGAGAAGGGGAAGGGGAAGAGGCAGATGAAGGGGGAGTTGAATGGCTCACCTTGGGAAAACCATTCGTGATGGCCGATTTCAGCGAGGTCACACAAGGCATCCGATGGGTAGTTAGTAGCAGCCTATCAGGCTTCGAGGAAATGCTAAATTGTGGTTCAACAAACTCCTGAGCTCTTGACTTGACTCAGACAAAGTCGGCGACGGTGAATTTGAGGGGAGAGGGGGAGAGGGAGGGGGCAAGAGAGAGAGAGAGAGAGAGAGAGAGAGAGTGTGTGTGTTTGTATGTGTGTGTGTGTGTGAGAGAGAGAGGGGGGGGAGAGAGAGAGAAAGAGAGATTTGTATCTCCTTCATCTGTTTGTTTGCAGAACCTCCGCGATGCGCCGCTGTCCATTTTTGTTCCTTGTTGAACCCTAGTCCATGAACTTAAGGGCCTAATTTTTAAGGACGGACGTTAAACCTCTATCTAAAAAAGGTAGCGCGAGAAAGAGGCGCATGAAAGAGAGTAATTGCAGAGGAGGAAAGAAGGTTGTGGTCATGACCTAGGATTCAGCTTTATTATTTCGTAAAATATGGATTTTAATGAAAAACTCACATTTTATTGAAAAATTATGCATTGAGAATGTGCATAGTTTCTCATTTTCAGTATATTGTATTGATTCCACTCGCAAGATTTTAAAGAGCAAGAATCAGCAAGTCAAATATTACTCCAGATGAAAATTGGTAATTCGGCATTTCCAACAAATATTGAAGATCTTTTCAAGAATTATAACTAAGTTCTACGTCTTCTGCCTACTAAAAATGAACAAAGCATGTTTCACATAGAGAGTACACATACGTGACGCCCGTATGAATGATTTGAGTTCATGGCTTCATGCAGCTACAAATCAATTGTTCTTTTTTGGCCGAACAAATCCGGAATAATCAGTAATCGCTACTGACAATTCAAATTCCATGCATGCAGGAGCAGGACAGCGGTCTTCAGCTGGTGCACCTGTTGCTGGCGTGCGCCGACTTCGTGTCCAAGGGCGACCAGCCCTCCGCCCTCCGCCACCTCCACCTCCTCCGCCGCGTCGCCTCGCCGCTCGGCGACTCCATGCAGCGCGTCGCCTCCTACTTCGCCGACGCGCTCGCCACTCGCCTCTCGGTCTCCTCCGGCACCGCCATCTCCCCGCGCGGTGCGGGCGCTCCTTACCCCTTCCCGCCGTCGCCCGATACCCTAAAGATTTACCAGATCCTCTACCAGGCATGCCCTTACATCAAGTTCGCCCACTTCACGGCCAACCAGGCCATTTTCGAGGCCTTCCACGGCGAGGACCGCGTCCACGTCGTCGACCTCGACATCCTCCAGGGCTACCAGTGGCCGGCTTTCCTCCAGGCGCTCGCGGCGCGGCCGGGTGGCCCGCCGACGCTAAGGCTGACGGGGGTGGGCCACCCGGCCACGGCTGTAAGGGAGACGGGGCGGCACCTTGCCTCCCTCGCCGCGTCGCTGCGTGTGCCGTTCGAGTTCCATGCCGCCGTGGCCGACAAGCTGGAGAGGCTGCGCCCTGCCGCTCTGCAGCGCCGCGTCGGGGAGGCGCTGGCCGTGAACGCGGTGAACCGCATGCACCGCGTCCCCGGCGCTCACCTCGGCCCGCTGCTGTCTATGATCCGTGACCAGGCTCCCAAGATCATGACGCTCGTGGAGCAGGAAGCTGGCCATAACGGCCCATACTTCTTGGGCAGGTACGTACGCGCCAAATTAAACTCATCCTTGTTTTCAAATTTCTTTTGCTCTTATTTTTTTTTCAAGAAGAGGATAACCCATCATATGATTTTTGCACTTAACTAATGTGGTGTTTGTTATTACTGTGTTAAGTAATCGGTGAGAAACATGTGACAGACCAACAGTGCATAGATGAATCTTATTTGATAGCAATGTTAAATTTGAAGGGGGACAAAATTTGGTGGCCATAACTAATGTGGTGTTAATTCAAAAAAAAAAATCATCCATTCTAAAAAAGGGGGACAAAGTTCATTGCTGAATTTGTATACAGGTTCCTGGAGGCACTGCACTACTACTCGGCCATCTTCGACTCGCTGGACGCGACATTTCCGGCAGACTCAGCGCCACGGATGAAGGTCGAGCAATGCCTCTTGGCTCCTGAGATCCGCAATGTGGTGGCGTGCGAGGGCGCTGAGCGGGTGGCACGACACGAGCGGCTAGACCGGTGGCGCCGCATCATGGAGGACCGTGGATTTGAGGCCGTGCCGCTAAGCCCAGCGGCCGTCGGCCAGAGCCAGGTCCTCCTAGGACTTTACGGCGCTGGTGACGGGTACCGGCTCAACGAGGAAAAAGGGTGCCTCCTCCTCGGCTGGCAGGATCGTGCCATCATCGGCGCATCAGCGTGGCGGTGCTGATCAAAGGATCCGTCGCGGGCTGGACAAGATGGAAGAGGTGCTATGTGTGTGGGTGTGTTTATTTTCTTGGTTGGTTGACTAGCCGAATTTCCGGCAACTCACTGTAACAAGTTTGTATTGGAGACGAACTTGGATTTGTGGTGCTTATAGTTGAATCTTGCTATATGCGAATGTATCTAGATTTGCTCCTGTTTTCAGCCAACATTTTTTAATGGCAGATAACTAGAACACGAGAAAAATTCCGGTTCAGATAAAACTTCACGCAAACGACACAAATCTCGAAACTGCATTTCTGAGTTTGAATTTTTCTTTGGCTGGTGAAATATGTAAATTTCAAAATGAGAACAACTATGGCAGATTTGTCTGATTCTCTGTTTCTTGTTGCCAGCAGTCGAGTCCATATTACTTGCATTGTGTTTTACTTGGGGTTCGGGCTGTCATCGTGTATTGTTCACGGTGAACCACTAAGGTTCTATGCGAGGTCGACTCCACGAAACACACAGCATCCACCACCTCCTCTCCCAAGAAAAAAGGGTAGGGTCTCCGCCTAAGGGATCTGCCGTCACCGGTTCCCCTCGCCTTCGGGTGCCTTTTGGTACCCATGAGGGGAGGGAGACCCGGGTCAGGGTTGTCTATGTAGTCTTAGGTCACTCTAGTTTTCATTACGGTTAAGTCTAGGGTTGATTATTCTTTTGCCCTCAGTGGTGTCCATGTACTTAGTTTTGCCCTCAGATGCGAATTGTGCTCAGTTTTGCCCCTAGTCCGTGCGCACCGACTTGTTCCGTGAACTCTGCCGTCTCCGTTAGGTCAACCTTTTGACTCGGCCCTTACAGGTGGGACCAGGCGGCAGAGACGACCAATTTTATTCAGACCATTGCACGCGTGGCTTGTGGGACCCAGCAGAGAGCCGTTGAGCAGAGAGCCGTTGGCAGGTGTGCTATATAAGCGGGCGACAGCGGCGGTGACCACGGCGACAGAGAGCACGCCGGTGACCACGGCGAGAGAGAGAGCACGGCGGTGGGAAGCTAGTTGTGGAGGGCGCGGCGGCGTTGAGATCCCCTTCGGCTCCGAGCTCCATGTCTTCCTTAAGCTCCCGCGCCACCTCGCGGATGCAGAGCCGGGCGCGTGTGGACATGCCTGTGTTCGTCTGTCCGCGGTGCAGGGCGGGCGTTGATCGGAGGGTTTCTCAGACACCGAGGAACCAGAATCGTCCGTTCTACGTGTGGAGCGAGAATGGGGTAAGAATCGGGGCAATTGCACCATTTTCGTGGTCGGGATCTTTGAGCAATGGGTTGATCTGTTTGGTGTTCATGCAGATGACATGCTTCTTTCTTTGGGTCGATGCTCTGGCCAAGACTCTGATGAATGAACTGCAAGAAGAGCATGAAGAATGGTTGCGCATGCTGCCACCAACGGCAGTGGCCGCACCACGAGCTCCGGAAGAAGAGATGGAGGGCGAAGCACGCACTGACAGAGAGCTAGCTGTTGAGCTTAGGATGTTGAAGAAGAAGGTTAGTAAGCTTGAAGATCAAGCACTACCAATACCCATTTGCAAATACTTTTGTGCATTTGTAGGTATGGTAATCGCACTGATTGTAATGTTGAAAATGTATGGAAAGGCATGAACTAGGGAGGAATTTGTAATCTTGAAATTGTATGAGAAATTCACCTAGTTTAAATGTTGGTCAAAGTTGTTTAAATGTTGAAAAAAAAGAGAAGAAGTGACCAACATTTAAATATGTTGAAAAAAAGAAGAAATTAGGAATTCAGAAACTTTTGATCAATGAAATGCAGCTCTCTGCTCTGCCTTTCTGTCAAAAAAGGTTGCTCTTGGGCCAAATTCAGAGCGTAGAGCCAAGTGCAGGCTACACTAATGGGCCAACTGCATCCAATTAGGCTCATTCGGGGGTTCTCTTGCGTATTTTTCTGTTTTCTTTTATGATTTAATTTAGGTAGTAAATCATAATGCTGAAATTTTTTGTGAAAGCTAATTGAATTATTCCAGAGCCAAACAATTAAGGTTAGAAATTTTTTGGAGCTGTTAATTAATCCAATTCAAATACACCATGATTTAAATCAAAGATCAAAATGTCATGGAAAATGTGCCTCGGCTCTGTTGGGGAACGTTGAAGAAAACAAAAATTTTCCTACTCGTTTCACCAAGATCATCTAGGAGTTCATCTAGCAACGAGTCATTGGATGTATCTACATACCTTTGTAGATCGCGCACGGAAGCGTTCAAAAGAACGGTGATGATGTAGTCGAACACGACGTGATCCAAATCACCGATGACCAAGCGCCGAACGGACGGCACCTCCGCGTTCAACACACGTACGGGACGGGAGACATCTCCTCCTTCTTGATCCAGCAAGGGGAAGGAGAGGTTGACGAAGATCCAGCAGCACGACGGCGTGGTGGTGGATGCAGGGCGTCACAGTAGCAGGGCTTCGCCTATACTACGAGGAAGGGAGACGTAACGGGGGGAGAGGGAGGCGCCAGGGGCTGGTGTATGAAGTCCCTCCTCTCCCTCACTATATATAGTGGTGCCATGGGGGGGGCGGCCTAGGGTGGGGGGGCTTGCCCCCCAAGCAAGGGGCGCCCCCTCTAGGGTTTCCCCCAACCCTAGCCTCATGGGCCCTTGGGGGGGTGGCGCCCCAGCCCACTATGGGCTGGGTTCCCTCCCACTTCAGCCCATGGGGCCCCCCGGGATAGGTGGCCCCACCCGGTGGACCCCCGGGACCCTTCCGGTGGTCCCGGTACAATACCGGTGACCCCGAAACTTGTCCCGATGGCCGAAACAGCACTTCCTATATATAATTCTTTACCTCCGGACCATTCCGGAACTCCTCGTGACGTCCGGGATCTCATCCGGGACTCCGAACAATATTCGGGTTACTGCATATACATATCTTCACAACCCTAGCGTCACCGAACCTTAAGTGTGTAGACCCTACGGGTTCGGGAGACAAGCAGACATGACCGAGACGACTCTCCGGTAAATAACCAACAGCGGGATCTGGATACCCATGTTGGCTCCCACATGCTCCACGATGATCTCATCGGATGAACCACGACGTCAAGGATTCAATCAACCCCGTATGCAATTCCCTTTGTCAATCGATATGTTACTTGCCCGAGATTCGATCGTCGGTATCCCAATACCTCGTTCAATCTCGTTACCGGCAAGTCACTTTACTCGTACCGTAATGCATGATCCCGTGACCAGACACTTGGTCACTTTGAGCTCATTATGATGATGCATTACCGAGTGGGCCCAGTGATACCTCTCCGTCATACGGAGTGACAAATCCCAGTCTTGATCCATGTCAACCCAACAGACACTTTCGGAGATACCCGTAGTCTACCTTTATAGTCACCCAGTTACGTTGTGACGTTTGGTATACCCAAAGCACTCCTACGATATCCGGGAGTTACACGATCTCATGGTCTAAGGAAAAGATACTTGACATTGGAAAACTCTAGCAAACGAACTATACGATCTTGTGCTATGTTTAGGATTGGGTCTTGTCCATCACATCATTCTCCTAATGATGTGATCTCGTTATCAATGACATCCAGTGTCCATAGTCAGGAAACCATGACTATCTGTTGATCAACGAGCTAGTCAACTAGAGGCTTACTAGGGACATGTTGGTGTCTGTTATTCACACATGTATTACGATTTCCGGATAACACAATTATAGCATGAATAAAGACAATTATCATGAACAAGGAAATATAATAATAAAGCTTTTATTATTGCCTCTAGGGCATATTTCCAACAGTCTCCCACTTGCACTAGAGTCAATAATCCAGTTACATTGTGATGAATCGAACACCCATGGAATTCTGGTGTTGATCATGTTTTGCTCTAGGGAGAGGTTTAGTCAACGGATCTGCTACATTCAGGTCCGTATGTACTTTACAAATATCTATGTCTCCATCTTGAACATTTTCACGAATGGAGTTGAAGCGACGCTTGATGTGCCTTGTCTTCTTGTGAAACCTGGGCTCCTTGGCAAGTGCAATAGCTCCAGTGTTATCACAAAAGAGTTTGATTGGCCCCGACGCATTGGGTATGACTCCTAGGTCGGTGATGAACTCCTTCACCCATATTGCTTCATGTGCTGCCTCCGAGGCTGCCATGTACTCCACTTCACATGTAGATCCCGCCACGACGCTTTGCTTGCAACTGCACCAGCTTACTGCCCCACCATTCAAAATATACACGTATCCGGTTTGTGACTTAGAGTCATCCAGATCTGTGTCGAAGCTAGCGTCGACGTAACCCTTTACGACGAGCTCTTCGTCACCTCCATAAACGAGAAACATTTCCTTAGTCCTTTTCAGGTACTTCAGGATATTCTTGACCGCTGTCCAGTGTTCCTTGCCGGGATTACTTTGGTACCTTCCTACCAAACTTACGGCAAGGTTTACATCAGGTCTGGTACACAGCATGGCATACATAATAGAACCTATGGCTGAGGCATAGGGGATGACACTCATCTTTTCTATATCTTCTGCCGTGGTCGGACATTGAGCTGAACTCAATTTCACACCTTGTAATACAGGTAAGAACCCCTTCTTAGAATGATCCATATTGAACTTCTTCAATATATTTTCAAGGTATGTGCTTTGTGAAAGACCTATGAGGCGTCTTGATCTATCTCTATAGATTTTGATGCCTAATATATAAGCAGCTTCTCCAAGGTCCTTCATTGAAAAACTCTTATTCAAGTAGGCCTTGATGCTGTCCAAGAGTTCTGTATCATTTCCCATCAAAAGTATGTCATCTACATATAATATGAGAAATGCTACAGAGCTCCCACTCACTTTCTTGTAAACGCAGGCTTCTCCATAAGTCTGCGTAAACCCAAACGCTTTGATCATCTCATCAAAGCGAATGTTCCAACTCCGAGATGCTTGCACCAGCCCATAAATCGAGCGTTGGAGCTTGCACACCTTGTCAGCATTCTTAGGATCGACAAAACCTTCCGGCTGCATCATATACAATTCTTCCTTAAGGAAACCATTAAGGAATGCCGTTTTGACGTCCATTTGCCATATCTCATAATCGTATAATGCGGCAATTGCTAACATGATTCGGACGGACTTTAGCTTCGCTACTGGTGAGAAAGTCTCATCGTAGTCAACCCCTTGAACTTTTCGATAACCCTTAGCGACAAGTCGAGCTTTATAGATGGTCACATTACCATCCGCGTCTGTCTTCTTCTTAAAGATCCATTTATTTTCTATGGCTCGCCGTTCAACGGGCAAGTCAGTCAAAGTCCATACTTCGTTTTCATACATGGATCCTATCTCGGATTTCATGGCTTCTAGCCATTTGTCGGAATCCGGGCCCGCCATCGCTTCTTCATAGTTCGAAGGTTCACCGTTGTCTAACAACATGATTTCCAAGACAGGGTTGCCGTACCACTCTGGTGCGGAACGTGTCCTTGTGGACCTTCGAATTTCAGTAGGAGCTTGATCAGAAGTATTTTGATCATTATCATTAACTTCCTCTCTAGTCGGTGCAGGCACCTCAGGAACATTTTCTTGAGTTGCGCCATTTACCGGTTCAAGAGGTAATACTTCATCAAGCTCTACTTTCATTTACGCATGAGAGTGGTTTTCCTTTGTTTTTCACTGAAATTTTGGAGGGTTGGAAGGTTGAAAACGTATGTTTGCACTGCCACATGATTTTGGTTAGAGTGACACTTGGTTTAAGGATTAGAGTGGCACTTGGTTTAGGATTTAAAGGGAATAAATTTGCATGTTAGTTCATGACTTTTTTTGAATGAAACAGAGGGCTTCTCACCCCCTCCGATTTTCATTAGGGTTTTCATTAATGAAAACCACAAGTTCTCGAACTTCATGACTTGGTTTAAGGAAGAAATGATATGTTTGAGCACGGGCATTTTTAACACACATAATAAACCCTAATAACTTAGATAAGATGCAACACACCGTACCATTACAATAATAAGTTCACGGATAGTTCACGGACACATGACGAAACATGACACGACACGACATAGAAAAGCAACAAAATAAAAAACGAAACATGACGAGCTTGACTCCGGGCTTGAACATCTTCTTCTTGACCTTCTTCTCCACCTTGGCCACGCGTGCCCCTTCAACACCATCTTCATCTTCACAGCTCCTCCTCCTCCTCGTAGGGAAGGGAGTGCATTTGTCCTGGAGTGGGGAAGATGCTCTCGTAGTTGGTGTAGATGTTGTAGAAGATGAAGAAGATGGCCTCGCAGCCGCACCAAAAGACTTGGCCGAGGAGCTCGCGCGCGTCAAACGGATTGGTGAAGGTGACCGTGAGCAGTAGGAGGATGCCGCCGCGGTCACGAACCTCGTTGAGGGTGAACATCCTCGGCGAGCCCCGTGGGAGGTGGGCATAGCCGGCTCTGAGGAAGGCGCAGGTGAGTTCGACGGGACCCCTCCACCTTGAAATAGCCCACACACGGAGCTCCCTCTCCACGAGCACGCCCGGTGGGTAGCACAGCTCCGGCACGACAGGCGGACGGTTGAAGGTCGGCCCGTTGAACTGCATCTTCACTTGGTCTCGCTTGGGGAGGGCTCGGTCACTTGGGTGTTTGAAGTTGGAGAGGATCGGATCTGGCTTGTGGGTGGGAGAGGAAGAGAAGCACCCCATTTATAGGCCTGTGGGTAGGAGAGGAAGAGAGAAAGGATGAGAACGGTGCGTGTGTGTGAATCCGGACGCGTGTGTGTATCCGTTACGTTTTGCACACTTAAATTTTTGCACGAAAACGATGCATGGGGCGCGTGCGTGCATCTGAATCACTCCATAGCTCTTTGACCGGGCGGTGCATGTGAATCGCTGCCCTGAACCACTGCCCTGAACCACCTAGCTCGCCTCGCTAGCCTAGCTCGCCTAGCGCGCCTCACTCGCCTCGCTCGCATGCATGCACGTCGCCACCTCCCGCACATGCAAACCCACGTCGCCGCCTCCATGCATGCAAGGTCTGAAAAGGCTGAGATGGGCTATTTACTGCGGTCTCAAGCCCAGACAACGAGACGGCCCAACGGTCTATCCAGCGCGCCCGATATTTGTTAAAAAAACAATTTCCCAGCCAATCAGATTGCATCTCGCGGATCGCCCCCCTCCTCCCTGCAGATTCCTTCTAGAAGGGTTAGATCGACGACCCTTGATCACCGCTAGGGTTAGATGAACGGTCCTTATTCAGCGCTAGGGTTAGCGGGGTTTGGGAGGGGTTTGGAGCAGTCAAAGCTATGTTTGACCAGATTTCAAATGAGCATAATAAATTAAATAAAAATCAGATAAATAAAAAATGTGTGCACATAGTCTTATGTCATATACTAACGATTTAAGTTGATAAACAAGTTTTACATACATTTAAATGATAAGTTCATGTGTATTGTATGATATCTCGAGTATCTCAAACTCTCTTGTATGAAGTGAAGAGAAGTGTTTTGGGAAAATGAACATGAAAATTTGAAAAAACTCACCACAGCTTCATTTTGGAGTGACTAAGAAGGATCCAGGCTTAGTTTTTCATTTTGATGTTTTACACTTGTTTAAATCTTGGTCAAAGTTAAGTTTGACCAGAATTCAAATGAGCAAAACAAATTAAAAAAATTAAAAAATGGAAAAACCAGCGCACATAGTCTGTACATATAGAATATATGTGTAGGAAAGTTATTTGGCTGATTTAGACAAGGTCGAAAAAAACCTTGCTTAGAAATGAGGCCGTTTACCCTACCTTTGGACCCCTCTTTTTAGCACATTTTTCATGAAAATTTTAAAAACCTCACCATAGCTTCATTTTGTATTGACTAAGAAGGATCCAGGCTTAGTTTTTCATTTTGATGTTTTAGACTTGTTTAAATCTTGGTCAAAGTTAGGTTTGACCAGAATTTAAATGAGCAAAACAAAATTCAAAAAAATCAAAAAAAGGAAAAACCATGTGCTCATTCAAACATCATCCAACAGATATTTAAACATCATGTCAAACATACTTCTAACATAGGTCCAACATCATCCAACAGAAATACAACATGTCAAGTGATAAATGTTTCATAATACAACATCATCCCTTATTCATAATGTTTCGTAATTATTCATAGATAGCGTTGGGGCTTCTGTCTGTTCCTTGAGCTTCTTGTCATCACTTTGCTCCTCGTGCACCTTGTGCTCATTGCTTCTTCTCTTCTTCTCTTGGTTGTCAGTACCTTGCGCGTCTTCTTCAAACCTATCATAGAGCTGTGCAAAACATAAACGGTAATGAGATCATGTCAAGTGATAGATGTACAATAGTATTTGACCCTTGCAAGATTTACATACCTAGCAGAACTCACAACAACAGAAGGTTGGTCACCATTTGGAGCCTCACTTGGATCATCATGATCACCATTTGGAGCCTCACTTGGATCACCATTTGGAGCCTCACTTGAATCATTATTTGGAGGATATTTTGGATCATCGTCAAAATCATGCGGCTGTTGACCATCATCATTTGGAACCTCGTCAAAATCCTCATCTGATGCAACCGGCGGTTGACCATCATTTTCATCATCTGTTGAGGCAACCGGCTGCTGACCAACATTTTCATCGAAGCCTTCATCAAAACTCTCTCCGAACGCTGGATCTACTGTGTTATCACAATACTTACCAAAATGACCAGACCCACCACACCTTGTGCACTTACGCTTCCTTGCTCCAAGTCCAGCTCCTTCGCTGCGAGGTCTGATTCGACTCTTCCTTGGTCTACCTGCTGCTCTCTTCAGAACTGGAGCGCAAAGCTTGAATCCAGGGTCCACCATGTCCCATTGTTGTTTTCCCTCCATAGCAGGAAAGGCATAAGCATATGTGGCTTTTAACCTTGCAACAGAGTAGTAATCATGCACATACTGTTGTATGTTCCCTGCTGGACCTGGGAGAGAAGTGATGAAAAATAAGGCATGAATGCATGGCAACCCAGTTATCTGCCATTGCCTACAACTGCAAGTTCTAGCTTCTAAATCCACTGGATATCTCCATTCCCTCTTCTCTTTATCCAAATATGATATCTCTGTTGTGGTACCCGAGCAAAGAGTCATGTTCATTTCCAAGCCTGTTGTCTTCTGCTTCAGTTCATTCATCACGGCAGGGATGATAATGTGGCCCATGAATTTTGCCTCGGCTATTCCTGCACAATAATGAAATTTCTGCATGTATTCTATCCTAATCCTGTCAAGCAAATCCACCACATAATGACCCTTTAGTTTCCGGATCGTTGAGTTGAAAGACTCTGCTAGATTATTGTGCACATAGTCAACTTTGCTCACTTCACTGATTGGCTTCTGGCCCATAACTTGGAGTGGTGTGTTTCCAAGTATTCTTTCACTTTGGGATTCATGTATAACTGCCTCAAGTGGTAGTTGTGCTTCTTCACACTGCAAGTCAAAGATGCTGGCCATAAATTGTCGGTATACACCTTTCCTTTGAATTTCTTCATGAAATTTGCAGCAAGGTGACACATGCATTCCCTATGCTCTACTCCAGGGAACACATTGTCCACGGCCACTTCTAAACCTTTGCAGCCATCTGTATGAATGACCAACCCATTGGGATGTGCCATAGCCCGGTGGAGATTATGCAAAAACCAAGTCCAGCTCTCCTCAGACTCTGTCTCCAACACACCATAGGCAACTGGAAATACAAAACTGTGTGCATCAACTGCACAAGCTGCTACTAACTGTCCTTTAAACCTCCCTGTGAGAAAAGTGGCATCAATAGCCAAATAAGGCCTACAGCCTGCCAAAAAACCCCGGCGACAAGCCTCAAAGCAGACAAAAACCCTCCTAAAGCATTCCTTGGTCTTTGTCACTCCCCTGAATGTGTACTCCACAGTGTGGTGATCAATATCTACAATACTACCTGGGCTTGTCCTCTCCACTTCACCTTTGAATGAATACTACAATTGAAAACTTTCCTGCCAGTTACCATAAATAGAATCCATAGCATGTTGTTTACCATTGAACAACCTCATGTATGGTAAATCTATCTTGAACTTATCTTTGATGTTCTTCTGGAATTCCTTTGGACCCACTTGCTGGTTTTCTTTCACCCACTTCTTTACTTCTTCTGCCACCCATCTTGACTTGGCTCTACTGATTGTATCCTTCCTAAGGGTTGATTCCTGGCATGTGTGCTTAAAGGGGTTCACTTTGACCTGAACATTAGTGCTATTCCGCATTTTAGATGCGAGCAGCCTCCATGGACAACCCTCAGTCGGACAGTGCACTCTGTAACGTACTTGATCGCTCTTGTCAACTTTGAAAGTATGTTCTACCTTGATGCAGTATGTCACAAGTGCATTTCTACACTCATTCATGGATGCAAAAACTGTACCTTCTTCCATATGAGGGTTCAAAGGGTCCCATTCAACAGTTGCAAGGTCTTCGTCCTCACCCATCGCGTCATCATCCACACGGACTTCATTGTGAGCCTCATCTTGGTTTTCAGTCCGAGGTGCCCGTCATAAATTCCGAATAATATCAGAATATAGCTTCTCTTCATCAACCCTAGAATTGTAGCCATCAGGCTCCACTTCAAGGGGGACCCTAATGCTGTTGCCCACACTTGTCGAGCCACCACGTCGCCGTGCACCAACTGGACTATTCTGGCTAGAGATGCCATTACGACGACTTGGTTCTCCCCGAGATGTTGCACCCGCCATCCTAGGTCCAAATGCCTGCTCAAGCACATCAACTTGCAGCCTCACATGAAAATTATCTTTCTCTTTATGCCTAACAAACATGGTAGCTAGCTCTTCATCATTACTAAATGTCACCAAATTCTTTTCCCCATCATAGTATTTGTATACCACTTCATCAAGCAAACCCCAAGGATATTGGCTACAAATTACCTCCCCAAATTGTCTAAAACTCCAATTACTAGCCATTGGCAACCGATAATCAAAACCTCCTTGGTATTTCTTCTTATCCTTTGCATCGAACATGTACCGGTCCCTTCTAATGTGCACCATGAAAGCAAACTGCAACTCCATCCTAACCGGCAAAAAACAGAGCAATCAGCACACTAATTGGGCAAACCTACTCAAATCGAGTGTTCAAATGCACAACTAAGCTCAATCTAAACAAGAGGCGAGACTTACCCCTCGGGAACCCAGTCGTGGATGCGGCGGATCTCCGGCCCGATGCCTGCCTTGCCAAATACTCCGGGGTCGCCGTTGCTCACCATTTCGCCCTAGGGTTCTTCCTCCTAGTTCAAATAGCTCCAGCAGCCCCAACCTTTGAGCGCTCCGGCCGGGCGCACGGAAGGAGGCCGCGCCGCGGATCGAGCAGGTGGCGAGCGCCCCACCCGTGGCTTCGCAGGAAGGTGGTGGGCGTCACAGGTAGCCGTGGAGCGTAGGCGTAGGGTGGTAGCGGCGGAGCAGGCCGTGCAGCTGGTGGCGGGGCAGGTGGCGGCGGCGGCGCAGGACAGCCGGCCGGGCGGATGGGTGTGAGCTAGAATGATTTGGGGATTTAGTTGCACGGGCCTACATGTCAGCTCCGGACCCACGTCCACGCGGTCCCACGTGCAAGCTCCGGACCCACAACCACTAACGCCGGCGGACGGAGTGGACTCAAATATGGCTGTTTGGCCTCGTCATAGTTGTTGTGCTCGAACTAGGGGCAAAACTGAGGACAATTCGCATCTGAGGGCAAAACTGAGCACATGGACACCATTGAGGGCAAAAGGATAATTAACCCTTAAGTCTAAGTGTGTGGGTGACGTAGGTGAGGCGATGGCGCCATCGACGGCGAGGAATAATACCTTCCCGTCATGTCTTCGTTCCAGATATGTTGCTTGGCATCAACGGAAGGTGTGTGGAGCTTCAGGGTCAGATCTTGGGCCTCGTGTTTGTATTCTTTTTTCTAGGTGATCAGTTGCACCCTATGATTGCGGATGATGTCGTGGTGTGTTTCATGTTCTTTGGTTCCTTCTTCATCCGATGAAGCTCGGCCAGATGGAATCTGTTGGGGAACTTGTGAGGTTTGTGTCATCCTTCCATTTTTCGTCCGAGTTGGGATAATAAGTAATCGGTGGGAAACATGTGACCGACCAATAGTACATGTAGATGAATCTTACTTGATATCAATGTTAAATTTTGAAGGAAAAATTCATTCATTCTTGAAAAAGGGATAAAATACATCGCTGAATTTGTGTACAAGTTCCTGAAGGCACTGCGATAGTACTCGGCGATCTTTGACTCGCTAGATGTGACATTCCTAGCAGAATTGGCATCACAGATGAAGGTGGAGCAATGCCTCCTCGTTCTGGAGATCTGTAGCATGGTGGCATGTGAGGGTGCCGAGCGGGTGGCATGACACAGGCGGCTAGCCCGGTAGCACCTCATCATGGAGGACCATGGATTCGAGGTTGTGCCGCTAAGCCCGGTAGCCGGCGTCCAGAGCCAGGTCCTCCTAGGACTTTACAGCGCCGACAATGGGTACTGATACGTCTCCAACGTATCTATAATTTTTGATTGTTCCATGCTATTATATTATCTGTTTTGGATATTTATGGTCTTTAATATGCACTTCTATATTATTTTTGGGACTAACCTATTAACCGAAGGCCCAGTGCAAATTGCTGTTTTTTTGCTTATTTCAGTGTTTCACAGAAAAGGAATATCAAACGGAATCCAAACGGAACAAAACCTTCACGAGAATCTTTCTTGGAACAAACGCAACCCAGGAGATTTAGAGTACAAGTCTGAAAGTCCGCGAAGCTTCCATGAGGCAGGGGCGTGCTCAGGGGGTAGGCGCGCCCCCACCCTCGTGGGCCCCACGGAGCTCCACCAACGTAATTATTTCGCCTATATATACCCATGTACCCTAAAAACATCCAGGAGAGCCAAGAAACCATTTTTCCACCGCCACAACCTTCTGTACCCGTGAGATCCCATCTTGGGGCCTTTTCCGGTGATCTGCCGGAGGGGGATTCGATCACGGAGGGCTTCTACATCAACACCATAGCCTCTCCGATGATGTGTGAGTAGTTTACCACAGACCTTCGGGTCCACATTTATTAGATAGATGGCTTCTTCTCTCTCTTTGATCTTCAATACAAAGTTCTCCTCGATGTTCTTGGAGATCTATTCGATGTAATACTCTTTTGCGGTGTGTTTGCCGAGATTCGATGGATTGTGGGTTTATGATCAAGATTATCTATGAACGATATTTGGTTCTTCTCTGAATTCTTATATGCATGATTTGATATCTTTGCAAGTCTCTTCGAATTATCGGTTTAGTCTGGCCTACTAGATTGATCTTTCGTGCAATGGGAGAAGTGCTTAGCTTTGGATTCAATCTTGCGGTGTCCTTTCCCAGTGACAGCAGGGGCAACAAGGCACGTATTGTATTGTTGCCATCGAGGATAAAAAGATGGGGTTTATATCATATTGCTTGAGTTTATCCCTCTACATCATGTCATCTTGCCTAATGCGTTACTCTGTTCTTATGAACTTAATACTCTACATGCATGCTGGATAGCGGCCGATGTTGTGGAGTGATAGTAGTAGATGCAGAATCGTTTCGGTCTACTTGACACGAAAGTGATGCCTATGTTCATGATCATGCCTAGATATTCTCATAACTATGCGCTTTTCTATCAATTGCTCGGCAGTAATTTGTTCACCCACCGTAATTTATGCTATCATGTGAGAAGCCACTGGTGAAACCTATGGCCCCTGTGTCTACTTTAAATCATATAAGTTTTCAATCTATAATTCTAGTTTACTATTTATTTTGCAATCTTTATTTTCCAATCTATACAACAAAAATACCAAAAATATTTATCTTATTATCTTTATCAGATCTCACTTTTGCAAGTGGCCGTGAAGGGATTGACAACCCCTTTTATCGCGTTGGTTGCAAGGTTCTTGATTGTTTGTGCAGGTACTAGGCGACTTGCGTGTAGTCTCCTACTGGATTGATACCTTGGTTCTCAAAAACTGAGGAAAATACTTACGGCACTTTGCTGCATCACCCTTTCCTCTTCAAGGGAAACCAACGCATGCTCAAGAGGTAGCAAGAAGGATTTCTGGCGCCGTTGCTGGGGAGATCTACGCTCAAGTCAAGACATACCAAGTACCCATCATAAACTCTTCTCCATCGCATTACATTATTTGTCATTTGCCTCTCATTTTCCTCTCCCCCACTTCACCTTTGCCGTTTTATTCGCCCCTCTTCCGTTCGTCCTTCTGTTTGATCGTGTTACCATATGTCTTCTTTTAGCTTGCATCTTCGCTTGCTAAATATCTATTGATATGGATCCTCATCTGCTTGCCAATCTTTTTAAGAGATCCAATTATGATGAACCAATTGCTAGTGAGTTTTGTGCACTAGATTATCTTTATGAAGTTTTGCTTGAAATTCGTGAATCTGAAAATTGTTATGAAGTACTTTATGAAGTGATTCACGATAGATATTTGAATAAAAAGATTGATTGCAATGATGTTATTATAAATTCTATCAATGTCAATTGTGCTAATAATATGCAAAACCCTAAGATTGGGGATGCTAGTTTTGCTATGTCTACTACTTGTTGCAATGATCATGATTGGGGTGATTCTTCTTATGATCTTGAAAATTTATTTAATCCCCATGATGAATATGAGATTGAAAATATTGTTTGCAATAATATTAAAAGGGGGTTTAGAGAGGTCATGAATTTATTTTATGATAATCCCACTATTTTGGAAGAGTGTCAGCTTTGCATGCATGTGGATCATGAAGAGAAAATTTTATGTGATATCTCTATTGTTGAATTTGATTATGATCCTACATGTAATTATTATGAGAGCCACATATGGATTGCATACCAAAGATGATAATACCTAGATCTATTCTCGTTTTCATGCCTAGCTAGGGGCGTTAAACGATGGCGCTTGTTGGGAGGCAACCAATTTTATTTTTGTTCCTATTTAGTAATAAATAAATCATCTATCCTCTGTTATGATTGTGATTTTTATGTTTTAGTTAGTGTTTGTGCCAAGTAAAGCCTATATGATCTTCTTGGGTGAATGTTATTTGATCTTGCTAAAAAAACAGAGAGTATGCGCTCACGAGAATAATTTTCATTTTTTTACCAGAGAGCGATAAAATACCAATTCCAACTGCAGTAGATCAATATACAAATTATTTAGGTCATACTAATTTTTCAAAAAAATTCGAGTTATAGAAGTATTCGAAACCTCTAGATTTCTACAGACTGTTCTGTTTTTGACAGATTCTGTTTTTCGTGTGTTGTTTGCTTATTTTGATGAATCTATGGCTAGTATCGGGGGGTATGAACCATAGAGAAGTTGGAATACAGTAGGTTTAACAGCAATATAAATAAATAATAAGTTCATTACAGTAAATTAAAGTGGTGGTTTGTTTTCTTATACTAACGGAGCTCATGAGATTTTCTGTTGAGTTTTGTGTTGTGAAGTTTTCAAGTTTTTGGGTAAAGATTTGATGGATTTTGGAATGAGGAGTGGCAAGAGCCTAAGCTTGGGGATGCCTAAGGCACCCCAAGGTAAAATTCAAGGACTACCAAAAGCCTAAGCTTGGAGGCATCCCCTCTTTCGTCTTCGTCTATCGGTAACTTTACTTGAGGCTATATTTTTATTCACCACATGATATGTGTTTCGCTTGGAGCGTCTTGTATGATTTGAGTCTTTTCTTTTTAGTTTACCACAATAATCCTTGCTGTACACACCTGATACGTCTCCAACATATCTATAATTTTTTATTGTTCCATGGTATTATATTATCTGTTTTGGATGTTAATGGGCTTATTTATACACTTTTATATTGTTTTTGGGACTAACCTACTAACCCAAGACCGAGAGCAAATTGTTGTTGTTTTTTCCTATTTCAGTGTTTCGCAGAAAAGGAATATCAAACGGAACCCAAACGGAATGAAACCTTCGGGAGAGTTATTTTTTGAACAAACGTGATCCAGGGGACTTGGAGTAGACGTCAAGAAATCAACGAGGAAGCCACAAGTATCCCGAACTTGTGCACGGGCAGTCGCAGCATCCCGCGGCAAGGCTTGCCGGGTGACCGCCAAGGTCCTCCATGGTTCCTTTGGAGCCATTCAAGGACAAAGTATCCAAGCCAAGGAGACAAGACCCCGGCAAGAGGAGCTTGCCGGGAAGGCCAACCAAGGCATATCCAAGCCAAGGAGACAAGACCCCGGCAAGAGGAGCTTGCCGGGAAGGCCAACCAAGGCATCCCAAGGAACTTGCCGCGACGCGCCACGCGTCCCGGCAAGGCTCAGTGAGCGACAAGCTCCCGGACGCGACAAGACAACGACCGCGGCAAGGCGCTTGCCGCGGCAAACCACCACTCTGTGTCCGCGCTCCAGCACATCCACCAACGTGTCGCTCTGGGACCTTCCAGGCGTACGTGGCGGGAGGCTGTGCAGCCAGCGGTGCACGGTGGCAAGCGGCGCTGACAAGATTGCCATTGTGGCGAGCGGTGGCATCCCTGACGGTCCCTTTTGCACTATTTAGGTGACACATACGGGCATTTAATGCCCTTGTCCCCTGCCGTCAGGGTTAGGTATGATACACTGTAGCAGGTAGCTGTACCAACCGCAGCACCTTTCCATTTTTACCCTTGTCTACGTTGCCACCTGTCGGTGACCCCTTGAGCATATAAAAGGAGGCCCATGCGCAACGTAGGGGAGGAGGAGGAGGAACTCTCAGGCTCGGTCTCGTTAGCTGCTGGAGTGTACTGTAGCACTCCACGCTCCCGTTCAAGAACTCAATACAAACCACAAAGCAGGAGTAGGGTTTTACGCATCCGTGCGGCCCAAACCTGGGTAAACCGCTCGTGTGCTCCGCCTCGATCCGCTCTTCGTGCGACCCTCGCCCCCGCCGAACCGAAAGGGACTCGGTCCGCCGGTCCCATAGGTGCTCGTGGGTCAGTACCCCGGCATACATGATCATGCCTAGATATTCTCATAATTATGCACTTTTCTATCAATTTCTCGACAGTAATTTGTTCACCCACCGTAATACTTATGCTATCTTGAGAGAAGCCACCGGTGAAACCTATGGTCCCCGGGTCTATCTTTTATCATATAAGTTTCCAATCTATTTTATTTTGCAATCTTTACCTTCAATCTATATCACAAAAATACCAAAAATATTTATTTATCTTATTATCTCTATCAGATCTCACTCTCGTAAGTGACCTTGAAGGGATTGACAACCCCTTTATCTTGTTGGTTGCGAGGTTCTTATTTGTTTGTGCAGGTACGAGGGACTTGCGTGTAGTCTCCTACCGGATTGATACCTTGGTTCTCAAAAACCGAGGGAAATACTTACGCTACTTTGCTGCATCACCCTTTCCTCTTCAAGGGAAAACCAACACAATGCTCAAGAGGTAGCAAGAAGGATTTCTGGCACCGTTGCCGGGGAGGTTGCACCAAGTCAAGTCAAGATTTTTTCTCCCGTCAACAAGCCATTTCTAGCGCCGTTGCCGGGGAGATCTACGCACAAGGCAAGACATACCAAGTACCTATCATAAACTCTAATCCCTCGCATTACATTATTTGCCATTTGCCTCTCGTTTTCCTCTCCCCCACTTCACCCTTGCCGTTTTATTCGCCTCTTTTTCCGCTCGCCTCTTTTTCGTTCGCCCTTTTTTTGCCTCTTGCTTGCTTGTGTGTTGGATTGTTTGTCACGATGGCTCAAGATAATACTAAATTGTGTGATTTTTCCAATACCAACAATAATGATTTTATTAGCACTTCGATTGCTTCTCTACCGATGCTGAATCTTGTGAAATTAATACTGCTTTGCTGAATCTTGTCATGAAAGATCCGTTTTCTGGCCTTCGTAGTGAAGATGCCACTACCCATCTAAACAGCTTTGTTAATTTGTGTGATATGCAAAAGAAGAAAGATGTGGATAATGATATTGTTAAATTGAAGCTATTCCCATTTTTCACTTAGAGATCATGCTAAAACTTGGTTTTCGTCTTTGCCTAAAAATAGTATTGATTCTTGGAACAAGTGCAAAGATGCTTTTATCTCTAAGTATTTTCCTCCCGCTAAGATCATCTCTCTTAGAAATGATATTATGAATTTTAAGCAACTTGATCATGAGCATGTTGCACAAGAATGGGAGAGGATGAAATTAATGATACGTAATTACCCTACACATGGTTTGAATTTGTGGATGATCATACAAAAATTTTACGCTGGATTGAAATTTTCTTCTAGAAATCTTTTAGATTCGGCCGCGAGAGGAACTTTTATGGAAATCACTTTAGGAGAAGCTACCAAACTCCTAGATAATATTATGGTTAATTATTCTCGATGGCACACCGAAAGATCTACTAGTAAAAAGGTTCATGCTATAGAAGAAATTAATGTTTTGAGTGGAAAGATGGATGAACTTATGAAATTATTTTCTAATAAGAGTGTTTCTTCTGATCCTAATGATATGCCTTTGTCTACTTTGATTGAGAATAATAATGAATCTATGGATGTGAATTTTGTTGGTAGGAACAATTTTGGTAACAACGCATATAGAGGAAACTTTGATCCTAGGACATATCCTAGTAATTCCTCTAATAATTATGGTAATTCCTACAACAATTCTTATGTAAATCATAATAAGATCCCTCTGATTTTGAATCTAGTATTAAAGAATTTATTAGTTCACAAAAGAGGTTCAGTGCTTTGATTGAAGAAAAAATGTCTAAGATTGATGAGTTGGCTAGGAACGTGGATAGAATTTCTCTTGATGTTGATTCTTTGAAACTTAGATCTATTCCACCTAAGCATGACATCAATGAGTCTCTCAAAGCCATGAGAATTTCCATTGATGAGTGCAAAGAAATAACCGCTAGGATATGTGCTAAAAAGATTGCTTCATAAAAGCGTGTTCTTCTAGTTTTGATGATAATAAGGATGAAGATCTAAAAGTGATTGATGTATCTCCTATTAAATCTTTGTTTTTCAATATGAATCTTGATAATGATGGGACTAGACATGAGTCAACTTTAGTTAAAAGGCATCCCAATGATTCAGAGCTTTTAGATCTTGATGCAAAAAATGGTAAAAATGGGATTGGAGAGGTCAAAACTTTACATAGCAATGAACCCACTATTTTGGATTTCAAGGAATTTAATTATGATAATTGCTCTTTGATAGATTGTATTTCCTTGTTGCAATCTGTGCTAAATTATCCGCATGCTTATAGTCAAAATAAAGCTTTTACTAAACATATCGTTGATGCTTTAATGCAATCTTATGAAGAAGAGCTTGAATTAGAAGTTTCTATCCCTAGAAAACTTCATGATGAGTGGGAACCTACTATTAAAATTAAAATTAAAGATCATGAATGCTATGCTTTATGTGATTTGGGTGCTAGTGTTTCCATGATTCCAAAAACTTTGTGTGATGTGTTAGGTTTCCATGAATTTGATGATTGTTCTTTAAATTTGCATCTTGCGGATTCCACTATTAAGAAACCTATGGGAAAGATTAATGATGTTCTTATTGTTGCAAATAGGAATTATGTTCCCGTAGATTTCATTGTTATTGATATTGATTGCAATCCTACATGTCCCGTTATTCTTGGTAGACCTTTCCTTAGAATGATTGGTGCAATTATTGATATGAAAGACGGGAATATAAGATTCCAATTTCCATTAAGGAAAGGCATGGAGAACTTTCCTAGAAAGAAAATTAAATTACCTTATGAATCTATTAGGAGAGCCACTTATGGATTGCATACCAAAGATGATAATGCCTAGATCTTTCTTGCTTTTATGCCTAGCTAGGGGCGTTAAACGATAGCGCTTGTTGGGAGGCAACCCATTTTTATTTTTGTTTCTTGCTTTTTGTTTTTGTTTAGTAATACATAATTCATCTAGACTCTGTTTATATGTGGTTTTATGCTTTTAATTAGTGTTTGTGCCAAGTAGAACCTTTGGGAAGACTTGGGTAAAGTCTTTGCGATCTTGCTGTAAAAAACAGAAACTTTAGCGCTCACGAGATTTGCTGCCATTTTTTACTGGAGAGTGCGATTAGGTTAATTATTTTTGAAGATGATTAATATATAAATTCCTCAAGTCCAGAAGTTTATTTCAGAATTTTTGGGGTTACATAAGTATTCGAAACCTACATATTACTACAGACTATTCTGTTTTTGACAGATTCTGTTTTTCGTGTGTTGTTTGCTTA
Source organism: Triticum urartu (assembly GCF_056163025.1). Classification (NCBI taxonomy): domain Eukaryota; kingdom Viridiplantae; phylum Streptophyta; class Magnoliopsida; order Poales; family Poaceae; genus Triticum; species Triticum urartu. The sequence continues at coordinate 59,494,577 of NC_141874.1, read as the reverse complement.
TTTTGACGAATCTATGCCTAGTATCGGAGGGTATGTGCTACCTCTTGAGCACTGCGTTGGTTTTCTCCGAAGAGGAAGGAATGATGCAGCAAAGTAGCACAAGTATTTCCCTCAGTTTTTGAGAACCAAGGTATCAATCAAGTAGGAGGCTACGCGCAAGTCCCTCGTACCTGCACAAAACAAATAAATCCTCGCAACCAACGCAAATAGGGGTTGTCAATCCCTATGAGGCCACTTACGAGAGTGAGATCTGATAGATATGATAAAGATAATATTTTTGGTATTTTTGTGATAAAGATGCAAAGTAAAATAAAGGCAAAGTAAATAGCAAAGGAAATAACTAAGTAGTAGGAGATCAATATGATAAAGATAGACCCGGGGGCCATAGGTTTCACTAGTGGCTTCTCTCGAGAGCATAAGTATTCTATGGTGGGTGGACAAATTACTGTTGAGCAATTGACAGAATTGAGCATAGTTATGAGAATATCTAGGCATGATCATGTATATAGGCATCACATCCGAGACAAGTAGACCAACTCCTGCCTGCATCTACTACTATTACTCCACTCATCGACCGCTATCCAGCATGCATCTAGAGTATTAAGTTAAAAACAGAGTAACGCCTTAAGCAAGATGACATGATGTAGAGGGATAGACTCATGCAATATGAAGAAAACTCCATCTTGTTATCCTCGATGGCAACAATACAATACGTGCCTTGCTGCCCTTACTGTCACCGGAAAAGGACACCGCAAGATTGAACCCAAAGCTAAGCACTTCTTCCATTGCAAGAAAGATCAATCTAGTAGGCCAAACCAAACTGATAATTCGAAGAGACTTGCAAAGATAACCAATCATACATAAAAGAATTCAGAGAAGATTCAAATATTATTCATAGATAGACTTGATCATAAACCCACAATTCATCGGTCACAACAAACACACCGCAAAAAGAAGATTACATCGAATAGATCTCAACAAGAGAGGGGGAGAACATTGTATTGAGATCCAAAAGGAGAGAACAAGCCATCTAGCTACTAACTATGGACCCGTAGGTCTGAGGTAAACTACTCACACTTCATCGGAGGGGCTATGGTGTTGATGTAGAAGCCCTCCGTGATCGATGCCCCTCCGGCGGAGCTCCGGAATAGGCCCCAAGATGGGATCTCGTGGATACAGAAAGTTACGGTGGTGGAATTAGGGTTTTGGCTCCGTATCTGATCGTTTGGGGGTACGTGGATATATATAGGAGGAAGGAGTACGTCGATGGAGCAACAGGGGGCCCACGAGGGTGGGGGGCACGCCTGGGGTAGGTGGGCGCGCCCCCTACCTCGTGGCCTCCTCTCTTGTTTCTTGACGTAGGGTCCAAGTCTCCCGGGTCTTGTTCGTTGAGAAAATCATGTTCCCAAAGGTTTCATTCCGTTTGATATTCCTTTTCTTCGAAACCCTAAAACAGGCAAAAAAACAACAATTCTGGGCTGGGCCTCCGGTTAATAGGTTAGTCCCAAAAATAATATAAAAGTGGACAATAAAGCCCAATAATGTCCAAAACAGTAGATAATATGGCATGGGGCAATAAAAAAATATAGATATGTTGGAGACGTATCAAGCATCCCCAAGCTTAATTCATGCTCGTCCTCGAGTAGGTAAATGATAAAAACAGAATTTTTGATGCGGAGTGCTACTTGGCATAATTTTAATGTAATTCTTCTTAATTGTGGTATGAATATTTAGAGCCGAAAGATTCAAGACAAAAGTTCATATTGACATAAAAATAATAATACTTCAAGCATACTAACTAAGTAATTATGTCTTCTTGAAATAACATGGCCAAAGAAAGTTCATCCCTACAAAAATCATATGGTTTAGTCATGTTTCATTTTCGTCACACAAGAATGCTCTCATCATGCACAACCCCGATGACAAGCCAAGCAATTGTTTCATACTTTAGTAATCTCAAACCTATAAACTTTCACGCAATATATGAGCGCGAGCCATGGACATAGCACTATGGGTGGAATGAAGTATAATGAGGGGGTTATGTGGAGAAGACAAAAAAGGAGAAAGTCTCACATCAATGAGGCTAATCAATGGGCTATGGAGATGCCCACCGATTGATGTTAATGCAAGGAGTAGGGATTGCCATGCAACGGATGCACTAGAGCTATAAATGTATGAAAGCTCAACAAAAGAAACTAGTGGGTGTGCATCCAACTTGCTTGCTCACGAACACCTAGGGCACTTGAGGAGGCCCATTGTTGGAATATACAAGCCAAGTTCTATAATGAGAAATTCCCACTAGTATATGAAAGTGACAAAACAAGAGACTCTCTAACATGAAGATTAAGGTGCTACGTATACTTTGAAGCACAAGTATGGCAAAGGATATTAACATTGTCCCTTCTCTCTTTTTCTCTCATTTTTTTGGCCTTCTCTTTTTTTGGGGCCTTACAATGCTCTAGAAAATGATGATCATCACACTTCTATTTATTTACAACTCAATGATTACAACTCGATACTAGAACAAAGATGACTCTATATGAATGCCTCCGGCGGTGTAACGGTATATGCAATGAATCAAGAGTGACATGTATGAAAGACTTATGAACGGTGGCTTTGCCACAAATACTATGTCAACTACATGATCATGCTAAGCAATATGACAATAATGAATGTGTCATGATGAACGGAATGATGGAAAGTTGCATGGCAATATATCTCGGAATGGCTATGGAAATGCCATAATAGGTAGGTATGGTGGCTGTTTTGAGGAAGATATAAGGAGGTTTATGTGTGAAAGAGCGTATCATATCACGGGGTTTGGATGCACCGGCGAAGGTTGCGCCAACTCTCAATGTGAGAAAGGGCAATGCACAGTACCGAAGAGGCTAGCAAGGATGGAAGGGTGAGAGTGCGTATAATCCATGGACTCAACATTAGTCATAAAGAACTCACATACTTATTGCAAAAATCTACAAGTCATAAAAAACCTTGGTACTACGTGCATGCTCCTAGGGGGATAGATTGGTAGGAAAAGACCATCGCTCGTCCCCGACCGCCACTCATAAGGAAGACAATCAAATAACACCTCATGTTTCAAATTTGTTGCATAACGTTTACCATACGTGCATGCTACGGGACTTGCAAACCTCAACACAAGTATTTATCAATTTCACAACTGCTCAACTAGCATGACTTTGATATTATTACCTCCATATCTCAAAACAATCATCAAGCATCAAACTTCTCTTAGTATTCAAAACACTCTTAAGAAATTTTTACTAACTTTGAATACCTAGCATATTAGGATTTTAAGCAAATTACCATGCTATTAAGACTCTCAAAATAATCTAAGTGAAGCATGAGAGATCAATAGTTTCTATAAAACAAATCCACCACTGTGCTCTAAAAGATATAAGTGAAGTACTAGAGCAAAAATTATATAACTCAAAATATATAAGCGAAGCACATAGAGTATTCTAACAAATTCCAAATTATGTATGGCTCTCTCAAAACGTGTGTACAGCAAGGATGATTGTGGTAAACTAACAAGCAAAGACTCAAATCATACAAGATGCTCCAAGCAAAACACATATCATGTGGCAAATAAAAATATAGCTCCAAGTAAAGTTACCGATAGAAGTAGACGAAAGAGGGGATGCCTTTCGGGGCATCCCCAAGATTTGGCTTTTAGGTGTCCTTAGATTATCTTGGGGGTGCCATGGGCATCCCCAAGCTTAGGCTCTTGCCACTCCTTGTTCCATAATCCATCAAATCTTTACCCAAAACTTGAAAACTTCACAACACAAAACTTAAAGTAGAAAATCTCATGAGCTACGTTAGCGAAAGAAAACAAAAGACCACTTCAAGGTACTGTAATGAACTCATTCTTTATTTATGTTGGTGTTGTACCTACTGTATCACAACTTATCTATGGTTTATAAACTATTTTACTAGCCATAGATTCATCAAAATAAGCAAACAACACACGAAAAACATAATCTGTCAAAAACAGAACAGTCTGTAGTAATCTGTAGCTAGCGCAAGATATGGAACCCCAAAAATTCTAAAATAAATTGCTGGATGTGATGAATTTATCTATTAATCTGCAAAAATAATTAACTAAATAGCACTTTCCAAATAAAAATGGCAGCAGTTCTCGTGAGCGCTAAAGTTTCTGTTTTTTACAGCAAGTTCAACAAGACTTTCCCCAAGTCTTCCCAACGGTTCTACTTGGCACAAACACTAATTAAACACAAAAAACAACCAAAACAGAGGCTAGATAAATTATTTATTACTAAACAGGAGCAAAAAGCAAGGAATAAAAATAAAATTGGGTTGCCTCCCAACAAGCGCTATCGTTTAACGCCCCTAGCTAGGCATAACAAGCAGGAATAGATCTAGGTATTGCCATCTTTGGTAGGCAATTCATAAGTGGCTCTCATAATAGATTCATAAGGTAATTTAATTTTCTTTCTAGGAAAGTGTTCCATGCCTTTCCTCAATGGAAATTGGAATCTAATATTTCCTTCCTTCATATCAATAATTGCACCAATCGTTCTAAGGAAAGGTCTACCAAGAATAATAGGACATGAAGGATTGCAATCTATGTCAAGAACTATAAAATCCACGGGCACATAATTCCTATTTGCAACAATAAGAACATCATTAATTCTTCCCATAGGTTTCTTAATAGTGGAATCTGCAAGGTGCAAGTTTAAAGAGCAATCATCAAAATCACGGAAACCTAACAAATCACACAAAGTCTTTGGAATCGTGTAAACACTAGCACCCAAATCACATAAAGCATAGCATTCATGATCTTTAATTTTAATTTTAATAGTTGGTTCCCACTCATCATAAAGTTTTCTAGGGATATAAACTTCCAATTCAAGTTTTTCTTCATAAGATTGCATCAAGGCACCAACGATATGTTTAGTAAACGCTTTATTTTGACTATAAGCATGAGGAGAATTTAGCACGGATTGCAACAAGGAAATACAATCAATCAAAGAGAAATTTTCATAGTTAAATTCCTTGAAATCCATAATAGTGGGTTTAGCAACATCTAGGGTTTTAATTTCTTCAATCCCACTTTTATCAATTTTAGCATCAAGATCAACAAATTCCGAATTCTTAGAACGCCTTCTAGGTAAAGGTGGATCATATTCAGTCCCATCATTATCAAGATTCATATTGCAAAACAAAGATTTAATAGGGGACACATCAATAACTTTTAGATCTTCATCATTATTTTCATAGGAATCCGGTTTAGCGGCCATCTTATTAACTAAGGTGGCTTGCTTATCCGAAATTTCAGCAATCAATTTCTCAAGGTGATCAATTTGGGATCTTAAACCATCGAATTCTTTAGACATATCATCAAGCTCTTTATTCATAAAACTCATAAAACTTTTCTGTTCTTTAAGATCGTTTCTGAAGAAACTATTATGTTCAAATTGCAAAACCATAAATCTCCTTACATTGCTTTCGATCTCTTCTAGCCTTTTAAGGTTGAGATCACCAAATTTAGGTAGAGCCATCGTGACAAGCAAGAAAACTAACACACAAGCAAACAAAAAGCAAGCGGGCAAAAAGAGGCAAATAGAGAAAGAGAGGGAGGATAGAGAGAGAGGGCGAATAAAACGGCAAGGGTGAAGTGGGTGAGAGGAAAATGAGAGGCAAATGGCAAATAATGTAATGCAGGAGATAAGGGTATGTGATGGGTACTTGGTATGTTGACTTTTGCGGAGACCCCCCCGGCAACGGCGCCAGAAATCCTTCTTGCTACCTCTTGAGCACTGCGTTGGTTTTCCCCGAAGAGGAAGGGATGATGCAGCAAAGTAGCGTAAGTATTTCCCTCAGTTTTTGAGAACCAAGGTATCAATCCAGTAGGAGGCTACACGCAAGTCCCTCGTACCTGCACAAAACAAATAAATCCTCGCAACCAACGCAAATAGGGGTTCTCAATCCCTATGAGGCCACTTACGAGAGTGAGATCTGATAGAACTGATAAAGATAATATTTTTGGTAATTTTGTGATAAAGATGCAAAGTAAAATAAAGGCAAAGTAAATAGCAAAGGAAATAACTAAGTAGTTGGAGATCAATATGATAAAGATAGACACAGGGGCCATAGGTTTCACTAGTGGCTTCTCTCGAGACAATAAGTATTCTATGGTAGGTGAACAAATTACTGTTGAGCAATTGACAGAATTGAGCATAGTTATGAGAATATCTAGGCATGATCATGTATATAGGCATCACGTCCGAGACAAGTAGACCGATTCCTGCCTACATCTACTACTATTACTCCACTCATCGACCGCTATCCAGCATGCATCTAGAGTATTAAGTTAAAAATAGAGTAATGCCTTAAGCAAGATGACATGATGTAGAGGGATAGACTCATGCAATATGAAGAAAACCCCATCTTGTTATCCTCGATGGCAACAATACAATATGTGCCTTACTGCCCTTACTGTCACCGGGAAAGGACACCGCAAGATTGAACCCAAAGCTAAGCACTTCTCCCATTGCAAGAAAGATCAATCTAGTAGGCCAAACCAAACTGATAATTCGAAGAGACTTGCAAAGATAACCAATCATACATAAAAGAATTCAGACAAGATTCAAATATTATTCATAGATAGACTTGATCATAAACCCACAATTCATCGGTCACAACAAACACACCGCAAAAAGAAGATTACATCGAATAGATCTCCACAAGAGAGGAGGAGAACATTGTATTGAGATCCAAAAAGAGAGAAGAAGCCATCTAGCTACTAACTATGGACCCGTAGGTCTGAGGTAAACTACTCACACTTCATCGGAGGGGCTATGGTGTTGATGTACAAGCCCTCCGTGATCGATGCCCCCTCCGGAGGAGCTCCGGAACAGGCCCCAAGATGGGATCTCGTGGATACAGAAAGTTACGGCGGTGGAATTAGGGTTTTGGCTCCGTATCTGATCGTTTGGGGGTACGTGGATATATATAGGAGGAAGGAGTATTTCAGTGGAGCAACAGGGGGCCCACGAGGGTGGGGGCGTGCCTGGGGTAGGTGGGCGTGCCCCCTACCTCGTGGCCTCCTCTCTTGTTTCTTGACGTAGGGTCCAAGTCTCCCGGGTCTTGTTCGTTGAGAAAATCACGTTCCCGAAGGTTTCATTCCGTTTGGAGTCCGTTTGATATTCCTTTTCTTCGAAACCCTAAAACAGGCAAAAAACAACAATTATGGGCTGGGCCTCCGGTTAATAGGTTAGTCCCAAAAATAATATAAAAGTGGATAATGAAGCCCAATAATGTCCAAAACAGTAGATAATATGGCATGGAGCAATCAAAAATTATAGATACGTTGTATCAGTATGAACCATAGAGAAGTTGGAATACAGTAGGTTTAACACCAATATAAATAAAGAATGAGTTCATTATAGTACCTTAAGTGGTGATTTGTTTTCTTATAATAACGGAGCTCATAAGATTTTCTGTTGAGTTTTGTGTTGTGAAGTTTTCAAGTTTTGGGTGATGATTTGATGGATTATGGAATAAGGAGTGGCAAGAGCCCAAGCTTGGGGATTCCCAAGGCACCCCAAGGTAAAATTCAAGGACAACCAAAAGCCTAAGCTTGGGGATGCCCCGGAAGGCATCCCCTCTTTCGTCTTTTTCCATCGGTAACTTTACTTGAGGCTATATTTTTATTCACCACATGATATGTGTTTTGCTTGGAGCATCTTGTATGATTTGAGTCTTTGCTTTTTAGTTTGCCACAATCATCCATGTTGTACACACCTTTTGGGAGCGACACACATGAATTGGAATTTATTAGAATACTCTATGTGCTTCACTTATATCTTTTGAGCTAGATAATTTTGCTCTAGTGCTTCACTTATATCTTTTAGAGCACGTCGGTGGTTTTGTTTTATAGAAATTATTTATCTCTCATGCTTCACTTATATCATTTTGAGAGTCCTTTAGAACAGCATGGTAATTTGCTTTGGTTATAAAATTGGTCCTAATATGATAGGCATCCAAGATGGGTATAATAAAAACTATCATAGAAAGTGCATTGGATACTATGAGAAGTTTGATACTTGATGATTGTTTTGAGATATGAAGATGGTGATATTAGAGTCATGCTAGTTGAGTAGTTGTGAAGTTGAGAAATACTTATTCTAAAGTTTGTGGTTCCCGTAGCATGCACGTATGGTGAACTGTTATGTGATGAAGTCGGAGCATGATTTATTTATTGATTGTCTTCCTTATGAGTGGCGGTCAGGGACGAGCGATGGTCTTTTCCTACCAATCTATCCCCCTATGAGCATGCGTGTAGTACTTTGTTTCGATAACTAATAAATTTTTGCAATAAGTATGTGAGTTCTTTATGACTAATGTTTACTCCATGGATTATTGATACGTCTCCAACGTATCTATAATTTTTGATTGCTCCATGCTATATTATCTACTGTTTTAGACATTATTGGGCTTTATTATCCACTTTTATATTATTTTTGGGACTAAACTATTAACCAAAGGCCCAGCCCAGAATTGTTGTTTTTTTGCGTGTTTTAGGATTTCGAAGAAAAGGAATATCAAACGGAGTCCAAACGGAATGAAACCTTCGGAAACGTGATTTGCTCATCAGATAAGATCCAGTAGACTTGGACCCTCCGTCAAGAAAGCCATGAGGTGGTCACGAGGGTAGGGGCGCCCCCTAGGACATGCCCCCTGCCTCGTGGGCCCCTCGAAGCTCCACCGACGTACTTCTTCCTCCCATATATATCCACGTATCCCCAAACGATCAGAAGAGGAGCCAAAAACCTAATTCCACCGTCGCAACTTTCTGTATCCACGAGATCCCATCTTGGGGCCTGTTCCGGAGCTCCGCTGGAGGAGGCATCGATCACGGAGGGCTTATACATCATCATCTAAGCCCCTCCGATGAAGTGTGAGTAGTTTACTTCAGACCTACGGGTCCATAGCTAGTAGCTAGATGGCTTCTTCTCTCTTTTTGGATCTCAATACAATGTTCTCCCCCTCTCTTGTGGAGATCTATTCGATGTAATCTTCTTTTTGCGGTGTGTTTGTTGAGACCGATGAATTTTGGGTTTATGATCCAGTCTATCTATGAATTATATTTGAATCTTCTCTGAATTCTTTTATGTATGATTGGTTATCTTTGCAAGTCTCTTCGAATTGTCAGTTTGGTTTGGCCTACTAGATTGGTTGTTGTTGCCATGGGAGAAGTGCTTAGCTTTGGGTTCAATCTTGCGGTGTCCTTTCCCAGTGACAGAAGGGGCAGCAAGGCATGTATTGTATTGTTGCCATCGAGGATAACAAGATGGTTTTTTTATCATATTGCATGAAACTATCCCTCTACATCATGTCATCTTGCTTAAGGCGTTACTCTGTTTTTAACTTAATACTCTAGATGCATGCTGGATAGCGGTCGATGAGTGGAGTAATAGTAGTAGATGCAGAATCTCTATATCAAAAATACCAAAAATATTATTTATCATCTCTATCAGATCTCACTTTATTATTGCTTTGTTTTTACTTTGCTTTTACTTTTTACTTTGCATCTCTATATCAAAAATACCAAAAATATTATTTATCATCTCTATCAGATCTCACTTTTGTAAGTGACCATGAAGGGATTGACAACCCCTAAGCGCGTTGGTTGCGTTGAGCTATTGTTTTTGTGTAGGTACGAGGGACTCGAGCGTAGCCTCCTACTGGATTGATACCTTGGTTCTCAAAAACTGAGGGAAATACTTACGCTACTTTGCTGCATCATCCCTTCCTCTTCGGGGAAATCCAACGTAGTGCTCAAGAGGTAGCAATTATACGCACTCTCACCCTTCCACCATTCTAGCCTCTCTAGTACCGTGCAACTTTAGCCGGTACCATAAACCCACCATATAACTTCCACAAAACAGCCACCATACCTACCTATTATGGCATTTCCATAGCCATTCCGAGATATGTTGCCATGCAACTTTCCACCGTTCTGTTTATTATGACATGCTTAATCATTGTCATATTGCTTTGCATGATCATGTAGTTCACATCATACTTGTGGCAAAGCCACCTTTATAATTCTTTCATACATGTCACTCATGAGTCATTGCACATCCCGGTACACCGCCGGAGGCATTCACATAGAGCCATATTTTGTTCTAAGATTTTAGTTGTAATTTTTGAGTTGTAAGTAAATAAAGTGTGATGATCATCATTATTAGAGCATTGTCCCATGTGAGGAAAGGATGATGGAGACTATGATTCCCCCACAAGTCGGGATGAGACTCCGGACGAAAAATAAATAAAAATAAAATAAAAAAAGAGGCCATAAAAAGGAGGAAAGGCCCAAATAAAAAATGAGAGAAAAAGAGAGAAGGGACAAGGTTACTAACCTTTTACCACACTTGTGCTTCAAAGTAGCACCATGATCTTCATGATAGAGAGTCTCCTATGTTGTCACTTCCATATACTAGTCAGAATTTTACATTATAGAACTTGGCTTGTATATTCCAATGATGGGCTTCCTCAAAATGCCCTAGGTCTTCGTGAGCAAGCAAGTGGATGCACACACACATTTAGTTTCTTTTGTTGAGCTTTCATACACTTATAGCTCTAGTGCATCCGTTGCATGGCAATCCCTACTCACTCACATTGGTATCTATTCATGGGCATCTCCATAGCCCGTTGATACACCTAGTTGATGTGAGACTATCTTATCCTTTTTTGTCTTCTCCACAACCACCATTCTATTCCACCTATAGTGCTATGTCCATGGCTCACGCTCATATATTGCGTGAAGATTGAAAAAGTTTGAGAACATCAAAAGTATGAAACAATTGTTTGGCTTGTTATCGGGGTTGTGCATGATTTAAATACTTTGTCTAGTGAAGATAGAGCATAGCCAGACTATATGATTTTGTAGGGATAACTTTCTTTGTCCATGTTATTTCGAGAAGACATGATTGCTTTATTAGTATGCTTGAAGTATTATTATTTTTATGTCAATATTAAACTTTTGTCTTGAATCTTTCGGATCTGAACATTCATGCCACAATAAAGAAAATTACATCGAGAATTATGCTAGGTAGCATTCCACATCAAAAAATTCTGTTTTAATCATTTAGCTACTCGAGGACGAGCAGGAATTAAGCTTGGGGATGCTTGATACGTCTCCAACGTATCTATAATTTTTGATTGTTACATGCTATTATATTATCTGTTTTGGATGTTAATGGGCTTATTTATACACTTCTATATTGTTTTTGGGACTAACCTACTAATCCAAGGCCTAGTGCAAATTGTTGTTTTTTTGCCTACTTCAGTGTTTCGCAGAAAAGGAATATCAAACGGAATCCAAATGGAATGAAACCTTCGGGGGAGTTATTTTTGGAACAAACGTGATCCAGGGGACTTGGAGTAGACATCAAGAAATCAACGAGGAGGCCACGAGGAAGGGAGGCGCTCCTGCCCCCCTGGGCGCGCCCCCACCCTCGTGGGCCCCTCGTAGCTCCACCGACCTACTTCTTCCTCCTATATATGTCCATATACCCCGAAAACATCCAGTAGCACCATAAAACCCTGTTTCCACCGCCGCAACCTTCTGTACCCAAGAGATCCCATCTTGGGGCCTTTTCTGGAGCTCCGCCGGAGGGGGAATCGATCATGGACGGCTTCTACATCTACACCATAGCCTCTCCGATAATGTGTGAGTAGTTTACCACGGACCTTCGGGTCCATAGTTATTAGCTAGATGGCTTCTTCTCTCTCTTTGGATCTCAATACAATGTTCTCCTCGATCTTCTTGGAGATCTATTCGATGTAACTCTTTTTGCGGTGTGTTTGTCGAGATCCGATGAATTGTGGGTTTATGATCAAGTTTATCTATGAACAATATTTGATTCTTCTCTGAAATCTTTTATGTATGATTGGTTATCTTTGCAAGTCTCTTCGAATTATCAATTTGGTTTGGCCTACTAGATTGATCTTTCTTGCAATGGGAGAAGTGCTTAGCTTCGGGTTCAATCTTGCAGTGTCCTTTCCCAGTGATAGCAGGGGCAGCAAGGCACGTATTGTATTGTTGCCATCGAGGACAAAAAGATGGGGTTTATATCATATTGCTTGAGTTTATCCCTCTACATCATGTCATCTTGCCTAATGCGTTACTCTGTTCTTATGAACTTAATACTCTAGATGCATGCTGGATAGTGGTTGATGTGTGGAGTAATAGTAGTAGATGCAGAATCGTTTCGATCTACTTGTCGCGGACGTGATGCCTATATACATGATCATGCCTAGATATTCTCATAATTATGCACTTTTATATCAATTGCTCGACAGTAATTTGTTCACCCACCGTAATACTTATGCTATCTTGAGGGAAGCCACTAGTGAAACCTATGGCCCCGGGTCTATCTTTTATCATATAAGTTTCCAATCTATTTTATTTTGCAATCTTTACTTTCAATCTATATCACAAAAATACCAAAAATATTTATTTACTTATTATCTCTATCAGATTTCACTCTTGTAAGTGACCGTGAAGGGATTAACAACCCCTTTATCGCGTTGGTTGTGAGGTTCTTGTTTGTTTGTGCAGGTACGTGGGACTTGTGTGTAGTCTCCTGCTGGATTGATACCTTGGTTCTCAAAAACTGAGGGAAATACTTACGCTACTTTGTTGCATCACCCTTTCCTCTTCAAGGGAAAACCAACGTAGTGCTCAAGAGGTAGCAACACCTTTTTGGGAGAGACACACAGGAATCGGAATTTATTAGAATACTCTATCTGCTTCACTTATATCTTTTGAGCTAGATAATTTTGCTCTAGTGCTTCACTTATATCTTTTTAGAGCACGGTGGTGGTTTTATTTTATAGAAATTATTGATCTCTCATGCTTCACTTATATTATTCTGTGAGTCTTTTAGAACAGCATGGTAATTTGCTTTGGCTATAAAATTAGTCCTAATATGATAGGCATCCAAGATGGGTATAATATAAACTTGCATATAGAGTGCATTGAGTACTATGATAAGTTTGATACTTGATGATTGTTTTGAGATATGAAGATGGTGATATTAGAGTCATGCTAGTTAAGTAATTGTGAAATTGAGAAATACTTGTGTTGAGGTTTGCAAGTCCCGTAGCATGCACATATGGTAACCGTTGTGTGACAAATTTGAAGCATGAGGTGTTATTTGATTGCCTTCCTTATGAGTGGCGGTCGGGAACGAGCGATGGTCTTTTCCTACCAATCTATACCCCTAGGAGCATGCGCATAATGCTTGGTTTTGATGACTTGTAGATTTTTGCAATAAGTATGTGAGTTCTTTATGACTAATGTTGAGTCCATGGATTATACGCACTCTCACCCTTCCATCATTGCTAGCCTCTTCAGTACCATGCATTGCCCTTTCTCACCTCGAGAGCTGGTGCAAACTTTGCCGGTGCATCCAAACCCCGTGATATGATACGCTCTTTCACACATAAACCTCCTTATACCTTCCTCAAAACAGCCATCATACCTACCTATTATGGCATTTCCATAGCCGTTCCGAGATATATTGCCATGCAACTTTCCACCATTCCGATTTTTTTTGACACGCTCCATCATTGTCATATTGCCTTGCATGATCATGTAGTTGACATCGTATTTGTGGCAAAGCCACCGCTCATAATTTTTTATACATTTCACTCTTGAATCATTGCATATCCTAGTACACCGCCGGAGGCATTCATATAGAGTCATATTTTGTTCTAGTATCGAGTTGCAATTTTTGAGTTGTAAATAAATAGAAGTGTGATCATCATCATTATTAGAGCATTGTCCCATGACGAAATAAATAAATAAAAGAGAGAAAGGCCAAAAAAGAGAAGCCCAAAAAATGAGAGAAGAAGAGAGAAGGGGCAATGTGACTATCCTTTTTCGACACTTGTGCTTCAATGTAGCACCATGATCTTCATGATAGAGAGTCTCTTATTTTGTAACTTTCATATACTACTGGGAATTTTTCATTATAGAACTTGGCTTGTATATTCCAACAATGGGCTTCCTCAAAATGCCCTAGGTCTTCGTGAGCAAGCAAGTTGGATGCACACCCACTTAGTTTCTTTTGTTGAGATTTCATACATTTATAGCTCTAGTGCATCTGCTGCATGGCAATCCCTACTCCTCACATTGACATCAATTGATGGGCATCTCCATAGCCTGTTGATTAGCCGCGTCAATGTGAGATTTTCTACTTTTTTGTCTTCTCCACACAACCTCCACCATCATATTCTATTCCACCTATTGTGCTATGTCCATGGCTCGCGCTCATGTATTGCGTGAAAGTTGAAAAAGTTTGAGAATACTAAATTATGAAACAATTGCTTGGCTTGTCATCGGGGTTGTGCATGATGAGAGCATTTTGTGTGACGAAAATGAGGCATGGCCAAACTATATGATTTTGTAGGGATGAGCTTTCTTTGGCTATGTTATTTTGAGAAGACATAATTGCTTGGTTAGTATGCTTGAAGTATTATTGTTTTTATGTCAATATTAAACTTTTGTCTTGAATCTTTGGATCTGAATATTCATGCCACAATAAAGATAATTACATTGAAAATTATGTTAGGTAGCATTCCACATCAAAAATTCTGTTTTTTATCATTTACCTACTCGAGGACGAGCAGGAACTAAGCTTGGGGATGCTTGATACGTCTCCAACGTATCTATAATTTTTGATTGTTCCATGCTATTATATTATCTATTTTGGATGTTTAATGGGCTTTAATATGCACTATTATATTATTTTGGGGACTAACCTATTAACCGAAGGCCCAGTGCAAATTGTTGTTTTTTTGCCTATTTCAGTGTTTCGCAGAAAAGGAATATCAAACGGAATCCAAACGGAACGAAACGGAACGAGGATCTTTCTTGGAACAAACACAACCCAGGAGATTTGGAGTACAAGTCTGGAAGTCCGCAAAGCTTCCACGAGGCAGGGGGCGCGCCTAGGGGGTAGGCGCACCCCCACCCTCGTGGGCCCCACGGAGCTCCATCGAAGTACTTCTTTTGCCTATATATACCCATGTACCCTAAAAACATCCAGGAGAGCCACGAAACCACTTTTCCATCGTCGCAACCTTCTGTACCCGTGAGATCCCATCTTGGGGCCTTTTCCGGTGATCTGCCGGAGGGGGATTCGATCACGGAGGACTTCAACATCAACGCCATAGCCTCTCCGATGATGTGTGAGTAGTTTACCACAGACCTTCAGGTCCATAGTTATTAGCTAGATGGCTTCTTCTCTCTCTTTGATCTTTAATACAAAGTTCTCCTTGATGTTCTTAGAGATCTATTCAATGTAATACTCTTTTACGGTGTGTTTGCCGAGATTCGATGGATTGTGGGTTTATGATCAAGATTATCTATGAACAATATTTGGTTCTTCTCTGAATTCTTATATGCATGATTTGATATCTTTGCAAGTCTCTTCGAATTATCGGTTTAGTTTGGCCTACTAGATTGATCTTTCGTGCAATGGGAGAAGTGCTTAGCTTTGGGTTCAATCTTGTGGTGTCATTTCCTAGTGACAACAGGGGCAGCAAGGCACGTATTGTATTGTTGCCATCGAGGATAAAAAGATGGGGTTTATATCATATTACTTGAGTTTATCCCTCTACATCATGTCATCTTGCCTAATGTGTTACTCTGTTCTTATGAACTTAATACTCTAGATGCATGATGGATAGCGGTCGATGTGTGGGGTGATAGTAGTAGATGCATAATTGTTTCGGTCTACTTGACACGGACGTGATGCCTATGTTCATTTTCATGCCTAGATATTCTCATAACTATGCGCTTTTCTATCAATTGCTCAGCAGTAAATTGTTCACCCACCGTAATTTATGCTATCATGATAGAAGCCACTAGTGAAACCTGTGGCCCACGGGTCTACTTTACATCGTATAAGTTTCCGATCTATAATTCTAGTTACTATTTATTTTGCAATCTTTATTTTCCAATCTATACAACAAAAATACCAAAAATATTTATCTTATTATCTTTATCAGATCTCACTTTTGCAAATGGCTGATACGTCTCCAACGTATCTATAATTTTTGATTGCTCCATGCTATTATATTATCTATTTTGGATGTTAATGGGCTTTATTTTACACTTTTATATCATTTTTGGGACTAACCTACTAACCGGAGGCCCAGCCCAAATTGCTGTTTTTTGCCTATTTTAGAGTTTCGTCGAAAAGGAATATCAAACGGAGTCCAAACGGAATGAAACCTTCGGGAACGTGATTTTCTCTGCAAACGTGATCCACGAGAGTTGGAGTGGGCGTCAAGAAACAACTGAGGAAGCCATGAGGCAGGGGGGCGCGCCTACCCCCCTGGGCACGCCCTCCACCCTCGTCGGCCCCTCGTTGCTCCACCGACGTACTTCTTCCTCCTATATATATCCATGTACCCCCAAACATCCAGGAGCACCACGAAAACCTAATTCCACCACCGCAACCTTCTGTACCCGAGAGATCCCATCTTGGGGCCTTTTTCGGAGCTCCACCGGAGGGGGCATTAATCACGGAGGGCCTCTACATCAACTCCATGGCCTCTCCGGTGATGTGTGAGTAGTTTACTTCAGACCTTCAGGTCCATAGTTATTAGCTAGATGGCTTCTTCTCTCTCTTTGGATCTCAATACAAAGTTCTCCTCGATCTTCTTGGAGATCTATTCGATGTAATCTTCTTCTGCGATGTGTTTGTTGAGATCCGATGAATTGTGGGTTTACGATCCAGATTATCTGTGAACAATATTTGATTCTTCTCTAATTTCTTTTATGTATGATTGGTTTATCTTTGCAAGTCTCTTCGAATTATCAGTTTGATTTTGCCTACTAGATTGATCTTTCTTGCAATGGGAGAAGTGCTTAGCTTTGGGTTTAATCTTGAGGTGCTCAATCCAAGTGACAGAAAGGGAAACGACACATATTGTATTTTTGCCATCGAGGATAAAAAGATGGGATTTATATCATATTGCATGAGTTTATCCCTCTACATCATGTCATCTTACTTAAAGCATTACTCTGTTCTTATGAACTTAATACTCTAGATGCATGCTGGATAGCGGTCGATGTGTGGAGTAATAGTAGTAGATGCAGAATCGTTTCGGTCTAATTGTCATGGATGTGATGCCTATATACATGATCATACCTAGATATTCTCATAACTATGCTCAATTCTATCAATTGCTCGACAGTAATTTGTTTACCCACCGTAATACTTATGCTCTTGAGAGAAGCCACTAGTGAAACCTATGGCCCCCGGGTCTATCTTCCATCATATTAATCTTCCAATACTTAGTTATTTCTATTGCCGTTTATTTTACTTTGCATCTTTATTTCTCTTTATCATAAAAATACCAAAAATGTTATCTTATCATATCTATCAGATCTCACTCTCATAAGTGACCGTGAAGGGATTCACAACCCCTTTATCACGTTGGTTATGAGGTTTTTATTTGTTTGTGTAGGTGCATGGGACTTGAGCATGATCTCCTACTGGATTGATACCTTGGTTCTCAAAAACTGAGGGAAATACTTACGCTACTTTACTGTTGGAAATATGCCCTAGAGGCAATAATAAAATGGTTATTATTGTATTTCCTTGTTCATGATAATAGTCTATTGTTCATGCTATAATTGTATTAACCGGAAATCGTAATACATGTGTGAATACATAGACCACAACATGTCCCTAGTAAGCCTCTAGTTGACTAGCTCGTTGATCAATAGATGGTCATGGTTTCCTGACCATGGACATTGGATGTCATTGATAACGAGATCACATTATTAGGAGAATGATGTGATGGACAAGACCCAATCTTAAGCTTAGCACGAGATCGTGTAGTTCGTTTGCTAAAGCTTTTCTAATGTCAAGTATCATTTCCTTAGACCATGAGATTGTGCAACTCCCGGATACCGTAGGAATGCTTTGGATGCACCAAACGTCACAACGTAACTGGGTGGCTATAAAGGTGCACTACATGTATCTCCGAAAGTGTCTGTTGGGTTGGCACGACTCGAGACTGGGATTTGTCACTCCGTATGACGGAGAGGTATCTCTAGGCCCACTCGGTAATGCATCATCATAATGAGCTCATTGTGACTAAGTAGTTGGTCACGGGATCATGCATTACAGAACGAGTAAAGTGACTTGCTGGTAACAAGTTTGAACGAGGTATTGGGATACCGACGATCGAATCTCGGGCAAGTAACGTACTGATTGACAAAGGGAATTGTATACGGGATTGCTTGAATCCTCGACATCGTGGTTCATCTGATGAGATCATCGTGGAACATGTGGGAGCCAACATGGGTATCCAGATCCCGCTGTTGGTTATTGGTCGGAGAGTTGTCTCGGTCATGTCTGCATGATTCCCGAACCCGTAGGGTCTACACACTTAAGGTCCGATGACGCTAGGGTTATAGGGAAAGTTTGTATGTGGTTACCGAATGTTGTTCGGAGTCCCGGATGAGATCCCGGACGTCACGAGGAGTTCCGGAATGGTCCGGAGGTAAAGAATAATATATAGGAAGTGAGGTTTTGACCACCGGAAGTGTTTCGGGCGTCACCGGTAATGTACCGGGACCACCGGAGGGTTCCGGGGGTCCACCGGGAGGGGCCACCAGCCCCGGAGGCTTGCATGGGCCAAGAGTGGGAAGGGAACAGCCCCTGAGTGGGCTGGTGCGCCTCCCACCAGGGCCCAAGGTGCAGCTAGGAGGAGAAGGGGGAAACCCTAGACGCAGATGGGCCTAAGGCCCACCCTAGGGCGCGCCCCCCTCTCCCCCTCTTGGCCGCCCTCCATCCCATCTAGGGCTGCCGCCCCCTAGGGGTGGGAACCCTAGAGGGGGCGCACCCTCCTCCCCTCCTCCTATAAATAGTGGGGGTTTTGGGGCTCCCCAACACACGAGTCTCTCTCCCTCTTCGCGCAGCCCTACCCCTCTCCCTCCTCGTCTCTTGCAGTGCTTGGTGAAGCCCTGCTGGCGTGCCATGCTCCTCCACCATCACCACACCGTCGTGCTGCTGCTGGACGGAGTCTTCCCCAACCTCTCCCTCTCTCCTTGCTGGATCAAGGCGCGGGAGACATCACCGGGCTGTACGTGTGTTGAACGCGGAGGCGTCGTTGTTCGGCGCTTAGATCGGAATCGACCGCGATCTGAATCGCTGTGTGTACGACCACCAACCGCATTCTTGTAACGCTTCCGCTTAGCGATCTTCAAGGGTATGAAGATACACTCCCTCTCTCTCGTTGCTAGTATCTCCTAGATTGATCTTGGTGACTCGTAGGAAAATTTTGAATTATTGCTACGTTCCCCAACAGTGGCATCATGAGCTAGGTCTATGCGTAGATTCTATGCATGAGTAGAACACAAAGCAGTTGTGGGCGATGATTTGTTCAATTTGCTTACTGTTACTAGTCTTATCTTGATCCGGCGGCATTGTGGGATGAAGCGGCCCGGACCGACCTTACACGTATGCTTACGTGAGACTGGTTCCACCAACTGACATGCAGTTGATGCATAAGGTGGCTGGCGGGTGTCTGTCTCTCCCACTTTAGTCGGATCGGATTCGATGAAAAGGGTCCTTATGAAGGGTAAATAGCAATTGGCATATCACCGTTGTGGTTTTGTGTAGGTAAGAAACGTTCTTGCTAGAAACCCATAGCAGCCACGTAAAACATGCAACAACAATTAGAGGACGTCTAACTTGTTTTTGCAGGGTTTGCTATGTGATGTGATATGGCCAAAAGGATGTGATGAATGATATATGTGATGTATGAGATTGATCGTGTTCTTGTAATAGGAATCACGACTTGCATGTCGATGAGTATGACAACCGGCAGGAGCCATAGGAGTTGTATTAATTTATTGTATGACCTGGGTGTCAATGAAAAACACCATGTAATTACTTTACTTTATTGCTAACCGTTAGCCATAGTAGTAGAAGTAATAGTTGGCGAGACAACTTCATGAAGACACGATGATGGAGATCATGGTGTCATGCCGGTGACGAAGGTGATCATGCTGCGCCTCGAAGATGGAGATCAAAAGGCGCAAGATGATATTGGCCATATCATGTCACTTTATGATTTGCATCTGATGTTTGTCATGTTTACATCTTATTTGCTTAGAACGACGGTAGCACAAATAAGATGATCCCTCGCTGAAATTTCAAGAAAGTGTTCCCCCTAATTGTGCACCGTTGCGAAGGTTCGTTGTTTCAAAGCACCATGTGATGATTGGGTGTGATAGATTCTAACGTTCGCATACAACGGGTGTAAGCCAGATTTACACATGCGAAACACTTAGGTTGACTTGACAAGCCTAGCATGTACAGACATGGCCTCGAAACACAAGAGACCGAAAGGTCGAACATGAGTCGTATAGTAGATACGATCAAGATGAAGATGTTCACCGATGATGACTAGTCCGTCTCACGTGATGATCGGACACGGCCTAGTTGACTCGGATCATGTATCACTTAGATGACTAGAGGGATGTCTATCTAAGTGGGAGTTCATTAAATAATCAAGTGAACTTAATTATCATGAACATAGTCAAAAGGTCTTTGCAAATTATGCCGTAGCTTACGCTTTAGTTCTACTCTTTTAGATATGTTCCTAGAGAAAATTTAGTTGAGAGTTGACAGTAGCAATTATGCGGACTGGGTCCATGAACGGAGGATTTTCCTCATTGCTGCACAGAAGGGTTATGTCCTTAATGCACCGCTCAGTGTGTTGAACCTCGAGCGTCGTCTGTAGATGTTGGGAAACATTCTACATACACGTTTTTATGACTACGTGATAGTTCAGTGCGTAATACTAACGGTTTAGAATTGTGAAACATCGCAGAACATACGAGATGTTCCAAAGACTGAAATTGGAATTTCAGACTAGTGCCCACTTCAAGAGGTATGAGACCTCTGACAAGTTTCTTAAGCCTGCAAACTAAGGGAGAAAATCTCAATCGTTGAGCATCTTCTCAAATTGTCTGAGTACTACAATCGCTTGAATCGAGTGGGAGTTAATCTTCCAGATGAGATAGTGATGGTTCTCCATAGTCACTACCACCAAGCTATTGGAGCTTCGTGATGAACTATAACACATCAGGGATAGACATGATGATCCTTGAGCAACTCGCGATGTTTGACACCGCGAAAGTAGAAATCAAGTAGGAGCATCAATTGTTGATGGTTAAACCACTAGTTTCAAGAAGGGCAAGGGAAAGAAGGGATACTTCATGAAACGGCAAATCAGTTGCTGCTCTAGTGAAGAAACCCAAGGTTGAACCAAACCCGAGACTAAGTGCTTCTATAATGAGGGGAACAGTCACTGAAGCAGAACTACCCTAGATACTTGGTAGATGAGAAGGCTGGCAAGGTCGACAGAAGATGTTTCCCGACAAGTTCAAGGAGTTGACTACGATGAGACTTTCTCACTCGTAGCGATGCTTAGAGTCTGTTGTAATTATGTTGGCAGTTACTGCATTATTTATGAAATCTTGCAGATAGGATGTCAAAACATTGTTTCCTTGACGATTTTCTTGAGGAATGGTTGTATGTGATACAACTAGAAGGTTTTGTCAATCCTGAAAGATGCTAACAAGTATGCAAAGCTCCAGCAATCCTTCTAAGGACTGGAGTAAGCATCTTGGAATTGGAATGTACGCTTTGATGAGATGATCAAAGATTTTGGGTTTATACAAAGTTTATGAGAAACTTGTATTTCCAAAGAAGTGAGTGGGAGCACTATAGAATTTTTGATGAGTATATGTTGTTAACATATTGTTGATCAGAAATGATGTAGAATTTCTGGAAAGCATGCAGGGTTATTTGAAAAGTGTTTTTCAATGGAAAACCTGGATTAAGCTACTTGAACATTGAGCATCAAGATCTATAAGGATAGATCAAAAAACGCTTAATAGTACTTTCAAATGAATACATACCGTGACAAGATTTTGAAGGAGTTCAAAATAGATCAGCAAAGAAGGAGTTCTTGGCTGTTTTACAAGGTGTGAGTATTGAGTAAGACTCAAGACCTGACCACGGCAGAAGAGAGAGAAAGGACGAAGGTCGCCCCCTATGCTTTAGACGTAGGCTCTACAGTATGCTATGCTGTGTACCGCACCTGAAGTGTGCCTTGCCATGAGTCAGTCAAGGGGTACATGAGTGATCCAGGAATGGATCACATGACAGCGGTCGAACTTATCCTTAGTAACTAGTGGACTAAGGAATTTTCTCGATTATGGAGGTGGTAAAAGAGTTCGTCATAAAGGGTTACGTCGATGCAAACTTTGACACTAATCCGGATGACTCTGAGTAGTAAACCAGATTCGTATAGTAGAGCAGTTATTTGGAATAGCTTAAAGTAGCGTGTGGTAGCTGCATCTACAAGATGACATAGAGATTTTCAAAGCACACATGGATCTAAAAGGTTCAGACCCATTGACTAATAAACCTCTCTCACAAGCAAGATATGAACAAACCCCATGGGTGTTGGATTCATTACAATCACATAGTGATGTGAACTAGATTATTGACTCTAGTGCAAGTGGGAGACTGTTGGAAATATGCCCTAGAGGCAATAATAAAATGGTTATTATTGTATTTCCTTGTTCATGACAATTGTCTATTGTTCATGCTATAATTGAATTAACCGGAAACCGTAATACATGTGTGAATACATAGACCACAACATGTCCATAGTAAGCCTCTAGTTGACTAGCTCGTTGATCAATAGATGGTCATGTTTTCCTGACCATGGACATTGGATGTCATTGATAACGGGATCACATCATTAGGAGAATGATGTGATGGACAAGACCCAATCTTAAGCGTAGCACAAGATCGTGTAGTTCATTTGCTAAAGCTTTTCTAATGTCAAGTATCATTTCCTTAGACCATGAGATTGTGCAACTCCCGGATACCGTAGGAATGCTTTGGGTGCACCAAACGTCACAACGTAAGTGGGTGGCTATAAAGGTGCACTACAGGTATCTCCAAAAGTGTCTGTTGGGTTGGCATGAATCGAGAGTCGGATTTGTCACTCCGTATGACGGAGAGGTATCACTGGGCCCACTCGGTAATGCATCATCATAATGAGCTCATTGTGACTAAGTAGTTGGTCACGGGATCATGCATTGCGGAACGAGTAAAGTGACTTGCTGGTAACGAGATTGAACGAGGTATTGGGATATTGACGATCGAATCTCGGGAAAGTAACGTACCGATTGACAAAGGGAATTGTATACGGGATTGCTTGAATCCTCGACATCGTGGTTCATCCGATGAGATCATCGTGGAACATGTGGGAGCCAACATGGGTATCCAGATCCCGCTGTTGGTTATTGGCCGGAGAGTTGTCTCGGTCATGTCTGCATGATTCCCGAACCCGTAGGGTCTACACATTTAAGGTCCGATGACGCTAGGGTTATAGGGAAAGTTTGTACGTGGTTACCGAATGTTGTTTGGAGTCCCGGATGGGATCCCGGACGTCACTAGGAGTTCCAGAATGGTCTGAAGGTAAAGAATAATATATAGGAAGTGAGGTTTTGACCACCGGAAGTATTTCGGGCGTCACCGGTAATGTACCGGGACCACCGGAGGGTTCCGGGGGTCCACCGGGAGGGGTCACCAGCCCCGGAGGCTTGCATGGGCCAAGAGTGGGAAGGGACCAGCCCCTGAGTGGGATGGTGCGCTTCCCACCAGGGCCCAAGGCACAGCTAGGAGGAGAAGGGGGGAAACCCTAGGCGCAGATGGGCCTAAGGCCCACCCTAGGGCGCGCCCCCCTCTCCCCCTCTTGGCCGCCCCCTCCATCCCATCTAGGGCTGCCGCCCCCCTAGAGGTGGGAACCCTAGACGGGGCGCACCCTCCTCCCCTCCTCATATAAATAGTGGGGGTTTTGGGGCTGCCCAACACACGAGTCTCTCTCCCTCTTGGCGCAGCCCTACCCCTGTCCCTCCTCGTCTCTTGCAGTGCTTGGCGAATCCCTGCTGGCGTGCCACGCTCCTCCACCATCACCACGCCGTCGTGCTGCTGCCGGACGGAGTCTTCCCCAACCTCTCCCTCTCTCCTTGCTGGATCAAGGCGCGGGAGACGTCACCGGGATGTATGTGTGTTGAACGCGGAGGCGCCGTTGTTCGGCGCTTAGATCGGAATCAACCGTGATCTGAATCGCTACGTGTACGACTCCACCAACCGCGTTCTTGTAACGCTTCCGCTTAGCGATCTTCAAGGGTATGAAGATACACTCTCTCTCTCTCTCTCGTTGCTAGTATCTCCTAGATTGATCTTGGTGACTCGTAGGAAAATTTTGAATTATTGCTACGTTCCCCAACATTTACTGCATCACCCTTTCCTCTTCAAGGGAAAACCAACGCAGTGCTCAAGAGGTAGCAGTGGCCATGAAGGGATTGACATCCCCTTTTATCGCATTGGTTGCAAGGTTCTTGATTGTTTGTGCAAGTACTAGGCGACTTGCGTGTAGTCTCCTACTGGATTGATACCTTGGTTCTCAAAAACCGAGGGAAATACTTACGGTACTTTGGTGCATCACCCTTTCCTCTTCAAGGGAAAACCAACGCATGCTCAAGAGGTAGCAAGAAGGATTTCTGGTGCCGTTGCCGGTGATATCTACGCTCAAGTCAAGACATACCTAGTACCCATCATAAACTCTTCTCCCTCGCATTACATTATTTGCCATTTGCCTCTCGTTTTCCTCTCCCCCACTCCACCTTTGCCGTTTTATTCACCCCTCTTCCGTTCGTCCTTCTGTTTTCTCGTGTTACCATGTGCCTTCTTTTAGCTTGCATCTTCGCTTGATAAATATCTATTGATATGGATCCTCATCCGCTTGCCAATCTTTTTAAGAGATCCAATTATGATGAACCGATTGCTAGTGAGTTTTGTGCACTAGATTATATTTATGAAGTTCTGCTTGAAATTCGTGAATCTGAAAATTGTGATGAAGTACTTTATGAAGTGATTCACTATAGATATTTGAATAAAAATCATGATTGCAATGATGTTATTATAAATTCTATGAATGTCAATTATGCTAATAATATGCAAAACCTTAAGCTTGGGGATGCTAGTTTTCCTATGTCTACTACTTGTTGCAATGATCATGATTGCGGTGATTCTTCTTATGATCTTGAAAATTTATTTAAGCCCCATGATGAATATGAGATTGATAATATTGTTTGCAATAATATTGAAAGTGGGTTTGGAGAGGTCATGACTTTATTTTATGATAATCCCACTATTTTGGAAGAGTGTAAACTTTGCATGCATGTGGATCATGAAGAGAAAATTTTATGTGATAGCTATATTGTTGAATTTGATTATGATCCTACATGTAATTATTATGAGATCCACATATGGATTGCATACCAAAGATGATAATGCCTAGAACTATTCTTGTTTTTATGCCTAGCTAGGGGCGTTAAACGATAGCGCTTGTTGGGAGGCAACCCAATTTTAATTTTGTTCCTTGCTTTTTGTTCCTGTTTAGTAATAAATAGATCATCTATCCTCTGTTATGATTGTGTATTTTATGTTTTAATTAGTGTTTGTGCCAAGTAAAGCCTATAGGATCTTCTTGGGTGATTGTTATTTGATCTTGCTGAAAAAAACAGAAAGTATGCCCTCACGAGAATAATTTTCATCTTTTACCAAAGAGCGATAAAATACCAATTCCAACTGAAGTAGATCAATATACAAATTATTTAGGTCGTCCTAATATTTCAGAATTTTTTGGAGTTACAGAAGTATTCGAAACCTCCAGATTGCTACAGACTATTCTGTTTTTTTACAGATTCTGTTTTTCGTGTTTTGTTTGCTTATTTTAATGAATCTATGGTATCGGGGGGTATGAACCATAGAGAAGTTGGAATACAGTAGGTTTAACACCAACATAAATAAATAATGAGTTCATTATAGTACATTAAATTTGTGGTTTGTTTTCTTATACTAACGAAGCTCATGAGATTTTCTATTGAGTTTTGTGTTGTGAAGTTTTCAAGTTTTTGGGTAAAGATTTGATGGATTTTGGAACAAGGAGTGGCAAGAGCCTAAGCTTGGGGATGCCCAAGGCACCCCAAGGTAAAATTCAAGGACAACCAAAAGCCTAAGCTTGGACGCATCCCCTTTTTCGTCTTCGTCTATCGGTAACTTTACTTGAGGCTATATTTTTATTCACCACATGATATGTGTTTCGCTTGGAGCGTCTTGTATGATTTGAGTCTTTGCTTTTTAGTTTAACACAATCATCCTTGATGTACACACCTTTTGGGAGAGACACACATGAATCGGAATTTATTAGAATACTCTATGTGCTTCACTTATATCTTTTGAGCTAGATAACTTTGCTCTAGTGCTTCACTTATATCTTTTTCGAGAACGGTGGTGGTTTTATTTTATAGAAATTATTGATCTATCATGCTTCACTTATATTATTTTGAGAGTCTTTTAGAACAGCATGGTAATTTGCTTTGGCTATAAAATTAGTCCTAATATGATAGGCATCCAAGATGGGTATAATATAAACTTCCATATAGAGTGCATTGAATACTACGAGAAGTTTGATATTTGATGATTATTTTGAGATATCAAGATGGTGATATTAGAGTCATGCTAGTTAAGTAATTTTGAAATTGAGAAATACTTGTGCTGAGGTTTGCAAGTCCCGTAGCATGCACGTATGGTAACCGTTGTGTGACAAATTTGAAGCATGAGGTGTTCTTTGATTGCCTTCCTTATGAGTGGCGGTCGGGGACGAGCGATGGTCTTTTCCTACCAATCTACCCCCCTAGGAGCACGCGCGTAGTGCTTGGTTTTGATGACTTGTAGATTTTTGCAATAAGTATGTGAGTTCTTTATGACTAATGTTGATTCCATGGATTATACGCACTCTCACCCTTCCATCCTGCTAGCCTCTTCGATATCGTGCATTGCCCTTTCTCACATTGAGAGTTGGCTCAAACTTCGCCGGTGCATCCAAACCCCGTGATATGATACGCTCTTTCACACATAAACCTCCTTATATCTTCCTCAAAACAGCCACCATACCTGCCTATTATGGCATTTCCATAGCCATTCCGAGATATATTGCCATGCAAATTTCCACCATTCCGTTTTTTTACACGCTCCATCATTGTCATATTGCCTTGCATGAACATGTAGTTGACATCGTATTTGTGGCAAAGCCACCGCTCATAATTTTTTATACATGTCACTCTTGAATCATTGCATATCCCGATACACCGCCGGAGGCATTCATATAGAGTAATATTTTGTTCTAGTATCGGGTTGTAATTTTTCAGTTATAAATAAATAGAAGTGTGATGATCATCATTATTATAGCATTGTCCCGTGAGGAAATAAATAAATAAATAAAAGAGAGAAAGGCCAGAAAATAGAACGCCCCAAAAAATGAGAGAAAAGAAGAGAAGGGGCAATGTTACTATCCTTTTTCCACACTTGTGCTTCAAAGTAGCACCATGATCTTCATGATAGAGAGTCTCTTATTTTGTAACTTTCATATACTAGTGGGAATTTTTCATTATAGAACTTGGCTTGTATATTCCAACAATGGGCTTCCTCAAAATGCCCTAGGTCTTCGTGAGCAAGCAAGTTGGATGCACACCCACTTAGTTTCTTTTGTTGTGCTTTCATACACTTATAGCTCTAGTGCATCCATTACATGGCAATCCCTACTCCTCACATTGACATCAATTGATGGGCATCTCCATAGCCCGTTGATTAGCCGCGTCGATGTGAGACTTTCTCTTTTTTTTGTCTTCTCCACACAACCTCCATCATCATATTCTATTCCTCCCATAGTGTTATGTCCATGGATCGCGCTCATGTATTGCGTGAAAGTTTAAAAAGTTTGAGAATACTAAAGTATGAAACAATTGCTTGGCTTGTGATCGGGGTTGTGCATGATGGGAGCATTTTGTGTGACGAAAATGAAGCATGGCCAAACTATATGATTTTGTAGGGATGAGCTTTCTTTGGCTATGTTATTTTGAGAAGACATAATTGCTTGGTTAGTATGCTTGAAGTATTATTGTTTTTATGTCAATATTAAACTTTTGTCTTGAATATTTGGATCTGAATATTCATGCCACAATAAATATA
Source organism: Triticum urartu (assembly GCF_056163025.1). Classification (NCBI taxonomy): domain Eukaryota; kingdom Viridiplantae; phylum Streptophyta; class Magnoliopsida; order Poales; family Poaceae; genus Triticum; species Triticum urartu. Next base: position 59,466,369 of record NC_141874.1, on the reverse strand, counting down.
ATTACATTGAACATTATGTCAGGTAGCATTCCACATCAAAAATTCTGTATTTTATCATTTACCTACTCGAGGATGAGCAGGAATTAAGCTTGGGGATGCTTGATACGTCTCCAACGTATCTATAATTTTTGATTATTCCATGCTATTATATTATCTATTTTGGATGTTTAATGGTCTTTAATATGCACTTTTATATTATTTTTGGGACTAACCTATTAACTGAAGGCCCAGTGCAAATTGCTGTTTTTCCTATTTCGGTGTTTCGCAGAAAAGAAATATCAAACGAAACGAAACCTTCGCGAGGATCTTTCTTGGAACAAACGCAACCCAAGAGATTTGTAGTACAAGTCTGGATTTCCGTGAAGCTTCCACGAGGAAGGGGGGCGCGCCCCCACCCTCGTGGGCCCCACGGAGCTCCACCGACGTATTCTTTCGCCTATATATACCCATGTACCCTAAATACATCCAGCAGAGCCAAGAAACCACTTTTCCACCGCCGCAACCTTCTGTACTCGTGGATCCCATCTTGGGGCATTTTCTGGTGATCTGCCGGAGGGGGATTCGATCACGGAGGTCTTCTACATCAACATCATAGCCTCTCCGATGATGTGTGAGTAGTTTACCACAGACCTTCGGGTCCACAGTTATTAGCTAGATGGCTTCTTCTCTCTCTTTGATCTTCAATACAAAGTTCTCCTTGATGTTCTTGGAGATCTATTCGATGTAATACTCTTTTGCGGTGTGTTTGCCGAGATTTGATGGATTGTGGGTTTATGATCAAGATTATCTATGAACAATATTTGGTTCTTCTCTGAATCCTTATATGCATGATTTGATATCTTTGCAAGTCTCTTCGAATTATCGGTTTAGTCTGGCCTACTAGATTGATCTTTCGTGCAATGGGAGAAGTGCTTAGCTTTGGATTCAATCTTGCAGTGTCCTTTCCCAGTGACAGTAGGGGCAGCAAAGCACGTATTGTATTGTTGCCATCGAGGATAAAGAGATGGGGTTTATATCATATTGCTTGAGTTTAACCCTCTACATCATGTCATCTTGCCTAATGCGTTACTTTGTTCTTATTAACTTAATACTCTACATGCATGCTGGATAGCGGTCGATGTGTGGACTGATAGTAGTAGATGCAGAATCGTTTCGGTCTACTTGACACGGACGTGGTGCCTATGTTCATGATCATGCCTAGATATTCTCATAAATATGCGCTTTTCTATCAATTGCTCGGCAGTAATTTGTTCACCCACCGTAATACTTATGCTGTCATGAGAGAAGCCACTAGTGAAACCTATGGCCCCCGGGTCTATTTTACATCATATAAGTTTCCGATCTATAATTCTAGTTTACTATTTATTTTGCAATCTTTTTTTCCAATCTATACAACAAAAATACCAAAAATATTTATCTTATTATCTTTATCAGATCTCACTTTTGCAAGTGGCCGTGAAGGGATTGACAACCCCTTTTATCGTGTTGGTTGCAAGGTTCTTGATTGTTTGTGCAGTTGCTAGGCGACTTGTATGTAGTTGTAGGATTGAAAGTATGTCTAGAGGGGAGTGATTAGACTACTTGACCAAATAAAACTTATCCTTTTCCCAATTTTAGTTCTTGGCAGATTTTAGCAACTTTGGACAAGTCAAGCAATCTTAACACAATTCAAGCAAGCATGCAAACAGTATATGAGCAGCGGAAAGTAAAGCATGCAACTTGCAAGAATGTAAAGGAAAGGGTTTGGAGGATTCAAATGCAATAGGAGACACAGATGTTTTTGTCGTGGTTCCGATAGGTGGTGCTATCATACATCCACATTGATGGAGATTTCAACCCACGAAGGGTAACGGCTGCGCGAGCCCACGGAGGGCTCCACCCACGAAGAAGCAACCTTGTCTATCCCACCATGGCCATCGCCCACGAAGGGCTTGCCTCACTAGTGGTAGATCTTCACAAAGTAGGCGATCTCCTTGCCCTTACAAACTCCTTGGTTCAACTCCACAATCTTGTCGGAGGCTCCCAAGTGACACCTAGCCAATCTAGGAGACACCACTCTCCAAGAAGTAACAAATGGTGTGTTGATGATGAATGATAACCCACAAGTATAGGGGATCGCAACAGTTTTCGAGGGTAAAGTATTCAACCCAAATTTATTGATTCGACACAAGGGGAGCCAAAGAATACTCTCAAGTATTAGCAGCTGAGTTGTCAATTCAACCACACCTGGAAACTTAATATCTGCAGCAAAGTGTTTAGTAGCAAAGTAATATGATAGTAGTGGTAAAGGTAGCAAAAGGTAACAGTAGTAAAAGTAATGTTTTTGGTATTTTGTAGTGATGATAGCAATAGCAACGGGAAAGTAAATAAGCGAAGAACAATATATAGAAAGCTCGTAGGCAATGGATCAGTGATACAGAATTATGCTGGATGCGGTTCATCATGTAACAGTCATAACCTAGGGTGACACAGAACTAGCTCCAGTTCATTGATATAATGTAGGCATGTATTCCGAATATAGTCATACGTGCTTATGGAAAAGAACTTGCATGACATCTTTTGTCCTACCCTCCCGTGGTTGCGGGGTCCTTACGGAAACTAAGGGATATTAAGGCCTCCTTTTAATAGAGAACCGGAACAAAGCATTAACACATAGTGAATACATGAACTCCTCAAACTACGGTCATCACCGGTAAGTATCCCGATTATTGTCACTTCAGGGTTAACGGATCATAACACATAATAGGTGACTATAGACTTGCAAGATAGAATCAAGAACATTCATATATTGATGAAAACATAATAGGTTCAGATGTGAAATCATGGCACTCGGGCCCTAGTGACAAGCATTAAGCATAACAAAGTCATAGCAACATCAATCTCAGAACATAGTGGACACTAGGGATCAAACCCTAACAAAACTAACTCGATTACATGATAGATCCCATCCAACCCATCACCGTCCAGCAAGCCTACAATGGAATTACTCACGCACGGCGGTGAGCATCATGAAATTGGTGATGGAGGATGGTTGATGATGACGATAGCGACGGATTCCCCTCTCCGGAGCCCCGAATGGACTCCAGATCAGCCCTCCCGAGAGGTTTTAGGGCTTGGCGGCGGCTCCGTATCGTAAAACGCGATGATTTCTTCTCTTTGATTTTTTTTCTCCCCGAAACTCAATATATGGAGTTGGAGACGCAACAGGGAGCCCACGAGGTAGGGGGCACGCCCTAGGGGGCAGGCACGCCCCCCACCCTTGTGGCAAGGTGGTGGGCCCCCTGGCCTTCATCTTTTCCAGGTATTTTTCTTATTTTATGAAAAGTGGCTCCGTGAAGTTTCAGGTCATTCCGAGAACATTTGCTCTTGCACATAAATAACACCATGGTAGTTCTGCTGAAAACAACGTCAGTCCGGGTTAGTTCCATTCAAATCATGAAAGTTAGAGTCCAAAACAAGGGCAAAAGTGTTTGGAAAAGTAGATACATTGGATACATATCAATGAACTCCTCGCTCTTGTGCTTCAAATGATAGTCTCCCCAACACTCAACTCTCTCTCACAGGATATGGATTTGGTGGAAAGAAGATTTGAGTGGAAAGCAACTTGGGGAAGGATAGAGATCAAGATTCATATGGTAGGAATGGAATATCTTGGCCTCAACACAAGTGTAGGTGGTTCTCTCTCAGAAAAAGTAAGTTGGAAGTGCAGGTTCGTTCTGATGGCTCTCTCCACGAATGAAGAGGGGGTGGAGGGGTATATATAGCCTCCACACAAAATCTAACCGTTACACACAACTTGCCAATCTCGGTGGGACCGAATTGATAAACTCAGTTGGACCGATTCAGCAAAGCTAGTGACCGTTAGGATTTTCGCTGGGACCGACATGCAACTCGGTAGGACCGATATGGTTAGGGTTAGGGCATAACGTAATCTCGGTGAGACCGATTACACAAACTCGGTGAGACTGATTTTGGTAATAAGCTAACCAGAGAGTTGGTCAGGTAAACTCGGTGGGACTGATCGCTCATCTCGGTGAGACCGAAACGTTACGAAGGGGAAACAAAGAGTTTACATTGCAATCTCGGTGAGACCGATCGCTCATCTCGGTGAGACCGAAACGTTATGAAGGGAAACAGAGAGATTACAATCCCATCTCGGTGAGACCGAGATCCCTATCGGTGAGACCGATTTGCCTAGGTTTGTGGTAGTGGCTATGACATCTGAACTCGGTGGCGCCGGATAGAAAGAATCGGTGGGGCCGAGTTTGAGTTTTGGTTTAGGTCATATGTGGATGTGAGAAAGTAGTTGAGGGCTTTGGAGCATATCACTAAGCATTTTGAGCAAGAGCCTCATTAAGCAACAACTCATCCCTCCTTGATAGTATTGGCTTTTCCTATAGACTCAATGTGATCTTGGATCACTAAAATAGAAAATGTAGAGTCTTGAGCTTTGAGCTTGAGCCAATCCTTTTGTCCTTAGAATTTTGAGGGGTCCACTTTTCTCATCCATGCCATGCCAATCATTGAGCTTTCCTCGAATATTAATCTTGAAATAGCATTAGCTCAATGAGCTATATGTTGTTAGGAATTACCAAAACCACCTAGGGATAGTTGCACTTTCAATCTCCCCCTTTTTGGTAATTGATGACAACATATAGATCAAAGCTTCGAAAAATGATAATAGGAGTGAAAAACATTGTCGCTTTGAGAAGTATGTGAAAAGCAAGAGCTCCCCCTAAATTTGTGCATAGTTTAAGATTTGCTTTGGACTACAAATGGACAATGAGTTAGGATCATGGGTTACTCTTCCATGTCACATACATCTTGGTGGAGCGCTCAAAATGATAATAATTAAATACATGCACTCATCACCAAGCAAAGTGAATGATCATATGGGGATATAAAAGGATAATGTCATCCAACAAGCATTAAGGTAGCATATGATCAAACACATGATCATCCAAGTATCACACAAAAGCATAAAGTATCTCAAACAAGCAAATAACAAAGTTCAACCACCAAAAACAAGAGAGAACAAAGAGCAACACTCTCTCTCGAAGCCTATGATCTATACATTTTCTCCCCCTTTGGCAACAAGTTACCAAAAAGTTCATAAAAATGCATAGTGCTAGATTGACTCTCAGGCTTGGTCTTTAGGTGGTGGTGTAGATAAAACTCCAAGGACGAAGGCATCAGTTGATGTAGATGGAGCTGGTGGAGTGGGTGCTGGAGCTGGTGGCACTGAAGCTGTAGCTGGTGCAGATGAAGTTGCTCTGGTGTTTGTAACTGGCACTGCAGTAGATCTCTGTCCTCTGGGCATGCTAGCAAAAGCATCAGTGGTAGACTTGCCCTTCTTCTCCTACACTTCATCCTGAAGTTGCTCAACAACTGACTGTATCTCAGTGATCTTCACATCTAAATCATAGAACTTCTGCTCCATGATCCTCTCCAAGCTCTCCTGGTTTTGAGTCAGGGTGGCCAATCCCTTCTCAATCCTCAGAGTGGAGGCAATCAAGTAGCCAAGCTGATCTTTCTTGCTCTTCAGAAGATACTGAGATGCCTCATCAATGGTTGGCATCTTTGCAGCCTTTTCAGTCCTTGCCTTGTCCCTCTTTGCTTGTACTTGCACAGAAGATGGTTCATTCTCATCCATCACCACAGTGTTGTCCTCAAAGTCCGGGTAGATGGGCATGTGTTCCTTGTCCAAGAGATATGTGCCAGTGCCCATCTTGGAGTTGATTAGCTCCTGGATCTGTGGGGCATACCCACAATTTCTCTTCTGATCTACAGCTGTTCTCTTTATGGTTTCCACAATTAGGCTCATGACTTTGAACTTTTGAGGCACATCAAATATGTGAAGCAGATTAATCGCATGGCCTCTGATCATCTTGTGATCACCTGACTTTGGCAATAGAGTGTGCCTGAGGATCCAGTTGATTGTTGGCAAACCTGAGAGAAGGTAATGTACTGATCCAAATTTGTGTGTCTCAAGGGCAGCATCTGGGATCTCTCTGTACATATGTGCCATGGTGGTGTGATCCTTCTTCTTCTTGGCATAGACATCCAAGTCATCTTCATTCTCCTCAGGAGCATTGATCAATGTTGCCCATTCTTCAATTGTTGACTGGTACCTGGTACCTTCAGACATCCAGACAATCCTTCCATCTGGGTAGAAATGAGCTGTGGAGTAGAACTGCATAATAAGCTCATCATTCCACTTTGTGAGCTTCTGAGCCACAAACTCATCAACTATACATGCCTTGAAGCTGTCATATACACCAGGGAAGTGATCCTCATTTTTCAATGAATTTCCAATCAACCCATCTCATGTCACACACTATGGGCTTCTTGTCAAGTAAAATAGTCTCATAGAAGTCTTGCTGTTCCTTTGTATGGAACCTGTAGTCCACAGCAGTCCTTCTCTTGGTGGCATATGGATCAGACTCTCTCCATAGCCTCAATCCTGAATCCTTCCTGATTTTCATATTCTCTGCTACTAGATGAGCATCATTATGATCAGGGAGCTTGGGCTTCAACTTCCTAAAAACAACAATCATCTTCTTCTTCAGCACCTTGAGGCACTGGGGCCTTGTTCTTCTCCTCAGCAGGGATGTTCCTGGTGCTCCTCTTGGGTTTTGGCTTTGGAGCTGGAGCAGCAGTCTTAGGAGCAGTTTTGGGCTTAGATGGAGCAGCCCCTGCCTTAATTGCATCTCCCATAAGCTTTTGAACTTTGGGTGTTGGTGCTGCATCCTCTTCCTCTTCTTCAGAATCTCTCATAATTAAGGATCTGCCAAGCACTTTGGCAGTGGTCTTCTTGACCCTTTCCTTCCTTTTCTTCTCTGCGACAACCTGTTCTTTGGGTGCAGATCCCAAAGTTTCTTGAGTGGATGTTCTGGCCTTTGACATAGGAACTCTCTTGGCAGGAACCTTTTGCTTCATTCCTAGCTTAGTAGTAGCAGCTGTGCCATATTCCTTTTTCAGAAATTTCCTCTTTGAGGTGGCCTCTTCCTCAACAGCCACATAGTCCTCATCCTCGGAATCTGAGGTTCTCTTCTTTCTGGTCCTGGTGGCTGCCTTAGGCAAGTTGCTGGATGTACTCCTGCTTCCCTCATCAAAGCTGCTAGAGGGACTAGTGCCCTCACTCATGTTCACTTGCTCCTCAGACTTGTTCTGACTGTCACTCTGATCTGACATAATGCAAACACTGACAGCAGACCCTGTGAATAGATTATAGATGAGGTAGAGTAGATGAGCATCACAAAGTACAGAGGTTTTTGCAAAAGAATGAGTCAGAAACTTAGTTTTAGTTTTCCACAGAAAGCATTTTGGATCTACCGCGATTTGAAAACTCGGTGATACCGAAGCAGCTATTGGAACCTAAACTAGTGAACTCGGTCAGACCGAGTCATAGTTCGGTGGCACCGAGACTACTAGGGTTTCACAAAGAATTGAACTCGGTCACACCGATATGCAATTCTCGGTCTGACCGAGAATCACATGTGCAATGGCCTTAGCCAAATCGGAGGAATCGATTTCAACAACTCGGTCGGTCCGAGATGATTTCGGCGGAAACCTAACCCTAAATTTTCAATCCACAACTAAACTACGGAGTGATTTCACTGGATAGAGTGATCTCAATCGTGGCAAGATACATGGCAAAACATTGTGCTAGGGATCGGAGTGAGATTAGCACAAGGATCAAGTCCATACCCTAAGTGCGGCGATGGACTTGCTACGGCAGCAACGACCGAGACGATTTCCGTTGACGGCGGCGGAGACTAGCGGCGGGAAGCAGCTGGCGATGAGGAGGACGATCCAGAGACCCAGGGAGGCAGAGCAGGCTGAGCGCGGGTGAAGGGGTTTGGAAAATTTTCCAAATTTTGGCCTGGGCATATATATATATAGCCTGACCTTGCCGGTGTGACCGAGTGGAACAACTCGGTGGCACCGAGATGCATAACTGCAAGCAGTTAGTGCAACTCGGTGTGACCGAAAAGTTCAAATCGGTTACACCGAGATTGAAAACCTAGATCGACTTAGTGATCTCGGTATGACTGAAATGGATGAATCGGTCAGACCGAAACACACAAAGAAGTTTTGGAAGTTTAAGTCTATGACGAATCGGGGACTCCGAGTGCTCCTCACACAGAGTGGTTCGAATCTGACTTGATCAAACTTTGTAATGTAGCATGAATAGAGTTTGAGACAAGAAAAGCATAGATAGCTAGAGAAGGTTCTTAGGCATTCTTGTCCATCCACTTGGCAAAAGAAAAAGGAACCGGACAATCAAAACAACAAGTGGATGTCCTCGAATGAGTAAATTATGCAATCAACATGCTCACACAATAAAATGGCAAATGAAATATGTGGAAAAGCATGCACAACCAATTCTAGCATCTATCAAGCAATTGGCGATGACTAGGTTATCTATTTATGAGTATATTGACTTAGGAGTCAAATGAGAACATTTGATCATAGGTCATACTCATCGTTTAAGCACAAGTGAGGTTACCACTTTTACATAAAGAGTTGTTGTGTTCACACCATTAGAGTTGCTTTAGCTCAATTCTTAGAGTAAAGCTCCCCCTAGATGTGAGATCCCCCTAAGAGGGATGAACTAACCTTGGGTTTTGTCAATGATGACTTCATGTAGGTGTTGAAGATGTGGATTCTCAATGTTGATGTAGATCATTTGGAGCAATCCTTTGGAGTGAGTTGCACTTTCAATACCTACACGGGTTGGTCCCACAAGGAACAAACAAGGATATCCATAGACATAGAGTGATGCACACAGAAGATGATGTCTATGAAAGCATTAGGTTACCTTGTCCCTTGTCTTACCAACAAGAGGGTGTGTGACTCCTTGAACTAGTGCAAGATGTGGAAGTTGATTGCACTTGTGCTTGCCAAAATGATAAGAGTGAAGTATGTTGACGGAGTCACCCTCAGGAACTCTCTCGTTCTTCTTCTTCGGGATCCACATCATCTTGATGGGAATCGTTGAAGTTGTAGTCGTACTTGATGAAGTAGAACTTGATGTAGTCTTGGGAACCCACTTGACCAAGGCCTTTGGTGCTTCTTCAAATGCATCAATTTCCTATTGAAGCTTATCCTTGCCTTTTTGCTCGTGGTCTTGTGGTGGAAGATCATCTTGAGCTTGTGTCCCTTTGAAGGAAGTAGGATCATACTTCTTTTGTTGAGGGACAAACTTCATCTTGGGGTATTGATCTTCTTCCCACTCAACTCCATTGGCATTGAACTTTCGTTCAAAACCAACACCTTGGTTCTTCCAGTGCCTTCCTTGCTTGCATACAATTTCCTCGAATTGCTTACTCCCGGCAAGGCTCTTGTAAACACCTTTCTCTATAATTCCCTTCAATAAGCTATTTTATTTCTCAAGTGTAACTTGGCTAAGAGAATCATTAGTGGAATCAAGAGAACTACTAGAAGCAACAACATTGGATTTAGCATGATTATTGTTACTACTAGAGGAAGAATCTTTCTTGTTCTTGTTACTAGACTTGACTTGAGGCATGTAAGTGGATAAGAGTAAACGCTTGGCAATGTAAGAAGAACTTTTCTTGCGAAGATCATCATTGATTGCCTTTAAGAACTCATGCTCTTGCTCAAGGTTGAGCTTTTCAAAATGTAATTTCTCATGAGTCCTTAAAAGTTCTCGATGATCTCCTAAGATAGTTTCATGAGCTAACTTAAGAGTGTTTAGTTCTTTAGTTAGAAACTCAATCTTCTCCTTATCATTGTCATTCGTTTTATCTTGATTAGCATGATTAATTGACGTTTCATCATAGTAACTTAAGAGCGTTTAGTTCTTTAGTTAGAAACTCAATCTTCTCCTTATCATTGTCATTCGTTTTATCTTGATTAGCATGATTAATTGACGTTTCATCATAGTATTCATCACTAGAGTTGTCAACAAGTAAATCATCATCACCTAACAAGTCATCTTCATCACTATTGAAATCAACATACTCGGGGTGTGATACCTTTGGGCCTTTAGCCATGAAGCATCTTCCAAGTCCTTCATTTGGTGAATCAAATATGTCGTAGGAGTTGGTTGACACAAGTGCTAGACCGGCAACACCTTCATCTTGAGTATATTCGGAGTCGGAGTGATAGCTTCTCTTGGAGTGATTGTCGGAGCCGGATACCCATTCACCAACATGAGCTTGATGTCTTCATTTTGTGTAGCTCCTTGATGACTTGTCCTTCCTTTCCGAATCTTTTCTTCTCCGAGATGGTCTTCGTTCATAACGATCATCTCTACTACTTCTATCTCTTGATGGTGATTCTTCTCTTCTACTTCTTATTTTTGGAGAATCTTCTCTTCTCTTGTAGGGTGCCGTACACTCATTGGAATAGTGTCCGGATCTTCCACAATTATAGCAATTTCGCTCTCGACTAGAAGACCTTTTGTCATTGTAGGACCTTGACTTGGAAATTCTCTCTTTGCTTCTACTCTTGTAGAACTTGTTTAAGTTCTTCACCATTAGGCTCAATTCTTAATTGAAGGTTTGTTTCTCACTTGATGATGTGGGAGCTTCACATGAGGCTTTGTAAGCACCACTTGACTTGTTATGGAGCTCCTCCTTATCCTTGAGTGACATCTCATGAGCAACAATTCTTCCAATGACTTCCGTTGGCTTGAGATCTTTGTAATTGGGCATCATTTGGATCAATGTGCATACGGTGTCATATTTTCCGTCCAAAGCTCTTAGGATCCTCTTGATGATGAATTTGTCGGTCATCTCTTCACTTCCTAAGCCGGCGATCTCATTTGTGATAAGAGCAAGCCTAGAGTATATTTCAGCGACACCTTCACCATCCTTCATTTTGAACTTGTCAAGCTGACTTTGAAGCACATCCAACTTGGATTCCTTGACGGAGTTGGTACCTTTGTGCATATCAATCAAAGTATCCCAAATTTCGTTTGCATACTCAAGACGGCTGATTTTGTTGAATTCTTCGGGGCACAATCCGTTGAAGAGGATATCACAAGCTTGAGCATTGTATTGCAGCATCTTCAACTCTTCCGCGGTAGCTTCACGGTTCGGTTCTCTCCCATCAAAGAATTCACCTTGCAAGCCAATACACACAATAGCCCATACGGCGGGGTTATGTCCAAGAATATGCATTTTCATCTTATGCTTCCAACTAGCAAAATTAGTACCATCAAAGTAAGGACCTCTACGGTGGTAATTTCCCTCGCTAGACACCATACTCTCCTAGGTTGTGAAACCAAGGTTATGACGACTAAAAGCTATGGAAATCAAAGCAAATGGAGACCAAAGCTCTGATACCACTTGTAGGATCGAAAGTATGTCTAGAGGGGGGTGATTAGACTAGTTAACCAAATAAAACTTATCCTTTTCCCAATTTTAGTTCTTGGTATATTTTAGCAACTTTGGACAAGTTAAGCAATCTTAACACAATTCAAGCAAGCATGCAAAGAGTATATGAGCAGCGGAAAGTAAAGCATGCAACTTGCAAGAATGTAAAGGGAAGGGTTTGGAGGATTCCAACGCAATAGGAGACACGGATATTTTTGTCATGGTTCCGATAGGTGGTGCTATCGTACATCCACGTTGATGGAGACTTCAACCCACGAAGGGTAACGACTACGCGAGTCCACGAAGGGCTCCACCCACGAAGGTTCCACGAAGAAGCAACCTTGGCTATCCCACCATGGCCATCGCCCACGAAGGACTTGCCTCACTAGCGGTAGATCTTCACGAGGTAGGCAATCTCCTTGCCCTTACAAACTACTTGGTTCAACTCCAGAATCTTGTCGGAGGCTCCCAAGTGACACCTAGCCAATCTAGGAGACACCACTCTCCAAGAAGTAACAAATGGTGTGTTGATGATAAACTCCTTGCTCTTGTGCTTCAAATGATAGTCTCCCCAACCCTCAACTCTCTCTCACAGGATATGGATTTGGTGGAAAGAAGATTTGAGTGGAAAGCAATTTGGGGAAGGCTAGAGATCAAGATTCATATGGTAGGACTGGAATATCTTAGCCTCAACACAAGTGTAGGTGGTTCTCTCTCAGAAAAAGTAAGTTGGAAGTGTAGGTTCATTCTGATGGCTCTCTCCATAAATGAAGAGGAGGTGGAGGGGTATATATAGCCTCCACACAAAATCTAACCGTTACACACAACTTGCCAATCTCGGTGGGACCGAATTGATAAACTCAGTCGGACCGATTCAGCAAAGCTAGTGACCGTTAGGATTTTCGGTGGGACCGACATGCAACTCGATAGGACCGATATGGTTAGGGTTAGGGCATAACGTAATCGCGGTGAGACCGATTACACAAACTCGGTGAGACCGATTTTGGTAATAAGCTAACCAGAGAGTTGGTTAGGTAAACTCAGTGGGACCGATCGCTCATCTCGGTGAGACCAAAACGTTATGAAGGGGAAACAGAGAGTTTACATTGCAATCTCGGTGGGACCGATCGCTCATCTCGGTGAGACCGAAACGTTACAAAGGGAAACAGAGATATTACAATCCCATCTCGGTGAGACCGAGATCCCTATCGGTGAGACCAATTTTCCTAGGGTTTGTGGCAGTGGCTATGACATCTGAACTCAGTGGCGCTGGATAGAAAGAATCGGTGGGGCCGAGTTTGACTTTTGGTTTAGGTCATATGTGAATGCGAGAAAGTAGTTGAGGGCTTTGGAGCATATCACTAAGCATTTTGAGCAAGAGCCTCATTAAGCAACACCTCATCCCTCCTTGATAGTATTGGCTTTTCCTATAGACTCAATGTGATCTTGGATCACTAAAATAGAAAATGTAGAGTCTTGAGCTTTGAGCTTGAGCCAATCCTTTTGTCCTTAGCATTTTGAGGGGTCCACTTTTCTCATCCATGCCATGCCAATCATTGAGCTTTCCTGAAATATTGAAATAGCATTAGCTCAATGAGCTATATGTTGTTAGGAATTACCAAACCACCTAGGGATAGTTGCACTTTCAGTGGTCTCCTACTGGATTGATACCTTGGTTCTCAAAAACTGAGGGAAATACTTACGCTACTTTGCTGCATCACCCTTTCCTCTTCAAGGGAAAACCAACACATGCTCAAGAGGTAGCAGGTACCGACTCAACAGGGACAAAGGGTGCGTCCTCCTAGGCTGGCAGGATCGTGCCAGCATTGGTGCCTCGGCGTGGCGGTGTTGATTGATACATCTCCAACGTATCTACTTTTCCAAACACTTTCTTTTATTTTGGACTCTAATTTGCATGATTTGGATGAAACTAACCCGGACTGACGTTGTTTTCATCAGAACAACCATGATATTGTTTTTGTGCAAAAATAGAAGTTCTTGGAATTGGACAAAACTTTACGGAGATTTTTATTGAATAAATATAAAATACTGGAACGAAGACCACCGAAGTGGGACCACCTAATGTCCATGAGACAAAAGGGCGCGCTGTGATGTCTTGTGGGGCCCAGAGGCGGCCGTCTGACCTAATTCCAACTCCATAAACTCCGTCTTCTCGAGAAAAAATGAAAGAAGAAGTTTCATCGCGTTTTATGATACGGAGCAGCCGCCACCTCCTGTTTTTCATTGGGAGGGCTGTTCTGGAGTCCGGTCGGGGCTCCGGAGAGGGGGATTCGTCGTCTTCATCATTATCAACCCTTCTTCATGAACAATTCCATGATGCTCATCACTGGGAGTGAGTAATTCCTTTGCAGGCTTGCTGGACAGTGATGGAGATGGATGAGATTTGTCCTATAATCGAGTCAATTTGTTAGGGCTTGATCCCTAATATCCACTATGTTCTGAGATTGATGTTGCTATAACTTTGCTATGCTTAATGCTTCTCACTAGGTCTCGAGTGCCATGATTTCATATCTAAACCTATTATGGTTTCATGAATATAAGTGAGTTTTAGATCCTATCTTGCAAGTTGTATGCACCTATTACGTGTTATTATCCATAGACCCCAAGGTGACAATAACTGGGATTCACTCCGGTGATGACCATAGTATGAGGAGTTCATGTATTCACTATGTGCTAATGCTTTGATTTGATTCTCTATTAAAAGGACGTCTTAATCACCCTTAGATTTCCTTATGGGCCCCACTGCAACGCGAGGGTAGGACAAAAGATGATAGGCAAGTTCTTATTATAAGCATGTATGACTATATATAGAATACATGTCTGCATTGAATTGATGAATTGTAGCTATTGTATATCGCTCTAGGTTGTGGCTGTTGCTTGATGAGTATCATCCATACTAATATCCATCGCTGATCCATTGCCTATGCTTTGCTCATATTGTCTTCACTAAGTTACTACTATTGTTGCTACAATTATAATTACTACAAAACTGCCACTGTCACTGTTATTGTTACTATTTCTAATGTTACCGCTACTATCAAACTATCATACTATTATGATATTAAACTCTTTGCTACAGAGAAATAACTTTTCAAGTGCGATTGAATTGACAACTCAATTACTAAGGCTTATAAATATTCTTTGGCTCCTCTTGTGTCAAATCAATAAATTTGGGTGAAATAGTACCCTCAAAGACTGTTGCGATCCCCTTACTTGTGGGTCATCATTGATCAAAGGATTCATCGCGGTGGACAAGATGGAAGAGGTGCTATGTGTGTGGGTGTGTTTATTTTCTTTGTTGGTTGACTAGCTGAATTTTGGCAACTCACTATGACAAGTTTGTATTGGAGACTAACCTGGATTTGTGATGCTTATAGTTGAGTCTTGCTATATGTAAATGTATCTAAATTTGCTCCCGTTTCGTCCAACAGATAATGAGAACGAGAGAAAAATTCTAAATTAGGCAAGACATCATGAAATTACACAAATTTGATGGAAATGCATTCATTAGTTTGAATTTTTTTTAACTTGAAATATGTCAATTTCAAAATGAGAACGACTAAGGCACATTCGACTAGTTCTCCACCTGTTGTTGCTAGTCGTCGAGTCTAGATCATGTAACCCAGTTTCATTGTGTTATTTGCATTTTGTTTTACTTGGGTTGTCATTGTGTATTGTTCACTGTGAACTTCACTAAGGTTCTCACCGAGGTCGACTCCATGAAATGCATAACATCATCGGCCCCTGCCTCTTTGATGTCTACTATGCAACTTTATTCTTGTAGACTCGTGTTGGGCCTCCAAGCGTAGAGTTTTGTAGGACAATAGTAAGTTTCCCTCAAGTGGATGACCTAAGGTTTATCAATCCGTGGGAGGTGTAGGATGAAGATGGTCTCTCTCAAACAACCCTGTAACCAAATAACAAAGAGCCTCCTGTGTCCCCAACACACCAAATACAATGGTAAATTGTATAGGTGCACTAGTTCGGCGAAGAGAGGGTCATACAAGTGTGGTAATGATAGTAGATATTGATTTTTGTAATAGTAGCAATACAAAACAGCAAGGTAGCAAGTAACAAAAGTGAGCACAAAACGGTATTGCAATGCTTGAAAATGAAGAATCACTCCAAAGTTCCTATCTAGCGGAGAAGATAAGAAGAAATTGTTTGTAGGGTAAGAAAGAACCTCAAGGCTATTCTTTCCGATCGGTCTATCCTAGAGTTCGTACTAAAATAACACTGAGCTATTCTTTCCGACCGATCTAACCAAGAGTTCATACTAAAATAACACCATATGATACACATCAACCAACCTTAATGTCACCTAGATACTCCAATGTCACTGCGAGTATCCATGAGTTGATTATAAGATATGCATCAAACAATTTCATATTCACAATACTCAATCCAACACAAAGAACCTCAAAGAGTGCCCCAAGATTTCTACCGGAGAAACAAAGACGAGAACGTGCATCAACCCCTGTGCATAGATTACTCCAATGTCACCTAGGGAATCCGCAAGTTGAGTGCCAAAACACATATCAAGTGAATCAATATGATACCCGGGTATACATAGCAAGACATACATCAAGTGCTCTCAAATCTATAAAAGTATTCAATCTGATAAAATGAAATCTCAAAGGGAAAACTCAATTAATCACAACAAGATAGAGAGGGAGAAACAACATATGATCCAACTATATTAACAAAGCCTGCGATACATCAACATCGTGCCAACTCAAGAACACGAGAGAGAGATTAAACACATAGCTACTGGTACAAACCCTCAGCCCTGAGGGTGGACTACTCCCTCTTCATCATGGTGGCTGAGGGAGTCCTGGATTAGGGGGTCTCCGGACAGCCGGACTATATCCTTTGGCCGGACTGTTGGACTATGAAGATACAAGATTGAAGACTTCATCTCGTGTCCGGATGGAACTCTACTTGGCGTGGAAGGCAAGCTAGGCAGTACGGATATAGATATCTCCTCCTTTGTAACCGACCTTGTGTAACCCTAGCCCCCTCCAGTGTCTATATAAACCGGAGGGTTTTAGTCCATAGGACAACATACAATCATACCATAGGCTAGCTTCTAGGGTTTAGCCTCTCCGATCTCGTGGTAGATCAACTCTTGTAATACTCATATCATCAAGAATAAATCAAGCAGGACGTAGGGTTTTACCTCCATCAAGAGGGCCTGAACCTGGGGGCTACTGTCGGAGTAACCGACCACGGGTACCCCGAAGACGGCAAGACGACATTTCAAGACATCGGGGCTGGCAAAGCCCCTCAGTCCGACTGCCCGGCCGCTTCCGCCGGCTCCCCAGCCGGCTGCCGGCTGCGCCTACCAGTCGGCTGCCGACTGCGCCAACCAGCCGGCTGCCGACTGCAGCCCGACCCGACACCGACAAGACCCCGACGGGACGGCCATACCACAGATGAGACAGCTGTACCACGACGCCATCATCTACAGTGTACCTGTCCCCTTGGCACTATTCTATAAAGTGCCCAGGGGACAAGCATGACAGGCACCACACCTCTCATGGGCATGGTGCCCCATGCCTAGCCCATGCCACTAACTAGCTTACATCCTAAGCTACCTCACACTATAAAAGGAGGCACACATCCATCCATCCGGGAGATAGACACTCACGGGCCCAAGGCCTAGCATATACGCAAGCTAGCAAGCAAGCTAGCTAGCAACCATCCATCCATTCATACACACATGGAGACAAGCACACTCACGGCCACAAGCCATAGCCATGCATGGCCGGCCACTAGCATGCCTCATACAGGCATATACGAGGCCAGATGCCTATGGCACTGACCTCAGATACAGCTCTAGGAGCAACTCTGTACCCGATATACTAGATACACTCAGACATGCAGCAGTAGGAGTATTATCTCTCCGGAGAGCTCCGAAGCTGGGTAAACTACCGCGTGCTACTTGCATACCCGCTCCTGGTCCTATCAGCAGCAGTCTTACCCACACACTAAGCCCTTGTGGCATATGTCGTCTTGCAACACCCCCCGTGAGAATACCACGACATTTGGCGCCCATCGTGGGGCGGTACTACTACTACGCTACCACGCTGCTGCTGGTTTCGCTATCCGGGCGGGACCCTTTTTTCTTCGTCGCCTCCGCCACGGCGTCGCGCCGTCTCTCCGGTAGCGCTCGGGGGATCGACATCGACCCGCCCCCGGAGCGGCCGCGAGGGGTGGCGCGTCCTCGCCGTCGGCCTCTTCATCTTCATCACCGCGGCGTCGCGCCGTCTCTCCGATAGCGGTCGGGGGCTCGACATCGACATGCCCCCGGAATGGCCGTGAGGGGCGGCGTGACCTCGCCATCGGCCTTGCCTTCGTCATCACCACCGTTGCGACGCCGGCTGTCCGTCCGCGCGCGCGCCGCGCGCGGGGCCTCGTTTCGATCGACCGTGGCCATCCACGCGGCACTCGGGTCTACTTCTCTCCGCGTTGCGCCTTGCTTTGGCCGGCGCACGCACGCTCACTCCTCCAAGTATCATGTGGACAAGCTAGCTAGATACAAGTCAATAGCGGTCAAACCATTGGCCATACATACATGCCCCAGATACGCCCACTCCACGCTGGCCCAGCCGCTCCATGGCCAGCCGCCCGCCTGTTCCGCCTGCATCACGCCGTCCTGCCACTGCGGGTCGCGTCCTTTGCCCCGTACGCTCACGCGCGGCCCCGATAGCCTTTGCTGCATCGCCTCTACTCTCCTCCGCATCTCCGTCTGCGTCGCGCGCGTCCACAGCTGGTTGCCGCGCCCGCGTTCGACCTCGCGCCGCCCGAGTCAGTGCTGGTTCGGCCGCGCGCTGCTCCGGCCCGCTTCACCTGCTCCAGTTGGCTCCACTGCACTTGGCCGCCGGCCCGCTGTCGTGCGTTTCGCTCCGGCTTCGCCCGAGCCCGCCGGCCCTGTGACGGCTCCTGCTCCGCCCACCACCCGGCCGGCCTGGCCGGCTCTCGCCGTTCTCCTCTGCGGCGCCCCGGCTCCCCCTGCCGCGTTCCAGCGTCGGTTCGCACTCGCAGCCGCGGCCGGCCCGGCCGCGTCCGCGTGCGCCGGCTGCGACCGCCCGCCGACTTCGCCGCGACCCGGACGGTCGGCTTCGCCGCCCGCCAACTCCACCGCGACCCGGACGGCCGGCTTCACCGCCGCCGACTTCGCCGCGACCCGGACGGCCGGATTCGCCGCCCGCCAACTCCACCGCGACCCGGACGGCCGGCTTCACCGCCGCCGACTTCGCCGCGACCCGGACGGCCGGATTCGCCGCCCGCCAACTACACCGCGACCCGGACGGCCGGCTTCACCGCCGCCGAATTCGCCGCGACCCGGACGGCCGGATTCGCCGCCCGCCGACTTCGCCGCGACCCGGACGGCCGGTTCACCGCCCGCCGACTTCGCCGCGACCCGGACGGCCGGCTTCACCGCCCGCCGACTTCGCCGCGACCCGGACGGCCGGCTTCGCCGCCCGCCGGCTCCGCCACCACCCGGTCGGTCCTGCCCCCTGGCCTCTCTGCGCTCCCAGGCCGGCTCGCGTTGCTCAAACTGCTGCGGCCGGGCGCTGGTTCAAAAGAGACGAGTGGGATGCCGGCGGAAGAAAATTAGGCCGGCTTGAAAAAAAAACGAGGCCGAGTGCCCAATCCGGCTGAGAAGAGGTCGGATGCCTAGCCAGCTGACTAAAAAATTGTGTGCACGTCCAGCTGTCCACAGCCGGCTAATGATAAAAAGTCTTCGTCCGGCTGCAGTCGTCCGAAGAGAAAAAAAAACATATGTCCGTCCGTCCGCCTACTTCGACACTCGGACGGCCTGACGTGACCCGGCCTGCCTGCCCGCGTCAATGTGTGGCCGGCAGGAGCGCCGACCCGTTTGCTCGTCTACCTCGACGCCGGCTGCGCCAAGCTGGCCCAGCCGTCAAGACCTCCTCGAGCGCCCGAATCTCGGGGGCTACACCCAGCGGGTGTGCTGACGCGCCCCCGCGAGAGAGAAGACAAAGTAGTCGCCAGGAGATCCGGCCCGACTGCTCAGCAGTCAGCCCGAATCTCGGGGGCTACACCCAGTGGGTGCGCTGACGCGCCCCCGCGAGAGAGAAGACAAAGTAGTCGCCGGGAGATCCGGCCCGACTGCTCAGCAGTCGGCCCGAATCTCGGGGGCTACACCCAGCGGGTGCGCTGACGCGCCCCCGCGAGAGAGAAGACAAAGTAGTTGCCGGGAGATCCGGCCCGACTGCTCAGCAGTCGGCCCGAATCTTGGGGGCTACACCCAGCGGGTGCGCTGACGCGCCCCAGCGAAGATTGCAGACAAGAGAAGAGTTTTGTCCGGCTGTCAGCAGCCGGCAGAAGAAAAAGGGCGTTGCAAGACGCCTCGCCGCCTGGCCGGTCGAGCCTGACCGGCCGGGCGAAGGCTTCACCCAGCGGGTGCGCCGACGCGCTCCGCGAGCGCCGAGTCGTGCTCCGCGAGCGCCGAGTCGCGCCGGCTGTCTCCGACGACCGCGACTACACGAAAATCAATGTGAGCTCCTCACCCGCATATTTTTTGCACCACGCAAGCATGGATAACCACGAGCGATGCTCGGGGGCTGTCTCTGCATTTTATTTCAGTAGCGTCACTGTTTGCCCCAGCGCCAGCCAGAGTTGGCCCGGGGGCTGGCCGCTTGGCCTGAGACATTAGTTCCCGCAGACGGCTTAGTACCGTGCGTGGTACCAAAGGCCCACTCTTAGTCAGAGACCGCAGAGCGGCTGTCCGACTAGCAAGAGTGAACGCTGGAGGCCACCCACGAGAAAAACGTCCGGGAAGAAAAACGGTTCGGGCGACCCGGTCGTTTCTTTTATGAGTATCTACTCGGTTGAATCTGCTCCTAGACTCTGAGTACTGTACACTCCACTTCGCGGCCCACTCTCAGCCACAGACTGCAAAGCGGCTGTCCGGCAAGCAAGAGAACAAGCCAAAGAGTGGAGGGAACACGAAAAAGATTGAAGGGGGCTCGGACGAAACCGAGTCGGCACCCTCCGCATAAAACTTCCAATACTAAAAGCAAGCATATGATATATTTGCGTGGACTAACTTTGTCCTTTTTTATGATCATTTCCATGAACATTTGCCAAAAAACCTCCGCCCAACTTTGCCAAGTTGCCCGGAGGCTTGGGGGCTACTGTCGGAGTAACCGACCACGGGTACCCCGAAGACGGCAAGACGACATTTCAAGACATCGGGGCTGGCAAAGCCCCTCAGTCCGACTGCCCGGCCGCTTCCGCCGGCTCCCCAGCCGGCTGCCGACTGCGCCTACCAGCCGGCTGCCGACTGCAGCCCGACCCGACACCGACAAGACCCCGACGGGACGGCCATACCACAGACGAGACAGCTGTACCACGACGCCATCATCTACAGTGTACCTGTCCCCTTGGCACTATTCTATAAAGTGCCCAGGGGACAAGCATGACAGGCACCACACCTCTCATGGGCATGGTGCCCCATGCCTAGCCCATGCCACTAACTAGCTTACATCCTAAGCTACCTCACACTATAAAAGGAGGCACACATCCATCCATCCGGGAGATAGACACTCACGGGCCCAAGGCCTAGCATATATGCAAGCTAGCAAGCAAGCTAGCTAGCAACCATCCATCCATTCATACACACATGGAGACAAGCACACTCACGGCCACAAGCCATAGCCAAGCATGGCCGGCCACTAGCATGCCTCATACAGGCATATACGAGGCCAGATGCCTATGGCACTGACCTCAGATACAGCTCTAGGAGCAACTCTGTACCCGATATACCAGATACACTCAAACATGCAGCAGTAGGAGTATTATCTCTCCGGAGAGCTCCGAAGCTGGGTAAACTACCGCGTGCTACTCGCATACCCGCTCCCGGTCCTATCAGCAGCAGTCTTACCCACACACTAAGCCCTTGTGGCATATGTCGTCTTGCAACACCCCCCGTGAGAATACCATGACATACCATCCGCCTTAGACGCACAGTTCGGGACCCCCTACCCGAGATCCGCCGGTTTTGACACCGACATTGGTGCTTTCATTGAGAGTTCCTCTGTGTCGTCGCCGTTAGGCTTGATGGCTCCTACTATCATCGATAGCGATGCAGTCCAGGGTGAGACTTTTCTCCCCGGACAGATCTTTGTGTTCGGCGGCTTCGCACTGCGGGCCAACTCGCTTGGCCGTCTGGAGCAGATCGAAAGTTATGCCCCTGGCCACCAGGTCAGGTTTGGAAGCTTAAATTACACGGCCAATATCCGCGGAGACTTGATCTTCGATGGATTTGAGCCCCTGCCTTGTGCACCACGCGGTCACGATGAGTACGATTTAGCTCTACCATCGGACCGTATTCAGGAGATCGCACCGAAAGCACCGGCAGCCGCTCCGAGCCTCAATTCGGAGTCAGTTGCGCCATCCATGGACCGTTGGATAGATCCCGTCACAGAGGCCGTATCCTCAGCGGCGATCGAGCCGAATATCGACCTTACTCTTCACGAGAGCCGTGTTTCCAAACTGCCAGATCCTTCTCCGGCCACGGGCTCCGAACCGCATGTGCCCGTTCCTGTCGAATCCGATTGGGCGCCGATCATGGAGTTTACCTCCGCGGATATTTTTCAGCACTCGCCCTTTGGCGACATATTGAACTCATTAAGGTCTCTCTCCTTGTCAGGAGAGTCCTGGCCGAACTACGTCCGGCAGGATTGGGATGCGGATGACGAAGAAATTCACCGCCCACCCACCACCCACTTAGTAGCCACTGTTGATGACTTAACCGACATGCTCGACTTCGACTCCGAAGACATCGACGGTATGGACGACGATGCGGGAGGTGAAGAGGAACCACTGCCCACAGGGCACTGGACGCCCACTTCAGCACATGACGTATACATGGTGGACACACCAAAAGAAAACGACGACGAGGAACGGAAGGACGCAACGAAGGGTTGCCCCCTCGAGAAGCAGTCAAAGCAGCGGCGTAAGCGCCGCTCCAAATCCCGCCTCGGCAGAAACAACGATCATATAGACCCAGCGTTAGAGCAGGGTGAACCATCGCCGGACCACGGCAACACGGAGAATCAAACCGAACAACCCGACTCTGTCAAAGATAATAATCCGGACGACATCACACCGGACAGACACCCGGAGCAACAGAATGCCCATCAAAGGCTTGTCGCCACCGCGAGGAGTCTAAAAAAGCAGAAGCAAAGGCTCAAGGCTGCGCAAGACACGCTCAGAATCAGATGGAGTAAAGTAGTCAACACAGCAGCGAAGTACGGCGGTAATCGCCACACCAAGAGCTACCCAAAGCGGAAGTTGCTACCTGAATTCGATGAGGAGGCCTTAGATCCCCCGCAACCAAAAATTAAAACGGCCATCTGGCCGGATAGACGACCTCACGGCCAACATAGAGCGGCAAACAACACCGCACATAAGCCAATACGCGATCCACGCGAGGGCTTGCATCAAAAGGACGGCGCAACCAGATCCATCTATGGACCACGCAAGCGCGCTCCAGCATACGATGCAACACAACAAACATCCGAACACCATGGTACACCCAGATACAGGGGTGCCGCACACCCCCTATGTTTCATCGACGAGGTGCTGGACCATGAATTTCCAGAGGGATTCAAACCCGTAAACATAGAAGCATACGATGGAACAACAGACCCTGGGGTCTGGATCGAGGACTATATCCTCCATATCCATATGCTCGAGGAGATGATCTCCATGCCATCAAGTACTTACCCCTCAAGCTCAAAGGGCCAGCTCGGCATTGGCTTAAAAGCCTCCCCGAAAGCTCCATTGGAAGATGGGAAGAGATCGAAGACGCTTTTTGGGCAAATTTTCAAGGGACTTATGTCCGACCTCCGGATGCGGACGATTTGAGTCATATAACTCAACAGCCCGGAGAGTCAGCCCAAAAGCTTTGGAACAGGTTTCTTACTAAAAAGAACCAAATAGTCGACTGTCCGGACGCTGAAGCCTTGGCAGCTTTTAAGCACAGCGTCCAAGATGAATGGCTTGCCAGACACCTCGGCCAAGAAAAGCCGAGAACAATGGCAGCATTAACAAGCCTCATGACCCGCTTTTGCGCGGGCGAGGACAGCTGGCTAGCCCAATGCAGCACCAGCAACCCAAGTACATCTGAAGTTAGAGATGGAAACGGGAAATCACGACGCAGCAAAAATAATTAGCGCCGGAATAAAGAAGACAACCCGAAGAGCATGGCGGTAAACGCCGGATTCAGAAGCACTCGGCTAGGTCAGCAAAAGCCGCCCTCTAAAGGCGCCAGAGATGAATTGTCCAGCCTAAACAAAATTCTGGACCAAATATGTTAGATCCATAGCACCCCCATAAACCTGCAAATCATACCCACAGAGAATGTTGGGTCTTCAAGCAGTCCGACAAGCTCAACGCCGAACATAAGGGGCAGGATACACCAAGCGAAGACGAGGATGAGCCTCGCAAGCAAAGCACTGGGGAACAGAAGAAATTTCCACCATAAGTCTAAACAGTAAACGTGTTACACGTGATAAAGGGGAGAAATAAAGCGGCACTCCCAGATAAATATGCCCAAGGGCCTATTACCGCGGAGTTCTGCCACTGGCCGTCTCAACCGATCACCTTCGACCATCAGGATTACTTGGCAAGTATCCGGTGCGCAGGATGGGCCGCCTTGGTATTAGATCCAATAATTGACGGATACCACTTAACACGAGTCTTGATGGACGGTGGCAGCAGTCTAAACCTGATATATCAGGACACAGTCCGCAAAATGGGGATAGACCCAACGAAAATTTGCCACAGCAATACTACCTCTAAAGGAGTAATGCCGGGCTCAGGGGCTCATTGCACGGGCTCCCTGCTACTAGAGGTTATATTCGGCTTCCCCGATAACTTCCATAGCGAAAATTCAACCTTCCACATTGCTCCGTTCCAAAGTGGCTATCAAGCACTACTTGGACGTGAAGCTTTCGCTCGCTTTAATGCGGTGACGCTTCCCTCACGCTTAAAATGCCTGGTCCACGTGGCATCATTACAGTAAATGGAAATATTGAGCGATCCCTGCGCGCCGAAGAGAGTGCGGCTGCCTTGGCAGTCGCACACTAAAACGGCCTCATCAACTAAAGCATTCGATAGGTCGTCAGGACCACGGACATGGTTAGACGGGTCTGGCGCAGCTATACGTAATTCATACAGGTTTGATGGCCACACGCCTATTACAAATACAAGGGGCTCAACGCGCGCAGACAAGTGGCAATTTTTACTCACCTTGAATTGTACATGGTTTCTTTAAACCTACCTTTTTGCACGACAACTTTTCACCTAAGTTCCTCTCTTTTACAAATGACCATCGTGCTACACCCGTCCAGGATACGACACAACAGAGACACAGGCGCAGACGTGCAGCAGGGACCCATTCCAAGGATTCTTTTTAGATTAAGACCCTGCGTCAACCTTTTTTACTGTCTCTTGTTGATACACATCCCTCGGATTCTCGGTACAATTGAGAAGGATGCTGACGTCTTGGCATGTGGCCACGTCAGAATAATGCACGTACCTGGACACCAGGGGCTTCTTACAAAGGGCACTGTTTAGGCCCGGTTTACACCATAAAGACCGAATACCTTAGGGAGTGTTCGGCATCGCGAGTTTGGCCTTATATGCATCAGCTCCGAATCATGTCTTTGGTCAAATGTTGGGTTTGCCCGACTCCTGTGTTTTGCTGCCTTACGTTCCGCTCTATTGGCTAAGGCGGCACCAGGAGAACCACTGCGATTGTGCCCTGGTTCATCCGGACGAGCACCTTAGTAGAGAAAGCCGAAAACTGACTGTCATGATATAGCATGAGACTGGTCAACCACTCGATGATCTATCGGAATCTTAGAATTCCTCCGCCTTAACGAAGGACCGTTTCCTGGCCAGGCATTTACGCGCCCCGAATTCGGGTGAGTGCGGAGCCACCAGGGGCTATATAGTAGCCCCACTATCAAACTCCTCTAGCTAAGTGAAAGTGTTAAAGCATTATAGTCCGGTTGCCTAGTTCGCTGCGCTATCACCTCCTTAATAGGACCAAGACGTTGGATTAAATGTGAACACGCGTCTTCTGTGAACACCCCCGCATTATATGCGTGGGGGCTGAAACTGACGACTGCAATCTTTCAGGTTATATACATATATACATAAACGGCCGCACATGAGGCATCACAATACTTTCGGGCAAAAGTATAAATACAGCCTTGATAAAATTAATAAAACGTTGTTTTTACAATGGGAATACATGTCACTCAAACATAACATTCTTCGAGCACTGGGCCTCTATCGAACAAGCGCCCTCAAGAACTTCTTCAAAATAGTGCTCGGCAGCCACTCGGCCTATTGCCGAACCCTACGCCGCGACAGTGGTGGCATCCATCTCCGCCCAGTATATTTTGACACGGGCAAGGGCCATCCGCGAGCCTTCTATGCACGCCGACCTCTTCATCGCATTAATGTGTGGCACCGCACCAAGGAACTGCTGCACCAAGCTAAAATAGCTATTCGGCTTTGGCCTTTCCGGCCACAAATGATCCACGACAGACCTCATGGCGAGTCCAGACAATCTATTGAGTTTGGCCCATTCGGCAAGCTGATCAGTCAATGGAAGCGGATGCTCTGGAACGTTAAATTGCAACCAGAATAGCTTGTCCACTTCACGATCTGTCTGATCTCGGAAGTATTCGGCTGCATCGACAGTTCTCGCCGCTAAATCCAGATATGCGTCGGCCGAACTCCACAGCCGATCCAGAGGGGCATACCGCGGATCGCCGAACTTCCTCCGCAGCATAAAGGGCTTCCCAGCCACAATATCCACGGCTTCACGCAGTTCCTCCTTCTTTGCTCTCATTGTAGAGCGGGTGTCTTTGGTCGCCATTGTGGCCTTTTCAAGGTCCGTAGCCTTCACCCGGCTTTCTTCTTCAAGAAACTGGCAGCGGTCGGCAGTGTCTTTTAACTTCACAACCATTTTGGCCATTTTCTCTTTGCTCTCGCTATGCGCGGCCTTCTCGGCTCTCAACTCTTCGGCCACCTTCAAAGCGGCCGCATTACTACTCCTTGCTTGCTCCTTGGCTCGGGCAAGCTCCGCCCGCAAGGCCTCCACGGTGGCAGCTCCATCTGCAGTCACAACATATTAAAGATATTGGCATCACACTGCTCTTACTATGTGACATCCACTATAAATATCACCTACCCTGGGCCTCGTCAAGCCGCTTGTTAACAAGCTCGATGTCGGCATCTGCCGCATCCAGTTGCCGCTTTAGTTCGGTAACCCCATCGGTCCGGCTAGCCACCGGAGCTTCAGACACCTGCACATAACGGCAGTCTGGTTATTACCTGGAACTACGATCCTCTGTTCGCCGCCGTTCTCGATGACAACCAGAGTCTCAGGGGCTACTATCTACACAGGGCGCACCTAAAAATGTGCGGTACCACCACAAATGCATATCATTCCACGTACCTCAAAGCCCGTCAGTAGACTCATAAAGGCTTCATGCAACCCGTTTTCGGCGGACGAAATCCTTTCAATCACCGTACACATTAATGTACGGTGCTCTTCTAAGATAGTCGCTCGCTCTAGTAGACCCTTCAATACGTTCGACCGCATACCAGGTGGTGCCGGACTCTTTTGATTGCTCTCTTAAAGAGCCGGATACTGAGGGCTTCGGGTGACCATGGGATTACCTTCTGGCCTTGCCGGATCCGGAGAAACTCTCCGTGATGACACTTCAAGGTCGCCCGCTTCTTGAGCCAGGGAGTCCGGGGGAGGCGTTTTGCTCTCCATCATCTCCGGAAGAAGATCCCCCGAAGACGAGCTCTGCTGAGAAGGGCTCAGATCCGAACTGCATGATAGATGCTTTGGTTATCTTCCTCAGAAGTAAGGTAGTATATTTTCATTATTAAGTACTTTTTGATTACTTACAGCTCGTTAGATGGCTGATCCCCGCATGGACTTTGTGTGGCAAGAGCACCCTCCGAGGCAGGACCCTCTGGTGGAGTTTTCTTCTCCCGTTTGGAAACCTTGGTCTCCGGATCATCAGAGGTAGTCCTCTTCCTCCCCCGGGGCGAGGG
The DNA here is from genome assembly GCF_056163025.1 of Triticum urartu. Lineage (NCBI taxonomy): Eukaryota > Viridiplantae > Streptophyta > Magnoliopsida > Poales > Poaceae > Triticum > Triticum urartu. The sequence goes on along the minus strand of NC_141874.1, from coordinate 59,438,875 downwards.
AATGTCAGATTCCTTCCCTTGTCTATCCTCCCTCACAGAGGCGCTCGTTCCCTCGGTTGGAATAGGTAGCGGTGGGGGCCCGCTTTCGCCCTCTTTATTCCCCCCTTCATCTTCCTTTGAGGGCACCAAGTAAGGTGCTGACTCGAGCATCTTTTCCAGCACCGGATTGTCCAAGCCTTTAGGAAGGGGGCCGAACACCGGATCATCTTCGCCTTTGTTATCCAGTCCTGGTCAAAAAGCGATTCTTCAGAATGACATCATGATGAATGAAAGACAGTGTGTTCGGCTAGAGGATTACTTACTTGGGCCGCGGTGCGGTTGCTGCTCAGGCCCACATCCTCGGAGGTGTTCGGACACTCTATTTGGGGTCCAAAGAACAACTTGTACATCTCCTCATGCGTCAGGCCGAGGAAATTCTAAATAGCGCGCGGTCCTTCTGGGTTGAATTCCCACAAGCGGAGGGGCCGGCGTTTGCAAGGCTGGAATTGATGAACCAGTATGACTTGCACTACCGTAACCAAACTAAAATCTCCCTCGAAGAGATCCCGGATGCGGCTCTGCAGTATGGGTACATCCTTGGCTGGACCTCAGCTCAGCCCCCTGCTGATCCATGACATCAGTTGTGGTGGAGGGCCCGAGCGAAAGGCGGGGGAGGCTACCCACTTGGCACTTCTGGGAGCGGTGATGTAGAACCACTCCCGTTGCCATAATCCGGACACCTCTGTAAAGGAACCTTTTGGCCACGGAGCTCCAACAATCTTGCTTATTAATGCACCCCCGCACGCTGCATACTGCCCCTCCACCGTCTTCAACTTCACATCAAAGGTCTTGAGCCACAGGCCGAAGTGAGGGGTAATGTGGAGGAAGGCCTCACATACAACAATAAATGCCGAGATGTGGAGAAAGGAATTCGGGGCTAGATCGTGGAAATCAAGCCCGTAATAGAACATCAAACCCCTAATGAAGGGATCCAGAGTGAGGCCTAGTCCTTGGAGGAAGTGGGAGATGAACACGACGTCTTCATTGGGTTCAGGAGTAGGGACGATCTGCCCTCGGGCGGGCAGCTGATGCGAGACTTTGGCGGTCAAGTATCTTGCCTCCCTCAACTTCTTGATATCCTCTTCCGTGATGGAGGAGGGCATCCAACGGCCCTGGAGGCTGGATCCAGACATGATTGAAGGTCCGAAGCACCTGACCTGGGCTTTGGGTGTTAGAACTCGAGGCGGGGGAAGGATTCGATTGAGCACGGGAGGAAAAAAGTAAAAGCCTTGACCCTTTATGAAGAGGGTGAATATCAAGCGTCCTCCTCGTGGCCGTTTGGGACTTGCCTAAAATCTAGGAGTCCTAGGCGCGGTTGGGTTACCCACGACCGTATTGATGAGAATCCCGTAATAAGGGGGACACGATCTCTGCTTTGACAAGACGTGTCGAGAAACTACCTCGCGTTATGTGCGGGGCTAGTTAAAGAAAAACGGTTCGAATAATCACCGAGCCATGGCATGATGTCATGTTGCCAAAACGTGTCAGCAGATTAGATTTGTGGAAATATTATTCTCTCTACGGTGGTATGTGGAACTTATTTTGCAGGGTCGGACACTATCCTTTTATTCGAACTCTTCTGTGGTGTATCCGGAGGAGGAACCCGCCTTGCAATGCCGAAGACAACACTGCGCGTTGGACACATCGTCATTGAAGGCTGGTTCAAGGGCTACTGAGGGAGTCCTGGATTAGGGGGTCTCCGGACAGCCGGACTATATCCTTTGGCCGGACTGTTGGACTATGAAGATACAAGATTGAAGACTTTGTCTCGTGTCCGGATGGAACTCTACTTGGCGTGGAAGGCAAGCTAGGCAGTACGGATATAGATATCTCCTCCTTTGTAACCGACCTTGTGTAACCCTAGCCCCCTCCGGTGTCTATATAAACCGGAGGGTTTTAGTCCATAGGACAACATACAATCATACCATAGGCTAGCTTCTAGGGTTTAGCCTCTCCGATCTCGTGGTAGATCAACTCTTGTAATACTCATATCATCAAGAATAAATCAAGAAGGACGTAGGGTTTTACCTCCATCAAGAGGGCCTGAACCTGGGTAAAACATCGTGTCCCCTGCCTCCTGTTACCATCCGCCTTAGACGCACAGTTCAGGACCCCCTACCCGAGATCCGCCGGTTTTGACACCGACAGTGGCCGTCGGGATGATGAAGATGGCCACCGGTGATGATTTCCCCCTCTGGCAGGGTGCCGGAACGGGATATAGATTGGTTTTTCGTGGCTACAGAGGCTTCTATATTTATAGGATTTTTTGTCGTTGGTTTCATGCGAAGATCGGCCTCGAGGTGATCACAACCCACCTACACATGGGTTGGGCTCCAGGTGCGTCGTGGTGGGTTGTGCCCACCTCGTGGCTCTTCTGGCCCTCCCACGAAGCTTCTAGTGCCTCTTTTGTTCCAAAAAACATTTTCAAAAAGTTTCAACTCATTTGGGGAACTTTCATTTCTGCACAAAAAACAACACCACGGTAGTTCTGCTGAAAACAGCGTCAGTCCGGGTTAGTTCCATGCAAATCATACCAAAACCATATAAAATTATTGTAGACATGGCATGAATAATTCATAAATTATAGATACGTTGGAGACGTATCACTCTTCTCCCAAGAAAAAGGCTAGGGTTTTCCTCATAAGGGCTTTCCCGATCCTCCCTCACCTTCGGGTGCCTTCTGGCATCGACAAAGGGAGGGGGACCCAGGTCTGGGTTGTCTTTGTAGTTTTTGGTCAGTCTAGCTTTATTAGGGTTAAGTCCAAGTGTCTGGGTGATGGTGGTGAGGCAATGGTGCCATCGACAACAAGGAATACTATGTCCACGCCATGTCCTCATTCAGGATATGTTGTTTGGCATCAACAGAGGGTGTGTGGAGCTTCAGGGTCAGATCTTGAGCCCTGCGTTTGTATTTATCTTTTCTGGTGATCAGTTGCACCCTACGTAGGGGATGATGTCATAGTTTGTTTAATGTTCTTAGGTTCCTTCTTCGTCCGATGAAGCTCAGCAAAACAAAGCTCCGCCAGGGAAGTTGCAAGGTTTCAATCCTCCTCTTTTTGGCCAAAGTTGTGATTATCTTTTAGTCCTTCTTGGTGCTAGCTTCTCCCGGATCACAATTTGTTCAATTCCTGATCAACGATGTGTATTTTGGTCTATATTGACAACTTCCCCATTGCTGCTTCTTCAAGCTCCCACGGTCCAACAAGATTATTCCACTAACACGAATGTGCATAGGTAGCAACGAGCGTTGCTCATAGTGCACCATTGTTGGATGTAGAAGGAAGAAGGTGTTGATTTCTTGAAGGACTCATAACTTATTATTCTTGCCAGGGTTGGTTTTTATCTAATATATGACCTTTGGCCTTTCTAGGAAAAAAACTTCACTACACAACACACTATATATTGGTTGATGTACCAAGGTTTTATTTTTGTCCCTGTGAAAAGAAGTAGAATTACTTGTTATGCATGTGTTCCTCAAAGCCTCAAAGGCGTCAATCCTCACTTTATGTATGCGGCCGCGGTGAGGATTACAACATGTAGTTAGCATTATCATCTATAAGATCACAACTACGTTAGGTTTATACAACTACTGAATATACAAACTATCATTATCTCTTAATAGCCCCCCTCAATGTCAACTGTAAGTAATATTTCACACAAAGGTTTGGTAAAGCCATCGACTGTTGGAAATATGCCCTAGAGGTAATAATAAATTGGTTATTATTATATTTCCTTGTTCATGATAAATGTTTATTATTCATGCTAGAATTGTATTGATCGGAAACTTAAATACATGTGTGAATGCATAAACAACACTGTGACCCTAGTAAGCCTCTACTAGACTAGCTCATTGATCAAAGATGGTTAAGGTTTCCTAACCATAGACATGAGTTGTCATTTGATAATGGGATCACATCATTAGGAGAATGATGTGATGGATAGACCCAACCGTAAGCTTAGCATCAGATCGTATCACTTAGTTATTTGCTACAGTTTTCTTCATGTCAAGTATTTGTTCCTTAGACCATGAGATCATATCACTCCCAGACACCGGAGTAATACCTTGTGTGTTATTAAATGTCACTTCGTAACCGGGTGATCATAAAGGTGCTCTACAGGTATCTCCGAAGGTGTCTATTCAGTTGCATGGATCGAGACCAGTATTTGTCACTCTGTGTGACAGAGAGATATCTCTGGGCCCTCTCGGTAATACAACATCACAAGAAGCTTCATGTGACTGATGATTTTAGTCACGGGATCTTGTATTACGAAACGAGTAAAGAGACTTGCCGGTAATGAGATTGAACTAGGTATGGAGATACCAACGATCAAATCTCGGGCAAGTAACATATCACCGGACAAAGGGAATTGCATACAGGATTGACTGAATCCTTGACATTGTGGTTCAATTGATAAAGATCTTCGTTGAATATGTGGGAATCAATATGGTCATCCAAGTCTTGCTATTGGTTATTGACTAGAGAGGTGTCTCTGCCATGTCTACATGATTCTCGAACCTGTAGGGTCACACGCTTAACGTTTGGTAGCGCAAGGGTAGTAATGAGATATTAATGTTGCTGAACGAAGGTTGTTCGGGGTCTTGGATGAGATCCTAGACATTACGAGGATTTCCTGAATGGTCCGGAGGTAAAGATTTATATATGGAAAGTCGTTATTGGGGTTCCGGAAAAAGTTTGGGTTTTTTTGGTATTGTACCGGGAAGCTTCCAGAAGGTTTCGGAGGGGTCCGGAAGTCCACCAAGTCCCATACAGCAACCTTGAGGTAGCCAGGCCCAGCGTGCGTTGTAAGGGGGCGCCCTGGCCTTAATGGGCCAGAGCACCAGCCCCTACAAGGCCCATGCGCCTAGGGGTGGAAACCCCTAAAGGGAGGGCACTCCCCCCCCCCCTCCTTGGTCGCCACCCCTCCCTTGGAGGAGGGGAAAGGACTGGCCATGTCCCCCCCCCCTATATAAATAGAGAGGAGGCTCCAGGGGCAGCCCATCCCTTACCATGGGGGCTGCCCTCTCCCTCTCCCTCCACTTCTCGTCTGTGTAGCACTTGGCGAAGCCATGCCGGAGTTCCGCTGCCACCACCACCACGCCGTCTTATTGGATCGGATCTCATCTATCTCTTCTCCCTCACTTGCTGGATCAAGGGGGAGGAGATGTCACTGAGTCGTACGTGTGCTAAACTCGGAGGTGCCGCACATGCGGTGCTTGGATCGGATACTCGGATTGGATTGCGACGCGAGTACGACTACGCCAACCAAGATCTCTATATCGTTAATGCTTTCGGTCTATATGGGTATGTAGACTCACTCCCCTCTCATAGCTATGCATCTCCTAGATTGATCTTGGGTGTTCGTAGATTTTTTTATTTTCATGCTTCATTCCCCATCATCAGCTACCTGGTCTCCAGAAGGAATGAATATAACACCAAGTTCCTTGTAAGCAATACATTCTCGTACAAAGTGAAAATCCACTTTGACATGCTTGGTGCATGCATGAAAATTTGGGCTATCCGACCTGTACGTTGCGCTTGGATGGTAGCACCAAAGGGTTGCTGCTCGCACTTGGGACACCGATAGCTCTCTCAACAAGCTTTGCAACCAAACCAACAATGTTGTTGCATTTGCCATAGAAGTATACTCTACTTATGTGCGGCTATGGGAGATTGTGGCTTTCTTCCTTGTTCTCTAGGACAAAAGATTTCCACTGATGAACACAACAAACCCTCCCATGGACTTTCGATCATGTGGACAGCCTACCTAGTCAGAAGTAGGAGAAAGAACTGAGCAAAAGGGAGAAAGATCGCCAGAAGGAAAGACCAAACGCTATGTGTGCTTACAGTAGTGCAATATGTGATTACCAATTACCCAATGTTTCTGGGTACGAGCATGAAGGAACTGACAACCTTTGTTTGCTGCAAAGGACAAATCAGGCCGAGTTTGAGTAAGATATTGCAAGGCCCCAACCATGGTGCGATATCTGGTGTTCTCCTCAGCACTTAGGATGCTCCCATCGAACAATGAGAGTTCCTGTGTAGTAGAGAGAGAGAGAGAGGGGCATGGCCACTAGTTTTGCAGTTTGAAAGGTTGGCCCTGGTAAGCAGCTAGCTGACATACTTCGCTGAGAAAGTACTAACATGTCATCAACTTTGGACACCTCAATACCAAGAAAGAAGTGTAGCTCACCCAAGTCTTTTAGGATAAATCCCTCCTGAATTGGAGCAATAAGCTTGGTAATGGATGGATCGGATGAATAAGTGATAATGATGTCATCAACATATACAAGGATAAAGGTGGCATTTCCATCCTTGTTATGAATGAAAAGGGAGATATCTACCTGAGAATGAAAAAAGGCGAGTTGTTGTAGCTTGAGACTAAGGCAATAATATCATGCCCTTAGGGATGTTTAAAACCATATAAGGCTTTATCTAGCTTGCACACGTAGTGAGGGTATTTTATTCCTCCAACCGGAGATGTTGTCTCATGAAAACATCATTTTCAAGGATGTCATGCACAAAGCTGGTTCACAAGATGAACAAAAATCATGACGTAGTGAGATATAAAGCAAGCCTTGTGCCATAGGGGTTCACATAGAGATCAATCATCAATTGCAATGAAACATATTCTCTCGTTATGAGTGGAAGATCGTTCCGATACTTTATATCACTGGCGGTGAAAATGAATTTGTTTATCCATCGGGTGGATGTAGTGACTGCATACTTGTATGGGTTAATTGATTCAGAATATCTATGGAAGTTTTTCGAGGGAATGAAGATTCTAAATTTAATCACAACATGTATTGCTTAAAGTTTCAAAAGTCATTTTATGGCTTGAAGTGGTCGGAAAGGATGTGGTACAAACGACTAGGTGAGTTACTTTGTTAGAAGGGTTACTCAAATAATGATGATTTCTCATGTATTGTAACGCCCTCGATGCGGCTATATCTCTAAGTCGTGCTTCGACACGTAGGAGATATAGCCGCATCGAGGGCGTTACAAGTTGGTAATCAGAGCCTTCCCCGACCTTAGGAGCCCCCTGCTTGATCGAATCATTGGCGTTGTTGAGTCTAGAAAAAATGTTAGGATTATATATATATCAGAGAGTTAGGAATTCTTTTACTCCTCAGTCCCTTCGTCGCTCTGGTGAGGCATCCTGACGTAGAGTTTTGACTCTTCTCTTCTCAAATTTCACTAAAAAAAAATTTAGGATCACGTGGGTATCTTGGAATCGTTCCGATAGATTTGTGACGAGAACATTGTTCTTGGTGCCTCCTGTCATTTAGGGTTGTGGCAGTGTCCCTGGGAGTTGAGCTCCGAGGTGTTGTCGTCACAATTTTATCATTGAGATTCTGGAATACCTGAGTTTCGCCGACATCGAAAACCTCTTTTATGCAGTTGTTGGTGAGATAACCTCGACGCCACCCAGTACTGGGGCGGGAGTTCGGGAGTATTGCCATAACTTGTATAACGGATGCTTTTCGAAGGTTGAGGTAGATGCTTTCCGAAGGTTTCTCGGTTATGTGTTGAAGGATGGATACAGCTGGATGTAGGATTTGCTAGATTTGGGTGAGATATTATGCTTCCCCTGTATCCCCAACACCTGATTGCATAACCGGAAAGGTTCGGGAGTTTCATAGGTGGGAATTCTTGTAGCTCTAGTTCTTCTTCCGCGGATATTTGGATTGGGATTGGGTAATCCTCACCAAGTATTCGTTCTTGTCCGTACCTTGTTGTTTTTCTTCTACCTCAATTCTAAGTGGCTTCTCAATTTATGGAAATGTGACCATTTCAATTGGAATGCATTCGTTCATTTTGTTCGGATGTGAAGACTTTATGTTGCAATTTCAATCCGTTCGATTCAGCTTGAATATTTGTCTGTCAAGATGCTAACGGATGTCAGCCTCTTCAGGATGGCTCCTCCAACGCGCACGACCCCGAATCCTGATCCGCCACCACCACCTCCACCTCCGGAGGCATGGAAAGCTATGATGGCCGCTACCAATGCAAACACGCAGTTGATCATGCAACTTCTTCAAGAGCGCAACCAAGGGAACCAGGGTCATGGCAACAATCAGAATCAGTTTGCTACACTCAACCAGTTCCTCGCTAACCAGCCAAAGACCTTCAGCAATTGTGTTGAGGCAACAGACGCTGATGATTGGCTTGTGCACATATGCAAGCATTTCGAGTGCAGTAACGTCAGGCCTGAGGACTTTGTCAAGTTTGCCTCCTTCCAACTCAAATACCAAGCTGCATAATGGTAACATCATGTTTCAGAAGCTCGCCCGTTTTGCTAAGCAAGACGTCCCTGGCGAGAAGAGCATGATTTACCAGTTCAGGGGTGGTCTCAGAGAAGAACTCCAGCTAGCTCTCGTCCTCTTTGAGCCAAAGAAGTACGATGAGTTCTACAATATGGCAATGAAGCAAGAGGCTGCCCAACTGAAGTGCGATGCTTCCAAGAAGCGAGTCAGAGATGCAACTCCTTCTTCCTCAACTCAAGTGGCTAAGCAGCAAAAGTATTGGCTTCCTCCTCCGTTCCATCAGCCTTATCAGTAGAAGAGCAAAGGTGGCAGTGGATCTTCCCACCCACCCAACCCTGGCTTTCAGAACAAGACTTCGTCTCAAGCTCCAAGATCAAGTGCTCCGTATCACCGTCCGCTTTCAGAGGTCATGTGCAACAAGTGCCAACAGAAGGGTCACTATGCCAACAAATGCTTCAATCAGAGGCGTCTTCCTCCTCCTCCTGTGAGATCGGAAAGTACCGCAGTGGTCAAGCATAACCCCAAGCACGCCAAGGTCAACTTGTTGAATGCAGCTCAGGCAGAGGACTCGCCAGATGTGATTATGGGTAACCTTCCTGTTAACGATGTTCCTGCAAAAGTACTTTTTGACACTGGTGCATCGCATTCTTTCTTGTCATTCCCATTTGCATCGAAGCACAATGTTGATACTGAGGTTATGCCCAAAGTCATGCAAGTTGTTTCTCCCGGCAAGCTTTTGACTTCTAGTTTGGTTGCTCCCGATGTCTCTATCACGTTGGGCGACTACAAGTTTCTGTCCTCTCCAGTGGTCCTTGGCAACTCGGATATTGATCTTATTCTCGGAATGGATTGGCTTTCTAAGCACAAGGCTCATCTTGATTGTGCTGCCAGGCAGATTCAATTGACTCATTCGTCTGAGGATGTAATTGTCTTTGCCGCTCGTGATGATACCATCCGTCTATTTTCTCTCAATGAGAAGGGTGAACTGGATGCCATCTCTCAAATTCCAGCCGTTTGTGAATATCAAGACGTCTTTCCAGAAGAGCTTCCAGGAATGCCTCCGCACCGGCCAGTTGAATTCGTCATCGATCTTGAGCCTGGCACGGAACCTGTTTGCAAACGTCCTTACAAGCTTGGACCTGAAGAGTTGAAGGAGCTGAAGAAGCAACTTGATATTCAAGAGCGAATGGGTCTCATCCGACCTAGTTCTTCTCCATGGGGTTGTGGAGTTCTTTTTGTGAAGAAGAAGGATGGAACGGACCGACTCTGTGTCGACTACCGTCCATTGAACAAGAAGACTATAAAGAACAAGTACCCACTTCCCAACATCAACGAGCTGTTTGAACAACTCAAAGGTGCTCAAGTATTCTCAAAGCTTGATCTCTGTATGGGCTATCACCAGATCCAAATTCGTGAGCAAGATAATCCCAAGACAGCTTTCAGAACAAGCTATGGTTCATATGAATATACTGTCATGTCTTTTGGCCTCGTCAACGCTCCGCCAACTTTCTCTCGCATGATGAACTTCATCTTCAACCCCTACACAAATGACTTTGTCTTGGTCTACCTCGATGACATTTTGGTCTTTTCCAAGAACAAGGAAGATCATGCAAAGCACTTGCGTTTGGTGCTGGATAAGCTCAGAGAACATCAGTTCTACGCCAAGTTTTCAAAGTGCGAGTTTTGGCTCGATGAGGTTCTCTATCTTGGGCATATCATCTCTGCCAAGGGCATAGCGTGAATCCTGAGAAGGTGTCTGCAATTGTGAATTGGGAACCACCTCGGAACATGAAGCAACTCCGCAGCTTCCTTGGTCTCGCAAGCTATTGTCGAAGGTTCGTTGAGAACTTCTCAAAGATCGCGAAGCCTCTTTCAAACCTTCTCCAGAAGCACGTCAAGTACGTTTGGTCTCCTGAATGTGACATCGCTTTGAACACCTTGAAAGAGAAATTAGTCACTGCTCCAGTTCTGACTCCTCCTGATGAATCCAAACCGTTCGAGGTCTTCTGTGATGCCTCTCTTCAAGGTCTTGGTGCAGTGTTGATGCAAGAGAAGAAAGTTGTGGCCTATACTTCTCGCCAGTTGAAGCCCAATGAAAAGAACTACCCCACTCATGACCTCGAGTTGGCGGCAGTTGTTCATGCTCTTTTGACTTGGAGACATCTCTTATTGGGAAGAAAAGTGGACATCTTCACTGACCACAAGAGTCTCAAGTACATCTTCACTCAGCCTAATCTCAACCTCAGGCAGACTCGTTGGGTTGAAATGATTCAAGAGTATAATTCGAGCATCGAATACACTCCAGGCAAGGCCAATGTAATTGCTGATGCATTGAGCAGGAAGGCTTACTGCAACAGTTTGATTCTCAAGCCTTACCAACCCGAGCTTTGTGAAGCTTTCCGCAAACTCAATCTACAAGTTGTTCCTCAAGGTTTCCTCGCCAACCTTCAAGTCTCTCCTACTTTGGAAGATCAGATTCGCGAGGCTCAACTTCTTGATGCTATGGTGAAGAAGGTGAAGATTGGGATTGCCAAGAGTCAACCCAAGTACAAGTGCTATCGCCTTGATGACAAGGATACTCTATTCTTCGAGGATCGCATTGTTGTGCCTAAAGGTGACCTTCGTAAAGTCATTATGAACGAGGCTCACAATTCACTCCTCTCCATCCACCCTGGGAGCACAAAAATGTACCATGACCTCAAGCAGGCATATTGGTGGACTCGAATGAAGCGTGAGATTGCTCAGTTCGTGAATGAATGTGATGTTTGCAGAAGAGTGAAGGCAGAACACCAACGACCAGTTGGTCGCCTCCAACCTCTTGCCATTCCAGAATGGAAGTTTGACCACATTGAGATGGACTTCGTGACTGGATTTCCAAAGTCCAAGTGTGGCAATGATGCTATCTTCGTTGTCATCGACAAACTCACTAAAGCGGCTCACTTTCTGCCTATCAAAGAATCCATCACAGCAGCTCAATTGGCAGAGCTTTATACCTCTTGGATTGTCTCTCTGCACGGCATTCCGCAGTTGATATCTTCAGATCGTGGTAGCATCTTCACCTCAAAGTTTTGGGATTCTTTTCAGAAGAGGCCATGGGCACCAACATCCGTTTCAGCACAGCTTTTCATCCCCAAACTAGCGGCCAAGTCGAGCGTGTCAATCAGATTCTTGAAGATATGCTCAGGGCTTGCGTTATCTCCTTCGGTATGAAGTGGGAAGATTGCCTTCCTTATGCTGAGTTCTCCTACAACAACAGCTTTCAAGCGAGTTCGGGCAAGGCCCCATTTGAAATTCTCTATGGCAGGAAGTGTCGTACTCCTCTCAACTGGTCAGAGACTGGTGAACGTCAACATCTTGGAAATGACTTGATCACAGAGGCAGAAGAGATGTGCAAAGTCATTCGTGATAACCTCAAAGTTGCGCAATCACGCCGGAAGAGCTACTACGATAGTAAGCATCGTGATTTGGCTTTCGAGATAGGAGACCATGTTTACCTCCGCGTCTCCCCAATGAAAGGTACTCATCGCTTCGGTATCAAAGGGAAGCTTGCCCCTAGATACGTGGGTCCTTTCAAGATCGTCAGCAAGAGAGGCGATCTCGCCTATCAACTCGAGCTTCCCTCCAACTTTGCAAACGTGCACGACGTGTTTCAAGTGTCTCAACTCCACAAGTGCTTCAAGACCCCTGACCGCACCGTCAACTTCGAAGACATTGATCTCCAAGAAGACCTTTCTTATCATGAGCACCCAGTTGCTATTCTTGAAGAAACTGAGCGCAAGACTCGCAACAAGTCAATCAAATTCCTCAAAGTCAAGTGGTCACACCATTCCGACCGTGAAGCCACCTGGGAACGCGAGGACCACCTCCGTTCTGAGTACCCGGAGTTTTTCCAGTCCTAGATCTCGGGACGAGATCCTTTTGTAGTGGTGGAGTGTTGTAACACCCCGGATGTAATTTACCTTATATGTATTCCAACTCTTACCGTTTCCGGCGCTAAGTTATTTTATTTCCTCATTGTCGGGTTTTTGTCTCCATGTGTTGTTGTCTTTGTCATGCATCTCATATCATGTCATCATGTGCATTGCATTTGCATACGTGTTCGTCTCATGCATTCGAGCATTTTCCCCGTTGTCCGTTTTGCATTCCGGCGCTCCTATGTCCTTCGGTGGTCCTTTCTACCTCTTTTTCGTGTGTGGGGGTTAAACATTTTCGGATTGGACCGATACTTGTCATGCGGCCTTGGTTTACTACCGGTAGACCGCCTGTCAAGTTTCGTGCCATTTGGACTTCGTTTGATACTCCAACGGTTAACCGAGGGATCAAAAAGGCCTCGTGTGTGTTGCAGCCCAACACCCTTCCAATTTGGCCCAAAACCCACTTAAACCTCTCCCATCATCTAGAGCGTTCGATCACGATCGCGTGGCCGAAAACCGCACCTCATTTGGAGACTCCTAACTCCTCCTACCTCTATAAATAGACCCCTCCATGAAATTTTCGGATCTTCCCCTACCCTAACCCTAATTTTTCGCTCCTCCGCGCACTAGACGTGTCCGGCCCGTGCCGGACAACGTCCGCCGCCACCGCCAGCCAATCAGGGGCCGACACCTGTCCCTCCGCGCGCCCACTTCGCCGCGCCGCCGCCCGGCCCGCTCGGCCCGCGGGAGGCCCCGCGGCCCGTTGCTACAGCGCCGCCCGACGCTGCTTCATTCCCGACGCCGCTCCGCCGCCTGCCGGCGTCGCTCCGCCTCGCCGCCGCAGATCCGGCCGCCGGAACCCGCCCGCGGTGAACTCCTCCATCGGCGTCGTTCTGTCTGCGGTGACCGAGCCCGTCGCCGCCTGCCATCGTCGTGTCGGCGCCGCCTCCTCGCCGCCATCTTCCTCTCCCTCTCCGGCCACGGGCGCCAGGTCCGGCGACGACCTCCTCTGGCCGGCCAGGCTCCGGCGACGACGAACTCCGGCGACCCCGATCTGCTACAGTGTCGAATCCTGATCCAGATCTAAAAACCTCGGTTGACTTTTTCCTCCCCGAACCCTAGTTATTTTGCAATCTTTGACATGCCATAACTCTGCATCCGTAGCTCCGATTCGTGTGTGTAGCATATCAAAATGTTCGCCTCGACGAGTACATAATTTCATATCATTGCATCATTTTCATTTGAGCTCATCTTGATGCCCGAAATGCTGTTGGAAGAGGGCTATGTGATGAATTTGTCAGATCTGTTTCAGCAAATGGCCTCTTGTCATTTTTGCCATGATTAATGTGTGCATGCTATGATCCTGAGTTCTACATGTGTTTTGTTATATGCCATGCCATCTTTACAGGGGTGCTTGCCATGTATTTTTGTGATATTTGTGGTGACTAGCACAAGCTTGCAAAGTAGCGTATTCGTTGATGCTGATTTCAGGGACTTAGCATTTCACTAAGTCCTTGTCCTGATTTTGCTTTTATGCCATATGTTCATGTTGTTTCCTAGTGATTCGTGCCTCTTTTGAGGATGATCAGTAAGAATGTTTTGTTAATATTGTTGTGCTCTATCCATCCATGTCTTTCTTAGCAATTATGGAGCACCCTAGCTTGAGTCAATCGAGCTCTACTTTTGCTATAAAATGATCCTGGCAGATTGTTGACATGTTTAGCGATTTTGCCGAGGATGTTGCTATTGATCCGTGCATGCTATGTTATTGTTCTTGCCATGTCTAGCTTCTATGCCATGTCTTCTTCATGGGTGTATGCTTAGTTTGTCATGCCATGCTCTGTAGAGAGTGCATCGAGCTCGTAAACATGCCTACTCGTTAACTGTTTTGCATGCTCCAGTTTTTCACCAAGTCTGAATCTGTTTGTGTTTTTGCTATGTTCACATGCTTCCAATTGTATTTTTTGATCCCTTTTGGCTCAAGGTCACTAAGGGACTTTTGTTAAGTGCTTTGATTAAGTTCATGCCATGCCTTGCTTTGCCATGTTAAGTTCCTGTAGCATGTAGTTTTCATGCTCTAAAGTTTGCTTCCTGATGATAAATTCCAGACTTGTGTTAATTTCACTAAGTCTGAAACCTGTTATCATTTGCACTTTTGCCATGCTTGTTTGAACCTGTTAGTGGATGAATTAGCCGTAGCTCAGTGTTCATCTTTTGTCAAGCATCATGTGTGGATCTCTGCCATGTATTTTGTTGTCATGTTTGAGTGCTGTAGCATATTTATCTTGATGCATTTAGTTGGTTACTTGCTGATTATCGCAGACCGGTGCCATATTTGTTTTGCTTGCCATTTCCAAACCGTGCATCCGATTCCGGTGATCTTTATATCGATTTCAACCGAAATCACCTCACCTTTCCAGTGGCACTCTTGGATTTACAAGTTGAGGCCAGGTTCAATCATTCCTTGTCAAATCAGGCATATGCATCACATATCGCATCCCGCATATCATACCATGTTTGCATCATATTGCTTGAGCATTGCACGTGGTTGATTGTGTTCCGTTTGCTTGTTGTTCTTGTTTGGGTAGAGCCGGGAGACGAGTTCGCGAACGAGGAGCCCGTTGAGTTCGCTTACGAGGATCAAGTCAACTCTGACAACTTTGCAGGCAAGATGACCATACCCTCGAAATCACTTTTATCTTTGCTTGTTAGATGCTCGCTCTTTTGCTATGCCTATGCTACGATGCCTAAAACTTGCTTATAATGCCTCCCAATTGCCATGTCAAACCTCTAACCCACCATGTCCTAGCAAACCGTTGTTTGGCTATGTTACCGCTTTGCTCAGCCCCTCTTATAGCGTTGCTAGTTGCAGGTGGAGATTGGAGATCGTTCCTTGTTGGAACATGTTTATTGTTGGGATATCACAATATTATCTTGTTTATCTTAATGCACCTATATACTTGGTAAAGGGTGGAAGGTTCGGCCTTTTGCCTAGTGTTTTGTTCCACTCTTGCCGCCCTAGTTTCCATCATATCGGTGTTATGTTCCCAGATTTTGCGTTCCTTACACGGTTGGGTTATAATGGGAACCCCTTGACAGTTCGCCTTGAATAAAACTCCTCCGGCAATGCCCAACCTTGGTTTTGCCATTTTCCACCTAGCCTCTTTTCCCTTGGGTTTCCGGAGCCCAAGGGTCATCTTTATTAACCCCCCCCCCCCCGGGCCAGTGCTCCTCTGAGTGTTGGTCCAAACAGATCCACTTGCAGCGCCACCTTGGGGAAACTTGAGGGTTGGTTTTAGTTGTACGTAGTGTTCATCTGAGTGTGCCCTGAGAACGAGATATGTGCAGCTCCTATCGGGATTTGTCGGCACATTCGCGCGATGTTGCTGGACTTGTTTTACCATTGTCGAGGATGTCTTGTAACTGGGATGCCGAGTCTGATCGGGCTGTCTTGGGAGAAGGAATATCCTTCGTTGACTGTGAGAGCTTGTGATGGGCTAAGTTGGGACTCCCCTGCAGGGATTTGAACTTTTGAAAGCCGTGCCCGCGGTTATGGGCAGATGGGAATTTGTTAATGTCCGGTTGTAGATAACCTGAACTTAACTTAATTAAAAGGAATCAACCGCGTGTGTAACCGTGATGGTATCTTCTCGATGGAGTCCGGGAAGTGAACACGGTGTTGGAGTTATGCTTGACGTAGGTTGTTCTAGGATCACTTCTTGATCATAGTTGTTCGACCGTGCTTTTGCCTTCTCTTCTCGCTCTCTTTTGCGAATATGTTAGCCACCATATATGCTAGTCGCTTGCTGTAGCTCCACCTCATACCTTTGTCTTACCTATAAGCTTAAATAGTCTTGATCGCGAGGGTGTGAGATTGCTGAGTCCCCGTGACTCACAGTTTACTTCCAAACCAGATGCAGGGACCGATGATACCGCTCCAGGCAATGCGCTTGAGCTCAAGTGGGAGTTCGATGAAGACTCTCGTCGTTACTATGTGTCTTTCCCAGATGATCAGTAGTGGTGCCCAGTTGGGGCTATCGGGGACCGTGTCGCATGTGGGGGTTGATCTTTATTTTGGTACCGTAGTCGGACCATGAGTGTATTGGATGAATGTAATGTTATTCATGTATTTGTGTGACATGGCAAGTGTAAGCCAACTATGTTTCCTTTCCCCTTTTATTTATATTACATGGGTTGTTTTGCGAAGATTACCTCACTTGCGACATTGCTTTCAATGCGGTTATGCCTCTAAGTCGTGCTTCGACACGTAGGAGATATAGCCGCATCGAGGGCGTTACATGTATGTTCATCAGGAGATCCATGGATGGATTTTGTACTACTTTGTTTATGTTGATGATTCGTTGAATTACCATTCAATGTTTTGATACTTTGTTGTGTGGTGAAACATACGATAAGGTGATGTTCTTACTTGAATAAGCAACCTACTTATGATTATACCTCTCTACAAGCATCCGCAAATACAAGAAAGTAATTAAGAGAATAATCTAACCATAGCAATAAATTATAGGGTTTCATGACCCCTCACGCAACAATTCATAAACTTAGGTTATGGTAATATCTGCCACTCTGGCCACCCAACCATAAACAAACTAATTACATGATGCTCTTCTCTATGCCCTTAGAGGTGAACTGGTGTGCGGTCGATGTTTCCACAACACCACCAGAGAATAACACCACAACCCAATCAAAAACTAAACTAGATTCAACTTCACAAGATTACTAGTAACAAGAATTACCTCGTGTCCTCAAGAACGTAACAAACTACTCACAACAAATCATATGGATCATGATTAGTGGAGATGAATATATGATTAAAAATATGAACATATGACTTCTAAGCATCAATTACAAGGAGTAATTAACACCCCGAACTACTAGTAGTAAATGATTTGAGAAGAAAGTTCATAGAACGGAAAGATGGATGAAGAAGGTTGATGGACATTCCGATGTTGATGGAGATGATGATCGGAGTATTGGTAATGAAGATGAATTTGAATTCCCCCTTCTAGAGGGATGGATCTCCAGCAGAATTAGCTTGTCGGATGGCAAAAGTTGCTCCGCCTCTGTACCCACGCGGCGGCGGAGGACAAATCCCAGAAAAAATCCATTGAGTTTTTAGTATAGATGTGAATTTTGGCAAAAGGGCGTTGGAAGGCGGTGGATAGGGGCTCCACGCGGCAGACCGACGCACTCTAGGGGGCGTGTGGAGGCCCCATGCCCCCTCTCTGACCCATCTTTTGGCCGATGGCTTCTTTTCCTCCAAAAAAATTCAATAATTTTTTGACCCTTTTGGAGCTCTAGAAGAATACTTTTTCTTCTATTTTTTATTTTGACCCTGTTTTCCAGTTGTCCCGTATTTTTGATAATTTCTCTCTCCTTGTGTTGCATGGAAATTGAAGTGGAAAAGGCATTAGAATTGAGCACGATGTGCAAAATATCATTGATAAAATAGTAAATTATAATAAGAAATAGTGATGCAACGTATTAGAGCTCGGGCTATAATTGACTCTTAATCTACAGTCTGCTTCTGTGGGAGTCCTGGATTAGGGGGTCTCCGGACAGCCGGACTATCTCCATTGGCCAGACTGATAGACCATGAAGATACAAGATTGAAGACTTCGTCTCATGTCCGGATGGGACTCTACTTGGCATGGAAGGCAAGCTAGGCGATACGTATATGGATATCTCCTCCTTTGTAACCGACCTTGTGTAACCCTAACCCTCTCCGGTGTCTATATAAACCGAAGGGTTTTAGTTCGTAGGACAACAATCACAACATACAATCATACCATAGGCTAGCTTCTAGGGTTTAGCCTCTCTGATCTCATGGTAGATCTACTCTTGTACTACCCATATCATCAACATTAATCAAGCAGGATGTAGGGTTTTACCTCCATCAAGAGGGCCCGAACTTGGGTAAAACTTCGTGTCCCCTGCCTCCTGTTACCATCCGGCCTAGACGCACAGTTCGGGACCCCCTACCCGAGATCCGCCGGTTTTGACACCGACATTGGTGCTTTCATTGAGAGTTCCTCTGTGTCATCGCCGTTAGGCTTGATGGCTCCTACTATCATCGATGAGACTTTTCTTCCCGGACAGATCTTCGTATTCGGTGGCTTTGCACTGTGGGCTAATTCACTTGGCCATCTGGAGCAGATTGAAAGCTACGCCCCTGGCCATCAGGTCAGATTTGGAAGTTTGAACTACACGGCCGACATCCGCGGAGACTTGATCTTCGAGGGATTCGAGCCACAGCCGGGCACGCCGCACTGTCGCGATGGGTATGACCTAGCTCTGCCGCCGAACAGTACCCCAAAGGCCGCGCCCGCATCTGCTCCGACCCTTATCTCGGAGCAAACTGCGCCAATCGAGGACGGGTGGTTAGACACCGCCTCAGGGGCTGTAGTCTCAATGGCGATCGAGCCAAACACCAGCATAATCCTCTGCGCAGCCCGTGACACTAAGGTGCCGGACTCTTTTTCTGACTCCGAACCGCCCGCGCCCCTGCCAATCGAATCTGATTGGGCGCCGATTATGGAATTCACCGCCACAGATATCTTTCAGCACTCGCCCTTTGGCGACATTCTGAATTCACTAAGGTCCCTCTCTTTGTCAGGAGAGCCCTGGCCGGATTATGGCCAACGGGATTGGGACGCATACGATGAAGAAATTCGACGCCCACCCACCACCCACTTCGTAGCCACTGTCGATGATTTAACCGACATGCTCGACTTCGACTCCGAAGACATCGACGGTATGGACGATGATGTAGGAGACAAACATGAACCAGCACCTATAGGGCACTGGAAAGCCACCTCGTCATATGACATATACATGGTGGATACACCCAATGAAGGCAATGGCAACGAGATAACGGAGGATGACCCCTCCAAGAAGCAACCCAAGCGCCGACGTCAGCGGCGCCGCTCTAAGTCCCGCCAAAGCAAAAGTGGTGATACCGGCACAGGAGATAATAATACTCCGGACAGTGCCGAAGACAACAACAATCCCCTCCAAGAGTTAGAGCAGGAGGATGAAGGAGCCAGCTCTCCTGAGAGAGCGGCAGATGGAGAGGAGGAGGATGACAATTACATCCCCCCCTCCGAAGACGAGGCAAGCCTCGGCGACGATGAATTCGCCGTCCCAGAGGATCCCGTCGAACAAGAGCGCTTCAAGCGCCGGCTTATGGCCACGGCAAATAGCCTGAAGAAAAAGCAGCATCAGCTTCAAGCTGATCAAGATCTGCTAGCTGACAAATGGACTGAAGTCCTCGCGGCTGAGGAATATAAACTCGAGCGCCCCTCCAAGAGTTACCCAAGGCGCAGGTTACTACCCCGACTGGAGGAAGAAGCGTATGCCACGGCTGATCGGCCACCTCGTGGCCGCGATAGAGAGGCATTCTAGCCAAAAGCTCAGCCTCCACCCCAATGCCATTCAAATAAAAAGGCATGTGGAGATACGCTAGACCTGCGAGACATGTTGGAGGACAAGGCAAAACATTCAAGATCGATCTACGGATCACGAGGGCGCACCACCCTGCGAGATGACAAACGTCACGCCGGATACATTAAAAGCAAACCCGGTCGGGCCAAACACAGCGGGCAAGACCCATTCGAGCTGCGTCGAGATATAGCCCAATACAGAGGCGCCGCACACCCCTTATGCTTCACAGACGAAGTAATGAAACATCAATTCCCAGAAGGTTTCAAACCTGTAAACATTGAATCATACGACGGCACAACAGATCCCACAGTATGGATTGAGGACTTCCTCCTCCACATCCACATGGCCCGTGGTGATGACTTACACGCCATCAAATACCTCCCACTAAAGCTTAAAGGACCAACGCGGCATTGGCTTAACAGCTTGCCAGCGGACTCCATTAGCTGTTGGGAAGATCTGGAAGCCGCATTCCTCGACAACTTTCAAGGCACTTATGTGCGACCACCAGACGCCGATGATTTGAGCCACATAATTCAGCAGCCAGAAGAGTCGGCCAGGCAGTTCTGGACTCGGTTCCTTACAAAGAAAAATCAAATCGTCGACTGTCCGGATGCGGAGGCCTTAGCGGCTTTCAAGCACAACATCCAAGATGAGTGGCTAGCCCGGCACCTTGGTCAGGAAAAGCCGAAATCTATGGAAGCTCTCACGACACTCATGACCCGCTTTTGTGCGGGAGAAGACAGCTGGTTGGCTCGCAGTAATAACATATCAAAAAAACATGGTACCTTAGATACCAAGGACGGCAATAGTAGGCCGCATCGCAACAAGCATAAGCGCCGCATTAACAGCGAAAATACTGAGGATACGGCAGTCAATGCCGGATTCAAAGGCTCTAAACCCGGTCAGCGGAAAAAGCCATTCAAACAAAGTACGCCGGGTCCGTCCAGCTTGGACCATATACTCGATCGCTCGTGTCAAATACACGGCACCCCAGGCAAGCCAGCCAATCACACCAACAGGGATTGTTGGGTGTTCAAGCAGGCTGGCAAGTTAATTGCCGAAAACAAGGACAAGGGGCCGCATAGCGATGACGAGGAGGAACCCCGGCAGCCGCACACTGGAGGACAGAAAAGGTTTCCCCCGCAAGTGCGGACGGTGAACATGATATACACAACCCACATCCCCAAGAGGGAGCGGAAGCGTGCGCTCAGGGACGTATATGCGTTGGAGCCAGTCGCCCCAAAGTTCAACCCTTGGTCCTCCTGCCCGATCACCTTCAATCGCAGGGACCACCCCACTAGTATCCGTCATGGTGGATTTGCCGCACTAGTCCTAGACCCAATCATCGACGAATTTCACCTCACTCGAGTCCTTATGGACGGCGGCAGCAGCCTGAACCTGCTTTATCAGGACACAGTGCACAAAATGGGTATAGACCCCTCAAGGATCAAACCCACAAAAACGACCTTTAAGGGCGTTATCCAGGCGTAGAGGCCCATTGCACAGGCTCAATTACACTGGAAGTGGTCTTCGGATCCCCGGATAACTTCAGAAGCGAAGAGTTAATCTTCGATATAGTCCCGTTCCGCAGTGGTTATCATGCGCTGCTCGGGCGAACCGCATTTGCTAGATTCAATGCGGTACCGCATTATGATTACCTCAAGCTCAAGATGCCAGGACCCCGCGGGGTTATTACAGTTAATGGAAACACAGAGCGCTCCCTCCGAACAGAGGAGCACACCGCGGCCCTCGCAGCAGAAGCGCAAAGCAGCCTCTCAAGGCAATCAGCCAGTTCGGCGTTTCAAAGCCCGGACACCTTCAAGCGCGCTCGAGGCAATCGGCAAATAGACCGCCTGGCGCGATCTGAGCTCGCGTAGCAATAC
This sequence comes from Triticum urartu, assembly GCF_056163025.1. NCBI lineage: Eukaryota > Viridiplantae > Streptophyta > Magnoliopsida > Poales > Poaceae > Triticum > Triticum urartu. The sequence continues at coordinate 59,417,309 of NC_141874.1, read as the reverse complement.
GGCGGCCACCCCAATCCCATCCCAACGGCGATATTCGTGCCGCGCGTACATAATTACGCATTAAAAATACCATGGGCATAGGGGGGAGGGGGGCACAACTGCGGCACGCCCCAAAACGCGGCCTAAACTGCACTAGGGGCTTCCCATTTGGTTATTTTTTCTTTTTTCAGGACCTTAATCTCTAGAAACACTGTCCGACAGCACTATTGCCGAACACATGATGCAGCAACCAAGAAGGCAGACAACTACGTTATACAACGGAATTCCCAGGTTGATCTCACATTTCATATCATCCCTCAGCTCGCCCTTGGAAGGGACTTAGTCCTACTTTTTGCTTATCGCACTATCTGTATCACTGCTTTAACGCAGCTTTTTAATAAACAATGCATTACATTACGACCATTATTGCATTATATATATATATGTGTGTGTGTGTGTGTTCATTAACGACGCCTTGCAACCGTACACTTTGGTACGGCCAATACACCAGGGGCTCACGTACCCCATAATGCGGTGTGAAAAGTCTGAACACTTTCACAAGTGTGGCACCCCAAACTTATAGCATTATATGCATCAGCTCCGAATCATGTCTTTGGTCAAATGTTGGGTTTGCCCGGCTCCTCTGTTTTGGTACCTTACGTTCCGCTCTATCGGCTAAGGTAGCGCTAGGAGAACTACTGCGATTGTGCCCCGGTTCTTCCGGGCTGAGCACCTCGGTAGAGAAAGCTAAAACTGACTGTCATGATAAGGTGAGAGACTGGTCGCTGTTCGGCGAGGTTTTTCGAGTCCCTAAAGACTTATGCCGCTTAGGGCGAGGGGCCGGTCCTGTCCGGCTTAAAGGCGTGTATCGCGCCCCGAATTCGGCCTTCCGAATACCAGGGGCTTCGCTGAAATTTAAAATTATAGAATTATATGGCTAAGTGAGAGTGATAAAGCAATATTAGTCCGGTTGCCTTGTTCATTGTGCTGAGCACCTCCCTCGAAGTACCCAAATATGGGAACAAGAGTGCTCAGGTTTATCCCGAACACCCCAGCACTAGCGGCATGGGGGCAGAAGCCGAGGACTAGCCATCTCTCAGATTCGATAAACAGCCAAACAGAAGGTAATATTTTAAATTCAAACAAGCGTTGCATAGCGCATATGAAACAAGTTTTCATAAATACAGGATAAAACGAGCAAGTTTACTCAAATATTACATCTTTCGAACACTCATCCGCGATAAGACGGGCACCCGACAGAACACCCTCGTAATACATCTCGGGGTGGCGGTGCTCCTTGCCCTCCGGCGGCCCCTCCTTGATCAGCTTCACGGCGTCTAGCTTGACCCACTGCATTTTTACACGGGCGAAAGCCCGGCGTGCACCTTCAATGCAGACGGATCGCTTGACAACCTCCAGCTGTGGGCAGGCATCCACAAGCCGCCTCACCAGGCCGAAGAAGCTGTTCGGAAGGGCGACGCCAGGCCACAGCCGGACTATAAAGCCCTTCATGGCCTGATCGGCCACCTTATGTAGCTCGACCATCTGCTTCAGCTGGTCGCTCATCGGCACCGGATGTTCAGCCTCAGCATACTAAGACCAGAACAGCTTCTCCGTCGAGCTTCCGTCCTCGGCCTGATAAAATTATGCGGCATCGGACACACTGCGGGGCAAATCTGCGAATGCTCCTGAAGAGCTCCGGATCCGGGTAAGTAATCGGTAATTTACTTTTACATGCTTGCTTTGCATATAGAAAGCCTTACCCGCCGCTATCTTCTTCATCGTCGATCTCCTGGAGGGCCTTCTGGGCCTCGGCCTTGGCACTCTTTGCACTCTCAAGGGCCGCGGCAAGGTCAGACTCCCGCGTCTTCGAGTCAAGCTCCAACGCCTCGTGCTTTGTCACGAGAGCCTGGAGCTCTTGCTGCACCTCGCCCACCCGAGCCTCGTGCTTCTCTCGCTCGGTGCGCTCCTTGGCCGCTGTATCTTCAGCCTTGGTTAGCGCTTGCTTCAGGGTCGCCACCTCGGTCGAGGCCCCTGGCAAACATACAACGATCCTGTCATTTTGCAATCGCGTACTTTTTATACATACATATCTATAGACGGAGTATTACTTACCCTTGTTCTCCTCGAGCTGCCTCTTGGCAAGGCCGAGCTCTTTCTTGGACCCCTCGAGATCCTGCTTCAGTACGGCGACCTCTGCAGTTAGTGCGGCGGACGCCAGCAACGAAGCCTGCATATGCATATTGACATACTTATATTAGACTCATGCGATATTATTTGATCCTTTGTCCGGCTTTTCTTTGTGAACACCAAACAAAGCATCAGGGGCTACTGTCTATGCCGTAATATTTCTACTACATTTTAAACACACTTACCTCAAAGCCTATTAGAAGGCTGGCACAGGCTTCAGTCAATCCGCTCTTGGTGGACTGAACCTTCTGGATCACCGCACTCATGATAGTGCAGTGCTCCTCGTCGATGGAAGCGCTGTGAAGCGCTTCCAGCAGATTATCCGGTGCCTCTGGATGGACAGAGGTCACTGGCACAGGCGTTTTGCCCCTCTTAGAAGGAGGCCGCCTGCTCGAGTCCGGAACCGCTGGAGGGTCCAGCACGGTGTTCGGCTGAGGGCCGAACTCGGAGCTCTCGGGGGCCCCGTCCCCGCGGCTCCCGGAGTCCGGAAGGTCGCCTTGAGGCGCCTCCGGGACTGTCTCCCCTTGATCTGGTGCCTCTTGAGACAACACCTCGGCGTCGTTGGCAGGATGAGGGGAGGTGGCGGTCGGGACTGGATCGCTATCCATGTCCGACGAGCCCAGGGAGCCGTCCGATGATACCTCGATATTGGCTCGGGGCGGCCTGCATAATTGTGTTCGGCGTTAGGGAAAGTAGTGCGACAAAGGAATCCTATGGGTAACTTTGGTATCCGAATACTTACGATCTCCCCGGGGGCTTGGCCCTGGGCAACCACTCGTCTTCACTTTCGTCGGCGGTGGTGGAGCTGTCTGGAAGGAGAGTCCTTCCCTTCTTGGACCCTCCGGCCTCCCCAGTTGGGGTGGCCTTCCTTTTCTTGTCTCCCCCAGTCGGTGGGGGAGCATCTTCTTCCTCTTCCTCGTCTTCAGGGGAAGAGTGCGCCGCAGAGTCATCGGACGGTAAGTCCGACAATGCCTGGCGTCGAGAACTCTTTCGAGTTTCCTCGGCCTTCTTGGTCTTCTCCGGCACCTTATAAGGGGCCGGAGTCAGCATCTTCGCCAGAAGAGCGTCTGTGGGGCCTTCGGGCAAAGGAGCTGGATAGTCGATCTGTCCGGCCATCTTCTGCTAGTCCTGTCAATGGTCCGGGAGTTTAGATCCCGCATAGAGCCAATCTATATAAAAAATAAGTATCCTGTGAAAGGTAAAGCAGCTTACCGCACTAGCTTGGCGCTTCGCGCTGAATCCGCGATCCTCAGTGATAGGGGAGGGACCTCGGCACTTTTAAACAGCACCCTCCAGGCGTCTTCATGAGTTGTGTCGAAGAGCCTGTTCAGAGTCCGGTGCTGCGCCGGATTGAAGTCCCACAAGGTGAACTCCCGTTGTTGGCACGGGAGTATCCGGCGGATGAGCATAACCTGGACTATGTTGACAAGCTTGAGCTTCTTGTCCACCATGTTTTGAATACATGTTTGGAGTCCGGTCAGCTCTTTCGAACTACCCCAGGACATGCCCTTCTCTTTCCAGGAGGTAAGCCGCATGGGGATGCCAGATCGGAACTCGGGGGTCGCTACCCATGCGGGGTCGCGCGGCTCGGTGATATAGAACCACCCCGATTGCCACCCATTTATGGTTTCCACAAAGGAGCCCTCGAGCCATGTTATGTTGGGCATCTTGCCCACCATGGCGCCTCCGCACTCCGCCTGGCGGCCGCCCACCACCTTCGGCTTGACGTTGAAGGTCTTCAGCCATAAGCCAAAGTGGGGCTTGATGCGGAGGAAGGCCTCGCACACGACGATAAACGCCGAGATGTTGAGGATGAAGTTCGGGGCCAGATCCTGGAAATCCAGGCCGTAATAAAACATGAGCCCCCGAACGAAGGGATGGAGAGGGAATCCCAGTCCATGGAGGAAATGGGTGAGGAATACCACCACCTCATGGGGCCTGGGGGTGGGGATGAGCTGCCCCTCATCTGGGAGCCGGTGCGCGATGTCGTTGGACAGGTATCCGGCTCTCCTCAGTTTCTTGATGTCTCCCTCCATGATGGAGGAGACCATCTGTTGGGGAACGTAGCAGAAATTCAAAATTTTCCTACGTGTCACCAAGATCAATCTATGGAGTCATCTAGCAACGAGGGAGGAGTGGATCTACATACCCTTGTAGATCGCACGCGGAAGCGTTCAAGAGAACGGGGTTGATGGAGTCATACTCGTCGTGATCCAAATCACCGATGATCCTAGCGCCGAACGGACGGCACCTCCGCGTTCAACACACGTACGGAGCAGCGACATCTCCTCCTTCTTGATCCAGCAAGGGGGAGGAGAGGTTGATGGAGATCCAGCAGCACGACGGCGTGGTGGTGGAAGTAGCGGGATTCCAACAGGGCTTCGCCAAGCGCTGCAGGAGGAGGGACATGTGTCACGGGAGGGAGAGGGAGGCGTTAGGGCTTAGATGTTGCTGCCCTCCCTTCCCCCACTATATATAGGGCCAAGGGAGAGGGGGGGCGCAGCCTTGGCCCTTCCTCCAAGGAAGGGTGCGGCCAAGGGAGGAGTCCCTCCTCCCCAAGGCACCTAGGAGGTGCCTTCCCCCTTTAGACCTCTTCCTTTCCCTCGACTCTTGGCGCATGGGCCTCTTGGGGCTGGTGCCTGTTGGGTTTCGTAGTAATTTCAAAAAATTTCCTACGCACACGCAAGATCATGTGATGCATAGCAACGAGGGGGAGAGTGTTGTCTACGTACCCAACGCAGACCGACTGCGGAAGCGATGACACGACGTAGAGGAAGTAGTCGTACGTCTTCACGATCCAACCGATCAAGCACCGAATCTATGGCACCTCCGAGTTCGAGCACACGTTCAGCTCGATGACGATCCCCGGACTCCGATCCAGCAAAGTGTCGGGGAAGAGTTCCGTCAGCACGACGGCGTGGTGACGATCTTGATGTACTACAGCAGCAGGGCTTCGCCTAAACTCCGCTACAGTATTATCGAGGTATATGGTGGCAGGGGGCACCGCACACGGCTAAGGAATAGATCACGTGGATCAACTTGTGTGTCTAGAGGTGTCCCCTGCCTCCGTATATAAAGGAGTAGAGGGGGGAGGCTGGCCGGCCAAGGAGGGAGGCGCAGGAGGAGTCCTACTCCTTCCGGGAGTAGGACTCCCCCCCCCCCAATCCTATTCCAAGTAGGATTCCCAAGGGGGGAAAGAGAGAGAGGGGGGCCGGCCACCTTCTCCTAGTCCTAATAGGACTAGGGGAGGGGGAAGTGGCGCAGCCACCTTGGGCTGCCCCTTTCTCCTTTCCACTAAGGCCCATGTAGGCCCATATGGCTCCCGGGGGGTTCCAGTAACCTCCCAGTAACTCGGTAAAATCCCGATTTCACCCGGAACACTTCCGATGTCCAAACATAGGCTTCCAATATATCAATCTTTACGTCTCGACCATTTAGAGACTCCTCGTCATGTCCGTGATCACATCCGGGACTCCGAACAACCTTCGGTACATCAAAATGCATAAACTCATAATGTAACTGTCATCGTAACCTTAAGCGTGCGGACCCTACGGGTTCGAGAACAATGTAGACATGACCGAGACACGTCTCTGGTCAATAACCAATAGCGGGACCTGGATGCCCATATTGGCTCCTACATATTCTACGAAGATCTTTATCGGTCAGACCGCATAACAACATACGTTGTTCCCTTTGTCATCGGTATGTTACTTGCCCGAGATTCGATCGTCGGTATCCAATACCTAGTTCAATCTCGTTATCGGCAAGTCTCTTTACTCGTTCCGTAATACATCATCTCACAACTAACATATTAGTTGTAATGCTTGCAAGGCTTATGTGATGTGTATTACCGAGAGGGCCCAGAGATACCTCTCCGACAATCGGAGTGACAAATCCTAATCTCGATATACGCCAACCCAACATCTACCTTCGGAGACACCTGTAATGCTCCTTTATAATCACCCAGTTACGTTGTGACGTTTGGTAGCACCCAAAGTGTTCCTCCGGCAAACGGGAGTTGCATAATCTCATAGTCATAGGAACATGTATAAGTCATGAAGAAAGCAATAGCAACATACTAAACGATCGTGTGCTAAGCTAATGGAATGGGTCATGTCAATCAGATCATTCAACTAATGATGTGACCTCGTTAATCAAATAACAACTCATTGTTCATGGTTAGGAAACATAACCATCTTTGATTAACGAGCTAGTCAAGTAGAGGCATACTAGTGACACTTTGTTTGTCTATGTATTCACACATGTATTATGTTTTCGGTCAATACAATTCTAGCATGAATAATAAACATTTATCATGATTATAAGGAAATAAATAATAACTTTATTATTGCCTCTAGGGCATATTTCCTTCAGTCTCCCACTTGCACTAGAGTCAATAATCTAGATTACACTGTAATGATTCTAACACCCATGGAGCTTTGGTGCTGATCATGTTTTGCTCGTGGAAGAGGCTTAGTCAACGGGTCTGCAACATTCAGATCCGTATGTATCTTGCAAATCTCTATGTCTCCCACCTGGACTAGATCCCGGATGGAGTTGAAGCATCTCTTGATGTGTTTGGTCCTTTTGTGAAATCTGGATTCCTTTGCCAAGGCAATTGCACCAGTATTGTCACAAAAGATTTTCATTGGACCCAATGCATTAGGTATGACACCTAGATCGGATATGAACTCCTTCATCCAGACTCCTTCGTTTGCTGCTTCCGAAGCAGCTATGTACTCCGCTTCACATGTAGATCCCGCTACGACGCTTTGTTTAGAACTGCACCAACTGACAGCTCCACCGTTTAATGTAAACACGTATCCGGTTTGCGATTTAGAATCGTCCGGATCAGTGTCAAAGCTTGCATCAACGTAACCTTTTACGGTGAGCTCTTTGTCACCTCCATATACGAGAAACATATCCTTAGTCCTTTTCAGGTATTTCAGGATGTTCTTGATCGCTGTCCAGTGATCCATTCCTGGATTACTTTGGTACCTCCCTGCTAAACTTATAGCAAGGCACACATCAGGTCTGGTACACAGCATTGCATACATGATAGATCCTATGGCTGATGCATAGGGAACATCTTTCATATTCTCTCTACCTTCTGCAGTGGTCGGGCATTGAGTCTTACTCAATTTCACACCTTGTAACACAGGCAAGAACCCTTTCTTTGCTTGATCCATTTTGAACTTCTTCAAAATTTTGTCAAGGTTGTGCTTTGTGAAAGTCCAATTAAGCGTCTTGATCTATCCCTATAGATCTTAATGCCTAATATGTAAGCAGCTTCACCGAGGTCTTTCATTGAAAAACTTTTATTCAAGTATCCCTTTATGCTATCCAGAAATTCTATATCATTTCCAATTAGCAATATGTCATCCACATATAATATCAGAAATGCTACAGAGCTCCCACTCACTTTCTTGTAAATACAGGCTTCTCCGAAAGTCTGTATAAAACCAAATGCTTTGATCACACTATCAAAACGTTTATTCCAACTCCGAGAGGCTTGCACCAGTCCATAAATGGATCGCTGGAGCTTGCACACTTTGTTAGCTCCCTTTGGATCGAAAAAACCTTCCGGTTGCATCATATACAACTCTTCTTCCAGAAATCCATTCAGGAATGCAGTTTTGACATCCATCTGTCAAATTTCATAATCATAAAATGCGGCAATCGCTAACATGATTTGGACGGACTTAAGCATCGCTACGGGTGAGAAGGTCTCATCGTAGTCAATCCCTTGAACTTGTCGAAAACCTTTCGCGACAAGTCGAGCTTTGTAGACAGTAACATTACCATCAGCGTCAGTCTTCTTCTTGAAGATCCATTTATTCTCAATTGCTTGCCGATCATTGGGCAAGTCAACCAAAGTCCATACTTTGTTCTCATACATGGATCCCATCTCAGATTTCATGGCTTCAAGCCATTTTGCGGAATCTGGGCTCACCATTGCTTCTTCATAGTTCGTAGGTTCATCATGATCTAGTAGCATGACTTCCAGAACTGGATTACCGTACCACTCTGGTGCGGATCTTACTCTGGTTGATCTACGAGGTTCAGTAGTATCTTGTTCTGAAGTTTCATGATCATTATCATTAACTTTCTCACTTATTGGTGTAGGTGTCACAGAAACAATTTTCTGTGATGTACTACTTTCCAACAAGGGAGCAGGTACAGTTACCTCGTCAAGTTCTACTTTCCTCCCACTCACTTCTTTCGAGAGAAACTCCTTCTCAAGAAAGTTTCCGAATTTAGCAACAAAAGTCTTGCCTTCGGATCTGTGATAGAAGGTGTATCCAATAGTTTCCTTTGGATATCCTATGAAGACACATTTCTCCGATTTGGGTTCGAGCTTATCAGGTTGAAGCTTTTTCACATAAGCATTGCAACCCCAAACTTTAAGAAACAACAACTTTGGTTTCTTGCCAAACCACAGTTCATAAGGCGTCGTCTCAACGGATTTTGATGGTGCCCTATTTAACGTGAATGCGGCCGTCTCTAGAGCATAACCCCAAAATGATAGCGGTAAATCAGTAAGAGACATCATAGATCGCACCATATCTAGTAAAGTACGATTAGGACGTTCGGACACACCATTACGTTGTGGTGTTCCGGGTGGCGTGAGTTGCGAAACTATTCCACAGTTTTTCAAATGTACACCAAACTCGTAGCTCAAATATTCTCCTCCACAATCAGATCGCAGAAACTTTATTTTCTTGTTACGATGATTTTCAACTTCACTCTGAAATTCTTTGAACTTTTCAAATGTTTTAGACTTATGTTTCATTAAGTAGATATACCCATATCTGCTTAAATCATCTATGAAGGTGAGAAAATAACGATATCCGCCACGAGCCTCAATATTCATCGGACCACATACATCGGTATGTATGATTTCCAACAAATCTGTTGCTCTCTCCATAGTACCGGAGAACGGTGTTTTAGTCATCTTGCCCATGAGGCACGGTTCGCAAGTACCAAGTGATTCATAATCAAGTGGTTCCAAAAGTCCATCAGTATGGAGTTTCTTCATGCGCTTTATACCGATATGACCTAAACGACAGTGCCACAAATAAGTTGCACTTTCATTATCAACTCTGCATCTTTTGGCTTCAACATTATGAATATGTGTATTACTACTATCGAGATTCAATAAGAATAGACCACTCTTCAAGGGTGCATGACCATAAAAGATATTACTCATATAAATAGAACAACCATTATTCTCTGATTTAAATGAATAACCGTCTCGCATTAAACAAGATCCAGATATAATGTTCATGCTCAACGCTGGCACCAAATAACAATTATTTAGGTCTAATATTAATCCCGAAGGTAGATGTAGAGGTAGCGTGCCGACTGCGATCACATCGACTTTGGAACCATTTCCCACGCGCATCGTCACCTCGTCCTTAGCCAATCTTCGCTTAATCCGTAGCCCCTGTTTCGAGTTGCAAATATTAGCAACAGAACCAGTATCAAATACCCAGGTGCTACTGCGAGCATTAGTAAGGTACACATCAATAACATGTATATCACATATACCTTTGTTCACTTTGCCATCCTTCTTATCCGCCAAATACTTGGGGCAGTTCCGCTTCCAGTGACCAGTCTGCTTGCAGTAGAAGCACTCAGTTTCAGGCTTAGGTCCAGACTTGGGTTTCTTCTCTTGAGCAGCAACTTGTTTGCTGTTCTTCTTGAAGTTCCCCTTCTTCTTTCCTTTGCCCTTTTTCTTGAAACTAGTGGTCTTGTTGACCATCAACACTTGATGCTCTTTCTTGATTTCTACCTCAGCTTTCAGCATCGCGAAGAGCTCGGGAATAGTCTTGTTCATCCCTTGCATATTATAGTTCATCACGAAGCTCTTGTAGCTTGGTGGCAGTGATTGGAGAATTCTGTCAATGACGCAATCATCTGGAAGATTAACTCCCAATTGAATCAAGTGATTATTATACCCAGACATTTTGAGTATATGCTCACTGACAGAACTGTTCTCCTCCATCTTGCAGCTATAGAATTTATTGGAGACTTCATATCTCTCAATCCGGGCATTTGCTTGAAATATTAACTTCAACTCCTGGAACATCTCATATGCTCCATGACGTTCAAAACGTCGTTGAAGTCCCGATTCTAAGCCGTAAAGCATGGCACACTGAACTATCGAGTAGTCATCAGCTTTGCTCTGCCAGACGTTCATAACATCTGGCGTTGCTCCAGCAGCAGGCCTGGCACCCAGCGGTGCTTCCAGGACATAATTCTTCTGTGCAGCAATGAGGATAATCCTCAAGTTACGGACCCAGTCCGTGTAATTGCTACCATCATCTTTCAACTTTTCTTTCTCAAGGAACGCATTAAAATTCAACGGAACAACAGCACGAGCCATCTATCTACAATCAACATAAACAAGCAAGATACTATCAGGTACTAAGTTCATGATAAATTTAAGTTCAATTAATCATATTACTTAAGAACTCCCACTTAGATAGACATCCCTCTAATCCTCTAAGTGATCACGTGATCCAAATCAACTAAACCATGTCCGATCATCACGTGAGATGGAGTAGTTTCATCGGTGAACATCATTATGTTGATCATATCTACTATATGATTCACGCTCGACCTTTCGGTCTCCGTGTTCCGAGGCCATATCTGTATATGCTTGGCTCGTCAAGTATAACCTGAGTATTCTGCGTGCGCAACTGTTTTGCACCCGTTGTATTTGAACGTAGAGCCTATCACACCCGATCATCACGTGGTGTCTCAGCACGAAGAACTTTCGCAACGGTGCATACTCAGGGAGAACACTTCTTGATAATTAAGTGAGAGATCATCTTATAATGCTACTGTCAATCAAAGCAAGATAAGATGCATAAAAGATAAACATCACATGCAATCAATATAAGTGATATGATATGGCCATCATCATCTTGTGCCTGTGATCTCCATCTCCGAAGCACCATCATGATCACCATCATCACCGGCGCGACACCTTGATCTCCATCGTAGCATCGTTGTCGTCTCGCCAATCTTATGCTTCCACGACTATCACTACCGTTTAGTAATAAGGTAAAGCATTACATCGCGATTGCATTGCATACAATAAAGCGACAACCATATGGCTCCTGCCAGTTGCCGATAACTCGGTTACAAAACATGATCATCTCATACAATAAAATTCAGCATCATGTCTTGACCATATCACATCATAACATGCCCTGCAAAAACAAGTTAGACGTCCTCTACTTTGTTGTTGCATGTTTTACGTGGCTACTACGGGCTTAAGTAAGAACCAATCTCGCCTACGCATCAAAACCACAACGATAGTTTGTCAAATAGACTCCGTTTTAACCTTCGCAAGGACCGGGCGTAGCCACACTCGGTTCAACTAAAGTTGGAGAGACAGTCGCCCGCAAGCCATCTATGTGCAAAGCACGTCGAGGGAACCGGTCTCGCGTAAGCGTACGCGTAAGGTTGGTCCGGGTCGTCTCGTCCAACAATACCGCCGAACCAAAGTATGACATGCTGGTAGGCAGTATGACTTGTATCGTCCACAACTCACTTGTGTTCTACTCGTGCATAACATCAACATCAATAACCTAGGCTCTGATACCACTGTTGGGTTTCGTAGTAATTTCAAAAAAATTCCTACGCACACGCAAGATCATGTGATGCATAGGAACGAGGGGGAGAGTGTTGTCTACGTACCCAACGCAGACCGACTGCGGAAGCGATGACACGACGTAGAGGAAGTAGTCGTACGTCTTCACGATCCAACCGATCAAGCACCGAATCTACGGCACCTCCGAGTTCGAGCACACGTTCAGCTCGATGACGATCCCCGGACTCCGATCCAGCAAAGTGTCGGGGAAGAGTTCCGTCAGCACGACGGCGTGGTGACGATCTTGATGTACTACAGCAGCAGGGCTTCGCCTAAACTCCGCTACAGTATTATCGAGGTATATGGTGGCAGGGGGCACCGCACACGGCTAAGGAATAGATCACGTGGATCAACTTGTGTGTCTAGAGGTGTCCCCTGCCTCCGTATATAAAGGAGTAGAGGGGGGAGGCTGGCCGGCCAAGGAGGGAGGCGCAGGAGGAGTCCTACTCCTTCCGGGAGTAGGACTCCCCCCCCCCAATCCTATTCGAAGTAGGATTCCCAAGGGGGGAAAGAGAGAGAGGGGGGCTGGCCACCTTCTCCTAGTCCTAATAGGACTAGGGGAGGGGGAAGTGGCGCAGCCACCTTGGGCTGCCCCTTTCTCCTTTCCACTAAGGCCCATGTAGGCCCATATGGCTCCCGGGGGGTTCCAGTAACCTCCCAGTAACTCGGTAAAATCCCGATTTCACCCGGAACACTTCCGATGTCCAAACATAGGCTTCCAATATATCAATCTTTATGTCTCGACCATTTCGAGACTCCTCGTCATGTCCGTGATCACATCCGGGACTCCGAACAACCTTCGGTACATCAAAATGCATAAACTCATAATGTAACTGTCATCGTAACCTTAAGCGTGCGGACCCTACGGGTTCGAGAACAATGTAGACATGACCGAGACACGTCTCTGGTCAATAACCAATAGCGGGACCTGGATGCCCATATTGGCTCCTACATATTCTACGAAGATCTTTATCGGTCAGACCGCATAACAACATACGTTGTTCCCTTTGTCATCGGTATGTTACTTGCCCGAGATTCGATCGTCGGTATCCAATACCTAGTTCAATCTCGTTATCGGCAAGTCTCTTTACTCGTCCCGTAATACATCATCTCACAACTAACATATTAGTTGTAATGCTTGCAAGGCTTATGTGATGTGTATTACCGAGAGGGCCCAGAGATACCTCTCCGACAATCGGAGTGACAAATCCTAATCTCGATATACGCCAACCCAACATCTACCTTCGGAGACACCTGTAATGCTCCTTTATAATCACCCAGTTACGTTGTGACGTTTGGTAGCACCCAAAGTGTTCCTCCGGCAAACGGGAGTTGCATAATCTCATAGTCATAGGAACATGTATAAGTCATGAAGAAAGCAATAGCAACATACTAAACGATCGTGTGCTAAGCTAATGGAATGGGTCATGTCAATCAGATCATTCAACTAATGATGTGACCTCGTTAATCAAATAACAACTCATTGTTCATGGTTAGGAAACATAACCATCTTTGATTAACGAGCTAGTCAAGTAGAGGCATACTAGTGACACTTTGTTTGTCTATGTATTCACACATGTATTATGTTTCCGGTCAATACAATTCTAGCATGAATAATAAACATTTATCATGATTATAAGGAAATAAATAATAACTTTATTATTGCCTCTAGGGCATATTTCCTTCAGTGCCCTTGGCCCATATAGGCCAAGGCGCACCCCCTACAGCCCATGTGGCCCCCCGGGGCAGGTGGCCCCACCCGGTGGACCTCCGGGACCCTTCCGGTGGTCCCGGTACAATACCGGTGATCCCGAAACTTGTCCCAATGGCCGAAATAGCACTTCCTATATATAATTCTTTACCTCCGGACCATTCCGGAACTCCTCGTGACGTCTGGGATCTCATCCGGGACTCCGAACAACTTTCGGGTTACCGCATACTAATATCTCTATAACCCTAGCATCACCGAACCTTAAGTGTGTAGACCCTACGGGTTCGGGAGACATGCAGACATGACCGAGATGACTCTCCGGTCAATAACCAACAGCGGGATCTGGATACCCATGTTGGCTCCCACATGTTCCACGATGATCTCATCGGATGAACCACGATGTCAAGGACTTAATCAATCCCGTATACAATTCCCTTTGTCTATCGGTACGATACTTGCACGAGATTCGATCGTCGGTATCCCGATACCTTGTTCAATCTCGTTACCGGCAAGTCTCTTTACTCGTTCCGTAACACATCATCCCGTGATCAACTCCTTGGTCACATTGTGCACATTATGATGTTGTCCTACCGAGTGGGCCCAGAGATACCTCTCCGTTTACACGGAGTGACAAATCCCAGTCTCGATTCGTGCCAACCCAACAGACACTTTCGGAGATACCTGTAATGTACCTTTATAGCCACCCAGTTACGTTGTGACGTTTGGCACACCCAAAGCACTCCTACGGTATCCGGGAGTTGCACAATCTCATGGTCTAAGGAAATGATACTTGACATTAGAAAAGCTTTAGCGAACGAACTACACAATCTTTGTGCTAGGCATCCCTAATGATGTGATCCCGTTATCAACGACATCCAATGTCCATGGTCAGGAAACCGTAACCATCTATTGATCAACGAGCTAGTCAACTAGAGGCTTACTAGGGACATGGTGTTGTTTATGTATCCACACATGTATCTGAGTTTCCTATCAATACAATTCTAGCATGGATAATAAACGATTATCATGAACAAGGAAATATAATAATAATCAATTTATTATTGCCTCTAGGGCATATTTCCAACAGTCTCCCACTTGCACTAGAGTCAATAATCCAATTCACATCGATATGTGATTAACACTCAAGGTCACATCCCCATGTGACTAACACCCAAAGAGTTCTGGGTTTGATCATGTTATGCTTGTGAGAGAGGTTATAGTCAACGGGTCTGAACCTTTCAGATCCGTGTGTGCTTTACAAATCTCTATGTCATCTCCTAGATGCAGCTACCACGTTCTATTTGGAGCTATTCCAAATAACTGTTCTACTTGGAGCTATTCTAAATTGTTGCTCCATTATACATATCCGGTATCTCTACTCAGAGCTATCCGGATAGGTGTTAAGCTTGCATCGATGTAACCCTTTACGACGAACTCTTTTACCACCTCCATAATCGAGAAAATTCCTTAGTCCACTAGTTACTAAGGATAACTTTGACCGTTGTCCTGTGATCCATTCTTGGATCACTCTTGTACCCCTTGACTGACTCATGGCAAGGCACACTTGAGGTGCGGTACACAGCATAGCATACTGTAGAGCCTATGTCTAAGCATAGGGGACGACCTTCGTCCTTTCTCTCTATTCTGTCGTGGTCGAGCTTTAAGTCTTAACTTCATACCTTACAACTCAGGCAAGAACTCCTTCTTTGACTGATCCATCTTGAACACCTTCAAGATCATGTCAAGGTATGTGCTCATTTGAAAGTACCATTAAGCGTTTTGATCTATCCTCATAGATCTTGATGCTCAATGTTCAAGTAGCTTAATCCAGGCTTTCCATTGAAAAATACTTTCCAAATAACCCTATATGCTTTCTAGAAATTCTACGTCATTTCTGATCAACAATATGTCAACAACATATATTCATCAGAAATTCTATAGTGCTCCCACTCACTTCTTTGGAAATACAAGTTTCTCATAAACTTTGTATACACCCAAAATCCTTGATCAACTCATCAAAGCATACATTCCAACTCCGAGATGCTTACTCCAGTCCTTAGAAGGATTGCTGGAGCTTTGCATACTTGTTAGCATCTTTCAGGATTGACAAAACCTTTCGGTTGTATCACATACAACCTTTCCTCAAGAAAATCGTCGAGGAAACAATGGTTTTTTTTTGACATCCTATCTGCAAGATTTCATAAATAATGCAGTAATCGCTAACATAATTCCAACAGACTCTTAGCATCGCTACGAGTGAGAAAGTCTCATCGCAGTCAACTCCTTGAACTTGTCGGAAAACATCTTAACGACAAGTCGAGCTTTCTTAATGGTGATACTTACCATCATTGTCCGTCTTCCTTTTAAAATCCATCTGTACCTAACAGCCTTATGACCATCAAGTAGTTCTTCCAAAGTCTATACTTTGTTTTCATATATGGATCCTCTCTCGGATTATATGGCCCTGAGCCATTTTGGAATACAGGCCCACCATCGCTTCTCCATAGCTCGTAGGTTCATTGTTGTCTAGCAACATGACTTCCAAGACAGGATTACATACCATTCTGAAGTAGTACGCATCCTTGTCATCCCACGAGGTTTGGTAGTGACTTGATCTGAAGTTTCATGATCACTATCATAAGCTTCCACTTCAATTGGTGTAGGTGCCACAGGAACAACTTCCTGTGCCCTGCCACACACTAGTTGAAGAGACGGTTCAATAACCTCATCAAGTCTCCACCATCCTCCCACTCAATTCTTTCGAGAGAAACTTTTCCTCAATAAAGGACCCGATTCTAGAAACAATCCCTTATTGCTTTCGGATCTGAGACAGGAGGTATACCCAACTGTTTTGGGTGTCCTATGAAGATGCATTTATCCACTTTGCGTTCGAGCTTATCAGCCTAAAACTTTTTCACATAAGCGTCGCAGCCCCAAACTTTTAAGAAATGACAGCTTAGGTTTCTCTAAACCATAGTTCATACGGTGTCATCTCATCGGAATTACGTGGTGCCCTATTTAAAGTGAATGTGGTTGTCTCTAATGCCTAACCCATAAACTATCATGGTAATTCGATAAGAGACATCATGATATGCATCATATCCAATAGGGTGCAGTTATGATGTTCGGACACACCATCACACTATGGCGTTCCAGGCTGTATCGGTTGTGAAACAATTTCCACAATGTCTTAATTCTGTGCCAAACTCGTAATTTAGATATTCATCTCTATGATCATATCATAGATATTTTATCCTCTTGTCACGACGATCTTTCAACTTCACCCTGAAATTACTTGAACCTTTCAATAATTCAGACTCGTGATTCATCAAGTAAATATACTCAACATCTACTCAAATCATCTGTGAAGTAAGAACATAACGATATCCACTACACGCCTCAGCACTCATTGGACTGCACACATCAAAAAATGTATTACTTCCAACAAGTTGCTTTCTAGTTCCATTTTACTGAAAACGAGGCTTTCAGTCATCTTGCCCATGTGGTATGATTTGCATGTCTCAAGTGATTCAAAATCAAGTGAGTCCAAACGATCCATCTATATAGAGTTTCTTCATGCATATCTACCAACAAACATGGTTCACATGTCTCAATCCTTTCAAAAATGAGTGAGTCCAAAGATCCATCAACATGGAGCTTCTTCATGCGTTTTATACCGATATGACTTAAGTGGTAGTGCCACAAGTAGGTGGTACTATCATTACTATCTTATATCTTTTTGGCATGAACATGTGTATCACTATGATCGAGATTCAATGAACCATTCATTTTAGGTGCAAGACCATTGAAGGTATTATTCAAATAAACAGTGTAACTATTATTCTCCTTAAATGAATAACCGTATTGCGATAGACATAATCCAGTCATGTCTATGCTCAACGCAAACACCAAATAACAATTATTTAGGTTTTAATACCAATCTCGATGGTAGAGGGAGCGTACGATGCTTGATCATATCAACATTGGAAACACTTCCAACACATATCGTCAGCTCACCTTTAGCTAGTCTCCGTTTATTCCATAGCTTTTATTTCGAGTTACTAAACTTAGCAACCGAACCGGTATCTAATACCCTGGTGCTACTAGGAGTACTAGTAAAGTACACATCAACACAATGTATATCCAATATACTTCTATCGACCTTGCCAGCCTTCTCATCTACCAAGTATCTAGGGTAATTCTGCTCCAGTGGCTGTTCCCCTTATTACAGAAGCACTTAGTCTCGGGTTTGGGTTCAACCTTGGGTTTCTTCACTAGAGCAGCAGCTGAATTGCCGTTTCATGAAGTATCCCTTCGTGCCCTTGCCCTTCTTGAAACTAGTGGTTTCACCAACCATCAACAATTGATGCTCCTTCTTGATTTCTACTTTCGCGGTGTCGCGAATAGCTCAAGGATCATCATATATGTCCCTGATACATTATAGTTCATCATGAAGCTCTAGCAGCTTGGTGGTAATGACTTCGGAGAAACATCACTATCTCATCTGGAAGATCAACTCCCACTTGATTCAAATGATTGTTGTACTCAGACAATCTGAGCACAAGCTCAACAATTGAGCTTTTCTCCCTTAGTTTGCAGGTTAAGAAAATCGTCGGAGGTCTTATACCTCTTGACGTGGGCACAAGCCTAAAATCCCAATTTCAGCCCTCGAAACATCTCATATGTTTCGCGACGTTTCAAAACCGTCTTCGGTGCCTCAACTCTAAACCGTTTAACTGAACTATCACGTAGTTATCAAAATGTGTATGTCAGATGTTCGCAACATCCACAGACAACGTTCGAGGTTCAGCACACTGAGCGGTGCATTAAGGACATAAGCCTTCTATGAAGCAATGAGGATAATCCTCAGTTTACGGACCTAGTCCGCATAATTGCTACTATCAGCTTTCAACTAAATTTTCTCTAGGAACATATCTAAACAGTAGAACTGAAGCACGAGCTACGACATAATTTGCAAAGACCTTTTGACTATGTTCAGGATAATTAAGTTCATCTTTATGAACTCCCACTCAGACAGACATCCCTCTAGTCATCTAATTGATTACATGATCCGAGTCAACTAGGCCGTGTCCGATCATCACGTGAGACGGACTAGTCAACATCGGTGAACATCTTCATGTTGATCGTATCTTCTATACGACTCATGCTCGACCTTTCGGTCTTCTGTGTTCCGAGGCCATGTCTGTACATGCTAGGCTCGTCAAGTCAACCTAAGTGTTTGCATGTGTAAATCTGTCTTACACCCGTTGTATGTGAACGTTGGAATCTATCACACCCGATCATCACGTGGTGCTTAGAAACGAACGAACTGTCGCAACGGTGCACAGTTAGGGGGAACACTTTCTTGAAATTATTATGAGGTATCATCTTATTTACTACCGTCGTTCTAAGTAAACAAGATGCAAAAACATGATAAACATCACATGCAATCAAATAATAGTGACATGATATGGCCAATATCATATAGCTCCTTTGATCTCCATCTTGGAGCTCCATGATCATCTTGTCACCGGCATGACACCATGATCTCCATCATCATGATCTCTATCATCGTGTCTTCATGAAGTTGTCTCGTCAACTATTACTTCTACTACTACAGCTAACAGTTAGCAATAAAGTAAAGTAATTACATGACGTTTATGTTGACACGCAGGTCATAAATAAATTAAGACAACTCCTATGGCTCCTGCCAGTTGTCATACTCATCGACATGCAAGTCATGATTCCTATTACAAGAACATGATCATCTCATACATCACATATATCATTCATCACATCCTTTGGCCATATCACATCACATAGCATACCCTGCAAAAACAAGTTAGACGTCCTCTAATTGTTGTTTGCATGTTTTACGTGGCTGCTATGGGTTTCTAGCAAGAACGTTTCTTACCTACGCAAAGAACACAACGTGATATGCCAATTGCTATTTACCCTTCATAAGGACCCTTTTCATCGAATCCGATCCGACTAAAGTGGGAGAGACAGACACCCGCCAGCCACCTTATGCAACTAGTGCATGTTTGTCGGTGGAACCGGTCTCACGTAAGCGTACGTGTAAGGTTGGTCTGGGCCGCTTCATCCCACAATGCCGCCGAATCAAGATTGGACTAGTAACGGTAAGCAAATTGAACAAAATCAACGCCCACAACTACTTTGTGTTCTACTCATGCATAGAATCTACGCAATAGACCTAGCTCATGATGCCACTGTAGGGGAACGTAGCAGAAATTCAAAATTTTCCTACGTGTCACCAAGATCAATCTATGGAGTCATCTAGCAACGAGGGAGGAGTGGATCTACATACCCTTGTAGATCGCGCGCGGAAGCGTTCAAGAGAACGGGGTTGATGGAGTCGTACTCGTCGTGATCCAAATCACCGATGATCCTAGCGCCGAACGGACGGCACCTCCGCGTTCAACACACGTACGGAGCAGCGACATCTCCTCCTTCTTGATCCAGCAAGGGGAAGGAGAGGTTGATGGAGATCCAGCAGCATGACGGCGTGGTGGTGGAAGTAGCGGGATTCCAACAGGGCTTCGCCAAGCGCTGCGGGAGGAGGGAGATGTGTCACGGGAGGGAGAGGGAGGCGTTAGGGCTTAGATGTTGCTGCCCTCCCTTCCCCCACTATATATAGGGCCAAGGGAGAGGGGGGCAGCCTTGGCCCTTCCTCCAAGGAAGGGTGCGGCCAAGGGAGGAGTCCCTCCTCCCCAAGGCACCTAGGAGGTGCCTTCCCCCTTTAGGACTCTTCCTTTCCCTCGACTCTTGGCGCATGGGCCTCTTGGGGCTGGTGCCCTTGGCCCATATAGGCCAAGGCGCACCCCCTACAGCCCATGTGGCCCCCCGGGGCAGGTGGCCCCACCCGATGGACCTCCGGGACCCTTCCGGTGGTCCCGGTACAATACCGGTGATCCCGAAACTTGTCCCGATGGCCGAAATAGCACTTCCTATATATAATTCTTTACCTCCGGACCATTCCGGAACTCCTCGTGACGTCCGGGATCTCATCCGGGACTCCGAACAACTTTCGGGTTACCGCATACTAATATCTCTATAACCCTAGCATCACCGAACCTTAAGTGTGTAGACCCTACGGGTTCGGGAGACATGCAGACATGACCGAGATGACTCTCCGGTCAATAACCAACAGCGGGATCTGGATACCCATGTTGGCTCCCACATGTTCCACGATGATCTCATCGGATGAACCACGATGTCAAGGACTTAATCAATCCCGTATACAATTCCCTTTGTCTATCGGTACGATACTTGCACGAGATTCGATCGTCGGTATCCCGATACCTTGTTCAATCTCGTTACCGTCAAGTCTCTTTACTCGTTCTGTAACACATCATCCCGTGATCAACTCCTTGGTCACATTGTGCACATTATGATGATGTCCTAGCGAGTGGGCCCAGAGATACCTCTCCGTTTACACGGAGTGACAAATCCCAGTCTCGATTCGTGCCAACCCAACAGACACTTTCGGAGATACCTGTAATGTACCTTTATAGCCACCCAGTTACGTTGTGACGTTTGGCACACCCAAAGCACTCCTACGGTATCCGGGAGTTGCACAATCTCATGGTCTAAGGAAATGATACTTGACATTAGAAAAGCTTTAGCGAACGAACTACACGATCTTTGTGCTAGGCTTAGGATTGGGTCTTGTCCATCACATCATTCCCCTAATGATGTGATCCCGTTATCAACGACATCCAATGTCCATGGTCAGGAAACCGTAACCATCTATTGATCAACGAGCTAGTCAACTAGAGGCTTACTAGGGACATGGTGTTGTTTATGTATCCACACATGTACCTGAGTTTCCTATCAATATAATTCTAGCATGGATAATAAACGATTATCATGAACAAGGAAATATAATAGTAATCAATTTATTATTGCCTCTAGGGCATATTTCCAACACCATCCACTTGCCTCCCGCTCCGGACATGGTTGGAGAAGGTTGAGATGGAAGTGAGGACTTGGGCGCTAGAGCTCGAGTGTGCGGGAGCGGATGAGCAAAGGAGGAAGAAGGCATGGATAGAAAGGTGAATCCTTATCCCTTTATATGGGCGGACGAAACTAAGCGTCCCCACTTGCCTGGTAAAACTCGCTTGTCCCCCAAGCGCCGCAATTGATGGCGCGGTTGGGTTACCCACGCCCGTATTGATGAGAATCCCGTAATAAGGGGACACGATCTCTGCTTTGACAAGACGTGTCAAAAAACTGCCTCGCGTTATGTGCGGGGCTGGTTAAAAGAAACGGTTCGAATAATCACCGGGCCATGACGTAACGTCATGTTGCCGAAACAAGCCAGCGAATTAGATCTGCGAAAATATTATTCTCTCTACGATGGAATGTGGAACTTATTTTGCAGGGTCGGACACTATCCTCGTATTCAAATTCTTCTGTGATGTATTCGGAGAAGGAACCCGCCTTGCAATGTCGAAGACAATATTCGGACAGCCGGACTATCTCCATTGGCCAGACTGATAGACCATGAAGATACAAGATTGAAGACTTCGTCTCATGTCCGGATAGGACTCTACTTGGCGTGGAAGGCAAGCTAGGCGATACGTATATGGATATCTCCTCCTTTGTAACCGACCTTGTGTAACCCTAACCCTCTCCTGTGTCTATATAAACCGAAGGGTTTTAGTCCGTAGGACAACAATCACAACATACAATCATACCATAGGCTAGCTTCTAGGGTTTAGCCTCTCTGATCTCGTGGTAGATCTACTCTTGTACTACTCATATCATCAATATTAATCAAGCAGGACGTAGGGTTTTACCTCCATCAAGAGGACCCGAACCTGGGTAAAACTTCGTGTCCCCTGCCTCCTGTTACCATCCGGCCTAGACGCACAGTTCGGGACCCCCTACTCGAGATCCGCCGGTTTTGACACCGACAGCTTCCCTTCTCTTTCCTTTTCTCTCTCCTCCAATTAAGCAAAACATACTAATTTTTAAACTCTTATAGCTTGTTTAAGTCACCTTATTGTACTTGCTCTAAGAGACTAGAATTAGCAACGTCCTTAGGTGTTATTTCTAAGTATGTTGCATTCAATTGGTTTAGGAATCATATGTGCATCTCAATATCGTGGCCTAGTTGTAGAGAGAAGGGAATGAGAGAAACATTAGAAAGAAACCACATCAGATCAAAACATTAATTGTATTGTGTAGTGAAATGTGCTAAGAGCCACAACTCCCTTCTTTTCTTCTTTTATTGATGTGCCACATCGGTATTGTTTTGAAGAAAAACTTCCCATAAATTCATCAATTATCAAGGTAGTATAAATAACATCAGAAGTAAAAAAATTACATCCAGATTTTTGAAACACCTAGCGACAACTACAAGCACTAGAGTGAGCCGTAGGTGCATTGATGGGGATACCCACAATAGGTAGGCCCGTGAAGGGTCAAAGTATCATAAAGCATGAGATCCGTATGACAGATGGGCCCAAATCAATCTCAACCACCCAAAAAGTTACTCGGGTGACATTTGGATCACCACTACTTGAACGATCTAATGTGTCAGGTACTTGGAAGACACAAATTACTTGGCCAGCCAGTATATTCGGATACAAGAAGCACAATAGTCGTGCATGACATTTGAAGCATCGCCATCGTTGAGTAGGGCGGATAACTACTTGTAACATAGTAGGTGAGAGGGTGGCGCAATCTTTATAAGCGACCCCTCACACTTAGATTTAGGGGATTCTCATTCTCATTCTCTCTCTCTCTTGCAAACTCTTTCACATACACACTAAATTCATACACGGAACAAAGAAAAGCCTCTTCAAAGAACGAGACGTAGGGTTGTTATCTCCACCGTGAGAGGCCCGAACTCGTAAAAATACTTGTGTCACCCGTCTGCTCTAGATAGATCATGCTCCATCTTCCTACCCCTTTCTACTGTCGGAAACATCCCCATGACACGCACCACCGTCATCGCCTGTCTCTCACTAGAGCCGAGCAAACCTTATTTAGTAGACAGTCGGGAAGTCATCGTCATAAGGCCACATGGGACCAACGCACCAGAATCGCAAACATCGCCGACAAAGAAATGTCTAGATCAAAAGGATCCAAACTCTAGACACACGAACGTAGAAAAACGAAGACCGAATCCAACCGGATTTACCGAAGACAAACACCGAATGTATCCCGCTAGATCTGCCAGAGACAAGCCTCCACACGCCCTCTAGCGATGCTAGAAGTACCGTCGGGGCTGGGGTTAGACGAGGAGTCGTGTTCCATATTTACCCAAAAAGGCTTTCGGCCCGCTTTATATACTAAAAAGTATATCTAAAAACGAAGTCATCCCGCAGTAAGGACCATGATCCACCGCGCCTCCATGACTCTAAGGTCACATGAGACGAGGCAGACCACGCCGGCATCGGCAGGGTGCAGGGGAAACCCTATTGCCTTGGTGCCCTTTGCGTCACGAGCGTATTGACCGGGAAACTCCTGTCTCGTGTCGTCGCGTCAGCATTTTACCTATGAACTCCTGCTAAGAGACCAAGAAAAAAAATGCTTTATGCATGTAGCACTAATATATTTTCTACTTCATCCGCCCTATAATATAAGATCATTTTGCATTGGGACGGAGGAGTACTCCTTAATTCAGTCCTCCTTGGTTGTTTTGATTTTGGGGAAGGGGGACACCTCACTAGACAATTTTCTACTATCTCGGTCCTGGGACGAAGGAGTACTCCATAATTGGTCCCTTTTGTATTTCATATGCCAAATTTTGATCATAGATCTGACTAGCAAAATGTTAATGTATGTCAAAAAAATTGTCAATGAATTCGTATTTAAATGTATTTTTCTAATGATATTATTTTTGTTATTATGTAGTATATTTTATTAGTTAAAATTATGTTTAAAATATAACACGAAATACGATGGGAACTAGTAGTAAATCAGTAAAACAGGAGGCCGTACTCCGTAAACTCTTTGGCTAGGCCGAGAGAACCCGATACGGTTCGGTCCCTCGTGCACCCGAACGCCACGGTGATCGCACACACGGTCGCACCCTCACCGCACCCCATCGACCGCATCGCGCCCTCACCGCCACCATGGACTACGCCGCTCACGCCGCCGCCGCGGCGCCGCAGGCCGCCGATCCCCGTGGGGCCTACCCTCCTGGCTACCCCTACGCCTACGCCTACCCGGCGTACCACTACCCCGATCCCGCCGCCGCCGCCGCCCCCTCCGCCCCCGCCCCCGCCCCCGCCTCCGCCGCCTCGTCCTCCTACTACTACTCCAACCCTGCCGCCCAGGCTATCACGGGGGCGCAGTACAACCCGTACACCAGCCAATACCACTACTACGGCGCCCCGGCGACGGACGGGGGGAGTGGCCTCGCGGATTACTACTTCACCGCCAGCGAGGCCTCTCAGGCCCCGTCGGCGGCCCAGACAGCTCCGGCGGCGTCGGCGGCCGCGGCGGCTGGAAGAGAGGCGGTGAAGCACTTCGGGTTCGATCCCCAACGCTACGCCCAGGTCAGTGCGCTCACTGTCTCCGATTTGGTACATCTTTCTCTGTATGCGTTCCGAGTGTGGTGGATTTAGGTGGATTTTTTAGGGGTTCGTCAGATAAGGGAGCATGGTTACAAATCGGGCCTCACTGATTTTCTATTGAATCGATTGTTCTTGGCATATATATATATAGTTGGTGAAGGTAGCCCATAATCCTAGATAACTCGATTGCTGCCTTCTGGCTTTATGGGTTCTAGGTTTTGGAATCCTCGCACTGTAAAAATCACAAAACATTCCAGACTAGCTGGAAAATTGGAATGGTTTGGAAATTGCTCACCCGCATCTTAAACTCGCAGACTGGTTGACATACAAGCAAAAAGGATATCACTCCGGTAGATTTGTTAAATCTTGACCATGAGAAGTTCTTTAGTCAAATCCTTTTGTGCCTGCAAGGAGCCATGCCTAGGCTTTGGTGCTGTCAGATATCAAAGTTGATCAGTTACTAGGGGCTTCATTGAAATGTAAGTCATGATTGGTAATTGCGACCGAAAGATAACATGTCATCTTTTTATGTCTAAACTGACGAAATAATAGAATAAGCGCGAGTTGGAATGAAACCTTGCTTGTTTTAATAGGGACTTCTAATCAAAATATTAGTGAAGTGCAACTGAAAGTTAACCTCAGCAGATGTGAACTTTGGACATTTTTAACCTAGTTGGAACTGTTGTATTTTCAGCTTAGTTGGAACTGTTGTAGATTTAAGTAATTATGATGTGCGGCAGACCAATGAGTGTGATTAGAAAGCAGGTGACTGCCTGCTTTGTTGAAGACCTGGGCTAGTAGTACAGCATATGTGATTTCACCATTTTGACATAGCTTAGAGAATGAAAATCATTTGTGTATGTTTACCATGTATGCCTTAGTTTGAGGGCAACGTCCTAACCTGTGCTCCTTCCTATTTGGGTGAAAAGAGCACATATGATTTCATCACTTTGGCATGGCTTTTGGAAAGAAAATCATGATGAGGATGCATTTGTGTATCCATGTGGAAAAAAGAATTGGAGTGACCCTTCTCTCCCATACTTGGTTAAAATTCCTCCGATAATAAAGTTATTGATTATGGAATAGGTCACACCATCTTAAGTAGTGATGGAACATCATAATATTTTTGTAGAGCTAACATTGCCGTGATGGAAAATTGCCTTCAAAGGGCTGTCTGTCTCATGGCAAGCTGGGGATGGAGATGAAAGCAAGTAGGAGTATTTGGGGGTTGGGGCACAGAGTCTTCTAACTATAAGCTGAGAGAATATTGGATGATGATAACTTGCACATTTAGTGTTCTTAGGCCTTAGGACCTGAATCGGTCCCATCCATTCATTTATTGATGCACGGGAACTATTATCCTAAATGCCCAAACTCAATTGTAGTGCTAGTGTATGTATCTTGTTTCAATGTGAGCATCTGTATATTGAAAATTCGCTTTTATTGAAATAAAGTGGTCACCTGCATGGTTGCATCCTCGAGTTTTCCTCACCCCCGGCCACTTTGTTTCGTTCTTCCTCTGTGGAAACCAAGTGGGCATTTGCATGTTCACACCTATTTTTGCCTACTCAATTCAGTAAAATTCATTACTTGTTTCTGCTGAGAACATTGTAGCCTGCAATTATCAGGTCTATTGAGTACTAATATCCAATTCTTTGCCCACTTCCATTCTTGGGTATGTTCAATCTGTAACTTGGCAGCATTCATTTGTTTGCATGTTGGTTTTGCCATAGACATAATTTCACATTAATCTGTTTTGTTACTTTTTGATCTACATGTCTATGTTGCTTGATAGTTGGTCTTTGTCCTTGTCATGTCAAAACTGGAAAAAAAAATCGAAGCTGAAATTCCGCATCCTGGAGGATGTGAAAGCCTGGTACAGATTAACATATTTTCCCATTTTGGCTCAATTCCATTATTAATAAAGGTTCTCATGCTCTGAGTCCTATATTTGGATCAAGCAAAGGTCCTCTAATTTGAATATCCTTGTTTGGAGCCTTGGTGGTTGTTATTTTCTGAGAGTTTAATGACTGTTAATTCTTGAAAGACACCCAAATAGATTGAGTGTATTTCAAATTTGCAATAACCCCAAAGGACTATATAGGAGAACTAGAACTACCAGGACTCAACCCTATTTAAGCATACAATGCACATCTAGCCACAAGACAAACACTATTTGTTGACTAGCCATGTACACTTGAGTGCTACCCTTACAGTGACAACAAACTTTTGTTGTTCCTCGTGTTTCGTCAAGGAATCTGATCCCAGTTTTAACATTGACTTCAACATGCATCTCATCTACAACCGAGGTGCCATACACAGCTCCACAAGGACAAGTTAGAGTGCGAGTGCGCCATAATACTTCACAAGAGTATACATTGTGGGCAGTGGTTTCTATCCCACAGTCACCAAGCCAGATATCGCCCATGTAGTCCAAATCCTCAGTCGGTCTGTCAGTGCTCGTCTCAGGTTTTTGAGGGAGAGTTGCTTCCCTTTATCTGTTCTATTTACGTTCAGTTAACTCCAGCCCGCACGTTTTCTGATCGAGTTTAGCCAGGTGATCATATTGGCTGTTGCTTCATTGTTGTTAGCAGAAACATCAGTTTTCAGTACATGCTATCTGAACTTCATTTTACATACTTTCTTGCCAAGTTCAAATTCGAGAACAGCAATGGTTCATATCAAACTCTGTGCCTCAGATCCACCGTACCAAAAGGTGGACAATTTCCACAGACGCATCTTGTGCTTGGAGTGTAAATTTGCAGGTCTCGACTAAGAGGTCCTACTCCAACTTTACCTCTGATCTGAATGGGCGGCATGGTCTGCCTTAGTCTTTCTGTACTGTCATGGTGCTCCCAGTGCTGCATTGCTTTTCTTGTGCTGAGGCACAGCTGTTAGTATAGGAGGTGGTTGTTGCCAAGTCTTTACCTTCTTGATACATAGCTGAGGGCATCATATGTGTATGCGCAGGTGTTATTGGTATGTGGGTATAATATGTTGTCATCCGCATCATCATATTTAAATAGTAGTATTGGATAGAGCTTGTTCAGTGTAAGATATACATGGAAAATGGATCCAATACCGTCACCATCCATTCATCAGACTGGGTGGCTATATATCAAATTTGGTGCTGCCCCTAAAATATGCTGGCCTCCATTTAATGTGTGCTTTTGTGTATAGCCATGCTTGACACGGTGACATGGATTTCACATGTGCACTAACTAATTGTATGAAGATCTTTTTTTCTTACCTTCACTGTATGGCACATTTTCTGTTCAGTTCACCTTAATTGTATCTGCTGATTAGCTTTCATACTATATTTCTCATCTCTCCATATTAACTTGGTGTCAACATTGTCTCCATAGGTAGCAGCTGCGAAAGCTCCAAACGGAGTGGCACCAACAGCTGCAGCCACGGTCATGCATCATGCTCAGTGGAATGCCCATTTTGGACATCCTCTGCCGACAAACGTTCGGAGGAGTTTCAGGAAGAAAACTCCAAAAGTTGTGCAGCCATTACTCTGTGAAGTCTGCAAGATCCAGTGCGACACCATGGAGGTTCTCTTGATCCATAAAACAGGTCAGAAGCACAAGAAGAATCTGCAGAAGTTACAAGACGCGATCACGCCTCAACCAGCAAAGCCTCCGAACAGCGGTGTTGCAGCAAACACAGCACCTCCTGCCGCCGCCGCCGCCACTGCTGATGGTGTTGTGCCGGCTGTACAGCCAAAGAAGAACAAGAGCTCCAACGCGTCCCCAGCAGACTTGGAGGTGAAGAAGAGGCGGGTGATCGAGGCTGGAGCGGCTCATGGCGAAATGAAGATCTGCACAGCGTGCAACGTCGTCGTCAACAGCCAGAAGGTCTACGAGTTCCACCTGGCCGGGCAGAAGCACAAGGCCAATGTACAGAAGCAGCAGAAGCGGCAGCAGCAGCAGCAGCAGCAGCAAGTGCAGCTTCAGCATGTCGCCTGAGACGGCGAGCCGCTCTCGGAGTTCTCCCTGTCTTTATTTCCTGTCCTTCCAGAGGATCAACAGAAACCAGCATTCAAAAACCCATGTTTTTTTCCGTTGTTTGGTAGGCTAGCTTAGTCTCTGTTGCAGTTACAGTGTCCCCCTTGTTGTGCTGTAGAAACGCCGGAAAATTGCTTCAGACTTCTGCCTGCTGCGAATTAGCAGCGGATGCTGGTGGCGAATATTGTTATGTATTTTGTGTCTGTTGATGAATGTTGTGGTGATCTTGATATCTGAGTTCTTCTGTAATGTCATGGCTTGGGTTCGCGCCGCATAAATGGAATATGTTAGTTATACCGTGTTTGTAGTTAAGGTGCTCAGGCAGAAGTCGGAGGAATCGGTGATCATGGGCGGCAGTACTGTTGTTATCCTTGTTTTTTAGGGATTGTAGTCATCCTTGGTGTCGCATGAAGACTAGGGGTGGAAATTGGTAGCGGATAATCCGAAATATCCGATATTCGTATTCGAGAAAATGCCTATTCGTATCCGAAACATCCGCATCCGAACTAAAATGGAAATGAAAATTATCCGTATCTGAATTTATTAAACAAATAAAAAATAAAATATGGTACGAGATTTTGAGACAAATATGGATATGGAAGTGGATATATCCGTATCCGAATAAGATTATGGGAGGTAATTTTCAAAATTCTAGACCCAATATTCCAATTATCCAACTAAAAGCCAAATAAGTGGTCAAATTTTACTCTTTATATGATTAAATTTATAAATTATTATGCATTACAATAGTATTTATTCATAAACCTATTTATCATTGACTTATTGTATGTCACAAGTTGATTATTTCAGGTCACATAGCTATCGACTAATTTACTTAAGCAATATGTTGATATTATTCGTATCCGTTCCCAATCAAGAAAATATCCGATACGTATCCGTATTCGAATAATATCCGAGCCGCATCCGTATTCGATAACATCCGTATTTGGATTCGTATTCGTTTTGAAAATATGAAAATGGAAGTGGCAAGAGCACTATCCGATTCGCATCCGATCCATTTCCACCCTTAATGAAGACCCGCTGGAACGAGTGGACCTAGCAACTTAGGGTTAGACAGCTTTAGAAAAAGCCGCCATCTCGCTAGTTTTTTTTATCCGGAACACCTTACATTCCATTTACGAGGGACCGATTAAATCGGTGGTTACAGCACGGTTTACATCAAGCAGGAGATCTGCATGCCATACATGTTGACCTTGATTTTTCTATAAGCCGCCTCTTTTATTCATTTGGGTTTCTCAACTAATTATAACATAATTAATTTAAAAGTCTCAACAAATTTAAGAAGCAAGTTATTTTTTTACCTGAGGAGAAACAACTTATTTTTTTAGGCAAACGCTCAGTGTCAACCGACAGTTTTTCTCTCGCTTATCCGCCACCTCCCACGAGTGACGCATGCCCCAATGGGCCCGTGCACCGCTTCGTGTGTTGCCTTATCTTCTCGTCCGATCACTCCCGGCCACATTTTTATCCTTGTCTTCTTTCTTTCTTCCCCAACCATCCAGCCTCCTCCATCACGCATACAAGAAGAACATCGCTAGCCCATGTCCACCGGCCTGCGAGCAGAATGGCCACGCAAGCCTTCGGTGGACACCACAACCCGGCCGTGTCCTTCCCCAACCCGACTGTGGGCGTACATGGAGGTAGCATGCAAGCAGCGGCTAGCATGCGAGCTTGCTGGCCCACGCGACCGGCGACGGGGATTGGCGGTGCTCGAGACGGGAGCTTGGAGGTTGATGGCCTCGTGGTTGACGGCGAACGGCGGCGGTGTTGTCGGCGGCGACGTCGATGTTTCTGTAACTTCATTTTCATTGGTTTTTTCTACAATGTCATGTGTGTTGCAAAGGTTTATTCCGTGACAATACCATGCTGCAGAAAAGTGAAGATGAAAAAAAAAACTCTGCAACACATGTATGTTGCACAAGTTCATTCTGCAACAACATCCATGTCGCAGAAAAGTGAAGACAAAAAATTTCTGCAGCATCATCTATGTGTGCATAAGTTCATTCCGCAACAACACCCATGTTGCAGAAAAGTGAAGACGAAAGAAAGTTCTGCAACAACACCAATGTTACAAAAGGGTTTGTGCAATATGCGCTCTGTTGCAATGATGATGACGAGGTTGGACCGTTGATGGTGCCAGATCTAACGATTCTTGAGGCGGTCGATCTTTTTAGATTATGCATCGGGGGACGTGTAGCACTGCCCTATTTTTTTAAGTCACTCAAAAGAACTGTCCCGTAATTCACCGGTGCACCGATGAAGTGTTGACACTCCGCGTCAGCTTACTCTGCAGAAGCATGCAGCCCTGCAAGCATGTCCATCTCCTTCTCGTGCAACTGCGACGGGCCTATGCGTGAGGATGGCATGAAAGAAAAGGAAAGGAAAAATGAGAATCTTATCGGACTACTCAGCATCAGTGGGTACTGGGTAGGTGTGCATGAGTATTGTGTCAGGGACATTATTCAGTTGGATGATAACACAAGCCCTAGATAAGGGATGTCAGTTATGTGGTAGCCAGGGCGACCGGGTGCCTTGTCTTGTGGGCATGATTTGATGGTTTTCGTCCGGTGTTTCACTAATTAACCGGACATTTTTTTTAAGGATTTGAGACCCTTTTGGAGTGACTTAAAAAAAAAGATAAGAGACAATTTCATCACCTCTTTCATTAATTATGTGTCATATAAACAAACAAACAAAATCTGAGTTGATGAGCTACGAGACGGCGTCACAGAGCATCAACGGGAATGACAAGAAAACGCTACAGCTAGGCATGCAAATGAGATCCTTGTGTGGTGACTATTTTGATGATGTGCATTGTATGTTCAGAATGTTAATGTGATGGTTATCTTTTTCCAGGTCTTAAATAAATCATTGCTATATAATACTCCATCAACCCTGAAAAACTTAAAATCTCCATTTTATATGTATACATGCATAGTGTTTGTGTTTCTGGACACCAAAACAAACACCATGAACTACTTGTCGGATAATGCAGGCGACGCACAACCCTGCCCTCCATCTGATCCCGTTGTCACTAGACCGCAGTGCTTGGGAAGACCGGAGGGTACCCCCAGTACCGGGTGAAGAACAGTTCACCTGCGGACAGATCAAGGTGAAGTTGGCGTGCAAGGGGTTCAACTCCATCAATGGCGATCCAGCTGGCATAATCATGCCGGAGGACGAAGACAACGCGCTCTGCACCCTCAATGGCGGCCAAACGGTGCATCTTGGTGAAACGGCCACGTTCAACTACGTGTGGAGCACAAAAATCAGCTTTGAGCCCGTCAGTTCGACCATAGAATGTTCTGAAGCATCTGCGCCTACTCCATCGGCAGTATGATGTTGAAAGGCTACAAAGCTTGGGAAAATATACAATAGGTAGGTGAAAGAATAAGTCATATAGGAAGATTTAGCATGTGTTTCGTTTATTGCCACATTTATGATTTGCCACACTTTTCTAGCTACATGGTCTACATGTCATAGGCTCAATTTTTTGCCAAGTCTTGCCACATTTGTGATGGCCATTTTGTTAGCCACATTTTTTATGGTAGTCACACTTTGCCTACGCTTAGTTGTGGCAAAGTTAGTGATGAACCAAACATGCCCTTATTTGACATTGTGTCTCCAACTTTCAGTTGTCTTGATCCAAATAAAAAAACACTCTCGGTTGTCAAGCTGTTGAAACTATCAATGAGAAGTTATAACTTAGTCTCATGTGTGTTGATATGACATTCCAATTTTCTAAATACTGCCACGATCAAACACTAACAATCACAAACATTAATTGATGATCAACAAAGTGAACAAACAAAACAAAGGTTGTTGTGCATGGACCATGGACCTGCTAAGAAAATTATTTCTTATCATTCTCAAAAAACTTAACGCTTGGGCGGTAACCAAAAAATTCGAGTTCACACCAAAAATGCATATCCACTTCATGTCGAATACATTTGTTTTAGGATACTTGCTCCATTACACAAAACAGACCTACGACTGTGTGCAATTCTCGTCTACCATCTAGTTGTGATATTCAGATACTATTACGTATTAAATAACATTGTCATACTTTACCATCTAGTTAGGACCTTGTGATATGGTGTATCCTACTTTAATATTCCCTTGAGCTGATTAGGCTGGTTGTAATGGGGAGTATGCATATGATACTACCTTCGTAATGCATAGTATCATAAGTTAGTATCTTAGGTTGCCTTATTAATTGTCATGCATGACACAAAGTAGTACAACATTTAATATGATACAGTATCATGATATGATACCACACCTTCTTTTTTTTTCTTATTTAATTGTGTGCCACATCATTCAAAAAGTCTAGTTGGCATGTATGATACCGCTTATGATACTCCCACTACGATCAGCCTTAGCTAGGCCTACTCGTTAAGATAGACTTATGGCTAATTGGTCCGACAACTCAGATGTATATTCAATAGGATGTATCAAATTATGAAAAATACCCTCACACTCATCAGAAATTGTTAAATTTCTATAAATCTATGTCACATTTGGTCGAACTACAATGCTCATGTGCCATGCTGGATACACTCTTTTGCGGGTCCTGTTGTATGTCCATTCAGCCAGTGCAGGCATATCATTTTGATATGTGGATCATGCTCTATAAGGCCCCGAAATTGTTTTAGCTCTTCATTTCTCAGGGGAACTCAAGGATACACATTTCATTTCGGCATGTAAGAGCATCTACAGCCGGACTTATCAAATTCGGCCCCTCAAACATCCGCAGACGCGCCCACGGGCATTGACCGGACACTCCTCAATTTGTGCCCTTCACATCCGCACTCCTAATATCCAATACTCTATATCCATACTAACCATGTAACATGAAGATAAATTATGTAGATCATCGCGCGGACTATAAAACAGAGCTACATATGCACATTCCGATCACCAAAAGATCACAAACGGATCTCCAAAAGCTACTCAAAGTTCACATAATCTACATAGGATGGACATGTTCTATCTAGAGACATAAATAACTAGAAATTAACTACAGAGACAGCGAAGAATCACCACTTCCTCACCGGGCCTTTTGCCCTTTCGGTTGCCGGCGTAGCTGTAGGCGTGGACTACAGGTGGCGGATCATCGGTGTCGGAGGAGGAGGAGGAGATGTGGTCGTCGCCGTCGCCGGAGAGGACGATGAGCCCCTTCATCCACCTGACGGCCCTACCCTGCTGCCATTTTAGCTTGCCATACCGATCCGCCTCCCGCCCCGATTGCTCAGTGGCAAGCCGAGGCGTCCTCACGTTCTTCCGCCGTAGACGGCGAGCCTTCGTCTCTGCCCATCGTCATCGTAAGCAATTGGCGGTGGACCCAAGCGAGGGGCCGCTCGTCCTCGTCGAGCTCCACCGGCATCATGTGGTGGCGATGCATGGACTGCTCCGCCGTGTCTCCCTCCCTTGCCCGCCGCCTCTCGTGGTGGGCGGCGCGGGCACTAGCACCCGTCGTTGCCCGCGCAGAGCACCTGCCGACGAGGGAAGGGGGCGGAGCGGACTACGCTGCCCTGGTGTTTTGGGAACGTGTCGGCGCGTTGGGCCATTACTTTCGCGGTGACCCAAACGGACGGGCGGCGGACGAAATGGGTCGCCGCGTTGGAGTTGCTCCTAGGGTTTTCGAGCGAGGAGCCGGATTGGGTTTTTTTTATGTGCCGGCCCAAGTGTCATAAATTTATAAATATCTCCTAATTTCTAGAAATCGAAATTTTTGCCATAGCCGACTCTTGACGCGTGGCAAAAAAAACCA
Organism: Triticum urartu; assembly: GCF_056163025.1. NCBI lineage: Eukaryota > Viridiplantae > Streptophyta > Magnoliopsida > Poales > Poaceae > Triticum > Triticum urartu. The sequence continues at coordinate 59,382,409 of NC_141874.1, read as the reverse complement.
CGCCCTAGTTTCTTGACCACAAATCGTTGGACACAGGACCGAACCTTCTGGAACGGCCGCTGTCTCTGACACGGCCCCGCATCGGCTGGCGGCCCAAAACACAGCAACAAAACCGCCAGCGCCGCCCTCTTCCCCACCCCTCCATCCCGTCCTCCCCACAGCGCAGAACCCCAGAACCCCCAGCCGACCTCACGCGGCACGCGTCGGAAGGAAAAAGAGGAGAATTTCGCCCCCCTCCCACTCCCCGTCCCCGCCATGGCCGCCTACTGCCCGCTGCCGGCGATGGCGCCGGAGCTCCCGGTCTGGACCCACGCCGCCCCGGCGCCCCCCGAGCCCGAACCCCTGCCCCTCTTCATGTACCCGCCCCCACCGCCCCCGCTCCCCGCGGGCCGCCGCCTCCTCCCCTGGCCGGTCCCCCACCGGCCGCCTCCCGACTTCTTCTTCGAGATGGACTACCGCCGGACCCACTCCCTCGTGCAGGTGAGCCCCCCGCCAGCCCCCGATTCCTCTGGTTTCCCTGGTGTCCCCGGTTATCTCCGAGTAATCTCGTGCTTCCTTTCTTGGGGGTGATGCAGTTCTTGGCGGACGAGGGGGCCATCCCGACGCCCGAGGAGGAGGAGACGAGGGAGCAGGTCATCCGCGAGCTCAAGAAGGTACCCGGGCATGGGGATTCCGGCTTAAAAAAATGGGTATTGAAGGCATTTGCGTCCGGCTGGAGTTCCTGACTTGTTCTGTTTTCGCTGCTTGCTCTTGCAGATTGTGACGGATTGGGCCAAGGCGGTGGCCTGTGAGGAGAGGGTTCCCCCGAGGCGGGTGACGGCTACGGTCCTCACCTATGGTTCTTACACGTTAGGGGTAAGCAAGAACGCAAGATATTTACCAAAATGATGTGGTCATGATTTCTCTGAATGTTTGCGGGGTTGACCAAATTGGTTGGATTATCCCCAGTTTCAGGATTCTATAGAATTCCATGTTTGTGGTAGTAATTTTGTTGGATCATCCCCAAATTCAAGATTCTATAGAATTGCATGCTTGTACTAGTAATTTGGTTGGATTATCCCCAATTCACCCTATGGAATTTCATGTTTGTAGTAATGCCTAGATTTAGTGCTTCACACCTTTTGCCCAATTAAGCCGACCCATATCGCAAGGAAGGTAGATTGCAAACCTATTATTAGCACAGACAATACAGGAGCAGAAAATGGTCTGTTATTTATAGTGCCCTGCCCTTATGCCTTGTCACATATTTGTGCACCTTCTGTTTGTTCTAGTTGCCGCTTATGATGCAATAAATCAAGTGCATTGTCTGATCAAGTATTTTTGTTTCTTCAAGGCTCACGGACCTGAATCTGACATCGATGCGCTATGTGTTGGTCCCTGTATCGCAAACTTGCCGGTAACTATCATGGTTTGTGTTCCCTCTTTCTCCACCTTTGCTTCAGGATACTAACGCATGTCATGTCAATCTTGCAGCACCACTTTTTTGCTGTTCTGCGACAAATTCTCAAGTGCAGGCCGGAAGTATCAGGACTGCAGACTGTGGAAAATGCCAAGGTTCCATTGATGCGATTTAGATTCAGTGGGATTTCTGTTGATCTGACATACGCCCAGCTCCCAGTCCTTGATGCAGTTCAGGCAAGTTTGTTGCGCTGGCACCCCTTCTAGAAAACTATACCTGTATTTACGAATCCTGTCTGATTATGTGCAATTACCTTAACTCATGGAGTGAACCTGTTAGTGAGCAGCTTACCATTAGGACGATATTGTTCTAGATAGTTGAAGTGCCTCTGATCTGAGGAGCTAAGGGTATAACTCTGTAGTATATAATCTCTTTAAATCTGGCACATCAAAATCATCAAACATGGCCCTGAACCTCGGATACGTTTTTCCGGTGTCAAACCTGACTGATTCAGAACCGAATGAAGTTCTAGAAGTGCACAAAGACGATCCTGACTTTCCTTGCACTCTCCGTCCTCAGGACACATGATAGAACATTCTCTTTGGTGGCCTTTGCCGCACTGTGGAAAAAGACTCCGTTAGTGACTTGGGGTTACCAGCTAACAACTATTGTGCACCCCTCTACCTCTCTTTAGATGTTCAAAATAATCATACCAGATATCTGACACCACATCCAGAAGATTATTGGATAACCCATGTTGCTCATCCTGAGCATCAAACTTTTTGATCTGTGTGACAAGATCTCACTACTTTTCCTTGACATCACCCCCACAATTTAACCCCAGCCTTGCAAAAAAAACTATGGGACGTCTAATGTCATTTGACCATTAGTCAGGAGAAGTCCACTGTACGTCATCGCCTCACCCATTTCGTACCAGCTGTTTCTCGAAACTAGCCTGAAAAACGTTGATGCTCGAAAAAGAAATGCCCTGTACTTGGTTCTTTTGCTCACAGCAATATGTGCATGATGAAGCCAATTCTTGTCAGGCTTATCACAGCAAAAGGTGTGAAATCTGGCTTCAAGCCATGCTAACTAGCACCCTGTCAAAATTAACTATGGCTGGTGAATTTGCTTGTTGGTCCACGTGTAACAAGCCCTTCCCCTTTGAATCTTATGGATTTATTGGAGAGTTGGATCAGATACTGACCAATATTATTGTTATGTTCTATCACATGCCTACCGAATGTGGTTTGCTAATCCCTAGGAATAGGGGCACAATATATAATTCTATTTTCCTGCTTGCCGAACAGCCAGTCAAGGAGTCGGGCTGAGCAGGCCTAAAAGCCACCACATATTCCCATGTACGCACCAACTTTTTGTTTGATCAACACATATGCAAAGAATTTACCTTGATCAAAAGAACTCACATCTAAAACATCTAATTTTGCTTGTAGTAATGCTTCTCCAGTTTTTCTGAGTTAAGCGCCCTAAATGATACTTACAAGATAAATCCATATATGTGGAGTATGATCCCTCCAAATTATCTTTATCATGACTGTCCCACAGACGTCGTACTATGTAAAAATGGAAGGTCTATATTCTGACGGGTTTACTTGCTCATGCAGGCTATAAATACATCTAGTCCTCAGTATCTTCGGAAACTTGATTCACGGAGTTGGAAGAGTTTGTCTGGAGTTCGTGTTAATGAGCAGATTGTGCAGCTAGTGCCGGATCAAGAGGTTACAGACTATTCTAATTTAATTCACCAGCACTCGGTCACATTTTTGTCCCCTGCGTAATTGTACATGAGGACCCAAGTAGTCATGTTTGAATCTACACTTCTCAATCCATTTACTTACTCTTGTATTTATCTATTTCTGCACTTCCTGCTTAACATGCTCTTGTTTCCTTCGATTTATTTACTTCTATCCATGCTCTTGTTTCCATTGATTTACTGTGACTGTGGTATTGCTCATTATTATTTTTACACAAGAGTACTTGAAATTATTGTTACTTTTTCACTTCAAATTCTGTTTGTTAACAATTCATGCAGAAGTTCCAAGTTCTGTTGCGATGCATAAAACTATGGGCTAGGAGGCGGGGACTTCATTGCCATGTATGTTGTTTTAATATGTGCTGGCTGTTCAGCTATATTCTGGTCTGACCGTGTCATGTTGACATGTCCTATGCCATTTTGCAGTTGCTTGGTTTCTTTGCTGGGATTCATTTGGCGATTCTTGCAGCATATGTTTGTCAGAGATTTCCAAATGCCACTGCCAATGGTCTGTTCACCATGTTCTTTGAGATATTTGCTCACTGGCCTTGGCATATTCCAGTAGATCTGCATGGTCAGCAAACTAACTGCACGCGCTCAGATGGGTGTTTAATGCCCATAGTGATGCCTTGTTCTCCGCCGGAGCTCTGTGCGTCTAATATGACGGAAGGTACCTTCAGGAAGATCAGAGAGGAGCTTATGCGTGGTTATGTTTTGACCAAGGTCAGTAACTTAGGTAGTTTCACTTATAGTTGTGTTTGTCCTGCTTTTTGAAGTCTGGTGAAGTTTGTGAAATGCACAGATTTTGTTATTCTGAGGTTTTGTCTAAAACTCTATATGGTATAGATATTTAGTCATTTATTGAAACATTATTACTCCCTCCGATCCATATTACTTGTCACAGCTTTAGTACACTTGGTTATGCTTACATAAACAAACACATTCTGAAATTCCTACGCCACAAATTCAGATCTTCCATGCATGCATGTATTCGGCACTCTTTCCTGTTCTAGGTTTCTTTCGCAGGGACAACTAATCCACTGTTTCATACGACTATGGTTTCTGCATCCCAACCATTCAACATGATCTAGCTTGACAAATATGTAGACACCTATCTCGTGTTCCTTGTTCACTTCAAGTACTTGACTATATTTTCTTTTTGCATTTTGCTATACGCCTAGTTCATTGATACTCATCTGAAGTTTTAGTTCAGAATATCATTTCAGTGAGTATACATTTTACCCTTGTCTGTCCTTTTAACAAAACTGTACATGATGCAACTTATCTTGGAATATTTTTGCGGTTCAGTTTTCTCCAGTACTAGACAATTGCGCATATGTTTGCTTGAACACTTCGAGTTTATTTTTGCATCAACTCTTAACAGTTCTTTATTGTTTGGCACAGGACCTAGGGAGCCATGATTTTGAGTGGGCATGGATTTTTGAACCCTTCCCATATTCGACAACATATGAACAATTTCTTCGCATTGCTCTATGTGCTCCAACTTCTGAAGAACTGCATGATTGGACTGGATGGGTTAAATCCCGCTTCCCTTACCTTATTCTCAAGGTTTGTTTGCTGCAGTGCAGTCGTCTTGTTTTTCCTTCATACTCATGCAGCTCGACTATTCATTTAGTGCAAGGATGTAAATCTAAATGGTTTTAACTTGTGCTCTGCAGCTGGAAGATAACGGCATTGAGTGTGACCCCAATTCATCACAGGAAGTTGATCATACAGTCATCAAACCCAACATTGTATATCACTGGGGCCTCATCCCTCAATCAGATACTCTTCTTGATTCTAGCTCTCTGAAGGAAGATTTCATGAAATATGTCATCAATGATGTCTATGGAAAGGTGAAATGTACAAACTCAGAGCTGACGTTGTCCATCGTTGGCGCATCAGAGCTGCCAAAAAGCATGTACAATGACTCATTTTACTCTCGGCACCTGCACCAGTATGGGGTGGGCTACCAGGCAGCAGATGACTGTTGGAGTACAATTGGCTAGGATATTGCTGGATCATCTGGCACATACTCTTTTGCATCTTTTATTCTGATCATCGGGCGGATACTCATCATGTCTGTGGGTTTCTTCTCATCTCCTTATTGCCCCTAGCAAAGGGAATCTGAAGATCAGGGTATTCTTTTATTAGCTCCCAGGTGTACTAAGATGATGAAACTGACTTGGTTCTGCTCTGATGGTTATTCAAGCGCATGTGTAGTACTGGTCAGTATATTTGGCATAGCGTCTGACAAAAAGAAAGAAAAAAAATGGCATAGTGGCTTATAGCAGTAGAATGTAAAATGTAGGCTATTATTCCAAAAAAAAATATGTAGGTTACATGGCTCACACCTGCCAAGCGGAAGCCCCGGTGGAAGGGTTACTGGAAACCTATTGAAGATGGGGAGGCAAACCAAAAAAAGAAGGTAAAATGTCTGCATGAACGCTGTCCAAGTGCGGGTTTCTGCTGTGAATTTTGATGCCTGCTGGGTGCAAATCACCCAAGGTGCCTGCAATGTATAGTTGATCTTGTCAGTAGTATGTGCTGTTACATTTTGCAAGCAGAACAGCCCTTGCCACTGAACAATTCTTTTTGTGTAACTGATAACTACCCGACTCCGAAGTGCCTGATCTGATGGGGTGTTACTGAATAATAATAAACTGTAAAGTGAAAAACCAGTTGAAACCTGTATGTGGTCTTGTTTCTGGTGCAGAGGTGGATGATGTTTTGTACGTATTTGGTATTGATGATGATGGTGATGGTGATACTGTTTAGCATGATGGTATTTTGTTGCTGCGTACATGGTCCAGGGCCGGCGTTCAGGTGAGAGGAGATGCATTTGGTCCAGGCCATCATGGCCTTGGCTCGTAGGTGTATGTGTGCCGTCATAGTATTTGCGTCACGCCTGATGACCCAGCGTAGCTCTTGGGATCATTCTATTTTTGAGATCCGAAGTTTGCGCATCATAGACAAGAGACCCACCCTGCAAACTCCAGAAAATTCGGCTGCACGTTCTCTGACTTTACTGAATCAGCTGCCAAGTTTGTGCATATGTTCTTAAATTCAGTTACTGCCAAGTCTGTGGATATGCCGTTAAATCGAAGGGGGAAAAAGCGTGTAGATATGTTTGCCATGGAAAGGGGAACGGCGAGAGCGATACGGCAGAGGTGAAAGCGGGAATTCACTCACGTTGTGTGCGTACATGGTCGTTGTCGCATGGTGGTGATGGCACAGGGCCACGCAGCCGCGCCTCCAGGCCACGGCGAGCGGCGTCGCGGTCACCTACGGCGGAACAGAATCATCGGCAGCTTTTGGCGTGGCGAGTAACATGCACGGCCAGCCACTAGCCATTCCATCCATCGGTGGCCTGGCCCGGAGCCATCTCACTCAGCTGCGCACATGCGCTGAGCAGCCCACCACGTCCGGCTGATCCCGACGCGCCCCCTCGCCCGCGCCACACGAGCTCACGAACGCAGCTAGGGCAGCACATCACTGCACAGGGGAAGCCGGTCGACGAACCGCGGCGCGCACGCTCCCTCAATCAGCCTGGCAGGGCGCGCCCGGTTACACACCGCACGTACCGGCCAGCGCGCGCCGAGGCCATGCCCACGCATGCTGTGCTCGGGATGCGTGAGTGACGCGTACGTGGGCGCGTGCATGCAGCCAAAGCATACGTGATGGCAACCCGGGCGAGAGCGCGCACGCGGCCGGCACCCGGCAGGTCTCGCTCGCACTTGCACGCACCGAGCAACAGGACAGAGCTCGACGACGACGCGGGCGGGCCGGTGCATATGCGTCCGAGGGAGCATGCACGGAGTGGAGCGGAGAAACCCGGTACTGCTGCACATGCGTCCCTTGCGCGCACCAGCCGGCAGTGCCCGCCGGTGGCGCGGCGCGTGCAGCCGAAGCATGCGTGATGGCAACCGGCGCGCGAACACGCACGCGCGCGGCCGGCAGGCCTCGCGCTCGCACGGACAAGCAGGACACGACTCGCGCGCGTACGTCCGCCGCCCGGCCGTGCCCTGCCATGCCATGCCGTACGTGGCGCGGCCGCCCACCCGCTGGACGCGACGGCCCGACAAGCACACGGGCGCGTGCCGCGCCGAACAAACACCTACGTGCAGCACCGTAAATGCACGCTCGTACGTACTCCATTGGCGAGTTACGTGCTCGCGTACTGATCCGGTCGGGCGACGAGCGACGGCGCATTAACTGGACGCGCGTGACAAGTCGACCGTGGTGGATCCATGGTCACGGACGGACGCGTGCGTGCGTGCACGGAGCGAGCGTACCGTTGCTGGTACGCTGCCGCGCCTGCCTGCACGTACAGATTTATATGCCTCCCTCGTTAGCGGAGCGGCATCTGCATGCTCCGGTAGCCCAAGTACCGGCCGCTGCATGCATGTGCAGTTTGTCTCAATGCCGATCCACCTGCCCACGGCCGCTAGCCGCTACTATAGGTGGCTACCATGCATGGACGGCCCCAAAGCAGCTCGTGCGGTGCATAACTCACTGCATGTACGTATAGTATACTAGATAGATAAAAATGTATACCGGATTCATGCCCTGAACCCGAAAGCATACGTCGCCTCTTCTTTCGACATGCTGCGTTGTTTCTCCCAGCAGTGCACATGAAGAGGACGGTGCAATGCCAACACAAGAAGGCCGGTGAAAATTGCCGTCGACCTGAAAAAAGACGAGACTTAACCAAGTCTAGGTCAAGTGACATAGCATGTAAGGAAAAAAATTAAAAAATTACACGGATCTTCACGTAAGAGCATCTATAGCCGGACTTTGCAAATCCGGCACCGCAAAAGTCTGCGGACGCGACCGGCAAATTAGCCACTTTGCATCCGAGTCTCTTTTATTTCAATCCCAAAGCATGCAAAAGAAATCCTACGTACTACCCTAGCTAATTTTCGTCATCGGAGTTGTACACGACGTCGGTGCCAGGTGCCCGCTGGACGGGCGCGTAGGAAGGCTCCGGTTCATCCTCCTCCTACTCGACCTCATCCATGTAGGCGAGCATCACCGCCTCCTCCGCGGCCTCCACCTCCTGCCGGTGACGGCGTCTGGTTTCAGCAACCGACTCCAAGCGAAGGGAATTAAGGGTGGCCTGCTGCTCCGCCTGCAGATCGACGTCGCCAGCATCCACCGCATCCTCCTCAACCTCCCCCTCCTCCGCCAGAGGTAGCCCCACGGCGATTCGGGTTTCGCGCCTTGCCAGGATCTGCTCAAGGAGCTCAAGTTGGCGCTGAGCCGTTAGAAATCGGTGGCTCCTCACCCGGGGGCGTGGGGGCATGGCTACTTTTTTTTTGAATGAAAGCCCCCCCCCCCCCGCCCCACTTTTATTAACGAGGCGAAACCACAGCCCAAGTCATCCAAGTTGAAACAGGAAAGGGGCATGACTACTAGGCGGATGAGGAGTGCAAAGTGGCGGCGGCAGCGGACTGACGGAGGAAAATGTGGATGGTAGGGTTTCGGTGCGGCGGTCGACTTAAATAACCGGGCTAGTCACTACGTAGCCTGCCAGAGCGGCGCCACACGGCGACATTGCTCTGACGAAGGAGACGAATTTCGGACCGCCGAGTTTCCAGACGTTTCTGCGTGAGACCCCGCCATCAGTCCGACGTGGCGGGTACGCCCTGGCGCCCCATATCCGCCTCCAATTTGAGCTGGATATGAGGGATGCCGGTCAGCCCGAGACGTGTGATGCCCGTTTGAGGCGTCCATTCGGATCAGATTTTCGTGACCGGTCAGCGACCGAGCGGGCCGCTAGGACGTTTTAGGCCGGTTGAGACGCCCTGCTTAGATGCTCTAAGATCCTAAGAATAGAAAGACTTGGCTAACTGAGATTTGGTAATCCCGGGAAAAAATGGCTGATCAAAGCTGGCTCTGGAAAATAAATGCACGGAAAAAGATTCATTCTGGTTTTGAATGGTGCTCTTCGTCTGTTAATGATCGGGACCGCGTGCTCCGCGAGCGTCTGCACCGGCCGGGCGATGTGATATGCAAGAAAAGATGCGTGCACCGTAGTCGCACAAAACCATCACGATTATTGGTCCTGATCGATCAGCCCCACGATCAAGTCTCACGCCTCGATCGAGATTGCGATCGCGATGAATCCGGGCATATGCGCGAAAGATGAAGCACGAGGCCATAGCTATGGTAGGCCGGTCCTCAACGTTAACACCATCATAGTCACGTACTGCTGGCTGCTGCTACAACTTGGCCAGTACGTGCAGGACGTGCGTGCATGCGTGCGTGGTAACAGGAGTGATCGTATTCTTCTAGTATTCTTCTTACTACTAACGTTTTGTTTTGCTCCGTACAACTGATGGCTACGGCTAGTAAACATTGCCGGTGACCTGCATGCTGCAAAATACATGGAGTGCGGATAGAATAGGTTCTTTCTCCCAGTGTAGATGAAGAGGGCGGAGCCGGTGCAAACTGCAATGCAAGAAGGCTAGTGAAAATTGCCGATGACCTACATGCTGCCAAATACATGGAGTGTGGATAGAACAGGTTCTTTCTCCCGGTGCAGATGAAGAGGGCGATGCTGATGCAATTGCAATGCAAGAAGGCTGGTGAAAATTGCCGGTGACATCCATGCTGCAAAATACATGGAGTGCAGATAGAACAGGTTCTTTCTCCCTGTGCGGATCAAGAGGGCGGTGCAACTACAATGGCAATGCAAGAAGGCTGCTGAAAATTGCCGGTGACCTGCAGATAGAAAAAGAAAAAGAAGCTGCTTCTCGCAAAATAAACGCGCGGAAAAGATCCCTTTTCGTTTTGGACGCTGTTCTTCGTCTATCATGATCGGGGCCGCGCGCTCCGCGAGCGCCTGCGCCGGCCGGGAGTCTGGCCGGGCGATCCGGCGATGTGGCATGCAAGAAAGATGCGTGCACCCTAGTCGCGCAAGAACACGATGATTATTGGTCCTGATCATCCTTCCCACGTACGTACGTACGCCTCCATGGTGATTGCGATCGCGTTGAACCCGGGCACATGCACGAAAGATGAAACACGAGGCCATAGCTTAGGCTAGGCCGGTCCTCGACGTTAACACCATCATACTCACGTACTGCTGGAGTGCTGGTGCTGCCACAACTTGGCCAGTAGGCGCGTGTCGCCTCTCGATCGATCGGCCGCACCCACCAGCCGTACCAAGCAAACAAAACATTAGTACTACACAAGTATATGTGCCGTGCACACTAGTGCAGAACCGGGCAATAGCACCGGTTCGTAAGGCCCTTTAGTGCCGGTTCAGGAACCGGCACTAATGTTTCGGCACTAAAAGCCCCCCTCTTTAGTACCGGTTCAGCACGAACCGGTGCTAAAGGGGAACCACGTGGCACGAGCCAGCTCCGGGGGCCGGGAGCCCTTTAGTACCGGTTGGTAACACCAACCGGTACTAAATGGTTGTGGGTTTTTGTTTTATTTTGTATTTTTTAATTAAATTTGTGTTATCAATTTAATTTAGGATTGTTTTACGTTATAATGAGTTGTAGTCGTCATCATCATCCCATATTAATAAATAAATAAACTCTAGCTAGCTAAAAATCATCGTAGTCGTCTAATTACCACTATTTAATCATCATAGTCATTACCGCTAGCTATCTAATCATCATCAACGCTGACTAGCTTAAAGGGGAAACATTCACTTTGTAATAGAAGCAAAGATATCATCAAGTTCAACATAATCATCACCAACATCGAAGTTCAGGACACGGACATGAGACAAGTACTAATTAAGAGCATGAACTAGTAGCTACTGATCCTGCTGCTCCCTCTCAGGTAGAATAGCATAGAACATGTATAGCTCTCCTGATTCATCATACTGGAGCATGCAGATGAATCTGTCTCCTAATCTTGGGTTGCACTTCTCCTTACTGCCCCCTAGTACTTCTCTGCGATCGTTAACAATTTTGCTCCAATCTTTCACTATTAAGCATTCTCCGCTTTCAGAAATCCTGAATGCACTCATGTGCAATGTAGGAAATCTTGGTCGTAAGCTAACCATTGACATGCGACCTTTTGTCTCGATCCACTGAGGCACAACTGTCATCGGAAGTCCCTTTTGAACAACATCGTATAGTAAGTAATATACTAAGCAATGAAAGTTTAGCTTCAAAAATAATGTATGCAAAAGATGCACTAATTAAGGACAAATATTTAAAATCTTACCATCTTTTGATTATAGATGTGACCGTAGTTCAATACAATCACCATTGGTCGCACGTTTTGAGTACTAACATTTCTAAGTTTAGGAAAAAAATTTGTCTTGACAGTATTAAGATCCTCAAGCCATGAAACATAATGACTTATCTCCTTGCAGTTTAGTTGAGCCCCGGGGCAGTAGTAGGTCATGTCTACCAAGCGCCGGACATGTTTGCTTGAACCGAAATAAGCTGACAATACAAATTAGTTGTCAACTATTTTTGAATAAACTGTATCAAAGACATAAACATATGCATGCATGGTTGAGAAAAACTCAGCAAATGGTAGAACTGGAGGCGTTTGCACATCGACCCAGATGTCTATATTACCTTCAATATCATCTTTCGGACGAATATCAAAGGTGATAACCATATCAGGCTCAAATGCATAAGCCTTGCATAGTGCTTGCCAAGTTTTGCATTCAAAATGGGTGTATGTGTCTCCATTATATAATTTGACGTTGAAAGTATACCCATGCTCCGTCTTCAAGTAAACTCTTTTTACCTCCATATCATCTATAGCACTAAAACCTATCTTATCCAAGACAAAAATTCTTGCATGGCAGGGGATGCGCTAGTAGAATAGTGAAAATTTAAAATTATAAGTTGAAGAAAATGAAGCATAAGTTTTGCATTCAAATAATAATTGACAAAGTGACTTACTATATCAACTTCGAATGTCTCATCCAGCTTGATGCTGAAGCGCCTACCATCAACAAGGAAATTTTGGTCGCACAGGCCGCGCTGGTCTTCACAGTGTTCACACATAATAAAATCTTTTTCGTCGTCAGATGACATTTCCTATGTTCATATAGGTGAAACATTAAACACCTATATCTAGCCAAATATATATTCGTCTAACATTTTACATTAATATATCTAATTATATATTCAATTGACATTACTATATATTTAACTTTTATATCTAATTCATCTAACATTCGACATTAATCTAACATTTATATAAACTCAAAATATATAAAAATTAAATAAACAGAAAAACTCATTAACAAATAATATTTTAATTAGATCATCAAATCTCATATACCTAAATTTTCTTACTAAAAATAAACTAGTTATATTAATTATTCAACTAGTTCTAATCTCATATACCTAAATTTTCTTACTAAAAATAAACTAGTTATATTAATTATTCAACTAGTTCTAATCTCATATACCTAAATTTTCTTACTAAAAATAAACTAGTTATATTAATTATTTAACTAGTTCTAATCTCATATACCTAAATTTTCTTACTAAAAATAAACTAGTTATATTAATTATTCAACTAGTTCTAATCTCTAGTTCGACAATTTTTCTATCTAGCTAGCTAATTCATCTAACATTAGACATTAATCTAACATTCGATCATCTAATTAACTTTTCTAAAAAACAGAAAATAAGTAAAAAAAAATGTGTGTGTATGTGTGTGTGTATGCATGTGTGTGTATATATACGTATATGTGTACGTATGTGTGTATGTGTGTGTGTATGCGTGTGTGTGTGGTATATGTGTGTGTGTGTGCGGCCCCGTACGCCGCCGCCCCGTACGTACGAGCGGGGGCGCCGGCGTACGGGGCGGGGGCGCCGGTGTGTGTGTGTATGTGTGTGTATGTATGTGTGTGTATGTGTGTGCGGGAGTGAGAGAGACGTACGGCCGCGGCGATGACGACGGACGGCGGCGGCGTTCGGGGCGGCAGCGCGAGACGACGACGACGACGGGCGGCGGCGGGGACAGCGACGATGACGACGGACGACGGTACGGGCGACGGGCGGCGACGACGGGATCGAGCGGCGCGCGCGGCGGAGGTTGGAGACGAAGTGGGGAGATGAAACTGAAATTTTCGCAAGTGCTATATATATAGGATGGGCCTTTAGTACCGGTTCGTGGCTCCAACCGGTACTAAAGGCCTATTTTTGCCGGGCCAAGCGGCGGGAAACGAAGGCCTTTAGTACCGGTTGGAGCCACCAACCGGTACTAAAGGCCTTGCGCTGCCACCCCAAAGTTTAGTCCCACCTCGCCCGGCGCAGGGCAGCCGCACTGGTTTATAAATCCAGCCGCGGCTACCTCTTCGAACTCCTCTATATAGCAGGCTTCTCGGCCTAATTAATTAGGGCACGCTGCCCTGTGAGCCTGCTGGCCCGTCTGGGCCTGCATTTGCACACCCTAGGTCTGGCAGGCCCACTGGGCAGCGTGCCAACAAATTTTTTATATAGTTTTTTCTTTTCTGCATTACTTATTTTCTTCTATTTATTTTTGAGTAGTTTTTTATATAGTTTTTTCTTTTCTGCATTATTTATTTTCTTCTATTTATCTTCTTCTGAAAATTAAATGCTGCATACTGAACAATTAGGTAAATGACCGAAAAACAACAAATGATGTCAGAACATGTTGGAAATTGATGACGTCGCATTAAATGCTGTATACTGAACACAAAAAAAGTTCGGAGTTTAAATAAGTTATTAAAAATAAAAAAGAGGTGCAATGCTGGTTAATTTGCTTCAAGCCTTTCGGAATAGTGTAAACTGCACTGCACATAGCTCAGTGCAATCTATGCTATTCCGCAAGGCTTGAAGCTAATCAACATGGATCACAAGATAGTTTGGTTAAATTGCATTACTTGTAAGTCCAGTTAATATGGATGCTTATGATGCAAGAGCAATAGCAAAAGTGAAAATTTGGCACAAATAGATAGTTGTGTAACTAAAATAGGTAGGAGGAGAGATCGATAGCTCTTATGTCACAAAAAAGAAGTTGTATCAAACCTTTTATGTCGGATCTAGAACAAACCAATCGGTATCGCCATCATACAGCCTAACCGTTGCTCATGATGCATATATATGCATATCAAATGCACGGTTGGACGTATGATGGCGAATCTGAATGATTTGTATTCAGTCGATGAACTGGTAGATGTATGTAGTCGATGAACTGGTAGATGTATGTAGTCGATGAACTGAAAGACTTATGCAGGGAAGGCGAGAGGTGGGCTATATATAGGGTCGTCTGGCTCACAAAGTGATTGTGGTAGTTTCGATCCAACGACTCACATGAGCTAGGAATAAACACACCCTTGATCCAACGACTCACAAGAGCTAGAAAGAAACACACGATCCGTGTGATTCTTCCTGATTGGTGGGATGCACATTAGTACCCACTCCGTATTCCGAAACCCTGATACTCGGAAAGAGTTTGTCCAGTTTGTACACGAAGTGCGTCCAGTTTTTGCTGTGACCCTCTCTACTCTTTCGCGCATGCTATGCGGGTGATATGATGATACCATGCCAAGTTTCAACATTTTCAGGATTCATTTTGTAGTGATTTTCAATTTCACGGTCATTTAGCTCTCTAAACAATTAGGTAAATGACCGAAAAACAACAAATGATGTCAGAACATGTTGGAAATTGATGACGTCGCTTTAAATGTTGCATACTGAACACAAAAGAAGTCCGGAGTTCAAATAAGTTTAAAAAACATTGAAGTGGCCATGTAACAGATGAGTTCTCGTCCGAAACCCTGATACTCGGAAAGAGTATGTCCAGTTTGTACACGAAGTGCGTCTAGTTTTTGCCGTGACCCTCTCTACTCTTTCGCGCATGCTATGCGGGTGATATGATGATACCATGCCAAGTTTCAACATTTTCAGGATTCATTTTGTAGTGATTTTCAATTTCACGGTCATTTAGCTCTCTAAACAATTAGGTAAATGACCGAAAAACAACAAATGATGTCAGAACATGTTGGAAATTGATGACGTCGCTTTAAATGCTGCATACTGAACACAAAAGAAGTCCGGAGTTTAAATAAGTTATTAAAAATAAAAAAGAGGTGCAATGCTGGTTAATTTGCTTCAAGCCTTTCGGAATAGTGTAGACTGCACTGCACATATCTCAGTGCAATCTATGCTATTCCGCAAGGCTTGAATCTAATCAACATGTAGATGAGAATTGCAACTCTTCGTCATTGTCTGTGCACTCACGGCTTATAAACCGCTCATACTGCCTCTCTCTTGGCGAGGTGGGACTAAAAACAGCTTGCCATAACCTCATTAGTACCGGTTTGTGGTACGAACCGGCACTAAATGGTGATGATGGGGCCATAGCCTGACCGCAGGCTGACACAACCTCTTTAGTACCGGTTCGTGGCATGAACCGGTACTAAAGGTTCGCCACGAACCGGTACTATTGATCGCCGCCACGAACCGGCACTAATGTACACATTTGTGCCGGCTCTAATTCAAACCGGCACTAATGTGCTTCACGTTTGACCCTTTTTCTACTAGTGGCAAGAAGGCTGGTGAGAATTGCCGGTGACATCCATGATGCGAAATACATGGAGTAAGAGATAAGAGAAGAGTACGGTCGCTCCTGTTACCACGCACGCACGTCCAGCGGTCCAACTTCCAAGTATATGTGCCGTGCACGCAGTTGGCCAGTCGCACCTGTTGAGTTGTGTAAATGTGTGAATATGTAACAGTTGGGGGGCTAAGATGTAAAAGCGCATATCTATATAGAATACAGAGAAAGAGGAGGCTGGATAAGGCGCTCCAGATTTTTCCCCATTCTAGTTCTTCCTTCTTCCATCTTCTAATCCAGATTTGTTGAATATTTCTCTGATTTATAACATGGCATCGGAGCAAGACGATCCTAGTGCGTCTCTCGCTCTACCGTAACGCCGCATTGTTGAGGTGTTGCTGTCGTGTGGCGGCTGGAGCTCGTCTTCGCTCAGATCCTTTGCGATTTGGTGGAGCCAAGCAAGATCGAGGGTTCGGCAGAGAAGAACGACGAATACGGTGCGGTGTTGTTCTCACTTTAAGTTGCTGAGATTCCGGTCAGTTTGAGTCCTTTGTGATTCAGTTCTCTTTTCTGTGGCTGGGGCAACTTCGTTTGCTGGGCTGATTTGGTAGTGGTGAGTTTGGCTGATACAAACTTGTGACCTGTGAGTCTTATTTGTGGTCTGTTGCCGTAGAGTTCTCTTGCTAGTTAGTGACCATGGGAGACAAAGACAAGGACAAGGGTGCAGATTCAAGTGTTGAGAAATTATGTGAAAGTATGCAGCGAATGCTTGCTCAGCTGATGGAGCAAGCACAGGTTAAGTCTAGTAGCTCGGCTGAAATTCAGAAGTCTGTCCTCGAACCAAATCCAGTAAAATTAACTGGTCCAGATGACTATTTTAGTTGGGCTCGCAATGCGTCGTTAATTCTGGAAGCGCATGGTCTGCATAAGTACCTAAATGAAGATGAGAAAAAGCCAGGAGAGGTAATGCAGGAACAATGGGAGCAGAATCAGAAGCGAGTCATGGTTTGGCTGTTGGGCTCAATGGAAAAAACTGTTCGGGAACAAGTTGAAAGTTTTCAAACTGCTGCTGAAGTCTGGACAAGTATTGAAAAACAGTTTTCTGGTAAATCAAACAAAATGCAGGTTAGTAGAATACTACATGAGATGTGGCACTTTAGACAAGACCAGAAATCAGTTACAGAGTATGCAGGGGAATTGAAGAAACTTTACAGGGATCTAGAGTTTTTTAGACCATTCAAGCCACATGATCCTAGAGATTTGACTCTCCTCAGAGAATGGTTTGAACCATTGTTGGTGCAGGTTTTCCTGGAAGGTTTGAATCCTGAGTTCAAACTTCGCTCTCAGATGATACAAGCATCTCCTGACTGGCCTACCTTGGATGAAACTATTGCCAGTATTCTTGAAGAAGAGACTCGTTTGGCCAATCAGGAAGCAATGCCACAGATGCATGGTGATAATCGTGCTGCACTTACTCACACACAATCCTCTATGAGTTTTAGAAGTGGTCAAGCAAATACTACTAAGTTTGACCACAAACAGAGAAACAAAGTTGTGTGTGATCATTGTAAGAGACCTGGCCATGTGAAAAAGGATTGTTTTGAGTTGATTGGTTATCCTCTAGGATGGCAGCAGAGAAAAATAAACAGGTTCAATGGCAGCGGTAACAGCTTCGAGAAGAAACAGGACCGAGTTCATCTTGCATCATCCACAGGAGAGTTACCTGCAATTGCTGCTCAGGCTCTAGAAGAGTTCAAGGCAAAATTGATGGCTGTTACTGCTGAAGGATCTAGTGAAGCTGCCAGCTCTCAGAGTGCAGAAGGTGAGAACCATTTACTTATGCCCTGGATAATTGATTCGGGTGCCACAAATCATATGACAGGTTCACAAAAATATTTTTCATTATACATACCTCGTTCAGGAAAGGATAAGGTTCGTATAGCTGATGGATCTTCGTCTTCCATAATGGGATGTGGAACCATTAGTTGTACACGTTCCTTACCTTTAAGTCTTGTCTTACATGTTCCCGATTTTCCTATGAACCTTCTATCTGTCAGTTCAATCACAAAGTCACTTAATTGCAGAGCTATGTTTGAGCCCTGGTTCTGTGTATTTCAGGACCTGAAGTCAGGAAAAATACTTGGGACTGGAACTGAGCGTGATGGCCTGTACTATCTTGACAATGTTGCAGCTCCACTTGCATTTGCTATAGCATGTACCGCATCCACCTCATCCACAGATGAGTTGTTGTTGCTCCATTGTAGACTAGGGCATTTATCTTTCCAAGTCCTAAGTCGTATGTTTCCATCACTTTTTGCTTCCTGCTGCAAGGATAAGCTTGTATGTGATGTATGTGAACTAGCTAAGCATACACGGGCTACTTATCCTAGTAGTAGTGAGAGAAGTCAAACCCCTTTTGAAATTGTGCACTCAGATGTTTGGGGTCCCTCAGTTGTAACCTCTCTATTAGGAGAGCGTTGGTTTGTGACTTTTATCGATGGCTTTAGCCGATATACTTGGCTTTATTTGCTCAAACAAAAGTGTGATGTGTTATCTGCATTTAAAGACTTTTATGCCTTGATTTGCAATCAATATAATGCAAGAGTGAAAATATTTCGCTCAGACAATGGAACCGAGTATGTTAATCAGGAGTTTGACTATTTTCTAGCTTCAAATGGCATTATACACCAGACTACATGTGTGAACACTGCTGCTCAAAATGGAGTCGCTGAACGTAAAAATAGACATTTATTGGAGGTTGCTCGGTCCCTCATGTTCACAATGAATGTACCTAAATTTCTTTGGGGCGAGGCCATTAAAACAGCAGCATACTTAATAAACCGCATGCCATCACGGGTTTTGAATTATAAAACACCAATGGAATGCTTAAGTGGTACTAATTCGTTTACTGTACCACCAAAGGTGTTTGGTTGTGTTTGTTTTGTTCATGATTACAGGAACTCGGTGGGAAAGCTTGATCCCCGTGTTGTTCGATGCATCTTTGTTGGGTATTCTTCTACCCAGAAAGGCTATCGTTGCTGGTGCCCTACTGAGAAACGGTTTTTTGTGAGTATGGACGTCACTTTTCGGGAGAAAGAACCTTATTACACGTCATCCATCAGTACTATTGATAGTATTGGTCGTGAGGGGGGGAATTATGATAAGGTGGATGTTCGTATTGGTTCAATTTTGACTCCTTTGCTAGATATATCTCAACCAGATCAAGGAACAGAGGGGGAGGAAAATGCGAGTACTAATGAGGGTAGGAGCAGCTCAACTGTTCATGAGGTATGTGACACTCCTACTTCTCAACAAGTTATACAACATGACAACCCTCTGTCTACAAGTTACAGGTCATTGCCTCTTGATTCAGTGCCGCGTGAAGAAACAGAGGAAGGTAGCGGACATGCTATGGACCCTACTGATTCTCCATTAGTTGATGGTTATACTGATGACACGACTGAGGAAGGTACTGAAATTCCTATTGCAGCTCCTAAATCTCCACCAGATGATTCCCCTATCGCCTTACGAAAACCTGTGAGACATCGAGACGTACCAGCACGTCTTAAGGATTGTGTGGGTTATAAACATGATATTGCTAAATTTATCTCTTATGAAAATTGCAGCCCCTCATTTAAGACTTTCATTGCTTCTTTGGACTCTACCTCTATACCCACAGATTGGAGAGATGCTATTAAACATCCTAAGTGGAAGGAAGCAATGCTGGAGGAAATGAAGGCTTTGGAGAAAAATAACACATGGGAACTCGTAAAACTACCACATGGCAAGGAGCCAGTGGGTTGCAAGTGGGTGTATACGATCAAGCAGAATCCTGATGGCAAGGTGGAGCGATATAAGGCACGTCTAGTGGCAAAGGGATACACACAAACATATGGGATTGATTACGAAGAAACCTTTGCACCTGTTGCTAAGATGAGTTCAGTACGAACTTTAATCTCATGTGCATCTAATCTTAGTTGGGATCTTCATCAACTAGATGTGAAAAATGCCTTTCTCCATGGGGACCTTCAAGAAGAAATTTATATGCATATACCACCGGGCTTTGACACTGCTCAGACTAAGGATAAAGTTTTGCGGCTGCATCGATCCTTATATGGATTAAAGCAATCGCCTCGTGCTTGGTTTGATCGTTTTAGGAGATCTTTACTTAAAATGGGCTATCATCAAAGTAATGCTGATCACACCTTGTTCTATAAGCGTAATATGAGCAAGTTAGCAATACTGATAGTATATGTTGATGATATCATCATTACAGGAGATGATACTAAGGAAATAGAATACTTGAAGATGCGGCTAGCGAAGGAGTTTGAGGTTAAAGATCTTGGACAATTACGATATTTCCTTGGAATTGAGGTCTCTCGGAGCAAAAAAGGTATTTATCTCTGTCAAAGAAAGTATGTTTTAGATTTATTACTAGAAACTGGGCTATCCAAATGTCGTCCAGCTCCCACTCCCATTGAGCAAAATCATCGCCTAGTTAGTGAAGCAGGATCTCCTGTGGATCGAGAGCGCTATCAAAGGCTTGTTGGACGACTGATTTATCTCTCACACACTCGTCCTGATATTGCTTTTGCTGTAAGTGTTGTTAGCCAGTTTATGCATGATCCACGGACTCGCCACATGGATGATGTGATCCGAATTATTCGCTATCTTAAGGGATGTCCTGGTCGAGGTCTACTATATACATCACATGGCAATCTGCAGGTGGAATGTTATACAGATGCAGATTGGGCAGGCTCTTTGGATGATAGAAGGTCAACATCAGGCTACTGTACATTTGTTGGAGGTAATCTTGTCACATGGCGCAGCAAAAAGCAAAGTGTTGTAGCGCGGTCCACGGCTGGAGCAGAATTTAGATCCATGGCACATAGAGTGTGTGAAGTGTTATGGGTACGAATCCTTTTGATGGAGCTGGGTTTATTTCAGACTAAACCATTGATGCTATATTGTGATAATAAGGCAGCCCTTAGTATTGCACAAAATTCTGTGCAACATGATCGAACAAAGCATGTTGAAATTGATCGACATTTTATTAAAGAGAAGTTGGATCAAGGAATTATTTGTATGACATATGCGAGCTCCTCAAACCAGCTTGCAGACATCTTGACTAAGGGCTTACCAGATAGAATGTTTTCTATCCTTTGTAGCAAGATGGGGTTATATGATGCATTTACCCCATCTTGAGGGGGAGTGTTGAGTTGTGTAAATGTGTGAATATGTAACAGTTGGGGGGCTAAGATGTAAAAGCGCATATCTATATAGAATACAGAGAAAGAGGAGGCTGGATAAGGCGCTCCAGATTTTTTCCCCATTCTAGTTCTTCCTTCTTCCATCTTCTAATCTAGATTTGTTGAATATTTCTCTGATTTACAACAGCACCCATCAATGGCTCTCGCATAGGATATGCGTTTCATCCACCTATTTTCTCTCGAATACACCATGAAAAGAAGGGCCAAGCTGCGAGAAGCACGCTAAAAAGCAGTTACAACGCCAAAAGGCAAACAACTTCATGCTAATCTCTAGGATTAGAACCACACCTGCTACAATGGATCATGCGCTGTGCGTGTGTGATGCGAAGCGAGTGAGCGAGGGGTGATGGTATGTCAAAGTAAAATCCACCGGAGGTTCTACGTATTTCTAGTAATTCACATTTGTCAGGTCAATTAAAAAGCTTCGCAAATGATAGTCAGGACTATGGAGCCCTAACTACCGCGACGGATTAATTAAATAACGCCGCATCAGTAGTGTAGAAGAGTTAGCCGCACAAAAACATGATGATTACGGTCGTGATCATCGGCCCATGATCACTCTTCCGCTCCCCATGCACGTACGTACGGCCTCGAGATTGCAAACTGCGAAACACGAGCCGCTGGTCCACGCCAGTAGTGTTTTTCAAGCTCCACGACAAAATAAAATGTGATGATTTCGCTTCCTGGAGACTGGAGTACGTAATGAACAGCATCATAATTTGGGGTGCAGTACACTGTACACGTACTGGTACTCCAACCACAGCCGATCGACTGGTGTCGCTTCCCGGCAGCATCCATCAGCGGTAACCCCGTCAGTACCATGTACAGTAGCAAACTGGTACGGTACGATAACTCGTATTACCACTCATGTCCAAGTCTCCGTGCAAACCTTGTCACGTCGCCCTCGCACACGTAATAAATACTACTTCCTTCCTTCCGTCTATGTCATGTCGATTATCGTTGATTTACTAGTATATGTTTCAAAGGGAGGAGTGAGATAACATGTGATAATTCAACCCAGAGCCCGGGCTCAGATTAGCCCGCCGAACAGCACCACGACCATAATACAGGAGCATCTTGCACCACAAAGAAAAAACAATTTGAACTTCTTTTCCTTTCAAAACGCCGTACTGTTCATGTCCGGGCACATCTCGTCCCATAATATAAAAGCGTTTTTTACGCTAGTGTAGTCTGTCAAAAACGTTTTTGTATTATGAGACGGAGGGAGTACTTCCTTACGTGTCGCTGATTTAGTAGTACTCCTATATGGATCAAAGGAGTACAAGATAGCATGCACCTATCACCTGTCTATAAATAGTAGTAAAAAGCAAGAAAAAAAAGTCAGAAGCCGAAGCCATGCATCCTCACACGACACTTTCTTTTGTTGCGAAAGGGTCTAATAATAAATCAAGCAACCATAATGAGCTACCTAATCAAGGAGAAACTAACTAAGATGTGGATATACATGGCCAGATCCTCACCGGCTCGACCATACGTAGCTTAACACCTAAGACTTGCACTTTCCTGCTAGTGCGAGCTACACGAACGAGCAGCGGAGGGCACAGGGCGAGGGAGCGTGCGTGCACCGGCTGGCTAGTCCGTTTTTCCGGTGGTGCGGCGGGAGGCCACGTACGTCGGCCGGCGGCAAAGCACGGCGCGTTTCCAGCCCGGGGGTCGTTTTCGGCGCACGTTGTGGGCTCTGCTGCCGCTGCATGCATGCATGCATGCCTCTTGACTTTCCTTCCCGCCCGTCCTCTTCCGCCTTCTGTTTTGTCATGGAGACGAACGAACGAACATCCTCAGGCCCGGCCCCGCACGGCAGCGAGAGAACGAGCGGCAAGGAGTAAAGGCGAGAGACAATGCCACGCCGACAGACCTGGGCAGGGAAGGTAGTAACGGAAAGAGAGGAGCGACACGACATGCCCTGCCCTGCCCTGGACCCCATGCATGCATGGGGTACGTACCACCACCTTGGCCGAATTTCTAAATTTTTTGGAGGCATGCGGCAAAGGCGGCATGGTCCATGGGCCATTCTTTCACTCATGCTGCGTTGGATGTTGCATGGCTTGAGGCTCTGAGGCCAGGCACGTCGACAGTGGAAACCTTGCAAAGATACATCACGCGGTGGGGCGTCCGAGCATGTGGAGTGGAGCATATGTATGCACAACTGCCCTTGCAGGAGCAGTTTGCGTGGAGGAACGAAATCTTGGGCTCTTGGCGGTGAGAAAACAGTTTCCTTTTGTGAGCGGAAATACTGCTGGGCGGCAGCCTCTTGCTTGCTGTTCAAACTTTCCACCACCTCAACGATGTTGTCTGAGATAAACTATGCCTTCTTCTACGGGTAAAAACCTTTCCCCCCCGTGAAAACGCATAAACCTTACGTCTCGGGCCTTTACATTGACAATGTTTGTTTTATCAAAGAAAAAAAAATTCGGCTCTCTTAATGTCGAGTGAAGTGCATTGTAGGGCCCTGAACTGTTTAAGAGGGTGTCACGTAGGTCCCCGACCTATGAAAATCATCATCCAGGTCCTCAGTGGTGTGTTTGGTTGAAGGGATATATAGATATCACTGGGTTGGGACCATCCAGATTTTATGAATGGGATGGATCAGTTTTCGTGTTTGGTTAAGATCAGTGGGATCAACCCATTTCCTGTTTTGTTGAGGGGATAAAGGTTGTTTGGATGTGGTCCTCACATAAAATAATCACAAGACACAGAGACATCATGACATATAAAATAATCATGTGAGGAGCCAAACAGGGACTGGGCCGCGCGGTTCAACTGATTTCTAGGGTGGGATGGTTCAATATCTTCAAAGCATATTCCTATTTTTTTTGGTTGGAACCATTCGAGTGCATTATAACCAAACAACTGTTTTCTTTGGGTACCGTCTCAACCCATCCTGGATGACCCCTACAACCAAACCAGGACTGACCAGTTCAACGCTAGAATAACTCCAGGGCATGTATTTTGCCTAGCAGGACACACTTGTTACAGTTCAAGCACCTATGTGACACCACTAAAATAGTTCAGGGACCAACTATGCTTCACTCCTCAATGTCGAAGATGATCGTGTTATGGTGCCTTTGATCCACCATGCCACCAACACGATCACCGGTATGGTGCCCTTCTCATCACTGGAAGAGGATGGCATGGTGTCACCACTCGACGAACTCTTCTTCGACAACCAAAGGCCGTGTGGTGGACCGGTTCCACGAGAGCACCTCATGCCATTAAGCGCGTGAGAAAGAGCAACCTGGCATGATCGGCGTGTGGACCATGTACCTCCTCATATATTTTTTGAAGAACACATAAGAGAATCGTGTATGCCTTGTATATCAAGAATGGAAGAGAATACTTTTTTTTTGCGAGGGAGGAATGGAAGAGAATACAGCACGACTTACAAGCAGCTCTGCCAGCATGTCGCTTACCTCCTCACGGCATGTGTTCGGTGTTCCTAATGGCTGCACTATTTGCTTCGGCATGAGAAGATGCATAGGATAGTTTGCCTGAATTGTTATGTTGCCATGTTGGCACTGTGGAAGGGAGATTAAGACGGAAAGCTAGCTACTATAGCTAGGCAGCAAAAACGGTCTGGACGGTTGTTTGCTGGTCGCTGTCACTCGTCACACACGCTTTTGAATTGCGCGTACGTGTGCTCTCTACAAGAAGCTTGCGCTGATCGAGGCATCGAGCTTCAAGAAATACGGACATGACGACTGCTCACCCCGCTACCGGAGACCGGTGACGACTGCTCACTCCGGCGACCGAAGACCGGAATCTCCGTCGAAATAACTCGGGAGGGAGCCAGGCAGCTGCACGAACCGTACGTATGTGTTGAACGAGTCGCGACACATATCCATCATCTCTCACACGTACCGCACCACACCGACCGACGCCAGAGCTAGTAGTAGAAGCTAGCGGTACTACACTTGATATTTTTTCTTCCAGGGATCTACTGTACTAACGTTGTCAGATAACCTAATAGTAAGAGTAACTGGTAAAAACTAGTGATAATTACCTTGCCTGAACAAACCGTGCACTAGGCGCGGATCCCAACGGCGAGCAGGTTTCAAAAACATGCATCAACATCCATCACCCATGTGTGGTACGTACGTTACGTACGACTAGTTGACAAACGCGCGATGGGCGATCGATCTACATCTGTGCGTCTCTCTTGTCACGCAAGTACGCGGTGAGCATGCCAGACGTACGCGCGCGCACTGTGCCGCGCACACGGCCTGTCGCGCATGGCACGCACGCGGCCCGCTCTCGGCGGGAAGCCAGCCATGTATGCCGTCGTATGCGCGCGACCAATCGCACGGCGAGGGCCGTCCATCCCTACCACGCGTACGGGCCACGTGAGGCGCAGCCGGCCGTAGCACTGGCCGGCGGGCCGTAGAGAGGGCCCCGGGGGACCCGCGCGACAGCGAAGCCACCACGCCGCATGTGCGGCTGCCCCGGCGGGCCCGCCCGGCGCACGTTGTGGGCCCCCTGCGAGCTGCCCTTGTCGCGTAGCCCGGCGGTATGCCTCAACGTATCTCTACATCGAACGTCTGTATTTCTACGGAAATGTACGTACAGGTTTACTGGAGCCTGGGGAGAAAAGCGCGCGCGACACCTGACAGGCGGCCTCGGCCCCGCGCCATGTGTGCCTGCCGCCGGGCCCGGCCGCGCAGAGGGGTCACGTGTTATTTAATCCTCCCACATGGGGAATTATCATCGCGTGGCCCGTTCGTCGTTACGGGCGGCCGGCCGGCCACCGCACCGTACAAAGCTCGATCCCGTTTGTCTCGATTAGGATAAGGGAAAAGATTTGAAAAATCTTGCGAACTTGTCAGAGATTATTAACATTGCACTTGTCCTTCTGACAAACAAAAATAAATTAATTAATTAAATTAACATTGCACTTTGCTTGTCAAAGCAAGGCACTGGCACCAACATTTGTCAAAGAAAACGGCGATCTTTTGTGCTTGCTGATGAGAAGGCAACACTCCGGAAAGATGGTACGGAAAAATCTCATGCATTTACGGATTTAGCTTAGCGGACACACCCACAAACCAAGACGCTAACAAGAATCTAAGTACAAATGAACGGCTACTGTTTCTTCTTCTTCTTCTTCCTAGCATGCACGCGGCCGGCCGGGTTGACAATCGCCGGCGTGGCGTGGCGTGGCGTCGGTTCGTCGTCACACACTGGAGCGGCACGGCACGGGGAGGGAAATGTACATGCGCCGACGCGCGTCGCTGAGGCGGGGAACTTCGCGGGGGGTGTTGGGGTTGGGGCGGCCGGATGGATGGATGGATGGATCACGGCGGCGGGGAGACGGCGGAGAGGGCCTGCGCGAGCGCGGCCATGGCGCGCACCTGCATCTCCAGCGCGGCGATGTAGTCGGACGCCTCGGAGAGGAGCGCTGGGAACGGCAGCTTCCTGCACCCCGGCACCAGCCGCCCCAGCGCCTTCGCCTTCCTCGCCAGCGCTGGTGCCTGTGCCGAGGTCGAGCCGGAGGAGGACGCGCCCGGCGAAGCGCGATGTGGCAGGGCAGGTGCAGGGGACGGTGCCGGGGCGTGGAGGCGCACGCGGTGGACGCGGTGTGCGCGGCGGGAGGCGAGGATGGCGCGGCTCCAGCGGGAGCGGCCGCGGGCGGCGATGGCGAGCGCGCGGTCGGCCGCGTCGCGCACCTGGCGCGCCGGCGACGGGGCTACGCCGCCCCCGGCGCGCACGAGGCGCAGCGCGTCGAGCAGCCTGGTGGAGTAGATCTCGTGCTCCCGCCGCGACCGCCACTTGGGCGCCCTCTCCGCCTCCGCCTCGCCGCCGGCCCCGCGCTTGCGCTTGCGGTCCCTCTCGTCCGCCGCCGCCGCAGCCGTGGTGGAGGTGGAGGAGGAGGGCGCCATCGCGGCCGGGAGAGAGAGCGAGCTGGGGCGGCCGGCCGGCTGTGTTGTTGCGCGCGCGCTGTGCGGTGCGCTAGCCGATGGACGACGGCTTTGCGAGTCAGATGCAGAGGAGGATGAGTGGGAGGGAGCTGCGCTGCCGCTGCCGGGATATATATAAAGCGGAGCGAGGGACGGAGTTAACTTGCGAGCGAGCAAGATTCCGGGCCGCTGGTTTTTATCGCTGGATGGACGGATGTACTCTGCTCCCATTTGTTTTGTTGTTTTCTTGTCCTCGCATGGGCGATAGAAATCAACGGCCTACGTGGCCTCGTCTCCGCCAGACCAATCCACGCTCAGCCACCGGCCACCACCCCACGTACGTAAACGACCGTAGGCGCTGCATGTAGACCTAGATCACCAGCCCTTGGACGCCCGCAGGCGACGTGTACACGTCCGTAGCCCGTAGGTTTTGCCGTGGAGCTCGTCGCCGGTGGGGTGGGGGTGACGGCGGAGGGCCGGCCGTACGTGAGCGAGGGAGGGAGTGAGCCGGGCCAGCCGGGCGGTGGGCATGATTAGGCGGCATGAGGAGGCATGAGGGATAGCTTTCCTACATGCCATGTTCGGCCCCTCATGGGCGCTGCTAACATGGTGCCAGGGGTGCTCACATGCGCATGCGCCACCGTGTAGGCACGCACGCGCATTCTGCCCCTGCTGTGCTGTGCTATGCTATGCCACCTACTACCTCCGTTGTACGTATCGTCCCATCATGCAGCACCTACGGCCGTATATACGTACACCAGTGAACGCTCCACCGTAGGGAGAGGGGAAAAGGTCACACTTTCTGCCAAAAGGTAATAATAATCTGGCTAGTGTAAGGAGGTCAAAAGGAAGGAAAAGCTCATGTCTTCCCCGCAACAACGAACAAAAAAACTCATGTTTGGCGATAGTGTAATGTAGGTAAATCAAATGGTGGCTCAGCCAGTTCGCAAACAAAAAAAAATGCTGGTTCAGTCACGGCAAAGCAGTACAGCTTTGACAAAATTACTGTTTTCTTTTCTTCCGCTTTGAGCCCTGATTCACCCTTTGGGGCTTCCACTCTTTGCATAAAGTAACGATGTTGCTTTGACAATTCAAAATTGGGTAAAGTTCTTTTTTTACCAAAATGAATTATATTCAAAATCATTACTTTCAGCATTCTGTTTTCTTTAAGGCAGATTTCTTTTCTTTCTTACCACGACGGGCTACTAATTTCATGTAAGGTCCTCCAAGAATTTTTCTACAGCTTGATGAATTATTTTGATAGTCTCCCTCATTTCACCAACTCAGTACTAAATAACAACCTAACGAAACGGGTGCAGATTTTTCGGGACATGGTTCTAGGCGCTTCCGCCGAACATAAAGTTTGGTGAAGAAACCACTTCCGTGTTCCTCTAGGTGAAAAAATAAAATTGCAAATTCGAAAAACCTTGAATGGAAATTGTCGCTCAATATAACGAAGATAATCTACTTCTTGTTGGTATCTATCTAGCACTGAAGTACGGCTAGATACATCCATTTGAGCGACAATTAATCTGGGACGGAGGAAGTACATAATCACCTTTTGTGTTTTTTTTGGCACAGAAGATCGCGGAAGCCATTTCTTCTTGAAACTTTAGACCTGAGTATAATACCATACCATGTCCATTACAAAAATGTTTTTGACCTATTATTATTATTATTATTTTTAAATTATTTTGTCATTGTGGGTGCGCCTAGACCCATGTTTCATAGGGCATATTATGGCTAAAGAATCCCCTTCTTTTTGCCATTGGACTTTTCAATCAAATTGTCAATGGTTCCTTTTTCCTTTGCGGAAAATTTCCCGCTTTTTGACAAAAAGTAGTACTTATGCACCGGTAATAATAATAATAAGGATAAGGCCTTTCAAAAAATACTACTGTTTGGATAGTGTCAAAAGGGGAGAAGAGCTCCTTAGTCGCAAAAAAAAAAGGAGCTCCTGTTAGGGGGACAGTGTGAAGTATGTGAACCATATCATGGTTCGGCCGCATGTACCAATCCTGAAACGCTTCTTCTTCTAATTTTGACACGTCCGAGTGGATAGGATTGGATAAAAAAAACCTGATTAATTAGCTCAAAAGTTGCTTGCTTGGACTGGCTTACCATTTGACGCAGCAACTAACCTGACGGACTCACGGATAGAAAGTTACGCGCGCATCAGTGCCGACGCATGTAGCCGCAGCAGGAGCAACACGTTCCATGTCGCATGGCTCGCCAGTGGCCACGCACGAGCACCCTCGCTGCATACGGCCACATGCGCATGCTCAAAAACTAAGCAGCAGCAACGGCGTCGTCCATAACATGCGGTCGACAGTGAGTTCAGAAACGTTCACGGTCCATGAATGAAGCATGCTGATTTCGACCACGTAAACATACATGTGGGCGCTGGCTTTGTGAATTGCGATGCATAATGGCAGCTGAGGAGTGAGGAATGTAACGCTCGCATGTAGGCTGGGCGCATGGGCCAAATCCAGATAGAACTAACTGTATGCATGTCATGGCAATGGCTCCTCTGCTCTGACGCTGGCTCGACTGTTTCGGCCGCTGCAGGGTTTTGAGGCCGTTCAGGCTCAGAATGTGGCAGCCTGAACCCCTGCATGCATGCTCTCGTGTCTCGTGTGCGTTTCAAGGTGGATAGGCGCTAATTTTATGGATGCCAGCGATGCCGCGCCAGGTGAATGAATGAATGAATACTGTGTGTACGGGCATTTACGCGTATGCCTCACAAAGTCCAGAGCCAAACCTCCAGGCTCACCTCTGACTTCTGAGTTGTGACCGATGGCCTCAGCGGCTTAAATTGGCGGAGAATCTAGCCTGCCACCTCCAAAAATTGCCGTTATCTTATCCATGGATCTTTTCCCCTTTTATGCGTCCCCAGTCGATAATCGATCGTTTCCACGACGCCTGGCTCGTGCCATGTGGACGCACAGGCCCGGCCTCCGGCGAGCGTGCAGACGCAACAGTTCTCGGCTAACGATTTCGTTGTGCGGCCACTGGGACCTCCAGGCTCCGGCTCCGGCGCCGACTCCGTCTGCTGCCGGTGGACGGTGGTGGAGCCTGGCTGGCATGCACGGCGGCACATGATGGATGCTCCGGCGCATGGGCGGCCGGCCGGCCGGGCTCACAGCGCGCGCACGTTGCCCGGCAGACGGACGCGTGGTGGGCGCGCGGGCACGGGCGGAAAGCCTGAAATGCTGGGCATTTTTCTACCACGGATCAGGTGGCCGGCTGGCCGTTTGGATCCAGGCCCTGATTCAGCATGAGCATATGAATCCTCCTGTTCCAGCCTTCCAGGCATGTCACGGTCGACATCGCCATCGACCCCACAGTGCCACGATAGCCGCCAATCGAAGGAGCAAACTGTCGCTGGATCGGGCAGCTGTTTGGGTTTGTGTAATAAAGCAACAGGGCACCCGCGTAATGTCTGGTGAGAGTGAGCACATGTCAGCCGCCAGTAATCGGCTGATTAATTTAGCTTGGTTGCTCCAGATTGGATTCTCGGTGCAGGCATGTGCGTGCGCGGCAATCACATGGGGAGATGGGGCGGAAAATAATGCTACTTTTTTCATGGTTATTATATATAAGCTGGGCGTGACATTTGGCGCGGCAAAAGTCAAGAGCAGAGCAGATAGGCGCGCGTCGTTCGTTCGTTCGTACGTACACATGCAGATGCAGGCCACTACACTGCATCTGCGACGCTGCTGGGATTATACTAGTGGCTGAATCAATCAGGCGGTCAGTGGGTCGGTCAGGTATCTTACTACGATTTGGACCGGGGGATTTGGTTGCATGCATGTCAACTGTGATGTGTATGTATGGATCCATATCCAGTGCATCGTCCAACAACCAACGGTGTTGCAAGGAATATGATACTGTCGGGACGGATGCTGGGTCGACGATACGGGGATGTGGCGCCGGTGTCTCTTGTTGAGAAATACATAATTTATGAAGAATTCAATCTATATTGGCCTTCTTTAGCTTTTCGCCTATTTTGGCAATCGTTGCCAATGAGGGAGAAATTTCAGAGAGTTTTGTGGAGAAGTCGTTAGAGTTTTCTCCTTGCTTTAGTTTTGTTCCTAAGCATTTGCATCTCTTACGCATGCATTATTGGTTGTTGCGTTGCATGGTGATGCATAATTCCTTGTATAAACTCTCTTGAAACTGATTGTCATCAATTATCAAAATGGGGGAGATTGCAAGAACATGCGGTGTCCCCATGTTTGGTTTTGGTAATTCATGACAATTTTGATGGACTAATGGTTGCCTTGAGTTGTATTTGAAGGTTTGTCCATAGGCTTTTCTTGGAGTACATGTGTTGGTTTCAAGGAGAGTTTGTGTCGACCAATGTGCTATTCAATGAATTACCTAAAAATTGGTCTTGTTAAACAGTATTCGTTACAAAGATCACTCCCATCTTTTCAGGTTGCGACAAGTGACCTGTGAGTTTTTTTTGTAGATCTGTTTATTCAAAATGTTTTATCTCTTAAATCGTGCATCCAAATCTCGAACCGTTTTCACTGTTGGATTCCTCGCGTCGAGATCTTTCAAACTAGATCCTTTGTTGATAGATTTTAACGAACTTTTTTTCATGAAAAAAACCGATTGAAAAAATCGAACTGGGAGTACGGATTTTTCCCTTTCCAAAAGAGGCACGCCCATGCATATCGTGAAATCACAAGCGTGCTTTGGCGGAAGCAAAACCGTGCCTCGTGCGAAAGGAAAAAAAACAAAAAATGCATTTTTTTCATTTCCGAGAGGCACGGCCGTGCCTCTCGCTTAAGAAAAAAACAGAAAACATATTTTTTTCGTTTTCGAGAGACACGGCCATGACTCTCGCGAAAGTACAACCATACCTCTTGCCGAATCAAAACCGTGCCCCTCGCTTAAGGAAAAAAACTAAAAACATGTTTTTTCATTTCCGAGAGGCACTGCCGTGACTATCGCAAAAGCACAACCGTGTCTCTCGTGGAAGAAAAAAAATAGAAAACGTATTTTTTTCGTTTCCGAGAGGCACGGCCGTGCCTCTCGCGAAAGCACGACCGTGTCTCTCGCGGAAGAAAAAATGTGCCTCTCGTAGAAGGAAAATAAACAGAAAGCACCCTTGTTTTGTTTCGCAGAGGCACGACCGCGACTCTCCCAAAAGCACAACCATCCCTCTCACGGTAGAAAAAAAAACAGAGAACACGTTCCATTTCGTTTCCAAGAGGCAAGACCGTGCCTCTCGCGAAAACACACCCATGCCTCTCACGGAAGCAAAACCGTACCTCTAGCGGAAGAAAAAACCAGAAAACATGTTTTTTCGTTTCCGAGAGGCACGGCCGTGACTCTCGCGAAAGCACAACTGTGCCTCTCACGAAAGGAAAAAAACTGAAAACTCGGTTTTTTCCATTTCCGAGAGGCATGACCGTGCCTCTCGCGGAAGAAAAAAAACAAAAAACGTGTTTTCTTTTTCCGTTTCCGAGAGGCACAACCGTGACTCTGCCAAAAGCAAAATCTTGCCTCTCGCGGAAGCAAAAATGTGAATCTCGTGAAAGAAAGAAAAAAGAAAACAAGATTATTCGCGTAAAAAAAATACATTTTTTCTTAACCAAAAGCTAAGAAAGACCGGTGGAAAACCGAAACGTCGAAAACAACCGGAAAAAATTGTTTAAAAAGCCCAAAACGTGTGCCAAAAAAAATAAGAAAAAATCCAGAGGAAGCGCCAAGAGCGCGACACGTGATGGCCGACTAAGAGCGCACCAAATGACGCTGATCATTGTGAGGCTCTCGAAAGAGCGCTCCTCAACTAGTTGCTCCCAAGAAAGATAACCTTTTATATTTCTTTCCCGGAGCTGAGGCCAGGCGGACACGTTAGCTAGATCATCTGTTGATTGGGCCGAGTCGGGCCTGATCTACACCTTTTTTCCTTTAATATTAGGTAGACATGCGGGTCCCTAGGAAAACAAATGAATGGAAATCCTACAAATGAAAGAAATAAAGAACAAAAAAGAAAGGAAGGGAGAGGCTAATTTGGCCCCTGAAAAGGAGGCTAATTGCATGAGAAATTATAAGAAGAAAAGAGAAAGGAAATAGAGGCCAATTCTATATGAGGAAAGAGAGGCTAATTGCAACGGAAATAAAAAGAAGAAATGAGAAAGAAAGGAAAGAGAAGCTAATTACACGAGAAATAAGGAAAGGAAATAGAGGCTAATTAAATGAAGGAAAGAGTGGCCGATACGTCTCCAACGTATTTATAATTTTTGATTATTCCATAGTATTATATTATCCATTTTGAATGCTTTTATGCATTTATATACTATTTTATATAATTTTTGGGACTAATCTATTAACCTAGAGCCCAGTGTCAGTTTATCTTTTTTTCTTGTTTTTGAGTTTTACAGAAAAAGAATATCAAATGGAGTTCAAACGAGCTGAAAATTTATGGTGATTTTTTATGGACCAGAAGAAGCCCCCGAAGCAAAAGAGTTGGCCCAGAAGAGTCCCGAGCCAACCACAAGGGTGGAGGGCGCGCCTTACCCCCCCCGGGTGGGTGCTCCATCCTTGTCGTTGACTCGTGGACCCCCTGACGTGAAACCAATGCAAAAAAAAATCCTATAAATACAGGAACTCCCGAAAAGAAATCTAGATCGAGAGTTCCGCCACCGCAAGCCTCTATAGCCATGAAATAACAATCGGGAGTCCGTTCCGGCACCCGTGCCTCATTCTTTCAAGACTTTATTGATGCTTAATGCTCATCCATTCATTAGTCTTCTCAAGTGCATTGCCTTGACTCACACACATCATTTTGGTTGAGCCCATTCTTAAGTTGCCTCTTTCACTTGTTGTTCAACCATGTGTTTGTTACATGTACTAGGCTTTGTTTCCTATATGCTCACTTACACTTGTTGTAAATTTCTATTGATTTTGGGGAAGCTATGATCCTATTTTGTGCACTTTGTATCCAAATACAAATATTCTTATGTGTGCACAAATCATGGGGAGCTTCTCTAGTTTCTTTAGAACACTACTTTGCTCATTTCATAATATCATTTATTCATGTGGCTCGTAGGATCTTTGCTCTAGTTGGTTCAATTGATATCCTTTGATTGCTTGCTTCAATTGGTATCTTTTGATTGCTTGATTGCTTGTGTCTCTCTTTACTATGTCCTTGTGGCATATCTTTCTTTTGCAATATTTGGGCCTCAACATAGTTTGTCTTCCTCCAAGTATTTACCGTTGGTTATGTGTATTGCATTCTACTCTCTTGTTGAGAAATACACAACTTATGGAGGGACTCAATCTATATCGGCCTTCTTTAGCTTTTCGCCCATTTTGGCAATCGATGCCAATGGGGGAGAAGTTTCCGAGAGTTTTGTGGAGAATTCTTTAGAGTTTTCTCCTTACTTTGGTTTTGTTCCTAAGCATTTGCATCTCTTACGCATGCATTATTGGTTGTTGCATTGCATGATGATGCATAATTCCTTGTATAAACTCTCTTGAAAGTGATTTTCATCAATTATCAAAATGGGGAGATTGAAAAAACGTGCGGTGCCCCCATGTTTGGTTTTGGTAATTGATGACAATCTCTATGGACTAATGGTTGCCTTGAGTTATATTTGAAGGTTTTGTCCATAGGCTTTTCTTGGAGTACATGTGTTGGTTTCAAGGAGAGTTTGTCTCGACCAAGGTGCTATTCAAGGAATTACCTAAATATTGGTCTTGTTAGAGAGTATTCGTTACAAAGATCACTCCCACCTTTTCAGGTTGCGACAAGTGACCTGTGAGTATTTCCGTTTATTCAAAATGTTTTATCTCTTAAATCGTGCGTCCAAATCTCGAACCGTTTTCATTGTTGGATTCCTCGCGTCCAGATCTTTCAAACTAGATCCTTTGTCGATAGGTTTTAACGAACCTTATTGTCATGAAAAAAACGGTTGAAAAAATCGAACTGGGAGCACGGATTTTTTTCCCTTTCCGAAAAAGGCACGCCCATGCATATCGTGAAATCAAAAGCGTCATTTGGCGGAAGCAAAACCATGCCTCTTGCGAAAGGAAAAAAGACAAAAAAATGTGTTTTTTTCCTTTCCGAGAGGCACGGCCGTGCCTCTCGCTTAAGGAAAAAACGTAAAACATATTTTTTTCGTTTCCGAGAGGCACGGCCATAACTCTCGCGAAAGTAGTACGGATCGTGGAATCGTCTGTGCTTTTGCCCTGTTTTCCATGGCACGCGTGCAGCTCCGTCCACGACGGGCATCGAGCACTTTTTTCCCGTGTCCCCGTACCGCCCGTTCTGGGTACGTGTACCGGTCCGTGTACGGATCATGGAATCGTCTGTGCTTTTGCCATGTTTTCCATGGCACGCGTGCAGCTCCGTCCACGAGGGCGTCGGGAACTTTTTTCCCGTGTCCCCAACCGTACCTCTTGCGGAATCAAAACCGTGCCTCTCGCTTAAGGAAAAGAACTGAAAATACCTTTTTTTCGTTTCCGAGAGGCACAACCATGACTATCGCGAAAGCACAACCGTGTCTCTCCTGGAAGAAAAAAAATAGAAAACGCGTTTTTTTGTTTTCGAGAGGTACAACCGTGCCTCTCGCGAAAGCACGACCGTGTCTCTCGCGGAAGAAAAATCGTGGCTCTCGTGGAAGGAAAATAAACAGAAAACACGCTTGTTTTGTTTCCCAGAGGCACGAGCGTGACTCTCACGAATGCACAACCATACCTGTCACGGTAGAAAAAAAAACCCAGAAAATACGATTTTTCGTTTCCGAGAGGCACGACCGTGCCTCTCGCGAAAGCACACCCATGCCTCTCGCGGAAGCAAAACCGTGCCTCTAGAGGGATAAAAAAACCAGAAAACATGTTTTTTTTTCGTTTCCGAGAGGCACGGCCATGACTCTTGCGAAAGCACAATTGTGCCTCTCGCGAAAGAAAAAAAAATCTAAACACTCGGTTTTTTCCATTTCCGAGACGCATGACCGTGCCTCTCGCGGAAGAAAAAAAACCAAAAAACGTGTTTTCTTTTTGCGTTTCCGAGAGGCACAGCCGTGACTCTGCCAAAAGCAAAATCTTGCCTCCCGTGGAAGCAAAAATGTGACTCTCGTGAAAGAAAGAAAAAAGAAAACAAGTTTATTCACGTAAAAAAATACATTTTTTCTTAACCAAAAGCTAAGAAAGACCGATGGAAAACCGAAACGTCGAAAACAACCGGAAAAAATTGTTCAAAAAGCCCAAAACGCATGCGAAAAATAAATAAATAAACAAAATCCAGAGGAAGCGCCTAGAGCGCGACACGTGATGGCCGACTAAGAGCGCACCAAGTGCCGCTGATCATTGTAAGGCTCCCGAAGGAGCGCTCCTCAACTAGTTGCTCCCAAGAAAGATACCCTTTTATATTTCTTTCCCGAAGCTTGGGCCAGGCGGACACGTTAGCTAGATCCTCTGTTGATTGGGCTGAGTTGGGCCTGATCTACACCTTTTTTCCTTTAATATTAGGTAGACATGCGGATCCCTAGGAAAACAAATGAATGGAAATCCTACAAATGAAAGAAATGAAGAACAAAAAAGAAAGGAAGGGAGAGGATAATTTGGCCCCTGAAAAGGAGGCTAATTCCATGAGAAATTATAAGAAGAAAAGAGAAAGGAAATAGAGGCCAATTCTGTACAACGAAAGAGAGGCTAATTGCAACGGAAATAAAAAGAAGAAATGAGAAAGAAAGGAAAGAGAAGCTAATTACATGAGAAATAAGGAAAGGAAATAGAGGCTAATTAAACGAAGGAAAGAGTTGCTGATACGTCTCCAACGTATTTATAATTTTTAATTATTCCATACTATTATATTATCCATTTTGAATGTTTTATATGTATTTATATATTATTTTATATAATTTTTGGGACTAACATATTAACCTAGAGCCCAGTGTCAGTTTATATTTTTTTTTCTTGTTTTTGAGTTTTACAGAAAAGAAATATCGAACGGAGTCCAAACGAGCTGAAAACTTACGGTGATTTTTTATGGACCAGAAGAAGCCCCGAAGCAAAAGAGTTGGGCCAGAAGAGTCACGAGCCAACCACAAGGGTGGAGGGCGTGCCCTACCCCCCCTCCCCCCCTGGTGGGTGCTCCACCCTTGTCGTTGAATCATGGACCCCCTGACGTGAAACCGACGCAAAAAATCCTATAAATACAGAGCTGGTGAAAAAAATCATTTGATTTAGTTTCTTGCTCTCTCTTAGCAGCGGGAAAGGAGTCTATCTATCTGCCTAGCTTTGGTAGATTTCCCCCAACGCAATTCAAAAATGTCGAAAAGAAACCTAGATCGGGAGTTCCGCCACCGCAAGCCTCTGTAGCCACGATAAAAAAAACGGAAGCCCGTTCCGGCACCCCGTCGGAGGGGGAAACTATCATCAGTGGCCATCTTTATCATCCTGGCGCTCTTCATGACGAGGAGGGAGTAGTTCATCCTCAGGGCTGAGGGTATGTACCAGTAGTTATGTGTTTGATCTCTCTCTTTCTCTCTCTCTCTCTCGTTCTTGTTTTGACACGATCTTGATGTACCATGAGTTTTGCTATTATAGTTGAATCATATGGTGTTTCTCCCCCACTACCTTTTTGTAATGGATTGAGTTTTCCCTTTGAAGTTATCTTATCGGATTGAGTCTTTTAGGATTTGAGAACACTTGATGTATGTCTTGCATGTGTTTATCTATGACGATAATGGGATATTCACGTGATCTACTTGATGTATGTTTTGGTAATCAACTTGCGGGTTTTGTGACCTTGTGAACTTATGCATAGGGGTTGACACACGTTTTAATCTTAACTCTTCGGTAGAAACTTTGGGGCACTCTTTAAAGTTCTTTGTGTTGGTTTGAATAGATGAATCTGAGATTGTGTGATGCATATCATATAATCAAACCCGCGGATACTTGTCGTGGCATTGGAGTATTGATGTCTGCTAGAACTATGTCGATATTTGCTCAAACAGAAAGGAATGATGCAGCACAACAACGGTAGGTATTTTCCTCAGTGATAAGACCAAGGTTATCGAACCAGTAAAAGAACCAAGCAACACTACTTAAACAACACCTAAGCACAAATAACAAGATGGGGCCCTGGCATTTTTCTTCTTTGAAAAACCCGACATTGTCAATGCAAAGGCCCGAGACGGAAGGTTTTTGAGTTTTCACAAAAAAAAGGGTTTTACTCTCAGGCAACATCATCGGTGAAAAGTTTGAACAGCTAGCTAACAAAGTAACAAGACGGAAGAACGCTAATGTATAGGAGGCTGGCGCCGACCAGTAGTTCCTTTCACAAAAGGAAACTGTTCTCACCTCCAAGATTTTGTTCTTCCAGGCAAACTGCTCCTGCAGCTGCAAGGGCAGTTGCACATACATGCTCCACATGCTTCTTCGGACGCTCCAGTGCGTGATGTAGCTTTGCAAGGTTTCTACAGTCAACGTGCCTGGCTTCAGAGCCTCAAACCATGCAACATCCAACGCAACATGAGTGTCTTTGCTGCATGCTTCAAGAAAATAAAAATAAATTCGTCCAAGTTGGTACGTACCTCATGCATGTGGAATGCCCATATGCATGGGGTCCAGGCCAGGGCAGGGAGGGCAGGGCAGGGCATGTCGTGTCGCTCCTCTCTTTCTGTTACCCAGGTCCGTCGGCGTGGCATTGTCTCTTGCCTTTACTTCTTGCAGCTCTTTCTGTCACTGCCGTGTGATTGGCGCGCGCATACGACGACATGGCTGGCCTGGCGGCAAAATTTTGTGTTTTGACCTTTTTTCAAAATCTATTTGAGATCTGATCTTAAGTTGATTTTTCTTTAAGATCTGACCCTTCAGCAGTGCTATACACATGATGCATGGCAGACGATTTATGGACGATAGCACATATCAGTGCGTCCATTCATATTATCAAAGTGGAGCGGACGACAAGATTGACATCGTGTAGCTGTCGTGCATGTAGTGCGTCGTCTGTATAGTAGTTTCGCTGACTCTTTTACTACCGCCAGTGTCCATGGCGGTAGGGTCTAACAGCCTACCGCTAGAGACTTTGGCGGTAGGAAACTGTTAGGTTGACCTCTCTCCCGTTCGAACCCAACGTGTCGAACGGGCCCCTTACTCGCGCCCTGATCGGGGGCGCCCAACCAAACCATGGTTGGTGGGCCACCGTGACCCACGCTATATAAACAGAGGTGGGGGTCGGGGCACGACTCACGAGGTTAATCGTTGCCATAATCCCCACCGACACTCCCTTCCGATCTAGTGTTAGCGCGGCGCTCACGGGAAGCTCCACCACCGCCGCCATCTCTCTGCCATCACCGGCCTCTACTTCACCATGGCCGGCGCTGGATCAAGTTCGTCTGTAGCAGCAGAAGGTAGGTGTACCAGAAAGATCTAACCGTCCCGATCCAGAGGATCTATCAGAAACATCTCTACCGCCAAACGGGCTGGTGGTAGCCTGCACAACCCTACCGCCAAGGTGCTTGACGATAGGCACGAGCACGCACTGTGTTCAATACTTAGGCGAGTTTTGACGGTAGGACATGTAACCCTACCGCCAGGGTCCTTGGCGGTAGGCTGTTATACCCAGTGGCGGAGGCAGGGGGTGGCCAGCAGGGGCCAAGGCCCTCCCCATGATCACACTTTCCTTTGTATTATGCATGTAAACAGTGAATATTTTTTAATTTTCCTTTAAGCCGGCCCTCCCTTACATCAAATTATAGGGAATCCTGCCTCCGTCACTGGTTATACGCTACCGCCATGGTTCCTGACGGTAGCAAAAGGGTTAGATCTCGAAATTCTTCTAAACTAGGGTCAGATTTCGAATAGGTTTGGAAAAAGGGTCAAAACACGAAATTTAGCCTGGCCTGGCTAGCTTCCCGCCCAGAGCGGGCCGCGTGCATGCCATGGAACAAAACACCACTAAAGTTGCCCCTTATCACGCAGTTAATGGCATGAGGTGCTCTCATGGAACCATCCACCAATCCACCGCACGGCCTTTGGTCGTTGGAGAAGAGTTCGTCGAGTGGTGGCACCATGCCATCCTCTTCGCCTCTCGGTGATGAGATGGGCACCGTGCCAGTGTTCATGTTCGCGGCATGGTGGTTCAAAAGCACCATGACATGACCATCTTCGACATTGAGGAGTAAAGCATATATAGTTTGGTCCCTAAACTATTTTAGTGGTGTCACGTAGGTCCTTCAAGTGCAACAAGCAGTGGCGGAGTCAGGATTCGAGTATAGGAGGGGCCGAGTACATATATTGATCTAATCTCGCTGGTAATTACTCGTCGCTGCTACTAAAATTGCCGATCGTTGGGGGGGGGGGAGGGCAGGCCCCTGCTCGTCCCCCTGGCTCCGCCCCTGGCAACAAGTGTGTCATGCTAGGAAAAATATAAGCCAACGAATTATTCTAATGTTGAACTGGTCATGCCTGGTTTGGTTGAAGGGGTCATTCAAGATGGGTTTGGATGATAATTAACAAAAAAACAATTGTTTGGTTAAAAAGCACTCGAATGGTTCCAACCAAAAAAAACCAGGAATATGCTTTGAAGATATTGAACCATCCCACCCTAGAAATCAGTTGAACCGCGCGGCCCAGTCCCTGTTTGGCTCCTCACATGATTATTTTATATGTCATGATGTCTCTGTGTGTTGTGATTATTTTATGTGAGGACCACATCCAAACCACCTTTATCCCTTGAACAAAGCAGGAAATGGGTTGATCCCACTCATCTTAACCAAACGAGAAAACTGATCCATCCCATTCATAAAATCTGGGTGGTCCCAACCCACTCATATGTATCCCTTCGACCAAACACACCATTGAGGACCTGTATGACGATTTTCATAGTTTGCGGACATGCGTGACACCTCTTAAATAGTCCAGGGACCT
This sequence comes from Triticum urartu, assembly GCF_056163025.1. Classification (NCBI taxonomy): domain Eukaryota; kingdom Viridiplantae; phylum Streptophyta; class Magnoliopsida; order Poales; family Poaceae; genus Triticum; species Triticum urartu. The sequence continues at coordinate 59,341,639 of NC_141874.1, read as the reverse complement.
ACAATGCACTTCAGTCGACACCGGGGGACCCGACATTTTTCTTCTTTGAAAACCCAACATCGCCAATGCAAAGGCCCGACAATGGCAATGGGAATTTTTCATCCATATTTACATCGAGACATAAGTTTTCTGCGTTTTCACTAAGAAAAAAAAATACCCATAGAAGGAGCCATGGTTTTATCTCAGACAACATCATCGAAGTGATGAAAAGTTTGAATAGCAAGCAAGATGGAAGAGCGCTCACATATACGACTCTGCCGCCCAGCAGTATTTCCGCTCACAAAAGGAAACTGTTTTCTCACCGCCAAGAGCCCAAGATTTCGTTCCTGCACGCAAACTGCTCCTGCAAGGGCAGTTGTGCATACATATGCTCCACTCCACATGCTCGGACGCCCCACCGCGTGATGTATCTTTGCAAGGTTTCCACTGTCGACGTGCCTGGCCTCAGAGCCTCAAGCCATGCAACATCCAACGCAGCATGAGTGAAAGAATGGCCCATGGACCATGCCGCCTTTGCCGCATGCCTCCAAAAAATTTAGAAATTCGGCCAAGGTGGTGGTACGTACCCCATGCATGCATGGGGTCCAGGGCAGGGCAGGGCATGTCGTGTCGCTCCTCTCTTTCCGTTACTACCTTCCCTGCCCAGGTCTGTCGGCGTGGCATTGTCTCTCGCCTTTACTCCTTGCCGCTCGTTCTCTCGCTGCCGTGCGGGGCCGGGCCTGAGGATGTTCGTTCGTTCGTCTCCATGACAAAACAGAAGGCGGAAGAGGACGGGCGGGAAGGAAAGTCAAGAGGCATGCATGCATGCATGCAGCGGCAGCAGAGCCCACAACGTGCGCCGAAAACGACCCCCGGGCTGGAAACGCGCCGTGCTTTGCCGCCGGCCGACGTACGTGGCCTCCCGCCGCACCACCGGAAAAACGGACTAGCCAGCCGGTGCACGCACGCTCCCTCGCCCTGTGCCCTCCGCTGCTCGTTCGTGTAGCTCGCACTAGCAGGAAAGTGCAAGTCTTAGGTGTTAAGCTACGTATGGTCGAGCCGGTGAGGATCTGGCCATGTATATCCACATCTTAGTTAGTTTCTCCTTGATTAGGTAGCTCATTATGGTTGCTTGATTTATTATTAGACCCTTTCGCAACAAAAGAAAGTGTCGTGTGAGGATGCATGGCTTCGGCTTCTGACTTTTTTTTCTTGCTTTTTACTACTATTTATAGACAGGTGATAGGTGCATGCTATCTTGTACTCCTTTGATCCATATAGGAGTACTACTAAATCAGCGACACGTAAGGAAGTACTCCCTCCGTCTCATAATACAAAAACGTTTTTGACAGACTACACTAGCGTAAAAAACGCTTTTATATTATGGGACGAGATGTGCCCGGACATGAACAGTACGGCGTTTTGAAAGGAAAAGAAGTTCAAATTGTTTTTTCTTTGTGGTGCAAGATGCTCCTGTATTATGGTCGTGGTGCTGTTCGGCGGGCTAATCTGAGCCCGGGCTCTGGGTTGAATTATCACATGTTATCTCACTCCTCCCTTTGAAACATATACTAGTAAATCAACGATAATCGACATGACATAGACGGAAGGAAGGAAGTAGTATTTATTACGTGTGCGAGGGCGACGTGACAAGGTTTGCACGGAGACTTGGACATGAGTGGTAATACGAGTTATCGTACCGTACCAGTTTGCTACTGTACATGGTACTGACGGGGTTACCGCTGATGGATGCTGCCGGGAAGCGACACCAGTCGATCGGCTGTGGTTGGAGTACCAGTACGTGTACAGTGTACTGCACCCCAAATTATGATGCTGTTCATTACGTACTCCAGTCTCCAGGAAGCGAAATCATCACATTTTATTTTGTCGTGGAGCTTGAAAAACACTACTGGCGTGGACCAGCGGCTCGTGTTTCGCAGTTTGCAATCTCGAGGCCGTACGTACGTGCATGGGGAGCGGAAGAGTGATCATGGGCCGATGATCACGACCGTAATCATCATGTTTTTGTGCGGCTAACTCTTCTACACTACTGATGCGGCGTTATTTAATTAATCCGTCGCGGTAGTTAGGGCTCCATAGTCCTGACTATCATTTGCGAAGCTTTTTAATTGACCTGACAAATGTGAATTACTAGAAATACGTAGAACCTCCGGTGGATTTTACTTTGACATACCATCACCCCTCGCTCACTCGCTTCGCATCACACACGCACAGCGCATGATCCATTGTAGCAGGTGTGGTTCTAATCCTAGAGATTAGCATGAAGTTGTTTGCCTTTTGGCGTTGTAACTGCTTTTTAGCGTGCTTCTCGCAGCTTGGCCCTTCTTTTCATGGTGTATTCGAGAGAAAATAGGTGGATGAAACGCATATCCTATGCGAGAGCCATTGATGGGTGCTGTTGTAAATCAGAGAAATATTCAACAAATCTAGATTAGAAGATGGAAGAAGGAAGAACTAGAATGGGGAAAAAATCTGGAGCGCCTTATCCAGCCTCCTCTTTCTCTGTATTCTATATAGATATGCGCTTTTACATCTTAGCCCCCCAACTGTTACATATTCACACATTTACACAACTCAACACTCCCCCTCAAGATGGGGTAAATGCATCATATAACCCCATCTTGCTACAAAGGATAGAAAACATTCTATCTGGTAAGCCCTTAGTCAAGATGTCTGCAAGCTGGTTTGAGGAGCTCGCATATGTCATACAAATAATTCCTTGATCCAACTTCTCTTTAATAAAATGTCGATCAATTTCAACATGCTTTGTTCGATCATGTTGCACAGAATTTTGTGCAATACTAAGGGCTGCCTTATTATCACAATATAGCATCAATGGTTTAGTCTGAAATAAACCCAGCTCCATCAAAAGGATTCGTACCCATAACACTTCACACACTCTATGTGCCATGGATCTAAATTCTGCTCCAGCCGTGGACCGCGCTACAACACTTTGCTTTTTGCTGCGCCATGTGACAAGATTACCTCCAACAAATGTACAGTAGCCTGATGTTGACCTTCTATCATCCAAAGAGCCTGCCCAATCTGCATCTGTATAACATTCCACCTGCAGATTGCCATGTGATGTATATAGTAGACCTCGACCAGGACATCCCTTAAGATAGCGAATAATTCGGATCACATCATCCATGTGGCGAGTCCGTGGATCATGCATAAACTGGCTAACAACACTTACAGCAAAAGCAATATCAGGACGAGTGTGTGAGAGATAAATCAGTCGTCCAACAAGCCTTTGATAGCGCTCTCGATCCACAGGAGATCCTGCTTCACTAACTAGGCGATGATTTTGCTCAATGGGAGTGGGAGCTGGACGACATTTGGATAGCCCAGTTTCTAGTAATAAATCTAAAACATACTTTCTTTGACAGAGATAAATACCTTTTTTGCTCCGAGAGACCTCAATTCCAAGGAAATATCGTAATTGTCCAAGATCTTTAACCTCAAACTCCTTCGCTAGCCGCATCTTCAAGTATTCTATTTCCTTAGTATCATCTCCTGTAATGATGATATCATCAACATATACTATCAGTATTGCTAACTTGCTCATATTACGCTTATAGAACAAGGTGTGATCAGCATTACTTTGATGATAGCCCATTTTAAGTAAAGATCTCCTAAAACGATCAAACCAAGCACGAGGCGATTGCTTTAATCCATATAAGGATCGATGCAGCCGCAAAACTTTATCCTTAGTCTGAGCAGTGTCAAAGCCCGGTGGTATATGCATATAAATTTCTTCTTGAAGGTCCCCATGGAGAAAGGCATTTTTCACATCTAGTTGATGAAGATCCCAACTAAGATTAGATGCACATGAGATTAAAGTTCGTACTGAACTCATCTTAGCAACAGGTGCAAAGGTTTCTTCGTAATCAATCCCATATGTTTGTGTGTATCCCTTTGCCACTAGACGTGCCTTATATCGCTCCACCTTGCCATCAGGATTCTGCTTGATCGTATACACCCACTTGCAACCCACTGGCTCCTTGCCATGTGGTAGTTTTACGAGTTCCCATGTGTTATTTTTCTCCAAAGCCTTCATTTCCTCCAGCATTGCTTCCTTCCACTTAGGATGTTTAATAGCATCTCTCCAATCTGTGGGTATAGAGGTAGAGTCCAAAGAAGCAATGAAAGTCTTAAATGAGGGGCTGCAATTTTCATAAGAGATAAATTTAGCAATATCATGTTTATAACCCACACAATCCTTAAGACGTGCTGGTACGTCTCGATGTCTCACAGGTTTTCGTAAGGCGATAGGGGAATCATCTGGTGGAGATTTAGGAGCTGCAATAGGAATTTCAGTACCTTCCTCAGTCGTGTCATCAGTATAACCATCAACTAATGGAGAATCAGTAGGGTCCATAGCATGTCCGCTACCTTCCTCTGTTTCTTCACGCGGCACTGAATCAAGAGGCAATGACCTGTAACTTGTAGACAGAGGGTTGTCATGTTGTATAACTTGTTGAGAAGTAGGAGTGTCACATACCTCATGAACAGTTGAGCTGCTCCTACCCTCATTAGTACTCGCATTTTCCTCCCCCTCTGTTCCTTGATCTGGTTGAGATATATCTAGCAAAGGAGTCAAAATTGAACCAATACGAACATCCACCTTATCATAATTCCCCCCCTCACGACCAATACTATCAATAGTACTGATGGATGACGTGTAATAAGGTTCTTTCTCCCGAAAAGTGACGTCCATACTCACAAAAAACCGTTTCTCAGTAGGGCACCAGCAACGATAGCCTTTCTGGGTAGAAGAATACCCAACAAAGATGCATCGAACAACACGGGGATCAAGCTTTCCCACCGAGTTCCTGTAATCATGAACAAAACAAACACAACCAAACACCTTTGGTGGTACAGTAAACGAATTAGTACCACTTAAGCATTCCATTGGTGTTTTATAATTCAAAACCCGTGATGGCATGCGGTTTATTAAGTATGCTGCTGTTTTAATGGCCTCGCCCCAAAGAAATTTAGGTACATTCATTGTGAACATGAGGGACCGAGCAACCTCCAATAAATGTCTATTTTTACGTTCAGCGACTCCATTTTGAGCAGCAGTGTTCACACATGTAGTCTGGTGTATAATGCCATTTGAAGCTAGAAAATAGTCAAACTCCTGATTAACATACTCGGTTCCATTGTCTGAGCGAAATATTTTCACTCTTGCATTATATTGATTGCAAATCAAGGCATAAAAGTCTTTAAATGCAGATAACACATCACACTTTTGTTTGAGCAAATAAAGCCAAGTATATCGGCTAAAGCCATCGATAAAAGTCACAAACCAACGCTCTCCTAATAGAGAGGTTACAACTGAGGGACCCCAAACATCTGAGTGCACAATTTCAAAAGGGGTTTGACTTCTCTCACTACTACTAGGATAAGTAGCCCGTGTATGCTTAGCTAGTTCACATACATCACATACAAGCTTATCCTTGCAGCAGGAAGCAAAAAGTGATGGAAACATACGACTTAGGACTTGGAAAGATAAATGCCCTAGTCTACAATGGAGCAACAACAACTCATCTGTGGATGAGGTGGATGCGGTACATGCTATAGCAAATGCAAGTGGAGCTGCAACATTGTCAAGATAGTACAGGCCATCACGCTCAGTTCCAGTCCCAAGTATTTTTCCTGACTTCAGGTCCTGAAATACACAGAACCAGGGCTCAAACATAGCTCTGCAATTAAGTGACTTTGTGATTGAACTGACAGATAGAAGGTTCATAGGAAAATCGGGAACATGTAAGACAAGACTTAAAGGTAAGGAACGTGTACAACTAATGGTTCCACATCCCATTATGGAAGACGAAGATCCATCAGCTATACGAACCTTATCCTTTCCTGAACGAGGTATGTATAATGAAAAATATTTTTGTGAACCTGTCATATGATTTGTGGCACCCGAATCAATTATCCAGGGCATAAGTAAATGGTTCTCACCTTCTGCACTCTGAGAGCTGGCAGCTTCACTAGATCCTTCAGCAGTAACAGCCATCAATTTTGCCTTGAACTCTTCTAGAGCCTGAGCAGCAATTGCAGGTAACTCTCCTGTGGATGATGCAAGATGAACTCGGTCCTGTTTCTTCTCGAAGCTGTTACCGCTGCCATTGAACCTGTTTATTTTTCTCTGCTGCCATCCTAGAGGATAACCAATCAACTCAAAACAATCCTTTTTCACATGGCCAGGTCTCTTACAATGATCACACACAACTTTGTTTCTCTGTTTGTGGTCAAACTTAGTAGTATTTGCTTGACCACTTCTAAAACTCATAGAGGATTGTGTGTGAGTAAGTGCAGCACGATTATCACCATGCATCTGTGGCATTGCTTCCTGATTGGCCAAACGAGTCTCTTCTTCAAGAATACTGGCAATAGTTTCATCCAAGGTAGGCCAGTCAGGAGATGCTTGTATCATCTGAGAGCGAAGTTTGAACTCAGGATTCAAACCTTCCAGGAAAACCTGCACCAACAATGGTTCAAACCATTCTCTGAGGAGAGTCAAATCTCTAGGATCATGTGGCTTGAATGGTCTAAAAAACTCTAGATCCCTGTAAAGTTTCTTCAATTCCCCTGCATACTCTGTAACTGATTTCTGGTCTTGTCTAAAGTGCCACATCTCATGTAGTATTCTACTAACCTGCATTTTGTTTGATTTACCAGAAAACTGTTTTTCAATACTTGTCCAGACTTCAGCAGCAGTTTGAAAACTTTCAACTTGTTCCCGAACAGTTTTTTCCATTGAGCCCAACAGCCAAACCATGACTCGCTTCTGATTCTGCTCCCATTGTTCCTGCATTACCTCTCCTGGCTTTTTCTCATCTTCATTTAGGTACTTATGCAGACCATGCGCTTCCAGAATTAACGACGCATTGCGAGCCCAACTAAAATAGTCATCTGGACCAGTTAATTTTACTGGATTTGGTTCGAGGACAGACTTCTGAATTTCAGCCGAGCTACTAGACTTAACCTGTGCTTGCTCCATCAGCTGAGCAAGCATTCGCTGCATACTTTCACATAATTTCTCAACACTTGAATCTGCACCCTTGTCCTTGTCTTTGTCTCCCATGGTCACTAACTAGCAAGAGAACTCTACGGCAACAGACCACAAATAAGACTCACAGGTCACAAGTTTGTATCAGCCAAACTCACCACTACCAAATCAGCCCAGCAAACGAAGTTGCCCCAGCCACAGAAAAGAGAACTGAATCACAAAGGACTCAAACTGACCGGAATCTCAGCAACTTAAAGTGAGAACAACACCGCACCGTATTCGTCGTTCTTCTCTGCCGAACCCTCGATCTTGCTTGGCTCCACCAAATCGCAAAGGATCTGAGCGAAGACGAGCTCCAGCCGCCACACGACAGCAACACCTCAACAATGCGGCGTTACGGTAGAGCGAGAGACGCACTAGGATCGTCTTGCTCCGATGCCATGTTATAAATCAGAGAAATATTCAACAAATCTGGATTAGAAGATGGAAGAAGGAAGAACTAGAATGGGGAAAAATCTGGAGCGCCTTATCCAGCCTCCTCTTTCTCTGTATTCTATATAGATATGCGCTTTTACATCTTAGCCCCCCAACTGTTACATATTCACACATTTACACAACTCAACAGGTGCGACTGGCCAACTGCGTGCACGGCACATATACTTGGAAGTTGGACCGCTGGACGTGCGTGCGTGGTAACAGGAGCGACCGTACTCTTCTCTTATCTCTTACTCCATGTATTTCGCATCATGGATGTCACCGGCAATTCTCACCAGCCTTCTTGCCACTAGTAGAAAAAGGGTCAAACGTGAAGCACATTAGTGCCGGTTTGAATTAGAGCCGGCACAAATGTGTACATTAGTGCCGGTTCGTGGCGGCGATCAATAGTACCGGTTCGTGGCGAACCTTTAGTACCGGTTCATGCCACGAACCGGTACTAAAGAGGTTGTGTCAGCCTGCGGTCAGGCTATGGCCCCATCATCACCATTTAGTGCCGGTTCGTACCACAAACCGGTACTAATGAGGTTATGGCAAGCTGTTTTTAGTCCCACCTCGCCAAGAGAGAGGCAGTATGAGCGGTTTATAAGCCGTGAGTGCACAGACAATGACGAAGAGTTGCAATTCTCATCTACATGTTGATTAGATTCAAGCCTTGCGGAATAGCATAGATTGCACTGAGATATGTGCAGTGCAGTCTACACTATTCCGAAAGGCTTGAAGCAAATTAACCAGCATTGCACCTCTTTTTTATTTTTAATAACTTATTTAAACTCCGGACTTCTTTTGTGTTCAGTATGCAGCATTTAAAGCGACGTCATCAATTTCCAACATGTTCTGACATCATTTGTTGTTTTTCGGTCATTTACCTAATTGTTTAGAGAGCTAAATGACCGTGAAATTGAAAATCACTACAAAATGAATCCTGAAAATGTTGAAACTTGGCATGGTATCATCATATCACCCGCATAGCATGCGCGAAAGAGTAGAGAGGGTCACGGCAAAAACTAGACGCACTTCGTGTACAAACTGGACATACTCTTTCCGAGTATCAGGGTTTCGGACGAGAACTCATCTGTTACATGGCCACTTCAATGTTTTTTAAACTTATTTGAACTCCGGACTTCTTTTGTGTTCAGTATGCAACATTTAAAGCGACGTCATCAATTTCCAACATGTTCTGACATCATTTGTTGTTTTTCGGTCATTTACCTAATTGTTTAGAGAGCTAAATGACCGTGAAATTGAAAATCACTACAAAATGAATCCTGAAAATGTTGAAACTTGGCATGGTATCATCATATCACCCGCATAGCATGCGCGAAAGAGTAGAGAGGGTCACAGCAAAAACTGGACGCACTTCGTGTACAAACTGGACAAACTCTTTCCGAGTATCAGGGTTTCGGAATACGGAGTGGGTACTAATGTGCATCCCACCAATCAGGAAGAATCACACGGATCGTGTGTTTCTTTCTAGCTCTTGTGAGTCGTTGGATCAAGGGTGTGTTTATTCCTAGCTCATGTGAGTCGTTGGATCGAAACTACCACAATCACTTTGTGAGCCAGACGACCCTATATATAGCCCACCTCTCGCCTTCCCTGCATAAGTCTTTCAGTTCATCGACTACATACATCTACCAGTTCATCGACTACATACATCTACCAGTTCATCGACTGAATACAAATCATTCAGATTCGCCATCATACGTCCAACCGTGCATTTGATATGCATATATATGCATCATGAGCAACGGTTAGGCTGTATGATGGCGATACCGATTGGTTTGTTCTAGATCCGACATAAAAGGTTTGATACAACTTCTTTTTTGTGACATAAGAGCTATCGATCTCTCCTCCTACCTATTTTAGTTACACAACTATCTATTTGTGCCAAATTTTCACTTTTGCTATTGCTCTTGCATCATAAGCATCCATATTAACTGGACTTACAAGTAATGCAATTTAACCAAACTATCTTGTGATCCATGTTGATTAGCTTCAAGCCTTGCGGAATAGCATAGATTGCACTGAGCTATGTGCAGTGCAGTTTACACTATTCCGAAAGGCTTGAAGCAAATTAACCAGCATTGCACCTCTTTTTTATTTTTAATAACTTATTTAAACTCCGAACTTTTTTTGTGTTCAGTATACAGCATTTAATGCGACGTCATCAATTTCCAACATGTTCTGACATCATTTGTTGTTTTTCGGTCATTTACCTAATTGTTCAGTATGCAGCATTTAATTTTCAGAAGAAGATAAATAGAAGAAAATAAATAATGCAGAAAAGAAAAAACTATATAAAAAACTACTCAAAAATAAATAGAAGAAAATAAGTAATGCAGAAAAGAAAAAACTATATAAAAAATTTGTTGGCACGCTGCCCAGTGGGCCTGCCAGACCTAGGGTGTGCAAATGCAGGCCCAGACGGGCCAGCAGGCTCACAGGGCAGCGTGCCCTAATTAATTAGGCCGAGAAGCCTGCTATATAGAGGAGTTCGAAGAGGTAGCCGCGGCTGGATTTATAAACCAGTGCGGCTGCCCTGCGCCGGGCGAGGTGGGACTAAACTTTGGGGTGGCAGCGCAAGGCCTTTAGTACCGGTTGGTGGCTCCAACCGGTACTAAAGGCCTTCGTTTCCCGCCGCTTGGCCCGGCAAAAATAGGCCTTTAGTACCGGTTGGAGCCACGAACCGGTACTAAAGGCCCATCCTATATATATAGCACTTGCGAAAATTTCAGTTTCATCTCCCCACTTCGTCTCCAACCTCCGCCGCGCGCGCCGCTCGATCCCGTCGTCGCCGCCCGTCGCCCGTACCGTCGTCCGTCGTCATCGTCGCTGTCCCCGCCGCCGCCCGTCGTCGTCGTCGTCTCGCGCTGCCGCCCCGAACGCCGCCGCCGTCCGTCGTCATCGCCGCGGCCATACGTCTCTCTCACTCCCGCACACACATACACACACATACATACACACACATACACACACACACCGGCGCCCCCGCCCCGTACGCCGGCGCCCCCGCTCGTACGTACGGGGCGGCGGCGTACGGGGCCGCACACACACACACATATACCACACACACACGCATACACACACACATACACACATACGTACACATATACGTATATATACACACACATGCATACACACACACATACACACACATTTTTTTTTACTTATTTTCTGTTTTTTAGAAAAGTTAATTAGATGATCGAATGTTAGATTAATGTCTAATGTTAGATGAATTAGCTAGCTAGATAGAAAAATTGTCGAACTAGAGATTAGAACTAGTTGAATAATTAATATAACTAGTTTATTTTTAGTAAGAAAATTTAGGTATATGAGATTAGAACTAGTTAAATAATTAATATAACTAGTTTATTTTTAGTAAGAAAATTTAGGTATATGAGATTAGAACTAGTTGAATAATTAATATAACTAGTTTATTTTTAGTAAGAAAATTTAGGTATATGAGATTAGAACTAGTTGAATAATTAATATAACTAGTTTATTTTTAGTAAGAAAATTTAGGTATATGAGATTTGATGATCTAATTAAAATATTATTTGTTAATGAGTTTTTCTGTTTATTTAATTTTTATATATTTTGAGTTTATATAAATGTTAGATTAATGTCGAATGTTAGATGAATTAGATATAAAAGTTAAATATATAGTAATGTCAATTGAATATATAATTAGATATATTAATGTAAAATGTTAGACGAATATATATTTGGCTAGATATAGGTGTTTAATGTTTCACCTATATGAACATAGGAAATGTCATCTGACGACGAAAAAGATTTTATTATGTGTGAACACTGTGAAGACCAGCGCGGCCTGTGCGACCAAAATTTCCTTGTTGATGGTAGGCGCTTCAGCATCAAGCTGGATGAGACATTCGAAGTTGATATAGTAAGTCACTTTGTCAATTATTATTTGAATGCAAAACTTATGCTTCATTTTCTTCAACTTATAATTTTAAATTTTCACTATTCTACTAGCGCATCCCCTGCCATGCAAGAATTTTTGTCTTGGATAAGATAGGTTTTAGTGCTATAGATGATATGGAGGTAAAAAGAGTTTACTTGAAGACGGAGCATGGGTATACTTTCAACGTCAAATTATATAATGGAGACACATACACCCATTTTGAATGCAAAACTTGGCAAGCACTATGCAAGGCTTATGCATTTGAGCCTGATATGGTTATCACCTTTGATATTCGTCCGAAAGATGATATTGAAGGTAATATAGACATCTGGGTCGATGTGCAAACGCCTCCAGTTCTACCATTTGCTGAGTTTTTCTCAACCATGCATGCATATGTTTATGTCTTTGATACAGTTTATTCAAAAATAGTTGACAACTAATTTGTATTGTCAGCTTATTTCGGTTCAAGCAAACATGTCCGGCGCTTGGTAGACATGACCTACTACTGCCCCGGGGCTCAACTAAACTGCAAGGAGATAAGTCATTATGTTTCATGGCTTGAGGATCTTAATACTGTCAAGACAAATTTTTTTCCTAAACTTAGAAATGTTAGTACTCAAAACGTGCGACCAATGGTGATTGTATTGAACTACGGTCACATCTATAATCAAAAGATGGTAAGATTTTAAATATTTGTCCTTAATTAGTGCATCTTTTGCATACATTATTTTTGAAGCTAAACTTTCATTGCTTAGTATATTACTTACTATACGATGTTGTTCAAAAGGGACTTCCGATGACAGTTGTGCCTCAGTGGATCGAGACAAAAGGTCGCATGTCAATGGTTAGCTTACGACCAAGATTTCCTACATTGCACATGAGTGCATTCAGGATTTCTGAAAGCGGAGAATGCTTAATAGTGAAAGATTGGAGCAAAATTGTTAACGATCGCAGAGAAGTACTAGGGGGCAGTAAGGAGAAGTGCAACCCAAGATTAGGAGACAGATTCATCTGCATGCTCCAGTATGATGAATCAGGAGAGCTATACATGTTCTATGCTATTCTACCTGAGAGGGAGCAGCAGGATCAGTAGCTACTAGTTCATGCTCTTAATTAGTACTTGTCTCATGTCCGTGTCCTGAACTTCGATGTTGGTGATGATTATGTTGAACTTGATGATATCTTTGCTTCTATTACAAAGTGAATGTTTCCCCTTTAAGCTAGTCAGCGTTGATGATGATTAGATAGCTAGCGGTAATGACTATGATGATTAAATAGTGGTAATTAGACGACTACGATGATTTTTAGCTAGCTAGAGTTTATTTATTTATTAATATGGGATGATGATGACGACTACAACTCATTATAACGTAAAACAATCCTAAATTAAATTGATAACACAAATTTAATTAAAAAATACAAAATAAAACAAAAACCCACAACCATTTAGTACCGGTTGGTGTTACCAACCGGTACTAAAGGGCTCCCGGCCCCCGGAGCTGGCTCGTGCCACGTGGTTCCCCTTTAGCACCGGTTCGTGCTGAACCGGTACTAAAGAGGGGGGCTTTTAGTGCCGAAACATTAGTGCCGGTTCCTGAACCGGCACTAAAGGGCCTTACGAACCGGTGCTATTGCCCGGTTCTGCACTAGTGTGCACGGCACATATACTTGTGTAGTACTAATGTTTTGTTTGCTTGGTACGGCTGGTGGGTGCGGCCGATCGATCGAGAGGCGACACGCGCCTACTGGCCAAGTTGTGGCAGCACCAGCACTCCAGCAGTACGTGAGTATGATGGTGTTAACGTCGAGGACCGGCCTAGCCTAAGCTATGGCCTCGTGTTTCATCTTTCGTGCATGTGCCCGGGTTCAACGCGATCGCAATCACCATGGAGGCGTACGTACGTACGTGGGAAGGATGATCAGGACCAATAATCATCGTGTTCTTGCGCGACTAGGGTGCACGCATCTTTCTTGCATGCCACATCGCCGGATCGCCCGGCCAGACTCCCGGCCGGCGCAGGCGCTCGCGGAGCGCGCGGCCCCGATCATGATAGACGAAGAACAGCGTCCAAAACGAAAAGGGATCTTTTCCGCGCGTTTATTTTGCGAGAAGCAGCTTCTTTTTCTTTTTCTATCTGCAGGTCACCGGCAATTTTCAGCAGCCTTCTTGCATTGCCATTGTAGTTGCACCGCCCTCTTGATCCGCACAGGGAGAAAGAACCTGTTCTATCTGCACTCCATGTATTTTGCAGCATGGATGTCACCGGCAATTTTCACCAGCCTTCTTGCATTGCAATTGCATCAGCATCGCCCTCTTCATCTGCACCGGGAGAAAGAACCTGTTCTATCCACACTCCATGTATTTGGCAGCATGTAGGTCATCGGCAATTTTCACTAGCCTTCTTGCATTGCAGTTTGCACCGGCTCCGCCCTCTTCATCTACACTGGGAGAAAGAACCTATTCTATCCGCACTCCATGTATTTTGCAGCATGCAGGTCACCGGCAATGTTTACTAGCCGTAGCCATCAGTTGTACGGAGCAAAACAAAACGTTAGTAGTAAGAAGAATACTAGAAGAATACGATCACTCCTGTTACCACGCACGCATGCACGCACGTCCTGCACGTACTGGCCAAGTTGTAGCAGCAGCCAGCAGTACGTGACTATGATGGTGTTAACGTTGAGGACCGGCCTACCATAGCTATGGCCTCGTGCTTCATCTTTCGCGCATATGCCCGGATTCATCGCGATCGCAATCTCGATCGAGGCGTGAGACTTGATCGTGGGGCTGATCGATCAGGACCAATAATCGTGATGGTTTTGTGCGACTACGGTGCACGCATCTTTTCTTGCATATCACATCGCCCGGCCGGTGCAGACGCTCGCGGAGCACGCGGTCCCGATCATTAACAGACGAAGAGCACCATTCAAAACCAGAATGAATCTTTTTCCGTGCATTTATTTTCCAGAGCCAGCTTTGATCAGCCATTTTTTCCCGGGATTACCAAATCTCAGTTAGCCAAGTCTTTCTATTCTTAGGATCTTAGAGCATCTAAGCAGGGCGTCTCAACCGGCCTAAAACGTCCTAGCGGCCCGCTCGGTCGCTGACCGGTCACGAAAATCTGATCCGAATGGACGCCTCAAACGGGCATCACACGTCTCGGGCTGACCGGCATCCCTCATATCCAGCTCAAATTGGAGGCGGATATGGGGCGCCAGGGCGTACCCGCCACGTCGGACTGATGGCGGGGTCTCACGCAGAAACGTCTGGAAACTCGGCGGTCCGAAATTCGTCTCCTTCGTCAGAGCAATGTCGCCGTGTGGCGCCGCTCTGGCAGGCTACGTAGTGACTAGCCCGGTTATTTAAGTCGACCGCCGCACCGAAACCCTACCATCCACATTTTCCTCCGTCAGTCCGCTGCCGCCGCCACTTTGCACTCCTCATCCGCCTAGTAGTCATGCCCCTTTCCTGTTTCAACTTGGATGACTTGGGCTGTGGTTTCGCCTCGTTAATAAAAGTGGGGCGGGGGGGGGGGGGGGGGGGGCTTTCATTCAAAAAAAAAGTAGCCATGCCCCCACGCCCCCGGGTGAGGAGCCACCGATTTCTAACGGCTCAGCGCCAACTTGAGCTCCTTGAGCAGATCCTGGCAAGGCGCGAAACCCGAATCGCCGTGGGGCTACCTCTGGCGGAGGAGGGGGAGGTTGAGGAGGATGCGGTGGATGCTGGCGACGTCGATCTGCAGGCGGAGCAGCAGGCCACCCTTAATTCCCTTCGCTTGGAGTCGGTTGCTGAAACCAGACGCCGTCACCGGCAGGAGGTGGAGGCCGCGGAGGAGGCGGTGATGCTCGCCTACATGGATGAGGTCGAGTAGGAGGAGGATGAACCGGAGCCTTCCTACGCGCCCGTCCAGCGGGCACCTGGCACCGACGTCGTGTACAACTCCGATGACGAAAATTAGCTAGGGTAGTACGTAGGATTTCTTTTGCATGCTTTGGGATTGAAATAAAAGAGACTCGGATGCAAAGTGGCTAATTTGCCGGTCGCGTCCGCAGACTTTTGCGGTGCCGGATTTGCAAAGTCCGGCTATAGATGCTCTTACGTGAAGATCCGTGTAATTTTTTAATTTTTTTCCTTACATGCTATGTCACTTGACCTAGACTTGGTTAAGTCTCGTCTTTTTTCAGGTCGACGGCAATTTTCACCGGCCTTCTTGTGTTGGCATTGCACCGTCCTCTTCATGTGCACTGCTGGGAGAAACAACGCAGCATGTCGAAAGAAGAGGCGACGTATGCTTTCGGGTTCAGGGCATGAATCCGGTATACATTTTTATCTATCTAGTATACTATACGTACATGCAGTGAGTTATGCACCGCACGAGCTGCTTTGGGGCCGTCCATGCATGGTAGCCACCTATAGTAGCGGCTAGCGGCCGTGGGCAGGTGGATCGGCATTGAGACAAACTGCACATGCATGCAGCGGCCGGTACTTGGGCTACCGGAGCATGCAGATGCCGCTCCGCTAACGAGGGAGGCATATAAATCTGTACGTGCAGGCAGGCGCGGCAGCGTACCAGCAACGGTACGCTCGCTCCGTGCACGCACGCACGCGTCCGTCCGTGACCATGGATCCACCACGGTCGACTTGTCACGCGCGTCCAGTTAATGCGCCGTCGCTCGTCGCCCGACCGGATCAGTACGCGAGCACGTAACTCGCCAATGGAGTACGTACGAGCGTGCATTTACGGTGCTGCACGTAGGTGTTTGTTCGGCGCGGCACGCGCCCGTGTGCTTGTCGGGCCGTCGCGTCCAGCGGGTGGGCGGCCGCGCCACGTACGGCATGGCATGGCAGGGCACGGCCGGGCGGCGGACGTACGCGCGCGAGTCGTGTCCTGCTTGTCCGTGCGAGCGCGAGGCCTGCCGGCCGCGCGCGTGCGTGTTCGCGCGCCGGTTGCCATCACGCATGCTTCGGCTGCACGCGCCGCGCCACCGGCGGGCACTGCCGGCTGGTGCGCGCAAGGGACGCATGTGCAGCAGTACCGGGTTTCTCCGCTCCACTCCGTGCATGCTCCCTCGGACGCATATGCACCGGCCCGCCCGTGTCGTCGTCGAGCTCTGTCCTGTTGCTCTGTGCGAGCGAGCGAGCGCGACCTGCCGGGTGCCGGCCGCGTGCGTGCTCTCGGCCGGGTTGCCATCACGTATGCTGTGGCTGCACGCGCCCACGTACGCGTCCTGAGCATAGCATGCGTGTGCATGGCCCCGGCGCGCGCTGGCTGGCACGTGCGGTGCGGAACCGGGCGCGCCCTGCCTGCGGACTGATCGACGGACCATGCTTCCCCTGTGCCGTGATGTGCTGTGAGCTCGTGTGGCGCGGGTGCGAGGGCGCGTCGGGATCGGCCGGACGTGGGTGGGCTGCCGAGCGCATGTGCGCAGCTGAGTGAGATGGCTTCGGGACCGATGGATGGAGTAGCTAGTGGCCGTGCATGTTACTCGCTACGCCAAAAGCTGCCGACGATTCTGTTCCGCCGTCGGTGACCGCGACGCCGCTCGCCGTGGCCCGGAGCGCGGCTGCGTGGCCCTGTGCCACCACCACCATGTGACAACGACCATGTATGCACACAACGTGGATAAATTTCCGCTTTCACCTCTGCCGTACCGTATCGCTCTCGCTGCTCCCTTTTCCAGGGCAAGCATATCCGCACACTCTCTTTTTTTGAATTAACAACATGTCGACAGACCTGGTAGTAACTGAAATTAATGGTTTATTTTGGGCCATTGATGTACAGAGAATTCCGAACATCCCATTGGCCCTGGGGATGATGGATGATTTTGTATCATAGAACTATTGTCCGAATGGTACTTTTTTTGTAAGGTCGGCATATCATGAAGAATGGAATCAGCAACACGGATGAAAGTTGAAAATGACAAATTCAGTCCAAGGCTCAAGTACTAATCCAGTGTGGAAGACCATTTGAAAGTTAAGTGTGCCAGCGAAAATAAAATAAAAAAAGTATATTTTTCGTTCCTTAATTCTTTCAGAAGTATAGAAATGATTTCTTAACTTCAAAATCGGCAAATCTTAGTCCGTCAACTTCTCATACCGGATAAGTTTAGTCCCTCTGCTCATATGAAGTGGTTTTTGAGTTGACGTGACTTGGTTTTGATAGGTCTTCCGTCTTCGTCTACCTGGCAACATTTACTCTCCTTTCAACTTGCCACTGTTGTAGACATTACGTCAAGCACATGGCATGCATGTCCGCGCTCCTAGCGGCATGCCTCTGTCCCAAGGTCGAGGGACTCGGAGCTGTCGGCGGCGAGCAAGTAGGTGAGCGAGCGAGCGATGTGCCGGAGGTGGTGACGAGGATCGTCTTCGTGTACTGAGGAGCGGGCGCGTCGGGCGGCAGCGGCATATAGGGTCGAACTCATCCTCATGGTCCCCGTACCGGAGTTAGGCGGTGAGCAGGACGCAATGATGCAGGTTGCCGGCATCGATGCTTGCGGCATGGAGTGCTCGCCGCAGCGGGTGTACTCCACCTTCTCGCCGAGCTCAGCCTCCACGGAGCAGCCAACGTCATGGGAGCTCGCGCTTAGGCTGTAGGAAAGCGGTGACACCTGTCGCTCAGCCCTCGGGAGTGTTGGTCCTGCGCGCCCATACATAGCATAAGTAGTTTCTTGACTTTTTTATATATTGTAACTTCACTGATGTGATTAATACAGACAGAGTTACGTAATTTTTTTAAAAAAAACTTTCAATCTATTCATTTTCAATCATAATAATACAATGAACACTAGAAATAATAAAAATTACATCAAGATTCAACTCGCTCTGGACGCCGCGTCCAGCAAGTCCAACCGGTCCTTGCGTGCGGCGGCGCGGAGCGCATGGGCACTCGGTTCATTGCCATTTGCCAGCTGTCGGGTCAAGCGTTGGGATGGCGTGAGATAGAAGAGGGAGATGCGATGGACAATGATGTGGCAAGGTCAATGGTCAAAACCATGCCATGTCAGCAGAAAACCACCCAAATCAATTCAAGGGATGAAAAATATCCGGTTTCAACAATCGAGGAACTAAGATTTGCCGGTTTTGAAGTTGAAGGACTATTTCTATACTTTCAAACAAGTTAAGGGATGAAAAATATAATTTTTCCTACCAAAATCCATGTTTGCAGAACCTTATTAGGGGCTATTCCTTGTCATGGCGTGCTTGCAAATAGGTACATGAGTACTAGTTCACAGTGTCCTTTATGTGCATCAGATTGCGAAAGTGTTAGGCATGTGTTCTTTCTCTGCCCAAGAGTGCAAGAAGTATGGCGCATTTTGGGACTAGACTCTCTCATCTCTGAAGTTTGCTCAGTTGAACGTGAGGGAGGTTCAGTCTTGGCTGATTTGTTTCTTTCCAAGAGCCCTATACAGCCGACCATATCTGGTGTGAAAAGAACTGATTTTACTGTCACTACGGTTTGGTACGTGTGGTGGGAACGACGACATTTCACGCACGAGCATATATTGCAGGACCCAGCAAGATCGGTGCAGACCATCACTGCGCTTGCAAAGAACTTCGCCAGAGCCAGGGTGAAGCATGAACGAATTAGGAGGCATGGTTGGCTGAGACCACCAGAGAATGTTGTGAAGTTGAATATTGACGCTGGTTTTAATTATGACAATGGTTCTGGAAGTACTGGAGCTATTCTACGCGATTATATAGGTTCCCTTTTAGCAGCATCATGCAGTGATATTCCTTTCGTAGAAGATGCGGCGACGGCGAAAGCACGAGGCCTGACTCATACTTGCCAATGACTTAGGTTGCAACAATCTTCACGTCGAGGCAGACTGCATGAAGGTGATTGATAATGTAAACGGGCAATACGAATCAGCGATTTAAGAGGTCTGCTAGAGATGCTCTAACCCAGTAAAACTTTGTTTTAGACGAGGCGAGCTTCTGCCTCACTAAACCGGGACTGTCGGAGTTGTATCTCGCTTAGAGCAAGTGCTCCTTCCATCTCGCATGAAGCTTTGTCCGAGCACTATAGCTACTGGGCCGGCCAATTTACCTCTATTTTTCTTTCATTGACTGGGTTTCGTTCGAGTTTGTTGGGTTTTTTCGCTGGGTTTCATATATGCTTTTATTTTGTTTCTTCTCTTTGTGGGTTTCTACTTCGGCTTTAATTGTTGTGCTTCAGCTTTTCGTGTTTTCTTCAGTTTTTTATCTATTCACCAATTAATTTCTTGTATTTTCCTATTTCTTTGGTTTTCCCCATTCCCCCCCCCCCTTTTTATGGTTTTTCTTGTCTCTTGGTTATTTTTATCTTTTCTCTGTTTTGTTTTGTCTTTCTTGGTTCCTCTTCGTTTCCTGATGGGTTTTCACATGTTTCTTTCAGTTTTCAGTTTTTCTTTGTTTATGAGACGTTTCTTTCTGCCCCTTCTTCAGTTTTCACCGCTTCTCTTTGTTTGTTTCTTTTTTTCTTCAACACATATCTAGTTTTATTTATACACGTATATATTAGGAATATTTTTGATACATGATTAACGTTTTTCAAATACATGATTAATATTTATAAAAAATATTTTTGATGACTATTTTTATATGCTTTTTTTATTTTTCGTATATATCAAGATTTTTTTAAATAAAATTTGAACATCTTTTAAATATATGATTCACTGTATTTTAGGCACTATCAACGTTTATTTTAAATTTATGTTTTTATGTTCAATTTCTTAATACACATTCTACATTTTTAGTATACATGTAACATTTCTTTGTACATGTTTAACATATTTCCAATATATGATTAACAGTCTCCCATAGCGTTTTACATTTTTGGTATATGTCAGGAATATTTTGTATGTGCTGTTAACATTTTTGAAATATATGCTTATTATTTTTCTGATACACTATCAACATTTTTAGAAATTTATGTTTGTATGTTCAATTGTTTTAATACATGTTCTATGTTTTTTAACTTTTTTTTTGATAAACTAAGCAGCAACAACGCCGTCCATTACATCGACAGTGTGTTCAGGCCGTTCAAGGACCATGAACGAAGCATGCTGATATCGACCACGTATGTCTGTGGGCACTGGCTTTGTGACGGGTAATGGCAGCTGAGGAATGTAACGCGCGCATGTAGGCTGGGAGCATGGGCCATATCCAGATAGAACTAACTGTATGCACGTCTCTCCTGCTGGCTCGACTGTTTTGGCCGCCACAGAATATGGCAGCCTGAATCCCTGCATTGCATGCATGCCTGCTCTCGTGTGCGTTTCACTCCTAATTTCGTGGATGCCAGCGATGCCATGCCAGGTGAATGAATCAATACTACTTCCAAAAAAGTAGATTTCTGTTTATCCGAGCAGGCGTCCCCAGTAATCGATCGTCTCCACGGACCACGGCGCACAGGCCCGGCCTCCGGCGAGCGGGCGTGCGTGCGTGCAGAAGCAACAGTGCTCGGCTAACGATTTCGTTGTGCGGGCGAGGGCGCGAGCGAGCCACTGGGGTCGACCTCCGGCTCCGGCGCCGACGCCGTCTGCTGCCGGTGGACGGTGGTGGAGCCTGGCACGCACAGTGGCATATGATGGATGCTCCGGCGGATGGGCGGCCGGTCGGGCTCACGGCGCGCGCACGTTGCCCGGCAGACGGACGCGTGGTGGGCGCGCGGGCACGGGCGGAAAGCCTGAAACGCAGGGCATTTTTCTACCACGGATCAGGTGGCCGGTCTGCTCGGCCACATGGCCGTTCCGATCCAGGCCCTGATTCAGCATGAGCATATGAACCCTCCTGTTCCAGGCCTGCCGCGGTCGACATCGCCATCGAGCCCACAGTGCCACGACGAGTCTTCTTTTCCCTTCATCATGGCCGCCAATCGAAGGAGCAAACTGTCGCTGGATCATGAGAGCGACAACATGTCAGCCGCCAGTAATCGGGGAGCGAACTAGTGGCTGATTAATTTAGATTGGTCGATCCAGATTGGATTCTCGGTCCAAGCATGTGCGTGCGGGGCAATCACATGGGGAGGTGGGGCGGAAAATAATGGTTTTTTTTGGGTATATAAGTTGGGCGATGCTACAAATCAGCCGGATGATTTCTTAGTATCTGCTTATTCAGCCGTCGGATCGGCATGAAGGGAGGCGTTGGATTACAAACAGGCAGCAGCGAGAGCGACACCTTCAACGTAGTGCCACTGCAGCCCCGCGGGAAGCTCAAACTCAGCACCAACAGCCTCCGGTGAGCTCCATTGCAACCTGACGAAGCTCCAGCGCAGCAATGACGCTCCAGCGAACTCCATTGCAACTCCGGCCGACCTCCATTGCACCCCCAATAAAGCTCCAACGGCTCCGGCGAAGCTTCGTTGCAACTCCGACCGAGCTCCAACGCAGCACCGACGCTTCGTCGAAGCTCGATTGTAACTCCGGCCGATCACCATGGATGTTGCATTGAAGCTTCGTCGCCGGCGAGCAGCGCCATGGATGCTGCGTTGAAGCACCATCGCTGCTGCGTTGCAGCTCTGCCGCCGGCGAGCAGCGCCATGGATGATGCGATGAAGCACCATCGCTGCTGCGTTGCAGCTCTGCCGCCGGCGAGCAGCGCCACGGATGCTGCATTGCAGCTCTGTCGCCGGCGAGCGGCGCCATGGATGCTGTGTCGAAGCTTCGTCGCCAGCGGGCAGCACCACGGATACTGCGTCGAAACTTCGTCGCCAGCGGGCAGCACCACGGATGCTGCGTTGAAGCACTGCGGCTTCAACAGCCGTTGCGAGCGCAGCCGCCGGCGAGAGCTCCCTTGCAGCCAAGCAGTACCGCCGCCGGCGAGCTCCACGGGGTCGGGGCGATGCTTGTGCTGCATTGTAGCTCCGCCGCCGTGGCGAGATCCACGAAGACGCGACTTCCTTCGACGATGGACGACATCTGCTGTTGGAAATATGAGCAATTTACCAAATGATTTTATTAACAGAAATACTAGATAAAGCATGACTAATATAGTAGAGATAAAACAAGTCATGCGTTCTGACAGAGAGAAGGTAAACAGCAACTTCACATATGAACTGTAACTAAACACATCTATAGCAGACAGTATAGCAAGTTGCATATATGAAGTAGAACCTAACACATGTAGGGCAGAAACTAGAGCAAAGAACTGTGGCAAGACGTCTAACAGAAAGAGCATAAATACGTACGGGACAGCAGCAGCAGAAGCACTGGACTTGGGGTCGACGTCCTCTCCAGCCATGTCGTCGATGAGGTCGTCGACGTCGGGGAAGAAGTCGTCGTCGGGGAAGTAGGCGTCGGAGTCCGTGATGAGGAAGTCAGTAGTCGCGCGGAGCGCTCCCCAAAAACCTTATCACCCATCTCCCGTACATGACTCAAAAAGGTGCGGTTTCGAAGGCCTACTGTCCCGACTCGCGGTGCACGCCGCAAGCCGGGATGAGGAAGACAGCGGTAGTTCAGAGAATGGAACCGGTGGCGAGAGGAAGGAGAAGTTCTGGCGCGTCTCTTTGGGAGGAGCGACCTTCCTTTTATAGGCGCAAGAGAAGGAGGCGAGAGGGCAGCGACGGGAGGCGAAACGAAGAGACGGAGGCGAAGCAAACAGCCAGCAGCCGAAGGGCTGCACTGTTCGCATTCAAACTCCATTTTCGCAAAAATCTTTTCAGCTTCCGTGCGACCTTTCGTACACCCATAGTGCGTGGCAAAAATTTAGATATCGGCTCGGCTCATTCCCGCAACCCGCGACGCAGCGCGTCGTGACAAGGCGTGGCGTGGCGAGGCGGGCGGCGGAGGAGGAGCGCGCGTGGATATCCTTCTTGTTCTCATGCCCGTACAAGTAGGGAAAGAACCTCCCTTATAAAGAGGTCCAACTCCCTCTAAACTAGCAATGTGGGACTAAACTTTTGTTCCAGCTCTTGCCTTGCACAAATGGGCTGCGTGGGCCTCTAGGATTTATTAGGAATTTCTGAAACTGGTATTGGGCTAGGCCCAAAATAGACAAAATTCCAGTAATCCCCCACCAGATCCCAGAGGCACACAAAAATTTGCCTTTGGTTCCAAAACACTGTTTTATATACCGGTACTGCAGTGGAGACTGTTAAGTTGAACTTCCACCTAGAACTCTATGCTACACTAGTAAGCAACTTGTACAGTGGACTGGGCCTTGAACTGCAAGTTTTCTGCGAATCTAGCTTCACATAAAGCCTTGACCGATACGTGGCTACCGTGGGTCTTCCCCGCGAGTGGACCTTATGCGTCATGCTCCGTGTCCTTTCATGAGTTTATTAGTGAGAACCCTACTCTCATAGATTGCGACATTTGACAATCAGACTCATATAGGTGTGTTCTTCAAAAGATGTTCTGCAGGATAACATCTCTGCTTAAATAAGCCACTTAAAACACATTAAGATATACATCAACCTGCCATGCAGATAAGGAGAGTATTGCATCTTCATGGAGTAGTATTGTGAATAGTAAGGATACTCTCCTCTCAGTTGACCAACAGCTTGTCTTCCACATCTACTTCACGGGATCTCCGATCACAAAGAATAGGTTACCACTATGAACAACTCATATTGTGGGTCTCATACCCATCTCCCTCGATGCATTATCTATCACATTACGTGATAGACCCTTAGTAAAAGGATCTGCCAGATTTTTAGATGTTTGGATATGATCCAATGCAATAACTCCGGAGTTTTTCATTTTTTTGACAGACTTTAACCTTCTCTGAACGTGTCTTGATGACTTCATGTTATCCTTTGAGCTGCTCATTTTCGTGATCATAGTTTGATTGTCGCAGTTCATAAGGACACCCGGTACAGGTTTCTCAACAACCGGCAAGTCATTCAAGAGCCGGCGAAGCCAATCTGCTTCAACCGTAGCTGTATCTAGTGCTGTGAGTTTTGCTTCCATTGTTGACCTCGTTAAGATGGTCTGCTTGCAAGACTTCCAAGAAACAGCGCCACCTCCATGAGTGAATACATAACCGCTCGTGGCCTTTATCTCATCAGCATTTGAGATCCAGTTTGAGTCACTATACACTTCAAGCACCTTTGGATGCCCGGTGTAGTGAATTCCATAATTTGCAGTGCCTTTCAAATAACGCAAAACTCTTTCTAGAGCTTTCCAATGCACATCTCCTGGTTTTGAAACAAACCGACTCAGTTTGCTAACAGCAAAAGAGATGTCAGGTCTTGTAGCACTGGCTAAGTACATAAGCGAGCCAATAATCTGAGAATACTTCAATTGGTCTCTAGCAATTCTTCGATTCTTTCGAAACAACACACCAGCATCATATGGTGTTGGAGAGGGCTTGCAATCACTATAGCCAAAGCGACTCAAGATCTTTTCCACATAGTGAGATTGAAGCAATGTAATCCCACCATCATTGTCTCTCAACAACTTGATGTTTAGAATGACATCAGCCACTCCTAAATCCTTCATCTCAAAACAACGAGATAGGAAATCCTTGACCTCCTTGATAACATTCAGATTTGTTCCGAAAATCAGTATGTCATCAACATACAAGCACAGGATAACTCCCTCGCCCCCACCATGGCGATAGTACACACATTTGTCAGCTTCGTTCACAACAAAGCCTGCAGCTGTTAAAGTTCTTTCAAACTTCTCATGCCACTGTTTGGGTGCTTGCTTAAGTCCATACAAAGACTTCAGCAACTTGCACACTTTCCCTTCCTGACCATCTAGTACAAACCCATTTGGTTGTTCCATATAAATTTCCTCGTCCAACTCTCCATTTAGGAAAGCAGTCTTAACATCCATTTGATGAACGAGAAGACCATGCGAGGCAGCTAGTGAAAGTATAACTCGAATAGTGGTCAGTCGAGCCACAGGTGAGTAAGTATCAAAGAAGTCTTCACCTTCCTTTTGGGTATAACCCTTAGCCACGAGCTGAGCCTTGTACTTTTCAATAGTACCATCAGGCCTAAGCTTCTTCTTGAATACCCATTTGCATCCTATAGGTTTGCACCCATAAGGACGATCAATTATCTCCCAGGTTTCATTCGTCAAGATGGAATCCATCTCGCTATGAACCGCTTCCTTCCAGTAGTCAGCATCTTCAGATGCATAGGCCTCTGAAATAGAACTGGGAGTGTCATCTATGAGATACACAAGAAAATCATCACCAAAGGATTTTGCAGTCCTCTGTCTCTTGCTCCTAGTAGGAACTTCATTGTTCTCCTCCACGGACCTTTCAAAGTGTTCCATCGAAATGGCAGGTTCGGTTATTGTAACTGGTTTCTGATTCGATGAACTAGGCATCTCCTGATTGGATGAGGTAGCCATATCCTTTATGGGAAAGATATCTTCAAAGAAAGTCGCATCATTCGACTCCATGATCGTACCGACATGCATGTCAGGTACCTCGGATTTTACAACCAAGAACCTATAGCCAATGCTATGAAAAGCATATCCCAGGAAAACACAATCCACAGTCTTTGGTCCAAGCTTCTGCTTCTTTGGAATTGGAACATTGAC
Source organism: Triticum urartu (assembly GCF_056163025.1). Classification (NCBI taxonomy): domain Eukaryota; kingdom Viridiplantae; phylum Streptophyta; class Magnoliopsida; order Poales; family Poaceae; genus Triticum; species Triticum urartu. The sequence continues at coordinate 59,315,717 of NC_141874.1, read as the reverse complement.
TTTCGCCAAACAACCCCATGTTCACAGATAAGAGAGTTTTAACCTTTTCTTCTCCCATTCCTCGAATGGAGTTATCTCTTTGTTCTTTGTGGGGACTCGGTTCTGGACATGAAATGTTGTCAATATCTCCTCCCCCACCATGCCTTGGAAAGACCCGATGTGTCTAACATGGCGTTCACCAAATCAGTTAGAGTACGGTTCTTTCTTTCGGCCACCCCATTTGACTGAGGTGAATAGGGAGGCGTCCTCTCATGGATTATACCATGTTCCGCACAAAAAGCATCAAATTCATTGGAAAAATACTCTCCACCACGGTCGGACCTAAGCCTCTTGATTTTTCGATCAAGTTGGTTTTCCACCTCAGCTTTATAGATCTTGAAAAAGTTCAAAGCCTCATCCTTAGATTTCAGAAGATACACACGGCAGTATCTAGTGGAGTCATCAATTAATGTCACGAAATATTTCTTTCCACCTTTTGTCAAAACACCATTCATTTCACATAGATCTGAATGTATGAGCTCTAGTGGTGCAAGATTTCTCGTTTCCGCAGTCGTGTGAGACTTACGAGGTTGCTTAGCTTGCACACACACTTGACACTTAGATCCCTTGTGTTGGGGAACGTAGCATAAATTCAAAATTTTCCTACGTGTCACCAAGATCTATCTATGGAGTCATCTAGCAACGAGGGAGGAGTGGATCTACATACCCTTGTAGATTGCGTGCGGAAGCGTTCAAGAGAACGGGGTTGATGGAGTCGTACTCGTCGTGATCCAAATCACCGATGATCCTAGCGCCGAACGGACGGCACCTCCGCGTTCAACACATGTACGGAGCAGCGACGTCTCCTCCTTCTTGATCCAGCAAGGGGGAAGGAGAGGTTGATGGAGATCCAGCAGCACGACGGCATGGTGGTGGAAGTAGCGGGATTCCAACAGGGCTTCGCCAAGCGCTGCGGGAGGAGGGAGATGTGTCATGGGAGGGAGAGGGAGGCGCCAGGGCTCAGGTATGGTTGCCCTCCCTTTCCCCACTATATATAGGGCCAAGGGAGAGAGGGGGGGCGCAGCCTTGGCCCTTCCTCCAAGGAAGGGTGCGGCCAAGGGAGGAGTCCCTCCTCCCCAAGGCACCTCGGAGGTGCCTTCCCCTTTTAGGACTCTTCCTCTCCCTTGATTCTTGGCGCATGGGCCTCTTGGGGCTGGTGCCCTTGGCCCATATAGGCCAAGGCGCACCCCCTACAGCCCATGTGGCCCCCCGGGGTAGGTGGCCCCACCCGGTGGACCCCCGGGACCCTTCCGGTGGTCCCGGTACAATACCGGTGACCTCGAAACTTGTCCCGATGGCCGAAATAGCACTTCATATATATAAATCTTTACCTCCGGACCATTCCGGAACTCCTCGTGACGTCCAGGATCTCATCCGGGACTCCGAACAACTTTCGGGTTACCGCATACTAATATCTCTATAACCGTAGCGTCACCGAACCTTAAGTGTGTAGACCCTACGGGTTCGGGAGACATGCAGACATGACCGAGATGACTCTCTGGTCAATAACCAACAGCGGGATCTGGATACCCATGTTGGCTCCCACATGTTCCACGATGATCACATCGGATGAACCACGATGTCAAGGACTTAATCAATCCCGTATACAATTCCCTTTGTCTAGCGGTACGATACTTGCCCGAGATTCGATCGTCGGTATCCCGATACCTTGTTCAATCTCGTTACCGGCAAGTCTCTTTACTCGTTCCGTAACACATCATCCCGTGATAAACTCCTTGATCACATTGTGCACATTATGATGATGTCCTACCGAGTGGGCCCAGAGATACCTCTCTGTTTACACGGAGTGACAAATCCCAGTCTCGATTCGTGCCAACCCAACAGACACTTTCGGAGATACCCGTAGTGTACCTTTATAGCCACCCAGTTACGTTGTGACGTTTGGCACACCCAAAGCACTCCTACGGTATCCGGGAGTTGTACAATCTCATGGTCTAAGGAAATGATACTTGACATTATAAAAGCTTTAGCATGCGAACTACACGATCTTGTGCTATGCTTAGGATTGGGTCTTGTCCATCACATCATTCTCCTAATGATGTGATCCCATTATCAATGACATCCAATGTCCATGGTCAGGAAACCGTAACCATCTATTGATCAACGAGCTAGTCAACTAGAGGCTTACTAGGGACATGGTGTTGTCTATGTATCCACACATGTATCTGAGTTTCCTATCAATACAATTCTAACATGGATAATAAACGATTATCATGAACAAGGAAATATAATAATAACCAATTTATTATTGCCTCTAGGGCATATTTCCAACAGTCTCCCACTTGCACTAGAGTCAATAATCTAGTTCACATCGCCATGTGATCAACACTCACAGGTCACATCGCCATGTAACCAACATCCAAAGAGTTTACTAGAGTCAATAATCTAGTTCACATTACCATGTGATTGACACTCGATGAGTTCTGGGTTTGATCATGTTATGCTTGTGAGAGATGTTATAGTCAACGGGTCTGAATCTTTCAGATCCGTATGTACTTCGCAAATCTCTATGTCATCTTGTAGATGCAGCTACTACGCTACATTTGGAGCCATTTCAAATAACTTTTCTACATGGAGCTATTCTAAATTGTTGCTCCATTATACGTATCCGGTATCTCTACTCGGAGCTATCCGGATAGGTGTGAAGCTTGCATCGACGTAACTCTTTACGTCAAACTCTTTATCACCTCCATAACCGAGAAACATATCCTTATTCCTCTAAGGATAATTTAGACCGCTATCTGGTGATCTACTCCTAGATTACCTTTGTACCCTCTTGCCAGATATGTGGCAAGGCACACATCAGGTGCGGTACTCAGCATGGCATACCGTATAGAGCCTATGACAAAAGCATGGGGGACGACCTTCGTCCTTCCTCTTTCTTCTGCCGTGGTCGAGCTTTAAGTCTTAACTTCATACCTTACAACTCAGGCAAGAACTCCTTCTTTGACTGATCCATCTTGAACACCTTCAAGATCATGTCAAGGTATGTGCTCATTTGAAAGTACCATTAAGCGTTTTGATCTATCCTTATAGATCTTGATGCTCAATGTTCAAGTAGCTTAATCCAGGCTTTCCATTGAAAAACACTTTCCAAATAACCCTATATGCTTTCCAGAAATTCTACGTCATTTCTGATCAACAATATGTCAACAACATATATTTATCAGAAATTCTATAGTGCTCCCACTCACTTCTTTGGAAATACAAGTTTCTCATAAACTTTGTATACACCCAAAACTTTGATCATCTTATCAAAGCATACATTCCAACTCCGAGATGCTTACTCCAGTCCCTAGAAGGATTGCTGGAGCTTTGCATACTTATTAGCATCTTTCAGGATTGACAAAACCTTCCGGTTGTATCACATACAACCTTTCCTCAAGAAAATCATTGAGGAAACAATGTTTTGACATCCTATCTGCAAGATTTCATAAATAATGCAGTAATCACTAATATAATTCCAACAGACTCTTAGCATCGCTACGAGTGAGAAAGTCTCATCGTAGTCAACTCCTTGAACTTGTCGGAAAACATCTTAACGACAAGTCGAGCTTTCTTAATGGTGACATTTACCATCATTGTCCGTCTTCCTTTTAAAATCCATCTGTACTCAATAGCCTCACGACCATCGAGCTGTTCTGTCAAAGTCTACACTTTGTTTCCACACATGGATCCTCTCTCGGATTTTACGGCCTCGAGCCATTTATCGGAATCCAGGCCCACCATCGCTTCTCCATAGCTCGTAGGTTCATTGTTGTCTAGCAACATGACTTCCAAGACAGGATTACGTACCACTCTGAAGTAGTATGCATCCTTGTCATCCCACGAGGTTTGGTAGTGACTTGATCTGAAATTTCATGATCACTATCATAAGCTTCCACTTCAATTGGTGTAGGTGCCACAGGAACAACTCCCTGTGCTCTGCCACACACTAGTTGAAGAGACGGTTCAATAACCTCATCAAGTCTCCACCATCCTCCCACTCAATTCTTTCGAGAGAAACTTTTCCTCGAGAAAGGACCCGATTCTAGAAACAATCCCTTATTGCTTTCGGATCTGAGACAGGAGGTATACCCAACTGTTTTGGGTGTCCTATGAAGATGCATTTATCCGCTTTGGGTTCGAGCTTATCAGCCTAAACTTTTTCACAAAAGCGTCGCAGCCCCAAACTTTTAAGAAATGACAGCTTAGGTTTCTCTAAACCATAGTTCATACGGTGTCATCTCATCGGAATTACGTGGTGCCCTATTTAAAGTGAATGTGGTTGTCTCTAATGCCTAACCCATAAACTATTGTGGTAATTCGATAAGAGACATCATGGTATGCATCATATCCAATAGGGTGCAGTTATGATGTTCGGACACACCATCACACTATGGTGTTCCAGGCTGTATTAGTTGTGAAACAATTTCCATAATGTCTTAATTCTGTGCCAAACTCGTAATTCAGATATTCATCTCTATGATCATATCATAGATATTTTATCCTCTTGTCACGACGATCTTTCAACTTCACCCTGAAATTACTTGAACCTTTCAATAATTCAGACTCGTGATTCACCAAGTAAATATACTCAACATCTACTCAAATCATCTGTGAAGTAAGAACATAACGATATCCACTACATGCCTCAGCACTCATTGGATTGCACACATCAAAATGTATTACTTCCAACAAGTTGCTTTCTAGTTCCATTTTACTAAAAACGAGGCTTTCAGTCATCTTGCCCATGTGGTATGATTTGCATGTCTCAAGTGATTCAAAATCAAGTGAGTCCAAACGGTCCATTTGCATGGAGTTTCTTCATGCATATACACCAATAGACATGGTTCGCATGTCTCAAACTTTTCAAAATGAGTGAGTCCAAAGATCCATCAACATGGAGCCTCTTCATGCGTTTTATACCGATATGACTTAAGTGTCAGTGCCACAAGTAGGTGGTACTATCATTACTATCTTATATCTTTTGGCATGAACATGTGTATCACTACGATCGAGATTCATTTTAGGCATAAGAGCATTGAAGGTATTATTCAAATAAACAGAGTAACCGTTATTCTCCTTAAATGAATAACCGTATTGCGATAGACATAATCCAATCATGTCTATGCTCAACGCAAACACCAAATAACAATTATTTAGGTTTTAATACCAATCTCGATGGTAGAGGGAGCGTGCGATGCTTGATCATATCAACTTTGGAAACACTTCCAACACATATCGTCAGCTCACCTTTAGCCAGTCTCCGTTTATTCCGTAGCTTTTATTTTGAGTTACTAACACTTAGCAACCGAACCGGTATCTAATACCCTGGTGCTACTAGGAGTACTAGTAAAGTACACATTAACACAATGTATATCCAATATACTTCTATCGACTTTGCCAGCCTTCTCATCTACCAAGTATCTAGGGTAATTCTGCTCCAGTGGCTGTTCCCCTTATTACATAAGCACTTAGTCTCGGGTTTGGGTTCAACTTTGGGTTTCTTCACTAGAGCAGCAGCTAAATTGCCGTTTCATGAAGTATCCCTTCTTGCCCTTGCCCTTCTTGAAACTAGTGGTTTCACCAACCATCAACAATTGATGCTCCTTCTTGATTTCTACTTTTGTGGTGTCAAACATCGCGAATATCTCAAGGATCATCATATATGTCCCCGATACATTATAGTTCATCACGAAGCTCTAGCAGCTGGGTGGTAATGACTTCGGAGAAACATCACTATCTCATCTGGAAGATCAACTCCCACTCGATTCAAATGATTGTTGTACTCAGACAATCTGAGCACAAGCTCACCAATTGAGCTTTTCTCCTTAGTTTGTAGGCTAAGAAAATCGTCGGAGGTCTTATACCTCTTGACGTGGGCACGAGCCTGAAATCCCAATGTCAGCCCTCGAAACATCTCATATGTTTCGCGACGTTTCAAAACCGTCTTCGGTGCCTCAATTCTAAACCGTTTAACTGAACTATCACGTAGTTATCAAAATGTGTATGTCAGATGTTCACAACATCCATAGACAACGTTCGAGGTTCAGCACACTGAGCGGTGCATTAAGGACATAAGCCTTCTATGAAGCAATGAGGACAATCCTCAGTTTACGGACCTAGTCCGCATAATTGCTACTATCAACTTTCAACTAAATTTTCTCTAGGAACATATCTAAACAGTAGAATAGAAACGTGAGCCACGACATAATTTGCGAAGACCTTTTGACTATGTTCAGGATAATTAAGTTCATCTTATGAACTCCCACTTAGATAGACATCCCTCTAGTCATCTAAGTGATTACATGATCCGAGTCAACTAGGCCGTGTCCGATCATCACGTGAGACGGACTAGTCAACATCGGTGAACATCTTCATGTTGATCGTATCTACCATACGACTCATGCTCGACCTTTCGGTCTTCTGTGTTCCGAGGCCATGTCTGTACACATGCTAGGCTCGTCAAGTCAACCTAAGTGTTTTGCGTGTGTAAATCTGTCTTACACCCGTTGTATGTGAACGTAAGAATCTATCACACCCGATCATCACGTGGTGCTTCGAAACGACGAACTTTCGCAACGGTGCACAGTTAGGGGGAACACCTTCTTGAAATTTTAATGAGGGATCATCTTATTTACTACCGTCGTTCTAAGTAAACAAGATGCAAAAACATGATAAACATCACATGCAATCAAATAGTGACATGATATGGCCATCATCACTTTGCTCCTCTTGATCTCCATCTTCGGGGCTCCATGATCATCATCGTCACCGGCATGACACCATGATCTCCATCATCATGATCTCTATCATCGTGTCTTCATGAAGTTGTCTCGTCAACTATTACTTCTACTACTACAGCTAACGGTTAGCAATGAAGTAAAGTAATTACATGACGTTTATGTTGACACACAGGTCATAAATAAATTAAGACAACTCCTATGGCTCCTGCCGGTTGTCATACTCATCGACATGCAAGTCGTGATTCCTATTACAAGAACATGATCAATCTCATACATCACATATATCATTCATCACATCCTTTGGCCATATCACATCACATAGCATACCCTGCAAAAACAAGTTAGACGTCCTCTAATTGTTGTTTACATGTTTTACGTGGCTGCTATGGGTTTCTAGCAAGAACGTTTCTTACCTACGCAAAAACCACAACGTGATATTCCAATTGCTATTTACCCTTCATAAGGACCCTTTTCATCGAATCCGATCCGACTAAAGCAGGAGAGACAGACACCCGCTAGCCACCTTATGCAACTAGTGCATGTCAGTCGTTGGAACCAGTCTCACGTAAGAGTACGTGTAAGGTCGGTTCGGGCCGCTTCATCCCACGATGCCGCTGAATCAGGATAAGACTAGTAACGGCAAGCATATTGAACAAAATCAATGCCGAAAACTACTTTGTGTTTTACTCGTGCATAGAAACTACGCATAGACCTAGCTCATGATGCCACTGTTGGGGAACGTAGCATAGATTCAAAATTTTCCTACGTGTCACCAAGATCTATCTATGGAGTCATCTAGCAACGAGGGAGGAGTGGATCTACATACCCTTGTAGATCGCGCGCGGAAGCGTTCAAGAGAACGGGGTTGATGGAGTCGTACTCGTCGTGATCCAAATCACCGATGATCCTAGCGCCGAACGGACGGCACCTCCGTGTTCAACACACGTACGGAGCAGCGACGTCTCCTCCTTCTTGATCCAGCAAGGGGGAAGGAGAGGTTGATGGAGATCCAGCAGCACGACGGCGTGGTGGTGAAAGTAGCGGGATTCCAACAGGGCTTCGCCAAGCGCTGCGGGAGGAGGGAGATGTGTCATGGGAGGGAGAGGGAGGCGCCAGGGCTCAGGTATGGTTGCCCTCCCTTTCCCCACTATATATAGGGCCAAGGGAGAGAGGGGGGGCGCAGCCTTGGCCCTTCCTCCAAGGAAGGGTGCGGCCAAGGGAGGAGTCCCTCCTCCCAAGGCACCTCGGAGGTGCCTTCCCCTTTTAGGACTCTTCCTCTCCCTTGATTAGTGGCGCATGGGCCTCTTGGGGCTGGTGCCCTTGGCCCATATAGGCCAAGGCGCACCCCCTACAGCCCATGTGCCCCCCGGGGTAGGTGGCCCCACCCGGTGGACCCCCGGGACCCTTCCGGTGGTCCCGGTACAATACCGGTGACCTCGAAACTTGTCCCGATGGCCGAAATAGCACTTCATATATATAAATCTTTACCTCCGTACCATTCAGGAACTCCTCGTGACGTCCAGGATCTCATCCGGGACTCCGAACAACTTTCGGGTTACCGCATACTAATATCTCTATAACCCTAGCGTCACCGAACCTTAAGTGTGTAGACCCTACGGGTTCGGGAGACATGCAGACATGACCGAGATGACTCTCCGGTCAATAACCAACAGCGGGATCTGGATACCCATGTTGGCTCCCACATGTTCCACGATGATCTCATCGGATGAACCACGATGTCAAGGACTTAATCAATCCCGTATACAATTCCCTTCGTCTAGCGGTGCGATACTTGCCCGAGATTCGATCGTCGGTATCCCGATACCTTGTTCAATCTCGTTACCGGCAAGTCTCTTTACTCGTTCTGTAACACATCATCCCGTGATAAACTCCTTGATCACATTGTGCACATTATGATGATGTCCTACCGAGTGGGCCAAGAGATACCTCTCCATCACACGGAGTGACAAATCCCAGTCTCGATTCGTGCCAACCCAACAGACACTTTCGGAGATACCTGTAGTGCACCTTTATAGTCACCCAGTTATGTTGTGACGTTTGGTACACCCAAAGCACTCCTACGGTATCCGGGAGTTGCACAATCTCATGGTCTAAGGAAATGATACTTAACATTAGAAAAGCTTTAGCATGCGAACTACACGATCTTGTGCTATGCTTAGGATTGGGTCTTGTCCATCACATCATTCTCCTAATGATGTGATCCCGTTATCAATGACATCCAATGTCCATGGTCAGGAAACCGTAACCATCTATTGATCAACGAGCTAGTCAACTAGAGGCTTACTAGGGACATGGTGTTGTCTATGTATCCACACATGTATCTGAGTTTCCTATCAATACAATTCTAACATGGATAATAAACGATTATCATGAACAAGGAAATATAATAATAACCAATTTATTATTGCCTCTAGGGCATATTTCTAACACCTTGACGGTGGTGAAACTAGGGATTAAGTTCAACTTCGCTAGTCGCGACATGCAACCAAAGTTAACATGACAAAGACGTGAATGCCACACATTGGATTCACTATTGTTGCAAATATGATTAACAACTTTATTGCGAATGTCTGATAAGGATAAACGAAACAGGCTCCTGACTCATAGCCTTTACCAACAAAGGTTCCATACTTGGATATTACAAATTTATTCGACTCAAAGACAAGCTTGTAGCCATCTCTACATAGAAGAGATCCGCTACCAAGATTTTTATTGACGGAGGGGACATAATGCACGTTCTTCAGCCGCACGATCTTCCCCGAAGTAAACTTCAGATCGACCGTGCCAACACCACGAACAGAAGCACTTGAACCGTTGCCCATCAGTATGGTTGAAGTCCCTGCGGTCTGATAAGACGAAAACATGGAAATATCACCGCATACATGCACATTAGCACCCGTGTCAATCAACCAGTCAGGAGAATGACATACTGAAAGAATAGTGGGAAATATACCATACCCAGCCTCCTTCATGTCAGTGTCTCCAATGACAACATTAGCGGTCTTGCCGCCTTTCCCGGGATTATGCTTGTCATAGCGATTAGGGCAACTAGGAGCCCAATGATCAGGATCCCCACACACATGACAAGCACCTTTATTCTTGCCATTCTTTTTCTTGAAGTGCGTGTGTTGCACAGCCTTGTTCTTCCCATCAAACTTTGCTTTACCATCAAACTTGCCCTTGTTCTTGAACTTGTGGGGCTGGAAGTTCTGCTTCTGTACCACATTGGCACTAGATCCTCCCTCAATACCTCGAGCACGTGTGTCCTTTGCTCTCGCCTTTTCTTCCATACCAAGAGTGCCAATGAGATCCGGAACGGAAAACTCCTGCCTCTTATGCTTCAGTAAGGTAGAAAAGTTCCTCCACGAAGGAGGAAGCTTAGTGATGATACCTCCGGCAACAAACTTGTCCGGTAGCATACAACTGAAGTGCTCAAGTTCTCTAGCAAATGACTGTATCTCATGAGCTTGCTCAACCACGGAGCGCTCTTCAGTCATCATGTAATCATAGAATTGCTCCATGATGTACAGCTCAGTGCCAGCATCCGAGACCCCAAACTTGGCCTCGAGTGTATCCCACATATCTTTTCCATTATCAATTGACGCATAAGCATCAACTATGTTCTCACCAAGAACACTCAAGAGAGCAGCCTTAAACAGAGTATTCATTTTCTGAAAGGCTTGTGCCTGTTGAGCATCAAGCTCCCCTTCAGGTTTGCCAAGAGTGGCGTCATAGCAACTCATGGTTTGAAACCATAAGACTGCTCTCACGCGCCACCTCTTATAGTGGATACCCTCAAACATAGGAGGTCTCATGGAAGCAGCAAAACCACTTGGGGTAAATTGCCTACAATAAGGGTTTTGGATTGTTGGAAATATGAGCAATTTACCAAATGATTTTATTAACAGAAATACTAGATAAAGCATGACTAATATAGTAGAGATAAAACAAGTCATGTGTTCTGACAGAGAGAAGGTAAACAGCAACTTCACATATGAACTGTAACTAAACACATCTATAGCAGACAGTATAGCAAGTTGCATATATGAAGTAGAACCTAACACATGTAGGGCAGAAACTAGAGCAAAGAACTGTGGCAAGACGTCTAACAGAAAGAGCATAAATACGTACGGGACAGCAGCAGCAGAAGCACTGGACTTGGGGTCGACGTCCTCTCCAGCCATGTCGTCGATGAGGTCGTCGACGTCGGGGAAGAAGTCGTCGTCGGGGAAGTAGGCGTCAGAGTCCGTGATGAGGAAGTCAGTAGTCGCGCGGAGCGCTCCCCAAAAACCTTATCACCCTTCTCCCGTACAGGATTCAAAGAGGTGCGGTTTCGAAGGCCTACTGTCCCGACTCGCGGTGCACGCCGCAAGCCGGGATGAGGAAGACAGCGGTAGCTCAGAGAATGGAACCGGTGGCGAGACGAAGGAGAACTTCTGGTGCGTCTCTCTGGGAGGAGCGACCTCCCTTTTATAGGCGCAAGAGAAGGAGGCGAGAGGGCAGCGACGGGAAGCGAAACGAAGAGACGTAGGCGAAGCGAACAGCCAGCAGCCGAAGGGCTGCACCGTTCGCATTCAAACTCCATTTTCGCAAAAATCTTTTCAGCTTCCGTGTGACCTTTCGTATACCCGTAGTGCGTGGCAAAAATTTAGATATCGGCTCGGCTCATTCCCGCAACCCGCGGCGCGGCGCGTCGTGACAAGGCGTGGCGTGGCGAGGCGAGGCGGCGGAGGAGGAGCGCGCGTGGATATCCTTCTTGTTCTCATGCCCGTACAAGTAGGGAAAGAACCTCCCTTATAAAGAGGTCCAACTCCCTCTAAACTAGCAATGTGGGACTAAACTTTTGTTCCACCTCTTGCCTTGCACAAATGGGCTGCGTGGGCCTCTAGGATTTATTAGGAATTTCTGAAACTGGTATTGGGCTAGGCCCAAAATAGACAAAATTCCAGTAATCCCCCACCAGATCCCAGAGGCACACAAAAATTTGCCTTTGGTTCCAAAACACTGTTTTATATACCGGTACTGCAGTGGAGACTGTTAAGTTGAACTTCCACCTAGAACTCTATGCTACACTAGTAAGCAACTTGTACAGTGGACTGGGCCTTGAACTGCAAGTTTTCTGCGAATCTAACTTCACATAAAGCCTTGACCGATACGTGGCTACCGTGGGTCTTCCCCGCGGGTGGAGCTTATGCGTCATGCTCCGTGTCCTTTCATGAGTTTACTAGAGAGAACCCTACTCTCATAGATTGCAAAGTTTGACAATCAGACTCATATAGGTGTGTTCTTCAAAAGATGTTTTGCAGGATAACATCTTTGCTTAAATAAGCCACTTAGAACACATTAAGATATACATCAACCTGCCATGCAGATAAGGAGAGTATTGCATCTTCATGGAGTAGTATTGTGAATAGTAAGGATACTCTCCTCTCAGTTGACCAACAGCTTGTCTGCCACATCTAATTCACGGGATCTCCGATCACAAAGAATAGGTTACCACTGTGAACAACTCATATTGTGGGTCTCATACCCATCTCCCTCGATGCATTATCTATCACATTACGTGATAGACCCTTAGTAAAAGGATCTGCCAGATTTTTAGACGTTTGGATATGATCCAATGCAATAACTCCGGAGTTTTTCATTTTTCTGACAGACTTTAACCTTCTCTGAACGTGTCTTGATGACTTCATGTTATCCTTTGAGCTGCTCATTTTCGTGATCACAGTTTGATTGTCGCAGTTCATAAGGACACCCGGTACAGGTTTCTCAACAACCGGCAAGTCATTCAAGAGCCGGCGAAGCCAATCTGCTTCAACCGTAGCTGTATCTAGTGCTGTGAGTTCTGCTTCCATTGTTGACCTCGTTAAGATGGTCTGCTTGCAAGACTTCCAAGAAACAGCGCCACCTCCATGAGTGAATACATAACCGCTCGTGGCCTTTATCTCATCAGCATCTGAGATCCAGTTTGAGTCACTATACCCTTCAAGCACCTTTGGATGCCCGGTGTAGTGAATTCCATAATTTGCATTGCCTTTCAAATAACGCAAATATCTTTTTAGAGCTTTCCAATGCACATCTCCTGGTTTTGAAACAAACCGACTCAGTTTGCTAACAGCAAAAGAGATGTCAGGTCTTGTAGCACTGGCTAAGTACATAAGCGAGCCAATAATCTGAGAATACTTCAATTGGTCTCTAGCAATTCTTCGATTCTTTCGAAACAACACACCAGCATCATATGGTGTTGGAGAGGGCTTGCAATCACTATAGCCAAAGCGACTCAAGATCTTTTCCACATAGTGAGATTGAAGCAATGTAATCCCACCATCATTGTCTCTCAACAACTTGATGTTTAGAATGACATCAGCCACTCCTAAATCCTTCATCTCAAAACAACGAGATAGGAAATCCTTGACCTCCTTGATAACATTCAGATTTGTTCCGAAAATCAGTATGTCATCAACATACAAGCACAGGATAACTCCCTCGCCCCCACCATGGCGATAGTACACACATTTGTCAGCTTCGTTCACAACAAAGCCTGCAGCTGTTAAAGTTCTTTCAAACTTCTCATGCCACTGTTTGGGTGCTTGCTTAAGTCCATACAAAGACTTCAGCAACTTGCACACTTTCCCTTCCTGACCATCTAGTACAAACCCATCTGGTTGTTCCATATAAATTTCCTCGTCCAACTCTCCATTTAGGAAAGCAGTCTTAACATCCATTTGATGAACGAGAAGACCATGCGAGGCAGCTAGTGAAAGTAGAACTCGAATAGTGGTCAGTCGAGCCACAGGTGAGTAAGTATCAAAGAAGTCTTCACCTTCCTTTCGGGTATAACCCTTAGCCACGAGCTGAGCCTTGTACTTTTCAATAGTACCATCAGGCCTAAGCTTCTTCTTGAATACCCATTTGCATCCTATAGGTTTGCACCCATAAGGACGATCAGTTATCTCCCAGGTTTCATTCGTCAAGATGGAATCCATCTCGCTATGAACCGCTTCCTTCCAGTAGTCAGCATCTTCAGATGCATAGGCCGCTGAAATAGAACTGGGAGTGTCATCTATGAGATACACAAGAAAATCATCACCAAAGGATTTTGCAGTCCTCTGTCTCTTGCTCCTAGTAGGAACTTCATTGTTCTCCTCCATAGACCTTTCAAAGTGTTCCATCGAAATGGCAGGTTCGGTTATTGTAACTGGTTTCTGATTCGATGAACTAGGCATCTCCTGATTAGATGAGGTAGCCATATCCTTTATGGGAAAGATATCTTCAAAGAAAGTCGCATCATTCGACTCCATGATCGTACCGACATGCATGTCAGGTACCTCAGATTTTACAACCAAGAATCTATAGCCAATGCTATGAAAAGCATATCCCAGAAAAACACAATCCACAGTCTTTGGTCCAAGCTTCCGCTTCTTTGGAATTGGAACATTGACTTTCGCCAAACCACCCCATGTTCGCAGATAAGAGAGTTTTAACCTTTTCTTCTCCCATTCCTCGAATGGAGTTATCTCTTTGTTCTTTGTGGGGACTCGGTTCTGGACATGACATGTTGTCAATATCGCCTCCCCCACCATGCCTTGGAAAGACCCGATGTGTCTAACATGGCGTTCACCAAATCAGTTAGAGTACGGTTCTTTCTTTCGGCCACCCCATTTGACTGAGGTGAATAGGGAGGCGTCCTCTCATGGATTATACCATGTTCCGCACAAAAAGCATCAAATTCATTGGAAAAAATACTCTCCACCACGGTCGGACCTAAGCCTCTTGATTTTTCGATCAAGTTGGTTTTCCACCTCAGCTTTATAGATCTTGAAAAAGTTCAAAGCCTCATCCTTAGATTTCAGAAGATACACACGGCAGTATCTAGTGGAGTCATCAATTAATGTCACGAAATATTTCTTTCCACCTTTTGTCAAAACACCATTCATTTCACATAGATCTGAATGTATGAGCTCTAGTGGTGCAAGATTTCTCGTTTCCGCAGTCGTGTGAGACTTACGAGGTTGCTTAGCTCGCACACACACTTGACTCTTAGATCCCTTGACGGTGGTGAAACTAGGGATTAAGTTCAACTTCGCTAGTCGCGACATGCAACCAAAGTTAACATGACAAAGACGTGAATGCCACACATTGGATTCACTATTGTTGCAAATATGATTAACAACTTTATTGCAAATGTCTGATAAGGATAAACGAAACAGGCCTCCTGACTCATAGCCTTTACCAACAAAGGTTCCATACTTGGATATTACAAATTTATTCGACTCAAAGACAAGCTTGTAGCCATCTCTACACAGAAGAGATCCGCTAACAAGATTTTTATTGACGGAGGGGACATAATGCACGTTCTTCAGCCGCACGATCTTCTCCGAAGTAAACTTCAGATCGACCATGCCAACACCACGAACAGAAGCACTTGAACCGTTGCCCATCAGTATGGTTGAAGTCCCTGCGGTCTGATAAGACGAAAACATGGAAATATCACCGCATACATGCACACTAGCACCCGTGTCAATCAACCAGTCAGGAGAATGACATACTGAAAGAATAGTGGGAAATATACCATACCCAGCCTCCTTCATGCCAGTGTCTCCAATGACAACATTAGCGGTCTTGCCGCCTTTCCCAGGATTACGCTTGTCATAGCGATTAGGGCAACTAGGAGCCCAATGATCAGGATCCCCACACACATGACAAGCACCTTTCTTCTTGCCATTCTTTTTCTTGAAGTGCGTGTGTTGCACAGCCTTGTTCTTCCCATCAAACTTTGCTTTACCATCAAACTTGCCCTTGTTCTTGAACTTGTGGGGCTGGAAGTTCTGCTTCTATACCACATTGGCACTAGATCCTCCCTCAATACCTCGAGCACGTGTGTCCTTTGCTCTCGCCTTTTCTTCCATATCAAGAGTGCCAATGAGATTCAGAACGGAAAACTCCTGCCTCTTATACTTCAGTAAGGTAGCAAAGTTCCTCCACGAAGGAGGAAGCTTAGTGATGATACCTCCGGCAACAAACTTGTCCGGTAGCATACAACTGAAGTGCTCAAGTTCTCTAGCAAATGACTGTATCTCATGAGCTTGCTCAACCACGGAGCGCTCTTCAGTCATCCTGTAATCATAGAATTGCTCCATGATGTACAGCTCAGTGCCAGCATCCGAGACCCCAAACTTGGCCTCGAGTGCATCCCACATATCTTTTCCATTATCAATTGACGCATAAGCATGAACTATGTTCTCACCAAGAACACTCAAGAGAGCAGCCTTAAACAGAGTATTCATTTTCTGAAAGGCTTGTGCCTGTTGAGCATCAAGCTCCCCTTCAGGTTTGCCAAGAGTGGCGTCATAGCAACTCATGGTTTGAAACCATAAGACTGCTCTCACGCGCCACCTCTTATAGTGGATACCCTCAAACATAGGAGGTCTCATGGAAGCAGCAAAACCACTTGGGGTAAATTGCCTATAATAAGGGTTTTGGATTGTTGGAAATATGAGCAATTTACCAAATGATTTTATTAACAGAAATACTAGATAAAGCATGACTAATATAGTAGAGATAAAACAAGTCATGTGTTCTGACAGAGAGAAGGTAAACAGCAACTTCACATATGAACTGTAACTAAACACATCTATAGCAGACAGTATAGCAAGTTGCATATATGAAGTAGAACCTAACACATGTAGGGCAGAAACTAGAGCAAAGAACTGTGGCAAGACGTCTAACAGAAAGAGCATAAATACGTACGGGACAGCAGCAGCAGAAGCACTGGACTTGGGGTCGACGTCCTCTCCAGCCATGTCGTCGATGAGGTCGTCGACGTCGGGGAAGAAGTCGTCGTCGGGGAAGTAGGCGTCAGAGTCCGTGATGAGGAAGTCAGTAGTCGCGCGAAGCGCTCCCCAAAAACCTTATCACCCTTCTCCCGTACAGGATTCAAAGAGGTGCGGTTTCGAAGGCCTACTGTCCCGACTCGCGGTGCACGCCGCAAGCCGGGATGAGGAAGACAGCGGTAGCTCAGAGAATGGAACCGGTGGCGAGAGGAAGGAGAAGTTCTGGTGCGTCTCTCTGGGAGGAGCGACCTCCCTTTTATAGGCGCAAGAGAAGGAGGCGAGAGGGCAGCGACGGGAGGCGAAACGAAGAGACGGAGGCGAAGCGAACAGCCAGCAGCCGAAGGGCTGCACCGTTCGCATTCAAACTCCATTTTCGCAAAAATCTTTTCAGCTTCCGTGTGACCTTTCGTATACCCGTAGCGCGTGGCAAAAATTTAGATATCGGCTCGGCTCATTCCCGCAACACGCAACCCGCGGCGGGCGGCGGAGGAGGAGCGCGCGTGGATATCCCTCTTGTTCTCATGCTCGTACAAGTGGGGAAAGACCTCCCTTATAAAGAGGTCCAACTCCCTCTAAACTAGCAATGTGGGACTAAACTTTTGTTCCACCTCTTGCCTTACACAAATGGGCTGCGTGGGCATTTTGGATTTATTAGGAATTTCTGAAACTGGTATTGGGCTAGGCCCAAAATAGACAAAATTCCAGCATCTGTCTCCGGCGAGCGGCGCCAGGCTCCGGCCTCGTCCTTCATGCTGCAGCACCATGCCTCCTCTCCTGCGTTTGACATCAAGGTGGATGGAAAGGAGTGGGAACGAACGTGTGGACGCGAAGAAGATAAGGCTGGGGCAGTTGCAAGCGACACCTGAGACTGGACACGTGTTGTGCGTTTCAGACGGTTTACACGGCGTGGAAAATCAGTCGGCTTAATTTAAACATTTTCCATATAAGTTGGGCGTGACATTTGGCGCGGCAAATGTCAAGAGCAGAGCAGATAGGCGCGCGTCGTTCGTTCGTTCGTACGTACACATGCAGGCCACTACACTACATCTGCGATGCTGCTGGGATTATACTAGTGGCTGAATCAATCAGGCAGTCAGTGGGTCTGTCAGGTATCTTACTATGATTTGGACCAGGCGTTTTAGTTGCATGCATGTCAACTGTGATGTGTATGTATGGTGGATCCATATCCAATGCATCGCCCAACAACCAATGGACCAGCACAGCAATATGGTGCTCCCTTCATTCCACATTGTAGTACTTTCTTTATACCCGTGATTTAACTTTGACCGTAAATTTAACTAGCAAGACCGATTACGGCAAGAGCAAAAATTATATCAATGAATTCGTATTCGAAAAAAGTTTTTAATTATGTAATTTTTTTTCCGCCGCTGTCGGTCTCGTACGTTAAATTTATGGTCAAAGTTCGACCTCAGAAAACGCGGACGCACTATAATTTGGAATTGAGAGAGTACTGTGTTCGGCGGAAGCTGGATCGATGATACGCCAATGTGGTGCCGGTGTTTCATGCGAGTTTCATCTCCTGCTAGTGCTAGGAACGCAAGGATTAACTGCTTCATGGAGCGAATCATCGTGTCAGCCGTCGGTCTGAAACTGAAGAAGCTCATGGACGACGAGGGATGCATTCGCACGTCGTAGTCTGTACTGATGTTCAAAAAAAAATCTTCAATTTTTCTGATCAAATTGGGGGTTTTTGTCTGTCATCCATTTTCATACCTTTTTGCGTTGTATTCGCATTCCGTTTTGCCTAAAAAATAAATTGTGTTATATATGGGACTCCACACCGAACATACCACTCCGCCTAGATAACTTGCCGTTGAATAAGAAAAGAAAGATCAAAATCACTAGTTGAGGATTACTCATTACAAAGATCACTTCCTCCTTCTCATGTAGGTTGCGTTGTATACGTGAAAAGATCGCATTCCGTTTCGCCTAAAAAATAAATTGTGTTATATATGGGACTCCACACCGAACATACCACTCCGCCTAGATAACTTGCCGTTGAATAAGGAAAGAAAGATCGAAATCACTAGTTGAGTATTACTCATATAAAGATCACTTCCACCCACTTGTCGCAACATGTGAGTTTTCTCTTTTTTTTAGATCCGTTTATTTAAAATGTTTTATCTCTTAAATCATGCGTCAAAATCTCGAACCGTTTTTACTGTTGGATTCCTCGCGTCGAGATCTTCCAAACTAGATCCCATGTTGATAGGTTTAACGAAATTTTTTTCATGAAAAAAACCTGATGAAAAAATCGAACTGGGAGCACGGATTTTCTCCCTTTCCGAAAGAGACGCACCCATGCATATTGAGAAATCACAACCGTGCTTTGCAGAAGCAAAACCGTGCCTCTTGCGGAAGGAAAAAAAACAAAAAAAGGCGTTTTTTTCATTTCCGAGAGGCACGTCGCAAAAGCACAACTGTGCCTCTCGCTTAAGAAAAAATATAGAAAACATATTTTTTTCGTTTTCGAGAGGCATGGCCGTGACTCTCTCGAAAGCACAACCGTGCCTCTTGCGGAAGCAAAACCATACCTCACGCTTAAGGAAAAAAAACTAAAAACACATTTTTTTCGTTCCGAGAGATACGGCCGTGACTATCGCGAAAGCACAACCGTGCCTCTCGTGGATGAAAAAAAACAAAAAACACGTTTTTTTTCGTTTCCGAGAGGCACAGCCGTGCCTCTTGCGGGAGGAAAATAAATAGAAAACACGTTTTTTTGTTTCCCAGTGGCACGATCGTGACTCAGCTGAAAGCACAACCATGCCTCTCATGGTAAAAAAAAACAGAAAACATGTTTTTTTTATTTCCGAGAGGCCCAGCCGTGCCTCTCGCGAAAGCACGCCCATGCCTCTCAAAGAAGGAAAAAACCAGAAAACACGTTTTTTTCGTTTTCGAGAGGCACGACCATGGCTCTCGCGAAAGCACAACTATGCCTCTAGCGGAAGAAAAAAAAACAGAAAACGTGGTTTTTTCCATTTTCGAGAGGCACAGCCGTGCCTCTCGCGGAAGAAAACACCAAAAAATGTGTTTTCTTTTTCCGTTTCCGAGAGGCACGGCCGTGACTCTGGCAAAATCAAAATCTTGCCTCTTGCGGAAGCAGAAATGTGACTCTCGTGAAAGAAAGAAAAAAGAAAACGCGTTTTTCGCGTAAAAAAATTCGATTTTTTTAACCAAAAGCTAAGGTAGACCTGTGGAAACCGAAACGTCGAAAACAACCGGAAAAATTGTTTTAAAAGCCCAAAACGCGTGCAAAAAAATAGAAAAAAAACAAAATTCAGAGATTGCGTCTAGAGCACGACACGTGGCGGCCGACTAAGAGCGCATCAAGTGGCGCTGATCATTGTGAGGCTCCCGAAGGAGCTCTCCTCAACTAGTTGCTCCCAAGAAAGATACCTTTTTATATTTCTTTCCCGAAGGTTGGGCCAGGCGGACATGTTAGCTAGATCATCTGTTCATTGGGCCGAGTTGGGCCTGATCTACACCTTTTCTCCTTTAATATTAGGTAGACATGCGGGTCCCTAGGAAAACAAATGAATGGAAATCCTGCAAATGAAAGAAATAAAGAACAAAATAGAAAGGAAGGGCGACGCTAATTTGGCCCCTGAAAAGGAGGCTAATTGCATGAGAAATTATAAGAAGAAAAGAGAAAGAAAATAGAGGCCAATTATGTACAAGGAAAGAGATGCTAATTGCAACGGAAATAAAAAGAAGAAATGAGAAAGAAAGGAAAGAGAAGCTAACTGCACGAGAAATAAGGAAAGGAAATAGAGGCTAATTAAATGAAGGGAAGAGTGGCTGATACGTCTCCAATGTATCTATAATTTTTGATTGTTTCATGATATTATATTATCCATCTTGAATGTTTTATATGCATTTATATACTATTTTATATGATTTTTGAGACTAACCTATTAACCTAGAGCCTAGTGTCAGTTTGTGTTTTTTCCTTATTTTTGAGTTTTACGGAAAAGGAATATCAAATGGAGTCCAAATGAGCTGAAAATTTACGATGATTTTTTATGGACTACAAGAATGTGATGCCCGGATAATTAAGCTACAGTGATCCCACGCTAATGATGCCACATCACCTCGGTTACTGTTGATAAACTTGCGTCAGTTCAAAACCCAGTTCAAATTTCAAATTTAAAATAAAGGCAAACAATAAAAGTTTTCTAATATAAAAACTAAATGTTCGAGTGGAGCCAAATAATTCATAGGTAATTATAGTGGAGAAACCATACTTTTATAAAATTGTTTAAAGGCTCTAAGGTAATTAAAACGCAGCTATGACAATTAATTAAATGCCCTTTAAAACTAATAATAATGTAAACTATTTTAATTAGGTGTCAAACTTATTGGGGTAGTAGAATAGATTATAGCATTAATTTAGGAGTTGTATTTATATTTTCTAAAACAACAATTAAGAGAATAAAGTAGAAAAGAAAAATAAAGAAAAGAAAGAAATAATAAGACAAAACAGTAAACAAAAAAAAGATTGAAAGAGCCCCCCCGGGGCCAAACGGCCCAGCTGGCCTCCGCCGCCCGAACGGGCCGGCCCAACCGGCCACCCCCCACTCCCCATAACCTCCCACTCCACCCGTCAAACCCTAGCCCACTCCCCACTTCCTCCACGATGCTCCCCCCCTCGCTCTGGATCTGGATCGGGAGGAGCCTGATCCCCTTCGCCCTCGCTCGATGGCCGACGCCGCCTAGACCTCGCCGGAGGCCACGTCGCCAGACTCCCCCTCCGGCCAGCATCCTCTACGCCGCCTCGTCCTCGTCATCCATCCCAAGCCCCGTTGCCTAGACCCCACCATCCCGCGGTGAGCTCCTGTGCCGGGCGCAGCATCCCTCTGTCCCGTGTCCGCCACGCCCGACCCCCTGGTCACCGCACCTCGCGGCCGGCCTCGCCGCGGCCGCGCCCCCCCCCCCCCTCGCTGGTCATGGCCCGGGTCCGTCCCGCTCGGCCTCCGCCTCCCTTGCACGCGCCCGGCTACCACTTCGACCGCGCCCAAGAACATCGTCGCCGTGCCCGCTGTCCCGCACCTACGCGACCCACGCTCGCCTGCGGCCCCGACGGCCCCTACTGCAGCTCTCTGCATCCCATGCCTCTGCTCTGCACACCGCTCGCCCGCGCGTGCGCGGCCTCGCCTCACCGGCGATGCAGCCTCGCCGGCCCGCACCCTCTGACCACCAGTCGCATCGGCCCCCTTCCTCTCCCACTGGCCGCGTCGGGCGCCGGAGCCCACGCGCCCGCTCCGGCCCCATTCCGGCCTTGCCTCGTTACCGGGCAGGGCTGCGGCTTCGCCCGCACCCGCCTGCCCGTTAAGGCCCCTGTGCCTATGACCAGTGGGCCCGGCCCCAGAATGTTTAAAGAAAAAAAGAAGGAATTTTAAAAATTAATTAATTAATTAATTAATTAAGGATTTAATTATGTTAATTAATCATATTTAGATTAATCTAATCAGTAATTAACCTAATAAATTAAATAAACTAATTAAAACCTGATTAGTTAGTCTCACACTATGACAAGTGGGTCCCACTGGACCCACCGGTCAGGTTTGACTCTGGTCAGCGGACCGTTGACCGCTGACGTCACCCTTACGTCATGCTGACGTCACCAAACACTGTTTTGGATAATGTTGAACTAAATTAATTAAATAAATTCTAAAATTGATTTAAACCTTTTAAAAATCATATAAAATAAACCGTAACTCAGATGAAAATACTTTCTACATGAAAGTTGCTTAGAACGACATGACGAATCCAGATAGGTAGCCCGTTCGTCCGCTACACATCCCTAGCATAGCAAACACGCAACTTTCCCCCTCCAGTTCATCTGTCCGAAAACGCGAAACACTGGGAATACTTTCCCGGATGTTTCCCTTCTTCGCCGGTATCACCTATCCCTGCGTTAGATCACCTCTAGCACCACGTTTGTCATATTATGATTTGATTGCTCTGTTATTTATTGTGTTCCCCCTCCGTTACTTCTTTCCGGTAGACTACGAGGCCGACGCCGCTGATGCCCCAGTCGACTACGGTGTTGACGACCCCTCATTCTTGTCTGAGCAACCAGGCAAGCCCCCCCCCTTGATCACCAGATATCGCCTACTCTCTTCTATACTGCTTGCATTAGAGTAGTGTAGCATGATACTGCTTTCCGTTATTCCTATCCTGATGCATAGCCTGTCCTTGTTACTACTGTTGTTACCTTTACCTGCAATCCTACATGCCTAGTATAGGATGCTAGTGTTCCATCAGTGGCCCTACACTCTTGTCCGTCTGCCATGCTATACTACTGGGCCGTGATCACTTCGGGAGGTGATCACGGGCATATGCTATATACTTTACACTGTTACATTACCTGTGGTACTGTTCGGAGATGGGGGTTGAAGGGGCAAGTGGTTCCACCCAGGTAGTGGTGGGCCTGGGTTCCCGACGGCCCCCGACTGTTACCTTGTGGCGGAGCGACAGGGTAGGTTGAGACCACCTAGGAGAGAGGTGACCTGGCCCTGGTCGGCGTTCGCGGACACTTACACGCTTAACGAGATCTGGGTATTTGATCTGAGTCTGGCCATTTGGTCTATACGCACTAACCATCTACGCGGGAGTAGTTGTGGGTATCCCGGCGTCGTGGTATCAGCCGAAGCCTTCGTGATGTCAGCGACTGAGTGGCGCGCGCCGGATTGGACCGTAAGCCTGCTCTTGTATTAAGGGGGCTAGTTCTGCTTCCGGCCGCGTTCGCAACGTGCAGGTGTGCTATGGGCGATGGGCCCAGACCCCTGTGCGCTTAGGTTTAGACCGGCGTGCTGACCTCTCTGTTGTGCCTAGGTGGGGCTGCGACGTGTTGATCTTCCACGGCCGGGCATGACCCAGGAAAGTGTGTCCGACCAAATGGGATCAAGCGTGTTGGGGTATGTGGTGCACCCCTGCAGGGAAGTTTATCTATTCGAATAGCCGTGATCTTCGATAACAGGACGACTTGGAGTTGTACCTTGACCTTATGACAACTAGAACCGGATACTTAATAAAACACACCCTTCCAAGTGCCAGATACAACCGGTGATCGCTCTCTCACAGGGCGACGAGGGGAGGATCATCGGTTAGGATTATGCTATGCGATGCTACTTGGAGGACTTCAGTCTAATCTCTTCTACATGCTGCAAGACGGAGGCTGCCAGAAGCGTAGTCTTCGAAAGGACTAGCTATCCCCCCCTTATTCCGGCTTTCTACAGTTCAGTCCACATTTGATACCCTTATTCCATTTGATACCAATGCATACATATGTAGTATAGCTCCTTGCTTGCGAGTACTTTGGATGAGTACTCACGGTTGCTTTCTCCCTGTTTTCCCCCTATCCCTTCTACTTGGTTGTCGCAACCAGATGTTGGAGCCCAGGAGCCAGACGCCACCGTCGACGACGACTCCTACTACACCGGAGGTGCCTACTACTACGTGCTGCCCGCTGACGACGACCGGGAGTAGTTTAGGAGGATCCCAGGCAGGAGGCCTGCGCCTCTTTTGATCTGTATCCCAGTTTGTGCTAGCCTTCTTAAGGCAAACTTGTTTAACTTATGTCTGTACTCAGATATTGTTGCTTCCGCTGACTCGTCTATGATCGAGCTCTTGTATTCGAACCCTCGAGGCCCCTGGCTTGTAATATGATGCTTGTATGAATTTTTTTATTTGTAGAGTTGTGTTGTGATATCTTCCCGTGAGTCCCTGATCTTGATCGTACACGTTTGCGTGTATGATTAGTATACGATTAAATCGGGGTGTCACAAAGAAGCCCCCGAAGCAAAAGAGTTTGGCTAGGAGAGTCTCGAGCAAACCAGAAGGGTGGAGGGCTCGCCCTATCCCCCCCGGGTGGGTCCTCCACCCTTGTCGTTGACTCGTGGACCCCCCTGACGTGAAACCGATGTAAAAAATTCCTATAAATACAGAAACCCTCGAAAAGAAACCTAGATCGGGAGTTTCGCCGCCGCAAGCCTCTGTAGCCATGAAAAACCAATCGGGAGCCCGTTCTGGCACCCTGCCGGAGGGGGAAACCATCATCGGTGGCCATCTTCATCATTCCGGCGCTCTCCATGACGAGGAGGGAGTAGTTCATCCTCGGAGTTGAGGGTATGTACCAGTAGCTATGTGTTTGATCTCTCTCTCTCTCTCTCTCGTGTTCTTGATTTGACACGATTTTGATGTACCACGAGCTTTGATTATAGTTGAATCATATGGTGTTTCTCCCCCACTACCTTCTTGTAATGGATGAATTTTTCCTTTAAAGTTATCATGTCGGATTGAGTCTTTAAAGATTTGAGAATACTTTATGTATGTCTTGCATGTGTTTATCTGTGGCGACAATTGGATATTCACGTGATCTACTTGATGTATGTTTTGGTGATCAACTTACGGGTTCTGTGACCTTGTGAACTTATGCATAGGGGTTGGTACACATTTTTGTCTTGACTCTTCGGTAGAAACTTTGGGGCACTATTTATAGTTCTTTGTGTTGGTTTGAATAGATGAATCTAAAATTGTGTGATGCATATCGTATAATCAAACCCGCGGATACTTGTGGTGGCATTGGAGTATTGATGTCTGTTAGATCTATGTCGGTATTTCTTCAAAGAGGAAGGAATGATGTATCACAGCAACGGTAGGTATTTTCCTCAGTGATGAGACCAAGATTATTGAACCAGTAGGAGAATCAAGCAACACTACATAAACAGCACCTGCACACAAATAACAAGATGGGGAGGGGAGGACATTTTTCTTCTTTGAAAAACCCGACATTGTCAATGCAAAGGCCCGAGACAGAAGGGTTTTGCGTTTTCACACAAAAAAGGTTTTTACTCTCAGGCAACATCATCGGTGAAAAGTTTGAACAGCTAGCTAACAAAGTAACAAGATGGAAGAACGCTCATGTACAGGAGGCTGCCGCCGACCAGTAGTTCCGCTCACAAAACGAAACTGTTCTCACCTCCAAGATTTCGTTCCTCCACGCAAACTGCTCCTGCAAAGGCAGTTGTACATACATGCTCCACATGCTCGGACGCTCTAGTGCGTGGTGTAGCTTTGCAAGGTTTCTACCGTCGACGTGCCTAGCTTTCAGAGAGTCAAACCAAGCAACATCCAACGCAACATGAGTGAAAGATGGCCCATGTTGCCTTTGCCGCTTCCAAAAAATTTAGAAATTCGCCCAAGGTGGTACGTACCCCATGCATGTGGAATGCCCACATGCATGGGTCCAGGGCAGGGCAGGGCATGTCGTGTCGCTCCTCTCTTTCCGTTACCTTCCTGCCCAGGTCCGTCGGGGTGGCATTGGCTCTGTTTGGATCCATGTCTTAGAGTTAGTTTGGGTTTGTTTAGACTCAACTAACCCAAAAGTATCTAAACGGGAGGATTAGTTTGCGTTAGATGCATCTAACCCATTCAAAAAAACTAACCCACCCAAGAGGTGTTTATTTAGGTTAGTTCTTCTCGGGACCACTAAAAAACACATTTTTCTCTTGCTCTTCCCGTAGCAGATCCCTCTTCACTTCCTTGAAGCTTCTCGTCCTCTCCCTCCCTTCCTCTCACACCTTCCATGAAGGCGTCTCGCCGTATCCGTGCTCCATCTAACCCTGCCATCCAAACACCACTTTGATTAAAGTTAGTTCAGGGTTAGATCAGAATTAGAATCTAACTCTAACCTCTAACTGAGTTACTCTAACTGAGTTAGAGTATCCAAACAGGCCCATTGTCTCTTGCCTTTATTTCTTGCCGCTCTTTCTGTCACTGCCATGTGATTGGCGGGCGCATACGACGACATGGCTGGCCTGGCCTGGCTAGCTTCCCGCCGAGAGCGGGCCGCGTGCATGCCATGCGCGACAGGCCGTGTGCGCGCCACAATGCGGCCGCGTACGTCTGGCATGCTCACCGCGTACTTGCGTGACAAGAGAGACGCACAGATGTAGATCGCCCATCGCGTGTTTGTCAACTAGTCGTACGTACGGAGTACTACACATGGGTGATGGGTGGATGCATGTTTTTGAAACCTACTCGTCCTAAGGATCCGCACCTAGAGCACGATTTGTTCAGGCAAGGTTATCACTGGCTAGTTTTATTTACCAGTTACTATTACCGCTAACTTTTACTAGTTCTGGCGTCGGTGTGGTGCGGCTACGCGTGAGAGATGATGGATATGTGTCGCGACTCGTTCAACACGTACGTACGATTCATGCAGCTGCCTGGCTCCCTCCCGAGTTATTTCGACGGAGATTCCGGTCTTCGGTCGCCGGAGTGAGCAGTCGTCACGTCGTATTTCTTGAAGCTCGATGCCTCGATCGGCACACGTACGCGCTATTCGAAAGCGTGTGTGACGAACGACAGCGACCAGCAACTACCGTCCAGACCGTTTTTGCTGCCTAGCTATAGTAGCTAGCTTTCCATCTTAATCTTCCTTCCACAATCCACAGTGCCAACATGGCAAAAATAACAATTCCGGCAAACTACCTATTCATCCTCTCATGCCGAAGCAAATAGTGCAGCTATTACTCCCCCCGTTTTTATTTAATTCGCATATTAGATTTGGTCAAAGTAAAGCTTTATAAACTTTAACCAAGTTTATATACAAAAATATTACGAGAAATCTAACGTCGACGGGTCATTTGTAACAGGCACGAATGACTGGATCGCTCCCGATTCTTCGTTTTTCTTCCGCAAAACTGCCATCGTGGGCGAGAAAAAAAATTGCTGCAGCCTGAAATCGAACTAACACTAGTAAAAAACAGGGCTTTGGTCCAGGCCGGGTCAGCCCATTAGTCCCGGTTCAGTCTAGAACCGGGACCAATGTGGGCATTGGTCCCGGTTCGTGAGCCCAGGGGGCCGGCCGGGCCACGTGGGCCATTGGTCCCGGTTCATCTGGACCTTTTGGTCCCGGTTGGTGGGATGAACCGGGACCAATGGGCCTCGCTCCTGGCCCACCATCATTGGTCCCGGTTGGTGGCTTGAACCGGGACCAAAGGCTCCCCTTTAGTCCCGGCTCATGTCACGAACCGGGACCAATGAGGTGCCTATATATACCCCCTCGCGCAAGAGCAGCGCACAGTGCTCTGTTTTTTCTGGCCGAGGGGGAGAGGGCTTTGTGGTGCTCTAGCTCACCTCCTATGCACATGAGGTGTTCGATGGAATGCCCGAGCCACACTACTTAAGCTTTCTCCTCTCGAAGCTCGACCTCCAAGCTCCATTTTCCTCGAGATTTGTCTAGATTTAGCGGTCCGTCACGCCCCGTCCCCGTCTTCACCGCCGTCGATCACCCGCGCCGATCTCATCACCGACACCACCGTGGTGAGCCTCTTGTTCTTATCTTCTTTCTGAAAGGAAAAATATTCTTACTTGTATGTTTAGATAGATACTTGTATCATTTTTTTACATTTATTATTGCATCTTATATAGTGCGATGGTTTTGGTATCCGCCCCCGTCAGCCCTCGTCCTGTCTATGATTCGGATGTGGTATGTATATTATCTTTATAACTATTGGTTCATTTTTTGTTTATGAAAATTATGCCGACCAACGTGACATAGATTTTATTTATCTAGGATGTATGTGAATCGGAAATGCCAACCGACCCTATTGTTGAGAGGTTAAATTTAGTTGAAGAAGAAAACAATTTGTTGAAGGAAAAAATAAAAAAAATTGAGGAGGAGAAGATGATATTGGAGTTGCATGTTGCGGATGTCGTCGATGATCATAAGATCAAGATGGATGCAATGCGCTTGAAGATTAGAAAGATTAGAAAATATGCCATTCATACCGAGGCTTGGTATCATTATGCCGTTGGATCAATTGTTACCTTGGTTGCGATTATGATCGCATTTGTTTTCGCATTGAAATGTTTTACATAGTTTCAATGTATGGTTTAATTAATTAGATGCTCTGGAGAGCTATATGTTGTTAGATGAGAACTATGTATGCACTTTGGTTTTAATGTGATGATGAACTTCTATTAATTTGGACACTTAATTATATATAATGCACGCAGATGAACCGGCAATGGATGTACGGTGACAGACACACCCGCGAGTACATTAAGGGCGTGCATGAGTTTCTCGAAGCGGCTGAGGCAAACAAGCAGAATGGTTTTATGTGTTGTCCATGCACTGAATGTGGGAATACGAAGTCTTACTCTAACCGGAAAATCCTTCACTCCCACCTGCTTTACAAGGGTTTCATGCCACACTATAATGTTTGGACGAGGCACGGAGAAATAGGGGTTATGATGGAAGACGGCGAAGAAGAAGACTACGATGACAACTATGTGCCCCCTGAATACGGTGATGCTGCAACGGGGGGAGCTGCTGAAGATCAAGAGGAACCAGACGATGTGCCGAATGATGCTGCAACGGGTGAAGCTGCTGAAGATCAAGAGGAACCATACGATGTGCCCGATGATGATGATCTCCGCCGGGTCATTGTCGATGCAAGGACGCAATGCATTAGTCAAAAGGAGAAGCTGAAGTTCGATCGCATGTTAGAGGATCACAAAAAGGGTTATACCCCAATTGCGAAGATGGCAACACAAAGCTCGGTACCGTACTGGAATTGCTGCAGTGGAAGGCAGAGAATGCTGTGGCTGACAAAGGATTTGAGAAGCTACTGAAAATATTGAAGAAGAAGCTTCCAAACGATAACGAATTGCCCGACAGTACATACGCAGCAAAGAAGGTCGTATGCCCTCTAGGATTGGAGGTGGAGAAGATACATGCATGCCCTAATGACTGCATCCTCTACCGCGGTGCATACAAGGATCTGAACGCATGCCCGGTATGCGGTGCGTTGTGGTATAAGATCAGACGAGATGACCCTGGTGATGTTGACGGCGAGCCCCCTAGGAAGAGGGTTCCTGCAAAGGTGATGTGGTATGCTCCTATAATACCACGGTTGAAACGTCTATTCAAAAACGAAGAGCATGCCAAGTTGATGCGATGGCACAGTGAGAACCGAAAGAAAGACGGGAAGTTGAGAGCACCCGCTGACGGATCGCAGTGGAGAAAAATCGAGAGAAAGTACTGGGATGAGTTTGCAAAGGACCCAAGGAATGTATGGTTTGCTTTAAGCGCGGATGGCATTAATCCTTTCGGGGAGCAGAGCAGCAATCACAACACCTGGCCCGTGACTCTATGTATGTATAACCTTCCTCCTTGGATGTGCATGAAGCGGAAGTTCATTATGATGCCAGTTCTCATCCAAGGCCCTAAGCAACCCGGCAACGAAATTGATGTGTACCTAAGGCCATTAGTTGAAGAACTTTTACAGCTGTGGAATGAAAACGGTGTACGTACGTGGGATGAGCACAGACAGGAGGAATTTAACCTTAAGGCGTTGTTGTTCGTGACCATCAACGATTGGCCCGCTCTCAGTAACCTTTCAGGACAGACAAACAAAGAATACCACACATGCACGCACTGTTTAGATGACACTAAAAGTATATACCTGGACAAATGCAGGAAGAATGTGTACCTGGGCCATCGTCGATTTCTTCCGACCAACCATCAATGTCGAAAGAAAGGCAAGCATTTCAAAGGCGAGGCAGATCACCGGAAGAAGCCCGCCATGCCCACCGGTGATCACGTGCTTGCTATGGTCAATGATTTACACTACGTAATCTTTGGAAAGGGTCCCGGTGGACTAGCTGTTCCGAATGACGCTGAGGGACACGCACCCATGTGGAAGAAGAAATCTATATTTTGGGACCTACCCTACTGGAAAGACCTAGAGGTCCCCTTCTCAATCGACGTGATGCACGTGACGAAGAACCTTTGCGTGAACCTGCTAGGCTTCTTGGGCGTGTATGGGAAGACAAAAGATACACCTGAGGCACGGGAGGACCTGCAACGTTTGCACGAAAAAGACGGCATGCCTACGAAGCAGTATAAAGGTCCTGCCAGCTACGCTCTTATGAAAGAAGAGAAAGAAATCTTCTTTGAATGCCTGCTCAGTATGAAGGTCACGACTGGCTTCTCGTGGAATATAAAGGGAATAATAAATATGCCAGAGAAAAAGTTTCAGAACCTAAAGTCTCATGACTGCCACGTGATTATGACGCAACTGCTTCTGGTTGCATTGAGGGGGCTTCTACCGGAAAACGTCCGATTAGCCATTGTGAAGCTATGTGCATTCCTCAATGCAATCTCTCAGAAGGTGATCGATCCAGAAATCGTACCAAGGCTAAGGAGTGATGTGGCGGAATGTCTTGTCAGTTTCGAGCTGGTGTTCCCACCATCCTTCTTCAATATCATGACGCACGTCCTAGTTCATCTAGTCGACGAGATTGTCATCCCGGGGCCCGTATTTCTACACAATATGTTCCCCTTTAAGAGGTTCATGGGAGTCCTAAAGAAATATGTCCGTAATCGCGCTAGGCCAGAAGGAAGCATCTCCATGGGCCATCAAACAGAGGATGTTATCGGGTTTTGTGTTGACTTCATTCCTGGCCTTAACAAGATAGGTCTCCCTAAATCGCGGTATGAGGGGAGACTGACTGGAAAAGGCACTCTTGGAAGAGACTCAATAATATGCAGGGACGGATATTCTTGGTCTCAAGCACACTACACAGTTCTATAGAACTCTACCTTGGTGACCCCGTATGTCGATGAACACAAGAACAGTCTGCGCTCCAAACACCCGGAGCAGTGCGATGACTGGATTACATGTGAACACATCAGGACTTTCAGCAGTTGGTTGGAAACACGTCTCAGAGGTGACAACACTGTTTGTAATGAGTTGTACTTGTTATCCAGGGGACCATCTTTGACTGTATTGACTTACAAAGGATACGAGATAAATGGGAATACATTTTACACGATCACCCAAGATCAAAAGAGCACCAACCAAAACAGCGGTGTCCGCTTTGATTCAGCAACCGAGAGCGGAAAGGACACATATTATGGTTATATAGTGGACATATGGGAACTTGACTACGGACCTAATTTTAAGGTCCCTTTGTTTAAGTGTAAATGGGTCAATCTGTTAGGCGGCGGGGTACAGGTAGCCCACAGTACGGAATGACAACAGTGGATCTGAAAAATCTTGGGTACAGTGACGAACCGTTCGTCCTAGCCAATGATGTGGCACGGGTTATCTATGTGAAGGACATGTCTACCAAACCGAGAAAAAGAAAAGATAAGGAAGCGAATACATCATACGATGAGCCAAAGCGCCACATAGTTCTTTCAGAAAAAAGGGACATCCTGGGAGTGGACGGCAAGACAGACATGTCTGAAGATTATGAAAAGTTTCATGAAATTCCTCCCTTCAATGTCAAGGCTGACCCAAGTATCCTGATAAACAATGAAGATTATCCATGGTTACGGCGCAATAAGCAAATGACACAAGCGAAGAAAAAGTGAAGACTTTCTCCCGCAACTTTGTAACACACGAACATGCTACCATTGTCCGTTTTGTACATGCACATGCTATGTGGGTGAAATTATGATACCATCCCAACTTTCAACTTATTTGAAATGCTTTCATGTCTTATGGTTCGGCCCTCGTAATACCATGACCATTAGTCCCTGGCCCATGCCAACTTTCAACTTTCTAAAACTAATGGCACTAACAGAAAGTTTATAATTTTGCTCCTCGCCCCTGGCCCATGACCATTAGTCCCGGTTTGTGCCACAAACCAAGACTAAAGGGTTGGTCCTCGTTGCGGGCAGAGTTTAGTCCCACCTCGCCAACCGAAGGGGGCTCACACCGGTTTATAAGCCCTTTCCTCTCTGCCTTGTTGAGCTCCTCTCAAAGTGAAAATAGATGCCCTAATAGAGAAAAGCTTAACCTAAATTCATAGTGAATTTCTCTGAAATTCATACAAATTTACTAGGAATTTAGGTTGAATTTTCTCTATAAGTGCATCTATTCTCATTTTTTTAGTAAGTTAATTAAAAAAGTTTATAAATTTACTAGGAATTTAGGTTGAATTTCTCTGAACTAATGGCACTAACAGAAAGTTTATAATTTTGCTAACCTAAAAGCAAACAGAATTAAAAATTAAAGCAAAAAACAAAAGAAAATAAATAATGCAAAAAACAAATCAAAAAAACAGGAAAAAACTATTTTTATAGTAAAGTTAATCAAAAAATAAAATAAATAAAGCAACAAAGAAAACAAAATAACTAAAAAAGTGTTTTCAAATTTGAAAACTAATGGCACTAACAGAAAGTTTATAATTTTTCTAAAACTAATGGCACTAACAGAAAGTTTATAATTTTGCTAACCTAAAAGCAAACAGAATTAAAAATTAAAGCAAAAAACAAAAGAAAATAAATAATGCAAAAAACAAATCAAAAAACAGGAAAAAACTATTTTTATAGTAAAGTTAATCAGAAAATAAAATAAATAAAGCAACAAAGAAAACAAAATAACTAAAAAAGTGTTTTCAAATTTGAAAACTAATGGCACTAACAGAAAGTTTATAATTTTTCTAAAACTAAAAGCGAAAAGAATTAAAAAATAAAGCAAAAAACAAAAGAAAATAAATAATGCAGAAAACAAAACAAAAAAATGGAAAAAAATAGGGCTCACCCCTATAATATTTGTTATGACTAACTAAAATTACCAAATTGAGTATAATGATAAAACACAGTAATATTAAATAGCAGGAAAAAGATTGACTCAAAAATCAATTTTTATAGTAAAGTTATTTATAAACTAGTGATTCACACAAATTTAAAAAAAAATCAAATTTAAACTATTCAAATTTTAAAACTAATGGCACTAATAGAAAGTTTATAATTTTTGTGACCTAAAATAAAAAAGAACTCACTACAAAACTATAAGTATTTAGTTCTAAGTAGAAACAAAAAAAAGTGCCACCTACTGGGCCCCCACTGTCTGAATACGACTAGAAACCCTACCATGGGCTAGGATTCAGGCCCGCGGGAGGCCCAGTAGGCCCACAGGCACAGACTGCAGTGTTAGGCCCGAAAGCCTGCTTTAGAGAGGAGCTCGAGAGGGAAGGCGCACCGCACCTTATAAACAGGTGCGCCTCCCTCTCAACTAGTGAGGTGGGACTAAATATTTGGGTTCGGGGCAGCACAGGCCTTTAGTCCCGGTTGGTGGCACCAACCCGGACTAAAGAGGGGCATTGGTCACGTTTCGTGCCAATGCCCCTCTTTAGTCCCGGTTGGTGCCACCAACCGGGACCAAAGGCCGCCGCTTCCCGCCCTTTGGGCTGCTGAAAATTGGCCTTTGGTCCCGGTTGGTGGCACCAACCGGGACTAAAGGGGGGCATTAGTCCCGGTTTGTGTCACGAACCGGGACCAATGCTCTTGCTATATATACAGCACTTGTCAAAAATTTCATTCAGTTCCTCATTCTCCCCGCCGCCGACGCCGCCCTCTGCCCCGACGCCCTGCTCCTCGTCCTCGTCGCCCGCGCATGTCGTCGCAGCCCCCGTCGTCGCCCGCGCCCCGCGCCGCCCCGTCGTCGCCCGCGCCGCCCCGACGTCGTCGCTGCCCCCGCCGTCGCCCGAGCCCCGCGCTGCCACGAGCCCGCCGTCCTCGTCGCCCCTGCCCCGTCGCAGCCAGGCGCTGCCCCGACGCCGCCCGCCGCCCGCCCCCGCCAACGCCGTGGTCGTCGCCGACGCCATCGCCGCCGCCGCTGTCGCCCTCGCCGGCCGCCCCCGTTGTGAGTCGCCGCCGTCGAGGCTCTGTTTATATATGCAAAAGTTTATATATGCAAAAATTTATACATATATGCAAGTATATATGTATTTTATATATGCAAAAATTTATATATCTAGCTAGGAAGAAGGAAGAAAGGAAGAAGAAGAAAAACTTATATATGAGAAATGTATGTATTTATATATGAGAAATGTATGTATGTATAGATGTATGTATGTGGATACATGAGGGGGGGTCGATATACCCCCTCTTCGATAGCATTTTTGTGCATTTTAGGTTAGTGTATATATATGTTGATGTATATATGCAAAAGATAGATTTTTAGAAAAAATACTATTTTTTCTGTTGATGATATGATGATGTTTTTTTCATATATGCATTTTTTCATATATGTATTAATTTTTTTAAGTTGTTAGTAGATATTGATTTAAGGT
This sequence comes from Triticum urartu, assembly GCF_056163025.1. Lineage (NCBI taxonomy): Eukaryota > Viridiplantae > Streptophyta > Magnoliopsida > Poales > Poaceae > Triticum > Triticum urartu. The sequence goes on along the minus strand of NC_141874.1, from coordinate 59,280,952 downwards.
TAGTGCATTTTATCACTGATTTTAGGTTAATTGATCGATTTAGTGCATTTTATGTTTGTTGCATTTTAGGTTAGTGCATTTTATGTTAGTGGAGAGGAAAAAGTAAAATAAGGAAAAGGAAAATAAGTAGAGAAAGAAGGAGAAGACGAGGAGAGGAAGAAGAGGAAGAAGAAAAAAAGAGGAGAAGAAGAAGGAATAGAGGAGCTTCTGAATTTTTTTGTCCATATAGAAGGTGTTTGATGAAATGCTAGATGTTTTTTTCATATGATGTTTTTTTTTCATATATGTATTCATTTTTTAATTTAGGTTGTTAATTAGTAGATATCGATTTTAGGTTAGTGTAGAGGAAAAAGTAAAATAAGGAAAAGGAAGAAAAGAGGAAGAAGGAAGAAGGAAGAAGAAGAAGAAGAAAAGGAAGGAGTGGAAAAAGGAAAATAAGCAGAGGAAGACTTTTGTTTTCTTCATGGATATATGCTAAAGAAAACAAGGGGGGTGATAGATGATGATGAGGAGTCGAGAGTGGGACGAGAGGTCGAGAGGTGTCGAGGGGAGAAAAAGAATGTTATCAGGGACGAGGGTCGTCGAGGGGTCGAGAGAGGGACGAGGGGTCGAGAGAACTAAATAAGAAGAAGAAGAGGAGAAATAAATAAGAAGAAGAAAAAAGAAAAAAAAAGAATAGGAGAAGAAGAAAGGAATAGTGGAGAAAAAGAGAAAATAGAATATATTCTATTTTTTCTTCTTCTCCACTATTCCTTTCTTCTTCTCCTCTTTTTTTTCTTCTTTTTTTTCTTCGATCTTCTCCTCTAGGATTTCAGGGTCGAGGGTTCGAGGGGTCAAGGGTCGAGGGTTTCAGGGTCGAGGGTTCAAGGGTTCTATAGGGTCGAGGGTCGAGGGTTCCAGGGTCATATAGGGGTCGAGGGTTCCAGGGTCGTCGAGGGTTCAAGGGGTCGAGGATCGCCGAGGGGTCGAGAGAGGTTTCCTAGTGTCAAAGTATTGAAGAAATCCATGCCTTCATCATTAGCCGGAAGTAACCAGGGCATGTTGGTACGAAGTTCTGCAAAGTTGTTCTGGAATGGAGTCCCGGATAGGATAATCCGCCTTTTGGTACGAATTCAGCAAAGGCCTTCCAAATAGCGATATCCGGAAGGCTCTTGCTGAACTTTGTACCAAAAAGCGAATTATCCTATCTGGGACCCCATTCCAGAACAACTTTGAAGAGCTTCGTACCATCATGCACATGTTACTTTCGCCTAATGATGAAGACATCGTTTTGTTGAATCCTTTGACACTACGCAACCTCCCGACCCCTCGGCGATGCTCTCGAACATGAGAGGAAGAAGAGGATAAAAAAAGAAGAGGAAGAAGCAAAAAAAGAGGAGAAGAAAGAATAGAGGAGTTCTTCTCCTCTATTCTTTCTTCTTCTCTTTTTTTCTTCTTCTTCCTCTTTTTTTATCGGGAACGAGGGTCGTCGAGGGACATAGATGTAGTGTCGTCGTTGTCGATATATACCCCCTCTCGATAGCTTACTATGATTAGGTAGCTAGTTCTACGTTTGGCACTAATATATCCATCTGTCATGTTTGAATAATAATTGCCATGTTGTAAATATTTGTAGAAACTATGGACACCGCTCGAGACGAAGCAAAAGAAGCGTTGTTGAGGGACATAATCGCAGAAGGAAGTGATGCCGTCTCGTTGTTTCTCAACGACACCGATGGTCTGGAAGGAGAGGGTGAATAAGCTGGCTACGGTGACCTAATGCCGGTGCAAGAAGAAGAACATGAGGACGGCTCCGGTGACCCAATGCCGGTGCAAGAAGGAGACCGTGATGACGGCTCCGGTGACCGAACCGAGTCCGGCTAGGTATATATATTAGTTAAGCCTGTGCTGACTAGCTGATTGATGCATTCATTGTTTTGGTATGTACACATATTAATTAAGTCTTTGTTCTTTTTTCTAGCCCTCCGGATCGAGCACAACTTCGGTAAAGAGACGAGGCCCGAAGAAAAAGTTGTGCTCGGATGAAAAGTAAGAGATCATAGCAATCGCGCCCGACGGCCAACCGATTGAACCCCTCCGGACAAAGAGCGCATTTGTTGCTCAGTGCGGGATTCCGGTTAGGGACAAGATCCCGATAAGCATCCAGCAATGGTTTAAGCCGGCTACAAAAGACCCTGAGGTGTCTTATGTCAATGATATGCAGAAAAATGATCTTTGAACTGAGCTGAAGTCAAATTTCACCCTACCCCCAGAGGATGATCCGGAGAAGCCAGTTAAAGAGCAATTAATCAAGTCTTTTGCTCTTAAGAAGATGGCAGATCTATTCAGGAGGTGGAAGAAAGAGCTGAATAGGTTTGCCGATAAAAAAGAGACACCAGAATTCAAGGGCAGATATGAGAAGATCAGAGATCACTGGCCCGCATTTGTGGCCCACAAGACATCGGAAAAGAGTAAGAAGATGTCGGCGACAAACAAGCAAAATGCTGCGAAGAAGATGCTTCACCATCGCACGGGGTCAGGTGGCTACCTCGTAGCCCGGCCTAAGTGGGCCAAGACTGAGAATGATCTGGTTGCTAAAGGGATCAAACCAGAGACAATTAGCTGGCCAGACCGTTGCCGGACTTGGTTCTTCGGAGCTGGCGGAACCTTGGACCCTGTAACAGGGAAGTGCATTTGGACAAACGATCAAATGGACATACTAGTCAGGAAGCTTAAGCAGTATATCGAAGCAGCGCAGCAAGGGAAGTTCTTTCCAGACAGAGAGAACGACGAGCTCACAATGGTCCTCGGGAATCCTGAGCACCCTGGACGGACATGAGGCACGCTAGGCTCCATTCCGTGGAAGGTTGGGTTTCCGGACGCAGGCGGTTACAAATCCCATGAGAGGAGGAAAAAAGTGCAGCAGACCCAAATGCAGGCGCTGCAAGCAAGGGTAGACGCGATAGAGGAACGAGAAGCAAATCGCAGCAAACGTACTGCCGAAGCTTCCCCCGAAGCTACCCCGCCATCTCAGCGCAGAAGCAGCGTGGCTTCCACCGAGCTGCTTCAGCCGGAGCATGCCTTGACGGATCCTGCCAGCTATCCCATGGATGCTATAACGGAGTCTCAAAATTGCCACCTTATGACGCAATGGATGAATTTGAAGGTCAAGGCGGCTGTTAGCTCTGTTTATCCTACTGAACCCGGCGCAACTTTTCACCGTCGGCCGATTCCAGAAGGATATGCTAGGGTGATGGTGGATGAAATAACGGAGGGATTTGAGGACCTCTAGCTTGACCACCCTACCGGAGAAGGGGAGACTCGGCTGGGGTCTGCTCTGAAGACTCCATGCCTATGGCGGAAGGAGCTCATCAACCTTCCGAACCGGACGCCTCCGCCTCCTCCTCCTCCTCCGGCAAGTCAGATCACTCCGCCTCCTCCTCCGGCGAGTGACGATCAGGGCCCTCGGCTGGCTCCTTCTCCGGCGCGTGGCGGCACTCCGCCTCCTTCTCCGCCTGTGCCGACGCGCCCGAGCAGCCAGCCTCCTCCTTCTCCGCCTCGTCAGCAAGGGCGGAAGAGACCGACCGCCGCTCCAGCTGCTCCGGCGCGTCGTAGTCCTTCTCCTCCGCCTATTAAGCAAGTAAAGAAGACAACCGCTCCGTCTGCTCGGTCGGCGTCTAGCAGTACAACCAGAGGCGGGAGGACATACAGATTCGGTCCTTCTCTGAAGACTCCAGAGAAGTTACCATATGAGAGGACCCCGGAGGAGAACGCCGAGATCGCGCGAACCGAAGTGGATGACTGGTTTCAAGGGTTGAGAGCAAAGAGACATCCACCTCCGGAGGAGAAGGTAGATCCGGTGAAAGTGAAGCGCACTCTGGCTGCCCTGACAAAACCACCAAAGTCTCCGCCGAAAGGAAACTATGAGCGCATTATTGGAAAGGAATTTGCCGAAGCGGAGAGGTCGGGAAGTACTGTCAGTGATCAAAGGCTGAAAGAACGACGAGCTGGGAAACAAATTGCCCAGCTCAGCGAACAAGCGAAGCAATCGTGCCCCCCGCTCAAGGTGCCTAGCCACAACGTCGCTAATGATCCGAGGATGGTGCCCGGTTATAGCAATCTTGCAGATTACCTGCCCGACGATGTACATTATGAACCCATGGACGTGCAGATACAAAGATACGAGTACGGGAAGCCTCTAGTCAAAGATGAAAGATCTCTATCAACGATGATGCGAAGATTGCATGATTGGTACTTGAAAATCTGCAGAGACTCTGGGGGAAGGAGTACTTTGTATGTGAAAGTTAAAAAGGAGTATGACCTCGTTGAAATTGAACTGTTGCCTGTTCCATTTGAGGAGTTCTATCAGTTTTTCAATCAATTGGCCCTCGATAAAACAACGGTCGCCTGCTACTGTCTGTAAGTAGTACTACTTCTGTCATTAAGTTTCTCTATATAGTTTAGCTCTTTCATTGCATGTATTTATAATCATCCTCACTATATTATGCAGATTGAAGATCGCCGAATTGAAGAAAAGACAAGTCGGTGATATTGGGTTCATTAACACATATCTCATAGATGCAACTCAGGTTAAATTTCATGCCGCAGCTACCGAGGCCAACTTGCTACGATCGTTGGTAATAAATGAAAACAAAGATATAATAGTCTTTCCTTACAACTTCAAGTGAGTGTTACTGTCTTGTGCGTATTCGGTTTCCCTTATATATTAGTCAAGGTTATAGTAATGTAATTGATGAGTTATGCATGCGTGTGCAGTTTCCACTATATTCTCCTAGAGATTAAGCTTGAGCAGGGACTAGTAACCGTCTTAGACTCAAAACGAAAAGATCCCCAGGACTATGCAGACATGACTCAAATACCCGAGAAGTTAAATCGATCATTATCCACCGTATCAGCAACTTTGTTCATTTCCTGATATATCAAGTAATTGTTTTCTTTGTCCGACAGGGTTTGGAGAAAATTCACCAGAAAAGCTCTGGGACTGCCGAAGGAGCTGCAATTTAGACACCCGAAAGTAAGTACTATAGTAGCATTTTAAGCGCATCTACTAGTCATTCAAGCGCTAGTTTCATCAATACCATTTGGCATTCTTGCTTATCAGTTTGATTAACCTCTATTTCTTGTAAAGTGGTTGTGGCAGGAACAAGGGAATGATTTCTGTGGATACTACGTTTGCGAGTCCATCCGCCACACGACCTGTGAGCGGGGCTACACTGACGAACAATATGAAGTACGTAAATAATAACATTGACAATTTTATTTTATTACCATCATTTGTGTTGAGTTTCATTCATTCATATATATGTATTGACCCCCTTCTTTAAATTAGATGTTTCGGAAGCGGGATGAACTCCTAGCACCAGCTCGCATGTGAGCAATTCAAGAGGAATTGGCGGCATTCTTTCATGACCACGTGATCCCTGAAGACGGAGAATTCTATGTGGATCCTGAATCTGTATGATTATATTTGTAAGAGATGATTATTGTATATATGTAGCCGGTAGTGTCAGATAGATATACGAGAACTTGTTGTTCGACCAATCTCTCGGAGAAGGAGAGGTGGTCGATATCACTTCTCTCTGTATGCATATATGTTCATGACGATCTTCTGTTTTCTTCGTTTGCTTACTAGCTAGCTAGCGTGTCTAGTCCTCTCTATACGTATGTATAGTACGCAGCGTCGACCAAGCACGGACATAAGAGAGGACACTTCTGTCTATTAATTATAGCTAGCTAACACAATATATGAAACACCTAAATTAACCCCCCAAAACCCCCAACCCCCCCCCCCTTTAAAAAAACAAAACCCCAGCCACAGAAATACTGACGCGTGGATGCCTATTGGTCCCGGTTGGTGCCACCAACCGGGACCAAAGGGTCTCCTGTCTGGGCTCTGCGCACTGCCCACGTGGAGGCGCATCAGTCCCGGTTCTGGATTGAACCGGGACTAAAGGGTCGAGGCATTAGTACCGACACTTTAGTCCCGGTTCGGGAACCGGGACTAAAGGCCCTTACGAACCGGGACTATAAGCCCTTTTTCTACCAGTGTAAGGTCTCCAATAGATGACCTACAACAGCCTACCACCACGCCACTACATATCTTTTTGTTTGGTGAACGATAGTCATCATACTTGACCCCACAGAGCCACGTCAACATAATTAAGACACTATTATTTTGCTCGTTCCTATGCGTTGATTCACGAAATTAATTTCAAGCCATGCGCTTCTTCCATTTGATTGTCCATGCAGCCATCCCATTTAATGCCAACAATTTTTTTTCAACCTCATCAAGTGCCAATGTTAGTACTTTTTTTCTCTGTGCATTTTTAGTGCCACAGTTTCCTTTTTTCTCTGTTGCATGCACGCACGATCCGCTCCAGATTCGATTTTCTTGCTCTCCTCCTGATCCATTTTTTCCCTCTTCAGATCTTTTTTCGTTCGAGATTTTTTTCATGCAAAAATTGGTGTGAACAAAAGAGGATTCGATCCTTGCACCACTAGTGAGCCAACTCAATTAGCCTACGACTTGACCTACGATCCCTTTTTTGAACAAAAGAAAGTAAATGGGCTATTTAACATGTCTCCTCTACTACGTATGCATAAAAATGAGTTAATTTAGTGTTCGACTTTTTCCGTGCTTAGGTACCCCGTTCCTGCTAACTTTACCGACCGGGGGCGAGGGGGGGGGTGAAATATCCTCTGTTAACTTTCGTGTGAATAACATGGTAACTCAAATTTCATAGACCTGATAACTTATGTACCCCGGTCCTAAAAACTTTGTCGGCGAGGGTGGGGGTGGGGGAGTTGTTGAAACATACCACGGTAACTTCTGTGCAAATAACATGATAAGTCAAACATGGCGGACCTGATAACTTATGTACCCGGTCCTGATAGCTTGGTCGGCGAGGGTGGGGGTGGGGCAAGTCGCTAAAACATGCCATGGTCACTTCTGTGCAAATAACATGATAACTCAAACATGGCGGACCTGATAACTTATGTACCCCGGTCTTGATAGCTTGGTCGGCGAGGGTGGGGGTGGGGCAAGTTGCTGAAACATGCCATGGTCACTTCTGTGCAAATAACATGATAACTCAAACATGGCGGACCTGATAACTTATGTACCCTGGTCCTGATAGCTTGGTCGGCGAGGGTGGGGGTGGGGCAAGTCGCTGAAACATGCCATGGTCACTTCTGTGCAAATAACATGATAACTCATACATGGTAAACCTGATAACTTTGTAGGAGGGGTCGGGGTGGGGGTGTCGTTGAAACGTACGATGGTAATTTCTATGCAAATAACATGATAACTCACACATCGTAAACATGATAAATTATGTACCAGTCCTGGTAACTTTGTCGGAGGGGCCGGAGTGGGGGAGTCGTTGAAACATACCATGATAACTTCTATGCAAATAATATGATAACTCACACATCATAGACATTAAATTATGTACCCAGTCCTGGTAACTTTGTCGGCGGGGTTGGGGTTGGGGGGAGTCATTGAAACATACCACGGTAACTTCTATGCAAATAACATGATAAGTCACACATCGTAGAAATGATAAATTATGTACCCATTCCTGATAACTTTATCGGCGGGGGTAGGGTGGGAGGAGTTGTTGATTCATACCACGATAACTCACACATCGCAGACTTGATAATTTATGTACCCGACCCTGGTAAATGTGGCGACTGTGGCGGGGGGGGGGGCAACCACGGTAATTTATATGTAAATAGCTTATTAATAGACACATACTAAGCTGATAACTCACATATAAACGCCATTATAATTCTTTTTGTTGAAAAATATACAACCGGTAATTTCTATGTAAAAAGCATGATAATGTATACATCACAGATTTGATAACTAATATCTTACGTTTTAAACACCACGGTATCTTTCATCCAAGGGAAAAAAGTTTTTTAAACATTTTCATCGGTAATTTATGTGTTAAATTACCATACTTCCTCATGCCTTAACCTTCTCGTACTGTAGTTATTAGCCTTATCATGGTATAGTTATCATGTTGCTCATACCATAGTTATCACGCTGGTCATGCCAAAGTTACCAAGACAAACTTTACTTTTTTCTGATATGGCAGAAATAAGAAAGGTTCAAATAACATTGTTTATCTACAATAGACAACAACAAAAGGTGGCTTAGTTGGTTATTAGGCTCAATATGTATTGCATAGACCTAGGTTTGAATCCTCTTTCAAGCACTTTTATTTTATTTTCATATTATGCGATGAAAAACCAGAAAAAACCACTAGCGATTTACCACGGTTTTTGAGAGAAGGAAAAAAATCAGTGGAAAGCGAGCGTGGAAAGATAGCGATCACGTAGGAACTAGTCGTGCAGATCTGTCGCTAACTACCAGTCGACTGGTCGTTAGCACAGTCCAAGATATACAATAACAAATCAACAACATTAGATTTATTATTAAATGTACTTTCACATCGTATAGATATATTATGATAATTGTCTATATTGTTTTCTATAAACTTGGTCAAATTTTACGAAGTTTGACTTCAGTCAACTCTAATATGCAGAGTAAATAAAAACGGAGGGAATATGAACAGATGTCATGATGAGGTACATGACATGTTCGCAGAGCCGCTTGTACATCGTCTTGTATTCTCTTCCCCTATTAATATATAAGGCACACAATTCTCTTGGGTGTTCTTGAAAAAAATATGAGGAGGTACATGATCCACACGCCGATCATGGCAGGTTGCCCTTTATCACGTATTTAATGGTATGAGGTGCTCACGTGGAACCGGTCCGCCGCACAACCTTTGGTAGTCGAAGAAGAGTTCGTCGAGTGGCGGCACCATGCCATCCTCTTTCAGTGATGAGAAGGGCACCACAACAGTGTTCGTGTCCACAGCATGGTGGATCAAAAGCACCATAACACGACCATCTTCGACATTGAGGAGTGAAGCAAGTTGGTCCCTGAACTATTTTAGTGGTGTCAAGGTGCTTGAAGTGTAACAAGTGTGTCATACTAGGCAAAATATAGACCCTCGAATTATTCTAGTGTTGAGCTGGTCAGGCCTGGTTTGGTTGAAGGGGTCATTCAGGATGGGCTATGACGATTCCTGAAAAAAAATTGTTGTTTGGTTATAAAGCACTCAAATGGTTTCAACCAAAAATAGGAATATGCGCTGAAGATATTGAACCATCCCACCATAGAAACGGTCGATCCGTGCGGCCCGGTCCTGTTTGGCTCCTCGCATGATTATTTTATTTATATCATGATGTCTCTGCGTCTTGTGATTATTTATGTGAGGACCACATCCAAACCACCTTTATCCCATCAACAAAACAGGAAATGGGTTGATCCCACTCATCTTAACCAAACACCAAAACTGAACCATCCCATTCATAAAATTTGGGTGGTGACCCACTCATATCTATCCCTTCAACCAAACACACCATCGAGAACCTGGATAACAATTGCCATAGTTTGGGAACCTATGTGACACCCCCTTAAATAGTTCAGGAACCTACTATGCACTTCAGTCGACATCGGGGGACCCGGCATTTTTCTTCTTTGAAAACCCAACATTGCCAATGCAAGGCCGCGCCCGACAATGGCAATGGGCAATTTTTCATCCATATTTCATCGAGACGTAAGTTCTCTGCGTTTTCACTAAGAAAAAAAAAATTTACCCATAGAAGAAGGCATGGTTTTATCTCAGACAACATCATACAAGTGGTGGAAAGTTTGAACAGCAAGCAAGATGGAAGAACGCTCACATATAGTAGGCTGCCGCCCAGCAGTAGCTCCCCTCACAAAGGAAACTGTTCTCTCCTCCAAGATTTCGTTCGTCCACGCAAACTGCTCCTGCAAGGGCAGTTGTACGTACATATGCTCCACACATGCTGGGACGCTACAGTGCGTGATGTAGCTTTGCAAGATTTCTACTGTCGACGTGCCTGGCTTCAGAGCCTCAAACCATGAAACATGCAACGCAACATGAGTGAAAGATGGCCCATAGGCCATGCCGCCTTTGCTGCATGCCTCCAAAAAAGAGTTTAAAGCACTGGAAGTCCTGCAACTTGCTCTCAATGTGATGCTTTAGTCCTAGAACTTGCATTTTGATCCTATCCAGTCCCAAAACTTACATTAAATGTGTAAAGTTGGTCCTGATGAATCACAGAGCGACAAGCGGACGCCTGGGTCCTGACCCGGTCAGCGCACGACATTTTGCAAAGAGGCCCCTGCCTTTGGTTTGAATCAACCCACAAGACACGAAAACACCTGAATTAATTTTTTAGGATACCATGGTCTGCCCCCCCCCCCCCCCCCCCCCCCCGACCGATGTATGTGATCTATATCGCGCGGGTTTGTTTCTTTCCTAACAATGCAACTTGGGCATAGCCATCGGTGATTAAGTGGATCAAGCAAATAGCATCCCACTCGATTAACAGCCCTGTATCTAGTCTAAAAAATATATAAAAAGTTAGTTCTGTCCCATTACTGGATACCACCGTTTCACTCGTGGTAAATTTAAATTGATAATGCATGTAAAATGTCCTTGACAGAGTCAATAAACAATACTACAGAGAAACACTTATTCACCTGCAGGCAAGCCAATGTTTCCCCAAAGAAGAGGGTATTCCCATTTGAAAGCAAGCAAATCCGATCGAAAAGTCCAAAAACCTCCGTGCTACTTTGATACATTGTGAAGATGACTGTGCACCCAATGCTGGCAAGTTTCTTCAGTGTTACCATCAAGAGGAGTGCAGAAACACTGCATCAAAAGAAGAGAAGTTACACGGTGTAATTTAATCTGCAGTTATACTACAACGTTCAAAGATACAAGCTATGAAGCAAGAGTGCACCAATCGTGTTAACACCCATCCTTCATAAAACACAACACTCTCGTTCTTAGCAGACTGAAAAAGCTTAGACTGACGTTTTCCTCAGAATGCAGGACACAACCACACGCATACATAACAGGTGCTATTTTTACTAAAGGAAAACAAACAAGCAAAATGTAATTATGGTCTTTCTTTCCTTTCTTGCTCTCTATTTTGCTTACACACTTGTAACTGCTACTGCTACTCTTGGCTCTTCCTCTTACTAAATGAAATCAGCACTGGCTGCTTTTCGTCAGAAAAAGGTAATTATGGAGAAGAGAAACAACCTGTCAAGGTGATACAGAGGCTCATCGATGAACAGAACATGTGGCCTCATCACAAGCTCTCTTGCAATGCTGACCCGCCTCCTCTCGCCAGTCAGAAGCCTCTCTGTGAAGCAGTGTCCACCAATGAGTTTGTCAGCATAGTCACCCAACGACATGGCCGCGATAGCATCTTCCACAAATGACTTCTTCGAAGAGAAGACGCCCGGGAGCTGCAAGAGCGCCGAGTAGTACAGCATCTCCCGTACTGTGAGAGATTCGATTAGCACATCGTCCCGGTCAGCATACCCCTACAAGCGCTCCAAGGAACAGGACATAAACAATCCATGGCATGCAGTGCTAGCATCAGCAGCAAATCAACATTTTAGCAACGTAAGCATATGCACTGACGGAAGATCGGCTAGATAGAACATAGAAGCAATTGGTCATATCATAGATAATTCAGTTGTTCGGTGTGACATGATCAGATTGATAAGTGACACCCGGCTAAGTGGAGTAGTAATGAATGTGATAAGTGGAAGCTGTAAATGGCCATCAAAGCAATGAAATCTGACAAATACGAGGCAGAAGTTGACAGCAGTCTGAAGATGCTTGATTTAACAGAGCATACATTTCTCAACAGGATTGTGCATTTTGTGTGCGGAAGAAAGAGCTTACATATGATCCATATGGTAATGGTGACTTGACGCCATTGACAAAGACCTCGCCATACATCCGCTCGGCGCCGCGCAGCCTCCCTGAGAGCAGCTAGTGGCATCAGTTAGTGAGCTCAAATTCAGTTACTAGTGGAGTGGAGTGGAGTGGAGTGTGACATGAGTCAGTAACAGAAGCTCAAATTCAGTCAAAGCAGCAGAGTGGAGCAGTGGAGTGAGGGCGAGGCAAGAATCTGTAACCTGCGATGGCTCGGAGGAGGGTGGATTTGCCGGAGCGGGCGGGGCCCATGACGACGGTGAGGGTGCCGGGCAGGGCGTAGCCGTTGGAGCCCCTGACGACGCGGCGCCGTCCGTCCCGGACGGAGACGCTGAGCTCCTTCCAGACGAGCGCGACGTCGGCCACCTTGCGCTCCCGGAATCCGGAGCCGGACGCGGAGGGCGCCGGCAGGGAGGGGGACGGGGACGGGTAGGCGCTGCTGGCGGCGGAGGCGGAGGCGAGGTGGATGGAGGAGGAGGAGTCGTGGGCGGCGGCGTCGACGGTGATGGCGTCGACGATGGCTATGCCCAAGTTGCATTCTTTAATTCAGGTGTTTTCGTATCCTATGAGTTGATTCGAACCAAAGGCAGGGGCCTCGTTGCAAAATGCCGCGCACTGACCGGGTCGGGACCCAAGCGTCCACTTGCCGCTCTGTGATTCGTCAGGATTAAATTTGCACATTTGATGCAAGTTCTAGGACTGCATAGACTCAAAATGCAAGTTTTAGGATTAAAGCATCACGTTGAGAACAAGTCGTAAGACTCCCAATGCTTTTAACTCTCCAAATTTTTTACAAATTTCGTCCAAGGTGGTGGTACGTACCCCATGCATGTGGAATGCCCACATGCATGGGCTCCAGGCCAGGCCAGGGGCAGGGCATGTCGTGTCGCTCCTCTCTTTCCGTTACTACCTTCTCTGCCCAGGTCCGTCGGCGTGGCATTGTCCCTTGCCTTTACTCCTTGCCGCTCCCGCTCTCGCTGACGTGCGGGGCCGGGGCCCGTGCCGTCGCCTGAGGATGTTCGTTCGTCTCCATGACAAAACGGAAGGCGGAAGAGGACGGGCGGGAAGGAAAGTCAAGAGGCATGCATGCATGCATGCAGCGGCAGCAGAGCCCACAACGTGCGCCGATAACGACCCCGGCTGGAAACGCACGCTGCTTTGCCGCCGGCCGACGTACGTGGCCTCCCGTCGCACCACCCGAAACACGGACAAACCGGCCGGTGCGGTGCACGCACGCTCCCTCCCTCGCCGGTGCCATGATCCGTGCTCGTTCGTGTAGCTAGCAGGAAAGTGCAAGTCTTAGTAGTGGTTAAGCTACATGAGGTGAGCCGGTAGGAATCTGGCCATGTATATCCACATCTTAGTTAGTTTCTCCTTGATTAGGTGGCTCATTACGTCGGTCAATTATTTACACCCTTTCGTAACAAAAGAAAAACGTCGTGTGAGGATGAATGGCTTCACCTCCTCACTCGTTTTTCTTTTTAAGAATCTTTCAATCTATTCACCTTCAATCATGACAGTACAAAGAACAACAGATGTAAAAATATGACAACCATGTCCGTGGATCACCTAGCGACGACTACAAACATTGGAGCGAGCCGAAGGCGCGCCGCCATCATTGTCCCTCCATCACCGAAGCCGGGCAAACCTTGTTGTAGTACGCACCAGAGTAAAAAATCATCATCGATGAAGAAGGTCGTAGATCAAAAGGGTCAAACCTGTAAAAATCCAAACAAAGACCGGATCCAAAGGATCCACCGAAGACCGGCACCGACCGAATCCCGTGAGATCCGACGGAGACAAACCACCACACGCCCTCCGGCGATGCTAGACGCACCATCGGGACGGGGATAGAACGTGGGAAATATTATTCCTACTAAGGGACAGCGCCGCCGCTACACAGCTCTAACCCAGACGCTGAATCTAACAAGAATGAGATCGGGATCCCTCCCGCCGCTGGGGGGGGGGGGGGGGGGGGGAGGGAGATCCTACGCACCTCCATGGCCTAGAGGCCATCGAAGATGGGGTGGATTAGCGGCGGCGCCGACGGGAGAAGAAGAGCTTTTCTTATAGACAGGTGGTACGCGCATGTTATCTTATACTCTCTTTGATCCATAAACTAATAAATCAACGACACCTAACCTAATATACATAGAAGGAAGTACTCGTGCCGTTTGTAAATATAAATTTTTTAAAAAATTTCAATAGGCATTACATACGAATGTATAGAAACGTATTTTAAAGTATAGATTCATTTATTTTGCTTCGTATGTACTAATTCTTATTGAAATCTATAATAACACTTACATTTAAGAACGATGGAGTAGTATTTATTACGTGCGCGAGGGCGACGTGACAAGGTTGAACGGAGATTTGGACAAGCGTGGTAGTACGAGTTATCGTACCGTACCAATTTGCTACACTGTATATGGGTACTGACGGGGTTACTGCTGATGGATGCTGCCGGGAAGCGACACCACTCCATCGGTTGTGGTTGGAGTACCAGTACGTGTACAGTGTACTGCACCCCAAATTATGATGCTGTTTATTTCGTACTCCAGTCTCCAGGAAGCGAAATCATCACATTTTATTTTGTCGTGGAGCCTGAAATACACTGCTGGCGTGGACCAGCGGCTCGTGTTTCTCTGTGCAATCTTGAGGCCGTACGTACATGCGCGGGGAACGGATGAGCGTGACACTTGATCATGGGGCGATGATCACGACCCTAATCATGCTGTTTTCATGCGGCTAAGAGCAACTTCAATGGGGCGATCCACTTCATCCGCGGCCGTTCGTTTGGGTTGGCGCGGATAGAAAAGGAGGCCCAATGCGCCGACCCAAACGGACGCGCGTCCGTTTTTCGTCGCGGGCGACCCATTTTCGGCCAATTTTTAGCCTGATTTGCGTCGCCACGGACACACGAAGGACGCGTGTTTGCTCGCCTACTCCTGTCCCCGGGCCCGCTTGTCTGTGGCACATTGGCCTTCCCTCTCCCCAGCCAACTAGCAACCCTCGCCCCCGCCTCCTCCGTCACCGACGCCGCCGCTCATTTTGCCGGTGACTCTTGTAGCTGCCGCCGCCTTCACATCCGCCCAGCAACGCCGCCCCTGCCCCCAGTCGCCCACCGCCGCCGTTTTGCCGCCAGGGAGCAAGCTGGTTCCCCGCCGCTGTTTCCCCCACGCCCAGCCGCCCCGCGACCAAAAAGATGCCTCGCCGCCCCAGTCACAGACGACCGACACGCTCGTCGGACGCCGTCACCCTCGTCGGACGCCGGCCGGGCAGCTAGCTAGTCTGTGGGCGTCGCGTCTCCCCTCGCCGGCTGTCTCCTTCTTCGACGCCCGCAAGTTGTTCGACAGTTTGCCAAGGTATGAAAATGGACTCCGCCGACGAGTTCTTTTTCCACAATTTCCTTTGCAACTCCGACGATTCGTCCGACGACGAGGAGGAGATATTGGCTGCTGTGTTGGTCCATCACCACCTCAACAACCAGCAGCCGTTGTTCCGTGGCTCCATTCCGGGCCACCTTCCGGCGTTGAATCGTAATCGGGAGAGCGGGCATTTCCTTCTCTGGAAGGACTACTTTGATACAACAAACCCGTTGTTCAAACATCACAAATGCCGCCGCCGGTTCCGTATGAGTAGGCATGTTTTCAACCGTATTAGAGAGGGAGTGGTCGGCTATGATGACTACTTCGAGTGCAAAGAGGATGCCGTCGGCAAGATTGGTTTCTCCTCTTATTAGAAATGCACTGCCGCCATCCGAATGCTTGCATACGGAGTGCCCGGTGATCTAATTGACGAGTACGTCCGTATGAGCGAGTCTACATGCCTAGAGTCCCTGTATAAGTTTTGCAAGGCTGTGATTGTTGTGTTTGGCCCTGAGTACTTGAGAGAGCCGACAGCTGAAGATACAACCCATTTGTTGGCGATGAATGCTAGCAGGGGCTTCCCGGGGATGCTTGGCAGCATAGACTGCATGCACTGGGAGTGGAAGAACTGCCCTTCTGCTTGGCAAGGGCAGTATAAGGGACATGTCAGGGCTTGCACTGTCATACTAGAGGCTGTGGCGTCTCAAGATCTCTGGATCTGGCACTCTTTCTTTGGCATGGCTGGATCACACAATGATATCAACGTGCTTCAGCGCTCGCTGGTGTTTGCTAGGCTTGCCGAAGGCAACAGCCCACCAGTGAACTTTACTGTCAACGGCCACACCTACGACAAAGGGTATTATCTGGGTGACGGTATCTATGCTCAGTGGACCACTATTGTCAAGACAATACCCAACCCTGTCGGAGAGAAAAAGAAAAGATTTGCCCAAGAGCAAGAGAGTGCTAGAAAGGATGTCGAGCGTGCCTTTGGTGTTTTGCAATCTCGATGGGGCATCGTTCAGTATCCTTCTAATATTTGGAGTACGCAGAAACTATGGGAGGTGATGACTGCTTGTGTGATCATGCACAACATGATCGTAGAAGACGAGCGCCCGGAACGTCTGTACGATCAAGGGTTTCAGTTTCAGGGTGAGAATGTTGTGCCTGAGCATGGAGTAGCGGCAACATTTGAGCAGTTCACTCAGTTTCATGAAGACATGCGTGATTGGAAAACTCACGTGCAACTGCAAAATAATTTGGTTGAGTATATGTGGACTCATGTTGGCAACCAATAGATGTATCTTTTTTATTCATTTTGCAAAACTATGTGAAACATTTTTATTTTTATTTGGCCTGTAAACTATACTATTTATTTGGGCGGACTCTTTTGTTTGTTAAATTTTCATTTCACCATATGTGAGAATGCAATGCAAAATTAGGCGGCCAGCCGGCCACGCCTGCACATATAGGTCGGCGCATTGGGCACGCTGCCGACCCATATGAAAAACACGATGGACGCCGGGCGGGCGGCCGACCCAAACGAACAAAAAGAGGACGAAATCGTTGTCCGTTTGGGTCGGCCCGTTGGAGTTGCTCTAACTCTGCAAATTTACATTACGTGAACCCAGGTGCTACATATATACAGCCCTAGTGATCAGCGATGCAGAGGCAGAGCAAGGCTTTGGTTGTCCGTTCTCCCCCGATGTGCTCGACAAGTCTCTTCTACGGCTCGCCATGCCGTCGCGGAGTTAAAGCTGCCCTGGATGCTAGGTGGTGACGATGACAAGTGGCTGGTGGTCTTCGAGGAGGTGTTGGTTGACGCCAACTCCGTTCATTTTTTTTTTTGCCTTTTGTTGGTCTTCTCGGTCGCAACTGTCTAGGAGCCGCACCGGCAGTCGACTGTTTGGCATTGGCCGGCATGGGTTTCGGCGTCTGTGGCGACGAGGATTTCGTTGGCGAAAGTCGACGGTGAAGTCGGATCGGGTCGCTGGCTCGTGGAGGAGTGATGACGATGACGCTTGGTGACGATCTCGACTTTGCGGTTCTTCTTTTCAAAAGCTTTACTGTTTTTTTTTTCACCATCGAGTTTGGATTGCTTCCCATGAGTTCCATGTGGTAGCTTTATAGTTTGACTTGAGACATACTGCATGCGAAGCACGTACCAGAAACAATTAGGGCCTCCGGTGCCTTTTGTTGTTGTTGTTGTTGTTGTTGAGAATTGGCGCGTTTTACTCCGGGACACCGTCTCCCGTCGACAACTCACTCCGTATCACACGCACACCCCACGATTCGTTGTAGATGGGTGAAGTGTGACTGGCTAACTGCGTGCACGGCACATATACTTGGACCGATCCGCTGGACGTGCGTGCACGGCCAAGTTGTAGCGGCAGCCAGCGGTACGCGACTAGGATGGTGTCAACCTCGAGGACCGGCCTAGCCAAGCCTAAGCTACGGCCTCGTGTTCCATCATTCTTCTTGCATGTGCCCGGGTTCATCGCGATCGCATTCTCTACGGAGGCGTACGTACGTGCCCGGCGTGTCGCTTGATCGTCGACCAGGACCGATGATCATGATGCCTTTGTGCGACTGCGGTACACACATCTTTCTTGCACATCACATCGCCGGATCGCCCGGTCAGACGCCCGGCCGGCGTAGGCGCTCGCGGTCCCGACCGTGGCAGACGAAGAGCACCATCGTTTCCGTGCATTTGTTTTGCG
This sequence comes from Triticum urartu, assembly GCF_056163025.1. NCBI lineage: Eukaryota > Viridiplantae > Streptophyta > Magnoliopsida > Poales > Poaceae > Triticum > Triticum urartu. The sequence continues at coordinate 59,263,024 of NC_141874.1, read as the reverse complement.
AGAACCAGCTTTCATTTTTTTTCCTGCAGGTCACCTCACAAGCAATTTTCACCGGCCTTCTTGCATAGCAATTGCAGTTGCACCGCCCTCTTCATCCGCACCGGAAGAAAGAACCTGTTCTATCCGCACTACATATATTTCGCAGCATGCAGGTCACGGCAATTTTCACCGCCCTTCTTGCATTGCAATTGCATCAGCATCGCCCTCTTCATTTGCACTGAGAGAAACAACCTGTTCTATCCATGCTCCATGTAAGCATGCAGGTCATCGGCAATTTTCACTAGCCGTACCCATCAGTCGTATGGAGCAAAACAAAACGTTAGTACTAAGAAGAAGAGTACGATCATTCCTGTTACCACGCACGCACGCAGGCACGCACGTACTGGCCAAGTTGTAGCAGCAGCCAGCAGTACGTGACTATGATGGTGTTAACGTTGAGGACCGGCCTAGCATAGCTATGGCCTCGTGTTTCGTCTTTCGTGCATGTGCCCGGATTCATCGCGATCGCAATCTCGACGGAGACGTGAGACTTGATCGTGGGGCTGATCGATCAGGACCAATAATCGTGATGGTTTTGTGCGACTACGGTGCACGCATCTTTTCTTGCATATCACATCGCCCGGCCGGCGTAGACGCGCGGCCGGGGCAGACGCTCCCGGAGCGCGCGGTCCCGATCATGACAGACGAAGAACAGCATCCAAAACCGGAAAGGATCTTTTCCGCGCGTTTATTTTGCGGGAAGCAGTTTACTTTTTCTGCAGGTCACCGGCAATTTTCACCAGCCTTCTGGCATTGCCATTGTAGTTGTACCGCCCTCTTCATCTGCACTGGGAGAAACAACCCGTTCTATCCACACTCTATGTATTTAGCACCTTGTCAATGGAAGAAGGGGTGACGGTATGCTTTCGGGTTCATGATAGGAATTCAGTATACATCTTTATGAGTTAAATACACCGAAGGTGCCTCAACTTGTCTTGCACGGTCAGTTTAGTGTCTAAAGTTGCAAAATGTGTGTGGCTACATCTCAGATGACTGAGACTTAACCAAGTCTTAAGTCAAATGGCATAGCATGTATGAAAGAAAATAAAATGCACAAATCTCCACGTAAGACCATGCGGATATAACATCGACTGAGACTTGGTTAAGTCTTAATCGACTGAGATTTAGCAATCCCGTTGCAAAATATGTGAAATTGATGCTCGAACTTGTCCGACCGTGCAAATAATGTGCCCCCATTTTATCCGGGCGTACGACCAGCCCGCGTGGTACAAATGTGACAGTGGCCCACCTGTCGATGGCTAAGAAGCACTGGGTGGCCTGCAAGTGAGAATTTTTATACAACCCCTCCGCCCCCCCCCCTCTCCGTTTTGGGCGTATGGAGCAAACCTCTACCTGGTATCATTGACCCTTTCATTGCCGAAGTGCTTGCGCTACGCGAGGGAGTTATTTTTGCCCAATTGAGGGGCTTCTCGCATGTGGTGATGGAGGTCGACTGTTTAGAGGTGGTTAACATATGGCTTTCGTGTCATAATACAAGATCTATTGTGACGCCTATCTTCGAGGAAATCAGGGAAAGAGCTGCAAATTTTGCTTCTTTTTCGGTGCAACATGTTAGTAGGGATGTCAACGGCACGGCCGACCTTTGTGCCAAACATGCTACTTCCTTAGCGGTATTTGAGTGTTGGATGGATAACTGTCCATCCTTCATTGTAAGCAGCCTTAGGGCTGAGTGTAACCGAATTTCTTTCATGCAATAAAACTCCCGTGTTTCACGTCAAAAAAGAAAACACCGTATGATAGCGAGAAATAATATGAAAAAGAACTCCATGGAGGGGCATTGAACTTGGCACATCATGTTCAACAACGGCACGATCCGCCCAGCCACCCGAACTATGCTTCGAATTCAACTCTTAGCTAGAAAGCCATGTAAATACAATCCACGTATCACTCTGCAATTTTCTTTTACTTTTTTCAAGTTCATGTTTAGCTTCATAACACGTAAAATTTCACATATGAAAAATACAATTATCAATGTGCAAATATTTTTTATTTAAATCTTTTTCCATTCTCATTATTGTGTACTTCGAAGAGTAGACAAGAACACAAATTTACAGCAAGTTCTGGATACGAGTGAAGGCACCACATTTGCATGTTCGGACAAGGTAGGGCATCTATTTCATGTATTTTACAACTTTAGGCACTAAATTGACCGCGGAGGACAAGTTCAGGCGCCTCCAACGTATTTAACTCCATTTTTATATCTATCTATGTACGTACAGGCAGCGAGTTATGCACCGCACGAGTTGGTTTGGGGCCGTCCATGCATGGAGCTGAGCTGAGCTAGCTAGTTATAGTAGCGGCTAGCGGACGAGGGCAGGTGGATCGGCGTCGAGACAAAGTGCACATAAATCTGTACTTGGACTACCGGAACATGCAGATGCCGCGCAGCTAATGAGGGAGGCTAAAGCTAGCTAGGGCACATAAATCTGTACGTGCAGGCAGCCGCGGCAGCGTACCACCAACGGTACTCTCGCTCCGTGCACGCACTCACGCGTCCGTCCGTGATCATGGATCCACCACGGTCGACTTGCCACGCGCGTCAAGCTAATGCGCCGTCGCCCGTCGCCCGACCGGGACCTTCGCCGGCCAGATCAGTACGCGAGCACGTAAATCGCCAATGGAGTACGTACGAGCGTGCATTTACGCTGCTGCACGTACGCGGTCGGCCGGCGCGGCACGCGCCCGTGTGCCTGTCGGGCCGTCGCGTCGAGCGGCCGGGCGGCCGCGCCAGGTACGGGCAGGGCACGGCCGGGCGGCGGACGTACGCGCGCGAGTCGTGTCCTGCTTGTCCGTGCGAGCGAGAGGCCTGCCGGCCGCGTGCGTGTTCGCGCGCCGGTTGCCATCACGTATGCTTCGGCTGCACGCGCCGCGAGTGCCGCTCCGCGCCACCGGCGGGCACTGCCGGCTGGTGCGCGCAAGGGACGCATGTGCAGCAGTACCGGGTTTCTCCGCTCCACTCCGTGCATGCTCCCTCGGACGCATATGCACCGGCCCGCCCGCGTCGTCGTCGAGCTCTGTCCTGTTGCTCGGTGCGTGCAAGTGCGAGCGAGACCTGCCGGGTGCCGGCCGCGTGCGCGCTCTCGCCCGGGTTGCCATCACGTATGCTTTGGCTGCATGCACGCGCCCACGTACGCGTCACTCACGCATCCCGAGCACAGCATGCGTGGGCATGGCCTCGGCGCGCGCTGGCCGGTACGTGCGGTGTGTAACCGGGCGCGCCCTGCCAGGCTGATTGAGGGAGCGTGCGCGCCGCGGTTCGTCGACCGGCTTCCCCTGTGCAGTGATGTGCTGCCCTAGCTGCGTTCGTGAGCTCGTGTGGCGCGGGCGAGGGGGCGCGTCGGGATCAGCCGGACGTGGTGGGCTGCTCAGCGCATGTGCGCAGCTGAGTGAGATGGCTCCGGGCCAGGCCACCGATGGATGGAATGGCTAGTGGCTGGCCGTGCATGTTACTCGCCACGCCAAAAGCTGCCGATGATTCTGTTCCGCCGTAGGTGACCGCGACGCCGCTCGCCGTGGCCTGGAGGCGCGGCTGCGTGGCCCTGTGCCATCACCACCATGCGACAACGACCATGTACGCACACAACGTGAGTGAATTCCCGCTTTCACCTCTGCCGTATCGCTCTCGCCGTTCCCCTTTCCATGGCAAACATATCTACACGCTTTTTCCCCCTTCGATTTAACGGCATATCCACAGACTTGGCAGTAACTGAATTTAAGAACATATGCACAAACTTGGCAGCTGATTCAGTAAAGTCAGAGAACGTGCAGCCGAATTTTCTGGAGTTTGCAGGGTGGGTCTCTTGTCTATGATGCGCAAACTTCGGATCTCAAAAATAGAATGATCCCAAGAGCTACGCTGGGTCATCAGGCGTGACGCAAATACTATGACGGCACACATACACCTACGAGCCAAGGCCATGATGGCCTGGACCAAATGCATCTCCTCTCACCTGAACGCCGGCCCTGGACCATGTACGCAGCAACAAAATACCATCATGCTAAACAGTATCACCATCACCATCATCATCAATACCAAATACGTACAAAACATCATCCACCTCTGCACCAGAAACAAGACCACATACAGGTTTCAACTGGTTTTTCACTTTACAGTTTATTATTATTCAGTAACACCCCATCAGATCAGGCACTTCGGAGTCGGGTAGTTATCAGTTACACAAAAAGAATTGTTCAGTGGCAAGGGCTGTTCTGCTTGCAAAATGTAACAGCACATACTACTGACAAGATCAACTATACATTGCAGGCACCTTGGGTGATTTGCACCCAGCAGGCATCAAAATTCACAGCAGAAACCCGCACTTGGACAGCGTTCATGCAGACATTTTACCTTCTTTTTTTGGTTTGCCTCCCCATCTTCAATAGGTTTCCAGTAACCCTTCCACCGGGGCTTCCGCTTGGCAGGTGTGAGCCATGTAACCTACATATTTTTTTTTGGAATAATAGCCTACATTTTACATTCTACTGCTATAAGCCACTATGCCATTTTTTTTCTTTCTTTTTGTCAGACGCTATGCCAAATATACTGACCAGTACTACACATGCGCTTGAATAACCATCAGAGCAGAACCAAGTCAGTTTCATCATCTTAGTACACCTGGGAGCTAATAAAAGAATACCCTGATCTTCAGATTCCCTTTGCTAGGGGCAGTAAGGAGATGAGAAGAAACCCACAGACATGATGAGTATCCGCCCGATGATCAGAATAAAAGATGCAAAAGAGTATGTGCCAGATGATCCAGCAATATCCTAGCCAATTGTACTCCAACAGTCATCTGCTGCCTGGTAGCCCACCCCATACTGGTGCAGGTGCCGAGAGTAAAATGAGTCATTGTACATGCTTTTTGGCAGCTCTGATGCGCCAACGATGGACAACGTCAGCTCTGAGTTTCTACATTTCACCTTTCCATAGACATCACTGATGACATATTTCATGAAATCTTCCTTCACAGAGCAAGGATCAAGCTGAGTATCTGATCGAGGGATGAGGCCCCAGTGATAATACAGTCTTGGGTTTGATGACTGTATGATCAACTTCCTGTGATGAATTGGGGTCACACTCAATGCCGTTCATTTTTCCTTCCTCTTTTCTATACCTATCATCTTTTACTTTTTATAAGTTTTTCTTTCATGTTTTTATGTAAAAAAAGGAGTGTATATATTTTATATTTCATTAATATTTTTATAGAATTGCGCTAATGAAGTTATATTTAATGACAAAACGTAGACATGTTAACTTTTTTTAGACATGTTAACTTATTAAGTGATATGAGCAAAATTTTAAATGGTAGCATTTTCTTAATATATCATCAATATTTCTTGGTAAATTTGTACAAGTCTTTTTTAATTTTGTTTTAATTGAATGGTACAAACACTTCTATAAATGTATGAACTTTATGTGCGAACACTTTTTAAAGCCGCATGAACGAAATTCTAGATACACATCGGACATTTTGAATAGGTTTTTTTATTAATTATATGTTTTTACCGCATTTCTAAAAGTAATGGGAAAATGAAAAAAGTATGTGAGGACGAAAACAAAAAAAACATGTGTATGTGTGCCAGGCTAGGGGTACGCTCATGTCTTCCTTCGCATGGGCTAAGAGCATCTCTTGCAAATCCCGTCAAGCACTACCATTAAAAAACAGTACACGAGCTCACTAAAATGAATATACAGTACCGCGAGACATCGGACGGAACAGATCCCTCTTTGCTTTTTTCTTCATTTTCTCCTCGCGTTTCTTCTTCCCCGGTACACACGCATGGACGAACTTGAACTCCGACCAGAATGCTCCGGTAGCGCTCTAGCCCGCTGCTTGCTCCGGCGATGCTCCGGTCCGCCGTGTGCTCCGGCGATGCTCCGGTTGGCAACCGGCAAGCTCCTCCGCCTGCTCGCCACTCATGCGTGGCGTCGCGAGCCCCCCCCCCCCCCCCCCCCCCCCCCCGCTCCAACTTTAACCGACGTTACAGGATCCTAAAAAAGGGCTGAAATCCTCCATATATAACGAATGGGAGCTCTAATATTCGGGAGACTGTAATTTTTTTAGGGGATATGCTATTTTACATAATCTATTCGGGCGTTTTTTTCCAGCCTGTACCTTAAATACGAACATTTGACTGCTTTTATAGGATCTGCTAGAGATGCTCTAACCTAGTAAACATCGTTGTAGGTGAGGGGAGCTTGCCTCACTAAACCGAGACCGCGAGAGCTATATCTTGCGCTCGTCTTGCCCGAAGCTTTGTCCCTGCACTGTAGCTATTGGGCCGGCCTATTTATATCTTTTTTTTCATTGGCTCGATTTCGTTCGACAGGAAAAAAAAACTAGACTACCAGGTAGAGAAGTCCGTACATTTTTTTTAAAATAAAAAGGACAATGTGAGACAACAACGTCCGAGCAAAGGCTCAAAACCGCGTCGGCGACGAGACACAACCGCTTGCTGGCCACTGGCTAGGAGCACACTCAAGTTTTCGTTCGACAGTTCGTTGGGTTTTCGTTAGCTAGTTTCGTTTCTGTTTTCTTCTGTCTTTTTTGTGTAGATTTCTTCTTCGGTTTTCACTTTTGGGGTCCGGTCTTTTTTTGGGATTTGTTTTGTATTTTCCTTTGTTTTTTATTCACCGATTTTCTTGTTGTCTTTTGCTTTTTTGGTTTTATTTTGTTCTCTTGGTTTTTCTTTTTCTTTTCACTTTTTTTTCTTCGGGTATCTTGTTTCTTATTTTCATCAGTTTTATATGTTTGTCTTGGTTTGTATTTTTTTCTTGGTTTCTCTTAGTTTCCTCATGAATTTTCACGGTTTTCTTCGGGTTATCTATTTTTCTTCTTTTCTGAGGTGTTTCTTTTGTTTCTTTCTTTCGCTTCTTCGGTTTTCAATGCTTCTGTTCATATTTTTCTCTTCAAACAATCTACTATCTTCATACACATTTGTGCATTTTAAGTAAATAATAAAAATATTTGTATACAAGTTTAACATTTTGCAAATACATGATTAATATTTAAAAAGTTATGTTTGATGAATATTTTTTCGCACACATTTTACATTTTCTCTATATATCATCAACAATTTTATTATATTATTAATATTTTATAAATATATTATTAAGTTTATTTTATGTACTATGAGAATTTATTCTGAATTTATGTTCTTATGTTCAATTTTTTAAGAGAATTTCTACATTTTTTGGTATACATCTGAAACATTTTTTTACATGTTTAACATTTGTGAAGTAGATGATTATCATTTTTCATATTTTGCTTTCATGACTACCTTTTCCATACCATTTTCATATATTTTTGTTTCATGACTAATTTTTTGGTATATACCAGGAACATTTTATATGAGCAGTTAGTATTTTTGAAATATATGATTAGCATTTTTTTGATACATTGTTTAAAATTTATGATTTTATGGTCAAATTTTTTAATATATGTTCTACATTTTTTGTATATACATCAGGAAATTTTTTATACATATTTAATATTTTTAAAATAAATGATTTACCATTTTTTGGATGGTTGATTAACATTTTTAAGTACATGATCAAGTTTTTATACACATTGCATTTTTCTATACATGAGGAATATTTTTCCTATACACATCTATCATTTTACTAGTGCTGATTAGGAAATTGCAAATATTTTATGTGGAGTGTTTTTGTAATATATATTTTTAAATATCCAGAAGTATAAAAAATGCAAAAAATAATATTTTTTAGGATCAAGAGAATATTTTAATTTGTGAAGATTTTTAAAATTCCCATTTATTTCCAAGTTTATAATATTTCTCTAAATGTTGAATATTTTTCATGTTCCTGAGTATTGTTTAAAGCTTTTTCAAAATTTGTAAAAAAAGGTAAAATAGAAAGAAAAAAACTCGGCAACCTTTCGCCAGCTGGCGGATGTAGTGGACAGGGTGGGTCTTGGACTACGCTGGGATTTTGGCTCAGCTCGTAATAAGAGATGGGCTGAAACGAAAAGGAAAGCCCAGCAATCCAGTGCCTCCCCTCAAAAAAAAAAAAAACCCGGCGAGTCGAGTGCCTCACTTCTGCGATTCCCCTTTGCGGCTCTGACCTCTGCCACCAGCCGCCGGCCTCGCCTCGCCGGCGACTCGCCGTCGCCGGATTCCCTGAAGGCCAGGAGCCCAGGATGGAAGCTCAGATTAGATATTAAGCTCCACAATTTCCGAACTATAAGCAGCGCGGGATAGGGGATAGAGATGGCTGCTGTCGGCGCGAAGGCGGTGCCGCCCACTCTGCTGTCGCTGTGCCTGCAAGCGGTCGCCGCGCATCTCACCGCCGACGCAGCCGGCGCGGGTCGATCTGGTGGGTGCGGCGCTCAGTTCGACGGGTTCGTCCAGGAGCACGAGGAGGAGGGGGGTGGCGGCCACCTCGCGCCGGAGCAGGTCGCGGAGGCGCTGCCCTGGGAGCTTCTCCACCAGCTGGCGTCTTCTCTGCCGCCGTTCGCTCTCGAACTGCTCCATCACGGCGCCCATGCCCGGTACCCTACCCCTCTCCCTGTCCTTCCCTCCTTTTAGTACAGTATCTTCTTACATTTTCAAAGAGAAATTGGCTAATCACTTTGCATTTCGAATTGCCCATCCTAGATGCTGCTCTTCTACTTCCCTTACTGATCGATTCGGAGAGGCCGACGGCAATAGACGTGGGACAAAACGTTCAAGGTGACACTCATCTAGTACACACCAATAAGTCAGGTGTTGTAGGAATATTTGTTAGAAGACCTCGGCCAAGAGAATACTCTTCAAGTATTTGATAATGTTGATGCTCGCAGGTGTGAAGACTTCAGCACTGCATGGCAGGCATTGTTCGAATCTCGCTGGCCCCTCCATGATAACACTGGACATGATAACTTGGTTACTGTAGATTGGCAGCAGCTGTACTGGGAAAAGCATTTGCAAGAGTATGTTATCAAACAATTACAGATGGTTTAATCGTTAATCTGTTCATTCTGGACTGACTTTGTCACTTATTTTTACCCTTTCACAGGTGCCTGGACGAAGCTGCAGAGGCTGCGTTGCTTCCTTTATTTTGTGGGCGTATTGGTGAGCTAAGTATGTCAGGTGAATATATAAAACCTCTTCCTCCTTAAGTACTCCCTCCGATCCAAAATAAGTGCCAGGGTCAACCATGATACTTATTTTTGATCGGAGGGAATATTTGTTATGCTTGACATCGTTTGGTTATTTACTCATCACAGTAAACAACTATCTTAACAACATGAGCAATGGGCTGATTTGTTTTCTAGCCAAGAATAGTTTTATGTTATGCTTGTTGTTAGTTGTAGCGATTGAAATTATCTTCAAGTCTAACTATAATCTATGCAGATAAAATCATGAGTTCCGTTTACCTCAGTGAGAACATAGCCCAACAGTATTCCAGACTGTCATATCATTGGACCATACTTGGATCTTATGCAAGGTGCGATCATATGTCATTTGTTTGTCATATACCCAGTTCCTCTTTAACTCATATTTAACCTTTTCATGGAGAACTGCCTGGTGCTAGTGATTTATATTCAATTAAAGAAACCCTCACTCGTCAGTAGTTAGAAATCGATAATAATCTCATGGGGATCTCTAATCTGGTTATGCAATGTTAGTTTTCCCAGTTTAGTTACAACATGAACCTAGGTTAGATCAGGTTGCTTCTAGCATCCCTCAAGAGCTATGCAGAAATTGGATTTTCTTAATTCTTACTATAGTAAATTTTCCTCATTTTCAGGTGCTTGAGATTTCAAAATGTGCTTTGCACGGCCGAAGTTTGTGTAAGTGCTCAAGCAGTACCTTGTTCCTTCATTTTTCCACTGTCTATGATTAATTATCTACGGTCTGTAGCATGTGTTGTTTCAATTGTGCATCTGTATTGCTGTTATTTTGTTGGTATTTTGTTATTTGTGTATCTCTCCATCATCCATACAACAATAAATGTGCACTCAGATAGTCAGATTCCAGAATAAGTTGTTGTTTGTGCTATATATATGTTTGCATATGTATTGTGAATTCATCGTTTAAAGTTCAGACTTAAGACAGTTATGATTGACTGCTAGAAATCTGTTGTTTTTCAGGACATGTTGCAACATAGCAGGCTAGAAACTTTGGTGTTCGTAAGAGTCATATCAGAGCTTGAGGTAATATTATGCCTGCGAGGTTATGTTTGTTGGTGCATGCAATAGCTTTAGGAAAACAAAAATGCAGAGCCATGGGCTGCAACTCAGTTAAAAGTAACATCATGTTCAATAGTTCAAGTTTCTATGTCTCGTAAACTGTACCATAAGAGACATAGGGAAAGTTAAGGCTGAGGCAGCATTATTAAGAAGCATGACAAAGAACTGACCAGAAAAGAGAGTTTTGCAGCGTATAAGCTACACACTTGTTGTATCCTTTTCTGCATGATGTCCCATATTGTTGCTTTGCTCTGTTTTGTCAACTGATAGCAAACGAGGAATATTCCAATTTTAAGCCCCTTCTCAATTTCTACTGACAGGTTAATGGTGTATGCCTGCTTCTGAGCTGCCATGCAAAGACACTATTATCTCTTGAATTTATCCACTGCCAGCTTTATCCTGCAGCCATGGATAAAGTTTGCAGTAGTCTTTGCCAGCCAGGATCCCAAAACTACAAGATCCAGTCCTTTCGTATTAAATCATCTCGCATTGATGAAAGCAAGTCTCTAACCATCTCTGCCGGTCTACTAAATTTTCTGTCATATGCAAAGTAAGTTGCATGCCCTCTTATTCTGCCTTGGTTTTATTTTCAAACAGATGTTGGGGAATAGCTTGAGGAATCCAACCTTTTCTTCCTTTATTATTCTTTTTTTCAGCAATTCTTGTTGCATTATTCTGTACAATGTCACTCTAACTAGATGCTCGGTTAATTTTTTCCAGCCATTTTATGGCATGATTTCATAATCTAATTTAGGGTGGAAAGATGTATCCAGCCATTTTATGCATTTGTCACAAGAATATACAGGAGCAGGCCCAGAACATAAAGAATGGGTGTTCAAATTTGTAAAAACGTTGTTCAATATAAAACATAGAAGTTCACAATAGCAAAAAAATCTGCAGATTGTTCCTACTCGGGACAACATTTCAAATAATTTACAGGAATTGCAAAACATTCTGAAAACTTTCAGTTTACAACTAAGAGATTATATATCATTATCTTTAACTTTCAAAAGGATTTTTTTTGCTCGAACGCGTAAGAGAGCTGTCATTTCATTAAGGAGTGCAAAAGGGAGGGTTAGGGAATAAATCCAATCTCCACCCCAAACACACCCACACACGACCAGGGTGCCCCGCAAACGCTTGCGACACTTTAGATACAGCGGCCGACTACTCACACAAAACGGACTACATATCCAGTGTAAGCGACCTTAGGAGCAAAACCTGGAGTGCAGCAGCCCCATCCAAGCACCAAACGGCACTCTCAGTGGCAACTTCAAGTAGAACTACAGGAATCCTTGGTTGTGCACCTAAAGACACAGTCATTCCTGTGTTTACAGATGCACAAAGCAACCATTATTAGAATTAAGCCCTTCTCTGCGCTCCTTAGCAAACACCCTCTGGAGCTCTGTACCACCAGTTGGAGAAGCAGCTCATAGAAAGGTTTGCCACAATGGCGCGCGATCGAATCTTGCGGCCGGATAGAGCAAGTCCAATCATTTGGAGGATGAGTGCCCAGATTTGCCGAGCAAAGACACATGAGACAAACAGGTGTTGAATCGTCTCTTCGGCTTGATCACACAAGGGGCAGGCACCGGGGTGTGGATGCCCATGCTTAGAGAGCCGATCCGCAGTCCAGCAGTGATTGTTAATGGCAGGCCACAAAAAAAATGCAGTCTAGGGGAGCCCAGGGTTTCCAAATTCTTTTGCATCTTAATAGAGCCAAGGAAAAAAATAGCTCGTATCCTGATTTGCTTGTATAATGACCTGACCGAGTAAACCTCCAAATGTGTTGATCAGGACTGTACTGCTGCAGAGTAAAACCATCTACCAGGTCCCATAAATGGAGACACATTCAATTAAGACTTGCACAGTAAGAGCACCCTCGATGTCGGAAACCCATCTACGCCCCTCCAAAGCTTGAGCGACTGTGTGTTGCAACAGAGCAATGATTTACTATTGTTGAAATGTTGTATTGGTTAGTTTATGCTTCACATACATTATTGAAGTAAATACTCTCTCCTAACACTGGGAAGATTTAACACCATTTTGAGGGTTGTGTGGAATAGGAGGCACTGCTAGTTTGGCCGTTCAAGGTCCTGTTCAAAAACCTGATATGACTGGGTTTAACCGGAAAATGAAAAGCAGTGCCAGATTCAGTCATGTTGAACTTTACCTATTTTACATGAAAAATCAGTTTGCATTATTTTATTCAGAGTATCATGTCACACCTGTGGACAATACATGGCAGTTCATTCATCTTAAAGCAGAGAGCAGTAGAACGGACTAGAATGTAAAAAAAGAAAGGCAAGGATAAGCGAGTAACGACATGTAGAAGTGAAAAAAAAAATCACCTATATTCATCCTGTCATTCAGAGGAAGTTTTGTCCTCGCAATCTCATGCCTGCATCTCCAACCTATTCGGTGGTTTGGGATTTAAGATTGGTATATGCAGCAAACTGGTTGCCAAAAAGATTGGGTGCGCATTAACACTGTTTTATTCTTATAACTATTGTTCAGGTCGCTGCAGTTGCTGTCATTTAACGATGCTAAGATGCAGCCATCATTTGCTAAGATGATTATTCATACTCTCCTTGAATCTTCCTCTGGTTTACAAACGCTTGACTTGTCAGAAAACAATGTGGGTTCACACAAGAACCTTTTTCTTCTTTGATATATGTCTTTTGGACCCAAATAATCTCTCTTTTATAGCTTGCAGGCTGGCGTTCTACTGTAGACAGAAGTTCTACAAGTTTCTCATCAGCACTGAAGTCAAATACATCCTTGAACTCCTTGACTGTTCTTAACCTAAGGTATTACCTGTTCCCTTTCAGCACCCGGCAAGTTGTCATAATTAGAAACCTTTCTCACCACTCCTTTTGAAGTTGGCATGGCTTGTGTATTAAAACATATCATAATACTTGTCATGTCAGGGGAAACAATTTGCAGGAGGGGGACATGGAGGTTGTATGCAATATTCTAGTAAAGATGTCTAATTTGAGAAGTTTAGATATAAGTGACAATCCAATCACTGATGAGGGTATCAGGTAGTCTTCAGTTTTCTCTAGATTTGCATCAATCATGAGTGCATAATAGTTCTTTATGCCTGCGGTCAACTTCAAGACAATTTTTCCTTGTGGACTCTGTTATGTTCTAACAATAAGCACTAAGGAGTTACATATAAACATTGCAGATACCTTATTCCTTTTTTTGAATTGGCTCTTCAAAGGGGGAATCCAATTCGGAAATTAAGAGCAGAGAACTGCGATCTGTCCAGTGTTGGTGTGACTAAACTTCTTGAGTGCCTCACATCGATTAATAAACTACTTGATATGCTTTCTATAGCAGATAATCATCTTGGGAGGTAAGTCCTTTTTCCCAGTGCAGAGTTTCTGTTGTTTCTTTAGCTTGGGTCACATTCTGAACCGAGATGAATTTGCAGCTCTGTGGCAGCTACATTAGTGAAATTCCTGGGTTCACATGTAAGGGAGCTAAATGTTGAAGACATCGGCCTAGGACCAATAGGCTTCCAAATACTTGAGGAAGCATTGCCAAGGAAAGTAAATCTCTCCCACATCAACATCAGGTAGAAATAAACTCTGCCCGAGTCACAATGATGCATGCTTGATGTTTAAGTTTCCTTACCCACTTCAAATTTCATGTTGCAGTAAGAACCGCGGTGGGATGGGTACCGCGCACTTCATTTCCAGGCTGATAGTGCAAGCGCCAAACCTTGTATCAGTCGATGCAGGATCTAACCTTCTACCTCCTGAATCATTGGAAGTGATTTGTAATGCATTGAAGCAAACAACATGTAAGAAGCACGCTTCTTCGTATTTTCCTCAACTATGTTCAAGGCCTACCCTAACGGGCATGCACCAAGGAGAGCAGCCAATAACCAGTGGGTATTTTGTAGGTAACTTGACGCGACTAGACCTGATGGGCAACCTGCAATTGTCGAGTGACATCTTTCCTGCAGTGTTTGAGTTCAAGAAGCGCGGAAAGCCAATCCTGCTTGTTCCATTGCAGCAAGGTAGCTGTGCTCCCTACGATGCCGACCCGTAACCCGTAAGTAGCACCTACTATACTGAGAATTATGAAAGGCAGCTGTTACTGTTCCTTCGCAAGTTTGAGCGAAACTTCCTATTTGCACGATCAAAGGATGCACGATGCTTTTTGCTGTAGAAGTTGGAGAAGGTGAACAGAGAGTTTCAGAAAGCTACTTGGGCAACCAGGAAAAAGAGGCTTAGACGTTGATTGGGGCAGATATTTATGATCATTCCTTCAGCAGATCACGAGTGGAATGAAGTCAAGCTTAATTCGAGAACCCGACCACAAGTTGGTTTATGATCGGTTCCATACCAGCACAAATTTAACCTGATCCGTGCTGTTAAAAGGGAGGACCCTGTTGGTTTTTGCATGAAGTTTGATCCGGGAGGAGGCGCCCAGGTGGTCGAGACTGCTGAAAACAGAAACCTCCTGATGAAAGAAATTCTGCTTTGTTTGCATTTCTACAGCCATCTATCTCGAGTTAGGCAGAATATCTTTGGTTCCTTTTTTTTGCAGTAAAATACAAAAATAGATGTAAAGCCAAACATACTCAACTGCTAGTTTCTTTTAGAGAGGAGCTGGTGCTTAGTGGGGCGTTCGCCAACTGTGAGGGTGAGGTAGACATTGTCTCTGGATAAAAATCTGGCCGATAACTAGCTTTCAGGCTTTGCGGCCATCCCAGTTTATATTTACAGTTTTCCAGTGTGTAGGCAGGATGTGCTTTGTTTAGTCCTAATAGTCGTTATTAAATTATTTATTTAATGCAATATAGTACTGTTAACAATTGTTGGGATGGCCGAGTTGGTCTAAGGCTGCACATCGAGGGTGTGTTCCGAAAGGGCGTGGGTTCGAATCCCACTCTCAACAAAATTGTTCTTTTTTGTCTTTCTAAAACGATTTCCCCTTTATAATTTTCATCATAATGGATTTTTCATTATAGCTGGGCCAGAGTGATTAAGTTTGTGGCCCATCTTCTCAGGGCCTGCATTAGTGCAACAGGATCATAGGCCGACCCATTTACCCCTGTGTCTGCTTATAAACAAAAGATTTTCACCTAAAAAAATATAAATAAAAGATTCAAAGCAATATAAATAAATAAATAGTAAAAATATAAAAGAATGTTTTTCTGTCATCCACCAGTTTATTTTCGTTCGCCGTTTCCAACTCCTCCTATTTCTCTGTCCGTTACACACAATGCTTTTTTTCTCTTTGCCCCCTTGACCCCGTACGCGGCACAAAAAACTAATCGTATGGAACCCACGATCCCCAACACCAACCCTCTCCTCCCTCCGCATGTTCCTTCGACGTACTCCCTTCGTTCCGAATTACTTGTTGCAAGTATAGATGTATCTAGATGTATTTTAGAGCAACTCAAAGGGCCGGCCTATTTCGTCCGCCTGCGTCTGTTTGGGACGGCACGGACAAAAGTGGCGGCCCAACGCGCCGACCAAAACCTAAATCACATCCGTATCGCGTCCGCGCCGACGCATTTGTGGCCTCAATTTGCGTCCCAAATGCGACGGTGCGGACGCCGAATGGACGCTTCGCGCGCCTTCTCGCTATCCGCCGCGTCCCCACATGGCAGCCGTCCAACTACCCGCTGCCCACGTGGTCAGCTTAATTTATGATGACGAGTCCACGCGTCAGCGACGGTGCTCGTCTTTTTTAAGCCGACTGTGCGGCGGGGCTGTCCTCATCCATACTCGCCGTCCACATCTGCCCACCTTTGCTCCCTCGTTGCCGGCAAACCCTAGCCACCACAACCACAGCGAGATGGGCCTCTTCTCCGGCGGCAGCGGCAGCAAGGCCAAGGGCAAGTCCCCCGCCACCCCTTTCCCCTCCGAGTTCCTCCCACCTCCGCCGGCGCCTCGCCGGCAGAGGCAGCGCGTCAGCGTGCCAGTGCACCAGGCGGAGTGGCACTGGCAGAACCCCCAGCCTCTGCCGTATCCGGACGTGACGCTGCCGCACGACTGGCATCCGGATCCAGATAGGATCCCAGTGCCGGCGGCGCCGCGGACGGCTCGCGCTCACGCGGAGGAGGTGCGGCGCTGGCGGACGCTGCTGACGCCGGAGCAGCGCCTCGACAAGGCCTACGCAACCGACTCGCCCAACTGGGCGAGGTGGTTCGCCTTCGAGCACGAGGAGGCGAGGCGGCGGGGCGTGCGCGAGGTCGACCGGAGGCCAACGCCGCTCGTTGTCCGCGAGGAGGACCAGGCGGCGGAGGACGCCTACCAGGCGGCCCTTGCGGCCGTCTACCGGGAGAGCGAGGAGGACGAGCGGCGCAGCCCATCGTGCGCTACTCCTGGAATGGAGTGGTGCGCGAGTGGGTGTCCGCGCCACCGGTTTGGCTGGGGGCGACACCGACGCAGGAGCAGGCGTACCTCGAGATGTGGCGCCAGCGTCGGCTAGCAGAGGAGCGCCGTCGCGGCGAGTACGAGGAGATGCTCGAGCGCGACCTCGAGGAGGAGCAGCGCGAGGCCGAGGAGGAGGCGCGCCAGGCCTCAGCTGCACAGGCGGCCGCACACCCCCCGTCCCGGCATTGCCTGCGCCGGCACAACCCGACATGACGGCGCTCTGGAACACGGCGTTCGCCTGGGCCGGACCGGCGCCGACGCTCATCGACCTCACGGACCCCGAGGACGACGACGACGATGCCAAGGGCAGCACGCCGCCTCGTAGTTTAGGCTGTTTTTTCAAATGCAAATATGTGGACGCGTGGACTTTCGTCGGCCTTCGTGGCCGGCTTTAATGTTTAATTAATGTTGTTTCTCTTTTTTTAATATGCATTCGTTCATTTTTCTTTTAGCGCCGTCAAAATGGATATCGACCAGCGTTGGGCACAAGCGCCGACCCAAATGCCGAAGCGGGCATCTGTGTCCGTCTGGCCGACCCAAACGGACAAAAAGCGGACGAAATCGTCGTCTGTTTGGGTTGGCCCGTTGAAGTTGCTCTTAGTTTTAAATACATCCATGTATGCGATGAGTAATTTGAGACGGAGGAAGTAGCTGCCATTGACTTGCTAGCCGCGGCGTCTCCTCCCCTTAAAAAAAAAGAGCCGCGGCGTCTGCCAGCCAACACTCCACACGCCCTCCTGATGCCATCGCCCAGCGATCCCCACCGACGCACGCAGGGCAGGGAAGGACTTAACCAACTTCCATTGCTTTGCAAGTACTGTACGTAGGAGTACTTGGAATGGTTCAATTGTGTGCCCGAATAAGAGTATCGGAAGCCCGGCATACAACAGCCAAACCCGCAATGTGCAACTTTATGGGTGTGTTTGGTTCAGGGACGAAGTGTAACTGAATGTCACGGTTTCATTCCACTAGAATAGGTCGGTTCCGTCGCTGTGTTTGGTAATGGCAATTTGAAGAAATGGAATGACTACATTTTGATGTTTAGTTTAAGAGATGGGATGGGATGAGTTTATTTATCTCATCATGGATTGGAGTGGATTCCGGTCATTAAAAAGGCAGATAAATATTGAATTGTGCAGCAGTGTTAGCATCAAGATTCAAGAACACTCTGTTAAAAACAAATCACAGCTGATCTGATTGGATTTCAGTCAAACAAAGGCCACCCAAATACCAAAGTCTACATCTGATCTGTGTGCTACAAGCAAAAAATGCAGCTTGCTCGTCTAGCCTTGCTCCTCCAGTCCAGAAGATCGATATCAGCGACCCAGGCACATACTTCCTCTGCACCTTAATATAAGTCGGGTTGGTAGCCTACCAAACCGACTTATATTAAGGTACAGAGGGAGTACTATTTAGTGTTCCCACTTGAAAGTTATGTTATTGTTTGAGTTAATAGGAATCTTTGCACTACTAAGAGGGGACGTGTCAAGGTGAAATACCAAGCTCATTCCATGTCTCTATGTGTACACAAGGTCGCCAAAAGGACATCCACCAACAAGCCAAAGGATCATCACATCAACAATAGCAACAACACTAAAGCGAGAACCGGCCAGACTAAAACTTGCAACTAAAACAGAGTGAATGCAATATGCCTATCTTGAGTATATATTCAGATAACAACCCTTGAACCACTGACCCAGATTACGTGAAACTTGGTGGTAGACCTGTATACATCGATAAGTTCCCAACTTGCTGTCCGAAACAGACAGGGTCCAAAGGCCTCAAACTTGGTGCAAACATGAGTCAATGTCCTTATAAAACTGACAAAGTTTCAGTTGACCCCTCCGACAAGCAACTTGCCAATTCTTTTTTACTCACTCTGATCCATTAAACTAAAACCATGACAATTATTATGGATCAAAGAAAGTATTTTTTTTTACAAACGGGTGAATCTGCTGCTAACCAAATCCTCGATCCAACCACAACAGAAGTGTAGGACGAAGTGGCCAAATTTGTGAGTGAACCCAACACCGTTTACCCCCTGCCCACAGACTTGTTGCAGGAACTGCTTGCGTAGCCTTGGAACATTTCAGATCAACGAAGCTAGTGTGATTTTTCCCTAAAAAGAAAAAGAGGAATAATGCTAGCTCGAAAAGAGGAGGCAGGCGAGGAGCGGCACAAACGACACGTGGATCCGCGACCTCGCCCGCGGCAACAACCGCCATCTTCTGCCGGACGTCCTCGCCCTTCATCGCCTGCTTCAGGACACGGACGCGCAGCTGCAGCCAGGAGTGCCGGATGACCTGACGTGGAGCAGAGCGAGCTCAGGAAAGTACACAGCGAAGTCGGCCTACCTGGTGCAGTTCCAGGGAAGAACGACGACCCACTTCGACCGCCTGGTTTGGAAGGCCTGGGCGCCGGGCAAAATCAAAATCTTTGCCTGGTTGCTACTCCAGGATCGGCTCTGGTGCAATGACAGACTCCAGCGGCGGGGCTGGACAAACGCTTACTTCTGCTAGCTCTGCGTCAGAAACCTCGAGTCCTCGGGCCACCTCTTTTGGGGCTGCCAGGAAGCCGGACGGATTTGGGCCGAGCTGGGCTGTGGCACGGCTGCTCGTCTCTCACCCCGGCCGAGAGCTGGCGCCAGGACAGCTCCATCGTGATCATACTAGGCATCCTGGAGCAGACCCAACACCAATGGCGAAAGGGCGTACGGACGCTGTGCTGGCTTGCTTGCTAGGAGATATGGCAGGAGAGAAACCACTGTACCTTCAGACAGCACCTGCCGTGCGCGGCAAGAATCATCAAGCGCATAAGAGACAACATCGAGCTATGGAGAACCACAGGAGCTGCATGCTTAGAGAGCCCCTTCGGGGACCCCCCCTTGAGAGATAAACCCCCCTTGCTCTTAGGGTTTTGGCCGTCTGTGGCATTCCCTAAAACTTTGATCCTAGGATCCTCACCACCATTGTTGTTTTTCCACTGCTTTCTGCTATGATCAATGAAAACGCCAGCAATTGCTGGATCTTTCAAAAAAAACTGGAAGCATTTTTTGGCCCCGATAACGGGATCCCAGCTGATCACTTTGCATTGTCGATCTCTGTCTCTCTCTGACTTGTACTCTACATAGATGCTTTCACTGCCCACACAACACAAGGCTCCTGCTGCATGCTGACTGTCGTGCACCGATCGACACATGCATAGGGGCAGAGCTTGACAGAGATTGTTGAGGGGGTAAAGCAGAGTTATGGGGGGCCAAAAGGACATATTTTGTTTAAACTATGATAATTTATAAAACTTTAGTTCACCATTTAATGGTATTTCATATGCTTTCTCTAGGGTTGGGGGGGGGGGGGGCATAGCCCCCCTTGGCCCTAGTGAAGCTCCGCCATTGCACATGCATGCTACACTACTAGGGCAAAACGTGTAATGCTTTTTTAAAGAGATAAGTCCATATTACAACCTTGAACTACCGTCGAAGTCTAAAACATAATCCTGAACTACAGAACCGTCTAATTTACAACGCTGAACTTTCAAAACCGGACAAAAATAACCCTAGAGTTGTTTTTGACCAGTCAACCGCCTAGTCAGCATGAGGTCATTTTTTTGTCAAATTTTGACAAAAATAGTTCCCAGAAGAAAATTGAAAAAAAATCTCAAAAATCCATACAACCATTATATCCAATCTGGGAAAGTCTTAACAAGTGTTGCCAAGTATAAGAAAATCTAGAGCGAAAATTCAAATTCACAAGACTTTTTGTTCAAATTTTGGCAAAAGAAAGTCTTCAAAAAAAATTCTCGAAAATCCACACAACTCTTAGATTCAATCTGTGAAAGTTTCAAAAAGGTAGGCCCACTGGATAAAAAATAGGATCAAATTTTAGATGCGGGAGATGGTGACATGGCATATGACTTGACGCTGTCTAGACCGTTGATTGGTCAAAACCGGTCAAAATCAGTCTGGTTTTGAAAGTCGAGGGTTGTGTTTTCGACTTCAGTGGTAGTCGAGGTTGTAGTATGGATTTATCTTTTTTTTAAACAAAGCTTGCACTGTTGTACACATGGTAGTAGGCATCACTCTCACTCTCTGCGTAATATAATCTTAATCTGTTTATATATCTTTGGTACAAGTGGAAACGTACATTGGCTTCCAAAATAATACATGCGTCACAGTAATGCTATCATGGATACACAAGGAAAAGGAATGTCATGTAGAGTACTCATCATCGCTCACCACCCAACAAATTATTCGCGTATACGTACGTACGTAGAGTCGTAGACTACCAAGATTGATTGCTTGCTTGCTCCTCATGGCGCGCGCGTCTTGCTGCATGGACGGAGGCGAACGCGACGTACGTGCGCCCGCCCGCCCCTGCGTGAGCATCACTGCCCGTCCCCGATGTCGCCGCCGCCGCCTGCGCCTCCGCCTCCGCCGAATCCCCCGCCTCCGCCGGCGCCAGCTCCGCCACCCGCTCCACCGCCGAAACCTGCGCCTCCACCATGGCCGAAGCCTCCTCCTGCTCCGCCTCCCGCGCCTCCTCCAAAGCCTCCGCCGCCGCCGACTCCGCCACCGAAGCCTCCGCCCTTGCCGCCTCCTCCTCCTAGGCCACCGCCGAAGCCGCCGCCCTTGCCTCCTCCGAAACCGCCGCCGGCTCCGGCACCTCCGCCTCCACCGGCTCCACCGCCGAGCCCACCACCTCCTCCCGCACCTCCACCCGCGCCGCCTCCAAAGCCACCGCCTGAGCCTCCACCGAGACCACCGCCTGAACCGGCACCTCCACCCGCACCGCCTCCCAGACCACCACCGGAGCCTCCTCCCGCGCCACCACCGAGGCCACCGCCTGAACCGGCACCTCCTCCAAGGCCACCACCTGAACCTCCTCCCGCGCCACCACCGAGTCCACCACCTGATCCGGCACCTCCTCCAAGGCCACCGCCTGAACCTCCTCCCGCACCACCACCCAGACCGCCCCCTGAACCGGCACCTCCTCCAAGGCCACCGCCTGAACCTCCTCCTGCGCCACCACCGAGCCCACCACCTGAACCGGCACCTCCTGCGGCGCCACCTCCAAGTCCACCACCGGAACCAGCACCTCCTCCAAGGCCACCACCTGAACCTCCTCCGGCACCACCACCGAGTCCTCCTCCGCCTGAACCACCTCCAAGGCCACCACCGGCACCGCTTCCTGCGCCTCCACCAAGACCACCACCTGCACCGGCACCGCTGCCTGCACCACCTCCGGCGCCTCCTCCTCCACCAAGGCCACCACCTTTTCCAATGCCACCTCCGAGGCCACCGCCATGCCCAATTCCTCCACCGAGACCACCACCCTTGCCAAAGCCACCTCCCAAACCACCACCCTTGCCAATGCCACCTCCAAGCCCGCCGCCACCACCAGCTCCGCCTCCTCCTCCAAGGCCACCTCCCCCGCCTAAACCTCCACCTTTCCCGCCACCAAACCCAATTCCAACGCCCCCACCATGGCCGAGCCCTCCGCCAAGCCCACCCCCAGCACCACCGCCTCCTCCAAGACCACCCCCTCCGCCAAGGCCGCCACCTTTACCACCTCCGAACCCGATCCCGACGCCACCACCATGACCGATCCCGCCGCCAAAGCCGCCTCCTCCGCCAAAACCGCCACCACCGCCCAACAAGCCGTCCTTCTCCAAGCGACGCGCCTCGGCGGCCACTCCGAGGGCCAACACCACGGCCAGCGCCGCGAGCGTCACACCCCACACGCGCCTCCCCATTGTAGCTCAGCTGGCTATGCTCCACTCAAAGCTCGCTGGGGAGTGATGCTCTGCTGTGTTCTGAAGCTGGAGCGAGGCCGTGCAGAGCCTTATATAGCGAGGCTCAAGGTAGGCCGAGGCCGGTGCAGCTCGTCTAGCACTCTAGCTTCGGAGTGGAGTAAATGTGGTTAGTTGGCGCGCTGGCTGGCTCGCTCTCGACTCGATCCCCAATCTGCGAGCTGAGGTCGATCGGTGGGCACGCAGGAGCGAGCACGATGGCGCGACGCGGCGACGATCGATCGGCGAGGAACACGGTGGCATGAGGGAGCAGTGCGTATGGCAGGGCAGTGGGTGGGTGACAGGGTGTAGGGGCGCCGCGGATTGCCTCGCCGGTGTGAGTTGACGGTGGAGTGCTTGGGTGGGAGCGATGGCGACGTATCTGCCCGGAGAAGGAGCGTCTCGTTTGGTTCTGGTTGGCCGTGCCGGTGGGCGCATTTACGCTCCCGTCTGCCCAACCAACCAGCAGACCGCGCGCGTGCATGCATGCATGCATGCGCGGACGCGGCTAGTTGCACTTGCATGTTACCAGTAGTACATCGTGCATGTGGACGTGGTGGCCCCCGTCATTCGTCTGTTGGAGAGTACTGTACGTACTTACGTGCGTTAAGCAACTGGAGTAGATGTAAAACTTGAAAATGATGGCAAAGACATGGACGTGCTGCTGGTCTGGTTGTGGATGTACGTAGTACGCCGGTGCGTCGGTGCGTGTGCCCAGCGTCTCTCTCGTCGATCTCACGGCGCACATAAAATGATACAGCGTACACGTAGTACGCGCAAGTGCAACGCGTTGTTTTTGGTTATGCGTACGCGCAAAAGCACCTGCTGGGTCGGGTCGGCCATACGACGTAGGTACGCATGCATGCAAACGCATTGATGTGCGATCTCCGTACGCGACGCACCGTCCCCTCCCGAGCCTACGAGGAACCAGCACTAGTATAAAAATCCTGTGAATACAGTGCAGGGCAGGCACTGAGCGAGCTGTGGACTGTGGCGCAGTGCGCCATCACACGAGCATTTATTGGAGCGGCATTTCGCAATGAATTTCGCAATGAATTTCTGCGCGTACCAAGTCGCCGAACCGACAGCTACTAGCTAGCTGACCACGGAATTCCACTCCACTCTTCATCGTCGAGACCAGTCTGCAGGACAGGACGCAGCTGGTTTCGATTCAGCTTTAGCCCATCCCTGAGAGGATCTCTAACAGTCGCGCGCTAAAAGTCATGATACAGTATCGGGTTAGTCAGCTTTTGCGCGCAGCGGTGCGTTGGCTTCAGTGGCCGCCGCAAATTAAAAAGGGCCCACGCCGCTCCAGCAGGCCCGCTATATTTCAGGTTTTTCTATTACATACTTCCTTCATTCCATAATGTAGTGCTTCCTCTATCCCCGTGCTTTAACTTTGACCGTAAATTTAACTACCAAGACCGATTACGGCGGGAACAAAAATTATATCAGTGAATTCGTATTCGAAAGAAGTTTTCAATTATATATTTTTTTCTCCCGCCGCAGTTGGTCTCATTGGTTAAATTTATGATTAAAGTTGAACCTCGGAAAATATGGACGCACTATATTTTGGAATGGAGGGGGTATTTGGTTTTGTAGATAGTTCTCCTACTATATATTTGGTTTCGTACATAGTTCTCCTACTACATATTTGGTTTCGTAGATAGTTCTTCTGCTACTACTACTCGTCCGACTCGGACTCTGTCTCAGTAATGTCCTCCGACGTCGGAGCGTAGGCGTCAAGGAACCGCTCGTCGCCGGAGTTCCATGAGGACGCATCTCCTAGCGCTTGGTTGTATTTAGCGACCGCCTTCCGCGTTTGCTTGTCCTCGCGATAGTCGGCTCGCTCCTCCCTCCTCTTCGCCCTCTTCGCCCTCCTCTGGGTGAAGAACTGTTCTTCGTTGGTGTCTTCCGGGAAGCGATGGCTCCACAACGCCATGGCTTGCTCGTCCATCTCGGCCATCCTGAGACGATGCTCCCGCCTCCGGTGCTTGCGATGATCCTCGTCAGTGAGAAGCCGCGGGAAAGGCGCCAACTCCTGTGCGCGCTCCCGCGTCGCCACGTCGGCGAAGTTCATGTCCTGACGGGACCGCAGGAGGCGCCACGCCACAGCGTCGTACACGCGGGCGTCCTCCTGGGCGGTGTCAAAGGTTCCGAGACGGAGCCGCATTGCCGCCGCCCGACCGAATGTCGGCGGAGTAGGTGCCGGACGGACGCACACGAACGCCGCGGTAGCCCGTACCTCCCCGGCGGCGAGGCGGCATCGTGGCGCGGTGGTGGCGTGTCGGCGGCAGAGCGCGGCATGGGGTGATGGAGAGATGAAGAGAGCTGCAAAGGGCGATGGAGAGATGGAGAGAACGGCGGAGGCGCTGCAATTTATAGGCGTCCCGAACGCGGCGTGCCAAATGTAGCGCGCGAGCGGCCGCCTTTTCCCATGCGCGCAATCGTTTCCCGCGCTCTAGTTTCGCGCCATCGTTGGAGCGCGTGAAAACACCCCGCGCATGTTAAAAAGTCAATTTATCGCGTGCGTGTCTTTTAGCACGGCTGTTGGAGATGCGCGGCTGTTGGAGATGCTCTGAGAGCAGAGCTAGGTAGGGGTGCGGCGGAACGGTGCACTGCACTGCACACGGGATCGTCCGGGCTGGCCGTCGGCCAACTCCCGGCGGGTTCGGGCCTGCATAGTCCGCGCGCATGTGCGTAGCTTGCCGATTGATGGAACGATGAGGCGTACGCACAGCTATTCTCAGTGAAAAGGAAGGGTCGGGGAGCGCGCATAATGCAGGAGATAAGAAGGCTGCACGCCACTTGATTGCCGGGGAGGAGACGCAGGGCATTTAATCCCCGGCACATGGTGATGGCGCGTCTCAGCAAATCCGCCTTGTAGCACCCCATGGCAGATTGTTGGCAGGGCTGGACGGCTGGTACGACGGAGTAACTATCATCCACTGAAACCAGATGGTAGTAGGTGTTCGAAGTCTCGGTGTTCAGACATAACCAGCCGTGAAAATGAACAAAACTGATCTTATCTAAAACTTCAACACAAAATGACCCTAGTCTAAAAATATTTTACGAAATGATCCTCTTTTACATGACGCCCGCGGTTAGGAGCGTCATGCTAGAGAGCATGATGCCCCGAGCTAGGGCGCCATGATAGCGACATGTAGCATGACACTCCGGCCTAGGGCGGCATGCTAAATAGCATGACGCCCTAGCCCGGTGCGTCATGATATCTAGCATGGCGCCCTAACTCCGGGCGTCATGCAAAAGGGGCTATTTCGTGAAATATTTTTAGATTGGGATCGTTTTGTTTTGAAGTTTCAGATAATGGCCATTTTTGTCCATTTTCACCAAACAGACACCGCACGTATAGATCACAGTGTATACGTGAAGAATATTACGGTGGCCGAGCTCCATGTTTATTTTTTTAGTGAAAATGCTATTTTATACAAACCTTTAGAAAATCTGGCAAAGTATACATATAAGCACGTATTTGTAGCATACACGTACAGAATTTCTTGAACACTAGCAAGATGCCCATGAGTTGCACGGAAATATCAAGATGCATTTATATGAGTAGTTTATTTTGTGAGAGAAAAAGATGAACAAGAGAAGACCTTATTTGCAAATGTGGAGAGAGGTGTGGGTATCTCTTTGCAAAATTGCCATAGTTTCCTTTCTATCCGTCAGATATAAATCGAACGGTCTATATTACAGAATGACAGGCACACCATCAACATCAACTATGTTTTTTATAAAAAATAGAGATACATGTCCATACATGATGTACACAGGGGCTTTTATTTGTTGCATTTGGCCTAGATATTTGTCTTCCTTGTGTAGCCTATAAATAATCGCATTAGTTAATGAAACTTTACATCGTACTTGAAGACCATGCATATGTATTTGTAGAAAACAATGATATTTTTTGAAACTTTTAAATGTATTTTGATCATTTTTTGAAAGACAAGCTCCCTGAAACCCGTCCTTTTTTGAACATGTGCACTATTCATTAATTACATTTTTTGCACGAACAAGAGAAAATGCGATATAAATTGAGCACTTTTTACATGAATTTTATTAGCTTGGCAACCATGTGCCAAGTTACAATGTCCTGATAAATTTTCACTTTCTTAAATTGCCAAAATATGTCAAGATTTTTCTGTTAGTACGTAATTTACAAACTTACAGTCAATATTCACATAGTGGCAGTTCATGCCACGGGATCATATTTTGTTGAGAAAATGATTGTCTCCATGCATTCTACATCACTTGGATGTTTTCTTTTTTGAGCGATACATCACTTGGATGTAGATGGAATGCAACCAGGGGCGGGCTAGAATTATTAAAGGGTCGCATATCCGGAAAGAATTGCCAAAATATGGTATATATCTCCATATATACATGTATATATGCATTGTAGCCTTTTACATGTAAAATTCGTGAAGTAGTGTGGCAAACAACTGTCCCGCTCCTGCCTTCTCTCCCGGGCTGAAGTACGTTTTTCTGCTGACTGACAGTTGGTCATATGGGCCTGAAGCAGCTTGCGACTGGCCCAGCTGTAGTCACTCCATCTAGTTCGGAAATGCTATTACCGTGCTCTAGAAGAAACTCTTTGTTTTTCTTTCTAGAAAAAGCTCTCCGGAGGTGAGCGACAAACGAAGTTTTCCCCCCTAGGCGATCTAGGGTTGCAACCTTTCCTCTGGCGATCGCATCAGAGTCCACGTAAACTCTCACCGGCGGCCGGTGTTCCTCCGGCGGTTGGTGATATTACCGGATCCGCCGTCATTGGTGGACAGGTAGTTGGAGGCTAGGGTTGCGGAGATGAATAGCAGGGAGCAGGAGAAGGGGGGCTTGGAGGTACCAGAGGGGAGCAAGGCGGTGGAAGAAAGGGCCGTACGCCCGTCTAGGGAGGGGAAGGAGAAGGATGGAAGGGCGAATGATGGTGGAAGTAAATCAAAGATGCATGAGGGCAGGGACAGAGCCAGGATTTCAACATAGGGGGGATGGGGTTTCACACTAAGTCTCATACGCAAACGGCTATGTTGCAAAAAAAAATTATGGTCTTGTCTATTGGAGATGCCATGGTGTAAACGTACCCTATTTTTTTGTCTATTCATTGCATTCCCATGATCAAAACTTGATAGAAAATTGACAAATAACAAAAAAAATCACAACGTTAGAAACACAAGATAATCTTATGAACTAATAATTTGTAGTAATACGAGATGCCATGTAGGTAAATAATACATTACGTAATCTCATTATTTATTGGAATTGGGGAGATGGACCTCACTGATTCAACACAGTCCCAAAACCAGAATTGGCGAGATGGACCTCACAGATTAACACAGTCCCAAAACCATAATCGGCTAAAGCATGCGATTTTATTGAAGCAATTAAAGAATAGTGGTACATAGGGAAAGATGATTAGTTTGAGAAAGATAAATCAGGACTAATATAGTGCTCAAAATAAACTACATTTTGTCCTTGTGTTGTCGCTCATCATTTGTGCATCTGCTCTGCATGCTGGGAACCAGCAACATGAGCGTGGATCGACACCTGCGTATCCCGGCGTCCCCTTCCCTTTTTCGCTTCTCTCGATGACGACCCGACGGAAGATCCGATCTCAGCAGCCAACAGGGGTTAGTTTGGGTCACAGCGGTGGCTTGGAGAGATTAACGATATGTGCTTGTGTAATTAGGTCGTGGCTGCGTGCTACAATTAACAGGCCTCTTTGCCTCCCATGATGGCCTGCTAGGCATTTTCTTTTATGATGATTTTTTTAATTTTCGCATGCAATGGGCTGTACATGGGCTGAAGCTTTCTCGTTAATGAGAAAGGCGTGAGAGGATAGGGGGGGGGGGGGGCGAAGCCATCACGGGACAAGCGAGCAAGCCAAAAAATTAGCGATTAACTGATCTCTGTCGAGGGACGAGACGATCGTTAGGGGGGGGGGGGGGTGGTGGTCTCGCCCCCCCTCGTCCCCCCTTACATCCGTCCCTGCATGAGGAAGAATTCTCGGACTACTAAGGCCCCAAAGCGGAACTAGAAGATCAATTCGCAGGTATGAAACTACATGGCCAGGAGGAAGATGACCTCAATTTCTTTGCCGAGGTGGAGAAGCTGATTAAGGATGTTATATGGTTGGGGTTGTTTTAGGAACATACTACTCGACCTTTTAGTCAAACAGCT
The DNA here is from genome assembly GCF_056163025.1 of Triticum urartu. Taxonomy (NCBI): domain Eukaryota; kingdom Viridiplantae; phylum Streptophyta; class Magnoliopsida; order Poales; family Poaceae; genus Triticum; species Triticum urartu. The sequence continues at coordinate 59,234,388 of NC_141874.1, read as the reverse complement.
CTGCTGAATCAAATGCGCAATGCATGGTCCGTGGTGCAGGGAGTGACTTTTAGTGTAAAAGGACCAAATTTATTCCCGGTTCAATGCTATTGTTTGGAAAAGTCTCGAACATGGTGCTACTTTGAAGCACAAGTGTGGTAAAGGATAGTAGCGTGCCCCCTCTATTTTTCTATTATTTTTTGATGGGCTCTTTTTTTGCCTATTTTTATTATTCCTCACAGGTAGGGGCACACCCAAAAATGCATCACACTTTATTTACTTATAACTTTGAAATGAAAAATAATGACTATAAATGAATGTCTCTAGCAGTGTATCAGGATGTGCCCTAATTCTAGCGTAACATGTATATCCAGAGGTGGAGGACGGAAAGAAATTAAGGTGTGGCGAAGTCTTAAGGAAAGAATTCTTTTGATGCAAATCGAAAGAGTCAATACACATTACAACCAAAAATGAAATACACTGAAAATGTAGGCATGTTTCAATAGGAAAACAACCTAAAACATACCGATAATGAAGCTTTCAATGGCGTCTAGAAGACCCAGGCAATGGCAATGCCCTACCCTCATTCTAAAAATCTTGCTTAATTTTACCAAGATCGATACTTTTGAAGATCTCCCGCTCAATATAACAAACCATCAAGTCATTAAGCCAACCATCGGTCATCTTGCTGCGCAACTCAGTCTTGATGATTTTCATTGATGAGAAGGCCCTTTCAACAGTTGCCGTCGCTACCGGTAGTAGCAATGCCAATTCAATGAGGCGATAAACAGTAGGAAACATAACATGACTTTCAAGTTCAACCATCATTTTAGCTAGGCTTGCAATATCATGACAAGCTCTAAAGTCTTCAATTCTTCTCATATGGATAATGAATAGATCAAGGTTATCTTCTATATGTTCACGTTCATAGTCAGAGAAGTCATCATGATAAATCTCTGTGAGCCTAGCAAGCTTATTCAGGTTGAACCTAGAAAATGAATTTCTTGTGTCAAGACAAGAGAAGTTCTGGAGCAGCTCTGAAGATACCTCATTAAAACGATGATCAAACTCCGTGGTGATGGAGTCTATAGCATCATAGAAGGTGTCCACACGAAAAAAATGATCAGTCGTGACATTGTTCCGTCCACCTTTTCTTGATTTACCCCACTTTGTAAAGATGTCATCCATACTTGGTATTGGAATATCATTTTTGGTGCAAAAGGCTTTGACATCTTCCAAGAGTGGCTCCCAACCATCATTTCTCCAGTTGACCAAACGTGTTCTCACATCCGTAACCAATGACATTGCCTGAAATGAGAATTACAATTTTAGATGCATGTATGCTTACATGAACAAAATACATCTAACATGATCCATCACATATTCACATACCTGAACAACATTTTGATCCTTCTTTTGCAATAGAAGAGATAAATCATTTGTGATATGAAGGATTTTTAGCATCATCTTCAGGATGAACACAAAGCTAAAAGTCTCCATTTGATGAACCAAACCTCCTGCCCTACATGGAACACGCACATCATCCTCAACAATGCCCAAAACTTCTATGACTGCATCCCACATTGATTCAGTGCGAGATAAGGTTGTGTAATGAGATCCCCATCTTGTGTCTCCAGGTCTGACCAACGATGTTTCTTGATTTTTCCCTCTTCCTGTGGGCATCTCACCTCTCTCAATCTTATCCAAAAGAACTTCTTTTTGCTTGTCAAGCAATTTATCCTTCCTCTTGCAAGATGAAGTACTGAGATTGGCAATCTTGGTCACATATTCAAAAAAATCCTCAACAACCTTGCAGCATCTCGAGACAGCAACAACTACCAACTGCAGTTGGTGGGCAAAGCAGTGGATATAGAAAGCATATGGGTTCTCATCTCGAATTAACTTCTGAAGTCCATTGAATTCTCCTCTCATATTAGATGCCCCATCATATCCTTGCCCTCGTAGTCTTGCAACAACTAGACCGTGTTTAGCAAAAACCTCCAACAAAGCCTTCTTCAAAGAGGCAGATGTTGTGTCTAGGACATGCTTAATAGCTAAAAATCTTTCAACGGTCTCTCCTTTTTTGCTCAAATACCTGTAGAAGTAGACAGATAATTAGTTAACGCACTCTACATATAACAAAAAGAAAAAACACATAGACACCTAACATGCTTCAATACGTACCTGACAACCACGACCACTGGCGGAAGGCTCCGGTGGGCAGGGTATGGCGCCCGCCATACCTTGATTTTTGGCAAAAAAAAATTACACCTACGTATCTATCACTTTTGTACTGCTAGACATCGGCTGGAGCCTCGACCGCGGCCAGATGGGGCTCTGCATCGAGCGCCCACTAGTGTATACCTAGAAAAGCAGAAAGAAACGAACGCCCGCACACACCGACGCCGCGGCGCGAACGCGACCAACTCCACCCACCCAGACGCGACCAAACCTAGTGCGGCGATGGCGGCTGGCCAGGTCGCGAGGTCTAGGCGGGCGCGACAACGGGGCAGTCGACGGCGTCAGCGGGCTGGGGGCTTGGAGGGCTGCTGCACAGCGGCGGCTTCGGCGGCGCAGCAAGCGGCGGCCCCGGCGGCACAGCAAGCGGCGGCTCCGACGACGGCTTCAGCGGCGCGGGGGCTTCACTGGCGGCTCCAGCGGGCGACGGCCATAGTCGGGGGCGGGGATTTTTCTGGTAATCCCTAGGGGCTAGGTCTGAACTCTGAACTTTGTTGGGGCATTGGCGTTTTTTCTTCTGTCAGTTCTCCATGATCTGAAGTTTCTGAACTAGAACTCCAGAACTCCAGATTTGTTTATATTCACTCATGCTAGTGTATTGTCCAGAACTCCAGATTTAGAATTTAGAAATTAGATTATTATATACATGATGCAAGGAAATAAGATGCCCAACCAGCATTGTTCTGTCCAGATTGCCAGAAGATGGAAGGAAGGGGGAAGGGACTAGCAAATTCAAAGAAAAGGGGAAGAGGTAATTTCTCATTTTTCTGAAATTTTGTAGCAATTTTGAACAGCATCTTGAAGCCTTACATTCAAGCAGATTTTAGTGATATATGAATCTTGTCATTGCAGATTTGAAAAGGTATTTTGAAGTGATTGGTAGTGGCAGCAGCTCAAAAACGAATCCAAGCACCCGCGAAAGTGTCAATATTTCGGCAAATGTCAATCATGAAGATCAAGTGACTTCCATGGAAGTATATCATGAAAATTTGATGCCAACTGAACAAGTGGAAGAACAAACTACAGATTCCGTCGAAGCTATAGTGGAAGAGAATGTTGAAGTTCACGGGGTTGAAGGTATAACTATTTTTAGTGAAGATTACATAAATGGTGATCCAGGACTACGCATTCCACTTGATAGTTTTGCCCCAAACATTAGAGATGATGTTAGATTTGCTTATACACGAATGGGTGCAACTCAACCAACTAGTTCCACTTTCCCCCAAATAGAGATGGAAGATGCTTCCGGCCACAATGGTATAAGGACTTTGATTGGTTGGAATATAGTGTAACAACGCATAAGGCTTATTGCTTCTGTTGCTATCTTTTTAAGCATGACTGAATAGATGATAAATTTGGGCATGATGTCTTCTCCAAATTGGGTTTTGACTGTTGGAAAAATGCGGTTGCGGCATTTCGTAAACATGTTGGTGGGCCATGTAGCATCCACAATATATCAAAAACAACATGCGATGATTTTAAAAATCAAAGGGCAAGTGTGAAAAGTAAAGTTACAACTTACAGCCAAGGTTCACTTGTCAAGTATGAAACTCGTGTCGATACATCATTGGGCATTGTAAGTTATCTAGCATTGCAAGGTGAACCATTTCGTGGACATGATGAATCCAGTTCTTCTTTGAACAAGGGGAATTTTTTAGAGTTGCTTGATTGGGTCAAAGAAAGAATTCCAGAAGTGAAGGTTGCATTTGATGAGCTATGTCCTAAAAATGCCAAAATGACTTCCGGGACAATTCAAAAAGAACTTGTCAAACATTGTGCAACTGCAGTCACCAATGTAATCAAAGAAGAGATGGGTGACTGTCTTTTCACTGTTCTTATTGATGAGTGTCGTGATATATCGGTGAAAGAACAAATGGTCGTGGTTGTCAGGTACGTATTGAAGCATGTTTGGTATCTATGTGTTTTTTCCTTTTGTTATATGTAGAGTGCGTTAACTAATTATCTGTCTACTTCTACAGGTATTTGAGCAAAAAAGGAGAGACCGTTGAAAGATTTTTAGCTATTAAGCATGTCCGAGACACAACATCTGCTTCTTTGAAGAAGGCTTTGTTGGAGGTTTTTGCTAAACACGGTCTAGTTGTTGCAAGACTACGAGGGCAAGGATATGATGGGGCATCTAATATGAGAGGAGAATTCAATGGACTTCAGAAGTTAATTCGAGATGAGAACCCATATGCTTTCTATATCCACTGCTTTGCCCACCAACTGCAGTTGGTAGTTGTTGCTGTCTCGAGATGCTGCAAGGTTGTTGAGGATTTTTTTGAATATGTGACCAAGATTGCCAATCTCAGTACTTCATCTTGCAAGAGGAAGGATAAATTGCTTGACAAGCAAAAAGAAGTTCTTTTGGATAAGATTGAGAGAGGTGAGATGCCCACAGGAAGAGGGAAAAATCAAGAAACATCGTTGGTCAGACCTGGAGACACAAGATGGGGATCTCATTACACAACCTTATCTCGCATTGAATCAATGTGGGATGCAGTCATAGAAGTTTTGGGCATTGTTGAGGATGATGTGCGTGTTCCATGTAGGGCAGGAGGTTTGGTTCATCAAATGGAGACTTTTAGCTTTGTGTTCATCCTGAAGATGATGCTAAAAATCCTTCATATCACAAATGATTTATCTCTTCTATTGCAAAAGAAGGATCAAAATGTTGTTCAGGTATGTGAATATGTGATGGATCATGTTAGATGTATTTTGTTCATGTAAGCATACATGCATCTAAAATTGTAATTCTCATTTCAGGCAATGTCATTGGTTACGGATGTGAGAACACGTTTGGTCAACTGGAGAAATGATGGTTGGGAGCCACTCTTGGAAGATGTCAAAGCCTTTTGCACCAAAAATGATATTCCAATACCAAGTATGGATGACATCTTTACAAAGTGGGGTAAATCAAGAAAAGGTGGACGGAACAATGTCACGACTGATCATTTTTTTCGTGTGGACACCTTCTATGCTGCTATAGACTCCATCACCACGGAGTTTGATCATCGTTTTAATGAGGTATCTTCAGAGCTGCTCCAGAACTTCTCTTGTCTTGACACAAGAAATTCATTTTCTAGGTTCAACCTGAATAAGCTTGCTAGGCTCACAGAGATTTATCATGATGACTTCTCTGACTATGAACGTGAACATATAGAAGATAACCTTGATCTATTCATTATCCATATGAGAAGAATTAAAGACTTTAGAGCTTGTCATGATATCGCAAGCCTAGCTAAAATGATGGTTGAACTTGAAAGGCATGTTATGTTTCCTACTGTTTATCGCCTCATTGAATTGGCATTGCTACTACCGGTAGCGACGACAACTGTTGAAAGGGCCTTCTCATCAATGAAAATCATCAAGACTGAGTTGCGCAGCAAGATGACCGATGGTTGGCTTAATGACTTGATGGTTTGTTATATTGAGCGAGAGATCTTCAAAAGTATCGATCTTGGTAAAATTAAGCAAGATTTTCAGAATGAGGGTAGGGCATTGCCATTGCCTGGGTCTTCTAGACGCCATTGAAAGCTTCATTATCGGTATGTTTTGGGTTGTTTTCCTATTGAAACATGCCTACATTTTCAGTGTATTTAATTTTTGGTTGTAATGTGTATTGACTCTTTCGATTTGCATCAAAAGAATTCTTTCCTTAAGACTTCGCCACACCTTAATTTCTTTCCGTCCTCTGCCTCTGACCACGGCCATTTGTTCTTTCACCGATATATCACGACACTCATCAATAAGAACAGTGAAAAGACAGTCACCCATCTCTTCTTTGATTACATTGGTGATTGCAGTTGCACAATGTGTGACAAGTTCTTTTTGAATTGTCCCGGAAGTCATTTTGGCATTTTTATGACATAGCTCATCAAATGCAACCTTCACTTCTGGAATTCTTTCTTTGACCCAATCAAGCAACTCTAAAAAATTCCCCTTGTTCAAAGAAGAACTGGATTCATCATGTCCACGAAATGGTTCACCTTGCAATGCTAGATAACTTACAATGCCCAATGATGTATCGACACGATTTTCATACTTGACAAGTGAACCTTGGCTGTAAGTTGTAACTTTACTTTTCACACTTGCCCTTTGATTTTTAAAATCATCGCATGTTGTTTTTGATATATTGTGGATGCTACATGACCCACCAACATGTTTACGAAATGCCGCAACCGCATTTTTCCAACAGTCAAAACCCAATTTGGAGAAGACATCATGCCCAAATTTATCATCTATTCGGTCATGCTTAAAAAGATAGCAACAGAAGCAATAAGCCTTATGCGTTGTTACACTATATTCCAACCAATCAAAGTCCTTATACCATTGTGGCCGGAAGCATCTTCCATCTCTATTTGGGGGGAAAGTGGAACTAGTTGGTTGAGTTGCACCCATTCGTATATAAGCAAATCTAACATCATCTCTAATGTTGGGGGCAAAACTATCAAGTGGAATGCGTAGTCCTGGATCACCATTTATGTAATCTTCACTAAAAATAGTTATACCTTCAACCCCGTGAACTTCAACATTCTCTTCCACTATAGCTTCGACGGAATCTGTAGTTTGTTCTTCCACTTGTTCGGTTGGCATCAAATTTTCATGATCTACTTCCATGGAAGTCACTTGATCTTCATGATTGACATTTGCCGAAATATTGACACTTTCGCGGGTGCTTGGATTCGTTTTTGAGCTGCTGCCACTACCAATCACTTCAAAATACCTTTTCAAATCTGCAATGACAAGATTCATATATCACTAAAATCTGCTTGAATGTAAGGCTTCAAGATGCTGTTCAAAATTGCTACAAAATTTCAGAAAAAATGAGAAATTACCTCTTCCCCTTTTCTTTGAATTTGCTAGTCCCTTCCCCCTTCCTTCCATCTTCTGGCAATCTGGACAGAACAACGCCGGTTGGGCATCTTATTTCCTTGCATCATGTATATAATAATCTAATTTCTAAATTCTAAATCTGGAGTTCTGGACAATACACTAGCATGAATGAATATAAACAAATCTGGAGTTCTGGAGTTCTAGTTCAGAAACTTCAGATCATGGAGAACTGACAGAAGAAAAAACGCCAATGCCCCAACAAAGTTCAGAGTTCAGACCTAGCCCCTAGGGATTACCAGAAAAATCCCCGACCCCGACTGTGGCCGTCGCCCGCTGGAGCCGCCAGTGAAGCCCCCGCGCCGCTGAAGCCGTCGCCGAAGCCGCCGCTTGCTGCGCCGCCGCTGCAGGCGCCGCTGTGCAGCAGCCCTCCAAGCCCCCAGCCCGCTGACGCCGTTGACTGCCCCGTCGTCGCGCCCGCCTGGACCTCGCGACCTGGCCAGCCGCCGCCGCCGCACTAGGTTTGGTCGCGTCTGGGTGGGTGGAGTTGGTCGCATTCGCGCCGCGGCGTCGGTGGGTGCGGGCGTTCATTTCTTTCTGCTTTTCTAGGTATACACTAGTGGGTGCTCGATGCAGAGCCCCATCTGGCCGCGGTCGAGGCTCCAGCCGATGTCTAGCAGTACAAAAGTGATAGATACGTAGGTATAATTTTTTTTGCCAAAAATCAAGGTATGACGGGCGCCATACCCTGCCCACCGGAGCCCTCCGCCAGTGTGTATATCACTTATAAATGGTGGCCCCACAAATATTATGTCAGCTCCATGGTCATGCATAGCAAAATGACAATGAATGCTCAAGTTATATCTCTACTCCTAAAAGGGGAGTTGGTAGTCTCGCCTCACTCCCATCAACTCCTAGACAAAGACTATATTACGCTCGTGAGCGTCTCTTACAGACGATTTTTCGCTCAAGTGCAGCCAATTTGGACCTGCCCATTTGACTTGTGCATTAATTCAATCAAATCGAGAATTTGAAAAAAAATAACATTATGCATTAACTTATTCAAATCAAATTTTTAGAAAATCTCACCTAAATTCGAATTTTCCTTACTTCCATGACTCATACCTAAATCAAATCAAATCTCACCAAAACATCAACTATAATCAAAGTTTCCCGGCCCATTCAAAGCATGCGTGCATTTTTATTCTTATTTTTTCTATGTCTTGTTTTTTTTTTGTGACCAACCTATTATTTTGTGCTCGGCATCTTCACTTGTAAAAGGAGTCTGTGATAGTGATGGTACGTCGCTATGTTGTTTGTTGGTACTTCCGTCCATCCCTGTCCGTTGCCGTGAGAAAATCATCATTCAATCTATCGTGTTCCCGTGAGGACTCCATCATTTCCGGCACCATGGTTGTGTTCCACACTGATGGCGAGTGCGGTCCCGAGCACAATGAGGCCGAAAAGTCCTAGTATGGCCTCCTCAGCCACCACCTTCCTCTCGCACGTGGCCGCCACACCATCTCGCTAGCACATCGCCCCGCCACCCTCCCTCGAACGCCACTCTATCCTCGCCGCCGGCTCTGGGCAACATCCCTACTCCCCACACCACACAGCCTAACCTCGCTGACTCACCTGGACCTGGTAACCGCTGACGCCCGGATCCTGTCGATATAGTAAGCGTTGTCGGCCTCCTTCCTCAACTTGCGCACCACCTTGTCGATCCCGTTGCCCGGCCACATCCATCTTCTCAAATAAGCCAACGACGCCGGTCTTTGGCTTCCTTGCGCCTCCCTGTGTCTGGCCGGCCGTAGCGTGCTTCATTGGTTGCCGCACAACCTAGCCAACGGCGAAAACCTCGAATAGCTCTCTCTGCTTGAAGATATCATTCCCGGCATGGAGGCCAGCAACGAAGGGACACAATCACTGCTTTTCCCCGCACCTCCTTGCCAATAATCCAAGTAAGCACTCCTTTCAATTATTGTATGTAGCCTGGGATGTACTTTCTTGATTGCTTTCATTATTGGTATTGGGTTTTTTTGCGAATAATTCGATTCTACTATGTTCTGACACTTTCTTTCGATTTTAGGTGTATGTATGGATGCCAGTGTTTGCTTGATATACGACTGAAAGATGTGTGTAAATTTTTAACCTGTTGGACAATTGGATGTTTCATACTGACATAATTGAGTGAGGCTTAGTATTCAGGAGAACGTTATTAACGAAGGTTGACTTAGCTAGGATGTAAAATTCAATAATATAGTATACTTTAGTCATAGTATGCGAGATGACTGGATTATCTTTTGCTATTAATTTCATTACAGCAATGTTATTGCCATTAAAGTTTGAGCAAAATTATTTATAGTTCACGATTTTAAGAAAAATCACAAGTCTGAAATGTGCAAGCAAAATCATATGACCTGGTTAGCTCATAAATCTGAAGTGTTAGACGAGGAGAGAAGATGATGCATAGTAAGGAGGAAGTGGGACATCGAAAGGAAATTCCTGAAGCTGGCCAAGCAAAAATGAGAATGTCTCTTCTTTGTGTTTAAGGAATAGAACAGTCGGTGTACAAATATTTGACCCAAGACAGGGGCAAAGAATGCTAGCTTCTTGTGTATGGGGGAAGATATGTAAGAATATATCAGCTTATTTCTTGAGAGGAGGAAAATATATCTTTCCCTAATAATAAAGAACGGATTGACTCCGTGGATTCATCATCACAATATGCTTCTTTCCGTGATTTTACGTTTTCAGTTTAAATTTTAAACATATTCGAGGTGGTACTAAATTTTGTATCTATCTTATTCGCTATCGTCGCCGGCGCCCGCTTGGGCCTGACCACTTCCACGCTAGCACTGCTTTGGCCCATATCAACTAAGCTTTCTATCTCTCCCGTCACGGCTGCAATCCTACGCGGACTAGAAGTCCTAATGCCATACGACCTCAAGTCCTGCTGCCATATAACATGTTTTCTCTTCTCTGCTAAATATGTCCCTCTACGGCCAAGATTCAATGAAAAGAGGAAGGACGAGATGCTTGGTACCGTGGTCCCCGGCGGACCAGTAGCGGCCAGGGCCAGCACAACAACAACACCAGTAGCTGAACTATGCTTGAAAATCATAAAGGTCAACATCGAAGCACGGGACTCGGCTTCTGCATCCATGGTTGCACGCAGCTTCATCGCTGTCATGGACGACGCCTTCGGCCCGAACTCCCCGGCGGCCAGCGTGGGACCGCTCCTCCAGCCACACTGCATCATCCCCTTCGTGTGTGTTGTTGACATTGAATCTCCATCACCACGCAACATACATATCGTCTAGCACAAAACCATGTCCAAATCATGTATCATTGCGTGTGTGCGCTACTGGCTCAACAAAATCTCATAGCACAGCTATCGCGAAGTCAAATTGAAGCTTGGTTGAAGTTGAGGCCGGCTGGCGGCGTGCGTGAGAAGACGACCTTCGACTTGTGACATCTTACCGCACGTGGCATTCCAGTCCGCTCAGTAGGACTGTCCCAAAGGCAGGGGCAACGCACAGAGCGGAGCACACGGGCAGACAGCGGCCGTCGATCCTGTCGACGCTCCTCTCGACGCGGCCTTTCATGGTGTATGGACGGTTCCGACCAACGAAACTTTCAGGCACCTCCCCCAGCATCTCCGCCGTCGCCTCACGCTACTCTGCTCTAGGATCCCGCCGCCTCTCCGCACCTTCGTGCGCGGCATGCCGTCTTCTCTCCCCCGAGGCGCTCGCCACTTGCCAGCTCCAGACCTCTGTCTTCTTCCATCGACTGTGGCTCACGATCTGATACGGAAACGACCGAAACGACGCTTGCCGGCTCCGTGCAGGCCATACTCGCGGGCAGCCTCTAGCGAACACAAGCTCCTCTGTTTTGTTTCCTCTCGTGCAGCTGTAGACACACTCTGGCGCAGTGTAAGCTCTACCGCCTCCCGTGGCTGAGGAGAGCAAGGACAGAACAAGCAACATGAGATCGAGGGAGGAGATACTCAGTTGATTTTGCCTCTGGAGAATGATTGGAAGAAGAAAAGGTAGGGAATTTTGTTGGTAGAACTCCGATGAAGAAACAAGAAGCATGAAGATTTTTCTAGCACCTTTCATGAGAGCGGTTTGGGAAAATAGAGAAGGAGAGAGAAGATGCAGTTTTCATGTGCACGGAAAGCCTGGGGAATTTTAAGTACTATAAACTGACCATGATGTCATGCATTCTCTAATAAACTGAACACGAAAACCGAAAACAAGTATAGCGGAATGTATTTTTTTAATAGTATAAAGCAGAATGCAATTAACTCTGTATATATATGCACTGGGCACTGCACCATGTTAAGAATTTTTCTGACGTGACTGTTATTGTAGTTTCCAGCAACCTCTTTGAGAAAGATATGTACTAATGTTGGCGAGAACTCACCAGCCGTAATTGAACTTAACTTAATTTCATGGACACTATGAACTGTATTTACTTATATCCCATGATTGATTTGAAAGTATTTTCTAAAAAATTAATCAATTTGAAAAGGCTATTTCATCCGTCTCATAATATAAGATGTTATTACGATCAATTTGAATATCTTTTGCAAAAAAATTAATTTAAGTACCAACCAACATTTTTTTCCTTTTTTTTACACGGAGCTACCAACCAACATTGTTAAATTTGGCATGCCAATATTAGATGATCTTTGGCTGAATATATGACATGAGTTAGCATGCCACTATTTTTTTACGGAATTCAAGGAATGTTACACTCCGAGGCCACCACTAAGCTCACAAACTCTCGGGTGGAACTCGGAACGAAGTCTTACAAATTTTATTCAAGTAGCCATCCGTAGCAAACGCATGCGCGACTCTATGTGCAGACCATTCCCAATTAACACCAACCTCCTCAAAACCACAAAGGAGGTCTTTACATGCTCCACAACATGGCCATTTGTAAGTCCTTGACGAAGCCATTGATCTTCTGGACCATTTTCAAAGTTTGTAAATTGTAGTGGTGTTTTTTGGAATGGCAAGAATACACGTGGTATTTATCCAATTAACCCTTCTTTCTTCCATACGTATGTGCGGAACGATATACACAAGTCAAAGATTTACTGAAGCTTTTAGGTCGTCTTCAGCTGATAATGGCCCACATTTTCATCACTATGAGGACTAACATAAGTCAATAGTTAGTCTTAGTACGACATTTAATGCTATAATCATCAAGTGTTCCACTTTTCTCAGGTTAACAACATGAAAAAGATGATTTACTTGATTTTGTGTACTATTGGACTGAGGCATATGATATATTTTGTTCTCCTGTTGCAACGCACGGGCATGTTTGCTAGTAAAGTTCATGCACAAAATACATTCGCGTGCCAGGACGCTCTTGGAACATTGGTTAGCTTATGGCTTGAGCTTGATACTTCATACGCCCCAAGTCGCTCCTACATGCGACATGCGGGATCTCCTCGTCGCCGCCCAACCCACTCCCTCCCACCACCGCCGACATGCACCGTCAAACGAAGCCCGGCCGGCGTCGATGTCGGCGGGTCCTCCTCCCCCCTCACTTGTACCTCCCAGCTAGCGCGGGACGACATGTGCAAGCGGCGACACCATGCTTGCATGTGGCGCCAACGCGGCGTCAGGCATTTGGGCCGGCGGTGGTGACCTATGTTTGCGGCACGATGGCGGCCTGGACATCAACTGGTGGCGTGGCGGCTTCATGGGATTTGGATGTGGTGGTGCGTGCTAGCCGAGATCCGATCTGGGTCTTCTGGCTCCGGCTCCTGGACGACGACGGGCGGCGCGAGGTGACCTTTCGATGAGCCTCGTGACTGCTGGCTATGGTTGATTTGGTCTTACCCACCAATGGGCAGACGACTGATGCGGCTTGAAACTGCGTTGGTATTTCCCCAAAGAGGAAGGGATGATGCAGTACAACTATGGTAGGTATTTTTCTCAGTTATGGTACCAAGGTTATCAAACCAGCAGGAGAACCAAGCAATACTGTGTAAACGGTACTTGCGAACAAAGAACAAATACTTGCAACCCGACGTGTAAGAGGGTTGTCAATCCCTCCACAATAAAAAGATAGATTAAATTGTATGAGATTGGACAAATAGATCTATAAAGAACACAAAATAAAATAAGTAAAGAAAAAGTGCAGAAAGCTATTTTTTTGGTTTTTGGAAATATAGATCTGAAATCAATATGATAAAAGATAGACCCGGGACCATAGATTTCACTAGTGGCTTCTCTCGAGAAAATAACATATGGTGGGTAAACAAATTACTGTTGGCAATTGATAGAAGATCAAATAATTATGATGATATCCAAGGCAATGATCATGAATATAGGCATCACATCCAAGATTGGTAGACCGAAACAATTCTGCATCTACTACTATTACTCCACACATCAACCGCTATCCAGCATGCATCTAGTGTATTAAGTTCATGGAGAAACGGAGTAATGCAATAAGAACAATGCCATGATGTAGATAAGATCTATTCATGTAGGAATCGACCCCATCTTTTTATCTTAATAGCAATGATACATACGTGCCTCGCTACCCCATCTGTCACTGAGTGAGGACACCGCAAGATCGAACCCATCACAAAGCACCTCTTCCCATTGCAAGAAAAATCGATCTTGTCGGCCTAACTAAATCAAAGATTCACAAAAGAAATACGAGGCTATAAATAATCATGCATATAAGAGATCAAAGAAAACTCAAATAATATTCATGGATATAGATCAGAGCATAAACCCGAACTTCATCGGATCCCAACAAACACACCACAAAAATTCATTACATCAAATACATCTCCAAGAACACTGAGGAGAATATTGTATTGAGAATCAAAAAGAGAGAAGATAACATCATCAAATTCTCTCAAAACCCTTTCTTCCCATTTCTAGGGTGGGAAATATTTACATTGCAGAGTTTCTTCAAATGAGCTACAAATTTGTACACTAGCTCAAATTGATACCAAGCTCATTCCTATTAAATTCCAAAGCCATTAGATTCCTCGAAGTACCTCTATTCATAATCAAACACCTTCTATCAAAAGCATGTGGTCGTTGATTGGGGTACCAAATGGATTCTCCTTTTAGCTCAAATTTTTACCAGAGCTCACCCTAGTCATATTAATTCTACCTCTAGTAACTCTCTCTCTCTTACATAGATCAAAACCCTCAATTACCTTTTCTAGATATTTCAAGCTTTTGAAATATTTACAAAGGAAATATTTTACCATAAATTCTAAGGACAGGAATAATTTATATACTAAAAGGACAATAATAATTGAATATTCATAACTTAATACAAAATTATTCAAAATCATGTTTCAAATGCCAAAATGCCAAAACACACACACACATATTATGTGATGGGTACTTGGTATGTTGACTTTTGCGTAGACTCCCCGGCAACGGCGCCAAAAATCCTTCTTGCTACCTCTTGAGCACTGCGTTGGTTTTCCCTTGAAGAGGAAAGGGTGATGCAGCAAAGTAGCGTAAGTATTTCCCTCAGTTTTTGAGAACCAAGGTATCAATCCAGTAGGAGGCCACGCACGAGTCCCTCGCACCTACACAAACAAATAAAATCCTTGCAACCAATGTAATAAAGGGGTTGTCAATCCCTTCACGGTCACTTACGAAAGTGAGATCTGATAGATATGATAAGATAATATTTTTGGTATTTTTATGATAAGGATGCAAAGTAAATAAAGCAAAATAAAAACGGCACTAGAAATAGCTTGTTAACGGGAGATTAATATGATGGAAAATAGACCCGGGGGCCATAGGTTTCACTAGTGGCTTCTCTCGAGAGCATAAGTATTACGGTGGGTAAACAAATTATTATTGAGAAATTGACAGAATTGAGCATAGTCATGAGAATATCTAGGTATGATCATGTATATAGGCATCACGTCCGAGACAAGTAGACCGACTCCAGCCTGCATCTACTACTATTACTCCACACATCGACCGCTATCCAACATGCATCTAGAGTATTAAATTCAAAAGAACAGAGTAACGCTTTAAGTAAGATGACATGATGTAGAGGGATAAACTCTTGCAATATGATATAAACCCCATCTTGTTATCATCGATGGCAACAATACAATACATGCCTTGCTGCCGGGGAGATGCTTCCTTCTGGCCTAGCACGGTTATCCTCGTATGATGTATCATGGCCCTTGGAGATGCTTCCTTCTGTAACCTTGGTAGGATTTCTGGATTGATTACCTTATGAGAAATTGCATTGAGGAATGCACATAGCTTCACAAATGGCTAGTCGAACATTTTTCGGTAGAAGCCCCCTCAATGAAACCGGAAGCAATTCCGTCATAATCACGTGGCAGTCATGAGACTTAAGGTTTTGGAATTTTTCTCTGCCATATTTATTATTCCCTTTATATTCGACGAGAAGCCAGACGGGACCTTCATACTGAGCAGGCATTCAAAGAAGATTTCCTTCTCTTCTTTGGTAAGAGCGTAGCTGGCAGGACCTTGATACTGCTTTGGATGCATGTCGTCTTTTTTGTGCATACGTTGTTGGTCTACCCATGCCTCCGATGTATCTTTTGTCTTCCCATACACGCCCAAGAAGCCTAGCAGGTTCACGCAAATATTCTTCATCACGTGCATCATGTCGATTGCAGAGTGGACCTCTAGGACTTTCCAATAGGGTAGGTCCCAAAATATAGATTTCTTCTTCCACATGGGTGCGTGTCCGTTAGCGTCATTTGAAACAGATTGTCCGCCAGGACCCTTTCCAAAGTTTAATTTTAAATCCTTGACCATATCAAGTATATGATCACCAGTACGGTGGTCAAGCTTCTTCCGGTGATCTGTCTCACCTTTGAAATGCTTGCCTTTCTTTCTTAAGAGATGCTTGATCGGAAGAAATCGACGATGTCCCAGGTACACATTCTTCTTAACTTTATCCAAATATATACTTTCGGTCTCATCTAAACAGTGCGTGCATGCGTGGTATCCCTTGTTTGTCTGTCCTAAAAGGTTACTAAGATCAGGCCAATCATTGATGGTTACAAACAACAATGCTCGTAGGTCAAATTCCTATTGTTTGTACTCATCCCACACACATACACCTTTTATGTCCCACTACTGTAAAAGTTCTTCAACTAATGGCCTTAGGTACACATCAATGTCGTTGCCGGGTTGCTTAGGGCCTTGGATGAGCACTTGCATCATAATGAACTTCCGCTTCATGCACAACCAAGGAGGAAGGTTATAGATACGTAGAGTCACATGCCAGGTGCTATGGTTGCTGCTCTGTTCCCCAAAGGGATTAATGCCATCTGCACTTATACCAAACCATAAGTTCCTTGCGTCATCTGCAAACTCCGGCCACTTTCTCTCAATTTTTCTCCACTGCGACCCATCAACGGTGTTGGGGAACGCAGTAATTTCAAAAAAAATCGTACGCACACGCAAGATCCATCTAGGTGATGCATAGCAACAAGAGGGGATAGAGTTGTCTACGTACCCTCGTAGACCATAAGCGGAAGCGTTATGACAACACGGTTGATGTAGTCGTACGTCTTCACGATTCGACCGATCCTAGCACCGAAAGTATGGCACCTCCGAGATCTGCACACGTTCAGCTCGGTGACGTCCCACGAACTCTAGATCCAGCTGAGTGTCGAGGGAGAGCTTCGTCAGCACGACGGCGTGATGACGGTGATGATGAAGTTACCGATGCAGGGCTTCGCCTAAGCACTATAACGATATGACCGAGGTGAAAATCTATGGAGGGGGGCACCGCACACGGCTAAACAATCAACTTGTGTGTCTATGGGGTGCCCCCCTCCCCCGTATATAAAGGTGTGGAGGAGGGGGAGGGCTGGCCCTCTATGGCACGCCTCAAGGGGGGAGTCCTACTCCCGGTGGGAGTAGGATTCCCCCTTCCCTTGTTATAGTAGGAGAGAAAGGAAGGGGGAGAGAGAGGGAAGGAAGGGGGCCCTGCTACCTCTTGAGCACTGCGTTGGTTTTCCCTTGAAGAGGAAAGGGTGATGCATCAAAGTAGAGTAAGTATTTCCCTCAGTTTTTGAGAACCAAGGTATCAATCCAGTAGGAGGCCACGCACGAGTCCCTCGCACCTACACAAACAAATAAAATCCTCGCAACCAACGCAATAAAGGGGTTGTCAATCCCTTCACGGTGACTTACGAAAGTGAGATCTGATAGATATGATAAGATAATATTTTTGGTATTTTTATGATAAAGATGCAAAGTAAATAAAGCGAAATAAAAACGGCACCAGAAATAGCTTGTTAACGGGAGATTAATATGATGGAAAATAGACCTGGGGGCCATAGGTTTCACTAGTGGCTTCTCTCGAGAGCATAAGTATTACGGTGGGTAAACAAATTACTGTTGAGCAATTGACATAATTGAGCATAGTTATGAAAACATCTAGGTATGATCATGTATATAGGCATCACGTCCGAGACAAGAAGACCGACTCCTTCCTGCATCTACTACTATTACTCCACACATCGACCGCTATCCAGCATGCATCTAGAGTATTAAGTTCAAAAGAACAGAGTAACACTTTAAGTAAGATGACATGATGTAGAGGGATAAACTCATGCAATATGATATAAACCCCATCTTGTTATCCTCGATGGCAACAATATAATACGTGCCTTGCTGCCCCTACTGTCACTGGGAAAGGACACCACAAGATTGAACCCAAAGCTAAGCACTTCTCCCATTGCAAGAAAGATCAATCTAGTAGGCCAAACCAAACTGATAATTCGAAGAGACTTGCAAAGATAACCAATCATACATAAAAGAATTCAGAGAAGATTCAAATATTGTTCATAGATAAACTTGATCATAAACCCACAATTCATCGGTCTCAACAAACACACCGCAAAAGAAGATTACATCGAATAGATCTCCACGAGAATCGTGGAGAACTTTGTATTGAGATCCAAAGAGAGAGAAGAAGACATCTAGCTAATAACTATGGACCCGAAGGTCTGAGGTAAACTACTCACACATCATCGGAGAGGCTATGGTGTTGATGTAGAAGCCCTCCGTGATCGATGCCCCCTCCGGGGGAGCTCCGGAACAGGCCCCAAGATGGGATCTCACGGGTACAAAAGGTTGCGGCGGTGGAATTAGGTTTTTGGCTCCGTATCTGGTAGTTTGGGGGCACGTAGGTATATATAGGAGGAAGAAGTACGTTGGTGGAGCAACCTGGGCCCCACGAGGGTGGAGGGCGCACCGGGGGGGGGGGGGGGGGGTAGGCGCCCCCTACCTCGTGCCTTCCTGGTAGCTTTCTTGACGTTGGGTCCAAGTCCTCTGGATCACGTTCGTTCCAAAAATCACATTCCCGAAGGTTTCATTCCGTTTGGACTCCGTTTGATATTCTTTTTCTGCGGAACTCTGAAATAGGCAAAAAACCTCAATTCTGGGCTGGGCCTCTGGTTAATAGGTTAGTCCCAAAAATAATATAGAAGTGTATAATAAAGCCCAATAATGTCCAAAACAGAATATAATATAGCATGGAACAATCAAAAATTATAGACACGTTGGAGAGGTATCAGCCCCCCACCCAATTCGGATTGGGCTAGGAGGGGCACGCCCTCCAACTTGGCCGCCTCCTCCTCTCTCCCACTAAGGCCCATTGAGGCCCATACACTCGCCGGGGGGTTCCGGTAACCCCCCGGTACTCCGGTAATTGCCCGAACTCACCCGGAACCATTCTGATGTCCAAACATAGCCTTCCAATATATCGATCTTTATGTCTCGACCATTTCGAGACTCCTCGTCATGTCCGTGATCACATCCGGGACTCCGAACTACCTTCGGTACATCAAAACACATAAACTCATAATACCAATCATCACCGAACGTTAAGCGTGTGGACCCTACGGGTTCGAGAACTATGTAGACATGACATAGACTCATATCTGGTCAATAACCAATAGCGGAACCTGGATGCTCATATTGGGTCCTACATATTCTACGAAGATCTTTATCGGTCAAACCGCATAACAACATACGTTGTTCCCTTTGTCATCGGTATGTTACTTGCCCGAGATTCGATCGTTGGTATCTCAAAACCTAGTTCAATCACGTTACCGGCAAGTCTCTTTACTCGTTCCATAATGCAACATCCCATAACTAACTCATTAGTCACATTGCTTGCAAGGCTTATAGTGATGTGCATTACCAAGAGGGCCCAGAGATACCTCTCCGATACACGGAGTGACAAATCCTAATCTCGATCTATGCCAACTCAACAAACACCATCGGAGACACCTGTAGAGCATCTTTATAGTCACCCAGTTACTTGTGATGTTTGATAGCACACTAAGTGTTCCTCCGGTATTCGGGAGTTGCATAATCTCATAGTCATAGGAACATGTATAAGTTATGGAGAAAGCAATAGCAGTAAACTAAACGATCATCGTGCTAAGCTAACAGATAGGTCAAGTCAATCACATCATTCTCTAATGATGTGATCCCGTTCATCAAATGACAACTCTTGTCCATGGCTAGGAAACTTAACCATCTTTGATTAACGAGCTAGTCAAGTAGAGGCATACTAGTGACACTCAGTTTGTCTATGTATTCACACATGCACTAAGTTTCCGGTTAATACAATTCTAGCATGAATAATAAACATTTACCATGATATAAGGAAATATAAATAACAACTTTATTATTGCCTCTAGGGCATATTTCTTTCAGTCTCCCACTTGCACTAGAGTCAATAATCTAGATTACATTGTAATGATTCTAACACCCATGGAGTCTTGGTGCTGATCATGTTTTGCTCGTGAGAGAGGCTTAGTCAACGGGTCTGCAACATTCAGATCCGTATGTATCTTGCAAATGTCTATGTCTCCCTCCTTGACTTGACCACGGATGGAATTGAAGCGTCTCTTGATGTGGTTGGTTCTCTTGTGAAATCTGGATTCCTTTGCCAAGGCAATTGCACCAGTATTGTCACAAAAGATTTTCATTGGACCCGATGCACTAGGTATGACACCTAGATCTGATATGAACTCCTTCATCCAGACTCCTTCATTTGCTACTTACGAAGTAGTTATGTACTCCGCTTCACACGTAGATCCCGCCACGACGCTCTGCTTGGAAGTGCACCAACTGGCAGCTCCACCATTCAATAAAAATATGTATCCGGTTTGCGACCTAGAGTCATCTAGATCAGTGTCAAAGCTTGTATCGACGTAACTGTTTACGATGAGCTCTTTGTCACCTCCATAAACGAGAAACATATCCTTAGTCCTTTTTAGGTATTTTGGGATCTTCTTGACCGTTGTCTAGTGATCCACTCCTGGATTACATTGGTACCTCCATGCTAAACTAATAGCAAGGCACACATTAGGTATGGTACATAGCATTGCATACATGATAGAACCTATGGCTGAAGCATAGTGAATGACTTTCATTTTCTCTCTATCTTCTGCAATGGTCGGGTATTGAGTCTGACTCAACTTCACACCTTGTAACACAGGCAAGAACCCTTTCTTTGCTTGATCCATTTTGAACTTCTTCAAAAGTTTATCAAGGTATGTGCTTTGTGGAAGTCCAATTAAGCGTCTTGATCTATCTCTATAGATCTTGATGCCCAATATATAAGCAGCTTCACCGAGGTCTTTCATTGAAAAATTCTTATTCAAGTATCCTTTTATGCTATTCAAAAATTCAGTATCATTTCCGATCAACAATATGTCATATACATATAATATCATAAATGCTACAGAGCTCCCACTCACTCTCTTGTAAATACAGGCTTCTCCAAAAGTCTATATAAATCCATATGCTTTGATCACACTATGAAAGCGTATATTCCAATTCCGAGAGGCTTGCACCAGTCCATAAATGGACTGCTTGAGCTTGCACACTTTGTTAGCACCTTTTGGATCAACAAAACCTTCTGGTTGCATCATATACAACTCTTCTTTATGATATCCATTAAGGAATGCAGTTTTGACATCCATTTGCCAAATTTCATAATCATAAAATGCGGCAATTGCTAACATGATTTGGACGGACTTAAGCATCGCTACGGGTGAGAAGGTCTCATCATAGTCAACTCCTTGAACTTGTCGAAAATCTTTTGCAACAAGCCGAGCTTTGTAGAAAGTAACATTATCGTCAGCGTCAGTCTTCTTCTTGAAGATCCATTTATTCTCTATGTCTTGCCGATCATCGGGCAAGTCAACCAAAGTCCATACTTTGTTCTCATACATGGATCCCATCTAAGATTTCATGGCCTCAAGCCATTTTGCGGAATCTGGGCTCATCATCACTTCCTCATAGTTCGTAGGTTCATCATGGTCAAGTAACATGACCTCCAGAACAGGATTACCGTACCACTCAGGCGCGGATCTTACTCTGGTTGACCTATGAGGTTCAGTAGTAACTTGATCAGAAGTTTCATGATCATCATCATTAGCTTCCTCACTTACTGGTGTAGGAATTACTAGAACTGATTTCAGTGATGAACTACTTTCCAATAAGGGAGCAGGTACAGTTACTTCATCAAGTTCTACTTTCCTCCCACTCACTTCTTTCGAGAGAAACTCCTTCTCTAGAAAGGATCCATTCTTAGCAACGATTAGCTTGCCTTTGGATCTGTGATAGAAGGTGTACCCAACAGTCTCCTTTGGGTATCCTATGAAGACACATTTCTCCGATTTGGGTTCGAGCTTATCAGGTTGAAGCTTTTTCACATAAGCATCGCATCCCCAAACTTTAAGAAACAACAACTTGGGTTTCTTGCCAAACCACAGTTCATAAGGTGTCATCTCGACGGATTTCGATGGTGCCCTATTTAACGTGAATGTAGCCGTCTCTAAAGGATAACCCCAAAACGATAGAGGTAGATCAGTAAGAGACATCATAGATCGCACCATATCTAATAAAGTGCGGTTACGACGTTCGGACACACCATTACGCTGTGGTGTTCCTGGTGGCGTGAGTTGCGAAACTATTCTGCATTGTTTCAAATGAAGACCAAACTCGTAACTCAAATATTCACCTTCACGATCAGATCGTAGAAACTTAATTTTCTTGTTACGATGATTTTCCACTTCACTCTGAAATTCTTTGAAATTTTCAAATGTTTCAGACTTATGTTCCATAAAATAGATATACCCATATCTGCTCAAATCATCAGTGAAGGTAAGAAAATAACGATACCCGCCGCGAGCATCAACACTCATCGGACCGCATACATCAGTATGTATTATTTCCAACAAGCCTGTTGCTCGCTCCATTGTTCCGGAGAACGGAGTCTTAGTCATCTTGCCCATGAGGCATGGTTCGCAAGCATCAAGTGATTCATAATCAAGTAATTCCAAAAGTCCATCAGCATGGAGTTTCTTCATGTGCTTTACACCAATATGACCTAAACGGCAGTGACACAAATAAGTTGCACTATCATCATTAAACTTATATATTTTGGCTTCAATACTATGAACATGTGTATCACTACTATCAAGATTTAGTAAAAATAGACCACTCATCAAGGGTGCATGACCATAAAAGATATTAGTCATATAAATAGAACAATCATTATTCTCTGATTTAAATGAATACCGTCTCGCATCAAACAAGATCCAGATATAATGTTCATGCTCAACGCTGGCACCAAATAAAAATTATTTAGGTCTAAAACTAATCCCGAAGGTAGATGTAGAGGTAGCGTGCCGACGACGATCACATCGACTTTGGAACCATTTCCCACGTGCGTCATCACCTCATCCTTAGCCAATCTTCGCTTAGTTCGTAGCCCCTGTTTCAAGTTGCAAATATTAGCAACAGATCCAGTATCAAATACCAAGGCGCTACTGTGAGCATTAGTAAGGTACACATCAATAACATGTATATCAAATATACCTTTCACTTCGCCATCCTTCTTCTCCGCCAAATACTTGGGGCAGTTCCGCTTCCAGTGACCAGCCCCTTTGCAGTGGAAGCACTCAGTCTCATGCTTAGGTCCAGACTTGGGCTTCTTCACTTGAGAAGCAATTTTCTTGCCGTTATTCTTGAAGTTCCCCTTCTTCCCTTTACCCTTTTTCTTGAAATTGGTGGTCTTCACCATCAACACTTGATGCTCCTTCTTGATTTCTACCTCCGCAGCCTTTAGTATTGCGAAGAGCTCGGGAATTGTCTTATCCATCCCTTGCATATTATAGTTCATCACGAAGCTCTTGTAGCTCGGTGGCAGTGATTGAAGAACTCTGTCAATGACACTATCATCAGGAAGATTAACTCCCAGTTGAGTCAAGTGGTTATGATATCCAGACATTCTAAGTATATGTTCACTGACGAAACTATTCTCCTCCATCTTGCAGCTGTAGAACTTACTGGAGACTTCATATCTCTCAATCTGGGCATTTGCTTGAAATATTTAACTTCAACTCCTGGAACATCTCATATGCTCCATGATGTTCAAAGCGTCGTTGAAGTCTCGGTTCTAAGCCGTAAAGTATGGCACACTGAACTATCAAGTAGTCATCAGCTTTGCTCTGCCAGACGTTCATAACATCTGATGTTGCTCCTGCAGCGGGTTTGTCACCTAACGGTGCTTCCAGGACGTAATTCTTCTGTGCAGCAATGAGGATAATCCTCAAGTTACGGACCCAGTCCGTGTAGTTGCTACCATCATCTCTCAACTTAGCTTTCTCTAGGAACACATTAAAATTCAACGGAACAACACCACAGGCCATCTGTCTACAACAACATAGACATGCAAAATACTATCAGGTACTAAGTTCATGATAAATTAAAGTTCAATTAATCATATTACTTAAGAACTCCCACTTAGATAGACATCCCTCTAATCATCTAAGTGATCACGTGATCCATATCAACTAAACCATGTCCGATCATCACGTGAGATGGAGTAGTTTTCAATGGTGAACATCACTATGTTGATCATATCTACTATACGATTCACGGTCGACCTTTCGGTCTCAGTGTTCCGATGCCATATCTGCATATGCTAGGCTCGTCAAGTTTAACCCGAGTATTCCGCGTGTGCAAAACTGGCTTGCACCCGTTGTATGTGAACGTAGAGCTTATCACACCCGATCATCACATGGTGTCTCGGCACGACGAACTGTAGCAACGGTGCATACTCAGGGAGAACACTTATACCTTGAAATTTAGTAAGAGATCATCTTATAATGCTACCACTGAACTAAGCAAAATAAGATGCATAAGGGATAAACATCACATGCAATCAATATAAGTGATATGATATGGCCATCATCATCTTGTGCCTTTGATCTCCATCTCCAAAGCACTGTCATGATCACCATCGTCACTGGCTTGACACCTTGATCTCCATGGAAGCATCGTTGTCGTCTCGCCAACTATTGCTTCTATGACTATCGCTACCGCTTAGTGATAATGTAAAGCAATTACATGGCGATTGCATTTCATATAATAAAGTGACAACCATATGGCTCCTGCCAGTTGCCGATAGCTCTGTTACAAAACATGATCATCTCATACAATAAAATTTAGCATCATGTCTTGACCATATCATATCACATCACAACATGCCCTGCAAAAACAAGTTAGTCGTCCACTACTCTCTTGTTGCAAGTTTTACGTGGCTGCTACGGGCTGAGCAAGAACTGTTCTTACCTACGCATCAAAAACCACAATGCGGTATAGTGATTGGTTTTTGATCTTCAGAAAGAACCATGTTCATTGAATCCAATGCAAATAAAGTTGGAGAAACTGACACCCACTAGCCACCTGTGTGCGAAGCACGTCTGTAGATCCAGTCTCGCGTAAGCGTACGTGTAATGTCGATATGAGCCGCTGAAGGAAATATACCCTAGAGGCAATAATGAAGTTGTTATTTATATTTCCTTATATCATGATAAATGTTTATTATTCATGCTAGAATTGTATTAACCGGAAACTTATTACATGTGTGAATACATAAACAAACAGAGTGTCACTAGTTTGCCTCTACTTGACTAGCTCGTTAAATCAATGATGGTTATGGTTATGTTTCCTAACCATAGACACGAGTTGTCATTTGATTAACGGGATCACATCATTAGAGAATGATGTGATTGACTTGACCCATCCGTTAGCTTAGCACGATGATCGTTTAGTTTGTTGCTATTGCTTTCTCCATAACTATACATGTTGCTATGACTATGAGATCAAGCAACTCCCAAATACCGGAGGAACACTTTGTGTGCTACAAAACGTCACAATGTAACTGGGCGATTATAAAGGTGCTCTATAGGTGTCTCCGATGGTGTTTGTTGAGTTGGCATGGATCAAGATTAGGATTTGTCACTCCGATTGTCGGAGAGGTATCTCTGGGCCCTCTCGGTAATGTACATCACTATAAGACTTGCAAGCAATGTAGCTAATGAGTTAGTTACGGGATGTATCATTACGGAACGAGTAAAGAGACTTGCCGGTAACGAGATTGAACTAGGTATTGAGATACCGGCGATCGAATCTTGGGCAAGTAATATACCGATGACAAAGGGAACAACGTATATCGTTATGCGGTTTGACCGATAAAGATCTTCGTAGAATATGTAGGAACCAATATGAGCATCCAGGTTCCTCTATTAGTTATTGACCGGAGACATGTCTCGGTCATGTCTACATAGTTCTCGAACCCGTAGGGTCCGCACGCTTAACGTTCGGTGACGATCGGTATTACGAGTTTATGTGTTTTGATGTACCGAAGGTAGTTTGGAGTCCCGGATTTGATCACGGACATGACGAGGAGTCTCAAAATGGTCGAGACATAAAGATCAATATATTGTAAGCCTATGTTTGGACATCGGAATGGTTCCGGGTGAAATTGGGACTATACCGGAGCATCGGGAGGTTACCGGAACCCCCCGGGAGGTATATGGGCCTTATTGGGACTTAGTGGGAGAGTGGGGAAAGGAGAAAAGGAGGGGGTGCCCCCCCAAGCCCAATCCTAATTGGGAGGGCCCCCTTTCCTTCCTCCTCCCTCCTCCTTCCTTCTTTCCTAAATCCAACAAGGCAAGGGGGGGGGGGATCCTACTCCCGGTGGGAGTAGGACTCCCCTTGGGGCACACCTAGGAGGCCGGCCCCCTCCCCCCTCCTCCACTCCTTTATATACGGGGGAGGGGGCACCCCATAGACACACAAGTTGATCATTGATCTTTTAGCCGTGTGTGGTGCCCCCTCCACCATAATCCACATCGGTAATATCATAGTGGTGCTTAGGCGAAGCCCTGTTCCGGTAGCAACATCATCACCGTCATCACGCCGTCGTGCTGACGAAGCTCTCCCTGGAAACTCTACTGGATCGTGAGTTCGTGGGACGTCACCGAGCTGAATGTGTGCAGATCGCGGAGGTGCCGTACTTTCGGTGCTAGATTGGTCGATCGTAAAGACGTATGACTACATCAACCGCGTTGTCATAACACTTCCGCTTATGGTCTACAAGGGTACATAGACGATACTCTCCCCTCTCGTTGCAATGCATCACCATGATCTTGCGTGTGCGTAGGATTTTTTTTGAAATTACTGTGACCCCTTTGAGTGGCATCTGAGCCAGGTCTATGCGTAGATGTTATATGCATGATTAGAACAGAAAGGAGTTGTGGGCGTAGGTATATACATATTGCTTGCCGTCACTAGTTGATTCTTGATTCATCGGCATTGTTGGATGAAGCGGCCCAGACCGACATATGCGTACGCTTATGCAAGACTGGTTCTACCGACGTGCTTCGCACACAGGTGGCTAGTGGGTGTCTGTTTCTTCAGCTTTAGTTGAATCGGATTCAATGAACAGGGTTCTTTCTGGAGATCAAAAAGCAATCGCTATACCACGTTGTGGTTTTTGATGTGTAGGTAAGAATGGTTCTTGCTCAGCCCGTAGCAGCCACGTAAAACTTGCAACAACAAAGTAGAGGATGTCTAACTTGTTTTTGCAGGGCATGTTGTGATGTGATATGGTCAAGACATGATGCTAAATTTTATTGTATGAGATGATCATGTTTTGTAACATAGTTATCGGCAACTGGCAGGAGCCATATGGTTGTCGCTTTATTGTATGAAATGCAATCGCCATGTAATTGCTTTACTTTATCACTAAGCGGTAGCGATTGTCGTAGAAGCACTAGTTGGCGAGACGACAACGATGCTTCGATGGAGATCAAGGTGTGTCAAGCCGGTGACAATGGTGATCATGATGGTGCTTTAGAGATGGAGATCAAAGGCACAAGATGATGATGGCCATATCATATCACTTATATTGATTGCATGTGATGTTTATCCTTTATGCATCTTATTTTGCTTAGTTCGGCGGTAGCATTATAAGATGATCTCTCACTAAATTTCAAGGTATAAGTGTTCACCCTGAGTATGCACCGTTGCTACAGTTCATCATGACGAGACACCACGTGATGATCGGGTGTGATAAGCTCTACGTTCACATACAACGGGTGCAAGCTAGTTTTGCACACGCGGAACACTCAGGTTAAACTTGATGAGCCTAGCATATGCAGATATGGCCTCGGAACACTTGAGACCGAAAGGTCGAGCGTGAATCATATAGTAGATATGATCAACATAGTGATGTTCACCATTGAAAACTACTCCATCTCACGTGATGATCGGACATGGTTTAGTTGATATGGATCACGTGATCACTTAGATGATTAGAGAGATTTCTATCTAAGTGGGTGTTCTTAAGTAATTTGATTAATTGAACTTTAATTTATCATGAACTTAGTACCTGATAGTATTTTGCATGGCTATGTTGTTGTAGATAGATGGCCCATGCTGTTGTTCCGTTGAATTTTAATGCGTTCCTAGAGAAAGCTAAGTTAAAAGATGATGGTAGCAACTACACGGACTGGGTCAGTAACTTGAGGATTATCCTCATTGCTGCACAAAAGAATTACGTCCTAGAAGCACCGCTAGGTGACAAACCCGCTGCAGGAGCAACGCCAAATGTTATGAACACCTGGCAGAGCAAAGCTGATGACTACTCGATAGTTCAGTGTGCCATGCTTTACGACTTCGAACTGGGACTTCAACGATGGTTTGAACGTCATGGAGCATATGTGATGTTCCAGGAGTTGAAGTTAATATTTCAAGCAAATGCCCAGATTGAGAGATATGAAGTCTCCAATAAGTTCTACAGCTGCAAGATGGAGGAGAATAGTTTCGTCAGTGAACATATACTTAGAATGTCTGGATATCATAACCACTTGACTCAACTGGGAGTTAATCTTCCTGATGATAGTGTCATTGACAGAGTTCTTCAATCACTGCCACCAAGCTACAAGAGCTTCGTGATGAACTATAATATGCAAGGGATGGATAAGACGATTCCTGAGCTCTTCGCAATGCTAAAGGTTGCGGAGGTAGAAATCAAGAAGGAGCATCAAGTGTTGATGGTCAACAAGACCACTAGTTTCAAGAAAAAGTGTAAAGGGAAGAAGGGGAACTTCAAGAAGAACAGCAAGCCAGTTGCTGCTCAAATGAAGAAACCCAAGTCTGGACCTAAGCCTGAGACTGAGTGCTTCTACTTCAAAGGAACTGGTCACTGGAAGCGGAACTGCCCCAAGTATTTGGCGGAGAAGAAGGATGGCAAAGTGAAAGGTATATTTGATATACATGTTATTGATGTGTACCTTACTAATGCTCGCAGTAGTGCATGGGTATTTGATACTGGTTCAGTTGCTAACATTTGCAACTCAAAACAGGGGCAACGGATTAAGCGAAGATTGGCGAAGGTCGAGGTGACGATGCGCGTGGGAAATGGTTCCAAAGTCGATGTGATCACCGTCGGCACGCTACCTCTACATCTACCTTCGGGATTAGTTTTAGACCTAAATAATTGTTATTTGGTGCCAGCGTTGAGCATGAACATTATATCTGGATCTTGTTTGATGCGAGATGGTTATTCATTTAAATCAGAGAATAATGGTTGTTCTATTTATATGAGTAATATCTTTTATGGTCATGCACCCTTGATGAGTGGTCTATTTTTACTAAATCTTGATAGTAGTGATACACATGTTCGTAGTATTGAAGCCAAAGGATGTAGAGTTGATAATGATAGTGCAACTTATTTGTGGCACTACCGTTTAGGTCATATTAGTATAAAGCGCATGAAGAAACTCCATTCTGATGGACTTCTGGAATCACTTGATTATGAATCACTTGGTACTTGCGAACCATGCCTCATGGGCAAGATGACTAAAACTCCATTCTCCGGAACAATGGAGCGAGCAACAGAGTTATTGGAAATCATACATACTGATGTATGTGGTCCAATGAACATTGAAGCTCGCGGCGGATATCGTTATTTTCTCACCTTCACAGATGATTTGAGCTGATATGGGTATATCCACTTGATGAAACATAAGTCTGAAACATTTGAAAAGTTCAAAGAATTTCAGAGTGAAGTGGAAAATCATCGTAACAAGAAAATCAAGTTTCTACGATCTGATCGTGGAGGTGAATATTTGAGTTATGAGTTTGGACTTCATTTGAAACAATGCGGAATAGTTTCGCAACTCACGCCACCTGGAACACCACAGCGTAATGGTGTGTCCAAATGTCGTAACCGTACTTTACTAGATATGGTGTGATCTATGATGTCTCTCACTGATTTACCGCTATCGTTTTGGGGTTATGCTTTAGAGACAGCTGCATTCATGTTAAATAGGGCACCATCTAAATCCGTCGAGATGACACCTTATGAACTGTGGTTTGGCAAGAAACCCAAGTTGTCGTTTCTTAAAGTTTGGGGCTGCGATGCTTATGTGAAAAAGCTTCAACCTGATAAGCTCGAACCCAAATCGGAGAAATGTGTCTTCATAGGATACCCAAAGGAAACTGTTGGGCACACCTTCTATCACATATCCGAAGGCAAGACATTCGTTGCTAAGAATGGATCCTTTCTAGAGAAGGAGTTTCTCTCGAAAGAAGTGAGTGGGAGGAAAGTAGAACTTGATGAGGTAACTACACCTGCTCCTCTATTGGAAAGTAGTTCATCACAGAAACCAGTTCCTGTGACGCCTACACCAATTAGTTAGGAAGTTAATGATGATGATCATGGAACTTCAGATCAAGTTACTACTGAACCTCGTAGATCCACCAGAGTAAGATCCGCACTAGAGTGGTACGGTAATCCTGTTCTGGAAATCATGTTACTTGACCATGACGAACCTACAAACTATGAGGAAGCGATGATGAGCCCAGATTCCGCAAAATGGCTTGAGGCCATGGAATCTGAGATGGGATCCATGTATGAGAACAAAGTTTGGACTTTGGTTGACTTGCCCGATGATCGGCAGACCATAGAGAATAAATGGATCTTCCAGAAGAAGACTGACGCTGACGGTAATGTTACTACCTACAAAGCTCAACTTGTTGCGAAAGGTTTTTGACAAGTTCAAGGAGTTGACTACAATGAGACCTTCTCACCCGTAGAGATGCTTAAGTCCGTCCGAATCATGTTAGAAATTGCCACATTTTATGATTATGAAATTTGGCAAATGGATGTCAAAACTGCATTCCTTAATGGATATCTTAAAGAAGAGTTGTATATGATGCAACTAGAAGGTTTTGTCGAGCCAAAAGGTGCTAAGAAAGTGTGCAAGCTCCAATGATCCATTTATGGACTGGTGCAAGCCTCTCGGAGTTGGAATATACGCTTTGATAGTGTGATCAAAGCATATGGTTTTATACACACTGTTGGAGAAGCCTGTATTTACAAGAAAGTGAGTGGGAGCTCTGTAGCATTTCTGATATTATATGTAGATGACATATTGTTGATCGGAAATGATACTAAATTTCTGAATAGCATAAAAGGATACTTGAATAAGAATTTTTCAATGAAAGACCTTGGTGAAGCTGCTTATATATTGGGCATCAAGATCTATAGAGATAGATCAAGACGCTTAATTGGACTTTCACAAAGCACATACCTTGATAAAATTTTGAAGAAGTTCAAAATGGATCAAGCAAAGAAAGGGTTCTTGCCTGTATTACAAGGTGTGAAGTTGAGTCAGGCTCAATGCCCGACCACTTCAGAAGATAGAGAGAAAATGAAAGGTGTTCCCTATGCTTTAGCCATAGGCTCTATCATGTATGCAATGTTGTGTACCAGACCTAATGTGTGCCTTGCTATAAGTTTAGCGGGGAGGTACCAAAGTAATCCAGGAGTGGATCACTGGATAGCAGTCAAGAACATCCTGAAATACCTGAAAAGGACTAAGGATATGTTTCTCGTATATGGAGGTGACAAAGAGCTCGTCGTTAACAGTTACGTCGATGCAAGCTTTGACACTGATCCGGATGACTCTAAGTCACAAACCGGATACGTGTTTTTATTAAATGGTGGAGCTGCCAGTTGGTGTAGTTCCAAGAAGAGCGTCGTGGCGGGATCTATGTGTGAAGCGGAATACATAGCTTCTTCAGAAGCAGCAAATAAAGGAGTCTGGATGAAGGAGTTCATATCCAATCTAGGTGTCATACCTAGTGCATCGGGTCCAATGAAAATCTTTTGTGACAATACTGGTGCAATTGCCTTGGAAAAGGAATCCAGATTTCACAAGAGAACCAAGCACATCAAGAGACACTTCAATTCCATCCGCGATCAAGTCAAGGAGGGAGACATAGAGATTTGCAAGATACATACGGATCTGAATGTTGCAGACCCGTTGACTAAGCCTCTCTCACGAGCAAAACATGATCAACACCAAGACTCCATGGGTGTTAGAATCATTACAATGTAATATAGATTATTGACTCTAGTGCAAGTGGGAGACTGAAGGAAATATGCCCTAGAGGCAATAATAAAGTTGTTATTTATATTTCCTTATATCATGATAAATTTTCGCTATTCATGCTAGCATTGTATTAACCGGAAACTTAGTACATGTGTGAATACATAGACAAACAGAGTGTCACTAGTTTGCCTCTACTTGACTAGCTCGTTAAATCAATGATGGTTATGTTTCCTAGCCATAGATATGAGTTGTCATTTGATTAACGAGATCACATCATTAGAGAATGATGTGATTGACTTGACCCATCTGTTAGCTTAGCACGATGATCGTTTAGTTTGTTGCTATTGCTTTCTCCATAACTATACATGTTCCTATGACTATGAGATCATGCAACTCCCGAATACCGGAGGAACACTTTGTGTGTTACCAAACATTACAACGTAACAGGGTGATTATAAAGGTGCTTTACAGGTGTTTTCGATGGTGTTTGTTGAGTTAGCATGGATCAAGATTAGGATTTGTCACTCCGATTGTCGGAGAGGTATCTCTAGACCCTCTCGGTAATGTACATCACTATAAGCCTTGCAAGCAATGTATCTAATGAGTTAGTTACGGGATGTAGCATGACGGAACGAGTAAAGAGACTTGCCGGTAACGAGATTGAACTAGGTATTGAGATACTGACGATCGAATCTCGGGCAAGTAACATACCGATGACAAAGGGAACAACGTATATCGTTATGCGGTTTGACCGATAAAGATCTTCATAGAATATGTAGGAACCAATATGAGCATCCAGGTTCCGCTATTGGTTATTTACCGGAGACATGTCTCGGTCATGTCTACATAGTTCTCGAACCCGTAGGGTCCGCACGCTTAACGTTCGGTGACGATCGGTATTACAAGTTTATGTCTTTTGATGTACCGAAGGTAGTTCGGAGTCCTGGATTTGATCACGGACATGACGAGGAGTCTCGAAATGGTCGAGACGTAAAGATCGATATATTGGAAGCCTATATTTGGACATCGGAATATACCAGAACCCCCCGAGAGGTATATGGGCCTTATTGGGCCTCAGTGGGAGAGAGGGGAAAGGAGCAAAGGAGGGGGCGCCCCCCCAAGCCCAATCCGAATTGGGAGGGGGGCCGGCCCCCCTTTCCTTCCTCCTCCCTCCTCCTTCCTTCTCTCCTAAATCCAACAAGGCAAGGCGGGAATCCTACTCCCGGTGGGAGTAGGACTCCCCTTGGGGCGTGATACGTCTCGAACGTATCTATAATTTTTAATTGCTCCATGCTATTATATTATCTGTTTTGGATGTTAATGGGATTTATCTTACACTTTTATATCATTTTTGGGACTAACCTATTAACCGGAGGCCCAACCCAAATTGCTGTTTTTTTCTTCCTATTTTAGTGTTTCACAGAAAAGGAATATCAAACAAAGTCCAAACGGAATGAAACCTTCGGGAACGTGATTTTCTCAACAAACGTGATCCAGGAGACTTGGAGTGGGCATCAAGAAACAATCGAGGAGGCCACGAGGCAAGGGGCATGCCTACCCCCCTGGGCGCGCCCTCCACCCTCGTGGGCCCCTTGTTGCTCCACCGACCTACTTCTTCCTCCTATATAAGTCCACGTACCCCACAAACATCCAGGAGCACCACGAAAACATAATTCCACCACCGCGACCTTCTGTACCCGAGAGATCCCATCTTGGGGACTTTTCCGGAGCTCCGCCGGAGGGGGCATTGATCACGGAGGGCCTCTACATCAACTCCATGGCCTCTCCGGTGATGCGTGAGTAGTTTACTTCAGACCTTCGGGTCCATAGCTAGTAGCTAGATGGCTTCTTCTCTCTCTTTGGATCTCAGTACAAAGTTCTCCTCGATTCTCTTGGAGATCTATTTGATGTAATCTTCTTTTGCGGTGTGTTTGTCGAGATCCGATGAATTGTGGGTTTATGATCCAGATTATCTATGAACAATATTTGATTCTACTCTGAATTCTTTTATGTATGATTGGTTTATCTTTGCTATTCTCTTCGAATTATCAATTTGGTTTGGCCTACTAGATTGATCTTTCTTGCAATGGGAGAAGTGCTTAGCTGGGTTCAATCTTGCCGTGCCCGATCCCAGTGACAGTAGGGGAAACGACACGTATTGTATTGTTGCCATCGAGGATAAAAAGATGGGGTTTATATCATATTGCACGAGTTTATCCCTCTACATCATGTCATCTTGCTTAAGGCGTTACTCTATTCTTATGAACTTAATACTCCAGATGCATGCTGGATAGCGGTCGATGTGTGGAGTAATAGTAGTAGATGCAGAATCGTTTCGGTTTACTTATCACGGACGTGATGCCTATACACATGATCATGCCTAGATAGTCTCATAATTATTCGCTTTTCTATCAATTGCTCGATAGTAATTCGTTTACCCACCGTAATACTTATGCTATCTTGAGAGAAGCCACTAGTGAAACCTATGGCCCCCGGGTCTATTTTCTATCATACAAGTTTCCAATCTATTTTATTTTTCTCTATCAGATCTCACTCTTGCAAGTGGCCGTGAAGGGATTGACAACCCCTTTATCACGTTGGTTGCGAGGTCCTTATTTCTTTGTGTAGGTACGAGGTGACTCGCGCGTGGGCTCCTACTGGATTGATACCTTGGTTCTCAAAAACTGAGGGAAATACTTACACTGCTTTACTACATCACCCTTTCCTCTTCAAGGGAAAACCAACGCAGTGATCAAGCGGTAGCAAGAAGGATTTCTGGCACCGTTGTTGGGGAGATCTACGCCAAGTCAAGACATACCAAGTACCCATCACAACTCTTATCCTTAGCATTACATTATTTGTCATTTTCCTCTCGTTTTCCTCTCCCCCACTTCACCCTTTCCCTTTTATTCGCCCTCTTTTCCTCTCGCCCTCCTTTTCCGTTTCCCTTCTCTTTTTTTATTTGCCCTTTTTGCTTGTTTCGTGTTTGCTTGTGTGTTGGATTGCTTGCTTGTCACGATGGCTCAAGATAATACTAAATTGTGTGACTTTGCCAATACCAACAATAATGATTTTATTAGCACTCCGATTGCTCCTCTTACCGATGCTGAATCTTGTGAAATTAATACTGCTTTGTTGAATCTTGTCATGAAAAATCCGTTTTCTGGCCTTCCTAGTGAAGATGCCGCTACCCATCTAAACAACTTTGTTGATTTGTGTGATATGCAAAAGAAGAAAGATGTGGATAATGATATTGTTAAACTTAAGCTATTTCCATTTTCGCTTAGAGATCGTGCTAAAGCTTGGTTTTCGTCTTTGCCTAAAAATAGTATTGATTCATGGAATAAGTGCAAAGATGCTTTTATCTCTCAGTATTTTCCTCCCGCTAAGATCATCTCTCTTAGAAACGATATTATGAATTTTAAGCAACTTGATCATGAACATGTTGCACAATCTTGGGAGAGGATGAAATTAATGATACGTAATTGCCCTACACATGGTTTGAATTTATGGATGATTATACCGAATTTTTATGCCAGATTGAATTTTGCTTGTAGAAATCTTTTAGATTCGGCCGCGGGAGGCACTTTTATGGAAATCACTTTAGGAGAAGCTCCCAAACTCCTAGATAATATTATGGTTAATTATTCTCAGTGGCACACTGAAAGATCTACTAGTAAAAAAGTGCATGCAATTGAAGAGATTAATGTTTTGAGTGGAAAGATGGATGAACTTATGAAATTGTTTGCTAATAAGAGTGCTACTACTGATCCTAATGACATGGCTTTGTCTACTTTGATTGAGAAAAATAATGAATCTACGGATGTGAATTTTGTTGGTAGGAACAATTTTGGTAATAACACGTATAGAGGTAATTTTAATCCTAGGCCGTTTCCTAGTAATTCCTCTAATAATTATGGTAATTCCTACAACAATTCTTATGGAAATTATAATAAGATGCCCTCTGATTTTGAATCTAGTATTAAAGAATTTATTACTTCACAAAAGAGTTTCAATGCTTTGATTGAAGAAAAATTGCTTAAGATTGATGAGTTGGCTAGGAACGTGGATAGAATTTCTCTTGATGTTGATT
Organism: Triticum urartu; assembly: GCF_056163025.1. Taxonomy (NCBI): domain Eukaryota; kingdom Viridiplantae; phylum Streptophyta; class Magnoliopsida; order Poales; family Poaceae; genus Triticum; species Triticum urartu. The sequence continues at coordinate 59,198,458 of NC_141874.1, read as the reverse complement.
CTTTAAAACTTAGATCTATTCCACCTAAGCATGATATCAATGAGTCTCTCAAAGCCATGAGAATTTCCATTGAGGAGTGCAAGGAAAGAACCCCTAGGATGCGTGCTAAGAAAGATTGCTTTGTGAAAGCGTGTTCTTCTAGTTTTCATGATAATAAGGATGAAGATCTAAAAGTGATTGATGTGTCCCCTATTAAATCTTTGTTTTGAAATATGAATCTTGATAATGATGGGACTAGAGATGAGTCAACTTTAGTGAAAAGGCGTTACAATGATTCAGAGTTTTTAGATCTTGATGCAAAAATTGTTAAAAGTGGGATTGAAGAGGTTAAAACTTTAAATAGCAATGAACCCACTATCTTGGATTTCAAGGAATTTAAGTATGATAATTGCTCTTTGATAGATTGTATGTCCTTGTTGCAATCTGTGCTAAATTCTCCTCATGCTTATAGTCAAAATAATGCTTTTACTAAACATATCGTTGATGCTTTGATGCAATCTTATGAAGAAAAACTTGAGTTGGGAGTTTCTATCCCTAGAAAACTTTATGATGAGTTGTAACCTACAATAAAAATAAAAATTAAAGATCATGAGTGTTATGCTTTGTGTGATTTGGGTGCTAGTGTCTCCACGATTCCAAAACTTTGTGTGATTTGCTAGGTTTCCGTGATTTTGATGATTGTTCTTTAAACTTGCATCTTGCGGATTCCACCATTAAGAAACCTATGGGAATAATTAATGAAGTTCTTATTGTTGCAAATAGGAACTATGTGCCCATAGATTTCATTGTTCTTGATATAGATTGCAATCCTTCATGTCCTATTATACTTGGTAGACCTTTCCTTAGAACGATTGGTGCAATTATTTGTCGGTGTACAAAACTAGGGGCACATTTTCGTACCCCTTTACCTGTGCACGGGCAGTCAGAGCCGCGCCCGTGACCACATCGAGAAGAGCAATGGAGGTAAGCCAAGGTAAAATCGAAGCCCAAGACGAAGCAAAGCAATGACAAGGACCAAGGCCACAAAGATCAGATGGGCAAAGCAGGTTTCCCCGGCAAGGACCCTTGCCGGGGCAGCCTCAGCAGCCCCGGCAAGACCCTTGCCGGGGCAGGTCACCCATGCCAGCCGAGCGAGCCACCCTTGAGCCCACGAACACTCGACAAATGCATTGGACAGGGCTCGGGAGGCACCTCTGTGGTGGCATGCAGATCTTCGTGAAGACAAAGAATAGTCAAGGTCAAATGAGGATAGGAAGGCAGCCATCCTCACCGAAGAAACCCACAAGACCCTCGGCAAGATCCTTGCCAGGGACGCCTGCACGCCACGGCAAGACCCTTGCCAGGCCACCCGGCAAGGCCCTCACCAAGCGTATTAGCAGGGCCACCGTCAGGCCCGCACCAACCAAGTCTCCACCGCCGTTCCCATGTAGCTGCCGACCCAACTAGCTGGGCAGGCACCTGCGTGGCGACATGCAGCCCTTCGTGGAGGCTCCACCACCGCGCCACCTCAGCTGCCTGCCTACCTACATGGCACCGCATGCATTGCTGGCCAGGGCGCGTGTCGAAGCTTGGAGGAGCGGCGGCGGACGGGACGGGCCTCGCCCCCGTCCCCGATAAAGTGGAGGGACACCTAAGCCTCGCATTTAATGCGCTTTGTCCTGTAATACCAGGATAACCTCGCAACACTGTTGCCTTTCCACCTCCTGTGTGCCACTGTGGCAACCCCTTTTCTATAAAAGGAGGCCCAAGGCAACGAGGAGAGGGATTCGGCTTTTTGGAGCTCGTTACACCCCGTAGCTAGTTCAAGAACTCAAAATACATCCACCAAAGCAGGACTAGGGTTTTACGCATCCTCGCGGCCCGAACCTGGATAAACGAACCGCGTGCTCTCTGTTAGACCCGCTCTTCTCTGAACCCCGTGCCCCGCAACCACAGTAGGGACTCTTGTGATCCCATAGGTGTCGTTTCCCACCGACATCTTTGGCGCACCAGGTAGGGGGCGCAATTGTGAGAATCGGTTTTAGCAGTTAAGTGAGCGTTTCTTCATGGCGATGGCTCTAAGAGAAGCAGGAGAAGGGGTCGAAAGATCGACGTCGGCGCGACTACAAGCAGAAGCTAAGTCACACCAAACCCTGACTACTTTCTTTCCTCTTTATACAAGGTTATTTCCCTCGGAGTTGTTGTGCCTTTGTATGGAAAACCTGGACGCCAGGGGGCTCTCCCGCTATCGGCAACGCCCTTGCCCTGTTTCGAGTCTGCTCAACTGCTCAAGAGGCTGCGTCAAGTGCGACAGGGTTAGCCTTCCGTGATTGGCAACGCTCTCGATTCTGACTCGAGTCAAGCTCGACAGTTCGAGCGGCCGCGCTAAGAACGGTAAGGTGGCTCGTCCGGCAGCACGCATACCCGGCAGGCCAATGGGGATCTGTCCCCAAGACGCTGCCTTGGGCTTCCGTGCCGGCGAGCCTCCCCAATTGGCGTAGGGTGCGTATTCAAAGGGAAATCGAACATGGAAATAACATGCATAGTACGGAAAGTGCTGCAGAGTTATGTTACATCAAATTGTTGCCACGGTTCTAACTAAAGATAGCAATTGTCTTGGTTGTGAACCTGCAGTGGCAATGAAGAACGGGATGCCTAATCACGGCGCTGGCCCTCCACCCTCAGAATACCACTGACAGGGCTGATGATGGGCTTGATGCGCTCCCTGAGCGGCGCGAGGTCAACACCCTCCGGCAAGCTCTCCAGCCCGGTGTTGAAGTCGAGGTCGGGGTACCAGTGCGCCAACTTGGTGAGGACCTTGGTCATGGCGCCCTGGCAAAGCATCCGGGACTCCTCCGCCAGTGAGGCCGCCCGGTTGGTGTGGAGCTGCTCCAGAGCATGGACGACCTTCTCAAAGAACAAGGTCAGGGTGCAATGGGCGCTCACGTTCCGCTCCGGGGCATACCTCATGTCCGGCATCCCCATGGTGGAAAGCTGCACAGCAGCCTGGTTAGCGACGGCAGCAAGGCGTTTGAGCCAACGGTTCTCCCCCGCCACATGATCGGTGAAGTTGAGGCCTTCGTTCTGCCGCAACTTCTTCTCACCCTCCAGCGCCGTGGCCAGGTTTCCCTCTCGAGTCTTGGCCTCCTCCAGCGCCTCCTCGAGACCCCTCAGCTTCAGCTGGAGATCCCCAGTGGAGTTGTTGGCCTCGGAAAGCTCCCCAGCCTTGCCGATGACCGCGCCCTGTGCCTCCGTCAGAGCACCGTTAAGTGGGTCCTTCTCCCGGGATAGCTTTAATGCCTGCTCCGTCAGCCTGTGGTGCTCCTCCTCCAGATCCTTCACCTTGCCGACGTGAACCTGGGCCTGGGCATTGAGTGCCTCCTTGTGCCTCTGCTCCAGCTCACTGGTCCGCTGCAGGACAAGCTTCCCCACCTCGGCATCTTTGCCACAAAGTGTGGCGGCGAGCTTCTCCTCGCGTGTAGCAAGATCCTCCTCCTGGGAGTTCAGCGCGGCCTCGCGCTGGGTCGAAACGGCCTCGGCCGAGTTCTTCGCCGCCTTCTGGGCTTTCTCGACGTCGGCGAGCTTCATGGTAAGCTCCACGTCGCGCCTGGCCTGCTCGTCCTGGGCCGCCTTGAACTTCTCGGTGGCCTCGCGGAACCAATCCCGCGCTTCGGCGATGCGCTCCTGGAGGTCCGCCTCTGCCTTCTCCACCACCGCCGTCCTGGACTCAAACTTGTCCAGGAAGGCGCGGTGGAGCGCCTGGAGCTTCCGGAAGCTGGCGCCCATGGCGTGGAGGAGCCGCCCTTCCTGCGAACCGCTGCCGTTGACGATTGGCTCATCAACGATTTCGAGCCCGGCGGCGGCAAGCACCTCATCGTCGAACACCTCTCCTTCAACAGGCGTCCTGGTGCTCGACGCGCCAGGAAGGTGGACGAACAAGTCGTCGCTCACCCTCAGGTACTTGCCGGAGACGGAGGCAACAGCGGAGGAAGGCCGGTCACCAGCCTCCTCCTCCATCTCCCCGGCAAGCCCCTTGCCAGCCTCTTCAGCGGCAGCCTTGTCGGCCTCCCTGGAAGGCCCCCCAACGGCCTCCTCGGCAGCGTCCTTGGCAGCCTCCTTGGCGGCGACCTTCTCGGTGTCCGCCTCGGCGGCCTTGGCGACACCCTCGACGACGACGTCCACATCCTCTGGGTCCACCAAGGAGGAATCTGGGCACCGAATACAGGGGTGAGGCAAAGCCAAGACCAAGAGCCGGAAAGAAGAAGAAGCAGGGACAAAACGGCGAATGACTTAACGGTGCCGACACCCGGCTGGGAAACGGAAGTCCCCTCTCCGCCAACATTCGGCGTCGAGGCAAAGCCACCGGCGCCCAAGTTCTCTTCCTCCTCCTCCATGTGTGTGGGCTCTGTGCTTGGCGCCCTTGTCGGGGACGTCCCTCAGGGCAGCGTGGTCGATGGGGGCGGCGTGTTGAGAGTAGCCCCATGTGGCTCCTCCTGCTGCCGCTCTCCTCCTGCTCACCTGGCAAGGTCAGCACCAAAGTGTCGCACCCCTGACACAAGTCGAAGAGTGAAGAATGATGAACTGACGCTGGGGGCTTTGCTGGGGGCTGCTGTCTGGGCTGCTCAATACCACCAAGGGCGGCCTTGAAGTACCAGCCGGGGGTTGGCCACCCGCCGAGACCTTGGCCCTTTTTGCTCTCTGGGCCAGTGTCTTCGCATCCCTGCAAAGATGAAGACAAGTCAAGATCAGTAACCCAGGTTGGGGAGGCAGAGATAACGGGGAGGAACTGGATGCTTACTCATCGTCCTCCTCCTCCTCTGTTGTCTTCCTCTTCCTCCTCGGACTAAGGGATCCATAATCAAAGGTGATCCCCGCGCCGATGTTCGCCGGAGGAGGGGAGGGAGGCGGCGTCTGGGCACGCTTGGATGAAGAAGGAGCGCCGCCTTCTTCTTCACCGCGACCTTCGCCGGCTCCTTCGCTGTCGCGGCCCTCGTGTGAGGCCGGGACCCCTCCGAGGTCAGCTGTGGCTGCGCAGCCCTGTGGGGCCGGACCGACTCGCCGGAACTGGCCCGCCGCAAGACTCGCCCCCTCCCCGTAGGTGGCATCGGGTCTACGGTCTCGGCCTCCTCCTCCAACGACTCGCCGGTCACGTCCTCGACCAGAGGAGCCTCGGTTCCGGCACTGCTAGCTCCCCCGGCGGCCATCGCCCACCGGGCGAGCTCCTCCTCCTCCGCAGCCGTCGCGGCCTCGTCCTCCACACCGCCGGCACTGCCGGCCTTCCTGGCAAGCTGTGCCTCCCTCGCCCTAGTGGCGATGTAGTCCAGCTCCGCCTGGGTGGTGTCCATGACAAGCAGTTGCTCGGCGTCGGCATCGGCGTACCCCTCGTGCAGGGTGTCAAAGAACTGCTGCACTTCGACATCCTCCGGCTCCTTCCAACTCGGGTCGGGGCCATGCGCATTGCAGTCCGGCATCATGGCAATGATCTCGGACCGACGCGAATTGTTGCACAACGGGACCACCCCCGTTGGAAGCTTGAACAATGGCCCCTTGAGGACCTTGCCGGCCTTTGCAGCGGCCCTCGCAACCTTGCCGGTCCGCTCAACCTCGCCGTCGCGGCCCACGTCAAGCTGGAAGAGCTGCTGGCAGAAATGGGCGTGCTCCAGCACCGTAAAGTTGTGGTCGAGGCCGGGGCGGAGTCGCATGATGTCAACGAGGTTCGTGAAGAGCCAGGCTGGCCTCACCTTGTTATGCAACGGAGCAATCCGGCGGCGGATGAAATCCGCCCCGATCATTTCAAGGGTGAGCCCGGCCTGGGTAAGCCGGAGAATCCTGGTTGTGGCAAACGTGAGCCTCCCGCCGGTAGCATCAATGTCGCTCCAATCACTGCCGCGAACCGTTGGCACCCGGCGAACTTTGCAGAAGGCCGGCAGATCCTTCTCTTCAATCCAGCACCACCGGCCCCGCCATTCCTCCCACCTCTCCATCATGGCGCCGTCCGGGTACGCCCCTTTGGATCTTGGGATCCAAGTGACGCAACCAGAGACGACACCCCCCGGCTGGATCCGAGGGAAGAAATAGTGGAGGAAGAGCGCCGTGCTGGGGTGTACTCCGGCAAAGCCTTCGCAAAGGTGCGTAAAAAGGGCCATGCACGCCACCGCATTCGCAGTAAAATCCATGAGATGGAAGCCGAAGGTGTGCATGATGTCACTGAAGAAATCAGAGAAGGAAGGGCAGAGCCCGCAAGAAAGGTAATCAGCGAAGAAGGGGTACCGATTTGGGGCAGGGTCGGCGCAGGCGGCGGGGATGACGCGCGTGGCCGGGTGCCTCGAATCCCTCCCGTCTTCACTCCCCATAGGGGCTTGAAGAGGTCGTGAAGCTCCAACGAGTCGACCGTCGAGGGGAAGAAGAAGGCGGACTGCGTCCGTTGCCCCGACAGCGCGCACTCCAGCGGCTCCACAGCCCTAGCATCCTTGGCCACCCCCTTGCCCCTGGTGGATTTTGGCGCCATGGTGGCTGAAGGAGGAGGGAGGAGCGGAGGGCGGCAGAAGCACAATGGCGGTGAGCGGAGGCGAAGCTTGGAGAAGAAGAGGGAGGCAGGCAGAGGTTTCCGAGATTGGGGTCGCGCGAAGGGTAAAAGGAACAGTGCGCCCGCGGTTATCCCTTTTTATGGGGAAGCTGCGGGTCGCGCCGCTCATTTACCATGATGTGACGCCTGCGTGTGGAAACCGCCCCACGCATGCCGCCTATGTCACGCACGCCCCTCCACCCCGCGCCACGCGCGCGGGTCATGGGAAGCACAGCGCGTGAAAAATCTTACCGCGGTAAAAACCGCCCCGCCTGCCCGCGCACCATTTTGGGCCTGACCCAACAACGTGTTGCACTTATGTGTGGCCTAGGCCTGGGGGCTCCTGTCTGTGTACAAAACTAGGGGCACATTTTTGTACCCCTTTACCTGTGCACAGGCAGTCAGAGCCGCGCCCATGACCACACCAAGCAGAGCAATGGAGGTAAGCCAAGGTAAGATCGAAGCCAAAGACGAAGCAAAGCAACGACAAGGACCAAGGCCACAAAGATCAAATGGGCAAAGCAGGTTTCCCCGGCAAGGACCCTTGCCAGGGCAGCCTCAGCGGCCCCGGCAAGACCCTTGCCGGGGCAGCTCGCCCACGCCAGCCGAGCGAGCCACCCTCGAGCCCACGAACACTCGACAAATGCATTGGACAGGGCTCGGGAGGCACCTCTGTGGTGGCATGCAGATCTTCGTGAAGACAAAGAATAGTCAAGGTCAAATGAGGATAGGAAGACAACCATCCTCACCGAAGAAACCCACAAGACCCCCGGCAAGATCCTTGTCGGGGACGCCTGCACGCCACGGCAAGACCCTTGCCGGGCCACCCGGCAAGGCCCTCGCCAAGCGTATCAGTAGGGCCACCGTCAGGCCCGCACTAGCCAAGTCTCCATCGCCGTTCCCATGCAGCTCCCGACCCAACCACCTGGGCAGGCACCTGCGTGGCGACATGCAGCCCTTCATGGAGGCTCCACCACCACGCCACCTCAGCTGCCTGCCTACCTACATGGCACCACATGCATCGCTGGCCAGGGCGCGTGTCGAAGCTTGGAGGAGCGGCGGCGGACGGGACGGGACGGGCCTCGCCCCCGTCCCCGATAAAGTGGAGGGACACCTAAGCCTCGCATTTAATGCGCTTTGTCCTATAATACCAGGATAACCTCGCAACACTGTTGCCTTTCCACCTCCTGTGTGCCACTGTGGCAACCCCTTTTTCTATAAAAGGAGGCCCAAGGCGACGAGGAGAGGGATTCGGCTTTTTGGAGCTCCTTACACCCTGTAGCTAGTTGAAGAACTCAGAATACATCCACCAAAGCAGGACTAGGGTTTTCCGCATCCTCGCGGCCCGAACCTGGATAAACGAACCGTGTGCTCTCTGTTAGACCCGCTCTTCTCTCAACCCCGCGCCCCGCAACCGCAGTAGGGATTCTTGTGATCCCATAGGTGTTGTTTCCCACCGACATTATTGATATGAAGGAAGGGTGTAGCGACCCGACCTCAGATGGTCAAGTCTCTGTGCTTCAGTGTCATCCCTGGATTGGTATGCTGACACACACAGTACTCGAAGGATTTATAACAGAGTAGAAATCACACACTTATTACATCAAATGTCTCAAGAGAGAACTTATTACAATAATATGGCTTAAGGCCATCTAATGCGGTAACAGCGAAAGGCTTGGAAGATAAAGTGAGTCCATCAACTCCAACGGCATTGCTGAGCTGCACGGCAACGACCTAACAAACCTTACTCCTCGTCTGAAAAGTCTGCAACATAATACGTTGCAGCCCGAAAACGGGTCATCACATGGAATGCTGGCAATGTAACACAATAGAGCAAGAATAGAATAATGCTATCACTACATGCATATTTGGCTGGTGGAAATCTCTATGGTTATAGTTTTTGCGAAAAGCCAATTTTTTCCTACAACAAAGGAATATATTTTAATTTAACTATCATGGTGGTTGAAACATCATTGAGAAGGTTCCTCCAACTCAATCCCAATTAAAGTGATTAACAACCCAATAATATTAATTAAAAGTGATGAGATACATGTGATAACCCAAGAACTAGATACTCAAGATTGTCCATAACCGGGGACACGGCTAACCATGATTAGATTGTACACTCTACAGAGGTTTGCGTACTTTTCCCCACAAGACTCGATCACCTCCATTGGATTTCTCGCACTACATGGTGTTTGAGAAACGGATGACCGAGACACAGCCTTTCAGAAACATTAACTCTCTACTCCGGAGAGACCATACCAAACCTACATCCCACTACCTGCTGATCTGCCTCTTCAAGAGCTTCACGTAACTTACTCAACTATGCTAGAGCCCATAATAGCTTGTGGCTGCACACGGAAGTTTCTAGCATGAATCATCTCAGTTCCCTTTGAGCGTGGTACTCCGGGATTTCCAAAAAAATACAGACAACACTGGGTTCCCGAGGTGCCTCAATCCACCCAGATGTTTGATTACGTTGCCACCTTAAGTTGAACCATTAATTAACAAACTCACATATGTCATGGATTTCACTCAAACCCGAACCACGTCTACGAGCATAGCATAGCATAGTAATATAAGCAAGCGTAGAAGTAACTCCCAAGGGTTTGAATATAACAGGGCAATAGGTTCTACCTCAAAAACTACTTCCCAACCCACATGTTAATGACATCCTAATCATGCAATGTTTGAGGGTTGGAACTAATGCATAAAAACTGGGTACGAAAAGAGAATGATCAATGTGTTACTTGCCTTGCTGGCGATCTGCGAAACCTAGGGACTCGTAGTAGCACGTTTCGCACTTCGGGAATTCTATCGCAAGCATACATAAGCAACAAGCAAAGATGCACAAGAAAACTCAAATAAGAGAGATTGACTAGAAATTTCAACTTAACAACTCCGGTTTGCAAAAAGAATCAAATCAAACGGAGCAACGAAACTCAAACGGCGAAAGAAACAAGATCCGATTACTAATCTGGACTAAGGTCAAATTTTATAGTACCAAAATCTTATTCAAGTTGGTTAAACAGAAAGAGAATCTCGAGACGAAGATCTAGGCGCTTGAATTGCCTGATTCCGTCTAACGAGCGAAAAGATAAACAGAAACTAAGATCGGATCAGAAATCGCGATCGAGAAAAATCGCAGATAAATCCGATAAAAGAAAACTAACGAATAGACTAACGAACGAGCGTTCGTTGGCTGCAACTAACGGGCGAAGAACCGTTCGTTAAAATGAACGTACGGATGAACGTCCGCTAACTAGAAAAACCAAGAAAAACCGGCGATCCGAAAAAAACGAATCTAGGGTTTTCTTAAAAAACCGAATGGTTCACAAAAAAACCGGCGGCTCGGATTCCAGTGCGATACCTCCGGCGGGGGACTCCGGCGAGGCGGGGGCTGCAGGGCGGCGGGTTGCGGGGCGGCGGCAGCTGCGGGCGGCGGGGTGGTGTGGTGTTGGGGCTCGGGGGGCGTGTATAAAGGGGCATGGGCAGCGACTTGGAGGAGGGGGCAAGGCGCGGCGGAGGCGGAGTCCGGCTCGGACTCCGGTCAGAGCGGTGGCGGCGGCGCGCGCGCACGAGGCGGAGGCGGCTTGGGCCGGCCTGGCTCGGCTGGGCCTTAGGCCCAGTCGGACGCGGAAACTTTTTTTTAAAAAAAATTCACCAACAAAAATAAAATCCTAGAAAATAAAATAAAAACCTAAAAGTACCAAAATAAATTTTCACCGTCTAAATAAAATATTTAGAACGAGATGAACATTTTCTTGGCCCTAAAATGCAATTTTGAAAACATGCAACTTTTCTAATGCAAATAAAATCCGAAATATCAAATAAAATCCAACAAATGATTTTAATATTTTTCCTCCAATATTTCAATTATTTTGGAGAAGTCATATTATCCCCTCTCATTTGATTTAATATGAAATATTTTTCGGAGAGAAAAATAATTAAAATCAAAATCCTCGTTTCATTATTTGATAAAAATCAAATATGAAACTGGGAAAATCCCCAACTCTCTCCATGGGTCCTTGAGTTGCTTAGGACTTCGAGGATTTCAAAACGGAAAAGAAATAAAATATGATATGCATGGATGACCTATGTATAACATTCCAAATTGAAAATTTAGGATGTTACAAAGGGAATATTAAATTCCAATTTCCATTAAGGAAAGTCATGAAACACTTCCCTAGAAAGAAAGTTAAATTTCCATATGAATCTATTATGAGAGCCTCTTATGGATTGCCTACCAAAGATGGGAATACCTAGATCTATCCTTGCTTTTATGCCTAGCTAGGGGTGTTAAACGATAGCACTTGTTGGGAGGCAACCCAATTTTAATTTTATTCCTTGCTTTTTTCTCCTGTTTAGTAATAAATAATTTATCTAGCCTCTGTTTTGGTTGTGTTTTTTTGTGTTTAATTAGTGTTTGTGCCAAGTAGAACCGTTGGGAAGACTTGGGGAAAGTCTTTTTGATCTTGCTGTAAAAAACAGAAACTTTAGCGCTCACGAGAATTGCTGCCATTATTATTTGGAAAGCGATATTTAGTTAATTCTTTTTGAAGATGATTAATGGATAAATTACTCACGTCCAGAAATTTATTTTAGAATTTTTGGGGTTCCATAAGTTTGAGTTAGCTACAGATTACTAAAGACTGTTCTGTTTTTGACTGATTCTGTTTTTCGTGTGTTGTTTGCTTATTTTGATGAATCTATGGCTAGTAAAAGAGTTTATAAACCATAGAGGAGTTGGAATACAGTAGGTTTAACACCAATATAAATCAATAATGAGTTCATTACAGTACCTTGAAGTGGTATTTTGTTTTCTTTCGCTAACGGAGCTCACAAGATTTTCTATTTTGAGTTTTGTGTTGTGAAGTTTTCAAGTTTTGGGTAAAGATTTGATGGATTATGGAACAAGGAGTGGCAAGAGCCTAAGCTTGGGGATGCCCATGGAAACCCAAGGTAAAATTCAAGGACACCAAAAAGCCTAAGCTTGGGGATGCCCCGAAAGGCATCCCCTCTTTTGTCTTCGTCTATCGGTAACTTTACTTGGAGCTATATTTTTATTCACCACATGATATGTGTTTTGCTTGGAGCATCTTGTATGATTTGAGTCTTTGCTTTTTATTTTAGCAAAATCATCCTTGCTGTACACACCATTTGATAGAGACTCACATGATTTGAAATTTATTAGAATACTCTGTGATTCACGTATATCTTTTGAGCCATATAGTTTTTGCTCTAGTGCTTCACTTATATCTTTTAGAGCACGGCGGTGGTTTTATTTTATAGAAATAATTGATCTCTCATGCTTCACCTATATTAATTTGAGAGTCCTTTAGAACAACATGGAAATTTTCTTTTAGGAATAATATAAAAACTTTCATAGAAGTGCATTGAATACTATGAGAAGTTTGATACTTGATAATTGTTTTGAGATATGGAGATGGTGATATTAGAGTCATGCTAGTTGAGTAGTTGTGAATTTGAGAAATACTTGTGTTGAAGTTTGTGATTCCCGTAGCATGCACGTATGGTGAACCGTTATGTGATGAAGTCGGAGCATGATTTATTTATTGATTGTCTTCCTTATGAGTGGCGGTCGGGGACGAGCGATGGTCTTTTCCTACCAATCTATCCCCCTAGGAGCATGCGTGTAATACTTTGTTTCGATAACTAATAGATTTTTGCAATAAGTATGTGAGTTCTATATGACTAATGTTGAGTCCATGGATTATACGCACTCTCACCCTTCAACCATTGCTAGCCTCTCTAGTATCACACAACTTTCGCCAGTACCATAAACCGACCACTTACCTTCCTCAAAACAGCCACCATACCTACCTATTATGGCATTTCCATAGCCATTCCGAGATATATTGCCATGCAACTTTCCCCCATTCCGTTATTATGACACGCTTCATCATTGTCATATTGCTTGCATGATCATGTAGTTGACATCGTATTTGTGGCAAAGCCACCGTTCATAATTCTTCATACATGTCACTCATGCATCATTGCACATCCCGGTACACCGTTGGAGGCATTCACATAGAGTCATATTTTTTTTCTAAGAATTGAGTTGTAATTCTTGAGTTGTAAGTAAATTAAAGTGTGATGATCATCATTATTAGAGCATTGTCCCAGTGAGGAAAGGATGATGGAGACTATGATTCCCCCACAAGTCGGGATGAGACTCTGGACGAAAAATAAAAAAAGAGAAAAAAAGAAAAGAGGCCAAAAAAGGAAAGAAGGCCCAAATAAAAAAATAATGAGAGAAAAAGAGAGAAGGGACAATGTTACTATCCTTTTTCCACACTTGTGCTTCAAAGTAGCACCATGATCTTCATGATAGAGAGTCTCCTATGTTCTCATTTTTATATACTAGTGGGAATTTTACATTATAGAACTTGGCTTGTATATTCCAATGATGGGCTGCCTCAAAATTTCCCTAGGTCTTCATGAGCAAGAAAGTTGGATGCAAACCCACTTAGTTCTTTTGTTGAGCTTTCATACACTTATAGCTCTAGTACATCTGTTTCATGGCAATCCCTACTCACTCACGTTGATATCTATTGATGGGCATCTCCATAGCCCGTTGATACGCCTAGTTGATGTGAGACTATCTTCTCCTTTTTGTCTTCTCCACAACCACCATTCTATTCCACATATAGTGCTATATCCATGGCTCATGCTCATATATTGCGTGAAGATTGAAAATTTTTGAGAACATCAAAAGTATGAAACAAATGCTTGGCTTGTCATCGGGGTTGTGCATGATTTAAATATTTTGTGTGGTGAAAATAGAGCATAGCCAGACTATATGATTTTGTAGGGATAACTTTCTTTGGCCATGTTATTTTGAGAAGACATGATTGCTTAGTTAGTATACTTGAAGTATTATTATTTTTATGTCAATATTAAAATTTTATCTTGAATCTTTCAGATCTGAACATTCATGCCACAATAAAGACAAATTACATTGAGAAATATGTTAGAAAGCATTCCACATCAAAAATTTATTTTTATCATTTACCTACTCGAGGACGAGCAGGAATTAAGCTTGGGGATGCTTGATACGTCTCCAATGTATCTATAATTTTTGATTTCTCCATGCTATTATATTATCTGTTTTGGATGTTAATGGGCTTTATCTTACACTTTTATATCAATTTTGGGACTAACCTATTAACCGGAGGCCTAGCCCAAATTGCTGTTTTTTTGCCTATTTCAGTGTTTCGCGGAAAAGGAATATCAAACGAAGTCCAAATGGAATGAAACCTTCGGGGACGTGATTTTCTCAACAAACGTGATCCAGGAGACTTAGAGTGGGCGTCACGAAACAATCGAGGAGGCCATGAGGCAGGGGGCGCCTACCCCCCTGGGCGCGCCCTCCACCCTCGTGGGCCCCTCGTTGCTCCACCGACCTACTTCTTCCTCCTATATAAGTCCACGTACCCCGCAAACATCCAGGAGCACCACGAAAACCTAATTCCACCGCCGCAACCTTCTGTACCCGAGAGATCCCATCTTGGGGCCTTTTCCGGAGCTCCGCCGGAGGGAGCATTGATCACGGAGGGCTTCTACATCAACTCCATGGCCTCTCCGGTGATGTGTGAGTAGTTTACTTCACACCTTCGGGTCCATAGCTAGTAGCTAGATGGCTTCTTCTCTCTCTTTGGATCTCAGTACAAAGTTCTCCTCGATTCTCTTGGAGATCTATTCGATGTAATCTTCTTTTGCGGTGTGTTTGCCGAGATCCGATGAATTGTGGGTTTATGATCCAGATTAGCTATGAACAATATTTGATTCTTCTATGAATTCTTTTATGTATGATTGGTTTATATTTGCAAGTCTCTTCAAATTATCAGTTTGGTTTGGCCTACTAGATTGATCTTTCTTGCAATGGGAGAAGTGCTTAGCTTTGGGTTCAATCTTGCGGTGCTCGATCCCAGTGACAGTAGGGGAAACGACACGTATTGTATTGTTGCCATCGAGGATAAAAAGATGGGGTTTATATCATATTGCATGAGTTTATCCCTCTACATCATGCCATCTTGCTTAAGGCGTTACTCTGTTCTTATGAACTTAATACTCTAGATGCATGCTGGATAGCGGTCGATGTGTGGAGTAATAGTAGTAGATGCAGAATCGTTTCGGTCTACTTGTCACGGACGTGATGCCTATATACATGATCATGTTGGGGAACGTAGTAATTTCAAAAAAAATTCCTACGCACATATAGGATCATGGTGATGCATAGCAACGAGAGGGGAGAGGTTTTCCAAGTACCCTCGTAGACCAAATGCGGAAGCGTTAGCACAACGCGGTTGATGTAGTCGTATGTCTTCGCGATCTGACCGATCCAAGTACCAAAAACATGGCACCTCCAAGTTCTGCACACGTTCAACTCGATGACGTCTCGCGAGCTCCGATCCAGCAAAGCTTCACAGCAGAGTTTCGTCAGCATGACGGCGTGGTGACGGTGATGATGATGCTACCGACGCAGGGCTTCACCTAAGCAACGCTACGATATGATCGAGGTGGATTATGGTGGAGGGGGCACCGCACACGGCTAAGAGATCAATGATCAATTGTTGTGTCTATGGGGTGCCCCCTGTCGGTGTCAAAACCGGCGGATCTCGAGTAGGGGGTCCTGAACTGTGCGTCTAAGGCGGATGGTAACAGAAGGCAGGGGACACAATGTTTACCTAGGTTCGGGCCCTCGCGATGGAGGTAATACCCTACTTCCTGCTTGATTGATCTTGATGATATGAGTATTACAAGAGTTGATCTACCACGACATCGTAGAGGCTAAACCCTAGAAGCTAGCCTATGATTATGATTGTTGTTGTCCTACAGAGTAAACCCCCTGGTTTATATAGACACCGGAGGGGCTAGGGTTACACAGAGTCGGTTACAAGGGAGGAGATCTACGTATCCGAATTGCCAAGCTTGCCTTCCACGCAAAGGAGAGTCCCACCCGGACACCGGACGAAGTCTTCAATCTTGTATCTTCATAATCCAACAGTCTGGCCGAAGGATATAACCCGGCTGTCCGAGGACCCCCTAATCCAGGACTCCCTCAGTAGCCCCTGAACCAGGCTTCAATGACGATGAGTCCGGCGCGCAAATTGTCTTCGTCATTGCAAGGCAGGTTCCTTCTCCGAATACTCCATAGAAGATTTTGAACACAAGGATCGTGTCCGGCTCTGCAAAACAAATTCCACATTCCACCGTAGAGAGTATAATATTTCCACGAATCTAGTCTGCTGACAACTTTTCATAACGTGACATCACGCCATGGCCCAGTCATTATTCGAACCGGTTTTCTCAACCAGCTACTACACATATTACGAGGCGGTTTTCTTGGCATGTCTTGTCGAAGCAGAGATCGTGTCCCCTTATCACGGGATTCTCATCAATACGGGTGTGGGTAACCCAACCGTGCCATCAATTATGGCGCTTGGGGAATAAGCGAGTTTACCAGGCAAGTAGGGAGGCGCAGAATCCCTCCTGCCTTTATAAGGGGATAAGGACTCCCTTTCGCACCCACGCTTTCTTCTTCCCAATCCATTCCCCTTAGCCCGAGCTCCAGTGCCCGAGCGTTCGTCTTCTCCGCCCACAAAGGCCTTCCGAAAATGTCCGGATCAGGAGCAGGAGGCAAGTGGATGGCCTCTACCATCCAGGGGAAGCATATCAAAAAGCTTCAGGAGGCCGGGTATCTGGCCAAAAAAATCGGCCACCGTCTCCCGACGGCGGGACAGATCATTCCTACTCCGGAACCCCAAGAGAGGGTTGTATTCCTCCCTCATTTTATCCGCAGGCTAGGGTTTCCCCTCCACCCGTTCATTCGCGACATCATGTATTATTACGGGATCAATTTTCACAATCTATCCCCCAATTCCTTCCTCAACATCTCGACATTCATCATCGTGTGCGAGGCTTTTCTCCGCATCTCGCCACACTTCGTCTTATGATTGAAGATCTTTAATGTGAAGCCCAAGGTGGTGAGCGGCGAGCACGCCGAATGCGGGGGCGCCATGGTGAGCAAGATGCCCAACGTCACATGGCCATCAGGTACTTTTAATGATTCCGTCAAAGAGTGGCAACAACAGTGGTTTTACATTACTGAGCTGCGCGTCACGGAATAGGCCGCTGCTCCAGAGTTCCGATCCGGAGCCCCTCTGCGGCTTACGTCCTGGCCCAAAAAGGGCCTGAACTGGTCTTTGTCTGACGAACTATCTATGCTCCAGACGCGCATTAAAGATATGGAAGACAAGAACATCGAACTCGTCAATGTAGACCAGGTGATGTTAGTTCGCCGGATCCTGCCTTGTCAGCACCGGACTTGCAATCTATGGGAATTCGATCCGGCCAAGCACCAGACCCTGCGAAAGCTCTTTGGCTCCTCGCACGAAGACATCTGGAAGGTGCTTTTCAAGTCCAGAAAATCATGGCCGGACTTGGCCGAGGACCGCGGGTATCAATTGTCCCGCCATGCAAGCTCGGTAAGTTTTTATGCGTTTTACCCGCATAACCCAAGGGAAATGCTTAATGTGTTTTCCTCAACTCCCCTAGGGCTGGACGAAGAAGGCGGGGCGGATCCACTGTCCGGCCCCGTTTCCCGAAGAACCGGCCGGCCCACTTCTGACGAAGATGCTGGCCCCGGCGATGTACAAGGCGCCGAAGAAGAAGACCGAGAAGGTGGCTAAAAAGACCCGGGGCGGTCTTCGTCGCCGCGACACTTCGGGCACAATACCCGAAGGCTCCAATGTCCGTTCTGCCTCCGAAGAGGACGGCGAGGAGGAGGAAGACGAATCCCCAGCGGGGGGGGGGGGGAGAAAGAAGAGGGCGGCCTCCATACACTTGGAGGCCGAGTCTCCTAAAAGGGGAAAAACTCCTCTTCCAGAAGAATCCACTGCCACCGCCGATAGCAGCCCGGCGTGGGATCCCAGGGCCCAGCCCCTGGTGAACTCGTGAGTATAAAATCCAAACACGTTTATGCGTCCAGACTCATCGTGGCATAATATTTTAACCTGCGCTATATTTTTTGTAGTCCGGCGAGGTCCCTCATCGAACGATCCTCATCAGAGGATTTGCTGAGCTTGGATGCTATAGAGAGCGGGACGCCCCGAAGGCCCCTTCCCCCAAATATGTGCATAACACCGAGGCTTCGTCCTAGAAGGACCCCGGCCAAGGAGGGGGGAAGAGATCATGAAAGCGACGCCTGGAGGTCAAACTTCGGGGGCCGGAGACATGGGGAGAAGATTCCCAAGGGAGTCGACGGCGGGAGCCATGTTGAATTCAGCTCCCAGCCGGACACAATTCAGGAGACCAATACGGCTCCAGAATCAAGCAGGCGGCCTCCCTCGGTTGGAGGGGGCGTGCTTGTTCCACCGGCGATCTCTGTCCAGCCAGAGGTGCCGGATGTTTTGTTGGTGGCGCTGAAGAGTGCCTCCATCGTCGATGAACACCGTGCCCTGATGGGTGCGGTGATTAAGGAGATTCAGTCTGCTGAGAATGGACTGAATGAAGCCTGTATCAGCCTTATAAGAGGCTTTGAGGTATGTTTTATGAGGTTTCAAAGAGTGTCATAGTATGGATAGTAGCCCCTGATACACTGTTCGGTGCAGGAAGGACCGGACAGAGGATCAATTTTATGTTTGCAGGAAGACTCACTTGATGACATATATCTCTCTTCTTTTATAAGCAGGCGTCTGTAGCGGCTGCTGCCTCTAATGCTGCGGAAGTCTCCGGGCTGAATCAAAGTCTGGAGCGGGCCGAAGAAGAACTTGGGTAGTTGGAAGATAAACGAGGTATGCGCAAGCCTTGTTCGCGTTCAGTGCGAACAAATTCTCAGTACGATAAAATATGTTTCATTATTTGCGCCAGGGGCGATGACCGAAGTCGAGGTTCTGAGGAAGGCTGTTGCCGAGGCCGAGGAAAAGGCAGCCGCAGAGCAGGCTCTTCGTGAGAAGCATGAGGCCAGGGTTATTGAAGCTGAGCAGTAGCTTCAAGAGTCCCTGAAGAAATGCGAGACCTTGGAGCAGAGTTTAATGGAGAAAAAAATCCAAAGTCGCCAGGGCTCATCAGGCTGCGCGCGATGCCCAGGGGGAAACCCAAGGCGCCCTGCAGGAGATCCAAGAAACGACAACTTTGGTTTCTTGCTAAACCATAGTTCATATGGCGTCGTCTCAACGGATTTAGATGGTGCCCTATTTAACGTGAATGCACCTGTCTCTAATGCATAACCCCAAAACGATTGTGGTAAATCGGTAAGAGACATCATAGATTGCACCATATCTAATAAAGTACGGTTACGATGTTCGGACACACCATTACGCTGTGGTGTTCCAGGTGGCGTGAGTTGCGAAACTATTCCGCATTTTTTCAAATGAAGACCAAACTCGTAACTCAAATATTCTCCTCCACGATCAGATCGTAGAAACTTTATTTTCTTTTTACGATGATTTTCCACTTCACTCTGAAATTATTTGAACTTTTCAAATGTTTCGGATTTATGTTTCATCAATAAGATATACCCATATCTTACTCAAATCATCTGTGAAGGTCAGAAAATAATGATACCTGCCGCGAGCCTCAACACTCATCGGACTGCATACATCAGTATGTATTATTTCCAATAAGTCTGTTGCTTGCTCCATTGTTCCGAAGAACGGAGTCTTAGTCATCTTTCCCATGAGGCATGGTTCGCAAGCATCAACCGATTCATAATCAAGTGATTCCAAAAGCACATCGGCATGGATTTTCTTCATGCGCTTTACACCAATATGACCTAAACGGTAGTGCCACAAATAAGTTGCACTATCATTATTAACTTTGCATCTTTTGGCTTCAATGTTATGAATATGTGTATCACTACGATTGATATTCAATAAACCATTCACCTTGGGTGTATGACCATTGAAGGTTTTATTCATGCAGACAGAACAACAATTATTCTCTGACTTTAAATGAATAACCATATTGCAATAAACATGATCAAATCATCTTCATGCTTAACGCAAACACCAAATAACATTTATTTAGGTTCAACACTAATCTCGAAAGTATAGGGAGTGTGCGATGATGATCATATCAATCTTGGAACCACTTCCAACACACATCGTCACTTCACCCTTAACTAGTCTCTGTTCATTCTGCAACTCCCGTTTTGAGTTACTAATCTCAGCAACTGAACTAGTATCAAATACTGAGGGGTTGCTATAAACACTAGTGAAGTACACATCAATAACATGTATATCAAATATACCTTTGTTCACTTTGCCATCCTTCTTATCCGCCAAATACTTGGGGCAGTTCTGCTTCTAGTGACCAGTCCCTTTGCAGTAGAAGCACTTAGTCTGAGGCTTAGGTTTAGACTTGGGCTTCTTCACCTAAGCAGCAACTTGCTTATCGTTCTTCTTGAAGTTCCCCTTCTTCCCTTTGCCCTTTTCTTGAAACTAGTGGTCTTGTCAACCATCAAAACTTGATGCTTTTCTTGATTTCTACCTTCGTCGATTTCTACATCACGAAGAGCTTGGGAATCGTTTCTGTTATCCCTTGCATATTATAGTTCATTGATACATCCATTTTGCATCATGCTTTTATATCGATATTTATTGCATTATGGGCTGTTATTACACATTATGTCACAATACTTATGCCTATTCTCTCTTATTTTACAAGGTTTACATAAAGAGGGAGAATGCCGGCAGCTGGGGTTCTGGGCTAGAAAAGGAGCAAATATTAGAGACCTATTCTGCACAGCTCCAAAAGTCCTAAAACTTCACAGAAGTCATTTTCAGAATATATAAAAAATACTGAGCGCAAGAAGTTCCGGAGGGGGCCACACCCTGCCCACGAGGGTGGGGGGAGCGCCCCCCTACCTCGTGGCCCCTGGTGGCCCTTCGATGCCCATCTTCTGCTATATGGAGTCTTCCGTTGAGGAAAAAAATCATAAGCCAGCTTTCGGGACGAGACTCCGCCGCCACGAGGCGAAACCTTGGCGGAACCAATCTAGGGCTCTGGCGGAGCTGTTCTGCCGGGGAAACTTCCCGGAATCATCGCCATCGTCATCACCAACGATCCTCTCATTGGGAGGGGGTCAATCTCCATCTACATCTTCACCAGCACCATCTCCTCTCAAACCCTAGTTCATCTCTTGGTACCTGTGGGTTGCTAGTAGTTTTGATTACTCCTTGTAGTTGATGCTAGTTGCTTTATTTGGTGGAAGATCATATGTTCAGATCCTATATGCATATTAATACCCCTCTGATTATGAACATGAATATGCTTTGTTATTAGTTACGTTTGTTCCTGAGGACATGGGAGAAGTCTTGCTATTAGTAGTCATGTGAATTTGGTATTCGTTCGATATTTTGATGAGATGTATGTTGTCTCTCCTCTAGTGGTGTTATGTGAACGTCGACTACATGACACTTCACCATTATTTGGGCCTAGAGGAAGGCATTGGGAAGTAATAAGTAGATGATGGGTTGCCAGAGTGACAGAAGCTTAAACCCTAGTTTATGCGTTGCTTCGTAAGGGGCTGATTTGGATCCATATGTTTCATGCTATGGTTAGGTTTACCTTAATACTTTTGTTGTAGTTGCGGATGCTTGCAATAGAGGTTAATAATAAGTGGGATGCTTGTCCAAGTAAGGGCAGTACCCAAGCACCGGTCCACCCACATACCAAATTATCAAAGTACCGAACATGAATCATACGATCGTGATGAAACCTAGCTTGACGATAATTCCCATGTGTCCTCAGGAGCGCTTTTCTTTATATAAGAATTTGTCCAGCCTTGTCCTTTGCTACGAAAAGGATTGGGCCACCTTGTTGCACTTTATTTACTTTTGTTACTTGTTGCTCGTTACCATTTATCTTATCACAAAACTATCTATTACCTATAATTTCAGTGCTTGCAGAGAATACCTTGCTGAAAACTGCTTATCATTTCCTTCTGCTCCTCGTTTGGTTCGACACTCTTACTTATTGAAAGGACTATGATAGATCCCCTATACTTGTGGGTCATCAAGACTCTTTTCTGGCGCCGTTGCCGGGGAGTGAAGCGCCTTTGGTAGGTGGAATTTGGTAAGGAAAAATTTATATAGTGTGCTGAAATTTACTGTCACTTGTTAGTATGGAAAGTAATCCTCTGAGGGGCTTGTTCGGGGTATCTTCACCCCGACCAAAAGAGCAAAGAGTTTCTCCTCAACCTATTGAACCTACTGAAAATGAAAATGTCTACTTTGAGATTCCTTCGGGTATGATAGAAAAACTGCTAGCTAATCCTTTTGCAGGAGACGGAACAATGCATCCTAGAGCACCTAATATATGTGGATGAAGTTTGTGGATTATTTAAGCTTGCAGGTGTGCCTGATGATGTTATTAAGAAGAAGGTCTTAACTTTATCTTTGAAGGGAGATGCATTGACATGGTATAGGCTATGTGATGATATGGGATCATGGAACTACAAACGATTGAAATTGGAATCTCATCAGAAGTTTTATCCTATGCATCTTGTTCATCGTGATCGTAATTATATATATAATTTTTGGCCTCGCGAAGGAGAAAGCATCGCTCAAGCTTGGGGGAGGCTTAAATCAATGTTGTATTCATGCCCCAATCATGAGCTCTCAAGAGAAATGGTTATTCAAAATTTATATGCTCGGCTTTCTGATAACAATCGCACCATGCTCGATACTTCTTATGCTGGATCTTTTATGATGAAGACTATTGAATTCAAAAGGGATTTATTGGAAAGAATTAAACGCAACTCTGAAGATTGGGACCTCGACAAAGGTAAGAAGTCAGGTATGACACCTAAGTTTGATTGTGTTAAATCTTTTATGGATACCGATGTTTTTCCGTAAATTTAGCACTAAATATGGACTTGACTTTGAAATAGTAGCTTCTTTCTGTGAATCTTTTGCTACTCATGGTGATCTCCCTAGGGAGAAGTGGTTTAAATATCATCCTCCCATAGAAGTAAAAGTAGCTGCACCTATTAAAGTTGAAGAAAAGACTGTCACTTATAATGATCCTATTGTTCCTACTGCTAATGTTGAGAAACCACCTTTTCCTGTTAGGATAAAAGATCATGCTAAAGCTTCAATTGTAGTTCGTAAAAGCAATATTAGAACCTATATACCTCCTGAGAAAGTTAAAGTTGAACATAATATTGCTATTGTTAAAGATCTCTTGTCTGATAATATTGATGGGCATGTTATTCATTTCTGTAATGAGACTACTAGAATTGCTAAACCCTGTGCTAAAGATAAACATAGACCCGTGGTAGGCATGCCTGTTATTTCTGTTAAAATAGGAGATCATTGTTATCATGACTTATGTGATATGGGTGCTAGTGCTAGTGCAATACCTGTTGACTTATACAGAGAAATTATGCATGATATTGCACCTGCTGAGTAAGAAGATATTGATGTCACAATTAAACTTGCCAATAGAGATACTATTTCACCAATGGGGATTGTTAGAGATGATGAAGTCTTGTGTGGGAAAACTAAATATCCAGCTGATTTTCTTGTTCTTGGTTCCCCACAAGATAGCTTTTGTCCTATTATATTTGGTAGACCCTTCTTGAACACAGTTAATGCTAAGATAGATTGCGAAAAGGATGCTGTTACTATTGGTTTAGGTGACATGTCTCATGAATTTAATTTCTCTAAATTTCGTAGACAACACCGTGAAGAGGAATTGCCTAGTAAAGATGAAATTATTGGTCTTGCTTCTATTGCCGTGCCTCCTAGTGATCCTTTAGAACAATATTTGCTAGACCATGAAAATGATATGTTTATGAATGAAAGAAAGAAGGGAAATAGATGAAGTATTCTTTAAACAAGAACCCATCATGAAACACAATTTGCCTATTGAAATCCTAGGGGATCCTCCTCCACCCAAGGGTGATCCCGTGTGTGAGCTCAAACCGTTACCTAATACTCTTAAATATGCTTATCTTGATGAGAAAAAGATATATCTTGTTATTATTAGTGCTAACCTTTCAGAGCATGAAGAAGAGAGATTATTGAAAACTCTGAAGAAGCACCATGCTGCTATTGGATATACTCTCGATGATCTTAAGGGCATTAGTCCCACACTATGTCAACACAAAATAAATTTGGAGAAAGATGTCAAACCAGTTCGTGATCACCAACGACGACTGAATCCTAAGATGAAAGAAGTGGTAAGAAAGGAAATACTAAAGCTCCTTGAGGCAGATATAATTTATCCCGTTGCTGATAGTCAGTGGGTAAGTCATGTCCATTGTGTCCCTAAAAAGGGAGGTATTACTGTCATTCCTAATGATAAAGATGAATTGATTCCGCAAAGAATTATTACAGGTTATAGGATGGTAATTGATTTCCACAAATTAAATAAGGCTACTAAAAAGATCATTACCCCTTACCTTTTATTGATCAAACGCTAGAAAGATTATCCAAACATACACATTTTTTTCTTTCTAGATGGTTATTCTGGTTTCTCTCAAATAACCGTGTCAGCTGATGATCAATCTAAGACCACTTTTACTTGCCCGTTCGGTACTTTTGCTTATAGACGTATGCCTTTTGGTTTATGTAATGCACCTGCTACCTTCCAAAGATGCATGATGGCTATATTCTCTGACTTTTGTGAAAAGATTTGTGAGGTTTTCATGGACGATTTCTCCGTTTATGGATCCTCTTTTGATGATTGCTTAAGCAACCTTGATCGACTTTTGCAGAGATGTGAAGAAACTAACCTTGTCTTGAATTGGGAGAATGATACGTCTCCGTCATACCTACTTTTCCAAACACTTTTGCCCTTGTTTTGGACTCTAACTTGTATGATTTGAATGGAACTAACCCGGACTGACGCTGTTTTCAGCAGAATTGCCATGGTGTTGTTTTATGTGCAGAAAACAAATATTCTCGGAATGACTTGAAACTCCATGGAAAATCTTAGAAAAACAATAAAAAAATCCTCGCCAAAGATGAAGACCGGGGGCCCACACCCTTCTCACGAGGGTGGGGGCGCGCCCCCCTACCTCGTGGGCCCCCTGTTGCGTCTCCGACTCCAACTCCACCTCCATATATTGAGTTTCGATGAGAAAAAAATCAGACAGAAGAAATCATCGCATTTTACGATACGAAGCCGCCGCCAAGCCCTAAAACCTCTCGGGAGGCCTGACCTGGAGTCCGTTCGGGGCTCCGGAGAGGGGGATTCGTCGCCGTTGTCATCATCAACCATCCTCCATCACCAGTTTCATAATGCTCACCGCCGTGCGTGAGTAATTCCATCGTAGGTTTGCTGTACGGTGATGGGTTGGATGAGATTTATCATGTAATCGAGTTAGTTTTGTTAGGGTTTGATCCCTAGTATCCATTATGTTCTGAGATTGATGTTGCTATGACTTTGCTATGCTTAATGCTTGTCACTAGGGCCCGAGTGCCATGATTTCAGATCCGAACCTATTATGTTTTCATGAATATATGTGAGTTCTAGATCCTATCTTGCAAGTCTATAGTCACCTACTATGTGTTATGATCCGGCAACCCCGAAGTGACAATAATCAGGACCACTCCCGGGGATGACCATAGTTTGAGGAGTTCATGTATTCACTATGTGCTAATGCTTTGTTCCGGTTCTCTATTAAAAGGAGGCCTTAATATCCCTTAGTTTCCAATAGGACCCCGCTGCCACGGGAGGGTAGGACAAAAGATGCCATGCAAGTTCTTTTCCATAAGCACATATGACTATATACGGAATACATGCCTACATTACATTGATGAATTGGAGCTAGTTCTGTGTCACCCTATGTTATGACTGTTACATGATGAACCGCATCCGACATAATTATCCATCACTGATCCGGTGCCTACGAGTTTTCCATATACTGGTTCTTGCTTATTTACTTTCCCGCTGCTACTGTTACAATCACTACAAAATACCAAAAACATTACTTTTGATGTCTTTACTTTTGTTGCCGCTACCACCACTATCATATTACTTTGCTACTAAACACTTTGCTGCAGATACTAAGTTTCCAAGTGTGGTTGAATTGACAACTCAGCTGCAAATACTTGAGAATATTCTTTGGCTCCCCTTGTGTCGAATCAATAAATTTGGGTTGAATACTCTACCCTCGAAAGCTGTTGCGATCCCCTATACTTGTGGGTTATCAAGACCAATTTTTGGCGCCGTTGCCGGGGAGCATAGCTCTATTCTTTGAGTCACTTGGGATTTATATCTGCTGGACACTATGAAGAACTTGAGAGATCCAAAAACCAAGATTTATCCCTCAACTACGAGGGGGGGTAAGGAACTGCCATCTAGCTCTGCACTTGATTCACCTTCTATTATGAGTAAGTTAGCGACACCTACACCTGCTTCTGCTATTCGTTCTAATATGTCGCATGTTATTGATGATGCCACTTCTGCTATGCATGATACTTATGATGAAACTGCTTCTATGCCTGATACTACTGTACCCCTTGGTGAATTTCTTGCTGAACAAATTGCTAGGGCTAGAGAAAAAGAAATTATTGAATCTGAATACGATGATGATAGTGATGATGAAAATATCCCTGTTATTCCTGAGATTTATCTTTTTGATATGGAATCTTCTGCCGCCATTTTTGCTTGCAAAGATAGATATGAGCTTAAGAGGTTATTAATTAAATGGAACAAAGAATCACTTAGAGATAAAATGAGACCCGACCCTGCCTTTGCTACTTCACCTATATGTGTTCCTGATAAGGATTATGAATTCTCTGTTGATCCTGATATAATTACTTTGGTTGGATCTGATCTGTTTTATGGCGCTATGAATCTGAAACTGTTGTGGCACATATTACTATGTTAAATGATATAGTTGCCCTGTTCACTAATGATGAGAGATCGCATTACCTTTATATACTCAAAATATTTCCGTTCTCATTAAAGCGTGATGTTCAGATATGGTTTAATTTTCTTGATCCTGGTTGTGTGCGTAGTCCCCAGGATATGATTTATTACTTCTCTGCTAAATATTTCCGCTCATAAGAAACAAGCTGCCTTGAGGGAAATATACAACTTCGTGCAAATTAAAGAAGAGAGTCTCCCACAAGCTTGGGGGAGGCTTCTCAAATTACTTAATGCTTTGCCTGATCATCCTCTTAAGAAACCTGAAATACTTGATATCTTTTATAATGGACTAACCGAAGCTTCCAGAGATTACCTGGATAGTTGTGCTGGTTCTCTTTTCAGGGAAAGAACACCGGATGAAGCTGAAATTCTATTGAATAATATGTTGACAAATGAAAATAATTGGGCACCTCCTGAGCCAGCTCCTGAGCCAACTCCTGCTCCAATTACTGAACCTATTCCTAAACCAACTTTGAAGAAGAGAGGTGTTCTATTTCTCAGTCCCGAAGATATGCAAGAGGCAAAGAAATCTATGAAAGAAAAAGGTATTAAAGCTGAAGACGTTAAGAATTTACCTCCTATTGAAGAAATACATGGTCTTAATTCACCGCCTATTGAAGAAACATATGATCTTAATTATTTATTTACTAAAGAACCTCCTGATCCCGATATCCTGACATAGGTAGTAAAGGTAAATTCTCTCTATAGATATGATAAAGCTGAAGTCCCTCCTACTAAAATTGCTAGTCAATGCTTGGATGAGTTTGATAACTTTATGTATAAGCAATATGACGTCAATGCTTATTTTGGTAGACAATTAAAAGAAAATGCTTATATGATTAGACGCTTGGGTGATTATATGGCTGATATTAAAGGTGAACTTAAACTTGTTAGCAAACATGCTTCTATGGTTACCACTCAAGTAGAACAAGTACTTAAGGCTCAAAAAGAAGTGCTTGATGAAATGAATAGTAAGAAAAATGATTATGCTGTTAAAGTGGCTACTAGAACTGGTAGAATGACTCAGGAACCTTTGTATCCTGAAGGCCACCCTAAGAGAATCGAGCAAGATTCTCAAAGAAATAATATTGATGTTCCTAGTTCTTCTAAAAAGAAGAAGAAGAAAAATGATAGAACTGTGCAAACTTCTAGTGAACCTATTGCTGAACCACCTTATAATCCAAATGATATTTCTATGTCTGATGCTGAAACACAATCTGGTAATGAACATGAACCTAGAAAAAATATTAATGATGATGTTCATGATGATGCTCAACCTAGTAATGATAATGATGTAGAAGTTGAACCTGATGTTGATCTTGATAACCCACAATCAAAGAATCAACGTTATGATAAAAGAGACTTTGTTTCTAGGAAACATGGTAAAGAAAGGGAACCTTGGGTTCAGAAACCCATGCCTTTTCCTCCGAAACCATCCAAGAAAAAGGATGATGAGGATTTTGAGTGCTTTGCTGAAATGATTAGGCCTATCTTTTTGCGTATGAGATTAACTGATGTGCTTAAAACAAATCCTTATGCTAAATATATGAAGGATATCATTACTAATGAAAGAAAGATATCGGAAGCTGAAATTTCCGCCATGCTTGCTAATTACACTTTTAAGGGTGGAATACCAAAGAAACTTGGAGACCCCGGAGTACCTACTATACTTTGCTCCATTAAAAGAAATTATATTAAAACTGCTTTATGTGATCTTGGAGCTGGTGTTAGTGTTATGCCTCTCTCTTTATATCATAGACTTGACTTGAATAAGCTGACACCTACTGAAATATCTTTGCAAATGACTGATAAATCAACTGCTATACCTGTCGGTATTTGTGAGGATGTGCCTGTTGTGGTTGCAAACGTTACTATCTTAACGGACTTTGTTATACTTGATATTCCCGAGGATGATAGTATGTCTATTATTCTTGGAAGACCTTTTCTTAATACTGTAGGGGCTCTTATTGATTGCAACAAAGGCAATGTCACTTTTCATGTTAATGGTAATGAGCATACGGTACACTTTCCGAGGAAACAACCTCAAGTTCAGAGTATCAATTCTATTGGAAAAATTCCATTGATTATATTTGGTGGTTTTGAATTTCCTCTTCCTACTGTCAAGAAGAAATATGATATTCTTATTGGGGATGTGCATATCCCCGTTGAGGTAAATTAGTGTTATTCGAAATTTCTCCGGTTTCATGATTATCGGAATGAGTTTGTTAACAAGACTTGATCAACCTTGTTAGTGGATTCCTTTTGATGAGGATGTGATGGATGAAACTAGAAGCACAAACTTCTGTACCCTCTTTATACTTTCTGTTATTTATATTAAATAAAGTAAAAATAGTATTTTATGTCTGTTTCCTGACTTCTACGTGCAATGTAAAAATATCCCGAAAATAAAAGTCCTCAGAATGCCATGCCAATTTAATATGATTTTTTCGGGAATATTTGAGGATTTATTGTGCAAAAATAACCGCGGGAGGAGCTGCCACCTGGTCACGAGGGTGGTGGGTGCCCCCCCTATAGGGCGCGCCCCCTGTCTCGTGGGCCCACGGTGGCCCTCCTCCACTTATCCCAACACCCATCTTCTTCCTCTATCTCACACAAACCCGAAAAACCAACTTAAGCACGAGTTCGAGCCACTTTTGCTGCGATTTTCGATCTCCTTGCTCAAAGCACCTCTCACAAAACTGCTTGGGGAGATTGTTCCTTGGTATGTGACTCATCCATTGGTCCAATTAGTTTTTGTTCTAGTGCTTTATTCTTTGCAAATTTGTGCTGCATAAGTGACCATGTTCTTGAGCTTGCATGTCAAATTTATATGGTTCTAAGTAGTTCTAATACTTCATATAGGCTCTAGGCACTTGTAGGAGTAGTTGCTATCAGTTTTATTGAAGTTGGTTCATTTTTGTTTGAAGTTACTAAAAATTTCAGAATTTTTCAGAGAAAAACAATATGTTTAGGAAGATGTTCCAAGGTGGTTCCTCTAAGAAGCAAGGACCCAGGATTGCTATGCGCGATGCTGACGAGGATCCACCAAGAGACGCTCCAGTACGGCCTTGCGAATGGCCGTCGGAAAATTTTATGGACCGTGCGGGAATTAAAGAAGAATTCAAAGCATATTTGCTAATGCCGGTCTTGAGGATTTTGAGGGTAACAAATGCCCCCAGTATCATGATCTCACAAGTTCATTTGTGAGGAGGTTTGAGTATTCATCTTCGCGTAATTCTCCTTCAGTCATGTTTGATCTCTATGACAAATCTTATACCATGGACCTAGAGGATTTCACTTCTGCTTGCGAACTTCCATCATGGGGTAGTCTTAGGGATCCCCCTAAATCTGAATTTAGAAACTTTCTTGCTAGTATAACTGTGGGGGAATCTAGATATATAACGCAGGCTACCATAGGGAGCATTCACTTTCCTGCTATACATTATTTTGCTCTCTACATTGGTAGATGCATAAATGCTAAGGATGAAGCATGCCACATGTGTGTCCCTGATCTTAGCATTCTCAGGAGTGCTGTGTTAGGAGACCAATCTTATCATATGGGAGCCATTGTAGCTCGTAGGTTGCATCATAATAGACATAATGAAGATTTCTTTGGAGGAATTTATGCAACCCGCTTAGCTCATTTTCTTGAAATAGACATTCGTGAGGGTGATATGGAGTTGCCTCCTTTATATTTAGATTATAACTCTATGGCTTCGCACCAGTTTGTCGAGAGGCCTGAATCACCTCTCTTATATCGCTTAATTTTTGATAAACGACGTGTTTTCCGTATTACTCTCCCTGCTCCTGCCTTCTTTGATTCACAGACAAAAGGAAGATATGTTATTACCAGAGAGGAGGCAGAAGAGTACGAGAGGAGAGCGGAGGCAGCTCGACTCCACGCTGCAGCTCAGCAGGCGATAACCGCTGCACATCAGTATGATCCCAACTATTCCTCCTCATCACAGTATGACCCCAACAACTATTATTATGGATATCCGCCAGGCCAGCCATGGCCATAGACCAACTTAGGCCAAAAGCCTAAGCTTGGGGGAGTACGTATCTCTCACCGACATTACATTTATGTTCACACACACTCATTGCTAGATGTCGGTGCTCATACTTTTTCACAGTAATATCCATGCTAGTTTATTTTCTTTTTTCTTTTTTCTTCTTGTGTGTATGTTAAACCTTAAGAAAACCAAAAAAATTATTAGTAATTTATTTTTCTGCTGTAGTAGTAATAATTAAAAAGAAAACTCAAAAATATTTCCCGTTCTTCTTTTGCTTGTTGGGAGCTTTCCCGTGTAAATAGTTTTATTTCTTTTCTTTGGGGGTCAGTAAATTGTTGAAGTGGCTCTTATATGCATTATTGTTGATTTAACCAAGAGCCCATATTGCCTTGTCTTTTCCTGTTTATTGAATGCTCGTAGATTCCAGCTTAGTCCAATGCACGTACACTCTTATTATTATTCACACCGTTTGGTCGTGCAAGTGAAAGGCAATTATGATGATATATGATGGACTGATTGAGATGAGAAAAGCCGGTATGAACTCGACCTCTTTTGTTTTTGTAAATATGATGAGTCCCTCGTTCTTGATTCAGCTTATTATGAATAAACATGTTTGCAATGACAATTAGAGATCATAGTTGCTTGTGCCATGCTTGTTTAGCTATGAGTTATAATGATTTACCTTGTGTGACAACATGCTATTGAGATGATTATGATGTGGTATGATGGGGTGGTATCCTCTTTTGAATGATTTAAGTGACTTGACTTGGCACATGTTCACGCATGTAGTTGAAACAAAATCAACATAGCCTTCATGATATTTATGTTCATGGTGGATTATATCCTACTCATGCTTGCATCCAATGTTTATTAATTTTAATGCATGTACATGGCTATTGTCGCTCTCTAGTTGGTCGCTTCCCAGTCTTTTGCTAGCCTTCACTTGTACTAAGCGGGAATACTGCTTGTGCATCCAATCCCTTAAACCCCAAAGTTATTCCAGATGAGTCCACCATACCTTCCTATATGCGGTATCTACCTGCCATTCCAAGTAAATTTGTATGTGCCAAACTATAAACATTCTGTTTTGTATGCTCGAATAGCTCATGTATCAACAAAGGATGTCCTTATCTTCCGTGTTAGGCAGGTTATTCTCAAGAGGAGTGGACTCCGCTCCTCACTCACGAGAAAATGCCTGGTCACCGGGATGCCCAGTCCCATGCTTTATGCAAACTAAATCAAAATTAATTGCAAACAAAACTCCCCCTAGGACCCGATGTATGTTGGAGGCACTCGTTGTTTCGAGCAAGCCATGGATTGATGCTTGTTGGTGGAGGGGGAGTATAAACTTTACCATTCTGTTTGGGAACCCCCTATAATGTGTTTAGCATGGAAGATATCACCATCTCTTAGTTGTTACGTTGACAATGAAAGTATACCGCTCAAAATACAATTTATCTCTATTTCAAAACCGAGCTCTGGCACCTCTACAAATCCCTGCTTCCCTCTACGAAGGGCCTACCCATTTACGTTTATGTTGAGTCATCACCCTCTTATTAAAAAGCACTAGCTGGAGAGCGCAGCCGTCATTTGCATTCATCACTGTTAATTTATATTGGGTATGACTATGATTGGATCTCTTTTACCATGAATTACAATGTCTAGTCAGTCCTTGATCTTTAAAGGTGCTCTGCATTTATGTTTTGCGGTCTCAGAATGGGCTAGCGAGATACCATCTTGTTATATCATATTATGATTGTTTTGAGGAAGTGTTATCATCCGAGATTTATTATTATGACTTGCTAGTTGATTATGCTATTGATATGAGTAATCATGAGACCTGAGAATTATTGCAAATGTGGTTAGTTATGATCTATGCTGAAAACATGAATGCTGGCTTGACATAGTTACAACAACAAGAGCAAATAGAGTTTGTAAAAGTTTTTCTTTCTTTTAGTTTGTCAACTGAATTGCTTGAGGACAAGCAAGGGTTTAAGCTTGGGGGAGTTGATATGTCTCCATCGTATCTACTTTTCCAAACATGTTTGCCCTTGTTTTGGACTCTAACTTGTATGATTTGAATGGAACTAACCCGGACTGACGCAGTTTTCAGCAGAATTGCCATGGTGTTGTTTTATGTGCAGAAAACAAATATTCTAAGAATGACCTGAAACTCCACGAAACATCTTAGAAAAAACAATAAAAAATCCTCGCCAAAGATGAAGACCGGGGGGCCCACACCCTTCTCACGAGGGTGGGGGCGCCCCCCCTTGGGCGCGCCCTCCTACCTCATGGGCCCCCTGTTGCATCTCCGACTCCAACTCCACCTCCATATATTGAGTTTCGATGAGAAAAAAATCAAGGAGAAGAAATCATCACGTTTTACGATACGGAGCCACCGCCAAGCCCTAAAACGTCTCGGGAGGGCTGATCTGGAGTCCGTTCGGGGCTCCAGAGATGGGGATTCGTCGCTGTCGTCATCATCAACCATCCTCCATCACTAATTTCATGATGCTCACCGCCGTGCGTGAGTAATTCCATCGTAGGCTTGCTGGACGGTGATGGGTTGGATGAGATTTATCATGTAGTCGAGTTAGTTTTGTTAGGGTTTGATCCCTAGTATCCATTATGTTCTGAGATTGATGTTGCTATGACTTTGCTATGCTTAATGCTTGTCACTAGGGCCCGAGTGCCATGATTATGTTTTCATGAACATATGTGAGTTCTAGATCCTATCTTGCAAGTCTATAGTCACCTACTATGTGTTATGATCCGGCAACCCCGAAGTGACAATAATCAGGACCACTCCCGGTGATGACCATAGTTTGAGGAGTTCATGTATTCACTATGTGCTAATGCTTTCTTCCGGTTCTCTATTAAAAGGAGGCCTTAATATCCCTTAGTTTCCAATAGGACCCCGCTGCCACGAGAGGGTAGGACAAAAGATTTCATGCAAGTTCTTTTCCATAAGCACGTATGACTATATACGGAATACATGCCTACATTACATTGATGAATTGGAGCTAGTTCTGTGTCACCCTATGTTATGACTGTTACATGATGAACCGCATCCGGCATAATTATCCATCACTGATCCGGTGCCTACGAGTTTTCCATATACTGGTTCTCGCTTATTTACTTTCCTGCTGCTACTATTACAATCACTACAAAATACCAAAAACATTACTTTTGATGTCTTTACTTTTGTTGCCTCTACCACCACTATCATATTACTTTGCTACTAAACACTTTGCTACAGATACTAAGTTTCCAGGTGTGGTTGAATTGACAACTCAGCTGCTAATACTTGAGAATATTCTTTGGCTCCCCTTGTGTCGAATCAATAAATTTGGGTTGAATACTCTACCCTCGAAAGCTGTTGCGATCCCCTATACTTGTGGGTTATCAGAGAAGTGCCACTTTATGGTTAATGAAGGTATTGTCTTGGGGCATAAAGTTTCTGAAAGAGGTATTGAAGTTGATAAAGCTAAGGTTGATGCTATTGAAAAGATGCCATGTCCCGAGGACATCAAAGGTATAAGAAGTTTCCTTGGTCACGCCGGTTTTTATAGGAGGTTCATTAAGGACTTCTCAAAAATTTCTCGACCTCTAACTAATTTATTACAAAAAGATATACCATTTGTTTTTGATGATGATTGCGTAGAAGCATTTGAAATACTTAAGAAAGCATTGATCTCTGCACCTATTGTTCAGCCGCCTGATTGGAATTTACCTTTTGAAATTATGTGTGATGCTAGTGATTATGTTGTAGATGCTGTTCTAGGGCAAAGAGTTGATAAGAAATTAAATGTTATTCAATATGCTAGTAAAACTCTGGACAATGCTTAGAGAAATTGTGCTACTACTGAAAAAGAATTCTTAGCAGTTGTATTTGCTTGTGATAAGTTCAGACCTTATATTGTTGATTCTAAAGTAACTATTCACACGGATCATGCTGCTATTAAATATCTTATGGAAAATAAAGATGCTAAACCTAGACTTATTAGATGGGTTCTCTTGCTACAAGAATTTGGTTTGCATATTATTGATAGAAAGGGAGCTGAGAACCCCGTTGCAGACAACTTGGCTAGGCTAGAGAATGTTCTTGATGACCCACTACCTATTGATGATAGCTTTCCTGATGAACAATTAAATGTCATAAATGCTTCTCGTACTGCTCCATGGTATGCTGATTATGCTAATTATATTGTTGCTAAATTTATACCACCTAGTTTCACATACCAGCAAAAGAAAAAGTTTTTCTATGATTTGAGACATTAATTTTGGGATGACCCACATCTTTATAAAGAAGGAGTTGATGGTGTTATTAGACGTTGTGTACCTGAGCATTAACAAGAACAGATCCTACACAAGTGTCACTCCGAAGCTTATGGAGGACACCACGCTGGAGATAGAACTGCACACAAGGTATTGCAATCCGGTTTTTATTGGCCTACTCTCTTCAAGGATGCCCATAAGTTTGTTGTATCTTGTGATGAATGTCAAAGAATTGGTAATATTAGTAGACGTCAAGAAATGCCTATGAATTATTCACTTGTTATTGAACCATTTGATGTTTGGGGCTTTGATTATATGGGACCTTTTCTTGCCTCCAATGGATACACACATATTTTAGTTGCTGTTGATTATGTTACTAAGTGGGTAGAAGCTATTCCAACTAGTAGTGTTGATCATAACACATCTATTAAGATGCTTAAAGAAGTTATTTTTCCAAGGTTTGGAGTCCCTTGATATTTAATGACTGATGGTGGTTCACATTTTATTCATGGTGCTTTCCGAAAAATTCTTGCTAAATATGATGTTAATCATAGAATTGCATCTCCTTATCACCCACAGTCTAGTGGTCAAGTAGAATTGAGAAATAGAGAGCTCAAATTAATTTTGTAAAAGACTGTTAATAGATCTAGAAAGAATTGGTCCAAGAAACTTGATGATGCATTATGGGCTTATAGAACCGCATATAAAAATCCTATGGTATGTCTCCGTATAAAATGGTCTATGGAAAAGCATGCCACTTACCTCTCGAACTAGAACATAAGGCTTATTGGGCTATTAATGAGCTCAATTATGATTTCAAAATTGCCGGTGAGAAGAGGTTATTTGACATAAGCTCACTTGATGAATGGAGAACCCAAGCCTACGAGAATGCCAAATTATTTAAAGAAAAAGTTAAAAGATGGCATGACAAAAGAATACAAAAACATGAGTTTAATGTAGGTGATTATGTATTGCTATACAACTCTCGTTTAAGATTTTTTCA
Source organism: Triticum urartu (assembly GCF_056163025.1). Classification (NCBI taxonomy): domain Eukaryota; kingdom Viridiplantae; phylum Streptophyta; class Magnoliopsida; order Poales; family Poaceae; genus Triticum; species Triticum urartu. The sequence goes on along the minus strand of NC_141874.1, from coordinate 59,162,706 downwards.
GGAAAACTTCTCTCTAATGGGAAGGTCCTTACATTATCGAGGAGGTCTATCATTTCGGTGCCATAAAAATCAACAACTTCGAAGGCACAAATCCGAAGGTGGTAAACGGTCAAAGAATTGAACATTATATCTCATTTAATCCTATAAATGTTGAAACAAATGTTATTGAAACCGTAACCCCGGAGGAATACATAAGGGACACTTTCCGGAACGTTTTAGACTCCGAAAAGGAATAGGTATGTGGTACGGTAAGTAAACCGACTTCAAAACAGTTCTAATGGCAATTTTCTTCTGTTTTGGAATATTTAGAAAAATAGAAAAATAAGAAGCAGTCTGGGAAGGACACGAGAGCTCCACGAGGGTGGAGGGCACGCCCTACCCCCTGGGCGCGCCCCTACCTCGTGGGCACCTCGTGTGCTCTACAGACTCCATTTTCTTGCACGTTACGTATTTTGGTCGGTAAAAATTCATTATATAATCTCCTGAAGGTTTTGACCACCGTATCACGCAAATATCTCTTGTCTTTGTTTCGAGCTGTCCTGCTGCAAATTAGAGCAACATGTCATCCCAGGATTCAGAAGGAGAGAGCTATGTGGCTGATTACCTTGCAGATCCTAAGGTCTATGGGGATGTGGAGCATTGTGGTTGGACTACGAAAGAAGAAGAGGACTATGAACCCAAGGGAAGGGAAGAGACGAGCTCAGAAGAAGATGAAGTCCCATTACCTCAACATGGGGATATGCATGTGGAGTTCAAAAATTCAAGCCTCCCGGATAGAGTAAAGAAACCTAATATCAAGTTTACCCCTTTTCGCCTCTTGCAGGAAAACAAGCAGGAACTATGCAAAAAGATACTGAGCCTGGAGCAGGAGATCTATGACCTGAGGGACCAAAATTCTATCCTCAAGCACAAAAGGAAGAAGCCTACATCATCAACAACTCCACCCTCTCCACCAACAAAGAATAATTGAGTATCTGGTATGGGCACTCCCCTTGGCAACTGCCAAGCTTGGGGGAGTGCCCTGATATCGTATCACCATCACTTTTATCTTTACCGTTTTTCTTAGTTCGATCCTTTTGATAATATATTGATCTAGTAGAATAAAGTTTTTGTATGATCTAATTGTGAGTTTTGCTTTATGATCCTTCTATGGAATCGAGTCCGTGAGCTATATATAATAAAGATTAGTGTTGAGTAAAGGGCTTGATTATTTTGCCATGATCTTGAATAAAAGAAAAGAGAAAGAATAAAAAGAATAAAAGAGATCATAGTGATCTTATGGAGAGTAATGACTTCGCATATAAAGAGTATGATAAATAAAAGTTGTTGAGAGTTGACAAACATAGTTTTGGTCATCATTGCAATTAATAGGAAGTAATAAAGAAAGAGAGGTCTTCACATATAAATATACTATCTTGGACATCTTTTATGATTGTGAGCACTCATTAAAATATGACATGCTAAAGAGTTGACGTGGGACAAGGAAGACAACGTAATGGGTTATGTTTTCTTACATCTGAGATAAATTATATTGTCATGGATCATCCAACATGATTGAGCATGCCTTTCCCCCTCATGCTAGCCAAATTCTTGGCACCAAGTAGAGATATTACTTGTGCTTCCAAACACCCTTAAACCAGTTTTGCCATGAGAGTCCACCATACCTACCTATGGATTGAGTAAGATCCTCCAAGTAAGTTGTCATCGGTGCAAGCAATAAAAATTGCTCTCTAAATATGTATGACTTATTAGTGTGGGAGAAAATAAGCTTTATACGATCGTGCGATATGAAAGAAATAAAAGCGACGGACTGCATAATAAAGGTCCATATCACAAGTGGCAATATAAAGTGACATTCTTTTGCATTAAGATTTTGTGCATCCATCCATAAAAGTGCATGACAACCTCTGCTTCCCTCTGTGAAGGGCCTATCTTTTACTTTTATCTCCTACCTTACATAAGAGTCTTGGTGATCCTCACCTTTCCTTTTTACATTTTATCCTTTGGCAAGCACAATATGTTGGAAAGATCCTGGTATATATGGCTAATTGGATGTGAGTTTTCATGAACTATTATTGTTGACATTACCCTTGAGGTAAAACATTGGGAGGCAAAACTATAAGCCCCTATCTTTCTCTGTGTCCGATTAAAACTCCATACCCATGAGTATAGCATGAGTGTTAGCAATTGTGAAATACTATATGATAGTTGAGTATGTGGACCTGCTGAAAAGCTCTTATATTGACTCTTTCCTATGTTATGATAAATTGCAATTGCTCCAATGACTGAGATTATAGTTTTTTAGTTTTCAATAAAGCTTATGATTCATACTTGAAATTGTGATTTAATTGTTACTCTAGCATAAGAGATCATATGACAAGAATTATATAAGTTGTTGTTCTAAGATTGATCATGATGCCCTCATGTCCGTATTTATTTTTTATCGACACCTCTATCTCTAAACATGTGGACATATTTTTCGATTTCAGCTTTCGCTTGAGGACAAGCGAGGTCTAAGCTTGGGGGAGTTGATACGTCCATTTTGCATCATCCTTTTATATCGATATTTATTGCATTATGGTCTGTTATTACACATTATGTCACAATACTTATGCCTATTCTCTCTTATTTTACAAGGTTTACATAAAGAGGGAGAATGCCGGCAGCTGGGATTCTGGGCTGGAAAAGGAGCAAATATTAGAGACCTATTCTGCACAGTTCCAAAAGTCCTGAAACTTCACAGAAGTCATTTTCAGAATATATAATAAATACTGAGCGCAAGAAGTTCCTGAGGGGAGCCACACCCTGCCCACGAGGGTGGGGGCGCGCCCTACCCCCCTGGGCGCGCCCCCCTACCTCGTGGCCCCCCTGGTGGCCCTCCGATGCCCATCTTCTACTATATGGAGTCTTTCTTGAGGAAAAAATCATAAGCCAGCTTTCGGGACGAGACTCCGCCGCCACGAGGCGGAACCTTGGCGGAACCAATCTAGGGCTCTGGCGGAGCTGTTCTGCCGGGGAAACTTCCCTCCGGGAGGGGGAAATCATCGCCATAGTCATCACCAATGATCCTCTCATCGGGAGGGGGTCAATCTCCATCAACATCTTCACCAGCACCATCTCCTCTCAATCCCTAGTTCATCTCTTGTATCCAATTATTGTCTCCAAGTCTGGGATTGGTACCTGTGGGTTGCTAGTAGTGTTGTTTACTCCTTGTAGTTGATGCTAGTTGGTTTATTTGGTGGAAGATCATATGTTCAGATCCTATATGCATATTAATACCCCTCTAATTATGAACATTAATATGCTTTGTGAGTAGTTACGTTTGTTCCTGAGGACATGGGAGAAGTCTTGCTATTAGTAGTCATGTGAATTTGGTATTCGTTCGATATTTTGATGAGATGTATGTTGTCTCTCCTCTAGTGGTGTTATGTGAACGTCGACTACATGACACTTCACCATTATTTGGGCCTAGAGGAAGGCATTGGGAAGTAATAAGTAGATGATGGGTTGCTAGAGTGACAGAAGCTTAAACCCTAGTTTATGCGTTGCTTCATAAGGGGCTGATTTGGATCCATATGTTTCATGCTATGGTTAGGTTTACCTTAATACTTTTGTTGTAGTTGCGGATGCTTGCAATAGAGGTTAATAATAAGTGGGATGCTTGTCCAAGTAAGGGCAGTACCCAAGCACCGGTCCACCCACATACCAAATTATCAAAGTACCGAACGTGAATCATACGATCGTGATGAAACCTAGCTTGACGATAATTCCCATGTGTCCTCGGGAACGCTTTTCTTTATATAAGAATTTGTCCGGGCTTGTCCTTTACTACAAAAAGGATTGGGCCACCTTGCTGCACTTTATTTACTTTTGTTACTTGTTGCTCGTTACCAATTATCTTATCACAAAACTATCCGTTACCTATAATTTCAGTGCTTGCAGAGAATACCTTGCTGAAAACTGCTTATCATTTCCTTCTGCTCCTCGTTGGGTTCGACACTCTTACTTATCGAAAGGACTACGATAGATCACCTATACTTGTGGGTCATCATTCATCACTAAGTTCTATTAACTTGGTGATAGTGACTAGAGAACTTTGTCAATTACTATCTTATCTGGAAGATTAACTCCACTTGATTCAAGCAATTGTAGTACCGAGACAATATGAGCTTATGCTCACTAGTTGAGCTATTCTCCTCCATCTTTGTAGGCAAAGTACTGTCAGAGGTCTCCTACCTCTCGACACGGGCATGAGTATGAAATACTAATTTCAACTCTTGGAACATCTTATATGCTCCGTGGCGTTCAAAGCATTTTTGAAGTCCCGGTTCTAAGCCGTAAAGCATGGTGCACTAAACTATCAAGTAGTCATAATACCGAGCTTTGCCAAACGTTCATAACGTCTGCATATGCTCCTGCAATAGGTCCGTCACCTAGCGGTGCATCAAGGACATAATTCTTCTGTGCAGCAATGAGGATAATCCTCAGATCACGGATCCAATCCGCATCATTGCTACTAACATCTTTCAATTTATTTTTCTCTAGGAACATATAAAAAATAAACGGGGAAGCTATGTGCGAGCTATTGATCTACAACATAGATATGCAAATAATATCAGGACTAAGTTCATGATAAATTTAAGTTCAATTAATCATATTACTTAAGAACTCCCACTTAGATAGACATCCCTCTAGTCATCTAAATGATCAGGTGATCCAAATCAACTAAACCATGTCCGATCATCACGTGAGATGGAGTAGTTTTCAATGGTGAACATCATTATGTTGATCATATCTACTATATGATTCATGCTCGACCTTTTGGTCTCCAGTGTTCCGAGGCCATATCTGCATATGCTAGGCTCGTCAAGTTTAACCCGAGTATTTCTGCGTGTGCAAAACTATCTTACACCCATTGTAGATGAACGTTGAGCTTATCACACCCGATCATCACGTGGTGTCTCGTCACGATGAACTTTGGCAACGGTGCATACTCAGGGAGAACACTTTTACCTTGAAATATATTGAGAGATCATCTTATAATGCTATCGCTGAACAAAGCAAAATAAGATGCATAAAGGATAAACATCATATGCAATCAAAATATGTGACATGATATGGCCATGATCGTCTTGCGCCTTTGATCTCCATCTCCAAAGTACTGTCATGATCTCTATCGTCACCGGCATGACACCATGATCTCCATCATCTTGATCTCTATCAATGCGTCGTCACATGGTCGTCTCGCCAACTATTGCTATCGCATAGCGATAAAGTAAAGCAATTACATGGTATTTGCATCTTATGCAATAAAGAGACAACCATAAGGCTTCTGCCAGTTGTCGATAACTCCGTTACAAAACATGATCATCTCATACAATAAATATAGCATCTTGTCTTGACTATATCACATCACAACATGCACTGCAAAAACAAGTTAGAAGTCCTCTACTTTGTTGTTTCAAGTTTTACGTGGCTGCTACGGGCTGAGCAAGAACCGTTCTTACCTACGCATCAAAACCACAACGATAGTTCGTCAAGTTAGTGATGTTTTAACCTTCTCAAGGATCGGGCGTAGCCACACTCGGTTCAACTAAAGTTGGAGAAACTGACACCCGCCAGCCACCTGTGTGCAAAGCACGTCGGTAGAACCAGTCTCGCGTAAGCGTACGCGTAATGTCAGTCCGGGCCGCTTCATCCAACAATACCGTCGAACCAAAAGTATGACATGCTGGTAAGCAGTATGACTTGTATCGCCCACAACTCACTTGTGTTCTACTCGTGCATATAACATCTACGCATAAACCTGGCTCGGATGCCACTGTTGGGGAACGTAGTAATTTCAAAAAATTCCCTACGCACACACAAGATCATGGTGATGCATAGCAACGAGAGGGGAGAGGTTGTCCACGTACCCTCGTAGACCGAATGCGGAAGCGTTAGCACAACGCGGTTGATGTAGTCGTACGTCTTCACGATCCGACCGATCCAAGTACCGAACGCACGGCACCTCCGAGTTATGCAAACGTTCAACTCGATGACGTCCCGCGAGCTCCGATCCAGCAAAGCTTCACAGGAGAGTTTCGTCAGCACAACGGCGTGGTGAAGGTGATGATGATGCTACCGACGCAGGGCTTCGCCTAAGCACCGCTACGATATGATCGAGGTGGATTATGGTGGAGGGGGGCACCGCACACGGTTAAGAGATCAATGATCAATTGTTTTGTCTATGGGGTGCCCCCTGCCCCCGTATATAAAGGGGCAAGGGGAGGAGGCGGCCGGCCAGGGAGAGGCGCGCCAAGATGGGGAAGTAGGACTCCTCCTTTTCCTAGTAGGAGTAGGAGAGGGGGAAGGAAAAGGAGAGGAGGAGAAGGAAAGAGGGGGTCGGCCCCCTTGCCCTAAACCAATTCGGTTTGGGCCTTGGGGGGCGCCCCACACTCCCCTTGCTGCCCTCTATTTCCACTAAGGCCCATGTAGGCCCATTAAGTCCCCCGGGGGGTTCCGGTAACCCCCCGGTACTCCGGTATATGTCTGAAACCTTCCGAAACCTTTCTGGTGTCCGAACATAGTCGTCCAATATATCGATATTTACGTCTCGACCATTTTGAGACTCCTCATCATGTCCGTGATCATATCCGGGACTCCGAACTACCTTCGGTACATCAAAACACAAAAACTCATCATACCGATCGTCACTGAACTTTAAGCGTGCGGACCCTACGGGTTCGAGAACTATGTAGACATGACCGAGACACGTCTCCGGTCAATAACCAATAGCGGAACCTGGATGCTTATATTGGCTCCCACATATACTACAAAGATCTTTAGCGGTCAAACCGCATAACAACATACGTTGTTCCCTTTGTCATTGGTATTTTACTTGCCCGATATTTGATCGTCGGTATCTCAATACCTAGTTCAATCTCATTACCGACAAGTCTCTTTACTCATCCTGTAATACATCATCCCGCAACTAACTCATTAGTTACAATGCTTGCAAGGCTTATAGTGATCTGCATTACCGAGTGGGCCCAGAGATACCTCTTTGACAATCAGAGTGACAAATCCTAATCTCGAAATATGCCAACTCAACAAGTACCTTCAGAGACACCTGTAGAGCACCTTTATAATCACCCAGTTACGTTGTGACGTTTGGTAGAACACAAAGTGTTCCTCCAGTAAACGGGAGTTGCATAATCTCATAGTCATAGGAACATGTATAAGTCATGAAGAAAGCAATAGCAACATACTAAACGATCAAGTGCTAAGCTAACGGAATGGGTCAAGTCAATCACATCATTCTCCTAATGATGTGATCCCGTTAATCAAATGACAACTCATGTCTATGGCTAGGAAACATAACCATCTTTGATCAACGAGCTAGTCAAGTGGAGGCATACTAGTGACACTCTGTTTGTCTATGTATTCACACATGTATCATGTTTCCGGTTAATACAATTCTAGCATGAATAATAAACTTTTATCATGACATAAGGAAATAAATAATAACTTTATTATTGCCTCTAGGGCATATTTCCTTTAGATCATGCCTAGATATTCTCATAATTATTTGCTTTTCTATCGATTGCTCGACAGTAATTTTTTTACCCACCGTAATACTTATGCTATCTTGAGAGAAGCCACTAGTGAAACCTATGGCCCCCGGGTCTATTTTCCATCATACAAGTTTCCAATATAATTTATTTTGCAATCTTTACTTTCAATCTATATCATAAAAATACCAAAAATATTTATCTTATTATTATTATCTCTATCAGATCTCACTCTTGCAAGTGGCCGTGAAGGGATTGACAAGCCCTTTATCGCGTTGGTTGCGAGGTTCTTATTTGTTTGTCTAGGTATGACGTGACTCGCGCGTGGTCTCCTATTGGATTGATACCTTGGTTCTCAAAAACTGAGGGAAATACTTACGCTACTTTACTACATCACCCTTTCCTCTTCAAGGGAAAACCAACGCAGTGCTCAAGAGGTAGCAGGGCGCGCCTAGGAGGCCAGCCCCTCCCCCTCCTCCACTCCTTTATATACGGGGGAGAGGGGCACCCCATAGACACACAAGTTGATCATTGATCTTTTAGCTGTGTGCGGTGCTCCCCTCCACCATAATCCACCTCGGTAATATCGTCCACCATAATCCACCTCGGTAATATCGTAGCGGTGCTTAGGCGAAGCCTTGTTCCGGTAGCAACATCATCATCATCATCACGCCGTCGTGCTGACGAAGCTCTCCCTCGAAGCTCCACTAGATCGTGAGTTCGCGGGACGTCACCGAGCCGAACGTGTGCAGATCGTGGAGGTGTCGTACCTTCGGTGCAAGATCGGTCGATCGTGAAGACGTACAACTACATCAACCGTGTTGTCATAACGCCTCCGCTTATGGTCTACAAGGGTACATAGACGATACTCTCCCCTCTCGTTGTTATGCATCACCATGATCTTGCGTGTGCGTAGGAATTTTTTTAAATTACCGTGTTCCCCTTCAGCCACTTCATCCAACAATACTACTGAATCAAGAATCAACTAGTGACGGCAAGTAATATGTATATACCCACGCACACAACTCCTTTGTGTTCTACTCGTGCATATAGCATCTACGCATAGACCTGGCTCAGATGCCATTGTTGGGGATGCCACTCGCACAGGTAAGATCCATCTAGGTAATGCATAGCAACGAGAGGGGATAGAGTTGTCTGCGTACCCTCGTAGACTGTAAGCGTTATGACAAGGCGGTTAATGTAGTCATACGTCTTCACGATCCGACCGATCATAGCACCGAAAGTACGACACCTCTGCGATCTGCACACGTTCAGCTCGGTGACGTCCCACGAACTCTAGATCCAGTTGAGTGTCGAGGGAGAGCTTCGTCAGCACGACGGCGTCATGACGGTGATGATGAAGTTACCGACGCAGGGCTTCGCCTAAGCACTACAATGATATGACCGAGGTGGAAATCTGTGGAGGGGGCACCGCATACGGCTAAACAATCAACTTGTGTGTCTATGGGGTGCCCCCTCCCCGTATATAAAGGAGTGGAGGAGGGGGGGCCGGCCCTCTATGGCGCGCCTCAAGGGGGGAGTCCTACTCCCGGTGGGACTAGGATTCCCCTTCCCTTGTTGGAGTAGGAGAGAAAGGAAGGGGGAGATAGAGGGAAGGAAGGGGGGCCCCACCCAATTCGGATTGGGCTAGGGGGGCGCGCCCTCCACCTTGGCCACCTCCTCCTCTCTCCCACTAAGGCACATTAATGCCCATACACTCCCCAGGGGGTTCCGGTAACCCCCCGGTACTCCGGTAATTGTCCAAACTCACCCGGAACCATTCCGATGTCCAAACATAGCCTTTCAATATATTGATCTTTATGTATCGACCATTTCGAGACTCCTCGTCATGTCTGTGATCATATCCGGGACTCCGAACTACCTTCGGTACATCAAAACACATAAACTCATAATACCGATCGTCACCGAACGTTAAGCGTGCGGACCCTACGGGTTCGAGAACTATGTAGACATGACAGAGAATCATCTTCGGTCAATAACCAATAGCGGAACCTGGATGCTCATATTGGTTCCTACATATTCTATGAAGATCTTTATCGGTCAAACCGCATAACAACATATGTTGTTCCCTTTGTCATCGGTATGTTACTTGGCCGAGATTCGATCGTCGGTATCTCAATACCTAGTTCAATCTCGTTACCGGCAAGTCTCTTTACTCGTTCCGTAATGCAACATCCCGTAACTAACTCATTAGTCACATTGCTTGCAAGGCTTATAGTGATGTGCATTACTGAGAGGGCCCAGAGACACCTCTCCGATACACAGAGTGAAAAATCCTAATCTCGATCTATGCCAACTCAACAAACACCATCAGAGACACCTGTAGAGCATCTTTATAGTCACCCAGTTATGTTGTGACGTTTGATAGCACACTAAGTGTTCCTCCGGTATTCGGGAGTTGCATAATCTCATAGTCATAGGAACATGTATAAGTTATGGAGAAAGCAATAGCAGTAAACTAAACGATCATCGTGCTAAGCTAACGGATGTGTCAAGTCAATCACATCATTCTCTAATGATGTGATCCTGTTCATCAAATGACAACTCTTGTCCATGGCTAGGAAACTTAACCATCTTTGATTAACGAGCTAGTCAAGTAGAGGCATACTAGTGACACTCAGTTTGTCTATGTATTCACACATGTACTAAGTTTCCAGTTAATACAATTCTAGCATGAATAATAAACATTTATCATGATATAAGGAAATATAAATAACAACTTTATTATTGCCTCAAGGGCATATTTCCTTCAAGCGGGTACTCTCAACCTCCCGTCTTTCTTACGGTCTTCTTTGTGCCATCGCAGCAAGTTGGCATGCTCTTTTGTTTTGAAACAAACATTTTCAACCGTGGTATTATAGGAGCATACCACATCACCTTGGCAGGAATCCTCTTCCTGAGGCACTCGCCCTCAACATCATCAGGGTCATCGCGGCTGATCTTATAGCGCAATGCACCGCATACTGGACATGCATTCAAATTCTCGTACTCCTCACTGCGGTAGAGGATGCAGTCATTCGGGCATGCATGTATCTTCTGCACCTCTAATTCTAGAGGGAAGACAACCTTCTTTGCTTCGTACGTACTGTCGGAAAATTCATTGTCCTTTGGAAGTATCTTCTTTAACATTTTCAGCAACTTTTCAAATCCCTTGTCAGATGCACCATTCTTTGCCTTCCATTGCAGCAATTCCAGTGTGGTACCCAGCTTTTTCTTGTCATCTTCGCAATTTGGGTACAACAATTTTTTGTGATCCTATAACATGCGCTGCAAATTCAACTTCTCATTTTTCACTTGCGCAGTTTTTTTTTTGCATCAGCAATGGCCCGACCAAGATCATCAGCGGGCTCATCTGATGCCTCTTCTTCAGCTTCTTCCCCATTGTAGTACGATCGTATTCAGGGAACCCAGGATAGTTGTCATCATCCTCTTCTTCTTCATTCTCTTCCATTGGACCCCTCTTTCTCCGTGCTTGGTCCAACAGTTATAGTCGGACATGAAACCGGACGTAAACAGATGGACGTGAAGGACTTTTGAGCTAGAGTAATTCCTATCATTCTTACAGACACCACATGGACAACACATAAAACCATCCCGCTTGTTTGCCTCAGCCGCACACAGAAAACTATGCACGCCATTAATGAATTGGGGTGAGCGTCGGTCATCCTACATCCATTGTCGGCTCATCTTCATTACGCAACACCGAAAAGATCAAATTAATACAAGTTCATACATAAAGTTCATACACACTTATTCTCATAAAATAACATACAACTATCTAGATAAAGCATTTAAATACAACAACAAATACGATCAAAATTGCAACTAAGGTCATAATTGATCCAACAACATAATGATACCAAACCTCTTTATTAACGACATGTTTTCTAATCTTTCTAATCTTCAAGCGTATTACATCCATCTTGATCTTGTGATCATCGACGACATCGACAACATACAACTCCAATTTCATCTTCTCTTCTTCAATTCTTTTTAATTTTTCTTTCAAATACTCGTTTTATTTTTCAACTAAATTTAACTTCTCAACAAGAGGGTCGGTTGCAATTCTCGATTCACATACCTCCTAGATAAAAATATCTATGTCAACTTAATGGGCATAATTGTCATAAACACGAAATGCAACAAATAATTATAAAAGATATTATACTGCATCTGAATCATAAACTGGTTGAGGGCCGACGGGGATGGATATCAAAACCATGGCACTACGTATAACAAACAATCATACAAGTAAGAAAATTATACAAGCAACTATATAAATCATACAAATAAGATTTTTTTTCACAAAAAGGATAAGAACAAGAGCCTCACCAAGGTGGTGCCGGCGACGGGACGGCACGGGCGATCGACGACGCTGAGGACGGGGACGGGAAGGCACTAAGTAAACCACACGTACACATATGAACTAAGAAGTTAATTTGAGCTCAAATTGCATATAAATAAATAAACTCTCACATAATTACTCCAAACTAAAACCCACAAATGACCATTCTTATAGAGCATTACACGAGCTAAACTAGCAATGAGAGATGAAAGGACAAATTTGCTAACCTTTTAGGACACTTGGATAGATGGGGTGCCTCATATCTTGGCAAAAATGAAGGATGAGCTTGAGCTAAGGGGAAGAATAGAGAGGAGAAAGGAGAAAACAGAGAGGATGAGCTTGAGCTCGGGCTGGACGAAGCAGGGGTTTATATAGGAACATATTTAGTCCAGGTTGGTGATACAAACCGGGACTAAAGGTCCACATATAGTCTCGGTTTGTGATACCAGCCGGGACTAAAGAGGCTCGTGGGGGCCCCAGCCTGACGCCAGCCTGCCACCACCCATTTAGTTATGGTTGGTATCACCAACCAGGACTGTATGTCAAAAATGAACCGGGACTCATGATGGCCGTGCCCCCGTCCGCTCCTAGTCGTTGGGACCGAGACTAATGATCACATTAGTACAGGGCAAGCTTTCAAAAAAAAAACATTAGTGCAGGGCCCAAACTAGGCCAGGAATAATGCTCCGGACGAAAGGTCTATTTTCTACTAGTGTATATACACAAGAACGTATCTCCAGAGAACAGGACTAAGGCTTTTATCTCCACCGTAGATGATTGAACCTATATACATCTTGTGTCACCCTCCTGCGCCTCACTAGATCAAGCCTCGTTTCCTTCCCTCTTTTACTGCCAGATTTCACACCACCACAGTTGACGCCCAGCTTAGGGCTGCATATCTTGCGATCCATAGCGCAGGTGGTTTCTTCTTCACTTTCCGACGTTGAGATTATCCCAGGGAGCGTCGTCCGCTTCGGACTCAGCGAGGCATCTCGCTGAAGTGCGACGCGTTGCCTGCTCGCTATAGTCTGCAGTTATGTAACACAAGGTTCATCTAACCTATTTGGTGCGCTCAACGCCAGTTATTGGCTAGTACATAAACCGGCACACCCCCATTTTGTACTGGACTTGGCCTATTAACTTTTTAAAACCTTTTAAAAAAAATTGATGCACGGCATGAGTTTCAAACTCCCGACCTCACGGTTTAGTACCACACACAGTAATCCACTAGGAAGCTTACCCAATGTGCCTACTTATTCTTTTTTTATTTCTTGTTTTTCCTCAAATATAATGCTAAAAAACACAACGCTTCCCCTTTATGGTTTCCTTTTTTCGGTTTGTTTGGCCGGTTTGTTTGGCTTCTTTTTTATTTTTCTTTTATTCTAAATGCGTAGGCAATTTATATCTTTCCTTTTCATTTTCCTTTTCTTTTTGTAAATTCATGTAACTTTTTAACCGCGAACTCTCAAATTCATAACCGCGAACTTTGTTTTATTTGTGATTTTTTTCTTCATATTTTCTGAACCTTTTGAAATTCAGAAACATTTTGCAAAATTTGCAAACTTTTCTCCGATGCATGGGCTTTTTTAAAAATCTAAATATTTTTTGAATTTCCAAAGAAAATAAAAATGTGAAGAAAAAAAAGGAAAAGTAGGGGTGGCATCAGTTTGATGTTAATAGTTGCCTTCACTATGCTGGCCCATTTGCGGTCCCAGGTTCTCCCATAAGACGTCTCTCTCATTATTTGGGGATTATAAACTACTCCCTCCGTCCCATAATATAAGAACGTTTTTCAAACTAACAAACTTTGAAAAATGTTCTTATATTCTAGGACAGAGGGAATAATTACTAGTAGCCTACAAAAAAAAATTTGGGGGGGGGGTCTTATTTTTTAAATTGAGGAGGGGCAGCTTATTTTGTTAAGCCACTCAAAAGAACCGGCCCCAGGAATCAGTATGGGCGATTTAAATTACTGACGTCGACAGCACACAGGCCGGCAGACCCCCAAAGAACGGCCCGAAGCCAATACAAACCAGCCCAACATCTTATTCGTTTCCTTGCTTAAAATCTCCTGTCTTCCCGCCATCTCCATCAGATTCTTCAGGACCAGCGTAAAGCAGCAGGGATGCTTTGCTTGCAGAGATCGATTATTTTACGGTTCGTCAAGTGCATGGGTCAGTGAAGCAAAGTACTAGCTACCACGCGCGCACGGCTTGCAAACCTAATTATCCGAGGCGTGTGCATGGGTCAGAGAATTCATGCAGCTAGGGCCAGCCAATGTATATTGGTTCCGAAGGAATTAGACTTTTTAGAGAATTCTTTTTTGAACTGGACTTTTTAGAGATTTTGATGGGTTCCACAGCTAATGCAACCTGCATGCATGGATCTGGTGCTTTGCTTGCAGATTTATTCAGAGGGCGGAAGCTTCGGGCCAGGGATCATTCTTAGCTGAAACGGCGGCTCTGGAATAAGCTCGCTGGCGGCAAGCTTTTGAGGTCGACCATATGCATGCACGTCAGGCGCAAGCAATGAAATTCCATTCCAGCCAAAGATGAACTCGGCGCCATCGGCTATATACATGATGTACTTCTCCATCTCCACGCACTACATCGTCGCAGCATTGCCCCGTCAGCCATGGCTGCGCCCGGCGGCCCGGCCGCATCCCCTCCACCTCCACCCCCACCTCCACCGAAACCTGACCAGGCCGTCGGCGATGCGTCGGCGTCACCCCCTCCACCCCCACCAGCAGAGACAGAAATGGTCGCCCCAGCACCACCACCGCCACCGCCACCGAAACCTGACCAGGCCGTCGGCGACGCGTCAGTGACACCCCCTCCACCACCAGAGACAGACACGGCCGGCCAAACACCACCCCCGCCGCCGCAAAACAAAACACCAGCGGGAGAAACGGTCAGCCCGCCACAGGCTGACACGCAGAGGCAAACCGGGACCGGCGACATCGCCGGCATGTCTGAGAAAACACAGGCTCCGTCGCAGGAGACGGCGGCCACCACCAGTGCCGAGGACCACCTTCCTGCACCACCACCGCCGCCGCCGCCTCCTGAGGAGCAGAAGCAAGGCGGTACTGCCAAAGACGGGAAGGACTCTGCCACGGCAAACTCGCCCCGAGCAGAGGAGAGGAAGCCGGGCACAAGTCGCTGGACCCGCGTTCGGTCGCCGGTGCTGTTGCTTCTCTCCCTCTTCCGCCTCCGCCTCGGGAAGCCGAGCCAGGCGATCGAGCAGCCTAAGGTGGAGGACGAGCTGGCCGCACAGAAGGAGGAAAGTGAAGGGAGCAAGCGCCGTCGCCATGAAGCCGAGGCCTCATTGTCGCCGGCGGGGCGGAAGGAGGCGCCGCCCGGGGAACCGCACCAAACCAAGCGCCGCAAGAGCCTGCAGCGCACCGAGAGCGTCCGGCCTCCCGAAGGTGTCGTCGCCTCTGCAGGCGAAGCTGACGCCAACCGAACTCCCATGAAAAAGAAACTTCATAATGCGTTCGTGCTCGTGAAGGACACCTTGGCCTGGTACGGCCGGCATCGCTCCCCGAAGAATGCGGAGAAGCCGGAGGAGGACCAGTCGGCTGCGGAGAAGGAGAAAGGTGGGGAAACCAAGGCGTCGACGTCGTCACCGCCGGAGGAGGAGGCGGGGACGAAGTCGAAGCAGGACGACAAAACTGAAGAGACCACCAAAACCAAAGAGCCGTCGACGGCAGCGCAAGAGGAGGATAAGGAGAAGGCGCGCCGGCGGTGGGAACGGGCGGAGGTGCGTCTGGAGAAGATCCTGGAGGACGCGTGCACGAGGCTGACGCTCGCCGAGTTCAGGAAGCTCCCGAACCACAAGCAGCAGCCGCACCAGCAGTGCCTCCTCACCTTCTCGGTGTTCCCGCTCGGCGAGCAGGTGAAGAAGCAGGCCGTGACGTACTGGTGGTCCACGCGGTTCAACCTTCCGTCGGAGAGGGCGGGAGGCGCGGACGGGATCTTCTCGAAGCTCTCCGGCGGCGGCTTCCTGGAGCCGATCAACAACGGCAGCACCAGGGTCATCTACGGCTGCCGGGTGAACCCGCTGGTGCACTGGATGGCGAAGCGGCTGGCGAGGGAGAAGGAGTGCGCCGACCTTGACGACCCCGGTGGCCCGGCTTTCAGCCAGCCCAAGTCGGAGGTCCTCTGCCTCACGGCGGCCAACCGTGCCCGGATGCAGAAACTGCGCGAGGAGGACGGCTTGCGGCCCCGGACCCGGCCCAAGCCCAGCCAAACAAAGGAGCCTCCTCCGGCCACGCAAGCAGTCGGGGGCCCATCACAGGTACTCCACCTCCTTTCTCCGGACATGGCTAATACTCTCTCCGTTCCAAGTCATCTATTTTAGAACAGAAGGAGTACTAGTGTATTGGAATCGTTACATCTCAGTGGATGCTATATTGGACAACGCTACACCTACGGAAGTTTTGCACGGGAGTGAGGTTACGAGATGAGCTGTCAATATGTGATTAGAAAATCAGAAGAAGAGGGGGCCACCACTAGGAATCGGGGGGAGATAATTTGTGGGGAAACAAGTCCGTAAGTAAAATCCGCAGATGCCACCCGTAAGTCTAGCATTTTTGATGCTATATTCGTAGGATCTTACATGAAGATTCATGCAAACTTTTCTTTTTTCTTTTTACATATTATGTCACTTGACTTAGTCTTGGTTAAGTCTTAGTCGACTAAGACCTAGCTAGCCACATCTCTCAAAGAAAAGTAGCACTAGACCATTTCCCTTCGGCAATCACTCTTATAATTAGTTAGCTATAAAATCGGCTGTTACTACATTGGTCATCTTTTTACAATTTTCTCCTTTTCTTTCCTTTATATATCATTCTACTTGTTTTGAAGCACTTGTTGTGGTGGTCTTTTGCATGAGAGTCCGCTTTTTTGCATTTCTCTCCTCCACATGGACCAAAGTGACATGTAAACATGTTATAGACCTTTTATTATACGTATTCTCAGTATCAATAGCTAGTCCAACTTGACTAGGAAATGGGACCATAATTATTGCAGGGTACAACCCTTTAGGATCCCCTTCAGAAAACATTTCCTTGCAATATATTTCCTAAATGCAAAATAAAGTATTCCCTTGATTATTGTTTGAGAAACTTCCCCTAAATAATAAATACTACCAATCTCCCGACTGCAGAAGCTCCAGGAGGACAATGATTCGCAGACCCAGTTGAAACCCAGTCCATCAAAGGTGCCTCCAGGTGGGCTCCCATCCCAGGTTAGCTCCCTTGTGTACCCGTAATTTCAGTCTTGCCCACCTAACTAGAAAATTTGTCTCAAAAAAAAAACTAACTAGAAAATTACATGATCTAAAAGAGTGTCGCTAAAAAATGCTCTCAGAACTAGAAATTACCAAAATTATCATGGGTAACTTGGTATGCCCTTAAGATGTTTAAAGAACACTTGGTATGTCCTTAGAGAAAATTCTTGTGTATACTTGGTCAGTACATCAGCTAAAATCACTTCATATAACTAGAACACAATTTCAAATTCTAAAAAATGAATGATATACATTGCGTAATGCAGTAGCGAACTATACATTATGGGCTACAAGAAGTTGACGATCCTGGGAAGGGGGTGGGGAAGGGGGGTGTCTAGTATTTTCTTTTTGTACATATATTCCTAAAATTATATATAAAATTTCAATGCATGCACCCTTTGACTTTTAAGACATATAATGCACATTTTAACTAAGACAAAAGATTTACCTTTTACTAATTAATAAAATAATTGTCTAGTTACTTAAATAAAATTGGGGTGCCTAATATGCATACGTTTCTTATAACTCAAGAGACTAGAGCTTTTCTCAAATAGGAAAATCCAACTTATGGATTCGACATCAGGAATATAGTCATGAACTCAAACAAATTGACGACACCCCAAGCTTTTTGCGGGAATTGATTACAATGTAATCCAATGAATTTTGATTGTATGAAATGTAAAATTTTGGATTAATAATATGAGAACTGAAACAAAGAAGACATATTATTTTCTGTACATTATTGTTATATAGTTGTAATACATACTTAATATAAGTAACATAGTACTATGCGTTGCATGGTGGGGTGGACATTTCCCACGTAAGGTTGCATGTTATGAAAAATAAATTTCGTGTGGACAAAACATAAATTTGATTTGAGTTTCCCACTTAATTAATTTTGAGCACCCCATAAAAATGTGTTTGCAATGTTGCAAGAGAGGAGGGAGGAGGGAGACTATACATGGCTGCAACTTCACTGGGGACAAACAGAAAAGTCTATTTTAACTACAAGACAATTGTTAGTTCCAAGGACTTTTTTAAAGATTAGTTCCAAGGATTAGTGGGCAGATTTAAGACTCACAGATAAATGAATAACCATATTAGTACAATGTCTAGGAGAGATATGAAATATTTGACTAAGACTGGATTTCATTCCACTTTCCTATTTCTGAACAACAACTTATGTCATCAACTATTTCGTGTTTTCAAAGTTATTAATTGTCTCATACCCTATTTTTGATTTCGATGGTATGGTGTAGCGTATCTTATGCAAACGGAATTCTAAGGATTCTTTATTTTATTATGCAATAAGCCAATAAGAAGAACTCTTCCAATTTTCTTTTTCTTTAGTTGCGGGAAAACGCAAATTAAAACTTTTATTTTATGCGAGCACAATTTCTAGTAAAAAAAATCATGTATCCTTCCACTTAGATATATAATATCTGGTTATTTTCTAATAATATAATGGGGCCAGGTTCTATTTGATAAAAATCATCTTGAGTGCAACTCTACATTGCAATTTAATTCTTGTTAGTTTTATTTTTGTACATTGAGTTCCCATTACTTAAGTTTTTTATGTATTAATGTATAGTTCATATTAGTTCTCATTTTTCTTAAGCAAGATACAAGCCATCTTTTTTTTTTGGAAAAGGAGGCATAAACTTTGCCTCATCCTTAAAGAGTGTTATGGTTATAGGCCGACGCCCAAGCGTCCAAACACACAAAATGATCACTACTCTCCCTGCATGGTTTCGCCCAATCATTTTGCACCCACAATATGACAGTTCTCTAGCCTATAAAGAAATGTGAAGTTCAAGATGATTGGCCAAGACTTAAGATTTTTTTTTTTCAAACAATCGTACATGCATTAGCAATCTTTCTTTAAATGAAACATTATCCCCTTTATATAAGTAAGGTTAGCTACCCAACCGTGAAAATATGTTTAGCTGTATTAATCTTTTGTTGTACTATTAAATATTGTTACATCATGATTTTAAACAATAAACTCTAGTTATTTGTTAATATCAAATGATAGAAAATATTCCTTGGCAAATTGTCAAAAGAAAGAGTCTTGCATTAATCAATAAGTCTCCATCTAAAAATTAACAACTTAGGATATAGCTAAGTTCTTGGTCAACATCAACAACTTGGTGGGTTGCGTGGGCACAACTTCACTGACTCTTGTTTAAACTTCGGTATATATTTACACACAACATAAGAGTCCTTACTTCTAAACATATGCTCACTCAAGAAACAATAGGTTTAGTGACTTAACATGCCATTTAAAATCTATACATTGTCATTTGTTATTATCGTTGTCTTACATCAGTTAAATGTTTTCCCGATAGGTGTACACACTAGGATAATGGCGACTATAGATGAAAAAGGCAATGACACCCAAGTTAAAAATCATTACTCAATCTTCATGCCATGATTTGAAGAGGGGGAAAACATTGAAATATACCAGATTTGTTTTTTTTTTTCTTGCCTTGAATTATAATCATAAGCTACATTATAGAAGTCTTGGCTCTTGTTTTGACTGCGATAATTATTTCTGTTACAATATTATTCGTAAATAAAAATCATTGTGAACATACTTTTCAAGACAAATTCGCATGTATGATTATCACCCCCCCCCCCCTCTCTCTCTCTCTATTTTTTTTCATAGATGTAGCATTTGTCCAATCTAATTCTTACATGATTTTAAATAGGATCAACAAGATGAGACCAAACGGGATGATGAAATGTTGGAGACTGCGATACTACTCATCGAGTTTGAAAGGAAGAAAGTCATCCTCAACATTGATGCACACGTGTACCGACTCCCGGAGCCCTTGCTCACAAAGCTCGCCGACGGCCTGGAGGTGCTGCAGCTCGGCCGGTGGGGGAACACCGACGACGAGACATACATGGAGGTGGAAGCTCTTGAGTCGCTGAGCGCCATCGGCAAGCTGAAGAACCTCCGGTACCTGAGCGTGCGCGGGTTGTCGCGGCTGACGGAGCTCCCAAGTGAGGTCCGGAGGCTCCGGAAGCTGGCCATCTTGGACGTGCGCGGGTGCCAGAACCTGGTCAAGCTGCCGTCGTCCACCGTGAAGAAGCTTGTGGGGCTGACCCACCTGGACCTCACCGAGTGCTACATGCTGGAGCACATCGGGCGGGGGGTCGCCGCCCTGCCGGAGCTGCGCGTGTTCAAGGGCTTCGTGTTCGGCGTCGGCAAGCGGCGGCGCGACGCGTGCAGGCTACAGCACCTCGCCAAGCTGAAGAAGCTCTGGAAGCTCAGCGTCAACGTCACCACCGACGCCAACGTGGAGCAGGACGAGATGAAGCAGCTCGCGAAGCTCGCCGGGCTCCTGTCGCTCACGGTTACGTGGGGCGAGAGGCCGAGCATATTGCTGGATAGTAGCCCGAAAATTCAGAAGCAGCTGCAAGATCTCCTTGATACCTGGACCTGCCTCCGGCTACCGCCGCAGCTCGATAAGCTGGACGTCCGGTGCTACCCCGAGGGCAAGCTGCCATTGGCGACGTGGCTCAACGGCAACAAGAAACTCAAGAAGCTCTACGTGAGAGGCGGGGAGGTGAAGGAGCTCGACATCCCCGGAGACAACGTCATCGAGACCCTGCGCCTCAGGTACCTCAAAGAGTTCGAGCTGAAATGGACGACTGACCTGCTCCCTAAGTTGAATGGGAACACCATTAAGTGTGTGGAGGTTGTCGATAAGGATTCTAAAGTGGTGAAGGCTCAAACCAAAGGTAAGGGTGAGCTGAATGAGAAGGAGGGGACAGAGAAAGAGAAGCTGATTCCCATTAAGAAGCGGATGAAAATACCGGTGTGTACCGTGGACGAACATGGGGTGTGGGTGAGGGATCTCAAGGAAGAAGACGCCGGCGGCCAAACTCCAGGTAAAGCAGAAGGTGCTACCGGCGTTGCCAAAGCTGAAAATGGTGTCGACGATGCTGGCAAAGCGCAAAAAGGTTCGGCCCTACTCCATTTTTGAATTTAAGTGTCGGAAATATTTTGGCCATAGCTGAAATAATTCAGTGATTTTGGTTTTCATTTTAGTCAGATGACCGACATTTCGAAAAAAAATTATATTTATGTGTACTGCCGTAATTGCTAAAATATTTTGACTAAAAGGTGATTGCTTCAATATCTGCCGCAATTAATGAATTTTAAAATTTTCAACGAAATTAAACTGAAAACGAGTTTGAAAACCATGCCTACTCTAGTGATAAAAACAAAGCAGGGTCCAAATTCAAGTGAAAACCATGCCTTGTTAGTAAGATATATATATTGCATCCGAAACCGAGATGCTTCCAATTTTCATCTGAACATTCTTACTTGTTTGTAGAAGTGAAAAAGGAAGAGAAGCCAAGCAACCTCAAAGGCACCCAAGGAGAAAATGAGCAACCAGCACCAGCCAAGGAAGACAATGGAGCTACTGATGAGATAAAAAAAGTTGACGGCGGAGATAAGAACCATGAGATTGTTAATAAAGAGAACGACATCAAGAGAGAGGCAAAAGATGAAGAGCACGATCCCATGAAGAAGGGTCCGCAAGTACATGAGCCTAACGTAGATGGGAATAAGGTGCAGGCGAGCAATGAGAACGAGGAACTCAAAGAGGTCGTGGAGAAGCAAGTGTCACCTACTCTCGCTGTCGATCAGACAGCGGTTCCAACGAGCGAGGGAGATATCAAGAAAGGTGCCGTCACCGATAAGACCCACAAAGACAAAATAAGTGGTACATTGCCTAACTTTGCCACATCTTCCCATACTTTAATTTTTTTTAAAGGAGGTTAATTAAAACCCCACACATGAAGCATAATAATTTTGCTTCTTGACCCCCAACTGGGATTTTGCTAACCAGTAAACCCTTACTGGCTAAGGTCTAAATAAATGGTTTTTTTCTCCTGCATTTTCATGTTTCAACTCAATCATGTGTTTGTGTTTTACTGCATTATTTCTACTGTATCAATCAATCAATAATACTTGCTTTGCAAAAGCTATGGAAAGCGATCTATCAATAATACTTGCTTTGCAAAAGCTATGGAAAGCGATCTATCAATAATACTTGCTTTGCAGAAACCAAAGAAGAAAGGCAAGACGAACCGAGAGATGCCAAAGGACAAGATGAGCCACCTAGCAAGCAAGACACAGAAAACACCGATGAACCACAAACAGGTCCCGCCCTCTTGATTTCCAACAGCACCGATAAGTGTGCGCTTGCTTCCCACTTATATAAAGGCTGTCTAAATCTAACGATAGCGCGCGCTTGCTTCCGCAGAAGGTGAAGACAAAGGCAAAGACGATGAGCAGCCCGCCGACGAAGACGGAGGCGGCGGCGGCGGCGGCGATACAACCACCGGTGATGCGTCGAGCTCGCAGGCGTCGAAGCCTAAAGAGGAGACCCCTGCCACAGTAACCCCAGCTACTGAAACAACCGCTTCTCCCCCAGCATTACCGCTTGCAACTACCACCGCTGCTCCGGCTGCCGTGGACGCCAAGGAACCTGGGAAGGCTGGCCAAGATGATGGACCAGGCACAGGCGCAGCGGTAGAGAATAATTGAAGATCAAAAGCATGCAGCACATCTGCCTAAGGTACTGAAAAATTCTTTGATCCAGTAGAATTATACTCCCTCCGTTTCAAATTACTCGTCACAGAAATGGATGTATCTAGAACTAAAATACATCTAGATACATCCATACCTGCGACAAGTAATTCGAAACGGAGGGAGTATGTAACCCGAACCCGCTTTGCCACAAATCAGGTAGTTGTTCGATCAGGGTAAGAATGAGATAACACGTGTAATTGCTCGGTTGATTTTGCAGGTGCAGAAAATTAAGGGGGGAGGATTGTTCTGATGGCCACCTTCTTCTTCTGGTTGGACCGTTCAATCGCCCGGAAGTTGACATTTGGAAGAAATAACAACAGGCTGCTCGTACTTGTTACCAGCGATATATGTATACTTACCTATATGCTTATTCTTGAATTTAAATTTGTGAACTCGAATTCTATCAATAAATCTTCACGCGAATAAGATGCGGCTTTCTTACGCTCAATCTTCATGGCAAAGTAAAGATTGTAACATAAAAAGAAGGGAGAAATATATTCAACTACTCTGAAAGTCTAGATTTGGCCCCTCAACTTCAAAACCAACAAATCTTGGCCTCTTAGCTTTTCAAACCGGACAGTTTAGTCCCCTCGTCTCAGCTGACCCGGTATCGCTGCCGACTCATCCCGGTTTTGGACGGCCTTCGCTGACGCGGCAAAAAAATTCTCTCTTCGAACCTGCCTCCTTGCAGAATTTATGCAAAGGTAAGGCTGTTTAGAAATTCCCTTCCCCAGACCCCATCTTGCGTGTGACCTTTCAGCACTGGTGGGCATTTGATCGAGCAACTCGGGTGCATGTTGCACTGCCGCAGCTGGGGCACTATCTTGGAGCACACCACTGACCGGACCTACACGCCGCGGGCTGGTCTTAAACGACGACCGCCGGGTCCCAGGGCTCGGCCTCTCGACACATCAATGATGGGCCCCATTGTAGACACCGGTGAGGCGTTTGGGTTCGTCGGCTTCGTCCTCGTCGCGGAAGCGAGAGCCCGACGTGTCTACCCTGCTGGTAGGAGGCTCCACCCGATCCCTACGTTTTTTTTTGCGAATACACCCGATCCCTACGTTGTTGACAAGCACGTCGATGTTGTTAAGGTCGCGCAGCATGCGTCACACGACGGCGGCGACGCTGCCGTCGGAGGTGACGTCGAGCTTCCGCGGTGCTCAGGTGCGACTGCGAGGACGGGGAACGCGTCGCCCACCCGGGGAAAGCACGTACGCATGCGTGCTGGCGAGCAGGCAAGTACGTGCATGCTGGTGGTTCACAGTTCACCGTTGTCACCCAGTGCACGCCCGTACCTCGTCTGAGCTCGAGGTGGCACGCACGGTGACTGAGCTCGAGGTGCCCCGCACCATGGCCAAGCTCCACGTCGCCATTCGTGTGGACATACAATGACTGAGCTCGAGGTTCATGGCCAAGCTCCATGTCACCATTCTTGTGTCTACATGTTTGATCCTTACGATTTACACTTTCACTTCATCGGCGACGGTTGTTGCAAATGACTTTCCAGTCGTCTATTATAATAGGGTTTGTTTGGCTCCGGCGAGGGAGGGGCGCTGATGACAGGGTGCCTTCGGTTCGTTCCAGTGCTTGTAGGATTCATCTTTTCCATCCAAGTTTAGAAGTGAAAAGTGAATTAAAGGTTTGCTCACTTCAATGCTTTCCCAAGTATGGAAAGTTCCCTTCAAACCGTCTTGTAGGATTCATCTCAACCCTCCCAGCAATGTCAACCCTCCAAGCCAACCGGTCCACAACACGTCTCCTTGCGCTAGAGATACGGGATACTGTGTATTTCAGTCCAAACCACAACCTTTCCAACTTCAGTGACTCTAGTGCAACCCTATCATCAAATTCTTCGATCAAAATCATCAAATCCTGGAAAATCCTTAACCCTTATGACATCATCTTTTTTAGTTGCCGAGACAAGACATCTGAATGACGAAGAGGTTGTCATCAACCCCACGAATCTCCGGTTCATGCGCAAGACTCCATGCAAATTTCAGAGCGTCGTTCAGCACGACACATTTGAGCGACTTGTTCGTTTTGACCTTCGGCACTGCACACCTTTGTTGGCTCTCCAATCTCCCCTCCTCGACAAAGATGTCATCCAGCTCTCCCTCTTTTAGATTTATGTTCCTCATTGCCACTTTCAGTCTTCCAGTCCTCCATCATCACCTGATGCCTTCTTACCCTCCTCCACCTCCCTAAAGTTCGATCCCGTCGACACCATTATCGCCGCTTCGACAATCCAATATGGCCTCTCTCGTCTGATCTTACCACGGAACACCAAGGGCGAGAAGATGAGCGGGTCATCCCTCAGGTCAGCCCAAGCGTCTGCGCAAGCCTGGGATAGGGCAGGGATTGGGATAGGTGGCAAACAAGACCTCAACGTTGGTGGGACGTCGACGGAGTAAGCAAACCCTAGCCGCCTACCGTGAAAAACAGGACCATCCTCCACATGCAAGTACTAAGTGAAATATGTTTTTTTGACGGGATAAGTGAACGACGTCCATACTAAACCACTTTTAGTGTGGCGATCAAGATGGCTCAGCAAAAGAAGCAAATAAGTTTTTTTTTCTTTAGACATAAAAGAAAATAAAGAAACATTTTTTTGAGGGGTAAAAAAAACCCAAATAAGTGACTGAATCGTGGGTCCGTGAGCAACTTGTGTCGGGCTTTGGCCCAACCAAGTAACAACATTCCAGGGCCACCACAGAGAGACTGCTTCGGTCTCTTTTATAAGACGAACGGCCCACCATCGCCACACAGTCCACCACCCACACCCAGTCGAATCCCCAAACCCTCGCCGGCTCGTCCGCCGGCGCCGCCGTCTGACCATGGCCGACCCGAGACCGTTCACCAACGTCGATCCTGCGACGGCGGCCGCATTGCGGCGCAATGGCTGTGACCCGCACGAGGTGGACCAATTCGTGGAGCACGTGCTAGCGTACATCTACCCCCTCGTCCCCCGCCCGCCGTTCACCCACAGCGGCCGGCTCACGGCCCTCGCCGCCTCCACCGACGGCGTCGACCGCTTCAGCAGCCTCCCCGACGAGCTCCTGCGCAACATCGTCGCTCGCCTCCCCGTCAAGGACGCCGCGCGCACCGCCGTGCTCTCCACCTGCTGGCGCACGCTCTGGCGCTCCACGCCCCTCGTCCTCAGCGACGCCCACCTCCTCCCCGACGGCCACGTCTGGCCTCCTACGCGCGCCAACTCGCCGGCCGTCACCGCGGCCGTGTCCCGCATCCTCGAAGCGCACCCGGGGCCCTTCCACTGCGTCGATCTCGTCTGCAGCCACATAATGGCTACCTTGCCCGGCTCGCGCGCTGGATCCAGCTCCTCGCCGCCAAGGGCGTCCAAGATCTCGTCCTCGTCAACCGACCGTGGCCGCAAGACGTGCCCCTCCCCGCCACTCTCTTCAGCGTCAGCACCCTCACCAGCCTCTACATCGGCTTCTGGAAATTGCCGAGCATGGACGTCCTGCGCGGTGCCTCCTTTCCCCACCTTGTCGAGCTCGGCATATGCAGCGTTGAAATGGAGCACGGCGCCGTCGAGTCCCTCGTCGCCAGGAGCCCTGTCCTGGAGATCCTCAACATCGAGGGATGCCGAAGGGAGCTGCGTCTACGCCTCGTCAGCCAGAGCCTACGCTGCGTGCAAATCTGCAGCTCGGTTGTGGAGAACATCACCATGGTAAAGGCTCCATGCCTCGAGCGGCTTATCCTCTCTGGCAGAGTTGGTCGTGGTGCCTTCAGAGTCAGGATTGTCGATGCCCCCAAGCTGCACACGTTTGGATTCTTAGAGCCAGGACAGGTCCTAGAGGTTGGGAAAACGGCCATCATGGTACATCCCCTGGTCTCCCATGTCTCTGTTAGTTCAGTTAGCAAATATGTTCAGCTGATGACTCAATTAGTTGTGTGATGTTCTTATTGAATTGTGAAAATTTCAGCCCGGGATAAAGGCAAGCACAAGTACCATGCTCACAACCGTGAAAATTCTGAGCTTGAATGTGCGTTTCGGGGTTCGCAGTGACGTCGAGATGGTGCCCACCTTCCTCAGATGCTTTCCCAACGTTGAGAGACTGCACATTATGGTATTTGTCACCAATTCATGTTCTGCTTACATTTCTAGGGATTTCTTACCTGTTATTTACTTCCAAGTCTGTTATTATCTGTCATTGTTATTACCTGTTTTTTTTTTCTCTGCAGCCTGCACTACTAGGCTATTTCGTAATGTGTACAGTCTGGTACTTCCACCCATTGAAATATAGAGTTGTCGTTTCTACTAGTAAAAATCAGATCCAGCATTTAGTTATGGACCAGTATAGATTCCAGTATTTAGTGTTGAGCAGTTAGCACTGCATGCAGTGTAGATTCTGAATCTTAGCCTAAAAAAATGCTCCATTTCCTCACAAAAAGGGAATTATAATACCATTTTCTTTTCTAACCTTTTTCTTCCTGACAGCTAATGGAAACTACAAACTTATTTATCTCAGCTTATTATTCTTAACAATTTCCTCCACACGTCAATTGAAAAACTTGTTCCATCTTGCAGCATATTTAGTTGCTTGCAGTGTTCTCACTTATTTGCATATATCTGTCAAGTCAATTATCATTAAAGTCCTTTATGGCCTTTTTATTTTCTTCTACTGTGAAGTGTGAGCCATGTATTGTGTTATGCATGCTAAGCTGAGTAATTTGCCCATGAATAACAGAATAAGATGATGATAACGGCGTTATTATGACTAGGCATACCTGACAAATTATCATATACAGTACATTCTTATTCTTGACCAATATAGCTAAAATAAGCCAAGCATTACCATTTGTTCTCAACAATCAGGTCGTCTGTACCTTGTTCATCTGTTTATGTTATGATATTTGTTACTGATATTTTGATTTATATTGCTTTGCCTCTTGACTTCTGGTACGTCCAACTGTTGACCGATCTAATCTGTTTTTTGCAGAGCAAAAGATGCGATCAACCCATTGGTAACCACCTCACCCGCAAGTTCTGGGAGGAGTCTGGTCCCATCGAAAATGTCGTCTCGCGCATCCACACGATGTGCCTCCGCGAGTTCAGAGGGGACACTGGTGAGGTTGGCTTCCTGGAGTTCTTCTTCGGTAGCGCGCGCTCGCTGCGGTCCGCGTTCATTTTGATGGCCAATCCACTTTTCACACCGTACTCGACCAAGGAGGCGGACGCCAAGGTGAGACACAGCTGCAGAAACATGGCATCTGAGTCCAGCTACCAGTTTGTGGTTGTGAACCAAGGACAACCAGGGGGTGCTCCCTGGAACTTCAAAACCGGGGCGGATTTCTCTTTCCCTGACCCATTTTCGTTCGCCGCGGGGGTCTTCCAAGCTTAGCCTCTGTAGAGTAGTGCGGTGTCGTGTTTTCGTTGCAAGCCATGGAGTGGACGTGGTATATCTATTGCTACCCGCGGCCTTATGTTGGTCTATTGAATTTGCGGCTTGGTGTCTGATGCTATCAACTGATATTTTACTTGCCCTGTAGCCCATGCTACCAATTTCCCTACCTACCTACCTACCTACCTACCTACCTACCTACCTATCTATGCTCCTCGGACCATTTCATTGTGGCTAAATGTTCCATTCCTGGTGTGTGTTTTTTAGATAAATGGGTAGCCGAAAATGGCTCCCCCTGTTCCGTTCCATCTCTTGAATGGAACATGATAGATAGTTGAGGTTCTTTTCAATCATGAAAGGTGTAGAAAAACTAGGGTAACAGTAGCAAAGCATTACACTTGAGGCAGGGGAAGCAACATAACCAAATAGAGGAGCTTCAGCTCCGTCCTCATGGCGTCTTTGCATAGGTGTTGTACATCCATCCATGTGCAGCCGCCCCTTGACCACAATGTGTGTGTATTCAGGGATGGTATGGTTGGGGTTCCTGGGATGGCTCTGCTCAAACCCAATCTCACGGCATTTTACATTCTGATTTGCTGGAGTATCTGGAAGCAAAGGAACAGAGTTTTTTGGAAGCAAAGGGACTGGCTGCTGGGGAAAGGGAAATTGTATGCCATTTGTTTAAAATCATGATGTAGTACGAAGTCAATTTGTTTGATCATGTAATATTGGTTGAGCTGGGGAGTGGATTCTCACCCACCTGGTGGTTTCCTTAGTTTCTTTGGGAACACACCAAGCCACACAACCTGGTGAACAATGGGAGTTTGCCGCAACCAATCAACGTTGACGATGACGCTAATGGTGACCATTGTGCAAGGACTGAAAAACTCCTGATATCGACATAACAGGAGCTTCGACTGGTAAGTTTTTTTAGTATGCATGCTGGCTCCATGTGTTGCATTACTAGCACGACGATAAACCCCTTTTGATAATATTGCAGGTCAGTGTCTGGTTGAATAATTCAAACAGACCCGATCTAATCGAATTACAAGAAGAACGACCAATATTGGAATGATGTTGATGTTGTCTACAACAATATCATCCCCAAAAATGTGAAGGGTCGCTTTGGAAGAATTAAGAAAAGGGTTGTGGTTTTGTGAGAGCTATAAGGAGGCTGATGCTGTAGTGGTGAAAATGATGCAGATTTAAAGAAGAGGGCAATGCAAACTTATAAGGCAGATCACAAACAAGACGGTCCATTTATGTTTGAGCATTGTTGGGAGTTTCTAAAAGACCAACAAAAATGGGATGCCTATTTGAAACACATAGAAGATCTAGAAGCGGACAAAAGAAAGTATAGTGTTTGATGATGAAGTGGGGTAGCATTTCACTCTAGATGAG
This sequence comes from Triticum urartu, assembly GCF_056163025.1. Lineage (NCBI taxonomy): Eukaryota > Viridiplantae > Streptophyta > Magnoliopsida > Poales > Poaceae > Triticum > Triticum urartu. The sequence continues at coordinate 59,133,117 of NC_141874.1, read as the reverse complement.
CTCAATATGAACGTCCACTAGGTGGCAAGCAACCTAAGGAGTAGCAGAAATGGAAAACAAAGGATGAATGTTGTATAATAGATTGCAGATGAGCTTAGCAAGTTTGTAGATGCTCAATCTCCAAGGTGGAAGATGAGAGCATCCTTGTACATTCTTTCACCTCCTATTGGGCAAAGTAAACACAATCTATTGAACTCTGCAGTTTCCTCCATCTTGTGCAAGTCAGCGCCATGGCACCGTGCATTGCCCGCCGTCGTGAAGGGTGCCACCTGCTCGGCCATGGCCAATGGCGGCGCCGGCGAGGGTTTGTGGATTTCGGGGTTTCTGAGCGGACTGTGGAGGCGACTTGTTGGTTCTGCGGTGGTCTCGATGTCTGCTTGGGACGAATTTGAACACACGGTTGCTCACGGGCCCATAGTGAGTATGGACCCGCGAGTCAGCCACCCATTTGTTCATTTTGCTAAGCTCCTCTCTCATCACTAAAAATATGCCATCTCTCATCGCTCAAACGCTTGGTTGGGTTAGCTTAATAATGCTACGTGTCACTTCAGTTAAAATTATACTCCCTACATCCAAAAATAAGTGTCGTGATTTTAGTTCAAATTTGATCACAAAGGAAGTACGTTCTATATCGGTATAGATTGTAGAACAGTCCTTACACAAAATTTCTTAGAAAACATTCTTAATAACCAGATTGATTATAGCACGCCGCCGCCCTCCACCGCAAGTGTCCTGCACACATACCTTTCCCCGTTCCCAGAACTTTATTTATTTTATTTCGATCTTATCCTTTTACGAGATACTTTCTTCTTTCCAAAATATAAGGCACGCTTGACTTTGCACAGTCTTTGATGCATGACTTTGACCATAATATATACCAAAGTACATGAGTTGAACATGTATTGTCATCGTATTTGTCTTGCAAAACAATTGTGTTTCATACTCCCTCCGTCCGAAACATAACCATTTCTAGGACAAGTATTTTCGGATGGAGGGAGTATGTCTTTATAATAATTTTGTAGGCATACAGTAAGTGAAAATCATAGTCCAAGTTGTGTGATGAAGATCAAAAAGGTCAACGCACACCTTATATTTTGAAAAGGACGGAGTACTTCTTGTCGCGTGTGTCATACAACCAACACACCTTCATGAATGCATAACCTCATCACGTCACCCGTCTATTTCACAACAGTGTGCCCATGTGTGTTACTCCCTGCATTCATCCTCGCGTGGGCTCCAGGCTCTTCACAATTGCTACAACATTAATATTGGGAGGGGGGCGGGCACCCGAGATGCGTCGATGATGCGGGAAGGACGCCAACATCTCCCATTGCTGCGAGCGGGATGACACGCAATGTCGCGAGCCGGCCGTGTGCTGCAACAAGCGGTGGCTAGCTAGTGTTGCAACCTTAAGGGGTGGAGTAGGCGACGCAAAGGGTTGGGGTGAGTGTGCGCGGGGAGAGTGTGTTGCTGTATTCGACGGGCGTGCCAACGCCGCCACAAGGTTGGGCACTGAGGTAGTGATGCTGTGAGGTCACCGACATGTTGCAATGCAACATGCGCGGGGGGGGGGGGGGGGGGGGGGATGGTGAACGTCGCTTGCCACAGTGCTGCAACACGGCACGAAGGGAGAGGCTGAAGGCAGGCGCCCCTCACCACAGTGCTGCAATGCAACACTCAATGGGAGACCGGAGGTGGGTGCCGTTCATCGCAGTGTTGCAACGCATAATGCAAGGGGGTTGGGGCCGCTAGCCGTATTACTGTAACACACTAGTCGCACTACTGCAACACAGCACAGGGGAGCTTGCTGGAGACAGGGCCGCTAACTGCTACAATCTGGGGCTCCCCTCATGACGGCCGCATGGGATGCTGCAACCATGTATCTCGCCTACACTTCAAGGGTAGTTGATTCTACCACAATGGACAAACATATCTCGCCAGCGGAATCCCGAAACCGGCGATACGTTTGGGACGCTGGTTCCAACTCTCAGTCGAGTGGATAGGCTGATAGGCAGTTAGGAGGGAGGTGCCCTATCCATGAAGGGAAGGGACAACGACGTCTACGGGTGGAGGTCGGTGGTGTGGGTGCGAGGTGGGGACAATGACATCGGGGTGGGAACTCCACTAAAAAAAGGTTAATCCAGGAACTTCAGAAAATTAATGCTCCTAAATTTGAATTGTTTGAAAACACAATAATCTATTATTGCTCCCTTATTTGATGATATATACTTTATTAGGGTTTATTTGATGATATATAGTTTCTTAGGCTTTATAATTGCTCCAAGGACCTCATTTCAAATTTGACAAAGGCCGCTCTCGCCAAGCTTCAGGTTGTGCCCGTTGTGTCCCAGCTGCCTGAGATTCAAGTTGGTTCTGCCGATGGGGATGCAGTCATGTATGGAGATCTTGAAGGAAATATGCCCTAGAGGCAATAATAAAGCTATTATTTATTTCCTTATATCATGATAAATGTTTATTATTCATGCTAGAATTGTATTAACCGGAAACATAATACATGTGTGAATACATAGACAAACAGAGTGTCACTAGTATGCCTCTACTTGACTAGCTCGTTGATCAAAGATGGTTATGTTTCCTAACCATAGACATGAGTTGTCATTTGATTAACGGGATCACATCATTAGGAGAATGATGTGATTGACTTGACCCATTCCGTTAGCATAGCACTTGATCGTTTAGTTTGTTGCTACTACTTTCTTCATGACTTATACATGTTCCTATGACTATGAGATTATGTAACTCCCGTTTACCGGAGGAACACTTTGTGTGCCACCAAACGTCACAACGTAACTGGGTGATTATAAAGGTGCTCTACAGGTGTCTCCGAAGGTACTTGTTGGGTCGGCGTATTTCGAGATTAGGATTTGTCACTCCGATTGTCGGAGAGGTATCGCTGGGCCCTCTCGGTAATGCACATCACTTAAGCCTTGCAAGCATTGCAACAAATGAGTTAGTTGCAGGATGATGTATTACGGAACGAGTAAAGAGACTTGCCGGTAACAAGATTGAACTAGGTATTGAGATACCGACGATCGAATCTCGGGCAAGTAACATACCGATGACAAAGGGAACAACGTATGTTGTTATGCGGTCTGACCGATAAAGATCTTCGTAGAATATGTGGGAGCCAATATGAATATCTAGGTTCCGCTACTGGTTATTGACCGGAGACGTGTCTCGATCGTGTCTACATTGTTCTCGAACCCGTAGGGTCCGCACGCTTAAGGTTTCGATGACAGTTATATTATGAGTTTATGAGTTTTTGATGTACCGACGGAGTTCGGAGTCCTAGATGAGATCGGGGACATGACGAGGAGTCTCGAAATGGTCGAGACGTAAAGATCGATATATTGGACGACTATATTCGGACATCGGAAAGGTTCCGAGTGATTCGGGTATTTTTCGGAGTACCGGAGAGTTACGAGAATACGTATTGGGCCTTATTGGGCCATACAGGAAAGAAGGAAAAGGGCCTCAAGGGTGGCCGCACCCCTCCCCTTGGTCTGATCCGAATTGGACTAGGGAAGGGGGGCGCTGTTGGGGAACGTTGCAGAAAACAAAAAATTTCCTACGGTTTCACCAAGATCCATCTATGAGTTCATCTAGCAACGAGTGATCGGATGCATCTACATACCTTTGTAGATCGCGCGCGGAAGCGTTCAAAGAACGGGGATGAGGGAGTCGTACTCGACTTGATCCAAATCACCGGAGATCCTAGCGCCGAACGGACGACACCTCCGCGTTCAACACACGTACAGTCAGCGTGACGTCTCCTTCTTCTTGATCCAGCAAGGGGGAAGGAGAGGTTGAGGAAGATGGCTCCAGCAGCAGCACGATGGCGTAGTGGTGATGGAGCTGCAGTACTCCGGCAGGGCTTCGCCAAGCTCTATGGAGGAGGAGGAGGTGTTGGAGAGGGAGAGGGAGGCACCAAAGGCGTAGGTCTGAGGTCCTCCATCCCCCCCACTATATATAGGGGGCCTAGGGGGGGCGCCGGCCCTAGGAGATGCAATCTCCTAGGGGGGCGGCGGCCAAGGGGTGGGGGCTTGCCCCCCAAGCAAGGGGGCGCCCCCCTTTAGGGTTTCCCCCACCCTAGGCGCATGGGCCCTAGGGGAAGTGGCGCCCCAACCCACTTTGGGCTGGATCCCTTCCCACTTCAGCTCATGGGGCCCCCGGGATAGGTGGCCCCACCCGGTGGACCCCCGGGACCCTTCCGGTGGTCCCGGTACAATACCGGTGACCCCGAAACTTGTCCCGATAGCCGAAATAGCACTTCCTATATATAATTCTTTACCTCGGACCATTCCGGAACTCCTCGTGACGTCCGGGATCTCATCCGGGACTCCGAACAACATTCGGGTTACTGCATATACATATCCCTACAACCCTAGCGTCACCGAACCTTAAGTGTGTAGACCCTACGGGTTCGGGAGACATGTAGACATGACCGAGATTGCTCTCCGGTCAATAACCAACAGCGGGATCTGGATACCCATGTTGGCTCCCACATGCTCCTCGATGATCTCATCGGATGAACCACGATGTCGAGGATTCAAGCAACCCCGTATACAATTCCCTTTGTCAATCGGTATGTTACTTGCCCGAGATTCGGTCGTCGGTATCCCAATACCTTGTTCAATCTCGTTACCGGCAAGTCACTTTACTCGTACCGTAATGCATGATCCCATGACCAGACACTTGGTCACTTTGAGCTCATAATGATGATACATTACCGAGTGGGCCCAGTGATACCTCTCCGTCATACGGAGTGACAAATCCCAGTCTTGATCCGTGTCAACCCAACAAACACTTTCGGAGATACTCGTAGTATACCTTTATAGTCACCCAGTTACGTTGTGACGTTTGGTACACCCAAAGCACTCCTACGGTATCCGGGAGTTACACGATCTCATGGTCTAAGGAAAGGATACTTGACATTGGAAAACTCTAGCAAACGAACTATACGATCTTGTGCTATGTTTAGGATTGGGTCTTGTCCATCACATCATTCTCCTAATGATGTGATCTCGTTATCAATGACATCCAATGTCCATAGTCAGGAAACCATGACTATCTGTTGATCAACGAGCTAGTCAACTAGAGGCTTACTAGGGACATGTTGGTGTCTATTATTCACACATGTATTACGATTTTCGGATAACACAATTATAGCATGAATAAAGACAATTATCATGAACAAGGAAATATAATAATAATGCTTTTATTATTGCCTCTAGGGCATATTTCCAACAGTCTCCCACTTGCACTAGAGTCAATAATCTAGTTACATTGTGATGAATCGAACACCCATGGAATTCTGGTGTTGATCATGTTTTGCTCTAGGGAGAGGTTTAGTCAACGGATCTGCTACATTCAGGTCTGTATGTACTTTACAAATATCTCTGTCTCCATCTTGAACATTTTCATGAATGGAGTTGAAGCGACGCTTGATGTGCCTGGTCTTCTTGTGAAACCTGGGCTCCTTGGCAAGTGCAATAGCTCCAGTGTTGTCACAGAAGAGTTTGATTGGCCCCGACGCATTGGGTATGACTCCTAGGTCGGTGATGAACTCCTTCACCCAAATTGCTTCATGCGCTGCCTCCGAGGCTGTCATGTACTCCGCTTCACATGTAGATCCCGCCACGACGCTCTGCTTGCAACTGCACCAGCTTACTGCCCCACCATTCAAAATATACACGTATCCGGTTTGTGACTTAGAGTCATCCAGATCTGTGTCAAAGCTAGCGTCGACGTAACCCTTTACGATGAGCTCTTCGTCACCTCCATAAACGAGAAACATTTCCTTAGTCCTTTTTAGGTACTTCAGGATATTCTTGACCGCTGTCCAGTGTTCCTTGCCGGGATTACTTTGGTACCTTCCTACCAAACTTACGGCAAGGTTTACATCAGGTCTGGTACACAGCATGGCATACATAATAGAACCTATGGCTGAGGCATAGGGGATGACACTCATCTCTTCTATATCTTCTGTCGTGGTCGGACATTGAGCTGAGCTCAATTTCACACCTTGTAACACAGGCAAGAACCCCTTCTTAGACTGGTCCATATTGAACTTCTTCAATATCTTATCAAGGTATGTGCTTTGTGAAAGACCTATGAGGCGTCTTGATCTATCTCTATAGATCTTGATGCCTAATATATATGCAGCTTCTCCAAGGTCCTTCATTGAAAAACTCTTATTCAAGTAGGCCTTAATGCTGTCCAAGAGTTCTATATCATTTCCCATCAAAAGTATGTCATCTACATATAATATGAGAAATGCTACAGAGCTCCCACTCACTTTCTTGTAAACGCAGGCTTCTCCATAAGTCTGCGTAAACCCAAACGCTATGATCATCTCATCAAAGCGAATGTTCCAACTCCGAGATGCTTGTACCAGCCCATAAATCGAGCGTTGGAGCTTGCACACCTTGTCAGCATTCTTAGGATCGACAAAACCTTCTGGATGCATCATATACAATTCTTCCTTAAGGAAACCATTAAGGAATGCCGTTTTGACGTCCATTTGCCATATCTCATAATCATAGAATGCGGCAATTGCTAACATGATTCGGACGGACTTTAGCTTCGCTACCGGTGAGAAGGTCTCATCGTAGTCAACCCCTTGAACTTGTCGATAACCCTTAGCGACAAGCCGAGCTTTATAGATGGTCACATTACCATCCGCGTCTGTCTTCTTCTTAAAGATCCATTTATTTTCTATGGCTCGCCGATCATCGAGCAAGTCAGTCAAAGTCCATACTTCGTTTTCATACATGGATCCTATCTCGGATTTCATGGCTTCTAGCCATTTGTCGGAATCCGGGCCCGCCATCGCTTCTTCATAGTTCGAAGGTTCACCGTTGTCTAACAACATGATTTCCAAGACAGGGTTGCCGTACCACTCTGGTGTGGAACGTGTCCTTGTGGACCTTCGAAGTTCAGTAGCAACTTGATCTGAAGTTTCATGATCATCATCATTAACTTCCTCTCTAGTCGGTGCAGGCACCTCAGGAACATTTTCTTGAGTTGCGCCATTTTCCGGTTCAAGAGGTAATACTTCATCAAGTTCTACTTTCCTCCCACTTACTTCTTTCGAGAGAAACTCTTTCTCTAGAAAGGAACATTCTTGGCAACAAAGATCTTGCCTTCGGATCTGAGGTAGAAGGTATACCCAATAGTTTCTTTAGGGTATCCTATGAAGACGCATTTTTCCGACTTGGGTTCGAGCTTTTCAGGTTGAAGTTTCTTGACATAAGCATCGCATCCCCAAACTTTTAGAAACGACAGCTTAGGTTTCTTCCCAAACCATAATTCATACGGTGTCGTCTCAAAGGATTTCGACGGAGCCCTATTTAAAGTGAATGCGGCAGTCTCTAAAGCATAGCCCCAAAAAGATAGCGGTAAATCGGTAAGAGACATCATAGATCGCACCATATCTAATAGAGTGCGATTACGACGTTCGGACACACCATTACGCTGAGGTGTTCCAGGCGGCGTGAGTTGTGAAACTATTCCACATTTTCTTAAGTGTGTGCCAAATTCGTGACTCAAGTATTCTCCTCCACGATCTGATCGCAAAAACTTGATTTTTCTGTCACGTTGATTCTCAACCTCACTCTGAAATTCCTTGAACTTTTCAAAGGTTTCAGACTTGTGTTTCATTAAGTACACATACCCATATCTACTCAAGTCATCAGTGAGGGTGAGAACATAACGATAGCCACCGCGAGCCTCAACGCTCATTGGACTGCACACATCAGTATGTATGATTTCCAATAAGTTGGTTGCTCGCTCCATTGTTCCTGAGAACGGAGTCTTGGTCATTTTACCCATGAGGCATGGTTCGCACGTGTCAAATGATTCATAATCAAGAGACTCTAAAAGTCCATCTGCATGGAGCTTCTTCATGCGTTTGACACCTATGTGACCAAGGCGGCAGTGCCACAAGTATGTGGGACTATCATTATCAACCTTACATCTTTTGGTACTCACACTATGAATATGTGTAGCATTACGCTCGAGATTCATTAAGAATAAACCATTCACCATCGGAGCATGACCATAAAACATATCTCTCATATAAATAGAACAACCATTATTCTCGGATTTAAATGAGTAGCCATCTCGAATTAAACGAGATCCTGATACAATGTTCATGCTCAAAGCTGGCACTAAATGACAATTATTAAGGTTTAAAACTAATCCCGTAGGTAAATGTAGAGGTAACGTGCCAACGGCGATCACATCGACCTTGGAACCATTCCCGACGCGCATCGTCACCTCGTCCTTCGCCAGTCTCCGCTTATTCCGCAGCTCCTGCTTTGAGTTACAAATGTGAGCAACCGCACCGGTATCAAATACCCAGGAGCTACTACGAGTACTGGTAAGGTACACATCAATTACATGTATATCACATATACCTTTCGTGATGCCGGCCTTCTTGTCCGCTAAGTATTTGGGGCAGTTCCGCTTCCAGTGACCACTTCCCTTGCAATAAAAACACCCAGTCTCGGGCTTGGGTCCATTCTTTGGCTTCTTCCCGGTAGCTTGCTTACCGGGCGCGGCAACTCCCTTGCCGTCCTTCTTGAAGTTCTTCTTACCCTTGCCTTTCTTGAACTTAGTGGTTTTATTCACCATCAACACTTGATGTTCCTTTTTGACTTCTACCTCTGCTGATTTCAGCATTGCAAATAATTCAGGAATGGTCTTTTCCATCCCCTGCATATTGAAGTTCATCACAAAGCTCTTGTAGCTTGGTGGAAGCGACTGAAGGATTCTGTCAATGACTGCGTCATCCGGGAGATTAACTCCCAGCTGAGTCAAGCGGTTATGTAACCTAGACATTGTGAGTATGTGCTCACTGACAGAACTATTTTCCTCCATCTTACAGCTGAAAAACTTGTCGGAGACTTCATATCTCTCAACCCGGGCATGAGCTTGGAAAACCATTTTCAGCTCTTCAAACATCTCATATGCTCCGTGTCGCTCAAAACGCTTTTGGAGCCCCGGCTCTAAGCTGTAAAGCATGCCGCACTGAACGAGGGAGTAATCATCAGCACGTGTCTGCCAAGCGTTCATAAAGTCTTGGTTCTATGGGACGGGTGCGTCACCTAGCGGTGCTTGTAGGACATAATCTTTCTTGGCAGCTATGAGGATGATCCTCAGGTTCCGGACCCCGTCCGTATAGTTGCTGCCATCGTCTTTCAGCTTGGTTTTCTCTAGGAACGCGTTGAAGTTGAGAACAACGTTGGCCATTTGATCTACAAGACATATTGTAAAGATTTTAGACTAAGTTCATGATAATTAAGTTCATCTAATCAAATTATTCAATGAACTCCCACTCAGATAGACATCCCTCCAGTCATCTAAGTATAACATGATCCGAGTTAACTAAGCCGTGTCCGATCATCACGTGAGACGAACTAGTCAACGTCGGTGAACATCTTCATGTTGATCGTATCTTCTATATGACTCATGCTCGACCTTTCGGTCTTCTGTGTTCCGAGGCCATGTCTGTACATGCTAGGCTCGTCAAGTCAACCTAAGTGTTTGCATGTGTAAATCTGTCTTACACCCGTTGTATGTGAACGTTGGAATCTATCGCACCCGATCATCACGTGGTGCTTCGAAACAACGAACTGTCGCAACGGTGCACAGTTAGGGGGAACACTTTCTTGAAATTATTATGAGGGATCATCTTATTTACTACCGTCGTTCTAAGTAAACAAGATGTACAAAACATGATAAACATCACATGCAATCAAATAATAATAGTGACATGATATGGCCAATATCACATAGCTCCTTTGATCTCCATCTTGGGGCTCCATGATCATCTTGTCACCGGCATGACACCATGATCTCCATCATCATGATCTCTATCATCGTGTCTCCATGAAGTTGCTCGCCAACTATTACTTCTACTACTATGGCTAACACGTTTAGCAATAAAGTAAAGTAATTTACATGGCGTTTCTCAATGACACGCAGGTCATACAAAAAATAAAGACAACTCCTATGGCTCCTGCCGGTTGTCATACTCATCGACATGCAAGTCGTGATTCCTATTACAAGAACATGATCTCATACATCACATATATATCATTCATCATTCATCACAACTTTGGCCATATCACATCACAGAACACTTGCTGCAAAAACAAGTTAGACGTCCTCTAATTGTTGTTGCAAGTTTTACGTGGCTGGAATAGGGTTCTAGCAAGAACGTTTTCTTACCTACGTGAAAGCCACAACGTGATTTGTCAACTTCTATTTACCCTTCATAAGGACCCTTTTCATCGAATCCGCTCCAACTAAAGTGGGAGAGACAGACACCCGCCAGCCACCTTATGCAACTAGTGCATGTTAGTCGGTGGAACCGGTCTCACGTAAGCGTACGTGTAAGGTTGGTCCGGGCCGCTTCATCCCACAATACCGCTGAAGAAAAATAAGACTAGTAGCGGAAAGAAAGTTGACAACATCTACGCCCACAACAAATTGTGTTCTACTCGTGCAAAGAGAACTACGCATAGACCTAGCTCTGATACCACTGTTGGGGAACGTTGCAGAAAACAAAAATTTTCCTACGGTTTCACCAAGATCCATCTATGAGTTCATCTAGCAACGAGTGATCGGATGCATCTACATACCTTTGTAGATCGCGCGCGGAAGCGTTCAAAGAACGGGGATGAGGGAGTCGTACTCGACGTGATCCAAATCACCGGAGATCCTAGCGCCGAACGGACGGCACCTCCGCGTTCAACACACGGTACAGTCAGCATGACGTCTCCTTCTTCTTGATCCAGCAAGGGGGAAGGAGAGGTTGAGGAAGATGGCTCCAGCAGCAGCACGACGGCGTAGTGGTGATGGAGCTGCAGTACTCCGGCAGGGCTTCGCCAAGCTCTATGGAGGAGGAGGAGGTGTTGGAGAGGGAGAGGGAGGCACCAAAGGCGTAGGTCTGAGGTCCTCCATCCCCCCCACTATATATAGGGGGCCTAGGGGGGGGCGCCGGTCCTAGGAGATGCAATCTCCTAGGGGGGGCGGCGGCCAAGGGGTGGGGGCTTGCCCCCCAAGCAAGGGGGCGCCCCCCTTTAGGGTTTCCCCCACCCTAGGCGCATGGGCCCTAGGGGAAGTGGCGCCCCAGCCCACTTTGGGCTGGGTCCCTTCCCACTTCAGCCCATGGGGCCCCCCGGGATAGGTGGCCCCACCCGGTGGACCCCCGGGACCCTTCCGGTGGTCCCGGTACAATATCGGTGACCCCGAAACGTGTCCCGATAGCCCAAATAGCACTTCCTATATATAATTCTTTACCTCCGGACCATTCTGGAACTCCTTGTGACGTCCGGGATCTCATCCAGGACTCCGAAAAACATTCGGGTTACTACATATACATATCCCTACAACCCTAGCGTCACCGAACCTTAAGTGTGTAGACCCTACGGGTTCGGGAGACATGTAGACATGACCGAGATTGCTCTCCGGTCAATAACCAACAGCGGGATCTGGATACCCATGTTGGCTCCCACATGCTCCTCGATGATCTCATCGGATGAACCACGATGTCGAGGATTCAAGCAACCCCGTATACAATTCCCTTTGTCAATCGGTATGTTACTTGCCCAAGATTTGATCGTCGGTATCCCAATACCTTGTTCAATATCGTTACCGGCAAGTCACTTTACTCGTACCGTAATGCATGATCCCGTGACCAGACACTTGGTCACTTTGAGCTCATAATGATGATGCATTACCGAGTGGGCCCAGTGATACCTCTCCGTCATACGGAGTGACAAATCCCAGTCTTGATCCGTGTCAACCCAACAAACACTTTCGGAGATACCCGTAGTATACCTTTATAGTCACACAGTTACGTTGTGACGTTTGGTACACCCAAAGCACTCCTACGGTATCCGGGAGTTACACGATCTCATGGTCTAAGGAAAGGATACTTGACATTGGAAAACTCTAGCAAACGAACTATACGATCTTGTGCTATGTTTAGGATTGGGTCTTGTCCATCACATCATTCTCCTAATGATGTGATCTCGTTATCAATGACATCCAATGTCCATAGTCAGGAAACCATGACTATCTGTTGATCAACGAGCTAGTCAACTAGAGGCTTACTAGGGACATGTTGGTGTCTATTATTCACACATGTATTACGATTTCCGGATAACACAATTATAGAATGAATAAAGACAATTATCATGAACAAGGAAATATAATAATAATGCTTTTATTATTGCCTCTAGGGCATATTTCCAACAGGCGCCCCCTTCCTTCCTTCTCCTTTTCCCTTCCTCTTTTCCTATTCCATATGGGAGGTGGAATCCTACTAGGACTAGGGAGTCCTAGTAGGACTCCACACTTGGCACGCCCCCTCCTAGGGCCGGCCTCCTCCTCTCTTGCTCCTTTATATACGGGTGCAGGGGGGCACCCCAAATACACAACAATTGATCATTGATCTCTTAGCCGTGTGCGGTGCCCCCTTCCACCATAATCCTTGATAATATTGTAGCGGTGCTTAGGCGAAGCCCTGCGACAGTAGAACATCAAGATCGTCACCACTCCGTCGTGCTGACGGAACTCTTCCCCGACATTCTGCTGGATCGGAGTCCGGGGATTGTCATCGAGCTGAATGTGTGCTAGAACTCGGAGGTGCCGTAGTTTCGGTGCTTGATCCGTTGGGCCGTGAAGACGTACGACTACATCAACCGCGTTGTGCTAACGCTTCCGCTTTCGGTCTACGAGGGTACGTAGACAACACTCTACTCTCTCGTTACTATGCATCACCATGATCTTGCGTGTGCGTAGGAAAATTTTGAAATTACTACGTTCCCCAACAGTGGCATCTGAGCCTAGGTTTTATGCGTTGATGTTATGCACGAGTAGAAAACAAGTGAGTTGTGGGCGATATAAGTCATACTGCTTACCAGCATGTCATACTTTGGTTCGGCAGTATTGTTGGATGAAGCGGCCCGGACCGACATTACGCGTACGCTTACGCGAGACTGGTTCTACCAACGTGCTTTGCACACAGGTGGCTGGCGGGTGTCAGTTTCTCCAACTTTAGTTGAACCGAGTGTGGCTACGCCCGGTCCTTGCGAAGGTTAAAACATCACCAACTTGACAAACTATCGTTGTGGTTTTGATGCGTAGGTAAGAACGGTTCTTGCTAACCCCGTAGCAGCCACGTAAAACTTGCAACAACAAAGTAGAGGACGTCTAACTTGTTTTTGCAGGGCATGTTGTGATGTGATATGGTCAAGACATGATGCTAAATTTTATTGTATGAGATGATCATGTTTTGTAACCGAGTTATCGGCAACTGGCAGGAGCCATATGGTTGTCGCTTTATTGTATGCAATGCAATCGCGCTGTAATGCTTTACTTTATCACTAAGCGGCAGCGATAGTCATGGAAGCATAAGATTGGCGAGACGACAATGATGCTACGATGGAGATCAAGGTGTCACGCCGGTGACGATGGTGATCATGATGGTACTTCAGAGATGGAGATCACAAGTACAAGATGATGATGGCCATATCATATCACTTATATTGATTGCATGTGATGTTTATCTTTTATGCATCTTATCTTGCTTTGATTGACGGTAGCATTATAATATTATCCCTCACTAAAATTATCAAAGTATAAGTGTTCTCCCTGAGTATGCACCGTTGCGAAAGTTCTTCGTGCTGAGACACCACGTGATGATCAGGTGTGATAGGCTCTACGTTCAAATACAATGGGTGCAAAACAGTTGCACACGCGGAATACTCAGGTTAAACTTGACGAGCCTAGCATATAACAGATATGGCCTCGGAACACAGAGACCGAAAGGTCGAGCGTTAATCATATAGTAGATATGATCAACATAGTGATGTTCACCATTGAAACTACTCCATCTCACGTGATGATCAGACATGGTTTAGTTGATTTGGATCACGTGATCACTTAGAGGATTAGAGGGATGTCTATCTAAGTGGGAGTTCTTAAGTAATATGATTAATTGAACTTTAATTTATCATGAACTTAGTCCTGGTAGTATTAGCATATCTATGTTGTAGATCAATAGCTCGCATTTAGCTCCCCTGTTTTTATTTTTGATATGTTCCTAGAGAAAACTAAGTTGAAAGATGTTAGTAGCAATGATGCGGATTGGATCCGTGATCTGAGGTTTATCCTCATTGCTGCACAGAAGAATTATGTCTTTGATGCACCGCTAGGTGACAAACCTATTGCAAGAGCAGAAGCAGATGTTATGAACATTTGGCTAGCTCAATATGACGACTACTTGATAATTTAGTGCACCATGCTTAAACGTCTTAGAATCGGGACTTCAAAGACGTTTTGAACGTCATGGACCATATGAGATGTTCTAGGAGTTGAAGTTAATATTTCAAGCAAATACCCGAGTTGAGAGATATGAAGTCTCCAACAAGTTCTATAGCTAAAAGATGGAGGATAATAGCTCAAGCAGTGAGCATGTGCTCAGATTGTCAGGGTACTACAATCGCTTGAATCAAGTGGGAGTTAATATTCCAGATAAAATAGCGATTGACATAATTCTCTAGTCACCATCACCAAGTTAGTAGAACTTCGTGATGAACTATAATATGCAAGGGATAACGGAAACGGTTCCAAGCTCTTCGTGATGCTGAAATCAACGAAGGTAGAAATCAAGAAAAGCATCAAGTGTTGATGGTAAACAAAACCACTAGTTTCAAGTAAAGGGACAAAGGGAAGAAAGGGGAACTTCAAGAAGAACGGCAAGCAAGTTGTTGCTCAAGTGAAAAACCCAAGTCTGGACCTAAGCCTGAAACTGAGTGCTTCTACTGAAGGAAATATGCCCTAGAGGCAATAATAATGTTATTATTTTATTTCCTTATGTCATGATAAATGTTTATTATTCATGCTAGAATTGTATTATCCAGAAACATAATACTTGTCTGAATAGATAGACAAACTAAAACATCACTAGTATGCCTCTACTTGACTAGCTCGTTAATCAAAGATGGTTATGTTTCCTAACCATAGACATGTGTTGTCATTTGATTAACGGGATCACATTATTAGGATAATGATGTGATTGACATGACCCATTCCATTAGCTTAGCACCCGATCGTTTAGTATGTTGCATTGCTTTCTTCATGACTTATATATGTTCCTATGACTATGAGATTATGCAACTCCCGTTTGCCGGAGGAACACTTTGTGTGCTACCAAACGTCACAACGTAACTGGGTGATTATAAAGGAGCTCTACAGGTGTCTCCAAAGGTAAATGTTGGGTTGGCGTATTTCGAGATTAGGATTTGTCACTCCGATTGTCAGAGAGGTATCTTTGGGCCCTCTCGGTAATGCACATCACATAAGCCTTGCAAGCATTGCAACTAATGAGTTAGTTGCGAGATGATGTATTACGAAACGAGTAAAGAGACTTGCCGGTAACGAGATTGAACTGGGTATTGAGATACCGACGATCGAATCTTGGGCAAGTAACATACCGATGACAAAGGGAACAACGTATCTTGTTATGCGGTCTGACCGATAAAGATCTTCGTAGAATATGTGGGAGCCAATATGAGCATCCAGGTTCCGCTATTGGTTATTGACCGGAGACATGTCTCGGTCATGTCTACATTGTTCTCGAACCCGTAGGGTCCGCACGCTTAAGGTTTCGATGACAGTTATATTATGAGTTTATGAGTTTTGATGTACCGAAGTTAGTTAGGGGTCCCGGATGTGATCACGGACATGACGAGGAGTCTCGAAATGGTCGAGACATAAACATTGATATATTGGACGGCTATATTCGGACACCGGAAGTGTTCCGGATGATTTCGAAGAAAACCGGAGTGCCGGAGGGTTACCGGAACCCCCCGGAGAAGTAATGGGCCTTATGGGCCCTAGTGGAGAGAGAGAGGGGCGGCCAGGGTGGGCCGCGTGCCCCCTCCCCCTCTGGTCTGAATTGGACTAGGAGAGGGGGGGTGGCGCCCCCCTTTCCTTCTCCCTCTCCCCCTTCCTTTCCCCCTCCTAGTAGGAGTAGGAAAGAGGGGAGTCCTACTCCTACTAGGAGGAGGACTCCTCCTCCTTGGCGCGCCCTAGGGCCGGCCGGCCTCCTCCCCTTGCTCCTTTATATACAGGGGCAGGGGGCACCCCTAGACACACAAGTCGATCCACGTGATCGTTTTCTTAGCCGTGTGCGGTGCCCCCTTCCACCATACTCCTCGATAATATTGTAGCGGTACTTAGGCGAAGCCCTGCGATGGTAGAACATCAAGATCGTCACCACGCCGTCGTGCTGACGGAACTCTTCCCCGACACTTTGCTAGTTTGGAGTCCGGGGATCGTCATCGAGCTGAACGTGTGCTAAAACTTGGAGGTGCCATAGTTTCGGTGCTTGATCGGTCGGGCCGTGAAGACGTACGACTACATCAACCGCATTGTCATAACGCTTCCGCTGTCGGTCTACGAGGGTACGTAGATCACACTCTCCCCTCTCATTGCTATGCATCACCATGATCTTGCGTGTGCGTAGGAATTTTTTTTAAATTACTACATTCCCCAACAGTGGCATCCGAGCCTAGGTTTCATGTGTTGATGTTATATGCACGAGTAGAACAAAAGTGAGTTGTGGGCGATATAAGTCATACTGCTTACCAGCATGTCATACTTTGGTTCGGTGGTATTGTTGGATGAAGCGGCCCGGACCGACATTACGCGTACGCTTACGCGAGACTGGTTCTACAGACGTGCTTTGCACACAGGTGGATGGCGGGTGTCAGTTTCTCCAACTTTAGTTGAACCGAGTGTGGCTACGCCCGGTCCTTGCGAAGGTTAAAACATCACCAACTTGACAAACTATCGTTGTGGTTTTGATGCGTAGGTAAGATTGGTTCTTGCTTAAGCCCATAGAAGCCACGTAAAACTTGCAACAACAAAGTAGAAGACGTCTAACTTGTTTTTGCAGGGCATGTTGTGATGTGATATGGTCAAGACATGATGCTAAATTTATTGTATGAGATGATCATGTTTTGTAACCGAGTTATCGGCAACTGGCAGGAGCCATATGGTTGTCGCTTTATTGTATGCAATGCAATTGCGCTGTAATGCTTTACTTTATCACTAAGCGGTAGCGATAGTCGTGGAAGCATAAGATTGGCAAGACGACAACGATGCTACGATGATGATCAAGGTGTCGCGCCGGTGACAATGGTGATCATGACGGTGCTTTGAAGATGGAGATCACAAGCACAAGATGATGATGGCCATATCATATCATTATATTGATTGCATGTGATGTTTATTTTTTTATGCATCTTATCTTGCTTTGTTTGACGGTAGCTTAAGATGATCTCTCACTAATTATCAAGAAGTGTTCTCCCTGAGTATGCACCATTGTGAAAGTTCTTCGTGCTGAGACACCACATGATGATCGGGTGTGATAGGCTCTACGTTCAAACACAACGGGTGCAAAACAGTTGCACACGCAGAATACTCAGGTTATACTTGACGAGCCAAGCATATACAGATATGGCCTCGGAACACGGAGACCAAAAGGTCGAGCGTGAATCATATAGTAGATATGATCAACATAGTGATGTTCACCAATGAAACTACTCCTTCTCACGTGATGATTGGACATGGTTTAGTAGATTTGGATCACGTAATCACTTAGAGGATTAGAGGGATGTCTATCTAAGTGGGAGTTCTTTAGTAATATGATTAATTGAACTTAAATTTATCATGAACTTAGTACCTGATAGTATCTTGCTTGTTTATGTTTGATTGTAGATAGATGGCCCGTGCTGTTGTTCCATTGAATTTTAATGTGTTCCTTGAGAAAGCAAAGTTGAAAGATGATGGTAGCAATTACACGGACTGGGTCGGTAACTTGAGGATTATCCTCATTGCTGCACAGAAGAATTATGTCCTGGAAGCACCGCTGGGTGCCAGACCTGCTGCTGGAGCAACACCAGATGTTATGAATGTCTGGCAGAGCAAAGCTGATGACTACTCGATAGTTGAGTGTGCCATGCTTTACAGCTTAGAATCGGGACTTCAACGACGTTTTGAACGTCATGGAGCATATGAGATGTTCCAGGAGTTGAAGTTAATATTTCAAGCAAATGCCCGGATTGAGAGATATGAAGTCTCCAATAAGTTCTATAGCTGCAAGATGGAGGAGAACAGTTCTGTCAGTGAGCATATACTCAAAATGTCTGGGTATAATAATCACTTGATTCAATTGGGAGTTAATCTTCCAGATGATTGCGTCATTGACAGAATTCTCCAATCACTGCCACCTAGCTACAAGAGCTTTGTGATGAACTATAATATGCAAGGGATGAATAAGACTATTCCCGAGCTCTTCGTAATGTTAAAAGCTGCGGAGGTAGAAATCAAGAAGGAACATCAAGTGTTGATGGTCAACAAGACCACTAGTTTCAAGAAAAAGGGCAAAGGGAAGAAGAAGGGGAACTTCAAAAAGAACAGCAAGCAAGTTGTTGCTCAAGAGAAGAAACCAAAATCTGGACCTAAGCCTGAAACTGAGTGCTTCTACTGCAAGCAGACTGGTCACTGGAAGCGGAACTGCCCCAAGTATTTGGCGGATAAGAAGGATGGCAACGTGAACAAAGGTATATGCGATATACATGTTATTGATGTGTACCTTACTAATGCTCGCAGTAGCACCTGGGTATTTGATACTGGTTCTATTGCTAATATTTGCAACTCGAAACAGGGACTACGGATTAAGTGAAGATTGGCTAAGGACGAGGTGACGATGCGCGTGGGAATGGTTCCGAAGTCGATGTGATCGCGGTCGGCACGCTACCTCTACATCTACCTTCGGGATTAGTATTAGACCTAAATAATTGTTATTTGGTGCCAGCGTTGAGCATGAACATTATATCTGGATCTTGTTTGATGCGAGAATGTTATTCATTTAAATCGGAGAATAATGGTTGTTCTATTTATATGAGTAATATCTTTTATGGTCATGCACCCATGAAGAATGGTCTATTCTTATTAAATCTCGATAGTAGTGACACACATATTCATAATGTTGAAGCCAAAATATGTAGAGTTGATAATGATAGTGCAACTTATTTGTGGCACTGCCGTTTAGGTCATATCGGTATAAAGCGCATGAAGAAACTCCATACTGATGGACTTTTGGAACCACTTGATTATGAATCACTTGGTACTTGCGAACCGTGCCTTATGGGTAAGATGACAAAAACACCATTCTCCGGTACTATGGAGAGAGCAACAGATTTGTTGGAAATCATACATACAGATGTATGTGGTCCGATGAATGTTGAGGCTCGTGGCGGATATCGTTATTTTCTCACTTTCACAGATGACTTAAGCAGATATGGGTATATCTACTTAATGAAACATAAGTCTAAAACATTTGAAAACTTCAAAGAATTTCAGAGTGAAGTTGAAAATCATCGTAACAAGAAAATAAAATTCCTACGATCTGATCGTGGAGGAGAATATTTGAGTTACGAGTTTGGTGTACATTTGAAACAATGCGGAATAGTTTTGCAACTCACGCCACCCGGAACACCACAGCGTAATGGTGTGTACGAACGTCGTAATCGTACTTTACTTGATATGGTGCGATCTATGATGTATCTTACTGATTTACCGCTATCGTTTTGGGGTTATGCTCTAGAGACAGCCACATTCACGTTAAATAGGGCACCATCAAAATCCGTTGAGACGATGCCTTATGAACTGTGGTTTGGCAAGAAACCAAAGTTGTCGTTTCTGAAAGTTTGGGGCCGCGATGCTTATGTGAAAAAGCTTCAACCTGATAAGCTCGAACCCAAATCGGAAAAATGTGTCTTCATAGGATATCCAAAGGAAACTATTGGATACACCTTCTATCACAGATCCGAAGGCAAGACTTTTGTTGCTAAATTCTGAAACTTTCTAGAGAAGGAGTTTCTCTCGAAAGAAGTGAGTGGGAGTGAGGGAGTCCTGGATTAGGGGGTGTTCGGGTAGCCGGACTATACCTTCAGCCGGACTCCTGGACTATGAAGATACAAGATTGAAGACTTCGTCCCGTGTCCGTATGGGACTTTCCTTGGCATGGAAGGCAAGCTTGGCGATGCGGATATTCAAGATCTCCTACCATTGTAACCGACTCTATGTAACCCTAACCCTATCCGGTGTCTATATAAACCGGAGGGTTTTAGTCCGTAGGACAACTTCATCAACTCCATAGACAACAATCATACCATAGGCTAGCTTCTAGGGTTTAGCCTCCTCGATCTCGTGGTAGATCCACTCTTGTACTACCCATATCATCAATATTAATCAAGCAGGATGTAGGGTTTTACCTCCATCAAGAGGGCCCGAACCTGGGTAAAACATTGTGTTCCCTGCCTCCTGTTACCATCCGGCCTAGACGCACAGTTCGGGACCCCCTACCCGAGATCCGCCGGTTTTGACACCGACATTGGTGCTTTCATTGAGAGTTCCTCTGTGTCGTCGCCGTTAGGTCCGATGGCTCCTTTGATCATCAACAACGATGCGGTCCAGGGTGAGACTTTTCTCCCCGGACAGATCTTCGTCTTCGGCGGCTTCGCTCTGCGGGCCAATTCTCTTGGCCACTTGGAGCAGATCGAAAGCTACGCCGCTGGCCATCAAGTCAGGTTTGGAAGCTTAAACTACACGGCTGACATCCGTGGAGACTTGATCTTCAACGGGTTCGAGCCACGGCCAAGCGCGTCGCACTATCTCGAGGGGCGTGATCTAGCTCTGCCTCCGGGTAGTGTCCTGGAGGCCGCACACGCATCGGTTTCGACCTCTAACTCGGAACCTATTGCGCCAATTGAGGACGAGCGGTTGGACACCACCTCGGGGGCTGCGATCTTAAAGGTGATCGAGCCGAACGCTAGCCCCGCACTCTGCATGATCCGTGACTCCGAGGATCCGGACTCCTCCCCGGACTCCGAACCCCCCGCGCCCCTGCCAATCGAATCCGATTGGGCACCGATAATGGAGTTCACCGCCGCAGACATCTTTCAGCACTCGCCTTTTGGCGTCATCCTGAATTCTCTTAAGTCTCTCTCTTTATCAGGAGAGCCCTGGCCGGATTACGGTCAGCGAGGATGGGATGCGGACGATGAAGAAATTCAAAACCCACCCACTACCCACTTTGTAGCCACTGTCGACGATTTAACCGACATGCTTGACTTCGGCTCCGAAGACATCGACAGTGTGGACGACGATGTAGGAGACGAACAGGAACCAGCGCCTGTAGGGCGCTGGAAGGCCACCTCGTCATATGACATATATATGGTGGATACTCCAAAAGATGGAGATGGCGATGGAATAGTGGGGGAGGACACCCCCAAGAAACAGCCAAAGCGTCGGCGTCAGCGGCGCCGCTCTAAATCCTGCCAAAGCAAAAACGGTGATTCCGGCACGGGAGATAATACTACCCCGGACAGCACCGAAGAACACCCACCTCAGCAAGATTCGGCACAGGAAGATGGAGAAGCCAGCCCTCATGAGAGAGCGGCAGACCAAGAGGTTGAGGATGATAACTATATGCCTCCCTCCGAAGACGAGGCAAGCCTCGATGACGACGAATTCGTCATACCATCAGACCCCGCCGAACAAGAGCGTTTTAGACGCAGGCTTTTAGCCACGGCAAGCAGCCTCAAGAAAAAGCAGCAGCAGCTTAGAGCTGCTGTAGGATCGAAAGTATGTCTAGAGGGGGGGTGATTAGACTACTTGACCAAATAAAAACTTAACCTTTTCTCAATTTTAGTTCTTGGCAGATTTTAGCTATTGTAGGACAAGTCAAGCAATCATCACACAATTCAAGCAAGCATGCAAAGAGTATATTGGCAGCGGAAAGTAAAGCATGCAACTTGCAAGAATGTAAAGGGAAGGGTTTGGAGAATTCAAACGCAATTGGAGACACGGATGTTTTTCCCGTGGTTCGGATAGGTGGTGCTATCCTACATCCACGTTGATGGAGACTTCAACCCACGAAGGGTAACGGTCGTGCGAGTCCACGGAGGGCTCCACCCACGAAGGGTAATGGTTGTGCGAGTCCATGGAGGGATCCACCCACGAAGGGTCCACGAAGAAGCAACCACCCACGAAGGGTCCACGAAGAAGCAACCTTGTCTATCCCACCATGGCCATCGCCCACGAAGGACTTGCCTCACTAGCGGTAGATATTCATGAAGTAGGCGATCTCCTTGCCCTTACAAACTCCTTGGTTCAACTCCACAATCTTGTCGGAGGCTCCCAAGTAACACCTAGCCAATGTAGGAGACACCACTCTCCAAGAAGTAACAAATGGTGTGTAGGTAATGAACTCCTTGCTCTTGTGCTTCAAATGATAGTCTCCCCAACACTCAACTCTCTCTCATAGGATTTGGATCTGGTGGAAAGAAGGTTTGAGTGGAAAGAAACTTGGGGAAGGCTAGAGATCAAGATTCATATGGTAGGAATGGAATATCTTGGTCTCAACACATGAGTAGGTGGTTCTCTCTCAGAACATATGAGTTGGAATTGTGTATGTGTTCTGATGGCTCTCTCCACGAATGAAGAGGAGGTGGAGGGGTATATATAGCCTCCACACAAAATCCAACCGTTACACACAGTTTCCCAATCTCGGTGGGACCGAATCAACAAACTCGGTCGGACCGAAAAGGTAAACCTAGTGACCGTTAGAGATTTTCGGTGGGACTGACATGCAACTCGGTAGGACCGATATGGTTAGGGTTTGGGCATAACTTAATCTCGGTGAGACCGATTACACAAACTCGGTGGGACCGATTTGCTCTTTCGGTGAGACCAAAAAGTTACAAAAGGGAAACAAAGAGTTTACATTGCAATCTCGGTGGGACCGATTCGCTCTTCCGGTGAGACCGAAAAGTTACGAAAGGGAAACAGAGAGTTTGCAATCCCATCTCGGTGAGACCGAGATCCCTATCGATAGAACCGAATTGCTAGGGTTTGGCAGTGGCTTATGACAAGTGAAACTCGGTGGCGCCGGATAGAAAGAATCGGTAGGACCGAGTTTGGCTTAGGGTTTAGGTCATATGTGGATATGGGAAAGTAGTTGAGGGTTTTGGAGCATATCACTAAGCACATGAAGCAAGAGGCTCATTAAGCAACACCTCATCCCTCCTTGATAGTATTGGCTTTTCCTAAAGACTCGATGTGATCTTGGATCACTAAAATATAAAATGAAGAGTCTTGAGCTTTTGAGCTTGAGCCAATCCTTTGTCCTTAGCATTTTGAGGGTTCCACTTTCACATCCATGCCATGCCAATCATTGAGCTTTCCTGAAATAGTCATCTTGGAATAGCATTAGCTCAATGAGCTATATGTTGTTATGAATTACCAAAACCACCTAGGGATAGTTGCACTTTCAATCTCCCCCTTTTTGGTAATTGATGACAACATATAGATCAAAGCTTCGACAAATGATAATAAGCATGAAATATATCGTCGCTTTGAGAAGTATGTGACAAGTAAGAGCTCCCCCTAAATTTGTGCATATTTAAAATTTGCTTTGGACTGCAAATGCACAAAGAGTTAGAGTCATGGGTTACTCTTCCATGTCACATACATCTTGGTGGAGTGCTTAAAATGATAAGAATGAAATACATGCACTCATCACCAAGAATAGTGAATGATCACATAAGATAGATAAGATGATAATATTAAGCAAACAATAAGAATGACATAGTATCTCACACAAAAGCAAACAAAGTTCGAAAAACCACCAAATAAAACAAGAGAGAATAAAAGCAACACTCTCTCTCGAAGCCTATGATCTATACATTTTCTCCCCCTTTGGCAACAAGTTACCAAAAAGTTCCTAGAAAATGCATAGTGCTAAGTCGACACTCAGGCTTGATCTTTCTAAGAACATTCTCTTCTTCTTCTTCTGCAGCTTCAGGCACTGGGGGCTTGTTCTTCTCAGTAGCTGGGATGCTTCTTGTGTTCCTCTTTGGCTTTGGCTTTGGAGCTGGCTTGGCCTTGGAAGCAGCTGCCCCTGTTCTTATGGCATCACCCATCAGCTTGGGTGCCTTAGGTGCTGGTGCAGCTACCTCTTCTTCTTCCTCCTCATCTTTCATGATGGAAGCCTTGCCAAGCACTCTGGCTACAGTTTTCTTCACCCTTTCTTTCCTCTTCTTGCCTTCAGCAGCAACTGGCTCAATGGGAGTGGGCTTCTCAGTTGAAGCTCTGGCCTTTGACATAGGCTGCCTGCCTTCTGGCCTTTTGATCTTCATCCCTGGTTTTATGCCCTATGCTAGCTCAACTCTCTTGGAAGTTGCTTCCTCTTCTGCCACATAATCCTCATCTTCTGAGTCTGAGGTTCTCCTCTTTCTCTGTCTTGTGGCAGCTTTAGGCAGATTGCTAGGGGTGCTCCTGCTGCCATCATCTGAGGAACTTGAGGGACTAGTGCCCTCACTCATCTGCACTTGCTGCTCTGACAAGTTCTGGCTATCACTTTGGTCTGACATGATGCAAACTCTGACTGCTGACCCTGTGAATAGGTTATAGATGAGATAGAGTGGATGAGCATCACAAAATGCAGAGATTTTTACAAAAGAATAATTCAAAAACTTAGTTTTAGTTTCCCACTGAAAGCATCTCGGATCTACCGATTTCTAAACTCGGTGACACCGAAGCAGTTTTGGCACCTAAACTAGTGAACTCGGTCAGACCGAGTCACAGTTCGGTGGCACCGAGACTGCTAGGGTTTCACAGAGTTCCAAAATCGGTCACACCGATAAGTAATTCTCGGTCAGACCGAGTCTCACTTGTGCAATGGCATAAGCCAAATCGGTGGGACCGAGTTGTTCAACTCGGTGGGTCCGAGATGGTTTCGGCGGAAACCTAACCCTAAAATTTTCGAACTAAACCTAATCTACGAGTTCATTGACTGGATAGAAGTTTAACAAACGTGGCAAGAATCATGATGATCACAATGTGCTAAGAATCGGATTGGGGAATAGCACAAAGATCGAGTCCATACCCTAGTTCGGCGGAGACTCGCTACGGCGGCAACGGCGGGGTTGAATTTCTGTTGACGGTGACGGAGACCAGTGACTGGAGGCGGCTGGCGGCGAGGAGACGATCCGGAGACCAAGTTGGCAGAGCAGGCTATCGCGCGGGCGAAGGGGTTCAGAGAAATTTCCAAATTTTTGCCCGTGACTATATATAGCCCGACCCTGTCGGTGTGACCGAGTGCAACAACTCGGTGGCACCGAGATGCAAAACTGTATACAGTTGTTGCAACTCGGTGTGACCGAATGGTTCAAATCGGTTGCACCGAGATCGAAAACCTAGATCAACTTAATGATCTCGGTAGGACCGAAAGTAGGGTATCGGTCAGACCGAGAATCATAAAGAGGTTTTGGAAGTTTAAGTCTATGACGAATCGGGGACTCCGAGCGCTCCTCACACAGAGTGGTTCGAATCTGACTTGATCAAATTTTGTGATGTAGCATGAATAGAGTTTGAGACGAGAAAAGCATAGATAGCTAGAGGAGGTTCTTAGGCATTCTTGTCCATCCACTTGGCAAAAGGAAATAAAACCAAACAATCAAAACAACAAGTGGATGTCCTCGAATGAGTAAAATATGCAACCAGCATGCTCACACAATAAGATGGCAAATGAAATATGTGACAAGGCATGCACAACCAATTCTAGCATCTATCAAGCAATTTGCGATGACAAGGTCATCTATATATGAGTATATTGACTTAGGAGTCAAGTGAGAACACTTGATCATAGGTCATACTCATCGTTTAAGCTCAAGTGGGGTTACCACTTTTACATAAAGCATTGTTGTGTTCACATCTTTAGAGTTGCTTTAGCTCAAGTCTTAGAGTAAAGCTCCCCCTAGATGTGATATCCCCCCTTAGAGGGATGAACTAACCTCGGGTTTTGTCGATGATGACTTCATGTAGATGTTGAATATGTGGATGCTCAATGTTGATGTAGATCACTTGGAGCTATCCATTTGAGTGAATTGCACTTTCAATACCTACATGGGTTAGTCCCACAAGGAACAAACAAGGATATCCATAGACATAGAGTGATGCACACACAAGATGATGTCCATGAAAACTTTTAGGTTACCTTGTCCCTTGTCTTACCAACAAGAGGGTTTGTGAATCCTTGAACTAGTGCAAGATGTGGAAGTTGATTGCACTTGTTCTTGCCAAAATGATAAGAGTGAAGTATGTTGGCGGAGTCACCCTCAAGAACTCTCTAGTTCTTCTTCTTTTGGATCCACACCATCTTGATGGGAATCCTTGGAGTTGTAGTCGTACTTGATGAAGTGGAACTTGAAGTAGTCTTGGGAATCCACTTGACTAAGGTCTTAGGAGCTTCTTCAAATGCATCAATTTCCTCTTGAAGCTTGTCCTTGCCTTTTTGCTTGTAGTCTTGTGGTGGAAGATCATCTTGAGCTTGTGTCCCCTTGAAAGAAGTATCATACTTCTCTTGTTGAGGAACAAACTTTGTCTTGGGGTATTGATCTTCTTCCCACTCAACTCCATTGGCATTGAACTTTCGTTCAAAACCAACACCTTGATTCTTCCTGTGCATTCCTTGCTTGCGCACAATTTCCTCGAATTGCTTACTCCCGGCAAGGCTTTTGTACACTCCTTTCTCTATAATTCCCTTCAATAAGCTATTTTCTAGCTCAAGTGTAACTTGGCTAAGAGAATCATTAGTGGAATCAAGAGAACTACTAGAAGCAACAATATTGGATTTAGCATGATCATTGTTACTGCTAGAGGAAGAATCTTTCTTGTTCTTGTTACTAGACATTACTTGAGGCATGTAAGTGGATAAGAGTAAACGCTTGGCAATGTAAGAAGAACTTTTCTTGTGGAGATCATCATTGATTGCTTTTAAGAACTCATGCTCTTGCTCAAGATTGAGCTTTTCAAAGCGTAATTTCTCATGAGCTCTTAAAAGTTCTTGATGATCTTCGAAGATAGTTTCATGAGCTAACTTAAGAGTGTTTAGTTCTTTAGTTAGAACCTCAATCTTCTCCTTATAATTGTCATTCGTTTTATCTTGATTAGCATGATTAATTGACGTTTCATCATAGTATTCATCACTAGAGTTGTCAACAAGCAAATCATCACCTAACAAGTCATCTTCATCACTATTGAGATCAACATACTCGGGGTGTGTTACCTTAGGACCTTTGGCCATGAAGCATCTTCCAATTCCTTCATTTGGTGAGTCAAATATGTTGTAGGAGTTGGTTGACACAAGTGCTAGACCGGCAACACCTTCATCTTGAGTATCTTCGGAGTCGGAGTGATAACTTCTCTCGGAGTGGCTGTCGGAGTCGGAGCCGGATACCCATTCACCAACATGAGCTTGATGTCTTCGTTTTGTGTAGCTCCTTGATGATTTTTCCTTCCTTTCTGAATCCTTGCTTCTCCGTGAGTATCTTCGTTCATAACGATCATCTCTAATCCTTCTCTCTCTTGGTGGTGATTCTTTGCTTCTTCTTTTTGGAGAATCTTCTCTTCTCTTGTAGAGAGCCATACACTCATTGGAATAGTGTCCGGGTCTTCCACAATTGTAGCAGTTTCGCTCTCGACTAGAAGATCTTTTGTCATTGTAGGACCTTGACTTGAAGCTTCTATCTTTGCTTCTACTCTTGTAGAACTTGTTGAAGTTCTTCACCATTAAGCTCAATTCTTCATTGAAGTTTTGTTTCTCACTTGATGATGTAGGGGCTTCACATGAGGCTTTGTAGGCACCACTTGATTTGTTGTGAAGTTCCTCTTTATCCTTAAGTGACATCTCATGAGCAACAATTCTTCCAATAACCTTCGTTGGCTTGAGATCTTTGTAATTGGGCATCATTTGGATCAATGTGCACACGGTATCATATTTTCCATCCAAGGCTCTTAGGATCTTCTTGATGATGAATCTAGCGGTCATCTCTTCACTTCCTAAGCCGGCAATCTCATTTGTGATGAGAGCAAGCCTAGAGTACATTTCAGCGACACCTTCACCATCCTTCATTTTGAACTTGTCAAGTTGACTTTTAAGCACATCCAACTTGGATTCCTTGACAGAGTCGGTACCTTCGTGCATATCAATCAAAGTGTCCCAAATTTCCTTTGCATTCTCAAGACGGTTGATTTTGTTGAATTCTTCGGGGCACAATCCGTTGAAGAGAATATCACAAGCTTGAGCATTGTATTGCAACATCTTCAACTCATCCGCGGTAGCTTCACGGTATGGTTCTTTCCCATCAAAGAAGTCACCTTGCAAACCAACACACACAATAGCCCAAACGGCGGGGTTATGTCCAAGAATATGCATTTTCATTTTATGCTTCCAACTAGCAAAATTAGTACCATCAAAGTAAGGACCTCTACGGTAATAATTTCCCTCGCTAGACGCCATACTCTCCTAGGTTGTGAAACCAAGGCTATGACCACCAAAAGCTATGGAGATCAAAGCAAATGGAGACCAAAGCTCTGATACCACTTGTAGGATCGAAAGTATGTCTAGAGGGGGGGTGATTAGACTACTTGACCAAATAAAAACTTAACCTTTTCCCAATTTTAGTTCTTGGCAGATTTTAGCTATTGTAGGACAAGTCAAGCAATCATCACACAATTCAAGCAAGCATGTAAAGAGTATATTGGTAGCGGAAAGTAAAGCATGCAACTTGCAAGAATGTAAAGGGAAGGGTTTGGAGAATTCAAACGCAATTGGAGACACGGATGTTTTTCCCGTGGTTTGGATAGGTGGTGCTATCCTACATCCACGTTGATGGAGACTTCAACCCACGAAGGGTAACGGTCGCGCGAGTCCACGAAGGGCTCCACCCACGAAGGGTCCACGAAGAAGCAACCTTGTCTATCCCACCATGGCCATCGCCCACGAAGGACTTGCCTCACTAGCGGTAGATATTCATGAAGTAGGCGATCTCCTTGCCCTTACAAACTCCTTGGTTCAACTCCACAATCTTGTCGGAGGCTCCCAAGTAACACCTAGCCAATCTAGGAGACACCACTCTCCAAGAAGTAACAAATGGTGTGTAGGTAATGAACTCCTTGCTCTTGTGCTTCAAATGATAGTCTCCCCAACACTCAACTCTCTCTCTCATAGGATTTGGATCTGGTGGAAAGAAGGTTTGAGTGGAAAGCAACTTGGGGAAGGCTAGAGATCAAGATTCATATGGTAGGAATGGAATATCTTGGTCTCAACACATGAGTAGGTGGTTCTCTCTCAGAACATATGAGTTGGAATTGTGTATGTGTTCTGATGGCTCTCTCCATGAATGAAGAGGAGGTGGAGGGGTATATATAGCCTCCACACAAAATCCAACCGTTACACACAGTTTTCCAATCTCGGTGGGACCGAATCAACAAACTCGGTCGGACTGAAAAGGTAAACCTAGTGACCGTTAGAGATTTTCGGTGGGACTGACATGCAACTCGGTAGGACCGATATGGTTAGGGTTTGGGCATAACGTAATCTCGGTGAGACCGATTACACAAACTCGGTGAGACCGAGTTTGGTAATAAGCTAACCAGAGAGTTGGTCAGGCAAACTCGGTGGGACCGATTTGCTCTTTCGGTGAGACCGAAAAGTTACAAAAGGGAAACAAAGAGTTTACATTGCAATCTCGGTGGGACCGATTCGCTCTTCCGGTGAGACCGAAAAGTTACGAAAGGGAAACAGAGAGTTTGCAATCCCATCTCGGTGAGACCGAGATCCCTATCGGTAGAACCGAATTTCTAGGGTTTGGCAGTGGCTTATGACAAGTGAAACTCGGTGGCGCCGGATAGAAAGAATCGGTAGGACCGAGTTTGGCTTAGGGTTTAGGTCATATGTGGATATGGGAAAGTAGTTGAGGGTTTTGGAGCATATCACTAAGCACATGAAGCAAGAGGATCATTAAGCAACACCTCATCCCTCCTTGATAGTATTGGCTTTTCCTAAAGACTCGATGTGATCTTGGATCACTAAAATATAAAATGAAGAGTCTTGAGCTTTTGAGCTTGAGCCAATCCTTTGTCCTTAGCATTTTGAGGGTTCCACTTTCACATCCATGCCATGCCAATCATTGCGCTTTCCTGAAATAGTCATCTTGGAATAGCATTAGCTCAATGAGCTATATGTTGTTATGAATTACCAAAACCACCTAGGGATAGTTGCACTTTCAGCTGCCCAAGATTTGCTAGCTTAAAGATGGACTGAAGTCCTTGCGGCCGAAGAGTATGAACTCGAACGCCCCTCCAAGAGTTACCCAAAGTGCAGGCCGCTACCCCGATCAGAGGAGGAAGCACCTACATCACCAGCGCATGACATGGCAGACCGGCCACCTCGCGGCCGCGACAGAGAGGTCTCTCGACCCTCCACCCAAGCCATGCCCCGACGCCACTCAACTAAGGCACGGGAAAATGCGCCAGACCTGCGAGACGTACTGGAGGACAAGGCAAGACAAACAAGATCGATCTACGGATCGCGCAGGCGCCCTACGGCACATGACGATGATCTTCACTCCGGATACAACAAATCCGGCCGGGCCGAACACAACAGACATAGCTCTTCCGAGCTACGTCGTGATATAGCCCAGTACAGAGGCGCCGCACACCCGCTATGCTTCACGAATGAAGTAATGGAGCATAAAATCCCAGAGGGTTTCAAACCCGTAAACATCGAATCATACGATGGCACCACAGACCCGGCGGTATGGATTGAGGATTATCTCCTTCACATCCACATGGCGCGCGGCGATGATCTACACGCCATCAAGTACCTCCCGCTCAAACTTAAAGGACCGGCATTGGCTTAACAGCTTGCCAGCAGACTCAATCAGTTCTTGGGAGGAACTAGAAGCTGCATTCCTCGACAACTTCCAGGGCACTTATGTGCGACCGCCGGATGCCGACGACTTAAGCCACATAATTCAGCAGCCAGAAGAATCAGCCAGACAATTCTGGACACGGTTCCTAACAAAGAAAAACCAGATAGTTGACTGTCCGGACGCAGAGGCCCTAGCAGCCTTCAAGCATAACATCCGCGATGAGTGGCTTGCCCGACACCTGGGATAGGAAAAGCCGAAATCCATGGCAGCCCTCACGACACTCATGACCCGCTTTTGCGTGGGTGAAGACAACTGGCTAGCTCGCAGTAACAACTTATCAAAGAACCCTGGTAATTCGGATACCAAGGACAAAAGTGGCAGGACACGTCGGAACAAACAAAAACGCCGCGTTAACAGCGACAGCAATGAAGACACGACAGTCAATGCCGGATTCAGAGGCTATAAATCCGGTCAACGGAAAAAGCCATTTAAAAAGAATACTCAGGGCCCGTCCAGTTTGGACCGAATACTGGATCGCTTGTGCCAGATACATGGCACCCCCGAAAAGCTAGCCAATCACACTAACAGGGATTGTTGGGTGTTCAAGCAGGCAGGCAAGTTAAGAGCCGAAAACAAAGACAAGGGGCTGCACAGCGACGACGAGGAGCCCAAGCCGCCGAACAACAATGGACAGAAGGGCTTTCCCCCACAAGTGCGGACGGTGAACATGATATACGCAACCCACATTCCCAAGCGGGAGCGGAAGCGTGCGCTACGGGACGTATACGCGATGGAGCCAGTCGCCCCAAAGTTCAACCCATGGTCCTCCTTCCCGATCACTTTTGATCGGAGGGACCATCCCACTAGCATCCGTCATGGCGGCTTCGCCGCATTGGTTCTTGACCCAATCATCGACGGATTTCACCTCAGAAGAGTCCTCATGGACGGCGGCAGTAGCCTGAACCTGCTTTATCAGGACACAGTGCGGAAAATGGGCATAGACCCCTCAAGGATCAAACCCACAAGAACGACCTTTAAAGGCGTCATACCAGGTGTAGAAGCCAACTGTACAGGCTCAGTAACACTTGACGTGGTCTTCGGATCCCCGGATAATTTCCGAAGCGAAGAGTTAATCTTCGATATAATCCCGTTTCGCAGTGGCTATCACGCCCTGGTTGGACGAACCGCATTCGCAAAATTCAATGCGGTGCCGCACTACGCATATCTCAAACTCAAAATGCCAGGCCCTCGAGGAGTAATCACGGTCAACGGAAACACCAAACACTCCCTCCGTACGGAGGAGCATACGGCGGCTCTCGCAGCGGAGGTACAAAGTAGCCTTCTTCGGCAATTCTCCAGTCTGGCCATTAAAAAGCCAGACACTGCCAAGCGCGCCCGGAGTAACCTACAGCAGGACCGCCTGGCACACTCCGAGCAAGCATAGCAATGCGGCCCCAACCCCAGCTTTCGCGACCTAGCGAAACTAGTACCTCGCGTACATAACTACGCCCTTGAAATACCATGGGCACAGGGGAAGGGGCAAAATAACGGCACGCCAAAAATACGGCTTAAAACGTATCAAGGGCTGCCGGATTCTATTTTTTAATTTTTTCTTACTTTCAGGACTCCATACTTCGGACGACCTGTTCGGCAATTAGATTGCCGCACAAACGATACAAGATCCAAGAAGGCAGACAAGCCATGCCGCATTATGGAACTCCCAGGTGGTCTCTGTTACGAGCGATATACCTACTTTATATATAATTCCGCGGCCTGCCCCTGGTCAGGACATACTGAATAGTCCAATATCTTTTGCTTACCGCACCATCTGTATCGTTCGGCTTTGATAAATAGCCTCTCCATAAACAATGCCTAGCTTTTTGTCTATTTTTTGCATTACTCTTTTCATATATTTGTTCATTAATGACATGTTGCACCCGTACATTATGGTACGGCAAGTACGCCAGGGGCTTCAGTACCCTTTAATATGGTGTGAGAAGTCCGTACACTTTCACAAGTGCAGCACCCCAAACTTATAGCACTATATGCATCGGCTTCGAATCATGATTTGGGTCAATAGTTGGGTTTGCCCGGCTCCTATGTTTTGGTGCCTTACGTTCCGCTATATCGGCTAAGGTAGCACTAGGAGAACCACTACGATTGTGCCCCAGTTGAGCTGGGTTAAGCACCTCACTGGAGAAAGCTAAAACTGACTGTCATGATGAGGCGAGAGACCGGTCGCTGTTCGAGAGGTTTTTCGAGTCCCTAAAGGCTTATGCCGCTTCGAGCGAGGAGCTGGATAACCCCAGCCAAGGCGTGGATAGTGCCCTGAACTCGGTCTTCCGAACTAGGGGCTTCGCCGAAATTTAAAATTATAAAGTTCTATGGCTAAGTGAGAGTGTTCAAGCATTATAGTCCGATTGCCTGGTTCGTCGTGCTGAGTGCCTCCCTCGAAGGACCCAACCATGGGAAAAAGAGCGCCCAGGTTTATCACCGAACACCCCAGCACTAGTGGCATGGGGGCAGAAGCCGACGACTGGCCATCTCTCAATTTTTGATAAACGGCCGCACAGAAAATAATATTTTAAATTCAGTAAGCATTGCTTAGTGCATATGAACAAGTTTTCAGCGCACAGGATAAATACGAGCGAATTCATTCAAAAATTACATCCTTGGTGCACTCATCTGCCACAAGGCGGGCACCTGCAAGAACATCCTTATAGTAGTTCTCCGGCTTGCGATGCTCCTTCCCCGGCGGCGGCCCGTCCGTCACAAGCTTCTCACCGTCCAGCTTACCCCAATGCACCTTTACACGGGCAAGGGCCCTACGGGCACCTTCGATGCAGGCGGAGCGCTTGATGACCTCGAGCCTTGGACAGGCCTCCACCAGCCGACGCACCAGCCTGAAGTAGCTCCCAGGCAAGGCCTCTCCGGGCCACAGCCGAACTATGAAGCCCTTCATGGCCTGTTCGGCCGCCTTGTGGAGTTCGACCAGCTGTTTCAGCTGGGCGCTCAAGGGCACAGGGTGTCCGGCCTCAGCATACTGAGACCAGAATACCTTCTCCGTCGAGCTGCCCTCTTCAGCTCGGTAGAATGCGGCGGCATCGGACACGCTGCGGGGAAGATCTGCGAAGGCCCCTGGAGAACTCCGGATTCGGGTAAGTAACAAGTAGTTTACTTTTATGTTTCTACTTTGCATAAAGAATGCCTTACCCGCTGCTATCTTCTTCATATCCTCCAACTCTTGGAGAGCCTTTTGGGCTTCGGCCTTGGCAGACTTGGCAGTCTCAAGGGCCGTAGCGAGCTCGGACGCTTGGGTCTTTGACTCAAGCTCCAAACTCTCATGTTTCTTCATGAGAGCCTGAAGCTCTTGCTGCACCTCGCCGACCTGAGACCCAAGTTTCTCTCGCTCGGTGCGCTCCGCGGCCGTTTTCTTTTCGGCCTCGGACAGCGCCTGCTTGAGGGTCGCCACCTCAGTCTTGGCCCCTACTATAAGCAGTACAATCCTATTATTTTTTGCAATCACGCCTCTCTATAGGCACCTTTTTATAAGGTATTTCTTACCTTCTTTCTCCTCGAGCTGCTGCTTGGCACGGCCGAGCTCTTGCTCGGACCGCTCTAGTCCCTGTTTTAGGGTATCCACCTCCGTAGTCAGTGCGGCGGTGGCTAGCAGCGAAGCCTGCATACGCATATTGACTTCTTTATTATTAGACTCCTGCGAAATTTCATAGATCCTCTATTCGGCTTTTCTTTCCGAACGCCAAACAGAGCATCAGGGGCTACTGTCTATGCGATAATATTTTTACATATTTTTACTTACCTCGAAGCCTGTTAGGAGGCCAGCGCAAGCTTCATTCAGCCCGCTCTTGGCGGACTGAACCTTCTGGATCACCGTACTCATAATAGTACGGTGCTCCTCGTCGATGGAGGCACCTTCAAGCACCTCCAGCAGATTGTCCGGCGCCTCCGGTTGGACGGAGGCTGCCGGCTCAGAAGGCTTGCTCCTCTTGGAAGGAGTTCGCCTGCCGCGGTCTGGAATTGTTGAAGATTCCGGCACGGTGTCCGGCTTAAGGCCGGGCTTGGAGCCCTGGGGGGGTCTTGTCCCCTTCACTCCTGGGGTCCGGGAGGTCACCTTGCGGCTCCTCCAGGACCACCTCCTCCTGCCCTGGAGCTCGTTGCGACGCCACTTCGGCGTCATCCGCAGTGCGGGGGGAGACAGCGGGCGGAACAGAGTTCACGTCCGATGAATCCAGGGAGCCGCTCGACGACTCGTTGAGTGCGGACCAGGGCGGGCTGCATGATTATATTCGACATTAGGGGAAGCTGTGCAAAGGAATATCATGAGTTACTCTGGTATCTGAACACTTACGATTTTGCCGGACGCTTGGCCCTGTCCGGCCACTCCTCTTCGCCCTCTTCGGCGTCAGGGGCGTAGTCCGGCGGAGGGGTCTTCCTTTTCCTAGACCCCTCGGCCTCCCCCGTTGGGGCGGCCTTCCTCTTCTCTCCTCCCTCCACTGGAGAGGGAGAGTCTTCTTCTTCCTCCTCCTCGTTCTCGCGGGAGGAGGGCGCCTCGGACTCGTCAGATGACGAGTCCGACACCACCACGTTGCGGGCACTCTTTCGAGTCCCCGTGGTCTTCTTCTTCTTGACCTTCTTCTCCGGCACCACATAAGGCGCCGGGGCCAGCAGCTTCAACAGTAAAGCTGGGGCTGGATCTTCGGGCAGCGGAGCCGGACAGTTAATCGGCTCGGCTATCACCCGCCAAGCCTGTCAGAGGAAAGGGAGTTCAGATCCCGCATAGTGTCAAACTATGAAAAAAGGCTTAACATCCTGTGAAGGGTGTAGATGGCATACCTTGCTAGCGTGACGCTGCGAGCTGTATCCGCGGTCCTCGGAAGCGGATGCGGGAGCCTCGGCGCCCTTGAATAGCACCTTCCAGGCGTCTTCATATGTCGTGTCGAAGAGCCTGTTGAGGGTTTGGTGCTGCGCCGGGTCAAACTCCCACAGATTAAAATCCCGTTGTTGGCACGGGAGGATCCGGCAGACGAGCATAACCTGGATTATATTAACAAGCCGGACTGGCTTGTTCACCAGGGACTGGATGCATGTTTGCAATCCGGTCACCTCTTTTTCGTCACCCCACGACAGGCCCGTCTCTTTCCAGGACATAAGCCGCGTGGGGGTCCAGATCGGAACTCAGGGGCTGCGGTCAATTCCGGATCGCATGGCACGGTGATATAAAACCACCCGGCTTGCCATCCCTTTAGGGTCTCCACGAAAGAGCCCTCGAACCATAGGACGTTGGCCATCTTGCCCGCCATAGCGCCTCCGCACTCCGCCTAGCTGCCGCGCACCACCTTGGGCTTGACGTTGAAGGTCTTGAGCCAGAGGCCGAAATGGGGGCGGACGCGGAGAAAGGCCTCGCACACGACGATAAACACCGAGATGTTGAGGATGAAGTTTGGAGCCAGATCGTGGAAGTCCAGGCCGTAGTAGAACATGAGCCCCCGGACAAATGGGTGGAGTGGAAAACCTAGTCCGCGGAGGAAGTGGGGGAGAAACACGACCCTCTCATGGGGCCTTGGGGTGGGGATAAGCTGCCCCTCTTCGGGAAGCCGGTGCGCGATGTCCTTGGACAGGTATCCGGCCTTCCTTAGCTTTTTTACTTTACCCTCCGTAACGGAGGAGACCATCCATTTGCCTCCCGCTCCGGACATTGCTGGAGAAGGTTGTGGTGGGATGTGCGGGCTTGGGCGCTGGAGCTCGGGTGCGCGAGAGATGGATATGCAAGGGAGGAAGAAGGCGTAGGTAAAAAGGGTGGATCCTTATCCCCTTATATAGGCGGATGCGGTTATGCGTCCCCACCTACCTAATAAAACTCGCTTGCCTCCCGAACGCCGTGATAAATGGAGCGGTTGGGTTACTCACGTCCGTATTGATGAGAATCCCGTAAAAAGGGTACACGATCTCTGCTTTGACAAGACGTGCCAAGGAAACCGCCTCACAAAACATGCTGAGGAGGAAAAGTAAAAACGATTCGAGTAAAAGGCTTGGTTGTGGTGTGATGGCGCATTGCAGAATACGTCAGCAGATTTGATTTGTGTTAATATTATTCTCTCTATGGCAATATGTGGAAGCTTATTTTACAGAGCCGGACACTACTCTTGGTGTTTACAATCTTCTATGAAGGACTTGGAGGAGGAACCCGCCTTGCAATGCCGAAGACAATTTGCGCGCCGGACTCGTCGTCATTGAAGCCTGGTTCAGGGGCTATTGAGGGAGTCCTGGATTAGGGGGTGTTCGGGTAGCCGGACTATACCTTCAGCCGAACTCCTGGACTATGAAGATACAAGATTGAAGACTTCGTCCCGTGTCCGGATGGGACTTTCCTTGGCGTGGAAGGCAAGCTTAGCGATGCGGATATTCAAGATCTCCTACCATTGTAACCGATTCTATGTAACCCTAACCCTATCCGGTGTCTATATAAACCGGAGGGTTTTAGTCCGTAGGACAACTTCATCAACTCCATAGACAACAATCATACCATAGGCTAGCTTCTAGGGTTTAGCCTCCTCGATCTCATGGTAGATCCACTCTTGTACTACCCATATCATCAATATTAATCAAGCAGGACGTAGGGTTTTACCTCCATCAAGAGGGCCCGAACCTGGGTAAAACATCGTGTTCCCTGCCTCCTGTTACCATCCGGCCTAGACGCACAGTTCGGGACCCCCTACCCGAGATCCGCCGGTTTTGACACTGACAGGGAGGAAAGTAGAACTTGATGAGGTAACTGTACCTGCTCCCTTATTGGAAAGTAGTACATCACAGAAACCGGTTTCTGTGACACCTACACCAATTAGTGAGGAAGCTAATGATGATGCTCATGAAACTTCAGAACAAGATACTACTGAACCTCATAGATCAACCAGAGTAAGATCCGCACCAGAGTGGTACGGTAATCCTGTTTTGGAAGTCATGCTACTAGATCATGATGAACCTACGAACTATGGAGAAGCGATGGTGAGCCCAGATTCCGCAAAATGGCTTGAAGCCATGAAATTTGAGATGGGATCCATGTATGAGAACAAAGTGTGGACTTTGGTTGACTTGCCCAAAGATCGGCAAGCAATTGAGAATAAATGGATCTTCAAGAAGAAGACCGACACTGACAGTAATGTTACTGTCTACAAAGCTCGACTTGTCGCAAAAGGTTTTTGACAAGTTCAAGGGATTGACTACGATGAGACCTTCTCACCCGTAGCGATGCTTAACTCTGTCCGAATCATGTTAGCAATTGCCGCATTTTATGATTATGAAATATGGCAGATGGATGTCAAAACTGCATTCTTGAATGGATTTCTGGAAGAAGAGTTGTATATGATGCAGCCGGAAGGTTTTGTCGATCCAAAGGGAGCTAACAAAGTGTGCAAGCTCCAGCGATCCATTTATGGACAGGTGCAAGCCTCTCGGAGTTGGAATAAACGCTTTGATAGTGTGATCAAAGCATTTGGTTTTGTACAGACTTTTGGAGAAGCCTGTATTTACAAGAAAGTGAGTGGGAGCTCGGTAGCATTTCTGATATTATATGTAGATGACATATTACTAATCGGAAATGATATAGAATTTCTGGATAGCATAAAGGGATACTTGAATAAGAGTTTTTCAATGAAAGACCTCGGTGAAGCTGCTTACATATTGGGCATTAAGATCTATAGAGATAGATCAAGACGCTTAATTGGACTTTCACAAAGCACATACCTTGACAAAATTTTGAAGAAGTTCAAAATGGATCAAGCAAAGAAAGGATTCTTGCCTGTGTTACAAGGTGTGAAATTGAGTAAGAATCAATGCCCGACCAATGCAGAAGATAGAGAGAAAATGAAAGATGTTCCCTATGCTTCAACCATAGGCTCTATCATGCAAGGTTGTCAGAATCGTGATTTTGAATCGAATTGGAGCTCTGATGGCAGGATCGCAAATCGTAGAATCTTCACTATCAGGATCGTAGAAACGTAAATTCCATGAACTAAAATCGTAGAATCGGAGC
Organism: Triticum urartu; assembly: GCF_056163025.1. NCBI lineage: Eukaryota > Viridiplantae > Streptophyta > Magnoliopsida > Poales > Poaceae > Triticum > Triticum urartu. Next base: position 59,094,177 of record NC_141874.1, on the reverse strand, counting down.
GGTAAGTTTGGATCGTAAAGTCATAGAATCGTATAACAGAATCGCGATTCTGACAACCTTGCTATCATGTATGCAATGTTGTGTACCAGACCTGATGTGTGTCTTGCTATAAGTCTAGCAGGGAGGTACCAAAGTAATCCAGGAGTGGATCACTGGACAGCGGTCAAGAACATCATGAAATACCTGAAAAGGACTAAGGATATGTTTCTCATATATGGAGGTGACAAAGAGCTCATAGTAAATGGTTACGTTTGATGCAAGCTTTGACACTGATCCGGACGATTCTAAATCGCAAACCGGATATGTGTTTACATTAAACGGTGGAGCTGTCAGTTGGTGCAGTTCTAAATAGAACGTTGTGGCGGGAACTACATGTGAAGCGGAGTACATAGCTGCTCCGGAAGCAGCAAACGAAGGAGTCTGGATGAAGGAGTTCATATCCGATCTAGGTGTCATACCTAGTGCATCGGGTCCAATGAAAATCTTTTGTGACAATACTGGTGCAATTGCCTTGGCAAAGGAATCCAGATTTCACAAGAGAACCAAGCACATCAAGAGACGCTTCAATTCCATCCGGGATCTAGTCCAGGTGGGAGACATAGAGATTTGCAAGATACATACGGATCTGAATGTTGCAGACCCGTTGACTAAGCCTCTTCCACGAGCAAAACATGATCAGCACCAAAGCTCCATGGGTGTTAGAATCATTACTGTGTAATCTAGATTATTGACTCTAGTGCAAGTGGGAGACTGAAGGAAATATGCCCTAGAGGCAATAATAATGTTATTATTTTATTTCCTTATATCATGATAAATGTTTATTATTCATGCTAGAATTGTATTATCCGGAAACATAATACTTGTGTGAATACATAGACACACTAAAACGTCACTAGTATGCCTCTACTTGACTAGCTCGTTAATCAAAGATGGTTATGTTTCCTAACCATAGACATGTGTTGTCATTTGATTAACGGGATCACATTATTAGGAGAATGATGTGATTGACATGACCCATTCCATTAGCCTAGCACCCGATCGTTTAGTATGTTGCTTTCATGACTTATATATGTTCCTATGACTATGAGATTATGCAACTCCCGTTTGCCGGAGGAACACTTTGTGTGCGACCAAGCGTCACAACGTAACTGGGTGATTATAAAGGAGCTCTACAGGTGTCTCCAAAGGTAAATGTTGGGTTGGCGTATTTCGAGATTAGGATTTGTCACTCTGATTGTCGGAGAGGTATCTCTGGGCCCTCTCGGTAATGCACATCACATAAGCCTTGCAAGCATTGCAACTAATGAGTTAGTTGCGATATGATGTATTACGAAACGAGTAAAGAGACTTGCCGGTAACGAGATTGAACTAGGTATTGAGATACCGACGATCGAATCTCGGGAAAGTAACATACCGATGACAAAGTGAACAACGTATGTTGTTATGCGGTCTGACCGATAAAGATCTTCGTAGAATATGTGGGAGCCAATATGAGCATCTAGGTTCCTCTATTGGTTATTGACCAAAGACATGTCTCGGTCATGTCTACATTGTTCTCGAACCCGTAGGGTCCGCACGCTTAAGGTTTCGATGACAGTTATATTATGAGTTTATGAGTTTTGTTGTACCGAAGTTAGTTCGGAGTCCCGGATGTGAGCACGGACATGACGAGGAGTCTCGAAATGGTCGAGACATAAAGATTGATATATTGGACGGCTATATTCGGACACCGGAAGTGTTCCGGATGATTTCAGAGAAAACCGGAGTGCCGGGCGGTTACCGGAACCCCCCCCCCCCCCCGGGAAAAGTAATGGGCCTTATGGGCCCTAGTGGAGTGAGAGAGGGGCGGCCAGGGTGGGCCGCGCGCCCCCTCCCCCTCTGGTCCGAATTCGACTAGGAGAGGGGGGCGGCGCCCCCCTTTCCTTCTCCCTCTCCCCCTTCCTTTCCCCCTCCTAGTAGGAGTAGGAAAGAGGGGAGTCCGACTCCTACTTGGAGGAGGACTCCTCCTCCTTGGCACGTGCTAGGGCCGGCCGGCCTCCTCCCCTTTCTCCTTTATATACAGGGGCAGGGGGCACCCCTAGACACACAAGTTGATCCACGTGATCGTTTTCTTAGCCGTGTGCGCTGCCCCCTTCCACCATACTCCTCGATAATATTGTAGTGGTGCTTAGGCGACGCCCTGCGACGGTAGAACATCAAGACCGTCACCACGCCGTCGTGCTGACGGAACTCTTCCCCGACACTTTGCTGGATCGGAGTCCGGGGATCGTCATCGAGCTGAACATGTGCTAAAACTCGGAGGTGCCGTAGTTTCGGTGCTTGATCGGTCGGGCCGTGAAGACGTACGACTACATCAACCGCGTTGTCATAACGCTTCCGCTGTCGGTCTACAAGGGTACGTAGATCACACTCTCCCCTCTCATTGCTATGCATCACCATGATCTTGCGTGTGCATAGGAATTTTTTTGAAATTACTACGTTCCCCAACATCTACTGCAAAGGGACTGGTCACTGGAAGCAGAACTACCCCAAGTAATTGGCGGATAAGAAGGATGGCAAAGTGAACATTGGTATATTTGATATACATGTTATTGATGTGTACTTTACTAGTGTCTATAGCAACCCCTCAGTATTTGATACTAGTTCAGTTGCTAAGAGTAGTAACTCGAAACGGGAGTTGCAGAATGAACAGAGACTAGTTAAGGGTGAAGTGACGATGTGTGTTGGAAGTGGTTCCAAGATTGATATGATCATCATCGCACACTCCCTATACTTTCGGGATTAGTGTTGAACCCAAATAAGTGTTATTTGGTGTTTGCGTTGAGCATAAATATGATTGGATCATGTTTATTGCAATACGGTTATTCATGTAAGTTAGAGAATAATTGTTGTTCTGTTTACATGAATAAAACCTTCTATGGTCATACACCCAATGAAAATGGTTTGTTCGATCTCGATCGTGGTGATACACATATTCATAATACTGAAGCCAAAAGATGCAAAGTTAATAATGATAGTGCAACTTATTTGTGGCACTGCCATTTAGATCATATTGGTGTAAAGCGCATGAAGAAAATCCACGCTGATGGGTTTTTAGAATCACTTGATTATGAATCAGTTGATGCTTGCGAACCATGCCTCATGGGCAAGATGACTAAGACTCCGTTCTCCGGAACAATGGAGCGAGCAACAGATTTGTTGGAAATCATACATACTGATGTATGTGGTCCGATGAATATTGAGGCTCGTGGCAGGTATTATTATTTTGTGATCTTCACAGATGATTTGAGCAGATATGAGTATATCTACTTGATGAAACACAAGTCTGAAATATTTGAAAAGTTCAAAGAATTTCAGAGTGATGTGGAGAATCATCGTAACAAAAATAAAAGTTTCTACGATATGATCGCAGAAGTAAAATATTTGAGTTACGAGTTTGGCCTTCAGTTAAAACAATGTGAAATAGTTTCACTACTCACGCCACCTAGAACACCACAGTGTAATGATGTGTCCGAACGTCATAACCGTACTTTATTAGATATAGTGCGATCTATGATGTCTCTTACTGATCTACCACTATAGTTTTGGGGTTATGCATTAGAGACAGCTACATTCACGTTAAAAAGGGCACCATCTAAATCCATTGAGACGACACCGTATGAACTATGGTTTGGCGAGAAACCTAAGCTGTCGTTTCTTAAAGTTTGGGACTGCAATGCTTATGTGAAAAAGTTTCAACATGATAAGATCGAACCCAAATCGGAGAAGTAAATCTTCATAGGATACCCAAAAGAAAATGTTGGGTACACCTTCTATCACAGATCCGAAGGCAAGTTATTCATTGCTGAGAATGGATCCTTTCTAGAGAAGGAGTTTCTCTTGAAAGAAGTGAGTGGGAGGAAAGTAGAACTTGATGAGGTAACTATACCTGCTCCCTTATTGAAAAGTAGTTCATCACAGAAATCTATTCCTGTGACTACTACACCGATTAGTGAGGAAGCTAATGATGATGATCATGTAACTTCAGATCAAGTTACTACCGAACCTCGTAGGTAAACCAGAGTGAGATCCGCACTAGAGTGGTACGGTAATCCTGTTCTGGAGGTCATGTTACTTGACCATGACGAGCCTACGAACTATGAGGAAGCGATGATGAGCCCAGAGTCCGCGAAATGGCTTGAGGCCATGAAATCTGAGATGAGATCCATGTATGAGAACAAAGTATGGACTTTGATTGACTTGCCCAATGATCGGTGAGCCATTGAGATTAAATAGATCTTCAAGAGGAAGACGGACGCTGATAGTAGTTTTACTATCTACAAAGCTAGAATTGTCGCCAAAAGTTTTTCGACAAGTTCAAGGTGTTGACTACGATGACAGTTTCTCACTCGTATTTATGCTTAAGTCTGTCCGAATCATGTTAGCAATTGCCGCATTTTATGAAATCTGGAAAATGGATAAACAAAACTGCATTCCTTAATGGATTTATTAAAGAAGAGTTGTATATGATGCAACCAGAAGGTTTTGTCAATCCTAAAGGTACTAACAAAATATGCAAGCTCCAGCGATCCATCTATGGACTGGTGCAAGCATCTCGGAGTTGGAATATACGCTTTGATAAGTTGATCAAAGCATATAGTTTTATACAGACTTGCGGTGAAGCCTGTATTTACAAGAAAGTGAGTGGGAGCACTACAGCATTTCTGATAAGTATATGTGAAAGACATATTGTTGATCGGAGATAATGTAGAATTATTCTGCAAAGCATAAAGGAATATTTGAAAGGAGTTTTTCAAAGAAAGACCTCGGTGAAGCTGCTTACATATTGAGCATCAAGATCTATAGAGATAGATCAAGATGCTTGATAAGTTTTTCAATGAGTACATACCTTGACAAGATTTTGAAGTAGTTCAAAATGGAACAGTCAAAGAAGAAGTTCTTGCCTGTGTTACAAGGTGTGAAGTTGAGTAAGACTCAAAACCCGACCACGGCAGAAGATAGAGAGAGAATGAAAGTCATTCCCTATGCCTTAGCCATAGGTTCTATAAAGTATGTCATGCTGTGTACCAGACCTATTGTATACCCTGCCCTGAGTTTGGCAAGGGAGTACAATAGTGATCTAGGAGTAGATCACTGGACATTGGTCAAAATTATCCTTAGTGGAATAAGGATATGTTTCTTGATTATGGAGGTGACAAAAGGTTCGTCGTAAAGGGTTACGTCGATGCAAGTTTTGACACTGATCCACATGACTCTAAGTCTCAATCTGGATACATATTGAAAGTGGGAGCAATTAGCTAGAATAGCTCCATGCAGAGCATTGTTGACATAGAAAGTTGCAAAATACTTACGGATCTGAATGTGGCAGACCCGTTGACTAAACTTCTCTCACAAGCAAAACATGATCACACCTCAGTACTCTTTGGGTGTTAATCACATAGCGACGTGAACTAGATTATTGACTCTAGTAAACCCTTTGGGTGTTGGTCACATGTCGATGTGAACTATGGGTGTTAATCACATGGTGATGTGAACTATTGATGTTAAATCACATGGCGATGTGAACTAGATTATTGACTCTAGTGCAAGTGGGAGACTGAAGGAAATATGCCCTAGAGGCAATAATAAAGCTATTATTTATTTCCTTATATCATGATAAATGTTTATTATTCATGCTAGAATTGTATTATCCGAAAACATAATACTTGTGTGAATACATAGACAAACAGAGTGTCACTAGTATGCCTCTACTTGACTAGCTCGTTGATCAAAGATGATTATGTTTCCTAACCATAGACATGAGTTGTCATTTGATTAACGGGATCACACCATTAGGAGAATGATGTGATTGACTTGACCCATTCCGTTAGCATAGCACTTGATCGTTTAGTTTGTTGCCATTGCTTTCTTCATGACTTATACATGTTCCTATGACTATGAGATTATGCAACTCCCGTTTACCGGAGAAACACTTTGTGTGCCACCAAACATCACAACGTAACTGGGTTATTATAAAGGTGCTCTACAGGTGTCTCCAAAGGTACTTGTTGGGTTGGCGTATTTCGAGATTAGGATTTGTCACTCCGATTGTCGGAGAGGTATCTCTGGGCCCTCTCAGTAATGCACATCACTTAAGCCTTGCAAGCATTGCAACTAATGAGTTAGTTGCAGGATGATGTATTACGGAATGAGTAAAGAGACTTGCCGGTAACGAGATTGAACTAGGTATTGAGATACCGACGATCGAATCTCGGGCAAGTAACATACCGATGACAAAGGGAACAACGTATGTTGTTATGCGGTCTGACCGATAAAGATCTTCGTAGAATATGTGGGAGCCAATATGAGCATCCAGGTTCCGCTATTGGTTATTGACAGGAGACGTGTCTCGGTCATGTCTACATTGTTCTCGAACCCGTAGGGTCCGCACGCTTAAGGTTTCGATGACAGTTATATTATGAGTTTATGAGTTTTGATGTACTGACGGAGTTCGGAGTCCCGGATGAGATCGGGGACATGACGAGGAGTCTCGAAATGGTCGAGACGTAAAGATCGATATATTGGACGACTATATTCGGACATCGGAAAGGTTCCGAGTGATTCGGGTATTTTTCGGAGTACCGGAGAGTTACGGGAATACGTATTGGGCCTTATTGGGCCATACAAGAAAGAAGGAAAAGGGCCTCAAGGGTGGCCGCACCCCTCCCCTTGGTCTGGTCCGAATTGGACTAGGGAAGGGGGGCGCCCCCTTCCTTCCTTCTCCTTTTCCCTTCCTCTTTTCCTATTCCATATGGGAGGTGGAATCCTACTAGGACTAGGGAGTCCTAGTAGGACTCCACACTTGGCGCGCCCCCTCCTAGGGCCGGCCTCCTCCTCCCTTGCTCCTTTATATACGAGTGCAGGGGGGCACCCCAAAGACACAACAATTGATCATTGATCTCTTAGCCGTGTGCGGTGCCCCCTTCCACCATAATCCTCGATAATATTGTAGCGGTGCTTAGGCGAAGCTCTGCGACAGTAGAACATCAGGATCGTCACCACGCCGTCGTGATGACGGAACTCTTCCCCGACATTCCGCTGGATCGGAGTCCGGGGATCGTCATCGAGCTGAACGTGTGCTAGAACTCGGAGGTGCCGTAGTTTCGGTGCTTGCTCGGTCGGGCCGTGAAGACGTACGACTACATCAACCGCGTTGTGCTAACGCTTCCACTTTCGGTCTACGAGGGTACGTAGACAACAATCTCCTCTCTCGTTGCTATGCATCACCATGATCTTGCGTGTGCGTAGGAAAATTTTGAAATTACTACGTTCCCCAACAGATCTCTTCCTTCGTGCTGCATCCTGCCCGCCGTCGCTGTCTGTCGTGTCGATTAGTTATGGGAGTGAAGTCGTTGTTGAGGTCGTGGCTCCGGTGCTGCAGATTATGCCTGAGCTGCAGAAGATTTGTGGGGAGCCCACATCGCCTATTTCGATGGTGCTTCCTAAGGAGATGGGGTTGCTTGGAGGGGCGTCTTTGGAGCGCAGTCAGCCGATCACCTTTGCGGCCCGTGGAGGTTTGGATGCTGCTATTGTTGTCCCACCTATAGCTGTTGTTGGCCAGGTGGCATCTGTGGGTGCCGAGGTTGGTGAGATAGGTGCTTTGGCACCTAATTCTGAGGCATTGAAGACCATCCAATCGCCCGTCTTTGACCATGAAAGTATGTTGGCACGTATTGACGAGGTGGTCTTTGCAAAAAAAAGCTTTGCCGCTTGCTCAATGTTTGAAGGCAGCTAGCCCTGGGTCTGGCAAGGCGATTGCTTGCCTCCTAGCGGAGGAGGCTTCTACGGGCAAAATCAAGAAGGTGGAGAAAGCTCTCAGAAGTATAAGCAAGAAGAGTGGAGCCATTGGTAAGGTGTCCGCGGCTGCTTAATAGATGATGCTCCGTCTCTTCGACCATCATCTCCGAATGGCTCGTCTCCGCGGATTTCGTGGTGTCCGTTGTATTCAACCTTGATTTCGTTGAGGGTTTCATTGCGACATAGAAGTGCTAGGGATTGTGGTTGTTGCGCGTTATGTATGTTTGTTGGGTTAACCGTGGGGTCATGGAGTTTCTTAGCGAGTAGCCCGCATGTGATCTATATGTATCGGTTTTCGACTGGTTTTTCGTTAATTAACCGGACAATTCTCCACATCTTAATTAATCGATGAGGCAAGTCTTTTGTCTTCGTTTCGATTTTATTTTTTTTGAAAAACCAACGCAGCGGCAGCTCCAAATGTTACCTCCTGCAGGGCCGGTACTCTCACAGACAACCGTCTTGGATTCACTTGCCTTGATTCTCAAGCTACATCTCACTCTGGCATACGCCTCCTCCGCCGAGAGCGGTGTGAAGCTTGGATTGGACAGGAAAACAGACGCGGTCTTCAGCGCCCGTGCGCTCCGGAAGAAGAACTCGAGGAAGCCAGCCTCCGCTGGGTCCCCTGTGAACTCACGGAAACTCGTCACCTTGATGCGCGAGAGGAGGTTTCCTTTGGGATCAGACTCCTCCCAGGACTTGAGGGTGAGGTAGTTTCCAGTGGGTTCATCACATCTTTCACTTTTGCTCTGCAAGAATTGGTAGGATCAGACAACACTTGGAAAAGCACCCCTGGAAGCCTCAAACGAATTACGTTGTTGGAGAAATGACGGAACAATACTTCCACGCATGATACTAGCACAAAGTACCAACCAGCCCACCTGACAGAACAACAATTGTGCTCATGCTGTCACCATATATGCAACCTCTTCCGTATATATATAACAAATAAAAAGTGAGGAAGCAGGGTTCGGTCAACCATGCATGGAGGTCTTAAACAGGTGAACAGTTTCGCAGAAATACTGCCCGAGACAAACTTTCATATGTGAGCCATGACAATCAGTTCGTGAGTAATTACTTAATTGGAGACAAGTACCGCATATTGCGCAATTGGTGTAATAGCATCAATTTGGTAGGGGTGGTATACCATACAGACCTCCAAGAAACTCTAGGCAGCAAATGTGCTAGTTTATCATGTGTAATTTGATCGGTTTGAAATAGGCATTACATGCCGTTTGCATTGCACAGCACAAATACTGCTAGCTAGTATGAACACAATGAGAAAAATCTAAAGCAAGAAAATCAAGAAGCAAGGCAATTGAAATCAAAATAATAATAGCAATATAAACTGTGGCACAACAAATCTTTCTTACTCCCTCCGTTCTAAAATACTTGTCATGGTTTTAGGTCTTAACAAACAGATTCTAAAAACCGGACATATGTACAAGACATCGTTGATTTGCGATATATAAAGGGAGCATGTGGCAAGTCAGCTTTTAGAGCATCTACAACCGAGCTCCCCAAACCCCCTCCACCCCCCCCCCCACACACACACATCCCCCTTGAACGGCCGGTGGATGGCCTAATCACTGATCGGTAAAAACGACCCAAACGGGCTCTACGCCCGGGTTGCCAGGGTGCGTCCGCCACGTCAGACTGACAACAGGGACCCACGTGGAAACACACAAAAACCCATTGATCCTATGGATGTGTACTCCGATTAGCGATGAGGGCGGTGGGGCGCATTGTAACACCCACGATGCGGCTATATCTCCCACGTGTTGGAGCACGACTTAGAGGCATAACCGCATAGTAGGCATGTCGCAAGAGGGGTAATCTTTACACATCCCATGTACTGAATAAGAAAGGGACAAAGAGTTGGCTTACAATCGCCACTTCACACACTACATAAATATATCATACATCATCCAGAATACAATTAAGGTCTGACTACGGAACCAAAAAAAGAAAGACAACCCCAAATGCTAGATCCCCGATCGCCCCAACTGGGCTCCTCTACTGATCATACGGAAAAGACACATAGTAACGGCCCGAATCCTCGTCGAACTCCCACTTGAGTTCAGTAGCGTCCCCTGCACTGGCATCATCGGCACCTGCATCTGTTTGGAAGTATCTGTGAGTCACGGGGACTCAGCAATCTCACACCCTTGCGATCAAGACTATTTAAGCTTAAAAGAAGGAAAAGGGTAGTGAGGTGGACTGCAGCAAGCACTAGCATATATGGTGGCTAACTTACGCAAATGAGAGCAAGAAGAGAAGCAAAGCACGGGCGAGAAGCTAATAATGATCAAGAAGTGATCCTGAGGCTACTTACGTTCAAGCATAACACGAGATCGTGTTCTCTTCCCGGACTCCGCCGAAAAGAGACCATCACGGCTACACACGCGGTTGATTCATTTTAATTAAGTGTCAGGTTATCTACAACCGGATATTAACAAATTCCCATCTGCCCATAACCGCGGCCATGGCTTTCGAAAGTTCAAAACCCTGCAGGGGTGTCCCAACTTAGCCCATCACAAGCTCTCACGGTCAACGAAGGATATTCCTTCTCCGAGGAAGACCCGATCAGACTCGGAATCCCGGTTACAAGACATTTCGACAATGGTAAAACAACACCAGCAAAGCCTCCCGATGTGCCGACAAATCCCGATAGGAGCTGCACATATCTCGTTCTTAGGGCACACCGGATGAAATCTACGTACAACTAAAACAAAACCTCAAGTTTCTCCGAGGTGGCGCTGCAAGTGGCTCTGTTTTGGACCAACACTCAGAGGAGCACTGGCCCAGGGGTTTAAAATAAAGATGACCCTTGAGTCCGCGGAACCTAAGGGAAAAAGGCTTAGGTGGCAAATGGTAAAACCAAGGTTGGGCCTTGCTGGAGGAGTTTTATTCAAGGCGAACTGTCAAGGGGTTCCCATAACATCCAACCGCGTAAGGAACACAAAATCAAGGAACATAACACCGGTATGACGGAAACTAGGGCGGCAAGAGTGGAACAAAACACCAGGCATAGGGCCGAGCCTTCCATCCTTTACCAAGTATATAGATGCATTAAAGTAAACAAGATATAATAATGATATCCCAACAAAACCCATGTTCCAACATGTAACAAGTTCCATCTTCGCCTGCAACTAGCAGCGCTACAAGAGGGGCTGAGCAAAGCGGTAACATAGCCAAACAACGGTTGCTAGGAAAGGTGGGTTAAAGGCTTGTCATGGAAATATGGGAGGCATGATATAGCAAGTGGTAGGTATCGCGGCATAGCAATAGAGCGAACAACTAGAAAGCAAAGATAGAAGTGATTTCGAGGGTATGGTCATCTTGCCTGCAAAGTTCTCCGAGTTGACGAAAGCTTGATCCTCGTAAGCGTACTCAACGGGTTCCTCGATAACGTACTCATCTCCCGGCTCTACCCAAGGCAAGAACACAAGCAAAGGAACAACAATCAACCACGGTGCAATGCACAATCAACATGATGCAAAACATGGCATGATATGCGAGATGTGATATGCAATGCATATACGTGCTTCGGAAGGGAAAGATTGAACCAGGCATCAACTTGGCAAACCAAGTGTGCCGCTGGAAAGATGAGTTGATTTCGGTCGAAATCGATATAAAGATCACCGGAATCGGAGGCACGGTTTGCAAATGGCAAGCAAAACAAGAATGGCACAATTCTGCGATTAACAGCACGATGCCATCTAGAATGCAACAAGAAACTAAGTTACTGCACTCCAACATATCAACAAGGCACATGGAACAGATCTACTCAAGATTCTTGACAAAATATGAACACTGAGCTATGGCTAAATCACACGAGAGCAGGTTCAAACAAGCATGACAAAAGTGCAAAAGATATCAGCTTCACAGACTTGGTGAAAATATTAACATGTCAGGAATTAACATCAGGAAGCAATGTTTACAGCAATCAAACAACATGCTACAGGAACAGATCATAGCAAACAAAGGCATGGAATGAATCTACTCAAAACATAGAACAAAAACCCCTTATTGATCAAGAGCCAAAAAGGCACAGAAGATATTATGGCACCCATGTAAACATAGCAAGTTTCGTTAACAGATTCAGACTTAGCAGAAAACTGAGCATGGCAAAAATAGAATAATGAAGGCATCTTTGCGAGCTCGATTCACTCATCACAAGGCATTGCATGACAAGGTAAGCATACCTACAGCAAGAAGACATGATCATGAAGCTAACCAAAGCAAGAACAAGTTTAAAGCATGCTTGGATCAACTACAACAACCATAGCAAAATTGATTAACATGTAAACAATCTGCCAGGAACATTTTATAGCAAAAGTAGAGCAAGATTAAGTCATTCTAGGGCACTCCATAATTTCAAACAGGGGAATGAATAGATAGAGCATAACCATATATCCAAATCATCCTTACTGAAGCAACTCAAATAAAGCATGTATCTCACTGTAGCAACATGGTTACATAGCATCAAAATAACAGCAGACAAAGACTTAGCCAAAATCCCGAGATCCTGAAATCAACAATAACACGAAGGCTACTTTGTATGCTTGTGCTAGTCACCACACAGATCACAAAAATGCATGGCATACACCCCTGGAAATATGGCATGACATAGATCAAAACACATGTAGAGATCATGCCCATATGCAACACACAACAAATGTAGCAAAAATGACAAATCCTCATACTCTGATAAGAATCAGCACCTAACACTTTATAGCACTCTTGCATCAAATATTTGGGAATCAAGATGGACTCAAACAAGCAGGTCACAATGGAATGAAATGAAGAGCACATCATGATGAACATTTTGATATATTGCACGCACGAAACGGAGCATCACACGAGAAGTTACAATAGGTCAAAGTATGCACCAGGATGATAAAGTTTAGGGACTTAAAAGAAATTGGACCTCGCAGAAAGTCAACGCGGGCGGCGGATCTCGCTGGAACCGGGGAAGAAGATGGCCGGAGAGCGGGGGCCGGCGGGGGGGTGCCGGATCCGGGACGGCGCGGTCCCCGGAGGCAGCGGTGCCCATGGGCGACGGCGGGGTGCACTGGAGGGCGCGGGGCGGCGCGGCACAGACGGCGACAGGGTCACCGGCGGGCGGCGCTCGGATCTGGCGGCGGCGAGGCGGATGCAGGCCGGCGGCGGCGACCGGCGGCGAATCGGCGGCGGGGCGTGCGGTCTCTGGGAGGCACCGGCGGCGGAGGAGCGCGCAGGCTCGGGGGGGCCCGTCCCGGCCTGGCGGGCCGGCGGCGCGGGGGCGGCGGACATGCCACATGGCAGGAGGATATTGGCTGGGCGCGGCGGCAGTGGATGTGTCCGGCACCGGCGGACACGTCTGGCAGCGGCAGGGAAGGCTAGACTAGGGTTTCGACGCGGATTTGGACGGGGAGGACATATTTATACCTAGAAGGAGGTGGGAGTGTCCAAATGAGGTGTAGTTTTCGACCACGCGATCATGATCCAACGAGGGAGGACATGTGATAGGTTTGGATGGGTTATTGGGCCACTTTGGAGGGGTGTTAGGCTGCAACACACATGAGGCCTTTCCGGTTCCCCGGCGAACCGTTGGAGTATCAAACGGACCCTAAATGGCACGAAACTTGACATGCGGTCTACCGGTGGTGTACCAAGGCCGCTTGGCAAATCTCGGTCCATTCCGAGAACGTTTAACACCCGCTCACGAAAAGAGGGGCACCGGAGGACGTAGGAGTGTCGGATTGCAAAACGGACAACGGGGAAAAAGCTCGGATGCATGAGATGAACATGTATGCAAATGCGATGCACATGATGACATGATATGGAATGCATGACATTAACAAAATGCAAAACGAAGACAAAACCCAACCATGAGGAATCTCATAACTTGGAGCCGAGAATGGCAAGAGTCGGAGTACAAATATGGCAAGTTACATTCAGGGTGTTACAACACTCCATCACTACGAAAGGATCTCATCCCGAGATCTAGGACTGAAAGAACTCTAGATATTCGGAACGGAGGTGGTCCTCACGTTCCCAGGTGGCTTCTCGGTCAGAATGATGTGACCACTTCACTTTCAGGAATTCAATAGACTTGTTGCGAGTCTTGCGCTCAGTTTCTTCAAGAATAGCAACGGGATGCTCATGATAAGACATGTCTTCTTGGAGATCAATCTCTTCCAAGTTGATGGTGCGGTCAGGAGTCTTGAAGCACTTGCGAAGCTGTGACACGTGAAACACATCGTGCACATTTGCGAAGTTGGATGGAAGCTCAAGTTGATAGGCGAGATCACCTCTTTTGCCAATGATCTTGAAAGGACGCACGTATCTAGGGGCAAGCTTCCCTTTGATACCAAAGTGACGAGTACCTTTCACTGGAGAGATGCGGAGGTAGACATGGTCCCGATCTCGAAAGCCAAGTCACGATGCTTGCTATCATAGTAACTCTTCTGACGCGATTGCGCGGCTTTGAGATTTTTACGGATGACTTTGCACATTTCTTCAGCTTCTGTGATTAAGTCATTGCCAAGAAGTTGGCATTCACCAGTCTCTGACCAATTAAGAGGAGTACGACACTTTCTGCCATAGAGAATCTCGAATGGGGCCTTGCGCGAACTCGCTTGGAAGCTGTAGTTGTAGGAGAACTCGGCATATGGAAGACAATCCTCCCCTTCATACAGAAAGAAATGACACAAGCCCTGAGCATATCTTCAAGAATTTGATTTACTCGCTCGACTTGTCCACTAGTTTGAGGATGGAAGGCTGTGCTGAAGCGAATGTTGGTGCCCATGGCCTTCTGGAAGGAGTCCCAGAACTTAGAAGTAAAGATGCTTCCACGATCTGAAGATATCAACTGCGGAATGCCGTGCAAGGAGACAATCCTGGAGGTATATAGCTCTGCCAACTGAGCTGCTGTGGTAGATTCTTTGATAGGAAGAAAATGAGCCACTTTTGTAAGCTTGTCGATGACAACAAAGATAGCATCATTTCCACGCTTGGACTTGGGAAAACCAGTCACGAAGTCCATCTCAATATGGTCAAACTTCCATTCTGGAATGGCAAGAGGTTGGAGGAGACCAGCTGGCCGTTGGTGTTCTGCTTTCACTCTTCTGCAGACATCACATTCATTCACGAACTGAGAAATTTCTTGCTTCATTCGAGTCCACCAATACGACTGCTTGAGGCAAGGTTGTCAGAATCGCGATTCTGTTATACGATTCTACGACTTTACGATCCAAACTAATCCCTCTGATTCTACGATTTTAGTTAATAGAATCTACGTTTTTACGATCCTGATAGTGAAGATTCCACGATTTGCGATCCTACCATCAGAGCTCCGATCCAATTCAAAATCGCGATTCTGACAACCTTGGCTTGAGGTCATGGTACATCTTTGTACTTCCAGGATGAATGGATAGGAGGGAATTGTGAGCCTCGTTCATAATGATTTTACGTAGATCACCCTTAGGAACCACAATTCGGTCCTCGAAGAATAGAGTATCTTTGTCATCAAGGCGATAGCACTTGTACTTGGGTTGGCTCTTGGCGATCCCATTTTTCACCTTCTTCACCATGGCATCAAGAAGTTGTGCCTCACGAATTTGATCTTCCAAAGTAGGAGAGAATTGGAGGTTGGCAAGGAAGCCTTGAGGAACAACTTGGAGATTTAGTTTGCGAAAAGCTTCACAAAGGTCCGGTTGGAAGGGCTTGAGAATTAAGCTGTTGCAGTAAGCCTTCCTGCTCAAAGCATCTGCAACGACATTGGCCTTGCCTGGAGTATATTCAATGCTCGGATTATACTCTTGAATCATCTCGACCCAACGAGTCTGCCTAAGGTTGAGGTTGGGCTGAGTGAAGATGTACTTGAGGCTCTTAAGTGAAGATGTCCACTTTCCTTCCCAACAAGAGATTTCTCCATGTTAGTAGAGCATGGACAATTGCCGCCAACTCGAGGTCATGAGCGGGGTAGTTATTTTCGTTGGGCTTCAACTGGCAAGAGGTATAGACCACAACTTTCTTCTCTTGCATTAACACAACACCGAGACCTTGTAGGAAAGCATCACAGAAAACTTCGAATGGTTTGGATTCATCACGAGGAGTCAAAACAGGAGCTGTGACTAGCTTCTCTTTCAGGGTATTGAAAGCCACGTCACACTCAGGCGTCCAGACATACTTGACATGCTTCTGGAGGAGGTTGGAAAGCGGCTTTGCAATCTTAGAGAAATTCTCAACGAATCTTCGACAATAGCTCACAAGCCCAAGAAAGCTGCGGAGCTTCTTGACATTCTGAGGCGGTTCCCAATTCACAATTACAGACACCTTCTCAGAATTAACAATTATGCCCTTGGCGGAGATGATATGGCCAAGGTAGAGAACCTCATCGAGCCAAAACTCACACTTTGAAAACTTCGCATAGAATTGATGCTCTTTGAGTTTGTCCAGCACCAATCTCAAATGTTTGGCATGATCCTCCTTGTTCTTGGGAAAGACCAAAATATCATCGAGATACACCAAGACGAAATCATTTGTGTAAGGGTTGAAGATGAAGTTCATCATGCGAGAGAATGTTGGAGGAGCATTGACAAGACCGAAAGACATGATAGTATATTCATAAGAACCATAGCTTGTCCTGAATGTTGTCTTGGGTATATCTTGTTCACGAATGCGAATCTGATGATAACCCATACGGAGGTCAAGCTTGGAGAATACTTGAGCACCTTTAAGTTGCTCGAAAAGCTCATTGATGTTGGGAAGTGGGTACTTGTTCTTTATTGTCTTCTTGTTCAATGGGCGGTAGTCGACACAAAGTTGGTCCGTGCCATCCTTCTTCTAGACAAAAAGAACACCACAACCCCATGGAGATGAACTCGGTCTGATCAGACCCAGACGCTCTTGTTCATCGAGCGGTTTCTTCAATACCTTCAATTCCTTTCGTCCAAGATTGTAAGGATGTTTGCGAACAGGTTCCGTCCCAAGCTCAAGATCAATGACGAATTCAAATGGCCGGTGAGGAGGCATTCCTGGAAGCTCTTCTGGAAAGACGTCTTGATATTCACAGACGACTGGAATCTGAGAGATGGCATCCAACTCGCCCTTCTCATTGAGATAAAACAGTCGAATGGTATCATCATGAGCGGCATAGATGATCACATCCTCAGACGAGTGTGTCAATTGAATCTGCCTGGCAGCACAATCAAGCTGAGCCTTGTGCTTAGAAATCCAATCCATGCTGAGAATTAGATCAATATCCGAGTCACCAGGAACAATAGGAGAAGACAGAAACTTATAGTCGCCCATCTCGATAGACACGTCTGGGATGCAATTGTTAGATGTCATTTGCTTCCCCGGGGACACAATCTTCAACAGGAAAGGAATCTTTTCGGTCACAAACTCATGCTTGGCAACAAAAGGTCTTGAAATGAAAGAAAGCGATGCACCAGTGTCAAACAATACTTTTGCAGGAAAAGAGTTAACTAGAAAGTTACCCATGATCACTTCTGAAGAGTCCTATGCCTGAGCTGCGTTCATCATGTTGACCTTTGCAAACTTGGAATTATGCTTGACCACTGCATTGCTGGCAGATCTCACAGGAGGAGGAGGCGGAAGGCGCCTTTGGTTGAAGCATTTGTTTGCATAGTGACCTTTCTACTGACACTTGTTGCAAGTGAAGGAAATATGCCCTAGAGGCAATAATAAAGTTATTATTTATTTCCTTATATCATGATAAATGTTTATTATTCATGCTAGAATTGTATTAACTGGAAACATAATACATGTGTGAATACATAGACAAACAGAGTGTCACTAGTATGCCTCTACTTGACTAGCTTGTTAATCAAAGATGGTTATGTTTCCTAACCATAGACATGAGTTGTCATTTGATTAACGGGATCACATCATTAGGAGAATGATATGATTGACTTGACCCATTCCGTTAGCTTAGCACTTGATCGTTTAGTTTGTTGCTATTGATTTCTTCATAACTTATACATGTTCCTATGACTATGAGATTATGGAACTCCCGTTTACCGGAGGAACACTTTGTGTGCTACCAAACGTCACAACGTAACTGGGTGATTATAAAGGTGCTCTACAGGTGTCTCCAAAGGTACTTGTTGGGTTGGCGTATTTTGAGATTAGGATTTGTCACTCCGATTGTCGGAGAGGTATCTCTGGGCCCTCTCGGTAATACACATCACTTAAGCCTTGCAAGCAATGCAACTAAATGAGTTAGTTGAGGAATGATGTATTACAGAACGAGTAAAGAGACTTGCCGGTAACGAGATTGAACTAGGTATTGAGATACCGACGATCGAATCTCGGGCAAGTAACATACCGATGACAAAGGGAACAACGTATGTTGTTATGCGGTCTGACCGATAGAGATCTTTGTAGAATATGTAGGAGCCAATATGGGCATCCAGGTCCCTCTATTGGTTATTGACCAGAGAGGTGTCTCGGTCATGTCTACATAGTTCTCGAACCCGTAGGGTCCGCACGCTTAAACGTTCGTTGACGATATAGTACTATATGAGTTATGTATGTTGGTGATCGAATGTTGTTCGGAGTTAGGGATGAGATCACGGACATGACGAGGAACTCCGGAATGGTCCGGAGATAAAGTTTGATATATGGGATAATAGTGTTTGGTCACCGGAAGGGTTCCGGAATTCACCGGAAGGGGTTCCGGATGTTTCCCGAAATGTTTGGGTACGAGGACACTTTATTTGGGCCAAAGGGGAAAGCCCACAGGTTTTTGGAAAGCGCAAAAGGAAGTTTTGCGGAGTCCAGGGGCCAGACGCCAGGGTCCCTGGCATCTGGGTCCAGACGCCGGGAACCCTGGCGTCTGGCCCTGGAGTCCGAGAAGGACTCTTGCCTTTCGGGTGAAACCGACTTTGTGGAGGCTTTTACTCCAAGTTTCGACCCCAATGCTCAACATATAAATAGAGGGGTAGGGCTAGCACCCAAGACACATCAAGAAAAACCAAGCCGTGTGCCGGCAATCCCGTCCCCTCTAGTTTATCCTCCGTCATAGTTTTCGTAGTGCTTAGGTGAAGCCCTGCGGAGATT
This sequence comes from Triticum urartu, assembly GCF_056163025.1. Taxonomy (NCBI): domain Eukaryota; kingdom Viridiplantae; phylum Streptophyta; class Magnoliopsida; order Poales; family Poaceae; genus Triticum; species Triticum urartu. The sequence continues at coordinate 59,075,268 of NC_141874.1, read as the reverse complement.
GTTCTTCACCAACACCGTCACCACGCCGTCGTGCTGCCGGAACTCATCTACTACTTCGCCCCTCTTGCTGGATCGAGAAGGCGAGGACGTCACCGAGCCGAACGTGTGCAGCACTCGGAGGTGTCGTGCTTTCGGTACTTGGGTCGGTTGGATGTGAAGACGTACGACTACATCAACCGCGTTGATATAACGCTTCCACGAACGATCTACGAGGGTACGTAGACAACACTCTCCCCTCTCGTTGCTATGCATCACCATGATCCTGCGTGTGCGTAGGAAAATTTTTGAAATTACTATGTTCCCCAACAGCGGCATCCGAGCCATGCGTAGATGTCATATGCACGAGTAGAACACAAGTGAGTTGTGGGCGATATAAGTCATACTGCTTACCAGCATGTCATACTTTGGTTCGGCGGTATTGTTGGATGAAGCGGCCCAGACCGACATTACACGTACGCTTACGCGAGACTGGTTCTACCGACGTGCTTTGCACACAGGTGGCTAGCAGGTGTCAGTTTCTCCAACTTTAGTTGAACCAAGTGTGGCTACGCCCAGTCCTTGCAAAGGTTAAAAAAGCACCAACTTGACGAACTATCGTTGTGGTTTTGATGCGTAGGTAAGAACGGTTCTTGCTAAGCCCAGTAGCAGCCACGTAAAATTTGCAACAACAAAGTAGAGGACGTCTAACTTGTTTTTGCAGGGCATGTTGTGATGTGATATGGTCAAGACGTGATGAGATATAAGTTGTTGTATGAGATGATCATGTTTTGTTGAAGTTATCGGCAATTGGCAGAAGCCTTATGGTTGTCTCTTTATTGCATAAGATGCAAGTGCCAAATAATTGCTTTACTTTATCGCTATGCGATAGCAATAGTTGCAAGAGTAATAGTTGGCGAGACGACCATGTGACGACACATTGATATAGATCAAGATGATGGAGATCATGGTGTCATGCCGGTGACGATAGATATCATGACAGTACTTTGGAGATGGAGATCAAAGGCGCAAGATGATCATGGCCATATCATGTCACATATTTTGATTGCATGTGATGTTTATCTTTTATGCATCTTATCTTGCTTTGATTGACGGTAGCATTATAAGATGATCTCTCACTAAATTTCAAGATAAAAAGTGTTCTCCCTGAGTATGCACCGTTGCCAAAGTTCGTCGTGCCCAGACACCACGTGATGATCGGGTGTGATAAGCTCTACGTCCATCTACAACGGGTGCAAGCCAGTTTTGCACACGCAGAATACTCAGGTTAAACTTGACGAGCCTAGCATATGCAGATATGGCCTCGGAACACTGAGACCGAAAGGTCGAGCGTGAATCATATAGTAGATATGATCAACATAGTGATGTTCACCATTGAAAACTACTCCATTTCACGTGATGATCGGTTATGGTTTAGTTGATTTGGATCATGTGATCACTTAGAAGATTAGAGGGATGTCTTTCTAAGTGGGAGTTCTCAAGTAATATGATTAATTGAACTTAAATTTATCATGAACTTAGTCCTGGTAGTATTAGCATATCTATGTTGTAGATCAATAGCTCGCGTTTAGCTCCCCTATTTTATTTTTGATATGTTCCTAGAGAAAACTAAGTTGAAAGATGTTAGTAGCAATGATGCGGATTGGATCCGTGATCTGAGGTTTATCCTCATTGCTGCACAGAAGAATTATGTCCTTGATGCACCGCTAGGTGACAAACCTATTGCAGGAGTAGATGTAGATGTTATGAACGTTTGGCTAGCTCAATATGATGACTACTTGATAGTTTAGTGCACCATGCTTAAACGGCTTAGAATCGGGACTTCAAAGACGTTTTGAACGTCATGGACCATATGAGATGTTCTGGGAGTTGAAGTTAATATTTCAAGCTAATACCCGAGTTGAGAGATATGAAGTCTCCAACAAGTTCTATAGCTAAAATATGGAGGAGAATAGCTCAAGCAGTGAGCATGTGCTCAGATTGTCTGGGTAATACAATCGCTTGAATCAAGTGGGAGTTAATCTTCCAGATAAAATAGTGATTGACAGAATTCTCTAGTCACCATCACCAAGTTAGTAGAACTTCGTGATGAACTATAATATGCAAGGGATAACGGAAACGATTCCTAAGCTCTTCGTGATGCTGAAATCGACGAAGGTAGAAATCAAGAAATGCATCAAGTGTTGATGGTAAACAAAACCACTAGTTTCAAGTAAAGGGACAAAGGGAAGAAAAGGGAACTTCAAGAAGAACGGCAAGCAAGTTGCTGCTCAAGTGAAAAACCCAAGTCTGGACCTAAGCCTGAAACTGAGTGCTTCTACTGCAAAGGGACTGGTCACTGGAAGCGGAACTACCCCAAGTAATTGGCGGATAAGGATGGCAAAGTGAACATAGGTATATTTGATATACATGTTATTGATGTGTACATTACTAGTGTTTATAGCAACCCCTCAGTATTTGATACTAGTTTAGTTGCTAAGAATAGTAACTCGAAACGGGAGTTGCAGAATGACCAGAGACTAGTTAAGGGTGAAGTGACAATGTGTATCGGAAATGGTTCTAAGATTGATATGATAATCATCGCACACTCCCTATACTTTCGGGATTAGTGTTAAACCTAAAATAAATGTTATTTAGTGTTTGCGTTGAGCATGAATATGATTGGATCATGTTTATTGCAATACGGTTATTCATGTAAGTTAGAGAATAATTGTTGTTCTGTTTACATGAATAAAACCTTCTATGGTCATACATCCAATGAAAATGGTTTGTTGGATCTCGATCGTCGTGATACACATTTTCATAATATTGAAGCCAAAAGATGCAAAGTTAATAATGATAGTGCAACTTATTTGTGGCAATGCCGTTTAGGTCATATTGGTGTAAAGCGCATGAAGAAATTCCATGCTGATGGGCTTTTGGAATCACTTGATTATGAATCAGTTGATGCTTGCGAACCATGCCTCATGGGCAAGATGACTAAGACTCCGTTCTACGGAACAATGGAGCGAGCAAAAGATTTGTTGGAAATCATACATACTGATGTATGTGGTCCGATGAATATTGAGGCTCGCGGCAGGTATCATTATTTTCTGATCTTCACAGATGATTTGAGCAGATATGAGTATATCCACTTGATGAAACACAAGTCTGAAACATTTGAAAAGTTCAAAGAATTTCAGAGTGAAGTGAAGAATCATCGTAACAAAATAAAAGTTTCTACGATATGATCGCAGAAGTAAAATATTTGAGTTACGAGTTTGGCCTTCAGTTAAAACAATGTGAAATAGTTTCACTACTCATGCCACCTGGAACACCACAGTGCAATGGTGTGTCTGAACATCGTAACCGTACTTTATTAGATTTGGTGCGATCTATGACATCTCTTACTGATTTACCGCTATCGTTTTGGGGTTATGCATTAGAGACAGCTACATTCACGTTAAATAGGGCACCATCTAAATCCATTGAGACGACACCGTATGAACTATGGTTTGGCAAGAAACCTAGGCTGTCGTTTCTTAAAGTTTGAGGTTGCAATGCTTATGTGAAAAAGTTTCAACCTGATAAGCTCAAACCCAAATCGGAGAAGTGCGTCATCATAGGATACCCAAAAGAAAATGTTGGGTACACCTTCTATCATAGATACAAAGGCAAGTTATTCATTGCTGAGAATGGATCCTTTCAAGAGAAGGAGTTTCTCTCGAAAGAAGTGAGTGGGGGGAAAGTAGAACTTGATGAGGTAACTGTACCTGCTCCCTTATTGGAAAGTAGTTCATCACCGAAATCTGTTTCTGTGACTACTACACCAATTAGTGAGGAAGCTAATGATGATGATCATGTAACTTCAGATCAAGTTACTACCAAACCTCGTAGGTAAAACAGAGTGAGATCTGCACCATAGTGGTACGGTAATCCTGTTCTGGAGGTCATGCTACTTGACCATGACAAACCTACGAACTATGAGGAAGCGATGATGAGCCTAGATTCCGCGAAATGGCTTGAGGCCATGAAATCTGAGATGAGATCCATGTATGAGAACAAAGTATGGACTTTGATTGACTTGCCCATTGATCGGCGAGCCATTGAGATTAAATGGATCTTCAAGAGGAAGACGGATGCTGATAGTAGTGTTACTATCTACAAAGCTAGAATTGTCGCAGAAAGGCTTTCGACAAGTTCAAGGTGTTGACTATGATGAGAGTTTCTCACTCGTATCTATGCTTAAGTCTATCCGAATCATGTTAGCAATTGCCACATTTTATGAAATCTGGCAAATGGATAAACAAAACTGCATTCCTTAATGGATTTATTAAAGAAGAGTTGTATATGATGCAACCAGAAGGTTTTGTCAATCCTAGAGGTGCTAACAAAATATGCAAGCTCCAGCGATCCATCTTTGGACTGGTGCAAGCATCTTGGAGTTGGAATATACGCTTTGATAAGTTGATCAAAGCATATAGTTTTATACAGACTTGCGGTGAAGCCTGTATTTACAAGAAAGTGAGTGGGAGCACTACATCATTTCTGATAAGTATATGTGAATGACATATTGTTGATCGGAGATAATGTAGAATTATTCTGCAAAGCATAAAGGAGTGTTTGAAAGGAGTTCTTCAAAGAAAGACCTCGGTGAAGCTGCTTACATATTGAGCATCAAGATCTATAGAGATAGATCAAGACGCTTGATAAGTTTTTCAATGAGTACATACCTTGACAAGATTTTGAAGTAGTTCAAAATGGAACAGTCAAAGAAAGAGTTCTTGCCTGTGTTACAAGGTGTGAAACTGAGTAAGACTCAAAGCCCGACCACGGCAGAAGATAGAAAGAGAATGAAAGTCATTCCCTATGCCTTGGCCATAGGTTCTATAAAATATGCCATCCTGTGTACCAGATCTATTGTATACCCTACACTGTTTTTGGCAAGGGGGTACAATAGTGATCTATGAGTAGATCACTGGACAGCGGTCAAAATTATCCTTAGTGGAATAAGGATATTTTTCTCGATTATGGAGGTGACAAAAAGGTTCGTCGTAAAGGGTTACGTCGATGCAAATTTTGACACTGATCCAGATGACTCTAAATCTCAATCTGGATACATATTGAAAGTGGGAGCAATTAGCTAGAGTAGCTCCGTGCAGAGCATTGTTGACATAGAAATTTGCAAAAATACTTACGGATCTGAATGTGGCAGACCCGTTGACTAAACTTCTCTCACAAGCAAAACATGATCACATCGTAGTACTCTTTGGGTGTTAATCACATAACGATGTGAACTAGATTATTGACTCTAGTAAACCCTTTGGGTGTTGGTCACATGTCGATGTGAACTATGGGTGTTAATCACATGGTGATGTGAACTATTGGTATTAAATCACATGGCGATGTGAACTAGATTATTGACTCTAGTGAAAGTGGGAGACTGAAGGAAATATGCCCTAGAGGCAATAATAAAGTTATTATTTATTTCCTTATATCATGATAAATGTTTATTATTCATGCTAGAATTTATTAACCGGAAACATAATACATGTGTGAATACATAGACAAACAGAGTGTCACTAGTATGCCTCTACTTGACTAGCTCGTTAATCAAAGATGGTTATGTTTCCTAACCATAGACATGAGTTGTCATTTGATTAACGGGATCACATCATTAGGAGAATGATATGATTGACTTGACCCATTCTGTTAGCTTAGCACTTGATCGTTTAGTTTGTTGCTATTGCTTTCTTCATAACTTATACATGTTCCTATGACTATGAGATTATGCAACTCCCGTTTACCGGAGGAACACTTTGTGTGCTACCAAACGTCACAACATAACTGGGTGACTATAAAGGTGCTCTACAGGTGTCACCAAAGGTACTTGTTGGGTTGGCGTATTTTGAGATTAGGATTTGTCACTCCGATTGTCGGAGAGGTATCTCTGGGCCCTCTCGGTAATACACATCACTTAAGCCTTGCAAGCAATGCAACTAAATGAGTTAGTTGCGGAATGATGTATTACGGAACGAGTAAAGAGACTTGCCGGTAACGAGATTGAACTAGGTATTGATATACCGATGATCGAATCTCGGGCAAGTAACATACCGATGACAAAGGGAACAACGTATGTTGTTATGCGGTCTGACCGATAGAGATCTTCGTAGAATATGTAGGAGCCAATATGGGCATCCAGGTCCCGCTATTGGTTATTGACCAGAGAGGTGTCTCGGTCATGTCTACATAGTTCTCGAACCCGTAGGGTCCGCACGCTTAAACGTTCGTTGACGATATAGTACTATATGAGTTATGTATGTTGGTGACCAAATGTTGTTCGGAGTCCGGGATGAGATCACGGACATGACGAGGAACTCCGGAATGGTCCGGAGATAAAGTTTGATATATGGGATAATAGTGTTTGGTCACCGGAAGGGTTCCGGAATTCACCGGAAGGGGTTCCGGATGTTTCCCGAAATGTTTGGGTACGAGAACACTTTATTTGGGCCAAAGGGGAAAGCCCACAGGTTTTTGGAAAGCGCAAAAGGAAGTTTTGCGGAGTCCAGGGGCCAGACGCCAGGGTCCCTGGCGTCTGGGTCCAGACGCCGGGAACCCTGGCGTCTGGCCCTGGAGTCCGAGAAGGACTCTTGCGTTTCGGGTGAAACCGACTTTGTGGAGGCTTTTACTCCAAGTTTCGACACCAATGCTCAACATATAAATAGAGGGGTAGGGCTAGCACCCAAAACACATCAAGAAAAACCAAGCCGTGTGCCGGCAATCCCGTCCCCTCTAGTTTATCCTCCGTCATAGTTTTCATAGTGCTTAGGTGAAGCCCTGCGGAGATTGTTCTTCACCAACACCGTCACCACGCCGTCGTGCTGCCGGAACTCATCTACTACTTCGCCCCTCTTGCTGGATCGAGAAGGCGAGGACGTCACCGAGCCGAACGTGTGCAGAACTCGGAGGTGTCGTGCTTTCGGTACTTGGGTCGGTTGGATGTGAAGACGTACGACTACATCAACCGCGTTGATATAACGCTTCCACGAACGATCTACGAGGGTACGTAGACAACACTCTCCCCTCTCGTTGCTATGCATCACCATGATCCTGCGTGTGCGTAGGAATTTTTTTGAAATTACTACGTTCTCCAACAGCAAGTAACCTCTGAGAGCGGACGGTGATAAGGAGCACTTGACCTTGGAGCATGAGACGGAGCTTTGTTCTGATAGCCTGGGTTAGGTGGGTGGGAAGATCCATTGCCACCTTTACTCTTCTACTGGTAAGACTGATGAAATAGAAGAGGAGGAGACAACCAGAACTTCTGTTGCTTAGCTGCCACTTGAGTTGAAGAAGAATATGGAGTTGCATCCCTGACTCTCTTCTTAGAAGCATCGCACATGAGCTGAGCGGCTTCTTGCTTTAGTGCCATGTTTTAGAATTCATCATACTTGGTCAGCTCAAAAAGTAGGAGAGCTAGTTGCAGATCTTCTCTGAGGCCACATCATGCTCTTCTTGTCAGGGACGTCTTGTTTAGCGAAGCGAGCGAGCCTCTGAAACAGGATGTTGTATTGGTAAACAGACATGCTGCCTTGCTTGAGATTGTGGAACTCCTCACGCTTACTCTCAGCAACACTTTGAGGAATGTGGTGAGCTTTGATGTCTCGGCGGAAATCATCCCAGGTAATCACACGACCTCCTCTGGAATCTTTGTATTGTTGATACCACTCAGCAACTTGGTCTTTGAGTTGGAACGAAGCAAACTTGACAAAGTCCTCAAGCCTGACATTACTACACTCAAAATGTTTGCAGATATCCACGAGCCAGTCGTCGGCGTCTGTGGCCTCGACACAGTTACTGAAGGACTTCAGCTGGTTTGCGAGGAACTGATTGAGGGTAGCAAACTGAGCTTGATTGTTGCCTTGGCATTGATTTCCTTGGTTGCGCTCTTGCAAGAGTTGCAAACGCATCTGAGTGTTGGCGTTGGTGGCGGCCATGACAGCTTGCCATGCCTCCAGAGGTGGAGGTGGTGGCGGAGGTTCCGGATTCTGACGCGTTGGAGGAGCCATCCTGAAGAGGTTTACATCCGTTAGCATCTTGAAAGACATATATTCAAGCTGAATCAATGGATCGAAATTGCAACATATAGCCTTAACATTCGAACAAGAATGAACGAATGAATTCCAAAGTAAATCATCACACTTCCATAAGTTGAGAAGCCACTTAGATAAAGGTAGATGAATAAGGCAACAAGGTACGGATATGAACAAATAAGTGGTAAGGATTACCCAATCACAAACCAAATATATGCGGGAAGAAAATACTAGAGCTACATGAATTCCCACCTAAAACTCCCGAAACTTTCTAGTTATGCAATCAGGTGTTGGGGATACAGGGGAAGCATAATATCTCACCCAAAACTAGCAAATCCTACATCCAGTTGTATCCATCCTTCAACACATAACCAAGAAACCTTCGGAAATCATTTACCTCAACCTTCGAAAAGCATCTGTTATACGAGTTATGGCAATACTCCCAAACTCCCGCCCCAGTACTGGGTGGCGTCGAGGTTATCTCACCAACAACTACATAAAGGAGATTTTCGATGTCGGCGAACTCAGGTATTCCAGAATTGCAATGATAAAATTGTGACAACAACACCTCGAAGCTCAACTCCCTGGGACACTGCCACAACCCCTAAATGTCAGGAGGCACCAAGAACAATGTTCTCGTCACAAAACCATCGACACGATTCCAAGATACCCGCGTGATCCTAAAATTTTTTTAGTGAAATTTGAGGAGAGAAGAGTCAAAACTCTACGTCGGGAGGCCTCACCAGGGCGACGAAGGGACTGAGGAGTAAAAAGAATCCTACTCTCCTATATATATAATCCTAAGACTCAAAACATTTGTTCTAGACTCAACAACGTTAGCGATTCGATCAAGCAGGGGGCTCCTAAGTCGGGGAAGGCTCTGATTACCAACTTGTAACACCCACAATGTGGCTATATCTCCCACGTGTCGAAGCACGACTTAGAGGCATAACCGCATAGTAGGCATGTCGCAAGAAGGGTAATCTTTACACATCCCATGTATTGAATAAGAAAGGGATAAAGAGTTGGCTTACAATCACCACTTCACACAATACATAAATATAGCATACATCATCCAGAATACAATCAAGGTCTGACTACGGAACCAAAAAAAGAAAGACAACCCCAAATGCTAGATCCACGATCGCCGCAACTGGGCTCCTCTACTGATCATACGGAAAAGACACATAGTAACGGCCCGAATCCTCGTCGAACTCCCACTTGAGTTCGGTAGCACCCCCTGCACTGGCATCATCGGCACCTGCATCTGTTTGGAAGTATCTGTGAGTCGCGGGGACTCAGCAATCTCACACCCTCGCGATCAAGACTATTTAAGCTTAAAGGAAGGAAAAGGGTAGTGAGGTGGCACTACTAGGGAAAACCTTATACAAAGAATCTTAGCAGCAGCGCGGTTTAAAAACAAACGCTACTGCTAATTAGCAGTAGAGAGCTTGAGAAAACCGCGCTACTAATAACCTGATAGTAGTAGCGTGGGTTTTTACCCCTCGCTACTACTAAGTTATTTCCACCGTGCCTCCCGGGACCAGCCGTAGTAGTAGCGCGGGTTGTAAAACCTACGCTACTACTACGTGGATAGCCATAGCGCAGGTCAGACACCCGCGCTACTACTAGTCTCCCACGCCACCCACCCCCGCCGGATACACTCCCACCCGCAATCGTCCCACACCACTCAACCCATGTCTGTCTAAAAAAATCCACCAATGCTCGATCCAGATCCCCTCCGCCTCCATCCCCCGCTGGGTGCACCACGCCGGCGGCCGCATGGCCGCCGCTCCCCGTCTCGCGCCGCTGCCCTCCCCTCCCCCCCAGCCCAGCAAGCTCGCCGACGAATCTCGTATCCATCATATCGCCATCACCGGCCGCATCCCGTCCCAGCCCACCTGCCCGCCGATGTCCTTCTCCTTGTTCCCATGGCTGTTCCGCCGCCGAGCCGGCGGCAGCAGCGAAACCGGCCCAAGCAAACCCTCCGCCGCGGAGGGGGAGGAGGAGGACACGAAGGAGCTCGGCGTCACGCCGCAGCTCCTTGACTTCCTCCGGACACTCTCCCCCGACGCCTTCAAGTCCTTCCCCTCCAGCTCCACCAAGGCACCCCCTCCTTCCTCCCTTCTCGATTCCGCTCCCCTGCTAGTTCCCTCTCGATTACTGGCGGTGCTATGCTTTGTCGCAGGAGGATCCGCGGAGTCGGCGGCCGAGCTCTCGGACTGGCAGCAGCGGCACGTCGTCCTCGTGCTCGCCAGAGCCAAGGTAGGTCTCCCGCGGATCTCGTCCTCCGCTTCGGCCAAGACAGAGATGGCTCTCAGGTCTCAAACTGTAATTTGTGATCCCTGCAGGAACTCGCTAAGGTCCGCTATGATCTGTGCCCACGCCACATGAAGGACAAGCAGTTCTGGACATACATCTTGTCGTAAGCTCTTGCCTCGTTAGCTTTCACCCATGTGTGAGTGCATTGTTCCAGTCCAAGTGCTCAATTAGCTTCATGCTGGTCTTGATTTTGTGAATCTTCAGTTAGGAATTCTAGTCCATGGTGCTCCTTAATACCCAACAAACTATATTTGTACCTAAACATGATCGTCCCAGTTGCGTGTGTACCGTTGTGCTGTTTTGTATATATAATAAACATCCAGCAAAAGGGATTGGCATCTAAAGATGAGAAATTATGTCAAATGTGAGTACCTGTTTTTGTAAAAGCTCAGCAAAAAGGGGACATCATCATGTAAAGCATGGTCTCTGTTTGCTGAACAACTATCCATGAGGTGTAATATAGGTAAGGTGCTGGTCCTAATATAAGTAATAACAAACCATGGCTAGTGATAATTCCTCTGTTGTTCGATCCTTTATATATGCAAAAGAATACACACATGTCTGTTCCAGATATGGCCAAAGTTGTAAACACTAGATAATCCATCAGGTGGGCTTTTGATGCCATCCTGCAGCACGCGTTGTTGGGTTTGACTCTAGCCAATTTCATTTTCAGGTAGGTTGGTGGGTGGGATATGCTAATGACACCGATGACTCAATCCGGAGGATTGTGCGGATAAACCCTGGTGTCGGGAGATACGTCGCCAAGAGCTACAGCCCAAGGTCCGGTTTCTCCGTTCTCTTAAGTTCGGTTGATGCAAAATTGAACATGCAATTTTTTAGCCTAATTTATCACAAGTGAGGAGCAGTGAATTCTATAGTCCATTAGCTACGGTTGATCGGCAACTGCATAAGCTTCTATTTCTACTTCTGAATTTTGAATGATTGTATGAGCAAATGAGTGCTACAAATGTACAGTTTTGTTGGTTTAGGCAAACACCTCACAGTACTCAAAAGTACAGTTTTGTAGAAACCATAGTATTCTGATTGAGCTAGTAAGATTTAGTTTATGTAAGTTTAGTAGATGAACTAGTAGGATCCTTCTGCTGAACTGCTACTAGTAGGACGGCTTGCGATTAGATTAGTCTAGTCTATGCAGCAGGTGCACGCTCTGAGCTCGCTCGCAAGGTGTTTGCAACAATGCCTCTAGGAATGTTGAAATGTCAATTTGTTCAATCAATGTAGAATTCTGTGTTCCACAGGATACAAAGGAGCCTATGGACCTTAAACTTTGCTCATTAAATTGAAAAGAAAACATTGTACTATTCATACACAAACAAAACATCTATGGGTGGGGATGTTGGCATTGCGCAATTAAATTGAAAAAGAAAATGCTCTGATCAGATTAGCATATACGGTGTGCTTCATGCATCCAAGAGACCAAGACGTCTTCTCTTCTCTATGGAGAGAAGCTGATTTGCATTGACGGCTAATGATGATTCTTTGTGTTCCATAGTTTAAAAGGCAACCATTTTGCACTGGATAACCAAGTATTCTGCCAGGGTTAAATTTAATTAAGAATGTTGTTCCTTTGTTATATGGAAGAAGACTTCATGGTTAGCATTATTTATTATAACACATTCATATAAGATTTTCCTGCCACTGTAAGTAGGAAGTTAATTTTTTTGGTCTGTTTTGTTCTGCGGGGATTTTGGTCTGTTTTTCTAATAGTATATATGATCATTCAGTCACAGTTCCAGTATTTTAGAACTAAAGCTCCCCCTAATTAAAATGCAGAAACGTGTTTTCTTTCATTATGTTTTAGTCACTGTCTTAGAAACACTAGAAAATATCTCTTGACAAACTTCTTCATGGAACTAATATTTTTATGCTAATGACAAATTGGATTTATAATCTTTAACCTCGAATCTTTATAGGATTTTGGTTACTACCATATCTGCTCTTGCAGGTCTACTAGAGTATCCACTTCTGAGGTTGATTTTCAAAATGTGTATATCTAATATTTCTTACTGCAGCTTTAAGCTTCACTAGCATCTAACTTTGTCTAGTTAATATACTTACTCGGCAACATGGAAAGTTTCCACATTTGTTCTAGCTGTCTCTATGGGTTAGCGACTTAGCATACATGTTGTAATAAGGTTTCACATTTGCTTCTCTGACAAGGTCTGTTTTTATTCATAGGTAGAAGATAGCGACAGAGTGCTGCCGGATAATGAGATGTTGAAGCGGCAGACTGAATCCATGACACCGAAGTGCAATTGCGGCAGATTATCTCTATCTTTTCTTTTCATTTTTCTTATTATTGAGTGAGAACAGAATGAGGAACTGTGTGATAGTACATACAACAACTGTAGTAAAAAGAAACTTATGTTTGCAATTGTTAATGACATAGATACTTGCATGTTCTTTGAAGTGTTCATTTGTGAGTTGCAATGCATAATGAGGTTTTTTGGCTGATTTATTTCCTTCGGTTTCCGGTTAACCATGAAATAGGAGCCCAGCAGTGCTCACTATTGTTGTGTTTACTGGGAACTGTATGCATAAAATGGAATTGGTGGATTTTATTTAATTATAAATTAGTTAGTAGTGGCGTGGGAAAAGACTGCGCACTACTAGTATTTAGGATACTAGTAGCGTTGTTAGTATGGACACGCTGCTACTATTTTGTTAGTAGTGGCGCGGGTACTAAATAGCAGTAGCGTGGGTGGCACACGCTACTACTAACTTTGTTAGTAGTAGCGCGGCTTCAACCCACGCTATTACTAACTATTAGTTGTAGCGCCTTATTGGTAGCGTGGGTACCCGCGCTGCTGCTAGGCTTTTCCCTAGTAGTGTGGAGCTGCAGCAAGCACTAGCATATATGGTGGCTAACTTACGCAAATGAGAGCGAGAAGAGAAGCAAAGCACGGGCGAGAAGCTAATAATGATCAAGAAGTGATCCTGAGGCTACTTACGTTCAAGCATAACATGAAACTGTGTTCTCTTCCCGGACTCCACCGAAAAGAGACCATCACGGCTACACACGCGGTTGATTCATTTTAATTAAGTTAAGTGGCAGGTTATCTACAACCGGATATTAACAAATTCCCATCTGCCCATAACCACGGCCACGGCTTTCGAAAGTTCAAAACCCTACAGGGGTGTCCCAACTTAGCCCATCACAAGCTCTCACGGTCAACGAAGGATATTCCTTCTCCGAGGAAGACCCGATCAGACTCGGAATCCCAGTTACAAGACATTTCGACAATGGTAAAACAAGACCAACAAAGCCTCCCGATGTGCCGACAAATCCCGATAGGAGCTGCACATATCTCGTTCTTAGGGCACACCGGATGAAAACTACGTACAACTAAAACCAAACCTCAAGTTTCTCCGAGGTGGCGCTGCAAGTGGCTCTGTTTTGGACCAACACTCAGAGGAGCACTGGCCCGGGGGTTTAAAATAAAGATGACCCTTGAGTCCGCGGAACCTAAGGGAAGAAGGCTTAGGTGGCAAATGGTAAAACCAAGGTTGGGCCTTGCTGGAGGAGTTTTATTCAAGGCGAACTGTCAAGGGGTTCCCATAACACCCAACCGCGTAAGGAACGCAAAATCAAGGAACATAACACCGGTATGACGGAAACTAGGGCGGCAAGAGTGGAACTAAACACCAGGCATAGGGCCGAGCCTTCCACCCTTTACCAAGTATATAGATGCATTAAAGTAAACAAGATATAATAATGATATCCCAACAAAACCCATGTTCCAACATGTAACAAGTTCCATCTTCACCTGCAACTAGCAGCGCTACAAGAGGGGCTGAGCAAAGCGGTAACATAGCCAAACAACGGTTTGCTAGGAAAGGTGGGTTAAAGGCTTGTCATGGCAATATGGGAGGCATGATATAGCAAGTGGTAGGTATCGCGGCATAGCAATAGAGCGAACAACTAGAAAGCAAAGATAGAAGTGATTTCGAGGGTATGGTCATCTTGCCTGCAAAGTTCTCCGAGTTGACGAAAGCTTGATCCTCGTAAGCGTACTCAATGGGTTCCTCGATAACGTACTCATCTCCCGGCTCTACCCAAGGCAAGAACACAAGCAAAGGAACAACAATCAACCACGGTGCAATGCACAATCAACATGATGCAAAACATGGCATGATATGCGAGATGTGATATGCAATGCATATACGTGCTTCGGAAGGGAAAGATTGAACCAGGCATCAACTTGGCAGACCAAGTGTGCCGCTGGAAAGATGAGTTGATTTCGGTCGAAATCGATATAAAGATCACCGGAATCGGAGGCACGGTTTGCAAATGGCAAGCAAAACAAGAATGGCACAATTCTGCGACTAACAGCACGATGCCATCTAGAATGCAACAAGAAACTAAGTTACTGCACTCCAACATATCAACAAGGCACATGGCAGTGATCTACTCAAGATGCTTGACAAAAGATGAACACTGATATACGGCTAAATAACAACAGAGCAGGTTCAAACAAGCATGGCAAAAGTGCAAAAGATATCAGCTTCATAGACTTAGTGAAAATATTAACATGTCAGGAATTAACATCAGGAAGCAATGTTTAAATCAAGCAAACAACATGCTACAGGAACAGATCATAGAAACAAAGGCATGGAATGAATCTACTCAAAGCATAGAACAAAAACCCCTTACTGATCAAGAGCCAAAAAGGCACATAAGATATTATGGCACCCATGTAAACATAGAAAGTTTCGTTAACAGATTCAGACTTAGCAGAAACCTGAGCATGGCAAAAACAGAATAATGAAGGCATCTTTGCGAGCTCGATTCACTCATAACAAGGCACTGCATGACAAGCTAAGCATATCTACAGCAAGAAGACATGATCATGAAGCTAGCCAAAGCAAGAACAAGTTTAAATCATGCTTGGATCAACTACAACAACCATGGCAAAATTGATTAACATGTAAACAATCTGCCAGGAACATTTTATAGCAAAAGTAGAGCAAGATTAAGTCATTCTAGGGCACCCCATAATTGCAAACATGGGCATGGATGGATAGAGCATAACCATATGTCCAAATCATCCTTACTGAAGCAACTCAAATAAAGCATGTATCTCACTGTAGCAACATGGTTACATGGCATCAAAATAACAGAAGACAAAGACTTAGCCAAAATCCTGAAATCCTGAAATCAACAATAACACGAAGGCTATTTTGCATGCTTGTGCTAGTCACCACAAAGATCACAAAAATACATGGCATACACCCCTGGAAAGATGGCATGGCATAGATCAAAACACATGTAGAGATCATGCCCATATGCAGCACATAACAAATGTAGCAAAAATGACAAATCCTCATACTCTGATAAGAATCAGCACCTAACAATTTATAGCACTCTTGCATCAACGATTTGGGCATCAAGATGGACTCAAACAAGCAGGTCACAATGGAATGAAATAAAGAGCACATCATGATGAACATTTTGATATATTGCACGCATGAAACAGAGCATCACACAAGAAGTTACAACAGGTCAAAGTATGCACCAGGATGATAAAGTTTAGGGACTTAGAAGAAATTGGACCTCGCGGAAAGTCAACGCGGGCGGTGGATCTCGTCGGAACCGGGGAAGAAGATGGCCGGAGAGCGGCGGCCGGCGAGGGGGGCGCCGGATCCGGGACGGCGCGGTTCCCGGAGGCGGCGGCGCCCACGGGCGACGGCGGGGGCGCGCTGGAGGGCGCGGGGCGGCGCAGACGGCGGCGGGGTCACCGGCGGGCGGCGCTCGGACCTGGCGGCGGCGAGGCGGATGCAGGACGGCAGCGAAGCGGGCACGGAGGCGGCGACCGGCGGTGGGGCGCGCGGTCTCTGGGAGGCGCGGGCGGCGGAGGAGCGCGCGGGCTCGGGGGGCGCGTCCCGGGTCTGGCGGGCCGGCGTCGCGGGGGCGGCGGACACACCACGTGGCAGGAGGAGATTGGCTGGCGCGGCGGCAGTGGATGTGTCCGGCGCCGGTGGACATGTCCAGCGGCGGGGGGGAAGGCTAGACTAGGGTTTCGACCCGGATTTGGACGGGGAGGACATATTTATACCTAGAAGGAGGTGGGAGTGTCCAAATGAGGTGTAGTTTTCGACCACGCGATCGTGATCCAACGACGGAGGACATGTGATAGGTTTGGATGGGTTATTGGGCCACTTTGGGGGGTGTTGGGCTGCAACACACACGAGGCCTTTCCGGTTCCCTGGTTAACCATTGGAGTATCAAACGGACTCCAAATGGCACGAAACTTGACAGGCGGTCTACCGGTGGTGTACCAAGGCCGCTTGGCAAATCTCGTTCCATTCTGAGAATGTTTAACATCCGCTCACGAAAAGAGGCAAAAGGGGGGTGCCGGAGGACGTATGAGTGTCGGATTGCAAAACGGACAACGGAGAAAAAGCTCGGATGCATGAGACGAACACGTATGCAAATGCGATGCACATGATGACATGATATGGAATGCATGACATGAACAAAATGCAAAACAAAGACAAAACCCAACCACGAGGAATCTCATAACTTAGAGCCGAAAATGGCAAGAGTCGGAGTACAAATATGGCAAGTTACATCCGGGGTGTTACACGCATTCATGGCGCAACTCTGGGCCGCTATCTGAGGGCCCTAGTCAGGCTATTTAAACCGAGCGGCGGCACCCGAACCCTATCCCGTCCCCAATTTTACCCACCCTTCCCCCCCCCCTCCCACCGCCACCACCTTTCAATCCACTCGCCATCCGCCATGGTCCAACAGAGGATCATGACGGGCGGCGGTTGGAGCTCCTTGAGCAGATCCGGACTAGGCGCGAACCTCAGATTGCAGTCGGCCTAACTCTAGACTCGCCGGAGCCAGAGGAGGAGGGGGAGCATGACGCAACCATGGAAGTCAGAGGAGGAGGAGGAGGAGCAGGAGCAGGACACAACCATGGAGGGCGTGGAGTTGGAGGAGGAAGAGGACCAGAAGCAGGACACAACCATGAAGGGCGCTGAGCTAAAGGAAGAGGAATAGATGCAGGTGGGGCAGATCCGGCGCCTTCGGCTGCGGGCTTCGTCATGGCCAACGCACTGGCGGGGTTCGAGGTGGCCCAAGCGGAGGGGGCGGCAAAGCAGCAGGCCATCCTCGACTCCATCTAGTCGGCGACGGAGGTGAAGGCTAACCGCCGCTTCCTTTGCCCGGTGGATGTGGAGCTAGACGAGATCTTCGCCGAGCTGTCCGGCGACGAGGAGTCGGAGGTGCAGGAGGCGGCCATCCAATGCACCAAGATGCAGGCCCGTCTGGCATTGCCTGCACGAATGGCCTCCACATCGTTGACGAAGAGCAGGCTAGGTTTATCTACATAGCATGTACTCCCTCCGTTTCCAAATATAAGTCTTTTTAGAGATTCCAACAAATGACTACATACGAATCAAAAGGAGTGAATCTACACTCTAAAATATATCTACATACATCCGTATGTTGTAATCCATTTGAAATGTCTAAAAAAACTTATATTTAAGACCGGAGGGAGTATTTACATAGCTTTTGTGTATTGCATAATCAAATATGGATTTGAGGAGTAAAGTTTACGGTGTGTGGTTGCAACGGATGAAAAATAAGTGCTGACCGGTGGCTACCCGCGGATGCTCTTACACCAAGATAAATAACCAGTGCAGGATTCAACCTGTAAAGCGTAGGTGGTACGTCCTAGGATTGTTCACGTGAGTCCTTTGCATGCAGCTTGGACTTTATCGAGCCGGAGGACGTCGTCGTTGTGCATCGGCTGTTGGCCGCCTTTGCTGTACCGCACCGCGGTTGCTGCAGGCACCGCCGCTCTGAGGACGAGAGCCGCGTCGGTCGCCGCCGTTCCTGGACAAAAGGCCGCACCGTGGAGGGCTGGACTGAGGTCCGTCGTTCGACGTGGGGATCCGCACCGGGAGGAGTCGGGCGGGCGGTGCCGCGCGCCTGAGGGCGCTGCCGGCCGCCGGCTTACGTGCCTGAGGACGCGCTGATGCGGTACCCACTGGCTGGCCAAACCGCCGTTGCTCGGCTCTGCGTAGTCGTAGACCTTGGTGTCGGAGAGCGCCCCCGCCACGGCCATGCGCCAGGCCGATGGCCATGGACGCAGATGTCGATCTCTTTCCTTCTCTGCTTGGCCTGATTGCTATCTGGAAAAGGCGTGTTGATAACGTGTTTAGAAATGAAAGCGAATGGAATGAATAATGTTTCTTATTGATTGAAGACGGGTATTTATACCATCATTACAAGGCAGTTAGTTACAATGTCGATGACTACAACCGACTTAAACAACCAACTTAATCATTGATTATTAGGATTAAATTAATCATTAACATATCCCCGTAAACTAAAAGATTAAGAAAATTGCTGACATGGTGCAGTGACGTGGAAGCCTGCATGTCAAGAGTAATGGGGCTGCTGATGTGGATAGTTGCATTTTTTTCTCTTTTGTGAATGCGGTATGTTGAGATAGAAAATATAGTGAGGACGAGACTCTTAAGATGTGCAATGGCACATGCATCAAAACAGTGGCGAATCGATCAGCCAAGAACCATGAACTAGTTCAAGCCACACACCCTACAAGCACATCTGAATGGCAAGTGGGTTCACTGTTCGGAGTAATCAAGGTGAAGATGTATTTTTTTAAGGAAAAGCCTTTATGGCTAGCTTTATTAATTTAAAAAACGCTTACATTGGTCGCTAGAAGTCTGGAAATAAAATTGGAAGGTGCGTCCAACCACAAGTTTGGTGGATCAACACATCGGTTATAAGCTAGCGAATGACCTACCATATTAGATTCACGGTTACAATGCTCTAATAAGACCTTTCCGAAGTCACGAAGAAGTGTTCGGAAGACGTTAAGAATAGGAGCAGCGATCGTTGAATGGCCAGTATTTTGTTGAATTGCTTCTACAGTGACTAAATTGTCCATCTGTACCAGGATAGAGTTGGCACCAATAGTACTGGCTAGTTTGAGTCGTCCCTCCATAAGTACGGCTGCTTCCGCTGACACTACATCTGCCACGTGCTCGAGTTTAGCCATTGCCGCGCCCACAAATATACCGCTGCTATCCATTAATTGCCCCCGCAAGCACCCGTATTATCCTCTTCTGAGAACGCAGCATCAACATTAAGAATAAGTTGGCTCAGCATTGGTTTTCTCCGTAGATTCTGACAAGGGGTCGCAGCAGGTTTGCTAGCTGCTCTCACAAAATTCGTGATGAATATGTAGATGCGGTGCGGATGCGGTACCCGTCCATCCGTGGTGAAGGGGTAAAGTCTGAAATAAACCTCAAGGTTGTACGCGAACAAACCCTCACCTCCAAATCCCTGAAGTTGGTACCCTGTATTTATAGTCCCGGTCAATCTAAACCCTGTATGAGTAAAATCTGGTTTGTTGCAATAGGAAGGCACGATCCCAGCCGGGATTGATTTCTACTGTCACTTACAATATGGACCCACCTGTCATATGTAACTCCTCAACGGCGAGCATGGCCGCAGTGCCAGTGTCCATCGACGGATTGTTGGCACTGTCAAGATTAACCACGAACTACACCTTGATTATTATGAAAAGACAAGAAAAATATCGTGCATCACAAGGCCTATTGCAATCCAGCCGTGTCCAGCGTCTTGCGTGCGTGTATCGAGAAGAGATCATCTAATCAACCAAACCAGGCTCGTGTACTAGTTCAGGAATACATCAAGCTATCCCTGTACGTGCGTGTCTTCCGGCGAAACTTTGATCCTCAGTCGGTGCTCGTCGACATTGTCGTGAATACAGAGAAGCTAGGTGGCTGTGGTCATCGTCCCCCTTGCCGCGCGTGCACACAGACCACGCCCACTGAGCTGCAGCGGGAGGCGGCCATGGTGAGATGCTCAAGCCAGTGCGGCGTCAGGAGCAGGGATAGCGGCGCTGCAGCGAGATGGGGTCTTTGACATAGCTTGAGACCCATTCCAGAGCGCCGCCGTTGCTGCGACTCAGCACAGGCCTCCAGGGCCACGCGCCAGCCGCGATGCTCTAACGCAAGCACGCCCACCACGATGGCCGCATTCATCGGCCTCGGGAGCGGCGGCGCACCCCTGACGCCTCACCTCCGCGATTTGTGGCAGGAGCTCGTCGTGCTGCAGGAGCTTCTCGCCATGGACCGCGGATGGCTAAACAGGCCTTGTGAAGCCCACCGAGACACGACGTCAATGAAGCCGAGGGAGATGTCGAGCCTCGTCCGATGATCCCTGACGGCAGCCTTCGTCCTCCTGATGGCAAACAACTCCTCTTCGTTGGCGTCCTAGCTCCTCGGTTGCCTTGGTTGTCATGCACATGGCTGCTATCTCCATCATCGCCTCCTTGCTCACCATATGGCAGCAGGCTCGCCCCGGCTGCATCTACCCCCGCCGATGCATCTTGCAGGCTGTAGCTCGTCAACTCGCCTCCACCTTCCCAGGAGCATCTACCTGATAGACATAGATGGATCTGTGAGGAAAGGGAACAGGAGGAAAGAGGTGGGAGCGAGGAAGAAGATGGCTTGACCCGCACAACCATGAGAAAAGCGAGTTCCCGGTCAAGTTGTGCGTTCCCAGTGTGCCAAACATATCTAGGGTCAGAATAGACCGGGATCAAAAAGATTAGGGTATCAACTTCAAGGATTTAAAGGTAAGGGTTTATTCGTGTCGACCTCTACAACTTCAGGGTTTATTTTAGACTTCACTCGTGGTGAAGTGAAACACACTCGAGACTGAGTCACCGACCGACCCGAGCCGGTCGCCGGGCGCCGCGCCCAGCGCTGGCGCGAACCCCGTGCGGCGGTGCCCAGAGATGTTCGCCGCGGAGGGACCGGCGATGTTGACACGGACGCGCGGACGCTGCTGGAGTTCGCGCGTGTGTTCACGTGCTCGGACGGGAGAAGTGGGCGCGCATTTGCTGACACGGATGCCACGTCAGCTGCGCCTGTGCGCCTGTGCGCACCTCAACAAATCCACCCCTCTTCATGTAGCGCTGGCATGGGCAGCAGGCGTATACAGATCAACACGACATCACAAGCGGTCTATGAGATTCACGACCACAGACGTAGAGCACAGGAGATTCGGAAAACTGAGGTGAGGTGCTATGCTAGATGAATGTCCCAGCAAACACATTCAACATTTACATTCATGCAGGTGAGAATCGAATCCAGGGCTTACATCGGCGTCTGCGATCTTCACTTTCTAGGATAAGCACTAGTACTAAAGGGCGTTTTACATTCAGGTAAATGCTGCCTTGCTCTGAACCTGATCCCCGTCAGGCTTGGCACCTTGGGACAACAGCCAAAAGACTAGTCCCACCGGCAGGAACATCACCAGCGAAACTGATACCATAGAACATTGAACAGAACAGTTCTGTCCCTGCTCACCGGCTTTTCCTCCTGGTTATAGGAGACTTCTGCTCCGAGATCATCTTTAACAGATTCACGAGCGACTGCAGCCTGTCCCACACGCTGATGCCATACAGAGTCTCGACGAGCAGCTGCTGGAATGCAAATCCATTCTCCGAGACGGGATACTGCAAAATTGTCATTTGTGACTATCAGAAACATGGTAACAAGCAAACCATGGCAGCCTGGCATTATGTGGGGAAACAGCAAACCTGAATGGGCTTGGGGATCATTGTTTTCACATATGGCCACCACCTGTCTTCTACGACTGCCTTTACAAGGCAGCAGGCCCGCAAGCCTTCCACGCCAGCGAATCTTCCAAACCCGCTGTCTTTAACACCACCAAAGGGCAAAGACTGCATGACAAAGAGATGTAAGCCTACTTGCACTGGCAGTGGTTAACATAAAAGAAACAAGAAAGAATTTATACCCGCAGTTCTATGATAAAAGTGTGCTAAATAGTACTCCCTCCGATCCATAATAAGTGTCGTGGTTTTAGTTCACGCCACTTATTATGGATTGGAGGGAGTACTACTATATCTGCAATATACATGTGTACTTCCAAGATATCTTCAGAATGCTTATATCTTAAGCTGTGTGACCATTATTATTATTACAAAAGAGAGAGAGCACAAACTAGATAGTGTTACCCACCTGACACATATAACTTGAAGCAAAGTCATTGATTGCTGCAACACCACAGTGTAGTTGAGATGCTATTTTGATGGCACGCTTCTGGTCGCCCGAAAAAACAGCACAGCCAAGACCATATTTAGAGTCATTTGCAAGTTGGATGACCTCTTCGTCAGAAGAGAATTTCATGATTGGTAGAATCGGCCCAAATGCCTGTTAATCAGCAGTAACAGTGGTAAGGCTAACAACATTGGCACAAAACGAAATCATACCTACATTGGCTACAGCCTACCTCTTCCTGCATAATTTTCATTGTGTGATCAACATTCACTAGAACAGTTGGGGGGAAGAATTGATCAACAGCATCTTCACCCAAATTCCCAAAGCTCCCTCTGCCAGCAATTTCGGCACCTTTGTCAAGAGCATCATTAACAAGATTCTGAAGTCTCTCAGAGTGCTCTATCATACAGATTGCACCCATATCATATCTGCCAGATAATGGGGGGCCCTAGGAAAAGCAAGATCAAAAATGAGAACGGAAATCATGACATAAATACTACAAGGAAAGATGACTACGAGCATGAACTGTTAAAATTATCTGGTGTCAACTGTTAAACAGAGAGTATGTTTAAACTGAGTAACATATGGTGAGGTGGAACTGAAATAGCAATAAACATGATGAAAACAAAAGTTAAATGTGAATGTAGAAGTTGGATGTGGACAGCGGAACAATACCAAGAGTAAAAAGTTAAATGTGAAAGTAGAAGTTGGATGTGGACAGCGGAACAATACCAAAGCCTTTAGTCCCAAACAAGTTGGGGTAGGCTAGAGGTGAAACCCATAAGATCTCGCAACCAACTCATGGCTCGGGCACATGGATAGCAAGCTTCCACGCACCCCTGTCCATAGCTAGCTCTTTGGTGATACAATACCAAGAGTAACTACAATACAGGAAAATGTAAAATAGCAACAGAGGTGAATCTTGTGCTCAAATTCAGAACTCAAAAGGCGGGCAATTAATTTGCACTTGCGCATCTGGCTATTGACTGCAAAATACACCTGTTAAATTACAACAGATATTGATTTGATTATCTTAACTACGCGAGAAACAAAGCTATGATAGAATTCAGAACTCAAAAGAAATAAAAATTGCAATTGCACATCTGGCTATTGACTGCAAAATACAGTTGTTAACTTACAACAGATATTGATTTGATTATCTTCACTACGCGAGAAACAAAGGTAGGATAGATATCCTTGTGGACATAAAATCTTTCAGCACCGGCACAGTTTTGTCCACTAGATTGCAGTGCAGCTCTCACAGCAACTTGAACAACCTTCAAATGGGGAACGGCTATAGGTTAGTTGCTATTGTTGAAGAGAACAGGCTGGCATGACATACACAACATAAAGCTACACTTACATTGGGTAAATCCACATCTTCGCACACAATAAATGCATCTTTGCCACCAAGCTCAAGAGTTACAGGTATTAATGTTTCGGATGCTTTTTGCATAATCTGTGATAGGCACAATACTCAACACATTAAATAAAGTAACAGATAAAATAAGCAAATTAAGTGTATGCATGCAGCATCGATCATGGTATCTATAATGGCATAAATAATATTAGCGGCATGGGATTAAGAAATCACTACTTCAGATGCGAGTTATACCATCCTTCCAACACCAGGTGATCCAACAAATATTATTTTGTCCACTGAAGATACAAGAGCTTGACCCGTTTCCGCAAAACTAGAGGGGAGAAAAAAGAGGCCAGCAGGTAGGGCATGTCAGTAATTAGCCTGAACACCAAGAAAATGCAGAAGCTACATTCATACCCAGTTACTATGTGAACCAGATTATCTGGGGCACCAACAGCTAACAGAGCTGCTTGTATGATACGAGAATAAAAACAGCCAGACCAACTCGCATGCTCTGAAACCTGTAAATCAGCATTTCATTAAATAGAATAATGGATAACATTGTGGCAATTTGTTACTTAAATCAAGAAAATGAATGAAAAGGTAAAATTTCAGAGGGTATAAAGAAAATTAACTTTGCAGAGAAAAAGCAAATGAACATATGATTGTTTCCGTATGTTTGACTTGGCACAACAACAAAAGTTAATGACATGATCAGCACAAAATTTGTGAAGTATGCAATTCATTATTTTCATGAGAATTACTAGCTTCACCTTATGGAACACAAAATGGTAGCCATAATCGACTCAAAGTTGATACATAATAAATGCAACGCATGGAGATCATCGAATAACAAAAGTCAACAGGGTTGACCTAAGACTATGAGTATGTGAGAGTTTCCATGTCAATGGTTTGTAAGGCAATGTAGTCAGGACGAATTGGGGTATTTCAACCTTGTAAATCAGCATCCATGCTCTGACGGCTATACCCAGGTTACAAACAAGACCGTACTATGAGCAGACAGTAGATTGCCATAAGTAATAAGCTCCAGACTTCAAGCTAAGCTAAAGCATTTTTTCTAACAACGGAATCTCAATGAAAAATGTACAGGAACTGAAAGACTCTTTGTTCTGCTTGATCATAACCAAGAACATTTACTCATATCAAATTATAGATGATATTCATCTGATTACTTACCTTTATAACTGCTGCATTACCAGAGAATACTGCAGCCAACATCGGATTGAAGACATTATGGAAAGGATAGTTCCATGATACAATTGCACCAATAACCCCAAGAGGGTGGAATTCAACTTTTGCACTTTTGTGCAGCATTGATCTCCCACAAGATCTGAACAGTATTAAAAGAAAATACATGCAGGCCATAAGAAAACAAAACAATACTTCACTACTGCAGCATAAAAAGAATTGGTTAAGACATTATTTTAGGTGTTATGAAATGAATGCCGTCGGCAACAGTGCAGCAGTGTACACTTGCTGTCTTTCTAGCTTATAGAATATTACTGTGACATGTGCAAAAATTAAAAGGCCTATCTTCTGCACAAGAATTAACAGAAATTGCTAGCCCAATATCTGCAGTATGTTCAGGTCCTAGCGTCTAGTCATGTTTTAATCAAGAGCAGAACTCATTTTCTGTTCATCTAATTTCCAATGTTCACACACATTATGGTACTAAATAATGCTAAACAGCCCAGTGATGTTACATATCATAAGTGAACCATTGTGTAGTTCAGGTGTCAAACACAAGTCACACCTACTGTGCTTAACTTACCTCAACTTTTCCTCTTTATGATTCTATTTGTTTAACATACATGGTTAAATCAACATTAAACATTGGCATTGCATGGCTCTTAAATTATTGTATACATCACATTAGGATATTTCTGGTTACAAGAATCTAACCTGTACTCAGGTTTTAACCACTTCTCACCCTCATCCAGAAGCCAATGAATCTTCTCACAGGTGGTCATTATCTCGCCTAATGAAGCGTCAACCATAGTTTTTCCAGTGTCCCGAGATGATATCCTACACAAAAATAACAGTGTGGACCCTCAGACCTTCAATATGTTGGAAAGTGTGAGCAAATAAAACAGAAGGAGAGACCATTGATCAGGACTAAGTAAATCCTTCATCAAGGGTAGACACTATTTGGAAAAAGATCATTGGCATCTGGTACAATCAAAAGATAAGACTGTTTTTGAATTCCCAATTTGTCCTTACTCGCATATCAGATCCTGATGTTCAAGTATATACTTCAGAAGGATACGGAGAAACTGCCGCCTTTGTTTGAAGCTACTTTTTGCCCATACCTCTTGTGCTTTACGAGCTTGTGCAACGTGCTCCTGGACCTAATGAGTCAAAGAATAAGTGATACGAAATAGAAAGCCACATTAATGAAGGTCCAAACTATTGCAAAAACAGTACATAACAAGCTTTGCCTTCCCTTCAATCATGACTAAGGAAGGGTGAACCATTATTTCTAGTCAATAATGCAAAAGAAGATAATCAGACCAGCCAACCATATAGTAGCATACATTGTACTTACGGAAAATGCAACAATAGCAAACCAGCAACATACCTCATCAGGAGTCAAAGCAGGGAAGTATCCCAAGTATTTCATAGTAGCTGGCTCGTAGCATCGAACCATATCAGTCTGAGCAGCTTTCCCCTTCCTTGGTACCTGCAGCAGAGCATAAACTCAGCATGATAAAGTTCAAATAAATGCGGCTCCTGCTGCTACAATGGGTCATTTTGAGCTTTTGGTACTTCAGCTGAAAGCAAATCACCGCTACTTGAAAAATATTTGTAGTGCTTCTCTAGAACCATTACAGACGTATACTGGCACCAAATCAGATTCTAGCCAATCAAGGGTGGACAGTTGGTTTTCCCCTAGCATGTTGAACCCACTTCTTATTTTTCCCTTTTGGTTGTAACTCTGTTTCTTTCCGTTACGAAAATAGGGAAAATATCAGTAGGGAAACCCGGCTCGAAATAAAATATGCATTTCATTTAGAGGATATTGCTGTCTTACCGCATTGAACCATTTAGACCCTGAGAAGGTGAGACCTAACCACGTTAATTACATGTCCAAAGTAAAATCAGTTATGTTTGTAAATTATTTGCCCACCAAATTGTTATCAATGGCTTTGCTAAACTTTACTGACCGCATCTTCTAGTTGTCAAAACCACAACCACAGCGAACTGGAATTTTGGGAGACATGAAGCTATCCAACATAAATGACATTGAAATCAGTTTCCAGGAAACTATCAGCAGGCACGCATGCGCCAGATGCTTTCAGGCACAGCAGATCACCAAAACACACGCATCCCAATATTAACTTAGGTGGGAGGAGCCAGCATTCACGTTTGTGCATTGGATCATTATTACTGCATCAGATCTACTGGATGCCCTATGTACTCGGAGTTAGCCATATCAGCATGCTACAGCTTAATCCACTAGACCACCCTATACATGTCTCATACCAACGGCAAAATAATCACATACACCAATTAGTTATATTACTGTGTGGCGTTATTCTTGAAACCATGCAACAATGTGCAGCCCCAGGTTACACCAAACCATGATCGGAGTGTCCAGAACAAGCAAAATTCAGTATTAAACTACTAGTAGCAGAATCGCTGGGTCACCCCCCTCACTACATCAAATTGGCTGGCACCAAACCAAAACACACTGATCCTAGCGCAACAGATGAAGAAAACACACATCGCATAGGTTAACTTATTAGGTAGGACGAGACAGCATTCAGGTGTGTGCACTGGATCATTCATTCACCAAAATCATCAACAGAGAGGGAAATGCAGAGGGATAACTCACGTAGATGAAGCTGTCTTCCTTGTTCTGGTTGACCTCCTCCATCACTGCACCAAATCCGAACACGGTTAATAAACCCTGGTAAACCCCCTGACAATCCTCCACGGCCAATCACCAGCATACAAAACACAGTCGGGGAGTGCGGCGGCGTACCATCGGAGGCGTCGACCTCCATGGAGGGGACGGTGGGCGGGATGAGGAAGAGCAGGACGCGGCAGAGCGCGTAGGCGGCGGCGAGCACCAGCAGCGGCCACCAGAACGCCATGGCCGACGGGGCCCTCCCTGGCTAGGGCTCCGGCTCGCCTTCGGCTCCGGAGCGGCGGCGAGGGAGGGAGGGAGAGGGGCGGGGGGCGCTCAGGAGCGGCGGCGAGATGGCATCGGAGGAGGTGGGGAATGGAATCAGATCGGAGGGGAGGGAGGGGGGAGAGGGATTTTGGAGCCTGGAACTGGGAGGCAGCAGTACTTTATTCGATTCGATGAGTGGAGCGGCGACAGTGGGGAGATGCTCCGCTAGTGCCACTGGCGTCCGACGGCGAGGAGAGCGGTGGCCGCCTCGTGCCCTCCGCCGTGCGCGGTTCGCGAACCGCACGCCGCGCGAGCCTATCCGTCCGAGTCCGACCGTGAGGGCGTGCACACGGGGAAAGGGTTGTTTTTTTTGCACAAAATGCTCACACGACTGAAATTCCGTTGTAAAAAAGTGATGTCTAATGCATTTTATAATTACTACTCCCACCTTCCTAAATATAAGTCTTTCTAGAGATTCCAACAAATAACTACATACAAAATAAAATGAATGAATCTACACTCTAAAATATGTCTACATACATCCATATGTTGTAGTCCATGTGAAATGTCTAAAAAAAACTTATATTTAGAAACGAAGGGAGTAGTATAGTACTAGCCAAGTGCAAAACAAGAAATGTGCAATCAAACCCCTCAGATTGAACCTTTTACGATACCGATCACGCGAACTCAAACGCTAACCCGAGAAAACCCTCCCTCCAAAGTTGCCTAGGCGCCACGAGTGGAGAATGCGTTGTTTGGTTTGGTTTGGTGTTTTTTTTTATGTTCCGAGCTGTTCGGTACGGTTGTGACGTGGCCCGTTTGCGCTCTGTTCGACCTCTTCGCCATTGTTTGGCTTGAGTTTGGGCAAGGTGACTTTGTGTGCTGGTGTTGTCATGGTGGATGTGGTTGCTAACCTCTCGATGTAGCACTTTGCCGTAAGACGTTGTATCGGCCATCTTAGCTACTTTTTCTATGGATATATGACACGCATGCTTGTGTGTATTATTCTAAAAAAAGTATCCTCCTCCAAGCTGCCGCCTCTGCCCCCATATCCTCTCTCCCGCCCGACGGCCTTATCAGCGACAAGAGGAGAGGGAAAACCGGTGTAGTGGCGGTGATGATGGTGTAGTGGTGGTGATGATGTCGTGTTGCAATAAGGTCTCTCCCTACCTCGATGTTGTTTGATCATACACTGACGAAGAGCATGTGAGGATATGTAGCTCTCTTGAAATCTTGATAGTTGGTGTGTCAATCGAGGGAAATATTTGGTTATCTCTTCTTGCGGCGGTTTTGACCTCTTTTCGATTTATTATGTAGTATGTCCCAGTTTCTCCATCCCCTGGCCTGGTGCTGAAGAATTGCAAGCCTGCACTACGTAGGTAATGCTTCAACTGATATTCCTTCGGTGGTTTTTAGGTTGTGTTTCTGGCGATGAGTGGCTATAGCAATCTTCAAAGCCTGGTATAGCTAGGGCATTTGCAGATATCCCTTTCTTGTACTGCTAGTTCATTGCAATTTTCAAACTCTGGCGGACGACATACAATTGAAGGAAGAAGACGGCCAGTATAGTTTTTGATGTACTTTTTTGTTGGTCATTTTGTGTCATATTATCTTTCATTTGAATTAGTTACTGCTTTTCTTCATAACTATTAGATATAAGATATCCTTTGGACGTATTCATTAAAATATTGGCATAAAAAACCTCATGTACAACTTTTTTTTGCCATTCTAGCTTTTGATCATTTTACTTTTGCCACTTTAGCTTTTGACATTTCAATTTTGTCACTAACAATACATCCCAATTGTCATTTTGTGTGGCAAAAGCAAATTTTCCAGAGGGTGTATTAATTTTACGTATGCCACTGTGACAAGGTGAAAGTGGCAATAGTGAGATGTCAAGAGCTAAAGTAGCAAAAGCAAAATGGTCAAAATGTAGAGTGACAAAAACAAAAAATCCCCATGAAAAAAATACACCTTGGTAGTACCAGCGAAAATTGAGTTATTTAATACAATTAAGTATGCAACTAATGTGAGTGATTAATATGTGTTTAACTTTGTTCTTTTTCACACAAATAACCGAAGACAAAATGAAACATCCTCCAATATTATCAGAACCCCAAACTCTAAAAGTTGGTTAGAGCACATAAACTATCAAACTCTTTCACTTTAAAGCTCTCTTCGGCGAGAACACTAAACCAAGAAAAACTTAGAAAAAAGGTAAATATTATTTTTTAAATATGAACACCCAATCTAGTTCTTTTGAATTTCTATTATTTTGCTCTTTTGGATAGAAAATTCGGAACTATAAATCTAGATAGGAATTGTCTTGGTCTTTATAGATATTTGTCTTGCCTTCAAATTATTATTTTCGACAATTATTATGTTATTTTATCTATGGTTATGTAGTTAACCTTGATTTGAAATTTGTTGACCTTATTTTTCATTGTTTCCATTATTACTAAAGTTTCAATTTCATTAATAGTTGTTTCCAATCCCACTCCCCTTGATTATTGAGATTTAATCTCATCATGTTGAGTTATTTTCATCAAAACCTTTTAGACAATTATTTTATCAGCATGCACAATATATGCGAGCACTATATGCGACATAAACACCCACATATCAAGTTGTGTAGGCATTTGTGTGCGTGCACACACACACACATGTATCAAGATTGACAAAGTCAACACCTGCCCGAGAGATAGATAGCCTATCACCAAAAGACACTTTGCGTTGAAGAGATACACATGAAATCAAGCTTAACGTTTGATATTTTGGGCTTACAATCATGAATGGAGCTAGCCTTGAACGCCCAAGGGTATGGTTGGTCCCTAATATCTTTCCCTTACTCTACCAGCCTTGGCCTAGGGTGCAATAATTCGACAAGCCCATATGCGGCCCCGTAAAGCCCACATGTGGGTCTAGTAAAGTTGGGCTCACATGTCCGCTCTATAGGGCTTCTTTGAGTACCAAGGATCAACCCCATGTGTTCGCCCCGTGAAGAGCACATGTGGGTCTAGTAAAGTTGTATCCACATGTAAACTTTTGCGGGGTTCCTTTGAGTACCTAGGAGTTGCCACTAATAACTCAACCTAGCAACTAGTTGAGACATTTAGAAACCTTTGACAATTTGTATCCTAGTTTTGGATATAAGCAGTCATGCCATTAATCAACATTAATACCACATCCTTTTATAGTCCCACCAATTCCAAGCGTTATACTGCAAAAAAAGCACCAATTGCCCCATAGCACAACCAAAAATACTGGAGCGGTACAACAACTAGGGTGCCCGGTAATACCGCCTAAATAAACTAAGCTTAGACTACCGGTGGGCTACCACCCTAGTGCCGCTTCAAACCCGAGAGGATTTGCCCCCTGCGCAGTAGTTGGTCCAGTACTTGGAGCGGTAGTGCTGCTCCAACAAGGGAGTGGTATTGCCCGCCAAGTAGGCGGTACTACCAGTTGGAGCTCCCAGCTAGTACTATTCTCCATAAGGAAGTGGTACAGCCGATGGGAGGAGCGGTACAACTTGGTGCACCTTTTGCAACATGTTGGTAGAAATTGGTTCTCTCCTCAAAGGAGGATGGGAATGTATGATGGGTGCAATATAAGTTTCGCGTACGTGACTTGATTCCACCTGTACCTTCCAACGCAAGCCCCCTCTTAATAGTACGGATTTCCTGTGACCAAAGAAATAAAAGCATCGGAAATGTCATCTCCGATCTTTTCCTTTCAGAGGGGTACCTAAATGTCTCGTGCCATTCGAATATTCCTGTGTAGCTCAAGCACACGGTTAGTCTAAAGATTGCATTGTCATCAACACCAAAACACTTAGTGGGGGGGATGCCCTTTCAGCTCTAATATAGTTTCTCAACTTGTTCAATATAAGAAGATGAAATATAAAGTTTGCTCTCCCTTTTCACCTTAGAGATTTTGGGATTGTTGGTCTATATACATACAAGCTTGGTGTCTCTCCTAATTTATTCTCGGCCACACTATCGCATCCCCTACATGAAAAGTTTACCAACCATGATGTAAGTATTATTGGGATTGCGCCTAGAGAGGAAACACCGAATAGTAGATCAATCAAATAATTGACATAAGAAAGGTGAGCTTACATGTTGTGTGACCAAGACGAACATGGTGAACTTGAGTTACCTACTTTTCGAAGCTTTTCATGGTGAACTTGAGTTTCGAAATGCGGTTGCTGCTAGAGTTAATTCCCAGCAGCTTGTGCATACCCCCGCAGCCTGTCAACTGGATCTAACACGAACTCCAGCTCATCGTCCGCCATTGCACTCCGATGATTCTCAGTGAAGGCCTACAAATCAGATAGGTTGCACTACTCCACGAAAACATTCCAAGCTTTCCTCTTCCTCTCGTCGGCACCGCTGCCGGTCCGCCCCATCTCCGATGGCTTGGGCCATGGAGGTACGGATGATCTCGGCCCTCCGCCGGCGGGAGGGATCTCATTCTCATTCTTGTTAGGTTCAATGTCTTGGTTGGGGCTGTGTGGCGGCGGCGATGTCCCTCGGTAGGAATAATGTCTCCTACTTGCTATCCCCGTCATCGTCGGAGGGCATGTGGAAATGTATCTCTGTCGGATCTCGCGGGATTCGATCGGTGATGGTCTCCGCATCTCCTTGCACCGATGCCTTCATCAGCCGAGCAAATCACACCGCCTTCAGAGAGAAAGTGAAGGAGAGGGGGAAACTGGTTGATAGATGAGAGAGAAACAAAAGTGGATGCCTCGTTCCCTCGGCCAATTTTCTGGATCGAACGCCTCATGGTGATGACGTGTCAAGTCACTTGTGCCAAGATGCGTGCGCTAGATCCAACGGCTACAGGAAAGTTCGTTATGAAATTCTTAAACACTCATGTTAGATTTTTATTGACTTCGTTATTTCTTTTTGGTCCATTCACAATTTCAGTCTGTTTTCTTTATATTTCTGTCCAGATCATTGACCTTTTCTTTTACAAAAAAACACAAATTACAAAATCCCTGTGCAGCAATGGCTGCGGCCCCACTCCAGCTCCGCCCAGCGACCTCCCCGCGGTTCGGCATACCACCGCCGAGGTCGTCCTTCAGGTCGTCTGCACCTCCGGCGACGAGGCACTCGTCGCGGCGGTCGATGGAGGCAGCCAGCAGCCAACGCGATTCGCGCCGTCGCGGCGGTTGCAGGATGCGGAGGCGAAGATGGCCGTGGATCAGTGGATGATGATCGCGCCATCCATTCTCTTTGATGACCCGAGCGCCAATCGGGGGAGGAGATGGAAGAAAGATGAATCGAGGAGGGGGGCTCGTTGGTCCATGGAAGAGAAGGCATCGAGGGGGGGCGCCAATCCTTTTTTCTGGTGGCCTGAGCGCGAGCCGGGGGAGGAGACGGTGGTCCGGGCTTGATCGGGAGGGGAAGGCCGGAAGGGGACGAAATCGAGGAGGGAGTTCGTTGCTCCATGGATGAGGAGGCGTCCGTGGGTGGGTTTGTCGAAGATACGACAATGGAGGATACGACAAGAGAAAGGGAGGACGGTGTAATTGACGTTGGATATGTCTCTATCGGACGGCCGTGGTGGTCGATCCGTGGGATGGCTGGATCAGCCAATCACAAAGCGAGTTTTGCCCCACCCGTGGACTTCTGTTGGTTTCAGCACAGCCAAGTCGGGCCAGACAGAATTCGAACGATTTTTTTTATTTTTCTAATGATAATTAAGGCATCCATCACCACCAGAATTTTGATTTATTTTTTTTGGAGGGAGCTAGAAATATAAACAAGTATCTAAATATGGAAAAAAAATCGTCAATTTCTCGCCCATTTTTAATATACATGTAGTTCACAATTGAATATTATCGAGTAAATATCTAGAAATGAAATTATAATGCCTTGAAAGTAGCAACTGGTTCCAGAAAATACCAAAAATTGGCATTAGCAATGTAACATATAGCAGATTTCTCTCTATTGACCATTTGACCAGTACCCTCTTGTATAATTCAAGTGCATTGTGCAGTCTGGTCACACCTTCTGAGTTGCTTGTGAGAATATAATGCAGTCGTCTACAAAGAGAAGGTGTGAAACCCACATTAGCCAGCTATCTCGCGAAGCGTCAACTCTTGTGGTGATCGGAGCGCTTTTGCGCCCGACCGGTGGAGCACGACGGCGGAGAGACCCAGCCCGCCCCCAACCATGACAAGGGCCCTCCATTGGGCTCATGCTAGGAGGTCAGTTGCCTTGACGAAGGCTCGCCGGCGTACCTCCAGCCGACATCACATCTACGTCGTTTTCTTAATTTAAGAATGTGTTAACGGCGTGCAACCAAACTAGCGGTGTATCCTGCTCGCGCGCCCGCCACAAGTATGTTGGATACCACAACTCTGACAACAGAAGTGACATCCACATTGTATTAGTGGCATATGTCTCCGAGTGCATGCTGCTAGTCCTGAGTTCACTAGCGGAGTGTATTTGTACCACTATATAGTGTGAGAATAACTTTGAATATTGGCTATTGGATGGAGCCAATCCAACGGAGGAAAATTGGCAAATCCGACCATCGTTGGCCATTGGATATCCCATTCACCACACAAGATTTTGCCATGCATGCGCACTATCTAGAATATTTCATTACTAAGCTTAAGCACAATGCGCCCTATGCACAAACCTCAATGCACTATATTTCTCCTCTTTTCTAGGATCTTCCGTACTTTAACACTACCAACCTTTTTTTTCTAAGGGCATGTACAATATAATGGAGGCAGCATCTTGGTGCTGCCCCCAGCTCATCCAACTAGATAGAAAACGAGGCAACTTTTTTTTGACCCAACACATGTAGCCCAAGCGATCAGTGTATGGTGTCCCAGTGTCGTCACCTTCCTCCTCCCAAGCACGCATACAGCACCATCTCTCATCTCCTTTCTTCTCTCTCTCCTCTCTTTTTCTTCTCTCTCCCATGGAGTAGTGGCCTCTTCTACATGCCACCCTGACACACTGCGAGGCTACTGCACTAGCTCCACGTTGGAATTCGTCCCTAGTTGGCAGCCGGGCATCAAGTTTGAAGTATACCATTAGCCATGCCCTAAATGAACTGCTATTTCTTGTTTACTTTTATAAATATCAATGCCTAAAATATGCACAAATCTATCACTTTATTAAAGAAACACACACACACACACACGCATCCATTGCTACAGTTGCATAGCAATGTAACATGCCTCTGAAAGAATTGACATTCACTTTTACTTAATTCACTTCTTGTACAGGGCTATGGCAGTATCTTCATTAAATGATTTATATTTATTTTTCAGTGCCATGAGCTACAAGAGTTAAATCTACATCTCATACATGATGCATATTTGACTGTAAATTTATATATTTGCTTGTGTTAGATATGTCAATATTTAATCGCACTTTGGTTATGTAAGTTATCATGTGCAATGCATGTGTACCTTATTAGTATTATACGTACATTGCTAACAATTCCTGGTTGGAGGGCTCCCTGGGTGTACTTTTTTAACGTTGTGTAGTTATCGTGCATGCCGCTAGTAAGGTAACATCTGTAGCATGCACTTTCTTGCGGAACGCCACTGGTATTGCTCCAAGTTTGCGCTCGCGTGCCTGTTCGGTTACATGCTGCTAGTAGCAAAATCCTATAAGGGGTTTTGTATTAGTGTGGATGCCAAAAAGTGTGTGGACCAGGCGATCTGGACATTTAAGGATGTTTTGATGCATGGAGTTGGGTGCCAAAAAGTGTCCAAACAACTCGTACGGTATAGACATTTAGGGGGGTTTTGATGGACGGCGTTGGAGTTGCTTTAATGATGCTAGTGGGGTGGAGAATGCATTTGAAAAAAAATAGAAGATAACAGTAATTAATGAGGTGACATATGGTGACGTGGGATGTATGTATGTTGAGAGAATTATAATGAGTGGTGATCAATCTATTTATGTATATAGGATTGCCACCTACAACATGTGGTGATGTGTCAGACGATAAATGAGGAGAGAAAGCAACAACCATTGCACAAGCTTCGAGGTGGAATTAGAGTACACACCTGGTATATGCTGTCACCTCTCATTTGCACAATTTAACCTCGATTTTGTTAGAGTAGTTGTATGATGATCTATTTTGTGGATGGCATGGTCAATTTTATCAACAAGACAATATACAAGTTGTCAGATAAATCCACATGTTTCATAGACCGAGTACAACATGGAGAAGATAGACGTGGTACAGAGCTATATACCTGTTAATAAAGGGAGGTGATATTCTTGGTTTCGTCCCGCTTTCTCATGGACCACATCCTACGATTCTTCCAATTGGGCCAGGAGGTGATATTCTTGGATTAGTCCCACTTTATCTCGGGCCATGCCCTGCGATTCTTCCTATTGGGCTAGCTTTCGATTCTATCAAAAAAAGGTTTTCTTATTAATTAATAGAACCATCTCACTAATTTACACAGGATCCCACCAGTTTATATATGTCACCAAATAGACAATCAACAAGCCTCTTCAGAAAAAGACAAAAACAAGGAATGAGGTGTGGGTACAACATGACAAATGACAGACCGTGTGGCTATACGGTGGCAATAAGAGTGAGAGTTGGTAATCAAGGATAGTGCTTATTGAATGTTGCGTGGGCTTTCCATGTATGAAAAGTACTGGCCAATGTGAGTATACAAAATAAATCGTTGCACACAAATAGTGTTGATATGTTCTTGCTAAACAGCAGACCAAGTGATCCACTAGAAAAGGGTCGTGTTCAAATAGAGGACCCGGACCGCCATAAGTGTGTGATATTTTTTTTCCGGTTCCAACACACACGGGCTCTTTTGCTAGTAAATAAAAAAGGAAGAAATGTGTGTGTCTAAGGGCATCTCCAACGCCAACTCCAAAATGGACGCAATATTCACCCACGGACTGGTCTAGACCAGTCCACAAACAGTGATGTGGGAGTCGGCCATCCAGTCCTAGCACCTAAAACTCCTGCCTCCGTTTGTTTCCTAACCGCGACACTGAAAATATTTATAGAAAATAACACAATTCATTCATAAATAACGTGCAAATATCCCTAGCTAGTACGACAGTTGTTCAAATGTAAATGTTGCATCCGAGATAACCGGATGTTCAACAAGTCTTTCACATTCACTGATTCCAAATTTAACGATACTAGAAGTAGAGCTGGCATATGTACTCCTACACATGCTGTCCCTTGAGCTTCATCCAACAATGTATGTGTGTGAATGACATGCCCTCGATCCTGTAGTACACCACGGACGTGCATGCAAACTATACAACATATAGAGCAACATTAAGTGAATGATG
The DNA here is from genome assembly GCF_056163025.1 of Triticum urartu. Taxonomy (NCBI): domain Eukaryota; kingdom Viridiplantae; phylum Streptophyta; class Magnoliopsida; order Poales; family Poaceae; genus Triticum; species Triticum urartu. Next base: position 59,037,945 of record NC_141874.1, on the reverse strand, counting down.
AATTAACGTACATAGAGCAACATGAAGCAAAACTTATGATCTCCATGATCGACGAGCCCGATGACCACATTGTCTCCACTCGTGCGACCGCACCGCAAAACTTCATGACGGGGGTTGCAGATGGTGTATCATTGATGCGATATATACTTCACATTGTGTTGATGGATGACGTGCACGTTTTAGGGCGTGGAGTTCTTTCGTGCATGAAACAAAGCATGCACACGCTGTCAAAAGGTCAAGCCCCTTGAGTTCATGCCTACAAAGTCAACCACACATTGCATATCAACTCATCCTCAATCACCGAGTACCCCGCCATCATGCTTTACTGTAAAAAACAACCAGAAGTTCAACAAAAAAGCTCAACAACATTTGACTGGACACCTGTCGGGCAAGGTGTCCGCTATGGACATCGTCGACAAGGGGCGGAGGGTACCTGGTTGTGGAGGGATCCTGGGTGGACAGTGACGTAGTCCAAGGAGGGCATGCGCGTTGGTGGGGGTCGCGGACGTCCTACGGTGCATGGGCGGCGGCCGGAGAGGTACAACGGCGGCCTCAGACGAGGAGAGTGCGGATGCAAAGCCAGGGGGAGTAGTGGTGGAGAGGAAAAAAAGTGTACCGGGAGGGGGGTTTAAGTCGGCTGGGTTTTTTAGAGTGCCACGTGGCGACGGTCTCTCTTTTGCTTTCTGTTTGTGGGAAAATGGAAGTCCGGACCGACCACAGACCGATGAGGCACTGTCTTGGATGGTAAAATGGGTCCAGACCCCTCGATCCGGGTGAATGCAGACAATTTGAGGGTCCGCGTTGAGGATGTCGTAATGTAACAAGTAGAATGTGCACGTTTCATATAATGTATATAAATACTAGGACATGCTGGTGTAGTGATAAATGATGGAAGAGGTTAATGATTTGCTCCAAATCAGAGAGGAGCACGGTTGCATGGGGCATGGGCGTGTGGAAAAGCTAATTAGGTCGCCCATAATTTATACTGTACTAATTAATAAAGGAAGGTTGCGGCAATGCATCATATAAAGCCTGGTTTTAGGTTGTTAGTTTGAACTTGGATTTGGCCGAGCCATTTTGAATAGAAACGCATTAAGAGAGAGAGAGAGACTGAGAGAGAGAGAGAGAGAGAGTAGTAACAGGAAAACAGCCACCAACTTGCAGTGCAAGGCGGCACGCGCAAGTGGACACCTGATCATTTAATGCGGAGGATCTACGCTTTGATGAAGCCTGGGGTTTGCACGCAGTTCGTCCAGTCCAGCCTATATATGCACCCGCATTGCCATCCCATCGATCCCCCCTCACACGCTCGTCCTCCATTCCCCTCAGCCCCTCACACGCTCGCTCTTCCGTCCCTGCGCAGCGCTCCTCCCAACCACACCCTCCCCTGCGGGCTGCGGCGGCGCAAGCCAACTCCCTCAAGGTGAGATCCACCTGCCCTGCTTCTGTTTGCGTGGTTTAGTGGATTCAACCGCGTGCTTCCCGTACGTCCACCTTTGCTGCCTTGTTTTTCGTCGATTCGTTTGCCTGGTTCCCGTTTCCGCCGCATGCTGTCCAGTCGTGCCTTGCGTTGCTGCGGTATGGGATCTCGGTTCATGGGTTTGGGGGTTTTCGGGAGGGTTTTACGTACATGCGCGCGTTATTTCCTTGGATGCGCACGTTGAGGTTTCATGGACCCGATGCACGGACGGGTGCTTTGATTTGATCCACGCCCTGTTTTGTTTTCAGCTTGCTGCTGCTCCACGCCATCCGTTCGTGTAGGTTCGGTTTGGATCTGGTCGGATACACGCCGCCCTTGTTTCCTTGGCGTTGGGTGCCGTACGTGCTGATTGGCTTGTGCTCTAGTCGTTGGGTTCATGGGTTCGGGCTGTACATGCGCGCATCGTTCCCCCTTGTTTGTGTGGCTTGCTCGAATCACCGGCGCTTGCTTCCCGTTTCCACCGCTTGCTGTCCGATCGAGAGATGCAGTCAGTAGATTGCTGCGTTATATATGGGATCTCCGTTCGATCATGGCTTTAGCTTTTCGGGAGCGTTGTACATCTGTAATCCATATCTTCGCGTGTCTGATGTGCACGGGTGCCGGCGACAAGGCCAAGACCAAGACCAAGACCAAGGGGCAGAACCAGCACCGTTGCCGCAAGTGCGGAACTGTCCTGGAGGAGGCAAAGAAGACCCTTTATCACGGGGATCGGGAGTGCAAGGCCGCCCTGAAGGCCGCCAAGAAGGACTGAGTTCATGGATCTAAAGCGGCAGTAACTTCGTAGTAATATTACTAGTATCACAAGTAGTACTTATGGAGTAACTATGGGATGCATTACTGCATAAAATGTAATTATTGCCTATCGCAACTAGGAGTACCTGAGGAGTAAAATTATGATAACCTTGGTAAACCATGATATGAGTAATTATGAGGCGGTGTAGGAACACATTGGCAAAATTCCACTAGATCTGTCTGTTTTTTTTTCTCCCGTTTTCGGTGCTTTTATGCTGATTCTACTACTTTGCTCGTCAGCACAAGCTCCGTAAGTACCATATCTAGGACTTAGTGTTGCATGCGTATAGAATTAGTTAAAAAAAACCCAATGCCAGAAGAACTCATTTGGCAGTGCTGTAACGGGATTACAAGAAGATGCTGGACATCTTCTATAGATTACAACAAATGGAGTTTGGATGCTGACATCCAAATCAGGCAAATCAACTCCTTACATACTTAACATATTCTAATTCTCACAAAACAATCAAGGCTTCCAGCTCCTGCAAGCTTCCACTCCCTCCAATCCTCAAGGTTGAGATCAACTAACTGCTGACCTGCTGTATGGTTAATTGCTGCTGCCTATTGCTAAATACTCTTGTATTTTACGCTGCTTCCAAAGGTTCCAACTAATTATAGAATGCCCAAAGAGTTCGAAGCCTTGACGATCCTTGCCCAGAAAACTAAGTCTAGCATTCAACCACCATGCCTCCAAGGTATTTGTAGCCATAGGGCAAGGCACATTGACTTGCAGATCACAGAAGCATCTGCGCCAAGTTCTCGCGACACCACCCACTGAACGATGATATAATCAACAGTATCCTCCTGTCGCAGACACAAGTAACAAGCAGCAGTGCACTATCCTCCCATTCTTCGTGTGTGTGCTCACTTGCATACAAATAAGTGGAGCAATGTCTTCCGCAACAAGTCCATTAAGCCATCGCTCACACCAAAAGAGCATTTTCTTACCATCACTGGTTTTGATCTGTACCAAACTGCGAAATACATCATGCACCAAATCGTCAGATATGAGCAACAGCCCGTGCCATGGCCGCTAAGCATCAGTTCGTCTCAGCATTCCCATTGCACCCTTAAGGCAATAGCGTGCGCAAAAGAAGCAAGTCAAAATGTCAATCCAAGACAGCAAGAGCCACCATCCACGACGCGTTCTCCCTTAGATATATGTCAAAGGTCAGGAGCAAAATGTGAATAATATGTAATATAGGCAACTTCGGATGCACATCTTTTACTCAAACTGAGATACATGCTGTGCTGGTTTTCAGTTTAGCTACAGTTGAGCCCATCAAAACACAAGGAACAAATGACATAACATAATGGTCTCACTGAAACAGATATTAGAAATGGCTTGCCTGCTACAATGACCAGAGAAAACAGCGAGCATGCCAAGATCAACCAACAACCTGCAAGGGAATATCCTTCCGGTGAAAACAAAGATCAACCAACAACCTGCAAGGGAATATCCTTCCAGTGAAAACCAAGATCAACCAACAACCTGCAAGGGAATATCCTTCCGGTGAAAACAAAGATCAACCAACAACCTGCAAGGGAATATCCTTCCAGTGAAAACCAAGATCAACCAACAACCTGCAAGGGAATACCCTTCCGGTGAAAACCAGGATTTGCTAAGTTAGCAAACTTGGCCATGTTTTCCAGAATCGTAAGGGAAAAAAATAGTAGTGCGAAAATTAGCTATCAAAATTTAGAAGTCATGCTTAACACATCATAACTTAGTAAAATACAAGTTATGTTCAGGAGATCATACAGTAAAGGCATAACCATTAATTTTCCTATTTGATAATTGAACTTAACAGTGACGAACAAAGGAAAAAGAAAGTAGCGACTGCTCTGCTTGAAATTTGTAGATACCTGTTCAACTTCAATGCCAGAAGCTTCTCTAGTATCCTTCTCTATAATCGGAGCGATATGCATTTTCTCATCAGCTATATAACCAGCTAATGCAATGATCTAAATCCTATCCTGTAACGGATTGTTGGATCTGTATAATATCAATAAACCTTGCTCTGCAAACAAGCATAACCTGATTTTTCACCTGCAAAAAAAAGCATAACCTGATTTTCATCAAACAAAGTGTGAGGGGATGTTCAATCCTGTCGAGGTGAAGAAAAATATCAACAGGTTATGAATCACAACTGAAACAACATCAATAACAAGAGAAGAAAATAGTCACCATGGGCCAATATCCATCAAATTTTACCTCGTTAACTGAATCATCACTCATGTTGTTCTATTGCACCTTATCAGTTATAGAAAGACGATTGCATGAAACATACTAATGGGGAAAACATAGGAATGGAATGTAACATAGTATCTAGTATGAATTCCTACAGGATATTTTTTTGAGGTAATCCTACAGGATCTTAAATACATGAACTTTTGAAACACAGGAATTTTGGAGGATTTTTTTACAAGAACAGCAGGAGCTCTGCTTATGCTTTATTAGAAGGGGAGAGGTAAGTGAAACATCACCAGAGGACACATATAAGAGAAACTGGAAAATGAGCCGCAAAAACAAGCAGCAGGTGCTCAGATCAGTAACCCTCTAGCCTTACGCGGGAGGTTGATGTCATCGCAAATGCCAAGGCAAGCAGGAGGAGCTTCCTTGTGCTCAAAAACCCGCCTGCTTCTTTCTTTCCAAAGATGCCAGGCGGTGTACAACGCCAGCGTGATCCTTTCTTGCTTCATGGCATCATTCCTCCCCGCTGACACTTCCCGTCACCAGCAATAACTGAGGAAGATTGAAGCGCCGCTGCTGTCACCAACGGCCTGCTCTGCTCATGCTGAATAGTTGCCATACTTTGGCATACAGACATGAAAGCGTAATGTGCCGAGCAGTCTCATCCTCATGATCACAGAGGACACATCTATCGTTATGCGGCCATCCTCGGTTGCTTAGGTGATCCACGGTCCAGTTTCTGTTCTGCAAAAGAAGCCACGTGCAGAATTTGACCTTGCCCTCAACTTTGGCCTTCCAAATCTTTTCAAGCACCGGCTGCAGAATCCATCCAGTGAACTGAGCATGATAGCAGATCTCGCAGAGTAAACACAATCAGCAGATAATTTCCAAGTGACCGAGTCACAGCTCACCATAAGCTGAACCGATTGGATTAAACCCCAGACGTCGATGAACTGATCCAACTGGGATTCAGGAGGAAATCCTGTGCAGACCTGTGAGCCATCTGCTATTTGCAAGAGCCTCGCCCAAGAGCAGGTTCTTTTGCCTGGCAAGACCGAAAATCTCTGGCGCGATCTCACACGGAACACATTTTTTTTCTTTTTTTCTCTCTCGAAAAGGAGGATTACCCCCGGCCTCTGCACCAATTGATGCACACAACCATATTATTAAGCAAAGTCTCCACCAAGTACGTAATCCGATACAAGTTCACAAGCAAAACCGAAATATAAAAGAGTAAGTTGACATCTATCTTACCAAAAGCAGGCCTTATCTCCTTTGCCGAGGGTGATAGACGAGCAGGCAACAAATAGCTGCTTATCCGCATCATCACATGGTGAGAGTTCCTTTCCACAGTGTATCAGCCGGTGCCCAATCCAACCATTCCCATCTGTAAGCTTGTATTTGAATATCTTTGATGCCCAGCCCGCCTAACTGCTTGGGGCCAAATATTTTCTTCCAATTAACCATACACTTGCCCGTGTGCGCCTCCTCATCCGCGTTCTAAAGGAAATTTAGCCTTAGCTTATCCATCTTCTTGACCATCCACTTATCAGCCAGGAAGGAAAATAAGAAATATGTCGTCGTAGAGGTGAGAACCGAATTAATGAACTCAGGCGACCCTTGCAAGTCATGGGTTTTCCTTTCCACTTCTTGAGCCTACTAGCAATCTTGTCGAGGACAATCTGACCATGAACCCTCCTCGGCTTTCTAATACTCAGAGGCAGACAAAGGTAGCGGCAGGGAAGGGATTCCTGCAAGCCACCAAATTTCAGGAGCACTTCTTGCATATCCAGATTGTCACAGCCGACTAGGTAGGCCACACACTTGCCGATGTTGCTGTGGAGGCCTGAGGCATCACCAAACAGCTGCAAAATCGCTTGCACGGTCGAAAGATCTTGTGGCGCGGGTTGACGAACAAGGCTTCATCGGCTGCATAGAAACTTGCATGCAACCGAGCAGCCGACAATCGAAGAGGTGACAAGATATTACGATCAGTGGCCAAAACAAGGATCCGCTGAAGAGGCTCCATTACCAGGATAAAGAGCATAGGGGACAAGGGCCCCCCCTGCTTCAATCCCCTCCTATGAAGAAAAGGCCTCCCCGAAGAACTATTAAGGAGAACACAAGACGAGGATCAAGCCAGCACCAACAAATTTAGGTCCCTCCACCACTGACCAAAACCCATGTGAGCCATAACCTCCAGCAAGAAGCGGAGTCGAAGGCTTTATCTATGTCAAGCTTCAGGAAAACCAGAGGCATCTTCTTTGATTTTGCTTCCTTCAAGACATTTTTCACACAGAGAAAGTTGTCTTGGATGGAACGGTCCTTGATAAAAGCACACTGTCAAACAGAGATCAGATGTTGCAACTCTGGTGCCAAACGATTGGCTAGTAACTTGCACAGAATCTTCGCACAGCTATACATAAGGCTGATTGACCTGAATTCCTTTTTTGTGATCAGCACCAGTTTGGTTGTGTTTAGCAGGTTCCAGTGATCTTCCCTGGTTGAAGGCCGCCAAGAGATCATCCTTTACTAGGCTCCAGCAAGCCGAATAAAATTTAGCACTAAAAGCGTCGACCTGGAGCCCTATTCAAAGGAAGGCCAAAAAGTGCAGCATGTAATTCCTCCGTGATAGGGGCCTCAAGATGAGAGAGCTCAGCTTGCGGCAGATTGATGGATTCCCAGTTCAGCCCAGCCCCATGCTGATGATGTGATCCCATAACTACTCTGAAGTGGTCCAGAAGGGCAGCAGCCTTGTCTCATGCTCCAACACCAACTCATCATGGGCAATCAGGGATGGAATGTGATATTTCTTTCAACGACTATTTGCACGCAGCTCACTTTTTTTTTTTTTTTTTGCATTTGCGTCCCCTTCTTTGATCCAGTTAATTCTAGCTCTCTTCTTCCATTTGGTATGGTTGATGGAAGCGAATCCCAGCAGTGTGTTCTTCAGAAGCCTCCTCAGATTTATTTTTTCCTCAATTGACAATTCCCTCTCCTCTTGAGCCACATCCAGTCTGAAGATGACCTCATTTGCCAAACTGGACATGAAGGCAGTCTACTTCATCTTGGAATTATGCCAAACTTTGAGTGTACGGTTGACACGATTGAGCTTGATGTGAAGACCCCTAATGTGATCCATGGAACAGATGGGTTTGTCCTATGCATCTTTGGCCACCTGCTTGAAATCTGGCACCCTTAACCAGAAGGATTCAAACTGAAGTCCCTTGGAGTGATATGCATCGTGCGGAGAATCAAACAATGGTCTGAGACACACATGGAGGCCGGGGAAAGCTGGAACTGAAAATGGGCAAGCTCCCATTCATCAGTGACGAGGAGACGATCGATCTTCGTATGAACGGTATTCTCTCTTTCATTCGACCAAGTGAACCTCCTTCCCACAAGTGGCGTTTCTCTGAGCTCAAGATCGTCAATGGTCGAGCGGAAGCGACCCATGATCCAAAGGTTGACATTATTGTTGCTTTTATCCCGTATCAGGCAGATGAGGTTGAAATCTCCCAAAATAAACCATTGTGGCTACACAACAATCTTGACATTCCTGATCTCCTGCAGAAACGCGAGCTTCTCATCATGCTCTAGAGGTCCATAAAACCCCGTATCGACCAGCTGGTGCCGTCACCCCTGTACTCATGGCCAGTGATGGAGTGAGCACCATCAGCCAACACCTCATGCAGTAAAGAGAAGTCATCTAAGCAGGCAATAAAAATTCCACCACTCGTTCTGTCAGCTGGTGGTTCGAAGATGAAATTGTCCCCCAACCGGCTGCTGAGAGTCTCCACGACCACTTCCCTAGTGATCAAAGCCATGTTGGTCTCCTGGAGGCAGAAAACGCTGCATTTCTGCGATCCAACAAACAATCTAACGGCGCTGAGCTTGGCGGGGTTGTTAATTCCGCTTACATTCCAACTGAACATTGCAAGCTGAAACAACAAGAACTCGAGACACCACCACAATGGAGATAGCACTGGCAAGATCTGTCTTGCACATCACCGAGCAGAAACAAGAACATATAGCAGCACGAATTGGCAGCCGACAGCAGCAGACACAACATCCGCCCAACATTGACGAACAAAGCTTCAGCAACACAGGCAGCAACCCACAACAGACAACAACAACAAGAGAGGGAACTAAACATTGTAAACAAAGTGGCACACATCGCAAGGGGCACGAGATCAGGGCTGGATAGCCTGCACCGCGTGTCCCGAGCCCATCATCTCTTCTTGCCCGAACCTGAAGATTCAACCAGGGCAGTTAGTGCCTCAATGAAATTGCTCGGCGGAGGCTTTTTGTACAATTCTCGGTAGGGCCGGAGGTCGTCCGGCAACGGTGGCGCGCCCTCGGTGCCGAGGCCGTTCTTCCTGAGGATAAAATGAAGAACTTTGTCCATATTGGACCAAACCGGCCGTAGGCTTGGCGGATAGGCGGCCGCTGCTCTGCGTCGATCCCTCCGTGGTGTTGCACTCTTGCCCTCGTCGCACTGGGATGGGATGGCGGTGGGGAGGACCGCTGGGGTGTGGAGGGCCTCCGCCGATAGCGGGGTGGAGCAGGGAACCGGGGGATGGGGAGGACCGCCGCCGGCAGCGGCGGTGGAGCAGGTGACGAGGAAAGTGGGGCGCGTGTCGGCTGCTGCAAGACGCACATGGGCAGGGCCCGACGCTGTGGGCTGTGGGCTGTGGCAGCTCTCGCCTTCGAAGCGCGCGGGTGGTTCTAGGTATACATTGTGAGCGCTGTAGGCGCCGCTTCGCGCCGCTGGCGCTCGCACGGACGCGAAGTGGGCCGGCCCAGCAACGTGCTACAAAGCAAAAGGCGAATGCAAAATGTTGATTACATAAGGAAAACAGAGCATTCACATAAACCATGGATTATTTGACTAAAGAAAACATAAATATTAAAAAGCATTCACATAAACAATGAATTGACAAGAAAACTTCACAAAAATGGAAAAATTTCGTGAATTTGAAAAAAAGTTCATCGAATTTAAAAAAAAGTTCATTGAATTTGAAAAAAGTTCACCAAATTTGAGCAAGAGTTCATCGATTTTGATAAAAGTTCATTGATTTTGAAAAGAGTTCATCTATTTTGAAAAAAATTCATCAAATTTGAAAAAAGTTCATCGAATTTAAGATAAAGTTCATGAAATTTTAAAAAAATCATCAAACTTGAAAAAGTTCATCAAAAATTGAAAAAAGTTCATTAATTTTCATAAAAAGTAAAACGAATCTTAAATGTTCATTAAATTTGAGAAAAGTTCATCAAATTTGAAAAATAAGTTCATGGATTTTTGAGAAGAGTTCATGAAATGTTAAAAAATGTTCACAAGTTTTGAAAAAAGTGCATCAATTTGGAGAAAATTTCATGGATTTTTGAAAAAACGTTCGTTGATTATGAAGAAAAAGTTCACGGATTTACAATCGCGCATTTCAGAAAAAGAAATAAATAGAAAAGGAAAAAAGGACAGAAAAATAGAAAAAAGAAAAAGAGATGCGAACTAGCAAAGAACAAAAAGGACGGAAGCAGTTCCCATCCATAAGTTCATGATAGTTCTAGTGGTTGGGTCGTTACGCTGAGAACTAAGAGGTCTAGAGTTCTATTCTTTGGCTGGCAACATTTTTGCACTTTAAAACAGAAAAAAGGAAACGCTAAGAGGTCTACAGTTCGATTCTTTGGCTGGCAACATTTTTTTGCACTTTAAAATAGACTAGGAAACATGCCCGTGCATTGTAACGGGAGAAAAAACTGTACACCCCTACTCCAATAAGTGACACTTTAAGGCCCACGATAGGTCTAGGTCCTCTGTTTAATACAGTGTCCAACCCGTATCACCATTTATCCTCCTTTTTTTTTATGTAACACCACTTATCCTCCTAAACGCCCGTACCGAGGGTGTCCACTGTGATTGCAATGCCTCCGAATGTGGCCAATCCTAGGGCGATGATCTTGGCCACCGCATGAAGCAGATATCACTACGCCACTTATCCTCTTTCACGCCCTCACCATAAAAAGACATGTTATACAACCAATTTTTCGTAGCTACAGGTAACTAAGAGGTCTAGAGTTCTATTCTTTGGCTGGCAACATTTTTGCACTTTAAAACAGAAAAAAGGAAACGCTAAGAGGTCTACAGTTCGATTCTTTGGCTGGCAACATTTTTTTGCACTTTAAAATAGACTAGGAAACATGCCCGTGCATTGTAACGGGAGAAAAAACTGTACACCCCTACTCCAATAAGTGACACTTTAAGGCCCACGATAGGTCTAGGTCCTCTGTTTAATACAGTGTCCAACCCGTATCACCATTTATCCTCCTTTTTTTTTATGTAACACCACTTATCCTCCTAAACGCCCGTACCGAGGGTGTCCACTGTGATTGCAATGCCTCCGAATGTGGCCAATCCTAGGGCGATGATCTTGGCCACCGCATGAAGCAGATATCACTACGCCACTTATCCTCTTTCACGCCCTCACCATAAAAAGACATGTTATACAACCAATTTTTCGTAGCTACAGGACAATGGACATGTTTTATTATATAGATGATTATTTCTCAGAGATGTTTGCCTTACTTTTTTCCATGTCTATTTTGTCAACTAAAAACCTGCACTTCAAGATCGTAATTCACAAAAAAGGAAAATTGGAGGGGTGTGGGGGGATTCAGTATTTGTACCATAAAATAGTCATACAAAGTTCACCTTCAAAAACAAAAATCTGCCATACAAAAGGTTTTCCATGAAACTTGGCAGATAATACAGACAATTGCACACCTTCTTGTGAACATAATCAAAAGAAAAATCCACAAAGAAGAAATCGACCATTAGGAAACATAAACCTCTAGTTGAAGGTTGCATCTGAAATGAAACTGCAATAGAGAGCCAGCCATGTAAGCTAGAGGTCCGTAAACATAGCATGATCTGCACACAATAATGGGAGGTAGTAACAAGATTACTCATTTTAGAAAATAGTGTGTTGACAAAGTTGCTTGCGTCAGATCAACCTATGTATTTCACAGCCTTGCAAAGCAGAAGCCAGTTACATATCATGCATTCACGCATCAATAACCAGCAAAACATAAATCAAAACTCACGAAAAAATGATGAAACTACTTTGCAAGAGACAATTGCATAACCATGCAAATGTTCAGCACAAAGCTAAAAAAGTATGCACAGTTTTTATTATATGTAAAGATCATCTTTCTGAATTTAGTATTATGCAAATGTTGAGAACAAATTGAGGCCTATAACTAATAAAATCAGGTCAGGTGGGGTTAAAGATACGAGACAATATTTGGAATTATCATCAGTGTCATAAAGTGGAGGTTTGACCCAGGATCACAACTCATGTAGTATGAGTTATTTAAAGGCTTCCTCCAATAGCAACGTACATGCTCTTTCTTCACAGGCTCCCAACATGGTTGGGTTGAGGTCCTCCATCCCATAAAAATAAGTTTATCTGTAAAAACAAATGCAATATGTCATTATGAGAGGCTTCTCGACCTGATATAAGCAATGCTATAAAAAATTTATTAGAAAAGAAAACATTACTCTGGCTAAATCAAACAATTATAGATTCATCATGTGAAAAATAACATAGCCCTAAAGGAACAAATTTACCAGATAAAGGAGCAATATCTTTACATGCATTTTATTAACCTCCAGGAGCAGGATTCCATCTTAAAAATAGATAAATTATGATAATAGTAATTAAGTGGATTATATAGAAAAGTAATCAGGTGGAAACTATGTAACACATCACGTCAAAGTAAGCATGTCCCAAAATTTCCTTCATAAAATAAAATTATATCCAAAACTTTCCTTCATAAAAGGAAAGAATGCCCCAAAACTTGCTACCCCACAGCCAAAATCCAGAACAGCTATAGTGCAGAGAGTCAAATGCAATATCCGGTACCATCTGCGAAACAGAGAAACACGTGCTCAAAGCCTCAAATGAGATTCAGTAATGGTAGAGGTTTTAGTAGCCGTTGTTTGTCTTTTGCATTTTCCTGTTAAGCAGGGATGCGTGCAAAAGCCCGTGGGAGCTACCTTGCACGGATACTTCAGAAAGTGCGCGTATCTAGTCGGATATTGCTCCGATATTTCCCGATACGTATCCCGTAAGTATCCCTCGACATTTTGATTTTAAGAAAAGAAAATAATGTTTGATACTCCTAGGATACTTCTGTGATACGTTTTGGATTCCTGAAACCCCTCGTTCGACGTGAAATCTCCTCAATAATGAAGGCGCACCTTTGAAGATTCCCAACATGGACGTGAGTTCATGTGAAAACATGTCTGTCAATGTTTTTTATTCAATTGAAAGGTGAGGAAGAGAAAGTCGATGCATTGATTGGAACAGCAAACCTAGTCAAATATCACTGCCAATTAATGGAAGTGGACTAAGTGCAAGAAAAGAAAGAGGTAATCTTATTGAGGCATGCTTTGACCTAGAAGCTCCTTAATTTTTTTCTTCATATTTGTAATAACGAAATATGTATTTGGCAACCCTGTGCCCGATTGCAAAACTGCCACACCACTCGGTGTCCCTTCGATCGGCATCGCAGCATGATCCACTTTTTTCGGTTCTTCCACTCCTTCCCCGCACTCGTCCTCTCCAAGCTCGCCGCCTCCGACCACGTCTCCTCCGCCGCCTCCGCCCTCTCCGAGTCGCTCGCCTCGGGGGCCCTCCGCGCCTTCTCCTCCCACCGGGCCGCCCGGGGCCCGGATCCTCCCTCCCCGCCGCTGCACGACCGGATCTTGGACCGCCTCCTCTCCCCCGACGGCGCCGGGTTCGCCTCCGCCATCCTCGGGAGCTTCGCCAGGAACCTCGTACTCTCCTGCCGTGATCCCGAGGCCCGGCCCCGCGCCCCTGGCCAGCCGGACTGGCTCGCCGCGCTGTGCAGCGACAGGGGCAAGGAGGCCGCCGCGGAGCTCGTCCGGGTGTTCGTCAGCACCGCCGTCGCCGCCTACCTCGACAGGACCGCGGCCGTGCGCACCTCCGACCAGGTGCTCGCAGGCGTCACTGACCCCAAGCACGACGCCAAGCTCAAGGACCTGCTCGTGTCCGTCTGCAACGGCACCGTCGAGACGTTTGTCAGGACCTCACGGCAGGTCACAAAGGAGGCCTCCATTTCTCGAGCTGAAGCAGCAGTGGTGCAAGAGGTCTGCAATTCAGGTCCTAGCTGTGTAATGGAGAGAGTATCGACCACATTGGCCATACCAAGCAACCGGAGGTTTGTGCTGGATGTCACGGGCAGGGTCACCGCAGAGATGGTCCGGTCATTCCTCGAGTTCTCGACTCAGCGGGTGTCCGCTGGTGCACGAAAGAGCATTGTCGTTGCCCGTGACGAAATCACTGAAAGGGGTCTCGTCGCCGTCAAGTACATGAGCGCCAAGTCCATGGCCATCTTCACCTTATGCCTCACAATGTGCATGCACATTTCGGTTGGAATGAGGTTCCCGTTGCCGGCCTAGGCATAGCCTGGTGTGGACTTCAAGGTGACATTGTTCCAGTTATCCTGATTGTAGTTGGAAAGTAAAGTATGTAGATTGCAAATTGATCGTTTGCTACTGCTAGCCTTTTTTCTGTGCTGTTGACTAGCATTTGGAAGCAGAAATCTGTTGGATTTGTAGTTGTTGGTTTGTTGTTTGTGATAGTCTGATAGGGAGTATATAGGCCACGAATGGATAATTTTGCAACTTTAGTGTAAGGTTTCATATGTATTATGGTGTTGTATCCTGGTAACTTTAACCATTGTGGAAGAAAAATGTGAAAAGATACCCGATAATTTATGTGTAAATAGATGGTAATATACGCAGCGCACATCTGATAACTGAGGTAGAAACACCATGGTAACTTTGATCATAGGGAAGATTTTTTTAAAAAAGATACTCTGGTATCTTCTATGTAAATAGCACGGTACTATACCTCCCTCCCCTGATATTTTTATGTGTAAATAGCATGAAAACACTGCGATAACTAAACACCATGATAAGTTTTTGACCCGTGTGTGCCGGGGGGGGGGGGAGGGGGGGTTTGTTGAAACATACCCCTGATAAATTTTGTGTAAATAGCATGATATTTTAAGCACTGCGGGCTTGATAAGTTACCTAGAATCACCATGATAACTTTTTGTCCCAGGGAAAAGTTGTTCAAAACATCCCCGATAATTTTTGTGTGAATAACATGATAATATAAGCACCGCGTAACCGATAACTTACAATATAAACATGATGGTAACTTTTTACCAAAGGAAAACAAGTTGTTAAAAACATACACTCGCCTCATCGGGCCTCTTAGATGAACACAACACATGGTGTGCCACTGAAAAGCCACATAATATTTAGTGTCATGAGGGGCACACGTGCTCGTGGGTTGGCCCGAAAAACGGCCCACTTTGACCCGCTATAGGCGTGATAAGTTATGCAAAAACATCATGGTAATTTTTGACCCATGAAAAAAGTTACCGAAACAAACCCAGGTTTTTAGGTATAAGTATCATGATAATATACGAACTATAGACCTGGTAACTCATGTATAATCCCCCATGGTAACTTTGACCAGGGGCGAGGTTGATGTACACATACCCTGATAACTTATGTGTAAGTACCACGGTATTTTACACATCGAAGACCTTATAACTTGTGTACAAAACACAATGGTAACTTTGAAAGGGGTGTGGTTGTTGAAACATAGTACCTGGTAAGTTCTATGTAAATAGCACGGTAACTTACGGATCGCAGGCCTGATAACTGGCATGCAAATACCATGGTAACTTTGTCCTGAGGGGAAATCGTGATAATTTTCTGTACTTTTTGTAGTAATAAA
The DNA here is from genome assembly GCF_056163025.1 of Triticum urartu. NCBI lineage: Eukaryota > Viridiplantae > Streptophyta > Magnoliopsida > Poales > Poaceae > Triticum > Triticum urartu. The sequence continues at coordinate 59,022,641 of NC_141874.1, read as the reverse complement.
ATTGTAAAAAAATGGGGTCAAAACGATTAGTTTCTTTAGTTTGAGCAACAATTACCTAAGGGTGAGTTGGTTGTGGTGGCGTGCTTTGGTGTCAAGGAGGTGTGGGACATGCGCAATATTTTTTTATCATGTGGTAGACGTGAAGAAGTGGCAGTTTTCTCGGTGGTGGGCGTGCGAGATGTGCGGGAGAAGCAGGTTTCTCGGGCGAGCTTGCGGGGTCGTTCGGGAGAAGGCGGGGTCAAAGAAAGGGGATCGTGTGGTACTTTAAAGTTAAAGAAGTAGAGGTGTGGCAGTTTTGCTTATATGGCACACATGTGCCAAATATCACAGTCTTTGTAATAATTAATATATGTAACATCTATACATAAACGTATCCCCGTATTTATGTTTTTAGAAAATTGACGTATCGGGCGTATCCCCGTATCGCGTATCCGATACGTATCCAAGTATCCGTGCAACGTGGCATGGGAGTGAGTCAGGCGAGAGGTGACATGACACTGCCACAGCCACCGCAACTTTCTCACGGCGCCACCACTGACACCTATACCACCTCCACCTATACTTCATGCAAACACCCACGGCAAACCCAGCTTCCCGGCATGCTTCCAGGTGAGGCACAGGCACCACTGATGAGAGGACATTGATGGCCACATGCTCACCTCATGCGCGCTGGACAGGCTCCTCTGGTCGTCCTTTTCCACCACGGCGATCGGCGACGCTGGCCTTGGTCGAGTGGCGCAAGGAGTGGCTGGATGCGTAGCCCCCAGCATCCGCAGGTCCTCTTGGTCGCCATGGCCGTGTCTACGGCCTCAACAGATGGTGCAGTTTCCCGCTCCGGAAACTGCCTTCGCCGTCGCCATGACGATGCACTCTTCGTGACTTCTCCAGATAGCTCCCTCTCCAACTGAACGTTGGTGCTTTCAAGACATTCTGGATTCATTCAGGCAGCATTCGTTAGTTATTCATTATTAGTTCAAGTTAACAAGACATTTCATGTAAATTAGACGGAAAAACATTTACCTTATAAACTACATATAGGAGGTCTGCATAGCTATCCTGAACATCCATCATCCCAAGGTTGCGCTGTAATAGCCCAACAGTTCTTACTTCTAGAACTGTATGTTCCTTCGAGTAGTTGGATTGCGTAGCTGCAGACAAAAATTATTGTTTGCTGAATGTTAATATATTGTAGGTTTATATACCAAGGCATTATGTTAGGAAGAAATTGATATAACCGGTGGGACGGGGAACACACGTGTGAGAACAAAACAACATTCAGAGCAACCTTAGCTTGTCCAAACTGAAATTAGGGGAAATTTAATTTTGTCAAATTATGAAAGAAGAAACCAACATTCCAAACTTATATTGTACGCCAAGGTTGTTTCCACACTCGGTCACCACGCTTGCAGCTACCGAAGGATGACGTCAAAACAGGAGGTCACCTGAGATTAGGTGCCTTGTGGACGCGGTTGTAGATGGACCGTTGCTGTATCTGCGCCCCTTCCTGAACACTACAACACCTGCAGTTTTCACTAACATCTATAAATATTTGCAAGAGCATTATAGCACAAATCAAACTGGTTCTTGACAGTCCTCTGAATGAACAAACTAACAGTTGTTGCATCCCAATGAGTACTGTCATATATTCTTCCAATTCAAAATCCACGCACACAGCAAGAAACCTAAACCTGGTGGGGGAGGCCAATGTGCTGATGGATGCACAACATTTGTTGTTGCTGTTGGAGATGGTTAGCTCCACTAATAATGAAGGTTCAAATCAACACACCTGGTGGGGGAGGTCGATGTGCCTGCATGGTTGCTCTCCCCGTGGTGGCCTGTGAGATTCCAATGAGCTAACCTAGACCTCCAACTGCACTAACGGATGCGCCTCCCACTTCACTTCACCCTTGGCCTGCCCGCCTAGCCAACCTCATCCTCCCGTCATCGTCGGCAGCCGTGGGATGGAGAGGTGTTGCGATTCACAAGGACGGCTGCAGCAGCGGCTTTGAGAGGCGTGGCGACCAGGGAGGGAGGCGCGAGCGGGAGGAGGAATCGAGGGCCGTGGGCCGGCTGGACTGATCGGGGTCGATGCAGCCCACGCATCAGGCGCGAGCGGTGGCGGCGCTCTGCGTTCGGCTCGCATATGACGGTGGCGGTGCTCGGGTCAAAGGAAAGGCAGAGACGCGACAGGCGGTGGAGGAGGACGGGACGGGCTGGATCCCGTCGGCGCCGGCGGGATCCGGAGGCTAATGACGGCCGGCGGCTGAGGGGCAAGCTCCGTCGGCATCCATGGCGTCTCGAGGTCCAGATTTTTTTTTGGCGTCTTGATGTCCCTGTTGACGAGAGACAAGGTGAGAGGGAGAAGAAGGGAAGGAAGGGAGAAGAAGGGAAAGAAGGGGGAGAAGGGGATGAAGGAGAAGGCAGGCATGGTAAGGTGGAGCTCCAACGGCGGCGAGAGGTGGAGGCGCTCGGGGCCAGAGCTCCTGTGCTCGGGTTGAGGCGCTCGGGGCCATGCAGGTCTTTGCTTGGAGGTGGTTGAGCTCCTGCAAGTACTTCTCAATAAACATGTGTGTGGACAGCGGACTCTGCATCTCATGCTCATGGATGGCCTTTCTCCTAGCCCACCAAATAGCCCACAACGTAACAAGAACCGAGATGAATTTGTCCCTGCTGAGAGTGCTGCACAAACCAAACAACCACAACCTTGGATCGGTAGTCTCGTCGCCATAGATTGGAAGAAGAGAATCGTCGGCAGTGACGCCCGCGCTAGGCGCCAAGCGAATAGCCGCAGCTTGGCCGGGACTTTCACCCCCAAAGTGCCTTCCATTGTCGTTCCTCATGCTCCGTGTCTGAGCTGCCCGACGTCCCATTGAGCCAACTTTCTCTTCTGAGTTTTGTCTCTACAACTAGGTGGTAGCAGGACCGGACTGAAAAGACTCCATTCGGCTCGTACTGTCATGCATAGAAATCTCTCTGTTGCTTGTAGCTAATCGGAATCTGTCGGATTATATCTGCGTCCATGGGAAGGAAGTGGTCTTGTAAACATGATTCATCCCATGTTCTGGTCGCATGCACTATCAATTCTGATACACGTGTAGGGGGGTTATCTGAAACAGTGCTCAATGGCCGCATGTTGTAGTTCCGTGGGAGCCAATTTTCGTTCCATATGTCAGTGTCCTCACCATCACCTATCCGCTTAATTAGACCGGTCCGGAGAATGTCCCTTCCCTCGCATATGGAGCGCCATATCTTGGACGGGTGTGATCCTACCTCGGCCAACAAAATATCGGGGAAGGGTAATACACATATTTTAGTATGCGCGCACTGAGCGAGTCCGAGTTCTGAAGTAACCTTCATGCCTGCTTCGCCAGAAGGGCAAGGTTGAAAATCTCCATGTCTCGGAAGCCGAGCCCCCCTTTATACTTAGGCATGCACATTGTATCTCACGCGACCCATGCCGTCTTCCTTTCTCCTCCTTTGCTACCCCAACAAAACTTCCTTATCATCATTGCAATATGCTGGCATAAGCCCCGTGGCAACTTGAATAAGGCCATAGAATAAGTTGGTAATGCCTGCACTACCGACTTGATAAGCACCTCCTTACCACTGCCCGCGAGACACTTTTCCATTCATCCTTGCACATGCTTTCAGACTATCCTTAAGATAGGCGAAAACTCCATTATTGATGCGCCCCACATCTGATGGAAGATCCAAATATCTCTCACAGAGAGATTCCTTATGAACATTCAGGACACCTTTTACCATGTTCCTACAAGTGTTCAGGCAGCCTTTCTCAAAATAAATGGAAGACTTATCATGATTTATACGCTGACCCGATGCTTGACAGTAATCATTTAGAATGTTGTTTAGTTTTGCCGCATGCTCCTCCGTTGCCCTGCTGAACAACAAACAATCATCAGCAAAAAGGAGGTGATTAACATTTGGTGCCGTGGGTGCAATCTTGATGCCCTTAAAAGTCCCCTCTTCTCTAGCCTTCTTGAGCATGCATGACAGCCCCTCTGCTGCCAATAAAAATAGATACGGGGAAATGGGATCCCCTTGTCTGATTCCACGAGTAGGGGCAAAATTTTGGCCGCTCCCCCCATTAAATAGCAAAGAGAAAGTAATTGAGGTCACCCCTCTCATAACCTGGTCAACAAAAGAGTTACAGAAACCAAGTTTCCTCATGATGGCCTCCAAATACGCCCATTCTACTCGGTCGTATGCCTTCATCATGTCCAATTTCAGCGCGAAATGGCCGTTTCTTTTGCTTCTACTCTTCTTCATAAAATGAAGACACTCATAAACTATAATAACATTATCAGTAATCAAGCGACCCGGCAAAAAGTACCTGCATGGCATCTTAGATGCAACTTTCAGCTTGTTTGGTAAACTGCAAGACCATCTGGGCCTAGCCCAACTGATGCAAAAAGTACCGTCTCAGCCAGGCTGAGAGCTACATCCGATTCCGCCGTTCCTCGGATGCATGCATGAGCTGGCACAACGCCTGCACCCGCCCCTGCATCACGCGTGCAGATTCATGTGAGGGGTCGCGAACCCCCAAGCCATAACTCCCGCATTTGCTCGCCCCGTCCTCTCATTGCTCCTCCTCCCTCCCCCTCCGCCCGGCCTTAGATTCACTGCGCCGCCGCCTCCTCATCCTCGCCGCCGTCGCTGCCTCCTCATCCTCGCCAGCAACCAAACACACATCTGAGTTTACCATTGCATTGGCCTAGCCAGGCCACACTCAACCAGCATGCTAGATGCGATGCAGCTAAGGCCCTGTTTGGTTCGGCTGTGGATTTCTAAAAACAGCTGTGAAAAATCTATTGTAAAAAAACAGATGTGGAAAATCTGATATGAAGAAGATGTAGGTTATTTGGCAAAACAGCTGATACAACTTTTTTTCAGATTTTGGCCCGCAACAGAATCAGATTTTGGAAAGTACGTCCTGGGGTGCTTCCGCTTTTGGTTCAGATTTTGACAACGGATTTCTGGAATCGGATTCTGCTGGGTTCGCCCTTTGGTTTAGATTCTGCTGCGCGGCAGCGGAATCCGTCGATAAAATCTGAACCAAACAAGGCCTAAATGTAACCCGGGCAACCAAACACGCCCCTAATCGCTCGACATGTCCGGACGGCGTGGATAAATATATGTGGACCAAATTTATTTAGATCTACACCGTCAATCTTCTATACTTATTACTTATTTACTTATTTACTTATTTTACTTATACTATTAAACAAGCAAACATATCTAACATTCTTAAGAAGTTGCTCCCCACTTCTATCTATTCTCTCAACATGCACACTATCCACATCATCATCATGCCACATCATCAACATTCTTAAGAAGTTGCTCCCCACTTCTATCTATTCTCTCAACATGCACACTATCCACATCATCACCATGCCACATCATCAATACTAAATAGGAGCAACCCACTAACTCATCATGCAAGCTATCCACCTAAGCAACCCTGCCACATCATCAGCTCTTAATATTAGAAAAGATGGCACATGCAAGCACATGCAGCCCAATACTAAATGCTCAAATATTTCACCAAATCAACTAGAAAAATGAACGCCCACAAGGCTTATGACCCGACCAGGCTATAATAACTAGCAAGCACATGCGGACCGTTACTCTAGCCCACATGCATCCATTATTAAGTGCTCGCCGAAGAAACTGATGGAAGCCTACGAGACTAATTTGCACTGTCTTCTCCCCTTCATGTTCCAATAATGCTCATGTATATCTTTTGCCATTCCTATAAACTCCACAGGATGAATCCCTTCCCTGTCACAGTCCTCCCATATTCCTTGCCATGCCAGCACGCACAAGCCATGGCGTCGCCATGGTTCAACAAGATGGTCTTCTCGCCAGCCGGTGTGGACGACGTCACCACAAGTTGAAGATCGATGCCGCGCTACCACACCACGCTTGGACGGCGCCGCGCCTCCCCGTTGCACCGCATCGGCTTCGCCTGACCACGACCAGGGCCGGCCCTGAGGGGGGGGGGGGGTGGCAGCAGGGGCGGCCGCCCCGGGGCCCCAGGATCGAGGGGCCCCCTCCCAGGTAATTACGTGAATGTAAAGCAGCCCATAAGCGATAGCTTCACGTAGGAAAAGAAGTAGCCAGATCCAAATAAAAAGGGACGGCAGGCAGCAGCGTACGCATGTAAATCGCTTCAATCAGCGTACGATCAGGACGGAGAAAACAGCAAGTACGCACGTAAATCACGTCGTGCCGTTATTATTATTACGAGACACTCTCCTTCAGCAAAACAAAACGATCGTGCGACATCAGTTCATCCCTAATTTCCTATTCTCTGATTCATGGTTTCAAAACTCCAGATCCCAGGTCGTGCAGGGTAGATAGGTCTCCCGGCGATGAACGCAGCGACGACGCAGCACGCACATCGCCGAGCGCCTGCCACCAGAAAACGCAATCGCATCGTCGCCGAGCGTCCAGCCACAGATGCCGATCTAATCAATCCAAGGTATATCATACTATAATTTTCCTACAATTTTCAGTAAAACTTCGTGCTAGAGGAAGAAATAGTTTGATACTACAATTTTCAGTAGCCAAGAAGGAATTCTAGAAGTTGGAAGGATTTTCATGTTAAATATTTGTTTGTTTTAATTGTTCACTTCTTTGAAGAAAGGATTTAAAAAACTCATGGTGTTTAAAGATTTATTCAGATTTACGTACTGAATCGGTGATTGTTGCATCAGCTAAAAGGATGCTTTCCAACTTGAAATTATTGATGAACAAATTATGTATCGAGAAGAAATCGATGGATGAGATTGACATCGACACAATCGTAAATGGCTTTGCATCGAAGAATTTTACAAGAAAATTTGTAGGTACATTGTATAAGTTATTTTATATAAATATTGGCTTTTGGATGCATTTAAGTAATTATTGATAACATTTTGTAGATGCATATGTTATTTATTATTCTTTTTTTAGAATTGTTATTTATATTGCTACGATGTTTATATTAAGGGGCCTTAAATTTTACTTTCGCCCCGGGCCCAAAAATCTCAGGAACGGCCCTGGCCATGACGCCACCCCGAATCACGCCACAATAGACCCGCCGCGGGTTGACTAAACCACAGCAGCAACTTCCGTTGCCCCACATCAGCTTCGCCCGGCCGTGCACATCGGATTCGCCCGTCCGCAGATGCACTCCATGCGCACCCGTGGTCGTAGCAGCTCCACCAAGGAGAGGACCTCCTCCCTTTGCTACAGCGTGGAGCCTGACGAGCCAGTGGGCATGGCTTGCACTCGAGAGGAATAATAGGTGCTCTTCATTCTCAGAATCAGCCTCAGCTTGCCTCACGAAATTAATTAGCCTAATTTGATCTACATAGCTAACTCGACCTTGCATGTTACAGGTATAAAATCTGCCTCAAAGTTTCACAACTCGTGTCACTACTCCATGCTCCTCACCTTGCATGTTATACGGAGGTGCTGAGGTTATACCTGATTTCTCACCCATAAATTTTCAAGTAAGAAATTCTTGATTTTGGATCCATCTCGATGGCCCATACAATGAATCATCTCACCTTACCAAGATTAACTTTCTGTTTCTTTATTTTATTCTTACATACTCAACTGATTTTGCTTAAGTTTGCGCATTTGTTGTCCTATCTTCCATGCTTCCACGCCAGGAAATATTGCTATTTCATTTTCTTGGAAATTTATAGTTTCTAGAGATAATTTTTCTTCAACAGGTAAAATTTATGTCATTGTTTCCAGAGCAGGAACTTGCTTTTTCAACTAACTTGGCATCTCTACTCCTTTAGTACTGACCTGGCTCACTAAATGGCTCCAAGGTCAAAACAAGCTTTGAGGTTGAGGGCATGTATCCAAACCACCTGCAAATTTTTTTATTTTTTTATTGGGAGTATTCGATAGGTTAAGGTGCTATTTCGAGTGCCGTTTTTATTTTTGGGTGGTGCCCTTGCTAATTGTCTTAATGCTTCATACAGAATATAAAAATACGCATAAAATGCAGAAACTTCCCTTAGCTTTTTACCTTCAGCTATACATTTTTTTTGAACAAACCTTGAACTATGCATTCAGGTATAGTCCTTTTCCTGCTCAAGTATCAGGTGACTCGGATGTTGCAATCATCTTCATCGTTGCTTCTTCCAAGCACCTTATTTTATTTTATTTTGGTACTGTAGATTTTGTTTGATTAACAAAGACGAGGCCCTACTACCTGCGATGTTTTCAAAGCATTGTTTCCAATTGTTTGTTATCTCATATTATGGTTATGAGAAGATACAACTATTTAATGTAACACCTATTTTTACAATTGGTGATATGAACTACTTGGCTATACTTTGCAGAACTTATGTACTGACATGCATAAGATTGATTTACAACAAGAGTCTAACATAATACACAAGAAGTATCTCAAAATGGCAATATATACATAACCTTTCCTGGCGTCTCCATTCCATATCTTTTCTTAATTTGCTTATATACATTAGACTTATTTATTCCTATGAGATAACTTATGTCATATCACTTATTTAGTAAAAATAATGATACACTTCGCTATCTTTACAACTATACTCCAAGTACTATGTACATTGCAGTTTTTTCTCCTATATATAAGAGACCTACCATGCGAACAAATTTAGTCAACTTATGTATTCTCATGCGCATAGGACCAAGAGTTCCTGCAACAACGCGCAGGGTATCATCTAGTTCCCCTAACGAACGGAAACTCTGCCATCCCAATCCCACGTACGCACAGCTACAAGAAAAAAAAGTAACGACAAACCAGAAAGGTCCGCAATCACGCCTGTGCCCTTCGTCCAACCTTCCCCAAACCCCGCGTTCTTCCTCTCCCCGTCGAGCGCCGCCGCCGCCGCGTTTACGATCTCAATCCCATAGTCACGACTCGCTGCCCTCCTCTGGTCGCTGCAACTCGCACCTCACCTCAATCACCACCAGCCTCCCCCTCCACTACATCGCCTCGACCGCCAACGCCCGATGCTCGCCCTCCGCTGGATCGGCGCTGCTCGATGTGTGGGACGCGAGAGTCCGGCTGCAGCTGCGTGGCCATGACACGGCTCGCACGGTAGCGCATGGCGTGTATGCAGCAGCTCGCAAACAGCAACGGGTCGACACGAGCGGCGATGGGCTGCAGGGCTGCGGCGATGGCGGTCGTGCGGCATATGGAGCGGCTCTAACAGGCAGGCTGCTGAGCGCGAGTAGGGCTCGGCAGAGCGCATAAGTCCAGCGCATCGACGAGCGCATCACGGCCGGGCCAGCGGGGCAACGATGTACGCGGAGGTGGTGGTTCATCGATGTGCGTACTTATCCTTACAAGATCAAGGGGATAGGATGTTGTGGTAAACTTCATTGATGCAAATCTAAATTTCCAAAACACGTCAACAAAAATCGTGTGATACACCATGATGTTCTTCCTCTTCTACGAGTTCATTCTAATGATTCTTATTTGCGTTCGGTCACAGGATTGTTCTCTCCAGCTGTTCGATTTGCACATGCGACAATCGAAGTGTGCTATGTTTGGCCGCCCCTGGCTGCCCCGTTCACAGATATACAGGTCGAATTCTGCGTTCTTTATTATAGACCTGTTCATGTGCTTTGACTCGTGATCTGGGTCGGTGCATCTATTATTTTCGGTCGCAAATGTACGCTAGCTCATGCCTCTCTTGGGTGATATAATTTTTTGAGGGTTTCTCATAAACTGCAGTGTATGTGTTATGCAGATGAACAAAAACCATTCAGGTTCTTTATCCACCCATCAGGTTCTCTATTATACTGCAGGAGGAAATCCTTTCTTAATTCTTATTGACCCTTCAAGCGGGAGTCTTTTAGAGGCAGCTTTCGTGCTTTTCCCTTCCGCTGGAACTGCATGCAGAGTCTGAGTTCATGGAGTGCCTTTGGCCTTTACAAAGAAGAAGAATAAATGTTTCGTCGTTGATCTTTCTTATGTTCCTAGGTGCATTGTTTTAGGTTATGTCCTCATATGCAGAGATGGAAAATCACACATCTTGCATCCAGCTTTCAATGTGAATAAATTAAATTTTGTTTCGAAGCTTGCCGATGAATCAAGAATTTGTTTGTTGCAAGAAAAAAGAGAGCTGATTTAAGCATCATTGTACTTCAAAACCTACACAGTATTTATTTCTGCATTCATTTGAAGATGAGAATATACTCTGTTCAATATCGAGTGTCGATCCATTGTTTTTCTGCAGGTAAGTATTATTTTTTATTTCCTAAAGAGAATTTGAATATCATTTGATCTGTTGTTGACTGAGGATCAGCATCTTGTACGGTATGATTTTATGGTTTCTCCTTTTTTTAGCTCGGTCCTAAAATCTCGGTCCTAAAATGTACAGTATGATTCTATGGAGTGCATTATGCCAATGGATTACTGCATTTTTATGTTAGTTTTTAGACTATTTGAATGTAAGGACTATACAGAATCTCTTTGACAATCTATGGCAAATCATTTTCTGCACAGAAAATTCAGTACATGCTTATATGAATATCTGCAATACAAGAAGCATAATTTGTTCTTATATGTTGGCCTGCCGATGGGTATTGGCAGCCTTGCATGCATGTTTTTAAAATGCTTAATCCAAGTGCCACTTCTGTAGTACTAGTCCATGGCACGTGCTTTGCACGTTATGGCAAAATAAAAGTGACACGAATATTACATACTACATAGTACACATGATTTGCACGTTATGACGGTACACATGCTTTGCACATTATGAAGTGTGCATCGGTAAAGTTGTTGCCTTTGTGATCATGAGGTTATTGATTTCAGTATTGAAAACGGCCTCTTACATAAATGTATAGAAAGATTGGGTACCAATTTTTTTTCCAAATTGTCAAATCCTTTTTTGGATTCTGCGAAAGCAAGAGCTACGTGCACCGAGCTGCCTTTTTTTTAAAGAATATTACACTATATAAAGGTGAGCATTTAACTATCTCAAAACCCGCAGTGAGGCATGTGTATGTACTAATATCAACATTGTTGTTTCCACTGAATTTCTTGAACACAAATATCATGTGTCCTTGCCCAGGGTTTTGAATAAACAAATACCCCCTTCGTCCAGAATTACTTGTCCAAAAAATGAATGTATGTAGACGTATTTTAGTCTTACATACATTTGTTTTTATCCATTTCTGTGACAAGTAATTTCGGACGAAGGGAGTAATAGTTTGTACTCCCCGTCTCAAAATTCTTGTCTTTGAAAGGTCATGATAATCATTTTCTTAGCTCTCTAATTGGTAATTGTTTATAATGGGCTGATCCTAAAAATTATTCTTACAAAGGGTACAACAGCCATAGAGCTACTTTCTTTTTTAAGGGGGCTAATTAATTTTTATTTGTTTTTGAAAGGTCAGGATTGTTCCATAGCTTTGGTCGGGTAATCATGTACTGTATGTAGTAGTATACCTGACTCTTCTAGGCGAGTCTAGGGCATGAGAGCAGTTCAGGTTGCATCCTGATTGTTTTCTTTTACAATTTCTTCATCCCGTTCTTGACTCCTGATTCATCACGTGAAGAGAAAACAAAGTCAATGGCACACTATTGTGTTGTTCTCTCGTCCGCCATCCCCCGCTTCACCATGCTCGATTGCTCCAGTCTTCTGCCCCCCTGCTGCCTCGGTTCCGCCGCATGCCATCTTCTTGCCATGGCACTTCCCACCCACTCCCACAGACCGTACTACTCTTCCTCTCAGCCTAATCCATCCTCATGAAAGACCCCTTTGCTCCACCTGCCCACCTGGCACCACCGGATGGAGCTCCTGGTGTTGGTTGCGGGGCGCCGTGACGGTGCTCCTGGTCGTGTGATGGCGCTGTCGATCTCAGACATGGACAGAAGTTGGCGCTGCTTGCTTGAAGCCACCACGAAGGGACAATAAATGGGCATGCTGGAGCGAGGGTGCTGGGGCTTCGAAGTTTTCGTTGGAGCAAACAAGAAGGAAATTGAAAGATCGTGCAAAAATTTCTTACTGTTTTCGTTGACTGTAAGTTGCATGTTGCTTTGATGCTCAATCATAAGAGTTACTTTCGCATTTGTTTCCAAAGTTTGGTGTTTATTATTGTCCAATTTGTCCCCGTTCTAATTCCGTATCGACCAAGGCTCATGCTTTTGTTTCTGCAGGTGGATCGATGGATTTGAAGTTCACTACGCCTAGAGAGATGGATTAGGACCCGGGAGAATGGATTTTAAGTCCAGTAAGGCTAGAAATATGATACCGGACTTCCGGTCAAAGAGAACAAAGGGAGAAACGGGATGCTTCTAGGGGATCAGAGAACAGAAGTTGATTGCTGCTGGGCACGTGGGTGCGACCGAAGTTTCTAGAGCTAAGCTCCAAGAGAATGTCCACCGTCCGATGTAGTGTATCCACGGCTTAAAGCTCATGGATTCGCTGGTGTTTATGCTGTTGGGTGCAGCAGTATCAACGGCTAGGATTCAAACTTATTCCTACACTATATAGGAGTATAGAAATAAACTGAACTTTGATTTAAATAACTAAATGTTGGTTTGCTGAAGTTTTCTTGTGACTGAATTATGGAACTTCCATTGTGCAGTTTTTACATATGGTCATGCAGTCATTTTGGCTATTTATGTATCAATACGTAAGACGTTCTGTCTATAGGTTCTTCTTTACTTATCTTGTGTTTAACAGGTTTGACTGTTGTTCCTCTACTATACAACTTCATCTTTTAGTATCGACCAATACTTCATAGTCAGTACATGGTTCTTCAATACTGTGGTAATAATTGAGGGGAATATTATGATTCTCTAAGCTTTATGTTATCCTACCATACTATCCAATAAAAATGATTCTCTTCTTCAATGCCTGTCTAACCACCTATGACATTTTATTTGTTGCTTAGCCCGTACTCTTTTCATAGAGAGGTGTCGAGTTGTGATGCAAGGCTTTGCCATATTGTTGGTGAAAAGATGTCGACATCGAAGACTATATATTCGGATCGCATGGCATGTTTAGGAACCATGGCTCTACTACTACTACACATCCACTTGCCATTGTAGTCATCTACTGAAATTTAGTCAAAATCGATATTTGTAAGTTGAAAATTTCTTTTTGGCCGGCTAAAAGGACGGAAGTTGAGTGGGAAGAGATTGTTGTTATTTAAGGCCAATTATTATTGTTGAGTCACTTCCTCTCTCTCTTGCTGGTATGCGGTTATCCATATGATAGCTGGTATTGAAAATGCAACTACCTACCCAAGCTCAGCAAGCATTAACTAATTTTTGTCTTCATAGTTCACTTTCAATCTTCATATTCCAGTATTTATTCAATTATTTAATTTAATGGTCACATTGCAGTACTCCTTGAAACTCTAGCCTGACTTGTAGGTGAGTTAGGAATCTATTTATAATATCTGGGATGTCCGCTAAGCAACCAAACTTATGCTGGGAGGGGCATTCTTGTTGGCCTTCTATTTGAAGAAGCTCGCCATGTACACCACAGGTCGGAGTGGTTGTTCCCCTACTCCATAGAGCTGTGATACTCAGTGGCGTTGGTTGAGACGATGATGACAGCAAAATAGAAAGATGATTATGAGAAGTTGGACTTGTAAGAGAATATTCATATTACTAACAATAGATGTAGATCTTGAGTTGATTGAAACATTAAATAGTGATTGTAACCGAGTACTTGAACATGTTATTCAAGATTCATAATAAAAAGGGTACCAATGGTTTGAAACATGAATGCAATACCTTTTCTTTGGTGAAAACAGAACCTTTTGTATACAACAATTCATTTTAAATATTTTATGCTGCTATCAGATTATCCCTTTACATACGAATTTTCACATATAATTGTCATGTTAATCTAGACGTGCGTTGCACATGCACACTTACTAGTTGTGGTTAACGTAAAATTAACGGATCTAAAAGGATGAGGTGTGGAGAACTATGAAAGTATCCAGTATCCGTCCTTTAATATTAGGTAAAGACAAAAGGAAACACTAAAAAGGAAACGCTAAATGGGCCGAGCCCAGCTAAGGAGCCTGCAGGCGCCGGTTTGCAGAAATAGAAGAAACCGGCGCCTGCAGCGGTAAGAGCATCTCCAACAGCCGCGCAACGCGCCCCGCGCTAAAAACTCATTTGCCGTGCGCCCTTTGCCTGGTTTGGCGCTGCCGGTAGTGCTGGCTCCAGAAGCCGCGCTAAAATTGAGCGCGCGCGTAGCTCCAGCGGCCGCGTTAAAATGCAGCGCGCACTAAATATTGCGTACATTTTTTTAATAAAACGATAAATAAAATTCATAGATCAATAAAACGATAAATAAAACGATTTTTGCAGTTTAAAACAAAAAAGGAAACACTAAAAGGTCAAGAGTTCGATTCTTTGGCTGGCAACATTTTTTTGCACTTTAAAACAGACAAAAGGAAACGCTAAATGGGCCGAGCCCAGCTAAGGAGCCTGCAGGCGCCGGTTTGCAGAAATAGAAAAAACCGGCGCCTGCAGCGCTAAGAGCATCTCCAACAGCCGCGCACTAAAAACTCATTTGCTGCGCGCCCTTCGTCTGATTTGGCGCGGCCGGCAGCGCTGGCTCCAGCAGCCGCGCTAAAATTGAGCGCGCGTGCGTAGCTTCAGCGGCCGCGCTAAAATGCAGCGCGCGCTAAACATTGCGTACATTTTTTTAATAAAACGATAAATAAAATTCATAGATTAATAAAACGATAAATAAAACGAATTTTGCAGTTTAAAACAAAAAAGGAAACGCTAAGAGGTCTAGAGTTCGATTCTTTGGCTGGCAACATCTTTTTGCACTTTAAGGCCTCCTTTGGTTCATAGGGTAAGAATATCATAGGAATAGGAAAATTATAGGAAGTGAGGTCCTATAAGGAAAGAGATGTCACTTGATTCATATGATAGGATTTTTTCCATTGAGTCTAGGCAATGTTTTTTTCCCTTTGAAGGATTAATTCCTATCCTACATATGAACAGGAATTCATTCCTACATACCAAAGGGCTTCATAGAAATTTTTTCTACAAAAATCCTATCCTTTAGAAATCCTACAAAATTCCTCCAAACCAAAGGATGCCTAAAACAGACAAAAGGAAACGCTAAAAAGGAAACGCTAAATGGCCGAGCCCAGCTAAGGAGCCTGCAGGTGCCGGTTTGCAGAAATAGAAGAAACCGGCGCCTGCAACGCTAAGAGCATCTCCAACAGCCGCGCAACGCGCCGCACGCTAAAAACTCATTTGCCGCGTGCCTTTCGACTGGTTTGGCGCGGCCGGCAGCGCTGGCTCCAGCAGTCGCGCTAAAATTGAGCGCGCGCGCGTAGCTCTAGCGGCCGCGCTAAAATTCAGCGCGCGCTAAATATTGCGTACTTTTTTTAATAAAATGATAAATAAAATTCATTGATCAATAAAACGATAAATAAAACGATATATAGATATTTTATATAGTTTAATAGCATAGATAGAAAAAAACTATGATGCAAGGACATAAAAAAAACTACTAGATAGTGCAACTACATAGTGCAACTATAGCCTACTCCCAGTCGTCGTCATCATCATCGTCATCGCCATCCCCGCTGGTCTGGTCTAAGGTATCGAGCCACATGTCTTCCCAACGGTCATCATTAGGCGAAAAGATCGACTGCCCACCATTTTCAACGATTTCGCACTGCGATAACGCCAGGGCCTTCCGCCGACGCCTGTCCAACCGCTCCGCGCGGCGCCTTGCTGTCTCCTCGCGGCACCTTGCCCAGAAGGCTTCCTCGTTGGCGACATCCCCCGGGTGGCGCCGGCGCCACTCCGCCATGGCCCGCTCGTCCTCCTCGGCGACGAGGAGGCGGCGCTGCCACCGAGCGTGCTCCGCACGGTCCTGGTCCGTGATAAGACGAGGCGGAGGGGCGACGTCCTGCGCCTGCTGGCGCGTTTGGACATCCTGGAAGTTCATCTATTGGCGCGGCCTGTCTAGGTGCCACGCCGCCGTGTCGTAGGAGCGTGCGGCCTCGTGCAAGGTCCGGAACGTACCGAGGCTGAGCCGGACGTCGCCGGACCGAATCTCGGCGGAGTACCAACCGTTGGGGCGCTGGCGGACGCCGCGGTAGCCCGACACTCCTCGGCGGCGCGGCGGCATGGTGACGCGTCGGTGGCGGGGCGCTGGAGCGGCGAGGAGAGGAAGCGGTGGACGCGCTGGAGCGGCGAAGAAGCTACGAGGCGCGCGTGGCAGTGTGGATAGGCGCGTGGTGAGCGCCGCAATTTATAGGCGCGCCGGAAGCGGCACGTCAAAAGTAGCGTGCGAGCTGTCGCCCTTTCCCCCGCGTGCGCAATTGTTTCCCCCGCGCGCTTGTTTCCCGCCACCGTTGGAGCGCGCGAAAAACCAAGTTTACCGCGCGCGCCTCTTTTCACGCGGCTGTTGGAAATGCTCTAATTTTTTTTTTATTTTTTTGAAAGGTAAAGCCATTTTATTTAAAATCCACAGAAAGTGGGATACATCAGGGCCGGGCCGGCAAAATCCAAGGCCCTGTGCCAAACTCTGAAATAAGGGCCTATCTTTCAATGGACGAGATACAAAGAAACATTGGGCAGAGTAATCTAAAGGAGAGCACAAAAAAGATTTAAATTCCAAACCATATATAATAGTGATTCAGTAGAAATAATAAATATTTGATACCTTTTGTTCCCATTGATTATCCTATCGGCATATTTATCCTTGAAGCAACAAGGTCAGCTCGCTATGCGCCCTGGAAAATAGAAGAGATCAGACGGTTAAAACCAACTCTGGTACACTTGATAAAAGGTAGCAACCTTTTATCGCTCAATAAAAATAAAAAGCAGCAACCCACTCTCACTTGAAAAATGCAGTAAAGTAGCAGGGCAAGCACACTGAAATTTGGGCAGCATATAAAGGAAAATTTAGACAGCCTATGCACTGAAAATTGGACAACACCAACACTGAATTTCTGTACAACAAAAAACTGAAATTGTGAGAGGAGATACTCTCATACACTGAAATTTGAATAGCAAGAAGAATGAAAATCTGAAATAAATTACAATGAATTATGGACATCAACAAGACTGAATCACTGGTACTCATACGTTGTCAACAAGGCTGAACCAGTCTCAAGGATGAGCTGATCGTGAAGAGGGGATACCGTCGTGTTGGCTTACAGGGCATAAAGTGCGGGTGCGCCAAGATGTAAAGCCCGAAGAAGGACGAACTGCACCAGCTCCCTGACATTCTCTGCGGGGTCCTCGTACCGCAGGATGGAGCGGCGCGTGCGGCCGTGGAGCGTGCTTTGCATGGCTGCGATGTGAAGCGGCGGCGTTGGTTGCCTGGGATCGAGCGATTTCTGATTGGATCAGCGCAAGATCAGGGCCTGTTTCGGGCTAGTGGGCGTGGCTAGCGAGCTGAACCTTTTACTGGGAAATGGGCTGTTTCCAACCCCTCAAAACTGGGGGCCTTGTGCAGGCCGCACGGGTTGTACACCCATGGGCCCGGGCCTGGGATACATGTTTGGTCATGCTGCTGGTCAAGCCATACATGACGCTCCGGAACTAAAGACAAAGCAAATTTAGCTAACTTATGAGCTTCAAAATTACATCGACGACTTCTAAAAATAAAGGTACAAGATATTAGTGACGATCTAGAGATAATTTTCATGATGATGGCACCGTATGGTCCTTTGTTTCCTTTGGCAATGTCCCCAATTACCTGCTTGCAATTAGACGACAACACAAAATGCTGGAGACTCAACAAACGCGCACCTCCTCTCCAGCGCCATCACTAACGGTAATGGGCCGGCCAAGTAACAAGTATGCATGTAGTGCTCTCTAAGTTCCTGGGTTTTTCTGAGATCCTGGGAGGTTGGAAGCACTGGCATGTCGTGAAGCTTTAGCACTAGCACTTGATCTCTTGGTGGACCGTATTATTATTTCACGTGATTGCAAACCAGTAATTTTGGAGATCAAAGAAGGAACTGAAGGCACGTATGGGACAATCACAAAAGAAATTGTTGATGGAGCTCGAAACTTAACTAGTTGTAATTTTATTTTTGAAAGTAGAGAGATGAACACAGAAGCTCATAATCTTGTTAAGTTTTCTAGCTCTTTAGAGGAGGGTCGCCATGTGAGGCTGGGACTCCCACATGATCCTTTCGTTATTGCTGTAAACCTTGTGCTCAATTAATAAAGAGGGTTTACCACTAAAAAACCGTTCCCGGGATTTTCTGAGAATAAAAAAATGTTATATTTTCTAGCGGTTATAAACTAGAACTAGTTTATTTCGCCATGTTTTCTACTAAAATATTTCAAAAATAATTAGACAAAATTTAATGAATTAAAAAAATATTTTGAATTTAAAAAAAACATAGATTTAAAAGTAGAGATTTTAAAACATGTTCATTACTTTAAAAAATATATTCATGAATTTAAAAAATGTTCACGATTTTAAAAAATGTTAAAAAATTCCAAAAATCTTCATGAAATTCACAAATATTTTCAAGTATATTTTAGTTGATTTTTTTCCAATTTTGTAAACATTTTCAAATTCAATTTTGTTTTGATAAATTTCGAAGAATGTTCACAAGTTCAAATAATGCTCATGACTTTAAAAATAATTGCGAACTTAAAATATGTTCATGAGTTTAAAATTGTTTAGATAATTCAAAAAATATTTGTGAGGTCCAAAATTATTTATCAGTTTGATAAATATTCACATATTTGAAACAACGGAAAGTTCACGAGTTTAAAAAATGGTCATGAACTAAAAAATACATATATATAATTGAAAATTGTCCATGAGTTCAAAATGTCAGAAAATTTAAAATATTTTAAATTAAAAAAAATAACAATTTTCAAATGTTAGTGAATTTAAATAAAGTTCCAAATTCATTTTTTTTGTAGATTCAAAAAATGCTCACAAGATTTAAAAATGGTCGTGTTCATGAATTGAGAACATGTTCCAAATTATAAAATTGTTTCACAAATTCAAAAAATGTCCGAAAATGTTTTGAATTTGTAAAAAATGTTTGTGAATTAAAAACATGTCCACAAGATTTCAAAAAAAGTGATATTGATTTTCACATTTACACATTCCATTCAATAGCATTTGAGGTACAAAAACATCTTTTATCAATTACAAGAAGTACAATGCACATTATCACATAGTTGTAGGACATTTATTATGCAATATTGTACTGTGATAAGTATGAAGAAACGGAGAAAACATGCTCCTAAAATTGCACGACATTTCAAATGTGAAAATATCATGTGACTTGTTGCTAAAACATAGGACGTGTTTGGTTGCGTGCATTCGGTCCAACCAGGTCCAATCAGGGCCTGTTTGGTTACCGCATACACTATTGGGCCTACATCGCACGAACTTTAAAGCACCTCTGGGTCTGTCTCGCTGCGAACACTCAAATTAGCAGTTTCTAGCGAGCCAGGCCGAGCTGAGCCACAACGAGCGCACATGGGATGGGCCCCTTACACGAGAGGAGGTCGGAGGGATGCGAGTTGTGTATGTGCTTCTTCTTCAACCTCCACTAGCCTCCTTCCTAATCTCCTTTCTTACTTTCTCCCCTTTAATCTACACAACGGTGCTACGATTTGAGATAAGCTGTACACGAAAAAATGCACATTCCATTCAGGCGATCAGTTCATAGTCTTGACAATAAATGCTCAATTTTGTGTTCACGTTTGGAGCTATTTTGGATGAATTTTATCAAATTCGTCGCGCACGATCGATCATTTGAAATTTTCTTTGACCAGTAGGCTAATCTCGCAGTTCCTCACGACAGTCGTGTTGCAAGTTTTCTGTCTCGATGATTGTTCATGTCGGCCTTCTCTCCTTGATTCGCCATGACACACGCATTGTATTTCTTCTACTTTGTCCTCTCCTTCAAAGCCCTCCTATTCGTCTCTCTTGATGTTGTCCTACTACACTACAGTCGTTTTCGGCATTGTTCATCTCGGCCTTCTCTCTCTCGTCCAACTGCACTAACGCTGCTAGTTCGCCGTGCCACCGACGGTGTCACTTGTGCGCGACTCCGTGCTCGTCGCGTCGGATGCGGAGCCACGGCCACTGTCCACTGCAGTCACCATGGTTTGACAAGCAGTGCATTTCTCCTCCCCGTTCCTCTGCCTCAGCGCTCCTCCGCATGGACTTTCTTCGCGGGGGCGATGCTAGCAACTAGTTCGTCGCAGTGCCGACAAGAACATTTGCCCGAGACTCCATACTCATTGTGTCGGACGTGGCGTCACAGTCATCGTCCACCTCAGTCGCGAGGCACGATGTGTGTGTCAAGTGTAAGTGTGTGTGTGCGCGCGCGTGTGTGTGCGTATGTTAAGTATAAGTGTTAGCTCTTAATCATATCTCGCATATACAACCAAATACCGTGTAGTTGCGTGAGCCAAAGCTAATGCAGGTAACCAAACACTATGCAGATGCCAACTTTTTGCCGGTTTTCCTTCAACCAGGCTCTGTTAAGCCTGGCTGAGCTAGCCAGACCCGGCGCATATGGCAACCAAACACGTACATAGTGATATTCTAACACATAGTTATGATCAGGGGATGTGAGAACATCGAACACCGACTCCTCGTCTTCTTTCTAGGAACATCTAATGCTGAGTCTTTTTGTTCTTGGTGGAAACAACAAAGGCTTTCAAGTTAATTATGTTCAGCTCGAACTTTGCCAGTCTTTTTTTAGTACAGACGCAAATGCTCATACATACACGCATACACTTATCCCTATAAACGCACACACACAAACCCTACCCCTATGAGCACATTCGATAGATTGAGCCGGCATATCATCTTGAGATTTACGAAGTCACCGTAGGCGCCTCGTCATCGACGCGAACGTCTCCTCCCATTGAAAGCGCATTGCCGGAAATTCTGAAATAAATCCAAAAATAATGCGAGCACCAGGACTAGAACCCTGATGGACAGGGGATACCACTGTCCCTATAACCATTCAACCACAGGCAAGTTCGCAATGCCTCAGAACTTTGCCAGCCTTGTAGGCAACAATCTGATGAAAATGCGTCATGATAACATGCCATCTAGATGTAGGAAAATAACTTGAGCAAATAATAAGTGTGTGAAAACTTTAACGTATTACATATTAAACATTTGCAACAGGTAGCAGTGATGGCAAAAGGGCATCAAAGTTACATGGTCAAAGTCCATCATGCAATTCCCATCGCATGAATCCATGTATACCATGTCGTACAGAGTTCAGTGCAGTGTAGTGCAGAATTTAGTGCAGTACAATTCTCGGTCAATTGCAGCGTAGTGCAGATTGAAAAAATAATTACTATATCACATTTATTATTGGGGAACCCTTTCTATTATGAAGTAAATAGGTACAGTTTCTCATCCTATTTTGAACCAAAGAATGAAGAGTTCTAAACTTTAGCTAGAAGAGGCATCCCATAAGTTCGGAGCATGATAAATCTTGTGCTGAAATTGAGAAAAGTGGGCTTGGAGAGGTTAAAACTTCTGGTAGTATTACTCGCACTACTTTGGATTTTAAATAATTTAATTATGATAATTGTTCTATGACTAAATGTATTACTCTTTTACAATCTATGATCAAATTCACCCGATGCTTATGATCACAATAAAGCCTTTACTAAACTTATTGAAGAAGCACTTCTCAAGGCTAATGAAGAAGATTGGAGTTAGAAGTATCAATTCCGAGAAAATTTGATGATGGTTGGGAACCTACAATAAAAAAATAAAATTAATAATTATGGACGCAATGCACTTTGTGAGTTGGGTGCTAGTGTTTCCACCATGCCAAAATCCTTATACGATGTTCTTGGTTTTGATTCTATGACTGAATGCTATGTGAATTTACATTTAGTCGATTCAACCATCAAGAAACCTTTGGTAAGAGTTGATAACATTCTTATTATAGCTAATAGTAATTATGTTCCGGTTGATTTTATTGTTATGGATATTGAATACAATCCTGCATGCCCTATGATACTTGGCAAACCCTTTCGAGAATTGTTGGTGCAGTTATTGACATGAAAGAAGGCAATATAAGATTTCAATTACACTGAATAAAGGTATGCAACACTTCCATGGGAAGAGATTTAAATTGCCATATGAATCCATTATGAGAGCTGCTTATGATTTGTCGTTGAATGATGAAAAAACATGATCCTAGTACCATGCCTAGGTAAAAGACATTAAAGAAAAGCGCTTGTTGGGAGGCAACCCAATATTTATCTTTTTTGTGAATCAAGATGGTTATTGCTAGTGTAGTGATCATATTTGTATCTTTGCTTTTAATAAAGTGCCAAGAATAGCCTTTGGGATATTGCAATTGCAAGTTTGTTAAGTTCTGTGTAGAAACACAAACTTTTGCCTTCGGTTTTAAATTATCTTTCAGCACTGGAATGCGATAAATTCTAAAATTTTTACATAGAACTTTCATATAAGTTCTTTGTCACGTCCTAAGTTTTCAGAATTTTTGGGGTTGTGGAAGTATGCATATTGATTAGATTACTACATACTCTTTTGGTTTTGATAGATTGCAGTTATAGATTTGTTATCTCCTGGTCTGGCCACGTGGAGTGCAGGGGTGCCCCCCTGGCCCCTCCCAGCACTTTCTGGAATCTTCATAACTTGGAAAAAATCACCGTAAATCCCCATGGTATTTTGAGCCCCGTAGATATTTATTTTCTAGAAAGTCAAAAAACATGCAGAAAACAAAAAATTGCTCTCGGCACTAAATTAATAGGTTAGTCCAGTAAAATTAATAAAATTGCTATAAAAAGTATTCAAAAGTGATATTACAATAGCATGAAACAATAAAAAATTATAGATATGTTTGAGATGTATCACGCTGCGATGTGGTGGAATGGGTGGACTTCGAAGAGCTGCCATGACTGGATGACCGTGGGGAAAGGGATCGGTCTGATCCATTACGTAGATCTACTTTTAAATCTCAGCCATTTTTATGGTTAGCGCAAAATTAACTGATATAAAGAGGTGACGGAAGGAGGACTAAGAAAGCTCCCTCGTTTTATTAGTAGGTATAGATAATTGTACCTATTCACTCCCTCTAGGTCCATCTCCATCGTTTCAGACAAACCCCTCCTTATCATCTTAAGTGTGGGAGAGTTGAGTTGCTTGTTGTAGGCCTCCGATGGAATGAGATCATGGGGGTTTATGGGGTTGTAGCCTTATTCCACAATCACTCACAACTCGTCGACGGAGCTCTTGATATGATCCCACATCTCGATTTTCCACAATGAGAAGACCCCCTTTGCATCAAACATAGGGGCGGACCTTGAAAGTTATATTTATGTTTTTGTGGTGATGGTTTGGGGTAATTCCATCCATATTCATTAGGATTGATCCCCGAGGGTTGGGTAGAGGTAGGTGGGGCATTGTGCTTATTCATTTTCGGTGTAGCCAATGCTAGAGCGGTACTGACGCCACTGGGGCTTCCTTATGCCAATCTTATCTCCATCACTTGATCAATCATCTTTTGAAGATCGATGGATTATTTAGCTAATGCATTATTCAAGTCCGAGGAGCTAAATATCTTCTCATCTTGTGATGGGACATCCATGATTGGATCCATTAGATTCGTGGACTTAAGTATCACTTTCTCTCCTTCTTTAAACATCTCTAGTGCGGTTAAGTCACATGATAGAGTATGAGTCTCTGATACCAAATGAAAGGATCGAGATGGACCTGGTGGGAAAATAGGTATAATTATAGTTTTTCTTTATTATTAGCAAGTTTAGGAAAGAGTGAATGTCAAGTTGGCCTAAACAAATGCTATGGTGTGATAACAAGTGTACAATGCATTCATGAATATATGAGTTAAGCTAACACAATAATATAAGACAAGTGCTAGGGGTAAGTGGCCAAGGAAACCACAAGTAAAGAGCTAGGGTTAGAGATAACTGAAACTCCTAAGATGAGGATGTATCCCGATGTTCACTTCCTTGGAGGGAAGCCACGAAGACGCACCAACACCACGAAGGCTCACCCTTTTCTACTTAAGAACTCACAACGAATGTGATTCCCAACCACTAGTGGTAGGCCTTGAGGCAGCCTCCAAACCTTTACAAACTTTTTGGGTATAAATGAGAAGCTTCACCGAAGATCTCATATCCTCCTAGGACTCTCCAACTTCCAAGAGTAACAAAAGTTCAATGAAATCAAAGGGGAACTCAATTTCCTTTGGTGGAAACATAGATTAGGAGCTCCTCTCTCTTAAAGGTGTGATGTGTTTTTGACGGAGGGAAGTGGAGGATTTGGGTGTTTTTAATTAGCCTTTGAGAGAGAGAGAATAAGAACAACCTAAAAGTTAAATGGACAAATAGCTCTTGGGGAAGATGAGGTGGGCTTAAATAGTACCACACTTCCAAATGTGGCCATTGGAAGGCATCTGACACCTTCCGAAAGTAGCTTTAGAAGCTCTAGAGTGACACTCCGAATAGTCCGAATTCCAGCACCACTTCTGGAGTAGAACAGAGAGTCAACAGAACCCATGTTGACATCTAGAACCTACTCAGGAGATGATGCCAGATTTTGGATGCTTCGGAGGTGACCCCAAAAGTTTTAAAGGGAACTTTTAGCCAATGTATTTTAGTCTCAAATGATATGTTTCAAGGGGCTCACTTGGGATTTTGTGGTGGCATATGCTATAGTATACATACTAGGTATATTTTACTGTTTATGGAGGAATTTACCATAGGAGAGTTGAGTTTCACATTAACTTCATTCAACACTCCTCTTAATAGTGTGGTGTTTCTATACTCAAGAGAATGTAAAATACTTATGAAAGCTTGAGTATACCACCATATTTTCTCTCTGATAATTAGGGGTTCACAACCACATTTGCTTCAACCTCTTTGACTAATTTGCCTTGTAAATATGTAGCGCACAATATTAGTCTTCACTTCATGTTGTCATTATCATTAAAACCCACTTAGGAAAAGGATTACACTTTCACCTATCTAGCTACCATGTGCTATGCATCATTGATAATAAATTGTTTGCTACTATGTTTCCCAACAGAATTCATGGGAATTTGTAAGTAAATACACACTTAATAAGGTATGAAAAAAGATTACGTTATGTGTGGGGTCATATCTTGGGCATAGTGGATGACTCAAAAAATCTCTCAACATTTAACATTTGTTTCCTTGTACTTTGCTTTATAATGAGTTGATGTAGTAGTGTGTTAGTCACATAATCAAGATAAATCTAAGAGGTTTGTAATGAATAGTCATTTCTTTGCACACGTAACTTCAAGAATGGACATAGATAATGTAAAGTTTCATGAATGTTTACAAACACGAGTTCATGTTGTCAGTTCTCATCTCATAATTTGAGATCTTACTTCATGAATAGCTTCCAACATGTGACACCCTTTCAAGAATATGAATCCACACAAACTCCATGATTTTTAACTCACCCTACGATCACCAAGGAACAATATGAAGATGCATTAACGGTTAGAATATCGACCGTTACTGACTTCGAGTAGAAAAGGAAGTAGACGAGTTGGTGTAGATCATACTTGGAGTCCCTCGAACCATAGATGGATGATCCCACAAACTTCCCATGGATAGTCCCTCGAATGAAAGACCGAAAGCACGACCTCTCCACAGATTGCAAGCGTACGATCTTCACTATCCGGCAGCGCCTCGCCATCCAGAGCTAATCGTCGCTGGAGAATTAGAGGAAGGACATTAGAACCACACTGGGCTTCTAATTATGAGGATTAGAGGATCTAGGTTTAGCTCTAATTGATCACCTAGGACCAACTAGAACTAGAGAACTAGAGGAGGCTCCAAAACTTGTATATTCAAAAGTGCCAAAAGCATATAGTATATATAGGTTGGAGGGAGAGGGAGGGGCGCCACACAAGGAGGGAAGGAGCCCCTCCTTGGTGCACCGACCTAGGGGAAGGAGGAGTCCCTCCCTCACTCCAATTCGGCCTCTCAAGTGGGAAAGGGGGCGCGTCCCCCTATTAGTCCCTTGTGGCCCAATTCTCCTTCCACCACTTGGCCTTTTAAGGCCCGTTGATATTTAATTAAATATAAAAACCTCCTAAAAATTACTAGATCCTTTTATTATTAATTTAGCATCACCAGAAACATTTCCACCTATATATTATTTATCGGTAATACCCGGTATTGCCCGATGAACTCCGAAACCCTTCCGGTGACCTCGAAACACTTCCAGTTCCTCTCGAAACTATTTTGAATATTAATGAAAAAATTCCACAAATAAATCCTCGATACTCTCGTGCTACTAACACTTAGCAAATTGTTATTAGCTTAAGCTTATGACCCTGTAGGTTCGGTAAAACATAGACATGAACGAAACCCCTTCGTTCAATAATAACCGATAGCGGACCGTGGATGTCCATATCGATCCCTATGATTACACAAATGACATTTGACTGAACCTTTGGTTTTCATGTGATGTTCGCTTTGCTGCACAATACTTTACAAAACTTGAGGTGAGATGTGTCGGTATCCTCTTGAGTCACACACATCCTCACCATACCGGTCTCCTAGTTGTCGATTTTGTTCTTCTTTCTCGTGACATGTTCAGGCATCCCCGTGACGTAATCACCAGTGTCTAGCCAGACGATGATGGATTCCATCACACTGAGAGGGCACTAAGAATATCTCTCCATTGTCGGAGGAGTAAATTCCACTCTCGAGCTATCGAGTCCCTTGTCAAACTTTTCGATGAACCTGTAAGTTGTCGTTACGATCACCGTGTTATAGATGACTTTTGAGCAACCCCAAACCTCATCATACGGTAAGAAGTGACTATGATACTCTCATGGTCTAAGGAAATAAAACACATGCCACAGTCAAAAAATAAATAAAAATAAAACACATGCTAACACTTCGTGTTATAACAATTGACTTGTGACCAAATCATCTCAAAGTATAAAAAAGTTTGGGTCGATTCGATATGACCATTCTTATAAATTCATACTCTCAATGTTGTTTTAGGACTATCATTACACTTAACGATATCCTAAGATAAAAAAAAATGATCACTGATACGTCTGCAACGTATCTACAATTTATGAAGTATTTATGCTGTTATATTATATTCTTGGATGTTTTACAATCATTTTATAGAAACTTTATATCATTTTTTGGGACTAACCTACTGACCCAGTGCCTAGTGCCAGTTGCTGTTTTTTTGCTTGTTTTTTACATCACAGGAAATCAATATCAAACGGAGTCCAAACACCGCGAAACTTTTTGTGGATTTTTTATGGACCAGAAGACATCCAATGGACCGGAGAAGCACCTGGGGGGTGCCCCGAGGGGGGCACAACCCACCAGGGCGCGCCTTGGGGCCCAGGCGCGCCCATGTGGGTTGTGCCCACCTCGGCAGCCTCCCGCACCCCTCTTTACCCTATAAATTACCAAATATTTCAAAAACCCTCGGGTTTAACCTAGATCAGAAGTTCCGCCGCCGCAGGCCTCTATAGCCATCGAAAACAAATCTAGACCCTGTTCCGGCACCCTACCGGAGGGGGATCATCACCGGTGGCCACCATGATGAGGATGGAGTAGTCCACCCTTGAGGCTGAGGGTTTGTACAAGTAGCTATGTGTTTAATCTCTCTCTCTCTCTCGTGTTCTTGAGATGTCACAATCTTGATGTATCGCGGGCTTTGTTAATATAGTCGAATCATATGGTGTTTTCCCCTCTCTATCTTGTTGTGATGAATTGAATTTTCCCTTTGAGATTTCGCTTTATCGGATTGAATACTTTTATGGATTTGAGAGCATTTGATATATTTCTTGCATATGAATACTCGTGGTGACAATGGAGTATCATATTGTTTCACTTGATATGTGTTTTGGCACTAACCTTGCGGATTCCCGAGGTGACATTGGGGTAATCTACGCATAGGGGTTGATGCACGTTCTTGTCTTTGTTTCTCCGGTAGAAATCTTGGGGCACTCTTTGAAGTTCTTTGTGTCAGATTGAGTATTACGAATTTGAATTTGCTTTGGTGTTATTTTAGTATGAACTCTTGGATAGATCAATCGGAAAGAATAGCTTTAAGGTGGTTTCGTACCCTACAAACAATTTATTCTTATGTTCTCCGCTAGATAGGAACTTTGGAGTGATTCTTCATCACACGTTGAGGGATGGTTATATGATCCAATTATATTAGCATTGTTGAGAGATTGCACTAGCAAAAGTACAGACCCTAGGCCTCATTTTCAAGCATTGTAATACCGTTTGTGCTCCGTTTTATCAATTGCTACCTTGCTTTTTTACTGTTCTTATTACAAAAATCAATACCTACTATCCATATTACACCCGTATCACCATCTCTTCGCCGAACTACTGCACCTATACAAATTACCGTTGTATTTGGTGTGTTGGGGACAGAAGAGACTTTTTATTGTTTGGTTGCAGGGTTGTTTGAGAGAGACCATCTTCATCCTACGCCTCCCACGGATTGATAAACCTTAGGTCATCCACTTGAGGGAAAATTGTTGCTGTCCTACAAAACTCTGCGCTTGGAGGCCCAACACGTGTCTACAAGAATAAAGTTGCGTGGTAGACATCAAGCTCTTTTCTGGCACCATTGCCGGGGAGGTGAGTGCTTGAAGGTATATCTTTAGATCTTGCAATCGAATCTTTTAGTTTCTTGTTTTATCACTAGTTTGGTTTATAAAATAAAACTACATAAAAAATGGCATTGAGGTTGCATCATATTATTGATCATCTTTATAATATCTTTCTTGAAAATGATGGTTCGGAAAATTGTGGTCAATTGTTAGAAGAAGAAGTCAATAAAATGTTTGGCACAAAATATTTGAACGATGAGCATGATTGCAATGTTGTTAGTATGAATTCTTTGAATATCCAGAATGCTAATGATGATTGCACAAGTCATGACAAAAATGTTTCTTATAAGCACGTCACTTTTTGTGGAGTGAATTGGGAGTGCAATTGCACACCAGAAAGGGAAGATAGATTTTGTAAGAAGCACAAATATTTAGAAACGAAAAAGTTGCAAGAGAGGCTAGATGATTGTGCTGAAAGATTTTTTTTCGCCATCCTTGTGAATTTTTGCAATGAACGTGGTCATTTAAATCTCCAATGCAAATTGTTTCATGATCAAACCATGTCCAAAAATTGTGATAACTTGATTACCCTTGAGCATCATAAAGAGCTTAGTCTTCTTTTGAGGTATGAAGAAATAAAACGTTTAACTGAGGGTATTCCAAAATTTTCTCGAGATACTTCTTGATTTTGATCTAGAGGAAATTTATATGTTTTGTGCGGTAAATTGCATTGAGAATCCTGATATTGCCAACTAAAGACAAGAAAACAAATAGAATATGAAGAGAGTACTAATGAAAGGGAAAATATTCCCAATACCCTCCTAGTGTTTATTATGATGAATCAGGTAACGAGGAGGAGCTTCCTATCCAATCAATCTCTTCAACAAGAAGCTTGAAAAAATTGATTAAACCCATACATGAGGTGGTGAAGAAGAAAAGGAAAAGAAGAAAGAATAGAGGTAAAAAGGTATCTCTCCCAAATAATGTTGCTCCTATTATTGTTATGCCTCATAAAAATGAATCAAAAATAATTCTGGAAGATGATGCACTTGATGATGATATTGCTTCTATAACTTATGGCACAATGTCCGAGAGCACTATTTGAAAGTGCGTTATATCGACTAGAGGGGGGGGTGAATAGGCGATTTTTACAAATTCATCACTGAGGAAATTCAAGGTGAGGAATTTCCTAAGCCACAAACAACTAGCAGCGGAATAAGTACTCAGATGCAAGCATAACAGAGTAGAAACAAGATCATCATGATGAAATGAAAACAAGCACAAAGTACATGAAGCGTATAAACAGGATAAGCAGGCTGAAGATAAAGTGACCGAAGAATTAGGATTGAGGAAATTGAGAAAGTCTTCAGTCAAAGTCTTCAAACAGTACCCATCAAGTGCAACAACACATGAATGAGGAAATGAAAGGGTTGAGGAAATAGAACTAGTAGCTTGGTGAAGACGATGATTTGGTAGACTAGTTCCAATTGCTGTGACAGTTGTACGTCTGGTTGGAGCGGCTAGGTATTTAAATCTGAGGACACACAGTCCCGAACACACAGTCCTCACTGTATTATCCTTGAGCTAAGATCACACAGACCTCGCCTAATCACTCATGGTAAGTCTTCAGGTGACTTCCAAAGCTTCACAGACTCGGTCACCCGGCAATCCACAGTTTCCTCTTGGATGCTCTAGACCATGACCCTAACCATCTGGAGGATGCACAGTCCTCAAAGGCAACAAGCATCAGTTCCACACAGGAACAATCTCTTCAGTGATGCTCAATCACTTTGGGTTTGTAGGTGTTTGGGTTTGGGTTTGGGTTTGGGTTTTCCTCACTGATGATTTTCGCTCAAAGTCCTCGGAGGATGGGATGCTCTCAATGACAAGTGTCAGTTTCTCTCAGAGCAGCCAACCAACTAGTGGTTGTAGGGGGCAGCTATTTATAGCCTAGGGAGCAGCCCGACATGATAAGACATAAATGCCCTTCAAAGATATGACCGTTAGGTGGGTAGATATTTTGGGACAGCTGGCGCATAGCACAACAACGGTAAGATATTTGAGCTATCAAATTCCTCAGGGCTATCATGTTCCTCAGTTGTAGGCAATCCGCACTGGCGAATTCCTAAATCCTCAGTCAGAACGAATTCCTTAGAGACCAGAAGATCTTCGTCCCTGTCATTGAAGAAATTGACTGAATTATATGAGATTTCCAATGGCTTCACTTGAAAGGATTGGGTAGGTGTAGGATTTTGAGATGAGCATCACTTGGAAACTTTTCCTTAGTTTTACCTTGACCCCCTTTAACAGTATGGTGTTTCCTATGACTCAAGAATGAGAAAATGAAACTACGAAAACAACAGTCTTCACACTTCATATTCCTCGGATGAATATCAAGTATTCATGGTCACACCAATTTCCTCAGTTTCAAAGTCTTCAAGAAAACCAAAGTCTTCAGCTGGAGACATGTATTTTTCGGGGCCGACTTTCATCATAAATATCAAACTCCTCATAGACTTATAGACCTATGTACACTCACAAACTCATTAGTCCCTTAACCTATAAGTCTTTAATACACCAAAATCACTAAGGGGCACTAGATGCACTAACAATCTCCCCCTTTTTGGTGATTGATGACAATATAGGTTAAGTTTTCAACGGGGATAAACAGATGAAGTGTAAATACTGATATTAAGGAATTTAATTGCAAGATATAGAAGAACTCCCCTTGAAGATGTGCATATTTGAAGAATTTGGTTTGAAGAGCAAATGCACATTGTAGAGTAGAACCATGGAGATCTCCCCCTATATCTTGTAATTCATATACGCATTTAACATATGATATGAAGAATTGAAATGCATGATGAAATATGGTGTCTGATGAAATTCAGCACGCGTGCATTAACGTACTTGAGGAAATAGCATGCAGAAAACAGAGCAAAAGTATCAGACCACCATAGGACTTAAGTTTACAACTCGATCAACAAACACTTCAGAAGAGCGAGTTGTAACTTAACAAAAAAATGCCCATATATAGAGACCCGCTTGAAGACTAACTCCAATTTCTCCCCCTTTGTCATCGAATGACCAAAAGGGACGAAAAATGAGGACTAACGCCCCTGAAGAATATCATCATAAAGTCAATGGAGGAGCGCCAGCATTGTTGGGGTCGTTCGTTGGATTAGGGCCTGCCGCGGTATCATTCAAATCTTCGGCTTAATCTGTCTCACGCGATGAGGAATATGAGCTGGCGACCAAGTGAGGAACTTTGACTTTCTTGAATTTCTTCGAAGGTGGTTGTGCCCAGTCAAAGTCCTGTTGGAAGTTCATCTCCTTGAGATCTTCAACACTGTAGAGGTTAGACAGAATAGTCGAAGTGCGGTCAAAGACTTGATGCAATTAGTAGTGGTTCTTCTTCACAGTATTTTGAGTGACTGTCATGTTCTAAAGAATTGTACCAAACTGACGCTTGACCCACTTGTGATTTCTATCAACTTTCTGATGTAGGCTGAGGAGAAGCTCATGGTCAGTCATCACATGCGGAGCAGTGGCTTGAGGATATTGCTTTGAAGCTTTTGCGGCAGAGTCTTGTGTTGTAGAGTCGTCATTGGTGGAATATGATGCAGCTTTGCGAAACTATCCATCCAATGGACGAATGCCTTTATCAATGACAACAACCTTGCCCTTCTCATCAGCTAAGGAAATAGTCCTTTTGAGGACTTCAATTGGTGGCAAGTAGCTGAGATGATTCTGACAATCAACCTTGTAAGAATTGAAGACCTTGATCTGATGAATCTCATAATCCATGGAGCATAAGGCTTCAACTCAAAAGGTAACAGAGCAGCATTGGCCAAAGTCCTCATGAAGAAATCATGGTTGATTGGAATACCGTGTATGATATTGAATAGTAGATTCTTCATTATGCCAACAACCTCTCCTTCATCAGAGTTGTGGCCCTTTATCGGACTGAGGGTTTTGGTCAATATGTGTGACACTCCAAAAATTTCAATTTGGTTTTTATCAAAATCTTTATGTGATTTGGAGGAAGCTATTTAAATTTTTTCTTAAACCCTCTCCCCCTCAAAAACTTTTATGACAAATATTTTGATACTCTTCTCAACCTTGATTTTTGGTCTTGAGAGCTTTTCACCTTTTGTCTTGACTCTACTCAAATTCATATTTGGAATTTCTTCTACTAAAAAGAAAACCCTAAGGATTTTGGGTTTATCCTCCTCTCATTTCAAAATTTTACCCTCTTTTACCATGTCTCATTTTGACATCTGCCCTCCATAACCTCTCCCTCCACTTTGGGTCAAGTCTAATATTCATTCCCAACAAGTCCAACCCATTTTTGAATTTTTATTCCATTTATTTTACTCCAAAACTAAATCTGCCTTTTATCTTGGACCCAGGTGCTTTTCAAAGGAAGTACCATTTTTAATTTGAGTTTTGACCCCAAACGAACTCCCCTGGCTAGTTCTTAGCACCCCCAACCAAGATCCATCTTGATCCACTCTTCCTCAGTTCAAATATTTCAAAATTCGCCCACTACAATTTTGGACCAGATTCATCATTTTTGATGAAATTCATATTTTTCCTTCTCCAAAAATTCTACCAAAAATCAGGCAGCCCCCAGGTGCACTGAGAGGCCATCCCACCAAAGATAAGCTCAAGGAAAATTTTTCACATGCCAAAATCAATCCGTTGAACACCTCGCATGCACTGTTGCTGTGCAAGTTCAGAAAGTTCAGTGTTTCTGTTTCGCCGTCAGTGTCGTTTTCTTCAGACCACGGCGTCCATCTCGCCAGTGCACGCGCTGGCATCTAACTCACTGCTCCCCCTTCTTATCCAGTGCGCCGCACACTCGCTTGGCCGGGCGCGGACGTCGGTGGCGACGTGGCTCGCCAGCTCCGGCGCCTTCTGCGGTGGCAGAGCCACCCGTGGCGGCCAACAGAGGCCGGCCCTGCCTTTCGGCGCCGTCCGGCACCGCCCCAGCCACCAGAGCCCTCCGCGTGTCCACCTCCTCCTCTGTGCGCGACTGCGGCACCGTCGTCGTGGCCTGGCAAGCATAGGGCGTGCTCTCTGCCGCCGACGGGCCCGCGAAGCGCTGTTCCGTCGAAACCGCGGAGCAGGCCGAATCCAACCAAGGTTAGTGTCTAAATGGGACCAGTGGACCATCGCGGTGATGCCTAGATACCTAAACCACTTGACCGACCTCTGCCTCGCCGTAATCATCGCCGGCGTTATCCCGTTCACGGCCACCGCCTCGGATCGGCTATAAAAGGAGCCCCCGAGCTTGTTCTCGACCCAGCGCCACACCTCCACCTCACCAGAGCCCTGCCTAGCCACTAGAAGGACCCCGAGAAGGTCACCTTCCCCGACTCCGGCCGCCCCATTCCGCCTCGGGCTCCAGCTTGATTCACTCAGGTGAAGCCACCCCTCCTCCCAAACCGCGTTAGCAAACCCCTAGTGTACCCAGTACCCTAACCCGAGCCTCAATTCGATCTTTGCAGCTCTCCCCATCGAGATCCACCAACGCCCGAAACACCGTCCGCCGGAGTTAGGGCCGCCGTCGATGTGGTGCTCACCGACGCTCAACTCCACCACCCACAGGTGCATAAGAACACGGTTCACACGTTGGTAACCCCCGATCCCCCTTCCTCGCCGTGGATCGCCGCCGGCGACCACCGCGGCCCTCGGGTGCCAGCACTCTGTTTCAGTTTTCAAACCCGACGGGTGGGACCTCCCCGCCAGCTTTTTTCTTCTTTTTGAAACGTTTTCTGAAAACGCCTTCGGGCAAAACACGTCTTCCCCCTGGCTTGACGTATTCTAGACTGAAACGTTTTCTGTTTTTATAAAATAAACCCTAACAACTTTCTATTTCATTATAGAAAGGTCCCTGGACTAAAACTCTTATAACTTTTATACAAAAGATGATTTTAACTTGAAACCTTTCCTGTCATCTTTATATTTCTGTCCAGTTTTTTGTCATATTTATTTGAAAAATATTTGGGATACTTTTTGTGCACGCACGGTATTTATGTAGTATCCGGTTTTTCTTTAAATACATAGATACCGGGAGGAGTAAAGGAGACGCGTACTTCGCCGAGCTAGACTCCGACTTCTCCGAACCAGACAAGCATGTTTGAACCTTTGATATGATGAGTGTTTTGCATGTTTGATCGAGTAGTTTTCTCATGGCATCTTTATATAAGCATTTGTGAATGTTATGTACATGCAAGGTAAGCTACCGGTGAGCTTCGAAGTTGATGTGTTCTTATGATGATAAGATAACACGATCATGTGGTGACATGATAGGTTGCAGGCTGGTATTGTTGAAGCATGCCAGTTTTATGCCAACCGTGAACTCCAGTTTTAACGTGGGTTAAGTCTCGATCCCGTTCGTTTCCCCTTTGTGCTGCCACATGTTTTCTGCAAAGAGTGCGGTTTAGTAAGTTGCAAACCTCTTTCCTGGTACACACCAAACAGAGGGACCGCGATGAGGGTTCCATGGCCCTGGATTAAAGCCAGTCATCCGGTCAGGGGGCATGGGTGTTTCCGGTTGGGACCGAGAGGGGGGCACCCCTTAGAGCGCACGATATAAATTTGATCCCATGCTATTCAAGGTTGTAGCCTCCCTGTCTTAAGGTTTTTCTTGAACGTCGCCGAGGGTGATCCGTGGCAACGCAATGTGGAATGGGTGTGTACTAGTTAGACATGTTTCTTCTAAAACACCATAAACAGAACTAGTCCTTGTGACTACTGAAATCCGTTGGCTGTGGTTAAAGAGTACAAACTCTGCAGAGTCAAAATCATTCGAGTATCCATGTCCACGATCAAGGACTTGGACATCATCTCAGTGCCAGTGTCAGTCTCCTTGTCAAATCTCAGTGTCAACCCCGGTGACAGTCTCCGGAGTATAAACATACAACTGAGAGTGGTAAACTCGGTTGAAGGTTATTCATGTGAATGGACTAACCAGTTTATTATTTTACGCTGAGTATTTCCTTGTGATGATTTGAATTCATGAGCTACTTAAATTCGAATGATAAACTATAAGCCCTTTATGTGATGTCGCTCAGACATCCGACTGTGGCATTATTGTTATTTACTTTTGATATAAGCCCTTTATGTGATGTCGCGCAGACGTCCGACTATGGCATTATTGTTATTTACTTTTGATATAAGCCCATTATGTGATGTCGCGCAGACGTCCGACTGTGGCATCATTGTTATTTATTTTCATTATAAGCCCTTTTCGAGGTGTCGCCTAGACGCCCGACTGTGGCACGTCTTGTTATTTATTTTCATTATAAGCCCTTTTCGAGGTGTCGCCTAGACGCCCGACTGTGGCACGTCCTGTTATTTACTTTTCAATATAAGCCCTTTATGTGGTGTCGCCTCGATGCCCGACTGCGGCATGTTGAATTTGTTTCCACCTTTTGAGGCGTCGCTTCAGACACCCGATCGGTTTAAAGTTATTTTTATTGGGATTTCGGGAGGACTACCGCCTGATTTCCTCATATTTATTGGGCAGTGCAAATCTATTATTTGATTGTGCATACTGACCTGCTCATGTGCATCATGTTTACATTTGTTATATCTTATGTCCGAACTGTCTTGCGAGTACATTCAAAGTACTCACCTGGCTTGTTGATTTGGCCAGATGTTGACAAAGGCGATCTTATGGATGAAGAGTTCGATAGCGAGTCCGACGCCTAGAGGAGTCCCAGTCAGTCCCGTGCGACCCTGGAGTTGTTCAATTGTATTATACACGCTTCTGCCACCCAAATAAAAATCATCAAGCCTCACTCCGACGCTTGATGAGCTGTAAGATTTCAGAGTCATGTCAGCCACCTCACTGTGACATATCCACCACCACCTCTATTACGAGTCAGTAGTTATGCCACCATACCCTTGTGTCATATCCGTCTCTATGTATGATATAGGCGTGCTTGTGATAATTTGTTGAGCATCCTCAGCTCAACCATGTATAATATTAGTACTGCTGGATTTCTGTATCAAGGTTTTGTCTGCGAGTAAGAAGAATTCTTCTGTACTGGTTAATACAAGGGTCGGCTTTTCAATAAATGTTTTATTGGAAAGGCGGTCGTGACAAACTTGGTATCAGAGCCAGGCTGACTGTAGGAAGCCACTAGGTGCAATCGCTAATCGGTTATTAGCTTATTTTATTATTCTGCATATTGTAGCAATTTTCTGTTGGTCATCATAAATTTATGATTTGACTATTCGGGATTTTGTCTACTTTTGTAGATGGCGGGCAACGTTTGTGAGTCACAGGTCTTCGCCAATGTTCCTGAGGGGTTTGTCAAACTCCTCATCTCCATCACCAAGATCGCGATCGGGCCATCAGTCCGTCCGGAGTTCACACTCTACCGGCACAAGCTCAGCGACAGTTTGTCCATGTACCAGGCCGCAGTTCAGTTCAAGGGAGGACGCGCCGAGTTCCGCCGCTTCCGGTTCGTCGGGAGGGCCATGCCTACGGAGAAGCATGCCATGCAGATGGCTGCCCGCGAGGCAATAGCTCGTCTCCGGGATGTTCTTCCTTCAATGAAGACTCGTCGCTACCGCTACCTCCCATGCCACGTGCCATACACTTGCCACTATGCATTCGCTTGCACCAGGGGAGAAAGAGATGAGGCTATTGAGATGCTTGTTGAGTACCTCAAGGCACTAGAGGCAGCTTTCGACAACCTCGTGGACGACCTCGTAGCTGCTCGTATGGATTCCATCCATGGCTACTCCGCCAACAGGAGGGAGCTCCTCCACATGGCACCACCAC
This sequence comes from Triticum urartu, assembly GCF_056163025.1. Taxonomy (NCBI): domain Eukaryota; kingdom Viridiplantae; phylum Streptophyta; class Magnoliopsida; order Poales; family Poaceae; genus Triticum; species Triticum urartu. Next base: position 58,985,233 of record NC_141874.1, on the reverse strand, counting down.
TGATGTTCGTCTCGTCCTCAGCATCATATACACCGGCCATCTTAGCCACCGCTCGTCGCCTGCCCACCACTGAGGAGTTTGACCAGGTCATTGCTCCTACTCCCGTCAGAGCCGCACCACCTGCCACACCCGCGCCAGCTCCACAACCCAGTACTTCGCGCCTGGAGCCTATCATTGAGGAAGAGGTTGAGTCTCCAACACCACTGGGTCTTACCCTCGGCAGACCAAAGGAGGTCTTCACCATCTCTGACTGAGCACGCCTAGCAGCAGTGTGATGTGCCAGCTTGTATGATATGTTTATATGTACATAGGTTTGGTGAGTAGTAGCTTGTTTGCACATCATGTAGGATCTCGGAGAAGTGCACTAGCCTAAATAACATGTCAGGAATGTGTACGCACATCCTGAGTGATGTATTGTATAATTATGGTTTGCATGTAAGATATGTACTGAGCGGTCCTTCTCCACGTGCGATCTAGTGTTTTCTTGAAAAATGTTGAAGTTCTTGAAATTTCCGTCTTTACAAAATTATTTATTTTATGACCCAATTTTCTCATGAGTTTGCAAAATTACCCCAGAGTGAAAAATGCCTCGTCCCTGGACGCGTTCCATGCCAAACCCGCCGGAAGAAAATTATGGTGCCCAGACTAGCAACAACTTCACACAGGGACAGTCAAGTCAGCAAGGCAGTGAGACAACATTTACTCAAGTATGCAGACTTTATGAGCAAAGCCAGCAGCAGCACCAGGAAATGATGAACCATGTTATCAATATGGGGAATCATCATGAGCCTTATTAGCAGCACTCTAAATTGTCTGAATTACAGAAGACGCGTCCCCCAACGTTCTCTCATACTGATAAGCCTCTTGAGGCCGATGATTGGCTTCGAGACATTGAGAGGAAGCTGATTATTGCACAGTGCTCAGACCGTGAGAAGGTACTTTATGCACCTCACTATCTCATGGGAGCAGCCGCGTCATGGTGGGAGAATTTCCTACACATGCACCCCGATGAAAACAGTATCACATGGGAAAATTTTAAAGAAGGATTTCGTGGGGCGCACATTCCTAGGAGCATTATGAAGATCAGGAAAAGGGAATTTGACGACCTCAAGCAGAGAAGCATGACAGTGACTGACTACAATAGTCAGTTTACCCTATTATCTCGTTATGCCAACGAAGAACGTATGACGGAGGACAAAAAGATGGAGAAGTTTCTGGATGGTCTGGCACCAGCACTTAAATGCCAGCTGGTCGTACACACCTTTCCAGACTTCAAAATGCTTGTGGACAAGGCCATTACATTGGAAAATGAGCGCCACAGCTTGGAGGAATTTCGCAAGCGGAAAAGGGACCAAGTTACTCATGCTCGCAACAACCGGCACAAGACTGACCCTCAGAAGATTGGAGCAAACTGACCCACAACCAATGTTCCGCGCCCAGTCAAGAATTTTCACGCAAGGGACAAGGATTTTACGTATCGCCCAGGTGTTACTTGCTATGCTTGTGGGGAGGAAGGACACTATGCTAAACAGTGCCCAAAGCCAAGAAAACTCGGCCCCAAAGCCGAACAACAATTGGAACAATTCAACACCCAAGCGTAACAATTTCAACCCCAACAACAATCACAAGAAGGATCACCTGAACCATGTGACCAAGGAGGAAGCACAAAATGCCCCGGATATCGTACTCGGTACGTTCCCTGTCAACACAATACCTGCCACGGTTTTGTTTGATTCTGGAGCTTCTCACTCGTTCATTCGAAGAGTTTTGCTTTGTAACATGATTTTTCGATACTCCCTTTGGAAAAATCCATGATCATCAAGTCCCCTGGGAATAAGCAAGTCACTCAGAGTTACTGTCAAGGTGTGGTTATTGAGCTCAGAGGACTGAAATTTCAAGCAAACCTCATCGTATTGGAAAATAAAGGAAGGTTATCCTAGGAATGGATTGGTTAACCACCAACAAGGGATTTATCGATTGCTTCAACCGGACTGTAATCCTCACTCATCATCACGGGAAGACAATAAAAGTCGCAGCCCAAGAAAGACCAGGATCACGACAACCAAGATTGAACAAGGTGGACACCTCAGAGTTAAGCAAAGTTCCAGTGGTATGTGAGTTCCCCGACGTTTTTCCCGAAGAACTACCAGGCATGCCACCAGACCGGGAAATAGAATTCAGCATTGAACTAGCACCTGGAACCACCCCCATCTACAAGAAACCCTATAGGATGGCACCCTCTGAGTTAGTAGAATTAAAGAAGCAAATAAAAAAATTACTGGACAAAGGATTTATACGGGCCAGCTCCTCACCTTGGGGTTCGCCAGTATTATTTGCCAAGAAAAAGGATGGGACACTGAGATTATGCATAGACTATCGAGCACTCAATATGGTCATCGTCAAAAATAAATATCCGATGCCACAGATAAATGATCTATTTGACCAGCTCGCACAAGCCAAAGTTTTCTCAAAAATTGATTTAAGGTCAGGATATCATCAATTAAAAGTCCGGACAGAAGATATCCCTAAGACCGCATTCACCTCCAGATACGGACTATATGAATTTACAGTAATGCCGTTTGGACTAACAAACGCCCCCGCATATTTTGTCCACCTCATGAACAAAGTGTTTATGAAATTTATGGACAAATTTGTCGTGGTGTTCATTGACGATATCCTGGTATACTCTAAGACACCAGAAGAGCATGCATAACATCTCAGGATTGTACTGGGAGAATTAAGGAAACACCAATTATACGCCAAATTCAGCAAATGTGAATTTTGGTTAAGACAGGTTGGTTTTCTAGGCCACGTATTGACCCAAGAAGGTGTCGCCGTGGACCCAGAGAAAGTCAAGGCCGTACTTGGCTGGAAACCACCAGCCAACGTAATGGATGTCCGCAGTTTTTTGGGAATGGCAGGATACCACCGAAGGTTTATTGAGGGATTCTCCACCATAGTGAAACCAATGACACAGTTACTCAAGAAGGAGAAGAAATTTGTGTGGACTGAAGCTTGCGAGAAGAGTTTCCAAGAACTCAAGAAGAAATTAACAACCGCACCAGTGTTAGTTATACCAAACATACACAAAAGTTTTGAAGTGTATTGTGACACATCCCGGAAAGGCCTCGGATGTGTGCTGATGCAAGAAGGCAAGGTTGTCGCATACGCTTCAAGGCAACTTCGAAAGCATGAAGAAAATTATCCCACTCATGACTTAGAATTGGTAGCAGTCATTCATGCACTCAAAGAATGGAGACACTTTTTGCTTGGGAATCGTTGTGAAATATATACAGACCACAAAAGTCTCAAATATATTTTCACACAGCCAGAGCTCAATTTGCGGCAACGGCGCTGGTTGGAATTAGTGAAAGACTATGATGTTGGCATCCACTACCACCCAGGAAAAGCAAACGTAGTGGCAGATGCTCTTAGTCGAAACCCCAGCTCGGACAACAACAGTCTGCAAGACTTGAGACCTGAATTTCAACAGGAGTTCGCCAAACTCAACTTGATGATGGTCACGGAAGGCACTGTGTCAAATTTGGAAGTACAACCCACCCTTGTGGAGCAGGTTAAGAAAGCTCAACATGGACACCCCAGCATCGAAGGCGTAAAAAGAAAAGTGAGTATGGGCAAGGCCTCGGAATTCGTCATAGACAATGAGGAAATATTATGGTACGGAGACAGACTTTGCGTGCCGAATATAGAGGGCCTCAAACAGCAAATCCTGACCGAAGCCCACACCGCTCCATATTCGATCCACCCTGGAGGAACCAAAATGTATAAGGACATTCAGGAAAGATTTTGGTGGCACGGTATGAAGAGGGATATAGCCACCTTCATTGCATGTTGCGATTCTTGTCAACGCATAAAAGCCGAGCACCAAAAACCAGCCGGACTATTGCAACCAAACAGGATACCTGAGTGGAAATGGGACGGAATAGGGATGGATTTTATTTTCGGACTACCTCGGTCACAACGCGAAAATGATGCCATATGGGTCATCACCGATAGATTAACCAAGGTGGCACATTTCATTCCAGTGAAGACAACCCACACCACTCAGAAACTTGCCAAGATTTATCTCTCCCGTATAGTTTGTCTGCATGGAGTTCCAAAGACTATAATATCCGAAAGAGGCACTCAGTTCGTCTTGAAATTCTGGGATCATTTACAACAGGCTCTGGGAACTCAGCTAGCATTCAGTACAGCCTACCACCCCCAGACTGATGGACAAACTGAACGCGTGAACCAAATTCTAGAGGACATGCTAAGAGCATGTGTCCTCACCTATGGAACCAGTTGGGAAGAAAGCCTGCCATATGCCGAGTTCGCATACAACAACAGTTACCAATCCAGCCTACAAATGGCACCTTTTGAAGCCCTGTACGGATGGAGGTGTCGTACCCCATTAAATTGGTCAGAGACAGGAGACAGCCGTATCTTCGGCCCAGACATGCTCAAGGAAGCTGAAGAGAAAGTTAGACTCATCAGGGACCGACTCCAGACAGCGCAAAGTCGACAAAAGAGCTATTACGATCAGAAGCACCGTGAAGTCAGCTTTGAACCCGGTGAATATGTGTACCTACGAGTATCCCCTATGAGGGGCCTACAACGGTTCAAGGTTAAAGGAAAGCTAGCACCAAAATTTATTGGACCCTTCTGTGTGGTTGCACGGAGAGGCACCGTAGCCTACCAGCTAGACCTACCCAAGGAGCTGTCAGACGTCCACGACGTGTTCCACGTCTCACAGTTGAGAAAATGTGTGAGCAACCCAGAGAAGCAGGTGTCACATGAGAACATTGATCTGCAACCAGACTTCACCTACAGGGAGCGTCCAATAAAGATATTAGAGGAGTCTGAAAGGAGGACCCGTCAGAAAGCAATTAAGTTCTTCAAGGTTCAGTGGAGCAATCACACCGAGGATGAAGCGACATGGGAAAGAGAGGACTCTCTCCGGGCAGAATACCCACACCTATTTGAGGATCAGCTGAAATCTCGGGGACGAGATTTTTTCTTAAGGGGGTAGGTGTTTTGACACTCCAAAAATTTCAATTTGGTTTTTATCAAAATCTTTATGTGATTTGGAGGAAGCTATTTAAAAATTTTCTTAAACCCTCTCCCCCTCAAAAACTTTTATGACAAATATTTTGATACTCTTCTCAACCTTGATTTTTGGTCTTGAGAGCTTTTCACTTTTTGTCTTGACTCTACTCAAATTCATATTTGGAATTTCTTCTACTAAAAATAAAACCCTAAGGATTTTGGGTTTATCCTCCTCTCATTTCAAAATTTTACCCTCTTTTACCATGTCTCATTTTGACATCTGCCCTCCATAACCTCTCCCTCCACTTTGGGTCAAGTCTAGTATTCATTCCCAACAAGTCCAACCCATTTTTGAATTTTTATTCCATTTATTTTACTCCAAAACTAATTCTGCCTTTTATCTTGGACCTAGGTGCTTTTCAAAGGAAGTACCATTTTTAATTTGAGTTTTGACCCCAAACCAACTCCCCTAGCTAGTCCTTAGCACCCCCAACCAAGATCCATCTTGATCCACTCTTCCTCAGTTCAAATATTTCAAAATTCGCCCACTAAAATTTTGGACCAGATTCATCATTTTTGATGAAATTCATATTTTTCCTTCTCCAAAAATTCTACCAAAATCAGGCAGCCCCCAGGTGCACTGAGAGGCCATCCCACCAAAGATAAGCTCAAGGAAAATTTTGCACATGCCAAAATCAATCCGTCGAACACCTAGCATGCACTGTTGCTGTGCAAGTTCAGAAAGTTCAGTGTTTCTGTTTCACCGTCAGTGTCGTTTTCTTCAGACCACGGAGTCCATCTTGCCAGTGCATGTGCTGGCATCTAGCTCACTGCCCCCCTTCTTATCCAGTGCACCGCACACTCGCTTGGCCGGGCGCGGACGTCGGTGGCGACGTGGCTCGCCAGCTCTGGCGCCTTCTACGGTGGCAGAGCCACCCGTGGCGGCCAACAGAGGCCGGCCCTGCCTTTCGGCGCCTTCCGGCACCGCCCCAGCCACCAGAGCCCTCCGCGTGTCCACCTCCTCCTCTGTGCGCGACTGCGGCACCGTCGTCGTGGCCTGGCAAGCATAGGGCGTGCTCTCTGCCGCCGACGGGCCCGCGAGGCACCGTTCCGTCGAAACCGTGGAGCAGGCCGAATCCAACCAAGGTTAGGGTCTAAATGGGACCAGTGGACCATCGCGGTGATGCCTAGATACCTAAACCACCTGACCGACCTCTGCCTCACCGTAATCATCACCGGCGTTATCCCGTTCACGGCCACCGCCTCAGATCGGCTATAAAAGGAGCCCCCGAGCTCGTTCTCAACCCAGCACCACACCTCCACCTCACCAGAGCCCTGCCTAGCCACTAGAAGGACCCCGAGAAGGTCACCTTCCCCGACTCCCGCCGCCCCGGTCCGCCTCGGGCTCCGGCTTGATTCACTCAGGTGAGGCCACCCCCGCCTCCCAAACTGCGTCAGCAAACCCCTAGTGTACCCAGTACCCTAACCCGAGCCTCAATTCGATCTTTGCAGCTCTCCCTGGCGAGATCCACCAACGCCCGAACCACCGTCCGCCGGAGTTAGGGCCGCCGTCGACGTGGTGCTCACCGATGCTCAACTCCACCACCCACAGGTGCGGAAGAACACGGTGAACACGTTGGTAACCCCCGATCCCCCTGCCTCGCCATGGATCGCCGCCGGCGACCACCGCGGCCCTCGGGCGCCAGCACTCTATTTCAGTTTTCAAACCCGACGGGTGGGACCTCCCCGTCAGCTTTTTCTTATTTTTGAAACGTTTTCTGAAAACGCCTTCGGGCAAAACACGTCTTCCCCCCTGGACTGACATATGCTAGACTGAAACGTTTTCTGTTTTTATAAAATAAACCCTGAAAACTTTCTGTTTCATTATAGAAAGGTCCCTGGACTAAAACTCTTATAACTTTTATACAAAAGATGATTTTAAATTGAAACCTTTTCTGTCATCTTTATATTTCTGTCTAGTTTTTTGTCATATTTATTTGAAAAATATTTGGGATACTTTTTGTGCACGCACGGTATTTATGTAGTATCCGGTTTTTCTTTAAATACGTAGATACCGGGAGGAGTAAAGGAGACGCGTACTTCGCCGAGCTAGACTCCGACTTCTCCGAACCAGGCAAGCATGTTTGAACCTTTGATATGATGAGTGTTTTGCATGTTTGATCGAGTAGTTTTCTCATGGCATGTTTATATAAGCATTTGTGAATGTTATGTACATGCAAGGTAAGCTACCGGTGAGCTTCGAAGTTGATGTGTTCTTATGATGATAAGATAACACGATCATGTGGTGACATGATAGGTTGCAGGCTGGTATTGTTGAAGCATGCCAGTTTTATGCCAACCGTGAACTCCCGTTTTAACGTGGGTCAAGTCTCGATCCTGTTCGTTTCCCCTTCATGCTGCCACATGTTTTCTGCAAAGAGTGCGGTTTAGTAAGTTGCAAACCTCTTTCCTGGTACACACTAAACAGAGGGACCGCGATGAGGGTTCCATGGCCCTAGATTAAAGCCAGTCATTCGGTCAGGGGGCATGGGTGTTTCCGGTTGGGACCGAGAGGGGGGCACCCCTTAGAGCGCGCGATATAAATTTGATCCCATGATATTCAAGGTTGTAGCCTCCCTGTCTTAAGGTTTTTCTTGAACGTCGCCGAGGGTGATCCCTGGCAACGGAATGTGGAATGGGTGTGTACTAGTTAGACGTGTTTCTTCTAAAACACCGTAAACGGAACTAGTCCTTGTGACTACTGAAATCCGTTGGCTGTGGTTAAAGAGTACAAACTCTGCAGAGTCAAAATCATTCGAGTATCCATGTCCACGATCAAGGACTTGGACATCATCTCAGTGCCAGTGTCAGTCTCCGTGTCAAATCTCAGTGTCAACCCCGGTGACAGTCTTCGGAGTATAAACATGCAACCGAGAGTGGTAAACTCGGTTGAAGGTTATTCATGTGAATGGACTAACCAGTTTATTATTTTACGCTGAGTATTTCCTTGTGATGATTTGAATTCATGAGCTACTTAAATTCGAATGATAAACTATAAGCCCTTTATGTGATGTCGCTCAGACGTCCGACTATGGCATTATTGTTATTTACTTTTGATATAAGCCCTTTATGTGATGTCGCGCAGACGTCCGACTGTGGCATTATTGTTATTTACTTTTGATATAAGCCCTTTATGTGATGTCGCGCAGACGTCCGACTGTGGCATCATTGTTATTTATTTTCATTATAAGCCCTTTTCGAGGTGTCGCCTAGACGCCCGACTGTGGCACGTCTTGTTATTTATTTTCATTATAAGCCCTTTTCGAGGTGTCGCCTAGACGCCCGACTGTGGCACGTCCTGTTATTTACTTTTCAATATAAGCCCTTTATGTGGTGTCGCCTCGATGCCCGACTGCGGCATGTTGAATTTGTTTCCACCTTTCGAGGCGTCGCTTCAGACACCTGATCGGTTTTCAGTTATTTTTATTGGGATTTCGGGAGGACTACCACCTGATTTCCTCATATTTATCATGAAGTGCAAATCTATTATTTGATTGTGCATATTGACCTGCTCATGTGCATCATGTTTACATTTGTTATATCTTATGTCCGAACTGTCTTGCGAGTACATTCAAAGTACTCACCTGGCTTGTTGATTTGGCCAGATGTTGACGAAGGCGATCTTATGGATGAAGAGTTCGATAGCGAGTCCGACGCCTAGAGGAGTCCCAGTCAGTCCCGTGCGACCCTGGAGTTGTTCAATTGTATTATACACGCTTCCGCCACCCAAATAAAATCATCAAGCCTCACTCCGACGCTTGATGAGCTGTAAGATTTCAGAGTCATGTCAGCCACCTCACTGTGACATATCCACCACCACCTCTATTATGAGTCAGTAGTTATGCCACCATACCCTTGTGTCATATCCGCCTCTATGTATGATATAGGCGTGCTTGTAATAGTTTGTTGAGCATCCTCAGCTCAACCATGTATAATATTAGTACTGCTGGATTTCTGTATCAAGGTTTTGTCTGCCAGTAAGAAGAATTCTTCTGTACTGGTTAATACAAGGGTCGGCTTTTCAATAAATGTTTTATTGGAAAGGCGGTCGTGACAATATGCGATAGACAGTTCTTGGCACATAAAGAAATTCCTTGATGAGGAATGTGGTCCTTGGAGCTTGGCTAGGCTTCAGAGGCTTCATTAGCACTTGCATCAAATGATTTGATAATTCTGGTTCTACATAAATGAGCCTTGCACCTTCAGTGGGAGGACTGACTGGGATGACGTGAAGCAATTCAGAGGCCGGAGCTTTGTAATGAGTGTTTTCGGTCATCCAGTTGAGCACCCATGAATTCACATCTTCAACATTGCCAGTGATGTGCAGCGTGGCATAGAACTAAAGAATGAGTTCTTCATTCCATTCGTAGATGTCAGTGCAGAAATTGAGTAGCCTAGCATCATGAAGAACACCAAGGACTGGGGTGAAGCATGGAAGAGACTCCATATACACATGAGGAATTTGCTCATGGTCAAAAATATTGTCCTTATCAAACAGTAGTGAGGAATAGATATTCATTTGACTGGCCATCCAGAAGCGCTTGCGATGAAGTCGAGCAGAGTCATAAGGATTGTAGTCAGAGAAGAAATGATGCTCAATAAAGAAGTCACCAGCTTTGAATTCCTGCTTCTTGGTGTGAGGATTCAGTGGCATGAGATGAAGATTAACAGTTGAAGTCTTCACAGCCTCTTGACGCACAACCTCTGGAGCCACAGGCTGAGGAATTTCAGTAGCAGTTTCATCAGCAGCAGCCTTGGCCTCCATTTCTTCAGCACCAGCGGCTGGAATTTCTTCTAGAATAGATAGAAGTGAAGCTTGATGTCCTTCAGAGCCCATGTGAATTTATTCAGTTTGGACAGGGGACTGAGGAAGTTGATGCAGAGGGGGTGTCAGTGGTGAACTGGGGTGATGACTTTCCAATAGTCATCATTCTGAATAGGAGTTGTTGACCCAATGTCCACATCCTCATCTTCTTCATCAATTTCTTCAATGTCAGCCTCTTCAACTATGAACTGAGGCATGGGCGATGATGCCAGAGGAGTTGAAGGGATACCATCCACTTCAATTTCTTCATCCAACTGCTCTGACGAAGCAGCAGAAGGATTTTCTTCATCACTGTTATCTAGAATGACATATTCCTCACCAAAGGGAACGATCTCCTTTGACGACATGCTTGATATCGGAACGTCATCAATTGGGTTTGCAAAAGAGCTCGTCAGAGTCTTCACTTTCTTAGGAGCTGAAGACTCTGAGGTTGTAGATGCTTTCCTTTTCTTCATTGCTGCCTTCTCTGCAACTTTGGTCTTCTTCGCTTCTGATGCAGAAGGAAGGTTGATACTTGTCATCTGTGATGGCTTTGCTGGAGGAGCAGGTGAAATTGGTTCAATTTCTTCAAGTGCAACTGATGCAGTTGCCCTGGCATGTTCAGATTCCTCAGGCACAGTAGCAGATGCTTCGACTGGCCTGGTTTGTTCTTCAGGCGCAACATTGGTGGTTGCCCTGGCAGTTTTTCCAGAGGCTGGAATTTCTTCAGCAGCCCCGGTGCTTTCATTTTCTTCAACAATCTAATTTTCATCAGCTGTGCTTGCATGTTCTTCAGTAGGCTGAGCTGATGTCTCAGACTGAGGAATTTCATGTTGCGATGAAGCTGCAACATTTTGTGTGAACCCCTTCGCCATTTTGACGAATCTGACTTTGGCTCCTAGCCAATCTACACGATATGCGTCAAATTCATCACTGAGTGCTTTGATCTTAGTTTGCATAGTCACAAGTTCACCAGGAGACATTTTCACAACAATTTTTCTTCAGAAAACACTCCTTCTTGTACTGAGCTTTCTTTACTTGCCTGGCCTTCTCAAACTTCCATTTTTCTTCGCCAATAAAGGCCATCAACATATGACTTTGCCAGGAGTGAGGTTGAAATCAGGCAAAGGAGTGTTAGGGTCCTTGTGCCAATGTACTCAAGGATCAACTTTGGATCTAGCAGAAGTGGCACTTCACTGCCTTTGGCTCTAGCAGCCCTTGCTTGTCGATCTCTGATGATCTCAGCTAATTTTTCATCATTAGCTTCATCTTCACTTGACAGAACTTGAGAGGCAACCTGCTTCTTGTGAGGACTTGGCCTTGTGCCTCGTCCAGCAGTGGCCTTTTTCTTCAGCAAGGTTGGACTAGTTGAAGACTGAGGCGGAGCTGAGGAACTTGCAGATGCTCCTGAAGCAATTGAGATTCCAGTGGTCTTTTGGCAAGAGGCAAGATGCACATGTGTCGAGGACTTTGCAGCAGTTGCTGAGGATTTTGCAGAGGGGGGTGGAGCTGCTTTTGAAGAAGTAGTTTGAGGAACATGCCGTGAGGGCATTGAAGAGCTTGGCCGTGACGGCATTGCAGCTGAGGAACTTGGCTTGATAGCTGGTTTCTTTGGCATTGCCTTCTTGGGCTTGCTAGTAGAGGCCTCAGCAGCGGCAGCAGCAGAATCTTCATTGAATTTCTTTACTACTTCTTTGGCCATTTTGGCCAACTTAGCTTGCCGCTTGGCCCACTCTTTTGGGAAATCATCATCACTTTTGATGCTACTGGGATCAGCAACTTGGCCTGATGCCAATGGAGGTCTTGGGAATGGAGGGTATACGGCGAATTTATTCATGTACTTTGGAGTCACATATATGTACTCCCTCCATTCTCTGGCCCATCTCCTTTCAATCCTCTAAATGCGCACTTTGCACTCATTCTTCGTCTCTTTGACATGATTTGCTTCATCGGGAGTACAGTACCCTGCGTAGATATCATTAGGGATTTCGAAAGCAGTATTCACATCTGGTCTCTTTCCTCCCTTCTGAGGTCTTTTACCATCAGCCATTTTCTTCAGTTGAGGATTTTGAACAATCGAATTTTCTGACGAGGTATGCAATTTGTCTTCAAGGAACGCTGCAAGTGAGTTAAGTTGATGAGAACCTAGAGATTCAGCAGTGGACATGTGTACCTATGAGTAGAGTATATGTGCGAAGAATTTGGAGAGGTCATATGTGTTCTCAGAAGTTTTTCCAAAGAATCAAGCTTGAGGAATTTGACCAGTGGTGTCTTGAGGAATTTCACTAAGCGTTCTTGACTTAGGTTCCAGAGTTGTATAGATTGAAAATCCACACAATTGAGGAATCTTGAAGAACGTTGCTTAGAGAAACAAATCAAGAACAAATGCAAGTCGGTGTTTAAGGACATGAAAGTTGAAGAATAAAAAACTTTTGAAGATTTTGTGGAAATCATCAGAATCAACAAGGGCAGTAAAAATAAATTTTATTTACCCTTGACAAAGAACACGACGAACTGGGAGTAGAAGTGGAGAAGTTCGTTCGTTCAGATCTTCCATGCCCTAACTTGGCGGCGGAAGACAGCAACAACGGCGGCGGAGTGAAGATTTCCGCGGCCGGCGCGAGTACGACGACGATGAGGTTGAGGTAGTGAAGCTCTTCCTAACTGACGACGATGGAAGGTAGCAACGGCGCTAGGTCAGGGAGCTCGAGCGAGGGGACTGATATCGAGCGGAGTAAATGAGGTCCGAGGAGGGCGAGGGTTATTTATAGCCAAGGTGAAAAACCACTCGTCCGAGGAAAATGGATGAACGTGCCCCTGACCCTTCTCATTCTAGCAACATGTGTCACCATGTACTGTGAAGTGGAGATCGTATTAGATCATGGGTGAGTATTTTAATCTTATCGTGGGATGTGGAACGGTTTGAGCGGAAAAAGCTGAAAATTCAAATAAGAATATTTTAATGTTTCGTTCGCAAATTCTTTAGCTGACAAGGACAAAGTGAAGATTTTGAACGGGTTTCATATAGAACGCACATGAAGAATTTGTGAACAGACTGGGTTGAGTTTAGCATAGAAGGGCGGGTCTGATCACATTCACTTAGGTAAAAGTCAACTTAAAGAATTAGCAATAAGTGAATGCTGTAGAGGACTAAAAACTCATATATATATAGTGAATGAAGAACACGGACGGAAAGAGTGAAGACTTGCAAAGTTGAAGAATTTGAACAACTGAGGAATTTCAAAACCAAGGAAAAACTCAAATTCAAGATTTTCAACTTTTGTTGGTGGCGTGACCCACCATATAAGAATGATGATTTCAGACGCCGCGTACAATTGTCGTAGGGCTCTAAGAATCAAATTCTTCGTTAATTTCTCCACACATAGAGGGTTAGTCTTCATTGATTGAAGAAAAACATTACTTCGTGTGTTACACATCTAAGTCATCAATTTTGCATAAGTGTTATGATGTGTGTCCTTTTCAAAAAACATTCGAAGATTCTAAGATATTTAGCTCACACTGTAACTTGCTAAATCTCTTCTCATCCAAGGGCTTTGTGAAGATATCGGCTAGTTGTTCTTCAGTCTTCACATGCTCAATAGAGATGTCGCCCTTCAACACATGATCTCGAAGAAAATGATGATGAATCTGGATGTGCTTAGTCTTCGAGTGCTGAACTAGGTTATGAGCAATTTTGATGGTAGTCACATTGTCACAAAAGAGAGGCACATTCTTCACATTGATGCCGTAGTCCTTTAGGGTTTGCTTCATCTATAGTAATTGAGCACAACACGAACCAACATCAATGTACTCAACTTTAGCAGTAGAGAGTGATACACAGTTCTGCTTCTTCAAGGACCAACATACTAAGGAATGTCCGAGGAAATGGCATGTGACTGATGTTGACTTGCGATCCACATGATCACCAGCATAGTCAGAGTTAGAATATCCAATGAGATCAAAATCCGAGCCCTTGGGATATGATACGTCTCTGTCGTATCTACTTTTCCAAACACTTTTGCCCTTGTTTTGGACTCTAACTTGCATGATTTGAATGGAACTAACCCGGACTGACGCTGTTTTCAGCAGAATTACCATGGTGTTATTTATGTGCAAAAACAAACATTCTCGGAATGACCTGAAACTTCACGGAGCAAGTTTTTGGAAAATATAAAAAAATACCTGCAAAAGATGAAGGCCAGGGGGCCCACCACCTGTCCACGAGGGTGGGGGCGCGCCCCCTACCTCGTGGCCCCCCCGGAACTCCTCCGACTCCAACTCTAACTCTATATATTGTGTTTCGAGGAGAGAAAAATCAGAGAGAATAATTCATCACGTTTTACGATACGGAGCCGCCGCCAAGCCCTAAAACCTCTCGGGAGGGCTGATCTGGAGTCCGTTCGGGGCTCCGGAGAAGGGAATCCGTCGGCATCGGCATCGTCATCATCAACCATCCTCCATCACCAATTTCATGATGCTCACCGCCGTGCGTGAGTAATTCCATCGTAGGCTTGCTGGACGGTGATGGGTTGGATGGGATCTATCATGTAATCGAGTTAGTTTTGTTAGGGTTTGATCCCTAGTATCCACTATGTTCTGAGATTGATGTTGCTATGACTTTGCTATGCTTAATGCTTGTCACTAGGGCCCGAGTGCCATGATTTCAGATCTGAACCTATTATGTTTTCATAAATATATGAGATTTCTTGATCCTATCTTGCAAGTCTATAGTCACCTATTATGTGTTATGATCCGTTAACCCCGAAGTGACAATAATTGGGATACTTACCGGTGATGACCGTAGTTTGAGGAGTTCATGTATTCACTATGTGTTAATGCTTTGTTTCGGTACTCTATTAAAAGGAGGCCTTAATATCCCTTAGTTTCCGTAAGGACCCTGCAGCCACGAGAGGGTAGGACAAAATATGTCATGCAAGTTCTTTTCCATAAGCACGTATGCCTATATTCGGGATACATGCCTACATTACATTAATGAACCGGAGCTAGTTCTGTCTCACCCTAGGTTATGACTGTTACATGATGAACCGCATCCAGCATAATTCTCCATCACCGATCCATTGCCTACGAGATTTCCATATATTTTTCTTTGCTTATTTACTTTCCCGTTGCTATTGCTATCATCACTACAAAATACCAAAAACATTACTTTTACTACTATTACCTTTTGCTACCGTTACCACTACTATCATATTACTTTGCTACTAAATACTTTGCTGCAGATACTAAGTTTCCAGGTGTGGTTGAATTGACAACTCAGCTGCTAATACTTGAGAGTATTCTTTGGCTCCCCTTGTGTCAAATCAATAAATTTGGGTTGAATACTTTACCCTCGAAAACTGTTGTGATCCCATATACTTGTGGGTTATGAAGACTATTTTCTGGCACCGTTGCCGGGGAGCATAGCTCTATTCTTTGAGTCACTTGGGATTTATATCTGCTTATCATTATGAAGAACTTGAAAGATCCAAGAAGCAAGATTTATACCTCAACTACGAGGGGAGGTAAGGAACTGCCATCTAGCTCTGCACTTGATTCACCTTCTGTTTTGAGTAAGCTTGTGACACCTAAACCTGCCTTTGCTATTCGTTTTGATATGTTGCATGTTATTGATGATGCTACTTCTGCTATGCCTGATACTTATGATGAAACTACTTCTATGCTTGATACTACTGTGCCACTTGGTGAATTTCTTGATGAACAACTTGCTAGGGCTAGAGAGATTGAAAATATTGAATCTGATAATACTGATGAAATTGATGATGAAGACTTGCCTGTTATTCCTGAGGGTTATGTTTTTGATAAAGAAGCTTCCTTAGCTATTTTAGCTTGCAAAGATAGATACGAACTTAAGAGGTTATTAGCTAAATGGAACAAGCAATCTCTAAATGCTAGAATGAAACCTGACCTTGCTTTTGCTACTTCACCTATCCGTGTTACCGATAAGGATTATGAATTCTCTGTTGATCCTGATATAATTACTTTGGTTGAATCTGATCCTTTTCATGGTTATGAATCTGAAACTGTTGTGGCACATCTTACTAAATTAAATGACATAGCTACTCTGTTCACTACTGATGAGAGAACTCGTTACTTTTATATCCTTAAAATATTTCCATTCTCATTAAAGGGTGATGCTAAGATATGGTTTAATTCTCTTGATCCTGGTTGTGTGCGTAGTCCCCAGGATATGATTTATTACTTCTCTGCTAAATATTTCCCTGCTCATAAGAAACAAGCTGCTTTAAGGGATATATATAATTTTGTGCAAATTGAAGAAGAGAGTCTCCCACAAGCTTGGGGGAGGCTTCTCCAATTACTTAATGTTTTGCCTGATCATCCTCTTAAGAAAAATGAAATACTTGATATCTTTTATAATGGACTAACCGATGCCTCCAGAGATTACCTGGATAGTTGTGCTGGTTCTGTTTTCAGGGAAAGAACACCGGATGAAGCTGAAATTCTATTGAATAATATGTTGACAAATGAAAATAATTGGACACCTCCGGAGCTAATTCCAGAGCCAATTCCTACACCAACTCTGAAGAAGAGGGGTATTCTATTTCTCAGTCCTGAAGATATGCAAGAGGCAAAGAAATCTATGAAAGAAAAAGGTATTAAAGCTGAAGATGTTAAGAATCTACCTCCTATTGAAGAAATACATGGTCTTAATCTACCGCCTGTTGAAGAAACATATGATCTTAATCCTTTACCTATTGAAGAAACTCATGGTCTTGATAACCCGACACAGGTAGTAAAGGTAAATTCTCTCTATAGATATGATAAAGCTGAAATCCCATTTACTAAGTTTGCTAGCCCATGCTTAGATGAGTTTGATAAATTTATGGCTAAGCAAGAAGACTTCAATGCTTATTTTGGTAGACAATTGAAATACAATTCAAATATGCTTGAACACTTGGGTGATTATATGGCTAATGTCAAAGGTGAGCTTAAACTTATTAGTAAACATGCTTCTATGGTTACCACTCAAGTAGAACAAGTACTTAAAGCTCAAAATGATTTGCTCAGTGAATTAAAATAGCAAGAATAATGATAATGCTGTTAGAGTTATGACTAGAGGTGGCAAAATGACTCAGGAACCTTTGTATGCTGAAGGCCACCCTAAGAGAATTAAGCAAGATTCTCAGAGAAATAATGTGGATGTACCTAGTCCTTCTAAAAGGAAGAAAAAGAAAAATGATAGGACTTTGCATGCTTCTAGTGAACCTATTACTGGAACACCTGAGAATCCAAATGATATTTCTATTTCTGATGCTGAAACTCAATCTGGTAATGAACCTGAAACTAGTGATAATGTTAATGATAATGTTCATGATGATGCTCAACCTAGTAATGATAATGATATAGAAATTGAACCTGCTCTTGATCTTGATAACCGACAATCAAAGAATCAACGTTATGATAAGAAAGACTTTGTTGCTAGGAAACATGGTAAAGAAAGAGAACCATGGGTTCAGAAACCCATGCCTTTTCCTCCCAAACCATCCAAGAAAAAGGATGATGAGGATTTTGAGCGCTTTCCTGAAATGATTAGACCTATCTTTTTGCGTATGTGATTAATTGATATGCTCAAAATGAATCCTTATGCGAAGTATATGAAAGATATTGTTACAAATAAAAGAAAGATACCGGAAGCTGAAATTTCCACCATGCTTGCTAATTATACTTTTAAAGGTGGAATACCAAAGAAACTTGGAGATCCCGGTGTACCAACTATACCATGCTCCATTAAAAGAAACTATGTTAAAACCGCTTTATGTGATCTTGGAGCCGGTGTTAGTGTTATGCCTCTCTCTTTATATCATAGACTTGATTTGAATAAGTTGACACCTACTGGAATATCTTTGTAAATGGTTGATAAATCAACTGCTATACCTGTCGGTATTTGTGAGGATGTGCCTGTTGTAGTTGCAAACGTTACTATTTTAACGGACTTCGCTATTCTTGATATTCCCGAGGACAATAGTATGTCTATTATTCCTGGAAGACCCTTTTTGAATACTGCAGGGGCTGTTATTGATTGCACTAAAGGCAATGTCACTTTTCATGTTAATGGTAATGAGCACACGGTACACTTTCCGAGGAAACAACCTCAAGTTCATAGTATCAACTCTATTGGAAAAATTCCATCGATTATATTTGGAGGTTTTGAATTTCCTCTTCCTATTGTCAAGAAGAAATATGATGTTCTTATTATTGGGGATGTGCATATCCCCGTTGAGGTAACATAGTGTTATTCGAAATTTCTCCGGTTCCATGTTATTCGGAATGAGTTCGTTGACAAGACTTGATCAACCTTGTTAGTGGATTCCTTTTGATGATCATGAGATGGATGAAACTAGAAGGAACAACCTTCTGTACCCTCCTTTTACTTTCTGTTATTTATATTAAATAAAATAAAAATAAGTATTCTCTTCCTGTTATCTGATTATCCATGCAATATAAAAATACCCCAAAAAATAAAAGTTCTCCAAATGCCCTGAAATTTGAATATGATTTTTTCTGGAATATTTGAGAATATTTGGCACTGAGAACATAGCAGGGGGGGGGGGGTCAACCACCTGCCCACGAGGGTGGAGGGCGCGCCCCTTGCCTCGTGGGCCCACGGTGGCCCTCCTCCACTTATCCTTTCACCCACACACTCCTTCTTCCTCCCCCAAACACGAATATCCAGCTCAAACCCGAGTCCAAGCTCATTTTGCTGCCATTTTCGATCTCCTTGCTCAAAGCACCTCTCACAAAACTACTTGGGGAGATTGTTCCTTGCTATGTGACTCCTCCATTGGTCCAATTAGTTTTTGTTCTAGTGCTTTATTCATTGCAAATTTTTGCTGCTTAGGTGACCCTGTTCTTGAGCTTGCATGTCAAATTTATATGGTTCCAAGTAGTTTTGATGCATGATATAGGCCCTAGGCACTTGTAGGAGTAGTTGCTATCAATATTATTGAGTTTGGTTTACTTTTATTTTGAAGTTACTAAAAATTTTCAGAATTTTTCAGAGGAAGAAAATGCTTAGGAAAATGTTCCAAGGTGGTTCCTCAAGGAAGCAAGGACACATGCTTGCAATGTGTGATGCTGATGAAGAGCCACCAAGAGACGCTCCACTGCGTCCTTGTGAGTGGCCTTCTGAAAATGTTATGGATCGAGCAGGAATTAAGGAAGAATTCAACACATATTTGCCTAACACTCATCTTGTGAGCTTCGAGGAAGAGAAGTGCAGCCAGTATCACAATCTCACTAGTACCATTGTGAGGAGGTTTGAATTTTCATCTTCACGTAATTCTCCAACTGTCCTGTTTGATCTTTATGAAAATTCTTATACTATGGACTTAGAGGATTTTACCACTGCTTGCAAACTTCCACAATGGGGTAGTATAAGGGATCCTCGCAAATCTGAATTTAGAGATTTTTTTGCTAGCATAACTGTGGGAGAATCTAGAGATATAACACAAGCTACCATAGGGAGCATTCACTTTCCCGCTATACATTATTTTGCTCTCTTCATAGGTAGATGCATTAATGGTAAAGATGAGGCATGTCACATGTGTGTCCCTGACCTCAGTATTCTTAGGAGTGCTGTGTTAGGAGACCAATCTTATAATTTGGGAGCCATTGTTGCACGTAGGTTGGATCTTAATAGATTTAATGGAGATTTCTTTGGATGAATTTATGCAACCCGCATAGCTAATTTTCTTGGTGTAGCCATACGCGAAGTTGATATTGAATTACCACCTGCTTACCCAGACTTTAATGCTATGGTTCACCACCAGTTTGTCGAGAGGAATGAATCACCTCTCCAGTATCGACTAATCTTTGACAGACGCCGTGCTGTCCATATTACTCTCCCTGCTCCTGGCTTCTTTGATCATCAGGCAAAAGGAAGATATGTTATTACCAGAGAGGAGGCAAATGAGTACGAGAGGAGAGTGGAGGCCGCTCATCGCCACGCTGCATCTCAGGAGGCGATAGCCGCTGCATCTCAGTACGACCCCAGCTACTATTATGGATATCCGCCAGGCCAGCCATGGCCATAGACCAACTTAGGCCAAAAGCCTAAGCTTGGGGGAGTACGTATTTCCCACCAACATTACATTTATGTTCACACACTCATTGCTAGATGTCGGTGCTCATACTTTTTCATTGTATCATCCATGCTAGTTTACTTCCCTTTTTATGCTTTCTTCTTGTGTGTTTGATAAACCTTAAGAAAAAACCAAAAAATTAGTTGTAGCTTTTAATTAGTTTACTTTCCATGCTTGTAGTAGTAATTAAAAAGAAAACCCGAAAAGATTTCCTGTTCTTATTTTACTTGTTGGGAGCTCTCCCGTGTAAATAGTTTTATTTCTTTTCTTTTCTTTGGGGGTCGATAGGAGAAGACCATAATTAAATTGTTAAAGTGGCTCTTATGTGCACTATTGTTGATCTGACAAAAGAGCCCATATTGCCTTGTCTTCTCCTGTTTATTGAATGCTTGCAGATTCCAGATTAGTCCAATGCACGTGCACTATTATTATTATTCACATCGTTTGGTCGTGCAAGTGAAAGGCAATTATGACGATATATGATGGACTGACTGAGATGAGAAAAGCTAGTATGAACTCGACCTCTTTTGTTTTTGTAAATATGATTAGTTCATCATTCCTGATTCAGCCTATTATGAATAAACATGTTTGCAATGACAACTAGAGATCATAGTTTCTTGTGCCATGCTTTATTACCTATGAGTTATAATGGTTTACCTTGCATGCCAACATGCTATTAAAATGGTTATGATGTGGTATGATAGGGTGGTATCCTCCTATGAATGATTTAAGTGACTTGACTTGGCACATGTTCACGCATGTAGTTGAAACAAAATCAACATAGCCTTCACGATATTTATGTTCATAGTGGATTATATCCTACTCATGCTTGCATTCGGTGTTGATTAACTCTAATGCATGTTCATGACTGTTGTCGCTCTCTAGCTGGCCGCTTCCCAGTGTTTTGCTAGCCTTCACCTGTACTAAGCGGGAATACTGCTTGTGCATCCAATCCCTTATACCCCAAAGTTATTCCACATGAGTCCACTATGCCTACCTATATACGGTATCTACCTGCCATTCCAAGTAAATTTGTATGTGCTAAACTCTAAACCTTCAAATAAATATCCTGCTTTGTATGCTCGAATAGGTCATGTATCAACTAGGGATGTCCGTATCTTCCATGTTAGGCGGGTTATTCTCAAGAGGAGTGGACTCCGCTCCTCACTCATGAGATAAATGGCTGGTCACCGGGATGCCAAGTCCCATGCTTTATGCAAACTAAATCAAAATAATTGCAAAGAAAACTCCCCTGGGACTCTTGTTAGTTGGAGGCACTCGTTGTTTTGATCAAGCCATGGATTGATGCTTGTTGGTGGAAGGGGGGGTATAAACTTTACCATTCTGTTTGGGAACCGCCTATAATGTGTGTAGCATGGAAGATATCTCCATATCTTGGTTGTTATGTTGACAATGAAAGTATACCGCTCAAAATATTATTCACCTCTATTTCAAAACCGAGCTTTGGCACCTCTACAAATCCCTGCTTCCCTCTGCGAAGGGCCTATCTATTTACTTTTATGCTGAGTCATCATCCTCTTATTAAAAAGCACCAGTTGGAGAGCACCGCTGTCATTTGCATTCATTACTGTTAGTTTACATTGAGTATGACTTGACTGGATCTCTTTTACCATGAATTACAATGTCTAGTCAGTCCTTGGTCTTTAAAGGTGCTCTGCATTTATGTTTTGCGGTCTCAGAAAGGGCTAGCGAGATACCATCTTCTTATATCATATTATGATTGTTTCGAGAAAGTGTTGTCACCCGAGATTTATTATTATTTCTCACTAGTTGATTATGCCATTGATATGAGTAAACTTGAGACCTAAGCGTTATTGCGAATGTGGTTAGTTATAATCTTTGCTGAAAACTTGAATGCTGGCTTTACATATTTACAACAACAAGAGCAAACAGAGTTTGTAAAAGTTTTTCTTTATCACTTTCAGTATATCAATTGAATTGCTTGAGGACAAGCAAAGGTTTAAGCTTGGGGGAGTTGATACGTCTCCGTTGTATCTACTTTTCCAAACACTTTTGCCCTTGTTTGGGACTCTAACTTGCATGATTTGAATGGAACTAACCCGGACTGACGCTGTTTTCAGCAGAATTACCATGGTGTTATTTATGTGCAAAAACAAATGATCTCGGAATGACCTGAAACTTCATGGAGCAACTTTTTGGAAAATATAAAAAATACCTGCAAAAGATGAAGGCCAGGAGGCCCACCACCTGTCCATGAGGGTGGGGGGCGCGCCCCCTACCTCGTGGCCCCCCTGGAGCTCCTCCGACTCCAACTCCAACTATATATATATTGTGTTTCGGGGAGAAAAAATCAGAGAGAAGAATTCATCACGTTTTACGATACGGAGCCGCCGCCAAGCCCTAAAACCTCTCGGGAGGGCTGATCTAGAGTCCGTTCGGGGCTCCGGAGAGGGGAATCCGTCGCCATCGTCATCACCAACCATCCTCCATCACCAATTTCATGATGCTCACCGCCGTGCGTGAGTAATTCCATCGTAGGCTTGCTGGACGGTGATGGGTTGGATGGGATCTATCATGTAATCGAGTTAGTTTTGTTAGGGATTGATCCCTAGTATCCACTATGTTCTGAGATTGATGTTGCTATGACTTTGCTATGCTTAATGCTTGTCACTAGAGCCCGAGTGCCATGATTTCAGATCTGAACCTATTATGTTTTCATCAATATATGAGAGTTATGGATCCTATCTTGCAAGTCTATAGTCACCTATTATGTGTTATGATCCGTTAACCCCGAAGTGACAATAATCGGGATACTTACCGGTGATGACCGTAGTTTGAGGAGTTCATGTATTCACTATGTGTTAATGCTTTGTTCCAGTACTCTATTAAAAGGAGGCCTTAATATCCTTTAGTTTCCGTAAGGACCCCGCTGCCACGGGAGGGCAGGACAAAAGATGTCATGCAAGTTCTTTTCCATAAGCACGTATGACTATATTCAGGATACATGCCTACACTACATTGATGAACTGGAGCTAGTTCTGTGTCACCCTAGGTTATGACTGTTACATGATGAACCACATCCGGCATAATTCTCCATCACTGATCCATTGCCTACGAGCTTTCGATATATTGTTCTTTGCTTATTTACTTTCCCGTTGCTATTACTATAATCACTACAAAATACCAAAAACATTACTTTTACTACTGTTACCTTTTCCTACCATTACCACTACTATCATATTACTTTGCTACTAAATACTTTGCTGGAGATACTGAGTTTCCAGGTCTGGTTGAATTGACAACTCAGCTACTAATACTTGAGAATATTCTTTGGCTCCCCTTGTGTCGAATCAATAAATTTGGGTTGAATACTTTACCCTTGAAAACTGTTGTGATCCCCTATACTTGTGGGTTATTAGGATACCATAATCCAAGTGTTGGAGTGTGAGCTAGATATCGAAGAATATGCTTCACAGCATTATGTTGTGATTCCTTCGGTGTAGCTTGAAAACGGGCACACATGCAAACACTAAGCATAATATCTGGCCTAGATGCACATAGATACAATAAAGAGCCAATCATGGAGCGGTATACCTTTTGATCGAAGTCTATACCATTTTCATCAGTGCATAGATGGCCATTTGTGGGCATAGGGATTTTGACGCCTTTGCAATCTTGCATGCCGAATTTCCTCAACACATCCTTGGGGTATTTCTCTTGAGATATGAAGATGTCGTTGCGCTATTGAAAAATTTGAAGACCTAAGAAGAATTTCTATTCTCCCATCATAGACATTTGATATTTCTCACTCATCATATAGGCAAATTCATCACTGTAACGTTGGTTAGTGTAGCCAAAGATAATATCATCAACATATATTTGGCACACGAATAATTCATCACCATAGGTTTTGGTGAAAAGAGTTGGGCCAAGTGAACCAGGTTTGAAGCCTTTCTTCACGAGGAATTCCTTCAAAGTATCATACCACGCCCGAGGGGCCTGCTTGAGGCCATAGAGAGCCTTATTGAGTCTGAAGACTTTGTCAAGATGCTTAGGATCTTCAAAACCTGGGGGTTGAGCAACATATACTTCTTCCTCAAGCTTACCACTGAGGAATGCAGTTTTCACATCCATTTGATATAATATGATATTATGATGGTTAGCATAAGCAAGCAATATGCGAATAGCCTCAAGTCTAGCAACAGGTGCAAAAGTTTCGTCAAAATAAATTCCTTCAACCTTTGTGTAGCCTTGAGCTACAAGACGAGTCTTATTCCTCACCACAAGGCCATTTTCATCTTGCTTGTTGCAGTAGATCCATTTGGTACCGATGATATTGTGCTTGCGTGGGTTTGGTCGCTTGACATGTTCCCAGACATTGTTGAGCTTGAATTGATGTAATTCCTCTTGCATCGCTTGAATCCACTCATGCTCTAGAAATGCCTCATCAACTTTGGTGGGTCTCTGTGATAGAGACAAAAGCAAAGTGCCCACAAAAGTTAGAAAAATGTGAAGCCCTTGAGCATGTGAGAGGACCTGGTGCGTTGATGTCATCAATGATTTTCTTGATCTACACTTCATTTGCGACGCGAGGATGAGCGGGTTGACGACGTTGATTGGGCTCAACATTTTCTTCAGAGCCATTTTCCTCAGGTGCACCAGCATGATGTTCTTCATGATCTGGAATGACTTCTTCAGTAGATTCTTTGGTAGGTATGACATCCTCAGTAGCCTTGAACTTGATTGATTCCTTAGGTGACATTTCATCTAGCACATGATGTAGGTGCTCTCTTTACGAGACATTAGTTTTATCGAACCATACATCTACAGTTTAAACAACCTTGTGGTGAAAGGTGTTGAAGACTCTGTAGGTGTGCGAGTCCTTTCCGTAACCAAGCATAAAACCTTCATGTGCTTTCGGTGCAAATTTATAATTGTGATGAGGATCTCTAATCCAACATTTAGTACCGAAGACTTTGAAATAACTCACATTGGGTTTCTTATCAGTGAGGAGTTCATATGAGGTCTTTTTGAAGAATTTGTGAAGATATACCCTGTTGATGATGTGGCACGCAGTATCAATTGCCTCAGGCCAGAAGCGAGAAGGCGTCTTGTATTCATCAAGCATACTGTAGGCCATCTCAACAAGAGTCCTATTCTTGCGCTCCACGATGCCATTTTGCTGAGGAGTATAAGGAGCAGATAACTCTTGAGTAATACCAAGTTCATCAAGATAGTCATCAGGACCAGTATTCTTGAACTCGGTCCCATTGTCACTCCTAATGTGCTTGATCTTCACACTGAAGTTCGTTGAAGCCCTCGAGGAAAATCGTTTGAAGACTTCCTGCACTTCAGTTTTGTAAGTGATGATATGCAACCATGTGTAACGAGAATAATCATCAACAATAACAAAGCCATATAAAGATGCTGCATTTGTGAATGTGGCATAGTGAGTAGGGCCGAAGAGATCCATGTGAAGCAATTCAAATGGACGAGTGGTAGTCATGATAGTCTTCGAGGGATGCTTGGACTTGGTCATCTTTCCAGCTTCACAAGCTCCACATAGATGGTCCTTGAGGAATTTAACACCCTCGATCCCAATGACGTGCTTCTTCTTCGTGAGTGGGTGTAAGTTCCTCATGCCATCATGACCTAGTTGTCGATGCCATAACCAGCATTCTGAAGCTTTTGCAAGTAGACATGTGGCAGGCTGTGGTCCTATAGAGAAATCAACAATATACAAGTCTCCTCTCCTAAAGCCTTCAAAGACTTTGGAAAGGTCAGATTCCAAGATCACAACACAAAGGTATTTGCCAAAGACGACAACCATATCAAGATCACAAAGCATTGAGACAGACATGAGATTGTATCCTAAGGACTCGACAAGCATGACTTTGTCCATGTGTCGATCCTTTGAGATCACAACCCTACCTAGACCCAATACCTTGCTTTTGCCTTTGTCAGCATAGGTGATATGCTTCAGATGCGATGGAGATAAAGCAGTGTCCATCAATAAGTTCTTGTCACCAGTCATGTGATTTGTACATCCACTGTCAAGGACCCACTCAGTAGCTTTGGGTTGATCACCCTGTAGATGAATTAGTGCAGCTTATGAACTAATATACTTCATCTGTGAGGAATATGACATCAAATTCATCAGTTTGAATGTCATCAAGCAATACAACATATATATATATAGCATTATGAGGACATGAGAATTGAATATTCATTTCTTCATGATTAGCTTGCATCCTTTCAAGCAAATTCAGGTCTCCAACAAAATCTTTAGACGTTTAAGTTCGTCTGGAGACCTGACCTTGCATAAGAGATTAGTTCTTTTTCTTCACCACCCACATCTGGAGGGGTGGAAAAGAGTTCATCATTCTGTGAGCTCCATAAGAAAAAGGTGGCATAGAAGCTAGTCCACTTCGTTTCACAGAAGAGGGGTTAGAGTAAGCATATGAATAAGCAGAGAAATTCTTCGAGGACTTATGAACATAATGATTTGAAGTATAATGCACATATTCATAGCCCTTAGGCTTTCCCTACGAAACATAAGTGTTAGCACGATGATGTTCATATGAGGATTTGGATCCATATGAGGAATTTGATCCACGTGTGGAATGTGGGCCATATGAGGACTTGGATCCATATGAATACTTTGGTCCATATGAAGAATTTTATCTGGGGTTCCTATTCTTCACAGGTGGTGTCATGATGACTCATACATCTCCAACGTATCTGTAATTTTTGATTGTTCCATGCTATATTATATTCCGTTTTGGACATTATTGGGCTTTATTATACACTTTTATATTATTATAGGGACTAACCTATTAACCGGAGGCCTAGCCCAGAATTGCTGTTTTTTTGCCTATTTTAGGGTTTTGCAGAAAAAGAATATGAAACGGAGTCCAAACGGAATGAAACATTTGGGAACGTGATTTTCGGAACGAACATGATCCAGAGGACTTGGACCCTACGTCAAGACATCAACCAGGAGGCCACGAGGTAGGGGGGGCGCCTACCCCCCAGGCACGCCCTCCACCCTCGTGGGCCCCCTGTTGCTCCACCAACGTACTCCTTCCTCTTATATATACCTACGTACCCCCAAACTACCAGATACAGAGCCAAAACCCTAATTCCACCGCCGTAACTTTCTGTATCCACACGATCCCATCTTGGGGCCTGTTCCGGAGCTCCGCCGGAGGGGGCATCGATCACGGAGGGCTTCTACATCAACACCATAGCCCCTCCGATGAAGTGTCAGTAGTTTACTTCAGACCTATGGGTCCATAGTTATTAGCTAGATGGCTTCTTCTCTCTTTTTGGATCTCAATAAAAAGTTCTCCCCCTCTCTTGTGGAGATCTATTCGATGTAATCTTCTTTTGCGGTGTGTTTGTTGAGACCGATGAATTGTGGGTTTATGATCAAGTTTATCTATGAACAATATTTGAATCTTCTCTGAATTCTTTTATGTATGATTGGTTATCTTTGCAAGTCTCTTCGAATTATCAGTTTGGTTTGGCCTACTAGATTGATCTTTCTTGCAATGGGAGAAGTGCTTAGCTTTGGGTTCAATCTTGCGGTGTTCTTTCCCAATGATAGTAGGGGCAGCAAGGCACGTACTGTATTGTTTCCATCGAGGATAACAAGATGGGGTTTATATCATATTGCATGAGTTTATCCCTCTACATCATGTCATATTGCTTAAAGCGTTACTCTGTTCTTATGAACTTAATACTCTAGATGCATGCTGGATAGCGGTCGATGTGTGGAGTAATAGTAAGTAGTAGATGTAGGCAGGAGTCGGTCTACTTGTCTCGGACGTGATGCCTATATACATGATCATACCTAGATATTCTCATAACCAAGCTCAATTCTGTCAATTGCTCAACAGTAATTTGTCTACCCACCGTGAATACTTATGCTCTTGAGAGAAGCCACTAGTGAAATCTATGGCCCCTGGGTCTATCTTCCATCATATTAATCTTCCAATACTTAGTTATTTCCTTTGCCTTTTATTTACTTTGCATCTTTTATTTCTCTTTATCATAAAAATACCAAAACTATTATCTTATCATATCTATCAGATCTCACTCTTGTAAGTGACCGTGTAGGGATTGACAACCCCTTATCGCGTTGGTTGCGAGGATTTATTTGTTTGTGTAGGTGCCAGGGACTCGTGCGTCGCCTCCTACTGGATTGATACCTTGGTTCTCAAACACTGAGGGAAATACTTATGCTACTCTGCTGCATCACCCTTTCCTCTTCAAGGGAAAACCAACGCAAGTGCTCAAGAGGTAGCAAGAAGGATTTCTGGCGCCGTTGCCGGGGAGGTCTACGCAAAAGTCAACATACCAAGTACCCATCACAAACCCTTATCTCCCGCGTTACATTATTTTCCATTTGCCTCTCGTTTTCCTCTCCCCCACTTCACCCTTGCCGTTTTATTCGCCCTCTCTCTCTCTCCGTCCTCCATCTCTTTCTCTATTCGCCTCTTTTTGCCCGGTTCTTGTTTGCTTGTGTGTTGGATTGCTTTCTTGTCATGATGGCTCAAGATAATACTAAATTGTGTGACTTTACCAATACCAACAACAATGATTTCCTTAGCACTCCGATTGCTCCTCTTACCGATACGGAATCTTGTGAAATCAATGCTGCTTTGTTGAATCTTGTCATGAAAGATCAATTCGCCGGTCCTCCTAGTGAAGATGCCACTACCCATCTAAATAGCTTCATTGATTTATGTGATATACAAAAGAAGAAAGATGTGGATAATGATATTGTTAAATTGAAGCTATTTCCTTTTTCGCTTAGAGATCGTGCTAAAGCTTGGTTTTCATCTTTGCCTAAAAATAGTATTGATTCTTGGAATAAGTGCAAAGATGCTTTTATCTCTAAGTATTTTCCTCCCGCTAATATTATCTCTCTTAGAAACGATATTATGAATTTTAAGCAACTTGATCACGAACATGTTGCACAAGCTTGGGAGAGGATCAAATTAATGATACGTAATTGCCCTACGCATGGTTTGAATTTGTGGATGATTATACAAAAATTTTATGTCGGATTGAATTTTGCTTCTAGAAATCTTTTAGATTCGGCCGCGGGAGGCACTTTTATGGAAATCACTTTAGGAGAAGCTACTAAACTCCTAGATAATATTATGGTTAATTATTCTCAATGGCACACTGAAAGATCTACTAATAAGAAAGTGCATGCGATAGAAGAAGTTAATGTTTTGAGTGGAAAGATGGATGAACTTATGAAATTATTTGCTAATAAAAGTGTTTCTTCTGATCCTAATGATATGCCTTTGTCTACGTTGATTGAGAATAATAATGAATCTATGGATGTGAATTTTGTTGGTAGGAATAATTTTGGTAACAACGCGTATAGAGGAAACTTTAATCCTAGGCCGTATCCTAGTAATTCCTCTAATAATTATGTGCCGGGGTTTCTGATCCACGGACACCTATGGGACTGGCGGACCGGGTCCCTTTTTGGTTCGGCGGGGGCGGAGGTCGCGCAAAGAGCAGATCGAGGCGAAGCACGCGAGCGGAGAACAGATCGAGGCGAAGCACGCGGGCGATTTACCCAGGTTTGGGCCGCACGGATGCGTAAAACCCTACTCCTGCTTTGTGGTGTTGTATTGATTTCTAGCTCGGGAGCGCGGAGTGCTACAGTATACTCCAGCAGCTAGCAAGACCGAGCGTGAGTGTTCAAAGTGGCTAACCCCGAAGGCTCTTAGAATGGCCGACCCCCCTCTACGTTGCAGACGGGCCTCCTTTTATACTCAAGGGGTTACCGACATAGAGCAACGGGGGCCAAGGGCAAAAATGGAAAGGGTGCCGTGGATAGGCACAGCTAGGTGCTGTAGCAGGCACAGCTACCTGCTACAGTGCTATCATACCTAACCCTGATGGCAGGGGACAAGGGCATTAAATGCCCGTCTGTGTCGCCTAAACAGTACCGAGAGGGACCGCTAGGGACACCACCGTTCGCCATGATGGTTATCTTGTCAGCGCCTGCTCGCCACCTCGCACCCCTAGCTGCGCGACCTCCTGCCACGTGT
This sequence comes from Triticum urartu, assembly GCF_056163025.1. NCBI lineage: Eukaryota > Viridiplantae > Streptophyta > Magnoliopsida > Poales > Poaceae > Triticum > Triticum urartu. The sequence goes on along the minus strand of NC_141874.1, from coordinate 58,955,138 downwards.
GCTTGGGGGAGGCCCCCAGAGCGACACGTGGTGGTTGTGCTGGGGCGCGGGCTCGGAGAGGCGGTTCCCGCGGCAAACTCCTCGCCGCGGTCGTCGTCTTGTCGCGTCCGGGAGCTTGTCGCTCACCGGGTCTTGCCGGGACGCGTGGCGCGCCGCGGCAGGTCTTCTGGGGATGCCTTGAGTGGGGCCTTGTCGGGACGCGTGGTGCGTCACGGCAAGTCCCTTGAAAATGCCTTGAGTGGCCTTCCCGGCAAGCTCCTCCTGCCGGGGTCTCGTTTCCTTCCCGGCAAGCTCCCCTTGCCGGGGCCTGGAGATGCTTTTGATAGCTTTCCCGGCAAGCTCCTCTCACCAGGGTCTTGTCTTGGGTACTTTGTTCTTGAATGGTCTTCAAAGTAGCCGCGGAGGGTCTTGGCGGTCACCCGGCAAGCCTTGCCGCGGGGATGCTGCGACTGCCCGTGCACAAGTTCGGGGTACTTGGGTACCCCTACCTTAGTACACCGAGAGGAGCCCCCGGGCCTGGGCCAGACACGGTGCCGAGCGCTGTTGGGCCAGGCCCAAAACAGTGCACGGGCACGCGCGGCCTAGGTTACGCCGAATCTTCCTCCGTATCCACCGCGCCCTCCCCCCGAACAGCACGCGTCGAATGCGGCGTCGTGGGAGAAGTCGTGGGGGTTCCTTTTCTCGATAGGTGGAACGTCCGCCCCCCTCCCCCCTTTAAAAGCAGGGGAAATAGGGGCAGTTGGCCCATTCGCCCGTTGCCGTTCCCAATCTCAGAAATCTCCGCCGCTCCCTCGCCTCCCCAGAGCTGAGAGAGAGAGAGAGAGCAGCGCTCCGCCCCCCATCGCCATTAGCACCACCAACACCGTCGACCTCCTCCACTACTCCCGTCATGGCTCCAAAAGCCGACAAAGGGAAGACCGTGAAGACGACCGAGGCGTAGCGGCTCGCGGCGCTACGGAAGGTGCGATCTGTTTCCCCCCCAGGCTCGGCGTGAAGGAGCTGAGGGAGGACTACTCTCTGTTCTGGTCGGCGGAGACGCGCGCGCATCCATGCACAAGGGTTCTCCCCGCCGCCGCTCGGGAGAGGGCTCCGAACGGGTACCCCTTCTTCGCATTGTTTTTCTACTGCGGGCTCTGCCTGCCTTTCTCTGATTTTTTCTGCGACATCATGAACACCTATGGATTCCACCTCCTCGACTTCACCCCCAACGCTGTTCTGACTGGCAGTTTTCGCGCATCTCTGCAAAAACTTTGTCAGAGTCCTTCCCAACGTAGCCCTCTTCCGCCACTTTTTCATCCCCCGAGTAGAGAGAGGAGAGCCTCTATCCGGCGGGATTGCCTGGGTCTCGAGGGCCGGCAAGAAGGAGACGTATCTGGAGGGAGAGCTCCGCGGAAAGTGGGAGGAGTGGAGGGCGGATTGGTGTTGGATTGTCGAAGAGGATCCGCAGCCATTCACCATCCGGCGCCAAACCCCAGTAGCACGCGGCAGCGATTGGAGCGACCTGGCTCCGGAGGACGACAGGCTGAGAATCGCCGTCACTAGGGTTCTGCGCCTCAGGCTTGCCGGACTTACTGTCGGCGCTGTTGGCGCGGACTTCCTTCGCCGCCGCATCGCCCCCTGCAGGAGCGGGGGAGGCCTACTTGGGAGTTCAAGAACGCGGCAGACATTATGAGGCTGCGGCCGGGCCTCAACTACAACTTCACAGTTCTGGAGCTCCACGCGATGCTGCAGGAGCTGTTCAGATATGACCCCCAGCATCCTGAGGTGTTCAGGTTGCCGGGGGGCATCGTGCCTTTGTGCAATAATTCCGCGCTCGATCGCATCCGTGCAATGATGCCGGAGTGCGACTCGCACGGGATTGTGCCAACTTGGCGGGAGCCTGCCAACGAGGTCGTGCAGCAGTTCTTCGACGACTTGGTGGAGGTGGCAGTCCGCCCCGACGAGAAGGACGGCCTCACCCACGACACCACTGACGTGGAGATGGCGCGTATCGCCACCAGGCTGGAGGAGGTGGCGGCAGCCGTAGCCGCGGGCGAGTTTGGGTTCACCGCCGCGGAAGCAGATGCGGCAGAAGTGGCGAGCTGTGGCGAGCAAGGGGGGCCTGCCGGCAAGAAGGGGCTTGCCGGGCAAGACGCCGAGCCGAGCGAGCCTACCAAAGATACAGGCAGCTCGTGGCAAATCGACTCCTCTTCCTCCTTGTCTCTGGACAACCCACCAGTAGCAGGGCCTCCATCCCCACCAACGAGGCGCCTCCGCAAGGTTGGTGATGCGGCGGAGCGGCAAGCGGGCCAACAGTCGCCACGCCGCGTGACGCGCTCGACCACGGCAAACACCGTTGCCGCGGGAGCACCTCATGCTACGATGGCAACTGGAGCGGGGTCCAGCCGGACCACCGCTTCGGTCCCTGCCGCTTCTCGTGCCGTGCCGACAGCCGGAGCGGGGTCCTCTCAGACCGCCGCCACTGCTCCCGCTAAGCGGCCGAGGGAAGCTTCTCCTCCGCCTCCTCGCTCTGGGAGCGCGCCCGGGTTCGACTTCTCCGCGCTGAGCTCCGACGAGGAAGAAGAGGGAGAGTAAGCTTCTCTCGTTATACTTGCATTTCTTCAATCCTTGCTGTTGGTCTTGTTTCTCACTTGCCTTTCCCTGAATCTGTTCCTCTTTAGGACTCTGGCCCAGAGAACGGCAAAGAGAGCTAGGGCCCCGGCGATCACCATCGAGGACGAGCCCCCTGCGACAACAGGTGGCGCGCCCGAGATAACCTTGCCGGAGCTGGCGACTTTCCTCCATGGCAGCTCCCAGCGTAAGTGTGTGATTTACTTTCTGCTGCGAGGCGCACTTGGGTACTCGTCTTTGCTGATATCTGCTTGTTGCCTTGTGTAGGAGCCGAGCAGCCCCACCAGGAGCCAAGGGAGAATCCCCCGTCAAGGGAGAATTCTCCGGCAAGGGAAGGCTCCCTGGTGAGGGAGAAGTCTCCGGCAAGGGAGGGTTCTTCGGATGGGGGACAGCGCAAGCGGCCCCCCGACGATGGAGACCACGACCGCGGAGCCTGGTGCAGGTACTCCCCTTGCTTCGAGACTTTCCTCGGATTCTTCTTTTCTTGACCTTTGCTGGATTCTGTTTGACTTTTCTCCCCTTCGCTGGCCGTCAGACCCATCCGCTGCGGAGCGGATGGAAGCAGAGGTCGCCACCGACGAAGCCGCCGGTGCTGGCGACGCCGCCGGCGCGGGTAATCCCGATGGCGCCGAGGCCGCCGAGGCCGGCGCCGTGGCGACTGGCGAGGGATCTGGCGATCGTACTGACGGCCCAAAGGCCACAGGAGCGCCAGGCGCTACACCGACCGCCGACCCGCCTGCCGAGGCCGCAGCGCCAAGCATCGAGGAGCCCCAGCCGGGCGTTTATTTGAAGGCCGGCGAAGGCGTCTTCATCAACCTCCCCTGGGCGTCAAGCTCCAGAGCGCTGGTCGAAGGGGAGATCTTCGACGGTGAGGTGCTTGCCTCCGCGGGGATGAAGCTAGTCGACGCGCCAAGCAGTAGCTGCAGCGAGCCTGAAGAGGAGCGGCTGCTGCGTAGGTTGATGTCGCTCTACCGCGCGCGACAAGCCAAGCTGGAGTCCTGCGAGGCGCTTGTCGCGAAGGCGGGAGCAGACATTGAGAAGCGCGCAGACGAGCTCGGGGGTTTCCACCAGGAAGCCCTCCGATCCCTGGCGGAGGAGCGGGAGCAGCTCGCTGAAGCGAAGAAGGCTTTTCTCCTCGAGAAGGCCGAGGCCGAAGAGCTGCAGCGACTGGCCGCTGTGAAGCTAGCCGCGGAAGAGGGCGAGCAGGCGCAGCGGAAGGTCAACCTCGACGCTCACGAGGAGGAGCTTGCCGCGCGCGAGGAGAAGCTTGGCGGAGCCCTCAAGCAAGCGGAGGACGCTGCCGCTGCCGCTGAGGCCGCCAAAAAGGTGCTAGAAATGAAGGTGGCGCAGCTGGAGGCTGACCGCAAAGCCTATGGCAAAGAGCTCAGCGCCGCCAAGGACTCCAACGCCGCTCTTGAGTCGAAGCTGGCCGCTTTGACCAAGGCGCTGGACGGTGCCAAGGAGCGGGAGGCGGCCCTGAAGAAGGAGATCGAAGCCGACAAGGCGTTGCTGGAGAGTGCTGCCACCACCCAAAATGCCTTTAGGGATACGGTGGACCACTGGACGGAGAGCCTTGCGAACGCCGCCGGGGACATCGATAAGGAGCTGGCGCAGCTGGGGGTGGAGGACTTTGGGTACTCCTCCGACGAGAACCTCCAACCTAGCGCCAAGCTCACTCTGTTCTTCCAGGGCGTGGCGACGGCGCTCCAGCGGCTCCGGGATAGGATCCCGAAGCAGCTGGCCGACGAGTCGCGCGAGATCTGTGCGGGAGCCCTTCAAAAGGTGTTGATGAAGGTGGCCTTCCGCAATCCAGGCCTCCGCCTCCACAACGTCCTCAGACCCTTGCCGCCTGATATCGATCAGGAGGAGCTCAAGGCCCTTGTCGCACCCATTGTGGACAAGGTGGGCAGGATCAAGAGGGTTGAGGACGACCGCGTTGATTAGGCCGCCTGCTTCCTTCTTTCCTTGTCGCTGCTAGCTATGTCATAGAGAACATTTATTAGAGCTGCGACAAGCCATTTTGTAATATAACTTTCTTCTGGGTAGTGATTGCTAGGTTATTCCCCTTTACTTGATCCCTTGCCTTGTATGCTTTTACCCTACGCTTTTAGGGAACTTGCCGGTGCAGGCACCTGAGCCGCGGGCGCTGAGTGCGGGACGTCAGCAGCCTGTTGGCGGTGCCGCTACCGGCAAGAAACCTTGTCGCCGCTAGCTGCAGCTAACTTAAATTGCTGAGCGGGGCTCGAAGCAAAGTAAGGGCGCGGCTAGTTAAGCAACTAGTCGCAGCTCACTTACGTTGTTGAGCAGGCTCGAAACAATGCAAGGGCGCGGCTATTTAAGCAACTAGCCGCAGCTCACTTAATGTTGTTGAGCGAGCTCGAAACAACGCAAGGGCGCAGCTGGCTGCGAGTTGGCTCCTCCGCGCACAGGTTTTCCATACAAGGCGCGGCCATTTAGGGGAGATAACTCAAAGATTTAAAAAATTTGATTGCTCAAACTTTGGCAACTTATCTTTTCTGTCGCTTGCTTCCCGGCAAGGCAAAACTTTTGAACGACGCCTGGTCCATACCGTCACCTTCTCCTTTCCCCCCCGGCAAACTTGTGCACGCGGGATCCTTCCTTTTCTTGTGAAAAAGAAAGAAGAGAAAATACAGATATGGAGCCTTATGGCTCGTTATTGCTTACCGGGGAGTAGATGTTTACTTGATTGCCATGCATTCCTGCCAACAGCTTTTGTCCGTCTTCCTGGCGAACACGCTTCAATTTCGCACCGTTGAGTCCTCTTCTATACAGTGTCTTGTCGACAAACTGGTACATACTTGACTGCCGGGCTACTCTTTCCGCTTCTTCTTGTTCTTCGGGAAGTTCTCCTGTCTGGAGGAGGCGGACAATCTGCTGTGCCCATGCTGGAGCTCGTGGCTCGACAGCAAGGACTAAAGGCAATTCTGCGGCTGCGAGAACGTCCGCTTCTACGGCAAGAACCTGCAGGTCTGCCGGAGCATGACGTTCCCCGGCAAGCTCGCCGGAGCAAAACTTGTTAGGAGGCCGTGGGCAATGATTGCAACGTTACTCCCTTTACTCGATCCCTCCCTTTGTATGTTTTTGCCCTACGCTTTTAGGGAACCTGCCGGTGCACGCACCTGGGCCGCGAGCGCTGAGTGCGGAACGTCAGCAGCCTGCCGGCGGTGCCGCTACCGGCAAGTAGCCTTGTCGCAACTAGCTGCAGCTCACTTAAGTTTCTGAGCGGGGCTCGAAGCAAAGTAAGGGCGCGGCTAGTTAAGCAACCAGCCGCAGCTAACTTACGTTGTTGAGCAGGCCCAAAACAATGCAAGGGCGCGGCTAGTTAAGCAACTAGCCGCAGCTCACCTTATGTCGTTGAGCGAGCTCGAAACAACGCAAGGGCGCAGCTAGCTACGAGTCGGCTCCTCCGCGCACGGGTTCTCCATACAAAGGGCGGTCGTTCGAGGGAGGAAACTTAAAATTTAAAAGATTTGGTTGCTCAAACTTTGGCAACTTATCTTTGGCCCTCGGCGCGGACGGAGCGGCTGCTTCCGAAACCTTCTTCTTCGGCGGCATGTTGATGAAGAAGACGAAGATCTAGCTCGCGAGAACGCCGGATCTGGTTCGCACGACTTCAGCCCCCTACCTGGCGCGCCGGAGATGCCGGGGTTTTTGATCCACGGACACCTATGGGACCGGCGGACCGGGTCCCTTTTTGGTTCGGCGGGGGGGGGGGGGGGGGGGGAGGTCGCGCAAAGAGCAGATCGAGGCGAAGCACGCGAGCGGAGAACAGATCGAGGCGAAGCACGCGGGCGATTTACCCAGGTTCGGGCCGCACGGATGCGTAAAACCCTACTCCTGCTTTGTGGTGTTGTATTGATTTCTAGCTCGGGAGCGCGGAGTGCTACAGTATACTCCAGAAGCTAGCAAGACCGAGTGTGAGTGTTCGAAGTGGCTAACCCCGAAGGCTCTCAGAATGGCCGACCGCCTCTACGTTGCAGACGGGCCTCCTTTTATACTCAAGGGGTTACCGACATAGAGCAATGGGGGCCAAGGGAAAAAATGGAAAGGGTGCCGTGGATAGGCACAGCTAGGTGCTGTAGCAGGCACAGCTACCTGCTACAGTGCTATCATACCTAACCCTGACGGCAGGGGACAAGGGCATTAAATGCCCGTCTGTGTCGCCTAAACAGTACCGAGAGGGACCGCTAGGGACACCACCGTTCGCCATGATGGTTATCTTGTCAGCGCCTGCTCGCCACCTCGCACCCCTAGCTGCGCGACCTCCTGCCACGTGTGCTTGGGAGAGGCCCCCAGAGCGACACGTGGTGGTTGTGCTGGGGCGCGGGCTCGGAGAGGCGGTTCCCACGGCAAACTCCTCGCCGCGGTCGTCGTCTTGTCGCGTCCGGGAGCTTGTCGCTCACCGGGTCTTGCTGGGACGCGTGGCGCGCCGTGGCAGGTCTTCTGGGGATGCCTTGAGTGGGGCCTTGCCGGGACGCGTGGTGCGTCACGGCAAGTCCCTTGAAAATGCCTTGAGTGGCCTTCCCGGCAAGCTCCTCCTACCGGGGTCTCGTTTCCTTCCCGGCAAGCTCCCCTTGCCGGGGCCTGGAGATGCTTTTGATAGCTTTCCCGGCAAGCTCCTCTCGCCGGGGTCTTGTCTTGGGTACTTTGTTCTTTAATGGTCTTCAAAGTAGCCGCGGAGGGTCTTGGCGGTCACCCGGCAAGCCTTGCCGCGGGGATGCTACGACTGCCCGTGCACAAGTTCGGGGTACTTGGGTACCCCTACCTTAGTACACCGACATTATGGTAATTCCTACAACAATTCTTATGGAAATTATAATAAGATTCCCTCTGATTTTGAATCTAATATTGAATAATTTATTACTTCACAAAAGAATTTCGATGCTTTGATTGAAGAAAAATTGCTTAAGATTGATGAGTTGGCTAGGAACGTTGATAGAATTTCTCTTGATGTTGACTCTTTGAAACTTAGATCTATTCCACCTAAGCATGATATCAATGAGTCTCTCAAAGCCATGAGAATTTCCATTGATGAGTGCAAAGAAAGAACCACTAGGATGCGTGCTAAGAAAAATTGTTTTATAAAAGTGTGTTCTTCTAGTTTCCATGATAATAAAGATGAAGATCTAAAAGTTATTGATATGTCCCCTATTAAATCTTTGTTTTGCAATATGAATCTTGATAATGACGGGACTGAATATGATCCAACTTTACCTAGACGGTGTTCCAAGAATTCGGAGTCTTTAGATCTTGATGCTAAAATTGTTAAAAGTGGGATTGAAGAAGTCAAAACTTTAAATATTAATGAACCCACTATTTTGGACTTCAAGGAATTTAATTATGATAATTGCTCTTTGATAGATTGTATTTCCTTGTTGCAATCCGTGCTAAATTCTCCTCATGCTTATAGTCAAAATAAAGATATTACTAAACATATCGTTGATACTTTGATGCAATCTTATGAAGAAAAACTTGAGTTGGAAGTTTCTATACCTAGAAAACTTTATGATGAGTGGGAACCTACTATTAAAATTAAAATTAAAGATCATGAATGCTATGCTTTGTGTGATTTGGGTGCTAGTGTTTCCACGATTCCAAAGACTTTGTGTGATTTGTTAGGTTTCCGTGATTTTGATGATTGCTCTTTAAACTTGCACCTTGCGGATTCCACCATTAAGAAACCTATGGGAAGAATTAATGATGTTCTTATTGTTGCAAATAGGAATTATGTGCCCGTAGATTTTATTGTTCTTGACATAGATTGCAATCCTTCATGTCCTATTATTCTTGGTAGACCTTTCCTTAGAACGATTGGTGCAATTATTGATATGAAGGAAGGGAATATTAGATTCCAATTTCTGTTAGGGAAAGGCATGGAACACTTCCCTAGAAAGAAAATTAAATTACCTTATGAATCTATTATGAGAGCCACTTATGGATTGCCTTCCAAAGATGGCAATACCTAGATCTATCCTTGCTTTTATCCCTTTCTAGGGGCGTTAAACGATAGCGCTTGTTGGGAGGCAACCCAATTTTATTTTTATTCCTTGCTTTTTGCTCCTGTTTAGTAATAAATAATTTATCTAGCCTCTGTTTTGGTTGTGTTTTTTGTATTTAATTAGTGTTTGTGCCAAGTAGAACCGTTGGGAAGACTTGGGGAAAGTCTTTTTAATCTTGCTGTACAAAACAGAAACTTTAGCGCTCACGAGAACTGCTGCCATTTTTATTTGGAAAGTGCTATTTAGTTAATTATTTTTGCAGATGATTAATTGATAAATTCCTCACGTCCAGCAAGTTATTTTAGAATTTTTGGGGTTCCAGATCTTGCGTTAGCTACAGACTACTACAGACTGTTCTGTTTTTGACAGATTCTGTTTTTCGTGTGTTGTTTGCTTATTTTGATGAATCTATGGCTAGTTAAATAGTTTATAAACCATAGAGAAGTTGGAATACAGTAGGTTTAACACCAATATAAATAAAGAATGAGTTCATTATAGTACCTTGAAGCGGTGTTTTGTTTTCTTTCGCTAACGGAGCTCACGAGATTTTCTACTTTAAGTTTTGTGTTGTGAAGTTTTCAAGTTTTGGGTGAAAGATTTGATGGATTATGGAACAAGGAGTGGCAAGAGCCTAAGCTTGGGGATGCCCATGGCACCCCCAAGATAATATAAGGAACCTAAAAGCCAAAGCTTGGGGATGCCCCGGAAGGCATCCCCTCTTTCGTCTACTTCCATAGGTAACTTTACTTGGAGCTATATTTTTATTCGCCACATGATATGTGTTTTGCTTGGAGCGTCTTGTATGATTTGAGTCTTTGCTTTTTAGTTTACCACAATCATCCATGCTGTACACTGATACGTCTCCGTCGTATATACTTTTCCAAACACTTTTGCCCTTGTTTTGGACTCTAACTTGCATGATTTGAATGGAACTAACCCTGACTGACGCTGTTTTCAGCAGAATTACCATGGTGTTAGTTATGAGTAGAAACAAACATTCTGGAATGACCTGAAACTTCACGGAGCAACTTTTTGGAAAATATAAAAAATACCTGCAAAAGATGAAGGCCAGGGCCCCACCACCTGTTCACGAGGGTGGGGGGCGCGCCTGCCCCCCTAGGGCGCGCCCCCTACCTCGTGGGCCCCCTGGAGCTCCTCCAACTCCAACTCCAACTCTATATATCGTGTTTCGGGGAGAGAAAAATCAGGGATAAGAATTCATCACGTTTTACGATACGGAGCCACCGCCAAGCCCTAAAACCTCTCGGGAGGGCTGATCTGGAGTCCGTTCGGGGCTCCAGAGAGGGGAATCTGTCGCCATCGTCATCACCAACCATCCTCCACCACCAATTTCATGATGCTCACCACTGTGCGTGAGTAATTCCATCGTAGGCTTGCTGGACGGCGATGGGTTGGATGGGATCTATCATGTAATCGAGTTAGTTTTGTTAGGGTTTGATCCCTGTTATCCACTATGTTCTGAGATTGATGTTGCTATGACTTTGCTATGCTGAATGCTTGTCACTAGGGCCCGAGTGCCATGATTTCAGATATGAACCTATTATGCTTTCATCAATATATGAGAGTTCTTGATACTATCTTGCAAGTCTATAGTCACCTATGTGTTATGATCCATTAACCCCGAAGTGACAATAATCGGGACACTTACCGGTGATGACCGTAGTTTGAGGAGTTCATGTATTCACTATGTGTTAATGCTTTGTTCCGGTACTCTATTAAAAGGAGGCCTTAATATCCCTTAGTTTCTGTAAGGACCCCGCTGCCACGGGAGGGTAGGACAAAAGATGTCATGCAAGTTCTTTTCCATAAGCACGTATGACTATATTCGGAATACATGCCTACATTACATTGATGAACTCGAGCTAGTTCTGTGTCACCCTAGGTTATGACTGTTACATGATGAACCGCATCCGGCATAATTCTCCATCACTGATCCGTTGCCTACGAGCTTTCCATACATTGTTCTTCGCTTATTTACTTTTCCGTTGCTATTGCTATAATCACTACAAAATACCAAAAACATTACTTTTACTACGGTTACCTTTTGCTACCGTTACCACTACTATCATATTACTTTGCTACTAAATACTACAGATACTAAGTTTCCATGTGTGGTTGAATTGACAACTCAGCTGCTAATACTTGAGAATATTCTTTGGCTCCCCTTGTGTCGAATCAATAAATTTGGGTTAAATACTTTACCCTCGAAAACTGTTGCGATCCCCTATACTTGTGGGTTATCAAGACTATTTTCTGGCGCCGTTGCCGGGGAGCATACCTCTATTCTTTGAGTAACTTGGGATTTATATATGCTTATCATTATGAAGAACTTGAAAGATCCAAGAACCAAGATTTATCCCCCAACTACGAGGGGAGGTAAGGAACTTCCATCTAGCTCTGCACTTGATTCACCTTCTGTTTTGAGTAAGCTTGCGACACCTAAACCTGCTTCTGCTATTCCTTCTGATATGTCCCATGATATTGATGATGCCACTTCTGCTATACATGATACTTATGATGAAACTACTTCTATGCTTGATACTACTTTGCCACTTGGTCAATTTCTTGACGAACAACTTGCTAGGGCTAGAGAGATTGAAAATATTGAATCTGATAATACTGATGAAATTGATGATGAAGACTTGCCTGTTATTCCTGAGGGTTATGTTTTTGATAAAGAAGCTTCTTTAGCTATTTTAGCTTGCAAAGATAGATACAAACTTAAGAGGTTATTAGCTAAATGGAATAAGCAATCTCTAAATGCTAGGATGAAACCTGACCCTGCTTTTGCTACTTCACCTATTTGTGTTACTGATAAGGATTCTGAATTCTCTGTTGATCTTGATATAATTACTTTGGTTGAATCTGATCCTTTTCATGGCCATGAATCTCAAACTTTTGTGGCACATGTTACTAAATTAAATGATATAGCTACCCTATTCACTAATGATGAGAGAACTCGCTACTTTTATATCCTTAAAATATTTCCGTTCTCATTAAAGGGTGATGCTAAGATATGGTTTAATTCTCTTGATCCTGGTTGGGTGCGTAGTCCCCAAGATATGATTTATTACTTCTCTGCTAAATATTTCCCTGCTCATAAGAAAGAAGCTGCTTTAAGGGATATATATAATTTTGTGCAAATTGAAGAAGAGAGTCTCCCACAAGCTTGGGGGAGGCTTCTCCAATTATTTAATGCTTTTCCTGATCATCCTCTTAAGAAAAATGAAATATTTGATATCTTTTATAATGGACTAACTGATGCTTCCAGAGATTACCTGGATAGTTGTGCTGGTTCTATTTTCAGGGAAAAAACAATGGATGAAGCTGAAATTCTATTGAATAATATGTTGACAAATGAAAATAATTGGACACCTCCAGAGCCAATTCCTGAGCCTATTCCTAAACCAACTCCGAAGAAGAGCGGTATTCTATTGCTCAGTCCTGAAGATATGCAAGAGGCAAACAAATCCATGAAAGAAAAAGGTATTAAAGCTGAAGATGTTAAGAATTTACCTCCTATTGAAGAAATACATGGTCTTAATTTACCGCCTGTTGAAGAAACATATGATCTTAATCCTTTACCTATTGAAGAAACTCATGGTCTTGATAACCCGACACAGGTAGTAACGGTAAATTCTCTCTATAGATATGATAAAGCTGAAATCCCATTTACTAAGTTTGCTAGCCCATGCTTAGATGAGTTTGACAATTTCGTTGTTAAACAATAAAATTTTAATGCTTATTTTGGTAGACAATTGAAATACAATTCAAATATGCTTGAACACTTGGGTGATTATATGGCTAGTGTCAAAGGTGAACTTAAACTTATTAGTAAACATGCTTCTATGGTTACCACTCAAGTAGAACAAGTACTTAAAGCTCAAAATGATTTGCTCAATGAATTGAATAGTAAGGATAATGATAATGCTGCTAGAGTTATGACTAGAGGTGGTATAATGACTCATGAACCGTTGTATCCTGAAGGCCACCCTAAGAGAATTGAGCAAGATTCTCAGAGAAATAATATAGATGCACCTATTCCTTCTAAAAGGAAGAAAAAGAAAAATGATATGACTTTGCATGCTTCTAGTGAACCTATTACTGAACCACCTGAGAATCCAAATGATATTTCTATTTCTGATGCTGAAACACAATCTGGTAATGAACCTGAAACTAGTGATAATGCTAATAATAATGTTCATGATGATGCTCAACCTAGTAATGATAATGATATAGAAATTGAACCTGCTGTTGATCTTGATAACCCACAATCAAAGAATCAGCGTTATGATAAGAAATACTTTGTTGCTAGGAAACACGGTAAAGAAAGAGAACCATGGGTTCAGAAACCCATGCCTTTTCCTCCCAAACCATCCAAGAGAAAGGATGATGAGGATTTTGAGCGCTTTGCTGAAATGATTAGACCTATCTTTTTGCGTATGCGATTAACTGATATGCTAAAAATGAATCCTTATGCTAAGTATATGAAAGATATTGTTACAAATAAGAGAAAGATACCGGAAGCTGAAATTTCCACCATGGTTGCTAATTATACTTTTAAGGGTGGAATACCAAAGAAACTTGGAGATCCTGGTGTACCAACTATACCATGCTCCATTAGAAGAAATTATGTTAAAACTGCTTTATGTGATCTTGGAGCCGGTGTTAGTGTTATGCCTCTCTCTTTATATCATAGACTTGATTTGAATAATTTGTCACCTACTGAAATATCTTTGCAAATGGCTGATAAATCAACTGCTATGCATGTCGGTATTTGTGAGGATGTGCCTGTTGTAGTTGCAAACGTTACTATTTTAACGGACTTTGTTATTCTTGATATTCCCGAGGAGGATAGTATGTCTATTATTCTTGGAAGACCCTTTTTGAATACTGTAGGGGATATTATTGATTGCACTAAAGGCAATGTCACTTTTCATGTTAATGGTAATGAGCATACGGTACACTTTCCGAGGAAACAACCTCAAGTTCATAGTATCAACTCTATTGGAAAAATTCCATCGATTATATTTGGAGGTTTTGAATTTCCTTTTCCTACTGTGAAGAAGAAATATGACATTCTTATTGTTGGGGATGTTTATATCCCCGTTGAGGTAACATAGTGTTATTCGAAATTTCTCTGGTTCCATGTTATTCAGAATTAGTTCGTTAACAAGACTTGATCAACCTTGTTAGTGGATTCCTTTTGATGATCATGAGATGGATGAAACTAGAAGGCACAACCTTCTGTACCCTCCTTTTACTTTATGTTATTTATATTAAATAAAATAAAAATAGTATTTTTCTGTTTGTTATCTGATTATCCGTGCAATATAAAAGTACCCCGAAAATAAAAGTTCTCCAAATGCCCTGAAATGTAAATATGATTTTTTCTAGAATATTTGAGAATATTTGGCACTGAGAACACAGCAGGGGGGTCAACCACCTGCCCACGAGGGTGGAGGCCGCGCCCTGCCCCCTGCCTCGTGGGCCCACGGTGGCCCTCCTCCACTTATCCTTTCACCCACACACTCCTTCTTCCTCCCCCAAACACGAACACCCACACACTGCTTGGGGAGATTGTTCCTTGGTATGTGACTCCTCCATTGGTCCAATTAGTTTTTGTTCTAGTGCTTTATTCATTGCAAATTTTTGCTGCTTAGGTGACCCTGTTCTTGAGCTTGCATGTCAAATTTATATGGTGAAAAGTAGTTTTGATGCATGGTATAATCCCTAGGCACTTGTAGGAGTAGTTGCTATCAATATTATTGAGTTTGATTTACTTTTATTTTGAAGTTACTAATTTTTTTTCAGAATTTTTCAGAGAAAGAAATATGCTTAGGAAAATGTTCCATGGTGGTTCTTCAAGGAAGCAAGGACCCAGGCTTGCAATGCGTGATGCTGATGAAGAGCCACCAAGAGATGCTCCAGTGCGTCCTTGTGAATGGCCTTCTGAGAACTTTATGGATCCAGCGGGAATTAAGGAAGAATTTAACGCATATTTGCGTAACGCTGATCTTGTGAGCTTCGTGGAAGAGAAGTGCAGCCAGTATCACAATCTCACTAGTTCCTTTGTGAGGAGGTTTGAATTTTCATCTTCACGTATTTCTCCAACTGTCCTATTTGATCTTTATGAAAATTCTTATACTATGGGCTTAGAGGATTTTACCACTGCTTGCAAACTTCCACAATGGGGTAGTATAAGGGATCCTCGCAAATCTGAATTTAGAGATTTTCTTGCTAGCATAACTGTGGGAGAATCTAGAGATATAACACAAGCTACCATAGGGAGCATTCACTTTCCTGCTATACATTATTTTGCTCTCTTCATAGGTAGATGCATTAATGGTAAAGATGAGGCATGTCACATGTGTGTCCCTGACCTCAGTATTCTTAGGAGTCTGTGTTAGGAGAGAAATCTTATAATTTGGGAGCCATTGTTTCACGTAGGTTGCATCTTAATAGATTTAATGGAGATTTCTTTGGAGGAATTTATGCAACCCGCATAGCTAATTTTCTTGGTATAGCCATACATGAAGATGGTATTGAATTACCCCCTGCTTACCTAGACTTTAATGCTATGGTTCACCACCAGTTTGTCGAGAGGAATGAATCGCCTCTCCAGTATCGACTAATCTTTGACAGACGTCGTGCTGTCCATACTACTCTCCCTGCTCCTGGCTTCTTTGATCATCAGGCAAAAGGAAGATATGTTATTACCAGAGTGGAGGCAGATGAGTACGAGAGGAGAGCGGAGGCCGCTCGTCACCACGCTGCAGCTCAGGAGGTGATAGCCGTTGCATCTCAGTACGACCCCAGCTATTATTATGGATATCTGCCAGGCCAGCCGTGGCCATAGACCAACTTAGGCCAAAAGCCTAAGCTTGGGGGAGTACGTATTTCCCACCGACATTACATTTATGTTCACACACTCATTGCTAGATGTCGGTGCTCATACTTTTTCATTGTATCATCCATGCTAGTTTATTTCCTTTTTATGCTTTCTTCTTGTGTGTTTGATAAACCTTAAGAAAAACCAAAAAAAATTAGCTGTAGCTTTTAATTAGTTACTTTCCATGCTTGTAGTAGTAATTAAAAAGAAAACCCAAAACGATTTCCTGTTCTTCTTTTACTTGTTGGGAGCTCTCCCGTGTAAATAGTTTTATTTCTTTTCTTTTCTTTGGGGGTCGATAGGAGAAGACCATAATTAAATTGTTGAAGTGGCTCTTATATACATTATTGTTGATCTAACACAAGAGCCCATATTGCCTTGTCTTCTCCTGTTTATTGAATGCTCGCAGATTCCAGCTTAGTCCAAAGCACATGCACAATTATTATTATTCACATCATTCGGTCGTGCAAGTGAAAGGCAATTATGACGATATATGATGGACTGACTGAGATGAGAAAAGCTGGTATGAACTCGACCTCTTTTGTTTTTGTAAATATGACTAGTTCATCGTTCCTGATTCAGCCTATTATGAATAAACATGTTTGCAATGACAACTACAGATCATAGTTTGTTGTGCCATGCTTGATTAGGTAGGAGCTTATAATGGTTTACCTTGCGTTCCAACATGCTATTAAAATGGTTGTGATGTTGTATGATAGGGTGGTATCCTCCTCTGAATGATTTAAGTGACTTGACTTCGCGCATGTTCACGCATGTAGTTGAAACAAAATCAACATAGCCTTCATGATATTTATGTTCATGGTGGATTATATTCTACTCATGCTTACATTCGGTGTTGATTAATTTTAATGCATGTTCATGACCGTTGTCGCTCTCTAGCTGGTCGCTTCCCAGTCTTTTGCTAGCCTTCACCTGTACTAAGCGGGAATACTGCTTGTGCATCCAATCCCTTAAACCCCAAAGTTATTCCATATGAGTCCACCATACCTACCTATATACGGTATCTACCTGCCGTTCCAAGTAAATTTGTATGTGCCAAACTCTAAACCTTCAAATAAATATCCTGTTTTGTATGCTCGAATAGCTCATGTATCAACTAGGGCTGTCCGTATCTTCCATGTTAGGCGGGTTATTCTCAAGAGGAGTGGACTCCGCTCCTCACTCACGAGAAAGTGGTTGGTCACCGGGATGCCGAGTCCCATGCTTTATGCAAACTAAATCAAAATAATTGCAAACAAAACTCCCCCTGGGACTCTTGTTAGTTGAAGGCACTTGTTGTTTCGAGCAAGCCATGGATTGATGCTTGTTGGTGGAAGGGGGAGTATAAACTTTACCATTCTGTTTGGGAACCGCCTATAATGTGTGTAGCATGGTAGATATTGCCATCTCTTGGTTGTTATGTTGACAATGAAAGTATATCGCTCAAAATATTATTCACCTCTATTTCGAAACCGAGCTCTAGCACCTCTACAAATCCCTGCTTCCCTCTGCGAAGGGCCTATCTATTTACTTTTATGCCGAGTCATCATCCTCTTATTGAAAAGCACCAGTTGGAGAGCACCACCGTCATTTGCATCCATTACTATTAGTTTACATTGAGTATGACTTGACTTTATCTCTTTTACCATGAATTACAATGTCTAGTCAGTCCTTGGTCTTTAAAGGTGCTCTGCATTTATGTTTTGCGGTCTCAGAAAGGGCTAGCGAGATACCATCTTCTTATATCATATTACGATTGTTTTGAGAAAGTGTTGTCACTTGAGATTTATTATTATCGCTCGCTAGTTGATTATGCCATTGATATGAGTAAACTTGAGACCTAAGCGTTATTGCGAATGTGTTTAGTTATGATCTTTGCTGAAAACTTGAATGCTGGCTTTACATATTTACAACAACAAGAGCAAACAGAGTTTGTAAAAGTTTTTCTTTATCACTTTCAGTTTATCAACTGAATTGCTTGAGGACAAGCAAAGGTTTAAGCTTGGGGGAGTTGATATGTCTCCGTCGTATCTACTTTTCCAAACACTTTTGCCCTTGTTTTGGACTCTAACTTGCATGATTTGAATGGAACTAACCCTGACTGACGCTGTTTTCCGCAGAATTACCATGGTGTTGTTTATGTGCAGAAACAAACGTTCTCGGAATGACCTGAAACTTCACGGAGCAACTTTTTGGAAAATATAAAAAATACCTGCAAAAGATGAAGGCCAGGGGGCCCACCACCTGTTCATGAGGGTGGGGGGCGCGCCCCCTACCTCGTGGGCCCCCTGTAGCTCCTCCGACTCCAACTCCAACTCTATATACTGTGTTTCGGGGAGAAAAAATCAGGGAGAAGAATTCACCACATTTTACGATACAGAGCCGCTGCCAAGCACTAAAGCCTCTCGGGAGGGCTGATCTGGAGTCCGTTCGGGGCTCCAGAGAGGGGAATCCATCGCCATCGTCATCATCAACCATCCTCCATCACCAATTTCATGATGCTCACTACCGTGCGTGAGTAATTCCAGCGTAGGCTTGCTGGACAGTGATGGGTTGGATGGGATCTATCATGTAATCGAGTTATTTTTGTTAGGATTTGATCCCTAGTATCCACTATGTTCTGAGATTGATGTTGCTATGACTTTGCTATGCTTAATGCTTGTCACTAGGGCCCAAGTGCCATGATTTCAGATCTGAACCTATTATGTTTTCATCAATATATGAGAGTTCTTGATCCTATCTTGCAAGTCTATAGTCACCTATTATGTGTTATGATCCGTTAACCCTGAAGTGACAATAATCGAGATACTTACCGGTGATGACCGTAGTTTGAAGAGTTCATGTATTCACTATGTGTTAATGCTTTGTTCCGGTACTCTATTAAAAGGAGGCCTTAATATCCCTTAGTTTCCGTAAGTACCCCGTGATGTCTACTACACAACCTTCTTCTTGTAGACGTTGTTGGGCCTCCAAGTGCAGAGGTTTGTGGGACAGTAGCAAATTTCCCTCAAGTGGATGACCTAAGGTTTATCAATCCGTAGGAGGCGTAGGATGAAGATGGTCTCTCTCAAGCAACCCTGCAACCAAATAAAAAAGAGTCTCTTGTGTCCCCAACACACCCAATACAATGGTAAATTGTATAGGTGCACTAGTTCAGCGAAGAGATGGTGATACAAGTGCAATATGGATAGTAGATAATAGTTTTTGTAATCTGAAAATATAAAAACAGCAAGGTAACTAATGATAAAAGTGAGCGTAAACGGTATTGCAATGTGTGGAAATAAGGCCTAGGGTTCATACTTTCGCTAGTGTAAGTTCCCTCAACAATAATATCATAATTAGATCACATAACTATCCCTCAACATGCAACAAAGAGTCACTCCAAAGTCACTAATAGTGGAGAACAAACGAAGAGATTATGGTAGGGTACTAAACCACCTCAAAGTTATTCTCTCCAATCAATCCGTTGGGCTATTCCTATAAGTGTCACAAACAGCCCTAGAGTTCGTACTAGAATAACACCTTAAGACACAAATCAATCAAAACCCTAATGTCACCTAGATACTCCAATGTCACCTCAAGTATCTGTGGGTATGATTATACGATATGCATCACACAATCTCAGATTCATCTATTCAACCAACACATAGAACCTCAAAGAGTGCCCCAAAGTTCCTACCGGAGAATCACGACGAAAACGTGTGCCAACCCCTATGCATAGGTTCATGGGCGGAACCCGCAAGTTGATCACCAAAACATACTCAAGTGAATCACGTGGTATCCCATTGTCACCACAGATACGCACGGCAAGACATACATCAATTGTTCTCAAATCTTTAAAGACTCAATCTGATAAGATAACTTCAAAGGGGAAACTCAATCCATTACAAGAGAGTAGAGGGGGGGGGGGGAAGAAACATCATAGGATCCAAATATAATAGCAAAGCTCGCGATACATCAAGACCATGCCAAATCAAGAACACGAGAGAGAGAGAGAGATCAAACACATAACTACTGGTACATACCCTCAGCCCCAAGGGAGAACTACTCCCTCCTCGTCATGGAGATCACCGGGATGATGAAGATGGCCACCGGAGAAGGATTCCCCCTCCGGCAGGGTGCCGGAACGGGTCTAGATTGGTTTTCAGTGGCTACGGGGGCTTCTGGCGGCGGAACTCCCGATCTAATCTCTGTTCTGGAAGTTTTAGGGTACGTGAGTATATATGGGTGCAGGAAGTACATCGGTGGAGCTTCGGGGGCCCCACGAGGCAGGGGGGCTGTCCTAGGGGGGGCACCCCCCACCCTCGTGAGCACCTCCCTTGGCTCCTGATGTGGGGTCCAAGTCCATCCAGTAGCTTTCCTTCCAAAAATAACTTCTCCAGTTGATTTCGTTCCGTTTCGACTCCGTTTGATATTCCTTTTCTTCGAAACACTGAAATAGGCAAAAAACAACAATTCTGTGCTGGGCCTCCAGTTAATAGGTTAGTCCGAAAAATAATATAAAAGTGGATAATAAAGCCCAACATTGCCCAAAACAGTAGATAACATAGCATGGAGCAATCAAAAATTATAGATACTTTGGAGACGTATCAAGCATCCCCAAGCTTAATTCCTACTCGTCCTCGAGTAGGTAAATGATAAAAACAGAATTTTTGATGCGGAGTGCTACTTGGCATAATTTCAATGTAACTCTTCTTAATTGTGGTATGAATATTCAAATCCGAAAGATTCAAGACAAAAGTTCATATTGACATAAAAATGATAATACTTCAAGCATACTAACTAAGCAATTATGTCTTCTCAAAATAACATGGCCAAAGAAAGTTCATCCCTACAAAATCATATAGTTTAGTCATGCTCCATTTTCGTCACACAAGAATTGTCTCATCATGCACAACCCCGATGACAAGACAAGCAATTGTTTCATACTTTTGTAATCTCAAACCTATAAACTTTCATGCAATACATGAGCGCGAGCCATGGATATAGCACTATGGGTGGAATAGAATAATGAGGGGTTATGTGGAGAAGACAAAAAAAGGAGAAAGTCTCACATCAACGAGTCTAATCAATGAGCTATGGAGATGCCCACCGATTGATGTTAATGCAATGAGTATGGATTGCCATGCAACGGATGCACTAGAGCTATAAATGTATGAAAGCTCAACAAAAGAAACTAAGTGGGTGTGCATCCAACTTGCTTGCTCACGAAGACCTAGGGCACTTGAGGAGGCCCATTGTTGGAATATACAAGCCAAGTTCTATAATGAAAAATTCCCACTAGTATATGAAAGTGACAAAACAATAGACTCTCTACTATGAAGATAATGGTGCTACTTTGAAGCACAAGTGTGGTAAAAGGATAGTAACATTGTCCCTTCTCTCTTTTTCTCTCATTTTTTGGGCCTTCTCTTTTTTATGGCCTTTCTCTTTTTTGGGCCTTCTCTTTTTTATGGCCTTTCTCTTTTTTTTATTCCTCACTTGGGACAATGCTCTAATAATGATGATCATCACACTTCTATTTATTTACAACTCAATGATTACAACTCGATACTAGAACAAAGATGACTCTATATGAATGCCTCCGGCGGTGTACCGGGATATGCAATGAACCAAGAGTGACATGTATGAAAGAATTAGGAACGGTGGCTTTGCCACAAATACTATGTCAACTACATGATCATGCTAAGCAATATGACAATGATGAATGTGTCATGATGAACGGAATGATGGAAAGTTGCATGGCAATATATCTCGGAATGGCTATGGAAATGCCATAATAGGTAGGTATGGTGGCTGTTTTGAGGAAGATATAAGGAGGTTTATGTGTGAAAGAGCGTATCATATCACAGGGTTTGGGTGCACCGGCGAAGTTTGCGCCAACTCTCAATGTGAGAAAGGGCAATGCACGGTACCGAAGAGGCTAGCAAGGATGGAAGGGTGAGAGTGCGTATAATCCATGGACTCAACATTAGTCATAAAGAACTCACATACTTATTGCAAAAATCTACAAGTCATCGAAAACCTCGGCACTACGCGCATGATCCTAGGGGGATAGATTGGTAGGAAAAGACCATTGCTCGTCCCCGACCGCCACTCATAAGGAAGACAATCAAATAACACCTCATGTTTCAAATTTGTTGCATAACATTTACCATACGTGCATGCTACGGGACTTGCAAACTTCAACACAAGCATTTCTCAAATTCAAAACTACTCAACTAGCACGACTTTGATATTATTACCTCCATATCTCAAAACAGTCATCAATCATCAAACTTCTCTTATTCAATACTCTATATGAAAGTTTTTACTAATCTTGTATACCTAGCATATTAGGATTTTAAGAAAATTACCATGCTATTTAAGACTCAAAATAATCTAAGTGAAGCATGAGAGTTCATCTATTTCTTCAAAATAAAACTACCACCATGCTCTAAAAGATATAAGTGAAGCACTAGAGCAAATGGCAAACTACTCCGAAAGATATAAGTGAAGATCAATGAGTAGTTGAATAATTATGCAACTATGTGAAGACTCTCTAACATTTAAGAATTTCAGATCTTGGTATTTTATTCAAACAGCAAGCAAGGCAAAGTAAAATGACATTCTAAGAATGGCAAACATCATGTGAAGAAGCAAAACTTAGGATCAACCGATACTAACCGATAGTTGTTGAAGAAGAAAGGTGGGATGCCAACCGGGGCATCCCCAAGCTTAGACGCTTGAGACTTCTTGAAATATTGTCTTGGGGTGCCTTGGGCATCCCCAAGCTTGAGCTTTTGTGTCTCCTTAATTCCTCTCATATCACGGTCTCCCTAAATCTCAAAAGCTTCATGCACACAAAACTCAACAAGGACTCGTGACTCGTGAGATAAGTTAGTATAAACCATTGCCAAAACCTTATCATACTCTACTGTAGAAAATCACTAAAATTATTATTCAACATTGCATACTAAATGCCTCTGCATATTTAATAGTCCTATCCTCAAATAGAATAATTAAAGAAGCAAACATATGCAAACAATGCAAACATAACAGCAATCTGCCTAAACAGGATAGTCTGTAAAGAATGCAGCAACATACATACTTACCTAGCTCCAAAAATTATGAAAGAAAATTCCCACTGTAGTAAATTTATCAGATCTTAATATGCAAAAGGTTTCAACATTTTATCACATTCTTAATTTTCTAGGGAATTATTGCAACAGCGGTAAACTTTCTGTTTTGAAACAGCAGCATGTGGACTTCTAAAATAGGCATAGTAAAGGCTATCAATGCCACTTTTATTGAAATAAAAGATGCAAAACATTGTTCTAAATAACAGCAAGCAAATCTTAACAAAATAAATTTATGCTCCAAACAAAACACATATCATGTGGCGAATAAAAATATAGCTCCAAGTAAAGTTACCGATGAACGAACACGAAAGAGGGGATGCCTTCCGGGGCATCCCCAAGCTTAGGCTCTTGTATATCCTTGAATATTACCTTGGGATGCCTTGGGAATCCCCAAGCTTAGGCTCTTGCCACTCCTTATTCCATAGTCCATCGAATCCTTACCCAAAACTTGAAAACTTCACAACACAAAACTTAAGAGAAAACTCGTAAGCTCCGTTAGCGAAAGAAAATAAAACACCACTTCAAGGTACTGTAATGAAATCATTCTTGATTTATATTGGTGTTAAACCTACTGTATTCCAACTTATCTATTGTTTATAAATTATTTTACTAGCCATAGATTTATCAAAATAAGCAAACAACACATGAAAAACAGAATCTGTCAAAAACAGAACAGTCTGTAGTAATCTGTAACTAACGCAACCTTCTGGAACCCAAAAAATTCTAAAATAAATTGCTGGACCTGAGTCATTTATCTATTAATCATATGCAAAAAGAATTAACTAAATAGCACTCTCCAAATAAAAATGTCAGCAGTTCTCGTGAGCGCTAAAGTTTCTGTTTTTTACAGCATGATCGCAAAGACTTCCCCCAAGTCTTCCCAAAGGTTCTACTTAGCACAAACACTAATTAAATGCATAAAACCACATCTAAAAAGAGGCTAGATGAATTATTTATTACTAAACAGGAAAAAAATCAAGGAACAAAAATAAAGTTGGGTTGCCTCCCAACAAGCGCTATCGTTTAACGCCCCTAGCTAGGCATGATGATTTCAATGATGCTCATATAAAAGATAAGAATTGTAACATAAAGAGAGCATCATGAAGAATATCACTAGCACATTTAAGTCTAACATACTTCCTATGCATAGGGATTTTGTGAGCAAACAATTTATGGGAACAATAATCAACTAGCATAGGAAAGCAAAACAAGCATAACTTCAAGATTTTAAGCACATTGAGAGGAAACTTGATATTATTGCAATTCCTACAAGCATATGTTCCTCCCTCATAATAATTTTCAGTAGCATCATGAATGAACTCAACAATATAACCAGCATCTAAAGCATTCTTTTCATGATCTACAAGCATAGAATTTTTATTACTCTCCACATAAGCAAATTTCTTCTCATGAATAATAGTGAGAGTATCATAAGAAACTCGAATACTATAAATTGTTTCTACATTAAAAGGGTAATGTTCAGAAAATGGGTAACCATAATCATGACAGGTTTTATAAATATAATCACTACTTTTTATAGCATAAGTATCATCACAATAATCATCATAGGTAGGAGGCATGCTATCATCATTATAAATTTGCATAACAAAACTAGGGAGACTAAAAATATCATCTTCATTAAACGTAGCATCCCAAGCTTGGGACAAACATTAATTGCAGCAAATATATTCTCAAAAACATCATCTTCATCAATCATAGCATCCCCAAGCTTGGGCCTTTTCATATCATAAGCATAATCACTTTCATCATCAATAGTATGGATAGCACCAATAGTATAGAAATTATCATATTCTTCAAAGCAAGTGCCAAAAAGATTTTCAAGATCATAAGAAGTATCATTATCTTCCACAATTATATTTTCATGAGGCACAATAGTAATAGGAGCAGCATTATTTCGGAGAGATATCCTTTTACCTCTCTTCCTTTTTCTTTTCTTCTTCTTCACCACATGATGTGTGGGTTCAATCCTCTTTTTGGAGCTCCTTATTAATGAGATTGGTTGAATATGAGGCTCCTCCTCGTTACCTGATTCATCATAAGAAATAATAGGAGGATATTGGGAAGTCTCTTCCCTTTCATTAGTATTCTCTTCATCTTCTATTTGTTTTTTTATTTATGTAGTTGGCAATATAAGGATTTTCAATGCAATTCACCGCACAATACATATAAATTTTCTCTAGATCAAAATGAAGAACTTTATCAAGGGAAAATTTTGGAATATCCTTAGTTATACGTTTAATTTCTTCATAACCCAAGAGCAAACTAAGTTCATTATGATGTGCAAGGGAAATCAAGTCATCACAATTTTTGGACACGATACGATCATGAAACAATTTGCATTGGGTACTAAAATGATCACGTTCATTGCAAAGTTCACAAGTAGGGCTAAGAAAAATTAAATTTTCAGCACATTCATCTAGCTCTTCTTGCAACAATTTAGTTTCTAAGTACTTGTGCCTCTTGCAATATCTATCTTCCCTATTTGGTGTGTACTTACAAACCCAATGCACTCCACAAAAATTGACATGTTTATAGGAGACGTTTTCATCATAACTAGTGCAATCATCATTAGTATCATGGATATTCAAAGAATTCGTACTAACAAAATTGCAATCATGCTCATCATTCAAATATTTAGTGCCAAACATTTTATAGATTTCTTCTTCTAGCACTTGAGCACAATTATCCTTTCCATCATACTCACGAAAGATATTAAAAAGCTGAAGCGTATGAGATAAACTCAATTCCATTTTTTATAGTTTTCTTTTATAAACTAAACTAGTGATAAAACAAGAAACTAAAAGACTCGGTTGCAAGATCTAAAGATATACCTTCAAGCACTCACCTCCCCGGCAACGGCGCCAGAAAAGAGCTTGATGTCTACTACACAACCTTCTTCTTGTAGACGTTGTTGGGCCTCCAAGTGTAGAGGTTTGTAGGATAGTAGCAAATTTCCCTCAAGTGGATGACCTAAGGTTTATCAATCCGTAGGAGGCGTAGGATGAAGATGGTATCTCTCAAGCAACCCTGCAACCAAATAACAAAGAGTCTCTTGTGTCCCCAACACACCCAATACAATGGTAAATTGTATAGGTGCACTAGTTCGGCGAAGAGATGGTGATACAAGTGCAATATGGATAGTAGATAGTAGTTTTTGTAATCTGAAAATATAAAAACAGCAAGGTAACTAATGATAAAAGTGAGTGTAAATGGTATTGCAATGTGTGGAAATAAGGCCTAGGGTTCATACTTTCGCTAGTGTAAGTTCCCTCAACAATAATATCATAATTATATCACATAACTATCCCTCAACATGCAACAAAGAGTCACTCTAAAGTCACTAATAGCGGAGAACAAACGAAGATATTATGGTAGGGTATGAAACCACCTCAAAGTTATTCTTTCCAATCAATCCGTTGGGCTATTCCTATAAGTGTCACAAACAGCCCTAGAGTTCGTACTAGAATAACACCTTAAGACACAAATCAATCAAAACCCTAATGTCTGATACGTCTCCGTCGTATCTACTTTTCCAAACACTTTTGCCCTTGTTTTGGACTCTAACTTGTATGATTTGAATGGAACTGACCCGGACTGACGCTGTTTTCAGCAGAATTGCCATGGTGTTGTTTTATGTGCAGAAAACAAATATTCTCGGAATGACCTGAAACTCCACGAAACATCTTAGAAAAAATAAAAATAAAAATCCTCGCCAAAGATGAAGACCAGGGGGGCCACACCATTCTCACGAGGGTGGGGGGGCGCCCCCCCTAGGGCGCACCCCCCTACCTCGTGGGCCCCCTGGATGCCCTCCGATGCCAACTCCAACTCTATATATTTGCTTTCAGAGAGAAAAAAATCAGGGAGAAGAAATCATCGCGTTTTACGATACGGAGCCGCCGCCAAGCCCTAAAACCTCTCGGGAGGGCTGATCTGGAGTCCGTTCGGGGCTCCGGGGAGGGGGATTCATCGCCGTTGTCATCATCAACCATCCTCCATCACCAATTTCATGATGCTCACCGCCATGCATGAGTAATTCCATCGTAGGCTTGCTGGACGGTGATGGGTT
Organism: Triticum urartu; assembly: GCF_056163025.1. Taxonomy (NCBI): domain Eukaryota; kingdom Viridiplantae; phylum Streptophyta; class Magnoliopsida; order Poales; family Poaceae; genus Triticum; species Triticum urartu. Next base: position 58,928,384 of record NC_141874.1, on the reverse strand, counting down.
GGATGAGATTTATCATGTAATCGAGTTAGTTTTGTTAGGGTTTGATCCCTAGTATCCATTATGTTCTGAGATTGATGTTGCTATGACTTTGCTATGCTTAATGCTTGTCACTAGGGCCCGAGTGCCATGATTTTAAATTTGAACCTATTATGTTTTTATGAATATATGTGAGTTCTTGATCCTATCTTGCAAGTCTATAGTCACCTACTATGTGTTATGATCCGGCAACCCCAAAGTGACAATAATCGGGACCACTCCCGGTGATGACCATAGTTTGAGGAGTTCATGTATTCACTATGTGCTAATGCTTTGTTCCGTTTCTCTATTAAAAGGAGGCCTTAATATCCCTTAGTTTCCAATAGGACCCCGCTGCCACGGGAGGGTAGGACAAAAGATGGCATGCAAGTTCTTTTCCATAAGCACGTATGACTATATACGGAATACATGCCTACATTACATTGATGAATTGGAGCTAGTTTTGTGTCACCCTATGTTATGACTGTTACATGATGAACCGCATCCGGCATAATTATCCATCACTGATCTGGTGCCTACGAGTTTTCCATATACTGGTTCTCACTTATTTACTTTCCCGCTGCTACTGTTACAATCACTACAAAATACCAAAAACATTACTTTTGTTGTCTTTACTTTTGTTGCCGCTACCACCACTATCATATTACTTTGCTACTAAACACTTTGTTGCAGATACTAAGTTTCTAGGTGTGGTTGAATTGACAACTCAGCTGCTAATACTTGAGAATATTCTTTGGCTCCCCTTGTGTCGAATCAATAAATTTGGGTTGAATACTCTACCCTCGAAAGCTGTTGTGATCCCCTATACTTGTGGGTTATCAAGACAAATTTCTGGCGCCGTTGCCGGGGAGCATAGCTCTATTCTTTGAGTCACTTGGGATTTATATCTGCTGGACACTATGAAGAACTTGAGAGATCCAAAAACCAAGATCTATCCCTCAACTACGAGGGGAGGTAAGGAACTACCATCTAGCTCTGCACTTGATTCACCTTCTGTTATGAGTAAGTTTGCGACACCTACACCTGCTTATGCCATTCGTTCTGATATGTCGCATGTTATTGATGATGCCACTTCTGCTATGCATGATACCTATGATGAAACTGCTTCTATACCTGATACTAGTGTGCCCCTTGGTGAATTTCTTGATGAACAAATTGCTAGGGCTAGAGAAAAAGAAATTATTGAATCTGAATACGATGATGATAGTGATGATGAAAATATGCCTGTTATTCCTGAGGGCTATCTTTTTGATATGGAATCTTCTGCCGCTATTTTAGCTTGCAAAGATAGATATGAGCTTAAGAGGTTATTAGTTAAATGGAACAAAGAATCACTTAGAGGTAAAATGAAACCCGACCCTGCTTTTGCTACTTCACCTATTTGTGTTCCTGATAAGGATTATGAATTCTGTGTTGATCCTGATATAATTACTTTGGTTGAATCTGATCGTTTTATGGCTATGAATCTGAAACTGTTGTGGCACATCTTACTAAGTTAAATGATATAGCTGCCCTCTCCACTAATGATGAGAGATCGCGTTACTTCTCTGCTAAATATTTGGATTGAATACTCTACCCTCGAAAGCTGTTGTGATCCCCTATACTTGTGGGTTATCAATGTCACCTAGATACTCCAATGTCACCTCAAGTATCCGTGGGTATGATTATACGATATGCATCACACAATCTCAGATTCATCTATTCAACCAACACATAGAACCTCAAAGAGTGCCCCAAAGTTCCTACCGGAGAATCACAACGAAAACGTGTGCCAACCCCTATGCATAGGTTCATGGGCGGAACCCGCAAGTTGATCACCAAAACATACATCAAGTGAATCACGTGGTATCCCATTGTCACCACAGATATGCACGGCAAGACATACATCAATTGTTCTCAAATCTTTAAAGACTCAATCTGATAAGATAACTTCAAAGGGGAAACTCAATCCATTACAAGAGAGTAGAGGGGGGAAGAAACATCATAGGATCCAAATATAATAGCAAAGCTCGCGATACATCAAGATCATGCCAAATCAAGAACACGAGAGAGAGAGAGAGAGAGAGAGAGATCAAACACATAGCTACTGGTACATACCCTCAGCCCCGAGGGAGAACTACTCCCTCCTCATCATGGAGAGCACCGGGATGATGAAGATGGCCACCGGAGAAGGATTCCCCCCTCCGGCAGGGTGCCGGAACGGGTCTAGATTGGTTTTCGGTGGCTACGGAGGCTTCTGGCAGCGGAACTCCCGATCTAATCTCTGTTCTGGAAGTTTTAGGGTACGTGAGTATATATGGGTGCAGGAAGTACGTCGGTGGAGCTTCGGGGGCCCCACATGGCAGGGGGCGCGCCCTAGGGGGGGTGCCCCCCACCCTCGTGAGCACCTCCCTTGGCTCCTAACGTGGGGTCCAAGTCCATCCGGTAGCTTTCCTTCCAAAAATAACTTCTCCAGTTGATTTCGTTCCGTTTCGACTCCGTTTGATATTCCTTTTCTTCGAAACAGTGAAATAGAAAAAAAAACAATTCTGGGCTGGGCCTTCGGTTAATAGGTTAGTCCCAAAAATAATATAAAAGTGTATAATAAAGCCCAATATTGCCCAAAACAGTAGATAACATAGCATGGAGCAATCAAAAATTATAGATACGTTGGAGACGTATCACCCTGCTGCCACGGGAGGGTAGGACAAAAGATGTCATGCAAGTTCTTTTCCATAAGCACGTATGACTATATTCGGAATACATGCCTACATTACATTGATGAACTCGAGCTAGTTCTGTGTCACCCTAGGTTATGACTGTTACATGATGAACCGCATCCGGCATAATTCTCCATCACTGATCCGTTGCCTACGAGCTTTCCATACATTGTTCTTCGCTTATTTACTTTTCCGTTGCTATTGCTATCATCACTACAAAATACCAAAAACATTACTTTTACTACTGTTACCTTTTGCTACCGTTACCACTACTATCATATTACTTTGCTACTAAATACTTTGCTGCAGATACTAAGTTTCCAGGTGTGGTTGAATTGACAACTCAGCTGCTAATTCTTGAGAATATTCTTTGGCTCCCCTTGTGTCGAATCAATAAATTTGGGTTGAATACTTGAGCTTCAAAGTAGCACCATGATCTTCATAATAGAGAGTCTCCGATGTTATCACTTTCATATACACTAGTGGGACTTTTTTCATTATAGAACTTGGCTTGTATGTTCCAATGATGTGCTTCCTCAAAATGCCCTAGGTCTTCGTGAGCAAGCAAGTTGGATGCACACCCACTTAGTTTCTTTTTGTTGAGCTTTCATATACTTATAGCTCTAGTGCATCCGTTGCATGGCAATCCCTACTCACTCACATTGATATCTATTGATGGGCATCTCCATAGCCCGTTGATACGCCTAGTTGATGTGAGACTATCTTCTCCCTTTTTGTCTTCTCCACAACCATCATTCTATTCCACCTATAGTGCTATGTCCATGGTTCATGCTCATGTATTGCGTGAAGATTGAAAAGGTTTCAGAACATTAAAAGTATGAAACAATTGCTTGGCTTGTCATCGGGGTTGTGCATGATTTGAATACTTTGTGTGGTGAAGATGGAGCATAGACAGACTATATGATTTTGTAGGGATAACTTTCTTTGGCCATGTTATTTTGAAGAGACATAATTGCTTAGTTAGTATGCTTGAAGTATTATTATTTCTATGTCAATATTAAATTTTTGTCTTGAATCTTTCATATCTGAATATTCATACCACAATTAAGAGAATTACATTGAAATTATGCCAAGTAGCATTCCACATCAAAAATTCTGTTTTTATCATTTACCTACTCGAGGACGAGCAGGAATTAAGCTTGGGGATGATTGATACGTCACCAACGCATCTATAATTTTTGATTGTTCCATCCTATATTTGAAGGAAATATGCCCTAGAGGCAATAATAAAGTTATTATTTATTTCCTTATATCATGATAAATGTTTATTATTCATGCTAGAATTGTATTAACCGGAAACATAATACATGTGTGAATACATAGACAAACAGAGTGTCACTAGTATGCCTCTACTTGACTAGCTCGTTAATCGAAGATGGTTATGTTTCCTAACCATGAACAAAAGAGTTGTTATTTGACTAACGGGATCACATAATTAGAAGAATGATGTGATTGACTTTACCCATTCCGTTAGCTTAGCACTCGATCGTTTAGTATGTTGCTATTGCTTTCTTCATGACTTATACATGTTCCTATGACTATGAGATTATGCAACTCCCGTTTGCCGGAGGAACACTTTGTGTGCTACCAAACGTCACAACGTAACTAGGTGATTATAAAGGAGCTCTACAGGTGTCTCCAAAGGTACATGTTGGGTTGGCGTATTTCGAGATTAGGATTTATCACTCCGATTGTTGGAGAGGTATCTCTGGGCCCTCTCGGTAATGCACATCACATAAGCCTTGCAAGCATTGCAACTAATGAGTTAGTTGCGAGATGATGTATTACAGAATGAGTAAAGAGACTTGCCAGTAACGAGATTGAACTAGGTATTAAGATACCGACGATCGAATCTCGGGCAAGTAACATACCGATGACAAAGGGAACAACGTATGTTGTTATGCGATCTGACCGATAAAGATCTTCGTAGAATATGTAGGAGCCAATATGAGCATCCAGGTTTCGATATTGGTTATTGACCGGAGATGTGTCTCGGTCATGTCTACATTGTTCTCGAACCCGTAGGGTCCGCACGCTTAAGGTTTCGATGACAGTTATATTATGAGTTTATGCATTTTGATGTACCGAAGTTTGTTCGGAGTCCCGGATGTGATCACGGACATGACGAGGAGTCTCGAAATGGTCGAGACATAAAGCTTGATATATTGGAAGCCTATATTTGGATATCGGAAGTGTTCCGGATGAAATCGGGATTTTACCGAAGTACCGGGAGGTTACCGGAACCCCCCGGGAGGTATATGGGCCTTAGTGGGCTTTAGTGGAAGAGAGGAGAGGTGGCCAGGGCTGGGCCACGCGCCCCTTCCCCCCTAGTCCGAATAGGACAAGGAGAGGGGGGCGGCGCCCCCCCTTCCTTCTCTCTCTCCTCTTCCCCCCCTCCCGAATCCTATTCCATCTAGTAAAGGGGGGGGGAATCCTACTCCCGGTGGGAGTAGGACTCCTCCTGACGCGCCCTCCTCCTGGCCGGCAGCACCCCCCCCCCTTGATCCTTTATATACGGGGGCAGAGGGCACCTCTAGAGACACAAGTTGATCCACGTGATCATATTCTTAGCCGTGTGCGGTGCCCCCTTCCACCATAATCCTCGATAATATTGTAGCGGTGCTTAGGCAAAGCCCTGCGACGGTAGTACATCAAGATCGTCACCACGCCGTCGTGCTGACAGAACTCTTCCCCGACACTTTGCTGGATCGGAGTCCGGGGATCGTCATCAAGCTGAACGTGTGCTAGAACTCGGAGGTGTCGTAGTTTCGGTGCTTGATCGGTCGGGCCGTGAAGACGTACGACTACATCAACCGCGTTGTGCTAACGCTTCCGCTGTCGGTCTACAAGGGTACGTAGATCACACTCTCCCCTCTCGTTGCTATGCATCACCATGATCTTGCATGTGCGTAGGAAATTTTTTGAAATTACTACGTTACCCAACAATATTATATTCTGTTTTGGAGATTATTGGGCTTTATTATACACTTTTATATTATTTTTGGGACTAACCTATTAACCGGAGGCCCAACCCAGAATTGATGTTTTTTTGCATATTTTAGGGTTTCGCAGAAAAAGAATATCAAACAGAGTCCAAACGGAATGAAACCTTCGGGAACGTGATTTTCGGAACGAACATGATCCAGAGGACTTGGACCCTACATCAAGACATCAACCAGGAGGCCACGAGGTAGGGGGGCGCGCCCACCCCCACCAGGCGCGCCCTCCACCCTCGTGGGCCCCCTGTTGCTCCAGCAACGTACTCCTTCCTCCTATATATACCTACGTACCCCGAAACAATCATATACGGAGCCAAAAACCTAATTCCACCGCCGCAACTTTCTGTATCCACGAGATCCCATCTCGGGGCCTGTTCCGGAGCTCCGTCGGAGGGGGCATCGATCACGGAGGGCTTTTACATCAACACCATAGCCTCTCCGATGAAGTGTGAGTAGTTTACCTCAGACCTAGGGTCCATAGTTATTAGCTAGATGGCTTCTTCTCTCTTTTTGGATCTCAATACACCCCTATCTTGTGGAGAACTATTCGATGTAATCTTATTTTTGCGGTGTGTTTGTTGAGACCGATGAATTGTGGGTTTATGATCAAGTCTATCTATGAATAATATTTGAATCTTCTCTGAATTCTTTTATGTATGATTGGTTATCTTTGCAAGTCTCTTCGAGTTATCAGTTTTGTTTGGCCTACTAGATTGATCTTTCTTGCAATGGGAGAAGTGCTTAGCTTTGGGTTCAATCTTGCGGTGTCCTTTCCCAATGACAGTAGGGGCAGCACGGCACGTATTGTATTCTTTCCATCGAGGATAACAAGATGGGGTTTATATCATATTGCATGAGTTTATCCCTCTACATCATGTCATCTTGCTTAAAGCGTTACTCTGTTCTTATGAACTTAATACTCTAGATGCATGCTGGATAGCGGTCGATGTGTGGAGTAATAGTAAGTAGTAGATGTAGGCAGGAGTCGGTCTACTTGTCTCGGACGTGATGCCTATATACATGATCATACCTAGATATTCTCATAACTATGCTAAATTTTGTCAATTGCTCAACAGTAATTTGTCTACCCACCGTGAATACTTATGCTCTTGAGAGAAGCCACTAGTGAAACCTATGGCCCCCGGGTCTATCTTCCATCATATTAATCTTCCAATACTTAGTTATTTCCTTTGCCTTTTATTTTAATTTGCATCTTTTATTTCTCTTTATCATAAAATACCAAAAATATTATCTTATCATATCTATCAGATCTCACTCTCGTAAGTGACCGTGTAGGGATTGAAAACCCCTTATCGCGTTGGTTGCGAGAATTTATTTGTTTGTCTAGGTGCAAGGGACTCGTGCGTGGCCTCCTACTGGATTGATACTTTGGTTCTCAAAAACTGAGGGAAATACTTACGCTACTCTGCTGCATCACCCTTTCCTCTTCAAGGGAAAACGAATGCAAGTGCTCAAGAGGTAGCAATGCCATTCACCTGAAGACTTTCAAGGCATCTTTTGGGAACCCAGATTTTCTTCATAGGAGGACCATTCCTGCAGTTAGTTCTAACATATCTAGCAAATACTTCACCATTCTGATTTTTGAACAGTTTATAGTTGGAGTCAAATGACTTATCATAAGAATACGAAGTTTCACATGTAAAGCCAGATAGAGTGGATGGATCTATGGGAGATCCCTTTGCAGCAACCCATGAGTTTTTGGGATACTGCTCAGGTTTCCAGTAGGTACCATCAGCATTGAGTTTCCTCTCAAAGGCAATACCCTCTTTCCTAGGGTTCCTGTTGAGGATCTGCTTTTTAAGCACATCACAAAGAGCCTGATGCCCTTTGAGATTTTGTACCTTCTAGCCACATACAATTCCTTCAACCCTGCATTGTCAGTGATATTTGTGGTATCCTCAGATGAGGAATTTGTGACCACAGAGACAGTTGAACAATTTGCAGCAATAGAAGCATTTGAACTTTCAGGTGAAGAATTAGCAGATTCACGTTCAATGCATTTCAAACATGGTGGAATGAATTCATCATGAGAGGAATTGATCTGTTGAGCAAGCAATGAATGACGCTCCTTCTGAAGATCTTCATAACTCACCCTTAGCTTCTCAAGATCTTGCCTTCTTTGAAGAAATTCATAAGAAAGTTTCTCATGATCAGCTAAGAGAGTGTTATGATGACTTTGAAGGTTGCCAAACTTAGACAGAAGTCTCTGAAGATTTTCAGTCAGAGTTTGAGTTCGATCCATTTCCTCACCCAACAGGTCATCATTTTTGTCTAGCAAGTTTTGAACCTTTTCCAAAGCTTTTTATGGTTTAGTGGCAATAGTAGCAAGCTTGGAATAGCTGGGTCCAAAATCATCATCAGAATCATCATCACTAGACTCAGATGAGGAACATTCGGTTACCTTTGCACCTTTTGCCATGAAGCACGGTGCAGAAGATGGTGGTTCAGGTTCGAAAGTCATCATTCTGAGTGATTCCTTGAATTCTTCAAACCAGGGATCATGACGAGTTCGATGACCTTCATAGACGTCAGAGAGTCGGTCCCAGATAAGCTTCACATTGCAGAGATGTACAATGTTCCTAAACTGATTTCTGGATAAGCATGAGCAGATGATGTCCTTCGCCATGATATCAAGTTGAGTGTACTTGCGAATATCATCAGCCTCCGCCATCTTGCAAAGATCGGTAACACCAATCTCAGTGACGGTCCACAGCTCAGTGTTCATCGCCATGAGGCGCTTCCTCATCATGGCCTTCCACTTGGGATAATCATGACCATCAAAGATGGGGCTGATACGTCTCCAACGTATCTATAATTTTTGAAGTATTCATGCTATTATATTATCTGTTTTGGATGTTTATGGGCTTTACTAAACACTTTTATATTATTTTTGGGACTAACCTATTGACCCATAGCGCAATGCCAATTTCTGTTTTTCCCTTGTTTCAGTGTTTCGCAGAAAAGGAATATCAAACGGAGTCCAAACGGAATGAAACCTTCGGGAGCGTGATTTTTGGAACGAACGTGATCCAGGAGACTTGGAGTTGAAGTCAGGGAAGCTTCGAGGTGGCCACGAGGCAGGGAGGCGCGCCTGCCCCCTGGGCGCGCCCCCACCCTCGTGGGCCCCTCGTGGCTCCCCTGTCCAACTTCTTTCGCCCATATATATCCATATACCCTAAAACCATCGGGGAACAGAATAGATCGGGAGTTCCGCTGCCGCAAGCCTCTGTAGCTACCAAAAACCAATCGGGACCCTGTTCCGGCACCCTGCCGGAGGGGGGATACCTCACCAGTGGCCATCTTCATCATCCCGGCGCTCTCCATGATGAGGAGGGAGTAGTTCATCCTCGGGGCTGAGGGTGTGTACCAGTAGCTATGTGTTTGATCTCTCTGTCTCTCTCGTGTTCTTGAGGTGGTATGATCTTGATGTATCGCGAGCTTTGCTATTATAGTTGGATCTTATGATGTTTCTCCCCCTCTACTCTCTTGTAATGGATTGAGTTTTCCCTTTGAAGTTATCTTATCGGATTGAGTCTTTAAGGATTTGAGAACACTTGATGTATGTCTTGCATGTGCTTATCTGTGGTGACAATGGGATATCACGTGATTCACTTGATGTATGTTTTGGTGATCAACTTGCGGGTTTCGTGACCTTGGGAATCTATGCATAGGGGTTGGCACACATTTTCTTCTTGACTCTCCGGTAGAAACTTTGGGGCACTCTTTGAAGTTCTTTGTGTTGGTTGAATAGATGAATCTGAGATTGTGTGATGCATATCGTATAATCATACCCATGTATACTTGAGGTGACATTGGAGTATCTAGGTGACATTAGGGTTTTGGTTGATTTATATCTTAAGGTGTTATTCTAATACTAACTCTATGATAGATCGAACGGAAAGAATAGCTTCGTGTTTTTTACTACAGACTCTTGAATAGATCGATCAGAAAGGATAACTTTGAGGTGGTTTCGTACCCTACAATAATCTCTTCGTTTGTTCTCCGCTATTAGTGACTTTGGAGTGACTCTTTGTTGCATGTTGAGGGATAGTAATATGATCCAATTATGTTATTATTGTTCAGAGAACTTGCACTAGTGAAAGTATGAACCTTAGGCCTTGTTTCAACGCATTGCAATACCGTTTACGCTCACTTTTATCGCTTGCTACCTTTCTGTTTTTATATTTTCAGATTACAAAAACCTATATCTACCATCCATATTGCACTTGTATCATCATCTCTTCGCCGAACTAGTGCACCTATACAATTTACCATTGTATTGGGTGTGTTGGGTACACAAGAGACTCTTTGTTATTTGGTTGTAGGGTTGTTTGAGAGAGACCATCTTCAACCTACGCCTCCCACGGATTGATAAACCTTAGGTCATCCACTTGAGGGAAATTTTCTACTGTCCTACAAACCTCTGCACTTGGAGGCCCAACAACGTCTACAAGAAGAAGGTTGTGTAGTAGACATCAAGCTCTTTTCTGGCGCCGTTGCCGGGGAGATGAGTGCTTGAAGGTATATCTTTAGATCTTGCAATCGAATCTTTTTGTTTCTTGTTTTATCACTAGTTTAGTTTATAAAAGAAAACTATAAAAAATGGAATTGAGGGTGCCTCATATGCTTCATCTTTTTAATATCTTTCATGAAAATAAGGATTTCGATAATTGTGCTCAATTGCTAGAGGAAGAATGCATTAGAATGTTTGGCACTAAATATTTGAATGATGAGCATGATTGCAATGTTGTTAGTATGAATTCTTTGAATACCCATGATGCTAATGATGTGCAAAGCCACAAGCTTGGGGATGCTATGTTTGATGAAGATGATATGTTTTGTCCCCCAAGTTTTGATGAGCAAATTTATTATGATGAAAGCATGCCTCCTATTTATGATGATTATTGTGATGACACGTATGCTATAAAGAATAAAGATAACCATGAAACTTGTCATCATGATTTTAATTTTCAATTAGATTATGCTTCACATGATTGTTATTTTGTTGAGTTTGCTCCCACTACTATTCATGAGAAGAAATTTGCTTATGTGGAGATTAATAACAATTCTATGCTGGTAGATCATGAAAAGAATGCTTTTATGTGATGATTATATTGTTGAATTCATTCATGATGCTGCTGAAAATTATTATGAGGGAGGAACATATGCTTGTAGGAATTGCGATAATATCAAGTTTCCTCTCTATGTGCTTAAAGTTTTGAAGTTATGCTTGTTTTGCATTCCTATGCTAGTTGATTATTGTTACCATAAGTTGTTTGCTCACAAAATCCCTATGCATAGGAAGTGGGTTAGACTTAAATGTGCTAGTCATATTCTTCATGATGCTCTCTTTGCGTTTCAATTCTTATCTTTTATGTGATCATCATTGAAATCATCATGCCTAGCTAGGGGCGTTAAACGTTAGCGCTTGTTGGGTGGCAACCCAATTTTATTTTTGTTCCTTGCTTTTTGTTCCTGTTTAGTAATGAATAAATCATCTAGCCTCTGGTTAGATGTGGTTTTATGTTTTAATTAGTGTTTGTGCCAAGTAAGACCTATATGATCTTCTTGGATGATAGTTATTTGATCTTGCTGAAAATTCCAGAAACTTTCTGTTCACGAAAACAATTGTTTATAATCATCAGAACGTGATAAAATACTGATTCAAATTGCAGTAGATCAATAAACAAATTATATAGGTCGTCCTATTTTGGCAGATTTTTGTGAGTTCCAGAAGTTTGCGTTTGATACAGATTACTACAGATTGTTCTGTTTTTGACAGATTCTGTTTTTTGTGTGTTGTTTGCTTATTTTGATGAGTCTATGGTTAGTAAAATAGTTTATAAACCATAGAGAAGTTAGAATACAGTACGTTTAACACCAATATAAATAAATGAGTTCAATACAGTACCTTGAAGTGGTGTTTTGTTTTCTTTCGCTAACGGAGCTCACGAGTTTTCTGTTGAGTTTTGTGTTGTGAAGTTGTAACGCCCTTGATTCAATCGTACACTAATCATACACGTAAATGTGTACGATCAAGATCAAGGACTCACGGGAAGATATCACAACACAACTCTAGATAGAAATTTAAATAATACAAGCTTTATATTACAAGCCAGGGGCCTCGAGGGCTCGAATACATAAACTTGAATACACAAGAGTCAGCGGAAACAACAATATCTGAGTACATGCATGAGCTAGACAAGTTTGCCTTAAGAAGGCTAGCACAAAATAAACAACGATCGAAAAGGCAAGACCTCCTGCGTGGGAGCCTCCTATCTACTCCTGGTCGTCGGCGGCCTCCAATGTAGTAGTAGTCATCATCGAAGCTGGCGTCTGGATCCTGGGCTCCACCATCTGGTTGCATCAACCGAAAAGAAGAAGAAAGGGGGGAAAGGGGGAGCAAAGCAACCGTGAGTACTCATCCAAAGTACTCGCAAGCAAGGAACTACACTACATATGCATCGGTATCAATGAAATGGGCTGTATATGTGGACTGAAGTGCAGAATGCCAGAAGAGAAGGGGAAATCCTAGCTTATCGAAGACTAGCATCTTCAAGCAGCTCCAAGCATCTTGCAGCATCAGAAGAGATAAGAGTAGCATAAAGTAAAGTAGTAGAAGTGTTATCAACCTCGGCCAGAGATCCTTTCTCGACTCCCTGCGAGAAAGCAATCCCAGAGCCATACTATCCAGTTATCATCACAAACCAATTCTCATCACAAGTATCCAGTTCTAGTTGTATCGATCGGGATACAAATCCAAGTGTTCGTTACCGTAGGACAGGCTATCGATAGATGTTTTCTTCCCTACAAGGGTGCACCAACTTACCCACCACGCTCGATTAACTCCAGCCAGACACACTTTCCTGGGTCATGCCCGGCCTCGGCCAAACAATACGCCGCAACCTGACCTAGGCTTAATAGAGAGGTCAGCACGCCAAACTAAACCTATGCCCCCAGGGGTCATGGGCCATCTCTCCGGGAACTCCTGCACGTTGCGAACGCGACCAGTGAGCAGACCTAGCTACCTCCTTAAAAAAGGCAGGTGCTTACCAGTCCAACCCGGCGCGCGCCGCTCAGTCGCTGACGTCTATTAAGCTTCGGCTGATGCATATGACGCAGAACGCCCATACTATGCCCACGTGATGGTTAGTGCTATCAGGCCAGAGGCCCCTCAGATCAAATATCCAAACCGTTAGTGTGTTGGTAGTGCGGTCACGAGAAGAGACTCACGAAAGATGTGACCCCGTCGCCCCATCTCGAGGACTTGCAGCAAGGGCTAAGAATGCCCGGCCACGCCTCGTAATTATCTCGCGGGCACCCTCCAGGTCAACCCGTCTCCACATCACTCGCGGGTACCCCTCAGGGCCGACCCGCCCTTCCAAGTAACAGTTGTAAAGTCCAAGTATCCGTGTGTCCAAACATCAAGGGGGAAACCCGATGAATCACCCCCGGTGAATTCCACTCAATGTAATCATCAAGGTGAACGTAAGAGGAACCATCCCGAGGTTCACATTTGAGGGGTTGCATGACAGAGTCGTATTGGAACTGGTTAAGGAGGAAATCACCCTCGATGACCACGACCGAATAGCTACACTACAGAGATCTCATTAGAAGTGTTGTATAGGTTCCACCCTCGGCACTCGATGGTAACTGTGCAGAGTCGAGCAACAAAAGGGGAAAGTGATGTGCGGTGTCGGGGCCTGGTCTTCGATCCCGTTGATCGGGTCTTCGATGATGAAGCAGGGGCAACAAGGACAAGGTGGGGGTCACTGATGGATCACTAACCAACCTATACTAAGCAGTTTAGGATAAGCAGGTAGATAACAATAAGCAGGTTACAAAAGCAGGTTATGCATCAGAATAGGAGCAATCAATAATAGTAGCAAAATCTAATGCAAGCATGAGAGAATGGAATGGGCGATATCGGGATGATCAAAGGGGGGGCTTGCCTGGTTGCTCTGGCAAGGAGGGGTCGTCATCGACGTAATCGATCACAGGGGCAGCATCGGTCCCGGGGTCTAACAGAGAGAAGAGGGGGAGGAAACAATAAATATAAAGCAAACATAGCATCACAAATCATAACATGGAAATACGCAGTGCTAGAAGTGTTCTAACGCGGCACTACACGATACCGGCGAAGGGGGAGAACATCCGGGAAAGATTCCCCGAAGTTTGGCATTTTCGGGCGGACGGACCGAAGGGGCAAGGTTGCATGTTCGCTATGCTGGGGACGCATGGCTGACAAACGGACTGCGTATTCGGATTCGCCTCGTCGTTCTGAGCAACTTGCATGTTCAAAGTATTTTCATCAGAGTTGCGGTTTATTTTATATGATTTTTCAAAATTTTATTCATTTTCTAATTATTATTAATTCCAAATTAATAGACAAAATTCTATGGGTACCCAGCCCTGTGTACACATAATGTACACAGAGGCTGACATGCGGGCCAAGGGACCCAGTCAGCAGAGTGGACCCAGTCAACATTTGACCGGTCAAAAGGTGAATAGTAAAGGTGGGTCCGGGCGGTCATTGACTTGTTTCCATTAGAGTTTAATTAAACAGTTTCATTAATGTTAAGTTAACTAAGAAAACTTAATTAGGCTAATTATCAAATTAATATATATAGTTATTTATTTATTTATTTTGTTCTCTTTTTTAAAACGTTCTTAGGGGTGTGGGGTCCCCTAGTCAGTGGCCCAGAGGGCCACCGCGTGGCTGGTGCTACCGGGCGCTGGTGCCCAGCCCATTTGGGCGCTTGCCCAGGACGACAGGGGCACCGACCAGGGGCGAGGCCACGCCGAGGGCGCAGTGGGACGCGGGGCCGGCGTGGGCGACGACAGGGGGCGGACCCGGGCGGAGCGGCACCAGCAGGCAGCGCAAGCGGGAAGCAACTAGCGGGTGGCGCCGAGGCTTAGCGCGTGCGGGGGGGGGGGGGGGGGGGGGGGGGGGGGTAGCGGCCAAGCGCAGGCGTGGGTGGCGACACACGGAACGCAGGCGCGGGCATGGTGAGCACGGCTACGGTCAGGAGCACGGGCGACGTGGCCTACGACCTACAGCGGTGAATCGAGGAGGGGGAGAGGGGGAACAGCCGCGGGAGCTCACAGAGGATGTCGTGGGCGACTCGGGGAGGTGCAGGGTGGTCGGAGCGGCCGGAGACGAGTCGGAGAGGCGGGCCGACGGCGGGTGGTGGTGGTTGCCGAGGCGTACGGGGAGGACCGGCGAAGGAGAGGCAGAGATGGGGAGTCCGACGGGGGAGAGTTGGGGAAGCAGTGAGCGACGGCGTCGGGAGCGTCTCCGGGGCGTCGTGGCGGCGGGACTCGGGCGCAGCGTCGGGGCACCCTGGGGGCGTGCGACAGAGGGTGGGGAGGGGGGCGCTCGGGGGGAAAGGGAATCGAGATTTAGGGTTTGCGGGGAGAGCAGGGGATAAGTAGGTGGGGGTGGGCCGGCCCATTCGGGCGGCTGAGGCCAGCTGGGCCACTTGGCCCAGCGGGGGGGGGGGTGGGGTCTGTTTTCTTTCCTTTTTTTGTTCGCTCGTTTTTCTTTTTATGTAGTTTATGTTTGTATTTTCTTTTTGGCACTAGCTGACTCTTGTAAAAACATGTAGTTGGTCCCAATAATTAGTATGCATTAATCCTTACTGCCACAAAGTTTTAGGGCCATAGGAGGCGATTAGGCATTTTTTAGAAATCAAAAAGGGCAAGATAAATGCTACTGGACCACTAAATAAAATCCAGGGGCATTTTGGAAATTCAAAAGAGGTAGGTTTCAACATGACAAATATCTGGGGATTATTTGCAACATCAAAAACATTTTTGTTTGTATGACAGAGGAAGTAAATATTCGACTTGTATTTCAAATGGAATTTGATTTTTATTTTCATCAAGTGGCAATTTAGTCTGAAAAACATGATGACATGGCATCATTAAAGGGGAGATCACTGTAGCATGATTCTCGGGGTTTTACAGAAGTTTTCAAGTTTTGGGTAAAGATTCGATGGACTATGGAATAAGGAGTGGCAAGAGCCTAAGATTGGGGATGCCCAAGGCACCCCAAGATAATATCCAAGGACAACCATGAACCTAAGCTTGGGGATGCCCCGAATGGCATCCCCTCTTTCGTCTTCGTTCATCGGTAACTTTAATTGGAGCTATATTTTTATTCACCACATGATATGTGTTTTGCTTGGAGCGTCATTTTATTTTGTTAGTATTTGCTTGCTGTTATTTAGAATAATGTTTTGTATCTCTATTTTCAATAAAAATGTCAAGGATAGCCTTTACCATGCTTATTTTGCAAGTATACATGTTGCTGTTTCAAAACAGAAAGTTTACCGCTGTTGCAAAAATTACCTAGAAAAGTCAGAATGTGATAAAATGTTGAAAACTTTTGCATAATAAGCTCTGATAAATTTACTACAGTTGGAATTTTCTTTCATAATTTTTGGAGTTAGGGAAGTATGATGAATCTTGCATTCTTTACAAACTGTACTGTTTTGGCAGATTGCTGTTATGTTTGCATTGTTTGCATATGTTTGGTTGTTTAATGATTCTATTTGAGGATAGGAGTACTAAATATGCAGAGGCATTTAGTATGCAATGTTGAAATAATAAGTTTACTAATTTGTTACATTAGAAAATGATAAGGTTTTTGCATTGGTTTATACTAACTTATCTCACGAGTTCTTGTTGAGTTTGGTGTGGATGAAGCTTTCGAGATTTAGGAAACCGTGATATAAAAGGAATTAAGGAGACGCAAAAGTTCAAGCTTGGGGATGCCCAAGGCACCCCAATATAATATTTCAAGAAGTCTCAAGCATCTAAGCTTGGGGATGCCCCGGTAGGCATCCCACCTTTCTTCTTCAACAATTACCGGTTAGTATCAGTTGAGCCTAAGTTTTAGCTTCTTCACGTGATGAGTGCTATCCTTGAAATGTTGTTTTATTTTGTTTTGCTTGCTGTTTGAATAAAATACCAACATCTGAAATTCTTAAATGAGAGAGAGTCTTCACATAGCTACATAATTATTTAACTACTCATTGATCTTCACTTATATCTTTTTGGAGTAGTTTGTCATTTACTCATGTGCTTCACTTATATCCTATGAGTAAATGGTTGAATGATTTGAATGTCATAAATCTGAAATTATATATGTTTCATATGCCTTCCCCATGGGGAGTAATGCCTTCACATATAAGAAGTAGAGGTGGTAAATTTTTTGAAGGTTAGCAAACATTGTATTGGTCACTTGAACAATTCATGAAAGAATATTGAAGGAAGAGAGATTTCACATGTAAATATACTATCTTGGACATCTTCTATGATTGTGAGCCCCATTAATTATTTTCAGACCTGAGCAAATTAGTTGAAGTTGGACAAGGAAGACAACATAATGAGTTATGCTTGGGTATATTTGTATATAAGTTATATTGTTATGGATCCTCTAACATGTGGTGCTTGCTATTTAGAATCCTTTACTAGCCAAAATATCTGTACTAAGCGGGAATACTGCTTGTGCATCCAAAATCCTTGAACCAAGTTCCTTCCATGAGTTTTCACCATATCTACCTATATGCGGTATTTACCTGCCGTTCCAAGTAAATTTGCATGTGCCAAACTCTAAACCTTCAAATAATAATCTGTTTTGTATGCCCGAATTGCTCATGTAGAGACTAGGGGTCGTCAGTATCTTCCATGCTAGGTGGGTTATTCTCACGATGAGTGGACTCCGCTCATCATTCACGAGAAAATGGCTGGTAACAGGGATGCCCAGTCCTATGATCAAAAGATCGAAAACAAATTCGCAAATAATTTAAACAAACTCCCCCAGAATTGTTGAAAGTTGGACGACACCCGTTGTTTCGGACAAGCCGTGGAGTGTGATTGTTGGTGGAGGGGAGTAAGATCTTTACCTTTCTATTTGGGAACCGCCTATAATGTATCTAGTATGGAAGATATTGGGAACTCTTGGTCATTATATTGGGAACTGAGGAAATTCAAGGTGAGGAATTTCCAAAGTCACAAAGAACTAGCAGTGGAATAAGTACTCAGATGCAAGCATAACAGAGTAGAAACAAGATCATCATGATGAAATGAAAACATGCACAGAGTACAGGAAACGTATAAACAGGATAAGCAGGCTGAAGATAAAGTGACTCAAGAATTAGGATTGAGGAAATTGAGAAAGTCTCCAGTCAAATCTTCAAACAGTAACAATGAAGTGCAATAACAC
This sequence comes from Triticum urartu, assembly GCF_056163025.1. NCBI lineage: Eukaryota > Viridiplantae > Streptophyta > Magnoliopsida > Poales > Poaceae > Triticum > Triticum urartu. The sequence goes on along the minus strand of NC_141874.1, from coordinate 58,910,376 downwards.
ATGAATGAGGAAATGAAAGGGTTGAGGAAATAGAACTAGTAGCTTGGTGAAGACGATGATTTGGTAGACTAGTTCCAATTGCTGTGATAGTTGTACGTCTGGTTGGAGCGGATAGGTATTTAAACCCGAGGACACACAGTCCTGGACACACAGTCCTCACCGTATTCTCCTTGAGCTAAGATCACACAGAACTTACCCAATCACTCGTGGTAAGTCTTCAGCTGACTTCCAAACCTTCACAGACTCGGTCACTCGGCGATCCACAATTTCCTCTTGGATGCTCTAGACCATGACGCCTAACCGTCTGAGGATGCACATTCCTCAAAGGTATCAATCATCGGTTCCACACAGGAACAATCTCTTCAGTGATGCTCAATCACTTTGGGTTTGTAGGTGTTTGGGTTTGGGTTTTCCTCACTGATGATTTTCGCGCAAAGTCCTGGGAGGATGGGACAATGACAAGTGTTAGTTTCTCTCGGAGCAGCCAACCAACTAGTGGTTGTAGGGGGTGGCTATTTATAGCTTAGGGAGCAACCCGACATGATAAGACATAAATTCCCTTCAATGATATGACCGTTAGTTGGGTAGATATTTTTAGACAACTGGCGCATAGCACAACAACAGTCGGATATTGAGCTATCAAATTCCTTAGGGCCATCATGTTCCCCACTTGTAGGCAATCCGCATCGGCGAATTCCTAACTCCTCAGTCAGAACAAATTCCTCAGAGACCAGAAGATCTTTGTCCCTGTCACTGAAGAAATTGACTGAACTATATGAGATTTCCAATGGCTTCACTCGAAAGGATTGTGTAGGTGTAGGATTTTGAGATGATCATCACTTGGAAACTTTTCGTTAGTTTTACCTCGACCCCCTTTAATAGTACGATGTTTCCTATGACTCAAGAATGAGAAAATGAAACTACGAAAACAACGGTCTTCATGCTTCATATTCCTCGCATGAATATCAAGTCTTCATGGTCACACCAATTTCCTCAGTTTCAAAGTATTCAAGAAAACCAAAGTCTTCAGCTGTAGACATTCATTTTTAGGGGTCGACTTTCATTGTAAATATCAAACTCCTCATAGACTTATAGACCTGTGTACACTCATAAACTCATTAGTCCCTTAACCTATAAGTCTTCAATACACCAAAATCACTAAGGGGCACTGTCGGTGTCAAAACCGGCGGATCTCGGGTAGGGGGTCCCGAACTGTGCGTCCAGGCCGGATGGTAATAGGAGGCAGGGGACCCAATGTTTTACCCAGGTTTGGGCCCTCTTGATGGAGGTAAAACCCTATGTCCTGCTTGATTAATATTGATGATATGGGTAGTACAAGAGTAGATCTACCACGAGATCAGAGAGGCTAAACCCTAGAAGCTAGCCTATGGTATGATTGTATGTTCGTCCTATGGACTAAAACCCTCCGGTTTATATAGACACCGAAGAGGGCTAGGGTTACATAGATTCGGTTACAATGGGAGGAGATCTACATATCCGTATTGCCAAGCTTGCCTTCCACGCCAAGGAAAGTCCCATCCGGACACGGGACGAAGTCTTCAATCTTGTATCTTCATAGTCCAAGAGTCCGGCTAAAGGTTATAGTCCGGCTATCCGGACACCCCTTAATTCAGGACTCCCTTAGTAGCCCCTGAACTAGGCTTCAATGACGACGAGTCCGGCGCGTAGATTGTCTTCGGCATTGCAAGGCGGGTTCCTCCTCCAAATACTTCATAGAAGATTCTAAACACAAGGATAGTGTCCGTCTCTGCAAAATAAGTTCCACATACCATCGTAGAGAGAATAATATTTCCACAAATCCAATTTGCCGACCTGTTTTGGCAACAGGACATTACGTCACGGCCCGGTGATTATTCGAACCGTTTCCTTTAACTAGCCCCGCACATAACGCGAGGCATTTTTTTGACACGTCTTGTCAAAACAGAGATCGTGTCCCCTTATCACGGGATTCTCATCAATACGGGTGTGGGTAACTGAACTGCGCCATCGATTATGGCGCATGGGGGACGAGCGAGTTTTACCAGGCTAGTGGGGACGCTTAGTTTCATCCGCCCATATAAAGGGATAAGGATTCACCTTTTCATCCACGCCTTCTTCCTCCTTTGCTCATCCGTTTTCGCACACTCGAGCTCTAGCGCCCAAGTCCGCACTTCCCACCTCAACCTTCTCCAACCATGTCCGGAGCGGGAGGCAGGTGGATGGTCTCCTCTGTCACAGATGGAGACATCAAGAAGCTGAGGAGAGCCGGATACCTGCCCGACGACATCGCGCACCGGCTCCCAGATGAGGGGCAGCTCATCCCCACCCCAGGCCCCATGAGAGGGTAGTGTTCCTCACCCATTTCCTCCGCAGACTGGGATCCGGGGGCTCATGTTCTATTATGGCCTGGATTTCCACGATCTGGCCCCGAACTTCATCCTCAACATCTCGGCGTTTATCGTTGTGTGCGAGGCCTTCCTCTGCATCAAGCCCCACTTCGGTTTATGGCTGAAGACCTTCAATGTCAAGCCGAAGGTTGTGGGCGGTCGCCAGGCGGAGTGCGGAGGCGCCATGGTGGGCAAGATGCCCAACGTTACATGGATCGAGGGCTCCTTTGTGGAAACCATAAAGGGGTGGCAATCGGGGTGGTTCTACATCACCGAGCCGCGTGACCCTGCATAGGCAACGACCCCCGAGTTCCGATCTGGCATCCCTATGCGGCTAACCTCCTGGAAAGAGAAGGGCCTGTCTTGGGGTAGTTCGGGAGAGCTGACCGGACTCCAAACATGTATTCAAAACATGGTGAACAAGAAGCTCAAACTTGTCAACATAGTCCAGGTCATGCTCCACCGCCGGATCCTCCCGTGCCAACAACGGGACTTCAACTTGTGGGAGTTCGACCCCGCGCAACACCAAACTCTGAACAGGCTCTTCGACACAACTCACGAAGATGCCTGGAGGGTGCTGTTCAAAAGCGCCGAGGTCCCTCCTCCCATTACTGAGGATCGCGGATTCAGCGCGAAGCGCCAAGCCAGTGTGGTAAGCTGCTTTACCTTTCACAGGATGCTTATCGTTTATAGATTGACTCCATGCGGGATCTAAACTCCCATACCTTTGACATGACAGGCAGGAGACGGCCGGATAGATCGACTGTCCGGCTCCTTTGCCCGAAGGCCCAGTGGACACTCTTCTGGCGAAGATGCTGACTCCGGCTCCTTATACGGTGCCGGAGAAGACCAAGATGGCCAAGGGAACCCGAAAGAGTTCCCGACGCCAGGCGTCGTCGGACTCTTCGTCCGATGACTCTACGGCGCACTCCTCCCCCGAAGACAAGGAAGAAGAAGATGCTCCCCCTCCAGCTGGGGGAGATAAGAAAAGGAAGGCCGCCCCAACTTGGGGAGGGGGGGCGAAGGGTCCAAGAAGGGAAGGACTCTCCTTCCGGACAGTTCCACCGCCGCCGACGAAGGCGAAGACGAGTGGTTGCCCAGGGGCAAGCCCCTGGGGAGATCGTAAGTATTTGATACCAGAGTAACTCATAGCATTCCTTTGTCGCACTGCTTTCCCTAACACCGAACATAATTATGCAGGCCGCCACGAGCCAGTATCGATGTATCATCGGACGGCTCCCTGGGCTCATCAGACATTGATAGCGATCCAGTCCCGACCGCCACCTCCCCTCATCCTGCTGACGACGCCGAGGTGCTGTCTCAAGAGGCACCGGGTCGAGGGGAGACAGTCCCGGAGGCGCCTCAAGGCGACCTTCTGGACGCCGGGAGCCGAGGGGACGGGCCCCCTGAGAGCTCCGAGTTCGGCCCTCAGCCGAACACCGTGCCGGAACCTCCAGTGGTTCCGTGCTCGGGCAGGCGGCCTCCTTCCAAGAGGGGCAAGACGCCTGTGCCGGTGACCTCTGTCCATCCAGAGGCGCCGGACAATCTGCTGGAAGCGCTTCGCAGCACTTCCATCGACGAGGAGCATCGTACTATTATGAGTGCGGTGGTCCAGAAGGTTCAGTCCGCCAAGAGCGGGTTGACTGAAGCCTGTGCCAGCCTTCTAACAGGCTTTGAGGTAAGTGTTTTTAAAATATAGGAAAAATATTACCGCATAGACAGTAGCCCCTGATGCTTTGTTCGATGTTCACAAAGAAAAGCCGAACAGAGGATCAAATAATATCGCAGGAGTCTAATATAAGTATGTCAATATGCGTATGTAGGCCTCGCTACTGGCGTCCGCCGCACTGACTGCGGAGGTTGCCATACTGAAACAGGACCTCGAGGGGTCCAAGAAAGAGCTCGGCCTTGCCAAGAGGCAGCTTGAGGAGAACAAGGGTAAGTAATACCCTGTCTATAGATATGTATAAAAAGAATGCGATTGCAAAATGACAGGATTATCATGAATTTGCCAGGGGCCGCGACCGAAGTGGCGACCCTAAAGCAAGCGTTATCCGAGGCCGAAGATAAAGCGGCCAAGGAGCGCACCGAGCGAGAGAAGCACGAGGCTCGGGTGGGCGAGGTGCAGCAAGAACTCCAGGCTCTCGTGGCGAAGCACGAGGCATTGGAGCTTGACTCAAAGACGCGGGAGTCTGAGCTTGCTGCGCCCCTCGAGAGCACAAAAAGTGCCAAGGCCGAAGCCCAAAATGCCCTCCAGGAGATCGACGCAATGAAGAAGATAGCGGCGGGTAAGGCTTTTATGCAAAGCAAGCATGTAAAAGTAAATTACCGATTACTTACCCGAATCCGGAGCTCTCCAGGAGCATTCGCAGATTTGCCCCGCAGCGTGTCCGATGCCGCACAATTTTACCAGGCCAAGGATGGAAGCTCAACGGAGAAGCTATTCTGGTCTCAGTATACTGAGGTTGAACACCCGGTGCCAATGAGCGACCAGCTGAAGCAAATGGTCGAGCTACATAAGGCGGCCGATCAGGCCATGAAGGGCTTTATAGTCCGGCTGTGGCCTGGCGACGCCCTTCCGAACAGCTTCTTCGGCCTGGTGAGGTGGCTTGTGGATGTCTGCCCGCGGTTGGAGGTCGTCAAGCGATCTGTCTGCATTGAAGGTGCACGTCGGGCTTTCGCCCGTGTGAAATTGCAGTGGGTCAAGCTAGACGCCGTGAAGCTGATCAAGGAGGGGCCGTCGGAGGGTAAGGAGCACCGCCACCCCGAGTTGTACTACGAAGGTGTTCTGCCGGGTGCCTGTCTCATAGCGGACGAGTGTTCAAAAGATGTAATATTTGAGTGAGACTTGCTCGTTTTATCCTGTATTTATGAAAACTTGTTTCATATGCGCTATGCAACGCTTGTTTGAATTTAAAATATTGCCTTCTATTTGGCTATTTATCCAATCTGAGAGATGGCTAGTCCTCGGCTTCTGCCCCCATGCCACGAGTGCTGGGGTGTTCGGGATAAACCTGAGCACTCTTGTTCCCATGTTTGGGTCCTTCGAGGGAGGTGCTCAGCACAGTGAACAAGGCAACCGGACTAATAATGCTTTATCAATCTCACTTAGCCATAGAATTCTATAATTTTAAATTTCGGTGAAGCCCCTGGTATTCGGAAGGCCGAATTCGGGGCGTGATACACGCCTTTAAGCCGGACAGGGCCGACCCCTCGCTCTAAGCGGCATAAGTCTTTAGGGACTCGAAACCTCGCCGAACAGCAACCAGTCTCTCGCCTTATCATGACAGTCAGTTTTAGCTTTCTCTACTGAGGTGCTGAACCCAGCAGAACCGGGGCATAATCGCAGTAGTTCTCCTAGCGCTACCTTAGCCGATAGAGTGGAACGTAAGGTACCAAAACATAGGAGCCGGGCAAACCCAACATTTGACCAAAGACATGATTCGGAGCTGATGCATATAATGCTATAAGTTCGGGGTGCCGCACTTGTGAAAGTGTTCAGACTTTTCACACCGTATTGTGGGGTACGTAAGCCCCTGGTGTATTGGCCGTACCAAAGTGTACGGTTGCAAGGCATCATTAATGAACACACACACACACACACACACATATATATATAACAAGAATGCAATAATAGTCGTAATGTCATGCATTGTTTATTCAAAAAATTGCGTTAAAGCAGAGTGATACAGATAGTGCGACAAGCAAAGAGTAGGACTATGTCCCTTCCCAGGGCAAGCTGAGGAATGATATTAAATCGAATATTTCGCTCGTTACGGTAATCCAGCTGGGAATTCCGTGGTATGACATAGCTGTCTGCCTCCTTGGTTGCTGCATCATGTGTTCGACAATAGTGTTGCCGGAGAGTGTTTCCAGATATTAAGGTCCTGAAAAAAGAGAAAAATAACCAAACGAGAAGCCCCTAGTGCGGTTTAAGCCGCGTCTTGGGGCGTGCCGCAGTTGTGCCCCCCTCCCCACCTCTGCCCATGGTATTTTTAATGCGTAATTATGTACGCGTGGCACGAGTTTGGTTGTTGGGCTGGGATTGGGGTGGGCGCCGTATTGCTACGCGAGCTCAGATCGCGCCAGGCGGTCTATTTGCCGATTGCTCCGAACACGCCTGAAGGTGTCCGGGCTTTGAAGCGCCGAACTGGTTGACTACCTTGAGAGGCTGCTTTGCGCTTCTGCTGCGAGGGCCGCGGTGTGCTCCTCTATTCGGAGAGAGCGCTCTGTGTTTCCATTGACTGTAATAACTCCGCGAGGTCCTGGCATCTTGAGCTTGAGGTATGCATAATGAGGTATCGCATTGAATCTAGCAAATGCGGTTCGCCCGAGCAGCGCATGATAACCACTGCGGAACGGGACTATATCGAAGATTAACTCTTCGCTTCGGAAGTTATCCGGGGATCCGAAGACCACTTCTAGTGTAATTGAGCCTGTGCAATGGGCCTCTACACATGGAATGGTGCCTTTAAAGTTCATTTTTGTGGGTTTGATCCTTGAGGGGTCTATACCCATTTTGTGCACTGTGTCCTGATAAAGCAGGTTCAGGCTGCTGCCGCCATCCATAAGGACTTGAGTGAGGTGAAATCCGTCAATGATTGGGTCTAGGACCAGTGCGGCAAATCCGCCATGACGGATACTAGTGGGGTGGTCCCTGCGATCGAAGGTGATCGAACAGGAGGACCAAGGGTTGAACTTTGGGGCGACTGGCTCCAACGCATATACTTCCCTGAGCGCACGCTTCCGCTCCCTCTTGGGGATGTGGGTTGCGTATATCATGTTCATTGTCCGCACTTGTTGGGGAAACCTCTTTTGTCCTCCGGTGTGTGGCTGCCGGGATTCCCCCTCGTCATCGCTATGCGGCCCCTTGTCCTTGTTTTCGGCAATTAACTTGCCGGCCCACTTGAACACCCAACAATCCCTATTGGTGTGATTGGCTGGCTTGTCTGGGGTGCCGTGTATTTGACACGAGCGATCGAGTATACGGTCCAAGCTGGACGGACCCGGCGTACTTTGTTTGAATGGCTTTTTTCGCTGACCGGGTTTAGAGCCTTTGAATCCGGCATTGACTGCCGTATCCTTGGTATTTTCGCTGTTAATGCGGCGCTTATGTTTGTTGCGACGTGACCTGCTATTGCCGTCCTTGGTATCCGAGGTACCATGGTTCTTTGATATGTTATTACTGTGAGCCAGCCAGCTGTCTTCTCCCGCACAAAAGCGGGTCATGAGCGTCGTGAGAGCTGCCATAGATTTTGGCTTTTCCTGGCCAAGGTGCCGGGCTAGCCACTCGTCTTGGATGTTGTGTTTGAAAGCCGCTAAGGCCTCTGCATCCGGAGAGTCAACGATTTGATTTTTCTTTGTAAGGAACCGAGTCCAGAATTGTCTGGCCAACTCTTCTGGCTGCTGAATTATGTGGCTCAAGTCATCGGTGTCTGGTGGTCGCACATAAGTGCCCTGAAAGTTGTCGAGGAATGTGGCTTCCAGATCTTCCCAACAGCTAATGGAGTCTGCTGGCAAGCTGTTAAGCCAATGCTGCGCTGGTCCTTTGAGCTTTAGTGGGAGGTATTTGATGGCGTGTAAGTCATCACCGCGGGCCATGTGGATGTGAAGGAGGAAATCCTCGATCCATACCGCAGGATCTGTACTACCGTCGTATGATTCAATATTTACATGTTTGAAACCTTCTGGGATTTGATGATCCATTACTTCGTCTGTGAAGCATAAAGGGTGTGCGGCGCCTCTGTAGTGGGCTATATCGTGACGCAGCTCGAATGGGTCTTGCCTGCTGTGTTCGGCCCGGCCGGATTTACTTTTACTGTATCCGGCGTGACGTTTATCATCTCGCATGGTGGCGCGCCCTCGTGATTCGTAGATCGATCTTTCATGCTTTGCTTTTTCCTCCAATATGTCTCACAGGTCTGGCGTATCTCCCCATGCCTTTTTATTTGAATGGCGTCGGAGTGCGGGCTGAGTTTTTGGCTGGAATGCCTCTCTATCGCGGCCACGAGGTGGTCGATCAGCCGCGTCATACGCTTCTTCCTCCAGTCGGGGTGGCAACCTGCATTTTTGGTAACTCTTGGAGGGGCGCTCGAGTTTATATTCCTCGGCTGCGAGGACTTCAGTCCATCTGTCAGCTAGTAGATCTTGATCAGCTTGAAGCTGCTGCTGCTTTTTCTTCAGGCTATTTGCCGTGGCCATAAGCCGGCGCTTGAAGCGCTCTTGTTTGACGGGATCCTCTGGTACGGCGAATTCATCATCGCCGAGGCTTGCCTCGTCTTCGAAGGGGGGCATGTAATTGTCATCCTCCTCCTCTCTGCCTGCCGCTCTCTCAGGAGGGCTGGCTCCTCCATCCTCCTGCTCTAAATCTTGTTGGAGGGGATTGTTGTTGTCTTCGGCACTATCCGGAGTGTTATTATCTCCTGTGCCGGTATCACCACTTTTGCTTTGGCGGGACTTAGAGCGGCGCCGCTGATGTTGGCCCTTGGGTTGCTTCTTGGAGGGGTCATCCTCTGCTATCTCGTCGCCATTGCCTTCTTTGGGTGTATCCACCATGTATATATCGTATGATGAGGTGGCTGCCCAGTGCCCCGTAGGAAGTGGTTCCTCTTCGTCTCCCGCATCATCATCCATACCTTCGATGTCTTCGGAGTTGAAGTCGAGCATGTCGGTTAAGTCATCAACAGTGGATACTAAGTGGGTGGTGGGTGGGTCACGAATTTCTTCGTCATCCGCATCCCAGTCCTGCCGGACATAGTTCGGCCAGGATCCTCCTAACAAGGAGAGAGACCTTAATGAGTTCAGTATGTCGCCAAAGGGCGAGTGCTGAAAAATATCCGTGGAGGTAAACTCCATGATCGGTGCCCAATTGGATTCGATAGGAACGAGCGCAGGCGGTTCGGAGTCCGTGGCCGGAGAAGGATCCGATAGTTTATCAACACGGCTCTTGTGCAAGGTAAGGCCTCCGTGGCGGGGTCCATCCACCCGTCCGCAGAAGGCGCAACTGGCTCCGAATCGAGGGTCAGAGCGGCTGCCGGTGCGATCTCCTAAACACTGTCCGATGACCGCGTGACGCACAAGGCAAAGGCTCGAATCCGTCAAAGATCAAGTCTCCGCGGACATCGGCCGTGTAGTTTAAGCTTCCAAACCTGACCTGGTGGCCAGGGGCGTAACTTTCGATCTGCTCTAGATGGCCAAGCGAATTGGCCCACAGTGCAAAGCCGCCGAACACGAAGATCTGTCCGGGGAGAAAAGTCTCACCCTGGACTGCATTGCTATCGATGATACTAGGAGCCATCAAGCCTAATGGCGACGACACAGAGGAACTCTCAATGAAATCACCAATGTCGGTGTCAAAACCGGTGGATCTCGAACTGTGCGTCTAGGCCGGATGGTAACAGGAGGCAGGGGACACAATGTTTTACCCAGGTTCGGGCCCTCTTGATGGAGTTAAAACCCTACGTCCTGCTTGATTAATATTGATGATATGGGTAGTACAAGAGTAGATCTACCACGAGATCGGAGAGGCTAAACCCTAGAAGCTAGCCTATGGTATGATTGTATGTTCGTCCTATGGACTAAAACCCTCCGGTTTATATAGACATCGGAGAGGGCTAGGGTTACACAGAGTCGGTTACAATGGGAGGAGATCTACATATCCGTATTGCCAAGCTTGCCTTCCACGCCAAGGAAAGTCCCATCCGGACACGAGAGGAAGTCTTCAATCTTGTATCTTCATAGTCCAAGAGTCCGGCTATCCGTACACCCCCTAATCCAGGACTCCCTCAGGCACTAGATGCACTAACACTATTGATGATGATTTTGTTATGCCTATTGCTTGTTCTGATGATTATGATTGGGAAGATAATGACACTTATTATAATCTTGGAAATCTTTTTGGCACCAACTTGGGAAATTAGGATGATATCAATTGTTATACCATTGGTGCTATTCATACTATTAATGATGAGAGTGATTATGCTTATGATATGCCAAGCCACAAGCTTGGGGATGCTATGTTTGATGAGAATGACATGTTTGAGAATTTATTTGCTGCAATTAATGTTTTTCCCAAGCTTGGGGATGCTATGCTTAACGGAGATGATATTTTTAGTCCCCTTACTTTGAATGATCAAATTTGCTATGATGATTGCATGCCTCCTACTTATGATGATTATTGTGATGATACTTATGTTAAAGTAGTGATAATTATTGTCATAATTTTGAATATCCTTTTACCGAACATTACTCTCTTAATGTGGGAACAATTTTTAGTATTCAAGTTTCATATGATACTCCCACTATGTGAATGAGAATAAGATTGCTTATGTGGAGAGTAATAAATTTTCTATGCTTGTGGATCATGAAAAGAATGCTTTATGTAATGGTTATATTGATGAATCTATTCATGATGCTACTGAAAATTATTATGAGAGAGGAATTTCTGATGCATGATGCTCTCTCTATGTTTCAATTCTTATCTTTTATGCGATCATCATTGAACTCATCATGCCTAGCTAAAAGGCATTAAATAAAACCGCTTGTTGGGAGACAACCCAACATTTAAATTGCTTATGTGGAGAGTAATAATTTTTCTATGCTTGTGGATCATGAAAAGAATGCTTTATGTAATGGTCATATTGATGAATCTATTCATGATGCTACTGGAAATTATTATGAGAGAGGAACTTCTGATGCATGATGCTCTCTTTATGTTTCAATTCTTATCTTTTATGCGAGCATCATTGAACTCATCATGCCTAGCTAAAAGGCATTAAAGAAAAGCACTTGTTGGGAGACAAACCAACATTTACCCCTACTGTTTTTGTGTGTTCACATGATTAAGCCACTGTAGTAATCATGTTTTATAGGTTTTTTTCAATAAAGTGCCAAGTAAAGCCTTTGGGATAGTGTGGATAATAGTTGACTTGATTCTGTGCAAAAACAAAAACTTTTGCGTCCAGTGCAGAAATTATTACATTTTACCGGAACGTGGAAAAATTCCGAATTCTTTAAAGGTGATAGATATACAATTTATCTACGTTGTCCTAATTTTCAGAATTTTTGGAGTAGCAGAAATATGGTTGGAGTATAGATTACTACAGACTGTCCTGTTTTTGACAGATTCTGTTTTCAATGCATAGTTTGCTTGCTTTCTAGTTTCTATGGCTTATATTGCTCAATATAAATTGTGTAAATTATATGGTACAGAAGGCATTGTATGGGAACAATTATGAATCTTGCCTTTGTCAGTACCAAAAGTGAGTGGTTTTGCTCTTTATCATACTAACCTATCTCACGAAGTTCCATTAAGTTTTGTGTGATTGAAGTTTTCAAGTTTTGGGTGAGATATTGATATGAGGAGAATAAGAAGTGACAAGACCCTAAGATTGGGGATGCCCAAGGCACCCCATGGTAATATTCAAGGAACATCCAAGCAACTAAGCTTGGGGATGCCTCGGAAGGCATCCCCTCTTTCGTCTCCAACATTATCGGTAACCTCACTTGGAGCTATGTTTTTATTCATCACATGATATGTGTTTTGCTTGGAGCGTCATTTTATTTTGTTAGTATTTTCTTGCTGTTATTTATAATAATGTTTTGCATCTTTATTTTCAATAAAAATGTCAAGGATAGCCTTTACCATGCTTATTTTGCAAGTCTACATGTTGCTGTTTCAAAACAGAAAGTTTATCATTATTGCAAAAATTTCCTAGAAAAGTCAGAATGTGATAAAATGTTGAAACTTTTTGCAAAATAAGCTCTGATAATTTTTCTACAGTGTGGTAAATTATCATAATTTTTGGAGTTAAAGAAGTATTGATACTCTTGCATTCTTTACAGGCTGTACTGTTTTGGCAGATTGCTGTTATGTTTGCATATGTTTGCTTGTTTAATGATTCTATTCGAGGATAGGAGTATTAAATATGCAGAATCATTTAGTATGCAATGTTGAATAATAATTTTAGTGGTTTTCTACAGTAGATAATGATGAGGTTTTTGCATTGGTTTATACTAACTTATCTCATGAGTTCTTGTTGAGTTTTGTGTGGATGAAGTTTTTAAGATTTAGGGAAACCGTGATATAAAAGGAATTAAGGAGACACAAAAGATCAAGCTTGGGGATACCCAAAGCATCCCAAGATAATATATCAATAATTTTCAAGCATCTAAGCTTGGGGATGCCCCGGTAGGCATCCCACCTTTCTTCATCAACAATTATAGGTTAGTATCGGTTGAGCCCAAGTTTTTGCTTCTTCACATGAGTTGTGCTATTCTTGAAATGTCATTTTATTTTGTTTTGCTTTATGTTTGAATAAAATACTTAGATCTGAAAGTTTTTAAATAAAAGAGAGTCTTCACATAGCTACCTATTTACATGACTACTCGTTTGATCTTCACTTGCATCCTTTTTGGAGTAGTTTGTCATTTACTCTTGCGCTTCACTTATATCCTATGAGTAAATTGTTGAATGATTTGAATATCATGAAGTTGAAGTTATATGTTCATATCATGCCTAGTGGTAGCTTCACTTTGGGTTTAGAAAGTGAAATCTTTTGAAGTTTGACAATCACAATATTTGTCATACAAGCAATTCATGAATGATTAGTAGAAGGAAGAGAACTTTCACATGCAAATACACTATCCTGGAAATCTTTTGTGATTGTGAGCCCCCATCAAAATATTATATGCCAAATTTTTTGACGTTGGACAAGGAAGACAACGTAATGGTTTATGTTTGTTCATATTCACATAGAAGTTATATTGTCATAGATCCTTCAACATGTGGTGCTTGCCCCCCATCTTTGCTAGCCAAAAATTCTACACCAAGTAGAGATACTACTTGTGCATCCAAAAACCCTTAAACCCAAATCTTATTTTCAAGAGTCCACCATACCTACCTAAGGATTGAGTGAGATCCTTCAAGTAAGTTATCATCGATGCAATAAGGCAATAAAAATTGCTTCTAAAAGTGTTAGATCATTTAGTGTAAGAGAAAATTGAGTGTTGTACGAACTTGTGATGGCAAAGAATAAAAGCAGCAGACTACATAATAAAGGTTGCTATCATAAGGGGCAATATAACGTGATGTTCTTTTGCACATAGGGGTTGAGCATACAAACAAAAAGCGCATGGCAACCTCTCCTTCCCTCTGCGAAGGGCCTATATTTTACTTTTATGTATTTACTTTCATGCAAGAGTCAAAGTTTTTCTCTCTATTCCTTTTTATTTTTCTCCTTTGGCAAGCATCATGTGGCGATGAAAGATCTAGGCACATATGTCCAGTTGAATATGGGTAGCATGAGTTATTATTGTTGACATCACCCTTGAGGTGAATACATTGGGAGGAGAAACTATAAGCCCCTATGAGGGAGTCCTGGACTAAGGGGTCCTCGGGCGTCCGACCTGTTGGACATGGGCCGGACTGATGGGCTGTAAAGATACAAGACCGAAGACTATCACTCGTGTCCGGATGGGACTCTCCTTGGCGTGGAAGGCAAGCTTGGCATTTGGATATGAAGATTCCTTTCTCTGTAACCAACTTTGTACAACCCTAGTCCCTTTCGGTGTCTATATAAGCCGGAGGGTTTAGTCAATAGGGACAATCATAATCATACAGGCTAGACTTCTAGGGTTTAGCCATTACAATCTCGTGGTAGATCAACTCTTGTAATACTCATATTCATCAAGATCAATCAAGCAGGAAGTAGGGTATTACCTCCATAGAGAGGGCCCGAACCTGGGTAAACATCGTGTCCCCTGTCTCCTGTTATCATCGACCTTAGACCACAGTTCGGGACCCCCTACCCGAGATCCGCCGGTTTTGACATCGACATTGGTGCTTTCATTGAGAGTTTCGCTGCATCATCACCAAGAGGTTCGATGGCTCCATCAATCATCTACAACAACGCTGCCTTGGGGGAGGTTTTCCTCCCCAACCAGATCTTTGTGTTCGGCGGCTTCGCACTACGCGCCAACTCGCTTGGCCATCTAGAGCAGATTGACAGCTACGCCCTAGGTCACCAGATTAGTTTTGGAAACCTGGAATATGTCGCTGATATCCAAGGAGATTTGATCTTCCAAGGATTCGCACCACTAACCTCCGCTCTGGCTTTAGATCCGGAGCGTATCGCCAGGTCTAAAGACGGGCTCCCTGAGCTCGCTGGACTATTTGCGGCCATTAGGCCCATCGTGGGAGAGCCGGAGGAAGCAGTGTCACTGGCAGCCATCATGGAGCCAGACCCTTCTCCAGATACTGGCTCCGAATCTTCGGAGTCAACATCGTGCGAGTTCGGCCAAGGCGTTTCCCTCTCGCCGTGCTCCACAGGCTCTCTTCGCTCGGGCCAAACCTTGCCCTTAAGCAAGGCTCTGGACTTAATGCGATCCCTTGTGATTACAGAGGAGCAACGTCTGAACTATGCCCAACCCGGACTAGGGGCTGAGAGCAGGGAATTTTGCATCCCACCCACCACCCACCTTATAGCCACTATCGAGGACTTAACTGACATGCTCGATTACGACTCCGAAGACATGGACGGTATGGACGACGATGCCGGAAAAGAGCAGGCCCAAAACCCGCCATTTACCGGGCGCTAGACGGCCATCTCTTCATATGACGTATACATGGTGGATACACCCCAAGAAAATAGCAGCGATGGCAAAGAAGATCCAGTCAAGGATAAATCTCCTGAGACACAACCAAAGCGCCGATGTCAGCGGCACCACTCTAAGTCACGCCGCGGAAAAGACAGCAATACCGGCACCGGAGAAAATAATACTCCGGAGAACGCCGAAGACCCAAATGCCCTCATCGAACCAGCTTTCGAACACGAAGGTAGGGAGGAAGGGCAGGGCAACCCCGATGAGCCAGTTGGGAGCGATGACTCGGAGGACAGCAACTATATGCCACCCTACGAAGAAGAAGTAAGTCTCAACAACGAAGACTTCATCGTGCCAGAAGAACCCCTCAAGCAAGAACGCTTTAAGCAACAGCTCATCGCAACCGCGAGGAGCCTGAAAAGGAAGCAACAACGGCTTCAAGCTGAACAGGATACACTCAACGACAGATGGACTCAGGTCCTAGAAGCTGAGGAGCACGGCTGCGAGCGCCCAACCAAAAGTTACGCGAAGCGCAAATTGCTACCTCAATTTGATGACGAGGGCTGGAGCCTATACCATCAGCGTGTAATGCGGCTGACCGACCACCACGTGGCCGGGACAAAGCGGCAACTCAAGCCGAACACCAGCCCACATTACCTCGCCGTAAAGGCAGAGAAAAAACAGCTCGGGGATATACATATGACCTGCCGCAGGACCTGGACAGTAGAGCAGGACAGACCAAATCGATCTACAGACCGCGGGGGCATGCCCGACACGTGACGACGGCTACCTAGCCGGACGCAACAAGCATAATCATGCCCGGGTCGAAAACCGCAGACGGACTCCATTCCAAATACGTCGCGATGTGGCTTGATATAGAGGCGCCGCACACCCCCTTTGCTTCACTGACAAGGTAATGGATCACGAATTCCCAGAAGGGTTTAAACCCGTAAACATTGAATCATATGACGGGACAACAGATCCTGCGGTATGGATCGAGGATTTTCTTCTCCATATTCATATGGCCCGTGGTGATGATCTCCATGCCATCAAATACCTCCCACTAAAACTCAAAGGACCAGCTCGACACTGGTTAAACAGTCTGCCCGAAAACTCCGTTGGCAGCTGGGAGGACCTGGAAGACGCTTTCCGCTATAACTTCCAAGGTACATATGTCCGGCCACCAGATGCCGATGACTTAAGTCACATCATCCAGCAGCCCGGAGAGTCAGCCAGGAAGCTCTGGACTAGGTTCTTAATTAAAAAGAACCAAATTGTCGATTGTCCGGACGCCGAAGCCCTCACAGGCTTCAAACACAGCGTCCGGGATGAGTGGCTCGCCCGCCACCTCGGTCAAGACAAACCAAAATCCATGGCAGCCCTTACCGCTCTGATGAGCCGCTTTTGCGCGGGAGAAGACAGCTGGCTCGCTCGTAGAAGCACCAGCGCCAGCGATCCAGGCACTTCTGAAGTCCAAGATGGCAACGGAAGCCACAACGCAATAAACACAAGCGTCGTAATAATAATGAAGGAACGCAAGACACGGCGGTCAACGCCGGATTCAGCGGCTCCAAACCCGGTCAACGGAAAAAGCCATTCAAGGCAAACAGAGATGGACCATCCAATTTAGACAAGATACTGGAGCGGCCCTGCCAGATTCATGGCACCCCTGATAAAACAGCCAATTATACCAACAGAAGCTGTTGGGTCTTCAAACAAGCCGGCAAGCTTAATGCCGAACACAAGGGGAAGGGGCTGCCCAGTGACAACGATGACGAAGAGACTCGCCAACCAAATACGGGGGTCAGAAGCAATTCCCCCAGAAGTAAAAACAGTAAACATGGTATACGTGACGCACACCCCTATAGGGGAGCACAAGCACGCACTACGGGACGCCTACGCCATAGAGCAGGTGCTCCCAAGATTTAGCCAATGGGCGGCCTGCCTGGTCACTTTTGATCACAAGGACCACCCGGCCAGTGTCCGTCACAAAAGTTCGGCAGCTCTAGTCCTCGACCCAATTATCGACTAGTTCCATCTCAGGAAAGTCCTTATGGACAGCGGCAACAGCCTTAATATACTCTACCAAGACACGGTCAGCAGAATGGGCATTGATCCTTCAAGAATCAAGCCCACCACAACTACCTTCAAGGGAGCAGTACCCGGCATTGAAGCTCACTGCACGAGTTCAATTACATTGGAAGTTGTTTTCGGCTCGCCAAACAACTTTTGAAGCGAAGGCTTGACCTTCGATATCGTCCCGTTTCGCAGTAGCTACAATGCACTGCTCGGGCATACAACTTTCGCTCGTTTCAATGCGGCCCCGCACTACGCATATCTAAAGCTTAAGATGCCCGGTCCACGCGGTGTCATCACGATAAATGGAAATATGGAACGCTCCCTCCATACAGAGGATCATACCACGGCTACTACAGCCGAAGTACAAAGCGGCCTCATCAAGCCACATATATCATCGGCCATTAAGCCGCCGGTCTCTATTAAACAGGACCGATCAACCTCCGAGCTGGAATAGCAGTTCGGCCTCCATCATTCGCCTCATATACCTGCGAAGTGTGTACCACACATACATAATTATGCACTTAAAATACCCTGGTCATCGGCGGAGGCACAATACGGACAGACCTACAAGCACTCCCATAGCCTTCCTTTTCCTTTTCTAACTATTTCTTATCTTTTAACACAGGTGGCTCAAAGGCTGGTCATCTCACGGACTCTTTCGGAGTTCGGCTTCGTACACTTACTCAAAGGCTATTCCCGTTAAGGAGTCCTTTCTCCGAGGCAAGGTGGCGCAGACGTGCGACAGGAGGTCCAAATAATTTTTTGTAGACCGCACTCTCTATCTCGAGCCTGTAAATTGCCTTTTCCCTCAGCCTTCGACCCCCGGCATGTCAAATAGCCCGGGTTGTGGCGTTATTATCTATAAGATGGCAATTGACATATCAATCAGGTTCCAGTGAACATCATCCGTATTCAGTATTCGCTTTTTCTAAAGAACTGAATTTTGCTTCTTCGATTGTTTCACACACGCACCTCAGCACAAATTGCCAGGGGCTCGATATGGGAATAAATGAGTTGCCAACAAGTACGAACAGCTTTATAGCACATTTCGGCGTCACGAGTTTGGCCTTATATGCATTAGCTCCGAAACATAGCCTTAATATATCATAATATTGTTTTTACAATTTCGGTATGATCACTCGAAGATCATATCCTTTGAGCACTGACCCTCTATCAAGCGGGCACCCTCTAGGACATCTTCAAAGTAATGCTCTGGCGTGTGTTCATCCTTGCCCCCGGGTGGACTCTTCGCTGCAATATCGGCGGCCTTCATTTTCGCCCAATAGGTCTTGACACGGGCAAAGGCCATCCGTGCACCTTCAATGCACGCTGATTGCTTCACGACGTCGATACGCGGCACCACATCAACAAGTCGCTGCACCAAACCGAAATAACTATTCGGAATTGGCTCAGTCGGCCACAGCCGGACCACAACGTCCTTCATGACAGATCCGGATAACTTATGAAGCTTGGCCCACTGGGTCATCTGTTCGTTCAGCAACAGCGGATGCTTCGACGCGCTGAATTGTGACCAGAAAAGCTTCTTAGTTGCTTGCCCTTCTTGTGCTTGGAAAAATTGCGCCGCATCGGAGACACTCTTCGGCAAGTCCAAGAATGCGTCTGGAGAGCTCCACATTTGATTAAGTGGGGCATACTTTGGATCGCCGAATTTAGTCTATAACAGAAAGGGCTTATTGGCCGCTCTCCCCGGCTTGCCGGATCTCCTCCCGAGCCGCTCTAGATTCGGATCATGCTTCTCTCGCCTCTTGTAAGGCCTTCTTGAGTTTAGCTATTTTTGCCTTGTTCTCCTCTTCAAGTGCTTGGCATTTGCCAGCGGTATCCTTTAGATCTCGCTCTATGGAAGATATTCTCTCCTCGCACTGGCGCCGAGCAGCCTGTTCGGTCTTTAACTCAGCAGCTGCCTTCTCGGCAGCCGCACTACTCATCCTGGCTTGCTCCTTGGCCCGGGCGAGCTCAGCCCGAAGGGTTTCCACCGCGGCAACACTATCTGCAATTATGCATATCTTAGTATATAATTCTCAGCTTCGTGCTTGTATTATTATACATACATATACTGACTGCCCCAAAAACATACCTTGCGCCTCGTCGAGCCGCCTGTTGATAAGCATAATGTCATCATCTGCCACATCAAGTTTCTGCTTTAGATATGCAACCTCTGTAGCAGGGGCAGTCGCCATGGATGTAACAACCTGTGTTCCAATTAATCAGATCATTTCCTGGGCATATCTTTTTTTTGATCCTCTGATCGCCTCCCTTTGGATGCCAACCAGAGTCTCAGGGGATACTATCTATACACAGGTGCATTTTGCATGAAGAGTGCAATTTAAAATATTACATTATGTACCTCAAAACCTCTTAGTAGGCCCATGAAGGCTTCATTCAATCCGCTTTTCGCGGACAGAATCCTCTCAACTATCGTACCCATTAAGGTACATGTTCCTCTGAGATGGATGCATGTTGCAACATGTCCATCAATGTATTCGGCGCCTCCAGATTCCTGGAAGCGGCTGCAGGAGTACGGACTCCCTTTGAAAGGATATGCTTACTTGACCCTAGAGTCGTCTCTGGCGGTAAACCGGATAGTCTAGGGCCTTTATTGTTGGTCCCCGTAGGGGCCGCACACCCCGGACCCTGGGCGACCGAAGTTTCACCTTTGGGTGTTGTCTTCATTGTCCCCCGCATCGCTTGTTGATCGGGAGAGATCCTCCGGGATGACACCTCGAAGTTGTCCGTCCTATTGAGCGAGAAGGTCTGTGGGGGCGTCTCGCTTTCCATCTTCTTTGGAAGAAGATCCCCCGAGGAGGAAGGCTATTGAGGAAGGCAGCATGCCAGACTGCAAACATATATTCTAGATGTTACCCTTGTAACACGAAAAGAACGGGATGTGTTTATAGACACCCTTGTTCACTTACAATTCGGCTAAAGGCTTGTCCTTGCGGAGGAACTGTGCGACAACGTTGTCTTCCGAGCCCGAACCGTCTGACAGGAGCATCTTCCCTCGCTTTGGAGCCTTTACCTCCCAATCTTCGGAGGCGTTTCTTTTCTTCCCATGAGGAGAAGGGATGTCAGTTTTTCCTTCTCTCTCGTCTTCGAAAGAGGAAGTCCTAATCTCCCCAGACATAGTGCCTGGTGTACCTTCAGAATGGAGGCTGTCTTTGGCCTTCGTGCTCTCCTCCTTGTCCTCCTTCACCGGCACTTGGTATGGTGCCAGAGCCAGCATCCTTGTTAGCACAGGATCAGCTGAGTCTTCGGGGAGAGGGTCCGAACACCTAATTCGCTCCTCCTTCTTTATCCATCCCTGAAAGAAGATGGTTTTTTCTCATTGCCTTATTACATGATACTTAACTAAGCTGTGTTCAGGAGTCGAGTGCTTACCGTGGTATCCAGATGGTTGCAGTCAAGGCCGATGTCCTCGGTGGTATCCGGCCACTGCTTTCCTGTCCCGAAAAATAATTTCCACATTCCTTTGTGCGTCGTGCCAAAGAAGTGCTAAAGGGTCCATGGTCCTTCCGGATTGAACGCCCACATGCGTAGGGTCCGTCGCTAGCACGACAGGACCCAACGGACTAGCATTACTTGAGTCACGTTGATGAGATCGGTGTCCTTCTCAAGGAGACTCCAGATGCGGCTCTGTAGAGTCTACGTTTCATCAATTGATCCCCAGTCCAACCCCTTGTTGATCCATGATGCGAGCTGTATTGGAGGGCCAGATCAGAACATCGGTGTAGCTGCCCACTTGGTGCCACGGGGTTCAGTGATCTAAAACCACTCCCGCTGCCATAAGTCGGAGGATTCCGTGAAAGAGCCTTTTGGCCAAAGAGCGTTGGTAAGCTTGCTCCCCGTGGCACAGCAACATTCCGCTTGCTTCCCCTCGATCACCTTCGGCTTCACATTAAAGGTCTTGAGACATAAGCCGAAGTGTGGGGGAATACGAAGAAAGGCCTCGCACATGACGATGAATGCCGATATGTGAATAAAAGAGTCCGGAGCTAGATCGTGAAAATCTAGCCCATAATAGAACATGAGCCCACGGACAAAGGGGTGGAGAGCGAACCCTAGCCCCCGAAGGAAGTGGGAGGTGAATACGACCCTCTCGCTGGATCTGGGGGTAGTAATAACCTGCCCTTTAGCAGGGAGCCTATGGGGGATTTCCGTGGTCAGGTATCTTGCCACTCGGAGCTTCGCAATATCCTACTCTGTGACAGAAGAGGCCACCCACCGGCCTTGAGGGCCGGGTCCGGACATGACTGGGAGGCTTGTAGCTATTAAGTTGAAACCTGGGTGCTGGAACTCGAGGTTGGAAAGGTCGATGAAGAGGCAGGCGTAGAGGAGGAGGACGGGTCTGTACCCCCTTATAAAGGAAGTGAATATCAAACGCCTCCTCACGGGCCTTAAAACTCACCTATTCCCAAGTAATCGTGCCAACGGGATGGTTGGATTACCCACGCCCGTATTGATGAGAATCCCGTAATAAGAGGACACGATCTCTGCTTCGACAAGACGTGCCAATGAAACCGCATCTCAAAATATGGAGCGGCAGGCCGAAAAACGGTTCGAAATAATGACCGGGTGATGACGTGGTGTCACGCTACAAAAGTTGTCAGTAGATTGGACTCGTGAAATATTATACTCTCTGGGGTTGTGTGTGGTACTTGTTTTGCAGAGCCGGACATGTTTTTATGTTCAAAGGCTGTTTTGGAGTATTCGGAGGAGGAACCCACCTTGCAATGCCGAAGACAATCTGCACGCCGGACACCTCGCCATTGAAGCCTGGTTCAGGGGCTACCGAGGGAGTCCTGGACTAAGGGGTCCTCGGGCTTCGGGCCTGTTGGACATGGGCCGGGCTGATGGGTTGTGAATATACAAGACCGAAGATTATCACTCGTGTCCGGATGGGACTCTCCTTGGCGTGGAGGCAAGCTTGGCGTTCAGATATGAAGATTCCTTTCTCTGTAACCGACTTTGTACAACCCCACACTACTAGGGAAAACCCTAGTAGTAGCGCAGGTTTTGAGGCTATCAGTAGCGCGGGCAGCCGCGCTACCGATAAGGCGCTACAGCTAACTGTTAGTAGTAGCGCGGTCTGTACCCGCGCTACTACTATTGACTATATCAGCAGCGCTTTTCCAGAACGCGCTACTATTAATTAGCTGTAACGATTTTTTGGCCCCACGCTACTGCTATATCTTTCATCATTTCCCCCCGGCTTCCTACCCCGTTTCAGCTTCAATAAACTGCAATTTCCAGATACTAGGTACTACTAGATATCAATTTCATAAAGCATTATAGGTACTAGGCAGTACTCCCTCGGTTCCAAATTACTCGTCGTGGTTCTAGTTCAAATTTGAACTAAAACCACGACGAGTAATTTGGAACGAAGGGAGTACTAGATAACAATTTCATATATACTCAACATGCATCCTCAAGCAGTACTAGGTGATATCGACGATGATCATCATATGTAGTTCTAGATGATATCGACGACGATGATCATATGTAGTTCTACATGATATCGACGACGATCATCATATGTAGTTCTAGATGATATCGACGACGATCATCATCCTCAAGCCTGGACGGTGGGTGTTCCTGATAGTAATTAGGATGGCCTGTCCAACACGAAGATTCTTGCCAACGAGGAATCTCTTCCACCCAACCGAGTTTAAGTGTGTGCGACCGTCTGTGTCCATGCGGTAAGTACAGGTGGTGACGGAGCCCCTTGCAGTAAGGCGTAGTCCAGCTGAGCCTTCTTCATCAGGCTCGATACCACAACTCACAGATAGGTTCTTTGGTAATTTCTAAATAAGAAAAACATATCAATTAATAAATAGCCTCGCACAAACTCTTGCAAACATATTTCTATTAATTCTCGATTTCTACACTATCAAAAGACACAGTACTACGTATTTGTACTAATTAATCATGAATTCTCCTAATAAGAATATATGGATTATCTACACTATTAATAGTTCCTTGGATTCTACACTAATAAGCATGTGATCAGACTCTACAATAAAGCATATCATCAACTAGATTCCACAAAGCATATCATTGGACTCTACACTAAGCATATCATCGGATTCACTAAGCATATCATCGGATAATTTGCATTTGTAAGTATAACAATAAAGCATATATATCATCAAATTACTATAGTCAGTATAACATACCATTTCATGCCGATCGACCATGGTACTTGTCGGGTCAGGAATGGCACCCCGACAAAGTCATCACGTGGCGAAATTATGTCCCATAGGTTGCACACCTCCTCCTTGCTCAGCCTCATTCTTTGAGCTACGATGGCTTCATGAAGTGGGTTCTCATCATCTTCATCGAGTGGGTCCTCATTATCTTCATCATCTTCGTCATCTTCATCATCTTTGTCATCTTCATCATCTTCGTCATCTTCATCATATTCCACCAGGTTGAGATAAATGACAGCCAGCTTGGGTCTTTCTGCTCTGAAGGAGAAGCTGATCAACTCACCACCAGTAAGATGCATGTGGGCGAGGAAACGGGCCCATCCATCTCCTCCAATCTGTGACATATTGCGTCCTTTCTCAACCTCCATAGTGTACGGCCCCCAAGAGCCTCAAATGTCACAGTGTCTCCTGCCAGCTTGTTGAATTTCAACCTCACATTGCATGGGACAATCTGTGTAGAAGAAGCAAAATGACACAATGCAGTAATGCCAACACTAAAAATAAAATAGTTGTTACATTTCATCTAATTTCTTACCGCCGCATGACGAAAACTCGGCTGGAAGTAGATGTCGAATAGCTTGCCAGTTGCAAGGCTGCTAGCGCACCTTGACTTGCACAGTCGACATAGTGGTGGTGGTGGTGGCGCCATTTTCCTAAAGCAATATGAGAAAAGGATTAACGATCCACTTCATAGGAAAGAAAAACAGTAGCATGTGATATTTTTGGTTCTTCCGCGAGAAGTAATTTTATGGACAATTATAATCCTAAGATCTAGTAACATATTAGATGACAAGGTACCACCTAATAAAGCATTTCGGTGGCACCTATTGCCGAAAAAACTTTTCACAAATATCTACCAAATAAGGGTACCACCTACCAAGACATTTCATCTAATTTGGCCCCTATTGCCTAAGATAATTGATTAAAAGAACAAGTGGCAAATTTAACTAAATTGGCACCTACATTTTGCCAAAAAATAACTTATTACAAAAAAACAAAAGCATCTACCTATCCATGTACAGAAAAAATAACAATAAAATGGTGCATACTAAATCAACTAGCCTACTAAATCCCCTAGCATACGAAATACTCTAAATCAAAATGTTCTAAATCAACTAAATCAAAATGTTCTAAATCAACTAAATCAACTAGCCTACTAAATCAACTAAATCAAAATGTTCTAAATCAACTAAATCAACTAGCCTGCTAAATCAAGTAAATCAAAATGTTCTAAATCAACTGAATCAACTAGCCTACTAAATCAACTAAATCAAAATGTTGCAGGGAAGAGGGAGAAGGAGTGGCGACTCGAGGAGGGAGAAGAGAGTAGGACGGAGGAGGAAGGCGAAGCGAGGAGGGGCTGGCTGGTGGCGAGTCGAGGGAGGACGGAAGAGGAGGGCGGTACCGAGTCTAGTGAGGAGGAGGAGTTGACGGCGGCACAAAGGGAAGAGGGGTAGGCGACGACGGCTGGCGGGGGCGACGACGGCCGGCGGGGGAGGACCGGAGAGCGGGGGGGGGGGGGGGTTGAGGGGGAGTGGGTGTGAGTGTGAGTGTGGATCGGATAGAGGAGAGCGTGGGGTGGGAGATAGCTAGTTTTAGCAGTAGCGCTCTAAAGGCAAAGGCGCTACTGCTAAACTACCTAGCAGTAGCGCGCTCCGAATTAACGCACTACTGCTAGAACTAGCTTCGCAGCGGGGTCGTGGGAATTATAGCAGTAGCACGGCTTAGAGGAGGCGCGCTACTGCTACGTTTATTTCAGCAGCGAGTACTGCCGGAGCGCGCTACTGCTACATTGCAGCAGCGCCTTAATTTAAAACTCGCTGCTGGTAAGATCCTGTGTATAAGCTTTTCCCTAGTAGCGCTAGTCCCTTTCGGTGTCTATATAAGCCGGAGGGTTTAGTCCATAGGGACAATCATAATCATACAGGCTAGACTTCTAGGGTTTAGTCATTATGATCTCGTGGTAGACCAACTCTTGTAATACTCATATTCATCAAGATCAATCAAGAACAAAGTAGGGTATTACCTCCATAGAGAGGGCCCGAACCTGGGTAAACATCGTGTCCCCTGTCTCCTGTTATCATCGACCTTAGACGCATAGTTCGGGACCCCCTACCCGAGATCCGCCGGTTTTGACACCGACACCCTATCTTTCTATGTGTCCGGTTGAAACGTTTTACTCATGTGTATGCGGTGAGTGTTAGCAATCATAGAAGACTATATGATGGTTGAGTATGTGGAGCTCTTACTTAGACTATGTTGAATAAGTTGAATTGCAATTGCTTGTTGACTGAGAACGTAGGTTCTTGAGTTTCAAGAGAATTCATTGTTTGAACCTTAACATGTGAATTGGTTGCTACTTTAACATGATAAGTTTTATAAGAAAGAACTGCTATTATGATGCTAGGAAAAGTGATTGAAATTGTCATTGATCGAACTTGTGCACTTTGCTAGCATTCACACTTCATAAATTATTTCTTTTATCATTTACTTACTCGAGGACGAGTAGGAATTAAGCTTGGGGATGCTGATACGTCTCCAACGTATCTATAATTTATGAAGTATTCATGTTGTTATATTATCATTCTTGGATGTTTTACAATCATTTTATATCAATTTTATATCATTTTTTGGGACTAACCTGTTGACCCAGTTGAAGGAAATATGCCCTAGAGGCAATAATAAAGTTATTATTTATTTCCTTATATCATGATAAATGTTTATTATTCATGCTAGAATTGTATTAACCGAAAACATAATACATGTGTGAATAGATAGACAAACAGAGTGTCACTAGTATGCCTCTACTTGACTAGCTCGTTAATCAAAGATGGTTATGTTTCCTAACCATGAACAAAGAGTTGTTATTTGATTAACGAGATCACATCATTAGTTGAATGATCTGATTGACATGACCCATTCCATTAGCTTAGCACCTGATCGTTTAGTATGTTGCTATTGCTTTCTTCATGACTTATACATGTTCCTATGACTATGAGATTATGCAACTCCCGTTTGCCGGAGGAACACTTTGGGTGCTACCAAACGTCACAACGTAACTGGGTGATTATAAAGGAGCATTACAGGTGTCTCCAATGGTAGATGTTGGGTTGGCGTATTTCGAGAGTAGGATTTGTCACTCCGATTGTCGGAGAGGTATCTCTGGGCCCTCTCGGTAATGCACATCACATAAGCCTTGCAAGCATTGCAACTAAGATGTTAGTTGTGAGATGATGTATTACGGAACGAGTAAAGAGACTTGCCGATAACGAGATTGAACTAGGTATTGGATACCGACGATCGAATCTCGGGCAAGTAACATACCGATGACAAAGGGAACAACGTATGTTGTTATGCGGTCTGACCGATAAAGATCTTCGTAGAATATGTAGGAGCCAATATGGGCATCCAGGTCCCGCTATTGGTTATTGACCGGAGACGTGTCTCGGTCATGTCTACATTGTTCTCGAACCGTAGGGTCCGCACGCTTAACGTTACGATGATAGTTATTATGAGTTTATGCATTTTAATGTACCGAAGGTTGTTCGGAGTCCCGGATGTGATCACGGACATGACGAGGAGTCTCGAAATGGTCGAGACATAAAGATTGATATATTGGAAGCCTTTGTTTGGATATCGGAAGTGTTCCGGGTGAAATCGGGATTTTACCGGAGTACCGGGAGGTTACCGGAACCCCCCGGGAGCTAAATGGCCCTTAGTTGGCTTTAGTGGAAAGGAGAAAGGGGCAGCCCAAGGTGGCCGCGCGCCTCCCCCCTCCCCTAGTCCTATTAGGACTAGGAGAGGTGGCCGGCCCCCTCTCTCTCTTTCCCCCCCTTGAGGAATCCTATTCCAACTAGGATTGGGGGGGAATCCTACTCCCAGAGGGAGTAGGACTCTCCTGGCGCGCTCCAAGGCTGGCCGCACCTCTCCCCCCTTGCTCCTTTATATACAGGGGCAGGGGGCACCTCTAGACACACAAGTTGATCCTTGAGATCATTCCTTAGCCGTGTGCGGTGCCCCTGCCACCATATTCCACCTCGATCATATTGTAGCGGTGCTTAGGCGAAGCCCTGCGGCGGTAGAACATCAAGATCGTCACCACGCCGTCGTGCTGACGGAAATCTTCCCCGACGCTTTGCTGGATCGGAGCCCGGGGATCGTCATCGAGCTGTACGTGTGCTAAGAACTCGGAGGTGCCGGAGTAACGGTGCTTGGATCGGTCGGATCGGGAAGACGTACGACTACTTCCTCTACGTTGTGTGATCGCTTCCGCAGTCGGTCTGCGTGGGTACGTAGATAACACTCTCCCCTCTCGTTGCTGTGCATCACCATGATCTTGCGTGTGCGTAGGAAAATTTTAAAATTACTACGTTCCCCATCAGTGGTATCCGAGCCTAGGTTTTATGGTTTGACGTTATATGCATGAGTAGAACACAAGTGAGTTGTGGGCGATATAAGTCATACTGCCTACCAGCATGTCATACTTTGGTTCGGCGGTATTGTTGGACGAGACGACCCGGACCAACATTACGCGTACGCTTACGCGAGACCGGTTTCCCCGACGTGCTTTGCACACAGGTGGCTTGCGGGCGACTGTCTCTCCAACTTTAGTTGAACCAAGTGTGGCTACGCCCGGTCCTTGCGAAGGTTAAAACAGAGTCTATTTGACAAACTATCGTTGTGGTTTTGATGCGTAGGTGAGATTGGTTCTTGCTTAAGCCCGTAGCAGCCACGTAAAACTTGCAACAACAAAG
The DNA here is from genome assembly GCF_056163025.1 of Triticum urartu. Classification (NCBI taxonomy): domain Eukaryota; kingdom Viridiplantae; phylum Streptophyta; class Magnoliopsida; order Poales; family Poaceae; genus Triticum; species Triticum urartu. Next base: position 58,882,332 of record NC_141874.1, on the reverse strand, counting down.
TAGAGGACGTCTAACTTGTTTTTGCAGGGCATGTTGTGATGTGATATGGCTAAGACATGATGCTAAATTTTATTGTATGAGATGATCATGTTTTGTAACCGAGTTATCGGCAACTGGCAGGAGCCATATGGTTGTCGCTTTATTGTATGCAATGCAATCGCGATGTAATGCTTTACTTTATCACTAAACGGTAGCGATAGTCGTGGAAGCATAAGATTGGCGAGACGACAACGATGCTACGATGGAGATCAAGGTGTCGCGCCGGTGACGATGGTGATCACGACGGTGCTTCGGAGATGGAGATCACAAGCACAAGATGATGATGGCCATATCATATCACTTATATTGATTGCATGTGATGTTTATCTTTTTATGCATCTTATCTTGCTTTGATTGACGGTAGCATTATAAGATGATCTCTCACTAAATTATCAAGAAGTGTTCTCCCTGAGTATGCACCGTTGCGAAAGTTCTTCGTGCTGAGACACCACGTGATGATCGGGTGTGATAGGCTCTACGTTTAAATACAACGGGTGCAAAACAGTTGCACACGTGGAATACTCAGGTTATACTTGACAAGCCAAGCATATACAGATATGGCCTCGGAACACTGAGACCGAAAGGTCGAGCGTGAATCATATAGCAGATATGATCAACATAACTATGTTCACCATTGAAAACTACTCCATCTCACGTGATGATCGGTTATGGTTTAGTTGATTTGGATCACGTGATCACTTAGAGGATTAGAGGGATGTCTATCTAAGTGGGAGTTCTTAAGTAATTTGATTAATTGAACTTAAACTTATCATGAACTTAGTACCTGATAGTATCTTGCTTGTTTATGTTGATTGTAGATAGATGGCTCGTGCTGTTGTTCCGTTGAATTTTAATGCGTTCCTTGAGAAAGCAAAGTTGAAAGATGATGGTAGCAATTACACGGACTGGGTCCGTAACTTGAGGATTATCCTCATTGCTGCTCAGAAGAATTACGTCCTGGAAGCACCGCTGGGTGCCAGGCCTGCTGCTGGTGCAACACCAGATGTTATGAACGTCTGGCAGAGCAAAGCTGATTACTACTCGATAGTTCAGTGTGCCATGCTTTACGGCTTAGAATCGGGACTTCAATGACGTTTTGAACGTCATGGAGCATATGAGATGTTCCAGGAGTTTAAGTTAATATTTCAAGCAAATGCCCGGATTGAGAGATATGAAGTCTCCAATAAGTTCTATAGCTACAAGATGGAGGAGAACACTTCTGTCAGTGAGCATATACTCAAAATGTCTGGGTATAATAATCACTTGATTCAGATGGGAGTTAATCTTCCAGATGATTGCGTCATTGACAGAATTCTCCAATCACTGCCACCAAGCTACAAGAGATTCGTGATGAACTATAATATGCAAGGGATGAACAAGACTATTCCCGAGCTCTTCGCAATGCTGAAAGCTGCGGAGGTAGAAATCAAGAAGGAGCATCAAGTGTTGATGGTCAACAAGACCACTAGTTTCAAGAAAAAGGGCAAAGGGAAAAAGAAGGGGAACTTCAAGAAGAACGGCAAGCAAGTTGCTGCTCAAGAGAAGAAACCCAAGTCTGGACCTAAGCCTGAAACTGAGTGCTTCTACTGCAAGCAGACTGGTCACTGGAAGCGGAACTGCCCCAAGTATTTGGCGGATAAGAAGGATGGCAAGGTGAACAAAGGTATATGTGATATACATGTTATTGATGTGTACCTTACTAATGCTCGCAGTAGCACCTGGGTATTTGATACTGGTTCTGTTGCTAATATTTGCAACTCGAAACAGGGACTACGAATTAAGCGAAGATTGGCTAAGGACGAGGTGACGATGCGCGTGGGAAACGGTTCCAAAGTCGATGTGACCGCGGTCGGCACGCTACCTCTACATCTACCTTCGGGATTAATATTAGACCTAAATAATTGTTATTTGGTGCCAGCGTTGAGCATGAACATTATATCTGGATCTTGTTTAATGCGGGACGGTTATTCATTTAAATCAGAGAATAATGGTTGTTCTATTTATATGAGTAATGGTCACGCACCCTTGAAGAGCGGTCTATTCTTATTGAATCTCGAGAGTAGTGATACACATATTCATAATGTTGAAGCCAAAATATGCAGAGTTGATAATGATGGTGCAACTTATTTGTGGCACTGCCGTTTAGGTCATATCGGTATAAAGCGCATGAAGAAACTCCATACTGATGGGCTTTTGGAACCACTTGATTATGAATCACTTGGTACTTGCGAACCGTGCCTCATGGGCAAGATGACTAAAACACCGTTCTCCGGTACTATGGAGAGAGCAACAGATTTGTTGGAAATCATACATACAGATGTATGTGGTCCGATGAATATTGAGGCTCGTGGCGGATATCGTTATTTTCTCACCTTCACAGATGATTTAAGCAGATATGGGTATATCTACTTAATGAAACATAAGTCTGAAACATTTGAAAAGTTCAAAGAATTTCAGAGTGAAGTGGAAAATCATCGTAACAAGAAAATAAAGTTTCTACGACCTGATCGTGGAGGAGAATATTTGAGTTACGAGTTTGGTGTACATTTAAAAATTTGTGGAATAGTTTCGCAACTCACGCCACCCGGAACACCATAGCGTAATGGTGTGTCCGAACGTCATAATCGTACTTTACTAGATATGGTACGATCTATGATGTCTCTTACTGATTTACCGCTATCGTTTTGGGGATATGCTCTAGAGACGGCCGCATTCACGTTAAATAGGGCACCATCAAAATCCGTTGAGACGACGCCTTATGAACTATGGTTTGGCAAGAAACCAAAGTTGTCGTTTCTGAAAGTTTGGGTCTGCGATGCTTATGTGAAAAAGCTTCAACCTGATAAGCTCGAACCCAAATCGGAGAAATGTGTCTTCATAGGATATCCAAAGGAAACTATTGGATACACCTTCTATCACAGATCCGAAGGCAAGACTTTTGTTGCTAAATTCGGAAACTTTCTGGAGAAGGAGTTTCTCTCGAAAGAAGTGAGTGGGAGGAAAGTAGAACTTGACGAGGTAACAGTACCTACTCCCTTATTGGAAAGTAGTACATCGCAGAAAACTGTTTCTGCGACACCTACACCAATAAGTGAGGAAGCTAATGATGATGATCATGAAACTTTAGATCAAGATACTACTGAACCTCGTAGATCAACCAGAGTGAGATCCGCACCAGAGTGGTACGGTAATCCCGTTCTGGAAGTCATGCTACTAGATCATGATGAACCTACGAACTATGAAGAAGCGATGGTGAGCCCAGATTTCGGAAAATGGCTTGAAGCCATGAAATCTGAGATGGGATCCATGTATGAGAACAAAGTATGGACTTTGGTTGACTTGCCCGATGATCGGCAAGCAATTGAGAATAAATGGATCTTCAAGAAGAAGACTGACGCTGATGGTAATGTTACTGTCTACAAAGCTCGACTTGTCGCAAAAGGTTTTCGACAAGTTCAAGGGGTTGACTACGATGAGACCTTCTCACCCGTAGCGATGCTTAAGTCTGTCCGAATCATGTTAGCAATTGCCGCATTTTATGATTATGAAATTTGGCAGATGGATGTCAAAACTGCATTCCTGAATGGATTTCTGGAAGAAGAGTTGTATATGATGCAACCAGAAGGTTTTGTCGATCCAAAGGGAGCTAACAAAGTGTGCAAGCTCCAGCGATCCATTTATGGACTGGTGCAAGCCTCCCGGAGTTGGAATAAACGCTTTGATAAGTGTGATCAAAGCATTTGGTTTTATACAGACTTTTGGAGAAGCCTGTATTTACAAGAAAGTGAGTGGGAGCTCTGTAGCATTTCTGATATTATATGTGGATGACATATTACTGATTGGAAATGATATAGAATTTCTGGATAGCATAAAGGGATACTTGAATAAGAGTTTTTCAATGAAAGACCTCGGAGAAGCTGCTTACATATTAGGCATAAAGATCTATAGAGATAGGTCAAGACGCTTAATTGGACTTTCACAAAGCACATACCTTGACAAGATTTTGAAGAAGTTCAAAATGGATCAAGCAAAGAAAGGGTTCTCGCCTGTGTTACAAGGTGTGAGATTGAGTAAGACTCAAAGCCCGACCACTGCAGAAGATAGAGAGAAAATGAAAGATGTTCCCTATGCTTCAGCCATAGGCTCTATCATGTATGCAATGCTGTGTACCAGACCTGATGTGTGCCTTGCTATAAGTTTAGCAGGGAGGTACCAAAGTAATCCAGGAGTGGATCACTGGACAGCGGTCAAGAACATCCTGAAATACCTGAAAAGGACTAAGGATATGTTTCTCATATATGGAGGTGACAAAGAACTCATCGTAAAAGGTTACATTGATGCAAGCTTTGACACTGATCCGGACGATTCTAAATCGCAAACCGGATACGTGTTTACATTAAACGGTGGAGCTGTCAGTTGGTGCAGTTCTAAAAAAAGCGTCGTAGCGGGATCTACATGTGAAGCAGAGTACATAGCTGCTTCGGAAGCAGCAAACGAAGGAGTCTGGATGAAGGAGTTCATATCCGATCTAGGTGTCATACCTAGTGCATCGGGTCCAATGAAAATCTTTTGTGACAATACTGGTGCAATTGCCTTGGCAAAGGAATCCAGATTTCACAAAAGGACCAAGCACATCAAGAGACGCTTCAATTCCATCCGGGATCTAGTCCAGGTGGGAGACATAGAGATTTGCAAGATACATACGGATCTGAATGTTGCAGACCCGTTGACTAAGCCTCTTCCACGAGCAAAACATGATCAGCACCAAGACTCCATGGGTGTTAGAATCATTATAGTATAATCTAGATTATTGACTCTAGTGCAAGTGGGAGACTGAAGGAAATATGCCCTAGAGGCAATAATAAAGTTATTATTTATTTCCTTATATCATGATAAATGTTTATTATTCATGCTAGAATTGTATTAACCGGAAACATAATACATGTGTGAATAGATAGACAAACAGAGTGTCACTAGTATGCCTCTACTTGACTAGCTCGTTAATCAAAGATGGTTATGTTTCCTAACCATGAACAAAGAGTTGTTATTTGATTAACGAGATCACATCATTAGTTGAATGATCTGATTGACATGACCCATTCCATTAGCTTAGCACCTGATCGTTTAGTATGTTGCTATTGCTTTCTTCATGACTTATACATGTTCCTATGACTATGAGATTATGCAACTCCCGTTTGCCGGAGGAACACTTTGGGTGCTACCAAACGTCACAACGTAACTGGGTGATTATAAAGGAGCATTACAGGTGTCTCCAATGGTAGATGTTGGGTTGGCGTATTTCGAGAGTAGGATTTGTCACTCCGATTGTCGGAGAGGTATCTCCGGGACCTCTCGGTAATGCACATCACATAAGCCTTGCAAGCATTGCAACTAAGATGTTAGTTGTGAGATGATGTATTACAGAACGAGTAAAGAGACTTGCCGGTAACGAGATTGAACTAGGTATTGGATACCGACGATCGAATCTCGGGCAAGTAACATACCGATGACAAAGGGAACAACGTATGTTGTTATGCGGTCTGACCGATAAAGATCTTCGTAGAATATGTAGGAGCCAATATGGGCATCCAGGTCCCGCTATTGGTTATTGACCGGAGACGTGTCTCGGTCATGTCTACATTGTTCTCGAACCGTAGGGTCCGCACGCTTAACATTACGATGACAGTTATTATGAGTTTATGCATTATGATGTACCGAAGGTTGTTCGGAGTCCCGGATGTGATCACGGACATGACGAGGAGTCTCGAAATGGTCGAGACATAAAGATTGATATATTGGAAGCCTTTGTTTGGATATCGGAAGTGTTCCGGGTGAAATCGGGATTTTACTGGAGTACCGGGAGGTTACCGGAACCCCCCGGGAGCTAAATGGGCCTTAGTGGGCTTTAGTGGAAAGGAGAAAGGGGCAGCCCAAGGTGGCCGCGCGCCTCCCCCCTCCCCTAGTCCTATTAGGACTAGGAGAGGTGGCCGGCCCCCTCTCTCTTTTTCCCCCCCCTTGAGGAATCCTATTCCAACTAGGATTGGGGGGGGGGGAATCCTACTCCCAGAGGGAGTAGGACTCTCCTGGCGCCCCCCAAGGCTGGCCGTACCTCTCCCCCCTTGCTCCTTTATATACAGGGGCAGGGGGCACCTCTAGACACACAAGTTGATCCTTGAGATCGTTCCTTAGCCGTGTGCGGTGCCCCCTGCCACCATATTCCACCTCGATCATATTGTAGCGGTGCTTAGGCGAAGCCCTGCGGCGGTAGAACATCAAGATCGTCACCACGCCGTCGTGCTGACGGAACTCTTCCCCGACGCTTTGCTGGATCGGAGCCCGGGGATCGTCATCGAGCTGTACGTGTGCTAAGAACTCGGAGGTGCCGGAGTAACGGTGCTTGGATCGGTCGGATCGGGAAGACGTACGACTACTTCCTCTACGTTGTGTGATCGCTTCCGCAGTCGGTCTGTGTGGGTACGTAGATAACACTCTCCCCTCTCGTTACTGTGCATCACCATGATCTTGCGTGTGCGTAGGAAAATTTTGAAATTACTACGTTCCCCATCACCAGTGCGCAGTGTCAGTTGCTGTTTTTTGCTTCTTTTTTACATCGCAGGAAATCAACATCAAACGGAGTCCAAACACCGCGAAACTTTTTGTGGATTTTTTATGGACCAAAGGACATCCAGTGGGCCGGAGAAGCACCTGGGGAGTGCCCTGAGGGGGGCACAACCCACCAGGGCGCGCCCAGGTGGGTTGTGCCCACCTCGGTGGCCTCCCGCACCCCCAATTTACGCTATAAATTCCCAAATATTCCCAAAACCCTCAGGGTTAACCTAGATCAGAAGTTCCGCCGCAGCAGGCCTCTATAGGCACCAAAAACCAACCTAAACCCCGTTCCGGCACCTTGCCAGAGGGGGGAATCATCATCGGTGGCCATCTTCATCATCCTGGCGACCACCATGATGAGGAGGGAGTAGTCCACCCTCAGGGCTGAGGGTTTGTACCAGTAGCTATGTGTTTAATCTCTCTCTCTCTCTCTCTCTCGTGTTTTTGAGATGTCACGATCTTGATGTATCGCGGGCTTTGTTAATATAGTCGGATCATATGGTGTTTCCCCCTCTCTATCTTCTTGTGATGAATTGAGTTTTCCCTTTGAGATTTCGTTTTATCGGATTGAATACTTTTATGGATTTGAGAGCACTTGATATATGTCTTGCATATGAATACTCGTGGTGACAATGGGGTATCATATTGATTCACTCTATATGTGTTTTGGCACTCAACTTGCGGATTCCTGAGGTGACATTGGGGCAATCTACGCATAGGGGTTGATTCACGTTCTTGTCTTTGTTTCTCTGGCAGAAATATTGGGGTACTCTTTGAAGTTCTTTGTGTCGGATTGAGTATTACGAATCTGAATTTGCTTTAGTGTTATTTTAGTACGAACTTTTGGATAGATCGATTAGAAAGAATAACTTTAAGGTGGTTTCGTACCCTACAAACAATTTATGCTTATATTCTCCGCTAGATAGGAACTCTGGAGTGATTCTTCATCGCACGTTAGAGGGATGGTTAGATGATCCAATTATATTAGCATTGTTGAGAGATTGCACTGGCGAAAGTACAGACCCTAGGCCTCATTTTCAAGCATTGCAATACTGTTTGTGCTCCGTTTTATCAATTGCTACCTTGCTATTTTTTTTATTTTTATTACAAAAATCAATATATACTATCCATATTACAGTCATATCACCATCTCTTCGCCAAACTGGTGCACCTATACAAATTACCATTGTATTTGGTGTGTTGGGGACACAAGAGAATATTTATTATTTGGTTGTAGGGTTGTTTGAGAGAGACTATCTTCATCCTATGCCTCCCACGGATTGATAAACCTTACGTCATCCACTTGAGGAAAAATTGCTGTTGTCCTACAAAACTCTGCGCTTGGAGGCCCAACACATGTCTACAAGAATAAAGTTACGTAGTAGACATCAATCACTAAAAACACTTGAGCCACTCTTAGGGCGATACTAGGAATCTTATTTTACCGTTTATCGTCCTACACGTGCATATGAGTTTTTTACTGAATCGTATATTCTAGGATCATAGCAGTTATAACACTGAATATAAACTCGTAATTATGAATATGAAAATATAATAATACAATATTATTTCCTCTAGGGCATACTTCCAAAAAATTCATATAAAACCTTAAAAGTAGCAAATGAGATATAAAAATCTATATCTATCTATACCCTCTATACCCTATCCTATACTAATTTGTGACTCCCTAAAAATTACCACATTAATTAGATTTATCAGCCGTTAATCTGATGAAATCAAATTATTACAGTGTAGATCGACTCACAAGAAAAAAATGTATCTCTCTCCCACATCAAAACTCAAGTATCTCATCTCAAAAAAAAACTCAAGTGTCTCTCTCCCACGTATCAAAACTCAAGTATCTCTCTCATGACCCAACTCCCACAATCTCTCACATATCTCTAACAAACTCTCACGTAAAAGACTCTCACCTCATCTAAAAAAAACTCAAGTACTCCCACGTATCAAAACTCCAGTATCTCTCTCCCATGACCCAACTCCCACAATCTCTCACATATCTCTAACAAATTCTCACGTAAAAAACTCTCACATATCTTTCTCCAATTGCCTAACTCTCCCAGTCTTCGATCTATACGTATACTTATCTATAAAAAAATCGCTCACACACACACACATATATATATATATGTATATTATATATATTGTATATATTATATATTATATATATTATTATATATATTATTATTATTTTATTTATTATTATTATATATATTATTATTATTATTTATTATATATATATTATATATATATATATTATAATAAAGCGGCTACTGTTTCTGGTCATACGTCGTCGTCAATTTTGTAGAAAAGTCCCTCTGGTTTTAGGTAATCAACCCGCAATCCATATAATAAGTCAACCGGTATGGGTGAGATAAAAGAAAAAAAAACAGCCTCCCGATCTCATCTACACCTCCAAGCTCCAGCCCGTCGCCCCCTTCCCCCGCCCCCCGGCGGCGCTCCGTGAAGCGGATGCCGGCCGGGGAGAAGAGGGGTGGGGCAGGGACGGGGAGGAAGAGGGGCGGCGAGGGTGGAGGCGGAAGAGGAGATGCGGGCGCTGCGGGGCGAGATGGAGAAGGAGCGCCTCGCCGCGGCCAGCGCCGCCAGCAAGGCGGGGAGGAAGAGGGGCGGTGAGGGTGGAGGAGGAGGAGGCCTAAGGCGGTGGGAAGGCTTGCGGCCTGGTGGCTAGCTGGGCTTGAGGGGCTCGATCGAACGAGCGGGTAGCGCTAGCGTTTATCACGGTGGCTCGTACGGGACTTCGGCGAGGCGGAGAGGCAGGGGACGAACGCGGTGACGGGTGAGGGAGGCCGGGATCCTCCAGATACGGTGGCGCTCGACTTGTGGAGGCCGTCGGTGAACTACAAGGCCGGGCTGCTGTTGACTAAAGAGACAGAAAATTCAGAGGGCAAAACAGGGGAAGGAAGAAGAGAGAGATGGCAGGGCACGGTGACCTGCGGGGTCTGGTGGAGCGGCCAGGCATGCGCGAGGAGGCACGGGGTCACAGACCTGTTCATGGGGAGGTCTGCAGGGCGGCGGGGTTGAGCTCGGTAGGGTCTTGGGCGGCCATGGCATGGACGGGGTTCCTGCAGAGAAACGGAAGGAGGTGAACTGAGAGAGAGAGGGATCCGGGGGGAACGACAGGAGAAGGAGGAGGCATCGGGCGCGCTGGCGACCTGCTGGTCAGGTTAGGTGGAGCTCGGCAGCTTGGCCTGCTTGCTGGTCACCGGCGCGGCCGCTCGAGGACGAGGGAGCTGCTGCTGCTTGCGGCGGCACTTGAGGGAAACCCCTCAGGCACGGGCAGGAGGAAGGAGGCCGGCGAAGTCGAGACAGAGGCGGGGTCGGGCAGAGGAGGCGCCCATGGCGTTGGACTTGGCGGCCTGCAGGTCCGGCAGGGACGGCGACCATGACGCAGGGGAGGGGTGGAGGCGTGGATCCGGCAAGGCGGCGGAGTTCCTTCGGCGACCATGGCGCCTGGCGCGCTCCTGGCCAGGGCATAGCTGCTCCTACAGCAGATGGGCAGAAGGCAAAGAGTTGAGAGAGGGAAACGGTAGGACCGTAGGAGCATGGGCAGATCGGCGAGGGTGAGGACGTCGATTACTACCCCGAGCTCCACTGCTGCAACGGGGAGTACTACGACGACAACGGTCAGAAGGGAGGGAGGACGCGGTGAGCACCGGATCTGCCTCCTCGAGCACGGCCAGGATGGGGATGTCCCTGGAGGAAGATGAGGACACCCACCTGTATGCAGATGAGGCATTGCTTGAGTCTACTGGGCAGGAATCAAGCGAATTTTGTGCTGACGAGTTGTTACATGAGACCGTGGAAGAAAGGAGCCACCTCTGTAATGATGATGAGTTGCCAGAGTCTCCCATTGCTGGATATGGCCTTGAAGAAGGGGAGAGTGACGACGATGGTGCTGGCAGTGGCAGCGACATGGTTTACATGATCGACAAGGTGCATCAAGGTGTGTCAGCTCCTACAGCCAGGTTCGTGGAGATGTACGAAGATGACGCGATGGAGCCAGACATTAAGACACTATCTATGGTACTGGAAGCGCTGGAGGCTGACCGCGAATCAATGTGCCAGGCTCTATTGGGAATGCGCATTAAGAAGGCTCAACTTATGCTTCTTCGGGAGATAGAGCAACAACTAGCCAAAGACGCCACTCTGGTTGGCACTGGGGTTGAGTTTGTTCCAGTCGTGCACCATTTGCCCAGAAAGCAAGCTGTGGGAGTCGCAGATACAAGGGCCATGGAAGATAGGAAGACATCAGTTGTCAGGGCATTCTCCAAGGCTGTGTTGTTTAAGGTATGTTGATCTTTTATGCTGATGACACTTATGTTGTCATTGGATACATGCCTCAGTTGTTACCTTGAGAAATTGTTACTGAGATGTCGATATTGGGCTTTGCTTTAGTCTCATAGGTTCAAGCATTAGAAAATTTATGAGTCTGAAGCATTCGTGTTCCGGTAAAAATTTGATGTGGAGCATCTGGGAAGATTCGCTGATCTTGCAAGCTTCAAATATAAAAAATAATCTATCATTAACCTTGCGTAGGTTCTTCCCTAGAATTTTGGAATGATGTTGAATGTTGCTGCGTAATTTGTTTCTATTAATGTCCTACTTGCTTCGCCGGCGGCGGGTCTTCTTCTTCAGCCAGCTACCCCTAATCTTCTCCGGCGCCACCCACAGCCTCCTCAATCTCCATGTTCCGGCTTCCTTGTCGTGCTCTCCTTCGATGTGTGCTATCTGATTATCACCGTCTATGAGCTGGTATCATGTAGTATCAATGATACAAGTCTCATGTTTAACAAGTCTTCTAGTCTGTACAGTTGTAAGATCTGTAGTTCCAGCTTCGATCTTTTACTGGCAAGAACTAATTGGATATATGATTGTTGATTTATTCACAAACAATATCTTCTATTGTTTCCACTTCTTCAATCAGGATCATCTAACCCTATGTTCTTTATCTGAAAAACAAACTCTACAATTGTTCCATCCATTACCTCTGAAACTCAGGAATCAGATAAAGGTCATTGGCATATCTCTATCTTCAAGGAAGGTTCGTGACAATGCACTGGCATGTTTAAGGGGGTAGCAAAATTTTCCAGACCTGCCATATTACCTTTTTGAGACAACAAATCAGCCATACCGATCATCATGTACTTCTGTTGTAACATATCCCATCTTTTGTGCTACTATCTAAAAGAGATATGGGTTGGAGAAATTCATGGTAAGTATTGATCTATAGCCGGTACCATGTTAGTGTTTTCATATGCAAGATCATTTTTGTATTGTCACGACACATTGGTTATCGACAAACTATAAGATGTACCTAAAATTCGTAATATAACTTCCAAAACGGAAGAAATACATTGCCATTACATATGGCACAATTTCTAATGCTGCATCAAAAGGTTTGTAAATGGAGGGTGGGCTGCTGCAGCAGTTCCTTTGTTGCACGTACCATATCATTGAATAAGTAAGGTCTAGGCTTCTATACTCCTGTTGTAAGGGCTGAATACTGTGTCCATTTACATTCGATAAGCATGCCCTACATTCATCTCATCACTTTTTAAATTAGATGCATCTTTGAAATGGTTGCTCTGTTACATTTCTCTATACTCAAAACTGAACTTGGTTCCGTTAGACAAGAATTGTAGAGTGTGATATTTCTTTAGTTCGTAGCTCTCCAACTATTTGCTAATATACTTAAGCCTAAGTAAATTATGTTGCATCATATTTGTAACTGACATTAGCAAAATCATGTTGCATCATATTATTATTTTTTTTACTTATCATGTAGCATCATATTTGCCTATAATAACTATGCTGGAAGGTGCACTAAGAAGGAATTACTTATCATTTAACTTTGAAGCTAGCCTAACTTCCATACACTCCACCATGAACCGTGTGTGCAGTGCAATGGCTAGATCGACAATTTCAAAACTCGGACTGTTGCTGTTAGCTCTACTCTGCTCAATGATCAATTCTGTGTGGTTGGTTAATTTACTAGGTAAACTGCATAGCTGAGTAGCATGCACACCTGAATGCTCAAGTTACATGTTCGGTCAGCTATTCCCTGCCAGCCTATGGCTAGGCTTCCCAGCAATTTGCTTCTACATTCCACATGCTATGTGTTGCCGAGTGGTACAGCCGCATGGATTGGGCAGTACGTATTTTGGTTTGGTTTCAAAGAGGAAATCATTGAGCATTTGTATCAACTATCTATGACCTCAAGTTCACATGAGTCGTGATTCTTTACCTTCAAACAGTTACAAATAATTAACGTTCAAACATTCCAGTGGAGGAATCTCAAGACTTAGGAATGGTGCCCTGACTATTGTGAACGGCACAAAGGAAGGGTCGCCATCACCAAGGAAGTAAGCTAACAGTTGTGGACTCCAAAGAGGAAGAAGCTCTATATTTAGTGCATCGAGTTGCTAGTTTAGATTCTGAGAGGTGTTGAATTTTGTCAATTTCTAAGATATTGACTTGGAAGAATTATTATTTTGCTTGATGTAAACTCAGATCCACCGAAGTGCATATGCCAGGATACACAACATATATTTAGATCCTCCACTATGTGACTTAGAGGAGATCCAGGAAAAGATGGAACTCAAAATCATCTGTGGTTTAGTTAGAAAATACTCATCGGCATCTATGTATAATACAATTTAAGTCTGAATCTAGAGGAGGTCACTCAGCAAAGTAGTGTATACAATGTACCCATCATGAAGCATGACCAGCTGCCACGGTAATTAGTATCAGTACTGTCGTCCAGCCATGGCTGTTACGGGCGTAGCAATGAGCTCACAATAAAAATTATGTAAACCCATCAATAACTGGAGGAAGTTAGTTTTTACCAGCTGGAGCAACGAGGGCGCCATCTGCAGCTCCGAGTTGCAGCGGGAGCCCCGGGAGCCATCGGTTTGCCGCGCGGTCAGCAGCCGCAGTAGTTGCTGGGCTGGCAAGCTTCAGCAGGAGCCGCCGGGCCGGGCCCCAAGCTGCAGCGGGAGCCGCCGAGCTGTGGAGGGTAACGCCACGCCACCACCACAAGCAGCGGGAGCCGCCGCTGATGGGGGCCTAGGTCCGGTCGTCGGCCTTCCTCGACTCCTCCAGTAGCTTCTCTCTTCAAAACAAACGTGTTGTTTCAGCACACATTCTATACACTGCTTTCTTATTTTATTTTTAATTAATTTTTTGCGGGATACTGCTTACTTATTTTGTTACTACCTAGAAAAAGTAATGTAGATCCTCTTCATCTATTTTCTTCGCATGTGATTTATTTTTACTTTTATAATTGTTTGTGAATGGTTGACAAAAACCCGCGACCTTCTTCCGCTGCCCGAGCTCCCGGAGGAGCCGGCTCAGGCTGTTCGCCAGCTCGGAGGGGAAGGCCTGTGGGGGCGGAGGTTCGCCAGCTCGGAGGGGGAGGCCTGTGGGGGTGGAGGGGTCTGGTCCGCGGCCACGGCCACGGCGAGCACGTGGACCCGACGCCGCGGGGCGGCGAGGTGGAGGGCGAGGGGCGAGAAGGTGAGCGCCTGGAATACCATCGCGGGCGGTGCCTGAGGAATGCAATCGCTTGCCGCCGTCACCTTCAGCAGTGCAGCTAGGTTGGAGAATGGGGATTCATTTAGAATCTGAGAAGGGAGAGATACGAGACAAGTTTCTCTCTCTCTCTGATTGTTGGCTACATACGCAGGTGTTAGAGGCAGGACCACATGAGCTGTGACTAGCATAGTAGCATGCGGCAAGAAGCAGCGACGACTCGAGGTAGCTGCTAGCAATAAACACCCTCTACTCAATGGACCAAACACAAAAAAAGTGCGAAATAAATAAGACATGAAATATAATATTCCAAAAATGACCGTCACCATAAAAAGAATTCCATTTTAAAAAATATTCTCGAAAATATGAAAAAAATACCTTCTCAAAGTACAAAAAAACATGTTTATTGACAGAATATTCCATACACAACTATTGTTTCATAGGATGAAACGAAAATGAAGAGCTGAAATAGGCCACGACAAACATTGCTAGGGTACATAAAAGTTTCATGGTCCAAAAGGAAATACTCAGTGTAACCTTATGTTTATGGTTTGATTAGATTAAAAAAATATCACATAATGGCACATGGAGCATGTTATATTTATTTGTTTGCCCGGTGCAACGCACGGGCATTTGTACTAGTAATATAGAAGTGGATAATAAAGCCCAATAATGTCCAAAACAGTAGATAATATAGTATTGAGCAATCAAAAATTATAGATACGTTGGAGACGTATCAAGCATCCCCAAGCTTAATTCCTACTCGTCCTCGAGTAGGTAAATGATAAAAACAGAATTTTTGATGCGGAGTGCTACTTGGCATAATTTTAATGTAATTCTTCTTAATTGTGGTATGAATATTCAGATCCGAAAGATTCAAGACAAAAGTTCATATTGACATAAAAATAATAATACTTCAAGCATACTAACTAAGCAATTATGTCTTCTCAAAATAACATGGCTAAAGAAAGTTATCTCTACAAAATCATATAGTCTGGCTATGCTCTATCTTCACCACACAAAATATTTAAATCATGCACAACCCCGATGACAAGCCAAGCAATTGTTTCATACTTTTGACATTTTCAAAACTTTTTCAATTTTCACGCAATACATGAGCGTGAGCCATAGATATAGCACTATGGGTGGAATAGAGTGGTGGTTGTGGAGAAGACAAAAAGGAGAAGATATTCTCACATCAACTAGGCATATCAACGGGCTATGGAGATGCCCATCAACAGATATCAATGTGAGCGAGTAGGGATTGCCATGCAACAGATGCACTAGAGCTATAAGTATATGAAAGCTCAAAAAGAAACTAACTGGGTGTGCATCCAACTTGCTTGCTCATGAAGACCTAGGGCATTTTGAGGAAGCCCATCATTGGAATATACAAGTCAAGTTCTATAATGAAAAATTCCCACTAGTATATGCAAGTGATAACATGAGTGACTCTCTACTATGAAGATCATGGTGCTACTTTGAAGCACAAGTGTGGTAAAAGGATAGTAGCATTGTCCCTTCTCTCTTTTTATCTCATTTTTTTATTTGGGCATTTTCTCTTTTTTATGGCCTCTTTTTTTTCCGTCCGGAGTCTCATCCCAACTTGTGGGGGAATCATAGTCTCCATCATCCTTTCCTCACTGGGACAATGCTCTAATAATGATGATCATCACACTTTTATTTTTCTTACAACTCGATACTTAGAACAAAATATGAGTCTATATGAATACCTCTGGCGGTGTACCGGGATATGCAATGACTCATGAGTGACATGTATGAAAGAATTATGAACGGTGGCTTTGCCACGAATACGATGTCAACTACATAATCATGCTAAGCAATATGACAATGATGGAGTGTGTCATAATAAACGGAATGGTGGAAAGTTGCATGGCAATATATCTCGGAATGGCTATGGAAATGCCATAATAGGTAGGTATGGTGGCTGTTTTGAGGAAGGTATATGGTGGGTGTATGATACCGGCGAAAGGTGCGCGGTATTAGAGAGGCTAGCAAAGGTGGAAGAGTGAGAGTGCGTATAATCCATGGACTCAACATTAGTCATAAAAAACTCATATACTTATTGCAAAAATCTACAAGTTATCAAAGCAAAGTATTACGCGCATGCTCCTGGGGGGATAGATTGGTAGGAAAAGACCGTCGCTCGTCCCCGACCGCCACTCATAAGGAAGACAATCAAAAAATAAATCATGCTCCGACTTCATCACATAACGGTTCACCATACGTGCATGCTACGGGAATCACAAACTTCAACACAAGTATTTCTCAAATTCACAACTACTCAACTAGCACAATTTCAAAACAATTATCAAGTATCAATCTTATCATAGTATTCAACACACTCATAAGAAAGTTTTATTATTAATCTTGTATACCAAGCATATTAGGATTTTAAGAAAATTACCATGCTATTTAAGACTCTCAAAATAATCTAAGTGAAGCATGAGAGATCAATAGTTTCTATAAAACAAATCCACCACCGTGCTCTAAAAGATATAAGTGAAGCACTAGAGCAAAATTATATAACTCAAAAGATATAAGCGAAGCACATAGAGTATTCTAACAAATTCTAAATAATGTATGGATCTCTCAAAAGGTGTGTACAGCAAGAATGATTGTGGTAAACTAACAAGAAAAGACTCAAATCATACAAGACGCTCCAAGCAAAACACATACCATGTGGCGAATAAAAATATAGCTCCAAGTAAAGTTACCGATAGAAGTAGACGAAAGAGGGGATGCCTTCCGGGGCATCCCCAAGCTATGGCTTCTAGGTGTCCTTAGATTATCTTGGGGGTGCCATGGACATCCCCAATCTTAGGCTCTTGCCACTCCTTGTTCCATAATCCATCAAATCTTTACCCAAAACTTGAAAACTTCACAACACAAAACTTAAAGTAGAAAATCTCGTGAGTTCCGAAAGCGAAAGAAAATAAAAGACCACTTCAAGGTACTGTGATGAAATCATTATTTATTTATATTGGTGTTATACCTACTGTATTACAACTTCTCTATGGTTTATAAACTATTTTACTAGCCATAGATTCATCAAAATAAGCAAACAACACACGAAAAACAGAATCTGTCAAAAACAGAACAATCTGTAGTAATCTGTAGCTAGCGCAAGATCTGGAACCCCAACAATTCTAAAATAAATTGCTAGAAGTGAGGAATTTATATATTAATCATCTGCAAAAAGAATTAACTAAATAGAACTTTCCAAATAAAAATGACATCAGTTCTCGTGAGCGCTAAAGTTTCTGTTTTTTACAGCAAGTTCAACAAGACTTTCCCCAAGTCTTCCCAGCGGTTCTACTTGGCACAAACACTAATTAAACACAAAAAACACAACCAAAACAGAGGCTAGATAAATTATTTATTACTAAACAGGAGCAAAAAACAAGGAATAAAAATAAAATTGGGTTGCCTCCCAACAAGCGCTATTGTTTAACGCCCCTAGCTAGGCATAACAAGCAAGAATAGATCTAGGTATTGCCATCTTTGGTAGGCAATCCATAAGTGGCTCTCATAATAGATTCATAAGGTAATTTAATTTTATTTCTAGGAAAGTGTTCCATGCCTTTCCTTAATGTAAATTGGAATCTAATATTTCCTTCCTTCATATCAATAATTGCGCCAATCGTTCTAAGAAAAGGTCTACCAAGAATAATAGGGCATGAAGGATTGCAATCTATGTCAAGAACAATAAAATCTATGGGCATATAATTCCTATTTGCAACAATAAGAACATCATTAATTCTTTCCATAGGTTTCTTAATAGTGGAATCTGCAAGGTGCAAGTTTAAAGAGCAATCATCAAAATCACGAAAACCTAACAAATCACACAAAGTCTTTGGAATCGTGGAAACACAAGCACCCAAATCACATAAAGCATAGCATTCATGATCTTTAATTTTAATTTTAGTAGTTGGTTCCCACTCATCATAAAGTTTTCTAGGGATAGAAACTTCCAATTCAAGTTTTTCTTCATAAGATTTCATCAAAGCATCAACGATATGTTTAGTAAACGCTTTATTTTGACTATAAGCATGAGGAGAATTTAGCACGGATTGCAACAAGGAAATACAATCAATCAAAGATCAATTTTCATAGTTAAATTCCTTAAAATCCATAATAGTGGGTTTAGCAACATCTAGGGTTTTAATTTCTTCAATCCCACTTTTATCAAATTTAGCATCAAGATCAACAAATTTCGAATTCTTAGAATGCCTTCTAGGTAAAGGTGGATCATATTCAGTCCCATCATTATCAAGATTCATATTGCAAAACAAAGATTTAATAGGGGACACATCAATAACTTTTAGATCTTCATCATTATTTTCATAGGAACTAGAAGAACACGCTTTTATAAAGGCATCTTTCTTAGCACGCATCCTAGCAGTTCTTTCTTTGCACTCATCAATGGAAATTCTCATGGCTTTGAGAAACTCATTGATATCATGCTTAGGTGGAATAGATCTAAGTTTCAAAGAATCAATATCAAGAGCAATTCTATCAATGTTCCTAGCCAAATCATCAATCTTAAGCAATTTTTCTTCAATCATAGTATTAAAATTCTTTTGCAAAGTAATAAATTCTTTAATATTAGACTCAAAATCAGAGGGCATCTTATTATAATTTCCATAAGAATTTTTGTAGGAATTACCATAATTATTAGAGGAATTACTAGGATAAGGCCTAGGATTAAAATTTCCTCTATACACGTTGTTACCAAAATTGTTCCTACCAACAAAATTCACATCCATAGATTCATTATTATTTTCAATCAAAGTAGACAAGGGCATATCATTAGGATCAGAAGAAACACTCTTATTAGCAAATAATTTCATAAGTTCATCCATCTTTCCACTCAAAACATTAATTTCTTCTATCGCATGCACCTTTTTATTAGTAGATCTTTCAGTATGCCATGGAGAATATTTAACCATAATATTATCTAGGAGTTTAGTAGCTTCTCCTAAAGTGATTTCCATAAAAGTGCCTCCCGCGGCCGAATCTAAAAGATTTCTAGAAGCAAAATTCAATCCGGCATAATTTTTTTTATAATCATCCACAAATTTAAACCATGAGTAGGGCAATTACGTATCATTAATTTCATCCTCTCCCAAGCTTGTGCAACATGTTCATGATCAAGTTGCTTAAAATTCATAATATCGTTTCTAAGGGAGATGATCTTAGCGGGAGGAAAATACTTAGAGATAAAAGCATCTTTGCACTTATTCCATGAATCAATACTATTTTTAGGCAAAGACGAAAACCAAGCTTTAGCACGATCTCTAAGAGAAAAAGGAAATAGCTTCAATTTAACAATATCGTTATCCACATCTTTCTTCTTTTGCATATCACACAAATCAATGAAGCTATTTAGATGGGTAGCGGCATCTTCACTAGGAAGGCCGGAAAACAGATCTTTCATGACAAGATTCAGCAAGTTAGCAATAATTTCACAAGATTCAGCATCGGTAAGAGGAGCAATCGGAGTGCTAATAAAATCATTGTTGTTGGTATTGGTAAAGTCACACAATTTAGTGTTATCTTGAGCCATCGTGACAAGCAAGCAATCCAACACACAAGCAAACAAAAAGCAAGCGGGCAAAAAGAGGCAAACGGGAAAGAGAGGGAGGATAGAGAGAGAGGGCAAATAAAACGGCAAGGGTGAAGTGGGGGAGAGGAAAACGAGAGGCAAATGGCAAATAATGTAATGCGGGAGATAAGGATTATGATGGGTACTTGGTATATTGACTTCTGCGTAGACTCCCCAGCAACGGCGCCAAAAATCCTTCTTGCTACCTCTTGAGCACTGCGTTGGTTTTCTCCGAAGAGGAAGGGATGATGCAGCAAAGTAGCGTAAGTATTTCCCTCAGTTTTTGAGAACCAAGGTATTAATCCAGTAGGAGGCTACGCGTGAGTCCCTCATACCTGCACAAAACAAATAAATCCTCGCAACCAACGCGATAAGGGGTTGTCAATCCCTACACGGCCACTTACGAGAGTGAGATCTGATAGATATGATAAAGATAATATTTTTGGTATTTTTGTGATAAAGATGCAAAGTAAATAGCAAAGGAAATAACTAGGTAGTAGGAGATCAATATGATAAAGATAGACCCCGGGGCCATAGGTTTCACTAGTGGCTTCTCTCGAGACCATAAGTATTCTACGGTGGGTGAACAAATTACTGTAGAGCAATTGATAGAATTGAGCATAGTTATGAGAATATCTAGGTATGATCATGTATATAGGCAACACGTCCGAGACAAGTAGACCGACTCCTGCCTGCATCTACTACTATTACTCCACTCATCGACCGCTATCCAGCATGCATCTAGAGTATTAAGTTAAAAACAGAGTAACGCCTTAAGCAAGATGACATGATGTATAGGGATAGACTCATGCAATATGAAGAAAACCCCATCTTGTTATCCTCGATGGCGACAATACAATACGTGCCTTGCTGCCCTTACTGTCACTGGGAAACGACACCACAAGATTGAACCCAAAGCTAAGCACTTCTCCCATTGGAAGAAAGATAAATCTAGTAGGCCAAACCAAACTGATAATTTGAAGAGACTTGCAAAGATAACCAATCATACATAAAAGAATTCAGAGAAGATTCAAATATTATTCATAGATAGACTTGATCATAAACCCACAATTCATCAGTCTCAACAAACACACCGCAAAAAGAAGATTACATCGAATAGTTCTCCACAAGAGAGGGGGAGAACATTGTACTGGGATCCAAAAAGAGAGAAGAAGCCATCTAGCTACTAACTATGGACCCGTAGGTCTGAGGTAAACTACTCACACTTCATCGGAGAGGCTATGGTGTTGATGTAGAAGCCCTCCGTGATTGATGCCCCTCCGGCGGAGCTCCGGAACAGGCCCCAAGATGGGATCTCGTGGATACAGAAACTTATGGCGGTAGAATTAGGGTTTTGGCTCCGTATCTGATCGTTTGGGGGTACGTGGATATATACAGGAGGAAGGAGTACATCGGTGGAGCAACAGTGGGCCCACGAGGGTGGAGGGCGCGCCTGGGGTAGGCAGGCGCACCCCCTACCTCGTGGCCTCATCTCTTGTGCCTTGACGTAGGGTCCAAGTCTCCTGGGTCTTATTCGATGAGAAAATCATGTTCCCGAAGGTTTCATTCCGTTTGGACTCCATTTGACATTCCTTTTCTTTGAAACCCTAAAACAGGCAAAAAACAACAATTCTGGGCTGGGCCTCCGGTTAATAGGTTAGTCCCAAAAATAATATAAAAGTGGATAATAAAGCCCAATAATGTCCAAAACAGTGGATAATATAGCATGGATCAATCAAAAATTATAGATACGTTGGAGACGTATCAAAGGGCAAGGGAAAGAAAGGGAACTTCAAGAAGAATGGAAAGCAAGTTGCCACTCCCATGAAGAAGCCCAAAGCTAGACCCAAGCCTGAAACTGAGTGCTTCTACTGTAAAGGAAATGGTCACTAGAAGGGGAACTGCCCTAGATACTTGGCGGATAAGAAGGATGGCAAAGTGAACAAAGGTATATTTGATATATATGTTATTGATGTGTACTTTACTAGTGTTCATAGCAACCCCTCGGTATTTGATACTGGTTCAGTTACTAAAGAGTAGTAACTCGAAAAGGGAGTTGCAAAATGAACAGAAACTAGTTGAGGGCGAAGTGACGATGAGTGTTGGAAGTGATTCCAAGGTTGATAAGATCACCATCGCACACTCCCTATACCTTCGGGATTGGTGTTGGACCAAAATAATGTTATTTGGTGTTTGCGTTGAGCATGAATATGATTTGATCATGTTTATTGCGATACGATTATTCATTTAAGTTAGAGAATAATCGTTGTTCTGTTTACATGAATAAAACCTTCTATGGTCATACACTCAAAATAAATGGTTTATTGAATCTCGATCGTGTTGATACACATATTCATAATATTGATGCCAAAATATGCAAAGTTGATAATGATAGTGCAACATATTTGTGGCACTGCCGTTTAGGTCATATTGGTGTAAAGCACATGAAGAAACTCCATGCTGATGGGCTTTTGGAATCACTTGATTATGAATCACTTGATGCTTGCGAACCATGCCTCATGGGCAAGATGACTAAGACTTCATTCTCCGCAACAATGGAATGAGCCACTGACTTATTGGAAATAATACATACCGATGTATGCAGTCCAATGAGTGTTGAGGCTCACGGCGGGTATCATTGTTTTCTGACCTTCACAGATGATTTGAGCAGATATGTGTATATCTACTTGATGAAACACAAGTCTGTAACACTTGAAAAGTTCAAAGATTTTCAGAGTGAAGTAGAGAATCATCGTAACAAGAAAAATAAAGTTTCTACGATCTGATCGCGGAGGCAAATATTTGAGTTACGAGTTTGGCCTTCAATTAAAACAGTGTGGAATAGTTTCACAAACTCATGCCACCTGGAACACCACAGTGTCCGAACGTCATAACCATACTTTATTGGATATATTGCAATCTATGGTGTCTCTTACCAATTTACTACTATCGTTTTGGAGTTATGCATTAGAGACAGCTACATTCATGTTAAATAGGGCAGTGTCTAAATCCGTTGAGACGATACCATATGACCTATGGTTTGGCAAGAAACCTAAGCTGTCGTTTATTAAAGTTTGAGGTTGCAATGCTTATGTGAAAAAGTTTCAACCTGATAAGCTCAAACCCAAATCGAAGAAGTGTGTCTTCATAGGATACCCAAAAGAAAATGTTGGGTACACCTTCTATCATAGATCCGAAGGCAAGATCTTTGTTGCTGAGAATGGATCCTTTCTAGAAAAGGAGTTTCTCTCGAAAGAAGTGAGTGGGAGGAAAGTAGAACTTGATGAGGTAATTGTACCTTCTCTCGAATTGGAAAATACTTCATCACAGAAATTAGTTCCAGTGATTCCTACTCCAATTAATGAGGAAGATTAATGATGATGATCATGAAACTTCAGATCAAGTTACTACCGAACCTCGTAGGTCAACTAGAATACGGTATGCACCAGAGTGGTACGACAATCCTGTTCTGGAGGTCATGTTACTTGACCATGATGAACCTACGAACTATGAGGAAGCGATGATGACCCCAGATTCCGCGAAATGGCTTGAGGCCATGAAATGTGAGATGTGATCCATGTATGAGAACAAAGTGTGGACTTTGGTTGACTTGCCCGATGATCGGCAAGCCATAGAAAATAAATGGATCTTCATGAAGAAGACTGACGCTGATGGTAATGTTACTGTCTACAAAGCTCGACTTGTTGCGAAAGGTTTTCGACAAGTTCAAGGAGTTGACTATGATGAGACCTTCTCACCCGTAGCGATGCTTAAGTCCGTCCATATCATGTTAGCAATTGCTGCATTTTATGATTATGAAATTTGGCAAATGGATGTAAAGAATGCATTCCTGAATGGATTTCTGGAAGAAGAGTTGTATATGATGCAACCTGAAGGTTTTATAGATCCAAAGGATGCTAACAAAATGTGCAAGCTCCAGCAATCCACCTATGGACTGGTGCAAGCATCTCGGAGTTGGAATATACACTTTGATGAGTTGATCAAAGCATATAGTTTTATACAGACTTGCAATGAAGCTTGTATTTACAAGAAAGTGAGTGGGAGCACTACAACATTTTTGATAAGTATATGTGAATGGCATATTGTTGATCGGAAATGATGTAGAATTTTCTGGAACGCATAAAGGAGTGTTTGAAAGGAGTTTTTCAAAGAAAGACCTCGGTGAAGCTGCTTACATATTGGGCATCAAGATCTATAGAGATAGATCAAGACGCTTGATAAGTTTTTTCAATTAGTACATACCTTGACAAGTTTTTGAAGTTGTTCAAAATAGAACAGTCAAAGAAGGAGTTCTTGCCAGTGTTGCAAGGTGTGAAATTGAGTAAGACTCAAAGCCCGACCACGGCAGAAGATAGAAAGAGAATGAAAGTCATTCCCTATCCCTCAACCATAGGTTCTATAAAGTAAGCCATGCTGTGTACTAGATCTATTGTATACCCTGCACTGAGTTTGGCAAGGGAATACAATAATGATCTAGGAGTAGATCACTGGACAACGGTCAAAAATATCCTTAGTGGAATAAGGATATGTTTCTCGATTATGGAGGTGACAAAAGGTTCATCGTAAAGGGTTACGTCGATGCAAGTTTTGACACTGATCCAGATGACTCTAAGTCTCAATCTGGATACATATTGAAAGTGGGAGCAATTAGCTAGAGTAGCTCCGTGCAGAGCATTGTTGACATAGAAATTTGCAAAATATATACGGATCTGAATATGGTAGACCCGTTGACTAAACTTCTCTCACAAGCAAAACATGATCACACCTTAGTACTCTTTGGGTGTTAATCACATGGCGATGTGAACTAAGATTACTAATTCAAGTAAACCCTTTGAGTGTTGGTCACATGGCGATGTGAACTATGGGTGTTAATCACATGGTGATGTGAACTATTGGTGTTAAATCACATGACGATGTGAGCTAGATTATGGACTCTAGTGCAAGTGGGAGACTGAAGGAAATATGCCCTAGAGGCAATAATAAAGTTATTATTTATTTCCTTATTTCATGATAAATGTTTATTATTCATGCTAGAATTGTATTAACCGGAAACTTAGTACATGTGTGAATACATAGACAAAACAAAGTGTCCTTGGTATGCCTCTACTTGACTAGCTCGTTTATCAAAGATGGTTATGTTTCCTAACCATAGACATGTGTTGTCATTTGATGAACGGGGTCACATCATTAGGAGAATGATTTGATGGACAAGACCCATTTGTTAGCTTAGCATTATGATCGTTACAGTTTCATTGCTACTGCTTTCTTCATGACTTATACATGTTCCTCAGACTATGAGATTATGCAACTCCCGAATACCGGAGGAACACCTTGTGTGCTATCAAACGACACAACATAATTGGGTGATTATAAAGATGCTCTACAGGTGTCTCCGATGGTGTTTGTTGAGTTGGCATAGATCGAGATTAGGATTTGTCACTCCGTGTATCAAAGAGGTATCTCTGGGCCCTCTTGGTAATGCACATCACTATAATCCTTGCAAGCATTGTGACTAATGAGTTAGTTGCGGGATGATGCATTACGGAACGAGTAAAGAGACTTGCCGGTAACGAGATTGAACTAGGTATTGAGATACCCACAATCGAATCTCGGGAAAGTAACATACCGATGACAAAGGGAACAACGTATGTTGTTATGCGGTTTGACCGATAAAGATCTTCGTAGAATATGTAGGAACCAATATGAGCATCCATGTTCCGCTATTGGTTATTGACCGAAGATGAGTCTCGGTCATGTCTACATAGTTCTCGAACCCGTAGGGTCCGCACGCTTAACGTTTGGTGACGATTGGTATTATGAGTTTATGTGTTTTGATGTAAGTAGTTCGGAGTCCCGGATATGATCACGGACATGACGAGGAGTCTCGAAATGGTCGAGACATAAAGATCAATATATTGGATGACTATGTTTGGACATCGGAATGGTTCCGGGTGAGTTCGGGCATATACCGGAGCACCGGGAGGTTACCGGAACCCCCCGGGAGGTATATGGGCCTTATTGGGCCATAGTGGGAGAGAAGAGAGGGAGGCCTAGGAGGGGGCACCCCCCAAGCCCAATCGGAATTGGGTGGGGGGCCGGACCCCCTTTCCTTCCCCCTCTCTCCCCCTTCCTTCCACTCCTAGTCCAACTAGGGAAGGGGGGGGAATCCTACTCCTGGTGGGAGTAGGACTCCCCATGGGGCGCGCCATAGGAGGGCCGACCCTCCCCCTCCTCCACTCCTTTATATACGGGGGAGGGGGCACCTCATAGACACAAGTTGATCATTTATCTCTTAGCCGTGTGCGGTGCCCCCCTCTACCATAATCCACCTCAGTCATATCGTCATAGTGCTTAGGCAAAGCCCTGCGCCGGTAGCTTCATCATTGCCGTCGTGCTGACGAAGCTCTCCCTCGACACTCTGCTGGATCGTGAGTTCGTGGGACGTCACCGAGCCGAACGTGTGCAGATCGCGGAGGTGCCGTACATTCGGTACTAGGATCGGTCGATCGTGAAGATGTACGACTACATCAACCGTGTTGTCATAACGCTTCCTCTTACGGTCTACGAGGGTACATGGACAACACTCTCCCCTCTCATTGCTATGCAGCACCATGATCTTGTATGTGCGTAGGAATTTTTTTTGAAATTACTACGTTCCCCAACAATATAATCCTTAATAAGAGCAAACTTCTCCCATATAGTGTAGTTTGGAGAATTCAAAAAGATAATAGGACTATCATGTGTGGGTGCAATAGCAACAATTTCATTATTAACATAAGGAACTATAGCAATTTCATCTCCATAAGCATCATTCATATTGGCATCTTGGCCACAAGTATAGCAAGCATCAAGTTCATCAAAAAGGGATTTCAAATGAATCAACGACATCATAGCATTTATCATAACATTCATCCTTCGGTAAGAACGAAGGGAAATTAAACAATGTATGAGTTGAAGAGTTACTCTCATTATAAGGTGGGCACGGGTAGCTAATCCACTCTTCCTCCTTTTGTTCTTCGCTCTCCTCTTCATCTTTTTCATCTAATGAGCTCACAATTTCAGCAATTTCTTCTTCCATAGATTCCTGCAAAATATTAGTCTCCTCTTGGACAGCGGAGGAGTCCTCAATATAGGGTTTAACATAAGCATTGGAAGCATAATTTTCATAGCAATATTTAAGTATGGAAAAAATTTCAGATTTCTAAAGAGTAGCATCATACTTTTCAATCAAAGAAGCAATTTCATAAGCGCCCTTAAAAGCAACAAATTCTTCAATTTGTTCAATATCATAGTAATTATAAACACATTTAGCATAATAAGATAAGATTCCATTATCACTAAACTCACATTGGTAGGGAAGGTGTTTCTTAGGGTCTTTAGAACAACAAGTAAAATCATATAATTCACATAAATTCCAAGTTGCATAGTATTAACTTGATGCCGTAAAAGTTTCCCTTTTTGAGATAAGCGGTGTCGCACAAAATAAGAATGCTCATTTAATGATTTTCCCTCAACTAAGCTAGTTGGGTTTTCAGCACGAGCACATAGGGATTGAAGATGATCCAAGTAGAAAGGTTCAGTAGTATGATAGATTTTGGGTGGTTCTTCAACCATTGGCTTAGTAGGTACAACTATTTTTTTAGTATTTTACATTTCCTACCCATAACTAAAGATAGAAAACAAGAGCACAAAATAAAACTACCTAGTGATAAAGCAAACAAGCACACACATGAATATTCACCCCACGCTATTGCTACCTGGCAATGGCGCCAGAAAAAGGTCTTGATAACCCACAAGTATAGGGGATTGTTTGTAGCCTTTTTCGATAAATAAGAGTGTCGAACCCAACGAGGAGCTAATGGTAGAACAAATATTCCCTCAAGTTCTATCGACCACTGATACAACTCTAGTACGCTTAACGTTTGCTTTACCTAGAACAAGAATAAATCTAGAAGTACTTTTGTAGATGCGGTAGGCTAGGTTTGCAACATAATAAAGAACGTGAAAATAAAAAGTAGGTGCTGTTCTAATCAAAGTACAATTAAATTAGTATAGCGAGTGTGGATTACTAGTGGTAGGATTCACGGAATTGTCCCTTAGCAATTGACTACGTTACTAGACAGATAGCAAGTTTTTATGTGGGAGAGGCCACTACTAGCATGTCGTCCCTTAATTGGAATTCTATGCACTTATGATTGGAACTATTATCAAGCATACACAACTACTAACGTTCATTAAGGTAAAATCCAACCATAGCGTTAAGATATATATTGGCCCCCCTTCAATCCCGTATGCTTCAATTTCTATGGTAGGAAGAAGCTTCTGTCCCCCTTGCCCTCCAATGCAAACTAACCCTATGGTGTGATCCACACGCGCGCTCATATGATGGGCACCAAAGGATAGCAACATAACCACAAGCAAATTAAACCAATCATGGAAATTCACCAATTACCGGTAGGACAACAGAAATTTACTCAAGCATCATAGGATGGCAACATATCATTGTATAATAATATGAAGCATAAAGCACCATGTTCAAGTAGAGTGTACAGCGGGTTGCGGGAGAGTGAGCCGCTGGATATAGATGGGGGAAGGTGATGGAGTTGTTGGTGAAGATGACGGAGTTGTTGGAGTAGATCGCCATCACACGGTGATTGCCCCGGCGCTGGTTTGGCGTCACCGGGAGAGAGGGGGAGAAAGCCCCCCTCCTTCTTCTTCTTCCTTGGCCTCCCCCCCTAGATGGGAGGAGAGTTCCCCCTCTGGTCCATGGTTGCCATGGCGGCGGAGGGATAGGAGCCCCTCCTAGATTGGATCTCTCCCTCTATTCTCTTCTGTTTTGCGTTCCTGTTTCCTGGCCCTTCATTGTTTCTTAAATTCCCGGAGATCCGTAACTCTGATTGCACTAAAATTTTTACACATTTTCCCCCATAAATTAGCTTTCTTCCGCCCGAAGAAGAGACCCAACCGACTTACGGGGTGACCACAAGACACATGGGCGTGATAGGGGGTGTGGGTCGCGCCCTAGTGGGTGGTGGAGGCCCTGGGCCTCTGTTTGCATTGATTCCACCTCCCAAAAATCACATATATTCCAAAATAATTATCTGTAAATTGCATTTGGACTTCGTTTGATATGAATATTCTGTGAAACAAAAAACATTTAATAAATAGAAATTAGCATTGGGCACTGGATCAATATGTTAGTCCCAAAAAATAGTATAAATGTTGCCAAAAGTGTATGAAAGTTGTATAATATTGGCATGGAACAATAAAAAATCATAGATACGACGAAGACGTATCAAAGACCTCAAGCATTTTAGGAAGCTCGTCATCGGAATATACAAGCCAAGTTATATATTGTAGAATTGCCACTGGTATATGAAAGTCACAAATCATGGAGACTCTCTATATGAAGAACATGATGCCACTTTGAAGCACAAGTGTGGTAAAAGGATAGTAGCATGCCCCTTCTCTCTTTTTCTATCTCACTTTTTCTGTTTCTTCTCTCTTTTTTTTCATGGGCTCCCTTTTTTGGCCTATTTTTTTAGAACAGTGTCATGGACCTCATCCCCACTTTTTCGAGGACTCATTAGTCTCCACCATTCTTTTCCTCACCGGGGCAATGCTTTAATAATGATGATCATCACACTTTTATTTACTTACAAATCGATAAATTGAATGATATGACTGCATATGAATGCCTCAGGCGGTGTACCAGAATGTGCAATGATCTAGCATGGCAAAGATATCAAAAAATAGACAAGCCATGAAAATATCATGCCAGTTATCTGACGATAATGCAAACCAATATGATAATGAATGCTCAAGTCATGTATATGATGATTGTGGAAGTTGCATGGCAATATATCTCGGAATGGCTATGGAAATGCCATAACAGGTAGGTATGGTGGTTGTTTTGAGGAAGGATATAATGAGGCTTATGTGTGATAGAGCATATCATGGTTGGGGTGCACCGGCGAAGTTTGCACCAAGTCTCGAGGTGAGAACAGGCAATGTGCGATGCCGAAGAGGCTAGCAAAACATGGATAGGTGGGAGTGCGTAAGTCCACAAACTCGCATTTGTCATAAAGAACTCATGTACTTATTGTGAAAATTTGAAAGCCAAAGTACTACTCGCATGCCCCTAGGGGGAGGTTTGGACAAGTTAACCATCGCTCAATTGATCCGAATAACACAAAGGATTTCAAAGGATAAATTATGCTCCAACTTCATCGCAAAACTAGAAGCTATACATGTGCTTTAGGAATCACAAACTTTAATATCAATATTTTTACTAAACCACAATCATCCACTAGTACACCCACATATTACCATCTTAATATCGCAAAAGTATTGCAAGGAACCAAACATATCATATTCAGTGATCCATAAATTTTATGTAGGATTTTATAACTAACCATGTGAATGACCAATTCCTGTTAACTCTATAAATAGATATAAGTGAAGCATGAGAGTTTAATTCACTACAAGAAATATGTCAACTTGCGACCATCACTATTGGTCACTGAAAGGTCATTGTTTTTCATTTGCGACCTTTTTGTGACCAAAAACAGAAGGTCAAAAGCTGGCGGTCGTAAAATGAAATTAACGACCTTCTCTGTGAGAAGGTCGTGGAATTCCACGACCAAAACAAAAGGTCGTTGATTCTATGAACTTTTGCTTTGGTCGCTAGCTCTCTGCCCAGGACACGTTGGATCCGACGTGGCAATCTGACGTGGTAAAATTGCGACCAATTGAAAAGGTCGTTGATAAAATTCAGCCCGGTCCGATTAGGTGTTTTACATGGGCCGAGCCCAACAATTAAGCCTATTTGTTGTTTTTTCCTGTGATTTTTTGGTCGGCTTCACAAGCCAAGTCCAACATTTCAGCCACCAATTTTCTAGGCTGTAAAACCTTTTACAGTTCAATTCTTGTTCGGGCCTCGGCCTTTTTTCAGTCCAATGCTTGTTCAAGCTTCGGCCTTTTTGTGGTCCTTTTAAATTTTGGAACTCAGCCCTCTAACAGTCCATTTTATTTATTTTCGAAAATTAATATACTAGCATTACTGAAACAGATCCCAACTTTGTTTGGGCTGTGGCCTTTTTAAGATCCAATAGTGTTTGGGCCAAAGACTCTTTCAGTATTATGTTCACATCCAACTAAATACATTTATCACAAATTCAAATTCCCAGCATTTGAATAAAAAGTACACCCAACATTAAATAACAGGTACAACAAGTAAATATACACCCAATTCCTAGCAAGATCAACATTACATCAAAATTCCAAGCAAATTCTGCATTACAAGTTCAATAACATATAAAGTGAGCCGCTGACTGGGGCTTCGAGCTTCTTCGAATATCTTTGGCCGAGGAACTCCTATAAATGAGGGAAAACAGATTAGTCACAAGTACACAAGCACTGTTTGCATCAGTACATCGACACTCGCAAGTAATACATCATTCACTTAAAACATTTAAAGTGAAATAGATACATGACATGACACAGGAGGCAGATGTTGCCAGACAAAGATGGCACTTGTATAGACCTTGAAAAAAGGGCCATTTGCATTTCTGTCCCTAACTCGAACCACCTAATCAGATATACCCCTAATTCGAAAGCCTGCTCAAATTTGCCCCTCCGCCGTTAGGTGCCCTTACAGAAAAGCCCTTCTGCGCCGTTACCGTCTGGTCAAACAACTTTGACCGTCCTGAAAAAAATAGCAAAAAAATTTAAAAAAAATCTAAAATTTTGTGAGATCGAAGATACTCATGTGCGCAAGGTGCGTGCAAATTTTTGTGCTATTTGGACATTCCAGGAGCTCGTGGCGAGAAAAAACAGTTAATATGCACGCTTGTGAACAATAAATTTGAAATAAAATAGCAAGAAAATTCAAAAAAATATGAAATTTTTTGGCATCAAAGAGGCTTGGGTGCACAAGGTGCTTGCAAGTTTTTGTGATCAAATGACTTGCGAGGAGCTCTCACAAGAAAAAACAAAATAGTCATTTTTTCCCAAGTTTTTTCCCAGGCCAGATTTTGTTTTTTTCTCCACAAGCCCCTCCAATGTCCAAACACAACAAAAATTGGCACGCAGCTTTTAGACCATAGCCTCTTTGATGCCAAAAAATTTCATATTTTTTTGAATTTTCTTGCTATTTTTTTGAATTTACTGTTCACAGGCTTACATACTTACTGTTTTTCCTTTGACATGAGCTCCTGGAATGCCCAAGCAGCACGAAAATTTGCACGCACCTTACGAACCTGAGTATCTTTGATCTCACAAATTTTCAGATTTTTTAGATTTTTTTTTGGGGCCGGTCAATGCCCTTTGACCGGCTTTGACCGGACGGTAATGGCGCAAAAGGGCATTTCTGTAAGGGCACGTAACGGCGGAGGGGCATTTTTGAGCAGGCTTTCGAATTAGGGGCAAATGTGAGTGGTGGGTTCGAGTTAGGGACACAGATGTAAAAGACCCTTGAAAAAAACCATACAAGTCAGTGATGCTCCAACACATCACTCGTGGACTAAAATAATAAGATAAAGCATCACTAGGGATGCATACTGATTTTACTAATATGTTTTAATTGTCTACTTTGGAGTTGCAGTATCTCTTAACAACATATATATCATCCAATGCTCGACTATGACAAAAATTAAACAATTACACCTCACAAAGGCAAAGCAAAGAATCATGGAGCGAGTAGGAGGGGTAGAAGGGGACCTGCGGAGCTCATCGGAAGTGGTTGTAGCCTAGGCTGAGCTTCACCATCACAGCGACAGCCAAGGGAGGCAGCCGAGCCTACCAATGCATAGCCATCATAGGAGCAGTAGCAGTGTAGCACCACCATTGCCGGAACTGAAACTGCTGGAGCAAATCACCATCACCTGGGTCACCTCCACCTAAGCATCTAGCAAGGGGTAAAGTCTGCACGTTTCAGTACAAGCTAGTGACGTCAAAAACCAAACAGTAGCAAGAAGAATAGAAACTCTAGTACATGATTAGTTGAAGAAACATGAACTACATTCAGTAGTGATGTTTCCATCATCCTACTATCACTAGTAGAGCAAACTACAGGTTACCATACTTCTGGAACCATGTACTTCACGACAGATGTATGTAGTAACACAAGACGCATGACACCTAAAGAAAAATTATTCATTCAAGATACTAGAAATTATACATACAAGTACTGATGGCCTAAAAATCAATCTACAGATAATAGATAATAATAAACAAACGACATCAGCATATTTTCTTCATTATATAAATAGAAACTAACAGACTGTTATGTGCATGCAGATGCACCAAAAGAAACTAAAGACCATTTATCTTAAGGATTCCACATAGCTGCCGAACATGCTTATCATCCAAGGAAAGAAGCATAGCTTTTTCAGGGGAAATCAATCTACAACCCTACGGATATTAGGACTATCTCGGTACAGAATATGAGCATGAGCAATACATCAGGAAGTATACACATCTGGAGAGAAAGAATTACGACCCACAAGGCAGCAGTGATAGCTTCTACCTTCACATATATTTCAATACCTACTACTATTTTCATGTATGTTAAATATGCAAGAGGTAAAAATGACAGTTATGTACACCCATTGCAAACAGACTTGTGAAGAAGAAGATAAACCGCTAATGCACTTCAATCGTTAATCCAACATTGCACATTTTCGCTGTTATAGTCAAGCAGCAGCCTCTTGTACTCGAAGGCCTATAAAATAAAATGGATAAGTTAGATTGATTACTGTAGGTGCAGGACAATTTCTGGAAGAGGCATAAACACGAAATGAAATAGATGTAGTATCATCACTACATGAAAGGAGCATTATACTTGGAAGGAAAAAACAGCATCGTGTCACCAAACAAACACTACTTGACAGGAAACTGTGCATTTCGTCCCTGTATCCATTAGTAGCAGGATAGCAGCAATGATTCACATGGCACGAATAATTCATTATGAGGAAACATGTTACTAGGTATGAAACAAACTATTTACACAGGTAAAATGGACACATGTACAATACATAGCTTGCTGTAAGCAGGAAACACTAGTGCTCATATACCAAAATCAATGGCAATACTTATGGACGATAGTAACAAGGTTAAACATCAGAGAAAGCACTTGCTAAGATATCATCATTTAGGGGCATTTACATCACCAATGTGGCAAACTGCAAAGCTGGTCTATTCGTCACCAGTTACAAGCATATTCTTGTTCATGCATAACTATAGTCAGCTCTATTTCAAAAAACTAGAAGCAAATCATCCGCCCTTCAAAATTTCTGTACTATCTAAACCAACAAAGATGTCAACTCAAACACTTCTAGAAATCAGTGCCCATACACACTTGTAGGTTGCAAAAACACTAGAGTTTCACCACAAGAGTGCACAGACTGCAACAAATGAATAAACAAATTAAACAACAAGCCACAATTTCCGCGGTGCCTACAGTACTACAGTGCCAGAATTTTTGGAAATGTACGGTAGAGTACATAATCAAGGTAGTGAAAACTTGGGAATGACCAACACGCGAGCATTAGAATTTGGAAAGTGTAGTGGCCTATCAGAGTTACTACCTGCACGGAAACATTAGGGGTCAGTCTTCAGGTTTGCCTCTAAAAAACATGGAAGTTGGATTTATAAATAAACAGACTTAACAGAAGATCAAGAAAACATGTATTTTTTTCAAAACCAAAAATTACGATGATGAGAAACATGATTGTCACGCAGTCAGCATGATTGATCCTCATGCATGCACCACATTTAAAGCCTTCTACTGCTATAGGAGCAGAAAAGAGGGAGCTAGGAGTAGGAGATGGAGGCAACTCACCGGAGAACTTGTGGTCGTCGCCGTACACA
Source organism: Triticum urartu (assembly GCF_056163025.1). NCBI lineage: Eukaryota > Viridiplantae > Streptophyta > Magnoliopsida > Poales > Poaceae > Triticum > Triticum urartu. The sequence goes on along the minus strand of NC_141874.1, from coordinate 58,847,594 downwards.
GCCTCCATAACGCCAGCCCCCTGCTCAGTATTATCAGTACTCAGTACTACAGAATTAAGTGATATCGACATTGAGAAGAAAAGCAGATATCAAGGCAACACTTGATGGCTTATGCTTCCCACAGGACTGTATGAACACGCATACAAAAGAGATATAGAACAAACGGAACTGGGGCGAAAAGAAGGACTCCGGACTTGTAGCACCAGATATCAGCTGCTCAAAAGATCACCTAAAGTGACACAACGGCCAGAAATGAGTGAACAAAACACACTAAAAGACGTCAATATACATCTAATTTAGATAAGAAGTCAGAACATGGTATATTTGAGAACCGAGGAAGTAGTAAGTATGATGTGTTGTTTGCATGTGCAGGCAGAGTAGCACTTTAAGTTAGCAAAGATTACATCATAAGTGGAATTTAAGTCTAAACGCATCATGTCTAAGCATGAAGGAGCAAGAGAGCAATTCATAATGTAGGGTCAATCGCAAATTTGATCATAAGCCACCGGTCGAGGAGGAGCGTGCCCTCGGATTTACCATATTTGCTGGATACGTACGCGCGCTGCCAACTGCAGTGGGTAGGTACTGCCGGAACCCGGACACTCAGGAATTTCTCACTCGTTACAACAAGATGAAATGTCAATGCACAAGTCTGCAAGCATGAAGAATTGGCATCAGACCCCACATGCCAGCTACTTGGCAGCCAGTGGGATTTTCTAAATTTCGCCTAAAAGCATGACATGTTCCTTTTCTTTTTGGCAAACACATGTTCTTTGTTGGATCAGCAAATACTCTAGTTTACTAACTTAGCGCCCTCAAAAAAAGTTCACTAACTTAGTCGGGCACGTTTATGCACATGTCTACTAAGTTACTCTATCCGCGAAAAAGATGATCGGATACCACCAATCAAAACACCAGAGGCTGCTGCCTAGCTTGTGCCGACGGGATACCACCATCTTATCCAGCAAACTCGTCGCATCACGCCTCACAACTGGAGACGACGCACGCGCCATCACCATAATTTAGTCCCTAACCTCGAGCATTGATGCACTTATCTAAGCGCCACTTGCATGGCACCCTGTCAAGCCAACTCACAGGTACACGAAACCATTGACAGGGACGCCGATTAGCAAATGGACCCGACCAAGGAAAACCGGGTCGCCGCCACACATCCATCTCGAGCGAAATCACGGCTTGGGGTTGGGAGATAGGGGGAAGGGGCTTGGGAGGGGGGGTGTTACCGAGCGAGGTGCACTGCGTGATGACGACGACCTCCTCCCGCGAGACGCGGGCGGCCGCCGCCAGGTCCCCCACCGCGCGGAGCGGCAGGGCCAGCTCGTCCGTCACCGTGAGCGCCGCCACGGCCGTGGACGCCATGGACCTGGACCGGATCGAATCGCCTGAAATTCTCGTCCATGGACCTGGACCGGATCGAATCGCCTGAAATCCTGCGAGCGAGAAGGGGATGCGATGGCGTCAGGTGGATCGGATGGAAAAACGGATGGATGGATCTGACGAGGGGAACAGGACACTAAAAACCTTATACAAAGAAATTTAGCAGTAGCGCGTGTTAAAAAAGGGCGCTAGTGTTAAATAGCAGTAGCGCGTGTCTGTAAACCGCGCTACAGATACAATAGTAGCAGTAGCGCGTGTCTGTAAACCGCGCTACAGATACAATAATAGCAGTAGCGCGTGCGCATGAAAACGCGCTACCACTAGTATCCCCTTTGCTATCTCCGATAGGCTACGCATAGCAGTAGCGGTCTTAAGATAAGCGCGCTATCGCTAGCACATAAGTAGCAGCGCGTTTCGCGCGGAGAGCGCTACTGCTAATGGAAATAAAATAAAATAAAAAACAAATGGAAAAGTAAATGAAAAAGAAAGAAATAGAAAAAGGAAAAAGGAAAAAATAAAATGTAGAGCAAAATAAATGAGAAAGCGAAAAAAGGAGAAAGACATAGCAGTAGCGTTTGTTCGTAAGAGGCGCTATAGCTAACGTAGCTGCACCGCGTTTCCTAGACCCCGCTATAGAAACAGAAAAGGAAATAAGAAAGATGAAGGAAATTACATAGCTATAGCAGTAGCGCGTTTTGTGAAAATCGTTATAGCTAATTTAGCTATAGCGCGTCTCGCGAAAAGCGCTACCGCTAAGTTTGACTTAACCAAAAAACCGTTTCCCCCCGGCCACCACTTCTCCCTCAAATCCCTCGACCCACCCCGCCGCCGTCTGCCCGATTCACCGTCGCCCCACTTCGCCGCCGTCTCCTGCCGACGTCGACCCCCCCGGAGCTACCAGAGCCGCGCGCCATCGACACCACCGGAGCCGCCCCCAACGCCACCGGAGCCGCACGGCCTCATCAACGCCATCGGAGCCGCAGTCGACGCCACTGGAGCCTCCCTCGACGCAACTGCCTCCCCCGCCGTCAGCGGAGACGCCCCCGCCTCCCTCGCCACCACTGCCTCCCGCGCCACCACCGGAGCCATCCTCTGTAAGCCCCCACCCCTCCTCTCTCTCTCTATCTCTAAATTAGTTAGGTTAGTTTAGTTAGGAAAATAATTTAGTTAGGTTAATTTAGTTAGGTTAATTAGTTAGGTTAATTTGACAGAGATGCCCCTGCCTCCCTCGCCGTAGGAAAAAATTGTATATGCTTAACTAGGGCAGTAGGGTTAGGGTTGTAGTGTTTAATTACAAATGTTAGGAAAGTAAGGTTTAACTAGATGTTAACTAGGGTGGTAGGATTTAGTTTAGAGAAAAAATCAATATAAAAATATAAATTTCTATTAGTGTTGCAAGTCTAGTGGGTTCTTAATTTTTAGTGAATTTTTATTATGACAAAAATGTAGGACATAATTTGAGTTCTAGGGTTCATACACTAGGAGATGCAAATCTGAAGTGGTCATGATATATGAAAAATCCTCAATTGTGTTTGCTCATTGATCATAATCGACATTGAAGTGGTTCGATTGTGCCCAAGTGGCCTTTTGTTGTTTCCGGGGAATGAAACCGAGTGGCCTATGTTTTGCCAGAATGTTGATTCATTTTCGTTCCGGCAAAATTCAGGTTCTTGATTTGTCCACTTTTTAGCAAAGGTCATGCCGAAATTTTCCATGAATTTCGGCATGACTTGTGCTACAAACTAGGACATATCGAGTGCCCGGGATTTGCCGCACCGGGAAGGAGTCAACGTTCCTGCAAAACAATAGGCCTTTTTATGTCATTATTCATTTTATTAGGTATAGAATTAATTGACTAGATTTAATCGTAGGAAACATGGCTAGCAACGATGAAGGACAGGGTTCTGGTGAATGCGACGACGTCTACCGGGCGGCAGACGAATTTTTTAGCCTTGCCGATGTCGAGACCAGCGCTGAGACTCAGACCGGCATCGAGACTGAGACTGAGACCGGCGCTGAGACTCAGACCGGCATCGAGACTGAGACTGAGACCGGCGCTGAGACTCAGACCGGCATCGAGACCGGCGCTGAGACTGAGACCGGCGCTGAGACTCAGACCGGCATCGAGACCGGCGTTGAGACTGAGACCGGCGCTGCCTCGGAGAGCGGAGCCGGTGTAGAACCGAAAGCAAAGAGGCAACGACCTCCTAACAAATTCAGGACTACTAGACTGGTGGTCACGGAGGTGGACGACGGCAATTTTGAGCCAAAGGCGCCCGAGGAAGCGCGTCGATGCTACGGCAATCAGATAGGCTGCATCGTACGGACAACCGCCACCATCAACGATGAGAAACTACAGAAGATAGAAAATATGGGGAGCCCCCTCCTAAAGAAGTTTCACCAGATATTCTTGTTCCCGGGCCGGAATGAGAAGGATTATAAAGATCCAGATGAGGACCCGACAATGAAGAAGATAAACAAACACGCCATGACCAAGTTTAGCGACGCGTTGGCCGCCTGGAAAAATCGAGTGAAAGCAAAGATCATCGACAAGAAGGAACCCTACTCCGACATTGTAAAGGATAATCCGAAAATCACGGAAGAGCAGTTTCAAATATTCAAGGAGGCTTGCGAGGCCGAAGCTTCCAAAAAAAAAGTCTAAGTACATGAAGGGGCTTCAAGAGAGGAACATTGGGAGCCACCACCTCGGAAGCCGTGGTTACGGCGGAAAGAGGTCCAAATGGGCCAAGGAGGACGCGAAATCCGCGAGTCTGGGCATCCCAGACCCCTTGGCGGATTTCACCGTCCCGCAGGAGCGTGACGTCCTCAGGGCCCGGCACCGTTGGGACCCAGTGAAGAAGGTTTATGAGACAAAACCTGTCATTACGGAGTTCATGAGACTGATGGTAATTTTAGTTTCTGATCAATTCGACTGCACATGTTAGTCATATTTGTAAACGATCCTTGTGCCTTTTGCAGAGAGAGCAGCACCGGATTGCGGCCGAAAGCGACTCGCCGTCTGAGGCATTGGCGAGGCCCAAGTGGGACACTCCATTCAACCGGGCGTTGAACATATTGAAATGACAACCGGTGGATACTCGACCGTCGTATGGACGCGTGCACGGTGCCGGAGATGGTGCCACATGGAAGAAGTACTACCGTGAGACCACGGAGGAGAGAAAGGAAAGACAGAGGTTAACTGAGGAAAACATCGACAAGAAGGTTGAGATTGCGGTTGAGAAGAAATCATATCAGATAGTCGCAACAGCGGTAGCTGCCGCAAAACAGGTGGTTGCAGATTTGTCTACTTCCTTGGTGACGGGCATTTTCACTTGGACAAGGCAACATCTAGAAAAAAATGCAGAGGACTTTCCCCTTGCTGACTTCTTGGGGAGCAGCTCGACTAGCGTTGCACCAGCACCTGCTCCCGCACCGGCTCCCGCACCTGCTCCCGCACCGGCTCCCGCACCGGACGTTCTCGGTGGTGCTTCGTCTTTGGCTGAGCTCGACGCCCTCACGGTATCTGTCACACCGGCCCCCTTCAATATAAATGTATAATCTCCCGTTTTCGTTGCCTTTCGGATGTCTCACGTCGCAGACTTTTCTTTGCAGGCCGACGAAACCCCGTGCACCATATTGTACACCATCGGCGACCATAAGGTGGACGTGGGGAAGGCGACGATAATGAAGCCGAAGGAACCATCAGCCGGCCGATCCCCCCGAACGTCTTCAAGGTTTCTGTGGCCAGTGTCAAACCGGGCCACGAGAATTTGCCTCCTCCAATACTAGCGGGGGATGACGACGAGACACCGCGGCGGCTTGGTGATTGTTGCAATGGGTGGGTCCTGTTGTGGCCAAAGAGTCTGCTTTGTCTGGAGGCGGCTGGGAGCACACCCACAAGCACGCAGCCTCAACAAGGTATGAACATCAACACCCCACCTACCCAATTAGCGTCGGGTGTCGGGTTGGGTGATAGCGGACGGGGTAAGGAGGAGGCTCCATTAGTCGCTGATGACGTCGCCATGGATGAGGATGAGGACGACGATGGCGCTGAACAGTATGTCTATACTGGCGCCTCCTCAGGGTTTGAGCGTCATGAGTTGGTGCCTGAATTGCCGTCTCAACGTATTATGGACGACCTTCCGGTAGTAAAGAAGTCTAGGAAGAGAGCAAGGAAAGGCAAAAAAGCTGATTCTATGATCCAGCCGCCTCAGCAGCCTCGGCTTCAGGACCATATAGATATCCCCGATGCGGATAAATGGCATATCCCCGGTCAACCAATCCTACCTGCAACAGCGCTACGTGCCAGATTCGGTGATATAAGGAGACTTCATGATGATGTGCTGCGGGTAGAGAAAGTCCTCATCGCCTCGAAAGATCCAGGATACCCACTCTACGTGGTTAACGTTCCGCGGCAAATGTCGTACGTCGACAGCTTCCCCGTGGATAAGTTCTTCCTCCAATTCGATTACATATTCGACATGTTTCACGTGAAGAAGCTGGATTTTATGTTTATCCGCCTTTATGCCTTGCACATGAACTACATCATCGGGGTTGAGCAGATATCTCATATCTGTGTTGCTGACCCGTACTACATGCACGAGGGCTTCTTGGGAGTCTGCGCAAAGCACCGTGAATACGCAAGGGATTACATCGTCAATTTCATGCTCGCCAATATGGACAAGGAGGCGATTCTCGTGCCTTATCATCCCGTGCAAGTCATCCGCGCTGCTATCCTTCCTTCAATTTCAACCATTCATTTGCACGGTGGAGGCTAATTAATTTGAGGTGTACTTATTTTGCGCAGCGGCGGGCGCGCCGTCCTCATCATCCTCTACCCCCGATTCTCCCACGCTCTTTACTTGGACTCGTCGAAGAACATTCACAAAAAGGATTACACCCACATCAAGGATGTTCTCGACAGTGCTATGTTTTACTACCAAGCAAGGGGTGGAGAGGTCAGGGACAAGAAGACAAGGGGCGGCAGGGCCGCCTTCGGCCATAAGACCGACTTCTGCTGCATCCAGCAACCGAACGATTCTCTTAATGATGGATTCTATGTCCTACACTACATGCTGGAGTACAGACGGGATCACCAGAACCTTCGCATGTCACCTAGATCCAGCGATGCCCATATTCTACAGTGGGCAAAGGACATAGGAGATATCGAGGATCATTGACTTCGAGCTGAGTTCTATAACATCCAGTGCGAACTTGCCCAAATCATCATGAAGGAGGTCGTCGGAAAAATAGGGATGTTCCACGGAGAAGGACAAATGTCGCGGGAAGACGTCCGAACATGGATAGCCTCTCAACGTCTCAACATGAAGCCTTTCACTAAGCTCAAGGACTATCTCCCTGACTTGGATGGATGGAACGACATGTTGGAGTGATTGTCGATATATGACAATGTGTCCGTTTAGTCCATACTTTCTATATGAAAAAACTTTGAGTTATGCACGGTGAAACTTTATTTGTGATGTAATTAAACCATCCTCCTCCTCGACTAGCGAAAATCACTCTAGTTAGGGCATTTTAGGGTGCGATGAACTTTGTTATTTATGCTTATGATATGTTGCTTCTATTTTTGCCAAGTCTGTCTCCGTCGGAGTAATGGGCCACGGGTAGGCTAACCCGAGGCCCAGAACCTTTCAAGACATCAGGGCTGACTACGCCCCTCAAGACGCCAGGATGGAGAGCCGCCTTCCAGAGGCCGGCTAAAGGAACAACCGACTGCCCGCATGCGGCCGAGTCCTGGAGGCGAGGTCAAGACGGGCCGACTCCCGCCTGGCAGCTCCCAGAGAAGCCGGCCACGGGGAGTCGACCCACAACACCAGCAAAGCCCATGCCCTCATAAAGGGGGATGGGACGGGAGTGGCCACAGTAAAACCCACTCCCTCCCCTTTTCATGGGATGGCTAGGCCACAGTGCGTCGTACCAGCGGAGATCTCTGTCCGGCGGGGCACTGTTGCCGTGCCATCCCTGACATCAGCAACAGTAGGTGGAGTCCTGCACCCACGACGGCCTGTCGGTACGGTCCATGGACGATGGGCCCTACCGGCCAGTGAGAGTCCAGAAGACGGCAAGAGCGCCACCAGCCGGACCCGAAGGGAGCCGGCCCCCGGAAGTCGGCTTGCCCCTCCCCCAGGTCCCACGCTCCATTAACCAGACAAGACGGGCAGTGGCTACAGTAATCGCCCGCCAGGTAGCAGGGCTGTAGCCACGACCCCATGACCAAGCCTGCGTCATTAGAAGCACGGCTACAGTAATCGGTAGCCGGCAAGACCCGCAAATGGTGGGTACGACCTGTCGGCTCTGTACCAGACCAGTCGGCGGGGCCCACCAGTCGGCGGGCCCCAGCAGTCGGCAGAGAAGCCGGCGGGCGGAGAGACTGACGGCTGGGCCCTGTGCCTAGTCGGTTTACCATTGTACCCCTAGGGGGTAGGCCTATATAAACCCCCGGGGCACCCATGCAAAGGGTTCCGACCCATTAGAACTAGACCAGACCTTAGAGAAGGAAGAGAGCTGGCCTAGCCTCCTCCTGTCCACAGATACAGCTCGAGGAGCACCATTGTACTCACTTTGCCTTAGTGATCATGCGGAGACCCCGCAGAGTAGGACTAGGGGTGTTATCTCCTAGGAGAGCACTGAACCTGGGTAAAGTTCGCCGGCATATGTGTCTACGCCTCATCCCGTTTCCAGGCACCGGCGACGTTCTACTCGCCCCCACCATGATAATCCATCCATTGGCATATGTCGCACCCAACCCCCGATATTTGGCGCCCACCGTGGGGCCTGGTGCACCATCGTCCGGAGACCTGTTTTGGACGGGAACCCTTTTCCTCCTTGGCGAGCGCAGCCAGCCCGGCACGCCAGACGGAGTCTGCGCTGACGCGCTGCATGGCGCTGAAATCGCCTGCGCGGCTAGTTGCCTCGTCGATCTTGTAGGCGAGGTCCGCCTCTCCGACGGGCCCGCATCCGACGCAGGCACAGGCGGCCCCGAGAGCCTCCTCGCGGGCCTCCTCGATCAACTTCATGTCGCCAGCGAGCCAGCTGGGGACTTGGAGTCCGTAGGCTCCACTGATCCAATGTTCGTCGACTCCGACACCGTGTCGCTTGACACGTTCCCCACCAACGTGGTGGTCTACGACGAGCCGCTTCCTCGCGCGGAGAGCGGCGAAAGCACCGTCACGGAAGTGCTTGTCATCGATCATGGCGAGCACTCCGGCGAGGGTGATTACGACCCGCTCCACGCGGCGCTGCAAGACCTGGCAGCGCCCATCCCTGAAGATGCCGACGCCGAGACGCTGGAGGCACGCCGCCTTCAGCTAGTCGAAGGAGCCAAAAAGCTGGCCAGCATGAGACGCCTGTCAGAAGCCTACCAGCGCGAGATGGACCGCGCGGTGGGTGGCACGCCGGCTCCAACTGGGCCTAGCCGCCTTGGCATGGTCCAGCAGCGCGGTGCGGCTATCGCCGATCTGTTCGGGGCGAATCGCCCCGTCTACGCCACACCTGCGGAGAATTTTCGAGCCGCCCAGGCGGCGGCGGACGAGCTAGACAAGTTCGAGGGTGAAGAGCGTCGCTTGATGACGGAGCACGTGCAGCGACTCCTTGACGCGGCTGCTGAGCAGAACGAGGCCGGCCGCCACACTGATGCGCCGCGCCGACGGAATGATAACCTGCTTCCGCACCGAGACCAAGGCGTGGAGTCTCGGACGCCGACTGGCGGCATCCGCGGAAGGAAAGACAAGGAGCCGGCTGCCAGCTGCAGTCACACTCGCATCACCATAGAGCGCGACCGAGACGGCCGCCCAAGAACAGTGGAGCGACGGGACGACTGCCCGCCTCCTCCCCTCGGAGGGAAAGGCGAGTCTCCCCGCCGCCTGTTGATCACCCGACACTCGGCGACCGCCTTGGCTGCCGAGAGGGAGTCGGTGAGAACGACGCCCGCCATCGGATCGACCGTCTCCACCAATCCCTGGCGCTTGAGGAAGAAGATGAGTTGGGTCCGCCGTGTTTTGGCCCCCGCATCCGAGATGAGCCCTTCCCCAAAGGGTTCACGCTCCCCAGAGACACACCCAAGTACACCGGCTCCGTGAAGCCAGAGGACTGGCTGGTCGACTACTCCACGGCCGTCAGCATAGCAAACGGCAACAAGCGTGTTGCTGTGAAGTACGTCCCACTCATGCTCCAGGGCACGACCCGGACATGGCTGAACAACTTAAGGCCCCGCAGCATCAACAGTTGGGTCGACTTCACCGACGCCTTCGTCCGCAACTTCACCAACACGTACAAGCGACCTCCCAAACCCCGCCAGCTCTCCTTCTATGTGCAAGGCCCCAGCGAGTCAACTTGCGACTACCTCACGCGCTGGGCCGAGCTCCGCAACTCTTGCGAGGGCGTGCACGAGGTGCAGGCTATTGAGTACTTCACTGCAGGATGCCAAGAGGGCACCCTCCTCAAGCACAAGCTTCTCTGCGATGAGCCAAAAACCCTCGACGAGCTGCTGATCATAGCAGACAAATACGCCACGGCCGATTCCTCCATGAAGACGGAGATTCAAGTCAGCGCAACCGGCAAGGTGGCTCCTCAGGCTCCCCGAACCCCAGTCGGGGACACCAGTCGGCGTCAGCAGCAGAACAACCACAAGCGTAAAGCCCCCCCGCCGACTTCCACCAGTCGGCAGGTGGCAACAGTTGAAGACCAACAGCCGGAAGGGCAACCTCCGCTCAGACGTCAGAAGGGCGGCAAGTCCAACTGGCAGCCGGCTTTCTCATAAGAGCAGACTCTGGATGGACCCTGCAAGTTCCACAGTGGCGCGAAGCCGTCCAACCACACCACTTGGAAATGCCACTGGCTCACCAGGATCACCAAGGGAGACGGCCTTATGCCTCCCCCACCTGCTGGGCAGCCGCCTCCCCCTCCGCCCAAGCAGCCGGCGGTCAGACCAGTCGGCGCAGTGCAAGACGAGTACCCAGAAGAGCAGGGAGCATACATCGTGTTCACCAGTGTGGCCGACGATCGACGCAGCAGACGGCTGCAGCAGCAGGAGGTGAATACAGTAGCTTCTGACGCACCTGAGTTCATGCACTGGTCTGAGAAGCCCATCAGCTGGAGTTGGGCTGACCACCCCGAAGTAATGCCCAGACCCGGCTCCTATGCTTTGGTTTTGGACGCCACCTTTGCCACGGACAAGCGAGCTGCTCATTTTTCCAGAGTCCTGATAGACGGCGGCAGCAGCATCAACATCTTGTACAAAGACACCATGGAGAAGTTGGGAATCAGGTAGAGGCAACTGCAGTCCAGCCGGACGGTGTTCCACGGCATAGTCCCTGGCCTTTCCTGCTCGCCAATCGGCAAGATCTTGATCGACGTCCTCTTCGGAGACAAAGATCATTTCCGCCGTGAGTCAATATGGTTCGAGGTGGTGGACCTAGAAAGCCCATACGATGCACTGCTTGGCCGGCCAGCCCTGGCCAAGTTCATGGCCGTCCCCCACTATGCCTATCTCAAGATGAAGATGCCGAGTTCCAAAGGGATTCTGACCATAACTGGCGACTACAAGAAGTCGTCCGCCTGCGCATCAGAGAGCAGTCGGCTGGCCGAGTCCCTCGTGATCGCAGCTGAGAAGCGGCTGCTGGATCGAGTTGTGGCGATGGCAGGCAAGCAGCCAGAGATGTCGCCTGATCCCAAAGAGTCGGAAGCTGAGGGTTTGTTCAAGCCGGCCAAGGAAACAAAGAAGATACCTTTGGACCCGGAGCACCCAGAGAGGTACGCTGTCGTAGGAGCCAACCTCGACAGAAAATAGGAAGGCGAGCTCGTCGATTTCCTCCATGAGAATCGAGACATCTTCGCATGGTCCCCCAAGGACATGCCAGGTGTCCCAACGGAATTCGCCGAGCACAAATTACACATCCGATCTGATGCCAAACCAGTCAGACAGCCTTTACGCCGCTTGTCAGAAGAGAAGAGGAGAGTTGTTGGAGAAGAGATAGCCCGGCTGCTCGCAACCGGCTTCATCATGGAAGTATTTTTCCCAGAATGGCTGGCCAACCCGGTCTTGGTACTGAAGAAAAACAAACAATGGCAAATGTGTATTGACTACACAAGCCTCAACAAAGCATGCCCCAAGGACCCGTTCGCCTTGCCAAGGATCGACCAAGTGATAGACTCCACAGCTGGATGCGAGCTGTTGAGTTTCTTGGATGCATATTCAGGGTATCACCAGATCAAGTTAAACCCAGCCGACAGGCTGAAGACTGCCTTCATCACGCCGTTTGGAGCTTTCTGCTACCTAACCATGACGTTCGGCTTGAGGAACGCCGGCGCCACCTTCCAACGATGCATGCAGAAGTGTCTCCTCAAGCAGCTCGGCAGAAATGCTCACGTCTACGTGGATGATGTGGTGGTGAAGACGGAGAAGCGTGGAACACTGCTGGAAGACCTCAAGGAGACCTTCGATAACTTGCGCCAATTCTAGATCAAGATCACCCCGAAGAAATGCGTCTTCGGAGTACCAGCCGGCCAGCTCCTTGGTTTCCTGGTCTCCGAACGCAGCATAGAATGCAACCCTGTGAAGATCAAGGCGATTGAAAGGATGAAGGTACCCAGCCGACTACTGGACGTACAAAAATTCACCGGCTGTTCGGCATCCGTTAGCCGGTTCATCAGTCGGCTGGGCGAGAAGGCCCTTCCCCTGTACCAACTCATGAAGAAGACCACTTTTTTGAGTGGAACCACAAGGCAGACGAAGCATTTGTCCAACTAAAGAAGATGCTGGCGACTCCACCTGTTCTGGTGGCTCCGACTCCTAAGGAGCCCATGCTCCTCTACATCGCCGCCACCAGCCGGGTGGTCAGCATGGTCATTGTGGTAGAATGCAAGGAGGAAGGAAAAGCACTACCAGTTCAAAGACCGGTATATTATTTGAGTGAAGTACTGTCGACCTCCAAGAAAAACTACCCCCACTACCAGAAGATGTGCTATGGTGTGCATTTTGCCACCAAGAAATTGAAGCCTTACTTCCAAGAGCATCCAATCACTGTGGTCTGCACGGCTCCTCTAGCCGAGATCATCAGCAGCCGAGACGCTTCGGGACGAGTGGCCAAGTGGGCCATAGATTTGGCCCCCTACACCATCTACTACCAACCTCACACTGCCATCAAGTCACAAGCGCTGGCCGACTTCCTCGTCGACTGGGCCGAAACCCATTATCTACCACCAGCGCCCGACTCCACCCATTGGTGAATGCACTTCGACGGCTCCAAGATGCGCACCGGCTTGGGAGCCGGCATCGTCCTCACCTCTCCCAAGGGAGACAAGCTCAAGTATGTGCTGCAAATCCATTTTGCCGCCTCCAACAACGTCGCCGAGTACGAGGCACTCATTCATGGGCTCCGGCTAGCCAAAGAGCTTGGTATTCGCCGGATCCTGTGTTATGATGATTCTGACTTGGTGGTCCAACAGTCGTCAGGCGATCGGGATGCCAAGGACGCAGACATGGCAAGCTACCGCTTCCTCGTACAACAACTCAGTGGGTATTTCGAGGGATGCGAGTTTCTCCATGTACCAAGAAACGACAACGACCAAGCAGACGCCCTGGCGCGAATCGGCTCCACCCGTCAGGCAATACCGTCTGGCGTCGCCCTTCAGCGCCTCCTCAAGCCGTCCATCAAGCCATCACCAGAGTCAGACTCCATCTTCGTGCCGGCTCCTCCTGAAGTAGTCGGATCCGACTCAAGAGCCCCGTAGCCAGCGCGAGTGTTCCGGCAGACGGCGCGGGGATCGTGGCAGTCGCACCCGGCCCGGGGACTGCGGTGGCCGGCCCGGAGACTTCAGAACCCGGCCCGGGGACTGCGCCAATCTGCCCAGGGACTTCATCGACGCAGCAAGCGGCTGCCGACTCCAACCCGCCACCTCCCGGCCCACCCACCCTCATCCAAGTCGCAGTCTTGGCGGTTGCAGAAATTACAGCACCTTCATGGGCCCAACCCATCCTCAAATTCTTGGCGAACAAAGAGCTGCCAGCCGATAAGATCTCGGCTCGGCAAGTGCAACGCCGGGCGACAGCGTACGCCATCATCAATAGAGAGCTCGTAAGGCGCAGCGTCACTGGTATTCACCAGCGGTGTGTGGAGCCAGAGCAAGGCTAGGCAATCCTCAAAGACATCCATCAAGGCGAATGTGGCCATCACGTGGCTTCAAGAGCACTCGTCGCCAAAGCTTTCCGCCATGGCTTCTTCTGGCCGACTGCTCTTGAGGACGCCAAGTCTCTAGTCCAAAAATGCAAGGGGTGCTAGAAGTTCCGCTCTAGGCCTCATCAGCCGGCTTCCGCACTCAAAACTATTCCTATTGCCTGGCCCTTTGCTGTTTGGGGCCTGGACATGGTCGGACCATTCAAGACGGCGCGAGGTGGTTTAACTCATTTACTTGTTGCAGTGGACAAGTTCACCAAATGGATAGAAGCAAAGCCAATCAAGAGTTTGAATGGTCCGACTGCTGTGACATTCATCTCTGACATCACAATTCGGTACGGCATACCGCACAACATCATCACCGACAACGGCACAAACTTTGCCAAGGGTGCCTTGGCTCGTTTCTGCGCAACGTAGGGCATCCGACTGGACTTAGCGTCCGTTGCCCATCCTCAGTCCAACGGCCAAGTAGAGCAAGCAAATGGCCTAATCCTGTCCGGCATCAAGCCCCGGCTGGTCGAGCCTCTGGAGAGCTCGGCAGGCTGCTGGCTTGATGAGTTGCCAGCCGTCCTCTGGAGCCTGCACACGACTCCAAACAAGTCAACCGGCTTCACGCCCTTCTTCCTCGTCTACGGTGCCGAAGCCGTCATCCCAACGGACATAGAGTTCGACTCCCCTCGGGTCACCATGTACACCGAGGAGGAAGCAGAGGAAGCACATCAAGACGGCGTCAATCTGCTGGAAGAGGGCCGGCTGTTGGCACTCAGCCGATCCAGCATCTACTAGCAGAGCCTACGCCGATACTACATTCAGAAGGTCAAGCCGCGATCTTTCCAAGAAGGAGACCTTGTGCTTCGGCTGATTCAGCGAACAGCTAGCCAGCACAAGCTCTCAGCACCTTGGGAAGGCCCCTTCATCATCAGCAAGGTGTTGGGCAATGACTCCTACTACCTGATCGACGCTCAGAAGCCTCGAGCACACAAAAGAGACGACTCTAGCAAGGAGACAGAGCGACCATGGAATGCAAATCTCCTCTGAAAATTTTACAGTTAATACAATATGTATCATGCTACCTTTTGTATTAAAGTACAAAGACTTCGAGCCCCTCGAGAAGATCTCGGGGACTGCCTTCTTTTATCTTTATGATAATGAGTTATGCCTATGAGTATGTTATTCTTTTTCGCTTGGCACCGGGTTCGACTAGTTGGCCCGGGGACTTGCCGTCTTGAGCTATGAAATGACTTCCTGCAGCCGGACAAGTAGTTTGTGGCACTCAAGCCGTCTCCTGTTAGAAGCCGCAGATCGCAGAGCGACTGACTGGCAAGCAGGAGTAAGGTAGAATGGGTGTCCATATGAAAAATGGCTAAGGACTCAAAGCATGCACATAGCTTAAGCCGGTTTCCAGCCTTTTGCAACCGACTCTCGAGCAGCCGGCGCGCCGTTTTCTAAATTAGCTTGCTAAAAACTCTAAATGGCTAAGTACTTGCCTCCCAAAGAAGCCAAGTATTTGATCTAGCGGCAGTCCGCAGAGCGGCTGTCCGACTAGCCAAACGGCAACCAAGGGAAGGCAGCAAAGGAAAAAGCCAAAGAGCAATAAGCAAGAAGATATAGAACGCGGATAAATATTTACATAGAAAGGCCCTTGACCGAATCATCAAATAGGAGTTCAAGATACACCCAGTGGGTGGAATTGTGCAAAATAGCAAGTTCGTTGAGACTACTAAGCAGGAAAAACAAAGATAAAGTGGCAGCCTAGGAAGCCGCGGATGGACTCGGAGGACCAGAGGGGTCGGCGGTGCCAGTTGGCGGGGCAGTCGGCTGGTTGGTCTCCGCCTGATCACCCCTGGCGACAGCTGGCTCAGTTATGCATGACTCGTTGCTGGAGGCGCGATCAGGCTGGGGCTGGCCGTCTGCCTCGACCTCTGGCACCTCCTCCTCGTCTCCTTCCTCCTCCTCGCCTTCCTCTTTGACACTGAAGTCGATCACCTCCGCCGAGTCCTCGCCATCGTCCGGGTTCATCCCGAACCACTCC
Source organism: Triticum urartu (assembly GCF_056163025.1). Lineage (NCBI taxonomy): Eukaryota > Viridiplantae > Streptophyta > Magnoliopsida > Poales > Poaceae > Triticum > Triticum urartu. The sequence continues at coordinate 58,831,973 of NC_141874.1, read as the reverse complement.
GGCGGCGCCTCCTCGCCGTTCTCAGCCCACTCTGGGACGAAGACACTTGTGTCGGTGTACTCAGCGATCGATGCGGCGTGCCTGACGAGATCGTCCTCCAACATTGCCAGCTCCGCCTGAGCTTCCAGCCGGAACGTGGCTAACTGGGCTAAACTCAGCCCAGGATACCACGCCTTGGCGAACTCCAAGGCCCCGCGGGCTCCAGCCCGGGCTGTAGAGCCCTTCCAGGCCTCAAGATGGCCGGCTGCCACCTCCAACCAGTCAGCAGTCCGACTGGGGGTGCGTGGCGCCTGCATGTCCGGCCACAGGGCGGCAATCGCCTGGGCGCAGAAACGTTGAAGCCGGTGCAGCATCCGGTGGGCTGGCCGAAGATGGGCCTCGATGCTCAGAATATGCTCGTTAAGAGTTCGAGGAGCGTCGGCGGCGACCTGTGCGCCGTCCGCCCTCCGTGCTTCACGATCAGCCTCGATGGCCTGATTGGCAGCGTCAGAATGGCCGGGGAAGAAGTCTGCTAAGGAAGAAGAGCAAAGAAACAAAGTTAAAAATTTAAGGCCGACTCGACTAGCAGTCGGCAGCCCAGAAAAAGAAACAAATGGAAGCTCACCATCGACAAGATCTTCGATCGCCTGGAAGCCGGAGACCAGCGTCGCCTCCTTGTCGGTCCAGGAGGAGCGCTCGGACGCAAATTCAGCAAGAAGGGCGGTCTCCTTGTCCTCCACCTCCTTCTGGGCCCTCTGGAGCAGCTCCTTCTGCTCCGCCAGCTGCGTAGCCAGCCGGTCGCGCTCCTCCGTCAGTCGGTCGCACTCCTCCTTCCTAACGCGCAGCGCGGTTTTGACTTCGCCCAGCTGCTACTGAAGGGCAGCGTTGGCCTCTAAAAAAAGAGGGGGAGGGATGTCAGTCGTCAGCAAAGAAGAATGGTCACCGGGGAGATCCGGCCCGATTGCTCAGCAGTCGGCCCGAATCTCGGGGACTACAACCCGCGGGTGCACCAGCGCGCCCCCGCAGAGAAAGAAGAAAACTCACCCCGGTTGTCCAACAAGTCGGCGGTCCGCTTGGCCAGCTCCTCAACATTGGCGTTGAAGGAGGTCACGCGAAGATTGTGGTAATCCTGCATCAAATTTTAAGAAAAAAGCATTGGTACTTGGAACTCGCCGATTAGAGTTCTGAGTCGCCTGCTCAGCAGCCAGCCCGAAACTCGGGGACTACACCCAGTGGGTGCGCTGGCGCGCCCCCATAAAGAAAAAAAAACAAGGAAGCAAAGCAAAGAAAGGATGCGTACCCGGATGGCCGTTCGTGACGCCAGGTATGCCTTGGTGCACTCCTTGATGGCGTCGCCCTCGGCGCGGAGCTTGGCTTGGACGTCCAAGAGCGCCCGGTTCAACGGGCCCGTCCCGCCTCCCCGCACCCACCCGGTGGGCGCAGCGCTCGACACCTCGGTGTCCAGGATCGAGGAGCTCGTAGCGCCGGTATCCAGAGGACGCGGCGCTGAGGCCGCCTTCGCGAGACGGCGGCGCGTCAGTGTACCGACCTCGAGGGCCAGGCCCGTCGCCTCCGCGCCTTCGGTTGGTGGCACTGGCGGATCTGCCGGTTGTCCGCCTGGCGCGCCTCCGGAGGGTGGCGGCGGCGCAATGACCTCCAGCGTAGCGGTGACGTCGGCGTCCCTCTCCATGACCGGGTTCTCGTCGCCGGCTTCCCCAGTCTGCGCCAGTTGTTTTGTGCTGGAATCTTCAAAATTTGAACCCAAATTTTCTATGTTTTTTAAGAAGAAACTACAAACTGTCTTGTAAAAAGGACCACAACTTTTTTCAAAAATATTAGTCCACAACTTATTTACAATTAACTAAAATGTCAAGATCACAACCGTTTACAATTAAGCTAGAAAATCAAAACACTAGCGGCCCAACACTGCTTCATTGCAACTCCGTCGGTCCCGACGATGTTGGATCACAGCACCGGCGGTCCCCCGGCGATGCTCTGTTGCATCACCGCTGACTATTGCAGCATCACCTTCTGCTGCAACCCCCAACGACCTTGCGGCGCCACACATGACCGGTGGCCACTACCCGCCAGCCAGCGGCGCCACGCATCACTGCCCCACACCATGAGATTCGACGCCCCTCGCATTGAATGATCTCATATTGTGCACAAGGGTGCATCTTAGAATTGCAAACAATGTTGCCTAAGGAAGTTTTCGTTTTCTTTGGACGAAAAATCAATTTTCCTTTTTCGAGTGCCCCAAAGGAGGTTTTTTTGTGAAGGACCTCCCAAATAATTGTTGCAAAATTGGACCAAATAATTTTTATAAAATACTAGGCCATATTTAATGCACAATTGACCAAATGGTTGGGTGTAAAAAGTTTTGATCCACCTCCCGTGAAAAAAACAAATTTCCATCGATTTAGCTGGACCCGGGTCAAATTTGAACTGTAGCTACCTTGTAGTTTGCTCTTTATTTTTTCCAAAAATCATTTCTAGGTACAAAAGTATCTATTTAATAATAGAAACACTAAAAATATTCCAAGATTCAACCACTAGCTAGGAACGGTCATTCCCGCCGTTTTGACCGCATTTTGAAACGGGCATAAAAAAATTCAAAAAAAATCAAAAAATGGAAAACCTTCACATTGCGTCATTATATGTGACCAAGTTACCAGCAAAAATTATAAACTTGTAATACGGTGATTATTTTAAAAAAATGTTCTCAGAAACGAGCTATCGAGTGTCATGCATGGCTTTCACCCCAAATGCTCAATCTTATGCCAACATTTATGACATAGTTTGTTAAAATGGCCTCATATCGTGCACAAGGGTGCATCTTAGAATTGCAAACAATGTTGCCTAAGGAAGTTTTCATTTTCTTTGGACGAAAAAACCATTTTCCATTTTTCGAGTGCCCAAAAGGAGGTTTTTTTGTGAAGGACCTCCCAAATAATTGTTGCAAAATTGGACCAGTTCAATTTTATAAAATACTAGGCCATATTTAATGCACAATTGACCAAATGGTTGGGTGTAAAAAGTTTTGATCCACCTCTCATGAAAAAGACAAATTTCCGCCAATTCAGTTGGAAGCGGGTCAAATTTGAACTGTAGCTGCCTTGTAGTTTGCTCTTTATTTTTTCCAAAAATCATTTCTAGGTACATAAGTATCTATTTAATCAGAGAAACACCAAACAAATTCCAAGATACAACCACTAGCTAGGAACGGTCATTCCCGCTGTTTTGACCGCATTTTGAAACGGGCATAAAAAATTCAAAAAAAAATCAAAAAATGGGAAACCTTCGCATTGTGTCATTATATGTGGCCAAGTTCTCAGGAAAAATAACAAACTTGTAATAAGGCAATTATTTTAAAAAAGTGTTCTCAGAAACGAGCTATCACGTATGGAGATCAATGGCTTTCAAGCCAAATGATCAATCTTATGGCCACATTCATGGCATAGTTTGTTCAAATGATCTCATATTGTGCACAAGGGTGCATATTGGAATGGAAAACAATATTGCCTAAGGAAGTTTTCATTTTCTTTGGACGAAAAAACCATTTCCCATTTTTCGAGTGCCCAAAAGGAGATTTTTTTGTGAAGGACCTCCCAAATAATTGTTGCAAAATTGGACCAAATCAATTTTATAAAATACTAGGACATATTTAATGCACAATTGAGAAAATGGTTGGGTGTAAAAAGTTTTGATCCACCTCTCATGAAAAAGACAAATCTCCGCCGATTTAGTTGGAAGAGGGTCAAATTTGAACTGCAGCTACCTCATAGTTTGCTATTTATTTTTTCCAAAAATCATTTCTAGGTACATAAGTATCTATTTAATCAGAGAAACACTAAAAAAATTCCAAGATTCAACCACTAGCTAGGAACGGTCAAGCCCGCCGTTTTGACCGCATTTTGAAACGGGCATAAAAAATTCAAAAAAATCAAAAAATTGGAAAAGCTTCGCATTGTGTCATTATATGTGACCTAGTTGCCAAGAAAAATAATAAACTTGTAATACGGTAATTATTTTAAAAAAGTGTTCTCAGAAATGAGCTATCATGCGTGAAGATTCATGGTTTTCAAGCCAAATGATCAATCTTATGGCCACATTCATGGCATAGTTTGTTCAAATGATCTCATATTGTGCACAAGGGTGCATCTTGGAATTCCAAACAATGTTTCCTAAGGAAGTTTTCATTTTCTTTGGACGAAAAAACCATTTTCCATTTTCCGAGTGCCTGAAATGAGTTTTTTTGTGAAGGACCTACCATATATTTGTTGCAAAATTGGACCTAATCAATTTTATAAAATACCAGGCCATATTTAATGCACAATTGACAAAATGGTTGGGTGTCAAAATTTTTGATCCACCTCTGGTGAAAAAGACAAATTCCCGTCGATTCAACTAGAAGCGGGTCAAATTTGAACTGCAGCTGCGTCATAGTTTGCTCTTTATTTTTTTTCAAAAATCATTTATAGGTAAATAAGTATCTATTTAATCAGAAATACATGGTTTGATGGAGAGACATCGAGGTTTGGACGGTGGCCGAGGGCCCTAACTCTAGAGCGCGTAAGCTCGCATGCCCGCTGCGTGGTCACCGCGTGACCGTGGCGTTGCCATGTGTTCTGGGCGGCCTAGGCATGTCTAGTGGGTTGGGCACTCCCCAGGTAGGTGCTAGGAAGAAAATCACAACATAAGATTCTCACGAGGAGACCAATCGATGCTCAAACATGAATAAGCAGCCAAGTGTTTGATTAGCAGTATGGGAAATGTACATGGCTAATGGGCGTGAGTTTTGGCTGAGGATGATCAGTTACTAAGAAGACCGTCTTCACAAATTTTCAGCTCAAAAGGAGGAGCCTAGGTGGTAATTGCTTTGCAAACCACCACACTGGACATAAATACGAATGTTGAATCTCGGCTCAAAATAATGAATGGATTGAGCTGGCATTTGGTGGAGGTTGGTTATTTGGGCATAGGAAAGCACTGTAGAAAATGGATACTATTTGGACATGCCAAAGTGGTACTTCCTTCACAAACTGTTACTCTGAACAGAATAGGAAAATGAATATTTTTGAATTATTTTTGAATTAGGCAAGGAAGGTTTTTACATATTTGATGAAGATATGACCCAAAGAATTTATGAGATTTTTTTGGGAATGACAGAAATATAGGTTGCTTCACAACCTAGGGCAAAAACTGCCACATGGACATGACACATAGGCAAAACTGATGAGGTGGCACCTAGTCATAGCAACCCACCACAATTTACAAGGCTATGACCATCTATATTGGTCGTTAACAACTAGAAATAAGGCAGCGGACTAGCGCTATTTGCTTAATGACCATTTCGTGTAAGGAAATTACGACCTTTCTGACCAAAATGGTCGCAATGGTTTAGGTTTTGGAGCCCCCTGAACAGCTTTTAACCAATTGGTCTGAAATGGTCATAGATCTATGACCAATTCTTCCAGGGTCACTGACAGAAGGTCACAAGTTGACATATTTCTTGTAGTGCATGGACTCAACATTAGTCATAAAGAACTCACATACTTATTGCAAAAATCTATTATCCATCGAAACAAAGTACTATGCGCATGCTCCTAGGGGGATAGATTGGTAGGAAACGACCATCGCTCGTCCCCGACTGCCACTCATGAGGAAGACAATCAAAAAATGTCTCATGCTCCAACTTTGTTACATAACAGTTCACCATACGTGCATGCTACGGGACTCACAAACCTTAACACAAGTATTTCTCAAATTTACAACTACTCACTAGCATGACTCTAATATCACCATTTTCATATCTCAAAATAATGATAAGCAATCAAACTTCAAATAGTATTCAATGCACTTTATATGAAAGTTTTTATTATATCCCTCTTGGATGCCTATCATATTAGGACCAAGTTTATAACCAACACAAAGTACCATGCTGTTTAAAGACTCCCAAAATAATATAAGTGAAGCATGAGAGTTAATTAACTTCTATAAAATAAAACCACCGTCGCGCTCTAAAAAGATATGTAACATCCCACATTTTTCAATTTGGAATGTTATGCATAGATCATCTTTGCATATCATATTTTATTGCATTTTGGCTTGATCCTAGAAATTCTGCACAACTCAAGGACCCACAGAGAGAGTTGGGAATTTCGTTATTTTCATATTTGAGTTTACTCAAATTTTGAAAAAGAGGATCGTTTGGTTTTAATTATTTTCTCTTCGAATATTTCTTTTATAAAAATAAAAGAGAGAGGATAAAATGACTTCATCAAAATAAAGAAATATTGCAGATTTAATATTAAAATCAAATATGATTTTTTATTGGGAGTTTTATCGCTATTTTATTTGAATTAGGAAAAATATGCGTTTTTCAAAATTGCATTAGAGTCCTAAATAAATGTTTACCTTGTCCGGTAGATTTTTAGAGGACGGGGAAAATTTATTTCAGGATTTTTGGAGTCCGTTTAGTATTTCTTTTCTTCATTTTTCTGCATGGATTTATTAAAAAAAAGGTCGAACCGACTTGGGCCGCCGTGGGCGACCCGGACTCCGCCTCGCCCCAGGCTTTATAAGCCCGCCAGCCCCAGCCCACCCCAGCCGCCGCCGCCGAACCCTAGCTGCGCCTCGAGCCCCACGCCGCCGCCGTCGCCGTTGCCGCTGCCGCGCCCCGCGCCGCCGCCGCCGGAGTTGACCGCCGCCGCCTTTTTTTCTTCGGTTTATTTTGGTAAACCCTAGATCTAGATCCGGTTTTTTTAAAAAGTTTCGGGTTTATTTTTTTCAGATCGGTTTAGTTATTGAGCGAACGCCCGTTCGTTTGTTCGTTTTAACGAACGATTTTCATTGTTTAGCCACAGACAGCGAACGTTTGTTCGTTAGCCTGCTCGTCAGTTTTTCTTTTTCTCGGATTTTCGCGATTATTTTCGATCGTGATTTTTGATTCGATTTTCGTTTTAGTTTATCTTTTCGCTCGTTTATCGGAATCAGGCGATTCAAGCGCCTAGAGTTTCGTCTCGAAACCCTCTTTATGTTTAATCAACTTAAACAGGTTTTTACTGCTGTAAAATTTGACTTTAGTCCAGATTAGTAATCGAAGCTTGTTTCTTTCGCAGTTTGAGTTTTGTTGCTTCATTTGATTTGACTCTTTTTGCAAACCGGAGTTCTTAAGTTGAACTTTCTGGCTAGATCTTCTTATTTGAGTTTTACCAGTGCATATTTGTTTGATTCCTTATTGTATGCTTGTTTGTTTGCGATAGAGTACCCGGAGTGCGAAGCGTGCTACTACGAGTCTCTAGGTTTCATGGATCATCAGCAAGGCAAGTAACACTTTGATCATACCTCTTTACTACCCAGTTTTATTGCATTAGATCAATCCTCAAACAATTGCATGATTAGGATCTGATTAATATGTGGGTTTTGGGAAGTAGATGAGGTAGTACCTATTGTCCTGTTTATTACCAAACCTCTGGGAGTTACTTATACATTGCTTATATTGCTATGCTATGCTCGTAGACATGGTTTGGGTTTGAGTGTATTCATGACAGATGTGAGTATTGTTAATTAATGGTTAACTTAAGGTGTCAACTTTAATACACATCTGGGTGGATTGAGGCACCTGGGGAACCAAGTGTTGCCTGTATTTTTGGAAATCTCGTTGTACCGTGTGATTCTCCTATGGACTGCCACCCAGGCTCAAAGGGATCATAAGATTATTCATGCTAGAAACTTCCGTGTGCGGCCACATGCCATTATGGACTCTGGCATAGTTGAGTAAGTTGTGGGAAACCTTTCCATGATGGGCTAGCAGATATAGGGGATTGTAGGTGTACAGTCCTATCTATCGGTTAAGGGGACCTCATCGGAATGACTGTGTCTCGGTCATCCATTCCTCAAACATTATGTAGTGCAAGAAATCCAACTGGGGAGATCGAGTCTTGTGGGGAAAAAATGCACAAACCTCTGTAGAGTGTACAAACTAATCATGGTTAGTCGTGTCCCCGATTATGGACATTTTGAGTATCTAGTTCTTGGATTATCATGTGGTTCTCATCACTCTTAATATAATTTGATTGGGTTTAATGATGATGCTTAATTGGGATTGAGTTGGGTGAACCTTCTCAATGTTTAACAACCACCATGATAGTTAAATAAAATTTATTCCTTTGTTGTAGGAAAAAATTGGCTTTCCACAAAACATATTAACCATACAGCCTCCACCAGCCATATATGCATGTAGTGATAGCATTATTCTGTTCATTACTCTCTTGTGTTACATTGCCAGCATATTCCATGTGCTGACCCGTTTCGGGCTGCAACGTATCATGTTGCAGACTTTTCCGGCGACGAGTAAGGAGCCATAGGTCGTTGTCTTTCACTCAGTGATGCCATTGGAGTTGATGGACTCACTTTATCTTCCAAGCCTTCCACTATTATCGTATTAGATGGCCTTAAGCCATATTTATTGTAATAAGTTCTCTTTTGAGACATTTGATGTAATAAGTGTGTGATTGCTACTCTGTTATAAATCCTCAAGTATTGTGCGTGTCAGCATTACCGATCCAGGGATGACACTGATGCATAGAGATCAGACTGTTTGAGGTCTGGTCGCTACAAGATATAAGTGAAGCAGTAGAGCAAAATTGCCTAGCTCACAAGATATAAGTGAAGCACATAGACTATTCTAATAAATCACGATTCATGCATGTCCCTCTAAAAAGGTGTGTACAGCAAGGATGATTGTGGCAAACTAAAAAGAAAAGACTCAAATCATACAAGACGCTCCAAGCAAAACACATATCATGTGGTGAATAAAAATATAGCCTCAAGTAAACTTACCGATAGACGAAGACGAAAGAGGGGATGCCTTCCGGGGCATCCCCAAGCTTAGACTATTAGTTTTCCTTGAATATTACCTTGGGGTTCCTTGGGCATCCCCAAGCGTGTCAAAACCGGCAGATCTCGGGTAGGGGGTCCCAAACTGTGCGTCTTAGGATCAAAGGTAATAGGAGACAGGGACACAATGTTTACCCAGGTTCGGGCCCTCTTGATGGAGGTAATACCCTACTTCTTGCTTGATTATCTTGGACGAATATGGGTTTACAAGAGTTGATCTACCTCGAGATCGTAATGGCTAAACCCTAGATGTCTAGTATGTATGGCTATGATTATATCTACAGACTAAACGAGGGGCCAAGGCGGGTTCCTCCTCTGAATACTTCAAAGTAGTCCTCGAACACAGAAAACGTGTCCGGCTCAGCAAAACAGGCACCACACACAGCCACAGATAGTATAATATTTAACGAGTCCCTTCTACTGACAGCTTTTGTAGTGAACCGCTACGTCCCTGCCCGGTCATTATTTCGAACCATTTTTTAGCCTCCCGCTCCATGTTTCGAGATGCGGTTTTCATTGGCACGTCTTGTCGAAGCAGAGATCGTGTCCCTTATCACGGGATTCTCATCAATACTGGTGTGGTTAATCCAACCGTGCCGTCCGCACGACCCTTGGAGAATATGTCTGCGTTCTGGGAACGGGGGTCCCCAGACTTGCCTGCCTGCGGCCCATGGCGTGGCTCCACTAGCGGCCCTGTACGGCCCATCTTCACTAGCAAACCCTCAAGACCCTCATGAGGGGCCAAGCCTTGCGAGGCGGACGATGCAAGACCTCCTCGGGGGCAGCCTCGCCAGGATGGCTCGTGAGGGGCGGAGAGATCAAGGCAAGGGGAACCTCATGAGGTTCCTATGACGTAAGCCATGATGACCAAGGCCAGGTGGGTGCCAGGCGGGCACCAGCGCGCACAGTGTCCTCGTTTCCTCTTTGGTGCTAAAAAGGCAAGCGCAGGTGAGGAGTCCCGAGGGCATCAGGCAAAGGTTTCCATATCGGTGCAACAAGACCAAGACCAGCAGGACGGCATGACGGAGGTCACCGTGGAGCCCAGACGGCGTCATCACCAAAGCCTTTGGCAGGCGAAGACCACCTTTAGTCAGGATAGCTTGTACTAGTTGTCCCCCTTCAAACTGACCGTTGTGGAATCCCTTCCCGCTCAATATTTGGGGAGAGGACTAGGGCCTCTATAAATAGGACTAGCCACCACCATAGGAGGCATCTCGAACTGATCTGGGGGGATGATTCAGATCATCCTCTACCACACAAGCTCACAAAGCACAAGAACACCTCTCCTCGGGAGGCTGTTCTTCCCTTGTAATTGTTCATCCTCAGCCCAAGAGGCAATCCACCACATCACACAGGAGTAGGGTATTACACCACATCGGTGGCCCGAACCAGTATAAACTCTTGTGTCCCCTTGTTCTTTGAGTTCGTCGAGCTAGGCCTTGCGGTAGTTGCGAGTGCGATCTTGGGAGAGAGAGATCTTCATGCGCACCTTAGTGTTCGAACCTCAAGGGTTTTGCCGCAACCCGAAATCCGACATTCGGCGCGCCAGGTAGGGGTGCCCTGAAGCTTTCCTCTCGTCGATTCGCGTTTCGCCACTCCATCAAGTTCATGGACGACGCTCGCCGGGCCCGCACTGAGCACCGGGCCGCTCTCGCCACCCATGTCACTCAGACAGCCCCTGTCGGTGGGCCTCCCCGTCGTTCTCCGTCACCCGCCGGCAACGCCGCCACCGGTCCGGTGGGAAACGAGCAGCAAGCGTCCTCTCTACACCCCTCTGTGCAGCGGGACAGCCGCACCGCTGCTCCATCGCTGACCCCAGCCGGCTCGTCGTCTCACGCTCGCTGTCGGTGTCAAAACCGGCGGATCTCGGGTAGGGGGTCCCGAACTGTGCGTCTAGGTCGGATGGTAACATGAGGCAAGGGACACGAAGTTTTACCCAGGTTCGGGCCCTCTCGATGGAGGTAAAATCCTACGTCCTGCTTGATTAATATTGATGATATGGGTAGTACAAGAGTAGATCTACCATGAGATCGAAGAGGCTAAACCCTAGAAGCTAGCCTATGGTATGATTGTTGATGTGTACGTTGTCCTACGGACTAAAACCCTCCAGTTTATATAGACACCGGAGAGGGTTAGGGTTACACAAAGTCGGTTACAATGGTAGGAGATCTACATATCCGTATCGCCAAGCTTGCCTTCCACGCCAAGGAAACTCCCTTCCGGACACGGGACAGAGTCTTTAATCTTGTATCTTCATAGTCCAGGAGTCCGGCTATCCGAACACCCCCTAACCCAGGACTCCCTCACTCGCCGTGCTCCCATGGATGCGCAGGCCACGCTGCTCATGGCATGCGAGCTCCTACGCTATCGCCCGGTCGACGACCTCTATGAGGATTGGTTGGACCGCATCGCTGAGCTCGTCAGCGCCGCTGGGTCTCCCCCGTGCCGTCCCTCTCGCTGCCTCGCCCTCCGCGAGCTGCGGGCGACGTACCTCACGGAGCCTTCTCCGCCATCTCTGCACCAAGACAGCGTTCTGGCGCCAAAACGCGCGGCCCCTCATCATGACCCGCCGCGTCGGGCGCCCGTGCGGGAAGAAGGAAGCTGCCAGGAAGTTGCCCGACCATAGGAATACGCTCCGCCGCTCCCAGCACCGCCACATCAGGATCCCTTGAAGTGGCAGGGCCATGCGCCACTTTCCATGGTGGCGCGGGGACGCTAAGATCAAGCCCCGCCTCCACGACGGGTCCCCGGTGGCCACGGCCGGCTGCCACGCCTTCACTCTTGAGCTGCATGGCGTCATCTGGCCCGGCAAATTCAAGCCGGATCTGCCTCCTCACTACGACGACACCCCGACCCTGTGGAGTTCTTGCAGCTCTACGAGCTGAGCATCGAGGCCGCCAACGGCGACGAAAAGGTCATGGCGAACTGGTTCCCCATGGCTCTCAAGGACGGCACCCGCTCATGGCTCCTGAACCTGCCCCCGGGCTCGATCTCCTCCTGGGATGAGATGCGCGACCGCTTTGTCGCCAACTTCCAGGGCACTCGCGACCGCCCTCCGGCCGTGGGTGACCTGCACCGTATCAAGTAGCAGCCAGGAGAGACCTTGCAGAAGTACATCCAGTGCTTCAACAGCGTTCGTCTCAAGATCCCCAAGGTGACTGATGAGGCCATCATTTCGGCGTTTTTCGATGGCGTCCGCGACGTCAAGATGAAGGAGGAGCTCGCCATCCACCAGGAGCTATGCACGGCTCTGGAACTATTCAACTTGGTGACCAAGTGCGCAAGAGCTGAGGAAGGGCGCCTTTCCCTCCTCGAGGTCTCCGCTACCGACCCAGAGGAGAAGAAAGCCAAGGCCAGAGACGTGAAGAGCTAAGGATTGGCCGTACTCACGACAGAGCCTGATACGAAGCGCGGCCGGGACCATCCTGAGTCGTCCAAGAGCAGCCAACCGTTAGGCGCCTTCCACAACGTTCACAGCCACAATACCAAAAACTGTAAGGAGCTCAGGGGCATTCGAGATGGACGCTTCGGTCGATGCCCCGAGCGCAACGACCGGGGATACGGCCGAGGAGGAGGACGAGGCGGAGGTCGCTGGGACGATCGCGGCCCACGCCAGGAGTGGCGCGACCGGCCTCACGAGGACTGCTGACAGGATCAGCCTCGTGAGGAAGCCTGGAGGGATCAGCCTCGCAAGGACCGCCCTTAGGGCAACGCTGTTCTTCCTCCACTGCCGCCACCACCCAGAAGGAACGACGACCACCATTAGTACGAAGGAGCTGGGGGCTTCCAGGAACCACGCGCCATCAAGTGCATCTTGGGCGGAGCTCAAGCCCCAGCCTCGCAATGCATCTTCAAGCAGTTCGCTCGCTAGGTGAACGCAGCCCTTCCCAGGCTTGAGGCCACGCGCCCGCTCAGGTGGTCCAAGTGCACCATCACTTTCAGCACGGCGGACCAGCTCAAGTGCGCGGCCACCGCTGGCGCCCTCCCGATGCTCTGTTCACCCGTCATAAACAACGCACAAGTCACCAAGACCCTCATCGATAGCTGTGCAGGGCTAAACGTCCTATTCGTCGAGACATTCGACAACCTCTAAGTGCCATAAGATCAGCTTCAGCCTACTAATCCCTTCTCGGGAGTGACCGACGCCTCCACCACCCGATAGGGCAGGTCCGCCTCGCTGTCACCTTCGGACAGTGCGACAACTACCGCACCGAGCTCATCGACTTTGACGTCGCCCACATCCATTTGCCATACACCACCATCCTTGGATATCCAGCACTGGCCAAGTTCATGGCAGTGACCCACCACGGCTACAACGTCCTCAAGATGCCAGGGACTGGTGTAGTCATCATAGTCGCCTATGAGGAAAAGGATGCAGTGTGCTCCCTTGAGAGCACCTTCCAAGCCGCAGCAATCGAAGACCCCGACAACGAAGGAATCCTACACCCTCCTGAGGCCACCCCCAAGAACACGAAGTAGCTGCTCCATACAGGGCCTCAGGAGAGCAGCGCCACCAGCAGCACCACCTCAAGACGTGCACCCCCAGATGGGGCGCCTCCCTCCCGCGCATAGGAAGGCATGCCCGGTGCCCTCCTTGGGCAGGGCTCGGGGGCTCTCTTCTAGAGGGCCTCAGACCTAGCCAACATCACGAGGGAGGCGCTCAGGCACCACATGGAGGCGTGCTTTGCGGCACATTTCCCTCTGGAGGGCACCAGGCGAGGAGCGCATGGCGCTAAAGAGTTCATCACCCAGACTACCGAAGAGCTTCAAGAAGCAAGATTCATGCGCGGCGACTGCCGCCCACTTGGCGAAGCTCCCCATCCAGGCGAGGATGACGGGTTGTGCGCCTGCATCGACATCCTAGGGCTCAATAGGGCCGCATCTCAGGAGCACTTCTGGCCTTCGCGCGTGGGACGCTGCGAGGGCCCAACTAACAGCTATGTCTGCATGCCATTCTGCCTGCCAAGCATGGCAGCCGCCTTCCAACACAACATGTGGAGCGTCCTGGTGGCTCAGGAGGCCAGGCATCACGCAGTCCTGACGGAGATGGAGATGGTCCTCGAGGAACTGCCTGGACCCCCAGGGCCTCCGAGGCTCAGGGTCCCGGTGGCTCGTGAGGAGCAACCCCTTCGCCATGCATCTTCAGCTGCCCCAACACCCCTTCGGTAATGGAACCAGGTGACATTTTCCAAGTTTATTTAGCTGGGAGCGCCCTCTGGGGCGCATCATTCCCAAGCCGCGTGGGTCCGTCCCTGCGACATTTATCCCTCTTTATGTCTTTAGCTTACTCTGCTGGGGGCGGCCCTCGGGCTGCATCATCCCCAAGCCACTCGGGTCTGACCCAGTGGCTGATGACCCACAAGTATAGGGGATCTATCGAAGTCCTTTCGGTAAGTAAGAGTGTCAAACCCAACGAGGAGCAGAAGGAAGTGATAAGCAGTTTTCAGCAAGGTATTCTCTTCAAGCACTGAAATTATAGGTAACAGATAGTTTTGTGATAAAATAATTTGTAACGAGCAACAAGTAACAAAAGTAAATAAAATGTAGCAAGGTGGACCAATCCTGTTTGTAGCAAAGGACAAGCCTGGAGAAACTCTTATATAGAAGAAAACGCTCCCGAGGACACATGGGAATTATCGTCAAGCTAGTTTTCATCACGTCATATGATTTGCGTTCGGCACTTTGATAATTTGATATGTGGGTGGACCGGTGCTTGGGGGCTGTCCTTACTTGGACAAGAATCCCACTTATGATTAACCCCCATTGCAAGCATCCGCAACTACACTAGAAGTATTAAGGTAAACCTAACCATAGCATGAAACATATGGATCCAAATCAGCCCCTTACGAAGCAACGCATAAACTAGGGTTTAAGCTTCTATCACTCTAGCAACCCATCATCTACTTATTACTTCCCAATGCCTTCCTCTAGGCCCAAATAATGGTGAAGTGTCATGTAGTCGATGTTCACATAACACCACTAGAGGAGAGAGAACATACATCTCATCAAAATATCGAACGAATACCAAATTCACATGACTACTAATAGAAAGACTTCTCCCATGTCCTCAGGAACAAATGTAATTACTCACAAAGAATATTCATGTTCATAATCAGAGGGGTATTAATATGCATATAGGATCTGAACATATGATCTTCCACCAAATATACCAACTAGCATCAACTACAAGGAGTAATCAACACTACTAGCAACCTACAGGTACCAATCCCAGACTTAGAGACAAGAATTGGATACAAGAGATGAACTAGGGTTTGAGAGGAGATGGTGTTGGTGAAGATGTTGATGGAGATTGGCCCCCTCCCGATGTGAGGAGCGTTGGTGATGACGATGGCGATGATTTCCCCCTCCCAGAGGGAAGTGTCCCCGGCAGAACAGCTCCGCCGGAGCCCTAGATTGGTTCCGCCTCGTGGTGGCGGAGTCTCGCCCTGAAAGCTTGCTTATGATTTTTTTCCTCAACGGAAGACTCCATATAGCAGAAGATGGGCATCGGAGGGCCACCAGGAGGCCCACAAGGCAGGGGGCGCGCCCACGGGGGTAGGGCGCTTCCCCACCCTCGTGGCTGATGAGTGGCCCCCTTTGGTACCTCTTGCGCTCAGTATTTTTTATATATTCTGGAAATAACTTCCGTGAAGTTTCAGGACTTTTGGGGCTGTGCAGAATAGGTCTATAATATTTGCTCCTTTTCCAGCCCAGAATCCCAGCTACCGACATTCTCCCTCTTTATGTAAATCTTGTAAAATAAGAGAGAATAGACATAAGTATTGTGACATAATGTGTAGTAACAGCCCATAATGCAATAAATATCGATATAAAAGCATGATGCAAAATGGGCGTATCAACTCCCCCAAGATGAGACCTCACTTGTCCTCAAGTGAAAGCCGAAATCAAAAAATATGTCCACATGTTTAGAGATAGAGGTGCCGATAAAAATAAAATACGGACATGAGGGCATCATGATCATTCTTAGAATAGCAGCTTATATAATTATTGTCATATGATCCCTTATGCTAGAGTAACAATTCAGTCACAATTTCAAGTATGAATCATAAACTTCATTGAAAACTAACAAACTATAATCTCAGTCATTGAAGCAATTTCAATTTATCATAACATAGGAAAGAGTCAATATAAGAGCTTTTCAGCAAGTCCACATACTCAACTATCATATAGTCTTTCACAATTGCTAACACTCACGCAATACTTATGGGTATGGAGTTTTAATCGGACACAGAGAAAGATAGGGGCTTATAGTTTTGCCTCCCAACATTTTACCTCAAGGGTAATGTCAACAATAATAGTTCATGAAAACTCACATCCAATTAGCCATATATACCAGGATCTTTCCAACATATTGTGCTTGCCAAAAGATAAAATGAAAAAAGGAAAGGTTAAGATCACCATGACTCTTTGTAAGGTAGGAGATAAAAGTAAAAGATAGGCCCTTCGCAGAGGGAAGCAGAGGTTGTCATGCGCTTTTATGGTTGGATGCACAAAATCTTAATGCGAAATAACATCACTTTATATTGCCACTTGTGATATGGACCTTTATTATGTAGTCTGTCGCTTTTATTTCTTCCACATGACAAGATCGTATAAATCTTATTTTCTCCCACACTAATAAGTCATACATATTTAGAGAGCAATTTTTATTGCTTGCACCGATGACAACTTACTTGAAGGATCTTACTCAATCCATAGGTAGATATGGTGGACTCTCATGGCAAAATTGGGTTTAAGGGTATTTGGAAGCACAAGTAGTCCCTCTACTTGGTGCAAATAATTTGGCTAGCATGAGGGGGAAAGGCAAGCTCAATCATGTTGGATGATCCATGACAATATAATTTATCTTAGATGTAAAAAAACATAACCCATTATGTTGTCTTCCTTGTCCAACGTCAACTCTTTAGCATGTCATATTTTAATGAGTGCTCACAATCATAAAAGATGTCCAAGATAGTGTATTTATATGTGAAGACCTCTCTTTCTTTATTACTTCCTATTAATTGCAACGATGACCAAAACTATGTTTGTCAACTCTCAACAACTTTTAATCATCATACGCTTTATATGTGAGCTCATTACTCTCCATAAGATCCATATGATCTCTTCTATTTCTTTTTACTCTTTCTCTTTTCTTTTATTCACTCAAGATCATGGAAAAATAATCAAACCCATGACTCAACACTAATCTTTATTATATAGCTCACGGACTCGATTACATAAAGGGATCATAAAACAAAACTCGAAACTAGATCATACTAAAGCTTTATTCTATTAGATCAAAATACTACTAAAAGGATTGAACTAAGAAAAACGGTAAAGATAGGAGTGTGATGGTGATACGATACCGGGGAACCTTCCCCAAGCTTGGCTATTGCCAAGGGGAGTGCCCATACCCATGTGATTATATCTCTTTCTTCGGAGGTGGTGATGTGATAGTCTTGGCGAAGATGCCCCTCAGGACACGATTCTCCTCCTCGAGCTTATTGACTTGCTGCTTGGGGTCCATTATTTCCTTACGAAGCTTTCCTGTGACGGCTAAAGCTCCTTGCACCCAAGGGTGTTGCATAGCTGCAGGAGAACAAGTGACACTCTTCTTCATATTTTCATAAGAAAGAAATCTAACATTGGAAGGGATAACCGAGTTTGGAATAGTCGAGCTCTGTAGTTCCCCCATCGTGAATCCAGCTCGAAAGTGAGAAATGACTTATTGATCCTCCTCCATGGCATCTATCCTCTTCAAATCAGCCTCCATCTCTTCCTCCTTTGCTGGCCCAAAGTGGTCAGCATCGCTGTTTGTCCTTGATCTCGATGCTGGATGAGACACCCGGCTCTCCCTGACTGACTCTTGAGAGGACATCTTGCTCTAATCTGCAGCAGCAATAGCTCGAAACACAAACAGAGGACAATTGCGTGATACAGGAGTCAAAACATTCGGGAGATTATATAATGAATTTTTACCGACCAAAATATGTAACGTGCAAGAAAACGGAGTCCCGAGAGCGCACGAGGTGCCCACGAGGCAGGGGGCGCGCCCAGGGGGTATGGCGCGCTCTCCACCCTCGTGGAGCCCTCGTGTCCTTCCCAGACTGCTTCTCATTTTTCTATTTTTCTAAATACTCCAAAACGGAGAAAAATTGCCATTAGAACTGTTTTGGAGTCGGTTTACTTACCGTACCACATACCTATTCCTTTTCGGAGTCTGAAACGTTCCGGAAAGTGTCCCTTATGTATTCCTTCGGGGTTACGGTTTCAATAACATTGGTTTCAACATTTATAGGATTACCTGAGATATAATGTTTGATTCTTTGACCGTTCACCACCTTCGGATTTGTGCCTTCGAAGTTGTTGATTTTTATGGCACCGGAACAATAGACCTCCTCGATGACGTAAGGACCTTCCCATTTAGAGAGAAGTTTTCCTGCAAAAAATCTTAAACGAGAGTTGTATAGCAATACATAATCACCGACATTAAACTCACGCTTTTGTATCCTTTTGTCATGTCATCTTTTAACTTTTTCTTTAAACAATTTGGCATTCTCATATGCTTGGGTTCTCCATTCATCAAGTGAGCTAATGTCAAATAACCTTTTCTCACCGGCAAGTTTGAAATCATAATTGAGCTCTTTAATAGCCCAATAAGCCTTATGTTCTAGTTCGAGAGCTAAGTGACATGCTTTTCCATAAACCATTTTATACGGAGACATACCCATAGGATTTTTATATGCAGTTCTATAGGCCCATAATGCATCATCAAGTTTCTTGGACCAATTCTTTCTAGATCTATTAACAGTCGTTTGCAAAATTAATTTGAGTTCTCTATTACTCAATTCTACTTGACCATTAGACTGTGGGTGATAAGGAGTTGCAATTCTATGATTAACATCATACTTAGCAAGCATTTTACAGAAAACACCATGAATAAAATGTGAACCACCATCAATCATTAAATACCTAGGGACCTCAAACCTCGAAAAAATAACTTCTTTAAGCATCTTAATAGAGGTGTTATGATCAGCACTACTAGTTGGAATAGCTTCTACCCACTTAGTAACGTAATCAACAACATCTAAAGTATGTGTATATCCATTAGAGGCAGGAAAAGGTCCCATATAATCAAAGCCCCAAACATCAAATTGTTCAATAACAAGTGAATAATTCATAGGAATTTCTTGACGTCTACTAATATTACCAATTCTTTGACATTCATCACAAGATAAGACAAACTTACGGGCATCCTTGAAGAGAGTAGGCCAATAAAAACCGGATTGCAATACCTTATGTGCAGTTCTATCTCCAGCGTGGTGTCCTCCATATGCTTCGGAGTGACACTTGCGTAGGATCTGTTCCTGTTCATGCTCGGTTACACAATGTCTAATAACACCATGTACTCCTTCTTTATAGAGATGTGGGTCATCCCAAAAGTAATGTCTTAAATCATAGAAAAACCTTTTCTTTTGCTGGTATGTGAAACTAGGTGGTATAAATTTAGCAACAATGTAATTAACATAATCAACATACCATGGAGCAGTATGAGAAGTGTTTATGATATTTAATTGTTCATCAGGAAAGCTATCATCGGTAGGTAGTGGGTCATCAAGAACATTTTCTAACCTATACAAGTTATTTGCAACGGGGTTCTCAGCTCCCTTTCTATCAATAATATGCAAATCAAATTCTTGTAGCAAGAGAACCCACATAATAAGTCTAGGTTTAGCATCTTTCTTTTACATAAGATATTTAATAGCAGCATGATCCATGTGAATAGTTACTTTAGAATCCACAATATAAGGTCCGAACTTATCACAAGCAAATACAACTGCTACAAATTCTTTTTCAGCAGTGGCATAATTTCTCTAGGCATTGTCTAGAGTTTTACTAGCATATTGAATAACATTTAATTTCTTATCAACTCTTTGCCCTAGAACAACACCTACAACATAATCACTAGCATCACACATAATTTCAAAAGGTAAATTCCAATCAGGTGGCTGAACAATAGGTGCAGAGAGCAATGCTTTCTTAAGTATTTCAAATGCTTCTACACAATCATCATCAAAGACGAATGGTATATCTTTTTTTAATAAATTAGTCAGAGGCCGGGAAATTTTTGAGAAGTCCTTAATGAAACTCCTATAAAAGCCGACATGACCAAGGAAACTTCTTATAATTTTGATGTCCTTGGGACACGTCATCTTTTCAATAGCATCAACTTTAGCTTTATCAACTTCAATGCCCCTTTCAAAAATTTTATGCCCCAAGACAATACCTTCATTAACCATAAAGCGGCACTTCTCCCAATTCAAGACAAGGTTAGTTTCTTCACATCTCTACAAAACTCGATCAAGGTTGCTTAAGCAATCATCAAAAGAGGATCCATAAACGGAGAAATCATCCATGAAAACCTCACAAATATTTTCACAAAAGTAAAATAATATAGCCATCATGCATCTTTGAAAGGTTTCATGTGCATTACATAAAGCAAAAGGCATACGTCTATAAGCAAAAGTACCGAAAGGGCAAGTAAAAGTTGTATTTGATTGATCATCAGCCGACACAGGTATTTGAGAGAAACCAGAATAACCATATAGAAAGCAAAAATGTGTATGATTGGATAATCTTTCTAGCATTTGATCAATGAAAGGTAACGGGTAATGATATTTTTTAGTAGCCTTATTTAATTTGTGTAAATCAATTACCATCCTATAACCTGTAATAATTCTTTGCGGAATCAATTCATCTTTATCATTAGGAACGACAGTAATACCTCCCTTCTTAGGAACACAATGGACAGGACTTACCCACTGACTATCAGCAACGGGATAAATTATACCTGCCTCAAGGAGCTTTAGTATTTCTTTTCTTACCACTTCTTTCATCTTAGGATTCAACCGTCGTTGATGATCAATAACTAGTTTGGCATCTTTCTCCAAATGTATTTTGTGTTGACTTAGAGTGGGACTAATGCCCTTAAGATCATCAAGAGTATATCCAATAGCAGCACGGTGCTTCTTCAGAGTTTTCAATAATTTTTCTTCCTCCTTCTCTGAAAAGTTAGCACTAATAATAACATGATATATCTTCTTTTCATCAAGATAAGCATATTTAAGAGTATCAGGCAATTATTTAATCTCAAACATGGGATCACCCTTGGGTGGAGGAGGATCCCCTAAGATTTCAACAGGCAAGTTGTGTTTCAGAATAGGTCTTTAAAGAACACTTCATCAATTTCCCTTCTTTCATTCATAAACATATCATTTTCATGGTCTAGCAAATATTTTTCTAAAGGATCACTAGGAGGTAAGGCAATAGAAGCAAGACCAATAATTTCATCTTTACTAGGCAATTCCTCTTCACGGTGTTGTCTACAAAATTTAGAAAAGTTGAACTCGCGAGACATATCAGCTAAACCAATAGTAACAACATCCTTTTCGCAGTCTATCCTAGCATTAACAGTGTTTAAGAAGGGTCTACCAAATATAATGGGACAAAAGCTATCTTGTGGGGAACCAAGAACAAGAAAATCCGCATGATATTTAGTTTTTCCACACGAGACTTGAACATTTCTAACAATCCCACTTGGTGAAATAGTATCTCTATTGGCAAGTTTAATTGTGACATCAATATCTTCTAACTCAGCAGGTGCAATATCATGCATAATTTCTTTGTATAAGTCAATAGGTATTGCACTAGCACTAGCACCCATATCACCCAAGCCATGATAACAATGATCTCCTATTTTAACAAAAATGACAGGCATGCCTACCACAGGTCTATGTTTATCTTTAGCACAAGGTTTAGCAATTCTGGCAGTTTCATCACAGAAATAAATAACATGCCCATCAATATTAATAGCCAAGAGATCCTTAACAATAGCAATATTAGGTTCAACTTTAACTTGCTCAGGAGGTGTATAGGTTATAATATTGCTTTTACGAACCACAGTTAAAGCTTTAGCATGATCTTTTATCCTAACAGGAAAAGGTGGTTTCTCAACATAAGCAGTAGGAATAATAGGATCATTATAAGTGATAGTCTTTTCTTCAACTTTAATAGGTGCATCTACTTTTACTTCTATGGGAGGATGATATTTAAACCAATTCTCCTTAGGGAGATCAACATGAGTAGCAAAAGATTCACAGAAAGAAGCTACTATCTCAGAGTCAAGTCCATATTTAGTGCTAAATTTATGGAAAACATCGGTATCCATAAAAGATTTAACACAATCAAACTTAGGTGTCATAACTGACTCCTTACCTTTGTCGAGATCCCAATCTTCAGAGTTGCGTTTAATTCTTTCCAATAAATCCCATTTGAATTCAATAGTCTTCATCATAAAAGAGCCAGCACAAGAAGTATCGAGCATGGTGCGATTGTTGTCAGAAAGCCGAGCATAATTTTTTGAATAATCATTTCTCTTGAGAGCTCATGATTGGGGCATGAATATAACATTGATTTAAGCCTCCCGCAAGCTTGAGCGATGCTTTCTCCTTCGCGATGCCAAAAATTATATATATAATTACGATCACGATGAACAAGATGCATAGGATAAAACTTCTAATGAAATTCCAATTTCAATCATTTGTAGTTCCATGATCCCATATCATCACATAGCCTATACCATGTTAATACATCTCCCTTCAAAGATAAAGGGAATACCTTCTTCTTGACAACATCATCGGACATACCTACAAGCTTAAATAATCCACAAACTTCATCCACATATATTAGGTGCTCATTAGGATGTAATGTTCCATCTCCTGCAAAAGGATTAGCTAGCAGTTTTTCTATCATACCCGAAGGAATTCCAAAGTAGACATTTTCATTTTCAGTAGGTTGAGGAGCAAATCTTTGCTCTACTGGTCGGGGTGAAGATACCCTGAACAAGCCCTTCAGAGGATTACTTCCCATAGTAACAAGTGATAGTAAATTTCAGCACACTATATAAATTTTTCCTTACCAAATTCCACCTACCAAAGACGATTCACTCCCTGGCAACGGCGCCAGAAAAGAGTCTTTATGACCCACAAGTATAGGGGATCTATCGTAGTCCTTTCGATAAGTAAGAGTGTCGAACCCAACGAGGAGCAGAAGGAAATGATAAGCGGTTTTCAGCAAGGTATTCTCTGCAAGCACTGAAATTATAGGTAACAGATAGTTTTGTGATAAGATAATTTGTAACGTGCAACAAGTAACAAAAGTAAATAAATTGCAGCAAGGTGTCCCAATCCTTTTTGTAGCAAAGGACAATCCTGGACAAACTCTTATATAGAAGAAAGCGCTCCCGAGGACACATGGGAATTATCGTCAAGCTAGTTTTCATCACGTCATATGATTCGCGTTCGGTACTTTGATAATTTGATATGTGGGTGGACCAGTGCTTGGGGGCTGTCCTTACTTGGACAAGATCCCATTTATGATTAACCCCCATTTCAAGCATCCACAACTACAATAGAAGTATGAAGGTAAACCTAACCATAGCATGAAACATATGGATCCAAATCAGCCCCTTACGAAGCAACGCATAAACTAGGGTTTAAGCTTCTGTCACTCTAGCAACCCATCATCTACCTATTACTCCCAATGCCTTCCTCTAGGCCAAAATAATGGTGAAGTGTCATGTAGTCGATGTTCACATCACACCACTAGAGGAGAGACAACATACATCTCATCAAAATATCGAAAGAATACCAAATTCACATGACTACTAATAGCAAGACTTCTCCCATGTCCTCAGGAACAAACGTAATTACTCACAAAGCATATTCATGTTCATAATTAGAGGGGTATTAATATGCATATAGGATCTGAACATATGATCTTCCACCAAATAAACCAACTAGCATCAACTACAAGGAGTAATCAACACTACTAGCAACCTACAGGCACCAATCCCAGACTTAGAGACAAGAATTGGATACAAGAGATGAACTAGGGTTTGAGAGGCGATGGTGCTGGTAAAGGTTGATGGAGATTGGTCCCCTCCCGATGAGAGGAGCGTTGGTGATGACGATGGCGATGATTTCCCCCTCCCGGAGGGAAGTCTCCCCGGCAAAACAGCTCCGCCGGAGCCCTAGATTGGTTCCGCCTCGTGGCGGCGGAGTCTCGTCCCGAAAGCTTGCTTATGATTTTTTTCCTCAACGAAAGACTCCATATAGCAGAAGATGGGCATCGGAGGGCCACCAGGGGGCCCACAAGGCAGGGGGCGCGTCTAGGGGGTAGGGCGCGCCCCCCACTCTCGTGGCTGGTGAGTGCCCCCTCTAGTACTTCTTGCGCTCAGTAATTTTTATATATTCTAGAAATAACTTCCATGAAGTTTCAGGACTTTTGGAGCTGTGCAGAATAGGTCTATAATATTTGCTCCTTTTCCAGCCCAGAATCCCAGCTGCTGGCATTCTCCCTCTTTATGTAAACCTTGTAAAATAAGAGAGAATACACATAAGTATTGTGACAGAATGTGTAGTAACAACCCATAATGCAATAAATATCGATATAAAAGCATGATGCAAAATGGACATATCAGTGGCATGTATCGTTCTTGCATTTACCTAAGCTAGTTTGCTTTCCATGCGCATATACCTATGGTTATCACCTACTTGATTATCACCCACCACGGGAGGTACTCATGCTGGCACGACGCTTGTGCTCGGGTCCGTCCCTGCAATGTCGACAAATCTGAGCGGTCGAGCTCTGACTCGCGGCACGCCCCGCGCACATCACCTCAACAGGCCCTTAGTGCCTTAATCCTCTTGCGGAGCAACCTGTGGCAGGCCGGCAATCATAGTGGCAATCAATGTCCCTCCTCGTGCTAACCTGTAGGGACCTCCTGAGGACGACATCAGGCGGTACCACGGGCTCCCTCTTCTCCCACACGATTCGCTTGCGCGTTAAAAGGGGGGCTCCTGAGCATCGTGACTCAGGAGCTCTTACTGACTCTCCAGCCCTCACCCCCTGGCCTTGCCACGACACCGCGACCTGGCATACCAGCAGCGACTGAGCTCGCTCGAGGTTCGGGACCTGAGGACGTAGTGCACCTAGAAGAGCATGGAGGAGAGGGGAGCGGCTCGCACAGGATTGGCCTGGCTGCGCTACGACCGCCAACGCAT
Organism: Triticum urartu; assembly: GCF_056163025.1. Lineage (NCBI taxonomy): Eukaryota > Viridiplantae > Streptophyta > Magnoliopsida > Poales > Poaceae > Triticum > Triticum urartu. Next base: position 58,806,966 of record NC_141874.1, on the reverse strand, counting down.
GAGTGTGGCGCATCACAAGGAACCAACTCTGGACTGCAAAGATAAGTTTCATGCCCGGGTCAACCAATCGCTACAACATAGGATTCTCACTTGCCGCAGCCCTGTTGCAGCAACGTCGCCTCCCTTTATTACCTCTCGGTGGCCTCTTGCGCGCTAAAGGGGACCTCCTGAGCATCGCGCCTCAGGAGCTCTTACTGGGCCTTGGGCCGCTCACCTCTTGGCCTTGACCACGGCATCGTGACCTGGCATACCAGCGACGGCTGCAGCCTGACTCGGGGCCGGGACCTGTCAGCGTAGAGCACTAAGCCGTCGCAGGGTTGGAAAGGGGGGACCGAGCCAAAACAGGACATGCGCTCACAAATTTTCATAATGAGGACAATATCAACAAAAGACATCACAGACCCTTTACATGCCCCGCGGGGTTTGTCTCGATTCCTCGCAGGGAACAAAAGAAAGGAGCTTCTAGGGGTCCTATCTACACGCGCCGGCGTGGCCGACGCCATCATCAACAGTGGGCCTCAGGAGGCCGGCGCCAACCCCATCCAGATTAGCGACAGCGGCGGCCGGATGCTGCGGCCTTGCTCCGGGCGCGACGAGAGCTCGGGGGCACATAGCTTTCGTTGCTCGTCTCCGGAGTCTCCTAAGGCTCAGGAGATGCTGGACTCCCAAGCGACGCCGCTACTGCTGGATGAGCCACTGGCGGGGCAGGCGGCAGGCCTGGCTCCTGCCGCGGCGCCGTCCAGGAGGCCCTCTCCGGGGCAGCACTCCAAGCGACGGCCTTCTGCGTCGAAGACCTTTAAGAACATCGTGGAGGCGCCGTCGTACTCAAAGTGGATCGCGAGGGCACCCTCCGTACGGCAAACCCGGGCAACCTCACCCCAGTCGCGGGTCATGAAGATCTCGCCCGAGGAAACGACTTCAACCTCCGCTCCAGTCGCCGGGGCATCACAGTCGGCATGCTGCAGCCAAAGCTCAAGGGGCCCCCTCGGCGGCATCTCGGTGGAGAAGAATTACAGGAAGCGGATCCAGGTGCGCGGAGGCATCGCCACCCACATCATGAGTTCGCGCGAGGAGTCCGCGGCGTGGGCTCCTGGGGCGACGTCGTGTGTCACCGTGGCGCGGCGACCATGGCTGCGGCATGGGCAGTGCCGCCTGCCGCCTCTCCCTCCAGAGCCCTTGGCTTGGGCGTACAGATGCAGCGGATACCCAGGAGGTGGCCGCTCGCACCAAGGCCTTGTCACCTCCAGCCTCCCGACTGCGTCACGGCGGTGGACCAGCCTCTTCTTTGGTGGAAGTGGCCCGGGCTCGTCGCGGGGGTTTTTTCGCTCCTCCGCGGCCGAGAACGTTTGAATCGGCGCCATGGGAGTCACTACTAGCAATGGAGCAAGGGAGAAGGAGCAAGCGGAATGGGAATAGATGGGCGATGGGGGCTCCGCCCCCTCCTCATTTATAGAAGAAGGCCAACCGGCGAACCCCACGATCACAAGTAATGATGGGTTTTCCTTGCATGAAGCAGGGACTCGTCAAGTCGGGCACTTGCCGAGGCAGCATGGGGAAGTGGAGACGCCCGCGTCCAATCAATCGCCATGCGTCGACCAAGGCCGCAGGATGTTGGGGCCCGCGGCGCTTCACACTTGCCCTTTGGCTTCGCCTCGAAGCCAAGTACAAGCGCGCCTTGGGCCCGGGGGCTACTGTCGGCGTTCTGGGAACGGGGGTCCCCTGACTTGCCTGCCTGTGGCCTGTGGTGTGGATCCACCAGCGGCCCTGTACGGCCCATCTTCACCAGCAAACCCTTAAGACCCTCACAAGGGGCCAAGACTCGCGAGGCGGATGATGCAAGACCTCCTTGGGGGTAGCCTCGCCAGGTTGGCTCGCGCGGGGCGGAGAGATCAAGGCAAGGGGAACCTCGTGAGGTTCCTATGATGTAAGCCATGACGACCAAGGCCAAGTGGGCGCCAGGAGGGCGCCAGCACGCACAGTGTCCTCGTTTCCTCTTTGGTGCTAAAGAGGCAAGCGCGGGCGAGGAGTCCCGAGGCATCAGGCAAAGGTTTCCGTATTGGTGCAACGAGACCAACACCAGCAGGACGGCAGGACGGAGGTCACCATGGAGCCCAGATGGCATCACCACCAGAGCCTTTGGCAGGCGAAGGCCACCTTTAGTCAGAATAGCTTGTACTAGTTGTCCCCCTTCAAACTGGCCGTTGTGGAATCCCTTCCCGCTCAATATTTGGGGAGAGGACCAGGGCCTCTATAAATAGGACTAGCCACCACCATACGAGGCATCTCGAACTAGTCTGGGGGGATGATTCAGATTATCCTCTACCACACAAGCTCACAAAGCACAAGAACACCTCTCCTCAGGAGGCTGTTCTTCCCTTGTAACTATTCATCCTCAGCCCAAGAGGCAATCACCACACCACACCGGAGTAGGGTATTACACCACATCGGTGGCCTGAACTTATATAAACTCTTGTGTCCCCTTGTTCTTTGAGTCCGTTGAGCTAGGCCATGCGGTAGTTGCGAGTGCGATCTTGGGAGAGAGAGATCTTCGTGCACACTCCTTCAACAAATTCCTCAGTCCCCTGTGAATACTGAAGTACAGATGTGATCCGAAGAACCTCATGCCACACCGTCTGTCCATGGAGAGATTCCAGCCACAGCTCCCAGGGTGATGACTGGCCATGAGCTTCTTCTTAGTCTTCACTAGAAGGTGGATCGAAACCACAAATGGGTTAAGCGTCAGTTTGGTTCTATTCTTCACAACATGACTGCTACACACAATGCAGTGAAGAAAAACCATTACTACCTCCATGAAGTCTTCGGTCGCACCTGGGCTATTCTGTCACATCTATATGGTGAAGAAGATCTGAAGCAAATGGGTCTCAAGGAGGACTTTGCCTGGTCTGAACCACCAGCGAAGAAATTCAAGAAGGTCAAGGTTCCTTCCTTGGTGTCCAGCTCATACTCTTCATCACGTGAAACCGATGAGCATGAAGACTTGGACGACACTGTGGCAGGCCCTACAACAACAAACGACCCCAACATCGCTGGCGCTCCTCCTTCAACTTGATATTCTTCAGGGGCGTTAGTCCTCATCTTTCGATCCTTTTGGTCATTCAATGACAAAGGGGGAGAAATTTGAGTTAGTCTTCAAGCGGGTCTACTTATATGGGCGTTTTTTTGCTAAGTTACAACTCTCGTTCTTCTGAGACTTTATTCGATCGAGTTGTAAACATAAACTCTATGGTGGTCTAATACTTTTGCTGAGATTTTCTGCATGCTTATTCCTCATTAATGTTAATGCATGCATGCTAAATTACATCAGTCACCATATTTCATCATGCATTTCAAATTCTTCATATTATATGTTAAATGCGTGTATGAATTTCAAGATATAGGGGGAGATCTCCATGATTCTACTCTTCAAGTGTGCATTGCTTCAAAATAAAATACCTCACTATGCACATCTTCAGGGGGAGTTCTTCTATATCTTGCATCCAAATTCCTCAATATCAGTACTTACACTTCATATGGTTATCCCTGTTGAAAACTTAACCTATATTGTCATCAATCACCAAAAAGCAGGAGATTGTAAGTGCATCTAGTGCCCCTTAGTGATTTTGGTGTATTGAAGACTTATAGGTTAAGGGACTGATGTGTTTGTGAGTGTAAACAGGTCTATAAGTCTATGAGGAGTTTGACATTTACAAAGAAAATCGACCCCTAAAAATTGAGTTCTTCGACTGAAGACTTTCTGAAGACTTTGAGATTGAAGAAATTGGTGTGACCTTGAAGACTTAGTATTCATTCGAGGAACATGAAGCGTGAAGACTTTTGCTTTCGTACTTTCATTTTCTCTTTCTTGAGTCATAGGAAACACCGTACTGTTAAAGGGGGTCGAGGAAATACTAAGGAAAAATTTCCAAGTGATGCTCAACTCAAATCCTACACCTACCAATCCCTTCGAGTGAAGCCATTGGAAATCTCATACAGTTCAGTCAATTTCTTTAGTGACAGAGACGAAGTTCTTCTGGACCCTGAGAAATTTGTTCCGACTGAGTAGTTAGGAATTGGCCAGTGCGGATTGCCTACACAGTGAGGAACATGATAGCCCTGAGGAATTTGATACTCAAATTTCTGACCATTGATGTGCTACGCGCCAGCTATCGCAAAATATCTACCCACCTAATGGTCATATCATTGAAGGGCATTTATGTCTTATCATGTCGGGTTGTTCCCTAGGCTATCAATAGCCGCCCCTACAACCACTAGCTGGTTGACTGCTCCGAGAGAAACTGACACTTGTCATTTGAGAGCATCCCATCCTCCGGGGAGTTTGAGCAAAAATCATCAAGTGAGGAAAATCCAAACCCAAACACCTACAAACCTAAAGTGATTGAGCATCAATGAAGAGATTGATCATGCGTGGATCCGACGCTTGTTACCTTTGAAGACTGTGCATCTTCCAGACGGTTAGGCGTCATGATCGAGTTTGTGAAGGTTTGGAAGTCACCTGAAGACTTACCATGAGTGATTGGGCGAGGTCTGTGTGACCTTAGCTCAAGGAGAATACGGTGAGGACTGTGTGTCCTCAGGTTTAAATACCTAGCCGCTCCAACCAGACGTGCAACTGTCACAGCAGTTGGAACTGGTCTACCAAATCATTGTCTCTAGCAAGCCTACTGGTTCTATTTCCTCAACTCTTTCATTTCCTCATTACAGTTGTTGTGTGCTTCTTCATATCTGTTTGAAGACTTTGACTGAAGAATTTCTCAATTTCCTCAGTTCAATTTCTTCAGTCTGTTTGTCTTCCTCCTGTGTTATCCTGTGTTTATGCTTTCTGTACTCTGTGCTTGTCTTCATTTCATCATGATGAGCATGCTTGTGTTCTATTATGTTTACATCTGAGTACATATTCTACTGCAAGTAGTTCTTCGCTTAGGAATTTCCTGACCCGCAAATTCCTCAGTGAAGAATTCATAAAAATCGCCTATTCACCCCCTCTAGTCGATATAACGCACTTTCAATTGGTATCAGAGCAATGTAACATCCCAAAATTCTAAATTTTGGAATGTTATAATAAATAGATAGTTATGATTGATTGTTTGATTGATTGTGTGAAGTTGAGTGAAATTTGTAACTTTTGAAAGTTAAATGAGAGGGAGTAAAAGGAGTTTCCCAAACATTCAGCTTTGTTTTCTGATCTCCTTGAATTCAAATTCTTTTCAAATACAAAACCCTAGAGTGAAGATGACATGACTTCGTCCATTTATTTAAATGAAAAGGGTTCTTGAATATATTTGAATTTCATTTGAAAATATTTCAAATTCAAAACTTTAAGCAACTCAATGATTTTCATGAGAGAAGATAAAATGACTTCTTCAAATTATATGAAATATGAGTTGGAAGTTTCAAAGAATCAAATTTAAAGTCCTTTTGAAATTATTTTCAATTTGGAGTTATTTGGGTTTTATTCAAATTATTATTCGCCAAAAATAAAATATATAGAAAATAGTGTAACACGATTCCCTACATTAGAAAATTAGAGAGAAATAAATTTGAAATCATTTTGGTATTTTTAAAATGATTTTTATTGTATTTTATTAGAGCAGTAGCGCTGTTTGATTTATTTGAATTTTTGTGTATTTTATTCGATGCTAGAAAAATGTTCATGTGGTGGAAAATCCTTTTATGAAAATTTTGATATATTATATGCCTATATAATATTTTTCTTTCTTTTGTTTTTTTGTTTGTCTGTGTTTAAAAAAAATCTTTCTCCTCCGTACCGGGCCAACTGGGCCGCAGCCTAGCCAGCCGGCCAATCCCAGCTCCGCACAACCTCGCCCGTCGTCCCCGTGCGGGACTCCGCTCGGAGAGCCGCCGACCGTCGTCGTGAGCGCCTCAACCCCCCCCCTTTATAAGCTGCACGCGGCGCCCCCCTGGACCCTGTTTCCGCTACCGTGCCTCGCCCCGCCGCCCGAGCCGCCGCCCGCGCCCGATCCGAGCCGCCGCTACAGTCCGCCGCCTACTTCCACCTTGCCGCGCCGCCGCTTGCTTCTCGCGTGCGCCGCACCCCGCCATAGCCCGTGCCGCCCGCTGGAGCCCCCGCGCCGCCTCGCCGGAGCCACCGCTGCCGTCGTCCGCTGCCGCCGACCGTCGCCGCCGGTTTTCGAAGAAACCCGCCCCGATCGGTATAAACCGCAAACCGCCCCAGTTTTCTCTATTTAGTTCGGTTTTATTCTTTTTAGATCGGCTGATTTATTAAATTTAGTTATTTAGCGGACGTTCGTCCGTTAGGTTCGGTAGCGAACGATTTTCGTTTGTCAGGTTCTGTTAGCGAGCGTTCGCTCGATAGATTTTTCTTTTTCTTTTTATTTTCAGCGAGGGACCTATTCGTGATAAATTTTCTTCACAGATTAGTCCCTGTACTTCAAACGATCACTACTTTCTACTCGTTTGTCCAAATCAAACGAAACCAACGCCCACTTATTCGTCTTGATCCCCTCTATCTAGATAATCAACTTAAACATGTTTTTGAAAATTTAAAATTTGTTTTTAAACAGATTTGATTTCAAACTTCTTTTGTTCACAACTCGAGTTATATAACTCCGTTTGAGTTGATTATTTTTGCAAATCGAAGCTCTTGACCTGAACTTTCTGATATTGCCAAATTCACATAATTTTGGTTTTGTTAGAATTTTTTTATGTTGCAAGAGTTAGTTGCTTGGTTTTTGATGTTTTCCTAATTGTCTTCTTCGTCCTTCCCGATCTTTTGAGAGATTGCTTATGTGTGGTTACTATTGCTTGCTTACACTAGATTGACTGGAGTGTGACAAATAGAACTATCAGGAGTTTTTAGTGCGAATCATCTTCATCAATAGTACAGGCAAGTTCACACTTTGATCATATCCCTTTCATACCCAGTTTTTATGCATTAGTTCCAACCCCTCAAACATTGCATGAGTAGGATTGATAACATGTGGGTATTGGGAAGTAGTTGATGAGGTAGGAACCTATTGTCCTGCATTCAAACCTTGGGAGTTACTACTACGTTATGCTTACTGCTATGCTATGCTCGTAGACATGGATTGGTTTGAGAGAATTCATGACGGATGTGAGATCATTATGAACTAAGGGTTTATTTAAGGTGGCTACTTTAATACACATCTGAGTGGATTGGTAGAGGAACCCTGGAGCACCCAGTGGTTTTCTGGGCACTTGGAGAACCCGGTGCTTGCCCAAGGGGATTCCGGAGGACCCGTGTGATCACCCTATGGAATGCCACCCAGGCTCAAAGGGATCATAAGATTATTCATGCTAGAAACTTCCGTGTGCAACCACAATCTATTATGGGCTCTAGCATAGTTGAGTAAGTTGCATGACCTCTTCCAGTGGTAGGCTAGCAGATGTAGGGGATGTAGGTTGGTACTATCTACCCAGGGTTAGAGTTAGTGCTTCTGAAAGATTGTGTCTTGGTCATCTGTTTCTCAAACACCATGTAGTGCGAGAAACCCAACGGAGGAGATCGAGTCCTGTGGGGAAAAGTGTGCAAACCTCTGCAGAGTGTACAATCTAATCATGGTTAGTCGTATCCCCGGTTATGGACATCTTGAGTATCTGGTTCTTGGATTATCATGTTCATCTCATCACTTTACTTAATTAATTTTTTGGGTTGTTAACTTTTAATTGGGATTGAGTTGGAGGAACCTTCTCAATATTTTCAACAAACTTGTAGTTAAATAAAATATATTCCTTTGCAGTAGAGAAAAATTGGCTTTTCGCAAAAACATGTTAACCATAGAGCCTCCACCAGCCAAATATGCATGTAGTGATAGCCTTTATTCATCATTGCTCTACGATGTGAATTTGCCAGTACATTCAATGTATTGACCTTTGTGGCTGCAACGTCTCATGTTGCAGGATTCTTACGACGAGTAAGTGATACGTTAGGGTTATGATTTCTACACTCAACTTTGCCGTTGGTGTTGATGGGAATCCGCAACCTTGTTGTTACTTCCGCTATTTGGATTGAGGTAATATTATTTATGTTACTTTATACATGTGATTTACCTCTATTATAAATCCTCGAGTACTGTGTGTGTCAGCATACCGATCCAGGGATGGCACTTAAGCACAGAGACTTGACCGTTTGAGGTCGGGTCGCTACAAGCAAGGTACTCCCTTGTTCTATGTGATTTTGGTTTAACCGCCTGGAGTTTTAGTTATGTCGACCACAGGAATGAACACTGTGTCATGCCCGATCTTTGACGGTCACGACTATCCCAAGTGGAAGGCCATGATGAAAAAGCGTCTCATGGCGATGAACAACGAACTATGGACTGTTAATGAGATCGGTCTTACCGTCTGTGCAAGATGGCGGAAGCTGATGACATTCACAAGTACACTCTTCTCAACCCTCATGACGAAGGACGTCATTTGCTCCTGTCTGTCTCAAAATCAGTTCAGGAATATCATGCATCTCAATCATGCGAAGCTTATATCGGACCGTCTCTCTGAGGTCTAGGAAGGTCATCGAATCCGTCATGATCCCTGGTTTGAGGATTTCAAGGAATCACTCAAAGAGATGACATTCAAACTAGAATCATCATCTTCTACACCATGCCTTATGGCAAAAGATGCTAAGGTAACCGAATGCTACCTATCCGAGTCCCGTGATGATGAATCTGGTGATGAATTTGGACCCAGTTATGTCAAACTTGCTTCCCTTGCCACTAAACAACAAAGAGCTTTGGAAAACGATCAATACATGGTGGATAAGAGCGATGATATGTTGGGTGAAGAAATGGATCAGTCAAAAGCTTTGGTTGAAAGTCTTCAGAGACTTCAGTCTAAGGTTGAAAACCTTCAAAGTCATCATAACACTCTCTTATCTGATCATGAGAAGCTTTCTTATGAATTTCTTCAAAGAAACACTACTAGGGAAAAGGCTAGCAGCAGTGTGGGTTTTAAGTGTATCAGTAGCGCGGGGACCGGCGCTACTAATAAGGCGCTACAGCTAACACGTAGCAGTAGCGCGTGCTCACGAGCGCTACTGCTACACAAGTGTAACAGCAGCGCGCTTAATGGAAGCTCGCTACTCCTAATAGCTATAGCGCGCTTCTCCTGTGCGCGCTACTGCTACTACCGCGCTGCTGCTAACTTTTTTCCACTCGCTACTACTAATTTTAGTAGTTTTTTGTTTTTTTCGGCATATTTGTTTTGTATTTGAACAGGCTTCATAGAAGAATCTTTAGCACATACAAATGTCATCATGATACACATACAAATGCCTGCAAGACCACAAATGTAATCATAGCATATACATACAAATAGTCTCATCATAATCATCATCCAACACAAAGTGGTATCTTGTCATCATCTCGAAAATAGCGATACATGCAAGTCTTGAATACTTGCAACTACAACGTCATCCATCTAAACAAAGGTATACGCGAGAAGAGCTATCACTATGAGTGAGAGTGAAACTATGCAGTACATGAGGTGGCGGTTACGAGTCCTCTCTCGCACTAGCGTGAACCGCAAGTAACTAGCTTCTCCTTCTTGTCTGCTTTTGAAGCCTTTATGGCTGGCGCCTGAGAACCCATTCACTTGTGCCTGACACTCATGCCACTCGTTGTACACCCCTGGAACCTTCCCTTTGTACACGACATAGCACTTCCATCTCGCCATCAAGAAACTAGGTACCTGTTAGAGATGCATGTTCATGAAGAGGATGTACAATCATATATATGCAACAAAATATACTAGAGCAACACCGAAAAAGAAAGGGTTAGCAACTAGATGCAACATACAGTATGCAAATTAATTAACTAGAGGTATGCAGGTCATCGTACGCAAACTAACAAAGTAGAGTTACGCAAGTTCGGCAGGGACCGTGGACATCACAAAGTTTCATTGCTACAAAAATTATACAAGTTCAACCGACACATATCATTATCATTGGCATCATAAATCACTAGAAGTTCCATCCTTCCATATCATCGCGGATGGACCCTAGTTTCTTGAATGGCGTGAGGTCTAGACGTTGCATGCCTATGCGAGTTCGGACGTCAGCTCGTGATATAGGGCCGTGGTGGAACATCCCCTTCTCATCGACGCCTTCTTTCATGATGATCGTTGAAATGTCGCTTTGGATGCGAAAGAAGTCATCTCTAAGTTTATAATCCACTTCTCCATGAGATTCTAGCCACTTGTGGATATGATCATCATTTCTGCTTCTCATGCGAAGCTTTTGGTGATCCGTGTTGAACTGAATCATGAGATGGACGATGTAGAATTCATCCTTCTTGCTTGGTTTTGGGACATGGATGCAGGAGAAGTTAGTTTTATGCGCGAAACCCATCTTCTTGTTCCTTTGTTTCCTGATCTGCATGTGGCCACCTCTAATACTGAAGCCTTGGAGAGCATCATCTAGAATATTCATTATGTGGGTGTAGTCTTTTTTCTCGTAGTCTCAGGAAGGGTCAAAATACACGGCGTGGGAGACGTGCGGGTAAAGAACGATAAGGACGGCGCGCCCGTTGCTGCGGGGAAAAGACACCTCAAATTATTCCCCATATGAAAGAGAAGGAATGATTGAAATGTACGAAAGGGTTGTCCGGAACTAACTTACTTTGGATGATAAGGCACGAGGACAATTTCCCGTTCCTTATTTTGTACCATGAAGTTTTGGAGGTACTCCCTAGCAGTTTCACGCTCAAAGTCGCTGAGACTCAAGAAAGACTCGTGCATGTAGTACGGATCCGCCACACAGATTTGCGAGACTTCTTCACTCTTCATGATGGAGCTCATATGTACCGCAAAAAGGAAGACGATTGTAAAATCGAGCCGCCTTGTCAGAAACATCTCAAGGATATGGTCAAACTGCAGGAAGAACACCTTCGCGGGCCGTGTGTCGACGTAGCACTTCCCCTCAGGCACACAAGCCACGTATGTCAGATATCCTAGATACTTTGAGGCTAGTAGGTTTTTCTCAGTCGACGGCACATGGTCGTGCAGTCTCCTGAGATCCCCTGATAGTGCCTCTAGCAGTTTCGGCGGTAGCATCGGCTTGCCCGTGAGATGGAACATGGCCGCACCTTTCATGGATACACGCTCTTCAGAATGCATCGTTTGGCTGCTTTGTGCTATGGCTTGTTTGGAGGTAGTTATCTTCCCCGATCTATTCCTCTACTTTTTCTTGGGCACACCTTCCAGACCCTTCCTTAACCCCTACCCCAGGGTTCCCGGGCTAAGCACTGTACGACCCCCGGCTAGTTGAGCCTGTGTTGAGGCGACATCTTCAGGCATGTCCTGTGAGGAATTCATGAAGAGAGACTTTTTGCAATCCTTCCAACGACCTTCCTGCCCGGGCATATCATCCATATCCTCATTAGCATGCTGATAGCCCGATTCATCATATGGTTGACTCATCATATCTATGTCACAGTCATACACATTTGTATTGAGGAAACCCATAGGGTTGACCTCCGTTTCATCATCCATTCTCTGTTCTACAGGACTAATTACATCAGCCAGTACTATTGCACCCCCTTCATCACGTCGTCCGCCGCTCTCACTCGGCACTACAGGAGCTGGTAATTGCATAGGCGGGGTGGTGGTCTCCGCACATGCTTGTTGATGTGTGGTTATTGGTGTGCTCTCGGCCGGCTCCAGACGAATAAGATTCTTCGGCCATAGCAACACCCAACCCTTGCAGTTTACAATCCATGGCGAGGTCTCGTCGTCCTCTCCCACAGGATATACCGGAGGAGGCAAATGCTCGTGCCCCGATTTCACACTAGACAAGTTAACCCTGAAGTGCCCAGCGGGGATCAGCTAGTTGTGCAACGTGGGTTGCATGGGGTTCATTATCACCCCCTTTCCCACGTCCGCCTTCTAGCCTTTGATCAAGTAGAGTATGGTGCACGAGGTTTCTTCGCCCTGCAAACACATATGTCTGTGGCATAAAACATCCGAAAGGCAACGAAAATGGAATATTCCATATATATATATATATATTGGTGCGACATGTAATTACCGTGATGGCGTCGAGCTCAGCCAAAGACGAAGGCCCACCTAGCGCGCCAGAGACTAAGGACGGGCTGCTATGAGCGGGAGCGACCGCGAGAGGAGGCCCGGTTGTGTGAGCAAGTGATGGTGCGGTGTTGTTGTTGTTCATGGAGTTGCTCCCGACGAAACTGGGCATTGGGAAATCATGTACCGTCTTGTCTGGATTTTCCATCGTCCAGTTGATGATAGCTGGAGCCAAGTTAGTAGCGAAATCATTTCTGCAGGCAATTACAGCTGCATTGACTGCCTACTGTAGCAACTCATTTTTCTCCTCGGCTATTTTTTCCGCGTCCTCAGCTGCTTTTTTCTCGACCGCAAGCTTCACCTTTGCGTCGATGTCCGCCTGACTAAACTTCTTTTTCTGCTTCTTGGCCTCCGGGCCCTTGTTGTAAAACACCTTCCATGTGGCGCCGTCTCCAGCGCCGTGCACACGACCATATTGCGGCCGCTGGCCCAAAGGGAGTCCCTTAAGTTCGTTCAAGGCCCGGTTGAGAGGGGTGTCCCACTTGGGCCTCGTCGGAGAAGTAGGGCTTTTGGCTGCAAGCTGGTGATGCTTCTCCAGTAGTCTAATCAATTTCCTCGTGATCTGGTCCATCTAAAAAACCTTTTTCTCCTTGTCCCACTTGTAGCGGGCCCTGATGAAGTCACGCTCCAAGGGGTTGGTGAACTTCGCGAAGGGGTCTGGGAGACCCGCGGCTTCATGTTCCGTGTCCTCCTTATCCCATATGGGCCTTTACCGAGGTAGCCACGGCTTCTGAGGCAATGCTTCCCCATGTTCCTTTGCTAAAGGCTCTTGAATTTTGCAGCCTTAGCCTTGGCTGCCTCGGTAGCGCAAGTGTCCTTGAACTTTTCGAACTCCTCTTCCATAAGTGTCGAATTTTCCTCCAGAATCTTGGACAGGGGTTCGTCAGCCTCAATAGCTCGTTTCACCCTCCCTTTCTAGGAGGCCAAATCATTGCTAAACATGCCCATGGAGTGATTGTTAATCTTTTTCATCTTCGGATCATCCCACGGTTGTTCTATGTTATCATCCCGGCCGGGAAAATTGAATCTCTTGTGCAACTTCGTTAGGAGCAACTGCGTCAAATGTTCTTTACTCCTTAAGTCATCGTCGTTGATGCTCGCGCATTCCCGTAGGATGCATCCTAATTGGTTCCCATAGAACTTGTGAGGTTCTTCCGGCTCTAATGGCTCAAACTTGCCAGGTGCCATCTTTGTGATCACAAGTCGTCCAATCCCTAGTTTGTTAGGTTTTCGTATCCTCTGCTTCTTATGCTTCCTCTTTTCGGTAGCGGCATCGGCGCCGGTACCTTCCCCGCCGGTATCTTCCCCGCCGGTACCTTCCCCGCCGGTCTCGGCGCCGCCATCGGTGCCGGCGCCGTCGGTGTCGATGTCGGCGTTAGTACCATCATCGAGGCCGACCTGCAAACCTTGCTTAGCAGTCAAATAGTCGAGGTACTCTTGTACACCCTCATAATCCATCTCGTCTGCATCTTGGTCAGAAGGCCCAGTTTCTTTGTTGTTCGACATGTTTCCTATGATTAAGTGTCCTCGTTTATTTCTAAAAGTATGAATAAATGAGAAATGACATAAAAAGAAATCTATGTGCCAGCACTCGATATGCCAACTATGTAGCACAAATCATGCCTTTATTGACGGCAAATTTTGGCATGACCTTTGCTAAAAAATGGACATATCGAGCGCCTGAAATTCACAGGAATGGAAATGAATCAACATTCCGGCGTAACATAGGCCACTCGGATCATTTACCAAAATTGAATCAAAACATCACATGTCCAAATGACATGTTCAAATTCCAAACATGACATGTCCAAAACATGACATATCCACATATCACATGTCCAGTTCAAATTTGCATATAAATTTAGCCTACCTAAATTTGCTTTAACAAGGGATGTTGATTTGGACAATTGCTTAAATGCTGCCTTTTCTTTTAACTACAATTGCTTAACCCTAAATTTCTGTCCTATTTTAAAACCTAGCTAAATTCATAACTAAATAGATAACCTAATTAACCTACTGCCCTAACTAAAACCTAAGTAAATTAACTGAAGAACACTAGCTAGCAGAGAGAGGGGGGGGGGGTTTACAGAGGGTGCAGGGGCGAGGAGGCAGGCCCGACGACGGCTGAGGTTGGGAGGGAAGGAAGCAGAGGAGGGAGGCGAGGGCCGAAGGGTCGGCGGTGAACGCCGGGGCGCAGCGGTGCGACGGGGGAGAGAGTGGGGATTTGGGGGAAAAAGAGGTGGGATGAAGCAGGGAGAGTGAGAATTTTGGGTTAAGTGGACATAGCAGTAGCGCGTTTAGACAAAACATGCTGCTACTACCTTCACTAGCTGTAGCGGTTTAGATAAAACACGCTGCTACTACCTTCACTAGCTGTAGCGGTTTAGATAAAACACGCTACTACTACCTTCACTAGCTGTAGCGGTTTTATAAGGAAATCGCTACTGCTAGCTTGACTGTAGCTGTTTTATAAGGAAATCGCTACTGCCAGTTTCCTTTTTCTTTTCCTTTATTTTCTCCCACTTTTATTTCCCGAGAGCAGTGAACGAAGGGAAGGCGATATATATTGCATCATTTGACGGTTAAATATGTATACAAAATAGGAACATATATATTACAACATTGGACCCATGCATAATAATGGCTAAGTGTATATACAAATAGGAACATATATATATATATTACATCATTTAACCGATAACATACGGTTCCTCAGCGCTGACGTTTTTGTTTTTGAGTCAGCTTCTTTCCCTTCTTGTTCGTCGAAGAATAATTGAGCCCCTCATTGTGACTTTGCCTTTTCCATGGAGTACGATTTTTCTTAGGTAATGTAGTATTGATTCTTCTTTTGACATATACTTCATCATCATCATCATCATCTTCCCTCATTGGGTTGCCATACTGATCATAGTCTTCCTCGTTGGCGACTCCATCCATTCCAATGATGTTCCTTTTGCCTCTCCTCACAACAACATGACTGGGATTGCATGGGTCGGTTATGAGGAAGCATTGTGTCACGTGCTTAGTGTGTACCCATGGCTCTTTTTTGGCGATAACGTTCACGGTAGCGCTCTTGGCGTCAGGTATAGTCATGGTAGTGAAAATCCGGTTTTCTCTTTCGATATTCTTAGCCCATCTGACATTGAACATCGTCGTGTTGTGCAGTCCAGAGTAGTCAAGCTCCCAGATCTCCTCGACCCTTGCATAAAATCGTTCAGTTGCGCCGTTGTCGCTGCCGGTCATGCATTCCATCGTCACCCTTGAGTTCTGATCATCATTGTCCATATCTTTGGCCTCTGTGTAGAACGTGTATCCGTTGATATCATATGCCTGATAGGTTACGAGGTTGGGCGAGGGGCCATGTGCTAAGGTGTATATGAGCAATCCGTCCTTAGAGCCCTCCTCCAGGGGATTAGCAATAATATGCTCTTTGAACCAATGCAGGAAAGTGGAGTTGTGCTCTCTAGTAACTTCGGCGTCCGTCCCGCATACCCCCCGGTCACGATACTTCTTTGCAATAATTTCTTTGTGCAGTGCGACGAAAGGATCTACCTCGTCTAGGTGTTGTAGCACTACCAAGTTTGCTTTGTCAATGTCGCTGCGTCGATCTGAGTATGCCACATGCAGTTCCCTGCGACCGTTGCAGTGACCTTCTCCTTCGAGCCTCCCATCGTGCTTGTTAACGGGCAAACCAACACTAACACCAGGCGGCTGGTCTGCGCCATATAGAAAATGCTCACTGAAAGAGATGCACTCTTGTGTCACATAGCCTTGGATGATGCTTCCATCCGGACGGTACATGTTACGAATGAATCCTTTGATGATCCCATTCATACTCTCAAACAGCATCATGTTGTGCAGGAATGACAACCCTAGGTCTATTATGTCATCCACAATATGGACACACAGATGCACCATCACGTCAAAGAACGCGGGTGGGAAGTACATCTCAAGCTCATTCGGTATCACAACGATCTCTTCCTGTAGCCTTCGGAGCTGCTTCACACTGATCGACTTTCGAGAGATGACGTCAAAAAAGTTGCAGAGACCAATAAGCGTGTCACGGACGTGCTTGTCCATTATCCTCTAAGGGCAACAGGTAGTATATGCGTCATCATCACATGACAGTCATGGGACTTCATCTCGCTGAACCTTTTCTTGTCCGTGTCTAGATATCTGTTTATCTTGCCACAGTAACCGGAACTAACTTTGACTCCGGTAAGGCACTTAAAGAATTGATGGATCTCAGCTTGACTTAAGGTGAAGCAAGAAGGGGGGGCAATAATCCTCTTTCTTTATTTTCTAGCCCTTCTTCTCCCGTTCCTCTGTCTCCGTCTCTGTCTCGTCTAACATTTTACGGGGCGGCATGTGCAGATCTTCCCTGATTTTCAAATCTTACAAGTCTTTTCTTGCCTTTGGCCCATCCTTGGTTTTATCTGGCATGTTCATCAGTGTTGCGAGCAAGCTCTCAAGGACATTCTTACAGATATGCATTTGATCAAGGCAATGAGGTGTATCGAGTTTGTGCCAGTACTCCAAGTCCCAGAACACAGATCTCGTCTTCCATACCTTCAGCAGCAGTTTCGGCGCCTTTCTCATCATCTTTCCCGGCACGGCGCAACCCTTCCAGTTTTTCAACAGCTCATCGATTTCGGCACCGCTCCGCTTACATGGAGGTCCTCGATGCTCAGCGTGACCATTGAATAGATCTCCACGGTTTCTCCATGGGTCGTCCTGTTCGAGCCATCTTCGATGCCCCATGTACACGATTTTCCCAGACCTGCCATCTTTCCTTGACGTTAGCTACTGAGACGTCGTATCATCCATGCACCGTGTGCATCTGCAATATCCATGGCACACCTGGCCTGCCACATATCCGTAACAGAGATAGTCCTGCACTGTCGTGATCAGCGCGGCTCTCATGTTGAAATACTCGCCTTTGCTGGTGTCCCATGTCTTGGCCGGTGTTTTCCATAACGTGTCTAACTCCTCTTGAAGTAGCCCCAGATACAAATTAATATTATTTCCTGGTTGTTTCGGCCCTTGAATAAGCATGCTCATGTGAATGTACTTTGATTTCATGCATAACCAGTGGGGAGGTTGTACATCCATACAAACACGGGCCATGTGCTATGGTTGGTGTTCTGGTTGCCAAACGGGTTCATGCCATCGGTACACGCGCCGAGCACGATGTTCCTTGCATCACATTCAAAATACTGATAGAAGCTGTTCAACGCTCTCCACTGGCTTCCATCCTTGACGTGTCTCAGCTTCGGATCATCTCCATCGTCGGGCTTCTTCCTCTCCGCGTGCCGGCGCATTAGCTTTGCTTCCTTAGGATCTCCAAAATACTTCTGGATATGGGGAGTGATCGGTAAGTACCATACCACTTTCTGGGGACATTTCTTCCCGGCCTTCTTGTATCGAGAAGCATTGCACACCGGACAGCTTGTTTTTTTCGCGTGCTCCTTTCGATAAATTATGCAATCGTTGATGCATGCATAGTATCTAACATGTGGCGGATCAAGAGGGCACACGATCTTCTTGGCCTCATCAAAACTACTAGGACATATATTACCCGCGGGAAGAACATCCTTTAGGTACTTGAGATGCTCATCGAGGCTAGTGTCAGTCCATTTGTTTTTAGCCTTCGTCTTCAGGAGTTGGAGCGTGAAACTCAAGTGGGTCACCTCAGGATTGCAACCATCATACAATGGAGTGTTCGAGTCTACCACCAGTTGCTCCAGCTTAGCCTCCTCTCTAGAAGCAGCTCTCTCAGTACTCGTCTCCTTGCGAAGTAATGCTTGAACATGAGGGTTCCGCATGATTGAACTTAGTACCGACGAACTCTGCTGCGTGGAGTCCATGTCGTTCTCTCCGCCACCATGTCTGGCCCCTTCTCCGCCTCCATGTCTGGCCCCTTCTCCACCGCCATGTCCGGCCCCTTCTCCGCCGCCATGTCCGTCCTCTTCCCCGCCGCCATTATCGATCATCTCTTCGTCTTGCCCCGTGTCATCATTGCCTGCCCCGTCGGCATCCTCAACATCGTCATCCTCATCTTCAATTATCCACCGAGTATAGCCATCCATGCAACCAGTCATGAGCAGGTGCGCTTCGACATGACCATCGTCATGGGGGTCGAGCCAAACTATTCCTTTGCATTTTCGACACGGACATAAAACCTTTGTCTGGTTATTTTCTTTCATGTCCTGCACCGCCGACCGCAACCACCTGTCCACCATCGTTCCACTGACCATCGTCAACTCTGCACGGTAATAATAAACAAATTGATTATAAAAATGTGTGCATGCATCAAAGTCATCCATAAATTCGGCATGACCTTCCTTAAAAATAGGACATATATAGATCTAGAGTTTGCCCGAAATTCGCCGAAACAAAAATAAATGGACATTTTGGCAAAACATAGGCAACTCAAAAGCACAATTTGGCATGAACTCATGCCACACACACAATTTCATAAACATATCACACACACATAAACATATTTCCATTTTGCAAAAGCATGAAATTTTAATCACCTATATCTCAAGATCGAGCACACGGTGGAGATGATGATGTAGGGAGATCAAAAGTGCACAAAGCTCTTCTTGACAGAGATAGATCTAGTTAGGGGGGAAATAGGTCACTTAACTAAATACTACATCTATCTAGCTACCTAATTTGGGAGGAGACAACTTCAACTAGTGGAGGGGGAAGGAAAAAGAGAAAGGAGATGCATTAGTGGAGGTGGTGTAGTTAGGTAGGAGTAATGAAGAGAGAGAAAGGTAGGTAGAAGAGGGAGAGTAATGGGGGAGAAGTATTGAGGAAGAAGAAGAGTGAGAGTGGGAGAGGTAGGGGAAAGGGAGAGGAAGGGGAGGGGGAGGGGGAGGGTGGGTGCGGAAAAGGTGGTGGGTGTGGATTAGCAGTAGCGCGGGACGTAAAATGCGGTGCTGCTAGCAGCAGCGCGCTTTCGGTACAAGGGCTACTGCTAACTGATGTCTACTACACAACCTTCTTCTTGTAGACGTTGTTGGGCCTCCAAGTGTAGAGGTTTGTAGGACAGTAGCAAATTTCCCTCAAGTGGATGACCTAAGGTTTATCAATCCGTAGGAGGCGTAGGATGAAGATGGTCTCTCTCAAGCAACCCTGCAACCAAATAACAAAGAGTCTCTTGTGTCCCCAACACACCCAATACAATGGTAAATTGTATAGGTGCACTAGTTCAGCCAAGAGATGGTGATACAAGTGCAATATGGATAGTAGATAATCGTTTTTGCAATCTGAAAATATAAAAATAGCAAGGTAACAAATGATAAAAGTGGGCGTAAACGGTATTGCAATGTGTGGAAATAAGGCCTAGGGTTCATACTTTCGCTAGTGTCAGTTCGCTCAACAATAATATCATAATTGGATCACATAACTATCCCTCAACATGCAACAAAGAGTCACTCCAAAGTCACTAATAGCAGAGAACGAACAAAGAGATTATGGTAGGGTACGAAACCACCTCAAAGTTATTCTTTCCAATCAATCCGGTGGGCTATTCCTATAAGTGTCACAAACAGCCCTAGAGTTCGTACTAGAATAACACCTTAAGACACAAATCAATCAAAACCCTAATGTCACCTAGATACTCCAATGTCACCTCAAGTATCCGTGGGTATGATTATACGATAAGCATCACCCAATCTCAGATTCATCTATTCAACCAACACATAGAACCTCATAGAGTGCCCCAAAGTTCTACCGGAGAATCATGACAAAAACGTGTGCCAACCCCTATGCATAGGTTCCCAATGTCACGAAACTCGCAAGTTGGTCACCTTAACATACATCAAGTGGCACGTGGTATCCCATTGTCACCACAGATATCCACGGCAAGACATACATCAAGTGTTCTCAAATCTTTAAAGACCCAATCCGATAAGATTACTTCAAGGGGAAAACTCAATTCATTACCAGAGAGAAGAGGGGGAGGAGAAACATAAGATCCAACTATAATAGCAAAGCTCGCGATACATCAAGATCATACCATCTCAAGAACACGAGAGAGAGATAGATCAAACACATAGCTACTGGTACATACCCTCAGCCCCGAGGGAGAACTACTCCCTCCTCGTCATGGAGAGCACCGGGATGATGAAGATGGCCACCGGTGAGGGTTCCCCCCTCCGGCAGGGTGCCGGAACAGGGTCCCGATTGACTTTTGCTAGCTACGGAGGCTTCTGGCGGCGGAACTCCCGATCTATGTTGCGTTCTGGAAGTTTTAGGTCACGTGGAGTTATATAGGCGGAAGAGGCACATCAGGGGAGCCACGAGGGCCCCACAAGACAGGGGGCGCGCCCTAGGGGGGGGGCGCCCCCCCACCCTCCTGAGCACCACATTTCTTCCTTGACGTGGGGTCCAAGTCCATCAGGTGTGTTTCCTTCCAAAAATAACTTCTCTAGTTGATTTTGTTCCGTTTCGACTCCGTCTTATATTCCTTTTCTTCAAAACACTGAAATAGTCATAAAACAGCAAATCTGGGCTGGGCCTCCAGTTAATAGGTTAGTCCCAAAAGTAATATAAAAGTGGATAATAAAGCCCAATATTGCCCGAAACAGTAGATAATATAGCATGGAGCAATCAAAAATTATAGATACGTTGGAGACGTATCAAGCATCCCCAAGCTTAATTCCTGCTCGTCCTCGAGTAGGTAAATGATAAAAAATAATAATTTTTGATGTGGAATGCTAGTTGGCATAATTTCAATGCAATTCTTCTTACTTGTGGCATGAATATTCAGATCCATAAGATTCAAGACAAAAGTTCATATTGACATAGAAAATAATAATACTTCAAGCATACCAACCAAGCAATTATGTTTTCTCAAAATAACATGGCCAAGGAAAGCTATCCCTACAAAATCATATAGTCTGGCTATGCTCCATCTTCACCACACAAAATATTTAAATCATGCACAACCCCGATGACAAGCCAAGCAATTGTTTCATACTTTTGATGTTCTCAAACTTTTTCAATCTTCACGCAATACATGAGCGTGAGCCATGGACATAGCACTATAGGTGGAATAGAATGGTGGTTGTGGAGAGGACAAAAAGGTAGAGATAGTCTCACATCAACTAGGCGTATCAACGGGCTATGGAGATGCCCATCAATAGATATCAATGTGAGTGAGTAGGGATTGCCATGCAACGGATGCACTAGAGTTGTAAATGTATGAAAGCTCAATGAAAGAAACTAGTGGGTGTGCATCCAACTCGCTTGCTCACGAAGACCTAGGGCATTTTGAGGAAGCCCATCATTGGAATATACAAGCCAAGTTCTATAATGAAAAATTCCCACTAGTATATGAAAGTGACAACATATGAGACTCTCTATATGAAGAACATGGTGCTACTTTGAAGCACAATATATGAGACTCGCTATATCATGGTGCTACTTTGAAGCACAAGTGTGGAAAAAAGGATAGTAGCATTGCCCCTTTTTATTTTTTTATTTGGCCTTTCTTTTTTTTTGCCTTTCTTTTTTTTATTTGGCCTTTCTCTTTTTTTGGCGTTTCTCTTTTTTTATTGGGACAATGCTCTATTGAATGATGATCATCACACTTCTATTTATTTACAACTCAATGATACAACTCGATACTAGAACAAAGTATGACTCTATATGAATGCCTCCGGCGGTGTACCAGGATGTGCAATGATGCATGAGTGACATGTATGAAATAATTATGAACGGTGGCTTTACCACAAATACAATGTCAACTACATGATCATGCTAAGAAATATGACAATGATGGAGTGTGTCATAATAACTGGAACGGCGGAAAGTTGCATGGCAATATATCTCGGAATGGCTATGGAAATTCCATAATAGGTAGGTATGGTGGCTGTTTTGAGGAAGGTATATGGTGGGTTTATGGTACCGGCGAAAGTTGCACGGTACTAGAGAGGCTAGCAATGGTGGAAGGGTGAGAGTGCGTATAATCCATGGACTCAACATTAGTCATAAAGAACTCATATACTTATTGCAAAAATCTACAAGTTATCAAAGCAAAGTATTACGCGCATGCTCCTAGGGGGATAGATTGGTAGGAAAAGACCATCGCTCATCCCCGACCGCCACTCATAAGGAAGACAATCAATAAATAAATCATGCTCCGACTTCGTCACATAACGGTTCACCATACGTGCATGCTACGGAAATCACAAACTTCAACACAAGTATCTCTCAAATTCACAACTACTCAACTAGCATGACTCTAATATCACCATCCTCATATCTCAAAACAATCATCAAGTATCAAACTTCTCTTAGTATTCAGCACACTCATAAGAGAATTTTATTATTCCTGAATACCTAGCATATTAGGATTTTAAGCAAATTAGCATGATATTAAGACTCTCAAAATAATATAAGTGAAGCATGAGAGATCAATATTTTCTATGAAAACAAATCCATCATGCTCTAAAAGATATAAGTGAAGCACTAGAGCAAAAGACAAACTACTCCGAAAGATGTAAGTGAAGATCAATGAGTAGTCGAATAATTATGCAACTATGTGAAGACTCTCTAACACTTAATAATTTCAGATCTTGGTATTCTATTCAAACAGCAAACAAAGCAAAATAAAATGACATTCTAAGAATAGCAAACATCATGTGAAGAAGCAAAAACTTAGGATCAACTGAAACTAACCGATAATTGTTGAAGAAGAAAGGTGGGATGTCAACCGGGGCATCCCCAAGCTTAAACGCTTGAGACTTATTGAAATATTATCTTGGGGTGCCTTGGGCATACCCAATCTTGAGCTTTTGTGTCTCCTTAATTCCTCTCATATCACGGTCTCCCTAAATCTCAAAAGCTTCATCCACACAAAACTCAACAAGGACTCGTGAGATATGTTAGTATAAACCGTTGCCAAAACCATATCATACTCTACTGTAGCAAATCACTAAAATTATTATTCAACATTGCATACTAAATGCCTCTGCATATTTAATAGTCCTATCCTCAAATACAATCATGAAAGAAGCAAACATATGCAAACATAACAGCAATCTGCCTAAACAGGATAGTCTGTAAAGAATGCTGCAACATCCATACTTCCCTAGCTCCAAAAATTATGAAATAAAATTCCCACTGTATTAAATTTATCAGAGCTTAATTTTCAATAGGTTTCAACATTTTATCACATTCTGACTTTTCTAGGGAATTATTGCAACAGCGGTAAACTTTCTGTTTTCAAACAGCAACATGTATACTTGTAACATAGGCATAGTAAAGGCTATCAATGCCACTTTTATTGAAATAAAATATGAAAAACATTATTCTAAGTAACAGCAAGAAAATCCTAACAAAATAAATTGATGCTCCAAGCAAAACACATATCATGTGGTGAATAAAAATATAGCTCCAAGTAAAGTTACCGATGAACGAAGACGAAGGAGGGGATGCCTTCCGGGGCATCCCCAAGCTTAGGCTCTTGGTTGTCCTTGAATTTTACCTTGGGGTTCCATGGGCATCCCCAAGATTAGGTTCTTGCCAATCCTTGTTCCATAGTCCATCGAATCCTTACCCAAAACTTGAAAACTTCACAACACAAAACTTAAAGTAGAAAACTCGTAAGCTCTGTTAGTATAAGAAAGTAAATCACCACTTCAAGGTACTGTAATGAACTCATTCTTTATTTATATTGGTTTTAAAACTACTGTATTCCAACTTCTCTATGGTTTATAAACTATTTTACTAGCCATAGATTCATCAAAATAAGTAAACAACACATGAAAAACAGAATCTGTCAAAAACAGAACAGTCTGTAGTAATATGGATAAAACGTATACTTCTGTAACTCATAAAATTCTCAAATAACTTGCTGGACCTGAGGAATTTATCTATTAATCATCTTCAAAAAGAATTAACTAAATATCACTCTCCAGATAAAAATGGCAGCAATTCTCGTGAGCGCTAAAGTTTCTGTTTTTTACAGCATGATCAACAAGACTTTCCCAAAGTCCTCCCAAAGGTTCTACTTGGCACAAACACTAATTAGAAGCATATAAACACATCTAAACAGAGGCTAGATGAATTATTTATTACTAAAAATGAACAAAAAGCAAGGAACAAAAATAAAATTTGGTTGCCTCCCAACAAGCGCTATCGTTTAATGCCCCTAGCTTGGCACGATGATTTCAATGATGCTCACATAAAGGATAGGAATTGTAACATAAAGAGAGCATCATGAAGAATATGACTAGCACATTTAAGTCTAACCCACTTACTATGCATAGGGATTTTGTGATCGAACAACTTGGGGGAACAAGAATCAACTTGCATAGGAAGGTAAAACAAGCATAACTTCAAAATTTTAAGCACATAGAGAGGAAACTCGATATTATTGCAATTCCTACAAGCATATGTTCCTCCCTCATAATAATTTTCAGTAGCATCATGAATGAATTCA
Organism: Triticum urartu; assembly: GCF_056163025.1. Classification (NCBI taxonomy): domain Eukaryota; kingdom Viridiplantae; phylum Streptophyta; class Magnoliopsida; order Poales; family Poaceae; genus Triticum; species Triticum urartu. The sequence continues at coordinate 58,782,407 of NC_141874.1, read as the reverse complement.
ACAATATAACCAGCACCTAAAACATTCTTTTCATGATCTACGAGCATAGGAATTTTATTACTCTCCACACAAGCAAAATTCTTCTCATGAATAATAGTGGGAGCAAACTCAACAAAATAACTATCATGGGATTGAAAATTGAAATCAAGATGACAAGTTTCATTGTTATCATTATTCTTTAAAGCATACATGTCATCACAATAATCATCATAGATAGGAGGCATGCTTTCATCATAGTAAATTTGCTCATCAAAGCTTGGGGGAGAAAAAATATCATCTTCATCAAACATAGCTTCACCAAGCTTGTGGCTTTGCATATCATTAGCATCATGGATATTCAAGGAATTCATACTAACAACATTGCAACCTCATCATTCAAATATTTAGTGCCAAACATTTTATAGATTTCTTCTTCTAGCACTTGAGCACAATTATCCTTTCCATCATACTCACGAAAGATATTAAAAAGGTGAAGCGTATGAGACAAACTCAATTCCATTTTTTATAGTTTTCTTTTACAAACTAAACTAGTGATAAAAACAAGAAACTAAAAGACTCGATTGCAAGATCTCAAGATATACCTTCAAGCGCTAACCTCCCCGGCAACGGCGCCACAAAAGAGCTTGATGTCTACTACACAACCTTCTTCTTGTAGACATTGTTGGGCCTCCAAGTGCAGAGGTTTGTAGGACAGTAGCAAATTTCCCTCAAGTGGATGACCTAAGGTTTATCAATCCATAGGAGGCGTAGGATGAAGATGGTCTCTCTCAAGCAACCCTGCAACCAAATAACAAAGAGTCTCTTGTGTCCCCAACACACCCAATACAATGGTAAATTGTATAGGTGCACTAGTTCGGCGAAGAGATGGTGATACAAGTGCAATATGGATAGTAGATAATAGTTTTTGTAATCTGAAAATATAAAAACAGCAAGGTAACAAATGATAAAAGTGAGCGTAAACGGTATTGCAATGTGTGGAAATAAGGCCTAGGGTTCATACTTTTGCTAGTTAAGTTCCCTCAACAATAATATCATAATTGGATCACATAACTATCCCTCAACATGCAACAAAGAGTCACTCCAAAGTCACTAATAGCGGAGAACGAACTAAGCGATTATGGTAGGGTACGAAACCACCTCAAAGTTATTATTTCCAATCAATACGGTGGGCTATTCCTATAAGTGTCACAAACAGCCCTAGAGTTCATACTAGAATAACACCTTAAGACACAAATCAATCAAAACCCTAATGTCACCTAGATACTCCAATGTCACCTCAAGTATCCGTGGGTATGATTATACGATAAGCATCACCCAATCTCAGATTCATCTATTCAACCAACACATAGAACCTCATAGAGTGCCCCAAAGTTCTACCGGAGAATCATGACAAAAACGTGTGCCAACCCCTATGCATAGGTTCCCAATGTCACGAAACTCGCAAGTTGGTCACCTTAACATACATCAAGTGGCACGTGGTATCCCATTGTCACCACAGATATCCACGGCAAGACATACATCAAGTTTTCTCAAATCTTTAAAGACCCAATCCGATAAGATTACTTCAAGGGGAAAACTCAATTCATTACCAGAGAGAAGAGGGGGAGGAGAAACATAAGATCCAACTATAATAGCAAAGCTCGCGATACATCAAGATCATACCATCTCAAGAACACGAGAGAGAGATAGATCAAACACATAGCTACTGGTACATACCCTCAGCCCCGAGGGAGAACTACTCCCTCCTCGTCATGGAGAGCACCGGGATGATGAAGATGGCCACCGGTGAGGGTTCCCCCCTCCGGCAGGGTGCCGGAACAGGGTCCCGATTGACTTTTGCTAGCTACGGAGGCTTCTGGCGGCGGAACTCCCGATCTATGTTGCGTTCTGGAAGTTTTAGGTCACGTGGAGTTATATAGGCGGAAGAGGCACATCAGGGGAGCCACGAGGGCCCCATGACACAGGGGGCGCGCCCCCCACCCTCGTGAGCACCACCTCATTTCTTCCTTGACGTGGGGTCCAAGTCCATCAGGTGTGGTTCCTTCCAAAAATAACTTCTCCGGTTGATTTCGTTCCGTTTCGACTCCGTCTGATATTCCTTTTCTTCAAACACTGAAATAGGCATAAAACAACAAATCTGGGCTGGGCCTCCGGTTAATAGGTTAGTCCCAAAATTAATATAAAAGTGGATAATAAAGCCCAATATTGCCCAAAATAGTAGATAATATAGAATGGAGCAATCAAAAATTATAGATACGTTGGAGACGTATCACTAACCGGGACCAAAACTGTGCCCGATTTGAAAATTAGCAGCAGCGACCTCAGAAAACTGCTGCTAAATGGAGTTGGGTGGGCACTGTCGGTCCATATTTGTAGCAGCGCGGGTTACACCGAGCGCGCTACTGCTAAGCACTTGTCAGTAGCGGGTTTTCTACACCCGCGCTACTGCTAATTATCAGCAGCGCTCCTTTTTGAGCCGCGCTGCTGCTAAGATTCTGTGTTTAGGGTTTTCCCTAGTAGTGAAAGCATGATCTTGAAAAGCTAAGAGTGAGTTATGAAGATCTTTAGAAGGAGCGCGATTCATTACTTGCTCAACAAATCAGTGCTGCTCAGGAAGAATTTGTTCCTCCATGTTTGAAGTGCATTGAACGTGAATCTGCTAATTCTTCACCTGAATGTTCAAATGCTTCTAATGCTACAAATTCTTCACCTGTCTCTGCTATCACTAATTCATCATCTGAGGACATTGCTAGTACCACTGATGATGCAGGGCTAGAGGAATTGTACATGAAAGGCATGTACAAAAGCCTCAAAGGGCATCCGACTCTTTGTGATGTGCTTAAAAGCATATCCTCAATAGGAATCGTAGGAAAGAGGGTATTGCCTTTGAGAGGAAAATCAATGCTGATGGAACATATTGGAAGCCTGAGCAGTACCCCAAAACCTCATGGGTTGCTGCAAAGGGACCTCCAGTAGATCCATCTAATCTATCTGGCTTTACATGTGATTCTCCTCATTCTGCTGATGAGTCATTTGACTCCAACTATAAACTGCTCAAAAATCAGAATGGTGAAGTATTTGCTAGATATGTTGGCACTAACTGCAGGAACGGTTCCCCTATGAAGAAAATCTGGGTTCCCAAAAGGTGCCTTGAAAATCTTCAGGTGAATGTCATCATGAAACCACCTGTGAAGAATAGGAACCTCAGATCAACTTCTTCATATGGACCAAATTCTTCATATGGATCCAAGTGCTCATACAGACCAAATTCCTCACGTGGATCAAATTCCTCAAGAGGATCAAAGTCCTCATATGAACATCATCGTGCTAACTCCTTTGTTTCGAAGGGAAGATTTAAGGGATATGACTATGAGCATTATTCTCATAATCATTATGTTCATAAGTCCTCGAAGAATTTCTCTGCTTATTCATATGCTTACCCTAATTCTTCTTATGAGAAACAAAGTGGGCTGGCTTCTATGCCACCTTTCTCGTATGGAGCTCGCAAAGTGATGAACTCTTTGCCACCCCTTTAGATGTGGGTGGTGAAGAAATATAACTAATTTCTTCTGCAGGGTCAGGTCTCCAAACATGCTTAAACGTTTGGAGAAATTGCTGGAGACCTGAAAATGCCTGAAAGGACGCAGGCTAATCATGAAGAAATGAATCCTCATTTCTCACGTCCTAATACTGCTTTATCTGTTTTATTGCTTGATGAAATTGATGTCATATTCTTCACTGATGAAGTATATGAGTTCGTAAGTTGCACTAATTCATCTGCAGGATGATCAACCCAAAGCCAATGAGTGGGTCCTCGATAGTGGATGTACAAATCACATGACTGGTGACAAGAATCTATTGATGGATGTTCCCTTATCTCCATCGCATCTAAAGCATATCATCTTTGCTGAGAAAGGCAAAAGTCAGGTATTGGGTCTAGGTAAGGTTGCGATCTCAAAGGATCGACACATGGACAAAGTCATGCTTGTCGAGTCCTTAGGATACAACCTCATGTTTGTCTCAATGCTTTGTGATCTTGATATGGTTGTTGTCTTTGGCAAGTATCGTTGTGTTGTGATCATGGAAGCTGACAATTCCAAAGTCTTCGAAGGCTTTAGGATAGGAGACTTGTATATTGTTGATTTCTCTACAGGACCTCAACCAGCTGTATGTCTACTTGCAAAAGCTTCAGAAGGGTGGCTATGGCATCGATGACTTGGTCATGCTGGCATGAGGAATCTGCACACGCTCGCGAAGAAGAAGCATGTCGTTGGCATTGAGAATGTCAAATTCCTCAAGGGTCACTTGTGTGGAGCATGCGAAGCTAGAAAGATGACCAAGGCAAACATCCAGCGAAGACAATCATGACTACCACTCGACCATTTGAATTGCTTCACATGGATCTCTTTGGTCCTAATCATTATTCAGTAGTTACAAATGATGCATCTCTATATGGCTTTGTTATTGTTGATGATTATTCTCGTTACACATGGGAGAATATTTTCACTTACAAACATGAGGTGCAGGAAGTCCTCAAATGATTTTCTTCGAGGGCTTCAACCAACTTTGGTGAGAAGATCAAGCACATTAGAAGTGATAATGGAACTAAGTTCAAGAATTCTGGTCTTGATGACTATCTTGATGAACTTGGTATTACTCATGAGTTATCTGCTCCTTATACTCAGCGAAATGGCGTTGTGGAGCACAAGAATAGGACTCTTGTTGAGATGGCTTGCACTATGCTTGATGAATACAAGATGCCTCGTCGTTTTTGGATTGAGGCAATTGATACGACATGCCACATCATCAACAGGGTATATCTTCACAAATTCTTCAAGAAGATTGCATACGAACTCCTCACTGACAAGAAACCCAATGTGAGTTATTTCAAAGTCTTCGGTGCTAAATGTTGGATTAGAGATCCTCATCACATTTCAAAATTTGCACCGAAAGCACATGAAGGTTTTATGCTTGGTTATGGAAAGGACTTGCACACCTACAGAGTCTTCAACAACGTTCAACACAAGGTTGTTGAAACTATAGATGTGCGGTTCGATGAAACTAATTGCTCGCAAAGAGAGCACCTACCTCCTGTGCTAGATGAACAGTCACCTGAGGAAACTATCAAGTTCAAGGCTACTGAGGATGTCATTCCCAGCGAGGAATCTATTGAAGAAATCACTCTAGAATGTGAAGAACACCATGCTGATGCACCTGAAGAAAATGTTGATCAAATTCCTCGACAACAACCCGCTCATCCTCGCGTTGCAAACGAAGTGCGGATTGAGAAAATCATCAGCGACTTCAACATTCCAGGTCCTTTCACACGCTCAAAAGCTTCACATTTGTCTAATTTTTGTGGGCACTTTGCTTTCGTCTCTATCACAGAGCCCACTAAGGTAGATGAAGCATTTTTGGAGCCTGAATGGATTCAAGCTATGCAAGAGGAATTACATCAATTCGAGCTCAACAATGTCTGGGAACTGGTAAATCGTCCAGATCCTCGCAAGCACAATATCATTGGCACAAAGTGGATCTACCACAACAAGCAAGATGAAAATGGCCTTGTGGTGAGGGATAAGGCACGGCTTGTAGCTCAAGGCTACACACGGGTTGAAGGAATTGATTTCGATGGAACTTTTGCACTTGTTGCTAGACTCGAGGCTATTTGCATATTACTTGCTTATGCTAACCATCATGATATCACTTTATATCAAACGGATGTGAAAAGTGCATTCCTTAATGGTAAACTTGAGGAAGAAGTATATTTTGCTCAACCCCAAGGTTTTGAAGATCCAAAGCATCCCGACAAAGTCTTCAGACTCAACTAGGCCCTCTATGGCCTCAAGCAGGCCCCTCGGGCGTGGTATGATACTTTGAAGGAATTCCTCATGAAGAAAGGCTTCAAACCCGGTTCACTTGACCCAACTCTTTTCATTAAATCTTATGATGGTGAATTGTTTGTGTACCAAATCTATGTTGATGATATCATTTTTGGTTGTACTGACCAACGTTACACTGACGAATTTGGTTATATGATGAGGGAGGAATACGAGATGTCTGTGATGGGAGAATTGAAATTCTTCTTAGATCTTCAAATTCGTCAACAGCACAATGGCATATTCATATCTCAGGAGAAATACCTCAAGGATGTACTGAGGAAATTCGGCATGCAAGATTGCAAAGGGGTCAAAATTCCTATGCCCACCAATGGCCATCTATGCACTGATGAAAATGGTATTTACTTTGATCAAAAGGTATACCGCTCCATGATTGGTTCTTTATTGTACTTATGTGCATCTAGGCCAGATATTATGCTTAGTGTTTGCATGTGTGCCCGATTTCAAGCTACACCGATGGAATCACACCATAAGGCTGTGAAGCATATTCTTTGATATCTAGCTCACACACCAACACTTGGATTATGGTACCCCAAGGGCTCGGCTTTTGAACTCATTGGATATTCAGACTCTGACTATGCCGGTGATCGTGTGGACCGCAAGTCAACATCAGGCACATGCCATTTCCTTGGACGATCTTTGGTCTGTTGGTCCTCGAAGAAACAAAACTGCATATCACTGTCTACTGCTGAAGGTGAGTACATTGCAGCTGGTTCTTGATGTGCTCAACTGCTATAGATGAAGCAAACTCTCAAGGACTGCAGCGTCAACATAAAGAATGTGCCTCTTTACTGTGACAATGAGACTGCAATAAAGATTGCTCATAACCCAGTTCAGCACTCGAAGACAAAGTACATTGAGATTCGTCATCATTTTCTTTGTGATCATGTGTTGAAGGGCGACATTTCTATTGGGCATGTGAAGACTAAAGAACAGCTAGCCGATATCTTCACAAAGCCCTTGGATGAGAAGAGATTCCGCAAGTTGCGGTGTGAGCTAAATATCGTAGAATCTTTGAATGTTCTTTGAAAAGGACACTCATCCTAACACTTACGCTAAATTGATGACTTAGATGTGCAACACATGAAGAAACATTTTTCTTCAATCAATGAAGACTAACACTCTAAGTGTGAAGAAATTAATGAAGAATTTACTTCTCAGAACCCTACGACAATTGTACGCGGTGTCTGAAATCATCATTCTTATACGGTGGGTCACGCCACCACCAAAAGTTGAAAATCTTCAATTTGAGTTTTTCCTCGGTTTTGAAATTCGTCAGTTGTTCAACTTCTTCAACTTTTCAATGTCTTCACCTTTTCCGTCGTTTTTCTTCATTGGCTATATGTTTATATGAGTTTATGTCCTCTACAACATTCACTTATCATTAGTTCTACATGTTGCTTTTTCTGCTAAGTGAATGTGATCGGACCCGCCCCTCTATGCTAAACTCAACCCAGTCTATTCACAAATTCTTCATGGGCGTTCTATTTGAAACTTGTTAAAAATCTTCACTGTGTCCTTGTCAACTGAAGAAATTGCGAATGAAACTTTAAGATATTCTAATGTAAATTTTCGGCTGTTGCCGCCTAAACCGTTCCACATCCCATGATAATACTTATCTATTCACCCACGATCTCACACGATCGCCACCTCTCAGTACATGGGTGGCACATGTCAAGCGAATGAGAAGGGTCAGGGGCACGTTCATCCAATATCTTCGGGCAAACAGTTTTTCACTTCGACTATAAATACCCCTCCCCTTCCTCACTTTGTTTTTACTCCGCTCGACCTCTCCCCCGCTCGAGCTTCTCAAACCCTAGCGCCGCCGCTACTTCATCGTCGCCGGTGAGGAAGAGCTTCACTGTCTCAACCTTGTCGCCGTCGTACTCGCGCCGACTGTGGATTTCTTCACTCCGCCGCCGCTGTAGCTATCTTCCTCAGCCAAGTTAGGGCGTGGAAGATCTGAACTGACGAGCTTCACATCTACACTTCCTAGTTCATCGTGTTCTTCATCAAGGTAATTACAAGTTACTTTTATTGCCCTCTTTTATTCAAATGTTTTCTTCAAAATCTTCAAAAGGTGTTTATTCTTCAAATCTTCACACACTGAACACCTCTCATAATGTCTGTTCTTGATTTGTTTCCCTAAGTAACATTTTTCTTCAAGATTCCGCAATTTGGTGGATTTTTCAATCTGTACAACTCTGGAACCTAAGTCAAAGAACGCTTAGTGAAATTTTTCAAGACTCATCTGGTCAAATTCCTCAAAGTTGTTCTTATTGCAAAACCTTCTGAGAACGCATATGACCTCTCCAAATTCCTCACAACTATACTCTGTTCACAGGTACACATGTCCGCTACTGAATCACTAGGTTCTCATCAACTTAACTCATTTGCAGCGTTCATTGAAGAAAAGTTGCACACCTCTTCAGAAAATTCCATTGCTCAAATTCCTCAGCTGAAGAAAATGGCTGACGGTAAGAAGCCACAGAAGGGACGAAAGAGGCCTGAGGTCAATACTACTTTCGAGATTCCTGATGAGATATACAAGGATTATTGCACTCCTGATGAGGCCAAATTTGGCAAGGAGGACAAAAATCAGCGCAAGGTGCGCATACAAAGGATAGAGAGGAGATGGGCATGGAAATGGAGGGAGTACATATATGTTACTCCCAAGTATATGAAGAAATTCGCTCTTAATCCTCCATGCCCAAGACCTCCATTGGCACCTGACCAAGAAGCTGATCCCACCAGCCTCAAGCGTGGTGAGGACTATCCTAATGAATGGGCCAAGCGCCAGGCCAAGCTAGCCAAAATAGCTAAGGAAGTAGTGAGGAAATTTAATGAAGACTCTGCTGCTGCTACCACTGCTGAGGCCTCTGCAAGCAAGCCAAAGAAGGCCATGGCAAAGAAGCCTGCTCATAAGCCAAGTGCTTCACTCCAAATGCCCTCACGACCAAGTTCCTCAACAATGCCCTCACGACCAGATTCTTCAAAGCCCTCATGGCCAATTCCTTAAGCTACTCCAACTCCTCCATCAAAATCCTTAGCACCTGTGCATCTCGCCACGTGCCAAAGGACAACAGGCATCTCTATTGCCTCAGGAGCTTCTCCTAGTTCTTCAGCTCCACCCAATTCATCAATTGGCCCCTCTCCGCTGAAGAAAAAGGCCACTGCTAGACGAGGCTCTCGACCAAGTCCTCCCAAGAAGCAGGTCGCCTTTCAAGTGCCCTCTGATGAAGACGAAGCTGATGATGAAGAACATGCTGAAATCATCATGGACATGCAGCTCAAGGCCGCTAGAGCTAAAGGCACAAATGTGCCTCTACTTTTGGATCCAAAATTGATCCTTGATTAATTAAGCTCTGGCACAAGGACCCCAACACTCCTATGCCTGACTTCAAGTTGACTCCTGGCCAAAGTCATATGCTGACTGCCTTTATTCAGGAAGAAAAATGGAAATTTGAAAAGGCTAGGCAATTGAAGAAAGCGCAGTACAGGAAGGAGTGCTTCCTAAAGAAAAATGTTGTCTCTATGACAGCTAAAGAACTTATCACTGTTCAATCTGAGATAAAGAAACTCAGTGATGAATTTGATGTATACCGCACTGACTGGCTTGGAGCCAAAGTCAGGTTTGTGAATTTAACTGAGAAGTTCACAACCAATGTTGTAGCTCCATCGCAACAAGAAATTCCTCAGGCTAAGGCATCTGCTCAGCCGACTGAAGATCATGCCAGCACCGCTGATGAAACTCAGGCTGCTAAAGAAACTCAGAGTACCAGGGCTGATGACTACATTCCAGCCGCTGAAGAAATTGCCAGGGCAACCACTAGTGTTGCTCCTGAAGAAAATGTCAGGCCAGCTGAAGCTTCTGTCGCTAAGCCTGAAGTAAATGAGCCAATTCCCTATGCTCCTCCTGCGCCTACACCAAGTCCAATTCTTCCTTCTGCATCAGATGTGAAGAAGACCAAGGTTGTGGAGCATGCAGCTGTGAAGAAACGGAAAGCATCAACTTCATCAGATTCTTCAGCTCCAAAGAAGATGAAGCCATTGACTAGATCCTTTGAAAATCCAATTGATGCTATTCCTGTCTCATCCATGCCATCAAAGGACCTTGTTCCTTTTGATGAAGAATATGTGATCCCAAGCGGATCAGGTGAAGAAATTCCTTCTGCTGCTTCGTTAGAGCAGTTGGATGAAGAAATTGATGCGGATGCAATCATGCAATCCCTTCAATCCCAATAGTCTCATCGCCCATGCCTCAGTTCACTGCTGAAGAGGCCGGCGTTGAGGAAAAGACAGAAGAATAAGATGTGGACATTGGGTGCACAACTCCAGTATTGAACGATGACTTTTGGGAAAGTCAAGACCCCATTTCTCCTCTGTTCACACCCCTTCAACAAATTCCTCAGTCCCATGTGAATACTGAAGTACAGATGGGATCTGAAGAACCTCATGCCACACCGTATGTCCATGAAGAGATTCCAGCCACTAGTACTGAAGAAAATGTTAATGAAGAATTGAAGACCCAGGCTGCCACTGAAGAAGAAGCTGAAATTACTCAGCCTGTGGATCCTCAGATTGCGATTCCTGAGGTGGTGATGCAATTGACCGATACCCCTTAGCCCAAGCCAAAGGATATATCAAAGAAGCAGAAATTCAAGGCTGATGACTTCTTCGGCGAGCATGTTTTCTTCATAGACTACAATCCTTATGACTCTGCTCGTCTTAGAAGGAAGCGCTTCTGGACTGCCAGCCAAGAAATTTTTTATTCTTCACTGCTCTTCAACAAGGACAAAGTCTTCGACCATGAGAATATTCCTCACGTGGACATGGAATCACTGCCTTGCTTCACCCTAGTCCTCAGTGTGCTTCATGATGCAGGACTACTCAACTTTTGCACGGATATTTGCGATTGGAATGAAGAGCTCATTCTTCAATTCTATGCAACTCTGCACTTCACTGGAGACGCTGATGATATCAACTCTTGGGTATTGGACTAGATGACCAAAAACACTCACTACAAAGCACCGGCCTCTGAATTACTTCACGCCCTGCCAATTAGTCCTCCCCTTGAAGAAGCTCGTTGCATGTACCATGAGCCTGAACTCACTGCCCATTACATGCAAGTGCTAATGAAGCCTCTGAAGCCCGGTGAAGCCCCAAGGACTAAATTCCTCGTGAAGGAATTGCTATATGTGCCAAGAACAGTTTATCGCACTCTGATGAAGACTTTGAGTCCAATCAAAGGCCACGACTCGACTGATGAAGAAGTCGTTGGCATCATGAAGAATCTGCTGTTCAATATCATGCATGACATTCCTATCAACTATCATGATTTCTTCATGAGGACTCTGGAAAATGTTGCGCTCTCTCCGTTTGAGTTGAAGCCTTACGCACCTTGGATTATGAGATTCCTAAAAATAAGGTCTTCACTCAACTACAACGCTGATTTTCAGAATCACCTCAGCTACTTGCCCCCAATTGAAGTCCTCAAGCGGACATATTCCTTAGCTGATGAAAAGGGCAAGGCCACTGCAGTTATAGATGAAGGCATTCATCCATTGGATGGTCAGTTTCGCAAAGCTGCATCTTACTCCACCAATGATGACTCTGCCACTCATGATTCTACCGCTAATGCATCAAAGCCAAATCCTCAAGCCACAGCTCCCAGGGTGATGACTGACCGTGAGCTTCTTCTTAGTCTTCACCAGAAGGTGGATCGAAACCACAAATGGGTTAAGCGTCAATTTGGTTCTATTCTTCACAACATGACTGCTACACACAATGCTGTGAAGAAAAACCATTACTACCTTCATGAAGTCTTCGGTCGCACCTGGGCTATTCTGTCACATCTATATGGTGAAGAAGATCTGAAGCAAATGGGTCTGAAGGAGGACTTTGCCTAGTCTGAACCACCAGCGAAGAAATTCAAGAAGGTCAAGGTTCCTTCCTTGGTGGCCAGGTCATATTCTTCATCATGCGAAACCAATGAGCATGAAGACTTGGAAGACACTGCGGCAGGCCCTACAACAACAAACAACCCCAACATCGCTGGCACTCCTCCTTCAACTTGATATTATTCAGGGGCGTTAGTGCTCATCTTTCGATCCTTTCCGTCATTCGATGACACAGGGGGAGAAATTTGAGTTAGTCTTCAAGCAGGTCTACTTATATGGTCATTCATTTTGCTAAGTTACAACTCTCGTTCTTCTGAGACTTTATTCGATCGAGTTGTTAACTTAAACTCTATGGTGTCTGATACTTTTGCTGAGATTTTCTGCATGCTTATTCCTCATTAATGTTAATGCACGCATGCTGAATTATATCAGTCACCATATTTCATCATGCATTTCAAATTCTTCATATTATATGTTAAATGCGTGTATGAATTTCAAGATATAGGGGGAGATCTCCATGATTCTACTCTTCAAGTGTGCATTGCTTCAAAAGAAAATTCCTCACTATGCACATCTTCAGGGGCAGTTCTTCTATATCTTGCATTCAAATTCCTCAATATCAGTACTTACACTTCATATGGTTATCCCCGTTGAAAACTTAACCTATATTGTCATCAATCACCAAAAAGGGAGAGATTGTAAGTGCATCTGGTGCCCCTTAGTGATTTTTGTGTATTGAAGACTTATAGGTTGAGGGACCGATGTGTTTGTGTGTGTAAATAGGTCTATAAGTCTATGAGGAGTTTGATATTTACAGAGAAATCGACCCCTAAAAATGGAGTTCTTCGACTGAAGACTTTGAGATTGAAGAAATTGGTGTTACCTTGAAGACTTAGTATTCATTCGAGGAACATGAAGCGTGATGACTTTTGTTTTCATAGTTTCATTTTCTCTTTCTTGAGTCATAGGAAACACCGTACTGTTAAAGGGGGTCGAGGAAATACTAAGGAAAAATTTCCAAGTGATGCTCAACTAAAATCCTACACCTACCAATCCCTTCCAGTGAAGCCATTGGAAATCGCATACAATTCAGTCAATTTCTTCAGTGACAGAGACGAAGTTCTTCTGGTCTCTGAGGAATTCGTTCTGACTGAGGGGTTAGGAGTTCGCTAGTGCGGATTGCCTACACAGTGAGGAACATGATAGCCTTGAGGAATTTGATACTCAAATTTCCGACCGTTGTTGTGCTACGGGCCAGCTGTCCCAAAATATCTACCCACCTAACGGTCATATCATTGAAGGGCATTTATGTCTTATCATGTCGGGCTGCTCCCTAGGCTATAAATAGCTGCCCCCCTACAACCACTAGCTGGCTAGCTGCTCCGAGAGAAACTGACACTTGTCATTTGAGAGCATCCCATCCTCGGAGGAATTTGAGTGAAAATCATCAAGTGAGGAAAACCCAAACCCAAACACCTACAAACCCAAAGTGATTGAGCATCACTGAAGAGATTGATCCTGCGTGGATCCAACGCTTGTTACCTTTGAAGACTGTGCATCTTCCAGATGGTTAGCCGTCATGGTCTAGAGCATCCAAGAGGAAATTGTGGATCACCGAGTGACTGAGTTTGTGAAGGTTTGGAAGTCACCTAAAGACTTACCACGAGTGCTTAGGCGAGGTCTGTGTGACCTTAGCTCAAGGAGAATACGGTGATGACTGTGTGTCCGGGACTGTGCGTCCTCAGGTTTAAATACCTAGCCGCTCCAACCAGACGTACAACTGTCACAGCAGTTGGAAATGGTCTACCAAATCATTGTCTTCGGCAAGCCTACTGGTTCTGTTTCCTCAACTCTTTCATTTCCTCCTTACAGTTGTTGTGTGCTTGTTCATATCTGTTTGAAGACTTTGACTGAAGACATTCTAAATTTCCTCAGTTCAATTTCTTCAGTCTGTTTGTCTTGATCCTGTGTTATCCTGTGTTTACGCTTTCTGTACTCTGTGCTTGTCTTCATTTCATCATGATGACCATGCTTGTGTTCTGTTATGTTTACATCTAAGTACTTATTCCGCCGCAAGTAGTTCTTTGCTTAGGAATTTCCTCACCCGCAAATTCCTCATCGAAGAATTCATAAAAATCGCATATTCACCCCCCTCTAGTCGATATAACGCACTTTCACTTACCTCTTGGCTGAAGAAGGGCCTGGACTGGGAGTCGTCGGATGAGGTGTCAGCGCTGCAGACGCGCATTAGGAGCATGGTGGACAAGGACATGGCGCTCGTCAACGTGATCCAGGTGATGCTTGTTCGCCAGATCCTTCCTTGCCAACGCCGGACTTGCCATTTGTGGGAGTTCGATCCGGCCAAGCACCAGACCTTGCAACGATTCTTTGGCGCCATGCACGAAGGTATCTGGAAGGTGCTTTTCAAGGCCAATCAGACGTGGCCGAAGACGACCGAGGATCGCGGTCATGACCTGACCCACCCAGCCAGTCCGATGAGTTCTTCATATTTCTAGGTATATCCTCTACCCGTGCATTCAAGGAAGATGTCCGAACTTCTCCGTTTTATCCTTTCAGGGCTGGATAAAGAAGGCAGAGCGGATCCAGTGTCCAGCTCCGCTGCCTGAAAACTCAGCTATCCCTCTTTTGACGAAGATGCTGGTTCCGGTGCCTTACAAGGCACTAGAGAAGAAGGCCAATAAGAAGGGCCAGGAGGCCCGAAGAGGCCTCCGCCGTAAAGGCACTTTGGACATGACGTCCGAAGACGCCAAAACCTACTCCTCCCTCGCCGAGAACGACGAGGAGGAGGAACAAAGCAATTCTCCCCCCAAGGGGGAAGGAAGAAAAGGGCGGCCTCCACGGACCTGGAGGCAGAGGCGGAGGCGTCCAAGAAAGGGAAGGTCTCCCTTGCGGATAATTCTGCCTTGGACACCGATAGTAGCTCTGAGTGGCGTCCCAGGCTGAAGCCCCTGGCCGAATCGTAAGTACTCAAAGGCACTTATACACATATATATCCATCTTCTTTACCATGAGCTGCAGTCCGGCTCACGCCCACCCCCAGCGATCCTAATCTTCAGGGAATTCGCTGGATCCAAATGTGATGGACAGCGGGCCGCCTCCGCCGGCCTCCTCCCCCAGGCCTATGGACGATCCCGAAGTGTTGTCCCGAAGGACCCTCCCAGGCAGGGAGAGGTACAGGAGGCTGTCCAGGTGGCGCCAGAGGGTGATACCTCGGCCATCGGACACATGGGCGAATAGACCCCCCTGGGAACTAGTGATGGGGGCCATACCCAATTCGCCCCCCAGCCGAATACTATTCCGGAGGCCCATACGGCTCCGGAATCAGGTAAGCAGCCTCCTTCGATAGAAGGAGGGGCACCTATTCTGCCGGTGACCTTTGTCCACCCAGAGGCACCAGATACTTTACTGGAGGCGCTTCCATTGTGGTAGAACACCGTATCCTTATGGGTAAAGTGGTTGAGAGGGTTCAGACCGCTAAGGGCGGACTGACCGAAGCCTGCGTCAGCCTTCTAATAGGCTTTGAGGTATGTGACGGAATTATGCAAAAAATAATGCCATAGTATGTATAGTAGCCCCTGAGACTCTGTCCGGAGTTCGAAAACAAAGGCCGGGAAGATGATCAAAAAAATTTCGCAGGAGACTAATCATATGTGTATATGTGAATAAGCAGGCGTCGATGCTGGCTGTGACCTCCCATTCTGCCGAAGTCTCCAAACTAAAGCGAAGGCTGGAGCAGGCCGATGAAGAGCTTGGCCGTGTCAAAAAACAACTCGAGGACAAGCAAGGTAGGCAATGGCCTATTCAGATCTAAAATGATATGAATTATTTGTGTTGATCATGTTATCATGATATTTCATAGGCGCTGCGGCCGAGGTGGAGTCCCTTAAGAACACGCTGAACGAGGCCCAGAAGAAAGCAGAGAAGGAACAAGCCGTCCGCACACTAGTGCAGAACCAGGCTATAGCACTGGTTCGTAAGGCCCTTTAGTGCTGGTTTGGTAACCGACACTAAAGTGTGGGGACTAAAGGTCCCCCCCCCTTTAGTACCGGTTCCGCATGAACCGGCGCTAAAGGGCAACCACGTGGCACGAGGCGCGCCATGGTCTTGGGGACCTTTAGTCCCGGTTAGTGGATTTTTTTGATTTTTTTTAAATAAAGCAAAAACAACCCGGCTACTGGGCCGGCACGGCCTGCATACGACTAGAAACCCAACCTCTAGTTGGGCCAGGATGCAGGCCCGTACGGCCCAGTAGGCCCCATAGGGCAGAAGACTTGCAATAGGCCCACAAAGGCCTGCTTAGAGAGGAGCTCGACACGGTAGCCGCGGCGGGGCTTATTAACCGGTGCGAGCTCCTCTCAGCTAGTGAGGTGGGACTAAACATTGTGCACTGTGGGTGGCAGCGCACCACCTTTAGTACCGGTTGGTGGCTCCAACCGGTACTAAGGGGGGGGGTCTTTAGTACCGGTTGGAGCCACCAACCCGTACTAAAGGCCACCACCTTTAGTACCGGTTGGAGCCACCAACCCGTACTAAAGGGTACCGGTTGGAGCCACCAACCCGTACTAAAGGCCACCACCTCTTTAGTACCGGTTCGTGGCACGAACTGGTACTAAAGGTTCACCACGAACTGGTACTAATGAGCGCCGCCCGCCTAGCCATTGGAACCGGCACTATTGGTCACATTAGTGCCGGCTCAAATACAAACCGGGACAAATGAGCTGAACATTTGACCCTTTTTCTACTAGTGGCAAAAAACACGAGTCAAGGGTTGGGAAGGCAGCAGGAGCTCAAGGACGCCGTAGAGAAATGCGAGTCCTTGGAGCGCAAGATTACGGACCAAGAGTCCGAACTTGCTAAGGCCCGCCAAAGTGCACAAGAGGCCCGGGTTGAAGCCCAGGGCACCCTCTGGGAAATCCAAGAGGCCAAGCAAATTGCGGCGGCTAAGGACTTTATTATGCAGAGCAAATTTGAGAAGAAAAGGTACCTCTTACTGACCCGATTTTGGAGTTCTCCAGGAGCGTTTGCGAATCTGCCTCGCAGTGTTGCTGATGTTGTAGAGTTCTTACGAGCCAAAGAAGGGAGCTCATCGGAGAAGCTGTTCTGGTCGCAATACCTTGTGCCAGAGCATCCGGTTCCCCTCAGCGATCAGCTGAAACAGCTGATAACCCACATGTATAGGGGATCGTAACTGTTTTTGAGGATAGAGTATTCAACCCAAATTTATTGATTAGACACAAGGGGAGCCAAAGAATATTCTCAAGTATTAGCAGTTGAGTTGTCAATTCAACCACACCTGGATAACTTAATATCTGCAGCAAAGTATTTGGTAGCAAAGTAGTATGGAAGTAACGGTAACGGTGGCAAAAGTAACAATAGCAGTTTTGTAGTAATTGTAATAGTGGCAACGAAAAAGTAACTAAGCAAAGAGCAATATGTGAAAAGATCATAGCCATTGGATCGGTGATGGAGAATTATGTCATATGCGAATCCTCATGCAATAGTTAAAACATAGGGTGACACAGAACTAGCTCTAGTTCATCAATGTAATGTAGGCATGTAATCCGAATATAGTCATACGTGCTTATGGAAAAGAACTTGCATGAGATCTTTTGTCCTACCCTCCCATGGCAATGGAGTCCGATTGGAAACTAAGGGATATTAAGGCCTCCTTTTAATAGACTACCGGACCAAAGCATTAACACTTAGTGAATACATGAACTCCTCAAACTACGGTCATCACCGGTAAGTATCCCGATTATTGTCACTTCGGGGTTAACGAATCATAACACATAATAGGTGACTATAGAATTGCAAGATATGATCAAGAGCTCACATATATTCATGAAAACATAATAGGTTCAGATATGAAATCATGGCACTCGGGCCCTAGTGAGAAGCATTAAGCATAGCAAAGTCATAGAAACACCAATCTCAAAACATAGTGGATACTAGGGATCAAACCCTAACAAAACTAACTCAATTACATGCTAAGTCTCATCCAACCCATCACCGTCCAGCAACCTACGATGGAATTACTCACGCATGGCGGTGAGCATCATGAAATTGGTGATGGAGGAATGTTGATGATGACGACGGCGATGGATTCCCCTCTCCGGAGCCCCGAACGGACTCTAGATCAGCCCTCCCGAGAGAGTTTAGGGCTTGGCAGCGGCTCCGTATCGTAAAACGCAATGAATCCTTCTCTCTGATTTTTTTCTCCCCGAATGTGAATATATGGAGTTGGAGTTCAGGTCCGTGGAGCACCAGGGGGCCCACGAGGCAGGGGGCGCGCCCAGGTGGGGTAGGCACGCCCCCACCCTCATGGATAGGGTGTGTGCCCCCTGGCCTTGATTCTTTCGCCAGTATTTTTTATTAATTCCAAAAATATTCTTCGTGAAGTTTCAGGTCTTTCCGAGAACTTTTATTTCTGCACAAAAATAACGCCATGGCAATTCTGCTGAAAACAGCGTCAGTCCGAGTTAGTTCCATTGAAATCATGCAAGTTAGAGTCCAAAACAAGGGAAAAAGTGTTTGGAAAAGTAGATACGATGGAGACGTATCAACTCCCCCAAGCTTAAACCTTTGCTTTTCCTCAAGCAATTCAGTTGATAAACTGAAAGTGATAAAGAAAAACTTTTACAAACTCTGTTTGCTCTTGTTGTTGTAAATATGTAAAGCCAGCATTCATGTTTTCAGCAAAGATTATGAACTAACCATATTCACAATAACACTTAGGTCTCATATTTACTCATATCAATGGCATAATCAACTAGCGAGCAATAATAATAAATCTCGGATGACAACACTTTCTCAAAACAATCATAATATGATATAACAAGATGGTATTTCGCTAGCCCTTTCTGAGACTGCAAAACATAAATGCAGAGCACCTATGAAGATCAAGGACTGACTAAACATTGTAATTCATGGTAAAAGAGATCCAGTCATAGTCATACTAAATATAAATTAATAGTAATGGAAGAAAATGACAGCGGTGCTCTCCAACTGGTGCTTTTTAATAAGAGGGTGATGAGTCAACATAAAAGTAAATTGATAGGCCCTTCACGGAGGGAAGTAGGGATTTGTAGAGGTGCCAGAGCTCGATTTTGAAATAGAGATAAATAATATTTTGAGCGCCATACTTTCATTGTTAACATAACAACCGAGAGATCTCGATATCTTCCATGGTACACACATTATTGGCGATTCCCAAATAGAATGGTAAAGTTTATACTCCCCCACCACCAACAAGCATCAATCCATGGCTGGCCCGAAACAACGGGTGCCTCCAACTAACCACAGTCTTGGGGGAGTTCTGTTTGCAATTATTTTGATTTGATTTGAGCATGGGACTGGGCATCCCGGTGACCAGCCATTTTCTCGTGAGTGAGGAGCAGAGTCCACTCCTCTTGAGAATAACCCGCCTAGCATGGGAGATACATACAACCCTAGTTGATACATGAGCTATTCGAGCATGCGAAACAGAATTTCATTTGAAGGCTTAGAGTTTGGCACATACAAATTTACTTGGAATGGCAGGTAGATACCGCATATATAGGAAGGTATGGTGGACTCATATGGAATAACTTTGGGGTTTATGGAAGTGGATGCACAAGTAGTATTCCCGCTTAGTACAAGTGAAGGCTAGAAAAAGACGGGGAAGCGACCAACTAGAGAGTGACAACAATCATGAACATGCATTAAAATTAATAAACATTGAGTGCAAGCATGAGTAGGATATAATCCACCATGAACATAAATATGGTGGATGCTATGTTGGTTTTGTTTCAACTGCATGCGTGAAAATGTGCCAAGTCAAGCCACTTGAATCATTCAAAGGAGGATACCACCCTATCATACCACACCATAACCATTTTAATAGCATGTTGGCACACAAGGTAAACCATTATAAACTCCTAGCTAATTAAGCATAAGCAACTATAATCTCTAATTGTCATTGCAAACATGTTTCATTCATAATAGGCTGAATCAGGAATGATGAACTAATCATATTTACAAAAACAAGAGAGGTCGAGTTCATACCAGCTTCTCTCATCTCAATCAGTCCATCATATATCGTCATTATTGCTTTTCACTCGCACGACCGAACGGTGTGGATAATAATAATAGTGCATGTGCATTGGACTAAGATGGAATCTGCAAGCATTCAATGCAAGGGAGAAGACAAGGTAGTATGGGCTCTTGGTTAAATTAACAATAATGCATTTAAGAGCCACTTCAACATTTTCATCATGGTCTTCTCCTCTCGACCCCCAAAGAACAAGAAAAGAAATAAAACTATTTACACGGGAAAGCTACCAACAAGTAAAAGAAGAACAAAAAATCTTTTTGGGTTTTCTTTTAGTTACTACAGGCATGGAAAGTAAACTAACTAAAAGCTACAACTATTTTTTTTGGTTTTTCTTAAGGTTTTTCAAACACACAAGAAAAAAGCGAGAAAAAGGAAAATAAACTAGCATGGATATTACAATGAAAAAGTATGAGCACCGACAACTAGCATGAGTGTGTGAACATGAATGTAATGTCGATGAGAAATACGTACTCCCCCAAGCTTAGGCTTTTCACCTAAGTTGGTCTATGCCCAAGGATCAAAGTTGTAGCTGGGGTCGTACTGAGATGCAGCAACTATTGCCTCATGAGCTGCAGCTTGTAGGCGAGCTGCCTCTGTACTCCTCTTATACTCGTTCGCCTCCTCCCTGGTTATGATATATCTCCCTTTTGCCTGAAAGTCAAAGAAAGTAGGAGCAGGGAGAGCAACATGGACAGTGCGGTGCCTGTCAAACATTAGTCGGTACTGGAGAGGTTGTTCATTCCTCTCAATAAACTGATGGCGAACCATAGAATTATACTCTAAATAAGCAGGGGGCAATTCGATATCATTTTCAGGTATGGGTATCTCAAGAAAATTAGCCACTCGGGTTGCATAAATCCCACCAAACAAGTCTCCACTTAAACTATTATTATGCAACCTACATGCAACAATGGCCCCCAAGTTGTATTGTTTATCTCCTAATACGACACTCTTCAGAACACTAAGGTCAGGAACACAAATGTGACATGCCTCGTCCTTGCCGTTAATGCATCTACCTATAAAGAGAGCAAAATAATGTATAGCAGGAAAATGAATGCTCCCTATGGTGACTTGTGTTATCTCTCTAGATTCCCCATAGTAATACTAGCAAGAAAATCTTTAAACTCATATTTGCGAGGTTCACTAGCACTACCCCATTGCGGGAGTTTACAAGCAGTATTAAAATCTTCTAAGTCCATAGTATAAGATTTACCATTGAGATCAAATAGGACAATGTGAGAATTGCGTGAAGATGTAAATTTGAACCTTCTCACAAAGGAATCAGTTAGGTGACAATACTGAGGGCACTTATCTAGCATGAAGCCCTCGAGTTCAGCATTACGCACATATGCGTCAAATTCCTCCTTAATTCCTGCTTGGACCATGAAATTTTCTGACGGTCATTCACAAGGCCGTACTTGAGCTTCTCTTGGTAGCTCATGGTCTGGCTCACGTATTGCGGGCATGGGTCCTTGCTTCCTTGAAGAACCACCTTGGTACATTTTCCTAAACATATTCTTCCTCTAAAAAATTTCTGAAAATTTTAGTAACTCAAAATAAAAGTGAACCAAACTCAACAAAATTGATAGCAACTACTCCCACAAGTGCCTAGAGAGTATATCATGCATTAGAACTACTTGGGACCAAATAAATTTGACATGCAAGCTCAAGAACAGGGTCACCTAGGCAGCAAAAAATTGCAATGAATAAAGCACTAGAACAAAAACTAATTGGACCATTGGAGGAGTTACATACCGAAGAACAATTACCCAAAGCAGTTTTGTAAGTGGAGCCTTGAGCAAGTAGATTGAAAATGGTAGCAAGATGAGATAGAACTAATGCTTGGGCTGGTTGGTGATTTTTTTTGGGAGGAAGAAGGAGCGTGTGGGTGCTGGAATAAGTGGAGGGGGGCCACCAGGGGCCCACGAGGCAGGGGCGCCCCCAGGGGGTGGGCGCGCCCTGGACCCTCGTGGCCAGGTGCTTGCTCCCCCTGATGTCTTCTTAGTGCCAGATATTCTCAAATATTCTAGAAAAAAATCATATTTCATTTTCAGGGCATTTGGAGAATTTTATTTTGGGGTATTTTTTATTGCACGGATAATTCAAAAACAGACAGAAAATACTATTTTTGACTTATTTAATCTAAATAACAGAAAGTAAAAGAAGGGTACAGAAGGTTGTGCTTTCTAATTTCATCCATCTCATGCTCATCAAAAGGAATCCACTAACAAGGTTGATCAAGTCTTGTTAACAAACTCTTTTCGAATAGCATGTAACCAGAGAAATTTTGAATAACACTAGGTTACCTCAACGGGGATATGCACATTCCCAACAATAAGAATATCATATTTCTTCTTGATAGTAGGTAGAGGAAATTCAAAACCTCCAATATTAATCGTTGAAAATTTTCCAATAGAATTGATACTATGGACTTGAGGTTGTTTCCTCAGGAAGTGTACCGTGTGCTCATTACCATTAACATGAAAAGTGACATTGCCTTTGTTGCAATCAATAATAGCCCCTGCAGTATTCAAAAAGGGTCTACCAAGGACAATCAACATGCTATCATCCTCGTGAATATCAAGAATAACAAAGTCCGTTAAAATAGTAACGTTTGCAACCACAACAGGCACATCCTCACAAATACCGATAGGTATAGCGGTTGATTTATCGGCCATTTGCAAAGATATTTTAGTAGGTGTCAACTTATGCAAATCAAGTCTATGATATAAAGAGAGAGGCAAAACACTAACACCGGCTCCAAGATCACATAAAGCAGTTTTAACATAGTTTCTTTTAATGGTGCATGGTATAGTTGGTACCCATGGATATCCAAGTTTCTTTGGTATTCCACCCTTCAATTTATAATTAGCAAGCATGGTGGAAATTTCAGCTTTAGGTATCTTTCTTTTATAAGTAATAATATCTTTCATATACTTAGCATAATGATTCATTTTAAGCATATCAGTCAAATGCATACGCAAAAAGATAGGTCTAATCATTTCAGCAAAGCGCTCAAAATCCTCATCATCCTTTTTCTTGGATGGTTCAGGAGGAAAAGGCATGGGTTTCTGAACCCATGGTTCTCTTTCTTTACCGTGCTTCCTAGCAACGAAGTCTCTCTTATCATAATGTTGATTCTTTGATTGTGGGTTATCAAGATCAACAGCAGGTTCAATTTCTACACCATTGTTATTGCTAGGTTGAGCATCAACATGAAAATTATTATTAACCTTATCACTAGGTTCGTGTTCATCACTAGATTGTGTTTCAGCATCAGAAATAGAAATATCATTGGCATTCTCAGGTGTGTCAACAACAGGTTCACTAGAAGCATGCAAAGTCCTATCATTTTTCTTTTTATTCCTCTTAGAAGGACTAGGTGCATCAACATTAGTTCTCTGAGAATCTTGCTCAATTCTCTTAGGATGGCCCTCAAGATACAAATGTTCCTGAGTCATTTTACCTCCTCTAGTCATAACTCTAACAGCATTATCATTATCATTTTTCTTATTATTTAATTCATTGAGCAAATCATTCTGAGCTTTAAGCACTTGTTCTACTTGAGTGGTAACCATAGAAGCATGTTTATTAGTGTGTTTAAGTTCACCTTTAACTCTAGACATATAATCACTCAAGTGTTCAATCATATAAGCATTTCATTTCAATTGTCTACCAACATAAGCATTGAAGTTTTCTTGTTTAACAATAAAATTACCAAACTCATCTAAGCATTGGCTAGCAGACTTATAACGAGGAATATCACCTTCATCAAATCTATAGAGAGAATTTACCTTTACTACCTGTGTCGTGTTATCAAGACCATGTATTTCTTCAATAGGTGGTCAATTTTTAACATATTCAGCTTTAATACCCTTTTCTTTCATAGATTCTTTGCCTCTTGCATATCTTCAGGACTGAGAAATGGAATAGCCCTTTTCTTCGGAGTTAGCTTTGGAGTTGGTTCAGGAAGTGTCCAATTATTTTCATTAGTCAAAATATTATTCAATAGCAATTCAGCTTGATCAATAGTTCTTTCCCTGAAAACACAACCAACACAACTATGTAGGTGGTCTCTGGAAGCATAGGTTAGCCCATTATAAAAGATATCAAGTATTGCATTTTTCTTGAGAGCATGATCAGGCAAAGCATTAAGTAATCGGAGAAGCCTCCCCCAAGCTTGTGGGAGACTCTCTTCTTCAATTTGAACAAAATTATATATTTCCCTTGAAGCAGCTTGTTTCTTATGAGCGGGGAAATATTTAGCAGAGAAGTAATAAATCATATCCTGAGGACTACACACACAACCAGGATGAAGAGAATTAAACCATGTTTTATCATCACCTTTTAATGAGAATGGAAATAACTTAAGGATATAGCAGTAGCGGGTTTTCTCATCATTAGTTAATAGGGTGGCTATATCATTTAACTTAGTAAGATGTGCCACAACAGTTTCAGATTCATAGCCATAAAAAGGATCAGATTCAGCCAAAGTAATTATCTCAGGGTCAACAGAGATATCATAATCCTTATCAGTAACACAGATAGGTGAAGTAGCAAAAGCAGGGTCATATTTCATTCTAGCATTCAAAGATTTTTCTTTCAGCTTAGTTAATAATTTCTTAAGATCATATCTATCATTGCAAGCAGTTTCTAGCAGTTTCTTCATCCATAACATAACCCTCAGGCACGACAGGCAATTCATATCTAGGGGGAGAATCTTCATCATCACTTTCATCAATATTATCAGTTTCAATAATTTCATTCTCTCTAGCCCTAGCAAGTTGTTCATCCAGAAATTCACCTAGTGGCACAGTATTATCAAGCATAGAAGTAGTTTCATCATAAGTACCATGCATGGCAGAAGTGACATCATCAATAACATGCGACATATCAGAATTAATAGCAGAAGCAGGTTTAGGTGTCGCAAGCTTACTCAAAACAGAAGGTGAATCAAGCGCAGAGCTAGATGGTAGTTCCTTACCTCCCCTCATAGTTGAGGGATAAATTTTGGTTTTCTCGTATTTAAAGTTCCTCATAGTGACCAGCAGATATAAATCCCAAGTGACTCAAAGAATAGAGCTATGCTCCCCGGCAACGGCGCCATAAAAGAGTCTTGATAACCCACAAGTATAGGGGATCGCAACAGTTTTCGAGGGTACAGTATTCAACCCAAATTTATTGATTCGACACAAGGGAGGCCAAAGAATATTCTCAAGTATTAGAAGTTGAGTTGTCAATTCAACCACACCTGGATAACTTAATATCTGCAGCAAAGTATTTAGTAGCAAAGTAGTATGGAAGTAACGGTAACGGTGGCAAAAGTAACAGTAGCAGTTTTGTAGTAATTGTAACAGTGGTAACGGAAATGTAACTAAGCAAAGAGAAATATGTGAAAAGCTCATAGGCATCGGTTCAGTGATGGAGAATTATGTCGGATGCGATTCCTCATGCAATAGTTATAACATAGGGTGACACAGAACTAGCTCCAGTTCATTAATGTAATGTAGGCATGTATTCTGAATATAGTCATACGTGCTTATGGAAAAGAACTTGCATGGCATCTTTTGTCCTACCTTCCCATGGCAGCGGGGTCCTATTGGAAACTAAGGGATATTAAGGCCTCCTTTTAATAGAGTACCGGACCAAAGCATTAACACTTAGTGAATACATGAACTTCTCAAACTACGGTCATCACCGGTAAGTATCCCGATTATTGTCACTTCGGGGTTAACGGATCATAACACATAATAGGTGACTATAGACTTGCAAGATATGATCAAGAACTCACATATATTCATGAAAACATAATAGGTTCAGATCTGAAATCATGGCACTCGGGCTCTAGTGACAAGCATTAAGCATAGAAAAGTCATAGCAACATCAATCTCAGAACATAATGGATACTAGGGATCAAACCCTAACAAAACTAACTCAATTACATGGTAAATCTCATTGAACCCATCACTGTCCAGCAAGCCTACGATGGAATTACTCACGCACGGCGGTGAGCATCATGAAATTGGTGATGAAGGAAGGTTGATGATGACGACGGCGACGGATTCCCCTCTCTGGAGCCCAGAACGGACTCTAGATCAGCCCTCCCGAGAGAGTTTTGGGCTTGGCGGCGGCTCCGTATCATAAAACGCGATGAATCCTTCTCTCAATTTTTTTCTCCCCGAACATAAATATATGGAGTTGGAGTTGAGGTCGGTGGAGCACCAGGGGGCCCAAGAGGCAGGGGGCGCGCCCAGAGGGGTAGGCGCGACCCCCACCCTCGTGGACAGGGTGTCGGCCCCCTGGCCTTGATTCTTTCGCCAGTATTTTTTATTAATTCCAAAAATATTCTCCATGAAGTTTCAGGTTATTCCGAGAACTTTTATCTCTGCACAAAAATAACACCGTGGCAATTCTGCTGAAAACAGCGTCAGTCCGGGTTAGTTCCATTCAAATCATGCAAGTTAGAGTCCAAAACAAGGGCAGAAGTGTTTGGAAAAGTAGATATGATGCAGACGTATATCAACAGCCGTCTGAACTGCATAAGGTGGCCGGATTGGCCATGAAGGATATGACAATCCGTTTATGGCCTGCTGAAGCCTTGCCTAGCAGCCACTTCGGGCTCGTGAAGCGGCTGGTCGATGCCTGCCCCAGGCTTGATGCCATAAAGCGGTCTGTCTGCATCGAGGGCGCGCGGATGCCTTCGCCCGTGTTAAGGTACAGTGGGCGATGATGAACGCCAGCAAGCTCGCGACCGAGGGACCGCCTGCGGGCAAAGAGCAGCGCACGCCTGAGCGGTATTTTGATGATGTCCTGGAAGGATCCCGCATTGTAGAGGACCGGTGCGCGAAGGACATTATATTTGAATGAATGTATTTATCTAGTCATGTATTATGGAACAAAGCCTATATGTAATATATTGCTTGATTTTGTTGGAAAATATTCCCTCCTATGCGGCCCTTTATTAAATCTGAGAGTTGGCCAGTCGTCGGCTTTAGCCCCCACGTAGGTAGTACGGGGGTGTTCGGGTTGGAACCTAAACACACTTGACCCAAGAGTTTGGTCCTGGCAGGAGGTGTTTAGCGCAACGAACGAGGCAATCGGACTATGTGGCTTTATCACCCTCACTTAGCTACAGGAGTTTGACAATGGGATAGTAGGAGCAGCCCCTAGTTAGTATTTGTTATCCGGACTAGGCCGTTGTAGACACCTGATCGGATGGAGGCCGATCCATCGCATAATGTGGAAAAAACCGCAAGGGATTTATGTTTAGCCATCAAATAGCTGACCAGCTCTCGCCGCATCATGACAGTCAATTTTCGGCTTTCTCTACTGAGGTGTTTATCCGGATAAACCAGAAACACAATCGCAGTAGTTCTGCCTTTACTACCCTAGCTGATAAGACGGAACATAAGGTAGCAAGCACAGGAGCCGGGCAACCCAACTATTGACCAAAGACATGATTCGGAGCCGATGCATATAATGCTATATTCGGGGCGCCGAATTATACTCTAAAAAGTGTTCGGACTTGCTGTAAATATATGGAGCACAATGGGACCCCTGGCGAGTTAAGTCGTACCAAAAGGGGACGGGTGCGATTGATAAAAATAGTGAAATATAATGAAGGAGTAAACCAGTGCCGCATATGTTGGGCCGGAAACTGTTTCATTATAGTCTGATTTATATGTCAAAGCGTATTTGTACAAATAATGCGATAAGCAACAGGGCTATTTAACATGCCGAAACTAAGGGGGAAGCTGCGTGCTGGTCCTGAAAACAGGTAATGTGATTGTCAAGAAGTTCATCTCGATATTCTACCACACGTCTATGCTGCTTTCCTCCTTACTGTGTGATCCTTCGAAAGGATCGACGATCAGGCTTTCGTGAGGGGCCCGTGGATATGAAACCTGGAAAGGATAGAAAGGAAAGGAAAGTAAGAGTGTCCAGATGAGGCCGAGCCGTATTGTGGACCGTGATCGAGTTATGCCTCCATTTTTGCCCAAGGTATTTTTAGTGCATAGTTATGTACGCGCGGTACGTAAGCCGCAATTCGACCGAGGCTGAGACGGAGGCCGAATTGCTAGTCGAACTTCTAACGAGCCGGACTGTCATTCTGCGGAGTAGTCCGGACTCGTTTAATAGTGTCCGGGGGTTTGGCCGCCGAATTGATGTTCTGCTTGATAAGGCCGCCCTGAATCTCCACTGCTAGGTCCGTGGTGTGCTCTTCGGTACGGAGGGAGCGTTCCGTGTTTCTGTTGACTGTTATGACACCGCGTGGTTCGGGCATCTTTAGTTTGAGATAGGCATAGTGTGGCACCGCATTGAACCGAGAAAATGTGGTTCGTCTGAGAAGTGCGTGATAGCCACTGCGGAAAGGGACGATGTCGAAGATCAAGTCTTCGCTTTGGAAGTTGTCCGGAGATCCAAAGATGGCTTCCAATGTGATTGAGCCCGTGCAACGGGCCTCTACACCTGGTATTACTCCTTTAATGGTAGTTTTTGTGGGCTTGATCCTGGACTGATCGATGCCCATCTTGCGGACTGTGTCCTGATAGAGCGGGTTAAGGCTACTAACCACGTCCATGAGGACTCGCGTGAGGTGGAATCCATCAATGATTGGGTCGAGGACTAGTGCGGCTGAGCCGCCGTGATGGATACTGGTCGGATGGTCCTTGTGATCGAAAGTGATTGGGCAGGATGACCATGGATTGAATTTTGGGGCGACTGGCTCTATCGCATAGACGTCCCTGAGCGCGCGTTTGCGCTCCCTCTTGGGGGTATGACTAGCATATATCATGTTCACCATTTTGACTTGGGGGGGGGGGGTTCTTCTGTCCATCTGTGTTCGGTGGACGGGGCTCCTCATCATCGTCCTCACTTGGCGATCCCTTCTCCTTATTTTCGGTATTTAACTTACCGGCATGTTTAAAGACCCAACAGCTTCTGTTGGTATGATTGGCGGGTTTATCGGGGGTGCCGTGGATCTGACATGGTCGGTCTAGTATTCGGTCCAAGCTGGATGAGCCCGGATTGCTTCTTTTGAATGGCTTCTTCCGCTGACCGGACTTGGAGCTGCTGAATCCGGCATTGACCGCTGTGTCATCGGTATTGTCACCGTTAATTGAATGCTTGTGCCTGTTGCGTCGGGGCTTGCCGTTGCTATTTCTGGCTTCAAAGGTGCCAGGTTCACTTGCACTGTTGCTGCTACGGGCTAGCCAACTATCTTCGCCCACGCAAAAGCGGGTCATAAGTGCCATGAGGGCTGCCATGGACCTTGGCTTCTCTTGGCCAATGTGTCGGGTGAGCCATTCGTCTCGAATGTTGTGCTTAAAGGACGCTAGGACTTCAGCATCCGGACAGTCGAATCTGGTTCTTTTCAATTAGGAACCTAGTCCAGAATTTCCTAGCCGACTACCTGGGCTGTTGAACTA
The DNA here is from genome assembly GCF_056163025.1 of Triticum urartu. Taxonomy (NCBI): domain Eukaryota; kingdom Viridiplantae; phylum Streptophyta; class Magnoliopsida; order Poales; family Poaceae; genus Triticum; species Triticum urartu. Next base: position 58,753,066 of record NC_141874.1, on the reverse strand, counting down.
TGTGACTTAAGTCATCGGCATCTGGAGGTCGGACGTATGTACCCTAGAAGTTGTCATGAAAGGCATCTTCCAAGTCCTCCCAGCTGCCAATGGAGTTTTCTGGCAGGCTATTTAGCTAGTGTTGAGCTGGTCCCTTGAGCTTTAGTGGGAGGTATTTAATGGCATGAAGATCATCACCGCGGGCCATATGAATATAGAGAAGAAAGTCTTCAATCCATACTGCCACTACTAGGAAAAGGGCTATAGATGAAATTGACAGTAATGGCGCACCAGACAGGTGGTGCGCCACTACTATATACTAATGGCGCACCATGTGCTGGTGCGCTATTAGTGTGGAAGACACTAATGGCGCACCAGACACATTGTGCGCCACTAGTAACAAAAACTTTTTTTTCATTTTTCCAAACATTCTAATGGCGCATCCAGGCACAATGCGCCATTACTAGTTAGGCGCACCAACCACCAAGTGTGCCACTACTTTATTTTTTTTATTCTTTTTTTTGCAAAACTACTAATGGCGCACCACTAGCAGGTGCGCCATTAGTATGTAGGGTTACTAATGGCGCATGAGTGGGTGTTTCGCCATTAGTAACCTAGGACCAGCTAGATATTTTGGACAGCCACACCTACACACTCGCTTTCCCCACTTCCTTCCCTTCACCTCCTTCTCCAAGCTTGTGTCGGCTACCTCCTCCTCCTCGCCTCATTTGCACCATAGATTCATCAAAATTATGTGGTTAAAGTACCTTTTTTTGATAGGTAAGTAAGGGGAAAGCTATCTTTATGTTGTAGATCTACTTTTTTTCTCCCTAGCTCGCTCCAACAATGTGCACATGCACTTTTTGTGGCCTAGCTAGATCTATGTATGTTTGTGGTGTTGCATATATGTTTGTGTTTGCAGGTACCGGTATTTGAAATGCGATAGTTGCCAATATTTTGCCGGAATGTTGATTCATTTCCGTTTCGGCGAGAATTTTGGCACTATGCATTCTTTTTGGTCCTATTTTTAGGGAAAGTCATGCCAAATTTTTTCCTGGTTCTAAAATATCGTTTTGCTCTACCCCGCAGGCGACCATGGTCCGCACGATGACCGAAGGCATCATGAATAGGTTTTTGAGCTCCGTGAAGGCCGAGATGCTTCAAAAGAACGAGACGGAGATAAGATGTCCGTGTCGAAGATGCAAGCTAAAGAGCCTTATTCCGAACCCGGATTCCGGGCAGGTGCGGGACCACCTGCTCTTGCGTGGTTTCATGGATGGCTATCGGTGGCAAGGTGATGAAGATGACTATGATGTCGTCCATGGGGGCCGGGCAAGAAATGAGGAAGGGCAGCAAGACAACCACCGCGGCTCGAGCGGGCGAGAAGACGAAGAATCTCCAGGACATGATCATGACGGTGATGCTGTACACAGTCATCGTGTAGAAGATGCCGAACATGATGATGAGGAAGATCAAGACGAAGGGCATGGTCATGAAGATGAAGATGCCGGAGCAGACGACGATGGAGGCTAGGTGCAGGACCCTCAAATTCAAGAGCTGCTTCTCAAGCAGACGGATAACGCAAGAGCTGCCGCCTGAGAGAAAGCCGAGCTGGATCAACTGGAGATAGACACGGTTACTCCATTGTATGAAGGATGCAGGCCGAGAATACCCGCCTGAAAGTAACTCTCATGGCTCTGGAGATGAAGGTAAAACACAAAATGACCGACACATGCTTCGATGAGAACATGTCATTCTAGCACGAACGTCTTCCCAAGGGGAACAAGTGCCCGACCAGTTTCGAGGAGGTGAAGAAAATCATGTGTACTCTGGATTTACCGCACGTGAAATACCATGTGTGCATGAACAATTGCATCATTTATTGGGACGAGCACGCGAAGTCTACCATATGTCCAGTGTGCGGCGTCACTCGATACAAGAAGAGGAAGAAAGCTCCTCGAAAAGTGGTGTGGTACTTTTCAATCACTCCTCGTCTGCAGCGGTATTTCGCGGACGCTAAGGTAGCAAAGCTCTTGCGTTGGCATGCGGATAGGGAGGAGAAGAAGCGAGAAGATGACGGAAATGATCCGGAGATATATAAAAAGGACAAGATGCTGAGTCACCCTAAGGATGCGAGCCAGTGGCAAGCGTTGAACTTCGAACACCCAGAATTTGGGAACGATCCAAGGAACATCGTGCTGGGTGCGAGCACCAATGGAGTCAATCCGTTTGGCAGCCAGAGAAGCACACATAGCACCTGGCCTGTGTTTGTGTGGATGTACAACCTCCCCCCTGGTTGTGCATGAAGAGGAAGTACATTCACACGAGTATGCTAATTGAAGGGCCGAAACAACTAGGGAACGGCATCAATCTGTATCTGGGGCTGCTGAAAGAGGAGCTAGACACACTGTGGAAAATGCCAGCCAATATGTGGGACGCCGCAGAGAAAGAATATTTCCCTATGAGAGCCGCACTGCTCACGACGGTGCATGACTATCTCGGTTACAGATATCTCGCGGGGCAGGTGGTCCACGGATTTTCTGCATGCGTCAGGTGCATGGATGACACAATGTATCGCCAGCTAGATAGAGATCCCGAGTCTTCGAAAACTGTCTTCATGGGACATCGAAGGTGGCTTCGTGACGATGACCCGTGGAGAAAATGCAAGGATCTGTTCGATGGTGAAACCGAACCCCGAAGACGCCCGCGTACGAGGAGCGGCGAGGAAATAGACGAGCTGTTGAAAAATTGGAAAGATTGCCCACTGCCGGGAAAGAAGCAAAAGGCGCCAGAGCCGGGAAAGAAGTGAAAGGCGCCAGAGCCGCTGCTGAAGGTATGGAAAATGAGGTCTATTTTCTGGGACTTGCCGTACTGGAAGATCCACTGCGTACCTCACAGCCTTGATGTCATGCATATCATGAAGAACGTGTGCGAGAGTCTGCTTGGTACCCTGCTCAATGTGCCAGAGAGGACCAAAGATGGACTGAAAGCAGGGGCAGACTTGAAATCAATGGGCATCAGGCAGGAGCTTCACGCTAATGATGATGATGATGATGATGATGATGATGAGGCGAAGCAGGACACAGAAAGTCATCGCAAAGGCAAAAAGGCCAAGAAGACCTGAAATGACTACCCTCCCGCGTGCTTCACTCTAAGTCAGGAGGAGATCGAGGAGTTTTTCACCTGCCTCGTAGGAGTAAAACTTCCTTACGGTTACGCGGGGAAGATAAGCAGATACCTAGACCCAGCGAAGCAGAAGTTCAGCGGGATGAAGTCTCACGACTGTCACATGCTGATGATGCAGATACTTCCAGTTGCAATCCGTGGGATCATGGACGCGCACGTCCGTGAAATGCTATTTGGCCTATGCGACTTTTTTGACGTCATCTCTCGGAAGTCGGTTGGCGTGAGGCAACTCAGAAGGCTACAGGAAGAGATCGTGGTGATACTATGAGAGCTTGAGATGTACTTCCCGCCCGCATTCTTCGATGTTATGGTGCATCTGCTAGTCCATATCGTGGAGGATATCATCCAACTCGGGCTGACGTTCCTGCACAGCATGATGCCGTTCGAAAGGATAATGGTGTCATCAAAGGATATGTTCGCAACATGTCACGTCCAGAGGGAAGCATAGCCAGGGGCTTTCTGACCGAAGAGTGCATCTCCTACTGCACGAATTATCTAGGCATCGAGAACCCCGTTGGTCTGCCCGTCAACAGGCACCTCGGCAGGCTCGCTGGATGGGGTCGCCGCGAAATGCCTGTCGATTTCGAGGGTCGACTCGCCGACTTTGAAAGAGCAAACCTAGTCGCGCTACAACACATGGACGTGGTCGATCCTTGGGTGGTTGAGCACAAAACCTTTATTGAGAAGACGTACAATGACCGAGGCCAACAGAGGACGGACGGAGATATAATCAAAGAGCACAACTCATGTTTCACGCGTTGGTTCAAGCAGAAGCTTCTGTCGTACCCTTTACATGAGGATTCTTCCGCGGAAGAACAACTCATATTCGCCTTGTCACAGGGCGCCGAGCACAACCTGATGACCTTCTACACCGAGGACAAGGACATCGGAATGAAGAGCGATGGTTATCAGAACTCCGAGGTAACAATGGAATCCTACACCGGTAACGACAAGGACAGATACTACGGAAGGATCGTGGAGATCTGGGAGCTGAGCTACGCTGGAGAGAAGGTCCCAATGTTCCGTGTTAGATTGGCCAAGAGCGTCCTAAAAGAAGACCGGTATTTCACCACCATGGTTATACCCGAAGCCAAATCCAAGACCGCGAGCGCAAACGTCACCGTAAAAAATGAGCCATGGGTACTGGCTTCCCAAGTCGTCCAATGCTTCTTCATTACCGACCCGTCAAAGCCCAGTCGTGTTGTCGTGAGGAGAGGCAAAAGGAAGATCATCGGAATGGATGGAGTAGCAGATGAGCAAGACTTCGACAAGTACGGCGACCCGAAGATCGAACATGACGATGATGATGAAGTAGCAGCATACACCACAAGAAGAAGGAGGACCACCCTACCTAAAGGACGTCCGTTCAAGAGAAGAACTCCATTTACGAAAAATAAGGGCAAGAATATTGTGAACAGATAGCTAGCTAAGATCGATTGTATTTAAATCATAGTCTTCATTTCTCGATTGTATTACATGGACACTTTTTGAACTCATGAATATTTTTAAATTTCATGGGCACTTTTTGAATTCATGAATATTTTTTCAAATTTGATGATACTTTTTCATATTCAATATGAAAAAATATTGAATATTCATGAGGACACTCGATCTCGATCGCTATCCCCCTCCATCTCGATCTCGACCCCCCCACCCGCACCCTCCCCCGCTAGCTCCACCACCGCCGACGACCCACCACACCCTCCCCCGCTCCACCGCCGCCGCCGACCCACCGCACCCTCCCCGGCCAGCTCCACCACCACCGAGCACCCCCCGCACCCTCCCTCGCTCCACCGCCGCCGACGACCCACCGCACCCTCCACAGACAAGACCGCCAATCATGCCGGCGCCAAGCCATGGCAAGAACGCCGCAACGCTACCGGACATGCCGGACATCCCTATGGCACAGGATCCAGACATGCATATGGCACAGGATCCGGACGACGACAACGACGACGGTACATTTACCAACGTCGATAAGTACTTTGCCGAACATGGGTACGGTGACGAGTTCTGCGGGCCTCCTTCTCAAGAACCCAACCAAGATGACCGCGATCTAGCTGGTACGGCGGAGAAACCAAATTGCAACAGGAGTCGTCTGGTGTTCAGTTCTCAGGAGATGCCTCCAGCTGCCACCTTCACTGAGCCTCAGATAGCTGAGGTGCGAAATATTATCATCCCCAACACACTCAAGAAGGCGGTCTGTGAGCAGAACTCGGTCCCATTACAGCAGATCAAGAAGAAGGGACGGAAACGAAAGGCTAAAAAGGGCACCGGTGCGAGCCAGCCGGCACCGAGTACGATCCGTGCTCAGGACGGCCACCTTCACCTAAGGATATCTCGAGGAGGGTGCATGTGGCGGGTAGGGCGATGCTACCGACAAATATGCTCAATGCTGCAACCGGTGCTATGCGGAGTCTGCATGACAGTGTTCTTTCTTTGGAGAAGCGGCGTCTCAGAGAGAATGATGTGGCATACCCGGTTTTCATGGCCAACGTGCCAGAGGGCAAGGGCTTTGTGGATGGCGCCATCGGGGGTACGATCGTCCTGTGGTTTGATGACATATTTGCTATGTTTAACCTTCATCCGCTGCACTACACCTTCGTTCTGCTGTTTGCGCTGAGTATGGAGATGCGGGTCATTAGAGACAAGACCCCGGACATCGTGATAGTCGACCCCTTCTACATGCGTGCCAAGCTCTTGGGCAGCGCTGGGGACCGCCAAGTCACGAGTTCACACCTCGAAGGCGTCATTCTGGCAATCCCAGATAAGGATAACTTCCTCGTATCTTACTTTCCCGAGTAAGTCATCCCTTAACCGCCCCTTAACATATGATTTCTTAGATTTTGATCATTTTTTTCTAACATTCCATGTTCTGTGCAGTGACAGACATTGCACACTCATCCTCTTAAGCCCGAAATATTCCATGGCCACGTACTTCCACCTGAACCGTGACTCCAAGATAGACTAAAAAAATATCAAGAAAGTTCTTGATGATGTTCTCCCCGGTTATGCCAAATCTAGAGGCACCTTCACCAGGCCAGTTCGTAGGTACGGCAGGCACGTGTTCGCCCACAATACTAAGTTCTGCTGCGTCAAGCAGTCGCCTGGCAGTTAGAAGGATGCCTACTACGCCCTCCATCACATGTGGGCGATCGTACGGGACCATCATCACCTTACGCTACCAGATAATCTGAAAGATTGGGCCGCGAGCTTGTCAGCAATCCAGGACGCGGACATCAGACAAGAATTCTTTCGCATCCACTCGGAGTTTGCGGAAATCATCCATCAAGATGTCCTTCATACCTCGGGGCAGTTCTACCTCGGATATCAACCGTCCAACAGTGAGATAGACACAACGCTAGAAATGCAGGCTGACAACACCCGCGATTTCATGACCATCACGACAGACGGCGACTTCATCCACGCTCCGGTCCCATGAGTCGAGTCGAAAGTAGTGATGCTATGTGTAGTTCTAAAACATTGATTGGCTCATGTTGTAATTAAACTTTAATGAATTGAATGTCTCTTTGGTTTGGACTTTGGACAGTCGTTCAACTTAGATGTAATCGATGCTATTTATTACTACGACCATGAATCGTGCTATTAATGTCTTGCTTTTCTCTTCCGATCCTTTTGTTGCATACTTATATATTGCTCATGTATTGTCTATTGTTTGGCTTGTGCATAGAGATGTAGTCGTATGTCGTGTACAAGGGTAAGGTTCCCGGAGTCTACGACGACTGGGAGGAGTGTCGGAGACAGGTTCACCATTTCAGCGGTAACAGTTACAAAGGGTACACCACTAGGGCGGAGGTGGAATCTAGATACGCCCGCTATCTAGTGGGAGAGAGGAGGGAGCGTTGGAGGAACCGGATGAAGACCAGTTTCATCGCGATGATGCTCATTGAGGGAGTCCTGGATTAGGGGGTGTTCGGATAGCCGGACTATACCTTCAGCCGGACTCCTGGATTATGAAGATACAAGATTGAAGACTCCGTCCCGTGTCCGGAAGGGACTTTCCTTGGCGTGGAAGGCAAGCTTGGCGATACGGATATGAAGATCTCCTACCATTGTAACCGACTTTGTGTAACCCTAACCCTCTCCTGTGTCTATATAAACCGGAGGGTTTTAGTCCGTAGGACAACGTACACATCAACAATCATACCATAGGCTAGCTTCTAGGGTTTAGCCTCTTCGATCTCGTGGTAGATCTACTCTTGCACTACCCATATCATGAATATTAATCAAGCAGGATGTAGGGTTTTACCTCCATCGAGAGGGCCCGAACCTGGGTAAAACTTCGTGTCCCTTGCCTCCTGTTACCATCCGGCCTAGACGCACAGTTCGGGACCCCCTACCCGAGATCCGCCGGTTTTGACACCGACATTGGTGCTTTCATTGAGAGTTCCTCTATGTCATCGCCGTCAGGCTCGATGGCTCCTACGATCATCAATAGCGATGCACTCCAGGGTGAGACCTTCCTCCCCGGACAGATCTTTGTCTTCGGCGGCTTCGCACTGCGGGCCAATTCGCTTGGCCGTCTGGAGCAGATCGAAAGCTACGCCCCTGGCCGTCAGGTCAGATTTGGAAGTTTAAACTACACGGCTGACATCCGCGGGGACTTGATCTTTGAAGGATTTGAGCCACTGCCGAGCACGCCGCACTGTCACGACGAGCATGATCTAGCTCTGCCGCCCAACAGTGCCCTGGAGGCCGCACCCGCATCGGCTCCGACCCTTAATTCAGAGCCAACTGCGCTGATCGAGGATGGGCGGTTGGATGCCACCTCGAGGGCTGCGACCCCAAGGGCGATTGAGCCAAACACCAGCCCCATACTCTGCGAGACTCGTGATTCCAAGGAGACGGACTCCTCTCCGGACTCCGAACCATTCGCGCCTCTGCCGATCGAATCCGATTAGGCGCCGATCACGGAGTTTACTGCCGCGGACATCTTTCAGCACTCGCCCTTCGGCGATATTATGAAATCACTAAAGTCTCTCTCTTTATCAGGAGAGCCCTGGCCGGACTACGGTCAGCAAGGTTGGGGTGCGGACGATGAGGAAATTCAAAGCCCACCCACCACCCACTTTGTAGCCACTGTCGACGACTTAACCGACATGCTCGACTTAGACTCCGAAAACATGGACGGTATGGATGCCGATGAAGGAGATGATGAAGAACCAGCGCCTACTAGGCCCTGGAAAGCCACCTCGTCATATGACATATACATGGTGGACACCCCAAAAGAGGGAGATGGCGATGAAACAGCGGAGGATGACCCCTGGCCGTCAGGTCAGATTTGGAAGTTTAAACTACACGGCTGACATCCGCGGGGACTTGATCTTTGACGGATTCGAGCCACTGCCGAGCACGCCGCACTCTCACGACGAGCATGATCTAGCTCTGCCGCCGAACAGTGCCCTGGAGGCCGCACCCGCATCGGCTCCGACCCTTAATTCAGAGCCAACTGTGCCGATCGAGGATGGGCGGTTGGATGCCACCTCGAGGGCTGCGACCCCTAGTGCGATTGAGCCGAAAACCAGCCCCGTACTCTGCGAGACTCATGACTCCAAGGAGCCGGACTCCGAACCATTCGCACCTCTGCCGATCGAATCCGATTAGGCGCCGATCATGGAGTTTACTACCACGGACATCTTTCAGCACTCGCCCTTCGGCGATATTATGAAATCACTAAAGTCTCTCTCTTTATCAGGAGAGCCCTGGCCGGACTACGGTCAGCAAGGTTGGGGTACGGACGATGAAGAAATTCAAAGCCCACCCACCACCCACTTTGTAGCCACTGTCGACGACTTAACCGACATGCTCGACTTTGACTCCGAAGACATCGATGGTATGGACGCCGATGAAGGAGATGATGAAGAACTAGTGCCTACTAGGCCCTGGAAAGCCACCTTGTCATATGACATATACATGGTGGACACCCCAAAAGAGGTATATGCCGATGGAACAGCGGAGGATGACCTCTCCAAGAAACAGCCTTAGCGCCAGCGTTAGCGGCGCCGCTCAAAATCCTGCCAAAACAAATACGGTGATTCCAACACGAGAGATAATAATACTCCGGAAAGAACCAAAGAAAACCCCCTCCAACAAGATTTAGCATGGGAGGATGGAGAAACCAGCCCTCATGAGAGAGCGACAGACAGAGAGGTCGAGGACGATAATTATATGCCTCCCTCCGAAGATGAGGCAAGCCTCGACGACGACGAATTTGTCGTGCCAGAGGATCCCGTCAAGCAAGAGCATTTTCAACACAGACTTATGGCCATGGCAAGAAGCCTCAAGAAAAAACAGCAACAGCTTAGAGCTGATCAAGATTTGCTAGTCGACAGATGGACTGAAGTCTTTGCGGCCGAAGAGCATAACTCAAACGCCCCTCCAAGAGCTACCCAAAGCGCAGGTTGCTACCCCGATTAGAGGAGGAAGCACTTGATGCGGCCGACCGGCCACCTCGTGGCCGTGACAGAGAGGCCTCTCGGCCCTCCACTCAAGCCACACCCCATACCAATGCACGGGAATATGTGTCGGACTTACGAGACATATTGGAGGACAAGGCAAGGCAAACAAGATCGATCTACAGATCATGTGGGCGTGCCACGGCTCGAGACGGTAATCGTCACGCCGGCCACAAATTCGGCAGGGCCGAACACAGTAGACAAGGCTCATTGGAGCTACGTCATGATATAGCCCAGTACAGAGGCGCCGCACACCCACTATGCTTTACAGACGAAATAATGGATCATCAAATCCCTGAGGGTTTCAAACCCATAAACATCGAATCATATGATGGCACAACAGATCCTGCGGTATGGATCGAGGATTATCTCCTTCATATCCACATGGCCCGCGGCGATGATTTCCACGCCATCAAATACCTCCCACTCAAGCTTAAAGAACCAGCTCGGCATTGGCTTAATAGCTTGCCAACAGGATCAATCACTTGTTGGGAGGACCTGGAAGCCGCATTCCTCAACAATTTCCAGGTCACTTATGTGCGACCCCCAGACGCTGATGACCTAACTCACGTAATTCAGCAGCCAGAGGAATCGGCCAGGCAATTCTGGACACGGTTCCTAACAAAGAAAAATCAAATAGTCGACTGTCCGAACGCTGAGGCCCTACCAGCCTTCAAGCACAATATCCGTGACGAGTGGCTGGCCCGGCACCTTGGACAGGAAAAGCCGAAATCTATGGCAGCACTCACGACACTCATGACCCGCTTTTGCGCGGGAGAAGACAACTGGCTTGCTCGTAGCAACAATATGAACAAGAACCCTGGTAATTCGGACACCAGGGACAGTACTGACAGGTCACGTCGCAACAAGCAGAAGTGTCGCATTAACGGCGACAATGCTGAGGATACGACAGTTAATGCCGGATTCAGAGGCTCTATATCCGGTCGGCGGAAAAAGCCATTCAAGAGGAATCCTAGGGGCCCGTCCAGTTTGGACCGAATACTCAACCGCTTGTGCCAGATACATGGCACCCTCGAAAAGCCGGCCAATCACACCAACAGGGATTGTTGGGTGTTCAAGCAGGCAGGCAAGTTAAACGCCAAAAATGAAGACAAGGGGCTGCATAGCGATGACGAGAGGAGCCCCGGCCGCCGAACAACAGTGGACAGAAGGGTTTTCCCCCACAAGTGCGGACAATGAACATGATATACGCAACCCACGTCCCCAAAAGGGAGCAGAAGCGCGCGTTAAGGGACGTATACGCGGTGGAGCCAGTCGCCCCAAAGTTCAACCCATGGTCCTCCTGCCCGATCACCTTTGATCGAAGGGACCATCCCACTAGAATCCGTCATGGTGGATTCGCCGCATTGGTTCTAGACCCAATTATTGATGGATTTAATCTCACTACAGTCCTTATGGATGGCGGCAGCAGCCTGAACCTGCTTTACCAGGATACAGTGCGGAAAATGGGCATAGATCCCTCGAGGATTAAGCCCACCAAAACGACCTTTAAAGGGGTAATACCAGGTGTAGAGGCCAACTGTACAGGCTCAGTCACACTTTAAGTGGTCTTCGGATCTCCAAATAATTTCCGAAGCGAGGAGTTAATCTTCGACATAGTCCCGTTTCGCAGTGGTTATCACGCACTGCTCGGGCGAACCGCATTTGCTAAGTTCAATGCGGTACCGCACTACGCATACCTTAAGCTCAAGATGCCAGGCCCTCGAGGAGTAATTACGGTCAATGGAAACACCGAACGCTCCCTCCGAACGGAGGAGCGCACGGCGGCCCTTGCAGCGGAAGTACAAAGCAGCCTCTCCAGGCAGTTCTCCAGTCCGGCCACTAAACGATCGGACACCGTCAAGCGCGCCCGGAGTAACCTACAACAAGACCGCCTGGCACGATCTGAGCAAGCGTAGCAATGCGGCCCCAACCCCAACCCTCGCAAAAAGGCGACACCAGTACTTCGCATACATAACTACGCTCTAGAGATACCATGGGTACAGGGGGAGGGGCACCATCACGGCACGCCCAAAACACGGCTTCAACCGTACTAGGGGCTGCCGATTTTTTAATTTTCTCTTACTTTCAGGACTCCATCCTTCGGAAGGCCTGTTCCGCAGTTCAATTGCCGCACAAACGATGCAAGAACAAGGGAAGCAGACAAGCCACGCCGCATTACGGAACTCCCAGGTGGTCTCTATCACGAGCAGTATACCTGTTCCGCATACTATTCCGCAGCTTGCCCCTGGAATGGACATGTTAACTAGCCCAACCTTCCACTTATCGCATTATTTGTATCGTTCTGCTTTGATCGCAGCCCTTTTTAATAAACAATGCATAGCTTTCGTCTATTTTTGCATTACCTTTTTTCTTTATATATGTTCCTTAACGACATGTTGCACCCGTACACGTTGGTACGGCCAAAATACGCCAGGGGCTTTAGTACCCCTCAATATGGTGTAAGAAGTCCGAACACTTTAACAAGTGCAGCACCCCGAACTTATAGCATTATATGCATCGTCTCCGAATCATGTCTTGGGTCAATAGTTGGGTTTCCCCGGCTCCTATGTTTTGATGCCTTAGGTTCCGCTATATTGGCTAAGGTAGCACTAGGAGAACTACTGCGATTGTGCCCCAGTTGAGCTGGGTCGAGTACCTCAGTCGAGAAAGCTAAAACTGACTGTCTGATGAAGCAAGAGCTGCTCGCTGTTCGAGAGGTTTTTCGAGTCCCTAAAGACTTATGCTGCTTAGGGCGAGGAGCCGGCTCTGTCCGGCCAAGGCATTGATAGCGCCCCGAACTCGGTCTTTCGAATACCAGCGGCTTCGCCGAAATTTAAAATTATAGAATTCTATGGCTAAGTGAGAGTGTTCACGCATTATAGTCCGATTGCCTTGTTCGTTGGGCTGGGCGCCTCCCTCGAAGGACCCAAACATGGGAAAAAGAGCGCTCAGGTTTATCCCCGAACACCCCAACACTAGCGGCACGGGGGCAGAAGCCGACGACTCGCCATCTCTCAGAATTGATAAACAGCCGCACATAAGGTAATATTTTAAATTCCAACAGCATTGCTTAGCGCATATAAACAAGTTTTCAGCGCACAGGACAAAACGAGCAAGTTTCACTCAAAAATTACATCCCTAGAACAATCATCCGCCACAAGGTAGGCACCCTTCAGAACATCCTTATAGTAATTCTCGGGCTTGTGATGCTCTTTCCCCGGCGGTGGCCCGTCCTTCACAAGCTTCTCAGCATCCAGCTTGCCCCAGTGCACCTTAGCACGGGCAAGGGCCCTACGGGCACCTTCAATGCAGACGGAGTGCTTGATGACTTCGAGCCTTGGACAGGCCTCCACCAGCCGCCGCACCAGCCCAAAATAGCTCCCAAGCAGAGCCCCTCCAGGCCACAGCCGAACAATGAGGCCCTCCATGGCCTGTTTGGCCGCCTTGTGGAGCTCGACTAGTTGCTTCAGCTGGTCGCTCAGGGGCACGGGGTGTCCGGCCTCAGCATACTGAGACCAGAACACCTTCTCTGTCGAGCTGCCCTCCTCGGCTCGATAGAATGCGGCGGCATCGGACACACTCTGGGGAAGATCTGCGAATGCTCCTGGAGAGCTCCGGATTCGGGTAAGTAACAAGTAACCCACGTTTATGTGTTCGCTTTGCATAAAGAATGCCTTACCCGCCGCTATCTTCTTCACCTCATCCAACTCCTGGAGGGTCTTCTTGGATTCGGCCTTAGCAGACTTGGCATTTTCAATAGCCACCGCGAGCTCGGACGCTCGCGTCTTTGAGTCAAGCTCCAAACTCTCATGTTTTTCCATGAGAGCCTGGAGCTCTTGCCGCACCTTGCCAACCTCGGCCTCATACTCCTCCCGCTCGGTGCGCTCCGAGGCCGCCCTTTTCTCGGCCTCGACCAGCGCTTGCTTAAGGGTCGCCACTTCAGACGTGGCCCCTACAATAGCCACGATAATCCTGTCATTCTTTGCAATTGCACCTTTTTATATATATTTAACAACAAGGTATTTCTTACCTTCATTGTCCTCGAGTTGCTTCTTGGCACGCCCGAGCTCTTGCTCGGACCGCTCGAGGTTCTGCTTTAGCATGTCCACTTCCGCAGTCAGTGCGGCGGACGCAAGCAGAGAAGCCTACATATGCATATTGACTCATTTTTGTTAGACTCCTGCGAATTTTATTTGATCCCCTATTCGGCTTTTCTTCCTGAACGCCAAACAGAGCATCAGGGGCTACTGTCTATGCGGTAATATTATTTACACATTCTTTACTTACCTCAAAGCCTGTTAAAAGGCTAGTACAAGCTTCAATCAGTCCGCTCTTGGCGGACTGAACCTTCTGGACCACCGCACTCATAATAGTGCGGTGCTCCTCGTCGATGGAGGCGCCTTGGAGCGCCTCCAACGTATTGTCCGGCGCCTCCGGTTGGACGGGGGCCACCGACATGGTGGACTTGCTCCTCTTGGAAGGAGGTCCCCCGCCGGACTCTGGAACCTTTGAAGGTTCCGGAGCAGTGTCCGGCCTAGAGCCGGACTTGGAGCCCTGGGGGGTTTCATCCCCTTTACTCCTGGAGTCCGGGAGCTCGCCTTGTGGCGCTTCCAGGACCACCTCCTCCCGGCTTGGAACCTGTTGGGACAACACTTCGGTGTTGTCCGTAGGGCGGGGGGAGGAAGCCGTCGGAAGCGAGTTCACATCCGACGAGTCTAGTGAGCCGCTCGACGACGCGTCGAGCCGGTCTTTGGGTTGGCTGCATAAACATATTCGACGTAAGGGAAAGTTGTGCAATAAACGAATACTATGAATTACTCTGGTATCCGGATACTTACGATTTTGCCAGGGGCTTGGCCCTGGGCTGCCACTCCTCTCCGCCGTCGTCGGCGTCGGTGGAGTAGTCCGGAGGAAGGGTTTTCCCCTTCTTGGACCCTCCGGCCTCCCCAGAGAGGGCGGCCTTCCTTTTCTTCTCTCCTCCCGCTGGAGGGGGAGAAGTCTCTTCTTCTTCCTCCTCATCTTCACGGGAGGAATGCGCCTCGGAACCATCGGATGATGGATCCGACACCTCCTGGCGTCGGGCACTCTTTCCAGTCCCCGCGGCCTTTTTCGCGGCCTTCTTCTTCGGCAACACATAGGGTGCCGGAACCAGCAGCTTCGCCAAGCGAGCGTCCGCTGGGCCTTCGGGCAAAGGAGCCGGATAGTTGATTTGTCCGGATGTCACCTGCCAATCCTATCAAAGGTAAGGGAGCTTAGATCCCGCATGGAGTCAAACTATGAAAAACTGATACCCTGTAAAAGGAAAAAAACAGCTTACCGCGAGAGTGTGACACTGCGCACTGAATCCGCGATCCTCGGTAGCGGATGCGGGAGCCTCTACGCCCTTGAAAAGCACCTTCCAGGCATATTCGTATGTCGTGTCGAAGAGCTTGCTCAGAGTTTGGTGCCGCGCCGGGTCGAACTCCCACAGGTTGAAAGCCCGTTGTTGACACAGGAGGATCAAGCGGATGAGCATAACCTGGACTACGTTGACAAGTTTGAGCTTCTTGTCCACCAGGATTTGGACGCATGTTTGGAGTCCAGTCAGCTCTCCCTTCTTACCCCACGACAGGCCCGTCTCCTTCCAGGAGGTGAGCCGCGTAGGGGGTCCAGATCGAAACTCAGGGGGTGCGACCCATTCGGCGTCGTGCAGCTCGGCGATGTAAAACCACCCCGATTGCCACCCCTTCAGGGTCTCCACAAAGGAGCCCTTGAGCCATAGGATGTTGGCCATCTTGCCCACCATGGCGCCTCCGCACTCCGCCTGGTTGCCGCGCACCACCTTCGGCTTGATGTTGAAAGTCTTAAGCCATAGGCCGAAATGGGGGCGGATGCGGAGGAAGGCCTCGCACACAACGATAAACGCCGAGATGTTGAGGACGAAGTTCGGGGCCAGATCATGGAAATCCAGCCATAGTAGAACATGAGCCCCCGGACAAATGGGTGGAGAGGGAAGCCCAGTCCGCGGAGGAAATGGGGGAGGAACACCACCCTCTCATGGGGCCTAGGGGTGGGGATGAGCTGCCCCTTTTTGGGAAGCCGGTACGCGATGACGTTAGACAGGTATCCAGCCTTCCTTAGCTTTTTGATGTGTCCCCCCGTGATGGAGGAGACCATCCACTTGCCTCCCGCTCCGGACATGGCTGGAGAAGGTTGAGGTTGGGAGTGCGGACTTGGGCACTGGACCTCGAGTGCGCAAAAATGGATAGGCGAAGGAGGAAGAAGGCGTAGGTGAAAAGGTGGATCCTTATCCACTTATATGGGTGGACGCAACTACATGTCCCCACCAGCCTGGTAAAACTCGCTTATCTCCAAGCGCCGTAATCAATGGCACGGTTGGGTTACCCACGCTGGGATAAGAGGACACGATCTCTGCTTTAACAAGACGTGCCAAGGAAACCGCCTCGCATCACGCGCTGAGGTGGGATAATGAAACGACTCGGATAAAGGCTTGGCCGTGGTGTGTCACGCTATGGAATACGTCAGTAGATTAGATTTGTGTAAATATTATTCTCTCTATGGCAATATGAGGAAACTTATTTTGCAAAGCCGGACACTATCTTTGTGTTCAAAATCTTCTATGAAGTACTTGGAGGAGGAACCCGCCTTGCAATGCCGAAGACAATCTGTGCACCAGACTGGTCGTCATTGAAGCCTGGTTCAGGGGCTACTGAGGGAGTCCTGGATTAGGGGGTGTTCGGATAGCCGGACTATACCTTCAGCCGGACTCCTGGATTATGAAGATACAAGATTGAAGACTCCGTCCCGTGTCTGGAAGGGACTTTCCTTGGCGTGGAAGGCAAGCTTGGCGATACGGATATGAAGATCTCCTACCATTGTAACCGACTTTGTGTAACCCTAACCCTCTCCGGTGTCTATATAAACTGGAGGGTTTTAGTCCGTAGGACAACGTACACATCAACAATCATACCATAGGCTAGCTTCTAGGGTTTAGCCTCTTCGATCTCGTGGTAGATCTACTCTTGTACTACCCATATCATCAATATTAATCAAGTAGGACGTAGGGTTTTACCTCCATCGAGAGGGCCCGAACCTGGGTAAAACTTCGTGTCCCTTGCCTCCTGTTACCATCCGGCCTAGACACATAGTTCGGGACCCCCTACCCGAGATCCGCCAGTTTTGACACCGACACTCATTGTGATGACCGCAACTCTCTTCTATGTGATGGTAGTTTAGATGATCGATATCGACTTGTAATGTGAAGACAAACTCGCTACTCGCGGTCTCGAGACTTGTAATGTTCTATCTTTTTTCGGTCTTTTGAATTCGGAGACTAATATGATGAATTGTATTCGGAGACTAATCTTCTATTGTATTCGATGAATCTGCTGTTGCTGTGTGGTGCTGTCTATATTTTGTCCAATAATATATTTTGTAACCTGTGCAAAATCAGAAAAGTAAAAACAACCTAATATTCATACTAATGGCGCATCATCTCAAAGTGCGCCATTAGTATGCCAAAGTATACTAATGGCGCATCACTACACAGTGCGCCATTAGTATGCCAAAGGATAGTAATGGCGCATCACCCCACAGTGCGCCATTAGTATGCCAAAGCACATGGGTAAATATGGCCCCCTGGGAGGCATACTAATGGCTCATGTTGGTCTATACTAATGGCGCACGGCGTGGTGCGCCATTAGTATACCAGATACTAATGGCGCACCAGTGGTGCGCCATTAGTATATAATACTAGTGGCGTGGTACTAGTGGCGCACCAGTAGTGCGCCATTAGTAGGCAAAACGGGTGCGCCAATAGTAGGCCTTTTCCTAGTAGTGTGTGGGAACTGTTGTTCCATCATATGATTCGATATTCACGGGTTTAAACCCTTGAGGGAGTTCGTGCTCCATTACTTCGTCAGTGAAGCAGAGGGGGTGTGCGGCGCCTCTATATCGGGCCAAGTCACGACGCAGCTCGGATGGAGTCCGTCTGTGGTTTTCAGCCCGAACGCGGTCATGCTTGTTGCACCCGGCTGCATAGACGTCCTCGCGCACCGGGGCACGCCCCTGCGATTCATAGATCGATCTGGTCTGACCTGCTCTATTTTCCAAGTCCTGCCGTAGGTCATACGTATATCCCGGAGCTGTTGTGTCTCTACTTTTGCGGCGAGGTGGCATTGGCTGGTGTTCGGCTTGAGTTGTCGTTTTGTCACGGCCACGGGCCGCGTTACGCGCTGATGGTACGAGCTCCAGTGCCTCATCGTCGAATTGAGGTAGCAGCTTACGCTTCGGGTAACTCTTGGTTGGGCGCCCGGGGCTGTATTCCTCGGCTTCTAGGACATTAGTCCACCTGTCGTTGAGGAGATCTTAATCAGCTTGAAGCTGCTCCTGCTTCTTTTTCAGGCTCCTTGCAGTGGCTATTAGTCGGCGCTTAAAGCGCTCCTTTTCAAGTGGTTCCTCAGGCACGATAAAATCTTCGTCACCGAGGCTCACCTCATCCTCGGAGAGTGGAAGATAATTACTGTCCTCCGAGTCTTCATTTACAGCCTGTTCATCAGGGCTCACTTGCCCATCTTCCCGACTGTCCTACTCAGATGTTGGCTCAACGAGGTCTTCTTGGTCTTCGGCATCGTCCGGAGTGTCGTTGTTTACGGTACCGGTATTGCTGTCTTTTCCACGGCGTGATTTAGAGCAGCGCCGCTGACGTCCGCACTTTGGTTGTATCTCAGGAGGTTTATCCTCAACTGGATTTTTCTCGTTATCGATGTTACCCTCTTTGGGTGTATCCACCATGTACACATCATACGAAGAGGTGGCCGTCCAGCGTCTAGTAAACGACGGGTTTTGGCCTGCTCTTCTCCGGTATCATCGTCCATACCTTTGATGTCTTTTGAGTCGTAATCGAGCATGCCAATTAAGTCCTCGATAGTGGCTATGAAGCGGGTGATGGGTGGGGCATGAAATTCCCCACTCTCAGCCCCTAGTCTGAGATGGGCGCAATTCAGACATTGCCCCTCTCTAATAATGAGGGACCGCATTAAGTCCAGAGCCTCGCTTAAAGGGGAGTTTTGGCGAGGAAGAGGAGAGTCCGTGGAGTACGGCGGGAAGGAAACTCCTTGGCCGAGCTCACACGATGCTGACTCCGAGGGTTCGGAGCCAGTGTTTGGAGAAGAGTCCGGCCTCCTGAAGATTGCCGGTGAAACTACTTCCTAAGGCTCTCCCATACTAGGCTCAATAGCCGCAGAGGGTCCGGCGGGTTCGGGGATCCCGTCTTCGGGCCCGATAGTGTGCTCTGGATCTAGGGCCAGAGAGGGGGTTGGGGTCACAAATCCTTGGAAGATCGAGTCTCCTCGGATATCAGCGATATAATCCAGATTTCCAAAACTAACCTGGTGACCTGGGGCATAACTGTCAATCTGTTCTAGATGGCCAATCGAGTTGGCCCGCAGTGCGAAGCCGCCTAACACAAAGATCTGGCCAGGGAGAAAGACCTCCCTCAGGTCAGCATTGTCGTAGATGACTGATGGTGCCATCGAACCTTCCGATGACGGCACAGTGGAACTCTCAATGAAAGCACCAATGTCGGTGTCAAAACCGACGGATCTCAAGTAGGGGGTCCCGAACTGTGTGTCTGAGGAACGAAGGTAACAGGAGACAGGGACACAATGTTTACCCAGGTTCGGGCCCTCTTAATGGAGGTAATACCCTACTTCCTTCTTGATTATCTTGGATGAATATGGGTTTACAAGAGTTAATCTACCTCGAGATCGTAATGGCTAAACCCTAGATGTCTAGCTTGTATGGTTATGATTATATCTACGGACTAAACCCTCCGGTTTATATAGACAGCGGAGGGGACTAGGGTTGTACATAGTCGGTCTACAGAGAAAGGAATCTTCTTATCTGAACGCCAAGCTTGCCATCCACGCAAAGGAGAGTCCCATCTGGACGCGGGAGGAAGTCTTCTGTCTTGTATCTTCATGGCCCATTAGTCCGGCCCACATCACATAGCCCGGACGCCCGAGGAGCCCTTAATCCAGGACTCCCTCAGCGGTAAGACCGGCCAGCAACAGCTGCCGACGGGCACCGGCGACGGAGTGTGTGGTGGGTGTTCCGCGTACACCCAACAGGGACGCCACGCGCACTACACAACATCGAGGACTGCGCCGCCGCCATGGTGTAGCCTCCCAGTTGGAGCTGTCCTCTAATGACGGCGGAGTTGCTAAGTGACGATGACGAACCGATGCCATTGGCGGTTGTGGGAGAAGAAGATGAGATAAGCTACAGGGAGGGAGGGGAAAATGCGACACAGGACTCGCTGGCCATGAGGGTTTTTATAGCTGGCTGGTAAGCATTGGGATTTTGGGGGATTTCACTGAGTCGAGCGGGAAGCTTGCGTGGGAACCTGCGAGGTTGTGTGGGAGCGGGCTCACCGACGATTCATTGACGGCACCATTTGGCCAAAAGAACGCCCCCGCACGCTGCACAAGCTTGCGCTGTAAGCCGTCTACGGCAGCGGTGTGACAAGACGTGTGAGAGGAGGACGAAAGGCCACATACACATACGGTTAATAAAAAAACGTTTGCGATTTAATTACCTACTATACCACCGTCCTGGTTTATAAGTATGATTTAACTAATAAAATACGAATGCATGTCGCCAAAGATTATATAGTTGGATTTGTATTTGAACATAGTTTCCAATTATATAATTTTTAAAACATGCATGAACATTTTGTTGGTTAAATTTGAGCGCAAAGTATGGCACAGAATATAAAGGAACTGTCGGTTGGCTTGTAGGCGGCCATTTCCTGCGTGTTCAACTGCTCTATGTGTGTGGTTGCTTGTGGTTTAGGCGGCCACGACGCGCTCTGCTCTCGCGTCCCTCTGGGTGCTCTGCCCTCGTCCCTCCACGCGCACTGCCAGTGCTTGGGGCCGGCGCACGATCACGCACGTTCATGTGCAAGCGGTTGCGCTGGGCACGGCACGACAATGCAGTTACCCACTGCACAAACTGCCATGCGGACGCGCCGAGAATCCACGCCGCCCGGCACCCTTTAATTACTGTCGCCATTTACCTTCATGTCTCTCCTGACACGACACAATAAGCACAACCACGAGGACACATACAGAGGGGACATCCAATGGTTCCAATGGCGCTCCCCGTGGCTACAATGGCGCTCCCAGCGGCCGACGACGACAACGGCGGGCAGTTCCCCACGCATCACATAGTGGACACCCATGTGAGGGGGAAGGCCCTCTCGGTGGTGTACACGAATGATCCGATCTTGGTGGAGAGCTCCATCCAAACTATGGAGCAGTTCCTTGCCGAGGACAAGTACCGAGTGGTCGGCTTCGACCTCGAGTACACGGTCGGTCGTGCCGGGCATGATCAGAAGGTTGTCGTCGCCCAGTTGTGCGTGCGACATGACGTCCTCGTCTACCACTACCACCTTGCCACAAGGCCTTGCGAGCGTTTCTCCAGGTTTATCAACAACTCCGACTACAGTTTCGCTATGGTGGACACCACCAACGATCTAAAAGCCCTCAAGGTTTCGGACTTGAAATGCCCGAATCTTGTCAACATCCAGCACCAATACAAGGTCTGGGCCAGCGACAAAAACAAACTAAACTCCCTGGTTGACCCCGCCTCGGCCATCATCGACCCCTACTACGCGAAGATGAAGGAAGAGAGCAATAAGGATAAGAATGCCTGGCACAGTGTGTGGCATGAGAGACTGTATGAACAACACGTCAAGTACGCGGCCATGGACGCGTACATAAGCTACGAGATGTACAGGCAGATCGTTGACATGAGGAATTGTCTTCTTCCTGACCCAGACGAGGGATCGAGCCACATAGAAGTGGCGGGAGCGTCACAAGAAGTAGATGACTAGACAATCGTTTCTCCTACTTTAGAATGCATGCAATTGTTTATTGAGTTGTCTGCGAATGATCTGTATAGTCACTTATGTAATTGGATGTTTATTTCAGTTATATATATACAGGTTATTCTACTATAGACAAAGCAATTCACACAGCTTATTAGCAGCAATCGTCTGCGTTATTATTTGTCTTCGCACACATTTCTGATTACGGACCTGTTTGCCGTGTATCACACACATCTTGTTCAGTTGAACCATTTCCATTGTGTTGCCTAATAACACACAGTTCGTCCCAGTGAACCGTATGATGTATATCGCACACGCCTTCATCTGGCTGCCCGTTTCTTTTGTTCCTCCTCATCCCGAAGAGTTAATTGAGCTGAACTCTATGCCCTGCATTGCACATGCAACTAAATTCTGAACCGTGTTTGATGCATCTATCATCGCAAATGATTTGCACCCTTTTTGATGGGTTTTTTACACCACCATTTGCAATTATGGCATCACACACAATTTCGTCGAAGGGTCTCTGATCATAGTGTCGCGTTTGGACCATCCTGCAGTAGTGAGCTGCTCATAAATACACAATTCATCGGATCTCGGCAAACACACCGCAAAAAATTATTAAATCTAATAGATCTCCAAGAACATCGAGGAGAACATGGTATTGAGAATCAAAGAGAGAGAAGAAGCCACCTAGCTAATAGCTATGGACCCGTAGGTCTCTGGTAAACTACCCACGCTTCATCGGAAGGGCAATAGAGTTGATGTAGAAGCCTTCCATGATCGAATCCCCCTCCGGCAAGGTGCCGGAAAAGGTCCCTAGATGGGATCTCACGGGTACAGAAGGTTGCGGCAGTGGAAAAGTGTTTACATGGATGCCTCTGGTGGTTTGGGGATATATGGGAATATATAGGCGAAAGATTTAGGTCAGGAGGTGCGCGAGGGGCCCACAAGGGTGGGAGGCACGCCCTACCCCCCAGGGCGCGCCCTCCGTCCTATTGGACGCCTCGTGGCTCCTCCAACATCATCTCCAAGTCTCTTGGTTGTCTTCTTGTCCAAGAAAAATCACCGTGAAGGTTTCATTCCGTTTGGACTCCGTTTGGTATTCCTTTTCTGTGAAACTCTAAAACAGGGAAAAAACAGGAACTGGTACTGGGCTCTAGGTTAATAGGTTACTCCCAAAAATAATATAAAATAGCATATTAATGCATATAAAACATCCAAAATAGATAATATAATAGCATGGAACAATCAAAAATTATAGATACGTTGGAGACGTATCAAGCATCCCCAAGCTTAATTCCTACTTGTCCTCGAGTAGGTAAATGATAAAAAAAGAATTTTTGATGTCGAATGCTACCTAACATATTTATTCGTGTAATTTTCTTTATTGTGGCATGAATGTTCAGATCCGTAAGATTCAAAACAAAAGTTTAATATTGACATAAAAACAATAATACTTCAAGCATACTAACAAGGCAGTTATGTCTTCTCAAAATAAGATGGCCAAAGAAAGCTTATCCCTACAAAATCATACAGTCTGGCTATGCTCCATCTTCATCACACAAAATATTCAAATCATGCACAACCCTGATGACAAGCCAAGCAATTGTTTCATACTTCTAATGTTCTCATACTTTTTCAACTTTCACGCAATACATGAGCTTGAGCCATGGACATAGCACTATAGGTGGAATAGAAGGTGGTTGTGGAGAAGAGAAGACAAAAAGAGGGATATAGTCTCACATCAACTAGGAGTATCAATGGGCTATGAAGATGCCCATTAATAGATATCAATGTGAGTGAGTAGGGATTGCCATGCAACGGATGCCCTAGAGCTATAAGTTTATCAAAGCTCAAAAAGAAACTAAGTGGGTGTGCATCCAACTTGCTTGCTCATGAAGACCTAGGGCAATTAGAGGATGTCAGGACCCTGATCCTAAGCCACATCAATCTAGCATGTACCACATCATATCACTTTGCGGCCTCACGCATGGTGTTCCCACAGGTGCCACCTTACCTGGCCCGGGACCATTTGCTCCTTTTGGCTCACGTATATAATAGTGTCGCTAGCATCCATATGACAGAGAACCCGGGCCAACATGACTAGTCGTGAACATAAAGTGGCACTAACTTACAGTGACAGGCATACATGACCCATCAATGAACGTGTCGGTCATCAGCGAGTGATTACGGGTTGTAGCAACTGGGCTAGCAGGACTCCGGGAATCTGGGCTGTAGCAGGCTAACATGACTCTGAAAGACACCGCGTGACATTTCCCCGTAGGGAGAGACACAGGAACGAAGAAGGACACATGCCGGCCAGTCTAAGTGTTTCAGAGCAGTTGCAAGTGGGCTAATAGGACTACGGTAAACCGGGCTATAGCAGACTACCACGGCTCCGTGGAAGCACTAGACTACATTTCCCCATAAGAGAGGCTACCAAGGATAGACAACTAGGTTGTCGGATCCCACACATACCAATCATTTCAATCATACACAGAATATGCTCGATATGTGTAAATACAACTTGGCATCACAACAAAGCTCTATGAATCAAAGTATTTATTCATTAGGCTCCGAGGAGCCATATATTACAAACATGGGTCTCATGACCCAACATTCAGAGCACACAAGTCAAAGCACATGCGGAAGCTTAACATGTCTGAGTATAGACATCTACAAATGAAAAAGGCTGAGAATCCTGACTATCTACCAGATCCTGCCGAGGGCACAAGATCGTAGCTGAGGTATCAAGCTAAACATCAAAGTCCACACGGAACTACTAGCGAGACTGAAGTCTCTATGAAAAAACATAAATTAAGAAAACGTGAGTGCAAATGTACCCAGCAAGACTTACATCAGAACTATCTACATATGCATCATTATCAACAAAGGGGGTGGTGGAGTTTAACTGCATCAAGCCAGCTTTGACTCGGTGGCTATCCTAAACTACGACTGCAAGTAACCCTTCTGAGGTGGTGCACACGAGTACACATATTCACCATATCAATACACCACTATGGATCCGCTCCCGTCTCCCTACGAGAACGCCATCCCTAGCACTCATGCTTATCTTGCGCATTTTAGAGTATCCACTTTCACTTGTCTATGAACTGTACAGGCAACCCAGAAGTCCTTTATCGCGGACACGGCTATTCGAATAGATCATTTATAACCCTGCAGGGGTGTACTTCTTCACACACGCTCTCGCCACATACCACCATATACAGATCGTGTATCTCGGCAACCTTCAAGCAGAAGCCTGGCGAGGGAGTCGGCCACGACCTGACTAAGCACACAAGTCTCTAGTCTAGGTTTATCACCTATTCGGGTTCCATCCGAAAGGAGATCCGACCGGGGTGTCGCTCACGGCCCCAAATGATGAGATCAGGGTTCCCGAGGCACCAAACGGGCGTCCCGGTACACCGTGTCTCGTGTCTCTACCGCATCATAGCCCACCCCTAGGGTCAGCGCTACACATGGCCCCCAACACATATCCTACAAACACCTGAAACTAGTTGCAACTCCTGGACAGAGATCAAGGCGATTAATAAGTCGAGAGGGGCACTTAAGCATTCCAATGCGTGGTTGTAGTTGTTCATGGATCACAAACACAGAACTCAGTTCCTAAGGACGGTTGCAATGAGACAACCTACCATGTACTCCTACATGGCCTCTCACTGTAACCTTTACCAAATCGTGTTCACACACTTAGCTCTCGACAGTAGGACATGTTCACCACATTCCAATTCATTCCCAATGAATCAGACCTGACTCAACTCTAAGCAGTAGCAGGCATGACAACAAGCATGAATGAGTAGGCACAATAGGGCTCAAACAACTCCTGCTCATGCTAATGGGTTTCATCTATTTACTATGGCAATGGCAGTTCATGCAGAGGAAAGGGGTTCAACTACCGTAGCATGTAACAGTTGAATCGTTGTTATCCTAATGCAGTAAAATAGAGCAGGAGCGAGAGAGTGGGATTGTATCGGAATGAACAAGGGGATTTTGGTTGCCTAACAGAGTGGTAGAGGGGTGTTGCCCTTTAGCTGGATACTCGTGAATATCCTCGGAGGCAGAACCTACCACGAAGATCACACCGGTAACACAATCATTAAATGGCAATATGCAACAATATGATGCATGCAGTGACATGGCAAAATGAGTGTGTTCTGGCTAATGCAGCTTTGAACAGGGTGGTTTGAGTTCATTTGAATCAAAGATTCAAATGCAAACCCAAAATATGAACTCATATAAATGCATTATCTTATTTCATCTACACAGCAAGGTTAGGTTGCTCTAACATGCATGAAACCAGTACAAATGGATAGAATGAATTTTTCTGATCAAATTTCATAAATAAATTATCTCATTTGGAGTTACAGATTAATTTCTATGAATTTTAGAAGTTTTAGCTATTTTCTGGCATTTCCTGAATAAGGATAAACCCAGAAAAAGGTTAACTATGTCAACATGACATCAGGGAGACATCAGCAGGTCAAAGGTCAAACCTGACGGCTGGAACCCACATGTCAGTGTAACAACTAACCAACAGAGTTAGTTAGTGTTAGGTTAGCACTAACCTAGGTTAATTAGGTCCTAGGCCCACTTGTCGGTGAGTCAACCAACTAACTAGGTTAATTAGCACTAACTTATCTAACACCTAAACTAAACAGGGGCATGGCCCACACGTTAGTCAACCAGGGCGGTCAAACTGGGGTCAAACCCCGGTTAGCAGGGTCAAACCCATCGGTAACTCGACGCCGGCGAGGCCCGAGATGGTGGCGTGGCTCAGAAATCACCCATGGGAGTCCAAATGGGCGGTGGAGAGGCTCTACGGGGAGCTGGTGATCGCGCGCATCTAATGGGGCAAGCGGGAGCAGCTGGGGTGGACCGAGCTCATCAGAAGCTTGCTCGTGGTGGCGGCCGGAGTTCGGGTGAGCTCAGGTTCGGCGTTAGGGAGCTTGGCAGGTGGCAAGGAGGGGTGCTACAACCTCCTGGGGGTGCACTGAGCACGGTTATGTGCTCGGTTGCAGCTCTAGGCAACGGTGGCCACAGCGGCAACATGGCCGGCAGCGAAGAGCTCTTAGCTCCAACGGCATCGGCGTTAGAGGAAGAAAACGAGCCAGGGAGAGGGGGTCGGCAAAGGATCTCACAACGCGTCGAATGGAGCCGTTCGCGAGCTCGGGGAGGCACTGGAGTGAGCGGAGCAGCGAGGGGGATCTCCGGCGGCCGGCGATGAAAATGAAAACGGTGGCGTCGCTTCAGGCGTTCCACTAGCGCGTGACTTGGTGGAGAGGGCGAGGGCGTCGAGGCGCACTAGTGCAGAACCGGGCAATAGCACCGGTTTGTAAGGCCCTTTAGTGTCGGTTCGGTAACTGGCACTAAAGTGTGGGCACTAAGCCCCCCCTTTAGTACCGGTTCAGCACGAACCAGTGCTAAAGGGCAACCACGTGGCACGAGCCAACTCTGGGGGCGTGTAGGACATTAGTACCGGTTGGTAACACCAACCGGTACTGAAGTTTTGGGTGTGTTTTGGTTTTATTTTTTATTTTTACTTTAATTTTGTGTTTTCAATTTAATTTAGTGATTGTTTTACATTATAATGAGTTGTTAAATCATTAGGTGAAAGTACCGCATATTAGTTTCACTGGATGCATGTGGATCCTATCTAAGTCATCAAGTATATGCCATATCCATATTATATATACTTGATCACCTAATTAAGTGATCGAGGTAATATGGATATGGCATATACTTGATCACTTAGCTAGAATCCATCCAGTTGAAACTAATCTGCGGTTTCTTTCATAAATTATACAATAACTCATCATCATCATCATATTAATATAAAAACTCTTGCATCATATATATCATCACCAACAATAGTTTTCATAGCTAGCTAAAAATCATCATATAATAGTCATCTCATTACCACTACGTAATCATCATATAGTCATTACCGCTATCTAATCACCACCAACACTAGCTTAAAGAAGAAACATTCACTTGTACCAGAAGCAGAAATATCATCGAGTTCAACATGGTAATGATATTATAAGCGTTCATAACACCACAAAAGAAAATCACTCTTTGAGATTAAGTTCAGGACGAAGAACACAGACATGAGAGGACATGTACTAAGAGCATGAACTAGCTAATCACTCCTGCTGCTCTCTCTCAGGTAAAATAACATAGAACATGTATAGCTTTCCTGATTCATCATATATATCATCATCAAATGAAAACGGTTGGGCTTCTGATGATGCCCCCTAGTACTTCTCTACGACCGTTCACAATTTTGCTCCAGTCTTTTACTATTAAGCATTCCTCGCTATTAGAAATCCTGAATGCACTAAAGTTCATTGTAGGATATCTTGGCCGTAAGCTAACAATATTCATGGTACCTTTAGTCTCGATCCAATCAGGCACAACATTCATCGGGAGTCCGTGTTGAAGAACATCGTATAGTAACATACTTAGCAATGAAGTTTAGCTTAACAAAATAATGTATGCAAAAGATGCACTAAGGAGAAATAGTAGAAATCTTACCATCTTTCCTAAATATATGTGACCGTAGTTCAGTACGAACACTATTGGTCGCATGTTTTGAGTACTAACATTTCTAAGTGCAGGAAAAAAATTTGTCTTGACAGCATCAAGATCCTCAAGCCATGAAACATAATGACTT
The DNA here is from genome assembly GCF_056163025.1 of Triticum urartu. NCBI lineage: Eukaryota > Viridiplantae > Streptophyta > Magnoliopsida > Poales > Poaceae > Triticum > Triticum urartu. The sequence goes on along the minus strand of NC_141874.1, from coordinate 58,724,838 downwards.
GTCTCCTCGCAGTTTAGTTCAGCTCCGGGACAGTGGACGGTCCTGTCTACCAAGCGCCGGATATGTTTGCTTGATTGGAAATAAGATGTCAATATAAATTACTTGTGAACTCTTTTTGAATAAACAATATTGAAGACATAAATATGGTTGAGAAACTCACATAATGGTAGAACTGGAGGCGTCTGCACATCGACCCAGATGTCTCTATTACCTTCAATATCATCTTCCGGACGAATATCAAAGGAGATAACCATATCAGGCTCAAATGCATAAGCCTTGCATAGTGCTTGCCAAGTTTTGCATTCAAAATAGGTATATGTGTCTGCATTGTATAATTTGACATTGAAGGTATAACCATGCTCGGTCTTCAAGTAAACTATTTTTACCTCCATAGTTTTGTTAGGACTGAAACCTATCTTATCCAAGACAAAAATTCTTGCATTGCAGGGGATACGCTAGTAGAATAGTGAAAAAATTAAAATTAAAAGTTGAGGCAAATGAAACATAAGTCATGCTTAATTATGAAAAAAGACTTGTCGTTCTGACTTATTGTATCCACTTCAAAGTTCTCATCCAGCTTGATGCTGAAGCGCCTATCATCAACTAGAAAATTTCTGCCGCACAAGCCGCGCTGGTCTTAGCAGTATTCGCACATAATGAAATCGTGTTCGTCGTTAGACGACATTCCTATGTTCATAGGTGAAACATTAAACACTTATTAGTTCTATTAATTCAACTAGTTTTGTTAATTCAACTAGTTTAACTAATTAATTCAACTAAGCACTTACGAAAAATATACCTAAATAAAGTAGCTCAACTAATTCAACTAACTAGTTCAACTAATTAATTCAACTAAACTAGTTCTATTAATTTTCTTACTAAAAATAAGGTACCTAGTTCTATATAGTAAAATGTTAATTAGATAATCAAATCTCATATAACTAAATTAAATATATATCTAACATATAATTTATATCTAATTCATCTAATATTTGACACTAATATCTAACATATGTTCATATATAGGTGAAACATTAAACACTTACTAGTTCTATTAATTCAACTAAATAAACTAGTTCTATTAATTCAACTAAGCATTTACTAAAAATAAACTAGTTCTTTTAATTTCTTACTAAAATAAAGTTGGTAGTTCTATATAGTAATATTTTGATTAGATCATCAAATCTCATATACCTAAATTTTCTTACTAAAAATAACTAGTTCTATTAATTCAACTAAGAATTTACTAAAAATAAACTAGTTCTATTAATTTTCTTACTAAAATATATAAAGTAGCTATATATAGTAATATTTTAATTAGATCATCAAATCTCATATACCTAAATTTTCTTACTAAAAATAAACTAGTACTAATTCAACTAGCTAGTTCAACTAAACATTTACTAAAAATAAACTAGTTATATTAATTCAACTAGTTCAAATAATCTCATATACCTAATTAATTAATATCTAGCTAATTCATCTAACAATTGACATTAATATTTAACTTCTCTATCTAATTCATCTAACATTAACATTCTAACATTCTTATCTCGGTAATTCATCTAATTCGATCATCTAATTAACAATTGGACATGCATTAATCAAAAAAACAGAAACATAAAATAAGTAAAAAAAATGTGTGTGTGTGCGCGCGCGTGCGTGTACGTGCTTGTGTGTGTGTGTGTGTCTGTGTGTGTGTACGATCGAGGGCGGCGGCGTACGGGCGGCGGGGGCGACACGGCAATGACGGGGGCGGCGCGAGACGGCGACGACGCGCGGCGGGGGCGACGGCGAGCGGTGGGGGCGGCGACGACGACGTACGGCGCGCAGCGGGGGCGACGGCGAGCGGCGGGGGCGACGACGACGACGTACGGCGCGCGACGGGGATGGCAACGACGGGCGGCGAGGGCGGCGCGCGATGGGCGACGGCGCGGTGGCGGCGGCGACGATATCGGGCGATGAAGCTAGTTGGATAGAAGACGGGCGGCGCGTGGATGAAAAGTGGATTTTTCGTAAGTGCCATATATATACGAGGGACCTTTAGTACCGGTTGGTGGCTCCAACCGTTACTAAAGGCCAATTTTGGCCAGGTCAAGAGGCGGGAAGTGGACCTCTTTAGTAACGGTTTGTGGCTCCAACAGGTACTAAAGGCCCCCCATTAGTACCGGTTGGAGCCACGAACCGGTACTAAAGGTGTTGCGCTGCCACCTGCAGGGCACAATGTTTAGTCCCTCCTCGCCGAGCGAAGGGCAGCCGCACTGGTTTATAAACCTAGCCGCGGCTGCTCCTTCGAACTCCTCTATATAGCAGGCTTCTGGGCGTAACTATGGCGCGCTGCCCTGTGAGTCTGCCGGACCTTCTGGGCCTGAATTTGCACACCCTAGGTATGGCAAGCCCACTGGGCAGCGCCCCAACAATTTTTTTATTGTTTTTTCTTTTCTGCATTATTTATTTTCTTCTATTTATTTCTGAGTAATTTTTTATATAGTTTTTTTTCTGCGGTATTTATTTTTGAGTAGTTTTTTATATAGTTTTTTTAATTTCTGCTTTATTTATTTTCATTTATTTATTTCTGAGTAATTTTTTTCTGTATTTAGTTTGCACATGCTATGAGGGTGAAATGATGATACCATGGAAAATTTCAACATTTTCAGAGTTCATTTTGTAGTGATTTTCAATTTCATGGTCATTTAGCTCTCTAAACAATTCGGCAAATGACTCAAAAACAACAAATGATGTCAGAACATGTTGGAAATTGATGACGTCAATTTGAATGCTGCATAATGAACGCAAAAGAAGTCAGGATTTCAAATAAGTATAAAAAACATTGAAGTGCCCGTGTAAGAGATGAGTTCTTGTCCGAAACCCTGATACTCCGAAAGACATTGTCCAGTTTGTACACGAAGTGTGTCCAGTTTTTGCCGTGACCCTCTGTACTCTTTCGCACATGCTATGCGGGTGAAATGATGATACCATGGCAAGTTTCAACATTTTCAGAGTTCATTTTGTAGTGATTTTCAATTTCACGGTCATTTAGCTCTCTAAACAATTCGGTAAATGACTGAAAAACAACAAATGATGTCAGAACGTGTTGGAAATTGATGACGTCACTTTGAATGCTGCATAATGAACACAAAAGAAGTTGGGATTTCAAATAATTATAAAAAACATTGAAGTGCCCGTGTAACAGATGAGTTCTCATCCGAAACCCTGATACTCCGAAAGACATTGTCCAGTTTGTACATAAAGTGCGTCCAGTTTTTGCCGTGACCCTCTCTAATCTTTTGCACATGCTATGCGGGTGAAATGATGATACCATGGCAACTTTCAACATTTTCAGAGTTCATTTTGTAGTGATTTTTAATTTCACATTTATCTCTCTAAACAAATCGGTAAATGACTGAAAAACAGCAAATGATGTCAGAATGTGTTGGAAATTGATGACGCCGCTTTGAATGCTGCGTACTGAATGCAAAAGAAGTCAGGATTTCAAATAAGTTTAAAAAACATTGAAGTGCCCGTGTAACAGATGAGTTCTCGTCCGAAACCCTGATACTCCGAAAGACATTGTCCAGTTTGTACACGAAGTGCGTCCAGTTTTTGCCGTGACCCTCTCTACTCTTTCGCACATGCTATGCGGGTGAAATGGTGATACCATGGCAAGTTTCAACATTTTTAGAGTTCATTTTGTAGTGATTTTCAATTTCATGGTCATTTAGCTCTCTAAACAAATCGGTAAATGACTGAAAAACAGCAAATGATGTCAGAACGTGTTGGAAATTGATGACGTCGCTCTGAATGCTGCATAATGAACGCAAAAGAAGTAGGGATTTCAAATAAGTATAAACAACATTGAAATGCCCGTGTAACAGATGAGTTCTTGTCCGAAACCCTGATACTCCGAAGGAGATTGTCCAGTTTGTACACGAAGTGCGTCCACTTTTTGCCGTGACCTTCTCTACTCTTTCGCACATGCTATGCGGGTGAAATGATGATACCATGGCAAGTTTCAACATTTTCATAGTTCTTTTTGTAGTAATTTTCAATTTCACGGACATTTAGCTCTCTAAACAAATCGGTAAATGACTGAAAAAGAGCAAATGATGTCAGAACATGTTGGAAATTGATGACATCGCTTTGAATGCTGCATAATGAATGCAAAAGAAGTCGGGATCTCAAATAAGTATAAAAACATTGAAGTGCCCGTGTAACAGATGAGTTCTCACCCGAAACCCTGATACTCCGAAAGACATTGTCCACTTTGTACATAAAGTGCGTCCAGTTTTTGCCGTGACCCTCTCTAATCTTTCGCACATGCTATGCGGGTGAAATGATGATACCATGGAAAGTTTCAACATTTTCAGAGTTCATTTCATAGTTATTTTCAATTTCACGGTCATTTATCTCTCTAAACAAATCGGTAAATGACTGAAAAACAGGAAATGATGTCAAAACATGATGGAAATTGATGACGCCGCTTTGAATGTTGCATACTGAACGCAAAAGAGGTCGGGATTTCAAATAAGTTTAAAAAACATTGAAGTGCCCGTGTAACAGATGAGTTCTCGTCCGAAACCCTGATACTCCGAAAGACATTGTCCAGTTCCTACACGAAGTGCGTCCAGTTTTTGCCGTGGCCCTCTCTACTCTTTCGCACATGCTATGTGGGTGAAATGATGATACCATGGAAAGTTTCAACATTTTCAGATTTCATCTTGTAGTGATTTTCAATTTCACGGTCATTTATCTCTCTAAACAAATCGGTAAATGACTGAAAAACAACAAATGATGTCAGAACGTGTTGCAAATTGATGACGCCGCTTTGAATGCTGCGTACTGAACGCAAAAGAAGTCGGGATTTCAAATAAGTTTAAAAAACATTGAAGTGCCCGTGTAACAGATGAGTTCTCGTCCGAAACCCTGATACTCCGAAAGACATTGTCCAGTTTCTACACGAAGTGCGTCCAGTTTTTGCCGTGACCCTCTCTACTCTTTCGCACATGCTATGCGGGTGAAATGATGATACCATGGCAAGTTTCAACATTTTCAGAGTTCATTTTGTAGTGATTTTCACATTCACGGTCATTTAGCTCTCTAAACAAATCGGTAAATGACTGAAAAATAGCAAATGATGTCAGAACGTGTTGGAAATTGATGACGTCGCTTTGAATGCTGCATAATGAATGGAAAAGAAGTCAGGATCTCAAATAAGTATTAAAAACATTGAAGTGCCCGTGTAACCGATGAGTTCTCATCCAAAACCCTGATACTCCGAAAGACATTGTCCTGTTTGTACATAAAGTGCGTCCAGTTTTTGCCGTGACCCTCTCTAATCTTTCGCACATGCTATGCGGGTGAAATGATGATACCATGGCAAGTTTCAACATCGTCAGAGTTCATTTTGTAGTGATTTTCAATTTCACGGTCATTTATCTCTCTAAACAAATCGGTAAATGACTGAAAAATAGCAAATGATGTCAGAATGTGTTGGAAATTGATGACGCCGCTTTGAATGCAGCGTACTGAACGCAAAAGAAGTCAGGATTTCAAATAAGTTTAAAAAACATTGAAGTGCCCGTGTAACATATGAGTTCTCGTCCGAAATCCTGATACTCCGAAAGACATTGCCCAGTTTGTACAAGAAGTGCGTCCAGTTTTTGCCGTGACCCTCTCTACTCTTTCGCACATGCTATACGGGTGAAATGATGATACCATGGCAAATTTCAAAATTTTCAGAGTTCATTTTGTAGTGATTTTCAATTTCACAGTCATTTAGCTCTTTGAACAAATCGGTAAATGACTGAAAAACAGCAAATGACGTGAGAACGTGTTGGAAATTGATGATGTCGCTTTGAATGCTGCATAATGAACGCAAAAGAAGTAGAGATTTCAAATAAGTATAAACAACATTGAAATGCCCGTGTAACAGATGAGTTCTCGTCCGAAACCCTGATACTCCGAAAGAGATTGTCCAGTTTGTACACGAAGTCTGTCCACTTTTTGCCGTGACCCTCTCTACTCTTTCGCACATGCTATGCGGGTGAAATGATGATACCATGGCAAGTTTCAACATTTTCATAGTTCTTTTTGTAGTAATTTTTAATTTCATGGACATTTAGCTCTCTAAACAACTCGGTAAATGATTGAAAAACAGCAAATGATGTCAGAATGTGTTGGAAATTGATGACGTCGCTTTGAATGCTGCATAATGAATGCAAAAGAAGTTGGGATCTCAAATAAGTATAAAAAACATTGAAGTGCCCGTGTAACAGATGAGTTCTCATCCGAAACCCTGATACTCCAACAGACATTGTCCAGTTTGTAGATAAAATGTGTCCAGTTTTTGCCGTGAACCTCTCTAATCTTTCGCACATGCTATGCGGGTGAAATGATGATACCATGGAAAGTTTCGACATTTTCAGAGTTCATTTTGTAGTGATTTTCAATTTCACGGTCATTTATCTCTCTAAACAAATCGGTAAATGACTAAAAAACAACAAATGATGTCAGAACGTGTTGGAAATTGATGACGCCCCTTTGAATGCTGCGTACTGAACGCAAAAGAAGTCGGGATTTGAAATAAGTTTAAAAAACATTGAAGTGCCCGTGTAACAAATGAGTTCTCGTCCGAAATCCTGATACTCCGAAAGACATTGTCCAGTTTGTACATGAACTGCGTCCAGTTTTTGCCGTGACCCTATCTACTCTTTTGCACATGCTATGCGGGTGAAATGATGATACCATGGCAAGTTTCAAAATTTTCAGAGTTCATTTGGTACTGATTTTCAATTTCACGGTCATTTAGCTCTCTAAACAAATCGGTAAATGACTGAAAAACAGCAAATGATGTCAGAACGTGTTGGAAATTGATGACGCCGCTTTGAATGCTGCATAATGAATGCAAAAGAAGTCGGGATCTCAAATAAGTAAAACAAATATTGAAGTGCCCGTGTAACAGATGAGTTCTCATACGAAACCCTAATACTAAGAAAGACATTGTCTAGTTTGTACACAAAGTGCGTCTAGTTTTTGCCGTGACCCTCTCTACTCTTTCGCACATGCTATGCGGGTGAATTGATGATACCATGGCAAGTTTCAACATTTTCAGAGTTAATTTTGTAGTGATTTTCAATTTCACGGTCATTTAGCTCTCGAAACAATTCGGTAAATGACTGAAAAAATAGCAAATGATGTCAGAACATGTTGGAAATTGATGACGTCGCTTTGAATGCTGCATAATGAACGCAAAAGAAGTCAAGATTTCAAATAAGTATAAAAACATTAAAGTGCCCGTGTAACAGATGAGTTCTCGTCCGAAACCCTGATACTCCGAAAGACATTGTCCAGTTTGTACACGAAGTGCGTCCAGTTTTTGCCGTGACCCTCTCTACTCTTTCGCACATGCTATGCGGGTGAAATGATGATACCGTGGCAAGTTTCAACATTTTCAGAGTTCATTTTGTAGTGATTTTCAATTTCACAGTCATTTAGCTCTCCAAACAAATTGGTAAATGACTGGAAAACAACAAATGATGTCAGAACATGTTGGAAATTGATGACGCCGCTTTGAATGCTGCGTACTGAACGCAAAAGAAGTCGGGATCTCAAATAAGTTTAAAAAACATTGAAGTGCCTGTGTAACAGATGAGTTCTCGTCTGAAACCCTGATACTCCGAAATAGATTGTCTAGTTTATCCCCGAAGTGTGTCCAGTTTTTGTCGTGACCCTCTCTACTCTTTCGCACATGCTATGCGGGTGAAATGATGATACCATAGCAAGTTTCAACATTTTCATAGTTCATTTTGTAGTGATTTTCAATTTCACGGTCATTTAGCTCTCTAAACAAATCGGTAAATGACTGAAAAACAGCAAATGATGTCAGAACGTGTTGGAAATTGATGACGTCGCTTTGAATGCTGCATAATGAATGCAAAAGAAGTCGGGATTTGAAATAAGTATAAAAAACATTGAAGTGCCCGTGTAACAGATGAGTTCTCGTCCGAAACCGTGATACTCCGAAAGACAATGTCTAGTTTTCGCCGTGACCCTCTCTACTCTTTCGCACATGCTATGCGGGTGAAATGATGATACCATGGCAAGTTTCAACATTTTCATAGTTCATTTTGTAGTGATTTTCAATTTCACGGTCATTTAGCTCTCTAAACAATTTGGTAAATGACTGAAAAACAACAAATGATGTCAAAACGTGTTGGAAATTGATGATGCCGCTTTGAATGCTGTGTACTGAACGCAAAAGAAGTCGGGATTTCAAATAAGTTTAAAAAACATTGAAGTGCCCGTGTAACAGATTTGTTCTCGTCCGAAACCCTGATACTCCGAAAGACATTGTCCAGTTTGTACACGAAGTGCGTCCAGTTTTTGCCGTGACCCTCTCTACTCTTTCGCACATGCTATGCGGGTGAAATGATGATACCATGGCAAGTTTCAACATTGTCAGAGTTCATTTTGTAGTCATTTTCAATTTCACGGCCATTTATCTCTCTAAACAAATCGGTAAATGACTGAAAAACAGCAAATGATGTCAGAATGTGTTGGAAATTGATGACGCCGCTTTGAATGCTGCGTACTGAACGCAAAAGAAGTCAGGATTTCAAATAAGTTTAAAAAACATTGAAGTGCCCGTGTAACAGATGAGTTCTCGTCCGAAACCCTGATACTCCGAAAGACATTGCCCAGTTTGTACATGAAGTGCGTCCAGTTTTTGCCGTGACCCTCTCTACTCTTTCGCACATGCTATGCGGGTGAAATGATGATACGATGGCAAGTTTCAACATTTTCAGAGTTCATTTTGTAGTGATTTTCAATTTCACAGTCATTTAGCTCTCTGAACAAATCGGTAAATGACTGAAAAACAGCAAATGACGTCAGAACGTGTTGGAAATTGATGATGTCGCTTTGAATGCTGCATAATGAACGCAAAAGAAGTAGGGATTTCAAATAAGTATCAACAACATCGATATGCCCGTGTAACAGATGAGTTCTTGTCCGAAACCCTGATACTTCGAAAGAGATTGTCCAGTTTGTACACGAAGTGCGTCCACTTTTTACCGTGACCCTCTCTACTCTTTCGCACATGCTATGCGGGTGAAATGATGATACCGTGGCAAGTTTCAACATTTTCATAGTTCTTTTTGTAGTAATTTTCAATTTCACGGACATTTAGCTCTCTTAACAACTCGGTAAATGACTAAAAAAGAGCAAATGATGTCAGGACGTGTTGGAAATTGATGACATCGCTTTGAATGCTGCATAATGAATGCAAAAGAAGTCGGGATCTCAAATAAGTATAAAAAACATTGAAGTGCCCGTGTAACAGATGAGTTCTCATCCGAAACCCTGATACTCCAATAGACATTGTCCAGTTTGTATGTAAAGTGCGTCCAGTTTTTGCAGTGACCCTCTCTAATCTTTCGCACATGCTATGCGGGTGAAATGATGATACCATGGAAAGTTTCGACATTTTCAGAGTTCATTTTGTAGTGATTTTCAATTTCACGGTCATTTATCTCTCTAAACAAATCGGTAAATGACTGGAAAACAACAAATGATGTCAAAACGTGTTGGAAATTGATGACGCCGCTTTGAATGCTGCGTACTGAACGCAAAAGAAGTCGGGATCTCAAATAAGTTTAAAAAACATTGAAGTGCCCGTGTAACAGATGAGTTCTCGTCTGAAACCCTGATACTCCGAAAGAGATTGTCTAGTTTGTCCCCGAAGTGTGTCCAGTTTTTGCCGTGACCCTCTCTACTCTTTCGCACATGCTATGCGGGTGAAATGATGATACCATGGCAAGTTTCAACATTTTCATAGTTCTTTTTGTAGTAATTTTCAATTTCACGGACATTTAGCTCTCTAAACAAATCGGTAAATGACTGAAAAACAGCAAATGATGTCAGAACGTGTTGGAAATTGATGACATCGCTTTGAATGCAGCATAATGAATGCAAAAGAAGTCGGGATTTCAAATAAGTATAAAAAACATTGAAGTGCCCGTGTAACAGATGAGTTCTCGTCCGAAACCGTGATACTCCGAAAGACAATGTCTAGTTTTTGCCGTGACCCTCTCTACTCTTTCGCACATGCTATGCGGGTGAATTGATGATACCATGGCAATTTCAACATTTTCATAGTTCATTTTGTAGTGATTTTCAATTTCACGGTCATTTAGCTCTCTAAACAATTCAGTAAATGACTGAAAAACAACAAATGATGTCAGAACGTTTTGGAAATTGATGACGCCGCTTTGAATGCTGCGTACTGAACGCAAAAGAAGTCAGGATTTCAAATAAGTTTAAAAAACATTGAAGTGCCCGTGTAACAGATTTGTTCTCGTCCGAAACCCTGATACTCCGAAAGAGATTGTCCAGTTTGTACACGAAGTGCGTCCACTTTTTGCCGTGACCCTCTCTACTCTTTCGCACATGCTATGCGGGTGAAATGATGATACCATGGCAAGTTTCAACATTTTCATAGTTCATTTTGTAGTGATTTTCAATTTCACGGTCATTTAGCTCTCTAAACAATTCGGTAAATGACTGAAAAACAACAAATGATATCAGAACGTTTTGGAAATTGATGACGCCGCTTTGAATGCTGCGTACTGAACGCAAAAGAAGTCGGGATTTCAAATAAGTTTAAAAAACATTGAAGTGCCCGTGTAACAGATTTGTTCTCATCCGAAACCCTGATACTCCGAAAGACATTGTCCAGTTTGTACACGAAGTGCGTCCAGTTTTTGCCGTGACCCTCTCTACTCTTTCGCACTTGCTATGCGGTTGAAATGATGATACCATGGCAAGTTTCAACATTGTCAGAGTTCATTTTGTAGTGATTTTCAATTTCACGGTCATTTATCTCTCTAAACAAATCGGTAAATGACTGAAAAACAGCAAATGATGTCAGAATGTGTTGGAAATTGATGACGCCGCTTTGAATGCTGCGTACTGAATGCAAAAGAAGTTAGGATTTAAAATAAGTTTAAAAAACATTGAAGTGCCCGTGTAACAGATGAGTTCTCGTCCGAAACCCTGATACTCCGAAAGACTTTGCCGAGTTTGTACACGAAGTGCGTCCAGTTTTTGCCGTGACCCTCTCTACTCTTTCGCACATGCTATGCGGGTGAAATGATGATACCATGGCAAGTTTCAACATTTTCAGAGTTCATTTTGTAGTGATTTTCAATTTCACGGTCATTTAGCTCTCTGAACAAATCGGTAAATGACTGAAAAACAGCAAATGACGTCAGAACGTGTTGGAAATTGATGATGTCGCTTTGAATGCTGCATAATGAACGCAGAAGAAGTAGGGATTTCAAATAAGTATAAACAACATTGAAATGCCCGTGTAACAGATGAGTTCTCGTCCGAAACCCTGATACTCCGATAGAGATTGTCTAGTTTGTACACGAAGTGCGTCCACTTTTTGCCGTGACCCTCTCTACTCTTTCGCACATGCTATGCGGGTGAAATGATGATACCATGGCAAGTTTCAACATTTTCATAGTTCTTTTTGTATTAATTTTCAATTTCACGGACATTTAGCTCTCTAATAAACTCGGTATATGACTGAAAAAGAGCAAATGATGTCAGGACGTGTTGGAAATTGATGACGTCGCTTTGAATGCTGCATAATGAATGCAAAAGAAGTCGGGATCTCAAATAAGTATAAAAAACATTGAAGTGCCCGTGTAACAGATGAGTTCTCATCCGAAACCCTGATACTCCAACAGACATTGTCCAGTTTGTACATAAAGTGCATCCAGTTTTTGCCGTGACCCTCTCTAATCTTTCGCACATGCTATGCGGGTGAAATGATGATACCATGGAAAGTTTTGACATTTTCAGAGTTCATTTTGTAGTGATTTTCAATTTCACGGTCATTTATCTCTCTAAACAAATCGCTAAATGACTGGAAAACAACAAATGATGTCAGAACGTGTTGGAAATTGATGACGCTGCTTTGAATGCTACGTACTGAACGCAAAAGAAGTCGGGATCTCAAATAAGTTTAAAAAACATTGAAGTGCCCGTGTAACAGATGAGTTCTCGTCTGAAACCCTGATACTCCGAAAGAGATTGTCTAGTTTGTCCCCGAAGTGTGTCCAGTTTTTGCCGTGACCCTCTCTACTCTTTCGCACATGCTATGCAGGTGAAATGATGATACCATGGCAAGTTTCAACATTTTCATAGTTCATTTTGTAGTGATTTTCAATTTCACGGTCATTTAGTTCTCTAAACAAATCGGTAAATGACTGAAAAACAGCAAATGATGTCCGAACGTGTTGGAAATTGATGACGTCGCTTTGAATGCTGCATAATGAATGCAAAAGAAGTCGGGATTTCAAATAAGTATAAAAAACATTGAAGTGCCCGTGTAACAGATGAGTTCTCGTCCGAAACCGTGATACTCCGAAAGACAATGTCTTGTTTTTGCCGTGACCCTCTCTACTCTTTCGCACATGTTATGCGGGTGAAATGATGATACCATGGCAAGTTTCAACATTTTCATAGTTCATTTTGTAGTGATTTTCAATTTCACGGTCATTTAGCTCTCTAAACAATTCGGTAAATGACTGGAAAAAAACAAATGATGTCAGGACGTGTTGGAAATTGATGACGCCGCTTTGAATGCTGCTTACTGAACGCAAAAGAAGTCGGGATTTCAAATAAGTTTAAAAAACATTGAAGTGCCCGTGTAACAGATTTGTTCTCATCCGAAACCCTGATACTCCGAAAGACATTATCCAGTTTGTACATGAAGTGCGTCCAGTTTTTGCCGTGACCCTCTCTACTCTTTCGCACATGCTATGCGGGTGAAATGATGATACCATGGCAAGTTTCAACATTTTCAGAGTTCATTTGGTAGTGATTTTCAATTTCACGGTCATTTAGCTCTTTAAACAAATCGGTAAATGACTGAAAAACAGCAAATGATGTCAGAACGTGTTGGAAATTGATGACGTCGCTTTGAATGCTGCATAATGAATGCAAAAGAAGTAGGGATTTCAAATAAGTATAAACAACATTGAAATGCTCGTGTAACAGATGAGTTCTCGTCCGAAACCCTGATACTCCGAAAGAGATTGTCCAGTTTGTACACGAAGTGCGTCCACTTTTTGTCGTGACCCTCTCTACTCTTTCGCACATGCTATGCGGGTGAAATGATGATACCATGGCAAATTTCAACATTTTCATAGTTCTTTTTGTAGTGATTTTCAATTTCATGGACATTTAGCTCTCTAAACAAATCGGTAAATGATTGAAAAGAGCAAATGATGTCAGAACGTGTTGGAAATTGATGACGTCGCTTTCAATGCTGCATAATGAATGCAAAAGAAGTCGGGATCTCAAATAATTATAAAAACATTGAAGTGCCCGTGTAACAGATGAGTTCTCATCCGAAACCATGATACTCCAAAAGACAATGTCTAGTTTGTACACGAAGTGCGTCTAGTTTTTGCCGTGACCTTCTCTACTCTTTCGCACATGCTATGCGGGTGAATTGATGATACCATGGCAAGTTTCAACATTTTCAGAGTTAATTTTGTAGTGATTTTCAATTTCGCGGTCATTTAGCTCTCTAAACAATTCGGTAAATGACGGAAAAACAGCAAATGATGTCAGAACGTGTTGGAAATTGATGACGTCGCTTTGAATGCTGCATAATGAACGCAAAAGAAGTCAAGATTTCAAATAAGTATAAAAAAACATTAAAGTGCCCGTGTAACAGATGAGTTCTCGTCCGAAACACTGATACTCCGAAAGACATTGTCTAGTTTGTACACGAAGTGCGTCCAGTTTTTGCCGTGACCCTCTCTACTCTTTCGCACACGCTATGCGGGTGAAATGATGATACCATGGCAACTTTCAACATTTTTAGAGTTCATTTTGTAGTGATTTTCAATTTCACTGTCATTTAGCTCTCTAAACAATTCGGTAAATGGCTGAAAAACAGCAAATGATGTCAGAACGTGTTGGAAATTGATGACGTCGCTTTGAATGCTGCATAATGAACGCAAAAGAAGTCAGGATTTCATATAAGTATAAAAAACATCGAAGTGCCCGTGTAACAGATGAGCTCTCGTACGAAACCCTGATACTCCGAAAGACATTGTCCAGTTTGTACATAAACTACGTCCAGTTTTTGCCGTGACCCTCTCTACTCTTTCGCACATGCTATGTGGGTGGAATGATGATACCATGGCCAGTTTCAACATTTTCAGAGTTCATTTTGTAGTGAATTTCAATTTCACGATCATTTATCTCTCTAAACAAATCGGTAAATGACTGGAAAACAACAAATGATGTCAGAACGTGTTGGAAATTGATGGTGTCGCTTTGAATGTTGCGTACTGAACGCAAAAGAAGTCGGGATTTCAAATAAGTTTAAAAAACATTGAAGTTCCCGTGTAACAGATGAGTTCTTGTCTGAAACCCTGATACTCCGAACGAGATTGTCCAGTTTGTCCCCAAAGTGCATCCAGTTTTTGCCGTGACCCTCTCTACTCTTTCGCACATGCTATGCGGGTGAAATGATGATACCATGGCAAGTTTCAACATTTTCATAGTTCATTTTGTAGTGATTTTCAATTTCACGGTCATTTAGCTCTCTAAACAAATCGATAAATGACTAAAAAACAACAAATGATGTCAGAACGTGTTCGAAATTGATGCCGTCACTTTGAATGCTGCATAATGAATGCAAAAGAAGTCGGGATTTCAAATAAGTATAAAAACATTGAAGTGCCCGTGTAACAGATGAGTTCTCGTCTGAAACCCTGATACTCCGAAAGACATTATCCAGTTTTTACACGAAGTGCGTCCAGTTTTTGCCGTGACCCTCTCTACTCTTTCGCACATGCTATGCGGGTGAAATGATGATACCATGGCAAGTTTCAACATTTTTAGAGTTCATTTTGTAGTGATTTTCAATTTCACGGTCATTTAGCTCTCTAAACAATTCGGTAAATGACTGAAAAATAGCAAATGATGTCAGAACGTGTTGGAAATTGATGACGTCGCTTTGAATGCTACATACTGAACGCAAAAGAAGTCCAGAGTTCAAATAAGTTTAAAAAACATTGAAGTGCCTGTGTAACAGATGAGTTCTTGTCCGAAACCTTGATACTCTGAAAGAGATTGTCCAGTTTGTACACGAAGTGCGTCCAGTTTTTGTCGTGACCCTCTGTACTCTTTTGCACATGCTATGCGGGTGAAATGATGATACCATGCCAAATTTCAACATTTTCAGAGTTCATTTTGTAGTAATTTTCAATTTCACGGTCATTTAGCTCTCTAAACAAATTGGTAAATGACTAAAAAATAGCAAATGATGTCAGAACATGTTGGAAATTGATGACGTCGCTTTGAATGCTGCATACTGAACACAAGAAGTCCGGAGTTCAAATAATTTATTAAAAATAAAAAAGAGGTGCAATGCTGGTTAATTTGCTTCAAGCCTTTTGGAATAGTGTAGACTGCACTGCACATAGCTCAGTGCAATCTATGCTATTCCGAAAGGCTTGAAGCTAAGCAACGTGCAGGTGAGCATTGCACCTCTTCTTCATTGTCTTTGCACTCACGGCTTATAAACCGCTCATACTGCCTCTCTCTTGGCAAGGTGGGACTAAAAATCAGCTTACTGAGAAACTCTAGTACCGGTTCATGCCATGAACCGGTACTAAATGTCTTCGTGGGGGCCCCAGCCTGACCACAGCCTGACACAGCCTCATTAGTACTGGTTCATGGCATGAACCGGTACTAAAGGTTGCCCACGAACCGGTACTAATGATGTCCGCCCGCCTAGCCGTTGGAACCGGCACTAATGGACACATTAGTGCCGGCTCAAATTCAACCCGGCACTAATGTGCTTCACATTTGACCCTTTTTCTACTAGTGGCGAAGCTCGTGGGCACGTGGAGAGGCGAGGGAGCGGTGGTGGCTGTGTCTACGGCGAGCGGCGGTGACGAGCTCCGCTCGGGCAGAGAGAGAGAGAGAGCAGAGGAGGGGAGAAGCACGGGAAAGAGTGAGAGAGGTCCAGGGGTGCGTGGCGTCTTTAGGGACGCCTAGGCAGTCGAGGGGGAGCTGCAAGCAGGAGGTGGCCGGGGCGCATGACCGCGCGCACGGGGCACACGCCCGGCGTCCTTCCGTCGTGAGGAAGACGACAGGGGGGCGCACAGTGGGCTGGGCCGCACAGTGCTGGACCAGCACAGGAGCTGGGCTAGTTTGTGGGCGCCAGGTTAGTCCTTCTCTCTCTCTCTTTTATTTTTCTTTTCTATTTCTGTTATTTTGTTTTGATTTAGTTTGGAAACTAAACCATTTTAAAACTTTCTGTAAATTATTGTATGGACTGTAGATATTACTCTAGAGCCCCACAATAATTTCCAAAATTATTGGACATGTATTTCTTTTATAACAGAAATAAAGCCAATTCAAATACATTATGATTTAATCCAAATGCCCAAATTAATTACTCTTGATGCTCTAAAAATATTGGTTTGGATTTTTACCTCTTGCCAATATTTTCAGGGATTAAAATGAATATTTCCTTGGGCTCATTGGAAGAAATTTTTAACTTGCTCATTTTTAAAAGGTTTCTGAGGCTTTGAGAATCTTCCTCAATTCAAATTTCTTCAAATTTAACATGATGCATGCTCACTGATGCAACTATTTACAGTCATGAATCTAGGGCTGTGACAACTCACCCCCACTAAACAAGAATCTCGTCCCGAGATTCAAGACATGAGGTAAAAGGAAAGGGGGTCACAAAACTATCACAATCTTCATGATCCATTTTCCCTTCTTGAAGATGTTGACTCATTGCTTCAAATTGATCTTGACATCTTTGCTTTCGAGATCTTCACCCAACACGACAAGGGAAAGAGAGGGAAGCTCTACAGTATTCGATCTTCACGAAGATCAAGCAAATCATGATCAACTCATGGAATCAGATGTAGAATCATATCTTGAGCTGAGACACAAAATGCACATCAGGAGGGATGGAAGAAACAGATGACGAAAGTTCAATTTGGTAGGCAACAATTCCACGCTAGAATAGGATGGCGCATGGTTTCAAAGTAGCGAGGAGATTGATTTCCATGATTCCGTAATGGGGCACCTTAGGAAAGGTGATGCGTAGAGTTATTCCCTTAAGTGGCAAAAAGAATTACTCTTGATATAAAGATCATTGAAACTCTCTATACCAGCCTAAGGAAATTCGCAAACGATCATTTGAAGGAATTGGAAAGAATGGCATACTCAGTTTGTCAAGGAAACTACGGTTATAGAACAACTCGGCAAACGGGAGGCACATCCCAATTGATACCGAGGATATAACCTAGTGACTGAGTGTGCTCTTAAGATCTTGAGCATTTCCGTACCCATCAAGGTCTTACCAACATCTGTGCCAAGGATCCTGGCAACACATCTTACTACCTTGACGAATAGTGATGGACAATGCAGATGCAAGGGAAGACAACACTTTCTCAGATTTCACCTTAGTGAGGCCAAGGGAACGAAATTTGGATGATCGACTGAGATACATTTAGCACTCCGCTTCTAATGTTCTCCTTGATGTCCCAGCTTAACCCAATACCATTCGGTATCTGGAACATCAAGTAAAGGTCTGACTTCGGGAGCTCAAGGAGCCCATATGGAACAACTTATGAACAAAGTCATACCAACTCCTCATGGAAGAATGGCCAAATTGCTAACTCAAGATACTACAATAAGAGATCTCCCGGATAAGTGTGTTGGCCATGACATCCACTTAACGGTTCAAAAGACCAATATTATAATTCTTGGGGACGTCCCAACCATCATATCTGCCTGGGATTCAGATCTGGTTAGTAATAGGATACTTTAGACTCAACATGTCAGAAAAGAAGAGTTGCAACACAAATTGATGAGATAACGTTGCGAGATTCTCGGGAAATGAACTACGATAGCAAGCTCCAAAACATGAGCTGGTTCTGCTACAGACATGTGAACACACTGTCCTAGACAAGCATGACCACGTAGTAGTCTCATGATATAACACTACGGAGTTCAGGTTGGGAACCATCATCGAGGATAATGAAGTCCTAGCATAAGTCATGATTCTTAAGAAGGAACTTCTTCTCCTTGAGCAAATCAATCAGTGGCTTGGTGTGCTAGGGAATACCTATGGAGTGGAGGTAATTAATCTACCAAACCATAGAATACCTTCGCACTTGCATAACTGACTTGGGATGATTCCAAAGGAAACAAAAACAATCTTTCTCGAACTCACAGCGCCAACTTGCACCAAATGCACATGAATTCAAGGAAGTCACTTCTTCCATCCAAGCATAAGCTTCATGAACGGAACACGAAGGCATTGCTTACAAAGTTTTCAACACTAGGTTGATGTTCAACATGAATCATGGGGGAGACAAAATGTTGTTGATGGGCTCAACAGCAACTCATCGGAATTTCCATATCACTGGACTTCCACCATCATGTGAACACGGTGATAGCATTGGTCAGACTAAAAGATGTAATGGTGTATGCTCAAGGGATCAACCACGAGTAAGACAACATTACGAACATCGTTGGTTCTGATTTGACTTGATGATATCCCATACTCAAGTCAAAGTTTTGACAAGGCAATAGATCCAACAACTGATCACGAGGACCAATCGATGGAGATATCATCTTTCTTCAACACACACACACATACAAAGATATCCCTTAACATGAAATAAGTCAGACAAGCTTTTATCTTCCAACTCTCGAAGTTGTTGTTTGGCTTAACCAACTAGCTCAGGGGTATCCCACACAGATTCTTGGAGAATGGGTGGTTTGGAGGAAAACCAACATGATCACGAACTCAACATAGCGGTGAGGTGACAACCTGGTAATACTTCCGAGAAGATATTCGGAACATCACGAACCACCAATATGTTACTAAGCTTGAGAATAATCTTGCTTTTCAGAGCAACACTATATGATCAAATAAGCAAGGGATTGATTAATCCTAACTCATTGATCGAAGAGTGCACCAGAAATAAGGACTAGGTAGCAGAATCTATCTTAGAATGATGATTCAATAACCAACATGCTAAGAATGAGAATATTGTCCATTTACTACAAAGCAACTAGTTGCTAGGACTACTGATTTCACACATTGCGGTTCACTTGTCGGTATTCCGGTTGCAACAACACGGAACCGAGGAGCGAATGACGATGGCGAGAAGTATCACTGCATCAAGAATTCATAAGAATTGGTGCAACTATCATGACATTCCTGACATCAAGAGGGCAATACTTCAGGGTAGAATAGAATCAAAAGCTAGATTGGCATTTGATCTGTGGAATACAACTGCTTTGACCCAATTCTAGATATGGATGATGTACTGGAGTTTGTTTCTCCTAGTCATTCTAAAATAGAACGGCTCGACGAACCACAATGATAATAGACACTGACGAACACGATGGCACAACTATTCCTGACTATCACTTGATAAACGGAGGTCAGGATACAACTAAAGAGGGACAACTCAAAGGAACATATGTTTTTCTGAGTTGTGGATGCATAGATTAGTATGTCGAGCAAAGCTCAACATTTCTTCCGGATAACCCATGCAGAAAGGTAGAACTGGCATATTCACAATATAGAACGAAGAACTCATCAAGAGCACTCTTATTGTTATCTTTTGGTTCAAAAGAACTTCTGCCATAAGCAATTCATGGTATTTGGAAGAAGGAAATACCACGGACCTCGAGGACTATCGCAAAGTTTACTAATATCCTAAAGGTACGAGCAACACTATCAACACGAGGTATGTAGAGTGAGTCTTGGGTCAAGAACCCAGGAGTAGAATACCTACTACTAAATGGCATCACAGGATGCTTTCGAGAATGACGGCCAGAATCATCACATTGGGAATGCTAATCATGGCTAGATTACTAGGTGGTTCTCTAAGACACCTAGGGTCATTATAATAGCTCCAATATATATATTGAGGTAGCAGAGTACCTCAACTCATCCATTGGTGTGGTTAAACTGGCCCAAGAAACATCGGGAACGGAAAGAAGGGATTTGCAAATGCATCAGACTATTTAGAAACGTTGGATGACTTGGACAGCATAATGGCTGTGAATGCTCAAAAAGATTTGAGACATCCTGCAAAATGGTGGCATAACCACTCAACAACATCATATCAAGGTTTTGAGATCAAATATTAACACAAATGTACTAGAAACTGAACTGAGACTTGAATCCATCAATCTTATAAGTCTATGGATTAGCAACACATGACCCTGATAGAAAGATGAGAAGCCTAGTTCTTAATCCCCGTAGAAGAGAAGAGGTTGACTCAGATCAGAAGGCATAAGGTAAAGGAGTAAAAAGAGCCTTACGGTCCCTTCCATAATCAATTCCCTTATACAACTAAAGCATTTCTAGACTCGACTTCAACCAGTTTGTCTTGGTAATCCTACATGCAGTCAGGCTCTGATACCAAAGTTGTCAGGACCTTGATCCTAAGCCACATCAATATAGCATGTAACACATCATATCACTTTGCGGCCTCACACACGGTGTTCCCATGGGTGCCACCTTACCTAGCCCAGGACCGTTTGCGCCTTTTGGCTCATGTATATAATAGTGTCGCTAGCATCCATATGATAGAGAACCCAGGCCGACATGACTAGTCATGAACCCAAAGTGGCACTAACTTACAGGGACATGCATACATGACCCAACAACGAACGTGTCGGTCATCAGCGAGTGATTTCGGGCTGTAGCAACAGGGCTAGCAGGACTCCGGGAATCCGAGCTGTAGCAGGTTAACAAGATTCCGAAAGACACTGCGTGACATTTCCCCCTAGGGATGGACATAGGATCAAAGAAGGACACATGCCAGCTAGTCTAAGTGTTTCGGAGCAGTAGCAACTGGGCTAACAGGACTCTGGTAAACCGGGCTGTAGCAGACTACCATGGCTCAGTGGAAGCACTAGACTACATTTCCCCATAAGAGAGAGGCTACCAAGGATAGACAACTAGGTTGTCGGATCCCATACATACCAATCATTTCAATCATACACACAATATGCTCGATATGTGTAAATACAACATGGCATCACAACAAAGCTCTACGACTCAAAGTATTTATTCATTAGGCTCCGAGGAGCCATATATTACAACATGGGTCTTGTGACCCAACATTCATAGCATACAAGTCAAAGCACATGCGGAAGCTTGACATGTCTGAGTACAGACATCTACAAATGAAAAAGGCCGAGAAGCATGACTATCTACCAGATCCTACCGAGGGCACAAGATCGTAGCTGAGATATCAAGCTAAACGTCGAAGTCCACACGGAACTACTAGCGAGACTGAAGTCTCTCTGCAAAAACATAAATTAAGCAAACGTGAGTACAAATGTACCCAGCAAGACTTACATCAGAACTAACTACATATGCATCATTATCAAGAAAGGGGGTGATGGAGTTTAACTATAGCAAGCCAACTTTGACTCGGTGGCTATCCTAAACTACGATAGCAAGTAACTCTTTTGAGGTGGCGCACACGAGTCCACATATTCACCATATCAATACACCACTATGGATCCGCTCCTGTCTCCCTACGAGAACGCCATCCATAGCACTCACGCTTATCTTGCGCATTTTAGAGTATCCACTTTCACTTATCTATGAACTGTACATGCAACCCATAAGTCCTTTACCGCGGACATGGCTATTCGAATAGATCATTCATAACCCTGCAGAGGTGTACTTCTTCACACACGCTCTCACCACTTACCACCATGTACACGTCGTGTATCTCGGCAACCTTCAAGCGGAAGCCTAGCGAGGGAGTCGGCCACGACCTGACTAACCACACAAGTCTCTACTCTAGGTTTATCGCCTATTCGGGTTCCATCCGCAAGGAGATCCGGCCGGGGTGTCGCTCACAGCCCCGAACGATGAGATCAGGGTTCCCGAGGCACCAAACGGGCGTCCCGGTACACCGTGTCTTGTGTCTCTACCGCATCATAGCCCATCCCTAGGGTCAGCGCTACGAACGGCCCCCAACACATATCCTACAAACATCAGAAACTAGTTGCAACTCCTGGACAGGGATCAAGGTGATTAATAAGTTGATAGGGGCACTTAAGCATTCCAATGCGTGGTAGTAGCTATTCATGGATCACAAACACAGAACTCAGTTCCTGAGGACGGCTGCAATGAGACAACCCACCATGTACTCCTACATGGCCTCTCACCGCTCCCTTTACCAAATCGTGTTCACACACTTAGCTCTCGATAGTAGGACATGTTCACCACATTCCAATTCATTCCCGATGAATCAGACCTGACTCAACTCTAAGCAGTAGCAGGCATGACAACAAGCATGAATGAGTAGGCACATCAGGGCTCAAACAACTCCTACTCATGCCAGTGGGTTTCATCTATTTACTGTGGCAATGACAGGTCATGCAGAGGAAAGGGGTTCAACTACTGCAGCATGTAACAGTTGAATCGTTGTTATCCTAATGCAGTAAAAGAGAGCAGGAGCGAGAGAGTGGGATTGTATCGGAATGAACAAGGGGGTTTTGCTTGCCTGACAGAGTGGTAGAGGGGTGCTGCCCTTTAGCTGGATACTCGTGAATATCCTCGGAGGCAGAACCTACCACGAAGATCACACCGGTAACACAATCATTACATGGCAATATGCAACAATATGATGCATGTAATGACATGGAAAAATGAGTGTGTTCTGGCTAATGCAGCTTTGAACAGGGTGGTTTGAGTTCATTTGAATCAAAGATTCAAATGCAAACCCACAATATGAACTCATATAAATGCATTATCTTGTTTCATCTAAACAGCAAGGTTAGGTTTCTCTAACATGCATGAAACCAGTACAGATGGATAGATTGGATTTTTCTGATCAAATTTCATGTATAAATTATCTCATTTGGAGTTACAGATTAATTTCAATTTTAGAAGTTTTAGCTATTTTCTTGAATTTCCTGAATAAGGATAAACCCAGAAAAAGGTTAACTGCGTCAACATGATGTCGGGGTGACATCAGCAGGTCAAAGGCGCCAGCCCAGGTCAAACCTGACGGCTGGGACCCACATGTCAGTGTAACAACTAACTAACAGAGTTAGTTAATGTTAGGTTAGCACTAACCTAAGTTAATTAGGGCCTGGGCCCACTTGTCTGTGAGTCAACCAACTAACTAGGTTAATTAGCGCTAACTTATCTAACACCTAAACTAAACAGGGGCATGGCCCACACGTTAGTCAACCAGGGCGGTCAAACTGGAGTCAAACCCCGGTCAGCGGGGTCAAACCCACCGGCGACTCGACGCCGGCGAGGCCCGAGATGGCGGCGCGGCTCGGAAATCGCCCACGGGCATCCAAATGGGTGGCGGAGAGGCTCTACGGGGAGCTGGTGATCGCGCGCATCTAACGGGGCAAGCGGGAGCAGATGGGGTGGACCGAGCTCGTTGGAAGCGAGCTCGTGGTGGCGGCCGGAGTTCGGGTGATCTCAGGTTCGGCGTTAGGGAGCTCGGCAGGTGGCAAGGAGGGGTGCTACGGCCTCCTGGGGGTGCACTATGCACGGCCGTGTGCTCGGTTGCAGCTCTAGGCAACGGTGGCCACGACGGTGACATGGCCTGCGGCGAAGAGCTCTCGGCTCCGACGGCATCGGCGTTAGAGGAAGAAAACGAGCCAGGGGAGAGGGAGGATCGGCAAAGGAGCTCACATCGCGTCGAATGGAGCCGTTCACGAGCTCGGGGAGGCACTGGAGAGAGCGGAGCAGCGAGGGGGATCTCCGGCGGCCGGCAATGAAAACGAAGACAGTGGCGTCACTTCAGGCGTTCCGCGGGCGCATGACTTGGTGGAGAGGGCGAGGGCGTCAAGGAGAAACTCGTGGGCATATCAGAGAGGCGAGGGGGAGGCGGTGGCTATGTCTACGGCGAGCGGTGGCTATGTCTACGGCGAGCGGCGGCGACGAGCTCCGCTCGGGCAGAGAGGGAGAGAGAACAGAGGAGGGGAGAAGCACGGGAGAGAGTGAGAGAGGTCCAGGGGGTGCGTGGCATCTCCAGGGATGCCCAAGCAGTCGAGGGGGAGTGGCAAGCAGGAGGTGGCCGGGGCGCGTGGCCGCGCGCACGGGGCACGCCCGGCATCCTTCTGTCGCAAGGAAGACGACAGGGGGGCGGCGAGTGGGCTGGGCCACACAGTGCTGGACCGGCACAGGAGCTAGGCCGGTTGGTGGGCGCCAGGTTAGTCCTTCTCTCTCTTTTATTTTTCTTTTCTATTTCTGTTATTTTGTTTTGATTTAGTTTGGAAACTAAACCATTTTAAAACCTTCTGTAAATTATTGTATGGACTAGAGATATTACTCTAGAGCCCCACAATAATTTCCAAAATTAGTGGACATGTATTTCTTTTATAACAGAAATCAAGCCAATTCAAATACAAAATGATTTAATTCAAATGCCCAAATTAATTACTCTTAATGCTCTAAAAATATTGGTTTGGATTTTTACCTCTTGCCAATATTTTCAGGGATTAAAATGAACATTTCCTTGGGCTCATTTGAAGAAATTTTTATCTTGCTCATTTTTAAAAGGTTTCTGAGGCTTTGAGAATATTCCTCAATTCAAATTTCTTCGAATTTAACATCATGCATGCTCACTGATGCAACTATTTACAATCATGAATCTAGGGCTTTGACAGAGGAATTCCATCGTTGGAATATACAAGCCAAGTTCTATAATGAAAAATTCCCACTAGTATATGAAAGTGACAACATAGGAGATGATCATGGTGCTACTTTGGAGCACAAGTGTGGTAAAAGGATGGTAACATTGCCCCTTCTCTCTTTTTCTCTCATTTTTTCTCTTCTTTTTTGGGATTTTTTTATTTATTATTTTGGCCTTTTCTCCTTTTTTATTTCCTCACATGGAATAATTCTCTAATAATGAAGATCATCACACTTTATTTACTTACAACTCAAAAATTACAACTCGATACTAGAACAAAATATGACGCTATATGAATGCCCCCGGCGGTGTACCGGATGTGCAATGAATCAAGATTGACATGTATGAAAGAATTACGAATGGTGGCTTTGCCACAAATACGATGTCAACTACATGATCATGCAAAGCAATATGACAATGATGGAACGTGTCATAATAAACGGAACGATGGAAAGTTGCATGGCAATATATCTTGGAATGGCTATGGAAATGCCATGATAGGTAGTTATGGTGTCTGTTTTGAGGAAGGTATATGGTGGGGTTTATGGTACCCGCGAAAGTTGCGCGGCACTAGAGAGGCTAGCAATGTTGGAAGGGTGAGAGTGCATTTAATCCATGGACTCAACATTAGTCATAAAGAACTCACATACTTATTGCAAAAATTTATTAGCCATCAAAACAAAGTACTACGTGCATGCTCCTAGGGGGATAGATTGGTAGGAGAAGACCATCGCTCGTCCCCGACCGCCACTCATAAGGAAGACAATCAAAAAATATCTCATGATCCAACTTTGTTACATAACAGTTCACCATATGTGCATGCTACAGGACTCACAAACCTTAACACAAGTATTTCTCACAACTACTCACTCACGTGACTCCAATATCACCATCTTCATATCTCAAAACAATCATAAGGAATCAAACTTCAAATAGTATTCAATGCACTTTATATGAAAGTTTTTATTATATCCCTCTTGGATGCCTATCATATTAGGACTAAACTTATAACCAAAGCAAATTACCATGCTGTTTAAAGATTCCAAAAATAATATAAGTGAATCATGAGAGTTCATTAACTTCTATAAAATAAAAGCACCGCCATGCTCTAAAAAGATATAACTGAAGCACTAGAGCAAAATTGCCTAGCTCAAAAGATATAAGTGAAGCACATAGAGTATTCTAATAAATCACGATTCATACGTGTCCCTCTAAAAAGGTGTGTACAGCAAGGATGATTGTGGCAAACTAAAAAGCAAAGACTCAAATCATACAAGACGCTCCAAGCAAAACACATATCATGTGGTGAATAAAAATATAGCCTCAAGTAAAGTTATCGATAGACGAAGACGAAAGAGGGGATGCCTTGTGGGGCATCCCCAAGCTTAGACTATTGGTTGTCCTTGAATATTACCTTGGGGTGCCTTGTGCATCCCCAAGCTTAGGCTCTTTCCACTCCTTATTCCATAGTCCACCAAATCCTTACCCAAAACTTGAAAACTGAACACAAAACTCAACAGAAAATCTCATAAGCTCCGTCATTGTAAGAAAACAAATCACCTCTTTTGGTACTTTTGTGAACTCATTATTTATTTATATAGGTGTAATATCTACTGTATGCCAACTTTTCCATGGTTCATACCCCTCGATACTACCCATAGAATCATGAAAATAAGCAAACAACACATAGAAAACAGGATATGTCAAAAACAAAATAGTCTGTAGTAATTTGTGACTCTCGAATACTTCTATAACTCCAAAATTTCTGAAAATTAGGACAACATAGGAAATTTGTATATCAATCTTGTGTAAAAATTTCAGAATTTTATCACGCTTCTGTGATTTTTAAAAATTATGAGCCTGGGTGCAAAAGTTTCTGTTTTTCAGCATGATCAAATCAACTATCACTGTAAGCCATCCCAAAGGTCTTACATGGCACAAATACTAATTAAAACACAAAACAACATCTAACCAGAGGCTAGATGAATTATTTATTGCAAAACAGAACCTAAAAAGCAAAAACAAAATAAAATTGGGTTGACACCCAACAAGCGCTATTGTTTAACGCCCTTAGCTAGGCATAAAAACACGAATAGATCTAGGTATTGTCATCTTTGGTATGCAATTCTTCAATTGCACACTTGTAATCCTTAAGAGATTCTTTGGTTTTATCAATGATCAAACTCCTAGGAAAGAAATCAAGAAATTCATTTGTGGCAATCGGTTCCATAATAATATCGGAAAAATCGGGGTTAACACTTATTGTTTTTAGATCTTCATTTTCTTTACTAGAAGATTCACCCTTATTCTTAGGAATGTAAATAACCTTGGCAGTCTTAGTAGGAGAAATATTTTGAGTAATTTTAACGGAGGAAAAAGTGGAACCCAAGTTGGTAATAATATCCTCTAGTTTGCCAATTATAGTAGAATCTTGATCTATCTTTTCATTAACTCTGGGTTCCTTTTCTCTACGATTCTTTAAAATAACTCCTACCTTAGATCCATATTGAGTAATATGATTATGAATCTTTTTATCCAAATTTTCAATCAACTCAACTGTAGCAATTTTATTCTCAATAATATCAAGCTTTTGCATCACATTTTCCAAGGTTAAAACAGTTCCATTGATCAAAAGATGTAGTGGGCCTAACAAATCTATCATACCATTGTACGAATCAAAAGTATGGCTCCCCAAGAAATTCCCTCCAGTAATGGTATCTAGAATATATCTATTCCAAGGAGTAACGCCCACATAAAAATTGCGAAGAAGAACGGTATTAGATTGCTTTCGAGTGGATCTATTTTGAGCATTGCAAATTCTATACCAAGCATCTTTTAAATTTTCTCCCTCCCTTTGTTTAAAGTTGAGGACTTCATTATCGGGAGTGCTAACAATAATGGGAGGACAGGAAGGCAAGATGAACAATCTAAAACACAAGCAAACAAAAAGCAAACAAAGAAGATGAACGGAAGAGGGGCGAAGAAAAGGCAAATCTTTTCGAAAATTGGTTTAGAAGTGGGGGAGAGGAAAACGAGAGGTGAATGGCGAATAATGTAATGCAAGAGATGAGAGTTTATGATGGGTACTTGGTATGTCTTGACTTCGCATAGATCTCCCCGGCAACGGCACCAGAAATTCTTCCTGCTACTTCTTGAGCTTGCATTGGTTTTTGTTGGGGAATGTAGCAGAAATTCAAAATCATCTGTGAAGTACTCATTGGACTGCACACATTAAAATGTATTACTTCCAACAAGTTGCTTTCTAGTTCCATCTTACTGAAAACGAGGCCTTTCAGTCATCTTGCTCATGTGTTATGATTTGCATGTCTCAAGTGATTCAAAATCAAGTGAGTCCAAACGATCCATCTGTATGGAGCTTCTTCATGCGTTTTATACCAATATGACTCAAATTGCAGTGCCACAAGTATGTGGTAATATCATTATTATCTTATATCTTTTGGCATGAACATGTGTATCACTACGATCGAGATTCAATAAACCATTCATTTTAGGTGCAAGACCATTAAAGGTATTACTCAAATAAACAGAGTAACTATTATTCTCTTTAAATGAATAACCGTATTGCGATAGACATAATCCAATCATGTCTATGCTCAACGCAAACACCAAATAACAATTACTTAGGTTTAACACCAATCTCGATGGTAGAGGGAGCATGCGACGCTTGATCATATCAACCTTGGAAACACTTCCAACACATATCGTCAGCTCACCTTTAGCTAGTCTCCGTTTATTCTGTAGCTTTTATTTCGAGTTACTAACACTTAGCAATCGAACCGGTATCTAATACCCTGGTGCTACTAGGAGTACTAGTAAAGTACACATTAACATAATGTATATCCAATATACTTCTATCGACAGCCTTCTCATCTACCAAGTATCTAGGGTAATTCTGCTCCAGTGGCTGTTCCCCTTATTACAGAAGCACTCAGTCTCGGGTTTGGGTTCAACCTTGGGTTTCTCCACTAGAGCAGCAGCTGAATTGCCATTTCATGAAGTATCCCTTCTTGCCCTTGACCTTCTTGAAACTAGTGGTTTCACTAACCATCAACAATTGATGCTCCTTCTTGATTTCTACTTTCGCGGTGTCAAACATCGCAAATATTTCAAGGATCATCATATCTATCCCTGATATGTTATAGTTCATCACGAAGCTCTAGCAGCTTGGTGGCAATGACTTTGGAAAAACATCACTATCTTATCTGGAAGATCAACTCCCACTCGATTCAAGTGATTGTTGTACTCAGACAATCTGAGCACAAGCTCAACGATTGAGCTTTTCTCCCTTAGTTTGTAGGCTAAGAAAATCGTCGGAGGTCTTATACCTCTTGACGTGGGCACGAGCCTGAAATCCCAATTTCAGCCCTCGAAACATCTCATATGTTTCACGACATTTCAAAACGTCTTCGGTGCCTCAACTCTAAACCGTTTAACTGAACTATCACGTAGTTATCAAAATGTGTATGTCAGATGTTCGCAACATCCACAGACGACGTTCGAGGTTCAGCACACTGAGCAGTGCATTAAGGACATAAGCCTTCTATGAAGCAATGAGGACAATCCTTAGTTTACGGACCTAGTCCGCATAATTGCTACTATCAACTTTCAACTAAATTTTCTCTAGGAACATATCTAAACAGTAGAACTAAAGCGCGAGCCACGACATAATTTGCGAAGACCATTTGACTATGTTCAGGATAATTAAGTTCATCTTATGAACTCCCACTCAGATAGACATCCCTCTAGTCATCTAAGTGATTACATGATCCGAGTCAACTAGGCCGTGTCCGATCATCACGTGAGACAGACTAGTCATCATCGGTGAACATCTTCATGTTGATCGTATCTACCGTACGACTCATGCTCGACCTTTCGGTCTTCCGTGTTTCGAGGCCATGTCTGTACATGCTAGGCTCATCAAGTCAACCTAAGTGTTTCGCATGTGTCCCGAGGCCATGTCTGTACATGCTAGGCTCGTCAACACCCGTTGTATTCGAACGTTAGAATCTATCACACCCGATCATCACGTGGTGCTTCGAAACAACGAACCTTCGCAACGGTGCACAGTTAGGGGGAACACCTTCTTGAAATTTTAATGAGGGATCATCTTATTTACTACCGTCGTTCTAAGCAAATAAGATGTATGAACATGATAAACATCACATGCAATCAAATAATAGTGACATGATATGGCCAATATCATATAGCTCCTTTCATCTCCATCTTGGGACTCCATGATCATCATCGTCACCGGCATGACACCATGATCTCCATCATCATGATCTCCATCATCGTGTCTTCATGAAGTTGTCTCGCCAACTATTACTTCTACTACTACAGCTAACGGTTAGCAATAAAGTAAAGTAATTACGTGACGTTTATGTTGACACGCAGGTCATGAATAAATTAAGACAACTCCTATGGCTCCTACCGGTTGTCATACTCATCGACATGCAAGTCATGATTCCTATTACAAGAACATGATCAATCTCATACATCACATATATCATTCATCATATTCTTTTGGCCATATCACATCACAAGGCATACCCTGCAAAAACAAGTTAGACGTCCTCTAATTGTTGTTGCATGTTTTTACGTGGCTGCTATGGGTTTCTAGCAAGAACGTTTCTTACCTATGCAAAACCACAACGTGATATGCCAATTGCTATTTACCCTTCATAAGGACCCTTTTCATCGAATCCGACTAAAGTGGGAGATACTGGCACCCGCTAGCCACCTTATGCAACTAGTGCATGTCAGTCGGTGGAACCTGTCTCACGTAAGAGTACGTGTAAGGTCGGTCCGGGCCGCTTCATCCCACAATACCGTCGAAACAAGATTGGACTGGTAACGGTAAGCATATTGAACAAAATCAACGCCCACAACTACTTTGTGTTCTACTCGTGCAAAGAATCTACGCAATAGACCTAGCTCATGATGCCACTGTTGGGGAACGTAGCAGAAATTCAAAATTTTCCTACGTATCACCAAGATCTATCTATGGAGAAACCAGCAACGGGGGGAAGGAGAGTGCATCTACATACCCTTGTAGATCGCTAAGCGGAAGTGTTCAAGAGAACAGGGTTGAAGGAGTCGTACTCTTCGTGATCCAAATCACCGGAGATCCAAGTGCCGAACGGACGGCACCTCCGCGTTCAACACACGTACAGCCCGGTGACGTCTCCCATGCCTTGATCCAGCAAGGAGAGGGGGAGAGGTTGAGGAAGACTCCGTCCAGCAGCAGCACAACGGCGTGGTGGTGGTGGAGGAGCGTGGCAATCCTGCAGGGCTTCGCCAAGCACCACGGGAGAGGAGGAGGGAGAGAAGCAGGGCTGCGCCATGGAAAGGTTAAAACTCATCTGTTGGCAGCACGCCAAGTGCTCAAGTATATATAGGGGAGAGGGAGGGGGTGCACCCCACCTAGGGTTCCACCCTAGGGGCGGCGGCCAGCCCCAAAACCCCATCTAGTGGGGCGGCCAAGGGGGGAGAGGGGAAACTTGCCCCCCAAGTTAGGTGGGTGCGCCCCCTCCCCAAACCCTAGGCGCCTTGGGCCCTTCTGGGGGGCGCACCAGCCCACCTGGGGCTGGTCCCCTCCAACACTTGGCCCATGCAGCCCTCCGGGGCCGGTGGACCCACTTGGTGGACCCCCGGGACCCTCCTGGTGGTCCCGGTACGTTACCGATAAAACCCGAAACTTTTCCGGTGACCAAAACAGGACTTCCCATATATAAATCTTTACCTCCGGACCATTCCGGAACTCCTCGTGACGTCCAGGATCTCATCCGGGACTCCGAACAACATTCGGTAACCACATACAAACTTCCTTTATAACCCTAGCGTCATCGAACCTTAAGTGTGTAGACCCTACGGGTTCGAGAACCATGCAGACATGACCGAGACGTTCTCCGGTCAATAACCAACAGCGGGATCTGGATACCCATGTTGGTTCCCACATGTTCCACGATGATCTCATCCGATGAACCACGATGTCAAGGACTTAATCAATCCCGTATACAATTCCCTTTGTCTAGCGGTACGATACTTGTCCGAGATTCGATCGTCGGTATCCCGATACCTTGTTCAATCTCGTTACTGGCAAGTCTCTTTACTCGTTCCGTAACACATCATCCCGTGATCAACTCCTTGATCACATTGTGCACATTATGATGATGTCCTACCGAGTGGGCCCAGAGATACCTCTCCGTTTACACGGAGTGACAAATCCCAGTCTCGATTCGTGCCAACCCAACAGACACTTTTGACACTTTTGGAGTGCCAACCCAACAGCCACCCAGTTTCTTGTGACATTTGGCACACCCAAAGCACTCCTACGGTATCCGGGAGTTGCACAATCCCATGGTCTAAGGAAATGATACTTTACATTAGAAAAGCTTTAGCATACGAACTACATGATCTTGTGCTAGGCTTAGGATTAGGTCTTGTCCATCACATCATTCTCCTAATGATGCGATCCCGTTATCAACGACATCCAATGTCCATGGTCAGGAAACCGTAACCATCTATTGATCAACGAGCCAGTCAACTAGAGGCTTACTAGGGACATGGTGTTGTTTATGTATCCACACATGTATCTGAGTTTCCTATCAATACAATTCTAGCATGGATAATAAACGATTATCATGAACAAGGAAATATAATAATAACCAATTTATTATTGCCTCTAGGGCATATTTCCAACAGTTTTTCCCTTGAAGAGGAAAGGGTGATGCAGCAAAGTAGAAATAAGTATTTCCCTCAGTTTGAGAACCAAGGTATCAGTCCAGTAGGAGATAACGCACAAATCACCGAATACCTATACAAACAATCAAACAACTTGCACCCAACGTGATAAAGGGGTTGTCAATCCCTTCACGATTACTTGCAAAAGTGAAATCTGATAGAGATAGATAAACGATAAAGTAAATATTTTTTGTATTTTTGGTTTATAGATCGGAAAGTAAAAGATTGCAAAATAGTAGATCGGAAACTTATATGATGGAAAATAGACCCCGGGGCCATAGGTTTCACTAGAGCCTTCTCTCAAGATATAAAATAATATGGTGGGTG
Organism: Triticum urartu; assembly: GCF_056163025.1. Taxonomy (NCBI): domain Eukaryota; kingdom Viridiplantae; phylum Streptophyta; class Magnoliopsida; order Poales; family Poaceae; genus Triticum; species Triticum urartu. The sequence continues at coordinate 58,691,983 of NC_141874.1, read as the reverse complement.
AACAAATTACTGCCGAGCAATTGATAGAAAAGCACAAAGTTATGACGATATCTAAGGCAATGATCATGAATATAGGCACCACGTATGTGTCAAGTAGACTGAAACGATTTTGCATCTACTTCTATTACTCCACACATCGACCGCCATCCAGCATGCATCTAGAGTATTAAGTTCATAAAGAACAGAGTAACGCATTAAGTAAGATGACATGATGTACAGGAATTAACTCAAGCAATATGATGAAAATCCCATCTTTTTATCCTCGATGGCAACAATACAATACGTGCATTGCTGCCCCTGCTATCACTGGAAAAGGACACCGCAAGTTTGAACCCAAAGCTAAGCACTTCTCCCATTGCAAGAAAAACCTATCTAATTGGCCAAACCCAACCGATAGTTCGAAGAGAATTACAAAGATATCAAATCATGCATAAAAGAATTCAGAGAAGATTCAAATAATGTTCATAGATAAGCTGATCATAAATCCACAATTCATCGGATCTTGGAAAACACACCGCAAAGAAGTATTACATCGAATAGATCTCCAAGAACATCGAGGAAAACATGGTATTGAGAATCAAAGAGAGAGAAGAAGCCATCTAGCTACTAGCTATGGACCCATAGGTCTGTGGTAAACACTCACGCTTCATCGGAAGGGCAATAGAGTTCATGTAGAAGACCTCCATGATCGAATCCCTCTCCGATAGGGTGCCGGAAAAGGTCCCTATATGGGATCTCATGGGTACAGAAGGTTCCGGCGGTGGAGAAGTGTTTTCATGGACATCTCTGGTGGTTTGGGGATACATGGGAATATATAGGAGAAAGAATTAGGTCAGGAGGTGCACAAGGTGCCCACAAGGGTGGGAGGCACGCCCTACCCCCTAGGTGCGCCCTCCGTACTTGTGGCCACCTCGTGGCTCCTCCGACTTCATCTCCAAGTCTCCTAGTTATCTTCTGGTCCAAGAAAAATCATCGCGAAGGTTTCATTCCGTTTGGACTCTGTTTGGTATTCCTTTTCTGCGAAACTCTAAAACAAGGAAAAAACAGGAACTAGCACTGGGCTCTAGGTTAATACGTTAGTCCCAAAAATAATACTCCCTTCGTCCGGAATTACTTGTCGTAGAAATGAATAAATGTGGATGTATTTAGAATTAAAATGCGTCTAGATACTGTTGGAAATATGAGCAATTTACCAAATGATTGTATTAACGAAAATACTAAATAAAGCATGACTAATATAGCAGAGATAAAGCAAGTCATGCAATCTGACAAAGAGAAGGTAAATAGCATCTGCATATATGAACTTGAACTAAACACATCTAGAACAAACACTAGATGAAGTTGCATATATGAAGTAGAACCTAACATATGTAGGGCAGAAACTAGGGCAAAGAACTCTGGCATGACTTCTAACAGAAAGAGCAAGAACACGTACGGGACAGTAGCAGCAGAAGCACTGGACTTGGGGTCGACATCCTCTCCAGCCATGTCGTTGATGAGGTTGTCGACGTCGGGGAAGAAGTCGTCGTTGGTGAAGTAGTCGTCGGAGTCCGTGATGAAGAAGTCAGTAGTCGCGCGGAGCACTCCCCAAAAACCTTCTCACCCTTCTCCCGTACAGGACTCAAAGAGGTGCAGTTTCGGAGGCCTACTGTCCCGACCTGCGGTGCACGCCGCAAGCCGGGATGGGGAAGAATGTAGCAGCAGCGCAGTGCTCGGAACTTTGTGGCGAGAGAAGAGGAGCTTCTAGTGTGTCTCTCTAGAGAGGAGCAACCTCTCTTATATAGGCACAGGAGAAGGAGGCGAACAGGCTGCGACGGGAGGTGGAGCAACAGAGGGAGACGAAGCGAACAGACTTCAGCCGAAGAGGAAAGACGTTCGGATTCAGTGTCCACTACAGAAAAACGTTTCAGCTTCTGCGTGACCTTTCGCATACAAAATTTAGACATCGGCTCGGCTCATTCCCGCAACCTACGGCGCGCGTGACGAGACGAGGCGTGGCGTGGCCAGGCGGGCGGCGGAGGAGGAGCGCGCGTGGATGTCGCTCTTGTTCTCATGCTCATACAAGTGGGGAAAGAACCTCCCTTATAAAGATGTCCAACTCCCTCTAAACTAGCAATGTGGGACTCAACTTTAGTTCCACCTCTTGCCTTGCACGAATGAGTTGCGTGGGCCTCTAGGATTTATTAGGAATTTTTGAAACTGCCATTGGGCTAGGCCCAAAATAGACAAAATTCCAGCAACCCCCCACCAGATCCCAGAGGCACACAAAATTTGCCTTTGGTTCCAAAACACTGTTTTATATACCGGTACTAAAGTGGAGACTGTTAAGTTGAACTTCCACCTAGAACTCTATGCTACACTAGTAAGCAACTTGAACAATGGACTGGGCCTTGAACTGCAAGTTTTCTGCGAATCTAGCTTCACATAAAGCCTTGACCGATACTGGGCTACCGTGGGTCTTCCCCGCGGGTGGAGCTTATGCGTCATACTCTGTGACCTTTCATGAGTTTACTAGAGATAACCCTACTCTCATAGATTGTGACGTTTGACAATCAGAATCATATAGGTGTGTTCTTCAAAAGATGTTCTGCAGGACAACATCTCTGTTTAAATGAGCCACTTAGAACACATTAAGATATACATCAACCTACCATGCAAATTAGGAGAGTATTGCATCTTCATGGAGTGGTATTGTTAATAGTAAGGATACTCTCCTCTTAGTTGATCAACAGCTTGTCTTCCACATCTAATTCATGGGATCTCCGATCACAAAGAATAGGTTACCACTATGAACAACTCATATTGTGGGTCTCATACCCATCTCCCTCGATGCATTATCTATTACATTACGTGATAAACCCTTAGTAAAAGGATCTGCCAGATTTTTTGACATTTGGATATAATCCAATGCAATAACTCCGGAGTTTCTCAATTTACTGACAGACTTTAACCTTCTCTGAACGTGTCTTGATGACTTCATGTTATCCTTTGAGCTGCTCACTTTCGTGATCACAGTTTGATTGTCGCAGTTCATAAGGATACCGGGTACAGGTTTCTCAACAACCAGCAAGTCATTCAAGAGCCGGCGAAGCTAATCTGCTTTGACCATAGCTATATCTAGTGCTGTGAGTTTTGCTTCCATTGTTGACTTTGTTAAGATGGTCTGCTTGCAAGACTTCCAAGAAATGGCGCCACCTCCATGAGTGAATACATATCCGCTTGTGGCCTTTATCTCATCAGCATCTGAGATCCAGTTTGAGTCACTATACCCTTCAAGCACCTTTGGGTGCCCAGTGTAGTGAATTCCATAATTTGCAGTGCCTTTCAAATAACGCAAAACTCTCTCTAGAGCTTTCCAATGCACATCTCCTGGTTTTGAGACAAACCGACTTAGTTTTCTAACAGCAAAAGAGATGTCAGGTCTTGTAGCACTGGCTAAGTACATAAGCAAGCCAATAATCTGAGAATACTTTAATTGACCTCTAGCAATTCTTCGATTCTTTCGAAGTAACACACTCGCACCATATGGTGTTGGAGAGGGCTTGCAGTCACTATAGCCAAAGCGACTCAAGATCTTTTCCACATAGTGAGATTGAAGCAATCTAATCCCACCATCATCGTCTCTCAACAACTTGCTGTTCAAAATGACATCAGCCATTCCTAAATCCTTCATCTCAAAATAGCGAGATAGGAAATTCTTGACCTCTTTAATAACATTCAGATTTGTTCTGAAAATCAGTATGTCATCAACAGACAAGCAAAGGATAACTCCCTCACCCCCACCATGGCGATAGTACACACATTTGTCAGCCTCATTTACAAGAAAGCCTGCAGCTGTTAAAGTTCTTTCAAACTTCTCATGCCACTGTTTGTGTGCTTGCTTGAGTCCATACAAAGACTTCAGCAACTTGCACACTTTTCCTTCCTGACCATCTAGTACAAACCCATCTGATTGTTCCATATAAATTTCCTCGTCCAACTCTCCATTTAGGAAAGTAGTCTTAACATCCATTTGATGAACGAGAAGGCCATGTGAGGCAGCTAGTGAAAGTAGAACTCGAATAGTGGTCAGTCAATCCACAGGTGAGTAAGTATCGAAGAAGTCTTCACCTTCCTTTTGGGTATAACCCTTAGCCACGAGCCGAGCCTTGTACTTTTCAATAGTACCATTAGGCCTAAGCTTCTTCTTGAATACCCATTTGCATCCTATAGGTTTGCACCCATAAGGACGGTTAGTTATCTCCCAAGTTTCATTCACCAAGATGGAATCCATCTCGCTACGAACTGCTTCCTTCCAGTAGTCAGCATCTTCAGATGCATAGGCCTCTGAAATAGAACTGGGAGTGTCATCTATGAGATACACAAGAAAATCGTCACCAAAGGACTTTGTCGTCCTCTGTCTCTTGCTCCTAGTAGGAACTTCATTGTTCTCCTCCACAGGACTTTCAAAGTGTTCCATCGAAATGGCAGGTTCGGTAATTGTAACTGGTTCCTAATTCGATGAACTAGACATCTCCTGATTAGATGAGGTAGCCATATCCTTCATGGGAAAGATATCTTCAAAGAAAGCCGCATCATTTGACTCCATGATCGTACCGACATGCATGTCAGGTACCTCAGATTTTACAACCAAGAATCTATAGCCAATGCTATGAAAAGCATATCCCATGAAAACACAATCCACAGTCTTTGCTCCAAGCTTCCGCTTCTTTGGAATTGGAACATTGACTTTTGCCAAACAACCCCATGTTCGTAGATAAGAGAGTTTTAACCTTTTCTTCTCCCATTCCTCGAATGGAGTTATTTCTTTGTTCTTTGTGGGGACTCGGTTTAGGACATGACATGATGTCAATATCGCCTCCCCCCACCATGCCTTGGAGAGACCCGATGTGTCTAACATGGCGTTAACCAAATCAGTTAGAGTACGGTTCTTTCTTTCGGCCACCCCATTTGACTGAGGTGAATAGGGAGGCGTCCTCTCATGGATTATACCATGTTCCGCACAAAAAGCATCAAATTCATTGGAAAAATACTCTCCACCACGGTCGGACCTAAGCCTCTTCATTTTCCGATCAAGTTGGTTTTCCACTTCAGCTTTATAGATCTTGAAAAAGTTCAAAGTATCATCCTTAGATTTCAGAAGATACACATAGCAGTATCTAGTGGAGTCGTCAATTAATGTCATGAAATATTTCTTTCCACCTTTTGTCAAAACACCATTAATTTCACATAGATCTGAATGTATGAGCTCTAGTGGTGCAAGATCTCTCGTTTCCGTAGTCGTGTGAGACTTACGAGGTTGCTTAGCTTGCACACAAACTTGACACTTAGATCCCTTGACAGTGGTGAAACTAGGGATTAAGTTCAACTTCGCTAGTCGCGACATGCAACCAAAGTTAACATGACAAAGACGTGAATGCCACACATTTGATTGACTATTGTTGCAAACATGATTAACAACTTTATTGCAAACATCTGATAAGGATAAACGAAACAGGTCTCCTGACTCATAGCCTTTACCAACAAAGGTTCCATACTTGGATATTACAAATTTATTCAACTCAAAGACAAGCTTATAGCTATCTCTACACAGAAGAGATCCGCTAACAAGATTTTTATTGACGGAGGGGACATAATGCACGTTCTTCAGCCGCACGGTCTTCCCCGAAGTAAACTTCAGATCGACCTTGCCAACACCACGAACAGAAGCACTTGAACCGTTGCCCATCAGCACGGTTGAAGTCCCTGCGGTCTGATAAGATGGAAACATGGAAATATCACTGCATACATGCACATTAGCACCCGTGTCAATCAACCAATCAGGAGAATGACACATTGAAAGAATAGTGGGAAAAATACCATACCCAACATCCTTCATGTCAATGTCTCCAATGATAACACTAGCGGTCTTGCCGCCTTTCCCAGGATGACGCTTGTCATAACGATTAGGGCAACTAGGAGCCCAATGATCAGGATCCCCACACACATGACAAACACCTTTCTTCTTGTCATTCTTCTTCTTGAAGTTCGTGTGTTGCACAGCCTTGTTCTTCCCATCAATTTTTGATTTACCATCAAACTTGCCCTTGTTCTTGAACTTGTGGGGCTGGAAGTTCTTCTTCTGTACCAGATTGGCACTAGATCCTCCCTCAATACCTCGAGCACGTGTGTCCTTTGCTCTCGCCTTTTCTTCCACATCAAGAGTACCAATGAGATCCGGAACGGAAAACTCCTGTCTCTTATGCTTCAGTAAGGTAGCAAAGTTCCTCCACGAAGGAGGAAGCTTGGTGATGATACCTCCGGCAACAAAATTGTCCGGTAGCATACAGTTGAAGTGCTCAAGTTCTCTAGCAAATGACTATATCTCATGAGCTTGCTCAACCACGGAGCGCTCGTCAGTCATCCTATAATCATAGAATTGCTCCATGAGGTACAGCTCAGTGCCGGCATCCGAGAACCCAAACTTGACCTCGAGTGCGTCCCACATATCTTTTCCATTGTCAATTGACGCATAAGCATCACCAAGAACACTCAAGAGAGCAACCTTAAACAGAGTATCCATTTTCTGAAAAGCTTGTTCCTGTTGGGCATCAAACTCCCCTTCAGGTTTGCCAAGCGTGGCATCATAGCAACTCGTGGTTTGAAACCATAAGACTGCTCTCACGCGCCACCTCTTATAGTGGATACCCTCAAACATAGGAGGTCTCATGGAAGCAGCAAAACCACTTGGGGTAAATTGCCTATAATAAGGTTTTTGGGTTGTTGGAAATATGAGCAATTTACCCAATGATTTTATTAACAGAAATACTAAATAAAGCATGACTAATATAGCAGATATAAAGCAAGTCATGCAATCTGACAGAGAGAAGGTAAATAGCATCTGCATATATGAACTTGAACTAAATACATCTAGAACAGACACTAGATGAAGTTGCATATATGAAGTAGAACCTAACATATGTAGGGCAGAAACTAGGGCATAGAACTGTGGCAGGACTTCTAACAGAAAGAGCAAGAACACGTACAGGACAGCGGCAGCAGAAGCACACTAGACTTGGGGCCGACATCCTCTCCAGCCATGTCGTTGATGAGGTTGTCGACGTCGGGGAAGAAGTCATCGTCGGGGAAGTAGTCGTCAGAGTCCGTGATGAAGAAGTCAGTAGTCGCGCGGAGCGCTCCCCAAAAACCTTATCACCCTTCTCCCATACATGACTCAAAGAGGTGCGGTTTCGGAGGCTTACTGTCCCGACCTACGGTGCACGCCACAAGCTGGGATGGGGAAGAACGTAGCAGCAGCGTAGTGCTCAGAACTTTGTGGCGAGAGGAAGAGGAGCTTCTGGTGTGTCTCTCTGGAGAGGAGCGACCTCTCTTATATAGGCACAGGAGAAGGAAGCGAATAGGCTGCGACGGGAGGTTGAGCAACAGAGGGAGACGAAGCGAACAGACTTCAGCTGAAGAGGCAAGCTGTTCGGATTCAGTGTCCACTACAGAAAAACGTTGAGCTTCCGCGTGGCCTTTCGCATACCCGTCGTGCGTGGCAAAAATTTAGACATCGGCTTGGCTCATTCCCGCAACCCGCGACGCATTGTGACGAGGCGTGGCGTGGCGAGGCGGGTGGTGGAGGAGGAGCGCGTGTGGATGTCCCTCTTGTTCTCATGCTCATACAAGTGGGGAAATGACCTCCCTTATAAAGAGGTCTAACTCCCTCTAAACTAGCAATGTGGGACTAAACTTTAGTTCCACCTCTTGCCCTGCACGAATGGGCTGCGTGGGCCACTAGGATTTATTAGGAATTTCTGAAACTGCTATTGGGCTAGGCCCAAAATAGACAAAATTGCAGCAGGTACATCCATTTCTATGATAAGTATTTCCGGATGGAGGGAGTATAAAATAGCATATTAATGCATATAAAACATCCAAAACAGATAATATCACTAGTACACGTTGGTGCTATACAAACGGGTTTTAACCCCTTTCCGCGACGGCATTAGGAACCATCGCCTAGTGAGTGACGGCGATAGGGGGTCCTTCCCACATGACCCAGAAACCGTCGGGGATATGCCCTCCTGGCACACACGCTCAGCAAAATGAGGTCGTGTGCGATCGGCGAGTGCTCAAATACAGAAATACGTACAGTAGTGCTAAAAAATACAATTAGACAGGCTAAATTGTTTCTGGTCGCAAGTACACCCCACACAGTCAGTTCCCGCTAAACGTTTTCGTTCGTATGTACATCCCACATAGTCGCTCCAAGGAAAACGTTTCCATTCACAAGTACATCACACACAATTTTCCCCGTTAAATCGTTTGCATTATTGAATGCATCACACACGGTCCGTAGAAGAAACTGTGTGGCAAAGGCTGTCCATCACACATAGTTTTTATGTGGTAAACATTTGCACAAGGTGTCCTAATGCAAATAGTTTTCCAGAGAAAGTCATGTGTGATTGTTCATTGATCCAACATTGTTTATTCCTAGAAACTGTGTGCATTATCTGAGGTCATCGCCCACGGTATTTTTTCAATAACCGTTTTCAATAGCAAACCCCAATTAGCAGGCTAATTCGCCATTAGCAGGCTAATTTCCCTATTATTAATAATCCATTTATTAATCTAATTGACATTCATATTAAGCACATAATATATTTTATTTCCATATTAAGAAAGCAGAATTTCATAATTTAAATACATCAGAGTACAACATGATATAGCTTCAGCACTCGGCTACCCCATTACACAACTGCACCAACACCAAGTTTCACATGCAACATGTAGAACCTTTCGAAATTAGCATCATAGATGGTATATAGACAGATGCATCTCATCTGGAAAACTGCTGAAGTGGAAGGCGAATATTGATCCTTCATTAATGTTGAAGGTCTTTGCAACTTTAGGCCAGTGCCTGTGGATGATTGACCATCCGTACTTCGTCCTCTTCAGAAACATTTCAATATTGAACCATGGGTGTTGTATGAAAACCTTCCTCGCCTCTTGACCATAGAGGTGGTTTGAGAGATAATCATCAGTGAACTGCTTTGGAAAGGCCTGAAAACAAGGATGTGCATAAATATATTCTCTATATTGGAAATGGGGCAAAGGAATAAAAAAGGCAAGGTATAATAGTTAGTACCATCTTGTAGTGAACTGATGTGTTCTTCATTGTGCAGACAAAGACCTTGTTGTTTTTTGTCGCTAATTTCTTTATCCTAACAATCTTTCTGAGTTTCTTGACTTGATTGATATTCATGGACAACTCATTTCCCCATATGCAAAAAGGGTCGAACAGTGGGTCAAAACCTCTGACAGCAGGACCTACATTTGCAAGAACAAATTGTTAAAAACCTAAATATTAGAATGGTTCCTGTAATTGCACAATAATGTGCTATTAGACAATGGACCATGCACGTGCAGTTAACTAAACACCACAACAAATGAACCAAACGTTAACTGAGCTCCACATTACACAATATAACATACTCCTAATAGAAGATCAAACAGTTAACAAAACCAAGCATGCTTAACAACTTGGAAATATAGCAATTGTATTTGTTTCTCATGTATTTAGTACATCCAAATTTGATTTATTTCTCACATAGTATACAATAACAGAATGCATCCACAACAATTGAACATCGTATTGCAGAATTGAACCAAACAGTTAACTAAACACCAAAACAAATGAACCAAACGTTAACTGAGCACCACATTGCACAATATAACATACTCCTAATAGAAGATCAGACAGTTAACCAAACCAAGCATGCTTAACAACTTGGAAATATAGTAATTGTATTTGTTTCTCATGTATTTAGTACAGCCAAATTTGATTTATTTCTCACATGGTATACAATAACAGAATGCACCCACAACAATTGAACATTGCATTGCAGAATTGAACCAAACAGTTAACTAAACACCACAATAAATGAACCAAACATTAACTGAGCACCACATTGCACAATATAACATACTCTAATAGAAGATCAGATAGTTAACCAAACCAAGCATCCTTAACACTTGGAAATATAGCAATTGTATTTGTTTCTCATGTATTAAGTACATACAAATTCAATTTATTTCTCACATGGTATACAATAACAAAATGCACCCACAACAATGGAACATCGCATTGCATAATTGAACCAAACAGTTAACTAAACACCACAACAAATGAACCAAACATTAACTGAGCACCACATTGCACAATATAACATACTCCTAATAAAAGATCGGACAGTTAACCAAACCAAGCATTCATGATAACTTGGAATATTGCACCCTGAAGAATTGAACATCACAATTGCAGAATTGAACCAAACAGTTAACTGAACACCACATTGCACGACATATAGAACATATACTCTAGAGCAGAAGATTGCATGGTAAAAGTAGATAGCACAATTCACTAGAATTTGTTAAGGAAAGGCAGTAGCTAGCAAACTAAACATGGGTCCTTATAGTGAGCTAATAAGACAAGCTACTCCTCATTGTCGGAGATATCGATGACGATTGGCTCCTTGGACATAGAAGAGGATGAGGCGTCCACTTCATGGGTGCCGTCGTCGTAGTGGTGAGTTGCCTGAGCCGCTCCGGGCACCAACCTGTTGGCTCTCGAGATGAGGTAGGCACGTGCATGCTAAGAAAACACCTCGTAGTCTTCGTCGAAGGTACCGACGGTGGCCTCGAGAAAATGCCACGAACTGTCGTTTAAAGTAGCCAACCGCATCGTGGGGTCGACGCGCAAGGCGTCGATGGTGGCCTCGACGGTGAGGTGCTCCTCCAAGATCGAGGGGTCGGCACGAAAGGCAGCCATCGCGACCTCATCCGCGTGTATGGCCACAATTTGCTTCTCCGCTGCCAAATGCTCCTTCAGATCCTGGCTATACTGCATGCACCATGGCTTAGGACGGCGCTTATTTGGTGGAGGGGTCGGTGATTTGGGTGGAAGGTGTCGCGCTCGCGCCGGCAGTCGGGGCATGTGGGATGTGGAAGGAGGAGGAGGATTGGGGTCGGGTGTGGATTACCTGCCTGGATAGACGAGGCCGAGCAGCGTGAAGGAGGGTCACGGGCGAGGAGGTGTCGATGCAAGCAAGGAGTGAAGGTTTCAACTTGGAAAGGAAGGTAGAAACAGGGGAAATGTGGCTTTTGGTAAGGGGGAGGGGCGGGGAGGTACATATTTCCGCGGAAGCCAAAAATTTGGAATTGCTTCAGCGAAAAAACTAGCGTGCAAAGTGTCATCAAACATGGTCCCTTATTCAGAGCAGGCTGTGGACTGTAGCCGTCACACCTTCTCGCGTAAGCCGTATGCGTACTATAATCCGACGGTGCTCCAAGATTTTTTTTGTTGCATCTCACACAGTTGGTGATAATGAACTGTGTGGGATCTACTTGATTTTTTGTCTTGATTTGTATTACTTAATGGGGTCACAGCGGCAATGGACGGTGTTTGAATTGCTAGACCTTTTATCTGAAGTGGACATGCAACTATATGTGTGTTGTAAAAAAATTGGAATTATTCAGGGTTCATTTGGAAATTTTATACATTAAATTGGTTTTCTAGCCATTTCAGGTGCACAATTCAAAATTAAAGCACATGCACATGGTTCGGTGCACCAACATGGGTTGTAAAATCATATATGTGTCCATGGGTTTATGCTTATGTCCCATGCAAGAAATAGGGATGAATTTCGAACACCACGACACCGTGGCTCTCCGGCAAATGTTGAGGTACTTGCTTTTGTAATTCAAGTAAATCCAAAACCCGTATGAAATTCATGAACCTTGGCATGCTATCATGGAATGGCATCAACATGCTGGGGTAGAAAATATTGTACCATTTGGGGCAGGTTGTGGTACAAGCTTCTCACAAACCAGAGCTTCTCACAAGAAAGCCTCATGGTTTCGTTAGGGAAACGTGTCACCTTTGTGGTCAAAACGATATTCGTTGCCTCTTCTTCATTTCAATTTTTTTCCTGGTGTCAACATAGAACGAGAGGAGTGTCGTGTTAAATTTTGGATTTTTTCGGGGATTGTTTGGACATTTTTATACGTTAATTGAGTTTTCTAGGCATTTATGTGCATAATTCAAAATTTAACTACATGCACGTGCTCCATCCATAAAAATGGGTTGCAAAATCAAATGTTTGTCCTTGGTTGCAAGATTAGGTCACATGCAACAAATGAGAATGAATGTCAAACACCTTGACACTGTCGCTCGGGCGCTAACATTGAGATACATGGTTTTAAAATTCTAGTAAATCGAAAACTCGTCTGAAAATCATGAAACTTGACATGATATGATGGAACGGCAGCGACATGCCATGGTAAAAATATCATCCCATTTGGGGCAGGTGTGCGTAATAAGCTTCTCGCAAACCAGAGCTTCTCTCGCAACATGCTTGATGGTTTCGGTAGGGTACGTGCCACCTTGGGGGAAGAAACGATATATGTTGCCTCTTATTGCTTTCCAAAAAATGCTCGTGTCAACATATAACAACAGGAGTGTAGTGTTAAATTTTGGATTTTTTCGGGGATCGTTTGGACATTTTTATACATTAATTGAGTTTTCTAGGCATTTACATGCATCATTCAAAATTGAACTACATGCACGTGCTCTGTCCATAAAAACGGGTTGCAAAATCAAATGTTTGTCCTTGGTTGCATGCTTAGGTCCCATGCAAGAAATGGGAACGAATGACAAACACCCTGCCACAGTCACTCGGCCGCAAACATTGAGATACTTGGTTTTTAAATTCTAGTAAATCCAAAGCTCGTCTGAAATTCATGAAACTTGGCATGCTATCATGGAGCGGCATCAACATGCCGTGGTAAAATTTTTGTCCCATTTGGGGCAGGTTTGGGGATATGCTTCTCACTAACCAGAGCTTCTCACATCAAGCCAGATGGTTTCGGTAGGGAACGTCCCACCTTTGGGGACAAAACGATATCCATTATCTCCTATTGCTTTCAAAAAATTTCTCGTGTCAACATAGAACAACAGGAGTGCTGTGTCAATTTTTGGGATTTTTGGGGTTCTTTTGGACATTTTTATGCATTAATTGAGTTTTCAATACATTTATGTGCATAATTCAAATTTGAACTACATGCACATGCTCTAATGCATATAAATTGGTTGAAAATTCAAATTCGTGCCCTTGATTGCATGCTTAGGTCCCATGCAAGAAATGGGAATGAATGTCAAACACCCTGCCACAGTCACTCGGCCGCAAACATTGAGATACCTGGTTTTAAATTCTAATAAATCCAAAGCTCGTCTGAAATTCATGAAACTTGGCATGCTATCATGGAGCGGCATCAACATGTCGTGGTAATTTTTTTGTCCCATTTGGGGCAGGTTTGGGGATATGCTTCTCACAACAAGCCTGATGGTTTCGGTAGGGAACGTCCCACCTTTGGGGACGAAACAATATCCATTGCCTCTTGTTGCTTTCAAAAAATGCCTCGTGTCAACATAGAACAAAATGTTGATTTACTTTGTTTTTAAATTCTAGTAAATCCAAACCTCGTCTGAAATTCATGAAACTTGGCATGCTATCATCAAATGGCACCCGACATGTTGTGGTATTTTCCATGTCCATTTTGAGAGAAGGCGCACTCGAATAACAGCCAACAAAGGCATTTTGAAAAAATAGCTGCCACTTTAATATCTCAAACGTTTGTATAATTCAAATCGTGTGTGTTTTGTTAACCATTCACGTGGCACCACATGTCTTCGTTTTAATGGCTATAGGAGGTGTCGTGCGGACAGCATCTTGACCTTGACTGAATGGGAGGCGTGCGAGTGGAGTCTGGTGCGCAGGCTGACCGAGAGGCGTGCAAGCTGTCCTCCAATGCGCAGGCTCACCGGGAAGCGTTCGTGATGTACGCTGCGCAGGCTCACTGGGAAGCGAGCCCTTTGACTTCCATGTCCGCCCGCCTTCCTCTCCATTAATGGCGCCCGAGCCGCTGTTTAATACGAGCGGCCTTACTATTCGCCTCCCATTCCCCTCCCTCCCACAGATCTCCACCAACACCATGGCGCAAAACGATCATCTGCCACTAGTCTTCAAGTTTGGTGAAGTCAACTCCGAGCCGAAGGAGATAAAAAATAAGGAGGAATGGGGCCTCATGGACATGGCCCAGAACAAGCTGGAAGCGGCGGTTGCTGCCCCCGCTCCCATCCCAGCTCCCATCTCCGCGCCCGCGTCAGCGACCATCCCCTTAGCATTGACGGGCCGGTCACCGAGCACTATCGCAGAGTTAGAAACCGCGGGCGTCAGCTAGGTCTCCGCGGACCCACGCGAGCTCGTGTACATGCCAGCGCCAGCGCCCGTGCCCGTGCGCGCCCCTCCACCGACCGTGGCGCTGGCCCCCGTGCGTTTGGCTGCACCTGCCGCGCCCGTGCCCCTGCCCGTGCGCGCCCCTCCACCCACCGCGGCATTGGTCCCCGTGCGTTTGGCTGCACCCGCCATGCACGTGCCCATGCGCGCGCCCCCCTCAGTGGCATGGGACGCTCCCGTTGACCAATACCTCTCAGCGGTGCGAGTTTTCGTCATGTCGCGCCCCGCCCGTTGATCGCGCGAGGACATGATGTTTCATTTACAAGTGAAGAACATTTTGTGCTGCCTTGAAGACTTCAACAACGGTGTCCCAGAGGACGACAACGACAAGACGGCGCGGCACGCCGCCTCCGCCGATGCCGTAAATAGTTTTTTTGGGGTTTAATACTGTATCTCGAAATCTCGATCATATGAATATAAATTTGCAGTGTGACTGAATGAAAGATATGGTTTGAACGAACTTGCGTTTTTCTCTCTTAATGTACAAACTTATCAAACGTTTTTCTTTTGAAAAAAACGTCAATGGTTTTTAAATATAAAACACTCATCGCAAACGTTTTAGTTAGAACACCCGTATGCAAACCGACAGCTTTCCTAGGAAGCAAGGGAAAATGTGTCGAGCAGGATTTGTGCAGCTCTTGATCGCAAAAGTTTTAGTTAGAACACCCGTATGCAAATCGATAGCTTCCCCAGGAAGCCAAGATAAAATGTGCCGAGCAGGTTTTCTGTAGCACTTGATCACAAACGTTTTAGATAGAGCACCCGTATGCAAAGTGAGAGCTATCGTCTTCCCCCTTAAGTCGAGGGAAAATTCACAGCGCAGGATTTGTGCATCCCTTCAACGCAAAAGGTTGTTTTGGATGACCCGTGTGCAACCACGTACAAACAATTTGGTAAGATTTGCAGCTGTCATATTGGGTATGTTGCCATTTGTCAAACTGGAAAGATTGACATTTGTTCATCTAGTAACATTGCCATTTGTCAATCCTTGTAACACTATGATTTTTCAAAATATGCAGCTAAATATCACTAGCACTATCTAATTTTTGCAACTAAAATCACTAGCACTATCTAATTTTTATGCATTAACTGAGTTTTCAAGGCATTAATGTGCATAATTAAAATTTGAACTACAAGCACATGCTCCAGTGCACCAAAGTTGGTTGAAAAATCAAATCTTTGTCCTTGGGTGAATTTCTAGGTCACATGCAATAAATGGGAATGAAATTCAAACACCAAGGCATCGTTGATTGCCGACAAAATGTTGAGATACCTGGTTTTTAAATTCTAGTAAATCCAAAACTCTTCTGAAATTCGTGAAACTTGGCATGCTATCATGGAGCGGCATCAACATGCCGTGGTAAAAAAATCCCATTTGGGGCAGGTTTGGGTATAAGCTTCTCACAAAGCAGAGCTTCTCACAACAAGCGTGATGGTTTCGGTAGGGAACGTGCCACCTTTGGGGACGGAACGATATTCGTTGCCTATTATTGCTTTCATAAAATTTCTAGTGTCAACATAGAACAACAGGAGTGTTGTGTTTAATATAGGAATTTTTTGGGGTTCGTTTTGCCTTTTTTATAAATTAAATGAGTTTCTGGGCATTTAATGTGCATAATTCAAATTTGAACTACAAGGACATTCTCTAGTGCACCAAAGTTGGTTGAAAAATCATATGTGTGTCCTTGGGTGAATTTCTAGGTTCCATGCAAGAGATGGGAATGAAATTCAAACACTAGGGCACTGTTCATTGCCGTCAAAATGTTGAGATCATGGTTTTTAAATTTTAGTAAATCCAAAGTTCGTCTGAAATTCATGAAACTTGGCATACTATCATGGAGTGGCATCAACATGTCGTGGTAAAAAAATTTGTCCCATTTGGGGTAGGTTGGGGTATAAGCTTCTAACAAACCAGAGCTTCTCACAACAGGCGTGATGGTTTCGGTAGGGAACGTGTCACCTTTGGGGACGGAACGATATCTGTTGCCTCTTATTGCTTTCAAAAAAATTCTAGTGTCAACATAGAACAACAGGAGTGTTGTGTTTAATTTAGGAATTTTTCAGGGTTTGATTGGCCTTTTTATACATTAATTGAGTTTCTAGGCATTTAATGTGCATAATTCAAATTTGAACTACAAGCACATGCTCCATTGCACCAAAGTTGGTTAAAATCACATGTGTGTCCTTGGGTGAATTTCTAGGTCGCATGCAAGAGATGGGAATGAAATTCAAACATCTGGGCGTCGTGGCTCTGCCGGAAAGATTGAGAAGCTTGGTTTTTGAATTTCTATAAATCCAAAACACGCCTGAAAATCATGAAACTTGGCATGGTGTCATGACATGGCATCAACATGGTGTGGTATTTTTTTCTGTCCGATTTGCGAAGGCGCACACATTAACAATCAACAAAGTCATTTTGGAACAAGTGCCGTCACGTTACAAATCGGAAACACAACTATTATTGAAACCGTTGGCGTTCTACTTACCATTTACGTGCCACCACGCGTCCCCTTTTTTATTGGCTAGGAGGTGTCGTGCGGAGTAGCTATGGCGTGCGATCAGACCCCTGCACGTGCTCATCAGGAGGAGAGCCCTTTGACCTCTATCCGTCACGCACCTCCCTCCCAACGTCTCCTAATGGAGCCTGAGCCCTTGTTTCACGACGTGGCTATGTCTCACTGGACTGAGATTTAAGAGAGAAAATGAAAATTTGAAAAGAATGTTTTGCACGGATCTTGATGTAAGGTCCGACGGACCTATCTAGCATCGACTGCGACTTATAGCAAGCATGATGAATATAAGGACAATGACAGTGGATAATAATTGTCTTACATATTTAGGAACATAATTAAAAAAGCCACATGCGGCAACGCCCGAAATACACAAGGACAAAAGAAGAAGGAAGACAATGATCTGGCTCGCTGATCTCTACTTTCTTGATGCATGTTGTAGGCCGCGGGAACTACTCTCCGCTATGAGCGGCGATGAGCTCTTTCTTGTCCTCAAGATGCTTCTTGAGAGCACCCACGGATTCCTCCACCAACCTTCTACGCTCGATGCGCAGCATGGCATTCTCGTCTATAAGTTTCTCGGCGATGACGCCGGTCCTCTTCAACAAGGCAGTAGTCTCCTCCTGCTGCTCCGCACTTCCGACGATCTTCGCCCTCAGCAGGCCGCGCTCAGCCCGGAGCTTCGCATTGCTCTCATTTAGTTGCCGGATGATACTGGTAGCCTGTTCAAAAGAGGCTTTCATGTCATCCTGCAACCTCGCCCAGCCGGAGATCTGATCCATCTAGCTATGGATGATCACATGCATGCGCTTGTAAGAGTCCTCGCCTGCCCGCGAGACATTTTCCTAGGCCGTTGCGGCGCGGGAGGACATCTCTATTGCATTCGCGACAAGGCAGGACATCTCTTCTGCTTCTGCGGTGCGGCTGAACCAGTCTGCTGCATCGACGGCATGACGGGACCTCCATGCTGCTCCGGCGGTGCAGCGGGACCTCTCTGCTGCCACGGCCACGCGACAGGACATGTCGGCTACTTTCGCGCGAGGCGGGACATCTCTCGTGCTTCCGCTTCCATGCTTGCCTGTCCCTAGTGGTAATCTCTCGACCCAGAAGTCACGCTGACCATGGCACATGCAAGGGAACGATGATGAATGACTTGTTTGTTATTGTGGATGAGGAATTGAGGAGGAATGTGCAGTCATCTTGGAGTAGTAGTATTTATAACCGAGTACTAATACGCTCCTAGGTGGGAAACTGTTTAGGTTTTGATCGGTGTGAACAGGCTTGCAATTTGGAATGTGACGGGACGCAGGCTCAAAATTTATTGACGGTTCTATAATTTCTAAGTGCGGCACTATTCCCGAACGGCGTAACATGGGCACGCTTTCTCGGCCGCATACGTGGCGTTTCTATTCTATTTCCTAATCGCAAACAGTTAATCCTTCTGAAGCGTATGCCCTCAATCGCACATTGTCAAAAAGTAATGCGGTAGACCTTCTTTAACATGTGTTAAAAAACAAAAAAAACAAAACAAGGACCTTGAGGTTAATTCCACTGATGGGATGTGTCATAAATGTCCTTAATGGACATTTAAGATACATCCCATCAATGGGATTAACATCAAGACAACTTCCCATCCGGTCACCCATCCCATGCCTACTCCAGCCTGAGCACACTTAACTTGAGAGTTCTCTTAGATGAGCTACTAGTGGAACAACTAGTCCTTGCTGATATAGGATGCCTCTTCGCATCCGTATGGCCAATAGATGTTGTGTAGACAGAGCATATCACATACGTCTTATTAGAAGCAATCGTCTGTGTTATTATCGGTCTTCGCACACATTTCTGATTACAGACTTGTTTGCCGCGTATCACACACATCTTGTTATATTGAACCGTTTCTGTTCTCTTGTCTCAACGCAAACAGTTCATCCGAGTGAACCGCATGCCGTATACCGCATGCACCTTGATCTGGCTGACCGTTTCTTTTGTGTTGCCTAATCACAAACAGTTCATCCGAGTGAACTGTATGCTGTATATCGCACACGCCTCCATCTGGCTGCTTGTTTCTTTTATTCCTCATCATCACAAACAGTTAATTGAACTGAACCGTATGCCCAGCATCACACACGCAACTAAAATCTGAACCATGTTTGATGCATCCTCCATCGCAAACGTTTTGCACCTTTTTTGACGGGTTTTTACGCCACCGTTTGCGATTAATGCATCACACACAGTTTCGTCAAAGGGTATCTGTCGGTGTCAAAACCGGTGGATCTTGGGTAGGGGGTCCCGAACTGTGCGTCTAGGCCGGATGGTAACAGGAGGCAAGGGACACGAAGTTTTACCCAGGTTCGGGCCCTCTTGATGGAGGTAAAACCCTACGTCCTGCTCGATTAATATTGAAGATATGGGTATTACAAGAGTAGATCTACCACGAGATCAGAGAGGCTAAACCCTAGAAGCTAGCCTACGGTATGATTATATGTTGTGATTGTTGTCCTACGAACTAAAACCCTCCGGTTTATATAGACACCGGAGAGGGTTAGGATTACACAAGGTCGGTTACAAAGGAGGAGATATCCATATACGTATTGCCTAGCTTGCCTTCCACACCAAGTAGAGTCCCATCCGGACACGAGACGAAGTCTTCAATCTTGTATCTTCATAGTCTAATAGTCCGGCCAATGGAGATAGTCCGGCTATCCGGAGACCCCTTAATCCAAGAATCTCTCAGTAGCCCTTGAACCAGGCTTCAATGACGATGAGTCCGGCGCGCAGTTGTCTTCGGCATGGCAAAGGCGGGTTCCCTCTCCGAATACATTACAGAAGAAGTTGAATACAAGGATAGTGTCCGACCCTGCAAAACAAATTCCACATTCCACCGCAGAGAGAATAACGTTTTCGCAGATTTAATCCGCTAGCTTGTTTTGGCAACATGATGTCATGTCATGGCCCAGTGACTATTCGAAACATTTCTTTTAACGAGCCCCGCACATAACGTGAGGGAGTTTTTCGACACTTCTTGTCAAAGCAGAGATCGTGTCCCCTTATTACGGGATTCTCATCAATAAGGGCGTGGGTAACCCAACCGTGCCATCAATTGCGGCGCTTGGGGGATAAGCGAGTTTTACTAGGCAAGTGGGGATGTTTGATTTTGTTCGCCCATATAAAGGGATAAGGATTCACCTTTCTATCCACGCCTTATTCCTCCTCTGCTCATCTACTCCCACATACTCGAGCTCTAGCGCCCAAGTCCTCACTTCCATCTCAAACTTCTCCAACCATGTCCGGAGCGGGAGGCAAGTGGATGGTCTCCTCTGTCACGAAGGGAGTCGTCAAGAAACTGAGGAGAGCCGGATACCTGCACGACGACATCGCGCACCGGCTCCCAGATGAGGGACAGCTCATCCCCACCCCCGAGCCCCATGAGAGGGTGGTATTCCTCACCCATTTCCTCCACGGACTAGGATTCCCTCTCCATCCCTTCGTCCGGGGGCTCATGTTTTATTACGGCCTGGATTTCCATGATCTAGCACCAAACTTCATCCTCAACATCTCGGCGTTTATCGTCGTGTGCGAGGCCTTCCTCCGCATCAAGCCCCACTTCAGCTTATGGCTGAAGACCTTCAATGTCAAGCCGAAGGTAGTGAGCGGCTGCCAGGCGGAGTGCGGAGGCGCCATGGTGGGCAAGATGCTCAACATCACATGGCTCGAGGGCACCTTCGTGGACACCATAAAGGGGTGGCAATCGGGGTGGTTCTATATCACCGAGCTGCGCGACCCTGAATGGGTAGCGGCCCCCGAGTTCCGATCTGGCATCCCCATGCGGCTCACCTCCTGGAAAGAGAAGGGCCTGTCCTGGGGTAATTCAAAAGAGCTGACCGGACTCCAGTCATGTATTCAGAACATGGTGGATAAGAAGCTCAAGCTTGTCAACATAGTCCAGGTTATGCTCGTTCGCCGGATACTTCCGTGCCAACATCGGGAGTTTACCTTGTGGGAGTTCAATCCGGCGCAGCACCGAACTCTGAACAGGCTCTTCGACACGACTCATGAAGATGCCTGGAGGGTGCTGTTCAAGGGCGTCGCGGTCCCTCCCCCCATTACTGAGGATCGCAGATTCAGCGCAAAGCGCCATGCCAGTGCGGTAAGTTGTTTTACCTCTTACAGGATATTTGTTTTATATATAGATTGGCTCTATGCAGGATCTAAACTCCCGTAATTTTGACAGGACTGGCAGAAGATGGCCGGACAGATCGACTGTCCGGCTCCCTTGCCCGAAGGCCCCGCAGATGCTCTTCTGATGAAGATGCTGACTCTGGCCCCTTATAAGGTGCTAGAGAAGACCAAGAAGGCCAAGGGAACTCGAAAGAGTTCCCGACGCCAGGCGTCATCGGACTCACCGTCCGATGACTCTGTGGTGCACTCTTCCCCCGAAGACGAGGAAGAGGAAGAGGAGGCTCCCCCACCGACTGGGGGAGACAAGAAAAGGAAGGCCGCCCCAACTGGGGAGGCCGAAGGGTCCAAGAAGGGAAGGACGCTCCTTCCGGACAGCTCTAACGCCGCCGACGAAAGTTTAGGCGAGTGGTTGCCCAGGGGCAAGCCCCAGGGGAGATCGTAAGTGTTCAGATACCAAAGTAACCCATAGGATTCCTTTGTCGCATTGCTTTCCCTAATGCCGAACACAATTGTGCAGGCCGCCCCGAGCCAATATTGAGGTATCCTCGGACGGCTCCCTGGGCGCGTCGGACATGGATAGCGATCCAGTCCAGACGGCCACCTCCCCTCATCCAGCCGACGACACCGAGGTGCTGTCTCAAGAGGCACCGGATCGAGGGGGGACAGTCTCGGAGGTGCCTCAAGGCGACCTTCCGGACTCCGGGAGCCGAGGGGACGGAGTCCCCGAGAGCTCCGAGTTTGGCCCTCAGCCGAACACCGCGCCGTACCCTCCAACGGCTCCGAGCTCGGGTAGGCGGTCCCCTTCTAAGGAGGGTGAGACGCCTATGCCGGTGACCTCTGTCCATCCAGAGGCGCCGGACACTATGGTGGAAGCGCTTCACAGCGCTTCCATCGAGGAGGAGCACCGCACTATCATGAGTGCGGTGATCCAGAAGGTTCAGTCCGCCAAGAGCGGATTGACTGAAGCCTGTACTAGCCTTCTAACAGGCTTCGAGGTAAGTGTTTTAAAATGTAGTAGAAATATTACCGCATAGACTGTAGCCCCTGATGCTTTGTTCGGTGTTCACATAGAAAAGCCGAACAAAGGATCAAATAATACCGCAGGAGTCTAATATAAGTATATGCATATGCAGGCTTCACTACTGGCGTCCGCCGCACTAACGGCGGTGGTCGCCGTACTGAAGGAGGCCCTCGAGGGGTCTCAGAAGGAGCTCGGCCTTGCTAAGTGGCAGCTTGAGGAGAACAAGGGTAAGTAATACCCCGTCTATAGATAAGAAA
Organism: Triticum urartu; assembly: GCF_056163025.1. Classification (NCBI taxonomy): domain Eukaryota; kingdom Viridiplantae; phylum Streptophyta; class Magnoliopsida; order Poales; family Poaceae; genus Triticum; species Triticum urartu. The sequence continues at coordinate 58,669,677 of NC_141874.1, read as the reverse complement.
AAGGACACGATTGCTAAATGACAGGATCATTGTATGTTTGCCAGGGGCCACGACCGAGGTGGCGACCCTGAAGCAAGCGTTGTCCCAGGCCGAAGAGAAGGCGGCCCAGGAGCGCACCGAGCGAGAGAGGCACGAGGCTCGGGTGGGCGAGGTGCAAAAGGAGCTCCAGGCTCTCGTGACGAAGCATGAGGCGTTGGAGCTTGACTTGAAGACGCGAGAGTCTAAGCTTGCCGCGGCCTGTGAGAGCGCGAAGAGTGCCAAGGCCGAAGCCCAAAAGGCCCTCCAAGAGATTGACGCGATGAAGAAGATAGCGGCGAGTAAGGCTTTCTATATGCAAAGCAAGCATGTAAAAGTAATTTACCGATTACTTACCCGAATCCGGAGCTCTTCAAGAGCATTCGCAGATTTGCTCCGCAGTGTGTCCGATGCCGCACAATTCTACTGGGCCGGGGAAGGGAGCTCGACGGAGAAGCTGTTCTGATCTCAGTATGCTGAGGCCGAACATCCAGTGCCATTGAGCGACCAGCTGAAACATTTGGCCGAGCTACATAAGGCGGCCGATCTGGCCATGAAGGGATTCATAGTCCGGTTGTGGCCTAGCGATGCCCTTCCGAATAGCTTCTTCGGCCTGGTGAGGCGGCTTGTGGATGCTTGCCCATGGCTGGAGGTCGTCAAGCAATCCGTCTGCATTGAAGGTGCACGCCGGGCCTTCGCCCATGTGAAAACATAGTGGGTCAAGCTGGACGCCGTGAAGCTTAACAAGGAGGGGCCGCTGGAGGGCAAGGAGCACCGCCGCCCTGAGATGTACTATGAGGGTGTTCTGCCGGGCGCCCGTCTTATCGCGGATGAGTGTTCACAAAATGTAATTTTTGAATGAGACTTGCTCGTTTTGTATCCTGTGTGATGAAAACTTGTTTCATATGCGCTATGCAACGCTTGTGTGAATTTAAAATATTACCTTCTCTTTGGCTGTTTATCCAATCTGAGAGATGGCTAGTCCTCGGCTTCTGACCCCATACCACGAGTGCTGGGGTGTTCGGGATAAACCTGAGCACTCTTGTTCCCATGTTTGGGTCCTTCGAGGGAGGTGCTCAGCACAACAAACAAGGCAACCGGACAAATAGTGCTCTATCACTCTCACTTAGCCATAGAATTTTATAATTTTAAATTTCGGCGAAGCCCCTGGTATTCGGAAGGCCGAATTCGGGGCGCGATACACGCCTGTAGGCTGGACGGAGCCGGCCCTTCGCCCTAAGCGGCATAAGTCTTTAAGGACTCGAAAAACCTCGCCGAACAGCGACCAGTCTCTCGCCTTATCATGAAAGTCAGTTTTAGCTTTCTCTACTGAGGTGCTCGGCCCGGCAGAACCGGGGCACAATCGCAGTAGTTCTCCTAGAGCTACCTTAGCCGATAGAACGGAACGTAAGGTACCAAAATATAGGAGCCGGGCAAACCCAACATTTGACCAAAGACATGATTCGGAGCTGATGCATATAATGCTATAAGTTCGGGGTGCCGCACTTGTTAAAGTGTTCGGACTTTTCACACCATATTGCGGGTACGTAAGCCCCTGGTGCATTGGCCATACCAAAGTGTACGGTTGCAAGGCGTCGTTAATGAACGCAGAGATATATATATATATATATATATAACAAAAATGCAATAATAGTCGTAATGTCATGCATTGTATATTGAATAATTGCATTAAAGCAGAGTGATACAAATAGTGCAATAAGCAAAAGAGTAGGACTATGTCCCTTCCAAGGGCAAGCTGGGGAATGATATGAAATCTGTAGTCCACCTGGGAATTCCGTAGTTGTCTGCCTCCTTGGTTGCTGTATCATGTGTTCGGCAGTGGAGCGGCCGGACAGTGTTTCCAGAGATTAAAGGCCTGAAAGAAAAAGGGAAATAACCAAACAGGAAGCCCCTAGTGCGGTTTAGGCCGCGCTTTGGGGCGTGCCGCAGTTGTCCCCCCCCCCCTCCCCACCTATGCCCATGGTATTTTTAATGCGTAATTATGTATGCGCGGCACGAATAACGCCATTGGGCTGGGATTGGGGTGGCCGCCTATTGCTACGCGAGCTCAGATCGCACCAAGCGGTCTGTCTGCCGATTGCCCCGAGCGCGCTTGAAGGTGTCCGGGCTTTGAAATGCCGAACTGGTAGATTGCCTTGAGAGGCTGCTTTGCGCTTCTGCTGCAAGGGCCGCGGTGTGCTCCTCTGTTCGGAGAGAGCGCTATGTGTTTCCATTGACTGTGATAACTCCGCGAGGTCCTGACATCTTGAGCTTGAGGTATGCATAATGTGGTACCGCATTGAATCTAGCAAATGCGGTTCGTCCGAGCAGCGCGTGATAACCACTGCGAAACGGGACTATATCGAAGATTAACTCGTCACTTCGGAAGTTATCCGGGGATCAGAAGACCACTTCCAGTGTAATTGAGCTTGTGCAGTGGGCCTCTACGCCTAGAATGACGCCTTTAAAGGTAGTCTTTGTGGGTTTGATCCTTGAGGGGTCTATACCCATTTTGCGCACTGTGTCCTGATAAAGCAGGTTCAGGTTGCTGCCGCCATCCATGAGGACTCGAGTGAGGTGAAATCCGTTGATGATTGGGTCTAGGACTAGTGCGGCGAATCCACCGTGACGGATACTAGTGGGGTGGTCTCTGCGATCGAAGGTGATTGGACAGGAGGACCAAGGGTTGAACTTCGGGGCGACTGGCTCCAGCGCATATATGTCCCTGAGCGCACGCTTCCGCTCCCTCTTGGGGATGTGGGTTGCGTATATCATGTTCACCGTCCGCACTTGCGGGGGAAACCTCTTCTGTACTCCAGTGTGCGGTTGCCGGGGTTCTTCCTCGTCATTGCTATGCGGCCCCTTGTCCTTGTTTTCGGCAATTAACTTGCCGGCCTGCTTGAACACCCAACAATCCCTGTTGGTGTGATTGGCTGGCTTGTCCGGGGTGCCGTGTATTTGAGATGAGCGATCGAGTATACGATCCAAGCTGGACGGACCCGGCGTACTTTGTTTGAATGGCTTTTTCCGCTGACTGGGTTTAGAGCCTTTGAATCCGGCATTGACTGTCGTATCCTCAGTACTTTCGCCGTTAATGCGGCGCTTATGCTTGTTGCGACGTGACCTGCTGTTGCCGTCCATGGTATCTGAGGTACCATGGTTCTTTGATATATTGTTACTGCGAGCCAACCAGCTGTCTTCTCCCGCACAAAAGCGGGTCATGAGCGTCGTGAGGGCTGCCATAGATTTTGGCTTTTCCTGACCAAGGTGTCGGGCTAGCCACTCGTCTCGGATGTTGTGCTTGAAAGCCGCTAAGGCCTCCGCATCCAGACAGTCGACGATTTGGTTTTTCTTTGTAAGGAACCGAGTCCAGAATTGCCTGGCCGATTCTTCTGGCTGCTGAATTATGTGGCTCAAGTCATCGGCGTTTGGTGGTCGCACATAAGTGCCCTGAAAGTTGTCGAGGAATGCGGCTTCCAGATCTTCCCAACAGCTAATGGAGTCCGCTGGCAAGCTATTAAGCCAATGCCGTGCTGGTCCTTTGAGTTTTAGTGGGAGATACTTGATGGCATGTAAGTCATCACCGCGGGCCATGTGGATGTGGAGGAGGAAGTCCTCAATCCATACCGCGGGATCTGTTGTGCCGTCGTATGATTCAATGTTTACAAGTTTGAAACCTTCTGGGAATTGATGTTCCATTACTTCGTCTGTGAAGCATAAGGGGTGTGCGGCGCCTCTGTATTGGGCTATATCGCGACGCAGCTCGTATGGGTCCTGCCCACTGTGTTCGGCCCGGCCGGATTTGCTTTTACTGTATCCGGCGTTATGTTTACTGTCTCGTAGAGTGATGCGCCCTCGTGATCCATAGATCGATCTTGAATGCTTTGCTTTGTCCTCCAATATGTCTCGCAGGTCTGGCGTATCTCCCCATGCCTTTTTATTTGGATGGCGTTGGGGTGGAGGTTGAGCTTTTGGCAGGAATGCCTCTCTATCGCGGCCATGAGGTGGCCGATCAGCCGTATCATACGCTTCCTCCTCCAGTCGGGGTAGTAACCTGCGCCTTGGGTAACTCTTGGAGGGACGCTCGAGTTTATATTCCTCGGCTGCGAGGACTTCAGTCCATTTGTCAGCTAGCAGATCTTGATCAGCTTGATGCTGCTGCTGCTTTTTCTTCAGGCTATTTGTTGTGGCCATAAGCCTGCGCTTGAAGCGCTCTTGTTCGACGGGATCCTCTGGTACGGCAAATTCATCGTCGCCGAGGCTTGCCTCGTCTTCGGAGGGGGGCATGTAATTGTCATCCTCCTCCTCTCCGCCAGCCGCTCTCTCAAGAGAGCTGGCTCCTTCATCCTCCTGATCTAACTCTTGCTGGAGGGGATTTTTGTTGTCTTCGGTGCTATCCGGAGTGTTATTATCTCCTGTGCCGGTATCACCACTTTTGCTTTGGCGGGACTTAGAGCGGCGCTGCTGACGTCGGTGCTTGGGTTGCTTCTTGGAGGGGTCATCCTCCGCTATCTCGTCACCGTTGCCTTCATTGGGTGTATCCACCATGTATATGTCATACGACGAGGTGGCTTTCCAGTGCCCTATAGGTGCTGGTTCATGTTCGTCTCCTGCATCGTCATCCATACCGTCGATGTCTTCGGAGTCGAAGTCGAGCATGTCTGTTAAATCGTCGACAGTGGCTACAAAGTGGGTGGTGGGTGGGCGTCGAATTTCTTCGTCGTCCGCATCCCAGTCCTGTTGGCCATGATCCGGGCAGGGCTCTCCTGACAAAGAGAGAGACCTTAGTGAATTCAGAATGTCGCCGAAGGGCAAGTGCTGAAAGATATCCACAGCGGTGAACTCCATGATCAGCGCCCAGTCGGATTCGATTGGCAGGGGTGCGGATGGTTCGGGGTCCGGAGGAGAGTCTGGCACCTTGGAGTCATGGGCTGCGTAGAGGATTATGCTGGTGTTCGGCTCGATCACCGTTGAGACTGCAGCCCCTGAGGCGGTGTCTAGCCACCCGTCGTCGATTGTCGCAGCTGGCTCCGAGCTAAGGGTCGGAGCTGATGCGGGCGCGGCCTATGGGGTACCGTCCGATGGCAGAGCTAGGTCATACCCATCGCGACAGTGCGGCGCGCCCGGTTGTGGCTCGAATCCGTCGAAGATCAAGTCCCCACGGATGTTGGCCGTGTAATTCAAACTTCCAAATCTGACCTGATGGCCAGGGGAGTAGCTTTCAATCTGCTCCAGATGGCCAAGCGAAATTAGCCCGCAGTGCAAAGCCGCCGAATATGAAGATCTGTCCGGGGAGAAAAGTCTCACCCTGGACCGCATTGCTATCGATGATAGTGGGAGCCATCAAGCCTAACAGCGACGACACAGAGGAACTCTCAATGAAAGCACCAATGTCGGTGTCAAAACCGGCGGATCTCGGGTAGGGGGTCCCGAATTGTGCGTCTAGGCCGGATGGTAATAGGAGGCAAGGGACACGAAGTTTTACCCAGGTTCGGCCCCTCTTGATGGAGGTAAAACCCTACGTCCTGCTCGATTAATATTGAAGTTGTGGGTGTTACAAGAGTAGATCTACCATGAGATCAGAGAGGCTAAACCCTAGAAGCTAGCCTACGGTATGATTGTATGTTGTGATTGTTGTCCTATGGACTAAAACCCTCCGGTTTATATAGACACCGGAGAGGGTTAGGGTTACACAAGGTTGGTTACAAAGGAGGAGATATCCATATACGTGTTTCCTAGCTTGCCTTCCATGCCAAGTAGAGTCCCATCCGGACACGAGACGAAGTCTTCAATCTTGTATCTTCATAGTCTAACAGTCCGGCCAATGGAGATAGTCCGGCTGTCCGGAGACCCCTTAATCCAGGACTCCCTCAGTCTCTGGTCGTAGTGTCGCATTAGCAGCAACCTGCAGTAGTGTATAATAGCATGGAACAATCAAAAATTATAGATACGTCAGAGACGTATTAGCTTCTTATGATGTGTATTACCGAGAGGGCCCAGAGATACCTCTCCGATCCTCAGAGTGACAAATCCTAATATCGATCTATGCCAACTCAACAAACACCTTCAGAGATACATGTAGAGCATCTTTATAATGACCCCGAGATACATGTAGCACACAAGGCATTCCTCCGGTATCCGGGAGTTGCATAATCTCATAGTCGAAGGAATATGTATTTGACATGAAGAAAGCAATAGCAATAAAACTAAACGATCATTATGCTAAGCTAACAGATGGTCTTGTCCATCACATTATTCTCCTAATTATGTGATCCCGTTATCAAATGACAACTCACGTCAATGGTTAGGAAACCTTAACCATCTTTGATCAACGACCTAGTCTAGTAGAGGCTCACTAGGGACACAGTTTTTGTTTATGTATTCACACATGTATTAAGGTTTTCGTTATTAATACAATTCTAGCATGAATAATAAACCTTTATCATGAATAAGGAAATATAAAATAACAACTTTATTATTGCCTCTAGGGTATATTTCCTTCAGTTTAACATAAGGAACTATAGCAAGTTCATCTCCATAAGCATCATTCTTATTGGCATCATGGCCACAATCATAGCAAGCATAAAGTTCATCAAAAAGGGATATTTCAAACCAATCCAAAGGATCATAGCATTCATCCTTTAGTAAGAACGAAGGGAAATTAAACAATATATTAGTTGAAGATTTACTCTCATTAGAAGGTGGGTACGGGTAGCTAATTTGCTCTTCCTCCTTTTGTTCTTCACTCTCATCTTCATCTTTTTCATCTAATGGGCTCACAGTTTCAGCAATTTCTTCTTCCAGAGATTCCTGGAAAATATTAATCTCTTCTTGGACAGCGGAGACCTTCTCAATAAATTCATTAATACCAGGATTGTATTCATAATTTTCATAGCAATATTTAAGTATAGCATAATTTTAAAATTTGTAATGAACATTATCACAATCTTCATACTTTTCAAACAAAGATTCAATTTCATAAGCACCCTTAAAAGCTACAAATTCTTCTATTTGTTCCACGTCATAGTAATCATATACATCATTAGCATAAGAAGCCAAGGTTTCATTCTCATTAAATTCACATTGAAAGGGAAGGTGTGGAGCTTTCATCTTAGAGCAACAAGTACAATCATACACATAGCACATATTCCAAGCATACCAACGCAACATTTTAATTGATCCCATAAGTGTTTCCCTTTTTGAGACAAGCGATTATCCCTAATGTATTCCCGATGATCCAAATTATCTCCCATTATCAAGTTGACTGGGGATTTATGAGGATTATCAAAGTAGTATTTAATATTTTCCACATAACCAACATCGAGGGTTTTAGGAGGTTTCCCATCTCCATGAGTAGCACATCCAACTATTTTGTTGGTATTTTGTGTTCCATATCCATAACTAAAGATATAAAACAACTTAGAACCGAAAATAAAATCTACTTACAGATAAAGCCAACAAGCACACACGAGAATATTCACTCCACGCTTTTAGCTCCCCGGCAATGGCGCCAGAAAAAAGGTCTTGATAACCCACAAGTATAGGGGATCGTCTTAGCCTTTTTGGATAAGTAAGAGTGTCGAACCCAACGACGAGCTAAAGGTAGAATTAATATTCACTTCAAGTTCTATCGACCACCGATACAACTCTACGGACACCAAAGTTTGCTTTACCTAGAAACAAGTAATAAAACTACTTTGTAGGTGTAGTGGGGTAAGTTTGCAAGATAATAAAGAACGCGGAAATAAAAGTTAGGTTCTATTTTAATAAAAGAACAAGTAAGTTAGTATAGCGAGTGTGGGAAAGTGGTGGTAGGATTTGCGGAATTGTCCCTAAGCAATTGGCTATGTTACTAGACCGATAGCAAGTTTTTATGTGGGGGAGGACACTGCTAGCATATCATCCCTTACTTGTAATTCTATGCACCTATGATTGGAACTATTAGCAAGCATTCGCAACTACTAAAGTTCAATAAGGTAAATCCAACCATAACATTAAATAAATTAGCCCCACTTTAATCCCATATGAATCAATTTCTATGCTGGGAAGAAGTTTCCGTCACTCTTGCCCTCCAATCCATAGTCCTATCAACATAGAACTAACCCTACGGCTTGATCCACGCGCCCACTCATATGACGGGCACCAAAGGATAGCAACATAACCACAAGCAATTTAAACCAATCATAGCAATTCACCAATTACTAATAGGATGACAACACATCATTGGATATTAATATGAAGCATAAAACACCATGTTCAAGTAGGGGGTACAGTGGGTTGCGGGAGAGTGGACTGCTGAATATAGATGAGGGGAGGTGATGGATGTGTTGATGAAGATGAAGGAGTTGTTGGAGTAGATCACCGTCACACGATGGTTCCCCCGACGGCGTTTCGGCGGCACCGGGAGAGAGGGGGAGAGAGCCCCCTCCTCCTTCTTCTTCCTTGGCCTTCCCCCTAGAGGGAGGAGGGTTTCCCCTCTGGTCCTTGGCCGACATGGCTCCAGGAGGGCAGGAGCCTCTCCGAGATTTGATCTCTCTCTTTGTTTCTCTTCTATTTCGCGCTCCTGATTTCTGGCTCTTCACCGTTCCTTATATTCTCAGAGATCCGTAACTCCAATTGGGATGAAATTTTAACACGATTTTTATCCGGATATTAGCTTCATTGTGGCCAAAAGACGCCCCCAACCGACTTACGGTGTATCCACGAGCCTGCCCGACGTGCCCTAGGGTAGGGAGCGTGCCGTGTGAGCTCGTGACTCCCTCGAGCATCGTCTCTCGTTGATTCTTTTTCCCAAAAATCACATATATTCCAAAAAAAACTCTGTAAAATTTTATCGCATTTGGACTTCGTTTGATATGGATTTTCTGCGAAACAAAAATATGCAACAAACAGGAACTGACACTCGGCAGATCATATAAATTGTTACCAAAAGTGTATGAGAGTTGTAAAATAATGGCATGAAATAATCTAAATTATAGATACGACGGAGACGTATCACAGGATTGTCCCTTGCTTAAGATACAATTAGAGATACAGAGGACAACGATCATGCAACAACTTCATCTGTGGTGAGAATACGTTTACATTCTCGTACATGCAAACATAGTGCAAATTATAGATTATAATATAATGTGTTTTACTACATTATAGAAGGCATTTTATCAATATCAACTGGATCTACTGCAGAAGGGTATACACATGGTACAACAAAAGTCGGAATGGGTCATGTATCTTATTTCAGAGGTTCTTTCAAGCTCAAGCGCATCAAAGAGAAAGTGGGTTGAAGCGGTGAGTCGACATACTTTTCCCCTATAAACACATCTTTAAATTGTTAGTGTCTTTGTTTACCCTACCACCATATATTGCGACAAATGCAACTATATTTAGGAATTATGCCATACCTAATTATTGAACCAGTGTTTGTATATGTTGTATCCTAGATATATGATTTCTGTAGGGAAACTTAGAATTCTCATGACCTGAATGCAAGGCTGGCGACTCAGAAAAAATTGGACATGTCAAGATGCAACTTGAAGAACCTAAAACAATCAACAAGGCCCTGACAGAGCAACATGAAGAACCCGAAGTTGCCAAGCAGGCCCTGACAGAGAAGCAGGAAGAACACGAAGCCCTTGGCAAAGTAGTAGGATGAAACTAAAGCTGTCATAATGGCCTTGGGAGAGCAGCATGAAGAACTTAAATCGGTTAAGAACGCCTTGGTACAATAGTAAGAAGAACTTGAAGCTGTGAAGAAGGTCCCGCCACAACAGCAGGATGAAATTGAAGCTCTCATAAAGGCCCTAGTAGAGCAGCATCAAGAACTTGAATATGTCAATTATGCTTTTGTAGACCAGCAGGAAGAACTTGAAGCTGTCAAGAATGTCAAGGAAGAGAAAACCTTGGCTTTTGAGAAAGGGCCCACCTGTAATTTCAAATATTACCAATCTTATTCTTGGCATTTGTAGACCAGCGCAAATTCCAATTGAAAATGTCAAGAATGTCAAATAAGAGAAAACCTTGGCTTTTGTAGGCTAGCGGGAAGAAATTGAAGCTATCAAGAATGTCAAGGAAGAGAAAACCTTGACTTTTGTAGACCAACACATATTCAAATTGAAAATTTCAAACACTATCAATTTTATTCCAATTTGGTAGCAAATTGCAATATATAACAAATTGTCGACGTCTAAAAACTGTGATAGTAATGCATGTCATCACCAACGTATGGACCCACATGTAAACAACCACATCACCCACGTCTAGGCCCACCTGTAAGCAACCACATCATCATAATGTGGGCCCATATGTCAAGATCTTTGACCGTAAAACTTGACAAAACTAGTCGTTACTGACGGTCACCTTCATAGGAAAAAACGACGATGCCCACATGTAAGCAGCCATGTCAGTATCCACTGGGCCCATATGTTAGAATCGTCGACCGGTCATATTTGACACATCGGATGTTAGTGACAGACTATCGTCACCGAAAATAATTAGGTGACAATTCGACTGATCAAAGATGACAGTTCTGGATGTCAACGAAATTGGAGTTCCGTGACAAATCCGAAACCGTCACCTAAGATACAATAAGGATTAAAAAATTTGCGACGACGCTTCTGTGATGGAACGGGTGAGACGAAAATTAGTTTTACGTTACAAAAGTGGCTCGTCACAAACAAACGTTCGATTCGAAGTGGTAAAACAACAGAACCTGCAGTTACTGGTTGTGGCTTATTAACAGTTCCTGGAGTGGCATGTAACTGTTTTGGACTGCCTTGGAGTTGTTTCAGTAGGATTTGCCTTGGAGGCAACACTGGCTTGTCCAGATGCACCTACTAGATCTTCATCGGCATCATGCACATGTACATCAAAAAGTTTATGAAATTCTTTTGTATTTTATCAAGGTTCTTCTTGATGCAAGTGAAATTGTTGTTGCATGTCTTTCAAAATCATGGAACTCCTCTTTGTCTTCCTCTCTATTCAATTATAGTGTTTTGATGTTCAATCGCAGGGATTTGAGTTCTAGATCTCCAGCAACCTCAAATTCTGTGACGTTCGTCATAGTAACAACAGGAAATCTGACGAGCTACGGGGTGTACCTCACGTTACTACCAAGATCTAAGCCATGAGCGAGATGGGAGGGATTTTACCACCATTGCCGAGAATCAGCCTACATGCCCCCAAGATATACCTTCGCCGACACTGCCGCCTGTGCCGCCCACCGCGGGATGGTGCAAAATGAGGGTTGGTTGGTTGGGTTCTAAATTTGAAGTAGGAACCTTCAGAAACCACTCCCTAAACCTTTCCCGCACCCAAGCAATTTACCGCCACCTCCACGCCACCAGTTGTCGATCGCCGCCGCCGGGACCTGTGCTCAAGGAGGAGGATTTTACGGCTGTGCCAACTCCGCTTGACACCGGTCCAATTGCCTTTGAGAATCGCTGGCTACTAATACGAATTGACAGGTTCTAACTAGAGTTGTCAGATGAAATTCAGAAACAAGATGCAAGAACAGAAAATATGCCAATTGAGGAGGCCGTTTCTCTCCGATTTGGAAGTACTGTTGTAGCTAGGCTTTGTCACCGGCTGGAATACAGCCGCATGGGGTTTACACCTATTACAAGTTATGATGCTTCCGATCCCAAATGGTGGCATTAATAGCCTTACAAAAGACTAAGAAAAGTGACATAAAACACTGATAGCATGTGCTCTTGCCGGAAAACTAAATAGTGACATCTGCGCTGTCGCCGGCCATTGGATGGAAGATCTGCGGCTCTGAGTGAAATGGTATGAAGCGTCAAGAACCCTCATCCAGATCGGACGACAACGGTGGACGACAATAACGAAAATAGATGCAGCTACAGTAAATATGATGATTTCTTCAGTTTCGTCAGGCTAAGGTCCTTGCATCCTCCTCCCCATATTTTCCATGGCAGCTGCATCCTCCTTCACCGCAGCCGCGGCAAGCTCGTCCTCCTGTGCCATGTTGGGCCACGACATCAGCGGTTCTAGTCCGCCTGCTGCTGCTGCTGCGGTGGCGGATCAGAGTCCCACCCGCTGGGCTCGAACGGCAAATGCCATGGGAATGGGAGTATGTGACAGTCGGATTCGAGTGTAAAGTCACCTCAAGGGCTCGACCTTCTCGATCCATGGCTGCGGCAGATGCGGAACTGGCAGTTTGATCCAAATCGGCCAGTTCTAGACTTGCCCCGCCGCCATTTTTGCTGAAGCTTGAAAAACAATTCAAATTGCAAGCAAAATCCCATCACAACGTTGGTTGCACATGGTGTTGATAAACACCGTGCTGATCACCCCTGCACACATGACATGCTTGCAAAATGTGCACAGTAGTAATGATCTGCATTACGGTGCCCAAAAGTGTAGCTAAGTGAACTGGGGGATCAAGCAGTTGTCACTTGAGATCCCTGCATATATGCATATTTTGTTTATGCGTGATTTGGAGCTGTCAATGGGTTTTCAATCTTCAGAAAGTAAAACTTCTGTAGTATGTTTCTGGACAGCTATGTCACACTTTTGTTTGTATAGAGCATGATTAACTTAACCTACTGCTGTTACAAAAAAATTTGAACTGAGCTCATCGAGTTGCTTAGATCTATTTTTTGTATTGTAGAAAAGTGGATTGACAATGCTGCTAGCTCGGATGGCGTCACTGAAGTAATGACACTAATGTAGAGGACAAGGGATGTATAACTGCAGAGGTTAAAACTTGGTACCTGGGAAATTGAGAAAATTGGGTATGTGTTTATGATTATTCAGAACATTAGTGTTGAATCGGTCCAGAGTTTAAGTGATTTCTTTTCCTGTGTGAAGGTACCACCAGGCCGACATGGATCAGCTGAACAACAAAGACATGGCTTCTCAGCACCTTGATGGACACGATCATCTGCATGTTTGGAGTATGACGCCGCTGTCGCATTACCACCACGCACTATTCTGGTAATTTAGTTGTGCATGATCCTAGATTTTTGTTCAGGTGATTCCCATTTTGCTGACTCTTACAAATGTTATTGGTTCAGTTTTCGACTCTGTTGTGGACTGCATACATAATATACTTTTAATTGAAAATGAAGGTTCTGAATCGCTTTAATCAAATTATTGGGCGTTTGCCATTTACTCGGAAGCAGGTATTAGTTTCTTCATCTCTAAACAATGTGTAACTATAACGTCCCAAATCTTTGCAGGTAGAATTAATGCTTTCACAACACTCAGAGGTAGCTAAATTTGTAGTTTTTGGTGTTCCAGATAGACGCCTTGGGGAGAAAGTTGTTGCTTGTGTTAGCATCAGGGATGACTAGAGGTGGGTATGCAACAGCTGAATGCAGTGAAGTGTTTGCTCATATCCATCAAGTACATTGCAGGTTAAATTTTTTGAGCAGGTTAACAATCTTAATTACCATATTTTGGAGTAGATGCCCTACTGCTTGAAATCATTGAGTAGTCAAGTCCTAACAGTGTAGACAAATGAAAGAACATGCTACATATACACCTAATTTCCTGCATTTATTTTCTACAGGGAAATACTGACTAAGTTTTTTCAGCCAGTAGTTAGATTTAACATTCTTGAAGTTTTCTTAATAGATACTCCCTCCGTTCTGAATTACTTGTCGCATGTATGGATGTATCTAGATGTATTTTAGTTCTAGATACATCCATTTCTGCGACGAGTAATTTGGAACGGAGGGAGTACATGGTCTGGGTAAACACGAAGCCACTTTATCTATTCTTAAATCTTAACAATTAGTTGTTTCAAAATAAGAAGTATGATCTGGATTTTGGACCAGAGTTGTTTTCCAATGTTGTAATTAATAGCTAGCAAGAATATGTCAATAGAAACATCAGACAAAAAATGTAGCATGAAATGTTCCTAATAGGAATGTTTGGAACTTTAAACAATCCCAAAAGAATGGTAAGCGCTTGAAACTAATCAAACATTCTGATCTTACAGACATCAGTGAGCCAAAGTAGTGGGAAAGGAACAAAGGACAATGGGAGGGAGGGAGGCGGTGCGTGAGATAGACTACACAGTTCACCCCACTATAGATAAATACAACCCGCAAAAAGAAGACGACAATGCCATGTGCATAAGGATAAGTTATATGTTTGACACCATTGGTATTGAACCACCAGAAAGTATAAAATAAAAAATGCACTGTTGATCTAGATTAATGGAAATAGGTGATAGCCTAGTTTAAAAATTTACATCACATAAAAATATGGACACTGCTCAAAAGTTTTGTTCCCCCTTTTTGTTGTAGATAACAAAGGAGAACTCTTCAGCACCCCTCAAAAAAAAGAAAAAAAGGAGAACTCTTCAGCATATGGGATTCATGGTCTAATCGGGGCACCTAAAGTACGTCCTCCAAGTTTGGCTCGAACCATATGGCATTCATCGGCTCATTGGCACAAAAGAAAGGGTAGTAATCTTGCTCTTTTAAGCAGTAGTAGGCCTGCCCACCATCGTCAGTCTTAGTACAGCTCGGAAAGTACACCTTGTTGCATAAATCTCTTCCGCAAGCTGGCCTTGCAATTAGAGCATTGCTTCTATCCCAAAACACGGCAGCATCCTCCATCTCTTCCAAATCCGTCCAAACCATCCTAGACCGATCAAGCTTAAGTACTCTGATGAACCCAAAATTGCCGTTTTCTCGGATAATGGCGACTAGGTCACCTTTCCACTCCGCTAGATAGCTATAGTTCAACTCCTCAATTGTATACACATAGTCACTTCCACGTATCGGTTGATCTGGCTTGTCAAGGACCTTCCACTCCATCTTTTCCACGTTCAAGTCCACGACTCCGAGCCTACCATTCATGTCTAGGAAATAAACGATGTCGTCAAGGAAGACGGGGCTATGAGATGCCATGAAGAACGGCACATCAACATTTCGTAAGATTTCTTCCTTCCACTCTTTGTCTCCTATTCGCCATGTTTGAATAAAGACAACTTCGTAGTCTGGCGTGGCTCCCACGGCGAGGACCACAAAGTCCGGAGAACCCGGCATGGAAGAGAACGATAATCCTTTGAGGCCAATGATATCTAGTAGTGGAAGAGCAATCACATGGCCGCCATCTGGGTAATTCTTGAACGGATTCACTAGGAAGTACATTTGGTCACCCCCTCTTGACACGATGACCCAGCCATTCTTTGTGAAATGCAGTAACTGCGAACCCTGTGATTGGAGACATGAAGTAGGGATGTTTACCCTGATGTTGTACTTCTTCTGGCTCATCGGATCGAAGACCTCGAGAATATCATCTTTTGTCCTTCCTGCTAGGCGGGGTGTCATGAGCAATGGCAACCCTTTTGCATGGTGTATCGGGCTTTCAATGGAGTTCCACCGCTTGCAGACAGCTTTCAGATGTAGGAAATCGATGAATGAAATCTTGGATACTAGTAGCCGCAACAAGTCGGTATGGAGGTCACACCACTGCCCCTCCTCTCGAGAGGCCGTGTTAAGCATCATCATGTCCTCCTTTTCTTGCTCTCCCAAACAATGTTCAATTGTTCTTTGTATCACCTGGTTACATCAATGTTGATTTGCTATAAATTTCCCTTCTTTCTTTAACAATGCTAATTTGCAGTAAGGTAGTCGAATTTGTTAACAAAAATATAATATATGTACATAGATACCTTATTGGAGACATCATCAATAGTATCGATGGCTTGTACATCTTTCAGACCGAAGCTGCCAATACATAAATGGAAACGTTAAAACATCTCTAAATCATCACATTGAACAAGCACATGAATACTTTCAAATCGATGAGGTGAAATTAAACTTACCTCGTGGGAAGAGTCCAGAATACTTGGTCCTCATCATCATCTTCATCACCATCACATCCCTCAACTATATGGAGCCCAAAGGTCATATCATCCAGAGACACGGTGTAGATAACAAATTCATTGCAAACTTTACGCAGCACATGGATGCAATTGGGTTGGGTTCCTGCTTCAACCGCCCTGACAGCGAAAGTACACCTGCCCACAAAAAATGTTCTATCCGCGATGGTTTGGACTGTTCCCCACGCATCATCCTCCTGATTCCATAGGAAAACCTTGAGATCCACCACGTCCGGGTCGCCAAAGATGCAGCACCGCACCAAAAAGAGCTCGCCGCCAGGACACGGCACCGGGTAGCACTTGTAACAGGCGTGCACGGGGCACCGCGGCGGGGGTCTCATGTCCGTCCTTATGACTGATGGTGTCGCGCCGGATGCGTCGATGGCCACCAGGGACGCCATGGTTGTCGCGTATACCTTCCCCTGGTAGCCAGCGGTTATGGGGCCGTCGAAATTGTCGTTCACCTCGGCGAGCTCCACAGGGAGGCGGGACCACTGGGGATCACCAGGGCGGCAGTAGAGAAGGGACTTGTCCCTGACGAAATCCAAAAAAACGGTGCAATCGGGTGGGCTTTGCGTGGAGAGCGCGCAGCCGAACCATAGGTACAAATCGGGCGCGTCCTCCGGCAGAGGCGGGAGAGCGACTACCGTGGGGGTCGACGGCGAGGTATTAGCGAAGCTGACGAGGGAGCACCCGTTGGTGACCTCGTCGAGCATGAGCGACCAGTCTCCGTCGAGGCCGAGGCATCGTTTCCCTTGCAGCGCCGGCATGTCCGGCGTCTCGTCCCAGCGGACGCATCCGTCGAAGGGCGCGACGAGGACGGGTTTGCTCGTGCGGTTGAACTGGATCACCAACGGCGGCGGCTGCGGCGGCATGGCCATGGGGCAGGGTTCTTCAATCTCTATTGAGCAGCGCGTCTGGATCGATCCGATCTGATCTGGTTTTATGGATGCATGAGACCACAGTCCGTGTCGGGATTGACTACCGATTCCTTTGCACAGCGATTTCTCTTTCTCTCCTTCCTTTTAAAAAAAAATCCGGGAACATTTTTTTTTCAAATCGGTTAACATGTTTTGAAATTCTAACATTTTTTCAATCAGGGAGAACATTTTTTGAATTTTGAAATGGCAAACATTTTAAACAAATTCGTGAGCATTTTTCTAAGGGCCACACTACCTGTTGGCCGGCGGATCTTTTTCAAAACATCCACCGCCTCACGAACGTGGGATTTGGTAGATTGAGCGAGCGAGTGTCACCCTCTATAATTACAACACAAGTCGTGTTGCAGAAATTTTTTGCAACACATGTCATGTTACGGAAATTTTTGCAAGATAGGTCAAGTTGTAGATTTTTTTTTTGCAATAGACATCTTGTTACATTTTTTTTTTGCAACAAAGGTCTTGTTACATTGTTTTTTCTTGCAAAGAGGCCTTGTTGCAATTTTTTTTTTCTGATAGAGATCTTGTTACAATCTTTTTTTGCAACAAAGGCCTTGTTGCCAAAACTCTCCGTAGCAGACAACAAAGCAGCGACCATGACGGTGGAAAAGAAGGGCCACCGGTGGTCATGGCCTCAAGCAGAAGCTCGGTCTGGGATGGGAAGGAAGGAGAGGTGTGGGAGGAGAAGAAAAAGAGGAAGGAAAAGGGTGGAGGCCTGCCTTACAGGTGAACGGCGGCTGCTGGCGCGGGCCGGTGGCGAGCATAGGCGCACACATGGCGTGGGCGAGTTCTCCCCTGGCGGTGCTGACTTAGGACAAAGGGGATTGGGGAGACGAAGTATGAGAGAGAAGATGACTCGGTTGGGATAAGAATAGTGGCGGGGGTGAGCTCCACTGGCACACGCCTCGCGTAAAAAAAGTGGTTGACAAAAACGAAAGGATCAGTCGGTGGATTTCAATTGTTTCCCTTTTTCTAAATCATGATTTTTTTGGAATTCTGAACATTTTTTTAAATCATGAATATTTTAAAACTTCATGAATAGTTTTTGAAATCATGAACATTGTTTTGAACTCATGAACATTTTCTAATTTTCTAAAAAAAATGGAAATTGCATAAATATTTTTGAATTTTTTCTAAAAAGTTGTGAACATTTTTTTAGAATTTCATGAACATTTTTTAAAATTGTGAAGATTTTTTGAGTACACGAAGATTTTTTGAAATCACGATTTTTTTTTGAATTCGTGAGCATTTAATTTACCAGAAAAATAAAATCATGAACATTTTTTTCACAATTCACAACTTTTCTGGAATCCGAAATTATTTAAAAAAACTGAAAGCAGAAAAGAAAAAAGAAAGGGGCTTCCTGCCCTTCACATGGGCTGGCCCGTGAGGGCGCGCTGGGAGAGGAGGGGGTCTGCGCTTCCCTGATTTCGGACGCTAGTGACCATATGGGAGGTCCCGGCCTAGCAAATACTTTGGTGATTTCTTAAACAAATTTTGAATTCGTGTACTATTTTGCAATTTGTGAACAATTTTCGAATTCATGAACAAAAAAAATAAGGGAGCCCTGCCTCGCTCCTAGGCTGGCCCAAGTTCGCGACTGGCGGGAGTAAGGGGTGTACGTTTCATCGGCACTCAGCGCGTACCGCGCGATATAGGAGCTTCCCTCTCGTAGGGTCACGCTAGGCCAGCCATCTCCCAATCCGGATCGCGCCCACGCACACCTTTCCTCCCCTCCCATCTTTGCCTCCAACTCTTTCCCCGCGTGGCGAACCAACCTCTGGTTGAGATGGTTAGATGGACACTGGTATCCCCAACCCATCAGGGTTCAAATCCTGGTGCTCGCATTTTATTCTGGATTTATTTCAGGAATTCCGACGATGCGCTTTCAGTGGGAGGAGACGTTCCCGTCGACTACGAGGCGCCTACGGTGACTTCGTTAAATCTCAAGATGATATGTCGGCTCAGTTTCTCGGAGGTGCTCATAGGAGTAGGGTGTGCGTGTGTGCGTTCATAAAGATGAATATATGCGCGTGTATATGAGCGCTTATGTCTGTACTGATGCTAAAAAAACTTTTTCCCTGCGTGGAAGGCATGGCCAAAGAGATAAAAAATGGTGGCATGCAACGACATGGCTCCGCTCTGCATGGCCCGAACTTTGCCACGTCCTGTCGTCAGCCCGTCCCCAACAACATGCGCCCCACTTAGCAGCTGAGAAGCTCAGGCCCCTGGCGGCCAGCACCTTGCTGGAGCACCCATTGCCCTTCAAAAGTCGTCTCGCTCCCCTTTCTTTTTTTTGGAACGAAGGCTTAAAAAGAGCCCGGCTTTAAATTAACAAAGCCATCAACCGGCCAGGATTACAGAGAATACAACCATGAACCACACAAAGAAAAGGAAAAAAAAACATGGCAAAGATACAAAGGCGCTGGGAGACAGCTCACATAGCACACAACCCGCTAGATACCAGATCAACGTGAAGCTAATAGCTAGGAGATGCTAGGGACCTCTTGCACACACACAACCATGGGGAAGGCAACTGCCGGTTCAGGGCAAGGAAACGACGACGATGAGAGGCATGCCATTGCCAGAACACCACGGACTTGTGGAGAACATAATTAGACAGTTCCATCGTCAAAGGAGGCCCCTGCCTCCTCGCCTGGCTCGAAAGGCGCCGTGCCGTTGAGGGATGGACTAGTTCACCCTAGAAATTGCCTGGATGGCACCCAAGGCACCCGCTTCTTTCCTTCTTTCCCGAACTCTTACATTTTTCTCCCTTTCTTTCCTTGCAAGTGACCATGGCGGACCACACGAGGAGGACAAAGACCAAACGAGGAGGACAAAGTGCTCAGGGATGCTGCTGCTGTCCTGGGCCAGGGAACCGCCAGATCTACAGTACCGAATAGGAAGACGTTGTTTTCAGCCGCGCAAGAGCCGGAAGGTGTTGGGTACGTCGAGGACAGTGTTGGGACACGTAGTAGAAAAAAAAATTGCCCTACAATCACTCACGAACACTATGAAGATGAGAGTTGGATCGGGTCGTTACCAACTCCAAGTTGCAGCGGAAGAAGAGTCGATGTAGATTGTTCTTGGAGTATAATCACAGTAAAAATGCTAGGTAGAATATTAGCAATTCAGTTTAAGTTCAAGTGCTATGAAATCTAAATAATACTCCAACAACACAACACGCGCACAGAAAAAGCTATGGAGCATTTTGAAATCTGTAACAACAAAAGCAAGATAGTACCGTTAGAAAGAGATATTGTTCTGCAAACATCGGAATATAATTCCAAAATCACCAAAATCATCATCGAGCTCCACCTCGTCGTATGGGTCCAGATCAATGCCTTCGATCCCCATGGTGATCCCATCACTCCTGCTGCCATCCTGTTGCATCTTATGCCCGCCTCTCTTCTCGTACTCTCTCCGTTTCAAAATACTTGACTTTCATTTGTCTAAAAATGAATGTACCTATATACTAAAACATGTCTACATACATCTATATTTTGACAAAAGAAAAACAAGTATTATGGAACGGAGGGAGTAGGTCTTGACGAGCACCGCGTTCGGCAAGAAGTATCTATCCACGTCCAAGTTGTTGGCGTTGACGCCACGGAGGTCGTAACCGAGCGCGAGATCGACAAGGCTCATGAAGTGCATTTTTTTTTGAAAAGGAGGTTAAAACCTTCTGTCTTTGCATCGATGGATGCATATGGCCATCTTTATTTACTAATTTTTTTTATGAGAGAACTTCTAATCTATTCATCAATTGTCAAGGTAGTACAAAGAACACTAGAAGTAAAATTTACATCCAGGTCCATAGACCATCTAGCGATGATTACAAGCACTGAAGCGAGCCGAAGGCGTGCCGCCGTCATCACCCCTTCCTCATCGGAGCCGGGCAAACATCAAGCCACCCGAAGCCACTGCTCACACCTACAAAACTCGATAATGTGAAACGCTTTCACTCCTTATATCTAAAATCAATGCCGTCACCGATTCATCCATGAGGTGCCTAAGGTGATGTTTCCTCGTGGTACCTTGGCGACGGCCCTCCCGTAAGGCTACCACCAGCGCTATTTATGGTGCTGCAACAAGCAGTAACCAACTCTATATTGTTTGCTTTCTCTCTTCTAATACATTGACACGCAAGCCTTTTATGTGTTTGCAAAAAAAAGGTGCCTGAGGTGCGTCCTTACGGTGATGATTGCATCGCTCTTGCCGAGCTCCGACACGCGGGCCACCTGCACGTACACCGTCCGGTACCCTAACGGCCTAACCTGTTTGCCAGCGAGGGATTGGCAGCTGGCTCGATGTTCAATACGACATACTCCACGATCTCGCAGCCGGTGGGCGAGGGGTCGAACTGGTGCCAGTCATACTCCTTGATCCTAAGGTTGACTACATGATGGGTAGAGGCCTCGAGAAGGGCCAGTGTGTCAGTAACCCTGGTGCAGAGCACGAACGGTGCCTGCCGAGTGCATGCGACGCCTCCCTCAGGAGGAAGACGGGGTCATCGCGACACACCGGCAGAGCTCCACAGAGAAGGTGTGCCGGTGGCGGTGTGTGTGACTCTTTGATGTCGTGTGACACGAGCTCCTCGCCGTGCTCCCCACGCGCACCGGCACGAGGGACGCGGTGATGGCTACGAGGCTAGCGGTGCGGGACTAGACGTGAAGAAGTCGATCCCGCCGACGCCGGAGACGTCGACATGGGCCTCCTGGCTGGCCATGTCAAGGACGGCGGCCGTGGGACGCGCGCTGCTGCATTTGCACAACGGCGCACCACTGGTCCTGGTCTAGGTCAGTGAGGGGCACACGTTGGGTTCTATGATATGGTGTGTCGATTGCAAATTAAAAATTTCTACGCGCAGAACAACCAAGAACATACTACGGGAGATGGATCACAGTTCGTTACCACTAGACGCGCAGTGCCGTGCCACGAAGAAGAGTTGGAGCAGCGCGTCCGCGTGGATCGTCTCTTCCTCGTCCGATCTCTCTCGTACAGCCGGTCGTCGGATCCCACATACAGGTTCATTGGAGCGGCGCAGGTGCACCACCTCTAACGGTATCCGAGCGTG
The DNA here is from genome assembly GCF_056163025.1 of Triticum urartu. Classification (NCBI taxonomy): domain Eukaryota; kingdom Viridiplantae; phylum Streptophyta; class Magnoliopsida; order Poales; family Poaceae; genus Triticum; species Triticum urartu. Next base: position 58,647,788 of record NC_141874.1, on the reverse strand, counting down.
TATGAGGAACGCCGTGCGGCGGACTGCTAGGTCCGATCACATAGTCGGCGGCCAGTGGAGGTGGCTATTCGCAACACATGCAAACTCTAGTGCCAGTGCCAAAGCGATCCACCCATGAGTGCGCCGCACCTTCACTTTATATAGGTGTCTGTCACAGGCTCAACACTTGGGCCTCCCACGGACCCTAAAGTTCAAAATATGTTCGGCCGGGATCCGAGTCCGAGTAGGATCACATCTAACTTGTGGAGTCGGATCGGGCCTTACAAGTTCCTTCCCTTAAGCGCGCGATGAAGGAAATATGCCCTAAAGGCAATAATAAAGTTGTTATTTTATATTTCCTTATATGATGATAAATGTTTATTATTCATGTTAGAATTGTATTAACCAGAAACTTGATACATTTGTGGATACATAGACAAAAACACCATGTCCCTAGTAAGCCTCTACTAGACTAGCTCGTTAATCAAAGATGATTAAGTTTCCTAACCACAGACATGTGTTGTCATTTGATGAATGGGATCACATCATTAGGAGAATGATGGGATGGAAAAGACCCATCCGGTAGCTTAGCATAATGATCGTTCAGTTTTATTGCTATAGCTTTCTTCATGTCATATACATATTCCTTTGACTATGAGATTATGCAACTCCCAGATACCGAAGGAATGCCTTGTGTTCTATCAAATGTCACAACGTAACTGGGTGATTATAAAGATGCTCTACAAGTATCTATGAAGGTGTTTGTTGGGTTGGCATAGATCGAGATTAGGATTTGTCACTCCAAGTATCTGAGAGGTATCTTTGGGCCCTCTCGGTAATACACATCATAATAAGCCTTGCATGTAATGTGACTAATGAGTTAGTTGTGGGATGATCCATTACGGAACGAGTAAAGAGACTTGCCGGTAATGAGATTGAACTAGGTATGAAGGTACCGGTGATCGAATCTCGGGCAAGTAACATACCAATGACAAAGGGAATAACATATGTTGTCATTACGGTACGACCGATAAAGATCTTCGTAGAATATGTAGGAACCAATATGAGCATCCATGTTCTGCTGTTGGTTATTGACCGGAGAAGTGTCTCAGCATGTCTACATAGTTCTCGAACTCGTAGGGTCCGCAAGCTTAACGTTCGATGACGATTTTGTATTATATGAGTTATGTGATTTGGTGACCGAATGTTGTTCGGAGTCCCGGATGAGATCACAGCCGTGACGAGGAGTCCCAGAATGATCGAGAGGTAAATATTCATATATAGGCGATAGTATTCGGACACCAGAAGTGTTCCGGGGGTACCGTGTACGTATCGGGTCATCGGAAGGCTTCCGGGCCCCCTCCGACAAAAATATGGGCCTTATTGGGCCAAGGGCGAGACAGACCAGCCCCTGGTGGGCTGGTGCACCCCCATATAGGCCGAATAGTTGGAGAAGGAAGTAGGGGAAGGGAGAAAGGAAAGGGGAGGATTCAGCCTCCCCCTTTCCTTCTTTCCACCCTCTCTTTCCTTCCCCCTCCGACACTTATGGAAGTGGGGGGGGGCGACTTGTGGGAGGCGCCCAAGTAGGATTACTCCTACTTTGGGTGCCCCTTGCTGCCCCTCTCCCTGTCCGACCTATATATATGTGGGGGGCACCGCTAGAACACACAACATTGATTCCTAACCGTGTGCGGCGTCCGTCTCCACAGTTTACGCCTCCGGTCATATTCACGTAATGCTTAGGCGAAGCCCTGCGCGGATCACTTCACCATCACAGTCACCACGTCGTCGTGCTGACGGAACTCTCCCTCGACACTTTGCTAGATCAAGAGTTCGTGGGACGTCATCGAGCTGAACGTGTGCAGAACTCGGAGGTGCAGTACGTTCGGTGCTTGATCGGTCGAAACGAGAAGAAGTTCGACTACATCAACCGCGTTGTCAAATGCTTCCGCTTTCAGTCTACGAGGGTATGTGGACACACTCTCCCCCTCTCATTGCTATGCATCTCCTAGATAGATCTTGTGTGAGCATGGGAATTTTTTTGAAATTGCATGCTACGTTTCCCAACACGCGACCCCTTAGGTTCAAGCCAGCTTGGTCGCAGGTCGGATCACCTCCGACTTGCTCGGCTAGTAGCGGCCTCTAGCAAGGCATGCCGAGCACCAAGTAGGCAGTGAAGCCGGTTGGCAAACCTATACATCACACTTCTGTTCGCTTTGTCACACGATATATGTTGTCGGGCTCAAGGCGAGTCTATCATCCTTGTGCTAGCCCGACCTCTTTCTTGTTCCAGTGATGCCGACCACTAACCGGATTATCTCATAATCCCTGTCGCATGTCCATGCTTATCTTGGTCGGATCACACGAGGGGCCTAGAGTATATCTCTCCTGATCGGAGGGGCAAATCCCATCTTGCTCGACCATGTCTCGCAGCATGGGTATGGACAAGCCCGAAACCTATCTTTGTAACTACCCAGTCACGGAGTAGCATTTGGTCGGCCCAAATCAGGTCTGTCACCATCCCGAGTACATGCGCCAGCTCAGGTCTTAGGACGTAGAATGTATGTTGTACTAGAGACTCACAAATGACATATCGTTGTGTCTCATAGGTGGTGGGTCTGTCCGACTCGGACCTTATGTCGACTTGGATCCGACTACGTCGAATCCGAACAGATCCTTCCAAGTTCATATTATCCAGTTAGCATCCAATGCTCGATGGCTAGTGAGACCAAGCCATCGACCGTGCCGTATTCTAGTCTAGTCGATTGCGTGTCCACACAGCCCTTTCGACTAGGGACCTTTTAGGATAGCCATCATACAATGCATAGTCCCACAAACAAGTCACGTACTTGTTGAAACACATCATTGATAATGTCCAAGGACTATCTTTATTCATAAACATATAGGAAATATCATCATACATGATTGCGTCTAGGGCATATCTCCAACAACACAGCGGTCGCAGAGGCGGTTGTTGACGGCGAACTCGACGGCATAGTCCCGCTTCAGCGTGATGCTGCCGTGGAGGACCTCACGGCGGAGTCGGTGCACACGACGGAGGAGCAGTGGCAGGAGCTCAGAAAAAAAACTTGTGTTAATAAATGGCAAGGGCACGAGATTAGCGATTTGTTGTTGAGAAATATCTAATTTTGTTTTGACAGGTTATTGCGGAAAATCTTTTGTCTGTCTTTTTAGGAAGCTGATCTTATATATATGGTACAATTTCTAAATTCTCAATTACCTAATATTATGTGATTGAATTGAATGAATCGATATCTGCTAAAAACAAACAAGAAGGATCGGGCGAATTGGTTTTTGGTGGGAGGGTGAAAACTAGCGTGGCGGGGTTATGGTGGGAGGTGGAGGTGAAAAAGAACCATATGCGTACCGGCCTACCAACTCCCTCTTTAGGAGTAAAGATAAATTTTGTTTTTTATTGCCTTGAAGTCAACACTCAAAATGGAGAAACCACCAGAATTAGGAGACATGGCTGGGAGAAACCACTAGAGGGCACAATCAAGCTGAATGTGGATGTTGGTTTCAACATTGATAGTGGCACTGGCGCTACAAGTGCTATACTTCGAGACCACTCCGGTTTCTTTGTGGTGGCATCTTGCAGTAACATCCCTTTTATTGGAGAAGCGGCTACGGCGGAAGCACAAGGCTTAAGAGATGGACTTATCCGCAAGTGAAATTGGATGGAACAAGCTATGCGTAGAAGGCGATTGCATGGAAGTCATTGAAATCATGCAAAACAGAGGAAATTCGGTTGGGCCTGCAACAAATATATATGAACAATGCTCTTTCCTAGCTTGTCATTTTATTTCTATAGTTTTTTCTCATTGTCCTAGGGAAGCTAATATGGCAGCACATTTGTTGGCTAGGAATTGGAGGTCTCTCGAACTATTGTCTGGAAATCATAGCCTCTGGATTTTCTACTAGATGTATTGACAAACGATGTATCGCTGTTATCACATGAAATATAAACCCTATGATGGTATTTCCCTAAAAAAAGTCAACACTCGGTTTTTATTCGTGAAAATTTATATACTAGTGCAAAAGAAAGTTAAGTTCATTCTAAAAAAACTTCTAACATTTTTTTACTTTTATTTTAATTATTTTTCTCTATATGAGATGTATATACCCAAGAACCAAAGGGTATTTCCCACCCTTGCTGCCTCTTTCCCACTTTCATGGACAACAGCGCGTGGTAGATCTGTTGGGCGGGGCCGACTCCCGTGCATTATTTAGCGCCCCAAAAAATCTTCCTCCCTTTTTTGGCGAACACTTAGCGTGTCACCCGTACTGGGCCGATGTCGGTGTCAAAAACGATAGATCTCGGGTAGGGGGTCCCAAGCTGCGTGTCTTAGGATCGATGGTAACATGGACACAAGATTTTACCCAGCTTCGGGCTCTCTCGAAGAGATAATACCCTACATGTTGTTTTTGATTGTATTCGGTGCGTATGATTACAGAGTTGATCTACCTCGAGATCATATGTTGTGGTCTAAACCCTAGAGGTATGATGAGTAATGTCATGATGCTCTATCGACTAGCCTGGCCTCGGCTTATATAATGTACCAGAGGCCTGGGATAACAAGAGTCCTAGTCAAATACGACGATGGAGAGGAGTCCTTGTCTTGATCACCAAGTCTTGTGGAATCTTCCTCGTGTATACATCGGCTGTCCGAACTGGCCCATGAGCAGATGACCATGGGGGTCCTCGGCCCAATCCAACTAATGGGAGATGACGTGGTGAGTACCCCCTAGTCCAGGACACCGTCAGTAGCCCCCTGAACCGGTCTTCAAGTTGGGGACGCTCCTCGATTCTTCCAAACTGTTCTTCATCTTCGGTCGTCGGTTTTGAAAACTGGTTCAACAAATCATCTCATCTTCGATCTTGAGGATTGCCAAAGCAAATCCGAAGAGTTTACACGTCGGGTATCCGAGGAGCCCCTTTAAGTTCTCGGCCTTTATCAATGCCTTATTATTATTTTTTACGCCACACCTCGGGTTTGAAGTTGTTCCCGTGCGGCGGTGTCTTCTTGCATCCGAGCTCCAACGCCGGACTGCATTCGAGATATCTTTTGCAGCCGAGCACCAACACCGGATTATATCCAAGCTCCAACGCCGGACTATATCTGAGCTCCAAACCGGACTATATCCGAGGTGTCATAGATCACCTTGGCTTGAAAAAGTTTGAAGGAGGTTATCCGAGTTTAACGCTGAAAAGTTCTCTATGGAACGAGCCATTAGAATCCGAGCTTTATGCCAAAATGCCCTCTATGGAGCCAGCCACTAGCGCCTGAGCTTTATGCTAGACTGCTTCTGAGGTGGTGCACCACCCCAACCGCGGGCTGATTTTTTTGTGAATATTTTTTATTGGTGGAATTTATTCTCTGCCGAGATATATAGCCAGTATATGTATATCTAGTAGCCCTCAAAGTGTGTGTCGGTCTAAAACCCGAGATGCACCTGAAAGAAAACATTAAACTGCTGATCCTAGTAGCCCCTGAGACTCAGGTCGATTTGCAAGATCAGCCTGAGTATCAACTCCTAGCTCGGGGGCATACGTAGGAATAGAAACGCAGTGTAATATATTAGAAATAATGATCGACGGACAAGCCCCTGAGAGAGGGTTGTGAGAAGTCACCGTGATATATTAGCTTGATGTCGGGTAAGTCCCAGATGGTACTTAATGCTGTCTGAAGATGCACTTGCCCATAGTTCGGTCATGCCGAACACTGAGCACTTTGAATTCTCTGCATTGAATAAGCAATGCAGTAGCCCCCGAGACACTGGTCGGGTGGCAACACCAAATCAGGGGATTGATGTGCCCCTTTAATATTTATAAATAATGAGCGTGAAGTCCAGTAGCCCCCTAGCCTTAATGTGGGCACGGGTGGCCGAATTAAGGATCGATATCCGTTTGACAGAAAATTTTGTTGTGTTTAACACAAACTTCTCAGAAAGAGAATAAAGATCTCTTAAAGGAGCTTAGAGCTGGTTGAAATCTGAGCTCGCCAAAGTAGGCCCCAAGGGGTTTAAAAGATGGGTCGCAGTAAATGGATTTTACTCGCAATTTTTATGTGTAATGATTCTATGTATCCAAGTACTTTATATCATGAATGCTCGGATCCGCATTGTACAATACCAGTATGACCGACCATTGGCTTCAACCTCCTCGGCCAATGGCCGGGGAGTCTTAGTCCTACTTTATAAAGCCTTTACAAGGGCAAAATTTTACGACAAACAAGGTAATCCGGCCATATGGTTTTATAAACAAAGGTATGCGGAGAGAATGTTATATTACTATTTGATGTAAGAAACATCTCCCAAAGAAAATAATCCCGCTATCGGTTCCTTTCTTTGGGTTGTCATGCTGACCATGATTATGAAACCTCAACTCCGACCGATGCAGGAGAAAAATATTGAGGATTTAGTTCGGGGTAAGTTCCTGATCTCTGTGGCTTTTAATGGAGCAAAAAATTTCACATCCATTGTTGCCGACCAATTATATTCTTTAAGATGGCTAGCTTTCGGCTTCTCCCAGTCTGAGGTACTAACACGGATGACCCGAAAGTAACAATCATAGAGGTGCTCCCTTTACCTCCTAGCTGAACAATCGGGAACATAGGGGTAATCATAGGAGCCAGGCAACCCAGCTTGGCCGAAATCTTAAGTCAAATTGATGCATATTTATTGCTTTATAACGATAATTATGAAAGGCGGCCCTTGTATATTAAATACAAATGCCAATTGTATGTTTATTTTGACTCCTTTGTGACCGTCTATCAGTTGAAAGTGGCCCATCATTGGCTTCCATCCCCTTGTAGATTCTACGCAGGGTGTTTCCGCAATAAAAAACAAACTTAGCTGACGTCTCGGTGCCGAAGGTGGTTGTGTTAGCGGAAACAAGGCAATCAGATATGTGGGCTTTATAACTTTCACTTAGTCATAGGAGCTTAAAGTTGGGAGGCCAACTACTAGCCCCTGGTTAGTGTTCGGCGACAGTCGAGGTCAACCTTAAACACTTCGGCCAATGTTATGAACGGCCCATCATTTAACACAGACATTAGATTGCTGACCAGTTTACGCTTATTGTGACAGTCAGTTTTTGGCTTTCTCCACTGAGGTGCTTAACCATGCGAGCTGGAAGCACAATCGAGTGGTTCTCCCTTTGCACACCTAGCCAAACAAAGTGAAACGTAGGAGGCAAGCACAGGAGCCGGGCAACCCAACTATTGACCAAAGACACAATTCGAAACCGATGCGTATATAGCAATATCCGAGAATGTTTTTGCAGAATCTCTAAAGGTGTCCGGTGTTGCACTACGAGACTTACGCTGGAAACACACGAATAGTTTAAAAGTGTCATAGGCTCGAAAAGCCAAAAACTTATGTAAAAGCTTGACGTCCGGACTAAACCGAGATTTTGGTGCCAGTCCAGAAATTGGTCTTTGAAAAAAAATTGTGCTTCTGTCATGATTTAACATGACACATCCGATCTCAAGACTTCAAGCGGGTCAGCCTACGACTTCAAGCTCCTTATCCGAAGGCAGAGTGCTTCTCTGAGGCCAGTTTAGTGAACTAAACTCGAGCGGCGTTAGAGAGAAGCTAGGCTATCCGGCTATTTACCATACACTCGAGTCGAAAAAGGAGCAGTAGAAAAAGACTTTGCAACAACCAAGAAGAAAACAAATTATTATAGAACGGCTCGTGTAAATTTTAAGAGCCCCAGTTAACATGGGTAAGGGGAGTTTTTTTTAACGAACAACGTATGTGAGCATGGTCGAACCGAACACAAGTTAAAAATTTAAAATTTTGAGCATGAAAGCGACTTAGCTGGTTAATGTGTTCGGCATTGATGACGCGGTCCAAGCTTGATGCGGGACAAGGTTCCATCCCCCAAGCTGGTCCCGAGGTGGCGGAGCGAAGAGCTCGACACTCCGAAGTGGTAACTGATACGTCTCCAACGTATCTATAATTTTTAATTGCTCCATGCTATGTTATCGACTGTTTTGGGCAATATTGGGCTTTATTATCCACTTTTATATTATTTTTGGGACTAACCTATTAACCGGAGGCCCAACCCAGAATTGCTGTTTTTTTTTGCCTATTTTAGTGTTTCGAAGAAAAGGAGTATCAAACGGAGTCGAAACGGAACGAAATCAAATGGAGAAGTTATTTTTGGAAGGAAAGCTACCAGATGGACTTGGACCCCATGTCAGGAGCCAAGGGAGGTGCTCAAGAGGGTGGGGCACTACTAGGAAAAGGGCTATAGATGGAAATGACACTAATGGCGCACCAGACAAGTGGTGCGCCATTAGCTAATGGCGCACCACATCTACGGTGTGCCATTAGTAACAATTTTTTTTTCAAAACTACTAATGGCGCACCGTGGGAGTGGTGCGCCATTACTAGTTGAACTAGTAGTGGCGCACCACTCCCACGGTGCGCCATTAGTAAAAAAAATTAAATTTTTTTCAAAACCCCGTTAAACATTTTCAAAATTCCTAAAAACCTAACAAAAAAAAAGTTACGGGGCTTCTAAAATCCGGAGGCAAAAAAATTCAAAAAATTTCAAACTTACTAGTGGCGCACCGTATGCTAGGTGCGCCACTAGTAACAGAAAAGAAATTGGTTTTGAAAAAAAAATTGAATTATTTTTCAAAATATGATACGTAATATGATCGGGAAGTTTGAAATATTTTTTCAAAATTTCATCATACTCATAGGATTGATATGATAGATATATCAACAAGTGCTTGTGAAGTGAGGTGGTGCTGGGGTTGGATAGAACTATGAAGTTAAGTGTGCTTGAGCTAGAGTAGTGTGAGGATGGGTGACCTTTTGGTAAGTTTGACCACGGAGTGCGATTTGACCTGAGATTAAGCCATAGTGACCCGAGATTAAGAAAAAAATAAATTTGATTTTTTTTAAAAATGATTTTTTTGAATTTTTTTTAAAAATGATTTTTTTGATTTTTTCATTTTTAAAAAAAAATTTGAAAAAAAATTATTACTAATGGCACACTTCTATGTGGTGCGCCATTACTAAGTCAGATAGTAATGGCGCACCTCTAGGCATACTAATGGCGCACTATTGGTGCGCCATTAGTATGTATGTGGTATACTAATGGCGCACCAGTGGTGCGCCATTAGTAAAAAATACTAGTGGCGTGCTACTAATGGCGCACCAGTAGTGCGCCATTAGTAGGCAAAACTGGTGCGCCATTAGTAGGCCTTTTCCTAGTAGTGGGGGGCGCGCCCCCCTAGGGCGCGCCCCCTGCCTCGTGGGGCCCCCGAAGCTCCAACGACGTACTTCCTGCACCCATATATACTCACGTACCCTAAAACTTCCAAAACAGAGAATAGATCGGGAGTTCCGCCGCTAGAAGCCTCTGTAGCCCCGAAAGCCAATCTAGACTCGTTTCGGCACCCTGCCGGAGGGGGCAATCCCTCTCCGGTGGCCATCTTCATCATCCCGATGCTCTCCACGACGAGGAGGGAGTAGTTCTCCCTCGGGGTGCGATTTGACCTGAGATTAAGCCATAGTGACCCGAGATTAAGAAAAAAAATAAATTTGATTTTTTTTTAAAAAAATGATTTTTTTGATTTTTTTTAGAAATGATTTTTTTTGATTTTTTCATTTTTAAAAAAAAATTTGAAAAAAAATTATTACTAATGGCACACTTCTATGTGGTGCGCCATTACTAAGTCAGATAGTAATAGCGCACCTCTAGGCATACTAATGGCGCACTATTGGTGCGCCATTAGTATGTATGTGGTATACTAATGGCGCACCAGTGGTGCGCCATTAGTAAAAAATACTAGTGGCGTGCTACTAATGGCGCACCAGTAGTGCGCCATTAGTAGGCAAAACTGGTGCGCCATTAGTAGGCCTTTTCCTAGTAGTGGGGGGCGCGCCCTCCTAGGGCGCGCCCCCTGCCTCGTGGGGCCCCCGAAGCTCCACCGACGTACTTCCTGCACCCATATATACTCACGTACCCTAAAACTTCCAGAACAGAGAATAGATCGGGAGTTCCGCCGCCAGAAGCCTCTGTAGCCCCCGAAAGCCAATCTAGACCCGTTTCGGCACCCTGCCGGAGGGGGCAATCCCTCTCCGGTGGCCATCTTCATCATCCCGATGCTCTCCACGACGAGGAGGGAGTAGTTCTCCCTCGGGGCTGAGGGTATGTACCAGTAGCTATGTGTTTGATCTCTCTCTCTCTCTCGTGCTCTTGAGATGATACAATCTTGATGTATCGCGAGCTTTGCTATTATTTTTGGATCCTATGATGTTTCTTCCCCTCTCTACTCTCTTGTAATGGATTGAGTTTCCTCTTTGAAGTTATCTTATCGGATTGAGTCTTTAAAGATTTGAGAACACTTGATGTATGTCTTGCCGTGCGTATCTGTGGTGACAATGGGATACCACGTGATTCACTTGATGTATGTTTTGCTGATCAACTTGCGGGTTTCGCCCATGAACCTATGCATAGGGGTTGGCACATGTTTTTGTTGTGATTCTCCGGTAAAAACTTTGGGGCACTCTTTGAGGTTCTATGTGTTGGTTGAATAGATGAATCTGAGATTGTGTGATGCATATCATATAATCATACCCACGGATACTTGAGGTGACATTGGAGTATCTAGGTGACATTAGGGTTTTGGTTGATTTGTGTCTTAAGGTGTTATTTTAGTACGAACTCTAGGGCTGTTTGTGACACTTATAGGAATAGCCCAACGGATTGATTGGAAAGAATAACTTTGAGGTGGTTTCGTACCCTACCATAATCTCTTTGTTCGTTCTCTGCTATTAGTGACTTTGGAGTGACTCTTTGTTGCATGTTGAGGGATAGTTATGTGATCCAATTATGATATTATTGTTGAGGGAACTGACAGTAGCGAAAGTATGAACCCTAGGCCTTATTTCCGCACATTGCAATACCGTTTACGCCCACTTTTATCAATACGGGTTATAAATCCCACGCTACCACCTGCATCTGCTCCCACCCCACCAACCATCCCTCGCCATGTCTAAAAAAACACTCAACGCCCGATCGATCCCGATCCCCAATCCCGTCTCCGCTCCCACCTCCTCTCCTCCCATCCCAAGTCCCAACCAGCCATGGAGGAGGAGCCGCCGGCGCAGGCCCCGCCCCCCAGTGCCGCCGCCGCCTCCGGCTCCAGCGGTGGCGGGGAGAAGGGCGCCCCGTTCCAGGAGTGCGGGGAGCAGCCGTGGAAGTACCAGTGCCCGGGCTGCTCCCGCCTCACCTGCAGCCTCCCCGGCGTGCAGGCCCACAAGCGCCGCACCGCCTGCTCCGGCAAGCGCGCCCGCACCGTCCCCGTCCCGCTCGCCCAGTTCGACGACAACCAGCTCCTCTCCGGTGATGGATCCGTCCCTCGACCCCCGGCCCAATCCCTCGCTCGCTCGCCGTGGCCTCCATGCTGACCGTCCGTCCCCTGTTTTTCTCCGTGTGCAGATTACAACTTGCTGGAGGAGACGAGCATGGTCAGGGAGTCGGCCCACAGGCTGCTCAGTGGCTTCGGCCGCAACTTCGAGGAACGCCATGGCGCCCAGCTGCCGCCGTGGCTCACCTTCCTCCGCAAGGCCGCGGAGCGCCGGGGCGTCCGGCTGGCCGTCCAAACCTGAATTTTCCATGGACCATGTTTGTAACTTGTATGTGTTGCTTTTGTTGCTTCAGTCTTCAGTTTACCAGGAGATACTTGTGGCCAATGTACCAGGTTGCTTGTTTCTACCGGGATAAGTGTGAGGCATACATTCCTGCCGGTGTCGGCGGCTCGATCAGGTGAGCTGCAAGTTCTCCAACAAATGTCCACAACAACACATGTATTTATCAGTGTCAGTGATGTTCCAAATGGTACGCAAAACCTTCAGAATCAGATACAGTTGTTGAGGTTTTCAGATAACTGCAGGTCGGGGGGCATTGGTCGCCGAGGCCGAGAAGACCGGGCTGTCGTTGGATAGCTTCAAGACAACCGTTGTCAAATGCGATGACGAAAACATCCATGTGAGATTGTTTGTGAACTCTGCCAAGCCATGTTAAATTAAAGCTGTCAACTCAAAAAAAAAATTGGGTCCTGGTGATATATAAGGAAGTCAATTAAAATATTTTTCATTAACCATTTGTAGTAGTATAGATTTCTTAAAGGATTAAACAAAAATCTCCTATGTCTAGAACTAGAAGACATCTTAGAAAATTAGGATACAGAGCTAGAAGGATGCACAACTTCAGGAAAGAACAATTATTATATTTTAAGGTTGTAAAGGTTGTATGTTGTGTTGGCTAAGACTAAAGATTGTAAATTCATCATTGTACCAATGTCGTTCTCTTTGCAGATGATTCTAGAAACTATATTATCAGTTTGTTGCTACTTTGTGTGTGTGTGTGTGTTATGATATGTCCTCGTATATGTCTGGACTGAAATATGATTGTCTTGGTCCTTCTTATATATTTCTTTATGATCTCAGTCAGCCTCTTTTGCACCCCTTCTTCTCCCTGGCGCCCACGAGGGCGTTGTACTCTTGCCCGAGCTTAATCAGTGGCTGCTCCGCCCACCGGCCGTCGGCCAGATGTGAGTTATTCTCAACTAAGAGCACGGAGTCCTTTCAGGGATGCAAATTGAGTTACTATAGATACTACTTCAAAACCATGTACTCCTACTCACTATTTCTATGTGTCATGTGTACTACCAACTTACTGATGTTTCTTTAGTTCCCACAGTCTACAAAATTCATGCTTGCTACTGTATGTTTGTGCCCCTACCTTGCATGCTGATGTTGTATGTGCATGGTGGTGGCCTCCTACCTGTTGTTATTTGCTCCATATTGAGATTTTTTTGTAAAAGATAATGAGATGGACGCAGTTAGGAGATGATGCTAGCAAGTTCAAACTCTCTTGAATGGATAGATCATAGTGCAGTTAGGAGAAGTGATGTTATGAATATGTTGTATGACAGTTCAGTGTGTATTAGAAAAAGTTCAGCATTAAATTATATAGCAAAGACTCAGTTAGGTTACATTAGGAGCCATGAAAATTAACTAAAAAAGTAAAAACAGAGGAGAGGGTCTAGTGAGTAGGTGGGTCCCTAGCAACCAAAAGAAAAAAGAGCAAAACAGAGACCAATTACTTACTTTTAATTGTCTTATCTTGTGGTGTACGTCATGCAATTTTGTATTCAGCAAACTGCTTGACCAATATTAATTATTTAGTAGGCTATATTAGTAATTTGATTTTTCTTGTTTTGTGCAGTTTGAAGAAATTCATGGTTATTTACAGTTTTGAGTTAGATTTATTCCATTTGAAATGAGGTATGTACTAACCTTCTTCTTGGCTGTATCATATATCTTCGTCGTTTTGGTCAAACTAGCATAAACCTTAATTCTTAATGCTGATGTGTTTCCACCCAACTCATACAGTAAGCCATGATAGTTACTTGATTTGCATTGGCTTAACTTTCGAGGACAGACGTTTCCCTTTCACACTAGTAGCGATTGATTTGCTCGATCCAGGAGGCATGTATTATGCAAAATGTCTTTATCAGCTAGAGAAGTAGTGGAAATCAGTAAACATTATTATTCTTATCCCTTATCTGAATAGCTTGAGAAATTCATATATTTATCTGTAGTTAATCCTTCCTTATTTAAAATATTTATTCGTTAAATGTTGGTGGGCAGGGCATATATACTTGATTGGGTATACGTAATCTTACTAGCTAGCTTCTAAATCCGCTGAGCTGTACTGATGATGGTGTGTTTGCTACTCACACATTTTATCCAAAGGATCCTTATGTCAAAATGATGGCCACTTCTAGGTTGCTGGTATGTATTTTACCACCATATGTGTATGCTTGTGCTTACCACCATATTGTATTTAGTTTATTTACAACTTCATGCACTTGAGCTATTTGCAGAAGGAGGGAGCTGCCCTTCTTCACGTCTCGGGGCAGTGTCTTCCTTCGATTCAACAAGGAGGGGACCCGGCCTTCTTCACGTATTGTGCAACAAGTATGGAAAAGCCTCTAGTTGTTACTATTGATTCATGTGCATGTGCTAAAAAGAAAGAAAATACTCTACTGGATTTGAACAAGGACATGAACTAATAAGTGTTTACTTCCCCGACATGGGCGCAGGGGTGATCGACGCGGACTACCACAACCAGGCGGGTATCGTTCTCTTCAACCACTCGGAGGCGGACTTCGCCGTGAAGCTCGGAGACTGCATCACATAGATGATCGTCTAGGTGATTGCGACACCGGAGGTCGCCGAGGTGGAGGACCTCAATGCCAACGCCAGGAGGGAGGGAGGGTTCGGGTCCATCGGCGTTTGAACTCCGAGCCTTGGTAGATACATCTAGAGAAGTGGTCTGGTTGTTTGCGTCTGATGTTAAATGGGATCTCGTGATCCCTTGGAGTTGAGATGTTCAATGTGGCAGCCATAAACGCCGGAAGTGCTAAACTGGTTCTGTGATCTTAGTTTATTTTGCATTGGACGTGTGTTGATTTCCATCCATCAATACTGCATCTGAATTTGATTTTTTTAATTTCTAATTACTTAGCTGTAGCGTGGGGTGGAAATGGAGCGCTACTAGTACATATCATAGTAGTAGCGTAGGTGGGAAATGGAGCGCTACTAGTACTTAGAATAGTAGTAGCGTAGCTGGAAAATGGAGCGCTGCTAGTACTTACAATAGCTGTAGTGCGGGATAAAAAACGCGCTACTGCTAAAATTTTGCTGTAGCGTCGTAGCAGTAGCGCGGGAACCCACGCTACTGGTATGTAAAAAACCTACGCTACTGGTAGTGTTTTCCCTAGTAGTGTAAATATTTGAATGATGAGCATGATTGCAATGTTGTTAGTATGAATTCCTTGAATATCCATGATGCTAATGATATGCAAAGCCACAAGCTTGGGGAAGCTATGTTTGATGAAGATGATATTTTTTGTCCCCCAAGTTTTGATGAGCAAATTTATTATGATGAAAGCATGCCTCCTATTTATGATGATTATATTGATGAAAGTGGATTTAGAGAGGTCATGACTTTATTTTGTATTGAATCCACTATTCCGGAAGAGGTTCCAATTGATTATGAGAACAAAGTTGCTATCTGTGATGATTATTGTGACGACTTGTATGCTATAAAGAATAATGATATCCATGAAACTTGTCATCATGATTTTAGTTTTCAATTGGATTATGCCTCACATGATAATTTTTTTGTTGATTTTGCTCCCACTATTATTCATGAGAAGAATTTTGCTTATGTGGAGAGTAATAAAATTTCTATGCTTGTAGATCATGAAAAGAATGCTTTAGGTGCTGGTTATATTGTTGAATTCATTCATGATGCTACTGAAAATTATTATGAGGGAGGAATATATACTTGTAGGAATTGCAATAATATCAAGTTTCCCCTCTATGTGCTTAAAATTTTGAAGTTATGCTTGTTTCACCTTCCTATGCAAGTTGATTCTTATTCCCACAAGTTGTTTGCTCACAAAATACCTATGCATAGGAAGTGGGTTAGACTTAGATGTGCTAGTCATATTCTTCATGATTCCCTCTTTATGTTACAATTTTTATCTTTTATGTGAGCATCATTGAAATCATCATGCCTAGCTAGGGGTGCTAAACGATAGCGCTTGTTGGGAGGCAACCCAATTTTATTTTAGTTCCTTGCTTTTTGTTCCTGTTTAGTAATAAATAATTCATCTAGACTCTGTTTAGATGTGGTTTTATGTGTTTAATTAGTGTTTGTGCCAAGTAGAACCGTTGGGAAGACTTGGGGACAGTCTTGTTGATCTTGCTGTAAAAAAACAGAAACTATAGCGCTCACGAGAATTGCTGCCATTTTTTTATTGGAGAGTGCTATTTAGTTAATTCATTTTGCAGATGATTAATAGATAAATTCCTCACGTTCAGCAATTTATTTGAGAATTTTATGAGTTCCATAAGTATACATTTGATCCATATTACTACAGACTGTTCGGTTTTTGACAGATTCTGTTTTTCACGTGTTGTTTACTTATTTTGATGAATCTATGGCTAGTAAAATAGTTTATAAACCATAGAGAAGTTGGAATACACTAGTTTTAACACCAATATAAATAAAGAATGAGTTCATTACAGTACCTTGAAGCGGTGATTTTTTTATACTAACGGAGCTTACGAGTTTTCTGTTAAGTTTTGTGTTGTGAAGTTTTCAAGTTTTGGGTAAAGATTCGATGGACTATCAGGCCCGGCCCGGATGGGGGGGGGGCAGGGGGGGGGGCGCCTCGGGCCCTCGAAAATGAGGGGGCCCCAGGTTTGTGCTCTGCCCTGTTAATACGATTGGGCTCTAGTTCGTAAAAAGTGATAATTGGGCCTACGTCACGTGCACTGATCATGTTTGGAAGAGATCGATCACCCACACTAATCACGCATGATGACCATCATCCATCATCACCTGTAGGCTGTTCGCCTCCTATTTTTTCGCCTGATCTCCTGAAAACCTAATCGCCCGCAGCCACTGGCGGCCGCCAGGCAGCAGACGCTAGATACCCACACCATGGCACGTCGATGCCGCAGCTCCAGCCTACGCCTTCCGCCGACGATTTTAGATAAGACGTCATTTTTCTTAACGATTTTTCCCTTACTTATGCCCTAAATCTTTTGCTTGACAGGGTGAAGGCTTTTGTTTGCCGTAGTGTTGCACAGAACGACACAACTATGAAAGCGATGGTCGCCTTGATCATGGTCTTCAATCCTTAGAACCAGGCGTGGAAGCCTGTGAACGGTTTCAAGGATTTGTACAAGGATGAGTGGTACATTGCCAGACTGCCACATCCAGGTATGTAAGATACCATGTAAACTCTTGATGCAAGGAAAGTTTTGTAGCTTTCAGCTTTTTGCATCTTGGCTGAGTAAAACTGTTTGATGAAAGGTAGCGTTTGTATGCACTTGCAATGTGAAATTATATTCACTTTTTCATTCTGAAAAAATACCAACGAAATGTAAGACACAACCCAATATATGACTAAGTGGTTGATTATGTGTAACGCCCTCGATGCGGCTATATCTCCCATGTGTCGAAGCACGACTTAGAGGCATAACCACATTGAAAGCAATGTCGCAAGTGAGGTAATCTTCACACAACCCATGTAATACATAAGGGACAAAGATACATAGTTGGCTTACAATCGTCACTTCACACAATTACATGAATAAAGCATTACATCATCCAAATACAATCAAGACCCGACTATGGAGCCAAAATAAAAGAAGACTACCCCAAATGCTACACAGATCCCCGATCGACCCCAACTGGGCTCCACTACTGATCAACTAGAATGAAATAACTAAAAGGGCAAGATCTTCATCGAGCTCCTCCTGAGCATGGTTGCTTCACCTTTACGATATCATCGGCACCTACAAGCTGGTTTTGGAAGTATCTGTGAGTCACGGGGACTCAGCAATTTCACACCCTCGCGATCAAGACTATTTAAGCTTATAGGAAGGGTAAAAGGTATGAGGTGGAGCTGCAGCAAGCGACTAACATATATGGTGGCTAACCTATTCACAAAAGAGAGTGAGAAGAGAAAGCAAAAGCACGGTTGAACAACTATGATCAAGAAGTGATTCGAGAACAACCTACGTCAAGCATAACTCCAACACCGTGTTCACTTCCCGGACTCCGCCGAGAAGAGACCATCACGGTTACACACGCGGTTGATGTATTTTAATTAAGATCAACTTCAGGTTTTCTACAACCGGACATTAACAAATTCCCATCTGCCCATAACCACGGGCACGGCTTTTGAAAGTTCAAATCCCTGCAGGGGTGTCCCAACTTAGCCCATCACAAGCTCTCACGGTCAAGGAAGGATATTCCTTCTCCCAAGACAATCCGATCAGGCTCGACATCCAGGTTACAAGACATCCTCGACAATGGTAAAACAACTCCAGCAAGACCACCCGCTGTGCCGACAAATCCCGATAGGAGCTGCACATATCTCGTTCTCAGGGCACACCGGATAAGCTAAGCGTACGGGAGCCAATGTAACCCAAGTTGCCAAGGGACGGCCCCGCACGGTGCTCTGGGTTGGACCAACACTCAGAGGAGCACTGGCCCGGGGGTTTAATAAAGATGACCCTTGGGCAGGCCTACCCAAGGGAAAGAAAAGGCTAGGTGGCGAATGGTAAAATAAATGTTGGGCCTTGCTATAAGAGTTTTATTCAAGGCGAACTGTTAAGGGATTCCCATTATAACCCAACCGCGTAAGGAACGCAATATCCGGGAACATAACACCGATATGACGGAAACTAGGGCGGCAAGAGTGGAACAAAACACCAGGCATAAGGCCGAGCCTTTCACCCTTTACCAAGTATATATATGTATTAATTAAATAAGAGATGTTGTGATATCCCAACAAAATATCCATGTTCCAACATGGAACAAGCTCCAATCTTCACCTGCAACTAACAACGCTATAAGAGGGGCTGAGCAAAGCGGTAACATAGCCAAACAACGGTTTGCTAGGACAAGGTGGGTTAGAGGTTTGGTTCAACAATATAGGAGGCATGATAAGCAAGTGGTAGGTATCGCAGCATAGGCATAGCAAAAGAGCGAGCAACTAGCAAGCAAAGATAGAAGTGATTTCGAGGGTATGGTCATCTTGCCTGAGATCCCGCAAGGAAGAAGAACGAGTCCATGAAGAAGATAAACGGACGTAGTCGAACGGGTCCTCACAAACGTGACGTTATCAGAACCAACCCGAAAAAGCAAACACCGGAAAGAAGCACACAACATAGTAAACAACCAACACATGAACATGGTATGGTATGCAGGATGCGGTATGTGATGCATATGCATGATTTGGAAAGGAATGATTGAACCTGGCCTCAACTTGGAAATCCAAGAGTTCCACTGGAAAGATGAGGTGATTTCGGTTGAAATCGATATAAAGATCACCATAATCGGATGCACGGTTTGGAAATGGCAAGCAAAACAAATATGGCACCGGTCTGAAATAAACAACAAGTAGCCATCTAAATGCAACAAGAACAACATGTTACAACACTCCAACATGGCAACAAAATACATGGCAGGGATCCACTCATGATGCTTGACAAAAGATGAACACTGAGCTACGGCTAGTTCATCCATTAATAGGTTCAAACAAGCATGGCAAAAGTGCAAATGATAACAGGTTTCAGACTTAGTGAAATTAACACAAGTCAGGCATGGCATGAAGCTACTCAAAGAACTTAACAAAAGTACCTTAGTGACCTTGATCCAAAAGGGATCAGAAAATACAATTGCAAGCATGTGAACATGGCAAAAACGTAAACAGATTCAGACTTACTGAAAAACTGGAGCATGCAAATCAGTTAACGAGTAGGCATGTTTACGAGCTCGATGCACTCACTACAAAGCATGGCATGACAAACTAAGCATACACCCATCAAGATTACATGGCATAGAAGCTAGACATGGCAAGAACAACAACATAGCATGCACGGATCAATAGCAACGACCTCGGCAAAATCGCTAAACATGTCAATGATCTGCCAGGAACATTTCACGGCTCAAGCTAGGGTGCTCCATAAATGCAAACAAAGACATGGATGGGTAGAGCACCACAATATCACAAAAATACATGTCATACACCCATGTAAAGATGGCATGGCATATAACAAAACACATGTAGAGCTCAGGATCATAGCATGCACACATTAATCATGGCAAAAATGACAAAATGCCATTTGCTAAAACAGATCTGACAAATTCATCATATAGCCCTCTTCCAACAGCATTTCAGGCATCAAGATGAGCTCAAATGAAAATGATGCAATGAGATGAAATGATGTACTCGTTGAGACGAACATTTTGATATGCTACACGCTCAAAACGGAGCCACGAATGATGAGTTATGACATGATGAATATGGCATGAAAAGTATGCAGATCTGGGACTTAGAGATATTTTGACCTCGCAGAAGTTGGACGGGGAGATCCCAGGACGGAGCGGAGCGGGACGGCGGGGCGTGTTTGGTTTGGGACCGGGTGGATCTCATCCCACCTGGCCGGATCTGGGACGGGGCGGCGGCCGGATCTGATGAGGTCGCCGGAGGAGGCCATGGCAGGGCGGCGCCGGCGGGATGCGGGCGTCCGGGACGCTGCTGGAGGCACGGGCGCTCCGGCAATGGCGGAGCACGCCGGGCGGCGCGGCCGAGGCAGGCGCCAGCGGCGGCGAGGTGGTTGAGGAGGCGAGGCGCGGTGGCCGGCGACGGTGAGCGAGGCGGCGCCTCCATGGCGGCGGCGGTGGAGCAAGTCACTGGCGGGAGGCGGCGAAGATGGCGGCCGGTGGGAGGAGCCACGGGCTCGGGCGAGGGAGACGCGGTTGAACGGCGGCGCTGGCGAGACGGGCCCCGCGGGCCCGATCCGGGCCGCGCGGGCCGGCGGCGGGGCTGAGGAGAGAGAGGGCGCAGGCGACACGTGGCGGCGGTGGATTCGCTGGAGGCGGCGGCGGAGCTGAGGTGGCATCCTCTGATTGGCCGGAGTGAGGTAGCTGAGGGCGGCGGACATGTTCGTCGGTGGTGGGGAAGTGTCCGGCGGCGCGAGGGAAAAAATTAGGGTTTCATCTGCGCGAGAATTTCGGAGGGAGACACATATTTATAGGTAGAGGGAGCTAGAAGAGTCCAAATGAGGTGCGGTTTTCAGCCACGCGATTGTGATCGAACGACCGAGATGATGGGGGAGGTTTAGGTGGTTTTTGGGCCACTTTGGAGGGCTGTTGGGCTGCAACACACACGAGGCCTTTTCGGTCCCTCGGTTAACCGTTGGAGTATCAAACGAAGTCCAAATGGCACGAAACTTGGCAGGCGGTCTACCGGTAGTAAGCCAAGGCCGCATGACAAGTCTTGGTCCAATCCGAAAAAGTTTAACGCCTGCACACGAAAAGAGGTAGAAAGGGACACCGGGTGACATAGGAGTGCCGGATTGCAAAACGGACAACGGGGAAAATGCTCGGATGCATGAGACGAACATGTATGCAAATGAAATGCACATGATGACATGATATGCAATGCATGACACGCAAGCAATGACAAGGCAATAACAGCGAATAACTGGAGGACACCTGGCACATCGGTCTCGGGGCGTTACAACACTCCACCACTACGAGAGGATCTCGTCCCAAGATCTAGCACTACAAGAAATATGTCAACTTATGACCTTCTGTTAGTGACCCTCGAAGAATTGGTCATAAATTTATGACCATTTTAGACCAATTGGTCAAAAGCTGTTCAGGGGGCTTTAAACCCTAAACCATTGCGACCATTTTGGTCAGAAAGGTTGTAATTTCCTTAAACGAAATGGTCACAAAGCAAACAGTGCTAGTCTGCTGCCTTATTTCTAGTTGTTAATGACCAATATAGATGGTCATAGCCTTGTAGATTGTGGTGGGTTGTGATGACTAGGCGCCATCTCATCAGTTTTGCCTATGTGTCATGTCCATGTGGCAGTTTTTGCCTAGGTTGTGAAGCAACCTATATTTCTATCATTCCCAAAATTCCCAAAAAATCTCATAAATTCTTTGGGTCATATCTTCATCAAATATGTAAAAATCCTTCCTTGCCTAGTTCAAAACTAATTCAACAATATTCATTTTCCTATTATGTTCACAACAACACTTTATGAAGGAAGTGCTATTTATATATTCTTGATTGCCCTAGGAATTTTTGGGCACTCTTTCCTATCCAAATAATTACCGCATGACAAAATTCAGCTCCATTTGCCTAGCAAATCTTCCTCGGCAAATTTCCAAAGTTTTTGTCCACCTAGAAGCATTGTGAAGGAAGTACCTTTTTTATATCTCTAAATGACATGAAATTTATACAGTTTCTTCATATTCCCAAATTATCACCCTCCTCCAAATTGCAGCTCAGTAAAATCATCTATGTGAGCCCAGATTCAATTTATATTTTATGGCCAAATTAGCACGTTGCAAAGCAAGTGTTATATAGACCCCTCCTATTACCCTCAAACTTTTCGGGCACTCTTTCATACCCAAATCATTACCACATGATAATATTCAGCTCAATTTTCCTAGTAAATCTTTCTCGGGAAATTTCCAAAGTTTCTACCTCGAGAGAAGCTTTGTGAAGTAAGTACTAGCTAGGCTTACCCAAATGATCTTAAAATTGACCAGTGCATGAACATACCTATGTAACTTACCTACACCAATTTTGAGCTCATTTCATTCATCCAATCTCTCTCACTAGTTTTCCCAAGTTTCTGTCCATAGAAGAGCATTGTGAAGGAAGTACTACTTTGGAATGTCCAAATGGTATCAATTTTCTACAATGCTTTACTATGCCCAAATAACCATCCTCCTCAAAATTTCAGCTCAATCCATTCATTATTTTGAGCCCAGCTTCAACATTCATATTTTTGTCCAGCATGGTACTTTGCAAAGCAAGTACCACCTAGGATCCTCCTTTTGAGCTAAAAATTTGTGAAGACATTCTCCTTAGTAGATGATCATCCTCAGCCAAAAATCACGCCCATTGGCCATGTGCATTTCCCGTACCACTAATCAAACACTTGGCTGCTAATTCATGTTTGAGCATCGATCGGTCTTCTCGTGAGAATCTTATGTTGTAATTTTCTTCCTAGCACCAACCTGGGGAGTGCCCAACCCACTAGACATGCCTAAGCCGCCCAGAACACATGGCAACATTACGGTCACGCGGTGACCACGCGACGGGCATGCGAGTTTACGCGCTCTAGAGTTGGGGCCCTCGGCCACCGCCCAAACCTCGACGTATCGCCACCAAACCATGTATTTATGATTAAATAGGTCCTTATGTAACTATAAATGATTTTTGGAAAAAATAAATAGCAAACTATGAGGCAGCTGCAGTTCAAATTTGACCCGCTTCCAACTGAATCGGCGGAAATTTGTCTTTTTCACGAGAGGTGGATCAAAAATTTTTACACCCAACCATTTTGTCAATTGTGCATTAAATATGGCCTAGTATTTTATAAAAATGATTTGGTCCAATTTTGCAACAATTATTTGGTAGTTCCTTCACAAAAAAACCTCCTTTCGGGCACTCGAAAAATGGAAAATGGTTTTTTCGTCCAACGAAAATGAAAACTTCCTGAGGCAACATTGTTTGCCATTCCAATATGCACCCTTGTGCACAATATGAGATCATTTGAACAAACTATGCCATGAATGTGGCCATAAGATTGATCATTTGGCTTGAAAGTCATTGATCTCCACACATGATAGCTCGTTTCTGAGAACACTTTTTTAAAATAATTGCCGTATTACAAGTTTGTTATTTTTCCTAGGAACTTGGCCACATATGATGAAACAATGCGAAGGTTTCCCAATTTTTTGAATTTTTTTGAATTTTTATGCCCGTTTCAAAATGCGGTTAAAACGGCGGGAATGACCGTTCCTAGCTAGTGGTTGAATCTTGGAATTTTTTTGTTGTTTCTCTGATTAAATAGATACTTATGTACCTAGAAATGTTTTTTGGAAAAAATAAATAGCAAACTATGAGGCAGCTGCAGTTCAAATTTGACCCGCTTCCAGCTGAATCGGCGGAAATTTGTCTTTTTCATGAGAGGTGGATCAAAACTTCTGACACCCAACCATTTGGTCAATTGTGCATTAAATATGTCCTAGTATTTTCAAAATTGACTTGGTACAGTTTTGCAACTAATATATGGTAGGCCCTTCACAAAAAAAATCTCTTTTCGGGCACTCGAAAAATGGAAAATGAATTTTTCGTCCAAAGAAAATGAAAACTTCCTTAAGCAACATTGTTTGTCATTCCAATATGCACCCTTGTGCACAATATGAGATCATTTGAACAAACTATGCCATGTATGTGGCCATAAGATTGATCATTTGGCTTGAAAGCCATTGATCTCCACATGTGATAGCTCGTTTCTGAGAACACTTTTTAAAAATAATTGCCGTATTACAAGTTTGTTATTTTTCTTGGGAACTTGGCCACATATAATAACACAATGCAAAGGTTTCCCAATTTTTTGATTTTTTGTGAATTTTTTATGCCCGTTTCAAAATGCGGTCAAAACGGCGGGAATGACCGTTCCTAGCTAGTGGTTGAATCTTGGAATTTTTTTGGTGTTTTTATGATTAAATAGGTACTTATGTACCTAGAAATGATTTTTGGAAAAAATAAATAGCAAACTATGAGACAACTGCAGTTCAAATTTGACCCGCTTCCACCTGAATCGACGGAAATTTGTCTTTTTCACGAGAGGTGGATCAAAACTTTTTACACCCAACCATTTGGTCAATTGTGCATTAAATATGGCCTAGTATTTTAGAAAAATGATTTGGTCCAATTTTGCAACAATTATTTGGGAGGTCCTTCACAAAAAAACCTCCTTTGGGGCACTCGAAAAATGGAAAATGGTTTTTTCCTCCAAAGAAAATGAAAACTTCCTTAGGCAACATTGTTTGCCATTCCAAGATGCATCCTCGTAGATGTATAATCACACAATGCGAAGGTTTTTCTTTTTTTTGTGAATTTCGTATGCCGATTTCAAAATGTGATCAAATTTTCCCGCATGACCCTTCTTAGTTAGGTGGTTAATAATGCAAAACTATTGGTTTGTCTATGATGAAATAGCTACTTTTGTATCTAAAAATGATTTTTTAGAAAATAAATAGCAAACTATAAGATACCTGTAGTTCAAATTTGACTCGTTTCTTGCCGAATTGGCTGTTTCTCAAAATACCTAGAAAGATAGGAAATGCAATCAAATTGATGATCATCGATGAAAGGTGTTCTAACTTAAGTGAAAATTTTAGTGATGCCATTTTGCAAAATATTTTTGGTAGCTGCCTCACAAACCTCCCTTGTTTTTAACACTAAGAAGAGGAAATTTTAATAGCTCATTTTCGAACCAATCAGGACGCCGCACACGGATCACCCCACTGTATTTGATCTGAGCCGTCCGCCTCCTACTGATCCAGCGTCTCTCCCTTCCTCCCTCGACCCCCTCCTTCCTGAGAAACCCTAGGTCAAGCGCTGCTGTCTTCCTCTCCCCGATCCAGACCCCTCCCCCGCCGCCCCTCTCCCCGATCCAGATCCGTCTCTGCCTGCTGCTCTTCTCCCCCAAATCCAGCCCCGCCGCCGAGCACCTCCGCCCAAACGCCAGTGACTCCGCCCACTACCCATCGCTGGACCCCCCGCGACCTCCGCCCTCTACCCCAACACCGGCGACCCCCACCATCTGCATCTCCCCTCCCCTTCTCTCCAGCAAAATCCGCCGGATCGACTCGACCCACATAGGCCGCGCCCAGATCCGCCGGCAGAGGAGGAGGAACCTCCTCCCGCCACCACCTTGCCCTCCAACCTTCCCTACCTCCATCCTCGCGCGCGCCCGGAGCCCTAGCCATGGCGGCCGAGCAGGAAGGCAGGAGGTGCAGCATCGCCAGCAACCTCCACTCCTCCCCTCTGCTCACCAACCGCACGCAGGCCAGTACGACTATACAAGGTGCGCTTCTTCTCGACTCGACTCGAATCGAATCGAGAGGCAACCGCGTGCGTCTCTGCGCCATGGCGACCAAGCAGGCACAAGGTGGAGGCCGCCTGACCCGGCCGGGACGAGCGCGGCGGTGCTCCTCTGCTTCATCCACCTCCAGACCGGTGCTGTTTCCCAAGCCCCGTCAATCTGCTCGATTCCAAGTAGCAGCAGGCAGGCGAGGATGACCAAGACACAAGCTCCCTGATTCCTGCATTCCGCCAATGGATGGCTCCCTTCCCTGCAGGTAGCACCTCCCTCCCCCTCCCCCTCTCGCGGCAATCTATGGCCACAAGCTGCTGCTTTCTGAATACACTTGCTAAATGAATGAATGGATGCCTTACAACTTTGGTCTTCTAGTTAAATACTATACATTTCAGTAGTGCTATATGAGTGCTGTGGATGCTTCCTTTCCATGTCATATTGGTCAGACTTCCCGTTGGATAACCAACTCGCTCTCCTGCCGTGCTCGCTGCTGCTATTTAGATTGAGAGAGAGGGGTGCTGATTAGTGTAGTTTGTGATTGAGAGAATGCTTGCTTCTGCTATTTGTGCTTACTGATTGATTATACAGTGATTGACATGCTGCTATTTCTACTTGTTGATGTTATTGTTGCCATCCGATGCATATTGTTGTCCGTAGCTGCATTGCTGCTGAAACATGATGCTGCGATTGCCAATTTTTTTGTCTTAATGCCCATCTGTTGTTATTTGCTTGGGGTGTTTTTCATTAAAATACAAATAGTGGCTGTTCTGAAATTCAAGCTATTGAAGAATGATGATAAAATACTATTTTAAACAGTGGGCTGTGGCTTAGTGTAATTGATGTACTAGTGCACTGCTTGGCGTAAAATTATAGCAGTACACTTAGATATGCAATGAAATGCTTCTAGTATCTTACACATGTATATTTGACATGAATGTGTATTTCTTGGCTTAAAGTTGCAGCAACCATGTTTTCTGAATAACTATAGTTGCTTTCAAAATCTGCAATTTATTGGTGATGTTACCTTATTATTTTCTCTCTTTAATTGTTTCTAATTGCTTTCACTTCTGCTTTGTTGTCCCTGCTAGTGTAAAGATTAACATGCAGGCTCGATCCACATGAGGATCCCCTTAAGCTTGAGTGCCTAGCTGTAGATTCCGGCAATGGAGTCCAGCATCATGCTTGTGATAAGCTGGTTTATTGTCTCTGTTGGATGGACATCATTATCTTGTTCATGCAAATACTTGCTAGGTTTTACATGTTCATGCAAATCCGATGTGAAACTGGTCATCTTGTTCATGCAAATCCAGACTTGGTAAATGTGTTAGGCTCGTCCATCAATGTCGGTAAATGTGTTGTGGTATGTGCATGTCTATGGATTTTTTTAATTCTGTTGGCTGTTGCAACACCTGTCCTGGTACTTGTGATGAAACCAACAATTAACTTGCTAACCTCTTACAGTGTTCAATCATCTTTTCATTCTTAAATTTCAGTGTTCAATTTCAGATTATACAAACTGGAAGTGTCTGTTCTTTTTCTTTTTGAAGTAGGGAGGTTCTTGATAGCAGTGTGGTAAGCAAAACATTAACTTTGTGATGCTTCTAGTAGACCACTAGCATGCATGTTTTGGGTAATCAATTTAGCTGCTCTGCTGTGTAAATTGAAAGTGAAGAAACCTGATAAGTTAAACCCAGGTGCATGATTGTGTACCTAATATGATATACTTTTAAACTGTACCTGGGTACTAAACCCAAGTTAAGTATACCCGAGTATTCTCACGCGTGCGCATAATATGCTGGATAGATAGCTCATGGTTTGTTCCTGTACCGTTCTTGCTAAATGGGTAGCTCATGGTTCCGTGTAGCAGAATATGTTTAAATTTTCTGGGGTACCCTTTTTTACTCTGAATAAGCAACAGAAGTGCTCAACATCCATCATGCATAACTCTGAACATTTATGGTCTATGTTGATATGTCTTGCTGTGTACGTATAGTGCCTGTACATGCATGGTTGTGTTTTGTAGGTGTAGGGTAACTTTTACTGCACAATTTAACTTGAGACTGGTTAATTTTTTTTGAAAGATGTGATGTCTTGCAGTGTCTGCGACAAGAGGGGAGGACTACTTTGAAATCTCAACATACCCTGTTCATCAGAGACAACATCTCCGTGGGCGCGTCCGTGCGCTCTTTGGGCAGCTCGGAGCCATGCTGTCAGAGCTCTTCACCAACTGGACCATCTACACCAACAAGGTGGGTGCATCTCCAACCAATTCTGCAGCGGTAGCAGCACCAACAGTACTTCGTTTTGAAAATCCGTCGAGTTTCTGACACTGTCAACATGGCAGGAATGCGTGCAGGCGGCGGTGCTGGTGACACTGCTGTTCGTGATCGCGGTCAACCTGGCGATCGGCATCCTGCCGCACATGATGCGCCCGACGCCATGGAGTACCTCACGGTGTGCTCGCCTCCCCCAGCATCCCGATCTCAATGAGCCTAGCGGCCGCCGTCCTTGTCCTGCTCGAGGAGCAGGAGGAGGAGGGGCGCATCTAGCCAGCCACAAAGGGCCTTCTCTATACCACCACATCATCGGCCTTCTGCATCATCGAGTTCAATATGTCAGGTGACCCTTCCTATCCCGTCTGATATGATGGTCAATAGTTGCTTGTAGATGAATGATGAAGTGTTGCTGTGAATGTGAATGAGTAGCCACAAGTCTGTTTGCATCATTGCCATAGCTAGTGAATGAGCAGCCACAAGTCTATTTGCGTCACTGCCATAGTTACCTGAATACAAATGAGCAGCCACAAGTCTGTTTGTAGTGTCACATTGCCATCAATAGCTACCAATCACTGTAGATAAATAGAATTTCCCCAAAACTATGTGGGAAATTTGGTTAACCTTGTTGAATCAGATATCATTCTGACACCTGATTAGCATATCACTTGTCTATGTTCAGTTAAGAGTATTCAGTTTAGATGCAGATTTAGTCAACACTTTGGATCAACATTCAGTTTAGATGCAGATACAGTCAACACTAGGTATCAATACATGTTTGCTGTCAATTCTTGCTTATAAGTTATTGGATCCCTCATTGGCTACTGTTTGATGTTCTGTACAGATTCTTATTCTTATATGTTCATTCTTGTTTTTTGCACAGGTGAAGTGCAAATCCAAGTTCGAAGCTGTGAAGCATATCAACAAAGACTAGCATATTATGTGTTGTAAATGTAGGCAGTAGTAGGCTTATCTGGGCTGTAGTATACTGTAATGTTTGTAATAGACTAATGCCGTGTTGTTTTGGACGAATTTCATTTGCTATTTGGATTGTTTGAAATAATGATTGTGTATTGAATACCTGTCAAATGGAACCTGACAAGGGGGTCCAAGTTATAATAGTTGTTTGACAGATTTTGAAATTTTTGATGTGTGGGATCAATTTTGTGATAAGCATGACAAGTGGGACCAATCTGATTGGTGGGACCAGTGGCAAAAAAAGGACGAAAAATAAAATATCAATAGACTGTAAAAGGCTGCATCTTAGAAAAAAGGCCGAATTAATGGCCCAAGCCCATGTAGCTAGCAAAAATTAACAAGAAAAAAATATAGTAAAAAGGCCGAATTGTTGGGCTAGGCCCATGTAGAAAATCGAATTGGACCGGGCTGAATCTTGTGCCACGTCAGATTGCCACGCTGGATGCCTACGTGCCCTGGGGAGGTTGCTAGTGACCAAAACGTCAAAGTAGACGTATTTTGGTCATAAACGTCTACGACCATTCCAGAAGAAAGGTCGCTATAGTCAGTTTACGACGGCCAGCTTTTGACCTTATGTTTTTGGTCACAAAAAGGTCACAAATGGAAATTTGTGACCATTCAGTGACCAATAGTGGTGGTCACAAGTTGACATATTTCTTGTAGTGTAGAATGGCACTGAAGGGAAAACGGAAGAGAAAGAGAAGAGGTAAAACTATGTTGCTCCTTTGACAAACGTGTGAAACCAAAAAACCTTGAAAAGGTTAAGCCAATTCAAGAAAAGAATACAACAGAGATAAATGAAGTTGAAAACACTCCATTAAAAAAAAGAACAAGGAAGAACAAATCCGAACAGCTCTCCGGTTGGAAAGATATGCAAGGCTTGATAAAATGAAGAACTTGAGCAGCGGGCACACAATCCGGTTAAATGGATAAACCAATAAAAGAACACGATCCTGAAAAAACGAAAAGATGGGCTGAAAAGAGCAACATCACAAGGCCTCCGGAACAAAAGTAAGAATGGAATGGGATGAACGAAGGGAAACAAGATGTCGAGGGAGCACGCTTACAACAAGAGCTAGACCGGAGTTGTTGGAAAACCAACAATGAAAAGAATAAGCTTGATATGTTCTTATGGAATACATCTCAACTTATGAGGTGACAACCTGCCACTCATGGGAAAGAATTGGATTGATATCAACAAGGAGACGAGAAATCTATCTCACCGGGAGGATAAATGAAGAACTTGGATCGTTGATAACCACCATAAGAGCGACAATCCTTAAAGGAAAGCTTTAGGTGAAATATAACCCAAGATAATTCCAATGGAGAAAGTGATGGGTTTAAAAACCTCATTCTTGACAACATGTGAATCATGAAACATGAACTCAAATTATCAAGAATGATATAATACCACCTCTATTGATACGGAAGGAAGAATTGCACTCCGGATTGCAAGATGAAGAATACTTGAGCTCCTTAGAAAAGAGTCTCGATGAAAACTTCGAGAAGGAAATAAATCCTTGATGCACCATTATGTAGAACCTTCATGAAGAACTCCGGTAACAAAAGGATGATGAAGACTAAAGGAAAAAGAAGTTAAAAACACAAGGTGAAACCTTGCGATGATTGGATGGAACTTTGCGATGAGATAAAGTGAAAAACTTGGAATTCCGGAAGAAAAGATGAAACAATTGAAAACCGAGAATTGATATGATGAACCACTCCGGAAAGCAGGAAATTAGATCACTTGGATGAAACAATAATAAGAATTATGTTATGCTTATCCTTCACCAATTAAATTGATGACAAGCAATGGATTTGGCATACTACTTATTCTCGTAGAAAGGATTAAGATAGATATAGCGCAAACTTGAGAAGGTCTTCAATGAACCACCAGAAGGATTGAAAACAACGAATAAATTGATACAATAACGAATGACGAGAACTCTTGAACGAACCACCGTAAGAATTAAAAATGAACGAAGAGAAGATAAAGAAAACATCAGGAAGAATTAGCAAATGAATGAAGATGCTTGAGAGAATTTATATATGAGAGAACGAAGAGATCATGCACTGATTAGAGGATATTTGATCGATGCACCGGTAAAATTAGGAGGATGAGAGCTGAAAGCTAGAATGAATAATCCCGAAATGATGGCCTTCGGAGAATCAAACTGAAAATACTCTGAATTACTCCAGATGGGTGAAAAGAAATTCTCACAACCGAAACAATTATGGGAGGATGGCAGGGAATGGGGCAAGATTTAGAGGAAACACTCTACTTCGGTCCTCAAGTGTTGAGAATGACGACGAGAAACACCACCATGAATTATTTAGACGCTCCAGAAGAATCAAAAACAAAGAGATCGAGCCAACGATGAAAGCATATGAAAGATCTAGGAGAAAGACATATGATTGATGGTAATTCATTCTTACGTCAAACTTAAAAAGATTTGATAATCGCTCCGGGAAAATAGAGGAGTCAGGTAAGATCCTAGAAAAATACCTGTGGGTTAGGGCCCACTCAAAAGAAACATCGTAGAACGACTTAAAAGAGAGAATGCACCGGTAAGATTTAAATGGCTAGAATGAGATAACAACCTCGAAATAGGTTGAACTGATCTTGAAAGACAAGACGAGCCTTCTGAGATATCTTCAGCACTCCCGAACAAATGAATAGCGAGAAGTAAATTATTATAAGGTGCACCGGTATGAGAAAGTATTTGAAACGAGGAAAAAGGGGTATGAGATCAACACCGAAAGCTTGATTTAAATCCACTGGAGAAGAAAACGAGTGAAGAGTGACAAACTTGAAGCTCCATTAGAATCTTCATGAGAATCACCGGGTAAGAACATGAAGGAAAAGAATGGAGAGACTTCACATGAATCAAAGGATACTTGATTAAGAAATCTGAGTCCTTGAAGAAAAAGGGTGGGGGGCCAGGAAAAACAAAGACAACTTGGAGACGGATGAAACAAACACCGTTGAGAAGACTTGAGTTGATCTTGCGAATGTTGAAATGATTGGATCCAATTGAAGAGAAAACCCGCCGGTTGAAAAGGATTGACATGACAATCCCGATTATCAAGAAGGATTAGTGTTCACATCGGAGTATGAGAACACCGTTTAGAGAAGGTATGGAATCAACATTTGACATTGAAGCAACTCGAATACCACAATCCAAAACAAAACAAAGGATTGGCTTGCAAAATAAGCCGGAACAAACATATGATAGAGATTCCGTCCGAAGTTTTTGTGGTGGGGCCTACACGGGCTCGATCATACATCACCATCATGTACAAGGCAGTGCACATGACATACGAAGCATCCCCGAGTCGGCATAGCCAAGGACTCTTTAAGACACAACAAGACCACTGTAAAACCAACCGCAGATAGGCGGACCACTAGACGTCGAACCCCAATTTCATGTCATACATCTGACGGAAAGATATCCTAAGAGCTACTTGAATTCCCACTTATAACTCCCGAAACTTTCCGGTTATGCAATCAGGTGTTGGGGATACAGGGGAAGCATAATATCTCACCCAAAACTAACAAATCCTACATCCAGCTCTATCCATCCTTCAACACATAACCAAGAAACCTTCGGATATTGTTTACCTCAACCTTCGAAAAGCATCCGTTATATGAGTTATGGCAATACTCCCGAACTCCCGCCCCAGTACTGGGTGGCGTCGAGGTTATCTCACCAACAACTGCATAAAAGAGATTTTCGATGTCGGCGAAACTAAACTCAGGTATTCCAGAACTGCAATGATAAAATCGTGACGACAACACCTCGGAGCTCAACTCCCCGGGACACTGCCACAACCCCTAAATGTCAGGAGGCACCAAGAACAATGTTCTCGTCACAAAACCATCGGAACGATTCCAAGATACCCGCGCGATCCTAAATTTTTTTTAGTGAAATTTGAGAAAAGAAGAGTCAAAACTCTATGTCAGGATGCCTCACCAGAGCGACGAAGGGACTGGGGAGTAAAAAGAAGTCCTAACTCTCCGATATATATAATTCCTAAATGACTCAAAACATTTCTAGACTCAAAAACGCCAGCGATTCGATCAAGCAGGGGGCTCCTAAGGTCGGGGCTGGCTCTGATACCAACTTGTAACGCCCTCGATGTGGCTATATCTCCCACGTGTCGAAGCACGACTTAGAGGCATAACCGCATTGAAAGCAATGTCGCAAGTGAGGTAATCTTCACACAACCCATGTAATACATAAGGGACAAAGATACATAGTTGGCTTACAATCGTCACTTCACACAATTACATGAATAAAACATTACATCATCCAAATACAATCAAGACCCGACTACGGAGCCAAAATAAAAGAAGACTACCCCAAATGCTACACAGATCCCCGATCGACCCCAACTGGGCTCATAAGCCTCCTGAGTCGGCCATAGATCGAGTCTTGTTCCGGTAACCCCCATACTTGTTTCGTACTGCCACTGGTCCCTACCGTAGGTGGGGTATGGTTCAGTAAGTTGTTAACCCTTGTCTTGGCACACACCGTACAGAGAGGCCATGGTGGAAGATACCGGCTGTAGCTGGTAGGCATGCCACCTGGTCCGGGGGCATGGGTGTATCCGGTTGGGACCGAGAGGGGGGCACCTCTTAGAGCGTGCGATAGAAATTTGATCCCATGCTACGCGAGGTTGTAGCGTCCCCACTTAGAGTTTTGCTTAACAGGTGTCATGGGTGATTCCAGACACGAGTGAAAGCTGGTGTGTGCAAGTCAGTTGTGTTTTCAATTAAAAGACCATAGACGGAATTAGTCCCGATGGACTAAAGGAATCCGTTACTCGTGGGTAAAGAGTACACCCTCTGCAGAGATATTAAACCTATTCGAATAGCCGTGTCCATGGTTAAGGATTACAGTCTGGGATGGGTCAAGTGTCGGTCTCAGTGTCGGTCTTCGGAGGAGAAACCACTAAACTCGAATATTGATGATGACATGTGATATATGATGGTTATGATTGTTATCATTATGGACTAACCGGTTGTATTGTTTGAAATAAGGAATATCCCTGGGACGGTACCACCTCCTGGATATTCACTATGATTATAAGCCCTTTATGTGGCGTCGCTCAGACGCCCGACTGTGGCATGCTTGTTATTTTATTTATTTTTACAAGCCCTTTATGTGGTGTCGCTCAGACGCCCGACTGTGGCATGCAGTTATTTCATTTACTCATAAGCCGTTTATGCGGCGTCGCACAGACGCCCGACTGCGGCATGTTTGTTATTTCATTTTCTTATAAGCCCTTTATGTGGCGTCGCTCAGACGCCCGACTGTGGCATGCTTGTTATTTTATTTACTTCATAAGCCCGTTACGTGGTGTCGATAAGACGCCCGCTTGAGGCATGCTCACTTTTACTATCCTTTCGAGATGTCGCTTCAGACATCCGATCGGTGCATTTTATTTCTATTCTGTCATTGCATATTACGGTTGCATATAAATAACCTGCTTGCATCAAGATTTTATTTATGACTGACGATGTGATCATAGATTATTTCAGTGCGTGTTGATCAATTATATTATACCTGTGTTCTTAATGTTTGCGAGTACATTCAAAGTACTCACTGGCCTGTCCCTGGCTATTGTCTTGGCCAGATTGCTTGCTTGGAGAGGAGCGTGGCGATGACAGCCTCGGGACCTAAGCAATGGTGATAGCAGCCTCGCGAAGATAGGAGTTAACCTGGTCAGCTGTTCCTGTGGGAAATGGAGTCCCATAGACCGTGGTGATCCACAAACCGCTTCCGCCCTCAACCACTAGAAACCATTTGATGTACTCATAGGCCACAATGGTCTTGTACTACATATTTTGCACTTTTGCTTGGAATTTCTGTAACAAGTTGGTGCCTCATCAGCTAACAGTAATCCTGGGGCTGGTGAGCACAACGACCATTTTCTGGAAATTAAAGCCCGGAAAACCGGCCGCGACAATGTGATGCATATGCATGATTTGGAAAGGAATGATTGAACCTGGCCTCCACTTGGAAATCCAAGAGTGCCACTAGAAAGGTGAGGTGATTTCGGTTGAAATTTGTGGTTGGCGTGCCACATGGAAACTAGATAGGTGGAAGCTATTTTAGACGACCTTGCGGGTCATCCACGATATAAAGATCACCGGAATCGGATGCACGGTTTGGAAATGGCAAGCAAAACAAATATGGCACCGGTTTGAGATAAACAACAAGTAGCCATCTAATTGCAACAAGAACAACATGTTACAACACTCCAACATGGCAAAAAAATACATGGCAAGGATCCACTCATGATGCTTGACAAAAGATGAACACTGAGCTACGACTAGTTCATCCATTAACAGGTTTAAACAAGCATGGCAAAAGTGCAAATGATAACAGGTTTCAGACTTAGTGAAATTAACACAAGTCTGGAATTTATCATCAGGAAGCATACTTTAGAGCATGAAAACTACATGCTACAGGAACTTAACATGGCAAAGCAAGGCATGGCATGAAGCTACTCAAAGCACTTAACAAAAGTCCCTTAGTGACCTTGAGCCAAAAGGGATCAGAAAATACAATTGCAATCATGTGAACATGGCAAAAACATAAACAGATTCAGACTTGCTGAAAAACTGGAGAATGCAAATCAGTTAACGAGTAGGCATGTTTACGAGCTCGATGCACTCACTACAAAGCATGGCATGACAAACTAAGCATACACCCATCAAGATTACATGGCATAGAAACTAGACATGGCAAGAACAACAACATAGCATGCACGGATCAATAGCAACGACCTCGGCAAAATCGCTAAACATGTCAACGATCTGCCAGGAACATTTTATAGCAAAAGTAGAGCTCGATTGACTCAAGCTAGGGTGCTTCATAAATGCAAACAAAGACATGGATGGGTAGAGCACCACAATGTCACAAAAATACATGGCATACACCCCTGTAAAGATGGCATGGCATATAACAAAACACATGTAGAGCTCAGGATCATAGCATGCACACATTAATCATGGCAAAAATGACAAAATGCCATTTGCTGAAACAGATCTGACAAATTCATCATAGAGCCCTCTTCCAACAGCATTTCAGGCATCAAGATGAGCTCAAATGAAAATGATGCAGTGAGATGAAATGATGTACTCGTTGAGACGAACATTTTGATATGCTACACGCCCAAAACGGAGCCACGGATGATGAGTTATGACATGATGAATATGGCATGAAAAGTATGCAGATCTGGGACTTAGAGATATTTTGTCCTCACAGAAGTTGGACGGGGAGATCCCGGGACGGAGCGGAGCGGGACGGCGAGGCGTGTTTGGTTCGGGACCGGTGGATCTCATCCCACCCGGCCGGATCTGGGACGGGGCGGCGGCCGGATCTGACGAGGTCGCCGGAGGAGGCCATGGCAGGGCGGCGCCAGTGAGATCCGGGCGGAGGGGACGCTGCTGGAGGCGCGGGCGCTCCAGCGGCGACGGAGCACGCCGGGCGGCGCCGCCGGGGCAGGCGGCGGCGGCGAGGTGGTTGAGGAGGCGAGGCGCGGTGCGGTGACGGTGAGCGAGGCGGCGCCTCCATGGCGGCGGCGGTGGAGCAAGTCGCCGGCGGGAGGCGGCGGAGACGGCAGCCGGTGGGAGGAGCCGCGGGCTCGGGCGGGGGAGACGCGGTTGAACGGCGGCGCTGGCGAGACGGGCTCCGCGGGCATGATCCGGGCCGCGCGGGCCGGCGGCGGGGCTGAGGAGAGAGAGAGGGCGCGGGCGACATGTGGCGGCGGTGGATTCGCTGGAGGCGGCGGCGGAGCTGAGGTGGCGTCCTCTGATTGGCCGGAGTGAGGTGGCTGAGGGTGGCGGACATGTCCGTCGGTGGTGGGGAAGTGTCCGGCTGCGCGAGGGGAAAAATTAGGGTTTCGTCTGCGCGAGAATTTCGGAGGGAGACACATATTTATAGGTAGAGGGAGCTAGGAGAGTCCAAATGAGGTGCGGTTTTTGGCCACGCGATCGTGATCGAACGACCGAGATGATGGGGGAGGTTTAGGTGGGTTTTGGGCCACTTTGGAGTGGAATTGGGCTGCAACACACACGAGGCCTTTTCGGTCCCTCGGTTAACCGTTGGAGTATCAAACGAAGTCCAAATGGCACGAAACTTGACAGGCGGTCTACCGGTAGTAAACCAAGGCAGCATGACAAGTCTCGGTCCAATCCGAAAACATTTAACGCCCGCACATGAAAAGAGGTAGAAAGGGACACCGGGTGACATAGGAGCGCCGAATTGCAAAACGGACAACGGGGAAAATGCTAGGATGCATGAGACGAACATGTATGCAAATGAAATGCACATGATGACATGATATGCAATGCATGAGATGAAAGCAATGACAAGGAAACAACAGCGAATAACTGGAGGACACCTGGCACATCGGTCTCGGGGCGTTACATTATGTCAGATTAATTAGGACTAGTTGGCGCACCGGCAATAAAATAAGAACATGCGAATGCTAATATGCAAATGAATGCACATAAGTAATCGACCAATTATTCTTCTATAGAAAACGATAATCATTCCTACATGATTTGTTAGTAGTACGGTGTACAAGCAAAATCTTAAAGTTGCACACAGTTTATACCAAAAAAGTTTTTGAAAGTTCAAAGGGCCCCGGAATCTGGTTTCGCCCCGGGCCCCTAAAATCTCAGGACCGGCCCTGTGGACTATGGAATAAGGATTGGAAAGAGCCTAAGCTTGGAAATTCCCAAGGCACCCCAAGGTAATATTCAAGGATAACCAAGAGCCTAAGCTTGGGGATGCCCCAGAAGGCATCCCCTCTTTCGTCTTCGTTCATCGGTAACTTTACTTGGAGCTATATTTTTATTCACCACATGATATGTGTTTTGCTTGGATCGTCAATTTATTTTCTTAATATTTTCTTGCTGTTATTTAGAACAATGTTTTGCATCTTTTATTCTAATAAAAGTGGCATTGATAGTCTTTACTATGCCTATGTTACAAGTCCACATGTTGCTGTTTGAAAACAGAAAGTTTACTGCTGTTGCAATAATTCCCTAGAAAATTCAGAATGTGATAAAATGTTGAAACCTTTTGCATATTAAGCTCTGATAAATTTAATACAGTGGGAATTTTCTTTCATAATTTTTGGAGCTAGGAAAGTATGGATGTTGCTGCATTCTTTACAGACTATCCTGTTTAGGCAGATTGTTGTTATGTTTGCATATGTTTGCTTCTTTAATGATTCTATTTGAGGATAGGAATATTAAATATGCAGAGGCATTTAGTATGCAATGTTGAATAATAATTTTATGGATTTTCTACAGTATAGTATGATAAGGTTTTGGCAATGGTTTATACTAACTTATCTCACGAGTCCTTGTTGAGTTTTGTGTGGATGAAGCTTTTGAGATTTAGGGAGACCTTGATATGAGAGGAATTAAGGAGACACAAAAGATCAAGCTTGGGGATGCCCAAGGCACCCCAAGAAAATATTTGAAGAAGTCTCAAGTATCTAAGCTTGGGGATGCCCCGGTTGGCATCCCACCTTTCTTCTTCAATAATTATCGGTTAGTTTCAGTTGATCCTAAGTTTTTGCTTCTTCACATGATGTTTGCCATTCTTAGAATGTCATTTTATTTTGCTTTGCTTGCTGTTTGAATAGAATACCAAGATCTGAAATTATTAAATGTTAGAGAGTCTTCACATAGCTGCATAATTATTCGACTACTCATTGATCTTCACTTATATCTTTCGGAGTAGTTTGTCGTTTGCTCTAGTGCTTCACTTATATCTTTTAGAGCATGGTGGTAGTTTTATTTTGAAGAAATAGATGAACTCTCATGCTTCACTTAGATTATTTTGAGAGTCTTAAATAGCATGGTAATTTGCTTAAAATCCTAATATGCTAGGTATTCAAGAATAATAAAACTTTCTTATGAGTGTGTTGAATACTAAGAGAAGTTTGATGCTTGATGATTGTTTTGAGATATGGAGGTAATAATATCAAAGTCGTGCTAATTGAGTAGTTGTGAAATTGAGAAATTCTTGTGTTGAAGTTTGCAAGTCCCGTAGCATGCACGTATGGTAAACGTTATGCAACAAATTTGAAACATGAGGTGTTATTTGATTGTCCTCCTTATGAGTGGCGGTCGGGGACGAGCGATGGTCTTTTCCTACCAATCTATCCCCCTAGGAGCATGCACGTAGTGTCGAGGTTTTTGATGACTTGTAGATTTTTGCAATAAGTATGTGAGTTCTTTATGACTAATGTTGAGTCCATGGATTATACGCATTCTCACCCTTCCATCCTTGCTAGCCTCTTCGGTACCGTGCATTGCCCTTTCTCACACTAAGAGTTGGCGCAAACTTCATCGGTGCATCCAAACCTCGTGATATGATATGCTCTGTCACACATAAACCTCCTTATATCTTGATCAAAACAGCCACCATACCTACCTATTATGGCATTTCCATAGCCATTCCGAGATATATTGCCATGCAACTTTCCACCATTCCGTTTATTATGACACGCATCATCATTGTCATATTGCTTTGCATGATCATGTAGCTGACATCGTATTTGTGGCAAAGCCACCATCCATAATTTTTCATACATGTCACACTTGATTCATCGCAATCCCGGTACACCGCCGGAGGCATTCATATAAAGTCATCTTTGTTCTAGTATCGAGTTGTAATCATTGATTGTAAATAAATAGAAGTGTGATGATCATCATTATTAGAGCATTGTCCCAAGTGAGGAATAAAAAAAGAGAAAGGCCATAAAAGAAAGAGAAGGCCCCAAAAAAGAGAAAGGCCTTAAAAAAAAGAAGGCCCAAAAAAATGAACCTCAATCGATGGGCATCTCCATAGCCCATTGATTAGACTCGTTGAAGTGAGACTTTCTCCTTTTTGTCTTCTCCACATAACCCCCATCATTATATTCTATTCCACCCATAGTGCTATATCCATGGCTCGCACTCATGTATTGCGTGAAGGTTTATAGGTTTGTGATTACTAAAGTATGAAACAATTGCTTGGCTTGTCATCGGGGTTGTGCCTGATGAGAGCATTCTTGTGTGACGAAAATGAAACATGACTAAACTATATGATTTTGTAGGGATGAACTTTCTTTGGCCATGTTATTTTGAGAAGACATAATTACTTATTTAGAACGCTTGAAGTATTATCATTTTTATGTCAATATGAACTTTTGTCTTGAAACTTTCGGATCTGAATATTCATACCACAATTAAGAAGAATTACATTGAAATTATGCCAAGTAGCACTCCGCATCAAAAATTCAGTTTTTATCATTTACCTACTCGAGGACGAGCAGGAATTAAGCTTGGGGATGCTTGATACGTCTCCAACGTATCTATAATTTTTGATTGCTCCATGCTATGTTATCTACTGTTTTGGGAAATATTGGGCTTTGTTTTCCACTATTATATTATTTTTGGGACTAACCTATTAACCGCAGTCCCAGCCCAGAATTGCTGTTATTTTGCCTATTTCAGTGTTTTGAAGAAAAGGGATATCAAACGGAGTCGAAACGGAACGAAATCAACTTGAGAAGTTATTTTTGGAAGGAAAGCTACCGGATGGACTTGGACCCCACGTCAGGAGCCAAGGGAGGTGCTCACGAGGGTGGGGGGCGCCCCCTAGGGCGGGCCCCCTGCCTCGTGGGGCCCCCGAAGCTCCACCGACGTACTTCCTGCACCCATATATACTCACGTACCCTAAAAGTTCCAGAACAGAGAATAGATCGGGAGTTCCGCCGCCAGAAGCCTCTGTAGCCACCGAAAGCCAATCTAGACCCATTCCGGCACCCTGCCGGAGGGGGCAATCCATCTCCGGTGGCCATCTTCATCATCCCGGTGCTCTCCATGATGAGGAGGGAGTAGTTCTTCCTCGGGGCTGAGGGTATGTACCAGTAGCTGTTTGATCTCTCTCTCTCTCTCTCGTGCTCTTGAGATGATACGATCTTGATGTATCGCGAGCTTTGCTATTATATTTGGATCCTATGATGTTTCTTCCCCCCTCTACTCTCTTGTAATGGATTGAGTTTCCCCTTTGAAGTTATCTTATCGGATTGAGTCTTTAAAGATTTGAGAACACTTGATGTATGTCTTGCCGTGCGTATCTGTGGCGACAATGGGATACTCCAAAGTGAACTTGCGGGTTCCGCCCATGAACCTATGCATAGGGGTTGGCACATGTTTTCGTCATAATTCTCCGGTACAAACTTTGGGGCACTCTTTGAGGTTCTATGTGTCGGTTGAATAGATGAATCTGAGATTGTGTGAGCCATATCATATAATCATACCCACGGATACTTGAGGTGACATTGGAGTATCTAGGTGACATTAGGGTTTTGGTTGATTTGTGTCTTAAGGTGTTATTCTAGTACGAACTCTAGGGCTGTTTGTGACACTTATAGGAATAGCCCAATGGATTGATTGGAAAGAATAACTTTGAGGTGGTTTCGTACCTACCATAATCTCTTCGTTCGTTCTCCGCTATTAGTGACTTTGAAGTGACTCTTTGTTACATGTTGAGGGATAGTTATGTGATGCAATTATGATATTATTGTTGAGAAAACTTGCACTAGCGAAAGTATGAACCCTAGGCCTTGTTTCAATGCATTGCAATACCATTTACGCTCACTTTCATAACTTGCTACCTTGCTGTTTTTATAATTTCAGATTACAAATACCTTTTTCTACTATCCATATACCACTTGTATCACCATCTCTTGGCTGAACTAGTGCATCTATACAATTTACCATTGTATTGGGTGTGTTGGGGACACAAGAGACTCTTTGTTATTTGGTTGCAGGGTTGCTTGAGAGAGACCATCTTCATCCTATGCCTCCTACGGATTGATAAACCTTAGGTCATCCACTTGAGGGAAATTTGCTACTGTCCTCCAAACCTCTGCACTTGGAGGCCCAACAACGTCTAAAAGAAGAAGGTTGTGTAGTAGACATCAGTAACATAGCACGACCAATGCAGGCCGGCAGAGTGACGTCTGAAGTCCTCGGCGTGGGTTAATGAAGTGTTGATGAAGCCCCCCGTCCAGCCGAGGTGACGTGGTATGTCAGTACGCCGAGGTGACAACACTCCTCGACCCGAATCATTTACGTGTGCTCAAAAAATAGTGCAAACCGGAGATAATAGTAATAATAATAAATTAAAAAAATGTTGCATAATAAATAATTTATGCAATGTGAGTAATAAAAGTAATATGGCATGTGCGCCGAACGCTCGATGAGGTAGAGCTCTCTCGGCGATGCCGAAGTCCCCGACGCAACTGAACACGTCGGTATGGCAACACGACCAACAAGGTGATCACGCAAGACGATTTACGCCGATTGAGACGATGGTGTCAGCTTGCCGAAGAGACCACGTGACGCAGTCGAACTCCATTACATGCACATGTAAAATAGTGCAGGCCAACAATAATAATATAAATATATAAAAATCCTCGCGTAATTAATTTATGCAAGATAATTTATTTAAAAATATGTGGCCTGATGCCGAAGTCAATGTCGATGCAGGGCGTCGACGTGATGTGGTAAAGGCGTGGCAAATCCTGAATTCATAGGTCGGTCCGAGTTCCGGATGCGGCGTTTGCCGAACTATGTACGGAAACTGACCGAACCATCATGCGACTGTCGTTAGTGCGGCCGCCATTTGATAGACCTATGTACAGATGATGGAACAAACCAGAGTAATAATTCCTTGGAAAATAAACCCAAACAAGCAAAAATTGCTAGGATTAATAGCACCTGGTTTATTTGTTGTAGCAGTATGAAGAAAAGTCACTCCCAAAATTGGGACTCGATCCGCACACCCATTGCCTGATGGGCGGTGAAGCGACGGCATGACGATGCTGGTAAAAGTTGGCTCACCGAGGCAAAGCCCCCGGTCCAGCTACCATGACGAAGCTGGTCGACTGACTACGCCGAAGTCTCCGGAGTAGGTTGATGAAGGAGTGGTGAAGCCCCCGGTCCAGACGAGGTGACGGAGCAGGTCGGTAAGGAGACATTGTGGCTGCCATGTCAGCCGAGGTGTTGAAGTAGTTCGGCGTGATGGACATCGGCTCGAGAAAGCAATGGTGCGGCCATGCCGACGCATGTCATAACTCGTGACGTGGTCAATGTCGGCTTAATGAAGTGACCGTGCGGCGATGATGATGGGCCCGCTCCGTGTAACCCGTGGGGAGGCGAGGTTGGCGATGTTTTATCCGCGATGCTGAACTCTTGTTTGGCTTGCTGAGATGATGATCTGAAGAAGTTGAGCTTGGCTCAACAAAGCGATGACGTGTCTAGCGCAGGTCGGTGGCCGTGGAGCAATGTTGTCGGGCTGGTTTGACACCGGCGTGACGGTGAAGATCATATTGGAAAAGACTTTAAAATTAGTGGGATATGTTTGGGAACAAAACACAATACCCCATACAAAACTTTCTTCAAAAATGATGTCTAAAATCCCGTTCATAAAAAGTATGAACTTGGGTCGGATTCGTTCTCGCACAGAAAACATATCTGAGAAGTGATGCACTAATCGGAAGGTTCCCGGAGTTTGGACGGTCGGATCGAGCTGAAATTTTGAGGGTTGTTAGATATAGGAATTCCGCAGCCGATCAACTGTTGGACCTTCCAAATGATGTCCGATTTAGGTGCTGGACACCACGCTCTAAACTCGTCCAGATTCCCGTCCAGATTCGACGGGGCTCCGGTATATTGGAGACCGGCGGAGATTGCTCCATCGGAACGCGACAAAATTTTACATTGTTGTTGTAGACTCAATTTTGCACAATTTCACCGAAGGAATCGTCAAAGCGATGCTTGAGGAGGTGGTGATAGCGGATACAAGTTCGCTATTCGGAAAAACAGCACGGTCTCCTGAGGGCAATGTTGACGTTGAGCCCCCGAGCTCCATGGATGATTCCTCCATGATCTTGATAGAGATAAGAGTTGGTGTTGATGAAGGCTCTCGTCCGAACATGATTATTGGAGGTAGGGCACAGTCTCCGGTCAAGCCAAGGTGACCAGTCAAGGCGACGACGAAGA
Organism: Triticum urartu; assembly: GCF_056163025.1. Classification (NCBI taxonomy): domain Eukaryota; kingdom Viridiplantae; phylum Streptophyta; class Magnoliopsida; order Poales; family Poaceae; genus Triticum; species Triticum urartu. The sequence goes on along the minus strand of NC_141874.1, from coordinate 58,603,904 downwards.
TGCCGATGTCGCAGTTGATCTGCAGGCGAGCCATTGATTCTTTTGCCGACCACACAACAGAACTCTCAATGAAATCACCATTGTCGGTGTCAAAACCGGCAGATCTCGGGTAGGGGGTCCCAAGCTGCGTGTCTTAGGATCGATGGTAACATAGACACGAGATTTTATCCAGCTTCGGGCTCTCTCGAAGATATAATACCCTACATGCTGTTTTTGATTGTATTCGATGCGTATGATTACAGAGTTGATCTACCTCGAGATCATATGTTGTGTTCTAAACCCAAGAGGTATGATGAGTAATGTCATGATGCTCTATCGACTAGCCTGGCCTCGGCTTATATAATGTACCAGAAGCCTAGGATAACAAGTCCTAGTCAAATACGCCGGTGGAGAGGAGTCCTTGTCTGATCACCAAGTCTTGTGGAATCTTTCTCGTGTATACATCGGCTGGCCGAACTGGCCCATGAGCACACGACCATGGGGTCCTCGGCCCAATCCAACTAATCGGGAGATGACGTGGTGAGTACCCCCTAGTCTAGGACACCGGCAACCTGGTTGAACTAAAAAGGTGGACCATCTAAAAAACTAAAAAAAAGATGGTAGCTAGTAGCAATGATCGTTTCTTAATTCATTCATTCTTTTTCTTAACTTATTGGTTTCTTTTATTTTATTTTTCAGCCATTCATTTATTGTTCCTTATTTTTTATCTATTTATTTTCCTTACTTTTAAATTCTATTTTTATCGTTTTCACTCATTGCTCTGTATAAGTGAAATCCAGCATGAACTAGAGTAACAAAAATACAAAACACAAATCAATATTTTGTTTTTTTATCTATATGTTGATGGAATTAGGATTTCAAATTTTGGGGGATTGTATACATACCTTGTGGACATTCAGACAAAATGTTTAGGAATTTTTAAAAACTTTTGGATTTGAATTTTGTGCTAGCATGGTACCACCTAATGGGTGGTTCCCCTATGGTATATAGGTAGCTATTAGTGTATTGTTATATTTTACAAAAGCAAATCACATGAACGGTTGAGCATTTAGCAAATGTCGAGGAGAGCATGCGCATTATGTGGGTCGGCCCAAGGAGAGCGACGTCCCACTACAACATGAAAAAAATGTTGCTATAGTGACTAAAAAAACATGCTGCTATAAGCATCTTATATCACTACTAGAAAGATGTCCATTTGTCCCGGTTCGCTTACGAATCGGGATAGATGGTGCTCCACGTGGCTGCTACGGCGAGCCCAGACAGGAGGGACTTTGGTCTCGGTTGGTAACACTAACCGCGACCAAAAAGCATCCACGCGTCAGCAGCTCAGAAGCTGGGGTTATTGTTTTTGTTTTGAAGGGTGGGGGGGTGGGGGTTTTGGAGGGTTAATTTAGGGGTTTCATATATTGTGTTAGGTAGCTAATAGATAGAAGTGACCTCTCTTATCTCTATGCTTGGTCAACGCTAGGTACTATGCGTATAGAGAAAACTCGACACACTAGCTAGTAAGCAAATGAAGGAACCATTAAGTACACAAGATCGTCATGAACATATACAGAGAGAAGTGATCGACCTCTCCTTCTCCAAGAGATTGGTCGAACAACAAGTTTTCGTATATCTATCCGACACAGCTAGCTACATATATAAAATATAAGATCTCTTACAATCCCTAACATCTAAAGTCAATTTCCACATGGTATTCTCCGGCTAGATTGATGACGTGGTCAAGAAAGAATCCCGCCAATTCCTCTTGAATTGCTCGTATGCGATCTTGTGGTAGGAGTTCATCCCGCATATGCCAGATCTAAATTGAAGAAGAGGGTCAATACATGTGTATGAATGAAACTCAACACAAATGATGGTAATAAAATAAAATTGTGAATATTTTTTCTTACGCACTTCATATTGTTTTTCAGAGTAGCCCCGCTTATTAGAGGTCGTCGCGTTGTAGATGAACTCGCAAACGTAGTATCCATAGAAATCATTCCTGTCTTCCTGCCGCAACCACTTTACGAGAAACAGAGGTCAATCAAACTGATAAGCAAGCATGCTAAATGGTATTGATGAAACTAGCTAGAATCAATGGAAGATGCGCGAGACTAGGTAGTAGTACTTACTCTTGGGTGTTTAAATCGCAGCTCGGTCGGCAGTCCCAGAGAAATTGCGGTGAACACTTTCCAAACCCTGCCGGACAAAGAAAATAATTACTTGATATCAGGAAATGAACAAAGTCGCTGATATGGTGCGATAATGATCGATTGAACTTACTTCTGGAGCATTCGAGTCACGTCCACATAGTCCTCGGGATCTTTTCGTCTCGAGACTAAGACGGTTACTACTCCCGGCTCAAGCTTAGTCTCTAGGAGAATAAAGTGGAAGTTGTGCACGCATGCATAACTCATCAGTTACATTACTATAACCTCGAGTAATAAGGGAAACTGAACATGCACAAGATAGTAACACTCACATGAAGTTGTAAGGAAATAGTATTTTATCTTTGCTTTGATTTTTGAGCAAGAATGTAGCAAGTTTTCCTCGATTTCCGAGACATTTTGTTTAATCGTCCATTCATGTATGACATTTGGGTTAATGAACCCAATGTCATAGATTTGTTCTTTTTTTCATTCGGTGATCTTCAATCTGCATAATATAGTGAGGATAATTATATATACATGCAATGAAAGAGCTGAGTTATATATAGAGACTCAATTATAGAAGTAATACTTACAGACAATAGCAAGCCGCGAGTGATTTGTCGAGGGCCTTTTGATTGTAGAACTAGAAAAACTCGTCAAAATCAATAGTAATCAGTTCTTGTCCAATGAAATCGTGCTCCTCTTTAATTCTCATCGTCAAAGCATCCTTCCCAGACTCGCTGCAGGTTTTCATGTACCATTGATGGAATCTTCGCATCATCGTTGTTAGAGGAGGACTTCCATCTTTGACGAGAGGCTTCCCGTACTGGTATCTGAATTGGTCCACCTCCATTGTATCAAAATGTACATCATCACCTAGGTAATCACCGGGATTGGTACCAGGCATCATCCTCGGCAGATTTGCGACGATATCGCTAGACACCTTGAGCAGGGGGGCACGATTGGTTTGCTTGTTCGTCGAGCTAGGGAATTGTTTCCCACTTCTTCGTTCTGCTAACCTTTTATCACTTGAAGTAGTTCCCGACCTGCGCGCATCTTCCAATGTCTTTTTAAGATAGCGGACATGGTTGTCATCCGGCGAAGGCGGCGGTGGTCGCTTCAGGGCATCGATAGTGCGCTTCGCTTTCACCGGATCTATCGTTTCCTTCGGAGGTGGAGGTTTCTTTGCAAAAAAGTCCCTCACTTGGGCTTCATAGATCTCCGCGTTTTCCTCCACGGTCCTCTCGTATGGTAACTTCTCTAGAGGCTTGAGAGATGGACCATATCTGTATTGCCTCCCGCCTCTGGCTGTACTGCTACTTCCGGAGCGGCGGCTTCTCTCCTCTGTCGTTGCTTATGAGGCGGAGAAGGAGGTGGAGTGCTCCGACATGCTGGAGCAGCCGGAGCGGCGGCGTCTGTCTTCCGCCATTGCTGACGAGGCGGCGGAGGAGGTGAACTGCTCGGATGCGCCGAAGCAGCCGGAGAAGGAGGCAGAGTGCCAGCCTCACGTGCCGAAGCAGCCGGAGAAGGAGGTGGAGTGCCTTGATCACTCGCCAGAGGAGGTGGAGGAGGAGGCAGAGGCGTCTTGATCGGAAGCTTGATGTGCTCCTTCCGCCATAGACATGGAGTCTTCGGAGCAACACCCAACTGAGTCTCCCCTTCACCTGTAGGGTGGTCAAGCTCGAGCTCCTCAAATCCTGTCGGGGATATACCCCACGGTGTGACCCGGCCAGAGATATGATCCGGTTGGGACTTAATGTTTCATTGGTGACCCGGCAAACTATAAGCCGGCGGGAACAGTTAAGCAGGTTAAGCCGGCAGACACAGTCATGTAAGCCGGCCAATTATTTACTGTAAGCCGGCAGAATGTTTAAGCCAGACAGTTAAGCAGATAGTTAAGCCAGATAGTTAAGCAGACAGTTAAGCCAGACAGTTAAGACAGATTATAAGTCGGCAGTTAAAGAAGCCCAAGACGTTAAGAAGCCCATGGTAAGAAGCCCATGGTAAGAAGCCCATGGAGAGAAGCCCTTGAAGAGAAGTCAGAATAGTTAAGTCTTAAGTCCGAGTTGGACTCTACATGTAAGCCACCCCTTCAATTTATATAAGGAGGTGCAGGGCACCCCAAGAGGGGGAGATTGAATAATTGTTAAGTCGAGACACAACTAGGAGAGCCAGAGTTACGACGACTCCCTCATGATGATAATGAGACCTAGCCACAAACATCATGTAGGGTTGTTACCAGAGGATGTTTCCTAGGGCCCGAAGCTGTCTAAACCCTTGTCTTATGTGTTGCGTCTCTCGTCCCGATCAACCCCTCTCAAGCTACCACATAGATGCGTTGGCCTCACGACCAAGTCCTCACAATAGGACATCTGCCGTGATGTTTCCACGACAGTTGGCGCCCACCGTGGGGCTTGCGCACGGTGGTGTTGAGTTCTTGGAGGGATCTTAACTAGGGTTTCGAGAAGTTCGCAAGTTTCAGGATGAAGAAAAATCGGTTTTGGAAGGAGTTGCTCCAGCTTTGATCAAGATCAGAATTTTTTTAATGGAGTTGATTCGGTCGACTAGCCAGATTATCAGAGAGGATCCCTAAGGTTTTGTTTTTGCTCAGTGTCGGTTCACCGAAATCCGATGGGTGCAATTCATCAACAGGCACAAGGCCAAGTTGTTCCAAGCCGCCACGGTGGGTTGCCTCTGCTGATTGGTTTTTACCATGAATCGCCTCCACCGTGAGCCGCCGGCACCTCGCCGACTCTTTATAAGAAGGGCCCGCCGCCGACGACAGCTGCCTCACGGGTGCGCTCCTAGTGTTTCACTTTAAACCGCCACATCTCGAGCGGGCCTGCCTCCGCTTCACCGGGTCGACTCCATGGACCTCGCGCTTCGTTTTTTGCCGCCTGGACCAAGGACTCGAGCGCCGCTTCCATGTATAACCACGCCTTCACCCTCGAGTCCGCCTGGGTGCCATGAGTCGCCGCACCCACTCTGAGTTGCCCAAGGACTTTGCTTCGGGCTCGGACTCAAGCCGCAAACCGCCGTCATCTTCGTCCCTGAGATGCCTCCGCGTGACCCGGCCATGGCCGCCATCGTAGTGAGCCACCGGGGATTAAACCGAAGCTACGGCTGGGTCATCTCTGGCGCACCGGCCCCGAGTCGCCACTCCCACTCAGCTGCCTCTATAGCCGTGGGCTACCTTGCTGCCGCGGAGAGTCGCCCCATCACCTTCGAGCCGGTTCAAGCCACTACATCACATCGACCCGGCCTCAGCCACTGTTACAAGTTGTCAGAGTCTTTCGCCGGCCTCGGTTTCCGCTGGGCTGTTGCAGGCTGCAGTTGCGCTTCTGGCCAAGTTACCTCCGTCCCTGTGGTGGTCCGCCCCGCACGCTGCCGTGCTTCCCGCGGCCCCCGGCTCATCTTTGCCTCTGCTGCAGCTGTGGCTGCGCCATGGACCCGCCATGTTCGCCTTTGCCATGGACCTGCCCAGTTCGCCTTTGCCATGTCCCCGCCGGTGCTGGCTGGATGCTGCACTCCGACGTCGGGTCACCCGCGGGCCCCAGCTCATCTCTGCTTCTACCGCTCAAAGCCATGGCACGCCGAGCCTGAAGCTGCGGTCGCCTTGAGCCGCCATGCCCTCGCGTCACTCTTACGCTGAGCCGCCCGCTGGCTTCGTCATGTTGTGTTGTCCCTACCGGGTCTCTCTGCCGCGGCCGCCTCAGTTGTCGCACGCTGAGTCGCCAGCCACTTCGTCCCTGAGCCACCCTATTAAACAGCCATGGAGCGCCCTGACTCGTCGTTGCCGCAGCGTCGTCTGCACTGCCGCGCCTTGCCTCCACAGTTGCATGCTTTGGCCGCCCTCTGTTCCACTTCGGCCGGCTCTCGAGCCCCGCGAGCCGGTTCTGCTCGCCTCGCTGCCTGTGAGCCGATGTCGGTCCGCCCTGGACTCACCCGACATACCGCCTTCACCGTTTGGAGCTGCCACTGGTGGTGGGTCACCCTGTTGGGAGCCTGAATCGCAACCACGCTGCCTTGCCTCCGCCGTAGGTGAGCCGGCCCTGCCATGGTGACCAGACTCGCTCTGCCGTTGAATCGCCTGGAGCTACCCTCGCGGGTTCAAGCCATCGCCTCCGTGTCGGCCCTGTTAGCTCCGCCGCCAGTCATCCGTCGCTACAGCCCCGGTCCGATGAGTGACTTCGTTTGCCTCACGCCTCCATAGCAGGCTCAGATCCCGCCCCACGGCCTCAAGTCGCCAGTCGGCCGCCGTTGTGGATTGCCGTGTCGCCAGTGCACCTACCTCCATCTGTTAGTCGGCCCACCCCGACGAGTCGCCGGCTATGCCTCTGTTCACCGCTGAGCCTCCGCCTTGGGCTGTCGTGGCCTGCCGCCTGTTCGTTTCCGAGCCTCTGCCGATTCGCTCAAAAGCCGCCCCCACGCGCCTCGTTTCCATGGTCGCCGAGAGCCGCCACCTGCTCTGCCTCTTCTGCTGGAGGACGGACAGCCGCGCCTTGAAACTCCTCGGCCGCCGGCGCTCTCGAGTCGCCGCACGCCTTCAAACTTGTGGTTAGAACTGTGTTGAGCCGCCCTGGCCAAGCGGCCTCATCCCCGCAGCCGCACCAACGCCGCACGCCGACCCCTGCCGGGTTACGCCTCTGCTTTGGTCGCTGAGAGCCACCAATGCTTCATCCTCGAGCCACCGCCACCGGCTACACCGATGAGCCGCTGCAATGCCACCTCTGCTATTCATGATTGTGACCCGTCGCCTCTGTTTCAAATCACCCCGCACGTCAAGCCGCCGCACCTCGGGTCGAGCCACCCCAAGAGCCGCCTCATGGAGCCGTAAAGCGCTGTCACCACTGTTGCTGGCCTTGCCGCGGTGGACTTCCCCTACGCCGTGAGTCGCCACGGTCTCGCGCCGTTTCACTCTGCTGTCGCGCCCTCGCACTATGTTGTTTCTGATGGTTGAAGAACAAAAGATAAGAGGAGGCCGGTTGAGAGAAAAGGATGTCAAAGTGGGCAAAGTGAACGAAAAAAAATCCGATGGTCAACATGACCCGGAGGATCTTTCTGAGCCGCCCGGTGCTGTGTTTTTAAACCGCCACCTCCGTCATCATTGCGGCAACCCTACAGCTGATAATCTTTGATAAAGCATCTCAGGTGAAATCCATCCTGTCAAGTTTCTATTGATTTATTTTTTCTTTGAGAAATAATTACTCTCGTTCATGCATTTTCTTATGCAGAATTCACTATTAGAAAGGAGTCCATCAATATATGGCCCCTGCTTACACCGGATGGATCAATGGACAAGGTCAATTATAACCCGCCGAGATTCAACATATTCCAGCAATCCACTGGTCATATCATGGTCAAGCATGGAGAGTCTGAAGCGAACTCCTCGAGTAGGGTTAAGACTCAGGGGCTACGAGGCTATGATGACATGGCTTAGTAAATATTGCTAGTTTAAAGGCCGTTAGAAAATTTCCGGCTCAAAATAAAGAAAAAATCCGGCTTAATATCCGGTTCAAGAGAAATCTGTCTCTCACAAAGCATTGAAGCTCAATATCCGGTTTAAAATCTGGCCCACAAAGTTCTGAAGCTTTTTATATTCTGTAGCGACCAAACCTCAAACAGTCTGATCTCTGTGCTCCGTTGTCATCCTTGGATCAGTAATGCTGACACCACACAGTACTCGGAGGATTTATAACATAGTAGCAATCACACACTTATTACATCGAGTGTCTCAAACGAGAACTTATTACAATAAATATGGCTTAAGGCCATCTAATAACGATAACAGCGGAAGGCTTGGAAGATAAGTGAGTCCATCAACTCCAATGGCATCACTGAGTATAGAACCACGACCTAAAAACTCCTTAATCGTCGTCTGAAAAGTCTGCAACATTAACGTTGCAGCCCGAAAATGGGTCAGCACATGGAATATGCTGGCAAGGTAACACATAGAGAATAATGGAATGAAACAACTATACTATATGCATATTTGGCTAGTGGAAAGCTTTATGGTTACAGTTTTGCGTAAAGCCAATTTTTCCCTACTACAAAGGAATAAATTTATTTAACTATCAGGGTGGTTGTTAAACATTAAGAATGGTTGACAGCATTCTCAATCCCAATTAAGCATCATCATTAACAAAACCCAACAAAATTAATTTAGGGTAACATGTTGAGATTCACATGAAAATCCAGGTACTAGATACTCAAGATGTCCATAACCGGGGACACGGCTAACCATGATTAGTTTATTACACTTTGTAGAGGTTTGCGCACTTTTCCCCACAAGACTCGATCGCCTCCGTTTGGTTTCTCGCACTACAAGGTGTTTGAGAAGACGGATGACCGAGACATAGTCTTTCAGAAGCGCTAGCACCTTACGATCGGGTAGACCGTACCACCTACATGCCCTACATCTGCTAGTCTACCACTGTAAGAGTTCGCATGACTTAGTCAACTATGCTAGAGCCCATAATAGCTTGTGGCTGCACACGAAAGTTTGTAGTATGAATAGTCTCATGATCCCTTTGAGTCTGGGTGGCGGTCCAAAAGAAAACAGGCAAGTCCTGGAATACCCAGGTGCCTCAATCCACCCAGATGTGTATTTAAGTTGCCATCTTAGATAAACCATTAATTAACAAAACTCACATCTGTCATGGATATCACTCACCCAATCCATGTTTACTAGCATAGCATGGCATAATAAGCAAAACGCGGAAGTAACTCCCAAAGGTTTGAAAATAAACAGGTAATAGGTACTACCTCAACTACTTCCCATCCTACAATTTAATTAGATCCTAGTCATGCAATGTGTGAGGATTTGATCTAATGTAATAAAACTGGGTAGTAGAAAAGGTATGATCAAAGTGTTACTTGCCTTGCTGATGATCCGCGAAACCTAGAGATTCGAAATAACAAGCGGTGCACTCCGGGTATTCTATCACAGACAAACAAACAAGCACACAATAAGTACTCATGTAATGCACGGGTAAAACTCAAATAAGAGATCTAACCAGAAGGTTCAACTTAAGAACGCCGGTTTGCAAAAAGAATCAAATCGAACGAAACAACGAAAGTCAAACGGCGAAAGAAAACAACTTCGTTCTACTAATCTGGATCTAGGGCAATTTTTACAGTAGCAAAATCTTGTTTAAGTTGGTTAAACGGATAGAGGATTTCGAGACGAAACTCCAGGCGCTTGAATCGCCTGATTCCGATAAACGAGCGAAAAGTTATACTAAAACGAAAATCGGATCAGGAATCGCGATCAGAAAAATCGCGGATTTAATCCGAGAAAAAGAAAAAAATGACGAACGCTCGCTAGAACGAACGAACGGACGAACGCTCGCTATTTAAATAAACCAGAAAAACCGATATATTTAAAAAAACCGAATCTAAAAAAACCAACGAAAAACCGACAGTTTAAAAAAAACTAAAAAAACCGGTGCGGAAAACGAGGCGGCGAACCTCGGGCGGCGTGCGGCGGGGCGACGACGGCGGGGCGGCGGCGGCGCTGGCGCTGGCGGCGGCGGGCGCTGGGGCTGGGGCGGCTTAGGGTTTCGGCTGGGGCTGGGCCTCCCCTGGCTTATAAAGGCTAGCCGGGCCGGAGTCCTAGTCGGACACAGCCCGTAGGTCGGTTCATTTTTTTATGCGCAGAAGAAAAATAAAAAGAAATAATAAACAGACTCCAAAAATTCCGAAATAAATTTTCACGGGCTTCTAAAATCAAGCCTCACAAGGTGAACATTTACTTGGGGGCCTAAATGCACTTTTGAAAAACGCACATTTTTCCTAAATTCAAATAAAACACCGAAAAACTCCGAAATAAAATCTTATTTGATTTTATTATTAAATCCTCAATATTTCTTTATTTTGGGAAAGTAATTTTATCCCCTCTCTCATATTTTTGTAATAGAAATAATTGATAATAAAATAATTAAAATCAAATGATCCTATTCTCAAAATTTGAGAAAACTCAAATATGAAAATAACGAAATCCCCAACTCTCTCCATGGGTCATTGAGTTGCGTAGAATGTCTAGGATCAACCAAAATGCAAATGAAAATATGATATGCAATGATGACCTAATGTATAACATTCCAAATTGAAAATTTGGGATGTTACATATTCGGCTCAACTCCCGGTTCAAGAAGAATTCATTACTCACAAGTTCGAATTCTCAGACAAATTAAAGGGACCAAAGAGAGTCTGTTGCAAAGCACAGCTCAAACTTAGGAACCCCGTTTCAACGATCATTTGGGGGCTTCCTGTTCAAACATAGGTTGTATTCGATCCAAAGACAACATAGCTGTCAGTACCCTCTTGATCGGCACAATGCCAAACTCACTAGGGGGCTTCTTGATCGTATTCGAATCATATCTTAACCCCTTTTGGGTCTGACTTGGATCATATTTGAATCAGGGTCATTAAAAACCTCTCAAGGTCATTTGGGGGCTTCCTGTTCAAACATAGGTTGTATTCGAACCAAAGAGAACATAGCTGTCGGTACCCTCTTGATCGGCGCAACGCCAAAGCCACTGGGGTCTACATGATCGTATTCGAATCCTAGCTTAACCCTTTCGGTCCGGTTTACTGATCGTATTCGAATTAGAAGCCTCAAATTCTTTTTTCTATTTTGCTTACGTATTTTGAAAGCAGTCTTTTGGGTTCGTCTTGAGACTTTTTGTTCATATCTGAAGCATATATGTGGTTTCGATTAACCCAGCTTGACTTTGGATGATAAGTCGCCATATATGACAATCATAAACATTTGGAAGTTTTTCGCTTCTAAAGATTGGGTTATCATCCTTACTGCACAGGTATCCTAAACCGGCAGTTTGATTCAATATCACAGGAACCGGTTTTTCAAACCGAGTTATATTATTCAAATCTTTAATATCCAACATTGCTGGATTTTTATTGTGGTTATCAATAACCAATATTACGATTGAGGTTTTCAAAGTTGCTTCAGTGCAATGGATATTATTTTATCAATGGACATAATTTATTCTACAATGGAAGGAATAGTCCCGAGTCGCTGCAAGCTTACAACCCGGCACTTGGGGGCTACATTACTCAAGTTGAGATTACATCAAATATGCAAGTCCCATGTCACTGCCAGCATGCACCATGGCACTTGGGGGCTAATGCAAAGTCATTTTAACTAGCCTTATTGAAGACCCGACTCATCACATTGTAATGAGCCGGCCCTTGGCGGCTACCAATTGCTCCTGTCAACAATTCAAGGTACACAAGTTTTATTCCATTATATTGAAGGGTCCACTGCTCAGTTGGTAAAGCACAAATCTCTTAACCTTGTGGACGTGGGTTCAAGCCCCATGATGGGGTTACATCATATGATGTTCTTTTCAAAGAAGTATATATAAAGTCCCAACTCAATATTATCTTACTGAGCCGGCCCTTGGGGGCTACACGTTGATGTTCAAGTCTATATGATCATATTTATAAAGTCCCTGCTCATTATTGCATAATGACCCGGCCCTTGGGGGCTACACTGGTTGAAATTTTTATGAGTATAAGGAAATTACAAGTCCCAGGTTGCTGCAAGCATGACAACCCGGCACTTGGGGGCTACATATATGGAGTATTCAGTCTTTACTAGTGACTGAGATGAACAACATGGATTTCTTCAAAGTAGCAATATTTATGTTGAAGCAAGTCTTAAGTCACCACTTTGTTTCTGCTCAAGAATTGGGGGCTACAGGTTAGATAGATATGAGGGAGAGAAATCTTCAAAATTCTCAGTTTTGACCCGGCGTCGGCAAAAATTATGACTCGACATCATCTATTTATATATAACCCGGCAAGTTTTTTCATCTTTAAGCCGGTTGAAGGTCACATGAGTATTTCAAGACCAATATTTTTAAGCATTGGGAGCTGAGTCAAATGACTTCAGTCTTTTCTGTGTGAGAAACCAACGTCAGCAAATTGATTATGAAGTTGGCTTATTGACCCAGATTTTCGAAGGAGGAAATAACAAGGAGTTAAGGATGATCAGGTGCCGTCTTACAAGAATATTTAACCCGGAGCATAACCTGTTAAAATTGTTCTTATGTTTTGTTTATAGGATCAGTTTAACATGGATGAATCCAAATTAAACCGGGGGCTAATGTTTGGGATATACCCCGCGGTGTGACCCGGCCGGAGATATGATCCGGTTGGGACTTGATGTTTCATTGGTGATCCGGCAGACTATAAGTCGGCGGGAACAGTTAAGCAAGTTAAGCCGGCAGACACAGTCATGTAAGTCGGCCAATTATTTATTGTAAGCTGGCAGAATGTTTAAGCCAGACAGTTAAGCAGACAGTTAAGCTAGACAGTTAAGCAGACAGTTAAGCCAGACAGTTAAGCCAGATTATAAGTAGGAAGTTAAAGAAGCCCAAGACGTTAAGAAGCCCATGGTAAGAAGCCCATGGAGAGAAGCCCGTGAAGAGAAGTCAGAATAGTTAAGTCTTAAGTCCGAGTTGGACTCTACATGTAACCCGCCCCTTCAACTTATATAAGGAGGGGCAGGCCACCCCAAGAGGGGGAGATTGAATAATTGTTAAGTCGAGACACAACTAGGAGAGCCGGAGTTATGGCGACTCCCTCATGATGATAATGAGACCTAGCCACAAACAACATGTAGGGTTGTTACCGGAGGATGTTTCTCGGGGCCCGAAGCTATCTAAACCCTTGTCTTATGTGTTGCGTCTCTCGTCCCGACCAACCCTGCTACCTCTTTTAGCACTGCGTTGGTTTTCCCCGAAGAGGAAGGGATGATGCAGCAAAGTAGCGTAAGTATTTCCCTCAGTTTTTGAGAACCAAGGTATCAATCCAGTAGGAGGCTACACGCAAGTCCCTCGCACCTGCACAAAACAAATAAATCCTCACAACCAACGCAAATAGGGGTTGTCAATCCCTATAGGGCCACTTACGAGAGTGAGATCTGATAGATATGATAAGATAATATTTTTGGTATTTTTATGATAAAGATGCAAAGTAAATAAAGGCAAAGTAAATAGAAAAGTAAATAACTAAGTAGTAGGAGATTGATATGATAAAGATAGACCCGGGGGCCATAGGTTTTACTAGTGGCTTCTCTCGAGAGCATAATTATTCTACGGTGGGTGAACAAATTACTGTTGAGCAATTGACAGAATTGAGCATAGTTATGAGAATATCAAGGTATGATCATGTATATAGGCATCACGTTCGAGACAAGTAGACCGACTCCTGCCTGCATCTACTACTATTACTCCACTCATCGACCGCTATCCAGCATGCATATAGAGTATTAAGTTAAAAATAGAGTAACGCCTTAAGCAAGATGACATGATGTAGAGGGATGGACTCATGCAATATGAAGAAAACCCCATCTTGTTATCCTCGATGGCAACAATACAATACGTGCCTTGCTGCCCTTACTGTCACCGGGAAAGGACACCGCAAGATTGAACCCAAAGCTAATCACTTCTCCCATTGCAAGAAAGATCAATCTAGTAGGCCAAACCAAACTGATAGTTCGAAGAGACTTGCAAAGATAACTAATCATACATAAAAGAATTCAGAGAAGATTCAAATATTATTCATAGATAGATTTGATCATAAACCCACAATTTATCGATCTCAACAAACACACCGCAAAAAGAAGATTACATCGAATAGATCTCCACAAGAGAGGGAGAGAACATTGTATTGAGATCCAAAAAAGATAGAAGAAGCCATCTAGCTACTAACTATGGACCCGTAGGTCTGAAGTAAACTACTCACACTTCATCGAAGAGGCTATGGTGTTGATGTAGAAGCCCTACGTGATCAATGCCCCCTCCGACGGAGCTCCAGAACAGGCCCCAAGATGGGATCTCGTGGATACAGAAAGTTACGACGGTGGAATTAGGGTTTTTGCTCCGTATCTGATCGTTTGGGGGTACGTGGGTATATATAGGAGGAAGAAGTACGCAGGTGGAGCAACAGGGGTCCACGAGGGTGGAGGGCGCGCCTGGGGGGGGCAAGCGCTCCCCCTACCTCGTGGCCTCCTGTTAGTTGGCTTGACATAGGGTCCAAGTCTCCTGAGTTGTATTCGGTGAGAAAATCACGTTCCCGAAGGTTTCATTCCGTTTGGACTCCGTTTGATATTCCTTTTCTTCGAAACCCTAAAATAGGAAAAAAAAACAACAATTCTGGGCTGGGCCTCCGTTTAATAGGTTAGTCCCAAAAATAATATAAAAGTGGATAATAAAGTCCAATAATGTCCAAAACAGTAGATAATATAGCATGGAGCAATCAAAAATTATATATACGTTGGAGACGTATCAAGCATCCCCAAGCTCAATTCCTTCTCGTCCTCGAGTAGGTAAATGATAAAAACAGAATTTTTGATGCAGAGTGCTACTTGGCATAATTTTAATTTAATTCTTCTTAATTGTGGTATGAATATTCAGATCCGAAAGATTCAAGACAAAAGTTCATATTTACATAGAAAATAATAATACTTCAAGCATACTAACAAAGCAATTATGTCTTCTCAAAATAACATGGCTAAAGAAAGTTATCCCAACAAAATCATATAGTCTGGCTATGCTCTATCTTCACCACACAAAATATTTAAATCATGCACAACCCCGATGACAAGCCAAGCAATTGTTTCATACTTTTGATATACTCAAAACTTTTTCAATCTTCACGCAATACGTGAGCGTGAGCCATGGATATAGCACAATAGGTGGAATAGAGTGGTGGTTGTGGAGAAGACAAAAAGGGGAAGATAGTCTCACATCAACTAGGCGTATCAACGGGCTATGGATATGCCCATCAATAGATATTAATGTGAGTGAGTAGGGATTGCCATGCAACGGATGCACTAGAGCTATAAGTATATGAAAGCTCAAAAAGAAACTAAGTGGGTGTGCATCCAACTTGCTTGCTCATGAAGACCTAGGGCAAATTGTGGAAGCCCGTCATTGGAATATACAAGCCAAGTTCTATAATGAAAAATTCCCACTATTATATGAAAGTGATAACATGAGAGACTCTCTACTATGAAGATAATGGTGCTACTTTGAAGCACAAGTGTGGTAAAAGGATAGTAACATTGTCCCTTCTCTCTTTTTCTCTCATTTTTTTATTTGGACCTTTTCTATTTTTTATGGCCTCTTTTCTTTCTATTTTTTTAATTTTTCGTCCAGAGTCTCATCCCGACTTGTGGGGGAATCACAGTCTCCATCATCCTTTCCTCACTGGGACAACTCGATAATTACAATTCGATACTTAGAACAAGATATGACTTTATATGAATGCCTCCGACGGTATACCTGGATATGCAATGATGCATGAGTGACAAGTATGAAAGAATTATGAATGATGGCTTTGCCACAAATACTATGTCAACTACATGATCATGCTAAGCAATATGACAGTGATGGAGTGTGTCATAAATGAAACGGTGGAAAGTTGCATGGCAACATATCTCGGAATGGCTATGGAAATGCCATAATAGGTAGGTATGGTGGCTGTTTTGAGGAAGGTATATGGTGGGTGTATGATACCGGTGAAAGGTGCGCGGTATTAGAGAGGCAAGCAAAGGTGGAAGGGTGAGAGTGCGTATAATCCATGGACTCAACATTAGTCATAAAGAACTCATATACTTATTGCAAAAATCTAGAAGTTATCAAAGCAAAATATTACGCGCATGATCCTAGGGGGATAGATTGGTAGGAAAAGACCATCGCTCGTCCCCGACGGCCACTCATAAGGAAGACAATCAATAAATAAATCATGCTCTGACTTCATCACATAACGGTTCACCATACGTGCATGCTACGGGAATCACAAGCTTCAACACAAGTATTTCTCAAATTCACAACTACTCAACTAGCATGACTTTAATATCACCATCTCCATGTCTCAAAACAATTATCAAGTATCAAACTTATCATAGTATTCAACACACTCATAAGAGAATTTTTATTATTAATCTTTCATATCAAGCATATTAGGATTTTAAGAAAATTACCATGATATTTAAGACTCTCAAAATAATATAAGTGAAGCATGAGAGATCAATAGTTTCTATAAAACAAATCCACCACCGTGCTCTAAAAGATATAAGTGAAGCACTAGAGCAAAATTATATAACTCAAAAGATATAAGCGAAGCACATAGAGTATTCTAACAAATTCCAAATCATGTATGGCTCTCTCAAAAGGTGTGTACAGCAAGGATGATTGTGGTAAACTAATAAGCAAATACTCAAATCATACAAGACGCTCCAAGCAAAACACATATCATGTGGTAAATAAAAATATAGCTCCAAGTAAAGTTACCGATAGAAGTAGACGAAAGGGGGGATGCCTTCCGGGGCATCCCCAAGCTTTGGCTTTTAGGTGTCCTTAGATTATCTTGGGGGTGCCATGGGCATCCCCAAGCTTAGGCTCTTTCCACTCCTTGTTCCATAATCCATCAAATCTTTACCCAAAACTTGAAAACTTCACAACACAAAACTTAAAGTAGAAAGTCTCGTGAGCTCCGTTAGCGAAAGAAAACAAAAGACCATTTCAAGGTACTGTAATGAACTCATTATTTATTTATATGGGTGTTATACCTACTGTATTCCAACTTCTCTATGGTTCATAAACTAATTTATTAGCCATAGATTCATCAAAATAAGCAAACAACACACGAAAAACAGAATCTGTCAAAAACAGATCAGTCTTTAGTAATCTGTATCTAGCGTAAGATCTGGAACCCCAAAAATTCTAAAATAAATTTATGGACATGAGTAATTTATCTATTAAATATATTCAAAAGGAATTAACTAAATAGAACTTTGCAAATAAAAATTAAAGCAATTCTCGTGAGTGCTAAAGTTTCTGTTTTTTACAGCACGTTCAATAAGACTTTCCCCAAGTCTTCCCAACGTTTCTACTTGGCACAAACACTAATTAAACACAAAAAACACAACCAAAACAGAAGCTCAATAATTTATTTATTACTAAGCAGGATCAAAAATTAAGGAATAAAAATAAAATTGGGTTGCCTCCCAACAAGCGCTATCGTTTAACGCCCCTAGCTAGGCATAACAAGCAAGAATAGATCTAGGTATTGCCATCTTTGGTAGGCATTCCATAAGTGGCTCTCATAATAGATTCATAAGGTAATTTAATTTTCTTTCTAGTAAAGTGTTACATGCCTTTCCTTAACGGTTGGAATCTAATATTTCCTTCCTTCATATCAATAATTGTACCAATCGTTCTAAGGAAAGGTATACCAAGAATAATAGGACATGAAGGATTGCAATCTATGTCAAGAACAATAAAATCTACGGGCACATAATTCCTATTTGCAACAATAAGAACATAATTAATTCTTCCCATAGGTTTCTTAATAGTGGAATCCGCAAGGTGCAAGTTTAGAGAGCAATCATCAAAATCAGGGAAACCTAACAAATCACACAAAGTCTTTGGAATCGTGGAAACACTAGCACCCAAATCACATAAAGCATAGCATTCATGATCTTTAGTTTTAATTTTAATAGTTGGTTCCCACTCATCATAAATTTTTCTAGGGATAGAAACTTCCAATTCAAGTTTTTCTTCATAAGATTGCATCAAGGCATCAACGATATGTTTAGTAAACGCTTTATTTTGACTATAAGCATGAGGAGAATTTAGCACAGATTGCAACAAGGAAATACAATCAATCAAAGAGCATTTTTCATAGTTAAATTCCTTCAAATCCATAATAGTGGGTTTAGCAACATCTAGGGTATTAATTTCTTCAATCCCACTTTTATCAAATTTAGCATCAAGATCAAAAGATTCAGAATTCTTGGAACGCCTTCTAGGTAAAGGTGGATCATATTCAGTCCCATCATTATCAAGATTCATATTGTAAAACAAAGATTTAATTGGGGACACGTCAATAACTTTTAGATCTTCATCATTATTTTCATAGGAACTAGAAGAACACACTTTTATAAAGGCATCTTTCTTAGCACGCATCCTAGCGGTTCTTTCATTGCATTCATCAATGGAAATTCTCATGGCTTTGAGAGACTCATTGATATCATGCTTAGGTGGAATAGATCTCAGTTTCAAAGAATCAACATCAAGAGCAATTCTATCAACGTTCCTAACCAAATCATCAATCTTAAGCTATTTTTCTTCAATCATAGCATTAAAATTATTTTGCGAAGTAATAAATTCTTTAATATTAGAATCAAAATCAGAGGGCATCATATTATAATTTCCATAAGAATTGTTGTAGGAATTACCATAATTATTAGAGGGATTACTAGGATAAGGCCTAGGATTGAAATTTCCTCTATACGCGTTGTTACCAAAATTATTCCTACCAACAAAATTCACATCCATAGATTCATTATTATTATCAATCAAAGTAGACAAGGGCATATCATTAGGATCAGAAGAAACACTCTTATTAGCAAATAATTTCATAAGTTCATCTATCTTTCCACTCAAAACATTAATTTCTTCTATCGCATGCACCTTTTTATTAGTAGATCTTTCAGTGTGCCATTGAGAATAATTACCATAATATTATCTATGATTTTAGTAGCTTCTCCTAAAGTGATTTCCATAAAAGTGCCTCCCGCGGCCGAATCTAAAAGATTTCTAGAAGCAAAATTCAATCTGGCATAAAATTTTTGTATAATCATCCACAAATTTAAACCATGAGTAGGGCAATTACGTATCATTAATTTCATTCTCTCCCAAGCTTGTGCAACATGTTCATGATCAAGTTGCTTAAAGTTCATAATATCATTTCTAAGAGAGATGATCTTAGCAGGAGGAAAATACTTAGAGATAAAAGCATCTTTGCACTTGTTCCATGAATCAATACTATTTTTAGGCAAAGATGAAAACCAAGCTTTAGCACGATCTCTAAGAGAAAAAGGAAATAGCTTCAATTTAGCAATATCATTATCCACATCTTTTTTCTTTTGCATGTCACACAAATCAACGAATCTATTTAGATGGGTAGCCGCATCTTCACTAGGAAGGCCGGAGAACGGATCTTTCATGACAAGATTCAGCAAAGCAGTATTAATTTCATAAGATTCAGCATCGGTAATAGGAGCAATCAGAGTGCTAATAAAATCATTGTTGTTGGTATTGGTGAAGTCACACAATTTAGTATTATCTTGAGCCATCACGACAAACAAGCAAACTAACAGACAAGCAAACAAAAAGCAAGCAGACAAAAAGGGGCAAATAGAGAAAGGGAGGTAGGATAGAGAGAGAGAGAGGGCGAATAAAACGGCAAGGGTGAATTGGGGGGAGAGGAAAACGAGAGGCAAATGGCAAATAATGTAACGCGGGAGATAAGGGTATGTGATGGGTACTTGGTATGTTGACTTTTGCGTAGACCTCCCCGGCAACAGTGCCAGAAATCCTTCTTGCTACCTCTTTTAGCACTGCGTTGGTTTTCCCCGAAGAGGAAGAGATGATGCAGCAAAGTAGCGTAAGTATTTCCCTCAATTTTTGAGAACCAAGGTATCAATCCAGTGGGAGGCTACGCGCAAGTCCCTCGCACCTGCACAAAACAAATAAATCCTCACAACCAACGCAAATATGGGTTGTCAATCCCTATAGGGCCACTTACGAGAGTGAGATCTGATAGATATGATAAGATAATATTTTTGGTATTTTTATGATAAAGATGCAAAGTAAAATAAAGGCAAAGTAAATAGCAAAGTAAATAACTAAGTAGTAGGAGATTGATATGATAAAGATAGACCCGGGGGCCATAGGTTTCACTAGTGGCTTCTCTCGAGAGCATAAGTATTCTACGGTGGGTGAACAAATTACTGTTGAGCAATTGACAGAATTGAGCATACTTATGAGAATATCTAGGTATGATCATGTATATAGGCATCACGTCCGAGACAAGTAGACCGACTCCAGCCTGCATCTACTACTATTACTCCACTCATCCACCGCTATCCTGCATGCATCTAGAGTATTAAGTTAAAAACAGAGTAGCACCTTAAGAAAGATGACATGATGTAGAGAGATAGACTCATGCAATATGAAGAAAAACCCATCTTGTTATCCTCGATGGCAACAATACAATACGTGCCTTGCTGCCCTTACTGTCACCGGGAAAGGACACCGCAAGATTGAACGCAAAGCTAAGCACTTCTCCCATTGCAAGAAAGATCAATCTAGTAGGCCAAACCAAACTGATAATTCGAAGAGACTTGCAAAGATAACCAATCATACATAAAAGAATTCAGAGAAGATTCAAATATTATTCATAGATAGACTTGATCATAAACCCACAATTCATCGGTCTCAACAAACACACCGCAAAAAGAAGATTACATTGAATAGATCTCCACAAGAGAGGGGGAGAACATTGTATTGAGATCCAAAAAGAGAGAATAAGCCATCTAGCTACTAACTATGGACCCGTAGGTCTGAAGTAAACTACTCACACTTCATCGGAGAGGCTATGGTCTTGATGTAGAAGCCCTCCGTGATCGATGTCCCTTCCGGCGGAGCTTCAGAACAGGCCCCAAGATGGGATCTCGTGGATACAGAAAGTTACAGCGGTGGAATTAGGGTTTTTCCTCCGTATCTGATTGTTTGGGGGAAGTACTTCAGTGGAGCAACAGGGGGCCCACGAGAGTGGAGGGCGCGCCTGGGGGGGGGGCAGGCGCGCCCCCTACCTCGTGGCCTCCTATTAGTTGTCTTGACGTAGGGTCCAAGTCTCCTGTGTTGTATTCGGTGAGAAAATCACGTTCCCGAAGGTTTCATTCCGTTTGGACTCCGTTTGATATTCCTTTTCTTCGAAACCCTAAAACAGGCAAAAAACAGCAGTTCTGGGCTGGGCCTTTGGTTAATAGGTTAGTCCCAAAAATAATATAAAAGTGGATAATAAAGCCCAATAATGTCCAAAACAGTAGATAATATAGCATGGAGCAATCAAAAATTATAGATACGTTGGAGACGTATCAAACCCCTCTCAAGATGCCACATAGATGCGTTGGCCTCACGACTAAGTCCTCACACTAGGACATCTGCCGTGACGTTTCCACGACAAATCCCTCTGTTACTTCATCCACCATCACAACATCATAGCCATTTGGAATCGGACGACAGTGAAAAGTTCCGTCGGGTTGAGGAGGTGCAACAGAACCGACAACCGCCTTGACTTTGAGGTTCTGCCATTGCGTCATAAGCTGGCAATGTTGAGCCTCCATGATAGCATCCACGGGGTAGCTAGGATCCGTGAAGTTAGGCTACTGAACAAGCTCAGTGGAAGCCATGCTGCTTCTCTGCTGAGATGGCGGGGTAGCTTCTGGGGTAGCTCCGGGAGCTCGCTGGCTCTCAACTTGTTCCTCTAGCTTTTGTACTCTTGCATTCAGCATCTGCATTTCGCTCTGCTCAAGTTTCCTCTTCCTCTCCCAAGTTTTGTAACCGCCTGCATTGGGAAACCTAACCTTCCACGCAACGGAGCCTGGCGTGCCTCGTGTTCGTCCAGGGTGCTTAGGATTCTCGAGGGCCTCGGTCAGCTCGTCATTCTCTTTGTCGGGAATGAACGTCCCTTTCTACGTGATAACCCACAAGTATAGGGGATCGCAAAAGTTTTCGAGGGTAAAGTATTTAACCCAAATTTATAGATTCGACACAAGGGGAGCCAAAGAATATTTGAAGGTATTAGTGGCTGAGTTGTCAATTCAACCACACCTGGAGATTAATTATATGCAGTGAAGTGATTACTAGCACAATAGTTTGATAGTTTTGATAGTTGTGACAGTAGCAATGGTAACAGTAACAGTGATAGCACTAATTTGTAGCAAGTGTAACAGTGATGATAGCAATAGTAACGCGACCAGATCAATATAAGATAAATTCGTAGGCATTGGATCAGTGACTTGTTGGATGATATTCATCATGTGACAGTTATAATCTCGGGCAATACGGCACTAGCTCTAGTTCATCGATATAATGTAGGCATGTATTCCGTAAATAGTCATACGTGCTTTATTAAAAGAACTTGCATGACATCTTTTGTCCTACCCTCCCGTGGCAGCGGGGTCCATATTGGAAACTAAGGGATATTAAGGCCTCCTTTTAATAGAGAACCGGAACAAAGCATTAACACATAGTGAATACATGAACTCCTCAAAATACGGTCATCACCGAGAGTGGACCCGGTTGTTTTCACTCCGGGGTTGTCGAATCATAACCGTAGTAGGTGACTATAACTTGCAAGACCGGATCTAAAAAATGAATATAATGATGAATTCAGAAATGGTTCAGATCTGAGTTCATGGCACCCGGGCCCAAAGTGACAAGCATTAAGCATAGCAAAGGCATAGCAACATCAATCTAAGAACATAGTGGATACTAGGGATCAGGCCCTAACAAAACTAACTCGATTACATGATGAATATCATACAACTCCTCACCGACCAGTGAGCCTACAAAGGAATTACTCACTCCCGGTGGGGAGCATCATTGAAGTGGCGATGGAGATGGGTTGGCGATGATGAAGAACGAAGATCCCCCTCTCCGGAGCCCCAAACGGACTCGAGATCTGCCCTCCCAAGGAATAACAGGGCTTGGCGGCGGCTTCGTCTTGTGGATCGCGATAATTCTTTCTCCTTGATTTTTTTCTGGAAATATGTGATTTTATAGTATCAGGGGGGTCATCAGCAAGGCCACCAGGTGGGTACAACCCACCTGGGCGCGCCAGGAGAGGGGCGCGCGACCTGGTGGGTTGTGCCCACCCAGGGGCCCCTCTCTGGTGGGTCTTGGCTCCAGAAATTTTTATTATTGCTATAAAAAATCCTTGCAAAGTTTCATTCTATTCCGAGAACTTTTATTTCTGCACAAAAATAACACCATGGTAGTTCTGCTGAAAACAACGTCAGTCCGGGGTTAGTTTCATTCAAATCATTCAAATTAGAGTCCACAACAAGAACAAAAGCGTGAGAAAAAGTAGATACGTTGGAGACATATTAACTCCCCCAAGCTTAATCCTTTGCTTGTCCTCAAGCAGTTCAGTTGATAAATTGAAAGTGAGTAAGAAAAACTTTTATGAACTCTTTTGCTCTTGTTTGCATAAAGAAGCTTAAACAACACCCAGGTTTTCAGCCAACATTATAACTAACCATGTCAGCAATAACTATTAAAGATTATAATGATTCATATCAATGACATAATCAACTAGCGAGCAATAATAAAATATCTCAGATGGCAACACGTTGTCAAAACAACCATGATATAATATGACAATAGTGGTATCTCGCTAGCCCTTTCTGATACCGCAAAACATAAATGCAGAGCACCTCCAAAGTTCAAGCAGCGACTAAACATTGTAATTCATGGTAGAAAAGATCCAGTCATGATGCACCCAGCATTAGCTACACACAATGCATAAATCATGACAATTGTGCTCTACTCAGTTTCTGGCGCTTATTTTTAGAAGGTGGTGACACAACATAAAAGTAAATAGAAAGTCCCTTCGCAGAGGGAAGCAGTGATTTGCAGAGGTGCCAGAGCTCAATTTTTAAAACAAAGATAAATGATAATTTTGAGACACGCCCCCTTTTCATTCACTTCACGACCATCAGTTATCAACATCTTCCATGCTAAGCACGCTAGTGGCGGTTCCCAAGCTGTAAAAGTAAAGGTTGAGTCCATTTGGAGTTTTTGTTTGATTATTCAAGAGATGAACTCTTTTTCATGTTTGTAGTTTGGGACTGGGCATCCCTATTATCGCCCATATCCTCATGCGATGGCGAGTGAATAAACACTCGACCTGAGGATAACCCACTTAGAACGAAAGATATCGACCACCTCATGTCGTTCCATGAACGATCCAGGCACACAAAAGGATAATTTTTAGAAGTTTTTAGAGGTGGCACATGCAAATTTACTTAGGACGGCAGGGTAATACCGCATACAGGTAGGTATGGTGGACTCAGCTGGAATAACTTTGGGTTCAAGGTTTTTGATGTACAAGTAGAATTCCCACTTAGTACAGGCGAAGGCTAGCAATTAAGATTGAGAAGCGACCAACTAGAGAGCAAGAATGATCATAACCATGCATTATGCATAAGTAACATTGGACACTAGCATGAGTAGGATATGAACACCATGAACATAAATATTATAGAGGCTATGTTGGTTTTGATTCAACTACATGCATGAACATGTACCAAGTCAAGCCACTCCAACTTTCAGAGGAGGATACCATATCATCATACTACATCACAATCATTTTAACGCTATGTTGATACCCAAGATAAATCATTATCAACTCCTAGCTACTTATGCATGGCATGAGAAACTATAATCTCTAATTCTTATTGCAAACATGTTTAATCATAATGGGCTGAAGCCTGGATACTAGGTTAAACATATTTACACAAACAGAACAAGTCGTGTTCATACCAGTTTCTCCTTGCCACGACCAGTTCATCGAATGTCGTCATTATTGCCTTTCACTTGCATGACCGAATGATATGAAAATAATAATAGTGCAAGAGTGCCGTGGACTAAGCGGCAATCTGCAAACATTTTATTCAACAGGAGAAGACAAGGTAAAATGGGCTCTTTATTAGTTCACCAGTTATTCATATGAGAGCCACTCCACATTTTCATCGTGGTCTTCTCCTTGGTAAGACTCGAATAAGAAGAAAAGAAATTCAGAGAAACACACTAAAATATTTTTGGAGTTTTTGGTTTTCTTGAACAAGGAAATAACAGAGAAAAGCAAAAACGAGAAAAACTATTTACACGGGAAAGCTCCCAACAAGTAAAGGAAGAACCAGGAAATCTTTTTGGGTTTTCTTTTTAATACTACTACTAAGCATGCATAGAAAGTAAATTACTACAACTAATTTTTTTGGTGTTTCTAAAGTTTTTCAAACACACAAGAAGAAAGCAAGAAAATAAATCTAAGCATGGATGATACAATGAAAAAGTGTGAGCACCGACAAATAGAATGATATGCATGATATAATGTCGGTGAGAACACATACTCCCCCAAGCTTAGGCGTTTGGCCTAACTTTGTAATCGATCAGTAGCCTGGAGGGTAGTAGTCGGCGTGGTAGCTCACCGAGGCTCTCGGTGCGGATGCCTCAGCATGCCGTGCCGCCAACACTGCTGCGTTGTGAGCTCGGGCCTCGCTCTCAAGAACAAAATATCTTTCCTTGCTGTTATAATCAAACAAAAGCAGGCGTAGGAAAATATGTGTCCACAACATGTGATTGGTTAAACAACAAATTATAAGTGAAGTTATCAGCCCTTCCCTTGAGAATCTTATGCTCCTTTAAGGCATCAATATCTAAATATCGAGTGGGTAGGATAGGATCAAAGGGCAAAGGTGAAACACCCAGTCCTCGTGCCAGACGTGTGGCATAAATTCCACCATAGAACCAGCCACTCTTGGCATTATGCTGAAGTCTACATGCAACAATCGCTCCAAGGTTATAATTCCTTTCACCAATGAGAGCGGCGTGAATGAGGCTCAAGTCTGGAGCACAAAGTATGCTATAGTCTTGCTTGCCTGATATGAATTTCCTATTAAATAATGCAAAATACTGGATTGCGGGAAAGTGAACACTCTTTATTCTTCCCTGTCTCACCCCTCTATTTTCACCCTAACAAAGGCTAGTCAAGAAAGACTCGTACTCAGCCTTTGCTGGCACATCAAGCGAACCCCAAAATGGAAGTTTGCAATGGTAAGCAAAATTCTCCAATGGAATAGTATATGGATTATCATAAAGCATAAACGACACCCTAGACTCACGAGGAAAATATTTAAATTCTTTGAAAAATGATTCAGTGAGAAGATGGCGCTGTTCACACTTATCTGAGAGGTAGGGACCGAGTCCGGCATTGTGAACATATTTCTCAAATTCCTCCTTGATGCCCACCTGCACCATATATTCATCGCAAGGCCATAAGCATGTTTTGGTGGCGGCATCTCGCGTTGAACTTTCACTTGGTTCAACATAAGACCGGCGAGCAGAACTGTCACTAGAAGATGCCCCGAGGATCATCTCCTCGAAGAACTCCTTCCAAATAGGTTCATCATGTCCACATACAATTTTCCCAAGCAACAATCCCCCGAAACAGTTTCGGAAACGGAGCTTCGAGCAAAGAGATCGAAATCCGCGGGTTTGAGCTCAAGAACACGGGAGAGAGAGCAATGGGGATTTTTTTTCTAGTGGTGAGTGATGATGTGGGATGAAGAGGTAAGTGAGGGGGCCCACGTGGGGACCACAACCCACTAGGGTGCGCCCAGGTGGGTTGTGCCCACCTGGTGCACCTCCCTCTGGTATTATTTGCACCAAAAATTCTTAAACATTCAGGAAAAAATCATATAAAATTTTCAGGGCATTCTGAGAACTTTTATTTTTGGGTCATTTTTTTATTGTACGGAAAATTTAGAAAACAGACAAAACATGGCATTTTATTTTATTTAACTAATAAAAACAGAAAACAAATAGTAGGGACAGAAAGTAGTGCTTACTAAATTCATCAACTTCATACCGTTCAAAAATGATTCATTAATAAGGTTGATCGGGTCTTATTAACAACCACTTTCGGTTAGTATGAAATCGAAGAACTTTCGTAAATCACTAAGTTACCTCAATGGGGATATGCATCTCCCCAATAATAAGCATTTCATATTTCTTTTTGACAGTAGGTAGAGGTATTTGAAAACTTCCAATAGTGATTGTCGGAGATTTTTCAATAACATTAATACCATTCACTTGGAATTGTTTCTTCGGAAAGTGCACCGTATGCTCATTACCATTGATATGAAAAGTGACCTTGCTTTTATTGCAATCAATAACAGCCCCTGCAGTATTCAAGAAAGGTCTACCAAGGATAATCGACATGTTGTCGTCCTCGGGCATCTCAAGTATAACAAAGCTAGTCAAAATATTAACATTAGCAATAACAACGGGCACATCCTCACAGATACCGATAGGTATGGCAGTTGACTTGTCAGCCATTTGCAAAGATATTTCAGTAGGTGTGAGTTTATTCAAGTCAAGTCTTTTATATAAAGACAAAGGCATAACACTAACACCATCTCCTAAATCACACAAAGCTGTTTTCACATAATTCTTTTTGATAGAGCAAGGTATAGTTGGTATTCCCGGATCTCCAAGTTTTTTAGGTACTCCATCTTTAAAAGTATAATTAGCAAGAATAGTGGAGATTTCAGCTTCCGGTATTTTTCTCTTATTTGTGATGATGTCTTTCATATAATTTGCATAAGGAGGCATTTTCAAGATGTCAGTCAAGCGAGAACGCAAAAAGACTGGCCTCAGCATTTCAGCAAAGTGTTCAAATTCTTCCTCATCTTTATTTCTAGTTAACTTGGGTGGAAATGGCACAGGTTTTTCAACCCACGATTCTCTTTCTTTACCGTGTTTCCTAGCTGTTGGGGATATTACTACTGGACATAAACCGGCCAGGAGAGGCCTGGTTATCCCCATGATGATTATTTTATTTGAAGCCCATGAAGACAAAGATGGTGGCACTTCATGAAGGCCCAAGGCCCAAAGGCGGGTTAAGGCATGTAGACATAAACCGGCATTGATATATAACTTGCATTGTAAGATAGGAGTAGAGACCGAGCCAGACATGTTTTTGATCCGGCCTCTGGACTCTGTAAACCGATGGGCGTTGGCCTATGTATATAAAGGGGCGACTCGGCGGCGGTTTAGGGACAACAAACAACAACTCGAGAGCCAGGCAAAGCGGATTCGCTGCCTGGTCATTGAAACCCCAACAATTCCATCACAAGTGGAGTTGGCTTTTACCTTCATCGTAAGGGGCCGAACCAGTATAAAACTCTTGCGTCCTTTGTCCACTTTAAACCCCTTTAAGCTAACCCGTAGCGATGGCTCCACGACTAAGTCCTTTCACAAGGACATCTGCTGTGACGAAACCATAACAGTTGGCGCCCACCGTGGGGCTATCACATGATGGTTTTGAGTTCTTGAAGGGAAGCTTCGAAGGACTCAAGGGATACGCTGTGGGCCGAATGATTAAAAGTCATTGCGGCAAGCTCTACATCGACGATGCAGGATGGAGTCCCGAGGCCGGCTCAATTGACTACGGGTACCGGGTCCCCTTTGGTGGAATTCACGTCTTCATCGACAAGATCGGCGAACCGGGCCCTGAGCCGGACATCTAGACCGACATCATCGAGACGGCTCAGCGTGCAAGATCCGCCAAGGTTCAGCCCGCCGTAAAGCATGCCTTTGTAGGTGTCATCCATGGAGCGGAATACGAGGATAGATCGACATCTGGTGGCGAAACCATTATCTATTCTGATGACAAGTCTTCAACCAGAGAGACCAAGTCACTATATCAGCTGCAGGATGGCCGGGGTAGTGGTGGTTCCGATGGCGACAGTATTCCGGACCCCCTTGATCTGCCGAGTCGGGTCGCGGTCTTCATGGCCGGTACACAATCAGCGCAGCACTCTTCTACCGCCGCAGCAATGATCTCCGGTTCAGTAGCAGCAACACTAGCAGGAGCTGGGGGCTCTACGCCGCCTCCGGCTCAGGTTTTGTCCGATTTGTTCGACGCTTTGGCAACGTTGCTGGCAGCAGAGGTGGACGCAGCAAACCGGGATCAGCATAATGCGGAGATTGCAAAGGTGAAGGATTAGATAACTCAGGCTAAAGCGGACCTGGCAACGGAGAACACCAGGATGGCTACAGAGTGGGACGAGTTAAACGCTCAGGCTTACCGGCTTATGCTGGATCAGAGTGAGTCAGATGATGTCATGAGGAGAAGATATCGGTCGCACCTTCCGCCGGTTTTTGAGGCCAGAAATCTATTTAACACGCCAGGAGCAGGCACCAGCAACCAACAAGTGGTAAACCGGGTGGAGGCACCTGGGACCGGGGCACTGGTTCAGCCACACGCGATGGATCTGCTGCCTCAGCCTCGTCAGAACGATGTCCCATCATGACACATCTCAACACCTCCAGGTCATTACTCTAACCCGTTGGATAACATCGTTTCCGCCGCTTCATGATTGGCAACTCTCCCAATTGATGGCGAGTCCCCAGTAGCAGTTGAAACACGACAGGCTAGGGAGCTCCTTCAGACGGCTTTGACTCAGCAGCAGGCTTATTCATATAGCCGCAAAAGGATTCATTCTACTCCCCGCCCGAGTCGGAGCTACAGCAGGCATATCGATGAACCGCCCGTATCAAGCAGTGCACGGAATCGTAATCTGCCCCGTGTCCATAACCCGACGGGTGGCGGTGGCAATGCTCAGGATGTAGTGGATCGCGCTAGGGCATGTCGAGAAGCCGAGTTAGCGGCGCAACACGAAGCTCCGGTTTGTCAACTCACTCCGATTCGTCAGTTCACTCCGGTTCGTCCAACAACATCGGTGGAACCAGGGGTTACCTCCAGTTCTTTGGGAGTACCATATGAGGGAGTCCTGGATTAAGGGGTCCTCGGACAGCCAGACTATATACTTTGGCTGGACTGTTGGACTATGAAGATACAAGATTGAAGGCTTCGTCCCGTGTCCGGGTGGGACTCTCCTTTGCGTGGAACGCAAGCTTGGCGATTCGGATATGTAGATCTCCTTCTCTATAACCGACTCTGTGTAACCCTAGCCCTCTCCGGTGTCTATATGAACCAAAGGGTTTAGTTCGTAGGACAACAACAATCATAATCATAGGCTAGCTTCTATGGTTTAGCCTCTACGATAACGTGGTAGATCAACTCTTGTAATACTCATATCATCAAGATCAATCAAGCAGGAAGTAGGGTGTTACCTCCATCGAGAGGGCCTGAACCTGGGTAAACATTGTGTCCCCCGCCTCCTGTTACCATCAGCCTTAGACGCACAGTTCGGGACCCCCTACCCGAGATCCGCCGGTTTTGACACCGACATTGGTGCTTTCAATGAGAGTTCCACTATGCCGTCATGATAAAGGCTTGATGGCTCCTTAGATCATTGGCAACGATGTGATCCAGGGTGAGATTTTTCTCCCCAGACATATCTTCGTATTCAGCGGCTTCGTACTGCGGGCCAACTCGCTTAGCCATCTGGAGCAGATCCAGAGCTACGCCCCTGGCCATCAGGTAAGGTTTGAAAGCTTGAACTATACTACCGACATCCGCGGAGACTTGATCTTCGACGGATTCAAGCCCATGTCAGGTGCGCCGCACAGTCACAATGAGCATGACTTAGCTCTGCCGTTGGATGTTGTTCGGGAGATCACACCTGTGGCTACTCCGGCCCTCAATCCGGAGCAGATCGTGCCGTCCGAGGACGGGTGGATGGACCCCGCCGCGGAGGCCGCACACTCAGCGGCGATAGAGCCGAATACTGACTTCACCTCCTATGAGACCTGTGTTGCCGGACCCTTGGATTCGTCCCCGGCCACAGGCTCCGAACCGCTTGTGTCCGTGCCTATCGAATCTGATTGGGCAGTGATCATGGAGTTTACCTCCACGGATATCTTTCAGCACTCACCCTTGGGCGACGTGCTAAATTCATTGAGGTCTCTCTCCTTGTCAGGAGACCCTTGGCCGAACTATGTCCGGCTTGAGTGGGAAGCGGACGACAAAGGAATTTATTGCCCACCCACCACCCACTTAATAGCCACTATCGACGACTTAACCGACATTCTTGATTTCGGCTCCGAAGACATTGATGGTATGGACGACGATGCAGGAGAAGAACAGGAACCACCGCCCACAGGGCACTGGACAGCCACCTCATCATCTATACATGGTGGACACCCCCAAAGAAAGCAATGGCAATAAGGCAACGGAGGATAATCCCCTCGAGAAGCAATCTAAGCACCGGCATCATCGGCGCCGCTCTAAGCCCCGCCATAGCAAAAGCAGCGATACCGGCACAAGAGACAATAACGCTGCGGATTGTGCCGAAGACGAAGACAATCCCCTCCAGCCAGGCTTCGAGCGGGAGGATGGGCAAGCTAGCCCAAAGGAACAGGCGACAAACGGAGAATCAGAGGGTGGCAATTACATGCCCCTCTCCGAAGACGAGGTAAGACTCGGCGATGAAGAATTTATCGTGCCTGAGGATCCTGTCGAGCAGGAGCGCTTCAAGCGCCGGCTTATAGCCACGGCAAAAAGCTTGAAGAAAAAGCAGCAGCAGCTTCAAGCTGATCAAGATCTGCTAGTGCATAGATGGACCAAGGTCCTGGCAGCCGAGGAATACGAACTCGAGCGCCCAACCAAAAGTTACCCAAAGCGCAGGTTCACTAGTAGAAAAGGGGCCTATTGTCCCGGTTGGTGAGGGCCTTTAGTCCCGGTTCATGAACCGGGACTAAAGGGTCGGTACTAATGCCCTGAGCCTTTAGTCCCGGTTCAATCCAGAACCAGGACAAAAGGGCGCGGCCACGTGGAGCTCCACCTTTAGTCCCGGTTGGTAAAGGAAATTTTATGATTTTTTTGAATTTTTTTTGAATTTTTTTTATTTTCAAATTTCTGAATTATTTTAACCTCTAGTCTGTAATCACCACCCCTCATCACTTCTCAATTTATCCTCTAATCACCCCTCATCATTCCAAATCATCTAACTTCCCGAACGGTCACCCATCCTCCCACTCCCCCAGCCTGAGCACGCTTAACTTCCGGGTTCTATTCTCCCTCTCTCCAAGTCTGCACTTGTTGTTTTCCTGACAATAGTAAGATGTCAATCCTATTAACCTTCAGGAATTTTGCTTGAGCATGAAGTGACACATTTCACTGTTTGAGTTTGAAACTATTGTTTTAAAAAACAATAATTATTTAGTAACACTAATATTTCTTGATTAATTAGTTTGACCATTGCTTGACCACAGTTTGACCACAGTTTGACCAGATTTGACCAAAATTGAAATAACTAAAATAATTATTTAGTAACACTAATATTCTAGAATAATTAGTTTGACCATTGTTTGACCACAGTTTGCCCACTGTTTGAATATTTTTCGATTTTTTCCACTCTAGATCTTAAAAGCCCCGTAACTTTTTTCTATTAGGTTTTTGAGGATTTTGCAAATGTTTAACGGGGTAGATGATTTTTCATATAAAAAACTTTTTCATCCGAATTAGTATGCAAAAGTTATGCCCATTTTTACAAATTTTAGAGAGATTTTGCAAATAAAGTCAAAATTCACATTTGCAAATTTTGCCAACAACTAGACCACATATCACATGAGAAACTTATTTTCTTTTATTTTTTTGACATTTCCATCATTTTCTTTTATTTTTTTAAACTGAAAAGGCGATCCACGGGGGGGGGGGGGGGGGGGGGGTGAGTTTGAAAATGGGACCTTTAGTACCGGTTCGTGGCACGAACCGGGACTAAAGGTCTCAACCCCATTAGTCCCGGTTCGTGCGTCAAACCGGGACTAAAGGTGTAATCTTTAGTCCCGGTTTGAGGCACGAACCGGGACTAAAGGTCATCGCACCCTTTAGTCCCGGTTCATGTCTTAAACCGGGACTAAAGGGCCCGAGTGAACCGGGACTAATGCCTTAGCCGCATGAACCGGGACCAATGCTCACATTAGTCCCGGTTCGTGACTGAACCGGGACTAATGTGAATATTGCCCCGTGACCATAGCCTTGTTTTCTACTAGTGGTTGCTACCCCAACTCGAGGAGGAAGCATTAAAGCCTACACTACCAGCGTATGATGCGGCTGACCGGCCACCTCCTGGCCGAGACAAAGCGGCATATCAGCACGAAGTCCAGCCCGCACCCTGTTGCCAGTCAAACAAAAACACCAAGGCCCGGGGCTACACGCAGGACCTGCGAGATGTATTGGAAAACAAAGCAGAACATACAAGATCGATCTACGGATCACAGGGGCGCGCCCCAACGCATGACGACGACCATCACGCCGGATATACTAAGAGCAAATCTAGCCAGGCCGAATACAACAGACAAGACTCGTATGAATTGCGTTGTGACATAGCCTAGCACAGAGCCGCCGCACACCCCCTATGATTCACCGACGAAGTAATGGATAACGAATTCCCAGAAGGGTTTAAACCCGTGAACATTGAATCATACGATGGTCCAACAGACTCCGCGGTATGGATTGAAGATTTCCTCCTCCAAATCCACATGGCCCGCGGTGACGATCTACATGCCATCAAGTACCTCCCACTAAAACTCAAAGGGCCGGCTCGGCATTGGCTGAATAGCTTGCCGGCAAACTCCATTGGCAGTTGGAAGAACTTGGAAGACGCACTCCTTGACAACTTCCAGGGCACTTATGTGCGACCACCGGATGCGGATGACTTGAGTCACATAACCCAACAACCCGGGGAATCACCCATGAAATTCTAGACTTGGTTCCTAACTAAAAAGAACCAAATTGTCGACTGTCCGGATGCCGAGGCCTTAGCGGCATTTAAGCATAACATCCGCGACGAGTGGCTCGCCCGACACGTCGGCCAAGAGAAGCCGAAGTCCATGGCAGCCCTCACGACACTCATGACCCGCTTTTGTGCAGGCGAGGACAGCTGGCTGGCTCGCAGCAACAACATATCAAGAAATCCTGGCAATTCAGATGCCAAAGATAGCAACGGCAAGCCACATCGCAACAGACACAAGCGCCGCAACAACGGCGACAACACCGAAGACACGACAGTCAACGCCGGATTCAGTGGCTCTAAATCTGATCAGCGGAAAAAGCTGTTCAAAAGAAGCAATACGGGACCGTCCAATTTGGACCGCACACTCGATCGCTCGTGTCAAATTCACGGCACCGTTGATAAACCAGCCAACCACACAAACAGAGAATGTTGGGTGTTCAAACAGGCCGGTGCTACCTCTTGAGCACTGCGTTGGTTTTCCCCGAAGAGGAAGGGATGATGCAGTAAAGTAGCATAAGTATTTCCCTCAGTTTTTTAGAACCAAAGTAATAATACAGTAGGAGGCTACGCGCGAGTCCCTCGTACCTGCAAAAAAAAATCCTCGCAACCAACACGATAAGGGGTTGTCAATCCCTACACGGCCTCTTACGAGAGTGAGATCTGATAGATATGATAAGATAATATTTTTGGTATTTTTATGATAAAAATGCAAGGTAGAATAAAAGCAAAGTTAAAAAGCAAAAGAAATAACTAAGTATTGGAAGATTAATATGATGAAGATAGCCCCGGTGGCCATAGGTTTCACTAGTGGCTTCTCTCAAGAGCATAAGTATTTTACGATGGGTGAACGAATTACTGTTGAGCAATTGATAGAATTGAGCATAGTTACGAGAATATCTAGGTATGATCATGTATATAGGCATCACGTCCGAGACAAGTAGACCGACTCCTGCTTGCATCTACTACTATTACTCCACTCATCGACCGCTATCCAGCATGCATCTAGAGTATTAAGTTCATGAAAACAGAGTAACGCCTTAAGCAAGATGACATGATGTAGAAGGATAAACTCATGAAATATGATGAAAACCCCATCTTGTTATCCTCGATGGCAACAATACAATACGTGCCTTGCTGCCCCTACTGTCACTTGGAAAGGCCACCGCAAGATTGAACCCAAAGCTAAGCACTTCTCCCATTGCAAGAAAGATCAATCTAGTAGGCCAAACCAAAATGATAATTCAAAGAGACTTGCAAAGATAACCAATCATACATAAAAGAATTCATAGATGATTCAAATATTGTTCATAGATAAGACTTGGTCATAAACCCACAATTCATCGGTCTCAACAAACACACCGCAAAAAGAAGATTACATCGAATAGATCTCCACAAGAGAGGGGGAGAACATTGTATTGAGATCCAAAAAGAGAGAAGAAGCCATCTAGCTAATAACTATGGACCCGTAGGTCTGAGGTGAACTACTCACACTTCATCGGAGGGGCTATGGTGATGATGTAGAAGCCCTCCGTGATGGATACCCCCTCTGGCGGAGCTCCGGAACAGGCCCCAAGATGGGATCTCGTGGATACAAAATGTTGCGGCGGTGGAATTAGGGTTTTGGCTCCGTATCTGATCGTTTGGGGGTACGTAGGTATATATAGGAGGAAGGAGTACGTCGGTGGAGCAACAGGGGGCCCACGAGGGTGGAGGGCGCGCCTGGGGGGGAGGTGCGCCCCCTACCTCGTGGCCTCCTCCTTTATTTCTTGACGTAGGGTCCAAGTCTCGTGGATCATGTTCGGTGAGAAAATCATGTTCCCGAAGGTTTCATTCCGTTTGGACTCCGTTTGATATTCCTTTTCTTCGAAACCCTAAAATAGGCAAAAAACAACAATTCTGGGCTGGGCCTCTGGTTAATAGGTTAGTCCCAAAGATAATATAAAAGTGGATAATAAAGCCCAATAATGTCCAAAACAGTAGATAATATAGCATGGAGCAATCAAAAATTATAGATACGTTGGAGACGTATCAAGCATCCCCAAGCTTAATTCTTGCTCGTCCTCGAGTAGGTAAATGATAAAAACAGAATTTTTGATGTGGAGTGCTACTTGGCATAATTTTAGTATAATTCTTCATTTCTTCTTAATTGTGGTATGAATATTCAGATCCGAAAGATTCAAGATAAAAGTTCATATTGACATAAAAATAATAATACTTCAAGCATACTAACTAAGCAATTATGTTCTCTCAAAATAACATGGCCAAAGAAAGTTCATCCCTACAAAATCATATAGTTTAGCCATGCTCCATTTTCGTCACACAAGAATGCGCTCATCATGCACAACCCCGATTACAAGCCAAGAAATTGTTTCATACTTTAGTAATCTCAAACCTATAAACTTTCATGCAATATATGAGCGCGAGCCATGGATATAGCACTATGGGTGGAATAGAATATGATGATGGGGGTTATGTGGAGAAGACAAAAAAGGAGAAAGTCTCACATCAACGAGGCTAATCAATGGGCTATGGAGATGCCCATCGATTGATGTTAATGCAAGGAGTAGGGATTGCCATGCAACGGATGCACTAGAGCTACAAATGTATGAAAGCTCAACAAAAGAAACTAAGTGGGTGTGCATCCAACTTGCTTGCTCACGAAGACCTAGGGCACTTGAGGAGGCCCATTTTTGGAATATACAAGCCAAGTTCTATAATGAAAAATTCCCACTAGTATATGAAAGTGACAAAACAAAAGACTCTCTATCATGAAGATTATGGTGCTACTTTGAAGCACAAGTGTGGAAAAAAGGTAGTAGCATTGTCCCTTTTTTATTATTATTTTTATTTTTATTTTTATTTAGGACAATGCTCTATGAATGATGGTCATCGCACTTCTATTTACCTACAACTCAAGAATTACAACTCGACACTTATAACAAGATATGACTCTATATGGATGCCTTCGGTGGTGTACCGGGATATGCAATGAACCAAGAGTGACATGTATGAAAGAATTATGAACGGTGGCTTTGCCACAAATACTATTTCAACTACATGATCATACTAAGCAATATGGCAATGATGAATGTGTCATGATAAACGGAATGGTGGAAAGTTGCATGGCAATATATCTCGGAATGGCTATGGAAATGCCATAATAGGTAGGTATAGTGGCTATTTTGAGGAAGATATAAGGAGGTTTATGTGTGAAATAGCGTATCATATCACGGGGTTTGGATGCACTGGCGAAGTTTGCACCAACTCTCAATGTGAGAAAGGGCAATGCACGGTACCGAAGAGGCTAGAAATGATGGAAGGGCGAGAGTGCATATAATCTATGGACTCAACATTAGTCATAATGAACTCACATACTTATTGAAAAAAATCTACAATTCATCAAAAACCAAGCACTACGCGCATGCTCCTAGGGGATAGATTGGTAGGAAAAGACCATCGCTCGTCCCCGACCTCCACTCATAAGGAGGACAATCAAAGAACACCTCATGTTTCGAATTTGTTACATAACGTTTACCATACGTGCATGTTATGGGACTTGCAAACTTCAACACAAGCATTTCTTCAAATTCACAACTACTCAACTAGCACGACTTTGATATTATTACCTCCATATCTCAAAACAATCATCAAGCATCAAACTTCTCTTAGTATTCAAAACACTCATAAGATTTTTTTACTAATCTTGAATACCTAGCATATTAGGATTATTCAAGCAAATTACCATGCTATTTAAGACTCTCAAAATAATCTAAGTGAAGCATGAGAGATCAATAGTTTCTATAAAACAAATCCACCATCGTGCTTTAAAAGATATAAGTTAAGTACTAGAGCAAAACTATATTACTCAAAAAGATATACGTGAAGCACATAGAGTATTCTAACAAATTCCAAATCATGTATGGCTCTCTCAAAAGGTGTGTACATAAAGGATGATTGTGGTAACTAAAAAGCAAAGACTCAAATCATACAAGACGCTCTAAGCAAAACACATATCATGTGGTGAATAAAAATATTGCTCCAAGTAAAGTTATCAATAGAAGTAGACGAAAAGAGGGGATGCCTTCCGGGGCATCCCCAAGCTTTGGCTTTTAGGTGTCCTTAGATTATCTTGGGGGTTCCATGGGCATCCCCAAGCTTAGGATCTTTCCACTCCTTGTTCCATAATCCATCAAATCTTTACCCAAAACTTGAAAACTTCACAACACAAAACTCAAAGTAGAAAATCTCGTGAGCTTCGTTAGCGAAAGAAAACAAAAGACCACTTCAAGGTACTGTAATGAACTCATTCTTTATTTATATTGGTGTTAAATCTACTTTATTCTAACTTCTCTATGGTTTATAAACTATTTTACTAGCCATAGATTCATCAAAATAAGCAAACAACACACGAAAAACAGAATCTGTCAAAAACAGAACAGTCTGTAGTAATCTGTAGCTAGCGCAAGATTTGGAATCCCCAAAAATTCTAAAATAAATTGCTGGACGTGAGGAATTTATCTGTTAATCATCTGCAAAAATAATTAACTAAATAGCACTTTCCAAATAAAATTGGCCGCAGTTCTCGTGAGCGCTAAAGTTTCTGTTTTTTACAGCAAGATATCAAGACTTTCCCTAAGTCTTCCCAACGGTTCTACTTGGCACAAACACTAATTAAACACAAAAAAACGCAACCTAAACAGAGGCTAGACAAATTATTTATTACTAAACAGGAGCAAAAAGCACGGAATAAAACTAAAATTTGGTTGCCTCCCAACAAGCGCTATCGTTTAACGCCCCTAGCTAGGCATAAAAAGCAAGGATAGATCTAGGTATCGCCATAATAGTAAGATAGATCATTAAAACTCATTTCATATCCTATATACCTAAGAGATTCATCCCCACTACATGATTTTTCTCAACATGCAGCCTATCCACGTCATCACATGTGCCACGGCAGCAGTTCAGTTACAGGTCATTTTCGTGGACTGGCATCGGTGGATTCACTACCTCAGCGACTATATAGATTTCTTACTCCTGGGCTATGCAAAGCATACAGTTTTACTCCTGGGTTGACCCAGCCAATATTTGTACGTGGGCTGACCCAGCCAATATTTGTATGTGGCCCGTTGGACGACTGACCCAGTCATTTTTTCCGGTTAGTAAAAAGAGAAGATAGCCCATGGGACTCTTATGGTTATTAGCTGCTCACGGTTCTCACGGTTCATCTCCCTCCTGGGATTCTGATCGCCGCCGGTCTCTTCGGCTGCCATGACCAATGCTCTCCCCGTCTCCTGAGCTAGATTGCAACCACAAATACTCTAGAAACAGCAGCATTCATCACCCTCATTACATACATGCATTGCATTCGAGTCCCACCTTGCTGAGTTCCTGTTTCGCTGTTAGCTCCGTGGACACAGCCTATAAGATGTTCTTGAACGCCATTAGCGGACGGAAGACACAGAAAAAGGACTTTATCCATCCTCTTGAATGGCCCAAGATAGAGGGTTCATTGTCAGAAACGTGACAGACCTCTGACATGTACATGCATCTTCCTTCGAATCTTATATATATTTAATTGATCCCTTCGGTAGCCTCGCTTCCAATGTCAAGTGGCATCAGATACAAGATGACATATCACATGGCTGGTAAGTTATTTTCCTTGGCTATTTGCTTTGACCTGACAATTCTTGTCTATAGTATGCACGGGAAGTTACTTGCTTGCTTGCTTGGTTTGTTTCTTATGCATCAGGATTGATTGATTAATTTGTTCTTCATTGGATCCTGTAGATGTGTAGACATCATGATTTTTGTTGTTGTTCACGGATTAGTAGGTTCTGGCGAGTGCGCAATCACCATTCATAACAAGTCAATGTATATCGTAAAGACTCAGTTTGTGCTGTACCTATTTATCTCATGTTATATTATCATATCTTGCGTACAATCCTCATTCTTTATGCAGCAGCCACTGATGTGCCATTCCTTCTTGCAAATTGCAACCAGACGGGCCTGCTGATTTTTTTAGTTCGCATTAACATATCATTATTCTCTCCCAATTACTTTTACAGTTTTCCCCAGATATAATTAACGATGTGATGATTTAGCAAAAACACTCAAGGGAGAGTATTGTTTGTTGTGTTCTTAATTATCTCATGTTCCAGGGATTAGCAAAATGCGGTGATGAATATCAATAGACGCATTGCTCTCTATTCTCATTCAAATATAATCTATTTATGAAAAAGAAGTTCAAGAAACGAAATAGAATGAGGTAAAATAGTTTTCTTATTCTCTTAATTGAGCTGTATCGATTGTTCAGTACAAATTGTTAGTTGAATCATCTAGTCTATTTTCTTGGCATATTCTTTCGATGTAAGAAATCTATAACCTATCCTGGACAAACGTCCTAGTGATAAGTCAGCAAGATTCTTATTTTACTTACATTAAGATTCCTCCTATTCCTTATCAATGGGGTGGCATTAAGTGTTTACATTTCTCAAATTAGATAATATTATAGATGCAATCTGTGTGTGTTCCATTTCTTTCGTATGATAAAGTTAGTGAAAACTAGAATAAATAACTAAACTACAGTAGTGACCCATCTTTTTATTTCTCTTCCCAATGTGTCTTTTTAGTTGTAGCTTTGTTTGGCTTGATATTTAATGGCCAGCATGTGATCAATTTTTTCTCAAGCTTTTGACTCATGTAGTTTCATTATGAGGATTTGAACGGGGTTATTTATAACAAGAACTTAACATACTGTGACCTCTACTCTTTCTGTTTGATGTAGATTATATGTTTGGTATGCTGCTACACAGTAAAGTTCTGGAGCATTCGCTATGCCTTGGTATCATTAGTCCAGTATTCAGGGCAATATGTTGAGAGCCATGTGACAAGGACTT
The DNA here is from genome assembly GCF_056163025.1 of Triticum urartu. Lineage (NCBI taxonomy): Eukaryota > Viridiplantae > Streptophyta > Magnoliopsida > Poales > Poaceae > Triticum > Triticum urartu. The sequence goes on along the minus strand of NC_141874.1, from coordinate 58,563,495 downwards.
TCGGCATCAACCAAGACCTAAGCATGAGACGCTAAAGTGGATTCTATTTAAGAAAACAAGCAACGGTGGAACAATTAAGTCCAGATTTAATTGACTTTTAAATCTACCTGCATGCATTGCATGACTCTCATTAATATTTTCTTTCTTTCCATGGCATGTGCTCTTGAAGTATAAATTAATGAACTTCTAAAATCATGTTCAGTAGATGATGAATGAGCGTCGTATATTCCATTATCCAATTACAAAATTGAAGATGAATGATCCATTGCATATCGTCTTGATGAATACAACATTTTCCCTACTGCGTTTACTTGATTTCTACGTCTAATCAGATAGTTAAAATTTAGCTCTCATAAGAACTTCGTTGAAATAAATTAATTGCTAATTGGGTCAATTTTCCACATGGTGAAACAAATATAGGTTTTCTTACTTCAGTTTATAAGCAGAGATTCCCGCAGCAACGCACGGGGAATCATCTAGTTCTCTACGTTTGGCAGCAATTTTTATTTGAGGCAAGCAAAAGTAATCAAAAGGGCTAAATTTAATGGGGCAAAAGTCCCCAAGATCAACCTTGGGAGGTATAGGTTCCTCCTTTGGTCCTTCGTATTGCACAACCAATTCATCATTGTAAGCATTCTTTTGATAGAACTTTGCGAGCCTATATTCAAGAGTATATCCTAGTTCATTATTTCGAATGGCCAAATCATCATTAAGCTCAGAAATTATACCGACTAAAACATTGGTAGGAACCCTTTTTCTAAGATTTTCATTGAAAGCAACATAGTCTAGAGATTGAAAACGCATTATTTCTTCTTGATCAAAAAGGATAGCCTCTATGGGAGGACGGCAAGCGTCTACCCTATAATGCGCAAAGATTTCTTTGGATTCTCTTATTATGAATCTAAACTCATGAGCCAAAAAGATAGTAGCGGCACGCTTAACAGAAGAATGCTCAATATTAGAAAATTCTAGGAAAATCCTTTGTATGCAAGGATGCAAGTGCATGAATTGTCTTTCAAGTTCAACTACAAGCATGGCAATAGCGTCCGCAAGACTACTAGTTCTATGAAGGATAGAACTACCCATAGAAGGTAAAGCACCGGCACAAGTAAAGAAATCTTGAATAACTCATTTTCCAATAATATTACCACTACCAACATGGAATTTTTTTGTATGTAAGATGGGGGGTTCTTTAGCAGGAGCATCAGAATTTTTCATGACATTATTATTGTCCATATTGACAATAATTTCCCCCATTTCAGACATAATGGCAGAAAGTGCAAAGGGCAAAAAGAGGCAAAATAGAGAAAGAGAGGGAGGATAGAGAGAGAGAGAGGGCGAATAAAACGGCAAGGGTGAAGTGGGGGAGAGGAAAACAAGAGGCAAATGGCAAATAATATAATGCGGGAGATAAGGATTGTGATGGGTACTTGGTATTTTGACTTTTGCATAGACTCCCCGGCAACGGCGCCAGAAATCCTTCTTGCTACCTCTTGAGCACTGCGTTGGTTTTCCCCGAAGAGCAAGGGATGATGCAGTAAAGTAGCGTAAGTATTTCCCTCAGTGTTTGAGAACCAAGGTATCAATCCAGTAGGAGGCTACGCGCGAGTCCCTCGTACCTGCACAAAACAAATAAATCCTCGCAACCAACGCGATAAGGGGTTGTCAATCCCTACACGGCCACTTACCAGAGTGAGATCTGATAGATATGATAAGATAATATTTTTCGTATTTTTATGATAAAGATGCAAAGTAAAATAAAAGCAAAGTAAAAAGCAAGGGAAATAACTAAGTATTGGAAGATTAATATGATGAATATAGACCCGGGGGCCATAGGTTTCACTAGTGGCTTCTCTCAAGAGCATAAGTATTTTACGGTGGGTGAATGAATTACTGTTGAGCAATTGACAGAATTGAGCATAGTTATGAGAATATCTAGGTATGATCATGTATATAGGCATCACGTCCGAGACAAGTAGACCAACTCCTACCTGCATCTACTACTATTACTCCACTCATCGACCGCTATCCAGCATGCATCTAGAGTAATAAGTTCATGAAAACAGAGTAACGCCTTAAGAAAATGACATGATGCAGAGGGATAAACTCATGTAATATGATGAAAACCCCATCTTGTTATCCTCGATGGAAACACTACAATACGTGCCTTGCTGCCCCTACTGTCACTGGGAAAGGACACAGCAAGATTGAACCCAAAGCTAAGCACTTCTCCCATTGCAAGAAAGATCAATCTAGTAGGCCAAACCAAACTGATAATTCGAAGAGACTTGCAAAGATAACCAATCATACATAAAAGAATTCAGAGAAGATTCAAATATTGTTGATAGATAGACTTGATCATAAACCCACAATTCATCGGTCTCAACAAACACACCGTAAAAAGAAGATTACATCGAATAGATCTCCACAAGAGAGGGGGAGAACATTGTATTGAGATCCAAAAAGAGAGAAGAAGTCATCTAGCTAATAACTATGGACTCGTAGGTCTGAGGTGAACTACTCACACTTCATCGGAGGGGCTATGGTGATGATGTAGAAGCCCTCCGTGATGGATAGCCCCTCCGGCGGAGCTCTGGAACAAGCCCCAAGATGGGATCTCGTGGATACAGAAAGTTGCGGCGGTGGAATTGGTGTTTTGGCTCCGTATCTGATCGTTTGGGGGTACGTAGGTATATATAGGAGGAAGGAGTACATCGGTGGAGCAACAAGGGGCCCACGAGGGTGGAGGGCGCGCCCCCCTACCTCGTGGCCTCCTCCTTTGTTTCTTGATGTAGGGTCCAAGTCTCCTGGATCATGTTCGGTGAGAAAATCACGTTCCCGAAGGTTTCATTCCGTTTGGACTCCATTTGATATTCCTTTTCTTCGAAAACCTAAAATAGGCAAAAAACAGCAATTCTGGGCTAGGCCTCCGGTTAATAGGTTAGTCCCAAAAATAATATAAAAGTGGATAATAAATCCAAATAATGTCCAAAACAGTAGATAATATAGCATGGAGCAATCAAAAATTATAGATACGTTGGAGAGGTATCAGCCGGCAAGTTGAATGCCGAAAACAAGGAAAAGGGGCTGCATAGCGACGACGAGGAGGGGCCCCGGCTGCCGAACACAGGAGGAAAGAAGAAATTTCCTCCCCAAGTGAAAACGGTGAACATGATATACACAACCCATATTCCCAAGCGGGATCCAAAGCGTGCACTAAGGGACGTCTATGCGATGGAGCCAGTCGCCCCAAAGTTCAACCCATGGTCTTCTTGTCCGATCACTTTCGATCGCAGGGACCATCCTACCAGTATCCGTCATGGCGGTTCTGCGGCATTGGTCTTTGACCCCATCATTGATGGATTTCACCTCACTCGAGTCCTTATGGACGGTGGCAGCAGCCTGAACCTGCTCTATCAGGATACAGTGCGCAAAATGGGTATCGACCCCTCGAGGATCAAACCCACAAAAACCACCTTTAAAGGTGTCATACCAGGTGTAGAGGCCTGTTGCACGGGCTCAATCACACTGGAAGTGTTCTTCAGATCTCCGGACAACTTCCGAAGCGAGGAGTTGATCTTTGATATCGTCCCCTTCCGCAGTGGCTATCATGCACTGCTCGGACAAACCGCATTCGCCAGATTCAATGCGGTACCGCATTATGTATACCTCAAGCTCAAAATGCCAGGACCTCGCGGGGTTATAACAGTTAATGGAAACACAAAACGCTCGCTCCGTACGGAGGAGCACACTGCAGCCCTCATCACAGAAGTACAAAGCAGCCTTCTGAGGCGAACCGCCAATTCGGCGATAAAGCCCCCGGACACCTTCAAGCGAGTCCGGAGTACCCTGCAATAGGATCGCCCGGCACGTTCAGAGCTCGCCTAGCAATTCGGCCTCCGTCCTAGTCCCAGTCAAGCGGCGAAATTTGCGCCGCGCGTACATAATTATGCACTCAAGATACCATGGGCATAGGCGGAGGCACGGCTATGGCACGACCCACAATGCGGCTCAACCGCCTCGGGACCCGTATATCTTTATCGTTTTCTTCATTTCAGGACACTATTCTCTGAAGGCCCTCGCCGATACCCTAATTATCGGACCCATCACAGGAAGGAAACACCAAGGAAGCAAGAAGCTTTGACGTATAAGGGAATCCCCAGGTGGTCTCTGATAACGATCGCTATACCTGTTTTACATACCCACACGCAGCCTGCCCTTGGATAGGACATGTCAAATAGTCCTATTTTTCCTTATTGCACTACTTGTATACATACTCTTTGACGTATCATTTAAATAACAATGTACAACGTTAGCTTATTAGTGCATTTCTTCATCTTTTTTCCCTGTCTGCATATTTACGACAAATTGCACCCGTACATTCTGGTACGTTTAGTGCGCCAGGGGCTTCAGTGTACCCCATAACACGACAAGAAAAGTACGAACACTTTCGACAGTGCGGCACCCCGAACTTATAGCATTATATGCATCAGCTCCGAATCATGTCTTGTGTCAATAATTGGGTTTGCCCGGCTCCCATGTTTTGGTACCTTACGTTCTGCTATATCGGCTAAGGTAGCACTGGAAGAACTACTACGATTGTGTCCCGGTTCTTCTGGACGAGCACCTAAGTAGAGAAAGCCATAAACTGACTGTCATGATGCGGCGAGAGCTGGTCGCTGTTCGAGAGGTCTCAAATACTTAAATATTTTTTCCGCTTTGGGCGAGGAATCGGCCTTGTCCGATTTAGGCGTATATAGCGCCCCAAGTTCGGCCTTCCGAATACTAGGGGCTTCGCCAAAATTTAAAATTGTAGACTTCTATGGCCAAGTGACAGTGATAAAGTTGTATAGTCCGATTGCCTTGTTCGCTACGCTAAACACCTCCTTAAAGGACCAAATTTTTTTGGATAAAGGATGTTTAAGATTTACCCCGAACACCTCAGTACTAGTCACATGGGGGCAGAAGCCAACGACTGGCCAACTCTCAGATTTTATAAACGGCCGCACAGAAGGTAATATTTTAAATTGACAAGCGTTGTATAGCGCACATGAACTCGTTCTCAATTACATGATCACATGAGTACATTCATTCAAATATTACATCCTTAGCACATTCCTCCGCCACAAGGCGGGCACCCTTTAGGACACTGTCATAATACTTTTTGGGGTGGCGATGCTCCTTGCCCTCCGGTGGCCCCTCCTTCACCAGCTTTTCGACATCCATCTTCGCCCAGTGCACTTTCGCACGGGCAAAGGCCCTGCGCGTACCTTCAATGTAGACGGACCGCTTCATGACTTCAAACCGTGGGCAGGCATTCACAAGTCGCTTTACTAGGCCGAAGTAGCTGCCAGGCAGGGGCTTGCCAGGCCACATCCGGACTGTGAGACCCTTCATGGCCAGTTCGGCCGCCTTGTGAAGCTTGACCAGTTGCTTCAGCTGGTCGCTCAAGGGCATCAAATGTTTGGTCCCAGTATATTGAGACCAGAACAACTTTTCCGTCGAGCTCCCTTCCTCGGCCCGGTAGAACTCCGCGGCATCCGATACACTGCCTGTAGATCTGCGAACGCTCCTGGAGAGCTCCGAATTCGGGTAAGTAAAAGGAAAGTCTCCTTCACATGCTTGCTTTGCATAATGAATGCCTTACCCGACGCTATCTTCTTGACCGCTTGAATCTCCTGGAGGGCCTTTTGGGCTTCAGCCTTGGCATTTTGTGCGTTCTCGAGGGCCTTCGCAAGCTCGGAACCCTACGTCTTAGAGTCACGCTCCAAGGACTCGTATTTCTTGACAAAATCCTGGATCTCTTGCTGAACCTCGCTGACTCTGGCCTCTTGCTTCTCGTGCTCGATGCGCTCCTCAGCCACTCTGTCTTCGGCCTCGGACAGCGCCTTCTTTAGGGCCGCCACTTCGGTCGTGGCCCCTAGCAAAATTCATGATGATCCTATGATCTAATAACCACTTTTTTCTTTATCAATATACAGACGGGGTATTACTTACCTTTGTTCTTGTCGAGCTGCCTCTTGGTAAGGCCGAGCTCTTCCTTAGACCGCTCAAGGTCCTGCCTTAGTCCGGAGACCTCTGCAGTACGAGCGGCAGCGGCCAGCAGCGAAGCCTGCTTATTCACATAGACATATTCTGATTAGACTCATGTGATTGTTATTTGATCCTCTGTTCGACCTTTCTTTGTGAACACCAAATAGAGCATCAGGGGCTAGTGTCTATGCTGTAATATTTTCTCATAATTTGATTACTTACCTCAAAGCCTGTTAGCAGGCTGGCAAAGGCTTCGGTCAATCCGCTTTTGGCGGACCGAACCTTCTCGACCACCGCACTCATGATGGTGCGGTGCTCTTCGTCAATGGAAGCGCCACGAAGCACTTCCAGCAAGTTGTCCGATGCCTCTGGATGGACAAAGGCCATCGACACAGATGGCTCTCCCCCTTAGCGAGGGGTCGCCTGACAGAATCCAGAACCACTGGAGGTTCCAGCGCAGTATCCGGCTGGGGGCCGAACTTGCTGCGGCCCTCGTCATTAGAGCCCATGGGAGTCTTACCCCCCATGTGCCCGGCATCTGGGATGTCGCCTTGGGGTGCCTCCGGAATTATCTTCCCTTGGTCCGGTTCCCTTTGAGACAACACCTCGATGTCGTCCGTGGGCCGGGGGGAGGTGGCTGTCAGGAGTTCATCGCTGTTCATCGCCGACTGGCCCAAAGACTCATCCAAAGAGGATACGTCGATATGGGCTTTGGATGGACTACATGATCATTTTTGACATGATGAGAAGCAATAAAACAAAACATACCAGAACTATTATAGTATCCGGATACTTACGACTTCGCCAGGGGCTTGTCCCTGGGCAACCACTCCTCGTCGTTGTAAGCGGCTGTTGTGGAGTGGTCCGGAAGGAGGGTCCTTCCCTTCTTGGACCCTTTGGCCTCCTCAGATGGGGCGGCCTTCCTTGTCTTGTCCCCCCCGGTTGGGGGGGGGGAGAACTTTCCTCTTCCGCCTCCTCATTTTTGTGGGAGGAGTGCGCCTCGGTGTTTTCAGACGATGAGTCCAATACAACCTTGCACCGGAGACCTTTCCTGGTCCCAGTGGCCTTCTTCTTGGCCTTCTTCTCCGATGCCTTATAGGGCACCAGAACCAACATCTCCGTTAAGAGAGCCTCCGCTGGATCTTCGGGTAGTGGGGCCGGACAATCGATCCACTCCGCTGTCGTTACCCAGTCCTATTAAAATGGCATGGAGGCTCAGATCCCTCACATGATTATACTGGGTAAAGGAACATCTTGTGAGATATAAAGACCTTACCGGATTGGCAGGGTGCTTTGCGCCGAGTCCGCGATCCTCGGTAAGGGGAGGAGGAACCTCGGCGGCCTTGAACAGCACCTTCCAGATGTCTTTGTGCATCGTGTCGAAAAGCTCTCGCAGCGTCTGGTTCTCGTCTGGGTCGAACTCCCACATATTGAATGCCCGTCTTTGACACGGAAGGATCCGACGGAAGTGCATGACATGGACCACGTTGACAAGCTTGATTTTCCTGCTTATCATATTTCTAACACAGCTCTAGAGTCCGGTCAGCTCCACCGATGAACCCCAGGATAGGCTCTTCTCTTTCCAGGAGGTGAGCCGCGTGGGGATGCCGGATCAAAATTCGGGGGTCGCCACCCAGTTGGTGTCACGTGGCTCGGTGATGTAGAACCACCCGATTGCCACCCCTTCACGGTCTCCACATAGGAGCCTTCGAGCCAGGTGACGTTGGGCATTTTTCCCACCATGGCGCCTCCGCACTCCGCTTGCTGCCCTACCACCACCTTCGGTTTCATGTTCAAGGTCTTCAGCCACAGGCCGAAGTGGGGCTTGATGCGGAGGAAGGCCTCACACACGACGATAAACGCCAAGATGTTGAGGATGAAATTGGGGGCCAGATCATGGAAGTCCAGCCCGTAGTAGAACACGAGCCCACGGACAAATGGGTGGAGGGGAAATCCTAGTCCGCGAGTGGGTGAGGAATACAACCCTCTCATGGGGTTATGGAGTAGGGACGATCTGCCCCGCGTCTGGGAGCCGGTGCGCGATGTCTGCGGCCAGGTATCCGGCTTCCCGGAGCTTCGTAACGTTCTCCTCCGTAACGGAGGAGACCATCCACTGGCCTCCCGCTCCGGACATCTTCAGAATGGCTTTGTGGAGAAGATGAGAACTTGGGCGCTGGAGCTCGAGTGCGCGAGAATGGATGGGCAGGGGAAGAAGAAGGCATGGGTGAAAAAGAGGAATCCTTGTCCTTTTATAAAGGCGGTAGAATGTGTGCGCCTCCCTACTTGCCCCATAAAATTGCTTATTCCCCAAGTGCCGCGATTGATGGCACGGTTGGGTTACCCATATCCGTATTCATTAGAATCCCGTGATAAGGGGAACACGATCTCTGCTTCGACAAGACGTGCCAATAAAACCGCCTCGCAACACGTGATGTGGCAGGCAGGGAAAAACGGTTCGTAATGACCGGGCCATGGCAGGACCTCACGTTATGAAAAGTTATCAGCAGATTAGATTTGTGGAATAATATACTCTCTACGGTGGTATGTGGAATTTGTTTTACAGATCCGGACACAATCCTTGTGTTCAAAATCTTCTATGGAGTATTCGGAGAAGGAACCCGCCTTGCAAAATGCCGAAGACAATCTGCGCGCCGGACTCGTCGTCATTGAAGCCTGGTTCAGGGGCTACTGAGGGAGTCTTGGATTAAGGGGTCCTTGGACAGCCGGACTAAATACTTTGGCCGGATTGTTGGACTATGAAGATACAATATTGAAGGCTTCGTCCCGTGTCCTGGTGGGACTCTCCTTTGCGTGGAAGGAAAGCTTGGCGATTCAGATATGTAGATCTCCTTCTCTATAACCGACTCTGTGTAACCCTAGCCCTCTCCGGTGTCTATATAAACTGGAGGGTTTAGTCCGTAGGACAACAACAATCATAATCATAGGCTAGCTTCTAGGGTTTAGCCTCTACGATCTCGTGGTAGATCAACTCTTGTAATACTCATATCATCAAGATCAATCAAGCAGGAAGTAGGGTATTACCTCCATCGAGAGGGACCAAACCTGGGTAAACATTGTGTCCCCCTCCTCCCGTTACCATCAGCCTTAGACGCACAGTTTGGGACCCCCTACCCGAGATCCGCCGGTTTTGACACCGACACCATGTCTTGTCCCTGCATTGCGCAACGTACGGCTACCCAAGGATTTCAAAGGCCCATGCAAGGTGCCGAATTACACCGCCGATTTATTCCCCGAGTGATGGGTGGAAATCTATGAGATGGTAATGGAGATGCTGGATGTGGACGAGGCGGCGTGTGCCAAATACTTTACCATGATGTTGGAGGGAACAACTCGCACATGGTTGAAAAACCTGCCGGCCAACTCCATTGGGTCGTGGGCCGAGTTAAGAGCCCGGTTCGTCCATAATTTCAAGGATACATGCAAGCAACCCATGTCCATCGTGGATTTAGCCGCCTGTGTCCAGGAGGAAGGAGAATCAACAACCCACTGGGTGCACCGGGTTTCAAAGATTTTGCATTCAACAGACTGCATCAACGCTGATACAGCCGTTTTAACATTGGAGGGCAATTGCGGGTTTGCACCTTTGAAGCTGAAGTTGGGACGGCTCAAACACCATTGTAATGACATGGGAACACTTATGGCGGCTCTGGTGAAGTATGCCGACTCTGATAGTACCAAGGACCCCGAGTCTGATGATGACAAGACAGGGAAGGGAAAGAAGAGCGGCAGCACCTAGGGGCAGCAGCATAACCCAGCAAGTCATGGGAACAACGGTAAACACAAGGCAGATAATAGCTTGGACTTTGTGGCTAACACCAACACCCATGATAACGGTCAGTGGTGCAAGGGTAAACCGCCCCAGCGGGGTGGAGGGTCAGCTACGCATCTTGGGAAGGATTGCTTCATTATGACAGAGTTCAAAAATTCTAATCTCTATCAATATGACAATGGACCATCCGACGGTTCAGGAGGCGGTTTCCATAGGCCGGGTTATGGAGGTGGCAGCTCCGGTTCAGGATTCCAAGGCAACCAAACCGGACATGGCAATCAGAGCAGCCAGGGCAACCAGGGAGGTTACAACCATCGGGGGAATCAACAACAGCAGCAATCGGGTTACCCGAGCAATCCGAAGCAGTTGAATAGTGGGCAGTACCATGTCTTCCCCACTAGCTTATGTAAGCACGATCAGAAGCTTCATAAAAGGGCAATGAACTCTGTTGAACTGGCGGCACCTCGTTATCTGTGCTGGTCTGGACAGCCCATCTTGTGGAGTCGAGAGGATCATCCACCCCGGGTTGACAATCCGGGTCATCTGGCCTTGGTGGTGGCACCTCATGTTGGGGGGTATAAGTTTCCCAAGGTGCTTATGGATGGAGGTAGCAGTATCAATATCCTTTACTATGAAACCTTTTGTCGCATGGGGTTGATAGATAAGAATCTTAAACCGTCAAACACCGTGTTTCATGGTGTGGTGCCTGGTAAATCGGCATACCCAGTTGGCAAGATAGCTCTGGAAGTTGCTTTTGGAGATGATCATGATTCAAGATTAGAGGTGTTGACTTTTGAAGTGGTGAAAATCAAGAGTCCATATCATGCCCTGTTCGGATGGCCGGCTTATGCTAAGTTCATGGCAAGGCCTTGTTATGTTTATCTGCAGCTTAAGATCCTGGGTCATAAGGGGACCATCATAGTGCATGGGAGCTGGAAGATCGCTTTGGAATGTGAAGAAGGTGATGCGGCTTATGCTGAGTCGGTTTGTGCCACAGAGGAGCTAAATTTTTATAAGGACAATGTTGATCCGGCAGATATGACTAGCCAACTATCGAGCATGATCCGGTGCTGAAATTTAAATCGGCTGAGGAGACTAAGCTGGTTGACTTTGTTCCTGGTGATTCATCCAAGCAGTTCTGCATCAGCGCTAACCTGGATCCGAAATAGGAAAGCGCGCTCATCGAGTTCATCCGTGAGAACCGGGACATCTTCGCATGGAAGCCTTCTGACATGCCTGGTGTATCGAGGGAACTCGCTAAGCACACCCTTAATATAGATCCTAAGTTTAAACTGGCCAGGCAGTTTCTCCGCCGCTTCAACGAAGAGAGGCGTAAAGCTATTGGTGAGGAGGTAGGCCGGCTCTTGGCAGTAGGGTTTATTGTGGAGGTCTTTCACCCTGAGTGGCTAGCTAATCCGGTGCTAGTACTTAAGAAAAACGGCACTTGGAGTATCTGTGTGGATTACACAAACTTAAACAAGGCCTGTCCAGCTGGCCCCTTTGCTCTCCCTCATATCGATCAAATTATTGATGCTACGGTAGGTTGTGACCGTTTGAGTTTTCTGGATGCTTATTCTGGTTATCATTAGATCGAAATGGCAGTTAAGGACCAGGAGAAGACAACTTTCATAACTCCCTTCGGAGCCTTCTGCTATGTATCTATGCCTTTCGGGCTCAAGAGTGCCCAAGCGACTTATCAGCGTTGCGTCCAGAATTGCCTGCATAAACAGATTGGGCGCAATGTTCATGCATATGTGGATGATATTGTGGTGAAGTCTAGAAGGGAGGAAACATTGATAGGTGACTTGAAGGAAAATTTTGATAACCTCCGGGTTTGTAAGATGATGCTTAATCCGGCCAAATGTGTCTTTGGTGTACCGGCAGGCAAGCTTTTGGGTTTTCTGGTGTCTAACAGGGGCATTGAAGCTAATCCGGAGAAGATCACAGCTATCACATCTCTGGCTAAACCAGCGTGTATCAACGATGTTCAGCGTTTGGCGGGCCAGATTGCAGCCTTGAGCCGGTTTATCAGTCGCCTTAGAGAGAAGGCTATCCCTTTGTATCAGATGCTAAAGAAGACGGATCACTTCGTCTGGAGTGATGCTGCTGATAAAGCGCTTGAGGATTTGAAGAGACAGTTAGCCAAGCCACCTGTCCTTGCGGCTCTGGCCGATAAAGAGCCCTTATTGCTATATGTGGCTGCTAATGCCCGGGCTGTTAGTGTGGCTATTGTTGTGGAGCGCAAGGAGGCTGGAAAAGAGTATACGGTTCAACGGCCGGTTTATTATATCAGCGAGGTGCTTATTGAGTCCAAACAGAGATACCCATGATACATCTCCAACGTATATATAATTTTTGATTGTTCCATGCTATATTATATCCTGTTTTGGACATTATTAGGCTTTATTATACACTTTTATATTATTTTTGGGACTAACCTATTAACCGGAGGCCCAGCCTAGAATCGCAGTTTTTTTTGCCAATTTTAGGGGTTCGTAGAAAAAGAATATCAAACGGAGTCCAAACGGAATGAAACCTTTGGGGCATGATTTTTGGAACGAACATGATCCACAGGACTTGGACCCTACGTCAAGCAATCAACGAGGAAGGCATGAGGTAGGGGGCGCGCCTAACCCCCCAGGCGCGCCCTCCACCCTTGTGGGGCCCACGTTGCTCCACTGACGTACTCCTTCCTCCTATATATACCTACGTATCCCCAAACTACCAGATACGGAGCCAAAACCCCAATTCCACACCCGCAACTTTCTGTATCCATGAGATCCCATCTTGGGGCCTTTTTCGGAGCTCCGCCGGAGGGGGTATCGATCACGGAGGGCTTCTACATCAACACCATAGCCTCTCCGGTGAAGTGTGAGTAGTTTACTTCAGACCTACGGGTCCATACTTATTAGCTAGATGGCTTCTTCTCTCTTTTTGGATCTCAATACAAAGTTCTCCCCCTCTCTTGTGGAGATCTATTCGATGTAATCTTCTTTTGTGGTGTGTTTGTTGAGATCGATGCATTGTGGGTTTATGATCAACTTTATATATGAACAATATTTGAATCTTCTCTAAATTCTTTTATGTATGATTGGTTATCTTTGCAAGTCTCTTTGAATTATCAGTTTGGTTTGGCCTACTAGATTGATCTTTCTTGCAATGGGAGAAGTGCTTAGCTTTGGGTTCAATCTTGGGGTGTCCTTTCCTAGTGACAGTAGGGGCAGGAAGGCACGTATTGTATTGTTGCCATCGAGGATAAAAATATGGGGTTTATATCATATTGCATGAGTTTATCCCTCTACATCATGTCATCTTGCTTAAAGCGTTACTCTGTTCTCTTGAACTTAATACTCTAGATGCATGCTGGATAGCGGTCAATGTGTGGAGTAATAGTAGTAGATGCAGGCAGGAGTCGGTCTACTTGTCTCGGACGTGATGCCTATATACATGATCATACCTAGATATTCTCATAACTATGTTCAATTCTGTCAATTGCTCAACAGTAATTTGTTCACCCACCGTAATACTTATGCTCTCGAGAGAAGCCTCTAGTGAAACCTATAGCCACTACTAGGGAAAAGCCTAGCAACAGCGCGGGTTTTGGGCCTATTAGTAGCGCGGGGGCCGGCGCTACTAATAAGGCACTACAGCTAACGTATAGCAGTAGCGCGAGTGCCACCCGCACTACTACTACGTCCGTTAGTAGTAGCGTGGGTAAAACCCCGCGCTACTACTAACCCGTGCTTTGAAACAAAAATTGATTTTTTTTTCAAATTTTTTGCCCGAATTTTCAAATTTCTGAATTAAAACCCACGCTACTACTAACCCGTGCTTTGAAACAAAAATTGATTTTTTTTTTCAAATTTTTTCCCCGAGTTTTCAAATTTCTGAATTATTTTAACCTCTAATCTCTAATCACCCTCATCGCTGCTCAATTTAATCTCTAATCACCCCTCATCATTCCAAATCATCTAACTTCCCGGACGGTCACCCATCCTCTCACTACTCCAGCCTGAGCACGCTTAACTTCCGGGTTCTATTCTCCCTCGATTCCAAGTATGCACTTGTTGTTTTCCTTATAATAGTAAGATGTCAATCCTATTAGCCCTCAGGAGTTTAGCTTGAGCATGAAGTCACACATTTCAGTGTTTGACTTTAAAACTATTGTTCTAAAAAACAATAATTATTTTGTAACACTAATATTTCTTGAATAAGGAGTTTGACCACATTTTGACCAAAGTTTGACCACAGTTTGACCAGATTTGACCAAAATTCCAAAAAAACTAAAATAATTATTTAGTAACACTAATATTCTTGAATAATTATTTAGTAACACTAATACTTCTTAAATAAGTAGTTTGACCAAAGTTTGACCAGATTTGACCAAAATTTAAAAAACTGAAATTTGAGCATAACTTTTTTTCCTTTTCGAATTTGAGGATTCTAAAAATTTGCAAGTAGGCCGTAGGCGGCCTCCATCGGATGCGGATTTTCGTGCTGAACATTTTGATATATTATACTTTTTTCTGACATTGTATGCAAAAGTTATAGCCGTTTTACATTTTCCCTACACTTTTTGCAAAACATGTCCAAATTTAAGTTTTTAAATTTTCCTAACTAGTAGATGTACTAACATAACTATATCTCGAAGGATTTTAATTTTTGAAACATTTTGATATATTATACATTTTTCTCTAACATCGTATGCAAAAGTTATAGCCGTTTTACATTTTCCCTATACTTTTTGCAAAACATGTCCAAATTTAAGTTTTTAAATTTTCCTAACTAGTAGATGTACTAACATAACTACATCTCGAAGGATTTTAATTTTTGAAGTTTTTATCATTTTCTTTTGCTTTTTACAAAACCGAAAAGGCGATCCACGGGGGAGGGGGGGTAGAGTTTCAAAATGGGACCTTTTAGTAGTAGCGAGGGGTAAAAACTTAGTAGTAGCACGGGTTAAAAACCCGCGCTACTACTATGGCATGTCCCGCGGGGCACGGTAGAGACCGCTTAGTAGTAGCGAGGGTTAAAAACCCACGCTACTAGTAAGTAGCAGTAGCGAGGGATATAAACCCGCGCTGCTAGTAATCGTCTGTGTATAAGCTTTTCCCTAGTAGTGAGCCCCGGGTCTATTTTCAATCATATTAATCTTCCAATACTTAGTTATTTCCTTTGCTATTTATTTTACATGCATCTTTATTTATCTTTATAATAAAAATACCAAAAATATTATCTTATCATATCTATCAGATCTCACTCTCGTAGGTGACCGTGAAGGGATTGACAACCCCTTTTATCGCGTTGGTTGCGAGGAGTTTATTTGTTTGTGTAGGTGCGAGGGACTCGTGCATGGACTCCTACTAGATTGATACCTTGGTTCTAAAAAACTGAGGGAAATACTTACGCTGCTCTAATGCATCACCCTTTCCTCTTCAAGGGAAAACTAATGCACTGCTTAAGTGGTAGCAAGAAGGATTTCTGGCGCCGTTGCCGGGGAGTCTACACAAAAGTCAACATACCAAGTACCCATCACAAATCCTTATCTCCCGCATTACATTATTTGCCATTTGCCTCTTGTTTCCTCTCCCTCACTTCACCCTTGCCGTTTTATTTGCCTTCTCTCTCTCCATCCTCCCTCTCTTTCGCTATTCGCCTCTTTTTGCCCGTTTCTTGTTTGCTTGTGTGTCGGATTGCTTGCTTGTCACGATGGCTCTATCTAGATTTGGTGATCTTCACCTTAAAAGGTTAGAAGAGATCAAAAACAACGTCAAGAGTTTTATGGTCTTATAATTTGAGCATAATAATTTATTTAGGAACAAGCTTAAAGAACAAAAAAGCTTTATGGGTTATATGAATAAAGAGCTCAATTATATGTCTAAAGAATTTGATGTTTTGAAATCTCAGATTGCTCATCTCGAGAAGTTAATAGCTGAAGTTTCGGATAAGCAAGCCACCTTAGTTAATAAGATGGCTGCTAAACCGGATTTTTTTTGGAAGATAAAGATGAAGATCTAAAAGTTATTGATGTGTCCCCTATTAAATCTTTGTTTTGTAATATGAATCTTGATAATGATGGGACTGAATATGATCCACCTTTACCTAGAAGGCGTTCCAAAAATTCGGAGTCTTTAGATCTTGATGCTAAAATTGTTAAAAGTGGGATTGAGGAAGTCAAAACTTTAAATATTAATGAACCCACTATTTTGTATTTCAAGGAATTTAATTATGATAATTGCTCTTTGATAGATTGTATTTCCTTGTTGCAATCCGTGTTAAATTCTCCTCATGCTTATAGTCAAAATAAAGCCTTTACCAAACATATCGTTGATGCTTTGATGCAATCTTATGAAGAAAAACTTGAGTTGGAAGTTTCTATCCCTAGAAAACTTTATGATGAGTGGGAACCTACTATTAAAATTAAGATTAAAAATCATGAATGCTATGCTTTTTGTAATTTGGGTGCTAGTGTTTCCACGATTCCTAGGACTTTGTGTGATTTGCAAGGTTTTCGTGATTTTAATGATTGCTCTTTAAACTTGCACCTTGAGGATTCCGCTATTAAGAAACCTATGGGAAGAATTAATGATGTTCTTATTATTGCAAATAGGAATTATGTGCCCGTGTATTTTATTGTTCTTGACATAGATTGCAATCCTTCATGTCCTATTATACTTGGTAGACCTTTCCTTAGAATGATTGGTGCAATTATTGATATGAAGCAAGGGAATATTAGATTCCAATTTCTGTTAAGGAAAGGCATGCAACACTTCACAAGAAAGAAAATTAAATTACCTTATGAATCTATTATGAGAGACACTTATGGATTTCCTTCCAAAGATGGCAATACCTAGATCTATCTTCGCTTTTATGCCTAGATTGGGGCGTTAAACGATAGCGCTTGTTGGGAGGCAACCCAATTTTATTTTTATTCCTTGCTTTTTTTCTCCTGTTTAGTAATAGATAATTTATCTAGCCTCTGTTTTGGTTTTTTGTGTTTAATTACTGTTTGTGACAAGTAGAACCGTTGGGAAGACTTGGGGAAAGTCTTTTTAATCTTGCTGTAAAAAACAGAAACTTTAGCGCTAACGAGAACTGCTGCCATTTTTATTTGGAAAGTGCTATTTAGTTAATTCTTTTTGAAGATGATTAATAGATAAATTCCGCACGTCCAGCAATTTATTTTAGAATTGTTGGGGTTCCAGATCTTGAGTTAGCTACAAATTACTACAGACTGTCTGTTTTTGACAGATTCTGTTTTTCGTGTGTTGTTTGCTTATTTTAATGAATCTATGGCTAGTAAAATAGTTTATAAACCATAGATAAGTTGGAATACAGTAGGTTTAACACCAATATAAATAAAGAATGAGTTAATTACAGTACCTTGAAGTGGTGTTTTGTTTTCTTTCGCTAACGGAGCTCACGAGATTTTCTACTTTAAGTTTTGTGTTGTGAAGTTTTCAAGTTTTGGGTAAAGATTTGATGGATTATGGAACAAGGAGTGGCAAGAGCCTAAGCGTGGGGATGCCCATGGCACCCCCAATATAATCTAAGGACACGTAAAAGCCAAAGTTTGGGGATGCCCCGGAAGGCATCCCTTCTTTCGTCTACTTCTATCGGTAACTTTACTTGGAACTATATTTTTATTTACCACATGATATGTGTTTTGCTTTGAGCGTCTTGTATTATTTGAGTCTTTATTTGTTAGTTTTCCACAATCATCCTTTCTGCACACACCTTTTTGAGAGAGACACTCATGATCCGGAAATTGTTGGAATACTCTATGTGCTTCACTTATATTCTTTGAGTTATATAGTTTTTGCTCTAATGCTTCACTTATATCTTTTAGAGCACGTTGGTAGATTTGTTTTTTCTCTCATGCTTCACTTATATTATTTTGAGAGTCCTACAAAACAGCATGGTAATTTGCTTTAATTATGTTAGGCATTCAAGATTAATAATAAAACTTTCTTATGAGTGTGTTGAATACTATGAGAAGTTTGAAACTTGATAATTGTTTTGAGATATGGAGATGGTGATATTAGAGTCGTGCTAGTTGAGTAGTTGTGAATTTGAGAAATGCATGTGTTGAAGTTTGTGATTCCCGTAGCATGCACGTATGGTGAACTGTTATGTTAAGAAGTCGGAGCATGATGTATTTATTGATTGTCCTCCTTATGAGTGGCGGTCGGGGACGAGCGATGGTCTTTTCCTACCAATCTAACCCCCTAGGAGCATGTGCGTAATACTTTACTTTGATAACTTATAGATTTTTGCAATAAGTATATGAGTTCTTTATGACTAATGTTGAGTCCATGGATTATACGCACTCTCACCCTTCCATCATTGCTATCCTCTCTAATACCGCGCACCTTTCGCCGGTATCATAAACCCACCCTATACCTTCCTCAAAACAGCCACCATACCTACCTATCATGGCATTTCCATAGCCATTCCGAGATATATTGCCATGCAACTTCCATCATCATCTTATACATGACTTTAGCATTCATTATCATATTGCTTCGCATGATCATGTAGTTGACATTGTATCCATGGCAAAGCCACCGTTCATAATTCTTTGATACATGTCACTCTTGATTCATTGCATATCCCGGTACACCGCCGGAGGCATTCACATAGAGTCATATTTTGTTCTAAGTATCGAGTTGTAATTGTTGAGTTGTAAGTGAATAAAAAAGTGTGATGATCATCATTTTTAGAGCATTGTCCCAAGTGAGGGAAGGATGATGGAGACTATGATTCCCCCACAAGTCGGGATGAGACTCCGGACTAAATAAAAAAAAGAGGCCATAAAAAAAGAAAGGCCCAAATAAAAAAAGAGAGAAAAATAGAGAAGGGACAATGCTACTATCCTTTTACCACACTTGTTGATTCAAATTAGCACCAAGATCTTCATAGAGAGTCTCCTATGTTATCACTTTCATATACTAGTGGGAATTCTTCATTACAGAACTTGGCTTGTAGATTCCAGTGATGGGCTTCCTTAAAATGTGCTAGGTCTTCGTGAGCAAGCAAGTTGGATGCACACCCCCTTAGTTTCTTTTTGTTGAGCTTTCATATACTTATAGCTCTAGTGCATCCATTGCATGGTAATCCCTACTCACTCACATTGATATCTATTGATGGGCATCTCCATAGCCTGTTGATACGCCAAGTTGATGTGAGACTATCTTCTCCCTTTTTGCCTTCTCCACAACCACCATTCTATTCCACCTATAGTGCTATGTCCATGGCTCACACTCATGTATTGCGTGAAGATTGAAAAAGTTTGAGAACACCAAAAGTATGAAACAATTGCTTGGCTTTTCATCGGGGTTGTGCATGATTTGAATACTTTGTGTGGTGAAGATGGAGCATAGCCAGACTATATGATTTTGTAGGGATAACTTTCTTTGGCCATATTATTTTGAAAAGACATAATTGCTTAGTTAGTATGCTTGAAGTATTATTATTTATATGTCAATATTAAACTTTTGTCTTGAATCTTTTGGATCTGAATATTCATACCACAATTAAGAGAATTACATTGAAATTATGACAAGTAGCATTCCACATCAAAAATTCTATTTTTATCATTTACCTACTCGAGGACGAGCAGGAATTAAGCTTGGGGATGCTTGATACGTCTCCAACGTATCTATAATTTTTGATTATTCCATGCTATATTATATCCTGTTTTGGACATTATTGGGCTTTATTATACACTTTTATATTATTTTTGGGACTAACCTACTAACCGGAGGCCCAGCCCAGAATTGTTGTTTTTTGCCTATTTTAGGGTTTCGCAGAAAAAGAATATCAAACGGAGTCCAAATGGAATGAAACCTTCGGGAACGTGATTTTTGGAACGAACATGATCCAGAGGACTTGGACCCTACGTCAAGCAATCAACAAGGAAGGAACGAGGTAGGGGGGGTGCTACATCTTGACCTTGCGTTGGTTTTCCCCGAAGAAGAAGGGATGATGCAGCAGAGTAGCGTAAGTATTTCCCTCAGTTTTTTGAGAACCAAGGTATCAATCCAGTAGGAGCCCACACTCAAGTCCCTTGTACCTGCACAAAGCGATAGCTACTCGCAACCAACGCGATTAGGGGTTGGCAAGCCCTTCACGGTCACTTACGAGAGTGAGATCTGATAGATAGAATATTTTTAGTATTTTTGATATAAAGATGAAAAGTAAAAAGTAAAAGCAAAGTAAATAGCAAAACAATATAAAAGTGATGGAAATTGATATGATGAGAATAGACCCGGGGGCCATAGGTTTCACTAGTGGCTTCTCTCAAGAGCATAAGTATTCTACGGTGGGTGAACAAATTACTATTGAGCAATTGATAGAATTGAGCATAATTATGAGAATATCTAAGCATGATAATGTATATAGGCATCACGTCCGTGACAAGTAGATCGAAACGACTCGCATCTACTACTATTACTCCACTCATCGACCGCTATCCAGCATGCATCTAGAGTATTAAGTTAAAAACAGAGCAACGCCTTAAGCAAGATGACATGATGTAGAGAGATAAATTCATGTAATATGAAATAAACCCCATCTTGTTATCCTCGATGGCAACGATACAATACGTGCCTTGCTGCCCCTTCTGTCACTGGATAAGGACACCGCAAGGTCGAACCCAAAGCTAAGCACTTCTCCCATGGCAAGAACTACCAATCTAGTTGGCCAAACCAAACGGATAATTCGAAGAGACTTGCTTTTTGCTAACCAATCATACATAAAAGAATTCAGAGAAGATTCAAATATTAATCATAGATAGACTTGATCATAAACCCACAATTCATCGGTCTCAACAAACACACCGCAAAAATAAGATTACATCGAATAGATCTCCACGAGAGAGGGGGAGAACTTTGTATTGAGATTCAAAGAGAGAGAAGAAGCCATCTAGCTACTAACTATGGACCCGAAGGTCTGAGGTAAACTAGTCACACTTCATCGGAGGGGCTAGGATGATGTAGAAGCCCTCCTTGATGACGGCCCTCTTCCGGCGGAGCTCCACACTACTAGGAAAAGGGCTATAGATGGAATTGACACTAATGGCGCACCAGACATGTGGTGCGCCATTACTATATACTAATGGCGCACCATCTGTTGGTGCGCCATTTGTGTGGAAGACACTAATGGCGCACCAAGCACATGGTGCGCCACTAGTAACAAAATGTTTTTTTTTCATTTTTTCAAACATACTAATGGCGCATCCGGGCAGAGTGCGCCATTAGTAGTTACTACTAATGGCGCACCAGCCATAGAGTGCGCCACTACTGTATATATTTTTTACTTTTTTGCAAAACTACTAATGGCGCACCATTGCATAGTGCGCCATTACTAGTTTAAACTAGTAATGGCGCACTGTGCCACGGTGCGCCATTAGTATAATTTTCTTTTACTTTTTTGCAAAACTACTAATGGCGCATGTCTGTGTGGTGCGCCATTAGTATGTTGGGTTACTAATGGCGCATGTCTCTGTGGTGCGCCATTAGTAACCTGGGACCAGCTAGATATTTTTGGACAGCCACACCTACACACTCACTTTCCCCACTTCATTCCCCCTACCTCCTTCTCTAAGCTTGTCGGCTGCCTCCTCCTCCTCACCTCATTTGCACCATAGATTCATCAAAATTAAGTGTTGAAATTACCTTTTTTTGATAGGTAAGTAAGGGGAAAGCTATCTTCATGTTGTAGATCTACTTTTTTTTCTCCCTAGCTCGCTCCAACAACGTGCACATGCACTTTTTGTGGCCTAGCTAGATCTATGTATGTTTGTGGTGTTGCATATGTTTGTGGTGTTGCATATATGTTTGTGTTTGCAGGTACCGATATTTGAAATGCGATAGTTGCCAATATTTTGCCGGAATGTTGATTCATTTCCGTTTCGGCGAGAATTTTGGCACTATGCATTCTTTTTGGTCCTATTTTTAGGGAAAGTCATGCCAAATTTTTTCTTGGTTCTAAAATATCGTTTTGATCTACCCCGCAGGCGACCATGGTCCGCACGATGACCGAAGGCATCGTGAATAGGTTTTTGAGCTCCGCGAAGGCTGAGATGCTTGAAAAGAACGAGACAGAGATAAGATGTCCGTGTCGAAGATGCAAGCTGAAGAGCCTTATTGCGGACCCGGATTCCGGACAGGTGCGGGACCACCTGCTCTTGCGTGGTTTCATTGATGGCTATCGGTGGCAAGGTGATGAAGATGACTATGAAGTCGTCCATGGGGGCCGGGCAAGATATGAGGTAGGGCAGCAAGACAACCACCGTGGCTCGGGCGGGCGAGAAGACGAAGAATCTCCAGGACATGATCACGACGGTGATGCTGTACACAGTCATCATGTAGAAGATGTCGGACATGATGATGAGGAAGATGCCGGAGCAGACGAAGGGCATGATCATGAAGATCTAGATGCCGGAGGAGCAGACGACGATGGACCATCGATGGGGTGGGTGCAGGACCCTCATATTCAAGAGCTGCTTCTCAAGCAGACGGATAACGCAAGAGCTGCCGCCCGAGAGAAAGCCAAGATGGATCAACTTGAGATAGACGCGGTTACTCCATTGTATGAAGGACGCAGACCCAAGGATACCTGCCTAAAAGTAACGCTCATGGCTTTGGAGATGAAGGTAAAACACAAAATGACCGACGCATGCTTCGACGAGAACATGTCATTCTGGCACGAACGTCTTCCCAAGGGGAACAAGTGCCCGACCAGTTTCGAGGAGGCGAAGAAAGTCGTGTGTCCTCTAGATTTACCGCATGTGAAATACCATGTGTGCATGAACAATTGCATCATTTATCGGGGCGAGCATGCGGAGTCTACCATATGTCCGGTGTGTGGCGTCACTCGATACAAGAAGAGGAAGAAAGCTCCTCGAAAAGTGGTGTGGTACCTTCCGATCACTCCTCGTCTGCAGCGGTGTTTCGCGGACCGTAAGGTAGCAAAGCTCCTGCGTTGGCATGCGGATAGGGAGGAGAAGAAGCGAGAAGATGACGCAAATGATCCGGAGATAAATAAAAAAGACAAGATGCTGAGTCACCCTAAGGATGGGAGCTAGTGGCAAGCGTTGAACTTCGAACACCCAAAATTTGGGAAGGATCCAAGGAACATCATGCTGGGCGTGAGCACCGATGGAGTCAATCCGTTTGGCGGCCAGAGAAGCACACATAGCACCTGGCCTGTGTTTGTGTGGATGTACAACCTTCCCCCCTGGTTGTGCATGAAGAGGAAGTACATTCACATGAGTATGCTAATTGAAGGGCCGAAACAACCAGGGAATGACATCAATCTGTATCTGGGGCTGCTGAAAGAGGAGCTAAACACGCTGTGGAAAACGCCAGCCAATACGTGGGACACCGCAGAGAAAGAATATTTCCCTATGAGAGCCGCACTACTCACGACGGTGCACGACTATCTCGGTTACGGATATCTCGCGGGGCAGGTGGTCCACGGATTTTCTGGATGCGTAAGGTGCATGGATGACACAACGTATCGCCAGCTAGATAAAGATCCCGGGTCTTCGAAAATCGTGTTGATGGGACATCAAAGGTGGCTTCGCGACGATGACCCGTGGAGGAAAAGCAAGGATCTGTTCGATGGTGAAACCGAACTCCGAAGACGCCCACGTACGAGGAGCAGCGAGGAAATAGACGGGCTGTTGAAAAATTGGAAAGATTGCCCACTGCCGGGAAAGAAGCAAAAGGCGCCAGAGCTAGGAAAGAAGCGAAAGGCGCCAGA
The DNA here is from genome assembly GCF_056163025.1 of Triticum urartu. Lineage (NCBI taxonomy): Eukaryota > Viridiplantae > Streptophyta > Magnoliopsida > Poales > Poaceae > Triticum > Triticum urartu. The sequence continues at coordinate 58,539,902 of NC_141874.1, read as the reverse complement.
GCCGCTGTTGAAGGTATGGAAAACAAGGTCTGTTTTCTGGGACTTGCTGTACTGGAAGATCCACCGTGTGCCTCATAGCCTTGATGCCATACATATCACAAATAACGTGTGCGAGAGTTTGCTTGGTACCCTGCTCAACATGCCAGAGAGGACCAAAGATGGGCCGAAAGCAAGGGCAGACTTGAAATCAATGGGCATCAGGCAGGAGCTTCACGCTAATGATGATGATGATGATGATGATGATGATGATGATGATGATGATGAGGCGAAGCAGGACACAGAAAGTCGTCGCAAAGGCAAAAAGGCCAAGAAGACCGGAAATGACTACCCTCCCGCGTGCTTCACTTTAAGTCAGGAGGAGATCGAGCAGTTTTTCACCTGCATCGTAGGAGTAAAACTTCCTTATGGTTACCCGGGGAAGATAAGAAGATAGCTAGACCCAGCGAAGCAGAAGTTCAGCGGGATGAAGTCTCACGACTGTCACGTGCTGATGACGCAGATACTTCCAGTTGCAATCCGTGGGATCATGGACGCGCACGTCCGTGAAACGCTATTTGGCCTATGCAACTTTTTCGACGTCATCTCTCGAAAGTCGGTTGGCGTGAGGCAACTCAGAAGGCTACAGGAAGAGATCATGGTGATACTATGCGAGCTTGAGATGTACTTCCCGCCCACATTCTTTGACGTTATGGTGCATCTGCTGGTCCATATCGTGGAGGATATCATCCAACTCGGGCCGACGTTCCTGCACAGCATGATGCCGTTCAAAAGGATGAATGGTGTCATCAAAGGATACGTTCGCAACATGTCACATCCAGAGGGAAGTATAGCCAGGGGCTTTCTGACTGAAGAGTGCGTCTCCTACTACACGAATTATCTAGGCATCGAGAACCCCGTTGGTCTGCCCGTCAACATGCACCTCGGCAGGCTCGCTGGATGGGGTCACCGTGAGGGTCGCCGTGAAATGCATGTCGACTTCGAGGGTCGACTCGCCGACTTTGAAAGAGCAAACCTAGTCGCGCTACAACACATAGACGTGGTCGATACTTGGGTGGTAGAGCACAAAACCTTTATTGAGAAGACGTACAGTGACCGAGGCCAACAGAGGACGGACGGAGATATAATCAAAGAGCACAACTCATGTTTCACGCCTTGGTTCAAGCAGAAGCTTCTGTCGTACCCTTTACATGAGGATTCTTCCGCGGAAGAACAACTCATATTCGCCTTGTCACAGGGCGCCGAGCACAACCTGATGACCTATGAGGCGTACGATATCAACGGCTACACATTCTACACCAAGGACAAGGACATGAAGAGCGATTGTTATCAAAACTCCAGGGTAACGATGGAATCCTACACCGGTAACGACAAGGACAGATACTACGAAAGGATCGAGGAGATCTGGGAGCTGAGCTACGCTGGAGAGAAGGTCCCGATGTTCCGTGTTAGATGGGCCAAGAGCGTCCTAAAAGAAGACCGGTATTTCACCACCATGGTTATACCCGAAGCCAAATCCAAGACCGCGGGCGCAAACGTCACCGCGAAAAATGAGCCATGGGTACTGGCTTCCCAAATGGACCAATGCTTCTTCATTACCGACCCATCAAAGCCCAGTCGTGCTGTCGTGAGGAGCGGCAAAAGGAAGATCATCGGAATGGATGGAGTAGCCAATGAGCAAGACTTCGACAAGTACGGCGACCCGAAGATCGAACATGACGACGACGATGAAGTAGCAGCATACACCACAAGAAGAAGCAGGACCACCCTACCTAAAGGACGTCCGTTCCACAGAAGAACTCCATTTGCGAAAAAGAAGGGCAAGAAGATTATGAACAGATAGCTAGCTAAGATCGACTGTATTTAAATCGTAGTCTTCATTTCTCGGTTGTATTTCATGGGCACTTTTTGATATCATGAATATTTTTAAATTTCATGGGCACTTTTTGAATTCATGAATATTTCTTCAAATTTGATGATATTTTTTCATATTCAATATGATAAAATATTGAATATTCATGAGAACACTCGATCTCGATCCCCCTCCATCTCGATCTCGATTCCCCCTCCATCTTGATCTCGATCCACTCGCACCCTCCCCCGCTAGCTCCACCGCCGCCGACGACCCACCGCACCCTCCCCCGCTCCACCACCGCCGCCGACGACCCCCCGCACCCTCCCCCGCTCCACCACCGCCGACGAGCACCCCCCGCACCCTCCCCCGCTCCCCGGTGAGCTCCTTCTCCTCTCCCCTCTTCATTAAAAAAATAATAATAAAAAAGTGTAGACTACAATTGTTGTTAAATAACAATTATTGCTGTTTTTATAAAAAAATATTACTGTTTCATATTCATATTCATTTTCTAAAAAATTATTACATGCAACAAAAAAAATTACTTATGGCGCACCTCTGGCTGGTGCGCCATTGCTATATATAAAAAAAGATTACTAATGGCGCACCTCTGCCTGGTGCGCCATTGCTATGTAAAAAAAGATTACTAATGGCGCACCTCTGGCTGCTGCGCCATTGCTATGTAAAAAAAAGATTACTAATGGTTCACCGACCGCGGGTGCGCCATTAGTAAGATTCCCCCTAGCTAATTCCCTCCCTCTCGCCAGATCCCCTTCGTCCCTCTCCCTCACCCCCTAGCTAATTCCCCCGCTGCCCCGACCCACGCTGTCGCCCCCGCGCCTCCATCTCCGTCGCCGCCCCCACGCCGCCGCCGCCCCCGCGCCTCCGTCTTCGTCGCCGCCCCCGCGCCTCCTCGAGCCGAGCGCCGCCTCCCTCGCCGTCCCCCCTCTGCCCGCGCCCACGCCCTCGACGTCCTCCCGCCCAAGCGCCCCCTCCCCCCGCGGCCCCGCATGCGTCAACCTCGTGCTCGCCGTCCAACACCGCGCGGCCTGCCCAGGAGGACCGCCGTTGTCTTCCTCTTCGACTACGAGGACTCAGACGAGCTCGGACGCCCTCGAGCCATCCCTTCGACGCCCGCCAATTTCCTCCTCCTCAGCCACCATCGCCACCGCTCGACGCCGAATTCGCGCCGCCTCGACTAGCTCTGGCTACCCCGAGTCGCCCTCAACCTCCCCAGTGAGCACCCGAGCCGCTTCCCCCTCTTCCCCCTCTTGATTTCCTTCTGAGATGTGTTCTAGGGTTAGGGGTTGGAGAATTTTGGACAAGAAAAGGGTTGGAGAATTAAGTAGCTAGGGTTGGGGAATTAAGTAGCTAAGGAGATTATGTTTAGAGCATCAATGATGGGTGTTGATATACCTCTGGATAATTTTGATTTTATTCATGTTCTCAAGGAATTGGAATTATCTAGGGAATAAATTAGTAAGAAAACTGAACACTGTTTAGATATTCATGAATCGAATGGAAATGTCGCCTCCCTGTGTCTAAGTTGGCATGATACTGTAGTGGAAGAGGAGGAGAAATTTACTGTAGTTTCTAGAAGAAAGAAAAATTCTCCTGCTAAGAGAAATGTCACTATTTCTTCTCTTACCTCCTCTTCTATACCTTGTACTAGAGGTCAGCAAAACAATATCAGTTATACTTTGCCCCTAGTAGATCTGGATACTATTTCTGTAGGAGATGGTGTTATATTAAGATGCATATATTGTTATGTTACGCAAATTGTATCATCTTGCCACTTAAGTCAGCCTTCCCTTTAAGCAGAAAATTCAGTTAGGAGCTACTGTCAAAAACTTGAGCTACTGTCAAAAAATTCAGTTAGGCACAATTAGGAGCTACTATCAAAAACTTGAGCTACTGTCAAAAAAATCAGTTAGGTACAGTTAGCAGCATGTAAGAAAATGGCCATAATGTTCCCTGATAATGATGTATATTGTCATAAAAATATATAGTGGACTGCCATGATAATGACATGCTGCTAGTAGTTACTTCCACCATGAGTTTCATTAACAGCAAGTCAGTTTTGTTTATAGTTGAAAGTAAGTGTGTGGTTTGAAATTTTGATCTGATTATGGCATCTAGAAATATGTCAGTTTTGTTTTGTAACTAGAAGACCAAAGTGTATTATGTCCAAACTATAGTTTTCAGTATTCTGTCCAAACTGAAAACTGTTAAAAAGATCATGTGTTTTTTGGTCAAAATCTGCATGTAAAACTAAAATAATCAGTCATAAAGAATATCCTCAAGACCATGTGTTTCTTGGATTTCTTGATTGTATTTTGTGCTTGCGGGAGTAAATTTCTTGGAGTAATTTTGTGCTTGCAATGTTTGAGTTCTTAAGCCTTTTTACTGAAAATCAAACATAAATGTTTTCTTAACTCAAAAGCCTGTTACTGCACCTGTACTGCACATTACAAAGTCTCCTAGTACTTAACCCACCCAAGCTATGAGGCAAAAATTTCAGTTAACTATTATGGACAATTGTCAATTTTCTGTAATGATGATGGAACATTATAAAGCACTGTACTCCAGTGTATATGAAGGATACAAAAAATTTAGCAACTTCTCTAATTTTATAAAGTTGTTCTTATATGGGTGAAACTTCACTTGTTTTTAGGCTAGTGCAGGGTGTTGCTTTATTCTGTCATCATTTGTAACTATGTCACAAATAAATTGTTCCTTCTTCTGTATTTGAAGTAATGACTGTTCATAAGCTGAGGCATGGATTAAGCTGTTTCTTTGCTGTACCATTATATCTGGATGATTTTTTGTTTGGTGACCTATTATATCTGGAATGGAAGCTCACATAAGTTGAGCTGATTTTTTTCCATATGAAAGCAGAGGACCATATGGTCTGTGGCTAGGTTTTGTCTCCGACCATTGTCTCGTGATGAATTTGCAGGTACCCCGAGAGGCCCTTGAGTTTGCCGGAATGTCGATTAACTTCTGTTCCGGCAAATTCGGGTACTCCATATGTCCTATTTTCAGCAAAGGTCATGCTGAAATTTTCCGTGAATTTTAGCATGACTTTGCTAAAAATAGGACATATGGGGTACTTGCGACTAATGCATGGTCCGGGGTATCTTAGTACTTAGTTAAGTAGGATCAACTGCCCGCCATTCTTGCTGCATTAAACCATAGGTGGCAATAGAGCCAAGTGATTAGGCCCAACTTAGAATTCTCCTTAGCATCGATAAACCCTATATGATAAACCCAACATAGGTGGCAATAGAGCCAAGCCATTAGTGCCAAGTGATTAGGCCCAACCTAGGGTGCCTCGGCATCGATAAACCCTAAATGATGAAAACTTAACTTGGCTTCTATAGGGTGCCTCGGTGTCGATGAGAACCTAAATGATGTACGCTTAGGCTTTTAGGGTGCCTCGGCGTCGACAAACCCTAAATGATGAGACCATGATCTTGTTCCTTGACAATAACCAACTTTTTGACCAAACTTTTTTCCTATTTACAGCAAAACATGGCCCACAACGATGAGGCCGGCGGTTCGGGCGGCAAGCAATTCTGGGAGCTGTCCCAGGAGTTGGAGGAAGAACCTCACCGCTATGAGGACGCCACGGAAGACACCGATCCTGACTACACAACCCCTAGTGGCGTTGGGGATGACACCACTGATGATGGCGCCGCGGATGCCACCACTGATGATGGCGGCGCACACACAGATGGCAGCCAACCGAAGAGGCAATGGAAGGACCGGCACCCGAACGTGCTCGGCACCGTCAGGGAGGAATTTACTGAAGTGAACTCCGACGGGCATCCAACGGCGCCCAAACACGTAGTCAAGGGGTACTCGATTCAGCTCGGGTGCATTCTCCAGAGCACCGCCTCGATCAACACCGAGAACCTAAGGCATAAGGACCGAGGGAATTTGCGCAGCCTCCTCTTCATGAAGCTGCACGAACGATACAAGTTCCCCGCTGAGTTCGCAAACACACGCCTCTCGGGTAATAAAGTGAACGGTGCCGCCCTCACGACGATGAGCACGACCCTGTCTACTTGGAAAAGCACGGTGAAGGCAATGATTGACAAAGGCGATAGTTATGAGAAGATCAAGGCGAAATATCCTTTGATTAGAGAAGATGACTACAAGGAGTTCAAGATCAAGTGCAATAGCCCCGCAACCTCCGAATCAAGTCAGTGGGGGAAAGAAATGCGGCAGTTGAACATAGGGGTCCACCAACTCGGTCCTGGCGGTTACAGAGTGGCGGAGCCTATATGGGACAAGGAGGACGCAGAGTGTGCCGAGCAAGGCCTACCGCCCCACTTCGAGAAATACAGTGACAAGCAGACCAGGAACTTTCTCAGGGCCCGGTACAAGGAGGACCCAGTAACAAAGGAGCTTACCACGGATCCGAAGACCAAGGAGCTTGAGCTTGTTCTGGTAAGGAATACACCCCCGCGTAATTAGCTCCATATGGTTGCATTCTAATTAATCCCCAATATTTCTAAATGGTTCACGTTCCTTCCGCAGGACAAAGAAAGCAGTAGCGCGGGGTTGTCTCAGAGCTCCCCTTTCGACACCCCTTTGAATAGGGCGTTGAACGTAATGAAAAACAGGGATAAGCTCAATAAGCCGACATCAGCTGGTCGTGTGGCCGACAAAGGCTTGTCCACAAAATGGTCGTCATACTATGCCGCTGGTGGGCGAAAGGAGAGACCAGCTCGGAAAGCCAGTCGCGCGAGGTTGAAGCACTCAAGGCGCAAGTGGCACGGATTTCGGAGATGGTCCAAGAGCAAGTGCAACAACAACTGGGATCGACGCTCACCGGCATTATGCCTACCTTGATTGCAGGTGGCCAACAGGGGCCGCCCCCGATTCCCAGCTTCACGGCCAGCAACTCGCACAACGCGCAGGCGGCGCCATTGGTGTCTCCGGTGGCGGCGGTATTGGTGTCTACGGCATCGGCGCCATTGGTGTCTCCGGCGGCGGCGGTATTGGTGTCTCCGACAGTGGCATTGGAGCTTAATGCACCCGGGTGTACGCCGGCCGGCACCTCGCCAGCAAGCGGCCCCTCCGTCAGTTGCACGCCCGCTGTTGGCGGTGCCTCGACATTAGCCGAGCTCGACAGCATCACGGTAACTAAGCCTCTCGGCCGAGGACCTCATCTCCTTGCCTTTGACTAGGCATCCCTGACGCCCTACATGTTTTCGCAGGGCGCCGCCAACGTTCCTTGCACTCTCCTGCACTTCATGGGCAGCGAGTTGGTCGATGTCGCCAAGAGAAGAATCGTTCAACCGGGCAACCCCGTGTTCCATGGTAATCCGATGCCACCCACAATGTATAGGGTTGAAGTGGTTCGGGTGCTGCCAGGCTGCGACGAGCTGTTACCTCCGATTCGACCCGCTGGGGCCGACGAAGAAGATGAGATGACCCTCAGCGCCTGCGTAAGCTGGCCCCTGCTTTGGCCGAAGAGCCAGATTCGTTTGGGGGCGGGGGACACCACCCCACAGACAAGACCGCCAGTCGTGCCGGCGCCAAGCCATGGCAAGAACGCCGCAACGCTACCGGACATGCCGGACATCCCTATGGCACAGGATCCGGACATGCATATGGCACAGGATCCGGATGACGACGACAACGACGATGGTACATTTACCAACATCGATAAGTACTTTGCCGAACATGGGTACGGTGACGAGTTGTACGGGCCTCCTTCTCAAGAACCCAAACAAGACGACCGCGATCTAGCTGGTACGGCGGAGAAACCCAATTGCAACAGGCGTCGTCTGGCGTTCAGTTCTCAGGAGACGCCTCCAGCTGCCGCCTTCATCGAGCCTCAGATAGCGGAGGTGCCAAATATTATCAGCCCCAACACGCTCAAGAAGGCGGTCTGTGAGCAGAACTCGGTCCCATTACAGCAGATCAAGAAGAAGGGCCGGAAACGGCAGACTAAAAAGGGCGCGGTGCGAGCCAGCCAGCACCGAGTACGACCCGTGCTCAGGACGGGCCACCTTCACCTAAGGATATCTCGAGGAGGGTGCATGTGGCGGGTAGGGCGATGCTACCGACAAATATGCTCAATGCTGCAACTGGTGCTATGCGGAGTCTGCACGACAGTGTTCTTTCTTTGGAGAAGCGGCGTCTCAGCGAGAATGATGTGGCATACCCGGTTTTCGTGGCCAAGGTGCCAGAGGGCAAGGGATTTGTGGATGGCGCCATCGGGGGTACGCTCGTCCTGCGGTTTGATGACATCTTTGCTATGTTCAACCTTCATCCGCTGCACTACACCTTCGTTCGGCTGTTTTCACTGAGTATGGAGATGCGGATCATTAGAGACAAGCCCCCGGACATCGTGATCGTCGACCCCTTCTACATGCGTGCCAAGCTCTTGAGCAGCGCTGGGGACCGCCAAGTCGCGAGTTCACACCTCAAAGACGTCATTCTTGCAAACCCAGATAAGGATAACTTCCTTGTGGCTTACTTTCCTGAGTAAGTCATCCCTTAACCGCCCCGTAACATATGATTTCTTAGATTTTGATCGTTCTTTTTTTCTAACATTCCGTGTTCTGTGCACACATTGCACACTCATCCTCTTAAGCCCGAAATATTCCATGGCCACGTATTTCGACCCGAACCATAACTCCAAGATAGACTACACAAATATCAAGAAAGTTCTTGATGATGTTCTCCCCGGCTACGCCAAATCTAGAGGCACATTCACCAGGGCAGTTCGTAAGTACGGCAAGCACGTGTTTGCCCACAATACGACGTTCTACTGCGTCAAGCAGCCGCCTGGCGGTCAGAAGGATGCCTACTACGCCCTCCATCACATGCAGGCAATCGTAAGGGGCCATCATCACCTTCTGCTACCAAATAATCTCAAATATTGGGCCGCGAGCTTGTCGGCAATCCAGGACGCGGACATCAGACAAGAATTCTTTCGCATCCAGTCGGAGTTTGCGGACATCATCCATCAAGATGTCCTTCATACCTCGGGGCAGTTCTTCCTGAGATATCAACCGTCCAACATTGAGATAGACGGAATGCTACAAATGCAGGCTGACAACGCCCGCGATTTCATGACAACACGACAGACGGCGGCTTCATCCACGCTCCTGTCCATGAGTCGAGTCGAACATAGTGATGTGTAGTTCTGAAACATTGATTGGCTCATGTTGTAATTAAACTTTAATGAATGGTATGTCTCTTTGGCTTGGACAGTCGATCAACTTAGATGTAATTGATGCTATTTATTAGTAGGACCATGAATCATGCTATTAATGTCTTGCTTTTCTCTTCCAATCCTTTTGTTGCATAATTATATATTGCTTATGTATGTATTGTATTTTGTTTGGCTTGTGCAAAGAGATGTCGTCGTATGTCGTGTACAAGGGTAAGGTTCCCGGAGTCTACGACGACTTGGAGGAGTGTCGGAGACAGGTTCACCGTTTCAGCGGTAACAGTTACAAAGGGTACACCACTAGGGCGGAGGCGGAATCTAGATACGCCCGCTATCTAGCGGGAGAGAGGAGGGGGCGTTGGAGGAACCGGATGAAGACCAGTTTCATCGCGATGATGCTCATCGTGATGACCGCAGCTCTCTTCTATGTGATGGCAGTTTAGATGATCGATATCGACTTGTAATGTGAAGACAAACTCGATACTCGCGGTCTCGAGACTTGTAATTTTCTATCTTTGTTCGGTCTTTTGAATTCGGAGACTAATATGATGAATTGTATTCGAAGACTAATCTTCTATTGTATTCGATGAATCTGTTGTTGCTATGTGCTACTGTCTATATTCTGTCAAATAATAAATTTTGTAACCTGTGCAAAAATCAGAAAAGTAAAAAAAATAAAACCTAATATTCATACTAATGGCGCATCACTACAGAGTGCGCCATTAGTATGCCAAACTATACTAATGGCGCATCACCAAAGAGTGCGCCATTAGTTTGCCAAGTATACTAATGGCGCATCCATCCGCAGTGCGCCATTAGTGTGCCAAAGCACATGGTTAAATATGGCCCTTGGGAGGCATACTAATGGCGCATGGTGTTATATACTAATGGCGCACTGGGTGGTGCGCCATTAGTATACCAGATACTAATGGCGCACCAGTGGTGCGCCATTAGTAATAAATACTAGTGGCGTGATACTAATGGCGCACCAGTGATGCGCCATTAGTAGGCAAAACTGGTGCGCCATTAGTAGGCCTTTTCCTAGTAGTGCCAGAACAGGCCCCAAGATGGGATCTCGTGGATACAGAAAGTTGCGGCGGTGGAATTAGGTTTTTGGCTCCTGTTCTGATCATTTGGGGGTACGTGTGTATATATAGGAGCAAGGAGTAGGTTGGTGGAGCATCGAGGGGCCCACGAGGCAGGGGGCGTGCCCTAGGGGGGGCGCCCCCACCCTCGTGACCACCTCTTTGATCCCTTGAAGTACGGTCCAAGTCTCTTGGATCATGTTTGGTGAGAAAATCACGTTTCTGAAGATTTTATTCCCTTTGGACTCCGTTTGATATTCCGTTTATCCGAAACACTGAAATAGGCAAAAACATCAATTCTGGGCTGGGCCTCCGGTTAATAGGTTAGTCCCAAAAATAATATAAAAGTGGAAAATAAAGCCCAATATAGTCCAAAATAGTAGATAATATAGCATGGAGCAATAAAAAAATATAGATACGTTGGAGACGTATCAGGCATCCCCAAGCTTAATTCCTGCTCGTCCTCGAGTTGGTAAATGATAAAAAGAGAATTTTTGATGCGGAGTGCTACTTGGCATAATTTCCAAGCAAATCTTCTTAATTGTGGTATGAATATTCAGATTAGAAAGATTCAAGATAAAATTTTATATTGACATAGAAAATAATAATACTTCATGCATACTAACAAAGCAATTATGTCTTCTCAAAATAACATGGCCAAAGAAAGTTATCACTACAAAATCATATAGTCTGGCTATGCTTCATCTTCCCCACACAAAGTATTTAAATCATGCACAACCCCGATGACAAGCCAAGCAATTGTTTCCTTCTCTAACTTTTTCAAAACTTTTTCAATCATCATGCAATACATGAGCGTGAGCCATGGATATAGCACTATAGGTGGAATAGAATGAGGGTTGTGGAGAAGACAAAAAGGAGAAGATAGTCTCACATCAACTAGGCGTATCAACGGGCTATGGAGATGCCCTTCAATAGATATCAATGTGAGTGAGTAGGGATTGCCACACAACGGATGCACTAGAGCTATATGTATATGAAAGCTCAAAAAGAAACTAAGTGGGTGTGCATCCAACTTGCTTGCTCATGAAGACCTAGGGAAATTTGAGGAAGCCCATCATTGGAATATACAAGCCAAGTTCTATAATGAAAAATTCCCACTAGTATATGAAAGTGATAACATGAGAGACTCTCTACTATGAAGATCATGGTGCTACTTTGAAGAACAAGTGTGGTAAAAGGATAGTAACATTGTCCCATCTCTCTTTTTCTCTGATCATTTTTTGGGGCCTTTTCTCTCTTTTTTATGGCCTCTTTTTTTTCATCCGGAGTCTCATCCTGACTTATGGGGGAATCATAGTATCCATCATTCTTTCCTCACTAGGACAATGCTATAATAATGATGATCATCACACTTTTATTTTTCTTATAACTCAACAATTACAACTCGATACTTAGAACAAAATATGACTCTATGTGAATGCATCCGGCGGTGTGCCGGGATATGCAATATGACAATGATGAAGTGTGTCATGATGAACTAGATGGTGGAAAGTTGCATGGCAATATATCTCGGAATGGCTATGGAAATGCCATAACACTAGTAGAAAAAGGGCCTATTGTCCCGGTTCGTAAGGGCCTTTTGTCCCGGTTCCTGAACCAAGACTAAAGGGTCAGTACTAATGCCCTGTCCCTTTAGTCCCGGTTCAATCCAGAACCGGGACAGATGGGCCTCCACGTGTCCTGTGCGCGGAGCCCAGGCAGGAGGGCCTTTGGTCCCGGTTGGTGGCACCAACCGGGACCAATCACTACTAGGGAAAAGCCTATACACAGAAATTTACCAGTAGCGCTGTACAAAATCAAGCGCTGCTGCTACTTAGTAGCAGCGCGCGTAAATAAACCGCGCTACTACTATGACTTTAGCAGTAGCGCGTACTAGCGAAAAGCGCTGCTGCTACATTTGAACTGGGCACACATGGCTAGCCCAACCTAGCAGTAGCGCGTATAATGGCCCAGCGCTACTGCTAATCTCCTTAGCTGCAGCGTGTATTCCAGAACGCGCTGTAGCTAACGTAGCAGTAGCGCCCTTTCTGGACCGCGCTACTGGTACTTCTGACTTAACCACACGGTTCGTCCTTCCCCACGGCCACTTCATCCCCCAAATCAACTCCACTTTCGCCGCCGCCATCGCCCCTCGGCCGCCGCGCGCTCTCCCCACGCCGCCGCCGACCCCATATTCAACGCCGGCCCGCCCCCGACCTCAACGCCGCCTGGGACGCCGCCCCCGACCCCGACCTCAACGCCGCCCCGGAGCCCCGACCACGACCTCGACGCCGCCTGTCCCTCCCTCATCGCAGGCACCCGAGGTGAGCATGCCTGCTCCTCCCTCTCCCCTACCTCTGCCTAGGGTTTCTACCTCCATCAAATTAGTTAGGGTGGAAACGAATCGGATGCGGATGCGGCTTAAATGAGTTAGGGTTCATGTAAGGGTGGAAACGAATCAAATTTCTAAGATGAATCATAAAACGAGTAAAATTTGACCACTTATTTCACTTTATAGTTGGATAATTGGAATATCCGCTACCACTTTCCACCCCTATAGGTTCATCAAATTAGATGGTAATTAGGGCAGTAGTTCTTAGGTACTAATTAGTTAGTAAGAACTAGGTACTAATTAGGTACTAGAATATTTTTATTTATAGTAAGTTTATTTTTAGTAAGAACTAGTTGAATTAATAGAACTAGTTAGTAAGAACTTGTTGCTATTTTTTAGTTAAAGCAATTTTCCCGCATCAACGTGGACGATGCCTATCCCGCATCCTCGTCGTCGAGTCGACGGAGGACGACACCTGCTTGACCAGATGGGCCATGTCCGGGACTGGGCTCCGCGGGGGTGGTACTGGGCGGCGCTACCTACCGGGGGGCGCAGGTTGGTGAGGAGCCAGCCTCTCGTTGACCCGAACCTTCTTTGGTGGCGGTCGCGTGGGCCAGTGACGGTCCAGAGGCTCGAGGACTCCGCGGAGGTGGTGCGTCACCGTGTTAGTGAGGAGGACGCGCACGTCCGTCGCTACTTGTTTGTGTTGGAGCACAGGTTCTCCAATACCTGGCAGGTTCTCCAGGGATCTCACTGGAGCTATGATCCCGTGATGGTTCCTTCTGTGTGCGTGTCCACCGCCCGCGCCGATACCCGTCGTGTGCTAGGGTTTTAGTTGTACTGGTGATGTTATATGTATGACATTATTCGGGATGTATTAGTTATAATATTCGACGACGTATGGATGCATGAGATGATTTACTTTTGCTTATTGAATGCATGCTAATTTGAGTCTTATAAGATATTTTGAAATGTATATCTTGTGTTGCTCAATATCCAAGTGGACGGTCATGTTTGCAGGTTACACCTCCGAGTGGCCTATGTTTTGCCGGAGTGTTGATTCATTTCCGTTCCGGCAAATTTCAGGCGCTCGATATATCCTATTTTAGCAAAGGTCATGCCAGATTTTTCCGTGAATTTTGGCATGACTTTTGCCAGAATATGTAGGAAATATCGAGTGCCCCGGATTTGTGTGTTGAGTATCCTGGTAGTTGTCTTTTATTGATTTTCAATTAATGTTTTAACTATGAACATAGGAAATGTCTGACGACAAAAAGGATTTCGGTATTTGCAAATATTGCGAAGATGAGCACGGCCTATGCAACGGAATCTTCCTAGATGATGATAGGCGCTTCAGCATCAAGCTGGACGAGAACTTCGAAGTGGATATAGTAAGTCACAACGACAAGTCTTTTTTCATAATTAGGCATGACATCTGCTTCATTTGCTTCAACTTATTTTTTTTACTATTCTACTAGCGTATCCCCTGCCATGCAAGAGTTTTTGTATTGGATAAGATAGGTTTCAGTCATAAATAAAGTTTATTTGAAGACCGAGCATGGTTATATTTTCCACGCAAAATTATAGAATTCAGACGACTACACCTATTTTGGATGCAAAACATGGCGAGCACTATGCAAGACTTATGCATTTCAGCTTGATATGGTAACCTTTGATATTCATCTGAAAGATGATATTGACGGTAATACCGACATCTGGGTTGATGTGCAGACGCCTCCAGTTACACCAAAATGTAAGTTTCTCAAGCATATTTATGTCTTTGATATTGTTTATTAAAAAATAGTTGACAACTAATTTGTATTGTCAGCTTATTTCGGTGCAAGCAAACATGTCCAACGCTTGGTAGACAGGACCTACTACTGTCCTGGGGCTGAACTAAACTGCGAGGAGCTAAGTCATTATGTTTCATGGCTTGAGGATCTTGATACCGTCAAGACAAATTTTCTTCCTGGACTTAGAAATCTTAGTACTGAAAACGTGCGACCAATAGTGTTCGTCATGAACTACGGTCACATCTATTTAGGAAGGATGGTAAGATTTTTACTATTTGTCCTCAATGCATCTTTTCCATACATTATTTGTGAAGCTAAACTTCATTGCTAGGTATGTCACCATACGATGTTCTTCAACAGGGACTCCCGATGAATGTTGTGCCTTATGGGATCAAGACTAAAGGTACCATGAGTATAGCTTACGGCCAAGATATCCTACATGTTACTTTAGTGCATTCAAGATCAGCGATGAATGCTTAATAGTGCAAGACTGGACCAGATATGTGATGGGGGAGCGCAGACAAGTACTAGGGGGCAGCAAACAGATGTGCTACCCAAAATTAGGAGACAAGTTCATCTGCATGCTCCAACTTGATCAAGGAGGAGAGCTACACATGTTTTATGTTGTTTTACCTAAGAGAGAGCAGCAGGAGTGATTAGCTAGAAATGAGTTTGAGGATGATGATGTGCTACACTATTACTATGATGATAAAATAGCTAGTGTTGGTGGTAATGACTGATGATTATTATTAGCTAGTGTTAGTGGTGATTAAATAAATATTGTTGGTGCTAATGATTATGATGATGATTAAATAGCTTGTGCTGGCGGATTAGATTCAAGTGGAGGCAACATGTGGTGCATATCAAAAGTACTACTAGTCCAAACTAGATCAAGTTTGGATTAGTAGTATACTTTTGACATGCACCACATATTGCCTCCACTTGAACCTAATCCACCTTCATTTGACACACTGTTATGGACATAATGATGTAAACCTCATAACTGGTATTGTACCAATATTTGTATTATGGCGCATAAATACACTAAAAAAACAATACTAGTAGCGATGGAAAGAAAACACGCTGGCAGTAGTTACATTAGCAGTAGCGTGGGAGTGAACAAGCGCTGTAGCTATTTGTCCTAGCAGTAGCACGTGCGGCACACGTTACTGCTAAGCAATAGCTGTAGCGCCTTATTAGTAGCGCGCCTACCCGCGCTACTAGTGTGCACAAAACCAGTGCTACTGCTAGGGTTTTCCCTAGTAGTGAATAGGCATCCACGCGTCAGCATTTCTGTGGCTGGGGTTTTTGTTTTTTTGAAATGGGGGGGGGTTTGGGGGTTTTGAGGGGTTAATTTAGGTGTTTCATATATTGTGTTAGCTAGCTATAATTAATAGAGAGAAGTGTCCTCTCTTATGTCCGTTCTTGGTCGACGCTACGTACTATACATACGTATAGAGAGGACTAGACACGCTAGCTAGCTAGTAAGAAAACGACGGAAACATAAGATCGTCATGAACATATATGCATACAGAGAGAAGTGATATCGACCACCTCTCCTTCTCCGAGAGATTGGTCGAACAACAAGTTCTCGTATATCTATCCGACACTACCGGCTACATATAAACAATAATTATCTCTTACAAATATAATCTCCTAACATACGGACTCATGGTCCACATAGTATTCTCCGTCTTCAGCGATCACATGGTCAAGAAAGAATGCCGCTAATTCCTCTTGAATTGCTCGCATGCGAGCTGGTGCTAGGAGTTCATCCCGCTTCCGAAACATCTAATTTTCAGAAGGGGGTCAATACATATATATATGAATGAATGAAACTCAACACAAATGATGGTAATAAAATAAAATTGTGAATGTTGTTATTTACGCACTTCATATTGTTCGTCAGAGTAGCCCCGCTCACAAGTCATGTGGCGGATGGACTCGCAAACGTAGTATCCACAGAAATCATTCCCTTGTTCTTGCCACAACCACTTTACAAGAAATAGAGCTCAATCAAACTGATAAGCAAGAATGCCAAATGGTATTGATGAAACTAGCGCTTGAATCACTAGGAGATGCGCGAAACATGCTACTATAGTACTTACTTTTGGCTGTCTAAATTGCAGCTTCTTCGGGAGTCCCGGAGCTTTTTTGGTGAATTTTCTCCAAACCCCGTGAGACAAAGAAAACAATTACTTGATATATCAGGAAATGAACAATGTTGCTGATATGGTGGATAATGATTGATTTAACTTACTTCTCGAGCATTTGAGTCATGTCCGCATAGTCCTGGGGATCTTTTCGTCTTGAGTCTAAGACGGTTACTAGTCCCTGCTCAAGCTTAATCTCTAGGAGAATATAGTGGAAACTACACACGCATGCATAACTCATCAATTACATTACTATAACCTTGACTAATATATAAGGGAAACTGAATATGCACAAGACAGTAACACTCACTACAAGTTGTAAGGAAAGAGTATTATATCTTTGTTTTCATTTATTACCAACGATCGTAGCAAGTTGGCCTCGGTATCTGCGGCATGAAATTTAACCTGAGTTGCATCTATGAGATTTGTGTTAATGAACCCAATATCACCGATTTGTCTTTTCTTCAATTCGACGATCTTCAATCTGCATAATATAGTGAGGATAATTATAAATACATGCAATGAAAGAGTTGAGCTATATAGAGAGACTTAATGACAGAAGTAGTTCTACTTACAGACAGTAGCAGGTGACTGTTGCTTTATCGAGGGCCAATTGATTGAAAAACTGAAAGAACTCCTCAAATGGAACAGGCAACAGTTCAATTCCAATGAGGTCATGCTCCTTTTTAACTCTCACATACAAAGTACGCCGCCCCCCAGACTCTCTGCAGATTTTCAAGTACCAATCATGCAATCTTCGCATCATCGTTGATAGAGATCTTTCATCTTTGACGAGAGGCTTCCCGTACTCGTATCTTTGTATCTGCACCTCCATGAAATCATAATGTACATCGTCGGGCAGGTAATCTCCAAGATTGCTATAACCGGGCACCATCCTCGGATCATTAGCAACGATGTCGCTAGGCACCTTGAGCGGGGGGCACGATTGCTTCGCTTGTTTGCCGAGCTGGGCAATTTGTTTCCCAGCTCGTCGTTCTTTCAGCCTTTGATCACTGACAGTACTTCCAGACCGCTCCACTTCGGCAAATTCCTTTCCAATAATGCGCTCATAGTTTCCTTTCGGCGGAGACTTGGGTGGTTTTGTCAGGGCAGCCAGAGTGCGCTTCACTTTCACCGGATCTACGTTCTCCTCCGGAGGTGGATGTTTCTTTGCTTTCACCACTTCAAAGAAGTTCCTCACTTCTTCTCGCACGATCTCACGTTCTCCTCTGGGGTCCTCTCGTATGGTAACTTCTCTGGAGTCTTCAGAGAAGGACCGAATCTGTATGTCCTCCCGCCTCTGGCTGTACTGCTAGACACCGACACAGCAGACGAAGCGGTTTTCTTCTTTACTTGCTTACGAGGCGGAGGAGAAGGACTACGACGCGCTGGAGCAGCCGGAGCGGCGGCAGGTCTCTTCCGCCCTTGCTGACGAGGCGGAGAAGGAGGCCGGCTGCTCGGGCGCGCCGGCATAGGCAGAGAAGGAGGCGGAGTGCCGCCACGCGCCGGAGAAGGAGCCGGCCGAGTGCCCTGATCGTCACTCGCCGGAGGAGGAGGCGGTGGAGGAGGCGGAGTGCCCTGACTCGCCGGAGGAGGAGGAGGAGGAGGCGGAGGCATCCAGTTCGGAAGGTTGGTGAGCTCCTTCCACCATAGGCATGGAGTCTTCAGAGCAGAACCCAGCCGAGTCTCCCCTTCACCGGTAGGGTGGTCAAGCTGGAGGTCCTCAGTGTGAGATACATGTGGCCGTCGGTGTCGGACACTACATCCACGTCCCACAAGTGACGTGGGCGTCGAAGCCCGCGTCACTTATGGGACGTTGATGTAGTGTCCGACACCGACGGCCACATGTATCTCACACCGATGATACTTGCTATTTAGGGTTTCCTCTACCGCTCGGCTCGTCGAGGGTCGCCGAGCGGTAGAGGAAACCCTAAATAGCAAGTATCGTAGGTGTGAGATACATGTGGCCATCCGTGTCGGACACTACATCCACGTCCCACAAGTGACGTGGGCGTCGAAGCCCGCGTCACTTGTGGGACGTGGATGTAGTGTCTGACACCGACGGCCACATGTATCTCACACCGACGATACTTGCTATTTAGATACAAAGTTGGCATGGTATCATCATAATAGTTGCGGGAGAAAGTCTTCACTTTTTCTTCGCTTGTGTCATTTGCTTATTGCGCCGTAACCATGGATAATCTTCATCGTTTATCAGGATGCTTGGGGCCAGCCTTGACATTGAAGGGAGGAATTTCATGAAACTTTTCATAATCTTCAGACATGTCTGTCTTTCCCTCCACTCCCAGGATATCCCTTTTTCCTGAAAGAACTATGTGGAGCTTTGGCTCATTGTATGATGTATTCGCTTCCTTATCTTTTCTTTTTCTCGTTTTGGTAGACATGTCCTTCACATAGATAACCTGTGCCACATCATTGGCTAGGACGAACGGTTCGTCAGTGTACCCAAGATTTTTCAGATCCACTGTTGTCATTCCGTACTGTGGGTCTACCTGTACCCCGCCTCCTGACAGATTGACCCATTTGCACTTAAACAAAGGGACCTTAAAATCATGTCCGTAGTCAAGTTCCCATATGTCCACTATGTAACCATAATATGTGTCCTTTCCGCCCTCGGTTGCTGCATCAAAGCGGACACCGCTGTTTTGGTTGGTGCTCTTTTGATCTTGGGCGATCGTGTAAAATGTATTCCCATTTATCTCGTATCCTTTGTAAGTCATTACAGTCAAAGATGGTCCCCTGGACAATACAGCTCATCACAAACAGTGTTGTCACCTCTGAGACGTGTTTCCAACCAACTGCTGAAAGTCCTGATGTGTTCACATGTAATCCATTCGTCGCACTACTCCGGGTGTTTGGAGCGTAGGCTATTCTTGTGTTCATCGACATACGGGGTCACCAAGGTAGAGTTCTGTAGAACTGTGTAGTGTGCTTGAGACCAAGAATATCCGTCCCTGCATATTATTGAGTCACTTCCAAGAGTGCCTTTTCCAGTCAGTCTCCCCTCATACTGCGATTTAGGGAGACCTATCTTCTTAAGGCCAGGAATGAAGTCAACACAAAACCCGATAACATCCTCTGTTTGATGGCCCATGGAGATGCTTCCTTCTGGCCTAGCGCGGTTACGGACATATTTCTTTAGGACTCCCATAAACCTCTCAAAGGGGAACATATTGTGTAGAAATACGGGCCCCAGGATGACAATCTCGTCAACTAGATGAACTAGGACGTGCGTCATGATATTGAAGAAGGATGGTGGGAACACCAACTCGAAACTGACAAGACATTGCGCCACATCACTCCTTAGCCTTGGTACGATTTCTGGATCGATCACGTTCTGAGAGATTGCATTGAGGAATGCACATAGCTTCAAAATGGCTAATCGGACGTTTTTCGGTAGAAGCCCCCTCAATGCAACCGGAAGAAGTTGCGTCATAATCACGTGGCAGTCATGAGACTTTAGGTTCAGAAACATTTTCTCTGGCATATTTATTATTCCCTTTATATTCGACGATAAGCCAGTCGTGACCTTCATAATGAGCAGGCATTCAAAGAAGATTTCTTTCTCTTCTTTCGTAAGAGCGTAGCTGGCAGGACCTTTATACTGCTTCGGAGGCATGCCGTCTGTTTCGTGCAAACGTTGCAGGTCCTCCCGTGCCTCAGTTGTATCTTTTGTCTTCCCATACATGCCCAAGAAGCCTAGCAAGTTCACGCAAAGGTTCTTCGTCACGTGCATCACGTCGATTAAGAGCGGACCTCTAGGTCTTTCCAGTAGAGTAGGTCCCAAAATATAGATTTCTTCTTGCACATGGGTGCATGTCCCTCAGCGTCATTCGGAACAACTAGTCCGCCGGGACCCTTTCCAAAGATTACGTGTAAATCATTGACCATAACAAGTACGTGATCACCGGTACGCATGGCGGGCTTCTTCTGGTGATCTGCCTCGCCTTTGAAATGCTTGCCTTTCTTTAGACATTGATGGTTGGTCGGAAAAAATCGACGATCGCCCAGGTACACATTCTTCCTGCATTTCTCCAGGTATATACTTTCAGTGTCATCTAAACAGTGCGTGCATGCGTGGTATCCTTTGTTTGACTGTCCTGAAAGGTTACTGAGAGCGGGCCAATCATTGATGGTCATGAACAGCAACCCTTTAGGTTAAATTCCTCCTGTCTGTGCTCATCCCATGTACGTACACCGTTTCCATTCCACAGCTGTAAAAGTTCTTCAACTAATGGCCTTAGGTACACATCAATGTCATTGATGGGTTGCTTAGGGCCTTGGATGAGAACTGGCATCATAATGAACTTCCGCTTCATGCACATCTAAGGAGGAAGGTTATACATACATAGAGTCACGGGGCAGGTGCTGTGATTGCTGCTCCGCTCCCCGAAAGGATTAATGCCATCCGCGCTTAAAGCAAACCATACGTTCCTTGGGTCCTTTGCAAACTCATCCCAGTGCTTTCTCTCGATTTTTCTCCACTGCGACCCATTAGCGGGTGCTCTCAACTTCCCGTCCTTCTTCCGGTCCTCACTGTGCCATCGCATCAACTTGGCATGCTCTTCATTTCTGAACAGACGTTTCAACCGTGGTATTATAGGAGCATACCACATCACCTTCGCAGGAACCCTCTTCCTGGGGGGCTCGCCGTCAACATCACCAGGGTCATCTCGTCTGATCTTATACCGCAATGCACCGCATACCGGGCATGCGTTCACATCCTTGTATGCACCGCGGTAGAGGATGCAGTCATTAGGGCATGCATGTATCTTCTCCACCTCCAATCCTAGAGGGCATACGACCTTCTTTGCTACGTATGTACTGTCGGGCAATTCGTTATCCTTTGGAAGCTTCTTCTTCAATATTTTCAGTAGCTTCTCAAATACTTTGTCAGCCACAGCATTCTCTGCCTTCCACTGCAGCAATTCCAGTACGGTACTGAGCTTTGTGTTGCCATCTTCGCAATTGGGGTACAACCCTTTTTTGTGATCCTCTAACATGCGATCGAACTTCAGCTTCTCCTTTTGACTTTCGCATTGCGTCCTTGCATCGACAATGTCCCGGCGGAGATCATCATCATCGGGCACATCGTCTGGTTCCTCTTGATCTTCAGTAGCTTCACCCGTTGCAGCATCATTGGGCACATTGTCTGGTTCCTCTTGATCTTTACCAGCTCCTCCCGTTGCAACAACATCGTATTTAGGGGGCACATAGTTGTCATCGTACTCTTCTTCTTCGCCGTCTTCCATCATAACCCCTATTTCTCCGTGCCTCGTCCAAACATTATAGTTTGGCATGAAACCCTTGTAAAGCAGGTGGGAGTGAAGGATTTTCCTGTTAGAGTAAGACCTCGTATTCCCACATTCAGTGCATGGACAACACATAAAACCATTCTGCTTGTTTGCCTCAGCCGCATCGAGAAACTCATGCACTCCCTTAATGTACTCGGAGGTGTGTCTGTCAGCGTACATCCATTGCCGGTTCATCTGCGTGCGTTATATATAATTAAGTGTCCAAATTAATAGAAGTTCATCATCACATTAAAACCAAAGTACATACATAGTTCTCATCTAACACTGATAGAAAAAGGGCCTGTAGTCCCGGTTCGTAAGGGCCTTTTGTCCCGGTTCTGGAACCGGGACTAAAAGGTCGGTACTAATACCTCCCCCCTTTAGTCCCGGTTCAAACCAGAACCGGGACAGATGGGCATCCACGTGGCCGCTGCCGGCAGCCCAGGCAGGGGGGCTTTTGGTCCCGGTTGATGACATAAACCGGGATCAAAAGGCTTCCACGCGTTAGCAGCTGGCTGGAGCTGAGGTTTTTCTTTTTTTTTAAAAAAAGTGGCTGTTTTAGGGGTTTAGGGGGTTATTTTTAGGTTGTTATTAGCTAGCTAATAGAGAGAAGTGTTCTCTCTTATATCACCCGCAGATATATAATAACTCATATGCATGCTCGCATCATACATCATCATATATAATAACAAGTCCTACTAATCAAGCATCATCATACAACTTCTACTCGTTATTAATAATAAGTCATACGATCATCATCCTCATAGTCATCGAACCCAACCCTACATAATTGTTCTTAGCACATGATCATCAGTATCAGGTAGGACCTAAACACACTTAATGTAAAATAGCATAAAACAATATAGACCCTGACTCTCCATTATGAAGAATGGAGATCATCCTGTCTCCAATTCTTGCGCCTCGCTTCCTTTTGCTTCCAAGAAGCTCCTTACGATTGTCCATATATTTTTTCCATCCTTTGATTTTCATGTCTCCACTTCTTTTAGAAATCTTGTATGGACAGTTGAGATTCATAGGATGACCTGGATATATGTTCAAAACACGAAGGCTGCCGCCATTCTGATACATCAAAGGAGGCACACAATCCTCTGGGGATTCTCTGTTGAAAAACATAGTAATAACTTCATAGTTAGCAATGATGTACTAGTTTTAGAAGTATGCAAAAAGATGCACGGATGTCGTAATAGTAAAAAATCTTACCAGGGTATCTCCATAGTAGTTACCGTAGTTCAACACGTGCACTAGTCGCACGTATTGACCATAATGTTGAGGAATTTGATTGTAGATATTGTAATTCTCAAGATGATTACAAAATCCAACCAGATGAGTTTTCTCCTTGTAAGTTAACTCAGAGCCATCGGTGTAGTAAGTTCTATCTACCATCTTCTGCACATTCTTTGATACTTCAAAATAAGTTGTCAATGGAAATAACCTGTCAACTATTTTGAAATGAACAATATAAATTAGTTAATAATTAACTATGTTTAAGAAACTCACATAGCGGTAGAACTGGAGGCGTATCAACAAGGACCCAAATGTCCATATTGTCTTGCTCGATTTCAGGATCACCAAGATCCATGGTGACAAGCATACCTTCATCAAAACCATACAATTTGCAAAATGCTTCCCAATTTTTGCAACCAAAATGGGTTACGCTCTCAGCATTATACAACTTTACTTCAAAATCCACATCATGATGGGTCCTTAGGTGAATTTTCTTCGTTTCAAAATTTTCATGGCCTTCAAAATCCATCCTCTCCAAGTCATAGCGTCTTGCATGGCATGGGATAAACTATACTCGAATTGTAAAAGATGAAAATTACACGTTGAAATAGTTGAAGTCATGCTTAATTATGAAAAAAAACACTTGTCATCGTTGCGTACCGTTTCAACTTCGAAGGTCTCCTCGAGCTTAATGCCGAAGCGCCGACCATCGTCCAGGTGAGGCCTGTTGCACTGACCTCGATCGTCGTGGCACCAGTCGCACTCCCCCGAGAGACTTCCGTCGTCCGATGATGACATTTCCTATAGGTTCATAATTCAAAGACTAAATTAGATCATTATTCAACTAATCATATGCATTCAATTATAAGAAAAACTACATCATCTCCATGTGTCTGTACATCGAATATTATCACTAATACACGTCGAATACTATCATACATATCGCCAGTACAGCTAGAACCGTAGCGCCCGACGGGTATCGGCGCGGGCGGTGGACACTCAATGGGAAGGAACCATCACAGGATCATAGCTCCAGTGAGATCCCTGAAGAACCTGCCAGGTATTCTCGAACCTGCCCTCCAACGCAACCATGTAGCGACGGATGTGCTAGTCCTCCTCGCTGACACGGTGACGTACCACCTCCGCGGTGTCCGGAAGCCTCGGCACCGTCACTGGCCCACGCGACCGCCACCAAACAAGGATCGGGTCAACGACGGGCTGGCTCCTCACCAAGATACGCCCTCGGAAGGTAGCGCCTCCCAGTACCACCCTGGCGGAGCCCAGTCCCGGACATGGCCCATCTGGTCAAGCAGGTGTCGTCCTCCGCCGACTCGACGACGAGGATGCGGGATAGGCATCGTCCACGTCGATGCGGGAATAATTGCTTTAACTAAAAAAATAAACTAGTTCTATTAATTTTCTTGCTGAAAATAAACTACTTCTATAGTAAAATAAACCAGTTTTATTAAATCAACTAGTTCAACTACTGAGCACTTACTATCAATAGAATAATGTAGTACTTACTAAAAATAAACAAGTTTACCTAGTTCTAACTAATTCCATTAAACACTTTCTAAGTAGTACTAATTACTAAAAGTTATCGGGGAGGGGGGGGTATATCGACAACGACATACCTGATAACAAAAATAAGAAGAGGTAGAACAAGAAAAAAAGAAGGGGGGTATATAAGAACACACAAACTTCTACTCTATTCCTTCTTCTTCTCCTCTATTTTTTTCTTCTTTTTCATCTTCTTATTTATTTCTCCTGTTATTCCTCTCCTCTTCTTCTTATTCTTCTTCTTCTTCTCCTTCTTCCTCTTCTTATTTTCCTTTTTTCTCTCCTTCTTTTTCTTCTAAATATGAACATATACGTAAATTGACAAAGATAATTCTATGAATAAAAAAAATCATAAAAATTCTATGAACAAAATTACAACAGAAAAAAATCATAAAAAATCTAAGAACAAAATTAGAACAGAAAAAAATCATAAAAAATCTATGAACAAAATAAAAATTCTATGAACAAAATTACAACAAAAAATTCATAAAAATTCTATGAAAAAATTGACATATTCTTTGCATATATATGAACACACAAACTTTTGCATATGCAACAATAATATCACCAAAAAAATGTATGAACAGTAAGAAATTCTAACTTTTGCATCTAAACTATACATCTATATTAACTACAACAATTCAATTAACTATAGATCTAAACTACGCATCTAAATTAACTACAACAACTCAATTAACTCTACATCCTAAATTATGCATCTAAATTAACTACACATCTAAATTAGGAAATTACGCAACGGGCCGAGGCGACGATCGACGAGGAGGCCGGCAGGACACGGGGGCGACGGTGAGGGGCGCGGCGACGGTGACGGTGAGAGGCGCGGAGACGGCGACAGTGAGGGGGCGTGGCGCGACGGGCGATGAGGCGGCAGGGGGCGGCGACAGCGATGGTGAGGGGCACGGCGTCGGCGGCGAGGAGGCAGGGGGGCACGGAGCGGTGACGGCGTCTGCGGTCGCGCGGGACGGCGTCGGAGGCAGGGGCGACGGCGAGGCGCAGCCTGGCGGCGTCGTCGGGCGGGGAATTTCACAAGTGCTACTTATATAGACGAAGCATTGGTCCCGGTTCGTGACAGAAACCGGGACGAATGTCCCCTTTAGTCCCGGTTGGTGCCACCAACCGGGACCAAAGGCCACTTTTCGGCAGCCCAAAGGGCGGAAAGCGGCGGCCTTTGGTCCCGGTTGGTGGCACCAACCGGGACTAAAGGGGGCATTCGTCCCGGCTTCTGTCACGAACGGCGACGGCGGGGCAGCCTGGCGGCATCGGGGACGGGGCGACAACTGCGAGAGATGAGAGTGAAAATTTCCGAAGTGTGAACTTATATAGCAAAGCCTTTAGTCCCAGTTCGTGGCACAAACTGGGACTAAAGGTGGGCATTAGTCCCGGTTGGTGGCACCAACCGGGACCAAAGGCCTTTTTCAGCAGCCCAAAGGGCGGGAAGCGGCGGCCTTTGGTCCCGGTTGGTGGCACCAAACCGGGACTAAAGGGGGGCATTGGTCACGGTTTGTGCCACGAACCGTGACCAATGCCCCCCTTTAGTCCCGGTTGGTGCCACCAACCGGGACCAATGGCCTTGCGCTGGCGCGGTGGTGGGAGTTTAGTCCCACCTCGCTAGTTGAGAGTGACCAGCACCTGTTTATAAGCTCCGCTGCCTCTTCCCTCTCGAACTCCTCTGAAATGCAGGCTTATGGGCCTAATTGGACACTGCAATGCCTGTGGGCCTACTGGGCCTGCTGCGGGCCTGAATCCTGGCCCATGGTTGGGTTTCTAGTCGTATTGAGGCCGTCCTGGCCCAGTAGGTGGCATTTTTTTTTCTTTTTTTCTATTTTTTTTTCGTTTCTACTTAGAACTAAATACTTATAGTTTTTTAGTGATTTCTTTTTTAGTTTCTACTTAGAACTAAATACTTATAGTTTTTTAGTGATTTCTTTTTTCTTTTAGGTCACAAAAATTATGAACTTTCTGTTAGTGCCATTAGCTTTAAAATTTGAATAGTTTAAATTTGAATTTTTTAAAATTTGTGTGAATCACTAGTTTATGAATAACTTTACTCAATTTGGTAATTTTAGTTAGTCATAACAAATATTATAGGCATTTTTTTCTTTTTTGCTATTTATTTTTTCATTTCAACTTAGAACTAAATACTTATAGTTTTTTAGTGATTTCTTTTTTCTTTTAGGTCACAAAAAATAAAAACTTCTCTTTTAGTGAACATAGATGCACATATAGAGAAAATTAAACATAAATTCATAATTAATTTCTATTTATGAATTTAGGTCCAATTTCCTCTATAGGAGCATCTATTTTCACTTTGAGAGGAGCTCAACAACGCAGAGAGGGACGGGCTTATAAACAGGTGTGGGCGCCCATTCGGTTGGCGAGGTGGGACTAAACTCTGGGCAAACCCTTTAGTCCCGGTTCGTGGCATGAACTGGGACTAAAGGGGAGCCTTTGGTCCCGGTTCATGCCACGAATCGGGACCAATGGTGGTGGGCCAGGAGCCAGGCCCATTGGTCCCGGTTCGTCCCACCAACCGGGACCAAAAGGTCCAGACGAACCGGGACCAATGGCCCACGTGGCTCGGCCGGCCCCCTGGGATCACGAACCGGGTCCAATGCCCCCATTGGTCCCGGTTCTAGACTGAACCGGGACTAATGGGCTGACCCGGCCTGGACCAAAGCCCTGTTTTCTTCTAGTGTAACAACATATAGCTCTCTAGAGCATCTAATTAGTTAAACCATACATTGAAACTATGTAAAACATTTCAATGCGAAAACAAATGCGATCATAATCGCAACCAAGGTAACAATTGATCCAACGGCATAATGATACCAAGCCTCGGTATGAATGGCATATTTTCTAATCTTTCTAATCTTCAAGCGCATTGCATCCATCTTGATCTTGTGATCATCGATGACATCCGCAACATGCAACTCCAATATCATCTTCTCCTCCTCAATTTTTTTTTATTTTTTCCTTCAACAAATTGTTTTCTTCTTCAACTAAATTTAACCTCTCGACAATAGGGTCGGTTGGAATTTCCGATTCACATAGATCCTACATAAATAAAATCTATGTCGCGTTGGTCAGCATAATTTTCATAAACAATAAATGAACCAATAGTTATAAAGATAATATATATACCACATCCGAATCATAGACAGGACGAGGGCCGATGAGGGCGGATACCCAAACCATCGCACTATATAAGATGCAATAATAAAAGTAAGAAAATAATACAAGTATCTATGTAAACATACAAGTAAGAATATTTTTTCCTTTCAAAAAGAAGATAAGAACAAGAGGCTCACCACAGTGGTGCCGGCGATGAGCTCGGCGTGGGTGATCGACGGCGGTGAAGATGGGGACGCGGCGTGACGGACCGCTAAACCTAGATAAATATTGAGGAAAATGGAGCTTGAAGGTCTCGCTTGGAGAGGAGAAAGCTTAAGTAGTGTGGCTCGGGTATTCCATCGAACACCTTGAGTGCATAGGAGGTGAGCTAGAGCACCACCAAGCCCTCTCCCCCTCGGCCAGAAAAAATAGAGCAGTGTGCTCTGCTCTTACGAGAGGGGGTATATATAGGCACCTCATTGGTCCCAGTTGGTGGCATGAACCGGGACTAAAGGGGAGCCTTTGGTCCCGGTTCAAGCCACCAACCGGGACCAATGGTGGTGGGCCAGGAGCGAGGCCATTGGTCCCGGTTCGTCCCACCAACCGGGACCAAAAGGTCCAGACAAACCGGGACCAATGGCCCACGTGGCCCGGCCGGCCCCCTGGGCTCACGAACCGGGTCCAATGCCCCCATGGGTCCCGGTTGTAGACTGAACCGGGACTAATGGGCTGACCCAGCCTGGACCGTTGCCCCCTTTTCTACTAGTGTAATAGGTAGGTATGGTGGCTGTTTTGAGGAAGGTATATGGTAGGTGTATGATACGGGCGAAAGTTGCGCGGTATTAGAGAGGCTAGCAAAGGTGGAAGGGTGAGAGTGCGTATAATCCATGGACTCAACATTAGTCATAAAGAACTCATATACTTATTGCAAAAATCTAGAAGTTATCAAAGCAAAGTATTACGCGCATGCTCCTAGGGGGATAGATTGGTAGGAAAAGACCATCGCTCGTCCCCGACCGCCACTCATAAGGAAGACAATCAATAAATAAATCATGCTCCAACTTCATCACATAACGGTTCACCATACGTGTATGCTACGGGAATCACATACTTTAACATAAGTATTCTTTAAATTCACAACTACTCAACAAGCATGACTTTAATATTATCACCTCCATAACTCAAAACAATTATCATGCTTCAATCTTTTCTTAGTATTCAACACACTCAAAAGAGAGTTTCACAAATCTTGAATACCAAGCATATTATTATTAGGAAAATTACCATGCTATTAAGAGACTCTCAAATTAATTTAAGTGAAGCATGAGAGATCAATAGTTTCTTTAAAACATATCCACCACCGTGCTCTAAAAGATCTAAGTGAAGCAGCAAAATTATAACACTCAAAAGATATAAGTGCAGCACATAGAGCAAAATTATCTAGCTCAAAGGATATAAGTGCAGCACATAGAGCAAAACTACTTAGCTCAAAGGATATAAGTGAAGCACATAGAGTATTCTATCAAATTTTAATTCATGTATGGCTCTCTCAAAAGGTGTGTACAGAAAGGATGATTGTGGCATACTAACAAACAAAGACACAAATAATACAAGACGCTCCAAAGAAAACACATATCATGTTGGTGAATAAAAATATAGCTCCAAGTAAATTACCGATGGAAGTGGACGAAAGAGGGGATGCCTTCCGGGGGCATCCCCAAGCTTTGAATTTTTGGTGTCCTTGGATTATCTTGGGGGTGCCATGGGCATACCCAATCATAGGCTCTTGCCACTCCTTGTTCCATGATCCATCAAAAGAATTCACCCAAAATTTGAAAACTTCACAACACAAAACTCAAAATAGAAAACTCGTGAGCTCCGTTAGCGAAAGAAAACAAAAGACCACTTCAAGGTACTGTAATGAACTCATTATTTATTTATATTGGTGTTAAACCTACTGTATTCCGACTTCTCTATGGATTATAAACTATTTTACTAGCCATAGATTCATGAAAATAAGCAAACAACACACGAAAAACAGAATCTGTCAAAAACAGAACAGTATGTAGTAATCTGTAGCTAGAGCAAGATCTGGAACACCAAAAATTCTAAAATAAATTGCTGGACGTGAGGAATTTATCTATTAATCATCTGCAAAAATAATTAACTAAATATCACTCTTCAAATAAAAATTACAGCAGTTCTCGTGAGCGCTAAAGTTTCTGTTTTTTACAGCAAGTTCAACAAGACTTTCCCCAAGTCTTCCCAACGGTTCTACTTGGCACAAACACTAATTAAACACAAAAAACACAACCAAAACAGAGGCTAAATAATTTATTTATTACTAAATAGTATCAAAAATCAAGGAATAAAAATAAAATTGGGTTGCCTCCCAACAAGCGCTATCGTTTAACGCCCCTAGCTAGGCATAACGAGCAAGAATAGATCTAGGTATTGCCATCTTTGGTAGGCAATCCATAAGTGGCTCTCATGATAGTTTCATATGGTAATTTTATTTTATTTCTTGGAAAGTGTTCCATGCCCTTTTTAATTGGAAATTGGAATCTAATATTCCCTTCCTTCATATCAATAATCGCACCAGCCGTTCTAAGGAAAGGTCTACCAAGAATAATAGGGCAAGAAGGATTGCAATCTATATCAAGAACAATGAAATCTACGGGCACATAATTCCTATTTGCAACAATAAGAACATCGTTAATCCTTCCCATAGGTTTCTTAATAGTGGAATCCACAAGATGCAAGTTTAGAGAGCAATCATCAAAGTTACGGAAATCTAGTAAATCACACAAAGTCTTGGGAATAGTAGAGACACTAGCTCCCAAATCACACAAAGCATAAAACTCATGATCTTTAATTTTAATTTTAATAGTTGGTTCCCACTCATCATAGAGTTTTCTAGGGATAGAAACTTTCAATTCAAGTTTTTCTTCATAAGATTGCATCAAGGCATCAACAATATGTTCGGTGAAGGCTTTATTTCGACTATAAGCATGTGGTGAATTTAGCACGGATTGCAACAAGGAAATACAATCAATCAAAGAGGAACTTTCATAATTAAATTCCTTGAAATCCAAATAGTGGGTTTAGCAACATCTAGATTTTTATTTCTTTCAATCCCATTTTCATCAATTTCATCATTAAAATCTAAATACTCCAAATTTTTAGAACGCCTTCTAGGTAAAGGAAGATCATATTCAGTTTCATCAAGATTCATATTGCAAAATAAAGATTTAATTGGAGACACATCAATAACTTTTAGATCTTCATCTTGATTTCATAGGAATTGGTAGAACACGCTTTAATAAAGGCATCTTTGGAAGCACGCATCCTAGCGGTTCTTTCCTTACACTCATCAATTGAAATTCTCATGGCTTTTGGAGACTCATTAATATCATGCTTAGGTGGAATAGATCTAAGTTTCAAAGCATCAACATCAAGTGCAATTCTATCGATGTTTCTAGCCAAATCATCAATCTTAAGCAATTTTTTCTTCAATCATAGCATTAAAATTCTTTTGCGAAGAAATAAATTCTTTAATATTAGATTCAAAATCAGAAGGCATCTTATTATAGTTTCCATAAGAGTTGTTGTAGGAATTCCCATAATTATTAGAAGGATTACTAGGATATGGCCTAGGATTAAAATTCCCTCTATAAGCGTTGTTACCAAATATATTCCTACCAACAAAATTCACATCCATAGATTCATTATTATTCTCAATCAAAGTAGACAAAGGCATATCATTAGGATCAGAAGAAACACTCTTAGTAGAAAATAATTTCATAAGTTCATCCATCTTTCCACTCAACACATTAATTTCTTCTATCGCATGCACTTTTTTATTAGAAGTTCTTTCAGTATGCCATTGAGAATAATTAACCATAATATTATCTAGGAGTTTAGTAGCATCTCCTAAAGTGATTTCCATAAAAGTGCCTCCCGCGGCCGAATCTAAAAGATTTCTAGAAGCAAAATTCAATCCGGCATAAAAGTTTTGTATAATCATCCACAAATTCAAACCATGAGTAGGGCAATTACGTATCATTAATTTCATTCTCTCCCAAGCTTGTGCAACATGTTCATGATCAAGTTGTTTAAAGTTCATGATATTATTTCTAAGAGAGATGATCTTAGCGGGAGGAAAATACTTAGAGATAAAAGCATCTTTGCACTTGTTCCATGAATCAATACTATTCTTAGGTAAAGACGAAAAGCAAGCTTTAGCACGATCTCTAAGCGAAAAAAGGAAATAGCTTCAATTTAACGACATCATTATTGACATCTTTTTTCTTTTGCATATCACATAAATCAACGAAGCTATTCAGATGAGTAGCGGCATCTTCACTAGGAAGGCCGGCGAATTGATCTTTCATAACAAGATTCAACAAAGCAGTATTAATTTCACAAGATTTAGCATCGGTAAGAGGAGCAATTGGAGTGCTAAGCAAATCGTTATTATTGGTATTGGTGAAGTCACACAATTTAGTAGTATCTTGAGCCATCGCGACAAACAAGCAATATAACACACGAGCAAACAATAAGCAAGCGGACAAAAGAGGCAAACAGAGAGGGAGGATAGAGAGAGAGGGCGAATAAAACGGCAAGGGTGAATTGGGGGAGAGGAAAACGAGAGGCAAATGGAAAATAATGTAATGCGAGAGATAGGGATTGTGATGGGTACTTGGTATATGACTTTTTGCGTAGACTCCCCGACAACGGCACCAGAAATCCTTCTTGCTACGTCTTGAGCTTGCGTTGGTTTTCCCCGAAGAGGAAGGGATGATGCAGCAGAGTAGCGTAAGTATTTCCCTCAGTTTTTGAGAACCAAGGTATCAATCCAGTAGGAGCCCACGCTCAAGTCCCTCGTACCTGTACAAAGCGATAGCTACTCGCAACCAACGCGATTAGGGGTTGTCAAGCCCTTCACGGTCACTTAAGAGAGTGAGATCTGATAGATAGAATATTTTTGGTATTTTTGATATAAAGATGCAAAGTAAAAAGTAAAAGCAAAGTAAATAGCAAAACAATATAAATGTGATGGAGATTGATATGATGAGAATAGACCTGGGGCCATAGGTTTCACTAGTGGCTTCTCTCAAGAGCATAAGTATTCTACGGTGGGTGAAAAAATTACTGTTGAGCAATTGATAGAATTGAGCATAATTATGAGAATATCTAGGCATGATCATGTATATAGGCATCACGTCCGTGACAAGTAGATCGAAACGATTCTGCATCTACTACTATTACTCCACTCATCAACCTCTATCCAGCATGCATCTAGAGTATTAAGTTAAAAACAGAGTAACGCCTTAAGCAAGATGACATGATGTAGAGAGATAAATTCATGCAATATGAAATAAACCCCATCTTGTTATCCTCGTTGGCAATGATACAATACGTGCCTTGCTGCCCCTTCTGTCACTGGGTAAGGACACTGCAAGATCGAACCCAAAGCTAAGCACTTCTCCCATGGCAAGAACTACCAATCTAGTTGGCCAAACCAAACGGATAATTCGAAGAGACTTGCAAAGATAACCAATCATACATAAAAGAATTCAGAGAAGATTCAAATATTATTCATAGATAGACTTGATCATAAACCCACAATTCATCGGTCTCAAGAAACACACCGCAAAAAGAAGATTACATCGAATAAATCTCCACGAGAGAGGGGGAGAACTTTGTATTGAGATTGAAAGAGAGAGAAGAAGCCATCTAGCTACTAACTATGGACCCGAAGGTCTGAGATAAACTACTCACACTTCATCGGAGGGGCTAGGATGATGTAGAAGCCCTCCGTGATGACGGCCCTCTTCCGGTGGAGCTCCGGAACAGGCCCCAAGATGGGATCTCGTTGATACAGAAAGTTGCGGCGGTGGAATTAGGTTTTTGGCTCATGTTCTGATCGTTTGGGGGTACGTGTGTATATATAGGAGGAAGGAGTAGGTCGGTGGAGCACCGAGGGGACCACGAGGCAAGGGGCGCGCCCTAGGGGGGGCACGCCCCCCACCCTCGTGACCACCTCTTTGATCCCTTGTAGTAGGGTCCAAGTCTCCTGGATCACGTTCGGTGAGAAAATTTCGTTTCCGAAGATTTTATTCCGTTAGGACTCCGTTTGATATTCCGTTTATCCGAAACACTGAAATAGGCAAAAAAACAGCAATTCTGGGATAGGCCTCCGGTTAATAGGTTAGTCCCAAAAATAATATAAAAGTGGAAAATAAAGCCTAATATAGTGCAAAGCAGTAGATAATATAGCATGGAGCAATCAAAAATTACTGATACGTTGCAGACGTATCAAGGGGCGCGCCTACCCCCCCAGGCGCGCCCTCCACCCTCGTGGGGCCCATGTTGCTCCACCGACATACTCCTTCCTCCTACATATACCTACATACCCCAAAACTACTAGATACGGAGCCAAAACCCTAATTCCACCGCCGCAACTTTCTGTATCCACGAGATCCCATCTTGGGGCCTTTTCTGGAGCTCCGCCGGAGGGGGTATCGATCACGGAGGGCTTCTACATCAACACCATAGCCTCTCCGATGAAGTGTGAGTAGTTTAATTTCAGACCTATGGGTCCATAGTTATTAGCTAGATGGCTTCTTCTCTCTTTTTTGATCTCAATACAAAGTTCTCCCCCTCTCTTGTGGAGATCTATTCGATGTAATCTTCTTTTGCGGTGTGTCATGTTGAGATTGATGAATTGTGGGTTTATGATCAAGTATATCTATGAATAATATTTGAATCTTCTCTGAATTCTTATATGCATGATTTGATATCTTTGCAAGTCTCTTCGAATTATCAGTTTGGTTTGGCCTACTAGATTGATCTTTCTTGCAATGGGAGAAGTTCTTAGCTTTGGGTTCAATCTTGCGGTGTCCTTTCCCAGTGACAGTAGGGGCAGCAAGGCACATATTGTATTGTTGCCATCGAGGATAACAAGATGGGGTTTATATCATATTGAATGAGTTTATCCCTCTACATCAAGTCATCTTGCTTAAAGCGTTACTCGGTTCTCTTGAACTTAATACTCTAGATGCATGCTGGATAGCGGTCGATGTGTGGAGTAATAGTAGTAGATGCAGGCAGGAGTCGGTCTACTTGTCTCGAACATGATGCCTATATACATGATCATACCTATATATTCTCATAACTATGCTCAATTCTGTCAATTGCTCAACAGTAATCTCTTCACCCACCGTAATACTTATGCTCTCGAGAGAAGCCTCTAGTGAAACCTATGGCCCCCGTCTCTATTTTCCATCATATTAATCTTCCAATACTTAGTTATTTCCTTTGCTATTTATTTTACTTGCATCTTTACTTCTCTTTATCATAAAAATACCAAAAATATTATCTTATCATATCTATTAGATCTCACTCTCGTAGGTGATCGTG
Organism: Triticum urartu; assembly: GCF_056163025.1. Classification (NCBI taxonomy): domain Eukaryota; kingdom Viridiplantae; phylum Streptophyta; class Magnoliopsida; order Poales; family Poaceae; genus Triticum; species Triticum urartu. The sequence goes on along the minus strand of NC_141874.1, from coordinate 58,504,818 downwards.
AAGGGATTGACAACCCCTTTATCGCGTTGGTTGTGAGGAGTTTATTTGTTTGTGTAGGTCCGAGGGACTCGTGAGTGGCCTCCTACTGGATTGATACCATGGTTCTTAAAAATTGAGGGAAATACTTACGCTGCTCTACTGCATCACCCTTTCCTCTTCAAGGGAAAACCAACACAGTGCTCAAGAGGTAGCAACCCACATTGGCAGAAGTTGGTGTATGGGGTTTTCATGGCAAGCTAGAAGCTCAAGCATTATTTTCAGGGTCATCCTATCACAGTGGTCAGTTCAGCCCCCTTGGGAGATATCATCCAAAACAGAGAAGCAACTGGCCGGATTGCTAAATGGGCTATTGAGCTTGGACCTCACGGGTTAAAGTATATGCCTCGCACAGCAATCAAATGCCAAGCACTTGTGGACTTCATCAATGATTGGACAGAGTTGCAGGCACCGGAGGAAAATCTAGACAACACTTAGTGGACTATTCATTTTGATGGGTCCAGACAATTGGAGGGCTCGGGGACTGGAGTCATATTAACTTCCCCACGAGGTGATAAGTTTTGTTATGTTCTCTGTTTAATGTTCCCTTGTACTAACAATGCAGCTGAGTTAAGTGCTTTGGTGACTCGGACCTGGTGGCTCAACAGGTATCTGGCACTTGGGATTCCAAGGATCCACTCATGGCGGCATATAGACGAGAGGTGGATACAGTGGCTGGTCATTTCAAGGGTTATCATCTTGACCATATAGACTGGCGAAAGAATGAAGCGTCCGATGCTTTATGTCGCTTAGGCTCTCAACGTAAACCGGTGCCACCCAATACCTTTCTAGATGAGTTGCATAATCCGCCAGTCAAGATACCTACGGAGGAGGATTTGGCTGTGCCTGACCCAGAAGCTCAATTGGTGGCGGCTCTTCATGTTCTTCCGGATTGGACCGTCCCATACCTGGCATACATGAATTGGGGCGAGTTACCAGACGATGAAACCTTGGCCCGACAGACAATCCGGCGATCCAAGTCAATGACCATTGTCAATGGGGAGGTACATCATTGTAGCATCACAGGAGCGTTTCAGCGTTGTGTGTCTCCTCAAGAAGGTTGTGAGATTTTGCGTGAGATCCACGAAGGCGATTGTGGTCACCATGCTAGTTCAAAATCCTTGGTGGCTAAGGCCTTTCGTCACGGCTTCTATTGGTTCATGGCTCATGCTGATGCTGAGGATTTGGTAAAGAGGTGTGACGGTTGTTAGAAGTTTGCATGCCGCGCTCATGTTCAGGCTCAAGAATTAATAATGATTCCAATCACTTGGCCGTTTGCAACTTGGGGACTAGATATGGTTGGACCTTTTAAGAGGTCCAAGGACAAGAAGACCAACCTGCTAGTGGTGGTTGATAGGTTTACCAAGTGGGTAGAGGCAGAGCCAGTCAGTAAGTGTGATGCGGCCACGGCGGTTCAATTCATCAAAAAGGTGATATTCCGGTTTGGTTTTCCACACAGCATTATAACTGATAATGGCACTAATCTGTCCAAGGGTGCTATGGAGGAATTTTGTCAACGTGAGCACATCTGGCTTGATGTGTCATCAGTGGCTCACCCCCAATCTAATGGTCAAGCAGAAAAGGCCAATCAAGAAATTTTGAGAGGTATCAAACCCCGGCTTATGGTTCCTTTAAAGTGGATGCCAGGTTGTTGGGTGGAAGAGTTACCTTCCCTGTTATGGAGTGTCAACACCACACCGAACAGATCTACAGGTTACACTCCTTTCTTCATGGTTTACGGAGCAGAGGCAGTTCTCCCTAGTGACATCTGTCATGACTCGCCCCGTGTGGTGGCTTATGTTGAAGCTGATAATGAGAAAGCACGTCAGGACGCACTGGGCCTGTTAGATGAGGAGCGTGATCTTGCGGCGGCACTTTCGGTGATTTATCAACAAGATTTGTGACGTTGTCACAGCTGCTGGGTTAAAACCAGAGCTTTTCAAGAGGGCGATCTGGTGCTCCGGCTTATCCAGGATCAGACTGATATGCACAAGTTATCCCCACCTTGGGAAGGGCCTTTTGTGGTCAGCAAAAATTTGCATAATGGATCATACTACCTTATCGATGTTCGAGAGCACAAAGACTCACGTAAATCGGAGGAGGAGACCCAGTGGCCGTGGAATATAGCTCATCTTCGGCCTTACTATACTTGAGCCATAGGCTCTTTTTATGTACATAATTATGACAATGTATATATTATGATCAATATAATAAACCGGAGCCTCAGCTAAAGCGGGGTCTCTGTTGTTTTTACATCATGTGTGTTTACATGGGGGCTGCTGTTCATAAAGCGGAGTCCTGCTGATTCGGCTTATAAAGCCACACACATAAAAGGAAATCACTAGGGGGCTTGGTCGTATCCGAACCTTAGCTACACCTCTTGATCGGCTTAAAGCCAAAGGGAAATCACTAGGGTGATTGGTTGTATTCGCACCATAGCTACACCTCTTGATAGGCTTAAGGCCAAAAGGAAATTATGTGGGGCCAAAGAGAGTGTTGCACCAGCACAACTCAAACATAGGCACCCACCAAGCACATATCAAATGTTGCTTGGGGGCTCTTTGCTTCTCAAAGAACAAAGAGTCTGCACCCTTGCAATAGGCTATCAAGCCAGGCTTGGAAGCCAGGTGTATTCACCTAAAACCCCGGGTTATCCAGCCTCTTTAAGTAAGCCACTCCGTCCAGGTAAACCTGGTATGACCCGTCGAACATTTGACAAGTCAATCTCACAGACCCTGAACTTGTCAAAGTTAAAACGATGATTGGTTAAAGACTAAGGTCCATCTTAAAAGGCTTTGAAAAATGGTTTAACTCAGTAGCCTGGCAGCCCATGAAAAGCCTCGATTTAGGGCCTGGCAGCCCATGAAAAGCCTTGTATATTCTTCTTATTTTTTAAATTTTTTTTCTCTTTTTGATAAGATTCATAAATATTTTTTGATAAACCGGCATTTATTACAACCCGGCGTGGCTTACAATGCTAAGTTGTCAGTACATGATCAGCTATAATACGGCGTTTATTGCTCCGGTCTGGTTTTGACAACAAGTCACCAGTCTTATATGGATAAAGTTGGTGTTTATCATAACCCGGTACGGTTTTATCGTAAACCGGCAAACCCGGAAGGAGTCATCAATAGTCCAGATTGGTGTTATCACCCTTTTATAACAATCGTTGGTCAAACAACGAGGTAACAATTATTATCTACTTTATACCTGGTTGTTTTTAAAATATTGGCTCTACACCTAGGCTATATAGTTGGGCATCATGACCCGTCTAGCGGTAAATCGCCAGGATGCTTTCAATCTCTTTTATGCAGGAACAAGTTAAAATACAGCCACTGCGGATTATGCATATAATAGATCCCAAAAGCATGGCGAGTTATCAGTATCAAGCAAAATAAGTATGCTCGATGGCATAACAGACAAGTGTTTGAACTAGCCTATTACAAGACGCTTTAATGCCCACACAGAATAATTGTTTCATAAGAATGGCAGGCTGCGACAGGCTAAACTGGCCTCCGGTTCAGGATTCATCGCCAGGACAACTTGAAGATTGAGGGTCATCTTGAGTCGGTGCATCCTCCTCTTCCCTACCCAGTGGCTGGAAATCAATGGCTGCCCAATCGATTCCAGTTAAGGCTTGGAACACGGCTTCTTCACTTATAAGGTTCGAAGGATCAATATTAGGGGCATAAGTGTGCTTAGGCGCAACAAGATCTTCTATGTCATGTCTTGGCGCAGGATATCTTTTCTGATCAGCATCGTAAACCGGCTGATAATGAGACAGATCCGTTTCTTCCGCCAATTTGCTCGCTATGGGTTGCATTTCCATTGTCAGCCTTCGGAGATCATCATTGTTAAATTATGAACCGTCTTCCTTCACGCTGGGATAGCCTTTTCTAATATCTGATGGTTCAAGATCAGGAATCCATGCCTTGGCCTGGATTAGCGCAGTCAGCCTGCCTGACCTTGCAGCTGATTTTTTAAGTTCATCCAACCGGGCAAGCAACATTGGCAGCTTCTCAATAGTTTCTTTTATCAACGTTGGAGGAGGCATGTTATGAGCAGCAGTGCAAATAGCCCGTTGGGCTCCGAAACATAACTGCTCTATCAAAGTATAGGCACCCTTCAGCTTCATCCGCATGTCAGAGCCCAGATGGGTAATGCGGGTCCCTGTGACATTGCAAGCATCAGTAAACCGGTAACTGATAAGATAAAATGACTTGAAAAACATAAGATGAGGATACTTACCAAATACAATAGAGGTCATAGCGTTTATTTGCCGCTTTAAACAGGTCAGTTCTTTGACCACCGGTTTAAGGGCTGCTTCTGCGTCTTCGGCCCTCTTTGCTAAAGCGGCCTTCTCTGTGTCCCAATCTGCCCGTTCCTTCTTAAAGGTCTCCTTCAGCTTCTCCATGGCTGCTAAGACATTGGTCAGTTCCTCCTTGGCTTTAGAAGCCTCTGCTTGCTGAGATTTCTCTTGAAGATCAGCGATTTGGGCGTCCTTTTTACTCAGCTCAGCCTATAAAGGAAAGACATATCATCAGTGGGCTGTATATATTTGAAGTACTAAGCACATAACAAGTTATGCACTTTGCACTTGGGGGCTAATGCCTACTCGCTTCGTTTTAGAAAATTATTTCAAGTCCCAAGTGTAATGCAAGCATTATTCTTAACACTTGGGAAATAATGTACATCTGCTCCAGATAACAATGGTTAAAGTCCCGGTTCACCTTGGAAAGATAAACCGGCGCTTGGGGACTACACAGGAGAAAGTTACAGGATTACAGTGCTAAAGTACCGGTTCATTTTAAAGGATCAACCAACCCTTGGAGGATAAGTACGCAGGGTTCAGAAATTACAAAGTCTCGTGTTTCGATTGCCATCATAAATCGGCCCTTGGGGGCTACTAGAGTTGGTACTTACAATTGGACTTAAGAGAGAAAAGGTTAAGCAATTACCTCATAATGCTCCTTCATCAGGTACACTTAACCGACTTCGTAGTCATAGTTTGTGTACAGACGGTTTAAAAAACCAGAATGGAGTTCCTAGGCATTGAGGTGGGCATAGCTTGATAAATCGGTGCTCCATTTCCCTTTTTCCATAGCAGAACGTTCCTCCCTAGCACTATGTTTTGCTAATGCAGCAGGATGACCAAGGGAGGTGTGGCCAACGCCAGTAATGATAACATCATCCTTGTCACCAGCAGTTTTCACTGGAATTGGCGGAATATCAGTAGCCTTAACCGAACTAGATGGTCCATCATCAGTACGGATTGGACTTGCCGGTTTATCAGCCTGAACTACTGCTTCAACTTCTACTTGTTCAGTAAAGACATGATCTGGGGGTGGCAGGTCATCAAGCAAGGCGTCAGCATTTCCTCTCTCTGGTTCTGGAATTGTCTCCGGTTCAACAATCACATGGTCGCTAGACGGTTTATCTACATGACCCTTCTTGCTGGGTCGGGCCTTGGCTCTGAAAGAGAAAGATATACATATTAGTATAGCACATAAGTATAAAGCGTCAAAAAGAGAAAGCTTAAGGCATTTACCCAGGGACGGTCTTGAGGGGAGGAAGTTGTGTGGCAGTTGACTCGCGGGATGATGAAGGTGGTGTTCCCCGATAATTTGAATCGGATGGATTAAGAGGTTGTCGGAAATAACCCGCCTTGGGGTAAGAAGTGTTGGAAGTACTTGAGACCTCAGATTGGCGCTTCCGAACCGGCGTATTTGGTAGACCGGTTGAAGTGACTACTTGGCCGCTATGTCGGGTCGTGCGGCGAGCTTCGTGTTGCTGCTTCTTCAAAAAAAGTTTGGGTCCAAGTGAGCTAGGGGGTGAGAAAATCTTTTTTTCCGGACTGCTTGACGGATTTTTTGTGTTGGCAGAGGGTCTGAACTGGAGGAAAGGATAATTACCTCTGTGTCGTCAGCTTGGCTTCCCTTAGCGTCATCCTGATAAATATCATTGTCAATGAGGTGTATAAAAAATGAACCAAGAGAATCAAGTTCTACCTCTACGTCCGGTTCATCAGGATCGTCATCAAGATCTAAACCGATGGGTTCAGTGGCCTTCCTCTTGGCAGGTTTCTTGACAACCTTCGTCTTAGGTCGAAGGGCCTTAACCATTTTCTCCTGTGGTTTCTTTTTCCAGAACGAGTCATCACCCTGTTTACAAGATGGGTAGAGGGTATTAAAAGTTGCACAGTTAAGAATATCAGATATAAAGTGGAAGCAAGACAACTCTTACAGTGGGCGGTTTGTTTCGTGTGAAAAGGGGTTTAACCCAGTCTTACTACAGACAGCTTCCGGTTCATTCAGCATTTTCTTGACATACTCAGTAAGTTCATCATCCGTTAGCTGAATGTCATATGACGTTGAGAGTCTTTTGAGTCACCAGTATACTCACACATTAACCGGAGCGGCGACTTAATGGCAAGATACTCGAGGATATCCAGCAACGAACAAAGTCCACACCTGTCAAGCTGTTGGCCATGAAAGCTCTAAGCTTGGTGAGTTGTGGTGCATACGAGGCCCGTTCCTTGGCAGTTAGTCGTTGCGGAAGTGGATGTGTGTTGGTAAGCTGGTGAGCATGGTAACCCAGCAGAGGGTTCTCATCTTCAGGGGAAGCATCCTTACAATAGAACCAAGTCTGGTTCCAATCCTTAGGGTGACTGTGAAGTTTGGCGTGAGGGAAGCTAACATCCTTCCTTTTCTGAATGGAGACGCTGCCAAGTTCAGTATTGGGCCCGTCTACGAATTCAGTACGACGGTTTAAATGGAAGAAATCCCGGAACAGCTCGACAGTCGATTCTTCTTATAGATAGGCTTCACAAAACACCTGAAAGTTGCAAATATTGGACACAGAGTGGGTCCAATATCTTGAGGGTGGATCTGAAAGCTGACAAGTACATCACGGAAAAACTTGGATCCAGGTGGTTTAAGACCACAACCCATGTGATCAGCAAACACTACTACTTCGCCATCTCTGGGGGTAGGAGGGTTTTCTAGACCGGGAACTCGCCACTGGATTTGACTCCACTTCGGTAAAGTGCCAATTTTAACACATCCATCCAGTTGCTCCTCAGTAACCTGGGAAGGGACCCAATTACAGGCATAGAATTGTTTGGCCATTGCAAGTGAAGAGCTGGAAAAGATTACTGCCGGTTTACGGTTTATGATTGGCAAAGCATAATGTGCAACATGTTAAGAAAAAGGAATTCAAGCATGTAAAATTGTTAAACCAGAGACTGATGCAGTTATAAATGGTAAAGCGACGACCGGTTTACAAGGGGACTAATGGCATATGACAGATTATTTTCTACAAGGGTAAACCGCCTACGCAGATAAGGAAGGTACAAGTCTAAGGCAAAAAATGACTAAGTGAGGAAAAACAGGTTTCACAGGATCACATTGGCATTTTAGATCTACCACAAGTCAAGAAAAGAAAAAGATTTAGACCTAAAAAAGTTGGTCCTGGAGCAGTTCACAAAGGTCCAGATCAAGTTTTTATGCGTATAAGGCTTGGTTTGATAGCCGAGATAAGGGCTACTATAGCTACCGCACGGAACGTGTCAAGGTTGAGGTCTGTTGTCTATGGACTGACGAAGAACAAGAGAAGAACGCCATGAACTCGTATGAACCCTAATTAAGTGGATCTACAGAGGAAAGAGCGAAAGACTTACTGCAGTTGTTGAAGCAGCGGAGGTGCGCCGTGTGTCTCTGGTGCGATCAGGTTGATGTAGCGGCCGACGGTGAGGCAGAGGCGAAGCTCGATGACGGTGCCGGTGCTTGGGTGCAGAAGCGTCGCGAGGAGGAAGAAGAGACGAAGAGGCAACGGGAGGAAAAGGAAAGGGATCCTCAAATCTATTTATAAGGGCAAAGAGATAAGCGACAGGCGCGGGAATCGAGGATCCCAAAAAATGGATATATAACGAGGTTGTCGCCTCGATTGTTGGATGCTCATTAATAAAGGGTATCTTCGGTTTTAATGAACAAGTGACGTCACGGCGGTATACTACAAATCCGGAGGATGACGTCATGGCGATTTACAAGATCTATGCGAAGGTGTAAAGGGAGGAATTTTTCTAAGTGTTCAAGATTAACATGAACAAGTTCAAATCAATTTGGGGCCTAGTGTTGGGGATATTACTACTGGACATAAATCGGTCAGGAGAGGCTGGGTTATCCCCATGATGATTATTTTATTTGAAGCCCATGAAGACAAAGATGGTGACGCTTCATGAAGGCCCAAGGCCCAAAGGCGGGTTAAGGCCTGTAGACATAAACTGACATTGATATATAACTTGTATTGTAAGATAGGAGTAGAGACCGAGCCGGACACGTTTATGATCCGGCCTCGGGACTCTGTAAACCGATGGGCGTCGGCCTATGTATATAAAGGGGCGACCCGGCGGCGGTTTAGGGACAACAGACAACAACTCGAGAGCCAGGCAAAGCGGATTCGCTCCCTGGTCATTGAAACCCCAGCAATTCCATCACAACTAGAGTAGGCTTTTACCTTCATCGTAAGGGGCTGAACCAGTATAAAACTCTTGCGTCCTTTGTCCACTTTAAACCCCTTTAAGCTAATCCGTAGCGATGGCTCCATGACTAAGTCCTTTCACAAGGACATCTGTCGTGACAAAACCATGACACTAGCCACAAAGTCTCTTCTATCATACCTTTTATTCTTAGGTTGTGGGCTATCAAGATCAACAGGTGGTTCTATCTCAACATCATTATCTGGTTCTTTATCATTATTTGGTTGAGATTCTTCATGAACCTCATCATTATCTTTTTCATTATCACTAGGTGGATGTTAATTACCAGATTGAGTTTCAGCATCAGAGATAGAAGTTTCATTTTCATTATTAGGAGGTTTTTCTATTTCAGGTTCACTGGAAGTGTGCAAAGTCATATCATTTTTCTTTTTCCTTTTCTTTCTAGAAGGACTAGGCGCACTACTGTTAGCTCTTTCTGAATCTTGTTCAATTCTTTTTGGGTGTCCCTCGGGATAAAATGGTTCCTGAGTCATTTTACATCCTCTAGTTCCAACTCTAACAACAAAGTCATGCATATTATGATTCATTTCATCAAGTAATTCTCTTTGTGATTTGGCAACTTGTTCTAACTGAGTTTGAACCGTAGAAGCATGTTTTCCATCACCTCTAACATCATTTGATATTCTAAATGACAAGTCACTCAAGCGAGCAATCATATCAGAATTATATTTCAATTGTTTCATAATATTTGCATTGAAGTGATCTTGTTTTCTAACGTAGTTTTCAAACTCACAAAGGCATTGACTAGGATGCATATTGTGAGGATTATCATTATCATTGAACTTCATAAGAAAATTTACCTCTACCACCTTAGGCATTTGTGGTGTATTAAGCCCATGTATTTCTTCAATAGGAGGTAAATATTTAACATCCTCAGCTTTAATACCCTTTTCCTTCATTGATTTCTTTGCCTCTTGCATATCTTCAGGACTGAGATATAATATACCCCTCTTCTTCGGAGTAGGTCTAGGTGGTGGTTCAGGAATAGTCCAATCATCATAATTTTTCAATATGTTATTCAATAATTCCTCAGCTTCCCCAATAGTTCATTAACTGAAAAGACAACCAGCACAACTATCTAGGAAGTCCCTAAACTATAGAAAAATACACTTCCGTGATGATACGTGTTTGTCACAGTAGGTCGCGTTTTTTGTCATGCATGTACATCCATGACAAATTTATGACAGAATCAAGATAGTCATACCTGTGTTGTCGTAGAAGTGTTCCATCACATTGCCAAAATTATCATCATGGAAGTGTCCACTTCCATGATGATAAATCGCGCGTCACAGAAGTGCTTTCATCAAGGGTGACCGACACATGGCATCCACCATAACGGAACGCCGTTAAGCTATCGGGTCAGGTTTTGGATCCGATAACCCGTTAACAGCCCCGACCAATGGGGATTTTCCACGTGTAAAATCATCATTGGCTGGGGGAAACACGTGTCGGCTCACCGTTCGGACAGATGTCATCCGCTCATTGGACCGAAGGCGCCTATTATACGGTGACACATGGCACGGCCCAACAGAGTCCCATTCCTGTGAAAAGGCCGGCCCGTTTGACTTGGTCAAAAGGTGGCGGGCCGGCCCACGGAAAGCCTGTTAACGGCCTATTCGCATATAGCCCATTTACAGCCCGCAAACCCAAGGCCCATTACGCCCTATCCGAATTAGGCCCAATGGCGTGATCTGGGCCATCTAATATGATTCAGCCCGTTTTAACTTCCGGCCCATGTGTGGCCCATGACTTCTTCCGGCCCATATGAGGACCTTTGTAACTCTTGGCCCATTAACGGCTTGTGTTGAAACTGGCCCCTAATGAATAGTGTATAACTTTATACCCATTAACGGCCCGTTATTCCATTGGGCCGTTTCCAGCCCAAGTCATCTTTCGGCCTTCTCAGGGCCCATTGATTCTTGGGCTCATTTGCAGCATTCGGTTACATACGACCCGTTACTGTCATTTTCTTCTTGTGGGCCTAATTCAGCCCATCGTTACAGTCAACCCATTTGCGGACCGTTAATACATTGGGCCGTTTTCATGTCAAAAAAACCCGTTGGGCTGTTTTCATAGAGTTATCAAATACGGCCTATTAACGGCCCGTTATGGTCCATGAATAGTACAGCCCATGATTGGCGAAATGATGATACGCCCCGTAGAAGGCCAATGGATCCTTCGGCCCGTATGAGGCCCATGGATAGTACGGCCCGTAGAAGGCCCATGGACCCTACGGCCCTTAGAAGGCCCATGGACCCTAAGGCCCGTATAGAAGGCCGATGGATCATACGGCCTGCAGGAGGCCCATGGTTACAACAGTCCGTGTGTTGCCATGATTATTTTGGCCTAGTTACCAAAAATAGGCTATTGTGGCCACTAGAGAAAAACAGAAAAAGAACTGCAGTGACTACAAGAAAACAACTAAACAAGACAATAAGGAAATAAATAAGCAAGCAATTAACGCTAGCATATTACCGCTATTACACATATTACATCCACTAGGCATCAAAGTTCGCCACCAGTGCAAATATAGGGAAGAAAGCAGCACATTACATACACTGGCGGTCAAAATTGGCCACCAGTGCAAATAAACGCGGCAGCAAAACAAGAGCATAACTGAAACAACTTCAGAAGAGCTGAATAAACATTATCCTGGGTATCCACCATGCTGGCAATAAGCTTAGCAAGCTAATTAGCTTTGTCCTGTTTGGTGCTAGAATCCTCCAACGCTTGCTGTTGCACCAGAAATTATGCATCTGAATGCTCCAGGGACTTCCGCAATCCTTCAGCTTCTTGTCGCAACATAGCTGATCGATGTCTTTCAGCTTGTAGTTGAGACTCAAGAAACTGAACTGATTCAGATAGTGAGTTTGAATAGATTGTGCAAGCGGTAGTGGCCAATAACTCGAACACTAAACCAAGACAGGACTTTGGGGTTGTCTCGTTGTCTTCAAGATAGTCTTCCTTAGCTGTTTTATCAGCTTTGTTGGAGACCAACAAGGATGTGTCACTATCCTTAACCTTATCTGCATTACTTCCTTTACCATTGCTTAATAAGGCACTCTTCCCCAATATTCTGTCAGCATTCTAAAAGAAGAAACAAGCAGACACATAACAAGTTTAGCATGTACTAGTATATGAAACTCATTTCGGTGAACTAGTTCATTAGTAAGGTGGACATGATTAAACTACCAAGTCTTCTATTGCCAAGTACTAGTACATAATAAAAGCATCAAACAAACATATATCTATGTCCTATGGTCACTGCATTGTCTTGCCAAATAAAAATAGAGACACGGTTCAAATCATATCAGTTCAGGACAAAGCAGTAGTGAAAGAATACAAAAGCATGGGAAACAACACGGCACAACAAGATTTCAGATGGGTACCACGGGTCTACATGTACAACAACACTATTGGCTCTATTCTGATGCTAGTAATGTGCATGATATGAAAGTCAACTGTATACACAATTGAAATTGAAATCAACAGAGCTATTGATAAGAGCAAACCTGTTAAAGAAACATGTGTGAACATACCTGCTTTGCCATTGGAGTTTCGATTGGATCCTTCAATTTAAAAATAAGTTTGTATGAGTAAATACAGTGATACAAGAGCAAATCAATCATAGTTTAAAAAGGCGCGCCTAAGCAAGCGCTTAAGCGCGCCTAGGCTCTAGGCATTGGCAAAATGCATTGCGCATAACTACGCATAATCTGTGCATAACTGCGCATAAGCATGCGCTTTGGTCAGTAAAGCGCAAGGCGGTGGCAAAACGCACAATTAATGCCTAGCGCTTTTTGAACTATGATAGCAATGGAATCTTAAATTAGAACAGTTGTTCTTCAGGTTTAGCCACTTGTTCTACATGAACAGAGTACAGTAAGACGCAAGAATATAATACTTAAAAATAGAAAATGAGCTCATAGACCTTACCACATTCTTGGTTCTGGACCAGTACAGAACAAGGCGTTCCCAGTCATCGTCCAGTAAATGTGTCTCAGGAGAACGTAAGGGAATTTGATGAGTTTGTTTGCCGGTGAAGTACGTTTTCTTCAGGTAATTCCGATACTGCCACCAAGCATTCTTGAAGATAGCAGAGGTATTAGCACAGGTTACCTCATCCTGAGTTTCCAAATCGGTCCTTCTCTATAGAGAAAAATGGGAAAATTTGTTGTATTATAACCATCATGGAGGTAGGATGTATGGGACGAAGCAAAGTAATTGCCATGAATAACATTACTTACACATAACTCCTGGACAAACACCTGCAACTGGAATTTTCCTTCATCTTCAGTATAATATTTCCAAGATGGGAAGATACACACATACGATTTAACAACATCAAATGCGATAGATGCTAAACTATGACTAGCTGGTTGTGCTTCCTCCACAGGAATAGGCGTACTAACTGGTGGAGTTGGGGTTCGCCGTGATAATACTGGCCCTTTGGGCACTGGAGCTGCATTACTAACTGCTCTTGTTTGGGAGCTCCATGGTGGAGATGGTGCTGTGTCAATAGGAATTGGGTTACTATCGGCTGGGGTTGGGGTTAGATTGGGTGAAGCTGGTTCTCTGTCCATCGCAGTAGGGGTACAATCTGCGAGAGTTTGGGTTATGTGTGGTAGGGCTGGTTCTTGTGCATGTACAACTGGGGTGCTATCTCCACCAAGAGGTAGCACTGTTTTATTTGAAGACCATGTTTTTAGTCCGCTAGATACTGGCATCACCCGCTCCAATTCAAATGGCTGATGAACAGGAAACATAGTTGAATGTACAGACATTGTATGAAAGACAGATGCAATAGATAGTGTGGAAAAAAGAGGGCATGAAATAGTTGACATGTATATTGTTTAACTAAAACGGATAGCATGACATAATTTCACATATATGATGTCTATCTAAACTGGATAGCATAGCATAACATAATTCAAAGATATGATGAATAACTAAACTGGGTCGCATGACATAATTCACCTACATGTTAACTAAGTAATCAGGATTGCATCATTTAATTCACATATGTGATTTATATGCTAAATAGAGGGCATTCAATATGATATCTGAACTAAGAACATGGTGTTAAATATTGTGTATATGATGTCTAAACTATGCAATGCAAGACACCGTATGCATGATATGAGCAGTATAACCGTGACAAGTTAGAGCATACACCTCAGTGGGGGAATAGGACTGGCCATCTATCTTTGAATCCATCTCTAAGGAGCTATCGGGACCCAATAAGAGATCTGCTTCGACAGGTAGCACTGTCTGCTCTGAAGGCCTTGTTTTCACTCCAGATTTTTCCATCTCCCACCCAAATGGCTGATTCACAGGAAGAGTAGTTTAATGTACAAACATTATCGACAAATGGAAATGTAATGTAGAAAAGGATGGGCAAGATATCATTCAAATATATGATGCCTGGTTAAATAGGATGGCATTGCACATTTCACATATATTATGGCTGGCTAAAAGCCATGAGACCGCATAATTCCCATATATGATATAGAAACTAAATAGGTGGCATTACAGAACATGTCTAAACTAAGCAGATAACATATATGATGTCAAAAGTAGGCACTTCAAGTCAACATATGCATGATATGACTAACATCATCATGCCAAGGTAGAGCAAACACCTTGGGGGTAAATAGGAGTGGTCAGCGGCGTCTGAATCCGCCTCAGAACAGATATCTTCCTCTGGATTACAATCTGGAGAGGGGTGGGGAGGGTTTGCCACTGAACCCACCATGGAGCGATGTCTGCATGACATTGTATTGCCGCGCAAAACTCTTTTCTTTTTCTCTACATGTTTAGCATGACTGTGTACAATATCTGACATGCATACGAAAAAAATATGGTGAGATTATGTAAGGAGAGCATGCAGAAATTTAGAGTGATGGTAACAACCAGTGGATCGACGTTTTTCTGTTGAACCAAAATAGCCCTAATGGATCGACGTGAATGTATAGTAATAAGTGATGCAACAAGTGTACAACCTCTTTGCCGTAGCCGTGTCGACCTTAGCATCATTGGGTTGGTCGCTGAAGCAGTTGAGGCAGAGATGGCTGTCGGAGGTGTGGAGGAAGATCTGAGGAATCTGTAGACGGCGTCCAGGGAACTTCTCTGTTGTGATGGATCGTTCTGTCGTTGGAGCAGCTCCGATGAGCCGTAAGACGTCAAGGCTGAAGCAGCACAAGATAGACATCGTCAATCTCAAGTGGGATTCTAATAGCATCTCCAATAGATGATGTAAAATAGATGTAAAATTAACATCACCAAAAACCACTTGACTACAACAAATGAGGTAAAAACTGTTGACTCTGAACTTAACTTTCGAAACTAAAATTTACTGTGGAATCTGAATGCTACTATCGAAACTGAACGCAATGGTAGCAGAGAGGCACTTGACATGTAGTTTAGGGAGGGCCTGCAGTTCAAATTCAACCTGCACCCCCCTGAGCCTCCAGCCACCACCGGCCGAACCGCCGGCCCCAGCGCCGCCTCGCCGCCCCGAAACAACTCGCCACCACCGCCCGGCCAGCCCTCTATGCCCCCCACCCTGAACCCTAAGAAAGATAGTGGGGTACCTCTCCGGCGAGCCCCCGTCCCCGCTGCGGGTGGTTCTTCCTTAACTTGGGCGAGCCCCCAACCCCTGAAAATCGACTGACCCAATAGTCGATTCAGTCGACTCAAGTGTGGCTTAATCGGAGAAGAGTAGCAACACGAGCGAGGGCGGAGCAGCAGCAGCAGCTGGGCGAGCGAGCGATCAAGCGAGAGCCGGAGCAGCAGCAACAGCGTGAGTGAGCGAGCGAGAGCCGGAGCAGCAGCAGCAGATCTGGCTGGTATGGACGCTACCGCCGAAGGGGCCTCGCACTGGGGGAGAGCCGCCGTGGAGATGTCGCCTGCGGCGCCGGCTTCAAGGTAGCCGCTCCATGGGGGTGCGGGATGGAGCACCGTCAGCGTGGGAAGGTCGAGTTAAGGAGAAGGTGCGATGCGATGAGTGTACAACCTCTTTGGTGGCGCCGAGTAGGCCTCGGCTTCATCCAAGGAGTTGGTGAGGACGATGTGGTTCCGGTGGAGCAGGTTAAGGCGGCGATGTGGGGATGGAGCAGCCGCGATAGATGAGGCGATCGTCGGAGCAGCTCCTTGGAGGTGGAGGACGGGGCGGCTGAACCGGCGGGATGGCGAGATGGACGACGGATCCTCATCCGGGGAGGTGGATGAGGGACGTCGAGCTGTTGCAGTGGACGACGTCGTCGGGGAAGAAGCTTCGGCTAGGCAGCGGTGACGTGGCGGACGGAGGAGGGTGGAGTTTCGCAGCTGGAGCGGAGAGGTTATGGCGGCCTGGGATTTCGAATGGCAAAAAGGGGGCGATGGGAGGGGGTGAAGCATGACATAGGGACGCGCTTGTCCAAAATGTAGGGTGTGTTACAAAAGTACCCCCCACCGATTTGAACTAGCGACCCTTTCGGCTCAAGGTTAGAAGGGGATTTCGCGTGTCGGGATTTGGCAGCTGGAGGGAGTTTTCGCGCGCATTGTAATTTCGGGATAGCAAGGTGCGGGTTGTGAAGGCGCCAGTTTTGGGAGCAAGATATCTGAATTTTCGGGATATAACAAGACGCGGGTTGAATTTTAGGGACAAGCCTAACTTGTAGTAATACTGTACTTGTATGTACCAAATCAATTCGCACTTCCCTCAACCAAAAAGAAAACAAAAAAAATTAAAACTATTCACACCACACAAAGAGAGAGTCTTGCCCCGTTTTACTATACAAATGCTATTCAAAGCTACTCCCTCCTTCCATCTATATATGGCCTAATGCGTTTTTCGATGCTAACTTTGACCAAATATTAGAGCAATGATATATGACATGCAACTTACACAAAGCACACCGTTAAATTCGTCTGTGAAAGGTTCTTTCAATGATATAATTTTCACATTGTGCATGTCATGTACTATTAATCTTGTCAATAGTCAAAGGCGGTCTTAAAAATCTCATTACGCCCTATATAGATGGAAGGAGGGAGTATGAATCCATGTTATGTCCGATTAAATTTTTTCGCTTACTGTATAATGCATGTAACCTACTCATACCAACATGTTAGTGCATTCCAAATGTCTATACTACCGCTGCAATTCGAACTAAATTTGAATTCGTTTCTCTATTTCAATAAGAATCTACAATCATGATTGTTGCCAACTTCAACCATCATAGTTTCCTTGCTATCAGCCAGATATAAATCGGGTGGCCTATAATGCAGGATGGCAGGCACACCATCATCAACAACTCCATTTTTTTGTAAGAGTAGAGATAAAATATATTAAATGTAGTATAACATGTTCATAACCAGACCATGTGTATCACCATTATATATATTCACACATGCGTCGGTTTGAAACACTATGATAAATTCTTGAAATATCCGAATTCGCTTTTTATAATGAAGTATATATGATCTCTATTCGTCTTTTACACCCACACACCCCTCTTATCTTTGTAGCTAGCGCTAACTTTCTCTTGTGCATGCACACGCCCGCATCCCTCTCACCCTCCCTCAGCATTCTCTAGCTCCATCGCGCAAATTCGTCTTTTCACTTTAGGTCGTTCATCCATGGTGTGTGTAGGCCCCCAGCTCCTTGTTTATGTCACACATCGATCGATATGCCTCTCTAGCCAGGTGTGCCTAGCACAAACACAAGCTTCCCCTCTTCTCTTGTCACCGTCCATGCCTCACTCCCACCACTCTTTTCATCGTTCTCGTACTCGCACACTCCTCCCCCCTCGATATAGTATGCCTCTCGTACCACCTCCTACATGCATCCCTCTCTCTCTATCCTTCTCCTCGTGCCTCATTTGCTTCTAACACACACATGCATGTATACCGATCGATCTCCCAACATATATACCTAGATCGACTTTAACTACCCCCCCATCAATCGATGTACCTCACAAGTTATGTCTCTCCTTTCTCTAACAAAGGGCGATTGATCTTCCTATGTAGTTACATCTGCTTACCACAGCCACATCGCCCCCCCATCATTCGTGCATGCCTCCTGACCCGTCTCTCACAAGCACGTGCACAGACAACAAGCAGCCATCTCCTCTCTTATTGATATTGCGGGCGTGCCCTCCGTTTGTCTAGCAAGCCTATCCCACCATTTGTTAGAAGCAACTCCACTACCACCCCCTCCAACACTCTAGCTCTGTCTCTCTCCCAACCTTATTCCTCTCCTGCACATATGCATGGATGCCGATCGATCTCCCTTAATACATGAGGCAGATCGATCTCCTTAATACATGAGGTAGGCCTCTCTCCTCCTCCACACATATACCAGCAATTGTACCTCTATACTTAATTGGGCCTCCCTCTTCCCCCACTACACACCGATAGTCGAGCGCTGCAGGTAGGTATCCATGCCACAGAGACAAACTGCACATGTCCCATCTCACGTTCCAGTAGGCCAGCCACTCTATATATTTGACGTGGGCACAGACAAATTCGATGGCACTCTTTATCGGTCGCTCGCGCGTGCACACACACACATCATCCCTCTCTTCGATTCTATGGACACCTCAAGCCGATGATACCTCCACTCTCTTCTCGTGGATCGCCCCTCTATATACTCCCTCCGTTCTAAATTACATGTCACGGATTTGTCTAGATACGGATGTATCTAGACTCATTTAGTGCTACATACATCCGTATCTAGACAACTCTAGGACAAGTAATTCGGAACGGAGGGAGTATATGTTATATCCAGGACTCTATTTCACACACATTGCATATGTTACATTTTTTGATTGACCCCCCCCACCCCCAAAACTCTCAAGAACCCACAAACTATATCTCTCTAGGTTTGTATCTCTCTCACACAACCCCACGTAGGTGGTGTATGTATACAAGAAGAGAATAGGTGTACCGTGCACGTACTCATGCTTCGTGCCTAGCCACACCCGCGCGGGTACACGGTGGAGCTCATTTCTTTACGAAATGGCAGCCCACGTGCTAATTTGAACGCCTGTAGCGGTTGTTTACCTAGGGAGGTCGTGTACCACACATGCACGAAACAAAGTTCGACTTGACGCGTTGCCGCGTTATTTTTAAATAAAGTTATATCGCTCAATGGCACGTACACATAATATAAAACGATTTTTATGGAGAAAAAGGTAGTCCGCTCACTATATACAATGGAGCCTGCCTTCCTGGTTTGTCGCTCTTCAGAGTATCTCACACAAGGCTGCAGTGGCCTCTCTCTCACCGTTGGTCACTGATCTGGCCGCATCTCGTCCGCCGAGGGAAAGGGAGTGCGGTGGCCTCTCTCTCTCACCGTTGGTCACTGATTCGGCCGCATCCCGTCTGCCGGGGGAAAGGGAGGAAGTGCATCATTTCTCCGTTCGACGGCGCCGAGGCAGAACGTCTCGATCTGCGGTACACGCCGTTCTCTCTGACCAAGCTCCAGCGCGGCAGGGCCTACGCCACCTGCTCGCAGATTCCGCCCGCCGCCGCTCACCTAGTTACATCCCGACGACCTCCATGTATCCCCTCCGGCCTTGCCACTGCCCGTCTTCCCACGTCGTTGCATGTGGATCTTCCATAGTTCTTTGCCCAAAATGTAGCTCGTCCGGCGTACTTTCCATATTGCATTCTCGTCGTCACGCCGTTTTAGACAAACACAACCGTGTTGTTATCTTCCCATAGGACAAGGAATATGCTTCTTTTATGTCGTCGCATGTGTCATCAACTATTATTGGCCAGTAATTGTTTCCTTTCTACCTCTTTTTTGCAAACAGGGCTATCCATTTCACCTCGTTGCTATTGCGACCTTTTGGTGAACTGCACAAATCACTTTTTTCTTAAGAGTGTTTTGTGCGGTTGTACTAAAATGTCACACGGGCAACGTCTCTACATTTCAGTGCGACTACACAAAGGGAGATTGGTTTTGCTCTATCCTCCTCATCCAACTCCGATCCTAATCTTCGCCAACTAGTTAGTCTTAAGAGAGACTGAAAAGGTGACCGGCTTCTATTTGTCTGTTTATTGTTTCATCAGCGGTGTTCTATTATCGTAATCACACTTAATATCTTTGGAACAGGGACGCTCAGCTCTATTTTAGTGGAACTGCACAAAATGATCGGAATGTTGCATGCTACAGACAGCTAATTTTTTCCCAACATGCCTTGTTGATTTAGACAGAGCTGGGGGGACGTTGCTGCCAATGAAAGCATGGATCAATTTTAATTTAACACCTTCTCACAACTCTGTCTTCAGTTGTGATGTAATTATTAGCTCTAATCTGCTAATAATTGACATGCATTAGCAAGGAAGTTAGTTTTTTATTGTTTCCGAAAGAGCATCGATGGCAAGACGCGTGACACAAAAGTTGAAAGCTCACACCATTGTACAATTTCATGTCGCTGGAAAATTATTTGTATAGTACGTCAATTATGTAAACAAATGATGGAAGCTTGATAGCATTGCCAGAAGCCTCTTCATCATCCGGGTCCATGTGCCATGCACAAAATTATGCTCCTTCGTTCCTAAATATTTGTCTTTTTACAAATTTCAAACGGGCATATTTTAGAGTGTAGATTCACTCATTTTGCTTCATATGTGTACTCCCTCTGTTCCTAAATATTCTATTCGTCTTTCTAGAGATTTCAACAAGTGACTACATACGGAGCAAAGTGAGTGAATCTACACTCTAAAATATGTCTATATACATCTGTAGGTGCCAGTCCATTTGAAATCTCTAAAAAGACAAATATTTGAGTAGTCATTCGTTGAAATCTCTAGAAAGACAAATACTCCGGAGTATATTTAAGAACCGAGGGGGTAGTGCACAATCGCATGGGAGACTCAGCCCAATCGTTGTGCCGCATTAATAGTGAGTAATGAGCAGTCAAATCATAAGCCCCACCTTTCCCACTATAAATTGCTCTGAAGAAGCAACCATCAATATGCTCTTCTTAGAATCCGCTCATACTACTCCATCCGTCACTGTTTATACAGTGTGCTTCAGAAAAAAGAAAAAAAATCTATGGGACCAAGGCGACTAGCGATCGGCCTGAAAAATAGCATTGGTAGTTATAGCACGACGTCTATTACTAGAGGGAATAATGCGTACACACATGCATGCAGTGCTTCCACCCCGGATACACACATGCATGCACTTACTCCACTCCGTAGTAGTACAGTACATGGGGAGAAAATTGTGGACTTGATTGCGGTTACCATGCCCTAATTAATTGAGCATTAAACCAAACGCGTCTAAAGTCTCTCTGGTGGTGGAAATGCATCGAGAGAAATGCATCATAATGAAGCACGCCCTGTAAACTGTGACAGAGGGAGGCATAGTATGAAGGTGCAAAACCAAGTACGCGTATGGCCAGTCGGTCAACGCACGTCCTCTTGGCATATCACTGACATGTGGGATAGGAGTGTGAGCAAACCGATCTCAATTGATGGCAAAGAGCCAACCCGCCATTCCTTGAGAGAGACGAGGGGTTGTTTGGTTCTCAGCCTAAGGTTGCCACGTCTAACCTTATTTATGCCACAACACCTTAGGCATATGTTTGGTTTATTGCCACACTTGTGGCTTGCCACACTTTTCTAGTTATACGGCACACAAGTCATAGGCTCAATTTTTTGCCAAATCTTGCCACACTTGTGGTGGCCATTTTTCTAGCCACACTTTTTGTGGCAGCCACAGTTTGCCTAAGATTAGTTGTGGCAAAGTTAGTCATGAACCAAACAAGCCCGAGGAGCGAGAACACACAGACGGGCTCGCACGGAGGCCAAGATATATTCGAGCATGGTTGGTTGATCAATAACATTCATTACATGTTGGCCTACCGTTTTCCGCCCTTCTCCGGAATAAACATGTACTTTATCAAAGATAAAAAATAAGAGTACGGACGCTCCACCATGCGGTTCAAGTAGTAGTACTACTCGTACTACTGCGCTTGGCTCTTCGCCTCTTTGTGAAGTCGAACAATGATGGTACTCCGCATGTTGGGTACTACAGTGTATGCCTCTCACAATCTGACACCGAATGGACTGATGCATGTCCACCGAGGGTAGGTTGCATTAGTCAAAAGGCGTAAGAGAGCTTCACCTTGTCCTGCAAGCTTCTCCTCGTTCTGCGAGTTGACGGGACACACCAAAAAGTAGTGCTAGTCCATACTCCCTCCTTTCCGGTTAATATGGCTTCTAAACTACTACATAGACGATACTTGTTCGGACAAAAGCTGGATGATGGTGAATCCATTGGCATGTCGTAGTTTGCTCATAGGCATGGATGGCTTGATTAGCACTGTCGTGCAAGAATCGCGCACCATGAGTCGTCTGCATAGCAGCGCTCATATGGCTTAATCTTTTTTGTGGGTAAATGAGAGAGCTTTATATATATATATATATAAGCATTCTTAGGACGATCAACCAAGACACTGGTCACTAGGAAGCGAGGTACCCCACAAAAAAAGAAGTAGGAAGCGAGGTGTTTCATCAAGCCAGCTCTCAGCCACATTCAAAGTGCAGCAAGCACGGTTCGCACGAAGATGCACCGCAAGGTTTGCTAACCTGTTTACATGCTGAATAGCAAAAAAAGAGGAAATATTACCAAGCGCTACTATTTGTAACAGGATGTGAGCTAGAATTAAGCGAGAATTGTGGCGAGTGTTCCATGCAATCAACTTCCATTATCACATGCGAGAACCCTCGAAGAGAACCAAATGTGTTGAAGATTGATTTATCAAATTTTAAAATTATAATAGGAGTGCAGACGCTCCTCCATCCGGTTCGTACTAGTAGAGTACATACCTTTATAGATTATAGTAGTAGTAATAGTAAACTTTGTGCTTGGTTGTTCGCATATTCGGGAAGTCGAACAACAATAGCACTAGTAGTAGTATAGTGTATGCTTCTGGCAATCTGAAACCGAATTAACTATTGCACGTCCACCGCCTAAGCGAGGGAGAGCTTGAATTAGACAAAAGTTTCTCCTTGTCCTGCGAGCCACCGCGCGCAAGCTTCTCCCGTCCTGCAACCTTCTCCTCGTTCGGCAAGTTGACGTGACACGGCAAAGTAATGCTAATCCATACTGCCTCCTCTCCGGTAAATATGGCTTAATTTCAAACGAGATAAATACACTGTCAGTCACTGTATATTTGTAAAAATACGGTCAGTGGACTTCATCATACGCTCATTGCGCTCAATATATATATATTCCGGTGTTTATACGGTCACTAGTTCACCCTGAGTGAGTATGTGTGTGCATGCACGTGTAGGTTGAGCACTTGAGCGTGACCGTGTGTGTTCTATCGTGTGCTCGGACATGCATGCATTAGGCCGTCGCGCGCATTTTTGCGTCCATGTGTACGTGTGACTGTTGCATACACGTAGGGAGAGTACATGTAGGGGCCACTAAGGAGCAGTCAATCACACAGTAAGTTAGTCGGAAGAAGCAACCATCATTTCACTCTTGAATGACACGTATGCAATATAAAATGGTTGATATGGAGAGAAAAAGAAAACCAATATATATACACTAGCAGGAGCCTAAGCTACAAGCCTGCTTGGTTAGGTTGCTCTCTTCACAAGCATAGAACGATGGGCCTGATCCCGCAGCTGGGGGAAGGGAACAATGTTCTGCGTAGACGCGGTCGACATCGGCGAGGGAGAAAACCCACAATCGGTGCGTCCCAATGGGGTGTCACTGCGGTATGGGCCGATGCCGCATCCCAACCGCCCTTCTAGCTACAGCCCGACATCCCAGGTAGTCCATCTTCCTTTTGGAGCCGGCTTGCTCCACTGCCGTAGCTCCATCTCCATGTCGATCTTTCTCTACTTCTACCGGCTTCTACTTGTGATGAGTTTATGTCTCATGAACTAGTGCCAGTACTATTATTCTAATCACACTTCATCAATATCTTTGCCATCAGGGATGCTCAGGTCAATTTTAGTGGAACTGCACAAAAGCATCGTATGATCCGAGGGTGCCAGCCATCTTTCCTTCGACATGTTCTACCTGGCCAGGAAATTAAATCATGTTTAGGGTTTAGGGTTTAGGGTTTAAGTCGTAGTGACCCCATCAGTAGTTTTTCTTTCGTACACTCTCTCACAACTTTTTTCTTTAGCTGTGAAGTAAATATTGGCTATGATTTGTGGATCATTGAGATGCATCAGCATGCGTGTTAGTTTTCCTTTGTATTTGATGGAATGTTGTAACGGGGCAACCTTGGAATAGGAATGAAAATGGAGCGGAAAGTTCCCGTTTTTCCGGGGAAAAATGGAAAAGGAGAGAAACCAAAGTTTCGTTTCGTTGGGTCGCGCCAACGAGCAAAACCAACGTTTAAATAACGTCTATCGTGTTCGTGTCTCACCCTCCTCCACGGCTCGACCCCACACGGTCGCTCGGCATGCCACTCACCGCAAACCGATTATACGATAACTTTCCCGCCTACTTGTCGATGGATCGCGCCATGGAGTACTAGCACTATTGGAAGAGATTGACGAGTTGGGGGAGGACAGCTAGCTGTAGCACAGACTCCCAAGAACTTTTTACATGCATGTTGTAGCCGGCTATTGCGACCTTTGAACACGGAGCAGCCGCGTGCACCCCGGAAGCGGCGCGGGCGACGCTCTCTCGCCGGTGCGCCGCTTCAATGCCGGCGCCAGTGAGAGGTCGGGTCCGCTCTGGCCAGGCATGAATGCGGCACTGACCGTTTCGGGCGGGAAGCACGCACGGGTGATGAAGAGGGTTCGGGTTGGTCAGGACCGGCCGTGGCAGCGGTCCGGACGTGCGCAAACAAGAGATGTTGTATGTTAATATTGCTGTGTATATAATTAACAACGTAAATAATGTGCCAGTTGGACAAATATGATTGGAGATGGAGATGGAAATGGAATTTTACGTAAACATGGATATGCATGTCTATGTCTATGTGTGTGTGCGCAACGACTCTCGCGACCTGGAAGCGGGGGCGTGTTTTTGATCGAGTTTTCTTTCTTGGTACGTTAGAAAATAAGTTTGTCTAATTCACATCTAGATGTTATTTAAGGATATCACATCTAAGCTCCCACAAGTACATAATGTAGCAACAAGAAACAAAAAAAACTAGGAAAAAAGTAGACCACAAACAGAGTGGAGATCAACTTAGGGTTTGCACTCTCCACACGCTCGCCGCACTACATATATGTTACACGCTGGAGGCTCAATGTTCATTTGCTAGGGTTTGCTATATTCATTGTCTCTCACCCTCTCTTCACCAGATCTAAACAAGACTGCATTGGCCTCTTGTCTCTCTCTTCTCCCTCACAGCTGGTGAAGGAGGAGTCAGTATCCCATCGCACCAGGAAGGGGAGGAGGTGCAGCGTTCACTCTATCGCCTTCGGCGAGGGAGGCAATCCACTGCCGGCTGCGCTGTTCTCTTTCACCCAGCGCTTGTGCGGGAGGGCCACCGACCCCTTCTACCTCGCTGCCGTACATAGTGTGGACAGATCCGGCCTCACGCCGCACGCCTTGCCACATCCCGATGACCCTAAGGTATAAGTTTCTTTGAAACCGTCATTGCTCTAGCTGGATGTGGATCTTTTTCGATCTGTAGTCAAATCTAGCTCTTGGTTCAAAGAGGAAAGAATGGTGCGGTGGGCTGGAGCAAGAATCTAGGACGTGGTTCAATGAGGAAAGGAGGGGCGGAAAGTAGTATAGACTGGCTATCTAGCCGCTTTGTAGGTCGAAAAGGGAAAAAGGGGGTAACCCAGTACACACGTCTGTAAGGAACCGATCTCTTTGTTGAAAAGGGAAAGAAAGTGGGGGGTCAGGTAGTTTGTGCAGGACTAGATTTGCTGCCCTCACATAGGAAGAAGGTTCAAAGAGAACAAATATGGGACCAGCGCATATATGCTGCTTGGCTACATACTCTGCATCACCCATTTATACGTGTGGACATATAGGGTGCTGGCATGTCCCATACAGCTATTTTGCTGTTGTTAATCTAAGAATGCTGCTGGAAAATTGAAGCAATGCCACTGTTAAAAGTAAATTACATTTTTAACGAATGTTGTTTCGAGAAAAGGTCTATGTTAATATGAATCAATGCAACTGTTTTAGAAATGCTACTGTCCTACTTTGTTATCCATCCAAGATAAGTTAGATGCTTCTTTCTGTCACCGTTTGTTTCATCCTCCTTTGTCGGCAAGTAATTGTTTCCCTTTTTACCTCTGTTAAAACAGGGGTATCAATTCAACTTGTTGCTATTGGGACATTTTGCTTCGCTACTCGAAACACTTATGTTTTAAGAGTGTTTTGTGCAGTTCAACTTGAATGTCACACCGGTGACTTTGCTTAATTTTGGTGGAACTGCACAAAATGAGATCGAGATTTGTTTCCAGTCTTCGTATCGATTCAACTTGTTGCTATTGCGACATTTTGCTTCGCTACGCGAAATACTTTGCTTGATTTCAGTGCAACTGCACAAAACGAGATTGGATTTCCTATTCGTGTTGGTAGATTCATATTTTATCTTGTCCGTCTCATGAAAGGTCAGTACAGGCCTTCATCCACATGATTGTGCAGTGTGCTTTGAGATGTTGTGCTACTTGTATTGGTACTGTTTTAAATAAATGTTGAATTGAAGCTATTGTATTGCTGTCTTTTCCCATTAAGTAGTGAACAAAAATGGGACCAACCCAGACATGATGCTTGTTGCTTTGTTACAACAAACTCTGCATCACCCCCTTTATAAGTAGATGGAAGCACATACTGTTGTTGCGCCCACTCTCCCCTAGAACTATTTATGCTTTTCATTAATCTAATGCCACTGGTAAAATTAAGCAATGCCACTCTCAGAATTAATTAACTATTGAATCTTAGTTCAAAACTGCAACACTTGTTAGGAATGGTACTATCCTACTTTGTAGTTCTTTCTACATGTTTAACCAAGGTAATGTTAAGATAATGTCTCTGTTAAAATGAATCAGTTGCATTGTTGTAGTAATGGTACTTTTCTGCTTTGTCGTAATTTATACATGTTGAAACAAGGCATTGTTAAGATAATGTCTCAGTCAATATGAATGAATCACACTGATGGAGAATTGCTACTCTCCTGCTTTGTTTCCCATTAAGATAAAGTAGATCAGTAGATGCTTTTCTTTTGGGAGTACAAGTCATCAACCGTTATTTCTCAGTAATTGTTTTCCCTTATACCTATTGTTGCTTACAGGGATATCAAAATTAAAGCTCGGTTTTATTCTGACTTCGATTTTAGTTGAATTGCATAAAAGGAGCCAATGTGTCCAAGGCAAACTGCTGCATTACTGGGTCTAGTTGGTCGTTCCACTTTGCAAAAAGAACCAGTCACTGTTTGCACTACCTTATAGAAGGAATGACTGAGAAGCTTTACAGAGTATTATTAGACACCGGTGACATGACTAGTCTGCAGAGACCATTGGCAATTTAACAACACGTGGAGTGCCCAGGGCAAAAAGTGCCCAAACAAGTACAAGAAGCTACGACAGGACGATCATAGGCTTTACATATTTGGAATGGGAAAAGCTTGTCAAAGTTTAATCATTAATGTTAGCAAGAAGACGTTAGTTTAATATATTGGAATTGGAAAACCTTGTCAAAATTTGCTCATTGATGTTAGCCAGAAGACATGCATTTGATATTTTTGAGTGGAACGCCCTTGCTGTGAGCAGCGTCGAGTGTTTTTTTTCCTATTCCTGTGTTTAGTTTAGAAGTAAATAGTTACTCTGCAGAGATATTCCTGTGTTAAGAGTTTGTTCTGAATATTGTCTATGTAATGCCAGGCCTTGTGTTTGATTGTAAAGTTGAGCTTGGAATGTTGTGGCATGCGGCATCACAAGCTGTTCACCGTGCCTCCTGAGAATAATGCTTCGTATTGTTTTGCATGTCGATCTAATGCCAGTGATTTGCTTGTTAAGAAGATCATCCTCTCCTGTTGTTTCTGTGCTTAAGAAGTTCATCGTCTGATGTTTCATTCATAGACTATACGACAAGTCGGGTAGGTTAGACGTGAAACCATATGATCTTCCGACCAACTGATCATATGAGGCCGTGATTGGATCGTCGTTTTCCAACCAAAACCTCTTGCAAAACTGAAGCTTGTAAATTAAAGCAGATGGTCTCAGGCGAAGGTGCTTGGTTGGTCGATTTCGACTAGTAAAATATCGGAAGTACTTCACACACGATAAAAACGCTAAACGACACTCGGACGATTGCTAATCCGGCCGTTAGCTGCTGTTTCAGCCTTGCCCATGGATGGCATGATACACACGTCGTGCATGTATCGTCTGGTAATGTCATCCATATAGCAGTGCTCGTAAAATATACACTGGTCTCTCAAATTACACGCGTAACCCACCGGTTTTACTTACAGACCTCGGACCCTCGGTTTCATTACGCCTGTATTTTACGCGTTGTTTCCGATGACGAGTAAATTACACTTGTATGTTAATACAGGTTTGAAATAAACAAGAGCTCCCAAGCGCGGCCTTACCGTTTCATGCCGTCTCAATTTCTCGAAGGTGCTCATAGGTGTCCGATAATCCTGGCTTCCTGAATGAGCAGCGGGCGCGGTATCAGACCATCTGTAGGGCCCACGAGGCCCTCTCCGTTGTCCTTCGAGTTGTTGCGCTCATCGTGGCGCCGAGCATTGTAACATCGTCAACGAACATGAGGATTCAGGAGATGACTTTATTTTGACTGGATGACAGTAGGGACCCACTAGGGCCATAGCCATACGTTCGCAAGTGCCTCCTTATTATGTACAACTATATATTTTTGCTGTCTCCTGGTTTCATGACATCACGGTCCCACACCATTCTCAACCTATGTAGTCAATATAAACGAGAGAATTGCACAAGGTGCGGCCGGCAGCTGGGACCAAGCAGCTCGAGCAGTATTTGTGTTTTTGAGGCATGAGCACTGTAGAGTTTTTCTTGGCGATGATTTCGTTGTTGTTCAGAGGAGAGCAGGGTATTAACTAGGCGGGCTGTGGCCCGTCTAGCCCAGGCCAGATATCCATCCCAGATACTAATTTTTTCAAGATGAAAATGGCTAGCCCAGCTATACGTCTTTTTGAGGAATACCCAGGCAAGGTCAACTTGTTATTCTCCGCCCCGCTGGGCTGCAAATCTTTCCTAGGAGAGATGCATTAGGCTTAACAGGAAAATGGGCTTTAAAAAATAATAAATGAGATGTAATTATAAAAACTGGGCAGTAACTATAAAAAATGCACCAAACACGAAATTAGTTTATAAAATATTAGTTATGGATTTTGAAAATCTTAAATTTTCATTGTTGCACGCGCAATGTTTCGTTGGATTTTTACGTAATACAAAGTTATATTTAATCTGACTAGAAATTTCGGGATAAAAATATTTCGAATCCTATCAAAATGTGGGAAATTTTATTGAATTCTGTCTTCAATGGTTGGTTGAAATTATTAATCGTTGTCCTAGCTAGAAAATGGGATTTACTTTTAACAAACTGTAAATGGGCTGTTGTAAATTCCATTAGAATTCAAAAATGGGTTGTACATTTTTACAAAATGCAAATGGGGCCACACACTTGTGGGCCTACTAAGTGACGTGTCCCCTTAAAAAAAATAAGTTGACGTGTATGCAAGGCTTTGTCAACTTATTATAGTCAACACACGGTTCTAGCAGCAGTGGCCGTTGGATGTCTATCCAACAGATGTCGTGCTTCTTCTTCAATCTCGGATATTCTTAGCTTCGGCCGCCCAAAAAATGATTCCTCCCCCTGACATCTGGGGCGCACCGTTTAGGAGGCTAACCTGTGGGCCTACTAAGTTGGAGCGTACCAAGGGCTTTGTCAACTTAGTCAATATAAACGATTCTAGCTTCGGTGACCGTACGATGTCCATCCAACGGCCGTAGTGCTTCTTCAACCTGTGGTCTTCTTGGTCCAGCCGCCCAAAGCAGCGCCAGTCGTGCTGCCTGCTCCTGCCTCCCGTGGCGGTTGTGCTGCCGCGGAGGCCTCACCGCCCCCATAATACTCCCACCGCTGGCCAGGCCATCCCTCCACTCACCCACACCCCCTGTTATTCTACGGCGATGGCAGCCTCACACCGCAGCCGAACCAGTGAACGCTCGTACTCCTCCCCGCGTGGGCATCCACTGCCGCGCCTTGCCCGGCTCCGCATCGTCCCCTTCCTAGGCCTCGCCGTCGTCCACCGCCGTGGTGCTCTCGGCGCGGCGTGGTCAATGTGGTCAACGACCGACTTCCATCGGAAGAGTACTGTACGTGGAGAGGCTGACAGCTGGGTCCACGGCAGCCGCAAGGAAGTGCCTCCTTATTATGCAGAAAATAATTATTCCTCCACCTGACAGCGGGAACCCACCGGATGGGCCACCAGTATTTTGCGAAAAAATCATTTCCCCCTGACTGCTGGGACCCATCGGATGGGCCACCGTATTTTGCGAAAAAACATTCCCCCCGCTGTTAGCTCGGAGCCACCGGAAGTGCCTCCTTATTACGCACAAAAAAATGAATACTCCCCCCGCTAGCTGGGACCCACCTTGGTGGGAGGCTGACTTGTGGGCCTACTAAGTTGACGGGGACGAAGGGCTTTATCAACTTAGTCAATATGAACGATTCTAGCTCTAGTGATAGTACGATCTCCATCCAACGGCCGTAGTGCTTCTTCAACCTCTGGTCTTCTTGCTCCAGCTGCCCAAAGCAGCGCCGGTCGTGCCGCATGCTCTGCCTCCCGTGGCCGGCTGTGCTGCCGCAGAGGCCTCATCGCCCCCTACTATTCCCACCGCTGGCTAGGCCCTGCGGCGACGGCAGCCTCACACCGCAGCCGAACCAGTGAACCCTCATACTCCTCTCCGCGCGGGCTTCCACTACCGCGTCTTCCCTGGCTCTGCGTCGTCCCCTTCCTAGGCCTCACCGTCGTCCACCGCCGTGGTGCTCTCCGCGCGGCGTGGTCAACGTGGTCAAGGAACGACTTCCATCGGAAGAGTACTGTACGTGGAGAGGCTAACAGCTGGGTCCACGGCCACAGCCCAGTTTTTTTGTGATTTGCCAAGTAAGTCGCTTTGTCAGGCCTGTTGGGCGGCAAATCTTTCAAGACGAGGAGAGCTTTCATTCGGCTGGCCAAGAAAATGGCCCATCAGTAATGAGAAATGGGCTGTACATTTTTAAAACACATCAAACTGGCAATTAGTTTCAAATATCTTTTTTTCATTTCAAGATTTTACATTACATTAATTTTTATGCGTGGAGAATTTGTTGGATTTTATATTGATATACATTTATTTTTAAAATCAGTTTGAATGCGAGTCGAAATTTCGGGATTAAAAACAGTTCGGACCGCACCGAAATATGCAAAATTTCGTATACTTTTTTTAACCGTGGCCACAATATGGGCTGTAATGCTAACAAGAAGAATATGGGCTCCAAAAAAACCTTAAGAATTAGCAAATGGGCTGTAAATTATTAGAAATAATAGCAGCTGGGCTGCATGCTATTTTCCACAGATTTGAGGCTTTCCTAAAAAAAGGTTGACGCAGAAGCACTGACTATTGGATGTCCATCCAACGGCCGTCGTGCTTCTTCAATCTCTGCTCTTCCTGCTCCAGCCGCTCAAACAAGCGCCGGCGGGACTGCCTGCTCCCTCCTCCCCGCGGCCGGCTGTGCTGCCGCGCAGGCCTCACCGCCCCACCGTACTCCCATCGCTGGCCTAGCCATTCCTCTACTCACCCACACCTGCTGTTATTCTCCGGCGATGGCAGACGAACTAGTAAACCCTCGTACAGTCATACTCCCCTCCGCATGGGAAACAATTGTCGAGTCTTCCCTGCCTCCGTATCGTCCCCTTCCTAGGCCTCGCCGTCGTCCACCTCCGTGGTGCTCTCGGCGCGGCATGGTCAATGTGGTCAACGACCGACTTCCATCGGAAGAGTACTATGCGTGGAGACACTGACAGCTGGGTCCACGGCCGCAGCAAGGAAGTGCCTCCTTATTAGGCGCAAAAATAATTATTCCTCCACCTGACAGCAGGGACCCACCGGACGGGCCACCGTATTTCGTGAAAAAAACGTTTCCCCCCTGACTGCTGGGACCCACCAGCTACACCTTCGCACGCAAGGAAGTGCGTCCAGGGAAAAAAAATGATTCGCCCCCTGACTGCTGGGACCCACCAGCTACATCTTCGCACGCAAGGAAGTGCCTGACAGTCGGGACCCACCTCATCGAAGCATACGTAGCGTTATCATTCTGGTCGCGAACGTGTATGTACAAATATACTGGTGGATGTAGAGGCGCACACGTGTCATAGTAGAGGCACGCATGTAGCATGTACACGTACGTACGGCGGCCAGGGTGCAAGAAAGAAAATACGGCCACGTATGTGTACATACGGGTGGGGTCTCGAACGCCTACTCGCGCATACGTACGGCGAGGGCTCGCTGACATGGCTGGGTCGGAATGGAGAAACAACGTCGTCATCGTGTTCATGGGGAGGCAACGAAATGCGTCGTGTTCATGGGGAGGCAACGGAATGCGTCGTGTTCATCGGGAGGCAACGGAACGCGTGGGAGCCAACCGGCTGGGTCAGAACGGAATGTGTGGTCGTCTTCATCGGGAGGGCTTGGACGGAACAGGCGATGGAAACGAGGCTTGGCGTACCGCAGAACGAAGGGAAACGGCCTTGTGTTTGAACGGCCACGTTCAAAATGGGATCTTGTTCATTGGGAGGGGTGTGGCGTACCGCAAAACAGACAAAATGGGGGTCCTATTGATCGGGAGGGGTGTGGCGTACCGCAAAACGGATGAAACGGACTTGTGTTGGATAGCTACGGTCGAAGCGGGGGTCCTGTTCATCGGGAGAGGTGTGGTGTACCGCAAAACGGGACTCCACAGGATACTGTTCATCTCCACCGTCAACCTCCTCCAGCCTCCACGGGCTACCATCGACCTCCTCCAGCCTCCACGTGCTCCTGTTCATCCAGCCTCCACCGCGCGCTACTCCACCGGCTACTGTTCAACCACCCCTCCACCGTCTACTATTCATCTAGCCCTCCACACCACAGGGTCCTGTTCAACCACCCCTCCACAGGCACCCATCCACCGTCTACTGTTCATCCAGCCCTCCACACCACGGGGTCCTGTTCATCCAGAGGCAACACCACCGCTCACTGTTCATCCACCCCCCCCCCCCCCCCCGCAACGCTCACTGTTCATTCCAGAGGCAGCATCGATCGGCTTCAGTTAGCAGTAGTAGCGAAGGAATCGCTCGATCGGGTTCAGTTAAGAGCCATCGATCGATCGCTCGGATTCAGTAACGCGTAGCCTGCAGTGCAATCGCTCGGGTTCAGTTAGTGCCCAACGCCTCGCTCGGGTTCAGTTAGAGCCAACGCCTCGCACACACGCACGTACGTGTACGAGAGAAATGCGCATCGCTCGGCCCCGACCTCCCACCGTAACTGGGAACTCCCCGAAATTTTCCTCGCCCTCGCTTCTACCACGGTTTTTTCTGTCATGGACGGCCCATAGAATGTCATGCAGCTGCGTCTCCGGCCCGCCCAGGATGAAAATCCCATTTTCTGTCATGATTTTTTGTCATATAAGTAGGAGCCCACCACATCTATGATGATACCGGGGTTTGTCAAAATTATCGTCATAGAAGTGTCATATGTATGACAAAAAAAAATTCGTTTGGCCCAAAATGTCACGGATGTGTCTTTTTTGTAGTGCTAGAAGCATCGGTTAGTCCATTATAGAAGATATCAAGTATTTCATTTTTCTTAAGAGGATGATCAGGCAAAGCATTAAGTAACTGGCAAAGCCTCCCCCAAGCTTGTGGGAGACTCTCTTATTTAATTTGCACAAAGTTAAATATTTCCTGTAAGGCAGCTTGTTTCTTATGAGCAGGAAAATATTTTTCAGAGAAGTAATAAATCATATCCCGAGGACTACGCACACAACCAGGAGCAAGAGTATTGTACCAAGCTTTAGCACTCCTTTAATGAGAAAGGAAATAATTTGAGAATAAAGTAATAGCGTGTTTTCTCATCATGAGTAAAAAGGGTGGCTATATCATTCAACTTAGTAAGATGTGCCACAACAATTTTAGTTTCATAACCATAGAAAGAATTAGATTCAACCAAAGTAATTAACTCTGGGTTGACAGAAAATTCATAATCCTTATCAGCAATAAAGATAGGTGAAGTTACAAACTTAGGATCATACTTCATTCTAGCATTCAGAGATTTTTCTTTAAACTTGCATAGTAATTTCTCTAGATCATCTCTATCCTTACAAGCAAGAATATCTCTGGTTGCTTCTTCACTCATAACATAACCTTTCGGTATCTTAGGCAATTCATATCTAGGAAGGCTAGTTCTAGCAGGTGTTTCAGGAGTTTCAGTTTCAAGCTCATCATCAGATTCAACATCATGTTGTATTACTCTAGCAATTTGTTCATCAAGAAAAACACCAAGTGGCACATCATCATTATCAATAAAGGTACTAGCATCATTCATAGTAGAAGTAGCATCATCAATAACTTGCGACATATTGGAATTGATAGCATGTGGTGATGTTGCAAGTTTACTCATAATAGGAGGTGAATCTAAAGTAAAACTGGATGGCAGTTTCTTACCTCCCCTCGTACTTGTGGGAAATATCTTAGGCTTAGGATCCTTCAGATTCTTCATAGTGATAATATGATAATAATCCCAAGTGACTCAACAAATATTCCTATGCTCCCCAGCAACGGCGCCAGAAAAAGGTTTTGATAACCCACAAGTATAGGTGATCGCAACATTTTTCGAGGGTAAAGTATTTAACCCAAATTTATAGATTCGAAACAAGGGGAGCCAAAGAATATTTGAAGGTATTAACAGCTGAGTTGTCAATTCAACCACACCTAGAGATTAATTATCTGCAGCAAAGTGATCAGTAGCGCAGTAGTTTGATAGTTTTGATAGTAGTGACAGTAGCAACGGTAACAGTAACAGTGATAGCAGTAATTTGTAACAAGTGTAATAGTGATGATAGCAATAGTAACGCAGCAAGATCAATATAAGATAAATTCGTAGGCATTGGATCGGTGACTTGTTCTATGATATTCATCATGTGATAGTTATAACCTATGGCAATATGGCACGAGCTCCAATTCATCGATATAATGTAGGCATGTATTCTGTAAATAGTCACACGTGCTTTATTAAAAGAACTTGCATGACGTCTTTTGTCCTACCCTCCCGTGGCAGTTGGGTCCATATTGGAAACTAAGGGATAGTAAGGCCTACTTTTAATAGAGAACCGAAACAAAGCATTAACACATAGTGAATACATGAACTCCTCAAAACTTGGTCATCACCGAGAGTGGGCCCGGTTGTTGTCACTCCGAGGTTGTCGGATCATAACCGTAGTAGGTGACTATAACTTGCAAGATCGGATCTAAAACATGGATATGATGATGAATTCATAAACGGTTCAGATCTAAGTTCATTGCACCCGGGCCCAAAGTGACAAGCATTAAGCATGCAAAGTCATAGCAACATCAATCTAAGAACATAGTGGATACTAGGGATCAGGTCCTAACAAAACTAACTCGATTACATGATGAATCTCGTCCAAATCCTCACCGACCAGCGAGCCTACGAAGGAATTACTCACTCCTGGTGGGGAGCATCATGGAATTGGCGATGGAGATGGGTTGGTGATGATGAAGAACGAAGATCCCCCTCTCCGAAGCCCCAAACAGACTCCATATCTGCCCTCCCGAGGAAGAACGGGGCTTGGCGGCGGCTCCGTCTCATGGATCGTGATAATTCCTTCTCCCTGATTTTTTTGTCGAAATATGTGATTTTATAGTATCACGAGGGTCGTCAGCGGGGCCACCAGGTGGGTACAACCCACCTCGGCACGCCAGGAGAGGGGGCACGCCCTAGTGGGTTGTGCCCACCCAGGGGCCCCTCTCTGGTGTGTCCTGGCTCCAGAAATTCTTATTATTGATATAAAAAATCCTCGCAAAGTTTCGTTCCATTCCGAGAACTTTTTCTGCACAAAAATAACACCATGGTAGTTCTGTTGAAAACAACGTCAGTCTGGGGTTAGTTTCATTCAAATCATGCAAATTAGAGTCCAAAACAAGAGGAAAAGCATGAGAAAAAGTAGATACGTTGGAGACGTATCACTACACTGCGATGATACGCTTCTGAAGCTTCATGACGGGTGTTGCAAGTTGCTCGTCCGTCCAAACGCACTTCCCTGTTTCAGGGTCGAAGGTTACCCCAACCCCGAAGAACCAAGTTATAACACCCACAATGCGGCTATATCTCCCACGTGTCGGGGCACGACTTAGAGGCATAGTCGCATGGTAAGTTTGTCGCAAGAGGGGTAATCTTCACACATCCCATGTACTGAAAAGAAAGGGATAAAGAACTGGCTTACAATCGCCACTTCACACAAATACAAGTTAAACATGCATCATCCAAAATACAATCAAGGTCCGACTACGGAACCAAAATAAAAGAAGACACCTCAATTGTTAGATCCCCGATCGTCCCAACTGGGCTCCACTACTGATCAACAGGAAACGAAACAACACGACGAACAAGATCTTCATCGAGCTCCCACTTGAGCTGGGTTGCGCCATCTGCACTGGTATCATCGGCACCTACAACTGTTTGGAAGTATATGTGAGTCACGAGGACTCGGCAATCTCACACCCGCAAGATCAAGACTATTTAAGGTTATGGGTACGAAAGGGTAGTGAGGTGGAGCTGCAGGAAGCACTAAGCATATATATGATGGCTAACATACGCAAATAAGAATGAGAAGAGAAGCAATGCAACGGTCGTGAACTGGAAGTGATCAAGAAGTGACCCTGAATCTACTTATGTTCAAACATAACACAAGAACCGTGTTCACTTCCCGGACTCCGCCGGAAACAGACCATCACGGCTACACACGCGGTTGATGCATTTTAATTAAGTTAAGTTTCAAGTTCTCTACAACCGGATATTAGCAAATTCCCATCTGCCCATAACCATGGGCAAGGCTTTCGAAAGTTGAAAACCCTCCAGGGGTGTCCCAACTCAGCCCATCACAAGCTCTCACGATCAACGATGGATATTCCTTCTCCCAGGAAGACCTGATCAGAATCGGAATCCCAGTTAGAAGACATTTTGACAATGGTAAAACAAGACCAGCAAGACCGCCCGATGCGCCGACATCCCGATAGGAGCTTTACATATCTCGTTCTCAGGGCAACACCGGATGAACACTACGTACAGCTAAAACAATCCTGAAGTTTCCCCGAGGTGGCGCTGCAAGTGGCTCTGGTTCAGACTAACACTTCGAGAAGCACTGGCCCGGGGAAGTTAAAATAAGATGACCCTCGGGAGTGCGACTCCCAAGGGAAAAGTAGGTGGTGGTGAGGCAAATGGTAAAACCAAGGTTGGGCCTTGCTAGAGGAGTTTTATTTAAAGCGAACTGTCAAGGGGTCCCCATAACACCCAACCGTGTAAGGAACGCAAAATCAAGGAACATAACACCGGTATGAAGGAAACTAGGGCGGCAAGAGTGGAACAAAACACCGGGTATAAGGCCGAGCCTTCCACCCTATATAGGTGCATTAATTAAAATAAGAGATAATAATGATATCCCAACAATATCCATGTTCCAACATGGAACACACTTCATCTTCACCTGCAACTAGCAATGCTATAAGAGGGGCTGAGCAAAGCGGTAACATAGCCAAACAACGGTTTTCTAGGAAAGGAGGGTTAGAGGCTTGACATGGCAATATGGGAGGCATGATATAGCAAGTGGTAGGTATCGCGGCATAGCAATAGAGCGAAAACTAGCAAGCAAAGATAGAAGTGATTTCGAGGGTATGGTCATGTTGCCTGAGATCCCGCAAGGAAGAAGAACGAGTCCGTGAAGAAGACAAACTGATGTAGTCGAACGAATCCTCACAACTCCGGAACAAAACCGAAGCTAACGCGAGAAGTAACCCGGAAAGAAGCAAACAACATGGTAAACAACCATCACATAAACATGACATGATGCACAACCAAGTATGATGCATGTCCGGTTTAAAGAGGCATGGCATGGCAAAATGCACAAACAAAACTACAAATTAAGTGGAGCTCAATATGCAATGAGTTGCATATTGACGGAACACCACATTCAAGTTATTTAGTTCGATCTTGTTTATGTACCCAACAATGTTAAATGTTCTTAACATGGCAAGGGGTGAAGCATACATAAACTAACTATCTAGTCAAGTTTAAATGAGGCCGGAAACAACAAACAACAAGTCCAGAAAATCCTCATGAGCATAATTTAAAGTTGGTACTGTTCTGTCCTAAAGCATATTTTAGAGTTGTTAAACATGCAAGATGATGCCACCATGTTAAACTAGGCATTTTTCCACCCCGATTACATGTAAAGATTATTAAATTTGGAGCTATAGTTTTTAAGTTATGAATTAAAGCATTTTAGCATGACATATGAGCAAAATTAATCAAACAACATTTTAAATATTTTAAACATGCATGAAAGTTGGATATTATGAATCTAGATGCAATTCTAAGCATTTTTCATATTTGAAGTTTTTACAAATGATGCATGGTTATATAGTTATTAAATGCATGGACTTGAAGGGCTTTTCTGCAAAACTGGCAATTCGAGATAATTAGCTAAAATCGCAGATGCTAAAAAAACATACACGGGCTGAATCATAGGACGGCCCAACAATGCATAGGGGCGGGGCGCATCCTCACCTCGCTGGGCCGGATCTGGCCAGCGGTTGGGCCTCAGTGCGCGGCTGCGGTCAATGCGGACGAATCGAAATCGAGCAAGCGGAGGCAGGGGCGTCCCCCTCCCTGCTCGAAAGAAGCAAAGGCAGGGCAGGGCCTTGGCGCGGATCCAGCGCAGAGGTAGCCGGAGGCGGTCAACGAGGAGCACGGGATCGAGGGGATCCTCCTCCTCTAGCTACTGTGGGCGCGGAGGACGAGAGGAGGCACGCACGGGAGGGGCGCCATGGGCGGCATGCTCCTGCAAAACGGCGGCGAGAGGGTGCAGCGGCTGCTGCTGTTGCTTGCCTCATGGAGGAACTCCGGCAAGGTTCGACGAGGAGGTCCGGGCGCGAGGAGAAGAACAGGACGGCGGGGAAGAGGCTGGAATGGAGCGGAACGCGGCGCTGGGACTTGGCGGGGCGACGGCTTCCTTGGAGTTGGGCGTCTCGAAGAAGAGGAAGCAAAGGCCGGCCGGCGAGAAGCAGGGGACGCAGCGGCGGCATGGTGCAGCTGGGGCTCCGGAGAAAGGCTACGCGACACGGAGGGTCTGGCTCGTCGGTGTGGTGGCACGCCTCAGCAGGGTCGGAGGAGGCCGAGGTGTCTTGGCGCGGGAACTCCGGCAAGGCAAAGCTTGGCGGCAGCTTGGCGCCGGAGATGATGATGGGGAGGCACGGAGGAGGAGGTCATGGGGTCAAGGACGACGGATCCGTCCGTCCCCATGGTGGATCCGACGCGAAACAGGAGCTGTTCGTGCCTGAAGCCTCCTGGACGCCATGGCGGGCTTCTGCGAGGGAAATAGAGAGGGAGCCAGATCTGAGAGGAAGGAAGAAAACTGGAAGAAGGAAGGGAGAGGTGGCGTGACGGGGCGGCGCGGGGTCATTGTTCCCTGGCCGTTGGATCGATCCAGTGTGGCTGGTGGCAGCAGCAATGCCGGTTGGCCCGGTGATGAAGACGAGGTGGAATTGTGGTTGGTGCGGGAGGGGATGAGGAGGGGATCTGGGAGGATCCCAAGGGAGAGAGTGGCGGCGGCGGTTGAGGAGATGGATGGGACATTGTCCCTAAAAATTTTAGGGTTAGGAGTTTATCTGCTATATAAAGTAGGTGGGAATTGGGTAGTGGCTATTAGCCCCTCCGATCGTAATCGGATGGACAAAAAGAAATAGGCTAGGGAGTCCAATGAACAAAACGCAAATGTTTTAGGGACGTTTGGGGATGATCCGGATCCAACGGTGACGACTACCCGGGTCTGGTCTGGGATAGCTTTTCGGACGTGCGCGCGAGGAGGGCCGCGGGCTGACGAGAGAGGTTAGGTTGGGCCTGGTGGTAGGTAGTGGACTGTGCAGAAGGCCTTAGGCTGAGAGAAGAGAAGAGAAGAGAGAGAGAGAGAGAGAGAGAGAGAGAGAGAGACCCGGCAGCCGTTTCCGGAGTCCGAAAACGTCCGATGATTTGACCGACTATAATGTCACTATAGTTATCCGTTGGGGCATCAAACGATCTCCGAAAGCGATGAAATTTGACAGGCGGTCTATCTAGACTATAATAAGACCGCACGCTAACTTTCAACCCATTTCGACAACATTTTCTGGCCACTTATAAAAATAATATTTCGGAGGTGCCGCGGGCGCGTGCAAGTGTGTCTGGGCTCAGAACAGACAACGGAAAGAACTGGGAGACCCGGACGAATTGCAAGTTTCAAAAACATGATGATGCAATGCACATGATGATATGATGAAATGCAACACGCAAGCAAATGACATGGCAACGTCGGCGAATAACTGGAAGACACCTGGCGCGTCGGTCTCAGGGCGTCACAACACTCCACAACTACGAGATGATCTCGTCCCGAGATCTAGGATGGCACCGGGGAAAACGGAAGAGGAAGGGGAAAAGGTAAAACTAAGTTGCTTCTTTGACCAATGAGTGAACCCAAAGAACATTGCGAGGTTGAACAAATTGAAAGAAAGAATACAATGAAGATGAACGAAGTTGAAGACACTCCGTTAGGAAAGAGGAACAAGGAACATCACGAGAACCTTGTAGGTTGAAAGACATGAGTAAAGGGTTGCAATAGTCAAGAAGTACATGCAAGCACTACGGTAGAAACGAAATGTACAAGAAACGATAAGGATCAATTACGACAACACTCCGGTTAGAAATGCAAGGCATAGAATATGAACTTTGCAAAACGAAAGAACTTGGATGAGACTCCGGTTAGAAGAGGAATGATAGACATGACACTCCGGTTTAAACAAGATAGAGAAGGGAAAAGAATGATATAATTTGGACAGTACTCCGACTGTAAATGGTAGGAATTGAGC
Organism: Triticum urartu; assembly: GCF_056163025.1. Taxonomy (NCBI): domain Eukaryota; kingdom Viridiplantae; phylum Streptophyta; class Magnoliopsida; order Poales; family Poaceae; genus Triticum; species Triticum urartu. The sequence continues at coordinate 58,464,093 of NC_141874.1, read as the reverse complement.
ATGGATTTGACAAGATGAGAGGATATCTGATGAAATCAACAACACACTACCTCCGGAACTATTGAAAGAATGGCACAATGGGTAAGAAAGATTTCAGACAGAACTCCGGTTGAGAAGGGAGGCAAAACTTGACAGAATGGAAGAACTTGAAAAGAGGACACGACACTCCAGTTGAATGGATAAGCAAAAGGAAAGAACATGATCTTGGAAAAACGAGATGATGGGACGAAAAGAGCAACGTCACCATGCCTCCAGAATGAATGAATGGAAAACTAGATGGTTGGAAAGAAAAAGAACGGAGAAGATGAATGACAACTCTCGCAAATAAAATTGAAAGAACATGCTTATGAAGAAAAGGTTGAACGGAGTTGTTGGAAAACCAACAACGAAAACATAAGCTTGATGTGGGCTTATGGAAGACATCTGAAAACTTGAGGTGAAATTCTGCCACTAACTTAACAATTGATTTGATTTATATGAACAAGGAGACGAGAAACTAATCTCACCTGGAGGATAAATGAAGAACTTGGGTCATTTATGAGCACCATAAATAGCACAATCCTTAGGGAAAAGCTTTAGGTGAAATATAACCCAAGATAACTCCAATGAAGAGATTGATGGATTGAAAAGATGTCTTGAGCAAAGAGAAAATGATGGATTTAGATATGTCACTCTTGAGAACTTGTGAATCATGAAACACGAAGGGAAATTATCAACAATGACATAACACCACCTCAAAAGATAAGAAAGAAAGAATTGCAGTTCGGAATGCAAGATGAATAATGCTTAAACTCCTCAAAAACAAGACATGTGTTGAACACCATGTTTATTTGAGAGTATAGCTTGGCGGATCTTAATTTCGAGAGAAATCTTGACGACAATTGAAGAATGAAAGGAATCCTTGAGGAACCACCATGTAGAGCCTCCAAGAAGAACTCCGGTAATAAAAAGGATGACAAAAAGAAAGAGAAGTTGAGAACAAAAGGTGAAGCCTTGTGATGATTTAGATGGAGATTCACTACGAGATAATGCAGAAAACCTCGAACTCCAGAAAAGAAATATGAACAACTAGAAACCAAGAATTGATATCATGAACGAACTCCGGAAGAAAGAATTAAACACTTGGATGAAGCAAGAATAAGAATTATGTTATGTGTGTCCTTCACCAATTGAATTGATGACCAGCAACGGATTTGGCATACTACTTATTCTCGTAGAAAGGATTAAGATAGATATAGCGCAAATTGAGAAGGTCTTCAACGAATCACCGGTCGGGTTTGGGAAGAACAAATGAATTAGTGTGAGAACATAGAAGGAGGACTCTTGAACAAACCCCATAAGAATTGAACATGAAAGTAGAAAAATCACAAATCACCTGGAAGAATTGGAAAATGAATGAAGATACTTGAGAGAATTTAGATAGATGAGAACGAATAGATCACGAGCTAATTAGAGAATATTTGAATGATGCACCGGTAAGATTTAGAGAATGAGAGCTGAAAGCTTAGAATGAATAAACCTGAATTGATGGCCTTCGGAGAATCAAACTGAAAAGACTCCTGAATGGCTCCGAAGGGTGAAAATAATTCTCACGATCGAAAACAATTATGAGAGGATGGCACCAAGCTAGAATCACGAATCTTTGAGAGAACGGATAAGATTTGGAGGAAAAACTCTTCTTCATTCTTCAAAATCTGAGAATGACGATGAGAAACACCACCATGAATTGTTGAGACACTCCGGAATGAAAATTAGAAAGGTTAAACCAATGATGAAAAGAATTTGAAAGATCTTGGAGAAAGACATATGAATGATGATAATTCATTCTTACGTCAAACTTGGAGAAGAATTTGAGAGTAACTCCGGGAAAATAGAAGAGTCAGGTAAGATCCTGGGAAAAGACATGTGGCTTAGGGCCCACTCAAAAGATACACCGTTGAACGATTTAAAAGATAGATTGCGCTGGTTGATTTAAATGGCTCAAAAGAGATAACATCCTTGAAATAGCTCGAACGAATGCAGAGTGGAAACACGAATCTTTGAGATATCTTCAGTACTCCGGACCAAATGAATAGTAGGAGGTGAATGATAAAGAGGTGCACCGGCATGAGAAAAACATTTGAAACGAGGTAAAGGATATGATCAACACCAAAGCTTGAATTGAATCCACCGGAGAAGGAAAATAATGAAGAATGATAAACTTGAGGCTCCGTTAGTATCTTCTTGGGAATCATCAGATAAGAATACTGAAAGAAAGGAATAAAGAGACTTCACATCCATAAAAGGATACTTGAATAAGAAATCTGAGTCCTAGAAGAAAAAGGGTGGGAGGGCGGGAAAACAAAGGCATCCTGGGGACGGATGAAACAAACAACTTTGGGAAAAAACCGAGAGGTGATCTTGCGGATGTTGAAATGATCAAATCCACTTGAAGAGAAACACGCCAGTTGAAAATGATTGACATGACAATCTCGATTATCATGAAGGATTGGTATTCACATAGGAGTATGAGAACACCGCTTAGGAAAGGTATGGAATCAACACTTGACATTGAAGCAACTCGAAAACCACAACTCAAAACAAAACAAAGGATTTGGCTTGTAGAATAAGCCAGAAACAAACATATGATAGATCCCATATCATATCATGTGTCTGTTGGAAAGATTATTCTAGGAGCTACTTGAATACCCACCTATAAAACTCCCGAAACTTTCCGGTTATGCAATCAGGTGTTGGGGATACAGGGGAAGCATAATATCTCACCCAAAACTAACAAATCCTACATCCAGCTGTATCCATCCTTCAACACATAACCAAGAAACCTTCCGAAATCATTTACCTCAACCTTCGAAAAGCATCCGTTATACGAGTTATGGCAATACTCCCGAACTCCCGCCCCAGTACTAGGTGGCGCCGAGGTTATCTCACCAACAACTGCATAAAAGAGATTTTCGATGTCGGCGAACTCAAGTATTCCAGAACTGCAACAATAAAATTGTGACGAAAACACCTCGGAGCTCAACTCCCTGGGACACTGCCACCACCCCTCAATGTCAGGAGGCACCAAGAACAATGTTCTCGTCACAAAACCATCAGAACAATTCCAAGATACCCGCGTGATCCTAAAAAAATTCGTGAAATTTGAGGAGAGAAGAGTCACAACTCTACGTCAGGAGGCCTCACCAGAGCGACGAAGGGACTGAGGAGTAAAAAGAATTCTACTCTCCGATATATATAATCCTAAGACTCCAAACATTTTGTTCTAGACTCGACAACGTCAACGATTCGATCAAGCAAGGGCTCCTAAGTCGGGGAAGGCTCTGATACCAACTTGTAACACCCACAATGCGGCTATATCTCCCACGTGTCGGGGCACGACTTAGAGGCATAGTCGCATGGTAGGTTTGTCGCAAGAGGGGTAATCTTCACACATCCCATGTACTAAAAAGAAAGGGATAAAGAGATAGCTTACAATCACCACTTCACACAAATACAAGTTAAACATGCATCATCCAAAATACAATCAAGGTCTGACTATGGAACCAAAATAAAAGAAGACATCTCAGTTGCTAGATCCCCGATCGTCCCAACTGGGCTCCACTACTGATCAACAGGAAACGAAACAACACGACGAACAAGATCTTCATCGAGCTCCCACTTGAGCTGGGTTGCGCCATCTGCACTGGTATCATCGGCACCTACAACTGTATGGAAGTATTTTTGAGTCACGAGGACTCAGCAATCTCACACCCGCGAGATCAAGACTATTTAAGCTTATGGGTAGGAACGGGTAGTGAGGTGGAGCTGCAGCAAGCACTAAGCATATATGCTGGCGAACATACGCAAATAAGAGCGAGAAGAGAAGCAATGCAATGGTCGTGAACTAGAAGTGATCAAGAAGTGATCCTGAATCTACTTACGTTCAAGCATAACACAAGAACCGTGTTCACTTCTTGGACTTCGCCGGAAAGAGACCATCACGGCTACACACGCGGTTGATGCATTTTAATTAAGTTAAGTTTCAAGTTCTCTACAACTGGATATTAACAAATTCCCATCTGCCCATAACCGCGGGCATGGCTTTTGAAAGTTCAAAACCCTGCAGGGGTGTCCCAACTTAGCCCATCACAAGCTCTCATGATCAACGAAGGATATTCGTTCTCCTAGGAAGACCCGATCAGACTCGGAATCCCGGTTACAAGACATTTCAACAATGGTAAAACAAGACCAGCAAGACCGCCTGATGCGCCGACATCCCGATAGGAGCTGCACATATCTCTTTCTCAGGGCAACACCGGATGAACACTACGTACAGCTAAAACCAACCCTCAAGTTTCCCCGAGGTGGCGGCGCAAGTGGCTCTGGTTCGGACCAACACTTAGAGAAGCACTAGCCCGGGGGGGGTAATATAAGATGACCGTCGGGAGCGCGACTCCCAAGGCAAAAGTAGGTGGTGGCGAGGCAAATGGTAAAACCAAGGTTGGGCCTTGCTGGAGGATTTTTATTCAAAGCGAACTGTTAAGGGGTCCCCATAACACCCAACCGTGTAAGGAACGCAAAAGCAAGAAACATAACACCGGTATGACGGAAACAATGGCGGGGCGAGTGGAACAAAACACAAGGCATAAGGCCGAGCCTTCCACCCTTTACCAAGTATATAAGATCATTAATTAAAATAAGAGATAATAATGATATCACAACAATATCCATGTTCCAACATGGAACAAACTTCATCTTCACCTGCAACTAGCAACGCTATAAGAGGGGCTGAGCAAAGCGGTAACATAGCCAAACAACGGTTTGCTAGGAAAGGAGGGTTAGAGGCTTGACATGGCAATATGGGAGGCATGATATAGCAAGTGGTAGGTATCGCGGCATAGCAATAGAGAAAACAACTAGCAAGCAAAGATAGAAGTGATTTCAAGGGTATGGTCATCTTGCATGAGATCCTGCAAGGAAGAAGACCAAGTCCGTGAAGAAGACAAATGGACATTGTCGAACGAATCCTCACAACTCCGGAACGAAACCGAAGCTAACGCGAGAAGTAACCCGGAAAGAAGCAAACAACATGGTAAACAACCATCACATAAACATGACATGATGCACAACCAAGTATGATGCATGTCCGGTTTAAAGAGGCATGGCATGGCAAAATGCACAAACAAAACTACAAATTAAGTGGAGCTCAATATGCAATGAGTTGCATATTGACGGAACACCACATTCAAGTTATTTAGTTCGATCTCGTTTATGTACCCAACAATGTTAAATGTTCTTAACATGGCAAGGTGTGAAGCATACATAAACTAACTATCTAGTCAAATTTAAATGAGGCCGGAAACAACAAATAACAAGTCCAGAAAATCCTGATGAGCATAATTTCAAGTTGGTACTGTTCTGTCCTAAAGCATATTTTAGAGTTGTTAAACATGCAAGATGATGCCACCATGTTAAACTAGGCATTTTCCACCCCAATTACATATAAAGATTATTAAATTTGGAGCTACGGTTATTAAGTTATGAATTAAAGCATTTTAGCATAACATATGAGCAAAATTAATCAAACAACATTTTAAATATTTTAAACATGCATGAAAGTTGGATATTATGAATCTAGATGCAATTCTAAGAATTTTTCATATTTGAAGTTTTTACAAATGATGCATGGTTATATAGTTATTAAATGCACGGACTTGAAGGGCTTTTCAGCAAAACTGGCAATTCGGGATAATTAGCTAAAATCGCAGATGCTAAAAAAACATACACGGGCCGAATCATAGGCCGGCCCAACAATGCACAGGGACTGGGTGCGTCCTCACCTCGCTGGGCCGGATCTGGCTAGCGGTTGGGCCTCAGTGCGCAGCTGCGTTCAACGCGGACGAATCGAAATCGAGCGAGCGGAGGCAGGGGCGTCCTCCTTCCTGTTCGAAAGAAGCAAAGGCAGGGCAGGGCCTTAGCGCGGATCCAGCGCAGAGGTAGCCGGAAACGGTCAACGAGGAGCACGGGGTCGAGGGGATCCTCCTCCTCGAGCTACTGTGGGCGCGGAGGACGAGAGGAGGCGCGCACGGGAGGGGCGCCATGGGCGGCATGCTCCTGCAGAATGGCGGCGAGAGGGTGCAGCGGCTGCTGCTGTTGCTTGCCTCATGGAGGAACTCCGGCGAGGTTCGACGAGGAGGTCCGGGCGCGAGGAGAAGAACAGGACGGCGGGGAAGTGGCCAGAACGGAGCGGAATGCGGCGCTGGGACTCGGCGGGGCGAAGGCTTCCTGGGACTTGGGCGGCTCGAAGAAGAGGAAGCAGAGGCCGGCCGGCGAGAAGAAGGGGACGCAGCGGCGGCCTGGTGCGGCTGGTGGCAGTGGCGATGTGTGTTAGCCCGGCGATGAAGACGAGGTGGAGCTGTGGTTGGTGTGGGAGGGGATGAGGAGGGGATCTGGGACGATCCCAAGGGAGAGAGTGGCGGCGGCGGTTGAGGAGATGGATGGGACATTGTCCCTAAAATTTAGGGTTAGGAGTTTATCTGCTATATAAAGTAGGTGGGAATTGGGTAGTGGCTATTAGCCCCTCCGATTGTAATCGGACGGACGAAAATAAATAGGCCAGGGAGTCCAATGAACAAAACGCAGATGTTTTAGGGATGTTTAGGGATGAACCGGATCCAATGGTGACGACTGCCCGGGTCGGGTCTGGGACAGCTTTTTGGACGCGCGCGCGAGGAGGGCCGCATGCTAATGAGAGAGGTTAGGTTGGGCCTGGTGGTAGGTAATGGACTATGCAGAAGGCCTTAGGCTGAGAGAAGATAAGAGAGAGAGAGAGAGAGACCCGGCAATCGTTTCCGGAGTCCGAAAACGTCCGACGATTTGATCGACTATAATGTCGCTATAGTTATCCGTTGGGGCATCAAACGATCTCCGAAAGCGATGAAATTTGGCAGGTGGTCTATCTACACTATAATAAGACCGCACGCCAACTTTCAACCCATTCCGAGAACATTTTCCGGCCACTTATAAAAATAATATTTCGGAGGTGCCGCGGGCGCGTGCAGGTGTGTCTGGGCTCAGAACGGACAACGGAAAGAACTGGGAGACCCGGATGAATTGCAAGTTTCAAAAACATGATGATGCAATGCACATGATGACATGATGAAATGCAACACGCAAGATAATGACATGGAAACATCGGCGAATAACTGGAAGACACTTGGCGCGTCGGTCTCGGGGCGTCACACAAGTGCTTGAATGGTCTGGCCAGTTCAATGTCTCTGGTTTGACCCCTTTAGCAATCAGGTCATTCTCAGCTTTGTCCCACAATAGCCGGGCTTTGAGGTAGCTGATGACCCACAAGTATAGGGGATCTATCGTAGTCCTTTCGATAATTAAGAGTGTCGAACCCAATGAGGAGTATACGGAAATGATAAGTGGTTTTCAGTAAGGTATTCTCTGCAAGCACTGAAATTATCGATAATAGATAGGTTTGTGATAAGGTAATTTATAACGGGTAACAAGTAATGAAAGTAAATAAGGTGCAGCAAGATGGCCCAATCCTTTTTGTAGCAAAGGACAAGCCTGGACAAACTCTTATATGAAGGAAAACGCTCCCGAGGACACACGGTAATTATCGTCAAGCTAGTTTTCATCACGCTCATATGATTCGCGTTCGTTACTTTATAATTTGGTATATGGGTGGACCGGTGCTTGGGTACAGCCCTTTCTTGGACAAGCATCCCACTTATGATTAACCCCTATTGCAAGCATCCGCAACTACAAAAGAAGTATTAAGGTAAACCTAACCATAGCATGAAACATATGGATCCAAATCAGCCCCTTACGAAGCAACGCATAAACTAGGGTTTAAGCTTCTGCCACTGTAGCAACCCATCATCTACTTATTACTTCCCAATGCCTTCCTCTAGGCCCAAATAATGGTGAAGTGTCATGTAGTCGACGTTCACATAACACCACTAGAGGAGAGACAACATACATCTTATCAAAATATCGAACGAATACCAAGTTTACATGACTACTTATAGCAAGACTTCTCCCATGTCCTCAGGAACAAACATAACTACTCACAAATCATATTCATGTTCATAATCAGGGGGGTATTAATATGCATAATTAAAGGATCTGAACATATGATCTTCCAATAAATAAACCAACTAGCATCAACTACAAGGAGTAATCAACACTACTAGCAACCCACATGTACCAATCTGAGGTTTTGGGGCAAAGATTGGATACAGGAGATGAATTTGGGATTTAGAGGAGATGGTGCTGGTGAAGATGTTGATGGAGATTGACCCCCTCGCGATGAGAGGATCGTTGGAGATGACGATGGTGATGATTTCCCCCTCCCGGAGGGAAGTTTCCCCGGCAGAACACCTCTGCCGGAGCCCTAGATTGGTTCCTCCAAGGCTCCGCCTCGTGGCGTCGGAGTTTCTTCCCAAAAGCTTTCTTATGATTTTTTTCCAGGGTAAAAGACTACATATAGCAGAAGATGGGAACTGGAGGCCTTCCAGGGGGGCCACGAGGCAGGGGGCGCGCCGAGGGGGGTAGGGTGCGCCCCCACCCCCATGGATGGTGGGTGGCCCACCTTTGGTACTTTCTTCGCTCAGTATTTTTTATTACTTCCAAAACGTGCCTCCGTGATGTTTCAGGACTTTTGGAGTTGTGCAGAATAGGTCTCTAATATTTGCTCCTTTTCCAGCCCAGAATTCCAGCTTCCGGCATTCTCCCTCTTCATGTAAACCTTGTAAAATAAGACAGAATAGGCATAAGTATTGTGACATAACGTGTAATAACAGCCCATAATGCAATAAATATCGATATAAAAGCATGATGCAAAATGGACGTATCAACTCCCCCAAGCTTAGACCTCACTTGTCCTCAAGGGGTAGCCGATAACAAAAAATATGTCCACATGTTTAGAGATAGAGGTGTCGATAAAATAAAATACGGACATGAGGGAATCATGATCATTCTTATAATAGCAACATATATGGATATTGTCATATGATTTTTTATGCTCAAGTAACAATCTATTCACAATGTGAAGTATGAATCAGAAACTTCATTCAGAACTAACAAACTATGATCTCGGTCATTGAAGAAATTGCAATTTATCATTACATCGGAAAGAGACAAGATAAGAGCTTTTTAGCAAGTCCACATACTGTGACGCCCCCGATTTGACCGTACACTAATCATACACGCAAACGTGTACGACTCACGGGAAGATATCACAACACAACTCTACAAATAAAATAAGTCATACAAGCATCATATTACAAGCCAGGGGCCTCGAGGGCTCGAATACAAGAGCTCGATCATAGACGAGTTAGCGGAAGCAACAATATCTGAGTACAGACATGAGTTAAACAAGATTGCCTTAAGAAGGCTAGCCCAAACTGGGATACAGATCGAAAGAGGCACAGGCCTCCTGCCTGGGATCCTGACACGTAGTAGTAGGCACCTCCCTTGTAGTAGTAGTCGTCGTCGACGGTGGCATCTGGCTCCTGGACTCCATCGTCTGGTCGCAACAATCGGGTATAGAAAGGGGGAAAAGGGGGAGCAAAGCAACCCTGAGTACTCGTCCAAAGTACTTGCAAGCAAGGAGCTACACTACATATGTATGCATTGGTATCAATTGGAAAAGGGTAGCATATGTGGACTGAACTGCAGAATGCCGGAATAAGAGGGGGATAGCTAGTCCTATCGAAGACTACGCTTCTTGTAACCTCCATCTTGCAGCAGAAGAAGAGAGCAGATGGTAAGTTCACCAAGTAACATCGCATAGCATAACCCTAACCGATGATCCTCCCCTCGTCACCCTATGAGAGAGCGACCACCGGTTGTATCTGGCACTTGGAAGGGTGTGTTTTATTAATATCTGGTTCTAGTTGTCATAAGGTCAAGGTACAACTCCAAGCCGTCCTGTTACCGAAGATCACGGCTATTCGAATAGATTAACTTCCCTGCGGGGGTGCACCACATTTACTAACACGCTCGATCCCCTTTGTCCAGACACACTTTTCTGGGTCATGCCCGGCCTCGGAAGATCAACATGTCGCAGCCCCACCTAGGCACAACAGAGAGGTCAGCACGCCGGTCTAAATCATATGTGCATAGGGGTCGGGGCCCATCACCCATTGCACACCTGCACGTTGCGTACGCAGCCGGTGAGCAGACCTAGCCTCCCTTATACAAGAGTAGGTGTTCCAGTCCAACCCGGCGCGCGCCGCTCAGTCGCTAACGTCACGAAGGCTTCGGCTGATACCACGACGTCGAGTGCCTATAATTGTCCCCGTGTAGTTGGTTAGTGCGTATAGGCCAGTAGCCAGACTCAGATCAAATACCCAGATCTCGTTAAGCGTGTTATTTTGAAGTAACCACGAACGCCGACCAGGGCCAGGCCCACCTCTCTCCTAGGTGGTCTCAACCTACCCTGTCGCTCCACCACAAAGTAACAGTCGGGGGCCGTCAAGAACCCAGGCCCACCTCTACCGGGATGGAGCCACCTGTCCTTCCAGCCCCCTCATCAGAATCACTTGCGGGTACTCAACGAGCTGACCCGATTTTAGTCACCACATGTGTCATGTATATAAAGTATATAGTATATACACGTGATCACCTCCCGAAGTGATCACGGCCCAGTAGTATAGCATGGCATACGGACAAGAGTGTAGGGCCACTGATGGAACACTAGCATCCTATACTAAACATTAGGATAGCAGGTAAAGGTATCAACAACTGTAGAAACAATGACCGGCTATGCATCAGGATAGTATTAACGAAAGCAATAACATGCTACACTACTCTAATGCAAGCAGTATAGAGAAGAATAGATGATATCTGGTGATCAAGGGGGAGGGGGCTTGCCTGGTTGCTCTAGCAAGGAGGGGTCATCTTCGATGTAGTCGAACACACGAACATCGGCAGCGGTCTCGGAGTCTACCGGAAATGGGTAACGGAGGGGGGACACAATAAATAAAAGAGCAATCAAAACTAACACAAAGCAAGACGCGGCAATACGTTGTGCTAGGGATGACCTAACGTAGGGATAAGCGATACCAACAAAGGGGGAAAACATCCGGGAAAGTATTCCTGGTGTTTCTCGTTTTCAAGCAGATGAACTGGAGGGGGAAAGTTGTGTGTTTGCTATGCTAGGGATGTGTGGTGGACAAACGGTCTGCATTCGGATTCGTCTCTTCGTTCTGAGCAACTTCCATGTACAAAGTTTTTTCATCGGAGTTACAGTTAATTTTCTATGATTTAGTAAAGTTTTAAGTATTTTCTCAAATTTTTGGATTTATTATATTTAGTTTAATCCGAATTGACCAAGTCAATTTGACTAGTCAAAAGGGCATGTGTGGCCCACATGTCATAGACTATTTATATAAACAATTAAGTAAATCTAATTTATTTAAATGGGGTCCTACATGTCATCTACTACTAGACTAGTTTAGCACTAAAATACCCCTAAGCTAATCCTACACTAATTAAACTTAAGGGTCGTCTATTAGTGGACAGAGCCCAGCTAAGCCACTCACACACACATCACGCACACACACACGCGCACTGTACACACAACACACATACATACACACAACACGCACACATCACGTATCAACTAGAGCAGCAGCAAGGTAGTGCAAGCACCGGCAGGAGCAAAGCACGGTGGCGGCGGCAGCCATTATGACCAGCAGCTTAGCAGGAGGGTGCAGCGGCAACTACAGTAGTAGGAAAACAGCAGCAGCTGTAGTAGCCAGCGGAAAGCAGCAGAAGCAACACGCAGCCAGCAGCAGAGCACCGGCGAGCGAGCGCAATGCACACGGGCACAACAGGAAATGGGCGGCTACGGCAACAAGCAGGGTTGCGCAAGCGCGCACGTGGGCATGGCTAGGGGCGTCCAGCGAGTAAGGCAGGGCGAGCGGGACACATGCGCAGGGGTGGCTGCAGCCAGGAAGCACGCCAGCGGGCGCGACGGCGGGCCGCGGTGCAGCCCTGCAGTACGCAGGCATCAGCGGTATAGCGAGTGCAGACAAAGGTGGCTACGGGCGCGCCGCGGCACGCCAAGGCAAGGCCAGGGGCGTGCAGCCACGCGTAGGCGGTCGTGTCCAGAGAACGTGGCCGATGCACGCATGGGCGCGGGGAAGCACGGCGGAATTTGTGGTGAGCACGAGCTCCCACAGAGATCCGGGCACGCGGTGGTGGAGGCATACAGTTATGGATTCGACGGGGGAAGAGGGGAATTGGCACGGCTCACCGAGAGGAAGGTCAGGGACGTGCTTGCGACGGCCTAGGTGGCGCAGTGGTGTAGATCGACGGCGAGATGCCGCGGCCATGGCGGAGAGACCGGCTGGATCCCGAGCGCACAGTGCGTCCCTGTCGACCGGATGCACGGGGATGATGGAGTCGATGACGAGGAAGTCCCTGGACAATCTCCCGGTCGCCGGGGAGGCCGGTGGCCACGTGGACGGCAACCTCGACGGTAGCTCAGAAGAGAACCAAACCGAGAGGGAGAGGACGAGTGAGGGGATAAGCAAGGGCTAGGGTTTGTCTATCGGGTCGGGGGTCTTCTTATCCATCTCATGTTGCTCCTATAGAGCCTCGGTGGCGAGCATCGAACCGTGGTGGCCGCGGATGCGTGCCACGGCGAGCTTGTGCCTCTTCCTTTGTACAGAGAGACAGGAGAAGGCCTTTTTGGAGAGAATTCCTTATTTGACACTCTCTTAAAATTGTGTTCCTTATTTGACCCTGGAGAAAATTTTCTTCCCTATATGATCTCTAGTCTTAATTTTTTTCCCTATATGACACTCTAGTGCATTTTGTACACGTGAAAAGACCATTTTACCCATATATGTAATGTGACCACAAATATGTACAAGATAATAGTTGTTCCAAAAAAATCAGTCGAGTTATCCATATGTGACATCGGATATGCTGGTATTGTCATGCCAGTCGATTTGCTACTGTTCCGGTTAGATTTTTTACCTGCAGTAGCATATCTATGGAAATGATCCATGCTACATTTTGTTAAATATGGGAGCACGCCAGCATGCATCACCATGCAACTGTGCAACACGAGGAGCACCGTACGTACGTAGGTGCCACTACAAGAAATATGTCAACTTGTGACCACCACTATTGGTCACTGAAAGGTCACAAATTTCCATTTGCGACCTTTTTGTGACCAAAAACAGAAGGTCAAAAGCTGGCGGTCATAAACTGACTATAGCAACCTTCTCTGTGAGAAGGTCGTGGACGTTTACGACCAAAATATTCCTACTGTGGCGTTTTGGTCACTAGCAACCTCCCCAGGCCACGTAGGCATCCAGCGTGGCAAGCTGATGTGGCACAAAATTTAGCCCAGTCCGATTCGGCGTTTTACATGGGCCGAGCCCATTAATTCAGCCTTTCTAAATTTTTTTCGTGTCAATTTTTGGTCGATTTCATGGGCCTAGCCCAACATTATAGCCTTTTTATTTTTGGGCCATAGCCTTTGTTTCTCTTTTTTTTAACGCATGCCAATTGTCAAATTCTGGTAAGTGGGTCCCAAATGTGACGTTCTAGTTTGTGGGACCCTACTGTCAAGGTCATGTTCTTTCATATTTCAATATGCAAATACATAAAACAGACACAATATTTCAAATAACAGCACGAGGCAATCTGCTACATCATATAACATACATAAAAATGTGATCAGCATCAAGTTTACAATTAGATAACACACATACAGCCCAAGAGTATCAGCCCAAGTCTATAACACGAGTCTATCACAGGAGCCCTACAAGTTCTGCTACATCATATAACACACAAAAAGGATCAGCATTATTCCAATGAAGTAGCTCCCAGAACTAGCTCAATGAGGTAAAACTATGCTCCATCCAAAATTTTTGTCCTGAATGAAAGGCCAGCATCTGCACATTGTAGAACAAAATGTTTAGGAACAAAATAAAAGTAAATCTAACAGAAAAGTATCAAATAAAAAAAAGTATTAAAAATTGCGGTAATTTAGTTGGCAGGTACGCAATAGCAGAGTGCAAGAGAATGACAGCATAGTTCTTGCTTGCTGCAATCTAAACAACATCACCACAAGTTCTATGATGCATCCAAACTTGTGAATTTGTGCACAGATCCAAGCATGATACTACGTGAGCCAGAACTGTGTTGCAGATTGCCTTTGCCAGGGATTCCTAAATGCAGGAAGTGTGCCACAGACCCAAACAATATCACGGACATAAGCTAATCAACGGAGGAAGAAGGAGGATACCGGGACCTAACCTGTACATGAAGATGTCGCGGTTTGCAATCAGCCCTCCTTCTCCGGCTCCCACTGTGCACATGAGGTCTTCCAGGGATATGTTGTTCACCTGATCACCACCTCCCTGCATGCCACACACACACACACTGTGCAAGTTAGATTACATAAAAACAGATTGTGTTTCTAATGCTCAGCCGCCACAGGCCATTGTTAGTCAGCAAATTATGATCAGGGTGGAACATACAAGATAAGCAGATAACATCTGTGACAAAATAATATAGAAGGAAACAGTGATGAAACTTTGAAGGTTTTTACACGTTTGGAAGGTTTTATGTGCTTATCTTCACAACAAACGGTAAATTAATGCCGCAGCATCCTATTTGCATCCATTCCGTAGAACAAAGAAGTGATATGAAGAATTTTAGGTAGATGCATGATGATGGTACAATGGTCTCAGTTTTTTTCCTTTTTCTGAAGTAGTAAAAGTGTGTTCAGGTATTCTCCTAAAAAATTAAAAGTGTGTTCTGGTAGGCACTCGAATGAGCCATCCATCATGTATGTGGTTGCAAAACCCAATTGGTATTACTAGCATTTAAGAATTCACAAGTTGAAATAAGTTAAGAACCAGCAAATCAAACTACGGGATTCATACATACAGAGTTTGCAGGTTGTGACTGGCAGTATCTGAATCATGCTCATCAGCATCATCAGCAGGGCATTCACCAAATGTTCGGCCCCGTGAGCAGACAAGACATCACAAACATGCAGATTTGCAGACAACTCTGAATTTTTTAGTTGGTGTTCATTTGGTAACGAACTAGTAAGAATGTTGTGGAAGCACAGAGAATCAATGACAAGTTAAGCTGAAGCAACACGCACTGAATTTCTACAAAAACATGCATATATTCTTGCACCATTTTCCTTCTTCTGACAAAGCCCTCTATTCTTCTTCTTCTTCAGCTAAGCTAGTAGAAGATATGGCACATGATGGAAGGCACATTACTCTACGTATGAAACAAACAGAACTCCATACTACATGCATACAAAGAGTAACCTCTAAGGTAGTAGTATATGCAGAGCCATGATTCTACTGTAAGAGACAGACTAACAACTTTTTTTCAAAGGCATACTAGTAGGCGAAATGGAAACCCTGCAGTCGCGCTACGAACCGGTAGCTCCAGGAACCTAATTAAGCAGTTTGCAAATCACGAAGTTGCTAACCACGAAGTTGCAATTGCAAACCCTCGCTCGAGACATCCGTATGGGACATGCATAATCCGACAGAGAAGAGAACCCCCGAATCCAACACAACAAATTCGAGCAGGAAAGGAAAGGATCATGAGAAGCAGACCGCTTATGATGGCGATGGCGAGTGGCGAGGTGAGGTCTCGGCGTCGCTCGGCGCGGAGGAGTAGCGAGGCCGCCATGGCGTTTGGGGGCGGGGAGCGACCAGCGGCAGAGCTCTTGTCGTCCCCTATGCTGCACCCATGGTGTCCCGGTGCTTGATCGAGGACGGCATCCTGGATCTGGGAGGGAGAGAACGCGAGGTGAGGAAGTGAGGGAGGGTTGTGAGGAGGAGGAGATGGAGTGGAGGGACGCAACTGAGTCGCCGGACCACGCCGCGCGAAATCCTAGTGACAGGAAACGCTCGCGGGAGGCGCTGGAGGTCCGAATGAGGCGAAGGGGTCGATGGCGATGCCGGTAACGTTGAGCTCCAGCACGCCCTGGTTGGAGAAGCCGAACTCCTCGAGCGGGATGGTGGTGCGCGGGTCGGCCTGGATCACCGTCGACCAGATCTTGGACTCCGCCGAGGGCGCGAGGTCAGACGGGACGGTGGGTGGCGGCGGCGATGTGTGGGTGGGAGGGTGCGGTCGATGTGTGGGATGTGCGCGTCGGATCTTGTTCAAGGGGAGGATGGAGCGGAGGGGAGGGCATCGGAGGAGGACGGATCTGGATCGGGGAGAGGGGCGGCGCGGGAGGGGTCTGGATCGGGGAGAGGGAGACGGCAGCGCTTGACCTAGGGTTTCTCGGGAAGGAGGGGGTCGAGGGAGGAAGGGAGAGACGCTGGATCAGTAGGAGACGGACGGCTCTGATCGAATATAGGGGGGTGATCCGTGTGCTGCGTCCTGATTGGTTCGAAAATGAGCTATTAAAAATTACTCTTCTTAGTGTTAAAAACAAGGGAGGTTTGTGAGGCAGCTACCAAAAATATTTTGCAAAATGGCATCACTAAAATTTTCACTTAAGTTAGACCACCTTTCATCGATGATCATTAATTTGATTGCATTTCCGATCTTTCTAGGTATTTTGAGAAACAGCCAATTCGGCAAGAAACGAGTCAAATTTGAACTACAGGTATCTTATAGTTTGCTATTTATTTTCTAAAAGAATCATTTTTAGATACAAAAGTAGCTATTTCATCATAGACAAACCAATAGTTTTGCATTATTAACCACCTAACTAAGAAGGGTTATGCGGGCAAATTTGATCACATTTTGAAATCGGCATAGGAAATTCACAAAAAAATGAAAAACCTTCGCATTGTGTGATTATACATCTAGAAGGATGCATATTGGAATGGCAAACAATGTTTCCTAAGGAAGTTTTCATATTCTTTGGACGAAAGAACCATTTTCCATTTTTCGGGTGCCCAAAAGAGGTTTTTTTGTGAATGACCTCCCAAATAATTGTTGCAAAATTGGACCAAATCATTTTTATAAAATACTAGGCCATAATTAATGGACAATTGACCAAATGGTTGGGTGTAAAAAGTTTTTATCCACCTCTGGTGAAAAAGACAAATTCCAGCCGATTCAGCTGGAAGCGGGTCAAATTTGAACTGTAGCTGCCTTGTAGTTTGCTCTTTATTTTTTCCAAAAATCATTTCTAGGTATATAAGTATCTATTTAATCAGAGAAACACCAAAAAAATTCCAAGATTCAACCACTAGCTAGGAACAGTCATTCCCGCCGTTTTGACCGCATTTTGAAACGGGCATAAAAAATTCAAAAAAAATCAAAAAATTGGAAAACCTTCACATTGTGTCATTATATATGACCAAGTTACCAGGAAAAATAATAAACTTGTAATACGACAATTCTTTTAAAAAAGTGTTATGAGAAATGAGCTATCATGCGTGAAGATTCATGGCTTTCAAGCCAAATGATCAATCCTATGCCCACATTCATGGCATAGTTTGTTCAAAATATCTCATATTGTGCACAAGGGTGCATATTGGAATGGCAAACAATGTTGCCTAAGGAAGTTTTCATTTTCTTTGGACGAAAAAACCATTTTTCATTTTTTGAGTGCCCGAAAGGAGGGTTTTTTGTGAAGGACCTCCCAAATAATTGTTGCAAAATTGGACCAAATCAATTTTATAAAATACTAGGACATATTTAATGCACAATTGACCAAATGGTTGGGTGTCAAAAGTTTTGATCCACCTCTGGTGAAAAAGACAAACTTCCGCCGATTCAGTTGGAAGTGGGTCAAATTTGAACTGTAGCTGCCTTGTAGTTTGCTCTTTATTTTTTCCAAAAATCATTTCTAGTTACATAAGTATCTATTTAATCATAGAAACACCAAAAAATCCCAAGATTCAACCACTAGCTAGGAACGGTCATTCCCGCCGTTTTGACCGCATTTTGAAACGGGCATAAAAAATTCAAAAAAAAATCAAAAAATTGGAAAACCTTTGCATTGTGTCATTATATATAACCACGTTAACAGGAAAAATAATAAACTTGTAATACAACAATTCTTTTAAAAAAGTGTTATCAGAAATGAGCTATCATGCGTGAAGATTAATGGCTTTCAAGCCAAATGATCAATCCTATGCCCACATTCATGGCATAGTTTGTTCAAAATATCTCATATTGTGCACAAGGGTGCATATTGGAATGGCAAACAATGTTGCCTAAGGAACTTTTCATTTTCTTTGGACGAAAAAACCATTTTTAATTTTCCGAGTGCCCGAAATGAGTTTTTTTTTTGTGAAGGACCTCCCAAATAATTGTTGCAAAATTGGACCAAATCAATTTTATAAAATACTAGCACATATTTAATGCACAATTGACCAAATGGTTGGGTGTCAAAAGTTTTGATCCACCTCTGGTGAAAAAGACAAACTTCCGGTGATTCAGCTAGAAGTGGGTCAAATTTGACCTGTAGCTGCCTTGTAGTTTGCTCTTTATTTTTTCCAAAAATCATTTCTAGGTACATAAGTATCTATTTAATCAGAGAAACACCAAAAAAATTCCAAGATTCAACCACTAGCTAGGAACGGTCATTCCCACCGTTTTGACCGCATTTTGAAACGGGCATAAAAAATTCAAAAAAATCAAAAAATTGGAAAACCTTCGCATTGTGTCATTATATATGACCAAGTTACCAGGAAAAATAATAAACTTGTAATACGGCAATTCTTTTAAAAAAGTGTTATCAGAAATGACCTATCATGCGTGAAGATTCATGGCTTTCAAGCCAAATGATCAATCCTATGCCCACATTCATGGCATAGTTTGTTAAAATGATCTCCTATTGTGCACAAGGGTGCATATTGAAATGGCAAACAATGTTGCCTAAGGAAGTTTTCATTTTCTTTGGACGAAAAAACCATTTTCCATTTTTCCGAGAGCCCAAAATGAGTTTTTTTGTGAAGGACCTCCCAAATAATTGTTGCAAAATTGGACCAAATCAATTTTATAAAATACTAGTACATATTTAATGCACAATTGACAAAATGGTTGGGTGTAAAAAGTTTTGATCCACCTCTCGTGAAAAAGACAAATTTCCGCCGATTCAGTTGGAAGCGGGTCAAATTTGAACTGCAGCTGCCTCATAGTTTGCTATTTATTTTTTCCAAAAATCATTTCTAGTTACATAAGTACCTATTTAATCATAAATACATGGTTTGGTGGCGATACGTCGAGGTTTGGGCGATGGCCGAGGCCCCCAACTCTAGAGCGCGTAAACTCGCATGCCCGCCGCGTGGTCACCGCGTGGCCGTGGCGTTGCCATGTGTTCTGGGCGGCCTAGGCATGTCTAGTGGGTTGGGCACTCCCCAGGTAGGTGCTAGGAAGAAAATCACAACATAAGATTCTCACGAGGAGACCGATCGATGATCAAACATGAATAAGCAGCCAAGTGTTTGATTAGCGGTACGGGAAATGCACATGGACAATGGGCGTGAGTTCTGGCCGAGGATGATCATCTACTAAGGAGAATGTATTCACAAATTTTCAGCTCAAAAGGAGGATTCTAGGTGGTACTTGCTTTGCAAAGTACCACACTGGACAAAAATATGAATGTTGAAGCTGGGCTCAAAATAATGAATGGATTGAGCTGAAATTTAGTGGAGGATGGTTATTCGGGCATAGGAAAGTATTGTAGAAAATTGATATCATTTTGACATGCCAAAGTAGTACTTCCTTCACAATGCTCTTCTATGGACAAAAACTTGGGAAAACTAGTGAGAGAGATTGGATGAATGAAATGAGCTAAAAATTGGTGTAGGTAAGTTACATAGGTATGGTCATGCGCTGGTAAATTTTCAGATCATTTGGGTAAGCCTAGCTAGTACTTACTTCACAAAGCTTCTCTCGAGGTAGAAACTTTGGAAATTTCCTAAGAAATATTTACTAGGAAAATTGAGCTGAATATTATCATGTGGCAATGATTTGGGTATGGAAGAGTGCCCGAAAAGTTTGAGGGTAATAGGAGGGGTCTATATAACACTTGCTTTGCAACGTGCCAATTTGGCCATAAAATATAAATTGAACCTGGGCTCACATAGATGATTTGACTGAGCTGAAATTTGCAGGAGGGTGATAATTTGGGCATATGAAGGAACTGTATAAATTTCATGTCATTTAGAGATATAAAAAAGGTACTTCCTTCACAATGCTTCTAGGTGGACAAAAACTTTGGAAATTTGCCGAGGAAGATTTGCTAGGCAAATGGAGCTGAATTTTGTCATGCGGTAATGATTTGGATAGGAAAGAGTGCCCAAAAATTCCGAGGGCAATCAACAATATATAAATAGCACTTCCTTCATAAAGTGTTGTTGTGAACAGAATAGGAAAATGAATATTGTTGAATTAGTTTTGAACTAGGCAAGGAAGGATTTTTACATATTTGATGAAGATATGCCCCAAAGAATTTATGAGATTTTTTTGGGAATTTTGGGAATGATAGAAATATAGGTTGCTTCACAACCTAGGGCAAAAACTGCCACATGGACATGACACATAGGCAAAACTGATGAGATGGCGCCTAGTCATCACAACCCACCACAATCTACAAGGCTATGACCATCTATATTGGTCATTAACAACTAGAAATAAGGCAGCGGACTAGCACTGTTTGCTTTGTGACCATTTCGTGTAAGGAAATTACGACCTTTCTGACCAAAATGGTCGCAATTGTTTAGGGTTTGGAGCCCCCTGAACAGCTTTTGACCAATTGGTCTAAAATGGTCATAAATTTATGACCAATTCTTCGAGGGTCACTAACAGAAGGTCATAAGTTGACATATTTCTTGTAGTGTGCGTACGTGCAAGGTCACGTAAACATTTGACCTCAAGAAAGCATGTGGTTTGGTTTGACCCCCTGCACTTTCGAAGCGTCTGTTGAATTAGGCCGGCCGGTAAAAAATCAGGTCAAGTCTACTATGTTTAGGAATTTTTCCCTGGATGAGCGGCGGGGTGGGCGGACAGAGTCAGCCGCCCGGACAGCAACGGCAACACGGCCGGAGCCCGGAGTGGCCACCTCGCCCACTCACACCTACTCATGGACATGGTCTCCGCCTTGGTTTCTTCCTCTTTTCTCCAATGCTAAGAGCGTCAATGATCAATGTCGATCGACATCGCACTCACAAACCATACTGCATGAAACTAGACCCACAGCTGAATATGTTCTAAATACATTGGATGCATACGCTCAGGCTCAGGAATACAGAATACACACGCATCCCAAAAAGGAGATAACATGTTCAGCTGTGCTCACTCTCAGAAACTAATTTCCACTAGTTAGCTTCACATGCTTCGCATGTTCCCACACATGTAAACGGTAAACTGTGAGACTTACCGTGTAGTATGTGCGCTTGGTTGAATTATTCTAGGCCAACCTGCAAAAACTCTCCTCTTCTCTACTACATTTCGCTGCCAATCCATTAATGGTAGCCTCACGCAGGGCAACGGCATTGGCCGTGGACACGGTTCCATCGAACTGTTTGCCACACATGGCTATTCGTGTCCATGGGCTAATGGCAATAAGGGGTGTGTGGAAGGGTCTAGTGCCTTTTCTAGGCATGGAAAGGGCAAAGTGCTACTGGTAATTCATGGATATTTGTAGAACGATGTAGAGAAATGTGATGTCAGGTGTTTCTACTGTAGCTGCGAATCCCTGCATCCTTGGCCATTGGATGAGTCCAATCAACGGTAAAAATTGCATTCTGTTGTTTGGATTCACACTTTCAAAACTGCTACACTATGTAGTAGTATAGATAATTAGGCTCAATGCTGCATATTTGTTGTACAGGGGTAAAAAGGTCTTTTCATGTGTACAAAATGAACTAGAGTGTCACATAGGGAAAGAAATTAAGACTATAGGTCATATAAAGAAGAAATTGTTTTTCAGTGTCAAATAAGGAACATGATTTTAAGGGAGTGTCAAATAAGGAATTCTCTCCCTTTTTGGTGGGCTGGGCCTGAGTACTATTGCAATAGGCTTAAGTGCACAGTAGGTATAGTATATTTTCCCTTTTTCTTCTCTTTATTATTTTCCACCACTGTTTTGCATTTAGATTATGCAAATTATTATTATTTTTATCAATGAAACTTTGCTCATAAATCCTAGTCAACACTACAAGGTTGCACAAAAAGTTTCAGGCCAAATGAGAGTGTCTAAATTTATATTTGAATTTAAGTTTGTTTATTTAACCCCGCTAGTCCACTAAAATATTTTTAGGGACAAATTTAAGAAGTCATTTTATGTTGGTTCCTACATGCTAATTACTCAATGAATATTTCCAACCCAACAAACATTTTTGTTTTATCATTTGAAGAAATAATAATTTGACTTGTAATTAAAATTTGAATTTGACTTGATTTTTGGGAAAGTGGCAACTTGCTAAATAATCATGATGACATGGTCACCATTAGGGGGGAGATTACTGTAGCATGATTCTCGGGGTGTTACAAATCTCCTCCACTATAAGAAATCTCATCCTAAGATTTAAGAGGTAGAGTTAAGGGGGAGGAATCGGTTACGAAATTCTAACGGTTCTTCTCGTTCTTGGTTGGTCTTCTCAAATAGGTCACTCCATTACTTTGATTTCTTCATTTGTCTGCTTCAGGTCATCATGATGAATTCGTCATTCTTCCTTCGGGAATTCCATCATACTTACGAAAAGGTTAAAGGGGTAGCTTCAGGTGAAAGGAACTCTACAAGGTTGTTATCCGGTTTATAACTCAGGGAATGTGGTAGAAAGTAACTCTCGAGTTGAAACTTAAGAAAATATCGACAACAAAGTAAGAAGGTATAAAACGAAGTTTCAAGCAGGTAGGCAATCGTTCGATGCCTAATCATAAGGTGAAAGGGGTTCAGAGCAATGGGAATAAGTATTGCATCTGATACCAGAATAGATCAATAGGAAGGTGGCTCATGAAACACATACGAAACCAAAGGCAAGGGATAACTTTGAAACAGGGTGGTGCAGGAGAGTCAGGTTTCATTCCTATGGAACTATGGGTTATGGGCCCACCATGTGGGTTAAAAGTAGCAGGAAGGGCGGAGACGTCTTGCGTGATCAAGTAAGCAAGGAATGTTAGAGGATAGCCTCTCATTTATGTCGGCAACAACATCGGTACCAAGGGCGAGGGACAAAGAGAACCATTTTCCTGCTCGTTGAACGAGGCGGACCAGTAGGAAAAGTTCTCGTCCATCGGTGGTTACCGGAATGTCAGCAACAAAAGTAACAGGGTCTTTCTGACAGAATTGTACACCGAGGTGTTTACAAAAGCAGGTGAATATTACTGCTTAGATCATACAGATCACAAGAAAGGCTAAACCAAACAATGGAAAGGAAGATAAGATTATCAGATTTAAACAGAACAATGGAAAGGAAAATGTGTTTAAACACATATTTCAAGGGTATATTCTTCCCAAGGACAAGCAGAGCATGATATCCAGGACATGATATAATGTAGAAAACTCTTTAGGTAAGGCGAGAGAAATTTCATGGAATTACCCCACACAACGGTGTTTGGATAATTGAGCGAGAAACATTTAGCATTGGGCTTCAAATGTTCTTGTTGAAAATCGGATTACCACAGACATGCTTCGGGATAGCATTGACATGTTCTTCAAGCAAAGGTCGGACTTTGTATACACAAAGGATCCATCAGGAACAACTCATAGAATAAGTCTTGCAATAGGTCCTCCAGCCAGGTGTACTAGGAATGACATCACCTTATTGGATTATAGAAAGACCAATGTTATGACTCTTGGAAAATGTTTCCAACCATCATATCTGACCGAGTTTCAGTTCTGGTTGGTGTCAGGATACCTCAGACTCAGGATGGCTGAGAAGAAAAGGTGTGACACAAATTAACGAGATGGCATTGTAAGATTCTCCGGAATTAGAACTATGGAAGCGAGTTCCAAAACAAGAGTTCAACATTAAATCAAGGAAGTGAGGAGGTGGCTGATTAACTCGGCGTCAATTCATTGAGAATTCCTAAAAAATGGATTTCCACAATTATGTGAACAAGGAAAATAACATTTGTCAGATCAAATGATATAATGAGGTATGCTCGAGGAAACATACACAATTTAACAATGATAGAAGGGTGCACCCGGATATCTGGACTAGGTAGCATGATCAATGTTAGAATGATAATTCAATAAGCACTGGTCTAAGAATGAAATATCTACCACTAAATTCAAAGCAATAGGGTTGCCAGAAGTTTTGAAGTCACACATCATAGTTCAATTGTCGGTTTTCCGGTTAGAAATAACACGGGGACTAAGGAATGAACGGATATGGCAAGAAGTATCACTTGTATCAAGATCTCTTAAGAGGTGGTGAAATTCTCACAACATTCTTGATATATAAGATGGTAAAACTCCAAGGTAGGACATAAGATAAGCTGGATAGCCAGGAACTCAAGGTACAACCACAACACGAACAAGTTTGTGTTGGAAAGAAGGCAAGGAAGTAGTCGATGACAACACAAATTACCGAGGGGCAAGGATGGTAATCCCCATCAGGAATTCGATTGATATCCTGGAAGAGCTCAAAATGCTGATGATGATCACGACACATTTGTCGAGATATCTCATGAAGATGTAATCGATAGGCGATGACATCAAGTCAAAGGAATGATGAAGCGAAAAGTTATTGGAACCATGAGTACGACACAAACTCGAAATCAAGCTTGCTGTTCAAGGCTAAACGATATGACGAGGCAGATCGACATAAGCTTAGCTCATCGTCGAAAATTGTGCTCAGGAAAGAAGGACCCGGTAGCATACTTAAAATTTAGCACAATAATGGATAGCCGATCAGGCTAGGAATGACTTGAAGGATTATTAAACTCATAAGCAATGAAAATTACTTAGAGTTATTGAATCAGAGTGCGGAACCGATTCACTTAACGGTGTTCTCAAGTGAAATAACTCAGACCCCAGGGATATCTAAAATCAGTGAGAAGCAGTACTAGATGAAGACTCATAGGAAGCAACACAGTTCTTTGCTATTCTCGAGATACTGGAGGGTATCACCCGAAGGAAGATCGACATAGGGGTTGCGGAGATGTATTGATCTGCATAAGACAAGTGTTTTCACTTGCCTGAGAAATGGAATCAAGGAGAAAATACAGTCGGAATCACGATTGCAAAGGATCAATTCACAGATACCAGATGATAATATATCAAGGGAATAGTTATTATTATGAGAAGCTTCCATGATAGGATATACATTGTGTTCATGGGCATGAACACAAAGTTCAAGGTCGACTCCCACTTCTTCAATGTATAACCTTCCATCCACCTCTCACTTTTCAAAAATGACATTAGTTGTCGAAAGTTTTACTTGGTGCAATACTAGATAATTATGACCCGTGAGATCTTTTGGGTTCACACGGATTAGGGAAGGCATAGGTTCAACACATCAAGGCATCTTAGGAGCATATACCACAAACTTCGGAGTAAGTAACACAAGCTCGATAGTAGAGCATGCTTGAGAAAGCAGAGGATACAATTTACCAAAGGCATTATGTATCCAAGGAAAGGCTCACAAGCTTATTGATTATGAAGGACGGTGTTCGATAAAATTCGACAAAGGGTCTGGTGGTCCACAAGGGATCCGATGTGAGCATTGATACTCAACCAAAGGAAGAAAGAATGCAATGAGATCAGATTATAGAAACAACTGACTAACTCAAAGCTCAAATGCAAAGGAATTATGAATTCCAAGACAAGGGATCAGAAGCAAGGGCTTTGTTTAAGGATGGGTAAACCGAGTAGGCTTAGGGGAATAATCGATGGCAATTTGATTGGTTGAGATCCAGCTCATGTTTAAAATGCCATTTGAGACGGAAGGATGAATTCTATGATCTGATTGAGGATGGCAAGCATCCGCAAAATATTGAATCAAGGGACATGAAATGACAGTGACAAAGGATGTCAACGGAGATTGCTAGAAATACGAAATTAACCATAGTGCCGAAAGGCAAGGAATTCAGGAGCAATAGGCTATTGGGGTTTTTTGGAAGATCGAATGGTATTTCGAAGACATTTGTGAAATACAGGAATCAACTGTGCATGAACGGGTACTCGATAAGTGTGAGGAATTATCCATAGGGGTATTCATGTGGTAAAGAACTGCAAGGCAGTAAGCTCAAATGATTCTCGGGACAATAGAGAGTATTTCGGGGCATCTTGTAATAACAAGATCAATGGGGAATGATTGTATGAATGGCAAGTGTATGCAGCTTCCATAGGGGTTGGTGGTGGAAGGAAATCGCAAATGCGATGGCACAAAGACTCGAGAGAACATCATAGAGTATCATCAGAATCTTCTGGTGCAGCAGACGATCATCGGTAATAAGGTGCTCTCTGGGTGAAAGTGACCACAAGATCCTAATGTTAGATTTAGCAAAATTCATTTAACCCGAATTGAAGAGAGATCAGAGTCCCAGAGTATAGACGAGGAATAAAAGATTCTAATACCAACCAATGGTGACATGGGCCCGTAAGACACACAGCCATGTTAGTAAAAAGTTTTGGAATGACTAGACTCAACTTCGGCCAAGGAGTGTGGAAGGGGGATTCCTACAGGCAGTCGGCTCTGAGACCAACTTGTGACGCCCTCGATTTGACGGTACACTAATCATACACACAAACGTGTATGATCAAGATCAGGGACTCACGGGAAGATATCACAATACAACTCTACAAATAAAATAAGTCATACAATATTACAAGCTAGGGGCCTCGAGGGCTCGAATACAAGAGCTTGATCATAGACGAGTTAGCGGAAGCAACAATATCTGAGTACACACATAAGTTAAACAAGATTGCCTTAAGAAGGCTAGCACCAACTGGGATACAAATCGAAAGAGGCGCAGGCCTCCTGCCCGGGTTCCTCCTAAACTACTCCTGGTCGTCGTCAGCGGGCTGCACGTAGTAGTAGGCACCTCCCGTGTAGTAGTAGTCGTCGTCGACGGTGGCATCTGGCTCCTGGAATCCATCGTCTGGTCGCAACAATCGGGTATAGAAAGGGGGAAACGGGGGAAAAGCTTTAGGTGAAATATAACCCAAGATAACTCCAATGAAGAGATTGATGGATTGAAAAGATGTCTTGAGCAAAGAGAAAATGATGGATTTAGATATGTCACTCTTGAGAACTTGTGAATCATGAAACACGAAGGGAAATTATCAACAATGACATAACACCACCTCAAAAGATAAGAAAGAAAGAATTGCACTTCGGAATGCAAGATGAATAATGCTTGAACTCCTCAAAAACAAGACATGTGTTGAACACCATGTTTATTTGAGAGTATAGCTTGGCGGATCTTAATTTCGAGAGAAATCTTGACAACAATTGAAGAATGAAAGGAATCCTTGAGGAACCGCCATGTAGAGCCTCCAAGAAGAACTCCGGTAATAAAAAGGATGAAAAAAAGAAAGAGAAGTTGAGAACAAAAGGTGAAGCCTTGTGATGATTTAGATGGAGCTTCACTACGAGATAATGCAGAAAACCTAGAACTCCGAAAAAGAAATATGAACAACTAGAAACCAAGAATTGATATCATGAACGAACTCCGGAAGAAAGAATTAAACACTTGGATGAAGCAAGAATAAGAATTATGTTATGTGTGTCCTTCACCAATTTGAATTGATGACCAGCAACGGATTTGGCATACTACTTATTCTCGTAGAAAGGATTAAGATAGATATAGCGCAAATTGAGAAGGTCTTCAACGAATCACCGGTCGGGTTTGGGAAGAACAAATGAATTAGTGTGAGAACATAGAAGGAGGTCTCTTGAACAAACCCCATAAGAATTGAACATGAAAGTAGAAAAATCACAAATCACCCGGAAGAATTGGAAAATGAATGAAGATACTTGAGAGAATTTAGATACATGAGAACGAATATGAAAGAACATGCGGTGCCCCCATGTTTGGTTTTGGTAATTGATGACAATCTCTATGGATTAATGGTTGCCTTGAGTTATATTTGAAGGTTTTGTCCATAGGCTTTTCTTGGAGTACATGTGTTGATTTCAAGGAGAGTTTGTGTCGACCAAGGTGTTATTCAAGGAATTATCCAAAGATTGGTCATGTGAGAGTTGAGCTTATTGCAAGCATGTCTTGAAGAAGAAGATTGTGTGATCATTCATGTCTACCTTCAAGACATCATCCAAACGAAGAGAATTGGAGAGGTTCAAGGTTCATCAAGACTAAGTCAAGAGTGAATCAAGTTGATCAACTCACAAAGCGCAGAAGATGTACCGAGAGGGATCAAGTGATCCCATGGTATGGTAAGAATTGTCAATTGCACTTTGTGTACTAACCCATGGTCTTCGTGAGAGTTCTTTGTGGGGTTAGGTTGCAGTGTGCAAGTTCAAGTGGAGCATCACAAAGAGATCAAATGCTTGAAGCTTGCCGTCCTTTTTGGTGATAATGGACTTGTGAAGATGTGCGGAAGAGTGGCTCACCCATAGTGGAGTATGGGGGAGCAATCAACTAGTCTTCATCGAGTCAACACAATCAAGAAAGGTGGTCCAAGTTGAGGGAGTCAAGATCGTCATCATCTAGATCAAGTGGACCATGTGCAAGGCAAAGGTTTGCCCTTGATAGGTTTTCTATTTTACCGGTCTCATAGTGGTAGTTGGGAGACCGGGTTGTAGGATCGATTGCCGTACTATCAAGGGGGGCTCTCTAGAGAGTAGCTTGATCGTATCATTAGTCGAGAGCTCAAACCATTGCATCCTTGCATCATCTTTCTTGGTTCTTGTTTGGTTCCATTTGTGAGTCTTAGAGCTTATGGTCATCTTCTATGATGTTTTGATGCTACTCGTCGTCTTCTTTCCAACAAGCTTGAGTTTGCTCAATTCGGAGCTCATTTGCAGAAGTTATGGCAGTTCTGGTTTTCTTGAGAGTGGTTTTTGTCTGGTCCCAGCGGTAGTACCACGTGCCCCAGCGGTAGTACCGCTTGGAGCTCTCAGCCGTTGTACCGCTGCTTCCGGGCGGTGGTACCGCCAACTTGCTCAGCAAAGTCTTGGGCGGTTGTTCCGGCCAGGCACCGCCCAAGTACCGGTCAGGCCTCTGTTTTGATGCGGTACTCGGGCGGTGGTGGCCCGGTTGGTCCGGTCGTACCAGTACCACTAGTGTCTGGAGCGGTTCTACCGCTTAGGACTTAGCCGCCCGAGCGCTCAAGGCCATGCGGTTGCACCAGCCCGGTACCGCTCGACTACCGCACTCAGGGGTGACTCCCTTCTGTTCCTATGCGGTGGTTGAGCGGTGGCTGGACGGTTGGTCCGGTTGTTCTTCTCAACCGGTGCTACCGCCTGGTCGCCCAGTTGTACCGCCTGGTAGGATTCTCCACGTATACGGTGAGTCCCGGTTGTACCGGGACCAGGAGCGGTAGTACCGCTCGTGTGCGGGCTGAGCACATAACGGTTGGATTTTCCCCCTCCTATAAAAGGGGGTCTTCTTCCCCATTAGACTTTATCCTTTGATCTCGTGTTCTTCCCCCATTGTTGACCTTCTTCGAGCTTGCTAACTCTCAATCCCTCCATGGATTCTTGCTAGTTTTTGAGGGAAAAGAGAGAGGAGATCTAGATCCACATTTCCACCAATCACTTTCTCCTCTGTGTGAGGGGAACCCCTTGGATCTAGATCTTGGAGTTCTTGGTGTTCTCCTTCTTGTTCTTCCTCTCATTTTCCTCCCTAGCATTAGTTGCTCCGGTGGGATTTGAGAGAGAAGGACTTGGGCACTCCATGTGCCCTTGCCATTGCATTTGGTGCATCGGTTTGAGTTCTCCACGGTGATACGTGGAAGTGAAGTTTGAGAAGCTTATTACTCTTGGGTGTTTGGGCACCCTAGAGCTTGTTCCTCTTGGGTGCCTTGGCGCCCTAGACGGTTGGTGTTGTTTGGAGCTCAATCATTGTGGTGTAAAGCTCCGGGCAAGCGTCGGGGTCTCCAATTAGGTTGTGGAGATCGCCCCGAGCAATTTGACGGGTACCGGTGACCGCCCCCAAGGGTTGCCAAAGTGTACGGGTTCGGTGACCGCCCCCAAGGGTTGCCATTTGTACGGGTTCGGTGACCGCCCTCAAGGGTCCCTTAGTGGAATCATGGCATCTTGCATTGTGCGAGGGCGTGAGGAGATTACGGTGGCCCTAGTGGCTTCTTGGGGAGCATTGTGCCTCCACACCGCTCCAAACAGAGATTAGCATCCGCAAGGGTGTGAACTTCGGGATACATCGTCGTCTCCTCGTGCCTCGGTTATCTCTTACCCGAGCCCTTTACTTATGCACTTTCATTTGTGATAGCCATATTGTTTCTTGTCATATATCTTGCTATCACATAGTTGCTTATCTTTCTTAGCATAAGTTGTTGGTGCACACAGGTGAGCCTAGTTGTTTTAGGTTTTGTGCTTGGCAAATTAACCGCTAGGTTTATTCCGCATTTGTTCAAGCCTAAACCGTAATTATTTTAAAACGCCTATTCACCCCCCCCCCCTCTAGGCGACATCCACGATCTTTCATAATAGATCACGAGCTCATTAGAGAATATTTGAATGATGCACCAGTAAGATTTATAGAATGAGAGCTGAAAGCTGAGAATGAATAAACCTGAATTGATGGCCTTCGGAGAATCAAACTAAAAAGACTCCTGAATGGCTCCGAAGGGTGAAAAGAATTCTCACGATCGAAAACAATTATGAGAGGATGGCACCAAGCTAGAATCACGAATCTTTTAGAGAACGGATAAGATTTGTAGGAAAAACTCTTCTTCGTTCTTCAAAATATGAGAATGACGATGAGAAACACCACCATGAATTGTTGAGACACTCCGGAATGAAAATTAGAAAGGTTAAACCAATGATGAAAAGAATTTGAAAGATCTTGGATAAAGACATATGAATGATGATAATTCATTCTTACGTCAAACTTGGAGAAGAATTTGAGAGTTACTCCAGGAAAATAGAAGAGTCAGGTAAGATCCTGGGAAAAGACATGTGGCTTAGGGCCCACTCAAAAGATACACCGTTCAACGATTTAAAAGATAGATTGCGCTGGTTGATTTAAATGGCTCAAAAGAGATAACATCTTTGAAATAGCTCGAACGAATGCAGAGTGGAAACACGAATCTTTGAGATATCTTCAGCACTCCGGACCAAATGAATAGTAAGAGGTGAATGATAAAGAGGTGCGCTGGCATGAGAAAAACATTTGAAACGAGGTAAAGCATGTGATCAACACCAAATCTTGAATTGAATCCACCAGAGAAGGAAAATAATGAAGAATGATAAACTTGAGGCTCCGTTAGTATCTTCTTGAGAATCATCAGATAAGAACACTGAAAGAAAGGAATGAAGAGACTTCACATCCATAAAAGGATACTTGAATAAGAAATCTTAGTCCTAGAAGAAAAAGGGTGGGAGGGAGGGAAAACAAAGGCATCCTGGGGAAGGATGAAACAAACAACTTTGGGAAAAAACCAAGAGGTGATCTTGCGGATGTTGAAATGATCGAATCCACTTGAAGAGAAACACGCCAGTTGAAAATGATTGACATGACAATCTCGATTATCATGAAGGATTGGTATTCACATAGGAGTATGAGAACACCGCTTAGGAAAGGTATGGAATCAACACTTGACATTGAAGCAACTCGAAAACCACAACTCAAAACAAAACAAAGGATTTGGCTTGCAGAATAAGCCGGAAACAAACATATGATAGATCCCATATCGTATCATGTGTCTGTTGGAAAGATTATTCTAGGAGCTACTTGAATTCTCACCTCTGAAACTCCCGAAACTATCCGGTTATGCAATCAGGTGTTGGGGACACAGGGGAAGCATAATATCTCACCCAAAACTAACAAATCCTACATCCAGCTGTATCCATCCTTCAACACATAACCAAGAAACCTTCGGAAATCATTTACCTCAACCTTCAAAAAGCATCCGTTATATGAGTTATGGCAATACTCCCGAACTCCCGCCCCAGTACTAGGTGGCGTCGAGGTTATCTCACCAACAACTGCATAAAAGAGATTTTTGATGTCGGCGAACTCAGGTATTCCAGAACTGCAACGATAAAATTGTGAGGAAAACACCTCGGAGCTCAACTCCCCGGGACACTGCCACCACCCCTATATGTCAAGAGGCACCAAGAACAATGTTCTCATCACAAAACCATCGGAACAATCCAAGATACCCGCGTGATCCTAAAAAAATTCATGAAATTTGAGGAGAGATGAGTCAAAACTCTACGTCAAGAGGCCTCACCAGAGCGACGAAGGGACTGAGGAGTAAAAAGAATCCTACTCTCCGATATATATAATCCTAAGACTCAAAACATTTTGTTCTAGACTCAACAACGTCAACGATTCGATCAAGCATGGGGCTCCTAAGTCGGGGAAGGCTCTGATACCAACTTGTAACACCCACAATGCGGCTATATCTCCCACGTGTCGGGGCACGACTTAGAGGCATTGTCGCATGGTAGGTTTGTCGCAAGAGGGGTAATCTTCACACATCCCATGTACTGAAAAGAAAGGGATAAAGAGATAGCTTACAATCGCCACTTCACACAAATACAAGTTAAACATGCATCATCCAAAATACAGTCAAGGTCCGACTACGGAACCAAAATAAAAGAAGACACCTCAATTTCTCGATCCCCGATCGTCCCAACTGGGCTCCACTACTGATCAACAGGAAACGAAACAACACGACGAACAAGATCTTCATCGAGCTCCCACTTGAGCTGGGTTGTGCCATCTGCACTGGTATCATCGGCACCTACAACTGTTTGGAAGTATTTGTGAGTCACGAGGACTCAGCAATGTCACACCCGTGAGATCAAGACTATTTAAGCTTATGGGTAGGAAAGGGTAGTGAGGTGGAGCTGCAGCAAGCACTAAGCATATATGGTGGCTAACATACGCTAATAAGAGCGAGAAGAGAAGCAATGCAACCATCGTGAACTAGAAGTGATCAAGAAGTGATCCTGAATCTACTTATGTTCAAGCATAACACAAGAACCGTGTTCACTTCCCGGACTCCGCCGGAAAGAGACCATCACGGCTACACATGTGATTGATGCATTTTAATTAAGTTAAGTTTCAAGTTCTCTACAACCGGATATTAACAAATTCCCATCTGCCCATAACCGCGGGCACGACTTTCGAAAGTTCAAAACCCTGCAGGTGTGTCCCAACTTAGCCCATCACAAGCTCTCACGATCAATGATGGATATTCGTTCTCCCAGAAAGACCCGATCAGACTCGGAATCCCAATTACAAGACATTTCAACAATGGTAAAACAAGACCAGCAAGACCGCCCGATGCGCCGACATCCCGATAGGAGCTGCACATATCTCATTCTCAGGGCAACACCGGATGAACACTACGTACAGCTAAAACCAACCCTCAAGTTTCCCCGAGGTGGCGCCGCAAGTGGCTCTGGTTCGGACCAACACTTAGAGAAGCACTAGCCCGGGGGGGTTAAAATAAGATGACCCTCGGGAGCACGACTCCCAAGGGAAAAGTAGGTGGTGGTGAGGCAAATGGTAAAACCAAAGTTGGGCCTTGCTTGAGGATTTTTATTCAAAGCGAACTGTCAAGGGTTCCCCATAACACCCAACCGTGTAAGGAACGCAAAATCAAGAAACATAACACCGGTATGACGGAAACAATGGCGGCAAGAGTGGAACAAAACACCAGGCATAAGGCCAAGCCTTCCACCCTTTACCAAGTATATAAGATCATTAATTAAAATAAGAGATAATAATGATATCACAACAATATCCATGTTCCAACATGGAACAAACTTCATCTTCACCTGCAACTAGCAACGCTATAAGAGGGGCTGAGCAAAGCGGTAACATAGCCAAACAACGGTTTGCTAGGAAAGGAGGGTTAGAGGCTTGACATGGCAATATGGGAGGCATGATATAGCAAGTGGTAGGTATCGCGGCATAGCAATAGAGAGAACAACTAGCAAGCAAAGATAGAAGTGATTTCGAGGGTATGGTCATCTTGCCTGAGATCCCGCAAGGAAGAAGAACAAGTCCGTGAAGAAGACAAATGGACGTAGTCGAACGAATCCTCACAACTCCGGAACGAAACCGAAGCTAACGCGAGAAGTAACCCAGAAAGAAGCAAACAACATGGTAAACAACCATCACATAAACATGACATGATGCACAACCAAGTATGATGCATGTCCGGTTTAAAGAGCCATGGAATGGCAAAATGCACAAACAAAACTACAAATTAAGTGGAGCTCAATATGCAATGAGTTGCATATTGACGGAACACCACATTCAAGTTATTTAGTTCGATCTTGTTTATGTACCCAACAATGTTAAATGTTCTTAACATGGCAAGGGGTGAAGCATACATAAACTAACTATCTAGTCAAGTTTAAATGAGGCCGGAAACAACAAACAACAAGTCCAGAAAATCCTCATGAGCATAATTTAAAGTTGGTACTGTCCTGTCCTAAAGCATATTTTAGAGTTGTTAAACATGCAAGATGATGCCACCATGTTAAACTAGGCATTTTTCCACCCCGATTACATATAAAGATTATTAAATTTGGAGCTACAGTTATTAAGTTATGAATTAAAGCATTTTAGCATGACATATGAGCAAAATTAATCAAACAACATTTTAAATAATTTAAACTTGCATGAAAGTTGGATATTATGAATCTAGATGCAATTCTAAGCATTTTTCATTTTTGAAGTTTTTACAAATGATGCATGGTTATATAGTTATTAAATGCATGGACTTGAAGGGCTTTTCTGCAAAACTGGCAATTCGAGATAATTAGCTAAAATCGCAGATGCTAAAAAAACATACACGGGCCGAATCATAGGCCGGCACAACAATGCACAGGGGCGGGGCGCGTCCTCACCTCGCTGGGCCGGATCTGGCCAGTGGTTGGGCCTCAGTGCGCGGCTGCGGTCAACGCAGACGAATCAAAATCGAGCGAGCGGAGGCAGGGGCGTCCCCCTCCCTGTTCGAAAGAAGCAAAGGCAGGGCAGGGCCTTGGCGCGGATCAAGCGCAGAGGTAGCCGTAGGCGGTCAACGAGGAGCACGGGATCGAGGGGATCCTCCTCCTCGAGCTATTGTGGGCGCGGAGGATGAGAGGAGGCGCGCACAGGAGGGGCGCCATGGGCGGCATGCTCCGGCAGAACGGCTGCGAGAGGGTGCAACGGCTGCTGCTGTTGGTTGCCTAATGGAGGAACTCCGGCAAGATTCGACGAGGAGTTCCGGGCGCGAGGAGAAGAACAGGACGGCGGGGAAGAGGCCGGAACGGAGTGGAATGCGGCGCT
Organism: Triticum urartu; assembly: GCF_056163025.1. Taxonomy (NCBI): domain Eukaryota; kingdom Viridiplantae; phylum Streptophyta; class Magnoliopsida; order Poales; family Poaceae; genus Triticum; species Triticum urartu. Next base: position 58,428,741 of record NC_141874.1, on the reverse strand, counting down.
GGGACTCGGCGGGGCGACGGCTTCCTGGGACTTGGGCGGCTCAAAGAAGAGGAAGCAGAGGCCGGCCGGCGAGAAGCAGGGGACGCAGCGGCGGCCTGGTGCGGCTGGTGGCAGCGGCGATGCTAGTTGGCCCGGCGATGAAGACAAGGTGGAGCTGTGGTTGGTGCGGGGGGGATGAGGAGGGGATCTGGGAGGATCCCAAGGGAGAGAGTGGCGGCGGCGGTTGAGGAGATGGATGGGACATTGTCCCTAAAATTTAGGGTTAGGAGTTTATCTGCTATATAAAGTAGGTGGGAATTGGGTAGTGGCTATTAGCCCCTCCGATCGTAATCGGACGGACGAAAATAAATAGGCCAGGGAGTCCAATGAACAAAACGCAGATGTTTTAGGGATGTTTGGGGATGAACCGGATCCAATGGTGACGACTGCCCGGGTCGGGTCCGGGACAGCTTTTCGGACGCGCGCGCGAGGAGGGCTGCGGGCTGACGAGAGAGGTTAGGTTGGGCTTGGTGGTAGGTAGTGGACTATGCAGAAGGCCTCAGGCTGAGAGAAGACAAGAGAGAGAGACCCGACAGTCGTTTCCGGAGTCCGAAAACGTCCGACGATTTGATCGACTATAATGTCGCTATAGTTATCCGTTGGGGCATCAAACGATCTCCGAAAGCGATGAAATTTGGCAGCCGGTCTATCTACACTATAATAAGACCGCACGCCAACTTTCAACCCATTCCGAGAACATTTTCCGGCCACTTATAAAAATAATATTTCAGAGGTGCCGCGGGTGCGTGCAGGTGTTTCTGGGCTCAGAACGGACAACGGAAAGAACTGGGAGACCCAGATGAATTGCAAGTTTCAAAAACATGATGATGCAATGCACATGATGACATGATGAAATGCAACACGCAAGCTAATGACATGGCAACATCGGCGAATAACTGGAAGACACCTGGCGCGTCGGTCTTGGGGCGTCACACAAGTGCTTGAATGGTCTGGCCAGTTCAATGTCTCTGGTTCGACCCCTTTAGCAATCAGGTCATTCTCAGCTTTGTCCCACAACAGCCGGGCTTTGAGGTAGCTGATGACCCACAAGTATAGGGGATCTATCGTAGTCCTTTCGATAAGTAAGAGTGTCGAACCCAATGAGGAGTATACGGAAATGATAAGTGGTTTTCAGTAAGGTATTCTCTGCAAGCACTGAAATTATCGATAACAGATAGGTTTGTGATAAGGTAATTTATAACGGGTAACAAGTAATGAAAGTAAATAAGGTGCAGCAAGATGGCCCAATCCTTTTTGTAGCAAAGGACAAGCCTGGACAAACTCTTATATGAAGGAAAACGCTCCCGAGGACACATGGGAATTATCGTCAAGCTAGTTTTCATCACGCTCATATGATTTTCGTTCTTTACTTCATAATTTGGTATATGGGTGGACCGGTGCTTGGGTACAGCCCTCTCTTGGACAAGCATCCCACTTATGATTAACCCCTATTGCAAGCATCCGCAACTACAAAAGAAGTATTAAGGTAAACCTAACCATATCATGAAACATATGGATCCAAATCAGCCCCTTACGAAGCAACGCATAAACTAGGGTTTAAGCTTCTGTCACTGTAGCAACCCATCATCTACTTATTACTTCCCAATGCCTTCCTCTAGGCCCAAATAATGGTGAAGTGTCATGTAGTCGACGTTCACATAACACCACTAGAGGAGAGACAACATACATCTTATCAAAATATCGAACGAATACCAAGTTTACATGACTACTTATAGCAAGTCTTCTCCCATGTCGTCAGGAACAAACGTAACTACTCACAAATCATATTCATGTTCATAATCAGGGGGGGGTATTAATATGCATAAAGGATCTGAACATATGATCTTCCAATAAATAAACCAACTAGCATCAACTAAAAGGAGTAATCAACACTAGTAGCAAACCACATGTACCAATCTGAGGTTTTGGGGCAAAGATTGGATACAAGAGATGAATTAGGGATTTAGAGGAGATGGTGTTGGTGAAGATGCTGATGGAGATTGACCCCCTCCCGATGAGAGGATCGTTGGTGATGACGATGGCGATGATTTCCCCCTCCCGGAGGGAAGTTTCCCCGGCAGAAAACCTCCGCTGGAGTCCTAGATTGGTTCCGCCAAGGTTCCGCCTCGTGGCGGCGGAGTTTCTTCCCAAAAGCTTGTTTATGATTTTTTTTCCAGGGTAAAAGACTACATATAGAAGAAGATGGGAACTAGAGGCCTTCCAGGGGGGCCATGATGCAGGGGGCGCCCCGAGGGGGGTAGGGCGCGCCCCCACCCTCATGGATGGTGGGTGGCCCCCCTTTGGTACTTTCTTCGCTCAGTAATTTTTATTAATACCAAAACATGCCTCCGTGAAGTTTCAGGACTTTTGGAGTTGTGCAGAATAGGTCTCTAATAATTGCTCCTTTTCCAGCCCAGAATTCCAGCTGCCGGCATTCTCCCTCTTCATGTAAACCTTGTAAAATAAGATAGAATAGGCATAAGTACTGTGACATAACGTGTAATAACAGCCCATAATGCAATAAATATCGATATAAAAGCATGATGCAAAATGGACGTATCAACTCCCCCAAGCTTAGACCTCACTTGTCCTCAAGCGGAAGCTGATAACGAAAAATATGTCCACATGTTTAGAGATAGAGGTGTCGATAAAATAAAATACGGACATGAGGGAATCATGATCATTCTTATAATAGCAACATATATGGATATTGTCATATGATTTCTTATGCTCAAGTAACAATCTATTCAAAATGTGAAGTATGAATCAGAAACTTCATTGAGAACTAACAAACTATGATCTCGGTCATTGAAGAAATTGCAATTTATCATTACATTGGAAAGAGTCAATATAAGAGCTTTTCAGCAAGTCCACATACTGTGATGCCCCCGATTTGACCGTACACTAATCATACATGCAAACGTGTACGATCAAGATCAGGGACTCACGGGAAGATATCACAACACAACTCTACAAAAAAATAAGTCATACAAGCATCATATTACAAGCCAGGGGCCTCGAGGGCTCGAATACAAGAGCTCGATCATAGACGAGTTAGCGGAAGCAACAATATCTGAGTACAGACATGAGTTAAACAAGATTGCCTTAAGAAGGCTAGCACAAACTGGGATACAGATCGAAAGAGGCAAAGGCCTCCTGCCTGGGATCCTGACACGTGGTAGTAGGAACCTCCCGTGTAGTAGTAGTCGTCGTCGACGGTGGCATCTGGCTCCTAGACTCCATCGTCTGGTCGCAACAATCGGGTATAGAAAGGGGGAAAGGGGGAGCAAAGCAAGCCTGAGTACTCATCCAAAGTACTCGCAAGCAAGGAGCTACACTACATATGTATGCATTGGTATCAAATGGAAAAGGGTAGCATATGTGGACTGAACTGCAGAATGCCGGAATAAGAGGGGATAGCTAGTCCTATCAAAGACTACGCTTCTGGTAACCTCCATCTTGCAGCAGAAAAAAAGAGTAGATGGTAAGTTCACCAAGTAACATCGCATAGCATAACCCTAACCGATGATCCTCCCCTCGTCGCCATGTGAGAGAGCGACCACCGGTTGTATCTGGCACTTGGAAGGGTGCGTTTTATTAAGTATCTGGTTCTAGTTGTAATAAGGTCAAGGTACAACTCAATTCGTCCTGTTACCGAAGATCACGGCTATTCGAATAGATTAACTTCCCTGCAGGGGTGCACCACATTTCCTAACACGCTCGATCCCCTTTGTCCGGACACACTTTTCTGGGTCATGCGCGGCCTCGGAAGATCAACACGTCGCAACCCCACCTAGGCACAACAGAGAGGTCAGCACGCCGGTCTAAATCCTATGTGCGCAGGGGTCGGGGCCCATCGCCCATTGCACACATGCACGTTGCGTACGCGGCCAGTGAGCAGACCTAGCCTCCCTTATACAAGAGCAGGCGTTCCAGTCCAACCCGGCGCGCGCCGCTCAGTCGCTGACGTCACGAAGGCTTCGGCAGATACCACGACGTCGAGTGCCCATAATTGTCCCCGCGTAGTTGGTTAGTGCGTATAGGCCAGTAGCCAGACTCAGATCAAATAACCAGATCTCGTTAAGCGTGTTATTTTGAAGTAACCACGAATGCCGACCAAGGCCAGGCCCACCTCTCTCCTAGGTGGTCTCAACCTGCCCTGTCGCTCCGCCACAAAGTAACAGTCGGGGGCCATCAAGAACCCAGGCCCACCTCTACCGGGATGGAGCCACCTGTCCTTCTAGCCCCCTCATCAGAATCACTTGCGGGTACTCAACGAGCTGACCCGATTTTAGTCACCACCTGTGTCATGTACATAAAGTATATAGTATATACCCGTGATCACCTCCCGAAGTGATCACGGCCCAGTAGTATAGCATGGCATACGGACAAGAGTGTAGGGACACTGATGGAACACTAGCATCCTATACTAAACATTAGGATAGCAGGTAAAGGTATCAACAACTGTAGCAACAATGACCGGCTATGCATCAGGATAGGATTAACGAAAGCAGTAACATGCTACACTACTCTAATGCAAGCAGTATAGAGAAGAATAGATGATATCTGGTGATCAAGGGGGGCCTTGCCTGGTTGCTCTGGCAAGGAGGGGTCATCTTCGATGTAGTCGAACACACAGACATCGGCAGCGGTCTCGGAGTCTACCGGAAAGGGGTAACGGAGGGGGGACACAATAAATAAAAGAGCAATCAAAACTAACACAAAGCAAGACGCGGAAATACGTTGTGCTAGGGATGACCTAACGTAGGTATAAGCGATACCGACAAAGGGGGGAAACATCCGGGAAAGTATTCCCGGTGTTTCTCGTTTTCGGGCAGATAAACCGGAGGGGGAAAGTTGCATGTTTTCTATGCTAGGGATGTGTAGCGGACAAACAGGCCACGTTTGGATTCGTCTCGTCGTTCTGAGCAACATTCATGTACAAAGGTTTTTCATCGGAGTTCCAGTTAATTTTCTATGATTTTGCAAATTTTTAAGTATTTTCTCAAATTTTTGGATTTATTATATTTAGTTTAATCCGAATTGACCAAGTCAATTTGACTAGTCAAAAGGGCATGTGTGCCCCACATGTCATAGACTAAACAATTAAGTAAATCTAATTTATTTAAATGGGGTCCTACATGTCATCTACTACTAGACTAGTTTAGCACTAAAATACCCCTAAGCTAATCCTACACTAATTAAACTTAAGGGCCGTCTATTAGTGGACAGAGCCCAGCCAAGCCACTCACACACACAACACACACATGCGCACTGTACACACAACACACATACATACACATAGCACACACACATCACGTATCAACAAGAGCAGCAGCAAGGTAGTGCAAGCACCGGCAGGAGCAAAGCGCGGCGGCGGCAGCCATTATGAGCAGCAGCTTAGCAGGAGCTAGCAAAGTAGCAACTACAGTAGTAGGAAAACAGCAGCAGCAGTAGTAGCCAGCGGAAAGCAACAGAAGAAACACGCAGCCAGCAGCAGAGCACCGGCGAGCGAGCGCAATGCACATGGGCACAACAGGCAATGGGCGGCTACGGCAACAAGCAGGGTTGCGCAAGCTCGCGCGTGGTCACGGCTAGGGGCGTCCAGCGAGTAAGGCAGGGCGTGCGGGACACATGCGCAGGGGTGGCTGCGTCGTTGCGGCCAGGAAGCACGCCAGCGGGCGCGACGGCGGGCCACGGTGCAGCCCTGCAGTACGCAGGCAGCAGCGGTACAACGAGTGCGGACAAGGGTGGCTACGGGCGCGCCGCGGCACGCCAAGGCAAGGCCAGGGGCGTGTAGCCACGCGTAGGCGGTTGTGTCCAGAGAACGTGGCCGATGTACGCATGGGCGCGGGGAAGCACGGCGGGAGTGGTGGTCAGCACGAGCTCCCACAGAGATCCGGGCACGCGGTGGTGGAGGCATACAGCTATGGATTCGATGGGGGAAGAGGGGAATCGGTGCGTCTGATCGAGAGGAAGGCCGGGGATGTGCTTGCGACGGCCGAGGTGGCACAGTGGTGTAGATCGACGGCGAGATGTCGCGGCCATGGCGGAGAGACCGGCTCGATCCCGAGCGCACGGTGCGTCTCCTGTCGAACGGATGCACGGGGATGACGGAGTCGGTGACGAGGAAGTCCCTGGACAACCTCCCGGTCGCCGGGGAGGCCGGTGGCCACGTGGACGGCAACGACGCGTCGATGGTAGCTCAGAAGTGAACTAAACCGAGGGAGAGGACGAGCGAGGGGATAAGCGAGGGCTAGGGTTTGTCTATCGGGTCGGGGGTCTTCTTATCCATCTCATGTTGCTCCTGTAGAGCCTCGGTGGTGAGCCACTTCTGATATGGACCTTTTATGCAGTCCGTCGCTTTTATTGCTTCCATATCACAAGATCGTATAAAGCTTATTTTCTCCACACTAATAAATCACACATATTTAGAGAGCAATTTTTATTGCATGCAACAATGATAACTTACTTGAAGGATCTTACTCAATCCATAGGTAGATATGGTGGACTCTCATGACAAAACTGAGTTTAAGGGTATTCGGAAGCATGATACGTCCATTTTGCATCATGCTTTTATATCAATATTTATTGCATTATGGGCTGTTATTACACATTATGTCACTATACTTATGTCTATTCTCTCTTATTTTACAAGGTTTACATAAAGAGGGAGAATGCCGGCAGCTGGGATTCTAGGCTGGAAAAGGAGCAAATATTAGAGACCTATTCTGCACTGCTCCAAAAGTCCTGAAACTTCATGGAAGTCGTTTTCAGAAGATATAAAAAATACTGAGCACAAGAAATTCACCAGGGGGCCATACCCTGCCCACGAAGGTGGGGGCGCGACCCCTTACCTCGTGGGCCCCCTGGTGGCCCTCCGATGGCCATCTTCTTCTATATGGCGTCTTTCGATGAGGAAAAAATCAGAAGCCATCTTTCCGGACGAGACTCCGCCACCACGAGGCGGAACCTTGGCGGAACCAATCTAGGGCTTTGGCGGAGCTGTTCTGCCGGGGAAACTTCCCTTTGGGAGGGGGAAATCATCGCCATCGTCATCACCAATGCTCCTCTCAAAACCCTAGTTCATCTCTTGTATCCAATTCTTGTCTCCAAGTCTGGGATTGGTACCTGTGGGTTGCTAGTAGTGTTAATTACTCCTTGTAGTTCATGATAGTTGGTTTATTTGGTGGAAGATCATATATTCATATCCTATATGCATATTAATACCCCTATGATTATGAACATGAATATACTTTGTGAGTAGTTATGTTTGTTCCTGAGGACATGGGAGAAGTCTTGCTATTAGTAGTCATGTGAATTTGGTATTCGTTTGATATTTTGATGAGATGTATGTTGTCTCTCCTCTAGTGGTGTTATGTGAACGTCGACTACGTGACACTTCACCATTATTTGGCCCTAGAATAAGGCATTGGGAAGTAATAAGTAGATGATGGGTTGCTAGAGTGACAGAAGCTTAAACCCTAGTTTATGCGTTGCTTCGTAAGGGGCTGATTTGGATCCATATGTTTAATGCTATGGTTAGGTTTACCTTAATACTTTTGTTGTAGTTGCGGATGCTTGCAATAGAGGTTAATCATAAGTGGGATGCTTGTCCAAGTAAGGACAACACCCAAGCACCGGTCCACCCACATATGAAATTATCAAAGTACCGAACGCGAATCATATGAACGTGATGAAAACTTGCTTGACGATATTCCCATGTGTCATCGGGACCGCTTTACATCATATAAGAGTTTGTCCAGGCTTGTCCTTTGCTACAAAAAGGATTGGGCCACCTTGCTGCACATTATTTACTTTTGTTACTTGTTGCTCGTTACAAATTATCCTATCACAAAACTATCTGTTACCTATTATTTCACTGCTTGCAGAGAATACCTTGCTGAAAACCGCTTATCATTTCCTTCTGCTCCTCGTTGGGTTCGACACTCTTACATATCGAAAGGACTACGATAGATCCCCTATACTTGTGGGTCATCAAGACTCTTTTCTTGCGCCGTTGCCGGGGAGTGAAGCGCCTTTGGTAGGTGGAATTTGGTCAGGAAAAATTTATATAGTGTGCTGAAATTTACTGTCACTTGTTACTATGGAAAGTAATCCTCTAAGGGGCTTGTTCAGGGTATCTTCACCCCGACCAGTAAAGCAAAGAGTTGCTCCTCAACCTACTGAACCTACTGAAAATGAAAATGTCTGCTTTGAAATTCCTTCGGGTGTGATAGAAAAACTGCTAGCTAATCCTTTTGCAGGAGACGGAACAACGCATCCTGATGAGCACTTAATATATGTGGATGAAGTTTGTGAATTATTTAAGCTTGCAGGTGTACCTAGATATGTTATTAAGAATAAGGTACTTCCTTTATCTTTGAAGGAAGATGCATTGACATGGTATAGGCTATGTGATGATACGGGGTCATGGAACTACAAACGATTGAAATTGGAATTTCATCAGAAGTTTTATCCTATGCATCTTGTTCATCGTGATCGCAATTATATATATAATTTTTAGCCTCACGAAGGAGAAAGCATCGCTCAAGCTTGGAGGAGGCTTAAATAAATGTTATATTCATGCCCCAATCATGAGCTCTCGAGAGAAATGATTATTCAAAATTTATATGCTCGGCTTTCTGATAACAATCGCACCATGCTCGATACTTCTTGTGCTGCCTCTTTTATGACCAAGACTATTGAATTCAAATGGGATTTATTGGAAAGAATTAAACGCAACTTTGAAGATTGGGACCTCGCAGAAGGTAAGGAGTCAGGTATGACACCTAAGTTTTATTGTGTTAAATCTTTTATGGATACCGATGTTTTCCGTAAATTTAGCACTAAATACGGACTTGACTTTGAGATAGTAGCCTATTTCTGTGAATCTTTTGCTGATCATATCGATCTCCCTAAGGAGAAGTGGTTTAAATATCATCTTCCCATAGAAGTAAAAGTAGCTGCACCTATTAAAGTTGAAGAAAAGACTGTCACTTATAATGATCCCATTGTTCCTACTGCTTATGTTGAGAAACCACCTTTCCCTGTTAGGATAAAGGATCATGCTAAAGCTTCAACTGTGATTCGTAAAAGCAATATTAGAACTTATACACTTGCTAAGCAAATTAAAATTGAACCTAATATTGCTATTGTCAAAGATCTCTTGTCTGATATTATTGATGGGCATGTTATTCATTTTCGTGATGAGACTGCTAGAATTGCTAAACCTTGTGCTAAAGATAAACCTAGATCTTTGGTAGGCATGCATGTTATTTCTGTTGAAATAGGAGATCATTGTTATCATGGCTTATGTGATATGGGTGCCAGTGCTAGTGCTGTACCTCATGACTTATACAAAGAAATTATGCATGATATTGCACCTGCTGAGATAGAAGATATTGATGTCACAATTAAACTTGCCAATAGAGATACTATTTCACCAATTGGAATTGTTAGAGTTGTTGAAGTCTTGTGTGGGAAAACTAAATATCCTGCTGATTATCTTGTTCATGGTTCCCCACAAGATAGCTTTTGTCCCATTATATTTGGTAGACCCTTCTTGAACACTGTTAATGCTAAGATAGATTGCAAAAAGGATGTTGTTACTATTGGTTTAGGTGATATGTCTCATGAATTTAATTTCTCTAAATTTCGTAGACAACACCGTGAAGAGGAATTGCCTAGTAAAGATAAAATTATTGGTCTTGCTTCTATTGTCGTACTTCCTAGTGATCCTTTGGAACAATATTTGCTAGACCATGAAAATGATATGTTTATGAATGAAAGAAGGGAAATATATGAAGTATTCTTTAAATAGGAACCCATCCTGAAACACAATTTTCCTCCTCGACCCAAGGGTGATCCCGTGTTTGAGCTTAAACCATTACCTGATACTCTTAAATATGCTTATCTTGATGAGAAAAAGATATATCCTATTATTATTAGTGCTAACTTTTCAGAGCATGAAGAAGAGAGATTATTGAAAACTCTAAAGAAGCACTGTGCTGCTATTGGATATACTCTTGACGATCTGAAGGGCATTAGTCCCACTCTGTGTCAACACAAAATAAATTTAGAGGAAGATGCCAAACCAGTTTGTGCTCATAAATGACGGCTGAATCCTAAGATGAAGGAAGTGGTAAGAAAGGAAATACTAAAGCTTCTTGAGGCATGTATAATTTATCCCGTTGCTGATAGTCAGTGGGTAAGTCCTGTCCATTGTGTCCCTAAGAAGGGAGGTATTACTGTCGTTCCGAATGATAAAGATGAGTTGATCCCGCAAAGAATTATTACAGGTTATATGATGGTAATTGATTTTCGCAAATTAAATAAAGCTACTAAAAAAGATCATTACCCCTTACCTTTTATCAATCAAATGCTAGAAAGATTATCCAAACATACACATTTTTGCTTTCTAGATGGTTATTCTGGTTTCTCTCAAATACCTGTGTCAGCCAATGATCAATCAAAGACTACTTTTACTTGCCCTTTTGGTACTTTTGCTTATAGACGTATGCCTTTTGGTTTATGTAACGCACCTGCTACCTTTCAAAGATGCATGATGGCTATATTCTCTGACTTTCATGAAAAGATTTGTGACGTTTTCATGGACGATTTTTCCGTCTATGGATCCTCTTTTAATGATTGCTTAAGAAACCTTGACCGAGTTTTGCAGATATGTGAAGAAACTAATCTTGTATTGAATTGGGAAAAGTTCCACTTTATGGTTAATGAAGGTATTGTCTTGGGGCATAAAGTTTCTGAAAGAGGTATTGAGGTTGATAAAGCCAAGGTTGATGCTATTGAAAAGATGCCATGTCCCAAGGACATCAAAGGTATAAGAAGTTTCCTAGGTCATGTCGATTTTTACAGGAGGTTCATTAAGGACTTCTCCAAGATTTCTCGGCCTCTGACTAATTTATTACAAAAAGATATACCATTTGTTTTTGATGATGATTGCGTAGAAGCATTTGAAATACTTAAGAAAGCATTAACCTCTGCACCTATTGTTCAGCCACCTGATTGGAATTTACCCTTTGAAATTATGTGTGATGCTAGTGATTATGCTGTAGGTGCTGTTCTAGGGCAAAGAGTTGATAAGAAATTAAATGTTATTCAATATGCTAGTAAAACTCTAGACAATGCTCAGAGAAATTATGCTACTACTAAAAAAGAATTCTTAGCAGTTGTATTTGCTTGTGATAAGTTCAGATCTTATATTGTTGATTCTGAAGTAACTATTCACACGGATCATGCTGCTATTAAATCCCTTATGGAAAATAAAGATGCTAAACCTAGACTTATTAGATGGGTTCTCTTGCTACAAGAATTTGATTTGCATATTATTGATAGGAAGGGAGCTGAGAACCCCGTTGCAGACAACTTGTCTAGGTTAGAAAATGTGCTTGATGACCCACTACCTATTGATTATAGCTTTCCTGATGAACAATTAAATGTCATAAATGCTTATCACACTGCTCCATGGTATGCTGATTACGCTAATTACATTGTTGCTAAATTTATACCACCTAATTTCACATACCAGCAAAATAAAAAGTTCTTCTATGATTTGAGGCATTACTTTTGGGATGACCCACATCTTTATAAAGAAGGAGTAGATGGTGTTATTAGACGTTGTGTACCTGAGCATGAACAGGAATAGATCCTACGCAAGTGTCACTCCAAGGCTTATGGAGGACACCATGCTGGAGATAGAACTGCACACAAGGTATTGCAATCCGGTTTTTATTGGCCTATTCTCTTCAAGGATGCCCGTAAGTTTGTCATGACTTGTGATGAATGTCAAAGAATTGGTAATATTATTAGACGTCAAGAAATTCCTATGAATTATTCACTTGTTATTGAACCATTTGATGTTTGGGGCTTTGATTATATGGGACCTTTTCCTGCCTCTAATGGATATACACATATTTTAGTTGCTGTTGATTACGTTACTAAGTGGGTAGAATCTATTCCAACTAGTAGTGCTGATCATAACACCTCTATTAAGATGCTTAAAGAAGTTATTTTTCCAAGGTTTGGAGTCCCTTAATGACTGATGGTGGTTCACATTTTATTCATGGTGCTTTCCATAAAATGCTTGCTCAATATGATGTTAACAATAGAATTGCATCTCCTTATCACCCGCAGTCTAGTAGTCAAGTAGAATTGAGTAATAGAGAACTCAAATTAATTTTGCAAAAGACTGTTAATAGATCTATAAAGAATTGGTCCAAGAAACTTGATGATGCATTATGGGCCTATAGAACTGCATATAAAAATCCTATGGGTATGTCTCCGTATAAAATGGTTTATGGAAAAGCATGTCACTTACGTACCTCTCGAACTAGAGCATAAGGCATATTGGGCCATTAAAGAGCTCAATTATGATTTTAAACTTGCCGGTGAGAAGAGGTTATTTGATATTAGCTCACTTGATGAATGGAGAACCCAAGCCTATGAAAATGCCAAATTATTTAAAGAAAAAGTTAAAAGATGGCATGACAAAAGGATACAAAAGCATTAGTTTAATGTAGGTGACTATGTATTGCTATACAACTCTCATTTAAGATTTTTTGCAGGAAAACTTCTCTCTAAATGGGAAGGTCCTTACGTTATCGAGGAGGTCTATCGTCCGAGTGCCATAAAAATCAACAACTTCTAAGGCACAAATCCGAAGGTCGTGAATGGTCAAAGAATTAAACATTATATCTCAGGTAATCCTATAAATGTTGAAACCAATGTTATTGAAACCGTAACCCCGGAGGAATACATAAGGGACACTTTCCGGAACGTTCCAGACTCTGAAAAATGAATAGGTATGTGGTACGGTAAGTAAACAGACTCCAAAACAGTTCTAATGGCAATTTTCTTCCGTTTGGGAATATTTAGAAAAATAGAAAAATAAGAAGCAGTCCGGGAAGGACGCGAGGGCTCCATGAGGGTGGAGGGCGCGCGCCCTACCTCATGGGTACCTCGTGCGCTTTCCGGACTCCGTTTTCATACACGACATGTATTTTGGTCGGTAAAAATTCATTATATAACCTCCCGAAGGTTTTGACCACCGAATCACGCAAAAATCTCCTGTCTTTGTTTCGAGCTGTTTTTCTAACAGATCCAGGTCGTCATGTCATCTTCAAGTGCCCCCAAGGACCAGTTCTTTGAGAAGGTCATCAACCCCTACCTCGCGAAAGTGCTGCAACACCCTCAAACCATTGAGATGCGTGAGGGGCTGTTGCACATCTGCGATGCTGAGGGACCAAGGAAGACCGGAAGCACGGAGACAAGGCTTGAGGCATTGGAGCAAGAAGTTTTCAAGTGTCAGGAGATGGTGGAGCGTGGACTCGATTCCAATCACATTATGATCACGGAGTTCACCAACAACCACAAGCTGGACGTCAAGGACATTGGGGAGGCCATCTTCAAGCTTCATGAGAAAATCAAGCACCTCCAAGCCCAGATCTATGACCTACAAAATCAAAACTGTGAGTATGAATATAGATTCAAGAGGATGAGTTCGGCTATAGATTTGAGGTTTCAGGAGACTCGATCATCCTTCTAAGATGGTGAGCCTATGCCTTGGAAGAAGGACGACAAGCCTACGCCATCAACAAAATAATCAATTTCTTCACCAACAAAGGAGACATAATCACATGGGTATGGGCACTCCCCTTGGCAACTGCCAAGCTTGAGGGAGTGCCCCTGTATCGTATCACCATCACTTTTTATCTTTACTGTTTTTCTTAGTTCGATCCTTTTGATAATATCTTGATCTAGTAGAACAAAATCTTTTAGTATGATCTAGTTGTGAGTTTTGCTTTATGATCCTTCTATGTAACCGAGTCCGTGAGCTATATATAATAAAGATTAGTGTTGAGTCAAGGGCTTGATTATTTTGCCATGATCTTAAGTGAATAAAAGAAAAGATAAGAAACAAAAAGAAACAAAGAGGTCATATGGACCTTATGGAGAGTAATGAGCTCACATAGAAAAAAGTATGATGAATATAAGCTGTTGAGAGTTGACAAACATAGTTTTGGTCATCGTTGCAATTAATAGGGAGTAATAAAGAAAGAGAGGTCTTCACATATAAATATACTATCTTGGACATCTTTTATGATTGTGAGCACTCATTAAAATATGACATGGTAAAGAGTTGACGTTGGACAAGGAAGACAACGTAATGGGTTATGTTTTCTTACATCTGAGAGATAAATTATATTGTCTTGGATCATCCAACATGATTGAGCTTGCCTTTCCCCCTCATGCTAGCAAAATCCTTTGCACCAAGTAGAGATACTACTTGTGCTTCCAAACACCCTTAAACCAGTTTTGCCATGAGAGTCCACCATATCTACCTATGGATTGAGTAAGATCCTTCAAGTAAGTTATCATCGGTGCAAGCAATAAAAAATTGCTCTCTAAATATGTATGATTGATTGGTGTGGAGGAAATAAGCTTTATACGATCGTGTGATATGGAAGAAATAAAAGCGACAGACTGCATAATAAAGGTCCATATCACAAGTGGCAATATAAAGTGACGTTCTTTCGCATTAAGATTTTGTGCATCCAACCATAAAAGCGCATGACAACCTCTGCTTCCCTCTACGAAGGGCCTATCTTTTACCTTTATCTCCTACCTTACATAAGAGTCATGGTGATCTTCACCCTTCATTTTTACATTTTATCTTTTGGCAAGCACGACATGTTGGAAAGATACTGGTATATATGGCTAATTGGATGTGAGTTTTCATGAACTATTATTGTTGACATTACCCTTGAGGTAAAACGTTGGGAGGCAAAACTATAAGCCCCTATCTTTCTCCGTGTCCGGTTAAAACTCCATACCCATAAGTATTGCATGACTGTTAGCAATTGTGAAAGACTAAATGATAGTTGAGTATGTGGACTTGCTGAAAAGCTCTTATATTGACTCTTTCCTATATTATGATAAATTGCAATTGCTTCAATGAATGAGATTATAGTTTGTTAGTTTTCAATGAAATTTATGATTCATACTTGAAATTGTGATTGAATTGTTACTATAGCATAATAAATCATATGACAATAATTACATAAGTTGTTGTTCTAAGAATGCTCATGATGCCCTCATGTCCGTATTTTATTTTTATCGACACCTCTATCTCTAAACATGTGGACATATTTTTCGATTTCGGCTTTCGCTTGAGGACAAGCGAGGTCTAAGCTTGGGGGAGTTGACACGTCCATTTTGCATCACGCTTTTATATCGATATTTATTGTATTATGGGCTGTTATTACACATTATGTCACAATACTTATGCCTATTCTCTCTTATTTTACAAGGTTTACCTAAAGAGGGAGAATGTCGGCAGCTGGGATTCTGGGCTGGAAAAGGAGCAAATATTAGAGACCTATTCTGCACAGCTCCAAAAGTCATGAAACTTCATGGAAGACGTTTTCAGAATATATAAAAAATATTGAGCACAAGAAATTCACCAGGGGGGCCACACCCTGCCCACGAGGGTGGGCGCGCGCCCCCTACCTCGTGGGCCCCCTGGTGGCCCTCCGATGGCCATCTTCTGCTATATGGAGTCTTTTCATGAGGAAAAAAAAATCAGAAGCCATCTTTCTGGACGAGACTCTGCCGCCACGAGGCAGAACCACTAGTAGAAAACGGAGCTTTAAAACCGGTTTGTAAGGGCCTTTAGTGCCGGTTATGGAACCGGCACTAAAGAGTGGGCACTAAAGCCCCCCCCCTTTAGTACCGGTTCGGCACGAACCAGCGCTAAAGTGCCACCACGTGGCGTGAGCTCGCGCCCTGGTATGGGGGTCCTTTAGTACCGGTTGGTGTTACCAACCGGTACTAAAGGTTTTTTTTGAATTTTTTTTGAAAATTTTGGAAAAAAAAATTTGATTTTTTTTATTTTTAATTTTTCTGAATTATTTGATGATTTAGTCTCTAATCACCTCTCTTAACTGCTCAAGTGTGGATCACTCATTCCAAATCATCTAACTTCCCGACCGGTCACCCATCCCTCTCACTACTCCAGCCGGAGCATGCTTAACTTTCAGGTTCTATTCTCCTTCGTTTCCGAGTCTGCACTTGTTGTTTTCCTGACAATAGTAAGATGTCAATCCTATTAACCCTCAGGAGTTTAGCTTGAGCATGAAGTCACACATTTCACCGTTTGAGTTTGAAATTATTATTCTAAAAAAACAGTAATTATTTAGTAACGCTAATATTTCTTGAATAAGTTTGACCATAGTTTGACTACAGTTTGACCATAGTTTGACCAGATTTGACCAAAATATAAAAATTGAAATAATTATTTAGTAACACTAATATTCTTGAATAATTATGTAGTAACACTAATATTTCTTGAATAAGTAGTTTGACCATAGTTTGACCACAATTTGACCACAGTTTGACCAGATTTGAACAAAATTCAAAAAAACTGAGATACTTATTTAGTAACACTAATATTATTGCGTAATTATTTAGTAACACTCTATATTTCTTGAATCAGTTGTTTGACCGGTTTGACGAGATTTAACCAAAATTCAAAAAAACATAAATTAGAGCATATCTTTTTTTCCTTTTACAATTTGTCATTTCAAAAATTGTCCTAAACCCTAAACCCGGGACTTAAAACGTCGGAAACTCTATGCTAAACAGTAAAAACTAAGGGTTTAGACCATAAAACCTAACCCTAAACGCTAAAATCTAAACCCTAGCACTAAACGCTAAAAACGTCCAAAAAAACGTCTAAAACGCCCAAAATCTCTATTTTCCCTTTGGAATTTTGTGATTTTAAAGAATTGTCAAAACGGAAAACTGGTTATGAATCAGCAGATCAATCTTTTTGTTCTGCAAATTTTGATATATTATATGTATTTTTCTGAATTAGGATGATTTAGTTATGATTTTTTCAAGTTTGAAAATTGCCCTATAGTGCCGGTTTGTGTCTCCAACCGGTACTATAGGTCAGACCCCTTTAGTACCGGTTCATGGCACGAACCAGTACTAAAGGTGATCGTGGGGCCCCGGCCTGACGCCAGCCTGCCACCACCCCTTTAGTACCGGTTCGTGCCACGAACCGGTACTAAAGGTTCAACACGAACCGGCATTAATGCAAATCCGTTCGAACCGGCACTAATGTGCTTCACGTTTGACCCTTTTTCTACTAGTGAACCTTCGCGGAACCAATCCAGGGCTCTGGCGGAGCTGTTCTGCTGGGGAAACTTTCCTTCGGGGGGGGGGGGGGGAATCATCGCCATCGTCATCACCAACGCTCCTCTCATCGGGAGCGATAAATCTCCATCAACATCTTCACCAGCACCATCTCCTCTCAATACCCTAGTTCATCTCTTGTATCCAATTCTTGTCTCCAAGTTTGGGATTGGTACCTGTGGGTTGCTAGCAGTGTTAATTACTCCTTGTAGTTACGTTTATTTGGTGCAAGATCATATGTTCAGATCCTATATGTTCACATAACATGCTAGTAGGTTTATTTGGTGGAAGATCATATGTTCACATAACATGCTAGTTGGTTTATTTGGTGGAAGATCATATGTTCAGATCCTATATGCATAATAATACCCCTCTGATTATGAACATGAATATGCTTTGTGAGTAGTTACGTTTGTTCCTGAGGACATGGGAGAAGTCTTGCTATTAGTAGTCATGTGAATTTGGTATTCGTTCGATATTTTGATTAGATGTATGTTGTCTCTCCTCTAGTGGTGTTATGTGAATGTTGACTACATGACACTTCACCATTATTTGGGCCTGGAGGAAGGCATTATAAAGTAATAAGTAGATGATGGGTTGCTTGGGTGACAGAAGCTTAAACCCTAGTTTATGCGTTGCTTCGTAAGGGGCTGATTTGGATCCATATGTTTCATGCTATGGTTAGGTTTACCTTAATACTTTTGTTGTAGTTGCGGATGCTTGCAATAGAGGTTAATCATAAGTGGGATGCTTGTCCAAGTAAGGACAGCACCCAAGCACCGGTCCACCCACATATCAAACTATCAAAGTACCGAACGCGAATCATATGAACGTGATGAAAACTAGCTTGGCGATATTCCCATGTGTCCTCGGGAGCGCTTTACATCATATAAGAGTTTGTCCAGGCTTGTCCTTTGCTACAAAAAGGATTGGCCACCTTGCTGCACTTTATTTACTTTTGTTACTTGTTGCTCGTTATAAATTATCCTATCACAAAACTATCTGTTACCTATTATTTCAGTGCTTGCAGAGAATACCTTGCTGAAAACCGCTTATCATTTCCTTCTACTCCTCGTTGGCTTCGACACTCATACTTACCGAAAGGACTATGATAGATCCCCTATACTTGTGGGTCATCAAAGCACAAGTAGTATCTCTACTTGATGCAAAGAATTTGGCTAGCATGAGGGGGAAAGGCAAGCTCAACATGTTGGATGATCCATTACAATATACTTTATTTCGGATATAAGAAAACATAACCCATTACGTTGTCTTCCTTGTCCAACATCAACTCTTTAGCATGTCATATTTTAATGAGTGCTCACAATCATAAAAGATGTCCAAGATAGTATAGTCATATGTGAAAACCTCTCTTTCTTTATTACTTCTTATTAATTGCAACGATGACCAAAACTATGTTTGTCAACTCTCAACAACTTTTATTCATCATACTCGTTATATGTGAAGCCATTACTCTCCATAAGATCAATATGATCTCTTTACTTCTTTTTATTCTTTCTCTTTTCTTTTTAATTCCCTCACGATCATAGCAAGATAATCAAGCCCTTTACTCAACACTAATCTTTATTATATATAGCTCACGGACTCGATTACATAGAAGGATCATAAAGCAAAACTCAAAACTAAATCATACTAAAACTTTATTCTACTAGATCAAGATATTACCAAAAGGATCAAACTGAGAAAAACGGTAAAGATAGGAGTATGATGGTGATACGATACCGGGGCACCCCCAAGCTTGGCAGTTGCCAAGGGGAGTGCCCATACCCGATACTCAGTTCTCCTTTGCTGATGAAGAAGATGGTGGTGATGATGGATAGTCGCACATCGAGCGCAGGAGATCCTCCAATTTGCGGATAATGCCCTTGAGTGCGGTGATATGCTCCTTCAACAAAATATTTTCACATGTGAGATAATTATTTTTTATGCGAGCTAACTCAATCATCTTGATAGCTTCAATCTCCGTTGGGGTAAGAAGATTGTGATGAGGTGGGAGGATGTCTTCGTCTTCTGCTGCCGGAGCTTGGTGTTGGGGAACGTAGTAATTTTAAAAAAATTCCTACGCACACGCAAGATCATGGTGATGCATAGCAACAAGAGGGGAGAGTGTTGTCTACGTACCCTCGTAGACCGTTCGCGGAAGCGTTATATCAACGCGGTTGATGTAGTCGTACGTCTTCACGTCCGACCGATCCAAGTACCGAAAGCACGGCACCTCCGAGTTCTGCACACGTTCAGCTCGGTGACGTCCTCGCCTTCTCGATCCAGCAAGAGGGGCGAAGTAGTAGATGAGTTCTGGCAGCACGACGGCGTGGTGACGGTGTTGGTGAAGAACAATCTCCGCAGGGCTTCGCCTAAGCACTACGAAAACTATGATGGAGGATAAACTAGAGGGGACGGGGTTGCCGGCACACGGCTTGGTGTTTCTTGATGTGCCTTTGGTGCTAGCCCTGCCCCTCTATTTATATGTTGAGCCCTGGGGTCGAAACTTGGAGTAAAAGCCTCCACAAAGTCAGTTTCGCCTGAAAGGCAAGAGTCCTTCTTGGACTCCAGGGCCAGACGCCAGGGTTCCCTGCGTCTGGACCCAGACGCCAGGGACCCTGGCGTCTGGCCCCTGGACTCCGCAAAACTTCCTTTTGCGCTTTCCCAAAACCTTGTGGGATTTCCCCTTTGGCCCAAATAAAGTGTTCTCGTACCCAAACATTTCGGGAAACATCCGGAACCCCTTCCGGTGACCAAACACTATTATCACATATATCAAACTTTATCTCCGGACCATTCCGGAGTTCCTCGTCATGTCCGTGATCTCATCCCGGACTCCGAACAACATTCGGTCACCAGCATATATAACTCACATAGTACTATATCATCAACGAACGTTAAGCGTGTGGACCCTACGGGTTCGAGAACTATGTAGACATGACCGAGACACCTTTCTGGTCAATAACCAATAGTGGGACCTGGATGCCCATATTGGCTCCTACATATTCTACGAAGATCTTTATCGGTCAGACCGCATAACAACATACGTTGTTCCCTTTGTCATCGGTATGTTACTTGCCCGAGATTCGATCGTCGGTATCTCAATACCTTGTTCAATCTTGTTACCGGCAAGTCTCTTTACTCGTTCCGTAATACATCATCTCGCAACTAACTCATTAGTTGCAATGCTTGCAAGGCTTATGTGATGTGCATTACCGAGAGGGCCCAGAGATACCTCTCCGACAATCGGAGTGATAAATCCTAATCTCGAAATACGCCAACCCAACATGTACCTTTGGAGACACCTGTAGAGCTCCTTTATAATCACCCAGCTACGTTGTGACGTTTGGTAGCACACAAAGTGTTCCTTCGGTAAACGGGAGTTGCATAATCTCATAGTCATAGGAACATGTATAAGTCATGAAGAAAGCAATAGCAACATACTAAACGATCGAGTGCTAAGCTAACGGAATGGGTCAAGTCAATCACATCATTCTCCTAATGATGTTATCCCGTTAATCAAATAACAACTCTTTGTCTATTTTTAGGAAACATAACCATCTTTGATTAACGAGCTAGTCAAGTAGAGGCATACTAGTGACACTCTGTTTGTCTATGTATTCACACATGTATTATGTTTCCGGTTAATACAATTCTAGCATGAATAATAAACATTTATCATGAAATAAGGAAATAAATAATAACTTTATTATTGCCTCTAGGGCATATTTCCTTCAGTCTCCCACTTGCACTAGAGTCAATAATCTAGTTCACATTGCCATGTGATTTAACACCAATATTTCACATCATCATGTGATTAACACCCATAGTTCACATTGTTATGTGACCAACACTCAAAGGGTTTACTAGAGTCAATAATCTAGTTCACATCGCTATGTGATTAACACCCAAAGAGTACTAAGGTGTGATCATGTTTTGCTTGTGAGAGAAGTTTAGTCAACGGGTCTGCCACATTCAGATCCATATGTATTTTGCAAATTTCTATGTCAATAATGCTCTGCATGGAGCTACTCTAGCTAATTGCTCCCACTTTCAATATGTATCCAGATTGAGACTTAAAGTCATCTGGATCAGTGTCAAAACTTGCATCGACGTAATCCTTTACGACGAACCTTTTGTCACCTCCATAATCGAGAAACATATCCTTATTCCACTAAGGATAATTTTGACCAATGTCCAGTGATCTAATACTAGATCACTATTGTACTCCCTTGCCAAACTCAGGGTAGGGTATACAATAGGTCTGGTACACAGCATGGCATACTTTATAGAACCTATGGCTGAGGCATAGGGAATGACTTTCATTCTCTCTCTATCTTCTGCCGTCGTCGGGTTTCGAGTCTTACTCAACTTCACACCTTGTAACACAGGCAAGAACTCCTTCTTTGACTGTTCCATTTTGAACTACTTCAAAATCTTGTCAAGGTATGTACTTATTGAAAAAATTATCAAGCGTCTTGATCTATCTCTATAGATCTTGATGCTCAATATGTAAGCAGTTTCACCGAGGTCTTTCTTTGAAAAAAAATCCTTTCAAACATTCCTTTATGCTTTGCAGAATAATTCTACATCATCTCCGATCAACAATATGTCATACATATACTTATCAAAAATGCTGTAGTGCTCCCACTCACTTTCTTGTAAATACAGGCTTTACCGCAAGTCTGTAAAAAACTATATGCTTTGATCAATCTTATCAAAGCGTATATTCCAACTCCGAGATGCTTGCACCAGTCCATAGATGGATCGCTGGAGCTTGCCTATTTTGTTAGTACCTTTAGGATTGACAAAACCTTCTGGTTGCATCATATACAACTCTTCTTTAATAAATCCATTAAGCAATGCAGTTTTGTTTATCCATTTGCCAGATTTCATAAAATGCGGCAATTGCTAACATGATTCGGACAGACTTAAGTATAGATACGAGTGAGAAACTCTCATCGTAGTCAACACCTTGAACTTGTCGAAAACCTTTTTGCGACAATTCTAGCTTTGTAGATAGTAACACTACTATCAGCGTCCGTCTCCCTCTTGAAGATCCATTTATTCTCAATTGCTTGCCGATCTTTGGGCAAGTCAACCAAAGTCCACACTTTGTTCTCATACATGGATCCCATCTCAGATTTCATGGCCTCAAGCCATTTCGCGGAATCTGGGCTCATCATCGCTTCCTCATAGTTCGTCGGCTCGTCATGGTCAAGTAACATGACCTCCAGAATAGGATTACCGTACACTGGTGCGGATCTCACTATGGTTTACCTACGAGGTTTGGTAGTAACTTGATCTGAAGTTACATGATCATCATCATTAGATTCTTCACTAATCGGTGTAGTAGTCACAGGAACAGATTTCTGTGATGAACTACTTTCCAATAAGGGAGCAGGTACAGTTACCTCATCAAGTTCTACTTTCCTCCCACTCACTTCTTTTGAGAAAAAACTCCTTCTCTAGAAAGGATCCATTCTCAGCAATGAATAACTTGCCTTCGGACCTATGATAGAAGGTGTACCCAACATTTTCTTTTGGGTATCCTATAAAGACACACTTCTCCGATTTGGGTTAGAGCTTATCAGGTTGAAACTTTTTCACATAAGCATTGCAACCTCAAACTTTAAGAAACGACAGCTTAGGTTTCTTCCCAAACCATAGTTCATACGATGTCGTCTCAACGGATTTAGATGGTGCCCTATTTGACGTGAATGTAGCTGTCTCTAATGCATAACCCCAAAACGATAGCACTAAATCTGTAAGAGACATCATAGATCGCACCATATCAAGTAAAGTACGATTACGACGTTCGGACACACCATTACACTGTGGTGTTCCAGGTGGCGTGAGTAGTGAAACTATTTCACATTGTTTTAACTGAAGGCCAAACTCGTAACTCAAACATTTTACTTCTGCGATCATATCGTAGAAAGTTTTATTTTTGTTACGATGATTCTCCACTTCACTCTAAAATTATTTGAACTTTTCAAATGTTTCAGACTTGTGTTTCATCAAGTAGATATACCCATATCTTCTCAAATCATCTGTGAAGGTCAGAAAATAATGATACCCGCCGCGAGCCTTAACACTCATCGGATCGCATACATCAGTATGTATTTCTAATAAGTTAGTTGCTCGCTCCATTGTTCCGGAGAACGGAGTCTTAGTCATCTTGCCCATGAGGCATGGTTCGCAAGCATCAAGTGATTCATAATCAAGTGATTCCAAAATCCCATCAGCATGGAGTTTCTTCATGCGCTTTACACCAATATGACCTAAACGGCAGTGCCACAAATAAGTTGCACTATCATTATTAACTTTGCATCTTTTGGTTTCAATATTATGAATATGTGTGTCACTACGATCGAGATCCAACGAACCATTTTCATTGGGTGTGTAACCATATAAGGTTTTATTCATGTAAACAGAACAACAATTTATTCTCTTACTTAAATGAATAACCGTATTGCAATAAACATGATCAAATCATATTCATGCTCAACGCAAACACCAAATAACACTTATTTAGGTTCAACACTAATCCCGAAAGTATAGGGAGTGTGCGATGATGATCATATCAATCTTGGAACCACTTCCAACACACATCGTCACTTCACCCTTAACTAGTTTCTGTTCATTCTGCAACTCCCGTTTCGAGTTACTACTCTTAGCAACTGAACCAGTATCAAATACCGAGGGGTTGCTATGAACACTAGTAAAATACACATCAATAATCTGTATATCAAATATACCTTTGTTCACTTTGCCATCCTTCTTATCCGCCAAATACTTGGGGTAGTTTCCGCTTCCAGTGACCAGTTCCTTTGCAGTAGAAGCACTTAGTCTCAGGCTTAGGTCCAGACTTGGGCTTCTTCACTTGAGCAGCAACTCGCTTGCTGTTCTTCTTGAAGTTCCCTTTCTTCCCTTTGCCCTTTTCTTGAAACTAGTGGTCTTGTCAACCATCAACACTTGATATTTTTCTTGATTTCTACCTTCATTGATTTCAGCATTACGAAGAGCTTGGGAATCGTTTCCGTTATCCTTGCATATCATAGTTCATCACGAAGTTCTAAAAACTTGGTGATGGTGACTAGAGAATTCTGTCAATCACTATTTTATCTAGAAAATTAACTCCCACTTGATTCAAGTGATTGTAGTACCCAGACAATCTAAGCACATGCTCACTAGTTGAGCGATTCTCCTCCATCTTTTAGCTATAGAACTTGTTGGAGACTTCATATCTCTCAACTCGGGTATTTGCTTGAAATATTAACTTCAACTCCTGGAACATCTCATATGGTCCATGATGTTCAAAACGTCTTTGAAGTACCGATTTTAAGCCATTAAGCATGGTGCACTAAACTATCAAGTAGTCATCATATTGAGCTAGCAAAACGTTCATAACGTCTGCATCTGCTCCTGCAATAAGTCTGTCATCTAGCGGTGCATCAAGGACATAATTCTTCTGTGCCGCAATGAGGATAAACCTCAGATCACGGATCCAATCCGCATCATTGCTACTAACATTTTTCAACACAATTTTCTCTAGGAACATATCAAAATAAACACAGGGAAGCAACAACGCGAGCTATTGATCTACAACATAATTTGCAAAATACTACCAGGACTAAGTTCATGATAAATTTAAGTTCAATTAATCATATTACTTAAGAACTCCCACTTAGAAAGATATCCCTCTAATCCTCTAAGTGATCACGTGATCTAAATCAACTAAACCATAACCGATCATCACGTGAAATGGAGTAGTTTTCAATGGTGAACATCGCTATGTTGATCATATCTACTATATGATTCACGCTCGACCTTTCGGTCTCAGTGTTCCGAGGCCATATCTGCATATGCTAGGCTCGTCAAGGTTAACCTGAGTATTCTGCGTGTGCAAAACTGGCTTGCACCCGTTGTAGATGGACGTAGAGCTTATCACACCCGATCATCACGTGGTGTCTGGGCACGACGAACTTTGGCAACGGTGCATACTCAGGGAGAACACTTTTATCTTGAAATTTAGTGAGAGATCATCTTATAATGCTACCGTGAATCAAAGCAAGATAAGATGCATAAAAGATAAACATCACATGCAATCAATATAAGTGATATGATATGGCCATCATCATCTTGTGCTTGTGATCTCCATCTCCGAAGCACCGTCATGATCACCATCGTCACCGGCGCGACACCTTGATCTCCATCGTAGCATCGTTGTTGTCTCGCCAATCTTATGCTTCTACGACTATCGCTACCGCTTAGTGATAAAGTAAAGCATTACAGGGCGATTGCATTGCATACAATAAAGCGACAACCATATGGCTCCTGCCAGTTGCCGATAACTCGGTTACAAAACACGATCATCTCATACAATAAAATTTAGCATCATGCCTTGACCATATCACATCACAACATGCCCTGCAAAAACAAGTTAGACATCCTCTACTTTGTTTGTTGCAAGTTTTACGTGGCTGCTACGGGCTTAAGCAAGAACCAATCTTACCTACGCATCAAAACCACAACGATAGTTTGTCAAGTTGGTGCTATTTTAACCTTCGCAAGGACCGGGTGTAGCCACACTCGGTTCAACTAAAGTTGGAGAAACTGACACCCGCCAGCCACCTGTGTGCAAAGCACGGCGGTAGAACCAGTCTCGCCTAAGCGTACGCGTAATGTCGGTCCGGGCCGCTTCATCCAACAATACCGCCGAACCAAAGTATGACATGCTGGTAAGCAGTATGACTTATATCGCCCACAACTCACTTGTGTTCTACTCGTGCATATAACATCAAACCATAAAACCTAGGCTCGGATGCCACTATTGGGGAACATAGTAATTTTAAAAAAATTCCTACGCACACGCAAGATCATGGTGATGCATAGCAACAAGAGGGGAGAGTGTTGTCTACGTACCCTCGTAGACCGTTCGCGGAAGCGTTATATCAACACGGTTGATGTAGTCGTACGTCTTCACGTCCGACCGATCCAAGTACCAAAAGCAAGGCACCTCCGAGTTCTGCACACGTTCGGCTCGGTGACGTCCTCGCCTTCTCGATCCAGCAAGAGGGGCGAAGTAGTAGATGAGTTCCGGCAGCACGACGGCGTGGTGACGGTGTTGGTGAAGAACAATCTCCGCAGGGCTTCGCCTAAGCACTACAAAAACTATGACGGAGGATAAACTAGAGGGGACGGGGTTGCCGGCACACGGCTTAGTGTTTCTTGATGTGTCTTTGGTGCTAGCCCTGTCCCTCTATTTATATGTTGAGCCCTGGGGTCGAAACTTGGAGTAAAAGCCTCCACAAAGTCGGTTTCACCCGAAAGGCAAGAGTCCTTCTCGGAGTCCAGGGCGAGACGCCAGGGTTCCCTGCGTCTGGACCCAGACGCCAGGGACCCTGGCGTCTGGCCCCTGGACTCCGCAAAACTTCCTTTTGCGCTTTCCAAAAACCTTGTGGGCTTTCCCCTTTGGCCCAAATAAAGTGTTCTCGTACCCAAACATTTCGGGAAACATCCGGAACCCCTTCCGGTGATTTCTGGAACCATTCCGGTGACCAAACACTATTATCACATATATCAAACTTTATCTCCGGACCATTCCGGAGTTCCTCGTCATGTCCGTGATCTCATCTCGGACTCCGAACAACATTCGGTCAGCAACATATATAACTCACATAGTATTATATCGTCAATGAACGTTAAGCGTGCGAACCCTACGGGTTCCAGAACTATGTAGACATGACCGAGACACCTTTCTGGTCAATAACCAATAGCGGGACCTGGATGCCCATATTGGCTCCTACATATTCTACGAAGATCTTTATCGGTCAGACCGCATAACAACATACGTTGTTCCCTTTTTCATTGGTATGTTACTTGCCCAAGATTCGATCGTCGGTATCTCAATACCTAGTTCAATCTCGTTACCGGCAAGTCTCTTTACTCGTTCCGTAATACATCATCTCGCAACTAACTCATTAGTTGCAATGCTTGCAAGGCTTATGTGATGTGCATTACCGGGAGGGCCCAGAGATACCTCTCCGACAATCGGAGTGACAAATCCTAATCTCGAAATACGCCAACCCAACATGTACCTTTGGAGACACCTATAGAGCTCATTTATAATCACCCAATTACGTTGTGACGTTTGGTAGCACACAAAGTGTTCCTCCGGTAAACGGGAGTTGCATAATCTCATAGTCATAGGAACATGTATAAGTCATGAAGAAAGCAATAGCAACATACTAAACGATCGAGTGCTAAGCTAACGGAATGGGTCAAGTCAATCACATCATTCTCCTAATGATGTGATCCCATTAATCAAATAACAACTCTTTGTCTATGGTTAGGAAACATAACCATCTTTGATTAACGAGCTAGTCAAGTAGAGGCATACTAGTGACACTCTATTTGTCTATGTATTCACACATGTATTATGTTTCCAGTTAATACAATTCTAGCATGAATAATAAACATTTATCATGAAATAAGGAAATAAATAATAACTTTATTATTGCCTCTAGGGCATATTTCCTTCACTTGGTCCTCCATGGCCTTCTTGATCCCATCATCCTTGTTGATCTCCCCGGGTTCTTCTCTCTTCAGCTTTAGCTTCATTAGCCAAGTATCATTGCCCTCGTTGTTGGAGGAGGGGGGCGACATGTCGCCCGGCCTTGACAATTCTAGCAGAAAATAGCTCGAAACAAAAACAGAGGATATTTGTGTGGTACGGTGGTCAACACCTTTGGGAGATTATATAATGAATTTTTACCGACCAAAAGAAGTATCGTGCAAGAAAACAGAGTCCGGAGGGCACACGAGGTGCCCACGAGGCAGGGGGCGCGCCATCCACCCTCGTGGACTCCTCGTGTCTTCTTCGGACTACTCCTTATTTTCCTATTTTCTTAAATATTCCAAAACGGAGAAAAATTGCCATTAGAACTATTTTGGAGTCGGTTTACTTACCGTACCACATACCTATTCCTTTTCGGAGTCTGAAACGTTCTGGAAAGTGTCCCTTATGTATTCCTCCGGGGTTACGGTTTCGATAACATTAGTTTCAACATTTATAGGATTACCTGAGATATAATGTTTGATTCTTTTACCATTCATCACCTTTGAATTTGTGCCTTCGAAGTTGTTGATTTTTATGGCACCAGAACGATAGACCTCCTCGATAACGTAAGGACCTTCCCATTTAGAGAGAAGTTTTCCTGCAAAAAATCTTAAACGAGAGTTGAATAGCAACACATGATCACCTACATCAAACTCATGATTTTGTATCCTTTTGTCATGCCATCCTTTAACCTTTTCTTTAAATTGTTTGGCATTCTCATAGGCATGGGTTCTCCATTCATCAAGTGAGCTAATGTCAGATAGCCTCTTCTCACCGGCAAGTTTGAAATCATACTTGAGCTCTTTAATGGCCCAATATGCTTTATGTTCAAGTTCGAGAGGTAAGTGACATGCTTTTCCATAAACCATTTTATATGGAGACATACCCACAGGATTTTTGTATGCAGTTCTATAGGCCCATAATGCATCATCAAGTTTCTTGGACCACTAGACTGCGAAATTAATTTGAGCTCTCTATTACTTAATTCTACTTGACCACTAGACTGCGGGTGATACGGAGATGCAGTTCTATGATTAACATCATACTTAGCAAGCATTTTACGGAAAGCACCATGATTAAAATGTGAACCACCATCAGTCATTAAATATCTAGGAACTCCAAACCTCGGAAAAATAACTTCTTTAAGCATCTTAATAGAGGTGTTATGATCAGCACTACTAGTTAGAATAGCTTCTACCCACTTAGTAACGTAATCAACAGCAACTAAAATATGTGTATACCCATTAGAGGAAGGAAATGGTCCCATATAATCGAATCCGCAAACATCAAATTGTTCAATAACAAGTGAATAATTCATAGGCATTTCTTGACGTCTACTAATATTACCGATTCTTTGACATTCATCACAAGACAAGACAAACTTATGAGCATGTTTGAAGAGAGTAGGCCAATAAAAACCGGATTGCAATACCTTATGCGCAGTTCTATCTCCAGCGTGGTGTCCTCCATAAGCCTCGGAGTGACACTTGCGTGGGATTTGTTCATGTTCATGCTCAGGTATACAACGTCTAATAACACCATCTACTCCTTCTTTATAAAGGTGTGGGTCATCCCAGAAGTAATCTCTTAAATCATAGAAAAACTTTTTCTTTTGCTGGTATGTGAAACTAGGTGGTATAAATTTAGCAACAATGTAATTAGCATAATCAGCATATCATTGAGCAGTACGAGAAGCATTTATGACAGCTAATTGTTCATTAGGAAAGCTATCGTCAATAGGTAGTGGGTCATCAAGAACATTCTCCAACCTAGACAAGTTGTCTGCAACGGGGTTCCCAGCTCCGTTTCTATCAATAATATGCACATCAAATTCTTGTAGCAAGAGAACCCATCTAATAAGTCTAGGTTTAGCATCTTTCTTTAATAGCAGCATGATCAGTGTGAACAGATACTTTAGAATCGACAATATAAGGTGTGAACTTATCACAAGCAAATAGAACTGCTAAAATTCCTTTTCAGTTGTAGCATAATTTCTATGGGCATTGTCTAGAGTTTTACTAGCATATTGGATAACATTTAATTTCTTATCAACTCTTTGTCCTAGAACAGCACCTACAACATAATCACTAGCATCGCACATAATTTCAAAGAGTAAATTCCAATTAGGTGGCTGAACAATAGGTGCAGAAATCAAAGCTTTCTTAAGTATTTCAAATGCTTCTACACAATCATCATCAAAGACAAAAGGAATTTCTTTTTGTAAGAGATTAGTCAGACGCCTGGAGATTTTAGAGAAGTCCTTAATGAACCTCCTATAAAAACCGGCATAACCAAGGAAACTTCTTATACCTTTAATGTTCTTGGGACACGACATCTTTTCAATAGCATCAACTTTAGCTTTATCAACTTCAATACCTGTCAGGGATATACCCCGCGGTATGACCTGACCGGAAGTATGACCCAGCTGGCATTGGCGATTCACTGGTGACCTGCCCTGACTTGGCGACTCACTAAGTGACCCGCCCGGATCTCTCCACTCACTGATGACCCGACCGAGCCAGGTGACTCATTGGTGACCTGGCCGGCGGAGCAGAGTAGCAACAAGACCCGGTGGCCCAAGAAGACGGTTCATGGAAGGCCGACTCGTATTATGCTGGGCCGGCTTAAGAGGAAAGCATAAGGAATATTCCCTTACAAAGGAAGCAAGACTAGGACTCGAGTAGTCATGTAAGCCGCCCCTTCAACATATATAAGGAGGGGCAGGGCACCCCAAGAGGGACAAGATTGAAAAGTTTCACAAGTTGGACAAGTTATGTTTAGACAATAGCTCTCGAGATAGAGCACTCTTATAACCGTGATCATCATCATCAATATCAATGAAGCAGGATGTAGGCTTTTACCTCTACCGTGAAGGGCCGAACCTGGGTAAAATATCACGTCTCTCGTCCCGCTCAACCCCTCTCAAGCTACCACATAGATGCGTTGGCCTCGCGACTAAGTCCTGACACTAAGGACATCTGCCGTGACAATTCCATGAGAGTTGGTGCCCACCGTGGGACCTATGCACGGTGGTGTTGAGTTCTTGGAGGGATCTCTTTAAGGAATGAGAAGCTAGCGATATATCAAATGGAAAAGCGCCAGCACGGAAAACGCGCGGGGTAACCTGGCGTGAGACAGCCTTTGACAGAGTCGGCACGTTCATCAATTTTATGTTCAGAAGCATGATTATTTTGAGGATGGCAGATACAAGATTTGAGTTGAAGAAAATTTAGGGTTGCATGATGCGCGTCGCTGTGATCAGACGATCCGTCGAAACCGGATCGATTTTCAGTGTATCGCCGAGACGGGCAAAAGTTCTCCGCTACAATACCTCGTACGCGGCCACCGAGTCGCTTCAGGATAGATTATTGTTTTTTATGCTCTGGAAGGAAACTATGCACGAAGTAAATCGCATCCAGGGCTGGCAACAAAAGGACTAGAGCAACAGCCCTCGATTTAGATTTACACTGGAAGTTAAAAAAAGGGTGGAGCCACGATGGGAAGTTGATAATGCCACGGAGTCGGTCTCTGCCGCGGAATTGCTTCGAGCACCAGCTGCCTCTGCGGCTGAGACGAGCAGCAACACTTCCAACTCGCCGGTCCGCGACCTGCCTCGCCTCCGCTACCGCAGTTCTGCTATGGCCAGCGCTGTTTTCTGCCATTACAGCCTCAAGCCGGCGTCCCCAAGCTGCCTCCTTAGCCCTGGCTCTTCCCCGTCGCCAGGACTCCCTGCACCGCCCATACTCCACCGTGACCGGTCCTTCGGGTCTCCAGCTCGGCCTCCACGCGCCTGTGATGCCCGGCGCTTTGCGCCTCCGCTGGCCATCTTCACGTCAGATACTATTATAGTTCCACTCCAGCGAGGTCCAGAATTCGTTTATTTTAATCATTGCTTTGATCAAGCCAGCAACTAGTACTAGTACGTAAAGGGCGTGTTTGGTTCCTTGGTTTGCTTTAGGCTGCATCGTATGGGGGGTCCTCGCTGAGTGTGGCCTGGCTGAATTGATGCAAGCATGAACGGAGATGGATGTTTGGTGAACTTGCATGAGATGACTGCACGAGGAGCAGATTCGTCCAAATATGGCTGAAATCAGTGAGGAACAGGGATATTGTGGCACCGCGGGGCGCTGGGATCCGGGGCTTGATGGATTCAGATAAATGGGATCCTCGCTTGCGGCTGCGCGAGGTGCCAGATCCGGCGTGCGGCGGCTCTAGCACGTACATGTAGGATCCTTGGCGGATACCAGCGGTAGCACTTGGTGAAGGGCAAACGGGGATGGCAGCGGTTAGTCTTGGTCGGGGGCGATGGCACGGGCGCTTGGTCGAGCACTACAGCTGCGGTGACACCGACGCTTGGTCGAGGACGGCGGCCGTGGCGACACCGGCGCTTGGTCGAGGGCGGCGGCGCGTGGTGAAAGGCAAACAGCGATGTCGGCAGTTGGTCGAGGGCGGCGAGACCGGCCGTTGGTCGATGGATGCCCTGCCGGCAGCGCTTGGTCAATGGATGTGAAGAGACGTGAGGGAGAGGAGATAAACCGAATGAAGGAGTCTGCACGCGAGATACGCCTGAAACTTGCGTTTCCCTCAGCCAGCCTGGCTGAGAGGGCTCTTTTTGCATCCATTGGGCCAGGCTGAAGAGTCCATAAAACCTACCAAACGTCCCTATTTTGCATGGTGGGTGCGAGCCACATGCAGCTCAGGGAACCAAACACCCCTAAAGCTACTACGTAGTACTAGTATTGGTTCAGTTTTTCAATTACCAAAGGGAAGACCACAACCCGATCTGGCCTCGCACCGTCACACGGCAAGTTGCTACCTCGCCGGTCAGTCCTGTCTGCAAGCCGCCCTCAGGAAGGCTCCTGCGGCTTCCCCTGTGCTGCCCCGTCACTCCTACCGTGGCTCAGCCGTGCTAAACTGACCCGGCATCGCCACGCCTTCTGCTTGAGCCGTCTTTCTCGCTGTTCTTGAGCCGCCGCTTCTCTGAGAGCCGTCGCCTCCGAGTTGCCATTTCCTTCGCCGCGACCTCAAGCCGGCCACAACCTGTGGTTAGTCTGAACCCCACCTCCTGTCCGAGTCGTTGCTACAGGCTTCACGCGTCCACCGCAGACTCACCTCATGGGGAGCAAAGGAAAAGCTGCAACCCGATATAGTGTGCCAGTACGAGGCAAATCAGGAATCTGCTGCTAATAAATAATTCAATCATGGAGCATTAATCAAGTACTCCCTCCGGTTCTTTTTACTCTGCATATTAGAATTTTCTGAAGTCAAACTTCATAAAGTTTGACCGTATTTATATAAAAAATATTAACATCTGCCATGCTAAAGTTATATAATATGAAACTTTAAGTCATTGCCACATCTAGTGATATTGATATCATATTGTGAATGTTGACATTTATTTTTACAAAGTTGATCAAACTTTATAAGGCTTGACTTCAGTCAAATCTTATATGCGAACTAAAAAAGACCGAAGGGAGTAAAAGGTGCTGCATATACGTACATCTTGGATGAGATTAGTAGTACTCCTTGGCAGTTTGGAGTAACAGTATGGACCACCACTTGAGTAAATAAAAAAGGCATTATAACAACAGAGCTGGCACCAATATCGGTGACGTACACCGCCAGGTCTAGACAGCATAAACAGACCAGAGGCCATGTCATCACCTGCCCGCGGAATGCTGTCTGGCGAACATATGTGTCAGCATGAAAGTGCTAATTGGTTGGAAAAAATTGACCCGGAGGGTCGTGCTGAGCCGCCTGGTTTCAAGCTCCGCTACGGTCGCGCTTCAAGTCACAGTCTTCACCGTTGCCATTGGGACCTCGTGCTGAGCTACTACAGTCGGCCTCATTCCGAGCTGCCGCGGTCTCAAGAGTGGCTAAATTACCGTTGAAATTACTGAATCTGATTCACACATGCTATATAGGATTTATTTGTCATCCGGACGAATCAGGTGATATTCATCTAAGTCTATTTTTCGCATATATTTTTGTCAAAGATCAATTTATCTTTGTCTTGGTTCGCAATATATTTTGTGCAGGACAAGAATTTATTATAAAGGTCGTGCCATGATGTGCCCATTGAGTGTGCGTTCGCATCATCCTGCACCGGCATCCGCGCCCACTTGCTGTTGAATGGGCGTGCGCAAGCCGCCGCCCTAGCGGCTCGATCTACATCGACTCGTTGGGACCGCGTCCGCGATTGACTCACCGTTCGTGTGGCTTACTGCGCACGTGATTGACTCGCCATTTACGCGGCTCACTGCGTCTACAATTGACTTGCCAATATGCGCCGACTTACAATGCCACGGCCGACTCTCTCGTCCGCGCCGACTTTCTCGTCCGTACATGTTTACAACGTCACAGCCGACTCATCTGTCGGCTTCCGCGGCCGACTCGGCCATGATTGATTTCAGCTTCACCATGGTGATCATCAACTAAGCGGTGGATATTTTCTGGCCTAACGTATCAGGTGAAATCCATATATTATATTTTTTATATATTGCTTTTTTAAAAGAGCAATTACTCTGGCTTGCAAGTTTTCCAATGCAGGACAAATTATCTACTGCAAAAAGGGATTATTATATCACTGAGCTATTGGATAACACATGCTGGTTTATATCACGGTTAATATGGAGAATCTCAAGCCAACTCCTCGAGTCGTCTTGAGACTCGGGGGCTACAATGACATCACTTGGGAACTCCGGATCATTGGAGGGAATAATAACCCGGTTCTGGAGGCTACCGCCATATTGATAAAAATTTAACGGCCGTCAGGAAATTGCCGGTTTAAAATAAAATATTCCGCTTCAGTATCCGGTTCAAGAGACATCTTTCTCCCGCAAAGTTTTAAAGCTCCCAAATCCGGTTCAAACATCTGGCTCAAGGTAAATTTGTCTCTTACAAAGCTTTGAAGCTCTCAATATCCGGTTTAAGAATTTCTGGTTTCAAAAATAATTAATCTCTCACAAGTTCGAGTTCTCAAACAAATTAAGGGTTGCCAAAAGAGAGCTTGTTGCCATGATGCACGGTTCAAACATGGATATCCTGCCTTACGGCTTACCTTATTATGGTCACTTGGGGGCTTCCTGTTCAAACATAGGTCGTATTTGAACCAAAGAGAACATAGCTGGTGTAACCCTTTTGATCGGAGCAAAGCCAAACTCACTAGGGGGCTTCTTGATCGTATACGAATCATAGCTTAACCCCTTTTGGGTCCGACTTGGATCGTATTCGAATCAGGGTCGTTAAAAACCTCTCAAGGTCATTTGGGGGCTTCCTATTCAAACATAGGTCGTATTCGAACCAAAGAGAACATAGCTGTCGGTACCCTCTTGATCGGCGCAATGCCAAAGCCACTGGGGCTACATGATCATATTCGAATCCTAGCTTAACCCCTTTGGAACGGTTTACTGATCGTATTCGAATCAGAAACCTCGATTTTTATTTGGTTTAAGTTTTTGCAAACAATCTTTTGGGTTTTGAGACTTTTTGCTCATATCTGAAGCATACAAGTATGGTTTCGTTTAAACCCGGCTTAGCTTTGGACGATAAGTCGCCAGCATGTGACGATCATCATATGTTTGGAAGTATTGGCTTCTAAGGATTGGGTTATCACCCTTACTGCACAGGTCATGTAAACCGGCAGTAAAAATTTAATATCACAATGGTTATATGTGGGATATTATGATCCGCCCTTCGGTAAACCACCAGGGGATCTTGTGATTTACTTATGTGCAGGATAAGACTACATTTGAGTAGTTACCCACCCTGGCTTTTGACGTTAAGTCGCCAGGGCATATGTTGTTTAAACTCTGTGCAGGATTTACAGAGCTATGACTTACATAAATGATTAAGTTCCAGCCCATCATCAAAGATTGAAATTGGTGTCTCAAAAGGGTTATCAATTCTTGATTTTCTCAAAGGGTATAATTTACCGGATTATAAAAATTCCAGTTTACAATGGAGGCTTATTAAATCGCCATCGGTCAAGAGCTGCCGGGTATTTAAACTCCAGATTTACTTGTCAACAGATAAGGTATTTGAATCCTTAAATAGCCAAACTTGGCTGGATTTTCATTATGATATTGAATGATTAAGGTTTTCAAACCGGGTTATTCAAATCTTTAATAGCCAACATGGCTGGATTTTTATTATGGTTATCAGTAACTAAATATTATGATTGAGGTTTTCAAAGGCGCCTCAGCGCAAAGGCTATTATTTTATCAATGGATATGATTTATTCTACAATGAAAGGAATAGTCCCGAGTCACTGCAGGCTTATGACCCGGCACTTGGGGGCTACATTATTCAAATTGAGATTATGTCGAATATGCAAGTCCCATGTCACTGCCAGCATGCACCATAGCACTTGGGGGCTAATGTAAAGTCATTTTTATCAACTTATTGAAGACCTGACTCATCTCATTTTAATGGGCCGGCCCTTGGGGGCTACCAATTGCTCATGTCAACAATTCAAGGTACACAAGTTTTATTCCATTATATTGAAGGGTCCACTACTCAGTTGGTAAAGCATAAAGCTCTTAACCTTGTGGACGTGGGTTCAAGCCCCATGATGGGAGTACCTCATATGACGTTCTTTTCAAAGAAGTATATATAAAGTCCCAGCTCGATATTATCTTACTGAGGCGGCCCTTGGGGGCTACACGTTGTTGTTCAAGTCTATATGATCATATGTATAAAGTCCCTGCTCATTATTGCATAATTACCTGGCCCTTGGGGGCTACACTGGTTGAAGTTTTATGAGTATAAGGCAATTATAAGTCCCAGGTTGCTGCAAGCATGACAACCCGACGCTTGGGGGCTACATATATGGAGTATTCAGTCTTTTCTAGTGACTAACATGAACAACATGGATTTCTTCAAAGTGGCAGTATTTATATTGAAGCAAGTCTTAAGTCATCACTTTGTTTCTGCTCAAGACTTGGGGGCTACAGGTAATATGGATATAAGGGAGAAAAATCTTCAAATTCTCAGTTTCGAGTAAACCAGATTGACCCGACGTCACCAATAACTAAGACCCGGCGTCGGCAACAATTATAACCCGGTGCTATCAATATTTACAAACCAGATATTTTGGCAATGATAAACCGGCAAGTTCTACAAGCCGGCTGAAAGTCAGATGAGTATTTCAAAACCAATATTTTTTATAAAGCCGGCGCTTTGGAAGCCGATTCAAGTGGATTATTTCTTACAATATTTCTCTACAAGAGACCAATGTCAGCAAATTGACTCTAAAGCTGGCCTATTGACCTAGATTTCTCAAAAGAAGTATCTGGATTTTTTACATTGACAAAATCGAAACATATCTGCTAAGGGAGATTTGCTATGAGATCATGGACATGTAGATATCAAGAAGGAAATGACAAGGACTTAAAGATGACCAGGTGCCGGCTTACAAGAATTTATTACCCGGATCACAACCTTTCAAATTTGTTCTTGTGTTTATTTTGCAGGATCAGTTTAACATGGATAAATACAAATTAAACTGGGGGCTAATGTCGGGGATATACCCCGCGGTATGACCTGGCCGGAAGTATGACCCGACTGGACTTGGCGATTCACTGGTGACCTGCCCTGACTTCGCGACTCACTAAGTGACCCGCTCGGATCTCTCCACTCACTGATGACCCGGCCGAGCCAGGTGACTCATTGGTGACCCGGCTGGCAGAGCAGAGGAGCAACAAGACCCGATGGCCCAAGCAGACGGTTGATGGAAGGCCGGCTTAAGAGGAAAGCATAAGAAATATTCCCTTACAAAGGAAGCAAGACTAGGACTCCACTTGTAATAGAGTAATCCTAATCCTAATAGGACTAGTCATGTAAGCCGCCCCTTCAACATATATAAGGAGGGGCAGGGCACCCCAAGAGGGACAAGATTGACAAGTTCCACAAGTTGGACGAGTTAGGTTTAGACAATAGCTCTCGAGATAGGGCACTCTTGTAACCGTGACCATCATCATCAATATCAATGAAGCAGGATGTAGGCTTTTACCTGCACCGTGAGGGGACGAACCTGGGTAAAACATCGCGTCTCTCGTCCCGCTCAACCCCTCTCAAGGTACCACATAGATGCGTTGGCCTCGCGACTAAGTCCTAACACTAAGGACATCTGCCGTGACAATACCTTCATTAACCATAGATGAGTTGGCCGTGGCACTTCTCCCAATTTAAGACAAGGTTAGTTTCTTCACATATCTGCAAAACTCGATCAAGGTTGATCAAGCAATCATCAAAAGTAGTTCCATATACGGAGAAATCATCCATGAAAACCTCAACAATCTTTTCACAAAATTCAGAGAATATAGCCATCATGCATCTTTGAAAGGTAGCAGGTGCGTTACATAAACCAAAAGTCATGCGTCTATAAGCAAAGGTACCGAAAGGGCAAGTAAAAGTGGTCTTTTCTTGATCCTCTTTTGACACAGGTATTTGAGAGAAACCGGAATAAGCATCTAGAAAGGAAAAATGTGTATGTTTGGACAATCTTTCTATCATTTGATCAATAAAGCGTAAAGGGTAATGATCCTATTTAGTAGCTTTATTTAATTTGCGGAAATCAATTACCATTCTATAACCTGTAATAATTCTTTGTGGGATCAATTCATCTTTATCATTAGGAACAACAGTAATACCTCCCTTCTTAGGGACACAATGGACATGACTTATCCACTGACTATCAGCAACGGGATAAATTATACCTGCCTCTAGAAGCTTTAGTATTTCTTTTCCTACCACTTCTTTCATCTTAGGATTTAACCTTCGTTGGTGATCAACACCCGGTTTAGCGTCTTTCTCCAATTTTATTTTGTGCTGGCATAAAGTGGGACTAATGCCCTTAAGATCATCAAGAGTATATCCAATAGCAACACGGTGCTTCTTCAAAGTTTTCAATAATCTCTTTTCTTCATGCTCTAAAAGGTTAGCACTATGATTTCAACAGGCAAGTTGTGTTTCAAAATAGATCCCTGTTTAAAGAATACTTCATCTATTTCCCTTCTTTCATTCATAAACATATCATTTTCATGGTCGAGCAAATATTGTTCTAAAGGATCATTA
Source organism: Triticum urartu (assembly GCF_056163025.1). Lineage (NCBI taxonomy): Eukaryota > Viridiplantae > Streptophyta > Magnoliopsida > Poales > Poaceae > Triticum > Triticum urartu. Next base: position 58,389,779 of record NC_141874.1, on the reverse strand, counting down.
GGAGGCATGGCAAGAGAAGAAAGACCAATAATTTCATCTTTACTAGGCAATTCCTAGTCACGGGGTTGTCTACGAAATTTAGCAAAATTAAACTCATGAGATATATCGCCCAAACCAATAGTAACAACATCCTTTTCGCAGTCTATCTTAGCATTAACAGTATTCAAGAAGGGTCTACTAAATATGATGGGATAAAAACTATCTTGTGGGGAACCAAGAAAAAGAAAATCAGCAGGATATTTAACTTTCCCACACAAGACTTCAACATCTCTAACAATCCCAACTGGTGAAATAGTGTCTCTATTGGCAAGCTTAATTGTGACATCAATTACCTCTATCTCAGCAGGTGCAATATCATGCATAATTTCTTTGTATAAGGAATGAGGTATTGCACTTTCACTATCACCCATATCACATAAGCCATGATAACAATGATCTCCTATTTTAACAGAAATAACAGGCATGCCTACAACAGGTCTGTGTTTATTTTTAGTATCAGGTCTAGCAATTCTAGCAGCTTCATTACAGAAGTAAATAACATGCCCATCAATATTATTAGCCAAGTGATCTTTAACCATAGCAATACTAGGTTCAACTTTAATTTGCTCAGGGATTTGGGTGTCCTAATATTACTTTTGTTGACCGCAGTTAAAGCTTTAGCATGATTCTTTATTCTAACAGGGAATGGTGGTTTCTCAATATAAGTAGTAGGAACGACAGGATCATTATAAGTGATAGTCTTTTCTTCAACTTTAATAGGTGCAACTACTTTTACTTCAATGGGAGGATTATATTTAAACCACTTATGCTTAGGGAGATAAACATGAGTAGCAAAGGATTCAAAGAAAGAAGCTACTATCTCAGAGTCAACTCCATATTTAGCGCTAAATTCACGGAAAACATCGGTATCCATAAAAGATTTAACACAATCAAACTTAGGTGTTATACCTGACTCCTTACCTTCGTCGAGGTCCTAATCTTTAGAGTTTCTTTTAATTATTTCCAATAAATTCCATTTGAATTCAATAGTCTTCTCATAAAAGAACCAGTACAAGAAGTATCGAGCATGGAGCGATTATTGAGAGAAAGCCGAGAATAAAAATTTTGAATAATAATTTCTCTTGAGAGCTCATGATTGGGGCATGAATATAACATTGACTTAAGCCTCCCCTGTAACGCCCTCGATGCGGTTATAGCTCCCACGTGTCGAGGCATGACTTAGAGACATAACCGCATTGAAAGCAATGTCGCAAGTTAGGCAATCATCACAACATCCCATGTAATATAGATAATAAAAGGGGAGATACATAGTTGGCTTACACTCGCCACGTCAATCAAAGTACATAAATAGCATACATCATCCAGACACTCATGGCCCGACTACGGCGCTAAAATAGAAGAAAAACCCAACATGCGACACGGTCCCAATCACCCCCAACTGGGCACCACTACTGATCATCAGGAAAAGAGACATAGTAACGCTGAGAGTCCTCGTCGAACTCCCACTTGAGCTCGTACGCGTCACCTGGAGCGGAATCACCTGGACCTGCATCTGGTGTAATAGTAATCTGTGAGCCACGGGGACTCAGCAATCTCGCACCCTCGCGATCAAGACTATTTAAGCTTATAGGAAGGGTAAGGCAAATATATGTGGAGCTGCAGCAAGCGACTAGCATATATGGTGGCTAACTTATTCGCAAAAGAGAGCGAGAAGAGGAGGCAAAGCGCGAGCGAGAAGCTAGAGGAACAACCTGCGCAAGTATTACTCCAACACCGTGTCCACTTCCCGGACTCCGCCGAGAAGCGGCCATCACGGTTACACACTCGGTTGATTCATTTTAATTAAATTAAGGTTCAAGTTATCTACAACCGGACATTAACAAATTCCCATCTGCCCATAACTGCGGGCACGGCTTTCGATAGTTCAATCCCTTCAGGGGAGTCCCAACTTAGCCCATGACAAGCTCTCACGGTCAATGAAGGAATAGACCTCCACCCGAGACATTCCGATCAGACTCGGTATCCCGGTACAGCAAGACATTTCGACAGGTTAAAACAAGACCAGCAACACCGCCCGAATGTGCCGACAAATCCCGATAGGAGCTGCACATATCTCGTTCTCAGGGCACACTCAGATGAGACATCCTATGAGTAAAACCAACCCTCAAGTTGCCCCGAGGTGGCCCCGCAGTCTACTCGGTCGGACCAACACTTAGAGGAGCACTGGCCCGGGGGGGGGGGGGGGTTAAAATAAGATGACCCTCGGGCTCCGGAAACCCAAGGGAAAAAGAGGCTAGGTGGCAAATGGTAAAACCAAGGTTGGGCATTGCTGGAAAAGCTTTAATCAAGGCGAACTATCCAGGGGTTCCCATTATAACCCAACCGCGTAAGGAACGCAAAAATCCGGGAACATAACACCGATATGACGGGAAGTAGGGCGGCAAGAGTGGAACAAAACACTAGGCGAGAGGCCGAGCCTTCCACCCTTTACCAAGTGTATAGATGCATTAAGATAACAAGGCAATATAACGATATCCCAACAAGTAAATAAATGTCCCAACAAGGAACGGCCTCCAATCTTCACCTGCAACTAGCAACGCTATAAGAGGGGCTGAGCAAAGCGGTAACATAGCCAATCAACGGTTTGCTAGGACATGGTGGGTTAGAGGTTTGACATGGCAATTTGGGAGGCTGATAAGCAAATGGTAGGCATCGTAGCATTGGCATAGCAAAGAGCGAGCAAACTAGCATAGCAAAGATAGTAGTGATTTCGAGGGTATGATCATCTTGCCTGCAAAGCTATCAGAGTTGACTGAATCCTCGAAAGCAAACTCAACGGGCTCCTCATTAGCGAACTCGTCTCCTGGCTCTACCCAAACAAGACAAACAAGCAACAAGGAAAGAATCAACCACGTGCAAGCTCGAACAAAATGATGCAAAGATGATATGCTATGCGGGATGCAAAATGCAAGATATGACAGGAAATGCATGAACCTGGCCTCAACTTGGAAAACCAAGTGTCCCACTGGAAAGATGAGATGAAATCGCTTGAAAACGATATAAAGATCATCGGAATCGGAGTTACGGTTTGGAAATGGCAAGCGATTCAAATATGACACCAGTCTGCAATTTACAGCAAGTATGCATCTAAATGCAACGAAATGAACATGCTACAACACTCAAACATGGCATCAAAATACATGGCACGGAAGCATTCAAGATGCTTAACAAAAGACTAGCACTGAGCCACGGCCAATTCATCCATTAACAGGTTCAAACAAGCATGGCAAAAACGCAAATGGTAAACAGATCTCAGACTTTGTGAAATTAACACTTGTCTGAAATTTCAGATCATATAGCCCTCTTCGGAGCCACAAAACAACATGCTACAGGACCTGATTATGACATAGAAGAACATGGCATGTAGATACTCAAAAAGCTTAACAAAAGTCCCTTAGTGACCTTGGGCCAAAAGGTATCACAAAATATACTAACAAGCACACGAACATAGCAAAAACATAATCAGTTTTCAGACTTGGTGAAAACTGACACATGCTGAAATATAACTCACGAAGGCATGTTAACGAGCTCGATGCACTCACTACGGTGCAAGTCATGGCAAGAAAAGCATACATCCACTAAGAAGGCAGAAAATGCAAGCTATACATGGCAAGAACAAAGGCATAGCATGCATGGATCAACTAGAACATCACCGGCAAAATTGCAAACGAGTTGACAATCTGCCCAGATTCACAACGAAGCAAAAGTAGAGCTCGATTGACTCAAGCTAGGTTTCTCCATAATTACAAAAAATGACAAGGATGGATAGAGCACTACAATATTAACAAAACTCCTTTACTGATCATCCTCAAAAGGGGCACGGATCACTAGGAAACAGCATGAACATATGGCATCATGAACTAAACAATCCCAGGACTTAGTGAAATTACTAAGTCCCTGAAAACAGAGTTACCGGGTGCCTCACTTTGCAAGCTTGCACTAGTCACCACACACATCACAAAAATACATGAGTTGCACCTCTGGAAAGATGACAAAACCCCTAACAAAACATATGTAGAGCTCAAGGGCATATAATGCACACATTAATCATGGCAAAAATGACAAAGTCTAAGATGAAGTAGCAGATCTGACAATTAACTCACGAAGCCCTATTCTAACAGCATTTCGGGCATCAAGATGAACTCAAATGAAAATGACGCAATGGAATGAAATGATGTACTCTCTGAGACGAACATTTTGATATGCTATATGTACAAATCGAAGCTACAGATGCGGAGATATCACAGGTCAAAGTAGGCATGAAACATTAGGGTTCGGAGGAAAAAGTCAACCGAGATATTTTCAGATCTGGATCTGGCATGGTTCCCGATGCACTCGCCGGAGTTACTGTAGCTCGAGCTCGCCGGAGATGGAACTTGCCGCGGAGGGAAGAGGCCGGCCGGGGCGGGCCGACGGCGTGGAGGAGGCGGCGAGGCCGAGGTGGCCGCGGGCGGCGCCAGCGATGGCCGCGGCGGCAAGGTGCGGCCGGTGGAGGTCGGCGTCGCCGGAGCGGGGCTGCTCGCCGGCGATGGCGCGTGGCGGCGCCGGGCGGCTCGGGCGCCGGACGCGGGGAAGGAGAAGGCGTGGGGTGGCGCGCGGATCTGGGCCGCGGGGGCCTCCCGCGGGCTCGGGCGGGCCGGCGGCGATGTGGGGCTCGGGGCGACACGTGGCAGGCTCCAGTTTGCTGCGGGCAGCGGCGGACGTGTCCGGCGGCCGGCGGACGTGTCCGGCCACGCGGAGAGGGGTGGATCTAGGGTTTGATCCGGAATTTCGGGGAGGAGGCTATATTTATAGGTAGAGGGAGCTAGGAGAGTCCAAATGAGGTGCGGTTTTCGGCCACGCGATCGTGATCGAACGCTCTAGATGATGGAGCAGAGTTTGGTGGGTTTTGGGCCAAAATGGAGGGGTGTTGGGCTGCAACACACACGAGGCCTTTTCGGTCCCTCGGTTAACCGTTGGAGTATCAAACGAAGTCGAAATGATACGAAACTTGACAGGCGGTCTACCGGTAGTAAACCCAGGCCGCTTGGCAAGTCTTGGTCCAATCCGGAAATGTTTAATCCCCACACACGAAAGAAAGATAGAAATGACCACCGGAGGAGAACGAAGCGCCGGAATGCAAAACGGACAACGGGGAAAATGCTCGAATGCATGAGATGAACACGTATGCAAATGCAATGCACATGATGACATGATATGAGATGCATGACAACGATAACAACACACGGAGACAAGGACCCGAACCCGAGAAAATAATTAACTTAACACCGGAAACGGCAAGAGTTGGAGTACAAATTGGGAAAGTTATATCTGGGGTGTTACAACACTCCACCACTACGAAAGGATCTCGTCCCGAGATCTAGGACTGAAAGAACGCCGGGTACTCAGAACGGAGGTGATCCTCGCGTTCCCAGGTAGCTTCACGGTCGGAATGGTGTGACCACTTGACTTTGAGAAACTTGATTGACTTGTTGCGAGTCTTGCGTTCAGTCTCTTCAAGAATAGCAACTGGGTGCTCACGATAAGAGAGATCTTCTTGGAGCTCAATGTCCTCGAAGTTTATGGTGCGGTCAGGAGTCTTGAAGCACTTTCGAAGCTGAGAGACATGGAACACATCATGAACATTTGCAAAGTCTGAAGGAAGCTCGAGTTGATAGGCGAGGTCGCCTCTCTTGCTGACAATCTTGAAAGGTCCCACGGTATAGTGCCGGTTTTTATGAATTAGGATGATTTAGTTTTGATTTTTTCAAGTTTGAAAATTGCCATATAGTGTCGGTTTGTGTCTCCAACCGATACTATAGGTCAGACCTAGTACCGGTTCATGGCATGAACTGGTACTAAAGGTTAGACCTTTAGTACCGGTTCGTGCCACGAACCGGTACTAAAGGTGATCGTGGGGCCCCGGCCTGACGCCAGCCTGCCACCACCCCTTTAGTACCGGTTCGTGCCACAAACCGGTACTAAAGGTTCAACACGAACCGACATTAATGCAAATCCGTTCGAACCGGCACTAATGGTACCATTTGTACCGGGCCCAAATCAAACCGGCACTAATGTGCTTCACGTCTGACCCTTTTTCTACTAGTGAAACTTGGCGGAACCAATCTAGGGCTCTGGCGGAGCTGTTCTGCTGGGGAAACTTTCCTTCGGGGGGGGGGGGAATCATCGCCATCGTCATCACCAACGCTCCTCTCATCAGGAGAGAGAAATCTCCATCAACATCTTCACCAGCACCATCTCCTCTCAAAACCCTAGTTCATCTCTTGTATCCAATTCTTGTCTCCAAGTCTGGGATTGGTACCTGTGGGTTGCTAGTAGTGTTAATTACTCCTTGTAGTTACGTTTATTTGGTGGAAGATCATATGTTCAGATCCTATGTGTTCACATAACATGCTAGTTGGTTTATTTGGTGGAAGATCATATGTTCACATAACATGCTAGTTGGTTTATTTGGTGGAAGATCATATGTTCAGATCCTATATGCATAATAATACCCCTCTAATTATGAACATGAATATGCTTTGTGAGTAGTTACGTTTGTTCCTGAGGACATGGGAGAAGTCTTCCTATTAGTAGTCATGTGAATTTGGTATTCGTTCGATATTTTGATTAGATGTATGTTGTCTCTCCTCTAGTGGTGTTATGTGAACATTGACTACATGACACTTCACCATTATTTGGGCCTGGAGGAAGGCATTGTTAAGTAATAAGTAGATGATGGGTTGCTAGGGTGACAGAATCTTAAACCCTAGTTTATGCGCTGCTTCGTAAGGGGCTGATTTGGATCCATATGTTTCATGCTATGGTTTGGTTTACCTTAATAATTTTGTTGTAGTTGCGGATGCTTGCAATAGAGGTTAATCATAAGTGGGATGCTTGTCAAAGTAAGGACAGCACCCAAGCACCGGTCCACCCACATATCAAACTATCAAAGTACCGAACGCGAATCATATGAACGTGATGAAAACTAGCTTGACGATATTCCCATGTGCCCTCGGGAGCGCTTTACATCATATAAGAGTTTGTCCAGGCTTGTCCTTTGCTACAAAAAGGATTGGCCACCTTGCTGCACTTTATTTACTTTTGTTACTTGCTGCTCGTTATAAATTATCCTATCACAAAACTATCTATTACATATTATTTCAGCGCTTGCAGAGAATACCTTGATGAAAACCGCTTATCATTTCCTTCTGCTCCTCGTTGGCTTCGACACTCTTACTTACCGAAAGGACTATGATAGATCCCCTATACTTGTGGGTCATCAAAGCACAAGTAGTATCTCTTCTTGATGCAAAGAATTTGGCTAGCATGAGGGGGAAAGGCAAGCTCAACATGTTGGATGATCCATGACAATATACTTTATTTCGGATATAAGAAAACATAACCCATTATGTTGTCTTCCTTGTCCAACATCAACTCTTTAGCATGTCATATTTTAATGAGTACTCACAATCATAAAAGATGTCCAAGATAGTATAGTTATATGTGAAAACCTCTCTTTCTTTATTACTTCTTATTAATTGCAATGATGACCAAAACTATGTTTGTCAACTCTCAACAACTTTTATTCATCATACTCGTTATATGTGAAGCCATTACTCTCCATAAGATCAATATGATCTCTTTACTTCTTTTTATTCTTTCTCTTTTCTTTTTAATTCCCTCACGATCATAGCAAGATAATCAAGCCCTTTACTCAACACTAATCTTTATTATATATAGCTCACGGACTCGATTACATAGAAGGATCATAAAGCAAAACTCAAAACTAAATCATACTAAAACTTTATTCTACTAGATCAAGATATTACCAAAAGGATCGAACTGAGAAAAACGGTAAAGATAGGAGTATGATGGTGATACGATACCGGGGCACCCCCCAAGCTTGGTAGTTGCCAAGGGGAGTGCCCATACCCGATACTCAGTTCTCCTTTGCTGATGAAGAAGATGGTGGTGATGATGGATAGTCGCACATCGAGCGCAGGAGATCCTCCAATTTGCGGATAATGCCCTTGAGTGCGGTGATATGTCCTTCAACAAAATATTTTCACATGTGAGATACTTATTTTTTATGCGAGCTAACTCAATCATCTTGATAGCTTCAATCTCCGTTGGGGTAAGAAGATTGCGATGAGGTGGGAGGATGTCTTCGTCTTCTGCTGCCGGAGCTTGGTCCTCCATGGCCTTCTTGATCCCATCATCCTTGTTGATCTCCCCGGGTTCTTCTCTCTTCATCTTTATCTTCATTAGCCAAGTATCATTGCCCTCGTTGTTGGAGGAGGGGGGCGACATGTCGCCCGGCCTTGACAATTCTAGCAGAAAATAGCTCGAAACAAAAACAGAGGATATTTGTGTGGTATGATGGTCAACACCTTTGGGAGATTATATAATGAATTTTTACCGACCAAAAGAAGTATCGTGCAAGAAAACAGAGTCCGGAGGGCACACGAGGTGCCCACGAGGCAGGGGGCGCGCCATCCACCCTCGTGGACTCCTCGTGTCTTCTTCGGACTACTCCTTATTTTCCTATTTTCTTAAATATTCCAAAACGGAGAAAAATTGCCATTAGAACTATTTTGGAGTCGGTTTACTTACCGTACCACATACCTATTCCTTTTCGGAGTCTGAAACGTTCTGGAAAGTGTCCCTTATGTATTCCTCCGGGGTTACGGTTTCGATAACATTAGTTTCAACATTTATAGGATTACCTGAGATATAATGTTTGATTCTTTGACCATTCATCACCTTTGAATTTGTGCCTTCGAACTTGTTGATTTTTATGGCACCGGAACGATAGACCTCCTCGATAACGTAAGGACCTTCCCATTTAGAGAGAAGTTTTCCTGCAAAAAATCTTAAATGAGAGTTGAATAGCAACACATGATCGCCTACATCAAACTCATGATTTTGTATCCTTTTGTCATGCCATCCTTTAATCTTTTCTTTAAATAGTTTGGCATTCTCATAGGCATGGGTTCTCCATTCATCAAGTGAGCTAATGTCAGATAGCCTCTTCTCACCGGCAAGTTTGAAATCATACATGAGCTCTTTAATGGCCCAATATGCTTTATGTTCAAGTTCGAGACGTAAGTGACATGCTTTTCCATAAACCATTTTATATGGAGACATACCCACAGGATTTTTGTATGCAGTTCTATAGGCCCATAATGCATCATCAAGTTTCTTGGACCAATTCTTTCTAGATCTATTAATAGTCTTTTGCAAAATTAATTTGAGCTCTCTATTACTTAATTCTACTTGACCACTAGACTGCGGGTGATACGGAGATGCAATTCTATGATTAACATCATACTTAGCAAGCATTTTACGGAAAGCACCATGATTAAAATGTGAGCCACCATCAGTCATTAAATATCTAGGAACTCCAAACCTCGGAAAAATAACTTCTTTAAGCATATTAATAGAGGTGTTATGATCAGCACTACTAGTTAGAATAGCTTCTACCCACTTAGTAACGTAATCAACAGCAACTAAAATATGTGTATACCCATTAGAGGAAGGAAATGGTCCCATATAATCGAATCCCCAAACATCAAATGGTTCAATAACAAGTGAATAATTCATAGGCATTTCTTGACGTCTACTAATATTACCAATTCTTTGACATTCGTCACAAGACAAGACAAACTTACGAGCATGTTTGAAGAGAGTAGGCCAATAAAAACCGGATTGCAATACCTTATGCGCAGTTCTATCTCCAGCGTGGTGTCCTCCATAAGCCTCGGAGTGACACTTGCGTGGGATTTGTTCATGTTCATGCTCAGGTATACAATGTCTAATAACGCCATCTACTCCTTTATAAAGGTGTGGGTCATCCCAGAAGTAATGTCTTAATTCATAGAAAAACTTTTTCTTTTGCTGGTATGTGAAACTAGGTGGTATAAATTTAGCAACAATGTAATTAGCACAATCAGCATATCATTGAGCAGTACAAGAAGCATTTATGACAGCTAATTGTTCATTAGGAAAGCTATCGTCAATAGGTAGTGGGTCATCAAGAACATTCTCCGACCTAGACAAGTTGTCTGCAACGGGGTTCTCAGCTCCCTTTCTATCAATAATATGCAAATCAAATTCTTGTAGCAAGAGAACCCATCTAATAAGTCTAGGTTTAGCATCTTTCTTTTCCATAAGATATTTAATAGCAGCATGATCAGTGTGAACAGATACTTTAGAATCAACAATATAAGGTCTGAACTTATCACAAGCAAATACAACTTCTAAAATTCCTTTTCAGTAGTAGCATAATTTCTCTAGGCATTGTCTAGAGTTTTACTAGCATATTGGATAACATTTAATTTCTTATCAACTCTTTGTCCTAGAACAGCACCTACAACATAATCACTAGCATCGCACATAATTTCAAAGAGTAAGTTCCAATTAGGTGGCTGAACAATAGGTGCAGAAATCAAAGCTTTCTTAAGTATTTCAAATGCTTCTACACAATGATCATCAAAGACAAAAGGAATTTCTTTTTGTAAGAGATTAGTCAGAGGCCTGGAGATTTTAGGGAAGTCCTTAATGAACCTCCTATAAAAACTGGCATAACCAAGGAAACTTCTTATACCTTTAATGTTCTTGGGACACGAAATCTTTTCAATAGCATCAACTTTAGCTTTATCAACTTCAATACCTGTCAGGGATATACCCCGCGTTATGACCCGGCCGGAAGTATGACCCAGCTGGACTTGGCGATTCACTGGTGACCCGCCCTGACTTGGTGACTCACTAAGTGACCCGCCCGGATCTCTCCACTCACTGATGACCCGGCCGAGCCAGGTGACTCATTGGTGACCTGGCCGGCGGAGCAGAGTAGCAACAAGACTTGGTGGCCCAAGCAGACGGTTCATGGAAGGCCGACTCGTATTATGGTGGGCCGGCTTAAGAGGAAAGCATAAGGAATATTCCCTTACAAAGGAAGCAATACTAGGACTCGAGTAGTCATGTAAGCCGCCCCTTCAACATATATAAGGAGGGGCAGGGCACCCCAAGAGGGACAAGATTGACAAGTTTCACAAGTTGGACAAGTTATGTTTAGACAATAGCTCTCGAGATAGAGCACTCTTGTAACCGTGATCATCATCATCAATATCAATGAAGCAGGATGTAGGCTTTTACCTCTACCGTGAGGGGCCGAACCTGGGTAAAATATCACGTCTCTCGTCCCGCTCAACCCCTCTCAAGCTACCACATAGATGCGTTGGCCTCGCGACTAAGTCCTGACACTAAGGACATCTGCCATGACAATTCCATGACAGTTGGCGCCCACCGTGGGACCTATGCACGGTGGTGTTGAGTTCTTGGAGGGATCTCTTTAAGGATCGAGAAGCTAGCGATATATCAAATGGAAAAGCGCCAGCACGGAAAACGCGCGTGGTAACCTGGTGTGAGACAGCCTTGGACAGAGTCGGCACGTTCATCAATTTTATGTTCAGAAGCATAATTATTTTGAGGTTGGCAGATACAAGATTTGAGTTCAAGAAAATTTAGGGTTTCATGATGCGCGTCGCTGTGATCAGACGATCCGACGAAACCGGATCGATTTTCAGTGTATCGCCGAGACGGGAAAAGTTCTCCGCTGCAATACCTCGTAAGCGGCCACCGAGTCGCTTCAGGATAGATTATTGTTTTTTATGCTCTGGAAGGAAACTATGCGTGAAGTAAATCGCATCCAGGGCTGGCAACAAAAAGACTAGAGCAACAGCCCTCGATTTAGATTTACACGGGAAGTTAAAAAAAGGGTGGAGCCACGATGGGAAGTTGATAATGCCACGGAGTCGGTCTCTGCCGCGGAATCGCTTCGAGTGCCTGCTGCCTCTGCGGCTGAGACGAGCAGCGGCACTTCCAACTCGCCGGTCCGCGACCTGCCTCGCCTCCGCTACCGCAGTTCTGCTATGGCCGGCGCAGTTTTCTACCATTACAGCCTCAAGCCGGCGTCCCCAAGCTGCCTCCTCAGCCCTGGCTCTTCGCCGTCGCCGGGACTCCCTGCACCGCCCATACTCCACCGCGACCGGTCCTTCGAGTCTCCAGCTCGGCCTCCACGCGCCTGTGATGCCCGGCGCTTTGCGCCTCCACTGGCCGTCTTCACGTCAGATACTATTATAGTTCTACTCCAGCAAGGTCCAGAATTCGTTTATTTTAATCATTGCTTTGATCAAGCCAGCAACTAGTACTAGTACGTAAAGGGCGTGTTTGGTTCCCTGGTTTGCTTTAGGCTGCATCGTATGGGGGGTCCTCGCTGAGTGTGGCCTGGCTGAATTGATGCAAGCATGAACGGAGATGGATGTTTGGTGAACTTGCATGAGATGACTGCACGAGGAGCAGATTCGTCCAAATATGGCTGAAATCAGTGAGGAACAGGGATATTGTGGCACCGCGGGGCGATGGGATCCGGGGCTTGATGGATTCAGATAAATGGGATCCTCGCTTGCGGCTGCGCGAGGTGCCAGATCCGGCGTGCGGTGGCTCTAGCACGTACATGCAGGATCCTTGGCGGATGCCAGTGGTAGCACTTGGCGAAGGGCAAACGGGGATGGCAGCGGTTAGTCTTGGTCGGCGGCGATGGCACGGGCGCTTGGTCGAGCACTACGACTTCGGTGACACCGGCGCTTGGTCGAGGACGGCGGCCGCGGCAACACCGGCGCTTGGTCGAGGGCGGCGGCACGTGGTGAAAGGCAAACAACGATGTCGGCGGTTGGTCGAGGGCGGCGAGACCGGCCGTTGGTCGATGGATGCCCTGCCGACAGCGCTTGGTCAATGGATGTGAAGAGACGTGAGGGAGAGGAGATAAACCGAAGGAAGGAGTCTGCACGCGAGATACGCCTGAAACTTGCGTTTCCCTCAGCCAGCCTGGCTGAGAGGGCTCTTTTTGCATCCATTGGGCCAGGCTGAAGAGTCCATACAACCTACCAAACGTCCCTATTTTGCATGATGGGTGCGAGCCACATGCAGCTCAGGGAACCAAACACCCCTAAAGCTACTACGTAGTACTAGTATTGGTTCAGTTTTTCAATTACCAAAGGGAAGACCACAACCCGATCTGGCCTCGCACCGTCACACGGCAAGTTGCTGCCTCGCCGGTCAGTCCCGTCTGCAAGCCGCCCTCAGGCAGTGCTGGCCCGTCACTCCTACCGTGGCTCAGCCGTGGTGAACTGACCCGGCATCGCCACGCCTTCTGCTTGAGCCGTCTTTCTCGCTGTTCTTGAGCCGCCGCTTCGCTGAGAGCCGTCGCCTCCGAGTTGCCATTTCCTTCGCCGCGACCTCAAGCCGGCCACAACCCGTGGTTATTCTGGACCCCACCTCCTATCCGAGTCGTCGCTGCAGGCCTCACGCCTCCACCGCAGACTCGCCTCATGGGGAGCAAAGGAAAAGCTGCAACCCGATATAGTGTGCCAGTACGAGGCAAATCAGAAATCTGCTGCTAATAAACAATTCAATCATGGAGCATTAATCAAGTACTCCCTCCGGTTCTTTTTACTCTGCATATTAGAATTTTCTGAAGTCAAACTTCATAAAGTTTGACCGTATTTATATAAAAAATATTAACATCTGCCATGCTAAAGTTATATAATATGAAACTTTAAGTCATTGCCACATCTAGTGATATTGATTTCATAGTGTGAATGTTGACACTTATTTTTACAAAGTTGATCAAAATTTATAAGGCTTGACTTCAGTCAAATCTTATATGCCAACTAAAAAAGACCGAAGGGAGTAAAAGGTGCTGCATATACGTACATCTAGGATGAGATTAGTAGTACTCCTTGGCAGTTTGGAGTAATAGTATGGACCACCACTTGAGTAAATAAAAAAGGCATTATAACAAGAGAGCTGGCACCAATATCGGTGACGTACACCGCCAGGTCTAGACAGCATAAACAGACCAGAGGCCATGTCATCACCTGCCCGCGGAATGCTGTCCGGTGAACATATGTGTCAGCATGAAAGTGCTAATTGGTTGGAAAAAAATGACCCGGAGGGTCGTGCTGAGCCGCCTGGTTTCAAGCTCCGCTACGGTCGCGCTTCAAGTCACCGTCTTCACCGTTGCCATTGCGACCTCGTGCTGAACTACTACAGTCGGCCTCATTCCGAGCTGCCGCGGTCTCAAGAGTGGCTAAATTACTGTTGAAATTACTGAATCTGATTCACACATGCTATATAGGATTTATCTGTCATCCGGACGAATCTGGTGATATTCATCTAAGTCTATTTTTCGCATATATTTTTGTCAAAGATCAATTTATCTTTGTCTTGGTTCGCAATATATTTTGTGCAGGACAAGAATTTATTATAAAGGTCGTGCCATGATGTGCCCATTGAGTGTGCGTTCGCATCATCCTACACCGGCATCCGCGCCCACTTGCTGTTGAACGGGTGTGCGCAAGTCGATCTACATCGACTCATTGGGACCGCGTCCGCGATTGACTCACCGTTCGTGTGGCTTACTGCGCACGTGATTGACTCGCCGTTTGCGCGGCTCACTGCGTCTACAATTGACTTGCCAATATGCGTTGACTTACAATGCCACGGCCGACTCTCTCGTCCGCGCCGACTTACAAACGCCGCGGCCGACTCTCCCGTCCGTACATGTTTACAACATCACAGCCAACTCATCTGTCGACTTCCGCGGCAGACTCGGCCGCGATTGATTTCAGCTTCACCATGGTGATCATCAACTAAGCGGTGAATATTTTCTGGCCTAACGTATCAGGTGAAATCCATATATTATATTTTTTATATATTGCTTTTTTAAAAGAGCAATTACTCTGGCTTGCAAGATTTCCAATGCAGGACAAATTGTCTACTGCAAAAAGGGATTATTATATCACTGAGCTATTGGATAACACATGCTGGTTTATATCACGGTTAATATGGAGAATCTCAAGCCAACTCCTCGAGTCGTCTTGAGACTCGGGGGCTA
Source organism: Triticum urartu (assembly GCF_056163025.1). Taxonomy (NCBI): domain Eukaryota; kingdom Viridiplantae; phylum Streptophyta; class Magnoliopsida; order Poales; family Poaceae; genus Triticum; species Triticum urartu. The sequence continues at coordinate 58,374,778 of NC_141874.1, read as the reverse complement.
CAATGACATCACTCGGGAACTCCGGATCATTGGAGGGAATAATAACCCGGTTCTGGAGGCTACCGCCATATTGATAAAAATTTAACGGCCGTCAGGAAATTGCCGGTTTAAAATAAAATATTCCGCTTTAGTATCCGGTTCAAGAGACATCTTTCTCCCGCAAAGTTTTAAAGCTCCCAAATCCGGTTCAAACATCTGGCTCAAGGTAAATTTGTCTCTTACAAAGCTTTGAAGCTCTCAATATCTGGTTTAAGAATTTCCGGTTTCAAAAATAATTAATCTCTCACAAGTTCGAGTTCTCAAACAAATTAAGGGTTGCCAAAAGAGAGCTTGTTGTCATGATGCGCGGTTCAAACATGGATATCCTGCCTTATGGCTTACCTTATTATGGTCACTTGGGGGCTTCCTGTTCAAACATAGGTCGTATTTGAACCAAAGAGAACATAGCTGGTGTAACCCTTTTGATCGGAGCAAAGCCAAACTCACTAGGGGGCTTCTTGATCGTATCCGAATCATAGCTTAACCTCTTTTGGGTCCGACTTGGATCGTATTCGAATCAGGGTTGTTAAAAACCTCTCAAGGTCATTTGGGGGCTTCCTGTTCAAACATAGGTCGTATTCGAACCAAAGAGAACATAGCTGTCAGTACCCTCTTGATCGGCGCAACGCCAAAGCCACTGGGGCCTACATGATCATATTCGAATCCTAGCTTAACCCCTTTGGAACGGTTTACTGATCGTATTCGAATCAGAAACCTTGATTTTTATTTGGTTTAAGTTTTTGCAAACAATCTTTTGGGTTTTGAGACTTTTTGCTCATATCTGAAGCATACAAGTATGGTTTCGTTTAAACCCGGCTTAGCTTTGGACGATAAGTCGCCAGCATGTGACGATCATCATATGTTTGGAAGTATTGGCTTCTAAGGATTGGGTTATCACCCTTACTGCACAGGTCATGTAAAACGGCAGTACAAATTAAATATCACAATGGTTATATGTGGGACATTATGATCCCCCCTGCGGTAAACCGCCAGGGGATCTTGTGATTTACTTATGTGCAGGATAAGACTACTTTTGAGTAGTTACCCACCCTGGCTTTTGACGTTAAGTCGCCAGGGCATATGTTGCTTAAACTCTGTGCAGGATTTACAGAGCTATGACTTCCATAAATGATTAAGTTCCAGCCCATCATCAAAGATTGAAATTGGTGTCTCAAAAGGGTTATCAATTCTTGATTTTCTCAAAGGATATAATTCACCGGATTATAAAAATTCCAGTTTACAATGGAGGCTTATTAAATCGCCATCGGTCAAGAGCTGCCGGGTATTTAAACTCCAGATTTACTTGTCAACAGCTAAGGTATTTGAATCTTTAAATAGCCAAACTTGGCTGGATTTTCATTATGATATTGAATGATTAAGGTTTTCAAACCGGGTTATTCAAATCTTTAATAGCCAACATGGCTGGATTTTTATTATGGTTATCAGTAACTAAATATTATGATTGAGGTTTTCAAAGGCGCCTCAGCGCAAAGGCTATTATTTTATCAATGGATATGATTTATTCTACAATGAAAGGAATAGTCCCGAGTCACTGCAGGCTTATGACCCGGCACTTGGGGGCTACATTATTCAAATTGAGATTACGTCGAATATGCAAGTCCCATGTCACTACCAGCATGCACCATAGCACTTGGGGGCTAATGTAAAGTCATTTTTATCAACTTATTGAAGACCCGACTCATCTCATTTTAATGGGCCGGCCCTTGGGGGCTACCAATTGCTCATGTCAACAATTCAAGGTACACAAGTTTTATTCCATTATATTGAAGGGTCCACTGCTCAGTTGGTAAAGCATATAGCTCTTAACCTTGTGGACGTGGGTTCAAGCCCCATGATGGGAGTACCTCATATGACGTTCTTTTCAAAGAAGTATATATAAAGTCCCAGCTCGATATTATCTTACTGAGGCGGCCCTTGGGGGCTACACGTTGTTGTTCAAGTCTATATGATCATATTTATAAAGTCCCTGCTCATTATTGCATAATTACCCGGCCCTTGGGGGCTACACTGGTTGATGTTTTATGAGTATAAGGCAATTACAAGTCCCAGGTTGCTGCAAGCATGACAACCCGGCACTTGGGGGCTACATATATGGAGTATTCAGTCTTTACTAGTGACTAACATGAACAACATGGATTTCTTCAAAGTGGCAGTATTTATATTGAAGCAAGTCTTAAGTTATCACTTTGTTTCTGCTCAAGACTTGGGGGCTACAGGTAATACGGATATAAGGGAGAAAAATCTTCAAATTCTCAGTTTCGAGTAAACCAGATTGACCCGACGTCACCAATAACTAAGACCCGGCGTCGGCAACAATTATAACCCGGTGCTATCAATATTTACCAACTAGATATTTTGGCAATGATAAACCGGCAAGTTCTACAAGCCGGCTAAAAGTCAGATGAGTATTTCAAAACCAATATTTTTTAAAGCCGACGCTTTGAAAGCCGATTCAAGTGGATTATTTCTTACAATATTTCTCTACAAGAGACCGATGTCAACAAATTGACTCTAAAGCTGGCCTATTGACCCAGATTTCTCAAAAGAAGTATCTGGATTTTTTACATTGACAAAGTCGAAACATATCTGCTAAGGGAATTTGCTATGAGATCATGGACATGTAGATATCAAGAAGGAAATGACAAGGACTTAAAGATGACCAGGTGCCGGCTTACAAGAATTTTTTACCCGGATCACAACCTGTCAAATTTGTTCTTGTGTTTATTTTGCAGGATCAGTTTAACATGGATAAATACAAATTAAACTGGGGGCTAATGTCGGGGATATACCCCGCGGTATGACCTGGCCGGAAGTATGACCCGGCTGGACTTGGCGATTCACTTGTGACCCGCCCTGACTTGGCAACTCACTAAGTGACCCGCTCGGATCTCTCCACTCACTGATGACCCGGCCGAGCCAGGTGACTCATTGGTGACCCGGCCGGCGGAGCAGAGGAGCAACAAGACCCGGTGGCCCAAGCAGACGGTTGATGGAAGGCCGGCTTAAGAGGAAAGCATAAGAAATATTCCCTTATAAAGGAAGCAAGACTAGGACTCCACTTGTAATAGAGTAATCCTAATCCTAATAGGACTAGTCATGTAAGCCGCCCCTTCAACATATATAAGGAGGGGCAGGGCACCCCAAGAGGGACAAGATTGACAAGTTCCACAAGTTGGACGAGTTAGGTTTAGACAATAGCTCTCGAGATAGGGCACTCTTGTAACCGTGACCATCATCATCAATATCAATGAAGCAGGATGTAGGCTTTTACCTCCACCGTGAGGGGCCGAACCTAGGTAAAACATCGCGTCTCTCGTCCCGCTCAACCCCTCTCAAGCTACCACATAGATGCGTTGGCCTCGCGACTAAGTCCTGACACTAAGGACATCTGCATTGACAATACCTTCACTAACCATAGATGCGTTGGCCGTGGCACTTCTCCCAATTTAAGACAAGGTTAGTTTCTTCACATCTCTGCAAAACTCGATCAAGGTTTCTCAAGCAATCATCAAAAGTAGTTCCATATACGGAGAAATCATCCATGAAAACCTCAACAATCTTTTCACAAAATTCAGAGAATATAGCCATCATGCATCTTTGAAAGGTAGCAGGTGCGTTACATAAACCAAAAGTCATACGTCTATAAGCAAAGGTACCGAAAGGGCAAGTAAAAGTGGTCTTTTCTTGATCCTCTTTTGACAGAGGTATTTGAGAGAAACCAGAATAAGCATCTAGAAAGGAAAAATGTGTACGTTTGGATAATCTTTCTATCATTTGATCAATAAAGGGTTAAGGGTAATGATCCTGTTTAGTAGCTTTATTTAATTTGCGGAAATCAATTACCATTCTATAACCTGTAATAATTCTTTGTGGGATCAATTCATCTTTATCATTAGGAACAACAGTAATACCTCCCTTCTTAGGGACACAATGGACATGACTTATCCACTGACTATCAGCAACGGGATAAATTATACCTGCCTCTAGAAGCTTTAGTATTTCTTTTCCTACCACTTCTTTCATCTTAGGATTTAACCTTCGTTGGTGATCAACAACCGGTTTAGCGTCTTTCTCCAATTTTATTTTGTGCTGGCATAAAGTGGGACTAATGCCCTTAAGATCATCAAGAGTATATCCAATAGCAACACGGTGCTTCTTCAAAGTTTTCAATAATCTCTTTTCTTCATGCTCTAAAAGGTTAGCACTAATAATAACATGATATATATCTTTTTCTCATCAAGATAAGCATATTTAAGAGTATCAGGTAATGGTTTAAGCTCAAACACGGGATCGCCCTTGGGTGAAGGAGGATCCCCTATGATTTCAACAGGCAAGTTGTGTTTCAAAATAGATCCCTGTTTAAAGAATAGTTCTTCTATTTCCCTTCTTTCATTCATAAACATATCATTTTCATGGTCGAGCAAATATTGTTCTAAAGGACATTAGGAGGCATGGCAAGAGAAGCAAGACCAATAATTTCATCTTTACTAGGCAATTCCTAGTCATGGGGTTGTCTACGAAATTTAGCAAAACTAAACTCATGAGATATATCGCCCAAACCAATAGTAACAACATCCTTTTCGCAGTCTATCTTAGCATTAACAGTATTCAAGAAGGGTCTACTAAATATGATGGGACAAAAACTATCTTGTGGGGAACCAAGAAAAAGAAAATCAGCAGGATATTTAACTTTCCCACACAAGACTTCAACATCTCTAACAATCCCAACTGGTGAAATAGTGTCTCTATTGGCAAGCTTAATTGTGACATCAATTACCTCTATCTCAGAAGGTGCAATATCATGCATAATTTCTTTGTATAAGGAATGAGGTATTGCACTTGCACTATCACCCATATCACATAAGCCATGATAACAATGATCTCCTATTTTAACAGAAATAACAGGCATGCCTACAACAGGTCTGTGTTTATTTTTAGTATCAGGTCTAGCAATTCTAGCAGCTTCATTACAGAAGTAAATAACATGCCCATCAATATTATTAGCCAAGTGATCTTTAACCATAGCAATACTAGGTTCAACTTTAATTTGCTCAGGGATTTGGGTGTCCTAATATTACTTTTGTTGACCGCAGTTAAAGCTTTAGCATGATTCTTTATTCTAACAGGGAATGGTGGTTTCTCAATATAAGTAGTAGGAACGACAGGATCATTATAAGTGATAGTCTTTTCTTCAACTTTAATAGGTGCAACTACTTTTACTTCAATGGGAGGATTATATTTAAACCACTTATCCTTAGGGAGATAAACATGAGTAGCAAAGGATTCAAAGAAAGAAGCTACTATCTCAGAGTCAACTCCATATTTAGCGCTAAATTCACGGAAAACATCGGTATCCATAAAAGATTTAACACAATCAAACTTAGGTGTTATACCTGACTCCTTACCTTCGTCGAGGTCCCAATCTTTAGAGTTGCTTTTAATTATTTCCAATAAATCCCATTTGAATTCAATAGTCTTCTCATAAAAGAACCAGTACAAGAAGTATCGAGCATGGAGCGATTATTGAGAGAAAGCCGAGAATAAAAATTTTGAATAATAATTTCTCTTGAGAGCTCATGATTGGGGCATGAATATAACATTGACTTAAGCCTCCCCTGTAACGCCCTCGATGCGGTTATAGCTCCCACGTGTCGAGGCACGACTTAGAGACATAACCGCATTGAAAGCAATGTCACAAGTTAGGCAATCATCACAACATCCCATGTAATATAGATAATAAAAGGGGAGATACATAGTTGGCTTACACTCGCCACGTCAATCAAAGTACATAAATAGCATACATCATCCAGACACTCATGGCCCGACTATGGCGCCAAAATAGAAGAAAAACCCAACATGCGACACGGTCCCAATCACCCCCACACTACTAGAAAAAGGGGTATAGATGGGATTGATACTAATGGCGCACCAGACAATCGGTGCGCCATTAGTATATACTAATGGCGCACCACCTACTGATACGCCATTAGAGTTGAAACTACTAATGGCGCACCTGGCCCAGGGTGCGCCATTAGTATCAAAATTTTTTTTTAACTAGTGCGCTTGTCCAAACATACTAATGGCGTATCCAGATACAGTGCGCCATTACTAGTTGTAACTAGTAATGGCGCACCAGCCGGAAAGTGCGCCACTAATGTTGTTTTTTTTATTAAATTTTTTATTCCCTTTTTTGCAAAACTAGTAATGGCGCACTGTTCCACCGTGCGCCATTACTAGTTTAAACTAGTAATGGCGCACTGTGGGATAGTGCGCCATTAGTATGTTTTTTTTGCAAAACTACTAATGGCGCAGCACCAGGAGGTGCGCCATTAGTAACTTGGATTACTAATGGCGCATTTAGAGTTGGTGCGCCATTATTAAGTGGGCAGCAACAAGATATTTTGGACAGCCTCTCCTACCCACACTCACTTTCTCCCCACTTCATTCTCTCCACCTCCTCCTTGTCTCGGGTGCCTCCTCTTTTTCACCTCATTTCCACCATAGATTCATTCAATTTAAGTGGTTAAATTACCTTGTTTTGATAGGTAAGTAAGGGGGGAAGCTATATTTATGTTGTTCTCCCTACAACAATGTGCACATGCACTTTTTATGACCTAGCTAGATCTATGTATGTTCGTGGTGTTGCATATGTTTGTGGTGTTGCATATGTGTTTGTGTTTGGAGGTGTACCGGTATTTGAAATTCGATAGTTGCCAATATTTTGCCGGAATGTTGATTCATTTCCGTTTCGGCGAGAATTTTGGCATTAAGCATTCTTTTTTGTCCTATTTTTAGGGAAAGTCATGCCAAATTTTTTCTTGGTTCTAAAATATCGTTTTGCTCAACCCCGCAGGCGACCATGGTCCGCATGATGACCGAAGGCATCGTGAATAGGTTTTTGAGGTCCGCGAAGGCCGAGATGCTTCAAAAGAACGAGACGGAGATAAGATGTCCGTGTCGAAGATGCAAGCTAAAGAGCCTTATTTCGGACCCGGAATCCGGGCAGGTGCGGGACCACCTGCTCTTGCGTGGTTTCATGGATGGCTATCGGTGGCAAGGTGATGAAGATGACTACGAAGTCGTCCATGGGGGCCGGGCAAGAAATGAGGAAGGGCAGCAAGACAACCACCGCGGCTCGGGCGGGCGAGAAGACGAAGAATCCCGAGGAGATGATCACGACGGTGATGTTGTACACAGTCATCATGTAGAAGATGCAGGACATGATGATGAGGAAGATGCCGGAGCAGTCGACGGGCATGATCATGAAGATGATGATGCCGGCGGAGCAGACGACGCTGGACCATCGATGGGCTGGGTGTAGGACCCTCATATTCAAGAGCTGCTTCTCAAGCAGACGGATAACGCAAGAGCTGCCGCCCGAGAGAAAGCCAAGATGGATCAACTTGAGTTAGACGCGGTTACTCCATTGTATGAAGGATGCAGGCCCGAGGATACCCGCCTGAAAGTAACGCTCATGGCTTTGGAGATGAAGGTAAAACACAAAATGACCGACACATGCTTCGACGAGAACATGTCATTCTGGCACGAACGTCTTCCCGAGGGGAACAAGTGCCCGACCAGTTTGGAGGAGGCTAAGAAAATCATGTGTCCTCTGGATTTACCGCACGTGAAATACCATGTGTGCATGAACAATTGCATCATTTATCGGGATGAGCACGCGGAGTCTACCATATGTCCGGTGTGCGGCATCACTCGATACAAGAAGAGGAAGAAAGCTCCTCGAAAAGTGGTGTGGTACTTTCCGATCACCCCTCCTCTGCAGCGGTATTTCGCGGACCCTAAGGTAGCAAAGCTCCTGCGTTGGCGCGCGGATAGGGAGGAGAAGAAGCGAGAAGATGACGCAAATGATCCGGAGATAGATAAAAAAGACAAGATGCCGAGTCACCCTAAGGATGCCAGCCAGTGGCAAGCGTTGAACTTCGAAGACCCAGAATTTGGGAATGATCCAAGGAACATCGTGCTGGGCGCGAGCACCGATGGAGTCAATCCGTTTGGCAGCTAGAGAAGCACACATAGCACCTGGCCTGTGTTTGTGTGGATGTATAACCTTCCCCCCTGGTTGTGCATGAAGAGGAAGTACATTCACATGAGTATGCTAATTGAAGGACCGAAACAACCAGGGAACGACATCAATCTGTATGTGGGGCTGCTGAAAGAGGAGCTTGACACGCTGTGGAAAACGCCAGCCAATACGTGGGACGCCGCAGACAAAGAATATTTCCCTATGAGAGCCGCGCTGCTCACGACGGTGCACGACTATCTCGGTTACGGATATGTCGTGGGGCAGGTGGTCCACGGATTTTCTGGATGCGTCAGGTGCATGGATGACACAACGTATCGCCAGCTAGATAGAGATCTCGGGTCTTTGAAAACCGTGTTCATGGGACATCGAAGGTGGCTTCGCGACGATGACCCTTGGAGAAAACGCAAGGATCTGTTTGATGGTGAAACCGAACCCCGAGGACGCTCGCGTACGAGGAGCGGCGAGGAAATAGACGAGCTGTTGAAAAATTGGAAAGACTGCCCACTGCCGGGAAAGAAGCAACAGGCGCCAGAGCCGGGAAAGAAGCGAAAGGCGCCAGAGCCGCTGCTGAAGGTATGGAAAACGAGGTCTGTTTTCTGGGACTTGCCGTACTGGAAGATCCACCGTGTGCCTCATAGCCTTGATGTCATGCATATCACGAAGAACGTGTGCGAGAGTCTGCTTGGTACCCTGCTCAACATGCCAGAGAGGACCAAAGATGGGCCGAATGCAAGGGCAGACTTGAAATCAATGGGCATCAGGCAGGAGCTTCACGCTATATATGATGATCATGATGATGATGATGATGAGGCGAAGCAGGACACGGAAAGTCGTCACAAAGGCAAAAAGGCCAAGAAGACCAGAAATGACTACCCTCCCGCGTGCTTCACTCTAAGTCAGGAGGAGATCGAGCAGTTTTTCACCTGCCTCGTAGGAGTAAAACTTCCTTACGGTTACGCGGGGAAGATAAGCAGATACCTAGACCCAGTGAAGCTGAAGTTCAGCGGGATGAAGTCTCACGACTGTCACGTGCTGATGACACAGATACTTCCAGTTGCAATCCGTGGGATCATGGACGCGCACGTCCGTGAAACCCTATTTGGCCTATGCAACTTTTTCGACGTCATCTCTCGGAAGTCTGTTGGCGTGAGGCAACTCAGAAGGCTACAGGAAGAGATCGTGGTGATACTATGCGAGCTGGAGATGTACTTCCCGCCCGCATTCTTCGACGTTATGGTACATCTGCTGGTCCATATCGTGGACGATATCATCCAACTCGGGCCGACATTCCTGCACAGCATGATGCCGTTTGAAAGGATGAATGGTGTCATCAAAGGATACGTTCGCGACATGTCACGTCCAGAGGGAAGCATAGCCAGGGGCTTTCTGACCGAAGAGTGCATCTCCTACTGCACGAATTATCTAGGCATCGAGAACCCCGTTGGTCTGCCCGTCAATAGGAACCTCGGCAGGCTCGCTAGATGGGGTCACTGTGAGGGTCGTCGCGAAATGCATGTCGACTTCGAGGGTCGACTCGCCGACTTTGAAAGAGCAAACCTAGTCGCGCTACAACACATAGACGTGGTCGATCCTTGGGTGGTACAGCACAAAACCTTTATTAAGAAGACGTACAATGACCGAGGCCAACAGAGGACGGATGGAGATATACTCAAAGAGCACAACTCATGAGGATTGGTTCAAGCAGAAGCTTCTGTTGTACCCTTTACATGAGGATTCTTCCGCGGAAGAACAACTCATATTCGCCTTGTCACAGGGCGCCGAGCACAACCTGATGACCTATGAGGCGTACGATATCAACGGCTACACATTCTACACCGAGGCCAAGGACATGAAGAGCGATGGTTCTCAGAACTCCGGGGTAACGATGGAATCCTACACCGGTAATGACAAGGACAGATACTACGGAAGGATCAAGGAGATCTGGGAGCTGAGCTACGCTGGAGAGAAGGTCCCGATGTTCCGTGTCAGATGGGCCAAGAGCGTCCTAAAAGAAGACCGGTATTTCACCACCATGGTTATACCCAAAGCCAAATCCAAGACCGCGGGCGCAAACGTCACCGCGAAAAATGAGCCATGGGTACTGGCTTCCCAAGTGGACCAATGCTTCTTCATTACCGACCCGTCAAAGCCCAGTCGTGTTGTCGTGAGGAGAGGCAAAAGGAAGATCATCGGAATGGATGGAGTAGCCAATGAGCAAGACTTCGACAAGTATGGCGACCCGAGGATCGAACATGACGACGATGATGAAGTAGCAGCATACACCACAAGAAGAAGCAGGACCACCCTACCTAAAGGACGTCCGTTCCACAGAAGAACTCCATTTGCGAAAAAGAAGGGCAAGAAGATTGTGAACAGATAGCTAGCTAAGATCGATTGTATTTAAATCGTAGCCTTCATTTCTCGATTGTATTTCATGGGCACTTTTTGAACTATCATGAATATTTTTAAATTTCATGGACACTCGATCTCGATCCCCCTCCATCTCGATCGCTATCCCACCTCGCCAGATCCGGTCCCCCTCGCCGCCGAGCACCCCCCGGTCCACCGGCCGCCGCCGCCGACCCCCCGCACCCTCAATTCCCCTACTCAACCGCCGCCGCCGACCCCCCGCACCCCTCCCGTACTCAACCGCCGCCGCCGACCCCCCGCACCCCGCGCACCCTCCCCGGCTCCACCGGCATTACTGTTTGATGTAATTTTTAAAAAAATTATTACTGTCTTATAAAAAAATATTACTATTATGATTTAAACAAGTTTGAACATATTTAAACACAAATAAGTATCAAACAACATTTTAAATGCATAAAAAAATTGTGGAGCCTGGGAATCAAACCCAGGACCTCCTGGTGTGAGAACTGGCTGCTGACCAGTCGAGCTAGTAGAGGGAACTTGCTGTGGATCAGGTCAGGTGGAAGATAACCTGTTGGCTCGAGCAGAAATCAAAAAAAAATACTAATGGCGCACCACGGTGGGGTGCGCCATTAGTATGGATATACTTATGGCGCACCGAGGGGTGGTGCGTCATTAGTATTGTGCCATTAGTATGAGATTTCAGCGCCCACGCCATCCTCTTTCTCTCCCCTCTGTCTCTCTCCCCTCACTGCGCCGTCCCCGTCCCCGTGCCCGAGCCGCCCCCGTCGCCGTGCCCGAGCCGTCCCCGTCACCGTGCCCGAGCTGCCCCCGTCGCCGCCGACCCCCACCGCCCTCGCCGCCCCGACCCACTGCGCCCTGCCTCCTCGCCCCCTCCCCACTTGCCCCCTCGCGCTTCCCCTCGCCCTTCCCCTCGCCCTCTCGCCTTCTCCTCTCCCCCAGATCCGCATCGGCAACCTGCGCGCGACGCGCCCGTCGCCGGCCACCTCGCACCACCGTGGCAACCGTCGACCTCATGCCACACTGACGGGCCCAAGCACTCCACCTCCCTCAAATACGTCTCCCCGGACAAGCCGCAGGACTCCGGACGCCCCCGCGACACCTTCCCCGCCACCGGCTTCCCCTTCGGCCCGGCGGACTCCGTCGACAATTCACTCCGGCGAGCTCTCCCCCGAGCCCGCTTTGCTCACCTGCAGGTGACGATGAGCTCCTCTGTCGATCCCCTCCCTTTCCCCTTCATCGTGACGCACAAGTAGCTGTGCTGATTAAGAGTACGGTCTTTATTTTTCTCAAGATTCCTTTGTGTTGCCTGTATATATTGCTACCGTGCTTATAAGATAGGTATATATATCTCATTTGTAAGAACATGAATATTGTGGTTCTGTTGTAATTAGTGTTCATCATTAATTATTAGAACACACTTTTTGTTAACGTGTCTGCTTGATTTTTTTCATCATTAAAATTAGAGGAATCGAACAAGTGTTGAAGTTAGGTTTATGCATAAAAAAGAATTATACAATGAGGCACGACATAGCAAGGAGACCATTCAAGGAGATGTCAACTATTTTTATGACTGTGTGCATGATCAACAATTTTTTTTGTATGTTAGTTCTCTGCAAGACCTTTTGTGCAACTGGAAAAAAAGGATAACTAACTGCAACATCAAATTCAATCAATTAAGCCACACATTCATGTATTAGGTTTCAGATGTTACAAGTTTGATCTGAACCACACTAGTTAATCCAGTACTGAATCCTTTTTTTGTAATCACGGAACAACATGAGTCCATTGTAAATACTGAATATTCTTTGTTTTAAAGGAAAAATCATCAGAATGGTGCACCAGTACAGGAAAGTGCAAGTTTACGTTTTTGGTATTGCAAACTGTATATTTCTACAGTGTCCATGATGTAGATTTTTTTTCTGCTTCTTTTAGTCATTCTGAATTGCTAGGGTACATGAATTGCTCGGGTACATGTGATTTGTTTTCATATCACTCAAGTTTAGGTCACTTTGGAAACCAACTTTATCATGTAAATATACACGTTGGTGAGTTTTTTCACATTACTACAATTATACTACTCTATACATGTTTGATTCCGCACAGACAAGCTTATGTCAAAAAAAATCTGATCTATTAATAAACCAAACATTAATATGTCTCAGTTTGGCATCAGTGAATTGTGATGCTCCCATTTATCCTAGACACCTTTGTTTATTTTAGTGTTTGTTCGAGCCACTCTTTCATACTTTTGTTATTAGTTTTCTACGACAATTACAAAAATGAAATGCAAGGTTGCTGATGCTGTAACCCAGATCACACAGATCAAATTTTTTTCAATTTATGCAACTGTAAGAATACCAACCAGATTACACAAATCATTTTTGATCTGCAAGGTTGTTGTTGCTGTGATGGAGTAACTCTGTAAGATGGAGTACATGAGTACTGTAGTAGTAACTCTTGATTAATTATGGCATTGTGTGTCATAAATTAAAATTGCCATGTTTATTAGAAGTGTTAACCATCACTTCTGGGTTGTAACCTTAGCTGTGTTTCAATGCTTAAAGACTATTAGCTGCATAGTAATTTCCCTGTCCTAATTGTTGTTTTTCCATGCATAGATGAACATTCTATAATTTCCATGGATCAATTAGACCAGATTGGGCTCTCCTTTTTATTGTTGTTTTGACCTTTCTGTTGTGAAAAATAAAGCAGGATTTTAGACTAATGTGGGCCTATGGCTACACCAGCATGGTGTTTTGATTCAGAAGTGATGATTTGCTACAACCAATGCATGCATGCCTTTTTTCTTCTTCATTTTTAGTAAAGTGCTCTGTTCTGGGTCATGGACTTTGTGCCATGGACCAGTGCATGCATGCTGCTGCTGCTGCTGTACTACTTGTCAAGTGATGCTGCTGCTGCTATCTGCGAGTTGCTGATGCTAGTTGTGATTTTGTCAAGTGATGCTGCTGCTACTTGTGATCTTCTAAAATGACCCCTTTCTCCTGAAACGTTGATTAATTTCCGTTTCGGTTGAGAAATGGGGCACTCCAAGGTCAAGAAAATTAGGAAAGGTCATGCCCAATTTTCTTGACCTAGAAGGTGCCCGATTCTCAACCGAAATAAAAATTAATTTGCTTTAGTGGTTGGATTAGTTTAGTATTTTTTTCACACACTCAGACACCCTTGCTTGCCATGTGTGTGAGAGAGATAGTGAGAGGAGACAAGAAGAAGGGGGTTAGGAAGATGTTGCCTGCTCATCAAAGCTAACCATCTCCCCCTTTTCACCCCTTTTCCTTTGTCTTTTGTGGGTTGCAAGGAAGCTACTGTCTTAGCTAGCTTAGCTTGTGCACAAATCCCAGTGTTACAACCTTGTATCTTTGCAGCAACCAACTTTCTAGACACACCCCTGCATCATGCAACAGTGCCTTCAAGATCCAAGGCAATATCACAAACATCATAGGCAATTTGACCAAACTCACAACCTTGTATCTTTGCAGCAACCAACTTTCTAGACACACCCCTCAAGAACTAGGTTACCCTGAGAACGTGGACTTGGACCTTAGCAACAACACACTAACAGGTTCTATCCCAAAACACCTAGGCAATATCACAAACATCTCTCAATTGTTCCTTGACAATAACCAACTTTTTGGCGACATTCCTCGAGAATTAGGTTATTTGGTCAACTTAGAGATCTTGTTCCTTGACAATAACCAACTTTTTGACCAAACTTTGTTCCTATTTATAGAGAAACATGGCCAACAACGATGAGGCCGGGGGTTCGGGTGGCAAGAAATTCTGGGAGCTGTCCCAGGAGATGGAGGAACAACCTCACTTGTATGAGGACGCCGCCTTCCCCACCGATCCTGAGACCACTGATGGTACCGCCAAGGATGACCCCACTGATGCCACCACTGATGGTGCTGCCGAGGATGCCACCACTGATGATGGTGGCGCACGCACAGATGGCAGCCAACCGAAGAGGCAACGGAAGGACCGGCGCCCGACCGTGCTCCGCACCCGCAAGGAGGAAGTTACTGAAGTGGACTCCAACAGGAATCCAACGGCGCACGAACGAATAGTCAAGGGGTACTCGCTTCAGCTCGGGTGCATTCTCCGGAGCACCGTCTCGATCAACACCGAGAACCTCAAGCATCCTGACCGAGGGAATTTGCGCAACCTCCTCTTCACGAAGCTGCATGAACGATACAAGTTCCCCGCTGAATTTGAAAACACAAGCCTCAAAGGGAATAAAGTGAACAATGCTGCCCTCACGAAGATGAGCACGGCCCTGTCTACTTGGAAAAGCAATGTGAAGAGAATGATCGAGAAAGGTGAGAGTTATGAGAAGATCAAGGAGAAAAATCCTTCGATCACCGAAGATGACTACAACGACTTCAAGATCAATTGCTCGAGCACCGCAAGCTCCGAATCAAGTAAGTGGGGGAAAGAAATGTGGGAGCTGAACTTAGGGGAACACACACTCGGTCCCGGTGGTTACAGAGTGGCGGAGCCTATATGGGACAAGGAGGAGGCGGACCGTGCCGAGCAAGGCCTACCGCCCCTCTTCGATAAATACGGTGACAAGCAGACCAGGAACTTTGTCAGGGCCCGATACAAGAAGGACCCGAAAACAAAGGAGCTTACCACGGATCCGAAGACCAGGGCGCTTGAGCTTGTTCTGGCAAGGAATACACCCCCGCGTAATTAGCTCCATATGGTTGCATTCTAATTAATGAAGCCAAATTTCTAAATGGTTCACATTCCTTCCGCAGGCGACTGAAAGCAGTAGCGCGGGGTCGACTAAGAGCAACCCTTGGGACACCACTCTAAATAGGGCGTTGAATGTAATGAAGAATAAGGATAAGCTCAGTAAGCCGACGTCAGCTGGTCGTGTGGCCGGCAAAGGCTTGTCGACAAAATGGTCGTCATACTATAACACTGGTGGGCGAAAGGAGAAAAAGACCAGCTCGGAAAGCCAGGCGCGCGAGGTTCAAGAACTCAGGGCACAGGTGGCGCGGATTCCGGAGATTGTCCAAGAGCAAGTGCAACAACAACTCGGAGCGACGATCACCGCCATTGTGCCTACCTTGATCCAGGAGATTAGTGCGTGGATTGTGGGCGGCCAACAGGGGCCGCCCCCGATTCCTAGCTTCACGGCCAGCAACTCGCAGAACGCAATGGCGGGGCCATTGGTGTCTCCGGCGGAGGCGGCATTGGTGTCTCCGGCAGAGGCGGCACGGGAGCTTAATGCACCCGGGTGTACGCCGGCCGGCACCTCTGCAGCAAGCGGCCCCTCCGTCAACTGCACGCCCGCCGTTGGCGGTGCCTCGACATTAGCCGAGCTCGACGCCATCATCACGGTAACTAATTAAGCCTCTCTTGGCCGAGGACTTCATCTCCTTGCCTTTGACTGGGCATCCCTGACGCCCTACATGTTTTTGCAGGGCGCCGCTGACGTTCCGTGCACTCTCCTGCACTTCGTGAACAATGAGTTGGTCGATGTCGCCAAGGGCAAAATCGTTCAACCGGGCAACCCCTTGTTCCACGGTACCCAGATGCCACCCAACTTGTTTAGGGTTCAACTGGTTCGGGTGCTGCCAGGCTGCGACGAGTTGTTACCTCCGATTCGACCCGCCGGGGCCGACGATGATGAGGTGATGACCCTCAGCGCTTGCCTGAGCTGGCCCCTGCTTTGGCCGAAGAGCCAGATTCGTTTGGGGGCGGGTGACACCACCCCAAAGACAACACCGCCAGTCGTGCCGCCGCCAAGTCGGCCCCATGGCAAGACCGCCGCAACGGTGCCGGACATCCCTATGCCACTGGATCCAAACATGCATATGGCACAGGATCAGAACGACGACGACGACGATACATTTGCCAACGTCGATCAGTACTTTGCCGATCCTGGGTACGGTGGCAACTTCATGGGGCCTCCTTCTCAAGAACCCAACCCAACAAAAGACGTGCGCGATCTAGCTGGTACCGGGGAGAAGCCATGTTGCAACAGACGTCGTCTGCAGTTCAGCTCTCAGGAAACGCCTCCAGCTGCCGACTTCACCGAGCCTCAGATAGGCGAGGTGCGAAATATGATCAGCCCCAACACACTCAAGAAGGTGGTCTGTGAGCAGAACTCGGTCCCATTACAGGAGAAGAAGAAGGCACGCAAAAGAAAGACTAACAAGGGTGCGGGCCAGCCGGCACCGAGTACGATCCGTGCTCAGGATGGGCCACCTTCACCTGAGGATATCTCGAGGAGGGTTCATGTGGCGGGTAGGCCGATGCTACCGAGAAATATGCTCGATGCTGCAACCGGTGCTATGCGGAGTCTGCATGACAGTGTTCTTTCTTTGGAGAAGCGGCGTCTCGGAGAGAAGGATGTGGCATACCAGGTTTTTTGCGGCCAAGGTGCCAGAGGGCAAGGGCTTTGTGGATAACTCCATCGGGGGTACGATCGTCCTGCGGTTTGATGACATCCACGCTATGTTGAACCTTCATCCGCTGCACTACACCTTCGTTCTGCTATTTTCGCTGAGTATAGAGATGCGGATCATTCGCGACAAGACCCCGGACATCGTGATAGTCGACCCCTTCTACATGCGTGCCAAGATCTTGGGCAGCGCTGGGGACCGGCAAGTCGCGAGTTCTTACCTCAAAGGCGACATTCTGGCAAACCAAGATAAGGATAACTTCCTCGTGCCTTACTTTCCCGAGTAAGTCCTCCCATCAACCGCCCCGTAACATATGAATTCTTAGATTTCGATCGTTTTTCTTTTAACATTCCGTGTTTTCTGCAGTGACACACATTGCACGCTCATCCTCCTAAGCCCCAAATATTCCATGGCCACGTATTTCGACCCGGACCGTCAGTCAAACGTAGACTACTCAAATGTCAAGAAGGTTCTTGATGATGTTCTCCCTGGCTACGTTAAATCTGGAGTCACCTTCACCAGGCCTATTCGTAAGTACGGCAAGCACGTGTTCTCCCACAATACGAAGTTCTGCTGCGTCAAGCAGCCGCCTGGCGGTCAGAAGGGTGCCTACTACGCCATCCATCACATGCGGGCGATCGTACGGGACCATCATCACCTTCTGCTACCGAGTAGACTCAAAGATTGGGCCGCGAGCGTGTCGGCAATCCAGGACGCGGACATCAGACAAGAATTATTTCGCATCCAGTCAGAGTTTGCGGAAATCATCCATCAAGATGTCCTTCGTACCTCGGGGCAGTTCTACCTCAGAAATCAACCGTCCAACAGTGACATCGACACAATCCTACAAATGCAGGCTGACAACGCCCGTTCTTTCATGACTCCCACGATAGACGGCGGCTTCATCCACGCTCCGGTCCCTTGAGTTGAGTCGAAAGCAGTGATGCTGTGTCTAGTTCTGAAACATCGATTGGCTCATGTTGTAATTAAACTTTAATGAACTTGTAGTATGTCTCTTTGGTTTCGAGAGTCGTTCAACTTAAGATGTAATCGATGCTATTAATGTCTTGCTTTTCTCTTTTGATCGTTCTGTTGCATACTTATATATTGCTTATGTATTGTCTGTGAATTGGTACTAACGTTTCGTTTAGCTACTGCATAGCGATGCCGTGGTATGTCATATACAAGGGTAAGGTTCCCGGAGTCTACGACGACTGGGAGGAGTGTCGGAGACAGGTTCACTGATTCAGCGGCAACAGTTACAAAGGGTACGCCACTAGGGCCGAGGCCGAATCTAGATACACCCGCTATCTAGCGGGAGAGGGGAGGGAGCGTTGGAGGAACCGGATGAAGACGAGTTTCATCGTGATGATGCTCATCGTGATGACCGCAGCTCTCTTCTATGTGATGGTAGTTTAGATGATCGATATCGACTTGTAATGTGAAGACAAACTCGCGGTCTCGAGACTTGTAATATAATGTTCTATCTTTGTTTGGTCTTTTCAATTCGGAGACTAATATGATGAATTGTATTCGGAGACTAAAATGATGAATTGTATTCAGAGACTAATCTTCTATTGTATTCGATGAATCTGTTGTTGATGTGTGCTGCTTATATTTTGTCCAATTATACATTTTGTAACCTGTGCAAAAAACAGAAAATTAAAAAATAAAAAAACCTAATATTCATACTAATGGCGCATCACATCATAGTGCGCCATTAGTATGCCAAAGGATACTAATGGCGCATCATTAAACAGTGCGCCATTAGTATGCCGAACTTACTAATGGCGCATCTCATTGTCGTGCGCCATTAGTATGCCAAAGCACCTGGGTATACATGGCCTCCTGGGAGGCATACTAATGGCGCACTATTATATATACTAATGGCGCATCTGAGGTGCGCCATTAGTATACCAGATACTAATGGCGCACCCGTGGTGCGCCATTAGTAAAATATACTAATGGCGTGCTACTAATGGCGCACCACTAATGCGCCATTAATGGCCAAATTAGGTGCGCCATTAGTAGGCCTTTTCCTAGTAGTGCCAACTGGGCACCACTACTGATCATCAGGAAAAGAGACATAGTAACGCCGAGAGTCCTCGTCGAACTCCCACTTGAGCTCGTACGCGTCACCTGGAGCGGAATCACCTGGACCTGCATCTGGTGTAATAGTAATCTGTGAGCCACGGGGACTCAACAATCTCGCACCCTCGCGATGAAGACTATTTAAGCTTATAGGAAGGGTAAGGAAAATATATGTGGAGCTGCAGCAAGCGACTAGCATATATGGTGGCTAACTTATTTGCAAAAGAGAGCGAGAAGAGGAGGCAAAGCGCGAGCGAGAAGCTAGAGGAACAACCTGCGCAAGTATTACTCCAACACCGTGTCCACTTCCCGGACTCCGCCGAGAAGCGGCCATCACGGTTACACACTCGGTTGATTCATTTTAATTAAATTAAGGTTCAAGTTATCTACAACCGGACATTAACAAATTCCCATCTGCCCATAACCGCGGGCACGGCTTTCGAAAGTTCAATCCCTGCAGGGGAGTCCCAACTTAGCCCATGACAAGCTCTCACGGTCAACGAAGGAATAGACCTCCACCCGAGACATTCCGATCAGACTCGGTATCCCGGTACAACAAGACATTTCGACAGGTTAAAACAAGACCAGCAACACCGCCCGAATGTGCCGACAAATCCCGATAGGAGCTGCACATATCTCGTTCTCAGGGCACACTCAGATGAGACATCCTACGAGTAAAACCAACCCTCAAGTTGCCCCGAGGTGGCCCCGCAGCCTACTCGGTCGGACCAACACTCAGAGGAGCAATGGCCCGGGGGGGTTAAAATAAGATGACCCTCGGGCTCCGGAAACCCAAGGGAAAAAGAGGCTAGGTGGCAAATGGTCAAACCAAGGTTGGGCATTGCTGGAAAAGCTTTAATCAAGGCGAACTATCCAGGGGTTCCCATTATAACCCAACCGCGTAAGGAACGAAAAAATCCGGGAACATAACACCGATATGACGGGAACTAGGGCGGCAAGAGTGGAACAAAACACTAGGCGAGAGGCCGAGCCTTCCACCCTTTACCAAGTGTATAGATGCATTAAGATAACAAGGCAATATAATGATATCCCAACAAGTAAATAAATGTCCCAACAAGGAACGGCCTCCAATCTTCACCTGCAACTAGCAACGCTATAAGAGGGGCTGAGCAAAGCGGTAACATAGCCAATCAACGGTTTGCTAGGACATGGTGGGTTAGAGGTTTGACATGGCAATTTGGGAGGCTGACAAGAAAATGGTAGGCATCGTAGCATTGGCATAGCAAAGAGCGAGCAAACTAGCATAGCAAAGATAGTAGTGATTTTGAGGGTATGATCATCTTGCCTGCAAAGCTGTCAGAGTTGACTGAATCCTCAAAAGCAAACTCAACGGGCTCCTCGTTACCGAACTCGTCTCCCGGATCTACCCAAACAAGACAAACAAGCAACAAGGATACAATCAACCACGTGCAAGCTCGAACAAAACGATGCAAAGATGATATGCTCTGCGGGATGCGATGCGGGATGCAAAATGCAAGATATGACAGGAAATGCATGAACTTGGCCTCAACTAGGAAAACTAAGTGTGCCACTGGAAATATGAGATGAAATCGCTTGAAAACGATATAAAGATCATCGGAATCGGAGTTACGGTTTGGAAATGGCAAGCGTTTCAAATATGACACCGGTCTACAATTTACAGCAAGTAGGCATCTAAATGCAACGAAATGAACATGCTACAGCACTCAAACATGGCATCAAAATACATGTCAGGGAAGCATTCAAGATGCTTAAAAAAAGACTAGCACTGAACCACGGCCGATTCATCCATTAACAGGTTCAAACAAGCATGGCAAAAACGCAAATGGTAAACAGATCTCAGACTTAGTGAAATTAACACTTGTCTGAAATTTCAGATCATATAGCCCTCTTCGGAGCCACAAAACAACATGATACAGGACCTGATTATCACAAAGAAGAACATGGCATGTAGATACTCAACAAGCTTAACAAAAGTCCCTTAGTGACCTTGGGCCAAGAGGGATCACAAAATATACTAACAAGCACACGAACATAGCAAAAACATAATCAGTTTTCAGACTTAGTGAAAACTGACACATGCTGAAATATAACTCACGAAGGCATGTTAACGAGCTCGATGCACTCACTACGGTGCAAGTCATGGCTAGACAAGCATACATCCACTAAGAAGGCACAAAATTCAAGCTAGAAATGGCAAGAACAAAGGCATGGCATGCACGGATCAACTAGAACATCACCGGCAAAATTGCAAACGAGTTGACAATCTGCCCAGATTCACAACGAAGCAAAAGTAGAGCTCGATTGACTCAAGCTAGGTTGCTCCATAATTACAAAAAAGTACAAGGATGGATAGAGCACAACAATATTAACAAAACTCCTTTACTGATCATCCTCAAAAGGGGCACGGATCACTAGGAAACAGCATGAACATATGGCATCATGAACTAAACAATCCCAGGACTTAGTGAAATTACTAAGTCCCTGAAAACAGAGTTACCGGGTGCCTCACTTTGCAAGCTTGCACTAGTCACCACACACATCACAAAAATACATGGGTTGCACCTCTGGAAAGATGACAAAACCCTTAACAAAACATATGTAGAGCTCAAGGGCATATAATGCACACATTAATCATGGCAAAAATGACAAAAGCCTAAGATGAAGTAGCAGATCTGACAATTAACTCACGAAGCCCTCTTCTAACAGCATTTCGGGAATCAAGATGAACTCAAAAGAAAATGATGTAATGGAATGAAATGATGTACTCTCTGAGATGAACATTTTGATATGCTATATGTCCAAATCGGAGCTACGGATGCGGAGATATCACAGGTCAAAGTAGGCATGAAACATTAGGGTTCGGAGGAAAAAGTCAACCGAGATATTTTCAGATCTAGATCTGGCACGGTTCTCGATGCACTCGCCGGAGTTACTCTAGCTCGAGCTCGCCGGAGATGGAACTTGCCGCGGAGGGAAGAGGCCGGCCGGGGCGGGCCGACGGCGTGGAGGAGGAGGCGAGGCCGAGGTGGCCGCGGGCGGCGCCGGCGATGGCCGCGGCGGCAAGGTGCGGCCGATGGAGGTCGGCGTCGCCGGAGCGGGTCTGCTCGCCGGCGATGGCACGCGGTGGCGCCAGGCGGCTCGGGCGCCGGACGCGGGGAAGGAGAAGGCGTGGGGTGGCGCGCGGATCTGGGCCGCGGGGGCCTCCCGCGGGCTCGGGCGGGCTGGCGGCGATGTGGGGCTCGGGGCGACACGTGGCAGGCTCCAGTTTGCTGCGGGCGGCGGCGGACGTGTCCGGCGGCCGGCGGACGTGTCCAGCCGCGCGGAGAGGGGTGGATCTAAGGTTTGATCCGGAATTCCGGGGAGGAGGCTATATTTATATGTAGAGGGAGCTAGGAGAGTCCAAATGAGGTGCGGTTTTCGGCCACGCGATCATGATCGAACGCTCTAGATGATGGAACAGAGTTTGGTGGGTTTTGGGCCAAAATGGAGGGGTGTTGGGCTGCAACACACACGAGGCCTTTTCGGTCCCTCGGTTAACCGTTGGAGTATCAAACGAAGTCCAAATGATACGAAACTTGACAGGCGGTCTACCGGTAGTAAACCAAGGCCGCTTGGCAAGTCTCGGTCCAATCCGGAAATGTTTAATCCCCACACACGAAAGAAAGCTAGAAATGCAAAACGGACAACGGGGAAAATGCTCGAATGCATGAGATGAACACGTATGCAAATGCAATGCACATGATGACATGATATGAGATGCATGACAACGATAACAACACACGGAGACAAGGACCCGAACCCGAGAAAATAATTAACTTAACGCCGGAAACGGCAAGAGTTGGAGTACAAATTGGGAAAGTTATATCTGGGGTGTTACAACACACCACCACTACGAAAGGATCTCGTCCCGAGATCTAGGACTGAAAGAACGCCGGGTACTCAGAACGGAGGTGATCCTCGCGTTCCCAGGTAGCTTCACGGTCGGAATGGTGTGACCACTTGACTTTGAGAAACTTGGTTGACTTGTTGCGAGTCTTGCGTTCAGTCTCTTCAAGAATAGCAACTGGGTGCTCACGATAAGAGAGATCTTCTTGGAGCTCAATGTCCTCGAAGTTGACGGTGCGGTCAGGAGTCTTGAAGCACTTTCGAAGCTGAGAGACATAAAACACGTCATGAACATTTGCAAAGTTTGAAGGAAGCTCGAGTTGATAGGCGAGGTCGCCTCTCTTGCTGACAATCTTGAAAGGTCTCACGTATCTGGGGGCAAACTTCCCTTTGATACCGAAGCGACGAGTACCTTTCATAGGAGAGACGCGGAGGTAAACATGATCTCCGATCTCGAAAGCCACATCACGGTGCTTACTATCATAGTAGCTCTTCTGGCGGGATTGGGCTGCTTTGAGGTTATCACGAATGACTTTGCACATTTCTTCTGCCTCTGTGATTAAGTCATTACCCAGCAGCTGACGTTCACCGGTTTCAGACCAGTTGAGAGGGGTACGACACTTCCTGCCATACAGAATTACAAATGGGGCCTTGCCCGAACTTGCTTGAAAACTGTTGTTGTAGGAGAATTCAGCATAAGGAAGACAATCCTCCCAATTCATGCCGAAGGAGATCACACAAGCCCTGAGCATATCTTCAAGAATCTGGTTGACACGCTCGACTTGACCGCTTGTTTGAGGATGGAAAGGAGTGCTGAAGCAGATGTTGGTGCCCATGGCCTTCTGAAAAGAATCCCAAAACTTGGAGGTAAAGATGCTACCACGGTCTGAAGATATCACTTGAGGGATACCGTGCAGAGAGAAAATTCGAGAGGTATAGAGTTCCGCCAATTGAGCTGCAGTGATCGACTCTTTGATAGGCAGAAAATGAGCCACTTTGGTGAGTTTGTCGATGACAACGAATATAGCATCATTGCCACGCTTGGACTTTGGAAACCCAGTCACGAAGTCCATTTCAATGTGGTCAAACTTCCATTCAGGAATGGCAAGGGGTTGGAGGAGACCTGCTGGCCTTTGGTGTTCTGCCTTCACTCTTCTGCAGACATCCCATTCATTCACGAATTGAGCTATCTCGCGCTTCATTCGAGTCCACCAATAAGCTTGCTTGAGGTCCTGATACATCTTCGTGCTCCCAGGGTGGATGGAGAGGAGAGAATTGTGAGCCTCGTTCATGATCACTTTACGAAGTTCACCTTTGGGTACAACAATTTGATCCTCGAAGAAGAGAGTGTCCTTGTCATCAAGGCGGTAGCACTTGTACTTGGGTTGACTCTTGGCAATCCCAATCTTCACCTTCTTCACCATAGCATCAAGAAGCTGGGCTTGGCAAATCTGGTCTTCCAAGGTAGGAGAGACTTGAAGGTTGGCGAGGAAACCTTGAGGAACAACTTGCAGATTCAGTTTGCGGAAAGCTTCACAAAGCTCGGGTTGATAAGGCTTAAGAATCAGACTATTGCAATACGCTTTTCTGCTCAATGCGTCAGCAATCACATTGGCCTTGCCTAGAGTATACTCAATACTCGGATTATACTCTTGAATCATTTTGACCCATCGAGTTTTCCTGAGGTTCAGATTAGGCTGAGTTAAGATGTACTTGAGACTCTTGTGCTCAGTGAAAATGTCCACTTTTCTTCCCAAAAGAAGATGTCTCCAAGTCAACAGAGCATGCACAACTGCCGCCAACTCGAGATCATGAGTGGGGTAGTTCTTCTCATTAGGCTTCAACTGGCGAGAGGTATAAGCAACCACTTTCTTCTCTTGCATAATACTGCGCCAAGACCTTGGAGAGAGGCATCACAAAAGACCTCGTACAGCTTGGATTCATCAGGCGGACTCAAAACTGGAGCAGTGATCAATTTCTCTTTCAAAGTGTTGAAAGCAATGTCACACTCGGGAGACCAAACGTACTTGACGTGCTTCTGAAGAAGATTTGAGAGAGGCTTCGCGATCTTAGAAAAGTTTTCAACGAATCTTCGGCAATAGCTTGCGAGACCGAGGAAACTGCGGAGTTGCTTCACGTTCTGAGGAGGTTCCCAATTCACAATTGCAGACACCTTCTCAGGATTCACGGCAATGCCCTTGGAAGAGATGATATGACCAAGATAAAGAACCTCATCGAGCCAAAATTCACACTTGGAGAACTTGGCGTAGAATTGATGTTCCCTGAGCTTATCGAGAACCAAACGCAAGTGTTTGGCATGATCTTCCTTGTTCTTGGAGAAAACCAGAATGTCGTCGAGATAGACCAAAACGAAGTCATTGGTGTAGGCGTTGAAGATGAAGTTCATCATGTGAGAGAACGTCGGAGGAGCGTTGACGAGGCCAAAAGACATGACAGTGTATTCATAAGAACCAAAGCTTGTCCTGAAAGCCGTCTTGGGAATATCTTGCTCAGGGATACGAATCTGATGATAACCCATACGGAGATCAAGCTTGGAGAATACTTGAGCACCTTTGAGTTGTTCGAACAACTCATTGATGTTGGGAAGTGGGTATTTATTCTTGATGGTATTCTTGTTCAATGGACGGTAATCAACACAAAGTCGGTCCGTTCCATCCTTCTTCTTCACAAAAAGAACACCACAACCCCACGGAGAAGAACTAGGCCGGATGAGACCCATTCTCTCTTGCTCATCGAGTTGCTTCTTCAGCTCCTTCAACTCTTCAAGTCCGAGCTTGTAAGGACGCTTGCACACAGGTTCCGTGCCTGGCTCAAGATCAATAACGAATTCAACTGACCGGTGCGGAGGCATTCCTGGAAGCTCTTCTGGAAAGACGTCTTGATATTCGCAAACGACTGGAATTTGCGAGATAGCATCGAGTTCACCCTTCTCATTGAGAGAAAACAGACGGATGGTATCATCACGAGCGGTAAAGACAATTACATCCTTAGACGAATGAGTCAATTGAATCTGCCTTGCAGCACAATCAAGCTGAGCCTTGTGCTTAGAAAGCCAATCCATTCCGAGAATAAGATCAATATCCGAGTTACCATGAACCACCGGAGAAGAGAGAAACTTGTAATCGCCCAAAGTGATAGAGATATCGGGAGCAACCAAACTCGAAGTCAAAAGCTTGCCGGGAGAAATAACTTGCATGACTTTGGGCATAATCTCAGTATCAACATTGTGCTTCGATGCAAACGGGCATGACAAGAAAGAATGCGATGCACCAGTATCAAAAAGTACTTTTGCGGGAACATCGTTAACAGGAAGGTTACCCATGATGACATCTGACGAATCCTCTGCCTGAGCTGCACTCATCAAATTGACCTTGGCGTGCTTGGGGTTATGCTTGACCACAGCTGTACTTGCCGATCTCACAGGAGGAGGAGGAGGAAGATGCCTCTGGTTGAAACACTTGTTCGCATAGTGACCCTTTTCTTGGCACTTGTTGCACGTGACCTCTGAAAGCGGACGGTGGTACGGAGCACTCGGTCTTGGAGGTTGAGACGAAGACTTGTTCTGAAAGCCAGGGTTGGGTGGGTGGGAAGAACCACTGCCACATTTTCTCTCCTGCTGATACGGCTGATGGAACGGAGGAGGAGGAAGCCAATACTTCTGCTGCTTGGCCACTTGAGTAGAGGAAGAAGGCGTAGCATCTCTGACTCGCTTCTTGGAGGCATCACACCTCAACTGAGCAGCCTCTTGCTTCAGTGCCATGTTGTAGAACTCATCGTATCTCAACGGCTCAAAGAGGACAAGAGCGAGCTGAATTTCTTCTCTGAGACCACCCCTGAACTGGTATATCATGCTCTTCTCATCAGGGACATCCTGCTTGGCAAAGCGGGCGAGCTTCTGGAACAACTTGTTGTAGTCATAGACAGACAAAGAGCCTTGCTTCAAGTTGCGGAATTCCTGACGCTTACTTTCAACCACACTTTGAGGGATGTGATGAGCTCGGAAATCTTGACGGAAATCATCCCAAGTGATCAGACGTCCACCTCTGGAATCCTTGTACTGCTGGAACCAATCTGCAACTTGATCTTTGAGTTGGAAGGAAGCGAACTTGACGAAATCTTCAGGTCTGACATTGCTGCATTCAAAATGCTTACACAGATCCACAAGCCAATCGTCAGCATCGGATGCCTCAACACAATTGCTGAACGTCTTTGGCCCATTAGCAAGGAACTGGTTCAGTGTAGCAAAATGATTTTGATTGCTGCCTTGATTCCCTTGACTGCCTTGATTGCGCTCTTGGAGGATTTGCATGATCAACTGTGTGTTTGCATTGGTTGCGGCCATCACAGCTTTCCATGCCTCCGGAGGAGGTGGAGGTGGTGGCGGATCTTGATTTTGATTCTGACTGGTGCTCTTAGCGGGAGCCATCCTGAAGAGGTTGCCCACTGTTAGCACATAGACAGATAAATGAAGCTGAAACCAACAAAATGAAAATTGCAACATAAAGTCTTCACATCCGAACAAAATGAACGAATGCATTTCCCTTGAAGTGGTCACATATCCACAAATTGCGAAGCCACGTAGAATTAGGTAGAAGAATTAAATCAACAAGGTATGGATCAAGAACGAATAATCGGTAAGAAATCCCAATCTCAAACCAATATCCGTGGAAGAAGAACTAGAGCTACGAGAATTCCCACCTATGAAACTCCCAAACCTTTCCGGTTATGCAATCAAGTGTTGGGGATACAGGGGAAGCATAATATCTCACCCAAACTAGCAATTCCTACATCCAGCTGTATCCATCCTTCAATACATAACCAAGAAACCTTCGGAAACCATCTACCTCAACCTTCGAAAAGAATCCGTTATACAAGTTATGGCGATACTCCCGAACTCCCACCCCAGTACTGGGTGGCGTCGAGGTTATCTCACCAACGAACTGCATAAAAGAGATTTTCGATGTCGGCGAAAATATCTCAGGTATTCCCGAATTGCAACGATAAAATTATGATGACAACACCTCAGAGCTCAACTCCCCAGGACACTTCCACTAAACCCCTGACAGGAGGCACCAAGACAATGTTCTCATCATAAAACCATCGGAACGATTCCAAGATACCCGTGTGATCCTAAAAAAAATTAGTGAAATTTGAGAAGAGAAGAGTCAAAACTCTACATCAGGATGCCTTACCAGAGCGATGAGGAGACTGGGAAGTAAAAAAGAATTCCTAAACACTCCGATATATAATTCCTAAATGACTCAAAACATTTTTCTAGACACAACTCGGCTGCTAAAAACGATCAAGCAATGGGGCTCCTAAGGTCGGGGAAGGCTCTGATTACCAACTTGTAACGCCCTCGATGTGGTTATAGCTCCCACGTGTCGAGGCACGACTTAGAGACATAACCGCATTGAAAGCAATGTCGCAAGTTAGGCAATCATCACAACATCCCATGTAATATAGATAATAAAAGGGAAGATACATAGTTGGCTTACACTCGCCACGTCAATCAAAGTACATAAATAGCATACATCATCCAGACACTCATGGCCCGACTACGGCGCCAAAATAGAAGAAAAACCCAACATGCGACACGGTCCCAATCAACCCCAACTGGGCACCACTACTGATCATCAGGAAAATAGACATAGTAACGCTAAGAGTCCTCGTCGAACTCCCACTTGAGCTCGTACGCGTCACCTGGAGCGGAATCACCTGGACCTGCATCTGGTGTAATAGTAATCTGTGAGCCACGGGGACTCAGCAATCTCGCACCCTCGCGATCAAGACTATTTAAGCTTATAGGAAGGGTAAGGCAAATATATGTGGAGCTGCAGCAAGCGACTAGCATATATGGTGGCTAACTTATTCGCAAAAGAGAGCGAGAAGAGGAGGCAAAGCGCGAGCGAGAAGCTAGAGGAACAACCTGCGCAAGTATTACTCCAACACCGTGTCCACTTCCCGGACTCCGCCGAGAAGCGGCCATCACGGTTACACACTCGGTTGATTCATTTTAATTAAATTAAGGTTCAAGTTATCTACAACCGGACATTAACAAATTCCCATCTGCCCATAACCGCAGGCACGTCTTTCGAAAGTTCAATCCCTGCAGGGGAGTCCCAACTTAGCCCATGACAAGCTCTCACGGTCAACGAAGGAATAGACCTCCACCCGAGACATTCCGATCAGACTCGGTATCCCGGTACAACAAGACATTTCAACAAGTTAAAACAAGACCAGCAACACCGCCCGAATGTGCCGACAAATCCCGATAGGAGCTGCACATATCTCGTTCTTACGGCACACTCAGATGAGACATCCTACGAGTAAAACCAACCCTCAAGTTGCCCCGAGGTGGCCCCGCAGTCTACTCGGTCGGACCAACACTCAGAGGAGCACTGGCCCGGGGGGGTTAAAATAAGATGACCCTCGGGCTCCGGAAACCCAAGGGAAAAAGAGGCTAGGTGGCAAATGGTAAAACCAAGGTTGGGCATTGCTGGAAAAGCTTTAATCAAGGCGAACTATCCAGGGGTTCCCATTATAACCCAACCGCGTAAGGAACGGAAAAATCCGGGAACATAACACCGATATGACGGGAACTAGGGCGGCAAGAGTGGAACAAAACACTAGCCGAGAGGCCGAGCCTTCCACCCTTTACCAAGTGTATAGATGCATTAAGATAACAAGGCAATATAATGATATCCCAACAAGTAAATAAATGTCCCAACAAGGAACAGCCTCCAATCTTCACCTGCAACTAGCAACGCTATAAGAGGGGCTCAGCAAAGCGGTAACATAGCCAATCAACGGTTTACTAGGACATGGTGGGTTAGAGGTTTGACATGGAAATTTGGGATGCTTACAAGCAAATGGTAGGCATCATAGCATTGGCATAGCAAAGAGCAAGCAAACTAGCATAGCAAAGATAGTAGTGATTTCGAGGGTATGATCATCTTGCCTGCAAAGCTGTCAGAGTTGACTGAATCCTCGAAAGCAAACTCAATGGGATCCTCATTAGCGAACTCGTCTCCCGGCTCTACCCAAACAAGACAAACAAGCAACAAGGATACAATCAACCACGTGCAAGCTCGAACAAAACGATGCAAAGATGATATGCTCTGCGGGATGCAAAATGCAAGATATGACAGGAAATGCATGAACCTGGCCTCAACTTGGAAAACTAAGTGTGCCACTGGAAATATGAGATGAAATCGCTTGAAAACGATATAAAGATCATCGGAATCGGAGTTACGGTTTGGAAATGGCAAGCGATTCAAATATGACACCGGTCTACAATTTACAGCAAGTAGGCATCTAAATGCAACGAAATGAACATGCTACAGCACTCAAACATGGCATCAAAATACATGGCAGGGAAGCATTCAAGATGCTTAACAAAAGACTAGCACTGAGCCACGGCCAATTCATTCATTAACAGGTTCAAACAAGCATGGCAAAAACGCAAATGGTAAACAGATCTCAAACTTAGTGAAATTAACACTTGTCTGAAATTTCAGATCATATAGCCCTCTTCGGAGCCACAAAACAACATGCTACAGGACCTGATTCTGACAAAGAAGAACATGGCATGTAGATACTCAACAAGCTTAACAAAAGTCCCTTAGTGACCTTGGGCCAAAAGGGATCACAAAATATACTAACAAGCACACGAACATAGCAAAAACATAATCAGTTTTCAGACTTTGTGAAAACTGACACATGCTGAAATATAACTCACGAAGGCATGTTAACGAGCTCGATGCACTCACTACGGTGCAAGTCATGGCAAGACAAGCATACATCCACTAAGAAGGCACAAAATTCAAGCTATAAATGGCAAGAACAAAGGCATAGCATGCACGGATCAACTAGAACATCACCGGCAAAATTGCAAACGAGTTGACAATCTGCCCAGATTCACAACGAAGCAAAAGTAGAGCTCGAGTGACTCAAGCTAGGTTGCTCCATAATTACAAAAAAGGACAAGGATGGATAGAGCACTACAATATTAACAAAACTCCTTTACTGATCATCCTCAAAAGGGGCACGGATCACTAGGAAACAGCATGAACATATGGCATCATGAACTAAACAATCCCAGGACTTAGTGAAATTACTAAGTCCCTGAAAACAGAGTTACCGGGTGCCTCACTTTGCAAGCTTGCACTAGTCACCACACACATCAAAAAAATACATGGGTTGCACCGCTTGAAAGATGAAAAAACCCTTAACAAAACATATGTAGAGCTCAAGGGCATATAATGCACACATTAATCATGGCAAAAATGACAAAAGCCTAAGATGAAGTAGCAGATCTGACAATTAACTCACGAAGCCCTCTTCGAACAGCATTTCGGGCATCAAGATGAACTCAAATGAAAATGATGAAATGGAATGAAATGATGTACTCTCTGAGACGAACATTTTGATATGCTATTTGTCCAAATCGGAGCTACGGATGCGGAGATATCACAGGTCAAAGTAGGCATGAAAAATTAGGGTTCGGAGGAAAAAGTCAACCGAGATATTTTCAGATCTGGATCTGGCACGGTTCTCGATGTACTCGCCGGAGTTACTGTAGCTCGAGCTCGCTGGAGATGGAACTTGCCGCGGAGGGAAGAGGCCGGACGGGGCGGGCCGACGGCGTGGAGGAGGAGGCGAGGGCGAGGTGGCCGCGGGCGGCGCCGGCGATGGCCGCGGCGGCAAGGTGCGGCCGATGGAGGTCGGCGTCGCCGGAGCGGGGCTGCTCGCCGGCGATGGCATGCGGTGGCGCCAGGCGCCTCGGGCGCCGGACGCGGGGATGGAGAAGGCGCGGGGTGGCGCGCGGATCTGGGCTGCGGGGGCCTCTCGCGGGCTCGGGCGGGCCGGCGGCGATGTGGGGTCGGGGCGACACGTGGAGGCTCCGGTTTGCCGCGGGCGGCCGGCGGACGTGTCCGGCCGCGCGGAGAGCGGTGGATCTATTGTTTGATCCAGAATTTCGGGGAGGAGGCTATATTTATAGGTAGAGGGAGCTAGGAGAGCCAAATGAGGTGCGGTTTTCGGCCACGCGATCGTTATCGAACGCTCTAGATGATGGAGCAGAGTTTGGTGGGTTTTGGGCCAAAATGGAGGGGTGTTGGGCTGCAACACACACGAGGCCTTTTCGGTCCCTCGGTTAACCGTTGGAGTATCAAACGAAGTCCAAATGATACGAAACTTGACAGGCGGTCTACCGGTAGTAAACCAAGGCCGCTTGGCAAGTCTCGGTCCAATCCGGAAATGTTTAATCCCCACACACGAAAGAAAGCTAGAAATGACCACCGGAGGAGAACGAAGCGCCGGAATGCAAAACGGACAACGGGGAAAATGCTCGAATGCATGAGATGAACACGTATGCAAATGCAATGCACATGATGACATGATATGAGATGCATGACAACGATAACTACACACGGAGACGAGGACCCGAACCCGAGAAAATAATTAACTTAACGCCGGAAACGGCAAGAGTTGGATTACAAATTGGGAAAGTTATATCTGGGGTGTTACATCCCCCAAGCTTGAGCGATGCTTTGTCCTTCGCGAGGCCAAAAATTATATATATAATTATGATCACGATGAACAAGATGCATAGGATAAAACTTCTGATGAAATTCCAATTTCAATCGGTTGTAGTTCCATGATCCCATATCATCACATAGCCTAAACCATGTCAATGTCTTTCCCTTCAAAGATAAAGGGAAGACCTTCTTCTTGATTACATCCTCGGGCATACCTGCAAGCTTAAATAATCCACAAATTTCATCCACATAGATTAGGTGCAAATCAGGATGTAATGCTCCATCTCCTGTAAAAGGATTAGCTAGCAGTTTCTCTATCATACCCGAAGGAATTTCAAAGTAAACATTTTCAGTATGTTCAGTAGGTCGCGGAGCAACTCTTTGTTCTACTAGTCCGGGTGAAGATACCCAGAACAAGCCCCTCAAAGGATTATGTTCCATAGTAATTCTACCTCTTGAGCACCTTGTTGGTTTTCCCTTGAAGAGGAAAGGGTGATGCAGCAGAGCAGCGTAAGTATTTCCCTCAGTTTTTGAGAACCAAGGTATCAATCCAGTAGGAGGCCACGCATGAGTCCCTCGCACCTACACAAATAAATAAACTCCTTGCAACCAACGCGATAAGGGGTTGTAAATCCCTTCACGGTCACCTACAAGAGTGAGATCTAATAGATATGATAAGATAATATTTTTGGTATTTTTATGATAAAGAGAAATAAAGATGCAAGTAAAATAAATGGCAAAGGAAATAACTAAGTATTGGAAGATTAATATGATGGAAAATAGACCTGGGGGCCATAGGTTTCACTAGTGGCTTCTCTCGAGAGCATACGTATTATGGCGGGTGAACAAATTACTGTTGATTAATTGGTAGAATTGAGCATAGTTATGAGAATATCTAGGTATGATCACGTATATAGGCATCACGTCCAAGACAAGTAGACCGACTCCTGCCTGTATCTACTACTATTACTCCACACATCGACCGATATCCAGCATGCATCTAGAGTATTAAGTTCAAGAGAATAGAGTGACGCTTTAAGCAAGATGACATGATGTAGAGGTATAAACTCATCCAATATGATATAAACCCCATCTTGTTATCCTCGATGGCAACAATACAATACGTGCCTTGCTGCCCCTACTATCACTGGGAAAGGACACCGCAAGATTGAACCCAAAGCTAAGCACTTCTCCCATTGCGAGAAAGATCAATCTAGTAGGCCAAACCAAGCTGATAATTCGAAGAGACTTGCAAAGATAACCAATCATACATAAAAGAATTCAGAGAAGATTCAAATATTGTTCATAGATAAACTTGATCATAAACCCACAATTCATTGGTCTCAACAAACACACCACAAAAGAAGATTACATCGAATAGATCTCCACAAGAGAGGGGGAGAACTTTGTATTGAGATCCAAAAAGAGAGAAGAAGCCATCTAGCTAATAACTATGGACCTGAAAGTCTGAAGTAAATTACTCACACTTCATCAGAGAGGCTATGGTGTTGATGTAGAAGCCCTCCGTGATTGATACCCCCTCCGGCAGAGCTCCAGAAAAGGCCCCAAGATGGGATCTCGTGGATACAAAAAGTTACGGTGGTGGAATTAGGGTTTTGGCTCCGTCTCTGGTAGTTTGGG
Organism: Triticum urartu; assembly: GCF_056163025.1. Taxonomy (NCBI): domain Eukaryota; kingdom Viridiplantae; phylum Streptophyta; class Magnoliopsida; order Poales; family Poaceae; genus Triticum; species Triticum urartu. Next base: position 58,340,666 of record NC_141874.1, on the reverse strand, counting down.
GGTATGTAGGTATATATAGGAGGAAGGAGTACGTCGATGGAGCAACGTGGGCCCCATGAGGGTGGAGGGAGCGCCAGAGGGTAGGCGCCCCCCTACCTCGTGCCTTCCTGGTTGATGTCTTGGCGTAGGGTCCAAGTCCTCTGGATCACGTTTGTTCCAAAAATCACGTTCCCGAAGGTTTCATTCCGTTTGGACTCCGTTTGATATTCTTTTTGTGCGAATCTCTAAAATTGGCAAAATCAGCAATTCTGGGCTGGGCATAATTTCAATGTAATTCTTCTTAATTGTGGTATGAATATTCATATCCGAAAGATTCAAGACAAAAGTTCAATATTAACATAGAAATAATAATACTTCAAGCATACTAACTAAGCAATTATGTTTCTTTAAAATAACATGGCCAAAGAAAGTTATCCCTACAAAATCATATAGTCTAGCTATGCTCCATCTTCACCACACAAAGTATTTAAATCATGCACAACCCCGATGACAAGCCAAGCAATTGTTTCATACTTTTGGTGTTCTCAAACTTTTTCAATCTACACGCAATATATGAGCGTGAGCCATGGACATAGCACTATAGGTGGAATAGAATGGTGGTTGTGGAGAAGACAAAAAGGAAGATAGTCTCACATCAGCTAGGCATATCAACGGGCTATGGAGATGCCCATTAATATATATCAATGTGAGTGAGTAGGGATTGCCATGCAACGGATGCATATATGAAAGCTCGACAAAAAGAACTAAGTGGGTGTGCATCCAACTCAGTTGCTCACGAAGACCTAGGGCATTTTAAGGAAGCCCATCATTGGAATATATAATTCAAGTTCTATAATGAAAAATTCCCACTAGTATATGAAAGTGATAACATAGGAGACATTCTATGAACATCTTGGTGCTACTTTGAAGCACAAGTGTGGTAAAAGGATAGTAGCATTGTCCCTTCTCTCTTTTTCTCTCATTTTTTTATTTGGGCCTTTTCTCCTTTTTTTATTTAGTCCAGAGTCTCATCCAGACTTGTGGGTGAATCATAGTCTCCATCATCCTTTCCTCACATGGGACAATGCTCTAAAAATGATGATCATCACACTTTTTTATTTACTTACAAGTCAACAATTACAACTCAATACTCAGAACAAAATATGACTATGTGAATGCCTCCGGCGGTGTACCGGGATATGCAATGAATCAAGAGTGACATGTATGGAAGAATTATGAACGGTGGCTTTGCCACAAATACAATGTCAACTACATGATCATGCGAAGCAAATATGAAAATGATGGAGCGTGTCATAATAAACAAAATGGTGGTAAGTTGCATGGCAATATATCTTGGGATGGCTATGGATCACTAGTTTGTGAATAACTTTACTATAAAAATAGATTTTTGAGCGATTCTTTTTCCTGCTATCTAATATTACTGTGTTTTATCATTATATTCAATTTGGTAATTTTTAGGTTATTTGAAATGTCTGTTTTAATCAAAAATAGATTTTGTTATTTTAGTTTGCTATTAAAGTTTCAAACAAAAAGATTCTTTATGAAAATACTTTTTGCTATTAATGTTTTGAACAAAAAATACTTTCATAATTTTAGTTGCATAAATTTTATATAATTTTAGTTTCAAAAATACTAGAGGTTTATAAAAGCTTTTTAGTTGATTCCATTTCCTATTAGAGTTTCATTAAAGTTTTCTAGTTCATTCTTTTTGCTATTAGAGTTTCATTATAGTTTTCTAGTTCATTCTTTTAGTTCATTATTTTTGCTATTAGAGTTTCATAAAAGTTTTCTAGTTCATTATTCTTAGAGATAAATGACCCTGAAATTGAAAAGCACTTCAAATAAAATCTGAAGAGGTTGAAAGTTGTCATGATATCATCATTTATCCCACATAGCATGTGCTAAAAAGTTGAGAGGGTTACGGCAAAAACCGGATGCACTTTGTGTACAAAATGGACAATCTCTTTCGAAGTATGAGGGTTTCGGACAAAAACTCTTATGTTACAAAGGGATTTCATTTTTGAACTTATTTGAAATCCAAACTTTTTGTGTGTTCAAAATGCACCATTGAAAGCCATGTCATCAATTTTCAACCCTTTCTGACTTCATTTGTTACTTTTCATGCATTTACTGATTTTTTTGAGCTATATGACCCTGAAATTGAAAAGCACTTCAAATGAACTCTGAAGAGGTTGAAAGTTGTCATGGTATAATCATTTCACCCACATAGCATGTGCTAAAAAGTTGAGAGGGTTACGGGAAAAATTGGATGCACTTCGTGTACAAAAAGGGCAGTCTCTTTCGAAGTATCAGGGTTTCGGACGAAAACTCATCTGTTACAAAGGGATTTCATTTTTTTGAACTTATTTGAACTCCAGACTTTTGAGTGTTCAAAATGCACCATTCAAAGTCACATCATCAATTTTCAAAACTTCCTAACTTTATTTGTTATTTTTCATGCATTTGCTGATATTTTGAGCTATATGACCCTGAAATTGAAAAGCACTACAAATGAACTCTAAAGAGGTTGAAAGTTTTCATGGTATCATCATTTCACCCAGATAGCATGTGCTAAAAAGTTGAGAGGGTTATGGCAAAAACTGGATGCACTTTGTGTACAAAATGGACAATCTCTTTCGAAGTATCAGGGTTTCGGACGAAAACTCAGCTGTTACAAAGGGATTTCATTATTTTGAACTTATTTCAAATCCAAACTTTTTGTGTGTTTAAATTGAACCATTCATAGCCACATCATCAATTTTCAACCCTTTCTGACTTCATCTGGTATTTTTCATGCATGTACTGATTTTTGTAAGCTAAATGACCCTGAAATTGAAAAGCACTACAAATGAACTCTGATAAAGTTGAAACCTGGCATGGTATCATCATTTCACCCACATAGTATGTGCTAAAAAGTTGAGAGGGTTACAGCAAAAAATGGATGCACTTCGTGTACAAAATGGAAAATCTCTTTCGAAGTATCAGGGTTTCATACGGAAACTCATCTGTTACAGAAGGCATTTCATTTCTTCACATGTAACTACAGTGATATCTGGATCAAAGGCATCATCATAATAGTTGTGGAGAGAGAGTCTTCACTTTTTCTTTGCTTGTGTCATTTTCTTATTGCGTCGTAGCGATGGATAATCTCCATCATTTAACTGGGTGCTTGGGCCAGCTTTGACTTTGAAGGGAGGAATTTCATGAAACTTTTCATAATCTTCAGACATGTCTGTCTTGCCCTCCAATCCCACGATGTCTCTTTTTCTGAAAGAACTATGTGGCGCATTGGCTCATCGTATGATGTATTTTCTTCCTTATATTTTCTTTTTCTTGGTTTGGTAGACATGTCCTTCACATAGAAAACCTGCGCCACATCATTGGCTAGGACAAATGGTTCGTCTGTGTTCCCAAGATTGTTCAGATCCACTATTGTCATTCCGTACTATGGGTCTACCTTTACCCCGCCTCCTGACAGATTGACACATTTGCACTGAAACAAAGGGACCATAAAATCATGTATGTAGTCAAGTTCCCATATGTCCACTATGTAACCATAATATGTGTCCTTTCCCCTCTTGGTTGCTGCATCAAAGCGGACACCGCTGTTTTGGTTGGTGCTCTTTTGATCTTGGGCGATCGTGTAAAATGTATTCCCATTTATCTCGTACCCTTTGTAAGCCAATACAGTTGAAGATTGTCCCCTGGCCAATGAGTACAGCTCATCAAAAACAGTGTTGTCACCGGTAGAAGCCCCCTCAATGCAACTGGAAGCAGTTGCGTCATAATCACGTGGTAGTCATGAGACTTTAGGTTCTGAAACTTTTTCTCTGGCATATTTATTATTCCCTTTATATTCTACGAGAAGCCAGACGGTACCTTCATACTGAGCACGCACTCAAAGAAGATTTCCTTCTCTTCTTTGGTAAGAGCGTAGCTGGCAGGACCTTCATACTGCTTTGGAGGCATGCGCGTCCCTCATGGGTGCGCGTCCCTCAGCGTCATTCGAAATAGATAGTCTGTCGGGATCCTTTCCAAAGATTACTTGTAAATTATTGACCATAGCAAGTACGTGATCACCGGTACGGATGGTGGGCTTCTTCCGTTGATCTGCCTTGCCTTTGAAATGCTTGCCTTTCTTTCGACGTTGATGGTTGGTTAGAAGAAATCGACGATGCCCCAGGTACACATTATTCCTGCATTTGTCCAGGTATATACTTTCAGTGTCATCTAAACAGTGCGTGCATGCATGGTATCCCTTATTTGTCTCTCCTGAAAGGTTACTGAAAGCAGGCCAATCATTGATGGTTACAAACAGCAACACATGCAGGTCAAATTCCTGTTGTTTGTGCTCATCCCACACACGTACACCATGTCCATTCCACAGTTGTAAAAGTTCTTCAACTAATGGCCTTAGGTACACATCAATGTCGTTGTCGGGTTGCTTAGGGACTTCGATGAGAACTGGCATCATAATAAACTTCCGCTTCATGCACAGCCAAGGAGGAAGGTTATAGATATATAGAGTCACGGCCCAGGTGTTGTGATTGCTGCTCTGCTCCCCAAAAGGATTAATGCCATCCACTCTTAAACCAAACCACATGTTCCTTGCGTCACCTGCAAAGTCCTCCCAATACTTCCTCTCAATTTTTCTCCACTTCGACCTGTCAGCGGGTGCTCTCAACTTGCAGTCTTTCTTACGGTCCTCTCTGTGCCATCGCATCAACTTGGCATGCTCTTTGTTTCTGAACAGACGTTTCAACTGTTGTATTATAGGAGCATACCACATCACCTTGGCAGGAACCCTCTTCCTGGGGCACTCGCCATCAACATCACCAGGGTCATCTCGTCTGATCTTATACCGATGCGCTGCATACCGGGCCTGCGTTCAAATCCTCGTATGCACCATGGTAGAGGATGCAGTAATTAGGGCATGCATGTATCTTCTGCACCTCCAATCCTAGAGGGCATACAACCTTCTTTGTTGCGTACATACTATCGGGCAATTCGTTATCCTTTGGAAGCTTTTTCTTCAATATTTTAGTAGCTTCTCAAATCCTTTGTCAAGTACACCATTCTCTGCCTTCCAGTACGGTACCGAGCTTTGTGTGGCCATCTTCGCAATTTGGGTACAACCCTTTTTTGTGATCATATATATAACATGTGATTGAACTTCAGCTTCTCCTTTTCACTTTCACACTGTCTCTTTGCATCAACAATGACCCGACAGAGGTCATCATCGGGCACATCGTCTGGTTCCTCTTGATCTTCAGCTTCCCCCCGTTGCAGTATCACCATATTCAGGGGGCACATAGTTGTCATCATCCTTTTCTTCTTCGTTGTCTTCCATCATAACCCATCTTTCTCCGTGCTTGGTCCAAACATTATAGTGTGGCATGAAACCCTTATAAAGCAGGTGGGTGTGAAGGGTTTTCGAGTCGGAGTAAGACCTCGTATTCCCACAGCTAGGGCATGGACAACACATAAACCCATTCTGCTTGTTAGTCTCAGCCACTACGAGAAAATTATGCACGCCCTCAATGTACTCAGAGGTGCATCTGTTACCGTACATCCATTACCAGTTCATCTGCGTGCATTATATATAATTAAGTGTGTCAAAAACCATTACAGAACATCATGAATAGATAAGTGACCAAATTAATAGAAGTTCATCATCACATTAAAACCAAAGTACATACATAGTTCTCATTGAACAACATATAGCTCTCCAAAGCATCTAATTAAACCATACATTGAAAATATCTAAAACATTTCAATGCAACAACAAATGCGATCATAATTGCAACCAAGGTAACAATTGATCCAACAGCATAATGATATCAAGCCTCGGTATGAATGACATATTTTCTAATCTTTCTAATCTTCAAGCGCATTGCATCCATCTTGATCTTGTGATCATCGACGACATCCGTAACATGCAACTCCAATATCATCTTCTCCTCAATTTTTTTCCTTCAAGTAATTGTTTTCTTCTTAAACTAAATTTAACCTCTCGACAATAGGGTTGGTTGGAATTTCCAGTTCACATGCCTCCTAGATAAAAAAATCTATGTCACGTTGGTCGGCATAATTGTCATAAACAATAAATGAACCAAATAGTTATAGAAGAGAATATATACCACATCTGAATCATAGACAGGACGAGGGCCAACGGAGGCGGATGCCAAAACCATCACACTGTATAATAACAAACAATTATAAAAGTAAGAAAATTACATAAGTATCTATCTAAATCATACAAGTAAGAACTTTTTTCTTTTAGAAAGAAGATAAGATCAAGACGCTCACCACAGTGGTGTCAACGACGAGATCGGCGCGGGCGATTGATGGCGGTGAGGACGAGAACGGGACAGGACGGACCGTCAAACCTAGACAAACCTCGAGGAAAATGGAGATTGGACAAGGAGCTTCGAGAGGAGAAAGCTTAAATATGGCTCAGGCATTTCATCGAACACCTCGTGTGTATAGGAGGTGAGCTAGAGCACCACAAAGCTCTCCAACGGACTGCCAGAAAAACAAAGCAGTGGAGTGCTCTGCTCGCGGGGGTATTTATAGGCATCTCATTGGTCCCGGTTCGTGGTTGGAACCGGGACCAAAGGACACGCTTCCAGCCACGAACCGGGACCAATGATTGTGGGCCAGGAGCGAGGCCCATTGGTCTCGGTTCGTGTCTAGAACTGGGACCAAAGGGTCCCGACGAACCGGGACCAATACCCCATGAGGCCCGGCCAGCCCCCTGGCCTCACGAACTAGGACCGTTGCCCCCATGGGTCCCGGTTCGTGACTGAACCGGGACTAATGGGCTGGCCCGGCCTGGACCAAAGCCATGTTTTCTACTAGTGTATGGGTCTTGTACTTTCTTTGTATGAGACTCCATAATCTGCAAGGTGGAAACTAACCAAATATATGGGTTCATTGATTTGTCGTGAAAAATCTCAACACCTTTCCTTTCTCTCTTTTCAAATCAATCATCGGCGCACCCATCTAAAGTGTCAAAAAACGTCTTACATTATGGAATGGAGGGAGTAGGGTTTTTTTTCATATATTTATATCAGTTGTTCAGTTGTTGGTCCCTGAATGATTTTGGCACCACACAAAACTCTGCACCCCGGTCATTTGGCAACCTAGCTGCTGCTGGCAGTTGACTGTATGAGGTTTTACTAGCTGACACCCAAATTTACGTATTTGCACGATCAAGTAAATCGCAGGGCAAATCAAAGCAAGACATGACGATGTAGTAGGTAGTAACGAGCTTGAGACACTCGCTGAGAACCCAAGACAAGGGAAGACAAACTATTAACATTCCTTTAGATTTCCAAATGAATTTTTGTCCCCCTCCTATGATTGGCATGCATGTGGAAATAAGATAAACATGTTTAATTAGGTCAAGTATAGTGCTTGTTCCTCTGCTATTTAGGTTGCAAAGGAATTTCAAAGTACTCCTTGTTAGGCTTCCAATCGACTACTGCTCGGTCACCAAAGTAAATCCTACAAGTTTGGCTCGAACCATATGGCATTCATTGGCTCCTTGGCGCAAAAAGGAAGTGTAGTATTCTTGCTCTTTTAAGCAGTAGTAGGCCTGCACACCATCATCAGTCTTAGTATAGCTCAGAAAGTACACCTTGTTGCATAAATCCCTTCGGCAAGCTGGCCTCGCAATTAGAGCATTGCTTCTATCCCAAAACATGGCAGCATCCTCCATCTCTTCCAAATCCGTCCAATCCATCCTAGACTGATCACGCTTAAATATTCCGATGAACCCAAAATTGCCATTTTCTCCGATAATGGCGACCAGGTCACCTTTCCACTCCGCTAGATAGCTATAGTCCAACTCCTGATTTGTATACACAGTCACTTCCACGTATCGGTTGATCTGGCTTTTGTCAAGGAACTTCCACTCCATCTTTTCCACATTCAAGTCCACGACTCTGAGCCTGCCATTCATGTCTAGGAAATAAACGATGCCATCAAGGAAGACGGGGATGTGAGATGCCATGAAGAACAGCACATCAACATTTCATAAGATTTCTTCCTTCCATTCTTTGTCTCCTATTCGCAATGTTTGAATAAAGAAAACTTCGCAGTCTGGCATGGCTCCCACGGCGAGGACCACAAAATCCGGAGAACCTGGTATGGAAGAGAATGATAATCCTTTGAGGCCAAGGATATCTAGAAGAGGAAGAGAAATCGCATGGCCGCCATCCGGGTAATTCTTGAATGGATTCACTAGGGAGTACATGTGGTCACCGCCTCTTGACATGATGAACCAGGCATTCTTTGTGAAATGCAATAACTGCAAACCCTATGGTTTGAGACTTGAAGCAGGGATGTTTACCCTAATGTTGTACTTCTTCTCGCTCATCGGATCGAAGACGTTAAGAAGATCTTCTTTTGTCCTTGCTGCTAGGCGGGTTGTCATGAGCAATGGCGACCCTTTTGCATGTTGTATTGGGCTTTCAATGGAGTTCCACCGCTTGCAGACAACTTTCAGATGTAGGAAACCGACGAATGAAATTTGTTATGGCAAACTGTTTTTAGGAAAGTATGTAAATATGCGAGTAAAAAAGGCAAAAAAAATTATGTTTCTCTGCCATGGCACCTATACATGCACCATATCAAATTCGTTGCAAGATTTTCCATGACAAACTCAAAAAATTGTTATAGGAACATTTTCTAAACATCTTATCAATAAAAATTTATCTAAATTGCCATGAACTAGAGAATAATTCCCTAATGTTTTGCCATTGATTATAGATCAACATGAGGTTGAACAGAAATAAGAAAGAAACAAGTGCCAGAAAATAATAGAGGTACTCTGCAGACTACAGACTGTACGTGTGAAAAAATAGAAGGTGATGTGTGATCGAGAATATCACATCTAGCTGATCTCGCATATTGGGAAGGGGTGGGAGAAAACGAACACACCCGCACTTGCCTGAAGGGGAAGCTGTCTTCTAGAAGGAGATGACCAACAAAATTTTGGGTCTCAGATTCGATCGATCTGACTGGATCCCGATCCACGAAGGGTGGCAGCAGAGGGCAGTGAGGGCAACATCAAGCCCGCGAGTGATGATGAGGAATGGGTCGATTGCTCATCGATGCGGATGAGCAGCACCATCTCTCTGGTAGCATCGCGCGTCCTCCGCCACCCACAGTGTCTCCTCGTTGAGCTCTGCTGCCTGCTGCATTTCCTCGACCTTGTGCACAATGACTTTGGAGGTGCGCGCCGGCGACGTCCGATGGGGCAATCCCCCATAGCCATCGTTTGGCGGGAGAGAGCAGTTGTGTCGATCGATACCCCATGGCCGCCTGGTGGATTGAGGTAGTAGTCGCATCGCTTCCCCTCCTACTCTCTCATGGTAGCCAGACGTGAGAGATGGCTGCTGAGCGTGGCGGCGGTGGATTCGAGCGATGTGTGATGAGAATCAATCGAAATGGTTGAATGGAGTATGGGACGATGATGGGTAGCAGAATGGAGACGACATGAAGATGAGTATTCTGCAAGGAAGCGTTCGCGTTGAAAACAAAAAAGAATAGCGAATGTTGCCCCATAGATTGCCACGCTGCCAGGGAGCTAAAATTCATGTGTCGCGCAAAAATTGGCTTGAGTGAATATCAGATGTATAAGGTATTTTCATAACTTTACTATTACTACTCCCTTCGATCCATGTTAATTTTAACTCAAATAGATGTGCCTACACATGTATTTCAGCTCTAGATACATCACCTTGAGCGACAATTAACATGGATCAGAGGTATGTTAGATTTTTATGTTTCTTTGCTGGAAAACTTTATTACTGAATTTCAAATTATCACAATTACAATTAGAAACATGTCCTATGATCAACATATCGGATAATTTTGGAACCTATTACTATATCGGATAATTTAGCTTGGCAATAATATAGCACTAGATGTTTATCCCCCGTACAACTGCCTGTTCCTTAGCTACCTGTGTTGCCATGAATTTCCAAGAACTCCTGGCTAGGCTCTCAGTCAACAAGGAAATAGCATGAACTAGTGGCGAGTCACCGTAAATACGTCCATGTCTGGCTGGAACCATACGACGTTCATGTGCTCCTTGGCATAGAAGGAAGGGCGGTAGCATTGCTCCTGGAATGAGTAGAACGCCTGCGTCCTGCCACCACTGTTGATCTCACTATAGTTCGGGAGGAACATCTTGTTACATGAATCTTCTCATGTAGGTGGCACAGCAATCAGAGCATTGCTCCTATCCCAAAACACGGCCGCGTCCTCCATGCCTTCCAACTCGGACCAAACCATCCGAGACCGATCAAGCTTGAATGTTCTGACAGACCCATCATCGCCGTTCTCTCTGATAATGGTGATCAACTCCCCCTTCCACTCCACCAGATAGTTATAATCATATTCCCTAGAATGCACCTCATCGCTTCCACGTATCGGTTGATCCGGCTTTTCAAGGATGTTCCATTCCATTTCATCCTCGTTCGGGTCCACCACCCCAAGCCTGCCATTGATCTTCAGAAAATAGAAGACTCCGTTTAGGAAGAAGGGACTGTGAGATGCCATGAAGAACGGTGCGTCATCGCTGCTTAAGCATTCTTCCTTCCACTCTTCATCGCCCATTCGCCATGTTTGTATCATGACAACTTCGCCGCCAGGGATAGATCCTACGGCAAGGACCACGAACTCTGAAGAACCTGGCACCGAAGAAAACGACAATCCTTTGAGGCCAAGGACATCCAAAGGTGGAAGAGCAATCACATGGCCGCCATCCGAGTAATTCTTGAACGGATTCACTAGGAAGAACATGTGGTCGCCGCCTCTCAACATGGTGACCCAAGCGTTCTTTGAGAAATACAATAAATGTGATCCCTGCAATTTGAGACCTGAAGCAGGGATGTAAACCATGATGATGTATTTCTTCTCGCTCACTGGATCAAAGATCTCAAGAAGATCCTCCTTGTTCCTTCCTGCTGACTGAATTGTCATGAGCAATGGCAACACTTTTGCATCTTGGATCGGGTTGTCATTCGATACTAGTAGCTGCAGTAAGTCGGTGTGTTCACACCACTGCCTCTCTGCAATGCCCTCTTTCTCTTGCTCTCTCGGCAATGTGCAGTTCTTCTTTGAATCACCTATATCAAGTGCATGTTAATTTGCCTGTTTTAGTTCTAATTTGCACTAAGCTAGTCAAATGAGTTATCAATAATATAATAATGTACATACTTACCTCATTTGAGACATCATAGGGAGTGTCCATGGATCGTATTGCTTTCAGACCGAAGCTGGTACATAGTACATAGAAACATTAAACCATTTCACAAATACTATTGCTACTCCTACTAATCAAGCGACTGAATTGAAGGTGCATTAAACTTACCTAGTGGGAAGAGCCCAGAATAGTAGTTGGTCCTCCACATCATCATCATCGTTGTCGTTGTCATCATCGTCATCATCCCCGTCCTCATCCTCGTCCTCGTCCTCATCACATCCCTCGACTACATTTAGGCCTAAGGTCATATTGTTTTTTTAGAACGAAGACGCTCGATGTGTCCAACTTTAAATTAATAAAGCCAACAGTAGGCAGCGACCACAATATTCAAGTCTTACAACATGTCAAAGCCCACAAAAGCTCTAGCGAAGCGGGGGCATGAGTTCAGGATTACATGCCGAAGGCGGCAAGACCAAAGCACGCAGGCTCGTGATAAAGAAGCCAAAAGGATCACCCGAGTCCTACGGGGGCGGCGTTGGAGCTCCCGCCAAAGTGTAGACCTGTTGAAGACGGGCGAGAGCGAGGTGCAGCAGCTCAACGAATTGGCGCCTTGCCAGCGGCGCCCACTGCTGCAAAAAGATAACACATTTGAAGATAACATCAGCCGGATGTGAGGGGAACATGCCCTCAATCGTAAGTTTGTTCCTAATGTGCCATAAAGCCCAAAGTAAAGCCCCAACACAGCTCCACACGACACGGCCAGCAGAACCAGGCATTGACGACAGGAGAACACTTAGCTCAGCACCTGACCTAGGATCCCAATCCCGGCCAACGGCCTCTCGGACCGCACTCCACGCAAACCGAGCCAGATGGCAATGAAAAAACACGTGATTAGCATTTTCAGGCTCCCCACACACCGCACAAGACCCGTTCATCGGTCCATTGCGTTTGGCAATATTAACCGACGTTGGGAGTTTGTCAAGGCACAATTGCCAAAGAAAAATCTTGATTTTTAGAGGGAGCCGAGCCTTCCATAGCCCGGTCGCAACTTGCTGTTGTGGGCCTCTAGCGAGTGCTCGATACAGGGAGTTAACCGAGAACTTGCCGGAGGCGGTAAGGCGCCAACAAACCACGTCTGGGTCTTGGGACAATGCAGCCCCTTCTAGTAGAGATAGCAGGTTTCCCAGACATGTCGTATCCGGGCCAGTAAGTTCCCGCCTGAACTGCAAAACATGGGGGACTCGGCCAAAACTTGCGCCACAAAAGAGTGTGGATCGAGCACAATATTATACAGCGATCTGAAGTGGGACCAGAGAGGTTGGTCGCTGCGGGAGTCCTGCATTAGGGGGTCTCCGGACAGCCGGACTATCTCCATTGGCCGGACTGTTAGACTATGAAGATACAAGATTAAAGACTTCGTCTCATGTCCGGATGGGACTCTACATGGTGTGGAAGGCAAGCTAGGCAGTACGGATATGGATATCTCCTCCTTTGTAACCGACCTTGTGTAACCCTAACCCTCTCCGGTGTCTATATAAACCGAAGGGTTTTAGTCCGTAGGACAACAACCATAACATACAATCATACCATAGGCTAGCTTCTAGGGTTTAGCCTCTCTGATCTCGTGGTAGATCTACTCTTGTACTACCCATATCATCAATATTAATCAAGCAGGACGTAGGGTTTTACCTCCATCAAGAGGGCCCAAACCTGGGTAAATCATCGTGTCCCCTGCCTCCTGTTACCATCCTACCTAGACGCACAGTTCGGGACCCCCTACCTGAGATCCGCCGGTTTTGACACCGACATTGGTGCTTTCATTGAGAGTTCCTCTGTGATGTCGCTGTTAGGCTTGATGGCTCCTACTATCATCGATAGCGATGCGGTCCAGGGTGAGACTTTTCTCCCCGGACAGATCTTCGTATTTGGCGGCTTTGCACTGCGGGCTAATTCGCTTGGCCATCTGGAGTAGATTGAAAGCTATGCCCTTGGCCGTCAGGTCAGATTTGGAAGTTTGAACTACACGGCCGACATCCGCGGAGACTTGATCTTCGATGGATTCGAGCCACAGCCGGGCGCGCCGCACTATCGTGATGGGTATGACCTAGCTCTGCCGCCAAACAGTACCCCAGAGGCCGCTCCCGCTTCGGCTCCGACCTTTAGCTCGGAGCCAACTGCGCCAATTGGGGACGGGTGGCTAGACACCACCTCAGGGGCTGCAGTCTCAATGGCGATCGAGCCAAACACCAGCATAACCCTCTGCGCAGCCCGTGACTCCAAGGTGCCGGACTCTCTTCCGGACTCCGAACCATCCGCGCCCCTGCCAATCGAATCCGATTGGGCGACGGTCATGGAATTCACCGCCGTGGATATCTTTCAGCACTTGCCCTTCGGCGACATTCTGAATTCACTAAGGTCTCTCTCTTTGTCAGGAGATCCCTAGTCGGATTATGGCCAACAGGATTGGGATGCGGACGAAGAAATTCGACGCCCACCCACCACCCACTTTGTAGCCACTATCGATGATTTAACCGACATGCTCGACTTCGACTCCGAAGACATCGACGGTATGGATGATGATGTAGGAGACGAACATGAACCAGCACCTATAGGGCACTGGAAAGCCACATCGTCATATGACATATACATGGTGGATACACCCAATGAAGGCAATGGCAATGAGATAGCGGAGGATGACCCCTCCAAGCCCAAGCGCCGACGACAGCGGCGCCGCTCTATGTCCCGCCAATGCAAAAGTGGTGATACCAGCACAGGAGATAATAACACTCCCGCATTAAGACAACAACAATCCCCTCCATCAAGAGCAGGAGGATGAAGGAGCCATCTTTCCTGAGAGAGCGGCAGACGGAGAGGATGAGGATGACAATTACATCCCCCCCTCCGTAGACGAGGCAAGCCATATCAGAGGATCCCATCGAACAAGAGCGCTTCAAGCGCAGGCTTATGGCCACGGCAAATAGCCTGAAGAAAAAGCAGCAGCAGCTTCAAGCTGATCAAGATCTGCTAGCTGAAAAATGGACTGAAGTCCTCGCGGCCGAGGAATATAAACTCAAGCGTCCCTCCAAGAGTTACCCAAGACGCAGGTTACTACCCCGACTGGAGGAAGAAGCGTATGATACGGCCGATCGGCCACCTCGTGGCCGCGATACAGAGGCATTCCAGCCAAAAGCTCAGCCCCCACCCCAACGCCATTCAAATAAAAAGGCATGGGGAGACACGCCAGACCTGCGAGACATATTGGAGGACAAGGCAAAGCATTCAAGATCGATCTACGGATCACGAGGGCGCACCACTCTGCGAGACGACAAACGTCATGCCGAATACAGTAAAAGTAAATCCGGCCGGGCCGAACACAGCGGGCAAGACCCATTCGGGTTGCATCGCGATATAGCCCAATACAGAGGCGCCGCACACCCCTTATGCTTTACAGATGAAGTAATGGAACATCAATTCCCAGAAGGTTTCAAACCCGTAAACATTGAATCATACGACGGCATAACATATCCCGCGGTATGGATTGAGGATTTCCTCCTCCACATCCACATGGCCCGCGGTGATGACTTACACGCCATCAAATACCTCCCACTAAAACTCAAAGGACCAGCACGGCATTGGCTTAACAGCTGGCCAGCGGACTCCATTAGCTGTTGGGAAGATCTGGAAGCCGCATTCCTCGACAACTTTCAGGGCACTTATGTGCGACCACCAGACGCCGATGACTTGAGCCACATAATTCAGCAGCCAGAAGAGTCGGCCAGGCAATTCTGGACTCGGTTCCTTACAAAGAAAAATCAAATCGTCGATTATCCGGATGCGGAGGCCTTAGCGACTTTCAAGCACAACATCCGAGACGAGTGGCTAGCCCGGCACCTTGGTCAGGAAAAGCCGAAATCTATGGTAGCTCTCACGACGCTCATGACCCGCTTTTGTGCGGGAGAAGACAGCTGGCTAGCTCGCAGTAATAACATATCAAAGAACCATGGTACCTCAGATACCAAGGACGGCAATAGCATGTCACGTCGCAACAAGCATAAGCATTGCATTAACAGCGAAAATACTGAGGATACAGCAGTCAATGTCGGATTCAAAGGCTCTAAACCCGGTCAGCGGAAAAAGCCATTCAAACAAAGTATGCCGGGTCCGTCCATCTTGGACCGTATACTCGATCGCTCGTGTCAAATACACGGCACCCCAAACAAGCCAGCCAATCACACCAACAGGGATTGTTGGGTGTTCAAGCAGGCCGGCAAGTTAATTGCCGAAAACAAGGACAAGGGGCCGCATAGCGATGACGAGGAGGAGCCCCGGCAGCCGCACACTGGAGGACAGAAGAGGTTTCCCTCGCAAGTGCGGACGGTGAACATGATATACGCAACCCACATCCCCAAGAGGGAGCGGAAGCGTGCGCTTAGGGACGTCTATGCGTTGGAGCCAGTCGCCCCAAAGTTCAACCCTTGGTCCTCCTGTCCAATCATCTTCGATCGTAGGGACCACCCCACTAGTATCCGTCATGTCGGATTCACCGCACTGGTCCTAGACCCAATCATCGACGGATTTCACCTCACTCGAGTCCTTATGGACGGCGGCAGCGGCCTGAACCTGCTTTATCAGGACACAGTGCGCAAAATGGGCATAGACCCCTCAAGGATCAAACCCACAAAAACGACCTTTAAGGGCGTCATTCCAGGCGTAGAGGCCCATTGCACATGCTCAATTACACTGGAAGTGGTCTTCGGATCCCCGAATAACTTTCGAAGCAAAGAGTTAATCTTCGATATAGTCCTGTTCCTTAGTGGTTATCACGCGCTGCTCGGGCAAACCGCATTTGCTAGATTCAATGCGGTACCGCGTTATGCATACCTCAAGCTCAAGATGCCAGCACCTCGCGGAGTTATTATAGTCAATGGAAACACATAGCGCTCTCTCCGAACAGAGGAGCACACCGCGGCCCTCGCAGCAGAAGCGCAAAGCAGCCTCTCAAGGAAATCAACCAGTTCGGTGTTTCAAAGCCCGTACACCCTCAAGCGTGCTCGGGGCAATCGGCAAATACACCGCCTGGTGCGATCTGAGCTCGCATAGCAATATGGCGGCCACCCTAATCCCAGCCCAACGGTGATATTCGTGCCGCACGTACATAATTATGCATTAAAAATACCATGGGCATAGGTGGGGAGGGGGGCACAACTGCGGCACGCCCTAAAACGCGACCTAAACCGCACTAGGGGCTTCCCATTTGGTCATTTTTCTTTTTCTTTCATGACCTTAATATTTGGAAACACTGTCCGGCAGAACTATTGCCGAACGCGTGATGCAGCAACCACGGAGGCAGCCAGCTACATTATACCACGGAATTCCCAGGTTGATTACAGTAACGAGAGAAATATTCAATTTAATATCATTCCTCAGCTTGCCCTTGGAAGGGACATAGTCCTACTCTTTGCTTATCGCATTATCTGTATCACTCTGCTTTAACGCGATTTTTAATAAACAATGCATGACATTACGACTATTATTGCATATATATATATATCCATGTGTTCATTAATGACGCCTTGCAACCGTACACTTTGGTACGACCAATACACCAGGGGCTTACGTACCCCACCATGCGGTGTGAAAAGTCCGAACACTTTCACAAGTGCGGCACCCCGAACTTATAGCATTATATGCATCAGCTCCGAATCATGTCTTTGGTCAAATGTTGGGTTTGCCCGGCTCCTATGTTTTGGTACCTTACGTTCCGCTCTATCGGCTAAGGTAGCGCTAGGAGAACTACTGCGATTGTGCCCCGGTTCTGTCGGGCTGAGCACCTCAGTAGAGAAAGCTAAAACTGACTGTCATGATAAGGCGAGAGACTAGTCGCTGTTCGGCGAGGTTTTTCGAGTCCCTAAAGACTTATGCCGCTTAGGGCGAGGGGTCGGCTCTGTCCGGCTTACAGGCGTGTATCGCGCCCCAAATTCAGCCTTCCGAATACCAGGGGCTTCACCAAAATTTAAAATTATAGAATTCTATGGCTAAGTGAGAGTGATAAAGCATTATTAGTCCGGTTTCCTTGTTCGATGTGCTGAGCACCTCACTTGAAGGACCCAAACATGGGAACAAGAGTGCTCAGGTTTATCCCGAACACCCCAGCACTCGTGGCATGGGGGCAGAAGCCGAGGAATAGCCATCTCTCAGATTGGATAAACAGCCAAACAGAAGGTAATATTTTAAATTCACACAAGCGTTGCATAGCGCATATGAAACAAGTTTTCATCATACAGGATAAAACGAGCAAGTTTACTCAAATATTACATCGTTCGAACACTCGTCCGCGATGAGACGGGCGCCCGGCAGAACACCCTCATAGTACATCTCGGGGTGGTGGTGCTCCTTGCCCTCTGGCGGCCCCTCCTTGATAAGCTTCACGGCGTCTAGCTTGACCCACTTCATTTTTACACGGGCGAAAGCCCAGTGTGCACCTTCAATGCAGACGGATCGCTTGACGACCTCCAGCCGCGGGCAGGCATCCACGAGCCGTCTCGCCAGGCCGAAGAAGCTGTTCGGAAGGGCGTCGCCAGGCCACAACCGGACTATAAAGCTCTTCATGGCCTGATCGGCCGCCTTATGTAGCTCGACCATCTACTTCAGCTGGTCACTCATCGGCACCGGATGTTCGACCTCAGCGTACTGAGACCAGAACAGCTTCTCCGTCGAGCTTCCATCCTCGTCCTGAAGAGCTCCGGATCTGGGTAAGTAATCAGTAATTTACTTTTACATGCTTGCTTTGCATATAGAAAGCCTTACCCGCCGCTATCTTCTTCATCGCGTCGATCTCTTGGAGGGCCTTTTGGGCTTCGGCCTTGGCACTTTTTGCACTCTCAAGGGCCGCGGCAAGCTCAGACTCTCGCGTCTTCGAGTCAAGCTCCAACGCCTCGTGCTTTGTCACGAGAGCCTGGAGCTCTTGCTGCACCTCGCCCACCCGAGGCTCGTGCTTCTCCCGCTCGGTGCGCTCCTTGGCTGCTGTATCTTCAGCCTTGGCCAACGCTTGCTTTAGGGTCGCCACCTCGGTCGTGGCCCCTGGCAAACATACAATGATCCTGTCATTTTGCAATCGCGTCCTTTTTTATATATAGATATCTATAGATGGGGTATTACTTACCCTTGTTCTCCTTGAGCTGCCTCTTGGCAAGGCCGAGCTCTTTCTTGGACCCCTCGAGGTGCTGCTTCAGTACGGCGACCTCCGCAGTCAGTGCAGCGGACGCCAGCAGCGAAGCCTGCATATGCATATTGACATACTTACATTAGACTCCTGCGATATTATTTGATCCTCTGTTTGGCTTTTCTTTGTGAACACCGAACAAAGCATCAGGGGCTACTATCTATGCGGTAATATTTCTACTACATTTTAAAACACTTACCTCGAAGCCTGTTAGAAGGCTAGCACAGGCTTCAGTCAATCCACTCTTAGCGGACTGAACCTTCTGGATCACCGCACTCATGATAGTGCGGTGCTCCTCGTCGATGGAAGCGCTGCGAAGCGCTTCCAGCAGATTGTCTGGCGCCTCTGGATGGACAGAGGTCACCGGCATAGGCGTCTTGCCCCTGTTAGAAGGAGACAGCCTGCCCGAGCCCGGAACCGCTGTAGGTTCCGGCGCGGTGTTCGGCTGAGGGCCGAACTCGGAGCTCTCAGGGGCCTTGTCCCCTCTGCTCCCAGAGTCCGGAAGGTCGCCTTGAGGTGCCTCCGGGACTGTCTCCCCTCGATCCGGTGCCTCTTGAGACAACACCTCGGCGTCGTCGGCAGGATCAGGGGAGGTGGCGGTCGGGACTGGATCGCTATCCATGTCCGACGTGCCCAGGGAGCCGTCCGATGATACCTCGATATTGGCTCGTGGTGGCCTACATAATTATGTTCGGCGATTAGGGAAAGCAGTGCGACAAAGGAATCCTATGGGTTACTTTGGTATCCCAATACTTACGATCTCCCCTGGGGCTTGGCCCTGGGCAACCACTCGTCTTCGCCATCGTCGGCGGCGGTGGAGCTGTCCGAAAGGAGAGTCCTTCCCTTCTTGGACCCTTCGCCCCCCCCCCCAGTTGGGACGACCTTCCTTTTTCTATCTCCCCCAGTCGGTGGGGGAGCATCTTCTTCTTCTTCCTCCTCGTCTTTGGGGGAAGAGTGCGCCGCAGAGTCATCGGACGGTGAGTCTGACTACGCCTGGCGTCGGGAACTCTATCGAGCTCCCTTGGCCTTCTTGGTCTTCTCCGGCACCTTATAAGGGGCCGGAGTCAGCATCTTCGTCAAAAGAGCGTCTGCGGGGCCTTCAGGCAAGGGAGCCGGACAGTCGATCTGTCCGGCCATCTTCTGCCAGTCCTGTCAAAAGTACGGGGGTTTAAATCCCGCATAGAGTCAATCTACATAAAAAGAAATGTATCCTGTGAAAGGTAAAGCAGCTTACCGTACTGGCTTGGCGCTTCGCCCTGAATCCGCGGTCCTTAGTAATGGGGGGAGGAACCTCGGCACTTTTGAACATCACCCTCCAGGTGTCTTCATGAGTCGTGTCGAAGAGCCTGTTCAGAGTTCGGTGCTGCGCCGGATTGAACTCCCACAAGGTGAACTCCCCCTGTTGGCACGGGAGTATCCGGCGGATGAGCATAACCTGGACTATGTAGACAAGCTTGAGCTTCTTGTCCACCATGTTTTGAATACATGTTTGGAGTCTGGTCAGCTCTTTCGAATCACCCCAGGATAGGCCCTTCTCTTTCCAGGAGGTGAGCCGCATGGGGATGCCAGATCGGAACTCGGGGGCCGCCACCCATGCGGGGTCGCGCGGCTCGGTGATATAGAACCACCCCGATTGCCACCCCTTTATGGTTTCCACAAAGGAGCCCTCGAGCCATGTTATGTTGGGCATCTTTCCCACCATGGCGCCTCCGCACTCCGCCTGGCGGCCGCCCACCACCTTCGGCTTGACATTGAAGGTCTTCAGCCATAAGCCGAAGTGGGGCTTGATGCGGAGGAAGGCCTCGCACACGACGATAAACGCCGAGATGTTGAGGATGAAGTTTGGGGCCAGATCGTGGAAATCCAGGCCGTAATAGAACATGAGCCCCCGGACGAAGGGATGGAGAGGGAATCCCAGTCCGCGGAGGAAATGGGTGAGGAATACTACCCTCTCATGGGGCCTGGGGGTGGGGATGAGCTGCGCCACATTGGGGAGCCGGTGCGCGATGTCGTCGGGCAGGTATCCGGCTCTCCTCAGTTTCTTGACGTCTCCCTCCGTGATCGAGGAGACCATCCACTTGCCTCCCGCTCCGGACATGGTTGGAGAAGGTTGAGGTGGGAAGTGCAAACTTGGGCACTAGAGCTCGAGTGTGCGAAAAAGGATGAGCAAAGGAGGAAGAAGGCGTGGATAGAAAGGTGGATCCTTCTCCCTTTATATGGGCGGACGAAACTAAGCGTCCCCACTTGCCTGGTAAAACTCGCTTATCCCCCAAGCACCGCGATTGATGGCGCGGTTGGGTTACCCATGCCCGTATTGATGAGAATCCCGTAATAAGGGGACACGATCTCTGCTTTGACAAGACGTGTCGAAAAACTGCCTCACGTTATGTGCGGGGATGGTTAAAAGAAACGGTTCGAATAATCACCGGGTCATGACATAACGTGATGTTGCCGAAACAAGTCAGCAAATTAGATCTATGAAAATATTATTCTCTCTACGGTGGAATGTGGAACTTATTTTGCAGGGTTGGACACTATCCTCGTATTCAAATTCTTCTGATGTATTCGGAGAAGGAACCCGCCTTGCAATGTCGAAGACAATACTGCATGCCGGACTCATCGTCATTGAAGCCTGATTCAGGGGCTACTGTGGGAGTCCTGGATTAGGGGGTGTCCGGACAGCCGGACTATCTCCATTGGCCGGACTGTTAGACTATGAAGATACAAGATTGAAGACTTTGTCTCGTGTCCGGATGGGACTCTACTTGGCGTGGAAGGCAAGCTAGGCAGTGCGGATATGGATATCTCCTCCTTTGTAACCGACCTTGTGTAACCCTAACCCTCTCCGGTGTCTATATAAACCGAAGGGTTTTAGTCCGTAGGACAACAACCATAACATACAATCATACCATAGGCTAGCTTCTAGGGTTTAGCCTCTCTGATCTCGTGGTAGGTCTACTCTTGTACTACCCATATCATCAATATTAATCAAGCAGGACGTAGAGTTTTACCTCCATCAAGAGGGCCCGAACCTGGGTAAAACATCGTGTCCCCTGCCTCCTGTTACCATCCGGCCTAGACGCACAGTTCGGGACCCCTACCCGAGATCCGCCGGTTTTGACACCGACAGTCGCCAATCCAAAGGTCCGTCCAGAAGCGCGTTGAGCGGCCGTCCTTGACCAGGAACTTCGCCCCCATGACGAAGACTGGTTTTAGCTCCTAGATGGAGTTCCAAAAGGGAGACCCCCTTCCAGTTGTAGCAAAGAAATTTCCCGTCGGGAAGTACTTGGCTCGTAGAAGGTCGACCCAAAGACCAGATTCGCCCTGAGACAACTTCCAAATCCACTTGCACATTAGTGCAATGTTCATCAATCTGGAATTCAACACCCCTAATCCCCCCTGGGACTTAGGACGGCACACTGTCGTCCATTTGACTAGGTGGTATTTCCTTTTGATGTTGGCTCCTTCCCAGAAGAAACGAGACCTAGGTGTGTCCAGCTTGGCATGCACCCCCTCGGCAAGCAGAAACATCCCCATGGTGAACATAGGGATCGAGGAGAGACTCGAATTAGTTAGAATAAGCCGTGCACCCGACGACATGAATCTCCCCCGCCACAGGCCGACCCGGCCAGCCACCGTATTGCATAACAGGGCCCAATCCTAGATAGCAGGAGCCCGATCCCCTATCGGAAGCCCCAAGTATTGGAGTGGCAGAGATCCTAACTTACAGTTAAGCAGATCCGCCACCTCCTGACTAACATCGGGCCCCATCCCCATGGCAATCACTTCACACTTGTGAAAATTGATTTTTAGCCCCAACATTAGTTCAAAACACAACAGTATTGCCTTGATCGTAGCAATGCTATGTCTGTCAGGTTCGAACAGCAGCAGCGTATCGTCTGCGTACTGCAGGTGCGATACTCCTCCCGGGACCAACTGGGAGGCAACCCCTCTAAGGTGCCCAGCCACACGTGCCCTGTCTAACATGGCACCTAAGGCGTCGGCCACAAAATTGAAGAGGAGCTGAGAGGCTGGGTCGCCCTGACGTAGCCCTCGTTTGTAACGGAAGTATTGGCCTACTTCCCCGTTAACCACAATAGCCGTCTGGCCCCCCGGGACCAGTTATAGCATATAGTGCACCCAAACGGGCGAGAAGCCTCTACCCAAGAGGACTTGTCTAAGGAAGTCCCAGTTGACACGGTCATACGCTTTTTTGAAATCTAGTTTAAGAAGGATCGCGGGCGCATGAGAACGTTTGAGCGAGTGGATAATCTCGAGCAAAGCGAGTGGCCCCTCCAAAATGTGGCGCCCATGGATGAACACGGACTGATTCCTACTAATAATACGATGAGCTACCGGGGATAGACGCGTCGAGCATGCTTTGGAGCAGATTTTAAAAGGGACGTTGATCAACGCAATGGGTCTAAACTGCCTAATGTTATCAGCCCCCTGCACTTTGGGGATGAGGGAAGGAATCCCGAAGTTTAATCGTGTGATGTCGACTTCGCCACGCATGAAACCGTTGCAAACCCCGAAAATCTGGTCCTGAAGGAGAGTCCAGAAGCATTTGAACATGGCCATCGGCCAGCCATCCGGGCCAGGAGCTGTGTCAGACTTCATGCTATGGATGACGTCATCAATTTCCTGGGTGGTGAAGGCGAGGCCAAGCGCGTCGTTTTTGGCCTCGGACACCCTGCCATCCGGACCCCACATGTCCGCGCGAAGTCGAGCCCCTTGACGTTCGCTCGAGCCCATGAGTTCAATGTAGAACGGATAGACGTGCCGCACTATGTCAACCTGACGCAACAACAGCCCCTGGTCGGATTGCAGTCGAAGGATGGCACATTTGCGATAGTGGCCATTCCCATAGGCGTGGAAGTTTTTTGTGTTCGCGTCGCCTTTCAAGGTCCATTTAAGCCCCCCGCGGCGCCGCCAGTACTCCTCCTCGGCACGGAGGACCGACTCCACCTGTCCCTCTAGGTTGTAGCAGTGGGCCCACTCTGCCTCGGAGAAAGGGTAGGAATTGGCCTGAGCGTCCAGAACCGCAAGCTCCTGGACAAGACGAGCCCATCGGAGTTTATCTTCGCGTCCCTGGTTGGCCCCCCAGCCCTTAAGAGACGCGCATAGGCCCGCCCCGGACGCGACCCACAGCTCCATGGGGCCCCGCTGGGGGCGAGCCTGTTCACACAGGCCTCCCACTTTTGCCTGAATACCTGATCAAAATCAAGGATTTCGAACCAAGCAGTTTCAAAGAAGAAACGTGGGCTACGCTTGATCATGTCCTCCCTGGTGGACAAGACCAGAGGCACGTGGTCAGACCCGATCCTAGTTTCGGCTACCAACGAGCACATAGGAAACCACAGCTCCCAGTCGGCCGTAACAAACACCCTATCTAGCACACACCGCACCGGCGATAGTTGTTTGTTGGTCCAGGTGAACCGCGCTCCAGACCTGGCCACTTCCCTAAGTGCCATGGCTGCGATCGCATTGTTGAACATGGCGACTCTGTTCCAGTTAATGTTAGCATTGTTCTTGTCGCCGCCCCATCACCACCGGCAGATGCTGGGCTTCCGCAGAAGCCACTCTGGCCTGGAGCTCGTTCAGAAAATCTAGCGAGCGCGAGTGGTCAGTTGGGCCATACACCACCAGCATCACCCATTCCCGCATAGATGCCCTATGTCTAACATGAGCAGAAATAAAAAAGGTTCATGTCTCCCAAGACAGAACCTCAAAGCAAAGGTTGCTTAGGCCCATGAGCAAGCCACCAAAGTGGCCGCGGGCCGGGAACCAATGCCACACGAAGCGCTCCAGGGGATCAATTGTGAGAAACTCATGATGCCGAAACTCAGCCTTAATGGTTTCTTGGATGCCTACCGCGTCAATGCCCTCATTGCACAAGTACTCTTTAAGCTGGGTCCGTCTCCCAGCGTGGCCGAAGCCACGAATGTTCCAAAAAAGGAAACACATCAAATAATGCGGTTACGGAGGCGGATCCCGCGTGAGGTCACCACTTTTTCCACACGCCTCGTCCTTAGGGGCAGACGAGGGGGAGAGAAGGAATCCTCCCCTGCGGATACCGCGCTCTGATCGGGCAGTGCAGCCACGGGCAAGGGTGCCCCTGCTCCCTCTGCCGTTGCGGCCGCGCGTGCAACGGCAGAGGTCACCACTTTTTCCACACGCCTCGTCCTTAGGGGCAGACAAGGGGGAGAGAAGGTATCCTCCCCTGCGGATACCGCGCTCTGATCGGGCAGTGCAGCCACGGGCAAGGGTGCCCCTGCTCCCTCTGCCGTTGCGGCCGCGCGCGCAGCTGCAGCACTAGCAAGTGCTGCCTGCGCTAGTTCCTTCGCACGAACTAAAGATAAAAGCGCACGGGCATCATCCTCACACGCCAAATCCACCCCACTATGCCCCAAAATAGCCCCCAGATGCGTGTCCGAGAAAGATTCTAGAATCGTAAAACGAGAGGAAGGGGGATTATCGTCAATCTCCATGGTCTTCTCGGCCTGCAGAAGTTGCACGCGTTGGAGCGAAGGCATGTTGCCCTTGGCTCCCTTGGGACGCCCACTGGTGCGCGTCGGGGTAGGGTCCGTGGCCACCGCCTTGGAGCGACGCGCCTTGATCACCGGGAGCGCCACAGCCTCCGCCCACAGTGCAGTGGCCAGCCTCAGCGAGGCAGCCGCAGGACCGCCAACAGCCGGGGCCAGCGGAGAGGCAAAAGCCATGACCGCCTGCTTAGGCGTAGGTGGCGTGCCTAGATTCTCCATCGGAGGGATCGACGCCACCTTGCGGCATGCGGTCTTCTTCACCTGCCTCACCGAGCCGCTCTTGCTCGCACCACCAGGGGATGGGGACAGCCACATGGCGGAGCAGGCCCCCTGGTGTCTGCCCCCGAGCCCCAGGGAGCGCACACCTGGCAGGAGAGAGGAGCGACACCCAGAGTCGCATGATGCCGTCACTCCCCGTTCCGCCTCGGAGTCGAGGGCCAGATTGGACCCGTACTGGTTCACCTCCAGGAGAGCGCCCGTCGCGCCGGGAGGCAAAGACGCAGCCGCCCCCGACCCCTTGGGAGTACCCGCCATCTTGTCCAGTGACTTGTCGTGGATGCCCAGCTTGTCCCATGCCGCAGTGTCGATGGAGTCATCCCCCATGCTCTCGTCGTTGTCGCGGTCCGCATCTTTGCCTTGTCGCCGGGGCCTTTGCCATTGGAAGGTGGGGGCGGGGGAGGTGCTACGCCGCGCCCCGGCGCCGCCAGCTCTGGCTCCAGCTTGATGTCGTACCCCTCGCCGTTGTACCATAGTTAGACGCGACCGCGCAACTTGTCAGGGGCACGGCAGGCGAACCGCATCTGCATCGGACCCACCTGGATCAGGAACAGCTTGTCGACCGCAATGGGGTGGCCGATCATGGTGGTGGCCGCCATGAGCCTATCGACCCGCCGTTGTTTGGGGGGACGCCCCACAGCTTCACCCACACCTCGGGCATGGTCATGGCCTTGGGCACCTCCTCGCGCGCCTCCCGAATCTCCGCCATGATGTTGTTGATGGAGAGGAACAGCTTCTCGCTGCGCGTCGCCATCCTTAGCATCGCCTTGTTGGGAAACACCACCGAGAACCGGTCCGCGCCGACCGGAAGCACCTGCCAATCCCATTCGCCCTTGAAGAGGTGCGGCAGCTCCGCCTCCAGAATCGCAGAGGAGAGCAGGCCTGGAGCGGCAGAGATGAAGGCCGAGTCCGAGCCCAGCCCTCGAAATTAGCAGCGACCTCTGGGCCCTCCACGAACGGCAGGCAGAAGAACCCCTGGCCCGGGATCGCATTCCCCATGATCTGCAGCTGCAGTGGGCTGCCACGGGTCGGGTAGTAGGACGAGGCGTGGACTTCTTCTTGACAGAGGATGCAGAGGGGCTTGAACGAGCACTCATTCTGGAAGTGGACGACCCGCCCGCACTTGAAGCACTCCGGCCCATCCGCCGCCTCCATCTCCACCGGGATCGGCTCCGCCGCCATGCCCTTGGACGAAGACGGCACCCCCGTCAGCGCAGGCACAGCCCGGCGCAGATCTGCCACGGGCCCCGGCCGCTGCTTCTGCTTCTTGGCGAAGGGGTCGCTGACCTGGTCACCGCCGAGAGGGTGCTGCATCTCCTTACGCTTCAGCTCCTTCTTCTTCTCGAGGTCGCGTTGCCAGTGCTCCTCCTTCTTTTGATGCTTGCGCTCCTGCTCCTTGATCCACCACGAGGGCGGCGGCCCCCAGCCACCTGCCTCCGCCTCCTGGATTGCGAGCTGCATCTTGGCCTCGGCGCGCAGGTCGCGCTCGCGCTACCGCTCGGCTTCGGGGTCCAGGGGAGGCGACATCGATGGCTTCTCCCCGCGCCGCTCCCCGCGCGAGCCCATCCGCACCACCTCGGTGAAAGAGCGATGAAGAGAAGGGGGAGGGGAAAGGCAACACAGCCGTCGGGCTTGCTTTCCCAAGCGGCGGATCTGAGCAGTGGTGGCTGGAAACCCTAAGGAGGGATCTAGCGCACCCCGGCGCACCCACATCCATTTATAGGGGAGGCGGGGAGGCAACCCTAGTGACACGTCGGCCGACCGGGCCTCGGGCCGCAAAGGCGCCCCCACGGCCCCCTGGGCCGCCTCCAACGTACTCCCAGCCCGCAACACCAGGTCCGACCCCACCCCTGTGGAGCCAGGCCCCGAGGGGAGCACCTCAGGCCCCCCAACTGGACCGGGCGGCCCAACTGACGCCAGCGGCCCACCAATGGACCGCGACCCAGCCACTGAAACCCTAACGGTTTCCACTCCGAGCGGAGATGACGCCGATCCGCCGCCGCCGCCTTGAGCAACCAACGCCGGCCGCCGAGGCTCCGCGTCCAGCCGAGCCAGCTCCTGCAGCGCGGCCTCCCTCGCCGCCGTCAGGAGCGCAAGGGCACCCGCCCCTGGCGACCCCGTGGCACCCCGCCACGCGGCGCCGTGTGGCGAACCATGCCGCGGCCCCCGGGCGCAAAACGCCGGCGACGGCCCGCCCTACCGGAAGCTCCCTGCTCCTCGGCGTGCGAGACATAGTCAGGCAGCGAGCACGACGAACATGCCCGCGTCGAAATCGAACCCACACTTCCACCCTCACTCACCTGGCTTACCTCGTCGTCGTCTGAGCTTTCCCCCACCAACGCCCAGAAGCGGCTGCCGCCCGACGGCGCCGGGCGAAGGAGGGGCGCAGCGAGCGCCGCCCGGCCCCCCACGCCTTCCGCACCGCCCTCCACTCCTCGTCGGAGCAGACCGCCTCCTCCACCCGGACACCGAGCGCGTCGCCGTTGCCTCCTGACCGTACAGGAGCCGTTGGGAGCGCCATCCTCTCTGGGGTAATCAACTCCAGGATCTGTCCCTACACGCACGTGGATCTCACGACCAGCGCCGTGTAGAGACATGGTATAGACACCAGATACATCGCATTCTCTATGAAGATATGGATGCAGTTGGGCTGGGTTCCTGCTTCAGCCGCCGATGGGACCGCAAAAGAAAACCTGCCACGAAAAACGTTATGTCCCCAATGGTGTCAACCGTCTCCCACGTGCCGTCATCTCTATTCCATTGAAAAACCTTTAAATCCACAACCTCCGATGGGTAGCCAAAGTTGCAGCAGCGTATCAAGAAGAGATCACCGCCAGGGCATGCCACCGGGTAGCACTTGTACCCTTCGTGCACGGGGCAGGGCGGCAGATGCCTCATGTCCGTCCTCTCAACGGCCAATGTCGGACTAGATGCATCGACTGCTACCAGGGATACCATGGTCGTTGCGTAAACCTTCCCCTGCTGGTCGGCGGTTATGGGGCCGTCGAACCCGTCTCCCTCCTCGGGGAGGTCCACTTGGAGGCAGGACCACTCAGCATCGCCGAGACGGCAGTGGATGAGGGACGTCATACCCATGAAAAAGTTGAGCACAACGGTGCAGTCGGGTGGGGTTTGCAACGAGAGCGCGCAGCTGAACAGCAGGTGCGGCTTTGGCGTGTCCTCTGGAAAGGGCGGGAGATCGATCACAGTGGGGGCCGACGGTGACGTATCAGCGATGCTCACGAGGGAACACCCGTTGGTAACCTCGTCAAGCATGAGCGACCAACCTCCATCCAGGCCGATGCATCGCTTCCCTTGCAGCGCCGGCATGCCCGGCGCCTCGTCCCAGTGGCGCCATCCCTCAAACGGTGCGACGAGGACGGGCTTGCTCGTGCCGTTGAATTGTACCAACCACGGCTACTGTTGCGTCTTGGCCATGAAGTAGGGTTCTTCGATATCTGCTGCGGAGCGCGTCTGGAACTCTGGGTATCGACCTCTTTTTGGGGGAGAAAAGAAGAAACGTCTCGATCTGATGATATGGCGACCAGGTCCATCCGTGTCCATCAGGAACTTAGACGTTTTGGTTCGCGATTTCTGATTACATCGCCCGTACCGGCTGGCTTCCAAAGACGGAACCAGGTTAGTCCGTAAATTTAGTTGCCGTCAACACCAAAACACTTGGGGGGGATATCCTTTCAACTCTTATATAGTGTTCTTGACTTGTTCAATAGGAGAAGATGAATTATAAAATTTGCTCTCCCTTTTCACCATAGAGATTGTGGGATTGTTGGTCTATGTACATACAAGCTTGGTGTCTCTCCTAATTTATTCTACGTCACACCATCACATGCCCTATATGGCAAGTTTGCCAACCATGATGTAAGTACTATTGCGATTGCCCCTAGAGAGGAAACACCGAATAGTAGATCGATCAAACAACTGACGTAAAAGGCGAACTCACCAAGACAAACATGGTAAACTTGACTTACCTACTTTTTGAATCACCAATGCCCATGTTCCATGAGCTTGGTTGAGTTCGACTATTGTATAGTTGTAAAATCTTTAACAAATATAAATGGCAAGATTTCATGTTGAGGTTAGCCATTCCCATGCACGTTGCATGATGAGGTGTCATGCTTATATGTTGAGAGAAATAAGTTAGTGAAGGCTAGCTATTTATACTAAGAAGATATGTTTTTAATACATTTTATCCAATTTGTTGGATCATTGAGTGCTGATCTCAAATAATATATTTCAATTGTGTCATGGAGCTACACTTTAGTTATGCCTTTATAGGGGTACTCTCGAATCATATAGGTGCCTAGTTTTTGGTCAATCTTGACTTCGTCACTATCCTTTCAATGGGTTCTCTCTCTCCCCCCTCTCTCCCTCTCTCTCTCCCTCTCTGTCTCTCTCTCTCTCCATCCCTCCCTCCAGTGGCGGAGCTTCCTTAGGGCCAACCCAGGCCATGCCCCCCAGCTTGTGTAGTTTTGTCATATCATTAGCACATAATTAGACATGAAGGATGGAGTTCTGCCCAATCTTTGAGTGAAGAGTGAATGGCCCCTCCTTACATGGGTTTTTTTTGCGGGTAGAAATTTGTATTACTCAAAGCATCAAGTCCTTACAATCCATCGCTGCCAACTCCAAAGCATCTGGAGGTCCCGAACCAAGCCAAGTCATGGTTCTACCCTCGCTACGAGCAAAATATGCTAAACTATCACTAACTTTATTTTGGCTACAATTAACATGAGTAATACAAAAATCATGAAGGGACAAAAGATATCTAATCTCCTTGATGATGGACGAGTAGACCGATCTATCAATATCTGAAGCTTGAATCAATTTTACTGCCATTAGGGAGTCCATCTCAACCTGCATAGGCAAGTCGCTTCTCTGGATAGAAAATGATAAACCTTCCATGCATGCACATAGCTCAGCTTCGAGTGCGTCCCAACAGTGAAACAATTGCCTACAGGAAGAGAAGATGATGGCACCCCTCTCATCCCTTAACACCATACCTGCACCAGCCGAGCCATCCTCAGCAAAGGAACCGTTAGTGTTTAACTTGACAAATCCAACGCTAGGAGCAGCCCACTTGGGGTCTGCACTTTTGTCCATAAGAGGCCGAGTTGTTCCATATAATATCAGGGATTTTCCTTTGGACGATTCAGCGGCAAGATTAGACTTTATGCCAATGATAGAGTCCAGGTAGCTCATCAAAAATCTGTGTGAAACTTCCATGGGTGGCGAGGCTTTGTTGTGAACAATCTCGTTGCGTATATGCCACGCCCTCCACAGAGTCATTAGCAGCATGGACCGTTCAATGTCCTGCAATTTAGAGAGCATTTGCAGCAGCCATTCATGACCAGAGGACTGGAAGGAAGATAGGTTTGGTAAAGGCCAGACTTCCGACATGATATCATAGAGCACACATGATAATGTACAGCGACAAAGAGCATGAAATGAGTCCTCGGTTTCCACAGAACATACCGGACAGAGGTCATTAACCTCAAGCCCTCTTTTGTGCTTATTATTCCACGTAGGAAGTGATTCAGTAGCAGCTCGCCATGCAAAGTTACGAACTGAGGGAGGAACATGGCGGACCAAATGAGTTTCCAACAATCACGACGTCCATCCGGCCTCGAGCTAGAACCCGTGGCGCTGTCCCTGAAGGCCTCCTCAAAGCCGAATTGATATGCACTTTTAACAGAGAATAAGCCAAATTTTCCTGGACCCCAAGCCAAGGTATCCTCCTCCAATCTCGGCGAGGCCCTAATCTTTAAGATTTCAAACACATCCGCGGGCACAAAAAATTGCTGCAGTAAATCGGTCTTCCAGTAATCGTTATCATTAAGCAAATCTGAGACAAAGTGATACCTGCATCTTCCTCTTGCAGAAATAGGTTTGTAGGAGTATGGTCTAGGGATCCAATTGTCACGCCATACACGAATACTCCTTCCATTCCCAACTCTCCAAACCAGACCTTTCTTCAAGAGTTCAAGACCATAACTAATTGCTTGCCAGGAGGACAAAGCGTTACCCGTGAAAACCGTGTCCACAAGATTACCGTCCGGGTAGTATCTCGCTTTTAGAATTTCAGCACATAGACTATTAGGCTTGGAAATCAGTCTCCAAGCCTGCCTTGCTAATAAGGCTTGATTGAAAATTCTGAAATCTCTGAAACCAACCCCTCCTTTGCACTTTGGTTGCATCAGATCATCCCAAGCTCTCCAGTGCACTTTCCTCTTGCCCTTTTCTGCTCCCCAATAATATGCTCGCACCATCCTTGTGAGTTCATCGCACACCGAAAAAGGTAGTTTGAAGACTCCCATCATATATGTGGGGAGGGCCTGGGCTACAGATTTGATCAATACCTCCCTCCCAGGCTGGCCTAGGAGCCCATCCTCCCATTGGATCAGTCTCTTTGTCAAGCTCATCTCGAGGTTTTGAAACTTTCCCTTGGACATACGCCCATCCGGCGTTGGAAGCCCAAGGTACTTTTCCTCAAAAACCAAGCTAGTGACGTGAAGAACGTCTCTGACCTCCTCCTGAACAGCAAAAGGGCAGGCTTCGCCGAACATAATCGAGCATTTATCGAAGTTCAAGCACTGCCCCGTTGCCTTACCATACTGATCCAAAGCTAGCTTCACTTTTTCAGCCTGTGCACGGTTTGCTTCGAAGAAGAGCATAGTATCATCAGCAAACAAAAGATGTGAAACACCCGGAGCTCTTCTACATACCTTAACAGGAGTAATATCACCAGTGTTACAGCATATCTCTCTCAAGGTAGTTTTGATGATTGATGACAACATGTTTGCGGAATAATCTTGTGCTTTGTATAATTCACAGATTCTCCCCTGGCACGAGACGCTTTCTTCCCCTCGGAGTGTATTTCAAGACGGTGTAGCTCTTTCGTTTCTTTCTCGGTGGACTAGTTGTGTAGAGGGCATCGTACTATCAAGAGGGGGTCCGCTGGGGTATTGCATCATTGGAATCATCACGTACACATCAGCTTCTCACCCTCCGAGCTTTTCCATTCCATTGTAGGGTTCTCCCCTCTCGTCCTTTTCCTGTCTGGGTCCAAGCGGTAGTACCGTGCAACCCAGCGGTAGTACCGCTGAGGAGCCACAAGCGGCAGTACCACTCCGCAGCGGTAGTACCACCCGTGGCTCCACAGCAGTAGAACCGCTGGGGTGCCTGGCACCTCCGCCTCGTCCTCAGCATCTTTGGAGTCTCTTTCTCTCTTGCGCCCCAGCGATAGTACCGCACTTCCAGCGGTAGTACGGCCGAAGGGTCACAAGCGGCAGTACCGCTCCACAGCGGTAGTACCGCCCGTGACCCCGCTGCCGTAGTACTGCTGGGCAGTCTGGCTCCTACCGCCTCGATTCGAGAGGTCTTTTTCTCGTGTTGGGTTTTGCAGCACTAGCTGCGGTTGTAGAGGCGGTAGTATCGTTCCAAGAGCGTTAGTACCGCCCCTACCACCGCAGTAGTATCGTGTTTGGGTCCTTTCCCTACTAGTCCCCTCTACGTGGCAGTGCCGCTAGCTGGTGTGGCAGTACCGCTGTCCTGGCGGTAGTACCGCCCCTTTTAGCGGTAGTACCGCTCTATGCGGGGCTGGTTGGTGGGGGCAACGGTTGGATTGTTGCCCCCACTATAAAAGGGAGTCCCCTTCTTCTCTTTGACCTACCTCTTCCTCCCCAAGCTCCATTTATTGCTCAAGCTCCATTAAATGCTCCAAGCTCCATTTTCGCCCGATCTATCTCTCTAGCCAATCAAACTTGTTGATTTGCTCGGTAGTGGTTGAGAAGGCCCCGATCTACACTTCCACCAAGGGATTTTCGATTCCCCCACTCATCCCTAGTGGATCTTGTTATTCTTGGGTGTTTGAGCACCCTAGATGGTTGAGGTCACTGCGGAGCCATAGTCCATTGTGGTGAAGCTTCGTGGTTTTGTTGGGAGCCTCTGATTAAGTTGTGGAGATTGCCCCAACCTTGTTTGTAAAGGTTCGGTCGCCGCCTTCAAGGGCACCAATAGTGGAATCACGGCATCTCGCATTGTGTGAGGGTGTGAGGAGAATACGGTGGCCCTAGTGGCTTCTTGGGGAGCACTGTGCCTCCACACCGCTCTAACGGAGACGTACTTCCCCTCAAAAGGAAGGAACTTCGGTAACACATCCTCGTCTTCACCGGATCCACTCTTTGTTATCTCTTACCTTTACTTGTGCAAGCCTTGTAGTGTTACTTCTCTTGCTTTCTTGTATGCTTGTTGTCATTGCATCATATAGGTTGTTCATCTAGTTGCACATCTAGACAACCTACTTTGATGCAAAGTTTAATTTGGTAAAGAAAAGCTAAAAATTGGTAGTTTCCTATTCACCCCCCCCCCCCTCTAGTCAACCATATCGATCCTTTCCATTGGTATCAGAGCCTCGTCTCTTTATTAAAGACCTTACCGTCCAAAGAGTATGGTTGATACCGTAGAGGGTGTGGAGGAACACTCCGGTGTGAATCCTATCTCGTCTACGGGCAATGGGGGAACCTCGGTCTCTCGTGAGGAGTTCAATGTGGCCTTGGAGACATTGAAAACCTCCATGACGACCGAAGTTGAAAGCATGTTTACTAAATTTCTCGAGGGGCTTAAACTATCCACCGCACCGTTGAAAGTGGGTGATCCCGCCAACAAGGTGACGGATGCTCTCCCCGACAAGGGGGAAGCTAGTACTGAAAAGGCTCCTTATTCTAGTGGTAAGAATGGCACCAGCATCTTTGCCCATGTGGAACCACCACTTGTTTATGGTGGACCGGTTCCTTCCACTCATTTGAATCATGCCGGTCCTCCCCCTAAGATTGTGAAAAATGAGGACTTTGATTCTTGGGTTTACCGCTTTAAACGCCATTTAAATCATGTGAACACTAATCTTTGGAGAATCATTGAAGAAGGTGTCCATCCACATGATCCAAGCAACTTCACTCCTCGAGAAGCCGCAGACAATCAATTCAACGAGAATGCTCTCTTCATCATTCAAGATGCAATTCCACCCGAAGAACTACCTCATCTTCGTCCCTTCGCCTTGGCCAAAGATGCATGGCATTGTGTTGTCTCTCTCTACCGGGGAAGCGCAAGCATTCAACGCTCCAACTATGAAGTGGTACAAGATGAGGCCGATGAGTTTTCTATGAAAGAAGATGAAGAACCTCGTGAGCTTTATCGGAGAGTAACCAAACTCGCGGTCTCACTACGAGATCACGGGAGCAAGGACACGGATGACAATTGGATCAAGCGCAAATTCCTCAAGGTAATGATGCCCTACCACAAGGCAATATCCTCCGTCATTCGTCAAAGACCGGACTTCCACACTTTGACCTCAAGCGAAGTGTTGGATGAGTTTGTGGCCATGAACATTTTGGACAAGACCGCCGACAATGCGGTGCTCCGTTCTCAACGGGCAAAGAAGCCTAACCTTGCTTTGAAGGCCAAGCTCATCGTTGAATAAGAAGAAGAGGAAGAAGAGGAGAGCAACCCCGAAGATATGAAGTATGCATATCATGAACACATGGCACTTGCTTCAAGGCAATTTTGGAGCAAGAAAAACTCGAGGCCAAACTTTAGCAAAAACAACTCGAGTGGCACGAGGGGCAAGCAACGTGTAAGGACTTGCTACAATTGCAGCAACGTGAGTCATTTTGTTGCGGAATGCCCGTATGAGAAGAGGGAAGACAATGGTGGCAAGCTCATCTGAAAGGACAAGGCCAAGTCGTTCCCCAACAAGAACAACTTCACCAAGAAGACTCCTCCCAAGGCATTGGTTGTACAAGAAGAGTACAATGAGGATGATGACGATGACGAAGATCATGAGTCGGTTGCCATGGCCTCCGTTGCCATTGCGACGACTTCACGGGTGTCTCTCTTCGATTCACCCAATGAGAGCATCACCACCAAGTGCCTCATGGATAAAGCTACCAACAAGGTAACCCCCAATATCAAAACTACCTTCATTAATCATCCTTCTCCGTCGGATAGCATTAATGAACTTGAGGGAGTTAATGTGGAGGCTAACGAGTCTGAGGCCTTTATGGGCAAACTCAAGGGAAAATCCAAGAA
Source organism: Triticum urartu (assembly GCF_056163025.1). NCBI lineage: Eukaryota > Viridiplantae > Streptophyta > Magnoliopsida > Poales > Poaceae > Triticum > Triticum urartu. Next base: position 58,305,301 of record NC_141874.1, on the reverse strand, counting down.
GCACTTTGTTGCTCTCTTGGAACAACTTGGTGAAGCCAATGACATGATCGAGGCTCACAAAGACACCATCTCTAAGATGGAAGGGCATAGTCGTGACTATGCCGATGAGATTTCGGATCTTTCCAATGCTCTTGAGGAAGAGCGTGGTCTTCGTTTGGCTCTTGAGGAGTCACACAACGTTGATCATGCTAAGTTAAAGAAAGATTATGATCATGTCCTCATTGTTTCTCGTGTGCTAAATTCCGAGAAGGCCAAACTCGGGGTTGATCTTGCTAGACTCAAAGAGGAGCTTGATATACTTGACAAGGCCCACAAGGCCTTGAAGGGTATTCACGCTAGTCTCAAGGAGTCTCATGATCAACTCCAAGTGAAGCTAACTAAGGGGAAAGCAACTTTTCCTCATATGGTTTTAGTTGATAATGCAAATGTTGTTGGGGATCCTAGCAGAAATTTAAAATTTTCTACGCATCACCAAGATCAATCTATGGAGTCATATAGCAACCAGGGAGAGAGGAGTGCATCTACATACCCTTGTAGATCACGAGCGGAAGCATTCAAGAGAACGGGGTTGATGGAGTCGTACTCGTCGTGATCCAAATCACCGAAGATCCTAGCGCCGAACGGACGGCACCTCCGCGTTCAACACACGTGCGGAGCGAGGACGTCTCCGGCGCCTTGATCCAGCAAGGAGGAGGGAGAGGTTGAGGAAGAGGGCTCCAACAGCAGCACGACGGCGTGGTGGTGGTGGAGCTTCAGTACTCCGGCAGGGCTTCGCCAAGCTCTTGCGGAGGAGGAGAAGTGTTGGGGAGGGGAGGGGCTGCGCCAGGGATGCTCCGTGCAGCCCTCACCTTGCCCCTCTATTTATAGGGGAAGGAGGAAGCGGGGCCGGCCCCCTCTAGATGAGATCGAGAGGGGGGGCGGCGTCCAAGGGGAGGGGGCTTGCCCCCCAAGCAAGGGGGGCGCCCCCTTTAGGGTTTCCCCCCCAACCCTAGGCGCATGGGCCCAAGGGGGGAATGCGGCCAGCCCATGTAGGGCTAGTTCCCTTTAATCTACAGCCCATTAGGCCCTCCGAGAGAGGTGGCCCCTCCCGGTGGACCCCCGGAACCCCTCCGGTGGACCCGGTACAATATCGATATGCCCCCGAACCTTTCTGGTGACCGTATGACAACTTCCTACATATAAATCTTCACCTCCGGACCCTTCCGGAACTCCTCGTGACATCCGGGATCTCATCCGGGACTCCGAACAACATTCGGTAATCACATACAAGTCTTCCTAACAACCCTAGCGTCACCGAACCTTAAGTGTGTAGACCCTACGGGTTCGGGAGACATGCAGACATGACCGAGACAACTCTCCGGTCAATAACCAACAGCGGGATCTGGATACCCATGTTGGCTCCCACATGCTGCACGATGATCTCATCGGATGAACCACGATGTCAAGGATTTAATCAATCCCGTATACAATTCCCTTTGTCCATCGGTACGATACTTGCCCGAGATTCGATCGTCGGTACCCCGATACCTTATTCAATCTCGTTACCGGCAAGTCTCTTTACTCGTTCCATAACACATCATCCCGTGATCAACTCCTTGATCACATTGTGCACATTATGACGATGTCCTACCGAGTGGGCCCAGAGATACCTCTCCGTTTACATGGAGTGATAAATCCAAGTCTCGATTCATGCCAACCCAACAGACACTTTCGAAGATACCTGTAGTGTACCTTTATAGCCACCCAGTTACGTTGTGACGTTTGGCACACCCAAAGCACTCCTACGGTATCCGGGAGTTGCATAATCTCATGGTCTAAGGAAATGATACTTGACATTAGAAAAGCTTTAGCATAGGAACTACACGATCTTTGTGCTATGCTTATGATTGGGTCTTGTCCATCACATCATTCTCCTAATGATGTGATCCCGTTATCAATGACATCCAATGTCCATGGTGAGGAAACCATAACCATCTTATTGATCAACGAGCTAGTCAACTAGAGGCTTACTAGGGACATGGTGTTGTCTATGTATCCACACATGTATCTGAGTTTCCTATCAATACAATTCTAGCATGGATAATAAACGATTATCATGAACAATGAAATATAATAATAATAACTAATTTATTATTGCCTCTAGGGCATATTTCCAACAGTCTCCCACTTGCACTAGAGTCAATAATCTAGTTCACATCGCCATGTGATTAACACTCACAGGTCACATCACCATGTGACCAACATCCAAGAGTCTACTAGACTCAATGATCCAGTTCACATCACTATGTGATAAACACTCAAAGAGTTCTGGGTTTGATCATGTTATGCTTGTGAGAGAGGTTGTAGTCAACGGGTCTTGCCATATTCAGATCCCTATGTATTTCGCAAAACTTTATGTCATATCGTAGATGCTGCTACCACGTTCCACTTGGAGCTATTCCAAATTGTTGCTCCATTATACGTATCTGGTATCTCTACTCAGAGCTATCCGGATAGGTGTTAATCTTGCATCGACGTAACTCTTTACATCGAACTCTTTATCACCTCCATAACCGAGAAACATTTCCTTATTCCTCTAAGGATAATTTTGACCGCTATCTGGTGATCTACTCCTAGATCACCTTTGTACCCTCTTGCCAGACATGTGGCAAGGCACACATCAGGTGCGGTACTTCAGCATGGCATACCGTATACACTACAAGAAATATGTCAACTTGTGACCACCACTATTGGTCACTGAATGGTCACAAATTTCCATTTGTGACCTTTTTGTGACCAAAAACATAAGGTCAAAGCTGGCCGTCGTAAACTGACTATAGCGACCTTTCTTCTGGAATGGTCGTAGACGTTTATGACCAAAATACGTCTACTGTGGCGTTTTGGTCACTAGCAACCTCCCCAGGCCACGTAGGCATCCAGCGTGGCAATATGATGTGGCACAAGATTCAGCCCGGTCCATTTTGATGTTCTACGTGGGCCAGGCCCATTAATTCAGCCTTTTATATATTTTTTCCCTATTAATTTTGGTCAGCTACATGGGCCAGGCCCAACATTATAGCCATTTTATTTTTGGGCTATAGCCTTTGTTTTTCTTTTTTTTACGCACCCCAATTGTCAAATTCTGGTAAATAGGTCCCAAATGTGGCGTTTTGGTTCACGGACCCTGCTATCAAGGTCATGTTCTTCAAATTTCAATATACCAATACAGAAAATTGACACAATACTTCAAGTAACAGCAAGAAGCAATCTGCTATATCATATAACATACGTACAATGTGATCATCATCAAGTTTACAATTGGATAACAGCTCTACAAGTGTACAGTTTACCACATGATTATCACATGAGCCCTACAAGTGTAGGGTCTACCACATGAGTCTACCACATGAGTCTACAAGTGTAGAGTCTACATCATATAACACACATACAAATAGGATCAGCCTAAAGGGCTTCATTACTCCCAGAACTAGCTCCAATGAGCTAGAACTATGCTTCTTCCAACTTTGTCCTGATGCTCGTGAAGAAACATGAAAGGCCAGCATCTGCACGTTATAGAACAAAATGATTAGGAACAAAATAAAAGTAAATCTGACAGCATATTTACTTTGCAAGGAACCACAACATATTTCTGCAGGAAAAGAACATGTATGCAAACCAACCACCAAACAAATAACGAGCTGGTTCATCTTATACTAGAATAAAAAGAACACCGACAAGGAATAGAAGCATTCCTTGGTTTTCAAGCACACCAATTCATAGACATGATTTGGATATGGAAAAGACAAACATATCAACAAGAGATAATCATAGAAATTCGGCCATCCTACTATTCAATAAATGGTTCAGATTTCACCGTAACAAAACACTTAACAAGCTCAACACTTGTATTTTTGCTTGCTGCAATCTAAACAACACCACTACAAGTTCTATGATGCATCCAAACTAGTGAACTTTGTGCATAGATCAGATCGAATCAAAGAGAGAAGGGGAAGGGAAGGGCTACCTTGAGGATCGGATCGAATCAGCCTGCTTCTTCCTGCCATCTTCTTGTGAACAGCCTTCTTCTTTCTGCCATCAGCAGAAAGCTTTTTATGAAGTACAACAGGAGAAACGTTTCATACAGTGGAAAGGGGGACTTGGTCAACATCCACTAACTTCACAAAAGAAAACACCTATCCAGGCAATAATTTCCCCCTGATTTAATAAGACAGCATGCATGTTAAAAAAACTAGGCTCATTTACTTCTTCATGGGATTCAGATAAAAAAGGGTTCAAAAAGGGACCTATCCAAGAACCACATGTTAAGATATGGAGAATGGACGTAAATTATTTGACCATCGACATTCGCTGATCAAGGTAAACTGTAGCTAACTAGCTGATTGACCAATCAGAAAATGAATAAAGTAACCACCAATGCAACAGATTATGTTCTACTTCTAGCGCATTCATTCATAAGCGAAACATGGTGAACTGGAATCTAGAACTCATCGACATAGGGAGACTTGATCCACATCCAACAAATAGACACGAGCTAGATTTGAGGAAGTCAGTCAAACAAATCTGTAAAAGTAAGCATTCATGCCTGCTAGATTTGTAAGCAATTAGTTGATCCACCAAACGGGAAAGAACATTGACAGCATTAAATTGCAGAAGCAAAACTAACAGCAACCCAAAATCACCCAAATCTCTAGTTGATTAGCAACAAACAACACGCGCATGCGTGGTAATTTGAAGAAGAAACGGCCCTGCCGACAACAGCGCCGCCCATGACAAGGAGCTTCCCTGTACAATCCACCAATTAGTATACATTACATGATAGGTTATTTACTACTCCATAAGTACATAAGTAGTATTTGTATCAGTACAGCTACACTGGCACGTAGTACAAACATGGTATCTCAGCATTCACTTGTAGGTGGCATCTGTATATACCTAGAGGTTAGCTCATCTTTTTATGTCAAGAATAGAAATCATATAGATTTCCTTGAATAACATAGGAGAATAAAATTGTTCAGCAAATATGTATCACAAATTTAATGATGAGACAAGGCTAGATGAAGACATTTTCTAATTGACAAGCACCCAAATATATACAGGCACCAGTTTAGGAAATTCATGACTTGGACAGTGTATTAATAACAGATATGACGAACTAATGTACTTGTACTTGATCTAGTTGAATACATGCAGAATAAGTTCATGGTATAATTTGAATAGGATCAACAAGCCATTTATGTTGCCTTTCATCCAAATTTGATGTATTTCCATGCTAAGGTGCATTCGATTGTATTTCCATGAGGGGGGTTATTTCATATCCCTTAATTTTAATACATTGGCATGATAACATGCTAGCTTTGGCAACATTGAGACAATCAATTAATCTGCACCGAGCAAACATGAATAGGATTGAAGGAATAAATTTTGTTCAGATTCAATTATATATAACACATTCACAGCATATTTAATTGGAAGCAACTTAAACTGCTGCATGAAGGAAACATCTCTCGACCGCTCGGCCATGTAAATAGCTGAATTTGAATAAATATAAACATGTAACAAAATGGAAATGTTATGATATCTCTGTTGCATGAGTTTTTATCATCAATCGCATCTCGACTGGGCAGATCTACCCGACTTCGTACCCGAAAGTCCCCATCGCCAGCGTAGACACATGGCTGTGCCGTCTTCGTGCTGGATCTTGGCCAGACCAAAGTCAGCAATCTGCACAAGACAGAAAAAGCCCCATCACGCTTTGAGATGAACATTCAGAATATATCTTCCAAGCACATGTATGCATGCATGTCCCAGTTGAATAAAAGACTTCATTTTAATAGTTGGACTCCGGAGACAATTCTTAGTGCTTCAAATCATTCAGTTATCTGAATTAACAGTACAGAAAAGAATTGAAGATCTCAATGACAGTAGTAATTGGAGGGATAAATCAACACTTGTTATAAGGACAATAAGATGATTGGTGCCAGGCAGTGTGGGGTCTCATCAGTCACCAAGCTGAACATGAGTGTTTAAATTTGCCAATTAGGACTAACAAAAGTGCCAAACAGAGCTTTTCAGGGTACAGCAGCAACATATTAAGCTATCATGGACCTACCTAACTCTCAAAGCACTAATCCATCCCCAATTAGTTCAGATAAAAAAGTCCCACATGGCTAAATGGGCATGCACCTCTCTGTAATTCTGCAGATAAACCTTAAGGGGCTCAATGTACTCCTGAAAGCCTAGCGTGGCCATCGCCCAGAGCAGGTCATCGATGTTGATGGTCTTGCACTTCTCCCTCTGGCACTTGCCGCTCGCCCTACAATACAGACAAGACAAAACAGCGACAGGTCAGCACCAGACCACACTTGATTCAGGCAGGCAAAACAGAGCGGCAGCGGTCAACAGAGGCACTCACTCGCTGGCGATGAAGCAATGAACTCCAAGATGCACTCCCGCATGGTATCCTTGGCGTCCTTGGCGATCTTGCCGTTGGCCAGGATGGCCTTCTTCATGATGCTGCTGATGTTGGCGATGGGCAGGAACCTGTCCTGCTCCCTGACACCGCCGAAGCCGCCGTTATCGCCGCCCGGCGGGCTCGCCGGCACGTCCGACATTCGGCCGCCCTCCTGCAGCACACCAGCAACCCCGCCAGATCCATCAGTGCACCGGCGCACCAAACCCTAGACCCCGACTTCCGGAAGCGCGGGGAGAGAGGTGAGGGGAGAGGGAGGCGAACCTTATATAGACGGGGGTGTAGAGGGAGGGAGGGAAGGTGGTGGAGGGGAATGGATGTGCGGTGAGGGCGGCGAGCGACGTCCCCGTGCTCCGCGAGCCTCCGCGCCGCCTTTCTGGCCGCCGGAGGAGCTGAGGGCCGAATCCGCTGCGGTTGGCTTGCCTGCCCAAGCCCCGTCGATGGAGAGCGCCTGCTCGATCCAGATCGAGGTCCTGATTGGCATGGAGTTGCCTGCGAATCTTGGGGGCGGCTCTGGGCATGGGCTCGATCTTGGGTCGGCCTCGACCTCGTCTACGGTGAGGGTCGTCGATGGTGGCGGTGGGGGTGGGGTTGGGGGCGGCAGCAGATCGAGATCTGAGGGAAGGAGAAGGGGGTGGGGTTGGGGGCGTGGGCGCGGGGCGTGGGTGGGAGGGAGAAGGGGGCAGCGGCGGCTGGAGTGGGAGGGGAGTTAGGGCGGGACGAGCGCGGCGAGTGAGGCATCAGGGACGGCGCGGGCAGCGGAGTGTGGTGGCGCGCGGGCGTGGGTGGCGGGATCTGAATCGGGGGCAGGAGGTAGGTGGCGGCTGCGAGTGGATCTGAATCGGGGGAGAGAGGGGAGAGGAGTGGAGTTAGGGTTTGGGTTGGCCTGCTGAGTGGTGAGCGAGAGACGTTGGATTCGCCTAGTGTGGACAGTTCAGATCATATAGAGTGGGGTGATCCGTGAGAAGTGTTCTGATTGGTTCGGGAATCTGTGATTTAAAATAATTTCCAAGTACTAAAGATAGAGCTATTTTGTGAAGCAACTATCAAAAATATTTTGCAAAAGGGCATTATACAAATTTTCACTCAAGTTAGACCACATTTTATGGATGAGCACCAATTTGTATGCATTTCTGATCTTTCTACCTATTTTTAATCATTTTTCGAGTGTCCAAACTGAGTTTTTTGTGAAGGACCTATAATATATTTGTTGCAAAATTGGACCAAATTATTTTTCTAAAATACTAGGACATATTTAATGCACAATTGACCAAATGGTTGGGTGTCAAAAATTTTGATCCACCTCTCGTGAAAAAGATAAATTTCTACCGATTCTGCTGAAAGTGGGTCAAATTTGAACTATAGCTGCCTCATAGTTTGCTATTTATTTTTCCTAAAAATCATTTTTAGGTACAAAAGTATCTATTTAATCATAGAAATACCAAAAAATTTCCAAGATTCAACCACTAGCTAGGAACGGTCATGCCCGTCGTATTGATCGCATTTTGAGACAGGCATAAAAAATTCAAAAAAAAATTAAAAAATTGCAAAACCTTCGCATTGTGTCATTATATGTGGCCAAGTTACCAGGAAAAATAATAAACTTGAAATACGGTAATTCTTTTTAAAAAATGTTCTCAGAAACGAGCCATCATGTGTGGAGATCAATGCCTTTCAAGCCAGATGATCAATCTTATGGCCACATTCATGGCATAGTTTGTTCAAATGATCTCATACTGTGCACAAGGGTGCATATTGGAATGGCAAACAATTTTGCCTAAGGGAGTTTTCATTTTCTTTGCACGGAAAATTCGTTTTCCATTTTTCGAGTGCCCGAAATGAGTTTATTTTGTGAAGGACCTACCATATATTTGTTGCAAAATTGGACCAAATCAATTTTCTAAAATACTAGGCCATATTTAATGCACAATTGACCAAATGGTTGGGTTTCAAAAAAAACTATCCACCTCTCGTGAAAAAGACAAATTCCCACCGATTCAGTTGGAAGCGGGTCAAATTTAAACTATGGCTGCCTCATAGTTTACTATTTATTTTTTCCAAAAATCATTTCTAGGTAGATAAGTATCTATTTAATCAGAGAAACACCAAAAAAATTCCAATATTCAACAACTACCTAGGAACGGTCAAGCCCGCCGTTTTGACCGCATTTTGAAACGGGCATAAAAAATTCAAAAAAAATCAAAAAATTGGGAAACCTTCGCATTGTGTCATTATATGTGGCCAAGTTCCTAGGAAAAATAACGAACTTGTAATACGGCAATTATTATAAAAAAAGTGTTCTCAGAAACGAGCTATCACGTGTGGAGATCAATGGCTTTCAAGCCAAATGATCAATCTTATGGCCACATTCATGGCATAGTTTGTTCAAATGATCTCATATTGTGCACAAGAGTGCATATTGGAAGGACAAACAATGTTGTCTAAGGAACTTTTCATTTTCGTTGGACGAAAAAACCATTTTCCATTTTTCGAGTGCCCGAAAGGAGGTTTTTTTGTGAAGGAACTACCAAATAATTGTTGCAAAATTGGACCGAATCATTTTTATAAAATACTAGGCCATATTTAATGCACAATTGACAAAATGGTTGGGTGTAAAAAATTTTGATCCACCTCTCGTGAAAAAGACAAATTTCCGTCGATTCAGCTGGAAGCGGGTCAAATTTGAACTACAGCTGTCTCATAGTTTGCTATTTATTTTTTTCAAAAATCATTTCTAGGTACATAAGTATCTTTTTAATCAGAGAAACACCAACAAAATTCCAAGATTCAACCACTAGCTAGGAACGGTCATTCCCGCCGTTTTGACCGCATTTTGAAACGGGCATAAAAAATTCATAAAAAATCAAAAAATTGGGAAACCTTTGCATTGTGTCATTATATGTGGCCAAGTTCCTAGGAAAAATAACAAACTTGTAATACGGCAATTATTATAAAAAAGTGTTCTCAGAAACGAGCTATCACATGTGGAGATCAATGGCTTTCAAGCCAAATGATCAATCTTATGGCCACATTCATGGCATAGTTTGTTCAAATGATCTCATATTGTGCACAAGAGTGCATATTGGAATGACAAACAATGTTGTCTAAGGAATTTTTCATTTTCGTTGGACGAAAAAACCATTTTCCATTTTTCGAGTGCCCAAAAGGAGTTTTTTTTTGTGAAGGAACTACCAAATAATTGTTGCAAAATTGGACCAAATCATTCTTATAAAATACTAGGCCATATTTAATGCACAATTGACAAAATGGTTGGGTGTAAAAAAATTTGATCCACCTCTCGTGAAAAAGACAAATTTCCGCCGATTCAGCTGGAAGCGGGTCAAATTTGAACTGCAGCTGCCTCATAGTTTGCTATTTATTTTTTCCAAAAATCATTTCTAGTTACATAAGGACCTATTTAATCATAAATACATGGTTTGGTGGCGATACGTCGAGGTTTGGGCGGTGGCCGAGGGCCCCAACTCTAGAGCGCGTAAACTTGCATGCCCGTCGCGTGGTCACCGCGTGACCGTAATGTTGCCATGTGTTCTGGGCGGCCTAGGCATGTCTAGTGGGTTAGGCACTCCCCAGGTTGGTGCTAGGAAGAAAATTACAACATAAGATTCTCACGAGGAGACCGATCGATGCTCAAACATGAATTAGCAGCCAAGTGTTTGATTAGCGGTACGGGAAATGCACATGGCCAATGGGCGTGAGTTTTGGCTGAGGATGATCATCTACTAAGGAGAATGTCTTCACAAATTTTTAGCTCAAAAGGAGGATCCTAGGTTGTACTTGCTTTGCAAAGTACCACGCTGGACAAAAATATGAATGTTGAAGCTGGGCTCAAAATAATGAATGGAGTGAGCTGAAATTTTGTGGAGGATGGTTATTTGGGCATAGGAAAGCATTGTAGAAAATTGATACCATTTGGACATGCCAAAGAAGTACTTCCTTCACAATGCTCTTCTATGGATAGAAACTTGGGAAAACTAGTGAGAGAGATTGGATGAATGAAATGATCTCAAAATTGGTGTAGGTAAGTTACTTAGGTATGGTCATGCGCTGGTAAATTTTCAGATCATTTGGGTAAGCCTAGCTAGTACTTACTTCACAAAGCGTCTCTCAAGGTAGAAACGTTGGAAATTTCCCGAGAAAGATTTACTAGGAAAATTGAGCTGAATGTTATCATGTGGCAATGATTTGGGTATGGAAGAGTGCCCGAAAATTTTGAGGGTAATAGGAGGGGTCTATATAACACTTGCTTTGCAACGTGCCAAATTGGCCATAAAATATAAATTGAACCTGGGCTCACATAGATGATTTGACTGAGCTGCAATTTGGAGGAGGTTGATAATTTGGGCATATGAAGGAACTGTATAAATTTCATGTCATTTAGAGATATAAAAAAGTTACTTCCTTCACAATGCTTCTAGGTGGACAAAAACTTTGGAAATTTGCCGAGGAAGATTTGCTAGGCAAATGGAGCTGAATTTTGTCATGCGGTAATAATTTGGATAGGAAAGAGTGCCCAAAAATTCCGAGGGCAATCAAGAATATATAAATAGCACTTCCTTCATAAAGTGTTGTTGTGAACAGAATAGGAAAATGAATATTGTTGAATTAGTTTTGAACAAGGCAAGGAAGGATTTTAACATATTTGATGAAGATATGCCCCAAAGAATTTATGAGATTTTTTGGGAATTTTGGGAATCATAGAAATATAGGTTGCTTCACAACCTAGGGCAAAACGGCCACATGGACATGACACATAGGCAAAACTGATGAGATGGCGCCTAGTCATCACAACCCACCACAATCTACAAGGCTATGACCATCTATATTGGTCATTAACAACTAGAAATAAGGCAGCGGACTAGAACTGTTTGCTTTGTGACCATTTCGTGTAAGGAAATTATGACCTTTTTGACCAAAATGGTCGCAATGGTTTAGGGTTTGGAGCCCCCTGAACAGCTTTTGACCAATTCGTCTAAAATGGTCATAAATTTATGACCAATTCTTCGAGGGTCACTGACAGAAGGTCATAAGTTGACATATTTCTTGTAGTGATAGAGCCTATGACAAGAGCATAGGGGACGACCTTCGTCCTTCCTCTTTCTTCTGCCGTGGTCAATCTTTGAGTCTTACTCAACTTCACACCTTACAACTCAGGTAAGAACCCCTTCTTTGACTAATCTATTTTGAACTCCTTCAAAAACATGTCAAGGTGTGCGTTCTTTGAAAGTATCATCAGGCGTTTTGATCTATCTCTATAGGTCTTGATGCCCAATATGTAGTCAGCTTTATCCAGGTCTTCCTTTGAAAATCACTCTTCAAACAACCATTTATGCTTTCCATAAATTCTACATTATTTCGGATCTACAATATGTCATCCACATATACTTATCAGAAATGTTGTAGTGCTCCCACTCACTTTCTTGTAAATACAAGTTTCTAGCAAACATTGTATAAACCTAAAAGCTTTGATCACTCCATCAAAACATATATTCCGATTCCGAGATGCCTGCTCTAGTCCATAGAAGGATTGCTGGGGCTAGCATACCTTTTAGCATTCTTAGGATCGTCAAAACCTTTTATTGTATCACATACAACTTTTCTTACGAAAACAGGTAAGAAAACTTGTTTTGACATCCATTTGTAAGATTTCATAATCGAAAAATATAGCTAATGCTAACATGATTCCGACGGACTTAAGCATCGCTACGGGTGAGAAATTCTCATCGTAGTCAACTCCTTGAACTTGTGAAAAGACTCTTACCCACAAGTCGAGCTTCATAGACGGTAACATTACCGCCCACGTCCGTCTTCTTCTTAAAGACCCATTTATCTCAATGGCTTGCCGATCATCGGGCAAGTCCACCAAAGTCCATACTTTGTTCTGATATATGGATCCTATCTTGGATTTCATGGCTTCTAACCATTTGTCGGAATACGGGACCACCATCGCTTCTCCATAGATCGTAGGTTCATTGTCGTCTAACAACACGATATCTAAGACAGGATTACCGTACCACTTAGGAGTAGTACATGTCCTTGTCGACCTATGAGGTTGGATAGCAACTTGATCCGAAGCTTCATGATCACTATCATTAACTTCCTATTCAACAGACGTAGGCACCACAGAAAACATCTTTCTGTGTTGTGTCACTCTCTGGTTGAAGTAAAGGTTCGACAACCTCATCAAGTTCTATCTTCCTCCCACTCAATTCTTTCGAGAGAAACTCCTCGAGAAAGGACCCGTTCTTAGCGACAAACAATTTGCCCTCGGATCTGAGATAGAAGGTATACCCAACTTTCACCCTTGGGTATCCTATGAAGATGTGTTTTTCCCCTTTGGGTTCGAGCTTCTCCGGCTGAAGCCCTAAGCATCGCATCCCAAACATTAAGAAACAACAACTTTGGTTTCTTGCCAAACCAATGTTCATATGACGTTGTCTCAACGGACTTAGATGGTGTCCTATCTAAAGTGAATGCAGTTGTCTCTAACGCATAACCTCAAAATGAAAACAGTAGATTGGTAAGAGACATCATAGATCGCACCATATCTCATAGGGTTTGATTACGACGTCCGGACACACCATTACCTTGTGGTGTTCCAGTTGGCTTCAACTGTGAAACAATTCCACAATGTCTTAAGTGATTGCCAAATTCATAACTCTGAAAATCCCCTTTTGATCAGATAGTAGGAACATGATCTTATTGTTATGATGATTCTTAACTTCACTCTGAAATCGCTTGAACTTTTCAAACGTTTCAGACTTGTGCTTCATTAAGTAAATATACCTATATCTACTCAAATCGTCAGTGAATATGAGAAAATAGCGATATCCACTGCACGCTCCAATTCTCATTGGATCTAACACATCTGCATGTATGATTTCCAACAAGTCACTTGCCCGTTTCATTGTACCTGAAAACGGGGTCTTAGTCATCCTGCCCATGAGGCATGGCTCACATATGTCAAGCGATTCAAAATCAAGTGACTCCAAACATCCATCGATATGGAGTTTCTTCATGCATCTTACGCCAATATGACCTAAGCGGCAGTGCCACAAGAAAGTGGTACTATCATTATTAACTCTACATCTTTTGGCGTGAACATGTGTATTACCACGACCGAGATTCAATGAACCATTCACATAGGGTGCATGACCATGAAAGGTATCATTCATGTAAACAGAATAACCATTATTCTCTAACTTAAATGAATGACCGTATTGCAATGAACATGATCTAATCATATTCATGCTCAACGTAGACACCTGATAACATTTATCTATGTTAAATACTAATCCCGAAGGCAGATGGAGCGTGCGATGGTGATCTCATCAACTTTGGAAACACTTCCAACACACATCGTCACCTCGCCCTTAGCTAGTCTCCGTTTAGTCCGTAGCTTTTGCTTCAAGTCACCAATAATAGCAACTGAACCGGTATCCAATACCCAGGTGCTACCAGGAGTACTAGTGAGGTACACATTAATAACACGTATATACTTTGAAGTTGCCAGCCTTCTTATCTACCATGCATTTGGGGCAATTCCGCTACCAGTGACCGTTCCCCTTATAATAGAAGCACTTAGTCTCGGGTTTGGGTTCAACCTTGGGTTCCTTCGCTGGAGCGGCAACTGGTTTTCCATCCATGAAGTTTCCCTTCTAGCCCTTGCCCTTCTTGAAACCAGTGGTCTTGTTAAACCATCAACACTTGATGCTCCTTCTTGATTTCTACCTTTTGCAGTCTTAAGCACCGCGACCAGCTCCGGGATCAACTCCATCCCTTGCATGTCATAGTTCATCATGAAGATCTAGTAGCTTAGTGATAGTGGCTAGAGAACTCTATTAATCACTATCTTATCTGGATGTTTAACTCCCACTGCTTTAAGTGATTGTAGCACCCAGACATTCTGAGCACATGATCACTAGCTGAGCTATTCTCCTCCATCTTGTTGGCAAAAGAATTTTTCAGAGGTCTCACACCTCTCAACACGGGCATGAGCCTGAAATCCCAATTTCAGCTCTTGGAACATCTCATATGTTCTATGGCGTTCAAAACGTCATTAGAATCCCGATTCTAAGCCGTAAAGTATGGTGCACTAAACTATCAAGTAGTCATCATGACGTGTCTGTCAGGTGTTCACAACATCCACAGACGATGTTGTAGGGGTTTGCACATCAAGCGGTGCATCAAAGACGTAAGCCTTCTGTGTAGCAGTGAGGACACTCCTCGGACTACGGACCTAGTCTGCATCATTGCTTACAATATCTTTCAACTTAATCTTTCTCTAGGAACGTATTGAAACAGGGAGCTACAACGTGAGCTATTTATCTACAACATATTTGCAAAGACAATTTAGACTATGTTCATGATAATTAAGTTCATCTAATCAAATTATTTAATGAACTTCCACTCAGATAGACATCCCTCCAGTCATCTAAGTATAACATGATCCGAGTTAACTAGGCCGTGTCCGATCATCACGTGAGACGGACTAGTCAACATCGGTGAACATCTCATGTTGATCGTATCTTCTATATGACTCATGTTCAACCTTTCGGTCTTCCGTGTTCCGAGGCCATGTCTGTACATGCTAGGCTCGTCAAGTCAACCTAAGTGTATTGCGTGTGTAAATCTGGCTTACACCCGTTGTATTCGAACGTTAGAATCTATCACACCCGATCATCACGTGGTGCTTCGAAATGACGAACCTTCGCAACGGTGCACAGTTAGGGGGAACACTTTCTTGAAATTATTGCGATGGATCATCTTATTTAAGCTACCGTCATTCTAAGCAAATAAGATGTAAAACATGATAAACATCACATGCAATCAAATAGTGACATGATATGGCCAATATCATTTTGCTCCTTTTTATCTCCATCTTCGGGGCTCCATGATCATCGTTGTCACCGGCATGACACCATGATCTCCATCATCGTGTCTTCTTGAAGTTGTCTCGTCATCTATTACTTCTACTACTATGGCTAATGCTTTAGCAATAAAGTAAAGTAATTAAATGATGTTTATGTTGAAACGCAGGTCATAAATAAATTAAGACAACTCCGATGGCTCCTGCCGGTTGTCATACTCATCGACATGCAAGTCGTGATTCCTATTACAAGAACATGATCAATCTCATACATCACATATATCATTCATCACATCCTTTTGGCCATATCACATCACAAGGCATATGCTGCAAAAACAAGTTAGACGTCCTCTAATTGTTGTTGCAAGTTTTTACGTGGCTGCTATAGGTTTCTAGCAAGAACGTTTCTTACCTACGTGAAAACCACAACGTGATATACCAATTTCTATTTACCCTTCATAAGGACCCTTTTCATCGAATCCGATCCGACTAAAGTGGGAGAGACAGACACCCGCTAGCCACCTTATGCAACTAGTGCATGTCAGTTGGTGGAACCAGTCTCACGTAAGAGTACGTGTAAGGTCGGTCCGGGCCGCTTCATCCCACGATGCCGCCGAATCAAGATAAGACTAGTAACGGCAAGTAAATTGACAATATCGACGCCCACAACTGCTTTGTGTTCTACTCGTGCATAGAAACTACGCATAGACCTAGCTCATGATGCCACTGTTGGGGATCGTAGCAGAAATTTAAAATTTTCTACGCATCACCAAGATCAATCTATGGAGTCATCTAGGAACGAGGGATAGAGGAGTTCATCTACATACCCTTGTAGATCACGAGCGGAAGCGTTCAAGAGAACGGGGTTGATGGAGTTGTACTCGTCGTGATCCAAATCACCGAAGATCCTAGCGCCGAACGGACGGCACCTTCGCGTTCAACACACGTACGGAGCGAGGACGTCTCCCGCGCCTTGATCTAGCAAGGAGGAGGGATAGGTTGAGGAAGAGGGCTCCAACAGCAGCACGATGGCATGGTGGTGGTGGAGCTCCAGTACTCCGGCAGGGCCTCGCCAAGCTCTTGCGGAGGAGGAGAAGTGTTGGGGAGGGGAGGGGCTGCGCCAGGGATGTTCCGTGCAGCCCTCCCCTTGCCCCTCTATTTATAGGGGAAGGAGGAAGGGGGCCGGCCCCCTCTAGATGAGATCTAGAGGGGGGCGGCGGCCAAGGGGAGGGGGCTTGCCCCCCAAGCAAGGGCCCAAGGGGGGGATGCGGCCAGCCCATGTAGGGCTAGTTCCCTTTACTCTACAGCCCATTAGGCCCTCCGAGAGAGGTGGCCCTTTAGGTGGACCCCTGGAACCCCTCCGGTGGCCCCGGTACAATACCGATATGCCCCCGAACCTTTCCGGTGACCGTATGACAACTTCCTACATATAAATCTTCACCTCCAGACCATTCCGGAACTCCTCATGATGTCCGGGATCTCATCCGAGACTCCGAACAACATTCGGTTATCACATACAAGTCTTCCTAACAACCCTAGCGTCACCGAACCTTAAGTGTGTAGACCCTACGGGTTCGGGAGACATCCAGACATGACCGAGACAACTCTCCGATCAATAACCAACAGCGGGATTTGGATACCCATGTTGGCTCCCACATGCTCCACGATGATCTCATCGGATGAACCACGATGTCAAGGATTTAATCAATCCAGTATACAATTCCCATTGTCCATCGGTACGATACTTGCCCGAGATTCGATCGTCGGTACCCCGATAGCTTGTTCAATCTCGTTACCGGCAAGTCTCTTTACTCGTTCCATAACACATCATCCCATGATCAACTCCTTGATCCCATTGTGCACATTATGATGATGTCCTACCGAGTGGGCCCAGAGATACCTCTCCATTTACACGGAGTGACAAATCCCAGTCTCGATTCGTGCCAACCCAATTCGGAGATACCTGTAGTGTACCTTTATAGCCACCCAGTTACGTTGTGACGTTTGGCACACCCAAAGCACTCCTGCGGTATCCGGGAGTTGCACAATCTCATGCTCTTAGTGTTGGGGTACATAGCAGAAATTCAAAATTTTCCTACGTGTCACCAAGATCTATCTATGGAGAAACCAGCAACGAGGGGAAGGAGAGTGCATCTACATACCCTTGTGGATCGCTAAGCGGAAGCGCTCAAGTGAATGGGGTTGATGGATTCGTACTCGTCGTGATCGAAATCACCGATGATCCTAGTGCCGAACGGACGGCACCTCCGTGTTCAACACATGTACAGCCCGGTGACATCTCCTACGCCTTGATCCAGCAAGGGGAGAAGGAGAGGTTGGGGAAGACTCCATCCAGCAGCAGCACGATGGCGTGGTGGTGGTGGAGGAACGTGGTACTCCAGGAGGGCTTCGCCAAGCACCGCAAGAGACGAGGAGGGAGAGGGGTAGGGCTGCACCAAGAAGGAGATTGAATCGTGTCTATGGCAGCCCAAAACCTCAAGTATATATAGGGGAGGGGAGGGGCTGCGCCCCCACCTAGGTTTCCACCCCTAGGGGTGGTGGCCAGCACTGGATCCCATCTAGGGGGGCGGCCAAGGGGGGAGAGAGGGGGGCGCACCACTAGGTGGGCCTTAGGCCCATCTGAGCCTAGGGTTTGCCACCTTCCACTCTCCCTTGCGCCTTGGGCCTTGGTGGGGGCGCACCAGCCCACCAGGGGCTGGTCCCCTCCCACACATGGCCCATGCAGCCCTCCGGGGCTGGTGGCCCCACTTGGTGGACCACCGGGACCCTCCCGGTGGTCCCGGTACATTATCGATAAAACCCGAAACTTTTCCGACGACCAAAACAGGACTTCCCATATATAAATCTTCACCTCCAGACCATTCCGGAACTCCTTGTGACGTCCGGGATCTCATCCGGGACTCCGAACAACATTCGGTAAACACATACAAACTTCCTTTATAACCCTAGCGTCATTGAACCTTAAGTGTGTAGACCCTACGGGTTCGGGAACCATGCAGACATGACCGAGACGTCCTCCGGTCAATAACCAACAGCGGGATCTGGATACCCATGTTGGTTCCCGCATGTTCCATGATGATCTCATCGGATGAACCACAATGTCGAGGATTCGATCAATGCCGTATACAATTCCCTTTGTCTAGCGGTATTGTACTTGCCCGAGATTCGATCGTCGGTATCCCGATACCTTGTTCAATCTCGTTACCGGCAAGTCTCTTTACTCATTCCGTAACACATCATCCCATGATCAACTCCTTGATCACATTGTGCACATTATGATGATGTCCTACCGAGTGGGCCCAGAGATACCTCTCCGTCACACGGAGTGACAAATCCCAGTCTCGATTCGTGCCAACCCAACAGACACTTTCGGAGATACCCGTAGTGCACCTTTATAGCCACCCAGTTATGTTGTGACGTTTGGCACACCCAAAGTATTCCTACGGTATCCGGGAGTTGCACAATCTCATGGTCTAAGGAAATGATACTTGACATTAGAAAAGCTTTAGCATGCGAACTACATGATCTTGTGCTATGCTTAGGATTGGGTCTTGTCCATCACATCATTCTTCTAATGATGTGATCCCGTTATCAATGACATCCAATGTCCATGGTCAGGAAACCGTAACCATCTATTGATCAACGAGCTAGTCAACTAGAGGCTTACTAGGGACATGGTGTTGTCTATGTATCCACACATGTATCTGATTTTCCTATCAATACAATTCTAACATGGATAATAAACGATTATCATGAACAAGGAGATATAATAATAACTAATTTATTATTGCCTCTAGGGCATATTTCCAACAGTCTCCCACTTGCACTAGAGTCAATAATCCAGTTCACATCGCTATGTGATTAACACTCAAGGTCACATCCCCATGTGACTAACACCCAAAGAGTTTACTAGAGTCAATAATCTAGTTCACATTACCATGTGATTAACACTCGATGAGTTCTGGGTTTGATCATGTTATGCTTGTGAGAGATGTTATAGTCAACGGGTCTGAATCTTTCAGATCCATGTGTGCTTTACAAATCTCTATGTCATCTCCCAGATGCAGCTACCACGTTCTATTTGGAGCTATTCCAAATAACTGTTCTACTATACGAATCCAGTTTACTACTCAGAATAATCTGGATTTGTGTCAAAGTTTGCATCGGTGTAACCCTTTACGACGAACTCTTTTACCACCTCCATAATCGAGAAAATTCCTTAGTCCACTAGTTACTAACGATAACTTTGACCGCTGTCATGTGATCCATTCTTGGATCACTCTTGTACCCCTTGACTGACTCATGGCAAGGCACACTTCAGGTGTGGTACACAGCATAGCATACTGTAGAGCCTACGTCTAAAGCATAGGGGACGACCTTCGTCCTTTCTCTCTATTCTGCTGCGGTCAGGTTTCGAGTCTTACTCAATGTTCACACCTTATAACACAGCCAAGAACTCCTTCTTTGCCGATCCATTTTGAACTCCTTCAAAATCTTGTCACGGTATGTATTCATTTGAAAGTACTATTAAGTGTTTTGATCTATCCTCATAGATCTTAATGCTCAATACTCAAGTAGCCTAATACAGGTTTTCCATTGAAAAACACTTTTCAAATAACTCTGCATGCTTTCCAGAAATTCTACATCATTTCCGATCAACAATATGTTAACAACATATACTCATCGGAAATTCTATAGTGCTCCCACTCACTTCTTTGGAAATACAAGTTTCTCATAAACTTTGTATAAACCCAAAATCTTTGATCATCATCAAAGCGTATATTCCAACTCCGAGATGCTTACTCCAGTCCTTAGAAGGATTGCTAGAGCTTTGCATACTTGTTAGCATCTTTCAGGATTGTTAAAACCTTCTGGTTGTATCACATACAACCTTTCCTCAAGAAAATCATGAGGAAACAATGGTTTTTGACATCCTATCTGCAAGATTTCATAAATAATGCAGTGACTACTAATATAATTCCAACAGACTCTTAGCATCGCTACGAGTGAGAAAGTCTCACCGTAGTCAACTCCTTGAACTTGTCGGGAAACATCTTAACGACAAGTCGAGCTTTCTTAATGGTGACATTTACCATCATTGTCCGTCTTCCTTTTAAAATCCATCTATACTCAACAGCCTTACGACCATCAAGCCGTTCTGCCAAAGTCTACACTTTGTTTTCTTACATGGATCCTCTCTCGGATTTTATAGCCTCGAGCCACTTATCGGAATCCGGGCCCACCATCGCTTCTCCATAGCTCGTAGGTTCATTGTTGTCTAGCAACATGACTTCCAAGACAGGATTACGTACCACTCTGAAGTAGTACGCATCCTTGTCGTCCTACGAGGTTTGGGAGTGACTTGATCCGAAGTCTCATGATCAATATCATAAGCTTCCACTTCAATTGGTGTAGGTGCCATAGGAACAACTCTTTGTGCCCTGCTATACACTAGTTGAAGTGACGGTTCAATAACCTCATCAAGTCTCCACCATCCTCCCACTCAATTCTTTCTAGAGAAACCTTTCCTCGAGAAAGGACCCGATTCTAGAAACAATCAATATTGCTTTCAGATCTGAATTAGGAGGTATACCCAACTGTTTTGGGTGCCCTACGAAGATGCATTTTATCCGCTTTGGGTTCGAGCTTATCAACCTGAAACTTTTTCACATAAGCGTCGCAGCCCCAAACTTTTAAGAAACGACAACTCAGGTTTCTCCAAACCATAGTTCAAACGGTTTCGTCTCAACGGAATTACGTGGTGCCCTATTAAAGTGAGTGCGGTTGTCTCTAATGCCTAACCCATGAACGATAGTGGTAATTCGATAAGAGATATCATGGTACGCACCATATCCAATAGGGTGCAACTATGATGTTCGGACACACCATCACACTATGGTGTTCCAGGCGGTATTAGTTGTGAAACAATTTCCACAGTGTCTTAATTGTGTGCCAAACTCGTAACTCAGATATTCATTTCTATGATCATATCAAAGACATTTTATCCTCTTGTCACGAAGATCTTCAACTTCACTCTGAAATTACTTGAACCATTCAATAATTCAGACTTGTGTTCATCAAGTAAATATACTCAGTATCTACTTAAATCATCTATGAAGTAAGAATATAACGATATCCACTGCGTGCCTCGGCACTCATTGGACTGCACACATCAAAATGTATTACTTCCAACGAGTTGCTTTCTTGTTCCATCTTACTGAAAACGAGGCTTTTCAGTCATCTCGCCCATGTGGTATGATTTGCATGTCTTAAGTGATTCGAAATCAAGTGAGTCCAAACGATCCATCTGTATAGAGTTTCTTCATGCATATCTACCAACAAACATGGTTCGCATGTCTCAATCCTTTCAAAAATGAGTGAGTCCAAAGATCCATCAACATGGAGCTTCTTCATGCGTTTTATACCAATATGACTCAAATTGCAGTGCCACATTTGTGTGGTACTATCATTACTATCTTATACCTTTGGCATGAAAATGTGTATCACTATGATCGGGATGGTATTATTCAAATAAACAGAGTAAGCATTATTCTCCTTAAATGAATAACCGTATTGCGATAGACATAATCCAATCATGTCTATGCTCAACGCAAACACCAAATAACAATTATTTAGGTTTTAATACCAATCTCGATGGTAGAGGGAGCGTACGATATTTGATCAACCTTGGAAATACTTCCAACACATATCGTCATCTCACCTTTTAGCTAGTCTCCGTTTATTCCATAGCCTTTGTTTCGAGTTACTAACACTTAGCAACCGAACCGGTATCTAATACCCTGGTGCTACTAGGAGTACTAGTAAAGTACACATTATAATGCATATCCAATATACTTCTGTCGACCTTGCCAGCCTTCTCATCTACCAAGTATCTAGGGTGGTTCTGCTTCAGTGACTGTTCCCCTTATTACAGAAGCACTTAGTCTCGGGCTTGGGTTCAACTTTGGGTTTCTTCACTAGAACAGCAACTGATTTGTTGTTCCATGAAGTATCCCTTTCTTGCCCTTGCCCTTCTTGAAACTAGTGGTTTCACCAACCATCAAAAATTGATGCTCCTTCTTGATTTCTACTTTTGTGGTGTCAAACATCGCGAATATCTCAAGGATAATCATATATGTCCCTGATATATTATAGTTCATCATGAAGCTCTAGCAGCTTGGTGGTAATGACTTCGGAGAAACATCACTATCTCATCTGGAAGATCAACTCCCACTCGATTCAAATGATTGTTGTACTCAGACAATCTGAGCACAAGATCAACAATTGAGCTTTTCTCCCTTAGTTTGCAGGCTAAGAAAATCGGCGGAGGTCTTGTACCTCTTGACGTGGGCACGAGCCTGAAATCCCAATTTCAGTCCTTGGAACATCTCATATGTTCTGCGATGTTTCAAAAACGTCTTTGGTGCCTCAATTCTAAACAATTTAGCATTACGCACTAAACTATCATGTAGTCATCAAAACGTGTATGTCAGATGTTCGCAACATCCACAGACGATGTTCGAGGTTCAGTACACTGAGCGGTGCATTAAGGACATAAGCCTTCTACTGTCTGCATAATTGCTACTATCAACTTTCAACTAATTTTTCTCTAGGAACATATCTAAACAGTAGAACTAAAGCGCGAGCTGTGACATAATTTGCAAAATCCTTTTGACTATGTTCAGGATAAACAAGTTCATCTTATGAACTCCCACTCAGATAGACATCCCTCTAGTCATCTAAGTGATTACATGATCCAAGTCAACTAAGCCGTGTCCGATCATCACGTGAGACGGACTAGTCATCATCGGTGAACATCTTCATGCTGATCGTATCTACCATACGACTCATGCTCGACCTTTCGGTCTCTTGTGTTCCGAGGCCATGTCTGTACATGCTAGGCTCGTCAAGTCAACCTAAGTGTTTCGCGTGTGTAAATCTGTCTTACACCCGTTGTATGTGAACGTTAGAATCTATCACACCCGATCATCACGTGGTGCTTCGAAACTACAAACTTTCGCAACGGTGCACAGTTAGGGGGAACACTTTCTTGAAATTTTAATGAGGGATCATCTTATTTAAGCTACTGTCGTTCTAAGCAAATAAGATGTATAAACATGATAAACATCACATGCAATCAAATAGTGACATGATATGGCCAATATCATATTGCTCCTTTTGATATCCATCTTCGGGGCTCCATGATCATCATCGTCACCGGCATGACACCATGATCTCCATCATCATGATCTCCATCATTGTGTCTCCATGAAGTTGTCTCGCCAACTTATTACTTCTACTACTATGGCTACCGGTTAGCAATAAAGTAAAGTAATTACATGGCGTTGTTCAATGACACGCAGGTCATAATAAATAAAGACAACTCCTATGGCTCCTGTCGGTTGTCATACTCATCGACATGCAAGTCGTGATTCCTATTACAAGAACATGATCAATCTCATACATCACATATCATTCACCACATTCTTCTTGGCCATATCACATCACATAGCATACCCTGCAAAAACAAGTTAGACGTCCTCTAATTGTTGTTTGCATGTTTTACGTGGCTGCTATGGGTTTCTAGCAACAACGTTTCTTACCTACGCAAAACCACAACGTGATATGCCAATTGCTATTTACCCTTCATAAGGACCCTTTTCATCGAATCCGTTCTGACTAAAGTGGGAGAGACAGACACCCGCTAGCCACCTTATGCAACTAGTGCATGTCAGTCGGTGGAACCAGTCTCACGTAAGAGTACGTGTAGGTCGGTCTGGGCCGCTTCATCCCACAATACCGTCGAGACAAGATTGGACTAGTAAAGGTAAGCATATTGAACAAAATCAATGCCCACAACTACTTTGTGTTCTACTCGTGCATAGAATCTACGCAATAGACCTAGCTCATGATGCCATTGTTGGGGTACATAGCAGAAATTCAAAATTTTCCAACGTGTCACCAAGATCTATCTATGGAGAAACCAGCAATGAGGGGAAGGAGAGTGCATCTACATACCCTTGTAGATCACTAAGCGGAAGCGTTCAAGTGAACGGGGTTGATGGAGTCGTACTCGTCGTGATCCAAATCACCGATGATCCTAGTGCCGAACGGACGGCACCTCCGTGTTCAACACACGTACAGCTCGGTGACGTCTCCTACGCCTTGATCCAGCAAGGGGAGAAGGAGAGGTTGGGGAAGACTCCATCCAGCAGCAGCACGACGGCGTGGTGGTGGTGGAGGAGCGTGGTACTCTAGCAGGGCTTCGCCAAGCACCGCAAGAGACGAGGAGGGAGAGGGGTAGGGCTGCGCCAAGAAGGAGATTGAATCGTGTCTATGGCAGCCCAAAACCTCAACTATATATAGGGGAGGGGAGGGGCTGCGCCCCCACCTAGGTTTCCACCCCTAGGGGTGGCGGCCAGCCCTAGATCCCATATAGGGGGGCGGCCAAAGGGGGAGAGAGGGGGGCGCACCACTAGGTGGGCCTTAGGCCCATCTGAGCCTAGGGTTCGCCCCCTTCCACTCTCCCTTGTGCCTTGGGCCTTGGTGGGGGGGCGCACCAGCCCACCAGGGGCTGGTCCCCTCCCACACATGGCCCATGCAGCCCTCCGGGGCTGGTGGCCCCACTTGGTGGACCACCGGGACCCTCCCGGTGGTCCCGGTACATTACCGATAAAACCCGAAACTTTTCCGGCGACCAAAACAGGACTTCCCATATATAAATCTTTACCTCTGGACCATTCCGGAACTCCTCGTGACGTCCGGGATCTCATCCGGGACTCCGAACAACATTCGGTAAACACATACAAACTTCCTTTATAACCCTAGTGTCATCGAACCTTAAGTGTGTAGACCCTACGGGTTCGGGAACCATGCAGACATGACCGAGACGTCCTCCGGTCAATAACCAACAGCGGGATCTGGATACCCATGTTGGTTCCCGCATGTTCCACGATGATCTCATCAGATGAACCACGATGTCGAGGATTCGATCAATCCCGTATACAATTCCCTTTGTCTAGCGGTATTGTACTTGCCCGAGATTCGATCGTCGGTATCCCGATACCTTGTTCAATATCGTTACCGGCAAGTCTCTTTACTCGTTCCGTAACACATCATCCCGTGATCAACTCCTTGATCACATTGTGCACATTATGATGATGTCCTACCGAGTGGGCCTAGAGATACCTCTCCGTCACACGGAGTGACAAATCCCAGTCTCGATTCGTGCCAACCCAACAGACACTTTCGGAGATACCCGTAGTGCACCTTTATAGCCACCCAGTTACGTTGTGACGTTTGGCACACCCAAAGTATTCCTACGGTATCTGGGAGTTGCACAATCTCATGGTCTAAGGAAATGATACTTGACATTAGAAAAGCTTTAGCATGCGAACTAAACGATCTTGTGCTATGCTTAGGATTGGGTCTTGTCCATCACATCATTCTTCTAATGATGTGATCCCGTTATCAATGACATCCAATGTCCATGGTCAGGAAACCGTAACCATCTATTGATCAACGAGCTAGTCAACTAGAGGCTTACTAGGGACATGGTGTTGTCTATGTATCCACACATGTATCTGAGTTTCCTATCAATACAATTCTAGCATGGATAATAAACGATTATCATGAACAAGGAAATATAGTAACTAATTTATTATTGCCTCTAGGGCATATTTCCAACACTAAGGAAATGATACTTGACATTAGAAAAGCTTTAGCATACGAACTACTCGATCTTTGTGCTATGCTTATGATTGGGTCTTGTCCATCACATCATTCTCCTAATGATGTGATCCCGTTATCAACGACATCCAATGTCCATGGTCAGGAAACCGTAATCATCTTATTGATCAACGAGCTAGTCAACTAGAGGCTTACTAGGGACATGGTGTTGTCTATGTATCCACACATGTATCTGAGTTTCCTATCAATACAATTCTAGCATGGATAATAAACGATTATCATGAACAATGAAATATAATAATAATAACTAATTTATTATTGCCTCTAGGTCATATTTCCAACAAATGCTACTAATCCGTGTTGTGAGCATATACATCTTGTTGAGGAAAATGCTAAGTTGAAGGAGCAACTTGAGAGAGGTCTTGCGACTTGCATACAAGGCAAGAAGAACCTCAACGATCTCTTGATCAACCAAAAGGGAGTTGTGGCCAAGGAAGGGGTTGGGTATGTGCCCGACTCCAAGAACAAGAAGAAGAATGACAAGACCAAATGACTTCCTCCTCTCATGCAAACCTTTGTGAGGAAGGGAGAGAGTGCCCCCAAGGAGAAGAAGAAGAACAATGTCAAGAAGGGCAATGTCACCCCTCCCAACAAAGCCGGTGATTTTAACCCCTCTTATGTGTTATGCCGTGCTAGTGATGGGCATGTTTATGCCAAATTTGTTGGTTCTCTTCATGAGTACATTGAATGGTCTATTTGGGTTCCTAAGACCCTTGTTACTAACATCTAAGGACCCATTACAAAATGGGTACCTAAAACCAAGCATTGATCTCTTGTAGGTGTTTGCTTCCGGTGGCGGATCATGGTTGCTCAATAGCGGAGCTACAAATCATATGACCGGAAGCAAGGACTTGGTGGTGGATGTGCACAAAGTTCCATCTATGCCCACCAATGTCGAGTTGGGTGACGCCTCATCTTCTAAGGTATTGGGACTTGGCAAGGTGGTCATCTCTCATGATCTCACGATCGAGAAGGTCATGCTTGTTGAGTCCCTTGCATAAAATTTACTTTCCGTTCGTCAACTTGCAATCATGGGCTTTGCCACTTTCTTTGATATCGATACTGTGGCCCTCTTGTGGAGCAAGACTCTTAAGGTAGCTTTTGTTGGGCATGTCGAGAACAGTCTATATGTGATTAACTTTTCGGAGCGACCCACTAATACCGCGACATGCCTAATGGCTAAAGTTGATGTGGGATGGCTTTGGCATCACCGTTTAGCCCATGTCAATATGAGATCTTTGCAAAGTCTCCTCAAGGGGGACCATGTCGGCGGACTAACGAATGTTAGTTTTGCTAAAGATTGTGCTTGCAGTGCCTGTATTGAAGGAAAGGTACATGAGAAGGCTCACCCTCCCACGACTATCATTTATTCAAAGAGGCCCTTGGAGCTCCTTCACATGGATCTCTTTGGGCCCCCATCCTTCGATAGTCTTGGAGGTAGGAAGTATTGCTTGGTGATTGTGGATGACTACTCAAGGTACACGTGGGTGTATTTCTTCAAGAGGAAGAGCGAGACTCAACAAACCATCATTGACTTTGCAAATGAAGCACAACGTCAACACAATGCAAAGATCTTGACAATAAGAAGTGACAACGGCACCGAGTTCAAGAACTACAGCTTGGATGAATTTCTTAGTGATGAGGTAATCAAGCATCAATATTCCGCACCATACACCCCTCAACAAAATGGTGTTGCGGAGAGGAAGAACCGGACGTTGATGGATGCGGCAAGGACCATGATGGCGGAGTTCAAGTCTCCGTACAACTTTTGGGCCGAAGCCATCAACACCGCGTGTCATGCATCCAATCGGCTCTACCTCCGCAAGGGCTTGAACTAGACTCCATACGAGATACTCACCTGTAACAAGCCCAACCTCAAGTACTTCCGGGTATTCGGGTGTAAGTGTTTCATTCTCAAGAAAGGTGTTCGGTTGTCTAAATTTGAGGCTAGAGCTTATGAGCGCATATTTGTTGGCTATGCTACACACTCTCATGCTTACCGTGTCCTCAATAAATCCACGGGACTTATTGAGGAGACGTGTAACGTGGAGTTTGATGAGAATAACGGCTCCCAAGTGGAGCAAAGTAGCACTTGTGATGTAGGTGATGAAATTCCTCCCCAAGCCATAAGAATAATGGGTGTTGGCTTTATCCTACCCATTGAGGAACCCCTTGTGGCCGAAGGAGAAGGACAAAGCTCCACTCAAGTGGAGCCATCACGAACCCAAGGCCCACACGCTTCCGAAGAACAACATGAAGGCCCTCATCCTCAAGGACATGACCAAGGGCAAGATCACGCTCAAGACGATGTTGACACATCATGTGATGCCCAAGGTCAAGTTCTCTCCTCCGAGCAAGTTCAAGAACAAGAACAAGCCCAAGACGACGCTCAAGATGATCAAGTGATTTCTCCTCATCTCACCCCCGAGGAGGAATTAGAGCGTCATGCCGCCAAGGTTGCTTCCAAGCTCTCCACCAAGGATCATCTCATGACGAATGTGCTTGGAAGCTTAAGAAAGGGGGTAAGAACTCGTAGACAATTAGCAAATTATTGTGAGCATCACGCGTTTGTCTCTTGTGTGGAACCCCACAAGGTCTATGAAGCGCTAGAAGATCCGGATTGGCTCAACGCCATGCATGAAGAACTCAACAACTTCGAGCGCAACAAAGTGTGGAGATTAGTGCCAAGACCAACCGGGAATCACAATGTCATAGGAACCAAGTGGATATTTAAGAACAAGCAAGATGCCCACGGGATTATCATTCGCAACAAGGCTCGTTTGGTAGCACAAGGCTACTCCCAAGTCGAGGGTATCGACTACGGTGAAACCTTTGCTCCCGTTGCTCGTCTTGAATCCATTCACATGTTGATTGCATATGCTTCTCATCATAACTTTAAGTTACAACAAATGGATGTGAAGAGTGCTTTTCTTAATGGTCCTATTAATGAATTGGTTTACGTCAAGAAACCCCCCGGGTTCAAGGATCCCTACTTTCCCGATCATGTGTATCAACTCGATAAGGCACTCTATGGCCTTAAACAAGCCCCACGTGCGTGGTATGACCACCTTACCGAGTAGTTACAAGACCGTGGTTTCGAAGTTGGGCTAATCGACCCCACTCTTTTTACTAAGAAGGTCAAAGGGGAGTTGTTTGTGTGCCAATTATATGTTGATGATATTATCTTTGGTTCTCCTAACAAAGCTTTCAATGAGGAATTTGCCGCTCTCATGACCTCAAAGTTCGAGATGTCCTCCACGGTAGAGTTGAAGTTCTTTCTAGGGTTCGAAGTGAAGCAAAGAAGAGAAGGAACCTTCATCAATCAATCCAAATACACTCAAGACATGCTCAAGAGATTCAAGATAAGTGACGTCAAGCCGGCTTCCACTCCAATGCCCACCAAGTGCCAACTTGACTTAGATCCCAATGGTAAAGTGGTGGATCAAAAGGTATATCGTTCCATGATTGGATCCTTGCTTTACCTTTGTGCATCTAGACCGGACATCATGTTGAGTGTGGGAATTTGTGCACGGTTTCAAGCCGCACCTAAGGAAAGTCACTATGTGGCGATCAAACGAATCTTTCGATATTTGGCTCATACCCCAAACTTTGGCTTATGGTACCCAAGAGGATCAAACTTCAAGCTTGTAGGGTACTCGGATTCCGATTGGGCGGGAGACAAAGTGGATAGGAAGTCCACTTCCGGAGGGTGCCAATTCCTTGGTTGCTCTTTGGTAAGTTGGTCTTCCAAAAAGCAAAGTTGTGTGTCTCTCTCGTCCACTGAGGCGGAGTATGTTGCCGCCGGTAGTTGTTGTGCTCAACTCCTATGGATGAGGCAAACTTTAAAGGACTACGGTGTCACTTGTGACAAAGTGCCTCTTTGGTGTGACAATGAAAGTGCCATCAAGATCTCTCTCAACCCGGTGCAACACTTCAAGAAGAAGCATATTGAGATTCGGTATCACTTCATCTGGGATCACATTAGGCGAGGAGAGATCGAGCTCAACTATGTCAACACTCATGACAACCTTGCAGATATTTTCACGAAGCCCTTGGATGAAGCAAGATTTCACGAGTTAAGGCATGAGCTAAATATCATTGATTCGAGCAATGTGGCTTGAACCCTTGCACACCCCACCATGCTCATTTTGTTGTCTAGTGTAGGTGTAGGCATGGACATAGGGGGAGTGTTGTTCTCTCAATGAACTCTCCCTCCCCCCATTATGCATAAATTGATCAAGTCTTTCACTTTAGCCATTGTTGATGGTACTTGTGCTTCAAAGACGAGTTTTGGTCATGGGCCCAAGGTTAAAATCTTCGCGGCGCCATACCTGTTGACTCAAACATAGGTGGCCTCGGCCACCGCCCTCTTTTGAAGAGGTGTGTCTTGGTCGTTTTGCTGGTGTGCTCTTTTTCTTGCCGTTTTTGTCGTTTCTTCGAGCAAAAGCCCTGTTGGTTTGGTTGCCTTGGCGTGCTGGGCGGTACTACCGCTGAGGGACGGGACCAGGGGGTTAAGTCAGGGCAGGGGGAGGTTTTTCTCCCCCATACCCATTCACTTCGCCCCCTCTTTCCTCTTCCTCTCTCCAGCCTCCACTCGCCGCGGGTGGGCTCCGGCGGATCTCCGTCTCCGGGGCGTCCCTCTCCATTTCCTTTGGTGGAGTCGATCCCCACCCCGTCCTCTTGCCATGGATGCCGGTATTGCCCCCGTTCTTTCTTTCCCCTGTGTCTCGTTTTTAGATCTTGTTTTCTTAGGGGCAATGGTGGTTGCATCTCTAGATTTTTGGCTAAATCTAGGCTTGAGTTGGTTGGAGAAGGCAACTAGACTATCTAGATTGGAGTTTGGTAGGAATATTTTTGAATTTGGCAGGCCGGTAGTGCCGGATCTGACCATGTTAGTAGGAAACCACTATTTCTCCACCTCGTGTTGTAGGAAACTGTTGTTTCTCCGCCTCGAGCGGTACTACCGCTCTCATTGGAGCGGTACTACCGCTTGACCTCGAGCGGTACTACCGCTCTCTTTAGGGCGGTACTACCGCTTGGGGCGGTACTACCGCGGGCATGTCACGGTACTACCGCTGCATGCCAAATTCCATCATATTCCTGCCTTACCTTGATCTTTTTGTTGTGCTTGTTGGCTTATGCTCGTTCTTTCTGGTTGTTTTGCATGTTTTTGTGTTTGGCTCCAGGTGATGACCATTCCGAGCAGCAAGGTCACCGTATCAACCCCGGGCGTTCTACATCAAAACGCTACCGCACCTCAGAGCCAGCCGGTGGTTCCTCGAGCACCTAACCGCCTCTAGAAAGTGCACCTGCCAGTGTTCCTCCACCTCCTCAGCAATCGAAGCGACCCGCCAACAAGCCAAAAGGGAAGACTGTGACTGAGATGACCAACAAGGAGTTTTGGGAGAAGCGTCGCCGCAACCCCTATGCGGTGGACCAAGAACCCACTTTGGTCAACCGCCCGTTCTGGAACCGTTTTCAGTTTGCCATCTACTTTGATGTGATCAAGGCTAAGAAGAATCTATTTGTTGATGTTCGCTCCATTGACACTGACGCTATGGAGAAGGACCCAGAGTACTTTGGCGAAGCCCTTCAGATGTGCACTCAGCTGAACATTCTCAGGATTTCGATGCGGATTTGGTGGCTCAATTCTATGCCACCGTCCATCTTGGGACGGATGGCGACAGGACTCTGACATGGATGACCAATGGCAAGCTGCTTTCTGTCAAATGGAAGGCCTTCATGGAGTTACTTGATGTGGTGGATACCGGGCTTGAAACTCCTGTCGGTTTCCGCCCTCACCGCAATGCTACGTCCACCCACAAGCAAGCCCTTTGGCCCTACTGCACTGTGAAAGTTCACCTAGTAACTGAGAAGAAGACCTATGAGCTGTCTCCATATCTAGACATTCTTCATCGCATCTTCCGTGAGACTCTCTTCCCTCGGATCGGGAATCTGGATATGGTCCACTCTTACCTCATGGACATGCTCCTTTTCTGTCAGCATGAGAAGGAACCAAGCACTGGAGAGAGCCTGGATATTTCTCATGTCATGTGGTCTGAACTTCTCTCTGCAGTGTCTGAGCGCAAGTGCCCTATATATGGTCCATTCATCATGAGGCTCATTGAGTGGGCCTGGGCACAGACTTATCCCAGAGTATTGCTAGAAACTGGAGATTTGGTTTCTCATGAGATCAAGCGTCTGAGGAAGAAGGACAATTGGACCACCCCGTCTGCTGCTGCTGCCACAGGGGCTCCGTCTGCTGCTGCTGCTACTGCTGCCATGGAGACCAAGGGTGGGGCAGCCACTGATGATCACGAGGAGGATATTGGCCCCTCTAGTGCTGAACCCTCATGGGCGAAGAAGCTTAAAAACAAGTTGAAGAAGCTGTTCTGCATGGAGTCTCATGGTCAGTACATGACTCATGTGACGGAGAAGCATGCCAGGGTGTGCCACAAGGAGCTCATGCGTCAGTTGGGAGCGGCAGTTGCCAGTGGTTCTGAGGGACAGATCAGTGAAGAGGAGGAGTGGATTCATCAGCACTGCCCTTGGACCGACTCCGATGCTGAGCAGTTTTCGACCCACGATGAAGATGCAGAGATGTGATGTTCGAGATCGCCATCTTCCCATAACCTGGAGTCGTAGCGTCACTCTTTGCCCTTTTTGGTGTCTCGCTGCCAAAGGGGGAGAGAGTGTAGGGATTTGTGTTTGTTGTCGTGCTTTGGGTCGTCTTGTGGGTCCTTGTGTGTTCTCTAGGTGTCTTTATTTGGTTTGGTTTGGTGTGAGACCTAAGTTCTAGACATATGGTGTGATACATATGCTCCCTATCGCTACCTTATTACTTATGTCTATTCAGAGTACTGTAGTTTATTATGAGATGCATGCTTGTCCAGTTTATTATCTTCTCTCATATATCTTGTGCTTAGTATTGTTGGACTATAAAATATAGGGGGAGTGTTGATCCGAATGTGAGTGTCTTGCCATATCTAGGTGCACACATTCTGGGGGAGCCCGTCTATATTTTGTAGTTCTTAGTTTTATTTGTTTTATTTCTTTTCTTTGCGCAAATCCCTAGTTGTCATCAATCCACCAAAAAGGGGGAGATTGTTACAGCATATCTCTCTCAAGGTAGTTTTGGTGATTGATGACAACATGTTTGCGGACTAATCTTGTGCTTTGTATAATTCATAGATTCTCCCCTGGCACGAGACGCTTTCTTCCCCTCGAAGTGTATTTCAAGACGGTGTAGCTCTTTCGTTTCTTTCTCGGTGGACTAGTTGCGTAGAGGGCACCGTACTATCAAGAGGGGGTCCGCTGGGGTATTGCATGGGTGGAATCATCACGTACACATCAGCTTCTCACCCTTCGAGCTTTTCCATTCCATTGTAGGGTTCTCTCCTCTCTTCCTTTTCCTGTCTGGGTCCAAGCGGTAGTACCGCGCAACCCAGCGGTAGTACCGCTAAGGAGCCACAAGCGGCAGTACCACTGCGTAGCGGTAGTACCGCCCGTGGCTCCACAGCAGTAGTACCGCTGGGGTGCCTAGCACCTCCGCCTCGTCCTCAGCATCTTTGGAGAGTCTCTCTCTCCCTTGCGCCCCAGCGGTAGTACCGCACTTCCAGCAGTAGTACGGCTGAAGGGTCACAAGCGGCAGTACCGCTCCACAGCGGTAGTACCACCCGTGACCCCGTTGCCGTAGTACCGCTGGGCAGTCTGGCTCCTACCGCCTCGATTCGAGAGGTCTTTTTCTCGTGTCGGGTTTTGTGGCACTAGCTGCGGTTGTAGAGGCGGTAGTACCGTTCCAAGAGCGGTAGTACCGCCCCTACCACCGCGGTAGTATCGCGTTTGGGTCCTTTCCCTACTAGTCCCCTCTGCGCGGCAGTGCCGCTAGCTGATGCGGCAGTACCGCTGTCCTGGCAGTAGTACCACCCCCTTTTAGCGGTA
This sequence comes from Triticum urartu, assembly GCF_056163025.1. NCBI lineage: Eukaryota > Viridiplantae > Streptophyta > Magnoliopsida > Poales > Poaceae > Triticum > Triticum urartu. The sequence continues at coordinate 58,271,234 of NC_141874.1, read as the reverse complement.
GTACCGCTCTGTGCGGGGCTGGTTGGTGGGGGGCAACGGTTGGATTGTTGCCCCCACTATAAAAGGGAGTCCCCTTCTTCTCTTTGACCTACCTCTTCCTCCCCAAGCTCCATTTATTGCTCAAGCTCCATTAAATGCTCCAAGCTCCATTTTCGCCCGATCTATCTCTCTAGCCAATCAAACTTGTTAATTTGCTCGGTAGTGGTTGAGAAGGCCCCGATCTACACTTCCACCAAGGGATTTTCGATTCCCCCACTCATCCCTAGCGGATCTTGTTACTCTTGGGTGTTTGAGCACCCTAGATGGTTGAGGTCACCGCGCAGCCATAGTCCATTATGGTGAAGCTTCGTGGTTTTGTTGGGAGCCTCCGATTAAGTTGTGGAGATTGCCCCAACCTTGTTTGTAAAGGTTCGGTCGCCGCCTTCAAGGGCACCAATAGTGGAATCACGGCATCTCGCATTGTGTGAGGCCGTGAGGAGAATACGGTGGCCCTAGTGGCTTCTTGGGGAGCATTGTGCCTCCACACCGCTCTAACGGAGACGTACTTCCCCTCAAAAGGAAGGAACTTCGGTAACACATCCTCGTCTTCACCGGATCCACTCTTGGTTATCTCTTACCTTTACTTGTGCAAGCCTTGTAGTGTTACTTCTCTTGCTTGCTTGTATGCTTGTTGTCATTGCATCATAAAGGTTGTTCATCTAGTTGCACATCTATACAACCTACTTTGATGCAAAGTTTAATTTGGTAAAGAAAAGCTAAAAATTGGTAGTTGCCTATTCACCCCCCCCCTCTAGTCAACCATATCAATCCTTTCCATTGGTATCAGAGCCTCGCCTCTTTATTAAGGACTTTACCGTCTAAAGAGTATGGTTGATACCGTAGACGGTGTGGAGGAACACTCCAGTGTGAATCCTATCTCGTCTACGGGCGATGGGGGAACCTTGGTCTCTCGTGAGGAGTTCAATGTGGCCTTGGAGACATTGAAAACCTCCATGACAACCGAAGTTAAAAGCATGTTTACTAAATTTCTTGAGGGGCTTAAACTATCCACCGCACCGTTGAATGTGGGTGACCCCGCCAACAAGGTGACGGATGCTCTCCCCGACAAGGGGGAAGCTAGTAGTGAAAAGGCTCCTTATTCTAGTGGTAAGAATGGCACCGGCATCTTTGCCCATGTGGAACCACCACTTGTTTATGGTGGACCGGTTCCTTCCACTCATTTGAATCATGCTGGTCCTCCCCCTAAGATTGTGAAAAATGAGGACTTTGATTCTTGGGTTTACCACTTTAAACGCCATTTAAATCATGTGAACACTAACCTTTGGAGAATCATTAAAGAAGGTTTCTATCCACATGATCCAAGCAACTTCACTCCTCGAGAAGCCGCAGACAATCAATTCAACGAGAATGCTCTCTTCATCATTCAAGATGCAATTCCACTAGAAGAACTACCTCATCTTCGTCCCTTCGCCTTGGCCAAAGATGCATGGCATTGTGTTGTCTCTCTCTACCGGGGAAGCGCAAGCATTCAACGCTCCAACTATGAAGTGGTACAAGATGAGGCCGATGAGTTTTCTATGAAAGAAGATGAAGAACCTCGTGACCTTTATCGGAGAGTAACCAAACTCGCGGTCTCACTACGAGATCACGGGAGCAAGTACACGGATGACCATTGGATCAAGCGCAAATTCCTCAAGGCAATGATGCCCTACCACAAGGCAATGTCCTCCGTCATTCGTCAAAGACCGGACTTCCACACTTTGACCTCAAGCGAAGTGTTGGATGAGTTTGTGGCCATGAACATTTTGGACAAGACCGCCGACAATGCGGTGCTCCGTTCTCAACGGGCAAAGAAGCCTAACCTTGCTTTGAAGGCCAAGCTCATCGTTGAAGGAGAAGAAGAGGAAGAAGAGGAGAGCAACCCCGAAGATATGAAGTATGCATATCATGAACACATGGCACTTGCTTCAAGGCAATTTTGGAGCAAGAAAAACTCGAGGCCAAACTTTAGCAAAAACAACTCGAGTGGCACGAGGGGCAAGCAACGTGTAAGGACTTGCTACAATTGCGGCAACGTGAGTCATTTTGTTGCGGAATGCCCGTATGAGAAGAGGGAAGACAATGGTGGCAAGCTCATCCGAAAGGACAAGGCCAAGTCGTTCCCCAACAAGAACAACTTCACTAAGAAGACTCCTCCCAAGGCATTGGTTGTACAAGAAGAGTACAATGAGGATGATGATGATGACGAAGATCATGAGTCGGTTGCCATGGCCTCCGTTGCCATTGCAACGACTTCACGGGTGTCTCTCTTCGATTCACCCAATGAGAGCATCACCACCAAGTGCCTCATGGATAAAGCTACCAACAAGGTAACCCCCAATATCAAAACTACCTTCATTAATCATCCTTCTCCGTCGGATAGCATTAATGAACTTGAGGGAGTTAATGTGGAGGCTAACGAGTCTGAGGCCTTTATGGTCAAACTCAAGGGAAAATCCAAGAAGCACTTTGTTGCTCTCTTGGAACAACTTGGTGAAGCCAATGACATGATCGAGGCTCACAAAGACACCATCTCTAAGATGGAAGGGCACAGTCGTGACTATGCCGATGAGATTTCGGATCTCTCCAATGCTCTTGAGGAAGAGCGTGGTCTTCGTTTAGCTCTTGAGGAGTCACACAACATTGATCATGCTAAGTTGAAGAAAGATTATGATCATGTCCTCATTGTTTCTCGTGTGCTAAATTCCGAGAAGGCCAAACTCGGGGTTGATCTTGCTAGACTCAAAGAGGAGCTTGATATACTTGACAAGGCCCACAAGGCCTTGAAGGGTATTCACGCTAGTCTCAAGGAGTCTCATGATCAACTCCAAGTGAAGCTAACTAAGGAGAAAGCAACTTTTCCTCATATGGTTTTAATTGATAATGCAAATGTTGTTGGGGATCGTAGTAGAAATTTAAAATTTTCTACGCATCACCAAGATCAATCTATGGAGTCATCTAGAAACGAGGGAGAGAGGAGTGCATCTACATACCCTTGTAGATCACGAGCGGAAGCGTTCAAGAGAACGGGGTTGGTGGAGTCGTACTCGTCGTGATCCAAATCACCGAAGATCCTAGCGCCGAATGGACAGCACCTCCGCGTTCAACACACGTATGGAGCGAGGACGTCTCCCGCGCCTTGATCCAGCAAGGAGGAGGGAGAGGTTGAGGAAGAGGGCTCCAACAGCAGCACGACGGCGTGGTGGTGGTGGAGCTTCAGTACTCCGGCAGGGCTTCGCCAAGCTCTTGCGGAGGAGGAGAAGTGTTGGGAAGGGGAGGGGCTACGCCAGGGATGTTCTGTGCAGCCCTCCCCTTGCCCCTCTATTTATAGGGGAAGGAGGAAGGGGTGCCGGACCACTCTAGATGAGATCTAGAGGGGGGGCGGCGGCCAAGGGGAGGGGGCTTGCCCCCCAAGCAAGGGGGGCGACCCCTTTAGGGTTTCCCCCCCCCCAACCCTAGGCGCATGGGCCCAAGGGGGGATGCGGCCAGCCCATGTAGGGCTAGTTCCCTTTCCTCTACAGCCCATTAGGCCCTCTGAGAGAGGTGGCCCTCCCGGTGGACCCCCGGAACCCCTCCGGTGGCCCTGGTACAATACCGATATGCCCCCGAACCTTTCTGGTGACCGTATGACAACTTCCTACATATAAATCTTCTCCTCCGGACCATTCCGGAACTCCTCGTGACGTCCGGGATCTCATCCGGGACTCCGAACAACATTCGGTAATCACATACAAGTCTTCCTAACAACCCTAGCGTCATCGAACCTTAAGTGTGTAGACCCTACGGGTTCGGGAGACATGCAGACATGACCGAGACAACTCTCCGGTCAATAACCAACAGCGGGATCTGGATACCCATGTTGGCTCCCACATGCTCCACGATGATCTCATCGGATGAACCATGATGTCAAGGATTTAATCAATCCCGTATACAATTCCCTTTGTCCATCGGTGAGATATAAATATTCTAGTACGTTAGCTTTTGATTTACATGTCAATAATAATGTGATTGTGTCAATAAATGTTCATCAAATTCTGCCCATGAATTACCTTATATTTTGATTAGAAATTTGAGTAAATTAAAGTGGAATTGATTCAGAATATAAGTAAATTAAGGTGATTGATTATCATATACATGAAAGGTTGGACGAAGGGGTGGTGCGAAGAAAGGTGAAATGGAAACCTTACATTCTTAGTAGAGATTAATTATTCAAACTCCCGCCAAGTGCTCTCATGGCCAATTAAGAGGTAGTACTATACTCAAGCATGCATGTATCGGTGTATTAAATTCATCACACAGGACCAACAACGGAACAGACCATGTCGCGTCATTTATAGTATAATAGTTCACTTATTTAGTACCACTCCCTTTAGCTCCATATTAGTTGTCTCGGAATGAAGGGAGTACTAGTTAGCTATACGACTATGGTGGTGTTTGGTTCTTTAGTCCTAGGACTTATTTTAGTCCCAACTAAAAAGTCCCTAGTCCCTAAAAAGTCCCTCCTTGTTTGTTTCCAGAGACTAAAAAGTCTCTAGTCTCTTCCTAGAGGCTATTAAATGACCATGTTGCCTCTAGTATTTAGGGACCAGGGTCCAAGGATGGGATCCACAAAAAGATAGCTGTGTAAGCCATGGATGGTCAAAACGCTTGCAGAAACAAGTTTAGAGCTTGACTTGACAGAAAATGGAGAGGAATGAACATATTAACTGAAGCATAGCAGAATGGTGGGATAAATACTATATGAATATCAGTGTCATCGGGAGCATTACGATTGCATGAGGATGATGAGGTCACCCTCCCCGTACGTGCTGGCGGACAGCCGCGTGCTGATCTCCTGCTACACCCTCCCGTGTGCATCCAATTGCTACACAAAGCGCAAGAACACGAACATTTCTTAGGCAAACCATGAACCAAGAAAAAGGGAGGCTTTGGGGATTAAGGGGCGGAGGGCGTACGTACCTAGAAGATGCCATTTCACTTGTCGGCGTTGTGGTCTAAGGAGGAGTCCGCGCCGGAGAGGCGATCTGTCGGGGCGAGGACGACGACAAAAACGACGTGGACGGCCGTCTCGGCGGCCGACGCTCGTCCCGGCGATGGCGATGCGTGGCCGTAGCCCCCGGCGTTGGTGGTGAACTGCCAAAACAACTGCTGAACCACCTGAAGGACGGCGTCGAATCGAGAAGGAGGAGCGCCGGCGACGAGAGAGAACAAGATCCAGAAAGAGCGAGACGAGAGGGACGAATGAGAGCACGAAAGGGTGGGTCGCTGCCCTCCCCCACCCCATAGCCGGACGAGCTAATCACCGCACGCCACGCACGACCCCCGGGAGCAAAAAGACCGAAATACCCTCGGCGGGGGCAAGATATAACGTGCGGTGGCAGGGGATATTTCACCGCTGGTACACGTGACGGGAGGAACGAGCCGGAGCTACAGCCACGGTCGCTGACAACCGAGGCCCACCCGCGAACGGACCCACACGTCAGAGACTGACTTTAGAACCAAAAAACGTAGTAAAAAACGAGCGATGGGAGGCGTTATAGGAAGTTACTATTCATTCCAGCAGTAACTTATTTTGATCCGACGGTGATGAAGCTATGTACCTAGGGTAGGGGCACGGACCTGTCCTAAGAGCCCTACCCGAGGACATCCCTAGAAGAAGTCACCTTTCAATCGACTTGAAGGTATCCCACTCGACGGGTTCAAGACACTCGACCAAGAAGCTATCACTCGACCATGAAGCTAGCCACTCGACCGCCAGGAGACCTAATGTCACTCCGCGGGCAAACGGTCGACTATTAAGTAGTCTTTATGGTCATTATAGCACTTTATTAGGGGCGTTACCAGTAACGCCCAACCTTAAATGTACTTTAAACCCTGCATTACTGGGGGCAGGAGAGGGCCGGCGAACTCTATATAAGCCACCCCCCTCCTCAGTATGAAGGGTTCGCACCCCTGTTATCCACACACGCATAATTCAATCGACCGCCTCCGGGCACCGAGACGTAGGGCTGTTACTTCCTCCGAGAAAGGCCTGAACTCGTAATCCTCGTGTGCTTACAACTTCTCCATAGCTGAGATCTAGCCTCTCCATACACACACCCCTACATCACTGTCAGAGTTAGAACCACGACAGTTGGCGCCCACCGTGGATTGGGAATCTTAGCGCCTAGTTGGAGAAGTTGCTATTTTTCCGATCCCTTTGATCATGGTTTCGTGCGGAGTTTTGGTGGAGGGCCGCGAGATCCGTCTCGGCGCGCTCATGTTCATCGCCGACGACTCCGCTTGGCTTCAGGAGGCGCCTCTCAACATCGACGCGCTCCCCGTCCGCGGTGCGACGCACTTCCGCGCATGCATTCCTGGCGTCCTCCTGCGGCAGTAGTTGACCCAGTATCAGTCGGCCCCCGTGCCGTCTCCCCGCCCTGTCTCCCACCAGCGCAAGCGCTCCGGTCGGTTGAGACTTCAGCGGTGGGTGAGGCATGCCGTGGCCCGTCAGTCGGCAGCCCCACAAGTCGCGGAAATCGAGCCCGACGAATCCCTCTGCGGCCTGTTTGACTGGCTCCGCGGAGACCGCATCCGAGTGCGACAGCAGCGACCCAGCGGCTGAGGTTCTGGCGGTCGATGGAACACACAGTCCTCCCGGTTTCCCTCGCGCTGATGGAGGCGCGGGTGGGGGCGACCCGTCGCATCCTCACGACGAATATCTCCCTGAACCTCTCACGTCATTGCAGCGAGAGGAGCTTCGCCGCTGGAACATGGACGCACTCCATACTCCTATTGTCGGAGAAACCCCCGAGGCCCGGGCCTTGGAGGACGCGCGCTTGGCTAACCTGGCCGAGCGCACTCGACTAGAGAATCTCCAGCGAATACTCGACGAGCAAGCGCGTCAGCGAGCTCCCGAGTCCAGTCGACGTCAGCAAGCTCCCGAGTCCAGTCGGCGTCAGCTCTTCCCGCCGCCGCAGGTATATCGAACCCTAGTTCAGAATTTGGCCACTGCGGCCCGTATAGCAGAATCAATTCAGCCCTCCCAGTCGGAGGCTGGCAGGGGCTTGTTGCAGATCAGAGCGTTGCTCCGGGCGGCGGGAAACCAGAATTCCGCCGTTTCTCAGTCACGGAACAGGATCCACAGTCGATCCGTTGCAACAAATACAGTCGAGTCGGCTCACAGCCCGAGATCGCCCCTGAGGCATGAGGGACGTGGAGACCGGCACGATCAGTACAGAAGAAATGAGCAGTACGATCACCGATTCGATCATGATGATCGACGTCGAGTGCCAACCCCTCCCCCGAGGAGTGGGTCATATGCGCCTCGACGGCAAGATGACAGACGCCCTCATAGTGTTGGGCAGAGGATTCCAGTCGACCCCAGGGACCCAGGCTTTGATGCGAGATCCATCCTCGTTCAAGGTTTGGTTGACAGGAACAGAGCTCATCGAGAAGGCCACAACAGAGATGCGCCTGCCAGCAGCAGAGTACATGCTTCGGGGCCAGAGTGTTTCAGTCGAGCCATCAGAGCCGCAGTGATTCCTCCCAACTTCAGGCTGGCGACTGGAGTCAGCAAGTTCACCGGTGAATCTAAGCCTGACACTTGGCTCGAAGATTACCAAGTGGCTGTACAGATTGGCGGTGGCAATGATGAGGTGGCCATGAAGCATTTGCCTCTCATGTTAGAGGGCTCAGCCAGAGCGTGGCTAAATCAGTTGGCGCCCAGCAGCATCTACACTTGGGAGGACTTCTCCCGAGTGTTTGTCACAACTTTTGAGGGAACATGCAAGCGACCTGCAGGCCTTACAGAGTTGCGGTCCTGCGTACAGAAGCCGAATGAAACTCTGAGGGATTACATCCAGAGGTGGATCGCGCTGCATCACACGGTTGAGAATGTGCCAGACCATCAAGCAGTTTGTGCCTTCAAGGAAGGCGTTAAGTACAGGGAATTAAATCTGAAGTTCGGTCGAACTGGAGAGATGTCTCTGAATCGGATGATGGAGATTGCCACCAAGTATGCCAATGGTGAAGACGAAGACCGACTCCGGAGCGGCAAGCACAAGGCAGTCGCCCAAGAAACCGGAGGAAACTCTAGTCGGAAACAGAAGCGGAAGGCCGAGCCAGCCGCTCCTGAGGAGGCCCTGGCCGTAACCCAGGGAAACTTCAAGGGAAAACCCAAGGGCACCTGGAAGCCCAAGAAAGTCAAGGATCAAGATGGAAATGATGTTTTGGATCGGCCATGTCACATCCACACCAAGAAAGATGAAGAGGGTAATTTTATTTACCCAAAGCATACCACTCGACAGTGCCGACTCCTGATCCAGCAGTTTTAGGGCAAGCAGCCCAAAGATAAGGAAAAAGAGCCGGACAGGGTTGAGGACAAGGATGATAGTGACGATGGATACCCCCAAGTCAATTCCACCTTGATGATTTTTGCCGATGTCGAAAGCAAAAGTCGACTGAAAGTCATTAACCGTGAGGTGAACATGGTTGCTCCGGCAACACCCAGTTACCTGAAGTGGTCTCAGACTGCCATCACATTCGACCAGTCTGATCACCCGACGCACATTGCCACCCCTGGGAGGCAAGCTCTGGTGGTCGACCCAGTTGTCGAAGGCACTCGACTGACCAAAGTCCTGATGGATGGTGGCAGTGGCCTGAACATACTGTACGCTGAAACTTTGAAAGGAATGGGCATTCCGATGTCCAGACTCAGTACCAGTAACATGAGCTTCCACGGAGTCATTCCTAGGAAGAAAGCCGAATCACTCGGCCAGATTGCTCTTGATGTGGTTTTCGGTGATTCAAAGAATTACCGCAAGGAAAAGTTGACATTCGAGGTTGTGGACTTCCAAAGTGCTTATCATGCCATTTTGGGCAGGCCAGCTTACGCACGCTTCATGGCTCGACCATGCTACGTGTATCTCAAACTGAAGATGCCTGGCCCCAAAGGTGTGATCACTGTTACGGGCAACCGAAAGAAAGCAGAAGAGTGTTTTCAGAAAGGCTCAAAGATCACTGATGCTCAGATGGCAGTGGTCGAGCTGCAAGAGTACCAAAAGACTGCCGATCCGAGTGAATTGCTACGGGCCAAGAAGCCTGCTTCAGAATCAGCTTTTCAGTCGTTCGGTGAAACAAAGCCAGCCCACATTCACCCGACTGACCCCGATGCTGCCCCGACTCACATCTCAACGACGCTCAACTCCAAATAGGAAGAAGCGCTCTTCCAGCTCCTCCGTTAGAACTGGGACATCTTCGCATGGAAACCCTCTGACATGCCTGGAGTTCCTAGAGGGCTGGCTGAGCACCGTCTACGAGTCGACCCAAAATTCAAGCCCATGAAGGAACATCTTCGACGGTCCACCGTCCAGAAGAAGCAAGCCATTGGCGAGGAGGTGGCTCGGCTCTTAGCAGCGGAGTTCATCCGAGAGATTTACCACTCCGAGTGGCTCGCCAATGTCATCATGGTCCCCAAGAAGGACAAGTCACTCCGCATGTGCATTGATTTCAAACATATCAATCGGGCCTGCCCGAAAGATCATTTTCCTCTCCCTCGCATCGACCAAATAGTCGACTCGACTACGGGGTGCGAGAGATTGTCTTTTCTAGATGCCTATTCCGGGTACCACCAGATCCGTCTGTATGGACCCGACGAGATCAAAACAGCTTTCATCACTCCATTCGGATGCTTCTGTTACGTCACCATGCCGTTCGGCCTCAAGAACGCCGGGGCCACATTCATCAGAATGATTCAGAAGTGTTTACTCACTCAAATCAGTCAGAATGTGGAGGCATACATGGATGATATTGTGGTCAAGTCACGGAAAGATTCCGACCTACGGACTGACCTTGCTGAAACCTTTGCCAACCTCAGGAGGTATGATATCAAGCTCAATCCATCAAAGTGCACATTCGGAGTTCCAGGTGGAAAGTTACTCGGTTTTCTCGTTTCCGAACGGGGGATCAATGCCAATCCTGAAAAAGTTGGCACCATACTCCGGATGAAGCGTCCTGTACGCGTGCACGATGTCCAAAAGCTTACAGGCTGCTTGGCCACCCTAAGTCGATTCATTTCTCGTCTCGGTGAAAAGGCGTTGCCTCTTTACCGACTGATGAAGAAGTCTGACAAGTTCGAGTGGACTCCAGAAGCTGATGCAGCATTTGCAGAGCTCAAAGCTCTGCTCTCCACCCAGCCGGTGCTTGCTGCCCCAATCAGCAAAGAGCCTCTGCTGCTTTACATTGCAGCCCAGGACAAGTTGTCAGTACAGTACTTATGGTCGAGCGGGAAGAAGAAGGAAAGGCCTTCAGAGTTCAGCGCCCAGTCTATTATGTGTCTGAAGTTTTGACCCCTTCAAAACAAAGATACCCTCACTACCAGAAGCTTGTATATGGGATTTATATGACCACGAAGAAGGTTGCACATTACTTCTCTGACCACTCCATTACAGTCGTCAGCGACGCCCCACTGTCAGAGATTCTGCATAACAGAGATGCAACCGGTCGAGTGGCCAAGTGGGCGATTGAACTCCTTCCCTTAGATATTAAGTTTGAAGCAAAGAAGGCTATCAAGTCCCAAGCAATCGCAGATTTCATCGCCGAGTGGATTGAACAGCAACTTCCGACTCAAGTTCACTCGGAGCACTGGACCATGTTCTTCGATGGATCTAAGATGTTGAATGGTTCCGGTGCTGGGGTAGTATTAGTCTCCCCCCGAGGAGATAAGCTCAGATACGTTCTCCGGATTCACTTCGATTCCTCCAATAATGAAGCAGAATATGAAGCACTTTTATATGGGTTGCGCATGGCCATTTCACTCGGCGTCCGTTGCCTCATGGTCTATGGCGACTCGGATTTGGTGGTTAATCAGGTGATGAAGGAATGGGACGTCAGAAGTCCGGCTATGACTGGTTATTGCAATGCAGTGAGAAAGCTAGAAAAGAAATTCGAGGGGTTGGAGCTTCATCACATCCCCCGACTGAAAAATCAGGCAGCTGACGATTTGGCAAAGATAGGCTCCAAGAGAGAAGCCATTCCCAGCAACGTGTTCCTGGAACACATTCACTTGCCGTCAGTCCAAGAGGATCCTTTTACAGAAGAAGCCCCGCAGCCGAAAAGTGCCACAGATCCGACTGAAGTCGAAGTTCCTGTTGTGGTCGACCTAATCATGGAAGTCTTGGCAATCACTCCCGACTGGACGATACCGTACATCGCGTATATCCTAAGGAAAGAACTCCCCGAAGACGAGGAAGAAGCTCGACAGATCATCCGCCGATCCAAGGCCTTCACAGTCATAAAGGGACAGTTGTATAGAGAAAGCGTGACTGGAATCAGTCAGAAGTGCATAACACCAGAAGAGGGACAGATAATCCTTGATGATATCCACTCGGGGACCTGTGGTCACCATGCATCCTCTCGGACCATTGTGGCTAAAGCATACCGAGCGGGATTTTACTGGCCAAGAGCAAACGAGATGGCAAAAGAGATAGTCGACAAGTGTGGAGGGTGCCAGTTCTACTCCAACATGTCACACAAGCCTGCAGCAGCCCTGAAGACCATTCCACTCGTCTGGCCCTTTGCTGTCTGGGGACTGGACATGGTTGGTCCACTGAGAACAGGCAGGAGCGGTTTCACTCATGTGCTTGTGGTAGTCGACAAGTTTACCAAATGGATTGAAGCTAAGCCCATCAAGAATCTTGATGCTTGCACTGCTATCAGTTTCGTCAGAGGGCTAACATTCAGATATGGAGTCCCGCATAGCATCATCACTGACAATGGGTCAAACTTTGATTCGGACAAGTTCAGAGCTTTTTGCGCCTCTCAAGGCACTCGAGTCGACTACGCATCGGTCGCCCATCCCTAGTCGAATGGACAAGCTGAGAGAGCAAATGGTCTGATTCTCAAAGGACAAAAGCGTCGACTGATGCGTGATCTCAAGCACGCGGCAGGTGCTTGGGTCGACGAGCTTCCGTCAGTTCTGTGGGGATTGAGGACCACCCCTAACTGGTCGACTGGAAGAACTCCGTTCTTTCTGGTTTATGGAGCCGAAGCAGTTCTGCCGAGTGATCTTCTTCACAACGCACCCCGAGTCGAACTTTATACTGAAGATGAAGCAGAACAAGCCCGGCAAGACGCGGTCGACCTCCTAGAAGAAGAGAGGGAGATGGCCATGATCAGATCGACCATTTATCAGCAAGTCTTGCGTCAATTCCACGCCCGGAATGTGAAGAGTCGAGCCTTCCAAGAAGGAGATTTGGTCCTCCGAGTGGATCAACAGAAACCACACAAGCTTGCTCCTACTTGGGAAGGCCCCTTCATCGTCACCAGAGTCCTCCACAATGGAGCGTATCACCTCTACAATGTTGATCGCCAGATCGACGAGCCGCGAGCTTGGAATGCGGAACTGCTCCGCCCCTTTTACACTTGAGTTCTCCCTTGGACGAGATGTAATAAGAAAAAATTTCTGCAGTTCATTTTTATCAAAGACAAGAGTGTTCCAATAATTGTTGTCACTTTTGTTTGCATAGAAATCCCCCAGTGGGTGACTTAGCTGCGAATCCGTTTCGCCTAAGTTTGAAAAAATCCTACCGAGTGGAGAGCTAGACTCCCACTCAGGGGCTTAGCTGCAGTCCAGTACTCGCCTAAGTTCTCCCTCTACGAGACTTAGCTGCAGTCAGACACTCGCCTAAGTTTGAAAAAATCCTACCGAGTGGAGAGCCAGACTCCCACTCGGGGGCTTAGCTGCAGTCCAGTACTCGCCTAAGTTCTCCCTCTAAGAGACTTAGCTGCAGTCACACACTCGCCTAAGTTTGAAAAAAATCCTACCGAGTGGAGAGCCAGACTCCCACTCGGGGGCTTAGCTGCAGTCCAGCACTCGCCTAAGTTCTCCCTCTAAGAGACTTAGTTGCAGTCAGACACTCGCCTAAGTTTGAAACAATCCTACCGAGTGGAGAGCCAGACTCCCACTTGGGGGCTTAGCTGCAGTCCAGTACTCGCCTAAGTTCTCCCACTAAGAGACTTAGCTGCAGTCAGACACTCGCCTAAGTTTGAAAAAAATCCTACCGAGTGGAGAGCCAGACTCCCACTCGGAGGCTTAGCTGCAGTCCAGCACTCGCCTAAGTTCTCCCTCTAAGAGACTTAGCTGCAGTCAGACACTCGCCTAAGTTTGAAAAAATCCTACCGAGTGGAGAGCCAGACTCCCACTCGGGGGCTTAGCTGCAGTCCAGTACTCGCCTAAGTTCTCCCACTAAGAGACTTAGCTGCAGTCGGACACTCGCCTAAGTTTGAAAAAATCCTACCGAGTGGAGAGCTAGACTCCACACTCGGGGGATTAGCTGCAGTCCAGTACTCGCCTAAGTTCTCCCTCTACGAGACTTAGCTGCAGTCAGACACTCGCCTAAGTTTGAAAAAATCCTACCGAGTGGAGAGCCAGACTCCCACTCGGGGGCTTAGCTGCAGTCCAGTACTCGCCTAAGTTCTCCCTCTAAGAGACTTAGCTGCAGTCAGACACTCGCCTAAGTTCAAAAAAATCCTACCGAGTGGAGAGCCAGACTCCCACTCGGGGGCTTAGCTGCAGTCCAGTACTCGCCTAAGTTCTCCCTCTAAGAGACTTAGCTGCAGTCAGACACTCGCCTAAGTTTGAAAAAATCCTACCGAGTGGAGAGCTAGACTCCCACTTGGGGGCTTAGCTGCAGTCCAGTACTCGCCTAAGTTCTCCCACTAAGAGACTTAGCTGCAGTCAGACACTCGCCTAAGTTCTCCCTCTAAGAGACTTAGTTGCAGTCAGACACTCGCCTAAGTTTGAAACAATCCTACCGAGTGGAGAGCCAGACTCCCACTTGGGGGCTTAGCTGCAGTCCAGTACTCGCCTAAGTTCTCCCACTAAGAGACTTAGCTGCAGTCAGACACTCGCCTAAGTTTGAAAAAAATCCTACCGAGTGGAGAGCCAGACTCCCACTCGGAGGCTTAGCTGCAGTCCAGCACTCGCCTAAGTTCTCCCTCTAAGAGACTTAGCTGCAGTCAGACACTCGCCTAAGTTTGAAAAAATCCTACCGAGTGGAGAGCCAGACTCCCACTCGGGGGCTTAGCTGCAGTCCAGTACTCGCCTAAGTTCTCCCACTAAGAGACTTAGCTGCAGTCGGACACTCGCCTAAGTTTGAAAAAATCCTACCGAGTGGAGAGCTAGACTCCCACTCGGGGGATTAGCTGCAGTCCAGTACTCGCCTAAGTTCTCCCTCTACGAGACTTAGCTGCAGTCAGACACTCGCCTAAGTTTGAAAAAATCCTACCGAGTGGAGAGCCAGACTCCCACTCGGGGGCTTTGCTGCAGTCCAGTACTCGCCTAAGTTCTCCCTCTAAGAGACTTAGCTGCAGTCAGACACTCGCCTAAGTTCAAAAAAATCCTACCGAGTGGAGAGCCAGACTCCCACTCGGGGGCTTAGCTGCAGTCCAGTACTCGCCTAAGTTCTCCCTCTAAGAGACTTAGCTGCAGTCAGACACTCGCCTAAGTTTGAAAAAATCCTACCGAGTGGAGAGCTAGACTCCCACTTGGGGGCTTAGCTGCAGTCCAGTACTCGCCTAAGTTCTCCCACTAAGAGACTTAGCTGCAGTCAGACACTCGCCTAAGTTTGAAAAAATCCTACCGAGTGGAGAGCCAGACTCCCACTCGGAGGCTTAGCTGCAGTCCAGCACTCGCCTAAGTTCTCCCTCTAAGAGACTTAGCTGCAGTCAGACACTCGCCTAAGTTTGAAAAAATCCTACCGAGTGGAGAGCCAGACTCCCACTCGGGGGCTTAGCTGCAGTCCAGTACTCGCCTAAGTTCTCCCACTAAGAGACTTAGCTGCAGTCGGACACTCGCCTAAGTTTGAAAAAATCCTACCGAGTGGAGAGCTAGACTCCCACTCGGGGGATTAGCTGCAGTCCAGTACTCGCCTAAGTTCTCCCTCTACGAGACTTAGCTGCAGTCAGACACTCGCCTAAGTTTGAAAAAATCCTACCGAGTGGAGAGCCAGACTCCCACTTGGGGGCTTAGCTGCAGTCTAGTACTCGCCTAAGTTCTACCTCTAAGAGACTTAGCTGCAGTCAGACACTCGCCTAAGTTTGAAAAAATCCTACCGAGTGGAGAGCAAACCTCCCACTCGGGGGCTTAGCTGCAGCCCAGTGCTCGCCTAAGTTTGAAAAAATCCTACCGAGTGGAGAGCAATCCTCCCACTCGGGGGCTTAGCTGCAGCCCAGTGCTCGCCTAAGTATTTAAAAATCCTATCGAGTGAGAGCAAACCTCCCACTCGGGGGCTTAGCTGCAGCCCAGTGCTCGCCTAAGTATTTAAAAATCCTACCAAGTGGAGAGCAATCCTCCCACTCGGGGGCTTAGCTGCAGCCCAGTGCTCGCCTAAGTATTTAAAAATCCTATCGAGTGAGAGCAAACCTCCCACTCGGGGGCTTAGCTGCAGCCAGTGCTCGCCTAAGTATTTAAAAATCCTATCGAGTGAGAGCAAACCTCCCACTCGGAGGCTTAGCTGCAGCCCAGTGCTCGCCTAAGTACAGGACACAACCCAATCCGCAAGAAGTTACGCCACAAATACAAGGTTATTCCGAGTGAAGATCAAGTTCCACTCGACGAATCAAACCATGAAGATATTCAACGAGAAATCAAGTTCAGATAAAGCCTAAAAGGTCCCAGACCTCAGATCAAAGTACTCGAGCCCTCGGCTCGGCAGAGTTTAACGGTTACAAATCCACTCGGCATTCCGAGGCAAATTTAAAGTGAAACATAGGAGTTTTTCATTCCTCGGGAGGAGGACTGGAAGGGGCGACGAACTCGTCCAAGTCGATCCCGTCTGCAATACGGGTGGCAGCAGCGATGAAAGTCTCCATGAAGTCTTGAAAGTTGTGCTTCCTGGTATTGGCAACTTGGGTGGCAGCCAACTTTTCTTCTCACGCCTCCTTGCAATGGACGCGGACCAGAGACAGAGCGACATCAGCACCACATCTAGCAGAAGATTTCTTCCATTCCGCCACTCGACCTGGGACTTCATTAAGTCGAGCCATCAAGGACTCGAGGTCGTTCTGAAGCGTCGTCCCAGGCCAGAGTGATGTGTCGATCCACGACATCGCAACTTTCAGCTGAGCCAGATAGTCAACAACGCTGGCAGTACGAGACTCCAGACGGAGCACGTTCATTGCAGCCTCGTCCTTCACAAGAGAGTTAGCAGGGTACAAGCTTGGCTCCACTCGACTGGTCTCCTCTTCAAAGTTCTGGCAGAATTCTGCAAACACGATTCAAGAGTAAGATAGTGGCCCTACACAGGCTTGGTAACTGCAAGACAGTCGGGGCAGAGTAATTACCTTCGAGCATGACAAACAGCTTCTTGGCGAGTCCACCGAGATAAGCCTCCAGATCGTTCCTCTTCCCCACCAGCTCACCTGCCTTGTCACACAGAGTCGCGTTGTCGTTCTTCAGTCGGCTGACCTCCCGATTGGCTACCTCAAGAGCAGCTTTCAGTCTGGAGTTCTCCTGCTCAAGAGCTCCGACCGAAGCCATTTTCTCTTTAGCAAGCCTCGTTTTGTCCAAGACCTCCTTCTGTGCCTCTGCAATATCTTGATCCTTCTTCTTTAGAGCTTCCTCCAATTTATCTGCGGCGCGTCGAGTGAAATCAACATCAAGAATGGACAAGGAAGAAAATCCACTCGTCAAGAATGGAGAACCTCACCAGCCATACCTTTTGCTTCTTCTTGCGCCTTCTTTAAGTTCTCTTGAGCAAGCTTCAAGTTAAGGTTGAGCTGGATCTGCTGATTCTCCAACTCAGTATAGCGAGCTACAAGTTTGCAGGATTTCTGTAAAAAGAAAAATCTGTCGACAGACGTACAAGATAAGTTGCTTCCGAGTAACTAAGAGACAATGATGACGTTTCTAAGACCACAGCCGAATCAAAAACATTCGACAGTAGTCTCGGGGACTACAGCCAGTGGGTGCACTCAGCGTGCCCCCACTAAAAAAAAGTCGACTGCCAGCAGTCGACCGGATACAGTTCCATTCGGCATGGCCTGACCAGACCGAGTGAAGAAATACAGCTACAGCAACACAATGTAGAGACTACAGTCGACTGCCAGCAGTCCACCGTAGTCTCGGGGACTACACCCAGTGGGTGCACTCAGCGTGCCCCCACTAAAAAATTGAAAGACACACCCAGTGGGTGTACAGATACAAAGATCTTCGGAAAAGAGATTCTTCAAAAGATTCTTCAAACAGCATACCGTAACAGACCAAGTGTTGAGTCGACTGACCTGGACGTTACTCTGAAGAGCCGAACTTGCGTCATAAGCTGCTTGGCTGGCTTCCCGAGCCACCTTCACTTGCTCCATCATGATCCCCGCCTGGCGTATAGCCTCCCTTGCAGCAGCTGCTTGGTCCTCAGGGGCGGGGTACGCGGCAAAAAGCGAAGGCGGATCCGCAGTCGACGTCGAGGGCCGCACACTTGTCAGAGGAATGGCGAAAGTCACAGAAGCCCGAGTGGTGTCACCACCATCCCGAGCTATAGCTTCAGACGCTAGAGCAGATTGAGGGGTCTTGTCAGCCGACTCCCTCCTGTTCCTCCTCACTCTCAGCGGCTCATTGTCGTCGTCATCCGGGAGGTCGATAACATGAGGAGGAGCTACAAGGAAAAATTTCAATCGACCAGAGTTGCAATAAATGTCCAGTTGACTCAAAGTAGAACATCAGTAATCGTACCAGGGTTGGAAGTAACAGCATCCTCCATCTCTTGGTCGTCGTTCTTGGCGGAGATCTCAGAAGTAGCAGCGCTACAAATCTCGAAAGTCAATCAGTTGGCTCAATGAATCGACCAAGGATCTGTCCACGGTCGACAAAGGAAAACAAGTTTTATTATTACCCAGAAATGGTAGGGACAGCCATCTTCATCTTGGGCAGAGCCTTGGGCGGCTTGGACGGCATCGCACGGGGGTGCTTGGGAGCCTTTCCAGTCGGCGTAGGAGAAGAGGTCCGAGGGCGTTTCGACGATTGCCCAACAGGAGCAGTCTCCTTGCCACATTCCTGCGCTGGATCGTGTGTGAACTTGGATCGCCTCTCCGGGCAGGGGGGTTCAACCTCCTCCTCCTCCTCTTCGCTGGAGTCGACGTCGTCGTCTCCCTCTCCTTCACCGTCGGACTCCCACTCGCCTCCGCTCTCACCTCCGCTCGCCTCCCCTTCCTCAGTCGGCTCCTGTGCCCCGTTGAGCGTCGAGTACATCTAAGTGGTCGCCTGGAAAACAACAGACAAGACAAAAGTCAATCGACCAACTCAAAGAAGACCAATTAAGGAAACAAGATCTCAGTCGGGAGCATAAAGACATACCTGGTCCACGTCATACGAGTTGTCGAGTGGAATTACCCTCCTGGCTGCTCGGGGGTTGTCCTTGTTCCCTGTGATGCTCGACAACCACCCCTCCAGCATCTCATCGGTGACCTCCTCCGGGTGGACCCGAGTGGTGTCGTCGAGACCCGAGTACAGCCACATCGGGTGGTCACGAGCCTGGAGCGGCTGGATGCGCCTCCGAAGGAAGACCTCCAGCAGGTCCATACCAGTCACGCCCTCGCGGACAAGCTCAACCAC
The DNA here is from genome assembly GCF_056163025.1 of Triticum urartu. Taxonomy (NCBI): domain Eukaryota; kingdom Viridiplantae; phylum Streptophyta; class Magnoliopsida; order Poales; family Poaceae; genus Triticum; species Triticum urartu. Next base: position 58,252,609 of record NC_141874.1, on the reverse strand, counting down.
TCGACTTGCCAGCACTTTGACTTGGGCCCTTTCTTCCGGTGTCACTTTCAGAGAAGCAGGTTTTTCAGCTCGGTCGAGAGAAAAAGGGGGAAGACCAGTCGACTGTCCTGGGGTCGCCTGGTCCTGACAGTAGAACCAGGTCGCCTGCCAACCACGGACCGACTCCGGGAAAGTGATAGATGGAAAACAACTCTTTCCCCTCGTATGGATCGCCAGGCCCCCGCACAGCTGGATCACCTGTGTCCTTTCATCGCTCGACTTGGCCTTCTTGACCGATTGAGAACGGCAGGTAAAGATGTGCTTGAAAAGTCCCCAATGGGGGCGGCAACCCAAGAAAGCCTCGCACATGGAAATGAAAGCGGCAAGGTATACGATGGAGTTGGGAGTGAAGTGGTGGAGCTGCGCTCCGAAGAAGTTCAGGAAGCTCCGAAAAAAAGGATGGGGCGGTAGAGAAAACCCTCGGTCGATGTGGGTGGCTAGGAGCACGCACTCACCGTCGCGGGGTTGAGGTTCGATCTCTCTCCCCGGGAGACGCGCAGCTTCGTGGGGAATGACTCCCCCCTCGACCATGTCATCGAGATCCTCTTGCCAGATCACCGACGGCATCCAATCGCCCTGGATCCAGCCCCGGGGCAGAGCAGACCTTGAGGAGGATCCGCCCCGAGCAGACCTCTTCCCTTTCCCCTGCGCCGCCGCCTTCTTCGCCCGCTCCAGAGCGGATGTCTTGTCCTTCGCCATCGTCGCCGGCAAATCTCGCACAGGCCTGCGGCGCTAGGGTGAGAGCGAAGGTGGCGGAAGAACTTGCGAAGGAAGAGAGGAATAAGAAAGAAGAAGAAAGCACACTGTTTGGAAACCCCGAGCCGGCGACTTATAAGGGGCCGCTCCCGAGTGGCTGACTGGTAGGCCCAGGCTATCCAGTCAAATCCCGCAGCAGACACGCGCGCAGTATGTGGCGAAAAAGGCGATGCGGGGATCGAGGAGCTTCCGCTTCATCGCTTCCGATTACTGCGACCGCTCCCGTCCTGCGCGCTTCCCGAAATCCGAATCCCGCGACATCCGCGGGCTGCAGAACAACTTGTCAAAACAGAAGACCCCACTCGCGCCGACACTCGGTATGTCACAAGTAAAGAAATTCACTCGACGAAAGGCCTAGAATGGATCAAGGCGACTGAAAGAGGTTGATGACATCATCCGTGACGATTGGCCTAGAACGAGGCACTCATGTAGCCCAAAGAACCAGTCGGAAAGATCTCCAACTCTTCCCCCACTCTAACCTCGATCCATTCGGGGGCTAATGATGAAGCTATGTACCTAGGGTAGGGGCACGGACCTGTCCTAAGAGCCCTACCCGAGGACATCCCTAGAAGAAGTCACCTTTCAATCGACTTGAAGGTATCCCACTCGACGGGTTCAAGACACTCGACCAAGAAGCTATCACTCGACCATGAAGCTAGCCACTCGACCGCCAGGAGACCTAAAGTCACTCCGCGGGCAAACGGTCGGCTATTAAGTAGTCTTTATGGTCATTATAGCACTTTATTAGGGGCGTTACCAGTAACGACCAACCTTAAATGTACTTTAAACCCTGCATTACTGGGGGCAGGAGAGGGCCGGCGAACTCTATATAAGCCACCCCCCTCCTCAGTATGAAGGGTTCGCACCCCTGTTATCTACACACGCATAATTCAATCGACCGCCTCCGGGCACCGAGACGTAGGGCTGTTACTTCCTCCGAGAAGGGCCTGAACTCGTAATCCTCGTGTGCTTACAACTTCTCCATAGCTGAGATCTAGCCTCTCCATACACACCCCCCTACATCACTGTCAGAGTTAGAACCACGACAGACGGCCCATATCTTCCATCTGCTCGATCGGACGACCCAAAACCCATCAAGCATCGCGATCCGACGGCCGAGAATCACTGAACTCTGTGAAGCCTTGTAGGAACATCCTTCTCTTATCTCTTGATTAGTATCATAGATGATCTTATTTATTGACATGCATGACACATAATAACATACCATTTATTATGATACAATATCTATCTATGTTACTCTAACCCTCTCTCTCTTCTTTAATTATGTGCCACATCAGCATGTTTGTTATTCCCGAGTGCATGATATCAGCTAAGATACCACCATTATGGCTAGCCTAAGACACTTCCAATGTATTGACTGCTAACTCGGAGAAAGTGGTGAATGGAATCAAATCGGGAGGGGGGGATTTTGGAGACTAGGAGGCAAGCCTACTTTATTCGATTCGATGAATGGAGCAGCGACATCGGGGAAATGCTCGGTAGTGCCATTGGTGTCGGACAGCGAGCGGAGGCCTCCTCATGCCATCCGCCATGTGCAGTTCACGAACTGTACGTCGTCCAACCCTATGTGTCCGATTGTGATAGTCGGCACAGGAGGAAAAGTTTGCACAAAGGGATGCTCGCGAGGTTGAAATTTCGTTACATTCTTAATTAAAGCGGTGTCTATCCTATATTGGAATATTTGATCGATCGTGAGGTACAAGCCATTTGGTAGAGTTGTCAACAACACATTAGGAAATGGGAGTAGTATACTAGAGAAAAGTGAGTTATTTAGTACAATTGATTGTGTAATCAATATAAGAGTGAAGATCCAAAACATAATTGTGAGAATAGGAGTAAAAAATCATGTGGTTGAGACAAAACTTATTCCACCAAACACATATTTTCTAGGATATAATACAACTAGAAATCAAATAGTGCAGAAATAAACAAGGTGTTTAGCACCATAACCTTTTTTATTTTTGAGGGAGTTTTGTACAATCATCTCGTGAATAAGCTCGAAAGCATATATGCGCTCGGCTAAACAAACCGCGCACGGAGATAACCAAAAACGAAATAGAATGTTCTTTTAAGAAACACAAAATAGAATGCTCTCCGATAGTACCATGCATGCCCCACTTCTCTGTAGAGAAAAATATTGCTTAGAATGGTTAATATATTGGACGACCTTAGTTAACAATCCGAACTCTAAAAGCCCGTCAGAACACATGTTAAACTATCAAAACCTTTCGGTTAAAAGGCTCTCGATCTTTCTGAAATTTTGGTGATTTAGGTTGACATGACACAAATATCTCTATTTCGTGTGGGCCCCTAGTAGTCCATCAAGGAAGAGAGGGGACCGTAAACTTCCTCACCATCATAATCAACGTCACATCCCTCGACTATACTAAGAAAAATGGTCATATAATCCAGAGACACAATGTAGATACCAAATTCACCGCAAACCTTGTGCGGCACATGGATACAGTTGGGTTGGGCTCCTGCTTCAGACGCCGACTGGACTGCGAAATTGAACCTGCCTAAAAAGAACACTCTTTCGCCGATGGTTTCGGTCGTCTCCCACACATTGTCCTCATGGTTCCATCGGAAAACCTTCACATCGACCACCTCCAGCGGGCACCCATAGTGGCAACAGCGCACCAAGAAGAGTTCGCCACCGGGTAGCACTTGTATTCATTGTGCACTGGGTAGGGCGATGGAGGCGTCATGTCCACCCTCTCGATGACCGGCGCCGGACCGAACGCGTCGACGGCCACCAAGGATGCCGTGGTCGTCGCTTACACCTTCCCCTGGCGGCCAGGGGTTATGGGTCCATCGAACCAATCATTGTCATCGACTAGCTCCACCGGGAGGCTGGACCACTCGGCATCACCGGGGTGTCAGTGCAGGAGGGACCTCGCCTTCTCGAGCACGATGGTGCAATCGGGCGGGGTTTGCCCCGAGAGCGCGCAGCCGAACCGTAGGTGCGGCCCAGACGACTCCTTGGGCAGCGGCGGGAGAACGATCACGATGGGGGCTGACGCCGACAAGAACGTATCAGCGAAGCTCACGAGGGAGCACTCGTTGGTACGCTCGTCGAGCATGAGGTGTTAGAAAGGAGAGAGAGGATTGGTGGAATAGTTTGATGTATTGCTTGAGCCTCGAGGGCATATATATAGGAGTACATGATCTACTTGGAGTACAAGGCAAGCCAGAATATTTCCTAGTCTAACCTATATTTCCTAATACAATCACGTTACTCAACATCCCCCTGCAGTAACAACGGTAACGAAGCAGATGGTGAGACTGGAGAAGAACCTGAAGGCAAGCCGACGGATACCCCCCCCCCCAGTCGTAACGGTCAACGCATCACGGAGTCATGGCTGGAGTGGAAACCAACGAGGTTGCTCAAGCAGGCGGTAGCCCTTTGTGCCATTTTTCGATGTAGCCAAGAGCGTGGGAGGTGGAGGCGTGGTCGAGATAGTCGTGCGAAGAATGACGTGGTCGATGTCGAGTCAGGGTGGCCGGTGTCGAGGAAGTGGTGCGCCGGGGAGAAGACGGAGTTGACGAGGCGTCGTGCCGGGGTTGCCAAACCCGGGGACACGTCGTAGACGAAGGCATATGCCGGTGTTGCCAGCACCGGGCATGCGTAGACAGTCGAAGACGAAGTTGACGAAGCGCCGCACCAGGCTTGCCAGGCCCGGGGACACGTCGTGGACGAAGGCACATGATGGTATTGCCAGCACCAGCATGCGTAGACTGGGACCTGCACGAGCTGTACACCATGTCGAAGAGGTCGGAGAGGCCAGCAGAGAAGGACTCGACGACGGTTGTGGCGCCAATCGGCGCGGGGCCAATGTCGCCCGCGGTTGTCGGAGTAGATGAAGCGCTCGGGGTAGATGACGGCGATGCTGGCAACGGGCTGGTGCTGGACGAAGACGAAGGGGTGGACGGGCAGCTGCGGCGGCGGCGGCCGAAGAAGAGCGGCGGCGGTGCTCGAAGTTGGCGAAGAACCCTGACAGCGTGACGAAGACTGGCGCGGACGGTGGCATTCTTCCGCCAAGGGAGACGGCATGACGCATAGCACGGGAGGTCGACGTGCGGTGACGACGGAGTGGACCGCAGGCCGCGGCGCTACAGTCCGAAGGGGCGATGCAGCGGCGGCAGGAGGAACGGGGCGACGGTGGGAAGACCTCGGGGCGGTGGCGGGACCATGGGCCGCGGCGCTACGGCCCGAAGGGGCGGTGCAGCGGCGAAGCGTGGGTCGGTGCAACCACGGGGACGGCCTCGGGGTGGCGGCGGGGACCGCGTATCGCGGCACTACGGCCCGAAAGGGCGACGCGGCGGCGACGCATGATAACCCACAAGTATAGGGGACCGCAACAGCTTTCGAGGGTAGAGTATTCAACCCAAATTTATTGATTCGACACAAGGGGAGTCAAAGAATATTCTCAAGTATTAGCAGCTGAGTTGTCAATTCAACCACACCTGGAAATTTAGTATCTGCAGCAAAGTGTTTAGTAGCAAAGTAATATGATAGTAGTGGTAGCAGCAACAAAAGTAAAGTCAGCAAAAGTAATGTTTTTGATATTTTGTAGTGATTGTAACAGTAGCAGCAGGAAAGTAAATAAGCGAGAACCAGTATATAGAAAACTCATAGGCACAGGATCAGTGATGGATAATTATGCCGGATGCGGTTCATCATGTATCAGTCATAACATAGGGTGACACAGAACTAGCTCCAATCCATCAATGTAATGTAGGCATTTATTTCGTATATAGTCATACGTGCTTATGGAGAAGAACTTGCATGACATCTTTTGTCCTACCCTCCCGTGGTAGCGGGGTCCTATTGGAAACTAAGGGATATTAAGGCATCCTTTTAATAGAGATCCGAAACAAAGCATTAGCACATAGTGAATACATGAACTCCTCAAACTATGGTCATCACCGAGAGTGGTCCCGATTATTGTCACTTCGGGGTTGCCGGATCATAACACATAGTAGGTAACTATAGACTTGCAAGATAGGATCAAGAACTCACATATATTCATGAAAACATAATAGGTTCAGATCTGAAATCATGGCACTCGAGCCTTAGTGACAAGCATTAAGCATAGCAAAGTCATATCAACATCAATCTCAGAACATAGTGGATACTAGGGATCAAACCCTAACAAAACTAACTCGATTACATGATAAATCTCATCCAACCCATCACCGTCCAGCAAGCCTACGATGGAATTACTCACGCACGGCGGTGAGCATCATGAAATTGGTGATGGAGGATGGTTGATGATGACGACGGCGACGAATCCCCCTCTTCGGAGCCTCGAACGGACTCCAGATCAGCCCTCCCGAGAGGTTTTAGGGCTTGGCGGCGGCTCCATATTGTAAAACGCGATGATTTCTTCTCTCTTATTTTTTCTCTCCGAAAGCAAATATATAGAGTTGGAGTTGGCGTCGGAGGGCATCCAGGGGGCCCACGAGGTAGGGGGCGCGCCCTAGAGGGGGGCGCCCCCCACCCTCGTGAACAGGGTGTGGGCCCCCTGGTCTTCATCTTTGGCGAGGATTTTTTATATTTTTTCTAAGATGTTCCATGGAGTTTCAGGTCATTCCGAGAATATTTGTTTTCTGCACATAAAACAACACCATGGCAATTCTGCTAAAAACAGCGTCAGTCCGGGTTAGTTCCATTCAAATCATACAAGTTAGAGTCCAAAACAAGGGCAAAAGTGTTTGGAAAAGTAGATACGACGCAGACGTATCAACTCCCCCAAGCTTAAACCCTTGCTTGTCCTCAAGCAATTCAGTTGACAAACTGAAAGAAAGAAAGAAAAACTTTTACAAACTCTGTTTGCTCTTGTCGTTGTAACTATGTCAAGCCAGCGTTCAAGTTTTCAGCATAGATCATAACTAACCACATTTGCAATAATTCTCAGGTCTCATAATTACTCATATCAATAGCAGAATCAACTAGCAAGTCATAATAATAAATCTCGGATGACAACACTTTCTCAAAACAATCATAATATGATATAACAAGATGGTATCTCGCTAGCCCTTTCTGAGACCGCAAAACATAAATGCAGAGCACCTTTAAAGATCAAGGACTGACTAGACATTGTAATTCATGGTAAAAGAGATCCAATCATAGTCACATCCAATATAAATTAATAGTGATGAATGCAAATGACAGCTGTGCTCTCCGGCTAGTGTTTTTTAAGAAGAGGGTGATGACTCAACATAAAAGTAAATGAATAGGCCCTTCACAGAGGGAAGCAGGGATTTGTAAAGGTGCCAGAGCTCTGTTTTGAAATAGAGATAAATTGTATTTTGAGCGATATACTTTCATTGTCAACGTAACAACTAAGAGATGGCGATATCTTCCATGCTAAGCACATTATAGGCGGTTCCCAAACAGAATGGTAAAGTTTATACTCCCCCTCCACCAACAAGCATCAATCCATGGCTTGCTCGAAACAACGAGTGCCTCCAATATACATCAGGTCCCAGGGGGTGTTTTTTTGTAATTGATTTTGATTTAGTTTGCATAAAGCATGGGACTGGGCATCCCGGTGACCAGCCATTTTCTCGTGAGTGAGGAGCGGAGTCCACTCCTCTGGAGAATAACCCGCCTAACACGGAAGATAAGGACAGCCTTGGTTGACACATGAGCTATTCGAGCATACAAAAAAGAATGTTTATTTGAAGGTTTAGAGTTTGGCACATACAAATTTACTTGGAACGGCAAGTAGATACCGCATATAGGAAGGTATGGTGGACTCATCTGGAATAACTTTGGGGTTTAAGGGATTGGATGCACAAGCAGTATTGCCGCTTAGTACAAGTAAAGGCTAGCAAAAGACTAGGAAGCGACCAACTAGAGAGCGACAATATCCATGTACATGCATTAAAATTAATAAACATTGGATGCAAGCATGAGTACGATATAATCCACCATGAACATAAATATCGTGAAGGCTATGTTGATTTGTTTCAACTACATGCATGAACATGTGCCAAGTCAAGTCACTTAAAACATTCAAAGGAGGATACCACCCCATCATACCACATCATAATCATCTCAATAGCATGTTGGCACACAAGGTAAATCATTATAACATAGCTAATCAAGCATGGAGCAAGCAACTATGATCTCTAATTGTCATTGCAAACATGTTTATTCATAATAAGCTGAATCAAGAACGAGGGGCTCATCATATTTACAAAAACAAAAGAGGTCGAGTTCATACCAGTTTTTCTCATCTCAGTTAGCCCATCATATATCATCATAATTGCATTTCACTTGCACGACCGAACGATGTGAATAATAATAAGAGTGCACGTGCATTGGACTAAGCTGGAATATGCGAGCATTCAATAAACAGGAGAAGACAACGCAATATGGGCTCTGGGTTAATTCAACAATAATGCATATAAGAGTCACTTCAACAATTTAATTATGGTCTTCTCCTACTGACCCCCAAAGAAAAGAAAAGAAAAGAAATAAAACTATTTACACGGGAAAGCTCCCAACAAGAAAAAGAAGAACGGGAAATATTTTTGGGTTTTCTTTTTAATTATTACTACTACAGCAGAAAAATAAACTACTACTATTTTTTTGGTTTTTCTTAAGGTTTAACAAACACACAAGAAGAAAGCAGGAAAAAGAAAATAAACTAGCATGGATATTACAGTGAAAGAGTATGAGCACCGACATCTAGCATGAGTGTGTGTGAACATAAATGTAATGTCGGTGAGAAATACGTACTCCCCCAAGCTTAGGCTTTTGGCCTAAGTTGGTCTATTGCCAGGGATAGCCTGGCGGATACCCATAGGTGTAGCTGGGGTCATACTGCGACGAAGAATAGTTGGGATCATACTATGATGAAGAACAAGACTCTGACTGCCACTGGCTGACAGTCATCTCTAGATCCCAAGAATGACAGATTGTCGTGGAGGCTAATCTTGTGGTTCCTGTTCCGGGGCTGGTGCAGGATTCTTGTAAGCTTGGACGGCAGCCCACGTAACGAGGTAGGGTCCTACAAAATTAAACAAAGAAGGAGCAGGCAACATAATAGTTTTAGGATAATGTTTATCAAAGTATAACTTATATTTGAGCTCTCCATTCCTCTTCTTAACAATAAAATCATGGGCTATCATGCTCTTATAGTCTAGATAGGCATTAGGCAACAATTTTTCTTCTTTCTCATAATGCCTAATAGCTATGTTAAAGTATGCAGCAAGGCGAGAAGCATAAATGCCTCCAAAGATGGGGCCTTTAGTACGGTTCAGACTCAACCGCCTAGTGATAATTCCACCCATACTGACAGTGTTGTCGCGGTATAAACCATGGAATAGAATAATAATATCAGGAACACTAAGGTTCCCACAGTTCCCACGACCAATCAAGCATCGACTAGCAAATAAAGCAAAATAGTGTAACACAGGAAAATGTATGCTAGTGATTCTTGCATCAGAAACCTTCCTGGTTTCTCCCATAGAGATAAGGTTAATAAATGGTTCCAACTCTTTACGAGGTGGTTCCTCTAAGATACCATCAGGAGGTATGTTGCAGACTGCGCAAAATTCAGACAATGGCATTTTCTTCACAATGTCATATAAATGAAACTCTACTGAAGGAGGTGACTCTTTAGGGGAAAAGTAGAAGTTTTGCACAAAAGTATTTGTGAGTAAGAGATACTGTGGACGTTGGTCGCAGACGAAGTCGGTGAGGCCAGCATTCTTAATCAATGAATAGAAATCCTCATAAATCCCGGCCTCTCTCAAGAAATTATCAGAAGGCCATTCACACGGTCGGATCTCCGCAGTACGAGGCAAATTATATTTGGGCCTCTGAGCTTCTTCATTTTGTTTATCCTTTGAGCTTCGGCTCGATGAACCCCTCAAAAATCTCCTCATTATTTTTCTGAAATAAATTTTTAGTAACTTCAAACAAAAGTGAACCAACTTCAATAAAACTGATAGCAACTACTCCTACAAGTGCCCAGAGCCTAAATCAAGCATTAGAACTACTTGGAACCATATAAATTTGACATGCAAGCTCAAGAACATGGTCACCTATGAAGCACAAATTTGCAAAGAATAAAGCACTAGAACAAAAACAAATTGGACCAATGAAGGAGTCACATACCAAGGAACAATCTCCCCAAGCAGTTTTGCGAGAGGTGCTTTGAGCAAGGAGATCGAAAATCACAGCAAAAGTGGCTGGAACTCGTGCTTGAGTTGGTTTTTCGGGTTTGTGTGAGACAAAGGAAGAAGATGGGTGCTGGGATAAGTGGAGGAGGGCCACTGTGGGCCCACGAGGTAGGGGGCACGCCCTACAGGGGGGGGGCGCCCACCACCCTCGTGGCCAGGTAGCAGCTCCTCCCGCGATAATTTTTGCACAGTAAATCCTCAAATATTCCCGAAAAATCATATTAAATTGGCATGTCATTCTGAGGACTTCTATTTTCGGGATATTTTTATATTGCACGGATAAGCCAGGAAACAGACAGAAAAATACTATTTTTACTTTATTTCTACTAATTAACAGAAAATATAGAGAGGGTACAGAAGTTTGTGCTTCTAGTTTCATCCATCTCATGCTCATCAAAAAGAATCCACTAACAAGGTTGATCAAGTCTTGTTAACAAACTCATTCCAATAATCATGAAACCGGAGAAATTTTGAAAGTTACCTCAACGGGGATATGCACATCCCCTATAATAAGTATATCATATTTCTTTTTGACAGTAGGAAGAGAAATTCAAAACCTCCAGTTATAATCGATGGAATTTTTTCAATGGAGTTGATACTATGAACTTGAGGTTGTTTCCTCGGAAAGTGTACCGTATGATCATTACCATTAACATGAAAAGTGGCATTGCCTTTGTTGCAATCAATAACAGCCCCTGCAGTATTAAGAAAAGGTCTTCCAAGAATAATAGACATACTATCGTCCTCGGGAATATCAAGAATAACAAAGTCCGTTAAAATAGTAATGTTTGCAACCACAACAGGCACATCCTCACAGATACCGACAGGTATAGCAGTTGATTTATCAGCCATTTGCAAAGATATTTCAGTAGGTGTTAACTTATTCAAGTCAAGTCTACAATGTAAAGAGAGAGGCATAACACTAACACCGGCTCCAAGATCACATAAAGCAGTTTTAATATAATTTTTTTAATGGAGCAAGGTATAGTAGGTACTCCGGGGTCTCCAAGTTTTTTGGTATTCCACCCTTAAAAGTATAATTAGCAAGTATGGTGGAAATCTCAGCTTCCGGCATCTTTTTTTATTAGTAATGATATCCTTCATATATTTAGCATAAGGATTTGTTTTGAGCACATCAGTTAATCGCATACGCAAAAAGATAGGCCTAATCATTTCAGCAAAGCGCTCAAAATCCTCATCATCCTTTTTCTTGGATGGTTTTGGAGGAAAAGGCATGGGTTCCTGAACTCAAGGTTCCCTTTCTTTACTATGTTTCCTAGCAACAAAGTCTCTTTTATCATAACGTTGATTCTTTGATTGTGGGTTATCAAGATCAACAGCAGGTTCAATTTCTACATCATTGTCATTACTAGGTTGAGCATCATCATGAACATCATCATTAATATTTTCACTAGGTTCATGTTCATTACCAGATTGTGTTTCAGCATCAGACATAGATATATCATTTGGATTATCAGGTGGTTCAGCAATAGGTTCACTAGAAGTTTGCACAGTTCTATCATTTTTCTTCTTCTTCTTTTTAGAAGAACTAGGAACATCAATATTATTTCTTTGAGAATCTTTCTCGATTCTCTTAGGGTGGCCTTCAGGATACAAAGGTTCCTGAGTCATTCTACCAGTTCTAGTGGCCACTCTAACAGCATAATCATTTTTCTTACTATTCATTTCATCAAGCACTTCTTTTTGAGCCTTAAGTACTTGTTCTACTTGAGTGGTAACCATAGAAGCATGTTTGCTAACAAGTTTAAGTTCACCTTTAATATTAGCCATATAATCACCCAAGCGTCTAATCATATAAGCATTTTCTTTTAATTGTCTACCAAAATAAGCATTGAACTCGTCTTGCTTAAACATAAAGTTATCAAACTCATCCAAGCACTGACTAGCAATTTTAGTAGGAGGGACTTCAGCTTTATCATATCTACAGAGAGAATTTACCTTTACTACCTGTGTCGGGATATCGGGATCAGGAGGTTCTTCAATAAATAAAGAATTGAGATCATATGTTTCTTCAACAGGCGGTATATTAAGACCATGTATTTCTTCAATAGGAGGTAAATTCTTAACATCTTCACCTTTAATACCTTTTTCTTTCATAGATTTCTTTGCCTCTCGCATATCTTCGGGGCTGAGGAATAGAACATCTCTCTTCTTCGGAGTTGGTTTAAGAATAGACTCAGTAATTGGAGCAGGAGCTGGCTCAGGAGGTGCCCAATTATTTTCATTTGTCAACATATTATTCAAGAGAATTTCAGTTTCATCCGGTGTTCTTTCCCTGAAAAGAGAACCAGCACAACTATCCAGGTAATCTCTGGAAGCATCGATTAGTCCATTATAAAAGATATCAAGTATTTCGGGTTTCTTAAGAGGATGATCAGGCAAAGCATTAAGTAACTTGAGAAGCCTCCCCCAAGCTTGTGGGAGACTCTCTTCTTTCATTTGCACGAAGTTGTATATTTCCCTCAAAGCAGCTTGTTTCTTATGAGCAGGGAAATATTTAGCAGAGAAGTAATAAATCATATCCTGGGGACTACGCACACAACCAGGATCAAGAGAGTTAAACCATATCTTAGCATCACCCTTTAATGAGAACGGAAATATTTTGAGTATATAGAAGTAACGCGATCTCTCATCATTAGTGAACAGGGCAGCTATATCATTTAACTTAGTAAGATGTGCCACAACAGTTTTAGATTCATGGCCATAAAACGGATCAGATTCCACCAAAGTAATTATATCAGGATCAACAGAGAATTCATAATCCTTATCAGGAGCACAGATAGGTGAAGTAGCAAAAGCAGGGCCGGGTTTCATTTTATCTCTAAGTGATTCTTTGTTCCATTTAACTAATAACCTCGCTCATATCTATCCCTGCAAGCTAAAATAGCGGCAGAAGATTCCAATCAAAAAGATAACCCTCAGGAATAACAGGCATATTTTCATCATCACTATCATCATCGTATTCAGATTCAATAATTTCTTTTTCTCTAGCCCTAGCAATTTGTTCATCAAGAAATTCACCAAGGGGCACAGTAGTATCAGGCATAGAAGCAGTTTCATCATAAGTATCATGCATAGCAAAAGTGGCATCATCAATAACATGTGACATATCGGAACAAATAGCAAAAGCAGGTTTAGGTGTCGCTAGCCTACTCATAACAGAAGGTGAATCAAGTGCAGAGCTAGATGGCAGTTCCTTACCTCCCCTCGTAGTTGAGGGATAAATTGTTGTCTTAGCGTCTTTTAAGTTCTTCATAGTGTCCAGCAGATATAAATCCCAAGTGACTCAAAGAATAGAGCTATGCTCCCCGGCAACGGCGCCAGAAATTGGTCTTGATAACCCACAAGTATAGGGGATCGCAACAGCTTTCGAGGGTAGAGTATTCAACCCAAATTTATTGATTCGACACAAGGGGAGCCAAAAAATATTCTCAAGTATTAGCAGCTGAGTTGTCAATTCAACCACACCTGGAAACTTAGTATCTGCAGCAAAGTGTTTAGTAGCAAAGTAATATGATAGTAGTGGTAGCGGCAACAAAAGTAAAGACAGCAAAAGTAATGTTTTTGGTATTTTGTACTGATTGTAACAGTAGCAGCGGGAAAGTAAATAAGCGAGAACCGGTATATGGAAAACTCGTAGGCACCGGATCAGTGGTGGATAATTATGCCGGATGCAGTTCATCATGTATCAGTCATAACATAGGGTGACACAGAACTAGCTCAAATTCATCAATGTAATGTAGGCATGTATTCCGTATATAGTCATACGTGCTTATGGAAAAGAACTTGCATGACATCTTTTGTCCTACCCTCCTGTGGCAGCGGGGTCCTATTGGAAACTAAGGGATATTAAGGCCTCCTTTTAATAAAGAACCGGGACAAAGCATTAGCACATAGTGAATACATGAACTCCTCAAACTATGGTCATCACCAGGAGTGGTCCCGATTATTGTCACTTCGGTGTTGCCGGATCATAACACATAGTAGGTGACTATAGACTTGCAAGATAGGATCAAGAACTCACATATATTCATGAAAACATAATAGGTTCAGATCTGAAATCATGGCACCCGGGCCCTAGTGACAAGCATTAAGCATAGCAAAGTCATAGCAACATCAATCTCAGAACATAGTGGATACTAGGGATCAAACCCTAACAAAACTAACTCGATTACATGATAAATCTCATCCAACCCATCACCGTCCAACAAGCCTATGATGGAATTACTCATGCACGGCGGTGAGCATCATGAAATTGGTGATGGAGGATGGTTGATGATGACGACGGCGACGAATCCCCCTCTTCGGAGCCTCGAACGGACTCCAGATCAGCCCTCCTGAGAGGTTTTAGGGCTTGGCGGCGGCTCCGTATCGTAAAACGCGATGATTTCTTCTCTCTTATTTTTTTTCTCTTCAAAAGCAAATATATAGAGTTGGAGTTGGCATCGGAGGGCATCCAGGGGGCCCACGAGGTAGGGGGCGCACCCTAGAGGGGGGGCGCCCCCCACCCTCGTGGACAGGGTGTGGGCCCCCTGGTCTTCATGTTTGGCGAGGATTTTTTATTATTTTTTCTAAGATGTTCCATGGAGTTTCATGTCATTCCGAGAATATTTGTTTTCTGCACATAAAACAACACCATGGCAATTCTGCTGAAAACAGCGTCAGTCCGGGTTAGTTTCATTCAAATCATACAAGTTAGAGTCCAAAACAAGGGCAAAAGTGTTTGGAAAAGTAGATATGACGCAGACGTATCAACGCACGAGTCGATGCAGCAGCGAGGAGAACCACGGGGCGGCGGCGCTACGGCCCGACGGGGCGACACAGCGGCAGCCCGATACTCGATCGGCGGAGAGGCATGCGGTACTCGAGACGATCTTCACGGGACCTGCGGAGGCGCGCGTAACCGACGGGCCAGGTCAGTCGCGCGGCGTAGGTGAGGCGGATCGCGGCGGCGAGCGGGTGATCAAACCGATCTCGCGCGAGGTCGGGGATGCCGCTCGGTGGAGGCGGGGTGACGATGGAGTCCGAGATGAAGCCGGCGGTGGCGGACGGCGTGGGACGTCGTGCGGACGAGCGCGTCAGCACTGGCACCCGGGCTGTCAAGGGAAGCGAGGCCCGAGCGACAGCAGCGGGGCCCGAGCTGTGGCAGTGACGAGCCTGACGCAGTCGGCCCGACGCAGCCGGGGACGAGGCCGGCGAAGTAGACCGCCGGGCAGCCGTGCAGACGCGACAGAGGCGGGTGACGGGATCGATGGGCGGGCCGGCGCGCGATCGAGCGACAGCTATGATTAACCGTCGCATGGCGCGAGGCCGCCGGGTCGGGGTGATGCAGGCTTCCCGGTCAGAGCAAGGCGGTGACGGCTGACGCAGGTCGACGGGTGGACCGACGCACGGACGGCGGCTAGTCTTGACGGGCCGCCTTGGCGCGCGTGGACGCCGAATCGGAGGAGAGGCCGGCTGGTCGCGCTGGGATTGGAGTAGAGACGTACGGGGGCCGACGACGGCGGCGGGCGACGCAAACCGATCAAGATTAGATCGGAAAACTAAAAAGAAAAACGCCGATCAAAACGACCGGCAAGAGAGCGAAAAAACCCGAAGTAAGGGCTCGGGAAAAAGACTCTCTAGGACAGCCGGCCAACACGACCGGCGAACGAACCCTAGGTACGGGCGGCGCGGCCCCCAGCGGCGGTCATGGAGGCCGACCGCCCCGGAGGCAACGCGCGGGTGCGGAAGCGGCGGCGGCTAGGGTTTAGATCGTGATTAGGCTGATATCATGTTAAAGGGAAAGAGATGATTGATGGAATAGTTTGATGTATTGTTTGGTCTTCGTGGGCATATATATAAAAGTACATGGTTTATTTGAAGTACAAGGTAAGCCAAAATATTTTTTAATCTAACCTATGTTTCCTAATACAATCACGTTACTCAATATGAGAGACCATCCCGGCCGAGGCATCGTTTTCCTTGGAGCACCGGCATGTCTAGCGTCTCGTCCCAGCGGCGACATCCGTTGAACGGGGCGACAAGAACGGGTTTGCTCGTGCAGTTGAACTGGATCACCCATGGCGGAGAATGCGGCGTCTTGACCATGGAGCACAGTCCTTCAATCTCTGTTGAGCAGCTCGTCTAGATCGATCTGATCTGATTATATGGAAGTTTGAGAGGACACACCCGGCTGTGTCGGGAACTCGGGATTCGGGATTGACTTCGATCCATCCTTTGGAGAGCGAATTTTTCTGGCGGCTCCGACCCCTATCTATACACGATAGACGATACGTTTCCCCAGTGGATCCACTTACGGTAGACTTACCGACGTTTTGCGGGCTGACTAAGATAGAGTCTGCTCGGGTTGGAATTTATCCAAGCTTTCTGATCTCCATCACTTCTTGATTGCACGATGCCATGATATAATAGAAAAAAGAATCAATGATGCCAGCCACGATGGATATGCTTGTGAGAGGGAAGATGAACAAGGTTCTCCTTGTGTATGTTGGAAAGCACCAACAAATAGTTGCAAGTGTATGACAAACCTCCAACATAGCACATTTGTTCTTCAAAGAAGTGAAGAAGCAATGCATGGTCTTCAGTAGAATCAACCTGTGAAAGAACAATTAGACAGGGTTTCAACCTGTGAAGAAGCAATGCATGGTCTTCAGTAGAATCAACCTGTGAAAGAACAATTAGACAGGGTTTCAATGGTGATCGATGTTCTCTAGAAGGGATCAAACTGAAGTGTCACCTCATGACCTCAAGGATTAAATGCTGTGTTGTTTTGGGAAAAGGCTGTATTTTTTTCTATACAATACAACGTTTCAGACTGAGAGTAGTCCAAGATGAACCATGTAGTATGGCTCGAGCTTCAACAATAACAACATCTCTCGCCAAAAAAACAAAAAAAAACAATAACACCATAAAATCGCTAGGAAGAAGACAGGAATTCCTTTCGTCCTGGCGGCTACAATCCTAGCCACCACCAGGAGGCCAATCGGTCGTCGGTGCTTCCACGTATCGGTTGATCTGGCTTGTCAAGGACCCTCCACTCCATCTCGTCCTCATTTGGGTCCACGACACCAAGCCTGCCATTGATGTCCAGGAAATAGAAAACCCCGTCTTGGAAGACGGGGCTGTGAGATGACATGAAGAACGGCACGTCATAATTGCCTAGGTATTCTTCCTTCCACTCTTCATCTCCCATTCGCCATGTTTGTATGGTGATAACTTTGCCATCAGGGGTACAACTAGTGGCGAGGACCACGAAGTCCGGAGACCCCGACACCGAGGAAAACCACAATCCTTTGTGGCCAAGGAGATCCAGAGCTGGAAGAGCAATCACATGGCCCCCACTTGGGTAATCCTTGAATGGGTTCACTAGGAAGAACATGTGGTCGCCGCCTCTGGACACGATGATCCAGCCGTTCTTTGTGAAATGTAGTAACTGCGATCCCTACGATTTGAGACCTGAAGCAGGGACGTTTACCCTGATGTTGTATTTCTTCTCGCTCATCGGGTCAAAGACCTCTAGGACATCCTCCTTGGCCCCTCCTGCTGGGCGGGTTGTCATAAGCAATGGCGACACTTTTGCATTCTGGATAGGACTTGTAATGGAATTCCACTGCTTGCAGACAGCTCAGGTGTAGGAAATCGATGAATGAAATCTTAGGTACTAGTAGCTGCAACAAATCAGTGTGGAAATCACACCATCGCCTCTCGCCTGCAGAGGTCGCAGTGTTCGTCGTCATGTCCTCTTTTTCTTCCTCTTTGCAGCAATGTTCAGTTCTTGTTTGCATCACCTGTCAAGTACACGTTAATTTCCCTTCTTTCTTTGGTAATCCTATATAATTTGCAGTGAGCTAGTCAACTGAGTTATCAATATTATAAGAGATCATATAGAGATTTACCTCATTGGAGAGACCATCAGGAGTGTCGCTGGATCGTGCTGCTACCAGACCGAAGCTGATATAAATAGAAAAATTAACCCATCTCACAAATACTAGTAGCACTCCTATACAAGTGAGTAACTTGTTCAAATCGAGCGATTGAAACTAAGCTTAATTACCTAGTGGGAAGAGCCCAAAATGCTTGGTCGCCATCATCATCATCATCATCATCATCATCACATCCGTCGACTGCACTCATCCTTAAGGTCATGTCGTCGAGAGGCACAGTGTAGATATGAGATACACCGTAAACTAAGCGCAGCACATGGATGGTGTTGACTCGGGTTCCTGCTTCAGCCGCCGACGGGACCGCGAAAGTAAACCTGCCGGTGAAGAACGTTCTCTCCCCGATGGTTACAACCGTCTCCCACGCATTGTCCTCACCGTTCCATCGGAAAACCTTCACGTCCACCACCTCCGCCGGGAGGCCAAAGAGGCAGCAACGCACCAAGAAGAGCTCACCGCCAGGGCATGGCACCGGGTAGCATTTGTACCCCTCGTGCACGGGGCACGCTGGCGGGTGCCTCATGTCCGTCCTCTCGACCACCGGCGTCGGGCCGGACGCGTCGACGGCCACCAGGGATACCATGGTCGTCGCGTACAGCTTCCCGTGCTGGCCGGCGGTTATGGGGCCGTCGAACTCGTCCCCCTCCTTGGGGAACTCCACGGTGAGGCGGGACCACTCGGCGTCGCCGGGGCGGCAGTGGAGGAGCGACTTCTCCCTGACCAAGTCGAGCTTTCGCTCGGCAACTCACCCGTGCTATGACGAGGCTGCCAGGACAAGTGTGACGAGGTCAGATCCCCAGATCCAAATCAAGGCGACGCCTATGAGAGGACAAAGGGCACACATGAATAACCGATTGCTACACCTCCTGTTGCCCGCACAACCATGAAGGAGAGCCACCACCACTGCAATGGTGCCTGCTGATGAGCAAACCATGCAGACTGCCATCCTGGGCCTCCAACTCGGCATCCATGTCGCGAGACACCGTCCACCACTCACTTCACATCGCACTTAGCCACGGGAGAAAAAGTAAAAGGAACGCTCCCTACTCCTAGCCCGGCATCCGTCACCGAGCCTGGGTAGGTGCCTCCACCATAGGAGGCACCCACGCCTGCATCCCCAGCAAATTCCGGTGGATTGAGGGGAGGGGGGACACGACTCCGTCACTACTAACGGCCGCCGGCAAGAAGATCCAAGCCCTGGCCCAAGCTAGCATGCACGACGCCATGTCTGTGGCCACGAGCGCCAATCCGCCTTGCAACACAACGATATCACGACCAACAACGCCGACCACCGTACCCGCGAGGATAACAAGAGCACCATCAGAGAGCACAACCCATACTGAACCCCACCTCACCTACCCGGAGCAAGTTCTCCGATCTGCCTCGAGCCCAAATCAGGCCTGCCCGAGCACAATCCCTAGCTCGTAGCCACCTCAACGAGCATGAGCCCGCACGTCGCCGACCCATACCAAGGAGAAGGGAGGTCACCGCCACCTGCACCCTACCGTCAAGAACCAAACACCATGTCGCGTCGGCCAACAACCCGTGCACCCCTGAGCCACCACCAGCAAACCAACCCGAAGCACTGGTGGTTCCCAGCCGAGGCCAACCATGGGCAACACCAGCCACCGGAGGGGATCCCTAGCAACCGCCGCTGGTGGTCAGCCCCACGCCATCCCAGGCGCTGGCGGCCAGATCTAGCCGCACTAGATCGTACCACCCAACCATGTGCGCGCCCCGAACAACCTATCACTCGGCTACCAGGAGACACCACGGGCGCGCGACACACATAGGATCCCACTGTGGCCGCCCGAGTCCACGCCCACGCGTCCCGCCGCCAACACGCTGCCGTCCGCCGAAGAGAGATGCTCGCGCCAGATCTCGCCAGCCAAGGGAGGAGAGGGTCCCACCGCTGCTCTAATGGCGAGGAGGAGAGATGGGAGGAGAGGCGCGAGCCCGGCGGCACTAGGGTTTCCCTCCCGGTCGCCCGCGGGAGCGACTCGGGAGGGGCGACTCCATACGGAGCATATGTTATCGAGGAGTAATCAAAAGCGACGAAGATATTATTTTACATGCACAAATATAGTGTAAGCAAATAAGAAAAACAATGGATGGCATGAACATGAGGTCATGCATGCCATACATGTCAAAATAGAACTGCTGCTTGTACACAAACATGGGTACGGGTTGACTTTTCGAGTTTGGAACAAACGTGTAACTTTATTATTTTCATCAGTTGATTTTTTTTTAGCATTAGTTATCAGCTGATTTTCTTGGCTGAAAAACTTTATTATCAAAGTTGTACTAAAGTTGGGTCAATTAATTTGGATCAAAGAGAGTGCATTAGATTTCAAGTCAACATCATTATTACAATTATAACCATCATATGATCGACAACAAAAAAGAGAAATCTTCTTGCTGTAAGTTAGTTGAAGAGTACGGATCTCAAAGTAATGTTGGAGGGATGGAGATAAGAGGTTCCATGTAGCCTGAGCTACAGAGAAACTTTACCAACTGGTAATTTGGAACCTATTATATATGATTAACAGAACATATGATTTAGCATAAGCGAAGAAACATGATGGTTCGCTTGCCAGTAATATAGCAATAGATGTTTAGACCCCGTACAGTTGTTTGTTCCTTAGCTAGCTCTATCTATGGTGCGATGAATTTTCAAGAACTCCTGGCTAGGCTCTCTGTCAACATGGAACTAACATGCACGTACAACACACGTCTCAAACAAAATGAGTTCACATGATATAATACTAAAAAAATTAAAAAAATTCAAATGGCTACAAAATGTTATCATGTCACTCAAATGGTATTTTCAAAAGTGCGACATATTTGTGATCCAACACACGTATTATGATTATGAAATTAAAATAAAAAAATTATCAGTTTTTACAAAAAGTTTTATAAAAGCTTTTAAAATCATCACAAGATCGCGACTAAAAAAATCTTTGTGATATAACATAAGTCATGATGATAAAAAATTAGACCCACGCAGCTGAATCGGACACACCCCTTTAAAGAAAAAAAATTCACAATGCTGCACACTCACTCCAGCCCCGCTAGGCATATCTCCCTTCCATTCCCCATTCTCGTGGTCGCTAGCTACCCCTGTCCACCTCGTCAAGCTGGCCCTCGCTACGCTGAGCTCAACCGCGCCCGCCCCACGCCTAGCTGCTTCTATCGCCGGCGCCGCGCCCAGCTGCAGCCGCCGCCGCCAAAATCTTTACGAGCGGGATGCGGAGGCGTGGGATTCGCCCCTCCCTCCTCCTAGTGACGCCGGGGCCATCCACAGCCGGCGCTCTCTGGTGGCCGCCCCTCCTCTTCGTCACCACCGCTGGCGGATGCGCAGGCCCCTGTCCTGGCCCGCCCCTCCCTCCTCCTGGAGACGACGGAGCGCTCGAGCTCGGCATGCTCGCCGGCGACGCCGGGGCCCTCCCTCGTCCTGATGCACCCGCCGTCGCCGACATGAGGCTATTCACCGCCCCCTGCTCGGGACGCCATGAAGGTCCGGTTCGAACTCTTCTTCTCCCCTCGATCCAGATGCTCTGCTGTCGGACCCCATCTTGATTTCTTTGTTCGATTAGGTTAGGAGCAGGAGCAGTTGCTGTTAGTGACCTCCATCTTGATTAGGATGACCACGAAGACCTCCGCATGTTGTGCTGCTGCTCGGGACCCTCCCTTCAATTGTGGGGACCCTCAATTGTGCGATCTGGGTCACGTATATTGCTCAGTTGGGTTACCTCAACCCTTGAAATTTGGGTGAGAGGCCCTGCATGCACAATTAATTTTCATCTAGAAGAGGATTACAATCAGAATGTCAGGAAACATTATAGCAAAGCCAGCTAAATACACCTTGTGCAATATCTTTGATGATGCTCCCAATTGGTTGCATTTTCTGTCCAAGAGACACAACAATAGCTCTTTTTGAGCTTCCTGTAATTTGTTGCCTCTGATATGCATCATTCCTGTGCAACCAATTGGATTCATCCTCACATCTTAAATTATTGCCCTTGTTGTGAGGGACACGTTCATGAGATGAATTTTGTGTATTTCATATGCCTGCCAAACAAATTCAGCACCACATTAGTACCCTTTTTTGGGCATATTCGATGTGCTAAGAACATGCAATAAATATTTTATGGTACCCCACAACCTGTAGTGGCACATGTCAACTTTTGTAGTTGGGTGACACCGGATTGTCCTGTAGCTGGTGTGTGTGACAGTGTTATCATCGTTGAGGAGGTCAGTAGTAGTCTTTCTCTTTTCACCGGATAGGCGTTGTCGTTTTAATATCCCATCCATGTTTTGTGCATACCGCTAGCTCCCTGTCACTTTGCCTCCTCAATTCCTTAGGGTCTGCATGTATGTGTCATAAAGATAATTAGTATGACCACATAGGGCTGCATCTAATTTGTTGATCATCATTACCAGTGGACATGGACACGGTGTTTGTGTTTCATTTTCTTGTTCATTGATATCGGCAATCACAGGGGCCATTTTTTTTATCACTGTAGGCTTGACATTGTCTCTTGAATAATGAATACATCTTCCATGTTTTGTGAATACTATTCCCCAACCATTTGCCTCTGCATTTCATTAGGTCCACATCTATGGCACATTGTTGTTATTTTGGTGCATGTCATCTCATCAGTTATCTGAACAATACATAAGCATGTGGTACTTAAACAGTGGTGTTGATGCCCGTTTCTTCTCACGGGCCTCACAACGCCTTCTAAGAATATCATCTTTATTGTATGCATAATACTCTCTGTTCCTCTGCCTCTTTAATTCTTTAGGGTCTGCATAAGTACATACCACAAGTTAGGGTACAAGAAACAGCAAAAACAGCACCAGAATTTATGAAAAGGTTGATGATAGTTACTGAATAACTGGTTGTTACTTATATCCTGAAATGGGGTGCGCGCCTCCGCATTATTGGGAGATGACATACCTTCGCCTTCATGTGAATATTAATGTCATTAAATTTTGAGAAGCATGGAAATTGTGGAAATTAATTATGAACACCAGCAGCAGATGCAAACATAGTACACTGTCATTTCTGTTGATATTGTGTTTCAGTAGAGCTTTATTGACATTAATACGAATTTGGAATGACAGATCCCCTTTCTGGACCACATTCAGTTGTTGGCCCTGCCCTTGACGTCCATGGTGACGCCGATGATGATATTGGCCCTGCTGTTGATCCTCAAACATAGGTTGTTCCTTTGACAAGTAGAGAATTAATTTGTCAAGAGGACTGTGATTTAGTGGTCTTATGGCATTTTTTAGACGGGGTAATATCTAATTCTGGTGGGGCAATAGAGTTCTATTCTTTATCCTCACGTATCTTTAGATTTTATGTATATGCTGGGGATGCAAATCAAGCCACCTTTTCTAAATTCTGAACGCCAATTTTATTTGACACCAGGCCTAGGGGGATAGGGTGCATGATTCAGTTAGCCAAAACACTAACCATTAATTACATATGTAAAACAAACGGCTTCTAGCATTCTGATGTGCAACAGTTTATAGTTTATAACTCTATTATGAAAATTCTAATTCCGAGTAATGCTGCAACAGGTCAAAGGAAGAAGTTGAACCTAAAGAAATGCAGAGAAGAATTACGGCTGCGTGTATCCGGCTGGCTCAAGGTGTATCCGGCTGGTTCAAGGTGTATCCGGCTGGTTCAAGGGACGTGCAGGGCGGGCTCCTGGCACTGAGGATCTCGCGGACGGATGCCACGCTGCGAGGGCAGGGTCCCGCTGGGTGTTCCGTCGCCTGGCCTCCCTGCTCTGGCGACCTCGTGTACGGATGCCACGCTGCTGGCGGCAACAATCCGCGATGGCGATGGCGATGGTGCGATGTTCTGATGCAGTGCCGCGAGGTCGGCGTGCAGGATACAGTGTTGGTGGGCGGCATCGAGGATAAGGGCGATTGGATCTGATTTCGTTAGTTTCCTTAGTTTCCGATGACAACCGCGTGAATGTAGGGGACGAACGCGGGATTGGTATTTTTGTGCTAGTGGACGGATGCGTGATTGTAGGGGATGGACGCGGGACTGGTATTTCTATGCTGGTGGATGGATGGTGGAGGTGGAGCACGGTCAGTCAAGGGAATTTGCTACGTGCACACCTTAAAGGTATTAGATCAATGATGGCAGTTAGATTAGATTTGTGGGACTAATTGTGTGGTGCTGATTAACTCATGCATTTTGTGGGACTAATTGCTGGGTGCATGTAAGGAAGTTCTTATTTGATTGTTTAATAGTAGTAGAGATTATATAGGATTAACAGAACATATGATTTAGCATAAGCGAAGAAACATGATGGTTCGCTTGCCAGTAATATAGCATTAGATGTTTAGACCCCGTACAGTTGTTTGTTCCTTAGCTAGCTCTATCTATGGTGCGATGAATTTCCAAGAACTCCTGGCTAGGCTCTCGGTCAACATGGAAATAACATGCACTAGTGGTGAGTCAAGGTAAATACATCCAAGTCTGGCTGGAACCATATGGTGTTCATGGGCTCCTTGGCACAGAAGGAAGGGTAGTAGCATTGCTCCCGAAATGAGTAGAATGCCTGAGTCCTTCCACCACCTTCAGTCTCAGTATAGTTCGGTAGGAACATCATGTTACATAAATCTTCTCCAGCCAGAGGAACAGCAATCAGAGCATTGCTCCTATCCCAGAACACCGCCGCATCCTCCATACCTTGCAACTCCGCCCAAAGCATCTGAGACCTGTCTAG
This sequence comes from Triticum urartu, assembly GCF_056163025.1. Lineage (NCBI taxonomy): Eukaryota > Viridiplantae > Streptophyta > Magnoliopsida > Poales > Poaceae > Triticum > Triticum urartu. Next base: position 58,227,870 of record NC_141874.1, on the reverse strand, counting down.
CTTGAACATTCTGACCAATCCATTGGCATTCTTCCGGAAAATGGCAATTAGCTCCCCCTTCCACTCCACCAGATAGTTGCACTTCCGTTCACGAAGATGCACATCATCGCTTCCACGTATTGGTTGATCCGGCTTTTTGAGGACGCAAAATTCCATCTCATCCTCGTTCGGGTCCACGACTCCAAGCCTACCATTGATGTCCAGAAAATAGAAGACTCCGTCTAGGAAGACGGGGCCGTGAGATGCCATGAAGAACGGTGCATCATCATCGCTTAAGCATTCTTCCTTCCACTCTTCATCTCCCATTCGCCAAGTTTGTATAATGATAACTTCGCCGCCAGGGGTAGATCCTACGGCGAGGACCACGAAGTCTGAAGAACCTGGCACCGAAGAAAACGACAATCCTTTGAGGCCAAGGACATCCAAAGGTGGAAGAGCAATCACATGGCCACCATCCGAGTAATTCTTGAACGGATTCACTAGGAAGAACATGTGGTCGCCACTTCTTGACATGATGACCCAACCATTCTTTGTGAAATGCAATAAATGCGATCCCTGTGATTTGAGACCTGAAGCGGGGATGTAAACCCTGATAACGTATTTCTTCTTGCTCACTGATCGAAAATCTCAAGAAGATCCTCCTTGGTCCTTCCTGCTGACCGAGCTGTCATGAGCAATGGCGACACTTTTGCATCTTGGATCGGGCTGTTATTGGAGTTCCACTGCTTGCAGACAGCATTAATGTGTATGAAATCGATGAATGAAATCTTGGATAGTAGTAGCTGCAGCAAGTCGGTGTCGAGTTCACACCACCGCCTCTCATCTGGAGAGGCCGCAGTGCCCTCTTTTTCTTCCTCTCCGCTGCAATGTGCAGTTCTTCTTTGAATCACCTATCAAGTATATAGGTTAATTTGCCTTGTTTAATTCCAATTTGCACTAAGCTAGTCTAATGAGTTGTCAATAATATAATAATGTACAGACTTACCTCATTGGAGACATCATCTGGAGTGTCAATGGATCGTACTGCTTTCAAACCGAAGCTGGTACATACATAGAAACATTATTAAACCATCTCACAAATAATATACTACCACTCCTACTAATCAACCGAGTGAATTAAACGTCCACTAAACTTACCTAGTAGGAAGAGCCCAGAGTAGTTGGTCCTCATCACATCCCTTGACTACACTGAGCCTTATGGTCATATTGTCCAGAGACATGGTATAGACACCAGCTTCACCGCAATCTCTGTGAAGCATATGGATGCAGTTGGGCTGGGTTCCTGCTTCAGCCGCCGATGGGACAGCGAAAGAAAACCTGCCAACGAAAAATGTTCTGTCCCCAATAGTTTCAACCGTCTCCCACGCGTTGTCATCCTGATTCCATCGAAAAACCTTTATATCCACAACCTCTGACGGGTAGCCAAAGTTGCAGCAGCGCACCAAGAAGAGATCTCCACCAGGGCATGCCACCGGATAGCACTTGTACCCTTCGTGCACGGGGCAGGACGGCGGATGCCTCTCCATCGTCTTGACGGCCAATGTCGGGCTCGACGCATCGACGGCCACCAGGGATAGCATGGTCGTTGCGTACACCCTCCCCTCCGGGCCGGCGGTTATGGGGCCGTCGAACTCGTCTCCCTCCTCGGGGAGGTCCATTTGGAGGCAGGACCACTCAGCATCGCCGAGACGGCAGTGGATGAGGGACGTCATACCCGTGAAAAAGCTGAGCACAACGGTGCAGTCGGGTGGGGTTTGCGACGAGAGCGCGCAGCTGAACAGCAGGTGCGGCGGTGGCGCATCCTCGGGCAAGGACGGGAGAGCGATCACAGTGGAGGCCGACGGCGACGTATCAGCGATGCTCACGAGGGAGCACCCGTTGGTAACCTCGTCGAGCATGAGCGACCAACCTCCATCCAGGCCGATGCATCGCTTCCCTTGCAGCGCCGGCATGCCCGGCGCCTCGTCCCAGCGGCGCCATCCCTCGAACGGTGCGACGAGGACGGGCTTGCTCGTGCCGTTGAATTGTACCAACCACGGCTGCTGTTGCGTCTTGGCCATGAAGTAGGGTTCTTCGATATCTGCTGCGGAGCGCGTCTGGAACTCTGGGTATCGACCTCTTTTTGGGGGAGAAAGAAGAAACGTCTCGATCTGATTATATGGCGACCAGGTCCGTCCGTGTCCGTCAGGAACTTAGACGTTTTGGTTCGCGATTTCCGACTACATCGCCCGTACCGGCTGGCTTCCAAAGACGGAACCAGGTTAGTCCGTAAATTTAGTTGTCGTCAACACCAAAACACTTATATAGTGTTCTTGACTTGTTCAATAGAAGAAGATGAATTATAAAGTTTGCTCTCCCTTTTCACCATAGAGATTGTGGGATTGTTGGTCTATGTACATACAAGCTTGGTATCTCTCCTAATTTATTCTACGTCACACCATCACATGCCCTATATGGCAAGTTTGCCAACTATGATGTAAGTACTATTGCGATTGCCCCTAGAGAGGAAACACCGAATAGTAGATCGATCAAACAACTGACATAAAAGACGAACTCACCAAGACAAACATGGTAAACTTGAGTTACCTACTTTTTGAATCACCAATGCCCATGTTCCATGAGCTTGGTTGAGTTCGACTATTGTATAGTTGTAAAATCTTTAACAAATATAAATGGCAAGATTGCATGTTGAGGTTAGCCATTCCCATGCACGTTGCATGATGAGGTGTCATGCTTACATGTTGAGAGAAATAAGTTAGTGAAGGCTAGCTATTTATACAAAGAAGATATATTTTTAATACATTTTATCTAATTTGTTGGATCATTGAGTGCTGATCTCAAATAATATATTTCAATTGTGTCATGGAGCTACACTTTAGTTATGTCTTTATAGGGGTACTCTCGAATCATATAGGTGCTTAGTTTTTGGTCAATCTTGACTTCGTCACTATCCTTTCAATGGGCTCCCCCCCCTCCCCCCCCCCCTCTCTCTCCCTCCCTCCCTCCCCCCCTCTCTCTCTCTCTCTCTCTCTGTCCATCCCTCCCTCCAGTGGCGGAGCTTCCTTAGGGCCAACCCAAGCCATGCCCCCCCCCCCAGCTTGTGTAGTTTTGTTATATCATTAGCACATAATTAGACATGAATGATGGAGTTCTGCCCAATCTTTGAGTGAAGAGTGAATGGCCCCTCCTTACATGGGTTAGCCCCTCCTATACTTCTTATCAAGCTCCGCCACTGCGTCTATTTGAAATTGTAAAACATGTCAATTTTGTATGAAGTCAAGCTTTGTAAAATAACACCAAATTTGTAGATAAAATATCAGCACCAAAAGTAACAAACAAAATATAATATTGGTTTAGTACTGTACTGTCAATGTTAATATTTTTTCTGGAAACTTAGCCAATAAATATATCTTAAATTTTAGAGGGGGGGGGGATATCATGAAGTAGCACATACATACTTCCAAGACGAGGAGATGAATGGCTACCTACTCACTCGGTTCCAAATTATTTGAAGTTCTGCTCAGTCATGAGTCAATCTTCTTTACACTTGACCAAATTTATAGCAATACATGTCATCATCTACAACAACAAATTGGTTTCATTTGTCATAAAGTGCATTTTTATAATATATATTTGATGTTGTAGAGGTTACTCCCATGATCGAGTTTAAAGGGCTAGAGGGCCACGAATGCTAATTGAGATTTCTAAGTCTGGTTTCATTTATGGAGCTAGTGAGAGTTGCACCCTGCTCTATTTTTCTCGTCCTCTCCTTTCAAGCGAAGCGGGTTGTCGATATAGAGATCTACAACACATGCTCCAGTAATCATTATTGTGAAAGATTAAGGTAGGTCATGTATTAGTGTCATTGAAACTGCTCCATGAACGACACCCGTGGTTCGATTTCTGTATGACAAAATCAATCCAGCGGCCCTTGCGTCTACAGTCTGAACCTTATACGGCTCGATTTAAGCTGCCGTACAGAAAATCGAATGGATGTACACCCTCCGTACGTCTTATATTTAGGTATGGAGGGGGTATATAGCATGGTTCTAATGTTAGTGTATAGTCGTATAGCTAACTAGTACTCCCTTCATTCCGAGACAACTAATATGGAGCTAAAGGGAGTGGTACTAAATAAGTGAACTATTATACTATAAATGACGCGACATGCTCTGTTCCGTTGTTGGTCCTGTGTGATGAATTTAATACACCGATACATGTATGCTTGAGTATAGTACTACCTCTTAATTGGCCATGGGAGCACTCGGCGGGAGTTTGAATAATTAATCTCTACTAAGAATGTAAGGTTTCCATTTCACCTTTCTTCGCACCACCCCTTCGTCCAACCTTTCATGTATATGATAATCAATCACCTTAATTTAATTATATTCTGAATCAATTCCACTTTAATTTACTCAAATTTCTAATCAAAATATAAGGTAATTCACGGGCAGAATTTGATGAACATTTATTTACACAATCACATTATTATTGACATGTAAATCAAAAGCTAACGTACTATAATATTTATATCTCACTGCAACGCATTGGCATTATTCTATCAATTTAATAAAAACATTGCATGCATGCCTAATTTCATTTCTACCTACGTGCCCTCTTCATGGAGAACCGGTCCTCCAACCGGCTAGTTATCATATAGTATTATGTTTTGGCGAGCTCACCAAGACGAACATGGTAAACATAAGGCTACTCTCAGTACTATATTAGTATCATAGATGATCTTATTTATTGACATGCATGACACATAATAACATAGCATTTATTATGATACAATATCTATCTATGTTACTCTAACCCTCTCTCTCTTCTTTAATTATGTGCCACATCAGCATGTTTGTTATTCCCGAGTGCATGATATCAGCTAAGATACCACCATTATGGCTAGCCTAAGACAGTTCCAATGTATTGACTCTTAACTCGGAGAAAGTGGTGAATGGAATCAAATCGGGAGGGGGGGGGGGGGGGGATTTTGGAGCCTAGGAGGCAAGCCTACTTTATTCGATTCGATGAATGGAGCAGCGACATCGGGGAGATGCTCGCTAGTGCCATTGGTGTCGGACAGCGAGCGAAGGCCTCCTCATGCCATCCGCCATGTGCAGTTCACGAACTGTACGCCATCCAACCCTATGTGTCCGATTGTGAGAGTCGGCACATGAGGAAAAGTTTGCACAAAGGGATGCACGCGAGGTTGAAATTTCGTTACATTCTTAATTAAAGTGGTGTCTATCCTATATTGAAATATTTGATCGATCGTGAGGTACAAGCCATTTGGTAGAGTTGTCAACAACACATTAGGAACTGGGAGTAGTATACTAGAGAAAAGTGAGTTATTTAGTACAATTGATTGTGTAATCAATATAAGAGTGAAGATCCAAAACATAATTGTGAGAATAGGAGTAAAAAATCATGTGGTTGAGACAAAACTTATTCCACCAAACACATATTTTCTAGGATATAATACAACTAGAAATCAAATAGTGCAGAAATAAACAAGGTGTTTAGCACCATAACCTTTTTTATTTTTGAGGGAGTTTTGTACCATCATCTTGTGAATAAGCTCAAAAGCATATATGTGCTCGGCTAAACAAACCGCGCACGCAGATAACCAGAAACGAAATAGAATGTTCTTTTAAGAAACACAAAATAGAATGCTCTCCGATAGTACCATGCATGTCCCACTTCTCTGTAGAGAAAAATATTGCTTAGAACGGTTAATATATTGGACGACCTTAGTTAACAATCCGAACTCTAAAAGCCCGTCAGAACACATGTTAAACTATCAAAACCTTTCGGTTAAAAGGCTCTCGATCTTTCTGAAATTTTGGTGATTTAGGTTGACGTGACACAAATATCTCTATTTCGTGTGGGCCCCCAGTAGTCCATCAAGGAAGAGAGGGGACATGCAATCATCACCAAGGTTATGTACCTGATTGACCCGATGACAGGAGGGTGGGATGAGGTGCTTATTAGTTCCATATTTCATGTGGCCGACACCGTATTCAAATGCCTCTTAATCACAATATTTTTGAGGATTTCATCTCGAGGCACTATTCAAGGTACTTGGTTTTCCGGTTCGTTCAACGTATCATCTTTAGCGGAAACACCAGCTTGAGGGAACCAATCGTCAAATGGATATTCAAGGTTCTATCGTCAAATGGGTATCCAACAATACATAATATGTATTCTAGTAGAGTGTATCTCAAGTTGTTCAATAAAGATTATAAAATATAAAGTTTGCTCCGGAAATTGGCAATGGCACCTAGGTGCATATGCACCCATTGTTTAAATACACATTTTGAAAAGTTGAAAAATTCTGAACAAAAATCCCGCGTGTATATCCGGACATTCTATGCGCGTGCACAAAGTTTTTGGGTGAAAAACGAGGTTTTTTGTGGCTTGTGTAAAAAAGACAATTTCTAATGCTTCATTACAACTACTCCCTCCGTCCATGAATAAGTGTATTTCTAGCTTTTGTCTTAAGTCAAAGTTTTAAAACTTTGACCAACTTTATAGGAAAAAGTAGCAGCATTTATGACACTAAATTAGTATCACTAGATTCGTTTTGAATTGTAGTTTCATACTATATCAATTTTATGTCATATATGTTACTACTCTTTTGTATATATTTGGTCAAAATTTTAAAACTTTGACTTAGAACAAAGGCTAGAAGTACACTTATTCGCGGACGGAGGGAGTATTCATTTTGCATTTCTTTATCTTTTTTACACAAGCCACAAAAACGTCGTTTTTCACCGAAACTTTGTGCATATACATAGAATGTCCGGATATACCCGCGGGATTATTGTTCCGAATTTATGAACTTTTCAAAATGTGTATTTAGATAATGGGTGCATATGCACTTAGGAGCCAAAACACCGCGTCAAGTTTGCTCTCTCTTTTCATCCTGAAGCTTGTGGGGTCGTTGGTTTATATAAATGCAAGCTTGATGTCTCTCCTCATTTACTCGCTGTCACACCATTGAATAACCTACATGGCAAGTTTTGCCAACGATGATGTATGTACTATAGGAATTTCCCTTGGAGAGAAAACAATGACTAATTGATCGATCAAACAACTGATGGAAAAAAGGCGAGCCTACTAGTTTGGTGAACACGACCACGGCAAACTTGAGATCGCCACTTAACTATGCGCTAATGCATGGCCCTCTTCCTCGGAGCTTACTGCATCGTCATGGTTCGTTTGAGCTCTCTGTTGTTGTTCCTTTGCCGATGAAATACGAGGGTGGTTGTGACCTTGCTAGTTTACATGCCCTTGCTAGCGGTGTCTGATAAATGTTGACAACATTTTACTACTATATGTTGTTTTAATACATTTTGTCTAGTTCTTTTGGATTCTCGACTGTTAATAACCTTAAATTATATATCTAATTGTGTCAGTGAGCTCTATTTTGGTTATGCCCTCATAGGGGTAGGATGATACCCCTCGTGTTGTCATAGGAATTGGTTGCAATTTATTTTAATGAGTTTTGGTTGCTTGAGACATGAATTAACATGAATATTTGGATTAATAATATATAAACTAAAAGTGAAAAATGCATGTATGTACTCTCTTCATTCCAAAATAAGTGTCTCAACTTTAGTACAACTTTGTATTGAAGTTAATATAAAGTTGAGACACTTCTATCAACTTTAGTACAACTTTGTATTGAATTTAATATAAAGTTGAGACACTTATTTTAGGACGGAGGGAGTATTATATTTGATTATTGTATAAAGTTGAGACACTTATTTTTAACACATTTCTACTATTTTGTACAACAAAACTTGCACAACATTTACCAAAGGGCTAAAAGCTATTGATTCCCTTGTAACATTTTAATAGACTATATCACTTTGTTGTTTCACAATTCTCCCCACTTATCCGCAAATGGGAAACAACCAATATAATTAGAGCAAGTATTAAAACCTTCAACATATGATCTATATGAGGTGTTTTGGGGGAAAAAACTTGCATACCACCTTTGGGAAACCGTATGTCGATTGGGCAATTATGAAAGCCACTAGGAATTGATTATACACTGAAATATTACTCAAATCACAATACATAGTTGTATATATAAAATATCACAACATAGTTTTTTCCAACTGAATTGCAATTTCTTCAATTTTACATTCAAAATCGCAACCCTACAACAAAAATCAAATATAATGCATAAATGTTGTGACCATCGGTAATCGATGATGCGTTATTCCTCGCCAAAAAATAACTGATGATACATTACAAAATTATGCCCATGAAAAGTGGCTGGCCAGAGAGGGATTCTTGTTAGTGGATTAATTGGTGTTTGAAATTGAATGTTGTTATGACATGTGCTGACGTGGATAGTGTGCATGTAGAGAGTATTGCTAGTAGTGGGGATCAACTACTTACATTTTATTTTAATAAGATTTGGTTGCATGAAACATGAATAAAAATAAATATTTGGAGTAATGATATAGTATGAACTAAAAGTGAAAAATGCATTTTATGTATTATATTTTATTATTGTATAGTAAAAAACTATTTATTGAATATAAGTAGCAAAAATTAATGATGTTTTGTGATGCATGTTATGTTAAGCCTTTGATGAGGTGGCATGCGTGCATATTAAGATAAATATAAGTGGTTGGATGAACTAATATGGAAAACCTTTTCCCATGCATGTTGAGGTGGGCTTTTAATGAGGTGGCATGTATGCGTATTGAGAATTTGAGATGGATAAAAGCAGTGGGATCAACTACTTGTTGGGGAACGTAGTAATTTCAAAAAAATTCCTACGCACACACAAGATCATGGTGATGCATAGCAACGAGAGGGGAGAGTGTTGTCTACGTACCCTCGTAGATTGTTCGCGAAAGCGTTATATCAACGCGGTTGATGTAGTTGTACGTCTTCATGTCCGACCGATCCAAGTACCGAAAGTACGGCACCTCCGAGTTCTGCACACGTTCGGCTTGGTGACGTCCTCGCCTTCTCGATCCAGCAAGAGGGGCGAAGTAGTAGATGAGTTCCGGCAGCACGACGGCGTGGTGACGCTGTTGGTGAAGAACAATCTCCGCAGGGCTTCGCCTAAGCACTACGAAAACTATGACGGAGGATAAACTAGAGGGGACAGGGTTGCCGGCACACGGCTTGGTGTTTCTTGATGTGTCTTTGGTGCTAGCCGTACCCCTCTATTTATATGTTGAGCCCTGGGGTCGAAACTTGGAGTAAAAGCCCCCTCAAAGTCGGTTTCACCCGAAAGGCAAGAGTCCTTCTCGGACTCCAGGGCTAGACGCCAGGGTTCCCGCGTCTACCCCCTAGACGCCAGGGTTCCTGGCGTCTAGCCTCTGGTCTCCGCAAAGCTTCCTTTTGCACTTTCAAAAAGCCTCGTGGGCTTTCCCCTTTGGCCCAGATAAAGTGTTCTCGTGCCCAAACATTTCGGGAAACATCCGGAACCCCTTCCGGAGATCAAACACTACTATCCCATATATCAAACTTTATCTCCGGACCATTCCGGAGTTCCTCGTCATGTCCGTGATCTCATCTCGGACTCCGAACAACATTCGGTCATCAACATACATAACTCATATAGTACTATATCATCAACGAACGTTAAGCGTGTGGACCCTACGGTTTCGAGAACTATGTAGACATGATCGAGACACCTCTCTGGTCAATAACCAATAGCGGGACCTGTATGCCCATATTGGCTCCTACATATTCTACGAAGATCTTTATTGGTCAGACCGCATAACAACATATGTTGTTCCCTTTGTCATCGGTATGTTACTTGCCCGAGATTCGATCGTCGGTATCTCAATACCTAGTTCAATCTCGTTACCGGCATGTCTCTTTACTCGTTCCGTAATACATCATCCCGCAACTAACTTATTAGTTGCAATGCTTGCAAGGCTTGAGTGATGTCACTAGTAGAAAACGGAGCTTTAAAACCGATTCGTAAGGGCCTTTAGTGCCGGTTCCATAACCGGCACTAATTGGTGGGCACTAAAGGCCCCCCCCCTTTAGTACCGGTTCAGCACGAACCGGCGCTAAAGTGCCACCACGTGGCGTGAGCTCGCGCCCTGGTATGGGGGACCTTTAGTACCGGTTGGTGTTACCAACCGGTACTAAAGGTTTTTTTTGAAAATTTTGGAATTTTTTTTTTTCGATTTTTACTTTTTCTGAATTATTTGGTGATTTAGTCTCTAATCACCTCTCTTAACTGCTCAAGTGTGGATCACTCATTCCAAAGCATCTAACTTCCCGACCGGTCACCCATACCTCTCACTACTCCAGCCCGAGCACGCTTAACTTTCGGGTTCTATTCTCCTTCCTTTCCAAGTCTGCACTTGTTGTTTTCCTGACAATAGTAAGATGCCAATCCTATTAACCCTCAGGAGTTTAGCTTGAGCATGAAGTCACACATTTCACTGTTTGAGTTTGAAACTATTATTCTAAAAAACAGTAATTATTTAGTAACACTAATATTTCTTGAATAAGTTGGACCATAGTTTGACCACAGTTTGACCATAGTTTGACCACAGTTTGACCATAGTTTGACCAGATTTGACCAAAATTCCAAAAATTGAAATAATTATTTAGTAACACTAATATTCTTGAATAGTTATGTAGTAACATTAATACTTCTTGAATAAGTAGTTTGACCAGATTTAACGATTTTTTTTTAAAAAAACTGAAATTTGACCATATCTTTTTTTTCTTTTGGAATTTGAGGATTCTAAAAAATTGCAAACAGGCCGTAGGCGGTCTCCATCGGATGCGGATTTCATGCTGAATTTTTTGATATATTATACGTTTTTTTCCGACATCGTATGCAAAATTATAGCCATTTTACATTTTCCCTACACTTTTTGCAAAACATGTCCAAATTTAAGTTTTCAAATTTTCCTAACTAGTAGATGTAGTAATATAACTACCCCTCGAAGAATTTTATTTTTGAAGTTTTTATCATTTTCTTTTGATTTTTCCAGAACTGAAATGGCGACACACGGGGGGGGGGGGGGGGTAGAGTTTGAAAATTGCCCTATAGTGCCGGTTTGATGAATTGTCGATTTCTTCCGAGCAGGCATCCCGTAAGAAAGAAAGGCAAGCATTTCAAAGGTGAGGCGGATCACCGGACGAAGCCTCGCCACCGTACTGGTGCTGATGTACATGATATGGTCAAGGATTTGAAGGTGGTCTTTGGAAAGGGTCCTGGTGGACAACCTGTTCCGAATGACGCTGACGGACGCGCACCCATGTGGAAGAAGAAATCTATATTTTGGGATCTGCCCTATTGGAAAGACCGAGAGGTCTGCTCCGCAATTGACGTGATGCACGTGACGAAGAATCTTTGTGTGACCCTGCTTGGCTTCTTGGGCGTGTATGGGAAGACAAAAGATACACCTGAGGCATGGGAGGACCAGCAACGTATGCACGGAAAAGACGGCATACATCAGGGTCATGCAAGCTACGCTCTTACCAAAGAAGAGAAGGAAATCTTCTTTGAATGCCTGCTCAGTATTAAGGTACCGTCTGGCTTCTCGTCGAATATAAAGGGAATAATAAACATGGCAGAGAAAAAGTTCCAGAACCTAAAGTCTCATGACTGCCACGTGATTATGACGCAACTGCTTCCGGTTGCATTGAGGGGGCTTCTACCGGAAAACGTTTGATTAGCCATTGTGAAGCTATGTGCATTCCTCAATGCAATCTCACAGAAGGTAATCGATCCAGAAATCATACCAAGGTTAGAGAATGATTTGGTGCAATGTCTTGTCAGTTTCGAGTTGGTGTTCCCACCATCCTTCTTCAACATCATGACGCACGTCCTAGTCCACCTATGTGAAGAGATTAACGTTTTGGGTCATGTATTTCTACACAATATGTTCCCCTTTGAGAGGTTCATGGGAGTCTTAAAGAAATATGTTCATAACCGTGCTAGGCCAGAAGGAAGCATCTCCAAGGGCCATGAAAATGAGGAGGTCATTGAGTTTTGTATTGACTTTATTCCTGACCTTAAGCCGATTGGTGTTCCTGAATCGCGACATAAGGGCAGACTGGATGAAAAAGGCACGCTAGGAGGGGAACAAATAATATGTATGGATGGACATTCTCTCACTGAAGCACACTACAAAGTTCTACAGAATTCCGCATTGGTGGCTCCGTATATGGATGAACACAAGAATTTGCTACGCTCCAAACACCTGGAGCGGTACGATGACTGGATTACATGTGAACAAACCAGGAGTTTCGCCAGCTGGTTGCAGACACGTACCATGCATGACGCCTTTATTGAAGATGACCTGTACTTGCTGTCCTAGTTACCATCTTCGAATAAAATGACTTTCAAAGGGTACGAGATAAATGGTAATACATTTTACACGATCGCCCAAGATAAGAAGAGCACCAACCAAAACAGTGGTGTCCGCTTTGATGCAGAAACCAAGACGGGAAAGGAAACATATTATGATTATATACAGGACATATGGGAACTTGACTATCGACGTAGTTTGAAGGTCCCTTTGTTTCGGTGCAAATGGGTCAATATGACACGAGGCGGGGTAACGGAAGACCGGCAGTACGGAATGACAACAGTGGATCTCAACAATCTTGCGTATGCAGACGAACCATTCGTCCTAGCCAATGATGTGGCAAAGGTTCTCTATGTGAAGGACATGTCTACCAAGCCGAGAAAAAGAAAAGATAAGGAAGCGAATGCATCGTATGATGAGCCAAAGTGGCACATAGTTCTTTCTGGGAAGAGAAACATCATGGGAGTGGATGACAAGACAGACATGTCAGAAGATTATGAAAAGTTTGATGAAATTGCTCCATTCACAGTGAATATTGACCCGAGCATCTGTTGGAAATATGCCCTAGAGGCAATAATAAATTGATTATTATTATATTTCCTTGTTCATGATAATCGTTTATTATCCATGCTAGAATTGTATTGATAGGAAACTCAGATACATGTGTGGATACATAGACAACCCCATGTCCCTAGTAAGCCTCTAGTTGACTAGCTCGTTGATCAATAGATGGTTACAGTTTCCTGACCATGGACATTAGATGTCATTGATAACGGGATCACATCATTAGGAGAATGATGTGATGGACAATACCCAATCCTAAGCCTAGCACAAGATCATGTAGTTCGTATGCTAAAGCTTTTCTAATGTCAGGTATCATTTCCTTAGACCATGAGATTGTGCAACTCCCGGATACCGTAGGAGTGCTTTGGGTGTGCCAAACGTCATAACGTAACTGGGTGGCTATAAAGGTACACTACAGGTATCTCCGAAAGTGTCTGTTGGGTTGGCACGAATCGAGACTGGGATTTGTCACTCCGTGTAAACGGAGAGGTCTTTCTGGGCCCACTCGGTAGGACATCATCATAATGTGCACAATGTGATCAAGGAGTTGATCACGGGATGATGTGTTACGGAACGAGTAAAGAGACTTGCCGGTAACGAGATTGAACAAGGTATCGGGATACCGACGATCGAATCTCGGGCAAGTATCGTACCGATAGACAAAGGGAATTGTATACGGGATTGATTAAGTCCTTGACATCGTGGTTCATCCGATGAGATCATCATGGAGCATGTGTGAGCCAACATGGGTATCCAGATCCCGCTGTTGGTTATTGACCAGAGAACGTCTCGGTCATGTCTGCATGGTTCCCGAACCCGTAGGGTCTACACACTTAAGGTTCGATGACGCTAGGGTTATAAAGGAAGTTTGTATGTGGTTACCGAATGTTGTTCGGAGTCTCGGATGAGATCCCGGACGTCACGAGGAGTTCCGAAATGGTCCGGAGGTAAAGATTTAAATATGGGAAGTCCTGTTTTGGTCACCGGAAAAGTTTCGGGTTTTATCGGTAACGTACCAGGACCACCGGGAGGGTCCCGGGGGTCCACCAAGTGGGGCCACAAGCCCCGGAGGGCTGCATGGGCCAAGTGTGGGAGGGGACCAGCCCCAGGTGGGCTGGTGCGCCCCCCCACCAAGGCCCAAGGCGCAAGGAAGAGGGGAAGGGGGCAAACCCTAGGGCAGATGGGCCCTAAGGCCCACCCTGGTGCGCCTCCCCCTCTCCCCTCCCCTTGGCCACCCCTAGATGGGATCTAGGGGGCTGCCGCCACCCCTAGGGAGGGAACCCTAGGTGGGGGCGCAGCCCCTCCCCTCCCCCATATATAGTTGAGGTTTGGGCTGCCCAATGCACATGAGTTCCTCTCTTTCTTGGCGCGGCCCTATCCCTCTCTTTCTCCTCATATCTCGCAGTGCTTGGTGAAGCCCTGCTGGATCACCACGCTCCTCCATCACCACCACGCCGTTGTGCTGCTGATGGAGTCTTCCTCAACCTCTCCCTCTCTCCTTGCTGGATCAAGGCATGGGAGACGTCGTCGGGCTGTACGTGTGTTGAACGCGGAGGTGCCGTCCGTTCGGCACTAGGATCTCCGGTGATTTGGATCACGACGAGTACGACTCCATCAACCCCGTTCACTTGAACGCTTTCGCTTAGCGATCTACAAGGGTATGTAGATGCACTCTCCTTCCCTCGTTGCTGGTTTCTCCATAGATAGATCTTGGTGACACGTAGGAAAATTTTGAATTTCTGCTACGTTCCCCAACAGTGGCATCATGAGCTAGGTCTATTGCGTAGATTCTATGCACGAGTAGAACACAAAGTAGTTGTGGGCGTTGATTTTGTTCAATATGCTTACCATTACTAGTCCAATCTTGATTCGGCGGCATTGTGGGATGAAGCGGCCCGGACCGACCTTACACGTACTCTTACGTGAGACTGGTTCCACCGACTGACATGCACTACTTGCATAAGGTGGCTAGCGGGTGTTTGTCTCTCCCACTTTAGTCGGATCGGATTCGATGAAAAGGGTCCTTATGAAGGGTAAATAGCAATTGGCATATCACGTTGTGGTTTTTGTGTAGGTAAGAAACGTTCTTGCTAGAAACCCATAGCAGCCACGTAAAACATGCAAACAACAATTAGAGGACGTCTAACTTGTTTTTGCAGGGTATGCTATGTGATGTGATATGGCCAAGAAGAATGTGATGAATGATATGTGATGTATGAGATTGATCATGTTCTTGTAATAGGAATCACGACTTGCATGTCGATGAGTATGACAACCGGCAGGAGCCATAGGAGTTGTCTTTATTTATTATATGACCTGCGTGTCATTGAACAACGCCATGTAATTACTTTACTTTTATTGCTAACCGTTAGCTGTAGTAGTAGAAGTAATAGTTGGCGAGACAACTTCATGAAGACACGATGATGGAGATCATGGTGTCATGCCGGTGACAAGATGATCATGGAGCCCCAAGATGGAGATCAAAGGAGCTATATGATATTGGCCATATCATGTCACTATTATTTGATTGCATGTGATGTTTATCATGTTTATACATCTTATTTGCTTAGAACGACGGTAGTAAATAAGATGATCCCTCATTAAAATTTCAAGAAAGTGTTCCCCCTAACTGTGCACCGTTGCGAAAGTTCGTCGTTTCAAAGCACCACGTGATGATCGGGTGTGATAGATTCTTACGTTCACATACAACGGGTGTAAGCCAGATTTACACACGCGAAACACTTAGGTTGACTTGACGAGCCTAGCATGTACAGACATGGCCTCGGAACACAAGAGACCGAAAGGTCGAGCATGAGTCGTATAGAAGATACGATCAACATGAAGACGTTCACCGATGTTGACTAGTCCGTCTCACGTGATGATCGGACACGGCCTAGTTGACTCGGATCATGTAATCACTTGGATGACTAGAGGGATGTCTATCTGAGTGGGAGTTCATAAGATGAACTTAATTATCCTGAACATAGTCAAAAGGTCTTCGCAAATTATGTCGTAGCTCGCGCTTCAGTTCTACTGTTTAGATATGTTCCTAGAGAAAGTTTAGTTGAAAGATGATAGTAGCAATTATGCGGACTAGGTCCGTAAACTGAGGATTGTCCTCATTGATTCGTAGAAGGCTTATGTCCTTAATGCACCGCTCAGTGTGCTAAACCTCGAATGTCATCTGTGGATGTTGCGAACATCTGACATACACATTTTGATAACTACGTGATAGTTCAGTTAAACGGTTTAGAGTTGAGGTACCGAAGACGTTTTGAAATGTCGCGAAACATATGAGATGTTTCGAGGGCTGAAATTGGGATTTCAGGCTCGTGCCCACATCAAGAGGTATAAGACCTCCGACGATTTTCTTAGCCTGCAAACTAAGGGAGAAAAGCTCAATTTTTGAGCTTGTGCTCAGATTGTCTGAGTACAACAATCATTTGAATGAAGTGGGAGTTGATCTTCCATATGAGAAAGTGATGTTTCTCCGAAGTCATTACCACCAAGCTGCTAGAGCTTCGTGATGAACTATGATATATCAGGGACATATATGATGATCCTTGAGATATTCGCGATGTTTGACACCACAAAAGTAGAAATCAAGAAGGAGCATCAATTGTTGATGGTTGGTGAAACCACTAGTTTCAAGAAGGGCAAGGGCAAGAAGGGATACTTCATGAAACGGCAAATCAGCTGCTGCTCTAGTGAAGAAACCCAAGGTTGAAACCAAACCCGAGACTAAGTGCTTTTGTAATAAGAGGAACAGCCACTGGAGCAGAATTACCCTAGATACTTGGTAGATGAGAAGGCTGGCAAGGTCGATAGAAGTATATTGGATATACATTGTGTTAATGTGTACTTTACTAGTACTCCTAGTAGCACCATGGTATTAGATACCGGTTCGGTTGCTAAATGTTAGTAAACTCGAAATAAAAGGTTGCGAAGTAAACGGAGACTGGCTAAAGGTGAGCTGGCGATATATGTTGGATGTTTTTCCCAAGCTTGATGTGATCAAGCATCGCACGCTCCCTCTACCATCGAGATTGGTGTTTGCGTTGAGCATAGACATTATTGGATTATGTCTATCGCAATATAGTTATTCATTTAAGGAGAATAATGGTTACTCTGTTTATTTGAATAATACCTTCAATGGTCTTGCACCTAAAATGAATGGTTTATTGAATCTCGATCGTAGTGATACACATGTTCATGTCAAAAGATATAAGATAGTACCACCTACTTGTGGCACTGCCACGTAAGTCATATCGGTATAAAACGCATGAAGAAGCTCCATGTTGATGGATCTTTGGGCTCACTCGTTTTTGAAAAGTTTGAGACATGCGAACCATGTCTATTGGTGTATATGCATGAAGAAACTCCAGGCAAATGGACCGTTTGGACTCACTTGATTTTGAATCACTTGAGACATGCAAATCATACCACATGGGCAAGATGACTGAAAGCCTCGTTTTCAGTAAAATGGAACTAGAAAGCAACTTGTTGGAAGTAATACATTTTGATGTGTGCAGTCCAATGAGTGCTGAGGCGTGTAGTGGATATCGTTATGTTCTTACTTCACAGATGATTTGAGTAGATGTTGAGTATATTTACTTGATGAATCACGAGTCTGAATTATTGAAAGGTTCAAGTAATTTCAGGGTGAAGTTGAAAGATCGTCGTGACAAGAGGATAAAATATCTATGATATGATCATAGAGATGAATATCTGAATTACGAGTTTGGCACAGAATTAAGACATTGTGGAAATTGTTTCACGACTAATACAGCCTGGAACACCATAGTGTGATGGTGTGTCCGAACATCATAACTACACCCTTTTGGATATGATGCATACCATGATGTCTCTTATCGAATTACCACGATAGTTTATGGGTTAGGCATTAGAGACAACCACATTCACTTTAAATAGGGTACCACGTAATTCTGATGAGATGACACCGTATGAACTATGGTTTAGAGAAACCTAAGCTGTCATTTCTTAAAAGTTTGGGGCTGCGGTGCTTATGTGAAAAGTTTCAGGCTGATGAGCTCGAACCCAAAGCGGATAAATGCATCTTCATAGGACACCCAAAACAGTTGGGTATACCTCCTGTCTCAGATCCGAAAGCAATAAGGGATTGTTTCTAGAAGCGGGTCCTTTCTCGAGGAAAAGTTTCTCTCAAAAGAATTGAGTGGGAGGATGGTGGAGACTTGATGAGGTTATTGAACCGTCTCTTCAACTAGTGTGTGGCAGGGCACAGGAAGTTGTTCCTGTGGCACCTACACCAATTGAAGTGGAAGCTTATGATAGTGATCATGAAACTTCAGATCAAGTCACTACCAAACCTCGTAGGATGACAAGGATGCGTACTACTTCAGAGTGGTACGTAATCCTGTCTTGGAAGTCATGTTGCTAGACAACAATGAACCTACGAGCTATGGAGAAGCGATGATGGGCCTGGATTCCAAAATGGCTCGAGGTCATATAATCCGAGAGAGGATCCATATATGAAAACAAAGTGTAGACTTTGGAAGAACAACTTGATGGTCGTAAGGCTGTTAGGTACATATGGATTTTAAAAGGAATACGGACAATGATGGTAAGTATCACCATTAAGAAAGCTCGACTTGTCGTTAAGATGTTTTCCGACAAGTTCAAGGAGTTGACTACGATGAGACTTTCTCACTCGTAGCGATGCTAAGAGTCTGTTGGAATTATGTTAGCGATTACTGCATTATTTATGAAATCTTGCAGATAGGATGTCAAAACATTGTTTCCTCAACGATTTTCTTGAGGAAAGGTTGTATGTGATACAACCGGAAGGTTTTGTCAATCCTGAAAGATGCTAATAAGTATGCTAAGCTCCAGCAATCCTTCTAAGGACTGGAGTAAGCATCTCGGAGTTGGAATGTATGCTTTGATGAGATGATCAAAGTTTTGGGTGTATACAAAGTTTATGAGAAACTTGTATTTCCAAAGAAGTGAGTGGGAGAACTATAGAATTTCTGATGAATATATGTTGTTGACCAGAAATGATGTAGAATTTCTGGAAAGTATGCAGAGTTATTTGAAAAGTGTTTTTCAATGGAAAGCCTGGATTAAGCTACTTGAACATTGAGATCAAGATCTATAAGGATAGATCAAAACGCTTAATGGTACTTTCAAATGAGCACATACCTTGACATGATCTTGAAGGTGTTCAAGATGGATCAGTCAAAGAAGGAGTTCTTGCCTGAGTTGTAAGGTATGAAGTTAAGACTTAAAGCTCGACCACGACAGAAGAAAGAGGAAGGACGAAGGTCGTCCCCTATGCTTTTGTCATAGGCTCTCTACAGTATGCTATGCTGTGTGCCGCACCTGAAGTGTGCCTTGCCATGAGTCAGTCAAGGGGTACAAGAGTGATCCAAGAATGGATCACAGGACAGCGGTCAAAGTTATCCTTAGTAACTAGTGGACTAAGGAATTTTCTCGATTATGGAGGTGGTAAAAGAGTTCGTCGTAAAGGTTTACGCCGATGCAAACTTTGACACTAATCCAGATTATTCTGAGTAGTAAACTGGATTCGTATAGTAGAACAGTTATTTGGAATAGCTCCAAATAGAATGTGGTAGCTGCATCTAGGAGATGACATAGAGATTTGTAAAGCACACACGGATCTGAAAGATTCAGGCCCGTTGACTATAACATCTCTCACAAGCATAACATGATCAAACCCAGAACTCATCGAGTGTTAATCACATGGTAATGTGAATTGATTATTGACTCTAGTAAACTCTTTGGGTGTTAGTCACATGGGGATGTGACCTTGAGTGTTTATCACATATCGATGTGAACTGGATTATTGACTCTAGTGCAAGTGGGAGACTGTTGGAAATATGCCCTAGAGGCAATAATAAATTGATTATTATTATATTTCCTTGTTCATGATAATCGTTTATTATCCATGCTAGAATTGTATTGATAGGAAACTCAGATACATGTGTGGATACATAGACAACACCATGTCCCTAGTAAGCCTCTAGTTGACTAGCTCGTTGATCAATAGATGGTTACAGTTTCCTGACCATGGACATTGGATGTCATTGATAACGGGATCACATCATTAGGAGAATGATGTGATGGACAAGACCCAATCCTAAGCCTAGCACAAGATCATGTAGTTTGTATGCTAAAGCTTTTCTAATGTTAGGTATCATTTCCTTAGACCATGAGATTGTGCAACTCCCGGATACCGTAGGAGTGCTTTGGGTGTGCCAAACGTCACAACATAACTGGGTGGCTATAAAGGTACACTACAGGTATCTCCGAAAGTGTCTGTTGGGTTGGCACGAATCGAGACTAGGATTTGTCACTCCGTGTAAACGGAGAGGTATCTCTGGGCCCACTCGGTAGGACATCATCATAATGTGCACAATGTGATCAAGGAGTTGATCACGGGATGATGTGTTACGGACCGAGTAAAGAGACTTGCCGGTAACGAGATTGAACAAGGTATCGGGATACCGACGATCGAATCTCGGGCAAGTATCGTACTGATAGACAAAGGGAATTGTATACGGGATTGATTAAGTCCTTGACATCGTGGTTCATCTGATGAGATCATCGTGGAGCATGTGGGAGCCAACATGAGTATCCAGATCCCGCTGTTGGTTATTGACCGGAGAACGTCTCGGTCATGTCTGCATGGTTCCCGAACCCGTAGGGTCTACACACTTAAGGTTCGATGACGCTAGGGTTATAAAGGAAGTTTGTATGTGGTTACCGAATGTTGTTCGGAGTCCCGGATGAGATCCCGGACGTCACGAGGAGTTCTGGAATGGTCCGGAGGTAAAGATTTATATATGGGAAGTCCTGTTTTGGTCACCGGAAAAGTTTCGGGTTTTATCGGTAATGTACCGGGACCACCGGGAGGGTCCCGGGGGTCCACCAAGTGGGGCCACAAGCCCCGGAGGGCTGCATGGGCCAAGTGTGGGAGGGGACCAGCCCCAGGTGGGCTGGTGCGCCCCCCCCCCACCAAGGCCCAAGGCGCGAGGAAGAGGGGAAGGGGCAAACCCTAGGGCAGATGGGCCCTAAGGCCCACCCTGGTGCGCCTCCCCCTCTCCCCTCCCCTTGGCCGCCCCTAGATGGGATCTAGGGGGCTATCGCCACCCCTAGGGAGGGATCCCTAGGTGGGGGCGCAGCCCCTCCCCTCCCCCTATATATAGTTGAGGTTTGGGCTGCCCAATGCACATGAGTTCCTCTCTTTCTTGGCGCAGCCCTATCCCTCTCTTTCTCCTCATATCTCGCAGTGCTTGGCGAAGCCCTGCTGGATCACCACGCTCCTCCATCACCACCACGCCGTTGTGCTGCTGCTGGATGGAGTCTTCCTCAACCTCTCCCTCTCTCCTTGCTGGATCAAGGCATGGGAGACGTCGTCGGGCTGTACGTGTGTTGAACGCGGAGGTGCCGTCCGTTCGGCACTAGGATCTCCGGTGATTTGGATCACGACGAGTACGAATCCATCAAGCCCGTTCACTTGAACGCTTCCGCTTAGCGATCTACAAGGGTATGTAGATGCACTCTCCTTCCCTCGTTGCTGGTTTCTCCATAGATAGATCTTGGTGACACGTAGGAAAATTTTGAATTTCTGCTACGTTCCCCAACAGCATCCAGTTAAATGATGAAGATTTTCCATGGCTACGGCGCAAAGGGACACATGCGAAGACACCCAAAGATCTAGGATGTGATCGGCTTCACTATCATCACTTTCTTCTGTGTTTCACACCCAGGAGGGAATCTCTGTAATAGTTAGGGTAGCTAGTTATGTGTTTTGGCATTTGAAACGCGAAGAAATTTTATGTGCAAGCAAATTCTTTCATGCATTTACTGATTTTTTCAGCTAAATGACCCTGAAATTGAAAAGCATTTCAAATGAACCCAGAAAAGGTTGAAAGTTGGCATGGTATCATAATTTCACCCACATAGCATATGCAAAAAAGTAGAGAGGGTTACCGCAAAAATTGGATGCACTTCGTGTACAAAATTTACAATCTCTTTCGAAGTATCAGGGTTTCGGACAAAAACTCATCCGTTACAAAGGCATTTCATTTTTTAAATAACCTAAGCATTACCAAATTGAATATAATGATAAAACACATTAATATTAAACATAAGAAAAAAGAATCACTGAAAAATCTATTTTCAAAGTTAAGTTATTCACAAACTAGTGATTCACACAAATTTCAAATAATTCAAAATTTAAACTATTCAAATTTGTAAACTACCGGTACTAATAGAAAGTTTGTAATTTTTTGTACCTAAAGTAAAAATATTCACAAAGAAACTCTAAATACAGCAAAAAAACAACTCTAAAATAAACAAAACAAAAATAAATAAAGCAAAAAAATAAGAAAAAAAGCCCACCTACTAGGCCACAGCGGCCTGCATACGACTAGAAACCCAAATTCTAGTTGGGCCAGGATGCAGGCCCGCTAGCCCAGTAGGCCCAACAGGGCATCGCAGAAGAGGTAGGCCCAGAAGGCCTGCTTAAGAGAGGAGCTCGAGACAGCAGCGACGGCGGGGCTTATAAGCAGGTGCGAGTGCCCCTCGGCTAGCGAGGTGGGACTAAAATTTTGCGCCCCTCGCCTGGCAGCGCACACCCTTTAGTACCGGGTCGTGGCTCCAACCGGTACTAAAGGGGGGGCCTTTAGTACCGGTTGGTGCCACGACCCGGTACTAAAGGGGGTGCGGTTCCCGCCGCTTCGCCTGGCCAAAACAGACCTTTAGTATCGGTTGGTGGCTCCAACCGGTACTAAAGGTGGGTTCTATATAAGAAAACACTTCAAAAAAATTGTCAGTTTCTCATCTCTCCCTGCTTCTTTCTCCTCTGCCCCGTCGCCGCCGCCCCTCGTCGCCGCCCCCGTCGCCGTCCGTCACCGTCACCGTCCCCATCCCCGTCGCCGCGCCGCGCCCCGTCACCGCGCCCCGCCCCGTCCTCCCATCGTCCCCGCCTGGCCCGTCCTCTCGTCGTCCCCGCGCGGCCCGTCCCCGTCCCGTCGTCGCCGCCCCGTCCCCATCGTCGCCGCCCCGTCTTCGTCTCCGTCCCCGTCGCCGCCCACCGTCGTCGCGCCTCGCCGGTGAGCTCCTGCACCGGCCGCCAACCACACACACACACACATTGTTATAGAATTGTTAGCAATCTTTCTGTTTTTTAGTTATAGAATTATTAGAAATGTTAGTTTTAGTTATAGAAATGTTAGTTATATAGAAATATTAGAAATGTTAGTTATATAGAAATGTTTGTTATATTAGAAATGTTAGTTATATAGAAATGTTAGTTATATAGAAATGTTTTTTAGTTATAGAAATATTAGAAATGTTAGTTTTAGTTATAAAATTTAGAATTTGCATATATGAAATCACAATCCATCATTTAAAAAATGTTACTTTACTTTTGCGGCATATAGTATTTGTTGTCGACGATGCCCGACCCGCATCCTCGCCGTCGACCCGTTCGCGACGACGTCCTGCTTCAAAGGACCCATGTCCGGGACTGGGCTCCGCCGGGCTGGCACTGGGAGGTGCTACCTTCAGGGGCGCGACGCTTGGTGAGGAATCCGGCCCCGGGTCCCGTCGTCGACCCTCATCTCCTTTGGTGGCGTTCGCGTGGGCCACTTTCGGTGCGGAGGGAGCCGGCCCCGCCGGAGGTGGTACGTCGCCGTGTCAGGGAGGAGGACGAGCACGTCCATCGCTACATGGTTGCTATGGACGTCAGGTTCTCCAATACCTGGCGGGTTCTTTTGGGGGATCACCCAAGCTGTGATCCAGTGATGGTTCCTTCTCTTTGGGTGTCCACCGCCCGCACCTCAGGAACCGCGAGTGGCCTAGATTACTCTGTAGTATTCGATCTTTATTAGCTTGCTAGCTAGCTAGCTAGTGATGTATTCGATACTATATCTATTATTCGAGACGATGTATTCAAGATTATATCTATTATTTGAGACGATGTATTCGAGATTATATCTATTATTCGAGACGACGTATTCGAGATTATATTCGATGATGCTTATTATGTACTATGATTGATTCAGTTTTTCCTTATTAATTGATTGCATCCATGCATTGTAATTTGAATATACTTCTTTTGGATTAGTTAAACAAAACCTATGGCGGACAATACCGGCAGAGAGGGAGAAGAGGCCCTGTTCAAGATCATACGCAATCCTCGCGGGCCAGATGATGATCAGAATGAAGAAGATTATGACGGCTCCGAATATCTAAACAACACCGGGGAGGGTGATATGATATTCGATCACGACGACCGAATTGATGAAGTCATGAACTATGAACATGACGAAGAAAATTTTGATCTTGAAACAACAAAGACCGCGCGAGGTATATATATTTATATAAGCAGGCATCTGGTGATCACCACATGTTTTAAATGACTTGAAGATATATTAACAAATCGATCTTTCTTCTTTCAGCCGTCCGGATCGAGCAAATCTTCAGGCAACAGGAAACGAGGCCCGAACAAAAAGTTGAAGGAGGGCGTAAAGTACAATATCGAGGCCATCAAACCTAATGGCGAACCATTAGCGCCTAAGAAGATTGCGGACAAGTTCATTCGTCAGTGCGGAGTTCTTGTGAAGGACCAACTCCAGATCTCCCTTCAAGAATGGAGAGAGCCAGCAAAGCCACGTCCAGGAGTTACTTTTGTCGATGACAGACAAAAACTTCTGCTTTGGGAAACGCTCATGGAACATTTCACCCTACCAGATCATTTCACAGATGCAGATGTGGAGAAAGTCAAGGACGCTGCTCTTAGGAAGATGGCGGTTGCATTCAAGAACCACAAGATTCGTGAATGGGCCAAGTATGTCAAGGGAGGAAGGAAGACTCCAGTATTCGAGGGAACACTAGAGAGGCAAAGCGCTCATTGGGACGATTTCGTGAAATTCAAGGATTCAGAATTATCTAAGGAACGGCCGAGAATAAACAAGGCCAATGCCGCAAAAAAGGATAAGTTCCATAAGCTGGGGCCAGGTGGCTATGTGGTGGGAATGCCTAAGTGGGATAAGTCTGAGAAAGAGATGCTGGATGCAGGTGTCACTCCAGAAACATTGAGCTGGCCCTCCAGGTGCAGGACTTGGTTCTATGCGCATGGGGGGGAGTTGGACCTGAAGACAGGCAAAGTTTCGAAGAAGGCATGTCTGGACGGAGCCGAAGATAAGCTACTTGTTGCAATAGAAGTGGCTCGATCGGGGGTGTTCGAGGCCAACAGAGAGAACGACGAGCTTACGCGCGCCCTGGGAAATCCTGAACACCCGGGAAGAACATGAGGCATGCGCGCTATGCCGTGGTATGAGGGGTTTTCGGACTGGAACGCCAACTACAGAACCCGTGCGAGAAAGAAGATTGCGGAGGAGAAGAAGAGGAAGATGGAGGAGGAGCAGAGGAAGCTAGACTATGAACGCCTTCAAGGCCTAGAATCAGCGCACGCGGACTTGGCAGTCAAATTCCAGCGGCAGCAGGAGCAGATCGACTCACTTAGCCAACAAAGGGGGTCTCGGCAGCTAGCGGATGATCCACCATTGGATAGCACCGTCCCATTCATGCCGAGAAGCAGCGTGGGTTCTGCCCCGGGCGACGCATTGCTGGATAGCTACCTAGTGGATGACATCATGGAGAACACTAACTACGAGCTACACTTCAAAATGAAGAACATATCCATGAAGGTGGCGGACGCCCTTGCTTTTACAAATCCCCCCGAGGCAACCTTCCATTGCAACCTGATTCCAGCGGGCTATGCTCGTGTCTTGGTTGATGAGGTGGTGGACCAATATTCGGGGCTAGAGCTTGACATTCCTGGAGGTGACAATGAGCACACACTGGGAGAGGCCAACCATCGTATCATCCTATGGAGAAAGGATTGCATCATCTTTCGAAGGCCACCGACACCGCGTCATCCGACTCCTCGTCGAAGTCCGCCACCGAGTCAGCAGACTCCCGCTCCTCCAAGTCCACCAACGCGTCAGGCCACTCCTTCTCCAAGTCCGGCACAGCTTCAGGCCACTCCTCCTCCTCCAAGTCTGACAAAGCGTCAGGCCACTCCTCCTCCAAGTCCGGAACAGCTTCAGGCCACTCCTCCTCCTCCAACTCAGCCACATCAGCCGTCTTCGCCGCCTCAGCAATCACGGAAGAGAGTCGCCTCAGCTATGGTGCGTAGCGGTACAAGTCGAGGTAGTACTGGAGGTACAGGCGGAGGCAAGCGATTTCAATATGGTCCAAGCCTCGCGCCTCTTCCATAGAGGCCTTACGACAAGTCCGAGGAGGAAAACGTAGCCATATCGAAGGCCGAGGTGGAAGCCCATTTTGCACCGAAACCGCCATCGCTGCCAAGGGAGAAAGTGCATGTGGAAAAGATTGACCACTTCATTCGTATGGCTGGAGCACCAGCTCCCAAGCCTGTTGACACAGACTATGAGCGCCACATCAAGAAGTTAAATCGAGCACATCTACAGAAAGAGGTGAGCTCGAGCTCGAGAAAATCAGCTGGCAAAAGGAGCGGTAAAACCGTTCCCCAGCTGGGAGAACAGGCGGCGCAATCAATCCCCCCGCTTGTTGTGCCAACAACACATGAGAGTAGGCGTGCCCAATATTATTGTGGGAAAACCGTTAACGTTCCCGGGGTGGGCGATCTGGTAATAACCGAGGAGCATATTGCGCAGGCTGAAACGATCGGGATCACTGTTGGACAACTCCTCGATATCGAGCCCATGTCTCCGACTAGAGAGGAGGAAATAAAACGGAAATATGTCTGGGGCCAACCTTTGGTCGAGCCAGACGAGGTCAAGAACCTCCCAATGAGAATGTATGAATTGCATCGATGGTACATGGACATTACCAAGATTTCCAATCAAGAGTCCCTCATGGTGAATGTCAAGGAGGAGCATTACTACCATGAGAAAGCTCTGGCCGTTGAATATTCAGAACTGTTTTAGTTATACAATCAAGACGCACTCGACAAATCTATCGTCAGTTGCTATTGTCTGTAAGTGATTTCTTTCTGTAATTTAAGTCTCAAGCTAGCTGTAGTGATCATTTTGATCAATCATTACCTGTAATTATCCTCACTATATTCTTTTCTATGGTATTATGCAGGATGAAGATTTATGAAATGAAAAAGGTGGACGCTATGGCATTGGGTTCGTTGACCCAAATACCATTAATGAATACACATGGAAATTAGATCTGTATTACGAAAAAAGTGTAGAGGAAAGCATGCTAGAGTTCTTCAAGCGCCTCAAATACAATGAAGATATACTACTTCCTTACAACTTCGAGTGAGTCACACTGTCTTGTACTACAAATTCTGTTTTTTGCCTACTAGCTAGCTACATGTTTTTGCTTCACTAGTAGAAAAAGGGTCAAACGTGAAGCACATTAGTGTCGGTTTGAATTTGAGCCGGCACTAATGGTACCATTAGTGCCGGTTCGAACGACTATGCATTAATGCCGGTTCGTGTTGAACCTTTAGTACCAGTTCGTGCCACGAACCGGTACTAAAGGGGTGATGGCAGGCTGGCGTCAGGCTGGGGCCCCATGATCACCTTTAGTACCGGTTCGTGGCACGAACTGGTACTAAAGGGCTAACCTTTAGTACCGGTTTGTGCCACGAACCGGTACTAAAGGGGTCTGACCTATAGTACCGGTTTGTGACACAAACCGGCATTATAGGGCAATTTTCAAACTCTACCCCCCCCCCCTCGTGTGTCGCCATTTCAGTTCTGAAAAAATCAAAAGAAAATGATAAAAAACTTCAAAAAATAAAATCCTTCGAGAGGTAGTTATATTACTACATCTACTAGTTAGGAAAATTTGAAAACTTAAATTTGGACATGTTTTGCAAAAAGTGTAGGAAAAATGTAAAACGGCTATAACTTTTGCATACGATGTCGGAAAAAAACGTATAATATACCAAAAAATTCAGCACGAAAATCCGCATCCGATGGAGACCGCCTACGGCCTGTTTGCAATTTTTTAGAATCCTCAAATTCCAAAAGGAAAAAAAAGATATGGTCAAATTTATGGTTTTTTAAAAAAAATTGTTAAATCTGGGAAAACTACTTATTCAAGAAGTATTAATGTTACTACATAATTATTCAAAAATATTAGTGTTACTAAATAATTATTTCAATTTTTTGAATTTTGGTCAAATCTGGTCAAACTATGGTCAAACTGTGGTCAAACTATGGTCAAACTTATTCAAGAAATATTAGTGTTACTAAATAATTACTGTTTTTTAGAATAATAGTTTCAAACTCAAACAGTGAAATGTGTGACTTCATGCTCAAGCTAAACTCCTGAGGGTTAATAGGATTGGCATCTTACTATTGTCAGGAAAACAACAAGTGCAGACTTGGAAACGAAGGAGAATAGAACCCGAAAGTTAAGCGTGCTCGGGCTGGAGTAGTGAGAGGGATGGGTGACCGGTCGGGAAGTTAGATGATTTGGAATGAGTGATCCACACTTGAGCAGTTAAGATAGGTGATTAGAGACTAAATCACCAAATAATTCAGAAAAATTAAAAATTAAAAAATCAAATTTTTTTTCCAAAAGTACTAAAGGTCTCCCATACCAGGGCGCGAGCTCACGCCACGTGGTGGCACTTTAGCACCGGTTCATGCCGAACCGGTACTGAAGGGGGGGGGGCCTTTAGTGCCCACCAATTAGTGCCGGTTATGGAACCGGCACTAAAGGCCCTTACGAACCGGTTTTAAAGCTCTGTTTTCTACTAGTGCTTACATATGCCCGCTTAATTAAGACATGCAAACGTGTGTGCATGCAGATTTCACTGGATCTTGTTAATCATTAAAGTTGATGAAAGAACAGTTGAAGTACTAGAGTCACTACTTAAAAAAGCAAGTAACTACACCATCGTGAAGGGGATAGTCAACAGGTAATTTCAATCATTATTAACTATATCTCAGCCTATTTAATTAGTTCGTCATTTCCTGATAACAACTATTTAATAACCCATTTATTCATTTTCTTTGTCGGCGGGCAGGGCTTGGGAAAGTTCATCAGGGCCACTCCAGGCCCATGGAAACAAGATCTGAAATGGTATCGACCCCAGGTAAGTAATTAAGTAGTACTAGCTAGCTGCCATCTCTTTAATTATCATGCTTGATTAATTATTATCTGATCAAATTCCATTCTCGTAAAGGCCCTAAAGCATGCGTCGGGGAATAATCTGCGTGCATACTACGTTTGCGAGAACATTCGCATGATGGCGTCCGAAAGGAGCAAATCTCAAAGACAGGAGTGGGTACGTTTGTGAGAACACTATTCACAATTTTTACACCATTATCAATATCTAGTCACACAACTAATACACATGCATATTGATCTCCTTCTTAATAGTTCAAAGAGGTGTGGGAGCAGCTCCTACCAACGGAGCGCATACAAGCAATTCAAGAGGAAATAGCGGGATTTTTGCTCGACCAGGTCATAGATCCCAAAGGAGAATACTATTACCCGCTACCGCCCCCATGAACCACTTCCAATTGTTATCGTGCTCCAAAGGCACCAATTAGGCTAATGCCACTGGCTCCGAAGGCAAGGATGGATTTTCCCTATATAGGACAAATGTTTCCTACAAGTAGTGGTAGTTACCACCACTTGCGTTTTGTATGTTGTATGTAGTATCTGACGAAACCGAGAGTATGTACGTGTAGTATCGACGCGGATTTTTGGGACATGCGGCCACGCGCTGCCGATATCCAGCCCGTCCACGCGCGCTTTGCGATTCTTAACTTTAATAGGCCCTCTGGCAATACGGGGCTGCTCGATCCATAAATCTGATAATACATCTCTTTATACGTTCTGTGATCTGGCCCACGTCGCATTTATGTATCGTATGAATACACGGACAAGATAGCTCCCCGACCTGGTAATTAATTTCCCTGGGTGTCCGCTGGTCGTGCTTCTGGACGGGTCGTCCGATGAACTCGCGGCACATCTAGCTCCCCCCACTCGCGCGTCGGCGTCAAGGTGTGGAGATGGAGTCCGTGGGGACGGAGATCAGGTCAGTATGTCTGCACCAATCCATCTATTGTGTTCTTTCTCTTTCAGCATGGAGTTCATGCTTACATAGTGCCTCGTTTCCTCTCAATCCCCTAGCTTCACGTTCCCCGGTTCTGGATCTGGTGCATCCAATGGATGTAGCGGCCCGGCAGTCTCACCAGATTCGCCGCGGTTTGCAAGGCATCCTGGATCCCTGGGTGCAGTTCATGAGGTCGCTGAAGATGATCCCAGCGGCCGATTCCCAGATTTATTAGATACAGTTGAAGCTGTTCTGCGCCCAGACGTCAGCGATTCAGAAGAGAATAAGGCCAGCAGGGCGGAGAATGTGTATGTAGCCCTGGATGACAAGGTGGGATGGGTTAGCAGGTAATCCCTGTTTCTTGCTTATTTGTTTCAGCTCATACCGGCCGGCTGGCCTGATTTGATTGCCTGCGTCCGTGGTTCAGGAAACGGCGGGATGTCATGCCAGATGAAAGACCAACAAGTGCAGACAGTGTCACCGCGCTGGAAAAAGCTCTAACCGGGTTTGCAGATAGGGATTCAGATTCTGTTGTGACTCCGTCCGTTGGGCTATCATTTGACTCGATAAATGAGGCCTATGAATTCTACAACCTGTATTCTTGGGAGAGTGGATTTGGTGTTCGCTATGCAAAGAGCAGGACGAATGTAAAAGGGACAAAATGCATGCAGTAGTTCGTCTTCTGCTGCTCGGTATGAGTCCTACAAACAAGTGTTCACTGTCTAATGTGTCGTCTGTTACCATGCTGTTTGTTGCATATCTAAATGCATTTTGGTTGGTTATTTTCTTGCAGGGCAAACCAAAAGAAGCAAATTCGAAGTCTACACGGTGTCAATGCCAAGCCATGATAAGGCTTCTCCAAACGGACGACGAAGGCTGGTACATCAACGAATTCAGGTCCAAACACAACCACCCCATGCTGAACACTTGTGCTGAGAAGTTGCATTTCCCATCGCATAGGCATATTGACAAATACACAGTGAGCTTGTTTCTCAACTGAGACAGAACAATGTAAATCTGAGCAAGGTTTATAGTATAATCGCAACATTTTTTGGTAGAGTTGAGAATGTGCCGTTCACCAAGAGATATTTAAGGACATTGTGTGGGAAGCTTAGCAGGGAGCAAGCTGATGACGATGTGCGAAAGACAATGGCTATTTTTTCAGAAATGAAAGCACAAGACAGCGAGTTCACGTACAACGTTCAGGTAGATGATGAGAGTAGGATACGGACCCTTATGTGGACGAACAGGCGTAGCAAAACATAGTACCATCACTTCGGTGACCTTATCACCTTCGACACGACATACAAAACAAACCTGTATGATATGCCATTTGGTCTGTTTGTGGGGGTGAATAATCATTTTCAGAGTGTGCTTTATGCGGGGGTTTTGATGCGAGACGAGACCGAGGATACATTCAAATGGATTTTTGACGAGTTCGTGAAGATGATGGCTGGTAAAAAACCAATTACAATTCTAACAGGTAATGGGGGCGTCTCCGGAGCGCTTTTGTGTTTATATCATCTTTAGTACAACCAACCGGGTGCATGACTTTTGCATGTTTCCTTCACAGATCAAGCTAGAGCCATGGAAAAGGCAATCGAGGAGGTGTATCCTGAATCCACGCATCGCTGGTGCAAATGGCACGTGCTGAAGAAGGCCAAAGAAAACCTGGGTGCTCATTACACCAAGAAGTCAGATTTCAGGGCTGAATTCCACAAGCTTGTGCATGAGATGCTGACTATTGATGAATTCGAGGACGGTTGGGCAGCATTGCTTGACAAATATTCACTAAAAACAAATCCATATCTCGTGCAGATCTACGAGACTAGGCAGAAGTGGGCAAAACCTTACTTTGCCGGGAAATTCTGTGCTCGCCAAACCAGCACTGGCAGGAGTGAGAGTGCAAACCATATGCTGAAGCAGTATGTCCCCCCATCATGCTCAATGAATCTATTTGTCAAGCAATACAACAAGCTCCAGTTCGACCGAGAACAGGAGGAAGGATTCCAGGAGAAATGTACTAGACTGGTGAGAATTTCTTCTTGTATGCCATGAACAATTGCTTACTTAGAATCGCTGTGAAAAATGATATCTATTTTTTCCAAACAGAGTCATGCTGTGCTGAAGGTGAACACCTCTCTTGAAGTACACGCAAGCAAGATATATACCAGGAAGATGTTTGAGATTTTTGGTGGCATAATGTATGAATCTGGAATGTAAGTAGAAATACATAGTGACACACCGGAAAGCCGAGCTCCGTGAGAAGTGGTTCAAGTGCCGGTTTGAGGTCAACGTGTCTAATAACCTTGGTTATTTCTCGTGCATTTGCGGTCTGTTTGAGCACATGGGCATGGTTTGCTGTCACTCGCTACAGGTTAGTTTCGCGCGACCATTTTTATGATCAATATACATTGATAGGTGCTTTATTTTGGACGACTTCACAATTGTCTTCATGATGAGCAGGTGATGGTTCTACTACGCCTGAAGCAGATGCCTTCGAGGCATATACTAAAAAGGTGGAGCATACACGGCAGAGACAACCTGCCAGCGCATCTGAAGCACTATCAACAAGACATGGGTCCGCCGGATGCGCCCACTTTCAGGCATTCTGCTCTGTACATCACTGCCCTGGAGGTTGCAAATATGGGGGACAGGAACCCGGCAGCTTTTGAGTTTATGATGACAGGCCTGGTTGAACTTAGAACAAGAGGCGCCGAGGTGTGCGCGTTCAACGACGGCCTTGGCGTCGTTGAGCAACAGGTATCCAACAATGTAGTTCTTGGCGGTCCAAACTCAAAGTTTGTCAACGGCAAGACATCTTTCTCCGTAAGAAGTGTGGAAGGCAATCGAACTAAATCACGCGATGCCGCGTCGGTGTCTGTGCATCCTCCAATTAGCCAGGCCTCAGAAGCATCATGCCCAAATGGTCATGGGTACAATTCACATTTCTCTGAAGTCGCCTCCAGCCTGATGCCCAATGTTGAACAAGAACTGCTTGCCCCGGAAAGAAAAAACAAATGAGGCCGGCCAACCACTAGCCGTGATAAAGCTCCTTATGAGAAAGACAACGCCAAGAGATCTAGGTTCTGTTCCATCTGCAGGGGCAAAGGTCACAAAGCCAGCACTTGCCCTGATCGAGGTGATATCCCCAAAAAGGAAAGGAAGGTGGCCACATGCGGCAAATGCGGGGTTCCAGGGCACCGAAGGACGACTTGCAGCAAGCCTCTCGTCTCGATGATGCCCGGTGTCCCTCCTTCACATTAGACAGTGAATTTCGTACGCTAATTCCCCCGTGTAACATTTGCTTAGGTATGGGCGTGCTGTCTAAACGTATCTAGATGCACATGTGTCGTGCTGTCTGAACATACGTACTTGCGTTTTATATAATCTATCAAACGTGTTTGAACGATGAAAATGTGTATCCAGCTGTCTGAACGTATCTAGATGCACATGTACGTGATGAAAACTCCTGCTTCGAAATGTAACCAGGAATTCATAACTTGCAGCCTTGCTCCAGGCATTTATGAATGCATTGATGCAAACAAGCCGTGTGTGGGGGCAGGACTTTCGAATTTCAAAATCTGCCCCTTGCCGTGCGCTATCCCCCTGTCTATAAAGCCTTCCAAAGCTCATCCTGGTGGCATCACACGCTCGGCAGTCATGTCGAGCTCTAGCTCTGCGTACTCGAGCGAGAGAGAGAGAGCAGTATCATTTGCCCGGAGACACCACAGTTTCGTCTACCTTCTGTGCCCGCAACCCCCGTCTCTTCCTTTGCATCTCACATTCTTTGTTGCTACATGCGTGCAGCGTGAGCTTCGATCTGGGAGTACCGTTGGGCAGATTGCAATACAGGGCGGAGATTGTGGCAAAACGAATGTAAGCACATGATACGACTACACATTTGCTGATGGTTTGACCAATATTCTTTCTGCCAGAACACCTGCAGT
The DNA here is from genome assembly GCF_056163025.1 of Triticum urartu. NCBI lineage: Eukaryota > Viridiplantae > Streptophyta > Magnoliopsida > Poales > Poaceae > Triticum > Triticum urartu. Next base: position 58,193,950 of record NC_141874.1, on the reverse strand, counting down.
TACGATGACTCACTACAGTTGCATGCTGTTTTTTTTTGGGTACAGCCAAGGGAGATTGAAAGAAAGGATGAGACGGAATTGGCATCCTGCCCGGCCTCCACAGAAGAACCGTATCATTTGGTCGAAGGATTTGGCGAGAACGATCCAGTCGCTTGCCTCGATCCAGTGGAAGAGATAGAACCTGAACCATCTGTCGACCGACTCTTCACCGCTGTGTTGTACAAGCGGGCATGGGCCTCATGGGAGGACGACGACGAGGTTGACAGTCTTGCGTGCAAGAGGCCCAAATACTTGTAAGGCCCAGTAGCATCCTGTCTGGGGCTGTACTCACCCCCACCCCGTTTCAGAAGTTTGCCTGCGTGTTCCGATGTATCCACCCAGCATCCAATAAAAAAGTTGTGTCGTGCGGGGTTGTGCGTGTGATGTTCTTGAATGGGTTTTATAAACTCGGTGTTATAAAATGACTGAACACTATCATCGTGTCATTTTTATCGTAGGAGTGCAAAAAATTGTGTACACATTTTTTTATCGTGGCATGATTGTAAAAAATTGAACGGTTGAAAAAAAAAGCCCAACTATCGTCAGTCGCTGATTATGTACACATATATTGTATTGTGTTTTTTTTCTAAAAATGAAATTTGCAACCGCTAGCCTTGGCGCGAACTTTTTTCCAATTGCTTAGAATGTTATTCAATTAAAAGCAGTCACTTTCACAATCAAGCTATACCACCGAACAACGATTTTTTGGAATAAGTGTAAAAAATTGATGGAAGACAATAAAACATATTTCCAAACCGACTATCCCCACAATGCCTTGCCGTTTAGAGATGTGGGAGAATGGAGAATTATGGACGGAAGAGATGCAAGTCCCACTTTATCAGATAAAGGACTTTTCATTGAATAGATAAATCGAGGTGTAAGCAATTAACGGAAGAGGGGAAAAATGTCCCTAGCATACTATACCCACAATGCCTTGGCGTTTAGTGATGGTGGATAAAGCAGAATTATCACCGAAAAAGTTGAAACCCTTTCTAGATACAAGCTGCACGATTGAAAAAATTCCCTTGTTTGAGAACTATCATCGGAATAGATAAAACCACTCGTCGTGAACATGATCCTTCTTCTAATTGCTTCCGAAGTGTTTTTCATAGAAGAAATCACTTCTACAACCAGACTATACCGAAACGCAACTACCGTCCTGAGCACTGTCGTGGGCAGTGGCCCCGTCATTGAGCAGGGCCGTGCTATCTACTTTTTCATAGTTAGTGGAGGGAACCGAGGTTGATAAGGTAGGAACAACGATTTTTTGAAATAAGTGTAAATAATTAACCGAAGACAATAAAACGATGTGGGAGAATGGAGAATTATCGACGAAAGATATGCAACTCTTCCTTGCAACAAGTCCCCGGTTTTTCAGATAAAAGAATTTCATTGAATAGATATATCGAGGTGATACAATCATCAAGTCGCATGGTCGAAAAAAAATTCCTTAGTATTATTATCATCCAAAGAGATAAAAAGGTGTGTAAAAAGAATTCGAATCCAAATTCGCCACGCAAAATACCACAGAGAAAAAATAACATCAACTTCGTAGCGCCCCATGCGTCTTGATCTCGTTTCATTTTTTTTATCCCTAATGGGGGCGATCATGGTATGATCAAGGCGACTCAACGTGTGTGATGTGGCCGGGGCATGGGAACAATTCCACCATTATTTTCAAAATGCGATGTGGTACATTGTGGACAGACGTATACGCAGCTCGCCCCAGCCATGACTAGTTGCTTGTGCTACGTTGCTACCGCTGGTTGCTCCGATGGGTCTCGCCTCATGAAGACACCAGCTGCTTCTTAATGATACTGCTGTAATAAGAGCGAGTTAAAGCCTAGGTTCATAATTTTTTTTCACCGACTAGCAGCCTGAAAAACGTTTAATGCCAGGGACGGGCTAAATGAGAGCCGGCAAGGATGGGTCACGTGTGCCCGCGGCAGCAGTGGCCCTCGCTTTCGGCACTACGTAACGGCATGACTGGGTCGTACGCTGCTCGCGAGGGGATGGACAGCAGAGAGGGAGCTACTTTGAATCCACTGCCGTTGTGTACAGGGGCCATCATGACGCTTTGCCGCCGTGGCTGCTCAAGTTGACGGCTAGGCAGAGGCCTGTTTAGTCAGCCATTACTTCATCGTCCTTGCTCGCTGCATCGCTTGCATAAGAAACGCGTCCCCGGCAAGCTAGCTCGGCAGAAGGAGAGCTTCAGCCGGTGCAAGAGCAAGCTCTCTACTTCCTCTCGGACTGGCAGTGCCGAGCTGGAACAGTGCCTGCCGGTGGGAGCGGCGACCGACGACGGGGTGAGCATTCTTTCAGTTCCCTCCACTTAATCGTCGCTCTGCCTTTGGTTGCTTACTGATATGTTTTTTCTTGCTCTCTTCTTCTTCTCCCCTATTGTGCGTGTGTCCTTGCTTGTTTCTCATCTGTTATTTCGTTCGCTAGATGTCCGACGATCTAGATGCGTATGCAAAAAGATACCCGCATAGGACTAAATCATGGTCGAGGGCATACGAGTCTAGGAAGAAATCCAAGGGGGCCAAGATCCATGTCGATAGTTGTTTCGCTCCAAAAGATGTTTATGAAGTAGTAGTTCAGTTTACGGCCGACCAGAGAGCGGCCGTAGTGGATATTGGGCTCGGGGGGATGCTGAACGTAGACAACTTCACGCACATGGACCGTGAGTTCTCCTGGAACTTGTTACTGAACACCGATGCCGAGTGCTCTGCCCTTAAGATAGAAGAAGGCGTCTACGTCACTTTTAACGTGATTGACATTCACAACATCTTAAGCACGCCTGTCGGGGGAGAGATCGACATAGAAAACACATATGCTGCACCCACGTCAGACCAAATCAAGAATATTAGGGGAATGCTAGATTTAGAAGATCTCCCTCTGTATCTGACGCCCGCTGACCTGCGGTGGGCTCTCAAGAAACCATGCCAAAACCCCTTTTCCGAGGAAGACAGAGTCCGAACCCAGATTGGTTTTTCCATGCTTTGCATTTCCACTTGTTTCAGTCCTAGGGACAAAAGAACAACAATCCCAGGGGAAGCGTATGAGATATGCATGGACCCCTCGAACCTGCATAAGGTCAACTGGGGGAAATACATACACAGTGAACTACTCCGCACGGCAACAAGATGCAAGAAGCTTTTAAGAGAAAGGAGGACGCCCCACGTGTACGGATGCGTATTAGTGTTGCAGGTGAGTAGGATTTGGCAGCGCCATCAGGGCTGTTAGTTTTTTGTTAGGCTATAACGAGTTGATGAGCGTGCTTTGTTTTCGCGTAGGCGCTCCAATTTGACTCTGTTGACTGCTTTGCGTTTGTCAATCCCAATCTGTCCGTGCGTCCAAGAATAAGGTTCTTCACAGCTGGCAACCTCGGCAGACTTATACTTGGCAACACCATCCCAGGCATTGTTCCTAAGCAGTACGGTGTGATGAAGGTGAGAGACGCCTGCCATAAATTTTCTTAACTTTGTTTTATGAAACCTCTCGCGTGAACTGATTGGAGAAGTGAAACAGGCTAGGGTGGTGCCAACTCAAAACCTCCCGTGGGACACGACACATGTCAGGCGCAAAATCGCAGAGGTGAATCATAATCATCCTGTGTACAAGCTAGTACTTGGTTTACCATGATTTCATTTGGCGTTGACCGCTGAATGAACTTGTTTCAGGCTAAAGCTTTTATAAACAGGTCGCTGCATGAACACTCGCTGGCTAGTACAGAGCGCAACAAGAAGTTTTCCCAGAGGCTATCTGAGCTTAACAGCGGGGCCATTTGTTTTGTGAACAACAACATGCGCAAGGAGATTGAAATGCACATGGAAAATGAGAGGGTAGTGACGAGGAGGCACATGGAAGCTTTAATTAAGTACGTTGATGAGCTGGGCTTGGGAGACTTTGGAAACGACCTAAAACAGCAACTCATTGCTGTGGCGGCTCAAACAGGTATATAACTGTTAGTGCATAAATGGTCCTATCCATTTTGTCTGGCTTTATATGGTAAAAATAAATCATTGCATCATAAATATGCAGGTGCCTACAGCGGGACTGGAGAAGGGACGAGCCGAAACGAAGCATTAAATCCTGGCCAATCCATTCCTGCAGCTGGTGTGCTCCGTCCTGGTATGATTTCCTTTTGTGGTCTGATATATGTGAAGAATTTATTGCTGCTCGCTGAACATCTGTACGCCTTTCAGTTGCCATTCGTCCTAAACCAGTGCATCCCCCGGTCCCCAATCGCGAGCCCCTGCAGCATACTGATAGTGGTGAGTACTAGAATAAATGCAGAATTCGACAGTGAGAATGCTAGTGGTAGTTGAATTTGACCAAATCAATTCCTTTCTGTCCAGTTTCATCCTTAATGCTGCCCGGGGAGGCTGAGGTAGACGAGATGGCCAATCCAGTATTGCCAAGCGTGCCAATTCGTATGTCCATGGGGTCTTTTGGACAGTTTTATCTAAATGGTGGCCTAGCTAATGTTCCACGGCCTGATGAAAACATGGGGTTTGTGCACCTGGGGAAGAGAAAAGAAAGAGACTTTGACGAGGGGGGTGAGATAATTATTTACGAGGGGAAACGTAAGTTCTTTAGCTTGCAGAATAAACAGCTCCCATTTTTGCAACCTGATTTCCTGATCTAATCAAATGTTGCTCCCATTGTCGTAGGCGCCCCTCCTATAGAATTGAATCTGTTGTCAAGTTTTGGAGCTGACAACTCTAGCAGCAGCTCCGTGCCATGCATGCATCACGGGAGATCTCCATTCAGCATACCTGGCTTCACTTACGAGTTTGTTTCACCAGCAGTCGCCAACAAAGGATGGGAAAACATGACTCAGTGCTCACGTGATGTTTTAGACAGGTAGCGTGGCGCGAGAGATTACTAGTTCGGATTTTTCTGCTACCTCAAAAGTTTACTAACGCTTCTCGCGTTTTTTTCAGTACATGGTTTGATCTTGCTGGGCCGCCCCACATCGTAATGTCCGGGAGCGAGTTCTATGCATACTTTTATCAGCCGGGGAGGCTTGATGACAAGGGTTTTGAGGTTGTAAACATGATTATGATTGAGCATGATGGAAGGTGGCACAAAAGCTCTGACAGGAGCCATTTCCGTCACCCTTTGCCGCCATACTTTGCGGTAAGCTTTCCATGACAAGGGCAATCGTAATGCAAATGTGGGTGGCTGAAGTTTGTTGTATAATTTCAGGCCAAAGTCATGGAGGAAGGGTACGATTTCTTGACTGATCCTTACATAAAAAACTATTTGTTGGAGAGCGCGTGCGTTACGATGTGAAGACATGCCGTCTGGTAAATTCTTGTTATAACTTGCTTTGGGCTTCTCATTCCAATATAAGTATAGGAATTTGACATCACCTGCCATGCTTGTGTTTCGCTAGATACTGGTCCCTATGAAGGGTGGGAGCGGCTACCACGTGTTGTACATCTTCGACATGATGAAGAAAATTGTCCATGTGATGGATCCTAAGAGGGCGCACTACAATGTTGTTGAGCTCGAAAGGAAGCATACAGGATGCATCGACAGGCTCCTGTTCGCACTGTGCAAGTGCATAGAGACGTTTTTCGATGGGTGGCATGTTAGAGAGGATGAATTCACAAGAAAGCGCACCGCATGATGCACGAGCCGTCCTCAAGGTAAAATTGCGTTGGAAGTTTTTGAGTGGTCCATCGATTTGCTTGCAGTTCTAACTGGATCGCTATCTTGTGGCAGCAATGACTCCACCTTCTACAACATTCACTGCATGTGGTGGTTTGATGGTGAATACATGTAGAAAGAGATCTGGCAGGTCGGTAAACTAGACCATACTCTATGTTATTGCGCACATATTGTTATTTGGTACGTTGGGACCTGATAGATGTCTGTTTTGCTGTATTTTTCTTCGCGCAGGACCAGCTGATGCTGTTCAGACAGCAACTCATGAGAATGGTTCTCACCCTGCCCGGAAACAGAGCGCTGCCTCCACAGGACGTGGTGGACCCTGACGTGTGATGGATAGAGGGTTTCTCGTCCGATAATCGTGTGCTTCGTACTAGTATTTTCATAATTCATAGTTTAATCGCTTGACCAATATTTGACGTCCCGCACTAGTATTTGTATAATTAAAACTATCGTCTGGTGGATCTTGGTCATGTTGAAAACAATCGGGCCGGTATTACCAGTTTGTGTGTGTGCAAATATGCTTCCTCTTTTACGTTTTTTCCTTATTATGTTGTTGAAAACAACCGTTTCTCCTTTTTAATAACCAGCATCCACTTCATATCACTACCAGCTTTCTTTAATTTGATGAATGGCATGCGAGTGTTATCATTTTTCTGAGTTTGCGCAAAAACCGAAAACTTCGGATAGGGGTCTTGGTTCTTGTCAAACAAGTGTAAATCATTGTCGAAAGAGAAGAAAAACATTTTATCATTCCCCCGCGGGGTTAAAAAATGATTGAAACGTGTGAAGATTTTGTGTTTGTTTTCTCGATGGCTATTTTCGGTGTAAAAATACGGTTGGAACAAGTGTAATTTTTTGGTAGCTCATTTTTTTCCTGTTTTTTGTCAAAGAGTGTAAATCGTTCTCGAAAAGAGACGAAAAAACTTCCATCAGTCCACCTAGGTGGCGATAATTTAAATTTATATATTCGATATTTAGCTAATATCATTGATTTCGTAGTGTATTGGGTTAGGATGGATAATGTTTTGAATGATATTTTCTCTTACGGTAATACTCTACACTGGCAAGGCATTGTGGGGGAGCGAGTGGGGTGTTTAACTCGTCTTTTTTAGTTCAATTAGTCCGACCCATGCAAATGAAAAGCGTAGGACAATATGATTTAACCGACTCTCCTATTTCAACAACCATCATCCGTTACAACAATAAGTTAACCGACTCTCCTATTTCAACAACCATCATCCGCTTTCCATTGATATAACTACCTATTTCGATAGTGCTTCCTTTAATTTGATGAATGGCATGGAAGAATTATCACTTTTTTTATTTTGCGCAAAAAACAAGGAGTTCAAAAATGGTTGAAACGTGTGAAGATTTTTTTGCTAGTTCATATTTCTCTTGGTTTTTGTCAAACGAGTGTATATCGCTGTTGAAAAGAGAAGAAAAACATTTTATCATTCCCCCACGGAAGCATTATCGCTTTTCTGATTTTGCGAGAAAACCAAGGACTTCGTTGTTTTGAAAGCGGAGGGGGACATGATTTGGTCCAGGAGGGGTATATTTTGTGTTGATGTCTCCTCGTAAGATAATAAGTTAACAGATTCTCCTTTTTCAAGAACCATCATCCACTCGTTCCACCGATATATTGAATATATAAACATTCGACGAAGTTGATCTACCACTATGTGAAGATTTTGTGTTTGTTTTCTCCATGGTTATTTTCGGTGTAAAATACGGTTGAAACGATTGTAGTTTATTGCTAGTTTATAATTCTCCTGGTTTTTGTCAAACGAGTGTAAATCATTGTTGAAAAAGAACGAAAAACCTTTTATCATCCCCCCGGATGGTAATAATTTAAAAGTTATAAATAAATATTTAGCTAATATCATTGATTTCATAGTGTATTGGGTTAGGATGGGTAAACGTTTTGAATGATATCTTCTCTTCCGATAATACTCTACACTGGCAAGGCATTGTGGGGGAGTGAGTGGGGTGTGTAACTCGTCTTTTCAAGTTCAATTAGTTCAACCCGTGCAAATGAAAAAAAAATTCTCATGTTTTTAGTTTTTTCGAAAGCGGAGGACAACATGATTTGGAGCAGTGTGGGCAAATTTTGTGTTGATGTCTTCTCTTACAACAATAAGTTAACCGATTCTCCTATTTCAACAACCATCATCCACCCCTTCCATCGATATATTGAATATATAAACAATCGACAAAGTTGATCTACCGACTTGGTAAATACATTCCTATAACTACCTTTTTCGATAGTGCTTCCTTTAATTTGATGAATGGCACTAAAGCATTATCACTTTTTTTGCACAAAAAACAAGGAGTTTGGAAATGGTTGAAACGTGTGAAGATTTTTTTGCTAGTTCATATTTCTCCTGGTTTTTGTCAAACGAGTGTAAATCGTTGTCGAAAAGAGATGAAAAACCTTTTATCATTCCCCCCTGACTGGTAATACTTTGAAGTTACGAAAAAATATTTAGCTACTATCATTGATTTCGTAGTGTACTGGGTTGGGGTGGATAATGTTTTGAATGATATCTTATCTTCCGATAATATTCTACACTGTCAATGCGTTGCGGTGGAGTGAGGGGGGTGTTTAACTCACCGATTTATGTTGAATTAGATCAACACGTGCAAATGGGAAAGAAAACTCTCATGTTTTTTGTTTTTTCGAAAGCGGAGGACAACATGATTTGGAACGGTAGGGGTATATTTTGTGTTGATGTCTTCTCTTCCAACAATAAGTTAACCGATTCTCCTTTTTCAACAACCATCATCCACTCGTTCCACCGATATATTGAATATATAAACAATCGACGAAGTTGATCTACAGATTTGGCAAACACATTCCTATAACTACCTTTTTCCGATAGTGCTTCCTTTAATTTGATGAATGGCACGGGAGCATTATCACTTTTTTGATTTTGTGAAAAACCCAAGGAGTTCAAAAATGGTTGAAACGTGTGAAGATTTTGTGTTCGTTCTGATGTGTGTGTACTACAAATGGTGGCTTATTTAACTAGTTGAATTGAAATCATTTGTTTCAAACAGTTCCTCCTTTTCATAATATAGATTAAAAAAATTCCATTATCCTTTGCATGAATCCAAAAAAATTAAAATCCGATGCGTTCCCCCCATTAACAGTTTTTATGTCATGTTTGGTGAATAAAAGTACCATTTACAACATATAGCTCGGCCATTCTAGTGTGTGGTACTTCCACCCATCACTGAGCGTCGGAATAAAAATGGTTAGAATGCATATCTCGATACGAGGCTCCAGATGGGTATACCATGGAATTTTGCTTTCCAACAATGATAGTTTGGAAAACTGGTCAAAATCATTCGTAAAACTGTTCATGCACTGTGGGGTCCGTTCACTATGAAAAGTCAACTTCGTTGAAACGTCACAGATCGTGCGCGCGGATTCGTCTATAGTGTCTGAAATACAGAGGCGATCTGCTACACTGTTCTTTGCGTGCCTAGCTCGCTGGTAGGCACGGGGATAGCGTGATGGCGCCGCGGTGTGGTCAGAACATGGGCGGCTGACTGAATCTGCGTGACTTTGACTAAGATTAAACTGGATACATCATGTGACGTTGCCGCACTCCCAAGCGTACATCTGCATTATTTTAACAGTACAACAACTAGTTCCGACTGGCCGGCACTACTCGATTGCCCATGCATTAACTATGTCGTTGATGTTCGTCGGGAGGGATGCGACGTTCTCTTTCATTTGAACAAGCTCTGCGAGAATCTCCTGCCGCTCCGCGATGATGGCGCCCTGTGTGACAAACGGGCTACTTAATGCATGTGCAATGGTGACCACGTGTAAGTGCAAAAAAAGTGTAAACTTGATTACCTCCGACATGTCCGCCATGACATTCCTCCCATCAAAGTGTTTGGCGACACGAATGATCCACATGCCTGTGTCAGTCCTGAACAAACGTGTTGTTAAGGGGGGAGGGAGCGGTACAGAGGTTAAACAACTAATCCATGCGAGATCGACATATAACTTACTGGCGCACTGTGGTCGGTGAGGTGACGTGGAACACTTTGTCCCACCTGATGCAGTCAACTTTCCAGTTGCTGAACAGCTTGTAAATTAGGGTGAATAAGGCAACGTGCAGCTTGTTAGTGACGGCTCCTAGCAGATCCTTGCGCCGTTGTGTGGTGCAACTTCTGTATGATGGATCGAAAATGTTGATGATCTTCTTCTGCATGTCCCAAGCATACAAGCACCATCCAAAATCGAAAACTGTCGGCACGTGGAACTACAGGAAAATCAAATCATGAGACACGTGTTCGAGTGTGGGACCGAAGACAGAGCGAACGCATGCGGTCGTTTTGTTCCTCACCATGGTGCACTCGGCTACGTTGAATGACACTTGGGGCCCCACAAGCTGCGCGCGTACTGATAGCAGAGTCCATGTTTCTTCTCCAGCTAGTGCAGTAGTCTGAGCATGCGCGAAAAAAATACAACGTGTGAGAAGAAATCGGAGGGAATGCAAGCATGTTTCTGTACAAAAAAACTCACCGAAAAATCTGGCTCCATAAATTTACGCCATATAGGTGCATTATTAGGGTAAAGGATCGCGCCATCGATTTGGTCTTGGCGATGGAAAATCAACGCGCATAATTCATGGTCGAGATGGTCTGACTTGACAATCTGTGTAAGCAGTGGCGTCGGGGTGATCGAGATGAACCTTGGGGTGGCATGAGTTATAATTGCGCTGTGATGAAAAGTGTTAGCTAGATGAACATTGGGCAACAAGCGTGTATGAGCCACCCAGGGGTGTGATGCATGCATGTACCTTTCAAGCTCTTCCGGCGAGACCGTTTTTAAAAACAAGTCGGCTGCTTTCCACACGGACACCAACACAGTTGGACGGTCTCGGCCGTCAATCCAGTGTGGCGTGGCATACGCTGCATGCATGGCTTCTTGCTTGGGCGGGAAGTCACGAGATGCCTAACCAAAAACCACTGTCCCGGCGGTGTGTGTGGCCTCGCTGTCCAGCATCATAATTAAACCTACAAGCCCGTCCCACCATCCTTTCTGTTCGTCTGCTAGAGATTGGGCGATAACCAGGCTCTTGGATGGTACTGGCGTGAGAAAACCTGCACGATCCCCGCTGGTGGTGTCCTGGTCTATGGAAAAAGCATTCACAATAAGGTCCAACATTTATGATGTGATCCCAAAAATGTATGCAAGATTTGCTGATGGAAAACACATGGTAACGTCCTGCGCCAAAAAATGTATGCAAGATTTGCGGATGGGAAAACATGTTAACGTACCATGCACAAGTGCTGCCTTCATTTTTTTTGGCGCCGACGAACCTGACGAGGTGTGCATTTTCCCAGACGAGCTTTCTCCTGCGAAGATTTGTAGCCGTTACTCCGGTGGAAATATGTGTCTAACGGCATAAAAAATATGGACATACCATCGGAGTCGGCCATATCCAATTTGCGCCTGTAAATGTTGGTGCGGCGTGGAGAGTCGGGATTTGGTGGATTGTTAATGATGCATGGCAGAGTACGTAGGCTGCAACATATGCAGCCCTCGCCAAGCTCGTTAACGAGTGCGTTCAGAAAAGCGGTGTTCTCGGCAAACAGATCTGTCTTGAGACTTTTAGCAAGCCTAAATGTGGTGGCGTTATGCTTCTTCATCAGCATCCCGATCTTCGAGGTGGCCTGTTTTTTTCATGTGAGAGTGTTGTACATATATCATTTACTACTGATGAATAAGGATGTTTAGGACATCATCGGCTTACCAGCTTTGGGTAATTTGCCTTCATGTACATGGAAAAGTCGCCGGCCGTGGCTGCCCGCGTGAACGCAGGCGCTGGAGTCGCTGGCGAGGGTGGGACCCCGTGTGGGCCATGTGGCAGCCTAAACGATATCGGCTGTGCATTTGTGAAGAGGGGGGCACCGTGAGGCCGGTTGGAGCCAGGCGCGGCGTTGTTGAAACTTGCTAGCCGCCCGGGGAACATGCTGTTGTTGCAGGGCACTGGATCCGGAGGGGTGTCCCACGCGCTCCTGGCGTAGCAGACCTGGTCCGCAGAGCGAATCTGCGTAAAAAAAGGTTGGAACATGGTGGTCATAATTATAACGGCTACTAATGAAACGGCATTCAAGGTAAAAATAAACCATTGCTCCGAAGAAGTCTGGTGTCCCTTTAAAATGCCCCACGCTGCATTGTACCCACATACGCTTGTATTGCGTTTCGTCAAATGCAGATATTCGTGGAAATGTATTGTGCGAGAGGTTTAGTGATCCAAGATCAAGGTTGTCTAGGTAGAAAACCTATGTCATAAGAAAAACATGTGTTAATGCGTGCGCGCCGCGTCAATTGGGAAGATGACAAAGAACGCAAGACTGACCTGCAGAAATAAATGGCAGGCATGTAGATACGTGACATCCCGTCCTGCCCTGATATCTGCCTTCACTCTTAAGCATGCAGCCATCAGCTCTTCTAACAGGTACTCGCACCAGTTGAACTCTGCGACGTGATCTATTTGCGCGAGCGCGCCCCAGTACTGTGTGTTCGTGCAATCATGGCTAGGTGATGGGGCTAGCAGATAACCAACAACAAACATGACAAAAGCCATTTTGAAAGAGCTAATCTCCCTATCCGAGCTATCTTTGTCTACCGGTCTATAGATGATTTTTTCTACGGCAGTGAGAAGATTTTTCCCGTGCTGACTGATATGCAGAAAATCGCGCACATGTGTTGTGTCTAAGGCGGACGCTTTCTGTATATGCAAAGGACCGCATGGTACACCAAAAACCTTGTGCACGTCGGATGCCCTGAAGGACATTTACCGACCAGGCCGAATGTATATGGTCCTAGATACTTCGTCTACTCTAGACATCAACCATATGCTTAACTTCAAATTCGTCCTAGATATAAGTGGCACGTGCAAAATGCCTCCAAACTCCATCTCCTCAACCAGAGATTTCTTGAATGTATCAAGGGAGTCTACCATGGCACATACTTTGGTTGGAGAGGCCCTTGATGTGGGAGAAGGTTGCGTCAACATGACCATGCTGTCGCTCGTCTCCTGTGACTGCATGAACTCCTCCATGTGCTGTGTAAGCAAAAAGAAAAGGGGGAGGAGGCGTTAGCAAGACGATTCGGGTTCACAATCGAACACCATGGTGAAAAACAAATGGCGGTTGCTTACCGGGTCCGGCAGCTAGGAGACGCCGACGACAGCGGTCGATTTTTGCTACTTGCTAGTGATAGAGGCCTGCTGGCGGGAGCGAGTGTGTTGTGGAAGGGATGACGATCCCAGGCGAATTTATAAGCCAGCCGTGTGGAGCCCGGTGCATGCATCATGCATCGATTGGCTGATGGGTGGAGTTACGTCCTGCAGGGCCAGCTACTTCATTCATTATGCATGTCGTTGATTTATTGCCCTGCCGGTGCGACGAATTATTGCCGGTCCAATGCATGTGGTGGGTGTGGTGTGTGGGTTTGGTGTAAATGCATTTTCATCCTCTCCATCGATTCGGCGGGCTTAATCAACGACATGCTCGCAAACACTGCCAGTTCCTTGCATCTCAAACGGCGTACATACACGGGACGTACGTGATACAAATGAATGCATGAACTACAACTACATCAAGTACAAAAGCTGGAACAGCTGACTCCACTACATATGCTGCAACGGCTGAAACCAGTACAAATGCTTGGGTAAAAATCGTGGGGGCTCTAGCGCTCATAACTTGTACTTGCAGTTTTGTTCGATAACCACATGTTGCTTCATAACTTGTGCATGCAGCATATCGCCATTAGCACCATGTTCAGTACGCCCAAGATGAAGGTGTTCTTCAACCATGCTTGGTTCTGCTCGAGCAGAGAGACATGGCGATACATAGATGCGTGCGAGAGAAGGTGCCCCCACCGAGTACTGAAGTACTGTATGTACTTGTTCTCCCACTTCCAAAAACGGCACCCACCAAACTGAATAAACGGAAAACAAGGGTGGATTGAGTTGACGACCTTGGGGGGAGGGAGATGTATGCAAAAAATCTGGAAAAACTTACTCCATGGCGTTCGCACTTGTAGAAATGCCTCCCTGGGTTCTCTACCGTTCCAGAGACGAACCAGAGCACGTTGCCGACATTGCACTCCGGGCAGCGGATCAGTGGGAGGGGTGGCATCTGGGTGGAGCAGTGGTGTAACGAGGGGGGGCGGAACTAAGCTTGGACTTGGATGAACACATGCTTCCGAGAGGAGAAACGCATAGAGGATATGTGAAAACTTGAGCGGGGTGTGTATCTACAAGGGGCGCGGCAGTTTAAAAAGGCCGCGGGGCGCGTCGTGCAGCTAGCCGTTGGAGCTGCCGTCCTAGACGCCCGCCAGCGTTTTAAATGCCTGCCCCGCGACATGGGCCACGCACGGGATGTGTCAGCGGTAAATACTGTCTGAATACCGGGTGCTATACGAATAAGTGAACTGATTATACAGCCGGCGCGTATTGATGTTGCGCGAATCTCGCGGCGCCGTGCGGTATGGATATCACCCGCGCGTGATGGCATGTCCACATGGGATTATTCGCGTGTAGTATGTAGTATATAATAATGATTAGGTAGTATATATAGTAATTTTTAGGTAGTATATACCTTGTTTTGAGTATGCTCTTTTTTACGTACAAATATGTACGTATTTCGCAAATATAATAAAAACTATGGGCTCATATGCAATTTTTTCATGTAACTTGCTTTGAAATATCTTAGATATAGTATATGAACATATTTAAAATAATAAAATAGTATATATAGTACCACATGGTAGTATATGAGACATGGGGGGTAACTACCCCAGGTGGTAGGATGGATTTTCCCTATATATATATATAATGATCGGTTCTACTAGAAATTCTATTTATATATATGCATAACGTGTACAATATGTAGTATCGTAAAATACCAGCAAACGAAAAAGAATTAAATGGAAAACACAAAATTAAATGAAAAAAAATCATAAACCCAACCCCCCCCCCCAATCTTTTAATACCGGTTGGTGACACCAACCGGTACTAAAGGGCTCCCTGCCCCCGAAGCTGGCTCGTGCCACGTGGTTGCCCTTTAGCACCGGTTCATGCTGAACCGGTACTAAAAGGGGGGCTTTAGTGCCTACACTTTAGCGTCGGTTACCAAACCGACACTAAAGGGCCTTACGAATTGGTGCTATTGCCCGGTTCTGCACTAGTGTCACCCTCATCAATCATGTTGTGCATGATCACATAATATGTTATCACCTTCCATAAGGTCTCCAGATCCAATTATTTAGCAGATCCATGAACAACAACAAAACGGGTTTGGAGCACTCCTCAAATGTCCTCTCCACATCCGTTATAGCTCCTTCTTGTATATGGGCAAAGTGAACTCTTTTCTAACCAACTGTCTCAAAGATGGTCTTAACCAAGGTTGTCCACGGAGGATAGTTACCAACAACTAGATAGTAGCCCATATTGTACTCATGCTCATTGACATTGTAGCTGCACGAAGGCGCTTGACCTCCATTCAACCTAGAAAACAATGGAGACCGTTGTAGCACATTGGAATGATGGTGGGATTCTTAACATGGCCCCGATATCACCCTTGTAGAGAATTTTGGGCAGTTCTTTCATCTCCAGTCCATACAATCAAGAGATCCGAGCATACCTGACCACCCTCCGGCTTCTGAGAGTGTCATGAGCCTTTCAGTGTCTGCAATAGTTGGTTCTCACAAGTACTAAGGTCCAAACACCTCGACCACCATAGTAGCAAATCTGACCATGGCGTCTCCGCATGTGCTCACTGACATCTGGAGGTACTTGTCCCATGAGTCCGCAGCCGTGCCATATGCAAGCATCCGCAATGCATACGTGCACTTCTGGTAACCAGCAAATCATATTCTTCCTATGACATCCTTCTTCAAGATGAAATACTCATCGTAGCTCCAGACGCCACTGTAGAGGCGATTGAACACATATTTGTGCATTCGAAAGCACCGTCGAAAGTTGTCTGCGAATAGGGCATCGGGGGCAAAGAGTCAAATGCCATCGTGCCCTGTTCCAAAGCGTCAAATGCCCCCGTGCCATGTTCTGGTTCAGCAGTCGATGAGCCTTGATTCATCCCTTGAAATTGACAACAAGTTGTTTCGCATGCTCTACCTTTGCAATGACCGACTACATCATCACTGTTTCATCCGCATAATCCTCCACTTTGGAGGAGTCAGACAACTTAATGTAGTGCTCATAGATGTACTCCATGTGTCTGAATCCACTGCTTCAAAGAAGGAAGAAAAATTCTCAAAATTTTAGCACGGCCATTTCACCGAACACTTTTCGGGCATGGTCCCCCTCTCACGGATGGCATCTGCAGGGACGGACGGACGAAAGGTGTCAAACATCAGCGTATGCAAGTGGTGTGGCGACCGATTGGAGCGGTGGCATTGTGTAGGTCTGGTCGAGTGGTACAACGGTGACGTGACGTCGGAGCGGAAGGAAGTTGACATAGAGAAAGGGGAAAGGATGGAGACGCGGGTCAGGGTGTTGTTTCTGGATGGACCGGGGGTGTCGGAGTCCTACACGGCGGGGTCCAGACTCCTGCAAAGCCCCCTGCCTTGCTTCTGTTTTGTCGGATTTCGGACAGCCGGAGTGGTCCGAGAACCGATGCGGGACATCGTTCGATGGCAAAGTGCGTTCGGATCGATTGGTTCGGACGGTTGCAGGTTATTTGAGGGCCCGCTTTGGAGATGCCCTTAGGTACCATTCTGCTCTCGGGTGCATATCAGCATATGCGCTGGATGAACAGTAAAATGTATTTTTTTGAAAAAAAATCTGAATTTATTTTGTGACAAACATCGTTGAATGTTTCACCCGCATGAAAAGTTTAATGAAGAAAAAACATTCGAAATGCTCTGGAGAAAGACCGATGCTCAAAAAGCACTATTTTGCAAGCCTTAGAGAGCGCTAAATTTGTTATATTTTTGCTCAGACATGCATGAATGTCATTCCATCACACAAGTACTTTTTTTGCGGGAAAAACGTTTAACCTATTCATCTTCAATCATGGTAGTACAACGAACACTAGAAATAATAAAAATTACATTCAAATCCGTAGACCACCTAGCGATGATTACAAGCACTGACAAGTATTTAAGTAGGTACTCCCTCCGTCCGGAAATACTTGTCCTACAAATGGATAAAATGGATGTATCTATAACTAAAATAAATCTAGATGCAGCCATTTTGAGGACAAGTATTTCCAGAAGGAGGGAGTAGAAACTAAGCAATATGCGTTGAGAAAAAAGAAATTCAGGATTTTTTTATTTTATTTTGCCATTCATTGCATGCATCCGGTAATAGCGATCAAACAGGGCCGTAGCTGAGAAAACGGAGGCCCGGTGCGAAATCCAAATATGGGTCCTTGACATTTTTATTTTTCCTTCTTGTTCATATCCTGACATTTTTTTTTGAATGTCACCGGGGGGAGAAGAAATTCTCCCCACCTGAATTGTATTCATATGTTGCCTATAGGCTTTGCAGCCTAATACAAGATAGGGCCCAAGTGAACCAGAATTACAGGGGGGCACAGGAGGGAGAAATAAAGCAAAACAACAAACAGACAACACAAGGCGAGGGGGGACACAACACAACAAGGGGCACCATCGGCGCTCGAACTGCAGCGGCGAGCCGAGACTAAACCATGTCACTGTGCCATCGACGCAACCGAAAAGCATCGGGCAACCAAGACTGCACAACGCCGCGACACCATCTGTGCCATGGGGTACATTCGAACGGTCACGCCGGGCCAAGATGACGCCACGGCACCTGTGTGCCACCGGTGTAGTCGAAGGGCATCACCAAGCATAGAACTTCACAGAGCACACCCCAAACATCACAAGACCGGGGAATGAAGACAACGCCATCAAGATGGAGAACGACGGGAAGCGTCGCCGCTGTCTCGGCCAACAGCAGGCCGACCAAGGATTTCTCCCCATCCCCGGTCACATCCTTCCTGACGAGACGCAGAGCAACCGCCAATAGCGCCAAGCAGCGCTGGGATGGACGGCCCCAGATCCGGGCGAAACCAACCGGCAGCGACGCCGGCAGGCACCCTTGACACCGAGAGCCACCAGCGAGGACCACTGGTGCGGCACCCCCTGCAGGTGAAGCACGAGACAGTGACAACCCACCGGGGGATCTGGGAGGTGGAGGGCTCCAAAGACGCAGAGAGCCACAACGCCACCTTCGTTTGGCGAGCACGCGGAGGAGCATGACGACAACAGAACAGGCGGTCGCGGGGGAGGACGGAGGAGGCGCGTGGCGGATCACGGGACGGGGCACAGGGGCAAGGCATCCAGATCAGACACTGCCATGGCAGGTCCAACACGGGGAAGGTCGGGGACGGAGGCACCCATCAACGACAAGGCCCCGCGCGGACATGCCCGTCCAGCTGCCACGAGAGGAGAGACCGGCGCGGGCAGCACGGCAGAGGCACGAACCGGAGGGGGAACCACCGGACTTGGGCGCCGCCGGAGCCAGCTCGCAGTGCAGCATGGGAGGTGGTCGAAGCCGACAGTGGAGAGGGACGAGATCCAGCCGGGGGAGCAAGCCGAAGCCGATGCAGCCAAGCAAGATGGCGTCGGGGCCGAATCCGGCCACGGACAGCGCCCCCAAGTAGGAGGAGGGGCGGATCCGGAGGCTGGCATGCCAGATCCGGCACGGGAGAGGGTGGGAGACACCGGCACTGGGCGCCCGCCATGGCCATGTCGACGAGCTTCGGTTGGATCTGAAGGAGCGTGTGGGGGTGGTCTAGACGGGAGGAACCTCGCCGCCGCCGTCCGCCGCTAGGCTTCGCCCGGCGGCCTCCTCCGGCAACGGCGAGGAAAGGGAGTGGTGGAGAAGGGCGGAGGGTAGGTGGCGGCGGCGGCCTCCGGAGTCGTCCGAGGAGAGCGACCCGGGAGGCAGTCTCTCATTCCAGCTTCCAATTCTTCTCTTCATATCCTGACATGACTCATACTACTTGCTACTTCTAGAAGACATTGTAGAAAATAAAACCAAGAGAAAAATATCAAGAACTAAGAACTTAATAAAAAGCAATGAAGCAACCTATGATGTACTTGAGAAGCAAGATTATAGGGCAGCAACATGTGTGCTCTCACTTTGGTTACTCCTGTTGATGAACCAGCTTTGACAACGAACAACTCAAAATCTCCAATTTCAATCGAAGCTCCAATTGATGCTTTTCGGTTGCACGGCCGGCAACGAGTAGCGAAGCATGTCAAGAGAAACACTGATATGCGGACTTGCAGATTTGATATTTGAGAACAAGAACACCAAATAATATCGGGCAAAAAAAGAACAAATAAAAATACAGGGACTGGGTGTACTAGAGCGTTAGTATTTAGATGCCATCACAATGGGTAAATTTGGGGAAATCGTGGAGAGTTATTAGATGGGGATTGAAAAGGGAAGGTAAGAAAAGAGCGAAGGTTCAGTGGTATAGGATTTTAATTAGAACGGAAAAATGTGCCTGATGTTTGATGAAGACCAAGAGGAACAGAGTGCCGTGCGTGAGGAGAGGAAGGATAATTAATTGGTTCAAGCTTCCATGTACACTACTAGTTGGCTGAGTTAATTCTTGCTTGGAGAATAAACTATAGCTAGAGTAGTTAGCTAATACGGCTGATTTGGGGCCCCGTTGGTTTGGGGGCCGTGTGCAGGCGCACACCCTGCACAGGTGCCCGGTACGGGACTGCGATCAAACTTGCTGGCCAAGTTGGTAGGAGCGAGTGTAAGACGCAGCTCCCCGTGGCTTGACTCAGTCGCTGACTGTGTGGGGCAGCCGTCAAAGCATCGTTGACTTAGACTAGTCAAAGTGGGTAGTAACTTAGAGTAGTAACATGCATATGTTACTAGTCTATATTACTACCTCCACAATGGGTAGTAACATATGTGTTGTATCATGCATCACTTCATTTATTAGGTTGTAGACTCATTTTTTTTGATATGTGTGATGTTATAGTAACTAGCTATGTTACTACTTGCCTCTCTTTCTTCATTAATTACATGCCACATCATCTATTTTGCCTAGATAAATGTGATGTTACCACCTATGTTAATCCAACTGTGGGTAGTCTTAATGCGACTAGAGATAGATTAACCCAGCTCGATAAATAGGCCACCCCACCGTCTGCGGTGGCTCGTCCGATCTCATCTCCCCCCTCCCTCCCCCTTCTCGTGGCGTTCTGGAATTTGATTGACGGTCGTTCCGTTGTACCTGAACATGGGTTACTGAATCTGGATGTTCTGTTCTGCTTAGACTCTGAGAACCCTATTTCACAGTCAATATATATGTGTGTGAGGGCCTTGTGTTGATTTCTGTTGTGGTTGGCTGTGTTCTTGTCCCAAATACCTGTGCTCGTGTTTCGTGTCCTTGTGTTCTTATCCCGAATACCTGTGCGCCGATTATTTTGTTGATTTGTCATCTCCGTGCTCAACATAGGGCTCCTCCCCCACGATTTCTTATGGTTGGAGTGCCTGCATATGGAGGAGACCAGGTTCGAATTTTTTCCCATTCGCGATTTCGCCCGTACAGATTTAGGGTTACAGTGCTTCGAATTTGTGTTCACAGAGGCAGGGTGAGCCTCGTCCATGGGGGAAACAGCAGATTCACTTTGTTCTGTTGGCAGCGAAGGGGATTGTAAATGGTATTTGATTCGTGCTGGTTGGACGCGCAGGTAAAGATCAAATTATCACAATAACTGTCATCTTGTTGAACATCTGTTCTGTTGGTAGCGAAGGCGATTGTAAATGGTCTTTTGCTGTGAACAAATTTTCAGAATTCCCAATAAATCAGTTGCCTGACGTTTTTTACATTATGTTCTATAAGTAAAATAAATAAATAAATTCAGCAGGGAAATGGATTTGTTGTCAGTCTATGTAGTTGTTCTTGGTTGCATTACCTGCTCAGTGCTGGTCCAATATATTTTTGGGTCCGAGGCAATGTAAAATAATTATTTTTCATATTAAACTTTTATACTTATTTTAAACTAAGTGTATCATATTACAATTGTATTTAATGATTTTTATTACTTAGCCACATAAAATGTTTTCAAATAACATTTATACTATTATTTGGTATGCATCTGTAATGTATATAATTGAAAATTTTAATTTTACAAAATGAAAAATTTATGATGTACCAAAACTTTTCTTTATTGTTAAGACAATCTTTCATATTTATTTTTTTAATATTGCATAAACGGTGTAGTGTATACACATTTGCATATATATGCGTGTGTTCATATATCTTTTCATGTTATATTGAATATTATGATAGAGATTTATAAATTATAGACATACCAACAAATATTTTTATAGCAATTTCTAGTGTATATTAGGTGGTCATATTCATGGAAACTTCTAGGGCATAGAAAATGTGGCCTGCATGATAGGTTCAGTAATTCGAAGAACCAAAAATGTTGTTGATTATACTTTTATGCATGATTCGATTACCTAATGTGCTCGTCCAGATTCACTTGGTTTAGTTTGGTGCAAATGAGATGCCTAGACGTTTATCAAATTAAAAATTGTGCATTGGTTTAAACATTGAAATCGATATATCATAATTTTCATTATGATACTAAGACATGCATTGTAAAAGAGAAACTAATGTATTTGAACTCAACTCCGCAATCGGATTGGTTTGCCTAAGCGTGCTATAACTTATCAGTATGTAGTGTGAACTTATGCTTATGCTAATTGAGGCTCTATTTTATCCATTGAATAATATTCCAAATGTAAAACCCAACTCTGCCTTACGTAAAGTTGCCAGAGTACGATTAACCTCTGGATTTGAAATCACTGCTTATATACCTGGTATTAATATGTCACTGGGACCCGTACTTACTTGATGGAATGGATGGGATGATGTGCTTCAGTTCAGCCAGTAGTGGAGGTTTCCTCGGCCTAGTCGCGTAAGAGCCCCTTTCTTTTTCTAGTTAGTTGAAAGAAAAGCAATGGGGAAGGTTGGCTTACCAGTTAATTTTGGTCTGTATCATATCTTGCCATGGTGGGACATCCTCTTCAGTTTAGGTATCCGGGCTGGCTGTTAGCTTTAGTCGTTCGGCACTCTTCCTTCATTCTCATTCAACAAGGAGATACTCTTTTTTTGGAGAGATCTCGCAAGCTTTATTGATTCAGAGACATGTTCATAGGTACAATAGTTGGGTTATGAGGATTGCCCAACCATACATCTCTACCTATGCCTAGATTATATGCATACTTTGCGAGATTGTGAGCATCCTAATTGAAGTTTCTACGCTCAAAAATAAACTTGTAAGAAGAAAAACCAGAACTACGAGCTATTATTTCATGTGTGATTGCTGCGTTCGGTCCACTTGTTCCCCAATTGATGTCATTAACTACTCCTTTGCAATCGGAAGCCTGAACCGCATCATGAACATCCAGATCTTCTGCCAAAGCTAGTCCCTTTCTGCAAGAAAAGGTTTCTAAGACCGTTGGATCAATAACACCTTCATAGAACACTACCGAAGACCCCAGGTAGTTGCCATTCTCATCTCGACATAGTGCAGCCACAGCTTCGCCCTTCTGCTCCGAGCTACTGCTCCATCAACGTTCACTTTGACAGTGTCGGTTCCCGGAGCGAGCCAGCGTTGAGTCCTGGCCGCCCGTGCTGACATGCTCACCGTCATGTTCACCTTAGGGATATGTTGCAAGTCCGCAAGGAAGTTGTTCACAAAAGAAATAGTTTGGTGCGGCGCTTGAAAGATTGCCTCGCACACAGCTTTTCGCCGAGCATACCAAATCGCTCAAAGTGTGACAACCATTGTTGTAAACTTGGAGTGATCCATCCAAACAGCCATCTCTTTGCACTTGGTTCTTCTAGTTCTGCCATCGCTAGCAGCACATTTGCATCCGATAGTGCCCACACACACCTCGACATCATACAGGAGATCAAAGCATGCCGCCACGAGTCTTGGCATCCACACAAAGGACATGTGCCCTGGGTTGCCATATTCCTATGGTGTAACACATCCGTGGTATGCAGCGAATGCCGTGCCAAACGCCAGATGAATAGTTTGATCTTCGAGAGTATAGGTATATTCCAAAGTGCCAACCAGGCTTTTCCTTCCTCCTGGCCTGCAGATGATCCCGATCTGCCCTCTAGCCACTCCTCTCGCTGCAGTTTTGTGCTTACCAAAAATCTTACTAGTGTAAGTTTTAGTTGGGCCCCTCCCCTCTTGGGGCCCGGGCGGTCGCCCCTTTTGCCCGGCCTATGGGCCGGCCCTGTACCTCCTGCTACTACTGCTGCTTAGTCAGTAGTATAATATACATGTTGGTAGCTAGCTAGGCTATCAGTAGGTCGCAGATAAATTGCGCGGTTTGCATTTTCACCACGGCAAGCTCCTCGTATTTTGTCATCGGGTTGTTCGGATGTCCAGAGGCCCTAGTTTCTTGAGTAGGTGGTACACGAGAGTTTGCTGTAAAATTCCCTAGTCCGTTCCTCGCGAGTCTTTTAAATTTGGGTATCGAATGTAGATCAAACAAAAGCCCAAGGCCCCCGTGTCTGGCAGTACATACTTTTTGAAGTAAATTAATGTTTTAGCAGCTAAAATGGTATCCCAGTTTGATTGTATATATTATCTGGTGCTGCTCCGTGAGGAGTTGATCTATAACGTACTTCTTGGGATTTATCTTGTTCTTGTCTCACCTGAGGTTGTAATTTCCATAGGTACGAATATGGAAGGCAGTTGCTGAGAGAGCTGGTGATTCAGGAGATCCAGCAGTACGTGAAGTGCAGGTAACCCAATCATTGTGTTTGCTCATTTAGTTGTAGCACTAACATTTATCTGTTCCCTCTGCTGGCCCGTGGAAGAACTTCTGGCAAGTGATAATGTCGATTTTGTTTGATTTGTAACCTGCGTTAGATCCATATAAAGTGTTTTGTCGGGTGGGGTCGTATATGTTTTTATGCTTGCATGGTAGGCACGGTGGGGGAAATGCACTAACCAGTGTCCTCTGTGTGTGTCTGAATAATTTGAGCAAAATTTACTGCTTTTAGTGTAGCCTGGTCTAGATGCATTTTCTCTTGATTCATTGTTGTTCCCTTGTAGCCCACTGATATCGTCTATAACATGGTCCTAGGTTATTCGTTTGGGTGGATTGTTGGCTGCTTTCTGTGCTTGGCTGATTGGTCTCTGCTGCTCTGCTTACTGAGGTTTGCGCTTGCTCACCCGAATCCCCTGCCAATTTTGCTTCTTGATTTATTTCCCTGCTTGCATATATACAATCTATCTCGCCTCAGTAACACCTTCTTTAGGTGGTACACTGAATGCATGTGTTTCAGAGTGCTCTGTCATTGTCGTGCATGCTTCAGTTTCATATGTTTAAATATTTGCGGTGTGCTCACGCCTATCGTATATCTTTCGGCACTTGGGTTTCGATTGTTTCAAGTGTTTCGTTCACAGCTCATATGTATCCCTAATATCATTTGTTCAACTGCTTTTATTTGTTTGGTGTGCTTTACTTGTCACATCTACTCCCTCCGTTTCGAATTACCTGTCGCAGGTATGGATGTATCTAGATGTATTTTAGTTCTAGATACATCCATTTCTGCGACAAGTAATTTAGAACGGAGGGAGTATCTCAGATATCTCACTCATTTCAGTAACTACGAAATTTCAGCTTTTATTTCGTGCTTCGCATGTCTCACTTGTTGAAGTGTCTAACCAGTCCAGTACAATTTGCCTACCTCTGGGCTAAAACATTAATTTACTTCAAATAGCTGGCTATGTCGACTAGGAAAATTTACCGGAGCTGGTATGTACCGGTGTTGCATCCACCGTTAGTCAGTTTCATCAAGATCTGTGCGGTCCCCTAGGTATAAATTACTAATCTCAGCAGCAACTTTATACAATGAAAATACATGTGGGACCTTTGCATGCTATTGTCAGTTTTTTGTCAGGAGAGAGAAAATGTTAAGAGAAGGCCGGTTGCATGCATGTTAAAATATTCTCTCTCTCTCCCCATCAAAAGACTTCCATTTTATTTCATTGTGAAAATTTGGATGATAAATATCTTTTGAATGAAAACTCCAATTTCGAATATTTTTATATATTTGAATTCATAGCGAGAAGGCCTTGAAAATAAGATCAATTATGGATACATTTGAACTAGTTTCAATTGCGCTGATTTCAAAAAACATATTTCACTCAAATTGAAAACAAATTTCACTCGTCTCCAAAAATCATTTCAGTCAATTCAAAATAAAAATTCACTCATTTAAAAAATACGAGCTCACTCATTTCAATTGATAGATTTCATGCATTTTTAAAACATATTTCACCCATATCTTTAAGCTGATTCCACTCCTTCCAAAAACTGACTTACTTGTTTCATATGATATTCACTGCTTTAAAAACACACATGTTTAAAAACTGATTTCACACATTTTAAGGACATAATTTCACCATTTAAAAATATAATTTCACTTAAAAACTAACTTCACTCGCTTCATTCATTTATGAATATAATTTCACTCATTACAAAAACTACTTTCAGTCATTAAGAGATCGATTTTACTCGTTTTGCAAGAAAAAATATTTCAATCATTTGAAAATTTTGATTTCAATAATTTCAAAAACCGATTTCAATTATTTGTAAAAAGCATTCGCTTCATTAAACATATTTCACTCACCATAAAAAGTTTCAAAATAACCCAAATTTAGATTGTTTCAAATAACTAGTTTAAAAATTCTAAATAACAAGGTTCACGTATTTTAAAAAAATCAGTAATTCACTAGTTTGAAAAAACACATTTCACTGATTTGGAAAACTGATTCACTCTTTACAAAGAAAATCTCCAATACTAATTTCACTTCGTATTTATGAAATATCTTGAAACATATTTCAATCATCACAAAAATCAGTTTCAAACATTGAAATAGAAAGTTTCACGGGACAATGGATATATTTCATTTTTTTTCAAGTATCTTATTTCTCACATGCACTAATTTCAGAAAACGCATTTCACTCACTCAAATAAAATACTATATTCAACTTGTTTCAAAAAACTGATTACCGTAATTACAAAAGATAGATTTCACTCATTTCACTAGTTTCGGAGAAACACATTATAGACACTAAATTAAAATAACAATTTCACTTGTTTCAAAGATATATTTCACTTATTTTTTAAACTGATTGGAAATAACCAGCTTAATGTTTTTAAAAATAACTAGTTCACATTTCTTAAATAACAAGTTTCACATATTTTGCACTGAAATATGTTTCATATACATGAAAAACAAAACATTTCCCATTTCAAGAAAAATGGTTTCACTCAATTCAAAGAACTTATTTCACTTATTTCAGAAAACTGATTTCACTCATTTGAAACGTTGAAATTTAATCATGTTTAAATGTATTCAAGATTGATCTTGTTCTAAAGGTCTTGGCTCCAGGAGTTCAGATATATAAAATATTTTTAGAATGGGATTATAGTTTTAAAGATATAAATGAATGAAATTGCTAAAGAGAAAATAAAAGGCAGGAATAGTGTTGTGTGGAGAGTTAGTAAAGTTACTGCATGCATGCGTACCTACGCTGGGAGAAGTTTTCTTCTATTGTTGACAGGGACCCACTTAACTGACACATATTGGACTATTAACAGAGATACATGAGATTGTTACCACAATAGAAAATGCTATACACATGCACTGGGCCCCTGGTGCACGAATCACAAAGTAAATATATGGTGGATGGTCCACCGGTAGCTCCCGCCTCGGGTAAAAAGCACTTTGCGCTGGCTATGTTGGTTGTTGATGATCTACATAATATAAGAGTGTTTCTAAAAAGCTTGCAAACCGCTCTTATATTATGGGACGGAGGGAGTTTTTCCTAGAGTTGCAGTGGTTACCAACTGGAGCAGAGATTTATAGAGATTGGTAATTATGTTGGTTAGTTGGCGGCAGTTAAAAAAGGATCTTTCCTCATCATTTAGACAAATGGCATGACCTGTAGATATATGCATGTTAATTAGCATTTTATTTACCAAATAAGTCGGATTTCATTTTCGTGTTTCAGTCAAGAGGGCTGGGATTGATTAAAATTCATTTGGGCAGGGTCCACCTTATTATTTCCCAAAAGAAGATTGGTAGGGAACTAGACTGTGCAAAGTCGATGTTTACCATTGACCTCGCCTAATTAAAGCATGTGCTCCAACTTGGTCCATGTAATGTGCATTCATATTGAGGAATAGAGCTCATACTGTTTGTTCCTTCTTGTTATTGTTGTTTGCATGTTTAATCAATTAGTTAACCTCTGTAAATCTTTGAATTTGTTGGTATATGTATAACCTGATGGTATTGTTGGCTCTCAGTTTTTCCAAGGAAATTTACTACCTTTTGTGTCTGTCTAGAGTTAGTTTTATCTTGCTGTATGATGACCTATGGGGATAGGTCAGTACACATGCTTGCTTTATGATGGATAAATTCCATCCTTGTAAGAGAGCTTTCTAATGCCAATAGTGGTTTGTTGATGATATTGGTACATGTGATGTTCGTTGGTCCTCTCTCTCTATTTATCTCTTGATGTCTGTTTATGATATTGACGAGAGTGATGCCTCTTGATGTAGAGTAGATTGATGCTCGCTTGAACTCCTATTCCCTTTGTGCTTTTGTTTGGTATTACACTTAGGTTTATCTCTTGGTTTCTAGAGTTTTATGAAGAACTGTGGCAGTGGGAGTTTCTTTGTTGCTTCTATTTACTGTTTAGTAGATGATACTTGATTCTTCAGAAAAGAAGAAACCATTAAAAAATTGGACAACTATTAAGCTGCTTCTTTTCTTAAACTGGGAACATGTCGCCTAGCTTGAAATAGAAAATTCACTTGTAGTGAGTGTCTCCCATCTTAAAAGGCTATAACCACGTTTACGATTGCTCTGCTAAAAAGATATTAAAAGGCTATAATCGAGTGACTTCTTTTCAAACTTCTGCAGAGGCAGGATGCAATCGTTTTCCTCGCTGCATTGTATGCCAGCGTACTGATGCAATTCATGTACTGTGTTTAGCATTGTTGTTGGTTGTTTTGGACCGTGGTTATCTTTTTGTGTGGAGTACTGCAAAAAATCACGATCCTCGGCACCAGCCTGTTTATCTTTTTACTGAAGGCGATGAGGGATTCTCCCCTGTTGAATGGGTTCAAGAACACAACTTCTGTTTTTAAATTCTGGTTTGGTCAATAGTATGATTCCTTTGACGGTTGTGGAGTAGCAGGTATTATATTACCAAGCGTATGTATTTGTCTCTTTTGTGTTGTGTTCATTAGAGAGAGGCCTGACATGGTGGTTTCTTTGAATATGATAGGAGTTGCTAAAGGGGAACCACCCTGACATGGTGGTCTCTTTTGTGTTGTCTTCAGTAGAGAGAGGCCTGACATAGAGGCTTTTTGTTGGATGTATGGCCGTTGAGAAAATCATGCCACTCATTTCATAGATCCATGCTTTGGATTAGATCCAGTACCGTTGCAGATTGAATCGTCAAACTGATATAATTATCATTTGGTCTGTAGTGGCGTAAGAGTAGAATGCACATATGTGTTCAAGCTGCCACAATATTGTCAGCTACTCCCTCCATTCTAGATACATCCATTTTTATCCATTTCTCCGACAAGTATTTCCGGACGGAGGGAGTATTTCCTTTCCGAGAATATATTTCCTGTATAGGTGTTTCTTGGTCCTGTTTGACAAGATTGGATGGAAACAAATGTTATATACTGATTCTCAAGTACTATTGAGATTAACTTTAGTAAACCATGTTAAATTTACAGTGGATCTTTGTTTTGTTAGAGTAAGTTAACTTTATGGCGCATGGTATTTGTAGAGGTAGTGGAAATTTAGTTGTACAAGCAGATCTTTGCTAGTGATGATTTTTTTGCTTGTTTTCTGGATCCCCAATCTTGGTGCTGATCTGCTGGTAGCAAGAATATGTTGGGGCTTGTTTTTGAGATTGTAGAGTATCTGGGAGGAACTTATGGCCACATACTATTTTTGAGATAGGGAATAGAAACTCATAAACCGGATTTGATAGGAAAGAAAATGGTGTCATATTGGTTACTAATGTACTGGTTGGGTCCGATATTGCCAAATTAAAGTTCGCTTGCTTTGGTTGTTTTGATTTTGCTGCTAAGCTCTGACTGCTCCTTGCTCTCTTAATATTTTGGATTATGATTATCTTTCTGCTTGGCGAACCATCTCTTTAATTTCCTTGCATGGAGTACTAATGATTAATGATTTTTGCTCACATTTGTAGTGTGTTGCTGCTGGGCGTACCTTCCAAGACCACGGCGCCGTCTGGCACAATTTTTGTCGCTGAAGCAGCTCTGCCTGCTCCGGTGCTCACTCTGACGCCTCCAGCCCTGATCCTCCGGTGGCCAATTCCTCTTCGGTTCCGGCGCAGGTAAGCCGCTGGTTCCTCTCCTCTGCTCACTCTTATACTCTGTGTGCCGATGGCCATCGAGCCATGCTACTGTCTAGTAGATGATATTTCATTTTTAGTGTTTTTTTACCAAGGCATGTGCACGTGCAGTGCAATGTGTGTTTCCTAGATGATTAGAGATGTTCTCTTGTAAGCAGGATGCTCTTTTAGCTAACCTATATTCTTATGTTTTTTTCGAAAAGGAGGGACTTCCCGGCCTCTGCATCAGAACGATGCATATTGCCAACTTATTAAATAAGCAAATAGGTTCAATAAAATCTTAAAGTCTCAAACGAAAAATAAAAGAGAGCTCACAGAAAGCTAAAAGGGCCAAAAACAAACTAGCCACAAAAAGCCACAACCGGCTAGCATAAAAGAGATAGGTAAACTAATTGTCTATCCTATTACATGACCGCCATCCAAACCGGTTGAAAATATCCCGAACTACCATCTCTCAGCGGATAGATCCAGTAACCAAACGCTCCCTGGTCATCGTCGGAGTGAGTAGCGGCCACATACGGATCAACGCAGTGGCTCGGAAAATAATCTGCAAAAAATGAATATTTGTTGATCTGTTAAAAACCAAATCATTTCTGCAGTTTCAGACTGCCCACAATAAAGCATAAACTCCTACTCGAATGTGTCTCGCTGTTTTGGGCTTTATCCCGTTGAGTCACTTTCCAAATAACGTGTTGACAGAACTCGGTGGAGTAATATTAAATGCAATATGGATTGTCCGCCATAGAACTTTAGCTAACGGGCAATCAAGAAAGAGGTGTTTGATAGTTTCATCCCGATCACAGAAACTACACCTAGTAGGTCCTGTCCAATTACGCTTTGCCAAATTGTCCTTGGTTAATATTACTTGTTTATGAACAAACCACATAAACACTTTGATTTTCAAAGGAACTTTGACAACCCAAACATGTTTGGAACTAGGAATCGAGCTTGAATTGATAACATCAACATACATTGATTTAACTGTAAACTCTCCAGACCTAGTCAGCTTCCAACGTAATTTATCGGGTTGTTAAGATAGCTGAACCTCCATCAGTCTACCTACTAGATGAAGCCATTCTTCCCAACGATTGCCTACTAGCGTCCTTCTGAACTGAATATTAAGGGGAGCGGATTGAAGTACCGTTGCAACGAATGCCTCACGTCGTTGAACAATACGATACAAAGACGGGTATTGAATGGCAAGGGGGGTCTCGCCGAGCCAAGTATCCTCCCAGAATCGCGTGCTAGCACCGTTGCCAATAATAAACTTTGTCCTATTAAGCAAGGTTAATTTGACTTTCATAAGCCCTTTCTAGAAAGGTGAGTCAGTCGGCCTTGCTGTCGCCTGGGACAAAGTTTTGGAGTGAAGATACTTTCTACGGAGGATCTGCGCCCAAGTGGCATCAACCTCTACCGATAACTTCCACAGCCACTTGCTGAGAAGACATATGTTCTTAACCTCAAGATTCTCAATACCAAGACCCCCTTGCTCTTTCGGTCGACAGATGATATCCCATTTGGCGAGTCGGTATTTTCGTTTTAACTCATCGCTCTGCCAGAAGAATCGTGATCGATAGAAATCCAGTCTTTTCCTAACTCCAACTGGGACTTCGAAGAACGACATAAGAAACATAGGCATACTCGTGAGAACCGAGTTTATCGGAATTAATCAGCCTCCGTATGACATGAGTTTGCCCTTTCAGCAACTCAGTTTCTTTTCAAAGCGGTCCTCGATGCACTTCCATTCTTTGTTTGTCAGCTTACGATGGTGGATTCGTATACCTAAGTAAGTAAAAGGTAAAGTCCCCAAATCGCACCCAAACAATTGCCTATATGCCTCTTGTTCGTCATTGGCTCTACCAAAGCAGAACAATTCACTTTTGTGAAAGTTAATCTTTAACCCAGTCAATTGTTCAAATAAGCATAACACCAGCTTCATATTTCTCGCTTTGGCCAAGTCATGCTCCATAAAGATGATCGTATCATCGGCGTACTGTAGGATAGACACACCTCCATCAACTAGATGAGGTACCAAGCCACCCACCTGACCAACCTCCTTAGCACGTCCTATCAGGATTGCCAACATATCAACTACAATGTTGAACAAGATAGGAGACATCGGATCCCCTTGTCTCAGGCCCTTATGTGTCTGGAAATAATGGCCTATATCATTATTCACTTTAATTCCAACACTCCCTTTTTGCGTGAACGATTCTACCTGGCGTCGCCAGGCTTCATCGAAACCTTTCATACGCAAGGCCTGTTGAAGGAATGGCCATTTGACTTTATCGTACGCTTTCTCGAAATCCACCTTAAAAACAACTCCATCTAATTTTTTCGTGTGAATTTCGTGGAGCGTTTCATGAAGGACCACCACCCCTTCTAGGATGTTTCTGTCCGGCATGAAAGCAGTTTGGGAATGCTGCACCACAGAATGCGCAATTTGTGTGAGCCTATTAGTCCCAACCTTGATGAAAATTTTGAAACTAACATTGAGGAGGCAGATCGGTCTGAACTGCTCAATTCTCACATCCTTCATTTTCTTACGAAGCAGAGTTATTGTTCCAAAATTTAAGTGAAATAACTAAAGCTGTCCAGAGAAAAGATCATGGAACATTGGTAACAAATCCCCCTTAAAAATATGCCAACACTTTTTGTAGAACTTCGCCGGAAATCCATCCGGCGCTGGAGCCTTATTGTTTTTCATCTGTGCAATAGCTTCAAACACCTCTTTCTCCGAGAACGGGGCAACCAAAATATCATTCTCATCAGTAGTGAGTTGAGGCACATCCTCAATTCTGGACTCATCCAGGGACACACAACTATCCTCCGGAGGCCCAAACAACTGCTTATAGTACTCAGTTATGTATAATTTTAGGTTATCCTGTCCTAGAATAGTGCCTTCATCTTGTTCAAGCTGAAAGATTCTCTTCTTTCTGTGCTTGCCATTAGCAATCAAGTGAAAGAATTGAGTGTTCACGTCCCCCTGGACAACTTTGCGGACCTTAGCCCGCAACGCCCACTTTAATTCCTCTTCACAGAGAAGCTCTTTCAACCTCATCTCCGCTTCTAGTTTAGCATGAATCTCAGTGGCTTGTAAAATAGTGGACTCGGCTTTTAAATCTAGGGACTGAATAAGTGTAAGGAGCCTTTCCTTTTCGACCTTATAAATCCCACTAAGGTGCTTAGCCCACCCACGTAGGAAACTTCTCAAATGCCTGATCTTATTCTGCCAGCGCTCAACAGAAGTCCTACCTCATGCATCCTTAGCCCATTCCCTGGCTATTAGTGAAGGAAATATGCCCTAGAGGCAATAATAAAGTTATTACTTATTACCTTATATCATGATAAATGTTTATTATTCATGCTAGAATTGTATTAACCGGAAACATAATACATGTGTGAATGCATAGGCAAACAGAGTGTCACTAGTATGCCTCTACTTGACTAGCTCGTTGATCAAAGATGGTTATGTTTCCTAACCATAGACATGAGTTGTCATTTGATTAACGGGATCACATCATTAGGAGAATGATGTGATTGACTTGACCCATTCCGTTAGCTTAGCACTTGATCGTTTAGTTTGTTGCTATAGCTTTCTTCATGACTTATGTTGGGGAACGTAGAATAAATTCAAAATTTTCTTACGTGTCACCAAGATCTATCTATGGAGTCATCTAGCAACGAGGGAGGAGTGGATCTACATACCCTTGTAGATCGCGCGCGGAAGCATTCAAGAGAACAGGGTTGATGGAGTCGTACTCGTCGTGATCCAAATCACCGATGATCCTAGCGCCGAACGGACGGCACCTCCGCGTTCAACACACGTACGGAGCAGCGACGTCTCCTCCTTCTTGATCCAGCAAGGGGGAAGGAGAGGTTGATGGAGATCCAGCAGCACGACGGCGTGGTGGTGGAAGTAGCGGGATTCCAACAGGGCTTCGCCAAGCGCTGCGGGAGGAGGGAGATGTGTCATGGGAGGGAGAGGGAGGCGCCAGGGCTTAGGTGTTGCTGCCCTCCCTTCCCCCCACTATATATAGGGCCAAGGGAGAGGGGGGCGCAGCCTTGGCCCTTCCTCCAAGGAAGGGTGCGGCCAGGGAGGAGTCCATCCTCCCCAAGGCACCTAGGAGGTGCCTTCCCCCTTTAGGACTCTTCCTTTCCCTTATCTCTTGGCGCATGGGCCTCTTGGGGCTGGTGCCCTTGGCCCATATAGGCCAAGGCGCACACCCCTACAGCCCATGTGGCCCCCCGGGGCAGGTGGACCCCCGGACCCCTTTCGGCACTCCCGGTACAATACCGATAATGCGCGAAACTTTTCCGGTGACCTAAACAAGACTTCCCATATATAAATCTTTACCTCCGGACCATTCCGGAACTCCTCGTGACATCCGGGATCTCATCCGGGACTCCGAACAACTTTCGGGTTACCGCATACTAATATCTCTATAACCCTAGCGTCACCGAACCTTAAGTGTGTAGACCCTACGGGTTCGGGAGACACGTAGACATGACCGAGACGACTCTCCGGCCAATAACCAACAGCGGGATCTGAATACCCATGTTGGCTCCCACATGCTCCTCGATGATCTCATCGGATGAACCACGATGTCGAGGATTCAATCAATCCCGCATACAATTCCCTTTGTCTATCGGTATGTTACTTGCCCGAGATTCGATCGTCGGTATCCCGATACCTTGTTCAATCTCGTTATCGGCAAGTCTCTTTACTCGTTCCGTAACACATCATCCCGTGATCAACTCCTTGATCACATTGTGCACATTATGATGATGTCCTACCGAGTGGGCCCAGAGATACCTCTCCGTTTACACGGAGTGACAAATCCCAGTCTCGATTCGTGCCAACCCAACAGACACTTTCGGAGATACCTGTAGTGTACCTTTATAGCCACCCAGTTACGTTGTGACGTTTGGCACACCCAAAGCACTCCTACGGTATCCGGGAGTTGCACAATCTCATGGTCTAAGGAAATGATACTTGACATTAGAAAAGCTTTAGCATACGAACTACATGATCTTGTGCTAGGCTTAGGATTGGGTCTTGTCCATCACATCATTCTCCTAATGATGTGATCCCGTTATCAATGACATCCAATGTCCATGGTCAGGAAACCGTAACCATCTATTGATTAACGAGCTAGTCAACTAGAGGCTTACTAGGGACATGGTGTTGTCTATGTATCCACACATGTATCTGAGTTTCCTATCAATACAATTCTAGCATGGATAATAAACGATTATCATGATCAAGGAAATATAATAATAACCAATTTATTATTGCCTCTAGGGCATATTTCCAACAACAATGCTCCCCAAGAATTTTGATCTATCCTTATAGATCTTGATGCTCAATGTTCAAGTAGCTTAATCCAGGCTTTCCATTGAAAAACACTTTCCAAATAACCCTATATGCTTTCCAGAAATTCTACGTCGTTTCTGATCAACAATATGTCAACAACATATATTCATCAGAAATTCTATAGTGCTCCCACTCACTTCTTTGGAAATACAAGTTTCTCATAAACTTTGTATAAACCCAAAATCTTTGATCATCATCAAAGCATACATTCCAACTCCGAGATGCTTACTCCAGTCCCTAGAAGGATTGCTGGAGCTTTGCATACTTATTAGCATCTTTCAGGATTGACAAAACCTTCCGGTTGTATCACATACAACCTTTCCTCAAGAAAATCGTCGAGGAAAACAATGTTTTGACATCCTATCTGCAAGATTTCATAAATAATGTAGTAATCGCTAATATAATTCCAACAGACTCTTAGCATCGCTACGAGTGAGAAAGTCTCATCGTAGTCAACTCCTTGAACTTGTCGGAAAACATCTTAACGACAAGTCAAGCTTTCTTAATGGTGACATTTACCATCATTGTCCATCTTCCTTTTAAAATCCATCTGTACTCAACAGCCTCACGACCATCGAGTTGTTCTGTCAAAGTCTACACTTTGTTTCCATACATGGATCCTCTCTCGGATTTTATGGCCTCGAGCCATTTATCGGAATCCGGGCCCACCATCGCTTCTCCATAGCTCGTAGGTTCATTGTTGTCTAGCAACATGACTTCCAAGACAGGATTACGTACCATTCTGAAGTAGCACGCATCCTTGTCATCCTACGAGGTTTGGTAGTGACTTGATCTGAAGTTTCATGATCACTATCATAAGCTTCCACTTCAATTGGTGTAGGTGCCACAGGAACAACTCTTTGTGCCCTGCTATACACTAGTTGAAGTGACGGTTCAATAACCTCATCAAGTCTCCACCATCCTCCCACTCCATTCTTTCGAGAGAAACTTTTCCTCGAGAAAGGACCCGATTCTAGAAACAATCCCTTATTGCTTTCGAATCTGAGACAGGAGGTATACCCAACTGTTTTGGGTGTCCTATGAAGATGCATTTATCCGCTTTGGGTTCGAGCTTATCAGCCTGAAACTTTTTCACATAAGCGTCGCAGCCCCAAACTTTTAAGAAATGACAACTTAGGTTTCTCTAAACCATAGTTCATAAACCATAGTTCATACGGTGTCATCTCATCGGAATTACGTGGTGCCCTATTTAAAGTGAATGTGGTTGTCTCTAATGCCTAACCCATAAACTATCGTGGTAATTTGATAAGAGACATCATGGTATGCATCATATCCAATAGGGTGCAGTTATGATGTTCGGACACACCATCACACTACGGTGTTCCAGGCTGTATTAGTTGTGAAACAATTTCCACAATGTCTTAATTCTGTGCCAAACTCGTAATTCAGATATTCATCTCTATGATCATATCATAGACATTTTATCCTCTTGTCACGACGATCTCTCATCTTCACCCTGAAATTACTTGAACCTTTCAATAATTCAGACCCGTGATTCATCAAGTAAATATACTCAACATCTACTCAAATCATCTGTGAAGTAAGAACATAATGATATCCACTACACGCCTCAGCACTCATTGGACTGCACACATCAAAATGTATTACTTCCAACAAGTTCTATTTTACTGAAAATGAGGCTTTCGGTCATCTTGTCCATGTGGTATGATTTGCATGTCTCAAGTGATTCAAAAAATCAAGTGAGTCCAAACAGTCCATTTGCATGGAGTTTCTTCATGTATATACACCAATAGACATGGTTCGCATGTCTCAAACTTTTCAAAAAACGAGTGAGCCCAAAGATCCATCAACATGGAGCTTCTTCATGCGTTTTAT
This sequence comes from Triticum urartu, assembly GCF_056163025.1. Classification (NCBI taxonomy): domain Eukaryota; kingdom Viridiplantae; phylum Streptophyta; class Magnoliopsida; order Poales; family Poaceae; genus Triticum; species Triticum urartu. The sequence continues at coordinate 58,157,488 of NC_141874.1, read as the reverse complement.
ACCGATATGACTTATGTGGCAGTGCCACAAGTAGGTGGTACTATCATTACTATCTTATATCTTTTGGCATGAACATGTGTATCACTACGATCGAGATTCAATAAACCATTCATTTTAGGTGTAAGACCATTGAAGGTATTATTCAAATAAACAGAGTAACCATTATTCTCCTTAAATGAATAACCGTATTGCGATAGACATAATCCAATCATGTCTATGCTCAACGCAAACACCAATCTTGATGGTAGGGGGAGCAAACGATATTTGATCAACCTTGGAAATACTTCCAACACATATCGTCATCTCACCTTTTAGCTAGTCTCCGTTTATTCCGTAGCTTTTATTTCGAGTTACTAACACTTAGTAACCGAACCGGTATCTTATACCCTGGTGCTACTAGGAGTACTAGTAAAGTACACATTAACATAATGTATATCCAATATACTTCTATCGACAGTCTTCTCATCTACCAAGTATCTAGGGTAATTCTGCTCCAGTGGTTATTCCCCTTTATTACAGAAGCACTTAGTCTCAGGCTTGGGTTCAACTTTGGGTTTCTTCACTTGAGCAGCAACTGACTTGTCGTTTCATGAAGTATCCCTTTCTTGCCCTTGCCCTTCTTGAAACTAGTGGTTTCACCAACCATCAACAATTGATGCTCCTTCTTGATTTCTACTTTTGTGGTGTCAAACATCGCGAATATCTCAAGGTTCATCATATATGTCCCTGATATATTATAGTTCATCACGAAGCTCTAGCAGCTTGGTGGTAATGACTTCGGAGAAACATCACTATCTCATCTGGAAGATCAAATCCCACTCGACTCAAATGATTGTTGCATTCAGACAATCTGAGCACAAGCTCAACAATTGAGCTTTTCTCACTTAGTTTGCAGGCTAAGAAAATTGTCGGAGGTCTTATACCTCTTGACATGGGCACGAGCCTGAAATCCCAATTTCAGCCCTCGAAACATCTCATATGTTTCGCGACGTTTTAAAATGTCTTCGGTGCCTCAACTCTAAACCATTTAACTGAACTATCACGTAGTTATCAAAATGTGTATGTCAGATGTTCGCAACATCCACAGACAACGTTCGAGGTTCAGCACACTGAGCGGTGCATTAAGGACATAAGCCTTTTACTGTCTGCATAATTGCTACTATCAACTTTCAACTAATTTTTCCTCTAGGAACATATCTAAACAGTAGAACTAAAGCGCGAGCTACGACATAATTTGCAAAAACCCTTTTGACTATGTTCAGGATAATTAAGTTCATGAACTCCCACTCAGATAGACATCCCTCTAGTCATCTAAGTGATTACATGATCCGAGTCAACTAGGTCGTGTCTGATCATCACGTGAGATGGACTAGTCAACATCGGTGAACATCTTCATGTTGATCGTATCTACCATACGACTCATGCTCGACCTTTCAGTCTCTTGTGTTCCGAGGCCATGTCTGTACATGCTAGGCTCGTCAAGTCAACCTAAGTGTTTTGCATGTGTTCCGAGGCCATGTCTGTACATGCTAGGCTCGTCAGCACCCGTTGTATTCGAACGTAAGAATCTATCACACCCGATCATCACGTGGTGCTTCGAAACGACGAACTTTCGCAACGGTGCACAGTTAGGGGGAACACTTTCTTGAAATTTTAATGAGGGATCATCTTATTTACTACCGTCGTTCTAAGCAAATAAGATGTATAAACATGATAAACATCACATGCAATCAAATAGTGACATGATATGGCCATCATCACTTTGCTCCTTTTGATCTCCATCTTAGGGGCTCCATGATCATCATCGTCACCGGCATGACACCATGATCTCCATCATCATGATCTCCATCATCGTGTCTTCATGAAGTTGTCTCGCCAACTATTACTTCTACTACTACAGCTAACGGTTAGCAATAAAGTAAAGTAATTACATGGCGTTGTTCAATGACACGCAGGTCATATAATAAATAAAGACAACTCCTATGGCTCCTGCCGGTTGTCATACTCATCGACATGCAAGTCGTGATTCCTATTACAAGAACATGATCAATCTCATACATCACATATCATTCATCACATTCTTCTTGGCCATATCACATCACATAGCATACCCTGCAAAAACAAGTTAGATGTCCTCTAATTGTTGTTTGCATGTTTTACGTGGCTGCTATAGGTTTCTAGCAAGAACGTTTCTTACCTACGCAAAAACCACAACGTGATATGCCAATTGCTATTTACCCTTCATAAGGACCCTTTTCATAGAATCCGATCCGACTAAAGTGGGAGAGACAGACACCCGCTAGCCACCTTATGCAACTAGTGCATGTCAGTCGGTGGAACCAGTCTCACGTAAGAGTACGTGTAAGGTCGGTCCGGGCCGCTTCATCCCACAATGCCGCCGAATCAAGATTGGACTAGTAACGGTAAGCATATTGAACAAAATCAACGCCCACAACTACTTTGTGTTCTACTCGTGCATAGAACTACGCATAGACCTAGCTCATGATGCCACTGTTGGGGAACGTAGCATAAATTCAAAATTTTCTTACGTGTCACCAAGATCTATCTATGGAGTCATCTAGCAACGAGGGAGGAGTGGATCTACATACCCTTGTAGATCGCGCGCGGAAGCATTCAAGAGAACAGGGTTGATGGAGTCGTACTCGTCGTGATCCAAATCACCGATGATCCTAGCGCCGAACGGACGGCACCTCCGCGTTCAACACACGTACGGAGCAGCGACGTCTCCTCCTTCTTGATCCAGCAAGGGGGAAGGAGAGGTTGATGGAGATCCAGCAGCACGACGGCGTGGTGGTGGAAGTAGCGGGATTCCAATAGGGCTTCGCCAAGCGCTGCGGGAGGAGGGAGATGTGTCATGGGAGGGAGAGGAAGGCACCAGGGCTCAGGTGTTGCTGCCCTCCCTTCCCCCCACTATATATAGGGCCAAGGGAGAGGGGGGCGCAGCCTTGGCCCTTCCTCCAAGGAAGGGTGCGGCCAGGGAGGAGTCCATCCTCCCCAAGGCACCTAGGAGGTGCCTTCCCCCTTTAGGACTCTTCCTTTCCCTTATCTCTTGGCGCATGGGCCTCTTGGGGCTGGTGCCCTTGGCCCATATAGGCCAAGGCGCACACCCCTACAGCCCATGTGGCCCCCCGGGGCAGGTGGACCCCCGGACCCCTTTCGGCACTCCCGGTACAATACCGATAATGCGCGAAACTTTTCCGGTGACCTAAACAAGACTTCCCATATATAAATCTTTACCTCCGGACCATTCCGGAACTCCTCGTGACGTCCAGGATCTCATCCGGGACTCCGAACAACTTTCGGGTTACCACATACTAATATCTCTATAACCCTAGCGTCACCGAACCTTAAGTGTGTAGACCCTATGGGTTCAGGAGACACGTAGACATGACCGAGACGACTCTCCGGCCAATAACCAACAGCGGGATCTGGATACCCATGTTGGCTCCCACATGCTCCTCGATGATCTCATCGGATGAACCATGATGTTGAGGATTCAATCAATCCCGCATACAATTCCCTTTGTCTATCGGTATGTTACTTGCCCGAGATTCGATCGTGGTATCCCGATACCTTGTTCAATCTCGTTACCGGCAAGTCTCTTTACTCGTTCCGTAACACATCATCCCGTGATCAACTCCTTGATCACATTGTGCACATTATGATGATGTCCTACCGAGTGGGCCCAGAGATACCTCTCCGTTTACACGGAGTGACAAATCCCAGTCTCGATTCGTGCCAACCCAACAGACACTTTCGGAGATACCTGTAGTGTACCTTTATAGCCACCCAGTTACGTTGTGACGTTTGGCACACCTAAAGCACTCCTACGGTATCCGGGAGTTGCACAATCTCATGGTCTAAGGAAATGATACTTGACATTAGAAAAGCTTTAGCATACGAACTACATGATCTTGTGCTAGGCTTAGGATTGGGTCTTGTCCATCACATCATTCTCCTAATGATGTGATCCCGTTATCAATGACATCCAATGTCCATGGTCAGGAAATCGTAACCATCTATTGATCAACGAGCTAGTCAACTAGAGGCTTACTAGGGACATGGTGTTGTCTATGTATCCACACATGTATCTGAGTTTCCTATCAATAAAATTCTAGCATGGATAATAAACGATTATCATGAACAAGGAAATATAATAATAACTAATTTATTATTGCCTCTAGGGCATATTTCCAACAGATCCACCTTAGTGATGCTAGTCCTTTGTGGGCGTAAACCATGGTAGAATAGGTTGGTTGCTCCTAAGTGGGCCCTTTGTGGGTGAGTGTCCTCCATGGATTGTTCCTTTGTGGAATCTCGCAACGAGAATCCTTTGTGATTCTAAACCCTTCATGAATTGAAGTCTTCATCAACGTGGATGTAAGATAGCGCGAACTATATGAACCATGGGAAAAAAAATTCACCGAGCCTATTGTCTTTGTGATTCTCTCAACTCTACCCCTTTGCCTTTGCACTTGCATGTTTTACATTATGTTGCCTATTACTCTAGATATGCATGTCGTCTATATTACCAGAAGAGCTTAAAATCTGCCAACAATTTTAAATTTTGGAAAAGAGACCCTTCTTGAGCTTAGTGGTCTATTCAACCCCCCCCACCCCCCGACATACTTATTAATCCTATACGTGGTATCCGAGTTTTGGTCTCCTTTGTAAGGTCCTCCATTAGTGAATCCTTGGAAACTTGACCTTTTTCTTTGTCTTAACCACCTAGGAGAGTATGGCTTCGTTCCGGTAGTATTCATTATTAGAGTTTCTATCTTCGAATGGTGCTAATTATCAATCCTGGAAAGTTGAATTGATTGGCTTATTTGAGGAACATGATTTACTTGATGCCATTGAAAATCAATATGTACCTCTGCTTCATCCTATTCACCTTACTTCTAAGGAAAAACTTGATATGATACGTAATACTAGAGTTTACAAAACTTATTCTTAGATGCATTACTGGTCATGTTCTTAGAAAGTTAAGTGACTTTGATAGTGCCTATGTTGTTTGGAAGGAATTGGACAAATGCTATCATGGCTCTCGAGATTATTCTCTCAAGAATCTTGATGAAGTCCTCCATAAGGCAATGGCACTCTCAAAGATGAAGGACGAAAGCGCCCCTAGCTCTGCAAGACAATTAAATGAACTCAATGCTCTCATTGAGGAAAAGACGATGTTTCCACAATTGTCAATATCCTTCCATTCGCTTTTCTCATTCATCACATAAGTGAAAAGCGCGGTGCTATATATGTTTGATCTGTGGCAGCTACTCTAGTTGTCACTGAGCGCTGTTAAACAGTCTGAATTATGTGTGGTTTTGCCTTGGCTTTAATAAGAGTTGGGGCGGGGGGAAACCCCTTTGTTTTGTTTTTTAAAGGTCAGTTCATCAAACACAAGCCACAGGCTCACAGCACGAACACTGAGCAAGCACCCTGCGGTCCGGGCCTTCCCCTATGCTGCCTCGGAGGCTAGGCCCGCGCCTATGCTTCGCCTGTGCCAATCCCACCGCCGCATCATCTTGCTCCACTCCGTCCCGTCGGCGCCCACGCCCGCGCCCGCGCCTGCGCCTCCTGCCTTACAGGGGCCATGCCAATCCCATCGGCTTCTCGGCGATGTGCGCCGCCGGTTCCCTGCCCGGCCCTGTTGCGCAGGACGACGACGCAGGTGCCTGTGCTTCACTTGATTAGTATCGGGCGGGGATTTTATCTGGGTGTCTTGGTAGTGGTCGGAGATTCGCTTGTTTCGCGTGCTAAATTTTAGTCGCCTGACCTGTTTGTTCTGATAATATTCAGTTAGCTCAGCTCGTCGAATCTCCTTGATTAATCGTGTGAATGACTGGAATTTCAGATGCTTTGTAATCTTAGGGGAACAGAATTGTTAATCTTCTGTAGTTTAGCCAAGATACATACTGCTTTTGCCTTTTCATTTGTTTTAACTCTATTAAGGAAGTGCTGGTTCAGAGTTAAATATGCTTCACCCATCAAAATGAATCTGCTCATACTGTCCACTCCAACCTCAGTTCTGAAGAAAAAGGAAGATTTAGCCAAGGGCGCTTTAATTTTTGTATAATTAGCAGAACCGTATTCCAGTTTGTCGATGATACGTCTACCTGCAGTGTCAGGATATCGTATCCCTCCAAAGGAAATTCAGGAAATTGTGGATGTGCCACCGAATCCCAGTTACCATCTCTCCCCTCGCCGAGATAGGATCATGTTCCTGAAACGTAGAGCTATGCCTCCATTGTCCGAGCTCGCAAAATCCGATAAAATACTTGCTGGCATACGGATCGATTCCAGTTCTAACATGAGGAGTCGAATGTAAGTAACATAACTTTTATCATTTCGGGATAATATGCGATCGTAACCTTCCTATAGTTAACAGTTGGCTGATTTAGGTCCTTTTATACTGGGATTAGTATCCATTTGCTGATGGATGATGGAAGTTTGGGTCCAGAGAAAGTGGTCCATGGATATCCAGATGGTGCAAAAATTAATTTTGTAACATGGTATTTTTTTTTCCAACACTCTTCAGTGTGTCTCTTGTAGTATACAGCCGGATTATGGTGTGCCGTCCCTTTTTCTGAACTACTTCCTCTTGTATCTTTCTGAATTTCAGGTCACCAGATGGTCAGAATGTGGCCTTCACTGTGCGTTATGAAGATGAGGTGATTAGCTGATGCTTTAGATATGAAATGGAGCACCCTTTGAGGGGATATTAGATTTCTGATTATGTTGTCTATTTGGTGCATTTCATGACTTGTGTAGGTGGGCAGTGACAGCAATTTAGCATTGTGGGTTGCTAATGCAGAATCTGGAGAAGCTCGGCCACTTTTCAGACAAACAGACATAAGACTGAATGCTATTTTTGAGCTGTGAGTGCCTTTTGGGTTTTTTCAGGTGAACTGTCTTTCTGTTCTTTGTTTCTCTCAGAAATTAACACTCATCTTATACAGATTTGTGTGGGTGGATCATTCTACCCTGTTGGTCTGCACTATTCCTTCATCACGTGGTGATTCTCCGAAGAAGCCATTGGTTCCTTTTGGTCCAAGGATTCGCTCCAATGAGCAGAACAATGTCATTCAGATGAGAGCCACAAAAGAAATGCTGAAAGATTTGCATGAGGAAGAATTGTTCGATTACTATGCAACCTCTCAGTTAGTACTGGTTTCGTTGGATGGGATAGTGAAACCAGTAGCTTCCCCTGCTATATATACTTTCCTTCACCAGATGAAAAGTACTTGATGCTCACCTGTGTTCACAAGCCATATTCTTCTATAGTCTCGTATAAAAGGTTTCCCAAGAAGGTTGAGTTGCGGACAGTTCATGGTAGATTTGTCCGTGAACTTTGTGATCTACCCCTTGCTGAAAATATTCCAATTGCAGCCAACAGTGTCCGTAGGGGAAAACGTTTAATCAGGTGGAGGCCTGACATGCCTTCAACCTTACATTGGTGAGTCACAAAGGCTTAGTCTTTTAATTCATGATGCACAAATGCAGTTTGTATTAAAAAATGATACTATGTTCAGTTCTGATAAGCAAATACTAGGTAAACTCATTCCTGTGGTATTTTTAGTTCCAGTGAAGTTATGCCTCTTTGTCGCACTTGGTGGTTATGTCTTTGCTTATTTATGCAGTTGTCTTATTCTTATAGACCGTCCAAATTTGTCGCTTACATTATTTATGCACTTGATGAAATTCTTCTAAGCTCAGGGATGAAATTAGTTACTTCTAGGTTTGGTTTACTAGTCAGAAGTTACCTGCGATAGCCAACCTCAAATTAGTTAGGAATTAGGAAGAGAGTAAAACATTTGTGAACAACATTTTGCCTTCCGACCTCAATCATGGCCTAATTGTATGTGATGTGGTTTCCTTTTGTAGAAAGGCAATCACTATACTAATGATAATCCCTGATTCATTAGTTGTTTACACCACACATGTAGACACGCATGCTTAACTATAACAGAGGACCAGTGTTATGTTCTTAAATCACATCTGATATTTTCCAAGGGTGGAGGCACAAGATGGAGGAGATGCAAACGTTGAAGTCTTACCACGTGATATAGTTTACATGGAACCTGCTGAGCCTTTAAATGGCGAGAAACCTCATGTCCTGCTTAAACTTGACCTTCGGTATAGGTATTGAACTACTGCGGGGATAACACTTTCTTCTCATGATGTTACAATTGAAACACTACTTTAGCTTCATGGAGATATATTTTAATTTTGGCATTGAAACTGTAGCTTGTAAAAAAAATCTTAGCCTAGTTGTTTTTGACCTTGCACTTAAAATACTCACACCTACTTTCTCCAGCTGCCCATGTCTATGATGCTAGACTACAACTCATGTTTTTGTCAAATCTGCAGAAGGATCTCTTGGTGCCATGGATTGCATGCACTGGTATGTGAATATTGGCACAAGACACGCAGAACAAGAACATGGGTCATCTTTCCTGATTGCAATGATCTTAGCCCACGATTATTATTTGATAGATCTTCTGAAGATGCTTACTCGAGTCCAGGCTCTCCAATGATGTGCAGAACTCCCGCAGGCACCCTTGTCATTGCAAAAATTAAGACAAACTATGAAGGGACCTATATCCTAATGAAGGGACAGGGTGCCACACCAAAAGGAAGCATCCCTTTTCTTGATCTCTTAAACATGTATGCTGGTCTCTTTCAATCATTTCTGCTCCACCTCTTATTTCCACTGTTGTGATTGTTTGAATCTGTTAACATAACATGGGGTCAACTTGCTTTTTTACAGAACTACGGGAGCGAAAGAGCGGATATGGGAAAGTGGTGTAGACAAGTACTATGAATCTGTTCTTGCACTGATGTCATACCATCCTAAATGTGAAATCCAGCTAAATGAACTAAAATTTCTCATATCGAAGGAGTCAAGAAGCGAAGCTGCCCAATATTATGTCAGTATCTGGCCTGATAAGAAGCAAGTCCAGATTACAAGTTATCCCCATCCATATCCTCAGCTGGCATCATTGCAGAGAGAAATAATCAGATACGAGCGAGATGATGGTGTTAAACTTACTGCTACATTGTATCTGCCTCCAGGCTATAATCCATCGAAAGACGGGCCTCTTGCATGCTTGATTTGGTCTTATCCTGGAGACTTTAAAAGCAGAGAGGCTGCTGGACAAGTCCGTCGTTCACCCAATAAATTTGCACGCATTAACAACAGTTTTCCTCTTCTTTGGTTATCTAGAGGGTACTATCTTCTTCTTACTTCATTTTTTTATGCATAATTTTTGCAATTTTATGCCCCGTCATTTGGAAAATATAATTTTATTTATCTTTATGCCGCATCTTATCTTACAGGTTTGCTATTTTGGCTGACCCGACAATCCCTATAATTGGTGAAGGAGACCAGGAGGCGAATGACAGGTGGTGTTCTACCTATTCAGCTAATTTTTTTATTCACTTTCCTGTCCTTTAACTTCTAGGGCTGCTACTTCATAAAAACAGTGTACTCACATACTGCTGCATTAAACACATAGTCATCGAGTTGAAATAGACCTTATTGTTGTCATGAGATAACTACATATGATGCTCACTTAGACGGTGATTTATTGCTTTTCTAGGTACATAGAGCAGCTGATTGCTAGTGCGGAAGCAGCGGTAAATGAAATTGTAAGAAGAGGGGTAAGATTGTCTCTTTGTTTTATGCAGATAGTTTCAGATTTGCATGCCCATCTTCATGCATTTATGTTTCCCTGTACTTGCTTCTTACCCTTCTTTTGGATTAGTCATGCTTCGAGGTTAAGCACCTAAGCACTGGAAAAAAGGGGAACACATTCATAAAACCTCAAATCTGTATAATCCAGTCATGGAAAATGTAATTCAACGCATTACTCTCAAGACCTTTGATTATATAAATTTGTCCTGTTCTTCAGGTTGCTCACCCTGACAAAATTGCTGTGGGCGGTCATTCATATGGTGCATTTATGACTGCTAACCTCTTGGCACATGCACCTCATCTTTTCTGCTGCGGAATCGCTCGCTCTGGAGCCTACAACAGGACACTGACTCCATTTGGCTTTCAGGTTCAGCTCTGCCTATTCATTTAAGGAAGGAACATAACTCAAACATGGTGTCACCTGTCCCAGGTGGACTCCCTCTAGACACCACTGCACAACACACTTTCAGGTGGACTTGCCTTTGTTGATTTCTCCAGATCTTTTGCTTGCAGAAAGAGGTAAGGACGCTCTGGGAAGCTACCGATACCTATATTAAGATGAGCCCCTTCATGATAGCTAACAAAATCAAGAAACCAATTCTACTGATACATGGAGAAGAAGACAGCAAAGTTACAACAGCAATGCAGGTAGCAACAGTAGCTTCAGGGGTATTATGGGTTCTGAATGTTTTTTTTGTCCTACAGTTGTAGTTACTACTATCTAGGACTGAAATATTGCGATACTTTTGCAGTCAAGTCAATTTTATGATGCTTTGAAAGGGCATGGGGTGCCATGCCGTCTTGTGATTCTCCCATTTGAGGGGCACCGATATGCTGCAAGGGAAAGCGTTATGCATGTAATTTGGGAGACTGATAGGTGGCTGCAGAAATATTGTGCAAGTAATTCTAGCAGCACCCAGATTATCAAATCCAGTGGTGAGTGGTGAGACAACACAATCACATGTTGATGGTGCACCAGCATGCGAAGCTTTACGTTAAACTTCACCAAGATATCTAGTCTGGTAAGGCTTTCTGTGCAATTAAGTTATCCTTGTGTGATACTGCAACTAGTATGTAGCTGAATTTTAGATATCTTAATTTCGGTGCTTCTTGATTCTTTAGTATGGTAACAGTTAAATTCATGTGCTTGTGACTGGTGGGACAGGAGTTCTTTTTTTCCTTTTTTCCTTTGCGAGGGACAAGTTTTCTTTCCCAAGTACATGTTTAAAGATCGTGACACACTTCTTTATTTTTTCTATCTGAGTTGCTGAGCTTGAGACTCAAATAGACTTTAACGAGTGCTTCCCACTAAATTTGATCTGACATTCTTGTTTATTCTTAAGTCATGAATTTGATGGCATGTTCCTTTGCAGAGCAAGCTGATACTAATGGCCTTGGATCATTTCGGTGTAGGAAAATTTAAAGATAACTCACAATGATATTGGTGTGTTTCCATGTGCACACAGAAGAGTATCACTTCATTCACTGCTCTGTTTCCATATCATTCTTGACTCTTGTAACGCGAGAATCAGTAATCAACTAATCATATTCATACAGGCAGATAAACACCATTGCTATTTATGTACTTGTTGTCTGCTTCTCAAGTTGATATCTTCTTTGGAGTTCCTTTCTTGAATGTCACAGCATCATATCAAAGTGTTATATTATGAAGCTTTGCTAGTACAGAAATTTAAGGCCTGAAGACACCAACACTACAATTCCAATTATGATGAAGCATAACGAGGGTAAAATTCTATCCCATCCTGTTAACCAATGGTGCTTCAGTGAGGTCATTATGTCCGTTCTCAAACTCATTCTGCACATATGTTCTGTATTTGAGACACGAATCGATGCGATTCTAACCTCTTTTTACTGGTAAAATTGCAAAACAGTGAACAGTTGTAAGGTTCTATACGATGGGTATCTCGAATTAAGCATAACCATATCAGAAATCGCAAGAAGGAATCAGAGAAATTGCTTCAGTAAACTGATGTCTGTAGAATAATATGTCCTCACCTTACCACCAGCGTATCCTGTTTGCTTTGGATAGATGCTTGGTGTTTCTGTTACATATTCCCTTCAGATTAAATTGCTCCTATTGGCCTTCACAAAGTCCTCTCTTCACACCACACAAGATGATAAGGTACTAGCAAAGAAATCCTCTAAAAACATGGAAGGAAAAATAAATGTCGCAAAATGGGATTTAACATCTGAACTTATTTTATTCTTTTGACTTCCTTCGACAGTGATTGTGTCTCATCTCTAACTGATTGCACTCAATTGTTTTTTATTGTTAGGGCTGAAATAAACTTGGAAGCACCGAACATTTTCTTACCTGACAATCCAAAACCAAAAATAAGGAGACGTCATTATACGGGGTGAGTGAGACTATTGTTGCATATAACAAAACAAAGCAACGGGAAGGTCAATTATATGGTCCCCATCATCTGTAAATAGTTACAAACAGATACAAAGACTGTTCTACCATGTGAGCTTCTGTTCATGATGCCTAACAAATAAAACTTTTTTTGTTGGTTTTGTGATTGTGATACACCCAAGTTTCAGTCAAACAATATCATTTTGGATAACATCATAGACTAAGTCAGGTCTAGCTTCATCATATACGCAAGGACGTGATTTGGACATCAACAGTAGGTAGAATGAGACAGCATACTTTGATCTAACCACAACCAGCATCAATCATCAGGCGAAAATTTCCTTGTGGTAAATGACATTTTTTAAAATTAGATTTGAACTTTGGATGTAGTCTTATTAATGACGCTTCTTTTTTGGCATTCAAGAAATATGACATGATTTATTTATTATCGATGAAAACCACAGGGCCAAGGGCTCTGTCCATTCATTGAAGAAAGTAAAATAATGTAAAGTATGTTGGACACATGAAAGGATCAATTTATAGAAGAGAATTTTGGACAATGAACTCTATCCACTTTGACAATACTACCATGCTGATTCAGAAGGCTAGCTAGGAGCCTAGGTAGGAGGATTGCTTCATCTGTGCTCAGATCAAAGAAGTGACATAGATGCTGACCAAAGCAACTGTGAGCACAAAGTAGTTCAGTATTACCTTGCTGGCAATACTATTATTCTGCACTGAACTTTGACTCCTCTTTAACCTGCAATTCAAGTTTCATTCACCACTTCATTTTGAATTTTGTAGAGGAAAATTCATCAGTATACTTGCGTAGGTGTATCACTATGGGTCAATTATTATTTTTAAGAGATTGTGTGGATGAACACACCACATGCACGTCGCACTCATGACATAAACGTACGTACACGCGTGCGCGTGCACTACACACGCTATGTTTGCAGGGGCAAGATTTTTTGATAGCATTTTAATGTAGGTCGTCATTGTCAGGGAATCAAATCCAAGCACACATTTTTAGCCATGTACAACCACATCAATTTTTTTGCAGGAGAAAAGACAAATGGTGATCTGAATTCTCTGAGCGTCAGAAACATCTCTGTGTCATAGTCTTGCAAGACTTGTGCAGGCCACAAGCCTCTCCATGTGTTCTGTCCATATAAGCAACACCCATACCATTCTGGTACGTTTCCTTCCCCGAGACTCCTTGCAACTAGGCGAGTGGAGAATTCTATCAGGTCACAACAGAAGGCCAAGACAGTAACTGCCATAGCCTCATCCAGCGGAAGGCTCTGTATGTTGCCCCTATCTTGTTCTCCAGAATACAATGCCTTCATCTGAGCTAGAGCTGTCCACGCACCCCATTCATTGCCGAAAGTCACAGCGACCGGCTCTGATCAATACAGAATATTTGCCTCTGTTTCGATCCTTTCGTCTAAAGGCTCCATTCGGGGTGTTTTCAGTCAGGGGGGGGTGCGAGCGAACGGCTGTGACGATGTCTGGGAGAAATATCGGAATGATTGGCCCATTTTGTGTGTGTGGGCAAAGTCAACAATCCTAAATGGTTCTCATGGGCACCTTTAGTACCCGTCTTTTTTGGGTGCCTTCCAATGATTCCCAAAGGCCAAGAAGGCAGGCCAGGCCTAGGAGCAACCACTTGCACATCTGATGGCTGTTACTGTCTTACAGTGGCAAGCAAAAGGAGAGGCGGCGAGAAGACGGGGAAACGCAGCAGCAAGCAAGCGACCGAGAAAGCAACCGTAGGCCGGTAGGTGCTGGAATTCAGAAAGCTCCAGGGACACGCAAATTTCACCCCGAGTTGTCGCGTTTTCGCCTCGATTTGTAGCCTCCTGTTTGATTCAGACCAATCACTGCCATAATAAAAGGTAGTAGATCATATCATTTGGTACCTCGCTTGACTATTGTGGTATGAGATTGTTTTTTGCCAAATCAGCGACTCACAGCCGGCCAGGTTAGTTGCCAGTTGCCTTCACTGGCACTGTATTATTATTAGCCTGCAACTGAGACATTTCGACCTCTTCTGTCACTCAATCTATTTGTACTGTTAATTCATTCACATGCATCCTTGGTAGTTTGGCATTTCCTGAAATTTGGATACCCAGACCAGGTTGATGTGGTAGGGTTATGAATTCCTTCCGGGTTTGGCGTTTACAGTCACAACACGGTCATTTTCTCAGAACTGAGTGAGAAATAAGCTTATTTCTTGTAAACAGCTAAGAGATGACCAGTACATTAAACTTTATAGGATCTGAGTGATTCTAAAAGAATAAAAGAGAGGAGATCAGATTGATTTCAGAACTTCAGATATGTGAGCATATACGCGCTGAGAGCAAAATCACTCAGGTGCGATCTTGTCAGAGGAAATGGAACAAATCCTTTTCGCATTTATTTAATATATGTGTGCTGCGTACTGAAAATTCCAATTCATTCCTTCAGTAAAAAGAAACATTTCCACTTACAGGAACCGAGATTTTCCCGCGTCGATGTACCCACATAGTGCCAGTTTGACATTCTATAATCGACGCCGATACCAGATCAAAGATTTGTTTTAAAACAAACGGTGCTGAATTAGATCGATGTGGCTAGCAAGCCCCTTTGGCAAAGTCCAAGCTCTCACTATAGACGTAGATCACGCTGCACTGCAGCCCTTTCAGGTGGCAAGGGTGTGTCGCCATATATTCTGGCTGTTCATGCTGCCGCGTGCAATCATATAATTAAAGCCTTGTGAAGTACAGTGGCGCATATATTCAGCTGGGCAGCTTTATAGCAGCGGCAAGCCAAAAAAAAGGTGAGTTTTGCTGCATATTTGTACTGTAACTTGAACAGTTTTGTGTTCCATATTTTGGCGATCACTCTTTTTGGAGTAGTAGTAGTGTAGGGCTGCTGTGCGGTCTGGGGTTTGGTCCACTTTAATACTGCTGGTCCTGTCGGCACAAGAGATTCCCAGTGTCACCATGATCCTAATTATGGCGACATTGTCATCGTGTGTAACCTTTTTAGTAGTAGGACGGCATGAACTTGCCCTGTTTCCCAGCAATGCGCATTACTGTAATTGATGCATTTGGAATGTACTTAAGAATCAATCCATCAACTAAATTGTTCCTTTGGGATGATTGATTTCATATGGAAACAATAAGAAAAAAAGTTAGCATCATCTCGCTTTTTCACTTGGGTGTGTATGAGACCCTTTTTGTTGCGCAGTAGATTTCCTTTTTTGCATAGGAGACAATTTTGGAAATCCACAAATGGTTAAGATTATAGAGTATAAGATAACACAACTTCGTTGAAAAGGTCCACGTTTAGTGCGCATAAAAAGAAGCAACCTAAACATATAGGGGCTATCAAAACAGCATAAATAAGACAAGTTCCGTAATCCATTTAAACTGATATTTCAGAGCAGGAAGAACACATACATATGCCAAAGATATCTTATCTACCTTTGGCATATCTATGTGTTCTTCTTGCTCTGAGTTCCATGCAAAAAAAAAATCTTAAACCTGTGAAAAGAGTTACAAGCAGAAACTTTCCACGAGCTAGACAGCTCGAAGCTATAGGGTGCTCCGATCGAATCGGTAGCAACCTGCCTACAGTACGGAGCAATAGTTTTTTTTTGTAAAGGAGGTGTCTATACATAACATGCCATGGTGCCACCAACCCTAGGGCAGGCTACCTAGCTGGATCTCTTCTCGATGAATGACGACACTGTGAACTCATAAGGTGCAAAGGACCTGCTGGGGCTACCTGGCATCATGCAAGCATACATGCATAGTTGCCCATGGCATTTTGGAAGATATAACAAGGTTCGGCTATGAGTTGTAGCAGCCACTGAGGCACTGACAATGTGGAACTATTTTTATGAGGCCCACCTGTTAGTCGGAAATAGGATCGAACCAGCGTGTTTTTATTACCGGTAGTTTTTAATAGTTGCGTGAGATCCACGAATTCATATCTGGCAGTACTTTTGTCGTAAGTAAAGAGTGTCCCACACGATACCGCCAATAATCCCTTCCGTGTATAGTTGTCCAACATGTGCATCCGATGTATTATATAGTGCATAACACAAAAGTCGGCACACAAAACTAGGTCATCGATGTGTTGTATGATCCGATGCATTGTATTATCATTTATAAAATCTCTTGTTATATTATCATCCATAGAAGTCAACGTCGAACTATTCTCATGCAGCCCGCCTGTCATTTGATATTTACTTTAGACGGGTATCAAAAAACAAGCTGTATGATTCGATGACCTAGTTTTGGAGTACATTCAATCGTATTGTATAGTGCGTAATATATAGGCGGAAACCAGTAAAACAAGGACCCAGCCCTTTCATGGTGGGGGCTTCTGCAAAAATGGCTCAAGCTTAATTCGCCCCACCAAAATAGCGATGGGAAAAAGCCCCTAAAAACTACTCCCTCTTATTCAAAGCTGCGACACTTTTTTTCGATCAGAGGGAGTACATTGTTGTTCTTTACAGGTTTGCCCTTTTGTCGTGTGAGCTTATTGTCTTATCTTTCTATTCAAAGTCTATAATGCCTTTGTACTGGAATAGATGACAAACTTGTGTCAGGTTGTCAAATATGAGACATTATACTACAAATGCCTTCAGATTCTTATTCATATTTCACCGTAAAGTTGTGCATATTGAATTTTAATTGTAGGTTTGGAGCCTGCCACATCTTGCTGATCTTTTTAATAAGAGAGCTTCATTGAAATAGGGGACAGACCCAGTTGAGCATATATCCATATCGACACTGAATGTACGTAAATTTTGTTTTAGCCCAAGTTTATCCCATCAAAACTTTATTAGAATAATAAGATTCCACCTTTTTGTTTACTCTTTGACAAAACACTATCAAAAAAATTGGTGAAGGTTTTCTTGCCCATAATTTGATATACAACAATACTGGTAGCAAAATATGAACTGGGGTAGACAAATAGAAAAATGCATGTTAAGCATCAATCCAACACAAGGTCTCGATTCCACCCTGTATCGAGGATTTGTGGCCTCTTGATTGTAACTCTTTACCAATGCAATAAACTCCCTTTACCCCCGCAAAAAAAAAATCCAACACAAGGTCCAAACTTGCGATGATAACCAATGACCATTTAGTATATGCGAGGTCTTGCACTAGGGCATCGCCGAGATATATATAAGAAAAGAGTATAAGCTGGAGCAATAAACTTTGTAAAAGCAGGGGCAATGGGGCACGCACGTATCCTTTGCTAGACATCAGAGGTCAGAGAATGAGCTTTATATATTCCAGTGTGAACAGGAGAGATATTCTCTCTTTCCGGTCACTAATCTCTTTAGACGACTTACCGAAAAAGGCTCGCCCCGCTTTATATATAAAGCAATTGCCCAAGCCAACATCCAACAAGGTTCAAGACCACACACACACGAAAGTACCAGACAAATAAGAACAGAGAGGGTTAATGCTGAGGGCACAGCTCAACAAGCCCCAAAACAAAAACAAAAAGGCACACGCGCCGGGAGAGACACAGTGTCTAGTCGGGCTCCGGGGGTGGCGGGGGGAGCGGGGCGCCAAGCGGAAGGCCATCGATCGAAGGTCGGCGAGGAGGGTGCTGATGACGTCCCGGTCCTGTGGGCGGCTAAGATGCCGCCAGAGCTGCAAGTATCCACACAATTTAAAGATGGAGTCAGTAGCACGCCGAAGAGGCACCTTTTGGATGACAAGCTTACTGCGGACAGTCCACAGCATCCAGGCAAGGATCCCCACGCAAAGCCATCTAATATGCCTATAGCGAGGGGGAGAGGCCTGAATTTCCGCAAGCAGGTCAGGGACGTTGGTGTTGCACCACTGGCCCCCAACCGTTTCGTGGAAACAGGACCAAAGGAATTGTGCTGTGTAGCACGAGAAGAAGATGTGGTTGGTATCCTCTACCGTGCCGCACATGGGGCACATCCCATCCCCAAGTCCGTGGCGTTTAAGGACCTCAACGCCGGATGGGAGGCGGCCGCGGATCCATTGCCACAGGAATATCCTGATCTTCAAGGGCAGGCGGATGTCCCAAATCAAACTGAAGGGCTCGGGGGCTGTCGATGGGGCGATAGCCACGTAGAGGGATCTGGTGGAGAAGCGGTCGGAGGGTTCTAGTCGCCAGGAGATGGCGTCCGGAGAGTCGGCAACGTCTATAGGTAGGAGGGCGATGTCCTGGAGGAGGGTATCCCAAGCCGCAACCTCAAGGGGGCCAAAGGGGCGGCGGAAAGCGAGGCGCCCTAAGTCAGAAACCCGAGGGGCAACAACGATGTCGAAGAGGACTGGAAATCGAGCGGCTAGGGGGGTGTCGCCCAGCCATCTATCAAGCCAGAACAGGGTCGAGGACCCAGTACCCACCGAGATGGAAGTGCCAATGCGCAAAACAGGCAGTAGCTGGACGACGGCTTGCCAAAACTGGGAGCCGCCAGAGCGCTGACAGAATGCGAGAGGCTGTCCACGCAGGTACTTGTTCTGGATTATAGTAAGCCAGAGACCCCCATCTCCATTGGCAATGCGCCAGAGCCAACGGGTCAGGAGGGCAATGTTCATGCGCCGGGAGGAAAAAATCCCAAGACCCCACAAAGGGTGGGGAAGTAGGGCCCAATGTTACCATTGATGTTCACCGCGGTCCGGCCACAGGAGACAAGCTGCATAACGCGGGTCACCCAACGATCGTCGAAGCCCTTGCGAAGCAGCACTTCTCGCAGGAATGGCCAGTGGACCGTGTCATAGGCTTTGTGAAAGTCTAGCTTTAGGAAGACCGCGCGATGGCGTTTTATACGGACCTCGTGGAGGACCTCGTGGAAAACTAACACTCCATCGAGAATGAATCGGCCTTGTATGAAGGCGGATTGATTCGGATGGGTAATCGTGTCAGCTAGAAGGGTCACCCTATTGGCGTACCCTTTGGCCAAGATCCGAAAGATCACATTAATCACTGTGATTGGGCGGAACTGGCGAATATCCGAGGTGCCCGGGACCTTGGGGATGAGGGTCACAATCCCATAATTGAGTCGCCCAAGGTCCATTGAGCCTGAATAGAATTCTTCGAACAGAGCCATGACCTCCGGCTTGATGGTAGCCCAGAACGTTTTAAAGAACGTCATGGGCAGACCATCCGGACCCGGGGCCGAGGAGGGTTTCATCCCCTTAATGGCTGCGAGGACCTCGACCTCATCAAAAGGGGCCACTAATGCCGCGTTGGCCTCAGCCGAGACCAATTGCGCACCCGACCAAATGTCGGGGGCCAGACTAGCCCCACCCCGCGGGGTGGGGGTAAATAGGGCTTTATAGAAGCCGTCTACGTGGGTACGGATGGCCGAGGGAAGAACGATAGGAGTGTCGCCATCCCATAGGCAGTGGATGGAGTTACGACGACGCCGGTCGTTCGCCACCGCCTGAAAGTAGGCGGTGTTGGCATCTCCCCGAAGTAACCACCTCTGGGTGCCCCGTAGACGCCAGTAGGCTTCTTCATCGGTGTAAATGGTGGAGAGCTGGTCTTCCAGGTCGTAACGCAGCATCCACTCATCCGGGGAGATCCCGGTCAAGTCGGCGTGGGCGTCCAAGGCTTGGATAGCCAACAGGAGGGACTTTTTGCGCTCTCTAAGATCCCGGCCAAGGTTCGCCCCCCAGCCCTTCATGAATTGGCGGGCAAGCTTGGCGCAGAAATGCCACGAGTCGACGGCGGACATGGATCGATGGGGAGCAGAGCGGGCAAAAATCCAGCGGGCGACGACAGCCTCCCGGAAGCCGGCCTGATTGAGCCAGAAGGGCTCGAACCGGAATCATGGCGCGGTGGGGGGCCGCTCATCAGCGGTGGAGAGGAGGAGGGGGACATGGTCAGACCCGATCCGGGTGACAGCCCGGAGCGATGCCAGGGGGCAACGTAATTCCCATTCCGGGGAAACTAGGACACGATCCAGCACGGATTGTGTCGGGACAATCTGTCGGTTCGTCCAGGTGAACCTGGAACCCGTCCGATCAAGTTCGCGGAGCCCCAGCTCCGCGATCCAATCATTGAATAATTGCATCCGAGGGAGGTTGATCCTATCATTATTCTTCTCATCCGGGGATCGGATGAGGTTAAAGTCTCCGCCCACGAGAACTGGGAGGAGGGAGTTAGAGATCTTCAGCCGCAGCTCTGTTAGGAAGGCCGGGGAGCGGCGGTGGTCCGCCGGACCATATACAATAATGACCTCCCATTTGAAATTTAGGGCGCGCTCGTAGATCTCCATACTAACGAAGAATTCGCCCCGGTCCATGCCACCCACCTCAAAGGTGGCATCCTTTACCCCTAAGAGGATGCCGCCAGAATGGCCTGAGGTCCCGCTAGAAGGGAGCCAGTGCCAAGCGAAGAGGTGGGAGCTAAGGCGCTGAAGCTCCTGAAGGGCGAACTCAGTACGCAAGGTTTCCTGGATGGCGATGATGTCAATGTGTTCGTCACGAATGTACTCTATGAATTGGCGGCGGCGACCATCATGGACGAAGCCGCGGATGTTCCAGAACATGGCCCGCATCTAAGCCCCCATCGGGGGGCTGCTTGACCCCAGGACACGGGAAGAGCTTTGCGCGCGGAGGGCTGCAGTGCGCGAACGGGTGCGTCCACGGACTATACCGTCGGCCACCGGAGGGGCCAGACCCGCGGGGGGGATGGGCGTCCCTTCGGGAGGCCGGAGCAAGCGGGCACGGGTCTCGGCGAGCTTGCCGTCCAGGATCTCCCGGGCCCTAATGGCCGCGATCTGTTCTAAGGGGGGACCAAGTTCCCCTCTGAAAACTATGGCCGAGTCATTGGCCACCTTAGCGAGGTGGCCAAGTGGAGCTGCCTCAAGAGCGGAAAATGAGCAACTGGAGGAACTGGGGAGGTCGGAGTCCGCACTTGACTCGAGGTTCTGGACCGTCGCGCGGAGCTCCGCGCGCTCGGCGATGGACGGCGCCGGAGAGTCGGCCGACCGCGCCGCATCGAGGCGGGCGCTGCGGCGAGAGGACGTCATCGGCGTCGAGGTGGAGCGGGGCCGCCTGGCGTATGCCACCGTCGGAGGGGGGGTGCACGGAGGCCGGCGAGGAGACGTCCACAGCCACCGAGGTGGACGGGGAGGTCGGCGACGGGAGGAGGCCGTCGGAGGCCACCGGCGGAGCGGGCGGGCCGGCGAGCTCCAGGTTGGCACCGGCCGCGACCCCCGCGGGTGGGGGGACGAGGTAGGTGCAACGGGGACCTCACACCCGCCTCCACCAGTGGGGGCCGGGGAGGTCGAGCCGGCGGGGGACGGAGGGTCCGGCCCCGACGGCGAGGAGCGATGGACGGAGACGGTGCAGGGGGAGCGAGGCGTCGAAGGAGGGGCGACGAGAAGGCCCACACTAGAGATGTCACTGGCCGACTCCGACGGAGACTGCGAGGGCATGACCGGTGGGGTGGCCAAGCGGAGGGCCACCGCGAGGTCAGCGGCCGACACTCGAGTGGGCCCCGCCCCGGAGCTGGCACGACCCGCTGGTGGGTTGGATGGCTCCCGGGAGGGGGAGCGGGAGTGCTCCGAGCCGTCCTCATCATCTCCTGGGTCGTCGAGGCGGGAGTGGAGCAAGCGTCGGCGGTGGGAGTCGTCGGCATCAGCTGGGCCACCCCCCAAGTGGCTGTCATCAGAGAAGCGGGGGCGACCGACGTGGTTCGGAGGCTCGGGGCAGATCTTGAGGTCGTAGCCGTCGTTGTTGAAGAAGACTCGGATCGTGACGTGGAGCTTGGAGGAGTCCAGGCATTTCACCTTGACCCGGACCTCCTCCTCCTTGCGTAAGGAGAGCTCGTCGACCACCAGCACCTTGCCAAGGATCTTGGACATGCTGCGGATGACTCGCTCAGACCGGACCACATCTGGCAGGCCAGAGATGAGGAGCCACGCAGTGTCCAGGACAGCGACAGCCTTGGGATCCCAACGCAGCTCAGATATGTTCACCACAATGTCGTTGAGGGCCAGGGTGATGTTGTTGCTGCGGGTACAGAATCCCATACTCATGGCGTCGGGGAAGATCACTGAGAAGGCGCTGGAGGCGGTGGGGGTCACCTACCAATCCCACGTGCATCTGCACAAGTGGTTGAGTTCAGCCTCAAGCAGCTCTGGGGTGGCGACGGCCTCGCCCACGACCATCACAATCGCCATCAGCGAGGGGAAGGGAGGGGGGATCTCTGGCACCTCGATGTGGAAGAAGGCCATGTCCTCGATGCCGTGGCCGTACATCATGATCTCCTCCGTCACCGGGCGATCCGGGCAGAGAATCGCTGGATGCCCGGTATCCTTGCACAGGTAGCACATCGGGGGGTTGGGGCAAGCCACCTAGAAGTGGCTGGTCAAGCCGCAGTTGAAGCACGGCGGGCCGTCGGGAGGAGCGTTGGTGCCCGGAGGAGGAGCCGCGGCGGCGGTGGATGCGGCAGCCTGAGGGCGCGGGGGACCCTTCTTCTTCTTCTTCTTGGGCCCCTGGCGCCCCCGGTTGCCATTACCGCCGTTAGACGGCGGAAACGCAGCCTGGGTGTGGGGCGGCTGGTAGCGACGGGTTGCCTGAGTATTGTTGGAGTTGGCGACGGGCAGTGAACGGGGCGGGGAGGGGGACCGGGCCCGGCGATGGGTCGGCGACGGGGACCGCCGGCGCGAGGACGGCCGCGACTCCCCGGCCGGCGACCAACCACGGTCCCACGACTCCGCTAGGGGAGGAGCGGCGAGCCGGGGATCACGAGCGGCGGTCGTCGCGGGCCGGTGAGCGGCGCGAGGGGCGGGGGGAAGGGCGGCGGGAATCGCGCGTCGGGGAGCGCCGGGCCGGCCGGGAGGAAAGCTGTTGCCGCAGATCGGCCTCGCGCCGGTGGCCATCGGGGGAGGGACGGGGCGGGTCGCGGCGCTCGTCCGCCCGACGCTTGGGACGCCCCGTGTCGTCCCCCCACTCCCGAGTCATGGGTGGCGAGGGGGGGAGTGGGCGAGGGGAGGACGGCGGCGCCGGCGAGTAGGGGTCGGGGTTGGACAGCAGGAACCAGGGCGAGGCAGGGGGCTGGCGGCGCGGGTGGGGGCGAAGTGGGGGGGCGAGGGAACCCTACAGGAGGCCAAATGAATCGCCTGTATGGGCCCGCGGTCGCCAGGGAACGAGATTGGGCCTGGCGGGACAGATCCGGCCTGCCTAGCTGGCCCACCCCAGCCGCAAAGGCCGGCATCCCATGGGCCGCACCCGCACCCACCGCCCTGAGGGGGGGGGGGCCTGCAGCCAGGCCCGTAGGCCGGCCCAGGAGCACTGCGGCCCGGTACGAGCACCCCGGGGTGACCAAGCGGGGCGCTAGGGTTTCCCCGAGCACCGCCGCGGTGGCCGCCGGCGGGGGCGAACGGGGGCGGCGAGGGGAAGGCGGGGCGGGGGTGCGGCCTTGAGGTTGGGGCCCGGAGGACCTACGGGAGGGGAAGAAGGGCCGGAAGGGAGTCCGACGGGAGAGGACCGGCGCGAGCTCGGGCGGGATCGCCGGAGTCGGACCGGCCGAAGCAGAGGAAGGCGGAGCAGAGGAGGGCACGACCGGGGTCGCGGGTTTCCAGGAGGCGAGAGCCGGGCCCCGGTCAGCGCGGCCGGCAACACCCCAGCTTCCAGCGCGACGCCGCCGGGAGGGCAACCCCGACCCAAAGGACGCACCTTGCATCCCCCGTGCCGGGGAGGCGGCAGGAGGGAGACGCCGGCGCCGTCCCGACCCACGGGCGGCCGAACTCCCACCCCTGGGAGTAGGGCCACCGGCGAGGTCGGGTGGCAGCCGCGGCGGGGCCTTGGGGAGAACCCGATCCCGGCATACGACGGGGCGGCCAGCGGCGACGTCGTCGGCCTCGGCGATGTCGGCCCACACCAGCCGCGGAGAACCAGAGGGAAGGGTCGGCGGAGGGACGGGGCTCGAGGGCGGCGGCAGGGCAGCCGCAGCACCCGCGTCGCCAGGGGCGTCCCCAGTCGCCAGAGCCATCAGGCTGTCACGATAATCTTTCAATCACGCCTGCTGAAGCTCTTTAGACGACTTTGAAAGTAGCACGCATGCATAGCTCCAATACAGGCCCTTAAACAGCATGCAAACTTTTGGACCGAGATGTCCAAATGTACTTTGTCATCCAATGCGAATCCATATTTGTTTATAGATGTGTCCGTTTATTTGTTTCCTTGCAAATCAAAATCAAACTTGATGGGAGTCCGGATATCCACATGACGAACCAAAAATCACCACATACCCCATGCAATGCGTCCTCCCCTCTCTCCTTACTAGCTATCGCAAATGGTGGAAGGTGTACTAGCTAGCTAGCTCAAATGGTAGAGGGGAGACTTGTGTGAGGTGAGATCAATGAGATCCTTTTTTTAAGAAAAAAAATACATGTTCAAACATTCTTAAAAAATGTGTACATACATCAATGTTTGATGTACAACCTCAAAAAGTTTCAGCTCCTAATTCAACTTACATTAATAAAAATAAAAAAAGACAAAATTGGATCTGAATAGTACTCCCTACATCCCATAATATTAAGAGTGTTTAGTGTTAAAAATGCTCTTATATTATGGATGGATGGAGTATCAGAGTACTATTCACCCTTTCATAAAAGAATGTACTATTCACCCAAAACTGCCACTATTCACATAAGAATGTATCTTTTTTTAAATCTTTGAATGCACATCCAATTTTGAGCCAATTTTTTTGGAGTTGCAGACATACCCCACATAGATGTTATCAAATAATTTAAGATTGTTCTTGCAGTGTCTAAATATGAATTTTTGGGATTGATCTCATGATCTCATCTAATATGAGATCTCATACAAGTTTTCTCTGGTGTAGCTAACTCCGCTTCTAACTCAGCTCTTTTTAAGTGATTTTTTGTGGGAACTTTTTTGAAATGATTTATTATTAGCACATACGCGCATGTTTGACGGAAGACACTAGTGACCGTACTAGCGAAAGATTGTTGTTTGACACGGACATTTGATGTATAAGGTTGGATGACTGTCACAAAATATAGGATTGGATAGCTGACTCCCGTATCGTGTTCGTAGATCACGTCCGGACATGGTCCGTGGACGAAGAGTGTTTACGTTTTAGGAGATAGCGTTGGAAATGCCCTTACCCTTACCCTTATGTACTCCCTCTATAAACTAATATAAAAGCGTTTAGATTACTAAAGTAGTGATCTAAACACTCTTACATTAGTTTACGGAGGGAGTATATCCCAATCTTCAACACCACACGTACACACTGTGGTTGCGTACGTGAAGAAAACCGAACAAAAAGGCGGAAATTCCCAAAGGCTCAGATAAGACTGTGCGGAGGTAAATCGATCCGTGTCGATAGGACGAAGACAGGGCCATCTATAATTTTGGAGCCCATCGAATTGGACGAACAGACAGCGGCTGCTTTCTAGGTTTCGGCACAGATGGATCGAGCATCGGGTAGGTTTCGTCTCTCTTGTTACCACCACCTATGCAGAAGAATCAACAAGTGCCCGTGCGGATCACTCCTAATCTTTGGAGAAATGTGTGTCGGGTTGGCCACGCATCTGTGCCGATCCCACACGTACGCGCCCACCGTCGCTGTCGCGGCGAAGGTGCGTGTGCGTGTGGTGCGCGTGCCCGCGCGTGCCCACCACGTGCGTGTCGCCACGTCGAGCCTCGCACGCCACATGCGCACGCACAAGTCAGCTGGAGAGAATCGCATCGAGGCGATCCGGACGGGAGCGGCGGGGAGGGAGGGAGAACACTTTGCATGGAGGTGTTGCCTTGCACGCCAGAGCTACTGGTCGCCGGCCGATCGGTCGTTCTGAATGTTCCTATTCCTGCATGCTGATATTTTCTTCAGTTAATTTGTTTCTTTGTCTGAAACCGGGTTGATTTGTTGTGTGCACGTCTCGATCTCTCTGGCTAGCCATACCCTGCAAGTCTTTACCGTTGTGTGTTCGTGTGTGCAACACACTCTCGTTTCCGCCAGAGTCTCCGCGCCCACGCCGGATCGAATCTTAGCGCCGACGCCTCCATTCCATGGCCGGTGACGCCGATGATGGCGGATGCCCCGTCAGCAAAACAACGGGGAGCTAGAATTGACAGGACAGGTTTGTAGCTGTTCTAAAAGCAACTCCAACGGGGCGACCCAAACGGACGCACGCTTTGTCCGTTTTTTATCCGTTTGGATCGGCCAGGCAGATGTGCGCGTCCGCATTTTAAAATGAGTCGGCTTGACTGCCTAACGGGAAGGCCGACCCAAATGTGCCACCGTGGAAAAAAATAATAAGTTGCACGAAATAAACATAAATAGACATAATTAAACATGAAGTGGCCGGTCAAACGCCGGCCAAAGTCCACCTAAGTGGGGGGAGGCGGGGAGCGCTTACGCGTCGGCTCCGGCTCCGGCTCCGGCTTGGGCTGGACGGGCGGCGATGGTGGCGGTGGCGGCACGAAGAGCGGGGTGTGGACAGAGTCCCCTGCTGCCGACAGGGCAAGGGCTTGCTCCAGCCCATCCCAGTGCGCGTCCTCCTCGAGGCGGCTAGCCTCCAGCGCGTGCTGCAGGGCCTCCTCGAGGGCGGCTTGGTACTCCACCTCCGCCTTCATGTCCTCCAGCTCTACCTGCGGGGGCGGCGATGGGAACGGCGGCGGGACGGCGTCGACACCCGAGCGTCGTTGCTCCTCGTATTCGAGGGCGAACCACACCTCCCAGTTGGGGGAGTCGACGGCGTACTCTGGCAGCCGACGCTGCTCCGGCGTGAGCTGCGCGCGGCGCCTGCGCACCTTGTCGTCATGCGCCCGTTGGGTACGAGAAACCGCCGGCACCGGGATCCGCTGTGGATCCAGATGACAATGGTGCGGCAGCGTGGCATCGGGGCATGACAATGGCTGCCTGTACTCCCAGTGCCACCGCGCTTGGTGCACCGGGATGTGCAGGCGCCGGCGACCAGGGCGGAAACGCATCGCCGCCGGAGGAGGAGGAGGGGGAAGGGGAGCATGGAAGGACGAGGCCGGATAGTAACAGGAGACAAGGGACACAATGTTTTACCCAGGTTCGGGCCCTCTTGATGGAGGTAAAACTCTACGTCCTGCTTGATTAATATTGATGATATGAATAGTGCAAGAGTAGATCTACCACGAGATCAAGGAGGCTAAACCCTATAAGGTAGCCTATGGTATGATTGTTGTATGATGAAGTTGTCCTACGGACTAAAACCCTCCGGTTTATATAGACACCGGAGAGGGTTAGGGTTACACAAAATCGGTTACAATGATAGGAGATCTTGAATATCCGCATCATCAAGCTTGCCTTCCACCCCAAGGAAAGTCCCATCCGGACATGGGACGGAGTCTTCAATCTTGTATCTTCATAGTCCTGGAGTTCGGCTGAAGGTATAGTCCGGCTACCCGAACACCCCCTAATCCAGGACTCCCTCAGTAGCCCCTGAACCAGGCTTCAATGACGACGAGTCTGGCACGCAAATTGTCTTCGGCATTGCAAGGCGGGTTCCTCCTCCAAATTCTTCATAAAAGTTTGTAAACACTAAGAGTAGTGTCCGTCTCTGCAAAATAAGCTTCCACGTATTGCCATAGAGAGAATAATATTAACACAAATCTAATCTGCTGACGTATTCCGCAGCGTGACATCACACTACGACCAAGCCTTTATTCGAATCGTTTTCACTTCTCCACCTCAGCGTGTTTTGCGAGGCGGTTTCCTTGGCACGTCTTGTCAAAGCAGAGATCGTGTCCCCTTTGTTTACGGGATTCTCGTCAATACGGACGTGGGTAACCCAACCGCGCCACTTATCACGGCGCTTGGGAGGCAAGCGAGTTTTACTAGGCTGGTGGGGACGCATAGTCGCATCCGCCCATATAAGGGGATAAGGATCCACCTTTTTACCTACGCCTTTTTGCTCCTTTGCCTATCCATCTTCTGCGCATCCGAGCTCCAGCGCCCAAGCCCGCACTTCCTACCTCAACCCTCTCCAACAATGTCCGGAGCGGGAGGCAAGTGGATGGTCTCCTCCGTCACGGAGGGCCATGTCAAAAGGTTAAGGAAGGCCGGATACTTGTCCAAAGACATCGCGCACCGGCTTCCTGAGGAGGGGCAGCTTCTCCCCACCCCAAGGCCCCATGAGAGGGTAGTATTTCTTCCCTACTTCCTCCGCGGACTGGGTTTTCCTCTCCACCCATTTGTCCGCGGGCTCATGTTCTACTATGGCCTAGATTTCCACGATCTGGCCCCGAACTTCATCCTCAATATCTCGGCGTTTATCGTCGTGTGCGAGGCTTTCCTCTGCCTTCGCCCCCATTTCGGCCTCTGGCTCAAGACCTTCAACGTCAAGCCAAAGGTGGTGCGCGGCAACCAGGCGGAGTGCGGAGGTGCCATGGTGGGAAAAATTGCCAACGTCCTATGGCTCGAGGGCTCCTTTGTGGAGACCTTGAAGGGGTGGCAGTCAGGGTGGTTTTACATCACCGAGCCACGCGATCCGAAGTGGATCGCAGCCCCTGAATTCCGATCCGGACCCCCTACGCGGCTCACGTCCTGGAAGGAGACGAGCTTGTCGTGGTGCGACGAAGAAGAGTTGACCGGACTACAAAAATGCATCTAGTCCCTGGTGAACAAGCAGCTCAAGCTCATCAACGTAATCCAGGTCATGCTCGTCCGCCGGATCCTTCCGTGTCAAGAACGGGACTTCAATTTGTGGGAGTTCAACCCGGCGCAGCACCGCACTCTGAGCAGGCTCTTCGACACGACGTACGAAGATGTCTGGAGGGGGCTAACCAAAGGCGCCGAGGCTCCCACATCCACCTCCAAAGACCGCGGATTCAGCTCGCAGCGTCCTGCTGGCGAGGTAAGATATTTCCATCCTTTACAAGATGTTAAGTTTTTTCATAGTTTGACTCTATGCGGGATCTAAACTCCCTCACCTTTGACAGGATTGGCGGGAGAAGTCCGGACAGATTAACTGTCCGGCTCCCTTGCCCGAAGACCCAGCCCCTGCTCTCCTAGAGAAGCTGCTGGTTCCGGCACCTTATGTGGTGCCGGAGAATAAGGCCAAAAAGAAGAAGGCCACGGGGACTCGAAAGAGTTCCCGGCATATGGTGGTGTCGGACTCGTCGTCCGACGAGTCCGAGACGCACTCCTCCCGTGAAAACGAGGAGGAGGAAGAAGAAACCTCGCCCCCTCCAGCGGGGGGAGGAGAGAAGAGGAAGGCCACCCCAGTAGGGGAAGCCGAGGGGTCCAAGAAGAGGAAAACCCCTCCGTCGGACTACGTCCCCGACGCCGACGAGGATGAAGAGGAGTGGCCGGACAGGGCCAAGCATCCGGCGAGATCGTAAGTGTTCGGATACCAGAGTAACTCGTGATATTCCTTTTGTTGCACAGCTTTCCCTAAAGTCGGATATAATCATGCAGTCCGCCCAAGAATGGGCTCGACGAGTCGTCGAGCGGCTCCCTGGATTCATCGGACATGAATTCAGTTCCGCCCGCTGCTTCCCCCTGTGCTGCGGATGACGCCGAAGTGGCGTCGCGACAAGCTTCGGGGCGAGAGGAGGTGGTCCAGGAGGAGCCGCGAGGCGACCTCCCGGACTCCAGGAGTGAAGGGGACAAGACCCCCTGGGCTCCAAGTCCAGCTTTAAGCCGGACACTGCGCCGGAATCATCGACGGTTCTAGACCGCGGTAGGCGAACACCTGCCAAGAGGAGCAAGCCTACTGAGCCGGCATCCTCCGTCCAGCCGGAGGCGCCGGACAATCTGCTGGAGGAGCTTAAGGGCGCCTCCATCGACGAGGAGCACCGTGTCATCATGAGTACGGTGATCCAAAAGGTTCGGTCCGCCAAAAGCGGACTGACTGAAGCTTGTGCTAGCCTTCCAACAGGCTTCGAGGTAAGTAAAAATATGTAAAAATATTACCGTATAGACAATAGCCCCTGATGCTCTGTTTGGCATTCGGAAAGAAAAGCCGAATAGAGGATCTATTAAATATCGCAGGAGTCTAACTAAAAAGGAGTCAATATACGTATGCAGGCTTCGCTGCTGGCCACCACCGCACTGACTGCGGAGGTGGGTGCCCTGAAGCAGGGCCTCGAGCGGACCGAGCAAGAGCTCGGCCTTGCCAAACGGCAGCTCGAGGAGAAAGAAGGTAAGAGACACCTTATAGAAAAAATGCCTATAGGGAGGCGCAATTGCAAAAAATGACAGGAGTATACTGCTTATTGTAGGGGCCACAACTGAGGTGGTGACCCTGAAGCAGGCGCTGTTCGAGGCCGAGAAGAAAGCGGCCACGGAGCGCGCCGAGCGGGAGAAATTTGAGGCGCAGGTCGGCGAGGTGCGGCAAGAGCTTCAAATTCTCATGCAAAAACATGAGAGTTTGGAGCTCGACTCGAAGACGCGAGCGTCCGAGCTTGCTGCGGCCCTTAAAACTGCCAAATCTACCAAGGCCGAAGCCCAGAAGGCCCTCCAGGAATTGGATGCAGTGAAAAAGATAGCGGCGGGTAAGGCATTCTATATGCAAAGCAGACACATAAAAGTAAACTACTTGTTACTTACCCAAATCCGGAGCTCTCCAGGGGCATTCGCAGATCTTCCCTGCAGCGTATCCGATGCCGCCGCATTCTACCGAGCCAAGGAAGGCAGCTCGACGGAGAAGGTGTTCTGGTCTCAGTATGCTGAGGCCGGACACCCTGTGCCCTTGAGCGACCAGCTGAAGCAGCTGGTCGAGCTCCACAAGGCGGCCGAACAGGCCCTGAAGGGCTTCATAGTTCGGTTGTGGCCTAGAGAGGCCCTGCCTGGGAGCTACTTTGGACTGGTGCGGCGGCTGGTGGAGGCTTGTCCAAGGCTCGAGGTCATCAAGCGCTCCGTCTGCATCGAAGGTGCCCGTAGGGCCCTTGCCCGTGCAAAGGTGCATTGGGGTAAGCTGGACGGTGAGAAGCTTGTGAAGGACGGGCCGCCGCCGGGGAAGGAGCATCGCAAGCCCGAGAACTATTACAAGGATGTTCTTGCTGGTGCCCGCCTTGTGGCGGATGAATGTACCAAGGATGTAATTTTTGAATGAACTCGCTCGTGTTATCCTGTGCGCTGAAAACTTGTTCATATGCGCTAAGCAATGCTTGAATTTAAAATATTACTTTCTGTGCGGCCGTTTATCAAAAAATTGAGAGATGGCCAGTCGTCGGCTTCTGCCCCCATGCCACTAGTGCTGGGGTGTTCGGGATAAACCTGAGCGCTCTTTTTCCCATGATTGGGTCCGTCGAGAGAGGCGGTCAGCACAACGAACAAGGCAATCAGACTATAATGCTTGAACACTCTCACTTAGCCATAGAACTCTATAATTTTAAATTTCGGCGAAGCCCCTAATATTCGGAAGACCGAGTTCGGGGCACTATCCACGCCTTGGCCGGACAAAGCCGCTTCCTCGCTCGAAGCGACATAAGCCTTTAAGGACTCGAAAAACCTCTCGAACAGCGACCGGTCTCTCGCCTCATCATGACAGTCAGTTTTAGCTTTCTCCACTGAGGTGTTCGGCCCAGCTCAACTGGGGCACAATCGCAGTGGTTCTCCTAGTGCTACCTTAGCCGATATAGCGGAACGTAAGGCACCAAAACATAGGAGCCGGGCAAACCCAACTATTGACCCAAATCATGATTCGGAGCCGATGCATATAGTGCTATAAGTTCGGGGTGCCGCACTTGTGAAAGTGGACGGACTTCTCACGCCATATTGATGGGTACTGAAGCCCCTGGCGTATTTTGCCGTACCACAGTGTACGGATGCAGCATGTTATTAATAAACATATATATAAAAAGAGGGTAATGCAAAAAATAGACAAAAAGCTATGCATTGTTTATAGAAAGGCTGCTATGAAAGCAGAACGATACAAATAGTGCGATAGGCAAAATAAATTGGACTATTTAACATGTCCTAGCCAGGGGCAGGCCGCGGAATTGTATTAAAAAATAGGTATACTGCTCGCAATAGAGACCACCTGGGAGTTCCATAATGCGGCGTGGCTTGTTTGCTTCCCTGGATCTTGCATCGTTTGTGCGGCAGTTGAATTGCCGAATGGGTCGTCCGAAGTATGGAGTCCTGAGAGTAAGAGAAAAAAGAAGGAATCCAGCAGCCCCTGGTGCGGTTTAAGCCGTATTTCGGGCGTGCCGTGATAGTGCCCCTTCCCCTGTGCCCATGGTATTTCAAGAGCGTAGTTATGTACGCGAAGCGCTGGTTTCGCTATATCGCGAGGGCTAGGGTTGGGGCCGCATTGCTACGCTAGCTCGGAACGTGCCATGCGGTCTTGTTGTAGGGTAATCTGGGCGCCCTTGACAGTGTCCGGCTTTTTGAAGGCCGAACTGGAGGGCTGCCTAGAGAGGCTGCTTTGTACTTCTGCTGCTAGCGCTGCTGTGTGCTCCTCCGTTCGGAGGGAGCGTTCAGTGTTCCCATTGACCGTGATTATTCCCCTAGGGCCTGGCATCTTGAGCTTGAGGTATGCATAGTGCGGTACCGCGTTGAATTTTGCGAATGCGGTTCGCCCGAGCAGTGCGTGATAGCCACTACGGAATGGGACTATGTCGAAGATTAACTCCTCGCTTCGGAAGTTATCCGGAGATCCGAAGACCACTTCCAGTGTAACTGAGCCTGTACAGTTGGCTTCTACACCTGGTATGACGCCTTTAAAGGTCGTTTTGGTGGGCTTGATCCTCGAGGGATCTATGCCCATCTTTCGCACTGTATCCTGGTAAAGCAGGTTCAGGCTGCTGCCGCCGTCCATGAGGACTCTTATGAGATGAAATCCGTCAATGATTGGGTCTAGAACCAATGCGGCGAAGCCGCCGTGACGGATGCTAGTGGGGTGGTCCCTTCGATCAAAGGTGATCGAGCAGGAGGACCATGAGTTGAACTTTGGGGCGACCGGCTCCATCACATATACGTCCCGTAACGCACGCTTCCGCTCCCTCTTGGGGATGTGGGTTGCATATATCATGTTCACCGTCCGCACTTGCGGGGAAAATCCCTTCTGTCCACTGTTGTTCGGCGGCCTGGGCTCCTCCTCGTCGTCTTTATGCAGCCCCTTGTCTTTGTTTTCGGCTCTTAACATGCCTGCCTGCTTGAACACCCAACAATCCCTGTTGGTGTGATTGGCTGGCTTTTCGGGGGTGCCATGTATCTGGCACAAGCGGTCGAGTATTCGGTCCAAACTGGACGGGCCCTGAGTTTTTCTTTTGAATGGCTGTTTCCGTTGACCGGATTTGTAGCCTCGGAATCCGGCATTAACTGCCGTATCCTCGTTGCTGTCACTGTTAACGCGGCGCTTTTGTTTGTTCCGACGCGACCTGTCACTTTTGTCCTTGGTATTCGAATTACCAGTGTTCTTGGTTAAGTTGTTACTGCGAGCTAGCCAGCTGTCTTCTCCCGCGCAAAAGCGGGTCATGAGTGTCGTGAGGGCTGCCATAGATTTCGGCTTTTCCTGTCCCAGGTGCCGGGCCAGCCACTCGTCACGGATATTATGCTTGAAGGCCGCTAAGGCCTCTGCGTCCAGACAGTCGACTATCTGGTTTTTCTTTGTTAGGAACTGTGTCCAGAATTGCCTGGCCGATTCTTCTGGCTGCTGAATTATGTGGCTTAGGTCATCGGCGTCCGGTGGTCGCACATAAGTGCCTTGGAAGTTGTCAAGGAATGCGGCTTCCAGGTCCTCCCAAGAACCGATTGAGTTTGCTGGCAAGCTGTTAAGCCAATCCCGGGCCGCTCCCTTAAGTTTGAGTGGGAGGTATTTGATGGCGTGTAGATCATCGCCGCAGGCCATGTGGATATGAAGGAGATAATCCTCGATCCATACCGCAGGATCTGTTGTGCCATCGTACGATTCGATGTTTACGGGTTTGAAGCCCTCAGGGATTTTATGATCCATTACTTCATCTGTGAAGCATAGTGGGTGTGCGGCGCCTCTGTATTGGACTATATCACGACGCAGCTTGAAGGAGCTTTGTCTGTTGAGTTTGGCCCGGCCGGATTCATTGCGTCCGGAGTGACGATCACCGTCACGTGCCGTGGGGCGCCTGCGCGATCCGTAGATCGATCTTGTTTGCCTTGCCTTGTCCTCCAGGATGTCGCGCAGGTCGGGCGCATTTTCCCGTGCCTTAGTATGCTTGACGCGGTGCCGGGGCATGGCTTGAGTGGAGGGCCAAGAGGCCTCTTTGTCGCGGCCACGAGGTGGCCGGTCGGCCATGTCATGCGCTGGTGATGTAGGTGCTTCCTCCTCTAGTCGGGGTAGCAGCCTGCGCTTTGGGTAAC
The DNA here is from genome assembly GCF_056163025.1 of Triticum urartu. Classification (NCBI taxonomy): domain Eukaryota; kingdom Viridiplantae; phylum Streptophyta; class Magnoliopsida; order Poales; family Poaceae; genus Triticum; species Triticum urartu. Next base: position 58,123,100 of record NC_141874.1, on the reverse strand, counting down.
TCTTGGAGGGGCGTTCGAGTTCATACTCTTCTGCCGCAAGGACTTCAGTCCATCTGTCAGCTAGCAAATCCTGATCGACTCTAAGCTGTTGCCGCTTTTTCTTGAGGCTGCTTGCCGTGGCCATGAGCCTGCGTTTAAAACGCTCTTGTTCGGCAAGATCCTATGGCACGACGAACTCGTCGTCGTCGAGGCTTGCCTCGTCTTCGGAGGGAGGCATATAATTATCGTCCTCAACCTCTTGGTCCACCGCCCTCTCGTGAGGGCTGGCTTCTCTGTCCTCCTGTGCCGAATTTTGCTGGAGGGGGTGTTCTTCGGCGCTATCAGGAGTAGTATTATCTCCCGTGCCGGAATCACCGTTTTTTCTTTGGCGGGATTTAGAGCGGCGCCGCTGACGCTGGCGCTTGGGCTGTTTCTTAGAGGTATCGTCCACCGCTGTTCCATCACTATCTCCATCCTTTGGAGTGTCCACCATATATATGTCATATGACGAGGTGGCCTTCCAACGCCCTACATGTGCTGGTTCTTGTTCGTCTCCTGCATCGTCGTCCATGCTGTCGATGTCTTCGGAGTCGAAGTCAAGCATGTCGGTTAAGTCGTCGACAGTGGCTACGAAGTGGGTGGTGGGTGGGTTTTGAATTTCTTCATCGTCCGTATCCCAACCTTGCTGACCGTAGTCCGGCCAGGGCTCTCCTGATAAAGAGAGAGACTTTAGAGAATTCAGGATGTCGCCGAAGGGCGAGTGCTGAAAGATGTCCGCGGCGGTGAACTCCATTATCGGCGCCCAATCGAATTCGATCGGCAGGGGCGCGGGGGGTTCGGAGTTCGGAGAGGAATCCGGCTCCTCAGAGTCACGGGCCATGCGGAGTGCGGGGCTGGAGTTCGGCTCGATCGCCTCTAAGATCGCAGCCCCTGAGGCAGCGTCCAACCGCTGATCCTTGATTGGCGCAGTGGGCTCCGAATCACTGGTCGGAACCGATGCGTGTGCGGCCTCCAAGGTGCTGTTCGGCGGCAGAGCTATATCGTGCCTATCGAGACAGTGCGGCACGCTTGGCTGTGGCTCGAATCCGTCGAAGATCAAGTCCCCGCGGATGTCAGCCGTGTAGTTTAGGCTTCCAAACCTGACCTGATGGCCAGGGGCGTAACTTTCGATCTGCTCAAGGTGACCAAGCGAGTTGGCCCGCAGTGCGAAGCCGCCGAAGATGAAGATCTGTCCGGGGAGAAAAGTCTCACCCTGGACTGCATCGTGGTTGATGATTGAAGAAGCCATCGGGCCTGAAAGCGACGACACAGAGGAACTCTCAATGAAAGCACCAATGTCGGTGTCAAAACCGGCGGATCTCGGGTAGGGGGTCCCGAACTGTGCGTCTAGACTGGATGGTAACAGGAGACAAGGGACACAATGTTTTACCCAGGTTCGGGCCCTCTTGATGGAGGTAAAACCCTACGTCCTGCTTGATTAATATTGATGATATGGGTAGTACAAGAGTAGATCTACCACGAGATCAAGGAGGCTAAACCCTAGAAGCTAGCCTATGGTATGATTGTTGTATGATGAAGTTGTCCTACGGACTAAAACCCTCCGGTTTATATAGACACCGGAGAGGGTTAGGGTTACACAAAGTCGGTTATAATGGTAGGAGATCTTGAATATCCGCATCGCCAAGCTTGCCTTCCACGCCAAGGAAAGTCCCATCCGGACACGGGACGGAGTCTTCAATCTTGTATTTTCATAGTCCTGGAGTTCGGCTGAAGGTATAGTCCGGCTACCCGAACACCCCCTAATCCAGGACTCCCTCAGGTGCCCTTGCCCTTGCCCTTGCCATTGCTGCTGCCGAAGAGGCCCATGGCTAGGGGTTGCGGTCGCCGGCGAGGAAGCAAAGGGAGTGGTGGGGGCCAGATGTGGACGGGAGAAATGGATGAGGCCGACCCCGCCGCACGCGTGGTTAAAAAAGGACGCTTCCACTGGCTAACGCGTGGGCCCACTATTGGTGGTCGTCATAAATAAAACGACCGGTGGCGGTTGGGTCGCCGCCAGGTAGGGACGCGATGAACGGCGAGGAGACACGCGGCGCGTCCGCGCCGACGCATTCCAGGCGCAATTTTGGGCCGGAAATGGGTCAGGGCGGACGCCAGACGGACGCGATTTGAGTTTACGTCGGCGCGTTGGGCCGTCACTTTTGTCCGCGCCGACCCAAACAGACGCGGGCGGACAAAATGGGTCTCCCCATTGGAGTTGCTCTAAACACAAGGTTTTCATTAATCATGTGTTATTAAAAGGCTAAAACGTTTGGGTTGCCCCACAAGAGTTTTTTCAAAAAAAAAACAGCCAAGGCTTCTTTTCGTTTCCTCCCCTGACCCTAGGCGGCTAGAGCAAACTTTCCATTCCAAACATCGCCGACGAGCCCGTAGATTTGCCTCCCGTCTACTTACAGCTCCAACGACCGATGGCGGGGAGGGGAACCCCAATGCCTCCGCTCTGGTTAATAGTTTAGGTTATGATTTTTTAGTCCTCGCAGATGCGACGCTCGAGCGGATGGCCACGCTTCTTCGAGTTTGTCTTTCGAGTTTTGATTCTCCTCGAATTCGTCTGTTTTGATGTAGTCGACGGAGCTCGGGCATAGATTCCTACCATAACTTTGGACGGTGAGGTTAGGGTTTATCGTCATATAGTGATATTTGCTTTAGGTGTTTCAGATCTATGCAGAAGTTCAACGACGACGGCTGCGGATCCAAGGCGTTAGTCCTCAAGGGCATGTGCATGAAGACTTTCTGACTGTCATCGACAAGACCAAGCCGACTCCGGCAGAGATGAGCCGTGACAGCGGCACATCAGTAGCTCGTTCTGGTGGCAGTAGTGGTTGTTCAGTGGTCTCGAAATCTTAATGTAATTTTATTATGTTTGAGATGTTTTGTACTTAACTTATATTTTCAAAAAAAAAGCCGGACAAGAGTTGGTGGCGCAGTAGTCAAACGGCTCAAAATGGGCCCATCCCTCTTTTCGAATACAAGAGCTAAAGGCGCCATTGTGTGCTGCACCGAGCGGGCACGTGTGGTGTGATTCGATGTATCTACGTATGTCTACGTTTTCGAACAAAGCTCGACAGCGGCGGCGCATACATCATTATTGTTGTCGAGTTGTACTGCCTGCTAGCCTGAGCATATTGGCCGTTTGTAGTACAATTCTACTTGGCGCTAGTTGGCAGTTGGAACTTTGGAAGTTGGCTCCCGGGAACCACATGCCAGATATATACGGTTTTGATGAGGCATCTTGCATGCACCACCAAATAATATTAATTCACACTAGCTGCGGGCATATATGCGGTGGAAATATCCAGCGAAACGTACTACTCACCGTATATTGAGCTATTGACACATGTGATGAGAGTAACCTCACAAAGTTTGGTAATTCCTTTCGGCTCCCGGTAAACATTATCTCCTAGTTAGATTATTTTAAGGCGACTGCTACAAATCAGCCGGTTGATCTTAGGGGAAGATCAACCGCCTGCGCAGGCGTCCGATTCAAAGCGCGTGGTTGTCCGATCCAGAAGGCAAGCGCGTGTCTCTGTTCCTCTTTCTCCCATCTACACCAAGAAAAGCCAGCCATGAGATGTGCAACCTTTCCGTAGCAGCGACGCCGGCCACCGTCCCATCATCGGAGACGCCGTGGATGCAACTTTGCAGCGCCAGCCCCCACCGTTGACGCAGTGCAGCACCACCGCCGCTCCTGGCTCCAACGAGCACCTACAACCTCTCTGCAGTGGCGCGTGTTGCTGCATAGCATCGCAGCGCCGACAAGCTCCGACAAGCGTTGTGTGGCGTCACTGGCGCTGTGACACACGTGCTCCTTTGTAGCGTCGACGACGCTTCATTGGAGCTCCGGCGACGCTCCATTGCAACTCCAGCACTTCATTGCAACTCCGGCAACGCTTCAATGAAGCTCCGGCGATGCTGCATTGCAACTCCGGCGCCGCTTCAGTGACCCTTCATGTTTCATTGCAGCTCTCGCGATCCTCCGGTGATGCTTCATCGCAACGTCGGTGAGCCCCTGTCTGCAGCACCGCCACTCGCTTGAAGCACAGGGAGAAGCTGGCGGCCTCCCCCTCCCCTGCAACAACGTCGACTGCCGCGATGGAGGTGGTTTCCAGCATCACCGGTTGTTGTTCCCACCGGCCAGCCTGCATCGCCGCCTCCTTTGTAGCAACGACTCCGTCGTCCCTCGTGGTCAAACGGCCACCCCACGCAGCGCAGTGGCGCCCCTCCTTCGTAGCAGGAGCAGCTCCGCCGCCCAGGATGAGAGAGGTCATGGACAGAGGGTGAGGCGCTTAGGGAGAGGAAGAAATGTAGCCTGAAGGGGGAGTGTGGAGAGAGGAGATCGGGCACACCTGAAGGAAAATGACGACTCTGTTAGAGGAAAAGATGAGGTTGCGAGGGGACAAGGGAGGAGATAAGGTTGTGGGGGGCGTGCGGTTCAGCGGTCCCATCGGACGCGTGTCACCCGCTCAAGGCGGCTTGAAGACACGAGAAATCATCCGGTTTATTTAGAACGTTTTCCTTATTTTAAACAGTGTGTTTACAATAGTTTCATCACACAACTAAAGAAAATCGTATACTATCCTCATGTATGGAGAAAAGAGCAAATTGCATTTTTACCTCATAATTTGACATTTTTTACACTAGTAGCCCATTTAATAATTTTTCATCTGAATTGCCTTATCTAGCTAAGGTTTTGCCAGTTTTTACCCCCGTAGTTTTTTAGAGTGGTCTGTGAGGTGGTTCTAGGCCACGAACACAGTGCGTGTCATGTTGTGGTTTTTTTTTACACCTAGAATGGTTGAATAGAGTCAGGCCCTTTTTCCGTAAGGCGATCGTGTGTACTTACACACTGCTTCATCGAGTTGGTTAAGCGCCTTCGACTCGCTGGATTTCTTGTTCCGTACCACATGCATTTTCTCCCAAGTATTTATCCATTCATATGATTCGGGGTACATGTAGAACAAGCTAGCATACCAACCAAATAGCTAGAGTTGTTAGGATTTTCGATGGTATGGGCAAATCTTGAAGTGTGGCAGATGGCCTAAAGTTCTGAAAATAGTACTAATTTTCGCCAAATAAATCTAGCTAAATAAATGGAAAAGTAGCCAAATAAACCCAACGAATGGAGAAAATAGAAAGAAGAATAGAGGAGCAGATCATACATGGGAGGGGAAGATGTTTTCACATCGGTTGCTACCCTCAGCTCCGACAATCGCCAATGATCACGCCAATAAGTTTCATGCCGCTCGTCACCTGTTGCATCATCCCATTCTCTCTGAATGAATGACGGGTGGCGTGGTTTGGGGTAAAGATGGGCTAGGCCAATTGGGCGAAGCAATGCGTAAGTATACCAGACGACTATGGAAAAAATGGGTTTGGCTATCCATTGGTTTACGCACCGGAAAACAACCCATAAGGAAAATCATGATGTCACACTCCACATGTACCTAATATGTCGGACCCGTAGGGCAAACCACTCTAAAAAACTTAAACAATGTAACAAAACTTGCAAACTTCACCAAATGAGGTAATCCATATGAAAACTACAATATGGGACAATTGGTGTAAAAAATGGGTAGTAATTGGAATTCACTAAAAAATAACAGTCAACCCTTTGAACCTTGATATTACCCTCATGTACCATCTTTCTATGCCACTAATTCCCACAATCCATCATACCCATCCCTGCTTTGTTCTTTCAAGATCTCTTTCTCGCTCCATATGAGCTTCTTGCCACATAGGATAATTGCTCATCTAGAGAGAGAGAGAGAGAGAGAGAGAGAGAGAGACTCTTCGTTATGAGTTGAATAAGAGTGAAACTTTTGTGTCTTTGTAACATTAAATTTAACGCAAACTCTTCCCATAGATTCAACTTAAGAGTAAGATATACTTTATCATTTAGATACTTTGTTATTTCATTCCAGATGAAGTGAATATGCAATACTAACTTTGCCATACCTCAGTTTTGGATGCCCCAATATGCATGCCAAACATATGGCCCTGTTTTGTTCTGAGTAGCCGGCAGGAGCACCACCTTCCAGTTGGAAGAAGAGAGTATTGTTACATATATTACAGGTTACAACTGGCCTTTATGTGAGGTAAAGCTGAAAAGAACGCCAAAAATGACACGCAAAATACTCATGGAAGAAAACTACTAGAATTATGCATGCAAGTATCCTACAAGGCTAGGTGCCCCCACCACGCGATAAGTCGCAATTCTTTGGCCAATGAAGATGCGTTGGTTTCTCTACTTCAGAATATGCTCCATATCAAGTAGATCATGTCGATGTGAACACGCACCTTCCAGTCCAAATGGACAGAGAGGATGTCCTCCCACCATCGATTAATAGATATCTCAGGGCCACGCAAGGTTGGAATAGGCATCCTAGTTGCAACATTAACTGCACTCCACACCTCACGTGAGAAAGGGCGGTCCCGGCAAAGACACGTCACCGTCTCATTGCTTGAGAGGCAGATGTGGCAGATTAGACTATGGAGGCATTCTCCAATTGCTATATTCTCTGAAGTGAGGAAGTGATTCTCGTGTAAATGCAAAATATATGTCATGAGATTGAGACTTTATGTATAGAAGAATGTACAAAGCGAGGAAGTGATCTCATCTCTCACGAGGCAAAATCCTTCTCGTGTAAATAGATGAAAACATTTTGCAAAACACATTCTTGTGTAAGTGACCATTTATCAACTTGTAGTGAGGGTGCTTTCTGAAGGACAAATAGCCACCACCGTACATACTTTGGCCCCCTCGTCTCCGGCTGCCATCTTGGTGCTGAGAGGTGGGCACCTTGGGTTGTTAGGAGTTTTGTGTCCTTCTCTAATGTGTAGTCGTGATGGTGGTGCCTTTTGTGAATACAATTAGGCACGGGGGTAATCACTCCAGATGGAAAACTGCGATGGCACACCACATGTGTACCTTATGTGCAGGACCCATAGGGCAGACCACTCTCCAAAACTTAGAAAGGGTAAAGCAAAACTTGCAAAACTTGTATGAAATGAGGTAGTCTAGATGAAAAGCTACTAAATGGGGCAATTAGTGTCAAAAATGTCAAAGCTATGGGTAAGAATTGGAATTCACTAAAGTCACATCCAATCCTTTGAACCTTGATATTAGCCTCATGTATCTTGCTGCGTCACTAGTCCCCACAATCCATCATAGCCACCCCTACGTTGCTCTTTTGAGATTCGTTCCTCGCTCCATTCGAGCTTCGTAAAGAAATTCAATCTCAGGCTTGCCACGTAGGATAATTGGTCATCTAGAGAGAGGGGAGGAGAGTGAGAGGGAGAGGAAGGGAGAGAATGAAACATACTCTTCGTTAGGAGTTGTATAAGAGTGGAACTTTTGTGTCTTTGTAATATCACATTTAACGGTAACTCTTCACGTAGATTTAGCTCAAGAGTAAGACATATGATATGTCTCCAACATATCTATAATTTTTGATTGCTCCATGTTATATTATCTACTGTTTTGGACATTATTGGGCTTTATTTTCCACTTTTATATTATTTTTGGGACTAACCTATTAACCGGAGGCCCAACCCAGAAGTGTTGTTTTTCCCCCTATTTTAGGGTTTCGAAGAAAAGTAATATCAAACGGAGTCCAAACGGAATGAAACCTTCGGGAACGTGATTTTCTCACCGAACATGATCCAGGAGACTTGGACCCTACGTCAAGAAACAAAGGAGGAGGCCACGAGGTAGGGGGCGCGCCTACCCCCCCCCCCCAGGCGCGCCCTCCACCGTCGTGGGCCCCCTGTTGCTCCACCGACGTACTCCTTCCTCCTATATATACCTACGTACCCCCAAACGATCAGATACGGAGCCAAAACCCTAATTCCACCGCCGTAATTTTCTGTATCCACGAGATCCCATCTTGGGGCATGTTCCGGAGCTCCGCCGGAGGGGTATCCATCACGGAGGGCTTCTACATCAACACCATAGCCTCTCCGATGAAGTGTGAGTAGTTTACTTCAGACCTTCGGGTCCATAGTTATTAGCTAGATAGCTTCTTCTCTCTTTTTGGATCCCAATACAATGTTCTCCCCCTCTCTTGTGGAGATCTATTCGATGTAATCTTCTTTTTGCGGTGTGTTTGTTGAGACCGATGAATTGTGGGTTTATGATCAAGATTATCTATGAATAATATTTGAATCTTCTCTGAATTCTTTTATGTATGATTGGTTATCTTTGCAAGTATCTTTGAATTATCAGTTTGGTTTGGCCTACTAGATTGATCTTTCTTGCAATGGGAGAAGTGCTTAGCTTTGGGTTCAATCTTGCGGTGTCCTTTCCCAGTGACAGTAGGGGCAGCAAGGCACGTATTGTATTGTTGCCATCAAGGATAACAAGATGGTTTTTTTTATCATATTGCATGAATTTATCCCTCTACATCATGTCATCTTGCTTAAGGCGTTACTCTGTTTTCATGAACTTAATACTCTAGATGCATGCTAGATAGCGGTCGATGAGTGGAGTAATAGTAGTAGATGCAGGCAGGAGTCGGTCTACTTGTCTCGGACGTGATGCCTATATACATGATCATACTTAGATATTCTCATAACTATGCTCAATTCTGTCAATTGCTCAACAGTAATTCGTTCACCCACCGTAAAATACTTATGCTCTTGAGAGAAGCCACTAGTGAAACCTATGGCCCCCGGGTCTATCTTCATCATATTAATCTCCCAATACTTAGTTATTTCCTTTGCTTTTATTTTACTTTGCATCTTTATCATAAAAATACCAAAAATATTATCTTATCATATCTATCAGATCTCACTCTCATAAGTGACCGTGAAGGGATTGACAACCCCTTATCGCGTTGGTTGCGAGGAGTTATTTGCTTTGTGCAGGTACTGGAGGGCGCACGCGCAACCTCCTACTGGATTGATACCTTGGTTCTCAAAAACTGAGGGAAATACTTACGCTACTTTGCTGCATCATCCTTTCCTCTTCGGGGAAATCCAACGCAGTGCTCAAGAGGTAGCAAGAAGAATTTCTGGCGCCGTTGCCGGGGAGGTTCGCGCAAGTCAAGATTTGACTTCCAACAACAAGCCATTTCTGGCGTCTATGCAAAAGTCAACATACCAAGTACCCATCACAATCCTTATCTCCCGCATTACATTATTTGCCATTTGCCTCTCGTTTTCCTCTCCCCCACTTCACCCTTGCCGTTTTATTCGCCCTCTCTCTCTATCCTCCCTCTCTTTCTCTATTTGTCTCTTTTTGCCCGCTTGCTTTTTGTTTGCTTGTGTGTTGGATTGCTTGCTTGTCACGATGGCTCAAGATAACACTAAATTGTGTGACTTTACCAATACCAACAACAATGATTTTATTAGCACTCCGATTGCTCCTCTTACCAATGTTGAATCTTGTGAAATTAATGCCGCTTTGCTGAATCTTCTTATGAAAGATCCGTTTTCCAGCCTTCCTAGTGAAGATGCCGCTACCCATCTAAATAACTTCGTTGATTTGTGTGATATGAAAAAGAAGAAAGATGTGGATAATAATATTGTTAAATGGGACATTTACATCTATGCCCTTAACTCGAACCCACTACTCAGTTTTGCCCCTAATTTTTAGGTATGCTCAGTTTTGCCCCTCCGCCGTTAGTTTCACTTATAGAAATGCCCTTCTCTGTCGTTACCGTCCGGTCAAAGGTCTTTGACCGTCCTGAAAAAATAGCAAAAAAAATTAAAAAATATGAAATTTGGTGGGATCGAAGATAGTCATGTCCGCAAGGCGCGTGCACATTTTCATGCCGTTCGGACACTCCGGGAGCTCGTGTCAAAGGAAAACATAAATTTTGTACGCATGCGAGCAGTAAATTCAAAAAAAATAGAAAAAAAATCAAAAAATATGAAATTTCGTGGGACTCAAGATATTCAGGTGCGCAAGATGTGTGCACGTTTTTGTTGTGTTTGGACATTGTAGGAGCTCGTGGAGAAAAAAACAAATTTTAGCTCAAAAAAACTTTGAAAAAATGCACTATTTTGTTTTTTTTTCTCTAGAGCGCCCCGTACGTCATTTGATCACCAAAACTTGCAAGCACTTTGTGCACTCAAGCCTCTTTGACGCCAAATAAATTCAAATTTTTTTGAACTTTTTTGCTAATTTTTTCGAATTTACTGTTCATAGGCATAAATTATTTTTGTTTTCCTTTGCCACGAGCTCCCGGAGTGTCCAACCAACACAAAAATATGCACGCGCCTTGCGGACATGACTATCTTCGATCCCACCAAATTTCATATTTTTTTTGATTTTTTTTGCTATTTTTTTTGGATGGTCAAAGTACTTTGACCGGACGGTAACGGCGCAAAAGGGCATTTCTATAAGTGACACTAACGGCGGAGGGGCAAAACTGAGCATACCTGAAAATTAGGGGCAAAACTGAGTAGTGGGTTCGAGTTAGGGGCAGAACTGGAATTGGCCCTTGTTAAATTGAAACTATTTCCTTTTTCACTTAGAGATCGTGCTAAAGCTTGGTTTTCGTCTTTGCCTAAAAATAGTATTAATTTTGGAACAAGTGCAAAGATGCTTTTATCTCTAAGTATTTTCCTCCCGCTAAGATCATCTCCCTTAGAAACGATATTATGAATTTTAAACAACTTGATCATGAACATGTTGCACAATCTTGGGAGAGGATGAAATTAATGATACGTAATTTCCCTACTCATGGTTTGAATTTGTGGATGATTATACAAAAAAATTATCAAGGATTGAATTTTGCTTCTAGAAATCTTTTAGATTCGGCGGCGGGACGCACTTTTATGGAAATTACTTTAGGAGAAGCTACTAAACTCCTAGATAATATTATGGTTAATTATTCTCAATGGCATATTGAAAGATCTACTAATAAAAAGATGCATGCGATAGAAGAAATTAATGTTTTGAATGGAAAGATGGATGAACTTATGAAATTATTTGCTAGTAAGAGTGTTTCTTCTGATCCTAATGATATGACCTTGTCTACCTTGATTGAGAATAATGATGAATCTATGGATGTGAATTTTGTTGGTAGGAATAATTTTGGTAACAACGCGTATAGAGGAAATTTTAATCCTAGGCCTTATCCTAGTAATCCCTCTAATAATTATGGTAATTCCTACAACAATTCTTATGGAAATTATAATAAGATGCTCTCTGATTTTGAATCTAAGATTAAATAATTTATTACTTCATAAAAGAATTTCAATGCTTTGATTGAAGAAAAATTGCTTAAGATTGATGATTTGGCTAGGAACGTTGATAGAATTTCTCTTGATATTGATACTTTGAAACTTAGATCTATTCCACCTAAGCATGATATCAATGAGTCTCTCAAAGCCATGAGAATTTCCATTGATGAGTGCAAAGAAAGAACCGCTAGGATGCGTGCTAAGAAAGATGCCTTTATAAGAGCGTGTTCTTCTAGTTCCTATAAAAATAAAGATGAAGATCTAAAAGTTATTGATGTGTCCCCTATTAAATCTTTGTTTTGCAATATGAATCTTAATAATGATGGGATTGAATATGATCCACCTTTACCTAGAAGGCGTTCCAAAAATTTTGAGTCTTTAGATCTTGATGCTAAATTTGATGAAAGTTGAATCGAAGAAATTAAAACCCTAGATGTTGCTAAACCCACTATTTTGGATTTCAAAGAATTTAATTATGAAAATTGCTCTTTGATTGATTGTATTTCCTTGTTACAATCCGTGCTAAATTCTCCTCATGCTTATAGTCAAAATAAAGCGTTTACTAAACATATCGTTGATGCCTTGATACAATCTTATGAAGAAAAACTTGAATTGGAAGTTTCTATCCCTAGAAAACTTTATGATGAGTGGGAACCAACTATTAAAATTAAGGTTAAAGATCATGAGTTCTATGCTTTATGTGGTTTGGGTGCTAGTGTTTCCACGATTCCAAAGACTTTGTGTGATTTGTTAGGTTTCCGTGATTTTGATGATTGCTCTTTAAACTTGCACCTTGCGGATTCCACTATTAAGAAACCTATGGGAAGAATTAATGATGTTCTTATTGTTGCAAATAGGAATTATGTGCCCGTAGATTTTATTGTTCTTGACATAGATTGCAATCCTTCATGTCCTATTATTCTTGGTAGACCTTTCCTTAGAAAGATTGGTGCAATTATTGATATGAAGGAAGAAAATATTAGATTCCAATTTCCGTTAAGTAAAGGCATGGAACACTTTCCTAGAAATAAAATTAAATTACCTTATGAATCTATTATGAGAGCCACTTATGGATTGCCTACCAAAGATGGCAATACCTAGATCTATCCTTATTTTTATGCCTAGCTAGGGGCGTTAAACGATAGCGCTTGTTGGGAGGCAACCCAATTTTATTTTTTCTCTTGCTTTTTGCTCCTGTTTAGTAATAAATAATTTATCTAGACTCTGTTTTGGTTGTGTTTTTTGTGTTTAATTAGTGTTTGTGCCAAGTAGAACCGTTGGGAAGACTTGGGGAAAGTCTTAATATCTTGCTGTAAAAAACAGAAACTTTAGCGCTCACGAGAACTGCTGCCATTTTTTATTTGGAAAGTACTATTTAGTTCATTCTTTTTGAAGATGATTAATAGATAAATTCCTCACGTCCAGATATTTATTTTAGAATTTTTGGGGTTCCATATCTTGCACTAGCTACAGATTACTACAGACTGTTCTGTTTTTTGACAGGTTCTGTTTTGTGTGTGTTGTTTGCTTATTTTGATGAATCTATGGCTAGTAAAATAGTTTATAAACCATAGAGAAGTTGGAATACAGTAGGTTTAACACCAATATAAATAAAGAATGAGTTCATTACAGTACCTTGAATTGGTCTTTTGTTTTCTTTCGCTAACGGAGCTCACGAGATTTTTTACTTTGAGTTGTGTGTTGTGAAGTTTTCAAGTTTTGGGTAAAGATTTGATGGATTATGGAACAAGGAGTTGCAAGAGCCTAAGCTTGGGGATGCCCATGGCACCCATGAGATAATCTAAGGACACCTAAAAGCCAAAGCTTGGGGATGCCCCGGAAGGCATCCCCTCTTTCGTCTACTTCTATCAGTAACTTTACTTGGAGCTAATTTTTTATTCACCACATGATATGTGTTTTGCTTGGAGCGTCTTGTATGATTTGAGTCTTTTTTTAGTTTACCACAATCATCCTTGTTGTACACACATTTGGAGATAGCCATACATGATTTGGAATTTGTTAGAATACTCTATGTGCTTCGCTTATATCATTTGAGTTATATAGTTTTGCTCTAGTACTTCACTTATATCTTTTAGAGCATGGTGGTGGATTTGTTTATAGAAACTATTGATCTCTCATGCTTCACTTAGATTATTTTGAGAGTCTTAAATAGCATGGTAATTTTCTTAAATAATCCTAATATACTAGGTATTCAAGATTAGTAAAAATTGTCCTATGAGTGTTTTGAATACTAAGAGAATTTTAATGTTTGATGATTGTTTTGAGATATGGAGGTAATAATATCAAAGTCGTGCTAGTTGAGTAGTTGTGAATTTGAGAAGTGCTTGTGTTGAAGTTTGCAAGTCCCGTAGCATGCACATATGGTAAACGTTATGTAACAAAATTGAAACATGAGGTGTTCTTTGATTGTCTTCCTTATGAGTGGCGGTCGGGGACGAGCGATGGTCTTTTCCTACCAATCTATCCCCTAGGAGCATGCGCGTAGTGCTTGGTTTTTGATGACTTGTAGATTTTTGCAATAAGTATGTGAGTTCTTTATGACTAATGTTGAGTCCATGGATTATACGCACTCTCACCCTTCCATCATTGCTAGCCTCTTCGGTACCGTGCATTGCCCTTTCTCACATTGAGAGTTGGTGCAAACTTCGCCGGTGCATCCAAACCCCGTGATATGATACGCTCTTTCACACATAAACCTCCTTATATCTTCCTCAAAACAGCCACCATACCTACCTATTATGGCATTTCCATAGCCATTCCGAGATATATTGCCATGCAACTTTCCACCATTCCGTTTATCATGACACATTCATCATTGTCATATTGCTTAGCATGATCATGTAGTTGACATAGTATTTGTGGCAAAGCCACCGTTCATAATTTTCATACATGTCACTCTTGATTCATTGCATATCCCGGCACACCGCCAGAGGCATTCATATAGAGTCATCTTTTGTTCTAGTATCGAGTTGTAATCATTGAGTTGTAAATAAATAGAAGTGTGATGATCATCATTTTCTAGAGCATTGTCCCAAGTGAGGAATATATATATATATAAAGAGAAAGTCCATAAAAAAAGATAAGGCCCAAATAAAAAATGAGAGAAAAAGATAGAAGGGACAATGCTACTATCCTTTGCCACACTTGTGCTCCAAAGTAGCACCATAATCTTCATGATAGAGAGTCTTTTGTTTTGTCACTTTCATATACTAGTGGGAATTTTCATTATAGAACTTGGCGTGTATATTCCAACAATGGGCCACCTCAAGTGCCCTAGGTCTTCGTGAGCAAGCAAGTTGGATGCACACCCACTTAGTTTATTTTGTTGAACTTTCATACATTTATAGCTCTAGTGCATCCGTTGCATGTCAATCCCTACTCCTTGCATTAATATCAATCGATGGGCATCTCCATAGCCCATTGATTAGCCTCGTTGATGTGCAGACTTTCTCCCTTTTTGTCTTCTCCACATAACCCCCATCATCATATTCTATTCCACTCATAGTGCTATGTCCATGGCTCGTGCTCATATATTGCGTGAAAGTTTATAGGTTTGAGATTGCTAAAGTATGAAACAATTGCTTGGCTTGTCATCAGGGTTGTGCATGATGAGAGTATTCTTGTGTGACGAAAATGGAGCATGACTAAACTATATGATTTTGTAGGGATGAACTTTATTTGGCCATGTTATTTTGAGAAGACATAATTGCTTTCTTAGTATGCTTGAAGTATTATTATTTTTATGTCAATATGAACTTTTATTTTGAATCTCTCGATCTGAATATTCATGCCACAATTAAGAAGAATTATATTGAAATTATGCCTAGTAGCTCTCCGCATCAAAATTCTGTTTTTATCATTTACCTACTCGAGGACGAGCAGGAATTAAGCTTGGGGATGCTTGATACGTCTCCAACGTATCTATAATTTTTGATTGCCCCATGCTATATTATCTACTGTTTTGGACATTATTGGGCTTTATTTTCCACTTTTATATTATTTTTGGGACTAACCTATTAACCAGAGGCCCAACCCAGAATTGTTGTTTTTTGCCTACTTTAGGGTTTCGAAGAAAAGGAATATCAAACGGAGTCCAAACGGAATGAAACCTTCGGGAACGTGATTTTCTCATCGAACATGATCCAGGAGACTTGGACCCTACGTCAAGAAACAAAGGAGGAGGCCACGAGGTAGGGGGCGCGCCTCCCCCCCAGGCGCGCCCTCCACCCTCATGGGCCCCCTGTTGCTCCACCTATGTACTCCTTCCTCCTATTGTTGGGGAACGTAGCAGAATTTTAAAATTTTCTACGCATCACCAAGATCAATCTATGGAGTCATCTAGCAACGAGGGAGAGAGGAGTGCATCTACATACCCTTGTAGATCGCGCGCGGAAGCGTTCAAGAGAACAGGGTTGATGGAGTCGTACTCGTCGTGATCCAAATCACCGATGACCTAGTGCCGAACGGACAGCACCTCCGCGTTCAACACACGTACGGTTGGGAAGACGTCTCCTCCTTCTTGATCCAGCAAGGGGAAAGGAGAGGTTGATGAAGATCCAGCAGCACGACGGCGTGGTGGTGGATGCAGCGGGATCCCGGCAGGGCTTCGCCAAGCGCAAGCGGGGAGGAGAGGTGTTACGGAGGGAGAGGGAGGCGCCAAGAGCAAGGGTACGACTGCCCTCCCTCCCCCCTCTTTATATAGGGGCCTTGGGGGGCGGCGGCCCTAGGAGATGCAATCTCCTAGGGGGCGGCGGCCAAGGGGTGGCTTCCCCCTAAGCCAAGTGGGGGGCGCCCCCACCCCTAGGTTTTCCCAACCCTAGGCGCAGGGGAGGCGCAGGGGAGGCCCAAGGGGGGGGCGCACCAGCCCACCAGGGGCTGGTTCCCCTCCCACTTCATCCCATGGGGCCCTCCGGGATAGGTGGCCCCACCCGGTGGACCCCCGGGACCCTTCCGGTGGTCCCGGTACAATACCGGCAACCCCCGAAACCTTCTCGATGGCCGAAACTGGACTTCCTATATATAAATATTTACCTCCGGACCATTCCGGAACTCCTCGTGACGTTCGGGATCTCATCCGGGACTCCGAACAACTTTCGGGTTACTGCATACTAATATCTCTACAACCCTAGCGTCACCGAACCTTAAGTGTGTAGACCCTACGGGTTCGGGAGACATGCAGACATGACCGAGACGCCTCTCCGGTCAATAACCAATAGCGGGATCTGGATACCCATGTTGGCTCCCACATGCTCCACGATGATCTCATCGGATGAACCACGATGTCGAGGATTCAATCAATCCGTATACAATTCCCTTTGTCATTCGGTACGTTACTTGCCCGAGACTCGATCGTCGGTATCCCAATACCTCGTTCAATCTCGTTACCGGCAAGTCACTTTACTCATGCCGTAATGCATGATCCCGTGATCAACCACTTGGTCACATTGAGCTTATTATGATGATGCATTACCGAGTGGGCCCAGAGATACCTCTCCGTCATACGGAGTGACAAATCCCAATCTCGATTCGTGCCAACCCAACAGACACTTTCGGAGATACCTGTAGTGTACATTTATAGCCACCCAGTTACGTTGTGACGTTTGGCACACCCAAAGCACTCCTACGGTATACAGGAGTTGCACAATCTCATGGTCTAAGGAAATGATACTTGACATTTGGAAAAGCTACAGCAAACGAACTACACGATCTTTGAGCTATGCTTAGGATTGGGTCTTGTCCATCACATCATTCTCCTAATGATGTGATCCCGTTATCAATGACATCCAATGTCCATAGTCAGGAAACCATGACTATCTTTTGATCAACGAGCTAGTCAACTAGAGGCTCACTAGGGACGTGTTGTGATCTATGTATTCACACATGTATTACGATTTCCGGATAACACAATTATAGCATGAACAATAGACAATTATCATGAACAAAGAAATATAATAATAACCATTTTATTATTTCCTCTAGGGCATATTTCCAACAGTCTCCCACTTGCACTAGAGTCAATATTCTAGTTACATTGTGATGAATCGAACACCCATGCAGTTTTGGTGTTGATCATGTTTTGCTCTAGGGAGAGGTTTAGTCAACGGATCTGCCACATTCAGGTCTGTATGTACTTTACAAATCTCTATGTCTCCATTTTGAACACTTTCATGAATGGAGTTGAAGCGACGCTTGATATGCCTGGTCTTCCTGTGAAACCTGGGCTCCTTGGCAAGGGAAATAGCTCCAGTGTTGTCACAGAATAGAGTCATCGGGCCCGACGCATTGGGTATGACTCCTAGATCGGTAATGAACTCCTTCACCCAGACTGCTTCTTGTGCTGCCTCTGAGGCTGCCATGTACTCCGCTTCACATGTAGATCCCGCCACAACGCTTTGCTTGCAACTGCACCAGCTTACTGCCCCACCATTCAAAATATACACGTATCCGGTTTGTGACTTAGAGTCATCCAGATCTGTGTCGAAGCTAGCATCGACGTAACCCTTTACGACGAGCTCTTCGTCACCTCCATAAAGGAGAAACATTTCCTTAGTCCTTTTCAGGTACTTCAGGATATTCTTGACCGCTGTCCAGTGTTCCATGCCAGGATTACTTTGGTACCTTCCTACCAAACTTACGGCAAGGTTTACATCAGGTCTGGTACACAGCATAGCATACATGATAGACCCTATGGCCGAGGCATAGGGGACGACACTCATCTTTTCTCTATCTTCTGCCGTGGTCGGGCATTGAGCCGTGCTCAATCTCGTACCTTGCAATACATGCAAGAACCCCTTCTTTGACTGATCCATTTTGAACTTCTTCAATATCTTGTCAAGGTACGTACTCTGTGAAAGACCAATGAGGCGTCTCGATCTATCTCTATAGATCTTGATGCCTAATATATAAGCAGCATCCAAGGTCCTTCATTGAAAAACACTTGTTCAAGTAGGCCTTTATGCTTTCCAAGAATTCTATATCATTTCCCATCAACAGTATGTCATCCACATACAATATGAGAAATGCTACAGAGCTCCCACTCACTTTCTTGTAAATGCAGACTTCTCCATAAGTCCGCGTAAACTCAAATGCTTTGATCATCTCATCAAAACGAATGTTCCAACTCCGAGATGCTTGCACCAGCCCATAAATCGAGCGTTGGAGCTTGCACACCTTGTCAGCATTCTTAGGATCGACAAAACCTTCCGGCTGCATCATATACAATTCTTCCTTAAGGAAACCATTAAGGAATGCCGTTTTGACGTCCATTTGCCATATCTCATAATCATAGAATGCGGCAATTGCTAACATGATTCGGACGGACTTCAGCTTCGCTACGGGTGAGAAAGTCTCATCGTAGTCAACCCCTTGAACTTGTCGATAACCCTTAGCGACAAGCCGAGCTTTATAGATGGTTACGTTACCATCCGCGTATGTCTTCTTCTTAAAGTTCCATTTATTTTCTATGGCTCGCCGATCATCGGGCAAGTCAGTCAAAGTCCATACTTTGTTTTCATACATGGATCCTATCTCGGATTTCATGGCTTCTAGACATTTGTCGGAATCCGTGCCCGCCATCGCTTCTTCATAGTTTGAAGGTTCACCGTTGTCTAACAACATGATTTCCAAGACAGGGTTGCCGTACCACTCTGGTGCGGAACGTGTCCTCGTGGACCTACGAAGTTCAGTAGCAACTTGATCTGAAGTTTCATGATCATCATCTTTAACTTCCTCTCTAGTCGGTGCAGGCACCTCAGGAGCATTTTCTTGAGCTGCGCCACTAACCGGTTCAAGAGGTAATACTTCATCAAGTTCTACTTTCCTCCCACTTATTTCTTTCGAGAGAAACTCTTTCTCTAGAAAGGACCCATTCTTGGCAACAAAGATCTTGCCTTCGGATCTGAGGTAGAAGGTATACCTAATAGTTTCTTTAGGGTATCCTATGAAGACGCATTTTTCTGATTTGGGTTCGAGCTTTTCAGGTTGAAGTTTCTTAACATAAGCATCGCATCCCCAAACTTTTAGAAACGACAGCTTAGGTTTCTTCCCAAACCATAATTCATACAGTGTCGTCTCAACGGATTTCGATGGAGCCCTATTTAAAGTGAATGCGGCAGCCTCTAAAGCATAGCCCCAAAATGACAGTGGTAAATCGGTAAGAGACATCATAGATCGCACCATATCTAATAGAGTGCGATTACGACGTTCGGACACACCATTACACTGAGGTGTTCCAGGTGGCGTGAGTTGTGAAACTATTCCACATTTTCTTAAGTGTGTGCGAAATTCATGACTCAAGTATTCTCCCCCACGATCTGATCGCAAGAACTTGATTTTCCTGTCACGTTAATTCTCAACCTCACTCTGAAATTCCTTGAACTTTTCAAAGGTCTCAGACTTGTGTTTCATTAAGTAGACATACCCATATCTACTCAAGTCATCAGTGAGGGTGAGAACATAATGATAGCCACCGCGAGCGTCAACACTCATTGGACCGCACACATCAGTATGTATGATTTCCAATAAGTTGGTTGCTCGCTCCATTGTTCCTGAGAACGGAGTCTTGGTCATTTTACCCATGAGGCATGGTTCGCACGTGTCAAATGATTCGTAATCAAGAGACTCTAAAAGTCCATCTGCATGGAGCTTCTTCATGCGTTTGAGACCTATGTGACCAAGGCGGCAGTGCCACAAGTATGTGGGACTATCATTATCAACCTTACATCTTTTGGTATTCACACTATGAATATGTGTAACATTACGCTCGAGATTCATTAAGAATAAACCATTCACCAACGGAGCATGACCATAAAACATACCTCTCATATAAATAGAACAACCATTATTCTCGGATTTAAATGAGTAGCCATCTCGAATTAAACGAGATCCTGATACAATGTTCAGGCTCAAAGCTGGCACTAAATAACAATTATTGTGGTTTAAAACTAATCCCGTAGGCAAATGTAGAGGCAGCGTGCCGACGGTGATCACATCGACCTTGGAACCATTCCCGACGCGCATCGTCACCTCGTCCTTCGCCAGTCTCTGTTTATTCCGCAGCTCCTGATTTGAGTTACAAATGTGAGCAACCGCACCGGTATCAAATACCCAGGAGCTACTACGAGCACTGGTAAGGTACACATCAATTACATGTATATCACATATACCTTTAGTGTTGCCGGCCTTCTTGTCCGCTGAGTTTTTGGGGCAGTTCTGCTTCTAGTGACCACTTCCCTTGCAATAAAAACACTCAGTCTCGGGCTTGGGTCCATTCTTTGGCTTCTTCGCGGCAGCTTGCTTACCGGGCGCGGCAACTCCCTTGCCGTCCTTCTTGAAGTTCTTTTTACCCTTGCCTTTCTTGAACTTAGTGGTTTTATTCACCATCAACACTTGATATTCCTTTTTTATGTCCACCTCCGCTGATTTCAGCATTGAATATACCTCAGGAATGGTCTTTTCTATCCCCTGCATATTGAAGTTCATCACAAAGCTCTTGTAGCTTGGTGGAAGCGACTGAAGGATTCTGTCAATGACCGCGTCATCCGGGAGATTAACTCCCAGCTGAGTCAAGCGGTTATGCAACCCAGACATTTTGAGTATGTGCTCACTGACAGAACTATTTTCCTCCATCTTACAGCTGAAGAACTTGTCGGAGACTTCATATCTCTCGACCCGGGCATGAGCTTGAAAAACCATTTTCAGCTCTTCGAACATCTCATATGCTCCGTGTCTCTCAAAACGCTTTTGGAGCCCCGGTTCTAAGCTGTAAAGCATGCTGCACTGAACGAGGGATTAATCATCAGCACGTGACTGCCAAGCGTTCATAACGTCTTGGTTCTGTGGGACAGGTGCGTCACCTAGCGATGCTTCTAGGACATAATCTTTCTTGGCAGCTATGAGGATGATCCTCAGGTTCCGGACCCAGTCCGTATAGTTGCTGCCATCGTCTTTCAGCTTGGTTTTCTCTAGGAACGCGTTGAAGTTGAGGACAACGTGGGCCATTTGATCTACGAGACATATTGTAAAGATTTTAGACTAAGTTCATGATAATTAAGTTCATCTAATCAAATTATACAATGAACTCCCACTCAGATAGACATCCATCCAGTCATCTAAGTGAAACATGATCCGAGTTAACTAGGCCGTGTCCGATCATCACGTGAGACAGACTAGTAAACATCGGTGAACATCTTCATGTCGATCATATCTTCTATACGACTCATGCTCGACCTTTCAGTCTTCTGTGTTCCGAGGCCATGTTTGTACATGCTAGACTCGTCAAGTCAACCTAAGTGTATTGCGTGTGTAAATCTGGCTTACACCCGTTGTATTCGAACGTTAGAATCTATCACACCCGATCATCACGTGGTGCTTCGAAACAATGAACCTTCGCAACGATGCACAGTTAGGGGGAACACTTTCTTGAAATTATTACGAGGGATCATCTTATTTAAGCTACCGTCGTTCTAAGCAAATAAGATGTAAAACATGATAAACATCACATGCAATCAAATAGTGACATGATATGGCCAATATCATTTGCTCCTTTTGATCTCCATCTTCGGGGCTCCATGATCATCATTGTCACTGGCATGACACCATGATCTCCATCATCATGATCTCCATCATCGTGTCTTCTTGAAGTTGTCTCGTCATCTATTACTTCTACTACTATGGCTAACGCTTTAGCAATAAAGTAAAGTAATTACATGACGTTTATGTTGACACGCAGGTCATAAATAAATAAAGACAACTCATATGGCTCCTGCCGGTTGTCATACTCAGCGACATGCAAGTCGTGATTCCTATTACAAGAACATGGTCAATCTCATACATCACATGTATCATTCATCACATCCTTTTGGCCATATCACATCACAAAACACTTGCTGCAAAAACAAGTTAGACGTCCTCTAATTGTTGTTGCAAGTTTATACGTGGCTGCTATAGGTTTCTAGCAAGAACGTTTCTTACCTACGCCAAAACCACAACGTGAATTGCCAATTTCTATTTACCCTTCATAAGGACCCTGTTCATCGAATCCGATCCGACTAAAGTGGGAGAGACAGACACCCGCCAGCCACCTTATGCAACTAGTGCATGTCAGTCGGTGGAACCAGTCTCACGTAAGCGTACGTGTAAGGTCGGTCCGGGCCGCTTCATCCCACAATGCCGCCGAATCAAGATAAGACTAGCAACGACAAGATAATTGACAATATCGACGCCCACAACTGCTTTGTGTTCTACTCGTGCATAGAAACTACGCATAGACCTAGCTCATGATGCCACTGTTAGGGAATGTAGCAGAATTTTAAAATTTTCTACGCATCACCAAGATCAATCTATGGAGTCATCTAGCAACGAGGGAGAGAGGAGTGCATCTACATACCCTTGTAGATCGCACGCGGAAGCGTCCAAGAGAACGGGGTTGATGGAGTCGTACTCGTCGTGATCCAAATCACCGATGACCTAGTGCCGAACGGACAGCACCTCCGCGTTCAACACACGTACGGTTGGGAAGACGTCTCCTCCTTCTTGATCTAGCAAGGGCGAAGGAGAGGTTGATGAAGATCCAGCAGCACGACAGCGTGGTGGTGGATGCAGCAGGATCCCGGCAGGGCTTCGCCAAGCGCAAGCGGGGAGGAGAGGTGTTACGGAGGGAGAGGGAGGCGCCAAGAGCAAGGGTACGGCTGCCCTCCCTCCCCCCTCTTTATATAGGGGCCTTGGGGGGCGCCGGCCTTAGGAGATGCAATCTCCTAGGGGGGCGGCGGCCAAGGGGTGGCTTCCCCCCTAAGCCAAGTGGGGGGCGCCCCCACCCCTAGGGTTTCCCAACCCTAGGCGCAGGGGAGGTGCAGGGAAGGCCCAAGGGGGGCGCACCAGCCCACCAGGGGCTGGTTCCCCTCCCACTTCAGCCCATGGGGCCCTCCGGGATAGGTGGCCCCACACGGTGGACCCCCGGGACCCTTCCGGTGGTCCCGGTATAATACCGGCGACCCCGAAACCTTCCCGATGGCCGAAACTGGACTTCCTATATATAAATCTTTACCTACGGACCATTTCGGAACTCCTCCTGACGTCCGGGATCTCATCCGGGACTCCGAACAACTTTCGGGTTACTGCATACTAATATCTCTACGACCCTAGCGTCATCGAACCTTAAGTGTGTAGACCCGACGGGTTTGGGAGACATGACCGAGATGCCTCTCCGGTCAATAACCAACAGCGGGATCTGGATACCCATGTTGGCTCCCACATGCTCCACAATGATCTCATCAGATGAACCACGATGTCGAGGATTATCAATCCGTATACAATTCCCTTTGTCATTCGGTACGTTACTTGCCCGAGACTCAATCGTCGGTATCCCAATACCTCATTCAATCTCGTTACCGGCAAGTCACTTTACTCGTGTCGTAATGCATGATCCCGTGATCAACCACTTGGTCACATTGAGCTCATTATGATGATGCATTACCGAGTGGGCCCAGAGATACATCTCCGTCATACGGAGTGACAAATCCCAGTCTCGATTCGTGCCAACCCAATAGACACTTTCGGAGATACCTGTAGTGTATCTTTATAGTCACCCAGTTACGTTGTGACATTTGGCACACCCAAAGCACTCCTACGGTATCCGGGAGTTGCACAATCTCATGGTCTAAGGAAATGATAGTTGACATTCGGAAAAGATACAGCAAACGAACTACACGATCTTTGAGCTATGCTTAGGATTGGATCTTGTCCATCACATCATTCTCCTAATGATGTGATCCCGTTATCAATGACATCCAATGTCTATAGTCAGGAAACCATGACTATCTTTTGATCAACGAGCTAGTCAACTAGAGGCTCACTAGGGACGTGTTGTGGTCTATGTATTCACACATGTATTACGATTTCCGGATAACACAATTATAGCATGAACAATAGACAATTATCATGAACAAAGAAATATAATAATAACCATTTTATTATTGCCTCTAGGGCATATTTCCAACACTTATATATACCTATGTACCCCCAAATGATCAGATACGGAGCCAAAACCCTAATTCCACCGCCGTAACTTTCTG
Organism: Triticum urartu; assembly: GCF_056163025.1. Lineage (NCBI taxonomy): Eukaryota > Viridiplantae > Streptophyta > Magnoliopsida > Poales > Poaceae > Triticum > Triticum urartu. The sequence goes on along the minus strand of NC_141874.1, from coordinate 58,098,783 downwards.
TATCCACGAGATCCCATCTTGGGGCCTATTCCGGAGCTCCGCCGGAGGGGGTATCCATCACGGAGGGCTTCTACATCAACACCATAGCCTCTCCGATGAAGTGTGAGTAGTTTAATTCAGACCTTCGGGTCCATAGTTATTAGCTAGATGGCTTCTTCTCTCTTTTTGGATCCCAATACAATGTTCTCCCCCTCTCTTGTGGAGATCTATTCGATGTAATCTTCTTTTTTGCGGTGTGTTTGTTGAGACCGATGAATTGTGGGTTTATGATCAAGATTATCTATGAACAATATTTGAATCTTCTCTGAATTCTTTTATGTATGATTGGTTATCTTTGCAAGTATCTTCGAATTATCAGTTTGGTTTGGCCTACTAGATTGATCTTTCTTGCAATGGGAGAAGTGCTTAGCTTTGGGTTCAATCTTGCGGTGTCCTTTCCTAGTGACAGTAGGGGCAGCAAGGCACGTATTGTATTGTTGCCATCGAGGATAACAAGATGGGGTTTTTATCATATTGCATGAATTTATCCATCTACATCATGTCATCTTGCTTAAGGCGTTACTCTGTTTTCATGAACTTAATACTCTAGATGCATGCTAGATAGCGGTCGATGAGTGGAGTAATAATAGTAGATGCAGGCAGGAGTCGGTCTACTTGTCTCGGACGTGATGCCTATATACATGATCATACCTAGATATTCTCATAAATATGCTCAATTCTGTCAATTGCTCAACAGTAATTCGTTCACCCACCGTAAAATAATTATGCTCTTGAGAGAAGCCACTAGTGAAACCTATGGCCCCCGGGTCTATCTTCATCATATTAATCTTCCAATACTTAGTTATTTCCTTTGCTTTTTTACTTGGCTTTTATTTTACTTTGCATCTTTATCATAAAAATACCAAAAATATTATCTTATCATATTTCACTCTCGTAAGTGACTGTGAAGGGATTGACAACCCCTTATCGTGTTGGTTGCGAGGAATTATTTGCTTTGTGCAGGTACTAGGGGACGTGCGCGCAACCTCCTGCTGGATTGATACCTTGGTTCTCAAAAACTGTGGGAAATACTTGCGCTACTTTGCTGCATCATCCTTTCCTCTTCGGCGAAATCCAACGCAGTGCTCAAGCACATACTTTATCATTTAAGATATTTTGTTGTTAACTCTAGATGAAGTGAATGGACTACACTAACTCTGCCATACCTCAGTTTTTGATGCCCCAATGCATGCCAAACAATAATAATGATATTATTATTTGTTCTTGTTGTTATTAAGTGGCAGGAGCGCCGCCTTTTATTGGAATAACAGAGTGTTCTTATATGTATATTTACCGGTTATAATTGCCCCTTTTTTTAGGTAAAGCTAAAAAGAACCCTCAAAATTACACGTGGAATATATACGGAGAAAAATACTACCAGAATTATGCATGTGGGTATCCTCAACCACCTCACAATAACTCACAATTCATTGGCCAATGAAAACACACCGCGATTTCTCTCCTTCAGAATGTTCCATGTTGTTGCGAACATGCACCTTCCAATTTAAGAGGACATATAGGATGTCCTCCCACCATTGGTTTAATATATTTCTCAGAACCGCGCAAGGCCGGAATAAGCATCCTAGCCGCAACATTAATTGCCTTCCACACCTCATGTGAGAAAGGGCAGTCTTGACAAACACGCATGACGGCCTTGTTGCTTGAGAGGCATATGTGGCAGATTGGACTATGGGGATATTCTCTAATTGTGATATTATCTGCAGTGAGGAAGTGATTCCCATGTAAACGAACAATATATGGTGAAATTCATTGGAGCACGCACTCGTAGGGGCACGCATGCATGCAGGCACACAATTGCTTCAAAATTTGAAAAGTCAGCTGGGGTTTGCATGTGTTTTATCCCTTGATTACTGTATGGGGTTCCATGCATGTAGCTTTTAGCATAGTTGCATGCTCCACCTACCCTCCCATGCCTTTTCCTTTTGACTTTAAAATTTGAATCTATTGTATCTTTTGAACTAAAAGTCAAATTTATTGTTTGTTTTCATATTCATGTTCCCTGTGATGAGGGCTTTGAAAAAATTCCACTCTTGCATATATTTTGACAAGTTCTTAAAACTTCAACAAGTTTCATTTATCAAAACTTGATATCATAATATTAAGTTTTTACCAAGTTGCACCAAGTTTCATTTCCTTTTAGGTTTTAGGGTTTAGCTTTTAGTATTTGCAACTTGGCGAAATTACCCTTTTATTTTTATCAAGTTTTAATAGCTTTAACTTCCTAAAGTTTTTAAAACTTGTAAAAACATATTCAGGAGTGGTCTTGTTTCGAAGCCCCCATCACAAAACACAAATATGCAAACAAAACATAAATTGTACATTTGGTTTAAAAGATATAATAGATTCAGAATTGGAAGCCAAAAGAAAAGGCATGGGAGGTGGGGGGTGTAGCATGCAGTCTCTGCCAGAAGCTGCATGCATGGACCTCATCTAAAGTAATTAAGTGTAAAACACATGCCAAGACCAAGCAAGTTTCCAGATCACGAGGCAATCGTGAAGTTCACAATGCCCCAAAAAGGTGTTTTCCTCACGCACATGCGTGCCACAAATCCTCCTCTCCCTATATATACGTCGTGAGATTGAGGCATACGAAGTGAGGAAGAGATCTCATTTCTCGTGAGGCAGAATCCTTCTCATGTAAATGGATGAACACTTGCAAAACACATTTTGTGTAAGTGACCATTTATCAAATTTTAGTGAGGGAGCATTCCAGAGGACAATAGTCGTCGCGGGCATCCTTGGGCCCTCTCAACTCTCATTGTCATCCTAGCCTTGAGAGCTAGGAGAACTCGTTCTAAATAGTTCTGTGATCTTCACCAAGTGTAGCAGTGGTGGTGGTGGTGGTGGTGCCTTTCGTGAATACAATTACTCTTTTTTTGGCGGTGCTATGGAGCCTGAGAGGTTTATGTCTCCATATATGTGATTATTTGAATTTGCCGAGTTTATGTCCTTGTGTAATGTTATTTTTGTTGGTTTGATTCTCGGTGAAGTTAAAATATTTCCTCAACAACGACGGAAATCGTGTGGTCCGATGGCATGTACTTATATGGCACCACCCTCGACCTAAGTTGTTGCATTCATGACTTACCATACTTTAGGATGGACAACTCAATGGACTTTCAAAAAACCTTGGCAATTAAGCCAGGCAGGTGAGTAAGTGACAATATCGCCATGCCGACGCAATTGTAGTCTCTTTATAGAAGTATTGTTAGTATTTAGTTGTGCAAAGATTGACATCGTGAAGAAGATGTCTATAAGAGATTTAATTCAAACTCATAGGAGTTACGTCGTTGTCTCTTGGATATTGAATTTTAATCTGAAACATTGTAACTATAATAGTTGTGAGTATCAATAAGTTACATGTGTTTTTTTTAAATTGAGCAACAAATATGAGTGTCGCCCTTTCATTAAGAGGGAAGTATGCACGTGTTGGCATGTTTTAAACCGGGCACATGCTGGAATCCTAAACAAAGCACCCCCTAACATCGCATGCAGACTACTCTTGGTTCTGGTATACTCTTAGTTGGAAGGCCAAGTCCCTCTGCCTGTTGTCCTAGAAGGTGAGATGGCCACCTTAATGTAAGTCATACGTGTGCCGTTAAAGATGCAGCGGCTCCGCTCCTTCCATGCATTCCATATGATATAGATGAGGTAGCCACTGAGGCACCTCTTTTGGTGGGCATCCAAATGTTGCAAACATCTGTCACACCATGCATCCACCGAGAGTGAGGGGGTGCCATTTCTGAATAAATATAGCCATGTACCCATGAGGGCACAAATAGGCAGACCCACAGAAGCGAATGGGCATGGCCAAAAAGAGGTGGGGGCAGTCTCCGGGGCGCTAAGGCCGAGATGAAAACGGGGTCATGCGGCTAACATCTCACCTCTAGGCGGTCGATCGTGAGGATCATATTGTGGAGGATGAGGCAAGAGAAAAGTTATAAATATAGCCATATACCCATGAGGGCACAAATAGGCAGACCCACAGAAGCGAATGGGCATGGTCAAAAAGAGGTGGGGGCACTCTCCGGGGCCCTAAGGCCGAGATGAAAACGGGGTCATGCGGCTAACATCTCACCTCTAGGCGGTCGATCGTGAGGATCATATTGTGGAGGACGAGGCAAGAGAAAAGTTTGCACTCCGGCTCTGCATAGGCCCGCCAAATCTTGTCAGTTGAGAATCGTGTATGAGAGCCAATGAATTGTGACGTGTAGGCGGATCTAGCCAAATAATCCCAACTGACCTGCCAGTTCTAGGAAATGGAGTATGGCCTTTGAGGGTCAAGGGCCACCCTTCGTCGCAATCTTTAAAGATCAATTATCTTGGATTCCTTGTGATCCAGAAAGTTTTTATGCGGCAGCGCTCCAGGCTCACCTTGATCTGGGCAGTGGATGCGAACACTAAGTTGTTCCACATCCCCGCGAATGGGCACATGACGAAAAATTACATCAGACTCTTCGGACTACCTGCGGTATTGGTATTTCCATAACATAAAGAGGACAAAGAGCAGAAGTCGTAGACCATTTCAGTGGCCATCTCAGGACTTCTCATCGCTCTATCGAGCTGAATTGGGCTGCCCCTGGATACCAGAGGCGAGATCTCTTAGAATTCGACGCAGATTTTGATGAGGAGAAGATTAAGGAGGCCATTTTCTCACAACCATCTAATAAAGCACTTGGCCCTGACGACTTCATCGAGGCTTTCTTCAGGTCATGTTGGGACATCATCGAAGTGGACATCGTTGCGGCAATTCAACAGGTGGCATCTCTTTGTGGGGATTGTGCGGGTCTGATAAACTCCGCCAACATTATCATGTTGTCCAAGAAGGTTGGTGTCGCTTGCATTTATGACTACTCGCCCACTAGTCTGATTCAGATCCTTTCAAAGATCTTCTCGAAGCTTCTGGCTAACAGATTTGCATCCATCCTCGATGACATCGTTTCTAGAAGCCATAGCATCTTCATTAAAAAGAGATGCATCCATGATAACTTCCTCTTCGTGCAGAACCTCATCAAGGAACTTCACCAAACCAAAACTATGAGTCTGTTCCTCAAGCTTGACATTTCAAAGGATTTTGATTCGGTGAACTAGGCTGTCATCTCGAGGTTATGGATAACATCGTCGGTTCGGTCAGTGATGGCATGATTGGATCTATTTGTCGCTCAACTCTTGGACACCTCCAATGCTCCTCAATGGCATCCCAGGGCCTCCCTTTCCCCGTAGGAGGGGTATTAGGCAGGGGGGCCCCTCTCACCAATGCTCTTCATCTGGCCATTGACCCACTACACCACCACCTACACCTAGCGGCAGAGTCAGGCGTGCTCCTGCCGGTCAGGGCCAGAGCTGTCCACTGTAGAATCTCCTTGTATGTTGATGATGTTGGGATCTTTGCCAATCCTATCAAAGAAGAGTTAATTCCGACCAATTCCATCCCCGGCTGCTTCGCTAATGCCAACATCCTAGTCATAAACCTTCTGAAGACCGAGGTCTTCCCCATCCATTTCTGAGGGCATCGACATGCACGGCCTTCTCACCGTTTTCTCCGCTACGATTGGAAACCTTCTTGTGCCGCTATTTGGGCTCCCCTCTGTATTAACGATGCCTTCGCAAAAGGTTCACCTCCAGTCGCTCAGTGATAAGATTCGTTGTTGAAAAAACATCGTGAGAAGTTGGGAGGGTCTCTCTTGCTAAGGCGGTCCTAACCGCTATGGCCATTTTCCACATGCTGGACACGTCGTTGCTTAAGTGGGCGAGTGCCAAGGTGGACCAGATTACACATGACTTCGTGTCGTATGGTGGAGATAGTGAGACCGCTGGTGGTGGACACTTGTTGGTCAACTGGAAGACAGTCTGTCGGCCCAAAATACTTGGCGACCTTGGCATTGTAGACCTCGAAAGATTTGGAAGGGCCCTTGGGCTAAGGTGGCCCTAGCTGCACTGGACGGACCCGGGCCTTGCAATGTGATGAATATAGTGCTTTTCATGGCATCCACAACTGGCACGACAAACTGGATTCGTGTTGGGGTCCATGTGTCTGTGTTGCCTGGAGCTTTTCGCCATTGCATTTAAAAAAATGACGGTGCACATCGAGCTTTTGAATGATAACTGGATTCATTCGGTGGCTAGATTAAGCGGACCTGAGCAGGTATGAGAGTCCATTTAAAAATAATATAGATCTTGCATTTAGCAATTTGCCCGAGAATGTGTTTTGCCGCTTTTGACTCCTACTTTGCCGGAAGATACAACACCACACACCACACACAAGATGCGACTTCACTTTCTTTCCTGCCGCCGGGTGAACTCGAAGCTGATACGATAGTATTTGGATGCTCTCGCGCCTTTCTTGAACGTTGGATACTCGTAAAAATTAAGCTAGCTACTTGTGATGACACATACTCCCTTGATTCCTAAAATATAATGTTTTTAGAGATTTCAATATGAACTACTCCCTTTATTCCTAAATATAAGTTTTTTTAGAGATTTTAATGTAAACTACATACGAAGCAAAATAAATGAATCTACGCTCTAAACTATGTATATATACATCCGTACGTAGTTCATAATAAAGTCTTTAAAAAAGACTTATCCTACGAAGCAAAATGAGTGAATTTACGCTTAAAATATGTCTATATATATCCATATGTAGTTCACATTAAAATCTTTAAAAAGACTTATACTTACCTACGAAGCAAACTGAACGAATCTACACTATAAAATATGTCTACATACATCGGTATGTAGTTTATATTAAAATCTTTATAAAAGACTTATATTTATGAACGGAGTAGGTGGTTGTTGGTCAGAGCAGCCAGAAAACGTTGATGTGTAAACTCCCAAATAATCAGCTGGGAAGTACATAAATACACAACCGTTACCCGCAGAACCAACGGCTCTGGATGAAGCAGCTGAGGGGCCCCACGGCCGCTCATCATCAGCCGAGCAACACGCGCCCCTAGCCACTGCCACGCGGGCCCCAGCACTCCCTCGACTCCGCCGTCTCCTATATAAACACCCATCGCTCACTCCACAGCAGATCGTGCCCCTCGCCCCCATCACTCACTCTCACAGCCTCCCTCCCAGCTAGCTAGTGCCCTCTGCATCTCGTGCTCCGAGAACTTAGATCAGCACAGAGCGAGGGTCGATCAGCAGCTGATCGGCAGATCATGGGCGTGGAGGGCTGCTGCAACAAGAAGGTGATGGAGGAGGAGGCCCTGGTGAAGAAGATCACCGGCCTCGCCGCGGCCATCGGCGAGCTGCCCTCGCTGAGCCCCTCGCCGGCGGTGAACGCGCTCTTCACCGAGCTGGTGACGTCCTGCATCCCGGCGAGCACCGTCGACGTGGACGCGCTGGGCCCGGAGGCGCAGGAGATGCGCGCCCGCCTCATCCGCCTCTGCGCCGACGCCGAGGGCCACCTGGAGGCGCACTACTCCGACCTCCTCGCCGCGCACGACAACCCGCTCGACCACCTCACCCTCTTCCCCTACTTCAACAACTACATCAAGCTCAGCCAGCTGGAGCACGGCCTCCTCGCCCGCCACGTCCCGGGCCCCGCCCCGGCCCGCGTCGCCTTCCTCGGCTCCGGCCCGCTGCCGCTCAGCTCCCTCGTGCTCGCCGCGCGCCACCTCCCCGACGCCTCCTTCGACAACTACGACATCTCCGGCGAGGCCAACGAGCGCGCCAGCCGGCTGGTCCGCAACGACGCCGACGCCGGCGCGCGCATGGCGTTCCGCACCGCGGACGTGGCCGACGTGACGACGGAGCTGGCGGGGTACGACGTGGTGTTCCTGGCGGCGCTGGTGGGCATGGCGGCCGAGGAGAAGGCGCGCCTGGTGGAGCACCTCGGGAGGCACATGGCCCCCGGCGCGGCGCTCGTGGTGCGGAGCGCGCACGGCGCGCGCGGCTTCCTGTACCCGGTGGTGGACCCCGAGGAGATCCGGCGAGGCGGGTTCGAGGTGCTCACCGTGCACCACCCGGAGGACGAGGTGATCAACTCCGTCATCATCGCGCGCAAGGCGGCGGCGCCAGCAGCAGTTGCCGCAGACGGCGACGTGCCGGTGAACAACGGCGGCATGCCGGCCCAGTGCGCGGTGGCGGTGAGCAGACCGTGCCTCGGCTGCGCCTGCGAGCTGGGGACGAGGGCGCACCAGAAGATGAAGGAGATGGCCATGGAGGAGATGGAGGCGTAGGCATCGGCATCGCCGGCAGACACCGTCATCGCCATCGCCAGAGCACGGTGATGAACTCACCGACCGATTAATATTTGCCCGATTAATCCGCGACCGATACATACATGCATGGTAATAATTGGTTTGTCCTCATGCATGGATGGATGTGGCTACTTATTTACCATAATTATTAATCCTTGCCTGCGTATGGCTGGCTGGATTATTTATTTTCTACCGTAATTGTGCCGTGTTTGTTTTAGCAATCGTCTGACAGCTGCTGCATGCCTCCGGCCGGGTTTAACATAGAGGAGGAGGATGATATGTGTCGTGTCGTGTTGTGGTGAGATCGAGTCGAGTCGAGTTGCCTGCCTGCTAGCTGTTGTAATAAGTGTTTTTGACACTCTATATGACTCAAGTGATCCATCATCACCAAGAAGCAGTGTAACACCGTACCTGTGCTTTCCTAATTGATTCCCTTGTTTCGACGACTTGTCTTGATTTCTTCTTCTTTTTTAAGAAAATAATAATCGTCTCGATTTGCCCTGCGAATTACCCGATCGTTGCAGTTCATATAGTACGGTCAACTGCCAGCAGCGGTTGCCAAATGATTGGAGTGCAGGATTTTTTATGTGGTGCCAAAACGACCGTGCTGTTCGAAATGTGTGCCAGCCATTTTAATGAATGGAAATTGCTTTTTTTTTTTGCTAAGAGTTAGATACGCCGAAGGTGTCAACCTGTCCTGCACGCTCAGTCTAGTGCCTCAAGTTGTAAAATACATAAAACACGTGCTCGAACTTGTCCAGCTCTGCAAATATGGTTCCTTCATTCGTATGAGCAAATATAATAAGGTACAGTCACAGGCTGTAAGATTAAACTATTATATTTTTGTTGAGTTAGATGAGAGAGAATGTGAGAGAAAAGAGAAGCGGGCTGCAGATTAACAGCCGGCTGTAGCAAGGGCTCCTAGAAACAATGTGAGGATGTAAGATGGACCATGTATTAATAAAGTACTACTTCTTAGCAATTTACTACTACTATACTCCCTCCGTCCGTCAATAAATGTACATCTATCTTTTGTCCTAAGTTAAAGTTTTGAAATTTTGATCAATATGATAAAAGAGAGTAGTAGCATATATGACATCAGATTGATATATTTTGATATATTATGACACTACATTTCAAAACGAATCTAGAGTGATACTAATTTAGTGCAATAAATACTGATCTATCTCTCTATAAAGTTGGTCAAAATTTTAAAATTTTGACTGAGGACAAAAGCTAGATGCACACTTATTCACAGAGGGAATACGTGTTGGCTATTAGGTCGACTATATGTGACATGGCAACTTCATGTAGCTAGTAGTTGGCTCGAAAAGTGCCTGCAGCTACCGAGCTTCATTGCTCTTGATATTTGAATTTTTTTGAAAAACACACTTTTGATGCTCAAAAAAATCTTAAAACAAATATGTGAATACGTACACATATTCCTAAGGACTGGTAGAAATCTAGAGATGAAATACTTTGTATTTTGGGAAATACAAAAAAGAGAAATTTCTGACAGGAATGGCACCTTTTTTCTCCTATATACTGTCAGAAATTTGTTTTTTTCTATAGTCCAAAACAAAACGAGATTTGTACCGAAACTTGCAACGGGTATTCGGAATGTGTATATGCATTTCGGGAAATAATTTCACATTTTTTTGAAACTTTAAAAATATGAATTTGAAAAAGTCAAATATAGAGAGCACTGGTGCTCGGGTGCTACAACGCCGCCCTCGTAGTTGGCTATACTATTAACCATGCTCTATCCAGAGGTACGTCCAGCCCGTATGGCTTCCAACGTGGCGGTGGCTGGGAGCAGGGAAGTCGCTGGATGATCCAGACATGAGGATGTTTTTAGAAATCCCCCTAATATTTTATTTAATCACGTAGGAAAACCCCACAAATTTATGGATTGTGTGTTGCACGCACAGGTTGTCCAAAGGCCATACTATTCTTGGTAGATATAGATTAGGTTGACCTTTCTATATTGCCTTGCTATGCAAAATGTAATTTTAGAGCACTGGCACATTGTGCCCATTTTTTCAAAGGTCATAGAAACAGATTTTTATAGCTAAAAAACTTATGACAATTTTTTACATGCACACATAGAAGTGTAATACATCCACGTGATTGTTTTTTTCAAAATCTGTATTTGTATGTGAGAGATACAAAAAAGACAAATACATGCAAAATTGAGCTAATTTTTTTGGCCGGATTTTGTCCTTTTTTTTGCATGGTATAATATAGAAAAATTGCAAACAAAGCTTGAAAATCACTTAGAGCATTGTATGAAACTTTTAGCCAATTTTTAAACTTTCAAGAAAAAAGTGCTTAGTGGCACCATGCACTAAAATTCCGCTTCGGTTGCTATGTACCTCTCAGGCGTGCTCAGTTGCTATATATATGGCTCCCCTATGGGTCTGCACGGTTCAACATGTTGTTTTTTTTTCATAATATTTTTACCATTTGAGAAAAGAAATGTAAGAACAAAATACAACTGCCATAAACTTAAAGAAAGTGTTAGTGCATTTGAAAAATGTTCAACATGTTTTTGGAAAATGTTTCGCATGTATTAAAAATTATAATGCATTTTTGAAAAATGCTCGGTGTGCGTTAAAAAAGTTACAACATGTATTTTTAAAATAGTTCAACGTGTGTTAAAAATTATAGTGTAAATTATCATTACATTTCTGCAAACACGGTTTACATGTTTGATACATTTCTAGAATATAATATTATTCCACTATAATTTTTTAATAGAGTTGAATAGTTTACAAAACACAATGTTGCTAATTTGTTACTAATTGGGTATTTTAGAAAGACAATGAAGATAAACAATAATTGTGTGTGCTTGTGGTCCTCAATGAAGATTCATAAATTTAGACATTTCTAGTATCGGTTGAAATATTTAAATCAACATAATTAAGTTCATGTCTACCTCTTCGAAGTACACAATAGTGAAAATGGAAAAAGATAAAAAAATTTCATATTGTTAATTGTATTTTTCATATGAAAAGATTTATGTATTATGAAACTAAACAGCAACTTCGAAAAAATAAAAATAAGAAAATTGCAGAGTGATACGTGGATTGTATTTACACAGCTTTGTAGCTAATAGTTGAATTAGAAGCATAGTCCGGCCGGCTGGCCAGACCGTGCCGTTGGTGAACATGATGTGCCAGGTTTGATACCCCTCCGTGGAGTTTTTTTTTCTGTCATGTTATTTCTGACTAGCATACAGTGTTTTTTATGGCTTTTCTATTGATTAAATAAGACATGGAATCCTCACGTGCGAGTCACCCAATGCCTCTTAGCCACTGATAGGCAGGTCACCTTCACGTTTGTATGCCACGCGGATTGGACGTCCAGATACGAAGGGAGGCACCATATTTGCACGGTCAGACAAGTTTGAGCATTAATTTCACGTATTTTGTAACTTTAGACATTAAACTGAGCGTGCATGACAAGTTGAGGCACCTCTGGTGTATTGAACTCTTTTGCTACTTGTGTGATCTACCAGGCTGCTCGGTGTCCAGATTCTATTTTCACCTGCAGAAGAAAAAGGCCGCTTTTGGGCCATTAGATCCTTGTTGCTCCAACTAGAGACTAGGTTCCAATTGGCCCAAAAATCGAACAGCCCAATGACAAGAGGACGCACGGGTATTTTGCTAGTTTCCACCGCCGGGGTCGAAAATAATCCTCTCAAAAAAGAAACAGAAAACACAACGAAAGCAGGGTACTACTATCAGGTCGATATCAGTTTTTTTTTCTCATGCAGAAGAAACATGCCACTTTGGGGGGAAATACCCCTTCGAACATGGTGGTAGGTGCACCTGATAATAAATTTCTTTTTAAAAAATACAAAAAAAATCAAAACTTTCCGAAACTTTTTGGGAACAAACTTGAGCTATCATTATAGCTGTATAAAAAGGTTGTCAACGAAATCTTCTCCAACGAAATTCTGGCAAAAAAACAAGACTTACAGTGTGAATAGTAGCTCTTATGTAGTGAAAAAAATATTTGTTTCTGCCCATAACAACATGAAGGCATTTCTTCGCAAAAGATTTTATACGAGTGCAACGATAAACTACTATGTTCTTTGTACTACCTTGACAGTTGATGAATGGATCAGAACAATAAATCTTAAGTTCATAACCAGCTTCGAACGATTTTTTTGTGTATGCAAAATTAAAATTTTATACCATGAACACTTTTTTGCTAAAATAATAAAAAAAGGAGGAACATTTTAGAGATGCATTGAAAAAATTTGAAAACAACATTTTTTAGTGGACATTTGTTTTTATATATAGAATGAGTTTCTAACCAAGAGTGAACCAAATTATTGTGACGCTTATATAGGCAAATGAAAACATAAAACATGATTTAAGCATAGGAAGAAGTATGCTTAAATTTAATAGGCAGATGTGAGGCTCTAACCTAGACAGACCAGTGCACCAACTTATGCTGCTAGCTGGTAAGGCTCTAGACCATTCGCAAGTAAATGAAAGCAGAAAAGAACCACTGCTAAAGAAAAGAATATGTACTAACATCAAGGCAAGAAAGATAAAATAAAAGGAAACGACTGCTAGAGAAAAGAAATAATAAAAATAAGCAAACGGAAGAGGGAATAAATTAATAAAAAACAATAATAAACAAAGAAAAAAGAAGTCGACCCAGTATTTATTAAAAAAAGTACTGTTAGTAATTTTTTTAGCAAAACTATTTTTTTGAGGAAATTTAGCAAAACTACTGCTGACAACTACGAAGAGAGAACGTGACGTAAAGGCCGGCCCAGAACGAGCATCTGTATACGCGCCGCTTAAGCGCGTTTGCGAGAAAAAAACTGGTGTCAGCCCGGTCCAGCAGATCTGCCGCTCTCACTTTTGAAGAAGGACGATCGACTCCATGAAATCACTAATTAAGGAGTACTCATTGCAAAGATCACTTCAATTTCTCTAGTTGTGACAAGTGATGCACATGCAGCACGCCATTTGTCGCAACTTGGGAGTTTTCTTTTTTTTCATAGATCTGTTTATTCAAAACGTTTTATCTCTTAAACCGTTCGTCCAAATCGCGAACCGCTTTCACCGTTGGATTCCTCGCGTCGAGATATTTAAAACTAGATCCCATGTTGGTAAATTTTGATGAACTTTTTTTCATTAAAACGGATGAAAAAACTGAACCGGGAGCACGGGTTTTTTCCCTTTTCGAAAGGGGCACGTCCGTGCCTCTCACGAAATCACAACCGTGCCTCTCGCGAAAAAAAGAGAAAACGTGTTTTTTTCCGTTTCCGAGGAGGCACGGCCGTGACTCTCGTGAAAGCACAACCATGACTCTTGCGGAAAAAAACCGTGACTCTCGCGAAAGAAAAAACAACAGAAAACACGATTTTTTTTCCTTTCCAAGAGGCACGGCCGTGACTCTCGCGAAAGCACAACCATGCTTCTCGCGGAAGCAAAACCGTGAGTCTCGCGAAAGCACACCCGTGTCTCCCGCGGAAGCAAAACCGTGACTCTCACGAAAGAAAAAAAATTGAAAACACGTTTTTTTCGTTTTTGAGAGGCACGACCGTGACTCTCGCGAAAGCAAAACCGTGCCTCTCGCGGAAGCAAAACCGTCACTCTCATGAAAGGGAAAAAAAGAAAACGCGGTTTCGAGAGAGTTCGGGCATATATCGGAGTACCGGGGTTTACCGGAACCCCCGGGGAGTCAGTGGGCCTTAATGTGCCATAGTGGAAAGGAGGAGGAGGCGGCCAAGGTGGGGGCGCCCCCCAAGCCCAATCCGAATTGGGAGGGGGCCGGCCCCCCTTTCCTTCTCTTCTCCTCCCCTTCCTTCCCTCTCCTACTCCAACTAGGGAAGGGGGAATCCTACTCCCACCAGGAGTAGGACTCCCCCCTTAGGCGCGCCTAGGAGGCCGGCTCTCTCCCCCTCCTCCGCTCCTTTATATACCGGGGGGCACCCCATTGACACAAGTTGATCATTGATCTCTTAGCCGTGTGCGGTGCCCCCCTCCACCATAATCCACCTCGGTGTCGTAGTGCTTAGGCGAAGCACTGCGCCGGTAGCTTCATCATCACCGTCATCACGCCGTCGAGCTGACGAAGCTCTCCATCGACACTCAGCTGGATCGAGAGTTCGTGGGACTTCACCGAGCCGAACGTGTGCAGATCACGGAGGTGCCGTACTTTCGGTACTAGGATCGGTCGGATCGTGAAGACGTACGACTACATCAACCACGTTGTCATAACGCTTCCGCTTACGATCTACGAGGGTACATGGACACCACTCTTCCCCTCTTGTTGCTATGCATCACCATGATAGATCTTGCGTGTGCGTAGGAATTTTTTTGAAATTACTGTGTTACCCAACAGTGAGAGAGAGCTAGGGCAGGATCTTCGGTTCCAACAATTGGTATCAGAGCTCGGTTTTGGAGGTGGGCGCCGGCGGCCATGGCGCTCGTACCGTAGATGGCGGCGGCGGCTCGTACTCGCTGCCGGTCCCGCCGCTGACCACGACGAACTACATCTCACGGGCGATCAAGGTGGAGGCTCTCCTTGATGCCCAGGGGCTGTGGGGGTGGTTGCTCCGGCGAAGGGTGCGGCAATCGACGCTGGCAAGTGCAAGAAGGCGCAGACGATGCTCCTCATGGCGCTGTCGGAGGAGGTGCTGCTGCCGGTGTTGACGAAGCCCACCGCAAAGGAGGTATGGGACTCCCTCAAGAAGCGCTTCGTCGTTGCCGATCGGGTGGGCGCGGCCCGGCTCGCGTCGCTACGCGGCGAGTACGAGCGGTTGCGGATGACGGACGGCGATGATCTGGACAGCTACGTCGGGAAGCTCGGGGCCATGACAGCACGCTATGCAGGTCTGGGGGCGGTGCTCGATGACGCGACGCTCGTGAAGAAGATGTTGGACACGGTGCTAGAACGCTTGTACCCCGCCGTCGCCGGAATTGAACAGTTCTGCGATGTGGAAACGATGGCGTTTGAGGACGCTTTGGGGCGGCTCAAGGCGTTCGAGGAATGGACAAGGCGTCGCGGGTAGTATGGCGGCAGGCGTGACAACGAGGAGTTGTTGCTGACCGCGGCACAGTGGGCAGCTCGGCAGCGACTACAGGACGGAGGCGGCTTCGACTACGACGACAACGGCGCGGGCAGCACGGCATCGGGCGGCGGAGGCAAGCGGCGCGGACGCTGCTACAGCTGCGGCGAGCGCAGCCACTTCAAGCGTGAATGCCCAAAGCTGAGGAAGGCACCGGCAACGGAGCGGACACTGCTGGCGGACGTCGACGTCGAGGACGCCGGCCTCCTTTGAGCCGTGGCTTAGGGTGTGTGTGTTGGGCATAAGCCACGCGAGACGCGTTGAGCGTGTGTGCGTGCATGTGTGTGGCCAGTCTGTTGGCGAATGTGTGTGGGGTGGTGTGACACTCCAAAAAATTTTATTTGGTTTTTATCAAAAACTTTATTTGATTTGGAGGAGACTATTTAAAATTTTTGGAAGCCATTTAAATTTTTTCTTAAACCTCTCCCTCTCAAAACTTTCATGGCAAATATTTTGATACTCTTCTCAACTTGGACTTTTGGTCTTGAGAGCTCTTCACTTTGTCAAGTTTCTGCAAAATTTTTATTTTTAAATCTTTTCTACTAAAAGGGAAAACCCTAAGGATTTTGGGTTTATCCTCCTCTCATTTCAAAATTTTACCCTTTTTTACCATGTCTCATTTTGACATCTGCCCTCCATAACCTTTCCCTCCACTTTGGGTCAAGTCTAGTATTCATTCCCAACAAGTCCAACCCATTTTTGAATTTTTATTCCATTTATTTTGCTCCAAAACTATTTCTGCCATTATTTATGGACCTAGGTGCTTTTCAAAGGAAGTACCATTTTTTAATTTGAGTTTTGATCCCAAACCAACTCCTCTGGCTAGTCCTTAGCACCCCAACCAAGATCCATCTTGATCCACTCTGCTTCAGTTCAAAATTTTCAAAATTTTCCCACTGCAAGTTTGGACCAGATTCATCCTTTTTGGTGAAGTTCATATTTTTCCTTCTCCAAAAATTCTACCAAAAATCAGGCAGCCCCCAGGTGCACTGAGAGGCCATCCCACCAAAGATAAGCTCAAGGAAAATTTCCCACAAGCCAAAATCATTTCATCGAACACCTGGCAGGCACTGTCGCTGTTCAGTTTCAGTAAATTCAGATTTTCTTCAGTGTTCAGTCGGTCGTCAGTGTCGTTTTCTTCAGAGACTTGGCATCGATCTCACCAGTGCACACTTGGCACCTTGCGCACTGCACCCCCTCCTTATCCAAAGCGCCGCACACTCACTTGGCTGGGCGCGGACGTCGGTGGCGACGTGGCTCGCCAGCGCCGGCTACTTCTGCGGTTGCAGAGCCACCCGTGGCGGACGACAGGGTGCAGCAGCAGCTTTCGGCGCCGTCCGGCACCGCCCAAACCACCCAAGGCCTCCGCGTGGCCTTCTGCTCTCCTGCACGCACCGCAGCACCGTCGTCGTGGCCTAGCGAGCACAGGGCGCGCCCTCTGCCGCCGACTGGCCCGCGGAGCACCGTTATGACGAAACCGCGGAGCAGGCCTAATCCCAGCGAGGTTAGCGTGTGAATGGAACCAGTAGACCTCCACGTTGATGCCCAGCCACCTAATCCACCCGTCCGGTCACCGACTCGTCGTAATTGTCGTCGGCGTTATCCCGTCCGCGGGAACCGCCTCGGGCTGGCTATAAATAGCCACCCCGAGCTCGCCTTCGACCAGCGCCAGTCACTCCACTTCACCAGAGCCTCTCCAAGCCGACAGAAGGACCCCGAGGAGGTCTCCTTCTCCGTCTCCGGCCGCCCCGGTTCGCTTCGGGCTCCGGCACGATCCACGCCAGGGAGGGCTCCCCCACCTCCCTAACCCTGCCCGTAACCTCCTAGGGCACCCAGTCACCTAACCCGCGCCTCAATTTGGTCCTTGCAGCCTTCCCGGACGAGATCCAACATCACCCGAGCCGCTGTCCGCCGGAGTAGAGGCCACCGTCGACGTGGTGCTCGCCGACGACCACCTCCACCACCCACAGACGCGGGAGGGCACGCTGATCACGTAGGTACCTTCACCTCCCCCTGCCTCGCCGTGGATCGCCGCCGGCGACCACCGCAAGCTTCGGGCGCCGGCGCGCTCTGTTTCCCCCTTTCAAATTTTCAAACCTGACGGGTGGGACCTCCCCGTCAGCTTTTTCTCTTTTTCGAATCGTTTTCTGAAAAACGCCTTTAGGCAAAATACGCCTTCCCCTCTGGGCTGGCGTGTTCTTAACCGAATCGTTTTCTGTTTTTATAAAATGAACCCTGGAAACTTTCTGTTTCATTACAGAAAGGTCCCTGGACTAAAACCCTAATAACTTTTAAACAGAAAATGATTTTGATTTGATTATTTTTTTGTCATCTTTATTTTTCTGTCTAGTTTTTTTATCATATTTATTTGAAAAATATTTGGAACACTTTTTGTGCACCCACGGTATTTATGTAGTATCTGATTTTTCTTTAATACGTAGATACCGGGAGGAGTAAAGGAGACGCGTACTTCGCCGAGCTAGGCTCCGACTTCTCCAAACCAGGCAAACACGTTTGAACCTTTGATATGATGAGTGTTTTGCATGTTTGCTCGAGTAGTTTTCTCATGGCATGTTTATATGAGCATTTGTGAATGTTATGTGCATGCAAGGCAAGCTACCGGTGAGCTTCGAAGTTGATGTGTTCTTATGATGATAAGATAACACGATCATGTGGTGACATGATGGGTTGCAGGCTGGTATTGTTGAAGCATGCCAGTTCTATGTCAACCGTGAACTCTAGTTTCAACGTGGGTCAAGTCTCGATCCCGTTCGTTTTCCCTTCGTGCTGCCACATGTTTTTTGCAAAGAGTGCGGTTTAGTAAGTTGCAACCCTCTTTCCTGGTACACACCAAACAGAGGGACCGCGATGAGGGTTCCATGGCCCTGGATTAAAGCCAGTCATCCGGTCAGGGGGCATGGGTGTTTCCGGTTGGGACCGAGAGGGGGGCACCCCTTAGAGCGCGCGATATAAATTTGATCCCATGCTATTCGAGGTTGTAGCCTCCCCGTCTTTAGGTTTTTCTTGAACGTTGCCGAGGGTGATTCCTGGCAACGAAAGGTGGAATGGGTGTGTACTGGATAGACGTGTTTCTTCTAAAACACCGTAAACGGAACTAGTCCTTGTGACTACCGAAATCCGTTGGCTGTGGTTAAAAGTACAAACTCTTCAAAGTCAAAACCATTCGAGTATCCATAACCATATCAAGGACTTAGACATCATCTCATTATCAGTCTCAGTGTTAAATCTCAGTGTCAATCCCGGTAATAGTCTCCGGAGTATAAACATACAACCGAGAGTGGTAAACTCGGTTGAAGGTTATTCACGTGAATGGACTAACCAGTTTATTATTATATGCTGAGTATTTCCTTGTGATGGTTTGAATTCATGAGCTACTTAAATTCGAATGATAAACTATAAGCCCTTTTCGTGATGTCGCTCAAACGTCCGACTGTGGCGTTATTATTATTTACTTTTGATATAAGCCCTTTATGTGATGTCGCTCAGACGTCCGACTGTGGCGTTATGGTTATTTACTTTTGATATAAGCCCTTTATGTGACGTCGCTCAGACGTCTGACTGTGGCATTATTGTTATTTACTTTTGATATAAGCCCTTTATGCGATGTCGCTCAAACGTCTGACTGTGACATTATTGTTATTTATTTTCATTATAAGCCCTTTCCGAGGTGTCACTTAGACGCCCGACTGTGGCATGTCCTGTTATTTACTTTTCAATATAAGCCCTTTATGTGGTGTCGCCTTGACGCCCGACTGCGGCATGTTAAATTTGTTTTCATCTTTCGAGGCGTCGCTTCAGACACCCGATCGGTCTTCAGTTATTGTTATTGGGATTTCGGGAGGACTACTGCCTGATTTTCCTCTTATTTATCATGCAGTGCAAATATGTTATTTGATTGTGCATACTAACCTGCTCATGTGCATCATGTTTACATTTGTTATATCTTATGTCCGAACTGTCTTGCGAGTACATTCAAAGTACTCACCTGGCTTGTTGATTTGGCCAGATGTTGATGAAGGCGATCTTATGGATGAAGAGTTCGATAGCGAGTCCGACGCCTAGAGGAGTCCCAGTCAGTCACGTTCGACCCTGGAGTTGTTCACTTGTATCATACACGCTTCCGCCACCCAAATAAAATCATCAAGCCACACTCCGTCGCTTGATGAGCTGTAAGATTTCAGAGTCATGTCACCCACTTCACGGTGATATATCCACCACCACCTTTTTTGCGAGTCAGTAGTTATGCCACCCTACCCTTATGCCATATTCGCCTTTATGTATAATATAGGCATGCTTGTAATAAATTGTTGAGCATCCTCAGCTCAACCTTGTATAATATTAGTACTGCTGGATTCTGTATCAAGGTTTTGTCTGCCAGTAAGAAGAGTTCTTCTGTACTGGTTAATAAAAAGGTCGGCTTTTCAATAAATGTTTTATTGAAAAGGTGGTCGTGACAAACTTGGTATCAGAGCCAGGCTGACTGTAGGAAGCCACTAGGTGCGACAGCTAATCGGTTATTAGCTTATTTTATTATTCTGCATATAGTAGCAATTTTCTGTTGGTCATCATAAATTTATGATTTGACTATTCGGGATTTTGTCTACTTTTGTAGATGGCGGGCAACGTTTATGAGTCACAGGTGTTCGCCAATGTTCCTGAGGGGTTTGTCAAACTCCTCATCTCCATCACCAAGATCGCGATTGGGCCATCAGTCCGTCCGGAGTTCACACTCTACCGGCACAAGCTCAGCGACAGTTTGTCTATGTACCAGGCCTCAGTCCAGTTCAAGGGAGGACGCGCCGAGTTCCGCCGCTTCCGATTCGTCGGGAGGGCCATGCCTACGGAGAGGCATGCCATGCATATGGCTGCACGTGAGGCAATAGCTCGCCTCCGGGATGTTCTTCCTTCAATGAAGACTCGTCGTTACCGCTACCTTCCATGCCACGTGCCATACACCTGCCACTATGCATTCGCTTGTGCCCAGGGAGAAAGAGATGAGGCTATTGAGATGGTTGTTGAGTACCTCAAGGCTCTCGAGGCAGCTTTCGACAACCTCGTGGACGGCCTCATAGCTGCTCGTATGGATTCCATCCATGGCTGCTCCGCCAACAGGAGGGAGCTCCTCCACATGGCACCACCACTGACGTTCGTCTCGTCCTCAGCATCATACACACCAGCCATCTTAGCCACTGCTCGCTGCCTGCCTACCACTGAGGAGTTTGACCAGGTCATTGCTCCTACTCCCGTCAGAGCCGCACCACCTGCCACACCCGCGCCAGCTCCACAACCCAGTACTTCGCGCCTGGAGCCTATCATTGAGGAAGAGGTTGAGTCTCCAGCACCACTGGGTCTTACCCTCGGCAGGCCAAAGGAGGTCTTCACCATCTCCGACTGAGCACACCTAGCAGCAGTGTGATGTGCCAGCTTGTATGATATGTTTATATGTACATAGGTTTGGTGAGTAGTAGCTTGTTTGCGCATCATGTAGGGTCTCGGAGAAGTGCACTAGCCTAAATAACATGTCAGGAATGTGTACGCACATCCTGAGTGATGTATTGTATAATTATGGCTTGCATGTAAGATATGTACTGAGCAATCCTTCTCCACGCGCGATTAAGTGTTTTCTTGAAAAATGTTGAAGTTCTTGAAATTTCCGCCTTTACAAAAAATTATTTATTTTATGACTCAATTTTCTCATGAGTTTGCAAAATTACCCCAGAGTGAAAAATGCCTCGTCCCTGGACGCGTTCCATGCCAAACCCGCTGGAAGAAAATTATGGTACCCAGACTAGCAACAACTTCACACAGGGACAGTCAAGTCAGCAAGGCAGTGAGACATCATTTACTCAAGTATGCCGACTTTATGAGCAAAGCCAGCAGCAGCACCAGGAAATGATGAACCAGGTTATCAATATGGGGAATCACCGTGAGCCTTATCAGCAGCACTCTAAATTGTCTGAATTACAGAAGACGCGTCCCCCAACATTCTCTCATACTAATAAACCTCTTGAGGCCGATGATTGGCTTCGAGACATTAAGAGGAAGCTGATTATTGCACAGAGCTCAGACCGTGAGAAGGTACTTTATGCACCTCACTATCTCACGGGAGCAGCCGCGTCATGGTGGGAGAATTTCCTGCACATGCACCCCGATGAAAACAGTATCACATGGGAAGATTTTAAAGAAGGATTTCGTGGGGCGCACATTCCCAGGAGCATAATGAAGATCAAGAAAAGGGAATTTGACGACCTCAAGCAGAGGAGTATGACAGTGACTAACTAAAATAGTCAGTTTACCCTATTATCTCGTTATGCCAACGAAGAACGCATGACGGAGGACAAAAAGATGGAGAAGTTTCTGGATGGTCTGGCACCAGCACTTAAATGCCAGCTGGTCGTACACACCTTTCCAGACTTCAAAACGCTTGTGGACAAGGCCATTACATTGGAAAATGAGCGCCATAGCTTGGAGGAATTTCGCAAGCGGAAAAGGGACCAGGTCACACATGCTTGCAACAGCCGGCACAAGACTGAACCTCAGAAGATTGGAGCAAACCGACCCACAACCAATGTTCCGCGGCCAATCAAAAATTTTCACGCAAGGGACAAGGATTTTACGTATCGCCCAGGCATCACTTGCTACGCTTGTGGAGAGGAAGGGCACTATGCTAAACAGTGCCCAAAGCCAAGAAACTCGGCCCCAAAACCGAACAACAATGGAAGCAATTCAGCACCCAAGCGCAACAACTTCATTTCACGTGATGATCGGTTATGATTTAGTTGATTTGGATCACGTGATCACTTAGAAGATTAGAGGGATGTCTTTCTAAGTGGGAGTTCTTAAGTAATATGATTAATTGAACTTAAATTTATCATGAACTTAGTCCTGGTAGTATTAGCATATCTATGTTGTAGATCAATAGCTCGCGTTTAGCTCCCCTGTTTTATTTTTGATATGTTCCTAGAGAAAACTAAGTTGAAAAATGTTAGTAGAAATGATGCGGATTGGATCCGTGATCTGAGGTTTATCCTCATTGCTGCACAAAACAATTATGTCCTTAATGCACCTCTAGGTGACAGACCTATTGCAGGAGCAGATGCAGACGTCATGAACGTTTGGCTAGCTCAATATGATGACTACTTGATAGTTTAGTGCACCATGCTTAATGACTTAGAATCGGGGCTTCAAAGACGTTTTGAACGCCATGGAGCATATAAGATGTTCCAAGAGTTGAAATTGGTATTTCATACTCATGCCCGTGTCGAGAGGTATGAGACCTCTGACAGTACTTTGCCTACAAGATGGAGGAGAATAGCTCAACCAGTGAGCATGTGCTCAGATTGTCTGAGTACTACAATTGCTTGAATAAAGTGGGAGTTAATCTTCCAGATAAGAGAGTAATTGACAAAGTTCTCTAGTCACTATCACCGAGTTACTAGAACTTAGTGATGAACTATAATATGCAAGGGATGGCAAAAGTAATTCCCAAGCTCTTCGTGATGCTGAAATCAACGAAGGTAGAAATCAAGAAAAGCATCAAGTGTTGATGGTTGACAAAGACCACTAGTTTCAAAAAGGGCAAAGGGAAGAAAGGGAACTTCAAGAAGAACGGCAAGCAAGTTGCTGCTCAAGTGAAGAACCCCAAGTCTGGACCTAAGCCTGAGACTGAGTGCTTCTACTGCAGAGGGACTGGTCACTAGAAGCGGAACTGCCCCAAGTATTTGGCGGATAAGAAGGATGACAAAGTGAACAAAGGTATATTTGATATAAAGATTATTGATGTGTATTTTACTAGTGTTCGTAGCAACCCCTCGGTATTTGATACTGGTTCAGTTGCTAAGAGTAGTAACTCGAAACGGGAGTTGCAGAATGAACAGAGACTAGTTAAGGGTGAAGTGACGATGTGTGTTGGAAGTGGTTCCAAGATTAATATGATCACCATCGCACACTCGCTATACTTTCGGGATTAGTGTTGAACATAAATAAGTGTTATTTGGTGTTTGCGTTGAGCATGAATATGATTTGATCATGTTTATTGCAATACGGTTATTCATTTAAGTAAGAGAATAAATTGTTGTTCTGTTTACATGAATAAAACATTATATGGTTACACACCCAATGAAAATGTTTCGTTGGATCTCGATCATAGTGATACACATATTCATAATATTGAAGCCAAAAGATGCAAAGTTAATAATGATAGTGCAACTTATTTGTGGCATTGCCGTTTAGGTCATATTGGTGTAAAGCGCATGAAGAAACTCCATACTGATGGACTTTTGGAATCACTTGATGCTTGCGAACCATGCCTCATGGGCAAGATGACTAAGACTCTGTTCTCCAGAACAATGGAGCGAGCAACTGACTCATTGGAAATAATACATAACTGATGTATGCGGTCCGATGAATGTTAAGGCTCACGACAAGTATCGTTATTTTCTGACCTTCACAGACGATTTGAGCAGATATGGGTATATCTACTTAATGAAACACAAGTCTGAAACATTTGAAAAGTTCAAAAAATTTTAGAGTGAAGTGGAGAATCATCGTAACAAGAAAATAAAAGTTTCTATGATATGATCGCAGAGGTAAAATATTTGAGTTAAGAGTTTGGCCTTCAGTTAAAACAATGTGAAATAGTTTCACTACTCACGCCACCTGGAACACCACAGTGTAATGGTGTGTCCGAACGTCATAACCGTACTTTATTAGATATGGTGCGATCTATGATGTCTCTTACCGATCTACCACTATCGTTTTGGGGTTATGCATTAGAGACAACTGCATTCACGTTAAATAGGGCACCATCTAAATCCGTTGAGACGACACCGTATGAACTATGGTTTGGCAAGAAACCTAAGCTGTCATTTCTTAAAGTTTGAGGTTGCAATGCTTATGTGAAAAAAGTTTCAACCTGATAAGCTCAAACCCAAATCGAAGTAGTGTGTCTTCATAGGATACCCAAAAAGAAAATGTTGGGTACACCTTCTATCACAGATCCGAAGGCAAGATATTCGTTGTTGAGAATGGATCCTTTCTAGAGAAGGAGTTTCTCTCGAAAGAAGTGAGTGGGAGGAAAGTAGAACTTGATGAGGTAATTGTACCTGCTCCCTTATTGGGAAGTAGTTCATCACAGAAATCTGTTTCTGTGACTCCTACACCAATTAGTGAGGAAGCTAATGATGATGATCATGTAACTTCAGATCAAGTTACTACCGAACCTCGTAGGTAAACCAGAGTGAGATCCACACCAGAGTGGTACGGTAATCATGTTCTGGAGGTCATGTTACTTGAACATGACGAACCTACGAACTATGAGGAAGCGATGATGAGCCCAAATTCCACGAAATGGCTTGAGGCCATGAAATCTGAGATGAGATCCATGTATGAGAACAAAGTACAGACTTTGATTGACTTGCCCATTGATCGGCGAGCCATTGAGATTAAATGGATCTTCAAGAGGAAGACAGACGCTGATAGTAGTGTTACTATCTACAAAGCTAGAATTGTCGCAAAAGGTTTTCGACAAGTTCAAGGTGTTGACTACGATGAGAGTTTCTCACTCGTATCTATGCTTAAGTCTGTCCGAATCATGTTAGCTATTGCCGCATTTTATGAAATCTGGCAAATGGATAAACAAAACTGCATTCCTTAATAGGATTTATTGAAGAAGAGTTGGATATGATGCAAGCAGAAGGTTTTGTCGATCCTAAAGGTACTAACAAAATATGCAAGCTCCAGCGATCCATCTATGGACTGGTGCAAGCATCTCGGAGTTGGAATATACGCTTTGATAAGTTGATCAAAGCATATAGTTTTATACAGACTTGCAGTGAAGCCTGTATTTACAAAAAAGTGAGTGGGAGCACTACAACATTTCTCATAAGTATATGTGAATGACATATTGTTGATCGGAGATAATGTAGAATTATTCTGCAAATCATAAAGGAGTGTTTGAAAGGAGTTTTTCAAAGAAAGACCTCGGTGAAGCTGCTTACATATTGAGCATCAAGATCTATAGAGATAGATCAAGACGCTTAATAAGTTTTTCAATGAGTACATACCTTGACAAGATTTTGAAGTAGTTCAAAATAGAACAGTCAAAGAAGGAATTATTGCCTGTGTTACAAGGTGTGAAGTTGAGTAAGACTCAAAACCCGACCACGGCAGAAGATAGAGAGAGAATGCAAGTCATTCCCTATGCCTCAGCCATAGGTTCTATAAAGTATGCCATGCTGTGTACCAGACCTATTGTATACCCTGCCCTGAGTTTGGCAAAGGAGTACAATAGTGATCTAGGAGTAGATTACTGGACATTGGTCAAAATTATCCTTAGTGGAATAAGGATATGTTTCTCGATTATGGAAGTAACAAAAGGTTCGTCGTAAAGGGTTACGTCGATGCAAATTTTGACACTGATCCAGATGACTCTAAATCTCAATCTGGATACATATTGAAAGTGGGAGCAATTAGCTAGAGTAGCTCTGTGCAGAGCATTGTTGACATAGAAATTTGCAAAATACTTACGGATCTGAATATGGCAGACCCGTTGACTAAACTTCTCTCACAAGCAAAACATGATCACACCTTAGTACTCTTTGGGTGTTAATCACATAGCGATGTGAACTAGATTATTGACTCTAGTAAACCCTTTGGGTGTTGGTCACATGTCGATGTGAACTATGGGTGTTAATCACATGGTGATGTGAACTATTGGTATTAAATCACATGGCGATGTGAACTAGATTATTGACTCTAGTGCAAGTGGGAGACTGAAGGAAATATGCCCTAGAGGCAATAATAAAGTTATTATTTATTTCCTTATATCATGATAAATGTTTATTATTAATGCTAAAATTGTATTAACCGGAAACATAATACATGTGTGAATACATAGACAAACAGAGTGTCACTAGTATGCCTCTACTTGACTAGCTTGTTGATTAAAGATGGTTATGTTTCCTAACCATAGACATGAGTTGTCATTTGATTAACAGGATCACATCATTGGAAGAATGATGTGATTGACTTGACCCATTCCATTAGCATAGCACTTGATCATTTAGTTTGTTGCTATTGCTTTCTTCATGACTTATACATGTTCCTATGACTATGAGATTATGCAACTCCCGTTTGCCGGAGGAACACTTTGTGTGCTACCAAACGTCACAACGTAACTGGGTGATTATAAAGGTGCTCTACAGGTGTCTCCGAAGGTACTTGTTGGGTTGGCGTATTTCGGGATTAGGATTTGTCACTCCGATTGTCGGAGAGGTATCTCTGGGCCCTCTCGGTAATGCACATCACTTAAGCCTTGCAAGCATTGCAACTAATGAGTTAGTTGCGGGATGATGTATTACTGAACGAGCAAAGAGACTTGCCGGTAACGAGATTGAACTAGGTATTGAAATACCGACGATCGAATCTCGGGCAAGTAACATACCGATGACAAAGGGAACAACGTATGTTGTTATGCGGTCTGACCGATAAAGATCTTCGTAGAATATGTGGGAGCCAATATGAGCCGGCCCTTGGCGGGATCCACTGCGCCCCCATGGCCCTAGGGCCACCGAAGACGAGGCGGACCTGCGGCGCCGGCGAGAGGCAGAAGCCCTAGCTTTCTACCTGCAAATCCCTGCATTATGCTACCTATTTAATTAATTTTTGAAGCACGTACGTGTACTGATATTGCTAGTATACACTGCCGCTTAAGCATGCGACTGACGCGACAGTGGTACTGTACTAAACTAACTTAAATCAGTGATAATGGCAGCTCTTTTAGGTTTGTTAGCGACTGGGACGAGCAGACCATGCACGCTCGCAGATTCTGTGGCGGTTCCAGATTGCTTGTCTACGTACGTGGGCTGCCGGTCGACCAGACGTACAACCCTAAAAAAACAAAGAAAGAAAATAAGTGCTGAGATAAAAAAATATGTGGTGAAGTACTGAAGTAGACTTAGATGTGACATAGTTATATGAGTCCATGTGAAAAAGGAACGACAAATCGTATTTACAACGGATCCGGAGGAATTGCAACCCTGAAACAGGGTGGACAGACCTAGTAGACTCGGGTCTTAAAACGTCTACGGCGCTCCCGCACCCGATAAATAGGGATCGAACGCTAACGAAGCTCGACGGTGATGGCCATGGACGGTGAGCTGCTCGAGCCCCGACCTTGGGCGCCGTCCACGGGCTCCTCCGAGCAGGAGGCCGATGTGGAGACTGGTTCCGCTGACCACGGCAAGGAGCTCGCTGCGCAGCAGGATCTGACGCGCATCCTGCCCGAGGACATGCTAGCCAACGTCTTGCGCCACCTCGCGCCGCGCTGGCTCGCGGCGTCCCGCTGCGTCTGCAGGGACTGGCGCGCCACCGTCGACGCCCGCCGCCTCCTGCGCGCGGACCTGCTCCCGCTCTCGTTCCATGGCATCTTCCTCCACTTCGACGCGCACACGTTCCCTGAGTTGTTCGCCCGCCCCTCCTCCTCCACGGGCGGCCTCGCCATCACGGGCGGGCTCGACTTCCTTCCCGACGCCAACACGTCCATCAAGGATGTGTTTGGTTGAGGAACCAACTGTCACGGAATGGAATGGTTCCATTCCAGAAGAATGGGTCGGTTCCGTTCCTATGTTTAGTAGGTGGAAAAAAGTAGAACGGGTTGGTTCCGTTCCAGTGTTTGGTTTGGAAGAATGGAATGAAAAATTGAATAACAGAAATTCAAAAATTCGGCAGCATTTCATTTGTATTTTCAAAAAAAACACACAATAATATATATTGACATAGAACACAATTATCAGCAATAATATCATAAGGTGAAATCAGGTAGCAAGTTCATTCGTGGATCTTCCGTGTCTTCTCCTCGAAGACAGGTCAATGGGAGGAGAGGTCCTTTGTTCGACAAGGGGGTGCTCCAGGGACCAACATCACATACTCTCCGGTGGAATGGCGAGAACGCGCGGTCTACTGGCGAGGAGCACTTTACCTGCAACGCCAGGCTAATTTCGTTTTAAGGTTTGTTGTGTATATATCCTTTTTCATCTGCCTTCCCTTGGTGGAAGGATTTCTTTACTTTGGTAAGTTTTTATGTTCACATATTTCAAACAATAATACTTTGGTTTTGCAGAATGTCCCTGTCCAACAACAAGTACTGCCTAATTGAGCCACCCATGGGCATGGGATTGAGCGTACATCCAAATCGTTATCTAGAAAGGTCAGAACAAGGGGTGTACTTTGCAGCTGTTGATAAGTATCGTCTTCGGGTTTGGGTCCTTAGCGAATCATCTGGCCAAATCGAGTGGGTATTCAAGCATGACAATGACCTTGAGCACGCTGTATCACATCACCGCGGACAATTCCATGGACCTTGGGTGTTAAAAGATGTTAACTACAACTCATTTTGCTCCCATCTTCCAGGATACAAAAAGAAAGGTACAGTTGGAGATAACTTTGAATGGAACTCCGATAGCGATGACGATGAAGTAAAGACTGAAGGGTGTTACCTAGCGGAGAACAAGAAAGGAAAAAATACATGGAAACTCATTGATACTAACCCTGTCGAAGATCTTCAAATGGAAGATGAAGTGTCTTATGTTTACAATCCTGATATTATAATACTCGGATTTCACCCATATAGAGAGATCGTCTTCCTGACTAGTGGATCCAGGGAGAAGGGAGTGGCCTATCATTTGAGTACCTCCAAGGTTGAAGGCATAGGCAACATATGCCCAACAAACTATACCCAGTTCAATGGATTCTCTAGCCAACCGCCCATCATCGGATATTCTTTTACCTACACGCCGTGTTGGCTTGAAGAGTTGGCTAGAAACATTTAGTTTAGAAGCTCATCTGAAAAGTTGACAAACTTGTTGGTTGGAATGTATCTGAGCACATGATTGCTTAGTCATTTTTAGTTTATACATGGATTTACAAGGATTGGTTCCTACATAAAAAAAAAAGACCACCGTGTGTGGTATGTTTTTGTTCGGTTACGGGTGCCTTAATTGTTAAATTTATATGTTCTTTTATCTTCAATATTTTGTATCATGGCGAGTCCTACCCTGAGAGATCTTACTCTGATGGGATGTCTTCTATGATCACTTCCGTACTAGTGAATGGTGGTTTTCAATTTCTGTATGATTTGGATAATGGTTTTGGCTGAGAGGACGGAGAGCATAGAGTACATGCGCAAGATTTTTTTTTTTACTTATCTAACCCTTCGTCGAACAAAATTGACAGAAAATACACATCTCTGAATAAAATTGCCAAAATTGCCCTGCTGGATGGCTGTCGTCACGTCACGTGTACTTTCCACCATCTTGGTGTACGTGGCACCGCAAATGACCTCAGGCCCGTCGCAGCAGGGTGCTTCAACCACCTTTTATTGTTGGAAGTGGCTTCCGCCACACTGTATGGGGAAAGGTACACGTATCGACACAACAAGCTTTCGCCGGATCATTTTTGATAATTTTGTTTTGTGGGGTGTATTTATGTCAACTGCGTTCGGCATATATTGTATGCATGGGTGGTCCTTCCGCACCACCGCAGATTGATTTCGGAGGTCCATTTGGTCAGCTGTCCATGGCAATCACCTCTGGTGAGCTCCTCTGCGACTGTGGTGTGGGACAGCATAGCCCCAAAGTTTTAGAGGTCCAAAATTTTAAAAACTTTAGATCATTAATATATTAATCTCCCTGTTCGGTACGACCTCATTATGCTAGTTTTTTTTTACTCTCTCCCTCTCAAAACAAATGACTCAAGGTTGTACTAACTTTCTACTAAAATTAGTATAAAGTTGAGTCATTTATTTTGGGATGGAGGGGAGTATAACAATACAAATATCTTAGGCGTAGCTTCAGCTCAACTGGGGAGCATTAATATTTTTTTAAACCGCAAACTGTAGAACAATAGTTCTACGGTATCATTTTATAAAATAATAAAGGTATGTTATATGGGGCGAGTAAAGAAAGAAACCCTTGTGCAAAAAACCCATATAAAATTTTACTACTAGCAGCCCCAGAAAACAGGATGTTGCCGCTAATTTTACTAACTACCAACAGCGTACGTCCAAGAAAAAAAAAGAACACTGCAGACGTGAAAGAAGTAGCGGCGTTCGTACAAAAGGAACATTGCAAGGTTGGTACATGAAGTTACCCGCTATAGCAGCGTGTGGTGCTTGGAGGAAAGTTGCTACTTGGATGTCTAAGCGACTGATGTGGGTCTTACAAGCTGACGGCGGTTAGTTGTCCTGGATGCTGCTAACAGGTATACAAACTAGCATAGTTTACTTGCCCTACACGCTGTTAACGTTTGCGCCCAATAATTGACCACCCATTCTTTTGTGGCTGCTAACGCTTGCGATTTAGCAATACAACTGATGATGATAGCATTCGTTGGTCTGATTTTCACTGATAGAAAAAAGTCAAATAAAAACCTGGTAAACTAAACCTAGCTAGGCCCAACGATCGAACGCAAGGGCGGGGCCAGTACGTGCACCCTGTGGGCATTGGGCTGGCCCAACGATCTGTTTGGCGAGAGTCTGTCTGACACGGACTACATATCGCTTGAGATCGAGATATATAGATGAAAGCCCTCTGAAGATTTCAGATCGATTGAGATCGAAAAAAAACCTAGTCGATGGCCAAGACGCAGCAGCCGCCGTGGGTGGTACAATTCAACGGGACAAGCAAACCCGCCCTCTTCGCGCCGTTCGACGGATGCGTCCGCTGGGACGAGACGCCGGACGTGCCGTTTCTGCAAGGGAAACGATGCCTCGGCCTCGACGGAGACTGGTCGCTCATGGTCGACGAGCAAAGCAAGGAGTGCTTCCTCGTGAGCTTTGCTGATACTCCGTTGCTGTCGGCCCCCGGCGTAATCGCTCTCCCGCCGCTCCCCGAGGACGCGCCAGAGTTGTACCTATGGTTCGGCTGCGCGCTCTCGGCGCAAACGCCGCCTGACTGTACGGTCGTGCTCGACTTCGTCAGGGAGAGGTACCTTCTCCACTGCCGCCCCGGCGACCCCGAGTGGTCCCGTCTCCCTGTGGAGCTCGTTGAGGTGAACGACCAGTTCGACGGCCCCATAACCCGTGGCCACCAGGGGAAGTTGTACGCGACGTCCATGCTATCCTTCGTGGCCCTTGACGTGTCCGGCCCGGCGCCGGTGGTCGAGAGGATGGACATGACACCCCCGCCGCGGTGCCCAGTGCACGCTGAGTACAAGTGTTACCCGGTGCCGTGTCCTGATGGCGAGCTATTCTTGGTGCGCTGCTGCCTTTTTGGGTACCCGGAAGAGGTGGTGGATGTGAAGGTTTTCCGATGGAACAATGAAGATGATTCGTGGGAGACGGTCGAAACTATTGGGGACAAAACGTTCTTTGTAGGCAGGTTTACTTTTGCGGTCCCGTCGGCCACTGAAGCGGGAACCCAACCCAACTGCATCCATGTGCTGCGCAAAGTTTGCGGTGTATTTGGTATCTATACCGTTTCGCTTGATGATATGACCATTTGTCTTAGCATTGTCGAGGGATGTGATGATGATAATGATGACGGTGAGGATCAAGTTTTCTGGGCTCTTCCCACT
Source organism: Triticum urartu (assembly GCF_056163025.1). Classification (NCBI taxonomy): domain Eukaryota; kingdom Viridiplantae; phylum Streptophyta; class Magnoliopsida; order Poales; family Poaceae; genus Triticum; species Triticum urartu. The sequence goes on along the minus strand of NC_141874.1, from coordinate 58,066,824 downwards.
AGGTAAGTTCAATTCCACTCGCTCGATTTGAACAAGTATTACTGTAGGAATACTAGTATGTGTGCTGTTGATGAATGCGATGATTTAATGTCTCTCTCTCTCTATATATGTATATGTTATTTGCAGCTTTTGTCTGGAAGCAGCACGAATTATCAACACTTCTGATAATGTCTCCAGTGAAGTAAGTCTGTACATGATTATATTACTGATAAATTTACTGGGTTGAGTACGCTAGTTTAACATGTATACCTTGGCAGGTGATGCATACAAGAATCGAACATTGCTGCGGAGAGCAAGAAACAGAGGACATGATGATGAGTACCGCGGCCTCTCCAGAGGAGAGGCATTGGTGTGACATCCATACCGACTTGTTGCAGTTACTAGCACACAAGATTTCATTCATCGATTTCCTACACCAGAAAGCTGTGTGCAAGCAGTGGAACTCCATTAAAAGCCCGATCCAGCATGCAAAAGTCTCTCCATTGCTCATGACAACTCGACCAGCAGGAAGGAACAAGGAGGATCTTCTCGAGATCTTTGATCCGGTGAGCGAGAAGAAGTATAGCATCAGGGTAAACATCCCTGTTTCAGGTCTGGAATCTCAAGGATCACAGTTACTACATTTCACAAAGAACGGCTGGGTCATCGTGTCGAGAGCCGGCGACCACATGCTCTTCCTAGTGAATCCATTCAAGAATTATCCTGATGGCGGCCATGTGATCGCTATTCCACCTCTGAAAGTCCCTGTCCTCAAAGGATTGTCGTTTTCTTCAGTGCCGGGTTCTCCGGACTTCGTGGTCCTCGCCGCAGGAACTAACCCAAGCGGCCAAGTTACCATCATACGAACATGGCGAATGGGAGATGAAAATTGGAAGAAATAATGCTTTGGCGATTATGACGTGCCCTTCTTCATGGCATCTCACAACCCCGTTTTCGTGGACGGACTCTTCTATTTTCTGGACATCAATGGCAGGCTTGGAGTCGTGGACCCGAACAAGGACGAAATGGAATGGAACCTCATGGAAAAGCCAGATCAACCAATACGTGGAAGCGATGAGGTGCATTCTGGGGAATGGGACTATAGCTATCTGGTGGAGTGGAAGCGGGAGCTGATCATCATTGTCAGAGAAAATGGCGATGATGGGTCCATCAAAATGTTCAAGCTGGATCGGTCTCGGATGTTTTAGTCAGAGTTGGAAGGGTTGGAGGGCGCGGCCGTGTTTTGGGATAGGAAGAATGCTTTAATTGCTGTGCCACCCGTCGGAGAAGATTTATGTAACAAGGTGTTCCTACCAAACTATAATGAGACCAACGGTGGTGGCAGGAAGCAGGCGTTCTACTCATTCCAAGAGCAATACTACTACCCTTCCTTTTATGCCAAGGAGCCCATGATCGCTATATGGTTCCAGCCAGACCTGGACGTACTTACGATGACTGACAGTAGTGCATGTTATTTCCTTTGTTGATCGATATCCTAGCCAAGAGTTCTTGGAAACTCCATAACATAAGCACCTATGGAAGATGCACTGTATAGGGCCTAAACATTTTTATCCTGAAACAACTACAAAGTAGAGTTATGGATTCTGGCATCTTCGGATGCTTAAAATTGGACTTACTTTTATATATGCCTTTTTCAGATATTGGCCGCATACACACATGACACTCAAAATCCCTCTCCTGCATATATGCACCAGGTACAGCTGTACAGACCATCAAGCGGCAGTTGAAAAGAGGATTTTGCCCTTGGTCATACCTTGCGATGATTTAACCAAATGATATTGGTGTAAGTTTTGATGATTTAGTGAAATGATGTTTCTGCAGTTTCTATTCCAGAATTTTGGCATGAATACGAACAAATGTTTGATTTAATTATAACTACTCCCTCCGTTCCTAAATATTTGTCTTTCTAGAGGTTTCAAATGGTGACTATATACGGGACAAAATGAGTGAATCTACACTCTAAAATATGTCTGTATACATCCGTATGTGGTGACCATTTGAAATCTCTAGAAAGACAAATATTTAGAAACGGAGGGAGTAGTTAATTGCATGTGCATTGAACAAGGGCATATAATATTAATGATACTAATGTTTGTATTTCTCGAAAAGTTATTTCACAGTTATCTCTCCTTCAGAATTGTCAAACAATAACAACAATGTAGAAGAAATTTGAGTAAATGATTTAGTGATAACAAGAACTTGATGCACCATTTATCACTCCTTGGCTTTACTGCCTCATAAATATTAGTTTCATAAAAACCTTCATCTGACTATGGACTGGGACAAAAAGGCCATTTAGAGACATTATAACTGTGCACCTTTTGAGCCCTCTCACGCCAGTTGTATTTTTGATCGTCCGATCTGCACTTCTGACCGTTTGTGGCCGTTTGATGTGGTTTCAATCCCGCATAGGCTTCGCTCGCGAAAACAGAGCGCTACCGATTGGGCCGCTGCTCCCAGAACAAATTCGCAGCTTTTCTATTGTTTGGGCCTACGGGCCTGAGATGGAAAACGCAGCCAACTCGCCCCAGACCGAAGGAAATAAACCACCGGTGATTGAGGACGTTTCTGGAGGCCTTAATTAATGGCAATCGATGTACGCCACTCATTAAGGATCGATTATCGCATATCAGTTACAGTGCTGATGCATCTATTAGTCTTCTCCATTTATTCGACGGGTGTGTATATCATCTCCACTGCTCCTCTCCTCCGTTAGTCATGCATGCTTCTTGCCATGTTTCCGCTGCAGCTTTATCGTCTTTCCTTCCTCACATTTTCTATCCAGGTACTACTAAGTCAGATCCTTTTTGGTTGATGATACTGCTTTTTGTTGGTTCCTAATTCGCCGCAGAACATTGGGCTGGCTCGGGGAATCCTCAAGCCGATTTGCAAACCTTTTCCTCTAACACTTGCTCGGCTCCTTTAGTTTCGTGCAGATGCATTCATATTATATGTAGTGGAACCGGTTCTGCTGGGTTGCTTGGGGCAATTTTTCTAATAAAGCTCACGATTACCAGGTTAGCATACTGTATACATGTACCCACATGTCTCACGTTATTATCAATGTACATATGTGTGCTCATGATTTATAAAATTTGATGCTACTGGCTGTGTTTATAATTCAGAATCTCAAACAATGCTACTGTGGTGTGTTGCTGCTGAGGATAAATTTTAAGCAACATATATAATTTACTGGTTCATAATAATTATATGTGTTGTAGGAACGAAGGCTATAGAAATCACAGGTAGCGTGCCGAACGGAACAAGATTCCTGCGAGAAGCTGCATACATGAGTGAGGAGACGGAGTTGGGGATTTAGAGAAGCTGGAGGACTTCCGAAGAGTCTAAGGCATGTTCTTTCATGGATGAAGCCATTTGGAATAACCTGGAGCTGGAATTGAAGGCCACTGCAACAATTAAAATATATGTATTGCAGAAATAAAGTAGTGTAGGTCCATCTAATTCTCCATTACTGGATTTTGGTTCTGAAAATATTAGTTCAGCTTTAGCAATTCATACAAGTAAATTCTGGGAGGACGGTGCATGAGATGTTGGTGTTGATATGAGGTGTAGGCTTATAGTTAAAAGGTTCTGATGTGAGCTAAGCTTTTTTGATGTATACTACTGGCCACAAGATGGCAAAGTTTCTGCAGATTATTATGCTCTGTATGTTGCTACTGCGTACGACATAATCTTGGGTGTCTCTGTGGTCGAAAATAAGTTACTGTTATCCAGTTTTGGTATTCTATTTTGGAAGAAATCTTAGTTTAACCTCTGTTCCTTTGTTCGGTAACTACCAATGGCATGCATTGATCAAATCCTAGATTCAGTGCCTGCATTAAGAGTTTGTGATGATATGCCATGTTCTTATATTTACTCACCTACCCCTATTTTACACAGCCGAGGTTGAGAAATTGATTAAACCAAACATCCATCAGAATTTGCTAAAAATACAATAAGCAATCTTGTGGAATGACTGTTCATATGTAGTATTAATTCACTTTTAAGGAATTTGTTAAGGTCTATTTTTTTGGTTTGCTAATGTATTTTCTCAAATGTAAGTTTATATTAAGATGCCATATTTCTTAAATTGTTCGCTGATGTCATTCTGCATAGAGCTAAATTCTTTCTTTATTTATCTACAAGTATATTTTTACAACAAATATCATTTTGCATAGTGTTAGATTATTAAGAGGTCATATTCACTCCTTTCGAAAATTATTGCCATTCTATTGTAAAAATAGACGGGCGCAACAACGCGCGTCATCTTTGGTCTAGTATTCTCATATCATTGAGCTTCAGCTATGGACACGAGGTAACATGCAATGGCAAAACAAAAAAAGTTTTATCTACGAGCACATGACAAGTCAATTTGGAAAAACAACCTTCCTGCCAATTTCATCCATCTAAGAGACCTAAGAGTTACTGTGTGTGCACCAGGTGGTGTGGCCGGGCACCCACAGTTCCTCAACGTCCACGTGCAGAAGGAGCCCACGCAGAGGTAGCGCGATGATCTCCAGCCGCCCCACGCACTGCAGGTCACCTGACGCATCCATCGAAGTCGTCCTTCCTCCTCGCGCGACGTGTCTATCGGGGCCGTCCTTGGAGCAGAGGGGGAGATGAGAGAGAGAGAGCAGAAATTTTACTCCGGACCGTTTTGATGAAGTATATTTAGGGAAATGGTTGGGGCCGGAGTATAACTTTTTCTCCCTTACGGCGGATTAGGGATCGGTTAGGTGTGAATTAGAGGAGTAAAACCGACTTTTGTACTCCTCTAACGCCGGATAGGGAGTCGGTTGGAAATGCCCTTACCCATGCATGTGCACATAGAAGTACATTCTAGTACTCCCTCCGTTCTATAATATAGCGCATATAAAATAAGTGTTTTAGACACAGTTTGTCTAAAAGAATGACAAATCAAAAACCGTTTCCTGTTCATTATAAATATGAGCCTAAACACCATTAGAGTACCATGTTAGCCACCATTTGGCTCGGATGGGTAGATCCGTAGATGTGAAGTAATCGGACGCTAAGAGGGTTGTAAACTTGTGTGAACTGGATTACTGAGATCCAGGTTAATTAGTACTTCCTCCGTCCCAGAATATAAGAACGTTTTTGACACTACACTAGCTAGTGTTAAAAACGTTTTTATATTTTAGGACGGAAGGAGTAATATATAACCATTTCCCCCAAAAAAAGAACACTATTGGAGTAGCAGAGATGTTTGCATGCGGAAAAAAAACTTTAAGAACAGAACTTAATACCCAAAAGAGCACTACCAGTCATGCCTTTAATCGAACCACCTGTACCACGCCACGCGCCATGTCAAACACCTTACGTATCAGCTAGAGACACCTTGGCATTCCCTGTTCTACAAAGACGAACATCACACAGAGACAATGGCGAATCCAGGAAAAAAGGTCACACGTCGATTATTCCTTCTTCTCTCTCGTGCCCGCGTCGCCCTCCCGCGGGCGACCGGCCGCACGTCGCGCCTCCTCCCTCCAGGCTCCCCCCTCCCTTCTTCCTTCTCGCCGCCGGCGCCTGTGCCCGCGGCCGGCTTGGCCCTGGGGCTGCTGCTGGCGGCGGCCTCTTGGCCCTTCCTCTCCCAGTCGCTCTCCTGCGCGGGTGGAGCGGCTCCGGGGGGTGCATCTAGGCGGCGGCGGTCTGGCGTGGCGGCGGGGCTCCGTGGCGCATGCAGGCGAGCAACTGAGCGGCGGCGTCGCCGTTGGCGGCGGGGCGGCGCGGTGGCGGGATCTGGCGTCGTCCGCTCGGCCCAGACCTGGGCCCTTCGGGCCCCATCTGGGCCTGGGCGGGCCGGTGGCGGGGATGGCTCCGGTGTGGCTTCTGGGAGGCGGGGAGATGCGACGCGAGGCTGGGTACCGGCGGCGACGACGCCGGCCTGCTGCATCGCGGCCGGCGGGGCTTAACGGGCCTGCTTCGGGCCTGGTTGGGCCAGGGATGGCCCGGCATGCCCCGCTGCCGCGTCCGAACGGCTACCGCGACAGTGCCGGAGGCACGGGCCTCCCGCACGACGGCGGTGGAGATGGTTCCCTCCCGCTCGGCGTCGATGTTGCTGCTCCCGTCATGGTGAGCTTCTCTCCGGTCCTCTTGGCCTCGTGGTGGTGCTCGTAGTGAGGCGGCGTGGGTGGCGGCGCTACTGCGTTGGCGCATGGTGTTGGGCGACGGTTTGGCGGTCGGTTCCGTTCGGTTGGGCGGTTGGGGTTGGAATGCGGGAGAAATCCTTGCCGGCTTCGGCCCCGACGCGGTGACACCTGCAGGTGCCACCATTCCTCCCTGGAGGGTGTCGGTGGTATCCACCCCCCCACCTCCCTCCACATGCCCGGGGAAACCCGACGACTCGTCCGGGCAGCAGCGTCGTCGGCGTCGCATCCTTTGTTGGAGGTGCTGCTTGGTACGCGACGGATCGGAGCCTCAGTCTGTGGTGTTTTGTTTCCGGTGGGCGCCGCGGTGGCGGGTCATCCGTGTTTTGCCAAGCTGCCGTGGTTTGCATTTGTTTCTTCTTCTTGTTCTCTTGGTGTGTTGTGCTGCTCGCCACAGCGTTATCTGTACTCGGTGTTGGTTGCTTTGGAATACAAAGCGGGGAACCTCATTTTCGATAATCCAGAAAATAAAATAAAGGGTGGGCTCAAATTTAAGGGCGAGAAACGAAACGTCATTTTGAAGAGAAAAAAACATTATCTCCTAGTCCTTTGTTGAATAAACTAAGATTTTGCCACAATACTACTAAAAATATGGATTGTTTACAGGCATTTTCTGAAAATATCAAATTTCGAATCGAAATTTAAATCTGTCTAGCCAAATAGTTGTTATCTCGCATTCCCCTTTTTTCAAACAAGCTCAGACTTTCCTAGATTATTATTGGAAACATGTAGTATTTGCTGGATGTTTTTTTTAATATGAAAATTTGAACCAAATTCTGAAATTGTTTAGCAAAATACAACCACTATCTCTGAATACCTTTTCTTCAAATAAGCTAAAAAAATCAGATTGCTACTGAAAACATGTACGTAGTATTTACTGTAATTGTTCTGAATTTTTTGAAAATCAAATTGAACTTTATATTGGTATTGCCCATTTAAACAGAAAAAATTTGGTATAGCGATGCCCGATGTGTGAGTGTGCGTCATCTCGCACTCATGTGTGCCTACTCGATGTGTTTTCCGCTACTTGCCTGTGTACTGTTGGTGTTGTTTGCTGAAGCCTCAGATCGAGAGATTGGGTTGCTGGGTTGGACGAAGTGTAGTACTATAACAAAAAAATAAATATTTTTGAAGGGTAGGCTAGAGCCTGTTGAAGCCTCTCTACTGGACTCGCCACTGCACGGAGACAAAATTCAGAATAGGCATGTTTGGTACCAACTTCACCAAGAAATGAATCAACATGCCAACATTTATCTTCTGGCCACATTAAGATGTAGATGTAGATGTATATTTCAGTATAAAATACAAAAAAATGTAATAATTAAGTCCCCAAAGTAGTTTATAATGACAAGTATACACAAAAGAGACCATTGCAAATTCAACAAGTGCTTTCTTGCTCCTAGTACTCCCTGGGCTATGAGATGTCCTTTTGCTCCATGTACCGATGACTGGGTTATCATTATAGGGACCAATGGGGTGATGTTCAGTTCAGGTATTATGTTTAGCCGGTGTTCTATTATACTCCCTCTGTAAACTAATATAACATGTTTTAGAGACTTGTGCCAAATCTCTAAAATGTCATATACGAGTTTACACAAATAGTATATTTGAATGGATTTGCTAATTATCATCTGAATGAGAATTAGCAATGACCCAATCAGGAAGGCTATAGGAACTGATTCAACGTTGAGATACTCAGCATTGATTACGGTTGCAACCCTCGCCGTTGCATGCCTCTGCCCTGTCCTACCCTCACCTTGGGACAACCTCCAGTTCAGACATGCCGTCCCTCGCCTCCGGTGCTTCTGTCAAAAAGCCTTGCCCTTCCTCCGTCCACGAATAAGTGTACATCTAACTTTTGTTATAAGTTAAAATTTTAAAACTTTGATCAACTTTATAGAAAAAAGTAGCAACATTTATGGCGGTAAATTAGTATCACTAGATTCATTTTAAAATGTATTTTCATACTATACCAATTTGATGTCATATATGCTACTACTCTTTTAAAAAAAAGTTGGTCAAAATTATAAAACTTTGGTTTAGAACAAATGATAGAAGTATACTTATTCGCGGACGGAGGAAATAAGTAATAAATATAATTATAGGGACACAACTACCCATTTTTGTGAATTGTGCAGCTATAATAGTCAGAAAGACTTGACACCAAAAGGCTAAAGGAACCACATCTCTACTTACTACTTCCTCCGTTCCTAAATATAAGTGTTTTTAGACATTTCAAATGGACCATAACATATGGATGTATGTAGACATATTTTAAAGTGTAGATTCAGTCATTTTGCTCCGTATGTAGTCATTTGTTGGAATCTCTAAAAAGACTTATATTTGGGAACGGAGGGAGTATTAAATAATCAAACAAGAATTTTCTTAAATGCATCCCATAATTAGTCCCACAACACCGCGAAACCAATCAGCACCACATAATTAGGCCCATAATTTTAATCTAACAGTCATAATTAATCTAATACCACTACGGTGTGCGCTTAGCAATTTTCGATGGCTGATCGTACTCCACCACCGTTCATGTCCCGCTTCTGCACAGGCATCCCCATAATCACGCGAGGCACGAAAAACGAAATCACTAGCCCTCACATAATCACGCAACCATCTCCTATAACCACGAACCCTTAGATAAACTTCAAAAAGAAAATTACTCATCCCCGCGGTCCCCCCCTGCCGCCGCCGTGCCACCCAGGGTGCAGGAGCCGCCGCACCCCGGCCTCGTGCTGCCCGCAGCATGCCGCGCCGCCGCGTGACGAGGGAGCAGGAGCCGCCGTGACCTCGGCATCCTGTCGTGCCGTGCGCCGCGCCGCCGAGGGAGCAGGAGCCCCCGTCGCCCTTCACCGCGTCCTCCGCCTCCCTCACTCTGTCGCCGCAAGCTGCCTCACCGACTGGATCCACTCGATTTGGACAAGCCGTTACCACATCCCTCAAGGGAACTGGACTGCGTGTAATCCGCCTCCGCCATGCCCCACTACTCGCATGGCGTCCACTGCCTGGAAGCGACCACCGCCGGTCCACTCCACGCGTGGATGCGCCAACCTTAACACCATCTCCATCCACTTGATGATGTACTCATAGCGTGGACTCCAGCCATGATCGGGATGTCTCACCACCTCAGGTTATTATGTTCATCAAGGTAGGCTACTTTAGGTACTCTGAGTTGTTGTTTTCCCTGTTTAGGCTAATGATGTTCATAGAAGACGCAACTCTAAATAGTTTTGCTTTATGTATGACTACATCTACAATACAAGCTTTATTTGGGTAGTATATTTATTTGATTGAGTCGATGTGATCTGGAGGTGTGCTCAGTTTTATGTTAGCAATTTAGCATTTTCAGGTTTGATCCGAGTGTACCTAGAGGTGTGCCAAAGTCTGAAGCATCGCCGCCGTTGCTTCTTCGTGCACCGCAGATGCTCATCGACATGCAATGTTTTTTTCGTGTCGGGGGCCCAGAATGTGGAGCTCCTGTGTATGTCATTTTTCGCAATGAGAACCATGTTGAATTAGATTACTTGAAAACTTGGTTTTGGCCATGTACGTGCAGTTCCACCGGTTGTTTATAAACAGAAAACTGAGGTGGGTTGTGATTTCTGAATCTGGGGAGGGAATTAGTAAAACTTCAGGGGAAGTAGGAGACCGTGTTTAAGTATACTGTCATCAACCTGATCGATATGTTCCTCCTTGCATTTTCAGTTGAACATTTTCTAGCACTGTAAGCAGAAAGAATTATTTGATACAAAATGTTCATTATACAGAAAGTATTAGATGATGTTTTAACCTTAGTATCAGGGCATCTGAAACATAAATTATCTGAAAAGTGCTCCCTTGCAGTGTTCATGAACAGTTAGCAAAGGACGTACAACTTCTAGATTCCATTGCAGAGAAACAGGCACACATTTTTCTATAAAGATAAAGCAGGTAGAAAACTAAGATGCTTTCAAAAACAGTGTTCTTAGAGCATCGTTTTTTGTCAGAGAATTGTGTTTTGTTTTCTTCACGAAACATTCAACAATATCTGACAAGAAAATATTCAGATCTTTTTATTTCTTTTTCTACTTTTTGCATTTTAATGCTCATCCGAGTGCATATGCATCCGGGAGCAAAATGGTACCTCACAACTTGTATATTGTCTTGTTGGTAACATTGGCCATGTCATCCACAAAAAATCGTCATACAACTATCTCCAGTAGATTGTGAGTAATAGTGAATTATAAGGTGAGAGCATATATCAAGTGTGCACTTTGCTCACCTCAGAGCTTGTGCAAAGGGATATTGCTTGATTTATACTCCCTCTGTCAGGGTTTATTATGTCACCTTGTATTTTGGATCCAACTTTGAACCATCTACTTGACTAACAAAATCTATAGTATGTGCTATAAAACATATGTTGTAGGATTTTTATTTCAAAGATGGTCTCAACTGTATAATTTTGTGACCTATACTTTGCATTTTATAAGTTATAAATGACCTATAGTTTGTATTTTATAAGTTATAAATTCATGGGCACAAAATAAAAGGTGGTCTAATAAACCCGGATGGAGGTAGTAATTCTACAGCATTACTCTCTCCTCATTTATTGTGTGACACCTCACCATATGTTGGAGGTGGTGAGACGTGTCCAACGTATCTATAATTTGTGATTGTTCCATGTTGTTATATTATCATTCTTGGATGTTTTATAATCATTTTATAGTCATTTTATATCATTTTTTGGTACTAACCTATTGACATAGTGCCAAGTGTCAGTTGCTGTTTTTTGCATGTTTTTTACATCGCAGGAAATCAATACCAAACGGAGTCTAAATGCAGCGAAACTTTTTGTGGATTTTTTTTACCTGAAGACATCCAGTGGGCCGAAGAAGCACCTGGGGGCTGCTCCGAGGGGAGCACAACCTACCAGGGCGCGCCCGGAGGCCCAGACGCGCCCTGGTGGGTTGTGCCCACCTCGGGTGCCCCCCGGACCGCCTCTTTACTCTATAAATACCCCAATATTCCAGAAACCCTAGGGGAGTCAACAAAAATCAATTCCAGCCGCCGCAAGTTCCAGAACCACCAGATCCAATCTAGACACCATCACGGAGGGATTCATCATGTCCATTGGTGCCTCTCCGATGATGCGCGAGTAGTTCTTTGTAGACCTACGGGTCCGTAGTTAGTAGCTAGATGGCTTCCTCTCTTTCATTTGATTCTCAAAACAATGGTCTCTTGGAGGTTCATATGTTGTAACTCTTTTTGCGGTGTGTTTGTTGGGATCGGATGAACTTTGAGTTTATGATCAGATCTATCTTTTTATGCATGAAAGTTATTTGAGTCTTCTTTGATCTCTTATATCCATGATTGCTTATATAGCCTCGTATTTCTTCTCCGATATTTGGGTTTTGTTTGGCCAACTTGATCTATTTATCTTGCAATGGGAAAAGGTGCTTTGTGATGGGTTCGAGCTTACGGTGCTTGATCCCAGTGACAGAAGGGGAACCAACACGTATATATCGTTGCTATTAAGGATAACAAGATGGGGTCTATTTCTACATAAATAGATCTTGTCTACATCATGTCACTGTTCTTATTGCATTACTCCATTTCTCCATGAACTTAACACACTAGATGCATGCTGGATAGCGGTCGATGTGTGGAGTAATAGTAGTTGATGCAGGCAGGAGTCGGTCTACTAATCTTGGACGTGATGCATATATAATGATCATTGCATGGATATTGTCATGATTATTTGAAGTTCTATCAATTGCCCAACAGTAATTTGTTTACCCACTGTCGGTGTCAAAACCGATGGATTTCGGGTAGGGGGTCCCGAACTGTGTGTCTAAGGTTGATGGTAACAGGAGACAGGGGACACGATGTTTACCCAGGTTCGGGCCCTCTCTATGAAGGTAATACCCTACTTCCTGCTTGATTGATCTTGATGAATATGAGTGTTACAAGAGTTGATCTACCACGAGATCGTAATAGCTAAACCCTAGAAGTCTAGCCTATATGACTACAGTATTGAGTATATCCTATTCGGACTAAACCCTCCGGTTTATATAGACACCGGGGGGATCTAGGGTTACACAGAGTCGGTTACATAAGATGGAATCTTCATAGTTGTTTGCCAAGCTTGCCTTCCACGCCAAGGAGAGTCCCATCCGGACACGGGTGTAGTCTTCGGTCTTCGTATCTTCACGGCCCATCAGTCTAGCCCATAGACAACAGGCCGGACGCCCGAGGACCCCTTAGTCCAGGACTCCCTCAGTAGCCCCTGAACCTGGCTTCAATGACAAGGTATCCGGCGCATAGTGCTGTCTTCGGCATTGCAAGGCGGGTTCCTCTTTTCGAACTCCAAAAAATAGTCTTCGCATGAAACAAACGTGTCTAGATCTACAACACACATCCGTAGAGGGTGTAGCACTTTCATGAATCCGATCTGCTGACAACTTTAATAACGTGACGTCGCGCCCTCCCGGCCTTTATTCCGAACCGTTTCCTGTCCCGCCGTTCCACGTTTTGGGGGCGTGGTTTTTACTGGCACGTCTTGTCGAAGCAGGGATCGTGCCCCCTTATTGCGGGATTTCCATCAATACGAGCACGGGTAACCCAACCATCATGCGGGAAAGATTCCTTAGGAACAGGCAGGTTCTTAGGCTTTAAGAGGAGGCATTCAATACCGGAGGCCTTTATAAAGGAACCAAGGGCCGTCCTTTTTTACGCCAAACTTCTCCTCAGCCTTCCCAACCCCGAGTTCCAGCACCCAAGGCTCGACTCCAATGCTTTCAGCCTTCCCATCATGTCCGGATCCAGCTCTCAAGGTCGATGGGTGGCTTCCTCCGTTATAGAGGAGGATATTGCAAAACTTCGGGCAGTCAGATATCTGACAGCAGAGATCCACCACCGGCTTCCTGGTCAAGGACAAGTTATTCCGACCCCCAGATCCGGCGAGAGGGTTGTGTTCATCCCCCACTTCCTCTGGGGATTAGGGTTTGCGCTTCACCCCTTTGTCCGGGGGCTAATGTTTTATTACGGACTGGATTTTCACGACCTTGCCCCGGACTCGATTCTCCATGTCTCGGCGTTTATTATTATATGCGAGGCCTTCCTTCGAATCCCCCCACACTTCGGCTTATGGCTCAAGACCTTTAGTGTGAAACCGAAGATAGCCGACGGGGAACAGGCGGAGTGCGACGGTGCTACAATCAGCCAACTCGCCAACACTCCCTGGCCAAAAGGTTCCTTTACCAAGACTTCCAATTACTGGCAGCAGGAGTGGTTTTACATTACATAGCCCTGCAGTACTAAGTGGGTCACTGCACCCACTTTCCGTCCTGGCCCACCGTCACAGCTTGCATCATGGGTCAACAAGGGGCTGGACTGGGGATCGGTTGATGAAGTATGGACTTTACAAAGCCGCATCTGAACCCTCCTCGAGAGAGATATCGATATCGTCAGTGTGATTCAAGTGATGTTAGTCCGCCGAACCCTGCCCTGCCAGCGCAGGCCTCGCTGCATGTGGGAGTTTAATCCAGAAGGACCACAGACCCTCCAACACTTCTTTGGCGCCACACACGAAGGGGTGTGGAAGTTATTTTCCAGGAAGAGGAAACATTGGCCCGATATCGCCGAGGACGCTGGCCTCAACTGTAATCGTCTGGATACCCCAGTAAGCACTTGGCTCTCGAATACTTTGCGATCATGCATACAGTAATATGATACTGAAAGTGCAACTATCCCTGGGTGGTTTTGGTAATTCCTAACAACATATAGCTCATTGAGCTAACATTATTCCAAGATTAATATTTCAGGAAAAACTCAATGAATGGCATGGCATGGATGAGGAAAGTGGATCCCTCAAAATTCTAAGGACAAAAAGTTTGGCTCAAGCTTGAAGCTCAAGACTCTAAATTTTATATTTTAGTGATCCAAGATCACATTGAGTCTATAGGAAAAGCCAATACTATCAAGGAGGGATGAGGTGTTGCTTAATGGCTTGCTTGCTCAAAATGCTTAGTGATATGCTCCAAAATCCTCAACTACCTTCCCACATCCACATATGACCTAAACCAAAAGTCAAACTCGGCCCCACCGATTCTTTCTATCCGGCGCCACCGAGTTTCAAATGTCATAGCCACTGCCACAAACCCTAGGCAAATCGGTCTCACCGATAGGGATCTCGGTCTCACCGAGATGGGATTGTAATATGTCTGTTTCCCTTCGTAACGTTTCGGTCTTACCGAGATGAGCAATCGGTCCCACCGAGTTTACCTGACCAACTCTCTGGTTAGCTTATTACCAAAATCGGTCCTACTGAGTTTGTGTAATTGGTCACACCGAGATTACGTTATGCCCTAACCCTAACTGTATCGGTCCTACCGAGTTGCATCTCCCGAAAATCCTAACAGTCACTAGGTTTGCTGAATCGGTCCGACCGAGTTTAACCATTCGGTCCCACCGAGTTTGGCAAATTGTGTGTAACGGTTAGATTTTGTGTGGAGGCTATATATACCCCTCCACCCACTCTTCATTCGTGGAGAGAGCCATCAGAACATACCTCCAATACACATTTTCTGAGAGAGAACCACCTACACTTGTGTTGAGGTCAAGATATTCCATTCCAACCATATGAATCTTGATCTCTAGCCTTCCCCAAGTTGCTTTCCACTCAAATCTTCTTTCCACCAAATCCAAATCCTGTGAGAGAGAGTTGAGTGTTGGGGAGACTATCATTTGAATCACAAGAGCAAGGAGTTCATCATCAACACACCATTTGTTACTTCTTGGAGAGTGGTGTCTCCTAGATTGGCTAGGTGTCACTTGGGAGCCTCCGACAAGATTGTGGAGTTGAACCAAGGAGTTTGTAAGGGCAAGGAGATCGCCTACTTCGTGAAGATCTACCGCTAGTGAGGCAAGTCCTTCGTGGGCAACGACCGTGATGGAATAGACAAGGTTGCTTCTTCGTGGACCCTTCGTGGACTCGCGCAACCGTTACCCTCCATGGGTTGAAGTCTCCATCAACGTGGATGTACGATAGCACCACCTATCAGAACCACGACAAAAACATCCGTGTCTCCAATTGCGTTTGAATCCTCCAAACCCTTCCCTTTACATTCTTGCAAGTTGCATGCTTTACTTTCCGCTGCTCATATACTCTTTTGCATGCTTGCTTGAATTGTGTGGAGATTGGTTGACTTGTGCTAAGATAGCTAAAATCTGCCAAGAACTAAAATTGGGAAAAGGCTAGATTCTTATTTGGTCAAGTAGTCTAATCACCCCCCTCTAGACATACTTTCGATCCTACAAGTGGTATCAGAGCCTTGGTCTCCGTTTGCTTTGATTTCCATAGCTTTTGGCGGTCATAGCCTTGGTTTCACAACCTAGGAGAGTGGCGTCTAGCGAGGGAAATTATCACCGTAGAGGTCCTTACTTTGATGGCACTAATTTTGCTAGTTGGAAGCATAAGATGAAAATGCATATTCTTGGACATAACCCCGCCGTTTGGGCTATTGTGTGTATTGGCTTGCAAGGTGAATTCTTTGACGGGAAAGAACCGAACCGTGAAGCCACCGCGGAAGAGTTGAAAATGCTGCAATACAATGCTCAAGCTTGTGATATCCTCTTCAACGGATTGTGCCCCGAAGAATTCAACAAAATCAGCCGTCTTGAGAATGCAAAGGAAATTTGGGATACTTTGATTGATATGCACGAAGGTACCGACTCCGTCAAGGAATCCAAATTGGATGTGCTTCAAAGTCAACTTGACAAGTTCAAAATGAAGGATGGTGAAGGTGTTGCTAAAATGTACTCTAGGCTTGCTCTTATCACAAATGAGATTGCCGGCTTAGGGAGTGAAGAGATGACCGATAGATTTATCATCAAGAAGATCCTAAGAGCCTTGGATGGAAAATATGATACCGTGTGCACATTGATCCAAATGATGCCAAATTATAAAGATCTCAAGCCAACGGAAGTCATCGGAAGAATTGTTGCTCATGAGATGTCACTCAAGGATAAAGAAGAACTTCACAACAAATCAAGTGGTGCTTACAAAGCCTCATGTGAAGCCCCCACATCATCGAGTGAGAAACAAACCTTCAATGAAGAATTGAGCTTAATGGTGAAGAACTTCAACAAGTTCTACAAGAGTAGAAGCAAAGAGAGAAGCTCCAAGTTAAGGTCCTACAGTGACAAAAGATCTTCTAGTCGAGAGCGAAACTGCTACAATTGTGGAAGGCCCGGACACTATTCCAATGAGTGTACGGCCCCCTACAAGAGAAGAGAAGATTCTCCCAAGAGAAGAAGTAGAAGAGTAGAATCACCATCTAGAGAAAGAAGGAGTAGAGATGATCGTTATGAACGAAGACCCTCACGGAGAAGCAAGGTTTCGGAAAGAAAGGACAAGTCATCAAGGAGCTACACAAAACGAAGACATCAAGCTCATGTTGGTGAATGGGTATCCGGCTTCGACTCCGACAACCACTCCGAGAGAAGCTATCACTCCGACTCCGAATATACTCAAGATGAAGGTGTTGCCGGTCTAGCACTTGTGACAACCAACTCCTACGACATATTTGACTCACCAAATGAAGGAGTTGCAACATGCTTCATGGCTAAAGGCCCAAAGGTATCACACCCCGAGTATGTTGATTTCAATAGTGATGAAGATGACTTGTTAGGTGATGATGATTTACTTGTTGACAACTCTAGTGATGAATACTGTGATGAAACGTCAATTAATCATGCTAATCAAGATAAAACGAATGACAATGATAAGGAGAAGATTGAGTCTCTAACTAAAGAACTAAACACTCTTAAGTTAGCTCATGAAACTATCTTAGGAGATCATCGGGAACTTTTAAGGACTCATGAGAAATTATGCTTTGAAAAGCTCAACCTTGAGCAAGAGCATGAGTTCTTAAAAGCAATCAATGATGATCTTCGTCAGAAAAGTTCTTCTTACATTGCCAAGCGTTTACTCTTATCCACTTACATGCCTCAAGTCAAGTCTAGTAACAAGAACAAGAAAGATTCTTCCTCTAGTAAAAACAATAATCATGCTAAATCCAATATTGTTGCTTCTAGTAGTTCTCTTGATTCCACTAATGATTCTCTTAGCCAAGTTACACTTGATCAAGAAAGTAGCTTATTGAAGGGAATTATAGAGAAAGGTGTTTACAAGAGCCTTGCCGGAAGTAAGCAATTCGAGGAAATTGTACGCAAGCAAGGAAGGCACCGTAAGAATCAAGGTGTTGGTTTTGAATGAAAGTTCAATGCCAATGGAGTTGAGTGGGAAGAAGATCAATACCCCAAGACGAAGTTTGTTCCTCAACAAGAGAAGTATGATCGTACTTCTTTCAAAGGGACACAAGCTCAAGATGATATTCCACCACAAGACCACAAGCAAAAAGGCAAGGACAAGCTTCAAAAGGAAATTGATGCATTTGAAGAAGCTCCTAAGGCCTTGGTCAAGTGGGTTCCCAAGACTACTTCAAGTTCCACTTCATCAAGTACAACTACAACACCGAGGATTCCCATCAAGATGGTGTGGATCCCGAAGAATAAGAACTAGAGAGTTCTTGAGGGTGAGTCCGCCAACATACTTCACTCTTATCATCTTGGCAAGAACAAGTGCAATCAACTTCCACATCTTGCACTAGTTCAAGGAGTCACAAACCCTCTTGTTGGTAAGACAAGGGACAAGGTAACCTAAAAGCTTTCATAGACATCATCTTGTGTGTGCATCACTTTATGTCTATGGATATCCTTGTTTGTTCCTTGTGGGACTAACCCATGTAGGTATTGAAAGTGCAACTCACTCCAATGGATAGCTTCAAATGATCTACGTCAACATTGAGCATCCACATCTTCAACATCTACATGAAGTCATCATCGACAAAACCCAAGGTTAGTTCATCCCTCTTAGGGTGGATCTCACATCTAGGGGGAGCTTTACTCTAAGAATTGAGCTAAAGCAACTCTAATGGTGTGAACACAAAAATGCTTTATGTAAAAGTGGTAACCCCACTTGTGCTTAAACGATGAGTATGACCTATGATCAAATGTTCTCATTTGACTCCTAAGTCAATATACTCATATATAGATGACCTAGTCATAGCAAATTGCTTGATAGATTCTAGAATTGGTTGTGCATGCCTTGTCACATATTTCATTTGCCATCTTATTGTGTGAGCATGCTGGTTGCATATTTTACTCATTCGAGGACATCCACTTGTTGTTTTGATTGTTCGGTTTTATTTCCTTTTGCCAAGTGGATGGACAAGAGTGCCTAAGAACCTCCTCTAGCTATCTATGCTTTTCTCGTCTCAAACTCTATTCATGCTGCATCACAAAATTTGATCAAGTCAGATTCGAACCACTCTGTGTGAGGAGCACTCGGAGTCCCCGATTCGTCATAGACTTAAACTTCCAAAACTTCTTTGTGCATTTCGGTCTGACCGATTCATCCATTTCGGTCATACCGAGATCACTAAGTCGATCTAGGTTTTTAATCTCGATGCAACCGATTTGAACCTTTCGGTCACACCGAGTTTCAGTAACTGTTTGTAGTTATGAATCTCGGTGCCACCGAGTTGTTCCACTCGGTCACACCGACAGGGTCGGGCTATATATACCCACAGGTCAAATTTTGGAAAACTTTCCGAACCTCCTCGACCCGCGCTTAGCCCGCTCTGCCTCCAGAGTCTCCGGATCGTCTTCCTCGTCGCCAGCCGCCTCCTACCGCTGGTCTCCGGCGCCGTCAACGGGAATCATCCCCGCCGTTGCCGCCGTAGCGAGTTCATCGCCGAACTAGGGTATGAACTCGATCACTGTGCTGTCCCTATCTGATTCCTAGCACATTGTGTTCGCCATGTATCTTGCCACGATTGAGATCATTCTTATCCAGTCAAAACACTCTGTAGTTTAGTCGTGAATTGAAAATTTGGGGTTAGGTTTCCGCCGAAACCATCTCGGACCCACCGAGTTGTGGAACTCGGTACCACCGATTCGGCTCAGGCCGTTGCACATGTAATTCTCGGTTTGACCGAGAATTGCAAATCGGTGTGACCGAGTTCAGGACTTTGTGAAACCCTAGCAGTCTCGGTGCCACCGAACTGTGACTCGGTCTGACCGAGTTCACTAGTTTAGGTTCCAACAGCTGCTTCGGTATCACCGAGTTTACAAATCGGTTGATCCGAAATGCTTTCTCTGGAAAACTAAAACTAAGTTTTTGACTCATTCTTTTGCAAAAACCTCTGCATTTTGTGATACTCATCCACTCTATCTCATCTATATCTATTCACAGGGTCTGCTGTCAGTGTTTGCAATATGTCTGATCAGAGTGACAGCCAGAATAGGTCAGAGGAGCAGGTTCACCTGAGTGAGGGCACTAGTCCCTCTAGCAGTTCAGATGATGGTAGCAGGAGCACCCCAAGCAACTTACCCAAAGCTGCCACCAGGGCCAGAAAGAAGAAGACCTATGAATCTGAGGATGAAGACTATGTGGCAGTTGAGGATGAGGCACTTCCAAGAAGAAAGTGGTTAAGAAGGAATATAGCACTGCTGCTGCCACCAAGCCAGTCATGAAGCAAAAGGTTCCTGCAAAGAGAATTCCAATGTCTAAGGCCAGAGCATCTACTCAAGTCCCTTTGGGATCTGAACCCAAAGAGGCTGCTGCAGAAGGGAAGAAGAGGAAGGAGAGGATCAAAAAGACCACTACTAGAGTGCTTGGGAGATCCTCAATCATGAGAGATTCTGAAGAGGAAGAGGAAGAAGAGGTTGCTGCACCAGCACCCAAGGCACAAAAGCTGATGGGTGATGCTATAAAGTCAGGGGCTGCAACATCAAAGCCCAAAGAAGCACCCAAAGCAGCCTTCAAGCCCAAGAGTGCACCTAAGAGGAATACCAGGAGTATACCAGCTGCTGAGAAGAACAAGGCCCCAGTGCCTGAAGTTGCTGCTGATGAAGATGATGAAGGACAAGTCCCGAGGAAGCTCAAACCCAAAATCCCAGATCACAATGATGCTCATCCAGTAGCTGAGAATATGAAGATAAGGAAGGACTCGGGTTTGAGGCTATGGAGAGAGTCAGATCCATATGCCACCAGGAGAAGGACTGCTGTTGATTACAGGTTCCACACAAAGGAACAGCAGGATTTTGAAAGTGCAACTATCCCTAGGTGGTTTTGGTAATTCATAACAACATATAGCTCATTGAGCTAATGCTATTCCAAGATGATTATTTCAGGAAAGCTCAATGATTGGCATGGCATAGATGTGAAAGTGGAACCCTCAAAATGCTAAGGACAAAGGATTGGCTCAAGCTCAAAAGCTCAAGACTCTTCATTTTATATTTTAGTGATCCAAGATCACATTGAGTCTTTAGGAAAAGCCAATACTATCAAGGAGGGATGAGGTGTTGCTTAATGAGCCTCTTGCTTCATGTGCTTAGTGATATGCTCCAAAACCCTCAACTAGTTTCCCATATCCACATATGACATAAACCCTAAGCCAAACTTGGTCATACCGATTCTTTCTATCCGGTGCCACCGAGTTTCACTTGTCATAAGCCACTGCCAAACCCTAGCAATTCGGTTCTACCGATAGGGATCTCGGTCTCACCGAGATGGGATTGCAAACTCTCTGTTTCCCTTTCGTAACTTTTTGGTCTCACTGAAAGAGCGAACCGGTCCCACCGAGATTGCAATGTAAATTCAGTGTTTCCCTTTTGTAACTTTTCGGTCTCACCAAAAGAGCAAATCGGTCCCACCGAGTTTGCCTGACCAACTCTCTGGTTAGCTAATTACCAAACTCGGTCCCACCGAGTTTGTGTAATCGGTCTCACCGAGATTACGTTATGCCCAAACCCTAACCATATCGGTCCTACCGAGTTGCATGTCAGTCCCACCGAAAATCTCTAACAGTCACTAGGTTTACATTTTCGGTCCGACCGAGTTTGTTGATTCGGTCCCACCGAGATTGGAAAACTGTGTGTAACGGTTGGATTTTGTGTGGAGGCTATATATACCCCTCCACCTCCTCTTCATTCGTGGAGAGAGCCATCAGAACACATACACAATTCCAACTCATATGTTCTGAGAGAGAACCACCTACTCATGTGTTGAGATCAAGACATTCTATTCCTACCATATGAATCTTGATATCTAGCCTTCCCAAGTTGCTTTCCACTCAAATCTTCTTTCCACAAAATCCAAATCCTATGAGAGAGAGTTGAGTGTTGGGGATACTATCATTTGAAGCACAAGAGCAAGGAGTTCATTACCTACACACCATTTGTTACTTCTTGGAGAGTGGTGTCTCCTAGATTGGCTAGGTGTCGCTTGGGAGCCTCCGACAAGATTGTGGAGTTGAACCAAGGAGTTTGTAAGGGCAAGGAGATCGCCTACTTCGTGAAGATCTACCGCTAGTGAGGCAAGTCATGTGTGGGCGATGGCCATGGTGGGATAGACAAGGTTGCTTCTTCGTGGACCCTTTGTGGGTGGTTGCTTCTTCGTGGACCCTTCGTGGGTGGAGCCCTCCGTGGACTCGCGCAACCGTTACCCTTTGTGGGTGGAGCCCTTCGTGGACTCGCGCAACCGTTACCCTTTGTGGGTTGAAGTCTCCATCAACGTGGATGTAGGATAGCACCACCTATCCGAACCACGGGAAAAACATCCGTGTCTCCAATTGCGTTTGAATTCTCCAAACCCTTCCCTTTACATTCTTGCAAGTTGCATGCTTTACTTTCTGCTGCCAATATACTCTTTGCATACTTGCTTGAATTGTGTGATGATTGCTTGACTTGTCCTACAATAGCTAAAATCTGCCAAGAACTAAAATTGGGAAAAGGTTAAGTTTTTATTTGGTCAAGTAGTCTAATCACCCCCCCTTTAGACATACTTTCGATCCTACAAGTGGTATCAGAGCTTTGGTCTCCATTTGCTTTGATCTCCATAGCTTTTGGTGGTCATAGCCTTGGTTTCACAACCTAGGAGAGTATGGCGTCTAGTGAGGGAAATTATCACCGTAGAGGCCCTTACTTTCATGGTACTAATTTTGCTAGTTGGAAGCATAAAATGAAAATGCATATTCTTGGACATAACCCCGCCGTTTGGGCTATTGTGTGTGTTGGTTTGCAAGGTGACTTCTTTGATGGGAAAGAACCAAACCGTGAAGCTACCGCGGATGAGTTGAAGATGTTGCAATACAATGCTCAAGCTTGTGATATTCTCTTCAACGGATTGTGCCCCGAAGAATTCAACAAAATCAGCCGTCTTGAGAATGCAAAGGAAATTTGGTACACTTTGATTGATATGCACGAAGGTACCGACTCCGTCAAGGAATCCAAGTTGGATGTGCTTCAAAGTCAACTTGACAAGTTCAAAATGAAGGATGGTGAAGGTGTCGCTGAAATGTACTCTAGGCTTGCTCTCATCACAAATGAGATTGCCGGCTTAGGAAGCGAAGAGATGACCGATAGATTCATCATCAAGAAGATTCTAAGAGCCTTGGATGGAAAATATGATACCGTGTGCACATTGATCCAAATGATGCCCAATTACAAAGATCTCAAGCCAACGGAGGTGATTGGAAGAATTGTTGCTCATGAGATGTCACTCAAGGATAAAGAGGAACTTCACAACAAATCAAGTGGTGCCTACAAAGCCTCATGTGAAGTCCCTACATCATCAAGTGAGAAACAAAACTTCAATGAAGAATTGAGCTTAATGGTTAAGAACTTCAACAAGTTCTACAAGAGTAGAAGCAAAGATAGAAGCTTCAAGTCAAGGTCCTACAATGACAAAAGATCTTCTAGTCGAGAGCGAAACTGCTACAGTTGTGGAAGACCCGGACACTATTCCAATGAGTGTACGGCTCCCTACAAGAGAAGAGAAGATTCTCCAAAAAGAAGAAGCAAAGAATCACCACCAAGAGAGAGAAGGAGTAGAGATGATCGTTATGAACGAAGATACTCACGGAGAAGCAAGGATTCAGAAAGGAAGGAAAAAATCATCAAGGAGCTACACAAAACGAATACATCAAGCTCATGTTGGTGAATGGGTATCCGGCTCCGACTCCGACAGCCACTCCGAGAGAAGTTATCACTCCGACTCCGAAGATACTCAAGATGAAGGTGTTGCCGGTCTAGCACTTGTGTCAACCAACTCCTACGACATATTTGACTCACCAAATGAAGGAATTGGAAGATGCTTCATGACCAAAGGTCCTAAGGTAACACACCCCGAGTATGTTGATTTCAATAGTGATGAAGATGACTTGTTAGGTGATGATTTGCTTGTTGACAACTCTAGTGATGAATGATATGATGAAACATCAATTAATCATGCTAATCAAGATAAAACGAATGACAATGATAAGGAGAAGATTGAGGCTCTAACTAAAGAACTAAACACTCTTAAGTTAGCTCATGAAACTATCTTCGAAGATCATCGAGAACTTTTAAGAGCTCATGAGAAATTACGCTTTGAAAAGCTCAATCTTGAGCAAGAGCATGAGTTCTTAAAAGCAATCAATGATGATCTCCACAAGAAAAGTTCTTCTTACATTGCCAAGCGTTTACTCTTATCCACTTACATGCCTCAAGTCAAGTCTAGTAACAAGAACAAGAAAGATTCTTCCTCTAGCAGTAACAATGATCATGCTAAATCCAATATTGTTGCTTCTAGTAGTTCTCTTGATTCCACTAATGATTCTCTTAGCCAAGTTACACTTGAGCAAGAAAATAGCTTATTGAAGGGAATTATAGAGAAAGGAGTGTACAAAAGCCTTGCCGGGAGTAAGCAATTCGAGGAAATTGTGCGCAAGCAAGGAATGCACCGGAAGAATCAAGGTGTTGGTTTTGAACGAAAGTTCAATGCCAATGGAGTTGAGTGGGAAGAAGATCAATACCCCAAGACAAAGTTTGTTCCTCAACAAGAGAAGTATGATACTTCTTTCAAGGGGACACAAGCTCAAGATGATCTTCCACCACAAGACTACAAGCAAAAAGGCAAGGAAAAGCTTCAAGAGGAAATTGATGCATTTGAAGAAGCTCCTAAGACCTTAGTCAAGTGGATTCCCAAGACTACTTCATGTTCCACTTCATCAAGTACGACTACAACTCCAAGGATTCCCATCAAGATGGTGTGGATCCAAAAGAAGAAGAATTAGAGAGTTCTTGAGGGTGACTCCGCCAACATACTTCACTCTTATCATTTTGGCAAGAACAAGTGCAATCAACTTCCAAATCTTGCACTAGTTCAAGGAGTCACAAACCCTCTTGTTGGTAAGACAAGGGACAAGGTAACCTAAAAGTTTTCATGGACATCATCTTGTGTGTGCATCACTCTATGTCTATGGATATCCTTGTTTGTTCCTTGTGGGAATAACCCATGTAGGTATTGAAAGTGCAATTCACTCAAATGGATAGCTCCAAGTGATCTACATCAACATTGAGCATCCACATCTTCAACATCTACATGAAGTCATCATCGACAAAACCCAAGGTTAGTTCATCCCTCTAAGGGGGGATATCACATCTAGGGGGAGCTTTACTCTAAGACTTGAGCTAAAGCAACTCTAAAGATGTGAACACAACAATGCTTTATGTAAAAGTGGTAACCCCACTTGAGCTTAAACGATGAGTATGACCTATGATCAAGTGTTCTCACTTGACTCCTAAGTCAATATACTCATATATAGATGACCTTGTCATCGCAAATTGCTTGATAGATTCTAGAATTGGTTGTGCATGCCTTGTCACATATTTCATTTGCCATCTTATTGTGTGAGCATGCTGGTTGCATATTTTACTCATTCGAGGACATCCACTTGTTGTTTTGATTGTTCGGTTTTATTTCCTTTTGCCAAGTGGATGGACAAGAGTGCCTAAGAACCTCCTCTAGCTATCTATGCTTTTATCGTCTCAAACTCTATTCATGCTGCATCACAAAATTTGATCAAGTCAGATTCGAACCACTCTGTGTGAGGAGCACTCGGAGTCCCCGATTCGTCATAGACTTAAACTTCCAAAACTTCTTTGTGCATTTCGGTCTGACCGATTCATCCATTTCGGTCATACCGAGATCACTAAGTCGATCTAGGTTTTTAATCTCGATGCAACCGATTTGAACCTTTCGGTCACACCGAGTTTCAGTAACTGTTTGTAGTTATGAATCTCGGTGCCACCGAGTTGTTCCACTCGGTCACACCGACAGGGTCGGGCTATATATACCCACGGGTCAAATTTTGGAAAACTTTCCGAACCTCCTCGACCCGCGCTTAGCCCGCTCTGCCTCCAGGGTCTCCGGATCGTCTTCCTCGTCGCCGGCCGCCTCCTACTGCTGGTCTCCGGCGCCGTCAACGGGAATTCTGCCCCGCCGTTGCCGCCGTAGCGAGTCTCCGCCGAACTAGGGTATGGACTCGATCTTTGTGCTATTCCCCAATCTGATTCTTAGCACATTATGATCATCATGATTCTTGCCACGATTGAAACACTCCTGTCCAGTCAATGCGTTCATAGATTAGTTTTGATTCGAAAATTTTAGGGTTAGGTTTCCGCCGAAACCATCTCGGAACCACCGAGTTGAAAAACTCGGTCCCACCGATTTGGCTTATGCCATTGCACAAGTAAAACTCGGTCTGACCGAGAATTACTTATCGGTGTGACCGATTTTGGAACTCTGTGAAACCCTAGCAGTCTCGATGCCACCGAACTGTGACTCGGTCCAACCGAGTTCACTAGTTTAGGTTCCAAAACTGCTTCGGTATCACCGAGTTTAAAAATTGGTAGATCCGAGATGATTTCAGTGGGAAACTAAAACTAAGTTTTTGGATCATTCTTTTTGCAAAAATCTCTGCATTTTGTGATGCTCATCCACTCTACCTCATCTATAAACTATTCACAGGGTCAGCAGTCAGCTTGTTCATCATGTCAGACCAGAGTGATAGCCAGAACATGTCAGAAGAGCAAGTGCAGATGAGTGAGGGAACTAGTCCCTCCAGCTCTTCAGATGATGGCAGCAGAAGCACTCCTAGCAATTTACCAAAAGCTGCCACCAAACAAAGGAGGAAGAGAACCTCAGACTCAGAGGATGAAGACTATGTGGCAGAAGAGGAAGCCACATCAAAGAGAGTTGAGCCAGCACAGGGCATAAAGCCAGGCTTAAAGATCAAAAGGCCAGCAGGCAGGCAGCCTATGTCAAAGGCTAGAGCTTCAACTGAAAAGCCTGCACCCAAAGAGTCAGTTGCTGCTGAAAGCAAGAAGAGGAAGGAAAGGGTCAAGAAGACCGTAGCCAGAGTGCTTGGAAAGGCTTCCATCATGGAAGAGGAAGAGGAAGAAGAGGTTGCTGCACCAGCACCTAAGGCACCCAAGCTAATGGGTGATGCTATCAAATCAGGGGCTACTGTATCTAAGCCCAAGGCTGCATCAAAGGTCAAGACAGCACCAAAGAGAAATACAAGGAGCATACCTGCTGCTGAGAAGAACAAGGCCCCAGTGCCTGAAGTTGTTGAAGAAGAAGATGAAGAGCAAGTTCTCAGAAAACTCAAGCCCAAGATCCCAGACCACAACGATGCTCATCCTGTGGCTGAGGACATGAAGCTCAGGAGAGACTCAGGGCTGAGGAAGTGGAGAGAAGCAGATCCATATGCTTCAAGGAGGAGGACTGCTGTGGATTACAGATTTCACACCAAGGAACAGCAAGATTTCTATGAGACAGTACTGCTTGACAAGAAGCCCATTGTTTGTGACATGAGATGGGTCGACTGGACCTACATGAAGGAAAATGAGGAACACTGCCCTGGAGTGTATGACAGCTTTAGTGCTTGTGGGGTTGCAGACTTTGTTGGGCAGAAGCTCACAAAGTGGAACGAGGAGCTCATTATGCAATTCTACTCCACAACACACTTCTATCCAGATGGTAGGATCACATGGATGTCTGAGGGTACAAGGTACCAATCTACTGTTGTTGAGTGGGCACAACTCATCAATGCCCCAGAGGAGCAAGCAGATGACTTGGATATCTATGCCAAGAAGAAGATGGACCACAACTCCATGTCCAACATGTACAAGGAAATTCCAAACGAGGCACTTGAAACTTTCAAATTTGGCTCAGTGCATTATCTTCTGTCAGGGCTGCCAACTATTAATTGGATTTTGAGGCACACTCTCTTGCCCAAGTCAGGTGATCACAAGATGATCAGAGGCCATGCAATCAATTTGCTTCATGTATTTGATGTGCCTCAGAAGTTCAAGGTGATGAGCCTCATAGTGGAAACAATCAAGAGGACAGTAGCAGACCAGAAGAGGAGCTGTGGATATGCCCCACAAATTCAGGAGCTCATCAACTCCAAGATGGGCACGGGCATATACTTATTGGACAAGGAACACCTACCCATCCGTCCAGATTTTGAGGACAATCAAGTTGTGATGACTGAGAATGAACCATCATCTGCCCAAGCACAAGCAAAGAAGGAGAAGGCAAGGAAGGAGAAAGCTGCCAAGATGCCTACTCAAGAGGAGGCATCTGAGTATTTCTTGAAGACCAAACAAGAGCAGCTTGGTTACCTGATTGCATCCACCCAGCGGATTGAGAAAGGACTAGCCACCCTAACTCAGAACCAGGCGAGCTTAGAGAGAATCATGGAACAAAAGTTCTATGACTTGGATGTCAAGGTGACAGAGATTCAGACAGCAGTGGAGCAGCTCCAGGATGACATGCAGGAGAGGAGAGGCAAGACTACAACTGATGCCTTTGCCAGAGTGCCACGAGGTCCGAGGTCGTCTGCAGTGCCAGTTACTGACCCCAGAGCCACCACTTCTGCACCAGCTACAGCCTCAGTTCCACAAGCTCCAGCATCTACTTCAGCTCCAACTCCAGCGTCTACTTCAGCGTCTACGGAAGCCTTCGTCCTTGGAGTGATCCGGACTCCACCACCACCTGAAGATCAAGCCTGAGAGTCGATCTAGCACTATGCATTTTCTAGGAACTTTTTGGTAACTTGTTGCCAAAGGGGGAGAAAAATGTATAGATCATAGGCTTCGAGAGAAAGAGTGTTGCTTTTATTCTCTCTTGCTTTATTTGGTGGTTTTTCGAACTTTGTCTGCTTTTGAGTGCTTGAGATACTATGCTTGTGAGACATTGATGATCATGTGTTTGATCATAAGCTACACATAATGTTTGCTTAATGTTATTATCTTATCTATCTTATGTGATCATTCACTATTCTTGGTGATGAGTGCATGTATTTCATTCTTATCATTTTAAGCGCTCCACCAAGATGTATGTGACATGGAAGAGTAACCCATGACTCTAACTCCTTGTGCATTTGCAGTCCAAAGCAAATTTTAAATATGCACAAATTTAGGGGGAGCTCTTACTTATCACATACTTCTCAAAGCGACGATATATTTCATGCTTATTATCATTTGTCGAAGCTTTGATCTATATGTTGTCATCAATTACCAAAAAGGGGGAGATTGAAAGTGCAACTATCCCTAGGTGGTTTTGGTAATTCATAACAACATATAGCTCATTGAGCTAATGCTATTCCAAGATGATTATTTCAGGAAAGCTCAATGATTGGCATGGCATGGATGTGAAAGTGGAACCCTCAAAATGCTAAGGACAAAGGATTGGCTCAAGCTCAAAAGCTCAAGACTCTTCATTTTATATTTTAGTGATCCAAGATCACATTGAGTCTTTAGGAAAAGCCAATACTATCAAGGAGGGATGAGGTGTTGCTTAATGAGCCTCTTGCTTCATGTGCTTAGTGATATGCTCCAAAACCCTCAACTACTTTCCCATATCCACATATGACCTAAACCCTAAGCCAAACTCGGTCATACCGATTCTTTCTATCCGGCGCCACCGAGTTTCACTTGTCATAAGCCACTGCCAAACCCTAGCAATTCGGTTCTACCGATAGGGATCTCGGTCTCACCGAGATGGGATTGCAAACTCTCTGTTTCCCTTTCGTAACTTTTCGGTCTCACCGAAATAGCGAATCGGTCCCACCGAGATTGCAATGTAAATTCAGTGTTTCCCTTTTGTAACTTTTCGGTCTCACCGAAAGAGCAAATCGGTCCCACCGAGTTTGCCTGACCAACTCTCTGGTTAGCTAATTACCAAACTCGGTCCCACCGAGTTTGTGTAATCGGTCTCACCGAGATTACGTTATGCCCAAACCCTAACCATATCGGTCCTACCGAGTTGCATGTCAGTCCCACCGAAAATCTCTAACGGTTACTAGGTTTACATTTTCGGTCCGACCGAGTTTGTTGATTCGGTCCCACCGAGATTGGAAAACTGTGTGTAACGGTTGGATTTTGTGTGGAGGCTATATATACCCCTCCACCTCCTCTTCATTCGTGGAGAGAGCCATCAGAACACATACACAATTCCAACTCATATGTTTTGAGAGAGAACCACCTACTCATGTGTTGAGATCAAGACATTCCATTCCTACCATATGAATCTTGATCTCTATCCTTCCCAAGTTGCTTTCCACTCAAATCTTCTTTCCACAAAATCCAAATCCTATGAGAGAGAGTTGAGTGTTGGGGAGACTATCATTTGAAGCACAAGAGCAAGGAGTTCATTACCTACACACCATTTGTTACTTCTTGGAGAGTGGTGTCTCCTAGATTGGCTAGGTGTCGCTTGGGAGCCTCCGACAAGATTGTGGAGTTGAACCAAGGAGTTTGTAAGGGCAAGGAGATCGCCTACTTCGTGAAGATCTACCGCTAGTGAGGCAAGTCATGTGTGGGCGATGGCCATGGTGGGATAGACAAGGTTGCTTCTTCGTGGACCCTTTATGGGTGGTTGCTTCTTCGTGGACCCTTCGTGGGTGGAGCCCTCCGTGGACTCGCGCAACCGTTACCCTTTGTGGGTGGAGCCCTTCGTGGACTCGCGCAACCATTACCCTTTGTGGGTTGAAGTCTCCATCAACGTGGATGTAGGATAGCACCACCTATCCGAACCACGGGAAAAACATCCGTGTCTCCAATTGCGTTTGAATTCTCCAAACCCTTCCCTTTACATTCTTGCAAGTTGCATGCTTTACTTTCCGCTGCCAATATACTCTTTGCATACTTGCTTGAATTGTGTGATGATTGCTTGACTTGTCCTACAATAGCTAAAATCTGCCAAGAACTAAAATTGGCAAAAGGTTAAGTTTTTATTTGGTCAAGTAGTCTAATCACCCCCCCTTTAGACATACTTTCGATCCTACAGATTTCTATGAGACAATCTTGTTGGACAAGAAGCCTATAGTGTGTGATATGAGGTGGGTCGACTGGACCTACATGAAGGCGAATGAAGAACACTATCCTGGAGTGTATGACAGCTTCAGTGCATGTGGAGTTGCAGACTTTGTTGGGCAGAAGCTCACAAACTGGAATGATGAGCTCATTATGCAATTCTACTCCACAGCACATTTCTATCCAGATGGCAGAATAGTTTGGATGTCTGAAGGAACGAGATACCAATCAACTATTGAGGAATGGGCCAATCTGATCAATGCCCTAAAGGAAAGTGAAGATGACTTGGATGTTTATGCCAAGAAAAAGATGGATCACAATTCTATGTCACAGATGTACAAGGAGATCCCAGACAAAGCTCTTGAGACTTTCAAGTTTGGGTCAGTCCATTTTCTTCTGTCAGGACTGCCAACGATCAACTGGATCCTAAGGCACACTCTTTTGCCCAAGTCAGGTGACCACAACATGATCAGAGGGCATGCAATTAATTTGCTACACATATTTGATGTGCCACATAAATTCAAGGTCATGAGCCTCATGGTTGAGACTATCAAGAGGACAGCAGCAGACCAAAAGAGAAGTTGTGGATATGCCCCACAAATTCAGGAGTTGATTAACTCAAAGATGGGCACAGGAAAATATCTGTTGGATAAGGAACACTTTGTCATCTATCCAGATTTTGAGGACAACCAAGTGATTATGGATGAATTTGAACCATCCTCAGTACAAGCACAAGCCAAGAGAGAGAAGGCAAAAAACAGAAAAAGCTGCAAAGATGCCAACCCAGGAGGAGGCATCTCAGTATCTTCTAAAAAGCAAGCAAGATCAGCTTGGCTACTTGATTGCATCCACTCTAAGGATAGAGAAATGACTGGACACCCTGACTCAAAACCAGGAGAGCTTGGAAAAAATCATGGAGCAGAAGTTCTATGACATGGATGTGAAGGTAACTGAGATCCAGTCTGTTGTGGAGTAGCTACAGGATGACATGCAGGAGAGGAAGGGCAGAACAACCACTGATGCATTTGCCAGAGTGCCTCGAGCTCAGAGATCAACTGCAGTACCAGTACCAGACACTAGAGCCACTTCATCTGCACCAGCTACAGCTTCGGTGCCACCAGCTCCAGCACCTACCCCAGCAGCTCCATCTACTTCGACTGAAGCCTTCGTTCTTGGAGTTATCCGGACACCACCACCTGAAGACCAAGCTTGAGACACGTTTTTAGTGCTATGCATTTTCTATGAACTTTTTGGTAACTTGTTGCCAAAGGGGGAGAAACATGTATAGATCATAGGCTTCGAGAGAGAGCGTTGCTTTTTATTCTCTCTTGCTTTGGTGGTTGAACTTTGTTTGTCTTTTGATTGCTTGAGATACTATGCTATAATCTGTGAGACATTGATGATCATGTGGTTGATCATAAGCTACACTTATGCTTGTTAGATGATATTATCTTACTTATCCTTATATGATCATTGACTTTGCTTGGTGAAGAGTGCATGTATTCAATCTTTATTATTTTGAGCGCTCCACCAAGATGTATGTGACATGGAAGAGTAACCCATGATCGTAACTCATTGTGCATTTGCAGTCCAAAGCAAATCTTAAGATATGCACAAATTTAGGGGGAGCTCTTGCTTTTCACATACTTCTCAAAGCGACAATATCTTTCACTCTTGCTTTTAGTGATCCAAGATCACATTGAGTCTATAGGAAATGCCAATACTATCAAGGAGGGATGAGGTGTTGCTTAATGGCTTGCTTGCTCAAAATGCTTAGTGATATGCTCCAAAATCCTCAACTACCTTCCCACATCCACATATGACCTAAACCAAAAGTCAAACTCGGCCCCACCGATTCTTTCTATCCGGCGCCACCGAGTTTCAAATGTCATAGCCACTGCCACAAACCCTAGGCAAATCGGTCTCACCGATAGGGATCTCGATCTCACCGAGATGGGATTGTAATCTCTCTGTTTCCCTTCGTAACGTTTCGGTCTTACCGAGATGAGCGATCGGTCCCACTGAGATTGCAATGTAAACTCTCTGTTTCCCTTTTGTAACACTTCGGTCTCACCGAGATGAGCGAATCGTTCCCACCGAGTTTACCTGACCAACTCTCTGGTTAGCTTATTACCAAAATCGGTCCTACCGAGTTTGTGTAATCGGTCACACCGAGATTACGTTATGCCCTAACCCTAACCATATCGGTCCTACCGAGTTGCATCTCAGTCCCACCGAAAATCCTAACGGTCACTAGGTTTGTTGAATCGGTTCGACCGAGTTTAACCATTCGGTCCCACCGAGTTTGGCAAATTGTGTGTAACGATTAGATTTTGTGTGGAGGCTATATATACCCCTCCACCCACTCTTCATTCGTGGAGAGAGCCATCAGAACATACCTACACTTCCAATACACATTTTCTGAGAGAGAACCACCTACACTTGTGTTGAGGTCAAGATATTCCATTCCAACCATATGAATCTTGATCTCTAGCCTTCCCCAAGTTGCTTTCCACTCAAATCTTCTTTCCACCAAATCCAAATCCGGTGAGAGAGAGTTGAGTGTTGGGGAGACTATCATTTGAAGCACAAGAGCAAGGAGTTCATCATCAACACACCGTTTGTTACTTCTTGGAGAGTGGTGTCTCCTAGATTGGCTAGGTGTCACTTGGGAGCCTCCGACAAGATTGTGGAGTTGAATCACGGAGTTTGTAAGGGCAAGGAGATCGCCTACTTCATGAAGATCTACCGCTAGTGAGGCAAGTCCTTCGTGGGCAACGACCGTGATGGAATAGACAAGGTTGCTTCTTCGTGGACCCTTCGTGGGTGGAGCCCTCCGTGGACTCGCGCAACCGTTACCCTCCGTGGGTTGAAGTCTCCATCAACGTGGATGTACGATAGCACCACCTATCGGAACCACGACAAAAACATCCGTGTCTCCAATTGCGTTTGAATCCTCCAAACCCTTCCCTTTACATTCTTGCAAGTTGCATGCTTTACTTTCCGCTGCTCATATACTCTTTTGCATGCTTGCTTGAATTGTGTGGAGATTGGTTGACTTGTGCTAAGATAGCTAAAATCTGCCAAGAACTAAAATTGGGAAAAGGCTAGATTCTTATTTGGTCAAGTAGTCTAATCACCCCCCCTCTAGACATACTTTCGATCCTACAGATACTGAGCAGGCTATCTTTTTCCAGGGCTGGATAAAGAAGGCGGAATTGATTATGTGTTCGGCCCCTCTGCCTAAGGGTCCAGTGAGTCCTGTGCTAACAAGGATGCTGGCCCCAGCACCAAACCAGATGCCGGAGAAGGAGGACGAGGCGGAGGACAAGAGCACCAAGGACGGCCTCTATTCCCAAGGGACCTCAGACTTTGTGTCCAGAGGAATAAAAATCCCCTCATCCGAGGACAAAAGTAAAGGGGGGCCAGTATCTCTTTCCCTCCCAAGAAGAAGAGGGATGCCTCCGAAGATTAGGAGAAGCAGGCTCCTAAGCGAGGCAAGATGCCTCTGGGAGGCGGCCCTGGCCTGGAGGACGTCGAAGCGCAGTCTCATGACGAGGACGAGCCTCCGGCCCAATCGTAAGTGAACAAGGCTGTTCTAAACATATCCCGTTCTTTTCATATGATGCCTAAAATATATGTTTTTTGCAGCCCAACGTGGAGTCCCCTTCAACAATCCTCTTCCTCGGGGGACCTTCTCCCGGAGATGATGGAAAGCGAGATGCCCCCACCGGCCTCTCCGTCCAATAGGGCAGACAATCTTGAGGTGTCGTCGCGGAGGGTCTCCCCCGACCAACAAGTGGTGCAAGGGATGACGAAGATGCTATACAAAGGTGATACTTCGGCGGCCCAGGGTCCGGGTGTGATGCCCTTGATTCAATCGTACACTAATCATACACGCAAATGTGTACGATCAAGATCAAGGACTCACGGGAAAATATCACAACACAACTCTAGACACAAATTGAAATAATACAAGCTTTATATTACAAGCCAGGGGCCTCGAGGGCTCGAATACATAAGCTCGAATACACAAGAGTCAGCGGAAGCAACAATATCTGAGTACATACATGAGTTAAACAAGTTTGCCTTAAGAAGTCTAGCACAAAAACAACACCGATCGAAAAGGCAAGGCCTCCTGCCTGGGAGCCTCCTAACTACTCCAAGTCGTCAGCGGCCGTCACGTAGTAGTAGGAACCCTCGGGGTAGCAGTAGTTATCAGTGGTGTCGTCTGGCTC
Source organism: Triticum urartu (assembly GCF_056163025.1). Classification (NCBI taxonomy): domain Eukaryota; kingdom Viridiplantae; phylum Streptophyta; class Magnoliopsida; order Poales; family Poaceae; genus Triticum; species Triticum urartu. The sequence goes on along the minus strand of NC_141874.1, from coordinate 58,032,161 downwards.
CTGGGATCCGTCATCTGGTCGCAACAATCGGGTATGGGAGAAAAGAGGTAGCAAAGCAACCGTGAGTACTCATCCAAAGTACTCGCAATACTTACATCAGATCTAAACTAAGTATGCATTTGTATCAAAGAAATGGGTTGCATCTGTGGACTAAACTGCAGAATGCCAGAAGGGAAGGGGAAAGCCTAGCCTATCGAAGACTAGCATCTTCTGGAAACCACCATCTTGCAGCCACAGGAGGGAGTAGAGTAGCATAAAGTAAAGTAGTAGGAGTGTTATCAACCTCGGCCAGAGACCCTTTCTCGACTCCTAGCGAGAAAGCAATCCTAGAGCCATACTATCATAACCATGTCTCATATCCATTTCTCATCTCAAGTATCCAGTTCTAGGTATCGATCGGGATACAACTCCAAGTGTCCGTTACCGTAGGACAGGCTATCGATAGATGTTTTCTTCCCTGCAGGGGTGCACCAACTTACCCACCACGCTTGATTAACTCCGGCCGGACACACTTTCCTGGGTCATGCCCGGCCTCGGCCAAACAATACGCTGCAACCCGGCCTAGGCTTAATAGAGAGGTCAGCACGCCGGACTAAACCTATGCCCCTAGGGGTCATGGGCCATCTCCCCGGGAACTCCTGCACGTTGCTTACGCGGCTGGTGAGCAGACCTAGCTACCTCCTTCAACAAGGCAGGAGCTTACGCAGTCCAACCCGGCGCGCGTCGCTCAGTCGCTGTCGTGGGAACGATTTCGACAGTAATAGAGGGGTAGGATAAAGGAGCATGATCTATCGAGATGCATATGGGTGACACGGTGGTTTTATTGAGTTCGGGCCTCTCGCGATGGAGATAACAACCCTACGTCTCGTGCTCCGGAGAGGCTTTGTTTTATCTTAGTATGTATCCAGATATTACAATGAGAGGAGAACGGATCCCCGTAGTCCTGATACTAATGGTCAAAAGAGAGAGAGGTGGAAGCCCAGAGCCCCTTAGTCTAGCGGTGGGGGTGGCTTATATAGAGTGCGCCACCCCCTCACCTCCTATGTTACAAAGTGGGGGCGTTAATGCCATAACTCAGCCTACTACTAAGATGATGTTTCGCGTGCCTTGTCGACTGCTGGTCTGCGCATATCCGAGTGAGTTACACGGCCGAGTGGAATGAGTTCATCGAGTGGAGTGACGTGCTCCGTGTGGTTGATGCCGTCCGAGTGACTTTCAAGTTGCGGTACATCTGGACGGCGATCTGGCCTAGGGGCCCAGTACAAAGTGTACGGTGCCCATGGGTAGGGTATTTAGGTCAGGCCTGTTACCCTACCCCCAATACATGTCCTCGTCATTAGCCCCCGAATCGGTCGAGGTTGAGCGGGTCGAGTCGAGGTGAATTCTTAGATGAGTCGAGTGCTACGGAGGCACTTATGAACTCCCTTTAGTCACCCGGCGGTCTTATCTCCGCATGTTGCCTTGACGGATTTTGGACTGCATGGTGTCCCAGTGAAATGAGCTCAAACGGGTCCGCGGAGGAGCGTTAAACTCACCTTATAGCAATTTTTTGGAGTGATTTGGAGTTGGTCCTGCATCGAGTAACTGATTACTCGGAATTTCTTCACGCGTGGAACGTGTCTTTTTTGTTGTTTGGCCGTCACTCGGACCGAGTGGACCATTCCGAGTGGATACCATTCCAGTGGGGGCACGCTGAGTTTGGAACTGGTCCTGCATCGAGTAACTGATTACTTGGAATTTCTTCATGCCTGGAACGTGTCTTTTTTTGTTGTTTGGCCGTCACTCGGACCGGGCGGACCGTTCCGAGTGGATACCATTCCAGTGGGGGCACGCTGAGTGCACCCACCGGGTGTAGTCCCTGAGACTGTCGTCGACTGCGGGTAGTCGGTGGGAGTCTTAGAGCCTATCTTTTTTGTTGTTGTTCATCACTCGGACTGGTCAGGCCGTACCGAGTGGAGATTACTCCAGTGGGGGCACACTGAGTGCACCCACTGGGTGTAGTCCCCGAGACCGCCGTCGACTGCGGGCAGTCGGCGGGGGTCTGAGAGAACTAAAAATCTTCTTAGCTGGTACTGATCGAACTAGTTCTTCTCTGACTCTGAGGTTGAGTAATTCTGGAGCTTGTTTTGCATCGAGCAAAATGTTTCTTTATGAGTTCTCTTCCAGTGGGGGCACGCTGAGTGCACCCACTGGGTGTAGTCCCCGAGCCTCTGTCGGACTAGATGAGTCGGGCAGAGGGTTCAAGTCTCCTGGTAAACCTCCATGCAGTCGACACGGTAAATATCTTTTAGTCTGAAATTGAGTCAATCAGATGCATCTTCAGGCGCTTGACATGGAAAGTAAGCTCAGCCTGGAGCTGAGTCAGTCGAACTGATCTTCGTGCACTCGGCATGGAATAAATTCAGTCTGGAACTCGGTCAAGTGGCTGAATCTTTGTGCTCTCGGCACGGTGAATGAATTCGGCTTTGAAATTGCCGACTGTAGAAAAAAGCTGGACACTCCAGGGAGTAATCGTTCCAATAATACTTCTTATAACCATTAGATTTTGCATGAAAGGGGTGTTTGTCCGAGTAGACGTGCTTCCCAACTGATCGGGGTATATTGACTGCAAGGAAAAACTTGGTGGCACTCGTATTTCTCCCGAAGGAGATAGACTAGTGGTCTGACGTGGACGTGCCATGAAACCCGAGTGGCGAGGCTAGTGTGTGGGCTGACTATCCTGAGAGACGCCACTCATTATTCCGGGGGAACACTAGCACATGCCATCTCTGAGTCCAAGTTTGTGAAACTGAGGCCTTGGAGCCTAGGATAAGGGCCAAGTGTATCCGTAGAGGACCGCCATTTTCACCCTTTTGCAGTCCTTAAGATGACTTCAAGAAATGATTTGGGCGATCGTCCGAGTGGATAGTACTACCCTTATAGATGTTCGGCAGAACGAGCATGTATGGTCAGAAAGATATTCCTGATGTGGTCAATGGGTTGATCGAATGGGTGTAACCCCTGAGGGCAGCATGGCCAACGGCTATGCGTAGCCCCCGAGTGATGCTCGAAAGAGGTAAGCTTGCTACAGAGTGTGATATGAGGTTTGATCATATGAGTAACTTAGTCGTTCCCGTGCTGGGGGTGTAGAGGTAAAGACATGCCCAACTGATGGTGACGCGCGAGGTGGCTAAGGGGCGATGATGTGTACAACCGAGTGACGACGCGCGGGGCGGTCGAGTGGTGAAGACATGCACAACCGAGTGGCGACGCGCGGAGTGGCCGAGTCATGATGTGCGAGGTGGTCGAATGATGAAGACATGCACAACTGAGTGGCAACGCGCGGGGTGGCCGAGTGGTGAAGATGTGCACAACCGAGTGGCGACGCGCGGGGCGGCCGAGTGAGGATGCGCGAGGTGTCCGAGTGAAGGACTACGTGTCCAGCCAAGTGGTGACACGCGGGGCGGCCGTGTGGCGAAGGCATGTACAACCGAGAGGCGGCGCGCGGAGCAGCCAAGTGGTGAAGACGTGCACAACCGAGTGGCGACGTGCGGGACGGCCAAGTGAGGATGCGCGAGGTGTCCGAGTGAAGGACTACGTGTCCAGCCAAGTGGTGACGCGCGGGGCGGCCGTATGGCGAAGGCATGCACAACCGAGAGGCGACGCGCGGAGCGGCCAAGTGGTGAAGACGTGCACAACCGAGTGGCGACGTGCGGGACGGCCGAGTGAGGATGCATGAGGTGGCCGAGTGAAGGATTACGTGTCCAGTCAACGGGTGATGCGCGGGGCGGCCGTGTGGTGAAGGCATGCACAACCGAGAGGCGACGCGCGGAGCGACCAAGCGGTGAAGACGTGCACAACCGAGTGGCGATGTGCGGGACAGCCGAGTGAGGATGCACGAGGTGGCCGAGTGGAGGATTATGTGTCCAGCCAACGGGTGACGCGCGGGGCGGCCGTGTGGTGAAGGCATGCACAACCGAGAGGCGACGCGCGGAGCGACCAAGCGGTGAAGACGTGCGCAACTGAGTGGCGACGCACGGGACGGCCGAGTGAAGATACGTGAGGTGGCCGAGTGAAGGACTACGTGTCCAGCCAAGTGGATGAAATTGTCTTCGAAGGAGTTAGCCAGATGCTTTCGAACTTAATGTAGCGACGAGGTTGATGTAGTGTGGTTGCGACTCAACAAGACCGGCGTGACAACTGAGTCTAAGTAGGAATGAAGATGGCGCGCAGAGCGTCTGGGTAATTATAAAACTTGTCAAAGTGGTGGGTCGAATGCACTTGTTGAAGTGAAGGATCTAACTGGTGATGAAGCACTCGACCACTCAGGAGAGTGTCATTCCAAATGAGTTGCAGCCCCCGAGTGTGGCGTAGCTCCCGAGCGTACTACAGGCTTCAACAACGGACATGCCGGAATATGGGAAATATAGTGTTGAATGGATAATTTGTAATTCATCGAGTCGGACTCGGGTAAGGATGAGGAGAAATTTCTGAGTGATACTCAAAAGAGGCAAACTCGCAAAAAGAGTGACGTGTGAAGTTTAATTATAAAAGGGACTTATCTGTCTCATGCCTGACGAGGTCTATATTATCGACGAAGAGGATTCGACAGAGGGGTTGGCCGGATGTGTTTGAAGCCAACAGAGCGACAAGGTTAGTGTTGTTGTGCGCTAGGACCAGTATGGTGACCGAGTCCGAGCAGCGATGAAGTTGGCGCATAGGGCCGTCGAGTGATCGCGTAACTTGTGTAAAAAATGGCACAAGTCAACAAAATAATTCTTGAGGAAATTTGATGTGTGCTGAAATGATTTGTGTGAATAACACCCATAGACACCCGCTGGGAGTGCAAGGGGCTTGCTGGTTAACCAGCAAGAGTCTAAAAGAGCGAAGGATTCATTCGAACTTGTCGAAGCGAGAGATCCTACTGAACTCGTTGGAATACTGGCTAAAATAAAACGGAAGTGTAGTGTTTTGACTGAGTTGCTGCCCCGGAGGACCGATGCAAACTCGAAATGAAGAACGACACATGGTGTTCGTGAATGATGTGTGCGAAAAATGGAAGTTGGACTCGGGAGTCACATAACCAGTACTAAGCAAGTATGTGAAAATGAAAAACCGAGCATAGAGGTACACTCGATGGCGTGGCCTCCGAGTGAACGTGATGTGTGAATTATGGGATACTCGGGAAGACGGAAATAACAGAATGTAAAATGACTTAGCTGTCTGAAGGCGCGCGAGTGGCCGAGTGGTGATGAGGCAACCAACCGAGTCGCGACGCGCGAGGCGGCCGAGTGGTGACGAGGCGATGGTGACAGTCGACCTTCGTCTCGGTGTCCTTGCGGATAGGGATGGAGCGCACATTATACTTGTGATGCAGCTCCTTGAATTAGAGGTTTGCTCTTGTCTCAGTCGGATTTTGGCTACTTAGGCGAGTCCTTGGACTGTAGCTAAGCCTCCGAGTGGGAGGCTTGCTCTCCACTCGATAGGATTTCAAACACTTAGGCGAGTACTAGACTGCAGCTAAGCCCCCGAGTGAGAGGTTTGCTCTCTACTCGGTAGGATTTTTTTCAAACTTAGGCAAGTACTGGACTGCAGCTAAGCCCCCGAGTGGGAGGTTTGCTCTCCACTCGGTAGGATTTTTTTCAAACTTAGGCGAGTACTGGACTGCAGCTAAGCCCCCGAGTGGGAGGTTTGCTCTCCACTCGGTAGGATTTTTTCAAACTTAGGCGAGTACTGGACTGCAGCTAAGCCCCCGAGTGGGAGGTTTGCTCTCCATTCGGTAGGATTTTTTCAAACTTAGGCGAGTACTGGACTGCAGCTAAGCCCCCGAGTGGGAGGTTTGCTCTCCACTCGATAGGATTTTTTTTAAACTTAGGCGAGTACTGGACTGCAGCTAAGCCCCCGAGTGAGAGGTTTGCTCTCCACTCGGTAGGATTTCTTGAACTTAGGCGAAACAGATTCGCAGCTAAGTCACCCACTGGGGGATTTTGGCGATGGCGACGCGCGGGGCGGCCGAGTGGTGATGAGGTGACCAACCGATCGTGATGCGCGGGGTGGCCGAGTGGTTATGAGGTGACCAACCGATGGCGATGCGCGGGGCGGCCGAGTGCTTATGAGGTGACCAACCGATGGTGACGCGCGGGGCGGCCGAGTGGTGATGAGGTTACCAACCGAGTGGCGACGCGCGGGGCGGCCGAGTGGTTATGAGGTGACCAACCGATGGCGACGCGTGGGGCGGCCGAGTGGTGATGAGGTGACCAACCGATGGCGATGCGTGGGGCGGCCGAGTGGTGATGAGGTGACCAACCGATGGCGACGCGCGGGGCGGCCGAGTGGTGATGAGGTGACCAACCGATGGCGATGCGCGGGGCGGCCGAGTGGTTATGAGGTGACCAACCGATGGCGACCCGCGGGGCGGCCGAGTGGTTATGAGGTGACCAACCGATGGCGACGCGTGGGGCGGCCGAGTGGTTATGAGTGACCAACCGATGGCGACGCGCGGGGCGGCCGAGTGGTGATGAGGTGACCAACCGATGGCGACGCGCGGGGCGACCGAGTGGTTATGAGGTGACCAACCGATGGCGACGTGCGGGGCGGCCGAGTGGTGATGAGGTGACCAACCGACGGCGATGCGCGGGGCGGCCGAGTGGTGATGAGGTGACCAACCGATGGCGAGCGTGGGGCGGCTGAGTGAAGTAGACTTGTCCCGCGGACTGACGATGCGCGGGGCATCCGAGTGTAGTAGACACGTCCCGTGGAGTGATGATGCGCAGGGCGTCTGGGTGATGTGGATGCGTCCCGCGGAGTGACGACGCGCGGGGCGTCTGGGTGATGTGGATGTGTCCCGCGGAATGATGACGCGCAGGTGCCCAAGTGATGTAGACGCGTGCCACGGAGTGACGATGCACGTGAGGTCCGAGCAATGTAGACGCGTGCCGCGGAGTGACGATGCGCGTGGGGTCCGAGCGATGTAGACGCGACCAGCGGAGTGACAATGTGCATGAGGTCCGAGCGATGTAGACGCGACCCGCGGAGTGGCGATGAGTGGGGCGTCCGAATGATGTGGACGCGTCCCGCAGAGTGATGACGGGCAAGGCATCCGGGTGAAGTAAACGCGTGCCGCGGAGTGATGACGCGCGAGGCGTTCGGGTGAAGTAGACGCGTCCCGCAGAGCGATGACACGCAGGTGCCCAAGTGAGGTTGACGCGTCCCGCGGAGTGGCGTCACGCAGAGCGTCTGAGTTATCCAACGCTCGGCCGAGTGCATAGAGCAGGACCTGTACGTCATGCATGTCCGAGTGGTGTGTCTCAGCAAGTCCGAGTGAAAAATACGCAGGAGACCTGCAGATACTCAGTTCAACTGGTCCGTGAAACTCGGAGATCATGGCAAAGCATTAATATTAATTACGTGAGTTTTGAAAGTGTGGCAACAGTAAATGGTATTAGCATGCAATGATGGCTGCATGCTTCGGTTTTGCATGCTACCAATCAAGTCCCCATTTAATGCTGGCTGTACTTACGACATGTATGGGCTGATGCGTTATATACGCAGTTAATGGCATGGGAGCCTAACCGATCCAATGACTAAAATTACGGCGTGTATCGGGTGCTGCGTTATGTACGCAGTTAAGGGCTCGGGAGCCTAAGACTAGCCACAATGGATAGTGACATACATTAGTAACATACACATATCCCTAGACTATGTTACTATCTTCATAGTGGGTAGTAACTTAAGAGTGATAACATGCAAAGATTCATTTATTAAGTTATAGACTCATATTGCATTGGGACATGTGATGTTACAGTAACTAGCTAAGTTACTACAAGTACCTCTCTCCTCATTAACTCATTGCCACATAAGCAAATTTGCTGAGTTGGATTCGAAGTTACTGCTGAAGTTACTCCCACTGTGGCTAGTCTAACCGATCCCGTGTACATGCAGCCGTGAGGATGGAAGAAAATATTTTGTATGCAGTGATGCGTATGGATTGGTATTAATTAGAGGAGGAGAGAGAGAATACGACCTGGTGCGGACGCCGGAGGAGAGCTCCGCTGCGGCGGAAACGGCCGGTCTGGCCGGAACCAGATGGCAGCCTAGAGGTGGCGATGAGGAGGATGAGCAGCTCCGCAGTCCAGTCGCGGGCCGGCGCATGCAAGGGCGAGGCCGGCGCGAGCGCTGGTGCTTGCATTTCGCTGCTCGGGGAGCCGGAGTTGTGCACATATCGGAGTCGTGCTTCGACGCGTGTGGAGCTGGGTCGAGTGCCGTCAGCTGGGCCTTGTCGCCCGAGGAGCCGGGTTGACCGGACCACCGGTCGACATGTTCAACCGGCCGGGGAACCAGGCCGGGCATTTAGCGGCTGCGCGTGTGTGAGCGCTCGGCGACGGCATCGTCGATGAGTACGCGAGATGATGACGGGCGGACGACAACGCTTCATCGTCCGGGAGCCGAGTCACCAATCGGAACAAAGGGAGGCGTCCTTTTGTATGAGCTCGTGTGCATACAGGAAAATAACAAACCATAGTTAGATCATTGCAATGTTTGATTGTAAAGAGGATGAGTTGAGATGAGCAACTCCCTGATCCTTTTGTTTGTACGAATGGCACAATAACCAGAGCTCTAGCGGCCAATTTCTCGGGTGCTGGTAGTTGATCCGCTGTTGAAGATTGAAGAAAAAACCATATGCACCATGGTTCGATAGACGCCATGCCCCACGGTGGGCGCCAACTGTCGTGGGAACGATTCCGACAGTAAGAGAGGGGTAGGATAAAGGAGCATGATCTATCGAGATGCATATGGGTGACACGGTGGTTTTATTGAGTTCGGGCCTCTCGCGATGGAGATAACAACCCTACGTCTCATGCTCCGGAGAGGCTTTGTTTTATCTTAGTATGTATCCAGAGATTACAATGAGAGGAGAACGGATCCCCGTAGTCCTGAGACTAATGGTCAAAAGAGAGAGAGGTGGAAGCCCAGAGCCCCTTAGTCTAGCGGTGGGGGGTGGCTTATATAGAGTGCGCCACCCCCTCACCTCCTATGTTACAAAGTGGGGGCGTTAATGCCATAACTCAGCCTACTACTAAGATGATGCTTCACGTGCCTTGTCGACTGCTGGTCTGCGCATATCCGAGTGAGTTACACGGCCGAGTGGAATGAGTTCGTCGAGTGGAGTGACGTGCTCCGTGTGGTTGATGCCGTCCGAGTGACTTTCAAGTTGCGGTACATCTGGACGGCGATCTGGCCCAGGGGCCCAGTACAAAGTGTACGGTGCCCATGGATAGGGTCTTTAGGTCAGGCCTGTTACCCTACCCCCAATAGATGTCCTCGTCAGTCGCTAACGTCTATTAAGCTTCGGATGATGTATACGACGCAGAACGCCCATACTATGCCCACGTGATGGTTAGTGCTATCAGGCCAGAGGCCCCTCGGATCAAATATCCAAACAGTAGTGGATTAGGAGCACGCGGTAACGAGCAGAGACTCACGATCGATGTGACCCGGTCGCCCCGTCTCGAGTACTTGCGGCAAGGGCTAAGAATGCCTGGCCACGCCTTGTAAGTATCTCGCGGGCACCTTCCAGGTCAACCCGACTCCACATCACTCGCTATTAAGCTCGCATGGGTACCCCTCAGGGCCGACCCGTCTTTAGTAACATGGCTCAGTGCAAAGTCATAGCAACCATAGTAACTGTGTGTCTAACACCAAGGGGAAAACCCGAGTAATCACCCCCGGTGAATTCCACTCGATGTTATCATCAAGGTGAACGTAAGTGGATCCACCCTCGAGGTTCACACTTGAGGGGTTGCACGACAGAGCCGTAACGGAAGTGGTTAAGGAGGAAATCACCCTCGATGATCACGAACGAATAGCTACACTACAGAGATCTCATCAGGAGTGATGTATGAGGTTCACCCTCGGCACTCGATAGTAGCTTTCTAGTGTCGTACAACTAGGGGGTGATGTGCGGTGTCGGGGCCTGGACGTCGATCACGTTGATCGAGTCATCGAACATAAAGCGGGGCAACTGGGACAAGGTGGGGATCACTGATGGATCACTAACCAACCTATACTAAGTAGTTTAGGATAAGCAGGTAAGGTATGAAAGTAGGTAACAACAACAGGCTATGCATGAGAGTAGGATCATACAGAAAGCAGTAGCAGTTCTAATGCAAGCATGAGGGGGAAAGAAATGGGCGATATCGGAATGCTCAAGGGCGGTTTGCTTGCCTGGTTGCTCTGGCAAGGAGGGGTCGTCGTCGACGTAGTCGATCACAGAGGCAACATCGGTCTTGGGGTCTACCGGAGAGAAGAGGGGAAAGAAACAGTAAATACAGAGGACGTACTTGACGAGAGGCATAAGCAATCACTCTGCGCTCTTGCATTAGGACATAGCCTAATCCTTGACGTGAAGCGTCGCAATAGATGACAAAGTCCTTGCGAGAATCAGGGGGAGCAAGCACTGGGGCAGATGTCATCTTGTCTTTGAGTGCCTGGAAACTTTCTTGACATTTTTCTGTCCAATCAAACTTAACGCCTTTGTGGAGCAGATTGGTCAGTGGCTTGGCGATCTTGGAGAAGTTCTCAACAAAGCGGCGACAATAGCTGGCAAGTCCGAGAAAGCTTCTGACTTGCTTGACAGTCTTCGGAGGGGTCCGGTCAAGAATAGCTTGCACTCGCTCTGGGTTGACGGTAATACCATCCTTGGAGATGACATGCCCAAGGTAGGTTACTTCAGGAAGCCAGAATTCGCACTTGGAATACTTGGCATAAAGTTGATGTTCTCGAAGCTTCCCTAGAACAAGTCGAAGATGTTCAGCATGTTCTTCTTTGTTCTTAGAATATACCAGAATATCATCCAGATAGACTACGACGAACTTGTCGAGGTAATCCATGAATATGTAGTTCATCAGACGAGAGAAAGTGGCTGGAGCATTGGTCAAGCCAAAAGACATGACGGTGTACTCGTAAGAACCATAACGAGTGACGAATGCGGTCTTTGGACTATCCTCTTCACGAACAAGGATCTGGTGGTAACCCAACCTCAAGTCTAGTTTAGAGAATATCGATGAACCAGCCAGTTGATCATATAGATCATTTATCCGAGGAAGGGGATATTTTTTCTGAATTGTAGCTTGGTTGATAGGACGATAGTCTTGGACCAAACGATTTGTTCCATCCTTCTTCTTCACAAAGAGGGAAGGTGCTCCCCAAGCAGAGGAACTTGGACGAATGAAACCATTGCGAAGAGATTTGTCAATTTCCTCCTTAAGTTCAAGGAGTTCATGAGGCGGCATCTTGTAGGGTCGTTTGGCAATAGGAACGGTGCCTGGTTTCAAATCGATGACGAACTCGACAGCCCGGGCAGGAGGTATTCCTGGAAGTTCTTCTGGAAAGATGTCTAGGAAATCGTGAACAACTGGGATCTTTTCAATTCCCTGAAGAGGTGCCGCGTTCAACGCATTCAAAGCATAAAGTCATGCTTCAGCGTTTTGAACAAGTTGAGCATGGTAGCTTACTATCTCATCGGAAGGATGTAGGAGGTGAACGACCTTGGTGGCGCAAACGATAGAAGCAGTATGCGCTTTCAACCATTCCATTCCCAGAATGAGGTCAATATTGGAAGACTCCAGAATAATGGGGGAAACAAGAAATTCCAACCCTTCAATCTCAACGGGAACGTCGCGACCAATCATGGTAGTTTGACATCGGTCCGCTGGGGTGCGTACCACAATCGGAGTGTCCATGGGCTCGCATCGAATGTCGTGTGCATATGCAAAATTTTCTGACATGAATGAATGTGATGCTCCTGAATCAAATAAAACAGATGCTGGTACTGAATTAACAAGGAGAGTACCCATCACAGTAGCAAGCTGGTCTTGAGCTTCATTCAGATCAACATGATCAGCCTGACCACGACCATATGGTTTGGCATTGTGGTTGCAGGGTTGATTGATACCACGAGCATTAGAAGGCAGAGCCAGCTGATTCTGAGGCCAGTTCCTAGAACGATGGCCCGGAAGGCCACACTTGAAGCACAGACCATCATTGGGATTGGGAGCAGAAGCTTGGGGTGGTACAGCCCGAAGGGGCTGCCTCTGCGGTAGAGGAGGCAGACGAGGTGCGACATAGGTCTGTCTTGGTGCAGGTGCAGCTGGACGAGACATGTTGTGGGGAATCCATATCCGACGCTTCTACGCTGATGGGCCCGAAGATGAGCCAGCGTCACGGCTGCGCCTAAGGGATCCTTGGTGTTCCTGAAGACCAGTCTTAACCTGAATAGCCTTATTCACCAAGGTGGCGAAGTTGGCAAAGTCATGAGCGAGCAGTGCTAGCTTAACATCAGGGTGAAGTCCATCGCGGAACTTTTCTTGCCTACGAGCATCAGTTGCAATGTCTTCTTCAGCATAATGAGACAAGTCCAGAAATTCCCGCTAATAAGCATCTACAATATTGTTGCCTTGGGTGAGGTTGCGGAAATCTCGCTTCTTCCTGTCCATGATTCCCTGAGGAATGAAGCGGGCACGAAAGGCAGCTTGGAAATCTGGCCAAGTGATGACCATTCCAGTAGGCAGGGTATGCCTGTGGTTGTCCCACCATTGAGCAGCGGGACCCTTCAGAAAGAAAGATGCAAAGGTGACATAGCTAGCAGGGACCACACTAGCAGACTCCATTTCATATGTGATGTCGCGGAGCCAGTCATCAGCATCAAGGGGTTGAGTTGAGCTGCGGTAAATAGTTGGGTTGAGACGCATGAAGTCCTGCAGAGTTACTCGGGTTGGCTGTTGATTCATGTTTGGACAAGGACACTGAGCCATCATTCCTTCCACGAACTGGCAGTTTAGCTCAAATTGTTGCATCATTCCAGCAAAGAATTCGGGCGGTGGTGGATCGTTGGCACCACGGCCACGACCAGCGGGTCTAACTATCCTGCTAACATGTAACAGGGGGTAGTTCAGCATTGAGCATTTGTAAAACAAGTATCATTCATGATGAAACATGCATAATGAAAGAGGTACGATGGATACCACTCCGTTGTCATCACGACAGTGTGTATACTATCCAGAATACTATTCTAAGAAAAACTATGGCTTATCCAGCTTTGGGGTGAATGTGGTCACGGGATCCTAATGTTAGAGTTAGTAAAACCATTTTAACCCAAATAACGGAGAGATCAGAGTCCCAGAGTAAAGCTCGAGGAGTAAAAGATCCTAATACCACCCATATGGCGACATGGGCCTGTAAGACACACGGCCAATGTTAGTAAAAGTTTTTCAGTGACTAGACTCAACTTCGGCCAAGGAGTTGGAAAGGGGGCTACCTACAAGCAGTCGGCTCTTATACCAACTTGTGACGCCCTCGATTCAATCGTACACTAATCATACACGCAAATGTGTATGATCAAGATCAAGGACTCACGGGAAGATATCACAACACAACTCTAGACACAAATTAAAATAATACAAGCTTTATATTACAAGCCAGAGGGCTCGAATACATAAGCTCGAATACACAAGAGTCAGCGGAAGCAACAATATCCGAGTATAGACATGAGTTAAACAAGTTTGCCTTAAGAAGGCTAGCACAAAAACAACACCGATCGAAAAGGCAAGGCCTCCTGCCTGGGAGCCTCCTAACTACTCCAAGTCGTCAGCGGCCATCACGTAGTAGTAGGCACCCTCGGGGTAGCAGTAGTTATCATTGGTGTCGTCTGGCTCCTGGGATCCGTCATCTAGTCGCAACAATCGGGTATGGGAGAAAAGAGGTAGCAAAGCAACCGTGAGTACTCATCCAAAGTACTCGCAAGACTTACATCAGATCTAAACTTAGTATGCATCTGTATCAAAGAAATGGGTTGTATCTGTGGACTAAACTGCAGAATGCCAGAAGGGAAGGGGAAAGCCTAGCCTATCGAAGACTAGCATCTTCTGGAAACCACCATCTTGCAGCAACAGGAGGGAGTAGAGTAGCATAAAGTAAAGTAGTAGGAGTGCTATCAACCTCGGCCAGAGATCCTTTCTCGACTCCCAGCGAGAAAGCAATCCCAGAGCCATACTATCCATTCATCATAACCATGTCTCATATCCATTTCTCATCTCAAGTATCCAGTTCTAGGTATCGATCGGGATACAACTCCAAGTGTCTGTTACCGTAGGACAGGCTATCGACAGATGTTTTCTTCCCTGCAGGGGTGCACCAACTTACCCACCACGCTCGATTAACTCCGTCCGGACACACTTTCCTGGGTCATGCTCGGCCTCGGCCAAACAATACGCCGGAACCCGACCTAGGCTTAATAGAGAGGTCAGCACGCCGGACTAAACTTATGCCCCTAGGGGTCATGGGCCATCTCCCCAGGAACTCCTGCACGTTGCGTACGCGGACGGTGAGCAGACCTAGCTACCTCCTTCAACAAGGCAGGAGCTTACGCAGTCCAACCCGGCACGCGTCGCTCAGTCGCTGACGTCTATTAAGCTTCGGATGATGTATACGACGCAGAACGCCCATACTATGCCCACGTGATGATTAGTGCTATCAGGCCAGAGGCCCCTCAGATCAAATATCCAAACCATAGTGGATTAGGAGCATGCGGTAACGAGCAGAGACTCACGATCGATGTGACCCGGTCGCCCCGTCTCGAGTACTTGCGGCAAGGACTAAGAATGCCAGGCCACGCCTCGTAAGTATCTCGCGGGCACCTTCCAGGTCAACCCGACTCCACATCACTCGCTATTAAGCTCACGCGGGTACCCCTCAGGGCCGACCCGTCTTTAGTAACATGGCTCAGTGCAAAGTCATAGTAACCATAGTAACAGTGTGTCTAACACCAAGGGGAAAACCCGAGGAATCACCCCCGGTGAATTCCACTCGATGTTATCATCAAGGTGAACGTAAGAGGATCCACCCTCGAGGTTCACACTTGAGGGGTTGCACGATAGAGCCGTAACGGAAGTGGTTAAGGAGGAAATCACCCTCGATGATCACGACCGAATAGCTACACTACAGAGATCTCATCAGGAGTGATGTATGAGGTTCACTGTCGGTGTCAAAACCGGCGGATCTCGGGTAGGGGGTCCCGAACTGTGCGTCTAGGCCGGATGGTAACAGGAGGCAAGGGACACGAAGTTTTACCCAGGTTCGGGCCCTCTTGATGGAGGTAAAACCCTACGTCCTGCTTGATTAATATTGATGATATGGGTAGTACAAGAGTAGATCTACCACGAGATCGGAGAGGCTAAACCCTAGAAGCTAGCCTATGGTATGATTGTTGTTCTGTATGTTGTCCTACGGACTAAAACCCTCCGGTTTATATAGACACCGGAGAGGGTTAGGGTTACACAAAGTCGGTTACAATGGTAGGAGATCTACATATCCGTATCGCCAAGCTTGCCTTCCACGCCAAGGAAAGTCCCTCCCGGACACGGGATGAAGTCTTCAATCTTGTATCTTCATAGTCCAGGAGTCCGGCTGAAGGTATAGTCCGGCTATCCGAACACCCCCTAATCCAGGACTCCCTCAGTAGCCCCCGAACCAGGCTTCAATGACGATGAGTCCGGCGCGCAGATTGTCTTCGGCATTGCAAGGCGGGTTCTCTTCCGAATTCCGTGTACCTGTCGAATAAAGTCCGGTTTCTTGTAAATGTTGCGCTCCTTGGCTTCTACGCCCAATAATGGCCGTCTCCCACGTGTCAAACGAATATGAAAAGTCTGAGTGTTTTTACATCCACACCCCTAGCCGCGTAAATGAGCCGCCCATTTAAGGGGACGAGGATTTAGATCCAAACCACACCTTCTCCCCTTCGCGAGTGTTCATCAGAGCGCATCCGACAAAGGTCCATTCCACCATGGCCAGCCGTCGCAACTCCTCCCTTTGCCCTTCCAGCCCTCAGCCTGGATATTGGGAGAGATGCTCCATCCCGCATAGCGAGCTAGTGACGCTCCAGACCAAGGGATTTCTCCCCCCGGCCTATATGGTCCCAGTTCATGCCGGTCTTGCCATCTATAATGGCGGAGAGCAAGCGGAGAGTGCCCCTAATCCCTCCAAAAGAGAGCGGGTATGCCTTGTCCCTTATTTAATAAGAGGGCTTGGATTTCCAATCCATCCGTTTCTCCGGGGGCTCCTGGAGTTCTATGGACTCCAGCTACACAATCTTACGCCTGCCTCCGTATTGCATATCGCGGGCTTCGTAGCCCTCTGCGAGCTGTTTTTGGGTGTTGAGGCTCATTTCGGGCTGTGGAAAGAGCTATTCTGCCTTGTGCCCCGTTCTAAGAAGGGGTCAATATATCAAGTGGGCGGAGCCGAAGTGTGGCGCGTCGCCTGGACCGGATATCTACCCGGAACCCCAAAGAAGGCGTCTGAGGACTGGCCTTCGGAATGGTTTTACATAGAGGACGTCCCGCTGCCGGATCCTGTCCGGATCGGCCTCCCTGAGTTCGACAGTGCTCCACTAAAGAAGCGCCTAAGTTGGCATCCACGGAGCCCTCAGAGGGAAAGTGACAAGGACGGTATTTACCTGATGGGCCGGATAAGATTGTTAGCTCATTCCGGACTGACCATGATCGGGGTCATGGCCGCATGCATCATGTGAGGGGTGCAGCCGCTACAGTATAGAGGCCACCCCATGTGGGACTTCAACGGGGAGGACGACGCCACCCGCTACGGCCGTAAGGGGCCGGATTCGGCTGCGGCTCTAACAAAGACCTTGTCCGCTTTGTACAAGGGAGAAGAGGAGGATTTTCTCTGCGTCGACCCAAAGGGTTGATTTTCTATGTACAATCCTCCAAGCTGGGTAAGTGGTCGCATCTTGCCCATCCGTTTTATATCCCCATTGTTAAATATTCAGTCTAGCGACTTCAACGCAGGAACTGCGCCAGGCTGTTAAAGAAATAAACAGCCCTCCTCCAGAACCTGAGGACCCAGGACGGTCCCTCGACCCGGCCTCTCAAGAGGATCCGGACTTATCTGTGGAGCTGATTGATGGAGTGTTCCATCAATTGAGCAAGGACAACGCCTTGGTGGCCATTACGGCCGATTACCCAGGGCTAATCCCGGCCTCCCAGGTAACTGAGGTCGAAGTCCCAGTACCCCGAATAGGGTTTCGCCCTCTCGTGTTTTCAGTTTCCTAATTACAACCGAGCTTTGCAGGGGAGGTTTCTGAGACGGGAGGCCGAACCTGCGGCGACAAGCCAACGAGGGGCCGCAGGGCCCCGCGGGCAGAAAAGAGGTGCAGTCCGGACCGAGGCGTCAGTGCAAAGGTATGGCGCGCCCCCTTATCCCAGGTGTTATACCTTCAAGGCATATTAACACTCGTGCTCTCTTCAGGACAAAGAGACCTCGCCGGACTATATTCGGAGAGGCTGCCAATCGCGCCTCCACCAGCCAGACTCCAAAGCCTGGTCTGGAGGCGGAGGCGAACACAAGGCGTGCACCGGACGCTCCTCCGACGGAGGATGTGGACAGGTTGTCTGCCACCAACTCTGAGATGGAGAGTGCCATGAACCACAGGCGTCGCCGGACAATTCTTCGCGACACTTGTTTCTCCCAAGAGGCATTAGATGCCTTCAAGTCGGGAGATGCGTACCTCCGTGCCGCTCAAAATGGTCTAGCCAGAGCCACGAAGCAATATGTAAAAGACATCGGGTAAGAAAATTTTGGTACTTATATATATATATATACCAGTAGCCCCTGAGACTTGAAACAGTTAGATAACTGATTTAAGGATCATTTGTTATGCAGGTTCTTACAGAAAAGAATTCCCTACTGTCACAGGAGCTGGAAGAGTGCAAAGCCCAACTTGAGGCCGCACTAGCCGTGGCAGGGGAGCCCAAGGAGACCCCCTCTAGTAATATACACTCCGAAAGATAAGCATTTTGCGAAGCACGACATGGGTGCAAATCTGACAAATGAAATTGCAGATGGCGCCGGATTGAATCCGGAAAGGCAACACCTCCTACGCCAGCTGAAGGCTGGTGAGAAGGTGCTGACAAAGGTTCTTACAGTAGCCCTCGAGACTTGAAACAGTTAGATAACTGATTTAAGGATCATTTGTTATGCAGGTTCTTATAGAAAAGAATTCCCTACTGTCACAGGAGCTGGAAGAGTGCAAAGCCCAACTTGAGGCCGCACTAGCCGCGGCAGGGGAGCCCAAGGAGACCCCCTCTAGTAATATACACTTCGAAAGATAAGCATTTTGCGAAGCACGACATGGGTGCGAATCTGACAAATGAAATTGCAGATGGCGCCGGATTGAATCCGAAAAGGCAACACCTCCTACGCCAGCTGAAGGCTGGTGAGAAGGTGCTCACAAAGGTGAGGCGGGAGAAGAACGATCTCCAAGATGCCAACACCAAGCCGGGCGTTGAACTGAAGGATGTTCGTGCCCAGCTGTTGGACTCCGTTAAGGAGAATCAGCAGCTTCGGCGCGGCATATTTAGTAAGTGCTTGAACGAGCCTTTGAAAAAAGTTCAGCGGGGAAGTCGACTAACAGAGTAATGTCTGTAGGTGTGCTAACAGGTCGTCCTGCAGAGGAGATGCCCGGCTCTACGGGTGACCTTCTTCCCGAGCTCTCGCAACTGCTCAAGCGAGTTCGGCAGGCGATGCAAGGCGTCGCCCAGGCCTTGTGGCCATCCATCTCCATGCCCGAAGGTCTTGGAGAGCTTGCGGAGGAGCTAAACGG
This sequence comes from Triticum urartu, assembly GCF_056163025.1. Lineage (NCBI taxonomy): Eukaryota > Viridiplantae > Streptophyta > Magnoliopsida > Poales > Poaceae > Triticum > Triticum urartu. The sequence goes on along the minus strand of NC_141874.1, from coordinate 58,013,512 downwards.
AGCACGGCGGTGCTTTCGATTGTGGAAGATATCGGCCTGCTGTCAAGGCGCTAGGGAGGCCTGGGCCATGGTAAAGACGCGGTACATAAAGGTTGACCCCAACCACATGGCCGAGGTCGGTCCTATGGGGGCCGATGGGAAGGAGATCCCTATAAGCTTAGTATACGGCCAAGTAGAATTGGCCGCAAAGTATTCCCAGCAGGACTGTAAATTAGACAGCCTATTAGATGGTATTGAAGAGGAATACAATCACTCAGAATGACTATGTAATTTAATTGACATTTATAATGCCTTCTAGCCGGATTGTAGATCGTTTGTCATGGCCGACCTTTTCGCTTCAGCCTCGGGACCTGACGGTCCGGAGTGTGTCCGAATTCCCATGCGGTTATATAAGAACCGGGGAATGCATGGAGACCAGGCGTAGGGGTCATTAGTGCGTGAACAGACAAGTGCCCGACTAGTTATGTTATATTACATGGTTAGTAAGAAACATCTTCTAGGGAGAATAGTTCCGTTAGGGGTTCCTTTCCCTGGGAAGCATGCCCTAAAGTTCATGCCCATTCTGCAAAAAAGACGCGGGAAAAAGCATCTGGGGGCGTATAAATAGATAAGTTAAAAGATCATCTTTTAGGTCACCGACCGAATATTCCCTTAAGAACGCTAGCTTTCGGCTTCACCCAGTCTGAGGTACACATCCGGCTGATCCGGCAGTAACAATCGCAGAGGTGCTCCCTTTACCGCCTAGCCGAATAATTGGGAACGTAGGGGTAAGCACAGGAGCCAGGCAACCCAGCTTGGCCAAAACTTAAGTCATATCAATGCATATAATGGTGAAATAAAAGGTACATGCGGAAGTGTAACACATGTGTTGGGCATGAAGCCCGTATAAATAAGCTTCTGTTAAAACAAGCCCCCAGGTTTAATGAGTGCGAATAGCACGTCATTGGATGAGCCTTTAAAGGCTATAAGAGAAAGGAAGGGGAGAAGGAGAGAAATGTAAGACAGACAGTATATAAAAAATGGACAGAGGAAGGAGACAAACACAGAGTCTGAGGCATAGAATCTTCGGAGACGGGCTGCGTTCCATGGGTTCGGCTCGAGTCGGTTATCCGATGCATCTCGCAGGCGGTACGCTCCACCAGTCAGGACTTGGTCAATTATGAAGGGACCTTCCCACTTGGGCTTGAGTTTGTCCTTTTTCTTGTCCGGCAGGCATAGAACTAATTCGCCAACGTTGTAATTTTTGGCCCGTACTTCTCTGCTTTGGTATCTTCGAGCCTGCTGTTGATAGAATGTGGAACGGGCTTTTGCCATGTCATGCTCCTCCTCCAATGCGTCCAAACTATCCTGGCGATCGAGCTCGGCTTCTCTCTCTTCGTACATGCGCACTCTAGGTGAGTCATGAATTATGTCGCAAGGCAAAACTGCCTCTACGCCGTACACCATAAAGAATGGTGTGTATCCGGTGGTGCGATTCGGCATGGTCCGCAGCCCCCAGAGTACGGAGTCGAGCTCCTCTACCCAGTGCGTGTTGATTCCTTGAGGGACCGCACTAATCTGGGTTTGATGCCGCTCATGATAAGACCATTTGCACGTTCGACCTGGCCGTTAGTTTGTGGGTGATAGACGGAAGCATAATCGAGCTTCATGCCCATGTTTTTGCACTAGAGTTTTACCTCGTCGGCCGTAAAGTTCGTGCCATTATCAGTGATGATGTTGTGGGGGACGCCGTAATGGTGTACAACCCCGGATATAAAGTCTATCACCGGTCCGGATTCGGCCGTCTTAACAGGCTTGGCTTCTATCCATTTGGTGAACTTATCCACCATGACCACTAAGTATTTTTGCTTGTGGGTTCCGCCTTTAAGGGGTCCAACCATGTCAATCCCCCAGACCGCGAAGGGCCAAGTGATGGGGATAGTTTGGAGGGCGGTGGGTGGCATATGGCTTTGGTTTGCAAAGAGCTGGCAACCAACGCATCGTTGGACTAAGTCATGTGCGTCTGCCCGGGCCGTCGGCCAATAAAAGCCTGTACGGAAGGCCTTGCTTACAAGGGACCGAGCTGCAGCGTGATGACCGCCGAGTCCGGCATGAATTTCAGCCAGGATGTTCCGCCCTTCCTCTTCGGAGATGCACCTTTGAAGGACTCCGGTAGTGCTTTTCTTATAAAGCTCTCCCTCGTGGACTTTGTAGGCTTTGGATCATCGCACTATGCAGCGTGCCTCATTTTGGTCTTCGGGGAGTTCCTGCCTAGAAAGGTAGGCGAGGAATGGTTCTGTCCACGGGGCAATGACGGCCATTATTACGTGGGCTGAAGGTGTTATTTCATTGGTAGAGCCTCCGATTGTGTCAGAATGTTCGGTGTCGGGCAGTGCGGTTGGGTCCGGGCTGTTATTGTTCGGCTCCCCTTCCCATACTACGGATGGCTTGAACAGCCTTTCCAAGAAGATGTTGGGGGGGACTACATCGCGTTTTGCACCGATGCGTGCCAGGACATCTGCCGCCTGATTATTTTCCCAGGCTATATGGTGAAATTCAAGCCCCTTGAACCGAGCTGAGATTTTTAGGACGGCGTTGCGGTAAGCTGCCATTTTTGGATCCTTGGCATCAAAGTCTCCATTTATTTGGGATATTGCGAGGTTCGAGTCCCCGCGCACCTCTAGGCGTTGAATGCCCATGGATACTGCCATCCGGAGACCATGTAAAAGGGCCTCATATTCGGCTGCATTGTTGGAGTCTGTGTACATAATCTGGAGTACGTATTGAACTGTGTCTCCTGTGGGGGACGTCAAAACGATGCCAACCCCTAGTCCGGCCAACATCTTGGAGCCGTCGAAATGCATGATCCAATTTGAATATGTGACGTACTCTTTAGGGAGTTCGGCCTCCGTCTATTCTGCGACGAAGTCGGCCAAAACTTGCGACTTGATGGCTCGCCGTGGCTTATAAGTTATGTCAAACGGGAGGAGCTCAATGGCCCATTTTGCAATCCGTCCTGTTGCGTCGCGGTTGTTTATAATGTCGTTAAGTGGTACTTCCGAGGCTACTGTTATTGAACACTCTTGAAAGTAGTGTCGTAGCTTCCGGGATGCCATGAATACCGCGTACGCAATCTTTTGATAATGCGGGTACCGTGATCTGCACGGAGTGAGGACAGTGGACACATAATAGACCGGCTTTTGAAGGGGGAATTTGTGTCCGTCCGTTTCTCGTTCGACGACGAGCACTGCGCTTACAACCTGATGTGTTGCTGCAATGTACAATAGCATTGGTTCGCCAATGTTTGGCGCGGCCAGGACTGGGTTTGTTGCCAATATGGCTTTTATTTCGTTGAGTCCGGCCGTGGCTGCATCCGTCCATTCGAAGTGTTCGGTGCACCAAAGGAGGTGGTAAAGGGGTAGGGCCTTTTCTCCCAAGCGAGAGATAAAGCGACTTAGAGCCGCCACGCATCCGGTTAACTTTTGTATTTGTTTGAGGTCCTTTGGGATATCCAATTGTGACAGAGCTCGGATCTTGGCTGGATTTTCTTAAATTCCTCTACTGGATACAATGAAGCCCAAGAGCTTTCCGGCTGGAACGCCGAAAACGCATTTTTCCGGGTTGAGCTTGATGTCGTATGTTCGGAGGTTATCAAATGTGAGCCTCAAGTCGTCTACTAGAGATTCAACATGTCTTGTTTTGACGACCACATCATCTACATATGCCTCCACTGTTTTGCCGATCTGGTTTGCCAGACATGTCTGAATCATGCGCTGATATGTTGCGCCGGCGTTTTTGAGCCCGAAGGGCATTATGTTGAAGCAGAATGGGCCGTATGGTGTGATAAATGCCGTTGCGGCTTGGTCTGATTCTGCCATCTTGATTGGATGGTAGCCGGAATATGCGTCGAGGAAACACAACGAATCGTGTCCTGCAGTAGCGTCAATAATTTGATCGATGCGGGGGAGGGGGAAGGGATCCTTTGGGCAAGCCTTGTTAAGGTCTTTAAAATCAACACACAGGCGCCAGGATTTGTCCTTCTTTGGTACCATCACCAGGTTTGCTAGCCAGTCCGGATGTTTTATATCTCTGATGAATCCGGCCTCCAGTAGCTTTGCTATCTCCTCTCCCATGGCCGGTCTCTTAGGTTCGGAAAAACGCCAAAGAGCTTGTTTGACAGGTTTGAATCCTTTTAGGATATTTAAGCTGTGCTCGGCCAGCCTGCATGGGATTCCTGGCATGTCTAAAGGGTGCCAGGCGAAAATGTCCCAGTTCTCTCGTAGGAACTCTCACAGTGCGGCGTCTACATCAGGAGTTAACTGTGCCCCGATGGAAGCTGTTTTGTTGGGGTCCGTTGGATGGACCTGGAATTTGACTATTTCGTCAACCGGTTTAAAGGAGGTGGACTTGGATGTTTTGTCGAGTACCACATCGTCCCTATTCACCATGGAGCGCAGCGCAGTCAGTTCCTCAGCCGCTAGGGCTTCAGATAGTGCCTCGAGGGCCAGTGCGGCTGTCTTGTTTTTGGCACGGAGTGCTATGTCTGGATCACTAGCGAGAGTGATGATCCCGTTAGGCCCGGGCATCTTGAGCTTCATGTACCCGTAATGGGGTATTGCTTGGAAGATTGTAAACGCTTCCCGCCCTAGCAGAGCGTGATAACCGCTGCTGAACGGAGCCACATGGAACGTGACCTCTTCGGACCTGTAATTATCCGACGTGCCGAACACCACATCTAGTGTGATTTTTCCTGTACAGCGCGCTTCCCGACTGGGGATTATTCCTCTAAAGGTTGTGCTGCTTCGCTCAATGCGGTTCCAGTCTATTTCCATTTTTTGAAGGGTTTCCTCATAAATGAGGTTCAATCCGCTGCCGCCGTCCATGAGTACCTTGGTAAGACGAAAGCCGTCCACTATTGGACTGAGGACCAATGCGGCTGGTGCTCGGGCTATTCGGAATTTAGGTTCATCACTGGCGTTAAAGGTAATAGCCGTGTCACTCCATGGGTTTATTGTTGCTACTTTGTAGACTTCGGCAAGGCTGCGGAGTGTCCTTTTTCGCATATTATTTGATGCGAAAGTCTCGAAGACTGTTAATACCGTACTGGTGTCTCTGGGGTGGCTTTCTGTGGCCTCCGGAATTAGGAGATCTTCGCCAATTTTGGCCACCTGCCGGAGTATCCAACATGCTCTAAGGCTGTGAGTTGGTGTGGCGTCCTCTGTACTGTGAATTTTACAGGGTCCATTGAGCCATCCTTCCAGTACGGTTCCATGCCCTGTAGAGGGTTTTGCTTTTTGGTGTTTGGCCCGGGTGTCTGGCGATGATGCACCCTTTTATTTCGGACTGGGTTTGTATTCAGGGCCGGATCGTCCCAAAATTTTATTTCGGTTTTCCAGGCGCTTTCCATTGCACAGTACTTTTGTACGATGGACGCCAAGTCAGCGAAGCGTGTAATATCACGGGGACTTATGGCGTTGAGGATTCCCTTGTCTGTGCAATTATTGCAGAAGATTGAGATTGCGTCTTCCTCGCGGCAGTCCCTTATCCTGTTCCTAACCAGGAGGAATCTGGCCCAGTAATGATGTACTGTTTCTTCGGGCTCTTGCCTGATTTGGGATAGATCGCTTATGTTCGGGTGGGTGGGTGGAATTAAATCCGAAGCCTCACCCAATCTAAGGCTCAGAGGCCGAGGAGTTTCCGAACTCGAAAATTTGGATTCCTGGATGTGGTCCAATGAATCCAGCCCGTCGCCTGACTCTAAGTTCAGGTCTTGAGTGATATACTCCCATCCGCGGGTATCCGGCTTGGAGGGGTCGGGAATCCGGATGTAGCTAGTCCTTAAGATAGATGAAGGGTCGCCGCACTGTCCCTCTACCACGACAATGTGATGGGTGACTTGGGGAGAGTTAATCTCTCTCAGATCGGGTTTAGGCCCAATCTGGTCGTAATCCGTAGCGACTCCCAGGGCGGCGATGCAATCCAAGAGCTCGTTTATGGAGGAGAGCTCCATTGGGTCTAACTGCTCGGCGAGTTGCGAGCTGACATGAAGATTGTTTTCGATGGCTCGAGAGGTCATCGTCGGCGTAGAAGCCGAACAGGCGGTCATAAGAAAACCACCTAGCCGGAGGGTTTGGCCGACAGCCAAAGCTCCCTTAGCAACGGTGCCGTCTTTAAAGACGGGGCGAGGCATCCTTCCTGATGGCGACGACACAGAGGAACTCTCAATGAAAGCACCAATGTCGGTGTCAAAACCGGCGGATCTCGGGTAGGGGGTCCCGAACTGTGCGTCTAGGCCGGATGGTAACAGGAGGCAAGGGACACGAAGTTTTACCCATGTTCGGGCCCTCTTGATGGAGGTAAAACCCTACGTCCTGCTTGATTAATATTGATGATATGGGTAGTACAAGAGTAGATCTACCACGAGATCGGAGAGGCTAAACCCTAGAAGCTAGCCTATGGTATGGTTGTTGTTCTGTATGTTGTCCTACGGACTAAAACCCTCTAGTTTATATAGACACCGGAGAGGGTTAGGGTTACACAAAGTCGGTTACAATGGTAGGAGATCTACATATCCGTATCGCCTAGCTTGCCTTCCACGCAAGGGAAAGTCCCTCCCGGACACGGGACGAAGTCTTCAATCTTGTATCTTCATAGTCCAGGAGTCCGGCTGAAGGTATAGTCCAGCTATCCGAACACCCCCTAATCCAGGACTCCCTCACTCGTCTTCATCGGCGGTCGCCACCGATGCCCCGCCGTGGATCCGTGCTCCGGCACGCCCCCGACCAATCCGAGCTTGACTTCAACCCTCCCTTGGTGAGCAACGCTGATTCCCCTTGTCTCCCCCTCTGTTAATCGCGTTGTAGCGCCGTCCCCACGATTTGGTCGCTGTGCCCGGAGTTCTCTGAAGCCCGCGTCCTACCGCGCCAAGCCGTCGCCTGGGCGCTCCCCTGCACCCTTGCGCGCCTCTGTGCCCACTTGCATGCCCGCGCGTGCGCGCCCGCACCCGTTGTCGCCCGCCCTTGCCCGCTGCCGCCACCCTTGCCCTCTGTCGGTGCCCCGCGACCGCGACCGTCGCTGCTGCTGACCGTCTGTTGTTGCCGCTGCCGCCGCATACTGCTCCTGTCGCTGCTCCTCGCCTGCTGCAGCCCGCCGCTGCCGGCGCTTCCCTGCGGCCACCCTCACTCGCGCCTAAGCCACTTCCGCCCGCGCCACCACCGCCCGTGCAGACCGGTGGCTACCATCGGCTTCCTTCCGCTCGCCGACCGCGCCAGCGTCCGCCCGTGCATGTCGCGCTTTGCCACCGTCGTCCGCGGCCGCGGCCCCAACTGGCCGCGCCCGGGTCCGAAGCCCCGCACCCACGCGCCGGCCTCCCCAGCCCCGGTGCCCGCCTCCGCCTACCACGGCCGGCCGTCCGAACGCCGTGGCCGCCGACACGCCTCCGTGGGCGCACCATGCGTATAAATCCCCCACGGGCCCTCCTAGCTTAATTGGGGTTAATCCCCTTTTAGTGCTAACCCCCTGGTAGTCAAATGAAAGTGGGACCAAGGTCATCAGGATTAAATTAGAAAATGATTTAGTTTAAAATATCCACCGAGTCACTTACCAGTGGGACCGACGGCACTGTTCATAGTCTGACTAGTCAAACATTGGCTGCGGACTCAGCAGTCAACGGGCCCGCATGTCAGCCTCTGGCGCACCCGTGGGTGCACTGCACTGGGTGCACGCATCTCTTCACTGGCGAATTTCGAAATTAAAATAAATAAGAAAAATAGAAAATCATTTAAAAACTTTGAAAAATCATATAAAATAAACCGTAACTCGGATTAAAAAACTTTGTACATGAAAGTTGCTCAGAACGACGAGACGAATCCGAATACGCAGCTCGTTCGTCCGCCACACATCCCTAGATAGCAAACACGCAACTTTCCCCCTTCGGTTCATTTGTCCGAAAACGCGAAACACTGGGAATACTTTCCCGGATGTTTTCCCCCTTCACCGGTACCACCTCGTACCGCGTTAGGGCACCCCTAGCACCGATACTTGTCATGTCATGCATCGCTATGCATCTGTTTGCTTAATATTTATTGTTTCTTCCCCCTCTTCTCTCGCTAGACACCGAGACCGACGTCGCTGCTACCCAGTACGACTACGGTGTTGACGACCCCTCTCTCTTGCCAGAGCAACCAGGCAAGCCCCCCCTTGATCACCAGATATCGCCTATTCTTCTCTCTACTGCTTGCATTAGAGTAGTATAGCATGTTACTACTTTCCATTAATCCTATTCTGATGCATAGCCTGTCCTTGCTACTACTGTTGTTACCTTTACCTGCTATCCTAATGCTTAGTATAGGATGCTAGTGTTATATCAGTGGCCCTACACTCTTGTCCGTCTGCCATGCTATACTACCGGGTCGTGATCACTTCGGGAGGTGATCACGGGCATATGCGATATACTTTATACTGTTACATTACTTATGATATTGTTCGGAGTTGGAGGTTGAAGGGGCAGGTGGCTCCATCCCGGTAGAGGTGGGCCTGGGTTCCCGACGGCCCCCGACTGTTACTTTGTGGCGGAGCGACAGGGCAGGTTGAGACCACCTAGGAGAGAGGTGGGCCTGGCCTTGGTCGGCGTTCGCGGTTATTTCAAGATAACACGTTTAACGAGATCTTGGTATTTGATCTGAGTCTGGCCACTGGCCTATACGCACTAACCATCTACGCGGGGACAGTTATGGGCACTCGACGTCGTGGTATCAGTCGAAGCCTTCGTGACGTCAGCGACTGAGCGGCGCGCGCCGGGTTGGACCGCGTAATGCAACTTCCTTTATAATGGAGGTTGCTAGGTATGCTCACCGGCCGCCCTCGCAACGTGTAGGTGTGCAATGGGCGATGGGCCCAGACCCCTGCGCCATAGGATTTAGACCGGCGTGCTGACCTCTCTGTTGTGCCTAGGTAGGGCTGTGATGTGTTGATCTTCCGAGGCCGGGCATGACCCAGAAAAGTGTGTCCGGACAAAGGGGATCGAGCGTGTTGGGAAATGTGGTGCACCCCTGCAGGGAAGTTAATCTATTCGAATAGCCGTGATCTTCGGTAATAGGACGACTTGGAGTTGTACCTTGACCTTATGACAACTAGAACCGAATACTTAATAAAACCCACCCTTCCAAGTGCCAGATACAACCGGTGGTTGCTCTCTCACAGGGCGACGAGGGGAGGATCATCGGTTAGGTTTATGCTACACGATGCTACTTGGTGAACTTACCATCTACCCTCTTCTCCTGCTGCAATATGGAGGTTACCAGAAGCGTAGTCTTCGACAGGACTAGCTATCCCCCTCTTATTCCGGCTTTCTGCAGTTCAGTCCACATATGATACCCTTATTCCATTTGATACCAATGCATACATATGTAGTGTAGCTCCTTGCTTGTGAGTACTTTGGATGAGTACTCACGGTTGCTTTGCTCCCTCTTTTCCCCCTTTCTATACTCGATTGCTGCAACCAGACGTTGGAGCCCAGGAGCCAGACGCCACCGTCGACGACGACTACTACTACTCGGGAGGTGCCTACTACTACGTGCAGCCCGTTGACGACGACCAGGAGTAGTTTAGGAGGATCCCCGGCAGGAGGCCTGCGCCTCTTTCGATCTGTATCCTAGTTTGTGCTAGCCTTCTTAAGGCAAACTTGTTTAACTTATGTCTGTACTCAGATATTTGTTGCTTCCGCTGACTCGTCTATGATCGAGCTCTTGTATTCGAGCCTTCGAGGCCCCTGGCTTGTAATATGATGCTTGTATGACTTATTTTATTTGTAGAGTTGTGTTGTGATATCTTCCTGTGAGTCCCTGATCTTGATCGTACATGTTTGTGTGTATGATTAGTGTACGATTGAATCGGGGGCGCCACAAGTTGGTATCAGAGCCGACTGCCTGTAGGAATCCCCCTTCCACACTCCTTGGCCGAAGTCGAGTCTAGACATTGCAAAACTTTTTACTAACATGGTTGTGTGTTTTACGGTCCCACGTCACCATTTGGGTGGTATTAGGATATTTTACTCTTCGATCTTTACTCCAGGACTCTGATCTCTCTTCTATTCAGGTTAAATGATTTTACTAAATCTGACTCTAGGTTCTCGTAACTACTTTCGCCCGGAGAGCCCCTTATCACAGATGATCACCTACTGCGCCAGAAGATTTCAAAGATACCCTATGATGTTCTCTCGAGACACTTGTGCCCACCACCTTTGCAAATTCATTACCACTGTTATATCCTTATGGATAACTGCATACACATGCCATTCTTGCATTCAATCCCATTGATCTTGATATTACAAGGTGCAATGAACTGCTCTCCGTTGTTCCGGGAATCCTTTGAGCTTACTGCCTTACAGTTCTTTGCCACAAGAATACCCATACGGATAATTCCTTGCACTTATCAAGTATCCGCTCATTCTCAGTTGTTCAGGTGTTTCACATAAGCCTTCGAAATACTATTTGATCTTTTGAAAATCCTCAACAGCCTGTTGTTCTTGAAATCCTTGCTTGCTTGCATTATGGTTAATCCCATAAGTATAGTAATCTTATCAACATCCTTTGTCACTATCATTTTGAGTCCATTGATTCAATAAGTTGTGAATGTTCACAATCTTCAGTCGAATCCTAGGATTATCCTTCCGTCTCAGACATCGTTTGGATATGAGCTGGTTCTTGACCAATCAATGCCTTGATCGGTTGTGCTTTGAACTTATTCATTTTTGATCGAACGATTGCTTCTGATCCCTTGATTTGGAAATCATAAAATGTCTTTACACTAAGCTTTGAATTAGTCAGTTGTTTCTATAATCCGATGTGTTGGCATTCCTTCTTCCTCTGATTGAGTACCAATACTCACATCAGCCCCGTTATGGACCGCCATACCCATTGTCGGGTTATTATCCGACAGTGTCCTTCACAACCAAAATTCTTGTGAGTTCTTTACCTAATACATAATGCCTTTGGTAAATTGTATCCTCTACTCTTGTCAACCATGCTCTACTTTTGAGCTTGTGTTATTTACTCCTGAAGTTCATGGTATATGTTCTAAGAATCCCGGATGGGTTGAACCTATGCCTTCCTTAATCTGTGTGAACCCGAAAGTTTTCATGGGTCATACTCCTCTGGTAATTCACCAGGTAGTTTTTGACACTGAAATCATTTTTATCTAGAGAAGTGAATGAAAGGTTATGCATTGAAGAAGTGGGAGTCGACCTTGAACTTTGTGTTCATGCCCATGGACACGATGTGGATCTTATCATTAAAGCTTCTCTTAAATTAATTATTCCATTGGTATAAGTTCTTATATCTGGGATCCGGCCTTTTGCGATCATGGTTCCGACCATGTTCTCCTTTAAATTCCATTTCTCCGACAAGTTATAGTACTTGTCTTTTGCAGATCAATACATCTCTGCAACCTCTATATTGACCTTCCTTTGAGTATTACCCTCCGTTATCTCGAGAATATCTAAGAACTATGTTGCATCTTATGAATTCTTCATCAGCTATTATTTTTCACTGATTCCAATTTTTCATTAGTTCTGAGTTGTTAGTCGCTCAAGAACATCGGTAAGTGAACCGATTCCGAACTCCGGTCCAATAACTCTAAGTAATCTTTGTTGCTTATGAGTTTAATAATCCTTCAAGTCATTCCTAGCCTGATCGGCTACATCATTATCGTGCTAATTTTAAATGTGCTACCTGATCCCTCTTTTTGGAGCACAATTTTTGAGGATGAGCTAAGCTTACGTCACTCTTCCTCGTCATATCGTTTCACCTCAAACAACAAGCTTGATTTCGAGTTTGTGTTGTACCCGTGGTTCCCATAAACTTTCGCTTCATCATTCCTTTCACTCGATGTCATCGCCGATGGATTACATCTTCATGAAATCTCTCAACAATTTTGTCATGATCATCAACAACATTCTGAGCTCTTCTAGAATATCAATCGAATTCGTGATGAGGAATACCATCCTTTCCCACGATGATTT